>NC_142847.1:5000-10005000 GCF_061612785.1 Hesperophylax consimilis | reverse complement strand
TTTTCTCATTCAGCAAAGTTAGGTAAGGTTGTGTTTTGTACCTGCGCAGGTTCTTGTGGAACTTGCTAGCCTGAGTGAAGAGGTGTCGGATGGCATGGCGGCCACGCATGGCCCGGCGTGGTGGCGGAGGCGCTGGGCGAGGGGGGCGCGCCAGGCGGGCTGATGCTGCCACCCTCTCCAGCGCGGCCGCCGTGCGTCCATCCCAGCGGGCGCGTCGGCCTTCCACATCGCGCCAGCCTGAAATTAGAGAGTCATTAATAATTGGATTTGATAAAATAGAAGGTTACAATGTGATTTTTCAGTCTTGGGGTAAAAATACTATGTAGATTGATTTTAAATGACAACCATTCTTGAAAGACCAAAACAACTCTGTCTTGTGCTCATCAGCTTGTCTGTGGAAAGATTTTCTGACATCTGTGTTTCATTCAAGATCCAGGCTTACATGAAGAGATCATTGGATCTGACAAAATACAAAATCAACAAAAAAAAGTTATACTCACTGCTCGGCAGCACGCTATTCGGCGTGGAAGTGTTGTGTGGCCCCCAGCCTTTGAGGTTGCCCCCGTGCGCCCTGAAGAAGTAGCGACGCCCACGAGTTAGCCCCACGGCGACACAAGAGCAGGACGGCAGACTGGCGCGCACCTCTCGCTCGCCGCACACGTTGGAGAAGTCCGCTCGTGATGACCATTGCACTGGAAATTTGGAAATATATCTTGTGAGATTCAATGGTACAATGTTTTAGGATTACTACTTTTGAAAAATGCTACATTTTTGCTCTGTTAGAAACACTGACTCTGATGATGTCGACAGCAGAACGAGTTGGAAAACAATCTCAATGTAAAACGACGTGCACTTGAATAAGTCAATATCTGTCTTTCTTCCCTAATTTAATGTGAACCTCTTGAAGATTTGCAACGGCATTTATGCAAATCTTCCTAAATGCGAAACTGATAAACTACAATCAGTGTTCAACGCCGCAGCAAGGCTTATCACCGAGGTACCCAAGTTTTCGCACATTTCGGAACACCTCCGAAATCTTCACTGGCTGAAGTGTCCTGAAAGGATCCAGTACAAGCTATGCTGGATGGTGTTTAAAGCTATCAACGAAATGGCGCCACCGTATATTACTGAGCTATGCATTCCGGAAAATACTGGTCTAAGGCAGTCAACTCTTAGATCAGCGACATCATCTGCAATTGGAAGGTTGAAAGAGCCTAAGCGAAATCCGAACACTAAGTTTGGTGATCGTGCATTCGGAGTATCCGGCCCCAAGGCTTGGAATAAACTTCCTATGGAATTGAGATGTATAACCAGCCCAACAGAATTTAGATCCAAACTAAAAACTCACTTTTTCAGACACTCATTTCCATAAATCCGTCATTCTATCCAAATATTTCTTTTTTTTCATTTTTTTATACCGTAATTGTTACATTATCTAGCGATTCCGTTCATTCAATTTTGCTATTGACTTGCCTACCAGTGGACAATGGACAATATCAGCGGGAACATAACAAGTTAATCGATTTAATTGTTGGCAGATGAATCATCTAAATGCGTTTAAGATTGGCGATTGATTGATTTTATTCATTAATTTAATTCATTTAACATATAATATATCCAGCTAACAATAAATTCACCCTAATATAATAGAACTTCCTTCTTCTTCTGGCGTTAGTAAGATTAAATTGTTAATTTTAATTTTAGTTTTAAGTTGCCAAATATGTAAATACTCGTGTATATGTCGTTAAGATAGTAGTTATAGGCCTTAGTCGTAAGTCACTAGATATAAGTCTTAGAGATAAGTCAGTAGTTCTAGTATTAAATATTTAAGAAATATATTTGTACAGCGCCCTTGAGGTGATTTCTCACGAAAACGGCGCTATATAAATTAGCCAAATATTATTATTATTATTATCAGATCTTTTCATACAGCCCCTTCACAACATACGAGAGCTCCCATGTCTGTGCGAGACGAGGAGCAACTGTACGACCGAAAGATATACACGGTGTCTATAAAACTACGAAAATTCGTACTTCAAGCGGCAGACTGGATCACATATAGATACATAAAAATATATTTTTTCTTTCGATCTGAGTATTTAGATTGTTTTTAATTTTTTCATTAAGAGGGCAAAAATCTTTTAGAGCCGGGTCTACGCTTCAACGCATTTTGAAAAACATTACTAAGAAAACTTTGGTCATTAGGTATACGGGGTAATTTATTTATTATCAGAGTTGCTAAATAAGATTCTATTCAATGTACCTGCGAGTTCAACACGCTCTTTTGTCCTGTTCAGGGTGGATCAATGCAAAACGAACTCTAAACAGAATTCTTGCCTGAACAGACTATGCAATAATTACAATAGCGTATTATCCAAGGTTGATATTTTCAATTGCGAACTTACGAAATACAAGAGGTCCATAAAAGAATATTTCTCTGATGGTTTGTGAATAATGTTATGTCTCTATTGTTTATATTTCTATGTATTATGATTTGATTTATATCTACAACCTCTCTCTATGGCTATAAATGTATTGAAAAATGTTTTGTTTTATTCGTTTTATATAATCTTTTGTTTTGTATAAATTTTTAAATTCATATTCCTTTCTTACAAATTTAATTTACTTACTCCTTATTATGCTGTCTCAGTAGAGGTAAAGTCACAAGGAGGAAATCCATAACTGGTTTATTTTGGCTCTATAATACTTATGTACAAACTAAAATAAAAGTAAACTGTCGATTTCCCGAAAATTAATAAATAAAAAATAATGCAATAAGCATTTTTAAAAGACGCACTAACTTTTTCGCTAATTGAAGAGGCCACATCGGAGGATTCATCCGCTACCAGCCCAGGAGCATGATTATTGTGTTACTGGCTGACTTACCTCTGTATTTCGTAATGATGGGGTGTGTCTGGTGGTGGGCCACGTTTTCCCTTATCCTGACGGTCACACTGGTGGGGGAGGTAACGTCTAGCTCGGGGCTGCAGGGCAGTCCGGGGGCCCTCATCTGCTGCCAGCCCAGCAGCATACGCCTACAAGGGTTAAAAAACATCTCAAAAAACGAAAGTATCACTGGCAGTTAATCAATATATTATGCCATGAGGTTTGGCTGTATTCCATATACAAGACATGTCTTTGTGACATTCTATAGAAGTACATTTTCACAACATTCCATCGAGGAATGGCTTTGCGTGATTCCATAGAAATACAGTTTCACAGCATTCCATCGAGCGATGGCTTTGCGACATTCCATTTAAGCATGGCTTTGTGGCAGTCCATCATGTTATTACTTCGCAGCATTCCATGAAATCACGTTTTTGCGGTATTCCATCAAGACATAAATAAATTCGCATAATTCATTAATTCAGAGCTTCGCAGCCTTTCATCAAGTCATAGCATTGCAGCATTCCATAAATGTTTAGCTTCACGGCATTATTTTACGCCATTCCACAAAGCCATAGCTTCGCGGCATTCCATTAAGACACGGTTTCCCGGCATGGTTAGAATAAATTCACCTGAATACATAAATCATTGTGTTTACACGACATCAATGTAAAATACCTCAGAGCCTTGGTACGCCTCTCCCAATGGTGCAGCTGCTTCTCTTGGTCCGCCCCCTGGCCGGCGCAGCCCGTGTTGGCGGCGGGTGCTCCACCCTGCGCGCGGGGCACAGGCGCGGCGGGCGCGCCCCCGCCGCCCCCGTACCCTGCGCCGCCGTGTCCTGCGGGCCCCAGGGTGTGGCGGAAGGAAGACAGCTCCTGCAGGCGGCACTCGGCCTCCGCGCTCAACCGGCGGAGGTGCGAGCCCAAAGCTTCGGAAGATTTTACTGGAAATTAATTAATAAATATTTTGAGTAATATATATATAATATAACGGAGTGTATATGAGCAGGTGACTTTTAAACTATCCACATGTATAAAATAATCACGCGATAAGTATTATTGATGTTTTTAGCAAATTTTAAAAGGTAGGTACTTACATTGGTTCCCTTCCTGAGCTCCGAAACCGAGCAGCATTTTAGCCAGCGGCCTGTTGTTACTCAGCACCGCCACGTCCAGAGGTGAGAGTCCATCCGCATTCAAACTGTTGACAGACAAAATAGCCTATGTTAAATAACAACAAAACATTCAAACAACAAATTCTTCAAATACAAATAAAATATATGTTAGGTTAGCACCACAGACATAGGAATTAATAGACGAGAAGATAATGGCGAGGGGTAAAATCAACTGTTGAAGAACGAAGGGAGTGAAGCTGACTGTGATTCGTCAATAAATCAATCTGACAGTAAATAGGCATCTCGCATTATAATATCACCATTTACTTCTTAAAAGTAAAATCTGCTTTTGAATGAATAGACATTTTTACATGGGAGCGCAAATTACTCGCCACGTTATGAACAAATTTGCGAAGTCCAAATTCGGCGAAAAAATTCGGTTCCATTTCCAGAGTCGAATATTTCGTTTAAGTATTTAGTTAAGACACTTTATTGTGACACTTTAATTTATCTTTTTTATAAATGTTCATAATTTACTTCCCAGCAACCAACCAGCTTTGTGTTTCGCGTCCAGACGTTTCTCGATGTGATAGCAACAACTGATTCATATTATACGATGTGAATATGCTTAAAATAAAGTAAAATAATGCTTATATATGGAATGTAATACGACAATTGGGTTTATTCTCTTTTTCACATCTATTTTTACGAGTTTTCATAGTACAAGTCAACATTTTGCCGTGTTATTTCGTAAAATGAACCGATGATGCCTCGACCATAGTTCGCACAAGAATGATGACGTCACGTTTTCAAATTTCACTTGAGGCCATGCGCGAGCACAGCCGGCTCCAATGGAACCGGTATGGGGAGTGGGGATAATACGCTTTTAATCACTTAGGGCAGGTCTACTAATATTCATATGTCTATGGTTAACACAATGTACTGATTCAAATTTAAAAGGGTTACCCGAAAAAATCTTCAGGTTAACAGTCAAAACAATCTAAAATTGACAGAACAAAACAGCCTATGTTAAAAACAACAAAATAATTTATCCCCAAGAAACTGCCACCCCAGGGACAAGGTCCCACGGAATAAATCAAATAAACTCAATGCACAAATTTCAATTTCAAACTGTTACTCAAAAACAGCTTCAGGTTGACAGTAAAAACAATCTAAAATTGACAGACAAAACAGCCTATGTATTAAAAAACAGCAAATCAAACTCGTCCCCAAAAAACTGTTTTCCAGAAGGTGCCACGAAATTAATCAACTCGACGCACTGACTTAAATTTCAAACTGTTACCCTAGAAAACAGCCTCTTGTTAATCGTGTTGTCAGTCAAAACAGCTTATGGTTGACAGTCAAAAGAGCTTAACGTTGACAGTAAAAACAGCCGATTAATCTTTTACTCCGCGGCCGTTCGCCACTGTATAACTCGAGACAGTGGGCTGCACTAAACTGTGCACAGGAAATTGAGAAAATGAAAGGTAAAGAATGTAAACGAGGAAATTGATTTTTTGTTGTTGGTCATCGCATGTCGAATGATTGATAGTAAGTTACACTGGTCAATAGACCGATTGTTGGTTCGCTTTTGCACGTTCCGATTTAAATCTGAAAATAAAATATATATGATGGTGAAGAAGCTAAATTCGTCAAAAACACCACTATTTATGGCTGTTTAATAGAATAATCAAAATGTCAAGTGCGATGTCACGTAACCGAATAAAACATCAACATAACATAATGCAAAGATCTACATTACACAGTACTCAAAATCATTCAATGTTCAGATGATAAATGGAAAATCTAAATTTCAACAATTTATAAATTGTTATATTTTGACATTGGTAGAAGTCAACTTGAGTACAACTCTCCCACTTGGAACCAAAACCTCCTAGATCACAAGGCCGGGACACTGAAACAAATCAGCCTCCTAATTTGTATGAGAACCTCCAAAAAAACGTATTTAAAAAATCCCATACAAGTTAGGAGGCTGCTTTGAATGAGTGTCCCGGCCTTGTGATCTAGGAGGTTTTGCTGGAACCCACATTAATGTACAAGCTATTGAAAGAATACAACATACATTCTTACGTTTTCAAAGTTTTAAGATGAATATTGCAGCAATTTTGTTGAACTAAAGCCCCATTTTAAATTAAATGAATATGCTTAAATTGTCGGACAGAAGAATTCTCACTGACCCGGTATTTCTATATAAAATTCTAAATGATGCATTTGATTGTCCAGAATTGCTTAGTTGATTTTGGATTCCACTACGTAATATTATGCTACGTATACGCGAGCCGAACTGCCGAGCTGAACCTCAACTTATGGGAAAGGAACTAAGCAATCGCAAATAGCGCGAAACGCCGCTTGCAGATGCTTCGTTCCTTTCTGGCTCGGTTCACGTTTCGGTTTGCAAATGTATACGTACCATTAGAAGTCGGAATTTATTTCAGTGCAGAAATTCTGGGACTACCATACCATATGTATTCCTCATTGCCCAGAATACTTACAGAGGGAAATAATTATACCGAGTCATTGGACTTCTTCAATTAATCACTAAACAAATACAAAGGATTGTTACTGTGGAAGTTTAGTTATGTATAATAAATACTGTATAATTTTTAGTATTCAAATGTAAAAGCCTCTGAAAAGGGCATAAAATAATAACTAAATAAATAAACATTACAAAAGTAAATTGCAATAACTTACACACACCCATGTAATTCTCCATTTACACAGTAGACATTAAGTCGGGAAAAAAATAATGACTTCAATGTCAAAACCCGATTCGGACAAGAGTAAAAACAAACCATTGTGTAACATTTAATCGAATTTGAAATTAAGATTTTTAACTTTCAACACAAAAAAACACTTCCTAACAAACACGTCTAAACTGTGTCAACTGTTATCAACAAATGATCAACATTACACATCATCTGTGTGCATAATGTCGGGTATTTTAAATATCGCAAATTCTAATAATCAAGTGTTTCTCAGAACTCAAGGTATTTAGTTAATTGTCCCCTGACAACCCCTTCATAATGGCTTTTCCAAATTTACCAGGAATTCTTACGCATGGTCCTGCCACTGAGAGTTCCGTTGCAAGCTACCTTTCTGCAACATGCATTTTTTATGAGAAAGAGGGAGAGGTTACAACGGATCTATCAGTGATTAGCGGTTTTATGTACTTACACATTTGAACAGAATTGAATTCAGACTGAGATTTTATGAACAATTTCTATTTACTATTGATAACTTGTAGAGTATAGTTTTTGTGAAAAATCATAATAATATTTTTTCAAGGGTCTTAATAAATGCTTTTCACATATCACAACGTGTTTTATTCAAGTCCTATAAATTATTTTATTTTATTTAATATTTTACATTAAAAATAGTTAGGTTAGGTTGGGTCAGGATAGGTGAGATAAGGTCAGGATGAATTGATTTAGTAATTTATTTAATAAATAAAATCGATATTCTTAATTAAGATTAGGTAAGGTAACATTTTGGGTATTGTTAGGTTAGGTTAGGAACAGGGTTACATATTTGAAAAAAATGCCGTATAAGAAGATAATCGATTTATACAGATTAATTCTGTCATATTCTTTTTATGACCTAAAACTATGAATTTTGGTATTTGTTGATTTCATATCGACCCGTGTAGGAACGGCCTTAGCCGACAAAACCGAGGTACGTATGACGTCACTCGTACTTCGCCAGAATTCGATCGTTTTAAAACAAATTATCTTTATAAAACAAATACTGATATTTAAGTAAGAAGTTGAATTTACAAAAAAATGAGTCAGGGACGCCCGAGGAAGACATGGGACGATCAAGTGAACCAAATGCTTGAGTCGGGTCATGTAGAATAGCAGAAGAGTGTGTATGCGACGATGTATGAACGTGAATGAGGCAAGGAGTATGCCAAGACCGAGTTGATTGGCGGTCCTTCCTCTTTGCCTACCCCTGCGGAGAAACGGCGCGATGGTTGGTTAGTTAAATGGACTGAAATTCCTTATTTAGTTAATCTTGTAACGTTGATGATTAATTTATTTTGATTTCTATTATAAATTCGGCAATGTCAGGTGCTCTACGAACAACTTCTAAATTAGCTGTTAACCTAACAGGCCAGGGTATTTAGAAATGTGACTAAATATCAAAATTTCAAAGGCTTCTATTTTCCGCGTTAATATATTATGGTTTAGTGCCCCGATTTCCATAAATATAAGATTAACGTATTTATGAGTGCTGCATAATTAACTATCTAACAATTTTTCAAGGAATGACTTCACTACTGTCACTGTCCAATATTAACTTTGCTGTTGATTTATGCTGCTCGGTTGTGCTTGGTCTTGCCTGTTTTACAGGAAACGAGGAAAGAAAGATTTATTTATGTGAAGAGGAAATGTGCCACGGTTGCATGTTGTTTGACAGGCGGGCAATGGATGGCTTACGGACGTCAGTTTTAATGATTTTTTTTATAGGCGCGCAGTGAACACGAACATTCAGAAATGGAAACAAATGGATTTAACCCTAGATAGCTAGCGTTCGTCAAAATGACGAACATCAAATGCAAATCTACCTACGTCTTTTGAATGCCTCTACCGAGAGTACAGTCGTCACGTGTCAACTTAGTGGTTGCTAGACTCGTACGGTTTTGTTTGTGTAGTCGGAAAGTTCTTTTGTTTTCTAAATACCTACTGACTACTGATCATTTTGTCGAATGGTTAGTTCGACGGATTTGTCATACTTGCGCCAAAAAAGTAATTTGACTGTCATCGTTGATTTTTTTTCTTTTCTCTTCACGATGTCAAATAAAAAATGCAATTTTACTGAAATTATATTTCTATATTTAGTGTTGAAATGTAAATTAGTGCCATTTTAGATAATGAGATTTAGTACTTAAAACTTTAATAAAGACGAGTTGGTATTAAATACTGTTTAAATTTAAACCTCATCATCCTAAATTTTATTACATCAAATAAAAATGTAATTAAAAATGGATTAAAAATGTTCGTAAAAAAATCGAATGGTTAGCTTATGACAACGCTAGTTCCAGGGTTAAAACGGAAATTAATTACTAAATTAAATTACACTTTTAGGTGCAGGCGGCCAATAGAGGAACTAAAGACATAATTTTATTTGCATAGGTAACCAAACTCGCTACAATAGCCCACACCCAAACCTGCTTTCAAATATTAGTTTGTACATCTTAGCATTTTTTTTGTAGATATATTTAAACAATTTGATTCTATAATGTCTTTGGAAGGCGAAAGAGATATTTGAAATAAATGGATATGCGAAAATGATTATCTACTCACCTGTGTTCAATAGAGATATTTATTACTTGAAGCCGCCTAGAAAACGCAAATAGACTCGCACAGAAGTGATGACTGCTAATGTTATTTTTTCTATGATAATACACTACTACTTAACAGGTCTTCCGTTCTTGTGGTTTGCGGTCAGATAAAATGCATCTGAAGGTGTCAACAATAACACTGAATTGAATTGAAGGTGTCAACAATAACATGAAGTAATCCGAATGACGCAAATCAGTCACTTTATTTATTAATAACCTATCAATGCTTATATTAAAAGCTAAAACAGGGTGATGGATACTTTCAACAATGCCCTGGTGATAGACCACCATTCATTATCGAAACAATGGATGACACCAACACAACAACCTACGGTCAACAAACATGAATATGAGAAAATCGATGAACTGGTAGCTAAGGAAATCAACAAACATGAAGACGATGTTTACAAGCGTGGAGATGGGGAAATCAACAAATATGAAGACGATGTTTACAAACGTGGAGATGGGGAAATCAACAAACATGAAGACGATGTTTACAAACGTGGAGATAGGGATATCAACAAATATGAAGACGATGTTTACAAACGTGGAGATGGGGAAATCAACAAACATGAAAAGAGGTATTCAGAATTATGACAACAAGGTTCTATTTGCCATTTGCATGAAGTTGAGAGATATGGCGGTAGATTTGAAAGGCAATGATTTTAGAACATTGTACCTAAAAACATGGCATTTAGCAAAAATTCAACTTAGTAAAATAATTAGGTGGAACTCTATTGCTTTGAGTTTAACCGATTTTCAAAAAAACACGGTTATTTTTTAATATTTTTAAATAATATTATTTTAATAAATGCCACGTTTTTAAAAATACACATAATATGCTGAAACATAAATAATATAGTTTGATTGCAATACGTTCTTCACTTTCACTTTTCATAAATGTAATTTTTTATTATTTTACTAGCGCAGACCCAGAAAAAATCAGGAGATATTATAATTTTAGAAGGATAGGATTTGTGAAGCTGAAAGTAATTATAGAATATCTAATCTCTCTTAAAAGTTTTTTTCTCAATCATTCTTTCAGTTACACGTATTTGAAAGATGGAATCTTGTTGTCCCAAGGGAGTAAGCTTGAAGTACAACGCAAAAGAATCCATGTTGCTTAAAAATATTTTATCTATGGCAGATATAAATAAGTTGCCCTTAAATTTGCGAATGTAACCTTCTTGTAAACAATAAATATAAATTTGGCCCTTACATAAACATTTTTTAAATTTTATACAACTGATACACGATTGTTTACCATAGATACACGGTTGTGTATCAGTTGTGTAAAATTTAAAACACTTTTAATTAGTAAGGGGGAAGTTTTTTTAAATAGAACTAAGTTGTTCGTAAATTTAAAATGAATCCTTGTTGTTCTAAAAATTAAATATTATTGTAAGCGTTTTAAATAGAACTTTTTCGCCTAATTTGCTGCGAACTTACATACAAGTTGGATCTATTTTAGATAGGATTTTAAAGACAAAAAAACATTAGAATTTAATGCAAAAAAATCAATTTAAGCCAAAAACGTCAGATATAATTTTGTTGTTCCAAGGGTTGATTTAACCTATTGGGATTTGCGTGGCGCGACCACTCTAATCGTGACGAAGTACAGACCACGTTCTTAATGACGTCACGCGCCGCAGAAACATTAACATCGTTATTAGTTGTGCAACTACGGCCGCACCAGGCTAATTAGACTGTGCGAAAGTAGATACTGGCTAATAAAGGCGTACCGCTGTTACCTACGTCGTTCTATCTCTCTCTCTCTCTCTTTCAAACGTCGAATGTAGTAGAAAGAGAAGGTACAACAGTTCTCTAGGCGGTAGGACCATAATTGTTTTAATATAAATGGTTTGAGTGTTTTAGTTTTAAGTATTCCCGTGGTGAAAAGACTACGTTTTAGATGGGTGGGTACTAATTACGTCATAGTTGTATTTTGTTTTCTTGGTTCGGTTGAACCAGCTAATGGGGAATACTATACAGTGTATACTGTATACACCGTCTTTCACGCTAGTACCGCGGAACTTTGGAGGTGGTTTTATTCATGATAATCTAAGAATAAAATTTATTAAAAAAAGCAATTCTAATTACAAAAAATGTCCATTGTAATCGTATTTTTATTTTTGCGAGTAATGCATGTGTTTGGATAACAAAATAGCCACGTTAACATTTCAATTCTTAAATGCTGAGCGAGTAGGAAGAAATTATTATTATAATGGTGTGTATATACGAACGCCTTGTAAACCTCGCAAAAAATAAATTCATCATAGTTTTTTTTTATTTGGGTAATATGAAAAAAAAAATCTACAAGTGTTTCATGGATTTTGAAGTGTGCAAAATTTCATCGTGAAAAACTAAAATTCTGCTTTAAGGGGTGGGATAAGGGGATGGGGTGGTTCCTTTTTTTGAAGGTAAAATGTGCAAAAATTTTATCAATCTCGGAATAAAACTGTAGATTTGTATAAAAATCAAATAACGCCGCCCTTCCGCCACAGACACACGGAGAAAAAATACTGATATAAATTATTGCAAACTTATTAAGAATCTCTTCAAATTATTCGTAACCTAATTAAAAACGGGATTGCAGGCCTTTAACAAATGATTTAATAGATTTCCTAGTAAACTTTCAGTAAAACACGAATATTTTATTTGCAATGTCGGAACACGTGTTCATAAAAAAATAATATTTTAAATAGCATTTCGTCATTTTATATTATCAGGACAAATAAAGGTGCATGAAAACGTGTTCTGATTGTTTAGGAATGTACTAAAAGTTTAACAGAAAACGGCCTGCAATCCGACTTTTCAATATCACATATTCGAATCAGCAATACTCATTTTTCTACGTGCACTTCTTCATTATAGAAGTAGAAGGCAGATTTTGCAGATGCAATAAAGCATATTTCCTGAGTGAAAAATAAAAATAACACTCTCATGGAAATTGTCGAGAAGCAATTTATGTAATTTCCAATTTTCCGAACAACCTGCTGTAGTATATTCGAACAATCGAGTACACAATCCAAACTACGAGTATGATCGAGCGCGTGCTCCGTCTCCAACTTTTAGATACGCCTTCAATCGGATTGCTCTACGGGGGTTGAAGTTAGTTTGGCAGGCTATGAATAGATACATTGATAGAAATGTTACGGGGGTGTTCGTGTGCCCGAATAAACCTAATTTTTTTCAATACTCTTAGTGAATTTGATATTTTTTTCGTTGAGTTTATAATCAATTTCATTGGTCTGGGGACTAGGAGTCGAAATATTTTATTTATAACTACGTGATTACCGCACATGAGTCCAAGCTGCTCCTAACTATCCGGAGTCATAGGGAATGTGGCATCCATTCGGGTATGTTGAGGAGCTGTAAGGAGTGGGAAGGGAAGTCAAATATTTATTTCTAACAAATCTTTGACAATCCTTTGCTTATTATTTGCTTACGATCATTTCAGAGTCAAGATCACTTGATTACGATCATTTGAGAGTTACTATCATTTAGTTACGATCCTTTGAGAGATACGATCATTTGATTACGATCATTTGAGAGTTACCATCATTTGAGAGATACGATCATTTAATTACGATCATTTGAGAGTTACTATCATTTTATTACGATCATTTGAGAGACACGATCATTTGATTACGATAATTTTATATACGATAATTTTTCCTATAACCAAAAGAAACAGATATTAAAATGCAAGGAGTTCGCTACGTTTGGTAACTTGGCAGGAGTGTCCGGGTTCATGGGGTGAGGTTTTTCTAGGTCTTAGCGATAGACGTATCTGCCCACTTACTGCGTGGCGGGCCGGATCGGGAGATATTGGTTGAGGGAGACCATTTGACCTCTCCAGCAGCACTCTCACGACTCATCGCCTTGCACTGCAGTGGGATTCAGTGATGGATTCATACGTCCGTCACTTCAGACACACCGACCCACAGATTCCTTCCCACCCCTCATATATTTTTTCTTTCACTGAACTACCTCTCCCACCATAGCTAAATTGAAACAAGAGATGAAGATTGAAGGCATGGAACTGGCAGAGAAAGGATGAAAGTAGACTGAATGCTGTAGAAATGAGATCCCTGAGACGTATATGTGGTAAAACCATGTATGATCGTGTAAGAAATGTGGAGATCAAAGATTGCAAGGCTGATGTAAGCGTAATGAGTAAGATCAAGAAAGGGACGCTTAGATGGTTTGGGCATGTAGAGAAGTCGGGGACGCCCGAGGAAGACATGGCACGACCAAGTGAATCTTGAGTCGGGCCATATCAAGAGTTAGAATAATAGAACAGTATGTATGAGATGATGTATGAATGTGAATGAGGCAAGGAGTGTGTGCCAAGACCGAGTTATTTGCCTAACCCATGCGGGGAAACGGCGTGATGGTTAATTAGTTAGTTAGTTAGACAAAATAGACTCACTAAAATAACCAACTAACTAATAGGTACAATAGTTTTAATATAATACAATTAGTTATTCCCTTTAAAAAACAAGGAGGGTTCCTGTTTCGTTTGGTTTGTTAAACTATTTTATGCCGAACAACCTTCGTGGTAGATTAGAAAGCTCATTGACTCCGAAAATGGAGGTCTACCTTTTTAATTTATTTAAATTGTTCAAGATTTCTAACATTTGAGAAGGCAGATTACAAAAAGGCTTTAGAGAAGGCAGGCTATTTCAAGAGTAATTAAATATATTAAAGTACTGTTTTAGAATTTTCATTTAATAGCACCACAATAGCAAACAAGAGTACGCAATATTTATCCAGATTGGTAACTTAATGGTTTAAATTATTCCATTTTTGTTTAAAAATTAAGTTCCACAGGTTAGATTTTTTCGTCGCTGATTCTCGTTCTGAGTAGACTAAATAGCGATAAATCGCCTTCGTTGGCAACACTGGTGACCGTGCGCAAGCTGCATTGTTTGTTTTACCGCGGGCCCGCGACACTTTTTCAAATTGGCGGATTGGCGGGTTTTTTGAAAATGGTTCACGCGGGCCACTTATAATTCGTTCGCGGGCCACATTGTGGCCCGCGGGCCTGGGGTTGGGCAGCCTTGGTTTAAACCATCTCAAGCACAGACAAAAGATAATATAGACCTGCCCATCGTGGGAAGAGGAGCAAATCAAGTTGCGCGGAGCGAGGTAAGCGGCTTGGGCTTGTCAAATGAGTATAGATCGCACTGCCAGGGATTTTCTGTTCACTGTTTGCAGACGTATCAGTTAACGGTTGGGAGGGAGCTTACAAAAAGTTCATGTACGTATTTTCTTTTAAAAGTTTAACGACGTCAAACTTTGACATATTCAGTTCTGACGAGTGGTTTTTGAGTGACGTTATTTCAGTAGCTTTTATCGCGCTACACAAATAGAAATAGAAAAATACATTTAAATTAATAGAAAAATGTAAAAATAAATAAATGGAGTTCAAGCACGATATCCGTCGAGAAATATTTTAAATGGAAAACTTTTATTTTTGTAATATGATATCGGTATTCTGCACGGAGTCAGTTGAACTTTAACACTATCATTTAATTAGCATGTACGAGTATATTACGTTTTTAGTTCAACTAAATAGATTATTGTTGTATAATTATTTGAAAATATTTTAAATACTTCATTACTTATCGTCTATATTCCTTTGTTTTTTTCTCTTTCATATTAACTGCATCATAGTATATATACTTCGACTTATGACAGATCTTATACAAACCTAGTATAAAGTAGTTCAACTATTGTTACACTGGTATATATTTCTTTTGAATTATGTATTGTCTTACAGCACTTATATTAATAATTGCATCACTTGCAATAGAGTTTTTGTTTACAAATTAATTGTTCTTTAATATATTGCTATTATTATCCTGTTTATCACTGTACGATTGTAATTCGATTATCACTGTATTGTAAAAGCCATTATATGGCGTTTGAATAAATAAATAAATTATTAAGTAAACTTCATGTAGTATCCTTTAATTTTCACTAAGGACGGATTGTTTCACAGAATTTGAACAATTCATCAAATTTCAAAGTTGATTTTCAAGATATGTGTAAGTTCTATTCAAATTCTGTTATTATTTCGGTTCTGTGAAGCAGCTGGCCCATAGTAATTTAAAAAAAAAACAGAACTTGAAAAGTGACTTTGAAGAAATTTTGATGAAATGTTCAAATTCTGTAAATTGTGTCTATGTTATACGATGATGTATCTGCTACTAACATAATATTTATATAATACTACTTGTGGGTGTGGAACCAGAGTACCAGCATCATCCTTGAGAATCTCAAGGATGATGCTGTGTTTTTACTTATGACGGCATAATAACACTTTTCGTAAAACATGCGAACACCTCAGCACAGGTTCTCGTAGTGAGATGTTCATAACACTTCTAATAACCCATACAGATACTGATTATTAACATTTTTGTATAACTTGTACTTATTATGTAAATTGTACGTCAGAGAGTAAAAACTAATAAATACGTAGATATAATATCATTCCCTTCAACATCCCCTCGCAAAGACTCAGAAATAATGAACTGCTCTTTCTCAACCATCATTAGACAAATTATGGATATTATTCACCATTGTCCAGAATGTGCAGACTGGTCAACTCAAGTCAAAACCTTAACTTTTTTGGGATAAGTCTGAATGATTTTTGCCAGTCGCTAAACAAGTGACGGAATATTTAAGTGTCCTGTGGTCCTGACCCACGGCGTATTCTTGACTTGATTCGACTTGTCACTTTATTTTCTTATATTATATCTACCATATGTCTTTGCTTTCATGTACCTTTGTCTACTCCTGTATTTTTCTTTTTACTTTATTCGTGTTATTATTTTGTAATTTGGACGATGTCCGTTAATAAATAAATAAATAATAAATAAATCTCTTTGGGGAGTGTTAAAAAGTTTAAAGGAAATAGGGGGGGCTTTCATATTCAGATCTAGTGACTTTTTTACTAACTCTAAGGAGGCCCTGAGAAATATGTCATTTTTCGGGATGCCGTGTGGAGTGTTTTAAGGAAATGTAGGACAGGAGGTTCTGAGGGTGGGCAGGGATCTGAGTGACAGACGTATAAATCTTTGTCCAACCACTTTCCCTCCCACTGCCATTTGCCAAGGCGATGGGTCGAGAGTCCGGCTGGAGATGTCAAAGGGTCTCCCTCAACCGGCCTCTCCCAATAAGGCCCGCCACGCAGTTGGGGCAGACGGATCTGCCGCCGAGACCTGGACGAACCACCCCCCCATGAACACGGGCACCTCTGCATCCTAAACATAGTTAAAGCCACTTCATGCAATTCTGAATAGTGATATTTCACAAGGGGTGATATGGAGAATATCTTCCACTCCGGAACGAGGTGTAAATACACAATGTTTTATTTTGATTAAAATTCCATATTACGCGAAATAACACGTATAATATTTTGAAAACCCTTATATGAAATGGGCCGGGAGTCAAGAAGCTTGTTACTCTACCAGGAAAACCTTCTTATGTTAGAAAATATACTTATCATAGAAAAAACAAGAATACTAGAAATGCCTTTCATACAGATTTGAATGGAAACCAATTTCGCCACTGACTTCGTTCCTTTCGGTTTTGGCCAATTTAGTACTCTGCTTCTCACTTTTCTTGACTCACGTCGTACACGCCATCCCGTTTGAATTTCATAATGACGGAGAAACACATTTTTCAGCATAGGAAATTTAAGCAAAAAATGGTCAGACTTTTGCATAACGAAACACGCCCACGTGACATTTTTTACTGCTGTAGGAATTAAATTAATCTTGAGGTGATTGTATAAATAAGTAAACGGCGCTATTTAAAAATTTAATTTATTCGGTATTATTATAAATTTACATAAAAAAATGAATAAATTAATAGAGAAGTGGTGAATTTTCCAAAGGCTCTAAAAACATGGTGGTACTCGTATATAGTTTAGGGCCAAAGGCTTTCGTAACGAAACGTTTTTAAATCTCCCTTACCGTAATCTCTCCATTATTCAAGCCGGAACCTTCCCTAAAACGTTTCACCTGCGTACACCGTTTTTACCTGTCTAGCCGGAGTACTATTCTGCTTGTTTTTTTTTTCACTGAAGATAAAGATAAAATCATATTTAGCTCAAAAAACAATTTGCCAAGTGAAAGGATCAAATAAATACTAGATAGTTTTTTTGTGAATACCGCATAACAGTCACAACTGCTCCCAACCGTCTGGATACAGTTAGATTATGGCATCCCCAATTAGGGCAGGTTGTGAGGCTTAAGGTAGTGGTGAGCAGAAGAAGCTGGAGAAGAGGAAGGTGGAAAGAGGAATAGTTTCTAGCTATTCAGATATGGTCACCGAACACGACTAGAGCAATGTTTCAATTCTGAATGGTGGTCTTACACCAGGCGATACTGAGATTATCTTTCACTCTGGAACGTTCTGCATGCATATTGAATGTTATTTTCAATTAATAAATTGTGAAAAAACACAATTTCATCAAGTAAAATTTACTTGCGCACGCCGGGATTTGAACCCGTGATCTTCGGCTGGCTAGTCGAGAGCCTTACCCTTCAACCATGGAGGACGTCTAAATAATAACATTACTAAATATTACATATTATTATACACGGTGTCCGAAAACTCGCAGTACAAGTAGGAAACTGGTGAATCTTGTTGGTCACATTTGGAGCCGATTTTGTGGAATAACTTTTTTCGATTAGCGCTTTCGTTTTCGAGTAAATCGAGTCTTAAGTTGGAATTTTTGAGTCAAAATGGAAAAAAAAATCGGTTGCTAAGGGTTAATACAAAACCTCCTCCTTTAGGAGGTTTTGGTAAATATCACTGTTTAATGTCTTCTTTTAAAATGCATTGAAACGTAGACCCGGCTCCATTTTTTTTAGTTTTGTTAGTTGCCGAAAAAATTGGAAAATACAGATGAATTGGTAAAGGCGATGCACTACGTCGTGTAATATTTTAAATTGAGCCGCTATCAATAACAACCCTTACGTAGATGGCGATAAGGTTTAAATTCCCGCTTAACACCATCCGCATGTTTTGATTTATGCAAGAAAAAACATGACCAAAAAGTGCCTTTTATTTTATTTTGTGGATGTTCAGGCATAAATATTTAATTTTTTTTCGATCATTTTATAAATAACTTAATTTGTCACATTATACAATAAAATCATAACCGAAAATGGGTTTGTAAGTGGGAGATTTTGAACTTTAAAGCAGTTTTCATAGGCCTTATTTTTTTCTGGGCTTATAAAGAGACTTATCTAAAAAATACTCGTTTATTTTAAAGGTCAAGATGTATTCTACTCGTAGTATTTAATTAAAGCATCTGAAACATTTCTAGGAGACCAAATTTTCAAACCAAATACACATGATTTTACATTACTACGTATGGCATCGCCTTAAATCGAAAATTTATTATTCTACGTGATTCTAGTTTACGGACACCGAGTATTTTAAATATATTTTGACTACATGCGGCCTAACCTATATTATTTGGAACTTAAAAACTTAAAGAGTTAAATAGAAACATGTAATAAATCGGTAGTATTTGGGAATGCGGTGGCTTAACGCATAAATTCCATTATTTACACATGAAAGTTTACCAAGGTAATATTAGCGCAGCTCCCTCTAACTTTCGTATATACATATCTCCCTTTCAAACCACCATTGAACGCTTACCACGGAATTTAATATAATTACCGTTTCGGCTCTACAAATGTAAAAATGTTATTTTTAAAAAATAACTTTTTTTTTAGAACTTAAAGTGTCAAAGAGAACTTGCAACACTGAATTATTATTTTTTTTTAAATGATCCATATTATGTATATTGATATTGTTTATAAGTATCCATTGCCTATGAGTGTGTTTAAATATGTTGTGGGCCTTTGAGTGTGTGTATATCTATGATGTATGTGGACTGTGTTATATCTATCAGTGTATATATTTTATGCCTTTGTATTGTAGTCACATGAAATGTTATTCTTCTGTATCTATTTTCTATACTATGGCTTCTATTTTTATTTGATTTATTTATATAATTAATTTAGTGAAATTGATCTGCTGACAAACTGTTTGGCAGTTTAGCGGGTCCTTGTACATTGAAAAATAAAAAAATAACAATTAGTTATTTTTTCCACATTTACATAGTTATTTACAGTATCGCGGTTATGAAAGGTTTCTGACTTTGTCTATAGCAGTAGCTTTCCACATTTGCGCACCAGAGCATGAAATAGTTAACAAGTGAATATAAAGAATATTGGCAATAAAGATAATACTTAATACCTAATACAACAATTTAAGTACCGCTGTCTCGGAAACCATTTATTGAATAACCAACACCTTTTTAACTCATACCTTTTTCATACACAGAACTTACTCTCCCTGCTTTCTAAAAATACCTCCCAAATCAGATTCCCTTAAGATGACATAGGACCTTGGGAAATTAATTTCTTCAGGGCCTCCTGTGTGGAGCTAACGTAAAAAACCGCCCTAGAGGTTATTATCAGCGCCAGGCGCAATTTGGCTATGGGGCGGCCCTGGAGCAAGCCAACTGACCAATGAAAAAGGAAACACTGCATTCAACTTCAAGTAACAACTTTTAAGGAAGGGTTACATTGAAAAAAAATGCCAATCAAAATTCAGATCACGAAACACTGAACATACGAAACCTTTATGTAGGAATATCATTTGGAAATATAAGGTTGAGGTAAACAAACAATATCTATTTACCTTTTCCAATAGCGACGCTTCAATAACCCCTGGCGAGGCCGGGTATAAAGGAGAAGCCTCCGTTTAAAGTAAACTTCATCGATTTTCATCACTATCCGCTATTTCTTTATGAGGGAGAACCCTAAATTACTGTATGGCCCAAATAATCTACCTGTATAGTCAGGACAGTGAATTGCCAAAACTTCAAGGTATCCATTTAAAATAAGGGTGTTAAGGGAAGTGCTTGACTTAGTTTAACCAGCGATTCCTGACATCACTTGGAGTAAAAAAAGTAATTGAAATTTTGGTCATCGGTGACTTTCTAAATTTTTTTTTTTTTTTTTACAAAAACGAAATTTATTTTTCCCACATGTCTACAGGGCTTTTAGTCCAAATAATGTCAGAAATCACTGGATAAAGTAAGTCAAGTACGTCGCGTTACACCCTGTAATATACATATATATGTTATGGTTAAGGTTTTAACGGGTGTAAGATGTAGAATAATGTTCTCGGTTTACCCGAGCACCCACTTGTATCTTGACTTCTGTACCGAACAGACACGCGAAAGCTTTCAGTTCGAGACAAAACTCAAGACATAAGGCCTCTGAAGATGGACAGTGAGATCTGTACGAAACGTCAGGAATTAAAAAGTCCTTTTAAGGACTACGTTACGCGGGTAAACCGAGAAAATTATTATACATATTTATACCCGGAAACTAGTAGTACAAGCGGGAAACTGGTGAATCTATGTCACTACGTCAAGAACCCAAAAAAACTTTTTTTTTTTCAGCGCTCAAGGGTTAAAAATTGACCCAGGTCTATGCTTCGACGCATTTTAAAAGACTCCAAATGTGATGCAGATTCACCACTTTCCAGCTCGTACTACGAGTTTCACAACACCGTGTATATACGTATATTATATTTCTTTAAAATTTCCTTGCTGGTTTCGTACTATGCCTTCGTTAGGGTAGCATAACTACTAATTATATATTCTTAGTCTCGATCTGAGAGTGGTAGATGGTAGAATCGAAGCGTTGCTTGAAATGGCTTTAACTGTGTTTAGTGACTAGATCTGAATAGCCAGGTACTTCCCAACCTTCCTCATTACCATCTCCTTCCCCTCGCCACCCCATTCAGCCCGACAACGTATCCCAATTGGGGGTGTCATAGGTGCCGGACTGTTGGGACTCCTGTTACATAATTTTTATTTATTTTTATACATGTCAAATAATCCGAATTTTTATAAAATATTCAAAATGCCCTGACAATTGTACGGTTGTTTTCAAAACCAGTTGGCTATAACATCAAACAAAGTGACGTAGGTGTACAAATGTATGAATGATTTAATGCAAAAAATAATTGTTTTTATAACTTTTTCGTATTAAAATATGAAAAAAGGTGAAACGAAATAACATTTAAGTTTTGTAGATAAGCTAGCGCTCAAAATATATAATATATTTTGCAGCCCACTGTACATCAATATAACCTATCGAGTCCATTGAAAGGCTACACGCTTCACAGGTTAACCCTTTTCGACCCCTGGAAATAGTAATTCCTTATTGCGGTCCGCGCGGGGTCGGGTTGGCCACGCCTGACTGTGCGTGAAAAATAAACCGGAAAACGAAGGTATTTTTTGTTGTACTTGAACGCTGCTGATTTTTACGGAAGGTTATCGAGAAATAAGATTTTAGTCGAGATTTCGGCTGGAGCAATATTATAGTATGCAGAACAAAGCTATATGATTATGTTTAATTTATTGGAATAACTTTTGAAGGTTATATCCATCAATGTTATCTCTAAATAGTATAAAATAAAGTCGCTATCCGCGTCTGCCTGTTTGTGCGCTTAGTTCTTCTAAACTAAGCAACTGATTTTTATAGGGTTTTCACTATCCTTTAGAGAATTTCTTCCGAAAGGTTTTATTATTTTTTTATTTATTACATTACATTAGATACATGTATATAGCAAAAATGACACGATAATAATATTGCAATAACTGTATAAGTATATTAGAAATAAGTAAAAGTGTAATTATGAATTGTAGGTCGATAGTAGTTCCTAGCTAGGCAGATTGCCTCTTCTAAGGAACCAAATGCTGTAAAAATTGCTAAAAATTTATTCATTAAAATTAAAGCGTTGTTCTTGTTGTGTTTTTTTTTATCCAAATTGAATATATATTAAGTTTTTACTAAATGAGCCATTAATAGGTACCATATAAAATTTTAAGTGACATTATTTATAGTTTTTCAAATCCACCCTCCCCAAGCCAACGAACCATTTGGTTATCATTGAACCGATGAAGGATATTTTGCATGTTTTAATATTTAATTCTTATGTATATGTATATAATACACGCATATTGTTTATGCGTATAATACACGCATATAAAATGTATGGAAAGTAAAAGAAAGTCAATGTTCTCTAATCAAGTCAGTAGATAAAATATTTTCGGGCGCTTACATTCCTAACGCTGTCTAAACCTTATGAGATACATCAAAATAATGTACTACAGAATTGTATATCTTAAAAAGGCCTACAGAAAAGTACGAGATGGCATATGCCTATCTCATAAGAGTAATCCCCAGAAACGCAGGTTACACGTCAGCTAGTTGTTTAATATTGAAAAAGTTTTATGAGTATTCTAAATCGCAGTTCCTACTCAAATTGCTTTTTTCCTTGTTTTTTGTTCCTTTCCTGTCTTACCTTGTAAGAAAGAAGATTTGAAAAGAGAAGGCGGACGCCAGAATCATTTGTTTTATGTTTGAATTTTTGTCATCGGTGAAAGTACTTGTTATTTTCGCTCCTAGTTATCGATAATACCGTGAAAATTTTGTAAAATAGTGTAAGTTATCATCCCCAAGTTAAATACATTAAGTAAAGTGCTCACGAAATCTTCCAGAAACCATTAGAACTCCAAAAGAAACAACTCATTTTCTCCTAATATTTCTAGTGATAAATAAACACGATCGCTCGTTAAAATATAGTCCATTCCAAGTACCAATAGTCGGTACGAAACAGCAATATGTAATCATTGAAGAAGATAACATTAATGAATCTAAACGAAACATGAAACAGAACAAGACACAGAAAATAATAAAAGGTAACGGGATCGAACCCAGCACCTCTGTCTTACCGGAACAACATTCTAACAACTTAGCTATTGACACCTGATTATTTTCTATCTGTTTTATCGAACTTATATTTCAATTTAAGAATAACCAATACTATCCTCAAATAAATAATATTACATTGACAGGTAACCTTTAAAAGTTATTCAAATAGACTGAATATTCATTCTAGGCTCGTAGAAAAGTCAATAGGATGTAAGGTACATAGTTATTATGAATTCAGTTTAACTAGTAGTTCTGTGAACATAGCCCTAGGGTCCAAAAAAGTAAGTTTCTACTTATTGAATAAAACAAAAATAAAGTTACCTCTGATATCATAAGATTTGTAAGTAGGAACTTAATTATAAACCGTAAATATGTATTTTTTTTAAATTTCAAATAGTGAATTCTTTTTATTTTTCAAACTTTCTTCAGTGGGGTATGAGTAAGTACCATAATATTGATTATTCCGATATGACAGCTCATGTTAGAATCCGCGCTGATGCGAACTCTGGCGGGATAAAAAGGTAGTATCCAACGCGGCCACCATCTTGAACCGGAAACGGAACACGCAAAGAAAATACAGACAAATGAAATACCAAACGGTCGAGTTAAAACAGGACTTCCCTACGGTAATTGTGTAAGTTTATTTTTTTATATACATGAAACAATATTAACTAGTTTAAACCACCACATTTTTTTGTACTAACGCTGAACCTTTCGGAACAAAATGTATACTAACTATAATGGGTGAACAGATATTATTAGGTGTTGAAGTGGGGGTGGAGGCGTGACTAGGGATTAGTGAAGAGTGGGGGGGAGGAGATAAAACGGACGATAAATGGGAAAATATCTAAGACGGGATTGTAAGAAAATATATTTAAAAAATAATAATAGATTAATTACACATTATTAACCGCTCGGGTGCTATATAGCCAATGAATTCACCTATATTTTACCGTTTATCCTACATTTTTAGGATTTATAAAAAAATCTGATTTAATTTGCGAATTTTGCGAGTCAAAAATGGAATATTATAGCGTGCGTTCGCTCAAGACGTTTTGCAAACTCGGCATAGGATGCCGAAAATCACTCGAGTGGTTAAGATATTTCTTAATTTTTAATTCGCAAAGCACGTTTGAAGTGAGTATGAATTTATAAAGTTAACTGGGATACAAGTTTTAATACTAATTACAAATAATACTATAATATATACTTTTTTCCGACTTTATGTCCGGGTTAATTCCACAGGAAAAACTAAACCCTTCCACACACTTTTTCACAAATGATCATCTAGTCAATCCACATGCAAGGGCACTATAAGCATAATAAATACAAAATAATACAAGAACAACACGTCAAATCACCAGAGATCAAATGGGAAAATAATTCACCGGTTCGGCTCGGTAGAACTCCTAACAGGGCCTATAAATCCAACTGATCCCTCAATATAAATATTTAAAAATCTTTCGTACTCCTACATGTATTTAAAATGACGGATTTTTGCATTTTTATGTATATTTTTTTTGATAGATCTAATACGCCTAATTTTTTAATGAGAGAGCTATTAAGTATAAGTATATTATTATTTGGTTCAACCAAAGTCAGCAAGCGGAACCAAAATTGATGAATGATTGCAATAAAATATGTACAGGTGTACAGGATGAATTCAATTACAACTGCCCCGCTAGAGACCTGCGGGGTTTATAGAAAACAAACCGTGAAGAGGAGAATTAACTCTCGTGTTCATTTAAAACTCGGAGGGAACCAATTCTATTGGAGCTTTTTCAAAAGTTTTCCTTTCACCGGAGGAAATTCCAGGAAGGCTTAATTTATATAACCCGAAAGGTATTTTTAAGTGACGAATTGAGGGGATGAAATTTGCGGTTTTTACCGGGAGAGAATTTGGAATGTAATCACGGGAGTTATAAATTATTTACAGATACACAAATAACGAAAGCATAATGTGCTAGGTAAACTGTTATTTTAGAAATGAATCTTCATGTATATCATTCAGTTTGTTCAGTTGCTTATGAATAAATAAGTATATCTTAAAATTGTTAAATTCTACACTGTGATAAAGTTAAGATGATTTGAGATGGCTTTGACCGTGTTTGGTGATCAGATCTGAGTAGCCAGGTACTTCCCAATTTCTCTTTTCTCATCTCCTTCCCCTCCCACTACCTTCAGCGTCACAACATACCCAAATTGAGGATGTCATAGTCTCACTGGCTCCAGACGGTTGGGAGTCTTGTGCGGTTTCAGAAAAAAAAATTGTGTTTAGTCCATATTTTAATTTGGAAGGAGATGTGGGTGAGGAAGGTGGGGACGGCTGTTTATTATTTATTATTTTTACTATTTTGTGAGTCCGGCTATTCAGATCTGGTCACCAAACACGACTAAAACCATTTCAAGCAACGTTTGAATTCAGAATATTGGTCTTACACCAGGGCGATAATGAGAGTATCTTCCATTCTGGGAATACAGTACATTTAAAAATAGTTTTAATAAAAATTTTAGTAAAAAAACTAACCATCACGCCGTTTCCGCAGGAGTAGGCAGAGAAGACATAACGCCACCCAATTTTGTCACGAGACACAAAATCATTCCATTTGAAAACTATATTTCAATTAAACTTAATTCACAAATGTTTAGGTGTATAGATGTATCTATGTTAGTAGGTACACAGTCCTAGCACCAACATTTTATTTAAAATCAAACGCGTCGACTACGGAGGCAGATATTCAAAGATTTTATAAATAATCGATTATTATTAGTTGGATGTCTCGATTACCGACGAATCACTTTTTTTGAGAAATGTCCATACGTCGGGCGTCAAAAACGGATTTCAATTATTCACAAATTCAGAAACTTTGAAATGAAAATTTTAAACGAAAATGAGAACTTCCAAGGAAAACATTTGTGGAAAGGGATTAACCATGTCTACACTTCGTAATTGAATAAGACAACTTTTTACTGCGTGCCGCCTGTATTTAATTAAAGAACACGTCTCTGATTAAAGGACTCGCAAAGGAGGCGACCGAAATAAACTATATTTTCTCCATTTCTACTGTAGTTTTTTAAAACGAGTTTAACTTATTCTTGGCTTACGTATATTAGATTTTTTGTACATAATTTAAACTGGGAAGAAGAGAAATGAACTTATTTTACAATGTCAAAGAATTTTAATCAAAGTAGATTAATATGATATTATAATTTTTTATACGCATTTTGATAATCTACACAGTATACATACTGCGTAAATATAATAAATGTCAATTTGCGATACGTCATATTGACATAAGCGAAATCGCAATTCGTAACTGAAATCTCCCTTATTTTAAATTTGAATATTTCGAGTTCATTTAATGAAAACAAAAGGATTTGAAATTTTTGTAATATATTATTCATATTATATTCAAGACGGGTTGTTTTAGAAAAATTGAATAATTCATCAAATTCTATGAAAGTCCTATTCGAGTTCTATTTTTGGTGACCGGGTATATCATCAAAATGACAATTCAACACACCTACAAATAATAGTGGTACAAAGTCATGAAACGTGATGAAACAAAAACTAGGTTAAATAGGTAACTATTGAACCGAGTTTTTGTTTCATCACTTTTAATTACTTTATATTATTTTTTAAAGGTGTGTTGAATTTTCATTCTGATGAAATATCAAGGAACCCTTTTTTAAATCATTATAGATTAGTTGCTTCACATAACTGAAATAACAAAGGATTAATAATAATTCGCGTCATATATTTTCTTCGTTCAGCTCCATTTTCAAACACTCTAATTCATCAAATTTCAAAGTTGATTTTCAAGGTTTGTGAAGGTTCTATTCAAGTTCTGTTATTATTCCAATTTTGTTTAACAACTGGCCAATTATGAAATAATAACAGAACACGAATAGAACCTTTACAGAACTTGGAAATCAACTTTGAAATTTGATGAATTGTTCAAATTCTGCGAAACAACCCGTCCTTAGAGAGTTTAAAAATGGATCTGAACGTAGAAAATAATGTTAGGAAAATATATGACGCGAATGTGAATGGTAAAGATGGCGGGGACACCCGAGAAAGACATGGCACGATCAAGTGAATTAAATGCTTGAGAGGGGTGATGTCAAGAGTCAGAATAACAGAAGAGTATATGAATGAAGCAAGGAGTGTGGAGAAAAGGCGTGATGCGTGATGGTTAGTTAGTTGAATAAAGGCTTGAACATACCTATTGGCGTCTACGTCAGTTGACTCCAGGATGGTCCTCGCCTTCTCGAGATGGCCATGTTCCACGGCGGCAAACAAGGCTGTGAAAGAAGAAAAACATACAGTTAATAATGTATTATGTGATCAGAATTTTCCAAGCTTATTTGACAAACCGTTCATTTTCAAGTATACTTTTGTACAATTAATATATTCAATTCGAATTGAATATATATATATATATATATACTATTTATACCTACATATGCCGTGACTTCTGATTTTTGAAAACAAACAGTAAAGTTGATACCCGAAAACTTAGTAGTAGTAAATATGTAGTCAGGTAAAGGTAATGTGACTTTACAATACATCTAGAATTGTTTTTGTCTCACAAAACAAAGATAAAATAAGAATGGCAAGTAAGAAATACTCATGTTTCCAGTAAATTCTTTACTAAAAAAATAAATAAGTAAGAACGAAATAACCGATAGGACCGGGCGGCTTATTCGCATTCAAAATTTGCTTCGAATACTAACCTCGAGGCCGAGTAGGTGGCCGGACGGATTTTGAGGTATCTATAATAATAATAACACGATTGATCATGAATTCCTCATAAGGAGATTAGAGGAAACATTTGGTTTGAATTCCGACATAAAAAAATTGGCTGGTATCCTATTTATCCAATCGCTTACAAGCCGTGAGGGTTGGAAATAAACTCTCCAACTTCGCAACACTTTCTTCAGGGGTACCCCAGGGATCCGTTTTGGGTCCACTTCTCTTCATCCTTTTTACAAATGATGTCGCCAAAATAATCGAGTCATTTGATCTCTTGTCTCACTGCTACGCTGACGATCAGCAAGTTTATTTTTACTGCGCTCCAAATGAAATCAATAGTCTCAAGATCCGTATAACTGAATGTCTAGAAGTAATAACTCGTTGGATGTCTTCAAACAAGCTGAAGCTCAATCCATCTAAGACTGAGTTTCTCTGGGCAGCCACAAACAAACGTCAACATTTCATAGACAATTTACCTATTACTATTTCCGGCAGCGATATCATCCCAAAAACAACAGTCAAACTTCTCGGTGTCAATTTAGATTCAGACTTTTCGTTTAAAAGTCAAATAAATAGGACTGTAAGCACCGGTTTTTTTCACCTAAGACAACTCAAGTCTGTCCGAAGAAACCTTCCTACAGAAGCAACAAAACTACATCTCTGAACTATGCGTCCCGGAAAACACTGGTCTGAGGCAGTCAACGCTTAGATCAGCAACATCATCAGCTGTAGGCAGACTGATAGAACCTAAGCGCAAGCCAAATACTAAGTTTGGTGATCGCGCTTTCGGAGTATCTGGGCCGAAGGCTTGGAATAAACTCCCTCCGGAACTAAGATCCATAACAAGTCCAACAGAATTCAGGTCTCAACTGAAAACTTACCTTTTTAAGCTGTCGTACCCTTAAATTAAATATACCATTCCTAAGAGAAAGTCCAGTTATATTCAATTTTTCAATAAAGTCCTAAATCCTGTATCTAAATTTCGCCAATAAACAATTAGATAATGTTAACTAAGTGTTAATCTCAAGTGACCTACCAGGTAAGTATTGTACTGTATATTTTCTCCGTAAATAGTTAAGTAATAACATAGATCACTGCAGAAATGTATTATAAGTTTGTACAGCGCCCTTGAGGTGATTTTGCGCAATACGGCGCTATACAAGTCATCCAATTATTATTATTATTATTAATATTAGGATGATTTTTATGGCGCCGTTTTTGAACAAAATCACCTCAAGGGCGCTGTACAAATAAATAATACATTTTTACAGTGATCTATGTTATTACTAACTATATAAGGAGATAATATACAGTACCATACTTACCTGGTAAGTCATTTAAGATTAACACTTAATTAACATTTACTAATTGTTTATTAGCGAAATTTAGATACAGGATTTAGGACATAATTGAAAAATTGGATATAATTGGACTTTCTCTCAGGAATGGTATATTTAATTTAAGGGTATGACAGCTTAAAAAGGTAAGTTTTTAGTTTAGACCTGGATCTTAGTTTCGGAGGAAGTTTATTCCAAGCCTTCGGCCCAGATGCTCCACCAAACTTAGTATTTGGATTGCGCTTAGGTTCCATCAGTCTGCCTATAGCTGACGATGTTGCTAATCTAAGAGTTGACTGCCTTAGACCAGTGTTTTCCGGGACGCATAGTTCAGATATGTAGGGTGGGGCCATTTCATTGATGAATTTAAACACCATCCAGCACAATTTGTACTGGATTCTTTCAGGGCACTTGAGCCAGTGAAGGTTACGAAGGTGTTCTGAAATGTGCGAATATTTAGAAACCCTGGTTATGAGCCAGGCTGATGCATTAAACACTGATTGAAGTTTGTGAATTTGATATTTTGGAAGGCTGGTATAAATGCCGTTGCAGTAATTGAGACGTGAGACTACGTAAGAGTTGATAAGTATTTTTGTTGCTTCTGGAAGAAGGTGATCAAGTCAGTGCCGTCCCAAAATAGAGCAACGCAGTTTGCAAATGGAGGCGATTCAACAATAACTGATTCAACGGCGATTCAACAATAAATAACTCAACGGTATCAACATACCGCTGGGTTGTATGTTGTTTTACCGCAAGCATATAAATAAACAGCGTGATTAGATTATTTTAGTACAATAGTAAAGTTTACATAGCGACAGCAGTGACTTCGTAATTTGGAAGTTGCGCGCCCAGATCTGTACTCTAGTTGGCCTTTCATTTTCTCTAAAGACGCATGAAATCTTCAGGCGGGAAAATTGTATTATATATAATAATAAGTAATTTGCATATATATAAATGAAATGTTACTCTTAGTAATTTAACTGCTTTGTCAATCGATTGCCTAATGGCTGAGGTTGATTTGAAAAGTATTTTCTATTTCGATGGTCGGCCACATTTAATTACTTAAATAAACTATTTGGGGAGCAGGTTCTTACAGGTGAGATAATTGAGCACTAAATTACTAGGTATATTCTCCAATTATTCTTAAATTCAAGTAGGTGGGTACCTACCTACAGAATTGCTGAGAAAAATAACAAATCACTATTTTCTACTGGATTCACCGAATAGCTTAATCCCTAGAAGTGTGATATGTACAGATCTGAAAGAAAAAAAATACAGAAAACATCTCAAAACAGGCCAAATAATCTGCTAACCAGTTCAAGAAAGAATTTCTATATTTTAACTCCTCATCCCTCTAGCATATTGTGTTAGATGGTCAGATTATTATCGATTCGCAATAAAATGAAAATAAATTAAATATTTCCGAACGTAACCGAAAATTAAAAACTGTTTTTGAAAGATGAAGAAATACGATTTCAAATTGTAGATTGAGAAACAATAGAAAATAACAAATTTTACGTCCAACCGAAAGCGCTGTTTTTTAAGTATGTTTTTACCTGTCACAGATGACATCTATATAATATAGGTATATAAAAACACACGCGTATTCGAATGTAACTTTGTAACAAAAATTCAAAGCGATCGGACCTTTAGTAGATTCAAGATTTTGAACAAACGAACATTTTTATTTATAGACTTAGACTTTTCTCTACTTTCAATAAATATAGTATCCATGTATTATATATTTAAACCTCCCGGAAAAAAATCTCTAAATGATACTGAAAACCCTATCAAACTCCGTTGCATAGTTTAGAAGAACTAAACAAACAAACATATTTGTATAGCGCCCTTGAGGTGATTTTGATCATCATCCAAATATTATTATTATACAAACAAACGCGGAAAGAGACTTTGTCTTATACTATTTAGAGATACCTAAATATAATTTGTGAAATATAATTATTTTTAAAGCAAACATAAAAAGTTTTAAAAATGGCTCACCTTTTTACCTTACGTTTTTAACTAAAATCACTTATGAAGAAAAAAATACATAACACATTACCACCTCACTTTTTGCAGTTTTATGTAAAAATGATAAATAAAAAAATTCACAAAGTTTCATAATTTTTTTCAAATCGCGGACGGAAAATTTGGTTACATTCAAATTATTCATTGGTTAAGTATTAGATTTGAATATAAAGCGTGGTGTTTATTCATTCTAACATCAGACAATAAGGGAGACACAACGATTCATTTGATATGTTTATGAGTTATTCCCAAAAGCGGACAAATTAGCTTGAGGCATTAAAACTTTTGATAAATTTCATCAGTAGTGAGGAAAAATAGAGCTTTCTTCGGGCGCACGGACACGACTACTAACTCTTCTATGAGTTTATCTCTTCAGTGGAGGGCGGGTACTTACAAAGGTGAGATAATTGACTGCTTAATTTACTTTTTGTATCAAAATCTAAGTATCTTCTTAATTTGAATAAAATTAGCTGAGAAAACCAACAAATCACTATTTTCTAACGGATTTAGGCATATTAATTACCTATTTTATCACCGTCCACGACAAGTTAAGCGATCGTTACAAATGGACCATTGTTTCTAAGAAGATGTGAGCTAGAGATAAAACAAACGACCAAGGAAATAGACCCAAACCGGAAAATAACATAATGGGCTCGTTATAATTTCGAGAGGAAATTAATACCAGAATTTTAAAAGGTTACAAGTTCACGACAAACAAAAGAGAGGAAAATTGGACACATCTGTTCTATCGCTAGTGCACTAAATAAGGTTCATAATGATTATCATGGTCATTGATCCCCTTTGGCTCCGGCGCACAGCCGAAAAACATTTGTTCGAAATTGTTTTTCTGCTCAACAAGCTTGACTGTGGAGGGATTTGCCCGCTTCTATGTTCCCTCCCTCCACCTCTTAAAGACCTACCACACAGCATCTCTAAAGATGATACACGCCCGAGGGAAATTATTTTTTTCAGGGCCTACTTAGTGGAGTTAAAAAAAATAAATTATTTTACCTTCAGCTTTGTGGTATGTAATATTTTTTGTTCATAATCTAAAAAATTGTTCTGCCCGAATCAGAAAAAAACAATGGAACAGTGCGCTATGAATTCACGAAATTTGCAGTTTAAAATATGTAGGTCGACTTTACTCAACTCGTAGCGAAAATTCCATCAATTCCAATTTTATGTAGCTTTGAAATCAATCAAACATACTAATTTCAATTGCGGATCTGTGACTGATTGTAACATTGGTTCAATTAACTCGGATTTGTTTTTAATTTAAGTGTCATTTTCAAAATTGGAACTGATTCTGTCAAGAATTCAAACAAGCGATAAAGTACCTTCCTATATTCTAATGTTTGTTTTTCAGATTTTTTTAAAGTGTGTTTCTTTTGTTTAATTTCTTAGTCTGTCCCACAGGTCGGTAAGTAATCGACATAAATCAAATTCTGTAAGAACCTGCGCAGAGAAGTTCCACACTGAACTGCGCTGCAGCGAACTTAATTTTCTGTTTAAGGTCTTACAGCATTCGGTTTATGTCGATTGCTTACCGACCCGTGTATTATATCGTTGCATAACATGCAGTTATTATCAACCCTACAATAATTAATAATATTCCGTGGTGTTTCACTTGCGTTAGTACATAATAATAAAATTAGAGAATTTTATCACTTTATGGAACTTTGAGAATTTTAATTATCCGCAGAAATATTGGGATTAGAAAGTTTGATCGAAATTTCAAATAGACTTTCCCCGTCAACTGATTGTTGACTTAGAGTAAAGCACCGACTTAAGTAGACATTGTTTGTCGTATAGCGGTAATGGACTCCAAGACAATGTAATTAAACGTTTAATATACAAATTCAAAGATGGGATCATTTAAACAAAGGGAAAGCGTTTTTATACAATGGTTGCCATTTCTCCCATAGAGATGCGATCCGAACTTGAATGGGTTTTTAAACATGTTTAAGGTACTTTTGTTTGCGAAATCTACGTACATTCTACAATGGGTGCTTGTATTCTGTTTATAAGGTGGAGCTTTTATGTCAATTTAAAGCAATTACCAAATTAAGCAAAAATATTTTATATTGGGTTAGTAGAGGAAGCAAAACATTGTGGAAACCTTTTTGTTATAAAGTAGCCTTTGTATTCGGTTTTGCCCATGTCTATTTACTTGTTACAGTTCGTTAACAATCAAGTATTCATACGTAGATATCAGAATCTCTGCAGAACAATTAAATTTGAATCACTGAATAAACACTTCAGAATGTTGTGAGTGGTCTGGTCAATAAACAGATCTAAAATAATTTAAAACAAAAAAAGGACTCCAAAAACGGGTTGTTTCGGAGAATTTTAACAATTCTTCAAATTTCAAAGTTAATTTAGTTCCGTGAAATATTTTTTCAAGTTCTGTTATTATTTCAGTTCTGTCAAGCAACTAGTCTTTAATGATATAATAAGATAACTTGAATAGGACTTTCACAGAAAATAACGTTGAAAATTGATGAATTGTTCAAATTCTTCGAAACAACCCGTCCTAAGCGAATATACGCATGACTAAATATATTCAAGTTTGCCTGACATGGCATTAGTTGTGTTTGGTGACCAGATCTGAATAGATGGGTTCCAGCTACAAATGTGGAGGATTCTAAAATGATGTAGTGCTGCAGAAAGCGCAGTGAACAAGATTAAGAAAAGGACGTTTAAGGAAGGAGGCTAAATGACGTGAACGTAAATGGTAGGAGACGTGGGGTACGCCCGAGGAAGACATGGTACGATCAAGACCAAACTACATAGAAGACAAATAAATAGAATTAAATAACTTAAGTCCGCCTTTGCACAGTACACCATAGTGAGGAGGACTAAGAAATACCTTACTATATGCAACTTCACCATAACATTGTGTACATACAATGTTTTACATAGTTACCAAAATAAAAATAAAAATGTGAATTCAATATTTTTAAGTAGCATTTAAAAATGAAAATACTTCATTTTCTTGGCATGCTTTGTTTTGCATCGTCTTTTTTCTCTTTTCCTTGTATTTGTAAACATACATAACTTATTTTTACCGATGTGTGACTGGAGAAGCACTTTTCTATAAATTTCTACCTTGAGTTTTCGCTTGTATGTATGTCCTTGTTGGTTTATTTTATTTCTTTCTTTCGTTGTTTGTTCTACCTCTCTTTTTATTATTATGCTGTGTTGTATATAAAACTTATATTTTTGCCATCAAAATACCTATTTAAACTTGTACCTATTACTCCCAATTAAAATGAGTTTTGTAACTCACCTGGATTGCTCTAGCGATAAATAAATTTAAAAAAAGATACTCAAGGCACTTCAAGAGGCTATGTATAAATGTAAATAAATCAAGAATAATGTGGCGGTTGATCCACTCTGAGAGAGATAGATAGATAAATATGAGAGAGGATGTTAATAAGAAATGAAGACTACTTTTAACCACGCAACTCGGACAAAAGCAGGAAAAGAAAAATCACACGCATTGTTTTGAAAATGACACTTGGCGAAAGTAACATTAAATTAGTAAAGTATATACGACAATATGCCACTTAGTTGAACAGTTCGAAGGAAAAGAAACGCTCATCTAGGAAGTAAGAAGTAAGTGCTGTGTGACAGTATTGTGTGGTGATAATCTATACCACCTGGTAAGTGGTAACCCACTTCTTTACCTACTGTTGAAGATTTTCCCACACTAAGAAGGTGATTGCATATTATGTCTAGGCGTACGGAATAGATCTCAATTTCCATTTCGTTCAATTGGTACACTTTCTATTAAAGGTGAACGATTTTTTAGTACTTTAAATATGAACGTCACAGATGATCTGTGAGAGCGGCAGGCTCGGTTTTGGACCCAGAGGTCACGGGTTTGAAGCTTTGTGAGGGAAAACAAAATTTGATAAAATTTATATGAGTTATTTGGTTCCATGCTAACTCAACACAGTGGCTATTCAACACACTTTTAAAAAGTGACCTACTTAACCCAGTTAATAAAGTTTTTGTTTCATCACTTTCCATGACTTTATATAACTTTTTAAAGATGTGATGAATTATCATTTTGATGAGTTATCCGGTCACCGAGTTATTTTGCGTAGGTATAGATTCAAATAAAATGATATGGTGAACACATAGAACAAAGTGCTATATAACGTCGTGAAATGTAATGAAACAAAAACTAGGTTAAACAGGTTATGTTTACAGGTTATTTTTTTTCACCGTTTTTATTACTTTATATCACTTTTTAAAGGTGTGTTGAATTGTCATTGTACCTATTGAGTTATCATGTACATAAAATACATAGTATATTTTCATAAGACATTTTCACAATGGTAAAATACACTACCATTCAGAATGAAAACGATGATTAGTCACCAGATCTGAACAGCGAGCTAATTCTCAGCCTTCCTCTTTCCCATCTCCTCCCCATCCCCAAAATGTACATTAAATAAATTGTTACACCCCACAAGAGGGCCCTTGTATGTACGATAAAGAAAGGGAACTAAATCGCCGCTCGGTTGGGCGGCGTTGTGACACGTTGGTAAGAGTTGTACATTGAGAGAAGTCGACTTTCTCACGATAAATCAACAGATTTTATCAACAAAGCATCGATTTAAGAATGTTTTATTGATTTGCCTTGATTATTTCATGACGATACAAATAAATTTTGTTGTAATGCAAAAATATTCGAATTTTCATGAACGCGTGTTCCGACATCATGATAATATGTTCGTAATTAACTAAAAGTTTATCATGAAATCTGCTAATTAATTCGTATGTCCTGCAATCCCGTTTTTAACCGGAATTACCATAATTTGAAGAGATTTTTAATGAATTAGCAATACTCATTTTTATCCGTGCTCACACACACACGCACGCACACAATTTCTCTCAGGGCCTGTTTCATCTTTATGGATGCTGTGTGGACAGTCGTTGTAATGAGAGGAAGTTCTGAGAAGGAAAAAAGTATGACGGATAGGGAGGAATCTAGGGATAAATGTATCCAGGAGTGACGTATAAATATAACACTCCTGCTGCGGCGCGAGGAGATGGATCGAGAGATCAGTTGGAGAGGTCAAAGGGTCTCCCCAAACCAGCCTCTCCCAATCTGGCACGCCACGCAGGTGGTATGCAAGCACATCCTGACCACAACTCACCCGATGAACCCGGGCACCCCTCCTAAATCACTTGGGGTGACCTATGGCAGGGGTGTTGGTTATCCAAAAAATGATTCCCGGGACGACGGTACCCAAACCAAACTCCCAAATTGAATCCCTATTGGGATGTAAGGGCATTATTTATATGGCAATTAACAAGAAAAACCTACATAAAACGCTTATAATAAAGTTAACCTAATGGTTATAGAAAATAGTTTATTGGAAAATTCAGTTGGTTGAATACTATCTATGTTCAAGTCTATAAATATTACACATGATACGATTATCAGCAAGCAAAAAAGTCACGACAATTCATTCCAGGACTTCTTCGCATCAAAATAAAGTGGTAGTAACGCGTGCACATTAAATCCCTCAGCTCCAGGCACGTGTCACGAATTTGCCACATAAACAAATAATAAAACGTATCTTCGTGCGCATAAAAACATCTAGGAATAACGACGCTAAAGAACTAAACAGAAAGCCATTCTTTATTAAAATGCATTAGTTCAATAAATTTTCCTTTGAATTTTTATCGCACAAATCCGACACTTTTCATACGCGGAGGGAAAATTCCAACATCATACATTCATAATTTTCTTCGCTTTTTCGAAATGTAGAATCGTATCTAGCTTTGCATTATGTATGGAGAAACGGAATTTACATACCTACGTTAGATTTGGTTTAACCCCATTGCGGTGCGGTGAATAATCGCGTTACAGGGTTCAAATTTATTATAAAATATATTAACCGAAGTTGCCAGTGTTCAAAACTCTTGTATCTTACATATTTATTTTAATATTTGAAGAATAGTAATAACATAATTTTTTAATTTAATAAATATAACACTGAATGGTAATCATTCTATTGGTAAATTTAATATCCCTTCTTCTGATTGTAGCTGCTTTCTTTATTATGTGTCCACTATTCCTCTCATGGATTATCATTTGGGTAAATTTTGTAGACATATCAAATTCTTGGGCAAGTCTATTTTTAAGAATTTTTTAATTCCTACGAGTATTGGTTTGGTAAATGTTGTTTATCAAATTCACTCGAATTCTTTTTAATTGTTCGATTCAATGACAACGGCATGCACAGTTCATTTTTTTAAAAATTTTAACACTTTTAAAGCATTTCCCGGTAAGATGCCGGGGAGAAAGTGAGATATTTTGTTACTTCAATCAGGTACTTCATCTGCTTTGGAGTCGAAAATATTAAATGAAATTTCGAACGGTACCCATGAAGAAGAAATTAATAGTCCTGCCGCTAAGAGCTCCGCTGTCACCAAGACTATATTATTATTAGCATCACGTGACACAAATAAACCATTGTTAAAAATTGAGAAGTAAAATAACACTGTTATATGGTAGCCTCATCAGGGCGGTATTATGGTACGTATACATTAGCGAATCGAAACGCGAACTGAGCCTCAAATTACGGGAAAGAGGCAACTGAAAGCGGCGTATCGCGCCATTTGCGGTTGCTTTGTTCCTTTCCCATAAGTTGAGTTTCAGTTCGGCAGTTCGGCTCGCGTATGTATACGTAGCATTATGTTTATTAACCTTAAAAAAACCTGTTACCTAACAGAAAGCGCACTCCAACCTCAGAGGAAACTAAGAGTAACCAAATTATAAGCTATTGCAAGTCAACCTAACTACAAAACATCCTCCTCGCATCAAAAAGTTTTGATTATCATGAAAATAAATTTGAACGGTTCAAAAAAGCAAATTTAAAAGTCTTGAAATGAGCAAACAACACTGCAGCTTACAAGTAACCAAATAGTAAGCTAAATAATAGCTGACTGTAACCTAATAAAAGTCATCGTATCAAAAGGATGCATTTTTCATTAAATAAAATTACTATCAAATGGAATGAGTCAATCTCACTGCACCCTACAAGAAATCAAATTGTAAGCTTATTGTAACCTAACCTCCTCTCAACAAAATGTTTTTCATGAAATTAAAATAATAAGGGTTAAATAACCCTGAATTGAATATTCTTGGAATGAACTTGACCTTTCGAATACTGAATTAATGACTCCCATGAATACGTAATGTATACAGTTATGCCGGGAAATATCAAATTATTGTGTAAAATTATTTTAATTAAATCTTGTGTACTGTCTCACTATTTGAGTATGTGCATATAGTTATGTGGCCATAAATTTCAAGCTAGGAAACAGGACGGTGTTATATAATAAGGGATGGGATTATGGGTTGGTTTCTGGACGGGTTCAATGAAGAGGAGTGAGAGGGGGTACGCAGATGAATGTGAAAATTACCAAAATCACAATACGTATTTATGAAGTTTTTTTAGGTGATTCTGAATCCAAGATAAAAGAGTCCGAAATGTCTGGAACTAGTGGGGACTCTGCATACCTATTTGGGGAATGTAGTGATATTGAAGAAAGCGGAGAGGGTAAGAAGATGGGGAGGAGTGAGGTTAGCAAGTATAATTAATATTTAAATCAGGTGATTAAACACAGTTAAAGACGTTTCAAATAAGCTTTCGATTCTAAATAGTGGTCTCTCACAAGAACGATAATGAGTGTATCATTAGCTCTTAAAGAATACATTACACATTGTAATACAACGCATTACGTAGTAATCTAAAAATTCCGGTAACGAACAAAAAAACATTGGCAAAAGCTCCTAAAAGCTATTTCCTCAGCAGTTTTATTAATAACTGACATATTCTTTCTTTGGAACTCCAAAATAACTTCTGAGTTTATTTATTTTATTTTATCTATGTTGTCTTGTGTTTAATCTAATGTTGTCTTTCCCGAAATGAGTTTTGTAAACTCACTGGGAATAATACATTATAAATTTGTTATCATTTTGTAATGTATTATATTGTAATAAATAAAAAATAAAAATAAATAATCTTTCACTCTAGAAATAATAATAATTCAGATTACTATCAATGACTTCCATAAAGATTTGAATGGAAACTTAATACCTTTTGGTTTTACTCGTTTAGCACACGCTTCGTCACACTTGCCTGACATCGCATATCGTCATTCCATTTGAATTTAATAATGATGGTGAATCACAATCAACATTTGAAATGAGCAAAGAATGGTCAGACTTTTGGACCACAAAACACGCCCACAAGGCATTTATTGTGTTCTTTATTCTCTCTCGACAATTTTTTTTACTAGTAATTCAAACAAGTTTTTAATTTTACATAATAAATATTCAATGTCATCTAAAGCAGTCCCAGAGAGAGCTCGTATGAACGTCATCGACGATCGTCCTAATCCTTTCCTACTTTTCACGCACCTTTGTGAAAATACAACAATGACGTAACGTGAGACCTCTCCATGGCACTAAGTATCACAATCGACTGAGAAATATAAAAAAAAAATAGCAGTACATTGCAAAGTCCTGGTAAGGTAAAATTTTTACTTGGCGTAATATTAAATAATCCGCACAGAAAAAAAATTAAAAATTGTTTGAAGGAGTGGAAGCTGTAGTAAGAGGAGAGGTAGACGTTAGGTTATTTGTTTCAATAACTGCCAAGGGGTTAAGGGGCATTATTTCGATTCGTTTCCTCGCATTTCCTTCCCGTGTTTATCATTCTTCTTCACGCATATTATTCAAATGGGCCGGGTAAAACTGCGCCGCGGAGAACAGGCTACAGAATATTGGAGGCAGGAGGCATGTGGGGGTGAATTTGAGAAGAAAGGTGGAGGAAAGAATAGAGGTGGAAAGTTTGAATTGTAGGTAGGGAACTCCGAATGGTCTGACAATTGGCCCTGTTGGGAAATTGGTGCGATAGAGGAGGAAAAACATCTTTCCACTATGAAAAATTCAATCTACTTCATTGAGAATTTCTGGTTTTGACTGTTGGTAAAATATGTATCTTTATAATACCTATAGGTAGGGTTTATATGTTCAGAATGACACACCAAAGAATACCACTTTCTCAAATAGGAAGTGATATTCTCAGTCGACGCCAGGAGAATATTTTAATTATTTATTCATTTCTATTCTCTTACATACAGTTTACATAATAAGTAATACAAAAATGTTAATAATCAGTATGTGTGTGGGTTAGTAAAAGTGTTTTGTGAACACCTCGCTAGGAGCACCTGTGTTGAGGTATTCGCCTGTTTTACAAAAATTGTTATTATGCCGTAATAAGTAAAAACACAGCATATTCCTTGAGATTCTCAACGAGGATCTGTGATATCTGCGAATTGTGCACTTAGATTTTAAGAATTTCATTTTGACCGAATTTCGGGGAATGTCATTTTATACATATAGAGTATATTTTTTCTGTATAAATATAATTTAATGTTTTTTTTTAAATTTGATAAAGAAACTTATTTCACAATTGCAGGTATTTCCACAAAAAAATGTATTGAGTCTCAAATTATACATTGAAACATAAAATAACACGTATTTAATTTCGGACAAATTTTCGATACACAATATTTTGAACTCAATCTTAAATTTAAAAAAAATTACGTAGATTAAGCACCCAGCACGGGAAAGCCACCCAGTGAGGCCAAAATTACCAACACCAAGTAATGTTTAAAAAAAAATACTATTTGTGTGTCAAAAAAACTTGTCCAACGTAAAAAAAACACCGGAACTTGGCTAAATAAAAATACAAGTACATAACTATAAATAAAGAAAAAAATCATACAAATATAGTGGTAAAACAAAGTTACAGTAATTAATTGTATCTTCTTTAAATAGTATAAAATAAAGTCGCTATCCGTGTCTGTCTGTTTGTGCGCTTAGTTCTTCTAAAGTACGTAACGGATATTGATAAGGTTTTCACTATCATTTAGAGAATTTCTTGCGGAAGGTTTCTACATATAATAAATGCATATTATTATATTTCAGAAAGTAAAGAAATGTCGATGTTTATCCTAAAATTTACAACCTCAAAACTCAGCTAAACGTTTAGATTTAGACCGTCGAGAGTTAACGTTGTAATATTATCGATGCAAACATAATACAGTGCATTTACATACCAAAGCACCAGAGATGTGCAAAATGGGTACCCAAAACCATTTGAAATGCAAAATGGAAATGGGTCAAAACTTTTCCATTTGAAAATGCAAAATGCAAAATGGTTTTTAGAAAAGCATTTCAAATGCAAAATGCAAAATACCTATTTTCAAAATGCATTGAAAATGCAGAATGGTTTCTGAGGTCAACAATTAAAATAATTATAGAATTTTTAAACAATTTTATCATTTAATAATGGACATCAATGTAGAACAAACATATTACATGATGGTAAATCCAAAAACACCACGACTACAGATTATGAGACAACAAAAAATTTGCGCGGGACTAATGTTGACAACGTAAAAACATAGAAACTTAGCAGTTAATATTACAGCGTCATGGCCCCATGTTCTGTATTTGAATCAGTATTTTTTGTAATGGTATCACTCAATTGCCAGGGCTCCTACCAGGGAGCAACTTGACAAATGTAAATTATCTTTCATCGAGGTTGAGGACCGACTGATATTTGGGGCTTAAGAAAAAAAGATGAGTGGAGATAGTAGGAAGAATGTTGCAAAAAAGCATTTAAAATGGAAAATGCATTGATAAAAGCATTTAAAATGCAAAATGGTTTTTAGAAAAGCATTTAAAATGCAAAATGGAAAATACCCATTTTGCATTTTGCATTTCCATTTGAAATGGATTTATTTGAAATAAAGCACATCTCTGCAAAGCACACACTTTACCACAATCTTTGATTACACATCTGCCCTGATGATGCTCTCCGAAACAGGTAAAAGAAATAGTTCAAGAAACAAGTTTCCTCAACACAGGCTTGTCCTAGTGAGGATAAAAATTCTAACCTAAAAAAAATATACAATGTAAAGAAACGATAAATAAATAAAGAAATCTCTATAATTAATGCAGTTTTTGTTTACACTATATAACTACCATCGAGGGAGTGAAATTTTATATATAAGCAATTTTATTTTATTTTGTATGCCCGGCGGATTTTACATGTATTACAAGAACAAACGCGCGCCCAACATTTGTACACGGTTGACATTTGTCACATGAGAGCGGGTCGCTTCTACGATTCGTTCTTAAGTTCAACAGCTCGGCTGTGGAACGAACTGCCGGCCTCTGTGTTTCCTCCCTCCTACAACATGGGACTCTTCAAGACCCATGTTCACTCCTTCCTCTCCACAAAAATACCCTCCACACAGCATCCCGAAAGATGACATAGGCCCTGAGGGAAATTATTTTCTTCAGGGCCTCCTGTGTGGAGTTAATATAAAAAAAAGAACAGAATAAACTTACCTTGTGAGCTATCGAAAATTGTACACAAAGTTTTTATAATAATAATAATTATTATTATTTTTCTTTTGCTGTAACATATATATATAAAGATATCCTCATTGGGATCTCCCATGCGGAGGATTTCATTTATATATGATTAAAATTTAGTAGTATTGATAATATAAAGTAATTATTGTGTACTTGTATCTCTTGTTTACGTACTTTCTTACTCTCTAATGTCATTTCACAATCAAATGCCACATATATTTGTAATTCTTTTTTAAAAATATTTCTACGATTTTAACTGTGAGATGTTATCATTGTTTATGGTATATTTATACCGTTGATATTAAATAAATAAATAAATATTGAATTGTGTTTTTTTCTGAAATAATTATAAATATATTACAAGTTGTTTTTTTGTTCAGTTGAGTTTCGGGTTTCGGTTTTAGTCTGTATTTGGTGTCAGTATAATATATTATCAATTTCTGATCTCCCTGTGTTTCGTATCCAGCTTTTTATTTGAGATTTAAATGTTGAAATATTGTTGTGAGTTTTGAATGAGGGTGGGATTTTGTTGTAGAGTTTAGTACCATAGTAAAGGAAGCTTTATGCCCAAATATTGTATTTGTAGTTGCTTTTTGGATATGTTTTTGACCCTGAGTTCTAGTGTTTCTAAATATGTCTTTAAAGCATGAAATAAAGTTAAACCGGTAAACTGAAACAATATCAGTAAAACATGCAACAGTAACACAAAATAAAATAGAAACTAAAACAACAGTACATTTAAGACAAATCACTAAAACTACATTACCAACGATACTATAATTAGTAGGATTCGACAAAGTGCTGGTTTAATATATCAATAGTACCCCCAAACTTGTTGCCCAGATCACGCATCCTATTTATTGGCTGGTGAGTGTGTCTGAAAGTTAGTTGTGTATGTATTGCAGAAGAATGTTAAATTTTGTCTTGTGTTCCTAGTCGGTACATGGAATTTAATAGTGGCGACGATGGCAGGGGGATTTTATACAGTTCTTCCTTATCGCGAAAAGTTCAATTATTATGTGGCCACTACCCAGAATTTCAAGACCACCATGTCAGTGTCTTGGTATTATGTTTATTTACAATAACAAGCGGTTCTCCACGGAATATAAAGTAAACCAACTACCGACGCTTCTAAGGGTTTGACGTAATCCACGAGTTAAGACTGGGATAAGGGGTTTCATTTTCTGACATAAAGTAGGTTAAATTAAGATTTAAAGAATCTCAATGGAAAAAGAAAAAAAATGGTGTTGGGCTATAAAGGTGAAAATAAAACCACTGCAGAGATAAACCGACACAAGTGTGTTGTGTTATGAGTGTGTTGTCCGTTCGCCAGAAGAAAGCTCGAATTTTCATTACTTTTGTAAATGTAAAACTGATGCATTTTGACCGAATCAAACATCGAAATTCTTTTTTGATCATACAATCAATATAATTAATTGGCTTGTCTAAGCTCTGGGAGTCGAAACAACAGTTTTCTTTCAAATTGTTTAAATTGATCACACATCTAGAAGAGACTAGTGGTAAAAATTAACGAGATCAATTACTTAAAAGAGTATTTTACTAATAAATATTTATAAATGAAATAATTAAATACATATTTTATAAATTAGTTAATGTAATTAATATTGTCTTAATAAATTCACGTAAATAAAATAATATTAATTACGTTAGTGTAAACAATAAAATCTTAATTAAATTAATGTAATTAATACAAAAGTAATAACGTTAATGTAATCAATCCAAAATTCTATAAAATAACTAATTAAATAAAGTAAAAATGTTATAAATTAGTTATTCAAATTAGTATTCTACAAACTAATTAATTAAATAAACTTTGTATAAAGTAATTAAATAAATTAACATTTTGTACAACAAAATTTTATACAGTAAAAAACTAACAATCACGCGGAATGCAGAGAGTAAACATCGTAGCTTCCATAACGTAGGGTCTTGCGGTGTTCGATATCCGCACAGAGCATAAAAGTAATACATAATATATGATTTAATATATAAACACGCAGTCGTTAAACTTTTAAAAATGGAATTACAACTTTACGAAAACCGTCGTAAGGAACGTTGATAAATAAACATACTCTGTCATGAGTCAGATTCACTTAGTGGTACCGTGTCTTTCTGGGATGTCCGTGACTTCTTCCATCTACTTACGCATAAAATTTATTCTTGATTCTCCTTTCTACGTTCATTCGTTGTACGTGTTCGAACCATAAAGGCGTTCATTTCCTAATCTTATTCATTGAGTTTATATCGTCCTTGCATTGTTTTCGCATCCCTTCATTCTTAAATCATGCTTACCTGCTTAGTTGTATCACAATAAATAAAAAAATGTACATAATTTAAATTACGATTATATAGACAATTGTGTATTTAATACATTCCAATTAAGAAAATTATTTAAATTTGTCGTGTCGGGTATAAAGACCTTTGTGCGGTCATTGTTAGATCATCGATTAAATTATGTATTTTTGTTACCTGAACTTGAAATGATTTTGATTTAAGTTGTCTAAGGACGGGTTGTTTTGGAGAATTTGAACAATTCTTCAAACTTCAATTAATTTTCAAGTTCTGTGAAAGATTTTTTCAAGTTCTGTTATTATTTCAGTTATGTTAAGCAACTAGCCTATAATTATATAATAACAGAACTTCAATAGAACTTTCACAGAACTTGAAAATTTATTTTGAAATTTGATGAATTGTTCAAATTTTCTGAAACAACCCGTCCTTAAAGTCTGCGTCCATTCACTATACCTACACACATGGACAGCAACAAAAATACAATCAATATAAAGGTTAAAATAAGTTGTAAGTTCAATTTTCTAGGCCTGCTAGGGCAAATTCGACCTTAGGTCCGTCCGATACGCCGGACCGCACGTCGAATATTTTTTAAACGACTTCTTCACTTACGTCGAGTCGTTATGATTGTTATTTTATTTTAGAGGATTGTATCGACTTAAGGATATCAGGACACATATTGTTCAGCAGCATCGTACCCCGTGTCATGATGTAGCCAATACGTCTATTCTGCCATGTGGTATGCATAGCAGATCGTGGTGTTGCCTCTGGCAGTAGTTGTATGGTACAGACATGATGACGGCAACTGCAAAGGATGTTCGAAACATTGACTCAAGAAGGTGATAGCCCATTACTGCACACCCCAAAAATAAACCAGTGCAAAACCTGAATGATTTCCTTTACCCGAATTTAAGATAGTTTTCAAGTAAAATAGTTGAATTGTTTGTATGGAAAAAATAATATTATTCTACGGAATATATTTCTTTGTATGGGAAAAAGCAAATGAATTTCGATTTCTTTTTTACTTTTACCGTCATGTAGAATCACCTCACGAGGTTTGTGCACTGTATCCCAGGACACTATATAAAATAAGAATTTAAAATTATCTCCAGACCATCTAACCACAATCACAACGTTAACACAATGTTACTCCACCGTAGAGGAGGGATCAAAGTCACACAATGCTCTGTCACAGCCCACACTGCTTTCTTAAAAATCAGGGCATCTCCGACTTCTTCCACCCACCACACCACTATATTAAAAAAAACTGCCTGAATTACTCGGAAACTAGATTTTTTTTAGTATTTTACGTACCAAAAAAATAGTTAAAAACATTTTTTAGATGAAAATCGAGCGAATTGTGCGTGTATGACCCAATTAATATTTTCGTAGAAACAATAGCCAATATTTTGCAGAAATGAAAATTGAAAATATAACACATCATGACAATGATGTGTTATTTTCAATTCCCAGAAAAAAATAATTTAAATTAAACATTGGGAATATTATTTATGTAATCAGGTCAAACACACCACATTATGAATATTAATTATGACGAAACAACCTTAAAAATAACGTAAAGCTAGGAATCACTTTTAACTAATGACGTAGACACTCAAAATAACGTTACTTTCTTATCTCGTAGAAAGCCATAACGTAAACAAAATATTTTCCCTACTACCACACGGAAATTATACTGGTGTGGTCGACCACGCACGATAAAGACATACGGAGACATAATGGTTATAAATCATTCATAAGTTGTGTATTATGGATGGGAATCAGTCAGCTGCTGTCAAAGGAAAAAATAAACTATTCATTCAGAACACGCTATCATCGATTGCTACTTTATTAATGTTGTATTGTGCTTAACCCTTTCGGGGCCACGGAACATTTCAAATGTGTATAATATTGGCGGAACATTAGATTTTTTCATGCAACATAAAGGTTAGATGGCATTTTGTTAACGGTAAAGGTTGGCGTAAGAAGACAGGATGTTACAAACCATTCATAAATTGTTTTTACAATGATGTTTTCACATTTCCGAGGCGCGGAACCATTCAAACGAGTATATATCAAAAAAATATTGGCGGAACACTAGTTTTTTTCATGCAACATAAAGGTTAGATGGCATTTTGTTAACGGTAAAGGTTGGCGTAAGAAGACAGGATGTTACAAACCATTCATAAATTGTTTTTACAATGATGTTTTCACATTTCCGAGGCGTGGAACCATTCAAACGAGTATATATCAAAAAAATATTGGCGGAACACTAGTTTTTAATGCAAAGCTAAGGTTAAGTGGCATTTTGTCACTGGTAGGTTGGCGTAAGAAGACATAAGCTAATAAATCATTAAATTATCCAAGAAAGCAAACACCTTGTGACTTGCATTATATAAATGAAAAAAAACAATTTAAACCACTTTATTGAGTTATGTAGGTGATTTTTTTCATTTATTAATCATTCATCAGTTGTTGTTGTAGCGATGTAACCCTGTTGGAGTTGCGGAACATTCAACTGTAAAGGTATAATATTGGCGTAACACATGGAAACACACGATTCAAAGGTTAGATGGCACTAAAAATAGCCGGAAAAAATAGAGTAAGATTATAAATTTACAAATTATTCATAATTTGTAGGAAAAATTGTTCATTCTCATTCAGCTTTTGACAAAGGGAACAAAAAATTCAGTTTGAACATGCTATCATCTATAAATACTCTTCATTAATGTTTTATTGTGCTTAACCCTTTAGGGGCCTTGAAAACTTCGACTGTGCATATATATTATATTAGCGGAACACCAAAATATATGATTTAATCTGTTGTAACTGAAATATCCACTTAAATCTCAAAATACAGATAAGATCCTAATCTATTCGTTAATGCAAATAGGATGAAGCAGCTAATAAATAATAAACTTACGGATTTAAAGCATTATTAAAAGTAAAAATGTATAAACGTAGTCGGGAGCGTCGCTGTTATAGATAAAAACTCTACAACAAAATCCTAATCTCATTAAAACATCACAACAACACTATAACATTTATAAAATTCAAATAAAAAGCTGCACACAAAACATAAGGAGATCAGAAATAGAAAACATACTGACACCATATGCAGACTGTAACAGAAACAAACAACTCCACCAAATACAGAATGAAACAGAAACAAACAACGGCACCAAATACAGACTGAAATAGAAACAAACAACGGCACCAAATACAGACTGAAACCGAAACAAACAACTGCATCAAATAGACTGAAACAGAAATAAACAACTGCACCGAATACAGACTGAAAGAAACAAACAACTGCACCGAATACAGACTGAAAAAGAAACAAACAACTTCACCAAATACAAACTGAAACGGAAACAAACACAGACTAAAACAGAAACAAACAACTACACTAAAAACACATTACATAATATTAGGTATATCTATAATTCTTTCAGTAACTTGATATTATTCAAATGATAAAATTTTAATATGTAAACGAAATCCTCGGAAGATAATAAAATGTCAATATTATAAATATTTGAAGAATTGTTAGTTTAATTGGAATTTTGGTCGCCTGCGCAGGTAACATTTTAAGCCGAATCCAGCGCAGCAGCATTCTTCGCAGGCGTGAAGTGGAAGGACTAACATGTCGGCTCAAACTCAAACCGTTGAACGGTTATGCCTTGGGTCAGCACACAAAATTAATTGGCATCGAAATTACGCTACCAGTATCTGCTCGCTCCCTGTGGGTGATTGATCGGTGTCAGGAGTACGTATGTTTATGGGTTATGGATAGTTAGTTCGGGGGATATAATAAGTGCTGGGAGTGATGATTCGCGTTAGACAATAATTAATATCTGGAAATTGAGATGTATCTTAATTGATTGAGTATCAAACTCAAATCTAAATGTCGTTTTCGTACTATATTTCATGTGTGTGGGTATTAAAATGGACTATTTTTGTAATATAATATTATCCGCGGTAAGTTAAACAATTTATTTATTTTTAATTTTGAAACAATTCAATTATGGTGGAAATCGTAGGCATCCAAATTGATAGACTTGCCCTAAGATGAAACCCGGGTATCATATCGACGAGCTGGAGGCAAACTACGTGACCATATTTTTGGCACCAGGGGTTTCGAGAATGCTTTAAATAGGTTGAAGTAAAGTTGACCTTTTTTGCACAGGATTTTGGAATGTTTGTAAATACAGTAAAATAACAGAACCGTCTTCAAATGAGGTTGCGTAGCTACGCTAAAAATGTGTGAGATGGGTAAATTATTATCATTATATTTGTAAATGGTATAGTAATGTTTGGAATTTTAAAAAAATATCGCTAATCTTACATCTTACTGTTGTTGACAGTCCGGACCAATGCAGAAAAATGCAGCTAATATGAAAATGTGGGACAGAAATGTAAAAGTATTTTAAAAACGGGACATACGCCAACCCAACCCAACCCATGGTATTAAATTCTACTCCTTGTAGTAGATCGATCTTGAATGGTTCATCTCATTTTATAATATGATTCGTGCTAGAATGGTAGAGCCGGGAGAGGGGTCAAGACGCGACAATACTCTAAAAGAGAGCCAGAAACTTAACGACGTAAGTGATGCAGCCGTGCACAAAAATGTGCGACGCGCGGCCCTGGTGTATTAGACAGACCTGCGGTTGAATTTGCCCTATCAAATCTCTAAAATAAAGTGGGAGTCATAATGAAATAAGTGATTAAGTCGCGCGCGGCCTGCGTAAAGGACGCACCATAAGGTCCTATGTTGATTTTGCCCTAGCAAGCCTAGAAAATCGATCTATCCGTGGGGTTTATTTTAATTATTTCTGATGAACGTATTCCTAAAATCTCACATGTTTCTAGAGGGATCCTTGGAAATTTAATAATTCACCGTCTAGAAAAATAAAATATGGCCCTTACCACTAATTTCATAGCTGAAAAACTTTTATAAAATTTTCAAACTGTTAAAAAAATATTTTAATGGTACGGTCCTGTTTTTATTAATCTTAAAAATAAATAACTTACATCCGTAGGGATCTCTCTAGAAACATTTGGGATTTTAGTAATACGTTCATCAGAAGAAAAAAGAAATGCGAGCGTGGAACAAACCCGCGGTATTTGAGTCTTATGTCGCCTTGAGAGGGAGGGGGAACCCACCATCCGGCATCTTCTTTCCCATCACTGTTCTATAATCGATCAAACGAGTCATGTATTGTACCTGCTTGAATTGCATCAGGAATCTTCAACACACCTGAGATTTGGAAGCAGTAAATCACAAAGCCGGTTGTTCGATCCGTGTCATAGGTAGAACGGTGGATAAAATGTGGTGTAAAGGTGGTAGCGACAACTACATCATCATTCTTTTGCAATATCTAAATTCTCTTCTGAAATTTTAAATGTTTAAGCTCGATATTGAGAGTGGCGGATGACAGTTTAGCTCTGGATTGACTGTCCTTAGATTTAAGTCATCGATGAATCGAAATAGGTTGAAGTGATAATAATGATTCTTATGATGAGAACGGATTAGACAGTATTCAGATTACACATCTGCCCTGATGATGGACACTGCAATGCTATCGTAAACTTTGGCTAAAGAAGGGGGTGGCGCAACACGGCATAGTACCCCGAAAATAAATCACTATAATACTTTTGGCCGTGAAAATCTCAAATCATATCTGAATGCATGATTGTCATGGACAACGAGTCTATGTACTTGTACAGCGCCCTTTAGGTGATTTTGCACAAAAACGGCGCTATAAAAAATCATCCAAATATTATTATTATTATTTATCAGTCCAGTTTCAGCTTTCAACTTTCAAGATTCCATTTTATTGATTCATTCAATCAATAAAACAAGATTTACAGTAGGAGGCGGGTACAGGTAACCATTTATTGGATAACCAACACCTCTGCCGTAGGTGACAACCAATGGTTCGCTACGTTTGGTGACTTGGCAGGGGTTCCCGGGTTCATGGGGTAAGGTTTGTCTAGGTCTGGGCAGCGGATGCTAATTTTTTCGGATGGATAATTTGTTTGGTTAGTTGATCGAGCGATCCAAAATATCGGACTTCCAATCAGACGTCGCGGGTTCATTCCTTTGATAGTTCAAGTTAAGTCCTCGATCCTAGCAAATGTTTTCGCTTATTATTTATTTATTTATTAACATTCGGGAAATCAACAGTTTACATTTATTTCGGTTTGTACATAAGTATTATATAGCCAAAATAAAACCAATTATGGATTTCCTCCTTGTGACTTTACCTCTACTGAGACAGAATATGAATTCAAAAATTTATACAAATCAAAAGATTATATAAAACGATAAATATACAAAACAAAACGTTTATGAATACATTTATAGCCATGGAGAGAGGTTGTAGATATAAATCAAATCATAATAGAAATATAAACAATAGAGACATAACATTATTCACAAACCATCGGAGAAATACTCTTTTATGGACCTCTTGTATTTTGTAAGTTCGCAACTGAAAATATCCACATTGGATAATGCGCTATTGTAATTATTTATGATGGTAGTAACAATGGAGGAATTGTTTTTTTTTTCAGGATTTTTTTTAAAATGATTACTTACTAATTTTTATAAGACAAGTTTTTATACATAGCATCAATTACTCGCCCGAAATATCCATACAAATTGAAAATATCTCCTGAGTAAAAATAAATGCCGCCGACGGGAATTGAACCCGCAACTTCTGATGTCAGTTAAGGTGCTCTGGACCACTGAGCTACGTCGGCTGAAAAACATGCTACAAAAATAAAAGTTTAACCTAACGGTTGCCGCAGCAGTCACAAGGGTTTCGGGTGTCAATGATGCTGTACGTGTACAGCCTTCAAGAGATAGTAGATAACCTAGATTTTCCCATTGTTTTCAACTTCAAACAGTATAACAACATATCACACCAAAACAACCAAGAGCGTCTTGAATACCGTATTGAGATGAATGTATTCTTGTAATTTCCCACAGGCCCAGATACAAAATTCTCCTTTTTTATGGGCTTCACTGACGTCAGGGCATTATTATTTAGATATAGACAGAGACGAGCAAGACGTAAAAGCGAAGACGCTGACGCGGAAGAAAAACAAAGGGAATAACACACTGTTATAAGCATTGGCTGCTCGTAAAATATAACTCTAACGTAAACAAGATGGATGGAGGAGACTTTATGTATATCATCAATACCTTCTAGAACAACTAAGGCCTAGACTCAGTTTGCGCCTCTGGCGGCAATTAATCTTCTAGGAGGCTGAACGTTGGCGGCTTGAAACGTCAGATTCATACATTTTGACTCACTTCACCCACGTCTATGGGCTATTATTGCGTACACCACAGCGCGTGCGTCTTGATTTTAGCGAAAAAAACTATAAATTAGAAGCGTTAAGCTAAAACCTTTTAGCGACTTTATATATTTATTATCTACAGAAGTGTTTTCAATTTTTAAAATGGTTAACAAGTGCGTTGTTCCGCGTTGCAAAGGAAATTACGATAGCGGACCAAAACGTCACACTTTCAAGTTTCCAAATGAAGTTATTTTACGTCAAAAATGGGTTAAGGCTATTCATCGAGATTTTATTCCAACGAAATATTCAACGGTAAGTGAAATGTGCTTATTTTTATTTCAAAAACAGCGCCTTACAATAACATCGACAATTCGATTTTGTACATAACCTCAATAATGTATATAAAAAACGTGCAACTGCTATGGGCAAATGTGATGTTTACAGATCGTATTCATATTATTTTGATATTAAAAAGTGTTTATTAACGTTGTTGTCGAATTTCGTATAGTAATATCGGTTTTTACAGCTTTTTGCTGTAATAAAAGACAACAAAATGAAAAATCGCAATGTTTCAATCTAGTGCCTAGATATTTAATATTGAACGGCTAATTAACACTATTTTGTAGAAGGGTACTATGTGTAATTAAAATCTATTAATTGTCGTGCATTGTGAAAATGTACCTATATTATATGTACAAGTAAAATTGAATGCATGTTGATTGATGAAGTTTAGAAAGAGATTGACATTTATGGTATGCTGCCAAAATTGCTGTAATTTAATATATCTTTTAAGACATCTGGTGGAAGAATGAGGTTCATTTATAAATAAACATTTAAACATAAATTAACATTAAAGTAATAACTTTTCAGGTTTGCGAGCTGCATTTTAGAAAAGAAGACATAATTTCAGCCAGTGTCCACACCAATATAGAAACTGGAGAGCAATGTATAATGAATTATAAGAGAGTGAAACTTGCTCCAGGAGCCGTCCCATCAATTCTGCCAAATTGTCCAGCCTACCTGTCGGCAACTCCAACATCAGCCCGAGAAAGTGTGGACGCAAGGAAAAGCAGGAAAGAACTTCTCAATTTACAAATAGCAGTAGAAAAGAGCATAGTTTCTAATGCAGTATTTGAATCTCTGAACCATTTTTCAACTTTTGATGAATTTTTAGGTTGCATTGACAAAAATAACTTCCCAACTGATTGTATTACTGTGAAAGGAGAAAGTTCCGTAGTTTTTTTTTATCTTGCCTCAACTCCATATCCAAAAGTCATTGCATCTGCCGTTGTCGATATAAATTTACAATTGAGTTTATTTGTTGAATGCATAGAATTAACACAATTAGGTGAAAAAATATTTCCCCAGCAAATAAACAATTACAATGAACTTAATACTATTTTATTATCGATTCAGTCCTTCAAAAATGTTTCTGACAATTCTATAGATACTGTATTAGAAACTGTGGTCCATTTACTAAGTGAAATTGATAACTTATTTGCAGATGACACCAAAAAGCAAAAAAAAATTCAATTTTTAACAGAACAGTTACAATTATTAAATCGAAAATCAGGGGCTTTAAGATATTCACCATGTTTTGTAGTCTTCAGTAGCATTCTGTATTCTATTTCACCCCATTCACATAAATTCCTACGAGGCTCAGATCATCTAACGTTTCCCCATCCTAGAACTTTGAAAAGAGTTTGCTCCAAGTTTCAAACAAACCCGCTAAATGAACAGAGTGACAGTAATTTTTTGTCATTTATTAAACATAAATTTAGTTTGTTAACGAAAAGTGATTTGAATGTAACATTGATGATAGATGAAATTCACATAAAGCCATATTTAGATTACAGCGGAGGCAGCATTTTGGGAATAGCTTACAATAGTGAAAATGCAGCTACTACTGCCCATGTCTTTATGATTCAAAGCTTACTCTCTTCATATAAAGAAGTAGTCCACATACTCCCCGTTAAAACTATGAATGCAGCACAATTATTTACTGTTATTAAAAAAATTATAATGGGTCTTCAAAAGATAGGTTTTAATGTTTTGTGCGTAGTTAGTGATAATAATTCCATTAATAGAAAAGCTGTGATGTCTTTCAGCACTCCCCCGCAACTGAAAACTGTCTACTGTCATCCATCCAATGAAAGTTTACCTTTATTTTATATTTTAGATTCCGTCCACATATTCAAATGTATAAGAAATAATTGGATTAATCAGAAAGACAATCAACAAGTTTTATCGTTTCCAGATTTCCACGATCATACGTCTGAATCAGTAGCTGCGTTTTCTTCCATAAAACGACTTCATGAATTAGAATGTAAAAATTTAGTCAAGTTTGCTTATGGATTAACAATGAAATCTCTTTGCCCAAGTTCTTTTGAAAGACAAAACGTGAAGCTTGTTCAAAATGTGTTTAATGAATTTGTTCAACAGGCATTGATGATTCTAGGTGAGCGACATAATATTCCCCATTATGCAACAACTGCTGATTTCATATATTTAATTCGCACGTGGTGGGATATTGTCAATGTAAAAACTCCATTCAAGGGAATACGATTTAGAAATCCCCTTCAACAACCACTTTCTCTTAAACCTGGTGAAGAAAATGTAGCATTTTTAGAAAAAATTATTAAATGGTTAGATTCATGGAAAGCTTCAAATAATCATTTTAATTCATTGACAAGAGAAACTCACTTAGCTATTACACATACAACCCGTGGTCTTTTAGAAATGGCTGAATATTGTATAAATACTTTAAAGTTTAAATATTTTCTTCCGGGCAAAATTCAAACAGATGCATTAGAAGCTAGGTTTGGTAAGTATAGAACTATGGCGGGTTCACAATATTTAATATCAATCAGACAAATATTTGAAGTGGAGTCAAAGTTGAGGATACAAGATCTGCTACCTTTGACGTTGTCTTCGTCTGCATATGGCCGTATACAGATTGACATTATTGATTGTGAACTTGAAACTGAACCCCAGGCCTGTACCAGTTCAAATAAGCAACCGAATTTTTCTTTTTCTGGTTTATATAAAACATTTACTGAGAAAGATTTCCAGCAAGCAGAAGCCAGTCTCCCTGTTCTTACATATCTCGCAGGTTATTGTGCCCGAACCGTTTTAAAGAAACTTAAATGTACAACATGTTCCAATTCCATCACTGTCGATAAAATGTTAGACACAGATTGTAGTTACTCTCTAATAAGGAATATGGATCGAGGTGGTTTATTATGTCCTCACCCTGACATCGTCAATGCCGTCATTCATAACTATGTGACCGTTCAAAAGCTTTTATCAACCAAACTAGAAAAAATGTTTTTAGATTACAATAACCAGCGTGAATTAGTATTACAATTGACAATTGATGCTATCAACGATAGAGATTTTTTCCTAACAGATTTTAATTGTCCCGCTGGACATTCATCAAATATTATTTTGCACCATTTAATCAGATCATCTACAAATTCATTGTTAAATAATTATGTTAAAAAAAGAAATGATACCACCAAAAAAGTAGTGAAAAGTCGCAAAATCTACACAGTAAAAAAAAATATTCTTGACTGATTGATATATCCAAGCACATCATTCCCTCATCAACATTCAACATGTCAAAACAATATACCCCTACTACTTATATGTGTACTACTTTAGTTGTTATTATTTTCAGATGCACCCGCCAGCCATACAGCAGCCAGCCCCCAGCAGCCAGCCTCCAGCAGCTGCAGCAGACTGCTCTACAATCTCAGCGTCTACCATATCCACCAACACACACAACATTCATATTATACATATTCCCACACATATCATTATAATCTAATTTCATTATTAAATGCTATCAATTATTCATTTTGTTTCTATTTACTTTATTTCTTAGGACTAGTTGTTTCACAGAACATGAACTATTCATCAAATTTCAAAGTTAGTTCTGTCAAAGTTCTACTCAAGTTCTGTTATGTGAAACAAATTGTCCATATTGATATAATAACAGAATTTAAATAGAACTTCCATGAAAACATACATTGAAATTTGCTGAATTGTTTAAATTCTATAAAACAACTAGCTCTTAGACTTCTAAAAAATTCTTTTTTTAATACCTTTTATAATTATTATAAGTACCTACTTACTACTAATTATTATAAGTACTGTACTTAGAAATGTTGCATTTTTAACAAAGGAAATTAAAGATTTTTACTGAGAATTTTTCTTTTCCTTTTTTACCCGTCACTACAATTTTCCCAGTGTATATGTACCTATGTTTTTTGCACTTCAGTGTGTATTTAGTATAATTTAATCTCTCTTCAGATCACTATTTTACCATAATTGGCATCTAATTAGATTTATTAATCCATGCTCATCAGCCTTTAGCGGCGGCCATCTTGATTCAGTGTCCTGGCCTTAGTTGTTCTAGGAGGTATTGATATCATGCGCAATGGCGCCTCGTGACTTTTGAGTGCGATAGTGCTAAGTTTGAAAAAATCGACTTTATTAATGTTGTTTAGTCCAAGGCGTATTTTTTTATTTATTTTCGAAAATTCAATTTTCAGGAAATTTCAGTTTGGCCGCACGGATTTCTTGAAAATATGCATATGAAAGACCGAATGTAAAAAAAAAACAAAGATGTTTTTTGCTACAACAATATCAATAACTCAATTTTTTTCAATTTATTTTCTAACGGACCAAGTCCAATTAACACATTACTTACTACACGAAGTTAATATAACAGAAATGTTACAATCAAAGATGCTATGAAAAAAATAGGGCACAAAAACAATAGAGATAATTTTTTTATTTATTGTTTTGTGTTTAATTCTCAGAACTCCATTAATGATTTTTTATAAATTTAATTTAAATAAAATTTAATAATATAATTATTAAGTTCTGCAAGTATTTTTTGGTTTTTGTTATTGTTTCGGCTTTCAAGCTACTTATATCGGACAGACGGGAAAGGCTTTCTCAACGAGATTCAAAGAACATATTAGATGTTATAATAGTAAAAACACTTTTTCGAAATTCGCAGCACATCTCTTAGGGAATAATCACGTCCCGCTTAACAACAATGAACTTAAACCCTCACATATAGATAGAAAGGGCCTTAGATTAAATTTACTTGAACAATTAGAAATCAATAAAAGAACCAATGACCCTAATATTGCATTAATTAATAAAGTACGGAAAATTATTTATCCCCCGCTTCTAAGTATGTTCACAAAACCTAATAAATATAACACATTTAAATAAATTAATAGCAGCCACATCATTACTAAACAATTAAGATAACATTAATTAATGTGGGGAAAACAGACTTAAAAATACCCCCACAGAATATGAAATCTATTGTCACAATTATTTTATTATTAAACGGGTTTAACCGGTAATTAATCATTTTAAATTGGGAGGGTGTAAAATAGAATCATATAAATAAGTGGTTAAAACCGCAGTTTGAAAATGGCCTTGAAAGCCGAAACAGCTGTAAAAATAATAAAAACCAAAAAATACTTAATAACAGTAATAACAATTATTATTATTAAATTTGATTTTAATTTAAAAAAAAGAGAAAATGTCAAGTCCAGACAGGATCAAGGTTTTGAGTTCACGACTTCAGCCATATCAATACAAAATATTACTTGCGTAACGACTGGCGAAAATTCATTACACCAAAAAATTCAAGGTCCTGACTGGAGTTAATAAGTCTGCCCATTCTGGACATTGGTGAATGGTATAATAATTTATGTAGTGTACATAATTTGTGAGTGTTGATGGAGGAAAAGCAAATAATTATTTCTGAGTCTACGGGAAGGGATACTGAAAGGGATGAGTTTTATTTCTGTTTGTAATATAAGCAGTTTAGTACTACCAAAAGTCACGAGCCGCCATACGTAAATAAGATGCTCCAATTTCATAATATTAGGTACATTTTCACTTGTCTCTACCGATCAATCGTTGAATAAACCGAAACATTGTATAAAAGATTTTTTTTAAATGATAATAAAATACGATGAGCTTTAGTTATTCCTGATTTCTGATTCAATGAACTTCGATGAATTTCAAAATCGGAACTGATAGTTCGAAGAATTCAGACAAGCGATAAAGTACTCGTATATACCTCTAATATAATATTATAGCATTTTTTTAAATCACTAACGAGAGGTGATTAGGTGATTATCAAAATAATTAAAGTGCAGAAATTGATGTATGTACGATTTGGGCAAAGATCTACGCTATAATTTTGAATTTATGTGATACCGAACAATATTGCCCGGAGTCCGACTAGTTATTATAGATTGGCAAGAAGTGGATGAAGAAAGGGTTAAAGGAAAGATTAGATAATTCGGATGTAGTCACTAAAAAAACTAAACCAATTTTAAGTACATTTTCGATTATAAATGATTGAATAGGAAAAAATGCGAATTATTTCAATAAAAATAACCTCAAAAACCAACATATTTGGTAGATAAAATTCTAGTGCAGTGGAATGGATCGAAGAATAAATAGCAATTTATTTATTGTTTTGGTGTTTAATTCGTAGAACTCCATGTAATTTTTTAAATAAATTTAAAATAAATATAATTTAATAATGTTATTATAATTATTAAGTTCTGCAAGTATTTCTGTTATTTTTACAGTTTTTTAATGTGACAGCTGTTTCGGCTTTTGAGGCCATTATCAAACTGTGAAAAATCTGTAAAAATAACAGAAATACTTGCAGAACTTAATAATTATAATAACATTATTAAATTTGATTTATTTTAAATTTATTAAAAAAAAAAAAAAAAAAAAAATAGCAAGTACATGATAAATCAGGCACGGAGAAAAATGATTCTGTTAAAAAAGTGACAGCATGCCAACTTCCTGATAAAATATTAGTATCATGACAGAATGAGACAATATCAATATTTGTATGAACACGTGTTCCGCCGTCCTCACAAAACATTGCTTTTGACTGATTCGTTGTTAGGAACTCTTTCAATTCATTCTTTATAGGCCCGCAGTCCCATTTTAAACAGGATAACGAATAATTTGACCAAATCTATCAATAAAAATGTAAATGTTGGTTCGTTCAAAATCTCTAATCTCCGAAAGTTCTTCACGAATTTTGCTTTGAAAATTTGACTTAATACTTTACTTTTATTTCTTCATATGAAGCGGTTACTTTGTGATGTGACATTATAATTTAAAATTAAACAATAACTTAGTAAATCTATAAGTGATGTTTACTAAGTTATTGTTTAATTTTAAACTTTACTTTTACTTATGTTTTTATATACCTGCATTGGATCCCCCGCAATGCTTTGCTATTGCTTATGTCTTTCTCAGGCGCCTCCGACTTTTTCCACCATTCACTACTGCATACCGCAATATTACTGTTACAAAACTACATTACATCGACTTAATTCGACTCTGTATCTCATTACGGTGCAGAGACTTTTGCGTTGAGTATTACACTTGTGTCCCCGACTTATTCTACCATTTAAACATCTCTAAACACTCTCGGCACTAATAAAAACAAACTTTGAAATTTTCAACGATATCGGTCGACTACTTTTCGAGGTTTGCGAGCACAAACATCCGCAGGCTGAATTTTTATATATTAAAATAAGAAAACAGCTGGAATTTAACTTTTAAATTTGGAATGTATTTTACAATATAAGACGTTGTAATTCCACATACCGACTTCTAAGTTAAAATTTGAAGTTGTATGTATTTTTGGATGAGAAATCAGATTTCTTTTTTTCCAAATTTTTTTTTGGTCCAAAACTATCCTATATTTCAAGCTGGAACCATCCATACATATTCACAAAATTTCATTTAAATCGGTTGGGCGGTTGCGAAGATTAGCGTGAACGAACACAGTGACACGTAATTTTTATATGTTAAGATATTATATAGATGACACCTTTGATAGGTAAACACAAGTTTTAACAAAAAAAAACAGCGCCATATGTTGGACGTAAAAGCAACACGCACTATTGTCTGCTCAGACCGACTGAGCCACAGCAATGCGTGGCGGGAAAAAGCTAGTTTTTAATAAATTAACAGTATTTCATATCAGTAAGTTTTCTACGTGTATCACTAGTTTCTCGAATACTATTATTTCTGCTAAAAAAGTCAATACCTCGCATTAGTTTGATTTGCTAACCAGAATTTACGAAGACTATTTACGAAGTGAGCAAAAAGAGAAAAGCCAAGTGTCGTTACACTTGTTGAATGCGTGTTCAAAAGAGAAGTTTATTATTAGAGATTGATGCGTGTTTTTTTAACACTGGCTGATTGATGACATGACGTTATTTATGCTCATAATTATCTATGGTAGAAAGCTGCATAATGTTGATTGAAAATAAGTATGGGCATACTCGAGGAACACCGATATATAAATTATTGTGTCTTATATATTACCTTCCTGCTCATAAAATAAACAATATGTACCTAGTTGCTGTTTAACGCGGCAACACGTTTATTGGTCAAATTCGATTATTGATCGATGAACTGATAGAAGCAATCTGTTAGTTGTTATAATCGATTGTCTACAGGTCTACAGGTAGTAATAAGATAGAGCTATGAAAAAAAAATTGTACAGCGCCCTTGAGGTTATTTTTCACAAAAAACAGTGCTACATAAATCGTCCAAATATTATTTTTTATTACAATCGATTAAATAAAAAGAACTCAATTGAAAAAGCAATAAACAGGTACTTAGTCAAAATTATCGAATGTCATAACTGTAGGTAGAGATAATTTAGACAGTTTTTTACTAAATTCCTACAGCATTTCGCGTAAATTAAGAATAAAATGATACAGAAATCGTCGCTGTCATTCTTTACAAAGACTTTTACAGATTTTTTTTAAAACAAGTATATCTAATTTGGGACTTTCCCTCGAAATAACATACTTACATACGTAATAAATTATTTTAAGACCTCTATTTTGGACACGAAAATCATCATCGTCGTTTTTTTAACCACACATTGTGCGAACAATGTGAAACGGAAATAGTGGTTCATGTATCTAAAACGATGTAACGATTAAATCGAAAGAATCATTAAAACGATTCGATAATGTCCATCACTAGTTGAAGTGTAAAAAGCAACGCAAAAACTAGTAGTTTAACAACTTTACTATTGAAGTGTCTCACGGTAAAAAAACTATAAACAACATTAACTTAAGGTGTTTGTTGCTTATTATAGTTAATTTATTTCCCTCTGTCACATTTTACGTTCGTTATATTTTTATATTATTGAATAGCGCGTAACACTCCGTGATTTCTACATATATAAATTATATCATATCGGCGTGTATATCCGTAGTGAGTGCAAAAAACAAAACTTTATGAAGATATTAAAAATCCTCTGCATTTGACATGTTTTTAATGTTTTATAAAAAGGTTGGTAAATGTAAATTTATCGTTGGAAGCTTAATTTTTCATGAAATTTCAATTCGAAAAATTATCAAAAGGAGCCAATATTCGTACCTACACTTTTCTAAAACACTACGCAATTATGTTTAATTTAAAATACTGTTCTTACATTTACTCTTAAATTACTAAATTCTCCCTAAACACGAGTTATTCTCAATAAGCGAGGTATTAATTAAAAGCATGAAACATATATATTTGATAGTCTTTTCGTGGTCGAGGGGTAAAGATCTCGACTAGCAAGCCGAAAGTCGCGGGTTCAAATCTTGGCTTGAGCAAGTAAATTTTATTTAATTAATTTGTGTTATTTCACATTTTTTAAATTTTACATTATATAAAGTATACTTGCGGCACGTTCTAGAGTCGAAGATAACAGTATCGTCCTAATGTGAGACCACCATTACGAATTGAAACCTTGATTTAAATGGCTCTAGCCGTGTTTGGTGACCGGATCTGAATAGCCAGGAACTCCCACACCCTCCCATTCCTCACCTCCTTCCCCTCCCCGCAATCTTCAGCCTCACAAGAAACCCCAATTGGGGATGCCATTGTCTCACTGGCTCCAGACGGTTGGGAGCAGTTGGGACTCTTGTGCGGTATTCATATAAAAATCAAATATATATATATATATATATATAAAAAACCAAAAAAATATTAACAGAATATTTACCCTTATGCAGATCATTTGAAATAACATACTGTGGTACACGGTTATTGCACGGTTGGTTTATAAACTTAATAATTTTCTTAATTAACCTTCTGTCTGCTGTACAATTACTGATGAACTTACTTCTATCAATATGCATTATTTTTTATCACTCTGTTAATAAAAAGGTAGTATGCATGCAACATAAGTATGTAGGCACTTATTTAGGTAGCTTATTTAAAAATGGTTTTCACATATTATCAGTGTGTTTTCTTCAAGGACAATGAATTAAAAATAGAATAGGTTAGGTGAGGTTAGGTTAATTTAGTAATTTATTTAATGAATAACAATACAAAAATTAAATCGATAGTCTTATTTAACACAAGCTGAAGTCTCCGGCATTGCCAAGATTTTATATAGAGTTTTTCGAAATCAGATATAAACAGTAGTTTTCCTCTTATATCGTCCGTCAAGTTTGCAAAATTTCATCAATCTCGGAATAAAACTATAGATTTGTACAAATAAAAAAAACAAGTCGACGGCCGCCACTTCTTTATAAATACAGATTAGGTAATGTAAAAGTTTTGGTAATGTTAGTCTAGGTTAGAATAAATGAGACTCGGTAATTAGTTTGCGTAGGGTTAGGTAGGGTTGGGATAGAATATGGTGAGGTTAGGTTTGTTGGGTCGAGTTAGGTTAGGTTAGACGGTGTGTAAGATTAGTTAAAACATATTGACATCCAATTGCATTCAGTTCGTCTCCGTTTATTAGTAGCAAAACCACCACCATACGAATACATTTCTCACCATGCAGGTGTATATTGATCTGCGCCAGCTTCTCGAGCTGTTGCTGGACCTGCTTGCTCTGCTTCTTGGACATCTTGTGGGCCCCGGGGTGCTGGGGCACCGCGAGGGGCGCTGGGGGTGCCGGCTGGGGGGCCCGGGCCCCTTGGCAAGGGGGCGCCGGGTCCCCGCCCGCCACAGAGGGGAGGCCCTCGCAGGTCGCTGGCCCTGGGAGGCAGGAAATGATAAATAAAAAATAATAATTAAATGGAAAAATAATAAATTTATGAAAAAAAATACAAATAAATGGAAGAAAAACAAATAAGTGCAAACAAAACCAAATTGACGATCAGTGCCATTTTTTTATTTTTGGAATTTGAACAATCCCCTTAAAACCAAAAAACGGCCCGATACAGGCAGTGACTCTCATCAACTTAAGAGGAAGCTACAAGCCAAAATGTGTATATTCTTGGTATACCTTATATTGAAGGTAATAGGCATTAAAATTGCTTGACAAACGGAGTCTAGAAACGTTCGATTTTTTAAAATTTATTTTGTAAATAATTTTATAAGAAAGCAAAAAAGATAATCAAGTGAAACTGTCACAGATAATCTTAGCTATAATACTGTATTTTTTTAAAGATGTTTCCTTTACGCGTTCATAGATTTCTATTGAAAAAAATATTTTTTAGTAGTTTACATTTATATTTTTTATTGAGTATTTTTTATTTGTATTCTACTCAAGTGAAACGATGGGAAAACCTTCATTTTATCTAAAGCATATTTTTAGGTATTCATAATGTACAGCAATTCGTTATAAAGATTAATCAAAATAGTGCTTTAGCATTAAGCTTCGCCTTAACCGCTTATTTTGATCTTACTGTCGCTCGTTTGCTGCAATTATGATATAATATATATTTTAATTATTCTAATATCGTGAAGCAATTTTGACACTGGTATCTCGCCTTATATAAATACTTATTTTATTAAAACATTTAAAACTGACACAAGGTGATTTTAGTTATTCTCAGCCCGTTTCAGCTTTTATCAATATTTGCGATCATGGCATCTAAAAAAAGACAAAAAAAACTCTGGTTACGAATCAACAATACAATGTGATAATTCCTCAAAATTTTTACCTCAAAGTAGCTAGTACAATTACGGAGCTGGCAGAGAATTTATAAATTCGCTGCCAGGAGCTTTTGTCACAGTTAAAATTACATATAATCGGTCCGCCTATGGGAGTGATTGGCATTGAAACAGTTAACCCGCGACGCCTGGATGGCAACAAGCTAATAGTGGTCTTGTTAATAATTAGCCGCAAAACATGAGGCACAGAACGATCGCTATGCTTGACGGCTGATTACAATTTCAGCAAAAGCTGAAACGGTCCGAGAATGGGCGTTTAATGAGGACTGTTCAAATGTCGAAAATTCAAAATGGCTCTAATTTTTGATTTCATCGTCAATCAAATATTAATAATATTATTATCGAATATGGAGATTTGAAACTTCACAACCCAAGTAACTGATTTAAAAATATAAACATTTTTTTGTTAGTACAAGAAACAAGAACCATATTATGAATCATAAATATTATTTATAAATTACTAAATAATATCAAATAAATGTGTATATTGTGTTAAGTTATGGAGTGTACCTTCTTTATGTAATACAGGGTTTTCCAATAAGAGGTGTTATTTTAACCTTTTCCCGTAAAAGATCAATGGTTTCGTTGCTTGTGTGGCACGTAGCGCTGTCTTGTTGAAAGTAAACGTTGTCCAGATCAATACCATCCAATTCCGGCCATAAAAAATCATTAATCATCTCTCGATAGCGCAATCCATTCACCGTAACTGTTGCTCCAGCCTCATTTTCGAAAAAGTAAGGTCCAATGACTCCGCCGGACCATAAACCGCATCAAACAGTCATACGTTGAGGATAGAGAGGCTTTTCAACAATAACTCTTGGGTTTTCCGAGCCCCAGATGCGACAATTTTGCTTGTTGACGAAGCCACCGAGGTGGAAATGGGCCTCATCACTCAATATGATTTGCATTTGATTCACTCAAGTGAATTTTAATAATTTCAATGCGTTGTTGAAGCGTGTATCGTTCCATTTTTATTAATGGCGTAGTTTCTACTTGTCAAATGTCAAAAAATGACAGCTTCAAAAGTAACATCTACCGAAATAGCGGGCTATTCAAAATAACACCTCTAATTGGAAAACCCTATAGGGGGAGGTCCTCTAGTACCGTCACCTTAAGGATTATTTGTAATGAAATAAAAATCCTTTCCCTTATGTGCAAAATACCTAGTGAAATGTGTAAAGGAACTCTTTTACTATAAATAGAAATAATAAAATATCGATATATTTAGAAACAGTCAACTTTATTAATAAAATTGTAAGAACATGAAAAAACGACATTTAAAAAATTGGCCTCCAGTACCGGCCAGCTAAAAATTCAATATTTATCCAAGGTAATAATCGCTAAACATAAAAAAATAATAGCAAAAAAATGAAACATTATATTTATCCAAGACAATAATCGCAAATATATATAGCTGATGTCTCTGAAACGTTGGCGCAGGCCTCGTGTATCCAGATCTTACAATTTCCGCATTGAATCCAGTCTTCTTCATGAGACTCTAGACACAATGGGCAGACTGTATCTTCTTGAGTTGGTGTATTGGGAGACTGTTGACATTTTTTTTTGTTTTTTGTACAATTTTTGGCAACATATTTTCCTGAAAGCAAACGCTTGCCTCGCCTGATTCATTCTCAACTGATTCAGCACACATTTTATCTGCCTTTTTCTGTTCCAGCATATTCATTTACTCAGCACCTTTTCCACGGCTTTTCGCAAATTGTTAGGATCCCAGGTCCCCTGTTTCTTCTTCGTCTGACTAATATCTTCCTGGTCTGGCATCTTTGTTTACCTAAAAGCAAAATTAATCACACAAACATTAATTTAAATAGTGGCCAGTACTGGAGGACAATTTTGTGGCCGGTACTGCAGGGAACGGAGTAAAATATTATTTCGACTTAGCGTGACACTGTGCGAATAAAGATTTATTTTAAATGTATTTTATAATAGCTATATAAACACTCAATACATACCAAGTTTGACTTCTTTAGAAGTCGTCCTCAAAACTATAGAAATAACACACTGAACTTTAATCGTGCGGCGAACGTCCGCTCCTCCCAACAGATATCTTAACACTGACACGAAGCTAGTTGAAACTTGTCGCCGCCGAGCGGGGCATCTTCATGTGATATCATACTGCGTGTATTGCATGAACTGTCTCAGAGCCATCTGTTGTAGAATCTCGGAAATTGTAACTGGCTGGTACTAGAGGCCGGCCGGTACTGTAGGACCTCCCCCTACATTACGCAATTCAATCGGAGTTATATAGTATGATCATACTATATAACTTCTTACTACTTATTGCAGGAAATTAAACGTGGGAAAAAACAGTAGGTATGTGAAATATACGTATAGATGAAGAAATAATTACTGTTTACGAGGTGAAAGGAGATAATAAAAAGTAAGAAAAAACACGAAAGGCTTTTAAAAATCGTAAATGAAAAAAAATAGGCACGTAAGACCGCACGGTTTCGTTTTATGCAAGGTTTACTTTACTAGCCTTTAAAACATCCATAAATGGAATATTAAAACAAATTAACTTTTTAATATTTCATTTATGATAAAAAAATAAAATATATATAGGCAGAAGGTTTCTGGCGAAGGTAACAACGATCAAATTTTATTTCATTTGTAAGAGAGAGAACATACATAATTATTTTTGGGGTATTAGATTAACTTGTATGAAGTGAATACCGTACAAGAGTCCCAACCTCTCGGATAGAGGGTGTGACTATGAAATTCCAAATTGGGGTATCTTGTGAGGGGGGAGAGAATCGGAGGCAGTAGGAAAAACAGTACCTACATTTATTGATAAAAAAAAAACTTACCACAGACGCGAAAGTTTTCGCTAAGAATGGCTTAAAGCTGCTGGCTTTAGTCGATGTTAGTTGAGGATACCTAACCTGAACTAAACTAAGACGCATCCAATATTCAACTACTCCCCTCCCACTTATTCACGTTGGAAACTGCACGAAGAAAATTTACTGATAAAATAATTTTGGTAAATTATTACGAATCTCTTCAAATTTTTCGTAGTCCGGTTAAAAATGGATTGCAGGCCATTAACGAATGAATTGATAGATAATAAACTTTTTAGTAAAACACCAATGTTTTGTCACAATTTCGTAAAACGCGTTTTAATAAAAATCCCAACTTTTTCGCATTTCGTCGTTATACAGGGTGTCCGGAAACTCGTAGTACAAGCGGGAAATTGGTGAATCTACATCACATTTGGAGTCGATTTTGTAGTATTTTTTTTTTTATTTATTTGAGCTTTCGTTATCGAGTAAATCGAGCTTGAAGTTGATTTTTTTTTTTTTTTTAATCAAATTCTTATAAATTATTACTGAAGATCAAAGTACCCAACTAATTAAAACTATTTGAAAGTAAAACAAATGAAGAAACTCGGATTTGAAGCATTATTTTGAAATCACCCTTCATTTAACCCGGTGTAATCATAAAATATTTCTGCTCTGCAGGGTTAAAACATCTGTTATTCAACCCTAAACACCAGAAAAAACTTTAACCCTAAAATAGGCAAAAAAATTTTTTTTTTGGTTTTTTTTTTTTTTTTTTGAAAATGCTCAAATCAAAAAACTTTATGTTTATTTGGGTTCCCCATGTGGTGTAGATTCTCCAGTTTCCCGCTTGTACTACGAGTTTCCGGACACCATGTATATTATTAAGACAAACGCAGGTGCATGAACATGTGTTCAGATATTATAACGAATTTACAAAAAGTTTATCAGGAAGCGGCCTGCATTCGGGTTTATAACAGGAATACCAATAATTTCAAGAGATTTTTAATAAATCAGCAATACTCATTTTTCTCTCTGTACATTGCATCAGTGGCGGTCCGTTACTTTTCAGTGAGCTAGTGGTAAGATTGAAAAAACATTAATTACGTTGTTGTAGCTGAAATTATTTTTTTTGTAAAGATTTTCAAGATTCTTTCTTCGGAAATATCTTCATCAGAAAAAAAATTGATAAAGAAAAAACTACAATAACATCGTTAATGTCGTATTTTTCAATTTTATCACTATAGCTCACTGAAAAGTGACATACCGCCACCGTATTGCACTTCTATCTAAAAATGTATACTATCTATCGATTCAAAGGTCTTACGTACTTATAACGTTACCTAAACATTGCATTATTGGAAAGCATTTTTACATGGATCTTCACTTACGAGGATGCGACCTTTGAACGAGTGCCAGAAATGCAAGTAGTCGGTTGTAGGACTATACAGGTTTCCATATATCTGGGAAAAGCGGCTCTTGCACACTACTCGATATTTTATGTAACGTCTATGTCATTGGTTTTCACACGAATGAAAATGCTGGCAGCACTATGAATGGCCCCAGAAATATAACCAATAATAATGGTTCTTCTCTAGGTTTTGACCACACTTCTGTAAAAATAACAAAACAGTCTGACAAATTATAAATAATTTATAATATCACCTATCTTTAAAACCGGTGACACACAAAATTTCTCAAATTATCGACAGTCAATTATCTCAAATATCCCTAATATCTAAAGTATTCAAAAGTCTTTAAAAGATTCTGAAAAAAACGGATTGTAGATTTTCTGGTAGACAATAAAATATTACACTGCAAACAAATCGGCTTCATAAAAACTAAAAGCCCACAAGATGAAACAGCACTTATATAATCAGCTCTTAATGAAGTCAATAAATGTGCAGGAATATTAATTGACCTAATTTCAACCTTACTTAGTCTTACATGATCATTCTCTCATACAATATTATCCCAAGCACTGTCCACCAAAATGTTAAATTCTGAAAACAGCCGATAAAATTACATATCTAGAAATAATCAACGAAAAAAACCTAAAATGGCAAGAACACATCTGCTATACAATAAAGAAAATTCGTTAATTAATTAATACATTAATTTCCGAATTTCTCGTGTTTCGGCTTGCAAATGTATTCGCGCCATAATATTACTAGCGCAATACCGTGAGATTATAAAACTATAACCTAACATAACAAATTATATTATCGGTTGTATGTATGGATTCGAAGTGTACGTGACTAGTAAACCTCAGACAGGAAAGAGGACAATTATTGATATGTCTGACTATATATCAATAATTGTCCCTCAAATACTTAGATAAATAATTGAAAAATGCATTAAATTAGTGGTAAGCATCAGATTTTATTTTTATAGACGGTGAATTAGTAACTTTCCGAGGGATTCCTCTACAAACATCTGAGATTTTATTAATACTTTATCAAAAATAGTTAAAATAAACACCACGGAAAGATCAATTTTCTAGGTCCGCTAGGGCAAATTCGACCATATGTCCTTCATGAGGGCGGGCCGCGCACGAAAATTATTTTTACACGACTTCTCACTTATGTCTAAGTTTACTAAAGTTTAAGTTTGAGTTTAAACTTACGGAATTCAATACTTCGTTTGTGTGAAAGTACTACGAAACAATACATGTCGTTAAGATTCCCATTTTATTTTAGAGATTTGATAGAGCAAATTCAATCGTAGGTCTGTCCAATACACAGGGCCGAGTGTCTTATATTTGTGTTCAAGGCTTCTTCACTTACGTCTTTAAGAGGAAGCTACAAGCCAAAAATGTGTATATTCTTGGTATACCTTATATTGTAGGTAATAGGCATTAAAATTGTTTGACAAACGGAGTCTAGAAACATTTGATTTCAAGCACAAAACTGGTTTTTATTTATTTTGTAAATAATTTTATAAGAAAGCAAAATAGTTAATCAAGTGAAACTGTCACAGATAATCTTAGCTCTAGTACTGTATTTTTTAAAAGTTGTTTCTTTTACGCGTTCATACATTTATATTGAAAATTATTTTTTTTTAGTAGTGTACATTTATATTTTTTATCGAGTAATTTATTATTTTATTTGTATTCTACTCAAGCGAAACGATAGAAAAACCTTCAATTTATCTAAAGCATATTTTTTGGTATTCATAATGTAGACCAATTAGTTATAAAGACTAATCAAAATAGTGATTTAGCATTAAGCTTCGCCTTAAGATTCCAACGTTATTTGAGGGTATTGTCTCGTCTAAGTAGGACGGAGGCAGCTCCACTCGTGAGAGGAGCCGAGTCGCGTACAACCCGGAGATGAAATATCACACGAGCTTAACCGACAAATTGAATGGAACTTGGGCCATATATAGTGATTCGTTAAATATGTGATGAAAGATTAATGGAAGTTGGGGATTTCGGAAATGCCAATTAACCTAACGAACCATTCGTGGTATGGATTCGAAGTCTATGTAAATTATAATAGTAACTATTCTCGCAAATCTTGCACTTAGTAGTTCTGGGATGCAGGATGAACAATTTATTTATTTGTTATTTTATTTTGTTTTTTCCTCTGCTGATAATAATTCCCTGATGATAGTAAACCTTAAAAAAAACCTTAAACCTTTGTACCTATATAACTTCTCCGCTTCTACTATTTTGTTTTGTTGAATCTTTTAAACTCAATTATATGCGTGAGGATTCATTTTTGCCATTATGTTTACATTCTTCTTTATTGTATTAATTTTTAAGTGTTTACTCTGATACAAAATGCTTGTATTTTTTTTTAAGAAAAGCCCACTAGGGCGTGTAATAAATAAATAAATAAACCTCCGATAGGAAACGGTACCAGGAGTCATTTCGTTACATTAGAGAGGATGAAATTTTCACACATCTGTCTTGGAACGCACTCTTTGCTTTTTCCATATTCATACACCGTCTGATAAATTCCTATTATTCTATAATTCCGATTAGTTTATAAACTAATGTCTTTCTTCACTATGTCTTCCTGGGCCTCCCCGACTTTTTCTTACATCCACTCTTGACCTTGACGCACCTTAATTCGCCTCTGCTGTATTTATCCAAACAATCTAGGCCTATCTTTCCGAATCTCTCATTTGGTAAAAATACGGTTGTACGGTTGAAAATTTGGTCGCCTAGAAATGTTTTAGATGCTTTTATTAAATACTGCAAGTAGAATACATCTTGGCCTTTAAAATAATCGAGTATTTTTTAGATAAGTCTTTTTATAAGCCCAGAAAAAAATAATGTATAAGGCCTATGAAAACTGATTTAAAGTTCAAAATCTCCTACTTACGAACCCATTTTCGGTTATGATTTTATTGTATAGTGTGGAAAATTAAGTTATTTATAAAATGATCGAAAAAAAATTAAATATTTATGCCTGAACATTAACAAAATAAAATGTACTTTTTGGCCATGTTTTTTTCTTGCATAAATCAAAACAGGCGGATGGTGTTAAGCGGGAATTTAAACCTTATCGCCATCTACGTAAGGGTTGTTATTGATAGCGGCTCAATTTAAAATATTACACGACGTAGTGCATCGCCTTAACACACACACACATATCTCTTGATAAGAAAAATAACCTATTTGGTATCCAAACAACCTAAGCTTCTTTTTCCGGATCTCTCATTTGGTAATACGGTTGTACATTACATATCTCTAACACACACACACACACATATCTCTCGATAAGAAAAATAACCTATTTGATATAGTTTAGTTTTTTTAGTTACTACTAGTTTTAGAAAACTACTCTACACGGAGAAAAATGACTATTGCAGATTTATTAAGAATCTCTTGAAATTATTGGTAATTCCGATTCAAAACGGGATTGCATGCCTTACGAATGAATCGACAGGTTTAGTGATAAACGTTTAGTTAATTACGAATATATTATCATTATATTTTTTTTGCACTAAAACGAAAATTCTATGTATCGTCATTATATATCATCAAGGAAAATCGATAAAACATTCTTAAATTGATGTTTTCTTACAATTCAGTAACATACTAGCCCAGATCCATGAAAAAATATGGGATAATTGTTAATTAAATATATTATAATTGTTGGATTGGATGGAAGCAGAAAGTTTATGTAAATAACACATCGGAACAAGGAGAATTGCTGTAGAATGATCATGAAAAAAATATTCTCGAAAATATACTAATTTGAAGGGAGTCGCTTATTATCGCTTGTCTGAATTCTTGACACAATCAGTTCAAATTTGGAAAATTACACTTAAATTCAAAACAAATCAGAGTTCATTGAACCAGAGTCACAACCACCCACTTACAGACCCAAACTGAAATTAGTATGTTCGATGATGTGTATGCATGAATACAAAAATATCTTCATTGAGAGAATGAAAGAGGTCGGAAAACACTTGTAAATAATTAGGTCGCTATTGCTAATTTATTATCACGTCAACCAAACCATTGGCCTAAAAGTCAGTGTGAAATTGAAAACTAAGCCTCCTGTGTTACTAATATCTCGCAGTCCGCCCCAGTCGCAGGTTCTAAGGGAATAATGCCACCACCTCCGCCCTCCGTCACCCGCCCCTCAAGTGAAATATAGACTTAATCAGGGCGGGGACCAACTTTCAACGGTGTCACGTCAGACTTCAGGAGTAGGCAGCCAGTCGGGGATGAACTTATCAAATTTAAAAAGTTTCCGAGTGTATGAAACTACATACATATCGCCTTGTCGCGTGCGTCGTACAGAACGGTACCGGATTTTAAGCGATGGCTACACAAGATACACGAATGCTCGAAGCTAGTGTTTATGATACCCGATAATTGGAAAATGTTAAAATAAATCACGGCTCCATTTCAACCAAATAACGAAATTGTTTTCCGTTCAATAATTTTAGAAATATTTATAAAAACTTCTAAAACACAAAATGTAATTATGAATTAAGGACTTTGAAACATACCCGTTTGATAGAATTTAAACAATTCATCAAATTTCAAATAAGGTTATTTAAGTTCTGTGAAGGTGCTATTCAAGTTTTGTTATTATATCATTATTGACAAGTTGTTTCATAAAACTGAAATAATAACAGAACTTGAATATAACCTTCACAGACCTTGAAAATCAACTTTGAAATTTGATGAATTGTTCAAATTCTGAAAAACAACCAATAAGAATTATTCAACCTATAATTTAATCAGCTGTTTGTTTATTTATTAGCAATTCAGAGTAATTGACAAGGGTCTTGGTTAAATATTAAAGCCTTTGCGTTTCATTTTCTTATTTATTCCTTTTCCTACACTAATTTCCATTTATTTCTTCTCCTCCTTCCTCATTTATTACCTAACCCACTTTTATCAATTTTGTTCTCCTTAATTATCTTTCTTTCCCCTTTTCTCCATTTTTGTTCCCTTTCTTCTTTATTCCACAGGCATCTTTTTAACTCAGACTGATCACAGATATTCGATTATTTATTAATCATAGTATATTAATTTGATATCGTTATTTTTTTGTATACATAACTTTAAAGCAGTGGCTAGCAATGAACAAGTCTTCAACCATGTATGTACCTATTTAAACACTTTCAAAACCAATTAATTATATAATTAGATGCTCGTGGTAACTATAGAGAGGTTGGTGATCCCTTCACTCCGCATCCTCGCAGGGGATGTTATGGAATACGGGGCGGGATTACAAAGTGTTTCGGGAACTAGCGGGATTCAATTACCAATAGTTTATTAGTGAGCGGGGCGCCAAGGTGTTGAGGCAAGATATATGGACGCCGATATTAAAGCTAATGATTTATGGAAGCCATGTTAGTGTTGTACAATAATTAACAATGCATGTCTATGAACCGTGTTAAAATCAGGCGTCAAACAGGCATAGGACAATCAAAATTCTATCGTTGCTATGTTAAGTGGATAGTTTAAAGTGATTATGAGTATATATTATTGAACAAGACCCGAAGAGCCAAGTACGTCCAACAATCTGACTTACCAATTCAGCCTTGCAACAATCCCCAAATCGGAATACCGATGATCATATAACAAAGTTTTCTCACATCGACCGAAACAATATAAATTAAAATGTAGTACATTTGCCCATCTATCTAGTTATCTCCCTGGTTGTATAGGTACTACCATTCAAGAATCCAAACTGAAAGGGATATGGACCAAGCCACGTAACTCCCGACCTCAATCGTCCGCTTCTTCTACCCCTCCCCGCTGCTTTTGATCTAAAAACATCCCCCAATAAAATAAATATTACTTAACCTATTTATTTGAACAAAGCGATGATTTATCCATCTTAACGAATAAAAGTTATCCTATAGTAGTTTAATTTCAATGATAGATTTGTTTTTGCGAAGAGTAGGTTAAACAGATGGAGTAATTGGGTCAATCGTGTTGTTACGATCTCAAGCCATCCTCCTAGAGGCTGTTAATATAATTTGTATTCATTGACTAATTTATGTACATAATGTTAAGGATGATGAAAACTTGGAATACCTTGGGAAAAATAATGCCCTTGAAGCAAGAAAGGTAGCTGATAGGTGGAAGAGAGGATTGAAATTTATATTTAAATTTATATGAGTTGGGTGTATCGGAAAAGACAATAGATAAAATAACTAACGGCTTCTAGAGATATTTCGGGAATTTTATGTACCATCTATCAAAGAATTATATAAAAGAAATGCCTTATATCAAATTTACAAAGAAAACTACATTATTAAATTCACCCAGAGATAGCGTAAGCAATAGATTAAAAAAAATGGTTTAATAGCCATCCCAATACTAAGAACGACCACAGCTCAGCTCTATGCTTGTATTTAGATGTAAGATGGTGCAATATACTATTATCTAAAAATAATATTAATGTAACCAAAACATTGAAATATGAATAGTAAAATATAAAAATTAATTCCCTAAACTTGGATAATGATATCTAATACCCTTAATATATAATTAACCCATACCAACTAGCAAAAAAATTATACTCGTAATATTATTATTGTTTTTCAAAAATTAATGTTGTTGATTTAAGTTTTTTGCCATTTAATATGTTTTTAATACTCCTCCCATAACCACGAGATATCGAGCTCAATTTCTGGAGAGTAGAATAATAAGGAAAAAACTTATGTATTATATGTCAATATCCTTTAAGTATGTTTATGAGAGATGGGAAGGCTGACAGAGATATTGAAAGAAGGGTAAATGCAGGAAACTCCATTGATGGAGGACTGAACGCAGTTGGCGCTAACAAAAAATTGTAAGAAGCGAAGTTAGCAGTCCACAATGGAGTTCTGGTACCTACCCTGATGTATGGAAGTGAGGCATGGAACTGGCAAAGAAAGGATGAAAGTAGATTGAATGCTGTTGAAATGAGATCCCTGAGGCGTATGTGTGTAAAACCATGTATGATCGTGTGAGGAATGTAGAGATCCACAAAGAGTGCAAGACTGATGTAAGCGTAATGAGTAAGATTAAGAAAGGGACGCTTAGATGGTTTGGGCATGTAGAGCGAATGAGCGAAGAAAGGAGTGCAAGGAGGATATACGATGCAAATGCGAATGGTAGCAGAAGTCAGGGACGCCCGAGGAAGACACGATCAAGTGAATCAGATACTGGAGTCGGGCCATGTCAAGAGTCAGAATAATAGATGAGTATGTATGAGACGATGTATGAATGTGAATGAGGCAAGGAGTGTGTGCCAAGACCGAGTTGTTTGGCGTTCCGCCCTCTCTGCCTACCTCTGCGGGGAAACGGCGTGATTGCTAGTTAGTTTGTTAGTCAGTTATATTTTCTGTAATAACTATCTAATAAACAAATAAATAACCAACGAACATGCCGTGCCATTTCTTAGCAAAGATAGGCAGATAAAATACTCGTAGAACGCTACACGACTCGGTTCCCATATCATCTCATACATACTCGTCTGTTTATCGGACATGACTTGACTCATTCTTTAACATCACTTTTGATCCTGCTTCCTCCTGTCTTGCTGGGGCGACTCCAAACTTCCTCTGCCACCAACTTGCGTTCCGTACATTCTTCTAGTAATCCTTTCGCCGTTCATCTGATTCACGCCTCCATACCATTTCACCGCTCTTTTTTAACATGCTTATACCGGACATTAATTGTTTATCAATCACCTTTTTCGGCCATCAGTTGATTTACCACAGTGCCATGGGAAGGCGGAAAAAATACAATAAAAATAGATTCACGACAGAATTTAGAAATAAATAGTACTTTAATTCAATAATAGTAAACGCATATAAACTCAAAGGGTGACAATCTTAAGAGAGCTATCGGGCGAGAACCTCAAATAATAGGCAAAATTGAATAACAAATGTTTATAGCTGGACCCCAAAAGGTTCATAGAACAATGAGCTGTACATTATAAACACTAAAACCATAAGAAAAGAAAACTAAAATGCGAGAAAATAAATTAAAATGTAACTCGGTCATGGCATTGTCGTCAAGAGATAGGAAAGCATAATTTCCAGAATGCGAGAATTAAAATAGGTTACGAGTTCTGATAATTCCACTGGCGTACTTCCGTTGGAATTTGATAAGGAAATTTGTCGGACCGCAGAGACAAGTAGTGATGCCATAGGCGAGAGTGCAGTGTGTGGGTGTTATGTTATGTTTTGCAAATATTCAATAAAATAATAATTCATAAAATGCAGTCAATGAAAAATAATTCATGCAACATACGTATGTGGTGGTCCGAACCCCAGATGGTCGATTTCCTGTCCTTGGGCGGGCTGTACAGGGCGAACATCTGCTTGGAGTAGTTGGGAGATGAAGGTGCAACCGTTCCTCCCTGATCTCCTTCTGATCCTCTTCGCACTCTTCCATCCCCTGGGGAACACTGCTCCGTTCCCAGGGGAGGACCCCTGCTCAACACTGCATCCATTTGATTCCAACTACCTGGCACAAAACCGTTCACTACACAATTATTGTCAAAATAGCGATGTCTATTGAGATCAAACTCTCCAAGATCGGTAGGAGCACTTGCTGGGATGTGGAGGATTGCCGCTGCTTTAGGAGGCACTGCTGCAGGGATTTGAAAGACTGCGTCGTCCAGCGTCGCGGTTTCCTTTAATTTCCCTCTGAATATATCACTGAACTTGTCCTTTTTGTCTAGCTTATTGAGTTTATCACTGGAGCTACGTAATAGTGTTTTTATATCGTTGTTATGTTTGTCTTCCGAGTTCTTCCTTGACATGACCGGGGTCTTCAGTAGTTTCTTAACTTCCAACTCCGTGTATATTAGTTCTTCTGTATCTTTGTATTCAGCATCCCAGTTGTAGTTGACGTACAGTTCGTCGTTCTTGATGATCTGCGTGAAGATCTCCGGGTTTTTGGGTTCGTCCGGGTCCGAGAGAGACTGGTTGAGGCGGACCTCCCCGTTGGGTTTGTGCCCCTTCCAGCGGTTGCCGATCATGCGGAGGGACGCCCTGACGGAGCGGGACCTCCGGAGCCCCCCTGAGGCAGGGTTGCGCCGCCTCTCGGCGAAGGCTTCCATCTAGACAGCGGCCCGGGTCATTTAGAGATCATCCCCGCTTCATCTCACGACTCCCCGCTTTCCTGAACATTTCTGGATGGCTGGATTCTTTGCTACAATCACAAAAATAACTGGGGTTTTAGAAAAATCGTAAAAAATCTTATCCATTATGGTTGCCCGCAGATTCTAATAATGAACAAACAGTAGAAAAACGCAATCCAGCACCTAAAAAGATTAACGTAGATGCGAATCTACTACAATAACGCTCTTAGAATTATTATTTGACACATAAGATACTGCAGCGCATCGGAAATGTTTAAAGAGGAACTAGTGCGTGGATTCACCGACCTGACGAGACCGGGTCTCAGGAGACAGGATTATAGACAAAATTATATTACCTTAACAACGAATAGAAGCAATGCGCAATGCACACATTGCACACCCCACCACAATTTCGTTTTGTAATTATTTACTGATCAACGTTTTTTTTTATATCTTTGCCAAGTTTGTAGCGTTTGTTCAAATCTATGACATCGTGCAAAGATGATCTTTAGTTATTAATATTGTCCGCCATATTGTCTACCAGTGTTGACGTATTTTGACAGCTGCTTCAACTTACCTAGCTTTAACAATCATAATACTAGAAAATCAAACTAAAAAAGTGGTTAACTCGTCTAATCAGGATAGTGCGCGTTGGGACAGTGAATTTTTTATCCCACAAATTATCTCGCTAAGGCGGAATACTCGTCATTATTCTGGTGTTTGTACCACAAAATACAATTCAGTGCAAAAGTGACTCGATCATTATATAAACACAAATAACCTATCCCAAAGGCGTTTTTAGCGTCACAAAGGCTCTGCCATCTCTCATACAAGAAACAAGCATTGTGTCGTTTTTTTCTTTTTGTGTGAAACTTTGAAAAACTACCTTTAAAATGAATACACTATGCTCCATCTGTAAAAAAAACATTGACACCCCGTCAGACTTCATCTCATGTTGTATCTGCGACGATAATTACCACTTCATTTGTGCCGATATCGCAGAGACCTCACGGCGAGGAACTAAGATTTTACAGTGGCGCTGCAAACTTTGCACAAAAACACAAAAAAACTCCAAAAAAAATACGTCTGAAAAAAATCTAGAACTGACATCTATCGAGAAACCTAATAAACAACCTTCATCAACACCAAAATCTACAATTGCCGCCTCATCATACGCCAGTGTGAACTTACCACCAACAACCACAGATGGCACTAGTAATCTGACAATCGATCTATTTTTAACTGAATTCGCAAATTTCAAAGACTCAGTTAATGAATCTGTTGGAAAAAAATACGATGCAATCCTGCTCCAAAATAATGAAATATTAAAAACCATTCAAAACATATCTCAACAGCAAGAAGATTTAAAATATCGAATAAATAATTTGGAAAAACTACATGAACAAGTAAACTCAGCCTTAAATTCAAGACTTGAGGTCTTAGAAAAAAAAAGCGAAAAAAATAAAGAAAATGAAATAAAAATTTGTCTCTTGACTGAACGAAATGAAGACCTAGAAAAAAGAATAATAGCGATCGAGATTGACCAAGAAAACAGGAACAGACGAATCAACAATACTTGTTTGGAACTTCGAGGACTTCCAGAATTCAAAGAGGAAACATCACAAACCTTAAAAGACATTATATTCAACACCAGTAAAATAGTAGACTGCCAACTAAATACAAATGATATTTATAATATATATAGAGTATCACAAAGAAACAAAAATATTCCTCCAACAGTTAAACCTAGGTCAGTGGTAATTAACTTTAATTCAATACCGTTAAAAGAGGAACTCCTTAATGCTATAAAAAAATATAATAGGTCTTGCGAAAATATTGGGGACAAACTAAACACGGGAACAATCGGATTGTCTGGCCCAATTACACCCATATACGTCTCAGAACTCCTCACGTCTAAAGGCAAACGGCTTTGGTATCTAGCTCGCCAACGTGCGACGGAATGTAAATATAGGTACGTCTGGACGAAAGCAGGTCTAATCTACATGAAAAAAGATGACTCTTCTCGACCTATATTAATAGACTCAGAACAAGCTATACCGAAGCTCTGACTACCTGCTCTTTATTCTGATTATCGTGATAAAACTACTGACTACCGCTTTATATCGCCATTTCATACTCTATTACATAACAGCACTATATTATATGAACACCTAGGTTTTTGCATAACTCCAATTTGTACTGGAACAATTTTAATCCTAATTTTAATTTTAACTTTAATTTTAATCTTTATTCTCTCTAGAATGGTAACTACACTTATTATAAGATTATTATTTGATTTATTAGTAATATTACTAATAATTCGGCAAAAGAGAACTCTAATCAACATATTTTATATAACCCAGATATTACTTATTTTTCATACTTATACTACTTTTTACTGTCTTTTGAAAGAGAAAATGCCACACACCAACTACATACGTTATTTATTTCCTGGATTTTATTTCAGATATTATTTCTTACTCATATATATTTTAATTTTCCTAATTACATCATTTTGTTTACAGTTTTGTCGCTACATATTTCGTACTACAAGTGTTTATATGATAATAAAATACTGTTTTATAACTTTACCCAGAAAACAACAATTACTTTTTGAATTCTAATGGTAATAAACGATCTTCAACATGAAATCGATAGTATCTTAGTGCCAAATACTGAAATAATTTTTGAAAACATTAACAAAATTATGCAATTTAATTGGGAATCTAATAGGATTAATATTGTTCATCAAAATATTAGAACGATGGGAAACTTGGATGATTTTCTTATATTTTTGGAAAAAATAAAAGCTGTGGTAAAGTTCCATGTACTAATTCTCACTGAATGCAGGTTAAATGATTCATACATAGCCAAACAAATTTCAGGCTATAACGAATACCATACAACATCGCATATTAACCAAAATAGCGGAGTAGTAGTATATATCGACAACACATTAAATTCCTTAGTACAAGAAATAAACATAAATCAGTGTAATTGTTTAAAAATCAACATTAATGAAAATTTAGGTATCCTAGCTATCTACCGATCACCATCGTTCAATGACATCCAAGATTTCCTGGAAAATCTTATTGGTGAGTTAAAAAAAACTAAGGATTATGCACAATATGTACTGATCGGGGACATGAATATAAATACTATAGGAGAAGTATTGCATAGGCAGTCCGACGACTACTTATGTGCTATGGCTGAAAGTAACTTTATTTCCAATATTAATTCTCCAACTAGGGTACAAGGTAGCTCTAGCTCATGTTTAGATCATATATATACCAGAAATATAACAAATTCAAATGCATTTGTAATACATAATACAATCACTGATCATTACACCACTGCAATCAGTATCCCAAACTCAACACCCAAAAAACATAAAATTAATCACAAACAGATTATCGATTATGAGGCTTTATTAAATGATCTTAATAATAAAAATTGGGAATATGTTTATAAAGAGACTGAAGTTAACAATGCTCTAAACTATTTTATTAATGAAATCAATACATTCATAACAAAACACACAATAACTAAACGCATTCCATATAGTAAAATACATCTCACACCATGGATTACCAACGGCATTGTTAAATCTATACACAAAAGAAATCACCTTCATAAAATAGCTAAACGAGACCCATTGAACGATACTAAACAGCAAAACTATTACCGATACCGTAATATTTGCAAAACCGTTATTCGCAAATGTAAAGAGCGTTATTATAAATTCTTACTTGATAAGGATAATTCCAGCAAAAACATGTGGAATGTTGTCAGAGACATAACTAAAAGTAAAAGAAATACCAATGCATCTGTAACTGAATTAAATACCGGAAATTTGATTATAACTGACAATCAATCAATTGCATGTCATACTAATCAATATTTTGCATCTGTTGGATCAAATCTAGCAAAAAAAATTTTATTAGAAACCCAGAAAACGGAAGACTCTTTAGCATCGACAATTGAAACAAAGGAACAATCTTTTTCATTTAATATTAAACCAACTACTGTAGAAGAGGTCTTAAAAATAATCAACGGCCTTAATACTACACATGCAAAGGGTCCAGATAGTCTAAATACACAAATACTAAAAAAAATTAAAAATCAGATTTCTGCTCCGCTATCATATATTTACAACTTAAGTTTTGCATCAGGAATATTTCCTGATCACTTCAAAAAATCAATAATTGTCCCAATTCACAAAAGTGGACCTAAATCTCTTGTAGAAAACTATAGGCCAATATCACTATTAAGCGCGATATCCAAAGTCATTGAAAAGCTTTTCAAAACTAGGTTAAACGAATATGTGGAGAAACATAACATTCTAAGTCCTAACCAATACGGCTTTCGGTCGGGTAAGGGAACGGATGATGCCATCGCATGTCTCACTGAAACTATTGCAGGGAATATGAACCATGGCAAGAAAACTATTGCCCTTTTCCTGGACCTGGCCAAGGCATTTGACACTATATCTCATAAAATTCTTTTACAGAGACTTAGAAATATAGGAATAAAGGGAAAAGCTTTTCAATGGATAGAAAGTTATATATCTAATAGATTTCAACAAACCAGAATTAACGAGGCTATTAGCACTTCACTAAAATACACTTTTGGGGTACCACAAGGAAGTACACTTGGGCCCCTTCTCTTTATTATATACATAAACGAACTTTGTAACCAACACATTGGTGGCAAAATTATCACGTTCGCTGACGATACAGTTATTTTGTTTGAAGGAGATGAATGGATAGAAACACACCACCTTGCGAACACAGGTATAAACAGAGTAAAACAGTGGCTAGACAGTAATTTGCTTACACTAAACATACAAAAAACAAAATATCTCACATTTAGCGCTACCCTTGCAGGTCAACCCAAAACACCTCATCACCTCACAATACATAATATTAAGTGTAGCCTTGGAAATAATAACCATACTTGTAAATGCGAAACCCTTGAATGTGTTAAATCTATTAAATATTTAGGTATAATAGTGGATAACCATCTTAAATGGAAACAACAAATTGAAAACACAGCTAATAAAGTGCGCAAGCTTATTTATATATTTATAGCATTGCGGGAAATTATAAAAACTCAAGACATTAAAAAAATATACTACGGGCTCTGTAACTCCGTCATAACCTACGGTTGCATTGGATGGGGTGGAACAGGATTAACAATATTATACCCGCTACTGAAGGCACAGAAATCCATTCTACGCGTCATTATGAAGAAACCCTTCAGATACTCGAGCGACGCTCTCTTCAAGGAGTTTAATGTGCTTGATGTTCGACAGTGTTACATAAAAAAAATAACAATCTGCGTCCACAAAAATAAAAACAAAACGATAACAGTCGATCATAATCATCACACCAGAAGTAAGAGCAGAAACGACCTTTCTATTCCAACTAGCAATACTGCGGCTTATCAAAAAGTTTTCTCATACCTGGGACCAAAAATATACAACAAAATCCCCTCTCAATTTAAACTATGTGAATTATCAGCCTTCGGTACTAAAATTACTAAATGGTTATTAGACTTAGGTAGGACAGATTCCGAAAAATTATTAAAAAACGTAGTCTGAGTTGATTTCCTCGATTTTGTATTTTGTATTTACCTAAAAAATATTTTTTTTATTTTTCTTTCTTACATTGATATATTATATTTTTATTTTATATTTTACATGTACCTATCTGGATTTTATTGTTCATTACTGCTAAATTGTATTTTCCTAAAAAAATATTTTCTTTCTATTTTTCTTTCTTACATTTATATGTTATATTTTAATTTTATTTTATATTTTACATGTACCTACCTGGAATTATGTACACGCAACCTGCCAATTTGACTGTCCTAAAACGGGAAACTTCCTAGTTGGACAGTCAAAGCTTTCTTTTATATTTGTATATCTTGTATGTAATAAATGTAATAAAAAAAAAATAAAAAAAAATAAAAAAAAGTTATTATTTCGTGAATTGGCTTCAAAATTATATATTATTTCACAATTGTATTAGTTTTAATGTGATCAATGAAAGAATGATTATTTTTGAAACCTGCCAAGATAAGGAAAGGTCAGCAGAGGTAGCTTAATACTTTATCATTATAGTGCTATAGCAGTCACTGCACTGAATCGAGTTCACAGTAAAGAGGTCGCCTTGACATTTGGATCAACGGGACAATGTCGTGACAGCGGCGGTTGCGTCCGACCACGACTACGGTTTAGCGACAATGGATATCACGTGCAAAAATGCAATTGGTTTAGTTATAATAACATTACGTGAATTATTACATGTGACGATTATGGTAATCGACGCTTACGTTGCCCCCGTCCGGAAAAGGGTTTAAATTTAAAAAGAATTCGATAACCAAATGAATCGGTTAATTTATTTTATATTATAGAAACAAACACTACATGATTTACAGAGTTGAAACAATATTCAGGAATAAGATGTCTGCTAAGTGGTATGTTTATTCCTTAATTAAAAGGTGACTTGTGTAGTTTATAGGTGTGTGTGTGTGTGTGACGTGTGTAATGTATGTGTGTGTGTGTCTGTATGTATGCGCATTGAATAGTTTAAATTATTGACATGATGCCACGTTTGAATTTGGGCAGTGAATCCGAAAAAATGTCAATGTTAGAGTTAAGACAATAATATTTAGAGTATAAAGAGCTCGGTTAATTGTCGAATTAGATGCTGCATTTGTTTTATAATTTAGCGTGTGGAATAGCACTGTATGTCGTGTACGTCTCAAAGGTACGTTAAAGTTAATAAGGTACAGAAGTTCAGTACAGTCAATGTCATTGTTTAAAATTCTGCCGGGACTGCCCCGTGATAGTGGGGTAAACTGCCGTCGATACGCGGCTTGTATATTTTTATGTTACTAAAAATCATGCATGCAGGGACATTGGAGGGTCTAGAATCGTTTTAAAATAAATTTAGCTTCTTTTTACAAAAAAATTAGAGTCCTGACGTGTGCGGCTAAGGAGGTTAAACAATCAGTTTCATAGCACAGCCGTCGGGAAAGGGTGGGTCCCCTCCAATGTTTAAAATTCTGTGTATAAATATTGAGTCAGCTACTGCTGGTCTTGGCTGCAAAGTTTCAAATGTACACTCAAAGTTATTGTTGAATCTGTGGGTAATATATTTTATAAATTTTGTTTTGGATACGTTCTATACTATCTATGTAAAGTTTATATTGTGGATTATTATTAATTTGTTGCTAATTAATTAATGAGTTCTACAGTTCGAGTCTCGGTTGCAACCTTTTATTTTCTGTTTCGTATACCTTGATTATTATTGCTATTGTTTCAATAATTTAACCGTTGTTTCAGGAAGTTAAAATATGGCATTGTGGTATTCAGTGCCATTTTTGGGACGTTTAAAACCGTCGCGTCGGTAAGATTTTCTGTATTCCGCATTGTCATATTTATTAGAATCTGTATTTGATATCATTAATTTGTCCGACATTATCTCACATGTCTTTTTAATTGCATAAAAAGTTCAATAAGAATACGAAAAAAAAGGTTTGTTTTTTTTTCAATTTTTTAAATTTGATTTCGATTAAGAGAACAATTATTGGGGTGTGTTGCGAGGACGTTGGACTGTTTGGCGGTTGTTTCTTGGTGTTCTCGCTTTCTAAATCTGTTTATATTATATGCCTGACCATAAAAGAAAACGAGATAGAAGGAGTTTTATTGTCATTTTGTGACCGAGTAACCCGAGTGGTTAAAATGCGCAAATTTCTATAGCGTGTGGGCTCATCTGAATAACCAGGCACTCCCCAACCTTCCACTACCCCTCCACAGTCCGCAGATCTTGTTGTCTAGTTTAACTGGCTCCGGGCAGTTGGGGGTTAATTTGTACCTACTTTGAAATCTCTAGTTCTTGTACTCTAAGTCAAGTACGGTATCGATCTGCCACGTAGGTCATCAAAGGTCATCATAGATATAAGATTTAGCATTGATTCTCACTCAAGTCAAACTCAATTTCAAGTATTTGTATTAGAATTAGATCGACTAAAAGACGAGGAAGAGAACATAAACAAATTCGTCGAGAGTGAAAACTAAATTAATGCGGGCATTTTCAATACGTCGAAATATTCATTTTTCGACGAATTTCTAATAACTTCTTCTGGAATTTCCACGGAACTTTCTGTAGAGGCCAGGCTGCAAACAACAATGGACTTTTGTGCCCCGTTCCCGCACGGAAGTTTAGATAACTAAGAAAAGTTAAAAAAACAAAATTTCAGCGGTCGGGGAATGAGATTCAATTAAAAAATTTATTTACAGCGGGCCTTCACTGTAGATGATAAGAATTCGTAGTCTTGTCAGACAGCTTGTCCAGAGTTCCGAGCCAAACAAATAATTCGTAGTCTTGTCAGAGAGCATGTCCAGAGTCCTAGTGCCAAACAAAGAAAAATTGAGGATAACTGTGAAGCAATCAAGGCTTCTCAATCGGTTTATGTCTCTCTCATGCTATGTATACATGCGCGAGCCGAACTGCCGAACTGAACCTCAACTTATGGGAAAGGGACGAAGAAACCTCAAATGGCGCGAAACGCAACTTGCAGTTGCTTCGTTCCTTTCCCGTAACTCGTGGCTCGGTTCGCGTTTAAGTTCGCAAATGTATGCGTACAATTACACTTGCCTGACATAGATATATCAACACCCCATTTGATCGATATGAAAATTTCAGAATGATGATGAAACATGTTTCTGTATTTGAAATTTAAGCAACGAATGGTCCGACTTCTGGATCACGAAACACGCTCACCGCCTATCTTGTGTTCTTTTTTATTATGGTCCCAACTGTCTGGAATCAGTGTGACTATTACATCCCCAACTTGGAGTGTGATGTTTGGAGACTGCAAAAAGTGGGGAGGGAAGGAGGTGGGGAAGAGGTGGGTTGGTGTGAGGAAGCAGTGGGGCATGGTGGCAGTGAGGTATGTAATGATTGTATGACAGAAAAAGGACGAGTAGACTGAATATGAGAGAAATGTGAGATCATCAAGGGGTCGTGTGTGACCGAAATTATAGCTTTTCATATTTTCTTAACTCATGTAAATGCACCTCTGAACAAGCATTATATAAAAGGTACAAAGATATTTTGGAATAATAATACGATTAACCGGTGTCTTATAACCGGAACCAATTAATCTATACAAATATATTACAAAAGCTGGTTGAAACTTCTTCCTCTTTCCCACAAACTACACGTGTAACAAAGAGAGATTCCTGCGGAACTCTCAGCGGCAGGACTTTTAACGAAGTTTCTCGAACAATTTTCAACCCTCGCCAAGTGCTAAGGAGGGAAGGCAGGTAGGGATCTCCCCAACGATGGGGGGAGGGGCGTTAGGGAAGAGCGCGCGACATTTAAATAATGAGCCTGAAATTTATTTAATCTGACGGCGAATTTAGTGTAAACAGACTTTTACGCAAATTGTGGACGCGCGATAGAAAAGGCGTCAAGTTTAATATTCATTAGCAGGGGAAACCATTTGTGAATCTGAGCCTATCAAGTCTTGGAGAAGGGGGGAATTAGATGGTTATCAAGGTTAACAAAGAAAATATGTTGGAGCGCTGAAAGAATGTCGAGATTTATAAACGACAGTGACGGACGTTGTTCCCAAATCAAACTCGGCAACAGTGGCCGAAATTTTGCTTACATAAACCATGCTCAAATGAGAAGAAAAAATACACTCTTCTCACAACTACCTTCACTTCTTACGCCAATCTGGTAGGAAATCCAATCACCAAAATTAAATCAAAACCACCGAGGTCAAGTGGTTTTAAAGCCGACTAACTAATTGAGAAGTTTGATAAACTGTCAACAGACTAAAAAAGTGACATTTCAAACTTTCACGTAATTTTTGTTGAAACTGAGAAATTGGGAGGTTAGAACGGAGTTATCGGTGGTATGATTTTAGTTAAAAATCCATATTAAACACATTAAAGGTCGCCATAAGCACGTCAATAACAGAAAAATGTTCCAAGTATACAAAAAATTTAACATCTCACATTATCATAAAACCATAGCAAAGCAAATAGACAAGCTAAATAGTACACCTTAAAGGAGTAAGGATTGTAATACTACCTTTGGACAAATATACAAGCTAAATAGTATACCTTGGAGGAATAAGGATTGTAATACTACCTTTGGACAAATAGACAAGCTAAATAGTATACCTTGGGGGAGTAAGGATTGTAATACTACCTTTGGACAAATAGACAAGCTAAATAGTATACCTTGGAGGAATAAGGATTGTAATACTACCTTTGGACAAATAGACAAGCTAAATAGTATACCTTGGAGGAATAAGGATTGTAATACTACCTTTGGACAAATAGACAAGCTAAATAGTATACCTAGGAGGAGTAAGGAGTGTAATACTACCTTTAGACAAATAGACAAGCTAAATAGTATACCTTGGAGGAATAAGGATTGTAATACTACCTTTGGACAAATAGACAAGCTAAATAGTATACCTAGGAGGAGTAAGGAGTGTAATACTACCTTTAGACAAATAGACAAGCTAAATAGTATACCTAGGAGGAGTAAGGAGTGTAATACTACCTTTAGACAAATAGACAAGCTAAATAGTATACCTAGGAGGAGTAAGGAGTGTAATACTACCTTTAGACAAATAGACAAGCTAAATAGTATACCTAGGAGGAGTAAGGAGTGTAATACTACCTTTAGACAAATAGACAAGCTAATTAGTATACCTAGGAGGAGTAAGGAGTGTAATACTACCTTTAGACAAATAGACAAGCTAAATAGTATACCTAGGAGGAGTAAGGAGTGTAATACTACCTTTAGACAAATAGACAAGCTAAATAGTATACCTTGGAGGAATAAGGATTGTAATACTACCTTTGGACAAATAGACAAGCTAAATAGTATACCTTGGAGGAATAAGGATTGTAATACTACCTTTGGACAAATAGACAAGCTAAATAGTATACCTTGGGGGAGTAAGGATTGTAATACTACCTTTGGACAAATAGACAAGCTAAATAGTATACCTTGGAGGAATAAGGATTGTAATACTACCTTTGGACAAATAGACAAGCTAAATAGTATACCTTGGAGGAATAAGGATTGTAATACTACCTTTGGACAAATAGACAAGCTAAATAGTATACCTTTGAGGAGTAAGGAGTGTAATACTACCTTTAGACAAATAGACAAGCTAAATAGTATACCTTGGAGGAATAAGGATTGTAATACTACCTTTGGACAAATAGACAAGCTAAATAGTATACCTAGGAGGAGTAAGGAGTGTAATACTACCTTTAGACAAATAGACAAGCTAAATAGTATACCTAGGAGGAGTAAGGAGTGTAATACTACCTTTAGACAAATAGACAAGCTAAATAGTATACCTAGGAGGAGTAAGGAGTGTAATACTACCTTTAGACAAATAGACAAGCTAAATAGTATACCTAGGAGGAGTAAGGAGTGTAATACTACCTTTAGACAAATAGACAAGCTAAATAGTATACCTAGGAGGAGTAAGGAGTGTAATACTACCTTTGGACAAATAGACAAGCTAAATAGTATACCTTGGAGGAGTAAGGAGTGTAATAATACCTTTGGACAAATAGACAAGCTAAATAGTATACCTTGGAGGAGTAAGATTGTAATACTACCTTTGGACAAAATAACTCCCACCCAGTAAATTAAATTTGATAAAAATTTGGCTTAAGGAAAATAAAAACCTACCCAAACCACGAAGTTGAACTATAGTCAATGAAAGAGCTCTATCCAAAACATAGATCGGCACAGGATCTCCCAGTGAGGAGGACTAAGAATAAATTCTACATCTCATACATTTTATATTTAAATTTCACAAATCATCTTCATAAAATCTTCAACAAAGTTACTACACATTGCTCTGTAATTTCATTCATAGTACCATAAATATTCATTTTGTACTTTTATTAGTCTATACAATTATTAATCTGTCCTTTTCCTGTATTTGTAATCAAGCATAATCTTTTTGTAAATTATTAATTTTTGCAATACCTTTTTGAAATTTTCTACCTTAACTTTGTGCTTATGTGTTTGTTTGTTTTTTGATCCGCTAAATTTTTGTATGTGAAACAGATAATTTTGATATCAAAATACCAATAATATAATAGGTACAATGTAAAATTGTACCTATTAAGTCTATGTAATGCATAGTAAGTTCCTCCCGTCCTACAATGAGTTACACACATTCATTACTTTGTACATCACAATAAATATTCTACAAAATCACGTTATTTATTTAGTCTGAATTTTGCATCTCCACGAATAGCGAATATTTATTTACATACATGTGTCAAATAAACACGAATCGCGTCGGGATATAATAATTGAAAAGGCGGCGATCCGCATAATCCGTACACCCACTCCCGTCACGCCCACACTCTCGCTAACATGCAATTTCTGCAGGCAGAAGCGCTGATATTGTGCGATGTGAAAATATGGATAATTTTGGAATCAAGTAACAAACGAGATTTTATATTTCTGTTCAAAGGTAAAAAAAAATACGATGTTTGTTCTGCACCAAAAAACAGTTATTTTTAATCAAATTAGCAGGCGAAGGCAGAGAGGGTGGAACATTCTTTGCTTCTTTCACATTCCAGCTTCTAATTTTGACTACCGAAATGATCCAACTCCCAATTAAAAGGTTATCGCACACATATCAGCGCGGCATCGGATCGGCACCGCATCATTTCACTAGCTTGTCCCGAGGCGAGGCGATGCCGTTACGATGCTGATTAGACACACAAATAATTTTGAACGGATCGAGCTGAGGCGATGCTGATCTGGTGGTGCCGTGGTGAAATTATGAGTGCGACAACCTTAAAGCGGTATTGTCTTGGAATTTGTAAGTCGTTTTGAATGCTGTGGATTTTGTAATACATACCTATTTGCCCTATCCAAACCGAAAAAATACCCATTTCTCATATCACTAAACGCTTCTTAATTTTGATGACAGCCAATCCGAGTCTAATCTTTAGCCAAGACACGAACCAAAGTAACAGACAGATCCACAAACTAAATTAATATTTTTGATGATGATGATGATATGTTCGAAGAGCGCGGCCGAGACGCAACTGCGCAAGTAAGTAAGAGGTAGTGAGAAGAAAACAAGTAACGTGGACACGAAAGGAACAAGAAGGACTAAATGAGAGAATCCATATTTGGCCTAATCGAGAGAGAGAGGAAGAAGTTGTTTATGGCCTTGGGTTGACTGATCAACCGTTAAGCATCAACATAAACAACTTAACCGCTTGGTAAACAAAACTTTAAATGCAGTTTTCTCAAAGGAATGTTTCACAGAAATGACAACCACGATATTGCTTTCTAAACTAGCCCGTGAAAAAAAACAAGGGAAAATTAAAAAAAAATGTTTTAAAAAACCTTTTAAAATACAAATGGTTTCCTCGTTAATCTGCTAATGTCACTGAGCCATACATGTTGAACAATAAATAATAAACAAAACCAAATTTGGGAGGTTGGTATGGGTACCGCCGCCCCTGTCACCTTAGGCAGGGGTGGTTAGCTACGTTTGGTGAGCAGGGGTGCCCGGGTTCATGGCGTGAGATTTGTCCTGGCGGCGATTCGCCGGCCCCCCTAATGCGTGGCGGGCCGGATCGGGGAACTGGTTGAGGGAGACCTTTTTACCGCACCAGCAGAACAGGTGGGAGGGATGAATTCATACTTCCGTCACTCCTGAACACACTGACCCCCAGATTCCTACCCACCCCTCATACCTTTTACTTCCCAGAACTTAATAACCTTCCTCTCCAAAAAAAAACCCATCCACGCAGCATCCTCAAAGATGTCGGTAAGGCGAATTATTTTCCTCAGGGCCTCCAGTGGAATTAATGGAAAAAAATGGAAATACCCGATCATATTTCTAATTTTTCGAAATTTATTTATTTTGTCTACATTATCTGACTTACTAATAAACGTGTTTTAATTTTTTCGCAACCGATACACCGGTTTTACGTATGATAAACGGTTCTTTATCAATTGTGTAAAATTTAAACAAATTAAGACGTGTATAATTGTGACACTAGCGCCACTGAAATGAACACAAATTACACTACAACATTTCTGTGGTCGTGGTATATTATTCCTGTCGTCAGGTTTAAGTTTTGAAACTGTTTTACTTGTATGTAAATTCTATATTTTTCATGGTTCACATTTCTCGTGCTTTTATTCGAGTAGAGGGTATCTAAATTTTCCACAAAATCAACTGAAACAAACAGAAAGACCGGCGAAAACCGATTTTAATTCGTCGGCTGGGCGAGCAATCAATGCTATTTGTCCCTGGGACGTGATTGGACATTGTAAGTACACCCCCATACAAAATATATCCATTCATAGTCCTCAGATTCCGAAGTCCATTTGTCTGCCAGATTTACTGCCTAGGTTCTAACCCCTGGTCGATTGTTGGCGTTGGATGGAATGTTAGAATTCTATCCGAAAACAGTTTAAATAGTCCGAAATATTGGCTACACTGAGAACAAAGAGTATTGCTAGTTTATTAAGATTATCTTCAAATTGTTGGTAATCCAGTTAAAACGGGATTGTAGACCGTTTCCTAAACTTTGAGTAAATTCCTAATATATTGGAAAACGTGCCCACGCACCTGCCTTTATAATAATAAATAATTTTAAAAAAAATGCGAAAATATTAGGCTTTTTATGAACACACGTTCCGACATCGTGATATTTTTGATATTTCGTATTTTACTAAAAGTTTATCAGAAAACCTATGAAATCATTTGTTGAGGGCCTTCAAACCTGATTTTAAGCGGATTGCGAATATCCATTGTTGACATGAAGAAAAACAGTGTGGAAAATATGTAAAAAGTAGGTAAAAAGGCAAAAAAGTCGAAGCGTTTGTATGGGAAAATAAATATTCTACCATGGAAAAATATATTTGTATAGGAAAATAAACATTGGAATTTCGGAAAAAGTTATTAATATTTTTTACTCCTACCATCATGTAGAATCACCTCCCGAAGTTACTTTAAGCGTAATTTAACCCCGGACACCATATATCTTTTTAATATTGGTATTATTTTTGATTGATTTTATATTTTATCTCAAATAGCGGAATCTTTGGCTTCATAGATGTGTACATTTTAATTATTCTGTGATTAACTTCTATATTTTAATATAAATCGTGGCATTTTCTCTTTCTAACACCGTTTAGATCATATTTATAACCATGATAATAAGGGAGACAACGATTTCAGCTCATAAGCTGTTCCCAAACGCGAACAAATTGACTATAGGGGTAGTAGCTATTTGTTCGCAAAACCGAACATATTGGCCAGGGTGGGGTGGGGGGGAGGGGGCATTAATAAGATGAATTTCTACCAATTTCAAGTTTATTCACCATCCCTAAAGAACAATATCACGTGGGCTTGTATGATAAATCTGACCTAAGAGCCAAATAGTGCTGTTGGGACCAATAAACCTATCGGGACTAAAACAAGGCATAACTAGACATCATGTTCTCATGAAAACTACATGATCAAAAATCTGAACTGTATCGAAAAATTATACAAGGACATGAATGCGAGGTATAGTATATATTCATTTTGTTTGCCTTTTAGCTTTGATCAAATTAGAAAACAATGCTAAAGAGTCAAGTCCATGCTCAATTACAGTTTGAATGGAGAAATGAGGATAGTAAATATATGGATGTAAGCAATTGCTCACGATTTTGAAATTCGTTCCTTTTATGAAATAATATAAAGCCAAGATATGAGATATAAGGGTGAATTACAAAACGGTGACTTAAACTAAGTCAACCCAGCACCTAAATATGATCGATACATTTTTAGTTCAATGTGAATCAACTCATTGCAATGCAATTTATTATCTTCCTCGAGTGGCAAAATTTTACTGCGATTCAATAAAATATTAACAAAATCAATTAACAAGAATCTCTAGTTTAATCTTTACATTTAGGTATTATTAATTGATAGTTTGAAGTAAAAACAAAACGAAATTGTAAAACAAGTACAGCGATAATGGTATGGCACACTCTTATAATATATATATTGAATGTTGTAAATTCCTGAACGACACGTTCGAGTCTGTGAACTATCAACCGAGGATTTAATTAGATTCGTTAAAAATAACGAATCATTTCAAGTATCTCGCAATAGCATAAGAGCACGTAAATTACTCTCGTCATGGTTTTGTATTATTACACTTTTTTTCTACGAGTTGCCCTGAATATGGTTATTATTTTTAGACAATTCCCAGCGCTAATGAGATTTTCACATTGAGAGTTTTTTTGGAGATTTATGTCTTAATTTTTAGATTAAATTACACATAATTTGGCATACGGTTCCTTATTGTTCATTATAAGTAGTCATCGGGTTAAATGTATTAGCATTTTAGGCATGTAGTGAATTTTAGGTCGTTAGTACATATCTGAGCCCTTTTTCGTCATGAATGCATATTTAAGTATTTTTATTCTTCAAACATTTTTCGTAGTTAGTGCATGCTTGAGCCACTTGATTTTTTTTATCATTAGTGCATATTTGAGCCTTTTTATGTAATAATATAATGCATATCTAATTCAAGAATTTTTGTCGTTAGTGCATGCATGAGCCATTTTTCATCGTTAGTGCATATTTGAGCATTTTTCCTCATTAATACATATACACGTAAATTTATCCATTTAACATTTTGATCCATTTTTGGTCGTTAGTGCATATTTGAGCCTTATTTTATCGTTAGTGCATACTGGAACCATTTTTCGTCATTAGTGCATATTTAAGTTAATTTATTATTCAAAATTTGAGCTGTTCAATTTCGCCACAGTTGCAGTTTTTTTAATGTATTTTCTGAAGAAACTAATTATTTTTGGCCTTGAAAGTCTATATTTCGCCATTTTGATAGTTCATATAATCCGATGTCTAATAATAAGAATGAACGTGAATGATGATCTTCCATCGTTATTTTTTCTTCCTGATAGTTTACCCCTCAAATACTTTTAAAACCCTTTCGTGTATTCCTGGGACGTTCCCGACTTCTATTTACACCGACCAGCACGTTTTATTATTTTTTACCGGGTGGTAAGCAGATATTGCAGTATGCAGTATCCCTCTGATGAATAAAAACACTGAATGAAATAAAATAGGCTAAATAAATACTTTAAATCTACTCAATGAAGAAAATAAGAGAATTACTGGGTTAAATGATTTCATTATCCAACGTTCGTGACGCGAAAAGACAAAGTGTAAATTGCAATATCGTGATTGCACGCAATGTTGGAATCGGCATGAACGTCCATCTGTAAACGATTGTCCCAATTTTAAAGCCGTTATTTATTTATGAAAGTCCCCGAAATAGACTTAAACCACAATCACATTTTCAATGTTCACCAAACAGGCATCCATTTTACCGACATTCTGTGAAACATCAAATACACTAATTTTGATAAAAGAGGAAGTAAGTCACTTTTCAGATTTGGTCAAATATGGTCTTGATGGTGTTTTTTTCCAGCAGAGTGGTACTGAGTAACACTCTGAATTGCACATGGAATATATATGACATACGTGGGCTTGCATATATAATATAATAATGTTTACTAATATATGAATACTTGTATAATAATATAAGTGTTCAAAAATATCGTCTGTCAATAATTGAAGGCACTGACTCAAAGAACTGTTAATAACCTAGCGAATACTGATATTAATATGTTGAAAAACTGGTTCGATAAAAAATCTCCCGTTCTTAAACACTGAAAAACCAAAGTTTATCAAGTTTAATTAAAGCCAAAATAAAAAAAAAATGTAACACACCAAAGAAAATGTAGCAGAACTAGTTGCAATCAAGCATGTTATATACTTAATCCAACTTACAACATTAAATATCTTGGGGTATATACAGGGTGTCCGGAAACTCGTAGTACAAGCGGGAAACTGGTGAATCTACATCACATTTGGAGTCGATTTTGTAGTATATTTTTTTTTATTTGAGCTTTCGTTATCGAGTAAATCGAGTTTGAAGTTGATTTTTTTTTTTTTTAATTTTTTTTTTTTTAATCAATTTCTTATAAATTATTACTGAAGATCAAAGTACCCAACTAATTAAAACTATTTGAAAGTAAAACAAATGAAGAAACTCGGATTTGAAGCATTATTTTGAAATCACCCTTCATTTAACCCGTTGTAATCATAAAATATTTCTGCTCTACAGGGTTAAAACATCTGTTATTCAACCCTAAGCACCAGAAAAAACTTTAACCCTAAAATAGCCGAAAAATATTTTTTTTTGGTTTTTTTTTTTTTTTTTTGAAAATGCTCAAATCAAAAATTTTTATGTTTTTTTGGGTTCCCCATGTGGTGTAGATTCTCCAGTTTCCCGCTTGTACTACGAGTTTCCGGACACCGTGTATAGAACAAGATTTTAAATGCAAAACACATATTTGTGAACTCGTCGAAATAATTAGGAAATAAAATAATGATAAAAGTGTACTATGCAATTGTTCAATCTACAACACATGAACATATTTTATATACAATTAAAATTGTTCAAAGGTTGATAATTAAAGTAGTTTTGAAAAAAAACAATTTTTCTACCGAAATTGTGTTTTCAATGTTCAATACAACATTTTTTAAGGAAAAGCAATTAAATAACTTACAATCAAGCATATCAGCAAGATATCAGAATAATATTAAACTCCCAAAATTTAATACCAAACACATTCCAAATACCTATGTCTGTCTGGGTATAACTTACTTTAACAACCTTCCTTTAAATGTAAAAATTATCGAAAATATTTATGAATTTCAGCTAAAATTGAAAAAATATCGTAGACTACTATAAAAGTCCTCATATCTAGCATCATTTTTTGTTTGTTTAAATCTTGCGTTTTTCTTATTTATCTTTTGATTTTATTAACAATATTTTATTAATTACTTAGATATTTTTTTTATAATTGGGCTAGAATTCCCTCACCAAACACAAGATCCTTGTCTCTTTATGGTGAGGAAAGGCTATTTTTTGTTTTTCCATTATAATGTAAAACAAAAGACACGTAAACTTTGTATATTTATTGTAAAAATAATAATAAAAAAAAAAATATTTATAATAATATGGAAGCATTTGAACATTTGATGGAATTATGCTAGTCTCACACGAGCGTTATACTCTCATAGTCGGCTTTCACCATATCGAGTGATATGCTAATATAGGCCAAGCCCACATACATTATATAATCGTACATATTATATCTCTCTCGTTAATTATCATTCCATGTGCATTTTAGAGTGATAGATGCTCTCAGTATCGCAAAGGTGAAATACTAATATTCAGAACCGAACTCTGCTTGAAATAGCTTCAGTCGTAATTGGTGACTATATCTGAAAACCATTTACTTCCTAACCCTACCTTTCCTCACTCCCCCAGACAAAATACTCCGATTGCGGATGGTATAGCTTCTCTAATGGGACTCTCGTGTTGTATTCACATTAAAAACGGGATAAAAATATACTTCGAGGAAGAGGTTGATTATCGAATACCAATTTCCATTAAAAAATCGCCTGGTGTTACATTCCTTATGGGTGAGGAGTAGTAAGAACCCTAATTATTACAATCTTAGCTGTGTGTATTTCAAGGACTATTCTGTACTCTGTTGAAATACATAACTCCTCGGAGAGGCCTAATAATAAATAAAAAAAATTATACATGCATAATTCGTGGTTGTTTATGAAGAGGTTGATTATCGAATACCAATTTCCATAAAAAAATCGCCTGGTGTTACATTCCTTATGGGTGAGGAGTAGTGAGAACCCTAATTATAACAATCTTAGCTGTGTGTATTTCAAGGACTATTCTGTACGCTGTTGAAATACATAACTCCTCGGAGAGGCTTAAAAATAAATAATATATACATAATTCGTGGTTGTTTATGACATTTGTTATCTTTGGTGAGAAAAAAAATATTTCACTCGCTAAAAGCACCATTTCGTGGTTTCCTGCAATTTTATTTAATTTACTATCGAAATTACGGGATAAAATCACACCGCGCGTTTCCGGAGAGATGTAATAGGAGATAGAAACTCAAGTCACGCATTTCTGTCCTGACTCTTATCACACGAACCTTCCTTCTATCTGTTATTTCTGGTATTTGAATTTTTTAATAATTTTAAATTGAATGTTTGCATGCACAAATTGCATACATTATGCAAAAGCCGTACCTACACCGTTCATGGCAAGACTCTATTTTTTTTATTTATTTATAAAGGAAGCTACTTTTATAAAAAATGACTCTAGACCCTAATGTCCAGGAATACAGTGTTAGTAGGTAGTGTGCAAAAAAAAAGATCAGGTACGAAAAAATCAGTGGCGTGGCGACCAATTTACGGAGCCCCCGGGAAGATGTAAAATCTGCCATACCACTTCACACCAAGAGCTAGTAGGTACATTGAAGTTATATTATTACTATGCGTTCACAATTAAATTATTAATAAAAAAAACTACAACGCAGAGAATGATTTATTAATTTCTCGGGGAAAAATGGTTATAGTAGTTATTGTACTAATTATCCTCAGTAAAAAAAAGACTAGTAGAGAGTAAGAGCAGCAATCAGACTTTCAGAATGATGTGCTCAGTAATTTCGGAACGTAACTGTGTCACTATTTAAATCATGAGCTATTGAGCATAAAAGTATAAATTTAAATATCTAAAATAAGACAATAACTGTTAGGTAATTTAGAATCGATAAAATAGTGTCGAAACTTGGGCGAAACCGGGCAGGCGCTATTTACTGGTCATCTATAATCCCGATCATGAGTAAATATAATATCGACCGTGTTTTGGTAAAACCCCTCAAGCCACAAAATTAAAATATAATATCGACTGTGTTTTGGTAAAACCCCTCAAGCCACAAAATGAAAATATAATATTGACTCTGTTTTGGTAAAACCCTTCAAGACACAAAATGAAAATATAAAATCGACTATGTTTTGGTAAAACCCTTCAAGCCACATTTTTTGGGAATGTTACTTTTCAGGGGTTTCTTATAGAATAGTCTTTAAAATACAATATAGTGAAGTAATTTTTTTGATTAAGGCATTTTTAATACTATTAACTAAATTTACGCGTAAATTGTATTTGTATGTTATTTCGAAAAAAAAAAACAAAAGATGAAATTACCCAAACCTCAAATCTGCCAAAATTATAAATAGAATTGCAATATTTTATAAATATTTGAATTTGTAAATATTTGTTTTTACCGTCTCCTGTAAAATTTTCATTTTGTGGCTTCAAGGGTTTTACCAAACCACAGTCCATGTGTACTCAAAGAAAATATCACTTGAAAAGAAAACAAAACGTAACTTAAAATGATATTTTTTGAGTTATGACGTGTTAAGCTTCCACCTTCTTTAGCCAACGTTTTAAAAATCTCAAAAGTTTTTTAAAATGTAATTTTTCAGAAACATTTCTTGCCACCCATTGCCTTTCCCCCACGCGCAAACCCAAATTTTACATTACCTCGTATACTGTATTGCTATTTCATGTCAAATATAATAAATTTAAAATAGAAACCAAGCGAGCGCGTATTATTGCCTGCGATTGTAGCGAGAAGACAATGCGTAGAAAATGAAATTTTATTCAGCGCGGTACAGATTAGTTCGGCGCGTATACTTTTTGAAAGTGGAACAGATTCCGTACTGAATTAAATAATGTTCATATGAGAAAACGGAAAAACAAACTTCTTTTGAATTAATAAATTGATGTCAGTTGGGAATACTGTGTTTGTTCTACATGTATTTCAATTGAATGTGTTCTGGATTGATCACTTCGACACTGGTTCGCTGCGAGAGACGGTAACCAGACAACTCAAAATAATGATAATTCAACAAACTTTTAAAAATTGATACAAAGTCATGAAAAGTGATGAAACAAAACCTAGATTAAATAGGTTTTTTTTTATTGCTTTAGGTGACTATATCACTTTTTAAAGGTGTGATTATCATGGAACCGCGAGGGACTTGTAGACGGTAAAAAAAAATTGCATGAGAATTAATGGTTTTAAAAACTCGTTCTTGTGCTCTTGACAGTGGAATAATGACCGGCTTTTGTGTTTTCCTCCTAAAACGTGAGTAATTTCCAACAGCACAACATACCCTTATATACCAATTGGGGATGTCATAGTTGGGAATATTGTGCAGTATTCACTTTAACTCAGGGTTCACTTAAACTTTAAAAAAACATACCGGAACCATATACTTTGAATTGGGTCACCTCAAGTGCTTCGCTGCGTTTGGTGATTAAATTAGCCAAATATTATTAGTAATAGTCGGGTGAGGTGTGTTCAGGATGCGTCTGCCCACCAACTAAGTGGGGTGCCAGATCGGTAGAGGTTGGATTGGCGCCGCAGCGGGAGCTATATATTTATACGTCAATCCTGGACACACTGGTCCATAGATTCCAACCCACCCTTCATACCTTTATTTTTACCAGAACTTCCTCTCCTTAAAAAGACCCTCCACACAGCATCTTCAAAGATGACATAGCCTCCTGTGTGGGGGTTAGTGTAAAAAAAACTCCGAATGCTTCAAAATCATAGACAACAGATATTCCCTAGATGTGTGATGTGTACCGATTTGAAAGAAAACTGATATCACCAATTTACATAAAACTCTTCGGCTCCTAGCCCCCAATGTATTTAGATCAAATTTGTTATAAAAATAATTTCGATGTTTGATAAATCTAATTAACAATTTTACCTGCATTAGGTGAAATTAATCTTACTTCGGGCACAGGCTCACCTGACATAATACACTTTATCGGTATATGTCTACAGTTTTCGACGACATCACAAGATAAATTATAATTGTAAATGTTATTATACACAATTAATTAAATCCTTTGTGCAACAGAACTGTACTATACACTTATTATTGTACTCCTGAACAACTTACCTGTAACAATCTATACATGTAAAAGCCTCCAAGCTGTGAATAAATAAATATTGTTTACTTATATTGAAACTAGCTGACGTGTACCCGCCGTTGCTTAGAGACTTCTCTACTTTCTATAAATATAATATGCATGTATTATATATATAAACCTTCCGGAAGAAATTCTCTAAATGATAGTGAAAATCTTATCAAAATCCGTTGGGTAGTTTGGAAGAACTACGCGCACAAATAGACAGACGCGGATAGCGACTTTGTTCTATAAATGGATGAATAGAAGAATTAAAATGAATCTTATTTGCTAAATAAGATTCAATTCAATGTACCCGCGCGTTCAACAGGCTCTTGTATCCTGTTCAGGGTGGATCAATGCAAAACGAACTCTAAGCAGAATTCTTGCCTGAACAGACCATGCAATAATTTCAATAGCGTATTATCCAAGGTTGATATTTTCAGTTGCGAACTTACCAAATACAAGAGGTCCATAAAATAATATTTCTCTGATGGTTTGTGAATAATGTTATGTCTCTATTGTTTATACTTCTATTGTGATTTGATTGATATATACAACCTCTCTCCATGGCAATAAATGTATTGATAAATGTTTTGTTTTGTACATTTTTCGTATTATATAAACTTTTGTTTTGTATAAATTTTTTAATTCATATTCCTTTCTTACAAATTTAATTTGCTTATTTATTTTGGCTATATAATGCTTATGTTTAAACTGAAATAAATATAAACTGTCGATTTTCCGAAAATTTATAAATAAATTAAAAAAATATGTAAAAAAAATTGACCCTCTGTGTAAAGCTACGAGAAAGAATCGAGGCAAACGGAAGCGGCGTTCCGTGCCATTTCTCAAATGTATACACTTTTAACTGTCAAAATCATGTAACATTATGTGAAAACTGTCATAGTATAAAACGGTAAACACGTAATGCAATAATGCGAGTTAAAAGCTAATGATAGGTTTACAAATAATAATAATAAAAACTACCCACGCTATTAACGCGTAAAAGAGTCTCTGTTTTTCGATCTTTTTTTTTTTTTTTTTTTTTTTTTTTTTATTGAATAAATAGTTAATACATAATATCAAAAAACAAGTCCTGCTAAGCCGATTGAATTGGCTTGTCAACAGGTGCTTAAAGTTAGTTTCAAATACATTTTTAAAGTTATAATTTACATCTTATATCTACAGAATTAACAATTTTTTCATACAATATTTCATACATATTAAAATAAATATTTTTTTTCCGATAGCCAATTTTTCACCATATATTTAACCTTATTCATAGATTTACATTGCTTTATAGTGTCAGGTAATAAATTAAATATCTTCGGTATGTTGTATTCAAACGTTCTCTGTCCGTATTTATTATTAAATTTCGGAACTATTAACCCGTCATTGCGCGTGAATCTAGTACTGTATTTATGTTCTAATTTTTCTTTATGCTGCCGGGTAAATATATACTGAATTATGATTTTTTGCCATAGTATAGCCTTAACAGGTAAAATTTTGGCACTCTGAAACAGCAACGGTGTATTATGTCTCTGTTTAAAAATATTAGGGACGACTAGTAATTTTACAATTGCGTTTTGTACAACTTGGACTTGTTTCAGATTGGTTGTACTAGTATTTCCCCATATGGTTAATCCATATCTTATAATAGATTCTGCCATTGACATATAAATTATTTTAAGTGTTTCAATTGATAGGAAAAAATTTAATGTGTACATTCTGCCAGCAATTGATCTGAGTCTTTTACAGGTTTTTTTAATATGTTTGTCCCATTTGAAAAAGCAATCTACTGTAACACCAAGATAGACATATTCTGTAACTAATTCTAAGCTTTCACATTTACAATTAGTCGGGATATTTTTATGGATGCAATTAAAACTATGAGAAATAATATTAGGATTGAATTGAAATCTGGCATTAGGTGATCTTATATGCATAACTTTGGTTTTTTTAGCATTTATTAATAGTCCTGCATCATGTGACCATTTACAAAGTTGATTAAAGTCAATTTGCATGAGTTCAATTGCAATTTTTAGATCTTTATGTGATATGACCAATGCCGTATCATCTGCAAATACAAAATGTTTAACAAAAGAGAAAAGTTTTTTCATTATAGTTACATAAATTATATATAGTGTAGGTCCCAATATGGAACCTTGTGGAACTCCTGCAGATACATTCTTTGTTTTACTAAAAGTATTATTTATTTTGGTACATATTTTTCTATTTCTAAGATAATCTTTAAATAAATTTAACACATTTCCTCTTATTCCAATTTTTTCTAAGGTTTCTAGCAGTTTTTTAGAGTTAATTGTGTCAAAAGCTTTAGAGTTATCGATAAATAACACAATAACATGTAATTTATTATTTAATTGATTATTTATGTAATTGGAAAAATCTTGCAGTAATTTTTCAGTATTTTTTTTTCTTTGAAAGCCATATTGATTGGGATCTATGATAGCGAATTTTTCAATGTAATTATTTAATTTATTTGATAAAAATTTTTCGAGAATTTTTTCTAACGCAGGTAGTATACTAATAGGCCTATAATTTCCCAGTTCAATGTGTTTTCCACCTTTAAATATTGGTCTAGTAATGCTACATTTAAATTCTTGTGGAATTTTTGCTTGCTTTATTATCGTATTGATTAAATGAGTAATTATTGGCCCAAGAGTTTTTATATTTATTTTTAAATCAAACATTCTTATATTGTCAATACCTGTGCTTTTAGAGTTCTTCATTTTTTAACAATGTTTTCAATATCAGTTATAGTAGCTCTTGGTATAAATAAACTGTGAGGCAGTTCTTCCAGTACAATATTAGTAGCTTTGTGATTGCATTTATGTAACATGTTGCTGATGCTATCCGAGAAGTAATTCACAAAATCATTTGACACAGAATCCTCAGTTCTATCTTTTAACATATATCGTGTTATTGTTTCATCACAATCGTTTTTGGGTTTACGTCCTAAAATATTATTTATCACATCCCAGGTTTTTTTTGTATCATTAAAACAGTTTTTAAATTTATTATTATAGTAGTTAGTTTTATCTTTATTTATAATTTTATTGACAAGGTTTCGTGATTTTTTGTATTCTGTTTCATATGTTTTGTTTGTTGGTGTACTTTTCCATTTTTTATATTGTTTATCCCTTTTATTTATTTGACATAATAATTCACTGCTTACCCATTCATTTATTGCATAAGGTCGTGTTTTCGGGTTTTGCACTATCGTTTTAGAACTACTCTTGTAAAATTTATTAAATAAAGATTTTATTTTTTCATATAATGAAATACAATCCTTATCCTCTATAAGTTTACTCCAGTTATAATCTCTGATATGTCTATCAATATCCTTTTGTGAGATGATTTGAATATACTTATTTGCAAAGTCTACCTGACGTTTATGACATTTTATATTAATAGCAGTGATAAAATGATCGGCAATATTATTTTCACAGACGCAAGCTGTTATTTTCTTGCCTCTAAATTTGACAAATATATGGTCAATACACGTGCGAGTAATTTGTCCATTTGATACAGCTTCTCTGGTTACTACATTGATGCATTTAGTTAAATAATGGTTAGTAAGTAAGTTTTCATACGAAGTTACAATATTATCTTGTTCATCAAGCAAGTTAAGATTTATATCTCCAAGTAAGATAATATTTTCCTTACTATTAATTGTCTCAAGATATGATGATAATTCCGTCAGAAATGAAGATTTACTGAAATTAGGAGGTCTATAGATAGCTATTATATTGACTTTAGTTTTGTTCTGGAGTATGAGCTTTCCTGATATATTTTCAAAATGTATTGATTTTAATGTTTTTAGTCTAAATTCAAATTTGTTTCTTATATACAATATAATTCCTCCTCCTGACTTATCAGTCCTGCAGTAGTTATATGCATTATATCCAGGAATATTGTAAATACACATACTTTCATTTTGTACAGATGTTTCACATAGCATCAGAATGTCAATATGCTTCAAACAATTAATTAAATATATATGCAATACATCCCAATATTTTTGTATAGATCTAATATTTAATTGAATACAAACAAGATTATCAGACGAATTTATGTTTTGTTTTTTTATCCAATCTTCTAAATTATTTACTGTACTACTTTCTATTTCATTATCATTATCTATATAAGAAAAATTATTCTGCGCCATTTAATTCGTGATGGTAATTAATTGTTTTCTTGTTTTGTTTAACAGACATATTTTGAGTATAAATTGAAGAATTTAATGTTAAATATTTAACAAAATAAAAGTGATTGTATTTGAAGCTAATTGGTACAAGTAATTTTTGATAAAGGCTTAATAAATATAAAATAAACTGTATGTTCACATCTAGTGTTATTTCAGAATATTTTTCATATTTAAAAAAAAATTTAAAAGCTGTTTTTATAATTATGAATGTGAAATATAGTACACAGTGAAAAAATGCATGTTTAAGTAAACAAAAAAATGTTTTTGAAGGTGACGTTATGATATTACTATTAAAAAAATAATGTAATATAATAATGTTATTTTTGTTAGTTAATTTGTGATTTTTTATAATTTTTATAACGATATTTATGTAATAAAATGTAATAACACTAAATCTATTTTGAGACAGGTTTAATCTTATTTCTAGTCAATATTCTATTTTTTCTTTTGCTAAAAAGCTCATTTTTTTATACACAATACATTTCGTTTTATCGTTTGCAGAATGCCTGATGTCAATATTCCAGTTCATTTTTTTATTTTTTTTATCACAATTTTTACATTTAGGTTCTTTATCTTTGTTAGCACAATCTTTGTAGGAATGATCACCAGCACAGTGTGTACACAATGGTTTGTCCATTTTCTTTATGAAGACACCTGACAGAAGTATGTCCAAAGCCCAGGCAGTGATAGCATTGCACTAGAGGATGGGCATCCTCTACTTGTATTCTCTGGTATCCCACATAGATTTTACCGGTATATACTAGCCTTCTTCTTATTTCAGTACTAACTTCTATTATGTAATTAGATGTGTTATTATATTTGTTTTTCAAGATCTTTTTTAACGTCATCTCAATTTCTGGTTTATCTATCATCACATCCTTGATATCTTCATTCTGTTCGATTATATCTTGTATAATATCATCCTTATTATAGTCATTAGCAATGCCCTTAAGTATTATAGTTGGTCTTTTCTTTTTAATTTCTGTAGCGCTGATGTCTTTGAACTCGTCTCCAATAGCTTTACTCATTTTTTCCGCATCGTACTTTGTCGAACATTTTATAAGTATTCTATTTTTAGATATCGCATTAACACCAATCACTTTTGCACCAATCTTACTTAAGTTAATTTTCTTCCTGATTTTATTTTGTATATTTTCTGAAGATTCGTCAGCATTGTTCGATGAAACTATTAATTTGTAATCACTTTCCAATGTTTTATTTTGGTTTTCAGCTACTTTGCCGTATCCAAATGTTGGTTCGACTATTTTTCCCTTTGCTTCAGATAACTGAAGAGTTAGATGTCCCATCCAGTTAAATATAGCACTTGTTTTTGTTGTAATTAAGTTAATTTGTTCTTTATTAAATTTATTCACTTTATCTTGAACACAATTCAATAAATCATCAATTGCCTCCTTCGCAGAATCCATGAATTGATGTGGATTCATATTGTTTTAAAGTAAAAAACACCGTTTTTTAATAAAAACCTTAATAGGTTCTAGATATTTAGGATAAACTTTAAATTTCGTTATGTTTCACTGTTTGTTAATTGTTTAATTCACTAAATTGTTGTGTCTTATTGTCCTTTTTTCACAAACAATGAAATAGAGCACAGATTCACTTTTTTAAAGTTTGAAAACACACAAACAACACACGATCGTGAAATCAATGTATTCTGCACTTTTTTACTGCTTAAATATAGCTTTATTTGCGTTTATTTCTTTAAATTAGTATGAGCAAGGATGAAACGTCAAGTCTGTAGGTAGATAAAATTATTGTTTTGATATTCTTCTTCATATTATATACTAGCTGTACCCCGCCACCCGTTGCTGTGGATCAGTCTTTCTGTGCAAATAGAGAAACAATAGTGCGTGTTGTTTCTACGTCCAACATATGGCGCTGTTTTTTAAAAAAGCATGTTTGCCTAACAGATGGCACTGTTTTAAAAAAATAATCATATTTTACCTTACACAATTGACAAAAATACGTTTTTACCGGTCACAGGTGACATCTATGTGTATAATATATAACATCTATGTGTAGGTATATAAAAACAAGCATATTCGTATGCAACTTTGTGTCAAAATTTCAAAGCAATCGATGATGAACTTTCGCAGATTTAAGATTTTGAACAAACGAACATTAATATTTTTATTTATATATATTTACCTTGCCCACAACGCCACCCAATCAGGTGGCGATATAGTTTTTGTCTTCACACTGTGCAGACAGGGACGCTCTTTTGCGGTGTCAAATATAACTGAATAGTAAAAAGACATTTATTATTTATTTGGTATGAAAGCATTACATTTCCACAGCTGTAACTATGTATAGTTATGAATGTATGTACAAGGCTATTACATGAACCGATCAACATGAAATTGATTAGGTGGGTACTTTGCTCAAGGTATTGAATCAATTACCTATCGATAACTGACTGGTAATGGGTGTTCCAGTTATCAAACTAGATTCACTTCGGGCTCGTGGGTAGACCTAGCTAATGGGCAATGGGAGCTCCGATCTCATTTCGTTTTCGTTCAGAGTTAAATTGAAGAATTTAAAACCAGTTAATAAACTGATATTTTAGAAATTAATCACTTTTACATGGAATGTTGTTAACTGTAACACGCTTTTTATAAAGTGATGTTTAAGTTATTGTATCTCAATGAATGAATAATTTATATCATGAGGTATCCTAAAGGTGTTTGGAAAGTGCGTGGAGGTACGTCAACAGAAACCTTATACCAACTCGACAAATTATTTTATTATGTGAATACCGCACACCAGTTCCAACTGCCCCCAGATGTTCGAAGCCAGTGGGACAATGCTGAACCCTATTAGAGGTACGTTGTGTGGTTGAAATGGCTGGGGAAGGGAAGGAGGTGGGGAAGAAGAAGTCTGGAAAGTACCTAGTTCTTCAAATGTGATCACCAAGCACGGCTAAAGCCATTTAAAGCAACTTTCCGGTTTTAAATGGAGGTCTTTTACATGGGCAATACTGAACATAGAAGTATCTCCACTACGACTTAAAGCGATGCACTACGTAGTAATGCAAAATCATGTGTTTTTGGTTTGAAAATTTGGTCGCCTAGAAATGTTTCAGATGCTTTAAATAAATACCGCGAGAATCATATACATCTTGGCCTTTGAAATAATCGAGTATTTTTTAGATAAGTCTTTTTATAAGCCCAGAAAAAATAATTTATAAGGCCTATAAAAACTGCTTTATTGTTCAAATTTTCCTACTTAAGAACCCATTTTCGGTTATGGTTTTATTGTATAATGTGGAAAATTAAGTTATTTATAAAATTATCGGTAAAAAATTAAATATTTATGCCTGAACATCTACAAAATAAAATAAAAGGCACTTTTTGGCCATGTTTTTTTCTTGCCTAAATCAAAACAGCTGGATGGTGTTAAGCGGGAATTTAAGCCTTATCGCCATCTACGTAAGGAGTGTTATTGATGGCGGCTCGATTCAAAATATTACACGACGTAGTGCATTGCCTTAATTGTTTTTCATAGAAATTGATAAATACAAACGGTGTTATAAAAAAGGTTTATTTAAGAAGTATTCGCAAAAAATTAGTGCAATGATATTATCTTACAATTGTTTACTTTCTGACTTTAACTGTTTTTAACCTCTCGAGTTCATCGATGAATTATTATATGTTTTGTTCGTCCAATTAGTTCGATTTGGCCTCCGACGCTCTATCGACTGACTGCTCTCCGTCCGACAGGAAACTACAAAATCTGGTCTACGCGCAGTGCGCACCGATTATCGCTAGTGGAAGTAGTTTCGACAAGATATTAAATAGTAGGAAATAGCGTCTCGGTTCGAGACAAAAAAGTCATTTTTCATCAAATATTCCCGCTTGACATTCAATTTCGAATAGAATCGCTGTTTTTGAGCGGACCCCAAAATAAAATACTGATTTTGAAAGCCGATCAAAGACTATTTCAAATTTTAATATTACAAACGGACAAATGAATTTAAAAATGTTTTTTTCTTGTAAACTTAATTTACCACTTGAAACTAAAAAAACACATTTTGTCTGATAAATTGTGTATTATTAAAGGTTATTGTCACTTTTTCTTTTTGTATAAAGGAAGATTATTAAAAAAGAAATTGGAAAACATTGACCGGGTGAAGTGTTTGGCGAATTATTGAAAACTATGGTCAACGCAAAGAGAAAGCTTGGTGTTCGCTCTTTCTAAATGCGTTTACGTTATATGCCTGACATTTGACATTTTATATGATTTTTCACAAAAAAACGGTAATATACAAACTAACCAATTATTATTCTTATGACGTGTCATTAATTGGTGACGAATATAGCAATATGTGACCCGAGTGGTTTATCGTTGGCGAACGTTTATTTAAAAAAAACATGGTGAAATAGATAAGTTTAAATGATTGTGTACGTAATCCTACGCAGAACTTCCGCTAAGGGTACATTTTTATTTTAACTAGCATTCGATCAGTTTCGATTCTCAAAAGCGGTCAGACAAGCATTTAATTTACATAAACACGGTATATAAGCAGGTGTTCACGGCGGAACTTGGCAAATATATTCAGATGTAACTATAATCCGGGGATAAAAGTCTCAGCTCGCTATGGCCGACATTATGTAGAGGGATGAACCGGATAAGAAACAGGTTTAGGGCTTGGAGATTAGACAAGGGATGGTTTATTAATTTACTTCACAAATACTCGTGTCTTAGAATTTCCGCGTCTAAAAAATTATGTTTAAAGCTAATTTAGAGGTTTTATATTTTTTCATATTATAGAAACAAACAGTAAATGATTTAAAGAGATGAAACAATATACACGAATAAGATACTTCATGTTGGGTACCTATGATATGTTTCCTTGTAATGTCTGCTACGTGTCATGTTTATTCCTTAATTACAAGGTGACGTGTGTAGTATATAGGTGTGTGTGTGCGTGTAATATATGTGTGTGTGTGTGTGTGTGTGTGTGTGTGTGTGTGTGTGTGTGTGTGTGTGTGTCTGTATGTATGCGCAATGAACAGTTTAAATTATTGACATGATGCCACGTTTGAATTAGGACAGTGAATCCGAAAAAATGTCAATGTTAGAATTTAGACAAATGTTAATTAGAGTATGAAGAGCTCGGTTAATTGGCGAATTAGATACTGCATTTGTTTTATAATTAAGCGTGTGGAATAGCACTATATGTCGTGTACGTCTCAAAGGTATATTAAAATTAATAAGGTACAGAAGTTCGGTACGGTCAATGTTATTGTTTAAAATTCTGTGTAATAATATTGAGTCAGCTACTACTCGTCTTTGCTGCTAAGTTTCAAATGTAGATTCAAAGTTATGGTTGCATTTGGAGGAAACATATTTTAAAAATTTGTTTTGGATACGTTCTATACTATCTATGTAAAGTTTATATTGTTGATTCCAAATTGGCGATGCATATTCCAGTGTACTTCTGATTCTTTTAAAATATAAACCTTTAATTTTGTAACGAGTTTGGTGAAATTGCTGAAAATTTTCATTGCGTTACTAGTGGAGGTTTACCCGAAATGCTTCGCTATTTCTTTCTCGGGCGTCTCCAAATTCTTCCATCGTTCACTACTGTATATCACAATGTCACTGTTAAAACTACATCAAATCGAATTTAATTCGACTCCGTATCTCATTTCAGCGGAGAGGTATTGCGGTAAGTATTCCTCGGGCGACGCCGACTTCTATTATTCAAACCACTCTCTAAACACACTTGGCACTAATAAGAACAAACTTTGAAAGTTTCAGCGCTATCGGTCGACTACTTTTCGAATTTTGCGAGCACAAACATACGCATTAAGACAAGTTTGTTAAGTCGGGTTTTATATGCATGTATTATATATATATGTAAACCTTCCGGAAGACTTTCTCTAAATGATAGTGAAAACCATATCTAAATCCGTTTCGTAGTTTAGAAGAACTAAGCGCACAGACAGACGCAGATAGCGACTTTATTTAGAGATTTTATTTAGATTAGAGATTTTAAGGATACGAACAAAATATAATGTTACAATAATTTCTTCAAAGTAACACAATAAAGAAAAACGTGTTATGGGTATACTGGTTAATTATATTTAGTTAAATTGTAATTTTCACGCGTAAGGTAAAAAAAAATAAAGAATTGATTTTCCTTGTTATTCCACCGTAAAGATATCGGTTGGTACCTAGCTAAATCTTTATCTGTGTCACTTTTATCTATAAAGAATGTGGTTAGTAAAATAAGTTGGTTAAGGTTCTGTTTTTATTGTAGTTTACATTAGTTTATCTACCAATTTCTGTTAATATTTTCCTTCTACGCTTCTTTTTATATTCTAGTTATATAGAAATTATTTTGATAAAAGAACTATTTCAAAGCTCCAAGATACTTCTTGCTAAGATAACAGTGTATTATCTAAGTAATAATAAGAACGAATAATAAAAAGTTAGGTATCATAAGTCATACAAAGCTCTTTTTGTACTCAAGTTATATTTAGCTCAGAGGTCACAGTGTTGCAGTAATAATATTTGTAATATTCGTGTCAGCGTATGACGTTTTAATGCCGCAATAGTTTGATGTTGTGCTTTCATGCTTAGACATGTGTAATTTAATTACCAATTATCTCGGATACAGAAAACAGTATACAGCGAGTAGGCGTAAAGTTCACTTGGATGGATTAAAACAAAGGGGACAATTAAAGCATAATTAAAATACTTCGTTGCAGACAGAAATCTACACGGTGATAAGTTATTTAGATATTTATCAAAATAATAGTAACTAGAGGCGGCTCGTGACTATAATTGCCAGCAATGCATTTCACTTTTAAAATGTAGTATTTAGCGTATATTGAATGTATAAGTGTAGCTAATTAATTAATGACGGTATTTCGATTCATTCAATCCACTAAGTTACATTTGTAAAATAATTTAGTAAGTAATACTGCTCCGTCAGGTTTGCAAAATAATTAAGAGCAAGGTCAAGGTACACGCATTAATTCACCGCTGAAAATCTCGCAAAACCGTTTAAATTCACCGCGCTCATGTTCCAATGTGTGAATGTTGTGGCGCTAACATTGCAAAATAGTATTCCTAAATTAATCCATTCCAGACACATTGGATTACGCATGCTCAAAAAGGTACAAAATTCACTTACCCACAAGACGTTTCGCGCAAGCGTCGATAGTGCACGGGATTAGTTACATAACTGCACTGCTCCAACATGCAATTTGGCGTTACGAGCGTAATCTGTCTCGTCCATGTTATCGTTTCGGCCAACCGAGTTGTCTCGAAACCGCCTGATGCTGTTCTCGCAGTTATGGTAAAACAATGTTTGGGGAACAACGTAATATGCACGACTCATTTGCGCTTGGGCGGGAGTCTTGTGCTAGGCGGTAATTACGACTGGGTCACAGTATAGATGTCGTAGTAAGTTATATGAAGACTGAAGACAAGCAGTGCAATGCACAAATGCACATACCAAGGAATCGCCTCTGATAGAAAAAATAAACTTATAAGCTCTTCGTACCCACCTTTGCCCATGTTTTTATATGCTTCTGATGCACCACTCATGACATTGAGATATAAAATCGACAATGGAAGATGCTCCGAGAAACTAGCGGCATTGATCCCTTCGGCACCGGGATAGTCTCAAAACACGCTCGCCCAAAGTTTGTACACAGTTCATGATTTATCACACGAGAACGGGTCGCTTTACGACTAGTCCTTGAGTTTAATAGCTCGGCTGTGAAATAATTTTCAGAAATTTACGTTTTATCCCTCTTACAACATAGGTTCTTTAAAAAGAGCCTCCTCACAGAAATCTTAAAAATTACAGAAGTCCCGAGGGAAAATATTTTCCTCAGAACCTCCCGTACGGGGTTGATGTAAAAAAGAAAGAATTTCGGTATTTGAAAATCTTTGAATAACTTCACCAGAAGTAAGGAAAAAATTACCTTACTTTGAGAATTCATACACAATCATGTAGATAAGATCGATACGCAGCCTATACAATAGCAAAGTAAAAGAAACATTATCATTAAAATATGTACAATAAATAATATAATCTTTTACTATAATAACATAATACGAAGTCAAATAGGGAAGTGTATACACATAACTACTATACAAAACAGGTGGAAGAAGCAAACACCAACATCTAAATATTTGATTATAGTGAAGTTGTCCTCGACTCAATTCGAGTCTGTTCTACAGGAATATTAATGGAGCATGTTCCAAAAAGCTAGCAGCATTGATCCCCGTTGCACCCGGTGTGAAACTCGACGAACACGAGCGGAACATCCGTTCACAGTTAATGTTAGCTTCATGAGAACGGGTCGTTTCTTCGACTAGTTTTTGCATTCAAACCTGTTTTTAAAATGATTTGCCTGTATCTTTCAAGCATGGATTTGGACCAAAATTTATTAAACATACGGAGTCTAATGGAACAAACTAGAACAATAATCGACTGGAATGTTATGCGAAGATGTATTTCCAAATACAATTATCAAAATATCAATTATTGAGTTTGGGTGAGGAATTATCAAATAATAATAATTAATTGAATGAAAGCAATATCAAAGCGAATTTGAGCGAAGCCCTTGCCTTTGAGTTCGATACAATACAATGTTATATCCTACAGTTACGTAAATCAAAATAAGGCAAATAATACAATAGGCTTTGTTCAAAAGCAATCAATGAAATTCGAAACATTGGCCTCAATTATTGTTTCTTAAGCATAGTTCGCACAGAAAATATTTTAACGTGATGCGTTTTTAGACATTTGTGTAGAATGCCTTTTACAGATAGGCGCGAGTTACGACTGCTTTACACCATCCGTTTTCATCAAGTTTGTCTATTCATAGCGATGAAAAAAGGACGTGTTATATTTTGATAGTTGGTACCGCGAGTGGTATATCTATGTTAATAGGTACCGATTTTCGTACAGTTTAAGATGGCATTTAAGACATTATTTGAAATCTGACATCACTCGTTGTTTTACGTAACTATCATGTGAAAATGTTCATGTTTATTCATTTTTATATTTCAAAATATTTAAAAAAGGCTACAATTTGTATTTATTAGTGATTGTAAGCGGTATTTACTGTTAGGCATTGTGGATTTCGTAAGTATGCAATTTGTATGCATGCGCGTGTGTGTTTGATGATTTTAAATTTTATTATAGAATAAAGAATATCTATGTGTGTATACTTCATATTGTAAAATAATTTTATTAATTGATAAATAGATACACAACCCTGTCTCCTCCATTGCTTTGGTATCTATTGATTAGATAACAGCCAAGCACGTGACACAGCTCGCAAATGACAGTGACAGACGCTTTCATGATTGTGATCTGTGGTTATGTTCAAGGTATTTTTTTACAATTTACTACCGTCCCAAAATATTATTTCTTCTGCAATGGCAACTATCTGAATGAAATTGTGAGAATGAAAATAAAATGAAGTTTTCATATGGGTCCCGACATGGGGATCGGTATGAGAAAAAGTATATTGTAAAACAGGCATTAGACCGTTACGAGTAATCCAAAGATTCTTGCTTAGTTGGAAACTAAAAACATTAGAGCTGGGTCCTTAAATAGTGGATAGTAAAATATTAACTGAGATTTGGGTTATTTTCACATGAAAAGTCTCTGATGTAAATAGCTCATAAAGCATGAGACCAAATATAATGGATTTTTATAATTTGTATATCTAGGACAACATAGTTTTTATCTATTCGACGAAGAACTTCTTTCTAATACGTCCAGTGCCTCGATTCTCGCCGAAGTCATTCCACTCGAACAACGAGTGGGTCGAACAATTCGTTGTTCGAGTGGAATGACTTTTGACGTTTGGCGTATGTAAGTGTGTACCTTCGACGAGACACAAGAATAAGCATGTCGACCAATGTATGTACTCTCGACGGCGATTGCGAGCGGCCTGGATTGGAGAATCGATACCCAGGATATTTAATCAATGCGCATTAAATATATCAACATTTCAAAAGTTTCTATCTTCGTCATCGAGGATTCCGTGCGGTAAGGCAAAATAAATAAAACATGACAACGAATGGTAATGATTTTTAAATTTGTGATTATTGTTGATGATTGACAGATTATGGTTTGAATGAGATATGAACTGACAAAGTGAAATTTCTAAGTGTCATTGTCTTTCTATACATCCATCTTCATTAAAATTCTGTGATGATTCCAAATGATTACAATTTACATCAGTTCTCACGGGGGTGATCGTTTAAAAATAGAATCCAGTTCCGTCACAATGGTATTATGGGATCCACCGGCGTTGAACAATGTATACAGGAAGGACGAGTCTGAAGAACTGATCCTGCGTCTCTTGTCCCATTCTGCGCTCCGGGACAAATACTTATATTCTAAGGATGAAAGATGTTGAATACACCGAGGATAATGAGTTAATGTTAAGAGTCCGGAAAGAATAGATTAACACAAGGAAATGCTAACTGTAAGGACGTACAGTACTACAGAGTAGCCAAAAACAATATTAATTACAAAAGGTGATTTTCTGAAACATTTTTTATAACACCGCTGGGTTGTTATATCATCTAGTTTTATAAGTAGGTATAATTTATATTTCCAAAATTAATATATCAACTATAAAACAGGAAAAAATATTGTATGTCTGAATAAAAGTGAGAAAGATGAGATCATGAAATTTGAACAACTATTTACGGCTGAATTTTTTTTAATAATATTTGTCAGTCTGTAATTTCCATCGTGAGCTTTAAAATGATAATTTAACTGTATAAAAGTAATATAAGAAGCAATATTGAACATTTAATTTGTTCGAGAGTTTTTTTTAACTGGTCTCCATAAATAATAAAATGTACTAATTATAACTCACGCACTGATTACATACCTAACTGTGAAGTTATGATTTCTTTTAAGATATTGTTTAAGGCGATGCCATACGTAGTAATGCAAAATCATGTGTTTTTGGTTTGAAAATTTGGTCGCCTAGAAATGTTTCAGATGCTTTAATTAAGTACTGCGAGTAGAATACATCTTGGCCTTTGAAATAATCGAGTATTTTTTAGATAAGTGTTTTTATAAGCCCAGAAAAAAATGATGTATAAGGCCCATGAAAACTGCTTTAAAGTTCAAAATCTCCTACTTACGAACCCATTTTCGGTTATGATTTTATTGTATAATGTGGCAAATTAAGTTATTTATAAAATGATTGGAAAAAAAATCAATATTTATGCCTGAACATCTACAAAATAAAATAAAAGGCACTTTTGGCCATGTTTTTTTCTTGCATAAATCAAAACAGGCGGATGATGTTAAGCGGGAATTTAAGCCTTATCACCATCTACGAGTACGTAACGGTTGTTATTGATAGCGGCTCAATTTACAATATTACACGACGTAGTGCATCGCCTTAATGATCATTCATATATATAGACATGTATACATATTTCATAGACCACGTGGATCTACTTCAAGTTTAATAAATAAAAATAAATTATATTTATGAAACACTAATTTTAATTAACCATGATTTTGTAATTTTTTAAAAATAATATGAATTATTTATATATAATCCTGATGACAGGTTCCTGGATACTAACTTTCTTTTCCTTTGCACTAGCTTATAGTGGTCGAAGAGAGAGGTCGTAGATGACGTCATCATCTGTCTTTTTTGTTTTCATACAAGACCTGTGAGAAGGAAGATATATATACGATATTTGATGACTTACGTACAACTGCAAATATGATAAATAAAAAAAATCTCTCTCTATCTCTCTCTCTCTCTCTTTCTCCCAAAAATACAATTATCAAAAATATGAACAAAAAATGTTTTTCTCATGTTTTTTTAAAATTTTCATCTATCTAATTATTTATCTTTTCTTAATATCTTTGATTCTATGTAAATTCGCATTATCTACAATTAGATCAAACTCCCGCCACCTCGGAACAGGCTCAGCCTAGTGAGGTGGATTATACCAAAAAAATGTATGTTAATTTATTGGTTAATAAATATAAAAAAAAATATTAAAAAAAAATACTACCTAAAGAACAAAAAGAGTTTTTTGACGGCCTTCGTCATCGAGGGCTACGGCTCTCGACTTGCAAGCTGAAGGTTGCGGGTTTAAATACCGGCGTGCGCAAGTAAATTTTATTTTAATAATTCGTGTTATTTCTTATTTTTTTTAAATAATATATGGTATACTCGCGGCACGTTCAAGTTCACCATTCAGAATTGAAACTTGAAATTGCTTGAAATGGCTTTGGCCGTGTTTATTGACCAGATCTGAATATCCAGGTATTCCCCAAACTTCCTCTTACCCAACTCTTTCCCCTCCCCGCTACCTTCAGCCTTACAACATAACCTAACTGGTAATAACATAATTTCACTGGCTCCAGACGGTTGGGAACAGTTGGGACTCATGTGCGGCATTCGAATAAAATAAAATAAAGAAGAAGTTAGCTAAGGGTTAGCTACCAGCAATGTGTTAAAATTTTTGAAAATGTATTTATTCTGTAAATATTTTTGTATCGGGTAGAATTTGAATTACGACGGAATTCCATCGGCATTTAAATATTCCTTATTAACTCTTAAACCCTACCTGGGGTACTGGAGTACCCCCCTGGTGTTTAAAATATCAACAATTTTAATTTGACCGGTCAGTGGTTGAGTGGGCATAGCGCTTGAGTCTCACCCGAGCGTCGCGTGTTCGATTCCTCGGCTGGCTAAGTCCTCCATCACAACACAAGCAACATTTTCGGCTTTCTGTGGTGGTAGTAGGAGATTTTCAAACATTGTTGGGTTATCCGTGACCCGGGAATGTTTGTCTTTCTTTTTAAAGAAAAAAAAAAAATAAAAAAAATATTGCACTGTTGCGAAAATCGCTCTAGCTAATCTACTCTCGATAATTGGCGCGTAAGTACGTCAGGAAGCCGTCACCGCCCGGCAAGTGCATTCGCGTCCACAGGTGTTCCGGGGTACCCCAGTACCCCGTGGTAGGAATACTGTTAGTTCTTCCTTCCAGTTATACTTGAATTACTGAAGGTGTTTTTCGACATCTCTCTGGTAAGTTTACACATTATTTATGATTAACTTTACTTTGTGATAATGGTTATGGAGTACAGTTGTGATAGGGAGGGCCTGCGCCCAATAACGAGACATTCATGGACTAATAATGTGTTATGAATGTAATGACAGTGTATGCAGTGTAATGAGGTGTCTGTATTGTTTTCAAATATGGCATCCCAGACTCGAAGTCTTGGGGGGGGAGGGTTAAATTGCAGCTGCTTTGTTGGTATCTGATGACGAAGAGCTCAACCTAGGAGAAGATTCAGAAGATGAGCCCGACGGTGTTATCGAGGATTTCCGGGACCATTCTGAAGTTGCACCTCGTGAAGACAGTGATCAAGATAGTGTGGAAGGAGATGAAGAGTATTTAGTGCCTGACAATTACTGGGTTGGTATAAATGAAGACGGTAAGCGCTTGGTTGATTTTCCATTAGTTATGTATGGAAAAAGTCATAATAATCGACAAAAGTGGACTGGTGTTAAGCCTTCTCGCTCAAGAATGCCTCGCCGCAATATTTTGTTGCACCCACCTATTAACGTCTTAACAGAAACCTGACATGTGACAATTGGTTCACGTCTATACCCACAGCCAAGAAGATACTGGAAAAAGGTATAACATTAGTTGGAACTGTAAAGAAGAATAAACGAGAAAATTTTCCTGTTTTCTTGGACACTAAAAATCGAGAGAGATGCACATCAATGTTTGCCTACGACGGACCTCTCACACTTTTGTCGTATTGTCCTCTGAAGTCAGCTAAAAAGAAAATTGTAATCATGCTGTCCACCATGCATGACAGCCCTGAAAAGGATAATGAAGTGTACCTTCCAGAAATAATACATTTCTATAATAAAACCAAATGCGGGGTGGATGTGTTCGACCAACTTTGTAAGAAATACTCGACGTCCAGGAACATCAAAAGGTGGCCCATGTGTCTCTTTTACGGGTTGCTAAATACCGTTATTGTCAACTCTTGGGTCTTATTCAAGCTGTTAACTAACATTGATGAAGAGAAAATAACCAAGCGGCGTAAATTTCTTAAGAGTTTGTCAATGGCACTCATAAAGCCTCATATGAGAGCAAAATTACAATAGCAAAGTTTACCCCGGGATATCAGAGAAACTATACGTGCAGTCTTGAATATTCATAGTGAAGATCGTAGGCCGGTCCCTAATAATCTCAAACCTGGTCGCTGCTGTGTTTGTCCGCGCACAAAGGACAGAAAATCTCGATCTGTCTGTAACATTTGTCGCCGCCATATTTGTGTTGACCATCAATACAAAATCTGTCCTCCATGTAACGACAAAAATGTCTATTAGTTTTTATTAATAAATTTTATTGTCTTTTCTTATTACTTTGCCATAATAAAAATCATATTTTAAAAAATATCAAAGACTTTTATTTTATTCATTCTTTTTGCGCGGGGTACTGCAGTACCCCGTGGTAGGAATAATTACATTCCCAGAGTGGTAGAGTTTAAGAGTTAAATTTCCGCACTTATAATTCCCGCCGCTAATCAAATCTATGAAAAATACAAGACAAAAAATATCGCTTTCTACAAATTACAAAAAAAAATATAGGGATAGGTTAGATTTCACAAAATTTCAAGATTACCTTTTATTATTAGGTCCTTTTAACCGTTTTAAGTGGATTTAACAGTGCTAAATGACCCGAACGCTTGTCAGGTACTCTTAACCAGGGGCGTAACGAAAAGTTCCCAGGGCGCCCGGAAAGCATATTAACAGGGCCCCACCCCTTTGTAACCAAAACGGTGAATAATTTAAGAGTTTAAAGAAACCTATAAGCGCGGACTAAATCTTTGATAATATGACTTTTTTTTTGGTAAAATTAAAATGGAATTCTGTTGTTTATAATTAGAAGAAATGTTTCTTGCAATGGTTTTAGCTGTGTTTGTTAACCAGATATAAATAGACAGGACTTCCCCACCCTCTTTAGCCTCAAAACACTTTTGAGAAAAATGATAATTGCTAATTTATTAAGAATGTCATCAAATTATTGATTATCAGATTAAAACAGGATTGCAGGCCGTTTCCTGATAAACATTTAGTAAATTCCTAAAATATCTGAACACGTGTTCACACGCCAGTATTTGCCTTGATAATATATAATGACGAAAAGCGAAAATATTACGATTTTTATGAACGTGTTCCGACATCGTGATAGTATACTCGTATTTTACTAAACGTTTATCAGGAAACATATTAATTCATTCGTTAAAGGTCTGCAAACCCGTTTTTAATCGGATTACCAATAATTTGAAGAGATTCTTAATATATTAGTAATACTATTTTTTCTCCGTGTAGACGGTTGGGAGCAGGGCCTCGATTCTCGACGAAGTCATTTCACTCGAACAACGAGTGGTTCGACCCACTCGTTGTTCGAGTAGAATGACTTTAGACGTTTGGCGTATGTAATTATGTACCTTCGACGAGACTTAAGAATAAGAAAGTCGACCAATGTGTGTACTTTCGATGGCGATTGCGAGCGGCCTGGATCGGAGAATCGACAAGTCTCTTGAGTACGGTACTCATATAGGTAATATGTATATACATTGTTTAAATCTTTAGAAAAGAAATGGGAAGGGAAGGAGTTTTCGCTTGTACTTATCGGAGATATCATTCTGTAAGAGGGAGTAAACAGTTGATGTTGGCTTCATGAGAACGGGTCGCTTCTTAGACTCGTTTTTTTAGTTTTTCCTCCTTAATATGATCCGGGCCTGTTCAAGACCAGCATTAATAAATCCCTTCCTACAGCCCTACCTTAACCCGCTTTACAACGCTGCCCAACCGGGTGGCGTGATAGCTTTCCTGCCTTTACACTGTACAGACAATGGGTGAGGTGTCACAAAAAAAAAACCAAAAGCCGGGAGTTTATTCTAAAGTCGAGCACAAAACGACCCGTTCTCATGCGTTAAAAGGTCATACTGAGTGCATCTCCCGAATGTTCACTGATACGAGTACTGGAAGATTACATTGCAATGAAATAGCAGCAGATACAACAAAGCATTCTCACTTGTGGCCTGCAATCTGTTAACAATAGAGCGCACTTGCGTTCATTATAGGGTCAACAGTTTTGTATGCTATCACAGTATCTGCGGATTCTATCCAGTACGCCGAGCTTTTGAGAGGATCTCTGGATAATTCCGGAATCAATGAAGCCTAGAAGCCTGAGCTGGCCACTTATGGTTCTACCGAGTATGACAATGGAACAATGGAAAGCTTGTTGAAAAGTTTGCTCATCTAATGAAGGACGTAGATAGTTGTTGTTTTCCTTGGAAACTTCAAATGATTGTAGCTCAACGAAACGACATAGTATTTATTTATTTATTAACGCCCTTTTTCTGAGCTTTTACATGAGAATATTAAGAAGTATACATTATTTATGGTACTTAACTGAATTGCTTCATTAACAACATTTTATATATGTTTATAGTAAATTGAAGATGTCCACTGACCTGGTATAATTGTTTCCCTCCATTAGTACTCTGGGCAAAGAGGAATACATATGGTAGTTAGTCCCAGAATTTCTGCACTGAAATAAATCCCGACTTCTAGTATTACGTTGTGGAATCCGAAAGCTTATCAATTCTAACAATACCTGACTATCAAATAAATCAATAAGAATTTTATATAGAAATACCAAGTCAGTGAAAATTCTTCTGTCTGACAATTTGAGCATATTCATATAACAGAGTGTTGTAGTTCAACATAATTGCTGGAATACCCATTTTAAAATTTATAAAACGTAAAAATTTGTTTTGTATTCCTTCAACAGCTTGTACATGTATATTATAATGTGGGTTCCAGACAGGAGAATAGTACTCAATGTATTGTATTGAGATAAAAGCACATCTATATATCATTGAAGAAGAAGATAATAGTTATATACATCTCTACGAAACATGAAACAGAACAAAACACAGAAAAAAACTAACCCCTTTTTTTATTTGAAATATAATATTTGTATTTTCAATTTTCGACCTCGTTGGGCCATCACTTGAGCCGGCTAGTAACCAATTTTAAAGAGTTATTTTATTTTTTTTCTTTTGACTGACGATCGAAACTTTAATATTCTTTGAATCGAATAATTAACGCTATATTGTATTTATTATATTACATTATGCTAAGGATATATTGAAACTAATTGAAACTTTTATCCACTTTTTAAAATAATCTATTTGAATTTCGTTTTTGTTTTCATGAACGAAGTCATGCAAATTTTGGAAGTGGAAATTAACCCACTTCACGACATCCAATCGAGCAGAAACTCTACAGATATACACGTTGTCGATGACAATGCATTCTATCAAATTTTGATGGCGCTCACGCCCACACACGCGGACACATATTAATTTCTCTGAAATTGGCTACTAGCCGGCCAAAGAGATGGCCGAAAATTGAAAATAGATGTATTATAGTAAAAAAATTGTTTTATCAAGATTTGATTAATTTATTTACTAGGTGATTGTATACCCGGCGTTGCTGAGGGTTATCCTTACAATTAATACTTAGATGATTTCAATAGCGCTAATTTTCTAAAATATTTCCTGTTACCTTTCAATTGAGCACATTTTCCGGAAATCGTACGAATACGGCTCACCAAAAACGACTCAACCCTGATCCCGGAGCCGTAATAATCTCAGAGTCCTACTTTAACTCCCACCAGCTCTTCTTCGCCATAGGAAGAATATCCTGTGTGGTATAAGACCATTCAAAGTTAACTTTCACGAAGGAAAACGGGAAAATGTAAAATCAGGTAAAGGTACAAACACCTTAATTTTTTCGAACTATCTTGATAAATTGTTAGATTGAAAATAATCTCATCACCACACGAGATTCAATTGAATTTTCAATTTCAGGCCGTGTGAGAATTTCTTTCGTGGAAATTCGTTCTATTTTGACAATTTCTCCTTTCGTACTTGCCGCAAAGCCTTTAGGCCCCGCGGGATACGAACTCGTGACTTTCTCCAGTTCTACAGACCAATTCGTGAATCCCAACTACGTGTGGAACCCCAGGGGCGAGATAGTATGGGAACCAATTTTCAGGAACTGCAATTTTATTGAAGTTTATTTATTTATTTCTATACATACATTACAGTTTCTACCAAATTATTTACATTTGTATATAATACATAAATTTAGAACTGTTGTTGTTAGTATGGTGTTTGTTTTATGCTGGTTGTGAGCTAGGTTTGAGTAGGTGTACCCCCCGAAGTTAGCGCACTTTACCCCCGGATATCCTGTATATGACAGACAAATGGGTGGAAGAAGTTAAACAAAGACGAAAGATTAACAGGAGAATATGTATAATTTGGTTGAAGCAAGGAGTATGTGCCAAGAAAGTATAATAAGAACATGGCCGAGCCAAATTCTAAAACTTTTCGATGAAACATTAATCACCTGGTGCTATACAGTCCTCTGCGTGGGTGTTTCTGTGATCATCTATTTTTCATCGCGTCCTTTTTTGGAGATGTATAATTCTATGAAGGTCAAGATTCCTGAAGCTGTTATTCAATTCGCAAAACCATTCAATTTGCAAAACTTAAAATAATATAATAAATACAGTTAAAACTCAAAAATTTCATTCCTAGGGACATTTATAATTTTCGCCCTAGTTACACGTAACTTCTGCACCCCCAGATGTCCGCTTGTCCAGCGTTGAATACAATATGCAAAGCTATATCGAGGAAGACATGGCACGACCAAGTGAATCAGATACTTGAGTCGGGCCATGTCAAGAGTCAAAACAATAGAAGAGTATGTATGAGACGATGTATGAATGTGAATGAGGCAAGGAGTGTGTGCCAAGACCGAGTTGTTTGGCGGTCCGTCCTCTCTGCCTACCCCTGCGGGGAAACGGCGTGATGGTTAGTTAGTTAGTTAGTTTTATATCGAAGCGCTGAGAGACGGCATTGACTTCAATAAACTGCCGGGCGCAATTTATTTGATTGGAATAAATTAAACAGATTGAGACAAATTACACGACTCGGCATATTCCGAGTAAAACTGCATTAGTTCAGACGGTAAATGTATTAGGTCTTTCGGCATTGCAAACTGATGGGTATATTCTATGTATATGTAAAAATATCTACTACGAAATAGCCCACGAATTTTGATGAAAATTTTACAGATTAAAAGTTAGCTCTTGTCCTTTGAATGAGTGCAGAAATCTATGGAGCGGAAAATAAGATAGTATACATAAATAACTTATGAAACCATTACGATATTCTTCTTCTGACGCCCTCTCCCACCAGAAGATCGCTAACATTAGGGAGATCTCAACTCTGAAGTGAAATAAATACAAGATTCCAAACCACGGACGAATCCCGTTGTTTCGGAAGTTGGCTATCATCTGAATAACACTGAACAACTCGGTCTTGGCACACACTTCTTGCCTCACTCACATTCATACATCGTCTCATACATAGTCTTCTATTATTCTGACTCTTGACATGGCCCGACTTGAGTATCTGATGTCTTCCTCGGGCGTCCCCGACTTCTGCTACCATTCGCATTTGCATCATATATCCTCCTTATACTCCTTTCTTCGCTCATTCGCTCTACATGACCAAACCATCTAAGCATCCTTTTCTTAATCTTACTCATTATTCTTACATCAGCCTTGCACTCTTTGCATTTTACACACAATCAACTTTACTTATAATTGCGATAGCACGTCAAATCAGGGAACATTTTAATTCTAGTCTAAAATAATAGATTTTTATAGATCATACTCTTTATTTATTTTCTTTTTTAATGTGATTACCGCACAAGAGTCCTAACTGCTTCCAACTGTCTGGAACCAGTGAGACTATGGCATCCGTAATTGCAGTACGTTGTGTGGTAAAGGGTGGTGAGGAGGGGAGATGGGGGAGAGGAAGGTGGTTATTCAGATCTGGTCACCAAACACGGCTAAATCCGTATCAAGCAACTTAGGACATAATTGTGATAACAAATCAAATGGAGGAATATTTTAATTCTATAAGGACGGGTTGTTTCGGAGAATTTGAACAATTCATCAAATTTCAACGTTCATTTTCGGGTTCTGTGAAAGACTTATTCGAGTTCTGTTTTTATATCATTGTAGGCTAGTTGCTTGACAAAACTGAAATAAAAATAGAACTTGAAAAAATCTTTCACAGAACTTGAAACTGAACGTTGAAATTTGATGAATTGTTCAGATTCTCCGAAACAACCCGTCCTAAATGCAAAAATAATAGAATTTTAGAGATCCTATTTCAACTGTGAAGATTTCTCTTCTGGTGACCTCCCCTATCGGAAGTTGGGTTATCATTTATTTATTTATTGTTTCTTTAAATTGTATATTTTTTTTACGTTAGAATTATTAACCTCACTAGGACAAGCCTCGTCTGTATGAGGTACTATTTTTAACCCGGAACTGTATACGTGTCCGTTTAGAAGTCTTGAGGTGCAACATCTTCCTCTACTTTGTTTCGACTGACATATTTTACATCAGTTGTATACAGTAATAATCAAAATTACTTTTCACAAGAAATACCCTAAAATTAAAAATGTTAAACTGAAATCATAATAAAAGAGAGCAATTGAAAAGACCGTGGATATTAAATTAGTTTGAGGGGGGCTGTATTTATCACGGGTACTACGGTAAAAAGGTCGCGGAGGTATCAGGGTAGCAGGGGGAAACAGAAGAGGAGGAAAAGGTAATGACAAAAAAGGCGAGAGACAGAACTGAAATTACCGACTCAATTAATAATTCCACATTTAAAAAATCTTTAAAAAAAATACTGTAGAAATGGAGAAGCCATCGTAGCTTCAATTAAATTCATATGCAATGCAATCGTTCATCGTTCTACAGGTAAGACAACTAGAAAAGTAAATATTAGAATCACGGAATATTTAAGATGCTTAAATAATAAAAATTAGATAACTTAGAAGCAGTTGAAACTAGAAAATCCCAAAATGATATAGCCCCATTCTAAACATATAATTACCAGTAAAGGGCTCTTTTCATCCCTTAAGGTTTGTTTTTGAGCAGTATTGGAACAAATTTCTCAAAACATGGTGGCGTACAGTGGGTTGAAAATCGCCTTTCATAGCCATAGATACTTGAATTTTCAAGGGTATTTTTTTTGGCTAGAAATAGATTCTGCTGATCATTACTATGCTATAAAATTTCGTATGAAGCAATTGAGTGAACAAATGAAGGAGTTATCATTTTTTAAGAAAAAAATGTATGGCACTGACATTAAAAATGAGACTATCTCTGGAATCATAAGGTTGGCCATTCTATCCTTACACACAGATATACTACTATTTATTTTTATTTTTTGACATACTTCGTATTGTGGCGCAACTTGTGATTTTTTTTTTTAAATCCTCAAAGTTGAAAAAAAAACACTTTTTAATGTTGAAGATTCATTTTAATGCTTAAATGCTTTACATATGAGTAGGCTTTGTCTAGTTTATTCAAGTCGCTATGTCTATGAAAGGCGATTTTCAGCCCACTGTGCGGCGGCCCATGGTAACCCATGTCTTGCTACACCAACGTGTATACGATTACTAGTTACAAAGCAGATCAGTACTAAATGATAAGTAGGTACTAATGACAAGCACCGCGATCGTGTATACTAGGCATAAGACAAACGTAACATCTCAAAGACAAGTGATGGAGATTGTATGAGAGATTTTATACAAAACTAGCTGACGTGTACCCGGCGTTCCTCGGAGGTGTGAATGTTTTGGAATAAAGCTTTGACCAAACTAAAGCATCTTACCGTACTTGTTTCAACTGATCGTGCCATCCCTTTCTCAGGCCTCCCCGACTTATTCTACCATTCTCTTCCACATAATACATTCTTCCTACTTTACTTTCTTCGTTCATCATGTACGCCTCATTTTTTTTTTATTATTTTTTTTTTTTATTTAGTTACTTTTTTAAATAATTAGGTACATTTTTGTATGGCACATGAAATAAAATATATATATAAAAATTAAAACAGATCATTGAAGTCCTCCTCACTAGGAGATCCTGTGCTGAGGGGGACTATATATGTTAGTATACGTTTTCAGCAACTAAGATGATGTTTTAAATATATTAGCTAGTTCTTCTTCCGATATTTCCTTAAGCCAAGATTTGATGTCCTTAATGTAGTTATTTTTCGTTTTCCTTTGTTTGATGTTGAGAGGGAGTTTATTATATAATTTAATTGATAAAAATTCAGAGTTTCTTTGTCCAAAGGTAGAATTACATTTAGGAATATTTAGCATGTCTGTTTGCTTGGCTCTGGTTTTATGATCGTGAGAGGGGTTTGCCTCTGGTTTATTTTTTAAGTGATGAACTAGAATATTTTTAGCATAGATTTTTTGTAAACTTGGAACATCAAACAGATTAAAAATATCAGTAGTTGTCGTCCTTACGGGGAGCTTTAATATGGTCTTTATGATCCAATTTTGAGTTTTCTTTAGTAGTTTAATATGGTTTGATGATGCTGAGCCCCATCCTATTATTCCATATTCCAGTAGAGAGTGGCAAAGAGCATAATATACTCTCTTTAGATCTGTAGTTGACAAGATATTTCGTAATTTTTTGAAGAAATAGATGAGTTATGTTAGCTTTTTTGAGGTTCCTTCGATGTGTGCATCCCAATGAAGTTTGTCGTCAATTACGATCCCAAGATATTTAATTGTTTTAGTTTGGACTATATGCGGGCAAGAACATTGCGGATATTTGTTTAGACATTCATGTAATTTGAGTGTATGCTCATTCGTTGGTTGACCTCTTTTGGTTTTAGAGAAAGTTAGATATTTAGTTTTACTCACATTTAATGTAAGGGAGTTTGCTTTTAACCAGTTTCGGAGTACAGTCAGACCTTGCTCCGCTTTTTTATGTGTGCTTGTCCAATTTTGTTCATAGAATATAATGACAGTGTCATCTGCAAAGCTCATTATGTCTCCTTCAATGGGAAGACTCATAAGGTCATTAATATAAATGAGAAATAGTATTGGACCCAATACGCTTCCTTGAGGGACACCGTACTTGATTGATAGAGTTTTGCTACTTTTATTACCAATTTGTACATACTGCTCTCTTCTAGTTAAGTAACTTTTAATTAGATTTAGAGTTGTTTGTGTTATTCCATTTTTTTTAATTTAAAAAATAGTATTTCATGGTCAATTGTATCAAAAGCTTTTTGAAGGTCAATAAAAACTGCCAAGCATTTTTTACCTTCATCCAGTTTTTTTATAATTGTATTTGTTACTTTAGCTATAGCATCACCAGGACCCAGGTTTTCCCTAAAACCGTATTGCGTCATTGATAATATTTTATTTTCATCCAAAAATTTAACCATTTTTTTATTACTTTTTCCAATATTTTCGATAGTGTAGGTAATAGACTAATTGGTCGATAGTTAGATATATCATTTTTGGGACCGCTTTTGTATATTGGAATAATCGTAGCAACTTTAAGACGTGTGGGAAAAATACCTTTTCTTATTGAAAGATTTACAAGGTACGTCAGTGGGTAGATTAGCTCATTTAGTAGATATTTAATTGCTCTGTTTGATATCAGTTCATTTCCCGATGAGGTATTTGTGTTTAGGGAGGTTATGGTATTTCTTATATCTTCACTTGTTATCTTGACTATGTTAAGGGAGTTTTCTTGATTGACATTTTCATTCCACACTGTTTTTTCGGCAGTAAATGAAGATTGTTTGATTTTATTCGCTAAGTTCGAGCCTATATTGCAAAAATAGTTGTTTGCAAAGTCGAGAATTTTTTCTGGATGTTCTGCAAAAGATGTTGGTATCCATATACAAATAATTATTCAATTCGCGACCCCAACTTGTTCTACCATACCCTACTTACTTTAGAAAATTACATTACTTATATCGACTTTAAATCGGCTCCGTATATCATTCCCATGCATAGATAAAGCGTAAAGTTAATTGTTGGTATGGTGACCCTATGCTTGTGTCTGATAAGCCATCACAGGTACCTTGTACTTTAGTTAACAGAAGAATATTATTGTTGCCAACTTACTATAAACGTACAGCCCAATGCTTCTTTTGTTGGCATTTTTGTTTTATTTTTCGTACATTTGTTACTAAAATTTTGTTTATTTTTGTCTACCGGTCTCGAAACAACCGTGTCATTCACTTTTTTTTTTGGGTTTATTATATTCAGTTTACATATATGTATTTTCTTTATTGATGTAATTGTAAAGCTGCACATCTTGATACTGGAATGCCCTAGTGAGATGTGCAGAGTGTGTTTTTTATGTTAAAAACTGTTTTTTTGAATAAATAAATAAATAATAAATACTTTATAAACACTCCTGGCACCAATGATAACAAGCTTTGTAATTTTTAGCGATATCGGTCTAGTAGTTTTGGAGTCAATTTTTAACATAGGGCAGACCAAGAAAGAAAAATTAATTATTAAAATACATTAAGATAGGCTTGTTCCTGTTGCTGATTTATTTTTAAATCAAGCGAAAAATTATTCACAAATATAGGTGAAATTATATTTCTTGTATTCCAGCGTGATTGTGTGGGGTTTGAAGTTCACGACCCGTTCAAATAATAATAACAAATAAATTCAATACAAATACAATTATTGGATTAATTTTGCGCATTATCGTTTATTCCTCGAAGGTTAATTCATTGATGCTATTCAAATTTCTAATCCGTTTGCAATCGAAATAAATTGGTATTCGAAAGATTTAAGTAAGTAGGTACTAGTTGGGTTCAAATTATTTGGAAATCAAAATAGGGCCTCCCCATAGACATATGAATATTAGTAGACCTGCCCTAAGTGATTAAAAGCGTATTATTCCCCACTCCCCATACCGGTTCCATTGGAGCCGGCTGTGCTCGCGTATGGCCTCAAGTGAATTTAGAAAACGTGACGTCATCATTCTTGTGCGAACTATGGTCGAGGCATCATCGGTTCATTTTACGAAATAACACGGAAAAATGGTGGCTTGTGGTATGAAAACTTGTAAAAATAGATGTGAAAAAGAGAATAAACCCAATTGTCGTATTACATTCCATATATAAGCATTATTTTACTTTATTTTAAGCATATTCACATCGTATAAGATCAGTTGTAGTAACATATACTATCACATCGAGATACGTCTGGACGCGGAACACAAAGCTGGTTTGTTGCTGGGAAGTAAATTATGAACATTTATAAAAAGTGTCTTAACTAAATACGTAAACGAAATATTCGACTCTGAAAATAGAAGAAATTTATTTTGCCGAATTTGGGCTTCGCAAATTTGTACATAACGTGGCGAGTAATTTGGGCTCCCATGTAAAAATGTCTATTCATTCAAAAGCAGATTTTACTTTTAAGAACTAAAAATGGTGATATTATAATGCGAGATGCCTATATACTCTCAGATTGCTTTATTGACGAATCACAGTCAGCTTTACCCCCTTCGTTCTTCAACAGTTGATTTTACCCCTCATCTTTAATTTCTAGTCTATATATTCATATGTCTGTGGGCCTCCCAAGCAATAATATCAAATATGGTAGTGGGTTGAAAGTCTTCAAATAAGCTGGAAACCCTAAGATTTATAGTAAGGTCCCTTTCACTAAGCATAACATGGAAGGGGGTAAGTTTGTATCCAAATGAGTTTCTAACTCGATCCGTCCAACTGTTAGGCGAGCGTCCTACCCGTCGGGTTATCGATCACATCAACAATGCTGCCACCATTCATAATTTTCAATTTGGGGGGCGGGTATGGTTACCGCCACCCTTTAATTGGATAACTAACACCTCTGCAATATGTCACCAAAGTGGTTTGCTACATTTGGTGACTTAGCAGGGGTGCCCGGGTTGCGTCTGCCCACCTAGCGTGTGGCGAGCCGAATCTGGAAAGACTGGTTGAGGGAGAACTTTTTACCTTTACAGCAGGACTCTCTCCACCCATCGCCTTGCACCGTAGTGGCAAGGATGAATTTGTCAAAGTTCGTCACTCCTGGACACATTGACCACCAAATTCACCCACCCCTTATACTTTTATCCTCCCCTTATCTTCTTCAACTTCACTTCCTTAAAAAAACCCTACACACAGCATCCCCAAACATGACATAGGCCCTGAAGGAAATTAATTTCCGCAGGGCCTCCGTGTGGAGCTAATGTAAAAAAATATTATTTCCATCCTATTCCCCATCTTATTTTCTTCTTCACTGTCTACAGCCTAAGAAAATAATTAAGAACACCCTTAAGATCCAACAGCTCTGGACATTTAGGAGCAATAGCAACAACAAAAAAACACGCACAAAAACACATCACGCAAATGCAAAATCGTTTTCTACGAACAATTTATATACCCACTTTAGACGTTAATTTGCAGAACTAATAAATAATCAACTTAATTCCCAGCAAAATCAAAATGGCTTTCACAAGTAAAGACATTTTGCGTGTATATTACTATAATTCAAAACAAAATTGAGCAATAACTAAATAAAAAATACATTTTTGGTTTTCGTTAAATAGCAATTGCAATCAAAACGAAACATAATTCGATCATAAAAATGTTTCGAAAATGGCCATCACTAATCTGTCTACAACATTCCGACATAGAATTTCTTGGAACGACTTAATTAGCCCATTTCCCATTTGATTTAGTGGCAGTGTGCGTTCATCCGCGACTGTTTCCCAGATTTATTAAAACCTAACCCGGGAGATAAGCAATGAGCGGGTAGGCACCGTAATACATAGCATACAGGGGCGGACTTGACCAATAGGGCCTACTTGAATGTTTAATAATAGGCCCTCCATAGAAAACAATCTGTCTACAACACGTGACCTTCGAATAACAAGATTCTGTCTGCCATTAGTATGAAACTGAGATATCGAAGTTCAAAGTAAAATATGAAGAACGTAATTGAGTAAATGATGGGTTGTATCACAAAATTTGAATAATTCTTCAGATTTCAAAGTTGATTTTCAAGTTCTGTTATTATATCATTATTGGACAGTTGTTTCACAAAACTGAGATAGTGACATAACTTGAACAGAACCTTCACAGTACTTGAAAATTAACTTTGAAATTTGATGAATTGTTCAAATTCTGAAACAACCCGTCCTTATTAATGTTTGAACATTATATGCGACAAAAACATGTGACATTTTGCCTAACAACTAAGCGAAAAAATAGATAGAAACTTGTTGCTATGATAATCAACTAAACCCAGAGCAAAATGGTTCTTTCTAAAATAACTAACTAACTAGCAGAGACGACGGAACGCCAAACAACTCGGTCTTGACACACACTCCTAGCCTCATTAACATTCTTGACACGGCTCGACTCAAGTATCTGGTTAACTTGATCGTGCCATGTCTTTCGCGGGCGTCCCCGACAACTTCTAACGCTCACATTTGTGTCATGTATTCTCCTTACACTCTTTCTTCGTTCATTCGCTCTACATACCCAAACCATCTAAGCGTCCCTTTCTTATTCTTACTTATTACGCCTACATAAGCCTTGCATCACATAGTTTTAACACACAAACGCCTCAGGGATCTCATTTCGACAGCATTCAGTCTGCTTTCAGCCTTCCAATGCCAGTTCCATGCCTCTCTGCCATACATCAGAGTAGGCACTAACACTTTGTTGTGGACTGCTAGCTTCTCTTCTTTGAAGATTTTTTTGTTAATGCCAACCGCGTTCAGTCCTCCATGAATGTAGTTTCTTTCATTAAACCTTCTTTCAATATTTATATCAGACTTTCAATCTCGGGTGGATCTTTCTGTTAAATAAATCAATATTAATTTATTTTCTCAAGCAGTTGGCAGATGGAACCTCGTTGTTCTAAAATAAATACTTGACACCAAGGAATAAAAAAATTAATTTATCTTTGATTATAAATGTATTGTGGATTTTTTTGAAATAATACTAGTACAGAGAATTAGATATTCATTGAAGAATTTCTTGTCAGTTTTCCTTGAAAACTTGCGGTTTGGTTACAGCAAAAACAATAATTTGAGTAATCACTATTTAGTGATAAATTTGAATAACATATTTTCCTCTTTCAAAGTATGGATTAACACTGCCTTACTGGCCCAAAGCATCGGGATATGGCCGCGGTTTTGCGTTCTCCATTATTTTTGCAGCCCCGTCCGCGCAGTGACCTACTGGTGCAAGCATTTAATGAACCAGTAAGGCTCAACTGTAGTAACCGTTATACATCATAAATATGAATACACATGCACTATCAGGGGTGGATTTAGGCTCTTCTTCCACAGAGATCCGATACTCGATGACTCAACAATCTTGGCGATTACATACATCTGGGAAGAGGTTCGTACAGACACATGTTGCAGACATTTTGTAAAGTCGTCGGCGGCGACGCCAGCCTCTCGCGATCAGTCGGGCGAGGTTATTACCAATCACGTCGTCGTTAAACACGCTAGGAACAAAACAGTCAACAAATAATGAAAGGTTGTAAAAAAGATAAACAAGACTAAAGATTTCGAGAATTCATGATTGAACTTGGCGACGCGCGACAAGTTGTTCGCGACGTGAGTACACAACATGAGAATCGGACACTTGCGTATGTATCCCTTTGGAAGAAGGGCCTAAATCCACCCCTGATAGTACATGTGTATTCATGATGTATAAAGGCTACTACCAAAGATATTAGAAGAACGCTACTACAGTTGAACGGATAAGCAGCATCGGCTCCGAATTTCCCGTGTGCGAGTTCTGGCCGAATTCTGTATGAATCTTAGCCGACCATGGGCCGTATTTTGTCCGAATTTAGCAGAATCGGTGGCCGTTCCGTCCGAACTAATTCGCCTAATGAATTATGCATTGCGGCCTGAGTTGTGGGGCTCGGCCGTTTATTTCCTATTTATTGCCGCCCTATTTTCACAAATTGGCCCTAGACTTGGTGCAGAGGTCGGTCACTTGCCCAAATGTTGGTTTTATAAAGTTTGCTACCTTATTATAATTCGGTTCAATACACTTTCTTGTTTCTATATATATTGGAAAATTGATTTCTTTTGATATTACGGTAAAAATAATTAGTATTTCTTTCTCTTAAGTTAATAATCTGGAATCTGGATAGTAAAGCCATTTAAGCTTATTAGAATAACAATGGTGGTGTCTAACCCTGTAGGGCGGTACTGAGATAATCTCGTATATATACCTACAAATTAATTGGCCAAAGACCACCATTGAGATTTGAAATGTTTGTTGATAAGGCTTTAGCTATTCCAAATTATCATATCTGCATAGTCAACAAATTTCTCCTGTCCTTACATCTTGTCCCGTTACATTTTGTCTGCGTTGTTTCCCATATATTTGGATTGTCAAAGTTCCACTGGTTTTGGGCAGTTTCGGTCATTATAATGAAAAAAAATACAAGGAACGAGGTCTCAATTGAGTCGTGGGTCGACAGTTGACTAGGCATATACAGCCCCACAAAATTCTGATAGGTTTTCCCATGCAGCCTGTCGTTTATTTTACAGTTACTCGTTTATCAACGAAAATGTTTCCGGGGCCGATAGCGGAAAAGAAATGTATTCTTTCATAGGGGTTTTGGAGTATTCTGAAAAAGCGGTCGCAATTCATTCAGATGAAAAAACATTCTATTGTAAGTGCTTGCCTACTACATATTATTTATATCAGCGAGGCCGTTAGTACGGAGAGAACATTGACTTTTAAATGAAATACGTAAGACAACCTCTGTCAGAAGACAGTTGGAATTTGGTATTTACAATAATTCGCGGATGCTGCAAGTAGGAATGTCACGAGAGACGAATGGATAGGGGGATTTAGAGGATTGCAGGAGGCGGATTCACGTTTCTCAGCCTCCGCTAAGGAATATAGCTATCCACCTTATTTTAGCTTTGGCATAATCTCACTCGCTCTAGTTTATGCCAAAGCTAAAATGAGGGGGATAGGTATATTCCTTAGCTAAGGATAAAGAAGTAGAATCAGACTCCTGGTTTCTTGTTATTCAGATCTGGTTACTAAACACAACTAAAGCCATTTCTAGCAAGACTTCGCACCTGAATGATGGTCTCACACCAGAGCGAGACTGAGAGTATCTTTCAATGTGGAAAGTAGGAGGCAATTTATTGGTTTTGTAATGCTCTGTTAATTTAGTATTTTAAGTAAAGGAAGGAGAGAAAGTTCTGAAGAAAAAAGGTATGAGGGCTGGGTAGTAATCTGGGGGACGATGCGTTGGGTCGAGAGAGCCCTGCTGGAGAAATCAAAGTATCTTCCTCACCCGACCAGCCACGCAAGTGGTTGGCAGACGCACCCGAAACCAAGACCTGGACAAAACTCACCCCATGAACCTGGGCACTCCTGCTAACTGATTTCTTAAAATTTATTAATATAACTTTATTTCGATCCATCATCAATTTCATCTCCTTTTGCCAGTCTCTAAGAAGTTCCGCAATAGAAGATACTCATATTGCCGTGTTAAGCTACCACTATTATAAAACAAAACAGATTTATTAGTTTTGTTTTAATTCCCTTATTTGACTAGTAGATATGAGTAAATAATAATGGCGGAATAGTATGTATCTGCACCCAAAACGGCAGTGAGTTGTACGATAAATTAACCGTGTATTATTGTTTATTTGTACAGAAAAACCGGAAAAGACTTCCAATAACGTATTGCAAATGATAAATGTTGGTGAAGTAATGACCCGCAACGGGGAGAAACAATTCCTACCCTACTTATAAACAGATATCGCATTTCGCGTGAATAAAGGTCACTTATAATGTGTCACTAACAGATATACCTTTTAAATGGTAGGACTTCATGAAAGTACAATGTAGAGACTACGAAGCTCTCAGTGAAATCACATTTTTTCCATTAATATTTACAAAGAATCGGTTTACATTATGAATACGAAAAATATGCTTAAAATATGGGATAAATTGAAGCTTTTCCTATAGTTTAGCTTGAGTAAAATTCAAATAAAATTGTTAAGGGTAAATGTAATGTTAATGAACGTTCATATTTATTTATTCCTTTAGATTTAAACACAGTACAATATGATACAAGATATAATTAAAATATTTTTAGTGATTATAGATTATTGTACCTTATCAGGTCGAAATTATTGGTTCCTAACTAGGCAAATTGCCCGTTCCAAGGAACCAAAAAAAATGTGAAAGTAAGTGTGTGATTTGTCTATGTCTATAATATATCTCATTAATGTTTTAATTTGTGATGTTTAATCGTTACAATCTTATGATAGAGTCGAACTTGAGCTGTTGTGTATGTTTCAATTGTGTATGAGCAATAATTAGAATAATTGAAGATATATATATAGTGTGTGATTAGTCTATATCTATTTATTACGTGACATTTTATAACATTTTTTCAGATTCTCCTCTGCCCAGTCCAATCAACCATTTAGTTATTATTGGGCCTATGAATGAAATATTACAAGTTTTTATGTTTAATTCAGGGAGGATTTTGTTGTACAGTTTAGATCCCAAGTATGTGTGTGTCTTTTGATACTTTGCCGTATAACTCGTTGCGATCATAAGGTCATTTCTGGTGTGGCTTCTTGTGATGTGTTTATGGTCAATTTTATTAATATTGTCTAGATTTTTATGTACATGGATAATAACCTTTTTTATATAGTTTTGACGAACATCAAGTACATTAAATTGTTTAAAGAGCTCATCGCTAGAGAACCTATATGGTTTGCGCATTATGACTTTAATTATTGATGCTTTAAAATATTAATACGATTTTTTTTCCGCCTGTATATGAATATAGGACGGCAGCAGACTGAATGCTATAGAAATGAGATGCCTGAGGCGTAAGTGTGGTAAAACCATGTATGAACTTGAGAAAGTGGAGATTCGCAAGAGAGAATGCAAGGCTGATGTAAGCGTAATGAGTTTGTTTTAATGATAATAATAAGTGATTTATTTTTTTCTTTTTTTGTAACAAATGGACATAATGATATCCTCACTGGGATCTCCCATGCTGAGGATTCCATTATACATGATTAAAATTAAGTACTATGGTTAATATAAAGTAATTATAAATATATGTATTGAATAGTGTTTTTTTTTCTGAAATAATTGAAAATATATTACAATGTGTTTTTTTTGTTCAGTTGTGTGGTTTCGGTTTCAGTCCTGTATTTGGTGTCAGTATATTATCTATTTCTGATCTCCCTATGTTTTGTATCTAGCTTTTTATTTGAGATTTAAATGCTAAAATATTGTTGTGAGTTTTGAAAGAGAGTGCGATTTTGGTGTAGAATTTAGTATCATAGTATAGGAAGCTTTTTTGCCCAAATTCTGAATTTGTAGTTACTTGTTGGATATGTTTTTGACCCTTAGATCTGGTCTTTCTATTATATGTGTTAGTTATTATTTCTTGTGTTTTGTATTTATGAATGTAATGGAGTATTGTTTTAGATTATAGTTGTTTTAGTGACATGATGTTAAGTTTGTTAAAGATTTCGTCACTGTTACTTCTTACCGAATAAAGTCATTAAATGCGTTGAAAAAAACTAACCTATAAACGTAAACTACTTAACCTATTCAACCTAGTTTATTTTTCATCACTTTTCATGACTTTATATATCTTTTTTAATGGTGTGTTGAATCGTCATTTTGATGAGTTATCCGGTTACCGATTTTAGGATATTGTCATTTGCACTTCCCCATCCGATAATACCGTATTCTAATAGCGATTGGCAAAGAGCCATAGATCATTTAGTAAGATTAAGAAAGGGACGCACAGATGGTTTGGGCATGTAGAGCAAATTAACGAAGAAAGGAGGATAAGGAGAATATATGACGAGAATATGAATGATAGAAGAAGTCGGGGACGCCCAAGGAAGGCATGGCACGATCAAATGAACCAGATACTTGATTCGAGCCATGTCAAGATTCTGAATAACAGAAGAGTATGTATGAATGTAGATTAAGCAAAGAGTGTGTGAAACTTCTGCGATGGGGCCTTAAAGAGTCATGTGGTCAACGAATGCCCGCTCCATTTATTCCCCGGCGAGATTGATGAGGTTCACATGGCGACGCCTTAGGCCCTAGAATGGCTCGCAGACCTAGATGTCCCCCTCTGACCCCTACAACCATACGAAAGAAGAAGAAGCCTCTGCGAAACGGCCGAATGGTTGGTTAGTTAGTCAAACGAAAAATCTATCTATTTCACATGTCGTCACCGAGAAGAACCCAATTCTAGCAGGATTTAACTCTTAACCGTTTGGGTGCCAATCGTCGATTCGTGTTTTAACGAAGATTGCCGATCGTCGATTTCCGTCGATTGCGTCAGTCGTGTTCTGATTCGCGCGTACGTCTGTACGTAAAATTCTCATTTTTTCGAAACGCCTGGACTTCGGGATCCTCCTCCGCGTGATTCTAAACCAATATTCTTTAATAAAAAACCGAAAAAATCATCGAAATCCCTGAAAAGAATTTATGGGGTTCTAAAAAAATATATAGTTCCATAAAAAATAATGTTTTTTTGGTGGCATTTTACAAGCAACTGTATGATTTTTTTTTGGCACTCAAACGGTTAATAAAGTCCGCCCGTGCACACAGAACTGTAAGGACTTTCGATTCCATATTGTGTTCTGGTGAAAATTTAAAATCGATCGATTCACGGTGATACAACATTATGCCGAATGAATGAATCGATATATGTTGAGATATCAACCTCAATTCTCGTTAGTAAGACCTGCTTGTTCGGATAAACATGCCACTAATAAAGTATAAGATAGCAACTTGTATATGTAGGACCGTCTCCGACCTCCGTCCCACTTTATCGCAACAATGAGGCACCGTACTATCGCCAAATTACGTAGGTACCAAATACTGATACAGTACAGTGTCCCGTTTTCTTCCTATTTATGCAGAATGCCTACCAAATGTATACAGGCACCAAATATGCACTAAATAATTTTTATGACATTCAATAAAATTAATAAACACAATATACTTAAATATATAATGAAAAATCATGGTATTAGTGTACAAAACACTAATTAGACCAGTGCTTACGTACGCAGCCGAGACGTGGGTTCTAACTAAGAAGAATGAGCGAGCACTGAATGTTTTTGAAAGGAAAATTTTGAGGCGCATCTTCGGACCGGTTCTAGAAAATGGATTTTGGCGCAGACGTTATAACAATGAGCTCTATACTCTGTTTAAGGAGCTAAACGTCACAAAGTTCATAAAACTGGGAAGACTTCGGTGGCTAGGTCATGTGGAGAGAATGACCGAGCATCAAGAACCAAAGTCCCTGCTGAGCTCAAGACCGATAGGGAGAAGGAGCCTGGGAAAGCCAAGGTTAAGATGGAGCGACAACGTCCGCAGAGATTTGTCTGCCTTGGACCTTTGAAACTGGAGAGAGCTGGCGCGGGACCGAGATGAGTGGAGGAAGACTCTTGAGGAGGCCAAGACCCACCAGGGGTTGTAGAGCCAAAAGTGATGATGATGATATAATGAAAAATCACGGGATATTATAATTCCAATTTTGAAAAAGACAATTAAAATATATTATATCGTATCGTTATGGTTTATCTGACTTATTCTTGACAATCTGTTCAAATTTAAAAAAAAAAACATACTAAAAATTCAAAGCAAATTTGAGTTCATTGAACGTGAATGATTTAACGCAGGAATAACGCACATAACAGACAATCGAAATTAGTATCTTTTAAATCCAGCGAATTTGCATTATAAAAAACAGAAACAAAAACAAATTGCATTAAAGAGTAAAAACTATCAATATAAATGATAGTACTACGAACTATCATAGATGGAGAAAACACAAGATTGGTTTTTGGGGAAAATGAGTCGTAAAAAAGGAATGCTTTCTTTGCATTAAAACAATATTATTTGCTAAGCATTCGACCTATTTCTAAGCAACAAGACAGAAGACGATGATGTATTGCATTGTATCCATTCAGTGATGACTCCAAAATTGGTATCTAACTTGGGGAAATGTATCTTGCGCAGGTGCAATTTAAAAAAATCAGTGTGAATGACAGAATATTGCTCTCTGTTCTTGAGTGAACATAAATTTATAGGACGGATTGTTTCATAGAGTTTAAAATTCATTGAATTTCAAAGTTAATTTTCAAGTTCCGTTATTATTTCAGCTATGTGAAACGACTGGTCAGTAATTAAATAATAACAATAAGTCAATAAAACTTTTGCAGAACTTCAAAATTAACTTTGAAATTTGATGAATTTTCATGGCTTCCGTGGTCGAAGGATAAGCTCTCGACTAGCAAGCCGAAGGTGGCGGGTACAAATATCACCGCCGACCACCTTTCAGAATTGATACATTGCTTGAAATGGCTTAAGCCGTGCTTGGTGGACAGATCGGAATAACCAGGTACTCCCCCTCTTTCCTCGTCTCCTTCCCCTCCCCACTACCTTCAGCCCCACAACATACCCGAGGATATCATAGTCTAACTGGCTTCAGACGGTTGGGAGCATTTGGGACTTTTGTGCTGTATTCACACATAAAAATCTGTGAAACAACCCGTCCTTAGTATCGCGAGAGAGTGACTTAACAAGCTAATATTCAGAAATAAACAATGCTTGAAATTGATTTACAAATTTTAGTAACTAGAATACAGAAAGCTATAATACAGTCATATTTATTTTAAAGATATTTAATTTTGTCTAATAAAATTCCCTCAATGCAATAGTGAATTTGGCTATGAAAATTTTGTGTAGTATTTATCAAATTCACGTTTGTTTGGACTCGGAGAATGTTGGTTGTTCTTGGGTAATTGGTTTTGAAGAGGTGCTAAAATTATTGTTGGAATAGTCATCTTTATTTGACTAAATACAAAAAGTAATATTAATAATATAATCGTACATGTCTACAGGTATAATACGCAACATAAATGACTTTCTCTAAACTAAAATTTCACCCAATGAGGATTTCCAAAAATAATATTTATTCACCATATCTTTTAATTGAAAGCTTAGGGCCCGTCTAGCGCATGTAATATCGGTGGAAGTAATTAATTTATTCCCTTCATGCCTTAGCCACATTCATACATAACCGCAGTAAACAATGGCAACACTTTTGCTGCTTGTAATCGCTTTCTCACCACCGGCAACATCGCCTGCTTGGGAAAAGAGCGGGAAAAGGCGCGTGATTGCTTGTTTAGTAGGAAAACTGTTTATTTTTGCTTATCGCATTACCATCTGATCCAGATTAGTATCTTGTGTAAGCGCCTCAGAGTAGAGGTCAGCACATTATACTTTTGGTACGAAGGTTGTGGATACATGCATATTTTGAGCCTGATGTTTCATACTCAAACGATAGAATTAATTTGGTACACGTTCCTAAAATAAAATGTTGTCATTTTTCAATCCTGCGCTGAAAGGGCACGGGTAAGATCGAAGAGTGCAAATTCAAATTTAGAATAAACAAAACAAATAGGTACTACATCAATTTAAAGTACCTACCGAACGGTTTCGATCTTCCATTGTCATGACATAAGTTATGCCACGGTTAGGTTAACTTTTAAATCTACCGAAACCGATGGACAATTAGGTATAACTAATTAACTAACTAACCATCACGCCGTTTCTCCACAGGGGTAGGCAGAGAGGACGGACCGCCAAACAACTCGGTCTTGGCATTCACATTCGCATTCATACATCGTCTCATACATACTCTTCCATTATTCACTTGATCGTGTCATGTCAGGATGAAAAATTGGCAATTAATTAATTATATTTGTTTAAATTAATTTGTATGGGATTTGAATAATCCCCATTCAGATGGATATGAAAGGAGTCCGACGAGCGAAAATTATTTTTGCATAAATATTACTGTAATATCATGATATCCTTTTACAGCTTTGTAAAGCGCCCTTGAGTAAGTATTTCACAGCAATGGCGCTACAGAAATTAGACAAGTTTTATTATTATAATGTAATATTTACATAACATATGGACTGAATAGGCTATTCACAGATTGCAGCAAATTTAATGAATAGAGATCTGGATGCAGTCGCTAATAAAACCTTCCCGAAGGATGAAAGGCTAGCAGTACACACAACCTTGTTGAAATGTTGTAATATATGAAACTGACATAGGAACGGAAAAAGTTTTTTTTTTAATTTTTAATTTATATTTTTGATACTGACTTTTCGTGGTGGAAGTCCATTAGAATGATAATATTGAAACAATTTTAAAGTTTTTTCCATTTATTTTATTTAATGATAAAATTAATTGTACCTTATTAATGTGTATAACCATAATATAATAACCTTTGTACATTTTGCAATGTCACTGTAAAAACTCACTGTCGGACAGGGACAAGTAATTAGGTAGATAAATCCAGGATCACATGTCAAAGGGAGATGCATACAGATGCGTCAACAGTAGTTTTTATAAAACATAAACCAAGCTGAACAACCACTCCGGTAAATTGCCACCTCACTCGTTTCACTCCAAGTGAAATGGGCAATACGTCAGCACCTATACCTAGGTTTGCCAAATGGTCTAGATAAAAAAACGAATATTTTTTATCAAAGGGTCCCCCCTTTGAATTTTTGGTACAATTTGTTGAAAATCAAAGGGTCCTTTGATAATAATAAACCCCTTTAATTTTGATCAAAAGAAACAGAAAATTACCGAAAATTTCTGAGGGTGAACACAATGAAACACTTAGTAAACATTAAAACATATATTTATTATTACTATTCGTTAGCAAAGAATCACCTTTTAACATATTTGACACTAGATGTTACTACTTTAAATATTCGTTTATTGCCTGAAATTTTATCTTTAAATTCAGTGCAATTGACATTTAAATTGAAGAAAACTCATAATGCGCTTTTTACGGTATTCACACCTAGTCGATTTCTTTCGTCAGTCCATATATTACCATTTACACTAAAAACTCTTTCTACGAAGGCATTGGAGACGGGCACACTGCACACATATTGTACCATTTTCAACAGATTTGAGCAAGTCTTTCTACCACCCTCCAGAATTGCTCAAGGCTTTTGCTCTGTAAATTATGTCGTGAGGTATATATGACGGGTATTTTCAAAAAAACCGGACATTCTATTGTCCGGTTTTCCAAAATTTTCTAGACCGGACAGCCGTTCAAAAAACCGTACTGTCCAGTCCAAAACCGGACAACTGGCAACCCTACTCATACCATATATGAAATAAATAAATATACAAAGAATAATAACCTAACGTCCTTGGAAATACATAGAGGTGTGTATCATGGCGCTATGAACAACAGGCGATGACCTACAATTACTATGAATAAAGGTACGAATATAACTTACTTTAACCGAATAAACATTAAGTACAAACATCTAATCTTCGATAAAGCCAGCGGTAACGAATAAGTTATCAGTTGTTCGCACCGTACAAACAATACGATATACGAAAGGTTCCGAATGTTTATACTAAGTATAGGAAAATGGCACCAACGGCGAAAATATATTAAGTATGAGAAAACGAACTAATATTACAATGTCAGATCTTGAATGAAATAGCTTTGACAAATGGTGATCTTTTACCGGGACAATATTGAAACTGTCTTTGCATATTTTACTCTGCAACAAACAACAGTCGAATGAACATTGAAACAAAGTTATCCATAGGTAGGTACAATACAAATTGTTGCAAATGAAGAACATTTACAAACGATCAACGCAGACCATTTAATCCAAATTCTAAGATGTTACTTTCGAAATGAGATCATTTTATTTTCAATCTATTTCGAAGTGCGAGAACCTGCATAAAATATCCTATTCAATTTTATCACTGCTGAAAGTATCTACGTTGAGAACAACAAAAAAACGTACCAATTGTGAGTAGTAAAGAGTAGGAAAGAAAATAATTATTAGAGTGAGAAACATAATGAGTAAAACCCTAAATTGTAATGTTTAATAATTGAAGACAACATTAGCGATTCTTAATAGACAATTTAAAACAGATTGTGTACGACTTGAACCCAGGATGATCACACATTAAAATAAAAAAATATGGTATATTTATCCAAGACACTGTCTTGATTACATTTAGTTCGAGTTGAATCTTGCGATCATGCATAAAATGAAGATAATGTTGGTAGTTCTTATGCGAAGTATGGTGCAGTTAAATATGACCGAAGGAGATAGGGTCCCATTAGCTCAGTTGGTAGAGCGGCGCACGGTGGACGGAATGAAGAAAAAACACGAATTAATTGTTTGGTGGCTAAATATTAGTGCAATATTTTTTTTAATCTTATTAATGAATTATAACTATTTTTAAGTAAAAATATTAATTTATTATTATAAATGGCTTTTTCTCCATTTCGTCATTAATTGTAGTGAAAAATTCTTAATGTTTTTGTAAAATGTAGGGCTCAAAATGTTAGAACCTGCCGCTATGTGGTATTTTTGTGTTACGTAATTAATTAAAAACTATTTTAATTTCGCAGAAGTGGCATTTAATATACCTCGTTTTTTTAATGCCTCGAATAATTCTCTCCGGAGAATGAATATAGGCCTTCCTGAAAATAACAAAATTGTTCAAGGAAGGACAAAAGATGATCACAATTTATATATGACATTAAAGGTGAGACTTCAGTCTACAATACTTATATATTCATAAATGGGAACAAACGATGTTTTGTTTCTAAATGCTAATTGAAATATGCATTTTAACAGCAAAAAAATTCAAAAATAGTGTAAAATTAGATGTTAGTTCAAATCTCACACACATGATATATTGATATATAGTTTTGTAAATTAAATTAAGAATACCTTGAGGAATGTCAGCCATAAGAAACTTTTGTAAATATATCAAAAAGTCACTTATTACACAACCGTCTCTGCTCACGCGTAGGAATGAACTGAAAAACGCGATGCCGAACATTCAACTTACGACACACTTTGCAGCGTTGCCAAACTTCCATCAAGCCCTATTGACATATTTAAATTAACACATAAAATGCAGAAACTATTGTACTACACTAAAAAAAATATAAATATTAAAAAAATTAACGTATGTAAAAACCACTTAATTCGCGTTTTTTTTCCATTCCGCCCAAAGTGCGGCGCCCCGGCAAGGCAAGGGTTCTGGGTTCAAGTGCTAGATGTGATCGTATCTTCACATCTAGCACTTCGATTAAGAATCGCTAATATTGTCTTTAATAATTAAATCTAATAAAATTGTTTGGCTTTTAACATCTGTAGATTGGGCATTCGGCAACTTTACGCCGAAACCATACTAGCATACCTCTTCAAAAACAGAATTTGACAATGTCCAAACTGCTCGTGATACTAGACCCAAAGGGCATAACCTCTTACTTATCCCTTTTGCTAAAACGAAATCAAAATCAAAGTAATTTAAGACACTTTGCAACAAATCTATACAATGCACATCCACTGGTCGTAAGACATTAACATAAATAGGCTACATATAAATAGACACCAAGTCTTAGATCAAACGTCAAGGATTTTTTAAAGCATAACAGGAATATAAACATACATACTATTCAAGGTAGCATTAGGTATATAAGGACGGTAATAGAAAAAATCACAGTAATAAAGAGACAACAATAGTAGGTGTATTTAAGTTAAACATAACCTGCCTCACCAGGTGAACCTATTTTGATGCAGAATTGTGATTAATACACTGTCTATGGTTTACCAATGCATATAACGCGTGAGTTATATAACGATTTGTTTACTAGTACATACAACATTACTCATCGTCTAACTTACAATAATTTTATACGAAAGTCGCCAAACTTGGGTAACTTTTATTATACTGGTTATTGCACGACCTTCATTGAATATCCAAAGCTTAGTGGCGATTTTAAATTGATACAAACTTTTATTATTTTTATTTGTACTATCAACAATGCGATATTGATTGGCATTTATTTTGATGTTAATATGTTGTAAACTGTGCCTGCTCTGAACACAGGATTTCCAAGCGAGACAGGCGCAGAAGGTGCATCACGTTAAAATTAAAATTATTTACTAAACTAGTAATAACGTGGGTTTTAAATAATTTTTGTTCACTAATGAGAGTGGAGTGAAAAAAGAGTAAATAAAATCACTAAAAACCATTTCTTTTCCTTTGTTATCAAATATAATTTGAAGAACTCCATTTTAATTTCAAGTTTTTCTTTTAAATATTTAACGTTATAACTATTCATTTTAAAAAGAAAGAGAGTTTATTTTTAGTTCTGCTGTGTACAGAAATCATTAATGACGTAGGTAAAAAAATAGAATTAATTTGTTTTTCATTATACATACCTACATGGAAATAATATAAAAAATATTATCGTCTATCAGTTACTTCATCACAGTTTGATAATGTATTCAGAAGGGTTCCATGATATTGTATTAAAATGAAAATTCAACATACCATTAAAAAGTGATATAGAGTCATTAAAAGTGATGAAACAAAAACTAGGTTTAATAGTTACCTATGTAACCTATTTAACCTAGTTTTTGATTCATCACTTTTCATTACTTTATATCGCTTTTTGCAGGTGTGTTCAATTGTCAATTTGATAAAATAATATTTTTGAATATATTAAAAAAACCTTAAAACATTTTTACTATGTATATGTTGAGAAATTCCTTTGATACATGATTATGTCACAAATAATGTTAAAAACCCAAAAAATGTTTTCATCGCAAAAATAATCCCTTTTATTTGAACACATGATATTTTAATATTTTACACGAACAAATAATAATTCCAGTAAGACTTTGTACAACAGGAATTCTGTTTCATTAAACAAACACCGATTAAAATCTACAGTGTGGGGACTGGACGCTAAAAATGAGTTATCAGTGAAAGAAGTAATGTAATGGTCCCTTCGCACGCCATTAGCCCCGGTGCCATCATTGGACATAATTACCTTACTAAGTTTAATTAAAACATTCACAACGGTCAGTGAACAGAAAATACCTAGAAAGGCGATCTTACATTAGTTCGACAATAAGGTCTCAAAATTGAAATGAATCGATTCAGAAAAAAAATCATATAATATATTTTTGTTATTTGTTTTTGGGGTGTTATGCCGTGTTGCGCTAACTCCTCCGCCACATCTGCCCTGATTATGGAAACTGTAACGTTGTCCGAAACGTTGGCTAAAGAAGGAGTTAGGGCAATACGGCATAACACTCCAAAAACAAATAACAAAAATACTTTTGGCCGTGAAAATCTTAAATCATATATAATATATTTCTTACAAATCGCACAATCGATTTAATAATTATTTGGATGCAACTATATTTTTAAAAATTGATACATTGAGTGTGGGTACTTAGATAATATTCAGAAGCGATGTTGCTATACACGATTGTAAGCAACATCACTGACTGTCCGGATTTAATAAACAAAATTGATTTGAAAGTAATTACATGTCACTTAAGCTGCTGCCACACGCAAAGCTCACATCAAAAGATAATATAAAGCACAATAGCGCTCGCCATACAATCCCATACAGACCCGACACACGTAAAAAGATAACGCGCTATAAGTGTGGTTCTGAACTTCGCTAACCGAATTTATTTTACGTAACCGCTCCCGACGCGATATTTGAAAAGTTATGCGTCCCCCTCTCCGCCGTAAGAAGGAGAGGGGGTCATTTTAATTACGGAGCTACCAACTAAGTTCCGTGTTCCCTTTGACAGCCATGACATAAGCAGCCTAATAATGCATTTCTTATTTATTATGTTAGCTCCTATCGTCATGTGTGCTAGTAAATTTAGAAACATAAAAAAAAACTTTATTTGGCAAACATACTTAACATATATTTAAAATATAAATATAATCAATATTTGAATTTGAAGTAAACAAATTTTCGCCCTTTCAAAATTAATCATATTTTTAATCTCAGTATGTTTATATGGTAATATCATTCGGTTTTTTGATAAAGTTGGACGGCCTGATACCTACATAGAGAAGCTTCTAGTTTGTTCGTTTGTTGATTGTTTTCATTGTTGTCCAACAGATCCAGCAATAGGCGACAAGTATCATCCATTTCGAAAACGTGCTCAAGCTGTCAGTAAGTAAAGTTGTCTCTTTGACAGATGAAATTATGTTCCTCGGCCGCTCTCGAATTCAACTGACCCCCTCTCCTACCATAGGAAGAAATATTTGATAGCGTCGTGTGTCTGTAGAAAAGATGATGCGCTGTACATTAACTTTTGATGTGAGCTTTGCGTGTGGCAGCAGCTTTACGCTCGTACAATATGTTTAATGAAAAAGTAATTCAAACCAAAATGCTTGCCGTAAGTGACTGTGTTTAAAATATAATAAAATTCTCACTGATGTAGATATATTCAATTGCAAGAAAAAATAATATAAAAACTCTATTAAAAATGTATTCACTTGTATACCGACTAAACCAAACTACATCAAATGTAATGATATTATTTATATGTAATATCTGTTAATATTATAAATATATCTACTGTTTAATTGTTTAATACATAATGTATAAGCATAACTATAATATACCTCCTATGTATATATGTCAGCGACATGTCATTGGTACCAATTATTATACTAACTTTTATAACTTTGTAACTATTGTCATCTATGTAATTATGTACTGTTTGTTTCTGCAATAAACAAAAATAAAATAAAATAAAATAAAATAACTCGGAAATCTATAATTGTTTCTCAGTTAAGTAAATTGCAAAGTAAAAACCACACTGTAACTTGATTTCCCTAAAATAAAATAAATTAATTTAAAAAAGACCGTTTATCTGTATATAAATTAACAAACATTGCATTCATTAGAGAATGCTGTCTTTGTTCTACTGGTATTTCGATGATAGATGCTCCGAGGAACTAGCGTCAATGATCCCTTCAGCATCGGTCATAGTCGGGAAATACGTCAAACTTGTACACGGTTGAAATTTGTCACATGAGAACTGATCGTTTCTACGACTCGTTCTTGATTCTGTGGGTCGATTTGCCGGCCTCTGTGCGGCCTTCTTCCCTCCCAAAACATGAGTCTCTTCACTACATGTTCACTTCTTCACAAAAAAAAACCCTCCACACAGCATCCCCAAAGAAATTATTTTCCTCAGAGCCTCCCGCATGGAGTTAATGCAAAAAACAAGTATGAAGCGCGGAGCGAGAGGAGAATACGAAGTGGCAAGCCGCCAACGAACACTAGCGAACTAATAATAGATCACGCCCTTTCTGCGCATGGTAAGAGCCGTCCATACGCACACCTTGCGGTCAAACCATAACCATCACGCCGTTCCTCCTAAGTGGTAGGCAGAAAGAATAGACTGTCACACAACTATGTAGCTTCATTGACGTTAATGCATCGTCTCATATTATATACATCCGTTATTTTGACTCTTCCCATGACGTGACTCAAGTATTTAATTCACTTGATTGTGCCATGTCTTCTACAGGAGTCCCCAACTTCTTCTATCGTTTAATTTCGCTCACCATATTAACAACAGTTCATCCGAAGAAATCTAAAATTGAGCTTACTTCGGTCGGACACTCCCAAAACACACTTCCATCGGTTTATTTCTCCAGTTGTCATCGGTACATTGGCATTAGTCTGCCCATCTTGTCCAGTACAAATATTATCTTTGGGCAAGTCTTAATTAAACGTAGGGCGTTAAAAGACATAAGTATTATTAAAATGGACCAAATTAAATGTGATTGAATTCTGTTGTTTAGATATAATAATAAATATATTTTTTAAATATTTCAGAGACATCACATTTATTTATTTCTTAGTTTCGCCCAACATTGCAATACACTTCTCTCGTTTTAGAAAAATATTAGTAGCAAGAGAACAATATGGTGTATTGTATTGTTATTAGTAAGTATATTTCCAAAATTCATAGCTAAATATGGAAATGATTCTGCAATTGAAAATAGATGCATTGATATTTCAAACAGAAAAATACGCCAGGATTCACAGTTCAAGAGTTTTGTTTATAATTTTTTTTTTCTGATTATATGCAGCCATCTCGTTTGAATTAGTAAGCAGTGTGTGGGTACACCGTGTCTGGAAACTAGTGGTACAAAAGGGAAACTAATGAATCTGTTTCACGTAGAGAACCCTTTTTTTTTGGATTTGAACATTCCGATTTCCCTTTTACGGCATCTAAAGGGTTAAAAAAACTCATGGTGGGTCTATGCTTCCGACACATTTTAAAAGACAATACAAATAAGGTAGCGACCGATTTTTTTCAAATGTGACAAAAAAAATCTCGAAAATGAAACGGTGACCGGATAACTCAAATCAAAATGACAATTTAACACACCTATAAAAAGTGCTATAAAGTTATGAAAAGTGATGAAACAAAAACTAATTTAAATAGGTTACATATGAAACTTTTTAACCTAGTTTTTGTTTCATACCTTTATAGCACTTTTTATAGGCGTGTTGAATTGTCATTTTGTGGAATTATCATGGAACCAAATGAAACATCAATTCAAAAAATAGTAAACCACAAAATCGACTCCAAATGTGATGAATGAGGTTTTAGATTCACCAATTTCCACTTTGAAACACTAGTTTCTCGACACCATGTATATTATAAACGATGTATGTATTTTATAAACGATACTAAAAATAGACGTTTTAATATTTGTTTAATATTAATACATTTATTCAGGTAAAGTTTCTACAACATGTTTTTTTTATTTCGTTAAACAAACACCGATTGAAATAAATACACGATTAAATGTCTGTTGGTCTTGGTACTTGTTCAGTGGTGCTTTTTTTTCGAATTTCGAACGTTTACGTTTTGTTTACGAGTTAATAAAATGTAACGGTTCGCTTACGGTACGTACGGCTCATTGGCCCATAAAGCCCGCACGAATAATGCCAAAATGATATCCCATCAAACACAAGAGTACCAAGCCGATAAAAATATTTGAGTTAACGTTTATAAGATAAATACGGAGGCAATAACTAAGTAATAGCCGCAAGACAGCCCAATAATAATATCCTATAGATATAAGGTAAGGACGTAAACCAGAGATTCCCAAATTATCGGTTGTTATAGATGATAAAAATATATATTTTCATACAGAAATGTAGATGAACAAACGCCGATTCTGATTATGTGAATTAAATTATAGGTAGAATTATAATTAAATATTAATTAATACTTCTTTTTCAATCAATTAACCCCAATGCAATCTACAGACAACAAACATAAATACTTTTTGCTTAATTTATTTTATATTTTGTGGGAACCAACAAATTAGAAGATGAGGAAATCATGATCAACACACATACAACAACCTACAGTCCGCCTCGGAACAGGAATACCTAGTGAGAAGGACTGAGAACAAACTACATCACTTTATATTTTTATTTTACTTAATATTGTATCTTTTTACTTTACTTTATATTGCCGTTAAATAAATAAATAAAAAAAATAAAAATAAATCTTGCTAATTCTTATTTGGGGATTTTAAATTCATACCCGTGTGCGAATGGTCTTAACCACGCCAGAATTCCAGCGCTTTGAAAATTATAATATTACTAGTGGGCCCGGGCAGACGTTGTCCTGCCACAGACCGTCTTCTATGTAGACCGCATTTTTATATAGACCTCATTTTATGTGGACTTTGTGTCTTTCACAGTTTGACAGATTGCTGCACGAATACGATCCATAGAAAACACTTTCGAAATACATTTTTTTTCTTTATTTTTTATTCATAACATATCCAAGTGTAATAAATAAAATGAAGATTCTTAAATTGATAATGCACATAAATTAAATAATGATTGATTAAAGAGGTAAATAATGATTGATTCTTAAGTATAAGCAATATATTAGTTTTAAATTATAGAAATTAATTTTAATTTAACGTAGTGCGATTTGAAGAAAAAAAAATTTTGTAACCGTCTTTTCCCAATATTTATTTATTTATTTATTTTACGCCTATTAAGGCTTTTACATACATATATAACAATATTTACGAAATTATATTCGTAAATAGTGCAGAAAATGACTGTTTAAAACACATATACAAATAAAAATATTGTTGAATTTGATCCACAATAAAAAATAAAAAATCCAAAATTATTTTTTTCTTTCAGCTGACAAAATACTGTTAACGTGCAAAATACTGTAATACTGTCAATTTAAATAGCTTTAACAAAATATTCCCCTACTTGATGAAAAAAACTTCAATAAGGTATGCTTATATATTGAAATTGATGTAGGTACTAAATATATCAACAACATCGGAGTATTTGTTTCCTAGCTGTTGAATCCGTCGCATAATATTAGGACGTTGATGTAGAATTGCTACAATAATATGGTAGGTACTGTTTTGTAACTGACCTGCTTGGAGTATAAAAAGAGATTACATTTAAAATCAGGGGTATCAAACATTGAATTAATGATTTTATACAAACAGGTTAAATAGAATATGAATACATGTAGTTACACAACTTGAAAATAAATTACTTTACCATTTTTTTCTATAAAAAATCCTTAAAACCGCAAATAATATTGAGGGGGGGTGTAGACAAGTTCAAATTTGTGATTGTATGTATTTTTGGATAATAAAGCTGAAAAAAAAATTGTAGAAAATTAAAAAATATATATATTTTAGATCTCGACAAGAGCGCCACCTATCAGGTTCAAAACTATCATATGTTTCAAGCAGGAACCAACCGTACACATTCACAAAATTTCATTGAAAATAGTTGGGCGGTTTCGGCGATTAACGTGTACGAACACATTGACACATGCTTTTTATACATATATTAAGATTAACTACATAAACTTTAACTGGTATTTATGTTAGAAGGTTAATATCCGATGTCTTCTGTGTTCTGACAGTGACATCCTTGCGAAACGTCACTGAGAAACAAGTCTTATTTTTATAGCTACTATTGCTATTGGCAAAAAAGGGACAAGTTTGGTTACACAGTGAAAAAGATTTTATAATGTACTCTTTTCATAATCACTGAAATTTTATTTTCTGAAACATGTCGTAGGCAAACAATGCATCTGCTGTTGTTGAATAAGATGTCCGCTTCAGTGTCGCGTTAGATATTAGCGGCTCCCCATTGCTCTCGCCGCCTCATCACTGCCCCTGGACCTATCGATCATTTCCAGGATGTGAAAGAATATCTCACACTTTGAGAATCACCGGTGTAAAGAGCAAACAATAAGGTTTCGACTATCTTTAGGGGGAGTATACTTCATATGAATCGTACTATACATTCTTATCCTGTGTTAACGATTGCTGATAAAGTGTGTAATTCGATTCTACAATATCAAACACACATACATATATTAATTGAGACTCGGCAGATCTTTAAAGATACGGAATCTAGGGATCAGTGTTTCCAGGAGTGACGAATAAATATATCCCTGCGGCGAGAGGCGATGGGTCTATAGAACAGTTGGAGAGATCAAAGGGTCTCTCCAAACCACAAGCCTCTCCCGATCTGGCACGCCACGCAGATGATGGGCAGGCGCATCCTTAGCACACCTCACCGGAAGAACCCGGACACCCCTGCTAAATCACAAAACGTAGCCAACCACTTGGAGTGACCCATGGCAGACTCATCACTATTTCACTTTCATTGTCACAGACACGGATGCTCTATGTTTTCGCTCAGCGGTAACTACAGACGAAAGCGATCTATTTGCACGGATTAAATTCTGATAAGTTTTTTCTGATAACTGGTGCCCGCACAGTTTTATACAGCTCAAGTTATGACTTTATTTACGAATGAGCGCTAAAAAAAATTATATTCGCTATTAAATTTAAGATTTTAAGAAGCAAAATACAACAAGCACTCACAATAAGTACATTAGTAGACATCTTATTTTTGGTAATAAAACATTGTTAACTTTTGTTAATGCATTTTTAACGCCTCCGAGGTCGAGGGGTAAGGCTCTTGACAAGTAAGCCGGAGGTCGCAGGTTCAAATCCCGGCGTGCGCAAGTAAATTTTATTAATCGTTTTATTACCCAATTTATTCATTAAAAATGTCTGGTATATTTGCAGCACGTTTCAGAGTGGAATATACTCTCAGTATCGCCCTGGTGTAAGACCACCATTCAGAATTGAAACGTTCCTTGAAATGGCTTTGGCAGCGTTTAGTGACCAGATATGTATAACTAGGTGCTTTCCCACCTTCTTCTTCCCCATCTCCTTCACTTCCCCACTATCTTCAGCCTCACAGCATACCCAAACTAGGAATTCCATAATCCCACTGGCTCCTGACGATTGGGAGCAGTTGGGACTCTTAAAAAAACAAATAAAACAATTGACCTGACTTCCAGTCAAAAGCATATCGGTTACTACCTAATGACAATAATTAAAACAACCGACCATACAGGTAAGGAGCATTACCGTTCCAAAGCTGAACAATTCGCCTGCCAACCTGTTACCTGTTAATTCCTACGACTAACTGTTGAAATAGGGGAGGAGAGTGGTGTACAAAGGTCTCAGGTAATGCACCCCATTTCGGCGACCCCTAATTATTTAAACTGCCGCCGGAAGTAGCCGTAAGGGTTGATAGTAAAGTGAATAGAATCCCCATGACATGTTACTAATAGCATGCAGCAGGTAAGTTATGGCTAAAATTTACCTGACGATATTAGAAATAAAGTACTTATATTACCAAATACTTTTGGGTTGGGTTTATGGCCGCTAATGCAAATAAAAAAACTTAATAAAATCTAACAGTATATTTCTGGTTTTTTATTATTATTTGTATATTGTTTTCAAGTATAATTTGTACAATTCTATAAATACTCGTAAATTGTTTTTTTTTTTTATAAATGAAATTATATTATCTGTTTATACAGGGTGTTTGATAAAAAAGTTAAATAACAAACAAAAATATTTTTTCCATAGAAGAATTTTTCTTTTTCCATAGAAAACTATTTATTTTTCCGTGCAAACAATTCAACTCTTTCCTAAAAACTACCTTAAAACATTGGAATTTCGAAAAAAGCAATTTATATTTTTCACTAGACTACTAAAATTGTGTGGAGGAGTAATTTCACTGTCTACATTAACTTAGAAAAAAAAACACTAAGTTAAAGTGTATTTCTGGAATAATAAAGGTGTTTTTTGTATACGTGGCGAATAAATGTGAATGTTAATCTAAATGTTAATGGGGTTAATTGGCTCGCTGGCTCTGCCAAGCAAGTCCCGCTTAAGTAAAAAAGAAAACTCCAACGACAAAATCGATATGGCGACGAAAATTTGACTCCTTTCCTGTGAAATATGGTTTAAAATTAAATACAGCATTGCAAAGGGTGATTAATTTCTATAACTGTAATAATTGCGATGTGGTATTATGGAGTATGGAGGCACCCAGATCTTAATGTAAGTAGCAGACACTCAATAGTGTACATCAGATCTCATGCAGTTATAGCAATAGACCAAATCGTACCTTGTCAGGAAGCAGAGATGATGATTCAATTTGAGTCAATCTTTTCATCACAGCTCATAAAAGCCAACTGTCAAATCAATTATTCTTGGAGCTGCATCTGGACTCTATTATTAAATTGTATGGACGTGAATGTGCGAGCTCTATTGTAGGTGACTTACGTATTATGGCTGTTGCAGACAACGCTATATTATACATTCCCATTGGGATTGTATGGCGAGCGATATGCTGAAATAGGCTAAGCCATGATGCGTATAGCGTAATCTGTCAGCCCCACTATGTGAATGAAGACGGTGTCAGGAAAATCATTCGTCAAACAAAGTGGATTGTCGAAGACACCTGGGGGCTTACCCTGTATATTTCGATTTCACAAACAAATACTTCCGTTTGGCCAAACTTATCACATCGGACTTAAATGGTACTCTATAACGCCATGGATTAAGTTCGGTTTATTTTGCCGTCGCAGAGTGGGCTGAAAACAAAAGCGCAAAAAAACTTTTGTTATTTCTTAGACTGTTTTGGTCAATAAAATATTGTAATCTAGACAAAGCATACTCATATGTAAAGCATTTAAGCATTAAAATGAATCATCAACATAAAAAAGATTTTTTTACATCTTTGAGGATTTAAAAAAAAAAGCGCACGTTGCGCCACACTACGAAGTAGGGTCAAAAAAATACAAATAAATATTAGTATATCTGTGTGTAGGGATATAATGGCCAACCTTATGATTCCAGAGATCTAGATATAATGTCAGTGCCATACAATTTTTTCTTAAAAAAATGATAACTCCTTCATTTGTACACGCAATTGCTTCATACGAAATTTTATAGCATAGTAATGATCAGCAGAATCCATTTCTAGCAAAAAAAAATACCCTTAAAAAATCAAGTCTCTATGTCTATGAAAGGCGATTTTCAGCCCACTGTGCGTCGTCCGGCGTCGATATGTTTGCATCTCTCATAACTCTATGCATGCTCTATGCATAAATGCGAAAATTGACTATTGGCATATTTGCTATATCCGATCAATCCTTAACAAACAAACTTATTGATTACTGATTGATGATTCACTTTCTACATAGGATCTGGAGGCGACAACTTTACTAACCTCGCCAAATGCCGATCGGATAGGACCGACATTTATTTCGTACACTAACTGCTGAAATATCATCCGATTTCAGAGCAAATGACACCTCTTAAAATCTGTAAATAGTAAGTGGCTACGATTTTATGACATATATTATTTCCTTCCGTAGTTTAATTATTTATTAAGCTTTCCTAAAATAATACAGATGTCATTAACGTCATGTTAACGTTTATTTCCAGCTGCGACATCAGAATCAGAATTTTTTGGGCTTGTCTCTTTTCCTGAAGTAAGGTAAATGTTAGCTGCCAGCTTATACTCTTATAACCCGAGCTATTTTTTGACTATACGGTGACGTTTTACAAAAATACGGCAAGCAGAATCACCACAATAAAAAAGTGAAGATCAAAAACAACACATTGTAGGTCTAAACAGCTGTTCGCCAGCGAAAGCAGAGACATGTGCGAAACATGCAACCGGCGTAAACAGAGCATGGATGCATCACACGCATCCTTTGAGTCTCCGAGATGCGCACTAGAGCACAGGGCATTAACAGGAAGCTACAAGCCAAAGATGTGTATATTCTTGGCATACCTTATGTTGTAGGTAATAAGCATTAAAATCGCTTGACAAACGGAGTCTAGAAACGTTCGAATTCAAGCACAAAACTGTTTTTATTTATTTTGGAAATAATTTTATAAGAAAGCAAAAATGTAAATCAAGGGAAACTGTCACAGATAATCTTAGCTATAATACTGTATTTTTTTAAAGTTGTTTCCTTTACGCGTTCATACATTTCTATTGGAAAAATACATTTTAAGTAGTTTACATTTATATTTTTAATTAATTTATTTTTTTATTTGTATTCTACTCAAGCGAAACGATAGGAAAACCTTCAATTTATCTTAAGTATATTTTTTGGTATTCATAATGTACACCAATTTGTTATAAAAATTAATCAAAATAGTGATTTGGCATTAAGCTTCGCTTTAAAAACGAAAGATACACAGACAAACAAGCAGAGGAATAATAACCGTATAATTTTTATACCGCCACAAACGCGTACAAATGTTACTTACTACGATTTATCTTATACCTGTGTACCAAACTACACGCATCAAGCGTTTTTTGGGCGTGGCTTATATGATATCACTGGCGATACAATCCCATACAGACAGGTGTGTTATAAGTGTGGGAGTGGCGATGATGATATGCCATGATCTGCTAGCCAGGCGATATTTGAAAATGTTGAATTTAAAAAATATTTATATGTTATCTCACTGTCTTTTATTGTATGTTGTATTTCGTCTCACTCTATCTCTGCACATAAGAATATCACACACTGTGTGTTTTTTGATTAGTTAAATTTTGGACCCTGATAGTGATGATGCTTGTGTTGAGCGGAACCGGTAGGTGATAACAAATTAAATAAATTCTTTGTTATAAACAAAGTTATTATTGTTTTATTTCAAGAATTATTTTGTATACATATTTAAGGCGAAGTTTAATGCTAAATAACTATTTTGATTAATCTTTATAACGAATTGGTGTGCATTATGAATACCAAAAAATATGTTTTAGATAAATTGAAGGTTATCCTATCGTTTCGCTCGAGTACAATACAAATAAAAAAATCAATTAATCCACAAAAAATATAAATGTAAAATACTAAAAAAATATTTTTTCAATAGAAATGTATGAACGCGTAAAGGAACAACTTACAATACAGTATTATAAATAAGATTATCTGTGACACTTGGTTAACTTTTTTGCTTTCTTATAAAAGTATTTACAAAATAATAAAAAACAGTTTTGTGCTTGAAATCGAACGTTTTTAGACTCCGATTGTCAAGCGATTTTAAGGCTGCCGACAGACGTAGCTATAAAAGATCAAAAGTTATTTGGCTTGGCGTATTTCGGCATATCGCTCGCCATACATTTCAATTGGAAATGTACGGCGAGCGATATGCCGAAATACGCCAAGCCAAATATCTTTTGATCTTTTATAGCTACGTCTGTCGGCCCCATAATGCCCATTACCTACAGTAGAAGGTATACCAAGAATATACACATTTTTGGTTTGTAGCTTCTTCTTAATAACATATATGCAAATACAAGTGGAAAAAAATATGCATTATTTAACAATCGCCGTACAGTAAATTACATATACAGGGTGTATCGGAACGTACCTGACAAACTTTAACCAGCTTTTCCTTAGCACATTTGGAGTAAAAAATGTTATGGGCACTTTGCTGTCCGGTAACATTTTTTTTCAATTAAAAACAAAAAATGACCAAAATTCCACACTCCGTCACTGTCATTGGCATTGTTTCTCGTGTTCATTAGCTGTTATTACCAAGTGTGTCAAAAAGCGTGTTCGCTCTTTCATACACACTATATAATAATAGCTAAAAATGAGACGAATGGTGCCATGCCATTTCGTTGTGATCGTAAAAGCGCGCTAATGTGGGTACGTACGTATATTATTCAACGAAACTCGAATAAAACATTGCCAGGTGGGTTTTCAAACTTTGACAAAGCATAAAACAGTGGTGACATGTGGTGAAAATATGAATGGTAAATTTTTTATTAAAAAAAAATGTTACCGGACAGCAAAGTGCCCATAACATTTTTTACTCCAAATGTGCTAAGGGATAGCTGGTTAAAGTTTGTCGGGTACGTGCCGATACACCCTGTATAATGCACTAAGACATTATTTGTAAACATTAAATATAGTAAGCAACTATTAAAAAAGGTTGCGGAAAAGGTTCTGGACTCTTTAAAGAATAATAAATTACTTTAAAAAGTTTTCGCAAACAATGTCGTTATTGGCATTTCTCCCCATTACCAATCGTGTAGTGGCATTGAAAGGGTTAAACGATACTTCGTATTTGATTTAATAAAACTTGTTTTTATTAAATCAAAGGGCAATTCTGTAATAGGATTCAGCATCAAGGATAAAATTCCTTCAAATAATATTGAAATGTTTCAAAGCAATAATTAATTCTCGTTACGACCAGACTTATCTTGAAAACAATTATTTAATTCAAACAATGATTTATTAAAATTAATTATGACACAATGAATTCAAATGGGAAATACCAAAAAAACATTACAAATAAAGTGAGCAATGAAAAATTGTTTCGAATTTGCGGTTTTGGGTTGTTTATCAGTCATTCAAAATTTATTACATGTTGTCACTTCTATTTATAAATACATTCATTAGAAAAATTGAAACAGTTTTAAGAAAAATAATGTTATTTTAATTAGGTGTAAATCTATAATAATACAAAAGTTTGTTCGTTTGTTAAAAATTTTTAATCTCCGAAAGTTCTTCAACAATTACTTTGAAATTTTGACACAGTGTTGCATTCGAATACGCGTTTGTCTTTTTATATATCTGTACTACAGGGTTTTCCAATAAGTGGTGTTATTTTGAATAGCCCGCTATTTCGGTAGATGTTACTTTTGAAGCTGAAATTTTTTGACATTTGACAAGTAGAAATTACGCCATTAATAAAAATGGAACGATACACGCTTCAACAACGCATTGAAATTATTAAAATTCACTTGAGTGAATCAAATGCAAATCATCTTGAGTGATGAGGCCCATTTCCACCTCGGTGGCTTCGTCAACAAGCAAAATTGTCGCATCTGGGGCTCGGAAAACCCAAGAGTTATTGTTGAAAAGCCTCTCTATCCTCAACGTGTGACTGTTTGGTACGGTTTATGGTCCGGCGGAGTCATTGGACCTTACTTTTTCGAAAATGAGGCTGGAGCAACAGTTACGGTGAATGGATGGAAAAACATGTTTCTTTTAAAAAACAGAGCTATCTCTTAAATAAATATGTTTTTTAAAACAACGCCATCTGTTGTTTCTCTATCTGTATAGACAGACTGAGCCACAGCACCGGGTGGCGGGGTGCAGCTAGGCTATCTATATAAATAAATAAGAAAAGTTGATTTAAAATATGAAAAGTTGAAAGAAGAAGTGTTGGTTAAAAATCTTAAACATTCGAAAGTTCTAATTTTATTATTATTTTTGATATTTTTCGACAAATACTTTTCTATAACAACTATTTTTAGACAAACCCAAAAAGTGTGAACTATACCGATTTAAAAAAAAATCGATGTCGCCAGTTTAAGACCTATCGATTCCAAAGGCGGAGACACTCCAAGACAGGCCAATGTAATTCATTACCTGTCCAAGAAATAATGTCGATATTTGAAGGAGTAAGGAAAATTTGAGTTTAAGGTAAAACGTAACGTACGTTATAATCTACGCGATCATAGATGGCGTTAATTTAATTACATTTTGAAAATGCAAGTTATATAATATGACATATTCAAAACTCAACTCTTTCAAGAAAAACATACAAATACAATATTGGATTGAATCACCGATACTATATTTTTTTTACACGTACAAAACTATGTATTCACATAACTTAACAATATATTAACTTAACCTAACCCAAATATTAAGTAGTTTCACTGTTATGTGACTGCGGAAAGAGAAACAGCGTATTTTTTGTGAATTTCGCACAAGCGTCCAAATTGCTCCCAAATCTCTGGAGCCAGTGATACTAATCTGATGCAGCACAAACTGTAGAACGGTGAGCTCTGGTATTATAAAATTTGCACAGCTTTTTCTGAAGCGAATTTCTAGGTCAACCCAACTATATTCAACGCCAAATATCAATATCCAATTGTTATCAAAAACGAGATGAGACCCAATTGTGTTTTTATTAATATTATTTATAAAGCAGTGTTCTAATTTCTCCTAAAGCCAGATAGTACCTACCCACCTTTAAAACGGTGAAATATTTGACTTTATTGTAACCATGGACCGGATATAAATTCGAAATAATTGCATTTGCTCGGACTTCATTCAACTGATATTAATGTTATTATAATAATAATCAGCAAGTTAATTGGATTATTATTGAAAATTGTGTTCATTTAATGACACATAATATTATTAATAATAATAGTAGTATAAGTCATTCATCGGCTATGGAGTGCCGTGAGCTAGTTTCTACTTACTTTCATTGTAACACTTGCTTCATTTATAAAACATCGTGATAGATATTATGAAAGTAGGTACTAGCCGGTTTCGCCCTCATTTTTCTAATTGATCAAATTTAAAGATTAACTTAATTAAAACTAACCATCATGTCGCAGAGAGGACTGACCTCCAAACAACTCTGTGTTGACACACGCTCCTTGTCTTATTCACATTCATACATCGTCTCATACATACCCGACTGAAGTATATGGTTCACTTGATCGAGCCATGTCTTCCTCACAATTCTCTTTACATTCCTTTCTTCGTTCTGAGCGTCCCTTTCTTAATCTTACTCATTACGCTTACGGCAGCCTTTTCTTTGCGAATCACCACATTTCTCGCACGATCATACATGATTTTACCACACATACGCCTCAGGGAACTCATTTATACAGTCTACTTTCGTCCTTCCTCTGCCAGTTTCTTGCCTAACTACCATACATCAGGGTAGGTACCGGGACTCCATTGTGGACTGCTAGCTACGCTTCTTTGGACATTTTTTTTAAAGGTAATAAATAATTTAGATAAACAATTTGGTGTCCTGTTTTGTCACGTGTGTTTGACGGAAACGACTTTGCGAGCGGAAAATAGTAAAAACTGTGCAACTTTCATAGAATTAACTACATTATAATTGAGATATTTAGTAGTTGATCAAATTTCAGAATCGCGATTCAGCTTAATTAATATAAAATAGATCTATTTACGTCTGGGGAGTTTGGAAATATTAAAGTTCCTTTATTTTAAAAAAAAAGTTAAGAATTTCACGTGCTTTGATAGCTTCGACCACCATGTTTTTGAATTGACGTTTGTCGTAGATTGGAAGGTTAGGACTAACTAACTAACCATCGCGCCGTTTTCCGCATGGGTATGCAGATAGGATGGACCGCCATACAACTCGGTCTTGGCACACACTATTTGCCGCATTCACGTTCATACATCGTCTCATACATCCTCTTCTATTATTCTGACTCTTGGCCCGACTCAAGTATTTGATTCATTCGACAGTGCCATGTCTTCCTCGGGCGTCCCCAACTTCTTCTGCCATTCACATTTGCGTCATATATTCTCCTTACACTCCTTTCTTTGTTCATTCGTTAGGAAAAACCCATAAATTGGTAAGTTAGAAAAACCCACAAATTATTTAAATAACCCAAACTAAGTACCTAATGACTAATGACAATAGTCGTATGCTATAGTAGTGAAGCTGAAACCAAGTGATATTTTTTTTAAGCATTGCGTAAATCGTGTCCAGCGATTCCGAAAACTAACTAATGATTATGTTTTAGTGAGTTTTAACAATGTTCTAGCTATCACAAACATAATATTTAGTTTGATACAATTACAATGTAAACACATTTTTTTTAATTATTCACAAACACACTAAATATTTTACCGTGTTTACTATATTTTCGTTTCTTTCCAAGACAGCTAATTTATAAATATTTGACTGATCAAAACAATTTTCATTTGAATATAAAATTGAAAAATATTTTAAAGAATAAATTACACGTATTTTAAAAGAATTACATTGAAAACACAAGTAACCGCTTCTTACGAACGATTATAGAGAAGAAAGTAAATCAGTCGAAATATTTAACGGTAAATAACCTGAATTGAACCAATGTTTTGCAGGTAGCATTCATGTTGTCAAATAATACATCGTTATGAATCCGTTTGGAGAATAACTTTAAATAACAAATTTACATTTAAAGCGGCGCAACCATAATATTAACAACACTCCAAGAAATAAACAATATGTAATAATCAGATAAAAATGATTAAACATTTAAATAAAACACAAAAGTATGCCAAACGACTTCCAAACATTTCAACAGAGCAAGCTCTCAAAGAATTGTCAAAAAAACTTTGATAGAATATCAACAAACTTTTAACAAATTTTGTAACATTGTATGTAATATAATTTTATGCATTTATTCTGGTTATTAAACAATGATAAATGTGATTATAATTTCCACCAACCTTATTCAGAATCCACATAAACGAATCACAACCAACTTTTGATTCAAAACCAAAATTTGAATACAACAAATCGTTGTAAGTTGGAACAAACACAATACCACTTTCTTTCATTGTTTTTTCATGGTTCAACATTAAAACAAGTAAATAGTTGATTTGGAGCAAGTATTACGTGCACTTTTATAGATAAACAAGGGAAAAAACTTGGTTAGATAGCTCACAAAACAAAAATCAACGACGTCCGTTGTCAATACGCGAGACAAAACAAAATACAAAAGGTCCGGCATGACAGCGCGATGCCAACTTCACCGAATTGCCAACTTGATGGAGCCGATGGAGCGAAGTAGCGATGCGACGTTGCCGGCTGTACCGCCCGCCGATATCTTCTTACAATGTTGCCGGGCGGGGTACCTACGCCATAGTAAGAAGGGGGCAAGCAGGTTTGGTATTTGAAATTTTTTAATGCAGCCCTAATTATAACGCCGCTTATTATTATTGAGGATAATTGTGAACATTTGTTTATTTTATCTGGTACACTTTCGTCGAACGGTGTACTATTATTATATATTGATCTGTGAATACAGATATTTGTATATATTTAGGAACAACTCTTCTTTTAACTTGTTTTGAAGGCAATAATAATGTCTATTTCATGTTTCTGTTAGATTTATTAGTATTATATTCTTCTTCAATAGCATATATATTTATTTATTTCAAGTTCAATCATATTTTGTTGTATTATTTATCTTGTTACAATGGCAAAAAATACATTCTGTATGTATTCTTTTAATAAAGCTTTCGTCCTTTTTGCACTTTTATTCCTAATTTGTGTCGAAATTGCAACTTTTGCGCTCTTTCTTTATAATATATTACTGAATTCGCCCATATAACACATACAACCACACACAAACACACACACCTCTCTCCTTCCCCAGCACACTAATTAACTTTACTTAAAAATGTAACTTAACCATAAAATGTATAATATACCTCATACCTCATATGTATATATGTCAGCGACATGTCATTGGTACCAATTATTGTACTAACTTTTATAACTTTGTAACTATTGTCCTCTATGTAATTATGTACTGTTTGTTTCTGCAATAAACAAAATAAAATAAAATAAAAATATCATTATTAGTTACTACAACATTTTCCTCGAAATATCTTTCATTTGAAAATATATTGTACTATCTTGTTTTGCACAGTTACTTTAAATTTCAAAGCTCTATAGCACACGATGGAAATGACAATGGGAACAGCTTACGATAACCTAACTTACTGAGAGAAAGAGTGAATTACTGAGTGAATTATGTGGAATACACATGGTGGATTTCATATTTCATAGTTAATATTTTCACAGCATATTATATTTCACACAAAATAATAAAATCAACAACATAATGCCGCATTAGGTCAATACGCATCATGGCTTGGCATATTTCAGCATATCGCTCGCCATACAATCTCAATGAGACTGTATTGCAAGCGATATGCCGAAATAGGCCAAACCACAAGAATATAGTTGATTGAGAGCGCAATTGGAGCAGACCGCTCCGGGTACCGAATTGCCAAGGCGCCAACACATCGCCCTTGAGAGGGTTTGCTTCAACTCGGCCATAAAAGGAGTTATCATACTTTCCTATACATGTTTACAACCTTTTGATGATTCAATTAAGTCGAAAACCAGAAGAAACTGCATACTTGTGATTATACATTGAATTTATTTTTAATGAATCCAGCTTCCAAAAATGGAAGCACATTCGTGAACAAAAAGTCATAATAATCTTTAATATTGGTATGGCTTAATAGGTATACCTACACTTGAAACAATAATGGCGTTGGTAAGGTAGGTACCAATAATATATCATTAACCCTGAGGCGTATGTGCGTTAAAACCATTTACGACCTTATTACGAATATGGTTATCCGAAAAGAACGCAAGGCCGATTTTTGTAATGGACAAGTTAAAAAAAAGAAAATTATACGTTTAGATCGGATTAAAGAGTGTTATGAGAATATATAACCTGTAAGTTGATGGAAGAAAAAGTCGGAGACGATCCAGAATTCCAGCAAGATATGACATGTTGGAGGGAATGAAATTCTTCAGTCATGTAATGTCAAGAGTAGGCATGTTTGTAAATGTACCAAGGAGCATGTAACAAGGCAGATTTGAGGGAATATCTACCCTTTCAGCTTACCCCTACGGAGAAATGCGTTATGGTTGGTTAATTAGTATCTAAATCACCAAGAAACACCGAAACTTCCTATATTCCTTTTCAAAGAACCTTTTGAAGAAAGAAAGCTTTTTGTACTTATTGTTGTACACCGTTATTTGACAGTTGGTCTGATATGACATGTTGTGTGCATTATAAAAATAATTAAATACACACAAATGCCAATTCCCCCGGTGTACAAGAAATACACACAAATGCCAATTCCCCTGGTGTACAAGAAATACACACAAATGTCAATACCCCCGGTGTACAAGAAATACACACAAATGCCAATTCCCCTGGTGTACAAGAAATACACACAAATGTCAATTCCCCCGGTGTACAAGAAATACACACAAATGTCGACCGGTCAGTGGTTGAGTGGGCATAGCGCTTGGGTCTCACCCGAGCGTCGCGTGTTCGATTCCTCGGCTGGCTAAGTCCTCCACCACAACACAAGCAACATTTTCGGCTTTCTGTGGTGGTAGTAGGAGATTTTCAAACATTGTTGGGTTATTCGTAACCCGGGAATGTTTGTCTTTCTTAAAAAAAAAAAAATGTCAATACCCCCGGTGTACAAGAAATACACACAGATTCCAATTCCCCTGGTCTACAAGAAATTGTATTTATTTTTGATGGTGAAATATTATCAATCTTAAAAAATAGGTAGCTACCTACATCTATAATTTTAAAACAATTCGTAAAATAGCGTGCAAAGGAAAATACACATGATCATTAAGCCCCCGCATACCCAATGTCTACCAATTTATAACAAGTTAATAAGATAGTATACATTTGTTATGCGGAAACGTTAATTTTGTTTTATCATTTAATATGTAATAGGCACGTTCACAGTGTATCTTCAAATGCATCTAAAGCATCTGTCAAAGGTTTTTGCTCTATTTCAAACGATTCGTGTTTTATTAAATATTTTCACTAATTTCGCTTAATTATTATCGTTTTTTAATATTAGCGCGCTCCCTCTAACATTCGTATTTACATATCTCCCTTTCAAACCATCTTTGAACGCATATTACGCGACCTTAAATTGCAAAATTTATCCTTTAAATAAAATGTACTCTTTACTCTAATTAGAATAATTAGTAGGTACCGTAAACCACTAAAATTTTCGCTTCTAAAAATAGCAGAGTTGCGTAAAGTAGGTACCTACCTAACTAGATTTATTATTCCAACCATAAAATTGAACATAGATAACAATCTTGTAGAGCGGACGCATTTATTAATATGGATATCCAATCAATAAATAAATCTATTGCCACAATACGGGTCAGTAATAATATTGCAACTGGTTTTTCATAGTGATATCAAGGGGAACATAAATCAATGCTCCATTTATCTCAAGTCTGACATGTTAAGTCTGCGAATGAAGTTTGTAAGTGTAATACCACTGGAAAGAAAAACCATAGATGTGTGTTTTATATCGATTTGAAAGAAACCTGATGTCGCAAGTTCACACTAGACTCCTAGGTAAAAATAAATAGGACTAATTATTCATACTAGATATTATAATGGAGTTGCCGCTATACTGTCAGATTAATTTATCTATAAACTAGCAGACGTGTACCCAGCGTTGCTCGACTATCTACTTTCAATAAATATAATATTTTGTATTATATTTATATATATATATATATATATATATATATATATATATATATATATATATATATATATATATATATATAAACCTTCCTGCACAGTTTATAAAAACTAAGAGTACACGCAGACAGACGCGTTTTATACTGTTTAGAGATATGGAAGACAGTCTCAAATTTAGCTAGTCTATCAATTTGGCTAGTCTATCAATTTGGCTAGTCTATCAATTTGGCTAGTCTATTAACTTGGCTAGTCTATCAATTTGGCTAGTCTATCAATTTGGCCAGTCTATCAATTTGGCTAGTTCAATTTGGCTGGTCTATCAATTTGGCTAGCCTATCAATTTGGCTAGTCTATTAAATTTAAGGGCTAGTCTATCAATTTGGCTAGTCTATTACATTTAACGGCTAGTCTATCAATTTGGCTAGTCTATCAATTTGGCTAGTCTATCAATTTGGCTTGTCTATTAAATTTAAAGGCTAGTCTATCAATTTGGCTAGTCTATCAATTTGGCTAGTCAATCAATTTGGCTTGTCTATTAAATTTAAGGGCTAGTCTATCAATTTGGCTAGTCTATTACATTTAACGGCTAGTCTATCAATTTGGCTTGTCTATTAAATTTAAGGGCTAGTCTATCAATTTGGATGTCTATGTGCGACTGACACGTTTATTATGTAAATACATGGAAGTGGTAGAGCGATAGAATTGAGATCTACATGGATTTGAAAGAAACTTAAGTCGCCAATTTATTTAGACAAGACAATTCGACTCTTGACTCTGTGAAGAAACAGGTGGTCCATTTATAAGATTTCCCTATCTACACATGGATTGCAATCTTCAGAACACAAGCGTCAGGTGGGATTGATGTCCTTGTTCTGCCGCAATTTCAATGAAATATGTTCCAAAGAACTAGCTTCTTGAGGATCCCTTCAGATGCACAGACGGGAAATCGCCAAACGCACAACCCAATATTTGTACACGGTTGACATTAAATTTTGTCAAACAAGAACGGGTCTTTTCTACGACTCATTATTGAGTTCAACAGCTTTGGGAGGCGGGTTTGGGTATAGCCACCCTGGAACCGTTTATTGGATAACCAACACCCCTCCTATAGATCACCCCAAGTGGTTCGCTACGTTTTTTTAATTTATCAGATTTTTTATATTCTTCATGACCCATATCCACTCCTTCCGTTCCTCAACAAGATCCCCCACACAGCATCCCCAAAGATGAAATCAGCCCTGAGGGAAGTTATTTTACAGAGGGAATCAAATGTAAGTTAATGTAAAATCGACTCCTGAGCCGATAAAGTTAATAATTTTTTTTATTTTATTTTATTTTATTTTATTATTTTATTTTTTTATTTTTATTAAAACACAAATAACATTGTTTACATCACTTTATTTCGATACAAAATCTCAACATGTTTCATGAACCAAGTTCACTTCATCAGGAGCACAAGTATACTAAAGTTATAATTAAAATTAGGTCTAGAAAGAAGAGGTAGAAGGAGCGGGGAGGGGTAAGAGTGGGGGAGGGTTATTCAAAGTAAGAATTAAAATGTCATTAGACGGGAAAGGCCGGGTAATTGGGAAAATATTTAAAATGGGGTTTATAAAAATTTTTTGTTTACTAATAATATCTGCTTTCATATTCACGTGTTTTCTTATTTCTAGTATTTCAAAATTATTGATTTGAGATACCTTGTAAACAGAATGTAGTATTTTAAAACCTGAATTAATATCGAAAGTATGGTCGTTATTTAATAAATGAACCGCAAATTCTGATTCACAGTTTCCCTTTAAAGCCCTAAGATGTTCTTTAATTCTGATCTCAAAGTTTCTATTAGTTTGTCCTATATAAAAGGAATTACAATCATTACAGTTGAGTTTATAAACACCTGATTTTTTAGTTTGACTATCAATATCTTTATTATTAAGAATATATTTTTTTAATTTGTTATTCGTATAAAACGCCGGTTGAATAGGGAAGGGGGTGTTTTTATTTAAAATTTTGGAAGTATCTTTATCTACAAATAGAATTCTACGCCATTGTTTGTTTGTATCTTTATAAATAGGATAAATATAAAGTTTAAAGAATTTATGTTTAATTTTTTTATTTAGTATTTCATCTATCAATTTATTAGGATAGCCGTTATTAGATGCTATTTGTTTTATGATATTTAATTCTGAGATATAATTAGGATCCGACAAAGGAATCGAAATTAATCTATTAAGCATAGAATGGAAAGCTGCGACTTTTTGAGAAAAGGGATGATTTGATGAATTATGAATGACAATATCAGTGTACGTATCTTTACGAAAAATATTAAAATCTATTTTATTACCTATTATTGTTAAATTTAAATCTAAGAAATTTAAACTCTTATCTATACCTATTTCTAATGTAAATTGAATATTTTTGTGTATTTTATTTAAAAAGTTTAAGAACATGTTCAATTGTCTTTCTGTTCCTAACCAAATGCAAAAAATGTCGTCCACATATCTCTTCCAACAATATAAATTTTTAAGTAACAAGGCACCGCTATTAAAAATCTTATTTTCTAAATTATTAATAAAAATATCTGCAATCAAAGGACTCGTACTGTTCCCCATGGCCAAGCCATCCTTTTGTTTAAAAATTGTATTGTTAAATTGAAAATAATTTTGTTTAAAAATAACTTCGAAAAATAAAATGAGGTCATGGATAAGGTCTTTCTGTAAGTTAGATGAATTTAACAAACTATTGATGATGGTTTTACTTTCTTCTATTGGAATACTAGGGAATAAATTTACTACGTCAAAAGAAACCAACATAGCATGATTAGGAAATTCCAAATCCTTTAGATAATTTAAATTAGCCAACTTTTAAATTAGCGTCAGCTATCAATACTGTAATTAATAATGCTAATATATTTCAACCAACATACACAGTTAAAAATTCGTTAGAATTAGTTAATTATATAATCAATCGCAGTGACAGCAGTTCGTGTTTACACTTTGCTCTTGCAAAAAAACTAAAAAAAACCTCCGAATTCGTGTGCAAACAGTATTTATATGGAAAATTTAAGTGCCAAAAAAGTTTATTTGATAAAACAGTAATAAAATAATACTATTCTAGCGGATTCTAAACATTTTTATCGAAAGTTTTTAAAACAACCTAAGATTGTGTGTTTGTTCTCATTGAAATGTCCATCCCACCGATGCCTGATGAATGCTGCCATCGGCGTAAAAAAAGAATGCTAGATAAGATGACGTCCCCATCACAAAAAAAGGCCTCGGGAATGATTTCTCCAGTGGTTGAAGATGAGGAATCTGACGGAGCATCGGACTATTCCGACGTGTCTGAAAATGAGAGTGAAATCCCAGTGTCCTCAGTCCAGATACTGAACGACACTGAAGCAAGTCTAAGAGCACTCCAAGATGTCCTTGCTGAAAAGCAGTCAAGAGTCTCAAAGGATCAACAACTGCGGATAAGCGCATATGTATCCGCTGTATTCAGATCAGTTTCACAGCTGTTATTGGAACGAGAGGGCTTCAAAGCTGATCTGGCAACAGTCAATGCCAAATTAATAGTGGCAAAGGGAGAGATCGCGATTGAAAAAGCAGAAAACCAACACAGGTTAGAAAAAATATTGCAGTTGGAGTCAGATCTAGGACCAGTGATGCGTAGAGTAGCCGATGCCACGGAAGCAAGCCTATCGTTTGCCGATATTGTGAAAAATGGCCCAAAGAAGATGATACCATCAATCAACCGCTCAGGACTTAACGTTGGGACCCCCAAACCTGCTGTATGCATCTTCCCAAAGCTGGATTCTACAAAAGATAGCGACGATACGAAACAGCTACTAAAAGATACATTACGACCATCAGAACTTGGAATCCGTGTGACGGGCATTAGGAGTATCAGAAACAAAGGTGTTGTAATCCATACTGCAACACAAGAAGATCAGGATAAAATACTGAAAACCCCATGTCTAGCAAACTCGGACACTCTAAGCGCTCGATTACCAACAAAACGGCTTCCAAGGGTGATTTTCTTCAACGTTCCTCGTGACCTAACGGACGAGTGCTTCCTAAAAAATGCCTTAGCAGGAGCCCAGGACAAAGCAGGCCTAGATTTCGCAGTAAAAAGTTGCAAGCTAAGTCACCTTGCTGGCGCTCGAACTGGATCAACTTGCCACCGGGTCTTCGAGGTTCCTGCCCACATTCGTCACGTGCTGGTGGAGCAAGGGAAAGTCTTTGTGGACTGGAATGTGTGCCGTGTTCGTGACTTCATTGGACTTACAGTGTGCTCCAAGTGCCAAATGATCGGACATTCCTTCAAGTTTTGCAAGGACCAGCAAAGATGTGGACACTGCGCAGGCGAAGGTCACGCCCGGATAAACTGCCCAAAAGCCGCCGCCGAGCCTGTCTGCGCCACCTGTACAAGATTTGGGAAGCCCGCTGCACATCCGACTGGAGACAAGGACTCCTGCCCGGCCTACAAGGCTGCCCTTGCCAAGGACTTTGCAACTATTGATTATGGCGTCTAATTACATTGAAGAAGATGACGAGGTAGATTACGAAAATACTCATAATTTCTGTGATTGGCTAAAGTTTCATAGCAACTACAATATGGAAAATATTAATATTGTTCAGTTGAATGTTAGATCGATTTATAAATACTGGGATACTTTGAATGTCTACTTAAATACTTGTTGGAAGCATATTCATGTGTTAATGTTATGTGAAACGGCTATAACACCGAATCTTGTCTGTCTGTATAATATTCCTGGATTTAATTGTTACAACTATTGCCGAACTAAAAAATCTGGAGGAGGTATATTGCTATATGTTCGAAATGAATTCACATTTCAACAGAAAACAATAGAAACAAATCATTTTGAATGTGTGCTTGGCTCTATGACACTTCCAAACAAGAGTATTTTAAACATCATAGCAATATACCGCCCCCCCAACTCTAGCCAACCACAATTTCTTAATGAAATATCTGCCATTCTGCATACTATAAGCCCCAAAGAAAATGTTTTACTTATAGGAGATATTAATCTAGACTTGTTAAATTGTCAAAACCCTATTATTATGGCATATGAAAATATAATGTCGGATAATTATTTAATCAAATGTATTTGTGACGTAACTAGAGAAGCAGTTTTAGCAGGAAAAGTTACTCGTACTTGTTTAGACCACATATTTGTCCGATTTAACAGTGGATGTAAACAAAGCGATTCTCTTTCCTCGTGTGTATGTAATAATATTACTATAGCGGATCACTTTTTAACTGCAGTTAATATTAAATATAGTGCAAGGAAAGAAGCCCCAGAACACGGGGAAAGAATTTCGTTTTTATCGCAAAACAAAATCGACAAAAACATTCATAATTTTAAGTGGCACTCCTTGCTTGAGGAACAAGATTGCAATATACTATATAGTAAAATTAAAAACAACTTTAAGAATTTGTATGAACAGAGTAAAATCGTTATGAATTATAAACCCAAAAAAGACCTCTGTCAATAAAACCTTGGATAACTTCTAATATCTTAGAAAACATTAAAAAAAAAGATTCATTGTACAGAAGGTGGAAGAATTTTCCTAGCAATCAATTCTTTGAATTGGAATATAAAACTTTCAGAAATAAGGTGACAAAAGAAATTATTAAATGTAAGTCTACCTTTTTTAACAATAAATTCAAAAATTATTTTGGAAATACAAAAAAAACTTGGGATGAAATAAATAAATTATTAGGACGCAAGTCCAAAAGTAGTTGTGACGAAATAATCTCGAAATATATGTTAAATACGAATAATGAAGAAACCGTAGCAGATAAGTTTGTTGAATATTTTACAAATAGTGTTAACTCTATGATACATAAATGTGATTATTTAGCATCGACCGTCAGGCCGAATGAAGTGCAACATAGTATGTACCTACCCAGAGCTACCTGCCAAGAAATCAATATTATTGTTAGCAAATTAAACAATTCAAAGTCACCAGGGATTGACAACATTCGAATGTTTGACATTAAGACACATATTAATATTTTAGGGCCTGTTATAACACACTTTATCAATTTAATTTTATCGCAAGCAGTAATACCAGATGAACTAAAAAGTAGCATCATTAGGCCAATTTACAAAGGGGGCAAACATACAGATATTCAAAATTATAGGCCAATAAGCATATTGCCAGCCCTAGAAAAAATACTTGAAAAATACATTTCCATAAAACTTAATAAATATCTAGAATCTTTCTCTTTGTTGGATCCCAACCAATATGGATTTCAAAAGAAAAAAGTACGGAAATGCTGCTTCAGGAATTTTCAAATCACATAAATTATGAATTAAATCTAAAAAAACAAGTTTTGGTTTTATTCATAGATAACTCTAAGGCATTTGATACCATTGATACAAATAAACTATTAGAAACACTGGAGGCAATAGGAATTAGAGGAAAGCTGCTAGTTTTATTAAAAAATTTACTAACAGATCGACAAATAAGAGTAAAAATTCTTAAAAAATTTAGCAAAAGAAAATATATCTCAACAGGTGTTGCACAGGGGTCAATTCTAGGGCCAACCCTTTATATTATTTATGTCTCAATTATGAGAAAATTGTTTTCATTTGTTAAACATTTTGTATATGCAGACGATACGGCGCTCGTAATATCGCACGAAGATCTGGTTACTGCAATGAACCTTATGCAACATGATTTTATTGCCCTACTGAAATGGTCGCATGATGCAGGCCTCTTTATAAACGCCAAAAAAACTAAAATTATGCACATCAGATCTCCACACGCCAGATGTAATGTAATTCCTTCATTATATACACACACATTTGACTGCATACATAAAAATGTTGCACAGCCCTGTTCATGTGAAACCATTGATTTTGTCAAAAGTTATGTATATTTGGGTGTTACTATTGACTGCTACATGAAATGGGATGTACAAATTGCTAATGTTTGTAAACGTCTACGAGCTATTGTGGGTAGGATATATAAAATAAAATATTTCGTGCCTATAAGTACTTTAAAGTTAATCTACTTATCTCTGGCTGAATCCACTATACGTTATGGAATTACTTCTTGGGGACATTCTTGTAAAACTAATATAAGCTATATACAAACATTACAAAACTCCATTATAAAATTGTTAATCCATAAATATGACAATCAACACAGAAGTAACATTAAATTAATATACAAGTCTCTGAATATTTTACCTGTCAGAGGATTATTGTTTTATAATATTGTAAGTCAACATGTTATATTGTCTGATTCATTGTATAGGGAAAGAGTTTGCCATAAACATAACACAAGATTCACTCAAAATGAAGGACTGGTAGTTCCGAAATGTACTAATAAATATGGTGAAAGAACTTTAAACTATATAGTACCCAAAATGTTTAACTTATTACCAATGACAATTAAAAATAATAACATGTATACTGCTAATGTTAAATATAATCTAAGGAAATGGTTATTGGATAATAATGATCTATACTGATGCCCCTGAAATGGAATTCATATTCTTAGAAAATGGAAAAACAATTATTTTGTAATACCTGACTACCTACCTCTATTTATGAAACTATTGATGTACTTGTTGATAATACTAATTTGTTCATACATTTATTTTTACTTGCTTATTTTATAAGGCTTTTATGTTTTATGTTGATAATACTAATTTGTTCATACATTTATTTTTACTTGCTTATTATATAAGGCTTTTATGCTGCTATTTAAACTTTTCTGCAATGTAACCAATTTATGTAATTATGTACCGTTCAAATTGTATCTTATGAGTGTATAAATGTTGTCTCTATGTCCCTGCTGACAAACTACACAAGTAGTTTAGCGGGTTTAAATGTGAATAAATAAAAAAAAAAAAAAAAAAATATATATATTTTTAAACAAAATTATTTTCAATTTAACAATACAATTTTTAAACAAAAGGATGGCTTGGCCATGGGGAACAGTACGAGTCCTTTGATTGCAGATATTTTTATTAATAATTTAGAAAATAAGATTTTTAATAGCGGTGCCTTGTTACTTAAAAATTTATATTGTTGGAAGAGATATGTGGACGACATTTTTTGCATTTGGTTAGGAACAGAAAGACAATTGAACATGTTCTTAAACTTTTTAAATAAAATACACAAAAATATTCAATTTACATTAGAAATAGGTATAGATAAGAGTTTAAATTTCTTAGATTTAAATTTAACAATAATAGGTAATAAAATAGATTTTAATATTTTTCGTAAAGATACGTACACTGATATTGTCATTCATAATTCATCAAATCATCCCTTTTCTCAAAAAGTCGCAGCTTTCCATTCTATGCTTAATAGATTAATTTCGATTCCTTTGTCGGATCCTAATTATATCTCAGAATTAAATATCATAAAACAAATAGCATCTAATAACGGCTATCCTAATAAATTGATAGATGAAATACTAAATAAAAAAATTAAACATAAATTCTTTAAACTTTATATTTATCCTATTTATAAAGATACAAACAAACAATGGCGTAGAATTCTATTTGTAGATAATGATACTTCCAAAATTATAAATAAAAACATCCCCTTCACTATTCAACCGGCGTTTTATACGAATAACAAATTAAAAAAAATATATTCTTAATAATAAAGATATTGATAGTCAAACTAAAAAATCAGGTGTTTATAAACTCAACTGTAATGATTGTAATTCCTTTTATATAGGAAAAACTAATAGAAACTTTGAGATCAGAATTAAAGAACATCTTAGGGCTTTAAAGGGAAACTGTGAATCAGAATTTGCGGATCATTTATTAAATAACGATCATACTTTCGATATTAATTCAGGTTTTAAAATACTACATTCTGGTTACAAGGTATTTCAAATCAATAATTTTGAAATCCTAGAAATAAGAAAACACGTGAATATGAAAGCAGATATTATTAATAAACAAAAATTTTTTATAAACCCCATTTTAAATATTTTCCCAATTACCCGGCCTTTCCCGTCTAATGACATTTTAATTCCTACTTTGAATAACCCTCCCCTACTCTTACCCCTCCCCGCTCCTTCTACCTCTTCTTTCTAGACCTAATTTTAATTATAACTTTAGTATACTTGTGCTCCTGATGAAGTGAACTTGGTTCATGAAACATGTTGAGATTTTGTATCGAAATAAAGTGATGTAAACAATGTTATTTGTGTTTTAATAAAAAATAAATAATGTCATCACAAAGCGAAAAGTAATTAGAAGAAGTTTTCTTCGAAAAATTAATAATTTTTTCATAAAAGATTCCTCACAGTGTCCACTTTTATATTAAAAGTTCCGTCCATATTTCGTTTTATTGAACTTCTCAGTAATTAAATGGCAACAATTAAACGCAGACAAACAGTTTTGAAATAGACAATTGACTTATAAAAGTTTTAATTCAGCATTTAACGTTAAAATTGATTTGTCGCCACCAAGAAACTAGTTGAAAATCTAATATGTAATAATGTAATTCTGTTCACTATCATAAACTTCCTCCCACGATACCGGTGGCGATGGCAATTATTATTATTATGGCGTTTTATGAACCTTCACCTGCAAAATTCGTTTCCCTATCAAAAACCAATTCCACCCAATCATCCTCGTAACGCTTGACAGTGTTTCCTAGACTAGAATCTATCAAAACAAGTTTTCGCGGGTGGAAAATCTTGTGGACACTAAAAATCATGGATTTTCTTTATACTATCCCTCATTCTGTTGATAAGATTTGATGTTTTAAATTTATGAAATTAGGAATAATTTCAAACGTTAGGAAAATTGTTAGGTTTTTAAAAATTCTAATAAATGCATATACGGTGTCTGGAAACTCGTAGTACAAGCTGGTAGCACATCGCACGGAGATCCAAGATTTTTTTTTTCGATCTGAGTATTTTAAAAGACATTTCTACGCATTTTAAAAGACACTAAACAGCTGTTATTACCTTAGAACGACAGATTTTTTTTTACTCGAATACGAAAGTTCGTATTAAAAAAAAATTAAATCTACATACCACAAAATTTACCCAAATGATGTAGATTTATTAATTTCCCGCTTGCGGTGCTAAAATCAACGATTCTTCGCTTAAATTTCTAATTATACTGACGTAATAATAACTAACCTACTCTTTTTTACAACTGAACTTGCGAAATCTCTGAATAATGTATTTAATACCATCCATATCTTGCTTGTAGGTAATAATAAAGTTAAATTAATGTTTTAACTTAAAAACATTTAATTGTGTAAACATTCATTATATTATTAAAAGCAAGATATAAATTGTATAAAATACTTTACTAAATACTAAAACTTTATTATTATTGTTCAAACATTCATTATATTATTACAAGCAAGATATAAAATACTTTACTAAATATTAAAACTTTATTATTATTGTTCAAACATTCATTATATTATTACAAGCAAGATATAAAATAGTTTACTAAATACTAAAACTTTATTATTATTGTTTAATGAGCAGGCAGCATACACAATAGGTTATTTTTAAAATTAATTAAAAAAATCAACCAGTAAAAAACAATGTTTTTTTGTACAATACATCTATTTTATACTTTTTATTTTGGTTGGTTTGACCTAGTATTGAACCTTCCTACCCAGAAATTGGTTTGACCGAGTATTGAACCTTCCTACCCAGAAATTGGTTTGACCGAGTATTGAACCTTCTTACCCAGAAATTGGTTTGACCGAGTATTGAACCTTCCTACCCAGAAATTGGTTTGACCGAGTATTGAACCTTCTTACCCAGAAATTGGTTTGACCGAGTATTGAACCTTCCTACCCAGAAATTGGTTTGACCGAGTATTGAACCTTCCTACCCAGAAATTGGTTTGACCGAGTATTGAACCTTCCTACCCAGAAATTGAAGTCGACAACTCTACCAACCTCGCTTAGTATCGATCGGATAGGGCCGACTTTTATTTCGTATATTAACTGTTGTAATGTCATCCGATTTCAGAAAAAATGCGTATATGTCTGCGTGTGCAATCTGCCGAATTTCAGCTCGACATGACGTCAGAAAGTGGGTTAATTTTCACTTTAAAGATTTGCATTTTTCCTTCCCGAAAACAAAGTGAAATTTCTTAGATGTATTTAATAAGTTGGTCCTTTCTTTTCACCAGATAAGAACACAATCGAGCTTTAAATGTGTTTATTGATTTGTTAGGTGGGAAATGCCCACCTCATACAGGACCCCACCGGGAGACAGCCTGGCTTCTCATTGCCTCGCAAAACCTGGTCCGCCATCAATAGGTTAAGGTCAAGGTGCCCACATGATGCACAGATGGGGCCTTAAAGAGCCGGCGATGTGTGAATGTGGTGCGGTGCAGACCACCGACCATTCCCTGGTGGGATTGATGAAGTTCACATGGCGACGCCTGAGTCCCTAGAATGGCGCGAAGACCTAGATGTCCCCCACTGACCCCCCCACCATACGAAAGAAGAAGAAGAAGCATCGATGACATTGTCGAAGTTTGTTAATTTGTTTGTATGTATTTTATACTACGACTTCTGCAGCTGATAGTTCCTGTCCTTAGATCAACTTACACCTTATTCGTGAAAGTGTATACAATTAACTAAACTCGTTATTGTAAGCAAATTATGCTCCTACACCACTGTGCGTTACGCCGCGTTGCGCCTTCGATTTAATTAAATATCTACAACCACTTACTATTGTACATCCTTCAAACTTTACGTAACTATGTATTATTCCCAATTCCCAGTATATTGCTTCCAATCTGACTTTAACAGTATTTTATATATTTGGTCGAATTCCGCTAGAATTGTAGAAAATACTAAATTGTACTACTGTACAAAAAAAAATCTTTGACCCAGCCTCGGTGAGAAGTACCTAATTTCATTGAAGCTCTTATATATGGGAATGAAATGTATTGGTCGTAGCTGTCAGAGTAACTTTTATTATTGTTTTTTTTTGCGGTCTGGGAATTTTTCAGTTATATTTCGTACGCAAAGGTTAATTTCTTAAGCCGAAACTCGGGAAGAAATCGCGGCAAAATATTATTTATTAAAAGTTATTTTATAAAAAGCTAAAACTTCGTGTTGTAAATAACATGAAAGTAGATAAGTACCTACTTTGTTTTTATTATTTATTTTTTTTATTGAGTAAAAATGCGGGTTAGTATGCATAGTAAATACTTTTTATTGTGACACTCGCCATGCTAGGGATGTCCCTTCGCTATTTTTATTTTATTGTAATCATATTTATTATTTTAAGAACAGTATTTACATCACTTATACAATTTTGAACTCTGATTGAATTTTGCATAATCCCCAGATATATATTTTTTTGATTAGCGTCATAAAAACTTCCCTCATGGCCAATGTCATCTTGGGGATGCTATATGATAGGTATTTTTAAGGAAATAAAGGAGAGGGAGTTCTGGGAAGGAAACGGGTATAAGGGGTTGGTAGGAATCTGGGGGTCAGTGAGTCCAGGAGTGACGGACGTACGTATCTTTTCTCCAACTGCAGTGCAAGAAGAATAGAGTCCTGTTGGATGGTAGCGAATCTCTTGGGGTGACATATGGCAGAGGTATTGGTAATCCAATAAATGTTTCTGGGTGTGGCGGTACCCACACCCGCCTCCCAAATTGAGAGAATTGTTGAAACTGACTGATTGCTTTAAAAAAAGAATAAATATATTATTTAATTCAAAGAACCCGAAAAACAAAACCAGTAAGTATTAGAATTCAATACATACATGGTGTTCGGAAAATAGTGGGATAAGCGGAAAAATGGTGAGTGTACACCATTTGGAGTCGATTTCATGGTTCGATTTAAGCTTTCGTTTTCTATTAAATCAAGTACTAAGATGTAATGTTTGCTACGGGGTTATTTCATTGATTTCGCTATTTATTTCTTGATGTTCTCCACAAAACGATTATTCACCAATATATTACGGAGAGGATTACATATTTATTTATTTATTTATTTACGCCCTAATGGGCTTTTACAAACGTAGTTAACAAGTAATACAGTTGTGTTACATAGTTTACAATAAATAATGATTTTTGATTAAATTAAGGTAAATTCAAATTAATAGTGTGGATTACGGAAAGCTAAATATGTATTAAGGAACATGTACTGTACATATAAAAACAAAAGTGTATTCACTACAGAGTTGTCAATTCATACATCTCAGTAAAATGATTAAAAAGATTTCGTTTTATAACTAATACGGAATCTTTAAGCATGTCTACAATATTCCCAAATTTATTGCCAAAATGATGTAGTCTATTTATAGGTGTATGAGCTACATAGTTGGTTTTAAAATTGTCACAGAAAAATGTAGCACTTTGCCTCGTATTTCTAGTCGGTACGTAAAATTTTATTTTGGCGAGAATTTCAGTGTTGTCAATGGAATTATTAATAATTAATTATTAATAATATTTGAGGTACATGTAAGTATAAAAAAGTCATGGGGCAGTTTTCCTATTTTCAGTTTCTCATTGTTTTTTTTGTCGACTATCTCCAAAAGTTTTTATAAAAAAAATAATGTTCAGATCTAAAAAATATGCCTTATGAGTTCTATATGTGATTTAGATTAGCTAGTTTCCTGACACCGTGTATAGTATAAAAAGCTTAAAATAATTTATTTTTCTTACTCATAAAGCATTCATTTGCACAGAATTATCTGTATGGAATTTCTATTTTACGAATTTACCTGTCAAAAATCATACAATACCTCTTACTGTTCATTGTATCCCACATTTGTATCTAATCTTACCTGTGTAGGAGCCGGATTGTAAGTAATGCAGTCAAGCTAGTACATTTTGAAACAAAACAAATATGTTAAAAATGTTTACGTTTCCTGGGTTGACATCCCAGAAGCTTGTTCCATATCTAAAGTGGAAGTTCCTCCCCCTCCGTCGAACTGCGCCAGAGGGGAGAAATATTTTTATCAAATTTCTCGGGATGGAAAACACTCTGGAGAATTTGATGTCAGGAAGCTGTCTTATGGTAGTAGCTTTTCTATGTGAATGCAGTTCTTTGGAACAAAATCCTACAAACGGAAAAGAAATACAATAAAAGTCCTTGACAAATGCATCGATAGTTCTCTGATAAACTTTTAGTAAAATGCGAATAAATTTTCATGATTTCGAACACGTGTTCATAACCAGGAAACTTATTGATTCATTCGTTAAATGCCTCCTATCCCATTTTTCACAGAATTACGAATAATTACAGACGATTCTTAATAAATTATCAATATTTTATACGGGTAACTTTTCTCCGTGTATCTTAATTAAAATTTTACATTCGTCTTCCCCCTCACCTCGAGGCTTCAAATTGTTTACGAATAGTCCAGAGCTTTTTAGGTTTAAGGGACCGAATGGGATGAGATGGGATGCGATGGGATGGGATGCGATGGGATGGGAAGAGAGAATATTTGAAAATTTCCTACTACCACCACAGTTTTTTTTATTTTTTATTTATTTATTAAAAGTATACAATACAGAATATAGTATATTATATAAAGCATTGTACTCCCAGGAGTTAATAAACTCATTGCGGGAATGATACGCATTACATGAAACATATAGCTGTATGTATTAAATGGACATCTGATGGGACATACACAACATTATTATTTCAGATAGTCATTAATAAGATGAAGTTTGAGCATGTTAGTTTGGGTCTTTTTACATTGACTTGCACATTTGATCTCGTTGGGTAGTTGATTATATTTTGTGTGAGCTATGTATTCTAGGGATCTTAGTCCATATTTTGTTGATTTGATTTTTGGTATATGTAGTTTGTTGTGATTTCTTGTGTTGTGTTGGTGTACGTCGTAATTGTAATAGAGTGTAGTGTTGGAATGTGCCGAGTGTTGAATTACTTGTAATATAGTTTTCGTTATTTCAAAAGTGGGAATGGTATTAAAAGGAAGTATTTGGGTGTTTCTGTAGATGTCTTTGACATGTGTGTCCCAAGGTAAACTGAAAATATTTCGCAGGGCTCTATTTTGGACGACTTGGACTTCTGAAATCATTTTTTTGTAGCAAATCCCCAGATTCCGGCGAGATATATTAGATGTGAGTGAATCATAGCATGGTAAATCGATTTTAATAGAGAGGGGGAAGTAACCCGCGAAGTCTATATAAAACACCAGTTATAGGAGTAATTTTGGATAGAACATGTTTAAATTGGTGATTCCATGTGAGTTGTGAATCAATGAAAAGGCCAAGATATTTTGTAACATCAGCCCTTTCAAGGCGGTTATTATCAAGACTTATATTAAGACTTACATTTTTTTATTTGCAAACAGTATGTAATGTGTTTTTTTTTATGTTTAGGCTAAGTTTGTTTAATCGCAGCCAGTTTCCCAGGCAAGCTACATCCCTTTCCATTTCCTTTTCAAGTTCGTTTAAATCATTATTGTGATAAAGAATCACTGTGTCATCTGCATAGAGTTGTATTGTACCCTTAAGTCCCCATTTAGCAATATCATTTATATATATTAAAAATAGTAATGGTCCAAGTACGGAGCCCTGAGGCACGCCACATTTTATGCTGGTTTTGGTGTTGTTTGAAAAAGAATGTATTCTATTATTAGTGTGATGTTTCAAGCTGTTTTGGTAATCTAATATCAAAATGTTATGATCACTTAGGTAGGCATCTATATTTGCAGTAGTTGAGGAAATATTTTGTCTGTTTGAGATGATATGGTCTATTAGAGAAGTAGAGGTATCTGTTACTCGTGTAGGATAGGATGTGTTACATATGAAACAGTTGTATGAGTCTAGCGTGTTGATGTACCTAAGAGATGTATTATTTTTTTGAAGAATGTCAATGTTGAAATCACCAAAGATAAGGGTATCATTTCTACAGTTATTTAAAATAGATTAAAGATACATTGAGAATTCGTTAATGTTTGATGTAGGCTTTCTGTATATAACATAAATATTTAACGGTTTAAAATTTCTATTACGGATATTAATTCCTAAGAAAGAATTTTCACTACAATGTTTTTCGATAGTTGTAGCATTTAGTGAATGGTGCGTGTAGAGAATCAAAAGCTGAAAATGTTACTTGTGTTGCTTAGTAGGACCCAAACGCGATACCACTAACCGGTAATTACTCCGATGTTGTATATATATTTAGTTCAACAACATTACTATACAAGTTTGCTCTAATACGCTTTTTGTCGGATGTGCAAAATTTTCAATCATTTGAAATTTTTTTATTGTACCTACTGATTTTTTTGTATTTCTCCATTACGGAAAATTTCAACTTGTATGTGAAAAAGCCTTCTGGGAGTTCAATAAATTAATGAAAAAATGTGTATTTATTGCGTCTCATTATACATAAATCACGTTTTTTCTCATATAAAATCAACCTCTAGGACTAAGCCTGTATCGAGGTTCCTTCAGTTTGCTAACACCTGGGGTTTACTATCAGAACAGCAATGATAGCCATATTCAATGTCATTACAAGAAGCAAATTAGAGTATACAAGCGGTGTATGCACCAAACTAAATACATAAATATGCTGGAAGAAATCCAGATAAAAAGAATATTTTTTGTATGCATGACATTTGAACGCATGTATCTTATCCGAGGTTCATGCGCAAAAAGGACTTACTTGAGGCAACGAATAGATTTAGCCCATAAACTAGACGTTATTCACTTAGTTTTAGTAATACCCATTCCTTTTGGAGTGATATGTCTTATACAAGCCTGAAAACTTCAGCCGTAGGTAGTCATCGCCACGACTTGTTCAAGATGACACGTGGCAGAACAGTTGTTCTAGCACACCATAGAACAGGAGGAATGATGCTATTAAATGAAATCTAAAACAGTAGATATATTTTATTACTCTTTAAATAATCTGAATTTTTTGTTAATGTTAAAATAAGAAATCTCATACTGTAAATGGATAACTTATCTGTCGCACAATAATTTAAACAAATTCAAGATCGAATTCAAAGGATAAAGCTCCTTACCCCGGAGCCTTGCGGGTGAGAGACCTCTGCTAAACGGTTTGGTTGGCATTACTATTTGTCAAAGAAACGAACTCACTAGGGGGAAAATAATTTCCTGTGTCTTATATTATTTTATTTTATTTAAACGCCTATAGGGCTTTTACCTATAATAATGTACATCTTTATTTTTTTAGTTATACAGATTACATTTAAAAAAATCAGTGTTAACAATATACAGGTTACATAAAAAAATATCAGAGTTGACAAAATATGTTACATAAAATATAAGAGTTTAAAAAATATAGGAATGGATAGAGTACAAATAAGTGAGACGAAAAATAGAAAATCTGCCAAAATCCTCCAAATCAACCATAATGATAATAAGAAAGTATAACAATAGTTTACAAATTAGGTAAAAATAGTTCGCACATACTCCGTTTAAAGTTCATATTATTGTCAAATACATTTATATTGTTTACGTATTTGTTACCAAGACTGTGTAAACGCTGTATTGGAGAGTGAAAACTATAGTTGGAATGAGATGTATGTATGTAAAATGTTGATATTTGCCTAGTTGTTCGTGTAGGTATGTGTAGATTTATTAAATGCAGGAGTTCACAACAATCGAATTTAGAGTTCAATAATTTTAATAAAAAGGTTAGGTCGTTTATTTTTCTTCTGTTTTCTAATGTCGGAATATTTAAAAGATTCAGTCTTGCGGAGCAGTTGGCGATCTCTGTCTCGGGCTTGAGCTAGTCTCGCTGCGGTGCTTTGTTTGAGAACTAAATATGTGGGGGTCTTGCAACTTATGCTTCTAACTTCTAATATACTTCTAACATGCTAGAGCCGAAATGGGATAAGTTGGCACCAGGAGGAAGCAATGGAAAAGGGGTCCCCACGAGAAAAGAATGTATTAAACGATATATCAATATATGAATGTTTGTAAACAAATGAACAAATAAGTTTGAATACTTACTTACATTGTACTGTTCAATCGATTACGCAAAAAAAGTGTTTTGACTCGATTTTTCGATGGTTGCTATTTGACTGGATATAGCGCGTTTGGACCACAGGCACATATATAAACCCGATGTACCTATACAGGGTGTTAAGAGGCGTACTTGACTTACTTTAACCAGTGATTGCTGACATTATTTTGAGTAAAAAAAGTGAATAAAATTTTGGTCTTCAGTTATTGACTTATTATTTTTTTTACAAAATTTAGAAAATCGGTAGGAATTGGATAGCTAGAGTCGATGTGAGAGGTTGGGCCGTTACTCGGATAAGTGAGCAGTGTCGAAATGTGGAAGAATTAAAAAAAAAACATCAAAAAAGTCACCGGAGACCAAATTATTTTTTACTGGAAATAATGTCAGGAATCACTGGTTAAAGTAAGTCAAGTACGTCCCTTAACACCCTGTATAGTTTTACTGGACACAAATCGTTGTAGATCATGCCCTGTTAGTACACCCTTTGCCCCTCCTACCCCGACTGCATATTTACAAAACCTATGCCGTTTCAGTAACGGTGAAGACTGAAATAGGGTAAGTTTTTGTAATGCAAAATCGCTTCCAAAGCCTAAACCATTTTACTCATGGTGACGACTATAAATAATTGTGTAGCTTTCGTTTGTAAAAAATCATGTAAACACCTATGGCCTAACTAATAAACGTGTTTTAAATTTTACACAACTAATGAACACCCACTTATGTAAGTTGTTTATGACGTTTCGTAAAAATTCTAATATTTTCGAATTTCGTTATTGTGTATTATGAACGCAAACGCAGGTACATGAACACGTGTTCCGATACATTAGGAATTTATTAAATTTTATCAGGAAACGGCCTGCAATCCCGTTTTTAACCGGATTACCAATAATCTGAAGAGGTTTTTTTATTTTATTTTACTAGCAATACTCATTGTTCTCCGTGCAGTAGTGTGATATTTAAAACTTGTTTATTAGTAAGGGGGCTAATCAAAAATTTACTGAAAACGCAAACTATATTGATGAGTACAATTGCCCGTTGGCGGTTCCTTAACAACGAGATGGACTGTAAATTATTAAATCATTGGTGAAACCTATTCGATCGCATAGGGATTAAACAGAATAGAAAGAATGAAGCCCCACTTTTAAGTGCCGTTTTTCTATTTAAACCTGATCAAACAGGCTTCGCCAATCGTTTACAATTTACAGTCAATCTATATATACACTGTCGTTGAATCGCGACCGGGTGTTAACATTTTTGGTCCTTCGAGCCGGATTTGAACCAGCGGCCTATGGTTTTACAGTCATCGGGCGCTAACAATTGTGATTGTAAGATACATTTTGATGGCAAAGCCTAGTCTAATGCAGTCTAGTAATTAGTTTCTAATACCACCTCACCAGAAGTCAGTTTTCCCGTAGGGGTAGGCAGATAAGATGTACCGTCGGTGCACTTAAGTACGGCCAACGAAATTACGGCGTCAAAAATTGGTAAAAGCATCGTCTTCAAACTAATCATTAATATCTTAGAGAGATTGTCTATAAACCACTTCAAAATGGACTACAAGAATAAATTTTGTGAACACCAGCTTAACAACTGGAGGAGGCCCACCACTTCCCCGCCCTGTTTACACACAAGTTAACGCAAGCTTAACAAGTATTAGTTTCCAATACCACCTAACCAGAAGGCAGTTTCTCATAGAGGTAGGCAGATAAGATGTACCGCCGGGGCACTTAAGGACCGCCAAAGAAATTACAGCGTCAAAAATAGGTCTAAGCATCGTCTTTAAACTAATCATAAATACCTTCAAAAGATTTTCTATGAACCACTTCAAAATAGACTACAAGAATTAATTTTGTGAACGCAACCCAATAGGCTGCGCAAGTTATTTTTCGCGAAGCCAGTACTGCTTAGTTGCGCCTGATTCATTGGCGGGGTAGCTGCGGTCGTCCTATTTTCCATTTTTTAAATTATTCTCATTATAAAATCAGAAAACTTTCAATGTGGATATTAAAGCGTTAGGTACGTACTTTAATCTGCAACTAATTGTATTATTACAGTTTTAACATAATATATGTTTTATAAAACACTATTTTTGCTAAAACAATATTTTGTAATGTTTACTTTATCTAACCCAGTTTGAAAAAATATGTAATAAGTTATATAAAAATGTTAATTTGTTATTCGAGTGCATTCTTTTCAGGAAGTCTTGGTGACCCCGCTCTAAGAGAATATAACCACATATTTATAATTAAAAAAATAGAAATAAAATAGTTTTTTTACTCACAATTATATGTTATATATACTTTCCTATCTTACTAATTCACATTACAGAAATAATTTAATTTAAATACATATAAAGTTTTAAATAGAATTATACATGAACCCCGACTAAACCAATTAGGTATTTTATTTCTGAAAAATCTTACGAGCATTTCTTATCAGAATATCAAATAAAAATAAATTTGGCATCATAAATTGATCATTCGGCCTTGTGTGCGGCGGACGCCAGAGTCCACCTTGACTGAGAGTAGAGTAGAGTAGAGGCTTTGTAAATACGCCCCCCGGACACGTTGCATAATTTTGATCATACGGTCTTGTGTACGGCGGACGCCAGAGTCCACCTTTGACTGAGAGTAGAGTGGAGTAGCGGCTTTGTAAATACGCCCCCCGGACACGTTGCATAATTTTGATCATACGGTCTTGTGTACGGCGGACGCCAGAGTCCACCTTGACTGAGAGTAGAGTGGAGTAGAGGGTTTGTAAATACGCCCCCCGGACACGTTGCATAATTTTGATCATACGGTCTTGTGTACGGCGGACGCCAGAGTCCACCTTGACTGAGAGTAGAGTAGAGTAGAGGCTTTGTAAATACGCCCCCCGGACACGTTGCATAATTTTGATCATACGGTCTTGTGTACGGCGGACGCCAGAGTCCACCTTTGACTGAGAGTAGAGTGGAGTAGCGGCTTTGTAAATACGCCCCCCGGAAACGTTGCATAATTTTGATCATACGGTCTTGTGTACGGCGGACGCCAGAGTCCACATTGACTGAGAGTAGAGTAGAGAAGAGGCTTTGTAAATACGCCCCCCGGACACGTTGCATAATTTTGATCATACGGTCTTGTGTGCGGCGGACGCCAGAGTCCACCTTGACTGAGAGTAGAGTAGAGTAGAGGCTTTGTAAATACGCCCCCCGGACACGTTGCATAATTTTGATCATACGGTCTTGTGTACGGCGGACGCCAGAGTCCACCTTGACTGAGAGTAGAGTAGAGTAGAGGCTTTGTAAATACGCCCCCCGGACACGTTGCATAATTTTGATCATACGGTCTTGTGTACGGCGGACGCCAGAGTCCACCTTGACTGAGAGTAGAGTGGAGTAGAGGGTTTATAAATACGCCCCCCGGACACGTTGCATAATTTTGATCATACGGTCTTGTGTACGGCGGACGCCAGAGTCCACCTTGACTGAGAGTAGAGTAGAGTAGAGGCTTTGTAAATACGCCCCCCGGACACGTTGCATAATTTTGATCATACGATCTTGTGTACGGCGGACGCCAGAGTCCACCTTGACTGAGAGTAGAGTAGAGTAGAGGCTTTGTAAATACGCCCCCCGGACACGTTGCATAATTTTCTGCGAAAAACTGAATACGCGCACGCAGGCAATCTATAATATTTATAATATCATGCTCATATCAGATATGGATGCATTATGAATGTTGAGTTATGAAGCAACGACTAAATGAGCCACTTGCATCTGTTTTTTGTTGAAATTCAACTATGCAAGAATCGAGCTACGAATTAATAACAAAAATCGTTACGTGATATTTATACTTGTTTTTCGAAAACTATATTTGTATCGCTATTTCGAAGATAACAGAGTGGAAGATCTCTCAGTATTGCCCTGGTGAAAACCACCATTCAGAATCGAAACGTTGCGTTGCTTGAAATGGCTTGGTTTGGTGACCAATACTAGCTAGGTATGCGGTATTTTCAAAAACTATGAATACAGTTAAAAATGTTTAAAAAAAATAAAGTTTTTTTTCTGTTTCTTGTCATCGTACCAAAAATATGTAATTTCAGTATTTTCATTCATAATTTTTGTTTTTAAAAACCGAACATTCCGAAACGGTTCCGACTGGCTACAACGTTATTATGGTTATGACATGGTTAGATAAAGCAAAACGCCCGGCGTGAAGTGAAGGCCGCCGAATTAACGAATTAAAACGAATATCATTTTGGCGGCTAATCGAAAATTTTACACATTTGAAATCGTTGGAACTTTTTAACATTACTCCGCACAGGAGACTCTGAGGAAAATAATTTAATTTCAACAATTTTCATTTTTGGAGATGCGGTGTGGAGGGTATTTTTAAGGAAAGGAAGGAGTGAAAGTTATGGTAGTAAAAAAAATAAGGAAGGGTGGGTATGAATCAGTATGTCCAGGGTGACGTGTGAACCCATCCCTTCTAGCTCGTACTTCTGGAGAGGTGAAGGGTGGAGATCATTGATGTATTATACTAGATTAGCCCTGTCTAGTTTAATTCATTTTAAAAATAACGCCACGTAGCGTACGTCACAAATATGGAGATGAACTTAACAACCCAACTCTGTTTAAACTCCTTGTACAAGCGTTCAAACTCGTAAGCGAAACCATGGAGAATTTGTTGTCAGAGGTGTTGTAATTTGGACATAATTCAAATTCAAATATTTGGAACTGGGTTATTTTTGTGATTGAAAAAATGAACCTGCCCAGCATAGCTGAGAAACAAAATAGCTTACTCTAGACCAACAAAAGGTAAAACGCAATGCACAGTGCCCATTTCGCATTGCGACACAGTGCGTGGACCTTTTCATAAATGTGCACGTGAACCAAACCAAAATTGTGTTGGGGTTATTTTTAAATGAATATGCCGTGTCTAGTCTAATTTAGTCTATGGTGGAGATACATTACGCTATACGCATCACGCCTACTTCAGCATATCGCTCGCCATACACTAACAATGGGAATGTATGGCTGGCGGGTGACCGGGTATGTCATCAAAATGACAATTCAACAAACCTCCAAAAATTTATATAAAGTCACGAAAAGTGATGAAACAAAAATTCAACCAAGTTTTTGTTTCATCACTTTTAATGACTCCACTTTTTAAAGGTGTGTTGAATTTTCATGTTAATGAAATATCATGGAACCGTCTGTCAACGAATTCTAGAAGTTGAAAAAAAATCATTGGCAACGTAGTAACGCTGATTTTCATAATGCCTTTATTTTGCTTTTATTTTTATTTAACACAAAATAAAAAATATATATTTGAAAAATAAATTGTAATAATATAATATGACGTAGAATCATCTCCATTCATGAATTACCACAAATTTGAATATCTCATATTGATGCCTGTGCAGCAGCAATTGGCGTAGTCCGCTCAAGGCGCTAACTTTTCAAGGTGCCAAGGAGCAAAAAGGCCAAGGTGCTGATAATACTTAACACAGCGCCTTTGAGGTTTTTAGTAGCGCCAGGCACTGTTTGGCTGTCCCAGTATCACCGCCCCCCATTTGCCGAGGAATCATCGCCCCCTTGAATCTCACAAACGCCGATAGGGCGATATCGCCTATGTTGGGAATCACTGGTCAACGATCCGTTTACAGACCGAATAAATAAAATATAAAATTATAAAATAAAATAGTTGTCCAAGCGGTTGAAAAATAAATTATAATTTAATTCTTGTAAAAGTAAATTCTTTTTTGCTTGTGTATAAACAATGATTAAAAAATATTACGTTGTTGGTTTTAAAACATATTTGATATTCTAAGAAATCCCTCACGAAAAATAAATAATAAAGTTTTCACGCAAGTGGCCCCTTCTCATTTTATTTTTCCTTTAATAAATTATCACCGATTTAATGACCATGTATTTGTTCGATAAGAATTCAATCTTATCATTAACCTTTGTATAATAGATTGGGTGAATTAATTTCCAAAGGAATGTGAATTGATAAAGTCGTGTGGATATAAAAGAAGCAAGAAGTTATTTCTATTTTATCCTCAAGAAGGAGAAATAAACATCAACTAGCAACCTTATTAGTTAAATACAAATACACAGGAGCTTGTGAAGGGAAATGTCTTTGAAGGTAAGCTCAAATTGAATCATATTTTAACTAAGAATTTTAAGAAAACTGGAAATTTTGTTGCGACTTCAAGCCACTGCAATCCTCCATCAATGCAACATTTCCTACTTACACAAAAATGTTAAGCCCTCAACGTGTATCATTTTGGAACCCAGCCGGGGCACTTCCGACGTTGGCGCTCTATGGTAAATTTGATACATTATTTGCCGAGTCCTGTGTCCCCAATGTGTACCATTTTCACAACATCCCAGAAGATGAGACAGTAAGCCTTAAGGAACTTATTTCCCATCGGTTGTTGGGGCTCTAGGCCGGGGCCTCTCGGGCCTAAGTTGAAGTCCAGGAAACTTATTCTAGACAAATCAGTTCCAATTTTGAAACCGCCGATAAAAATAATTTTCTGGTAAAATATTATTTTACTAGCGCAGACCCGTGAAAAATCACGGGTTGTTATAATTGTGGGATTTGTAAAGCTGAACGTATACAAATCGGTTCAGAACCTCGAAACCTCTAAAGAGGTTTTAAACTGTTAATTTGAAGCCAAAATACTTAACAAAACTGAAAAATATATTTTTAAAATAATGTATAGAATATATGTAGTACAGGTATGTGCTACTTTATTTGTTTGTATTTTATTGTATAAAATACTCTTAATCAAGGCAAAATATAATATGTTAACATAATATAATACAGGCATTTGCCTAGTTTGGGGTATTAATAATAAAATAAATAAATAAATATGAACAATATTACAAAATTGTAGGTGAACATAAAATGTCATATATTATATTAGGTGTCGAAGTGGGGGTGGGGGCATGACTAGGGATTATCGAAGAGTAAGGGTAGGAGATAGAACGGGTTTATTTAAATGCCATTGAAACAAAATATTTCTTAAGTTTTACAACACAATGTAATAATAATAAGTATTTTTATACAAATGAAAAGTAATAAATAAAGTTGAATAAATTTAAAAAAATATACAGGGTGTTAAAGGACATACTTGACTTACTTTAACGAGTGATTTCTGACATTATGCGGAGTACAAATGTTAAAGAAATTTTGGGATAACATGTTTGCTATCTTTTTAAAACATAAAAAAATCTCTAGGTTAGAGTCGGGATAAGGGGTTGAGCAGTTAAAGACGAAAAAAATGATCTTTAAAAAAAAAACATTCACAAAATTTCATTTACTTTTTTTACTCCAAATATAATGTCATGAATCACTGGTTTAAGGTAAGTACATCCATTAACACACTGTGTATGTACTTGACTTATAATGTCATGAATCACTGGTTTAAGGCAAGTACATCCATTAACATACTGTGTATGTACTTGCCTTATAATGTCATGAATCACTGGTTTAAGGCAAGTACATCCATTAACACACTGTGTATGTACTTGCCTTATAATGTCATGCATCACTGGTTTAAGGCAAGTACATCCATTAACACACTGTGTATGTACTTGCCTTATAATGTCATGAATCACTGGTTTAAGGCAAGTACATCCATTAACACACTGTGTATGTACTTGCCTTATAATGTCATGAATCACTGGTTTAAGGCAAGTACATCCATTAACACACTGTGTATGTACTTGCCTTATAATGTCATGAATCACTGGTTTAAGGCAAGTACATCCATTATCATACTGTGTATTACACAAAACAACTCTGTTTAAATATACAAGAAAACGGAACTTATTAATAAATTTATTTTTACAGATGGATTTTATTGCTTCGTGCTATATGGATGTTCAGTTAAAATTGGCTGTACAAGAGGTAGCCAACCAATCTCGGACAATACTCGGAGAAGCGTACCGCTTGAAGCGTTTGTGGAAAGATGATGTTTATGCACCATTAAATTATATTGATAAGATGGTATTAAGAAGTGGTAATATTTATTATCAGAAGCAAGGCGAACTCGGTACATTTCGTAATATCAATGGAATTGATTGTTTATCAACCACAAAATTTCATGAACCATCCTACCTTAACTCCATAACAATGTCCTACCCGAAGCCCCAGTTCTTAACACTGGGGGAAAGGGTTGTCATAACTGAAGAACCATACAAATACTTCATGATAGCTGAACATATTATTACCAAAAATGTTTATTTTACAGCAGGAAATAAATCTGTTTTTGGAAGTACTTTATATGCAGTTAATATTTGTAAGGGAACTAAACAAGAAGTGGTAGCAGAGAAAGTGGATGTGGGTAAGACGGAGTTGACTGCGTTGATGGTCGATCAATTTACTGGAGATATTATATTAGCCACACGACTTTTGACTGGTGAAAAAATATTTATCGAATGTTTGGAAAAGTTACCTCACTTAAATCAGATGATGGCATCTGTAGGAATTTCCAGTCACAATGAAACTGTACTAGCACAATCCTTGAAAAAATAATTTTTGATTTATCGTCGAACGTACTGATTTTGGTTATTTGCGTTTTGCGTTAGTCCCGCGTGAAAATTGTAACAATAAAAAAAAATTATTTTAACATTTTTTACACAAATACAAGGTGCAATAAAACAGACAGTGCAGTTCACACAGTGCACCGGCGACGAAAGAACGGCCATTTTAAAAACGTGCAGACGGCGAAGCCCCGGTGTTGTGCGGACCAAACCGGGGTAAGGACTGAAAACGGCACGACCCTCCCGACACAAAGAGAAAACTTCTCTCCCAGGTTCCTACCCCCTTCACACGGGATGTAAAACTGCACTCTCTGTTTTGCTGCACCCTGTATTGGATCATTGAAGAAAAAGATAATGATAGGAATCATTCCAGGATCCTGTTGTGACCGTTCTTTTATTTTTCTGTGTCTTGTTCTGTTTCATATTTCGTATTCATTATAAGTATTACCTTATTCTTCATTGATATATTACATTGACGGGTATAACCTTCAAAATAAGTTGTTCCACAATATATTAGATTTATATGAACTCCAGAACCTATTTCCGCTTGTTAATTTATTCCAAATAGATAATTTCCTTCTCATCTACCTTCTACTTTATTCACACTGTAATAATTCATCTGCTTTTATATATCATTTATCGTTTTGATTTTTTTTTCGTTAAATTTTTTTTTTTATTTCCCCAATAATGACCGTCCAGAGTGGAAGATACTACCAGTATCGCCCTGGTGTAAGACCACCATTCAGAATTGAAACGTTGCTCCAAATGGCTTTAGCCGTGTTTAGTGACTAGATCTGAATAGCCAGGTACTTCCCCACCTTCCTCTTTCCCTTCCCCACTTACCTTCAGCCTCACAACATCCCTCCAATTGGGGATGCCATAGTCTCACTGGCTCCAGATGGGAGCAGTTGGGACTCTTGTGAGGTATTCACTATAAAAAAAAAAAAAAACTCGGGACCAAATTTTAAATTTTATAGTCAATCTCTTTTTCACTATAAATTAATTTTTAAGTCATTTGAATAATCTTATTTAATTCTATTTCTTTACTTACTCATATTATTTTTACTACTGTCATTCATTATTTTTCTTTTTATTTAATGTATCTAGCAAATAATATTTTTATTCTATGTATTACTAAGGCCTACCCAAAATTATACAGAAATTGATCAACATTCTTTATTCTTATGCTATATTGACTAGATGAGGGTTTGCACAAAATTAATAAGATATTTTAGTGGTTGCAATTGCACCCCTGACACAATTTACGCCTTAGAGAGCATTGGGAACCCTCACCTATTAAATAATGGTGGGTTATTTGCTCATTATCAGCGGACAGAACGGCTCTTAGCTACATACAATGTATTTGTCATATTCAACTGTTGGTAAGCTGTTTTTTTTTATCTTTAGAATAATAACAATTACGTACCTACTAAGCATGTTTTAATCTAATCGTTTCTTGTGTAATAAAAATAAATAAAAAACTAATGTGTTATAATTATTCTTTCCTTCTGCCCGTCTCAGGACATTCCTTTATTCAGAGGCATCAGGAAACAACTAACTGATATAAAATATTGCTAATGTATTAAATTTTTTTTTAAATTATTCGTATTCCTGTTAAAAATGGGACTACAGGCCTTTAACGAATGATTGATTGATAACATAACAAAGTATAAGTAAAAAACGTGTATCCGAAAACTCTAATATTGTTGCATATCAGTAAAAAAAACACCTCATGAACACTATGCAATATTTTGAATGGACGAATATTTTATCCGGAAATGGATTGCCATCAAGTTTTTAACAGGATTTCAATAAATCAGCCATACTCATTTTTCTCCGTGCAGTGTGGAAGTCCAAAGATGCATGGAAAAGTCCTGTTTATAAATTGTTTTTCCCTCCCTAAAATGGTGAAAATAAAATAACTAAACTTAATTTTTTATTTTTTAATTTTTTTTTATTTATTTATTGTTATTAAGTTTATTTTGTAGAACTCCATTATATTTTTTTATTTTTTATATATTCAATAATATTGTTATTGGGTTTATAAAAACAGTTTATTTTTAAACAAGTTCTGCTGTGTAATTATTATTACGCGTGACAGCTGTTTCGCCCTCTGAAGGGATTATCAAACTGTGGGTAGCCCACTTACAGACGATACATTTATATTATTTCTAGGTAGGTATTTTAATTTCAATTACTGATTTCTTAATTAATTAATTAATTAAGAAATCAGTAATTAATAATCACTGTTTTTATAAACCCAATAACAATATTATTGAACATAAAAATAAAAAATAAAGAAACTAAACTTAATCTAAAAATCTAAATCTTAAACTAAAGCCTTTTTTCAGGATCTACACAACCGAATGGAGTGAAATTTAAGAAAAATACTAAAAATTATGGTCTGAACCTGAATCAACGATAAAATCTCGAAAAACAAGCATTTGTTGAAATATCATGACTCTAACAGGCACATATGAAAGACTTGGGTTCGAACTTTTGAAGCCTTTTTCTCAGGATCTGCACAACGGAATGGAGTGAAATTTAAGAAACATAATAAAAATTATGGTCTTATTTAGTTTGGTTTTATTTTTAAAATGGTGGACAGAAAGTGCCTAGCACTGTCCAAGAGTCCTGAGTAAATACGCTGTCATTTAAAAACGTATATTTGCAGGTGAGCTGTTGATAGTGAATATTACCTATTCGTAGCAGAAGTCGGGGACGCCCGAGGAAGACATGGCACGACCAAGTGAATCAGATACTTGAGTCGGGCCATGTCAAGAGTCAGAACAATAGAAGAGTATGTATGAGACGATGTATGAATGTGAATGAGGCAAGGAATGTGTGCCAAGACCGAGTTGTTTGGCGGTCTGTCCTCTCTGCCTACCCCTGCGGGGAAACGGCGTGATGGTTAGTTATTTAGTTTCATATAAAGATTAGGGATGTAACAAAGTTGTTCTAGCCGATACAATCAGTACACCATTTTATTTATTTTTAAATTTGTTGTAATGCTCAACAATATCAACGTGTTTGTACGGAGGCAGGATTTTTATCGCTACCCAGATGTGCAGCTTTGTTAGGTAGGGGCCGCAGGAATATATTTGTTAATGCGGGCCTTGGATTAAATGGCAGATTAAATGGAGGAGGAAAAATAAATGCAGGTAGCTCGTTCCACATGCGAGAAGACATAAACAAACACGAGCCGACAAATTAAGACGAGACAATACTCTGAAATAAAGCCAGAATCTTAATGACGTAAGTGAAGCAGCGTGCACAAAAATATGCGACGCGCGGCCTTGGTATGTTGGACAGACCTGTGGTAGAATTTGCCCTATCAAATCTCTAAAATAAAGTGATAATCTTAACGACATAAATAATGAAGTCGTGTAAAAACAATAATGGCACGCGGCCCGGCGTAATGGACGGACCTACGGTCGACTTTGCCCTAACAGGACTAGAAAATCGATCTTTCCTTAGGGTTTACTTGGATTATTTCTGATTAACGTATTACTAATATCTCAAATGTTTCTAGATGAATCTTTCGGAAAGTTACTAATTTTATAGAAAAGAAATCTAGTGTTTATCGCTAATTTTATAGTTGAAAACGTTTTATAAGGTTTTCAAACCGTTTAACATAAAATATATTAATAATGAGACCTAGTTTTTATTAATCTTATATTTAAATAACTTACATCCGTAGGGATCCCTCTAGGAACATTTGACATTTTAACTCGACATAATTTTATTTCAACAGAAATAATTAAAATGTTAGCGTCTAGCAAATCCCCGTTATTAGAAGTGCGAAAGCGTGTCGAGTTGCACGAACGTACACAGGGGATCAATGCTGGTAGCTTGGTGATATTTCCTATTAATTATTAAAACATATTAGGTATCTGCGTAATTTCCCATTTGAATTGAAAATATTATTTTCTGCCAAACGGATATATGTTTGGTTTTACAAAGAAAAAAGAAGTACATTACTCTATTAAAATCGCAGCGCCCTTAAGGCGATTTTTCACAAAAACGGTGCTATAAAAATGATCAATTTATAATAGACAATACGTGTAAAAAGGTGTGATATCTAGGATTACTACCAATATACGGAATATTTTCAAGCTCAGCTTAAAATCAACTGATATACCGGGCCTAAGTAGGATAAACGATGCATTCATAAAATTAATCCAGCAACCTCCCATATTTATTGTTTTTATTATTATTATTATTATTATTGAAAAACGGCGATTTCAGATTAAAATTTCTTGTGAAAAATGCTATCATGAAAAACAAAGAGCAGGGTAGGCATATTTTTTGCATACATTCTAAACAGGAATAATTATAAATTAAATTATTTATTTTGTTCTGGACAGACGCAGGCGGTCATATTGTAAAACATTCCATTAGGGTAGGAATTATTTAACATTTCTGTATCCGCAGCATCCGTTGCCCGAGTTAATTCCTCTTTACGTTAAGTTTTACGGTTAACAGTTAACATTAAATACTTTAACGCCGTTCGTTAAATTTGGGTACCGTAAAATGGAGTGAATTAGATCAAATTTTAACTTTGAAACTATATCACTTTAAAATAATTGTTCGAAAATAATATAAGTCATGGTTATTGAACGTGTTTAACGAAATATATTTAAAGAAAATTGTAGTTTGGTGAACAAAAAAAAAACATGGTGTCCAAAGTCACCTTTCAGAGTGGACGACCTACCACGATTATATAAGCTTATTATAATGTTACGCCAATCCCAAAAAATGTTTATAAAAAAAAGCGTTTTGTAAAGAACATTAAAAAATAGTAAATATTAAATTGAGTCCGGTACAAACACTTTATTGCAGGAAAAGTAAAAAATAACAATATAACTATAATAATGTTGTAAATGTCGGTAAAACATATGCGTGAATAAAAAAATATGTATATATATGAAAGAATATGTATGCATGTGTATATATGTGTGTGTATATATTTGCGTATGAATATGTATGCGTCTATGAATATGAATATGAGTGTGTGTGTGTGGATATATGTGTGTGTGTGTGGATATATGTGTGTATACGTGTATTTACGCGCTTATGCATGCTTGCACTAAGAATTATGTATATGATCCAATCCTGCATAATAATAGCATGTCTTATTCTTCTTTATTCTTTTTTTATATATCTTTTTTTTTCTCGTTTTTCTGTTTTATCTTTTATTTTGTAATAGCATGTCTTATTCTTCTTTATTCTTTTTTTTATTTTCGTTTTTCTGTTTTCTATTTTATATTTCCGTTATAATTTTTTTACTGTAATCCGTCATATTTTCAACATGTTTATATATTTAGTTCATATGATCACACTAGATCTCACATAATTATATTCCATTGGTCACCATAAAACAGGCAGTCGCCTAGTATGGACAGTACAGTTCATGATAGCTTTTTGTTTGACAAGCCCCCAAAGGGCACACAAACTCCAACGGCTCGGAGGGCTTTGAAGCAGAGAATGGACGGTTATCTCGAGAGTATTTCCTCCTGGGGTAAAAATAATCTCGTCGAATTTAATGTTTCAAAGACCCAATCTTGTCTGATTACGTCTAAAAGGGATCCAAATGATAATCTAGTCTCCTTCAACGGAAGCAATCTTCCGAACAGGCCTTCCATTGATATGCTTGGTGTAACTATAAGTGACCAGCTCAGGTACGGGGGCTCCATCGAAGCCAGAGTAAAGTTGGCCTCTCAGAAGCTGGGCGTACTGTACAGGGCCCGCAGATACTTTAATAGTACACAACTGCTGACCCTGTACAAATTGCAAGTGCGCCCTACTGTCGAATGTGGCAGCCATCTCTGGTCCGGAGTCCACCTGAAAAAAACCCTTGACTCTGTGCAGAAACGGGCGGTCCGTTTGATAGATTCCCCAATCTTAACAAACGGACTGCAATCTTTAGAGCACAGGCGTCGGGTAGGTATGCTGTCCTTGTTCTATCGGTATTACAATGGAAGATGCTCTGAGGAACTAGCGTCATTGATCCCTTCGGCACCGGTGCGTAGTCGGGATACACGCCAAACGCGCGCCCAACATTTGTACACGGTTGACATTTGTCACATGAGAACGGGTCGCTTCTACGATTCGTTCTTAAGTTCAACAACTCGGCTGTGGAACGATCTGCCGGCCTCTGTGTTTCCTCCCTCCTACAACATGGGACTCTTCAAGACCCATGTTCACTCCTTCCTCTCCACAAAACTACCCTCCACACAGCATCCCCAAAGATGACATATGCCCTGAGGGAAATCATTTTCTTCAGGGCCTCCTGTGTGGAGTTAATATAAAAAAAAAATAATGTATCACATATAAAGAAATTTTGTAATGTATTATCATGAATAAATAAATAAATAATCGCAAGAAATGCGACACGGCGCGGTATCTCGCAAGAACGTATGCAAGAAAGATAAAGACTTCCTCTAGGCACTCTTCAACCTGATACCTGATAACTGATATCAATCGATATCAGTTCGTCTCGTTACAGTGTTTGAATGTTTAAGACTAAGTTATATAAACCGATTATCGATAAATAAATGACACGACACTATTATAATAGTTGAGGAATTTATAAAATGTAAACTGAATTTTCGGTTACTAAAAAAATATCTTTAAAAACCATGAACCTAAATTCCCTGGACAGAACATTAGTGCGATTTTGTATGAATGGCATTGAAGCCAAATCTAAAGTGGGGGAAATTGCCTGGCAGCAATCTTGTATGGCTAACTTTTGAGCTGATTTGAATGCAAAATGGTCAAAAATATTTTTTAGGTTTTATTTCTGTGTTGACGCAGATATTGTAACGATTTATGATTTTTTGTGGTATTTGATGAGATAAGGAATGGGATAAGTCATTGAAAAGATTAAAGTACGTTTTGGCATTTTTCTTTCGTCTTCCCCCTCACTCCGCGGTTTCAAATTGCTCTCGAATTGTTCGGTCCAGGGATTTTTAGGTCCACAGTAAAAACAGATTCACAATTCAAATAAAAATATGTTTGAATATATCTACAACCCAATAATTTCACACTTATTTTCGAACCGTCATTGTATCCACGTTGCCCGAAAAAAACAATGATCAGATTAAAAAGTCACCCCATACTATGGTACCCCCGAACAGATCCACAACATTCTTGGCTGTGGGAAAAACGAAGTGTGTACCTGCCTAAAGAATGTGGTGCTTAGTAGAAACCATAGAATTTTCCGCCTTAAAACCACTACTGCAATTAAATTGATACACCAATGGTTTTATATTATAACTCTCTTTTAGGTTCTTACAATGACAACAAAGCATTTAAATATACATGGTCGAATACACAAAAAATTATAACTCGGTCGATAGAGGAGGCTAAGGAGTAAATTAATAGAATACAGTATAAACATCGTTTCTTTTTCCTTTATGTTCCCACAATACCCCTTAATACTTCGGAATAAAGTGCATATTACGCTATTCCATAAATTTCCATATGCTTTGAAAACTTTTCGTGTGCATCCACAACGCTGCACAATGCTTATTTTGGCATGGCATTTTCCAATGTTGTGCACACTGGAGAGATAAACCGTTGGAAGAGTGGGGGTTATCAAAATTGTATATTTTTTAGAGAAGCTTATCTAGGAAGCCAACGGCCAGATTAACTATGTCGAATGTTTTGGGCGATTTGCCGTAGCACTAGTCGAGAAATAACCAAAATATCGATAAAAATTAAAAACCTTTACCGTGTCAATTTTGAATGTTTGTGCTAGGTACCAAGAAGGGCGATTGCTGTTCTTATTAACGATAAAGAAATAATTTTCCTTACCTAAAAATTAACGACTTTTTCGCAATCATCCGAGAGACTAAGGGGCGATTCCGTTTCTACTAAACGAAAATAAATTGTCCTTAACTTTTTCGTTAACTAAGATTCCATTGCTCTTGGATGACAGTGAAAAAATCGTTAATTTTAAGGATAAGGAAATTCTGCTGTCATCCGGGAGAACTGGAATCGCAGTTAATGTAAAAGTCATAGTAATTTTAAGATTAAGGTTTTAATATATATATAATAAATAGGAAGAAAATAAATATATATTGCCGAGGAATAACTTCAACGTGAACTCTATGTGAACTGTGGAAACGTGAACAACTAAACAACTCAAAATGATTTATTTTGCAGTCTGCCAATCTATTATTGAATATGATATCATAGCATTAGGAGGCAGCACTTCATCTGCACTACACTCAATCATAAAGGCTCAGACAACAATTTTAAAAAGAATTCTGATTATGATGATGTTCGGCAGCTATATGAAAAAACTATCCTAACTCATCTGTACACAAATATACATAATAACTACGAAAAAGTTTAAATACACGATGTACTCGGAGCAACAACCAAAACTTATTACAAATACCGATAACGCATACTACTTTTGGTCAACGAAACTTTAAATACTTTGCGACAAGACTCTACAACATTCTTCCAGACAATATAAAACAATATGATTACAAATACAATGTAAAAACTTGGAACAAAAATAAGAATAGGGCCTTTACCGGTACATTCACCCAAATACGCAGTTATTGAAGTAACACACATTATTGAGCAAATACATCTTAATACAAGTATAGGTATATTCAAAGGTATTATGAAGTAACTTGAAAAATTCTGCCTCAACACAGGCTAGCCTAGTGAGGTTAGTTGAGAAATCTCAACTAACTGTACTTTTATTTTCTTTTTTACCTTCGCCATATTATTTATGTATTTTTCTGTTAATTTTATCACCTTAAAAAAAGTTACAAATCAATGTACAATATACATCATAATATGCATTTTTAGTTGTAATGTTCAAAATTTCTTAAATAAAGATTTATATTATTATTAACGTGCAGCCTTAATTCGAATTATAACAGAAAAGCTACCAAAATGTTACGTTTTTTTAAAAACTGACGTTTCTTAATTCGGTAACAAAATATTATGTATATAGGGATCGTGACTACAGTCGTCCGCGTAAACATTATTTAAGCTGAAAAAACAAATACGTTTTTATTTGACGTCATTTCGGTCAAGCTTGTTTGCCACCAAATTAATTTGTGTTTTCCCTTTGCTTGTGGAAGTTGAATCCGAATGTAACTACGTTGGCGAAAATAGGACAAAAACAGAAGATCCATAGAAAATGTCGGGATGCTGCGACACCACTAGACCTATATTAAAGAGGCAAATTAAAAGTCTGAATGCTTCTAACGCTATCTTTGTATAATTTATTGAAACTGAAAAAGGGACGCTGTTACAGTATTATAAATATTACTGGCAAGTAACCTTGGTGTCATAAAATAACTTAGGTATTCTTAAAAATTATAAATTCATTTTTAAACATGTTATAAATTTTTATACAGCACCTTCAATATTTATGCACACATTTTACTTTAATATTTTTCCTCTACACAAGGTCGAGGGGAAGGCTATCGACTAGCAAGCTGGAGGTTGCGGGTTCAAATCCCATCTAAATTACATTTGTTTAATATATGATATTTCAAAAAGCTCTCGTTAAAGATAATATATAGTACTCGTATATTTGCGGCACGTTCCAGAGTGAAAGATAATTTCAATATTGCTCAGGTATAAGACCACAATTGAGAATTGAAACATTCCTTGAAATGGCTTTGGCCGTGTTTGGTGACCAGATTTGATTAGCCAGGTACTTTCCCCACCTTCCTTTTCCCATCTCCTTCTACACCCCGCTACCTTCAGTCTCACAACAAACCACAATTTTTTTAAATTTTTATTTTTTATTATTTTTTTATTATATAAGTACATTTTTGTTTATTTGTTACAATATATGATCAAATATTTCAAGACCCCTCTTCCATAGAAGCATTAGCTTGTGGCTGGAAATGGAGTGTACATTGTTTTATTACAGTATGTAGGTAATTAAAAATAAAATGATTTTAAACTTATTTGAAGAATGGAATATTACTTAAGGAAACTAATTGAGATGAGTTATTCTTAAGATTAATTCAATTGGAAACATTTTTATTTTTTGTAAGTTTGTCTTTAAAATATTTTTTCAAAGTGTTTATTATTTGGATGTTATCATTAATGTTTCTAATACAGGTAGGCGATTGAAAAAAATTCTTGCCCGGTAAGTGTAATAATTTTGTGCAAAGGAAGTGTTTAATTTTGGGCATGGAAAATATATTTAAGTCGAGTACGGTTTTCAGTTAGAAATTGATACTTGTCTTTTTCTTTTATGATTTGAATTAATGCATTTTTAGTATAAAGATCTTTAAATGAAGGCCAATTTTTCAATTGGGGATGCCATAGTCTCACTGTCTCCAGACGGTTCGGAGTAGTTGCGAATCTTATGCGGTTTCAATTTTAAAATATTTATTTTATTTTATGAATATTGCATGTACATTTATGCAACTAAGAGGCAAATATTTTAAGATAAACCCAATTGGAATAAACAAATTGGGGATGCCATCGATTAACTGGCTCCAGAGGATTAAGGAGCAGTTGGGACTATTCTGCAACATTCAAATTAAAAAAAAAATTTAAAATATTGTCATCAAGTTTAATTTTCAGAACTCCTTTTTTATTTTTGATTTTTCTTTTATACATTCAATAATATTATTACTAAATTTACAAAACACAGTTTATTTATAAACAAGTACTGCTGTAATTATTACTACGCATGATGAAGCAAGTTTTTCGGAATAAAATTAAATGAAATGACATTGTCCATAAATGAAATGACAAGAGTGTAAATTATTGGAGGATCTTTATTGCATTAATCTAAGCTGAGATTTATTCGATTATTTATAATTTAAAAGAAAATTATTAATTTTACTGCTATAATCCTCACGCACTTATTATTACATAAATACTACACAAAGTGTAGTTTTTATACGTTTAAATACTTGCTGTACTCGAAACAATAACAGAGATTTACTCCAAATTCCTGTAATGCATACTACTTTCGGTCAAAGAGTTTTTAGGTACATTGCAACAAGATTGTACAATACTCTTCCAGAGAACATTAAAATGCAATACTCAAACAAATTTCAAAAAAAGAACATTATTATTTGGATCAAAAGTAATAATAGGACCTTTACCGGTGTCCTCACCCAAATTCGAAATTATTATTCTAACAAAAATATTGAGCGATTATATTATAATATAAGTGAAGATATATTGATTTTTATTTAAATTAACTATTATAATGACTGCCTCAACACGGGCTAGCCACTAGTCTAGTGAGGCACGTTATGAGAAACATCAACTTTTCTATTTGTTACATTCTACTATCTACTATTTATTTATTTATTGGACAATTTGTATGGCGCCGCTTTTGTGAGATATCACCTCAGGGGCGCTTTACAGTTGATGCGGGTATTACAAAAAATACAAATATTACAAAAATAAAGTGAAGTTATGTTAAGTAAAATGAAGTACAGGAACAGGTGACCCGAAGATAGAAGATGGAGACTCTGCAGCAAGAATCCTAGGTGGTGAAGAAACTGGACCAGCTTCTGCAGCGAAAGAGTCCACTGCGTCCACCAACAGTGCAAGCAAGCATGAGGTTCGTCATCCGTCCAGGTATGTTTCTGCTGCCAATAAAGCGCTGACACAATTTCCTCATATAGATATCAGACCTTGGCAGAACTACCTATTGGTTTTATATTATTATTTTCTGTTGTTAATTCTATTTACTATCTAATTTATAAGCAATTATACACTTTGGAAACTTAACATATTTTCTTAGTTATAGATGTAGATTTCCTAAATAAAGATTATCATCGATGTATATAAATACGAACTGCAAATCTTAGAAAACATTCACAAACCAAAAAAATTACGGTGCGCAAAATACAAATATAGTCCAAAAGCTTTTACTCTTATCTAAGAATAAATTGTATTTTGATGGATCGAAATGTTAATTTCGTTCACTGCGAATTCCTTTTATTGCAAACTGTAAAATTCCTGAGATTCTATTTCCCCAATAAACCCCAAAACCTTTGAAAGGCTGCCCTCGAAACTCAAAATACTTAAAAGCGAGCATTCAATTACTATTTGGGAAGAATCTGTTTTGATTTCTAAAATCCTGATTTGATATTTCTAGAAGTGATAGATACTCGTTTACGGTAGTAGTGGCAGATACTCTGACAGAATCGAAACGTCGCGTTTAATGACCAGATCTGACTAACAAGGTACTATCTCGTTACCCTTCTTACAACATATCCTAATTGGCAATGACACAGTCGCACTGGCTCCGGACAGTTGGATTTTGGACAGTTTTCTTCTGCGGTATTCACAAAAACTAACGCCATGCCATTTGAAATACTACCTGAATTTGCTCATGTTTTGAATTCTATGTAGGTACATACATAAATAAATATATTTTTTCCTGAGTAGTCTTTCTCTTGAAAACTTGGAATAACAAAATTTTTTGTTTGTTGATTGAAGTACATATTGAATTATTTGGCGGGTTGTAAACAAGCCGACGTGGTTCAGACGTCCAGAGCGTCTGACCGGACATCAGAAAGCGCGGGTTCAATTTCCTTCGGCGGCATTTATTTGTACTCGGGAGATATTTTCAATTTGTGTTGATATTACAAGCGACTAATTTATGCTTACAATAATTTATTATTCTTTATGCTATGCATAAAAATCTTGTCTTATAAACATCAGTTTATCATTAAAAAAATAATAATATTTTTTCTGTAACAATCAATAAGTCTGTACGTATTTAGGTTAAACTAGAAATTCCATACGGTAAGGACGGGTTGTTTCGGAGAATTTTAACAATCAATCAAATTTCATCATTCATTTTAGGGTTCCGTGAAAGTCCTATTTAAGTTATGTTATTGATTATAGGCTAGTTACTTGACAGAACTGAAATACGAACAGAACTTGAAAAAATCTTTCACAAAACTTGAAAATTAACTTTGAAATTTGAAAAATTCTTTAAATTCTCCGAAACAATCCGTCCTAAGTCTGTGGAAATTTTATTACTTTTTTAGAGTTTTTACTGCAACGAACTTTTTTACATTTTATGTAAGACTAGCGCAGACCCGCGAACCATCACGTGATTGACTAAATTCTTGAGAAATCAGTTCCAATTTTAAAATTTAAAAGAATCTTCTGATATAAATATTATATTTACGGTACTTTATTGCTTGTTTGAATTCTTCACACAGTTCCAATTGTGAAAGTGATACTCAAATTAAAATCAAATTGAACCAGAGCCATGCAGGATAGATACACAACCTAAATTATTATTTACGATGACCAGCAAAAGTTTCCGGCGTTGTCAGGGTTTTACGCAGAGTTTTTCGAAATCAGATGAAGACAGTAATTTTCCTCTTATTTTGAATGTCTAGTGTACAAAATTTTATCAAGAACTATTAAAACTGTCATTGAAAGGGAGAGAACATTTTTTCAAAATCTCATGTAGATAGTGACCTTGCTCTTGTTTTGAAGGTCAAATGTGCAAAATTTCATCAATCTCGAAATAAAACTGTGGATTTGTATAAAAAACAAGCCAACACTAGGACCCAAATTATCTACTTATCCTATGTATTTAAATTAATTTTTAAAATGACTGCCTCAACACAGGCTAGCCACTATCCTAGTGAGGAAAGTTATGAGAAACATCAACTTTTCTATTTGTTACAACATAATACTACCTACTGTTTTTATATTATTATTTTTTTGTTGTTAATCAAGCCAAAATATGTTGACATGATTTTCTTCCAACTTTGACAGAGGAATAAAAAATAAGCTTCTAACTTTTGACATACGCATCGCATTTATGTTGGAAAAGTGTTTGTTTTTCCCGGAAGATTCGTAACTTATGCAATGAAATAATAAAACGGAATGCATAAATAAAGGGAATAAATAATTTAGAAGTTTTCAACTTTTTATTATTGTTACGATTCCACTTTGAAAAAGAGTTTCTATGAAGCGTGTGGGATAAAGTATATTATTATCCTTTCGCTATTTTTACTTTTCTGTCTTCATACCTTCATATGGTTATATTCTTTCAAATAGTATTGTGAAATATCAGTCTGGCTTGTACACCCGGCTGGACGCTTTTTGTCCTTAATATTAACTACAGGAGGTGCGAAGAAAAGTAATTTACATCAGGGCCTATGTCATATATGGGAATGCTATGTTGATGGTCTTTTCATACAAAGAAAGGAAATAAAGCTCTGGAAAGGAAAACAAAGGTATTAATAGTGCGTAGGAATCAGTGTGTCCAGGAGTGACAGTCGATCAGATGGGAGACAATCTGGCTTGGGAGGTCAAAGGGTCTCCTTCAACCGATATCTTCCGATCTGGATATCATCACCCCATAAACCCGGGCACCCCTGCTTAGTGACATATGATAACAGCAGTGGCGGTTCGTGGTCTTTTTAACAGGGGGTTCAGAAATTCAAGAGAAGATAAACATATCTAATTAAAATTTACTTACTGTTGTCTTTCGTCAAATAGTCGAATACGGCAGCAGTCACACAACTTAAATAAAGTTAGTGGGAGGGGTACCTACATATTATTGTTTTTAAATCACTTTACACTAGACACAATTATTAGATAATGCGAAAAGTTTTATAGGAATTAAATTATATTTATAATTATTAATAAAGGAAAGATCGTTTACTCCAATTTTACACCACGATGGGTCGCCTCCAAAAACTAAACAGGGGAAGCAAAATAACCGATTGGTTTCCTCGCAACCACATAACCAAGTACAGCTCGCGTACCAATCACGTTTAAAAACTCGAGTGAATTTCTCGGTTTTCGCGGCACAAAACTGCTTTAATGAGAGGTCAGGACGCGGAGGCCCTTTATTTTTAATTTCCAACCTTTTTTCATAAGTATTGGCATTATTTTTTATATAGACAACACTGTATTCCACCATTGTATAAAAAAATTATGACAAAATATTCGCGACAATCAATAAACGCAAACGCATAAAAAAACATATACGCAAAAGCATAAATAAACATATACGCAAACGCTTTCAATTTGAAATCCGAAAGAATACTGGAGATGGAGAACTGGACCAAACACAAAATTGCATAACTAGCGACGACAATGGGGCGTTTGCCGAAACTTTCGCAAATATAATTAAGGAATATAACGACTTATCTAAAAACAAAAATACGAAAACAGAAATCAAAATCGGTCTACTTCAATAGGTAGTAGATTTACAAATGCCATAAGCAAACGGTTGGAGAAATGCAGAAACAAGAAAACAAAAATATGTACAAAAATGACTACAAAGTTAAATACCATAATATAACATAAAAAATAACACTTGCTTCCCTATGGTTTAAAGGTCAAACGTCGACCAGTCAGTCCGCGAAGTGCTCGGGTTTCTTCGGTTACATTCGTCAATGTTCGGAGGTCACGTGATATCACAACGCGTGTTCGGCGCACACAATTTGTCTTACTTTTGCAAAGAAAGACCAAATTTTGTATATGTCACCGTCATAGGGTCTGTACCAGCTAAAATTCTTTTGTATGAAGAGTTTGGCGCGGATTACAACTCGCACATACTTGGAATATGTATCGTATTTTTCGGTGGCGCGGGTTTTGAAGGCGAAATTTTAATAGCGTGCTATCTATAATGTGCTTATATTATTATAAAACAAGTTTGTTTTATTTTCTCATCTTTTTAATGGGGGTTCGCCGCACAAACGCACTTTAGAGAAAACCGCCACTGGATAACAGAGATGTGTGATGAAAAATCCAATCCATGCAAGATAGTCGATTTCCGAAGAGTCGTTTCCTTTTCCACAATCCTACAGGAAGAAGGAGTGTAGGGAGACATAAACTTAGATGACTGGATGGTGGCACTCACGGCAACCTTGTACACAAGAAACAGAAGATATGCAATTCATATAGGTGACCAGAACTGGTTGTAGATTGTAGTGCTTGTTTAATTTTATTTATTTATTAATTTAAACGCCCTGATGGGCTTTTACATGATACATATTTTACATCATTTACTGCATAATACAGTGACAACAGAAGGTTTTTTATTTTTAGTTGGTACTGAAGTTATTGTTGCAGAATAATATATTTTGCTTAGTTGCTCGAGTAGGTACTCTGAAATCTATGAGTTGCAGGAGTTCACAACAGTCTAGTTTTGAGTGAATAATCTGAAATAAAAAAGTTAGGTCATTTATTTTTCTTCTATTTTCTAGGGAATGTATTTTAAGTGTATTGAGTAAGAATGTATAGTTTATGTGTTGAGTAGGTATGTGTAATTTGAAGTTAATAAATCGTAAAAATTTGTGCTGCACACGTTCAATATTTTTTATATGAATTTGGTAGTATGACCATATTTTGGGGACAACACTATTGAATTATATTCTAACAAGCTGCGTACTAGCGACAGATACAAGATTTTTATAACCTCCAATTAGTCAAAGTCTTTGATGGTTCTGATTATAAATCCCAGTTTCTTCGTACCTTTGTTAGTTATTTGTTGTATGTGATTTACAAACTTTAATTGAGTGTCAAACATAACTCCAAGGTCCCAAATTTCGTTGACTTTTTCTAAGATTTCGCTTGCTATTGTGCATGTGAATGATAGTGGGGTCTTTGTTCGACAAAATGATCATAAGATGATGATGAAGAATCCAACAATTACGGTATTAACGTCTACATATAGATTAATGTTCATTAACCTCACATTAGTGAGAAAAAATATTACATGAACGACCACAAACTTGAAATAGTGCTGAGAGGTGAGTTGTTGTTAGTTTTACTTCCATCCGACTGCAACAACTATTCGCCGAGCTTCCGTCAATTTAGCATATATGTTAAAGCTTACGTTCTGCTTAGTCAGAATCATAAGTTTATCAGCAGTACTGCTTACCCGGTGAAGTTGTTTTGAATTAGGATTAAGCCATCACATGTTAAGCTGCCATTTGAAAGCTCGAATATTGCTACTAAAATTCCGAAGCAAGCTTTAGATGATTTCAGGTTTGCATGAATGGAAACTGGCCAAAATTGTATGAATATCCCTCGCACTTTTTTTCGACATTATTTTTTTACACTACGGGTTATTTTACGTTATTATTACGTTGGGGTTAATTGGAGGCAAAAAAGCGAAACCCATTTTTTCGCTTCATGTCTCATACAAATATAATACATCAATGACCACCCCTTCACATTTTACGTGTACAACAATCCATATCAAATAAAATTCACATCGTTAAATGCAACATGATTTTTTTTAAAATTTGACCTTGTGACTTCCAAAACTAATTGCCACGGATAAAAACGTTTCACTTAATACTTAATACGATTACGTCTGTGGTTAGACAACTTCCAATAAACGATAAATAAAGTATAAAAGATCGACAAAATTGACGTATAATAATAGGTCCCAATGCTTGGGTGGTTAAAGACGTTATCCCAGTATGACAGAGATCCTAGGTTCGATTCTTAGTTGAGACCGTTTTATTTTTATTTTTCTGTGTGTTGTTCTGTTTCGTGTTTCGATTAGATTTATTCGTATTATCTTATTTTTCTTCAATAACAATAAAGTGGGCTCAATCAAATATTGTTTGAGCCCACACGAACACATTGCCACCATTTCCTTTCCCCTCGACATAACCAAAGTGCACTTTTCTCCAAACACAATTTCACAACTTCAGGCTATATACACAGCCGCTCACTGGCGCTATGCTCTATGGATGTACGTGTCGGGTTGTCTGTTTATATAATTTCTTTAGCTCCTTCATTCTCCTTCTATTTTGTTTTCTTGCCTGTAGATAAGAAAATTGACGGACGCGGAATAAGAATGGAAAAGTAATTTAAAAAATATATATATTTACATAATGAACAGTTATACAAATAAAATTACAATATAGTGTGGATCAAAAAAATCCACAAAGACAAAAGCCTGTGTGTGGGTATTATAGTACTTATTCTCACAATTATATGGTAAGAATAAAAACACAAGAATAAGGTGCACGTTTTCTTTTGTGATAAATAAAATAAAATTAACTTATAAAAATAGAAACAATAGATGAAATGAAAATATAAAATTTGACATTATCAGTTTAAGTTTTAAACCAGACGTATAAATAAGGTACCCCTACTAATGTTTTTCGAAAAGAAAATTTTTTTATTAAAAAAAAAATGTTAATAAATATTGTGCTATTTGTACAATCAAAAACAACACTGAGTACTACTACAGATAACTGCTGCCTTTTAAGAAAAATAAATCTATATTGGTGCTTGTATTTTAAGATTTAATGTGTTTTTTATAATGTTTTGTCGAAACAATATTTCACCAAAATTAGTATAATTAGTGTGTTGTACATTTTAAGGGCAAAAAATGAATATGCCTTTAGGATAATCTGGTATTGCAAATACACAAGTGCCATGTCTTTGACTAGAACGGTTATAATTTTTTTGTGAAATTGTGAGGACGCATGTACATACATTTTAGATATTGCATGCAATAGCATTATTTTAACTAAAATAAAAATAAAATGTATTTTCACAGATTTGAGGGTACTCATTTTAAATTAATACCCAAAAACAATTTTTAACATTGATATCTTTTTTTAACCTTACATTTTATCATACGTTGAAAGCAGGTAGAGTAGGTTTTGAAAAAAAATCTTTCGTGTAGTTGCGATTAATCGCAATAACTGCACCTGTTTTCATCCAATTAATACAAAAATAAAATGAAAACTCTCTATAGCATAATATAGGCTATCGGTAGAGGTACACGAGTAGTTAAGTATTTTAGCTTTAAGTACAGAACAACATTTTATAAGGAACAGGCCGACTTTTTTGAAAGCTCAAAATCTTTAAAACTATAATATTCTCTCAGTACCTACAATGAATTTTGCATTTATGATTATTTTACACAACAATCAAAACATGTTTGCGTTTGTACAGACGTCACAATCGCAAACAAATCATAAAATGAATATTTTACCAATTCTCTCAGATTCTAGCATCAGTGTCTTTCTCGTCTTCCCTGCAAATACTCCCTTTGTGTCGGAACCGTTGCCACCTCTCCACTCAGGCACCCCTCACACTAGCTCTAGTTTTAGGCACTAGGAAGCGGGTAGTCAGCAGAGGCGGCTCGTGACTGAAATTGCCAGCAGTGCATTTCACTTTTAAAATGTACCTAGCGTGTAATACAGGTGTAGCAATTTATTTAATGGGGTACTGCAATTCATTCACCCCACTAAGTTACATTTGTGAAATAATTGAATAAATACAATTGTTCCGTCAGCATTCGCAAAAGTATCTCGATGGTATAGGTCGTGCTCACTGAAAATTGCGAAATCGTTTAAATTCACAAGTGCAAATCTGTGATGTAGTAAATTAAAAAAAAATATATTAAAAGCGCTAACACTGTAAATTAGTCTTCCTATGCAAATTAATTCCAGACGCATTGGATTACGCATTATCAAGGTCGTGCAAAATTCACTTGATTTCAAGGCGCTTCGCGCATGGGTTGATAGTGCACGATATATCTGGACTGCTCCAATATGTGATTTGCCGTTATGAGCGTAATCTGTCTCGCTCATGTCACCGTTTCAGAGGGCCGATCTGTAAAGTTTTGTGCACAACGAAATGTGCACGACTAGTTTGCGCCTGTGCGGGAGTTTTGTGCTAGAAAATAGTTCAAATATTAACCCGGCGGGAATTATGACTGAAGCTTACTTTCGTATACCGATGACTGGGGCAAAAATGTCGTTGTAAGTTAGTTATATGAAGATTGAAGACAACGCATAAATGCTACCACGGAACCGGCTCTGGTAGTCAGGTACCCCAGTACAAATGTAAGCCGTGAAAAATGGCACAGATTTGTATCTAGACTGAAGGAGGCTGGAAGGGATAGCCCGACCTGAATTTCTCATAGCCTTCCGGTTTTAGAGATGAATAATTCATTAATTGAACAAAATTAATAAAATCAACCTTAAAATACAGATTTTTACCCACTGCTAAAGGTGTATCTATTGTTATAAGCAAAATCATTGCTAAGCTTAATATTTCAGTGATCGTGTGAAAAATTCATGCATACGACAAAGTATCTACCTATAATGAAATATTTGAATAAAAAATTGGAACTGTTGTGTCAATAGTTCGGACAAGCGATAAAGTACCTACCTTATAATGTAATATTATTTATTTTGAAAATAATTTGAATCCTATTTTTGAAATTTGTTAGGGTTAATCTTGTCAAGTAAATTCAGATTTTGTGATTTTTCAAGGGACAGCGCTTTTTATCTAACACGCAATTATTAATCCTTTAATTATAAGTCAGCTCTAGTTATTAACAAAAGTAATAGTGAAGTTATAAAAAATAATAATTAATTTATAAGACGATGCTTGGAGGCCATTAAAATAAAAAAAAATATTATGAGGTAAATTGAATCAGTAAGAAAACTTGAGCAAAACGTAAGAAAAGCCACAAATTGAAATACTGCTTCTGAAATGTTAATGTTTTAAGCCAGCCAAGCTTTGAGGGCGGCTAAGAGGGTGCGGAAGTAGTTCCTTTCTAGAGTGGGGATCCCGGAAGCGGGGATGAAGGTTCCGCATTTAAATGTACTTTAATCAAAATACATCCGAAACTTTACTCGGATATCTGCTAGCGAGTCTGCCAGAACTTTGTAATGTGATTTTATTCGTTTATTTATTTCATTTTTTTTCTTTCTTTCGACGAAAGAATTCAATCTCATTTCGTTTTCTCGTGTACTTAACTCTTTGAAGGCAACAAATTAGAGACAAGCTTGAATAACAAAATTTAAGATATAAAGGAACGAAATTTTCAACCTAACATACCCTATCCTAAAAAAATTGATTAAAGGAGAGATACTATGCAGAAATTGAATAAAATGTGGAAAAGTGCAAAGCAATCAATTTGAGGAAATATTTTCTTTTGAACCGAGGAACGCAGATGTGTATACGTTTATTTGAATATTAGTAAGAAACAAACAGCTTTTATTACAAAGAATACAAATATACTTAGAAGGTTAACAAGTTCACTGCCAACTCCGCCATTCGGCGGAGTTCGAGTATCTCGCGAAACTCCGCACCCGCCAATTGGCGTATGATAAAATTTTTTTTGCGAACGCGGTTTTTGATTACTTACTCAAGTTTTATAGAGTGTTGAACATAGATGACAGAGCTTTCCAAGTTTACATGTCGAATTTTTCTAAACCATCACTGTTTAATGCTGGCAGTGAACGTGTTAAGCCAAATAGTTTCTTGTGCTGTTGTTGGTTGGAGTTTTATTAGTTTAGAGTTTTATTTTACGTTAGACATTAAGACGAGATAATACCCTAAAATAAACCCAGAATCTTAGCGACACGTAAGTGAAGCAGCCGCGCAAGAAAATATGTGACGCGCCGCCCTGGTGTATTGGACAGACCTGCGGTTGAATTTGCCATATCAAATCTCTAAAATAAAGTGGGAATCTTAACGAAATAAATGATGAACTCGTGTAAAAACAATATTTGCTCTAGCAGGCTAAAAAATCGTTCTTTCCGTAGGGTTTATTTTAATTATTTCTGATCAACGTATTACCAAACTCTCAAATGTATCTAGAGGGATCCCTCGGAAAGTTACTAATTCATCGCATAGAAAAATAAAATCTGGTGCTTACGACTAATTTTACTGTTGAAAAATGTTTTATAAAATTTTCAAACAATTTTAGATGAAATATTTTAATGGTAAAGTTCTCTTTTTATTAATATTAAATATAAATAACTTGCATCCATAGATATTCCTCTACAAACATTTTAAATTTTAGTAATACGTTCATCAGAAATAATTGAAATGTGATCGTCGAGCCAACCCACGTTATTAAACTCTCAGAGTCTTATGTCGCCTGAAAGTAAAGGGGATAGGAAGAGGAATGTAGGATTGGGATAGGAGATGCTCTTGTACATTCTATACCCATACATTCATTTGCGATCGTACGCATTTCTTCGGCTGATTAATTTTATTGTTTAATGTACTTTTTCTTATTAGTCATTCTTTTATTATTACATTCGTGTGGGACGGAGAAAAATTAGTATTGCTGATTATAAAATCTTGTTAAAAACATGATGGCACGCCATTTCCTTACAAACTATCAGTACATTCAGAAAATATCTGAACACGTAATCACGCAGTTGCGTTTATCCTAATAAATATAATGAAATGCGAAAATATCAGAATTTTTATGAACACGTGTTCTGAATTCTTTATAACATATTCTTGTTTTACCGACGGTTTGTTAGGAAACCTGTAAATTCATTTGTTAAATGCCTACAATCCCGTTTTTAACAGGAATACGAAAAGTATAACCAGATTTAAAATATATTAGGAATATTTGAAATCAGTAAGTTTTTCCGCGGGTATGTAAATTTTGGTATAGTGACTTGTCTAACGCAATAAAATAAAATGCTACGATAGCTTCTAAGCCCAAGTCAAAGGATATATCAATATCATATTATCCTTTGAGGGACTAACTGTAAAGGGACTGTGTAATGTAGAGCAAAGTGCAGTTTATAGAAGTTATTCAACACCGTAACAAAAAGTATTTTGCACTTAGTTTTTAGTACCGAATTTGAGCACTGAAGTGGGACATTTTAAACTTCACTCCTCGGAAGGATATTGTGAGAAATACACGACGTCAAAGATATCGACATCAAGTATGATCGCAATTCTGTTAAAATTTTTATGGAGATGTTAAAAATTCTGTTAGGGCGAAATTACACAGGCGTGAATTTCACGTACCAACACACCAGTATTACACAAGGACGGAATTAGACATGGAAGCAGTGGCGGCTTTAACTCAAAAAAATGGGTAGTGGGTTAAAAATATTGCCAATCTATCCCTATGTTAGGTCAGGTAAACCTTCAACGGTGAAAGATACTAGCAATAGTATCAGATTATATGGATAGTACGTGTTCTTTTCCTAATAAATGTCATGACGGAATACGACAAAATCAGTATGTAAATTTAAATATTTTTAAGAACACGTGTTCCGCCATCCTCATAAAACATTCGCGTTTAACTGATACTTTGTTAGAGGAAATCTGTCAATTAATTTGTCAAAAGCCTGCAGTCCCGTTTTAAATAGGAAAATGAATAATTTGACCAGATTTTTTGATAAATTAATAGTATTTCATATCAGTAAGTTTTTTTCCGTGGGCTTTATTTACCACTTATCACGAAACTAATAATAATACACATTTACTAATTAATTGCGCTTGTTTTCTGACATTTCCCACAATTTAGCTATAAATATTAAAACTTTAAAACAATTGAGAAAAATTTTAATATCATTAATCTGCCATCAAAGAGCTAACGATTTATCAGAAATATTTAATTATCTATTTCTGTAAAATTTGAAGACAAAAACAAAGCATTTAAATATTAGCCTACTCTCAAAGTGTTAATTTTTGTAAAATATTATTTATACAAAACAAAATTAATATACTACATAGTATGTATCATCTTTATAATATTATCACTAGTAAAATAATGCTAAGTTGTTCAATATTGTCACCAAAACTATTTCAAGTCAACCTTGATATTATCCGTGTACATATGCTGCTAATTTATAGCTTGTCATAGTTATTTTTAATTTTTTATTACTTTTATTGAATAAATAGTTAATACATATCAACAAACAAGTCCTGCTAAGCCAATTTTAATTGGCTTGTCAACAGGTGCTTAAAGTTTAGTTACATATACATTTTTATAAGTTATAATTTACATCTTATATCTACAGAATCAACAATTTTTTCATACAATTTTTCATACATATTAAAGTAAATATTGTTTTTCCGATAGTCAATTTTTCACCATATATTTAACCTTATTCATAGACTTATATTGCTTTATAGTGTCAGATAATAAATTAAATATCTTCGGTATGTTGTATTCAAACGTTCTCTGTCCGTATTTATCAAAATCAATTAATTTTATTTAAAAAAGGCAAACCTGACCGGGTGAACTATTAAATGCAATAATAATGTTTGATTTTCTATTTTTCTAAATCTGTTTAAATTATATCTCTGACCATAAAAGGAAAGGAAATATAACGAATTTTATAAGGACTGGTCATTTGGCGATAGATATAGCACAAAGAGACCTTTATAGTTCCACTGCCTATTACTGATATCTAGGAATGAATATTGTTGATTGATTTTCGTCAATAATCAAGGTCCAAATAAACAGATAAAAGACTCTCAGATATGAGGGGGAGAAAGACGGGGAAATCTGAATCAAAGTAAACTCGGGGGATTATTTAAATGAGTCTCTATGGGCGGGTGGGGGCGGTAATGGGGTAGGTAGTCACCCCCGGAATCTTTAATTCTGTGGCTTAAATTTAAATATCTGTGATTTCCTTCACGGAATGTGGGGCGCAGATAATCCAGTGCGCTCTTGAATTATTCAGGCGTTGACAGAAACACACGAGTTGGTTCTAGATTCTTTCCAAATAGCACTGTGAACCAGGGAACGAATTTAGGACCCCACCCCATGTACATAAAACTGTTCAAATGGTGGAGTCCCTAAGATGACCTTGAAATTCGATATAACTCATTACCCAGATGTTTGGATCGCCACGAGTGCCGGTTTGTCAAAAGGCATTAGGCCTATTTTGAAAAATTGTCTTATCAGACATCGAAGAACTAAATTTGCCACACTAAGAGGAACGGCTGCATGGAATTTTTGTTGCAGAAATTCGAGAGGTAGCATATCCATGCTACCTGGTACGAATATAAAGTTTTTTTTGGTTTCTTTAAAAAAATTATTTTCAATCCACTGCTTGATGATGATCTAAGAAATGGTTATTAATGTGCTATTATACAATCACAGAACAAAATAAAATAATTCATTTGTGTTTATTTTAAATTAAAAAAAGTAATGAAACAAATAGTATACATACAACAAAAGGAACCTGTAATTCTTGATGCAGCAAAACAGACAGTGCAGTTTTGAAAGGTCAGTACATCCCTTGTGGTGGGGATAGGAATCTGGAAGGGGTCTCATGTCGGGAGGGTCGTGCCGTTTTCGTTACAATGTTTTGGTCCGGACAACACCGGGGCTTCGCCATCCGCACGATCTAGAAAATGGCCGTAAATGACTTGAAGGAAAATGTTTTTAAACAACGGCTTCACACCTTGGAAGAACTTAAGGATTGAATTCGGGAGGTAAACTCCGCTACACCCGTCGAGATGTGCCAAAATGCGGTCGAAATCTTCAGAAATCGCCTTCATCAATGTATCGCTGCTAACATTTTGCTGACTTGATGCATAAAACGGCATGATATAGCGAACAAAACAAAATAAACCCAATCTTTGAAATTGGCGGCGTTCTTTTTGCACTATCTCTTTTTTCGCTGCCTGTTTTGCCGCACTCTATACGTAGAATGCATGAAAGGAGACATTTGTTAATTGTCAGAAGAACATCTGACCGAGCGGTGGAAGGAAGAAGTCTTCGATATGGCGATATTGAAATATGGCACCGTCATGTGAATCAAGTATCAAACATAACCTACAGGACACTGCGTCTTTCGGGATACCACTGGAGAAGGTATACCACTTTCAGGATACCACCATAGGCAGGGGTGGTTACACAGCACTTCAATTTGACTCAATTTTTGTAAGAATATTTAAACATTTCATGGGGTAAATAATGGATTTATAAATCAACTTCATACAAACATTTTTAACTGACAATAACATGCTTTCGACATATACACATGAGATAACCGTGTTAGCCGTTTGCTGACTAAATCTGAATTGCCAGATACTTCCCAACCTTTCTCAACCCCTCCCCACTACATTAAATCTCACAACATACCACTGGGGATTCCATAGCCTTACTGGTTCCAGACGGTTGAGCAGAGATTCACATAGAAAATAAAAATATCAAAAAATTATTGTTTGGAGAGATAATTATCTTTTTACTTTTCGAAACTTAAACATCCATTCAAGTTGTCAACAGTTTAAATTTATTTTAGTTAAATTATTCAAAAACCACACTGCAAATCAGATGGATGTAGGCAACCCCCAATTACCCCCCAAGCATGGATGTCCTTCAAGTTGCCCTGCAAATCAGATCGTAAATATTCTTGAAGTGCTGTCTAAATAAACACCACAAGCGCCAAAAGGTGAAGTTATGTCAATTCAAGATTGAAAATAACAGAATTATTTGCATCAAGGTAAAGGGAGCGTGTGCCAGGACAGAGTTAGGTAGTGTTTCAACGAATCTGCCTAACCCTATTATAAATGGTGCATGAGAGGTGGTTTTGTTGGTGAGTTTAAAAAATAAACTGAGAGTCATTATTTGCACGGGAATTATTAGGTTGATAGTATTTCCAATAATAAAAACTATCCTTTAATACAAGAGTGACACCAGTTCACCACAAATTCCTACGCTCAAAGCAGCGGTTTTACATTTAAATTCCTTTTGAAAGCCATTGAACTAGAGTATATGATAGAGAACTTTGCGGTAACGATAATGATCGAAGTTGGATTGGTTAGTTTCAAAACCTGACTACTCAAGTTGGATAATATATACAGAATATTTTGAGGGTTCAAATTTTGCCAATATTATAAAAAGACAATGGATTTTTTACAGTAAGGATTTCTGTTCTTATAGGCCGTATTAAGAACTTCAAATAAGAATTTTTTTATACAAAATGAATATGTACCAATCGCCAATTAAGAAAGTCTGAAAGGAATGGATAGGAGGGAGAGGAGAGGGGGAGATGGAAAGAGGGAGGTTGGGAAGTGGCTGGCTATTCAGATATGTTCACAAAACATGGTTAAACATTTCAAGCAACGTGTTAATTTCAAATTGAGTTTATTCACAATGGCAATGCTGGGAAATCTTACGAGATTTATATGAAATTTCTTTTAAGAATTTTCCCGTCTTATGTCATCGTGCCACTTTTTCCGTTTAGGGTTATGTTCGAATGTTAAGTCTAAGTTTTATTAATTGTACGAGAGTCGCTGTTTTGGTACAAATATGGATTGTAATTTATATCATAAATGTATTGTCGGGAGCGTTGTATAATGTATTTAAATAGGTAGGCAGTGAAAAGGAAGTGCTAAAGCAGTGTAAACATAATTTACAGTAGTGTAGGAATTGTGTAAGTGTAGTCTAACCGTAGTTTATCCGTAGTGTAACCCTAGTTTACACTACTTTTACACAATCTTAAAAGTACATGAATGCTACATTTATGCTAGGATTACACTATGTTACGCTACGCTTACATTAAGTTTACAACACTTACTATTGTGTAAACTTAGTGTAAACGTACTTTAAATGTAGTGTGAAGGTAGTAAAAACTTACAGCAAACATAATGTAAAAATAGTGTAAATATAGCGGAAACATACTGTAAACGTAGAGAAAACACAGTGTTATACAGTAAATGCAGTGTAAATGTTGCGTAAACGTAAAGTAAATGTAGTGTAAATCCTGTAAATGTAGGGTATATGTAATGTAAATGTTATTTTCTGCCCATTTATTCGGTATTAAAATTGTCAACTTATACGCAAAGTTTGAGTTCAAATTGAACTATGGTTTGTACGTACATATTCAGTAGGGCTCATCTATTGACTTATTTTTCATTGTCAAAGGATCGGCAAAACGTCTGCCTCTACTTTATTGCGGCATTTTTCCTTCCCCAATCAAATTACAATGTCGTTGACTGGCTCCAATTATTCAAATGAGTTTTTGCGATAATAATTATGTTATCGTAATTGCTTTTTGAAGATTTTCTTTTGATAAAAATGGATAAAGAAGACGTCACATTGTTATGAGAATTTTCCAAAGAAAAATAGAAAAACCAAATCGAATTATTAGAAATGTAACTTAATCATTACAATTCAGAACTTTTTTAGTACCTAAGTGATCTTTGTTATTTCAATAAAATTTAATAGAAGAGTTGGAATTCAATAAAATAAAATTTCATTGAAAAATATTTTAATTTGGATGAAATTTTCTTTTATTTTCTAGCTGAAGCTCCCGACCTTTCAAAAACTGGTTTGGTCAGTCTTCTTCCTCTAATTTTACAAGTGAAAAAAGAGTGGGAGTGGTTTTTTTTAAATGTCGCGTAGACAGTAACCTTCCTCCTGTTTGAAGGTCAAGGGTGCCAAATTTCAATCTCAAAATAAAACTGTAGATTAAGGCTCCGTAGTAAGCGTTCGAAGATGGTTTGAAAGGGAGAAATGTAAATACGAATGTTAGAGGAAAAAAACGATAATAATAAAGCGAAAATGGTGAAAATATTTAATAAAATACGACTCGTTTAAAATAAAGCAAAATTTCTCGACAAATACTTAAGTTGCATTTAAAGACACACTGTGTATTTTTTCATGCCTATAAAATATTAAATAACAGAACAAAACGTTTTTTTAATAATTTTTGGAGCTAATTTTACGATTTTTTTCTATCGAGAGAATTTAAAATAATTACCGTTTCGGCATTACAAATGTATAGATTTTAAATTAAAAAATATATTTTTTTTTGGAACTTTAAAACTTCAAATTTTAAAGAGCTAAAAAAAATAATGACACAATTCCACACCAGGACACTCTTCGTGTATGATACAAAACAGTAATTTTTCTCTTATTTTGAAGTACAAGTGTGCAAAATTGAAATAAAATTATAGATTAAAAAAAAAGAACTCGCACCAAAACATGCTCTTTTATATAAATAATAATGATAATCTAACTTTTTGACACCAAGTTTTAACATATTTTATTAATTTAAAAGTTGACAACAATGCCACATAAACAATTTTGTAGCTCATATTTAAACATATAGGTATATATTTTTTTTAATTATTTGAGTTTCCATATTATAATATGAGTTTTTTTTTGTTATTAAGAATATAATATTATAGTAATAATTTATAATATTAGTATATACACTAGTTTAGTTAGACCTATCAAGGTACAATATTATAAAAAACAATCACTTCCCGTCATTAAATCTTGCAATATTGTAAATTTCATAACTTTTCCCGTTTCTGGGTTAGTGTACCATGTTCTTTTCTAGTTTATCTTTGATTCATTTGCAATTAGAGAACAATTCAATAACCCACACTGGAAGATTGATGCTAAACCTTTTATAGGAAGTTCAATGTGACTGGTACGGTTACAGTTCCGCAGACTTTATTTGGGATTCACAAAATCGTTCTGATGAAAGCCAATGAGGACATCAGAAGAGGAATAATTCAATAGAAAAGGATTTAATAAAAGGCCTAGTATAATATAATAGTAATGCAAGTCTGCGTATATCTGGAAATATATCCTTATTAATATATGTAATTCATAAGTTAGTATAGTAGTTCCCCAGTCTGCGTATATCTGGATATATATCCTTATTAATACACGTAATTCATAAGTGAATATAGTGGTTCCCCAGTCTGCATATATCTGGAAATATATCCAATATAATATTTGTAATTCATAAGTTAGTATAGTAGTTCCCCGGTCTACGTATATCTGGAAATATATCCTTATTAATACATGTAATTCATAAGTGAATATAGTGGTTCCCCAGTCTGCGTATATCTGGAAATATATCCTTATTAATATATGTAATTCATAAGTTAGTATAGTAGTTCCCCAGTCTGCGTAAATCTGGAAATATATCCTTATTAATATATGTAATTCATAAGTGAGATAGTTATTCCCCGGTCTACGTATATCTGGAAATATATCCTTATCAATACATGTAATTCATAATTGAATATAGTGGTTCCCCAGTCTGCGTATATCTGGAAATATATCCTTATTAATATAAGTAATTCATAAGTGAATATAGTGGTTCCCCAGTCTGCATATATCTGGAAATATATCCAATATAATATTTGTAATTCATAAGTTAGTATAGTAGTTCCCCAGTCTGCGTATATCTGGAAATATATCCTTATTAATATATGTAATTCATAAGTGAGATAGTTATTCCCCGGTCTACGTATATCTGGAAATATATCCTTATTAATATATGTAATTCATATGTGAGTATAGTGGTTCCCCAGTCTGCGTATATTTAGAAATATATGCCTATTAAAACATGTAATTCATAAGTGAATATGGTTGTTTTATCCACATTGGTGCCTTTTGCCAACCGTAAACGAGATACGAAGATCTATTCTCTTTCTGCTCTCGGTGTAGTATGGAAACGCCTAAGGATCTACTATATCTCAACAAGGTAAGCGCCTTTTAGCCGCAACCCTACTACCACCAAAGCTATTTTTGAACGATTTATCATCATTAGACATCGGATTATACGTTTGGGGATCAGTGGTGAGGCACAAAATGAAAGGCGGTGTCGTGAAGGTCACAGTGTTTATTGGTGAGTCAGTTGCCGTGACGAGGAGATGATGTAGGACAGATGTACAATATTCCGGTTGCTGCGATGATGTGCTGGTCTAGCGCGGGTCAGTGAGTCGACGCCGGGCGCTGGTGATCGGGATTCGATGACTGTCAGGCACTGGCGATCTGAGGAATCAATACTCCAGTGCTGACGGAAGCCGAAGGTGCGGCGGACCTTGTAGGCAGTTGAACGGGAGCGGCGTAGACCAGTGAGGATGCTGCGTGTCCTCGTGGTGGTCATGGTAGCGTGGAAGAAGCGCTGGTCAGAGACACTGGAACCAGGGCGCTTGTAATCCGAGTAGCGCTTGCCAGGAACGGCGATCTGGACAAGGCGCTAAGATGATGTCCCGAGAGAGTCCATGGTGGTACGGGTGAAGCCGGGTACGTTGTCCTTCGCGGGGGGCGCGGGGGCGCACCGGCACTCGTGAGATTAGTAAATCGTTGGCGGCAGATTGATGACTGACTGACTGACTCGCTGCGTCGGGCATATTTATACTACACGGCCGACGGCAGCAGTAGGTAGATGGATGGCAACTAAATCCTAGGCACTCGCACAGACTTTATGTTTCAGGAACCTTCGACAGCGCGGCAATTATGCATAGGCCGTAGACTCGAACCTTCTGGCGAGTTCTCGTAATGTGAAAGACGGACTTGCGATGTTATTGTCGTCGATAGACAAGTAGATGCTTGAAGTACGTAGGTTGCTCTGTTTACGATGCGATTTGGACTGCAGGTACATAATTCGGGAGTAGGTACTAAGTTGGTCGAGCGGTTTATAATTAATTAGTTAATCTAGATTTTTCTCGACGCCACATACGCAATTGTGTGTTTACATAATATGTGTTGGGAAGTAAGAGCTTGATAGATGCACGCACAGATGGCAGTGCATATAGCTTGTATGGAAGTCCGCAAGATGGAGCCAGTGGCCAGTAGTCGCCAGGGCCAGTGGGAAGGCTCCCAGAGAAACTTACTGTTTCAGATTACAATTAGCCAGCTTCTAGTTAGGTCGATTATCGAGTCACCTTCATAATACGCGTATTAATAAATCCCTGATTAATCTAAAAGAATCATTTATTTATAAACTCCTTCCACGACGAGTTGGAGATCTGTTTGTACGAACACAACAATATGCATCACGCATATATTAGCATTTATGGTCGTTTCTCCGTATTTGAGCATTTTTCAATCATAAATGTCTATTTTGCCATAAAATTCTTCAAAATACGAGCTGTGTAAATTAAAAATAGTTGAAAAGGAACAGAGTAAAAAAGAAACAGAGGCACGAATTACGGAAAAGGAACAAAACAATCGCAAACGGCGCGAAAGGCTCCTTTCTCATAATTCGCGGCTCGGCTCGCGGAGATTTTGTCCTGTTTATACCTAGCATTAGCACAGAGAAAGAAATGAAATATTTTTAAGGAACCTGTGTTTTTCTCCTGAATGACACCCCACAAAAAATACAAAAAGTCCCTTAAAAACCGGTTCCAAAAAAGATTTCAGTTTTTGTGATAAACACCTAAAAAGAAGAAGACGATCGTTTGAAAGAGAGATAATATATTTAAATGCAAATGTAAGGGGTAGATATATATCTGATAGTATTATTATCTTAAGAGGAAGCTACAAGCCAAAAATGTGTATATTCTTGGTATATATCGTAACGAATATAGGTAATAGGCATTAAAATCGCTTGACAAACATAGTCTAGAAACGCTCGATTTTAAGCACAAAAGTGGTTTTTATTTATTTTGTAAACATTTTTATAAGAAAACAAATAAGTTAATCAAGAGAAACTGTCACAGATAATCTTAGCTATAATACTGTATTTTTAAAAAGTTGTTTCCTTTATGCGTTCATACATATTTCTGTTGAAAAGTGTTTTTTGTTGTATCCATTTATATTTTTTATTAATAATTAAATTTTTTATTTGTATTCTACTCAAAGGAAACGATAGGAAAACTTTGAATTTATCTAAAGCATATTTATTTTGTATTCATTAAGATCTGCCAGTATCGCTTGTGAAAAAACGCAATTAGGAATCGAGACATTGCTTGAAATGGTTTAACCATGTTTTGTGACCATAGTAATAGCCAGCCACTTCTCAACCTTCCTCTTTTCATCTCCCCTTCCCCTCTCCCTCCCATCCATTCCTTTCAGACTTTCCTAATTGGCGATTAGTAATGTATGATGTAAATGTAAACCAATTCGTTATAAAGATTAATCGAAAATAGTGATTTAGTATTAAACTTCGCCTAATGACTGTACAATTAAGTATTGCTGTAAACACAATTGGCGCCCTTTGTTTAAAAAAAACAGTGGAAATTTTCAAACTGTTTCCGCGGGTTTTTATCTGCTAGTTTCCATTAAATTCTCCATGGAAGGCATATCTAGGGAGTAATATCCATATAGTGGTATATGATGTTAAACATTCCTGACAATGTATCACCTAAATTTGATCGTATTCATAATAAATTTAGGAACGGTATTTATAACCATCAAGTCATGTGTTTTAGAAAAGGCAACATTAAAACATTGAATTATCGACGATGTACATATTGGCGGAATGGTTGAGTTTCAATATTGTTTCTTTTTTTAATGTATGTGTTTTTGTCCCCCCATCCCCCCCAACGATCCCAACATAACACAAACAGACATGTATGTAGTATATAGCCGCAGTTTGCTGCTGTTGGTGCTGAAGCTGAAGAATATGATGCTCCAAAACGTATAATTTTAGTAGGTTTTTTAGATAAAATTTTTTTTCCATACCGATAAAATACAAGGCCTCTAAGTATAATAGCCAGGTGACATTAAAAACACCCATATGAGGTAAAAATTGTGAGGCGCAATGACGCCGTTCTATTTGTATAAAGAACATTAAGAGGAAGCTGCAATTAACTATTTTCTTGGTATAACTTATATTGTAGGTAATAGGAATTAAAATCGCTTGACAAACGGTGTCTAGAAACGTTCAATTTCAAGCATAAACTGGTTTTTATTTATTTTGTACATAATTTTATAAGAAAGCAAAAAAGTTAATCAAGTGAAACTGTCAGCTATAATACTGTATTTTTTTAAAGTTGTTTCCTTTATGCGTTCAAACATTTACATTAAAAAATATTTTTTTTAGTAGTTTACATTTATATTTTTTATTGAGAAATTTATTTTTTTATTTGTATTCTACTCAAGCAAAACGATAGGAAATTCTTCAACTTGTCTAAAGCATTTTTTTGGTATTCATAATGTACATCAATTCGTTACAAAGATTAATCAAAATAGTGATTTAGCCTTAACTTTAAATTCAGTGAATTCAAATGATTCACCACTTCATGGAAAATAAAAATCTAGAAAATCAAAGTGTTTTTGTAGTAGCAATACTTGCGCAGTATTATTGAAATAATTCAAGCAATTTAAGCGTATCTGCATAGTTTATGACAAAATTGCAAAAGAAATTAAAACTTGTGTCTTTAGATAAATACGTCGGGTGCCTCTAAATATTATATTGTCTATAACCAAGACATTTTTGAATACCTGTATAACTAAATAACTTAACCTAAATAATGATAACTCTGCAAATTCTTCAGTGATTAGAGGCTTCCCTGTTTTCCTTAGATGTGGAAATTCGGGTGTTCGCTCTATTGTTATAATTATTCAGCCTTTATATGTGGTGACACAATTGTTTCCAAGATATGGTAATATCGTATTATTTCGTCCTCTTGAGTATATATGTATTAGAAGATAAACAAGACGTAAATAAACCTGAGGCTTTAAATCTTAATATACTCGTATTGTTATCTTCGTCGATTGTTCGTGGGTGTAAGCAAGTCAAAGCCGTTTGTTTGTAGATGTATACAAGTCTGATGCCGCTTTTTCGTATGTGTAAGGAAGTCAAAAGTTCGTAATTGTTGGCGTTTTAATGAATGGGACCATCATAAAAGGATTCCTGCTGATATTTAATAGCGGAATTAAACATTTCAAAAGAGACTTCACTAATATCGAATATCAATTAGATTTCCTGAAATACCTGGGAATAAAGGTTTTATTAGATTCAAATTGTGGCCAAATTTTCTAACAACATGGTCTAATTTAATAAAATAAGAGTTTCTTGGAGAAATTAATGACCAATTAAAATTTTCGTAGCGTGGCGTTTGGTCTTGTTTCGCGCATTTTATTTTTGATTCTGAAAATTACGGGTTTTGCCATAAATTGAAAAAACTAATTAATGTTTAAGAATAATGTTTTAAGGAGTGAACATGGGTCTTGAAGAGTCCCAAGTTGTAGGAGGGAGGAAACACAGAGGCCGGCAGTTCGTTCCACAGCCGAGCTGTTGAACTTAAGAACGAATCGTAGAAGCGACCCGTTCTCATGTGACAAGTGTCAACTGTGTACAAATGTTGGGCACGCGTTTGGCGTGTATCCCGACTACGCACCGGTGCCGAAGGGATCAATGACGCTAGTTCCTCAGAGCATCTTTCATAGAACAAGGACAGCATACCCACCTGACGCCTGTGCTCTAAAGATTGCAGTCCGTTTGTTAAGATTGGGGAATCTATCAGATTGGGGAATGTTTTTGCACAGAGTCAAGGGTTTTTTTCAGGTATTTAGGGGCTCCGGACCAGAGATGGCTGCCAAATTCGACAGTAGGGCGCACTTGCGATTTGTACAAGGTCAGCAGTTGTGTATTATTAAAGTATCTGCGGGCCCTGTACAGTACGCCCAGCTTCTGAGAGGCCAACTTTACTCTGGCTTCGATGGAGCCCCCGTACCTGAGCTGGTCACTTATAGTTATACCAAGCATATCAATGGAAGGCCTGTTCGGAAGATTGCTTCCGTTGAAGGAGACTAGATTATCATTTGGATCCCTTTTAGACGTAATCAGACAGGATTGGGTCTTTGAAACATTAAATTCGACGAGATTATTTTTACCCCAGGAGGAAATACTCTCGAGATAACCGTCCATTCTCTGCTTCAAAGCCCTCCGAGCCGTTGGAGTTTGTGTGCCCTTTGGGGGCTTGTCAAACAAAAAGCAATCATGAACTGTACTGTCATCCGCGTAACAATGAATCGGTGCACATGTCAAAAGGTCATTGATGTGCAACAAAAACAAAGTCGGAGACAGAGCCTATCCCTGTGGGACGCCAGCATTTATGGAGTGCGAGGAAGAGGTGAAACCGTCAGCAACCGCCTGAATCGACCTATCCCTTAAAAAGTCAGCAATCCACGTACACAGGGATGCGGGAAGTCCGTAAGAATGCAATTTGTTGACAAGTCCTCGGTGCCAGACCCAGTCAAAGGCCTTGGATATGTCTAGTGCGACCGTTTGGGTCTCGCCGTGACGTTCCAGGCACCGCCCCCAAACATGCGTCACATACGCGAGAAGATCACCGCACGAGCGGTTCCGCCGGAATCCGTATTGACGGTCGTTGATAATTTTGTTCTTCTCGAGGTATGTGAGCAGTTTGTCGTTGATCACACGTTCCATCACTTTGGACAGAACTGATGTGATCGCTATGGAGCGGTCATACTTAACTGTATCAAACTTTGAATGAACAACCAACATTACCTTATTTTTCTTATCGCATTTTTATTGGATGTAATCTTTATGTATGATCTCAAGATTCAACTCGAACTAAATGCAATCTAGATAGTGTCTCAAATAAATATATCCTACTTTTATTTTAATGTGCGACATCTATTGAGATTTTCAGAAAGTCCAAGATTATTTATTTTTGGTATAACTTAATGAGTAATATTTAATTGAAGATAAACTAAGCGATTTTTAAAAGAATATTTTAAACAGAAAAATCAGAAAAAGATACGGTCCCATCTAAAACTTGAACCCAGGACATTTGTCTGGCCGGGACTTTACCAGTTGAAATAATGTAACCCTATTTCCTTCAGCCATAATTAACTGTATCATACTTCGAATTAGAACTGCCAACATTTTTCTCCGCACATTTTTATTGGCTGCTATCTAGATTCAGAGTTTAAAAGTGTTGTGCTTGTAAATTTATCGGATTTAAATCCAATATAAGCTTTATAGATTAGCCATTGTGTTCGCTTATGTAATGTTTTTTAAGTACAGTATGTCAAACAGTACACTATGCAATATGCTAGTAGCTTTGTACCTATCCCTCATCATTTTCTTCATAATTTTATTTTATTCCACAGTGATATTTGTATACAAGTGGTAGTAATTTAACGTTTGAGCAAATCGCAGGTTTCTAGAGGGAAGGCTTTGAGGCAGTGGGTGACATAAACCACCAATCGGCCGATTCCTCTACCTTCGGGAGTATCACCTGTGACTCACGGCGTGTTCAGGTATTCCACTACCTGCTATTCAATAGAACTCTGTATTGAGTGTAAATTACAGAGCAACGGATATTAACTACTTGAGTCTTTAGGGCTAAACCAGCGGCTGAAAACTCTGGAGAGAGAATGAATTATTTGCCGCGCGAGGCGTCTCGCGTCTCGGTTATAATGATACCAGTCTCACATGAATGTAGGGAAAAGTAAACATTATTATCGTTTTCTTGAGATGTAAACTCCCTATAAGTTACCCTACAAGTCCTTTGCCTAGGGTGCGTACAAATTAATTGTAGATAGGTTACCGGAGTTACTTTCTGAAATTCAACTGCAGGACAGCATCAAAATTGTTGTCAGCTAATTTTTCTATTATAAAATTGCTAGTACCATGTCAATATTACCAAAAATCTTTTATTATTAGAAACAGTTTTTATTTCAATATTTTCCCATTTTATTCCCGTTATATAATAAAATCGATAATCCCACTACGAGTCGTCTCTGGTCCCAGATTCACTGAATATTTGTGCGTTGAATTTATAAGGAGTTTGGCAAATATTGCAAAACAGATATTGCTTTTCAACGTCAAGAGACAATCTCACGCAATATCAACCGGATTTCTAGCTTTTCAACATTTCTCAGATCCTTTATAACTACTTACTTTAGCTTTTTGCAATACTTGATAAATAATTAAATATTTTCAATCTCTATAACTAATAGTTTCATTAAAATTTTAACGAAGATTAATTTTGACTAGCAGTTAAAAACCCGCTCCGCGGGTTTTTGCTGCTAGGCCCTGCGGGCGGCACTTCTTGGACGGCACTGATATTAACTGTTATGGTACCTAATATAATTTGCTCATAGGAGACTTGCAGTGCTTAAATATGTGTTACAACCGTCAATGTCTATAAGTTGAATCAATATCGTATAGTTTGTCACAACAATCAAAGATAGTTATAACAAAGTTGACTGAAATAATAGATTATTACGTATTGATTAGTTGTACCCGTGTTTATGGATAAAAGGGGGGTAATTGTGCGATGAGATTAACAGTCGGTTTAATTAAAAGGTGTAAATTTTACTCCAACTGGTGGTAATTCTTTACCTAAAACTGTTACTGTATCTAATAAAGTTTAAAGTTAGAATATAAATACACCTTCATCAGGAGAGTAAAAATCTATATATAAAGGTAGATTATTACAATATAGCGCCCCTGAGGTGATATCTCACAAAGGCGGCGCTATGCAAATTGTCCAATTATTAAATAAATATAATGTTTACATTTTATTATGTACGTATGCATTGATATACAATGGAAATAGATAAAATAATGTTATCCTATTAAACTTTATTTTATTAAAAAACAAATAACTTTTTTAACATCACTTTATTATATACAACCAATACATGTTTCATGAACGAAGTAAACACCGAAGTCAAAAATTAAATATAGATTACAATTGGAAAAAAGAAGTGGAAGGAGGGGGGAGGGGTAAGAGTAGGCTGGGTTTATACGAATTAGGAATTACAATATGAAAGACCAGTTAAGTGGGAAAATATTTAAAAGAGAGTTTATAAAAAAAAATTCTTGTTAATTATATCTACTTTTATAAACATGTTCTCTTATTTCTAAAATTTCGAAATTATTTATTTGTGATGCTTTATATCCCGTGTGAAGTATTTTAAGACCTGAAAAAAAAATTTGCATAAAACAATATATTCATAAGACAAATAACATTTAATAACGGTTATTCTAATAAATTGAAAGTTGAAATACTAAATAAAAAAATTAAACATATTCTCTTCAAACGGTATTTTTACCCTATTTCTTAAGATATAAATAAACAATTAGGATTAAAGCATCGCAAATAAATAATTTTTAAATTTGAGAAATTATAAAACATGTCAATATAAAATCAGATATAATTAATAAGCAAAAAAAATTATAAATAATAATGAAAAATGCCATTGCAAAGTTTAAATAAACTTCCAGAAGAAATCTTCTTATGAAACGCTTAATGGTCAAGTAATTTTGCATATTTAAATATTCGCGCCAGTTATTTGGTTAGTTTTTACACCGCCAGAGGTGCGCTCTGTGTCGGCCAGCTATTGCCGGCCATATTGAATGAACGCGTGCTTTTTTCGTCAAACGTCAAACGTAATCACGTAATTGTGGATAATTTTCACTGTAATTTAATTAATCCAATGGATTATAAACTTTCTAAAACATATTTTCTTCGATATTATCCAAAAATTATATTAGGAGAAACGATATTTTTGAAGAAATATCGTATTACATGTGGCGATTCTTTTTCAGTATGAAATCGTGTCTTAATTTTTAATGTTTTATTTTTTTTGTATCCAGTCGCCTGCAAACCGAAATGAACCTTACGGTTGCTTAAAATTGAGGGGCAGATTGGTATTTTTTGCCTGCAGACCCCCAATGCAGAATTTATCCGAATCACATAATATGAATTTGACCAATCAGAGGGCCTACATCGTCCAGACGCTGGGACAATAATACTATCAGATGAGTTATACAAGGTTTCCGGGGGTAAAATGCAAAAACAGGGAGTTGACTCTAAATTGTGGTAAAAGTATAAAAGAAAATGAAATGAATTCTTTTGAAATTACGTTGTTTTTGTCCGAACAAAAATATGTTTTCATAGAAGAATATTATTTTTTCCGTAGAAACAATGTGTACTGATAAGATTTTCCAGACTATTTTCTTCCTGTTATTCTTTCTATCCACTCTTTCGTCAGCTTGACAACATATCTAAAAACTCTTATGCAGTATGTATCACAGTATTAAAAGCCCTGTCTGTTTAAAACACGATAACAAGACAAAACATAGTTTTTTTTACACATCCATACTACTTCAAATGCTGATCCCTTTCTAAACTAGATAAGAGAGTCACTAAGTGATGAAATTCTCTAGACTTGTTAGTTTCACAGTTGTTCTTAAATAGGTACTAGTAGAAGGAAAGAAAGAGATTTGTAGAAAGATCGAGATCAGTTGAAAGACGTTCGAAAATTGTGGAAAAAAATAAACCCCGATTGAACTGCTCCGGGGAGAAAACGGAAAAAGGTAAATAAATTCTGAAAGTTTAATATTGCTAATGTAGGCTGTGGGAAAGATAATGTATGGAAGATATCTCTTGACTGTTTTGTTTTTATTTGAAATTTAGCTTGATTTATTCTCTTGCCTTTTGCATATGGTTTCAATGAATAATTTAAGATCGCCAGATTAGTTATTGATTTTCATTTAAGGCTCTGCTCAGAGACGAAAGAAATCTTTATATCATCAAACACACTAATTTATGTTGCGGATTTGTCTGTATATTTGTGTGTAACTCTGGTTGAATGATATCTTATTTGTTTTGAATTTAAGTATTATTTTGTTAATAGGAATTGATTCTGTCAAGAATTCAGACAAGTGATCAAGTACCTACCTATAGTATAATGTTTTAATATAAATAATTTAAATTGTCATTTTCAAAATTGGAACTGGATTCAGACAAGCGATAAAGTACTTATCTTAAGAAAATTATTTTAATTCTGTATTTAAACGATTAACTTTATAGATTTAAACGTTCTAGATTTACTAACATAATATCCCGTAATTTTTACGGGTCTGCGCCAGTTAAAACATAAATTCTGTTCCAATCAACGCCAAAAGCGTATCGTTAGATCTGGCGTCAGGAAATTCGTACAGACGCTTGTGTATAGAATTTCTCGATCAGCGCACCTATTTTTAACTGGTAACATCATATCCATCATGGGCTAAGAAGCTTTGAAATATTCGTTTCACTTTAAGATTGTAAGACACCATATTTTATAGATGCGATAAAAAATGGCGTATTTATTTTATTCTTGTATAATTTATAGAACTCCGTATTCATTTTAAGTTTTCTATATTTAATAATATGACATTTTAATTTGAGAAAACAAGGTTTATTTATAAACAAGTTCTGCTACAATAATATCTACAGGACATCAGTAAATGATTTAATTTATGATTGAAAAACGATCAGAACTTTGGTTGGGATGATATCGTTGATTAGAAGGTATTGATTTTTCTTTTTAATTTGACAGATTGTACTGTTCATACATCGATTCACGTCGTTATATTGAATTCATAATATAATTCAAAATTAAATTCACAAGCATCATTACTGGATCAATGCATGATAGTTATTATGTATTTGTAAGTAAAGCGAACCTTTAAAACGCCCTAGTTGCTTTTGCGATCAAAAATAGGCATAAGCATCACCTATATATTTCTATATGCAATAACGTCTTCGCTTTGTCTTTGCCTTCCGCTGACAGTATATGATATACTTGAAGATTACTCTGAAGAGAGAAAGAAAGAAACATATTTTTAAGAGCACTCAACGACGCGACGCGATGCTACCAACTATAGTAAACTTCCGTAATACGGGGCAACTTTTGAATCGTTGGGGCAATTTTGATCTCCGCGAAATTATGAAGCTTCAAAAATATGTGTCGAATTTGTTGTTTTCCAGTAATAATATGTTATATTTATTATAAACATGTTAATAGTTAAATTGTGAAGCTGTTTTTTTCGACAAGATATTTTCCGACAAATTCAATGTAAATACAATTTATAAATTTCTAAATAATATTTTAAAGTTAAGTTTTACGTGTATCTGTGTCTACGTACATATGTATGTGTGTAACTACTAGCATATTCGAACAATTTTACAATAAAATCAATTTAGCCTTACTCCGAAATGTGACTTCGATCACCATGTTTTTTTTGGCACCCCGAACATGTTTTTTTTTTACAAATATATATCCAAAGTTGTGCAATAAATATAATAAATTTTTTAATTTCTGTCGTCTGTACAATTCTATTGAATGTAACTACATAGATATATATATATATATATCTATGCATATATTCTCGCTTATTTTAAAAAGCACATTAGCATAATATTGTGAATGTTTGTTTGTTTTTTATTTATTTTTTGTTAATATATGTATTAAAGAGATATCAAAAGCAAAACATACAGATCAATAGATGATCCCAAAAACCAAAGCAAAAAAAACAGAAAACAAATAGAGCAAATAAAAATAAAAAAAAACATTCACAATCTTTTGCTGATTTGCTTTAAAATAAGCGAGACTATTTAAATATATATACATACATACACTACGGTGTATAGTGATACTTAAACTGTGCATGATGTGAACATTTTTAAGTGGATATCCACGCTTTTTGCAGCGCTTATTTGATGACTTTTTCATGTTAATAGTCTGTAAATGTTCCTTAAAAATAAATAAATGATATAAAGACAATTTTTTTGTTTTAATGTTGAAAATTGACCAAAATGATCCCGTTTTACGATACCTTGCTCTGGGAGTAGATCGCAAATAATGCAAGAATTTTTTTCTAAATATTGTGAAATGTATTTTTAAGAAAAATAAAAATAAAACTGAGTTTAAAGAGAACCATATTGTATGAGGCAGGAAATGCAAAAGTTAGAAAATCATTTTTCAGAGCTGCAGAGCTAAATAATGCGTTATAAAAACGTAGTAATAACGTTTTTATGCGGCATTGTTAAAATTTTATCGGGCTAAAGGGAGTTGATGGAAGAATAAGATTCTTCCTCTCCCCATCTCCTTTCTTTCCCAACTCCCTTGTGCCTCACAACATCAATGGAGATGCTACACTCCCATTGTTTGTCGTCGTTAGTCGAGAGTAGTTCAGACTTTTATTTCACATATTTTTTTAAAACACTGCGCGCATGTGCATCTTCCATTATAACAATGGCATCCATTTACCCGTGAAATTATTCATTACAATCGGCATAGCCAATCGTTTAAAACAACGCTAATAGGAGGTAGAAGGGATGATCGCGTGACCACGCTCAGTTAATATCCCTACGGGGTGGTACCCTCCCCCAGACAGAGGGTAGGTTAGTTCAACACACATCCAGCTAAATATGCGCTGACACACGCTATTATTACCCTCGTAATGCTGCAGTTAGGAGTAGGTAGTAAGTGGGTGTGCAAAGCTGAAAGGTATTCTTCAGAAATCTTATTGGCTTTTTGCATGACTTGAATTATTTCGGGGTGATTTCAGAATTATTTAGAAATGTGATTTCGCCAAAAATAATGTTCTTTCAAAGATCAAAAATATGAAATAAATAATAAAGGGCTTCTTTTAAATGGTTAATTGACGAAATTACACAGGCGTGAATATGTATTGTACTACCGGAATTAGAAATTACACAGGCGTGAATATGTATTGTACTACCGGAATTAGAAATTACACACGGACGATATTTCACTTGGGAAGATTTACACCTACTAAATTTATAAACGTCAAAAAACTTATTTTCTTTTTTTCCTGTGTGAAATTTATTAAACTTAACCCCCTCAGGCCTCTTGCATATTCTGTCAGAAGGTTAAAAGTTTCATAATTTTTTCACAAACTACATTCGAAACCTTTGGTACACATTGTCAATCTTCTGTGGTTAACGTCTGTGTATAAAGAATTTGAATATAAAGCGTGACGTTTTCTCTTTATAACACTATTATATCATATTTATAAAAGCGACAGTAAGGGAGATACAACGATTTCTATGAGACCATATTGGCTGTTCCCGAAAGCAAACAAATTGGACTTAGGTAAACTCTAAAATTTAAAACAGTAATTTAAAAAAAAATCTAAATGTGTAGGAAAAAGAATAGATGAAGGTTGGAAAGTATCTAGTTCTGAATAACCTGGTCTAGTCATCTGAAATCCGAAACCCGATAAAAAATAAACAAGAGACATACATTATAATAAAAAAAGACTGAGAGTATCAATCACTCTGGGGAATGAATCCACAGATATTTTGATGACCGTAAAGATTACCTTAGGTGACTGTTAGGTGATTTATATGCGTTTCAAGAAAACAACTGTATTTTTCTGTAAACTCGTAGTAGTTATTTTTTATAAAAGCTTCCTTCAGCTCTATGGTAAAGGGCGAAGAAATAATGAAAACAATAACTAAGAGCCCGAAAGGGACTATTTTCTAAGATTTAAGTGCCATCTGTTAACTTGTTTGAGAAGTAAACAAAAAAAAAGATGGCCTTACCGGATGTTGTAGGAGGGAAGTGCCGCCAAGCTACGATAATTATTTTTCTGGCGTCCAACAACAGAACCTCTTTAACATAAATACTGTTAAAACGTTCTGGCCAAGGAAAAATAATTCAGCCATGTTTTCTTCACAGCACTAAATTTGTTTTGCGAGACCAGACGTTTCCAAACTTTGAGATAACGCCACCACTTTTTTGAACGAAAAACTTTCGTAACTCAACTTGTTTAAGATAAACGGATGTGCTGTCTTTTTTTTATTAAAAAAATAAATTTGGATTTGAAGTCAAATTACCCAACGAAACTGAATAATTTCTTTCTTTAATCAAAAGGTAAACCAAATTTAATATCGGTTTGTGTGCTTAGTTCTTCTAAACTACGTAAAGGGCTTAAATAGGGTTTTCACGATCATTTAAAAAATGTCCTCCGGAAGGTTTATAACTATACAATACATAATGAAACAAAAAAACATAATAAAAAAGCGTTGTTTGGGTAGAACAAATGATCACCAAAAAAAAATGAAGCGAAAATTGAGGAATTGCAAAAAGAGGTTAAAAATCTAAAAATTAACTGTAAACCATATCCAACAGAGTGCGCTTGAAAATTCTATCGAAATACAAGGAATTGAAGTGGAGAAAAATGATAATGTACGAAAACCCATCGAACTACTGATGTCGGCCCTAGACTGCAGCGACTTATTAAAAAACAATTCCTTGGTAAGCTACTACAACAACCCGGCCAAGAAGACCATTTCTATTCAATTCAATTCAAAAGAAACAAAGGATAAGGTAATTAAACAAAAAAAAATAAAGGAATTCTTACCCCTCAAGAAATGAAGTACTCGGAGTCAACACAGAAAATCTACATCAATGAATAACTAACGCCAGCAAATAAACAGCTCCTATGGTTAGCCAAGTCGACAAAAGTATTTGGATACAAATATGTTTGGACGAAGGACGGACAAATATTACTTAGAAAGAGCGACGACTCCCCTATAATACGTATAAAAGATGCAAACGACATACCACTGCAATAAGCATATACTGGACAAGAAGGAAGAATTTTTATACCTTGTGAAAATGGATCCCACTGACGATTATACGTTAATAGACACAAAGGTATGTGAAGATACTATAGAACTAAAAAACTACATAAGTGAAGGAATTACTGACTTCAACATAATAAATTTAAATATCCGCAGTATTTATAAACATTTTGATGAATTTTGTATCTTCCTCAATTCTCTAGGATTTCAACCAAATGTGATTATACTTACGGAAACGCAAATGCGTGAATTTATCCTTTACTCTATCTCTGATTATATCACTTACTCACTTCCCTCTAAACATACTAAATCCCCGTAATGAGTTTTATCTCAACTCATTGGGAAAAATGTGTTACTTACCATGTTTTTTGTAATACATTATAAATAAATAAATAAATAATAAAAATACTACGCATGACGGTCTAACGATATTCTATAGTGCACATAAAATTACTGATGTAATAGTAAATATCCCTAAATTTATGTTTTCAAATGCCATACATTTATCATTCACGCTAAGCAATAAAAAATATTCTATAATTGCTGTTTATCGCTCCCCTTCCTTAGATTCTAAATCTTTTATCACAGAATTAAAATATTACATAAAAGAAAATATCTGCAACCAATCAGATTTCTCGTTTATAGTAGGGGATATAAATATTAACATAGAACATTCTATCCTAAACCCAATTGCAAATGAATATCTTAATGTTATATATAGTGAAGGATATCTATCTAATTTTTTTTTTTATTTTTTTTTTATTATTGTACGACAGACAGGTAAGTCCAATTATGGTACAATTTTATTAAAACTAACAATACATGTACATATATTTTTTAAAACATGGTATAGTGATATTAAACACATCTATATCCGCTGGTAGGGCATTTAGTAAGGTCATACCTCTTGTCATGCTATGTCGGGCAATGACATCTGTCCGACCCTGCGGTATACAGAATAGGTCGTGGCTACGATTTCGACAGTATTTATCAGGAACGAATAATCCACAGAATGACAGGAGATATGGGCAATCGATAAGGTTTTTTAGTAACTTTAATTCAAATACCATGAGTCCGGCATTACGCCTAGTCTCCAGGCTTTGGTAATTTGTCTCCTTTAGCAGTTCCACGTGATGCATGAATTTCGGATATATTCCGTATGATCGCATGTAAACATACCTTAGGAATTTTTTTTGAATTTGTTCAATCATATTTATGTATTTAAGTTGATAAGGTATCCAGACAGTACTGGCGTACTCCAGCTTGCTTCTGACCACTCCGTTGAACATGGAGGTCATTGCTTCTTTGTTATTGAATTGTTTGCAAGTTCTAATTACAAAACCAAGAGTTTTGGAGCAAGCCGAGGTAAACTGGACTATGTGGTTTGAAAATGTCAGCTTGGGATCGAAGATCACCCCAAGGTCCTTGATGATGTTTACGCGTGTAAGTACTTCACCATTCATTCTATACTGGCAGAATACCGGATTTTGTGAACGACTATAAGTCATAACAACGCATTTTTTAATATTGAAGTTAAGTTTATTTTCTACCGACCATATCATGATTGAATCGAGGTCGGCCTGCAGTTTCGAATAATCATAATCTGATTCGATTTCCTTCATCAGTTTCATGTCATCTGCGAATAGTAAACATGAGCTGTGACGTATGCAATCCTGAATGTCATCAATCAGAATGAGGAATAACATGGGGCCGAGATTCGATCCTTGAGGAATTCCTGACAGAGCTGCGAAGTTATGGGAGTCGTATCCATTTATATTTACATACTGACTTCTATCTTTTAAATATGACGCAAAAAATGTCAGTAAGGGTTGATTAAAACCTATTTTATGCATCTTTTTTATTAGAATATCGTGATCTACTCGGTCAAATGCCTTTGCGAAGTCCGTGTAAATTACGTCCGTCTGATGCCTACAGTCTAGGTCTTGTGCTACCCGTCGAGAGAAAGAGAGTAAGTTGGTTACCGTTGATTTCTTCGGTAAGAAGCCATGTTGATTACCTCTTAAGAAAGGCGTGATTTGTGGACTGATTTTATCACAGATAATCATTTCAAAAATTTTTGGAATTGTTGACAGTACTGCAACTGGTCTATAATTTCTGACGTCAGTCTTTTCATCAGCTTTGTGAATGGGGCTGACCCTCGTTAGTTTCCAACACTGTGGAAATGTGGAAGACATGATGCAGAGATTAAATATGTACGCAAGGGGAACACAGATATTTGGAGAGATTTTTGTAATTATTGAAGGAGGAATACCGTCCGGACCAGTAGCCTTATCAGGTCGGAGATTCCGGATACAAGTTTCTATTTCCTGGATGTTGGTCAATCCGAGTGAGATATCTCCAACGTTCCAGGGTGATGCTGTTGGGAAATTGGTTTCAAGTTTAGGGGTTACTTGACTATAGACGGAGTGAAAATAGTCAGCAAACTTATTTACAATTGTGTTAGGGTTAGTAAAAGTTACGCCTTCCTCAATCAAGCATGTTGGTGAGGTTGGGTTAACTTTTTGTGACCTAATATAGTTCCAGAAAAACTTTATGTCGTCTTTGATCCCATTCTGAACATTTTCCATGTATTGTTTTTTTGCAAATTTTATTTCAGATTTTAGCTCGGATCTACTCGCTGAAAATATCAGATAATCGGATTGCTTTTTGTGCAATAGATATCTTTTTCTGAGCGATTTCTTTCTTTTCAGTTTATCTATAATGCTCTTATTGAACCATATCGGATATACATCGTTTGTGATGTTGGGTTTGTTATTTGGTATACATAATTCAAAAATACTAAACAGTACATTGTTTAAATATTTCACTGCTTCGTCTACAGATTTTATGGTGTACAAAAATGTCCAATCAAAATGCGAAAGAATATTATTGCACAGTTCTATGTTTGCTCGCTTATAATTAAATTGGTGGAAATTATAATTGTGGAGCGAAGGCGGGGGCCCGCGGGGGGCGCGGCGATCGTTTTGGCGGGGTCTTCGTCTGCACCGAACCGCTCTTGATAGGCGCGCGGAAATGTCCAGCGTCGGGTGATGCTGGTCTTCATTCACCAGTGGTTCCTCGCTTCTCATCACGTCACACACATTTATATTGCTAAGGATAAGATCGAGAATGTTATCGCTACTGTTCTTCACTTTATTGTACTGCGTCAGTCCATTCGAGTTTGTGAAATACGAAAAATCAGTTAAGACGTCTTCGGGTTTATTATTTAAGTTAAAATCACCCAAAATTATTATGTTCTTATTTAATAATATATTGGCTTTATTGTCTAAATGTTCATAGAAAATACGTCTATTTTCGCTGTCATCTGTGCAGTAGAAGTACACTACACATATAAACACAGTAAAGTTATCTTTACAGACTTTTACCCAGAGGTGTTCGCCATCTGTTTCTAGCTCCCTTACTCTTATTGAATTTAACGGTTTACGTACTGCGAGCAGTACCCCCTCGTTGCCCCTCTCGGTCCCAGCGATGTACTGTGTACTGGCTGGTGGACAACAGTTCTGCATCGAATACAGAGGTTTGCAACCATGTTTCAGTTAGAGCAATAACTTCAGAATTTTGTGAAATAACGTTGTTCGAAAATTCACCTATTTTCGTATTTAGACCACGCACATTTTGGTATTTCAACGCTAGTTTTGCCATTTTTAGGTAGGTAAAGATTTACCTGATTGTGGGCCACCTTCTTTATTTGATGGTGATAAGAATTTAAATTTAGACACAGCAATACCTGCCGGCTAGTTGGCAGCATCTAGGAATGTATCTTTCTTTTCTTCCGGGACACCTATTTTGAAGGAGGTGTAGTTCCCTTTTGCCTTCAATGAGACAATATCAAATTCGGAGTCCGGTTCAATGGTTTTGAGAAATGCGTGCACGTGTGTGCTATCGGTATCTAGGCTAAAGCGCCAAGCGTGGATATAATGCTTTCGCTCTATTGCTCGCAACGCCGTTTCTTTTTTAGTGCCCGTTATTATGAGGGATGTACGATGTCGCGGCTTTCGTGCTTGCACCTGCCACTCACTCTGATCATCAACGTGTTTAGAATTGATTGGTTCATTCAGTGGCTTAGCTTTATTTTTTCTTGGTTTATTTTTCTTTATTTTTTCGTCCGGGTTAGATTTCCCGAGAAATTCCTCATTTGTCGGAGATGCTGATGAGTTTGTACCTTCTGCCGATTCGTCCAAGGCCGATGGCCCGCTAGATGAGGACTTGATCGGGATTGATCCTTCCGTAGAATTACCCGAGGTAGATATAAATAGCCCTACAAGATACGATTCTTGTCTTGATCATATATTTCTCAAAACCAATAAAAATTTTATACCTAGATCAGCTGTCCTAAAAATTGATATAACCGATCATTTCCCAACTTTTTACGGCCATAGTACCTTAAAGTATCACCATCCAACTAAAGAACAACAAGTGGGAAAAAATAAAATTAACTATCAAACCCTAAACAGTTTTCTAAAAAAAGAAAATTGGAAAACAGTTTTATCCAATGATGACCCAAATCAATCACTAAACACCTTCTATTCAATATTAAATGATAATATCAAGAATAGTCTTGAACCAACATCAACACCTAGAAGAAAACATAAAAAAATAAAACCATGGATCACGCGTGGATTGATAATTGCAAGCCAACACAGGAATAAACTGTACAAAATTTACAAAAATCATGAGAACTATTGTATGGCAAAAAATATTCCACCTAATGGAAACTTACGACAGCAATACATCACTTATAGAAACTTTTTCAATATTCTTATAAAAAAATGTAAACATGAGTACTATATTAAACAATTACAAAAAGCTGATAATGATTCTAAAAAAACCTGGCAAGTCATAAATGAAATAACAAATAGAAAACATAAAGTAAAAACATTCCCTGAAAAAATTGTTACAGTTGATAAAATAGTCATAACGGATATAAGAAATATTGCAAATAAATTCAATGATTTTTTTACAAATGTTGCTTCAGATATAATAAATAACAACCCCGCATTTCAAAACCATATACATCAACCCACTCAAATGGACGAACACTCTGAAAATTGTCCTAAATTATCTCAATTTAAACGTGTTACCGAATCTGAAATAATAAAACACATTGACAATCTTAACACAAATACAGCCAATGGTCTAGATGAATTGAGCGCCATCGCTATCAAGTCTACTAAACAATACATTTCGAAGCCCTTGCAACACATTTTTTATTCCTGCTTTGAAAAAAACGTTTTCCCAGACGCATTTAAACTCTCCAATATTGTACCAATACATAAATCTGGATCAATCTCTAAACTAGACAATTACAGACCAATATCGCTAATATCCCAACTAGCAAAGATATTAGAAAAAATTATTAAAATACAAGTACTAGAGTTTTTAGAATCAAATGCACTTTTTTCCACAAATCAATATGGTTTCAGAACAGGTCTTAGTACAGATGATGCTTTATTTAATCTAACAAAAAATATATACACCAATCTTGACTTAAATATGAAAAGTTTAACAATCTTTTTAGACCTGAAAAAAGCGTTTGATACAGTTAATCATAATAAACTGATTAGAAAACTCAATAATATAGGAATTAAAAATAATTGTCTGTCACTTTTAACAAATTATTTACTTGATCGCAGACAATGTACAAAAATTGGTGATATTATTAGTAAACCAGAATCTGTGAGACATGGGGTTCCACAAGGAACAGTTATCGGTCCGTTATTGTTCCTAATCTTTATCAATGATCTGTGTAATATCAGTATTCCGGGAAAACTATTCTCGTATGCTGATGATACTGCAATCACAGTCGATGGTAAATCTTGGAAAGAAGTCTCTGAAAATGCAAATAAGTGCACATCCATTGTCAAAGAATGGCTAAACCAAAACCTTCTTACCCTGAACTGTGAAAAAACTATTTATATTCCATTTTATAATACCAAAAGGACGGCACCCTTAACTCACCTAAATATAAGATTTCATAACAATTCTTGCAACCCTGTTTCATGTTCTAACTGTGTAGAAATGAATTCGGGGAACACAGTTAAATACCTAGGAATTACTATAGACAGCCAACTAAAATGGACAAATCACGTAGAAAAGCTTGTAAATAAACTTAGGTATTTAACTTACATTTTTAAACGATTAAATAACATAGTTGATATCAAAAGAATGAAACTGGTTTATCATGCATTGGTGCAATCATCAGTATCTTATGGAATAATTGGATAGGGGGGTATCTATAATAACCACATTAAGCCGCTAGAAATAGCTCAAAAATTAATACTAAAAATAATGTTGCAAAAAGATGTTACCTACCCCTCCTTGCAATTATTTCAAGAAGCTAAACTCTTAGATATAAGAAAAATTTACTTTATGCAATGTCTGAAATATATATTTTCACGAAATGTACATTTTACAAAAAACGAAAATCGTTCTAGCAGTAGAGTAAATAATGCATATGAGGTTCCATTATGCAAAACTAGGCTTGCGCAGAGACATGCTTTTTTCATTGCCCCAAAAATCTACAATGCACTCTATCAGACTATAGAAATTAGATCTAAAAATATATCGTCTTACAGCATATACAAAAATGTAATAAAGACTTGGATCACTACCATTGACACAAATACTTACCTGCTATAACATCCTACCTTTTGTAAATTTACAAATCCTTAATTTTTCTATTTTTTAACCTTTTTTTCTTAATTATAAAATTTAAAAAAACGGAATTATTTGTTTTTTAAACTGCACTAAACCAAATAAGTATACCCACGAACTGGCGATGCCTATGTGGGATTTTTTTTGGTATATATGCATACTATTCTATTATATTTTTTATTTAATTGTATCATTTTATTTTTCTTATCTTAAAGCTACCTTTTTTTATTTTTTATAGTAACTTCTTTACCTGTGAATGAAATGCTTTTTGTAATACTATATATAATAATTTTAATAATGTAATACTTGTTTTTGTAAAACTTGATTTTTGTAATTAGATTTTTATGCATGTAACAAAAGAAAATTATTAATATTTTTTTTTTTTTTTTAATTTACACACGAAAGATTAGTGTGCCGATGTAAATGGTTGATTTGAACTATAAATTAACGCCATTAATATGTTTTTTCTTAAATATTTTATGATCCAATATTATTTTCACTTACTATCAACATTTTGCATAATAATTGCAAACGTTGCTATAAAATCATGAAAAATTTAATTCCTTAATGCCCCTATTTTATAAACTAAAACCAAAATGAATATAGCAGCACATATCTATACTAGATATTTGCTATAGCCTTTGATTACAAAATATTATTCGGTGTTTTAGGGTATTTCGGCCTCAAATTTAAATTTAAATTTTGTATAATTCGTTCCCCTCAAAGATATTCGAATATCTTTGGTACCCCTTTAATGATTGGTTGAGAAAAAAAAACAGTCCCTCATGTTTCCACGTGAGTATTGCGTGTTTGTGTGTTATTTGTGAAGTGTTTCAGGAAGAAATGGATACTTTATGAATTTTTTTCACATATAATAAATCGATTGCTAGAAAGCGATTGCTTAGCACGTAGTAAATACGTAGTATATATATATGTAACTATAGTTACTAATTGTACCAATAAGATAATAATCTAATGTAAAAATCTTGGCAAAACTTTAATAATTCTTGATAATGTATTCCAATAAAAATAAACAACCAGTGTATTGGAATTTAAAGAACGTGGTATTTTTGACATTTTGAGTATTTCCCAGGAATTCGTTTACAGAAATGTATTATAAATTAGTTATTGCCACTACCCTTTTTATCGTTTCGTATAAAAAATACAAAGTTTTTAAAATGTCAATTTTTTTGGAATAAATATATAACCTTTCTAACACTGCTTAAAGCATGTATTTCACCATTATAACAAAGGAGACGGAACGACTTTTGAGTCTGTCTGAAGGACACAAAAATAATCTACTGCTATCGATGTACTGTGTACTAAAATGACAAAAAATATATCTCAAGGGGTGATTTTTGATCTATGTTTTACGCCACGATACATGTCAAAAACTTTTAAAATCAATCCAACTTTATTTTAATAGTCTTAAAATGAAAACATTTTTGGAATGGTCATGAAAACCTGTCAAGATTGAGAATCTCTGTAGAGGGCGTTTAAGGCGTAAAAATAAAACAAATTTTATTTGTCAGCGGTTCTTAAATGTGCTTGATTTACTGCAGTGCATGTTTATTGAAATTGATAAATCACCAAGAAAATAATCACCTGATTATTCATCAACTTCGGATTAAATTATTAACACGCAATGAAGGAATTATTTATTGCGTCGCGTTGGGACAAATTATAAATTTACATGAAGTGGTCCATACATTGACAATGTACATTGTACATAGAAATACTTATATTTTTTACATATATACTACCATATCAAATGTTGTGGTGTATCTCTTACAATTGTTTATATTACAAAACTTAAATTATTTTGGTAGTGATAGAACTACAATATATACCATTATCTGGTCTACGAATTTTTTTGGATTCAAAATATCATCAGACTGTGTATTGTTGCTGAAAAAAAAATTGATGCTCATAGTGTAATTTTAATTATTTAGTATTGATGGTCTGAAAGCGAATGAATGAAAAATTATAACTTTTTTCTCCGATTTTCCGAACGTCACACAAAACTTTTCAAAGTTTCCTTTGGTTTTTTTTTGTATGCCAGCTGGAGTTGATCGAATTTATTTCATCTATAAATAATAAACATTAGAAATAAAATCTATTCGTATATTTTTAAATGAACATAAAATAATAACAAAAAAACTAAGGGTCCATCACCAGTTAAAATATTTAAAAAATATATAAAATGATCGTGTAAGGCAGATTTTTCATATGGGTCCCGATATTGTCTCCATATGGGAATGTGGATCGGTATGATAAAAATGATAATGTAAAACATCTATTAGTTTCTGAACCGCGAGCCAAAACAATAATGATGCATATTTTTTAATGTTTTAAAAAATATATATTTATTCACAAAAAAATAATGTTAGATAATTTACAGAAAATATAGTAAATATTTCATCTAATTTTAGACATATGATGTACCACCATACTACAGCTAGGCCTGTGTGTATGGGGAATGTGTCATTTTGTTCGTTATTTTTTAAGTAATTTGCCAAAGTATTCAGTTTATATTTTCAGTGTACTTTTTAACGTGAAGTTTAAAATCTTTGTTGTTATTTATATTTCGAATACTTTCTCGTTGTGAATTAAAAAAAATTACTACGGATTATTTATTATTTAAGACATTTATAGTTGAATTGCCAAACGGTTTTTTTACATTTCGGAGTTGGGAGTATGGACGTTTATCCGAACTATTATTTTTAAAAGGTGCTATTTTATTAAGAATATTATCTTTGTAAATTTGTAATGTTGCATGATAGAAGTATAATGTTTTCTGACTTAATTTTTTTAAACAGAAGTTCTAATGAATAAGTATGTGGTTTACATAAAATTGTTTTTAACATTAGTTTTTGTGCTATATAAATCAATTGTTGTTTCCATGTTCCGTACCCAGAAACAGTTAGTTTGACACCAAGGAAAAAGAATTACCCCAAGTGCTCTTTCCAATAAATTTTTAAAAAGTTCATATATTTTTTACGGTCTATATTGAGTACCCACGTTCTGCAATTTTGCTTATGAACGTAATTTACTAAATCTATTTTTATTTCAAAATTGCGCCGCGTAGGTAAACTAATTTCATTGGATTTTGCTCCGAAAGAGCACGGTGAAGTTATTGCGGATAAGGAGAATAATACTAGCAAAGGCATTCATAATATTGGGAAGTCACCCCCCATCTCCATCCCCCACACACACCCTCCCACAAACATTTATTATTTATATCTACAGTCATGTGCACATATTCAAAGAACGATTAAAAAAACTACAGAAAATGTGTTCAATATATTATTATTGTCTTTTGGTGATTATTTCTAAATTATTTAATCATTTAAGGTTTGAAGATATTATAATCCATTTCAATATATTATAAGATATATAAGATGATAATATATTATTTAGCTATGACAGAAGAAGGCAGACAAGATGTAATACTTCGCGTTACAATTGAACTGGACACTCACGCAAGTAACATCAACCGAGGGCACCTTGGGTAAGGATTCACAAATGAAACACAACTTCACGAATGATAGATATAGCACTAAGAGACCGGAGTGGTTAACTTGCTTGTGTCATGTCATGTCATGCCATGTCGACATCTTTTTCCATTCATAATATTTAATTATAAGTATTTTCCTGACACTTCTTTCTATATCATTCAGCTCTACATATCCAAACAATCTAAGCGTCCCTTTCCCACTATCGTTCAATACGTTACATTGGCCTTGCAATATTCACAGATCTCTTCTTTCGTACTGCGGTCGTGCATAGTTTCACTTCACATATTATATCTGATGGGCTTCATTTCCTTCCGACACCATTAACGGTTATATAACCTTTGCAGCTCACAACACACCCACACACGTCAGGATATCCGGTGGGGAAGGACCCGGAAGCGCGGGATAGGAACGACTTATAGCCGAGGTATAAATTCGGTACAAGTGCGGCGGTAAAGGCTTTTTATGGCAGAGCGGGGAAAGATATGACAGAAGGATGTAAAAATAACTAATTAATAGTGCAATTAAATTAGGAATACAATGAAATACATACAATTTTTTTTAAATTGTATATATATTGTCCTTTTTTTAATGTTATCGAACTCTTTTTGAGACTGAAAATCTTTGAACAAACGCCTGATAAAAATAGCACAGAAAAATCAATATTGTTGGAAATAGAATCGAACACTTTTAAGGCCAGTTGTTTCACAGAATTTGAACAGTTAATACATTTTTTAAAAGAAATTTTCAAGTTCTTTAAAGTTTCTACTTAAGTTCTGTTATTATATCTGTTTTGTTGTTATTATGCATTGCTTTTCACTTTATTTTACTTAATCGTCGTCTTAATAACCATGTGTCTCAAAATCTACTGTTTTCTTTCTTCTTTTACACACTATATACTTTATTAATTCAGCTTCTCATCTCGACACAGGAATTCCCTAGTAACATGAGCAGCACAGGAATTCCGTAGTAACATGAGCAGCATAGGAAAAAAAACTAATTTCCTAAATCTGAAAATAACATGTCAATAAAATATTGTTAGTGTGCATTCCTGTCACTTATCTCAGAACAGGACACACCGAACCCTTCCAAACACTTTTCCACAAATGATCATCTAGTCAATCCACATCATGCAAGTGCATTATATAAGCATAATAAATAAAAAATAATACAAGAACAACACCTCAAATCACCAGAGATCAAATGGGAAAATAATTCACCGACTCTAGATATTTTCATATCAGAGGTTTCGGCTCAGTAGAACTTCTAATTTGACCTATAAATCCTACTGATCCCTCAGTATAAATATTTAAAAAAATCTTTCGTAATCCTACATGTATTTAAAATAACTGATTTTTGCATTTTTATGTACAAATTCCTTGACAGATCTAATACGCCTGAACTTTGAATGTGAGAGCTAGGTATAATGCCAGTAGTAACAAATAACAAATGGCAATATTTTTTTGGTCTGAGAATGCCAAATTCTTTTAATTTCATTTCCTAAATCTGTGTATTTTCTTATTTTTTCAGAATAAATAAATAATATAGAAAATGAATTATGCTAACGACTAATATTGTTTTTCTCTTTTGTTTGTATGAAAATGCAAAACATAAATTTCAATAAACGCTGATTTATCTGCACTGAACTGAACTGAAAAAATCACTATTGGCGAGTTAATTCACATCACTGAAATAATAATTTAAATAGAACATTCAGAGAACTTGAAAATTAGCTTTGAAATTTGGTAAATTTTTCAAATTCTGTAAATCAACTGGCCTTAATCTCGTGTTGCGAAATATTTTAGTTTGTTACTATTATTTTTTTATAATTCTTCTAAATTGGTATTCAGTGGTAAAGACTGTCAAAATCACTGATAAATACAACTATTCAGAAATGAAAAAAGTTGCTTAAGATAGTTTTAGACGTGTTTGGTGACCAGATCAGAAAATTTAAATACTTCCCCCACCCTCCTCTCCCCATTTTCTTCCTTTCAAGACTCCCTGTAGTAATATACCGAATTGGGAATGCAATAGTCCTACTGGCTCAAGACGTTTCGGAGAAGTTGTGAATGTTGTGTTGTATTCACATAAAAAGGTTATGTAAAAATCATTAAAGTTTTTTTCATAAAATAAGGAATCAACTGTTTTCATAACAATCATATTTATCTATTAACTAGAGTTGCAAAATGGCGACATAAAAATAAATAATTATACTAGTCCCAGCGAGAGATCGTACGAGCTAGACTGAACACGAAAAGATAGAAGACTAGAAAGATGACGTTACGTCACAATCTCTCTCTGGGACTAGTATACCTACGTATATATGTTTATATTGTGTAATATATCAAATTAGAGTTTTTGTATTTCAGAGATTTAAAGAAGTTAAGTAGACTACAGTGGTTTTGGGTGTGATTAACCAAATTTTATAATTTAAAAACGAATCCTGGGTATCTGAATCGTTCGTTAAATGTTCTTTTATAGATAATGTCGGTAACTTGCAATTGTTTCCGAGCATGACTGCAGATCGCCTACGAATAAACAACATTTCACAACATGTTCAACTATTCAATTGCGATTATTCGTTTCCGATATCCAGCACAGTCTATCCTTTATCGATAGACCGTGCAATATACCCCGGTCGTCTTTCGGTATCCAGCACAGTCTATCCTTTATCGATAGACCGTGCAATATACCCCGGTCGTCTTTCGGTATCCAGCACAGTCTATCCTTTATCGATAGACCGTGCAATATACCCCGGTCGTCTTTCGGTATCCAGCACAGTCTATCCTTTATCGATAGACCGTGCAATATACCCCGGTCGTCTTTCGAATATTTACCAAGAACCTAATCGTATCGATTAGGCATATTTACCTACTTATTTTATTAAAAAAAAAATAAAACGTTATGTCACCTTGCGATTTGCCTTACAATTTTTTAAATGCATTCGGAAGGCGAAACAGCTATAATCACGCCCAAGATCCCTGACAGATAATTAAAATCGTAGGTATTATATTTTATTTTTTATTTATTGTTTTTGTGTTTAATTCGTAGAACTCCATTTAAATTTTTTTTATAAATTTAATTTAGATTAAATTTGATAATATTATTATTAAGTTCTGCAAGTGTTTTAGTTTTTTATTATTGTGACAGCTGTTTCGGCTTACAAGGCCATTTTCAAACAGTTTGAAAATGTCCTTGTAAGCCGAAACAGCTGTCACAATAATAAAAAACTAAAACACTTGCAGAACTTAATAATAATATTATCAAATTTAATCTAAATTAAATTTATAAAAAAAAAAAGTAGGTATTATATATAAAAAGCTTACTTTTTCAAGGAAATTCAGTTTTGAAAAATAACAAATAAAACTGTCATAAACATCTTGTACAGTTTCCTTTTGGCTTATACGACTGGTTGTAAATCACCTTCTCGTTGTGTGATATCCCCAAGGGTTGCTTTCATCGGAGTGAGGGGTTATGTTCTTATTGTAGACACAGCTTCACCTTTGCTTTTATCGATTTATTTTATTGGAGTGGATTTTGAACGTACATTTAAACGAATAATAACGTAGCTATCTAAGATAAATTTAATTTTTTTATTGTTAGAAAACTTAAGTTTATAATTGAACTATTTTAATTATTTTCAAAATGTATGGTTAAGGATAGACGGAAGGTTCATGATTCGTGATGGAAATGAGTTTGAATGCTAATGGTATTTGTAACAAACTAGAAATTCTAGACACAAAACAATGTGTAAATTTCGTGATATACCTAGTTCAAAAGTTCATGCTTCTTCGGAAAATCGATTCAAACTTTATAGACAAGTTGATGGAAGTTAGGGGCCAGATGTTTTACAAATACTTGAGTTATTCATAAAATTTAAAAGTTGATTTTAAAGTTCGGCGAAACTTTAATTCAAGCTCTGTTATTATATCGTGAAACAATTGGTCCATAATGGAATAATAACAGAACACTCACAGATCAAGTGGCAGACTCGCTAAGACGAGTCTGCTATTCTGCTATCGAAACAGCGTCCTTGAGGTGATTTTTCTCCATAACTGCTTTGAAAATGCATTGATGAATTTTTCAAGTTCTGAGAAACAGCTAACCGAGTGGTGTAAAACCATCGTTCAGAAAGTGAATAGTGACAATGGCGTTTGTCGTATTTAGTGACTAGATCTGAAAATTAGGTACTTTCCAACCTTTCTCTTTCACGTCCATTTTTACTCCCTTCTCCCAATCCTCACGAGATACTAAAATTGGGGATGTCATTGTCCAATTCGCTCCGGTACTTGCTTCAAAAATATTACCAATGATATTTATAATGCTAATATAGTATAAATTTGAGTAAAATAGTATTCACGTCATTATTAACAATTTTAGCAAGACAAATCTATAATAATTTTTTCTATCAGAATAATTGTTTTCATTCGTTTTTTACTTAAAATATTAATGAACGATCAAACAAATAAAATAATATGTATATAATATCTCAATGCGGCATAAGTTTGATAATGGCCCTGCACATCATGATAATAAAATCTATAATACTTTCACAATTAAATAATAAAGCCATATGTTTTATTTTATTAAAAAAGTCAAAAAATCTGACACCTTGACTTAAAAACACCTTAAATCAGCTCAGTTAGTTTTATACGAATAATTATGACAACCCCATTTCATCATTTGGTCGAACCAGATTATTTTCCCAATCGCATCCACCTCATATCGAATTAATAATTCTCACTCCGTATCTTCTTTAACTTGGTTTGGTTAGCATAATTTGCATACCTAACTTTATTAAAAACATAGCCAAGGTCAAATATGAGAAACTATTTGACCTTTGTTTGAACTCGCGGAAATCCCGAAGGAATATGGCGTGATTGCGAACTTTGATAACTTTGAGTTATAAAACAGTTAAAAAGAAAAGCCCCAAAGGAGTTAAGAATCGTGAGCTTAAATTTTAATAGTTTATAATTAAGTAAAATAGTTATATAAGTGTGAAAATAAAAGATTTGTTGAGAACAATAAATGTTAAGACGAGAAAATACCCTAAAATAAAGCCATAATCTGCCGTATACAAAAAAATGCCACGCGCGGCTCTGGTGTATTGGACATTCCTATGGTTAAATTTTCCATAAAAAATAAGTTTGAATCGTAACGACATACGTGATGAAGTCGTGAAAAACAATAAACGGCGCGCGGACCGTCTTAATGGTCGGACCTACGGTCGACTTTGCTCTAGCAGGCCTAGAAAAGCGATTTTATAAAAGGGGTTTATTTTAATTATTTCTGATGTACTGAAATCTCAAATGTTTGTACAGGAATCCCTCGGGAACTTACTAACTCTTCAAATTTTATAGTGAAAATTTTTTTATAAAATTTTCAATGCGTTTTATATAAAATATTGTACTGTTTTATTTTTTTTATTAATCTTAAATATGAATAACTGATATCCTTAGGGATCCTTCTAGAAACATTTGAGATTTAAGTAATACGTTCATCAGAAATAATTAAGATGTGAGCGTCCAGCCAACCTCTGTTATTAGTCTTATGTCGCCTTAACTCACATTACTTCAAGTAAAAGTGACTTTTAGTATGTCTTAAGTTATTATTTCAAGAAGGTAGTTTTATCTTTTATCGCTTTATGATTGAAAGAATAAGAGTAACATGGTCTTATAGGCACACATCGTAACAAATTGGCTAAAAAGACATAATATATCGTATTAAATCGAGTATTGGTTAAACCTATTTAGTTTCTGGCTTCAAAGAGAAAGAAAATAATGGAAATATGTGTGTACTTTGTGTTCGAATCACGTAGATTTTAAGCACCTACTGGTTTATTTATCTATAATGTGTCCTTTTTTACTAACTTATTTTTAAACTTGACAACCAAAGTCAAATAAAGCACAGGAGTTCTCAAAAACAGTAGTTTCTCTGGATTCGTCAATAATTTGATCACAAAACCATAGGTTGGATTCCTAGCTAGGATCATTACCTTTATTATTTTTCTGTGTCTTGTTCTGTTTCATTCAGACTTATTAGTATTATCTACTTCTTCAATGATTAATATTATATCCATAAGTTATTCCAGTTAAATTGAATTTCATTGTCAATGAGTATCCCATATAAATAAAAAAAACGAATATATTTGAAATTAATAAAATACTTCGTTTTTAACACTTTTATTGCTTATAAATACAAACATGTTTCATGAGCAACGCGCACTTCTTCAGGGTTTTAATAATATTATTACAGTTACATTATTATTATTAATTACAGTATTATTAAAACCCTGAAGAAGTGAGCGTTGCTCATGAAACATGTTGGTATTTATAAACAATAAAAGTGGTAAAAACGAAGTATTTTATTAATTTCAATTAAAATGGTGCCACAAAATATGTTTGCTGTGTTAGAAGAACGAATATATTTATCCAATACATTATCTAGGTTATAAAAAAAATCTTAAGAACTTTGATTTATTTTTTAATCATTTAAAAAAGGTAGCAGCCAAAAATGTGGGACAAAAATTAACACGTAATTTCAAACATGCAAACGGACATTTGCAAATTGATAAACTTAACCCGTACAACGTATAATAACTCTATAGTGCCGAGGGAATGAAAATTGTCGATTTAAATTTTTATGGTTCTGCAGTAAATGGATAAAAATTTAATCTAAGTCTAACATTGTATCGCGCTATAAACTACAAATTGTACCACTGTAAAATGTACACACACAGAAGAAAGAGATGAGTGAGCTAAAGAAATTCAAATTCTCATCATCTGGTGTCAAGTAGTTTACTATAAGTATTAAAACTATACACTGCCTGTATTATTACAACTTCTTGTTTCCACCCAAATGATTATTTTTACAGAATAAGAGGTAAGTCTTATTTTACGAGCACTTAAAAAGTATAACAAACTTGGATAGAAAAAGTAAGGAATTTCACGGCTGAGTATTATTTCTATTGTCATACACTACCAAAATTGATACTGCTCTTTTCTTTACGTTCGCCGACATTTCATTTATTAAGAGAAACGGCTACGCGGCCTTTTTCAAATCGGATTTAAAGCCAAAATACTTGACCAAATTAAATTATTATTTTTTTTAATAAAAATAGGTATAGGTATAGGTGTAACGAATATTTAGTAAGGTTATGTAATAATTTATTTATTTGAGGTTGAAATCATAAAATATAAAACATTAGAGAATAACAAAATTAATGAATTTAGAGACGATTTTGAAAATTTTTAGTTTTCGGTAATTATTAAAAAATAATCTTGCACAACCTGTTATACAAATATGATGAAAAAAAAATAAAACACGGTAAAAAAATTGTTTAGGGGCGTAATTTTAAATTAAGGTAAGACATGGAAGAATATGGGTTCTAACATAAATTTGTCGTTTTTAAGTTAAATTTTAGCCCATCAATATGCTTTTATTTGAAATTTATATTTCATTGGTAGCATCAGCACTGACTCAAATAATTTGCAAAGATTTTTTTATTGGCCCCTATTTTATAATTCGAAACACAAATAATTAAAGTAGCACGTATCCGTACTAGATATTTGCTACAATTTGAATTAAAAAACGAATTGTCTAGCATTTTGTCCTCAAATCCAGTTTTGTATGAAGAAGGATGTGCAACTGTAGTTTTTCTTAAAATATTGTCGTGTTTTACGAAACGAATACAACCCCCAGAGCCTTGTTGAACGTGAGAAAAGACAGTAATAAAACTGAAATTACATTAGATAAAAAATACAAAAAAAAATTTAAATAAATTTGATCAGGTCAATCAGTCAAAAACAATAGAAGGCTAATAAGTATTTGGAATAAGTATTTTATACGGTTCTCCAAATTTATTAACAATGTCACATAAGTATTAGTTTCCTGTACTGTGAAACCACTTTATCGGGGAATGAGCGATGTAGTTTTGCTTAGGCATGCTTCTGTAAAATATTTTGTTTTATCGGGTTATTCTATGTATAGAATTAAACGCTAAATATCACACTTCTTCACTCGCATATTGTATCGTTTCCTCCCCTCTTTGTGCACATACCTATCAAAGCTTCTGCCAAATAAATGCACTGCTTTACGTCACAAACGGTATTATAGGTAGAGAACATCCGGGTTAAGTGAATTTATTGGAGATCTGAAATGCCAACCTAAAAGGTTAAGTTAAGTTATTTATGGTTCAATTTTTGTTAGACGCGATAAGGTTAAGTGGAGTTTGGTAAACCAGGATTTCCTATGACTTGGCTTGTATATTAAAAGAGTATTTGAATGCATTTACCGTGGCTTTTATAAAAATAAAATGATAATAATGATCGTAAATAAAAGCTGGAAGCATATTGATTGTTCATTCATGAAACTACAAAAGCCCAAATACAATTAAATGCGAGTGACGTAGAAATAATGTCAATTTATTGGCAGACCCATTATATTATGGTGTTGGCTCATGAATATTGTTAGATACTGCGAAATTAATTAATTTTAAAGTTCGTGTTTTTTTTGGCCTATTTTATATACCTTCCCGCTCTTGGGTGTCGTACATGCAGTGGCCATCATCATTGTAGATGTCTGCCCTGCAAGTTTATCTAGTTATCTGACCGAACAAGTTTCGTAGATGTCCTTGCCATTATAATTACAGATGTCCGCACTACAAGTTTATCTGAATCGCCGACTGAATAAGTTTCGCCCATGCCCTGGCCGTCATCGTTGCAGATGTCCGCTTTGCAAGTTTATCTGGATCGCCGATTGAATATGTTTTACGCATGCCCTGGCTGTCATCATTGTAGATGTCTGCCCTGCAAGTTTATCTAGTTATCTGACCGAACAAGTTTCGTAGATGTCCTTGCCATTATAATTACAGATGTCCGCACTACAAGTTTATCTGAATCGCCGACTGAATAAGTTTCGCCCATGCCCTGGCCGTCATCGTTGCAAATGTCCGCTTTGCAAGTTTATCTGGATCGCCGATTGAATAAGTTTTACGCATGCCCTGACTGTCATCATTGTAGATGTCTGCACTGCAAGTTTATCTAGTTATCTGACCGAACAAGTTTCGTAGATGTCCTTGCCATTATAATTTCAGATGTCCGCACTACAAATTTATCTGAATCGCCGACTGAATAAGTTTCGCCCATGCCCTGGCCGTCATCGTTGCAGATGTCCGCTTTGCAAGTTTATCTGGATCGCCGATTGAATGAGTTTTGCGCATGCCCTGGCTGTCATCATTGTAGATGTCTGCACTGCAAGTTTATCTGGATATCTGACTGAACAAGTTTCGTAGATGTCCTGGCCATTATAATTACAGATGCCCGCACTCCAAGTTTATCTGGATAGCAGACTGAACAAGTATTGGACATGCCCTGGCTATCATCATTGCAGATGTCCGCTTTGCAAGTTTTTCTGGATCGCAGACTGAATAAGAAACATGAATAATAATTGGATAATTTGTAGAGCGCCGTTTTTGTGAAAAATCACCTCAAGGGCGCTGTACAATTTATTTCCTAGGATCTACATTTGTTATTTAGAAAAGAGGTAAGGTAAGTATCTAATAAGGTAAGTATCTAATACGAGTAAAATAAAATTTTAATATATTTTTCGTATCTCATGGAATGTACCTAATATTGAGACTAGATTAATTTGGTCGTTGAAAAGGAATATGGAAAACTTCGGGGTTTCTCAGTCGAAGATGAACGTAATTGTTTGAAACCGATCCGGCTTGATAAAATAAACAAGTGGAATAAAAGTTTTAAATGGGTTTCATTATACTCATGAATAAAATTGTCGAAATGCTTTTAAAGATTTTTTAATGTTTCGTTTTTGTTAATTTCATGTATTTCGTTTTTAGTTAATTTCAGCCCCCATCGATAGTTTGTTAGGAAAGGAGGATAATCAGTGTTCATGAGGGGAAAGATATCATAAAATATTCTAAAATCCATTCGACTTATAAAAACTTTGACATTGGAAACGTCGAATGATGTAATGAGATTATAATGAGGTTGACAACTTTTTAATCAAGAATGATATTTGTTCTTCAGTGCAATAGTAAAAGTTAAAGTATAGAAAGTTTAAGAGTTGATCTCCAAGTTACTGCTACAAAATAACACCTCTCGCTTAGTACAGCCAAGAGGTACTTTGCAATTAAAAAAGTGTAAGGTTAGATCATTTTGAAGAATGTCTATTTAACATTCAATTTCATCAGGGTTATTAATAACTTTTTTTGTAAGTTTAATAAATAAACAGAAGATACTCATGAATAATGTATTGACAATCCGTTGTTAACAGACAGATTGCCTTCTTTAAGGCGAAATAGGTAGACTTGAACTGAAATGTGGCATTTTTGAGGCCACTTTTAGACGTATGGACGTATGGACACTTTTCTAGAAAAAAACACAAATTGATTTCGAAAGATCGTTATTTTATCTTGTAAAGTAAGATGTAAAATTTTGAAAAATAATATTATTTTCATATCATAATAAAGTGTTACCGTTGGACGATGCGCAGATTTGTTGCATTTTCAAAGGTGAAGTTGTATTATACAACAAATATTTCAAATCATATAATAATACAGTATAAACAATATATAAATTATCTATCATAAGTATGTATAAGAATTTTGTTTTTATTTCAAATAAAATTACTAATAAATAAATCCGAGCACGCGTTTTGTAACGAAAATCCCTCAATTGGACTATTTATTTATGGTCTTACAAATTGGTACAGTTCAGATTTTTTTAGAAAAATAATTTACCAAGACATTATTGAAACATTAGAAATAATTTATGACCAAAAAATATTTTCTTAAAGTATATAATAGTAATTAATTTCGATTCGCGTTTGTTGTTTGTGATTACCCCGGCGCAAGCCGAAATTTTATCATTCCCCGCTGCGACAGGGCGGCGAGCGGACGTCCATTCCACGCCAGTCTACTTGATAACATTTTAAAGAAATTCCTCGCTTAAAAATGAGGAGGAAAATACCCTCGAAAAAAAGTTTTATTAGATAGCACAAATTACGACATCAAAAATGTACGTGGGAGATATATTTTCAGAAAAAACAAAGGTTAGTGATATTTAATTATCCGTGTACATTGTACGTACTTATATGCTACAGAGTCGTTAGAAAGAATCAGTCAGAATAAGAACATATTTTTTATAACTTTTGGCGATAATTTTGTGTTGTTTAATTTCCAGGGAAAAGAATCAACTATGTAATGATTTGGCTTTTCTTCTTCAAACTTTTCCTTCTCTTCTTTCTACGATACATTTTCCTTAAGTCCCGTAGGTAGCTTTTCCATAAGGCTTTGGTTATATATATATCCGGGGTAGGAAGGTCCTCCCTGCCGTCTTTTCTTTATTACACACCCCTTCAAGTGTGTACATCCTAGTTTGTCTACGTGACGTACGACCTTGAACGTACTCATTTCACGTGACGGTTCAGTATAAAAAGGCTTCACCGAACGTTGTGTTGGGTTTTTGTTTCTCGGTTTAGAAACCTAGTTATTTATGTTTTGTGTGGTATCCCTTGGTTCTTTTGAGATAGAGTGAGTTGAATCCATTACCGCTGTTTTTCAAAACCATTTCATAAACCTTATCTTCTAAGTCGCCTGCTCACCCCCCCCTAGCTACTCGATTCTACCTATCGTAGGGTAATGTGAATATAATAAAGTGTTAGATTTTATATATGTGATATACATACGATAAATTTATGGTGTTAGTTGTCGGCGCCATCCATGTATATATTTTGGGAGGGGAAGGAGAGGAAAGGAAATGAATTTTTTTCAAGTTAAGATTGACTCCTCCTCTTACCAAACAAAACTGATGGATGATAATTTGAGCAAGGCGATCGATATCTGCGTGTCTGGATATCACAACCGGCCGGGTCTCCCCTTGTTCCAAATCGGCAACCTTCACGCCAGAATAAAGAAAACCAGGTCTCATCACCAATTTCAGAATTGCCCCAATCTCAAACACCTCCAGGATAAACTACTTTACTGAGTGTAGAAGGGGAAAACCATAACATCCCTTTATCACGAATCTAGTCGCGAAAATGTGACACGCAAGGTCCTAAGTTACGTGCCACCTCCAGAAAACGTTGTAACTCCCACGCCGTCGGGGATTTACATCCCTTTCTAGGTCAATACATATATAACACACGACGATCTTGTCGACATTTTGCCCGCTTATTAACGATAGGTTGTGTGCCTACCCATTCAGCCAATTATCATGTGAGATATATGTAAGGTCTACTCGATATGCCAAATTTGGGATGAGGACTGTCTGTATTTTAATATTTGGTTCCAGTATTTATTTTATGAGGTTACTAGCATCCTCGTGTATTAGGTATGGGTAACTTCTACTGAATACCTATCCTCTCAGGTAAGGTATAAACGGATAATTGGTTTGATTTTTTGCATTTAATTTAAAGAGGCTGCCTACCTCTCGAAAGATACCTGTTGAGAAAAGTTGTTCGGTTGGTAGTTTTATTTCGGAGATTACCATCTCCCTCTTTCGACTTTAGATTTGTTTTTGTGCATCCCAATTCGTAACTTAGAAAGTCAAACAATAGATGAAAAGTATTAAATTAGAAAAGTCAAATAACAGAAGAAAAGTTTTCATTTTGTTCCGTCTGGTTGCATCCGAACGCTTTCAATTTGGGACGGCATACGCTAGCAAAACTTCCCCTTTGACTGACTGTACTCCGCGCCTCTCGGCCTATATATGAAAAGTCATTGGCCTGTCTCTCACTCACAGCTGATTGACAATCCGTCTAGGGTATTCCTTTTAATGATAACATTATTTGGGCGGCAGGTGTCGTAAACTTAGTTGTATCCGTCTTTTAAAGGGGGTCCTCTGGAATTTAATAAATAATATAAAAAACTCACCCAGTTAGGCACCTCTCATTCTCAGCGTGAAGCTTACCTGGTTACACTATATAGCTAAATCACTTTAATTTTCGACCTCCTCCCTACGCTTATAAAAGGGTAATTAAATATTCCTGTAAATAAAATTGTACCTCCCTAATCTGTTAGGATTCGAACCCACAGTTAATAATCTATTTGATTCTCTGGTTTTCGGTCTCCGTGGATAGAATGCCATCTCGCCAAATCAATAACTTAGCCCGATTAAACACTTCCTGCCTTTAAGTACATTCACTCTATTTTAAAACGCAATCAATATTTTTATTATTTTCATGTTTTTAAGACAAGCAATCTAGTTCGAACTGTATACGAAATCACGTTTAAATCAACACAACTTTATAACACAATCGCGATTGCACAACACCTGGCGCCCCTGAGGTGGGTTTTTACAAAACGGCGCTCTACAAATTATCCAATTTTTATTATTGTCATTATTATTAATTGTTTTCCCACTGAGTCGAATCACTTTCACTTCACACAAACACCGGATCAATAATCTTTCACTTTAATTCAATATTCCGCAATATTCTCTAATACCATTTGGATTCAATAATTAGCTGTAATTTCAAACAACACTTCTGATTTGTATCTATTTCTCGGGGCTGTCAATCCACCAAAGTTCAAAACTCGACTGTCCTCCGGTCTCTCCTTTCCCGTGGGAATCTGTTTACTCAAGGCCTGTCTGTCAATAAATCTTCCGTCGTTGTTTAAACAAAAAATTTTTAGAGCACGTTATTTTATTATTTATCGTTTATTTTTGTGGATGTCCAAAACATCACAGCCTCCCTTTAGTTCTAAGCCCAACGGGTAATCTCGCTTCCTCGTGTTAGTCGATGGGATTAGAAATAACTATAGGTAATTTACGTTTCTCGAATACCTCTGTATTTATTTTTTATTTTTATTTTAAATTTTATTTTAATTCTTCCATAATGTTGAGCGCCCCTGTTCTTCGTTTCTAACCTAGCATCTGTTTATTTTTTTGGTTCCCGTGATTATCGGCTTGTTCTACTGGTGAGTTTTTTTCCGCCCTCAGCTTTTTCAAGTGTTTTTGTCTCTCTATGGGTAGAAATTCAATATGTCATGTCACACTTGTTTATTTTTAAACTCTGAGTTATTTGTTTAAACAGTGTTGTTTCACCTCAATACGTTGTTTGTATTATGTTCGAGTGTTATTTATTTTCATGTTGATTTGTTTTTATTTTGTGTCCTCGGCGGTGATCCGATGGTTTTGTCTGTCTTTTATTATTTATGTCTTAAACATTCTCTGCCTTTTAGATCTGGAATAAACAATAATTGTTTACAGTTATTCTAATATCAATGGTATAAAATATGCCATATACTTCACGATATCCGATGCAATGTTTATTTTAGATTTGTCCCAGCTATCTTATTCTTGTGTTATAATTAATCCGATTTCGATGTTTGTTTATCCTTTGGCTTCGTTGTTTATGAACATTTTAGGTGTTTTTTGTCGTCACAATGAATTCAATGTTTTCCGGGTCTGTCTGTTTATTCTATTTTGCCTTTGAAGTACGATGTCTCTGTTATCATTTTTGACGATAGGTACCATTTCTTTTGCTGTTAATGTGAATTAATAAGGTTTATGAAATCCATTTTTTTTCTCAACAACAGTAATGAACTCAAGCCAGCTTTTATATCTATCTCCTCCTGGTTTGCGGCATCAGATGTAATGATCTGGCTTTTCTTCTTCAAACTTTTCCTTCTCTTCTTTCTACGATACATTTTCCTTAAGTCCCGTAGGTAGCTTTTCCATAAGGCTTTGGTTATATATATATCCGGGGTAGGAAGGTCCTCCCTGCCGTCTTTTCTTTATTACACACCCCTTCAAGTGTGTACATCCTAGTTTGTCTACGTGACGTACGACCTTGAACGTACTCATTTCACGTGACGGTTCAGTATAAAAAGGCTTCACCGAACGTTGTGTTGGGTTTTTGTTTCTCGGTTTAGAAACCTAGTTATTTATGTTTTGTGTGGTATCCCTTGGTTCTTTTGAGATAGAGTGAGTTGAATCCATTACCGCTGTTTTTCAAAACCATTTCATAAACCTTATCTTCTAAGTCGCCTGCTCACCCCCCCCTAGCTACTCGATTCTACCTATCGTAGGGTAATGTGAATATAATAAAGTGTTAGATTTTATATATGTGATATACATACGATAAATTTATGGTGTTAGTTGTCGGCGCCATCCATGTATATATTTTGGGAGGGGAAGGAGAGGAAAGGAAATGAATTTTTTTCAAGTTAAGATTGACTCCTCCTCTTACCAAACAAAACTGATGGATGATAATTTGAGCAAGGCGATCGATATCTGCGTGTCTGGATATCACAACCGGCCGGGTCTCCCCTTGTTCCAAATCGGCAACCTTCACGCCAGAATAAAGAAAACCAGGTCTCATCACCAATTTCAGAATTGCCCCAATCTCAAACACCTCCAGGATAAACTACTTTACTGAGTGTAGAAGGGGAAAACCATAACATCCCTTTATCACGAATCTAGTCGCGAAAATGTGACACGCAAGGTCCTAAGTTACGTGCCACCTCCAGAAAACGTTGTAACTCCCACGCCGTCGGGGATTTACATCCCTTTCTAGGTCAATACATATATAACACACGACGATCTTGTCGACATTTTGCCCGCTTATTAACGATAGGTTGTGTGCCTACCCATTCAGCCAATTATCATGTGAGATATATGTAAGGTCTACTCGATATGCCAAATTTGGGATGAGGACTGTCTGTATTTTAATATTTGGTTCCAGTATTTATTTTATGAGGTTACTAGCATCCTCGTGTATTAGGTATGGGTAACTTCTACTGAATACCTATCCTCTCAGGTAAGGTATAAACGGATAATTGGTTTGATTTTTTGCATTTAATTTAAAGAGGCTGCCTACCTCTCGAAAGATACCTGTTGAGAAAAGTTGTTCGGTTGGTAGTTTTATTTCGGAGATTACCATCTCCCTCTTTCGACTTTAGATTTGTTTTTGTGCATCCCAATTCGTAACTTAGAAAGTCAAACAATAGATGAAAAGTATTAAATTAGAAAAGTCAAATAACAGAAGAAAAGTTTTCATTTTGTTCCGTCTGGTTGCATCCGAACGCTTTCAATTTGGGACGGCATACGCTAGCAAAACTTCCCCTTTGACTGACTGTACTCCGCGCCTCTCGGCCTATATATGAAAAGTCATTGGCCTGTCTCTCACTCACAGCTGATTGACAATCCGTCTAGGGTATTCCTTTTAATGATAACATTATTTGGGCGGCAGGTGTCGTAAACTTAGTTGTATCCGTCTTTTAAAGGGGGTCCTCTGGAATTTAATAAATAATATAAAAAACTCACCCAGTTAGGCACCTCTCATTCTCAGCGTGAAGCTTACCTGGTTACACTATATAGCTAAATCACTTTAATTTTCGACCTCCTCCCTACGCTTATAAAAGGGTAATTAAATATTCCTGTAAATAAAATTGTACCTCCCTAATCTGTTAGGATTCGAACCCACAGTTAATAATCTATTTGATTCTCTGGTTTTCGGTCTCCGTGGATAGAATGCCATCTCGCCAAATCAATAACTTAGCCCGATTAAACACTTCCTGCCTTTAAGTACATTCACTCTATTTTAAAAAGCAATCAATATTTTTATTATTTTCATGTTTTTAAGACAAGCAATCTAGTTCGAACTGTATACGAAATCACGTTTAAATCAACACAACTTTATAACACAATCGCGATTGCACAACACCTGGCGCCCCTGAGGTGGGTTTTTACAAAACGGCGCTCTACAAATTATCCAATTTTTATTATTGTCATTATTATTAATTGTTTTCCCACTGAGTCGAATCACTTTCACTTCACACAAACACCGGATCAATAATCTTTCACTTTAATTCAATATTCCGCAATATTCTCTAATACCATTTGGATTCAATAATTAGCTGTAATTTCAAACAACACTTCTGATTTGTATCTATTTCTCGGGGCTGTCAATCCACCAAAGTTCAAAACTCGACTGTCCTCCGGTCTCTCCTTTCCCGTGGGAATCTGTTTACTCAAGGCCTGTCTGTCAATAAATCTTCCGTCGTTGTTTAAACAAAAAATTTTTAGAGCACGTTATTTTATTATTTATCGTTTATTTTTGTGGATGTCCAAAACATCACAACTATGAACAGGAGTTTATGTCTGTCATCGTTTTTTCATGTATAAATGTTAAAACTTATGCCAAAGTACGTGAAACTGTTTGTGATTGGTAGTCAAAAAGGGACACGAACCAAATGAATTTCGATTCGTGATGTGCGAGTCAAATCATTTTTTTGTTCATAATTTCTATTTTATTGTCCAATTAACTATTACATTGGTATAATTCAACTTATTTAATATTTTTTGTCTTACTTTTTGTCAGTTTCATAATGTCATATTGTGAATTGAGCTTCTTGTTTTAGGAAAAAAAACAAGGTTATTTTTGACATACTAACCTATGATTTTTCAATCGAAATTTACTCGTGAATTTAATAACATTTCGAAAATTAGACGAGTCAGGTCGCTCCGTTAATCATGAAAACAAATACATGAAAGCGATACAATATTATGCAATCGCATAACTACATACCAGGTACCAGGTAGGTACCGTAGAAAATAGTTGGAAATAAAACCTAGTTTTAATATATATACTACTTCAGTTGTAAGGAATAAACCCTCTTTTCAATGTCATACATATCAAATCAAGTAATTCTTTAAATATAAGTATTAGAAATAAAACTTACCGGTAATACCTTTCGGACAAACGAATAAATAAGTAAAACAAAAGATTATAGATGTATATTCATATACCTACATATTTTATATCTACCATGTCAACAAACTGCATTTGTATTTATTTATGTTTACGCACTCCGACGTATAATTTACAAATATGTATGTAACTACTTATTAGGAAGAAAGCTACAACCAAGAATTTAACAACAATAATTGTTATTTCATCGGAACCATGCTGTAGTTTTCACTGCCGCGCGAGTGTACGGCTCGCAGCGGAATGAATTCGGTATTTCTGTCTCGGTCTAAAAAAACGTCCGATCGCGAGACCGTCTTTTAACGAAATTTGAATTCTCGTCCGCTGGTTAAACCACCTTAATGCATAGACGCACTGTAGGCATGCTATGTCTGTTTTACAGGTATTTCAATGGAACCTGCTCCAAGGAGCTAGCAGCATTGATTCCTGATGCACCGGTGCACGCGCGCGAAACTCGACGGACACGAGCTGAACACCCGTTCACGGTTGACGTTGGCTTCATGAGAACGGGCCGTTTTTACGACTCGTTTTTGTGTAAGTCGGCTCGTATGTGGAACGAGTTACGGGCATCTGTTTTTCCTCCCTCCTATAATCCGAGCCTCTTCAAGGCCCGCATTAACAAATCCCTTCCTACAACCCCTACCTTATTCCACCTCACAACGCCGCCCAACCGGGTGGTGACATAGTTCCCCTGTCTGTACACTGCACAGGCAGGGACGCTCTTGTGAGGTGTCACATAAAAATAAAAAAATTCCATGAGAAAAATGAATATTGCTGATTTATTAAGAATCTCTTCATATTATTGATAATTCCGGTTAGAGACGGGATTGCAGGCCTCAAGAATGAATTAATAGGTTTCCTGATAAACTTTTACTAGTTTGCATTACAACGAAAATTCTTTTAATCGTCAAGATTTGCCTTGATAACATATTATCGATAAAACGTTCTTAAATTCTTGTTTTATTAATAAGGCCTGTTAATTGATCGTGAGGGCAAATATCGATTTGTGTGCCGACCCCTGTGGGTCGTGGATGCTTAGTTAGTTACTATTTTATTTATTTTATTGTTTAATATTTGTGTTTTTTACAATAAATATACAATGTTTACAAGTCATACTGTTTTAATTTATACTACACTTCCATTAAAAGCATTTGCTTGTGGATGGAAGAGGAGTGTACATTTGCGAAAAAATAATATAACTAGGTTACAAAGTAAAAAAATAATTACGAAATTAAAATCCATACAAATTTTTGTATTTGTAAAGAAGAAAAAAAATATTATGGAGCATACATAGAGTATTGTAGGTTAATTTGTGAGATTTTCAGGTGAAACTAGGGGAAGCAGTTTTTTTTGTTAATGATTTCCATAAAATATTTTTTTTATATAGAATATTTGTTTTTTATCATTAATGCTTCTGATTTCTTCTGGTAATTTATTAAAGAAATATTTTCCTAGATGGGTATAATGGTGCTGGGAAAAATAAGTCTATAGTTTAGGAAATGCAAATATGTATATATTTAAGTCTGGTTAGATTTTCAGTTATGAATGAGTATTTATGTTTTTCTTTTATAATTTGAATAATTGAATTTTTCATAAATAAGTTTTTAAATGTAGGAACTTTGAATTCTTTGAACACGCAAATTTATTCATTCATAAAAGTTGAACCCTCAATAAAATAAATAATATATTATTACGAAATGCGAAAATATTCAGATTTTCATGAACACGTGTTCTGAAATCGTGATAATAAATTCGTATTTACCAAAAGTTTATCAGAAAACCTGTTAATTCATTGGTAATTTCTGCAATCCCGCTTTTAACCGAATTGCCAATAATTTGAAGAGATCGTTAATTAATTAGCAATACTTATTTTTCTCCGTGATGGTTTTTTAATGTATGAGCCATACATTATTTTGATTCTAAGCTATTTAAAAAAATTCACGAGATAAATAAAAGCTCGTATTGCTTCGCCAAAACAATGTGGATATTTAGATAAAGAAAGTTCCCTATTCGCTATATTACATTCTCAAGGCAGCTTTTGCGTTTTCTGAGAACAAGACTCGGAACTGTTCTGAGTGTTATGCTTCTGAAAACCCTGGGTATATTTGTGTACAGAATCAAGGTTTTCTTGTTTTACGTTGCAAAGGTTCCTAAAACACTCGTACTATTTTTCCAAAAAAAATAGAAATTTGTTTTGTTTTAATAATAAACATGATTCGTGGTGTCCGGAAACTCGTAGTACAAGCAGGAATTTGGTGAATCTACTTCACATTTGGAGTCGAGATTTTTTAGTAGATAATAATAATATCCAGAATGTATACAAAGGTAGTGTAATGCAATACATTCCATATTTTTAAATAATATATAAAATAATTAGAATAAGACAAAATAATAATAATGATAGGCCCAAAAAATGCGGAATTTCAGTGAAAAAAGTAGAAATTTCATGATTTGATGTCATGTTTCCAAAATAAATTTTTAAGGTTAAATTATCAAAAAGTCGTTCGCTAGGACTTTACTAGCAGCTGTTTAATGTCTTTTAAAATGCGTCGAATAATAGATCAAGATCCAAAGGCTCTTGTTGAAGAAAAAAATTAAAAAAACAATCAAACGTTCAGATCGAAAAAATAGTTTTTTTGATTATATATATTCATCAGTGTCCATATTTGTTTCTACTACGAGTTTCCGGACATCTTATGCAATGCGTAATCAAAATAACAACATAAAAAAACTTTAAAAGAGAACCATGAAGCGTGATTACCATTTACTGATTTGAAGGAAAACATATGTGCTGTCGACCGGCAATCGAAAGGACACGGGTTCACGTCCCGCTGGCGTCATGTTTCTTTTATCAGGAGATTTTTCAATGTGGATGAGTGTTTCAGGCTAATAATTATTGCTTATAAAATAATTGTTACCCTTTGTGCTATGCATAAAAAATCTTGTCTTAAACATTAGTTTACCAAAATAATAATTATTAATATTTGACAATTTCAAGTATCTTCACCAAAAAATGTAGACAATTTGTCTCGACGCCATCTAGTGAGAGAGTTAGCACTTACAATGCCTTTCTCATATAAAATAAAATAAAGTTGGTTGTTTTCAGGTGAAAAAATTTAATAAGCAGTAATTGTTGAATGAAACACTAGTATATATTGAATTATTTCACGGATAAGAGATAAGTCGCCATAGCTCAGTGGTCAGAGCTGTCGACCGGCAATCGAAAGGACACGGGTTCATGTCCCGTTGGCGTCATGTATCTTTTATCAGGAGATTTTTCAATGTGGATGAGTGTTTCGGCTAATAATTATTGCTTATAAAAATAAGAAAACATATGTCTGCGATTACCATAAGATTTCGTGACTCCTAGGCCAATTAGATAGACTAATAAAATTATTGAATATCTATTTGAAGAAGTAAGGAAAATGAGATTTTCTTGGGCGCGCAGATATACCGTCAATTTAATTATTTCAGTTTATCTCTGCAGTGCAAGTATATTGGCCGCGACGTTTGAAAAAGAGTTCTGTTAGTCGAAAATCGAAGACTATAAAGTTGCAGGTATCTTTTTGTTTTATCACCAGTGCCACGTGCTTCCTTCCGACCCTACAGTTATGCAATCGAAGCAGAATTCAGGTACACTCTGTTCAGGCATCCTGCCACCTTGCGAGGGCATAACTCCTAGGGAAAGTGGGTCAAACAGGATGTACCCTTGTACACAGAGCCGCCGCAAGGGGTTTCGTCGCCTGCGTACAAAAAAATTTATTTATTTATTTGTTAAGACATACACAGTACAATAAGATACAGTTAGATATTTTTAGTTATTACATAGTTGTAGTACCTATTACGTATGTCCATAAAATATCATTACGTAATTTCGCCTGATATTGTTATAAAAGGAAGGAAGTGTGTGGATAGATAATAATAAATGAATTGAAAACAAGAATTATAATAAGCTCACGAATTGTAATTGGCTGTAAATACATAGAAATTTTGAAAAATGATGTTAAAATATTTTTGAAATATGTCATGCTAAGAAATTTAATAAGTTAGTTTTGTATGTTAGAAAGGAATCATGAAAGATGTCTAAATGTAGCAATTTTTCGTAATGGGTGTATGTTGTGATTGCGCGAGTAATTACTGAATTGTTTGCTGCATTGGTATTGTTGGCTTCAATATGAAATAGTGTAGTGTGCCTGGTACGCCTCGTTGGAACATTTAAACCAATGACGGATAGCAATTCGGGACTATCTATTTTATTATTTAGCAGATTATTTAGAAACAACAGGTCTGACAATGTGCGTCTTTTTTGTAAAGTTAACATATTATTTGTAGTATTGTTGTATTTCTTGAGTAAATGTTTCGAAAATTTATTCTGTATACTTTCTACTAAATCTATGTATACCTTATATTGAGGATTCCATATTGTGGAAGCATTCTCCAGTGGACTTCTGACCAATGAACAAAACAAAATTTTCAGAGTCTTAGCACTTTTGAAAACATTGCATATTCTTAATAAGAAACCTAGCATTCTGTAGGATTTTGAAAAATGTGTTCAATGTGCTTGTTAAAAATTAATTTGCTATCTAAGTAAACACATAGATCTCTACACGTAGACATAGGTTGTAAAGGTTTGTTATTCAAGTTGTATGCATAGATGATTTTGTTTTTATTTCTTGTAAACGTAAGAGTGACACTTAGATAAGTTTAAGGACAATAAATTTGATTCACAGTTATTAGAGTCATTAATTAGAGTCACATTCGCTAGATAGCTGTAGCGAGCAAGCTCTTACTACAGAGTAATGAACTTCATGCAGTCGACAATCTGAAAGGAGATTGATCTCGAACCTCAATTAAATTATTTTAATTATGGAGGAAAAATTCAATCTAGGTGTTCAATGTCACATGCCTTTGGAACAGATGTCTTTTATTGCTGGCTGAATGCCGTTAGGAAATAAAAAAAAATGTTAAAATAATGTTCCTTGCCTTTCAAAGATGCTCACACTAAGGATACTAAGCAGTCTAAACATGTAATTTATAATAATCATTCAATTAAAAATGGAAAATATTCCACTTTAGAATGTGACGTAAATACTACAGACTTTTTAAGGACAAACCGGACAAACTTTAACCATCGCTTCCTGACCATGTTTGGAGTAAAAACGTAGACCGAATTTTGATCTTCAGCGACTTTTATGGCTGTTTTTTTCAATTCTTTTAAATACCAATACAAATAATATATTCATATGTTGTCACTGTTCACTCAATCAAGTAACCGCCCGACCCCCCGTCTCTACCTCTGCTGCTTTAGAACTACAGATATTTAAAAACATGGATGAACAATAAAAAATATCACTGCAGACAAAAATAACATCTACATTTTTTACATCACATAAACTCAGAATCACTGGTTAACGTTTGTCAGGTTAGTTCATTAATAACTTGCATAAAATTTAGTTGTTCACTCGACTGTAAAGCAAACCCTAGATATCAAATTTCAAATGCAAAGTTGTGGAAAAATCGCAACAAATCTACAGCTTTATTCCGATTTTATGAAATTTCGTACACTTGTCCTTCAAAAAATGGACAAGATTACTGTTATAAGGTCTGATTTTTAAAACAATCCCCACCCCTTTGTCCTATCTCTTGAAGCAGAAATTGATACTTCTTGGTGCCCACTTGACGTTCGAAATAAGAGGAAAATTACTGTCTTCATCTAATTTTGAAATTTTTTGCTTAAAGTACATCCAACGTTGGGGACTTCAGCAAGTAAAAATCATTCACAAAGACAGCCGAATCACCGAATGGGCATGTTCAAGATGCCGCCCCTTGGTTCAGTCGCCCGTGTACACCGCGCACACTGCGAGGATGGGACCTCACTACATATGCATAACACAGAGAATACACACAATACCCAAACCTACATCTCCACACATTATATTGCCGTTGGAAATAGCTAGTAACTAGTTTTTTATGTTTACGGCGTAGCTCACGGGCAAGAATACGAAGTTGTGGAAAGCAGCTGAAAGTCCGGATTAATAAAGTGGAATTCAGACGAAAGTCATAACTCATTTACTCGCATGAAACAAGGGAAAACTTCCTTTCCACATTCATTAGTTACACGAGTTTCATAGGAGCAGCGTGTAGGCCATTGTTTGATAAGGTTACATAATTCAAACAAAAATTAAGTGCGCGTCTTCACGCGACTTAAATATACTTTGTATTCATATTTATATCAGTGATGCAATATTCCAAAAATCAAAAACTCTGTTTCTGGGTTGAGAAAACCTTATTTTATAATTTAAAAAATACCTGTTTTGAAGATTACAAAACCGAATAAAAAGCTTTATATAAGGAATTCACTGTATCTACCTGATTTAATTAGTCTTTAATACTTTAAAAACGATTTTTTAATACTTTATTCAAAAGAAAAAAAAATGTTTATAAAAAAAGTTAAAGTCAATTGGCAAATATAAAATATTAAAAAGTATTTTTAGTGCAGCGAAAATTATATAATAACAATAGATTACGAAAATTTTCGCTCGAATCCCAGAGCGTAATATATATTTTTTAATTCCACAACACAGGTGAACTTCTAGCGTAGAGGACAATATACCATACCATTGTAATACAAATATATTTAAGAATAAATAAATAAATAAATTTATCGGCCAATAGCGAGCTTGAAAAGCATCGCGTCACAATATATAGAGACGAACTTGATGTAAACTACGTTGATGTACGTATCTATAATATAATATTTCAAAAGAAAATTACGTTGTTCATTTTGTAGCAAAAGTGCTGTCGTAATTTGTTCCGGGACGAAGTTGTTTTGATACAAAGATTTTTCATCAATTATTACTTCTATCGATACGCCGCCTTTAAGCTATCTATCTAGCTATGGTATACATTTTTTTATAAACATTCCTTTAGCTGATTAAATTTTTAATAATAAAGTCCGCGAGAGCTCTTACTCAAAATGTTTATAACTGCGTCAATTTTTTTGTTTGAAAAATGATCTTCACAAAGTTGTTGTTGAGCGTTGGGGTCGAACTTGTTGGAAGATTAATTTGCTCCGTGCAGACCAACAAACGGTAAAAAGCAATGCTTCTTTCACTTAGTAGGTAATGCACTTTGTTTTTGATAAATGCTTTTCTTAAACCAGTATTATTCGTTTTGGTGTTAAGTTAAAAATGCACACGCCCTATCTTAATAATACCTGGTTGATGTCCATAACTTAAACCAACTACCAACATTACAAACAACCTACCTAACATAACAAAAAAATAATTTTAAATGATATAAATACACAACAATACTAAGTGTCACAGTCAACAAGTAAATTTTTGCTCCACACAAATTAATAATTATACTAAAATTAAGAACTTAAAGTAGTGTTTTTCACCCACGAGTACTTTACCTTAGTCAACATTTAACATTGTGTACCTACAGTTGCAGTTGCCTAACCGGTAATTCGTTATCATTAATTTAAAATTTCAACTGTCACCAGATTCCATTAGACACACACATACAAAGCCGATTAGAAGGAAGAATACTAATTACAATCAAAGTTTCGAAGAGTACAAGTGAAACGCCCACCCTCTTCTCGCCATAAACAACGCATGAACAGGGTTGTCACTACATCTTATACAAATTATTAATATACAATACCCAATTGCAAGATGAGTACCACTGATACACTATCATATATCAACAAGGCTAAGGAGGAAATTAGTGCTTTATATAGTAATATTACTGTTCCGGCACTAAAACTAACTAAAGATCAGATGACTAAATTACTCAACAAACTTTCCAACCTCTCTGGCACCATGCTGTATGTTGGTGTCAAAATTGAAATCCTCGAGGGACAGGTGAAGTCGTATGAACACCACTCTCATCAAAATTGTTAGAATCTAAATCACAGTATGAATCTTCAAATTTACCAATTTTATCCACGTGCGAAGCTGCTGACGAGCTCGAGGAGAGAAAAAAAACGTTCGAAAAATATTATTATTTTCAACTTTCTAGAAAGCTTAGCCTGTTCCCAAATCGATAAAATTACCGACGATACGACAAGAATATCTAACACACTAACAGCCTTAAACTCAACCATCACTAAAGACAACATCACAACCTTTCGCCTGGGGAACAATAAAACGGCCAAACCCAGACCCCTAAAAGTTATACTTGACAACCCTGCCCAAGCCATTGATGTACTGAGAAAAAAATTCAGCATACCTGTTCCTGATAAAATAAAGATCAAATGTTATCAGACCCCATTACAGTGAAGGCAATTGGCAGACCTAAGAAAGGAATTGGAAGACCGCATAAACAATGGTGAAGTGAATTTAACAATTAAATATATAAACTCCTCACCAAAAATAGTAACTACGACGCCAAAAAACTAAGGTCGCAACAAACAATAAGTAGCTTCTATCAGAACGTACGTGGGATGCGTACTAAACTTCATCGATTTTCAACAACTGCACCAACTTTTCCACACGATGTCCTTTTCTTAACTGAAATTTGGCTTGACTCTAATATCACCACAGCAGAACTGGGGCTACCAACTCACAATATCTACAGATTGGATAGAAACAAGAATACCAGTTCTAAATCAAGAGGTGGTGGTGTTTTGTTAGCAATCTCTAAGACATTAGTCTCCAGGAAGCTAACTACAACTTACAAAAACGTGGAACATATTTTTAGTGTGGTTAACACAAACAAAAACAACAAAATCATTCTAGGTTGTGTTTATATTCCTTCTTCGTCTGATCAAATTATTTACAGAAACCATATGGATGAAATTCAAATACTAATATCTAAATATCCCGAAAAAAAAAATAATTGCAGGCGACTATAATCTACCAAACATTAATTGGAATCCATCATCCTCAGATTTATCTAGAAATAATAACTCTAGCATATCTGACATCGAAAGAGAAATACTCAAAATGTCCAACTTTTTAAACTTAAATCAATTAAATTATAACAAAAATAGTAACGACTGAACCCTGGATCTAGTTTTTTCTAATATCAAATCTGTTATTGTAACTAAATCCTCAGAAATTCTTCTTCCCTTGGACAATTACCATCCATCCTTAGATATAACCATAAACAACACCATATGTGAAAATCCTAAAATCAAATTAATGTCTCATAACTTTCATAAAGCAAATTACACTGAAATTTGTAACTTCCTACTGAATGTTGATTGGTCATTTCTGTATGATGGCGAATTAAATGACAATTTTACTGTATCTTAAAACAAGCTATTAAAAGTCATGTACCTGTTACTTCACGTAATACATCAACTTTTCCCAAATGGTTCACCAATGATCTTATTAACTTAGTTTAAAAAAAAAAGATTGCTCACCATAAATTCAAAACAATGAGAACACTCCGTAATTATACTGAATTTCACAAATTGCGTAAGCAGTGCGCTGTAATTTCAGATAAATGTTACAAGAATTATATAAAAGAAGTTAAAACCTCCATAAAATCTAATGTTAAATCTTTCTTTAATTATTCTAAATCATTACAAAACAACTATGCATCAATCCCTAGTATTATAAACTATGGTGGTAAGACTTGTTCCAAAACTGAGGATATTGTCAATCTATTCGCTGACTTTTTCAAAAGCGTATATAAGGATAATATCTCTGTTGACAGTGTTCCTGCATTTTTCACTGATATTAACTTGCAACTATCTGATCTTTTGATTGAACGCAATGATATCATAGCCTTTATTAAACTCATATAACCAAAAACAAGTTCTGGTCCCAATAACATCCCACCCATATTTCTAAAATAATATGTAAATAGTATATCTCCATTGTACTTAAATTTAAAAAATCCCTTAAAACAGGTCAATTCCCCAATAGCTGGAAATCTAGCTATCTCACTCCAATGTTCAAAAAGGGTTCTAATAATGATGTATGCAATTACAGACCTATTTGTATTCTATCTAGTATACCTAAGCACTTTGAAAAAATCATTCTAAGCAAAATATCCTCGAATATTAAACACGTTATTACCAATTGCCAACATGGGTTTGTCTCATCTAGATCTACTCTCGCAAACCTTACAGTATATGTAAACTACATAAATACAGCATCGAGTAACAGAAAACAGGTAGACTCCGAATATCCCAATTTTTTAATATTCCCCTTGTAAAGCATAAAGCTGCACTAATAACACATTTTAACACCACTTATTTTAATGGGGTTACTACATAACAGGCTATTGTCATCGCTTCTTTCTTTACTGTTATTTTATTTGATATGTTTTAAATAAATTTAATTCTTTAATTTTTCTCATCATATGTAAAAAAATAAAAATTAAAACTTTGTATGTAAATGACACTTGTGCCGTAAATTCTAAATAAATAAATATATTAAATTAATTTAATACAGTTTTGTTGACAAAAATTACAATTCTATAAATAGAAATTGTAAACCTGTACTAAAGTTCAAGAACTACTAGTTTCTGAATTCGTGATTTCCTCCACAAGGCCTATGCAAAAATCACATTTCACTCAAATGTTCGTATTTTTGGTGGCCAGTCAAAAACACGTCTTGTTAGATATGGTTTTTGGAAAAACTACGTTTTATAAATTACCCAAGAAGCATGCATCTGGAAACACTTATTTATACAATGTTAACAGAACAATATGTACAATATTTTATTGTGTAGTTGTAGAGTGTAGAGAAACGTGATGAAAACATTTCACTTCGAGGAAATCAAATCCCAAGGTGGAATATTTAGGTCAATTTGAAAAAAAAAAGGCCGCTAAGGGATTGATTTCAGCTGTCAAGCTGCATCTTTTAAAATTAGTCAAAGCGTAGATCGTCCCCAAAAGATTTTTTAACCCTCTAGTTGTCAACAAAAATTGAAAAAGTCGAGATTGGGACTCTATGAAAATAGATTCACTAGTTTCCCACGTTTACTAAAAGTTTCCGGACACCGTGTATACTTAGCGAAGCTTACAAAAAAAAAACTTTAAAAAGGTGTAATATGGCAATGTAAAAGGTTACCAACGATCGAAATAATCTTGTAAACACGTTTTGTTATGAATCAGAGACTACGATTTCAAAGAATTCTGGAATGGTCAGGTTTTCCAGATTGTGATGGAAAGGCATTTGATCTCGACTATAGATATAGACTAAATATATAGATATAGATATAGGGAGATCTTCTCCTTCTCTCCTATCCTTTTCCTTTGTGAATTAACTCCCCCTTGGAACCACTTATTTCTTTACTATGGCGGTGTTTCTTAGAAACCGGTGGCTATTCTTTAACTGGTTATGCTTCCAGGTTAATATTCCAGCTAATATTGAGTATATTCAATATTCTTAGAATTTTCTTTGGTGGCATAGAATAAGTACTGAAATTTATACTCCAGAATGGTGACGACTGCAATTGAGTAGCTTTTTTATGCAATATCATTTACAAGGTCTATACTACTACAGCCGTGTTGACAACTGTAATGGAATAGTTTTTATTTATTCAATTTAATTTACAAGGCCTATACTATTTCAGCCACGGTGACGACTGTAATGGAATAGTTTTTATTTATTCAATTTAATTTACAAGGCCTATACTATTTCAGCCATGGTGACGACTGTAATAGAATAGTTTTTATTTGTTCAATTTTATTTACAAGGCCTATACTATTTCAGCCATGGTGACGACTGTAATGGAATAGTTTTTATTTATTCAATATAATTTACAAGGCCTATACTATTTCAGCCGTGGTGACAAATGTAATGAAATAGTTTTTGTTTATTCAATATCATTTACAAGACATTTACTATTTCAGCCGTGGTGACGACTGTAATTGAATAGTTTTTGTTTATACAATATCATTTACAAGGCCCATACTATTTTAGCCGTGGTGACAAATATAATGATATAGTTTTTGTTTATTCAATATCATTTATAAGAAATATACTATTTTAGCCGTGGTGACGACTGTAATAAAGCTGCTTTTGTTTATACAATATCATTTACAAGGCCCATACTATTTCAGCCGTGGTGACAAATGTACTGAAATAGTTTTTGTTTATTCAATATCATTTACAAAGGCATTTACTATTTCAGCCGTAGTGACGATTGTAATAAGTTTCTTTTCTTTATGCAATATCATTTACAAGGCCTATACGATTTCAGAAATGGTGACGACTGTTATGGAATAGTTTTTATTTATTAAATATCATTTCCAAGGCCTGTACTATTTCAGCTGTGGTGACGACTGTAATAGAGTAGCTTTTATGAAATTATGAAATATTTTAGAAATGGTATAGGCTTTTGTTAATATGCAGCTGGGATAAGTGTATATATTGCACTTAACATTTAAGACCAGTCTATTAAGTTGTGCAATAATTTTAAGGAGAATAAATGTTTCATCGTTCTGTTGGATAATAACCATAGCCATAATAGCCTTTGGTTAGACTTGAAGTATCATAACTGAAAAGTTCAAATAGTCTCAACATAATATATTGAACATTTGAAACCTTATTTGCATTTTCTCTCAGTGATATGAGTTATAGTTATAAATGGGCCCCCAGACAGGAGATGCTTCTAGCTGCGATCTCACATGGGAACAAAAAAGGATGTTTATTGACTCTATTTTTGACAAAGCTTCGTTTCGCGTATTACAAAATCTAAAGTATGCAAGGGCTTGTAGGAAAATGTTTCACACTGACGCACAGAGGTGAGTTTGCTGTTCTAATATTCACCGAGGGAACTAAAGTATCTTCTTCATTTGAATCCACACACCCATTGGAAAGAGGCATGTATTGAAAAAACCTTGAAACATGCTTTGAAGTCATTGAGGCATATAGATTTAGTCTAAATTCCTTGAAAAATCAGTGTAAGGTGTTGTTAACTTGCAGGAAATGGGAAGGGGGGTGTGGCGGCTGTCGATGTCGCGCGCTACTGCCCGGAACATATGGGTCACCGGCGCGCCAACCTCAAGCGATCCTCGAGTTTTTAACATTGAAAAGTCAATTAACACGACTACTAAGTAATGGTAAAACCTTTTTACCGTTGAAACATTATACCACTGCGTTGCCTATATTTTCCAGTATATCATTTTATATCATCTCAGCGTGCATATCGGCAATTTGAAGTTATCGCTGGAGACCTGTGCCCGGCGACCTCTTGTAATCGACTGAAGCCTGTGATATCTCACAAGGGACAATTAACCGATTTAAGAGGTCCATAGCTCGAATGCCAATTCCGGCTCTATCTATATACCTCAATGTTTAAAGAAATGAAAATATGAATGATAAATTTTAGTTGTTGTTAAAATAATAAGTTTTTCATTGTTTCCGAAGAAATTTTACAGTTGCGAACCGCGAATCAAAAGAAGTAAAAAATAAGTATTGCTAATTTATTAAAAATTGCCATTCCCTGAAAAACTTTTGGTAAATTCGTGATAATTTCGGAACAAATGTTAATGCACCTACTTTTGTTTTGATAATATAATGACGATGATCCTGACAATATTTGTTTGTTACTAAAAGTTTATCACTAAACCTATCAATTTCTTTGTTAAGAGCCTGCAATCCCGTTTTCACCCGGATTACCGATAATTTGAAGAAGTTAAAATTAGAAATATTTTTTCTCATAATTTTTTAATAATATATTTTGTACTATTTAAATGTAGGCATCTAAGAACGGGAAGATATTTTGAAAATTTCTGTTAGATTACATTACCCAAAGGGTGGCAATTTCTTCAAAGGATTTGATGTTGGAAGCAATATTTAGGTTTTTTTTATTGTCACAAAACTCATTGTAGGACGAGAGGAACTTACAATATATAGGTGGGAGTTCATAGGTACAATTTTACATTGATATTTTGATATCCAAATTACAAGTTGTACGAAACAGTACAAAAATAGAAAAATATCATAATTCTATGTGTCACATACAGACATAACAGAACAGTACATAAATATAAAAAGGGAGATTAAATAGAACAAACAAGAAGAAACAAAAAATGAAACAGACAGGGATATACGCATGAGCACAGAGCCAAGGTAGGAATTTAGAAGAGGGTACTTAACCACGAAATTACAAATAGAGGGAATAGAAAAGGAGAGAGAAAGAAACAATTAACATTGTACTTTTCCGCCACCAGCTTGTGAATTGTGCATTGAAATTGCGGATATATATTTTTATTGTAGTAACTTATGATACGTTCACTAACGAGGAAATATGGTCGAATCATGCAATTGAATATGCATAAATGCATTAATGCATTAATGCAATATTCGATCCAAAGTCATGAAAATATATTAATATTTTCCCTCATTTTTGAAATGGCTAGGGTATTTTTCGATGATTTTTCCACTAGAGTGGAACTGATTTTTTCTGGATTCTGTTTATATTTTGTAAAATTGATTCATCAGTTCAAGTCATGCGTGTACAGTGAGTTTCAATCTGAATAAATCCTATCAATAAAGCCTCGCGCCAAAAATGCATCATTAAGTACATGGAAAATCACTGATTTGTATGAAATTTTACGGCTGACTTTTAAAAATGATTTTTCGATAAATCCTATCGATAAGCAAAGTACCTAGTTTTATCTGAAACCTACTGAAGCCAAACACAACGTCGCAGTAACGATCAAATTATAAACATCACTACGGGACAACGTGATATTTGATTGGGTTTATTTTTGTATGTGAACACCGTACAAGAGTCCTCCCAAAAGTGATCTCAACCGTCTGGAACCAGTGAGACTACGGCATCCTCAATTGGGGTATGTTGTGAGGCCAAATGTAGTGGGGGGGGGGGATCGGTCAGAGGAAGGTGGAGGAGTACCTAGCTATTCAAATCTAGTGACCAAACACGGCTAAAACCATTTCAAGCAACTTTTAAATTCTGAACGGTGTTCTTATACCAGGACGATATATTAAATGAATAAATTATGAAATTACACAAATAATTAAAATAAAATTTACTGGCGCACGCCGGGGATTTGAACCCGCGACCTTTAGTTTGGTAGTCGAGAGCCTTAACCCTCGACCACGGAGGCCATGACATAAAATATTCTTATTTATTAAGAATCACTTCATATTATTCGTAATCCGGTTAAAAACGGTTCAGTATAATACCCAATTTATAAAACCATTATATTTTCTCATTTGGTCATTATAAATTATCAGGGCAAATGCAGGTGCATAATCACGTTAGGAATGTATCAGGGTTTTTATTTTTTTTTTATTTTTATATATTCAATAATATTGTTATTGGGTTTATATAAACAGTTTATTTTTAAACAAGTTCTTCTGTGTAATTATTATTACGCGTGACAGTTGTTTCGCCCTCTGAAGGCATTATCAAACTGTGGGTAGCCCACTTACAGACGATACATGTATATTATTTCTAGATAGGTATTTTCATTTCAATTACTGATTTCCTAAAATACCTACTAACTAGTTCTACAAATTAAACTTGATAACAATAAATGTATCAGGATATATTCAGAATGTACTAAAAGTTTAATAGGAAACGGCTTGCGATCCTGTTTACAACGGGATTTTAATAAATCAGCGATACTCATTTATCTCAGTGCGTCCAAAACGTTGGCTCAAAAAGGAGGAAGTGCAAAACGGCGTAATAACTCGAAAAATATTCACGATAATACTTTTGGCTCTGAAAATCTCAAATTGTGCCCATTAAATTAAGGTTTTCCTGATAACCTAATTAACTAGACTAATAAATTTGAACTGTAAGATATTTAGTTAAATTAGAATATTGAAAATATCTTAAATTTACGATCGAATCAAAAATGAATTGCTCAATATTATGTGATTTTAGTCGCTAGTATTTATGCAGGAGAAAAATGAGTACGTTTTTTTTCAGGATACTGTTAAAAATGTGAATGCATGACCATTTCCTAACAAAATATTAGTCATTCAGAATATATCTGAACACGTGCTGAACGCAGGTGACCTTGTCCGAATAAATATAATGGACGAATGCAAACATATTATTATTTTAAAGAGAAAATGTTCCAAGTTTCTCATAACATATTCGGGATTTACTGTTAGTTTATTATGAAATTTGTGAAATTATTCGGTCTAAAAATTTAACATATTTAAAAAAAAATAAATATTTCATATCAGTAAAATTTCTCCGTGCGTTATCAAAAAATTTTTATATTAAATAAATAAAACTTCACCCAAAGTCTTGTTCAGAATAACACACGGCAGAACATATGTTGCATAGAAATGCAAGGAAAATTTGCTATTGAATAAATTAGTATTAAAACATTTTTCTAAAAGTATCTTCAACCTGCGTTTCCAAAGATTTAGAATTTAAAAAAAAAATATTGTTCAGTAAATGATGCTTAAACTGTCGTATAATAATTTAAATAAAAAATAAATTTATTCGTGGAACAGATTTTTTTTGCTGCCACTGAAATATTTGTAGCTTTGACCACAAGCACAAGTCGTTCCTCTAGGTTTTACAATTTTGTAGTAAGCAAATTGTTTTCTCGATAATCACGCTGCTAAATTATTGCAATGTAAACATCGCCGATAAAAGAAAACCAACATCGCTCTATGAACCGCGGCTGCGCAGAGTTCGTTACTAAAATCAACACAGTTTTAGTCAATGTATTTACATTTCTTTTGAAAGTATTTTCTCGTTTTCTTTTTTATTTTTTTTCAGTCGAAAAACCACGTAGAGAGAAAATCGTATTTTGAAATTATTAAAAAAACTGCCGTCTTTTAAAATATTATTTACCTTTTCCTTTGTAGAGTTTATTTTATTTATTAAATTGACACATTTATATAGAAAATAACTAACATTTTAGGAAGTGCATAATATTGTGAAATATTCCAAAAGTGCTATTACGTCTTAGGTCAATATTTGTTTACAGCTACCTAGGCAGATTGCCTGTTCTAAATAACCAAATACTTCAATTATGCGTGCGAAATAATTATGTGTATTATCCCGCTTTTATTTTATTTTATAAATTAAAAAAATTACAATTTTGGTGATTTTCTCAACTACCACATTAGGCCCGTATTATGATAGTCGTACATGATTTATGTAAGAATAACAAAATAATGTTTTGTAGAACAAATAATAAAACATAAGGGAAAAGGACGTGTTATGGTAAAACACAATTAAAAAAAAATTATTATCGAAACCAAATTTCAAATAAAAATGAATATTAAACTGATATATTTTAAAAGTAAAATTAAAATAAATGCAATATTATACCAATTATTTGACAAAGATCAATATCATGGTACGTACATTTCTGTACCTATTTAAGGTCACATTGTCAAATTTGAATTTAGTGATAAAAAAATTATAAATGATAGTGAATTCTTTCATCATTGTTTTTGCTGTCATTTATCTGGGTGTGTTATTAATAGGTTTGAATTATTTTTAGTGAGAATACTGTTTTTTTTTATGTATGCACTATAATATGAAATGCAATGCTGATTTCATTAAAAAACCGTTGAATTAAAACAAAAATCATATCAAGTAAATTCATATATCACATGACATTGAAATTGGACCATAATTCAAATTAATTAATGTAATAGATTCCCTTTCCAATTTGTCCTACAATTAATGAAGTAGAAACAATAGTGTAAATTTAAATGTGAATACTGCACAAGAGTTCCAACGGTCGGGAGTCAGTGGTACTTTTGTGTCCATATGCATAAAATAGTAATGTAGTTGAGGTCAGAGAATTGTTTTAAAAAATAATATGTAAAGCGCCCTTAAGGTAATTGAATAAATAGTTAATAAAGTTTTGTAATAAAAGATTTATTACAAACGCGGACACATACGCATTTCTCTGAAATTGGATGACATTACAGCGGTTAATATACGAAATAAATGTCGGTCCTACCCAATTAGGATTTAAATCTGTTGTTATCGTTGTTAACTCCAGTCCCTGGGGAGGATGGTTTAATCCGTAGTCACCCAAAAAAAAAATTGTGAAATTGGCTATTAGCCCGCCCAAGAGATAACGCAACTAGATCGAAAATTTAAAAAAGATTTATTAAACTAAAAAAACTTTGTTTTAAATGGGTCGGTTTAAAAAAATCATTAAATCCGCTCAGGACGCTTTGAAGAAAATAATTTTCCTTCGGCCTATGTCATCTTTGGGGATGCGTTTAGTCTGGCGGTTCTGAGTTCCTAATTTATCTGCAACTACTAATTGAATACAGATACGAATAAAAATAAGGTATTTCTTTTTAGTAATAAACTAACTAACGTTTACCCGGCATTGCTCGATTTTCTTCTATTTTCTACAAATATAATATCCATGTATTGTATATATATATATATTCCGGACACCCTGTAAACTCGGTCTGTCCGGAAACTCGTAGTACAAGCGGGAAACTGGTGAATCTACATCACATTTGGAGTCGATTTGGAGTATATATTTTTTTTATTTGAGCTTTCGTTATCGAGTAAATCGATTTTGAAGTTGATTTTTTTTTTTTTTTTTTTTTTTTTTTAATCAAATTCTTATAAATTATTACTGAAGATCAAAGTACCCTAATTAAAACTATTTAAAAGTAAAACAAATGAAGAAACTCGGATTTGAAGCATTATTTTGAAATCACCCTTCATTTAACCCGGTGTAATCATAAAATATTTCTGCTCTGCAGGGTTAAAACATCTGTTATTCAACCCTAAACAGCAGAAAAAACTTTAACCCTAAAATAGCCGAAAAATATTTTTTTTTGGTTTTTTTTTTTTTTTTTTTGAAAATGCTCAAATCAAAAAACTTTATGTTTTTTTGGGTTCCCCATGTGGTGTAGATTCTCCAGTTTCCCGCTTGTACTACGAGTTTCCGGACACCGTGTATATATATATATATATAATATGCTGGAGGACTCAGCACGGGTTAGCCACCAAGTGAGGCCAACATTACTAAATTGTACTAAGAAATGTAAGATATTGTAGAAAAAAAAATAATAAACCTTCCGGAAGAAATTCTCTAAATGACAGTTAAAACCCTATCAACCTCCGTTGCATAGTTTGAAAGATCTAAGCGAAAAAAACAGACAGACGCGGATTGTTATTCTGTTTTATACTATATAGAGATACTGCGGTTCCAAATTATTATCATTTTGTGGGTATAAATTAATATCTTGATTTTTTTTTGTTTTTTATAGTAAGACAAACATTTCCGGTTTACGAATAACCTGATAATATTTGAAAATCTCCTATTACAGCCACAGCAAGCGAAAAATGTTGCTTGTGTTGTGATGGAGGACTTGCCAGCCGAGGAATTGAACACACTACGCTTGGGTGGGACCCAAATGCGATGCCAACTCAGCCACTAACAGGTCCCTTGTCTCACGTGACGTCATGGACGAGCGTACTAAAATGTTTACTTTAAAATCTCCCGTCTCACACGTCTTGTATGAACACGAAAAACGACAGGCGGTACATTAATAATGAAAACACGTACAACCTATCTCTGGTAATACTATAAAGGTACTACTAACTTCCCAACTCAAATACGAGAAGTAACTTCTCCAGTGAGATAAGGAGTATTGTTTAAAAAAATCCTCTGGTAATCCAGGTTTAAGAATCACTTTGCATCCTTTTAAACTCATAAATTAGTATTAAAACACACATGTCTATTCCACAAAAAGGAGTATGATTCTTCTGGTAATATTGAATCGTTTGATCATTAAAATGAAAATCAATTGAAAACTATAGAGCCCGTTCCACTTATTTTAATTAAACCCTCAATAACCGATCACGTAGAACACGTATCCGTACAAAAGTGATTATTTTGACAATCATGTGAATCGAAACAATTAATACTACAAACAAAACACAACTCTCTGTGTGACAAACCCTTTGCAGGAACATTTTCAATGAATATGATACATCACACTAAGTTAAAATGATATTTCTATGTGGCCAATATATTTACAGGGTGTTAAGATACGTACTTGTCTTGCTTTAACCAGATTCTCCGATGAAATTTTTGCAGTCTTTTTTTTTCAACTAAAAACTAAAAAAACAGTAGGTATTGGACAATTAGGGTCTGGGTAAGGGGTTGAGCAGTTACTTTGCTATTAAGTTTGCTGAGTGGCCAGTGACACGTGGAAGAATTTTTTTTTATGATTTAAAAAAAAAAATTCACCGAACATTTTTTATTACAGATAATGTCAGAAATCACTGGTTAACGTTAGTCAAGTACGTCCATTATCGCCATGTGTATATAAGTTGTATCACCATAAAAAAATCTTGTGTGTAGAGGAGGCTGTGTTATTCTGTTCGTTATTTCTGTATTTATATGTTAAATTCGGTTTATTACAGTGTGTTTTTGAGATGAAATTTAAAATCTTTTTTGTTATTTCCAATACTTTCTGATGTATTTATTTATTTATTTATTTATTTTAGGAACATAAACAGTCTTAGTAATATAATGCACATAAGAGAATAACAAAAAATAGACCAATTATTAATGTTCACAGATATATATAGAAACATAAAACTAACCTGTAAACGATAAACCTATAATATGCCTACCATAAACAGCAATATATAAAAGTGATTTTAACTATACTTAAAAAGACTTGGGTTGGAACGGGAAAGGGGAGGAGAGGGATGAGGAAAAATTGCCACGCAAGTAATATTAAAATATTAGGTACAATCATTTTAACAGTGGTTAATATGAGTTAGAATGTGATACAATTAAATTCTGTAGTGATAGTAAAATGTATTAAAAATGCAATTGTAAAAAGCATTCACTTTGTGGCTCATCATAATTTATAATAAAAACACATAAATTTGTTTTTGACCACGATAGTTTTATTTTCACTCTACCGGTTTCGGAAGATCCCTTCCTTCGTCAGGAGAATATTTAAAACTAATCTACTACACAAAATATTGACACATAAATACAAAAATTTTAAGTGTTTGAGAGAGATGTCGACAAAGTGGAAGGGGTAATTACGGGAATTCCAGGAAGAACAGAGCGGTTAACTGGAAATATGTCAAGAATAGGACTATAAGACAGATTAATTTGGTTATTTATTATACTGGAGTTATTATTGATGGCTTTTCTGATTTCAAGTGCTTCTAAATTATCTAATTTTTTGCCTTTATTACTACGGTGAAGAATTTTAACCCCCGTATCTTTACTAAAAGTATGATCGGTGGAAATGAGATGATTGGCAAACTCCGAAAAATTATTGTTATTTAAACATCTTAAATGTTCGGTGATTCTAATATTTATATTTCTAGTTGTCTTACCTATGTAGAACGATTGACAATCATTGCAACATAGTTGGTAAATGCCTGAGTGGCTAAATTTGTGATCTTTATCTTTAGTATTTTTAAGTAATTTTCCCAAGTTGTTATCAGTATAGAACGCGGGTTTAATGTGGGTAGGCAAATTTTTTGTACTAAGTGAAGAAAAATTGGATATGTATAAGATTTTACGCCATTGAAAGGGATTTATGATTTTATTATTAGTTTCAGGTGTACCAAATAAAAATGTATTCGTCGAAATGAGTTTGAGTTTCTTATTCAGGATTTTATCAATTAAGTGTGTCGAGTAACCATTATTTAGAGCAATTTGTTTTATTTTTGACAGTTCAATTTCGAAATTAACAGCTGATAGTGGGATTTTTACTAAGCGGTGTACCATTGAATGATAGGCAGAATGTTTGTGTGATATCGGGTGGTTTGACGTGTTATGTATAGTTATATCCGTGAATGTCGGTTTACGATAGATGTTAAATTCAATTGTATTATTTATTGAAGTTAGTGTTAAATCTAGAAAATTAATCGATGCATTATTGCCTACCTCCACAGTGAATTGAATGTTTTTATGAAATGAATTTATAAGAAGAAGGAATTTAGTTAGTTGCCGCTCTGTTCCCGTCCAGATACAAAAAATATCGTCTACATATCGTTTCCAAGTGAGAACATTATTTAAAAGTGATGACTTACAATTAAAAATCTTATTTTCTAAGTTATTCATAAAAATATCTGCCAACAGTGGGCTAGTTGGAGCTCCCATGGGTAGCCCTTGGCTCTGTTGGAAGACGCAGTTGTTATACTGGAAATAATTTTGATTAAGGCACATATTGAATAAACGAGACAGGTCATCAATCATATGTTTATCTAAATTAGAGGATTTTAACATATCTACAATTATTTGTTTGCAATCAGTAGTTGGAACATTTCTAAATAAGTTAATTACATCAAACGAAATTAGCTTAGCATTATTGGGAATGAACAAGTCCTTAACTGAATTTATTAAATCAAATGAGTTTTTAATGGTATATTTGGGTGAAAACACATTCAAATTGTTGAAGACATTAGTGATATGAGAAGCTATTATGAAATTCGGGGAAGCACAGCATGACACGACAGGACGAATAGGTTCATTGATTTTATGTATTTTTAAAAACCCGTACAACTTAATTGAATAAGAAACTCAAACTCATTTCGACGAATACATTTTTATTTAGTACACCTGAAACTAATAATAAAATCATAAATCCCTTTCAATGGCGTAAAATCTTATACATATCCAATTTTTCTTCACTTAGTACAAAAAATTTGCCTTCCCACATTAAACCCGCGTTCTATACTGATAACAACTTGGGAAAATTACTTAAAAATACTAAAGATAAAGATCACAAATTTAGCCACTCAGGCATTTACCAACTATGTTGCAATGATTGTCAATCGTTCTACATAGGTAAGACAACTAGAAATATAAATATTAGAATCACCGAACATTTAAGATGTTTAAATAACAATAATTTTTCGGAGTTTGCCAATCATCTCATTTCCACCGATCATACTTTTAGTAAAGATACGGGGGTTAAAATTCTTCACCGTAGTAATAAAGGCAAAAAATTAGATAATTTAGAAGCACTTGAAATCAGAAAAGCCATCAATAATAACTCCAGTATAATAAATAACCAAATTAATCTGTCTTATAGTCCTATTCTTGACATATTTCCAGTTAACCGCTCTGTTCTTCCTGGAATTCCCGTAATTACCCCTTCCACTTTGTCGACATCTCTCTCAAACACTTAAAATTTTTGTATTTATGTGTCAATATTTTGTGTAGTAGATTAGTTTTAAATATTCTCCTGACGAAGGAAGGGATCTTCCGAAACCGGTAGAGTGAAAATAAAACTATCGTGGTCAAAAACAAATTTATGTGTTTTTATTATATATGTATTAAAAATGTATTAAAAAAACTTTATTCCAAGATATGTGTAGTTTAATTGTCCCATTGATTTTTATTAACTGGAATAGGGAAAATTAATGTTTTATATTATTTTTAAATTATTATTTTTTTATTTAGAATATTATCTTTGTAAATTTGTAATTTTGCGTATTGAAAATTAAATTAAAACTATCGAAACAAAACATAATATTTGTGAATTTTGCCCATTAAAACTGCTTTTTTATGGTACGAGTTAGCATTATGTACAGAATTAATGTAATGGAAGGATAGGAAGTTTTGTGGAGGAAAAGGGTATGAGGGCTAGATAGGAATCCGGTGGTCAGTTTCTCACTGCGATGTAAGGCTTTGGATCAAGAGGATCTGACTAAAGAGCTCAAATGGTCTGGTGGGCAGAAAAATCCGTCACCAAGACCTGGACGAACCTCACCCCATGAACCCGGGAACCCCTGTTAAGTCACCAAGTGGATTGCCACTTGGGGTGACATGTGGAAGAGGAGTTGGTTGTCCAATGAGTTCCCGGGCAGTGATGGTATGCCCAAAATTTTAATTTCCCTAAATTTCTCACCGAAATTACAAACCTAGATTTTCCCAAGATGACAGAATGGATCTGTGTGGAATTCCGAGAAATAATTCCCACAATATATTTACCAGTCTTCTAGTGCGTTTCAGGTAAAAGTCCATATTTTTTTTGATATTTCGCAATTTTCTGAGAATATATCTAAATTTCCCTAAAGTATGTGAAATTTACCCAGTATTTGCTCTAATTTGGCTGAATTTTCTGCCTATTTTCCCTAGAAAATGTTTTTCTTCCCTAAATATATGGGAATTTTCCGAGACATCAGTTCATTTTTCCCCACCCAAAGTTCCCACCCACATTGAAAAAACACAGAAAGGACAAAAGGTTTAGTGTTATAATTTCATAAGACCTTACTTGACTTGACCTGTTCTTCTTGTGCCAAAGCAAATAAGCACATTTTCAGTTCTGGAAATATCTAAAAATAATTCAATCTTACTAAAAAATGTTAATTCACCAATGATTCTAATAAAATATAACTTATTAATAAGGCCCAGGTGTTTAAACTCTCATCATAAGTTTTCGATAGCTACAAAGCCATGATCCATTTTATTATCTACCAAAAGAGCCAAACTAAGAAAATTCATTAAATTACAATTTAAATGAAAAATGTTTCAGTCTTTAAAATAAACTTTTAATCCCACTTTTAAGTATGAACAAAACCTTACTCATTTCATATACTCCTGGCACCATTACTCTATCTTAGAACGTTAAGCTCCGTCTATGAATTTAATTAAAATGTGTGATGAAGTCTTTTAAATTAACAATTATTTAGTCGCTTTACAAAAGTAAAGCGACTAAATAATTGTTAATTTCTCTGCGAGATTCTGCAATCCGGATACAAAACTCCGGTTAAATCATTTATTTATCCATATAAAAAAAAAACTCAGGTTGGGTTAGGTTAGGTTAGGTTTTTTCTGGAACAGGCAGTAAATACTGTAATGTTATTGTGTATTTCTCATTAAATTAAAAGTTATGAAAACAGATGTAGTAAATTCAAACACTTTTATGATATTACTAGCGCAGACCGGCGAAAATCACTGGATATTATAACTGTTGGATTTGTGATTCTTAAAGTATTTATAAATCCAACGAAATAATAATTAGAGATATCAGAAATTTACCAATCGAATTAACACCGTTAGTAAACTTTAAAAATCATTGTTCAGATTTAGATCTACAAATACGCTATTCTGTCAAAAATGAAAACAAAAGAAATACATCATTTTGGTACCTACTTTTTGAAATTTTGAAAACTAAAAGTACCTACATTGAATTCTAATAATTTTATGCACTACGCAGGAATATTTCACATCACGCATTCATGCACCGACAACCGAAATTAGCATGTTTAATTTGCTTAATGTATTCATTGGATATAAGTATATTGAATATGAAATATAGCGGCATTATTTGAGCCCTTTCTGAAAAAAAAACCATATCCTAAAAATAGAAAAAGTACAAAAGAAGTTTATGCGTTGCATGCAGAGATGTGCAAAATGGGTACCCAAAACCATTTGAAATACAAAATGGAAATGGATCAAAACTTTTCCATTTGAAAATGCAAAATGCAAAATGGGTTTTAGAAAAGCATTTCAAATGCAAAATGCAAAATACCTATTTTCAAAATGCATTGAAAATGCAAAGTGGTTTCTCAGGTCAAACAATTAAAATAATTATAGAATTTTTAAACAATTTTGTCATTTAATAATGGACATCAATGTAGAACAAACATATTACATGATAGTAAATCCAAAAACACCACGACTACAGTTATGAAAGTTAATGTTGCCAACGTTAAAACATAGAAACTGCTATCTAACATTTAATATTACAGCGTCATGGCCCCATGTTCAGTACCTATTTGAATCAGTATTTTTTGTAATGGTATCACTTACAAAAAATACTGATTCAAATTGCCAGGGCTCCTACCAGGGGTCAACTTGAAAAATGTAAATTATCTCTCATAGCGAGGATATTTGCGGCTTATGAAAAAAAGATGAGTGGAGAGAGTAGGAAGAATGTTGCAAAAAAGCATTTAAAATGGAAAATGCATTGAGAAAAGCATTTAAAATGCAAAATACAAAATAGTTTTTAGAAAAGCATTTAAAATGGATTTATTTGAAATAAAGCACATCTCTGGTTGCATGTATATGAGAAAATATACGTCCTCTCCATCTCTGTTCTTAACAGGAATGCTCGATTTCAACAAATTAGAAGCCCGCCGAAACTTTTTTTAGGTAAACATTTTTTAAGGTAATCACTGCAACTATACTTATATCACCTATTTTCAAATAGATTAACTTACGTGTCACTAACAAATATACTCGCGGGAGATCTCGTGCACTTTTTATGCACTGAAAGCGAGGTCTTCTGCTTATTACAACTCGTCTATCAACAAACTCAACTGCTTAACGATTCTTCAAATTAATTGCCACACATAACAAAACTGCCCCATGACCTTTTATACTTACATTCACCTCAAATATGTAATACATAATACTATATGTAATAATCATTATTAAATATATTGATGTATAACCTTGATGGAGAACATGAAAATATATTTATTCTGGTCTTAAGATCGACGTCAAAGTGAAATATAAACCGAATTTCTAATAAAAGTTGCAGAATTTTTATAATTAGGAATATTTTCAATTAAAAAACGGTCAACGTTATCGGATTATTAGGCCTTGTAAAAACGAACACAATGGTATGTCAACACCATGGATTGCAGGAGGCGTTTTAAAATACAGAACTTTCCAATAAGAGGTGTTATTTTGAATATCCCACTATTTCGGTAGATGTTACTTTTAAAGCTGTAATTTTTAACATTTGATAAGTAAAAACTACGTCATTAATAAAAATGGAACGATACACGCTTCAAAAACGCATTAAAATTATCAAAATTCACTTGAGTGAATCAAATGCAAATCATCTTGATTGATGAGGCACATTTCCACCTCGGTGGCTTAGTCAACAAGCAAAATTGTCACATCTGGGGCTCGGAAAATCCAAGAGTTATTGTTGAAAAGCCTCTCTATCAACGTGTGCCTGTTTGGTGCGGTTTATGGTCTGGCGGAGTTATTAGACCTCACTTTTTTGAAAATGAGGCTGGAGCAACAGTTACGGTGAATGTATTGCGCTATTGAGAGATGATTAGTGGTTTTTTATGCCCGGAATTGGATGGTATTGATCTAGACAACGTTTAATTTTCAATAAAACGGCGCTACGTGCCACACAAGCAACGAAAACATTGATCTTTTACGATTGAATATCAAAATAAAACCACTTATTGGAAAACCCTGCATAACAAAACCAACTATAAAATATGACACTAATGTTTGACATCCGAATCAGTAAAAACCACGTTTACAATCATCGATATGAAAACTTAGTTTCATCATTAGATACAGAGCTTTAAAACGTCAATCGAAGTGTCAAACAATGAAACTAAACGCCATTGTTAAACCATACAAATTACAGTAGCGCAAGTGACGCAGTTTTAGTGGTATGTCTTATAAATAGATTAAATTATGCATCAATGGTCTTATAGTATTGTTTTAATTTGTATTTCATATTTTTTATCGGTTACATTTTTTTATTTATTTATACTGGGTTTTTACAGACGATCTCACTTACGTGGGGACAATCCAGTTATAAAAACTCAGTTAACATACAAATACACATACAAAGACACATTAATTCTCATATACCTAAATAATGATTAAAATATAAAACAAATGAAATTCGAAATTAAAAATAATTATGAAATACAAATATTACAGAAAAGTAAGGGACGCAAGTAATACATAATATTATCAGTGAAACATATTATTTAACAAAAGCAGAATTTTTTTTCTGAATCCATACAAATTATCGACAAAAATATTTACTTCAGCACACTCAATCTTATTATATATAACAGGACATTAGTTTTGAAAATATTCAGGTTACATGTCTTAATAATATTGTTTAACATTCAGTTTTATCAGTTTAACAACTGCTTAAAAAAACTTTGATAAATATATTGGATGGCTTTAAAAAGTTTTTGTATAATTTTCAATAGGTCATTGGGCATATTATGTATTACTTTGGGTGAGCGATCTTTATCTTCGAGCTTACAGTTGGGCGTAAAACTTATAGAAAATTGTGGCAAAGCATGCAATTTCGTTTTTAAAAAAACCCGTTTATTCTGTTTTGTCTAAAATAAACTTAATAAAGTTTCGTTAATTTAGTGATTGTAATGATACGGGACAGAAGCTTTTCAACAACTTGCATTTCAATGCAAAAACATGCTACCAAACATGGCTGCCAGATTACTTGTGAAGTTGTGAATCTCGTTTCGGTAGGAATATAAACAATCACGCTATGCAAACATTAGCATGCAATTGCTTCATAAGGGTTGCATTGCAGATATAACAGAATACAATGCTTTAAATATCTAAACTTAACGCTATTTACCCTCAGGGGTACCCACAGGCCGGATCGGGAGAAACTGGTTGAGAGAGACCTTTATTTATATTTAATTTAATTTTTATTTATAATAGAATAAAATTAAATAAAAAAGAAATTATTTATTGAAATAATATAAAGTCATACTGCGAGGAAATTAAATAAAATACAAAAAACAACTTGCAAATATTTTGAGGTAGGGTCATTTATTTATTGACGCCCTATTAGGCTTTTAAGTACATAAAAATTACAAATTTCATTTTTAACAACAGTATAAAACAAGCAATAGAAAATCGAAATAAAATATAATGATTTCTCATACATTATTTACATATAAAAAGTGGTGGACTAATTTGGCTTTAAATTTATTTATTTATTTATTTATATATAATTTGTACATTTATTTATAACAATTACAGGTAATAAAGCCTAAGACGTTATAATTGTACCATTTATGCAGTGTATATGCAATGCCAAAAATCTCGCAAATGCGCTATAGGACACAAAAAATAAATCTATTTTTTTATCTACCGCATTCAAAAAGCACGTAGCTCTCCCCACAGGTGAGTTCATTAATAAATTAGTGCGGCTTGCTCTACTATATAGAAGATTGTGATGACGTACTCGAGAGTGAGACTCTGGTACAAAAAAATTTAATGTATTGAAGTTTAAATTAAATATGTCAGCGACATCACTATAAATATAATGAAGTGTATATTGTAATGACCTTTGACCTCTCCAGCAGCACTCTTTCGACCCAGCGCCTTGCATCGCAGTGGGAGAGATGGATTCATACGTCTATCGCTCCTGGACACACTCATACCTGTTTCCTTCCTCCACACAGCTTCCCCAAAGATGTCGTAGGCCTGTGTAGAGCTAATGTAAAAAACTCTTCTTGCTTCAAATTATACTTTTCTGTAACTACTTTCTTCATCTATCACGTCGAAATCATCAAGTGTCTCTTTTAATGTTCATTGGAATTTGTTATTCTTGCTTTTATACAAATAAGACATCTCATTTCTACAGCATTTGATCTAGTTTCGCCTTTCATCTGCTACCTGACATGACACCTTTTGTCCACCTGCACTATATGTTTATCGAACCAACTTTTGTTGTTTACTTTAATCTTGCTTAATACGCTTAAACACACAGAGAAAAATGATCCTGTTATAAAGTGACAGCATGCGAATTTCTTGATAAAATATTAGTCATTCAGAATATATCGAGTACACATGTTCATTTCCTAATAGATACATGATGGAATGCTACAATAAAAGTACGTCAGTATCAATATCAATGTTTGTATGAATGTTTGTTTGCTTTCTGCTGATGCTTTGTTAGCAACTATTTCGATTCATTCGTTATAGGCCCGCAGTCCCATTTTTAACAGAAAAACGAATAATTTGACCAGATTTTTAATAAATGAACAGTATCTCATCAGTAAGTTATCTCCGTTCAGGCTATATCATTTTTTAAGCCTCTCACTTTTAAAACAATCAACTTTTTATCTCTTCACGGATCTCATTTTGACCGCTTTCAGACTACTTTTCACCCATCATCTGTCACAAAGCCGTACATCAAGGTTGCCATAACAAACAAACCCCTTAATTAGCCAAAGGTAATATCAAATCATATCTAAGTTACACAATTATCATCGTACTGTGGCACAAATAAAAGAAAAACGCAGAAAATTTGTTATAGTTATGAAGATTTCTGAGAATTTCAGTCTAATTAAAGTTCGGCAAGATTAAGCAGAGATAATTCTGTTATCTGTTCCTCCTAGAACAGCTGTTCGGATTAATTAAACGATTACTTCCGTCGGAAAGTTTTAATATTAATCCGCGAAGTCTCGTTGTTAAACCAAGCTGTTCATCGATCAGACAAAGCCTTGTCACTCTTGTAGATGATCGGCCTTGTTATGTAATTGCTAGAGCTTGATTGCTGAATGGGTATTTGATGTGTTCTCGACTTACTTTCTAGCACTGGATAAATAAACCGGTTGAAGTGTTTTGTGGGCGTTCCCGTGTGTCTGAAGAAAAGCTCAATATTTCGTTAATTCTGGCTTTTCTTCTTCTTATGGTGGAGGTCAGGGTCGGATGCTGAGGCTATTTATCCACTTGGATCAGCGCAGATGTGCCTCCGTGTAACTGATGAGGGTGTCATTATTCTACTATGTCTTCCGTAGTTTAAAATTGTACACATAAACATAATAAGGAACTTGAGAGAAACATATTATGGCTTAAAAAACACACATTCATATGGATAAACTAACGTTGTTACGGAAAATACAAGTTTTGGTATATTGTGAAATACTCAAACGCGCTGTGATTGGTCGGCGAGTACACGAATGACAGCACTTAACCCGCTACCGCGGTTGGACGTCCGGGTGCACTGAGAATGCGGACAAAATTCGGAGCTGCGTATACTGCACACGGGTCACTATTGCGGTTTACAAATAATTTAAAAAAATCATGTTCTTGGAATTCTTGCTAAATATTTAAATTGAGTGTTTTTGTTTTCATAATCGAGGTACGTATAACGTATTACGCGTACCCTGTCCGATTTCAATCGTTCTGATGGGCTTTGTAAAACGCAAGTTGTTTGGTTTTAGTTTTGATTTTTTAATATTGCATAATAACGTTACCACAAAAATTTGTCATGATAAAGTTTTAACTGTTTATAGTGAATTATTTTAGGGGTTAATATGCCGTGTTGCGCTACCTCCTTCTTTAGTTCTCCTTCCAAAGTTTCGGACAGCATTTCAGAGTCCAGTGTGTTGGATAATGAAGGCATTAGCGCTATACGGCATAATAATTTTGGTCATAATAATCTTTAATCATAACCAAGTTATAAAGGTTTTTTAATCCATAAAAAAATGATATTAATGTAAATGTGATGCAGGGAAAGATGGCGACATATTCTGTTATCTCTCAAACCGTGATAGATCACCCTAACTTCTATTTCTGTTCAGTGTTTTGCTTGTATGATCCCGATCTTGCTCCATTGTTCATCTTCGTTGAGTATCAATTAAAGTTTCAGTAGCTTGTAACCGCAGCTTGCTAGGGGTAGAATGTAAAATGAAGGAGCAGTATGTGGGAGTATTATTATTATGGTAAGTTCGCATTGTTCGTACTCTGTGGAGGCGGTAGATATAAAGTAAAATAATAATATTTGTACGATTTATATAGTGCTGTCTTCGTAAAAAATCACCTCAATGGCGCTGTACAACTATATAATATATTTATAAAATGATCTGTATTATTACTAACTATAGACTAGACAAATTAAAATCAACTTAGGGCTAACAGATTGAATCCACCGGTTCGTTAACTAAAACAAAACTATACGTAACATGTATTTGACCAATGCATGTGATGATATTTTGTACAGGCAGTTAATATACAGAACCATACTTTCCTGAGAGGCCAGTTGAGTTTAACAGTGTTTATTAGTGAAATTCAGGTGCAGTTTGCATGCCATTTTTGATTCGTGTTTTTATTTTAATAACATATTTTTACGTTCTTTAATGACGAGATGAAAAGCAAATTTTATATTGGGCCGTACAATAGTTCAATGATTTGATTAGAATTCGGTAAGAATAAGGGGTGACTTAATTGAGACTTTCAAAATTTTGTCTGGACATCATAGTGGCCCGGACATCCAAGAACACCAGGGAGAAGAAAGGACTTATTTTGAATTTAAAATATCTCAATTACTGATAAACTAATTGTAAAATCAGATATGAGAGCATCAGCAGAATGCTGCCAGCTGATTTAATAATAATAATATATTTTTAAAATTCTTGCGTTTTATCATATAAATCAATGGTTCCCATTTAGTTTTCTTTCGAAATGATAAATTATAAAGTAAATTACATGGTTTTTCGAAGTTTTTGGACTTTAAAACCTTAATTCTTATTAATGGAACATTCATGTATGGTAGAGAAAATGGAATCTCTTTTTGCACAGTTCTGTTTTCAGTTCATAGTTATGTTTTGATTTTTATAAGGTTGCTTTATAGTGAGGTTCAGTCTTAGGACGGGTTGTTTCGAAGAATTTGAACAATTCATAAAATTTCAACGTTCATTTTCAAGTTCTGTGAAAGATTTTTTCAAGTTCTGTATGTATTTCAGTTCTTTCAAGCAACTATCATATAATGATATAATAAAATAACTTGAATAGGGCTTTCACAGAACCCGAAAACGAACGTTGAAATTTGATGAATTGTTCAAATTCTCCGAAAAAACTCGTCCTTAGTCATCTTCCCGTGTGGGTACTTACGCTGTAAAACGCGGATTGTTTGACTCAATATATATTTCGGAGAATTTAATGTTTGCACGCGCGTACCCCTTCAAGCAACCTCTCGTACCCTTGGGGGTAAGCGTACCACTAATTGGGAGCCACTGGTACGAATAACAAAAATCCAAGGTTTTTTCATTATAATTTATTTATATCATCCGGGTTTTATTATTTACATAAAATTTTCAGAGTGATTCTGGCTAGAGGTTTATTTATTAATTTGACAACCCATTTTTTAAAGATTTTTGTAACAAATTTAGCAGCGTCTCTTTCTGCATTTCTAGATTCTGTTCTTTTTAGGTGGGCAGTACCTACCAGTCATCTTTACTATTCCAAATATTAATATTTATGAAATTAATATTAACCAGCCCCATGATCCCTCCTCTACAACTGAAATAGTCGTTTCTTATTATCACTGAGTTCAATCAAAGTTTTGTTTTTTTAAGCGAATTAATAACGGTAGTTGCAGTTAAAAGTTTACCAACATAACTGTTAAATAAACTCATTTCTTAGAGCTTCTCGAAACGTTGTTTTCCTGGTTTTAATTATTGTCATTGCTCTACTCATTATAATAACATGCTCTTCTTTGGTTGTCATCTGCGTGTTTTCCATTCGTGTATTGTTATATTATTAACCCGTCAGGCCTCTGGAATATTCTGTCAGAAGGTCGAAGTATTTCCGCTTTGCAAAAAAATTCGAATAAATGGAATATTCTGAAAGTATCCGAAAACTAAAAACCGTTTTTGAAAGCATTAAATACGCTTTTGAATTGCATTATTAAAAATAAAAATTAAATTTTTGAATAATTAAAATTTTTAACGCAACTTAAAAAAAATAAAAAAGACACATCTTCCTTTTTTGTAGCTAAAATTGATAGTAACGAAAAAAAATTACACATATATTTAAAAGATCACGATATTGCAGTTAAACAGTTTGGTTTCATAGAGGTGAACATTTATTTTTTTATGTGGTTATTTTCTAGATTTGAATACAAAGCGTAGTTTTTTTCTTCTTTCTAACACCGTTAAGATCATTTTGTCACCATGACACCAAGGAAGACACGATGATTTCTACGAGACCAAATGAGTTGTTCCCAAATGCGAAAAAATATCCCGAGGGGTTAATAATGGACAATTAGTCCATTAAATAATAAATAATCAAATGAGAAAATTATTTACACATGTGAGTGTGTCGCTATAACACGTACCTTTATTATATTATATTATTAAGAAAGGTACGTGTTATAGCGACACACTCACATGTATATATATATATTTGACAACATTTGAAAATCTCCTACTACCACCACAGTAAGCGGAAAATGTTGCTTGTGTTGTGATGGAGGATTTAGCCAGCCAAGGAATTGATCGACCCATGATCGGCCGATGTCAACTCAGCCACCGACCGATCGATGTTATTTTAAATTTCATTTGGATATACCTATTCAATTAAATAAATATTATAAAGGCTGGTAAGTACCTATGTATGTATATTGTCTTAGCCTGATGTGTAAATTAGCCAAGAGGAACATGGAGTGTTAAAAAATTATTGAATAATTAATAATAATGTTAGTTTTTGTTAGCAAGTTTGGCTACAAAAATATGTATTAATAATGTTTATCACGCAATCGTGTTAAGGCAAATAGAAACATCTGTTTTTTTCAATTGAACACGTTTTCAGCTAATCTGTAATGTAGATATAATCGTAAACAGATAAACATTTTATTCTCGGCTTATTCTGTATCTCTGATGTTTCTCGTATAGCATCAACCGGCCCATTAGCTCAGTTGGTTAGAGCGTCGTGCTAATAACGCGAATGTCGCGGGTTCGATCCCCTCATGGGCCAAATATTATTTTTTTCTCTAGTTTTTTTTTAATATCTTATATATAAAAATGTCTCTTTTTTCTTTCAAACTACAATGTTTTAAAAAAATATTTGGATTGAGAATTTCCGAGCAAAAGGAATCGGTTCCTTTCTAATATTTTGTCGCCTTTTACTATTTTTCAAATATTTTTAATAAATATTCCAAAATGGAACCATTTTCAAAAATAACCGGTTCCTCACAAAAATAACATCTACGGTTCCATTGATAATGGAACCTGTTCCTTGTAACCGGGATAGGAATGTCGACCATCTCTATCATACATCAATAACGCAAATTATATTATCTTTAAGCATTTGACCAATAAACTTATTTATCTTTTGGAATAACTTAGTGAGTAAAACCTCGAATTGTAATATTTCATTATTGAAGACAATATTACAACCTAGGCAAGGTAAGTGTCCTGAGTTCGAGTCCTAGATGTGAACGTATCTTTTCTGTTTCAGATTTTCGTTTAGGAATCGCTGACATTGTCTTCAATAATTAAATATACAGGACCATACCATAACCTAAAATTTCCAGTAAAAAACAAAATAAATCCATTGGAAAAAGCTCTTAAAGGTTATTTTCTCAGCAACTTTATTAACCGGTGATACAAACTTTCTTTGGAACTCTCTAACTTCTGTATTAATTTTTCAATTAACTGTGTTAAGTCTGTTTTAAAATCTATGTACACTCTTAATCGAACTCCTTTTAAATTCGTATTCTCAAGTCAAAAATATTTCTATTCAACCCTTTCAAAATTAAAATTATTTCTCAGCAACATAAAAAAAAAAATTCTTGATTTTGTGAAACTCCGCATTTTGCATACCGCTTGTGAAAGATATTCCTCATATACAAATATCGTAAGTATAACGACAGATCCCGTTTCGATGTGTGGAAATAAAAGTACTGTACTGAAAGGGTTAATTTATGATGTTTGCTGTCTTTCCCGGAATAAGTTTTACTAAACTCATCGGGAATAATGTATTATAAATATTATTGTTATTATTTTGTTATTTGTTATCGCTTAAATATATAAATATGTACATTAAATACTACGTTATATCCCACTGCTTACATACCGTTTATTATTCATAATACGACATTTCTTCATTTTATTTCATCTCAAATAAAACATAACACAATGCCTTATCGTTTAGCGGGAAAAAGAAACGTATTTTACATTTCACGAAGAGAGATAGAGCTAGTAATATATGAGTGAAGTTGTTAGGATGGAAGGGAGGATCTGCCTGATAAGGGGTTGTAATAAAAATTTCCGGTCTCGCGGGGGTTTGTTGGGAAGATGGATGACCTCGAAATAGCCTTCCGCCTCGAGGCGAATTCTCTAACACCTGTTTGAGAATTTTTCGGGAATTTTCTGAAATGTTTTCCATCGAAATAAGCCTCGTGTTATTATGTATGGATAAGATATTGTTTAGGAAGTTTGAATGTTTTTATTTTGATAGACAGCATTTCGTCGGTTAAGTGCAATTATCGGATGAAAAGGAATGTGACAGCCTGAGAAGAACGAAGTCCCATATTATGATAGTCTAGTTTTATTTTATTGATGAGGCACGTAAATAATTCAATAAGAATTATCAATATATTAGCTACATGGCCAGTCACTGGCTGAATTGACAAACGCGTCGGGTTCCCATCCAGACGTTGTGGTTTCCAATTCCTCTTCTCCAGTCCTCCATTATTGCACAAGCAATATATTCCACAACTTATAATGACGGTGATTTTCTTACGAAAGGTGAAAAGTCCTTTTAGGTGATGTTCTCCCGAAAACGGCGCTATACAAATTATCCAATCATTATTGACCGTAGCAAGAGATTTTAAAATATGATATTCGTAACCCGAGAATGTCTGTCCAGAACTCTCTGTGATAACTTGTATTGTACCTGCTTATATCGTTTATACAATTGACTAACATTTTTTCAAAATTAAATTTTTATTGACAAATTTATATCATATAAAAAATTGACATATTAGGATTTTTTTTACTATTAATGTAGCAATTCACCATCCTCTTTATAGCTTATCCGCAGGATAACATATATATTCCATTAACGATTTATTTATTAATTATTATTTTTTTGGTAAACTAATGTTTAAGACAAGATTTTTTATGCATACAAAGGGTAACAAGCAGTAATTGTTGAATGAAACACTAGTATATATTGAATTATTTCGCGGATAAGAGATAAGCCGCCATAGCTCAGTGGTCAGAGCTGTCGACCGGAAATCGAAGGGACACGGGTTCGAGTCCCGTTGGCGTCATGTATCTTATATCAGGAGATTTTTCAATGTGGATGAGTGTTTTAGGCTAATAATTACACAGGCCTGCAAATTGACACTTTTTGATAGTTTTTTTCACCGTAATGAGTGAATCGTATGTATTTTGGTGCGCTGAGTCCAAATATGCCCTCAGTTTTTCTCCAGCACGTAGGGATTTTCCGCAAAATGAAAATGAAAGTTATGCAAAACCTGCAGTACATATAGGTAAAATTGCATTTTGAAATGAAAAATAAAGATATATTACTAGTGGTTTATTTACATTTTAAAATACAATTTGATAAAAATAATATGTTTATACAATAAGGATTTATAATTCTTTATAATATCTACATCTTTTTCCCTCAACTCCGTTTTGAGCTTTTCCGTTTGTGTGGGATGTCTCGAAGTTCTCTATGGAGCATCCAACAGTAGTCTCCCATCATATTCACATCCCATCGTCCTCGGTACCTCCGTTCCATTTCTTTGATGTCTTGGTGGAACCTCTCGCCCTGCTTTTTACTTACGGCATCAAGGTTTTTTGGGAAATAATTCAAATGGGAGTTCAAAAAGTGAAGTTTCAAGCTCATGGAGCACCCCAAGGTTTTAAAACATTTCGACATTTTATTTACAATTTCTTCATAATCCGGGTCCTTATTGTTCCCCAAAAACTTAGTCACAATTTCTTTAAATGATATCCACCCCTCTTTTTCAGCCTTTTTCATCACCTTTTCAAACTGATTGTCTTTCATTAGTTTCCGAATGTCCGGACCAACAAAAACACCCTCCTTTAACTTTGCCTCAGACAGTCCCGGGAATTTCTTTCCAAGGTACTTGAACGTTTCGCCATCTTTTGGCGATGCCTTGACAAACTGCTTCATCAGTCCAAGCTTGATGTGAAGTGGGGGTAAAAGCACTTTCTTGGGATCAACCAAAGACTCAAAATGAACATTTTTTTCTCCAACATTCAAAGTTCTCGTTGGCCACACTTTTTGGCTCCAGTGCTGTGCTTTTGCCCGGCTATCCCACTCACATAGGAAACAGGGGAATTTCGTATAGCCACCTTATTGTTCAAGCACCATAGAGATGACTTTGAGATCACCACCGATAGGCCATCCAAACTCCTTATATTTCAATATATCAAGTATAAAAGCCATGTTGTCATACTTTTCTTTTAGATGCACAGAGTGCCCCACGGGCACAGAAGCGTATTTATTGTGGTTGTGTAGCAAAACTGCTTTTAAACTTATTTTTGATGAGTCAATAAAAAGCCTCCAATGATCTGACACATGTTGAATGATAAACGTTGACATCAACTTGGGAACATCAGAACAATATACAAGTTCGCTATGTTGAGAAAAATTTGGCTCAAATTGTTTTTCTCTGCTTCTGTACCAAGAGAATGAAGTTCCAAATCTCAACTAATACTGTTAAATATACTTATTTTTATCATATTTCATAGTTTCTGATATAAAAATATAAAGCCGAATAGGAAAAACAACTTTTTTCGGCATATTCATAAATATACGCCTTAAGGTAGGCAATCCCGCAGAAAAATACATTTTGCGGAAAATGCTTACGTGCTGGAAAAAAACTGGGGGCATTTCTGAACTCAGCGCACTAAAATACATAAGAATCACCCATTATTTTAAAGAAAGCAATTTGGTCGCAGGCCTGTGTTATTTATTTATTTATAAAGTGCGAGTTTCCTATTCGGTACTACCCAAAATTATTGTCTATATATCGAGCAACTTATTTATTTATATAAGTTAACCTATGGATAAGCTATCCTGAGGATGGTGAAATAATCCCCATGGTTTAGAATAAAATAAGGGAAATTTGAAATTTTTACATTTTTTGCATAATTGGCTAAAACAAAAAACAACATTCACCTGTATTTTTATTCTAAGCCATAACTCATAATTAAAGTACATCAAAAGTGGGTGTCTAATAACAAGAAAGTCATAAGTTCTCAAAATATAATATAAATGTGATACATTTATGATAACTATTTTTTTGTGTAAATACCAAAATCCAAAACATAGAAAGCTGAAAACGTATTTTGAAAAAAAATTCTGGCCGCCAAAAATGTATTCTGATTTTATTAATAATATATGGTGTAACACTGAAAATCTAGTAAATGGAAGAATGCATTGGTAATTTAATTAAGAAAAATGCAGATTTCTACAATTTATCGATGTAATTTTTTGTTGTTTTGGAATAAAGAAATATCAATTGGAATAACAAATATCATTTCAAATGGATTTTTTCAATTTGGAATAAGAAATATCATTTCAAATGGATTTTTTCAATTTGGAATAACAAATATCATTTCAAATGGATTTTTTCAATTTGGAATAACAAATATCATTTCAAATGGATTTTTCAATTTGGAATAACAAATATCATTTGAAATGGATTTTTTCAATTTGGAATAACAAATATCATTTCAAATGGATTTTTTCAATTTGGAATAACAAATATCATTTCAAATGGATTTTTTCAATTTGGAATAACAAATATCATTTCAAATGGATTTTTTCAATTTGGAATAACAAATATCATTTCAAATGGATTTTTTCAATTTGGAATAAGAAATATCATTTCAAATGGATTTTTTCAATTTGGAATAACAAATATTATTACAAATGATTTTTTTTCGTTTCAAGTTTACACCATTCCCGCGTTTTACCCCCTGACTCCAGAGGTTGGCGGTATTTTATGTCACGGAATATTTTCTCATAACTCTTCCAATTTTTGCAAATTTAACATTATGCTTTTCAAAAAAACATCCACCGCCAACGTTGCAAAACATTCATTTTTATTATGCAGCAAACATCGCGGAACAGTGTTATGTATGAACATCATATGGTGCTCAGTTTATCGTAGACAAACTACAGAAGCTACTAATATTTTTGTAACATCTCCCTTGTAAATGTTACGTTAATATTATTATTATAATTTGCGGAAACACAGGAAAAGTCGAAATAATTTAATATATTTTTTAAAATACTTCCTGCTCGTGCAAAATATTTAATGGAATTCATTTTAAAATGAGAATCAAATTTTATTCCGAATCAACTAGCTACCCGTATTATTAAAGCACAAAATTTAATTATTGTTACTTTTAATTATTAATTTTATTTTAGTTACAAACTTCCAATTTCTTTGAAATACTTACATTCACGACTTGAAGTCTTTTATATATATACATTGTTATAGGTAAGTTGTTCGGGAGTACAATAAGTGGATTTACTGTATATATACATACATAAATTGTTCAATATACATATATGTACTAAATACATAAGATGATAAACTGAGTATGAACGATATAAGCAGGTACAATACATGTTATCATAGAGAGTTTTGTTTTACAAAGGAATTCAATAGTTTTATATATTATAGCGCATAATAATAGTTCATTCCATTGTAGAGTTAACTGTTTTGCGTATTTATTAGCGTCATCATTTTTTCGTTGTCTGGGTTTAGTTTATTTTTAAAATAGACTAACAAATATTCTCGGGTCACGAATATCACGATGATATATGTATATTATATTACGATGTATATTATGCTCTTGTTCAATTAATGCTTTCATATAATGTTGTCTGTTGGGGTTCTTGTAACAAGACTACCTTAGAGCCTTTGAATGTTGCGCAAAAATTAATTTAAAAAATAATGTATAAGAGAAATTTTATGTATCCATCAAAGTTATTATATAGTGAAAGCAAAATTATGACAATAAGGCAGTTGTACATAATACAGGCTCTCTGTAAATTTTTCAACAACACTATTACTGCTAAAAGATCTCAACAAAAGCGCAGCACTAGAATGGGTTCTTCTTTAATGTATCAGCCGGTGTATACCGGAACATCCTTCGGACAAAGGAGTTTTTCATATAAAGCTCCGTTGCTATATAATTTGCTTGGAGAAAATATAAAAACTATAGGTACGTTAAATTCATTCAAGAAAATGGTCAAAATCTCCGTACTAGCTGAGAGTGATGATTTTGGATCACCCATGTTGTCGCTTATATCATAATTCCTTGTGGAAGCTCTGTTTCGATACAATCCTTATTTACTTACTGCGCATGTACTTATTTACTTCTAAAATAACTTTTGGTTATTTATTATTATGTTACTAATTATTATTATTATCTATTTAATTCTCGTATTATTATTTACTTTAATTATTGTCTAGCTAATTTATTTACTTACTTACTTTTTATTATAATATTATTTACTTACCTATCGGTTATTATTTACCTATTTTTATTTAGTTATTTTATTTTTTCTTATAATTTATTATTCATACTATCCATGTTGTAATTGTTAGTATGGTTACCCTATGCTTGTGTCTGATAAGCCAGCACAGGTACCTTGTACTTAAGTTAACAGAAGAATATATTATTACTAGCAGTTAAAAACCCGCTCCGCGGGTTTTTGCTGCTAGGCCCTGCGGGCGGCACTTGGTTGGGCTTCGCCCAGTTTATGTGATACTAACAGTTACATTTAATAGGTAGATATTAGATCATTGGGTAGATATATAATAGAAAGACATTCTGCACCATTAAACACCCCTCACCCCAACATAAATCTCGTCAATGAGAAAAATGTTTCCTCTTCCATACCACCGAAATGATTTAATTTTTAAATCGAAATTAAATTGCAAAATATTTATATGTCATTCGAAAATAAAAAAATTTCAACATATTACAATATTACATATAACTTTGGTAAAATAATATACTCTTACCAAAAGACTGTCAAAGTAATAACATTTTTTAAAAATATATTAAGAATTATTTTATTGGGATAAGTCCTAAAAATCTACATATTTGGGTGAAATAATATTACGCTCTTACCTAACGATTGTCAAAGTAAATACACCAAAACTCTCTTAATTCGCGAAAACCTTACAGGTGGGATAAATTGAGTCATTTTCATTTCAAGGGACACAAAAAACAAAACTTTTTAAGCAAGTACAATTTATTATACTTTTATTTTTTACAATCTACAACATAATATTATACACTTTCATTAGGAAAAAATCTCTTTATAAACAATATTATCCGTATACCAATCAGTCAGAATTTGTATAAATAACGATGACTGCGCTCAAACTGTCCATAAGAAAATACTGGTTCAGGAAGTAACAGTCCACCCCGTTCAAAAGTTTGTCCTTGAGATTTATTTAATTTAATTTGACTGGAAAGTGTTTCCTGCACATATTGAATTATATTGTAACATCCGACAAAGTGTTTTAAATTCTAGGAATGAAATGTACTGTACCTTTTCTGTTCCCTGTAATGATTTTGGCTTGAATTAAGTTACAGCTGAAATTTTTATAGCACCGCTTTTGTGAGATATCACCTCAGGGGCGCTTTCCGTTGAAGTACATCCTCATTGATTGCATAAACATGACTATTTTTAGGGCACAATATGGTACGTTGACTCAACCCTAAGGCATCAGCAGTTGTATGTGTCTCACCGTATATATAGTGAATCTTGACAAATATTTACATTGGGAATAAGCACAGATGACTCTAATGTTCCTTCTACAAAAGGAAGTTTGCCATCTTCCAAGTCCAAAAGCCATTTAGAAAATATATTTTCACTTTCAAAAGCTCTGACATTTGTTTTTAATTGAAAAGTTTTGAAATAGTACCAAAGTGTGCTGCTTTTATGCAAGCGGCAATTAATTGTCCTCGTGAAGCACGTCGACACACTGGAAGGATCTGACGAAAGTCTCCGCCCAAAACAATAACTTTGTTACCAAAGACAGAATCACTTTCCATGATATCACGTATAGTACGCTCAATTACTTCTAAAGCTACACCTGGCATCGGTGCTTCATCCCATATTATAATATCTGCTTCCGTTATAATTTTCCGATTCTTTGATGTGACCTTACATGTTGTATTGTCCTGTAAATTGAGGGGTAAATTAAAAGCAGTATGACACGTTACCCCACCTGGAAGCAAGAGTGCTGCAATGCCTGTCCAAGCGACTGATAAAACTCTTTTACCTTTTCGTCTTAGAGTGTGAATTAAAGTTTAGTAAAGGTATGTTTTCCCTGTTTCGCCTGGGCCATCAATGAAGGATAATTTATTGTCACCATTTTCATGTGAAAAAAACTTATTCAAAATAGAATTATATGCTTGAAGTTGTACGTCATTGAGTTTGGCAGCCATCAATTCACCTAAAGTGTTTTCAGAAATTACATTAAAATCAGATACTTGTCCAAAACTGCAACTTTCATCAGGTTCAGGTAAGCCCTGCATTCTGCAAGATGAATTCTCCTTCATGAGAATATCCTGTATGTTTAAAAGACAAAGATTAATAGCTGTTTCTTCAGCAACACCATGATGAAAAAAATCTTCAGCCGAAGATCGAAGGGATACATTGTATTAAAATTAAAACAAATAGATGTCTAAGAATTTTAGGCGTCAAATACAATGAAGCCTCCGTCATACTGCGACCATTCTCGTATGTCATCAATGAGCTTCAGTTCACGCGCCGCATCATGAAAAGTAGCTACATAGTAAATTACCATCAACAGTTCACAAAGATTCAAAGGATGTAGCTCCAGCCACCTTTATAAGAATCAGCCGTAAATGATACAGTTCTATATTTCTAGGAGAAATTGAAGGTATTCATCCAATGATGTTTCCGCCTCCCCGCTGTCGCCTCGTCCACTTTTTACCAGCTGTAAAGACATAGTTATTTGGTACATCTTGATAGAGAATAGAGCGTCCCTCAATATCTTGAAGATTAAATTGGAACCACGCTGTTAAAGAGGTGTTCCTTGTAGATGCTTCCCTGAGAGCCTGTTCCTCCCGCCCAGAGGGGAGGGAGGAACAGGTTTATTTTGTAGAGACAAAATAAACAGATTGGCTGTCGGGTAAATGTAAAGCCAGAAGTAAAATTGAGTGAGATTGATCATGTATAGATAAATAAATACTATCCAAAGAGGAACAAATTTTAACATTAATATGAGCATCATATTTTTTGCTAAGGAATGCATTATATGGAACAACAAAACGATTGTCGATACGTATATCCCGAATAACGTGATTTTCAGAAAAATTATCACGTCTCCTGTAATCTGGGTAGCCTGCGGAATTATTATCAGTAGCATCTTTAAATGATTTGGGGAATTTTTTAGAGCACTTATCGTCTACCATGCAGACTGACCTTGGATTAAGTACGCCACATGGTCCATGAATGTTATTTTTTTAAATAATACGTTACAAAGCCGAATTCTTCGGATGGGGTAGTTTTGCAGATACGGCATTATCAATATCAGAAGCTGTATACAACTTATCTTCGCTGCAAAGTGTAAACACACCATGTAGATGTGGTAGTCCTCTTTTTTGCTGTTCAATTGTATACATCCAACAAATTACCTTTCCAAAAACATGTTTCTCAGTCATATCATGAATAAATTCCTTGACTTTTAGATGGAAAACCTTGGCTACTATATCAGGCCTGTCCGCGGCCGATTGATAATGTTCCAATTCGGTTGGTATTTCTGGGATTGCATGTAAAAGTTATGACGACGACAGGACGACCAAATTTACGTACCATAGCCATTGAAACTTGATAAAGTTTATTCACATGGCGTGGTCCACCAGTAAATGAAGATGGAAGAATGACTGTATTACCTGCACATACTCCTCTATCAGTGGCTAAATTTCTTACATGGTTTTGCAAACCTTGATAGCATTCCACTCTGAGGTGTCGTTGGTTTTTCCTAATGTAATCTAGGCGACCAGATTCATAAATAATGATAATAGATAAATAATGTAAGCATGAATTAAATACTGTTGAAAAAGTTTACCCGCATAATGGATTGGATTAAATATGTTTCTTCGCACTGCTAATTTACTTGCATAAAACTACATAGCAGTTACAGTATGACATTGAGCAGTACAGAAATCAGCATGATGCTTAAAGCCGGGGGTCCAACCACATTCACCTGATGGAAATAGTAGTGGGAAAACCATAGGATCTAAATGCTTTGATAAAGTTGCCATCCTTTGAAGTCCTTAACATTTTTAGGTTAAACAGCGATATCTATACCCGATGGCAAATTCCCGTCTGTCTGCTACGTATACCATGGCGATATCGTGAGAACTGGTTGGAGCATTTTACCTCTGATGAACGTGTAAATAATAGACGTATATCTCTCACCTGCCCACCTCAGCCGCAATGCGTATTTCTTCTTCCTCGACAGATTCTTTTAGTTTCTTATACTGATGAGGGCTTATTTGGCGTATTTCACTATCAATTATTTGCATTATATTTTTATAGCAATCGGCATTAGATGGATGACTCATACGCACTCTAACAGCCTCATCAGGATCGTATAGATAAAGCTGAGCATAGGAAGGTATTTCACCTGCAACTTGTATACTTCTGGAAGTGAGATGATAAACCTAACCAGAAATTTTTAAACAATATGGACCATTACCTGGGATATTAGCTATTTGCGCTTCAAATGAGGCAAATCTATTAGCACTCTTGTATTGACAAATAAAATTCCTAAAGTTTTTAGATTAACTACAATCTCCTGTCAATAATTCGGTGCTGGATAATAAGCTAAAATTTGTGGTATTATTTTTCCAGTATGACAGCAAGAATGTAACAGTTTACCTTTTTATATGACACTCTTTTGATATGACGCCGAAATAATTCTGTTCTAGAAGCACATAATTAGGATTATTGAGCACACTTCAAGAATACACTACTATCGCTTCGCTTGGTAAATTTCCCTCTCATTCGAACATTCCGAAATTCGACCAATTCTGGTAAAATATTGTCCACATTCCTTTTAGCCATAGTAATTAAATTGAAATAATAATCTGAAAACAAAATATTTCTTTTTAGCGATTCACAGGTACTTTGTAAACAAATTTCTTGGTTATCACGTCAATAATTCTATAATTATCACATATGACACATATCAAACATTGACAGCGCATGATGGCGCATGGGGTCGGTGTTGTAATATCAAAAAATAATTAATTACGTATTTAAGTATCGAGTGGAACTGGTTATTTTAGCAGCCGGCTTTTTAATGGTGGATTTATTATAATATATTATATTTATAATTATATATTTGTATATATATATCTAACTTTAAAAAATTACACTGACATTGTACATTGCTTGACACTAACTGGCTATAAAGGCTTTTTGCATTGATTGGAAATCGATATACGCTGGCAGCACTGAACAATGTGTCTTTCGCGTGAATAATGATAAACGTCAAATTTCAATACGTAATTGTGGATAATTTTTACTGTAATGTAATTAATCCAATGGATTGTGAACTTTCTAAAACATATTTTCTTCGATATTATCCAAAATTATATGAGCATCGTGTCTTAATTTTCAAATCGTGTCTTAATTTTCAAATCGTGTTAATTTTCAGGTTAGCGGAATTTAACCGAAACAGACAATTTAAATTTGACCAATCAGAGGGCCTACACCGTCCAGACGTTGGAGTATTAATACTATCAGATTGTTGCCAACTTACTTACTAATGCTTCTTTTGTTGACATTTTTGTTTTTATTTTTTCATACATTTGTTACTAAAATTTTGTTTATTTTTGTCTACCGGTCTCGAAACGTACGTGTCATAAACTTTTCTTTTTTTTGGTTTAAATTTAATGTTGTTATTATTTTAAGTTTACATATATGTATTTTTTTAAATGATATTATTGTAAAGCTGCACATCTTGATACAGGAATGCCCTAGTAAGATGTGCAGAGTATGTTTTTTTTATGTAAAAACTGTTTTTTGAATAAATAAATAAATAAATAAAATAAATATTTTGAAATCTCTTACTATCGTCATTAGTTGTGGAATATGTTGTTCGTGCAATGACGAAAGACCGGAGCAGAGGAATTGGAAACCGCGACGTATCGGTTGCATTTGGAAATTCAGCCACTGAATGTAGTTAATATATTAATATTTTTTATTGGATAATTTACGGGTCTCATAAAAAAAATAAAACTGGTCTACCATAATATGGGACGTAGTCCTTCTCATGTTGTCACGCTTCCTCTCACACTTTGTAATTGTACTTATTTCTTCATCTGAGGACAAACTACATGGGTATAGTGTTTTTTATAACTATCCCTCGAGTTTATTTTTCATGCTGGGTTCGAACCTTAACTGTTCTATGGTCTATTGCATAGATCGAAAGTTGAAATCTTGTTCTCACTAATCTATTATATTATATATTTCATAGATTTTATGAAATAAATAATATAACAGATTATGTGGAATCCTAGCTTAAGAAATTAAAATATGATTTAAGCACAGACCAATAACATTTACTGAAGAAAAACAAACTTAGTTGAGAATACTGAACTAAAAGTTTTATCTTTCGAGTTCTTTTCAAACCAAATTGAAAAATGCGACATTTACAAGCCTTTTTAACGTAAAATTGAACGTGGTATAATACTGTTCGCCATGTTTTTCAATTTGCGTATTTCACATTCGCCATTTGACGCACGATTGAATACGAATCAAATGAAATGAGAATCCGCGAGATCGAACGAGAAAATTTATTTATGCTCCCCCATTTACCCATAACACGCTAGGTAGGCCCTCCCTGCTAGCATTGCAACTAACTAAATATATTTTTTAGTTGACTTCGTAGCAGGCCTAGAATTCATCTTAACCCAAACCAACCAATAGCGGATGGTTTAGGGAAGGGTGGCTTATCTCTATTTAAAACTAATTTTAAATCTCTGGTGTCAAAGAAAACTTCAACCACAGTCGTCACAACGACTTTTTTAAGGTACCGCATAGCAGAACAAATTTTCTCGCATAGCATGGCAAGGAGATTGATTTAAATTTCTAAAACAGTAGACAAATTTAATTAAATAATATTAAAACTTATTTGTATACCTATCTTCCCAAATGCCAGAAGGTAAAAATAATCTAATAAATCTAGTGTAAAAAATGTATATGTTTCCGTTTTTGGATTACAAAACCCAAATTAAGATTATTTAAGTCAAACTTAACGTGTAAAAATGTTTATTACGTAATCATGAAAAGGTCAATAAAACCATTTGTTTTTTCGTTTGAACAAGTTTTCAGCTAATCTGTAGTGTAGACAATCATAAACCGATTAACATTTTAGTATCGGCTTATTCTGTATCTACGATGTTTCTCGTATGGCACCAACTGGCCCATTAGCTCAGTTGGTTAGAGCGTCGTGCTAATAACGCGAATGTCGCGGGTTCGATCCCCTCATGGGCCAAATATTAATTTTTCCTGTCTTTTTTATATTTTACTACTTATCGTTAAACGGTGTTTTTGTTACAAATTGTAAAAAAACTGTAAAAGTTCGAATTGATACTAATAAAAAAATCGGTAACTGTATGTTTTAAATCGCATTTTGCATCTGAAAATGAAATCACGAAAGTTTTTTTAATGTCTTTTTATTTTTTTTATATATTTTGATTTTGTGAATGAATGCAAATCTTGGAAGTGGAAATGAATCCACTTCCTGACATACGATCGAGCTGAAACTAAGCAGATAGACTCGTTGTCAGTGACAATGCGTTTTACTGGTAATCATTTACACACATGCGGACACATACGCATTTCTCTGAAATCGGTGTGACATTACAGTAGTAGATATACGAATTAAATGTCTGTCTTTCCCAATTTGGCGAGGTTGTTGGCGCGGCTTGTCTCCAGATCCTTGGAAGGAAGGTACAATCCTCAGTAAAACAATTTTTTTTCAAGTTTTAAAAGACATTTTAAATAGATATATTACAGCAAAAAATATATTTTTACGGGCTATTTTTTATTCGCTTGGGCCCACCCCACAAGGCCACTCTTATCTTATTTATATCACAGTTTTATGAATATTTCTCTTCCTACAAAAAAAAATTAGAATGGAGGTATTTCGATATTCTGGCTGTTTTTATTTTTTCTTCCGTTCCCCGGCGTGGTTATTGGTATTTAAGATGAAAATCTTCAACAACAAAGGAGTACAAAATAGGTTTCATTTATTATTAATACTTCCCGAAAAGTCGTAAATTTTTCCCGGGAAAAATTATGCGAAAACTTTCATCACCTTGGCTGTAAGGAATTTAATTAAATTTTAAAATAATGACGACCTCGGAACAATGAGATCCTTGGCCTTGGCTCGGCTTTCGCAAAACCTAACAGATTCGAGATGTTGGTGATTGATCACTTCACTAAAGAGATCCTCACAAAGGTTAATTCAAGTATTTTATTATAATTATTTATGGTGACAAGAATTGGACTATTGTTTCTCGCTCTTGTAACTCTTTCTCCTTTCGACTTCCATTAAGAGGAAGATACAAACCAAAAATGTGTATATTCTTGGTATACCTTATATTGTAGGTAATAGGCATTAAAATCGCTTGACAAACGGAGTATAGAAACGTTCGATTTCAAGCACAACTGGTTTTTATTTATTTTGTAAATAATTTTATAAGGAAGCAAAAAAGTTAATCAAGTGAAAGTATCACAAATAATTTTAGCTATAATACTGTATATTTTTCAAGTTGTTTCCTTTACGCGTTCATATATTTCTATTGAAAAAATGTTTCTTTAAGTAGTTTACATTTATATTTTTTATTGAGTGATTTATTATTTTATGTGTATTCTACTCAAGCGAAACGATAGGAAAACCTTCAATTTATCTAAATCATATTTTTTGGTATTCATAATGTACACCAATTCGTTATAAAGATTGATCAAAATAGTGATTTAGCATTAAGTTTCGCCTTCAAGGCAGTTTTAAGAGTATAAAGTGGTACCGGTCGCATTTTTCTTATTTTCTATCGTACTGAACAATAATCACAATCTGTTGAAATGATCGATATCAAATGAAACGTCAAAACAATAGATACGATGAATGTGATTTGCGCATGTATTCTATGTATGTCAAATGCATAAAATATCCGACAACAGATAAAAGGCAGTCTACATAAAATGAGGTCTATGTAAAATGCGGTCTACTTAGAAGGCAGTCTGTGGCAGGACAACGTCTGCGCGGGCACACTAGTATAATATAGATATAAAACCAATCTACACGTACAAAGGGAGGAAGATAGCCTACCACCATCGATCAACTTATTGACGCCTACCGCCAGAAATCGCCTTCATTTTTGTTTGTTTTAAATTAAATTACATTTATACTTGCAAAACATAAATAATAATTTATCATAAATTGAGATACTTGTAAGTTGAAATTGCCATATGTTAATTCCTAGCTAAGCATAATGCACTAGCAAAGTGCCTGTTCTAAGAAATGAAATAAGCGGTGGGTATGAAAATATTTCCAACGTGCTTCATTTATTATTATTTTTGTCAATATATTCTAGTAAACTATTTATTAGATTTTGATCAGATTTTTGCATTTTACGCTAGTTTAGAAGAACATAAAAAAAACACATGTACTTTCAATTTTCGATTAAGTTGCGACGTTTCTTGGGCGGGTTAGTAGTCAATTTCAAAGGATTTATTTTGTAGATATAGATATATTTTCAGGGGCTGGAATCAACCTAGCTAAAACTTAAGTAAAATCCTAATTGGATAGTACTTATATTTTTTTATACATTAACTGCTGAAAATGTTTAAAAATAATGTTATCAAATTTCAGAAAATGTGTGTGGGCACGAGTGCCACTAAAAGTTGATATAATGTACTGTCATCAATAGTTAATCTGTCGAGTTTCAGCTCGATCGGATGTCATGAAGTGAATTTCCATTTCGTTAATTTATTTATTCAATCAAGAATACAAAATCGAAATTCAAATAGAATTAATATTTTTCTAAAGGGTTTCGGACTCCTTTCTTCCCAGGTCAATAAACCGTTTAGTTAATTTTTTACGAAGGATGAGATTGCAGTCTCTGGAAGAAAGATTGTCAAATATTTTTAGTCCAAGATCGGATGGTTTATTATGGTAGCACCTACTGGGATTTTCAAATCATTTCCTTTGATTTAACTATTAGTTTCTTTATTTTAATGCAAATCTGTATTTACTTTTTTTTTAAATTTTGTCGCACTTCCAGCAATAATTACAATAATTGTGAACTATTCGCAAGGATACACAAAATGTTTCCTAGAAATGACTCTGATTCCTACTTTCTGTGCCTTTAGATGTTGGTTAATTACGGTGGCTCTTAATCATACGTAGGATTTACAAAGCTCAAATTTATTGTTCTTTATATTTTTTAATGAAAAACACATTTAGTCAGAAGCCTCAATAATAATAGTATGGCGATCCACGTACAATTCTGGAGCAATGGCTCAGACCGTTGATGCAACGATGGCGATGGCAGGAACATTTCCCAGACTGATGGGAACTAAGAAGTACTAGCAGGCTTATGTTTTGGCTGCTGGGCATTGTGGAGGCGAATATTGCTTCCTCAGGCAAATTGAACTAGAGGGAGGTAACAGTATAGTTTATAGTTAGAACTGACCGATTATTATCTAAGGTTCTATTTACCAGGGAACCATCATACTTACATTAGACTGGAGTACATCGATCTTGACTGTTTTTTCACCCCTTCATTGATGTAGCCTTAAGTCTGCTTTATACGATACTTATTTTCGGTAACCTGATAAATCATCACAATGATAATTCATCACATCTTTAAAAAGTTATATAAAGTCATGGAAAGTGATGAAACAAAAACTTTATTATCTGGGTTATGTAGGTTAGGTTAGGTTAAAATTTTTTTTTTTCATCGTTTCTAATGACTTTATATCACCTTTTAAAAGTGTGTTAAATTTTCACTGTGTTGAGTTATCATGGAACCTTATTTTCATACCGATCCCCATATCGGGACAAATTCGATTTTTTTTCTCTTTACATGATCATTATTTACATACGTACTATTTCAAACACATAGTTGCCATTAGAGTTTGTTGCCGTTTCTAATGACTTTATATCACCTTTTAAAAGTGTGTTGAATTGTCACTGTGTTGAGTTATCATGGAACCTTATTTTCATACCGATCCCCATATTGGGACAAATTCGATTTTTTTTCTCTTTACATGATCATTATTTACATACGTACTATTTCAAACACATAGTTGCCATTAGAGTTTGTTGCCGTTTCTAATGACTTTATATCACCTTTTAAAAGTGTGTTGAATTGTCACTGTGTTGAGTTATCATGGAACCTTATTTTCATACCGATTCCCCTATAGGGACAAATTCGATTTTTTTCTGTTTACATGATCATTATTTACATACGTACTATTTCAAACACATAGTTGCCATTAGAGTTTGTTGCCGTTTCTAATGACTTTATATCACCTTTTAAAAGTGTGTTAAATTGTCACTGTGTTGAGTTATCATGGAACCTTATTTTCATACCGATTCCTCTATAGGGACAAATTCGATTTTTTTCTGTTTACATGATCATTATTTACATACGTACTATTTCAAACACATAGTTGCCATTAGAGTTTGTTGCCGTTTCTAATGACTTTATATCACCTTTTAAAAGTGTGTTAAATTGTCACTGTGTTGAGTTATCATGGAACCTTATTTTCATAGCGATCCCCATATCGGGACAAATTCGATTTTTTTTCTCTTTACATGATCATTATTTACATACGTACTATTTCAAACACATAGTTGCCATTAGAGTTTGTTGCCGTTTCTAATGACTTTATATCACCTTTTAAAAGTGTGTTAAATTTTCACTGTGTTGAGTTATCATGGAATTTTATTTTCATACCGATCCCCATATTGGGACAAATTCGATTTTTTTTCTCTTTACATGATCATTATTTACATACGTACTATTTCAAACACATAGTTGCCATTAGAGTTTGTTGCCGTTTCTAATGACTTTATATCACCTTTTAAAAGTGTGTTGAATTGTCACTGTGTTGAGTTATCATGGAACCTTATTTTCATACCGATTCCCCTATAGGGACAAATTCGATTTTTTTCTGTTTACATGATCATTATTTACATACGTACTATTTCAAACACATAGTTGCCATTAGAGTTTGTTGCCGTTTCTAATGACTTTATATCACCTTTTAAAAGTGTGTTAAATTGTCACTGTGTTGAGTTATCATGGAACCTTATTTTCATAGCGATCCCCATATCGGGACAAATTCGATTTTTTTTCTCTTTACATGATCATTATTTACATACGTACTATTTCATACACATAGTTGCCATTAGAGAAGAAATAATATTTTGAGACAGTATTAAATTGTCTAAAATTGGCAAAACCTTGAACACAACAATCATGAAATCATCTGTCACTGTCAATTGCGAGATTTTTCAAGTGTTTTGACATTATCCAAAAGATGTTTTTTTATGTTACAATATAAAGTTAATTAACACACGTAGATATTCTTTATTCTCTGAGATACCTTTACGTAGGTAAAGTTCTCGTGTATTATTTCTTCCAAAAAAAATGTCAAATCATCAAACATTCACCCGAAATTTACAATGTCCAACAGTAATAAACATTCACAATCAGTAATAAATGCATATTGTGATTAAAACATAAACTTTTTATTTATATTTTAAACATAAAATTCAACATTTTCACGTAATATAGTTACGTAGAACAATGAGAGATGGCAGAAACAAAATGTCAATCATCAAAGATTTACATGAAATTTACAATATCTATCAGTAATACACATTAACAATCAGTAATAAATAGATATTAAGTTTAGTCTGTTTACTAATATTTTAAATATAATACTGAATAAACATGCATCATTTTCACGTTATATAGTTAGGTAAAATAATGAGAGAAGGCAGATGTCAAATAATGTCGGCTATCTTAAGCTGTGCGAAAATCGGTATTACCAACACACGTTACTCGCGGTACGAAGTACCAAAATAGAACACGTCCCCTTTTTCATGCCGATTAGACTTATCAACTGGATGAAAAAATGTGTCATGTAAAACGGCCATTCGCCACCTCTGGGACTCATTGTCGTGAATATGTTATGCCTGTCCTATACAGGTTTGCAGCACCTGAAGACATTTTGAATATTGAAGTGGAGTTCAAAAAATTTTCCAAGCAGAAAGCATTAAAATCGTAATCCATCCAATTATCTTTAATTTCGGATTATAAAATAATATTGAGAAAAAATGAATATGTTTTGCGAAATAAATATAGATACATCAATCAATCATTATAAATATATGCATAAAAAGAAGAGTGTTCTGGTGTTGGGTTGTTTTTTTTAACCAAATCTAAAGTTTTATTACCAAGATTGCTGAAATTTTGCACACTTGAATATCAAAACAGAAGGAAGGCTGCTGCCTTCTGAAATGATCAAATCACTTAGATGTCTAAAAACCACCCCTTTTCACACGCCTCAAATAAGAATTTTGATAATTCTTGATGAAATTTCGCAAACTTGATGTTCAAAATAAGAGAAATATTACTGTCCACATCTGATTCCAAAATTGTTTGCGTAAAGCCCGGGCAACGCCAGGAACTCGTTCAGAATAAAATTCTACTGTAATTCTATTTGCATAACTAACTAATTAACTACCGAAGCGTCCTACCTAGTGGCGGCCGGTGGTCAAAATATATGGGGTTCACCGGAGTACAACATTAAGGACGAGTTGTTTCGGAGAATTTGAACAATTCATCAAATTTCAACGTTCATTTTCAAGTTATGTGAATGATTTTTTCAAGTTCTGTTTTTATTTAAGTTTTGTCAAGCAACTAGCCTACAATGATATAATAACAGAACTTGAATAGGACTTTCACAGAACCCGAAAATGAACGTTGAAATTTGATGAATTGTTCAAATTCTCCGAAACAACCCGTCCTTAGTCTCTCTACTCGACCTATTGTTCTTAATATATTCCGCATTCAAAGACATTTTTAATACATAGAACGAAAAAAACATCATAAGTTGGTATATCCTGCAATTGATATACCCAATTAACAATTGATATATATGATCGATATAACTGCAATTAAACTTCAAAACTTTCGCAGAGCAAGAAAGGTTTTAAATTCAACAGAAAATGCCCGACAACGGCGACAACTGACCGAACTGATAATAACTAATCTGAATATCACTAATCTCTTAATGACATGTTTTTATCTTGTATACTTGTATCGAAGAAAGCTGTAAGCGGAATATTCGCTGAAAAAGAGCAGATGGTAAAGGGAAGACACGATATCGACAATAATATCACACCTACGCGTTTTAGTTTAACTTTCTACTGAAAAAACCGTACCTTCTGATGTGGTGGTAAAGCTCCGGACGCCGTCCTTTATATGGTAATATTTGCAAAGAAAAATCGTCCTTGATATGGTAATAGTATGTACCTACGCCTTTGACTGTTCCACAGAATATGCGAAAAAAGCAGTCAAATTTTGGATCGCAATCGAAAACGAACTGCTAAGAACATAGGCACAAGTCACAGTCGGTCTGCAAGTTAAGCGCGCTTAATAAATATGTACCTTTTATATGAGATATTATAACTGAACCGTATTTCGTATTGTGATTAGCCATCTCGGAAATTTTGTTGGTTGTTCGGCGCTCTGGAGCACGTATTAGCTGGCCGCCCCTGGTCCTACCTACATCAAAATCTACAAAAACGGTGTAAAGTAAAATTCAATATATAAATAATACGTAGTAATAAAAAGTTTTGAATTAATAAATATTATTCAATTCCACTACGAATATTTAAAAGTTACTCTCATGCAAACTAATAATTTGAATGTGGAATCGCAAGTAAAGCGACTGTTTTATGTTTGTGTATTGCTAGTATTTAATTCGATCAATGTCTTTGTTCGCAGTTTCCAAATAACGTAACGCAAAACTTGCGTAGCGTGATTATGATTTACTAAACATCTGAGAAGGTTTGAAGTAAGATTCTCCTAAGTAGGATGCTGTGGGAAGAGATAGGAGGCTGTTGGGCTAATCCTGTTTCCGCGGTAAATCAGGCTTTGTTTGCGTATCGAACGTAACCTTGGAAACAATACACAGGCCTTAACAATAACGCTTCCGTATAAGCCAGAGCTTCCCAAACTTATTTCGCTAACCGCACCACCTTGAAAAGATATTAAAAAAAAAACAAACTAAAATTTGACAGCTGTTTACTAAAATAAAACAAACTTAATATTTTGGAAGTACCTACACGTCCTATACCTATAAAAATAAGTTGAGTTGTTATTTAATTATTAAAGACAATATTAGCGATTCTTAAAGAAAAAAATAAGTAACAAATGTACATTGGAAAATAAAACTCAATAAAAAAATCGCTAATATTGTCTTCAATAATTAAATATTACAATTTGTTGTTTTTCTCATTAAGTCATCCGAAAAATAAAATAAACTGTTATTATTCGCTTTCCAAGCGTAAACTTTTAATTCATTCAAAGGATAAAGAAAATAATTTAAGCCATTCTGTCATCTATAAACCTAAATGTAATGATTGCGAAGCATTTTACATTGGTAAAACTGCAAGAAATGTTCATACGAGGGTAGTTGAGCACTTGAGATGCTTACAAAAAAATAGGTTTTTCGGAATTTGCAACACATTTAATAAATACAGATCACTCATTTAATAAGTCTTCAGGTATAGATGTATTACATAGAAACAGGATAGGTCTACGCCTTAATAATTTAGAAGCACTTGAAATAAAAAAAATGCCTAGAAGTCAATAAAATCAATTTATTAAATAAAAAAATCAATTTAACAAACAGTCCCATATTAAATATATTTCCCTTGCCTGCACCTATGTTTACCCTCTCTCTCTTACATAAGTCTTCCAAGCCCCCCCCCAAAAAGTGATGTTTTCTCTCCCTCTTACAGCTTAACTATATGTACCCATACACCACTGTAATTAATTTAGTATGTTTTTTATAAACCCTGATGAAGGTTCTGATTGAACTGAAACCGGTTGGTTAGAAATATATATATAATATAGTGGTATTCAAAAAAAGTTATTTCATTTTAATTATTATAATTAAGTGTACCCACAAAGTGTTTGCTACAAGTGAAAAATTATTGAGTTTAACCTCGTTGTCTCCATTTATATTATATACGATGGCTTAAGAAGGGGGAAGCACAATACGAGAAAATTACCTAAAATCATGAAAATACTTTTAGTAGTAAAAATCTCAAACTATTTCTGACGTACCTATAATATTTATTTATTTATTTATTTATTTATCGTTTCTTTACATTGTATCTTTTTTTTAAGTTATAATTTTTAACCTCACTAGGACAAGCCTGTGTTGAGGTTAATAATTTTACAAAATATTAAAAAAATAGTACAAAGATTATAAGAGATTTAAAATAGTACAAATATTAAAAAAAAATAATTCAAATATTAAGATAACAATATTGTTACATTGACGTTTCTGCGAATTGGATACCTACATGGTACCTATCAGCCTATTCATTACAATATAATGCTGTAAACATGTAGGGTGACCATGATATTTAATTGCAATAAAAATGTAACAAACTATTTTTTTTTTTTAAACAGAGAAGAAAGAAAGAGAGAAAAAAACATTTACATTAAAAAAAGAAAAGGATGAAAAAATTAACTTATTCAAAATATTATGCCACAATTTAAAAGGACAAAGATGAAAGAATATGTTGGAAATCCTCGGATGGCAGAAATAATTTAACATTCTTTTTAAATGTACACAAGGAATTTGACGATTTAATGTGATCTGGAAGGCTATTAAATAAAAGTGGAGCCTGGTACAAATAATGTCTCTGCCCAAATGAGGATTTAGGGTGAATTGCCATAAAGTTCAGACCAGAGCCAATTCTTGTAGTACGAATTTGTTGCGTTCTTTAAGCAGAACTAATATTGTTAAAAAATCTGCATAACGTTTGTAGGATAAATAGTTGTTTTAAATTCATGATATTACATTCCTTATAAAGTAACTGTGTAGGATATGTAAATTTTTTCTTATACATAACTTTGAGAATCAGTTTTTGGGCAATATTAAGTGGTTCTATTACAGTCTTCAGGCAGGAACCCCAGCACACTATATTATATGAAAGTAGGCACTGAATTATAGCAAAATACACGGTTTTTAATTTTTCCTTGTCTAGTACATGTCTGAGATCTTTAAAAATATAGATAAGTCTCCTAACTTTATTTACTAACATTTCGACATGATCATTCCACCTCAAAAATTTATCAATTTTTACCCCCAGGTATTTGAGGCTGTCTACACTTTCCAAGGGGTTGCAGTTACACGTTTGCACACAATTGTGAATAATCAAATTATGAGAGGTAGATGGCTGACTTTTATAAGAAATGCTAAAAGTGATGTATTTGGTTTTTTGTGTATTTAAAGTTAAAATATTATTACTCAGATAATTATTAACTATTCCTAAACCTGTATCACATTTTTCAAAAGTTTCACTCCAATTTTTACCCTCAAATATTAAGGCAGTGTCATCTGCAAAACTAACAATGTTACCTGGAATTTTTAGACTGCATAAATCGTTTATATAAATAAGAAATAATATTGGCCCGAGTACACTACCTTGTGGTACTCCAAATGAGATAGATTTACTATCGCTTAACATTTTATTTATTTCTACTTGCTGTGTTCTATCACTAAGGTAAGATCTGAACCAACCCATAGCTGTATTATCAATGCCTAAAGATAATAATTTCTTAAGAAGCAACTCGTGGGAAACCGTATCGAAGGCCTTTGATAAGTCTAAAAATACCGCTATAGCTTTGTTGCCATAGTCCAGTGCGTTTATAACTTTGGTCAATACCTTTAATATAGCATCACTCGTACTTCTGTTCTCTCTGAAACCAAATTGGCTGTCGGAGAGTATTTTGTATTTTTCTAAAAATGATACTAATCTTGACTTAGCCAGTCTTTCTATTATTTTTGAGAGAGTATTGAGCAAAGATATTGGTCTGTAATTATTAACATTTTCGTGATCTCCACCTTTGAAAAGAGGTATAATCTTGGCATTTTTACAATGGGAAGGAAATATGCCATTCTTAAAACTAAGATTAACAATATGAGTTATAGGACCAGCTAACTCATAAACATGCTGTTTATACACCATTATACTTAAGCCATCGATACCACAGGAAAAAGACATTTTTAATTCATTTATAGCTTTAGTAACTTCAAAAATGTTAGTAGTTTTAAATTCAAAACTATCTCCTGTAACTTGAGTACCAGGTTTAAAATTGTTAACAAGATACATTTCGTTGGTTTTATTAGCACTGCACAAGTTTTTTGCGTATGTAGGACCAATATCACTGAAGAAGTTATTAACATGGTTGGTAATTATATGTGGATCCTCCTCCAATGAGATAGTTTTGTTATTGATTACTAATTTTTTTATGGACACTTGCTCCTTTTGAATATTTATGGCTTCCTTTATAATCTTCCACTGTTGCTTGTTATTACCGTTGACTTTATCAAGTTTCCTTCTGTAATACGTTTGCTTTGTATATTTTATAATTTTTGTACACCAGTTTCTGTATCTCTTATAATAAGCCAGCAGTTGAATATTATTAACCTCTCCTCGACATTTGTTGTGCAGTTTGTCGCGGGTTCTAAGGCATTTGATAATTCCATCATTTATCCAAGGTTTTAAGTATTTGATGTTATGTTTTACACTTTGTACCGACGAGCAACTTTCCACGTGCATTTTTAAACATTTTACGAAGTTTTCAGTAGCTGAATTAACATCTTGCGATGACAGGATTGACTGCCATGATTCTTCTTTTAATTTAGCCTTCAAAAGAATGTTATTTATGACGGTTTTGATTTTTTCATTTTCCTTTGCTATTTTCTTTTGTCTAAAGCTCATAAATCTCAGCAATACCGCATCATGATCTGTTATGTCAGTAGTGAAGACAGCTCCCTGTGGTTCAAATTTAGATTTTACCATAATGTGATCGATGCAACTTGAAGCAGTAGACGAAATTCTTGTAGGTGAAATCATAATAGGCTTTAAGCCGTGAAAAGCCAAAAGTGAGAGGTATTTTTGAGTTTTTATACTGTTCAAATCTAATGTATTAATATTTATATCACCACATAAAATGATTTCCTTATTTTGTATAGATGTAGAATCAAGTAGGACACTCAGTGATTCAAGGAAACTATCTATATGAGTCTGGGACGGAGATCTGTAAATGGCTATTAAACATATATTATTCGATATCTGCATTCTTAAGCAGTTTGCTCCAGGGAAAACAATTTCCTCAACAGTCGCCTGAACATTTTGTTTCACGTAGGCAACTACACCATCGTTTTGCAAATAGTTATTATTTGTATTGTAAACTGTGTATCCTGGGATGCTAGGTATATTGATCAAATTTTTTAGCCAAGCTTCTGTAAAAACTAATACCTCAGGACGATGTTCTATGCCATCAAGCATAGTTAAGGTTTCATCAAAGTTTTTACTTAAACTTCTAATGTTTAAACAAACTAAAGAAAAGTTTGAATGTTTCAAAAAATTTTTGCAAGTAAATGAATCTTTAATAGTTAAATTAGGTTCTGTATTGTCATCCAAATCAATGTTTTTTCCTAAATCGATGTCCATTTTTAATATATTAAATATTGTCGGTGCCTTTTACCATACAACTTCTAAATTCTATTGAGGTCATCTTCGTGTTTTATTTCTTTAATTTTTTTTCCTTCATCTTCTTTCATTAGAATTGATCCATTTTTAAACCAAATATATTTGTATTTTAATTCTCTTCCCTTTAATTTGGCTTTCCAAAGCAGTTCTTTAAAATAAGGAGATAGCGATTCTCCTAGGAATATCATTTTCTCACGGTTTGAGATCAACTTCTTGTTTGCCAATAATTTTGATCTTGTTTCTGGATTTCTAATTTTTAAGAGAATTTTTTTCGGATGACCTGGTCTTCTGTCATATTGTCTTATTGCTGATGTAATATCCTCTGTACTTATTTGGATATTAGCACTTTTTATTAGGTTTATAGCAGTTACTTTGGGATTTTCATCTGTCTTTTCCTCAATTCCTGTTATTTCAATACAGTTATCGAGGTTCGACTGTTCTAAACAAGCCAGTCTGGTTTCTAGATGTTTAATAATTTTACTTTTATTTGTCAAATCATTTTTTAAGCTTTCGACTTCTCCTTTAACTTCATTCATGGAGTCCAAACGAATTATTATGTCATCATACTTTTGACAAATAAATTCGGTAGTTTTTTGAAATTCAGACATTTTTTTTTCAATGTTTTCGAGTATTTGGGTTTTGAGTTTCTCCAGTTTTGTGTCTACGAAAGACGCAAATTTAGTAAAAGTATCTTCTTCTGGGCTAGTGTCTTCGGAGGCAGTGTTCATTTTGTTTTTGGATCTTGTAAATGTATTTAGAGTATCTTGTGGTTGAGAGCTTGTTTTTTTGTTCGAACTCATGGTCACCCTTGCAGTAGTTTTGGTAGAAACAATATGATTCTTGCGGCAATGCACTTCTGAATACATTGGTTTTTTTAGTCAGAGAATAAAGAATAACAAAATAAATGGTTGGTGGGCGTTCTTCGTGATAAAAATTTATGGTTCACCATGATCACAATATTTAAATGGAATGGTGATACTCAATATCAGACAAATTTAAGAGCGACAGACCTCTTTCTAAATGTTCTAGAACAAAAACGATCTAGGTCAGTGGCACATTTGTTTCTATCCAAATTTATAAGTGAAGGTATTTCTAGTTTTCTTCTTTATTCTATGGTTTTAGTAGACCTGTTTAAGGCCCTGTAGTAAGCGTTTAAAGATGCTTTGAAAATGAGATATGTAAATACGAATGTTAGAAGGAGAGCGTTAATATTAAAAAAGACGATAATAATTAGGCGAAAATGGTGAAAATATTTAATAAAACACGACTCGTTTGAAATATAGCAAAAATCTGTCGACAAATGTTTAAGGCGAAGCTTAATGCCAAATCACTATTTAGATTAATCTTTATAACGAATTTGTGTACATTATGAATGCAAAAAAATATGCATTAGATAAATTGAAAGGTTTTCTATCGCTTCACTTGAGTAGACTACAAATAAATATATAAATTACTCAATAAAAAATATAAATGCAAACTACTAAAAAAAATATTTTTTCAATAGAAATGTATGAACGCATAAAAGAAAAAAACTTAAAAAAAAATACGGTATTATAGCTAAGATTATCTGTGACAGTTTAATTTTATTAACTTTTTTACTTTCTTATAAAATTATTTATAAAATAAATAAAAACCAGTTTTTTGCTTGAAATCTAACGTTTCTAGACTCCGCTTGTCAAGCGATTTTAATGCCTATTACCTACAGAATATACACATATAAGAATATACACATATTTTTGGCTTGTAGCTTCCTCTTAAGTCGCATTTATAGATACACTGTGAATTTTTTCATGTCTATAACATATTAAATTGTAGCAGTTCAATTTTGCCCTGCCACTAATTTTCTAACAACTGACAAGACCTCTCAGTTGTTTATGTGACGCATACTCTATGGCGCCTTCTAGAAGGGAGTTCGAGACAGAATTTCGTGAGCGGCGAGTTCAGTACTAATCGGGCAGCCAGCTGGGGACAACACATCTTGAGGGAGATACGAGCGAGCACTCCAGTCGACACTCTTACGGGCAAGCGATGACGCCATCAGCTTGTAGAATTAATTCACTGGTCATCGGATTGCACCGTTTTCTAAATTTAACAACGCTTTAAGCGTTGTTTGGCGCCCTTAACTCGTTAATCAGGTCAGATATTTTATGTCATCACACACAATGTCACACTTAAATTTAATTTAAATTCCATCCGTGCGCTCAGCACTTTGAATTGACGCTCACTCTTGAGATGTAACTAATATTGTTGTTAAGTTGAGATCTCTTGCTCTTTACGATGTTAGAATAAATGTATTATTGAGATTATTTTCTGTTTTATTTTACAATCGTAGCAAACCCGATGTTGGTTCCTTTTTTAGCTGTGAAAATGGCGGCCTAAACGTGGTTTATTAAAATTATTATTTCTGATTGTTACAATGGCGACCCAACGCGGTTTTTAGCCGTTACAAAATAACAGAACAAAACGTGTTATTAATAATTTTCGAACCTTACTTAGCGATTTTTTTCTATCGAGGTAATTTCATATAATTAACGTTTCGGCATAATAAATGTGTATATATATTCTTTAAAAAAAAACATATGTATATTCTATTTGGAACTTGAATTGGTAAACCGGTATGGGTAGGCATTTTGAACTTCTACAGACATAATATGACTGCGACATTTCTACAAACACAATGACGTCGACAGATTTTCTCTATTTTAAGTAAATTGTGTTTCATTACGTATTTTTACGACAGTTGCTTACGCCTATTAATTATATATATATTTAAAAAAAAAATTAGTCCGCTCTCTCTATCATTCACATTGGTTATGCAATTTACGGTTCCATGATAACTTAACACAGTGAATATTCAACACACCTTTAAAAAGTGATAAAAGTAATTAAAAACGATGAATTTTTTTTAACCTAACCTAACCTACTTAACCCAGTTAATTTTAAGTTAAGTTTTTGTTTCATCACTTTCCATGACTTTATGTAACTTTTTAAAAATGTGATGAATTATCATTTTGATGATTTATCCGGTCACCGAAATTTACACCTCTCATTTATACAAATATACAAAATCGCTGAACTTTGAGATAGTATTGTTGTAATGTCTTCAATCCAAACTACCTTGTCTTCCGTCTAACTTCTCAGAGGTGGCAGAGTCAGTTTCTTCAAAATTACATTCTACCGCTAAACCGCGCAAGTTTGCTCGTAGCCTTCCACAGAAACAAACAATCGCCTAATGAAGCTCGCCGCCCTCATGAAACTTTTGTGAGTGCTGCGTTTGTCATTTACATAGTGAAACATTAATTCGCTATTTCACAAATGAAGACTAATTGGATGAAGAATAGAATTTTGCTGTCAATATATGGAGAGTCTTTCTCCCTTTCCTTGCAACGAAGTTTGCTTTGTGCTGTGTTTATTCGTACACAAACAGTTCACAATTACACATCACGTATTTACATATGTCCATTTGAAACCATTTCAGTAATATTTTTCTTATTTTAGAAGGCTTATAATGGAGCCTACTTGTTTTCCTTCGCCCCCTCACTGGTTTTCAACGACCCCCTGTTACTCCTGATACTAGCATCGTCACCCTGAATTTCTCAAGCGCCCAAAGGGGGGTGATATAAGATTTCGATCACACGCTTTGGGAATCACTTGTATAATATTATATGTGAATATCATTTGATGTTTATTCACTTTGTTGTGGAACATTATTAACCGTTTCAACGCGTAATATTTCGGCTTAAGCAAACACTGTGTTCATGACACATTTAAATAATATTCATTTATAGTAAAGCGTGTTAAATTCAGGTGCTAAAAACAAGATATTCAGTAGAATATAATATTGCTTTTGATATTTGAAAGTATTAAAGACGTACTTTGGTACACAATAAGAAAATAAAATACATTTGCAAAAACCCTTAAAAATAACGAGTCTATTATCAATAAACAAAAAATATTATCTTACACTCCTATCTTAAATTTGTTCCCATTCACTTTCCATTCTATCTCCACCCCCACACACTCTTCACTAATCCCAAGTCACGCTTCCACCCCCATTTCAGGACTTAAATGTTTAATATTTATATTTGATTGTCAATTTTTTATCAAAACTCACAAGAGCGCATATCGATATGACATTCTGTAATGTAATTAATTTAATAAATTACTCACCTGTACGTTGTCTGACGAAGAAGAAGCATTAAAAGGTCACTTACCTGTGAAAAAAGAAAACAAAATTATTAGAAAAATAAACAATTCTTAAAAATAGAGGATCTGCGTTCGAGTCCCATTTGCCACCGTTGTCTTTTTATTTAAAAATAAATTGTGAAATAACACAAATTAATCAAATTAAATTTACTTGCGCACGCCGAGATTTGAACCTGCGACCTTGGGTTTATTGGTCGAGAGCCTTACCCCTCGACCATGGAGGCTGTCGTACTGATCCTTGAATTTCTACAGAAATACAAATCCTGTATTCAAATAGTCAATTAATAGCACAGGAAATGAGAGATCTAGGAAAAATTTTGGATTAAAAATCGCTAGTCTTATCCATCAAATCCTGAACAAACATATGAAAACGTTAGTCTGCATATTAAGAACAACCAAAAACTTACTTACGTACTAATTTCGTACAATCCATTTAACCAATTAAATGTTACATGACATTGTTTGAACAATTCATCAAATTATAACGTTCAATTTAAGTTCTGTTTTTATTTCAGTTCTGTCAAGCAACTAGCCTATAATGATATGATAACAGAACTTAAATAGGACTTTCGCAGAATCCAAAAATTAACGTTGAAATTTGATGAATTGTTCAAATTCTCCGAAACAACCCGTCCTATGTTAACTTATCGAATTTTGTGGATCATATAAAATATTTATTTCAACAATATTCTTAACCTTCAGCTGAATTTTTACAAACCTATTGCGCAGCAATTGTGGAATTTTTCTGCGCGTAGTATCCGGTTTTATCCGGTAAGTGGGACGACGGGATATATGATATATCAAACAAATTGCTGGGATCTGTTTATTTAAAAATGTCTCTACTCCCAGGGGACAAGAAGATACCCGTTTATATAATTTGTGTTCCCAGGCCAACAGACTGGAAGTTCCTTTGAGTCACTCTTCCCACATCGAACTGCGCTGAATTCTATTAGAACCAACACCCATAACATACGCTATATCAGATATCAAGAGAAAAGCATGTCAGGTTTTGAGATATGGGATACTAATAGATACCTACAAGGTAGACAAACACGATGGCAAGTAAATTAATGTATACGTCAATATCTGTTTTCCGGATGAGAATGTTGGGAGTTTATTATTTTCTCTTCCTTTCTTTAAAGTAGGTGCAGAGAAAGGAAATAAATAGAAGTATTGATTTTCTCAAATATTTGATCTTTGTAAGAGCTATAATTAATGTAAGAAAACAATTTATTTCAGGCCCTTGGTCATCTTTGGGAATGGGAGGCCTTTTTAAGTAAAGGAAGGAGAGAAAGTTCTGTGAAGGAAAAGTGTTACATCTGAATTCATCCCTTCAAAATGGCACACGGCGTTGGGTCGTGAAAGTCCGGTCAAATGGTCTCCCTCAACCGGCCTCTTGCGATCAAGTCAGCTGCGCAACTGGTGGGCAAATGTATCCACCACCAATATTTGGACTAACGTCATCCTATGAGATCAGCTAAGTCCCCAAAACCAAGTGAAACCAATGTTATCCAATGAATTGTTCCCGGGGCGGCACAGGTGGTACCCGTACCCGCTTTATAAATTGAATGTGTGTGTATAAATAGGCAATACATGAAATGAAAATCACCTCAAGGGTGCTATGGTAGACAAAATCTAGTAAATTAATAAAATTAAAATCCGTGGCCTCCGGCGTACCTCAAGGTTCTCATTTAGAGCCATTATTATTTAATGTGCATGTACCTATATGATATTCACATTTTTTTTCACGCTAATTACCTAGCGTACACAGAAAATAAAAAAATATACCTAAATATAGTTGTCAAACTAATCCAAGACTAGGTAAGTTTTTAGATTCTCACGGCCAAAAGCATTTTTGTTGTTTGTTTTTGGGGTGTTATGCCGTGTTGCGCTAACTCCTTCTTTAGCCACATCTTCGGATCTACCGGATCTGCCCTGACGATGGACACTGCAACGCTGTCCGAAACGTCGGCTAAAGAAGGAGTTAGCGCAACACGGCATAACACCCCAAAAACAAACAACAATAATCCAAGACTAGATTAAACTTCGAGAGGACCTCAATCGTCTTTTTGTCTACTATGAATTAAACAAACTTGTGATAAATATTTCAAAATGTAATAAATTATCATTTTCGCGTAGCAAAAATAAGTATAATATTTGAGCATTAAACGGGACACATATCAATGAAGAATAATTGTTCAGGGACCTTGGAGTAATGCTGGATGTTTAAATTAAAATTTATCTAATATACTACTGAATGATGAAATCACTAACAAAACTGAACAAATGTTGGGATTTATAATTCGTATATACATTTCCGCAATAAAAATATTTTGTATTCCCTTTACACCGCACATATTCGCTCCACTTGAACTCTGTACAACAATCTGTACTCCCTTCTACCAAGCAATAAAAAATTAAACGCATACATTTTGTTATTTTTAATGATAAACTAATATTTAAGATACAAGGTATTTTATGCATAGGACAAAGGATAACATATTATTTTTAGGCAATAAAATAAATGAAGATATAATTGGTCTCCATGCCATCTATTAAGATTTTAGCATTATAAAAATAAAGTCAGTTTTAGTGTTGCCTATAAAATTATTGAATGAAAAATACCAGTACGTTGTGAATAATTTGGCGGATTTGAATAATCGTTCGACGTGCAATTGGTAGAGCACCTGACCGGCAATTAGAAAGCTGCATGTTCGATTCCCGGTCGGTGGGATGTATTTTTATCAGAAGGTTTTTTCAAATTATAAAGGTGTTTCAGGTTAATAAATATTACTAAAAAATAATACATAAAATATAAATTAAGTTTACACGTTTAAATTTACACTGAATCTATTAAATTTTACTTCAACTCTCTTCATATACACGTTTAATTTATGATCGAATCTTATTATTTCAATTTTTAAAAATCTTAACTTGATTTAGTATCTTTTAAGATAGACGGATTGTTTCGGAGAAATGAACAATTCTTCAAATTTCAAAGTTAATTTTCAAGTTATGTGAAAGATTTTGTCAAGTTTTGTTATTATTTCAGTTCTTTCAAGCAACTAGCCTATATTGATATAATGACAAAACTTGAATAGTACTTTCACAGAATCCGAAAATGAACGTTGAAATTTGATGAATTGCTCAAATATCAAAGTTGATTTTAAAGTTCGGTGAAGGTTCTATTTAAGTTCTGTTATTATTTCAGTTGTCCAATAATGATTTAATAATAGAAATTGAATAGAACCTTTACAGAAATTGAAAATCAACTTCTAAAATTGATGAATCGTTCAAATTCTCTGAAACAACCCATCGTGACTAAAATTGCTCGTTAATCCTTCCTTCTTATTTCATTCACATTTTTATGGTATTCTACTGTGATGTTAAGCTACTGTTAAATATTTAAAAAAATTGTTTACTGATTGCCATCTATTTATAATCACATTCAAACTTGACTCTTTTCATTTCTACAAGGTTTTTACAGAGGCCCTCTTTCAAAAATGAAATAAGTTCACAAATCAGATATCTTTGTAGTTTCTAATATGCAACATACTTTAAACGTAGGTTAAATTAATATTCTCTTACACATTTATTTATCGGGAAACAATATTTGTCAATAATTTGTGGCATGTAAAGAAAAGATACAATCTGGAAAACCTATTAACAATGATATTTTCTACAATAAATTTCAAACAAAAGACTCGCCAGAGCCACAAGTGTAATAAAAAATCATATTCCGTTTAATATCAATACAAAATAATTTATACCGTTTGCCAGCATGTAGAACTAACATTAGAACGAATTTTCCCTATTACCAGTTATGTGCCCAATATAATACAAAACTTTACAATATACACATTTTTTGCCATTACTTTCAGAAGTATCGAACAAAAGTAACCGGTACGGTCGTAAATTAATACGTGAGTATCGAACGTATCGGGAGCATCTCCTATCCTTATCCTATATTCCCCTTCTTCTCCTCCTTACCTAAAATAAGTTTTAAGTCACAATAAAACTCAATCTCTAAGCAACTTTAGCATCAGAAACTCTTATGGCTTGACTTCAATTAACTTAATATGTATCTCCTATCCTTATCCTATATTCCTCTTCTTTTCCTCCTTACCTAAAATAGGTTGTAAATCACAATAAAACTCAATCTCTAGGCGACTTTAGCATAAGAATCTCTTTTAGCTTTACTTCAATTAACTCAATATGTATATTTATCTATGAAGTCTATGAATAAGTTGTTTGTTTCTTACAAAAAGAAGTCGACTTTTAAAATCCCGTTTATTCACAACATTGAAATTTAACAGCATGAAAGCAGATAACTTCCCAAATACCGCAGTAAAACACGTTGGAGAACTCGACTAAATTAAATTGCATTTTCATTAACGTAGTGTCCTCTGCCGGTATAAATTACGTTAGTGTAAACTAGATTTCTGTGTACCGGAAACGGAAGTTCCACAACTCCCCGGATATCCGGCAGTGACGTTACAGCCTACCAAAAGTGCAATAATAGGTTTACGCTGGGTGCAAAGTACTAAGATACATAATAATGAGCAAATTTGGCTTGGATGATTCTAATGTTTTTTGTATTGGACTTTTTTTACATTATCTTCACACAAGAGGCCCTGAGGAAAATAATTTCCCTCAGGGCATCTGTCGTCTGTGGAATATTTGTATGGATTCCTGTGACTTATGGATTGCAATCCGTTTGCTTAGGTTATAGAATTTATCAAACGGATCTCCCGTTTCTGCAGTGTCAAGGGTTTTTCAGATATTTTAGGGCTCTAGACCAGAGGTTGCTGCCAAATTCAACCGTGGGGTGTACTTGCAATTTGTACATGGTAAACAGAATATATTGCAAATATAACAAAACAATATCTTAAACCATTTTCTAACAAACAGACACGCCAATGAACAAAATACACAACAAGAATGATAAGTTACCAAGTTATCCAGAGTGCGAGGGTAGCATAAACGGATAAGGGTTGAAGAAGCCAATCAAAAGTTACCACTAGCACAAGCAATTGTCCCATCTTATATATACATAATAGTTTCGACAGTTCCAACAGTTTGTTACGAAGCAAAGTTGTCGGGGGAACATTGTAATAATTGACCTCAGTTTTGGTGCAGTTAGGCAACAATGGACGCATGCAAATAACGGTACAAGTTACGTAGGGTAGTTACATGTTTATTAGAAAGCTTTTGCTAGAATTGTGAGCGAGGTTTGACAGATTTCTGGTTAATGTAAATTATGCAGCTCTTTGGTGGCACAGATCTCAGAGATTTTTCATTTTATTTTTTATAATTTTATTCAAGTGGTACGTAGTACAAGGTCACTTGGGGACTTTGAATCCCTAATTGGAGAATCCGGGAAAAAATTAGTTTGAACGTGTCTGGCTTAAGTATTTTCAAGCTGAGATTTGCATCTAATTATTTGTAACTCCGGAAAAATGAGAGTATTTATTTTATGATCGATTTTTAAATAACCATTTTGCTGACCACAACGTTACTTATTTCATTCCGACTCTAACATTTCTTATATAGATACACAACTATGTTTATTTTATTTACTGTACGATAGGCAAAATATCTAATTACAGTAAAAGATTTCATATTTTTCAAAAAATCACAGGATTGTTTGAATTCTTGACGTATCAGTTTCAATTTTGAAAATGACAAATAAAGCAATTTCCCTCTAAGGCGAAGCACTACGTAGTAATGCAAAATCGTGAGCTTTGGTTTGAAAATTTGGTCGCCTAGAAATTTTTCAGATGCTTTAATTAAATACTGCGAGTAGAATACATCCTGGCCTCTGATATGATCTAGTATTTTTTAAATAAGTCTTTTTATAAGCCCAGAATAAAATAGTGTATAAGGCCTATGAAAACTGCTTTAAAGTTCAAAATCTCATACTTAAGAACCCATTTTCGGTTATAGTTTTATTGTATAATGTGGAAAATTAAGTTATTTATAAAATGATCGAAAAACATTTAAATATTTATGCCTGAACATCCACAAAATAAAATAAAAGGGACTTTTTGGCCATGTTTTTTTCTTGCATAAATCAAAACAGGTGGTTGGTGTTAAGCCGGAATTTAAGTCTTATCGACATCTACGTAAGCTGTGTTATTGATAGCGGCTCGATTCAAAATATTAAACGACGTAGTGCATCGTCTTAAAAACATTACTTTATATGTAGGTACTTTATCGATTGTATTCTTCACACAATCAGTTCCAATTTTGAAAAGAACACTTCTTTTCAAAATTGCTTTTTTTGAAATCAGAGTTACATAGGACACACATAACCGAAAGCAGTGATTTTGATGATTTTAAATAGATTTTTCTACAGTCTAATGATATTATGAACCCGAATAAATTCGCAGATGATAATATATATTACAAAGATATGATATAGACACAACATGCATTTAATGGTTTTAAATGATTATTTCTAGTTAAGTGTGAACTTGATCATGTGTGTTCGTGAACCCACAAACTGTTAAGCCGAGCTTTAAGTATGATGGTAACGGAAGTATGGTGCAAGGCACAAAGCGGTGCAGACCGTTGGCGCCCTAACTTCCGATCCCCTTCCCTTCACGCCTACGTCAATTTCAATGCGCATAGAAGGCTCACGAAGTTGACGTATAAAGAGGGGCATTTAGTTTGGTCATGGAACCGTAGTACCTAACCAAGCATATTTGGTATGGTTGATGTATGCTTTTTCGTTATGCGAACAGATTACGTTAAATATATAGTTTGATGTAAAATTATATTACTAATCTGTGTACGCATATTTGGTATGGTTGATGTATGCTTTTTCGTTATGCGAACAGATTACGTTAAATATATAGTTTGATGTAAAATGATATTACTAATCTGTGCACGATATACATTATATTGTAGTTAACGAACTATTTCAATATTTATAATACAATTTATAATTTACATTGATGACCTATGCCACATGGTTTGTGTTTTGAAATATTTCGGGAACCCAAAATAATCTCTATTTCAAAGAATTTAATTTAAGCATAAAATATCTTAGATAAAAAGGACATGAAAAAAATCTATTACGCTTTATGTAATTCTCGTATCGAATATAGAATTATAGGATGGGGATCTGCTGTATCTAAATATATACATAACCTGAACACAATTCAAAAAGGAATCCTAAAGTACCCATAAGAACGCCTTCTATTGAAATTTTCAATAGTTTTTATGTACCAAATGTACAACAAATATATACTAAAAATATACTATTGAAACGATTCAAAAAAACTAAATCCCCACAGTACCGCGTATTCATCAAACAAGGTCAAATCCCAATGACATAAAAAATATTCCAGGCCATAAAACAACATTCGGACAAAGAAATTATATTTATTTGAATAAATTATATTTAACTCCACAACATCCTTCCTCCTGATATAAAGCGAATAGAAAATTTGAATAGTTACAAATCTAGAATAAAAATCTGGCTCAGTGAAATTAATGATAAAACATTAAAAACAACATAGAAAACTAATGTAACAGAAATGAAAAACTTTAGTTCTCTCCTTTAATGAAAGACCTCAGCACAGGTCACTCTAGTGAGAAGGACTAAGAAATACAATTTACTGTACATATAATTAATAATAATAATATAAAGAATAAGTTTTAGATGTATTTGAAAGTATCCTTAATGTCATAGAAATAAGTTGTTAAAAGGTTTATACTAGATATAAAAATGTAATTTTTTTATAACTAAATAAAAAGACACAAAAAAGAAACATTTAAGAAAGAAGAGGACACACTAAACAGGATGAAAAATGGCTTCACCACCACTTTATGCTAAAAAAAACCAAATTCATAACTTTTAAAATAAAAACATACAAAAAACTCGGAAGGTAATCTTAACATGAATATTCAGAGTTCCCATTTCCTAAATGGGAGTTGTAATAATTGTCCCTGACTAGGAATCGTTCACCATATCTATACACGGTGTCCGGAAACTCGTAGTACAAGCGGGAAACTGGAGAATCTACACCACATGGGGAACCCAAAAAAACATAAAGTTTTTTGATTTGAGCATTTTCAAAAAAAAAAAAAAACCAAAAAAAAATATTTTTCGGCTATTTTAGGGTTAAAGTTTTTTCTGGTGTTTAGGGTTGAATAACAGATGTTTTAACCCTGCAGAGCAGAAATATTTTATGATTACACCGAGTTAAATGAAGGGTGATTTCAAAATAATGCTTCAAATCCGAGTTTCTTCATTTGTTTTACTTTCAAATAGTTTTAATTAGTTGGGTACTTTGATCTTCAGTAATAATTTATAAGAATTTGATTAAAAAAAAAAAAAAAAAAAATCAACTTCAAACTCGATTTACTCGATAACGAAAGCTCAAATAAAAAAAAATATACTACAAAATCGACTCCAAATGTGATGTAGATTCACCAGTTTCCCGCTTGTACTACGAGTTTCCGGACACCCTGTATAACATAACTAGATCTAAAAATGTATACATATTAAGTATGAAAATAATAAAATTTGAAAACTACTGAACAAATTAACTATGAAAATAATAAAATTGAATCACTATTTTATTTTTTCAAATCCATTAGAAAAATAATTAATCACTAGTTATATTAATAAAGACGTAATAATAATTATACAGCAGACCTTTTTCAAAAAATTAACTGTTTTTTATAAATTGAATAATAATATTGAATAATTAAAAGAAAAAATTAAAATTAAAATGGAGTTCTACAAATAATATCAATACATAAACGTCAAAGTTCTTACATTCTTACATGTTTAGTACATGTCTACCATATATCGTTGAACTTTTTTTTTTCATTAATTTACACTCCTCTTCCATCCACAAGCAACTCCTTCAAATCGAACAGTAGTATATAAATTTTAAGATGTAAATAACTAATTGTAAAACCAAATTGTTTTTTACTATTTAAAAGATTAATCAGTTTAAAAAATCCAATATTGGGAAGCGAAGTGAAAGATAGGATCCCACTGGCACCAAGCAACTATAGCTGTTATGATTTTTTTACACAAAAAATAAATGCTTTTTGAAATTCCATATTACTTTTTTCATAGTACAGAAAACAATATACTCGTAGATAAAATTCCAAATTAATTATTCCATACTACAGAAAACAAGATACTCATAGATAAATTTCCATATTACTTATTCCATAGTACAGAAAACAAGATAGACGTAGATAAAATTCCAAATTACTTATTCCATAGTACAGAAAACAAGATACTCGTAGATAAAATTCCAAATTACTTATTCCATAGTACAGAAAACAAGATACTCATAGACATATGAATATTAGTAGACCTGCCCTAAGTGATTAAAAGCGTATTATCCCCACTCCCCATACCGGTTCCATTGAGCCGGCTGGGCTCGCGTACGGCCTCAAGTGATATTTGAAAACGTGACGTCATCATTCTTGTGCGAACTATGGTCCAGGCATCATCGGTTCATTTTACGAAATATCACGGCAAAATGTTTACTTGTACTATGAAAACTGGTAAAAATAGATGCGAAAAAAGAGAATAAACCCAATTGTCGTATTACATTCCATATATAAGCATTATTTTATTTTATTTTAAGCATATTCACATCGTATAATATGAATCAGTTGTTACTATCACATCGAGAAACGTCTGGACGCGAAACACAAAGCTGGTTGGTTGCTGGGAAGTAAATTATGAACATTTATAAAAGTGTCTTAACTAAATACTCTGAACTAACTATGACTCTGAATATAGAAGCTGCCTTACTTTGCCGAATTTGGACTTCGCAAATTTGTTCATAACGTGGCGAGTAATTTGCGCTCCCATGTAAAAATGTCTATTCATTCAAAGCAGATTTTACTTTTAAGAAGTAAATGGTGATATTATAATGCGAGATGCCTATTTACTGTCAGATTGATTTATTGACGAATCACAGTCATCTTCACTCCCTTCGTTCTTCAACAGTTGATTTTACCCCTCGCCTTTATCTTCTCGTCTATTAATTCCTATGTCTGTGAAGATACTCGTAAATACACTTTGGAGCATCTGGGAATACCTTCGTAAATTAACTAACTTTTTTCATGAATAAACCGTCCTAATATGTAACCAGCTTCTCAATATGTAATATAAGCTCTTGGTAGTTTATTTATTATTTATTTTTATATGAAACCGCACAAGAGTCCCAACTGATCCCAGACGTCTGAAGTCAGTTATTCTATGGTATCCACACTTGGGGTATGTTGTGAGGCGGTGGATGAGGAAGTACCTGACTATTCGCATCTGGTCACCAAACACGGCCAAAGTCATTTCAAGTAACTTCTCAATTACGTTACTGAGAGCATCTTCCACTGTAGAACGTGCCTTAAATAAAATATATTAAATAATTATAAGTAATACTTAGTAGCCTGAAAATCAAAACAAATTGAAAATATCTCCCGAGTAAAAATAAATGCCGCCAACGGGAATTGAACCCGTGCCTTCTGATGTCCGGTCAAGTGCTCAGAAACCACTGAGCTATGTCAGCTTATTTCCAACCAGCCAAATGATTCAATATGTACTAGTACCTCAATCAACAATTACTGCTTATTATATTTTTCCACCTGTAAACAACCAACTTTATTTTTGTAGGAAAGGCTTTGTTAGCTAAATTTTTCACTAGATGGCGTCGAGACATATTATATCTTAATTTATTACTGAAATATTTTTGATTTGTCAAATATTATTATTTTTTAATGATAAACTAATATTTATAAGACAAGGTTTTATGCATAGCATAAAGGATAACAAATAATTATAATCAATAATTAGCCGCCTGAAATTTATATCATTATCATTTCGAATGCAACTATAATGTAATAAGGTAATAATTACAAGGTATGCTGTCGTCGAATTTCCGCCATTTCGAATGAAATAATATCGTAATACGAAATAAATGGAACAAGGTAATAATTACAAAGTATCATGTTGTCTTAAAATTTCCGGCGTTTCGACTGAAATTATAATGCAATACGGTAATAAGGTAATAATTACAAGGTATCGTGTTGTAGTAAAATTTCCGCCGTTTCGAATGAAATTATTATGTAATACTATGATAAGGTAATAATTACAAGGTAACATATTGTTATAACTTATAAACTCTCCCTCGGACGACACGTGACTCACAAAACCGCTTTCGGTGCAGGCAAATTCTAATAAATTGGATAAAAAGTAAGTAACTTTCATTTGAGTATTTTTTTTAAATAAGTAAGCACATTATGGTCTATGCTATTGGAGTTCGTTGTCGGTATTGTGATTACAAGTAGGTCATCACTGAAGGGATACAAACATAGAAGTGTGGTGTGGGCGTGTAGGTGTACCTAAACTTAGCTCAATTTATTTATTTATTTATTTATTTTGTAAGAAACAAACAGCTTTTATATAATATGCAGTGATAGATATAAATATACAAGTTAATTGTAATCAAGCCACAGAAGTTTCTTATGTTAAAGTGCATTAGAAATTAAGTTGTAGTTTCTTAAAATTAATTTGGTGTTAAAGGAAGGGGAGAGGAAGAGGAAAATAGGAAGAGGATAGGAGATGCTGCCGATACATTCGACACTCTCATATTAATAATCGATCGTACGCATTACTTCAGATCGATATTTCTTTAGGTTATTATCAAAAATGTCAATGCTGTAAATTTTTTTATTATATTGTGCACATATGCGAGGAATTGGGCAATTTTTTCGAATGTTTATTCTACACGAGGGTAGATAAAATAAATAAGATTGTCGGGTTGATCTAGACGGAATATGAAAATTTATTAAATTGGTTAGTTCTGGTGAGTCCAGACCATTATTTAGGATTTTAAATAATAGGATTTGATCAAAAATTAGACGTCGTGTTTGGAGGGAGTTAAAATTGTGAAATTTAATGGATTCGGTATAATTTGAGAAGTGTAAGTTTAGTTTATAATTTATGTGTCTAAAAATTTTTTTTTAATTCTTTCTATTCTTTCGATATGGGCTTGGTATAAAGGAGTCCAGATCGGTGTACAGTGTTCCAAGTGCGGGCGAATATATGAGGTGTAAAGGGAATATAGAGTGTTTATGTTGTGGAAGGGTTTTGCTATGCGAATTATAAATCCCAGCATTTTATTGGCTTTGTTAATGATGTCATCAGTGTGTTGGATAAAGTTTAATTTAACATCCAGTGTTACCCCAAGGTCCCTGATATATTTTACTTCATTGATGTGTGTGCCGTTTAGTGTGTATACAAAGGATATTTTATTTTTATTACGTGTAAACGTTAATTTATTGCATTTTGCGATGTTAATAACAAGTTTGTTTAATTCGCAATAGACAAAGAGACGATTGAGGTCCTCTTGAAGTTTAATGCAGTCGTTGATTGATTTAATAACTAAGTATATTTTTTTATCATCTGCATATGCTAGGTAATTAGCATGTAAAAAACATTTGTGAATATCGTATATATACACGTTAAATAATAATGGGCCTAAATGAAAACCTTGAGGTACACCGGAGGGCACAGAGAAGAAGCTGGACTTTGTTCCCTCAACTAAGACACTTTGAAGTCTACTCCAAAGGTATGAAGTGAGCCACCGGAGTAAGTCACCATGGATGCCTAATTGTTTTAATTTTTGAATTAGAATGAAATGGTAAGTTTTTAGATTCTCACGGCCAAAAGCATTTTTGTTGTTTGTTTTTGGGGTGTTATGCCGTGTTGCGCTAACTCCTTCTTTAGCCGACGTTTCGGACAGCGTTGCAGTGTCCATCATCAGGGCAGATCCGGTAGATCCGAAGACACATCTTCGGATCCGAAGACACATCTTCGGATCTACCGGATCTGCCCTGATGATGGACACTGCAACGCTGTCCGAAACGTCGGCTAAAGAAGGAGTTAGCGCAACACGGCATAACACCCCAAAAACAAACAACAAAAATAGAATGAAATGGTTTACCTTATCGAAGGCCTTAGAGTAATCAGTGTAGATTACATCTACTTGGTTTCTATTGTCTATATTGCATGTTAAATATTCCGTAAAATTTACCAAGTTTGTAAGTACTGATCTTTTTTGAAGAAATCCGTGTTGTTGGTTTTGTATATTACGAACAATTGTTGTGTAAATTTGATCGTAGACAATTTGATCTTACTCGGCGTGAAATTGTTTTAACATTCTCAAATATTAAATTTCTTACTTACCGCAATGTTATGTTTTGTTGTAAGTTGTCACCGATAGTGTTATATAAATACCCAAAGATTAATAATTGAAGAACACAAGAAATGCGTTGTGAAAGTGTTTCGTGTTCCAAATACCTGGTTTTCCAATAAGAGGTGTTATTTTGAATAGCCCGTTATTTCGGTATATGTTACTTTTAAAGCTGTAATTTTTTAACATTTGACAAGTAAAAACTACTCCATTAATAAAAATGGAACAATACACGCTTCAAAAACGCATTGAAATTATTAAAATTCACTTGAGTGAATCAAATGCAAATCATCTTGAGTGATGACGCCCATTTCTACCTCGGTGGCTTCGTCAACAAACAAAATTGTCGCATCTGGGGCTCGGAAAACCCAAGATTTATTGTTGAAAAACTTCTTTATTTTCAACGTGTGTTTGTTTGGTGCAGTTTGTGGTCCGGCGGAGTCATTGAACCTTACTTTTTCAAAAATGACGCTGGAGCAACAGTTACGGTGAATGGATTGCGCTATCTAGAGATGATTAATGATTTTTTTATGGCCGGAATTGAATAATATTAATTTGAACAACGTTTACTTTCAACAAAACGGCGTTACGTGCCACAGAAGCAACAAAACCATTGATCTTTTACGATTGAATATCAAAATAACACCTCTTATTGGAAAACCAATTTCCAATGGGGTCATGTTTACGAAATTCAAATGGGATGAAGATGTATTTTGTTTAATACAGATTAATATTACATTTAAAAAATGTTTTGTCTGTCCAACCAGGAGAAAATTCCGTTTTAGGACAGGCAAAATTTAAATAAACTGACTTACATATTTTGTACAAATTTGTACGGAAGGCGCTTTTTACTTTATTTCTTTATTCCATTAATATAAAATATTAAAAAATTTAATCAAACCAACCATTCTTTTAATAACTTTTTCCACAAAGCACTCTTTTCAGGGTGAAATGCCTAAAACCAAAAAAAAAAAACTTTTTAAAGGATACCCATCAATGTAATATATCATTGAAGAAAAAGATAATAGTAATAAATCAAAACGAAACATTAAACAAAACAATACACGGAAACATAAAACTATAACGGTCTTAACTGGGAATCGAACCCACGATACCTGTCTTACCGGGACAATGTATTTGACCACTCGACATTGAAAAGACATCGACTTGTTGTAAGCTGATTTTTTACATTCTGAATTTGAAATTTGAGATGACAAATGACACTGCTTTATTCACATTCATGCATACTGTCCTGTTCCAACTACTCAATTTTTTTTTCTTCAACAGATAATCAGTTTCATTGGTCTGCCTTGTGCCCAGGAATCAAATAGTCATAAATTTTGTCTATTTCTTTCAAATCGGTGTAAGAGAATAAGGTATATCACTGCGAAATCCCGTAAAAGTATATTTAATGTCATTATATTTCCTGATATTTATTACAGTAGCAGTATGTTGTTCTTGACAAAAGAGGGGCATTTTAGAAGATTAACAGTTTAGCAGAGCCATGGGAATAATTTTAATACGAACCAATACTCTGAAAATAAAAATATACTAAAGAATCTAGACGTATAATCTATCGTCTGTACAAATTGGACACTTAAAATTAATTGTCCTCGTTTTTAAAATGTTTGATGGCAAACAATGTTCAGAATTACACTTCATTTCGAAAGGAGTCGAAATCTCAGAACTCTTTACTATAGAAATAGTAGCGGTAAGATGTTCCTATAAATAACAAACAATATAAAAGACGAGGAAAATGTGTTTAAATTTAATAAACTATAACGAAGTTAAATATTGCAGTTTGATATTTTGCTTTATTTATATTATGTTATGTTTCTTTGTTTATATTAGCACATAATCAAACCATTCGAGCGATTTTTGGCATATTATGCCACGTTTGCATAAACGTTTTGCAATTGCTTGCCATAATGTGCCAAATTTATGGAATATTAAAATATGGGACAGACTTTAAAATCTAGGTGGATTCATTGGCTTTAAACCGCATTAAACAGTTTCATATGTTTCAATATTAATATGTTGATAAATGGTATAAATTAAATAACATGATAAATGTACACATACGACACAAATCGCTCGAGTGGATAATATGTGGCCATTGTAAATATAATACATGTACTATTTTAAGTAACATAAATAGTTAATCCTTCTAGGAGTTTTAAGTACAGTATTAGTTATGCACACAACATAATATCGATATCAAATAGCACCAATTCTAGAATAGAACGATGCTACTTTGATCAGGGATCAGCATCACATAGCGCATAGCACGTACTGGGTCAAGTGTACCCGTGGCACATAGTCACATGGTACATAGACACTTAGCACATAGGCTACAGCACGTTACGGCGTGGTATAGCAAGTTAAAACAAGCACGCCCGCTGAGTGTCGCACGGAGCGGTGCTTATCTTCGCGGTGAACAGTAGATCTCTCTGGCGGTGGAAGAGTTAATGAACGTTATTTCAGAACAAAGGGAAATTAAAATTGAGTTGAATTTATCGAGAAATGGGTAACGTGAATGCAGTGAAATGTTCAACCCTGTAACTTAATACAAGTGTATTTTTTATTGTTAAGGTAATTTTAATAGTTAAAAGAAGTTTAATTTATCGGGTCTTGCAACAAATTTATGGACGTATGATGTCACCAGGCACTAGTCTCAAAAATTCTACTTTTTATCAAAAGAAAGTGCAAAAATAAATCCATGACTGCACTTGATAAACAATTTATCGATGTTTAAAAACAGGCCTACGAAAGAAATGGAGCGACTGTGAACCTTGTAGACCATACATAAACATATTATACTCGTAGACTGGTTATGATGTCAGGTGTCAGAATATGCAGTTTGGTCGTACCAACCAAACGGTGTGTTTTAATGTGATGGTGTTTTATTCGTTTTTAAATGACGATATATAAATTCTGTTACATATAGGATTTGTAACAAGGTGTGTGCATCACTTTACTTACATCACATCTATGGGCTTGGTGTGTGGTACCTTTAAGTACCTACACGTTGTCACTTTGTTATTGGTCAAATTGACAGCCCTGGAATTTTGACTTGGAGAGTTGCCAAACCTGAGGGAGGGAGAATCTGTGATTTGCATTGGAAACAGTGGCCATTCTTTGATCACCAGCCCAGAGCAGTAGGTATTCCTCTTGGCTGAGGTTCGCCAATTTTGTGAGCATCAGCTTTTACATATGGAACATTGACTATTGGATTGATTGAATCGGATGACATCTGCCAATCCTGATTGGTTAAGGTTACCCTTTTGGAGACCAGCAGTGCGAAGCTATTTTGCAATGGACTACAGCATTGTTTTTTGGATAAATTATAAACTGGGACAGTTGCTGTAAAGAACTGGAACCTACTACTTCGCCTCAAAAATAAACTGGTATCACACCATATCATTTTACCTATGCAAGCCCGTGCCATTTTTCCAGACAGATTTAACAGTAGGATATTATTTTATTTCCTTTTTATGATGTATTTTTGTTGTAATACATTTTAGTATTCCTAAATATTTTTTTATTTCTAGATATAAACCCATGCTTACATTCATGTGTTGCCATTTAATCCCGGTAACAATTCTACTAATAATATGTAACTTATATATTCTGAATCAGTATATCATTGATTTATATGAATATTTATTTTTAAAGCCATAATATTTTTCACTGGAGTTTCCTTATAACTGGAATTATAATTATTTTGTTATTATTGATTTATTTATATAACTATAGATAGTGCATGTATAATATGACGTACTTCAAGTATTTTATTGACAATTGACGATTTTGGGATGTCCTCGACTGCCTCATCCAATAACATACATAATTTAATCCTTTGTTCATCCATTCTACAGGGTTTTCCAATAAGAGGTGTTATTTTGATATTCAATCGTAAAAGATCAATGGTTTCGTTGCTTGTGTGGGACGTAGCGCCGTTTTGTTGAAAGTAAACGTTGTCCAAATCAATACCATCCAATTCCGGTCATAAAAATCATTAATCATCTCTCGATAGCGCAATCCATTCACCGCAACTGTTGCTCCAGCCTCATTTTCGAAAAAGTAAGGTCCAATGACTCCGCCGGACCATAAACCGCAACAAACAGTCACACGTTGAGAATACTCATCACTCAAGATGATTTGCATTTGATTCACTCAAGTGAATTTTAATAATTTCAATGCGTTGTTAAAGCGTGTATCGTTCCATTTTTATTAATGACGTTTCTACTTGTCAAATGTTAAAAAATGACAGTTTCAAAAGTAACATCTACCGAAATAGCGGGCTATTCAAAATAACACCTCTTATTGGAAAACTCTGTATGTGTTCAACTATGTATTGATTATTTCGTTCGATAAAATAAATTAAAATAACCAAGGTCTAAAATGATATTAAAAAAATACTAATAAAGCCAGATATAAAATAATATTAAGCTTCTTTTGGGGGGGAAATTAAATCTACAGTAAGGAAATATCGTAAAATATCTGATTTACTACCAAAAAGGCGGTCACTCTTTCTATAATCTGTTTTCTTTATAGGCCGTTATCAAAAATAATAATCAATTACTCTGTCCATTTTTTACGATCCGTAATTAAAAATTATCGAAAAAATAACCATTAAGAGACTTCGAAAAATTCGAAACGTAGGTAAATTCTAATTGATTACGGCAATCAATTTCGGCAACATGAAACATGAAAGCTGAATAAAAACTATCTTTCCACAAACGGAAAAAAAAGATTTATTGAGAACTGACTTTTTAATAGGTATTTTTTTCCTTTTTTTAAATCTCCTTTTGTCATGTTTGTTACATAATTTGTTTGAATAAATAGGTCTGTGTGTCGAGTAGGTAATCTTAAATTGACCAGACTGAGAAGTTGTTTTTTTTTATACAAGTTCAAAATTTTGTACGGATTTGGGCTGTTTTATGTATTTTTGTTTTAAATTATAAAACAAATCGATTTTTCATGATTCAAGAGATCGATAATTTCTTGTGAGTATAGTAATAATTTATTATTGACAAAATACAAACTTGTTTAATTTGTTGTTATCAAGTGTAATTTGTTTATTTAACTTCAGTTTAATTTGTAAAACTCCATTTTAATATTAAGTTCTTTTATAAAATATTAAATAATATTATTTTACAATTAAAAAAATATAATCTCTGAGTCAATCAATGTTCGGCTGTTTAATTATTATTACCGACCGTTTTATAATGCCTTCAGAAGGCGAAACAGCTTTTACGTCAGTTAATCGTAATTATTAGAAATATAATTTTGCCCTGTTATTTGTAAATATATTGAAATGTGAAATTAAAATATCGTAAAAAGAGCGTTTTTTTGGGTCGAAATTTATATTTATATACGAAAAATTTGTGTTCTTACCTAACTCAGTCGTTTGTAATTTAAATTTAAGCCCATCAAAATGCTTTTTTTGTTCCTTCTTATTTTTAATTTAAATAACATCATATTTACATAAAAGGCAGGAAAAAAATACTTAAAAAATGTAACAAATAAATGTAATATTAAACACATAAAAAATATATTAAAGTTAAACTAATCATTGCTAAAATCATTCTGCCTCTAAAATCGAGAGAAATCGAATTTTCTGATGGCGGTATTTTTTTGTAATTTAAAAAGAGGTTACATTCGTACCATAGATAAACGCTACTTAATTTTTTTTTGGTTAAAAAAAATTATTTGTATATTCAGTTTAATTGAGTATTTTGGGTTCAAATCCAGAATTACGCTTTGTAAGAAAAAGGCCGCGCAGTCTTCCTTTTATTTAAACGTTAAATATCGATATTTGATTTGACAGGATGATTTTAACGTGACTGCCTGCGTGGAGTAATAAATAGCCAATGTATTTGACTTTCTGAGGCGTATGTGTGGTAAAACCATGTATGATCGTGTGAGGAATGTGGAGATCCGCAAAGAGTGAAAGGCTGATCTAAGCGTAATGAGTAAGATCAAGAAAGGGACGCTTAGATGGTTTGGACATGTGGAGCGAATGAGCGAAGAAAGGAGTGTAAGGAGAATATACGATGCAAATGTGAATGGTAGCAGAAGTCGGGGACGCCCGAGGAAGACATGGCACGACCAAGTGAATCGGATACTTGAGTCGGGCCATATCAAGAGTCAGAATAATAGAAGAGTATGTATGAGACGATGTATGAATGTGAATGAGGCAAGGAGTGTATGCCAAGACCGAGTTGTTGGGCGGTCCGTCCTTTCTGCCTACCGCTGCGGGGAAACGGCGTGATTTTTTTTAATTTTTTTATAGTGAATACCTCACAAGAGTCCCAACTGCTCCCGTCTGGAGCCAGTGAGACTATGGCATCCCCAATTGGGGGATGTTGTGAGGCTGAAGGTAAGTGGGGAAGGGAAAGAGGAAGGTGGGGAAGTACCTGGCTATTCAGATCTAGTCACTAAACACGGCTAAAGCCATTTGGAGCAACGTTTCAATTCTGAATGGTGGTCTTACACCAGGGCGATACTGGTAGTATCTTCCACTCTGGAACGTGCCGCAAATATACTATATATTATTTTAATTAATTAATTGTGAAATAACACAAATTAATCAAATAAAATTTATTTGCGCACGCCGGGTTCGAACCCGCGACCTTCGGAATGGCAGTCAAATGCGTTACCACTGGACTATGCCGGCCGTCAAATCGTGATGGTTAGTTAGTTAGTTATTTGACTTTGTGCGGAAAGGTTTCGATATCGTTTCACGGCAGAACAATTTACGTAGGTATTAGAACTCCTTTCAAATAACGATGACAGTATTGGTCTGCAATGAGTTTATACAGTATTATCAAATCTTGAAAGTTTTTGACAACTGTATCACTCTCGGATGCCAGCACAATAAAGTAAGGTTTTAAATTTTCTTTAATTTTGAACAAAAAAATCAGAAAAAGATACGGTCACATATAGGACTCGAGCCCAGGACCCTTTCCTTGCCGGGGCACCTCTCTACCACTGAGCTAATGGGATCCTTTCTCTTTCTTATTTAATCATATTTATATTCAACTGTATCATACTTCACATATTTAACTGTATCATAATTCGAATAAGAACTACCAATATTGTCTTCATTTTTCTCACCGCACATTTTTATTGGTAACTATCTTTATGTATGATCGCAAGATTCAACCCGAACTATATGCAATCTAGTTCGGTAAATCTAAATAGTATCTTTTTCTGATTTTACTATTTCAGATTTTCTTAATATATCTTGCCCCGGCAAGGCAAGGGTCATGGGTTTGAGTCCTAGATGTGACCGTATCTTTTTCTGATTTTTCTGTTTCAGATTTTAGTTTAGTAATTGCTAATATTGTCTTCAATAATTAAATTTATATATAAATTATAGTGTTTCGTGAACATCTCACTAGGAGAAACTGCGTTCACATCTTTTCGATAAGTATTGTCGTAAATTAATATGTCGAAGGATAACATAAGGTAGACAAAAAAAACTACAAAAAATATATAAAAAATGTGCCTTCTGTTTTTATCCTGACTGAAGCATTATATTTGTTGGTGTATTCTAAGTCGTTTCAATGATGTACACATAATAACAGAGTTTAATTGAGTAGTCCATAAAATATCTTTGTGCATGAAGATTTTAATCGTTAACATGTAGATTAAAAACAAGGAAATGACAATATTAAGTTCACGGATAAGCCAATAAATATAAGAATCAATTTCGACTGAAAAGCTCCCTGCGTCATCAATCTAAGGCTGCGTCAGAAATAGCCTCCCTAATGGACAAGCGTTGAACTATCGGTCCGATCTATCAACTAAAACTCTAACCTATCAGGCAGCGCGGCGTGTGGCTTGAACTTTTTTTTTTTTTTTTTTACAGTATTACCGCACAAGAGTCCCAACTGCTCCCGTCTGGAGCCAGTGAGACTATGGCATCCCCAATTGGGGTATGTTGTGAGGCTGAGGGTATTGGGGAGGGGAGGGAGATGGGGAAGAGGAAGGTGGGGAAGTACCTGGCTATTCAGATCTGGTCACCAAACACGGCTAAAGCCATTTCAAGCAACGTTTCAATTCTGAATGGTGGTCTTACACCAGGGCGATACTGGTAGTATCTTCCACTCTGGAACGTGCCGCAAATATACTATATATTATTTTAAATTAATTAATTGTGAAATAACACAAATTAATCAAATAAAATTTATTTGCGCACGCCGGGTTCGAACCCGCGGCCTTCGGATCTGTAGTCAAAAGCGTATACCACTAGACCACGCCGGCCGTCACACAACTGCGCACCTATTTGAACTATGTTATGAAGGTTGTAATACTGCGAAAGATATAATTGACTGAGCCTAGCGAAGTCCTGGAGGTCTAGCACGGACGATCGATAAAACCCTGAAAAATGGTCAATGGCAACATTCGCCAGCACAGTTAAAAGTTAAAGAGCCACAGTTAAAAAGCCCGCCAAATCTAAGGCGGCTCCTTGGCTGTCAATTAAATTTCGGTTGACTGTTGATTGTTGATATACGCAACTTTGTTAATAATGTCATTCTTTATCAGACCAATGACCCAACACTTGTATGGGCTCGTGGAAACGAAATCTGTTCACTCAACAAGTTGTGAATAAAGACCCGATTAACTAATTGTTTCTCTTTATAGTGCCAAAAATTAAATACGGACTGCCAATGCATATTTATGAAGGTTGGTATTTCATTCCAAAATTCCCAGTTTATTCATATTTTTTTCGTAACTGTATGACTTTTGATGTTTTGGAATGTCAAATACCTCCAGTATATATCAATAACTTTACAATAATGGATCTACAAGCGGAACAAACGATGTTTTTGTAGCGTTTTACTTAGCAACGTCGCACTATTGATACGCAGACCGATATTGATAATGCAAATCGACATACGCTGGCAAAACTGGCAGCTGGCAATTGTGAATTAACTTCAGATGGCTACGTAAAAGTAAAACATACTAATATATTGACAATTTCGTACTGAAATAATAACTTTACTATACGTTGGCAGTCCGCGTGTACTTTTTGACATTAAAAAGTGAGTTAATTAGTCCATGAGGTATTTAGTTATGACTAATAACTTTTGTTCCTCCAAGTTGGAACGGAATCGATTGATTTGGTCTCGATCGTCCATGGATTGTCTAAAAGATTTCTGTGCGCTTCCATTCATTAATTAGTCAGTTATTTTGCATAATGAACGACATTATTTATGTATTTTATTTTTTTATTGCAGAAACAAACGGTACATAATTACATATAGGACAATAGTTACAAAGTTATACAAGTTAATACAATAATTGATACCAATTACATGTCGCTGACATATACATATGAGGTATATTATACATTTTACGGTTAAGTTACATTTTTATGTTAAGTTAATTAGTGTGCTGGGGAAGGAGAGAGGTGTGTGTGAGTGTTTGTGTGTGTACGTGTGCATGTGTGTGTGGATAATTGTGTTATGTGGGCGAATTCAGTGTATTTAAAAAGTTTTTCTTAAGAGAGGGAGAGAATAAAAAAATATATCGGTATTTGTGCTTGTTGAGTTGAATGTTTGATGGATGCGAGAAATGGGGGAATTGGCTGCAGCGTTTGTATTATTACTAATTGTGTAAAAAAGGTTGGTGTGGCGAGTTCTTTTAGATGGGGTGTTCAAATTTATTTGGGATAGAAGTTCTGGGCAGTCTATTTCGTTGTGTATTATTTTATGGAGAAATTTCATGTCAGCTACCGTTCGCTGAATTTCAGGGATTGGAGAGTCAGATATAATTATTGTTGTATTTATAACCGAGGTACTTAATACATTTATTTTGTATGCGCTCTATATTATTGACATAATAAATGTATTTGGGATTCCAGACAGGCGATGCATATTCCAGTGAACTTCTAACTTCTAACTAGTGAGGAATATTATATTATCCGTGCTTATTGACAGCTTATTCAAAACCTCGGAGGCCTCGCTAAAAGCATCGGCTTTTTTCTACCGGCTGTCAGAATCATATTTTAAAAGCGCTCGCAAACATCGCTAACTGACCATAGATGACGAATTCCATCAATATCGCATTCTTCTTCTTTTTTCGTGTGATGGGGTGGTCGGAAGAGAACATCTAAGTTAGTGAGCCTGTCTAGGGTCTTAGGCATCGCCCTGTGGACCTCATCAATCTCGCCGGGGAATGAATGCAGCGGGCATTCTTCCACCGCACCGCATTTAAGGCCTCACCTGCATTGTATATGGACACAGCAGTTGTGGGAGGACCTTATCCTATTGATGTAGGACCAGAGATTACGAGACAGTGAGAATCCTGGCTGACTCTCAGTGCATTTCTCACGTCAGCCGATGGCAACTCAAGTTTCCACCTATCTTCTATAACTTTAATATGGTATTAAAATAGGGCTTTATGGATCAGTATAAAATCATCGGTTGTTCCAACTATCGATCCGACATTGTAAATTTATCGATTTCACTGTGCTAGACCCCCTGTTGTAATTTAACATTTCAGCTGCCTGTAAAATTGTTTGTTTGTTCCGTTTTCTGTTTAGAAAATCTGCTACATCCTCTTTATTATTCAAGCAAGCCTTGCTTAAACCAGATAGTTTAATTTTTTAAATTTATATTTATAGTGAATTCACAAAGTCCCAACTTCTTCCAACCACCAGGGTTCCGTGAGACTATGGCATCCCCAATTGGGGTATATTGTGAGGCTGAAGGTAGTGGGTAGAGGAAAACGACGGGGATGAGAAAGTTAGGAAAGTAAATTGCTATTCAGATCTGGTTACTAAACATTGCTAAAGCCATTTCAAGAAACGTTTCATTTCTAAATGGTGGTTATTCACCAGGGCGAGTGTCTCCTACTCTTTTTTTAAATGCTTAAATTGTGAAATACAATTTGTTTAAAATTTAATTTATGTTTTAAAAATATTTATAAATAAATAAAACATTAATTTAAAATTTAATTAATGTTTTTTTCACGTAAAATTTACTTACGCATGACGAAATATAAGTCCGCGATCTCCGGATTGCTAGTCGAGAGCCTTATCCCTCAATCACGTAGGCCGTCCTTTTAAATAAGTGAGTTAATGTAAAAATATATTTCGTGCAGCAGTCAATTCAGCGTTTATATAATGTTAATGATGGTGTAATTATTGTTAAATTGACAAATAAACTGAACGGCAGTCGATTGTGCGTTTATATAATGTAAATAATGGCATAATTCTTATAAAATTGACAAAGGAACTGAACGGCAGTCGATTTGACGTTTATATAATGTAAATAATGGTGTAGTTATCGTTAAATTGACAAGGAAACTGAACGACAGTCGACTTCGCGTTTATATAATGTAAATAATTAATTAATTCTTATAACATTGACAAAGGATCTGAACGGCAGTCGATTCGGCGTTTATATAATGTAAATAATGGTGTAAGTAATTATTGTTAAATTGACAAATAAACTGAACAGCAGTCGATTGCGCGTTTAAATAATGTAAATAAAGGTGTAATTATTGTTAAATTGGCAAAGGAACTGATCGTTTCACAGATAAAAGTGAACAAAAAATGCCTTTTTTCTTTTACAAAAAATCAGCCGAAATCAGACAAAAACGTCAATAATATTATTTTATTCCGGGTAGAGTATGAAAAGGGAGTCCAATCATTAGCTCTCCTCTTCCTCCTCTCTACTACTCCCCGTTTCTCCGCAATCACCTTTAGGACACTCGTCTTCCCACTCCAAGTCGTCTTTTTCAAACGTAACCTCATTACATTTATTCTCGTCGATTTCCAGGGCAATTTTCTAAATTTCCTTGACGAATTCGCCCAACGTAATAATAATATCTTACGTATCTTTGTGGCCTTTTTTCTCTGTAGCAAAGATGTTTAATTGTCATGTTAAGGCATTTAATCTCTACAATACTTTTATATTTTTTAACTTGATAATAAAGCTTAGATGGATTTTGCTTGTAGTTTACTATGAATGAAGAAACGAGCATAAGGAGCAAGGAAGGATTCTCGCTGCGAACTGCATCCTGATATGGGAGAAGTATTATTTTTTTCAAAATAGTTGCATTAATTTACGGAGTAATTTAATAGGCGTATACAATTATTTTTATTATTAAAGCAGCTAGGTATTTCAAATGAAAATCAAGCATACCAATCTCTGTTATCTGTGATGTGCGTTAGTTAGTCCTGCGTTCAATGAACCCAAATTTGCGCTGAATTTAGAATTGTGATCTTCAAAATTGGAACTGCTCTCTGAAGAAATCAGACAAACGATAAAGTATCTACCTATTAGTATAATATTTGAACAGAAAATTATTTTCTGATTTTGGATTTCACATTTATTTTTTGCCGCTTTTGATTGCTTTAATTATTAATTTCCCAGTTGGGAGCGGATCGGTACGTTATGCAGCTTAATGTATAAATAGCCAATCACAGAATCATGCAAAGAAAAGATCCTACAAAATGAACCTAAATAATTTTCACCGTAAAAATGGTCTCCCTGGCTTTGGATGCTGGGTAATGCTATTGATTTCTCAAAGATAAGTCCCTAATGTCCCAAAGGTAGAAAATGTTATATTCGATAAATTGGGTGACGTTTCAATCCCCTATGAATGCGGACATTTAGCGTCCCAGGGGGAAGTTTAATCACTAACTAAACGAGAAGAAAATAGCAAAATACCGAATAGGTTGCTTGAAATGGATTTGGTCATGTTCTTCAACTTCACTATTACTCTCTTAATCTCCACTCCCTAGCCAGTTTTTTAGCCTTTCACACTACCCAATTTAAGTATAAGTTTAATCGTAGATTTCAACATATTTCAATAATTTATTTATTCATTTATAAACGCCCTTTTTAGGGGCTTTTACATAGGAATAGTCAAAATTATACAATACTATGAATTACTCAATAATAAACTGAAAGTGACATTTTATATTTATTTAGTGATAAATTGAAGATTTCCACTGACTCGACATTATTATTTGCCTCCATTAGTATTCTGGGCAATGAGGAATACGTATGGTAGTAAGTCTTAGAATTTCTGCATAAGATAAATGCCGACTTCTAGTATTAGTAGAATTCGAAAGCTTATCAATGCAAACACATCTGGATTATCCATTTATCTAAAGCATAATTTATAATTGTATGTAGAAATACTAAGTTGGTGAAAATCCTTCTATCCGACTATAAAAGCATGTTCATATTATTTAAATGATTTAATATCCACTAAAAACTTAGAAAATATAAGAATTAATTTTGTTTTCTTTACATGAATATTGTAATGTGATTTTCAGACGAGAGAATTGTATCTTATATTTGACTTGTTTATTATAGTTGCTTTCTAACAAGGTAAATAATAACAGTTTGATACAATTAATATTGTTGAAATTTCTATTTAACTCAGTTATAAATCTCAACATTTGTCAATAAGCGCTATTCACAGAATAATGAATATTTAAATTTAATCCGTAGAATAACTTAAACGAAAATATACGTCATTCTACGAAAAAGGCTTTTTGAGAGATAGTGAAATACCCTCTTAAGTCTCTTGACATCACGAGTTTTCTTTTGTTTTTGCACTTCTTCTTCTTCTTCTTTCGTATGGTGGGGGGGTCAGAGGGGGATATCTAGGTCTGCGAGCCAGTCTAGAGCCTCAGGCGTCGCCATGTGAACTTCATCGATCCCGCCGGGGAATGAATGCAGCGGGCATTCGTTGACCACATGTCCGGTGGTCTGTACCGCACCACATTCACACAGTCACTTTTTTGCACTGAAACAAATTCCTGTTGTAACGTTCTCTTTAAACAAGTAGTACAACTTTTGGTTGTATCCCGTGTGAAAGCGCAATGGTAATTTTGTATTTAACCTAATATGTTGTTTGTTTTCTCAACAATCGCTTCACAAAACCACACGTGGAGTTCCACGTTTTCCAAAATGTAATATCTGATATATGCAAATATCACAACTTATTTTTTTGTCCAGATCGTCATTTGATGGACTTAATAGTCATACAGCGGGGTTTGTTTGCTTTGTTTCGAATACGTTTAGATTCCATCTCGTGTGGCATCGAGTTTTGTTGTTAAAAGTGATGATTAGGTAAATCATGTGCTCCGGGCTCTACATTACTGAATTACTGATGAAATCCAAATGTTTTAATGAATAATCAATTGCTGTGAGTATGGGGTGTTGAATTCATTACTGAATCAACATAATACATCGTGGGTTTATTCGGAACATCCGTCATAAACATGCTATCCACGGAGACGATTGTTTGAACAATTTTTCAGGATTTGAAACAAGATGTTTTAATTTTTTTTACGCTCGGACAAAAATCATTTTCCTCGGGGACTATGTGCTCTTTGAGTGGATGGTCTTTGTAAAGAAAGGAAGGAGAGGAAGTTCTGGGCAGGAAAAAGGTTTGAGGGTCGGAATCTGAGGGTCAGTGTGTCCAGGAGTGACGAACGTGTTAATTCATCCTTATCACTGCGATGCAAGGCAATGGGTCGAGAAATTCCGGTTGAGAGGTCAAAGAGTCTCTGTCATCCCGATCCGCCCGCCACGTAGTTGGTGGATAGAAGCATATAGATAGAGTCCTGGAAAAACGCCACTCCATGAACCCGGGCACTGCCGTTACATCACCAAATGAAGCAAACCACTTTATTCTGCTCATCTTTTCATATGCCAAATATTTTACATATTTACTTTGCGAGTGTATCAAAACGTTTTATCCATTCCTACTTTTTGTGTTTTCGATCAGGTGATCGGGGGAGTCAAGGACTCAAGGATTCTTTGATACCCAGGAGGTATTGAAGAATACCTTGTCTCACATAAGGCCCAATATCTACCCTTCTACCATCACACAATAAAATACACTGCTGATTTGTCTGCAACTGGCAGATCCGATATGAAAAAATTACAGGGTTGAAAATTTCAAGGCAAATGAATTATAGTTGTGGTTAGTTGATGCTTTTGGTGTTTATTAATTTAAAAAATATAAATTTCTTTCCATCCTTAACTTAAATAAACAAACTAACCGATATTTTTCTTATTTGTGGGGCAAGTAGGATTGAACAAAACTTCTTACTTTCCAGATTAATGACTACATGTGAGAACAGCACAAGAGTTACAACTGCCACCAACCGTATGGAGCCAATGAGGTACGTTGTGATTCTAAAGGTAGTGGCGAAGGGAAAGAGATGGGGACGAGAAGGTGGGTTGGTAGATACCTGGCTATTTAGATCTAGCCAGTAAAGGATAAAATGATAAATCAAATTCAAACTACGTTTCGAAACTAAATGGTGGTCTTTTAAGGGCGATACTGAAAGTATCTAATCTGCAACGTGCCGCAAATAAACTATATATTAATTATTGTGAAACAACAAATTTTAAATAAATGAAATTTACTTGCGCCCTCCGAGATTTGCTAATTGAGAGCCTTGTCTTACCCCTCGACCACGGAAAACGTGTCATTATACGTTAAAAATGTATTATTTAATTATTTCTTAATGATAAACTAATGGTTATAAGACAAGGTTTTGTATGCATACAACAAAGGATAAGAAATTATGATAAGCAATAATTAGTAGCCCGAAATATCCAAACATATAGAATATATCTCTTGAGTAAAAATAAATGCCGCCGACGGGATTGAACCGGTCAGGTGCTCTGGACCACTGAGCTACGTCTGCTTAAAGCCTAAACTTTTTACTCGGGAAATATTTTCAATTTGTATGGATATTTTGGGCGTCTGATTATTGCTTATAATAATTTGTATAAATTAATAATCAGTACAGTGCAAATACACAACATATCTTCAGTTACGAAAATCCAGATGCAAATATGGAATAATTGGTATTTCTACTATTAATAATAAAAATAATAAATATTTCAATACCTTACTTTTTTGTAACAAATAGAGATAATGATATCCTGGGATCTCGCATTTGTCACATTTCAAATAAGACTTAGTAGTGTGGATAATATGAAGAAATTACCAATACATTATGTGGGGTTTTTTAAAATAATTATAAATATATTTACATGGTGATTTTTAGTGCAGATGATTGTTTTATTCTGTATTTGGTGTCGGATATTTTCTATTTCTGATCTTCTCTGTTTTATGTATCCAGCTTTTTATTTGAGATTTAAATAATATAATATTGTTTTAAGTTTTTAAAGAGAGTGGGATTTTGTTTGAGAATTTAGGACCATAATATGAGAAGCTTTTCTGCCCAAATGTTGTACTTGTAGTTTCTTGTTGAATATGTTTTTGACCCTGAGATCTACTGTTTGTAATGTGTAGTTAGTTCTTGTGTTTTGTATTTATGAATAAATGGGAGTATTGTTTTATAATAGAGTTGTTTAATTGACATGATATTAAGATTGCTGAAGTGCTAGTTCTTACATCAGAATAATTTTCATATAACCTTCCACTTGATCAATGTTGAACAACGCACTGATCTGCGAGATACTGAAACATTGATGGGAAGGTCGTTCATTTTATTATGTCATTTTGCTGGTTGGTAGCGGCTAAACGCATTGTGCGATGTTCGTGTGGATGAACTAATAAATTAAAATTTAGAAAACAATTGAATCCCGACCATTCCAATATTTTACGTATCCCAAAACATCCATTAAATACTAACGGTCTGAGCAGGCGACATTTACCCTAGCATATTTATCAGCAAACCACTAATGAACTTAACCTTTTGCTGAACGTTAATCCCTCATGCCCCCTTGGCCCGCAAGCAGCCGCTCCTCACTTCCACCCCCACGCCTGGCTCCACCAGGGTAGTGGGAGCGACCTTTGTCAGATTAATGACATTTAAATATCAGTGCAGTGGGAAATTGACAAATCCAAAACCGCAGTTGCTAGATTATTTAGGATGATGTTGCTACTACAATACAGGGTGATTTTAATATTACGCAATGACATAATATAAGGGTTTTCCAATAAGAGATGTTATTTTGAATAGCCCGCTATTCCGGTAGATGTTACTTTTGAAGCTGTCATTTTTTTGACATTTGACAAGTCGCCATTAATACAAATGGAACCATATACGCTTCAACAACGCATTGAAATTATAAAAATTCACTTGAGTGAATCAAATGCAAATCAACTTGAGTGATGATGCCCATTTCCACCCCGGTGGCTTCGTCAACAAGGAAAATTGTAGCATCTGGGGCTCGGAAAACCCAAGAGTTATTGTTGAAAAGCCTCTCTATCCTCATCGTGTAACTGTTTGGTGCGGTTTATGGTCCGGCGGAGTCATTGTACCTTACTTTTTAGAAAATGAGGCTGGAGCAACAGTTACGGGAAATGGATTGCGCTATCGAGAGATGATTAATGATTTTTTATGGCCGAAATTGGATGGTATTGATCTGGTAAACGTTTACTTTCAACAAGACGGCGCTACGTGCCACACAAGTAACGAAACCATTGATCTTTTACGATTGAATATCAAAATAACACCTCTTATTGGAAAACCTTATATTATATAAAATGTTCTCTATTTCAGTAACTAAAGAACATAAACCAATAATAGTGTATTGTAGACTTGTCTGTGTGTCAGATGTAAGGTCAAATTTACTTTACTTCTGCTGAAGTTGTTTAAACTTTTCTAACTCTTAGAATATTTTTTATTCCTATTTGAAGCCTACTAGTATTTTTTCTGGAATTACTGCGAAATATGAACTGTTTAGCTGGCAACATCATTTACATCATTAGCTATAAATATTATAAATATGCAAAGTCACCGGGGCGAAGACTATGGAAGATGATAACACGATAAAAAAAGACAAATAACTGTTTCGAAATTCAAACGTTTTAAGTTATGTGGTCGTTTCTAGTTCTTGATGATCGGGATATTTTAATAACACTTCGGTTCGTCTGAGATAACGAGTATATTTATTATGCTGATGTGTTACATCGCTCGAAGATGCTTGCCTGTAGATCGGCTAACATCGATTTTCTTCGTAACCATTCGGGTATTACCTTAAAACTACATAAACTATGTATTATAACTTGAATGTCCGATAGTTGTCTCCATCATGTAACTCTACTACTGACACCTATGGAGACACCTTAAAACTTTATTAACTATATATCATAACACATGATTTGAAACTATAGATTCTAACGACATGTGTGGAGCGGCATTGAAACTACATACATATTTACAAACACTACGAGGTATTGAAAAATATTTTTGAATGGAATTTGATGGGTTCTTTGGCAATCATTTAACCAGCTATGGCTTTGAACAATACTCTTTATTAGAACTGCAGCTCATACTTTACTAGTCTAACTAGTACTGCATCTACTACTTTACTAGTGTAACTAGTACTGCAGCTACTACTTTACTAGTCTAACTAGTACTGCAGCTACTACTTTACTAGTCTAACTAGTACTGCAGCTACTATTTTACTAGTCTAACTAGTACTGCAGCTACTACTTTACTAGTCTAACTAGTACTGCAGCTACTACTTTACTAGTCTAACTAGTACTGCAGCTACTATTTTACTAGTCTAACTAGTACTGCAGCTACTACTTTACTAGTCTAACTAGTACTGCAGCTACTACTTTACTAGTCTAACTAGTACTGCAGCTACTACTTTACTGGTTTTACTAGTACTGCGGCTAATTCGGTTTTTTGTTTTCACCAGATGGTTTCTGATTGTTGTATTTAATAGACGGAATTTATGTTATATTATTGTGTAGTTAGCCAACAGAATAAACCATTATAAAATATAACATTGTTTTATTTCAACACTGAACACGTCTTCAACCTTCGCAACCAATGTGTTCCTGAAAAAAATACCGCAAAAATGTATCATTTTTACTTCTACCACTATGTAGGATGAACTTTCGAAGTTAGTGTACTAAGTACTTTATCTCCAGAAACCCTGTATAAACATATGTCTGAAACTGTTATAAATTTATTCAAAACGTTTGTTCCATATTTTTCAATTGTTCAATTCGATAAAATATATTTTTGAAAGTTTTTTTTGTTGTTTGTTTTTGGGGTGTTATGCCGTGTTGCGCTAACTCCTTCTTTAGCCGACGTTTCGGACAGCGTTGCAGTGTCCATCATCAGGGCAGATCCGGTAGATCCGAAGATGTGTAAATTTTGGTTGTCGAGTTTGTGCTTATTTATTTGTGGCCTGGGCCCGTCCAAGTGCGAAATGCCAACGGAAGTGGCGAAATCTTGTGGCGAATTCTGAAGGAGATAAAGAAGGAGTTAGCGCAACACGGCATAACACCCCAAAAACAAACAACAAAAATGCTTTTGGCCGTGAGAATCTAAAAACTTACCTATTTTTGAAAGTGTTGAAATTCTGGCAACCGGCCAGTAACGAGTCAACAAAAAAAGGTAAAGCTATTTCTTACAGCTAACCTAGAAAATTATTAATTGAAAGCATAAAATTCTTCATCTTTAGGCAAAATCGAAAAACTCACTGTCGATTATTCAACCTCCCTAACTAGTCGTGAATACATCCAATTTCATCAAACCTGTATTATTTATATCAATCGAATTCCTTATTTATTTTAAAACACAGCATATAAATATATATATTTTTAAAGCACATGTTAAACTATAAAACTTTAATCATTTAAGACAATATTAACGACTCTTAAACGACAAATTCAAAAGATACTGAATTCAGGACCGTGTTCCGGAGAATTTATTTTGCTGATCTTTTTCTTTTTCAAATTTGTTGTTTGAGAGTCGTTAATATTGTCTTCAATAATTAAATATTACAATTTGAGGTTTTATTCATGAACTTATTCAAAAAATTAATTTATTTAAAAATTAATTTAACCCCTTCACACCCGCATTATTGTTTTCACATATATAAAATATGTAATGCTTGATAATACCTCAGAAAATTATTTGAAAATTTTTGGTATTTAATTTTTTTTTTTTTTGAAATTTTTTTATGTTAATTTGGATTAACATTGGGCGTCAGAGGGTATTTTTTAAAAAATAAGGTAAAGTAAACATAACACAAAAGTAATACAAACAACTGTTTCATGTCAAAAATGCACATTTACAATGCAGGGATAATCTCTAAGGTATAAACAAATAACAATCAGAAATATAGGAATAATCTAGATTTTATTATCTAGATTCTAGATAATAAATCTTTAAAATTCGCCATACTAGTCGAAAACATGTCCGTCACTACCAGTGTTAATTCGAATGAACATTGAAATTAATTTGCAATATTCTGGGAAATGATTGTGATTGTGATGTTATTATTATAGAACACATCTTAGTGCGTTAAAATATTTGTAATTCAAAAATAAGAAAATATTGATATCTCACCTAATTAAGTAATCAATGACGGCAGAAATTCGATGAAACTCACAATCAGCAGATGTCAAAATATTTATCTTTGTTGTGGCGGGAATAAGGATTTCAGCCGAGCAGAAAAAATAGACGCCACAGAAAAGACTACAAACTATAAGAAAACAAAAACATGACTTTTCTAAATTGCTAGCGACGCGGTAAAAAAATTCACAAAGTTCATGTTAATTTGAATTAACACTGGGGATGAAAGGGTTAACCGCGTTACGTACTCGTTACGTATTACAGTCACTAGATTTCCACCAAACTACATGCAAAACTAAGTGAAAATGTCAACCCCAATAGTAAACCAGCTTTGACATTTTGTCAAAGGAAAATGCATTCGAATTTTACTTCCAAAGCTTCATTTTTTTTATTTTACGACGTAATCCGACGAGAAAAAGTCAATTATTCTGTGCGGGCCCTGAAAACCTGCTTTTGTCCCTTTGTCATATAATATCAGCATAGGAAAACTTCAAAGAACTTTATTTCATATTGTTTCTCTTCTTTATCGGAAAGATAGTACCGCAAGGATTGTCTTTGGTGGTGAAAATAAAATATATCGATGAAACAGTTGGTGTTAGAAACATGTTCATTTAAAAGATTTTATTGATTGAAAAATAAAACTAAAACAGTTGATACTTTTACGGTCACTGTGAAAAAATGATTTTGGCATTTGAATTCAGTCGGGAGGTTGTGGACACGATCCTCATAATATAAAAAATTAAGAAGATAGGGTACTTGTTGTAACAAAAAATCATCAATTTGTTTTAAAAAACTCAAACAGCCTTAATACAAATATATACACGGTGTCCGGAAACTCGTAGTGCAAGCAGGAAACTAGTGAATGTACATACATCACACAAAAAATATCGATTTGAGTATTTGAACTTTTAAAATTTTTTTCGGCAACAAAAGTGTTAAAAAAACTTTTGTGTACGCTTCGTTGCATTTTTTGACAGCTGATTTTTTCAAGTTTGATCTATAATATTCGATCTTTGGTCTCGATTTTACACTAAAACGAAATCTAATAAAAAAATACACATCAAAAAATCGACTCCAAATGTGATAAATATTCAAAAGTTTCCCGATTGTACGACGAATTTTCAGACACCGTGTACAATAAAAAAAATGGAATCACAAAAAACAGACCATTAAATTTAACGCATTTTTTGGCAGAGTTTTAGTCGAGTTTGGGTCCTTATAGAAAATAGTATTCTTATAGAAAAGGTACTTATCGTTCTGCCAAGGAGGTCGTCGATTATAATCGTTTTTATTAATTTCGATTGTGCTCACAACTACTGTACTCAGACTACTCGGATAAAAATAACACCAAAAATATTTTTAAGGAATTTGTATTTGTAATAATCATAATAATCGTATCAATCGTAATAATCGCAATAATACCAACTAAGTACAATAACGTCACCAATTTTTTTTTTGCAATAAATTATTAAAAATACTACTGAACTTGATACATTTTAGATGCGATGCCAGAGCCAAACGACCAACAATCAATAGCGAAAAGCTGTTTTAAAAAAATATATGCCTTTAAAAAAAACGTACGGTACAAAGGGCATGTTTCCACCCTGTAATCAATTAAATGTAGAAAATAAATCCAAACATTTGGCTAACAGGTTTATTAAAAATTAATCAAACCTTTTTTTTACGTTTGAGAGAAACACATTTACCCATTTTTTTACCTTCAAAGATTATAATTGTAATTCCAAACAATGCTTGAAATTATAATCATATTGTTTATGACATTTCCTTGGGGATTCATGATAACATTAAAACAAAATTTCCCTTGGCGCACTTCCTTGGAAGTGGAGAATTAAAAACAAAAAACTTGTTTACTTTGTTTTTTGCGTAAAATGTTAGATTATATTGGTTTAATGCCGACAAAATATTACGATTTTTTTTTAAAAAAGCTCGAAATATTTTGTATCGTTTTAATATCTTGCAATTTTAAAACAGTGATTTTCTCTTCTCTCTTGCCCTAATAAGAACCTACGCGCGGAATTTCCAAGGATTACATAGGCCCCAAGGAATTTTTTTTCCCTCGAGGCCTCCTGTGTAGAGCTAATGGAAAAAAATGATTCTTTCCATGCATTCGTAATAGTATTTCATCATAGGGAATGTGAGCATATATTATTATTATTTTTTTTTTCTTTGAGGTTGGACGCATTGGAAAATAGTCGTCAACTTTCCATGTTTAAATTATAACACGCGTACACACGTGGTCATACGGCATACGGATGACATTACGGCAGTTAATACACGAAATATTTATATATATATTCCTTCCGGAAAAAATTCTTTAAATGATAGTTTAAACTCTATCCAAAACCGTTGTGTAGTTTAGAAGAACTAAGCACACAAACAGGCAGACGCGGAAAGCGACTTTATTTTATACTATTTAGAGATTTTGTATTTAACTTAAGCATTTTATATTTTTTAAAGATAAACTTGTGTAGACAAGACTAGTTTTTTTATGCAAAGCTATAATAACAAATAATTATTAGACAGAAGCACCCATTTTAACTGAAAAAATAAATGCCGCCGACAGGAATTGAAACCGTAGCTTTCTGATTTATATATTGATTTTTAGCCATCTTGATTCATTTGTAAGATAAATTATAGGGAGTTTACATCTCCCGAAAATAATAACAACATTACTTTTACCCACATTTATGTGACACGGTATCACTGTAAACCTGCGCGATACCTCGCGCGAAAAATATTTCATTCTATCTCCAGTGGTCTAGCCGCCGGTTTAGCCCTAAATCTCCTCTAACGTACGCGATCTGTTTTGTTCATAAAATTATTGTAACGTGAGTTTTGTTAAAATAAAAACTTAATTGAAAATATTCGAATTCTCATTTTTACACACCGAGAGTAATCACGCAACCTTGGATTCTGCGGAGTGGAGAACCACAGAATCATTTAGCCAACAACCCTTTTAAATTGGTGATAATCACAATCCTCCAAATATTATTCAGTTCATGGTTTAAAATTTGTATTTATTATTTCTTCATAATTTTATCATATGCAATAAAAAACCATCGTTTCCCGTGGCAATTCCCGTAAATATAATGAAAAAATTTCCATGAACAGCGACCGATTTCACCACAAAAAACTGTACCACTAAATTCTATTTCCATTCGTCCAACGTAGCCGATTGTTCCACGCGTGAAATATTCAACATTTATTTTCTTCGCGAGATACTTATTTTCATTGAGTACTACCTGTTTTGGCGAATTGTTTTTGGAAACCATTTTATGCTTCGCCGGTTTCATGTTCGATACTGAGAATTAATGGTGTTTTATTTTCATGACTGTGATAAACTCTCTGATATCAAATGATTTAAATGTAAATTTCCCCTTTGAATATTTAAAGTCAAACGTTAATTGGGATACGCATTTTTAATATTATTTAGAATTGTTTGATGAAATTAATAATTAAGATTTTCATAAATTCGTAGAAAATGACTTTTGGTGAAAATATTAATTTTGGAAAAGGTTGGTTGTGATTACATAATATAATACTACGAGGGAGAAATATATTTTTGAAACTCTTATTAATGAAACGTTTTTTTGCTTTATTCCACAATCGTGATATTTTTTGAGTTATTATGCCGTGTTGCACTTCCTATTTCTTTAGCCAACGTTTCGGACCGCCTTACAGTGTCGATCATCAGTGCAAATGTGTAGATTACGGTGAAGAGTGTGTTTATGTACGTAGAGTTGATACCGTGTTGCGTACGTTATTCCTTTCAGGTTTGGTATTTTAAAATAATAATAAATTAAATTTTTGTGGCTTTCGACGTTTCGTTTTGATGTAGCCGTCAAGTGCCGGATTCTAAGAACAATAATTTAGCTCAGCTCTATAGTCTTTATTAATGTTTTTTTATGAGTTTTAATTTAATGGTTAAATAAAAATGCTCGAGGCGTTTTGGGTCTTCCCAAAAAATCAAGAACAAATCCAAAGTATTGACCGGTTCAATGAAATACTGGGAAACTTCCAATTTTTCTGGTTGTATAGTCCAATCGTCTCCGAGTAGATGAAACCCTTGATCGGAATCACATAACAAAATGCAGACTTTTGTTCCTTTTCATTGGTAATAGAATTAGTAGACACTGGGACTTGTTGATGCACTTTTACGTTGTATATTGCACACCAAACACATCAAATATACCCTCTATCCCGCACTTTAAAATTTCATCCCTCTCGAATAATTGGCAATTTGTTTGTTTTTAGTTTTCATTGCACTCAACTCCCATCCCTGTTCTCCTCGCTAGAAGTTGTTTATAGTGCAATTTGTTAGCCTGAGTATAACTTTCTGTACTTCTCTATTTCACATATAAAGAAGATCAGTATTTTTACTTTGTTCTCTAAAGGCGAAGCTAGTTGCTGATCTTGGCTTCAAAGTTATAAGTCCTTTGAGGGAGAGCTGTGAGTGATGTAAATGCTGCATTATATATATATTACGACATAGAGATGCCAAAGTAATAGAGTCATTATATCCTTTTCTTTGACAAAAGAGAATAATGCTGGATTCACACGATGCCATTTTTCATTTACACAACGAAGGAATTAAGCGAAATCGTAACAGAGGTTGTAAACTAGAAAGAGTTCTAAGTCAATTTAAGAATTATTTTATATTATAATTTTCAGAAAGTAAAGTTCGGTAGTAAAGACAAGTCTGGGTATCACAGAGAAATTTGCTGTATAGTGCAAAATTAAATCAGTAAATAACCTCGTGGTAATTAGCGCCCTTGAAGTGATTTTTCACAAAAAGGGCGCTGTACAGAGATCAAAATATTATCATTATATAGGTCATTCTATTAGTTATCTATTCGTAAACTTAGGTCACTCTTTCATGAACCTCGGACCTAGGTCAATCACTCAATTGAGAGCCTACCCCATGGAGATGGGGGTGAAAGTTCAACCCTTGTTGCATATCCTGGGAAACAAACAGGGCTGAAGTTACCCAAGTATTATATTAATAAACCTTCAAGGGATGTGTGATTCATCAAATAATGTGTCAAAACTGACATTTCAATCTGCTAAGATGTTGTTTAAGGAACCTTGAAATATGTTACTTTTCTTTATTTTTTTACTAGCTGAAGTCCCTGGCGATGCCTGGAGAGAGAGTTTTTTTGAAATCTAATGAAGACAGTGATCTTCATCTTGTTTTGAAGGCAACATTTCATCAATCTCTCAATAAAACCGTAGATTTGTATAAAAATCAAATCCACGCCGTCTTTCTGGTGTCCGCTACATTTCCGCCCGCCACAGACACTCTTCTTTAATAATTCACGGCCGTTTTTATACTACATAATGTCTTAATTATATTATAATATTGAAATAAATGTTCCAGATCCTCATTTTTTAAGACGCCATAGCATGTTTCACCTAAATACATTTAAAAATAATATCGCCTATTTTAGCCCTCTGACCCGTATGTGTTGACTATACGACAAGATTTGCTGAAGTAAGCGTAATTTATACGGATTCAGAAAGAATGTTCTAATGTTGCTAAAAAAATATGTTGCGTTAATTATATGACGTATTGGTTGTGTTTCTATTACTTTCTCCTGTGTCTCTATTTGTTTAACTTGCATCTCTATTTGTGAATTTTGTGTCTCTTGTGTCTCTATTTGTGTCTCATGTGTCTTTATTTGTGTTTTTTTATCTCTTGCTACTCTTTGTACTTTTTGTCATTTGAATGAGCTTCTATATGATTTTATTTTTATGTGTTTGGTTTTGAATCTTCATGAAAACGAATGTATTCTATGTCTGAGTAGATTTTTCTAATTGTAGGTACGTATTTGTGTATTAACTGAGTTTTTACAAATGGTACGTTCTCACGTAAGAGAGATCAACTGTAAAAATCTCAATATAAACAAATAAATTAACGACAGTGTTTAGATTATCCACTAGCAACATATTTATTTTTATTGAGTTGTTTAATGAAGATTTCTCCTCTACAGCTCTTAACGGATTAACGTGAAGCATAAAAATATTAAAGGATAAAGGATGCAATCACGTGAAATGCAGCATGATTTAATTTCACAGTCTTTTATGCGGAAAATAGGGTATCAAAGTGAGAAAGCAGTAGGAAAAGGGGAGGAGGAGATGGAAATTGACGAAGAAGATGGAAATTCAAGGAATCAAAATCATACACATGTTCAAGATGATTTTTCGATACGATATTGGACGATTTATCTGAAAATGATTCATTTTCCTTTTGAATTGTTGGCATTTCTCACGGAGGAATGCATTGTCATTTGTATTTCTCGACAGCCTTCGAAGTGCTAAGATAAAATTGATTTAACAATTGGAGTATTCGATTTCAACATATTTTGATCTTTAGAAGTGTAAATCTATATCTAGCAATTTAAGAGAAACCCGATATCAATTGTATGTCAATTTACACAAGACCATTTGTTTCCTAGGCCCCAGATAGGCAAATGAAATTCGAAATTGGAAAATGTTTAATATCACCCTAATTCAATATCTAGTATATATAGTTTTTCCTCAGCAACACAAAGAAAAATTAATATCTCATGATTTTGTGAAACCACTAGCTCCGTATTTTGCGTATCGTTTTTGGAGTATATTCTTCAAGGATACAATTTTTCTGCTAGGGTGCAATAATTATTCCACCGACAAAACCGTTAATATAATGACAGATCCAGTTTCGGACTTGGTTTTGCCTTGCTTTATTATTTTTATGTTATTTTTATATTTGTGCTCTCCAAATTAATATTTAAAAAATGAACAATTGTTTGTTTCGTAGTTTTTTTGCTGATAAAAATAACCCTTTGATGCCTAAAAATAATAATAATCAAAATTAATATTAATTATTAATTAAAGAAACAAAATTTATATTCATATATGTATACACATTTTTTTTCTAAAAATTAGGTATTAAGGGTGTTATCGAGCATAACATATGGTCTGTATGTGGAAATAAAAGTGTGGTACTGAAAGGGTTAAAGAAAATTTGAGCTTAATTCGGGTACACGGCTACGCCCTCAACAAACTCTATCGGTTTATCTCTTCAGTGGTTCTGGCCCTGGTAAAGACCACCGTTTTGAAAAAAATTTTTGCTTGAAATGGCTTTGACTGTATTTGTTGACCAGATCTAAAGAGCCAGTTACTTTCCAACCTATTTCCATCCAATTGAGGATGCCATATTCACACTGGTTTCGGACATTTGGGACTCATGTGCGGTATTCGCACTAAGAAAAGATATTTTAGTTGAGTGAGTTTGTTTTGCGAACTTTTAATCGTCACTTTAACTGGGTTCTAACTTCACTTTACATTACTCTGAGATATGAAGTTTCAAAGTTTGCAAAGACGATTTCTGATTTTGATTAACTTTGCATTACCATGTTATCAGGTGTCAAAGTTTGCAAAGACGATTTCTGATTTTGATTAATTTTGCTTTACCATGTTATCAGGTGTCAAAGTTTGAAAAGAAGATTTCTGATATTGATTAACTTTGCTTTACCATGTTATCAGGTGTCAAAGTTTGAAAAGAAGATTTCTGATATTGATTAACTTTGCTTTACCATATTATCAGGTGTCAAAGTTTTCAAAGACGATTTCTGATTTTGATTAACTTTGCTTTACCATGTTATCAGGTGTCAAAGTTTGAAAAGAAGATTTCTGATATTGATTAACTTTGCTTTACCATGTTATCAGGTGTCAAAGTTTTCAAAGACGATTTCTGATTTTGATTAACTTTGCTTTACCATGTTATCAGGTGTCAAAGTTTGAAAAGAAGATTTCTGATATTGATTAACTTTGCTTTACCATGTTATCAGGTGTCAAAGTTTTCAAAGACGATTTCTGATTTTGATTAACTTCGCTTTACCATGTTATCAGGTGTCAAAGTTTGCAAAGACGATTTCTGATTTTGATTAACTTCGCTTTACCATGTTATCAGGTGTCAAAGTTTGCAAAGACGATTTCTGATTTTGATTAACTTCGCCTTACCATGTTCTAGTGAGTCAAAGTTTTCAAAGACGATTTCTGATTTTGATTAACTTCGCTTTACCATGTTATCAGGTGTAAAAGTTTGCAAATACGATTTCTAATTTTGATTGATTTTGCTTTACCATTTTATCAGATGTCAAAGTTTGCAAAGAGGATTTCTGATTTTGATTAACTTCGCCTTACCATGTTTTAGTGTATCAAAGTTTTCAAAGACGATTTCTGATTTTGATTAACTTTGCTTAACCATGTTCTAGTGTGTCAAAGTTTTCAAAGACGATTTCTGATTTTGATTAACTTTGCTTTACCATATTATCAGGTGTCAAAGTTTTCAAAGACGATTTTTCATGATCTATTTAAAAAAAATATTTTGAGGTTCAATTTTGTGTAAAATATTTTAAAGGAAAATATTTAAATGATGTTAGAACCCGAAGAAATGAACAGAAGAAATTGCGTTCAGAGGTAATTTTCAAAAAAATAGTCAATTAGAACCTTGTGCGACTGACGTGACGAAATTGAGGCGTAGTGTGAAAGAAATCTCTTCTTTTATTACAGTAATTAAGACATTAATAAATTTAATCAACTTTCATAAAGTTTATGGTCAGTCATGACGCTGATGGCTACTCAAAATATTGTAGCCGAGATAATGGCGAATTTCAAAGCGTAACTTCTTTACCTACGGATTATTTCAACGATTCATGAAGTCAAGCTTTATGTCACGATACAGCCTGAGCATCAAAGACACTAAAATCAAGCACCATAAATATTAGTGATAGGGTAATTTCGGCGGGAAATGGTAATTCCTCCAGCCGCCATCTTTAATAATGGCGTCGTAAATTAAGCTATACAGTTTACGATTTATGGTTCAAACAATTAATTTATAAGGTTGTGATAATAATTTATTTATTGGTAAGAAACGTGTTTTAATAAAAGTGTTTTTATTGATTTTTTTCAGGCAGTAATGAACACATATGCAATTTTTTAATGCTGGCGTGAAATCATTTAGTTTTCAGCAAGAAATGAGAAAACCGGGAAGATTTTCATGGTAAATATCATTTAATCGATAACTTATAACTTTAAGCAGGGTCGTACAGAATATGACAAGATTCGTGACGTTCACAGCCTTATCATACTAATTTATTTTGGGGTTGTTATGCATCTTTGGGGTCGTTATCCATCTGAAAGAGGAAGCGCGACATGGCATAATACCCCAAAAATAAATCAAAATACATTCAAGACACGGCCGTGCATGATGCACGTCTTAGTTTCCACTATAGAACACCGCAAGAAAAATCTTAGTTAGGGTTGTTTCAATCACTTTACAATTTGACAAAACACTGAAACGGGCTTAGAAGAGAAGATAACGAGGACCGTTAAGAAATTCTAAAATAGCTTTATCATCTTCAACCAAATATGACGTATGTTAAGATATCCCTACCTCAGGACGATTTGTTTCATAGAATTTGAACAATTCATCAAATTTCGAAGTTAATAATCAAGTTCTGTGAAAGTCCTATCCTATTCTACAGGGTTTTCCAATAAGAGGTGTTATTTTGAATATTAATTAAGGAATTAATGATTTTATATGGCTGGAATTGGATGGTATTGATTTGGACAACGTTTACTTTCAAAAAGACGGCGCTACACAAGCAACGAAACCATTGATCTTTTACGGGAAAAGTTTCCGGACCGTGTTATCTCTCGAAGAGGTGATTACAATTGGTTACCGAGATCTTGTGATTTAACACCTTGTGACTTCTTCCTTTGGGGCCACGTGAAAGAGAAAGTCTACGCTAACAGCCCAGCGTCGATTCAAGACCTCAAAGATGGAATTCGTGAGGCTATCGAGGACATAAGGCAGTCACTTTGCGATTTGGTTATGGAAAATTTCATGAAAAGGATATGGTTCTGTAGGCGTGGTCGTGGTGGTCATTTGACTAATGTTATTTTTCACTATTAACGGTATACCTTCTTCTTTATAATGAAATAAACATTTGATAATTTATATTAAAAAATGGCATTTTTCTTTGAATATCAAAATAACACCTCTTATTGGAAAACCCTATAAATGTGAAATAACTGGCGCATGATAATAATGGAACTTGAATTGAACTTTTACAGAGCTAGAATTTTATATTTTAACTTTTTTTAATTGTTTTAATGTGAACAACCCGTTATTAGTAGTTTAATATTTCAGATTGAAAATTTTTGAAATATTTAAATTCTCTTACAAAACGTGGAGCGGCACTTACTTAAGTTCGAATCATCAATTTTAGAAAATTTATTAGAATTTTCATCAAAGCTACTTACGTTCGTTACGAAGGAATGTTATTACCCTATTTAATGTTTACCGCACAGCGGGTTACTGAATAGGTAGGAGAGTTAGTGTAGTAAAGAGTTAATAAAAAAAAGTAATTTCATCTGACCGTGGGAGGGGTGAGGTTGGTTATGGGTTAAACAACCCTCGTACAGTCAATTATCGGTTTTGTATCCATGAAGTTCAATACGTTCATTATGATGTTTTTATTTCAATTTATTTATTTGAAACTTGTACATTATTTGATTTGATTTGATCGGGAAGATAGGTAAAAGTCGAGTAGGCATTTCAATCCCACACAGTTTTCAATCCCGTAGGATCCGCGCAGATATTTTTAGAATCCCGCAGGATCTGATACTGTTTTAAAGACATCTGCACAAATCAAAATATTTTTAGTTTGTAAAATGGCACTTAACATTTGCCAACAAATTTGGCACCAAATGTAAAAAAAGTTAACCATTTAATAATTATTATATTATTAAGTCAATAAAAAACAAATAAAAACTTTGGTAGAATATGTCTTACTTCTTACTCGATGACAAGTTACGATAACGATTAATGATTAAACATGTTAATGTTAAAAAAATCATTGTAGACTGGAATAAGTAATGTCGCAGTAAAAAAATCATTGTTGGAAATTATATTATAAGAAATAGATACTATTCAATGTCTCATCGTTCAACTTCTCGATAAGCTATATTTGAAACCGGCGCGCGGCGACTGTAAAGGTTCGTTCAGCTTCTTCGCCAGTTTTCACAATAATCGACATTTGATTTGTTTCTTTTGCAAAGTTTTTAATTTGTAAGTAAATCCCACAAAACCTCATTAATCCCGCGAATCCCACATAGCCACAATAACATTAAATAGTAGTGCGGGAGTAGGGGATTCGACTATGCAGGATTGCAATCCCTCAAGTTTAGTTTATGAAAAAGATTTATTAAATACGTTAATATTATCTCTAACACATTCATTGGTTATTAGCACTACAGCCAGTTTGACAAGAGTATGAGTCTGCAATGACGGGGAACTCTGAAGTATCCAAGGACAAGGATGCCATAAAGTACCTTATCAAAGCTTCAGACTGAATCGGACAACGAGAAGAAGATGGCAAAACGTAATAAATCGTTTGTACACATGACTTCGGTTCAATTAAATTTTACATGGAATTGTTTATTTATTATTATTTATTTATTTATTGGACAATTTGTATAGCGCCGTTTTTGTGAGATATCACCTCAAGAGCGCTTTACAGTTAATGCAGGCATTACAAAAAATATAAATATTACAAAAATAAAGTGAAGTTAAGTTAAGTAAAATGAAGTACAGGAACAGGTGACACAAAGATAGAGACTTTGCAGCAAGAATCCTAGGTGGTGAAGAAACTTGACGAGCTGCTGAAGCGAAAGAGTCCGCCGCGTCCACCAACAGTGCCAGCTCGAAGTTCGTCATCCATCCAGGTATATGTCTGCTGCTGATAAAGCGCTGACAGAATATCCTCTTACAGATACCAGACCTTGGCAGTACCGCTGTGACGTTCGACGAAGATAGAAAATGGAGACTCTGCAGCAAGAATCCTAGGTGGTGAAGAAACTGGATCAGCTGCTGCAGCGAGAGAGTCCACCGCGTCCACCAACAGTGCCAGCACGAGGTTCGTCATCCGTTTGCTGCTAATAAATCACTGACACCTCACATAGACGTTCGGCGAGTCCATCCTGGTGATTATTGAAACAGTACATTCTGCCCACAACAAAAGGCGACGGTCGAGATAATAAATTACCCCGGGCTTAGCTTACTAACACTTGCTAGGCCCTTCAGAGTTTCCGAGAATTCTGTTGAAAACATCAGGGGTGCATTTACCGATCGACGTTCGTTTCGAATATCGAATATCTTTTTGAGCAAAATATCCAAATATTCACTTTTGAAACACTGCACTCAAATCACATATTATAAGGTTCTAATAAATGTTTAGTAAGTTTATTTAAAATGTTGATTGATTGATTTAAAAATAATTTGAAAGGGATGTTGCCTCATTTCTCTTGAAAATACTAAAAAAACACAAAGCGGTTGACGCTTAGGACGCGTTAGGACGCGTCCGGCTGCCACGAAGGGCGCAACACAAAATAATTACAGATCAGTTTATTCCATAATATTGCTAGTGACATTTAGCAACCGTGTCTGTAACATTAATATTGAATAGTAATCCGGAAGTTGAGAAGTCATGGGACACTTCCCGCGTGTAATGTTGTCACAACAGATGGCGGCGGAAGTATGTTCCGATGGCTGCTGATTCAAAACAATAAAGCTTTCATGGTGCTATGTAAATTATAACACTTCGTTTTTATGTTGCCAGATGCTTGAACCTATGATAACAAAAAAATATCAATTTATTGTTCAATGTACAAAATTGAAATTGACAGCATAATATTTTATTTGCGAAATAATAATTCAATTCGGAGAAAAAAATTAGGTTGCAAATTTTTCTTAGTTTTCTTCTGAGAAGTTTTTTGAAGAAGTCATAATGGCAAACGAAACCTTTGGAACGGTCATCCAGACTAGGGACCAAAGTCTTCAACAATTCAATCAAGTATTAAATTGGGTATGATTAGAGATTTTCACGGCCAAAAGTATTATAGTGATTTCCATTATCAGGGCAGATTTGTAATGGATTTTTCTGTTTCAAATTTTCGTTAAGTCAATTAATTAAAATTATTTTTAATCATCTACCCTGATGATAGACACTGCGATGCTGTCCGAAACGTTGGTTAAATAAGGAGGTAGCGCAACACGGCATTATACCCGAAAAACGAATCACTATAAGTATTAGATTAAATCAACTTTCTATCAATGGAAAAAAAATCGACATTACAGTTCAAGTATGAGAGTATATTTTTCTTTATAATTTAAAGTAAATCAAATTTGATAACGTTAGTATTAAGTTCTGCAAGCATTTGCGTTTTTATTATCGTGACAGTTGTTTCGGTATAACTTTCGGCAAAACTGTGGCTAGCCACACTGTGATAACCTATATATATGATTATATTTATAAATCCTTACCCTATTTTTATTTGCATGTTGTTTTAATTGATTTATTAATCTTTTTGGTCAAAACTGATTTACAGAGAAAATTACTTTAATAGGACACAATAGTTTTCCCCATTTAATGATGACATATTTGATTTATCATAATTTGAAAAACGTTAACTAGAGTTCTGTGAACTAAAAACAATAATATTAATAAAATTAAATAATAATAATAAATGAACATATGTTTGCTAAAGCCGATTTGCAGAAGTTTTTTTTTTAATCTAGCAAACATATCTTGACTCCCAAAGACATGTTTTTTTAATGTAGCCAGCATGTATTTTATGGTTCTATTTGTGTTTGATTTGAGATGTTTTCTCTGTATTTAAAATATGTAATTTGCATCTTATTTTTAAAAATTTTCATAAAACCAAATTCTGTTCTAAAAACAAGATAAAATTATCCATCTGTTTTATGTATTTAAAATCAACATTATCAAATCTAAATAACGTAACTTTTATATCAAACATGAATAATGTTGACAAAAAACTCTTATCATATTTTTTACTCCAAACGTAGAAAAATTGAAAGAACAAATTGTTTTGTTTAGAATATCTGTAAGAAAAATGTGTCTTCACTGTTTATCGCGTTTATTTAATAAAAAAACATTTAAAATAAAACCGAATGTTTTATTAGCGGCGTGAAATGTGAATTATTCACTTTGAATACTTTTAAGATTTTATTCATGGCATCCAGTGTGATTGAAACAAAATGGAAAGAATTATTATTTTTCTTTCTAACGTTGAAACAATTACTTATTTCCACATGACAGAAAAGAAGATAAAAATACTTAAATACAAAATATGGATGCCTGGTAATAAACCCTAATACGTTTGGGTGTGTTGTTTGAAACTATTTCTCTATATAGAGAATGTAATACATCGAAGACTGTTCTTGCTTAATTCAGATCAAATGTCAATACAATAAATTGGGGACGCTCGGATAGTTTGGTCACGTATGCAAACTAGATGGGGGGGGGGAATAAAAGGGGACTCCCAGATGGTTTGCTCAAATATGCACACTAAATGGGGGGGAAAATAAAGGGGGACGCCCAGATGGTTTGGTCACGTATGCACAGTAGATGGAGGGGAAAATAAACCAGGACGCCCAGCTGGCTTAGTCACGTACGCACACTAGTTGGGATAGTTGGAGGGGGGGGGGAATAAAGGGGGAAGCCCAGATGGTTTGGTCACGTATGCACACTAAATGGAGGGGAAAACAAATCGGGACGATCAAATGGCTTGGTCACGTATGCACACTAGATGGGGGGGGGAATAAAGACGGAAGCCCAGATGGTTTGGTCACGTATGCACACTAGATGCAGGGAAGGGAATAAAGGATGGTTTGCTCACGTATGCGCATTAAATGGAGGGGAAATAAAGGGGGACGTTCAGATGGTTTGTTCACGAATGTACACTATATGGGGGGAAAATAAAGGGGGCACGCACAGACGGTTTGGTCAATGGACTGTCAGTGGTATATATGACGGGCGAGTAAAGAGAGGTCTTATAGATATGACAAGATCAAATTAATCAAAAATAAGGGTTAATTTAAGATCAAATGCAGGAAAATGTTCTTAATTATGTGGTCGCAAGATCCATATGTACTTGATAGTAAAAATGTATCTTTTTTCATCTGTATTTAACATAAGTATAAAGTCTAAAAAAGTATGAAGTATAGAACAACAAACAAAGAAGATGTAAGTATAGGTACAAACATATTGAATAATATTTAAAGGTAATAAAAATATTTATATATTTTGATTTGAATATATAGTTTATAAGAAGTAATAAAAAATATTTAATTTTTAAATATTTTATCTTTAATTTTTCCCATTCTTCAATATCTGTCAATTGGTGTGCCGGTGGTTGGAAAAAAATACTCCATCCGTAGAAACCACGTTTTTTAAATGAAGAAACATATTTTCTGCCTTTTTTCGATTTCCTGTGCTTGATGATTGACTAGAAGTATTGGCCCATGATGCAAACTGCATAAAACCATACATAACATAAATCATTGGTGACCGGATAACTCATCATAATGTCAATTTTTATTATGAGAATTTTTTCTTCGAAATTATTTCAGTTTATATAGAAGTTTCAAGCTAATTATTATAATTACTTAAAAATAATACCTTATTCTTTGTACCATACATAAAAAAACGTAGTCTCTTAAACATTAGTGTATCATTAAAAATAATAAAATAACAATTCAAAAGACATGAAAAGTGATGAAATAAAAACAAGGTTAAATAGATTATGCAGGTAAGATATATATTGTAATTGTGTTGCGTTATCACGGAACCAAATCTACAGTTTAATTCCTGCATTGATGAAAGTTTGCACACCTGAACTTTAAAACAAGAAAAAGGACGCTGTGTCGCTAATAGAACTTTGCACACTTGAGGTTCAAAATAAGAAGAAAATTACATTATTTGTATTTATAAACTAATGTTCATAAGACAAGGTTTTTAATGCATGGCATAGAAAATAACATATATTGGCGAGTATTGTGTTATCCTTTTTACCATGCATAAAAACCTTGTATTATGAAAATTAGTTTTTCATTGAAAAATAAAAATATTCTACAAGTCAAAATATTTCACCAACAAATATAGATATAATATATCTCGAAGCCATCTAGTGAAAAATTCAACACTAAAAAAGCCTTTCCTACCAAAATAAAATAGGTTGTTTACTGGTGATAAATTATAATATTGTTGTTTGAAATATTAGTACATATGGAATTATTTGGTGAATTAGGAATAAGCTGACATAGCATAGTGGTTCAGAGCACCTGAACGGCAATCAGAAGGTACGGGTTCAATTCGCGTCGGCGGCATTTATTTTTACTCGGGATCTATTTAAAATTTTCATGGATATTTCAGGCGAGTAATTATTGAAAAATTATATAAATATAATTTAGGAAAACTATATTCTACATCTGATTTCAATCTCTGCAATGCCAAGGACTACAGTTAGTACTAGTTAGTCACCACCGCAACTGAAACATCATGGGTTTGGTAAATAATTGCATTTAAGGGGCGGAAACAGGGGATGGGGGATTGTTTTTAGAAATCTCACCAAATTGTATCAATTTCAGAATAAAACATTATTATAAATTTATATTAAAAAAACTATACCGCGAGCTGTTATTTATATCATTGGATGTAAGATTTAGCTATACATGCAAAACAAATATAGTCAAATCAGTTATTTAATTTCACGTTTTTTAGTTCTTAGTTACATTTTGGTAAGAAAAATTGGCATGACTGAAAGCCAGATAAATATAATTTAAATGTAAAAAGAAAAAAAGGACATTATTTATAATTATTATATTTGAAATACTTTTTACATGAAAAAAAAGTTCTACTATATTATCATTTTTAATATAGTCAAATCAGTTATTTAATTTCACGTTTTTTAGTTCTTAGTTACATTTTGGTAAGAAAAATTGGCATGACTGAAAGCCAGATAAATATAATTTAAATGTAAAAAGAAAAAAAGGACATTATTTATAATTATTATATTTGAAATACTTTTTACATGAAAAAAAAGTTCTACTATATTATCATTTTTAGGCATGCAATTACATGTAAATAACTACAATAATTTACTGTACACTTGTCTTCTAACCACAAGCTAACGCTTCCATGGAAGATTAGTATTCAAATCTCACAATCCAACTCTCTCACTAATGGCCGCTGTTGGCGCGCGTTTAGTTTGTTTTCTCAAGGTCCAATGATCCGAACTAAGTGTAACTTTGAATATAATAAATTACGATATATTTTTGCTAATAATTAAAATAAACAATGAAAGTTAAACTTTGGCGGAACGTCAACGCCGTTCTGCGTAGGTGCGATTTGTAGTAGAATCGGTGAACGATGTTGGCTTAAATTTTGTGCGCGTTTCTTACTAATATTGCATTACAGCCTATCTCACTTGTGTCTACGAGTATTATCTATGAGTTCTATGAACGCCGCAGCTCAAAATGTTGGTTAAATTTACTATACATGGAGAAAACTTATTTTAAGTAATACTGTTAATTTATTAAAATTCTGGTTGAATTATTCGTTTTCCTGTTGAATATGGACATGGGACTGCAGGCCTTTAACGAATAAATTGACAAAGGTCCCAACAAAGGACCTATCAGTCGTACCAGTTAAACGATAACGTTTTATGAGGACGGCAGAACACGTGTTCATACAAATATTGATATTGATACGTACTGATATTGTCTTAAATTAATCATAGGTATATAATGCAGATAGGAATACGCGCTTCTGGTTACTACTGTTTTCAGCAGATAGGAAATTGCATAATCACTAATGAGTTTCAAGCTCTCAGCAGATTGTGGGGGTGTTCATTTGATTAAATGTTTTGCTCTCAGTTCAAATTAACATGTATTAAAATGATGTCAGATTCTTTGTTGAAAAATCACCAACCTACATTTTTTGTGTACAGCTTTAATATTCCCCACCCCAAGTCTTGCTACTGGAAAAAAATTCACTCTCAGCTAACTTGCATAACATTGAAAATAATTTTGAAAATTATCTGTTTTTTCGCCTCGTCAGTGGAATGTGACACTATTTCTCTCTGTCAGATAAAGTCTAATGGTTAATGGGTAGGTTGGTCTGTGTGAATTATTGGGAGATAAATAATAAAAGCTCTCGGAAGGGTAAAGGGCAACACAGCCCATAAATAATACCACTACTTCAAAAATGTGGTATTCAGATTAATCACTGAAATAAAACATACAAGATTGGATTATATTGGCAAAATAGTACCAAGTTCGAATACTTTTTATAATACAAGGTTCATAGAATTTGAATTTATAGTAATATCCCATCTTATCCAAGCTAATTTTAAACTTAATTAACAAATTTTGACGGCCTCGAATGTCTCGCGTTCAAACCATGGCGTGCGCAAGTAAATTTAATTTAACGAATTTGCGTTATTTCGCAATTAATTCACTATAAATAATATAAAGTATACTTGTGGCACATTCCAGAGTGGACTAATTTAGTATCGCCCGTGGTGTAAGAACACTATTCAGTATTGAAACTTCGCTTGAAATGGCTTTGGCCATGTTTTGGTGACCAGATTTAAATAGCCAGGTATTCCCTCACCTTTCTCTTCTCCATCACCTTTCCCATCCCTCAAGCTTCAGCCTCACATCATATCCCAATTGGGGAAGCCATAGTCTCACTGGCTTTAGACGGTTGGTAGCAGTTGGGACCCTTGTGCAGTATTAAAAATAAATAAAAATGTGGAGTTTTTTTTTAAAGATTTTATCTATATTGTCTCCATAGAAATGACGCTGCGAAGCAGAAAAGAAAATAAATGTGATGATCTCAAAATTCCAGACGGAACAAAAGAGAGTGCTAAACTTAACGACGCCAAAGCACGCCCCTTGGAGAGCTTTTAGAGAGAAAACAAACAGTTTGTTTTAAAATTTTCTTAAGGTTTGTTGTTTTACATGCTGATGAAGGCTCTTTATTTTTTACAAAAACCTCATGTCAAACATTATACTTTAAGCTATACTACGTAAAAAAACGAAAGACGTTAATGTTTAAAATAAATATTCCTATAATCTGTCTATTAAAAGGTTATCATAATAATAATAATAAATAATAATAATTGGATGACTTGCATAGCGCCGTTTTTGTGCAAAATCACCTCAACCATATACGAGTAATATCATAATTTTGTGGTGGGTACCTGTTTAAAAGATTTAATTCTAATAACATTTATTGTTAACAAATACTCAAGTATTACGAAGTGAAAATAGTGGGATTAGAAAGGTTTTGGTATTTTGAAACTTGATCAAGTTATGACATCTTGTAAAGAAACCGTTTCATTTCAACAATTATTTGAGGATTGTGAATAATAATATATACATGGAACGATTATAGGTCCGGTAACTCATGAGATAGGTGAGAAAAAAAATCGTGCGAAGCCGGGTAGTAACTACATTATAAATCATTTAACAAATTAACTTACTAATCTCACTTATTAGGAGGTCCCATCTTATTTTTTTCATATCTACGATACGAACCATTTTGTCACGTCTATAAATCAACCTACTCCGGCGTGACTCCAAGGTCAATCAACATTTAAATTTTCAAATTGTTCATCCGCGTCAAGAGGCTTTTTTCGGTTTTTCCAGCATTTGAGTTCTTTTCTCGAGTGGATTAGCATTTTAATCTTTTGATAAAGTTAACCTTTAGACAAAGTAATTTTAAACGTATATGCATTATAAATGTATATATCTTTCTTTACAATTAAGGTAAACAGTTTGAGGATTATTAAATAAGACACATTTGCGTAAAAGTTAGTCATCTCCGACAGTTTATTATGATGTGATTTTTATGGTATATTTTAGGTTAAGGCGAAGCTTAATGCTAAATTACTATTTTGATTAATCTTTATAACGAAATGGTGTACATTGTCAATACCAAAAAATATGCTTTAGATAAATTGAAGGTTTTCCTATAGTTTCGTTTGAGTAGAATACAAATAAAAAAATAAATTAATCAATAAAAAATATAAGAACTAAGAACATATAAACTACAATTTTTTTTTTTTCAATAGAAATGTATGAACGCGTGAAGGAAAAAACTTAAAAAAATTATTTAAACGACTATCCATGACAGTTTCACTTTTTTGTTTTCTTATAATTTTTTTTACAAAATAAATAAAAAAACAGTTTTTTGCTTGAAATCGAACGTTTTTAGACTCCGTTTGTCAAGCGATTTTAATGCCTATTACCTACAATATAAGGTATACCAAGAATATACATATGATTCGCTTGTAGCTTCCTCTTAGAGGTAGTGGGGTGGGGAGGGTTGTTGGAAAGTACCTACCTGGATATCCCGATTTAGTCACAAAATACGATTGAAGCTATTTTAAGAAACATTTGGATTTAATTGAATTTTCTTACAAGGGTAGTAGAAATAGTAACCACCCACTAAAGGTGGGCATTTAATCTTTTTTAACGTAATCGTTTCGGTTTCTCGAAATAAACGGTTACTTGAAACTGTTTTGAAATACAAAATTAAATTCTTACATTTAGTTGCATAAAACAATTTTCGGTGATAGGTTGAGGCGAAAGCGTTTCACGCGAAAGCTTTTCGTAGTAACGGTCAAGGACGGGGTTTCGGGGGTTTATAAATTCACGCGAAAGCGTTTCGTCACAACGGGTTATGGCGTTTCACTTACAGCGTTGCGGATGTGCGTCTTATTTTTTCAAAATGTTTTATTTCGTGTGTAGTTTTACGTTTTTAAACGGCTATTCCCAAATCTGCCAAACTGTTTTGAAACTTAAACTGTTACAAAAAAACTGTTTCTTCTTATTTTACGCGCGTTACATTTTGCCCACAAGCGACCTTTCGACCCGGAACAAGGAGTTGTCAATGATTGTTATCGCAGTAGTAATATTCTATTTTTAAAAAATATATAAAATATTTTTTCAACTTACAACATAACATGATGTAATACGTGCATAGCGCAATAATTAATGACATCAAAAGGGGCGCGTTTTTAAATCTGCAAACATCAGCACGCTCCTCGCCCTTTTCTCGAGTTCTATAATGGTTTCTTAAAAGATATACAAAAATTGGCACAAAAACATTATAACTATATATATTATTCATTCACGAGGGGAAAACTTAGGTCCTGATGCTTTTAGGAAATTTTCTTGTTTAAAAAGTTGCATCACTCACATTTTGGATACTTGAAATATGTTCTTCCACATTCCGATAGATCGTTAAAAAATTATAAAAAAATGTTTTGTGGTGAAATTACATTAAATTTGTAATAAATAAAAAATCAGAACAATACATTTGAAAACACTGAAAAATAAAGCATTAAATAATAATACGCAAGCGCAACACGGACAGGAAATAAGTTTAAGGAGCCAAATGGTGAAACAAACTATATAACTGTAGCGTCGAGAAAAATCTAAATTAAATAATTAATAATAAACCGCTCGACCTACTTAGTACCTACTCCCGAATTGTGTACCTGCAGTCCAAACCGCAACGTAAACAGAGCAACCTACGCACTACAAGCAGACAAACACCTACTTGCCTACTCGCGACAATACTATCGCGCAGTCGGTCTTACACATTACGAGAACTCGCCAGAAGGTTCGAGTCTACGGCCTATGCATAATCGCCGCAATGTCGAAGGTTCCCGAAACACACAGTCCGAGCGAGTGGACTCGATTTAATTGCAATTTACTACCTACTGTCGCCATCGGCCGTGTAGTATAAATAAGCCCGACGCAGCGAGTCAGTCAGTCAGTCATCATTCCGCCGTCAGTCTACAAGGCTCAACGAGTGATAACCCGCGCTACTCTTACTAGCGCAAAGGACAACGTACCCGGCTTCGCCCGTACCATCATGGACTCTATCGGGACACCATCATAGCGCCTCGGCCACGTCCATGGCCAGCGCTACTCGGATTACAAGCGCCCTGGTTCCAGTGTCTCTGACCAGCGCTTCTTCCACGCTACCATGACCACCACGAGGACACGCAGCATCCTCACTGGTCTACATCGTTCCCGCTCAACCGCCTACAAGGTCTGCCGCACCTTCGGCCTTCCGTCAGCACTGGAGTATTGATTCCACAGATCGCCAGTGCCTGACAGTCCCGAGTCCCGGTCACCAGCGCCCGGCGTCGACTCACTGACCCGCGCTCGACCACCACATCATCGCAGCAACCGGAGTATTCAACATTTGTCCTACATCATCTCCTCGTCACGGCAACTGACTCACAAATAAACACATGTGACCTTCACAACTTTCTTTCATTTCGTGCCTCTCTCCTGATCCCCAAATAACTATAACATAGAGATGAGGTCCAAGGAACTGTAAAGAAAAATAAAGTACAATTACGACATACCCGGACACAATAAATATATATACAATAAATTTTGATTGTTGTCTCTCAGAGAAAATGAGACAGCAGTAGGTAGGTCGTACATTAGAGCGTTCCGTATTCATCTTATTCTAAAGGAGTAAGCGTAGTTCATCTTAGTCCCACCCGTGATGCAGAATGTAGTATTTGCCACAATTTTGAGGTACATATATATTTTGTACTAATACATACATTCTTTGAATGTCTATCTTTGTCATACGTGAAAACCGTTTGAATAAATGATCTACTGGAAACATAAGTGTGTTTGTTACTTGCACATATTGAGTGTTGCACACATATTGTTAATTTTATGAGAAAAAGACAAGTCTATTTGAATTGCATCGTTGTTGGTGCCAGCTATACGATACACTCCGAAAGAAATTACTGTTATTAAAAAATTGAAAAAGCGAATAACAAAGTACGTCCGATACAATCATTGATGTTGAATTTGTGATTGAATATACCTAACTTTAGAGAAAAAATATGCTTGCCAAGTATTGTCAATCGTTATGAACTATATTTATGTTTGTAAAATTAGTAGCATTCATGATGATGAGAGCCAACATAAAATCATAAATAAAGGAGCTGAACTAAGTGGTAAGAACATACACAATATAAAACCCAATAGCCCCATACAAAACAACCACAAACTTCACGAGCAAATTCGACTATTTCATCTGCCACCGAATCTCGCAAATTTCACCCTGAACATGACATTGTATTGGTCCAATTTTTTACACAACACGGGGTATCGGAAAGTTACCTTCACTGTTATAATTTCTCCAGACAGAATACTATGCTTTCGACTGTCAATATTTTGTTGATTTCAGCATATAAGTTTCAAACCAGATGGCATATGAACGTACGTTACTCTGGAACGAAATGAAAATAAATATACAATTTAAAAAAATCTAGATTAACATTTAAAACAACCATCGCTTTACCTTTTTACCGCTTTGGAATGGAGTTTTTCTTATCAATTGATCAACGAATTCACAATCGGACTGAAAACATTCATGATATTATAAAAAAATGAATTCCTGAACAATTTATGTATTTGGACAAACATAAAAATGTATTGCCTAGAAAAGTTAACTCGCAAATCACTAACAGCCATGTACAGGAAAAGGTTACATACATTTAAATGTATGTAAAAGGTTGTCTACGAATGTACGTTATTTGGATTAAAGTCGTATAAAGCCATTATTTTCTCCATTTGAGCAGATTTCCCAAAGCAATAAAACTTATATCAGTTTTATTAATGGGAATAGCAGGTCCTTTTATCTACTGAAAAAACTATTATGGTTTCCACATTTAATTGCCAATGGAGTTTTATTGGTTTCGAACGTAATTGAATACTTTATTGCACTTTTGATAAAATGTCAGATGCAGTAAAATATTTATGATGGCTTTCCCATAAATAATTTTTAATGCCTTTTGAAATAAAAACTTGGCACTATCAGAGTAATTATTTAAAAAAGTTTATTATTTAAAAAATCACAGGTAACTTTGTATAAAATGCAAAATATAAAACTTTTAATCGAACAATACAAGACATGGCAGACAGGTTTCGCACGTATGAAGCTTCTTCAGGGCTTATATTATATCAACTGATTGATATAATAAGACCTGACGATGCTCGAACTCTAACGAAACCTGGTTGTCTGTCATGTATTGATTCATTAAAAGCGGTGTATTACAAAGTGTGATTTCCATTTACGAGTATATATAATGTCACACACTCAAGTATTTTCTTCCTTTGAAATTTTATTTCTTTTGGGAAGGAAGCTTGTTATTTTTTTTTAATCTTTGTAATATCATGTTTCCAGTTAAATTCTGTGAAACATTTCCCTTATCTCTCTCGCAATCGTCTTTCTTTTTATTTTTATTTCCCCTCTCTCACTGTCGTTCTCTCTCGTTTTTTCTCTCTTATAGCTGACCTAGTTAGTTTTAAATAATACTTGGTCAATTTCTGTTGTGAGATTTCATGGTACGAGCACTTTACAAACAAGGAAAAAGAAAAAAAATAAAGTAAATACTGCACAAGAGAACAAGAATAAAACTTTCACAGTACTTGAATATTTACTATAAAATATGACGATTTTTTAAAACTGATTTCTTTTAAAAAAACCTTTGAAACAACTGGTGGAGTTGCAAATGTTGTCTGTGAATCAATTTGTGGTTGCATTTATAAATTTATAATCAATAATTATAACTTTGACACAACTATTTGGATAGCTGGTTAGCAGTTAGAATGTTGAAAGGATTCTTAACTTACCCCTGGTGTTATGATACACTTCTTTTTGCGAATCAATATTATGACCCTGAGACACTAATCACTGCACAAGTTTCCGCGATAGATTCGATATTATACACACTAAAGGAGCACTTAACATGTTCACGGCATCAGCTGATTTTTATAATATATTGTTGCAATGTCACTGACGTGGGCATGTAATCCACATTGTCAGACAGGGACAGGTAATACGTAGGAATGCAGGAACATATATTAAAGGGAGATGAATATATTTGTATCAACAACAACTGGTCTTTTATTATCTTTATCTTACCCGCTTTAAAGATGTTATGATGTGAACAATACATGCTAGTAAAATTGAGGGGCGTCACTAGTAAAAGTAGAAAGTTAACGTTAATTTTTAATTTCGTTATTTTATTGATCAATGATATAATCAATTTCAAATACTATAAATATTAATTTATAATGACTGTTCATAACGCAAATAAATTAAATTATAATAAGCTAGACTCACCGGCTAAACAAATAAACAAAGCTAAAAAACAAATATTTTGCTTTGTTTAAAAACCAGGATTGGCGTTTTTCAGTTTTAGCTTGAATCAAATGAAACATGTTCTACTATACAGGGTGAAAATTTCCTCCAAAACAAGATGATATTTTGCAAACAGAGCACAAAGCATGTGAATATACGACTCTAATTCACGACGACACAACGATTGCAACTGTTTGCCACGACGCGACGTCACGAATGCGAATATATACTGACTTGCGACAATTTACAGTGCAACAAAAAATCACCTTCTTCTTTCCAATGTGGGTAAGGCTGTTTTTTAAGGAAAGAAATGGATAGAAGGTATGATAGTATATGATGGGAAATTATGGTAGGCATTATTCCAAACTGTTTCAATACTAAACAGCTGTATTTTTTATAGGATAAAAATATTTAAAATCAACATGTTTTGTCCAAAATTACAAGTAGCTATGGTTAAAATCGATAACCTTGTTTGGCTTTGGAGATATGAATTGTGCGCATGCGGTGTTTTTTATTATTAATTACCTTTGTCCATATACTAAAAATATACTATTTTAGAAAATTAATATAGATTTGCGACACCACCGACTGCAAATTAAACAACGTAAAGCTGTACGTATCGTACATCTCTGCGGCCCGCGAACAAATTGAAAATAGATAAATTGCTCCTCCCGCTAAAACAGTTGATCATCACTGAATTTTTAGAAAAAAAATTAACATTTTTATATTTTTTCAACTCGAATCTTAAAAAAATCAGTAGGTAATAGACAATTAGGGTCGGGGTGCAGGGTCACTCGACTGAGTGACCAGAAAAAAGTTTTGGAAAAAAAATAATTTGAAAGTGTCAAGGCTTCAGGACAGCAAGACTTATCTAGTATATTTCAAAGCTATGGAATAACGTATCTACAGCAGTGTAACGCGTGTACTAATCGGGTCATTTTTACCCTGTTATTTTCTTCGCAACGCCAACTCCACAAAAATGATGAAAATTTAATGTATTATGTTCTTCACTAGATATTTTTGTCAATTCGAGATCGCACAGAATTAATACAAAATTGATATTAATGAGATCAAGAGTAACAACAATTTTTTATTATTGTGAATTGATTTAGTATGTACATTTAGTAATCAAATATTTATTTGCCAAGGTATTACCAATTTCATCTCTCTTCTCTTTCAATCCATTATTCCGTACCACCTCTAAACGTTCTGTATTTTTTGAGTACCATAGTTCTACTGGTTCCGTGTAGCTGGGAATCTCGTGTGACCAACACAATACAAAAACTAGCAACTTCGAAATTACACAACGTAATCTTTACTATAAAATCTGTTGTGTTGGTCATACAAGATTTCATAGTAAAGATGACGTTTTTTTTTCATAGTAAAAAAAACAAAAATTACTTGTCATCTTTACTATGAAATCTGTTTTTTAAAGCCATACGTTTTTGAGAATTTTTCTTAGTTCTTCTTGTAATTTCTAGGTTAACGCAACTATTTCCAGTTTGCACATAATATAATGAGCTTTGACTCTATTTAACTAAACAAAACAACTTGATAAATCCAGTCTTTCTAAAAAAAATGTACTTAAAACTAAAAAAAACGTTCAAAATTAAGCTTTAATAGTTTTACAGAAGGTGCTTGTTTATTTATATAATAATTAAGTGAGCGTAGCGAAGTCTAGTTTTAACGCGCCTAAATTAAAGAATTAGTAACATTTTTGTACGTTCCGTTTCTGGTTCAATACGGTGGCTATTTTAAGGATCCGTAGTAAGCATTCAAAATGAATAAGAATGTGATTTGAAAGAGAAATATGTAAATACGAATGTTAGAGAGAGCGCGCTAATCTTGAAGAATCGAAGCGATTTTTTTTAAATATTTAATAAAATACCACTCGTTTAAAATAAAGCAAAAAATCTCTTGACGAGTGCTTGATTTGCAAAAATACAATGTGATTTTCTTTGATGTTTCAAATAAAAATTTTAGAAAGAGTTTTATTTCTAAAGAGTGAATTTCATATAATTACCCTTTGAGCTGTTATACAAATGTTTATATATTCCAAATCGTATTCTCTAATTAAGTCTATCAATTTCTTAGTTAAATTTTAAAAAGTTAATGAAGATGTTTATATTGACAGATTGTCTTAATATTTTTTTATCCTTGTCCTTTCTTAAATAACAAGATTTTAGAAGTCCCATTTGCTAAAAACTGAACATCGCCCTAGCTGTTTTTATTATTTACTTGTTTCTTCTTGGGACTAATTATTAATAAGTAGTTAAGGTTCAAATATCATTACAATATACTGTCAAATTACCCATCTAGTAACTCATCAAATTTTTTTTTCTTTCTTTTTTCAAATATTTTGTGTTTTTATGTAGTATTACTTTATGTTTATGATTACTCTATGTTTGCTTCACTCAAATGTAAATTGTTAACCTCGATACAGGCGTAGTCCTAGTGAGGTTAATTTTTATGAGAAAAACGTGGTTTATGTATAGTGAAATGGAATAAATAAATATTAACTTTAAATTTTTTTTAAACATAAGAACAGAAATATGTTATACATCGGTAAAAATTCGAAATGCGGAAGCTATTTTTTCAAATGTTAAATCTTCGTCTTTGTTTTGACTTTTTTATTTGCACTTTTTCAATATTATGACAGCTCTCTGTAAGAAGTTTGAAAAAAGAACTGTCATTGAGATAGTAACGTTTCTTTTAACAATTTGTTAAATTCTTTTTATTTTTTTTAAATATTACATCAAATATATGCTGTATAATCACGTAGATTGGTAAGTAGTTAGAAATCTTATGATTTCAGAGAAAATATACCTTTTTTTGGACGTGTGGTCTACTGTTCACAGAACTATTAGTAATAATATCACGTTTCATGTTATACATAAAAATGGTTCATTCAATAATTCATCAACAAGAAAAATGTTTATTAAATAAGAAAAAAAAACAATGTTGAAACTTGTGCGAATCCGGGGATGAAATACTAACTAGTAAGCCATAAAAACCGTTGTATTTTATTCATTACAACATTTCGTTCACCACTCAAGAGTAGAAAATATATTTTTTTATTCCCCAAGTGAATTGGAAAAGGGATATAAAATGTACAGCTCTGAATTGTGCGGTGAAAAGCGAACTGAAATGGTTCTTAAACGTTTTATTCGCTGAAATAAATCCTTTGAATTCGACTTTCTGGTTTATTTTTAACGTTAATTGCAAATGATGTATGTGCGATCAAAGGTGTTATTCGTGTCTTCGTTTTTTTTTTAATTCATATTATATGCGAGTATATTTAAAGTGCTGGGTAATATGTACAAATAAATCGTTCCCTTGGGACCACAAGGTTCTATATGCCATTTTGCATAAAGCTGGGGTATTGAGGTTCAAAGTTTGAATCTCGAAACAACAAACATACTAATAAATTGAGTTGTCTGCTGTGTGCATTTCTTATTCCTTCGTTAAATTTCCCATGTGAAATCTGGTTCAATGAACTCAAATTAAAGTAAATTTAAGTGCAATTTTCCAAATTGTAACTGATTTTTTTGAGGAATTCAGACAAGTCATTAAATAGGTAGGTACCAACATGCAATAGGAAAATAAATTTATTTTTATCATTGCATTTACAATTCTATATTCGTAATTTGTATTTCTTTTGTTAAAATTTTTGATAGATATCGTGATTTTTCAAAGGTCTAGGCTTTTTTTTACTTTTTTTCATGAAAGCGTTATTGAAAACAAAACATATACTTTAACTTTTCACGGGTCACAAATAATAAAATTTGACATTGATTTATAAATGTGTGCTAAGAATGTATTGTAATTGAAAGATATTTAAGTTTCACATTTAACCCTTTGAAATAAGTATAGGAACTGTTCTCGCGAATTTTATTTTTAGTTACTGGCAAGGTCTACCAGCTAGCTACACCAAAACGACACGGAGCCCCCATCAGCGGGCGTAGCGAACCGATGAAACATTCTGACACGAGCACACGTCTACTAGAGACGTCATATCTCAAATAGTTCCTTCAGCATCTTTTGAACAATTGTCCTCCATCATTAATCTCCACAATCCGTAAACTATTTAGCACTGCTTTGAAGTAAGTTAAAGGCAAGTTAAACAACACTGCTAAAGACTCTATCTGCGTATTTTAAGTTTTCTTTTGGATTAATGCAGTGTTTTTTTACGTACAACGTTAATACGTTAAGAAAATTTAATTACAAAATTATGTTCTTCATAACCTTTCCACAATTGTCATTTTTTTCTCAGTTTTTTCCGATATAATCTTGCAGTCCCAAGAGAATTGGCTCGAAGTACAATGCAAATGAAACCATATTGCTCCAAAAATATTTGTTCCAAGGCCAGGAAATGTTTAACGACCATAAAAGGTTTTAAAAGCTACTGAAAATGTTGTGTAATATCCTTGAGAGCTTTTGATTTTATATCAATCATCTAACAATGCATTAATAACGATCTCCCGGAGGTTACGTTTCTGATTTTCTGGGAACGTCAAATATAATAATGATATATTATTTGGGCGCTTCCAGATATTGTATTATTGATTGCTTTATTAACCTAGCAAAAGTGGGTCTTATAAGAGCTGTGGTGAAGAGTGAAGATAAGAAATAATTTTTAATTTATTAGGATTAACTTATTAAAACTTACAAACCACATTGAAATATTTTTAAATCATTGATGAAGATAATAGAGAGGAGTACAGAGAAAAAAGGTAACAGTTGCATCTGGGTCTTGAACCCAGATCCATTGGTCTTACCGCTAGACTGGCTTCTATTACGATTGATCTATTGCCACCTAATTACATTAAGTAATTTGTATCAATCTTGTACATCCATTTTAAAATTACAAATATCATTTTCAATATATTTTTCCTGCTGCCATCTTATAATTGATATGACTGCAAAGTTCTAAGCGAATATTTTTATAACATATTTAAGATGGTGTCTTGGATAAACCTGTTAAATTCACCTTCCCGAATGCTTTGAGGGCACTATCATACCATTATATTTTTTTATGATAAACTAATGTTTATAAGACAAGGTTTTATGCATAGCACAAAGGATAATAAATAATTATACGCAATAATTAGTCGCCTGAAATATCAATACAAATTGAAAATATCTCCCGACTAAAAATAAACACGGTCAAAAAAGGTGGAAAAATTGTTGATTGAGGTACTAGTACAAATTGAATTATTTGGTTGGTTGAAAATAAGCCCACATAGCTCAGTGGTTCAGAGCACCTGACCGGACAACATAAGGCACGGGTTCAATTCCCGCTGGAGGCATTTGTTTTTACTCGGGAGATATTTTCAATTTGTATTGATATTTCTGGCGACTAATCATTGCTTACAATTATTTACTATCATACTAAATTAAATTCTTAGTTATGAGTGTGAATGCCTTTTGGAATAACTTTTAAAGGGTTATACCCATGAATTTAATATATCATTGAAGAAGATAATACTAATAAATTCATACCATTATATTTTTTTATGATAAACTAATGTTTATAAGACAAGGTTTTATGCATAGCACAAAGGATAATAAATAATTATACGCAATAATTAGTCGCCTGAAATATCAATACAAATTGAAAATATCTCCCGACTAAAAATAAACACGGTCAAAAAAGGTGGAAAAATTGTTGATTGAGGTACTAGTACAAATTGAATTATTTGGTTGGTTGAAAATAAGCCGACATAGCTCAGTGGTTCAGAGCACCTGACCGGACAACATAAGGCACGGGTTCAATTCCCGCTGGAGGCATTTGTTTTTACTCGGGAGATATTTTCAATTTGTATTGATATTTCTGGCGACTAATCATTGCTTACAATTATTTACTATCATACTAAATTAAATTCTTAGTTATGAGTGTGAATGCCTTTTGGAATAACTTTTAAAGGGTTATACCCATGAATTTAATATATCATTGAAGAAGATAATACTAATAAATTCAAACGAAACATGAAACAAAACAATACAAAGAAAAATAAAAAGGTAACGGTCTTAACTGGGAATCGAACCCAGGATCTTTTTCTTACCGGAAAGACGCACCTAACCACTAGGTGATGTGTGAGTGTGTGTCTTATTCTGTTTAATCTGTTGTTTAGATTAATTTATTATCTTCTTCTTCAATTATTTGCTTATTGATATATTTATTCCCATTAGATATATGATTAAATTTGTTTTGTCTCTTTTAAAATAAAAATATGTTGTTTTTTATATCCACTTTTAGAGACACATTTTTTTTCAAAATATATTTCAAATTCTACTTCATGGTTTAAAAGTTATATTAGATTTGGTTCATAACTGCAGATTTACAATTTTCGATCCAAAATTAATACAGGAGCGAAGGCCAATTTCATAGCTTAATGAATGATTCAGGGGCAAACGGGTTAAAAGGCCTTCGGTTAGTTGGCAGCGGGTTTAAGGCTTTTATCATAGGGTGAGATTGGCGGCCATCATAACACCCCCTCCCCCTTGGTAATGGGGCATTCTGATATCAGAAATTATCTAATCAAGCCTCATTGTTGGTGATCTCATGGTGATTACGCGTGATTACCTTCTGATTACTGCATAAAGCGAGGGGAATTGGACACTAGAATAGGAACACGGAAACTGATTGATCAATTAATGAGTGGATTATGTATTGTAACAATATAATTTATTGCGTAGTATCCACGTTACCCGTGCTTTATTTATTTTTTCAGAATCAACCGCACAAGTGCCATTTACATAAATAATATTATTCATGATTATATTACATATAATATAGATATAGAAGGAAAGAAAAACAAAAGAAAAATTATAATATTGAATATTTAAGTGACCAGTTAATGCTGAGTTGGCATCGCGTTTTGGACCCACCCAAGGGTTGTGCTTTCAATTCCTCGTATGTATACACTTTAATTTACTCCAAATAAGGGTAGGAATCACTTGTTTAGGCGAAGCTTAGTGCTAAATCATTATTTTTATTAATCTTTATAACGAATTGGTGTATATTATGACTACCAAAAAATATTCTGTAGATAAATTGAAGGTTTTCCTATCGTTTTGCTTGAGTAGAATACAAATAAATAAATAAATTAGTCAATAAAAAATATAAATGTACAATACTAAAAAAAATTTTTTTTCAATAGAAATGTATGCACGCGTTAAGGAAACAACTTTAAAAAATACAGTATTATAACTAAGATTATTTGTGACAGTTTCACTTGATTAACTTTTTTGCTTTCTTATAAAATTATATACAAAATAAATAAAAACTAGTTTTGTGCTTGAAATCGAACGTTTCTAGACTCCGTTTGTCAAGCGTTTTTAATGCCTATTACCTACAATATAAGGTATACCAAGAATAAACACATTTTTGGCTTCTGGCTTCCTCTTAAAGTAAGTCAAGTACCTCCCTTGACACTCTGTATAAGAATAAGGGAAGAATAATCATGATTTTCTGTAACTTCTATTTAAGCTTGCCAACTAACTTAAAATTTAATTTTTTAAAGTTTATTTACAAACTTTTTGTATTGTTTTGTCTTCATGTTATATTTGTACTTAAATTTCCAAGGATATTCACACTTGTTTGTGTTGTAGAATCCCTTAAGATCGCTTACATAATAAATCATGAAATAAACAATTAATTAATGTACGCGCCGGGAAGCTAAGATAAATGTGAAACGTCTTCCTTATTAGTTCCCCAAATTGGCAAAGGCTACCGCGCTAATCATTTTCTCTGTTGTGGTAGGCTAATATCAATATCACTTCCGTCACCAGAATTTACAACAGCGATGGGGGCTTTTAGGGTTTTCATCAATGTGGAAAATAAACGCGAATATTTTCAATTTTCACTGCTTAGTTCTAGTGGATGGCACAATAAAGCTACAGTACCTACCTACCTACCTACAGTACAAAACTGTGATACACAATACTTATTCTTGGTACCTTTAAAGTGTCTGTGAGCCTGAAGTAAGCTCGTTTTCATCTTATTTGGGGTATAATCTTAAGATTTATTACTTTCAGTATGGGTATTACAAGAGAATGTGTCAATTATGATTATCTACTGTGTCAAGTTAATTCACTAAAATTATCCAATAATTAATGACTTAACTTGTTTATATAAAATCATAAACACAATAATTGACAGCCCTGAACTGTTATGCTTGATTTCTTTCCATGTACCTCGCTAACCAACATCGAGAAACTATCTATGGTATTATTGCGACAACTCCAACACGGAATCACAATTGCATACTCTCGCTTACCGTGTACAAAATTTAAGTGATGATTTTAAGGAAATTATTGACTTTTTTATCGTTTCTATAAGTAAATTCAAACAGGTCTTAATAGAAATAATTTTGGCTAGTAGAATAAAAAATATTGTTAAAAAATTTGCCTAGCCCTGCTTTGACTTATTAAATTTATTTATTGTGGTACTGATACCTGTATACTATGTACATAAACTGAAGTATTTAAGTACACTAGGAATTTTCTATCGATTTACTTCTTTAATGGTGTTTCCAGTAATGTTTCAGAATCTGTCTATTATCTAATCTACTATTATTCCACCTTGTATTGTAAGTTAGTACTTTGTTTTAATGTGGTTTAGCATTATATGTTATTTATCTTTAAAAAATTAATACGTAACACTCCGCTGGGGTTAAAAATATCAAATAAATAGATCAATTTATAAAACTGTTTAATTCAAGGTAGATTATGATGTGAAGGTTCTCAAAATGAACAACGTCATCTTTACAAAAAAACTTTTTCCTTATTTACACAACTCTTATAATTCGAAAAGACTGTATAGGACGGCCTTGAGGTCAACGTCCTCTCTATTCTGCTCTCAAAATCTCTATCCGTTGCTATAAAACTAACTTTTAGCCACCTAGGTTCTGAACCTATACATATCTCTTGAATAAGTCTATAAGATACTAGCACTAGAGCCATCTATGATAAGTAGTTCGAACTATCATAGATTACGAAGGAAATTATTCTTCGGGACCTCAATTTTTTTAAATGTAAAAAAATCTAACGTTATTGAAATTGTAGTCAATATCATCGAGTTGTCTTTGACCTAGCAATCGACACTTATTATGAATATTGACGATATCGTTCACATCGCTATAGATCACACAACCTCGAATTTTCTGTTCAGTGATGGGAACAACTTACGCAGCGCCATTCAACTTTCTTCAATCTTGTAATTCACACGTTGGTATGTTATGGTTTTTTTATTGGCACCTTTTAAACTATTATTTTATAAAGCCAGCGCCATCCTTAAAATTGCTTGACAGTTCAAAACATTATCTTAGGCCCAGTGCGTTAAATTATATGCGGTTTTATAGGCACCCTTTAAAGTTTTAATGTTGGTTGTAAAATTCTTGCCGCAAAGGAGTTCATTCTAGTATTGTGGGTTTTGGGACAACTGCGTGAAATACTTTGTAAACATAAAATAATACATCAATGTTTGTAACCAAATTTGAAATTAATTGTGACCACATATAATTAAAAAAAAAAACAAAATCCAAAACGTTACGGTAACCCAGATTTAGGAGAAAAAAAGAAAGTTGAAATTGTGAATAACAGCAATAACAGCAAACGTGTCGAAGTTTTAGCGCCGAAGTGATGTGCATCAACGACTAAGCATCATTATAATCATTCCAGTGCAGACCCTCTAAAATCACGGAATAGTCTAAATTTTTGATCCTTTACCAATCAGTTCCAATTTTTCAAATAATCAAATATTATATGGGTACTTTGATCACAATAAGCGAATCAAGAGTGGACTGTAAAATATTATTTGTGAAGTTTGCAGTTGACACAACTATGGTGGGAGATGGTGAACATGGAGTAAGGAAGGAATCCGACTTACCCCTTTGATGTTCTTCAAAGATGTTGATGGTTGGTTTCACTCACAGGAAATATGATTTATTTCACTCACAAGCTTCCATAACATCTAGGCTGGCTACGTAACACACTGAGGGAACAGAATATGTTCACTGCACAGGCCTTCTACCCTGAGTTAATATTAATAACAGCACTGATAACAAATGGATGTTTATAAAACAGGCTCCATCAATAAACTGCTTTGACAGTCACTTTTATTGTTGTAAAATGTTAAACACACACGTGGGTATAATCAGAGGTACTTGTAGGTAAAATAGAATGGGAAAAATTGCAAGGACAATGTTAATGGAAGATTAATAGTTGCGTCAACAGGTACTCTATCGTTTGTCTGAATTCTTCACACAGCTGATCCCAATATAGAAATTATACTTAAATTAAAAACAAATTTGAGTTTATTGAACGAGATTTCACGGGAACAAACAACCATGCACAGAAAACTGAAATGAGTGTGTTTTTATACTAGCGCACACTCGTGATAAATTACAGGATAGTATAAATTTTATCTGAATCAGTTCCAATTTTTAAAATGTCAATTACAATAATTTTCTAATATAGCTTGTTTGAAGTCTTCAAACAATCAGTTAATTAATTGTAATTTTGAAAATGACAATTAAATTCAAAGCGAACTTGAATTTCTTGAATCAAAGACGCACAGACAAACGAAATAGGTATTTTATTAATTCATTATTATACCAGATTCTATTGAATATGAGATTCGCAATTTTTACAAGAGTCGTGGTTTCGACTTCCACTGATAACCAACAAAGGCAATAAATCTTGAAAAAATAAATTAAATTTTTTGTTAAAGTTATTGTTGTGTCGAGGGATTAGAAAGCCCTTCAACCTTTAATTTTACCCGTTCGTTAAAGGGCCAAAGGGGCCGCCATATCGCTGGCCGTTCATAACGGCCGTTACGGGAATTGCTTCATAACGGAGTAACGAAACCGTGTAGTTTTAACAAAAACTGATTTTTATGCTCGCCATTTTGAAGGCGCCTTTATTTTATGAACGGAGTTTTGTACGCATTTTGTGGTTTGATACTGCGGAAAATTTCGCATTAGAATAAAATTATTATTTGTATTGGCTTTTCGTAATGATTCTAAAAGAGATTATAACAGCAATTGCTTTGTCGATAGGCAAATGAGAGTTAAAGTTTGATTCAGGAAAATAAACCGTAAAAAAATTTCATGGTTTTGTAAACAATGAAGGAGTTCTCGGAAGTATTTCAATAATTCTAAATACGTTTCTAGGCTTACGTAGGGAACAGTGCCTATAAGAGTTATCATTGTTCGTGTACACGAAGCTGCGGTCTTGGGAAAAAATATGATAATTGAAAAGGAGATATTATTCTGGAGAACCGTTTTTGAAACTTTTACTATTCAGGAACTACTTTTTCTTTTTAACTCATTGTTAAGGATATACCATTAAAGAAGAAGATAATACAAACAAATCTAAACGAATTATGAAACAGAACAAGATAGAGAAAAATAAAAAAAGATAACGATTACAACTAGGAATTTAATCCAGGAACTCTAGTTTTATCTGGACCTATTTATTAAGCTTCATATTTGTTGATATCATATTTCAAATTCAGAATAAACAATATCATCATAATAAGGTACCGATGGTCGAGTGGTTTAAGACTCTTGTCCCGGAACAACCAGATATCCTGGGTTCAAAAATTGTTAAAAATAAAAATTAAAAATATAAATATAAGAATATATGAATGTACTTAACTTAAAAATAAAAAATGTTGTTATAACTAAACTTTCGTCCAGCGGAAGACGAGATGGTCATAGGGTACGTCCTAATATGCGTGTGGCCGCAATCGCGTCACATGCTGCACTGTTTACTCAAATTAGGAAGGTAATGAAAGAGTCAAGGTCGAGGAGCGGGGGGAAGTAGGTGATTTCGAATTTCGCCGAGTAGCGCGTCGTCGCCTCAACGAGCGATTAGTTATCTAAGGTTAAAAGGAGAGTTTGAAACACACTTGAAACAAACTTATACGAGAAAACGAGTACCTTATCCCTTGTTGAGATTTTGAATGCCCTTTTTCTTTATAGTGGTTTATTTTTGGGGTATTACGCTGGTTGCCTTTTTTCTCGTTCGACTCTCTCGTTTTCGTTATTTTTAGCATTGAGCCACAGCGGTAATACTTACTATCTTTTATCAACAAATTCGTTTGTTAATAATTCGATTTCATGATTCTATTAACTCGTCGTAGAACGTTCTTGAATAATTCGGTAAATATTCATTTTTATACTTGTATTATCCTGATATAGCATAGCTGATACATAATTTGATTTCACAGTAACTCTACATGTAATTTTTGCCTGAATACTAACAAATATTATTATTCATTATGAATCATTAATTTGTTATCTTCAGATCGTAAAGATAAGTAAATTACGCGGGAAGAAGAAAATTGTCCGTGCTGAATAATTTATAATATTTAGGTTATCTGTGAAAATAGGAATGAATTCTCAGTTCAAGAAATGTTTTATTAATGCTGTGATTACGCGGACATATCTCAGGATAGATGGGTTTTCCGAGACTAATAATGACCACATCAAACTTCCTTCCACGGCAATCCGCTGGGTTTGGTAGCCATCTATGGTCCGGAGCTCCAAAATGGATATTGCAAGATAATGTGTCAATTATGATTATCTACTATGTCAACTATTTTCACTGCTTAGTCCTAGTGGATGGCATAACGAATCTACAGATACTCGTCAGCAGTGAAATACAATACTTAATTTTGGTACCAACACTGCAGAGATAGAAAGTCTGTGCACCAGAAATAAGCTCATGTTTTATCTTGGGGTTTAATCTTAATATTTATTACCTTCAGTGTATTACAAGGGAATGTGTCAATTAAAATCAATTATAAAATCAAAATTAAAATCATAAATTCAACAATTAAAAGCCCTTAATGTTATGCTTGATTTTTTTCCATATACCTCGCAAACCAGCATCGAGATATTATCTACCGTATTATTGCGATAACTCCAACACGGAATCACAATTGTATACTTCCGTTCGCCTTGTAAAAAATTTGGGTGGTTATCATAAGGATGTTATTAAATTATTTAACGTATCAATCGCTAAATATTTAATAAATATGTAAAAAAATCAAATTTAAAAGCCCTTAAATGTTATGCTTGATTTTTTACAATATACCTCGCAAACCAGCATCGAGATATTATCTACCGTATTATTGCGATAACTCCAACACGGAATCACAATTGTATACTTCCGTTCTCCTTGTACAAAATTTGGTTAATTATCATAAGGATGTTATTGAATTATTTAACGTATCAATCGCTAAATATTTAGTAAATATGTAAACAGGTAAATATAATTCTTTTCGGCAAGCAGAATCAAAAATCTAGTTGAATAAACTGCTAAGCTGTGCTTTGACTTATTTAATTCATTTATTGTTCGACTGAGACCTGTAAAATAAATACACGCACTGAAGTATTTTAGTATACTAAGGATTTTCTCTCATTTTCTTTTAAATGTTCTTTGTCTTAAAAAGTAAACTTGTTAAAGCTGGGGGTGAAAAATCAAATAAACAAAGTAAATTATAATTTCACGTAGATTCTATTGTGAATGCTTCTTGAAATAAGCTGTATAGGTCTCGAGCTCCAAAATACTGGAAAACCCCTTGACTTTGCGTAAAAACAGGTTGCAGTCTTTGGAGCACAGACGTGAAATGGTAAAGTGTTTTTATTCTATTGGAGTTTCAATGGTAGATGCTACGAGTTACTACCATAACTTGTAAATTACTAGTAAGTAACTAATAAATAACTATTATATAACTAACTAATAACTAGTAAATACCAAGTAAATAACTAGTAAATGACTAGTAAATAACTAGTAAAAACTAGTAAATAACTATTTATTTTTCGGAATAACTTAATTGAGTAAAACCTCAAATTGTAATATTTAATTATTGAAGACAATATTAGCGATTTCTAAACGAAAATCTGAAACAGAAAAATCAGAAAAGGATACGGTCACATCTAGGACTCGAACCCAGGACCCTTGTCTTTTCGGGAAGACAAGGGTCCTTGGTTCGAGTCCTAGATGTGACCGTATCCTTTTCTGATTTTTCTGTTTCAGATTTTCGTTTAGAAATCGATAATATTGTTTTAAATAATTAGTAAATAATTAATAAACACGCCAAACGCACTCCAATATTTAACCCTTTCAACCTCACACATTTGTTACACCTACATAACAACAGGATATGCTTAGTTAATAAATAAAAAAATCTAATATAATTTTTATTATTTATATACTTAAAAAAATCCTAATACCTACAAACATGAAGATAAAATGAACATAATAAAGGATCCCAAGCCAAACAAAACCACGGTTTTTGAATTATTTGGCATGGGAATTAGAATTGCAACAAAGCAGAAAAATAGAAGGCATAGATTATAATTCACGGGCAAGTAAAATACGGGGCTATTTATTTCACAAAATCAAGTGTAATTAATTTTTTTCATCGTGTTCTTGGGGAAAAACACTGGTATCGAAAGTGTTAAAACCGATAGAAATACGCTGTGGGCGTGTGCGTATGCCCAAAGTAAGCTCAACTTTTCTCTACTTCTGATGAAATTTATCGAACATTTTCAAATTCAAAAATTCTTTATTGAACAAGATGGTCAATTCCATAGGACTAAAAGCCAAAAGTAGTAAAGATTTTACTTGTATAGGTATTTTTTTTCGAAGACTTAAAAAGCAAGTTTAAAAACCCAATAACAGTTTTTTTTGCTCAGTCAATTGCTTACTCACTCAGGTCTAACCTAGCTTATTTATTTTCAATGCCTACAAATAATAGCGTAATAGGATAATATTTGTTCCAGACTCAGGATTAATGTTTGCGTTTTCATTTTGGCAATAAAGAAAATAATATCTTTCCCCAGAGAGATAATAGTAACGAAAACATATTACTTGCCTTAGTTCACTAATCAAGGGAGAATAGCTGGAATGACCTATTCACGGAATATTAAGATTACTATAGTAATTGAATCATTTTACAGTGCCATTTTTGTGAAGAAGGCGCTTCAGAATGAATCAGTTAAAAGGGAACTTAATGAAGTCTTCTTGTTCATATAAATTTAACTGAAATTCACTGAGCGAAAATAAAGAAAGTTTTTGTTGATTTTGAATTTAATCATTTAAGTAAGTACTGACTGTTTTGATTTGTTCAGAGCTTAAGATTATCGATGGGCACATTCGAGGTAAGACTGTATTGAAAACTGGAGGCTAAAGCAATTGTGTAAGGATATTTTCAAATTCTGATTCTGATTTGAAAGGATTTGATTGATTTGGAGCTTAATAGCGGTCATTTAAAGAAAATTAGTTCTTTTAATGTTTTATGTTTTTTTTTTTATAGGTACATACGTAGATACTAGGGATGAATGCTTGTAAACCTTTGTTTTTTTTTTTTAATATTACCGTACTTATTTCTGATAATAGAATTGAATCTTTAATTTATCAATATACGCATATCTTCAAGTTGTTATTTTTAATAAAAAACTTAATTGGGTGTTATATAATATCGATAATGGACACTACATTTTTTGTTAACAAGTTTCGTTGACCGAATGCCTAAATTTAATTTTGCCAGTTTCTCTTATTTTTATTTTGACAGACAAAATATAAAAAATGGGATGATAAGAAATATTTTTGTATTGATCTTCGCAAAATAAAGAATTTCATAAATGATTTAGTGTCAATATTAGGTTGTAGTTACAATACCACCCAACAGATGCCGGTTAAGTGTGTAGATATAAGTTATTGTTATTCAGTTTATGTAGTTTTTAAACAATTCGCCACATGACAGAGACAACATGTCGGCTATACACGAACGATTACGAGTACAGCCGACGGCTTAGTAGGAGTTCCTTCCCTCGCATGAATAACTCAGAGTATCCTATAGAACGGACGAACGTCCTACTGGATATTATTCATTGTAATTTCGTTCGTAATCTTTAACAGATCGAAGAATTTATTGAAAACTCCCGATCTGAAATACACCAGTACTCTAATATATTTATTAAATACTGTTTATTATTTAAAAAGTTACATTTAATTCGAAAAATCCCAAGTGCAACAATATTCCAAAATGAAGTCATTCTTCGAACTCTCTTTGAGTGTTGGCTATTTAGTTTTTTTTACTGGATTTTTCATTGCGTCACTCAAAAGAAAACGGAAAACACTGGAAGCCTATTCGTTTTTGATTAATATTCAATCAAGCAGCTTAATGCAGCTTCTTCATCTTAAGGCAGTTTTCTGAACCATTTAAGTTCTTTAATAATGGCCATCTCGATAGACCACAAAGAAGTTTTAAATTGAGTTTATATTCAATTACTAAACGAAAATATTGGCCAAGGATTTTGTGAAGGCGCCGTTTTTAAAATGCCGACTATCATAAATATATTGTGGAATTTTTTAAGTCTTTTTGTGTTTTGCAATTTTTTGATTATTAAATTTGAAATACAATGTGGTAAATAAATATTTACAGTATTTTATAAAAAAAAAAAAAATAAAAATAAAAAAAACTCCATTTTTAACATGTTTATCTCTCGATCACACGAACCACATTTTATGTTTTATTCCAAAAAGAATTATCATTATTTGGGATACAACTAGAATGAAAAACTATTTGATCAAATCTCAGTAAGTGACTAGTATTGGGGATGTTAGGATGTTTTGACAACGACCCTCCACGCAGCATCCCCAAATATGACGTAAGAACTGAGGGCTTATATGTTGAGGGCAAATATGACGTAACCCTTGATAAAATATTAGTCATTCAGAATATATCGGGAACACGTGTTATTTTTTTAATAGATATCATGACAAAATGCTACATACTTCTGTATCAATATCAGTATTTGTATGAACATGTGTTTCGCCATCCTCATCAAATATTTCCTTTTGACTGATAATTTGTTAGGAACTCTTTCAATTTATTCGTTGTAGGCCCGCAGTCCCATTTTTAACAGGAAAACGAATAATTTGACCAGTTTTTTTTTAAATTTAGAGTAATTCATATTAGTAAATTTTCTCCGTGAAGAGCTAATGTAAAAAAAAAACAGAAGACAGTCTGTCTGTATTAGGAATTTTATATAAAATTGATGAAATCAAGTAATATAGAAAATACATAACTCTATAATCCACATGCCTATAAATTTAATTCTATCTCAGAATAATTCCTCTCAATCTTTTGAAGAATCAACATCAAACGGCTTCTCTTCAAAAGAATCAACTGAGATCATTGAAAGCGCTCTCAGATGGAAAATCGTTTCTTGGGACAACAAGGTTCTATCTACCATTTAAATGAAACTGAGATGTGGAGGTTGAAAGTTTAAGCCGATAGAACCTTGTGGCTTTGAAAATCAGTTAAGCTATACGCAATAGGGTTTTATCAATGCTGTGTTTTTTTTGCGTAAAATATGCACATCTAAAGATAATTTATTTACAATACGCAAAACCACTTTTTCATAAATATGCTTAATTATCTTCTCAATTTTATCCAATTTGCATATAGAACCTTTTTTTCTAAGAGAATATGCTTGCAATATAACGCTAATCAAACCATGTTGCTCCAAACATAGTTTATCTATGCTATTGTTGGTGTAAAGAATAAATATAAAATATTTTAAATAGAACTAAGTTGCTAGTAAATTTCAATATTTGAAAAATTTCAATATTTGCGTAAGTGTGGTGAACGTATGTCTGTCGGTATGAAAGAGACAGGCTTATCTGAGTGAGACAGCATGACCGAGACGTATAAAAAGGCATGACTGCTGTAACTCGTTCTCTTTTCAATATGAAGCTCTTATATTGTTCACTTGTACCAGTACTTGTAGCTACCTGAATAAAAACACATTGTAACGGAGTACTTACATTCTTTTACTAAGAAGAAATCTGGATGATCGGGACGGAAGATAGAATTTTAGAGTCCTCACTCTTTTTGCAACGTTTCGGCAGAATTCAGTTATATTTAGAACAACAAAATTTCACTACCTTGTTCTTAAAAAAATATGAGCGTTTTAATAGGAGCTTTGTCACATAATTAATGAACGAACTTAAGTAAAAGTTGGGCACATTTTAGAAAGGGTTTTAAAGATGTCGATTTTGGACAAAATATCAGATGGAACAATGTTGTTCCAAGGGAACGAAATGCTGAAACGTTGCGAAGACAGTGAGGACTCTAATTTTCTGCTTAGGCATGTATTTTACGTATTACGAAAAGGACTTAATAATCGTGTATTCAAAGATAACCCATTTTATACATTTTATGATGACGCAACAACGGCGAGTGGAATTTGGAAAACCTCAATATTAGAGAATTTTATACAGCTTAAGAAATAGGGGTAAGAGATAGTAATATGATAGATAACGGTTTAAAGGACTTGGTCACAAAGATTTGGTCACTCAATGTGTACCAGGAACATAGACATTCAAATTAATAGGCTTGTCCTTACATGAAATCTGGGTATCATTTCGACGAGCTGGAGGCAAACCACATGACTATTATGTTTGGCAACAGAAGGGTTCAAGAATGCTTTGAATAAACTACGACATCAGTCGTTCATTGACTGCTGAAGAGCGCACATTGAAAAAACCAGACCCTGCGCGGAAAGGCAAAGTTCGCCTAAGGCAAAGGTTTGCAGCTCAGCCTGGCGTAGCGACGCTAAAAATGAGTGAGGTGGGTAAATTGTAACTTATTATGTGTGAAAGTATCTAACTAAATAGTGCAAAAAAAATTTGTAAACAGATCCGAACTTTTTTTATGCGATTTGGGATTTTTAGTTGCAATTGTTTTATGTAGCCAGCAATTTGCGCGCCGTTGTAAAAAGGACTAGTAATTCGTAAGAAGTTTTAGACTGAATATTGTTACTACAGTGCGAGATGCCTGTATAGTGTCAAATTCATCTATTGAGAAATTACAGAAATCCGACCTAATTGGTTTGTTAACCTTTACCAGATGGTTTTTTCTATAATTTTGAATATCTGAGACCAGGAAAAAGTTAATTTATTGTAGATCTATCGACAAGCAAAAGCTTTGGACAAAAACACCATAAATAATTAAAGAGTTATTAAATATATGAAATATTTTAGACATTTCATTAAATTGTACCTTTCCTTGTCATTTGGACACATTTTGTATATTTTTGAATTACTGTAGTTTGGGGGAAACTCTCACAAAGCGATTGGATTACAGCCTGGAGAAAAGTGTTCTCGCTGATTCGCTGTGATGTATGGTAATAAGTTGAGTATTTAAGCGATAGATGGCAATAGTCATAAAGCTTACTCCAGAGTCCGTCAGATGTCGCTAGAGTGTAATAGATGCTTGTGAGGTTATAGTGACAGGGAACAAGCTTCTCGAACCAGAGAATTACCAACTCTCGGATAATGAAGTGATCAGTGTAGCTAAATCCAGGCCTATTATTTGTAACGAAAATAAACGCAATTTCTAAGTAGAACCTTTTACTTTTTAACGAAGAGTTCCCAACCCTCAAATCTGCAAAGTAAGAACAGATATAACAGTTCTGCCTACTCTGTGGCGCATTAAAATACCAAACCCATGTACGTAGGACTGTAAGTTTACCTATTTTTATTTAATCTGTAATATTTTATTAGGTAAATAAAGCATCTGCTAAGGTATTTCCAGTACCTTGACCTCAGAAGCGCGGATTGAAAACATAGTCAAGGGCAGCAGGTATGTAATGACGGCATTTTTTGTTATTATGCTATCAAACAAGCATTTAGGTGCTTTACTTTAATCACTCTGGGCGGGCGATGGATTTTGAAGTATCACGTGATCAAGTCAGTGCCATCGAGCGACGAGAATTTTCAAATAACGGCGATCGTTGTTGATACTCATTGTTACTGCTGATTTGTACGATGTTTTACCGAAATTGTATTAAATAAACATTATTGGACTGTCATAAAATGTGAAAATTAATTAGCGATAGCACTGACTTCGTAATATAGTGGTCGCCCACCAAGGCCTATACTCTAGTCGGCCTTGTAATCAAAATACATCTCGTTTTATGCTTATTTACAAAACACTAACACGCAATTCGTTGTTGTTTTCAATATTACAATACTTTTAAAAGAATCCATCTACATTACATGACACTACAAAAGGGGCCCAGTGGTGTCCAATCTTCTGGGAAGAGGAACACGCAAAAGCTGTTAGTCCATAATGAGCTTTGACTCGACAGGGGTCACAAACTAGACAGCGGATCAGTGATCAAATTGTGACAGTTTTCTAAACAGGCTTAATTTCTACGACACTCAAAGTATTTTTTCAAAGTACCGAAGACATAAATTAGGATACTGGTTTCTTGTGAACTTGTCCCATGTTCTCGAAGTTTTCATTATTATTATTATTTTTTAATGACTCTTAAAGATACATAGTCCATATATTCGCAATCTTCCTCAGTAAGGATTCTTATTCCAAGGTTGTTGAATTGATGTAAGTTCATTTTATTTATTTTTTTCATCTTCATGTTTGTTGATTTCCTCATCTGCATGGTTGTTGATTCCTTCATCTGCATGTTTGTCCATTTCCTCGTCTTCATGTTTGTGGACTGCAGGTTATTGTATTGGTGTGAATTCATGTTTTTTATGATTTCCTCATCTTTATGTTTACTTAGTCATATTTTGGTACTGTTTTTAAACTTGTTTATCGCCATGGTATTTTTTATTTAATTTGGAAGGGCATCGATTATGTTATTTTGTTGCAAAGAGTTTATGATTTTTCTGGCCAAAAGATGTATTTAATTTTAGTATTAGATTCGAGGTTTTTGTAGATGTATTTGTAAGTAAATGCTGGTCTCCTGTAACATTGAGAGTGCCTCTAAAATTGATACAAAAATTTGTGCAAAAGTGTGAAAAGGGTCTTGACACTATGTATATATTTTTGTATGCAGACCTAATGTTTGTGCAGACATTTGGTTGGAAATGCTCTGCAGATCGGCCTTTAGGTACTCATTTCTTCCCTTCAGTTCACAAACTTCAGTAGAACACATTTTCAGTGTAAAACGAATCAAAAATTTTGAACATTTTTAAAAATCGAATTTTTCACATGAGATAAAAGTTCTTATGTAAATTGTTGACATCGGTCTTCTTTCAAATCGGTTTAGATCACACTTCCAGAGATTTTGTATCCAGTGTTTTAAGGGCTTTGCTTGATTGTTTTGAACGGTTCATATAAGTCTATCAACAAAATCTAGACTGATTTTTCGACTTAGCGGAGTGCTTTCAGGCGGGTCAGAATAATTTATTAATGAGTACTACTTGATATCTAATAATTGATGTATCCGATGCTGTCCAACCTAACCTAATCTTATCTTAACCAACTGAAACCGTAAAACTGATGGTGTAAGCTTGTATACATATGTGACTAGTAGTAATCGGTTTTGCCTGATTTTCGACACCATCATTTTAGAAATATTTCATCTTATTGAATGAGCGAAACATAGTTATAGATTAAACCAAATAAGGGTTTAACAAGTTCTTTTAGTCAGTCAAATAGATATTACTTATTAAATAGATATTGACGGTTCGTCATATCGCCAAAGTAGCCGGGACGGGTCAGCGCTACCGGGAATCGGAAAACACTCTCGTCCAGGCCGTCGCCCAGTAACATGGCGCGCCCCTACACCAAAGAAGAAGAATTTCCCTCAAGCAACCGTAAGTGTTTATAAAATATGTTTTTACATCCTGTATTCAATTTTATATCTTGTAATTCATTTATATTATGTATGCTCTTATAAATCAGACAGAGTTTTGCACTCTCCGCTTAATTCAAGTAAATTAAACAAATTTTATATATTATTTTTACGGAAATGGTAGTACAACTAAATTTAATGAGGCCAGATCTGTCACGCTCGTTCGCGGTAGAGAAGTAAGGCACTCGACTAGCAATTCGGACGTCGTGGAATCAAAACCAGTCAGTAAACTTTATTGGACGAATTTGTACTTGTGGCACGTTCCAGACTGAAATATACTCTCAGATGTAAAACCACCTTTCAGAATATAAATTTTGCTTGAAATGGCTTTAGCCATCTTTGGTGAATAGATCTGAATAACCAGGTACTCCTCCACCTTTCTCTTTTCCATCTCCTTCCCCTCCCCGCTACCTTCTGCCTCACCACATAATCCAATTTTTGGGGATGCCATAGTCTCACTGGCTCCAGACGGTTGGGAGCAGTTGGCACTCGTGTTCGGTATTCACATTAAAGAAGATTAAAAACAGGTTCACAAAAAATTATTTAATATTACAGGCTTGCGAATTGTAAGAATTTCTCATGAAGGGTCGACCGAGAATATGTTTGCCTACATAACTTCAATTTGAATAGTAGTTGAGAGAGATTCTTTCCTCTCAAATGCTCCCAAAGTCTTTAAATTCTGTTTATTTAGAGAGACAGCTGTCATAGAGCCAAACTGTATTTGATTAAGAGTTTTATGCTTCAGCGGGAGAGAAATTCTCACAGCGATGGAGAATTTTGTAATTTACAATTAACGAAGTGTGAGGATTTCGGGACTTCATTAAAAGCGTTTCCGCGTGATATTTACTTTAGCAGGATTTCGTGGATAGACTAAGAACTCGTAAACAGTGGAATTGTTCAGGCAGTATGGCAATTTTTACAAATAAAAAAAAAGTTGCCATTTTTACGTAAGAAGTTAGTATAATATGCAATTATTGAGTCACTATTTCTTGATTTCGATTTTAAATTTTTTTAAATATTGTGATTTAGAACATCTCGAACACTTTTAAAATATTGTGATTTAAAACGCTTTCAAACTTTAAACAAAATGTGATTTCGAACACATCGAACACTTTTAAAATATTGTGATTTCGAATATTTGGAATACTTTTAATGTAATGAGATATTGAGCATCTCGAACACTTTTCTCATCTTTAAAATATTGTGATTTCTAACACTTTTCAACCTTTTACGAACACCTCGAAAACTTTTCCCGTTTTTAAAGTATCGTGATTTAAAACAATTTCACACTACAAAATGTGATTTTGAACACCTCGAACTCTTTTAAAATATTGGGAATTCAAAAATTTTTAATAAACACTTTTATAATATTGTGATCATTTAAAATTATGTGATTCCTAACACCTCGAACACTTTTCACACTTTTAAAATATTGTGATTTATCCAAATGAGGTGTTCACAAAACACTACTACTCAAATATTTACATATAGTTACTGAATATTTTATACTGCACTACCATGCTTTACATTAGGAACTTTTTTTTTACTTGCACTTATTATCTATTTACCTGTTTACTCCATATACGAGCACAGAAATAAAAATAGAACTGATATTGGTCGAAAGTTTAAGCAAGAAGTTATCGTCCAATTGAAACGTGAATTAGCTAAAATTCGTATCATCCACTGCTTCTTCTTTCGTATAAAATTATTGAGAGTCAGGAAATTGAAATCAACAAAGAAAATATGCCTGAGAAAACTCTGTGTCATCTTGGCAAAAGACTGCAAGTCTGAGTTATAATTATTTGAAACACTGAAATGTTTTCAATTCTAGTGAAATATTATTCACTATCATTCATCTCACAGCAATCCAAAAATTTTGTATTATTTAAAAAAAAAGATCTTTTTGGAAAAGTAGATATATTTTTCCGAAAGTTTGAAAGACGTAAGTTTGCCATATTTTAGCAAATTGCTAACATTCTGTACTCGTTCTACCGGTATTTCAATGGAACATGCTCCAAAAAACTATATTCACCGATTCCTTCGGTACTGGTGCATATTCAGAAAGTACGCCATGCGTGCCCAAATTTTGTACATGGTTGACATTTTTCACATGAGAACCGGTCGGTTTGGCGACTAATTCTGACTTTAACATCTCAGCTGTGGAACTATTTCCCGACCTCTGATTTTCCTACATCCTACTACATGGACCCTACCCAATACCCATGTTAAATTCCTCCTCTCCTCAAAAAGACTCTCCACACAGCATCCTCAAATATAGCCTCCCGTTTGGAGTTAACGTAAAATAAAACATTCAAGACGCAAAAGGTTCAATCACTTAATTCTACATCCATGTCTCTTAAGCTTACAGTTTGATTGACAGAGTATTTTCCAATTTGTGAAAGTTTCGCAGACATCTTTGAAATTATCACTCGGTGACTGGTACATTCTTCTCTTGTTTGAAATTTCTGTTGCCAACCCCTGTTGAAAACCGTAGACACGATGTACCGTCCGTCTGCCTACACGCGTCTACGGCCTACGAGCTACAGCCTACGGAATAGGGGGTACAGACTAATGGCTTTACGAGCAAGTGGATATGCGTGCTACGAAGTAATCCCTCAATCGGTTCTTCCGCATTCATTCTTTAGACATAATACACACATTAAAATGGGCAGATGTTGCTCCGAAAAACGAGGAATTCAATTGCCCAATAGCAACCAAAACGAACGTATTGGCTCGGATTCAAGGGATATTTGTTAAAATATGTACTTACATCATTCAAAATGTGCCTTAAGAATAGATTTAATTTCCTCTTTTTGTAACTTATTGCAATTAATCAAAAGATTTAATTCATGTCAAAACCTAATATAAACTAATTTTACCCAACCTAAAAACCCTGCCTAACTAAGTAACGTAAGTCAGATTAATTAAGTTATTATAATCTACGTGGAGATCTTGCACGGACGCCTATAAAGCCTTATGTCATGGTATCAGATAAGCTTCGGATAATTGTCAATATACACATCTTTTTCAATAGTGTCATTAGTTACGCAAAATCGCTAGCTAATTAACAAACGGAGTTGAACTAACGAAGTTATTAGAATTGAAAGAATTCGTATACGCAGTGAGTTGAATCCGTTCGGGCCAATGACTCTCATTAGTTCGGGCTTCGGGCCGAAACGAAATTTTTCACATAACAAGTTGTGAATAAAGACCACACAAACTAATTAACTCACTATTATGCATATTTAGGTGAGTATTTCAATTCAACATTGCCAATTTATTAATATATTTGGGTAACTGTATGACGTTCGACGTTTCGGAATATAAATTCAAAGATATATCCTCCAGTCTTACTATCGTATATCGATTAATGATTTATTGCGCAAACAAAATTGGTTTGATTAACAATAACGCAACCGTGCTCGGGAAAGCGGTATAAAATCATTGGTAGTTACGCCTATCGATCCGACATTGCAAAATTATCGATTTTACTGTGCTAGATCCCTTGGTGGTCACATTAAATAACCTTTTTCGCCGTGTTGAGAAAATTAAAAAAAAAAAAAAAAAAAAACAGTGAAAGGCTTCTCAGCCTTGTCAGACCGTTCAAGGTGTAATCATTGATTTTCACTAACAAACAAAACTTAATATCAAATATTATCATATTTTTTGCGATGTATTTTGATATGCAAGATTACATTATGTTCAACTAAGCACCTCATTTTCTTTGAAATAGCGGTATGCTAATGCTGAAAATTCTTCCATCTGAAATAAATTGCTAGCAAGTGCATTCCAGTGGCAGACCTATTTAATAAAATAAGTCCACTTAATGCTTAATTTCTAATTACATTTACACGGTGTCCGGGGGTAAAGTGCACTAACAAGTAAAATATAAATGACTATTTTTGAAATTTCAAGGATTTAAGGTGGTTTTTAGGTTAAGAAGTTAAATTTTTTATGTGAAAAAATAAATATTCTTTTGTGGCAAAATATCCCTGTATGTGAAAATAAAAATTGGAATTAAAAAAAAGTTTTTTTTTATTTTTCACGTCAAGTAGAATCTCCTCCTGAAGTTAGCGCACTTTACCCCCAGAAATCCTGTATAATAAACCAGATTAAAAAATGTTCACTAAATCAACATCTAGACTTTACGTTTCTAAGCAAATAGTTTTGTGTATTCTGTATAAAACCACAAACTTTACCGCAAAAATGTTCAATATAAACAAAAAATGATAAATTCATTTCACGTATAAACTGTTTTTTGTACCTTTGAAACTATAAAGTTCAGTGTCAGTTCAGCGTATATGTTTAAACACTGTACACAGTTTGTTTAACCCAGTTGAACTCCACGTACGAGAAATATAAACTTTCTTTTAAACTTCGAACTACTAAATACTAAATGAAGACGATAAATTTTGTTTTTAAAAAGTTCGTAAGACTCTATTTTTTCTAAGGAAATGTTTATTGCAAATTTGCGACGAGCTAACAAAATTAACACAGCTTAAACCGTTTGAGATGATGAACGATGTGAAATATAATATTTTGCAGTTTGTGATGAAGTTCTTACTTTTAATAACGTTCTCCGACTTTAATGAAAAAGTAACACAATTTTGAAGGCAAATATTTTTTTCAGGAAAACTGAATCTGTTTTCGTAATGTATTTTTTTTAATGTTTCATGTTTAGAATTTTTCCAGCTGTTTAATTTAGCCTTCTGTGGAATAATATGAACCTTAATACCATATTGGACGCTGATATTTTTGGCCCTTTTATCAAATTTTTTAATTTGTTTTTTTTTTTTAATTTTTTTTTTTTTTATTGAATATATAAACACATTACAATAATTTACAAATGTAGATATTTTGAGGCTGATTGCGAAAAAATTAGAAATTTTTAACAAAAAATTGCCCAACTCAATTGAGAAATTATTTCTCGTGTTTGAGTTGGGGAGTGTTGTGAATCATTATGGTTTATAGGTTGTAAAATTTCACTAGTTGATGTAGCTAAAAATTAACAAATAGCTATAAAACTAGATGATAAATTTGATAACACTATATAATTAAGAAAATAAGAAATTTAATTGCAAACTAAAAAATAAAAAAATATAACTTAAATAATATAATAGTTATTAAACTTAGAAAAAATAAGATATAAAAATAAAAATGTACTTATTAGGTACGAAATAATAGTAGGTAGGTACAGTACTGGTAGTAAATTGTTCAAAGACCGAGCTGGCAATCTTGTTTGTTTGTCTTATGTTCATAAACGCTTTCTGCCAGGTTCTGAATGAGATTTCAGCAGAATATTTTACATATGTAATTCTTTATTAAACATTAGAATAACGTTTAATCCTCAATTTTACTACTCCTAATCACTCAATTTTGTCTCACACTCCTAATCCTCAATTTTGTCTCACAAGATAAGCGTATTGAGCGTTTAACAAGATGTTTTTTTTCATACCGATCCCCTCATGAAAATTATATTCGATCCAAATGTCATTATTTACTTACGCTTTAAAACAAATAGCTGCCTTCCTAAAATAAATACCATTTTGGATTTGAAACAGTACTAATTCGTCAAAAAATGGCAACAGCTTTAACATGAACATACAACACATGAAAACCCCTGTTATTCGACTTTGAGGTTAAGTCATTAAAAACACACACGATATACATAATACCGAACTGTAAGGCACGTTCACATCACATTGAAACCAAATACAGTTACATAAAAAAATTGCAGACAACTAGTGTCAAATAATGTTCACCATTTTAAACTGTACAAAAATCGGTGATAAATCCTTTTTTTCATCCCCGTAAAAAGGCAACCCATGTGGAAACCGGACTGGAAGAAAGCATCGTGTAAAACGCCCATAATTTTGCTTCAAGCTTTTAGGATGCGGTAAATAAAAATTGTTCCAGCGTTTATTATGTAAATAACGGTTAGTACGATGACCATGGATCCAAAATTTTTACCATGCCGAATAACAGTTACTTCATACCGGTTTTATATTTTTTGGTCAAGGTATAAATTTCTCGAAAGTAAATAATTAGTTTATCGAAAGGAGGAAATTTAAAAAAATTATATCTTACGTAAACCTCTGCCTCTGTAGCAATAAAACATTTATTTTCATCTCCGTGGACAGATTGCCGGCGACAGATTGTCGCCTGCAGTCCACAGCTTTCATTGTTTAGTTTGCAGCGGGTCGGCTGCTCTCAAACATTATCCCAAGTCCCAGGGGGTATTAATCACACGTATATCACATTCCCTCAGCGCAGAGCTAAGGTCAAGCGGAGGACGGTTTGTATTGCATTTATAAATAAATAGTTTTATTTATTTTATTTCAATAACCGATACCAAGTCAGAAAATTAATCACATTATACTTCTATCCTGTAACATTTAATAGATTACTCAGACAAACGTCAAAACTCCCAAATCCGAAATGTAAAAAAACAATTGGGCAATTCAACTATAAATATTTTGGAGTAATTTTTTTTAATTCATTACCAGAAAGTATCCGAAATATAAATAACAACACAGAAAACTTCACCTTAAAAAACACACTGAAAATATAAACTGAATACTTTGGCATATTACTTAAAAATTACGAACAAAATGACACATCGCCCATACACACAAGCCTAGGTTTATTATGGTGGTACATTTTACGTTTAAAATTAGATGAAATAATTACTGTATTTCTGTAAATTATGAAACATTATTTTGTTGTGAATAAATATTTAAAATATCTATATATATACAGTACCCAATTATAACATATAATAAAAGAAATAATTAAAAACACCATTTTTAAATTATACAACGTTTTATTGAAAATTGGGACAAGTTATTTAATAGTAGAACATTAACATTCAAATTAATAGACCAGCCAATCAGTTAGTTGGGAACAAATCGAGGAGGTGACGTGACCGTCCCTCTTCTTGCGATTGGTTGATAAATGAATCTGACGGTATAAAGGCAACTCGTATTGTAATATCACTAATCATTCCTCAAAAATAAAATGCTTAAGATTAGTCTTTTTACAATGGCGCAAAATTGGGTTTTTTTGGCTTGTTTTCTAAGTATTATTATATTATATTACACTATTTAGTAACATTTTACTTAAAATGTGTTATAATTTACCCATCTCACTCAATTTTCCATCAGGCGGTTTGTTTACAAATCCAGATAGTGCGCAGAAAAAATGCACAATGGGCTGCGCTGCAAACTTTTGTCTTACTTTAGCGAACTTTGCTTTTGAGTCTGGTTATTTCAATGTGCGCTCTTCGGTGGTCAATGAATGACTGATGTCGTAGTTTATTCAAAGCTTTCTCGAACCCTTCTGGTGCCAAACATATGGTCACGTAGTTTACCCAGATTTGTGTCAGGGTAAGTCTATTAATTTTGATGTCTATGTAGTAGAATCATTTTTCCGAGCGACATTTCCAATGGTAGTTCAGTTCTGCATCTCGGAACAACAAACGTCCTGTTTTTGCATGTTCTTGTGAAATTGTCAAAAACATATTGTATCAAACGTGCCAGATATAACATAAAAAAATCCATAACATTTTTCGTTTAAAGACTAGGGATGATAAACCTGCCCTACAAAGAGGAAACTAATGTTTAAAAAACTTGCCCTGCCGGGTAACGGGAAATTTTATCGCTCGGACCCAAAAGGCAGTTGTCTCGCTTCAACTCAAGTAACCATCTTACTCTGGCTACGCAGCCGCTGATTGGCTAAGCACAAAACCCGCTCGGGCGGCCCACGTGTATCCAAGAGATTTGTAAAAAATACAAATTTTCAAGTCTTTTTCTGTAATAATAGGAGATAATTATAGCTAATTAGTTTTACACACATATGCTCACATGTTTTCCCAATAAATATTCATATAATTACAACCTTTTAGTATGTAAGATATGTACTTATAATCAAAACTCTGAAAATGTTAAAGAGATTTGGCGACTTATCTTGTAGAAAATGTCTTATTATAACCAAATAAAGAATATTGCAACAGCGTGGTTTTGGCAGGGCGACAGAGGCAGATAAGGCACAATATTATATAATATTAATTTGTTTCTGAGATAAACTTGGTCCATGTAATAACACGGCAAAACTCACGCCGAAAAAATAAGTTCCTAAAACACAGAACGGGCAAGGGGCGAACCGGGCCAGATACGCGGTCTTGTAGCGCGTTATAAATAGAGCGCTCACATTTGTACCGGCCTCTTTCGCTTCAGACCCTGGAACCGTCAACACCTGCTGTCCGCTCTGCTAGACCCGCTTCGCTACCTGGGACCAATACGCTGTATTTGATTTCATCTTGCCCCCCCCACCTCTTCTGCTGACGTCACCCCAGAACGCGACCGGCGAGCATCACTTCTTCTCCCAAGGCTGACTACACTTACCGACTAAGAAAAAACAAACCGCCTTTATAAAGGCGTTTTCAAGTGCAAAATTACAATTCGAACATATATATCGTCTTTTTCAAGACGCTTTCAAAGATTAGCAAATTACAAGAGTCGGAAGACAAAGGTGAATGTGTGCCGGTGTCATATTTTACAGTTTTGTTAATTATTTTCTCTTGTGCAGGTTGACAGATCCCGTACACATATGCACAAATGTGGCCGTTCAGTAGGTAGTGTACTGTTATAAGAAAAGCTGTTTTTCTTATATCGGCGCGAATATTGATTTCCAGCATACCGGATAGAAAAGCTTTTGGATATAATCAGGGATATACCCAACATACCAGACAGAAAGGCTAATCGATATGACCGGATATATATTCAGCATACCGGACAGAAAGACTGATGGATATAACCAGGGATATACCTAGCATAACAGATAAAAGGGCTGATGGATATAACCGAGTGTATATTCAGCTTACCGGAGAGAAGACTGGTGGATATAACCAGGGATATACTCAGCATACCAAAAAAAGGCTAATCGATATAACCGGGTATATATTCGGCATACCAGACAGAAAGACTGATGGATATAACCAGGGATATACATAGAATACCAGAGAGAAAGGCTGATGGATATAACTGAGTATATATTCAACATACCGGAGAGAAAAACTGATGGATTTAAACAGGGATATACCCAGCATACCAGACAGAAAGGCTGATGGATATAACCATGTATATATTCAGTATACCAGAGAGAAAGGCTGATGGATATAACCATGTATACATTCAGCATAATAGTCAGAAAGACTTATGGATATAACCAGGGATATACCCAGCAACCGGACAGAAAAGCTGATGGTTATAACCTGGGATAGTATCCACCTTAGATATAAATAGCTCAGAAACTTCTTTTGTACTTTCTCGGCCATTAATAGTAGTAATAAGATTAAAAATTGCGAAAAAAGTGCATTTTCAAATACATCTATTTGAATTTAACTTTTTTTTTCATGAATGGATGAATGCAAATCTTGGTAGCGGAAATTAACCCACTTTCCGACATCCGATCAAAATCTAATCTGACTCGGTATTCTATCTAACTTTTTGAAGACAATAACGCGTACAAACGCGGACAAATACGCATCTCTCTGGAATTGAGCGACATTACTGCAGTAATGTCGCTCAATTCTCATTTCGATATTCGGCTTGCTGAACTTGAACAAAATACTTTATCTAACCAAGTAGAAATTTCCGGAGTAGATGAAAATACTAATGAACATCCGGTTGACACAGCGAAACATATTGCTAGTAAGCTGGGCGTTGAAGTCACTAATGAAGACTTTCTGGATGCTTATCGCGTTCCTGACCGTCGTCAAGGTTTTCCCAGAAAAATTATCATTAAATTCCACCATTCCAGCATTCCAATTCGACACAACCTGCTTGCAGCAAAGAACAAAACCAAGAATCTAAGTTCAACTTTATACATCGGTGAAGTGTTGTCTGCATATAATAAGGACTTACTATGGAAGACCAAAAATCGAGCCCGGGAATTAAACTACCAATATACCTGGTTCAAAAACGGGAAAGTTTTTACAAGGAAATCAACTGAATCAAAAATCATCAACATAAAACATGAACGAGACTTACAAACACTTTAAAATCTAATTGCATTGTTGACATTATGTATTTAAAATGGATACCGATATGGAAGAACTCACACACCAGCTATACGAAGATGAAATTGTCACTACTAAAACAAGCAACATAAAACTATATCTAAAAAACAACTTGAAAATAATACACCAAAATATAAGAAGCATCAATAAAAACTTCGAAGGATTTCTTATAAACATTAAACAAATAAATATTGAATTTGATATTATTATCCTAACAGAATGTTGGATTAAAAATTCTTATACACCAAAAAATTTAGAAGGCTACTATTGCATCAATACTTCATACAATACTAAACAAAATGATGGAATTGTAGTTTACATCAAAAACAACCTGAAAATTACTACCAAAGAAATTAAAATAAATGACTCCAACTGCCTACACATACAAGCTAACTCAGTGATTAATATACTGGCTATTTATAGATCCCCATCTGCACCTAACATTACAAACTTCCTTACCTCACTTGAAACTGAGTTACTTAAACTAAAACACTGTAGTAATCTGTTTCTGATTGGAGATATGAACATTAATATTTTAGCAAATGGTCACCCTCAAAGAGATGATTACCTTAATGCTATAAGCTACTACGGTCTCATTAGTTACATTAACAAACCTACTAGAGTCACTGAAGAATCTCTCTCTTGCATCGACCATATAATTGGTAGAACGAAACTATCTATCAATACTATAATATATGAATCCACAGTAACAGACCACTACTCTACAATATTGGAAGTAGGAAATGAAAATAAAAGACAAAGTGACAATGTTAATGTACCTATTATGAAAAATAAAATTGACTGGAATAAAATTGTAGACAACTTAAAAAACGAAAAATGGGAAAACTTGTACTCAATTACTGATAATGATACGGCATGGAATTATTTCACTAATTTTATGGAAAACCAAATAAATCTACACTCCAACCATAAAGAGGTACTAAATAAAAAAAATACAATCACGAAACCATGGATTACACCTGGACTCTTAAAATGTATTAGGAAGAGAGATAATATACACAAAAAAATTAGGAATGATCCAAATAATTACCTACTTTCTATATTTTATAAGAAATACAGAAATATATGTACAAAATTAATTAAACATGCAAAAAATAAATACTACTCTAGAAAAATTATTGAATGTAATAATGACTCTAGAAAGATCCGGCAAATTCTTAAAGAGATAACACATTCAAAGAAATTTAGAGGTCAAATCGAGGAACTTACAATTGATAATCAGACTGTGAATTTTAACTCTGACCCGAAGACTATTGCCGACCATGCAAATACCTTTTTTACGAATATTGGATCAAAACTGGCCAGTAAAATAAAAGAAAACATCAGCTGCAACACTAAAATTCCTCCATTAGACGAGGATCTCCGAGAAGAAATTCAAATAAAATTCTGTCTAAAAGAGGTATCAATTGACGATATCATCAAAGAAATAGACTGGACATGACAATATACCAAGTAAACTTCTAAAATCACTAAAATCTCATATAGCCTTTCCCCTTAAATTTCTAGTTAACAAGAGCTTCACTCAAGGTTGTTTTCCAAATGTATTAAAAAAAGGTACTATCTCTCCAATTTTTAAAGGTGGAAAAAAAACTGAAATTACCAATTACAGACCAATTTGTGTTCTAAGTTCACTTTCTAAAATTGTAGAAGGTTTACTAAGAGATCAACTGACTACTTACCTTGACTCTAATAAAATATTATCAACCAATCAGTTTGGTTTTCGCAAGAACTTGTCAACCTCAGACGCCATCGCTAATGTTACAGACTTCATAATAAGTAATGTTGACAAAGGAAATAAATGTTTAGCAATTTTCCTTGATCTTGCAAAGGCGTTTGACACTGTGAACCATAAAATACTTTTAGATAAACTTAAGAGGATAGGAATATCAGATTCAGTCCTGCAATTATTTCATAGTTATCTAACTGATCGAACTCAATGTGTTAAAATAAACAGTACCTATAGTAGTCCACAAAAAACGGTATGTGGTGTTCCACAAGGTAGCATCTTAGGACCCTTATTATTCTTAATATATATAAATGATTTATGCAACCTACAAATTTGTGGACAAATCACAACTTTTGCCGATGATACAGTTTTGCTATTTTATGCTAAATCTTGGGATGATGTCTTTAAAAAAGCAGAAAATGGCTTTCGTATTGTTAAATATTGGCTAGATACCCACATATTAACCCTGAATACAGATAAAACAAAATTTTTAACTTTTAGAATATCAAATAAGCTCATACCTTCACAACAAAGCCTCAAACTACACAGCTGTAACCCCTTATTAATCCCATGTACTTGTCCTTCTATAAGTAGAGTTGATAGCATTAAATATCTTGGTATTCAATTAGACGATCGTCTTAAATGGAATCTACATGTTGCAAACCTAACGGCAAAATTGAGGAAACTCATCTACTTCTTTAAAAACGTTAGGGATATCTTAAATAAAAAACAACTGAAACAAGTTTACTGTGCTCTTGTACAATCATCCCTTGAATATGGTATTATCAGTTGGGGTAGTGCCTCAAATACTTGCCTGGAACCATTAGCAAAGATTCAAAAACTAATTCTGAAGGTTATTCTCAAAGTCCCATTGAGGACGAGCACTGATTTTATTTTTAAGGCACTTCATGTTCCTAACTTGGAAAAATTGTATTCAAAAAATATCCTGCTTCATCAATTTAAAAATGCACATATGTTTGAAGAACGAATAAGCACTAGAGCCCTAAGACAGTCACATATAAAATCTTTTAGCATCCCAGTTTGTCAAACCTCTTATGGTCAAAGAAGTTTTAAATACAATGCTACTAAACTATTCAATTCTTTACCTACTGACATTAGAAATACGCAAACAAAAAGTTCATTTAAAAGTAAAATCATCGATTACCTCCAATAAACATATCCATTGAGTAATTTTAAATATATTGTCTTATAATACTTGAATTGTATAATTTAAAAAAAAAAGATTTTATTTTATTTTATTATTGTGTCATGTTTCATAGTATGTTAACAACCGCTCTGTAAATTGCCATCTCAACACAGGCGTTTTCACACCTAGTGAGATGGGCAATACTTGATCACTCTGTTTATATGTAATATTAAAATAATTAAATAAAAAAAAAAATAAAAAAAAAAATGTCGCTCAACGAAATAAATGTCACGAAATAAATGTCAGTCCTACCCAATCGGGATTTGGTTTTTACCGACTCCGGTCCCTGGGGAGGAAAGTTCAATCCTAAGTCAAACTAAAAAATATATTTATAAGTGTATTTTTAACCATCATCATCATCACTTTTGGCTCTACAACCCCTATTGGGTCTTGGCCTCCTCAAGAGTCTTCCTCCACTCATCTCGGTCCCGCGCCAGCTCTCTCCAGTTTCGAAGCTCCAAGGCAGACAAATCTTTGAGGACGTTGTCGCTCCATCTTAACCTTTACCTTCCCAGGCTCCTTCTCCCTATCGGTCTTGAGCTCAGCAGGGACTTTGGTTCTTGATGCTCGGTCATTTTCTCCACATGACCTAGCCACCGAAGTCTTCCCAGTTTTATGAACTTTGTGACGTTTAGCTCCTTAAACAGAGTAAAGAGCTCATTGTTATAACGTCTACGCCAAAATCCATTTTCTAGAACCGGTCCGAAGATGCGCCTCAAAATTTTCCTTTCAAAAACGTCCAGTGCTCGCTCATTCTTCTTAGTTAGAACCCACGTCTCGGCTGCGTACGTAAGCACTGGTCTAATTAGTGTTTTGTACACTAATACCTTGGTGGTTCTGGAAAGCAGTCTGGATTTTATTTGTTTTTGTAGGCGGAAATAGCAGCGGTTTGCATTCACGATGCGCTTCTGGATCTCCTCTGTAGTGTTGTTATTGTTTGTTATCAGGGAGCCCAGGTATGTGAATCTTGGTACCGTTTCAAAATTTTGGCTTCCACATGCGAGAGATGGGGTTTGTTGGGTACATCCTACGGCCATGTATTTGGTCTTCTGCTGGTTTACTACAAGACCCATATTTTTGGCAGAGTTTTCAAGATTTATGAAGGCGTCTTGTAAATCATCGGGATTTTTTGCAATTATGTCGATATCATCAGCGTAAGCCAATAGTTGCACAGAGTTGTCAAATATCGTTCCTCTTTTCTCAATGCCTGAGTCATGAATATTTTTTTCTAAGGCTATGTTAAATAATAAGAGGCAGGCCAATCCATCTCCTTATCTCACCCCGTAGAGCGCTTCAAATGGTTCGGACAGATCACTGCCAACCCTGACTCTACACGTTACTGGGGACAATATCAGTTTTACTAGATTGATCAGCTTACGCGGTATTCCAAACTCACTCATTGCATTATACAATGCGTTACTGTCATACGCGGCCTTGAAGTCTACAAAGAGGTGATGAGTCTCGACATTGTATTCTAACGTTTTTTCCAAGATCTGTCTCAAGGAGAAAATTTGATCAATGCATGATTTGCCTGGCCTGAAGCCACATTGGTAGTTGCCAATAATTTCCTCGGACATTGGGAGCAATCTTTTGTGCAAGATGTTAGACATAATTTTATAGCCGGTATTTAACAACGTTATTCCCCTATAATTACAGCACTCGAGTTGGTCGCCCTTCTTGTGTAGTGGACAAACAATTCCTAGTCTCCACTCTTCGGGCATCTCTTCTTCTGTCCATACTTTTTGAATTAGGTTATGCAGGTATTGAGTAAGCTCTCCACCTGCTGCTTTAAATAATTCAGCCACCAGCTCACTCGACCCGGGGGATTTGTTGTTTTTCAGCTGTGTTATTGCCTGCTTCACTTCCTCCAGCGAAGGGGGTTCAGTATTGTCATTGTACAAGTCATCTTCCATGCTCTCCACCGTGTTGTGCTCCACCTCTGCCGAGTTGTTATTGAGGACCGTATCAAAGTGTCTCACCCATCTCCTCAGGATGTCAGGCTCTTCACTCAGTATCACTCCGTTCTCGTTCTTGCATACATTTATTTTTGGCTTAAACTCAGCTCTTATATTATTTACTTTTTTGTAGAAAAGCCTACTCTCATTCTTAAGCCTGAGTGCTTCAGCTTCTCTAATTTCTTTTTGTAAATATTAACGTTCCTTTTTCCTGTGCAACTTCTTTTCTATCTTCCTTGTTTCCCTATAGGTGTCCATAAGTCGTCTTGTGCAGTCTTGTTGTAACGTTTTTTGGTAGAGTTCATTTTTCTTTTTCGTTACTTCTACGCAGTCTGAGTCAAACCAATGGTTTCTTCTGATAGGGGTTTCTTTACCCAAGGTTTCGAGAGCAGCTGTTGTTAAAAGGTTTTTGCAGGCCGTCCATTGTGAGTTGATATCATTTATGTCACACTGCGCTATCCTGTTGAGTGCAGTTCGAAACTCCAGTGTATTTTTAATATGTACAGTAAATATATTATGATACAAAAAAACTTTGTTTTTGACGGGTAGATGTATTGATGTTGTAATCGGAAAGGGTTTCAAATATTGTACAACTTTTATGAACTTCAACATACCTACTTCTGTGGGATGGATTCAGAATGAGAAAAATATTTTTTATGTTTTAAAACAATTAATAATAACGAAAAATAAAGAAGCTAATACCAAATTTTGGGCGTGACCAAATGATTAATTTTGAATACTGTTTATTCACTGAGCGTGAGGGTAGTGAAGACCTGCATTAACTCGACCGTTAGTGATTTTGGTGACCGGATAAATCATCAAAATGATAATTCATCACATCTTTAAAAAGTTATATAAAGTCATGGAAAGTGATGAAACAAAAAATTTATTGACTGGGTTAGGTACAGGGTTCACCAATAAGAGGTATTATTTTGATATTTAATCGTAAAAGATCAATGGTTTCGTTGCTTGTGTGGCACGTAGCGCCGTCTTCTTTTTTTTTTTTGTATTAGGCAATTCACCTTAAAGAGAGTGCTTTGTGCCGATTGGGTTAAGATATATGGTTAAACTGATGTGAATTATCTATAAGGGGACTGGACATATGATATATATAAGTCATTCAAACCTATAAACTTATAAATAATAGAATATACGCGAGAGTTGTTGAGAGACAGCAAATATGGAATACTAAGAGGAGACTGGTGGGTGATTTTAATAAGCAATCGATAAATGCCTTTGAAAGAAGAGTGGTTTTTACAATTGAAGAAGACATGGTCAAGAGTCTCATCTTCCACACCACACTGGCATAATGAACTTTCGAGCACCCGAATTTTAAACAAATGAGTTGCAATAGAGCAGTGGCCAATTCTCATTCTCGAGATACACGAAATAAATCTTTTGGACTTTTTTTTGCCGTGGAACCAGGGTTTACTTGGAATATGATTTTGTATTCCAGCATAGAAAGATCCAGTTTGAGTTTTCGTGATTGTCCAATTTTCTTCCCAGGAACGAGACATGTTGGATTTAAGAATAGAGAAGACGTCAGAGATAGGAATTTTAAAATCTAAAGGAATAGAACCAGATACAGTTCCAAGTTTAGCGAGAGAATCAGCTTTCTCGTTACCCTCAATTCCTAGATGGCCAGGTACCCAAACCAGTATTGTCTCAAACATAGATTCGTTTAAAGAATCGAGGATGTTTTTAATATTACAAATAACATAGTCTTCTGGACATCGAACGATATTAGAGGAAATTTTTAATACTGCACTTATTATCATCTATTACCCTCCTTCTGTTATTCAAAATACTGAACAAACGATCGAGACTCTGTTCCAATGAGTGACGCGATAAAGATAACGCTTTGAAGATATATCTATCCGCGAGGTATTGTCTTCTCAAAAATAAGGGAGGATCTACACATTCTATCTGAAGAGCATTAATTGGAGAAGATTTCATTGCCCCAATAATCATTCTGAGCCCTTTTGATTGGATTCTTTCAAGTTTTTTATCCAGATATTTAGGAAGTGGGTCGAAAAGAAATGTGCCATAATCCAAGTGACTTCGAACGAGGGAATCATACATTAGTTTAAGAGTAGTAGGGTGGGATCCCCACCATACTCTGCAAACAGCTCGCATCATATTAAGCCCTTTTTCACACTTAGCAGAAACGTTCTGAATAGCGGGAGCCAGGAAAGCTTATGGTCCAAAAGCAGGCCAAGAAATTTTATTTGCTTAACGATTTGAAGGGGGAAATTATCAAAAGAGACTGTAAAGTGAGGCAGTTTTCTTTTGCGAGTAAAAGCCACTACCTTGGTTTTAGAGGTAGCTAAATTCATTCCATTTGTCAACATCCAAACTTTAATATTATGTAAGGCCAAATTTAATTCCTTCGCAGCATGCGATAAATTTTTGTGAGATAAATATATGAGAAAATCGTCCGCAAAATAAAGTCGCTTAGTAGACGAAGGGATTACAATGTCTAAATCACTCATATAAATATTAAATAATAATGGACTGATTACAGACCCCTGGGGTAGCCCTTTCCAAAGCTTGCGCTTAAATATGTTTGAGGAAGAGTGGATAATAATGGATCTGTCTGTTAGCAAGTTGATAATAAATTGAACTAATTTTATGGGGATTTTTATTTTAATTAATTTTTCCTTCAAAACATCAATTAATACATCGTCGTAAGCTGAAGAAAGATCTAGAAATGTGGCCAATGTACAAGAGTTAAGGGATTGAGAAATACGGATATCTGTTGTTAACAAACTTAAATTATCCATAGTAGATTTCTTTTTCCGAAAGCCGTATTGATTAGGAGGGATAATACTGTGATTTTCAACAAACCATTCTAATCTGTTCTTTATCGAATGTTCCACTATTTTAATTAAACACGACGAAAGAGCAATAGGACGATAGGATAAGGCTTTGGACGGATTTTTCCCTGGTTTTAAAACCGGGAGGATTTTTTGAACTTTCCAGACATCCGGAATAAATCCTGTTTCAAACATGTTATTAATTAAGGATAAGAAATATTCAACCGACATGTCGGAGAATGCTTTAAAGAAGCTATATAATATTCCATCAGGACCCGGAGAAGATTCAGAAAGGGATTTAATTACTCGTTTTAGTTTACTAACTAAGAAAGGAGAGTCTAGCCAGTTAGAGTGAGATGGATATGAAATAAAAGAGGGCATTTCTTCACATCTGGCAACTGAAGGAGGGGCAATCTTATCAGCAAAACCTATAATAATTTCCTCCGGAATATGTTTGGTACGCTCCGGAGCATATGACGAACCGAATTTTTTTAAATTAGTCCAAACAGATGACTGGGGAGTTTCAGGAGACAGGTTTTCACAAAATTTTCGCCATCCAGACCGCTTTTTATTTTTCAAAATACGTTTAGTTTCTGATTGGACGCGTTTCACTGATAAATTTTTTTTAAAAGACATGCATTTGCGGTAAATGGAAACTGATTCTTTTCTAGAGTTAACAGCACGAGTGCATTCTTCGTCCCACCACGGAGTCGAATGTTTAGTTTTAATGTTAACTCTACGCTTTGGAATGGATTTTTCTGCTGCTTTTATAACTATACTAGGAAATAATTCACATTGTGTTCTGATGTTCCCAAGAGAAGATTTTACAGAGTGAACAAGAGAGTCTAATACAGAAGAAAAAATCTCCAGTTCGCATCTTTCGTTTTAAATTTAAAATTATTGTTAATTGTAAAGGAATGCGAGGTGGTTAGATAGTGAAAGATGATTATAATAGGGAAATGATCACTGGAAAGGGGGTCTTTAAGTATGTTCCAAGAACATTTACGTATCACCGAAGATGAACAGAGAGATAAATCAACAACACTTTTCCTTTGTTGAGGGGGGGTGAATCGGGTTAGAGATCCGTCGTTTAAAATACATAAATTATGGGAATCAATAAAATCTAAAAGATTACGGCCAGAATGATTCGTTAATTCACTACCCCAAGAGGTAGAATGAGCATTAAAGTCGCCCAGTAACATATACGGGGGACGGATCTGAGACATAAATGATGACCATTCGTTTTCATCAAAAATAGTGGAGGGAGGGACATATATTGATAGTATTGTAATATCACATACAACGGCTGCTACTATCTTAAAATTGTTAGAGAGAGTATGAAACATGATTGGTTTGAAAGGGATAGAGTCATGGATCATTAAGGCAGCGCCACCCTTACCATCCAGTCTATCATGTCTAAGACAATTATATCCAGAAATCTTAAATAGATACGAGGGTTTAAACCACGTTTCAGAAATAGCGGCAACTGAAATTTCATGTTCATCGAGTAATTTTACAAGTTCAAATTTATTACAGATTAGACTTCTGATATTCCACTGAAGAATTCTGTTCAGTTTCGGAGACATTAGGAAGACAGGATAGTAAAGATTTAATGCAATCGGCAGCGTTGGACGGTATATTATTGTTGTTTGAAAGAATAGAAATTAAGAGGGTAATTAAAGTCTGAATGAAAGCAGAATTTTCATTCACCACTTTCCCTAAATTAGGGGAAGATTGGGAACTATTTAAAGCACTCCCATTGAGTGTCTGAGATTTATAATTCCCATTTGGGTTAAACAAAATATCATTATGTTGATTTTTATCAATAGAAGCAATAAATTTTGGTTTTGGTTTTAGTGGTATAAAAATTGTTTCCCTGTGAAAAGATGATGGAGGAGATTTAGAGTAAGATAGATTGCAAGGAATTGAGGTAGATGTTACCTCTGCAAACGATTTTATTGCAGGTGGGAATAATTTTGATGCCTGGAAATAGGAAATGATGTCTGAAGCCATTGATTGTTTAATATTCCTTTGTCTGGTTAATTCTGGACAGGCCACACTAACCGCTGTATGATTTCCCTTGCAGTTAATGCAACGTGGATCATTCGATGATTTTTGGCAAAGATCAAAGGGATGGTCCTCTCCGCAATGAAAACAACGTGGAGGGGAACGACATATGGGTTTTGAGTGTCCGAAACGGCAGCAGTTAAAACACTGGATCGTCGGGAATTTGTATACTTCCACAGGGAGTGCGTTGTAATAAATAAATACCCGAGATGGCAAAGTTTGGCCTTCAAAAGTAATAACAACCGATTGTGAGGGTTTCCATGTAGTGGTTCCATTAGATGTATCTTTGTAATTTAATCTACGTGCTTTTAAAACCTTGGGGGTCACTTGAGAATCATTAAGTGCATCAACAATTTCAGATTCTGAGAGATCGGTTGGTATACCTCTCACTCGGCCCATTCTAGTAAGGTTGTAAGTTGGAATATAAGATTTAAATTTGTGGAGTGAAAGCGTATCAATTTTTTGGATAAATTCATTTGCAAAGTTTGCGGATTTAAATTCTATGGATAACTTATAGCGGCCTTCCGGCTTAATAGATCCGTTAACTATGCCAAGGTTACTGTTTTTTGAACTAAAAATGAATTTCCCGAAATCCAGAGGATGAATGATTTTTCCTTGTTCAGTACTTTGGACATTGACAATGAATGGAGCCGAGGAAGATGGGGAATAACTTAGTTCAGTATTTTTAGATTCTGATAATATGGTATCCTTACAACTTTCCTTAGGGTTTGAGGTTTCATCGGATTGCGAAGGTTTAATTTTGGGTGGTACATTAAGACAGAGCGATGGCCTTCGTTTTCTGGAAGGGAGTATTATAGAAACATCCGATTCATACTCATCTTCAATATTAAATATGGACTCGGGGTCAGGAGGTCGATTTTCATCTTCCTCCATATAATAATTAACAAAAAAAATAATAATACAGTCTATTTGATTGACTGTACACACTAATTTATCAAAACCTAAATATAACAAACAAATAATAGAAAACAAAAATGTAACAATAATTTCTTATCTGTACGAAGTCCGCGACAGCAGGTAGGCAATTCGTCAAACACAGAACACGACTATCCACTACCGTAGTTCGATGACTAATCATCCGCCGTCTTCTTGAAAGTAAACGTTGTCCAGATTAATACCATCCAATTCCGGCCATAAAAAATCATTAATCATCTCTCGATAGCGCAATCCATTCACCGTAACTGTTGCTCCATTTTCGAAAAGGTAAGGCCCAATGACTCCGCCGGACCATAAACCACACAAAACAGTCACACTTTGAGGATAGAGAGGCTTTTCAACAATAATTCTTGGGTTTTCCGAGCCCCAGATGCGACAATTTTGACGAAGCCACCGAGATGGAAATGGGCCTCATCACTCAAGATGATTTGCATTTGATTCACTCAAGTGAATTTTAATAATTTCAATGCGTTGTTGAAGCGTGTATCGTTCCATTTTTATTAATGGTGTAGTTTCTACTTGTCAAATGTCAAAAAATGACAGCTTCAAAAGTAACATCTACCGAAATAGCGGGATATTCAAAATAACACCTCTTATTGGAAAACCCTGTATATCATAGCCATCAAAACGCTGTTACGTATTTCAGTAATGTCGAAAATTCAAATTTAAGCACTTTACAAGGATTTCATTTTTCAAAGCGATGGCAACTTTAATTCTAACTATGTTAGCTTATAAGTAGTTACTTAACTCGCAGTTAGAGTCAGAGTTACAGACGAGCGACAGTCAGCGGGAGTTAGAGGGAGGATAGGGGTAGAGAGTAGGGGAGTGCCTACCGGAACCGGGCCAAGCCGCGGATTAAATGAAATCCCTCACAGTTCTCTATTCCCCGGGCGCTAACCTTAAATCCTGCAGATTGCATCACTATCTATTGGACAGAGCGGCCGTTGAACTCTGAGTTTATCCCCAACTTTTTATTGTACCAAATATATTTTTCTCTTTGTTATCTGTTAAATCTGTCTATATTGCTTTCCTGGGTAGCCGGTTATTTTTGGAACCGGTTGCTTTTGTAATATTTTCATAATAACCCGCCCCCACCTCCATTAATTTTGTATTTTCTTTTTGAGTAACTGGTTCTATAACCGGAGTGATGACTCCGTTTCCCAAATGGAGGACACTTCTAGTGCTTCATTATGTTCGAGAACGAAAAATAGTCTGATACTTTTGAATATATTATAAATCCCACTGGGTCAGGCCGTTGGAACGGTTGTGCGGTAATCATATGGAAGACAAGAATATAATTATTGAATTCTTTTGATTCCATTTGATCGGAACACTCTGTTTGTGGAGCGATTTTGCAAATTTGCCACGTTGCACCCTTAATGTACTCAAAGTCTAGACGTCATGTGGGGAGAGGTGGCCGCCCACTCCCTGGGATGTTCCTCGGGGAAGGTGGGAGGTCCGTGGGGAAGTGTCCATGATGTATGCAGGGATTAGAGAGCCTGAGAGCGATTTTTAAGGCTTTATACACTCCCGGCGAATGTGACTTGGAAATGCGATATTGCATCTGACACAACTAGTTAAGCGTATCGGCAAATAGCTGGGAAAATCATTCAATTTATTCGATCGATGACAAGCTTATACGTGGTGGTAAATTAATTTTATATCTTAGTATGTATTAAGATTGATATTAATATTGTTTATTATATTTGTTATGTATCTAAACGGTTAAAATCGTAGAAAAAGCTACTTTTTTTATGTGAATATCGCCTCCAACCGTCTAGAGTCAGTGATAATATGGCATTCCCGATTAGGGTGTGTCGTGAGGCTGGAGGTTAAGGAGGCTGCTAAATGAGGCTGGTTAAGATGAGAGGGAGAAGAAGCTATGAAACGTGCCGCAAATACACAATTTATCTTATTTAAATTGTTAAATAAACCAAATACAATTTATTCACTGAGTTCACTTTCAAAGATTCAGGTGTAGACGTTTCATTCAACTCATATTTCATGTAGTGAAATAAAAAAATACATGGTCTAACACTATTAAAGTAATTTTTTTAAAACAAAAATTAAAGAATTTAAAATTCTTCTACTGACATTAAAATAAAGATAAAATCAACATGAACCACACACTATGTGGCATTCGGATGTAGCGAGAAGAATGTAGGCTGAAATGTATATCATTTGGTTATAGAGAAGAGAATGTCGAAAAAAATGTAAGACATTTGGACATAGAGAAGAGAATATGGGCTAAATTTTATGACATTAAGTTTTTGAGAAGAGAATGTGGGCTAAAATGTTTAACATTCAAATATAGAGAAGAGAATGTGGGTTAAAATATATGACATTTGGTCATAGCGAAGAGAATGTGAGTTAAAATATATGATATTTGGTTATAGAGAAGAAAATGTGGGCTAAGATTTTAGACATTCTTGACAGTCGGTTTTAGTGAAAAGAGCAAGGATCAATCTTTGGAAATTAAAACGTATTGACCGGGATTTTTGGGGGTATTACGCCGTGTTGCGCTTCCTCCTTCTGTAGCCAATTTTTGGACAGCATTAGTGTCCGTAAATACCCAAAAAATAATCACGAAAATACTTTTGGCCGTAAAAATCTCATATTATTATTTTTAACTAAATTAATTAATAATTAAGCAATGCTATTAAAGTTAATCACAAAAACACTAACACTACGACAGGATGTTTACAGTTAGGAAACCCTATTTCATCATTGCTTTAAATGCAACTGTGAAATGCTATTTTTATCTGTTGATATTTGCTAATTAATGTCATAAATATGCGCATCATAATTTAAAGGATTTATAAATAAATGCCATTAAGCTCTCCACAATGCGTACAAAACTGGCTTAAATGTTGGTTTAATTTTAACTAATTTATTAAAACAGTTAAGCCGGCGTGGCGAGGTATTAAAATAATTTTAGTGGATTTCTCCGGGCTTTGTACAAACCTAAATCTGTTCACATTACAATCACAGCCGAATAATATAGTAATATTATCGTTAACAGCTGTTCTGTAGAAAGAAGCTAGCTAATAAAAAAAACCGAAACAAAAACGAATTGGAGTCATAAAATCTGTGTCTATTATTCCGCCTAAAACAGTCGGAAATCAATTGATATTTTTTCTAATCCCAGAATGTTTGGTTTTATTGCTACAAAATGAAATATTATCAACTTCATAAGTGCTTTAATCCTAGCTACCTATATAAGTACACAACTGATAGCTGTGATGTCTGTACGAATGTGGATGAGTGCAAGCGAGATGGAATGCTTGCAAGATCTTATAAAAGGCGATGCACGTTAGTTGTGTGCCTCTTTTGTCACAAGCAGCTCCCCAATAAATATCAGTACAAGATCAAGTATCATTATTGAGTACGACCTTCAATAATACTCGCTACAATAATACTTAGCTTCTACACCACATTGGCACCAGCTACATTTGGCATATGCTAGATTTGGCGCAGCCGGTAGGATTCGAACCTACGCTCCCAAAAGGAATCTGATTTCGATTCAGACCTTCTCCACTGTCAGTTTGGTAGGAAATATCTGATATGACTCGACTCCGTTCTTAAAAGTGCGGCACGTTTGAAATATTCCTCTACCTCACTTAGGTACATATCGGATTGTAGTTTCTGGACAAGTCCGACAATAGCGCGCGATCGATTTTGAAGTGTCACGTGATTAAGTCAGTGTCATCGAGGAACGACAGTTTGCAAATAGCGACCATTTTTGTTGCTACTCATTTTTACTGCTGATGTGTGTGTTGTTTTACCGCCATCATATTAAATAAATAGAACGATGATCGTGCGCCCAGGCTTGTACTGTAGTTGGTTTTGCTAGGCTGTGGCATAAAGCCGACCGATGTGTTTCCTTCCTCCAACAAAATTGGCCTATTCAAGACCCAAGTTCGTTCCTTTCTTTGCTTTAAACGACCTTCAACAGCATCAATATGTGAAGAATTCACAAGGAACTAGAAATTTTATCATTAAGTTTATAGTTTAACGCCGTCTGGTCTCTTTCTGCGCAACGACGCGATGTGACGTTCAATTATTATTCGTTTCGCGTTTCGTTATTTGATTAATTCATCGCCACGTCAAAATACGGAAAATTATGCAAATATTTTTCAGAAATTAATATGATTTCATTGGGAACAAGAAAGTTAGCGTGGGTACTAATCCAATTAGTTTTCTGTTTCAGATATTTAATTTGCACTTGGAATTAAAGTTTGAAAGCGGTAAATGTTAGATCACATCCCGTAAATTTTGCCCTACTTTTGACCTCTCTTATAATGATTAATTAATATATTTAACCTGCATTCACTCACGCTGGTTACCAGAAACAACAAAAAACTGTGTAATTTACATGACGCCACAACGTTTTAATAGCTCCCTATTGATGTATGAATCATTCAATTTTTCTGAAATTTAGAAAGTTTTTTCTATTAAAACGGGAGTAACAGCCTTTAACTTTAAAAGGTTTCAAAGTTGACTGGATAAATTTCAAAGTCTGAAAAGATGTGCTGTCAATCAAACCGTAAGAATCATTAAACGAAGAACAGATATTAACTTCACTAGATGAAACCCTATTCCAATAAATAACCTATTTAATTGTTGTCATTAAAACTAAAATTACATATTATTAAAAGCTAGGGATTTTATAAACAGGGAATTTTTGGTAAATTTAAGACTTATTAAAAAAATTCTATGTTAAAGTTTTTAAAAAATCCTGTCAAGTTTTTGAAGAACTGTCCTCAACGCGAGGTGTACTTGTTAGCTGCAAAACAACATTACAAATATCTAGAAGCAAACGAGATGGTGTGTGGATTTTAGACTTCCAAAATCAAATTTGTCGGGAACCCAAAATAATCTCTATTTTAAAGAATTTAAGATTTTTAATTAAATACCGACAGATGTTAAAGAAACTAAAAGCCTTGCTGCTTTTCGTGGGTTATGTCTAAATACTTTAAAGATGATGTTTTAGATTATTCTAAAGTGTCCTTAATGTAATAGAAATAAGTTGTTTAAAGGTTTGTACTAGATAAAAAAATGTATTTTTTATAACTAAATAAAAACATACAAAAAAATTATCCGTTTAACAATTTAACTGATGATATATTGATATTTTACCGATCATTTTCAGACACATATTCTGTTGCTTTTTTCTGTGTATTTTCACTCATCATTTACTGTCCAATATTTTCGACGGTGACCGGATAAATCATCAGAATGATAATTCATCACATCTTTAAAAAGTTATGTAAAGTCATGGAAAGTGATGAAAAAAAAACTTCATTAACTGGGCTAATGAAGTTTTTTTTTAAGTAGGTTAGGTTAAATTTTTTTTTCTTTGTTCTAATGACTTTATATCACTTTTTAATAGTGTATTGAATTGTCACTGCGTTGAGTTATTATAGAACCATTTTAGACACTTACTGGAAAAAAAATGTAACTGTACCTACTATTTGTAAACAATTACAACACTGTACTTTTATTATACTTAAGTATTAATAAATACATGTTTGTAAGAAGCATTAACTTTGTGGCTCGTCATAATTTACAATAAAAATATACAAATTTGTTTTTGACCACTTAAATTTTAATTAAATTCTACCGGTTTTGGAAGCACCCTTCCTTCGTCAGGAGAATTTAGTCAGTTTTAGTGTTCATCAATTTTCATATTCTTCTTCGTCAGTTTTAATATTCTCCTGACGAAGGAAGGGTACTTCCGAAACCGGTAGAGTGTAATTAAAATTAAAGTGGTCTAAAACAAATTTATATATTTTTATTGTTTATTAATAAATATACTAGCTCTCCAATTAGACACGATAGTATTTCTTTACTAACTAAGTAATTAAAAATGTTATAAAACACATTATTAATTTGTATCTTTGCTTTAAAATTTCAATAAAAAATATATTTCGTGATATCACCAATGATGTCATAATAAAAATACTTGTCCTAATGCCCGATCTGCGTCCAATTTCGAAAGTCCAGAGATAAGCTTTTTGACAACAACAGAGTTCGCACATTTCTTAAATACATACGCCATCATTCGTGTTTTTACGTACGTCTAGCGTCCATCGAAACTTTTTATGGAATATAAGCAACACTTCTGGTTTCCTGTGAATTTTAATGGTGTAAATATAGAAATGGTAAAGAAAATAATTACCAATGTTGCGTTAGGCCCAAGAGCGGAGTTGATATTGCCGTCAATGTTAGAAAATTATTGTTAAAGGGTCAAACTAAATACTTCTATTATGAATGTATTCGGTTATTGTGAATAACCCCAACCTTTTTCATCTGATTTGAGATTTGTAGTTACGGCTAAAAACGGATAAATATATCAAAGAATTCATGCATCATTCTAAAAAAGACGTAAGCAGATTTCATTTTTGCTTAATTTCACTATAATGCTAGTAATACAATGCGAGTTGCCTGTAGACTGACGGATTCATTTATTTGCAAATCACTTAAAGGAACAATCCCACGCACATCTCCCGCCCCTCGCCGTTAGGGGCAACTCTGTTATTTCATTACTCTCTGGTTATCACAATACTGAAAATCTTTTAAGTGTGATCTTTATTGATTTGAAAGAAAACTGTCGTCTCCAATTTAAATTCATCCCATGAGCTAGACAGACCAACGAGATTTATGAATCTGAGAAAATAAATTACTAAAGACAGGTCAAAGAATGGTTTTTGAAAAACGGAAATCTTCGACTACCCAAATTAAGATACAATATTGACCTTACTGCTGGCACAAATACACGCCTTTAATATCAGTCTATCGCTTCAGTGCTCATAATGTTTTACAAAGTAAGGTAATTTCACCCTAGCCTACGTGTACTACATCACGTTTCAATACTTAACTACTACATATCACCTACGTGATACTGCAATTACCTTCCACCATGGACAAAATGTGTTGTAAATTATTAATTTCAATCCTCGAAACACTATATGTTGGAATTATTAACACAACTAGACTTCGAATTATTAAGCTGGTGGCAAACGGCTGATCAAACATAATCAAAGAGTAAAGACCAATCTAGTCCATTTTTATCGACTAATCGAAGTCTTAATATTAGAGAGACATACCTTACGGACCCGAAATGGTAATAAAAATTGATGGATTCTGGAAAACTTTTTTGTAACACTGTGATTTTCCGTCGAAACTTGTCGTTCAAAGAAAGACGAGTTCTGAAAGTTTGAGATCGAATTTTGAGGAAATTTGTTTTATTTCTACTCCATTTTTTCTCTTTGGGCAACCTTTTGGAAACGCGTTGTGATTGGATAGGTACGAAATTATTTTAAATGTTTAGCTTCTTTATTAAAAAGTTTTCTTTAGTTGTTAAATATATCATTTACTGTACCATTAACGTTAATTTAACAATATTAAAATTCAACAAATTTTTGAAATCACAATTATTGATTCCTCTTTACTCAAAATTGGTGTATATTAGAATTCCAAAAAATAAGCTTTGGATAAATTGAAGCTTTTCCTAAAGCTTTGTTTCAGTATAATCAAAATAAAATTGTTAATTACGACGAAAAAAATATAATCCTAAACTACTGAATAATTTAATTTTTAATTATAAAAATATGAACTTATACAAGAAATAAGCAAAAAATTCTGTTTAGTGGCCAAGATTATATTTGACAGTTTTTTCGTTACTAACTTTTTTTCTTCCATTAATTAAAATTATTTACTAAGTAAATACATTTTTTTTACTTTAATCGCCCTATTCTAGATTCTGCTTGCCAAGCGATTTTTTGTCTTATTACATCAATGCCTATTACTTATATTCGTGGTGATATACGTCACACTAATAATATAAATATTTTTATGTTGAATTGTCTACTTTATTAATTATTGTGCTTGTTTTACTTGTAGTAGAATACATCTTTCAGAATTGCCTCTTTTCGTGTCTTCTCTTCAAATTATCATAATGAAAGTGTCTCTCAAACATGGCTTAGCATCTTAAAAGAAAGCGAACCTCTTAGGACCAGTTCTAACAAATGTTTTGTTCTTGGTGTAAGTTGGTGCTTTAAAAGCTTGGCGGTATTATAAATGTGTGCTTAAATCATGAAAGCCCTGAAAATTGTGCCCACTTTGCTTTGAAAACACGGTGGTACGTAGTTCTTACTTATGCTTTCAGTTCCTTTATACATCATGTACAAAGAGGTCGTTATAAAAGTAGGAAGTAATTTAATGAGTTAGGCTCACATTAGATTAATGTGAGTGAACCGTTGAGTAAGTGCTCTGGCAGGGGTGATTACATGATCCCCCGACAGTTGATCCCCCAAACAGTTGATCCCCCAGAGTATTATTTATGTTGCACTTCCTCCCTGCCAACGTACGCATAGAGGATACACACTTTATGTGTATCAGCAGGCGTCTTGATTGGAAATCAGCTAAACAAATATTTGGTAACATGATGCCATTTCTCCGTGAATAACAAAATACGGAATACTTATATGTGCAGTTGGTTTACGGAATGTACGCTATTCCTATATCCTATCTGTAGACGTTACCAGGGCGGAAGTATAACAAAAATAATTCTTTGGGGGATAAAGTGTTCTAAGGATCAACTGGCCAAGAGATCAAGTTTAATGTAGCGGTTTTCTGGGGGATCAACTGTCCGTAGGATCAAATCTCGGGGGATCAAAAGTTGGGTCACCGGCAAAGATATTTTGCAAGCCATGCTTACTTGTGCAGAGAAAAGCTAAGAAACAGGTTATTAGTTTCCGTATTCATTCGAATACCACTTGAATGAATTATGTCAACATTAAGATGAGATTTACCTTTAATGCCGAAGCTCAATGATCTGCAGCTTCACTTTTTGAAATATTGAATACGTTTGCTTACCTGAAACAAAAAGAAATAAAACAATTAGTTTTACAGGTTTACCATAGTAAAGAATGAATTATACTATAAATTAATGTAATATAATTTTATCATTTGCAAATTCTTCTAGTTTTATCGTCTAATACACACTATCCTATTTTTCCGACGCTTGACTTGACCCGACCAGTGTTCTCCTGGGATCTCATTGATTTTTTTTTTAAATTTACTTGTGCGTCATTTATTATCGACAAAGGTACCTATTTTTTCGTTCACCCACTCTGCATATTGTTACGAAAATATTTGAATTAATATTCACAAATCTCAAAGAATTCAAAAAAATGAATTTACTTGGCCGGTTAAATCGCCTACGAACCCCTTCTAATTATTTATTGCTGATTACTCTAACACTATTTTTGGGCCGCCAACAGCAATACAAAATCTATAAAACTTTCTAAATTGTGTTCATTAAGTCACGTATCTGCTACTCAGCCTAAAAACTCTTATAATCAGGAACGAGTGAACGGCCTAGAGGACAAAATCCTATTTATTACGCTCTCGAAATCTCGCTGCTTCTCGAAACCTCACGGCTACCGTACAATTTACATTGGTGCCCAACGTGGAGAGGTGACCCTATATTATATCTACACCGATATCTGTCGGATAACTCTATAACCTCTATGATCTATCTACATCAGAGCCATCTTTGTCTCTTAGCTTCAGGAGGGTTAAAGTGCGAAATATACAGGAAAAACTGGACACATTTGAAGGGGCCTAACATCGTTTGAACATTTTTCAACTTCACACTAAACACACAAATGGTTATAATACAAACACTTTGTTCACAATCCAATTTTTAGTTTTTTTTGTGTTGTGTAAAGGGATGTGCACATTGCCATTTTGCCACACATTCCTTGAAGATATGTGGCAAAGTGGCTATGCACATTCCTTGGAGATGGTTCATTCCGAGCATATCCAAGAAGTCACAATTGTGTTTCCTAAAGTTAGAGTGTGGCAGATAACAAAGCTAAAACAATAAAACTGATTTCACTGAAGACGTGTTGTTCGAATATTCGTTTACGTAATTTGATTATTTCAAGACGATGATGGATGGCCTTTGAAAACTGATATTTCTTATATTAAATTATAACCCAACCTTTACGTAAGGTTTTATTAAATATTGTAGTGTTTCTACATTTCGTAATATTCGTGTTCAGGAATGGTTGGAAATAAAATTATTTTTTGTTATAAATAATAATTCCTTGTACCAACGGCAAATACATGTTGCGATAAAACCCGTTACGTGATACAAAGAAATAAGTAGCGCTGCAATTTTATTTATTTTTTATTCTTTGCTATACGTATAACGAAAGAGCAGAATCTAAAACAGAAAAAACTCTGTTTTTGCATCTGTTTAGCTTTTCTAAGGGGAATCACTATGGAATAATGAAATGCCACTTTGTTAATTAAAATAAAAACGGTTAATTAAAAAAATTACGCTTTGTTGTTTTGCTTCTAGTTTTTATTCTACATTCTTGATGTCAGGTTGTAAGTAAAGCTAGTTTAAAAGAGTATATTGTTTAATACGAAAAGTTCGGAAGATGCCTTTGAAATGTGGATACGTTAGTGCACGAGCGTAGAAAATTTATGCGGAAACATTAATTTTCATGACATGTGGGTACCGCCGCCCCGGGAACCATTAATTGGATAATCAAAACCTCTGCCATAGGTCACCCCAAGCGGTTTGCTGTGTTTGGTAACAGCAAGGGTGCCCGGTTTCATGGAGTGAGGTTTGTCTAGATCTTGGGGCAGATGCGTCTCAAAACCAGCTGCGCGACGGATTGGGAGAATTCGGTTGAGGGAGTTTTTTAGACCTCTCCAGCCAGACTCTCTCGACCCATCGCTCTGCAAAGCACTGAGAAGGATGAATTTATACGTCACTCCTGGGCGCATTGACCTGCAGATTTCTGCCCACATGGCACGTAAAATACCCTCCACACAGCATCCCCAAAGATGATATGGTCCGTGGAGAAATTATCTTCCTCGTGACAAGTAATCTCATATTCCGTATTTTTCACAGGTATTACGTGGGCAACAATAAGAAATAATTGAAGAAATGCAAATAAGTAACTGAACAACACAACTGTGGTGAAAACTACTTAAAATTACTATATTCCTTTCATTCCAAATTTCCATAAAAGATTTATATTTAAATAAATTTCCATAAAATAAGCAACATAACATCCTTTATATTTCCGTGGAAGTATTTTTCAACAGTTACAAGGGTTCCGCGATACTAAAGGCATCTTACCGAGTAATGTGATATCTCCCGCTTTCACGTAATGAGGGAGGAAAACAACTATTGAAGCCATGAACCAATCTGGTTCTGAGAAGAATACAGTAAAATTTTCAATAATATTACATTTTAATGCTTTCTTTCAAGGAAACACAATTTAATATTGTAGAATTCTTAAAAAAACTGTGCAAATCAAAAAAATCTATCGTGGAAGATACTCTCAATAGCGCCCTGCAGAATCGACAAGCACAGTTGTTCCGTGCATCTGAGCGGCAATCAGAATTTGCGGGTTCAATTCCCGTAGGCGGCATTTATTTTTTCTCGCATGATTTTTTCAATTTATATTTGTGTTTCAGGCCAATAATTTTTGCTTAGAATTATATGTTAAATAAAATATGTTCATACTGTGATGTCTTTGATATTTGTGTTCGAGCTCACCGACAGGTGGAACTATATTAGTATATTAGGTTACCCATAGATGCCGTTAGCTGTCGAGTATTGTAAAGACCAATTGGATAATTAATAAAATGGGAACCTCAAGGTTTCGAGATACCAAAGCCTAATTTAATACCTCATTTGACTACAATTGTTTATTTTAAATCATTCATGTATTAATTTTATATCTACATCCCTAGCAAACAGGTGCCAGGTAGACTCAGTATACACTGACTTCAGCAAGGCATTTTACAAGGTGTGTCACAAAATATTAATCAATAAATTAGCTTAACTTGGAATTTACGGTAATTTACTAAATTGGTTAACTTGTTATTTGTTCAAAAGAAGTCTTTGTGTGAGAATAAATGGCAGGAATTCATACAAATTTATGGCGACAAGTGGAGTGCCGTAAGGCTCTCATCTAGGGCCCATTTTGTTAATAATATTCATAAACGACATTGTTGATGTATTTACTGAAAAATATCCTTTCATTAATTAATTAATTAATGAAAGGATTATAATGGCAGGCGATTTGAATGGGTGGGTAGGAATTAGACGTGACGGATTTGAATCGGCCTTAGGTATGTTTGGGGATAAAAGAACGAATGACAACGGGAACAGAATACTTGAAGTATGTTTAGAGTGGAACCTTTTTGTGTCCAATACTTTTTTCGATCATAAAGGTATCCACCAATATACGTGGGAAAGAGGAAATGAGAGGTCAATTATCGATTTTGTAGTAATTGACTCTAGGTTGAGAGCCGTTACCGAGGACACGAGAGTTTTCAGAGGGGCAGAGGTTGAAACTGACCACTTTCTGGTGGTGTCGAGAGTAAACCTCTTTCGCGGTTGGCGCTCTAAAGTGAAAACGGTACTAACTCCAACAAGAATCAAAATAGAAAAACTACAAAACGATAATGAGAGGAGTAAGTATGTGAATTGTGCAGAGATGAGATTGAATGAGAAAAAAATGGATGGTCTAAGCATAGACGAAACATGGAACCACATAAAAGTGAGTCTTTGTGAATCTGCTAGAGAGGTGTGTGGAATAAGTACGCAAGGTAGAAAGAAAGGTGATGCATGGTGGGATGATGATATTAAAGCACTGGTCTCAGAGAAGAAGAAAGCATGGTTATGTCTGATTGCGGCTGGCAGTGCTTCCAGCGAAGAGAAGGATCGAGCGAAAGAAGTATATAAGGAATGTAAGAAAAAAGTAAGAGTTGGAGTGAAAGAACGAAAGAAACGCCTGGAAGAGGAAGAAGGAATGAAAATGACAAACCATTTCCAAGAAAACATTAAGTTGTTTTGGAAGGAAGTCAAAAGGTCCCGGTGTGGCCCTGAAACCGGAAGCATGAAAGTAATAAAATCGAAAGATGGAAAAATGTTGACGAATGAGGAAAAAATAAAAGAGAGATGGATGAAGTATTTCGAGGAAGTCTTTGAAAGCGAAGTGAGTGACAGTGATTCTAGCGGCGAATCAGATATGAACGATGATGGACTGAATGTTACCGAAATTAGCATGGATGAGATAGAAAGATCAATTAAGTATATGAAGAATGGTAAGGCTGTCGGTTTCGACAATATTGCTGCTGAATATTTTAAAGGAGGTAGCCGTATAATTCTCACATGGTTGTGCAATCTTTTTAACCAATGTTTAAAGGAAGGTTACACGCCTTTAGATTGGAGAAGGGCAGTGATCATGCCATTATACAAAGGTAAAGGGTCACGTATGGAATGTGGGAATCATAGGGATATTAGCCTGCTAAGTTCAGTTGGCAAGCTGTATGGTAGAATTTTGATTGAAAGGGTAAGAAAGGAAACAAAGGATAAAATATGGGATGTGCAAGGTGCTTTTATGAGTGGAAGGGGGTGCATGGACCAGATCTTCTCATTGCGTATGCTCACCGAGAAGTTTCTGGCAAAAAACCAGAAACTTTTCTGTGCCTTTGTAGATCTACAAAAAGCATACGACCGAGTCGACAGGAAAAAGCTATGGAAGGTGTTGTCCAAGTATGGAGTGAATGCGAATCTGACTCAGGCAATTGCGTCTCTATATGAGGGAAGCGTTGCATGTGTTAGGGTGAACGGTGGTTTTACGGGGTGGTTTGATATCACAAAAGGTGTTAAACAAGGCTGCGTAATGTCACCGTGGTTATTCAATCTATACATGGATAATTGTATGCAAGAATTGAAAGATGTGGGATTGGGCGCGAATTTGAGTAATCTGAAAGTATGTTGCCTGTTGTATGCTGATGATGCGGTGCTGATTGCTAATAGTATGGATGATCTGCAGTCTCTCGTGTCTAGGATGAACGAAGTATGCGTGAAGAATGAGTTAATGATGAATGTAAGTAAGTCTAAAGTAATGGTGTTTGAAAGAGAAAGTACGAAAACAGTGTGTAATATAGCTGTGAATGAGGAATACTTGGAGCAGGTGGATGAATTTGTGTATTTAGGAAGCATGTTTACGAGTAATGGGAAGGCTGACAGAGATATTGAAAGAAGAGTAAATGCAGGTAACTCCATTAATGGAGGACTGAACGCAGTTGGCGCTAACAAAAAATTGTCCAAAGAAGCGAAGTTAGCAGTCCACAATGGAGTGCTGGTACCTACCCTGATGTATGGAAGTGAGGCATGGAACTGGCAAAGAAAGGATGAAAGTAGATTGAATGCTGTTGAAATGAGATCCCTGAGGCGTATGTGTGGTAAAACCATGTATGATCGTGTGAGGAATGTGGATATCCGCAAAGAGTGCAAGGCTGATGTAAGCGTAATGAGTAAGATCAAGAAAGGGACGCTTAGATGGTTTGGGCATGTAGAGCGAATGAGCGAAGAAAGGAGTGTAAGGAGAATATACGATGCAAATGTGAATGGTAGCAGAAGTCGGGGGCGCCCGAGGAAGACATGGCACGACCAAGTGAATCAGATACTTGAGTCGGGCCATGTCAAGAGTCAGAACAATAGAAGAGTATGTATGAGACGATGTATGAATGTGAATGAGGCAAGGAGTGTGTGCCAAGACAGAGTTGTTTGGCGGTCCGTCCTCTCTGCCTACCCCTGCGGGGAAACGGCGTGATGGTTAGTTAGTTAGTTAGTTAGTAACGTTCTACTGTTTGCCGATGACATGAAACTTTATAAAAAGATTAACCACATTAATGATTGTATTACACTTCAAACTAACTTGAGATATCTTTTTGAATGGTGCTCAATCAACAAATAAGCACTAAACATAAATAAATGCCAGTTCATTCATTTTTCCAAAATAAGTAATCCCATTTTTTTTCAATATTCATTAAATGATGAAAATTTAATTTGTGTTAGTAACATTATTGATCTAGGCATTATGTTCGACAGTAAACTCACCTTTGTATGTCATATTAATAATATTATCAACAAGGCCCTAAAGACTCTTGGCTTTGTTTTGAGAGCTACAAAAGATTTAAATAATTTAGGAACATTTATTATATTATATAAAACTCTTGTCAGATGCCAACTTGAGTATAACTCTACGTTATGGTCTCCATTTTTCAATATTCATTCAGATAACATTGAAAAGATTCAACGGAACGTTTCTAAGATTTATAAATTATATTCCTCTACAAAACATAAATTACAATTACCTCTAGAATAAAATGTCTCTATTGAAACTTTCAGAAAGAAGAATAAGCACAGTTACATTTTAAAATTGACTGTCCCGAATTATTTCATTGTATCAATAGCCATGTTCCCAATAAATCATGCCGACATTTCTTACCTTTTTACTTCAATAACACCAGGACACTAGCTTACCAAAATTCTCCGATTCCGAGACTTCACAATCTCGGAAACAAATATTCTGATCTGGGTGATATATTTCATTTGAAAACTAATCAGTATAAATGTTGTATATTCTATCACTTTTATTCTTCTAGACACAAATAGACCTATTTACCCATATAACTTCTCCGCTTCTACTATTTTGTTTTGTTGAATCTTTTAAATTCAATTATATGCGTGAGGATTCATTTTTGCCATTATGCTTACATTCTTTTTTATTGTATTAATTATTAAGTGTTTACTCTGATACAAAATGCTTGTATTTTTTTAAAGAAAAGCCCACTAGGGCGTGTAATAAATAAATAAATAAATTTATTTTGAGTTTTAAATTTGCTTCATTTATGACCTGGGTCAGTGGTATTCAACTGTTCGGTGTCTATGTGTGCTTATTTATTTGTCTAATAACTTTTTATTAATTAGAGTGTATTTAGATGTTAAAAAACGCGTGGAGGACCGCTGATTAGACATTTTGGACATTTTGCTCAAAACGTAGACCAATAATTTTCACAAATTATCACCGATTATTGAAAACGTTTTTCCTATTTATTCAACTAATTGCATGATTGTGGAATTCTTAATTATATAACCGTTCATTTTTGGATTTATAATCACAAAACACACAATGATTACTTTCCAAGAAATGTCAATATACGTTTTAGATTATTTTAATATCACTAGTACCTATACTTTGCTTCGACTAAAAAATATGAATGGAATACATGATTACATCCAACAAGTGCGTTGACCGACAACTTCAATTACTTTCCTATTTCCTATCGGTTTAAGCGTAAACCTAAATTTTAAAAGCGAACGCAATATTTGAATTAAAATGGATGCTTATATTTTTAGTGGTATTTTTATGATAATATTTTTCGGTTGATCACTAAATATTTTTTTTAAATTAAAAAGTTTTTTGAAAGTAATAGGCAAAGAGAAGCAATTGTGAAATATTTATTTTTTATTCTGTTTATATATTAGGTATACGAGAAGTTCTGTTTATATATTAGGTATACAAATATTTTTTTATGAAGTTCTAGTTATAAGTAAGGTTTATAAATATTTTTTTTACTGTGCCTAACTCAGAGACAGGCTAGTTTACAAATATATCATATTAACAATATGTACAGTTTTTCTAAAAGCTTAATTTCGTTGGGTACCTATATCTTTTGATACGCCGCGCTGGATTCAAAAATATTTGACAAAACTATATCTAACTAACTAACCATCACGCCGTTTCCCCGCAGGGGTAAGCAGAGAGGACGGACCGCCAAACAACTCAGTCTTGGCACACACTTCTTGCCTCATTCACATTCATACATACTCTTCTATTATTCTGACTCTTGACATGGCCCGACTCGAGTATCTGATTCACTTGATCGTGCCATGTCTTCTTCGGGCGTCCCCGACTGCTGATACCATTCGCATTTGTATCATATATCCTCCTTATACTCCTATCTTTGCTTATTCGCTCTACATGCCCAAATCATCTAAGCGTCCCTTTCTTAATCTTACTTATTACGCTTACATCAGCCTTGCACTCTTTGCGGATCTCCCATTCCTCACACGATCAAACATGGTTTTACGACATGGGTTTTTGAGATCTCATTTCAACAGCATTCAATCTACTTTCATCTTTTCTTTGCCAGTTCCATGCCTCACTTCCATACATCAAGGTAGGTACCAACACTCCGTTGTGGACTGCTAACTTCGCTTCTTTGGACAATTTTTTGTTAGCACCAACTGCGTTCAGTCCCCCATTAACGGAATTACCTGCATTCTTATCAGGCTATATCACCTATATCAGGTAAGAATATATTAATATATATTTAGGTGTAGAGAACTTTTAATTTATATTTGGGTGAATCGATTAATTGATACAAGATCTTTGTTGATTATTCGTTGTTCAGTCAAGATTTTAAAATTTTTAATTGTTTAATTTTTTTTGTCTTGTGTATTTTAGTTACAATATTCATAAAAGTTTGTTGGTTTTATGCGGAGTGTTTCGTGTGTGTAACTGACTTGTTTTTGTGTAAATTTATCGAACAAATAGTACTCATCTTCATTGAATCATATTTTTGAAGTCTTTAGTCGGATTCTCTCTCCCCAATCTCGCATCGCAGACGTCATCATATGTCACTCCTAGACATACTGACCCCCAGATTCCTACCCAGTTATACCCCTTATCTTTCCAGAACTTCCTATCCTTTCCTTCCTTGAAAATACCCGCCACACAGCATTCCCTAAGGCTCCCAGTGTAAAAACATTTAAAAAATAATTTAAAAACTTCGCCATCCATTCGTGCCATCAATTCAACAATTATTTACTTCGTCTGTGGTCAAGAAAGATAAAAAACAGGACGAAAATACATGTGATATGTGGAATAAATTAATGCTTTTTATAAACGAAGTCCCAAATTCCCAATCGTCGTCCCTAATAATTCGTTAAGCACTTAGGAAATTCAAAGTAATGTGGTTTTAACTTTGAACTTTCTACGAACCTGAAAAACCGAACACATCCAGAAAAAGTTCCACAATAAAGGTTCTTACAATTCCGTCAACAACACAAACCAGAAAACACCCCATTAATATTATTTCATGTTACAAATTGAGCATAAATCTTGCATATAACATTCTTAGAAGTATTTTTTTTCCTGGAATAAAACATATCACGCGTTCTTCTAGAAAAATGGTATATTTCTTCAGATATGAAATTACAGGAGCGAGCGGAACCTTGGGATAAGATAAAAGCCTGTTGGTGAAATTGGATTATTTAACGTCAAAAAATCACCATAGCTCGTATGAAAACAGGTTTTGTGATACTCCCCATTTCACGTGGCATTACAGTGTACAAATGTTAGACTTTAAGACACCGACAAGAAAAAAAAATCATGTTCAAGAAAATTACTGCCACTGTTTTATGTATCACAGTACCTACATAACTCGCACCTGAAAACTTCATTTGTAGTCATCAATACGACATTTTAAAGATACTACACGACAGAACAGATGTTCTAGCACAGCACAGCATTATAATAGGAATGGTGCTTTAAGGCGTTGCACTACGTCGTGTAATATTTTAAATCGAGCCGCTATCAATACCACCCCTTACGTAAATGGCGATAAGGTTTAAATTCCTGCTTAACACCATCCGCCTGTTTTGATTTATGCAAGAAAAAAACATGGCCAAAAAGTGCCTTCTAGTTTATTTTTTGAATGTTCAGGCAAAAATATTTTATTTTTTTCCGATTTTTTTATAAATAACTTAATTTGCCACATTATACAATAAAATCATAACCAAAAATCGGTTCGTAAGTAGGAGATTATGAACTTTAAAGCAGTTTTCGTAGGACTTATGCATTATTTTTTTTCTGGGCTTATAAAAAGATTTATCTAAAAAATACTCAATTATTTCAAAGGCCAGGATGTATTCTACTCGCAGTATTTAATTAAATCATCTGAAACATTTCTAGGCGACCAAATTTTCAAATCAAAAACACATGATTTTGCATTACTACGTAGTGCATCGCCTTAATAACAAATGCTAAGTTTAATGAATATTGTAAGAGATCAAAGTGGAAAGATTTTCATAATATTTATTTTATTTGTTTTCAGGATACCTTCTTTATAACGTGAATATCTACCTAATATTCCCATTTTCCTTTTATGTATTTTTCAACTAATATTCTATTTAAAACTTCGATACAAATATCACGATTCGGAATACGAAATACAAATTGAATGTTAAAAGACAGCTATTTTTGAAACATCGAGTTAAGACATTCCCAATAAAGTAATGTGATAAAATGATTGAACTTACGATTTAGTAATGAAGATAAATATAGAAGCCCTTTTTAATGCCAAGAATAGAAAAGTTACAAAGAAAACTTATGAAGGTTGATTTCTTTATTACACGAAATCACGACCACCATCCTTCAAATGACCCAACAATCAACCCACACTAACACCAAGTTACTTTGCAATCAAGACATCCACAACCACAATATTCGGAATAACAATAAAATCCCCATTCCTCTAACACTCACTGTGAAATATGGAATAAAATCTCTTAACCATCATGCCTACACACTCTATAACTCTTTTCCAAATATGTAGAAAAACAGCCGGCATAATCCAAAAATTTAAAGTAAGGCTTTGAGAGAATATTTTTTCAAAACATATAAAAACGAAAATACGTAATTTTTGTCGTGTTGTACCTTGTTTTGTTTCTCTCTCTCTGTCATTTTCTATCCCCTGTATTTGTAATCAAGCATAATCTATTTTACCAATGTATTAGTGGGTAAGTACCTTCTTCTAAATTCTTACCTTCGTTCTGTGCTTATGTGTTAATCCTTATCTGTTTCCTTTTTTCTTTCTTCATGATTGTTCTACTTAACCTGTCTTTTTCTATTTGTGTACTGTTTTATATGTGAAACTTATAATTATGATAGTTTTCTATTTGTGTACTATTTGGTATGTGAAACTTACTATTTTGATATCATAATACCAATGTAAAATTGTACCTATTAACTCCCACCTACGTATTGTAAGTTCCTCTCGTCCTACAATGAGTTTTGTAACTCATCGCGATTTCTCTAGCAAGAAATAAAAAAAAAACAAATAGTTTTACTAGAGTGTGTTACGTAATACAAGTCACCCTACATAAAAAGGATGCTCAATTTAACCCCACTTTCCCCACTACTTAGATCAGTGCAATCAACTACTTGCCATTGTGCAATCAACCACTTGCCATTGTGCAATCAACCACTTGCCATTTGTACAAATCAACTACTTGCCGTTGTGCAATCAACTACTGGCCGTTGTACAAATCAACCACTTGCCAATGCGCAAACTCAACATAATAGCCATCACACGCATCAATCATCAATCAACTTACTGGTATTACCCCATGTTATTACCAACTTCATTTCACCTTGACAACCACTGCTCCACCACATCAGCATAATGGAATTCACGCTGGTACAACAACAGAACCCGGATACTTCTGGCCCTCAACATCACCATCTCTCAACCACAACCAAGAAGCACAGTTCAATTTCTATGGCCCTAGTGATATTTGAGTGCAATCTCAAATGGGTCAAGTTACAGTGAAAGTGTAACTTTAATAACTTCAGTGAAATTACGTCCACTTGGTACTCTACGAAAACACTACGCTCTTCAAACTTAGCTTACAGACCAATGAAATTTTAGAGTCCTTGTCTTTTCATCACTGCATAACCTTGTATGTTTGTCTTTTCATCACTGCATAACCATGTATTTTTTCTTTGTTTTTTTGTTAAATCAACACTGTTTTTCTCTCTCTACTTCCCTCACGACAAGGTGAAGAGGATTTTTTGCGCCTAAAGCTTCATTACCACGTCGCCTTTTACTGGCGGAGGGGGAATGTGTTACGTAATACAAGTCACCCTACATAAAAAGGATGCTCACTTTAACCCCACTTTCCCCATGCAAACGGTCGCGGCATCCGTGACGGACCACCCACAGAGTCCACGGCTCGAGACCCATCGCTGCCCGCCGAGCCTCCAGTCTAATTTTTACCCCGGTCCCCTCAACAGCGTGGCCGCTCGCGGAACAAATTTAGCAACGCTCGCATTGATTGCCGCGCAAATTATGCATTATTAGAAACAGACGTGATCTTGTTCTAGTTTATAATTAATATCACACACCCAAGTCACAAACATGTACCGACATCTCCACTCCAGCTTCACCGTCGGAGCCTTGCTTCTGGTAAATTCCAAGTGTGACGCAATAACGATTGACCGTTGCGTACCCCGGAGACGCAGTACATCTACGACTCGACACGCCATGCCGCTACCCATCATCAGAACCTGGAAACCTGTAAGCTTCCGTTACACCTCTTTCTTGTGTTCAAATCATTAATACATGTGAAATCCTCGTTTCATCCGGTCGTTACAGAGAGAGAAGAGAGTAGAGATCCAAGTCAACCCTGTGTTTTCTTTAGAAGATGATTAATATACCTTGTGCCTTTTACTCATGTGTTATTATTGTGATGGCCTTTTCCAAACTCCTGACCGACGGACGAACTGATGGATAAAGGAGTTCCTCACCCCTGATTGTATCCGAGTTCTCATCTGCTTACCCTTTCACTGAGCTAGCCAATTTACAGCACGGGTTCAAGTCCCGATGGGTTATAACCATATTATAGCACTGAGCTCTGTGTACTATAGCAAGTGATATCTCCCTTAGTATCCTCAGAATTCTTCTCAGTATGCCCTGGTGAAAGACCACGAATCAGAATCGAAACATGGGTTGCTTGAAATGACTTTGGTGACAAGATCTAAATAACTATTAATACTAATAGGAGCTTTCCAACCTCTTTAATTTTCCCATCTCTTTCCCTTCCCCGCTCCCTTCAACCTAAAAAAACATCCCGATTGGGATGCCATTGTCAAATTGGCTTCGGACAGTCTGTAACTCTTGGGCGGTATACTTTGTATTTATTATTTAAACTTTTTAGTTATATATAAAAAAAATAATTTCCAATACATTTACAGTTTAAATTTATCCGACACCTTTACATGCGAGAGTTTGGGTAGTACCCTCTGTTGTATTCTTCTGACTTTCTCGCTGGAGTGCTAGGATTAGATCGTTAGACTCTAGACGTCAAGAGAAAAATCGCAATGGTGTTAGTGGCACGTATTGACATTTGCAAACCTGATGTTCTGGAACGTATTACGTTTTATGTCCCCGATAACTTCACCAGATCTAGGCAGCACAGGCTTTTTATTTCTCCAAGAGGCTGGTCCAAAAACGATCATGCCTCTGTGGAGAATGACAACGCTATTAAACCGTCTTTCTTCTGAGATTTATATATGTATTTCAGTCGAACTTCAGTGAATTTAAATCTAGAATAAGTGTTTTTTAACACGAAGCTGCATCGCAACTAGTTTAAGTAATGCATGTAATTGATTTATGTATAGCATGTTATTAAGTGTAAATGTTACTGGAATCACTATTTCAAAATAAACAGGAAATAAATGTACTATTCAACATTATTATGGTGAGTAATTTGTTGAGTTAAACCTCTAATTGTTATATTTAATCATTAAAAAAACATTAACAATTCTAAAACGAAGCACGTGAAATGGAAAAATCAAAGATTCGGTCGCATCTAAGAATATAGCAGCCAAAATAAATGCGTTAAGAAAATGAAGATAATGTCGGTAGTTGAATTATGATACAGTTAAATAGGGTCGGATTAGCTCAGTGGTAGAGTAAAGCACCGGCAAGGCTGAGGTCCTGGGCTCAATTCCTACATGCGACCGATTATTTTTCTGTTCCACATGTTTCGTTCGAGAGTCCTTAATACTATCTTTAATGATTTATCCTATTTTCTATTCGATGCATTTGCTTTTGGGTGGAAAAGGAGTTTTCATTTAGGCAAAAATTTTGTTAATAGAAATAATATGGTTCATGTATAATAATGAAATGATGTCAATACATTGCAATTTGATTAAAGGGAACAAAACATGTGGTTCAAAGAGACATTTAATTCAGTAAAAAATCTTCCGAGAAAAATAAATGCCGCCGACGGGAATTGAAGCCGCACCTTCTGACTGCCGGTCAGATGCACGGAACCACTGTGCTACGTAGGCTAATAATTATTGCTTATAATATTTTGCCATCCCTTTTGCTTCGCATAAAACCTTGTCTTCTATGTTTATCTTAAATTTAAAAAATAATTTTGTGTTGGTAGTATTAAAAGAAATTTGTTAATGGAGAAGTAAAAACACTTTCTAATGGGAGACTAATAGAATAAGTAATAAAGGAATCTTTTTTATGATTAATTCAAGTAGAAATAGTGTAAAGAATTCATGAAATTGCAATTATAATCAATAATCAATAATTTAATTTATAATCTTATACATGGTTTTCCAATAAGAGGTGTTATTTTGGATAGTCCGCTATTTCGGTAGATTTTAATTTTAAAGCTGTAATTTTTTCACATTTGGAAGTAAAAACTACGTCATTAATAAAAATGGAACGATACACGCTTCGAAAATGCATTGAAATTATTAAAATTCACTTGAGTGAATCAAATGCAAATCATATTGAGTGATGAGGCTCATGTCCACCTCGGTGGCTTCGTCAACAAGCAAAATTGTCGCATCTGAGGCTCGGAAAACCCAAGAGTTATTGTTGAAAAGCCTCTTTATATTCAACGTGTGACTGTTTGGTGCAGTATATGGTCCGGAGGAGTCATTGGACCTTACTTCTTCTAAAATGAGGCTGGAGTAACAGTTACGGTGAATGGATTGCGCTATCGAGAGATTATTAATGATTTTTTTATGGCCAAAATTGGAAGGTATTGTTCTAAATAACGTTTACTTTGAACAAAATGGCGCTACATGCCACACAAGCAACGAAACCATTGATCTTTTACGATTGAATATCAAAATAACACATCTTATTGGAAAACCCTGCATAATCTTCATTTATCAATATAAATTTATAATTGCGTATACACAAACGATTTGATCCAAAAACTGTTAGATAAAAAGTATTACTTGAAAACATTTTTCCTTTTAATCTTGGTGATGTCACCCCATCCCAAAGGCACCGAGACATGCGCCCATCACCCGTTTCCGGTGAACGGAAGCGGCGGTCACTCTCACGTCCTATTTCGTTTCATCCCCCAGCGCCGCGACTGGTTTTGACATCTCAACAGTTTGGAGACGCGTCAAATCCCGTATTACGAATATCTTTTTTATTAGGGTATTTTTATTTCAGTCGTAGTCGTCACCACGACTTTTCCGAAATAGCACACGGCAGAACAGATGACAAGACGCATGAAGACTATTAAATGTTATTTCTAAAACTGTAGATATATTTAATTTCTCTTTAAACGACCTTAAAGCTTGGCGTATATTGGCCGTTGCAACGCGTTAGCTGCCAACTTTGGCCGACCAACCGATCAGTGTTGGGTTATTGTGCACACATATATGAGGGTGGTCTGAAAAGTTTCCGACCTCAACGCAAAGATGGCGGTACTCATCAATAAAAGCTAGTGAATGTAGCTGTGCATCTTTTGACAGTTACTCAACAAAGTTTCGGCCATTTTGGACGCACAGTTTTAAGTTGATAGTCGTTTGAGTGAGTCGATGTGTGTGTTTTTGTGAAAATGGAAAAAATTGAGTATCGATCTGTTATTAAATAAAAAGGATCTTGGCATCATCTCGCCAACAGCGTTCACATGTTGGCGGGGCGGCGCCAACGTTGGCAATCGTGTACTGGCAGCTTAAAAAGTTACAAAATAATTTATAATGTAGGTAATTTTTTATAAAATGATTCATCAATTAACATTTCATTGTGATCGTTCATAAAATTTACCAAAGTGGCTTTAAAATATTTTTACAAATATTAAAAAAAAAAGTTGAATTTAAGTTTTTAAAAAAAATGACTTTATGTTATTTATATAAAAGTATCATCTAAATAAAAATGTACCTACGTGATCATGTATTGTCCTTATAAAATGTCAACCCAAAAACGGCAACCGACAAATTAAATCAACAAAAACATCGCGTACTAATGCGAACCTACCCAATTTCATTCGATTTAAAATAATGTCAAAGGTCCGAGCAGAGTGACAATTTGACTTTTTCGCAAATATCCCAGCACTCAAAGAATTCCCTTCTCCCAGATTATCGACGTTTTCCACATATCACTGGGAGCACATTCGTGTACGTTAGGGTGGGCCGTCAAAGCGTTTTCAAAATTTGATTACATCAGTGGTCTCAAAAGTACAGCGTTCGAAAACTTATCACATATTTTTAAAGAGGCCATATTTGTATCTCATTGCTTGGTATTGATAGGAATCTATTAAAATCAAAAATACAGGTGCCAAATGAAATGTCTGACTGATTGTAACCAGCGGTTCCTTAAATTACTTGAAGTAAAAAAACGTAGATGCCATTTTGGTCTCCGATTTGTTTTTTTTTTTTAAATAAAACCAACAAAAATCAGTAGGCAGTAGACAGTAAAAGTCAGTGATTACCTAACGGAGAGAAGTGAAAGAATATTTTAAAGGTTACTTGTGGCAGCCAGCACTTACAAGGGTTACTTGTGGCAACCAGCGCATACAAGGCTTGCAAGGGTTACTTGTGGCAGCCAGCGCTTACAAGAGTTACTTGTGGCAGCAAGCGCATACAAGGCTTGCAATGGTTACTTGTGGCAGCCAGCGCATACAAGGCTTGCAAGGGTTACTCGTGGCAGCCAGCGCTTATAAAGCTTGCAAGGGTTACTTGCGGCAGCCAGCGCATACAAGGCTTGCAAGGGTTACTTGTGGCAGCCAGCGCATACAAGGCTTGCAAGGGTTACTTGTGGCAGCCAGCGCATACAAGGCTTGCAAGGGTTACTTGTGGCAGCCAGCGCATACAAGGCTTGCAAAGGTTACTTGTGGCAGCAAGTGCACAAAGATTTTGAGCTGCAACGTGGAAAACGTAATCTAAACCAATTGTCCTTAGTCATCAAATTGTGAACACATTAAACATTAGGGTAAAAAAGTGAATCTGAAAATAAAAATGGGTTTTAATTTATTTATTTACTAACGGACTGACGTCCAATTTCTGAACATAATAATATAATTTTCATTTTATTGTCAATTTTTAAGACAACCAAGAAGGTGGATTGACAAATATTACTTAATATACAAATTAAAAATGAAAACTTCCATACCTAGACAGCCCGGCCTAATATACACGTATCATCGGAGTGATACCTTATTTTGAGGTCCAATCGAAAAAAGGAATCTGGACCCTTTGAATCGAAAATAATCTGGTCCTTTGATTTATTCAGGAGCTGGCAGCTGTTCGTATGCGTCGACCTCAAATTTATCGATGGACATATTAAAAATTCAAATTTTGATGAAGGAAGGTCATAGGTCAATTTAAAATTCAATCAATGACGTCAATGGTATAGTTTGAATGTTTTTTTAATGATTTCTTGATTTCTTGGTCGGATGTCAAAAGTTTGGCACATGCAAGGGAAATGTAAGTTACTGGAATTAGTTTAAAAATGTAAAAGAGAGAAGGAGTTATGTTCTATTTCCGCTACCGATGACCTTTATAATAGAGAGATAGGCTCATTGGCTCAACTCTCAAAGATCGGGAGGTTGAAATCCAGCACGGTATAATAAAATTAGAACTGATATATTTATTTTTATTTTATTTTATTTTAAATACATAAACGGCTATACTGCCTTTTATAAATAAACATATAACAGAGTACGAAAGTAAGAAAAATAATATCATTACATAATAGTAGTTTTAAACTTAAAAATAACATACAATTATTTTGTGTATCTCTACCAAAAATAACAAAAAAAGAACAATGAGAAATATCATCATTTCATTTCAACATGTCCATATTGCGTATATAAAGTTACATTATGGAAAAATATTTTTTGAGTGCATTTTTATATTGCGCTAATTTTAAGAAATAAATGTCGCCGATGTTAGCATGTTCATTTCCCAAAATGTGTAATCGACTGATTGGTGAGTAATAATGTGATAATGTATGTGTGTTATTATAGTAGAACGGTAGAGTCAGTCTATTGTTAGCGCGACCAGGGCAATGAAATCGTATTAGTTCTATTAAATCAGGGGTATCCATGACCGAGTGAATTATTTTATATAAAATATTATATAAAATAATTCACTCGGTCCCGGTCCGATCTATTAATAAATAGATCACTGATTCAAAGTCGAAGTCATTCCACTCCCAATGTGGAATGACTTGCCGGCCTCTGTATTTCCTCGCTCCTACAACATGGGTCTCTTCAATATCCATGTTCACTATTTCCTCTCCTAAGAAAAACCCTCTACACAGCATCCCTCAAGATGATATAGGCCCTGGAGGAAATCATATTCCTCAGAGCTCCCTGTGTGGAATTTATATATAGAAAAAAATATTAACTCTTACTCAGTTTATGTATATAAAAACAATTAAATTTGCAAAATACACTTTTTAAAAAGTTGAAACATTATTTATTTATTTTATATATATATATATATATATATAAATTACAAACAATACAAAACAAAATGTACCTTTGTCTGTCCAACTGGGAAGGATTCCCGTTTCAGGACAGCCAAATTGTGTATTTAATACATAATATTCTTACAATGGAATGGCGATGCTGTCATAACAAATTGTGAGAACATTGTTGATTGCATTCGAAGTGACAGGATGGTTTCTTTATCCTTGAAAGAATCGGAAAGATGTAATTTATTACCAGGGTCAATTTGGATAACATTAGTAATTGCATTCAGAATAGATGATTATTTTCTTTCCAGGGAATTTTGGAGAACATTTACAATTGTATAGTTAGAATTTCCACATTTATAAATCAGTATAAGATTATGAAACAAAGTTTTCAAGTAATCACCTTAAACATCATACACATAAAAATAGAGTAACGGTATATTCAGTGTCGCCCAAACCTCCAACGGTGTTGGACGCGAGTGAGCGCCGTAAGCGGTGAATAAATAAAATAACACCTTCAAACCAAGACAAATTATATAAATACATAAATTTACGGAAAATATATATTTTTTAACCTGGAAAAATGGAGGAAGCGGTTGATCCGCATGCCTTCATAACAAAGGCGAAACAAAACATAAGTGACTTACATACAATCATAGAAGAAAATAAACTTACCAAAGAAACCAAATCAAAAATGATGAAAGAAATAAATAACATCATGGAAATGATATCGCACATGGCAATAGAATTAGCTAAATTACAAGAAAAGTGTGATATTCAAGAAAAAAACCAAGCACAAAAATACCCATTTTCATACTCTTCTGCAGTAAAAAACTTAATATCAGAAACGCAAGAAAAACGATTTCCTATAATAATTAAAAGCTTAAAAGAAGAAGACACTGAAAAAATAAAAGAGAAAATACAAAAGATTAAAATATCGCAGTTGGGAATTTGAGTATGCGAAATTAAAAAAAAACAAAAAAAAACCTTATAATAACATGCCCAGAAAAAGAAGACGCAAAAAAATTAAAAGATAAGATAAATGAAGTCGACAAAACCATAATAGCGGAGGTACTTCTGAAAACGGATCCACGCGTAATATTCAAAGGTCTTGACAAAGACTATACCGAAAAAGAATTCTTAGAAGACATCATTGAACAAAACAACGACATCAAAATGATATGTGAAAAATACAAAGACAAAGAAATATTACAAGTTAAGGCCATCATTACAAACAAAAAAACTAACAGCAAAAACTTAATACTACAAACAAATCCCGAAATGAGACTACATCTTATTAATAAAAAAAAAATTCATCTAGGATTCATGAGAATCTATGTAGAAGACTGCAGTCCTCTTACCCAATGTTTCCACTGTCAAAGATTTGGACACACAGCACAAAAATGCTACAATAGAATGAATAAACCAACATGCAAGCACTGTTCAGAAGATCATCCCATCTCCGAGTGTAAATCTCTGGAACTGCCACCCAAATGCGCTAACTGCAACTCAGCTAACAAGAAGAAAGAAATAAACTCCTTGAACAGTAAAATGAATGAAGTAGACCACCGAACAAACAGCGAAACATGTAAGTTCCGATCTTACATGCTTAAATTATCCAAAGAAAGAATTAACTACGACATTGAATAAAAATTTTATAAATAATTTTGTAAAATACAACCGAAAATGCATTAAATGGATGATTTCTTAAGTAACGAATTAGAGTTAAATATTAAAATTCAAGAATATGAATGTATATGTACCGATTCGTGTAACAAAATTATTTCTAAAAACATCAATGATATAATTATTATGCACATAAACATCCGTTCAATTCAAAAAAATTTAGATGAATTAATTCTAAAAATAAATAATTTAATTAAAAAACCGGACTTTATAGTGTTATCCGAAACATTTACCAACGCTGAATCACCGTCTTATGACTTACCTGAGTACAACTATATTTCTACCAAAGTAGACATCAATAAAAATTCGGGAATAATAATATTTGCAAGCAATAAATTTAGTATTGTTAACATAATAGAACATCCAATACACTTAGTAAACTGCATCGAAGTACATTTCAAACTCGGCAAATCAATATACTATCTTATAGCTATCTATAGAACGCATGGCTCGAGTATTATTACGTTTATAAATGACCTCAAATACATATTATTAAAATTAAAAAATAAACTTTGTTTCGTCGTAGGAGATTTTAACGTTAATATTAATGAAAAAATAGAAAATAATAACAAAAATGAATACATCAATTGTATGACTGAACAAAATTTTATATCTTGCATAAATAAAAATACTAGGGAAATAAAAAAACATACTCCATCTTGTTTAGACCACATTTGGACAAATGTAAACATTAAAGATCTTATTTATTGTTTTTGTGTTTAATTCGTAGAACTCCATTTAATTTTTTTATAAATTTAATTTAGATTAAATTTGATAATATTATTATTAAGTTCTGCAAGTGTTTTAGTTTTTATTATTGTGACAGCTGTTTCGGCTTACAAGGCCATTTTCAAACTGTGGTTAGTCCACATTGAGACGACGTTTTTATACTATTTCAAATGTAAATTTTGAAGGTGCATACATTGATTTATTACTGGTTACACCGATGACATGATCTATTGTTGGTTAAACCAATCTATGTTTTCCCCTCAGTAAATGGTAATGGGTTCTTAATTATTTACTAATGACTTTATTGCTATGAATTATTTGGGTGCATTATACTGCTTGGGTTTTGTGAAAATACTGAGAAGTGGTGAGTAAATTATTTTCCGTACTTTATTAATTAGTGTTAAATTTGGGTCATTCGTTCGTTTATTAATTTCTAATTGTTCAAGTAAATTTAATCTAATGCCCTTTTTTTCTATATGCAATGGTTTAGGACCCTTGTTGTTAAGTGGGGTATGATTATTCACCAAGAGATGTTCTGCGAATTTTGAGGATGTGTTTTTATTATTATAACATCGTATATGTTCTTTGAATCTAGTTGAGAATGCCCTCCCCGTTTGTCCGATGTAAGTGGCGTTACAATCGGCGTGGTCACATTTTAATTCATATATGCCACTGTTATTGAGTATAGGTATTTTCACAAAACCCAAGCAGTATAATGCACCCAAATAATGTTATTGAGTATAGTATTTTTAGTATTTTCACAAAACCCAAAATGTAGTATTTTCACAAAACCCAAGCAGTATAATGCACCCAAATAATTCATAGCAATAAAGTCATTAGTAAATAATTAAGAACCCATTACCATTTACTGAGGGGAAAACATAGATTGGTTTAACCAACAATAGATCATGTCATCGGTGTAACCAGTAATAAATCAATGTATGCACCTTCAAAATTTACATTTGAAATAGTATAAAAACGTCGTCTCAATGTGGAGTAACCACAGTTTGAAAATGGCCTTGTAAGCCGAAACAGCTGTCACAATAATAAAAAACTAAAACACTTGCAGAACTTAATAATAATATTATCAAATTTAATCTAAATTAAATTTATAAAAAAATTAAAGATTTTCACAAAATAAAATCAATTGTTTGGAAAACTAACATAACTGATCATCACTCATGCTTACTACTGTATAATAATAATATTAAACATAAAAAACATAATTTTATAACCAAAAAATCAACAATAGATTTGACTTTTCTCTCTGAAAAATTAAAAAAGAGGGTTGGAATAATGTTTTAAACAGTGATGATACTGAAATTTGTTCGACTAACTTCGAAAATATTATGTCACAACACATTAAAAATTCGACAACTGAGATAACAACACACATAAAATCCAAATTAAGATGTTTAAAGCCTTGGATTACCAAAGGACTTATTATATCTATCAGAAATAAAGAAAAACTTTACAAAATAACTTTAAAAAATCCCCAAGATGAAAAAGCATATATTTTCTATAAAAAATATAAAAATAAATTAACATCTTATATTAAAAAAAGTAAAGAAGAGTATTTTAAAAATAAAATATTATCTTCAGAAAATAACCATAAACAAATGTGGAAAACTGTTAATTTCGCCATAGAAAATATAAAAAAAACACAAAACATTAAGTACATTGAACATGATAAAAAAATTATAGATGCCAATATACAGCCTAAACAATGTGCAAACATATTTAATTCTTTCTTTGCAAATGTTGGGAAAAATCTTGCGAAAAATATTCATAAGCCTTCAAACCAAGAAAACCATAAAAATAAAAATATACAGAAACGAAATATACTTTCAATGTTTGAAACAACAACAGAATGTGAAATTTCGAAAATAATAGAAAATATGAAAGGAGGTTCGTCTCCCGGTTTTGATTCTATTACAACACACATGTTAAAAACTATGAAACCTCACTTAATAAAACCTATCACTCATTTAATAAATCTAAGTTTAACAAATGGTATTTTTCCAATGAACTACAAAACCACAATAATCTCACCTATTTACAAATCTGGAGATCCACATCAAGCAACGAATTATCGCCCAATATGTCTAATTTCTAATATAGGAAAGATCTTTGAAAAAATAGTAAAAAAACAATTGGTAAATTTTCTAGATAATAATAAAATATTACACAAAAACCAGTTTGGTTTCATAAAATCTCTCAGCACACAAGATGCTATTGCTAACGTAACTTCATACATTTACGAATCATTAGATAAAGGTAAAAAATGTGCGGGTATATTTATTGACCTTAGAAAGGCATTCGATAGCATATCCCATGAGATGCTATTAAAAAAATTGAATAATATCGGCATAAAAGGCAACGCGATTAAATGGATCACCGACTACTTAAAAAACCGTCCTCAAGTAGTAAAAATCAATCGTGTTAATAGTGATCAAGAGATTACAAGTTTTGGAATCCCCCAAGGTACAGTGCTTGGACCAATTCTATTTACTATATATGTAAACGATATTTTTTTTCAACCTTTGAATGGTCAAATTACGTCATACGCTGATGATACAGTATTAATAATAAGTGATAAGACTTGGGAAAAAGTAGAATTAAAGGCCACAGAAGACATCAACACGCTCAAGAATTTTTTCGACACTAATTTACTGTCACTTAATAATGAAAAGACATTTGTAATTCCATTTGCAATCCATACAAATGATACTCCTAAAAATTTTAACATTGTCATACATAATAATACTAAGATTCACAGCCAAAACTATTGCAAATCAAACTGTACAGTACTAAAAACAACAAATAAAATTAAATATCTAGGAGTAATTATTGATAAAAATCTGAAATGGAAGGAACAAATAAGTCAAGTAGTAAACAAAATTAGAAAATTAATATATATATTTTTAAGAATTAGAAACTTTCTGTCGATAAAAAATCTATATTTAATTTACTATGCCTTAGTTCAATCCACTTTACAATACGCTATTATTAGTTGGGGATCCGCGTATAAATGTAACCTTCTTCCAATTGAAATTATACAAAGAACAATTATTAAAATTATATATTAAAAAAATCCTTTGACTACCCAACAGAACGCCTGTTTGAAGAATTTCAAGTACCTACATTTAAAGACCTATATATTAAAAACTCACTAATCCAAATTATAAAAGAAAAAGATAAATATCAATTTTTAAATGAAAACAGAACGCGACTTAGACATGTTTTTCTATGCCCAAAACTAAATACGTCTTTTGCACAGCATCATTATACTTACCAGGGAAGAACTTTTTTCAATCGTCTACCAGAAGAAATCAGAAGCATTAATGATAAAACCCAAATACTGCTCTCTGTCAAGAGACACTTTAAAAATATTCTGAAAAAAAAAACTACTGTCACTTAATTAATCTCACAAATATCCTTAGTTTTCCATAACTTCCTTTCTTTTTTTAATTTAATATATTAATATATTATCCTTCACTACTATCAAAAAAATACTACAGCAAACATACATTTATGTACAATGAATTATTTAAGTACTAACTAACAACAACAATTATGTACACTCCCCTTCCATACACAAGCAAATGCTTTCAATGGAAGAGTAGTAAAAAGACCCAATATGTAAAATGAATTATGTACCATGTAAACATATTATTAAAAATAAAAAATAATTATTAAAAAAAATATATATATATAAATCATTTAAATAAGTCATCTTAATGTATCATTAACACAGCTTGATAATAGCCTTGAACGTCGAAACAGCTGTCACAAAATACCAAAATACTTGCAATTTGATTTACTTTAAATTTCAATAAGTTGAATGAACACCACAGCGAAATATGAATAAAAATCTTGGGGCGATCGTGGAAGCAACACATTGTACTTTGGATTAACAAACGAGTGGGCAATATACCAATGTTAACGTCATTTATGCGTCAAAAGGAGATAACGATTAGATGATTTGAGCACGTTCAGAAGATGAAGAAAGTACTAGGACTGAAGGAGGATAATGTAGTGAAAGTAGACGAACAACACTGTCGGGACCGTCCCTGGAAAAATAGATACAGTCGGTGAATCAAATTTTCAGGGCGGACAATTTCAAGAGTTATTTATTTAACTGTCAAAAATTCAGGGTGAAATGCCTAAAACCAAAAAAAAAAAAAAAAAACTGTCAAAAATAAGACAAGAAAATAAATTGTTTGGTCCATATATATATATTATAATTTGTATATTGTGAAAAAATGATAAGATAAGTCAAAACCGGGTAACATGTCAGCAATTGCAAATAATTTATATTCTTTGGAGTCTTTTTTTTATGATAAACTAATGTTTATAAGACAAGGTTTTTTATGCATAGCACAAAAAAGTTGGTTATTTAAAGGTGAAAAATATAACAAGCAGTAATTTTTTATTGAAGTACTAGTTCATTTTGAATTATTTGGCGTGTTTGAAATAAGCCGACGTAGCTCAGTGGTCCAGTGCACCTGACCGGATATCAGAAGGTGCGGGTTCAATTTCTGTCGGCGGAATTTATTTTTACCAGGGAGATGTTTTCAATTTGTATGGATATTTCAGGCGACTTAATATTTCTTTTAATAATTTGTTATTATTTGGAATCTGTTCACATAATTAGAAAGATAATTATCGTTCAACTAATTATTGGTCGATTGAAGACATTGAATATCCAAGAACTACCTTCATTTTTGTTTTACACTAAGGACGGGTTGTTTCAAAAAATTTAAACAATTCATCAAATTTCAAAGTTGAATTTCAAGTTCTGTGAAGGTTCTATTCAAGTTCTGTTATTATTTAAGTTTTGTTAAATAACTGGTAAATTACGACATGATAACAGAACATGAATAGAACCTTTACAGAACATGAAAATTAACTTTGGAATTTGATGAATTGTCCAAATTTTTTGAAACAACCTATTCTAAGAACGATTCATCTTTTGAACAAGTCGGCTATCATATAAAACCTTAAACGGAGCCATTAATAAGTGTTTGAAAACACGAAGAAAGAAAATGTGGTGAAACGGGAGCATTATACTCGGAAGTCCATCTTTCTAAACGTTTATCATTAATTTCACTCGCTATCCTAATACACTATGACCACTTTCATAAAACCAACAAAACTAAGAACTGAACTAGGTATTACAGAATTGAAAAAAGTGGAGTGGTTTTTATTTTATCAAGATGTCGTGTGAGGCGAAGAAAATATACATAAAATATAACCGCTGTGTCAATCAATGCGAGATCTGCAAATGTCAAATATTCTATAACTAACTAACCATCACGTCATTTTACCGCTGTGGTAGGCTGAAAGGGAAAACATTAAGATGGCAGTCTACTGCCATACAATTCTATCTCAGCACACACCCCTTGTCTCTTTCACATTCATATGTAGTCTCACATCTACCTATTCTTCCGTTAAAACCCTTTTTTCGCTAACACGCTCCAGCCGGACTTTCTCTCGACCCATTGTCTTGCACCGCAGTGGGAGGGATGGATTCCTACCCACCGTTCATACCTGTTTCCTTCCCAGAACCTTTTCTCTTCACTTTAATTAAAAATATTCTCCATACAGCATCTCCAAAGATGACACAGGCACTGGGGGATTTTTTTCCTCAGGGCCTCCTGTGTGGAGACAATGTAAAAAATTACGTAATTGTAAAAAGCATTCACTTTGTGGCTCATCATAATTTATAATAAAAACACATAAATTTGTTTTTGACCACGATAGTTTTATTTTCACTCTACCGGTTTCGGAATTCAGTTTTAAATATTCTCCTGACGAAGGAAGGGATCTTCCGAAACCGGTAGAGTGAAAATAAAACTATCGTGGTCAAAAACAAATTTATGTGTTTTTATTATAAAAAAATTACGATCACATCAACCTTGCATTCAATTCAGATATCATAAGCAATAGATATTTTAAGTAATTTATTTATAACCTCAGAGATCACCTCAGAGATCTTTTTCTATAGCGTTCAGTCTACTTTCGGGTAGGCAAGACATTACGCTTTACGTATCATGGCTTAGCCCATTTCAGCATATATGAATTGATTTGCTGAATAGAGCGACAGGCACGCTTAAAGCGTGGTCTGTCACAGGCCTTACTTTCTCTGCCACTGCCAAACATCAGAAATACCTCAATAATTATAAAATTTAATATTTATGAAAACCCAAACAAAAAACAATAATTTGTCGTCTGAAATATTAATACGAGTTGAAAATATCTCCCGAGTGAAAATAAATGCCGCCAACGGGAATTGAACCCGTGCCTTCTGATGTCCGGTCAGGTGCTCTGAAACCACTGAGATATGTCGGCTTATTTCCAACCCGCTAATGATTCAAATGTACTAGTACCCCAATCAACAATTACTGCATTATATTTTTTCCATCTGTCAACAACCAACATTATTTTTTGTAGGAAAGGCTTTGTAAGTGCTAAATTTCTCACTAGATGGCGTCATTTAATATCTTTATTTACTGGTGAAATATTTTTGACTTCAAATTTTATTATTTTTTAATGATAAACTAATGTTTACAAGACAAGATTTTTTTATGCATAGCATAAAGGATAACAAATAATTATAAGCAATAATTATTAATGATTCCTTATTTTCAATTCGTATTAATATTTCAGGTCACTAATTATTGCTTATAATTATTTGTTATCCTTTATGCTATGCATAAAAAAACTTGTCTTATAAACATTATTTTATTATTAAAAATAATAAATTGTTAGCTCTTTTTTTTCAATAACGAAAGTAGTGTAAATTCTTTTCATTGTAGTAAGATACGTTTTCCTTTGTCCAAATTCTCCACTGCTGTTCATTGTAATTTAACTAAAACGCTTCAGCGAAATATTAATAACTTTCAATTATGGCTCTGTACTCAAAGCAGATGTTAAAATGAAATCTTGCCCTCGTTGAGTTCAATAACTTTTATCATTTTAGGTGGTAAATCGCAAAAGGTCATAAAAATAAAAAGGTATCTTATGTGATTAGTCAAAAAAGTTTGAACACTATATTTTTTAAATGGGACACACCTAAAAAACTTTATCTTAAGCAATGCATAATGGAAACCTGTATGAAATTTTCATAAAATACTTTGCATGTAGAGAAAAAAATGGTGATAACTAAAAACTAATTGATCATCATCTGCCGTTTTCCCGGCAGTTTCCAAATGCAATCAGTTGCAGTTGCAGCAATGCGATTATAGTCTGTGGGACGTTGTAAGAACAGATAACGTCATGTGATCAGTTTGTAATGAAATAGCTTCATACACACGACTGCCGTGTATTCAAGACTTCCAATCAAAGGATAGGTCTCTTTGACGGCATTAGTCAGTTTTGTATCATGATATTATTGTTATTTCGAAATACCCCAATAGCTTTAATAATTATTTACTTATTTATTTGCGCTTTTGTGAAATAGCCTTAAGTAAAATTAATGTGAAATACGGTGTTAACTATTTTTTTTAAATGGTAAGAAGAGAATCTCAAGTACTTATATGATATTGATTTATATAAAAGACAAAGTTAAACGTGTGTGAAATAACATGGAAAACATACTTCTCACATACGTGGGAAATAAGATTTGCAAATTAATTTTAATAAGCAATCTGTGTAAAATATCAAATAAATAATAAAATGAAACGTTAAATAAAAATAGAGAAGAATCATTGAAAAATATTTATTCACTACGGAGTGGTAAACTCGTACATTTCAGAAAAGTATTTATGAAGAATGAGAAAAGTGACCCGAAGTAAGATCCCTGAGGAAACCCAAAGTGGCTTCAAAAATTTAAGAATATACAAAATTAATTTTAACACAATACTCTCTTTTGTTTAATAACTGTTAATCCGTCTAAATAAAGCAACCCGTAATAATAATAATCTAAATATGTTGCCGTGTATTATTATAGCGGAATAACTTTATTAAGTGAAACCTCAAATTGTAATATTTAATCATTGAAGATAATATTAAGCACTCGCAAACGAAAAATGTGAAACAAGAATATCAAAAAAAAGTTCGCTCTTTGCTTTACTTTACCACTGAGCTAATTTGACGCCTTTGGACATATTGTATCATACTTTAGACTAAGAACTACAGACATATCTTCATTTTCTAAACGTTTATTTTCTGGCAGCTATCTTTGTAAGTGATCGCAAAGATTCTTCACGAATCTAATTGCAATCTAGATATTTGGATAGATAGATTATTATTATTAATATGTGACATCCATTGACTTTGATACAGGTCTAAAATGAATATTAAATATTTTTTATAGCAGAATAATCTATTCAGTAAAACCACAAATGGTAATTTTTAACCATCGAATATAAAATTAATAACTCTCAAACGTGTGAAATTGAAAAAATAAAAAAAGAAAGAGAGAATTTAACCTAGGATATTAGCCTTGCCGGAATTTACTCTATCACTACCTCTCGGGACGCATTTCTCTGAAATCGGATTACAGTAGTTAATATACGAGATAAAAATCTCGGTCCTACCCGATCGGCATTTGGAGAGGTTGAAAACATGAGTTGTTGACTCATGTTTCCAGGCAGTAAGGTTCAATCATCATTTATTTTTAAAGTATTATGACGTATTATGATAATTGACGAATGACGAATAAAGAATGATGAATGGCAAATGACGAATGACGAACGACGAATGAAAAATGACGAATGATGAATGACGAATGTTGAATGACGAATGATGAATGACGAATGACGAATAATCCAAAATGACGATATGAATCGCATAAGACTCGCATTAGACTCGCATTAGACTGTTTTTATGTTAGTAATTGCTAAATAATAATATCATCACGTTAATTGGTCGAAAGCATTGGTCGTACATACAGTTTTGTATTAGTGATCAACGAACCGGTGGATGCAATTCGTTAGCCATAAAATAATTAAAGTTTGTCTAGTCTATAGTTAGTAATAATTGTAAAAATAAATTATGTATTTGTGCATCGCCCTTGAGGGGATTTTTCACAAAAACGGCGCTATACAAATGATCCAAACATCATTAATATTATATTGACAAAAAAACAATAGCGCTGTGGATATTCAATTTGGAGTTCATCTATTAATCATTAACAAAAAGATTTTGATTGGTAGACATTTTTAGTTCAAAAGGTTCATAAAGGTCAAAACATCTTTGAGGCCTGTAAAAAATATGCATTCTATATAAAGCGGCAACATTTGAAAAATTTGGAATAAGCAATTTAAGAGCACTGTAACTATCAACCAACAAACAGACCATGATAGATATGGCGTTTGAGTAAGTAATTGCGTTGACTAATACATTTTACTACCAAAATCAGTTAAAATTTCACCACGGAGCTCATAGTTTGAGAGTATTCGCTGTTTTACAGATAGAGCAATTAATTCAATGATAAAAATATATTTATTTCACGGCACGTATTTTTTTAAATTTTATAATACATTTACTTTAATTTTCGTTATAAATTTTATTTATTCTTCAAACCACAAAACAAATAAAGCTTCACACGCAGGGACTGTAAAAGTTTACTGGTTTAATATCGACTATATTACTAAACTCTAGAGAAAACCAGTTAAATTTTATACAAACATAGGTAAATAAAGAACTCTTTCAAAGAAACCTCCTACATCTGTTCGAATTCCCATTTCACACGGCATTTTATAAAATCATTTATACATGGTGCACAGGTACGGACTTCTAGTTTTATGGTTCCTTTACGAGCAGTCTTACGACTTTGATGTAGGTTTTGATTCCAGGCCTTATTTTGGGTCGGTGGGTTACACTGGCAGTTATTAACGAAGATGACCATTGTCCTTCGTAGGTTTTGAACCGGGTTTGATTGTAGTTAAATATTGTGTTTTATTATTTCGTAAAACGTGAACTAATATTATTCAATACTTACTATAAATATACGAATGATTTATTGGAACGCTGTCAATGGACAGCGTTATATTTTTTTTCAAAACGTGTGATGAAAGGCTTTAAATCACAGTGAAAAAACAGATAAACCATAGCTGCAAAAAAATATACAAATTATTTATGAAAACGGACATGCTAACGACATCTGGCGGAGAAAGAATTGATTCAGCTTGCTTGCAGTAGACACCTGTAATAGTTGGAATTAAATCAAGGTTCCGGGACGAAAGCAGAGAGGTCGTAAAATCGTCTAGCACGAGAAAGAAAACCTCCTTTCTAGGCCTAAAAATAAATATTGAATTTTGTCAACCAATAGATCTGGACAAAGAGCTATAAAATTTTGAGTAACCAATCAGTGAACGGAGGGGCGTGTGTCTACGAAAGACAAAGGAATGAACTATGGACCCGACATTAAAATAGATAATTAACGACATTTCGATTCCCACAGAAATTAGAGGTGAACGCACTTTAGGGTAAGCATCGACTTTCAAGGTGACAAACTCCTGGGAATGTTTACAATAACTGAGAAATTTAGGAGGTAGCGAACCATTGTAATCGAGTGCTTTGAAGTTTTCATGTTGGAAAAACACACACGAAAATGCAATGAAAAAAATTATAAACGTGATAGTATAAAAAAGGACGGGAAAAGCGAAGGAAAGTTACTGGCGGAATTTTCAACTGTAGTGCAATTATTTATGATAGAAGTAGGGTGTCGAGTTCGAAAAAATCGTACTAAAGAGAGGTGAGAGTTTTGGAAACAATGGAAATTAATCGTTATCAATTTAAGATGAAACGGACATATTGGTAAATCAATTTTGAATGAAAATCTCGCAAAAAAAAATAGACATTTTAGAAAAGTGCGGCGACCGAATGGAAGGATAATACAGAGATTTTTGAACTGCTACAAAGGTCCTAGGGACATGAAAATTGAGTATCAGAAGAAGACAGTAAAACTAAACATATAGCGATAGATTAGATTCAGGAAAAGTAGACATTTTACATAATTATTAGGTTAGATAGATATTAGAGCTACACAAGATTACAGAGGGATCGAAAAAAGATAAAAGGTTGACGGTCTCATGTGTATTTTGGAATATAAACAATCGAAATCCGAACATGATTTTTATTTGCGTTAAGGTAATAAACGATTGGAGAGACGATTAATTTTAACGTGGACCTTATGGAATGTTTATTTAAAGCAAAAGAGATTAAAATTAATGGCTCTAAAATTAAACTAAATTTACGGCCGTAGTACATAAAATCTGAGACGTAAACATATGTCCAGACGTATAATTTATGTGAAATCTTGTAAGTGAGGGATGGAGAATGGGCGGAGATTGGGTCAGACAATAAAAGTGACAGATATCCCAGAGTCAAATTAGGTATATCTCCCATAGAAGTGTGGAAAACTATATATTAATTAATAATAAATGAAGTATGAAATTTTCCTGGAGACCACACACATCGGGAAAAGTGAGAGAAAGATAAAAGAAAGGGTAAAGAACGGAGATAAAGAATAATCCAAGTGGGAAAAAGTGATACAATTCAAATTTATCCGTGAAATAAATAAATACGACTTGGAAAATAATTAGTTATAGAGTTATGAGAAATAACAAAAGAATAAAGAAGACATTGTGCAAGAAAACGTCGCGGATAAAAGAAAATCCAAAAAGATAAGGAAAAACTCAAATCTGCGACATAAAGATAGAAAGTACGGGTGGAAATGGAAAAGCTCATATAAGTGACAATAAAATTAAGTAGAATTTAAACAAATCGAAATTCAAAAATGCGTAGTAAAGATTTCAACATGGATTTAAACAATTTTCGCACGAGATGCATGAAATTGAGATCTATATATATGTTATTGAGGACGGACCTATCGCGAATTGAGAAAAAAAAGGAACGCAAAATCATGAGATTTTAACTACATTTTGTATGAACAGAGGACAAAGGGAGCTTGGGCGATTAACGCAGACTTACCCGATTCGGACCCTATCGATTTAGAGTCGTGAGATAAAAATTAACCACCGCCCAGAGCCGGAAAACAGAAGATCGTATGTAGGAACAAGTGAAATTAGGGGGAGATGTGTTCGGATTTGCGAGTTGTTAAAAGACAGAATTGATTATCAAAGAAAATTCAGATACGTCTTTTGGAACCTGAGAGGGGTATAAAATGGCGGTGCAGACCAGTTTTCGGGGAGTCAGTCGAGATTTTGAAAACGGAGTTTACGTCGCAGTACTACGTCTATTGGTAAAATTCTAGTGAAATAATCTAAGTGTTAAATTTTGAAAAAGTCTAAGTTTAAATTCTGAACAAGTCCCTGGACTTAGGAAGTTTTGTGAAAAGTTAGAAATTTTAAATTCAGTTTAAATTCCTTTGAAAATCCCATCAGTGAAGTTTTGTTGAGTCAGTTTAATTTGGTTAAACAGTGAAAATAAATATAATTTAAACTCAGTGCTTAAAAAGTGTTTAGTGAAGTGCAAAAAAGTGATTACTGAATTAAAAATTAAATCAAAATTTAAAAATAATTATTCCATTCAAGTGAAATTAAAATTCGATTGAGAGTTTTGTCGTTCATCTAGAGTGGATGTGCTCGTGAATTGAAATTTAAAAATAGATTATAATTTAACATCAATTTGGTTAAAAAATAATAATAATAGTAATAAATATTTACGTCTTAGTTTAAAATAAACACAATCTAGACAGTTCAAAAAGAAATAACAACAAATGCTCAAACCTTTGTTCTAAAAGTAACAGTTCGGAAAAGAAATTAATTTATTAAGAATCGAGATAATTAAAAGTCTGCGCAATTCGGAAAAAATTTTCTTATAAAAATAAATAAAAAGAAATTTAGAATCAATAAATTGATCAATTAAAATCCATCGTGCGTATAGCGACAGTGTTAAAAGTGTTTGTCGTTTTAACCGGAATTCTAAACATCAGTCTACCATTTCGAAAAAAGTATTTGAAACAGCTATCATTCAAAAGCCTAAACTAGAAAAGTGTTATTAAATCAACGGGTTTTCTGGATTAGGATTTCGTTCGGAAGAAAAATTAAATATTAGCTAATTTATATGATTCAAGCGAGAATAAAATATTATATAGGAATAAATAGTCGAAAAGATTTATTTTGAAATTAGTTGAAAAATACAATTAATTAGGTAGGATTTCTTCATCAAGGTTGTTGTGTACACCCAACCGGAAATACCTTGATTGGGGTAAGTTTTCCTTTTATAAATAATTTTCAGGTCCCAGGAGACACAGAAGGGCTGTGAAGTGGAAGTATGCCAATTGAATATTAAAGTGAAACAACAAAAAGGAATTACCAGGATGTCATTGTACAATGTGCAGCGATTTTTGCGTATTCACAAATATCTATCATTCACAAACAACAATTGAAAATCACGGGTTAGTAGGATTATATCGAATAATTATACGAAACATTTGAATTTCATTGATTGGGTGCTCATACAGAACCCCATCAGTTGCCTGAGACATTTGAGAGTCGAGTACTCTCTAATGTGGCAACCAACTACTTGAAACAATTGGAAAATCACGGGATAGGATGAACAAAAATTAATGTTGAACCCTGGAGGTAAAATTTAAAACAAATACAGTTCATCAGATAGGAGGCAGTGGTCGCTCCTACAACAAGACCATTAACCAAACCAAATAGAGATGACGATTCTCTTAAATAAAAACGTCAAAACCAAACAAAAAGCCTGGAGTTCGATAGCTCTCCAAAACAAACTATCAATAAGACCTTATTCTACTAGTATTTATTAGTATAACCTTATTCTTACGTATATATTCGGTTACCAAGCCTAGAGTTTCGCAAAACTCTTCGTGCGAGATCCGAGCTTGGAATGCGAGGTAGATAGCCTCGTATTGCGAGTTATAAACCTTTCCCAAACTGTATGTATACATTTATTCGTATGTACTGTTTACTGGAGGATGCGGACCTGCATACAGCTTGCATTTTAGGTCTTCCGGACCACTCTCGCATCCTCTCTTAAACGTGGAATGAGGATTCACGACCCGTAAGTCCACACCAACCGTGAGTATATGATTGTATATAGGACGAAACCGGTTCGCCCTAAGTAAATTGTAGTCCAAGGAGGGGTCGGAATTTGGGGGTATCGGGACTCGAGGGAAAACTTGAAGGCAGTGCATGATGACGTGGAAGGCTTTTTGGGACGCGATAACTTAGGTATCAATCAAAGAGCCGTGTCAAAGGATTGTGCGAATTTCTCGTTGACTCAAGATCATCTCGTTTACTTGCAGGAGGATTTGGAGCCAAATTATGCCAGCAAATGGGCTATTCCGAGTTCGTCAAATATGCAATTAACTAATTACATTAACCTACTAAATCAATCTTTACATGTACCTTATAGCAGCAGAATCATAAAGGAGTGGCGCCAAACTGACACAAGAGTTTACCAAAATCAAATTTACTAACAATTAACCATTTGAGTTATATTTAATTACCTGTCCAAATAAACATGTATAATATCTTTTATCAGCGTTTAACTACGACTTTGTTTGGGTGCAGGGAATCAGGATAATTACAATAGGAAAGTTAGCTCATTCAGGGAATTCATTTAAGTCTAGGTTTGCAATGGAAAGGCCAATTAAATTGTGAAACTCGACGCCTCGATCAGAACCAAGGGGGTTACCACAAAAATGAAGGTAATTAAAATCCTATATCATAAATCAAAAAATTACACAACGTTTGATGGAATTTAATTACAATATAAATACGGAAATATTTGCGTTCAAGTTCGTAAATAACGTATTAATTAGTTAAGTACATATGTCTATAAAGATATATAGTACAAGAGAGCTTTAAGTAGCTTTCTGTAGATATCAAAGAAAAGGGTCCAATTTTCATGGAGGCTTATGTGTTGTAGGGGAGGAATTTTCCATCCCTGCGAACACATATGCAAAGCCTTAGAAAAAAAAATTAAATATCGATCATAGCCAAGAGAGAAGAAAATTTTATATTGTTTTAAACAAAATAAAAGAATGGCGAAAAGAGAGGAAATATTACAACGTAATGCTAAATAAACTTTTGTAACGGTCCAAAGCCAGTTGATCCTTGTTAAAAACCAATACTGGAGTCTAATGCGATTCATGCCGTCATTTCGGATTATTCACCATTCGTCATTCATCTTTTGGCATTCGTCATTCGTCATTCATTCGTCATTCAGGATTCGGGATTCGTCATTCATGAATCGTAATTCGTCATACGTCTTTTTCACTCGTCATTCGTCATTCGTCATTCTTCATTTGTCATTCGTCTTTCGTCCTTCTTCATTTGTCATTCGTCATTCATCATTCGTTATTCGTCGTTCCGTATTCGTCATTCGTCATAATATGTCATAGTATGTCATTCGTATCATTCATAATACACGGTTAGGCCCCAGTCGGATCACGTAAAAATGCAAAATTAATTTATTTCTAACAAAATATACCAACCTCTGTGCCTTAAATATTTTATCACTATAAGCAATCTTTAAGACAAAAAAATTTTTTATTAAAATATTTGAAAGTAGTACCTACCTAATCAATTTCGCTGTAATTAATTGAAATTTAAGTTAGAGGCCGCGAAGTTTTAAGGCCATTAAAAATAAAACTGTTTTTAAACGTCCCAGGACAATAAATACCTTAAATTAATATTTTTTAACTTGCAAGACATTGAAAGGACCGGCGGGAAAGGTGATAAAAATTTAAAGCCTTAGAAATGAATTTTTTGTTTGTTTTATTATCGCCAGGAAATAAAAACGCTCCGTGTTGATCGATTGATTAAACATTTTATGCCTTTAGGCCTAAACATTTATTAAAAATAAAATATCTAAATTTATTTTTTTTGAATTATTTTAACATTATTTTTTTTTGTTATTTAGACATCTTAGTTACTCCTTGATTATGTAATTTTAATTTGCAATAGTTTTTGATGTTAACATAATTTTTTTTAGTTTATAAAAGCTTTTGATGTACACATGTAGAATCTTTTTGATTAATTGTTGTGTAAATTATTATTTTATTTAAATTTAAATGACGCCACAAAGATATTTTGAAATAATTGATTTTTTTTAATATTGACTTAATTTTTACTACAATATTTATTTAATTGAAAAGAACAATATGTTTGATAAAATCTTGGCAGAACGATACGCACTGTAATAGGTGAATCAAAAGTGGACTGTAGAAATTAATTGTGAACTTTGAAGTTGACACAACTATGGTTGGAGATGGTGAACATGGAGTAAGGAAGGAATCCGACTTACCCCTTCGATGTTCTTCAAAGATGTTGATGATTGGTTTCACTCACAGGAGATATGATTTACTTTATGCACAAGCTTCCATAACATCCAGGTTGGATACGAAAGACACGGAGGGAACCGAATATATTCACTGCATATGCTTCTACCCTGAGTTGATATCAATAACAGCACTGATAACATCAAAAAGGCTTCATCAATAAACTGGTTTGACAGTTACGTTTATTGTTGTAAAATGTCACACAAACGTGGGTATAGTCGAATAATGACAGGTACTTATAGGTAAAATAGGATGAGAAACAGCGTCAACTCGCACTAATATAAGAATTGTATTCAGTGAAAATAAATCACTTAAAAATAAATAAATAAGAAATAGTTTATTACGCGCGTCAATTAAAAGAACTTAAATTAGGCTCGCATTAGCAGTTATTAGCTATTTCAGTATTTGGCTGTAATTACCAGTAGTAATAAGGTACTGTAATTATTAACTAAATGCATTCTTTACAAGTGCTAATGAGAGTCGTGCAAAGCAGTAGAAACTTCTTGGAAATGAAAAAAATAATATGTACCCAAACGAGATTTCTTTACTAGAAATTTATTCGTTTAATTTTGAAATGACAATACTTTTGTTAAAATCATGAAATTAAAATCCGTGAAAATGTGACCGTGAAACAGAAAAATAGGTTAGTTAGAATTCTTCCAAAGTAATAAGCTATTGAAATATTAACTTAGTCTTAACTTTCACCTGAAAAGTGAAATATCCATAAAATTATATTAAGAAGACACGTCTTAAAAAATAAATAAATTGTAAACAAAAATTATGAAGGAGCAAACACGCTTTGAAATTGGATTTTCATTCGATAGGTTTAAAAAATAAATCCTACGCACGGTTACATTTTTATATGCTGTAAAACAGTTCAATAAAAACTATTCAAATCAATCTCTAAAGTTTTTAGTACGTAGTTTTTTACAACACTCAACTATGGCAAAATCCAATATATTCGAATCAGATTGAAAAACCTAACCGTTATTGGATTAAAACAGATTGAAATACGAACCATTTTCCAATAAAATATATATAGGAACGAGTTAGCACCTCTTATATTGAACAAGATAAAATTCTTGGCAAACGTAAATATTTCGATTAAACATATTTGTAACTGATATAAGACAGACGAGGTGATTTCACGTGAGTTTTATTTTTACCGGCATACATAGCCTGAGGGAGAAATAACTTTCCACTGACATCAGAAATCAATCGATTACCTTTGTGAAATCAATTATATGTTCTTGATGAAATCAATTGTATGTTCAAGAAAGAATTTAAATACTCTATATATTTTACCAGAAGTAAGGAAAAAGTGAGACTACTTCGGACACACAGATATGCCCACAATACACATCTCTTCAATGTTATAAACAAATATGAATGTTGGCTTTCTGTTGGGCTCATTGGTATGCAATCCGTTTTTACACAACACACCCCAATCTTTAGTAATATATTTCAATGGTTTTCTAAGATTTCCAAACAAAATAAACACTTTTTACGTCCTGTAAATGGAAATTTTACTTTCGATGGATTTTATTTCTGATACCAAACGAAATAAGGAAATTTCAGTTCTGAATAAAAGCAGTCAGTCGTAAAGGAATTGCCTGAAGATTTTGTGTCGAATTAAATATGTGGAAACTTTTTACGATAAGTTATATTATGGGTTATGTAAAAATTTCTCTAAAACCATGCGTTATTCTTCGTAGAAATTGTTAAAATTGTTTTAGAAAGGGGTCAAAAAATATCAATGCTTGATCTTCTGTACCTTATACCATAGACATAATGGGTCGCAATATTATTTATTTAAAGCATTCAAAAAATTCTGTCGAAATATCAAAATGATATCTTTACCAATCCTGAAGCTCCTCTTGAAATCAGTTTCATTTCAGAGAGACCAAAGGACCGAGTGATGCAGTGTTGAGTGTATTGTCCAAAGTCGCTAGTGCCCTGGACTGTGGTAATAAAGCTTTAGCTCTGTTCTTAGATCTGTCAAATGCGTTTGATACAGTTTCTGGTGGAATATTTCTTAAAAAATTATCTTCTCTTGACATTAACAATACAGTTGGTTCAGATCATATCTTAATATATAACACAACAAGTAAAGATTTATAATCTTAAGCAATATCAAAACAATCTATGTTGGGATTCCACAAGGTAGAGTGCTTGTACCAATATTATTTTCAATCCACAATTTTTTGTGTACTTTACATATTCCAGGCGTAACATTGTTAGTTTCACAAAAGACACTGCGTTAATATTTGAGGGTAAACTCTGAAGAGATGCTTTTTTAAATTTTTTCATCCTTTCTTATATAATGAGATTTTGTATGAGTTATTTATTTATTTACTACTAAAAGTTCTAACGTTAAAAAAATAAGCAATCTAAAGAAACAATAAAGAACTTTATTAACGCCCTTTTAGGGACTTTAACATATGAATAGTACAAAATATATATTAATTCAGTACACATTTACTATACATAACTAAACTGTCTCATTAAAAATCTTTTGTATTTGTTTAGTGATAAATTAAAAATGTCCACTGACTCCGTATAATTATTTCCCTCCATAGGTATTTTGGGCAATACATATAGTAGTTAGTACCGGAATTTCTGAAATAAATCCTGACTTCCAGTTCCATGTGTTAAAAACAGTGTTACTCTAGTTGTTTTTTATATTTACTTTTTTTTTCTTATTGGGAATAATGATCTATTTGTGGTTCAAATATTGTTACAATGCGTTCTCAAAGTACCCAACTAGACGAATGTAACATGTTTGTCTTTATTTTCTTCTTTCTTTCTTGTAATATTTTGAATTTATATTTGTAGTGAATAGTTTATTTTGTTTCACTAAAATGTGTAAGGTAATAAATACCCCGTTAACCTTTTAATTATTATTATGTGAAAAATTAAGATTTTTGTCCTGTGAGAAGCAATAAATAAATAAATAAAAATAAAAGTACTGCCTCACAGAAAATGTAGATATTTATTTTATGCATATTTTCCTACCTTATGTAAGCTATATTTTTTACAAGTTTTGCGAAGTGTTGTTGCTCATCGTTTATACCCTTCTTACCTTCAACAATAATATTTGCCTAAACCATATCGACATTTTTTCGGACTCACCGACATAATTTAAATAATAATAAAATCATGTCAACGATATAAACAATGCACATACGTATCATTGCACTTATACATATCACCACTTCTCACACATATACATACACTAGCACTTGTTTTACCCTAAACAAGTTGCCGGGTAAATACTCAACAAACTTACCATAAATGAGAACAAGGAAACATATTTTTAATAATATTTTGATGATTTATATAGCGCCGTTTTTTTGCAAAATCGAATCAAGGGCACTGTACAAATATATAATACACTTCTAGAATAATCTACTAACTATATATACAGTATCATACTTACCTGGTACTCACTTCAGATTAAAACTTAATTTACATTAATTAATTGTTTTTTATCGAAATTTAGATACAGGATTTAAGAAATTATTGGAAATTTAGACATAGTTGGACACTCTCTCAAAATGGTACATTTAATTTAAGGGTATGACAGCTTCAAAGGGTAATTTTTTGTTTAGACCTGAATTCTGTTGGAATTTTTATGGATCTTAGTTCCTGAGGAAGTTTATTCCAAGCCTTCGGCCCAGATGCTCCGAAAGCGCGATCACCAAATTTAGTATTTGGCTTGAACTTAGGTTCCATCAGTTTGCCTACAGCTTATGATGTTGCTGATCTAAGAGTTGACTGCATCAGACCAGTGTTTTCCGGGACGCGTAGTTCAGAGATGTAGGGTGGGGCCATTTCATTGATGGATTTAAACACCATCCAGCACAATTTGTAATGGATTCTTCCAGGGCACTTGAGCCAGTGAAGGTTACGAAGGTGTTCTGAAATATGCAAATATTTAGAGACCCCGGTTATGAGCCGTGCTGCTGCTTTAAACACTGATTAAAGTGTGTCAATTTGATATTAGTAGCTACTATGAACTATTTATTATATGCAATATTGCATCGCTAATTCTCCACTCGAGCAAATATCTGTATACATGTTTATACATTAACCTTATTATTTAATTATTATCATTCCTCAAAATATCAATAAGGAAACCAATAAATCCACCTAGATTTCGCTGTTTATCCGTTTATTTATAAATTTGACCCATTACGACAAGCGATCGCTCAAAATGTTTTTGTGAACTTGCCATAATATGCCAAAAATCGCTCAAATGTAAAAATAAAAAAAACAAAATAATTATAAATTTAAAAAATAACTCTCAAATACAAAAGACTATAAAACCACAAATAAGACATGCATACTCCATATTTTTCGCAAAGTACGTAATTTAATTCCATTGCCTAGAGTGAAATCATAACGAAATTTCCGAGTAAATTGAAGGTCTAACGAGATTATCTCCGGTTCCTGTTTAAGGCTTTACTTTGTAGTATATCCGGCTATATAGAATGACTGTTAAACTTTTAACTTCGTTCTCTATTAATATTTTTCAACAAATCTGCCAAAGGGGAGACAGGATACTTGTTGTCGTAATTAAAGAAATTAAAACTTTTCAGACTGGATTAATGAAATTCAAATTTAAAATCTAACTTAATATTATGGACACAGTACAGTCTAGTTCAATTTTTACTTTGTGTTATGTAAAACCGCTAATTAAAACAGTTTTGTTTAATTTGTGTTTTGGGCATTGATAAACGTAATTAATTACAATATTTTAGGCAATCATACATTTAAATTGCAAAAGTTTTAACGTTTATGTAACGCCGTAATTTTATTTTGAGGAAATTTATTTATTTATTTATTGCATCTCACTAAACATAAAATATTTTTTTTTACAAAAAAATAAACCTCACTAGGACTAAGCCTGTATCGAGGTATTTCAAGATATTTGTTTGTAGGTGCTAAGACAAAATATTTCTTTTTTTTTATCCATAAAGTATTGTACATTAATTTACGGTTATATGTAATAGCTATATTGCCTTCTAAAAATATCGTAAAACTGGAAGACGCCACTGACTTATCTTTTAATTGAAAATGTAGCTATCCATTGGAATTCATCATAGCATTTCTAAACAAAAACAATAATTTCATTAAGAAGTTTTTCCAAATATTTCTAAATTTCTACTGATATTAAAAGATGATTTTTTCCGGGGTGTGAAGTGGTTTTTTTTTCATATTTAAGCGTTCGGTTAGTTTCATTTGTGGTATTTTTAATTATTTCTATTATGCCTGCTGCATTAATTCCCCGGTGGGATTGACGAGGTCCACAGGGCAACACCTCAGGACTGGCTCAATAACCTAGATGTTTCCCTCTGACCACACCACCACACGAGAGAAGAATAATTTGTTTTATTCAACTAATATATTTATTATTTTGTTTATTTGCTATAAGATGGCAGGACTTTAAAAAAAAAAAGAAACGTATTTGATTTATCTTTATTTATTAAAACTCAAAATGACTTTATTAAAAGCAAAGTACTAGAAATATAAGTTTGCATTTATTGAATACTTGGGACGGGTTGATTCGAAGAATTTGAAAAATTCTTCAATATTCAAAGTAAATTTTAAAGTTCTGTGAAAGATTTTTTCAAGTTCTGTTATTATTTCAATTCTGTCAAGCAACTAGCTTATAATGATAATAACAAAACATGAATTGTACTTTCACAAAATCCGAACATGAACGTTGAAATTTGATGAATTTTACTTAGTTGTATAATACCAATTCAACCATCTGTGAACATTTATAATTGGTCTGTTTCTTTTCCATCCTCCTTTGTATATTAAATTAATATTAAGAGTCTTTATATTACATCAAATAAATAGATATCTTCCGTATCTGTTTCATGGTCGATGATGTGTAATGTGATGTTGACTTCTATCAATTTTATAACTTTTTTACTCAAAATTAAAATTGTTCCATAATAGTAACCTTTTTAATGTGATTCCGCACAAGAATGCCAACTACTTCCAAGCGTCTGGATCCAGTGAGACTATGGCATCCCCAATTGGAGTATGTTGTTAGGCTAAAGGTAGCGGTGGTGGAAGTCAAAGGGGAAGAGGATGGTGGGGGTGTACCTGCTTATTAAGATCTGGTCACCAAACACGGACAAAGCTATTTCAAGCAACGTTTCAAATCTGTATGGTGGTCTTACACTTCGGCGATACTGAGAGCATCATATATTATTTTTAATTTGTAAAGTGTGAAATAACACAAGTTAATGTACTCGCTACCTCCAGCTTGCTCGAGAGCCTTACCTCTCAACCACGGAGGCTAACCTAACCTAACCTAAGATAATACAACCACAAACCCAACCATGACATACATTTTCAACGTATGCCACTCAAACTGTGTGGGATTGAAAATCCCCCTCCTTCAGGCTCACTTTAAGGGGTAGTTGCCGACCTCATCCCCTAGACACACACTTATTGGGGCAAAGAAGGTACCATTACTTAATTAATGATCTTTCGGTTTTGCGAAGAATGTTAATTTTGTTGTTGCCAGTAGAATGACGGAGGTTTGCGAAGATTATTTAATGAACGAAGTTTTAATTGACAGAGAGCTTCCGCAATAATCAATCTTGATTCATTTGATAAACAAATAAAACGAGAAGTTGTTTACTTGAAGAACTAATTGTGTTAATTTTTTTCTTAGCTAAAAATATAACGATACGATTTGGTTCGAGGTAATGAAAAATTTAGTTCTCATGTGAATTTTGCTGAAGTCTCTCAACTGTCAGAAGCCAGAGGGATTATCATATCACCAATTGGGGTATGGTTGTGATTCTGAAGAAAGCGGAAAAATTGAGATTAGAAAGTGACTATAGAAGTTAAAATATGAAGGATGTGACTATTCAAATCCGATCGCTAAACTAGCTTGCCAAATCATTATTTATTTATTTATAAATATTCCCAGTTGCCACTAACGTTTTAATATGTTGACTGCTTTTGTACGTTTCTCGAAATAAAATACTGTATTTGAAAGCAGATGAAACATTCATTCAGTTTTTGAAAATTGACAAACGCTATTAAAAATATTAGTATGTAATGATTTCAAAAATAGAGCATTTTTTCACAACTGTTATTTTCTTTTAAACTGTAAAAATACCGCCTTATACCATATAAAAAAATAAATAACAACATATAAGGATAAAGGATACAAGTTATTGTCCCTTTATATTACTTGTTTTCTTTAAAAATAATTAATAAAAAAATCTATTCTTCTTCTAAACTGGTATTTGACGTAGTTTATTTTATTTTTCTCAATAACACTGAAAAGAACAATTCTTTTGTTATTTTAATCGAATTAGGTAAATGTAAACCTCAACCAAAATAAGAGTTATTTTTATGTATGTTTTTATTTGGTTCTAAAAAATTACAATTTTATATTTAGTATAAACCTTTTAACAACTTATTTCTATGACATTAAGGACACTACAATACGTCTAAAACTCATTATTTTTAGTATTTAGGCATAACCCACGAAAACAACAAGGCTTTTAGCCTTTTTAACATCTATCGGTGGTTCATTGAAAAACTTAAATACTTTAAAATAGTGATTATTTTGGGTTCCTGACAAATTTTTTTTTGGAAATCTAAAATCTACACAATATTTCTTGGGGTAGCCATGTATTGCAAAGCTAAAATTTACATTCTTAAACATTTATTTAGGGAGCATCTTATTTTTCAGCTTAAATATAAATATTAATGTATTAATTATTCACAGTCTCACACTTAACATACCTAGTTTTTTCTGCATGATAATTATCTTAGAATACCTACTACAATTCAATATTGCTCACACGCCTCCATTTTGAATTATTTGCAATTTCTTTATCTGTGTTTGATTGCACAAGAACAGTAATAAGGACACTAGAGCAGTAATTTAAATGAGATGCTACTATACTATTTCAAACTAATTTACTTATCTACATGCAATTTATTCCCTATTCTTCTTAAAAATTATACCCTCTTCGCCATTTTATTACCTAATATTCAATTATACAGTTAAATTAAATCAAAGCAATACTTAATAATTGTTTGGTTAAGAATTCGCGACAAAAACATTAGCGCCATAAACTTTCACAGTGCACATGATAAAGTGACGATTGACAGCGGGCTTATAGCAAAAAACTCGGGGGTGATGGCCGTTTGCCAACTATCGCACAAAGCTCTCCAAGCTGAACTTTTTACCAACTCGTGAATAAATCTTTTTTATCATTGTTAAATTTGTAGGTTTCCTTCAAGCACTGGTTTATTTCATAAGTGTTTCAATACATCCACTTTGCAAATTATAATATATTTACTACCCGGTTTAAATAGATTCCCCCAGATTATCACATACCCTGTGGTTTATTATATTTGGTTAAGAATGACTCGCGATAACAAAAAACATGAATATTTATATAAAGGCCAACTGACACAAGCAACAAAAATGACCCCCTCCTGACCCTCCTGTCAGTGAATTTGGGTAACAAGGAATCTACTTCACCGACTGTCAGTGTTGTCAGAAAATAAAACTAATTACCTCAGTAAATAATTACTTGAAAAATAAACAATTTTTATCTTCCCGAATGCGAACTTTAGGGCTGTTTTTCTAACACATAGATAATAACTTTGAAAGGTGTTTATATGATTGACGGCCTCCGTAGTCGCTGGGTAAGGCTCTCGACTAGCAATTCGAAGGTCACGGTTTTAAATTTTGTTTGAATATTTTATGTTATTTGTTAATTAAAAAATATTGTGTAGTATATTTGCACGATAACAATATTACAAGATACTGAGTGGAAGATACTCTCAGTATTGCCCTGGTGTAAGACCACAATTCAGAATTGAAACGTTGGTTAAAACGGTGTAATTGGTGACCTGATGGGAGGACCTGACCTGATTGGTAACCTGGAGGAGTGACCTTGGGGAGGGGAGGAGCCCTCCCCAATAACTTCAGCCTCACAACATACCCCAATTGGGGTTGCCATAGTCTCACTAGCTCCAGATAGTTGGGAATCTTGTGTGGTATTCAAATATATTATATATAGTTTTTTTTCAATTCTCGTTAGTACTTTATTTCTGTTCAAAAATATTTCGTAATGTTGAAAGTGTTATATAAGAGAATGTTTATATAACCCAACTCGGATTCTGAAGTCCATCCCTCACTTGAGATGTTGAGGAGTGTTTTCGTGACGGACACGTGACCAGAATGCGTAGGACGATACGTGGAAGTCAAATGGGAATACATATATTTCTATCGCTATACGTGACGAAATCAGCAGGGAAAAATATGGTTAAAGTTTGAAGTGAAACTACGGTGGGGTTTACACGGAAAAGATCAGGAGTGTAATATGATAATATGAGGGGGAAATCCTAACTTTGATCAAAACTATGAAATATACTTTCTTACCGTTACGTTACAAAATATGATAAACTTTACCTATTTAAGATTCACGCCGTTTCTACGCAATTCGGTTGTCGGCTTTCTGTCTGTCGGTAACTCCGGGCCATTAAACTCTATTAGATAATAGAATTGGGTTACTTTGAATTTAAAAGTTAACAATTTTGCAGGTATAAAGTAGATACACAAATGATTTTATTTATATTTAATCGTAATTTTTCTGTATTTGAAATGCTGTGTTTTGTTTAAATTTTTGAAAAATTTTGTGATTTTTGCTAGACTCAATTGATCTACACAGCATTTTCTAGTAGATATGTGAAGGATCTTGGTTAGTGCCATTTTCCGTACAGTTGTCTTATTTTGTGTGAAGAATTTTCTGAAGAACTCTTTCAGGATTGAAAGGATTTTCTGAACCAATTAAATTTCCGATTTTCTGAACCCGGCTACCAAATTTCTGGGTATCTTGGAGTCTATTGATTCCAAAATGCTCAAGCGTCCTCGGAAATTCACTATTTGGCAGTATTCCCATATTCATATCCCCTACTTGATTAATTATCTTTGCCAAGCGGTTTTTAAGAGTCGATCCGGTATTGTGCTTTTAGGTACAAAATACTTTTCACTTGCACCTCTCACAACCTTAATATAGCATATACTTTCAGCTTCACAAATCCTATAATTATAACATTCAATTGTTTTTCACTGGTACTAGTGGCTAGTAAAATAAAATGTTTTAATTCTTCGTGTTCAATTGAAATTCACCCGTCTGCCTTAATTAATTTATCTGCCGCTTGCTCCCTGGCTACCAGACCATACCCGAAATATAATGCAAAATAAATCTGATTTCTATTATCCAGGCTTATCCAGCATAAAATAAGTCAATTTTAGTTGGAACAAGTTTTATTAAACTTTTTAAGGATATACTAGATAATATTAAGCTGAAAACTTATAGAGCACGGCTGATCACGGAGGCCATTGAAATTCATAAAAATCCCGTAAAAATTAATAGAGACGATGGAGCTAAGCTCAATAGTTCTTGGTATCCGGTAATTGACGGCTACACCAGAGCTAAACGAAGAAAACCACTTTAAATAAAAAAAAATGAAACGTTAATGTTAGCTCAGAGGGTTGGAGCTGGCAACACGGTATTACAACCTCATACATAAGCTCACATTTTAACACAACTTCAAATAACACATCTGCTCTGATGATGGACACTGCAATGCTGTCCGAAACGTTAGCTAAAGAAAGAGTTAGCGCAACACGGCATAACACACCAAAAACAAATAGCAAAAAAAAGCTGAAAACTGTTGATTTAAACGTTTGACAAAATACGGCAGACTAATTTAAACGTTCCCAATATACAATACAATATAACATTAGCACCTGACACACATAAGTGTTTTGTGTCCGGTCTGTGAGTGATACATACATATTGAAATGATGCTTGGCTGCAAAAAGGTTCTCCTTATCTGTCATAGAGAGTAATAAACAATAGTAAATAAACAGCTTAAAGGAAAAATGATAATTCGCTGATTAAAACGATAGTGCGTGAATGCAATTAGCCCTTCTGAAACATGACCCATTTGATCCAGTATGGTTTTGTGTAGTTGTGAAAGTGACTAACAAAAAGGACTCACCGGTTAGTCCTCGGTGTCCCTTGCTCCTGCGGCCGGCGGAGGGCGAGGCGAGGCACAGTGCTGGGCCGCCCTTGCAGTTGAAGGGCGGTGAGCCGTCCAGGGGCGGGCCGCCCTCACTCCACACGGCCTCCACCATTGAGTCTATGCTGCTGGAGCGAGGAAGACGGCCGCCTCCGTTTGCATCTCGCCTGGGAACAAAATAACAACAAATTAATCAAAAGTAAAAAAAATCAATTGAAAATAATTTCGCTCACACTATTTAACAGGAATTCCGTAAGAATAACATATTTTTACAGAGATACCATGTAGATTTAAGTGTACAAAAGATTTGAATGAAATTAAACGCTGTTATGCGTACGGTGAGCGTAACTCTTCGATCTAGTCTACTCTCGATTACAATGGTTATCTGTCATCTCGAATATTGGTCTGTATCAAGCACAATGAAATACCAGCATTCAGTACATCAAACGACAACGCTTATGGACAATTGTTTCAGTCACAGAGATCTTGCAGTACCAGCAAATTGCTTAGGTAGAGTAAATTATGTTTATTATGCAACGAGGTTATAAACGAACAATTACCGATGGGAGCTGTTCAATTCCCGAAACGCTCTTGTAAAAGTCACAATCAGTTAGTTAACTAACTAACTAACCATCACGCCGTTTCCCCGAAAGGGTAGGCAGAGAGGACGGACCGCCAAACAACTCGGTCTTAGCACACACTTATTGCCTCATTCACGTTTATACATCGTCTCATACATACTCTTCTATTATTCTGACTCTTGACATGGCCCGACTCAAGAATCTGATTATCTTGATCGTGCCATGTTTTCCTTGGGCGTCATTGACTTTTGCTACCATTCGCATTTGCATCATATATCCTCATTAAACTCCTTTCTTCGCTCATTCGCTTTACATGCCCAAAACATTTCAGCGTCTCTTTCTTAATCTTACTCATTAATCCTTATCAGTTAGTTAAACGCCCCAATATAAAAAAATGGATGCGTCAAAAGCCTCAATAAGAGGAATTCACCACGTTATATTTTTTTAATGTTTTTTAAAATTTTATTCTCACTATAAAACTTTTTTCATTATTAAATATACATGTATTTTTTCCTATAATTTTAGTAATTGAAATTTCGTTTTATTTCCTACTATTTTTTTGTATATATTATTGTATGCAATGCCAATATGGATCGCATTACACTTCACAATCCCTGTAACCTGGAATAAAATTATTATTATTACTACACGAGAAACATCAAGCCTTGAAAATTCATACTGGCAACAAAGGAGCTAGCAACGCGCAGCGCGGCTATTGACTCAAAACTGGAAACATTGAAAATTGAAAAGAAAAAAAAGAGTATGAATTTTACCATATAACTGTTTTTAATAATTAACATTTTTTCTCGTAGATAGTTTCTCTGGTCAAACATTTCAAAATCGAGAAACAAGGTTTTCCAATAAGAGGTGTTATTTTGATATTCAATCGTAAAAGATGTAATATTTCGCCTCTTTTCGCCATTCTTTTATTTGTTTAAAACAATATAAAATTTTCTTCTCTCTTGGCTATGACCGATATTTAATTTTTTCTCTAAGGCTTTGCATATGTGTTCGCAGGGATGGAAAATTCCTCCCCTACAACACATAAGCCTCCATGAAAATTGGACCCTTTTCTTTGATATCTACAGAAAACTACTTAAAGCTCTCTTGTACTATATATCTTTATAGACATATGTACTTAACTAATTAATACGTTATTTACGAACTTGAACGCAAATATTTCCGTATTTATATTGTAATTAAATTCTATCAAACGTTGTGTAATTTTTTGATTTATGATATAGGATTTTAAGTACCTTCATTTTTGTGGTAACCCCCTTGGTTCTGATCGAGGCGTCGAGTTTCACAATTTAATTGGTCTTTCCATTGCAAACCTAGACTTAAATGAATTCCCTGAATGAGCTAACTTTCCTATTGTAATTATTCTGATTCACTGCACCCTAACAAAGTCGTAGTTAAACGCTGATAAAAGATATTATACATGTTTATTTGGACAGGTAATTAAATATAACTCAAATGGTTAATTGTTAGTAAATTTGATTTTGGTAAACTCTTGTGTCAGTTTGGCGCCACTCCTTTATGATTCTGCTGCTATAAGGTACATGTAAAGATTGATTTAGTAGGTTAATGTAATTAGTTAATTGCATATTTGACGAACTCGGAATAGCCCATTTGCTGGCATAATTTGGCTCCAAATCCTCCTGCAAGTAAACGAGATGATCTTGAGTCAACGAGAAATTCGCACAATCCTTTGACACGGCTCTTTGATTGATACCTAAGTTATCGCGTCCCAAAAAGCCTTCCACGTCATCATGCACTGCCTTCAAGTTTCCCCTCGAGTCCCGATACCCCCAAATTCCGACCCCTCCTTGGACTACAATTTACTTAGGGCGAACCGGTTTCGTCCTATATACAATCATATACTCACGGTTGGTGTGGACTTACGGGTCGTGAATCCTCATTCCACGTTTAAGAGAAGATGCGAGAGTGGTCCAGAAGACCTAAAATGCAAGCTGTATGCAGGTCCGCATCCTCCAGTAAACAGTACATACGAATAAATATATGTATACATACAGTTTGGGAAAGGTTTATAACTCGCAATACGAGGCTATCTACCTCGCATTCCAAGCTCGGATCTCGCACAAAGAATTCTGCACAATTCTTAGCTTGGTAACCGAATATATACGTAAGAATAAGGTTATACTAATAAATACTAGTAAAATAAGATCTTATGATAGTTTGTTTTGGAGAGCTATCGAACTCCAGGCTTTTTGTTTGTTTGGTTTTGACGTTTTTATTTAAGAGAATCGCCATCTCTATTTGGTTTGGTTAATGGTCTTGTTATAGGAGCGACCACTGCCTCCTATTGATGAACTGTATTTGTTTTAAATTTTACCTCCAGGTTTCAACATTAATTTTGTTCATCCTATCCCGTGATTTTCCAATTGTTTCAAGTAGTTGGTTGCCACATTAGAGAGTACTCGACTCTCACATGTCTCAGGCAACTGATGGGGTTCTGTATGAGCACCCAATCAATAATATTCAAATGTTTCGTATAATTATTCAATATAAATCCTACTAACCCGTGATTTTTCAATTGTCGATTGTGAATGATAAGTATTTGTAAGCACGCAGCTTTCAGCTGTTTCAGGTAACTAATAAAAATCTATGCGACTATCTAATCAATGATATTTAAATGTTTCATGTAATTTTTCGATATAAATCTGGCTAACCCGTGATTTTTCAATTGTCGTTTGTGATTGATAGGTATTTGAGAGCACGCATCTTCCAGCTGTTTCGGGTAATTAATAAAATCCTATGTGACTAACTAATTATAGCCAAGGTCGTTTCCAAACTATGCGGTTGACCCAATTCTCCAGTGATCCCTTGTTTTATCAACAAATTGAACAATGTAAACATCTAATCTGACCCACTAACCCAGATGTGAGATTGATTATTTTAAAAATATCTCGCGCTCTCCTTGTGATTCAGTTATGTTACCGTTTATTGTGCATAGTTAATTTAAATATTTTTTATTCCTTTATTGAAGTTAAACTATTTATTTCTTTTCCGAATTTAGTAAATTTACTAGAGTTTAATTGAAGAATAGATATATATATAAGTACACATATCTCGATTGTCAAAATATGTAAAAAAGAGTACATATATTAATAAATAAATATAAAATATATGATTCTACATAGTCTTGAATATTAATAAATACATATTTTCTTTTTCAATAAAGTAGATATGTCCTCGGGTAGGTATTAAAAATCGCTACCATTTCGATGCTTCGATTAATAAATAAAATACATATATATAATTACATTACTCATATATATATTCTTTATATACAATATATTATTTTATATTTATATATATATACACAAATACACAATATACATATTTTAATGTGTAATTCTTTGTTTTGTTGTTTTAATAATTTAAATGATATACCATTGATCAGCTGTGCCTCCTCACTCCTTGGGCCTGAAAATCATTTATAAAAGGAAAACTCACCCTCTACAAGATTTTTCCGGTTGGGTGCCACACAACAAATCTTGCCGAAGAAAATCCTACCTAATTAACTGAATTTTCCAACTAATATCAAAATAAATCTTTTCGACTATTTATTCCTATTTAATATTTTATTCTCGCTTGAATCATATAAATTAGCTGATATTTAATTTTTTCTTCCGAACGAAATCCTAATCCAGAAAACCCGTTGATTTAATAACACCTTTCTAGTTTAGGCTTTTGAATGATAGCTGTTTCAAATACTTTTTTCGAAATGGTAGACTGATGTTTAGAATTCCGGTTAAAACGACAAACACTTTTAACACTGTCGCTATACGCACGATGGATTTTAATTGATCAATTTATTGATTCTAAATTTCTTTTTATTTATTTTTATAAGAAAATTTTTTTCGAATTGCGCAGACTTTTAATTATCTCGATTCTTAATAAATTAATTTCTTTTCCGAACTGTTACTTTTAGAACAAAGGTTTGAGCATTTGTTGTTATTTCTTTTCGAACTGTCTAGATTGTGTTTATTTTAAACTAAGACGTAAATATTTATTACTATTATTATTTTTTTTTTCCAAATTGATGTTAAATTATAATCTATTTTTAAATATCAATTCACGAGCACATCCACTCTAGATGAACGACAAAACTCTCAATCGAATTTTAATTTTCACTTTGAATGAAATAATTATTTTTAAATTTTGATTTAATTTTTTAATTCCGTAATCACTTTTTGCACTTCACTTAACACTTTTTAAGCACTGAGTTTAAATTATATTTATTTTTCACTGTTTAACCAAATTAAACTGACTCAACAAAACTTCACTGATGGGATTTTCAAAGGAATTTAAACTGAATTTAAAATTTCTAACTTTTCACAAAACTTCCTAAGTCCAGGGACTTGTTCAGGATTTAAAGTTCGACTTTTTCAAAATTTAACACTTAGATTATTTCACTAGAATTTTACCAATAGACGTAGTACTGCGACGTAAACTCCGTTTTCAAAATCTCGACTGGCTGTCCCAAAACTGGTGTGTACCTTTTATTTTATACCCTTCTCAGATTCCAAAAGACGTATCTGAATTTCCTCTGATGATCGATTATATCTTTTACCAACTCGCAAATCCGAACATCCCTGCCATTAATATCGATTGTGCTTCCATAAGATGTTCTGCTTTCCGGCTCTGGGCGGTGGTTAATTTTTATCTCACAACTCTAAATCGATAGGGTCCGAATCGGGTAAGTCCGCGTTAGTCGCCCAAGCTTCCTTTGTCCTCCGTTCATACAAAATGTAGTTAAAATCTCATGATTTTGCGTTCCTTTTTTTTCTCAATTCGCGATAGGTCCATCCTCAATAACATATATATAGATCTCAATTTTATGCATCTCGTGCGAAAATTGTTTAAATCCATGCTGAAATCTTTACTACGCATTTTTGAATTTCGATTTGTCTAAATTCTACTTAATTTTATTGTCACCTATACGAGCTTTTCCATTTTCACCCGTACCTTCCCTCTTTATGTCGCAGATTTGAGTTTTCCTTATTTTTTTGGATTTTCTTTTATTCGCGACGTTTTTCTGCACAATTTTCTTCTTTATTCTTTTATTATTTCTCATAACTCTATAACTAATTATTTTCCAAGTCGTATTTATTTATTTCACGGATAAATTTGAATTGTATCACTTTTCTCCACTTGGATTATTCTTTATCTCCGTTCTTTACCCTTTCTTTTATCTTTTCTCCACTTTTCCCGATGTGTGTGGTCTCCAGGAAAATTTTATACTTCATTTATTATTAATTAATATATAATTTTCCACACTTCTATGGGAGATATACCTAATTAGACTCTGGGATATCTGTCACTTTTATTGTCTGACCCAATCTCCGCCCATTCTCCATCCCTCACTTACAAGATTTCACATAAATTATACGTCTGGACATATGTTTACGTCTCAGATTTTATGTACTACGGCCGTAAATTTAGTTTAATTTTAGAGCCATTAGTTTTAATCTCTTTTGCTTTAAATAAACATTCCATAAGGTCCACGTTAAAATTAATCGTCTCTCCAATCGTTTATTACCTTAACGTAAATAAAAATCATGTTCGGATTTCGATTGTTTATATTCCAAAATACACATGAGACTGTCAACCTTTTATCTTGTTTCGATCCCTCTGTAATCTCGTGTAGCTCTAATATCTATCTAACCTAATAATTATGTAAAATGTCTACTTTTCCTGAATCTAATCTATCGCTATATGTTTAGTTTTACTGTCTTCTTCTGATACTCAATTTTCATGTCCCTAGGACCTTTGTAGCAGCTCAAAAATCTCTGTATTATCCTTCCATTCGGTCGCCGCACTTTTCTAAAATGTCTATTTTTTTTGCGAGATTTTCATTCAAAATTGATTTACCAATATGTCCGTTTCATCTTAAATTGATAACGATTAATTTCCATTGTTTCCAAAACTCTCACCTCTCTTTAGTACGATTTTTATCGAACATGACACCCTCCTTCTATCATAAATAATTGTACTACAGTTGAAAATTCCGCCAGTAACTTTCCTTCGCTTTTCCCGTCCTTTTTTTATACTATCACGTTTATAATTTTTTTCATTGCATTTTCGTGTGTGTGTTTTTCCAACATGAAAACTTCAAAGCACTCGATTACAATGGTTCGCTACCTCCTAAATTTCTCAGTTATTGTAAACATTCCCAGGAGTTTGTCACCTTGAAAGTCGATGCTTACCCTAAAGTGCGTTCACCTCTAATTTCTGTGGCAATCGAAATGTCGTTAATTATCTATTTTAATGTCGGGTCCATTCCTTTGTCTTTCGTAGACACACGCCCCTCCGTTCACTGATTGGTTACTCAAAATTTTATAGCTCTTTGTTCAGATCTATTGGTTGACAAAATTCAATATTAATTTTTAGGCCTAGAAAGGGGGTTTCTTTCTCGTGCTAGACGATTTTACGACCTCTCTGCTTTCGTCCCGGAACCTTGATTTAATTCCAACTATTACAGGTGTCTACTGCAAGCAAGCTGGATCAATTCTTTCTCCGCCAGATGTCGTTAGCATGTCCGTTTTCATAAATAATTTATATATTTTTTTGCAGCTATGGTTTATCTGTTTTTTCACTGTGATTTAAAGCCTTTCATCACAAAGATCAATGGCTTCGTTGCTTTTGTGGCACGTAGCGCCGTTTTGTTGAAAGTAAACGCTGTCCAGATCAATATCATCCAATTCAAGCCATTAAAATACATTAATCATCTCTCGATAGCGCAATCCATTCACCGTAACTGTTGCTCCAGCCTCATTTTCAAAAAATTAAGGTCCAATGACTCTGCCGGACTATAAACCGCACAAAACAGTCACACGTTGAGAATAGAAAAACTTTTCAACAATAATTCATGGGTTTTCCGAGCCCCAAATGCGACAATTTTGCTTGTTGACGAAGCTACCGAGGTGGAAATGGGCCTCATCACTCGAGATGATTTGCATTTGATTCACTCAAGTGATTTTTAATAATTTCAATGCGTTGTTGAAGCGTGTATCGTTCCATTTTTATTAATGGCGTAGTTTTTACTTGTCAAATGTCAAAAAATGACAGCTTCAAAAGTAACATCTACCGAAATAGCGGGCTATTTAAAATAATACCTCTTATTGGAAAACCCTGAATTATTACGTTTGAAGTGAAAAGAACATTCTCAATTTATTTATATTTCCTGAGAGTAAGACGAGGGAATAAAGTGGCTTGATTTCGCACCATAAAACTTCCTAAGGGTCTATTTCCACAGTAGATTCAATGTTTTTACTCTACGTGCAAACATCTGTTTCAATTTTTCTCTCCTTATGGAAATGCGCTACAGACTGATATAAAATTCATAGACAGGCCCAACTGACTCCTACATTAAACAATATTGGGTTAGAACACGATTTTTAATAACGGCACGTACCAATTGCCTTATAAAATCTTTTTCATGTATTTATGGAAGTTTTCAATAAATTTCGTAGTTTTTCGTAATTTAGTAGTATTTTTATTCAGTTAAAAATTGATCATAAATTTTTTTTTAAAAAGAAAGACAAATATTCTCGGGTTACGAATAACCCAACAATGTTTGAAAATCTCCTACTACCACCACAGAAAGCCGAAAATGTTGCTTGTGTTATGATGGAGGACTTAGCCTTAGACTTACCAGCCGAGGAATCGAACACGCGACGCTCGGGTGAGACCCAAGCGCTATGCCCACTCAACCACTGACCGGTCAAAAGAAAAAAATAAAGAAAAATATTCCTGAATAACGAATAACCTGACAATATTTAAAACTTGTGCAATATTAACTAGTAAAGAAATTGATTTGCCACAATGTCTGCTTGGGAATAAGATGCGTTTTTCCACTCAGTTACTACCCGTTAAGATTTTATAAATTGGGCCATATGCCTAACGTCTTAATCTACGTGACTTGTACAGTTTGACGAGTGCAGTTTCGGGCTACAGTTTGCGAGGTGAAATCAACTCTAATGATTACCAACCATCGATAGAAGAGAAAAAATTGGTTGAAAACATAGGAAATGCTTTCAAAAATTTTTAGAATATTTCAGCTTGCTTAATTTTTATCAGTTTTCAAATCTCTCGTTGATTTATTTTCAGTTTGCTTTTTTATACAAGAAAGAATAAAACAAACAAAAAACTTGTAGGCATATTTTGTCATCAAAAAGCCCGGGCAATCGGACCTTAAATTTCCAATGTAAAACTATATTTCATGATTATGACGAAATTCAACTGGGATGGCGATATATGATGTCAGCCGAGCATAAATGAGACAGAACGCGTAGCAATGGGCTAGAACCAAAATTTATTTATCTATTATTAAAAGACCCCAAACTAGGCAAATGCCCGTATCATAGTCGTAACACAATAAAAATAGTAAAAATATAATAACAATAATACAACAATATATACACATGTAGTAAAACTAATAGTAACATTTAAAAAATATTGTTATCTCCATTTCACTACTTAAGCAGCTGTCCATTTATTTGTGGCTGACAGATTTAGTTGCCTCGGTGTTGTTAGGCAAATCCGGGGACGTTGTTGGATAAGATTGACTAATATTGACTCTAAGAAATCTGCTTCTCCAGTCCTCTAATCAAGTCATGTAGGTGTATTTATGATCAATTAATTTGCTTTTTAAAGTCGTATTTCTGAAAATAAACCTGATTTTTAATATAAACGAATTTATCCAAGCTTAAAATAGATCAATTTTTATTGGACCAACTTTTCTTAAACTGTCGAAGGTTCAACCCATTGATATAATATAGAATTTTTTCGAAAGAATTTTGTTCCGAAAGCTTATCACTTTGTTATGGCATGATTTATTTTATTAAAACACAAATAACTTTGTTTACATCACTATATAATATACAACCTCTACGTGTTTCATGAACAAAATTCACCTCATCAGGAGTAAGTATACACTAACTAAAATGTATACTTACTCCTGATAAAGAATGTATTAAAAAAATATATAATATATCATTAAAGAAGAAGATAATAATAACAAATCTAAACCAAACGTAACGGATAAAAGATAAGAGACTCAACTGAGAATCGAACCCAGAATCTCTGTCTTACAGGAACAACTTTTTTAACACTCGACCTTTGGGAACAAATTATCATACATCATATTTCAAATTCAGAATAATTGCGGCTTCTGTGTTTTAAGATGCCAATATGTAAAAAGCGAATCAACTTACACAACTGAACTAAAAAAGAAGCTAAAATAGTGGTTAATGGATGAAGATGTTTTTTACTCATATCGTTTACAAATACATTAGTATCCATTGATTATATGCAATTATATGCATATAATTGTATAAAAATGCCTATGAGAGTGTTTGCAGGATGATGTGCGCTTTTGAGTGCGTTTTTTGTGCTTTTGAGTATGTTGATTTTCTTATATCCATCTGTCTATGTATTGTGTATCTTTGTATTGTAGTCCCTTAAAATGTTATTCTTCTCTGTCTATTTGATTGTGGTTTCACGTTATATGATTAATATTGTCATCATGACATGCTGACTAACTGCTTTAGCACTTTAGAGGATGTTAAAATTTTTTTTGAAAATTCATTTCGATTTTTATAAAAATTCAACAGCTATCTCATATAAATAAAATCGGACATGTTTATCCAAGACACTATCTAGGTAACAAACCAATTCTTAATAACTCTGTGATCATTCATCGTATATATTTGTTAGTTTTATATTCTTCTTCAATAAAAGATATCATTTCAAATTTGTAGGTATATCTGAAAACACAAGTATATGTATATTTTTTAAGTTGGAGGCCCATCTGTGGCTTTATAAATCAATGCTTACTCTTTATGGTAATGTACTGTAATGATAGATATTATAGTCCTCCATGTTCGCAGAATCAGTTTATCTTATTGTGAGATGGTGAAACATTCGAGTCATGTTTTAACCAAGAAAAATATCCACTCCACTTCGCATAGCTAAACGTGTAAACTGAAAACACATACCACATTTTGAAAATTTAAAGCAATCTTCTTACATAATTTATTCACATTTTAGAAATCAAAAAATATTTACTTCCTAGGTACGTATATTTTGATTACTCCCTAAGAGCTCGTAAGAAATATTTCACCAGGGCAATACTTAGAGAATCTTTCACTCTGGAACGTGCAGCAAATACACTTTTAATGTATTTTTTTATGAATAAATCGTGAAATAACCCAAATGAATTAATTATAAACTAATGTTTATAAGGCATAGTTTTATGCCTAGCACAAAGGATAACAAAATATTATACGCAATAATTAGTCGCTTGATATATCAATACAATTTGAAAATACCTCCCGAGTAAAAATGAATGCCGCCGACGGGAATTGAACCTGCACCTTCTGATGTCCGGTCAGATGCTCTGGACCACTGAGCTACGTCAGATTATTTCCAACACGCCAAATAATTCAATATGTACTAGTACTTCAATCAACCATTACTGATTTTTTTTTTCGCCTGTAAACAACCAACTTTATTTTTGTAGGAAAGACTTTGTTAGTGCTAAATTTCCTACTAGATGGCGTCTAGACATATTATATCTACATTTGTTGGTGAAATATTTTTACTTGTCAAATATTATTAAATTTTGATGATTAATTAATGTTTATAAGACAAGGTTTTATGTACAGCACAAACGATAACAAATTATTATAAGCAAAATCTAGTCGCCTGAATATCAATACAAATTGAAAATGACTAATTATTGCTTATAATAATTTGTTATCAAATGAATTAAGTTAAATTTACTTGCGCACGCCGGGATTTGAATCCGTACCTCGAAATTTGTAACCAAGATCACGATCTATTCTCTACCTTAACCGAAAAAAATTCTGGAGAGCTTTTTCAAAATGTTAAATTAACATAAATTTAAACCATAACAGAACACTTCTACACTTTTTCGCCAAGACTTTAATTTTGAACATTTTTCTGGCGCCGTTGACACGTATATTTTTTATACGCTCTTTGGCTAATTGAATTAATAATGAACGTTGTGCCAGTCTCTCATTGTCCCGTGACCTTAAACACATTTCAAGGTCACACACAGACAAAGGGCCATTCAGACTTTGATTAAATGCTTACGTCCTTCCAAAAAATATTTTACCCTTTCAAATATAGGAGAAATTGGATATTTCTTTATAAATACGTTGTCAGATCCATTCTTACGAGAATTATAAAAATCCAACGTAAGCCTTAATTAACGCCGTGAAATGAAGTCGCTTTTTGTTTTTTTTTTTTCATATTTTATATACATCCAGCAGTACATTATTCTTTCTTCATTAAAAAAGTTTTTCTTACTTACTTAATAAGTGGAGTAGGAATGTTTCGTGCTTACACTGTCTTAAAATCACTTGCTTAAAATCAAAATGTTTTTTTGTTGTTTTTACTAGAATACATTATATTTTTATCTTTATTATAGTTAGTATTTAATTATTTTTGCAATGTATTAAACTTTCCTCCCCACAGACTGCCGCTAAACTCCAGTGATCTTTTAAACTGTTTTTTTTTTTTTTTTTAATTATAAAAATAAAACCGTTTGACTGAGGATTAAAATTTCTTCCCTGGGGATTGACTGAAATGAGTGAACGATTTCGTTGAATTTCGAATATTAAGTGCTGTTAATTTTTATAATGTCATTCAATTTCAGAAAAATGCTTACGAATTTGTGAGGACCACCAAAAGTTGATAAAATGCATTGTCATCTACAAAAATTCTATCTGTTGAGTTTCAGCTCGATCGGATTTCGGGAAGTGTGTTATTTTCCAATTTCAAGATGCCATTTAATTAATTTATTTATTTATTCGTTCGCTCAAGAAAAAAAAAAAGAAATTCAAATAAATTTATTCAAAAAAGAACACGTGTTCATGGAGTTTAAAATTTTATAATTTTAAATACACTAGTAAATATGCTGTTTCCTCGCAGGGACAGGTAGGAGAACTCGGTCTTGGCATACACTTCTTGTTTCATTTACATTCATAGTTCGTCTTTTACATTCCCATTTTGTTATTTATGACTTTTGAAATAGTATTTGGCTTACTTAATCCGTCCATGTTTTTTTCGGGCGTCTCCGATTTCTTCTAGCATTCACATTCGCGTCATATATTTGCCTTATACACTTTCGTTACTTTATTCTACATGTCCAAACAGCTAAGCGTCTCTTTCCTAATATTACTCATTACGCGTACATCAGGCTTCATTTTTTACGAATCTTTAAATTTCAAATATGATTCATCTTATTTCTTTAGCATCCAATCAACTTTCACTCTTCTTCTGCCAACTCCAGCCTCTCGCCTAGCCTCACTGTCGAGCATCAAGGTAGGTACCACCACTACACTGTGGACTGCTATCTTCGCTTCATTGGATAATGTTAACCAACCATGCCAACCATGTTCTATCCTCTATTTATAGGGTTTACTTCATTTACCTTCCTACCAACCTTACCATCTCTCGTCAACACATCTTTCAAGAACACAAATTCATCCACCTTCTCCAAGTATTAATCATTCAAAACGATATTGCGCTCAGTTCTTGTACTCTGTCTTTTGAACATCGTAGCTTTATACTTAATTATGTTCATCGTTAACTCATTTCAGACACATAATTTGTTCATTCCAGGATAAAAAATAATAAATAAAAATATATAAAATAAAATTAAAATTACATCAGCTTTACTTTCTCAACAAAATTAGCATGAAAACAAAGATTATTTTTCAAGCCACTGGCTCATTAATTATTTTTGTAGGTCAGATGATCGCTTCTCCACTTTACATAATAACAGAGGAGGGTTGGTAATAATATGCTAAACACTTTGCATGTATTACAGCTGGGTATAACTTGGCACATGCTTAGCAGTTAGGGTTCGTTATCTCTGAAGTATCTCATTAAATCATAAACATTTATTCACGGAGATGGCGTTTTGGCCTTGGAAACATATTGTAGAGAAAGACAGTGAACGAATTTGGAAAAAATATACTGTTTTTTACATAGACATATGAATATTAGTAGACCTGCCCTAAGTGATTAAAAGCGTATTATCCCCACTCCCCATACCGGTTCCATTGGCGCCGGCTGTGCTCGCGTATGGCCTCAAGTGAAATTTGAAAACGTGACGTCATCATTCTTGTGCGAACTATGGTCGAGGCATCATCGGTTCATTTTACGAAATAACACGGCAAAATGTTGACTTGTACTATGAAAACTTGTAAAAATAGATGTGAAAAAGAGAATAAACCCAATTGTCGTATTACATTCCATATATAAGCATTATTTTACTTTATATTAAGCATATTCACATCGTATAATATAGATCAGTTTTAGAAACATATACTATCACATCGAGAAACGTCTGGACGCGAAACACAAAGCTGGTTGGTTGCTGGGAAGTAAATTATGAACATTTATAAAAGTGTCTTAACTAAATACTTAAACGAAATATTCGACTCTGAAAATAAAACCGATTTTTTTTGCCGAATTTGGACTTCGCAAATTTTTTCATAACGTGGCGAGTAATTTGCGCTCCCATGTAAAAATGTCTATTCATTCAAAAGCAGGTCTTACTTTAAAGAAGTAAATGGTGATATTATAATGCGAGATGCCTATTTACTGTCAGATTGATTTATTGACGAATCACAGTCAGCCTTACTCCCTTCGTTCTTCAACAGTTGATTTTACCCCTCGCCATTATCTTCTCGTCTATTAATTCCTATGTTTGTGGTTTTTTATATGCTACTGTTCTGTCTCAAACGCTTTTTCAATTTTGTTTGTAATGTTTTTATTTCGATAACCTAATTTTTTAAAATTATTTTACAAGCATAAATTATTAGCCTGAAACATGTGATGAAAGACTTAAATCACAGTGAAAAACAGATAAACCATAGCTTCCACTTCGCGGTTTAAAAATATACAAATTATTTATGGAAACCGTCATTCTAGCGACATCTGTTGAGTTCAGATTGATTCAGTTTGTTTGCAGTAGACACCTGTAATAGTTGGAATTAAATCGAGGTTCTGGGACGAAAGCAGAGAGGTCGTAAAATCGTCTAGCACGAGAAAGGGTTCCCCTGTCTAGGCCTAAAAATAAACATTGAATTTTGTCAACCAATAGATCTGAACAAAAAGCTATAAAATTTTGAGTAACCAATCAGTGAACGGAAAGGCGTGTGTCTACGAAAGACAAAGGAATGAACTTTGGACCCGACATTAAAATAGATAATTAATTACATTTCCATTCCCACAGAAATTGAGGCGAACGCACTATAGAGTAAACAATCGACGTTCAAGGGAACGAATCCTGGGAATGTTTACAATAACTGAGACATTTATGAGATAGCGAACCATAGGAATCGAGTGCTTTGAAATTTTTACATGTTGTAAAGCACACACACGAAAATGCGATGGAAAAAATTATAAAAGTGATAGTATAAGAGAGGGCGGTAAAACGAAAGAAAGTTGCTGGCAGAATTTTCAACTGTAGTGCAATTATTAATGATAGAGATAGGGTGTCAAGTTCGATAAAAATCGTACTAAAGAGAGGTGAGAGTGTTGGAAACAATGGAAACTAATCGTTATCAATTTAAGATGAAGCGGACATATTGGTAAATCAATTTTGAATGAAAATCTCGCAAAAAAAATAGACATTTTAGAAAAGTGCAGCGACTGAACGGAAGGATAATACAAAGATTTTGAGCTGCTACAAAGGTCCTAGGGACATGAAAATTGAGTATCAGAAGAAGACAGTAAAACTAAACATATAGCAATAGATTAGATTCAGGAAAAGTAGACATTTTACATAATTATCAGGGAAGATAGATATTAGAGTTACACAAGATTACAGAGGGATCGAAACAAGATAAAAGGTTGGCGGTCTCATGTGTATTTTAAAGGATAAACAATCGAAATCCGAACATGATTCTTATTTACGTTAAGGTAATAAACGATTAGAAAACCAATAAAATTTAACGTGGGGCTTATGGGATATTTAGATAAAGCAAAAGAGATTAAAACTAATGGCTCTAAAATTAAATTAAATTTACGGCCGTAGTACATATATTCGAGACGTAAACAGATGTCCAGACGTATGATATATGTGAAATCTTGTGTGTAAGAGATAGAAGATGGGGCGGAGATCGAGTAAGGCAATAAAAGTGACAGATATCCCAGAGTCAAATCAGGTATATCTCCCATAGAAGTGTGGAAAACTATATATTAATTAATAATAAATAAAGTATGAAATTTTCCTAGAGACCACACACATCGGAAAAAGTGGAGAAAAGATAAAAGAAAGGGTAAAGAACGGTGATAAGGAATGATCCAAGTAGAGAAAAGCGATACAATTCAAATTTATCCGTGAAATAAATAAATACGACTTGGAAAATAATTAGTTATGGAGTTATGAGAAATAACATAAGAATAAAGAAGAAATTTGTGGAGGAAAACGTCGCGAATAAAATAAAATTCAAAGAAAAAGGGAAAACTCAAATCTGCGACATAAAGAGAGAAAGTACGGGTGGAAATGGAAAAGCTCATATAAGTGACAATAAAATTAAGTAGAATTTAGACAAATCGAAATTCAAAAATGCGTAGTAAAGATTTCGACATGGATTTAAACAATTTTCGCACGAGATGCATAAAATTGAGATCTATATATATGTTATTGAGGACGGACCTATCGCGAATTGAAAAAAAAGGAACGCAAAATCATGAGATTTTAACTACATTTTGTATGAACAGAGGACAAAGGAAGCTTGGGCGATTAACTTAGACTTACCCGATTCGGAACCTATCGATTTAGAGTCGTGAGATAAAAACTAACGACCGCCCAGAGCCGGAAAACAGAAGATCGTATGTAGGCACAATTGAAATTAGGGGTAGGTGTGTTCGGATTTGCGAGTTGTTAAAAGATAGAATTGATTATCGAAAAAAATTCAGATACGTCTTTTGGAACCTGAGAGGGGTATAAAATAAGGTACACACCAGTTTTGGGACAGTCAGTCGAGGTTTTGAAAAGGTGGATACGCCGCAGTACTACGTTCTTGGTAAAAATTAACAAGTGAAATATCTATAAGTGTTAAATTTTGAACAAGTCTAAGTGTTAAATTTTAAATAAGTCCCTGAACTTATTTCGATTTTATTTTAATTTCACGAAAAGTACAAGTGCTAAAATCAGTGTAATTTTACTAAGTCAGTTTAATTTAATTAAACCGTGAAAATAAATATGGTTAAACTCAGTGCTAAAAAGTGTTAAGTGAAAAGTGAAAAAAAAGCCATTAGTGAATATGAAAATTATTTAAATTCTAAAATAATTATTTCATTCAAAGTGAAAACATTCAAATTAAATTTAAGAGTTTGTTATCGTTAAACTAAAGTGAACGTGATCGCGGATTGATATTTAAAAATAGATTATAATTTAGCATCAATTTGGTTAAAAAGAAATATATTAGTAATTAATACTTACATCTTAGTTTAAAATAAACACAATTTAGACAGTTCGAGAAGAAATAACAACAAATGTTCAAACCTTTGTTCTAAAAGTAACAGTTAGAAAAAATTTAATTTATTAAGAATCGAGTTAATTAAAAGTTTGCGCAATTCGGAATAAATTTTTTTATAAATTTATATAAAAAAGAAATTTAGAATCAATAAATTGATCAATTAAAATCCATCGTGCGTATAGCGACAGTGTTAAAAGTGTTTGTCGTTTTAACCGGAATTTTAACATCAACCTACCATTTCGAAAAAGAGAATTTGAAACAGCTATCATTCAAAAGCCTAAACTAGAAAGGTGTTATTAAATCAACGGGTTTTCTGGATTAGGATTTTGTTCGGAAGAAAAATTAAATATCAGCTAATTTATATGAATCAAGCAAGAAATAGAATATTAGATAGGAATAAATAGTCGAAAAGATTTATTTTGAAATTAGTTGGAAAATACAATTAATTAGGTAGGGTTTTCTTCGATAAGATTTTGTTGTGTGGCACCCAACCGGAAAAATCTTGATGGGGGTAAGTTTTCCTTTTATAAATAATTTTCAGGTCCCAGGTGGCACAGAAGGACTGTGAGGTGGAGGTATATCAATTGAATATTAAAATAAAACAACAAAAAGGCTTATACATTAATATATGTTTATTATGTATTTATCTATATAAAAATAAAGTAGTATATTGTATATAAAGAATATATAGATGAGTAATGTATGTACCTACATGTATATGTATATATATATTTATCATTTAATCGAAACATTGGAATGGTAGCGATCTTAAATACCTGCCTATGGACATATCTATTTTATTGAAAAAGAAAATATGTATTTATTAATATTCAAGTCTATATATAATCATATATCTTATATTTATTTGTTAATATATGTACTCTTATTTAACATATTTTGACAATCGAGACATGTGCACTTTAATATATATAATTATATTTATTCTCCATTTAACCTCTAGTAAATTTACTAAATTCGGAAAATGAAATAAATAGTTTAACTTTAAAAAAGGAATTAAAAATATTTTAATTAACTATGCACAATAATGTATACCCACAAACTGGCGATGCCTATGTGGGATTTTTTTTTTTGGTATTATGCATACTTTTCTATTATATTTTTTATTTAATTGTATCATTTTATTTTTCTTATCTTAAAGCTACCTTTTTTATTTTTTACAGTACCTTGATGTAATACTTGTTTTTGTAATACTTGATTTTTGTAATTATTTCTTTATGCATGTAACAAAAGAAAATTTTTAATAAAGAAAAAAAAAATAAAAAAGAAAAAAAAAAAAAAATAAATAAAAGGTAACATAACTGAATGACAAGGAGAGGTAGAAATATTTCTTAAATAAACAATCTCGCATCTGGGTTAGTGTGTCAAAGAAGGTGTTTATATTATTCGATTTGTTTATAAATAAAGTCACTACAGAACTGTGTCAACCACATGGTTTGAAATCGAGCTTGGCCGCAGCTAGATAATTACCAGGATGTCATTGTACAATGTGCAGCGATTTTTGCGTATTCACAAAAACCTATCATTCACAAACGACAATTGAAAATCACGGTTTAGCAAGATTTATATCGAAATATTACATGAAGCATTTGAATACCATTGATTAGATAGTCGCATAGATTTTTATTAGTAACCTGAAACAGCTGAAAGCTGCGTGCTTACAAATACCTACCATTCACAAACGACAATTGAAAAATCACGGGTTAGCAAAATTTATATCGAAAAATTACATGAAGCATTTGAATACCATTGATTAGATAGTCGCATAGATATTAATAGTTACCTGAAACAGCTGGAAGCTGCGTGCTTACAAATACCTATCATTCACAATCGACAATTGAAAAATCACGGGTTAGTAAGATTTATATCGAATAATTATACGAAACATTTGAATATTATTGATTGGGTGCTCATACAGACCCCCATCAGTTGCCTGAGACAGTTGAGAGTCGTGTACCCTCTTATTTGGCAATTAATTACATGAAACAGTTGAAAAATCACGGGATAGGATGAACTAAATCTAATGTTGAATCCTGGGGAAAGAAAAATACAGTTCATCAAATAGGAGGCAGTGGTCGCTCCTATAACAAGACCATTAACCAAACAAAATAGAGATGACGATTCTCAAAAAAAAACGTCAAAACCAAACAAAAAGCCTGGAGTTCGATAGCTCTCCAAAACAAACTATCAATAAGATCTTATTTTACTAGTATTTATTAGTATCACCTTATTATCACGTATTTATTCGGTTACCAAACCTAGAGCTTTGCAGAGTTCTTGGCACGATATCCGAGCTTGAGATGCGAGAAAAGTAGTCTTGTATTGCAAGTTATAAACCTTTCCCAAAACGTATGTATACATATATTTATTCGTATGTACTGTTTACTGGAGAATGCGGACCTGCTTACAGCTTGCATTTTAGGTCTTCTGGACCACTCTCGTATTTTCTCTTAAACGTGGAATGAGGATTCACGACCCGTAAGTCCACACCAACCGTGAGTATATGATTGTATATAGGACGAAACCGGTTTGCCCTAAGTAAATTGTAGTCCAAGGAGGGGTAGGAATTTGGGGGTTTCGGGACTCGAGAAGAGACTTGAAGGCAGTGCATGATGACGATGGAAGGTTCTTTGGAACACGGTAACTGAGGTACCAGCCAATGAACCGTGTCAAAAGATTGTGCGAATTTCCCGTTGATTCTCGATCATCTCGTTTACTTGTAGGAGGATAGGAGCCAAATTATGACAGAAAATGGGCTATTCCGAGTTCGTCAAATATGCAATTAACTAATTACATTAACCTACTAAATCAATCTTTACATGTACCTTACAGCAGCAGAATCATAAAGGAGTAGCGCCAAACAGACACAAGAGTTTAATAAAATCAAATTTACTAACAATTAACCATTTGAGTTATATTTAATCACCTGTTCAAATAAACATGTATAATATCTTTTACCTTCGATTAGCTACGACTTTGTTAGGGTGCAGGGAATCAGAATAGTTACAAAAGGGAAGCTAGCTCATTCAGAGAAATCATTTAAGTCTAGGTTTGCAATGGAAAGACCAATTCAATTTTGAAACGCAACGCCTTGATCAGAACCAAGAGGGTTACCACAAAATGAAAGTAATTAAAATCCTATATCATAAATCAAAAAATTACACAACGTTTGATGGAATTTAATTACAATATAAATACGAAAATATTTGCGTTCAAGTTCGTAAATAACGTATTAATTAGTTAAGTACATATGTCTATAAAGATGTATAGTACAAGAGAGCTTTAAGTAGCTTTCTGTAGATATCAAAGAAATTAAGGGTCCAATTTTCACGGAGGCTTATGTGTTGTAGGGGAGGAATTTTCCATCCCTGCGAACACATATGCAAAGCCTTAGAGAAAAAAAATTAAATATCGGCCATAGCCAAGGGAGAAGAAAATTTTATAGTGTTTTAAACAAATAAAAGAATGGCGAAAAGATGGAGAATATTACAAACACTCAACCACATTGAAAAATCTCCTGATAAAAGATACATGACGCCAACGGGACTTGAACCCGTGTCCTTTCGATTTCCGGTCGACAGCTCTGACCACTGAGCTATGGCGGTTTATCTCTTATCCGCGAAATAATTCAATACTAGCAGTTAAAACCCCGCTCTGCGGGTTTTTTGTTGCTAGGCCCAGCTGGCGGCACTTAAAGTTACATTTAAATATCAGGTCATTCACAGAGAGGGTGAGTATATATTGTAAATAGATTATTACAATATAGCGCCCCTGATGTGATATCTCACAAAAGCGGCGTAGTAAAAATTGTCCAATAAATAAATAAATATAATGTTTACATTTTATTGCGTACATATGCATTGATACAACGGAAATAGAAAAATAATATAATCTTTATTGTATACAACCACTACATGTTTCATGAACGAAGTTCACCTCATCAGGAGTAAGTATACTCGGAAGTCAAAAATTAAATATAGATTACAATTGGTAAGAAGAAGTGGAAGGAGGGGGGAGGGTTAGAGTGGGCGGGGTTTATCAGAATTAGGAATTACAATATCGTTAGACGGGAAAGACCATTTGAGTGGGAAAATATTTAAAAGAGAGTTTATTAAAAAAAATCTTGTTAATTATATCTGCTTGTATATAAAAACGTTTTCTAATTTCTAAAAATATAAAATATTTATTTGCGATGCTTTATATCCTGTGTGAAGTATTTTAAGACCTGAAAACACAAATAGCATATAACCATAGAACAAAATATTCATAAAACAAATAGCATCTAATAACGGTTCTTTTAATAAATTAATAGTTGAAATACTAAATAAAAAAATTAAACGCGATCTCTTCAAATGGTATGTTTACCATATTTCTAAAGATACAAATAAACAATGGCGTAGATTTCTATTTGTGGATAAGATATTTCCAAAAATATAAATAAAAACATTCCTGGTACTATTCAACCGGCGTTTTACTCTACTAACAAAATGAAGAAATATATTCTTAATAATAAAGATAGCGATAATCAAACAAAAAAATCGGGAGTTTATAAACTCAATTGGGATGATAGAAACTTTGAAGTCAGAACTAAAGAACATCTTGGAGCTCTAAATGGAAAAAGTGAATCTGAGTTTGATCATCTTTTGAATAATGATCACACTTGATAAAAATTCAGGTCTTAAAATACTTCACACAGGATATAAAGCCACGCAAATAAATAATTTTGAAATTTTAGAAATAAAAAAACATGTCAACATAAAATCAGATATAATTAATAAGCAAAATAAATTATAAGCCCTCTTTTAAATATTTTCCCACACAACTGGTCTTTCCCGTCTAACGACATTGTAATTCCTAATTCTGATTAACTCCGCCCACTCTTAACCCTCCCCCCTACTTCTAATTCTTCTATCCAACTGTAATCTATATTTAATTTTTGTCTTCAATGTATACTTACGCCTGATAAGGTGAACTTCGTTCATGTAACATGTAGAGGTTGTATATAATTAAGTGACGTAAACAAAGTTATTTATGTTTAAATAAAATAAATAATTCCATCACAAAGTGATAAGCTTCCAGAAAAAATCTTCTTATTAAACGCTTGTTAATGGTAATTGTAAAGTAATTTTGCGTATTGTAAGCTGCATATTTAAATATTCGCCCCAGTCATTTATTTGGTTCGTTCTTATACCGCCAAAGGGGAAGAGTGGTCGAATTTTGCCTGCAGACCCCCTATTCGGGATTTACCCGAAACATAAGATTTTAATTCGACCAATCAGAGGGCCTAGATCGTCCAGACGCTAGCGTAATAATACTATCAGATATACTAGTGTTTCATTCAACAATTACTGCTTTACAATTTTTTTCCCTGCATTTGTTTCAGGCTAATAATTATTGCTTGTAAAATAATTGTTACCCTTTGTGCTATGCATAAAAAATCTTGTCTTAAACATTAGTTTACCAAAAAAATAATAATAATTAGTATTTGACAAGTTCTAGTATCTTCACCAAAAAATGTAGACAATTTGTCTCGACGCCATCTAGTGAGAGAGTTAGCACTTACAATGCCTTTCTCATATAAAATAAAGTTGGTTGTTTTCAGGTGAAAAAAATGTAACAAGCAGTAATTGTTGAATGAAACACTAGTATATATTGAATTATTTCGCGGATAAGAGATAAGCCGCCATAGCTCAGTGGTCAGAGCTGTCGACAGGAAATCGAAAGGACACGGGTTCAAGTCCCGTTGGCCTCGTGTATCTTTTATCAGGAGATTTTTCAATGTGGATGAGTGTTTCAGGCTAATAATTATTGCTTGTAAAATAATTGTTACCCTTTGTGCTATGCATAAAAAATCTTTTCTTAAACATTAGTTTACCAAAAAAAAAATAATAACTAATTTCTTTTCTTCTAAAAATGGCTCCTAAATATAGGCAATTTTGATAGCAGGTAATTTAATTTTCGACAATTAATTGACTTCACTCTGTGGCTTGATATTATAAATAAATGAAAAGTTAATTTTTGTGATAAATTTTTGGGGTATTATACAGTGTTGTGCAACTTTTTTCTCCTTTTTAAATAATAAATTGATTTATGACCTAATAATTAGCTTGTAAAAGGGGTCGATTTGCATCTAACATAATTTAGAAACTTTATAAAACGATTGTTGCTGATTTTACATAAACAAATAAAACGGAAATTGATTTAATAGATAGAAAGATTATTTTTTTTTTAAGATAGCTCAACATTCCCGGGTTACAAATAACCTGACAATATTTGGTAATCTCCTACTACCACCACAGTAAGCAGAACATGTTGCTTTTGTTGTGATGGAGGACTTAACCAGCCGAGAAATTTAACACACTACGTCTGTGTGGGACCCAAACGTGATGTCAACTCAGCCACCGACCGGTCATACATTATTTTGCATATTTCTTTTTCCGTTATCGGAATCAAATTTGTTACAATTGTTTTGGAACGGATTATTCTCAAAGTGAAATTTTCTTATACTTATTCACGAGAGAGTAATGCAAATTCTTCGTCTGCACAAATAACTGACGTTAAATGACCATCAAACAGGTTTCTTAACATGCTAAAAAAGAATATCATTATTTATTTATTAAATATACATATTTCTAAAAACAAACGCCTACGCAAAATCCCATTTCTGCCATCCCAATGAATATTAGCTTATAATACATTAAGTAGAGTATATTTTGCTTATCTCGGCTTATAATTTTTTTAAATTTATTTTTAATTTTTTATATTAAAGAACAGTACATTTTTTACAGAGATTAAACAATATACAATAGTAAAATACTTCATGTTAGGTACCTACGATATGTTTCCTTGTAATGTCTGCTAAGTGGTATGTTTATTCCTTAATTACCAGGTGACGTGTGTAGTATATAGGTGTGTGTGTGTCTGTACGTATGCGCATTGAATAATTTAAATTATTGACATGATGCCACGTTTGAATTTGGGCAGTGAGTCCGAAAAAATGTCAATATTAGAGTTTAGACAAAAAAAATTATTAGAGTATTATATAAATTATGAAGAGCTCGGTTAATGGGCAAATTAGATGTTGCATTGGTTTTATAATTAAACGTGTGGAAGAGCACTGTATGTCGTGTACGTCTAAAAGGTATGTTCAAATTAATAAGGGACAGAAGTTTGATACATTCGATGCTATTGTTTAAAATTCTGAGAATAAATATTGAGTCAGCTACTACTCGTCTTTGTTGCAAAGTTTCAAATGTACGTTCAAAGTTATTGTTAAATTTGGAAGTAATATATTTTATAAATTTGTTTTGATTACGTTCGATATTATTCATGTAAAGTTTATATTGTGGATTCCAAATTAGCGATGCATATTCCAGTGTACTTCTGACTAATGCGAATTATAACATAACGATTGTACGCGGATTACTGAATACTTTTTTGCACATAGAATAGTAGTAACTAGAGTATATTTTGCTTATATCGGCTTATAATACATAAACCAGAGTAAATTTTGCTACTTGATAAATAGTTATTTTTTAAAATAAATATCTGTGTTTATTAACACCACTATTAATTAATCAAAAGGATCGATATGTGTAAAGTATTTAATTAAAACAGTATGGAATCATTTGTACAGGTGTTTATTCCGAAACAGATTACGATCAATAATACTTTTCCATACCTTTAAATAATATCTACAATGATTCTCTCTGACATGCACTCATCTTTTTTCAAACACTTATCCACATTGAAAAATCTCCTGATAAAAGATACATAGTATATATTGAATAATTTCGCGGGTAAGAGATAAGCCGCCATAGCTCAGTGGTCAGAGCTGTCGACCGGAAATCGAAGGGACACGGGTTCGAGTCCCGTTGGCGTCATGTATCTTTTATCAGGAGATTTTTCAATGTGGATGAGTGTTTCAGGCGAACAATATTATTGCTTGTGAAATAATTGTTCATCACATTTGTTCAGTTTGGAATGTGTTCTGTGTATTTCAAATGCGCTAAACAATCTTATTTTTTAATTTTCGGTAAAAAAGATACTGTTTTTAAAACTAGATAAAATTATCATTCCGGTGTATGTATTTAAAATAAACATTTCTATTTCTAAGAAATACATTTTTAATATCAAACGTGAAAAATGTGGTCAAAAACGTTAACCACATTATTAGTTAATTTATTGCTCCAATCATTGAAAAAATGCGAGAACTCGATATTTCGAAAACATATTCGTTTTAATTAAAGAATTTTTAAGAAAACTATACCTTCAATTTAATCTCGTTGATAGAATAAAAAAATAATAAATATTTAAAGTTAAGCCGACTGTTACAATAGCTGCGCGAAATATAAGTTATTCATTTTGCCTCTTTTTAGGATTTTATTCATGGATTCCAGTAAAAATATTTGAGGCAAACTAAAAAGAATTTTTTTTTCTAACGTCAAAAAATAATTTATTTTCGCGTGATAGAAAAAAAGATAAAAATGCTTTCATAAAATATGGTTGCCCGGTCATATATGACCCTAAAAAGCTGGAAGGGTTAAGTAACTTTGAATTCAGCGTCTTCCTAATAAAAATCTTTATCTTTTCATACCGTTACTTGGGAGTTCAGGAGTAGCTTTGGTATTTCTTACATTCTTTTATCTCCTACTAGTGGGTGGAGACTTTGTTTTTGCCCTAAAACACGAGTTTTTATCCTCAACATAAAGGCCCTCTCAAGTATCCTTTTAACTTTAAAAATAATAATACCCTGACAAAATAAAGATCTTAGAGAAATAGTAAATTTTCTTCTAAATTGCCCCGTTACGTGAAATGAGAATGGTCTAACAAATTTCTAGCTCTTATATATTTTTTGGTATTTTTTCACTAAGGTACGAGTTAAAGCTAATAAGAACCAATTTTATTATGAAGTATTTTGTTTTTTAGTAAAATTACCTTGTTATTAAACCAAACAAAATACTGCTATAAAAATACCTGTACATTTAAGTTTTTATTTTGTACGCTGAAACTCCCACTCTGCAAATGGTTTTTACTAAGTAAACTACAGTTTTTAAGAGTAGTCAAGTTTTCTCAAGTTCAAAGTGATTTTTTTTATTTGTCATGTTCTACAGTTTAATAAAAATAAATAAAACATGATTTAGATAGATTCAATTTGAGTTTAATGACAAAAAAAAATTATAAAGGTCAAGATGATTATTATTGGAACAGTCGGGTGATTTTTTTACGTGAATAGATACAAGAATTCTAGCTGCTCCCAACCATCTCTAGCCAGTGAGACCATGGCATAAGTAATTGGGTTATGTTGTATGGCCGGAGGTAGTAGGGAGGGAAAGGAGATGGGGGAGTAAAGTGTGAAAGTACCTTGCTATTCAGATCTAATCACCAAATACGACTAAAGCCATTCTGAGCAATGTAATGAAAAATTATATTAATCAAATATAATTTTTTATAATTTTTATAATGGTATTTGAACTGGCTATATCCGGATTGCTAGTCGAGAGCATTACGTCTCGGCCATGGAGGCTGTCAACTGACTAAGCGTGACTTTCTATACGATGCGTTTCAATCGTAACCGTTTCATGTTTGGACCACAGTTTTTCAAACTATATAATAATTTTTTAATAATATTTGGCTGATTTATACAGCGTCGTTTTTGTGAAAAATCATGAGAAGGGCGCTGAAACAATTCTACAGTTGAATATAACCTAAATAATGTGATTTTATCAAACATTTAATATGTAATACGTGAACAATGAATTATAGGCTTAAAAATAACATGCTCCCTAAATATCTGCAAACTAATATAATGTACCATGAAAATGTTCACAATTATCCTATGAGGAGTTGCCGAGACTTCAGGCTTCCCAAAACTAAACTTACGTGCACACAGAACAACGTGTTTTATTAAGGGTAAAAGCTTTATAATAACCTACCAAGTGCCATAAAGGAAGTCTCAAGTCTTGACACTTTCCGTAAAACATGTGCTATATATATTTAAAAAAATTATGAATTGTATACACTCACAAATATTATTGTCACCTTAACAGAAGTTAATGTATTTCTCAAACTCTATTTATTAAACCGAGGTAACTGTTATTCTGTATGTTTCTTTTTCCCTATAAGTTTATGATTCTATTTGTCATTTTATATATTTTTATTACTGGATGCATGAAAAAAATTACTTATATCTAAATAAAGCTTCAAAAACAAAACAAATTTGACCTCCTGATAGATGCATTTGACCCAGTGTCGGTATTTGGGTTGAAAATTTGGGAGTCACAAACATATTTTATTTAAAAATACCTATATACCACTTCAGGGTAATATCAAATCAACGCGACGATCTTTGGTGGCAGAAAATAAATCGGCGGAATAATCATATTGATGGCAACGTGTGATGAAAGGCTTTAAATCACAGTGAAAAAACAGATAAACCATAGCTGCAAAAAAAAAAAATATACAAATTATTTATGAAAACGGACATGCTAACGACATCTGGCGGAGAAAGAATTGATCCAGCTTGCTTGCAGTAGACACCTGTAATAGTTGGAATTAAATCAAGGTTCCGGGACGAAAGCAGAGAGGTCGTAAAATCGTCTAGCACGAGAAAGAAACCCCCTTTTCTAGGCCTAAAAATAAATATTGAATTTTGTCAACCAATAGATCTGAACAAAGAGCTATAAAATTTTGAGTAACCAATCAGTGAACGGAGGGGCGTGTGTCTACGAAAGACAAAGGAATGAACTATGGACCCGACATTAAAATAGATAGTTAACGACGTCTCGATTCTCACAGAAATTAGAGGTGAACGCACTTTAGGGTAAGCATCGACTTTCAAGGTGACAAACTCCTGGGAATGTTTACAATAACTGAGAAATTTAGGAGGTAGCGAACCAATGGTAATCGAGTGCTTTGAAGTTTTCATGTTGGAAAAACACACACATGAAAATGCAATGAAAAAAATTATAAACGTGATAGTATAAAAAAGGACGGGAAAAGCGAAGGAAAGTTACTGGCGGAATTTTCAACTGTAGTGCAATTATTTATGATAGAAGTAGGGTGTCGAGTTCGAAAAAATCGTACTAAAGAGAGGTGAGAGTTTTGGAAACAATGGAAATTAATCGTTATCAATTTAAGATGAAACGGACATATTGGTAAATCAATTTTGAATGAAAATCTCGCAAAAAAAATAGACATTTTAGAAAAGTGCGGCGACCGAATGGAAGGATAATACAGAGATTTTTGAACTGCTACAAAGGTCCTAGGGACATGAAAATTGAGTATCAGAAGAAGACAGTAAAACTAAACATATAGCGATAGATTAGATTCAGGAAAAGTAAACATTTTACATAATTATTAGGTTAGATAGATATTAGAGCTACACAAGATTACAGAGGGATCGAAACAAGATAAAAGGTTGACGGTCTCATGTGTATTTTGGAATATAAACAATCGAAATCCGAACATGATTTTTATTTACGTTAAGGTGATAAGCCATTAGAAAAGCGATTAACTTTAACGTTGAGCTTATGAGATATTTATTTAAAGCAAAAGATATTAAAATTAATAGGTTTGAAATTAAATAAAATTTACGAGTCTAGTACCAAAATTTGGAACGTAAACAGATGTCCAGACGTATAATATATGTGAAATCTTGTATGTAAGAGATAGGAGATGGGGCGGAGATCAAGTAAGGCAATAAAAGTGACAGATATCCCAGAGTCAAATTAGGTATATCTCCCATAGAAGTGTGGAAAAATATATATTAATTAATAATAAATGAAGTATGAAATTTTCCTGGAGACCACACACATCGGGAAAAGTGAGAAAAAGATAAAAGGAAGGGTAAAGAACGGTGATAAGGAATGATCCAAGTGGAGAAAAGCGATACAATTCTAATTTATCCGTGAAATAAATAAATACGACTTGGAGAATAAGTAGCTGTAGAGTTATGAGAAATAACATAAGAATAAAGAAGAAATTTGTGGAAGAAAACGTCGCGAATAATATAAAATTCGAAGAAAAAGGGAAAATTCGAATCTGCGACATAAAGAAGAGAAAGTACGGGTGGAAATGGAAAAGCTCATATAAGTGACAATAAAATTAAGTAGAATTTAGACAAATCGAAATTCAAAAATGCGTAGTAAAGACTTCGACATGGATTTAAACAATTTTCGCACGAGATGCATAAAATTGGGATCTTTATATATTTTATTGAGGACGGACCTATCGCGAATTGAGAAAAAAAAAGGAACGCAAAATCATGAGATTTTAACTACATTTTGTATGAACAGAGGACAAAGGGAGCTTGGGCGACTAACGCGGACTTACCCGATTCGGACCCTATCGATTTAGAGTTGTGAGATGGAAATTGACCACCGCCCAGAGCCGGAAAGCAGAACATCTTATGGAAGCACAATCGATATTGATGGCAGGGATGTTCGGATTTGCGAGTTGGTAAAAGATGGAATCGATCATCAGAGGAAATTCAGATACGTCTTTTGGAATCTGAGAAGGGTATAAAATAAAGGTACACACCAGTTTTGGGACAGTCAGTCGAGATTTTGAAAACGGAGTTTACGTCGCAGTACTACGTCTATTGGTAAAATTTTAGTGAAATAATCTAAGTGTTAAATTTTGAAAAAGTCTAAGTTTAAATTCTGAACAAGTCCCTGGACTTAGGAAATTTTGTGAAAAGTTAGAAAATTTAAATTCAGTTTAAATTCCTTTGAAAATCCCATCAGTGAAGTTTTGTTGAGTCAGTTTAATTTGGTTAAACAGTGAAAATAAATATAATTTAAACTCAGTGCTTAAAAAGTGTTTAGTGAAGTGCAAAAAAGTGATTACTGAATTAAAAATTAAATCAAAATTTAAAAATAATTATTTCATTCAAAGTGAAGTTTAAAATTCGATTGAGAGTTTTGTCGTTCATTTAGAGTGGATGTGCTCGTGAATTGAAATTTAAAAATAGATTATAATTTAACATCAATTTGAAAGAAAATAAAATAATAATAGTAATAAACATTTACATCTTAGTTTAAAATAAACACAATTTAAACAGTTCGAAAAAGAAATAACAACAAATGCTCAAACCTTTGTTCTAAAAGTAAAAGTTCGAAAAAAATCTAATTTATTAAGAATCGAGTTAATTAAAAGGTTGCGCAATTCGGAAAAATTTTCGTATAAATTTATATAAAAGAAATTTAGAATCAATAAATTGATCGATTTAAACCCATCGTGCGCATAGCGACCGTGTTAAAAGTGTTTGTCGTTCTAATCGGAATTTTAAACATCTAGCCATTATTTCGAAAAAGAATTTGAAACAGCTATCATTCAAAAGCCTAAACTAGAAAGGTGTTATTAAATCAACGGATTTTCTGGATTAGGATTTCGTTCGGAAGAAAAAAATTAAATATCAGCTAATTTATATGATTCAAGCGAGAATAAAATATTAAATAGGAATAAATAGTCGAAAAGATTTATTTTGAAATTAGTTGAAAAATACAATTAATTAGGTAGGATTTCTTCATCAAGGTTGTTGTGTACTACCCGACCGGAAATACCTTGACGGGGGTAAGTTTTCCTTTTATAAATAATTTTCAGGTCCCAGGAGACACAGGAGGGCTGTGAAGTGGAAGTATATCAATTGAATATTAAAGTGAAACAACAAAAGGAATTACACACTAATATATGTAATATATGTATTTATCCATAAAAGTAAAGTAAAATATTGTATATAAATAGTATATATGAGTAATGTATGTACCATGTATATATATATATATATATATTTATCATTTAATCAGAACATCGAAATGGTAGCGATCTTAGATACCTACCTATGGACATATCTACTTTATTGAAAAGAAAATATGTATTTATTAATATTCAAGACTATGTAGAATCATATATTTTATATTTATTTATTAATATATGTACTCTTATTTAACATATTTTGACAATCGAGATATGTGTACATATATATATATATATTTATTCTTCAATTAAACTCTAGTAAATTTACTAAATTCGGAAAATGAAAAATAGTTTAACTTCAATAAAGGAATTAAAAATATTTAAATTAACTATGCACAGTGAACGGTGGCATAACTGAATCACAAGGAGAGCGCGAGATATTTTAAAATAAACAATCTCACATCTGGGTTAGTGGGTCAGATGAGATGTTTACATTGTTCAATTTGTTGATAAAACAAAGCATACACTGAAGAATTGGGTCAGTCAACTGCATAGTTTGAAAACGACCTTGGCCATAACTAGATAATTTGTCAGGGTTATAAGGATAATTACCAGGATGTCATTGTACAATGTGCAGCGATTTTTGCGTATTCACAAATACCTATCATTCACAAACAACAATTGAAAATCACGGGTTAGTAAGATTTATATCGAAAAATTACATGAAACATTTAAATATCATTGATTAGATAGTCGCATAGATTTTATTAGTTACCTGAAACAGCTGGAAGCTGCGTGCTTACAAATACTTATCATTCACAATCAACAATTGGAAAATCACGGGTTAGTAGGATTATATCGAATAATTATGCAAAGCATTTGAATGTTATTGATTGGGTGTTCATACAAAACCCCATCAGTTGCCTGAGACATTTGAGAGTCGAGTACTCTCTAATATGGCAACCAACTACTTGAAACAATTGGAAAATCACTGGATAGGATGAACAAAATTAATGTTGAAACCTGGAGGTAAAATTTAAAACAAATACAGTTCATCAAACAGGAGGCAGTGGTCGCTCCTACAACAAGACCATTAACCAAACCAAATAGAGATGACGATTCTCTTAAATAAAAACGTCAAAACCAAACAAAAAGCCTGGAGTTCGATAGCTCTCCAAAACAAACTATCAATAAGACCTTATTCTACTAGTATTTATTAGTATAACCTTATTCTTACGTATATATTCGGTTACCAAGCCTAGAGTTTCGCAGAACTCTTCGTGCGAGATCCGAGCTTGGAATGCGAGGTAGATAGCCTCGTATTGCGAGTTAAAAACCTTTCCCAAACTGTATGTATACATATATTTATTCGTATGTACTGTTTACTGGAGGATGCGGACCTGCATACAGCTTGCATTTTAGGTCTTCCGGACCACTCTCGCATCCTCTCTTAAACGTGGAATGAGGATTCACGACCCGTAAGTCCACACCAACCGTGAGTATATGATTGTATATAGGACGAAACCGGTTCGCCCTAAGTAAATTGTAGTCCAAGGAGGGGTCGGAATTTGGGGGTATCGGGACTCGAGGGGAAACTTGAAGGCAGTGCATGATGACGTGGAAGGCTTTTTGGGACGCGATAACTTAGTTATCAATCAAAGAGCCGTGTCAAAGGATTGTGCGAATTTCTTGTTGACTCACGATCATCTCGTTTACTTGCAGGAGGATTTGGAGCCAAATTATGCCAGCAAATGGGCTATTCCGAGTTCGTCAAATATGCAATTAACTAATTACATTAACCTACTAAATCAATCTTTACATGTACCTTATAGCAGCAAAATCATGAAGGAGTGGCGCCAAACAGACACAAGAGTTTACCAAAATCAAATTTACTAACAATTAACCATTTGAGTTATATTTAATTACCTGTCCAAATAAACATGTATAATATCTTTTATCAGCGTTTAACTACGACTTTGTTAGGGTGCAGGGAATCAGAATAATTACAATAGGAAAGTTAGCTCATTCAGGGAATTCATTTAAGTCTAGGTTTGCAATGGAAAGACCAATTAAATTGTGAAACTCGACGCCTCGATCAGAACCAAGGGGGTTACCACAAAAATGAAGGTAATTAAAATCCTATATCATAAATCAAAAAAATTACACAACGTTTGATGGAATTTAATTACAATATAAATACGGAAATATTTGCGTTCAAGTTCGTAAATAACGTATTAATTAGTTAAGTACATATGTCTATAAAGATATATAGTTCAAGAGAGCTTTAAGTAGCTTTCTGTAGATATCAAAGAAAAGGGTCCAATTTTCATGGAGGCTTATGTGTTGTAGGGGAGGAATTTTCCATCCCTGCGAACACATATGCAAAGCCTTAGAGAAAAAATTAAATATCGGTCATAGCCAAGAGAGAAGAAAATTTTATATTGTTTTAAACAAAATAAAAGAATGGCGAAAAAAGAGGAAATATTACAAACGTAATCGGACTGCCATAACACGTGCATGTGGCTAGTATGGCGAACGATCAATCCGAAACAATGTTTTAAACTATCAAATGAGTGAGGCCCGCCTCACACTAAACAACGCGCGATTATTCATTTTGATGCCGTATGGCCTGAAATGCAACTCCGCTCATATGAAATGCACGTGTAACCGGTATGATGAGTTACATAAAATTATAAAGACAACCAGTCCAAGTAAAAAACCAACATATAAATCGCTTTTATTTAACTTATAATATATGAAAAATATATACGCGTATATTCTGTCCCTTTTTCTCTTCTACTTTTTTAGAGGAGGTGCATCCTCCTCTACCTCACTGCAGAGCAAAATAAATAAATATAAAGTTATAAAGGTGTAATACAGTATATATGTAATATTTGTCACCTCTCCCAGCTGAGTCTTCTGACGCCCCCTTCCTCCGACGGGACTTGGGCGGGTGGACCCTTGGAGCCCGGGGACTGCGCCAGCAGGCGCGCCAAGCGGTATAACGGGGCCTGCGCTGTGGGGGTTGGTAGGGGCGTCAGGGGGCCCGTGGACAAGGACATGCGGTAGGCGCGTGCTGCGACCACGTGGGGCGCGGGGACCCTGGGAAAAATAACATACATTATTTATTTATTTTCTATACAAGGGTATAGAAATTGTTCATAGGTATAGGCAAGGTATAATACTTAAACACAGGGATGGAACAATGAAAACGTTGTAGGTATTTAAAGCTAGTATCTAGAAATAGTATAAAATAAAAATTAAAGTCGCTATCTGCGTCTGTCTGTTTGTGCGCATTGTTCTTTTAAACTACGCAACGAATTTTGATAGGGTTTTCACTATCATTTAGAAAATTTCTTCCAGAAGGATTATTTTTAGAGGATTTTAAGGAGTATTTTTTTTTCTTAAAATATATTACTTTTTACTATGTCTGATATTCTATACTTTTTTATTTCTTTTTAAATTCTATAATATATCTATCTTTTGATATATTCTTTCAAATTATTATAATCTATTTCACATAAATAGTAAATCGAACATATAAAATATCAACAGTTAATTTTTTTCTTATTAGTGCATTATTTCGTAAATTGAATTTATATTAAAAAATTAAATGTACATATTTTTTAAATTATACTATATCCTCCTTATTTTATTTTAAATTATGTTCTTTTTATACTTATTTTAATTTCTTCTATATTTGATTTACTATTTTAATGTACTGTATATATAATCAACCACCACAACACGGGCATGTGCTTATTTTGGTGGTTTTAATATACCCAAAAATTAAATAACCAAAAAACACTAAATAAAGAAAAAAATATATATACATATAATACAAGCAAACAATATTTATAAAACTTTTATGAAAAGTCGAGCAACGCTGGTTATACTTTAGCTAGTAGAATATCTACTAATAATCTTAATTTTATGAAATATTGTGAATTTATTATTTTCCAATGGTACAATTTTTTTTTTCAGGTGTCACCCCAAAAGTTTTGCAGACCCCCTGTTCTACAAAAATAAAATCGAGACAAAAAGTGAGCACATTTTTTTTTCTTTATTCAGTATCTTTATAATATCTTATTATGATGTTGTTATGATTTTTCGACTGCTAGACTAGTGTAACCATGTTGTTTCGGTCAATTTTTTTTTATATAGTTCAACAAAGTATGAAAATAAATCATCAATAACCGGTGAATCTTGAGGTTAATTGAAACAAAAACAAAAAGTTTATGACATTTTTGTCTTTGAATTTTTATTTTGTTCAAGTAAAAACATAAATGCATAATATGGTAGCAGAAGTCGGGGACGCCCGAGGAAGACATGGCACGATCAAGTGAATCAGATACTCGAGTCGGGCCATGTCAAGAGTCAGAATAATAGAAGAGTATGTATGAGACGATGTATGAATGTGAATGAGGCAAGGAGTGTGTGCCAAGACCGAGTTGTTTGGCGGTCCGTCCTCTCTGCCTACCCCTGCGGGGAAACGGCGTGATGGTTAGTTAGTTAATTAGTTAGTTACATATAGGATATTTAAAGTCGGGGTGGGAGATTGGGCTGTTATTCAGCTGAGAGACCGGTGACAACATGTACAAGATTATTCAGCTGAGAGACCGGTGACAACATGTAAAAGATTATTCAGCTGAGAGACCGGTGACAACATGTACAAGATTATTCAGCTGAGAGACCGGTGACAACATGTAAAAGATTATTCAGCTGAGAGACCGGTGACAACATGTACAAGATTATTCAGCTGAGAGACCGGTGACAACATGTAAAAGATTATTCAGCTGAGAGACCGGTGACAACATGTAAAAGATTATTCAGCTGAGAGACCGGTGACAACATGTAAAAGATTTTCATTTTATTTTATTGCGAATGAACGCAAAAAGGAGTGTTAGGAGAATATATGACATAAATAGATAGACAGAAGATAGACGCCTGAAAAATTCATGGCACAATCAAGTTAACCAAATACTTTAATCGGGCCATGTCAAGAGACGGAATAACAGAAGAGTATGTATGATACGATGTATAAATGTGAATGATGCAACGAGCATGTGCCAAACCAGAGATGTTTGGCAGTCCGTCCTCTCTGCCTACCCATTCAAAGAAACTGCAATTTAGAAAACTTTTTTTAAATTACGAAAATTATCATTAAAACCAAAATTTCATTAATATTTTTTTTTATTTCTTACTTGGTTAAAGTAAATCAGTTGGGTTTTTAAATATTCTGTACATCGTGCATAAAAGATAAACACTGCCTTGTCTAGTGATAATGAAATCACGTACTTAGCTGTTAAAAAAAATAAGGATGGAAAACTGAAGGGAGATGATTTTTTATGAAAACATAAAGAAGATGATAGTATGGGAAAGTTCAACGCATAAAATAACAAATAAAATTAGTGTGAAATTAACCGTTCTTTAGAATATTATACGTCCAATTTCTTTCATAAATTTCCAAAAAACCTTCACATTTCATTATTTCAATAAAATTATTTCATACAATTCAAATTCTGAAAAATATTATGTACATAAAAATTCCTCAACTTTAATTATCGTTGTTTACTAGTTTTAGAAAAAAAATTCTCTCATATTTATTGTTCGAATAAAATTTATCGTAGGCAATAAATCTCCAACACCGCGATTGACCTATATTTTCTTACTGAAATTATTCATAAATTAAAACTTGACGAGTTTGTGAAATTGTTCGATGCTATCAAAGCCGAAATAATTTCGCCAAAAATTTTTGGATTTTTCGTTTAATCTTAAACGTTTTATAGTGGAGTTTTAAAGCAGTTTTGAAAAATAGAGCTTTTTCTGTTTGTTATTTTGAGCAGTAATCAATTTTAAATTACCCAATTATTAATCAGTAACAAAGCCTTTTAATTGCACCATAGTCCTGTATTTATTCAATTATTTTAATGAATGTGTTTTTATTTCATCGGGTGAATGTTTTAAAAATGACGTGAAAGCAAATAATGATGTCATTGTGTTAACTTTTTTGAACTGTCAAACCCTTTGTTAAAAAATATAATATTATTTCTTTACATACTATGTTTAAAAAGGCAAAAAGTTAAGGCATACAAAAATTGTCCCGGTTAAACAGAAATCTTGGGTTCAATTTTCAGTTGAGTCCGTTACCTTTTTATTTTTCTGTGTCTTTTTTGTTTCATATAAGTTTACTATTATTATCTTTGTCTTCAAGGATACACAAAAGTATTTGAGGTTAGGTTCAATTCCGTTAAGTTCATCTATTTCAATTTTAAACATGCATGATAAGGGTTGTACAGGTTTATAAAAAGTATTGACATTTAAGCATTCTATTTTAGAAACCCTTCTGCGTCTAAATCTGTCAGTTACATCGCAAAAAATATTTCGATCTATTTTGGTTTCGGTTTGTTATAAAAATGTCTTTTTTATTGCCGAGTTCCCTTAAAATGAGACAACACCCTAAAATAAATCCAAAATCTTAACGACTTAAGTGAAGCAGCCGTGCAAGAAAATATGAGACGCGCCGTCCTTGTGTGAACGACGCAAGTGATGAAGTCGTGTAAAAACAATATTAGTCGCGCGGCCCAGTGTAATGTACGGACCTACGGTCGATTTTGCCCCAGCAGGCCTAGAAATTTGATCTTTCCGTGGGGTTTATTTAAATTATTTCTGACGAACGTATTATACGTTCTCTGGTGTCGATACATTGATGAAAGTACCGATTTATTTTCGAATGTTATTAAATCTATGAATGTTCAAAAATTTATTTTAATTTAATTTTTACATGCGGCTGGTGACCTGTTCTAAAGGACATGAATGTATTTATTTCCAGTTAAGTGAATATTTAAAAAAAAAAATCAGGTGAAGATATGGAACGTTCCTCCGTTTAGTCCTCAGCTGTTTAAACCGTAAGTTATATACCAAATTAAAACTACGTATTGAAATGAGTAAGTGTTACGGTTTAAACGACGTGGAAACACAGGCAATTCTGTTCAAAGCACAACCTTTTCAGGTGAAAGAGTTTCCTGAAATGGAGATCTCAGATGACATTCAAGGTCACGTGATTCGAACACCCCACATTTTTATAAAACCTGAATCTTTCTACCAAAAAGTTTGTGTCAGAAAAATGATCAAAGAGATCATTTACAAAATAACATGTAAAACGTAATTGAAATGAAGAAATGTTGAATTGATAAATTGTTATTGAACTTATGAATCTATTTTTCATTCGCTTTTAAAATGTACGACAGAACTAGTTGCTCGTTAAAAAAATATATTTCCGAGGTTTTGTGGATTTCTGGACCATTTTTATATTTTATTTAATAATCTTTTGGAAATCAGCAGCCGAATTTAATTATTTTTATATTACACCAAAAATTGTAGATTACAATAATGTGACAAGAAATTAACAAAATTAGCAGAAAATAATTATTTAAAACAAAATCCATAATAATATAAGAATACGGTTTGTAAAAAAATGGAAATCATAAGCAAATAATTAAATAAAGATGTATATTGTTATATTCAACAGATATTATTAAATATGTCCACTTCTGTAAATCGTTTACATATTATATTTTATGTAATATTTTAACTTTTGAAATAATTTATTGTGTTTGTGTTATTCCAAATTGGCACATAATTTTTTATGTACTATCACAATCGTTATAAAATTCTCGTAATTTAAGTTTTAGTTAAAATTTGTGCATGTTTTTTTTTCTAATTCTATTACTTATGGTAATTCCCCACACATCTTCAGTGCTCCATACATCAACGACTTTTAACGCTGGTTTTTTTTCTGATGGCAAATCCTATTATATTTAATTTCATCTTCTCGTCAGTAAAAAGTCAATTGATGTGTGGCCATTAATTATTTAGTAGATTAAAAATAAAGTATTGAAACAAAAATATTGTTTAAAGACAGGATATTTTAATTGCTTAAATGACAAGATATTTAAATTGTTTAAATGACAAGATATTAAAATTGTTTAAATGACAACATAATTAAATTGTTTAAATGACAATATATTTAAATTGATTGAATGACAAGATATTTAAAATGTTTAAATGACAACATATTTTGATTGTTTAAATGACACTATATTTAAATTGTTTAAATGACATAATATTTACCGCAATTTGTGTGCAATTACCGTAGCTATATTTTGTAGTATTATCATTTATTTCATCAATCCATCTTTGGCTACCGTAATTATCGCGTGGTACAATGGTTGCGTTGTTTAGATTTTTACTAGAGACTGTGTTTAGGAATCTCCTTATTCTTCCCAACAGTGAAAATTTTGGCAATTTTTTTAAGAAGTTCTTTTGAGTTTTGAGAAAAGTCAGATTTACTCTATTATATCTAAAGCAAAGTAATAGTAATGCCACAATTTATTTAGTATTAATAGTCTGAATTTTTGACTACTAGATAAGGAAATTTATTTTTCACACCATATAATCTATATTCTGCTTAATATAGCTTTCTAAGGTTTATAGTCACGAATTTGCAGACATTATTTGCGCTTGGTGGGGAATTTTCGAACATAACGTGTATGCCTAAAAATGCAAATTGCCCTATTTTATGGATCACGTATCAAATATACTAGCTTCTTTGTATAGCTAAGGAAGCAATAAAAACTATCATGCGAAGAACAGTATTCTAGACATTCTAGACTAGACGGTTATATTGTCTGATATCGCGAGACTAGAATGACTTTTTCTACTCGGGTTGTATTTTAGTTCTCCGCTTGAACACTTTCGTTCACTAGTGCAGTAAAAACTAGCATGGTCAATTTTATAAATTAACAATATCGAATTGACTGACTTAACTTACAATGCTTTTATTTTGATGTCCCGAGTACGGTTGAGCTGTCGACAGCCAAACCGAAATTGACATGAAATAAATAAATAAATATTTTACGATGTTTTAATTTCTTTGCGCCACGTATTATCTGTCATACAAAATTCCCAAAAGAATAAATTGAAATACTGACTTAAATGTGCGTTTTTGTCCAGAAATACTTCTTGACACTAAAAAGGGTATCAATTAGAACGTAAGCTGCAACTTTTATATTTGAACAACTTTCGTTTCTCTAAGCCCAAACGGATTTAATTGATCGCGTATACGACTTATTTCAATTCTAAGAGCTTCATTCATTAATACGCCACTAATTTTGCATAATAAAGGACATTATTCAACAATTTGTGTATATTGACAGCTTACCGAAGCTTAACCGAACCTCGGAGGTCACAGTAAAATTTGTGTAACGGCCGTCGGAACATTTCTAACCAATTGTTGACCGTGCTTGCAAGTATCGTTAACTGATAGTAGATTTCGGATTTACTCAATTGATAGACAGTTTTATCGATCGACCGTGCCAGGTTCCCCCCAGGAGTGCAACAATGCGTAGCAGATGATATCAAAAGCCAGTCATTCAGTGACATATTTTAGGTTAATTTACTGATGGATACATTTGCTTGTATGATGTTCCTGCAGGGACAAAAATTACATAAGTAGTGAATTTAGCTACCTTTCTATCCACAATTAATTTAGAAGGAAGGTATAGGCGCCGTCGTCCCGGTAACTATTTACTGGATAACCAACACATCTGCTGTAGGTCACCCCAAGTGATTAAACTATTTTTACTTTCTGTCAGAAAACCTCATTCTCAGTAACAAACATCTAGAAAACATTATAGGATTATACAAAAGAAGGTTCACTGACACAAATGAGATGATCGTTCCACCGTTATACTTGAAGCGTCAAGGGCCGCCACTCTTCGACACTTCTCCCTGAGTGATTCGGCCCCCAGTTTCTAATTCAATTCTCCTTCTCCTTCCCGCTCTCTTAACTCTGCACAGGGGATGAACTCGGGGCTAGGGGCCTAAGCGACTAACCTCACGCCCCAGGCAACTCTCATTAGACGCGTTACTCCAACCTCTACGTCTTTTTGCTTTAGTGGCTTGTGCCCAGGTGAGGGATTCACTTTTTTGCTTGCTACCTATAAAGAAGGGAATTTTTCACTGCTGCTGCTGCGAAACTTATTACATTTAAACTGCGTACAGAGTAAAGTAAGTATATATTCATTTATAATATTACTAAAAAACTATCTCGTATTAGTATTACCGAAAGTTTTATTAATTATAACGTAATAGAAACAGACATAAAATACTTCATGGAAAGATATTTAAGATATATTCATTGCTTACTCAGTCAAAGTCAGTTGTTTATCTGTCGTATAAACTTGAAATAATAATAATTACTCATCGAAATTCGGAATTTTTTTCGGTGTTTTAAATGCTCTATATATTTCTTCATTTTAATGATGTCGTAAAAACTATTTTAGAAACTTGATTAAGTTATTATTTAAATTATTATATTTGAAATATGATATAATATTAAAAAATTGCAATATTTTAATTTCAAACATAAACAAAGCATAAGACAAACATAGGTAATCAAATCATCGTATAATTAAAGAGAATTAAAATTTCAAAGAACACAGTGCATTTATTTAAGGATTTTGCTAACTGTGCCTTCACTTTTTATCTCGTTCATACAAATAAAATGATTATAAAATATGGAGATAATTCCCATAGAATCAAATCTGATATTTTGGATCCATTTTGTAATCAATTTTATTGAATTTGGTAAGCACATGTGTTTTTTATAATATCCGATGCACTCTGTACGTTTTTTCTGCCAGTTCTTCGAGAGCAAGGTGAAATGGGTATATTGTAAACTTGAATCAAAAGGTAAACACACTCAGTTTAATTGCCTTAACCGTCACATTGACGGTGGCTGTCTTAAAAGGTATAAATCAATATATTGAGAAAAAAAATAAATATGACACGTACTTGATTTTTTCACCATAGTCGTTAAATCAAAAATCATGAAAAGTAAGAATAAAATCAAATGAATACAGTTAACTTTAACAAAATATCGTCAGATTACACCGGGCAGTCGTCAAAATGACAGTTACGGTATTTCTTGTGTTGAACAACATTACTTTCATGAAAGTTTTATTAAATTCACGTCCCAAAGGTTAATTAAAAAATAATAAATCCGAATTAACCTCGCTTTTTCCGATAAGATGGAACTATTTTATTCACAATATGACATTAATAATGGATTAAAACCGACGAAAACTAACACAAATAATAGTAAATATATTAAATTATACTAATATAATAATAGTGAATTGGTAATTAGAATAGCAACTGTTATTAAAAACATGATTTTAATCACAAATATAAAATCAACAGTCATTCGGGGAAACTAAAGTGCATGGTGCGCACGCTTAAAAGTAAATCTGAAAAATGCAAGACATTTTTTTTATTTGTAATAATTCTAAATAAAAAGTGAATAGTCTTTGTACAATGTGTAAAAAAAACGTGTAACAAAGTGTAAGAAAAATAAAATTGTGAAATTAAAAATGATTTCCCAAAAATTAATAAAATAAAATATCATCCATGTTCATACGAAAGAAGTCACGTGGTGATGAACCAATTATGTAGAAATTATCAAAAACTGACACTTTAAAATAGTAACAACAACTAAAGGCGCCGTAAATGCTTTATGACATTTTAAAATTTATGATAAATTAATAAAATATACTTTTTTTTTGAATGCATTTTTTAAAACATAAAAACACTTTTTATTCTTCTTAATAGTTTTCTCTGACGAATTTCACAGTGATCGATTTCCTCTAATATTTCGTTTTATTTTGAAAAATTGGCAATTTCAACCATAAATGGTTACTTCGAAAACAACCAGATCTTACAACAATCATCTTTTATTTCACTTGTCTTATCTTTAAAAAAAGGCATAATTTTATGTTCGATAATGCTCCTTAATTTTCCAAGCCAAAAGTATCAATCGCACTTCATCTAGTTAAAAAGATTGTATCTATTATTTGAGTTAATAAAACACGCTTATGCTTATCAATAGGTCTGTAGTTATTATATGAAATCTTTATCTTTCAATTTGGGAGGCAGGTTTGGGTACCACCGCCCCGGAAACCATTTATTGGATAGCCAAAACCTCTACCATAGGTCACCCCAAGTGGTTCTATAAGTTTGGGGATTTAGTAGGGGTGCCCGGGTTCATTGGGTGAAGTGTTTTCATAATGCACCTGCCCACAAGCTGCGTGGCATGCCAGATCAGGAGAGGCTGGTTTGGGGAGACCTTTTGACCTCTCCAACTAGTCTCTCGGCCCATCGCTTGGGTGGTATATGTTCATATGTCTGTCATTCCTGACATACTGATCCCTAGATTCATAATCACCCCTCATGCCTTTTACCTTATCAGAGTTTCCTCTCCTTAAATAATATCCTCCACAAAGCATCCCAAAAGACGACATAGATCCTGAGGAAAATTATTTTCCACAGGGCCACCTGTGTGGGGTTCATGTAAAAAAATGAGATTCGCACCATTATGGGAAAAATATTGCAAAATTTACAAAATTTGAATAGCGCAAACAAGCACTTCCCAACCTTTATCTTCCTCCTTTACCATTCCCTTCTATTTCCCTCTATCTTAAAAAGTTCCTTAAATTATGAAGATGCCATAACCTCCCAGGCTCTAGGCAATCGGGAACTAGCGAACACGTGCGGTGGATTTATATCTTAAAATGCGTCAATTTGATCACGATCCAAGTAACATGTTCACTGGTTTCTTAAAATAAGGGATGACATTTTCTACTTAAAATAGAAGGTAAAAATAAAATCAATGAATATCGATTTTATGTAAAACAACTTTACTTTAGACTCTGAAGACTCTGAAAGAAATCAGTAACGGGCTCCAAAATAGATTCCATATTTAGAAAGGGTATAATAATTTATAAAGGTGATTACGTTATAACTATATTTTAAGGTTTTATTATCGTCATTTGGCGTAGAATTCCACATCCAACTTGCATGTTGAATAATAAAGCAAGTTTTTTGTATTCGGGTCTATGCTCCAGGAATTAATGATGCGGTACTGTAAAGTTTCAGAGAATTTTCTTGCATAACTTATAGACGTATTTACTATGTACATTTGAAATCCTTCAGGCGTATTTATTTTAAACACGGCACGGCGCGACGTAATTTGGCGCAATTGTATAATTTAAAACACAGGGACACAGAAAATAATGTTCTACTTTAATTTAATATGATTCTTAGTTAAGTTAATTTAGAATAAGGTAGTTACAATGTGAAAACTTAATGTCTAGACCCCCATTTACGTAGATAAGAAACTAAGGTATGACAGCTAAAAACATTATTAGAAGTGATGAAGAACTTTGCCTTGCCTAAGTTTGATAAAGAAAATTACTTGTATATCGTGTGACAAAGAGGTGAAATACTTTTGCAAAATTTAGTACTGCCAAATCTTTACAATAAGGAGCCAATCTTTTTGCCTTTGTAACACCGTCGGAAACGAGTAAAATTGCTCTAATATTTTATGAATGCTTTAATTTGTATGATTTTAATACGTTTTAATTAAGCAGTCAACGTTAAAAAAACATATCAATTTAATTGTTAACAAAACACATGATACGAGTATAATTACAATTTGACAAAAATATAACATGGTTAGCGTTTGACAAATATCATTCAATGTCACCTGTTTAAATTTTTTAATTACTATCACTATAATTGTATTTAGAACAGAAGATAAACATAAATTATGTAGCACTGTTTACTGTTTTAATCACCTCACCCCTTTAAACGACGCGACGTGTGACTGGCACGGAGAAAACTTGCTGATATGAAGTAATGTTAATTTATTAATAATCTGGTCAATTTATTCGTTTTCCTGTTAAAAACGGGACTGGGTGCTTATAAGGAATCAATTGACAAATTTCATAACAAAATAACAGTACAGCACGAATATGTTATGGGGAAGTCGGAACACATTTGGGTACCTGCGTTGAACACGTGTTCAGATATATTCTGATTGACAAATATTATTAGGAAATGATCATGCAGTCACATTTTTAAAAGTATAGTGAAAAAAGACACATTTTTCTCCGTGTGCTGCGTCACCACTTCAATGATTCCGTCCACACGAAGCCTGCACAACACTTTGAGCCGCAAGAACTAGGAAGTAAATCAAGAAGTACTTGAACATTGATGGGACGGCACTTACAATTTATTTGCCCTTTTGCTACTAGGGAGCGGCTCAGCGCGTTGTGCGGACTTTGTGTGGACGGAAACAATATTTTTAGAGAAAATATTCTGACAGGAGCTCACAATGTAAAATTATTTAAGTCTCGTAAAATACATAGGCGAATACTGTAGATTATTCATTAAATTAAGTCTTTGACACATAATCATAAATTTTGCAAATATTTCATGACCACCCTTTTACATTTAACGTAATATTCATTTGCCCCATAATTTGAAGTATTATTAGAGCTCCTAAACCGTCCACAATGCAAAGTAAAATGTTCAATGCTAGCTATAATAATTTCATTTAATAGTAAGCCTCATTTTCTCAGAAAAGAAAGACACCGACGCGACGGTTCCAAAAGTAGTTTTAATAAATTAATGGTGTAACTACCACACAAAAGTAGTGAAGGGAATTAAACGAGGAAAAATTATTTTTTTAACTGGGGAAATTTTTTTTGTAAGTTTTTGAAGTGTTATTTAATTAATTGAAGTAATGCAATGTAAACCATCATTTAATTGAATTAAATATCAAACTAATTAAATGCTTCATCTAATTCGCCAATTATGCGTACTCTTCATACATTTGGATTCACTGCTCATATTTAAAAGGAACATCATGTCAATGATATAAACTGTTCATTGCGCATACATATACACACATACTCATACATACTCATACACACCTCTGGACTACACACGTCGCCCTGTAATTACTAAATATACATATCACGTATAAAACATTACAAGGAAACATTTCATAGGTTTTCTTGAAGTATTTAATATCTGTAAATTGTTTTATCACTGAAACCAATGCAATACAATTTACTGTTTGTTTCTGTAATATAACATGGAATTTAATTAAAAATTATGCATAAATCGGTAAATCAGAAACCTTTTATTCATTTTGCTTTATAATAGTTTTTCGTTTACTGGTTGATCGATCGAGCGATCTTATGCGAGTGGTACTCATCCAGGTATCGCGAGTTCAATCCTCTGCTACCTCCGCCTTTCATCACTGTACAACGACTATTTTCCGCTTACAATGATGGTAGTAGGAGGAAAAATGGGAATACTTCAAAATAAACATTTGAATTAAACAATTCATGCCCACGCACCCTGCCCTCGATCGTAAGGGTTTATATTTTTAGGCATTTAACTGCACGTTCACACGCGCCAGTTCGTTTCTTTTTTAGGATCGTGATATATGAAGAATCACTTTTTTTCTAAGTTTCTTAACCTCTTACAAATCAGCATATCCTTAAGCGTATGTTTAAAAAAATAATTCCTCTAAATACATCTAGCTATTCCGAGAAAACTACATAAGGTAGATAAATACTATTTGTATAAATATATAAACACATTATCTGGTACGAAACAATTAAAAAACATCTATTTACAAAAAACAATTAAAATGGCGCTGAGATGGAAGATGAGTTAAAACAATCTACAACGGTTTTTATACGCGCCTATGACGCCATAACGAATTGTAGAAAATGACTAATTCACTCGAACGCCACATTCGGTTTTGTCAAAAAATCACTAAATGAGTTAAATAAATTTGAAAAAAAACATGTATTGGAATGTATATGTGATACAGTTCACACTATAAGGTTTTTTTGACAAATCGTTGTTAACTCTTGACAGGCCAAGAAGCCAAACAAAACGTCTGTAATCAAGTGGGTCTTCTGACGACCCCATTCATTTTTTTTCTCTTTTAAGCTTTTAAACTATAAAAACACCAATTTTTCAGTCAATTATTAATGGTAACTTATGCATTTGTGCAGGAATACGTTAAATACTTAAATGATATGTCAAGTATTTAAGCTAATATAAGGAGGATAGTAATTTTGGGTACTACCTACTCCCCCACTTGGGTACGGGATAGTTAACAAAAGTTCATTTCATAAAAAAGAAAGTAAAAAAAATCGGTTTGTTTGTTTAATCTGATTTTGCTTTAAAATCCAAATTTAAGTACTGTATGAAAATAACACGAAGCCATTCCTCCCTGATGGGGTCAAACCAATGACTAGAAAAAATACAATAAGAGGGTCAAACCAACATTATCTTAAGATGTGCATTCACATTTTTTTTGTTTTTAGTAACGCAACCAAAATAATTATTTAAAATTGTCAAAACAAAATGCTTTATAAAAAATCTGCTTGTAAAAAATATCTTAAATATTTTTTGTTGACAACATGTTCACAATAAAGCTCATCTTCGAATTAGTTCCATTTTCAAAATGTACGAAGCAAATTGTAAACAATTATTAATGTTTCGGATGATGGATTATTAAACAGAAGTTTCTTGGGGAAAGGTGTTGAGTGGAAAACAAGAAAGGTTTTGGGAAAAGGGATGAAATGTTTGACGAAGGTTTAAGTAATGTGTTTTGGTTTAGAGTAGTAGGTGTACCTCAAATATAGTAAGTAGGAGTGGAATATCACACGTGGAAACGTTATTTTAACAAATTAAACTATCAGTAAAGCACGAATAGTTATGAGGAAGTCGGAACACGTGTTCTTCAAAATAATAATATTTAAAATTATATTTATTCGGAAAAGAGTACCTTCCTGAACACGTGTTCAGATATATTCTGAATGACTAATATTTTATTAGGAAATGGTCATGCAGACACATTTTTAATAGTATCTTGATAAAAAAAACCGTAGTGCAGAAGGGCATTTTATATAAGATCTTTTGCGTTCTAGGCTTGAAAGAAAAATGATTTTCCTTTCAAGAAAAAAATCGGTTGTTATTATTTGGTGATAGATTTTGCCAAAAGTAAAGTCAAATTGGGCTCACTTCAGTGTCTAATTTCAACAGCAATTGGCGAAATAATATTTAAATTGCCAAGTTTTAAGGTAAACTGAATTTATAATTGTACGCAATAAATTAAAATTTCCGCCCTTTGATTAATTACCTCGAAAAATTAATTATATTTTATGTTTTAATTTGTAATATTACTTTATTATTTTGTACAGAAAATTGTTAATGGTAATCAAGGTAAGTAATTTTATTTAAAACCTTCGGATATTTAAGTTCAGCTAGTATTTTTTACATTAGCTCCGCACAGGAGACCCTGAGGGAAAAAAATGTCTCGGGGCCTATGTCATCTTTGGGGATACTGTGTGGAGGGTCTTTTTGGAAATGGAATGAGATAAATTTCTTAGAAGGAAAAAGGTAAGAGGGGTGAGTAGGAATCTGGTGGTTCATCCAGGAGTGACGGACGCATGAATCCATCCCTCCCACTACGGTGCAAGACGATGGGGCCGAGAGAGTCCGGCTGGAGAGGTCAAAGGTCTCCTTCAACTAGTCTCTCTTGATCCGACCCGCTAAGCAGAAGGTGGACAAACGTATCCACCACCAAGACCTACTCCGCGAACCATTTGGGGTGACTTATGGCAAGGGTGTTGGTTATCCAATAAATAATACCCATACCGCCTCCCAAAAAGAAGTTTTGGTAGCCGTCGCTTCTGTGGAAGTGGCAAGCAAAAGCTAGGTTTTTAGATTTTTTTTGTCCTTGATGACTTTTACGAGGTAATTCCACGCTTACTATGTAATACAGTTTTACAGACATAACAATTAATAGGGGGTTTTCCGGCTCCTGTTTCGTGTTCATTATCGATTATACAGTGTAAATCAGTGACCCAGAGTTAATTTAATTAAATCAGTTTGAGGCGACTGGTTCAACTCAAGGTCAGAAAAGACAGAACGGCTACGGAACAGGACGAACGATGAGAATGTCTTGCAAGTTATCTAATCTGTTCGGCTGATTTGGCTATACACACTCAGCTTTTCGTGGAATATTAGAATTGTATTTTCAATAACACCTTTACAAGATCCAATCGATGCAGGATATAAATAAAATGTTTTGATTTTATGGAATATATTTTTTGACGCGATGCTTAAAAGATTCCCCAGTTTTACAACATCTCGCATCAAAAACAAGAGACAATAAAGTTTGGGTCAAGTGAAAATAAAAGAATATAGAAATATTTCAGGATTCCTTTCTTAAGAGTTTGGAAGAAGGTTATGTTAGTTATTTGGAAAGGAGTAAGGAAAGTTTCAGGGTTTCTAAGTATAAGGTCATATATATTGATTATATGTAAAGATTATTTAATTTAGTTTTGTGTGAACGGCAAAATTCTGAATCACGTAATGAGTAAAACCTAAAATTGTAATTTTTAATTATTGTGGACAATATTAGCGATTCTTAAACGAAAACTTGAAACAAAAGATACGGTAGCATTTAGGTCATGATAATAATTGTTTGAATCGGAATTAACCTGAAATAACTGCATAGAAAACAATTACACATTTAAAAAAGGAGGTTAGTTCCTTCGGTCGCTTATTACCAAGGGACACACCTAGAGTTTCTATTATTGACCCATTTAATATAAGTACTAACTTTGGTGTAGACACAAGTCACCCTTTTTTCATATGAATTTCGGAGTCCTAACTGCTCTCAACTGCATCAACAATTGGGGTATGTTGTGAGGTCGTAGGTTGTGGCAGGGAAGGAGATAGGGAGGATGAAGTTAGGGGAGTACCTGGCTATTCAGATGTGGTCACCAAACACGGCTAAAGCCATTTCAAGCAACGTTTCAATTCTGAATGAAGATTATCTTCTACTCTGGAACGAATAATACCATTTATTATGTTTAATGAATAAATTGTGAAATAACACAAATTAATCAAATAAGATTTTCTTGCTAACGCTGGGATTTGAACTCGCGACCTTCGGCTTACTAGTTGAGAGCTTTACCCTTAGACTACGGAGGCCGTCAATAATATAAACGTGTATTAAATTTTACCTGAGTGATAAATATCACTTACCACACAATAATTTTTATACATCAGCTGTGTAAAATTTAAAACACGTTTATTACCAAGTAGGCCCTAATTAGGTAGTTATAGAGAAATTCGAAAACATGTCCACCCAGAAAGAGAATAAAATAACTAGATGTGGGTCATGTCAAGAATAATATTGATGGTCCCGTACGCTGAACTCGCCAAAGTTAAAAATGCAATATTTCTTAGCGGATTTTTTGGACATTTGGCCATTTTTCAAATGCAAGACAGTATACCTTACACCTTTTGCATTGGTAAGAGTACACGATTCAAGTTTGTTTTCAATCAAAAATGATAAAATTCAATAGTTTAATAAAGAGCTAAAAGAATTTCACTACAAATTTAGAGCTACTGAAGCGAGTATCGCAATGAAAACCGTAAAACTGCTGAAGGGAAAAATTTTATTAAAAACAATTTTTTAAAAAGCTAGTTATTTTACCGCAAAACTTAATTATTTGAGCTTGGAGAAAAAAAAATCGTAAATAATGTAAAATATGCACCATATTGTATTTTCAATTTGGGAGGCAGGTATTAGTATCGTCGCCGTCCCTGGAAACATTATTTGGATAATCAACACCTCTGCCATAGTTCATCTCAAGTGGTTTGATACTTTTGATCACTTAGCAGTGAAGGCTGGGTTCACGTGGTTAGGTTTGCTCAGTTCTTGAAGGCTAATGCGTCTATCCATCAGCTTATTGGTAGGCCAGATTAGAAGGGGCCGATTTACCGATTAACTCTCTCAGCCCTTTGCCTTACATTGCAGTGGGAGAGATGAATTCATATATCCGTGACTCCTGGACACACTGACCCTCAGATTCCTGCCCATTAGGGTGTCTTTCTCATAACTTCCTCTCTATCCTTTCCCTTAAAAAATCCTTCCAGCAACCCCAAAGATAATACAAACCTACCGGTCGGTGGCTGAGTTGACATCGCGATTGGGTCCCACCCAGGCGTAGTATGTTCAATTCCTCTGCTGGCAAAGTCCTCCATCACAAAACAAGAAATATTTTCCGCTTACTGTGGTGGTAGTAGGAGATTTTTCAAATATTGTCAGGTTATTCTTCACTCTGGAATATTTGTCTTTCTTTTTTTTTAATAAAAAAAACCCGAGGGAAATTATTTTCCTACCGTTCAGTTGTTTTACAAGTATCGAACCTTCTACCGCCAGTCTTTATGGTTTAAAATGAAATCGAAAACAAACAAGTGCTTCAAATTGAAATTTGCCGTGTTTAATTACGCTTGCATTAAAAATTTAATCAAATCTTTCCCAACAAACTTGCTACTCCAGTAGTTTGCAGTTTAAACGTGCTTCCGCGTGCTTCTCCCATTGGAAACTTTCAGATCACTTTTCCACTCCAAATAAAACGAGGAAAGTGAAGGAAAAACATCCACAGCCATATAAGAAAGGAATCGGGTCATATAATATATAAGATAATAAAGATAATAACATATAAGAAAGGAATCGGGTCAACTTCATTGCTGCATCCAACGATTGAAAAATTTCCATTGATAAAAAAAATTTCTAATTAATTTGATAATAGGTACGATTCTTTTCGAAATCTACACGGATTTCTGTGCAGGCGGGCAGTAAAAGAAATGAAAATTCTATCTACAGCAGCGAATCCACCAACTGCATAATATATAAGTTCGTCGAACTGTACTCATATTCAAAAAGCGCAATTTATACAGCTGGAAACCATTTAACAATAAATATTAATATCAAAGATCTCTTCCACTAACGAAAGTATCCTAAGACTGGCTCAGTTAAAATTAAACATTTTTATGTGAATACCGAATTTTCAGTGAGACGATGGCATGTCCAATTTGGCATATTGTGATGCTGGTGGGAGTTGGGAAGGGACTGAGGAAGAGATTGGGGATGGGACTGGTGAAGGAACTGGGTTAGGGTCTGAGGACGAGATTGGGGAAGGGACAGGGTAAATATTGAAAAAGGGACTAGGGTAGGGACTAAGGAAGGTACTGCGGATGGTACTGGGATCAGGACTAGGAAAGGGACTGAGAATGGGACTGGGAAAATTAGTGGGAAAGTTACTGGAGAAGGTGCTAGGGAAGGCACTGAAGAAAGGACTAGGGAAGGGATTGGGGGTGGGACTGGGGAATATAATAGGCAAGGGACAAGTGAATGTACTGATGAAGGGACTGGAGAAAGAACAAGCATATAAATCAGTGTCACTAACGCTTTTGAGTCTGGATTCATGGAGTCCATGCATTGAACTAATGCCAAAGTCGACCTAATTTACAACGAGTCAGAAATATAAGTTACTTTAATTCTTGGTATAAAACGACTGCTTTAGTGATCGTTATTTCATCGGAGTATTATGATACTTAAGACGTATTCCCTTTTTCATTTGAATTGTTCGTTTATTCAGAAAAGTCGACGAACGTATTTTCTTTTTACAGCATCGAAATGGGAAAGAGTCCCTAATGGAATCCAGACATGAAGAGTAATAAAGGATTTCTGCTTCATCCTTAGAAGGCAAAAGCAAGCTCGTTCCAAACAATTTATGAAAGGTATATTATTTCAATATGGTGCGGTGGTTTCAACTTAGGCTGTCAGTGATGGGGTTATGAACCCAAAACTCAGAAGAAGAATAGAAACTTTAAAAATATTAACTGTATAACTTCTAAGTATTTAAATGGTGATGGGTGTAATTGGATACCATTTTTAAAAGAGTAATCATAACGTTTAACTTAATATTTTTTTAATAATATACCCTTTGATTCTAATAATAAACGTTATAATTATAATTAAAACTGTCTAAAATACTATTTTTGGTTGTGTGTTTATACTGCGTAACTCTGGAACTCGGATTTGCTTTGAAATGCTATACTTAAAATTGGAACAGATTGTGTTAAAAATTCTGGCAAGCAATAAAGTGCCTTATTTAATAAAATATTTATAAATCAAATTTGAATTACACTGTCACATTATTCTTCACGGGTCATGATAATTTCGGTTAAATGCTGTAACATTTTAAAATCCACACTAAACTTTTTCGGTTGAATGCTGTAACATTCTTCTAAGATAAAAAAATATACATTTCTTATTTTAAAAAAACATTATTCTCATACAAAAATCATCTTTCTTATTTTTAGACAATATAATAAATTTACACCGCGGCGCGCCGTTAGAAAGTTTTTCTTTCAATACTATTATTATTAAATTCACAAAGCTGTTTCCCTCTCTTCAAACTGTAGGACAGCAGGACTATAGGACAGTTTGATAATCCCTTCAGAGGGCGGAAATTAAACTTGATAACAATAAATAAAATAGTAAAAATGAGAAAATGGTTCTCAACCATTAATATATGGTCCTTCTATCCGGATAAACAAAAATTGATAGTATAGTCTGTTATAATAATTGTGGCCAAGCAACACACTTGACACGAATACAAAATAAATTTTATATTAGGTTCTTGCATCATTATGTTGGCTTAATTAAATGTTGAATTACAAACAACAAAAACACTTACTATTATCAATTCAAGAATTTATTGAATTAATAATAATTGCAATTAATATCCTATAATATTATCTTTCCCCAATAAATCACACGTAAATAAAAATAATTTTATTTACTTAAGCAAAATAGTGAAATTTACAAATAAGAAATTAAATAAATTTTCTCCCGATTTTATTATATTTAATTATTGAAGACAATATTAGCAAATTCCTCAACGAATATTTCCTAGATGTGACCGTATCTTTTTCTGATTTTTCTGTTTCAAATATTTGCTTAGGAATTTGCTAATATTGTCTTCAGTAATTAAATATTACAATATAACGTTTTACTCACTGAGTTCTTCCGAAAAATAAAAAATATATATTATATTTAATCTAAACTATCAAAAACAGAGTTAATAACCTCTTTAATATCTTTTTTATGTATGAGTACAGTAGGAGTATCTAATATCGTATGTAGATTTCCTATTTTTTTCGATTTCTAAAATGTATTAACGTAAAATAAAGAATCCATTAATGTATGAAAGAAAACCAAATCGCTCAACTCACGCCGCTTTGAAGCGCTATGCGCTAGTGTAGAATGCTGTCATCAGAATGTATGGGATATGTCGGAAGTTGGAGGTATTATTAATATCATGTGGTATTTGGTAATACGTACGCAAAACCTCAAACGTCAGTTTTACGTCTGACAGGCGACAAGTGTAGGCACTTAAAATAGATGTTGCTCTGTTAAAATATAAATAGATGTTTTTTATTAATCTAGCAAAAGTAACCGTATATTAATATTCCAACATAGAGAAACAAGTTGTCGTTTTTGTTTTCGGGCGATGATAAACTCATAGTTATGTTGTTTTTTTTTTTATTTATTGAGTAGTTTTATTTTTGTTTACATAATACTACTTGATTTTGCATGTATATTTTTTTTGCATTCTTACATTCTTTTTCAATATAACCACTCGAGTGATTTTCGGCATACTATGCCAAGTTTGCAAAACGTCTTGACTGATCGCACGCCATAATATGTAATTTGTGACTCACGGAATTCGCGCATTTACAATTTCTTGGTAATTTTTTTATTAATCTTAAAAACATAGGATAAGCGGTTAAATATAGGTGAATTTATCTGCTATATGGCACTATAATCAGTTTGTTTATCTCCGTATTAAAATTCAGACGTATGATTTTTTTTAAATGAGTTCAAAAAAAAAAAACTCGAACGCCAATCACTAAACTCATATTCCAGTTATTGACTCTAACACTCGAGTGAACAAGCTGGTGCTTGTGTTTTTGGACAAAAGTGCTCGTTAATATAAGAAAGAAAAAAAAACTGTACTTACAGTGATATAGTAAGATATGCAAAATATAGAAAGAAAAATATAAAATCAAAATGTTTATACAAAGGAAGTATACATAGACATGAATAACAATTTTATATTATAAAAAATAAATAAAAGAAAATGTATTATAAACACTACGCGTGTTATAACATCTCAAAATAAATCACGCTTACATTATATTGCATCGGTGCATGAAATATAATTAATCATACTTTATAGTATCTCTCACATTTCAACAAATTAAAGTGTACGTTTTACTCATAATTTAAACATAAGAATATGAAATACAATTTTATGGAATGAATTTGGCTGTTTGTTTAAAATATATTTAAATATAATATATCTTTTTTCTTGAAAATTTTCTATTTTTTTTTCAGAACAACTTCTTCAAAATCAACAATCTATCTAACCATACTATTTAACTGACCTACCTCAGAACAGAAATTGTCTAGTGATATAAAATAAACCTACCCGCCTCAGAAAATACTTTGTCTAATGATATAAAATAAAACTACCCGCCTCAGAACAGACTTTGTCTAGTGAAATAAAATAAACCTACCCGCCTCAGGAAAGACTTTGTCTAGTGAAATAAAATAAACCTACCCGCCTCAGGAAAGACTTTGTCTAGTGAAATAAAATAAACCTACCCGCCTCAGAAAAGACTTTATCTAGTGAAATAAAATAAACCTACCCGCCTCAGGAAAGACTTTGTCTAGTGAAATAAAATAAACCTACCCGCCTCAGGAAAGACTTTGTCTAGTGAAATAAAATAAACCTACCCGCCTCAGGAAAGACTTTGTCTAGTGAAATAAAATAAACCTACCCGCCTCAGGAAAGACTTTGTCTAGTGAAATAAAATAAACCTACCCGCCTCAGGAAAGACTTTGTCTAGTGAAATAAAATAAACCTACCCGCCTCAGGAAAGACTTTGTCTTGTGAAATAAAATAAACCTACCCGCCTCAGGAAAGACTTTGTCTAGTGAAATAAAATAAACCTACCCGCCTCAGGAAAGACTTTGTCTAGTGAAATAAAATAAACCTACCCGCCTCAGGAAAGACTTTGTTTAGTGAAATAAAATAAACCTACCCGCCTCAGGAAAGACTTTGTCTAGTGAAATAAAATAAACCTACCCGCCTCAGGAAAGACTTTGTCTTGTGAAATAAAATAAACCTACCCGCCTCAGGAAAGACTTTGTCTAGTGAAATAAAATAAACCTACCCGCCTCAGGAAAGACTTTGTCTAGTGAAATAAAATAAACCTACCCGCCTCAGGAAAGACTTTGTCTAGTGAAATAAAATAAACCTACCCGCCTCAGGAAAGACTTTTTCTAGTGAAATAAAATAAACCTACCCGCCCAGGAAAGACTCTGTCTAGTGAAATAAAATAAACCTACCCGCCTCAGAACAGACTTTGTGATAAAAAATAAACGCCCGAGTTGCCGACACTGAAACAGAACATTAAAACGGAGATAATTTATGGACTTAAACCTCGTGATGGACACCCATGATAGTAGGAAGTATTGATTTCTAATCAAAGCATTCATTACAATGGTTGTAGCTTATCTAATAAATTAATATTATGGATGATTATGAATGATAGAAAGCTGGACAGTTATTCTACTATCTCCATATTTATATTTAGGTATTTCTGCAGACGTTTCTATAATAAAGGACTCTATTAATTTTTTCCAATGGAAATACGTATATGTTCGAGTATGTATGCATAAATAATATTCTACTATAGACTAATATTCATTTCCAAAGTTAAAAAAAAATAAATAATAAAATAATAAAAATAAATAAATAATAAATAATTAAAAAAAAAAAAAAAAAAAATTAAGTAGATTTATTTAAAAGGGTCATGGGGGGCAGTTTTACTAAAATTGTTTTATTTTATTATTTTTTGATAAGCGTCAAAAGATAGTTGCCAAACTGACTATAAGTGACATTGAACAGGTCGATTAACATTATTTAACGAAATAGTAAAATAAGAAAAGCCGGGCAATAAAGCTCTCGACTAGCAAGCTGGAGATCACGGGTTCAAATCCCGTCATGCCAAGTACATTTTATTTGTGTTTTTTCACAAATTACTAGTTTAAAAATATAAAATATACAGGGTTTTCCAATAAGAGGTGTTATTTTGATATTCAATCGTAAAAGATCAATGGTTTCGTTGCTTGTGTGGCACGTACCGCCGTTTTGTTGAAAGTAAAAGTTATCCAGATCAATACCATCCGATTCCGGCCATGAAAAATCATTAATCATCTCTCGATAGCGCAATCCATTCACCGTAACTGTTGCTCCAGCCTCATTTTCGAAAAAGTAAGGTCAAATGACTCCGCCGGACCATAAACTGCAACAAACAGTCACACGTTGAGCATAAAGAAGCTTTTCAACAATAACTCTTGGGTTTTCCGAGCCCCAGATGCGACAATTTTACTTGTTGACGAAGCCACCGAGGTGGAAATAGGTCTTATCACTCAAGATGATTTGCATTTGATTCACTCAAGTGAATTTTAATAATTTCAATGCGTTGTTGAAGCGTGTATCGTTCCATTTTTACTAATGGCGTTTTTACTTGTCAAATGTCAAAAAATAACAGCTTCAAAAGTAACATCTACCGAAATAGCGGGCTATTCAAAATTACACTTCTTATTGGAAAACCCTGTAGTATATTTGCAGCATGTTCCAGAGTGGAAGATACTCTTAGTATCACACCTGTATCATTCTTAGTAAGACCACTATTCAGAATTGAAAAATTACTTGAAATGGCCTTGGCCATATTTGGTGACCTGACTTCCCCACTTTCCTCTTTCCTATCTCCTTCCTCTCTCCACTACTTTCAGCCTCACAATATACCCCGATTGGGGATGCCATAGTCTCACTAGTTCCAGCCGGTTGAAAACAGTTGGAACACTTATGCGGTTTCACATAAAAAAAATCATTTCGTTTACAATTACCTAGTTTGAATATTACACGAATAATATTAAAATCGGTGGCAATTACCTAGTTAATTGCAACATAATAGTACAAGATACATACTATGAAAGTTACGTCATTATTTTAAGAGAGCATTTTTAAATTTACGCATATCAATTATATTTCCAATTAAAATTAAAAACAAAGCAACCTCAAAAATAAGGAAATTTTATACTACTTCCTTAATTTGTTCTCCTGAAAATAATTACTTAGTTATGAACCCTTCTACGTTTCTTGATAGCCGACATAATTTCACGCCTAAATTCCAACTTTCAGCCACAAAACTTCTCTTGAAAGGTACACTTTAAAATTTAATAATATATTAACCTGTGGAAACCAAGCTTTATAAATTGAAGCGTTCAAACTTAAGTGTTGCCAGGTACCTATGTCTGCCACGATAAATATTTTTTTTTCGAAATATCTTTGAATGCGTCAAGGCCACTATACAAAAGGAAGACTCTCTGACTTGACTGAAAAATGTTAGAATAAATTATTTAACTACACCAGTATTTATTATACTACCGAATTCGGTCTACGCGCACCGCTTATCGCGTTCTAATAGTGGAATAGTTTCGACGAGAAATCATTACGCAGTAGCGCTTATAATTGTAGCTTTATGCTTCTCTCATGATCAAATTTATGTCACAATGTAACGTGCGGTTACTACTCCACGACGTACAGGTAAATCATTTAAGAGGGATTGTTGATTTTTGTTGATTGGTTGCAAATTCTAATTTTAAAAATGTTCATTGTATCAATAAAACTCAAAGCTTGTGGGTACGAACTATTTTAAAAATCTCAAGCTATTTTATCGAGAAGCTGTGGTCGAGCTGAGGGTTGATTTCGAACTATTTGTTTTACTTTTTCATCAAAGTTGAAAACAATTTCCAAGGTTACTGAATGCAATTGAAGATTATTTATCTACTTGGTGAATCTAATTGATGCTATCCAATAACCATTCAAACTACAAGAATTACTTAATTAAATAAAGTTTGCGGTGAAAGTAAGTTTAGAAACTTCAACATAATATCAAAATGAGTCTTTTTCAATTCTCTTCTCTTTTAATTTCTTTTGTTAACTTGTTAGAAAAAAACAAACAACTTTTCAGAAATGTTCCCCGCAATCACCGCCTGGTGCAATCGGGCGATTGGCTACCCACTCGGTAAGTTGTGCCAAGTTTGGTTTGAAACTTAGATCGTAAATTGAATTTCCTATCAATTGTATTATTACTATCTCCAATGGCATTGACCGCTCTCAAGTTTACCTAGTCTGTTTCAATAAACTGAAACTTTTGGTAAGTTTGCTTAGCTATAAAAAGTTTACAACAGCTTTTTGAAAACTTTTGAAGCAACCGAATTATCTTTTCTGCATTCTCAGTTAATTAACTAAGGATGCACGTGTAGATAGTGTTGTAGACTTGCCTCGCCCCGTTGGAATTTGTTCCGTGGCGGTTTTGTGTTCCCGAATTGAAGGAAGCAAATCGAACAATCACCTAGGTGGTATTAGTAAAGGTTAAACAATTAAAAAATATATATTTATCCATATTTTCTTTTTTATTATTTTTTACAATTGTTGAAAAGAATGTGATCTTAAAGGGGTAACACATTATAAGATCACATTGCACATGGTTTTGGGTGTGAATTATTAATTAGATCAAGTTTTATTGTATGTTCATTTTTTTAAAAGTAGATTGAAATATAAGCAGTACCTAGAAGAAAAAAACAAAAGCATAAATTGGTAAACCTATAGATACAGGGCCAATTAGATCCTCTGCTGTTTCGGGATGGTTAATTATTATTAGGCTTTGTTGATTTTGAAGAATCGTCGAGAAGAACAAAAGTCAACTAAAAAGGAAAATTACGAGAAAAGAATTTTCCCGTCGTTCGCGCCTTTTTTCTCATGTCTATACGCAGCATAAGATGCAAATGCTGTAAAGCTACTGACGACCAAAATTGATGAAAGTAAAATGTTTGTGGTTTTAAGATACATTTTCATAGGGGAGAGATTGGGTGCCATTTTTTTAGTTCTTAAATTGGACGTACAATGTTGTAGGTTCCGCTTTTAAGGCATTTTTTTAAATATAATCCATCCAACAGACAGAAGGTCAACATAAAAGAACATAGTAAAAACAAAGAATAAAAACCAACCGTCCAATAACGGTGGTATATAATAATAAAATAATATGTATGTAAAACAACAACAACAAGAATAAGAAAGAACTTTTGAGTCAAGTGAACTCAAGTGAATACAAGAGATTCGAGAAATTTAATTAGTTCAGGGGGCTATTGCTAAATATGTCCAGAATGTTGCCACTACATTGGATGTTATATATTCGATTCGCACGGAAGTTTAAGTGGGTTATTAGAAAGGAATATGAAAAGTTACATGATTTCTTAGAATAGATTTGTGTATAAAGTGGAAGATTCTCTCAGTATCGCCCTGGTGTTAGACCACCATTCAGAATGCAGTTGCGTTAAATGGTTTTGGCCGGGTGATCAGAATTGATTATCCAGGTATTATTTCCCCATCTTCCCCTACCCCATCTCCTTCCGCTCCACACTACCGTCAGCATAAAACATACGCTAACCTAACCTAACCAAACTTTACCTCCATTTTGTTTTAAGGGTAGAACCTCACCCAAATCTGTCACAATGCACGCTTCTTACAATATTCACAATCATACTTTGTATATTATTTTGTGCCAACTCTTGCAACTTCTCAAATGAGTGGTTGGGAGGAGATTAAATTGTTTTTTTTTTTTGTAAAGGAACATGGAAAGTTTCGGAGTTTCTTAGTGGACGGTTAGTTTCACGAATCAATATATTTTCTTGCATCTCACCTGAGCACGACGGTCCCGTCCGCCGTTATATCCAGATCGGGTGGCGGTGCGAGGCTGGTCCGAGGCGAGACGCGCTGCGAGGAACCGCGCCGTGACTCTCCGCCCAGGCAGCCACCCCCAACCAGCGAGGCCCGCGGCGTGAGACGCAGACCGCTGGAGCGCCTGGACCCGCACGCAGACGAAGGCTGGAGGGTTCCATCTATACGAGAGAAAGATGAAGGTTATTTATTACATTTGCTTACAGACTTGTATCCAATAATAGTGTATTGTGCCTGCTTATATTGTTCATACTCAGCTCAGAATCATGTGCTATACACTTGTTATTGTGCTAAAAAAATCATAAAACATTTCAGAGACAATACAAAAAGTTGGATTAAAGAACGAAAAAGGTAATATTACAAAAATAATAATACACAACACCATTACAATACACACATCATTGTGTACAACCGTAAATCGCAGAAGGTACCACAATCAAAATGATGCTTTAATTATTGTACGATATTTTATTTTATTATTTCGTTTTATACTATCTTTTTTTAATATTATTAAATTGTTAAATGCGGGCTCAGTGCGGATAATGGAGTAAGTGAGGCCGACATTATCAAATATTTTTTTAAATGTATAAATTATGGTAACTAATAAAAATAATAAAAAATAAAAATCCTCTAATTTTTGTTGATTGGGTTAGTTGTAAAAAATAGGAAGTAACTTTAAAAACTTTCTATTTAATTTGTGCAATATATGTATTTTTTAATATTTGAATTTAAATTTCATAAGTCGAAGAGGTCGTTACGACCACGCTTGAAGTCAATGCTCGATGAAGTTGAACTAACTTCTGCTAAAACTGGATCCAAAATGTATATCAAGAAAACCAAATTAAAAGGTCTAATGATTCAAAGGCACATAATCGCAAGGGGTATAAAATATTTAAATATTAAAATTATTTATTAAAAATTAAATAAGCTATTAAAATCAACATATGTATGCACATGTGTATAAAGAAGAGTCTTTATGGCTTTAATTAAAATCTTGATTAAAAACAAGAAGAAAGTTTACAAGAGATTTCAAAAAAACTACCCCCATACCGTTTTTCCACCTTTTGAGATGGAGACTTTTGATAATTCTTGGAGAAATTTTTTGCTCCTGATGTTCAAAATAACAGGAAAATTAACGTACATATATAATCTCGAAAACTTTGCTTAAAGCCCGGGCAACGCCGGGTTATCTCGTCTTTTAATAAATTTGAATCCTTAAAAAATATTACCTATACTAATTGAGACTTCACTTTTAAGGAAACTGTAAGGTGTTTACACAGCACAGGTGTAAACTGTGCACCCTAAAGTTTAAGTTTAGACTGACGGAATTCAATACTTATTTTGTGTGAAAGCACTATGTAACAATACATGATTTTTACTTCAATGATGAAATCGAGAAGAGAAAACGAATTTTATAGAACCTTTACCAAACTCTGCTATGTACTCAAAAATAAAAACGCTCTTCAACACCTCCAAATATACGTATTCGGTAAATCCATACACGAAGGATGGTTTTGTACTCGTACAAGTATTGAAGAAAAAAACATTTTTGGAGTAAGTACTCGTACACACCTGTTTCCATAATTAATGAATCTAGAAAAAGCTTACCCAATAAGAGTATGAGGAATGATTCAAAAATTAATACTCAAATGCGATGAATTCATCAAAGGACTATCTGATGTCTACCCGATGTTGCTCGTATGCTTATAAATGGTTTGGGGTAATGTTTTGAGGTAGTGAATTCCAGAGTACCTGACAACTGGCTGCATTTTAAGGTTGAAATAATATTATTTCTTTGTAATAAGTATTTATTCCAATTGATCGTGCCATATCTTCTTTGTAATAAGTATTTATTCCAATTGATCATGCCATATCTTCTTTGTAATAAGTATTTATTCCAATTGATCATGCCATATCTTCTTTGTAATAAGTATTTATTCCAATTGATCATGCCATATCTTCTTTGTAATAAGTATTTATTCCAATTGATCATGCCATATCTTCTTTGTAATAAGTATTTATTCCAATTGATCATGCCATATCTTCTCTGTAATAAGTATTTATTCCAATTGATCATGCCATATCTTCTTTGTAATAAGTATTTATTCCAATTGATCATGCCATATCTTCTTTGTAATAAGTATTTATTCCAATTGATCATGCCATATCTTCTTTGTAATAAGTATTTATTCCAATTGATCATGCCATATCTTCTTTGTAATAAGTATTTATTCCGATTGATGATGCCATATCTTCTTTGTAATAAGTATTTATTCCAATTGATCATGCCATATCTTCTTTGTAATAAGTATTTATTCCGATTGATGATGCCATATCTTCTTTGTAATAAGTATTTATTCCAATTGATCATGCCATATCTTCTTTGCAATAAGTATTTATTCCAATTGATCATGCCATATCTTCTTTGTAATAAGTATTTATTCCAATTGATCATGCCATATCTTCTTTGTAATAAGTATTTATTCCAATTGATCATGCCATATCTTCTTTGTAATAAGTATTTATTCCAATTGATCATGCCATATCTTCTTTGTAATAAGTATTTATTCCAATTGATCATGCCATATCTTCTTTGTAATAAGTATTTATTCCAATTGATCATGCCATATCTTCTTTGTAATAAGTATTTATTCCAATTGATCATGCCATATCTTCTTTGTAATAAGTATTTATTCCAATTGATCATGCCATATCTTCTTTGTAATAAGTATTTATTCCAATTGATCATGCCATATCTTCTTTGTAATAAGTATTTATTCCAATTGATCATGCCATATCTTCTTTGTAATAAGTATTTATTCCAATTGATCATGCCATATCTTCTTTGTAATAAGTATTTATTCCAATTGATCATGCCATATCTTCTTTGTAATAAGTATTTATTCCAATTGATCATGCCATATCTTCTTTGTAATAAGTATTTATTCCAATTGATCATGCCATATCTTCTTTGTAATAAGTATTTATTCCAATTGATCATGCCATATCTTCTTTGTAATAAGTATTTATTCCAATTGATCATGCCATATCTTCTTTGTAATAAGTATTTATTCCAATTGATCATGCCATATCTTCTTTGTAATAAGTATTTATTCCAATTGATCATGCCATATCTTCTTTGTAATAAGTATTTATTCCAATTGATCATGCCATATCTTCTTTGTAATAAGTATTTATTCCAATTGATCATGCCATATCTTCTTTGTAATAAGTATTTATTCCAATTGATCATGCCATATCTTCTTTGTAATAAGTATTTATTCCAATTGATCATGCCATATCTTCTTTGTAATAAGTATTTATTCCAATTGATCATGCCATATCTTCTTTGTAATAAGTATTTATTCCAATTGATCATGCCATATCTTCTTTGTAATAAGTATTTATTCCAATTGATCATGCCATATCTTCTTTGGGCATCGTCGACTTCTTCAACCATTCAAAAAACATATAAAATGTTATAATTATAAAAGCAAAATTTGCAGAACATCTCTTAGTTAATAATCGCGTGCCGCTTGACAACAATGAACTTAAGCCCTTACATATAGAAAGAAAGGGCTTTAGATTAAATTTACTTGAACAATTAGAAATCAATAAAAGAACCAATGATCCTAATATAACAATAATGAATAAAGTAAGGAAAATTATTTATTCCCCGCTTCTAAGTGTGTTCACAAAACCTTAGCAACATAACACATTTAAATAAATTAACAGCAGCCACATCATTATTATACAATTAAGATAAAATGAATGTGGGAAAAACATACTTCAAAATACCCCCCACAGAATATGAAATATATTGTCACAATTATTTTATCAGTAGTTCGGTTTAACAGGTAATAAATCATTTTAAATTGGGAGTAGGAAAAATAGAATCATATAAATACGTCGTCTAAACGTGGTTATAACCACAGTTTGAAAATGGCCTTGTAACAATAACAAAATCCAAAAAGTGCTTGCAGAACTTAATAATTATATTATTAAATTCGATTTTAATTAAATTTTTAAATGTAAATAGATTAAGTTCTACGAATTAAACACAAAAACAATTATTATTTGATTTGTATTTTCCTCGAGCATCCCCAACGTTTTTTAATATTCACTTAAAGTAGAATAATGATATCAACGTCATTACTTTTAAAAGAACTATATTATCTGGACTTTAATTCGACTCATTGCAGTGCAGAGATAACGAGTCTTTCTCGAGCGTCCCCGACTTATTTTACCATTCAAACTTCTCTCTAAATGGCTTGGCAGCAATTAAAACAATGTTTGATATTTTCAGTGTAATCGGAAGAATGGTATAGAAACGCTTACAGGACAAACAAAGAAACAATCATTTTTATGTACTGTATTAATGTATGTAATGGGAAGTGTACTCAATTAGAAGGTTTCAATAAGAACTATATAAAAGAATACTTAATCAGATTAACATCGACACACAAAAGCAAGTAGACTTCAATCCACCAATAATCTGATAATAATAATATCCAATAATAAGCCTGTTGGTTCTGGATGAATTGTTTCCTTTCAAACCAAAAGGTACACTTACCAAGGTATTGATATAAACTGCCATCTGTCCAATTGAATCGAAAATCACTTATCATACCCTCCCTCAACGGATTAGTATCTGTGCGCTCTGCCGCAGAGAGCTTTTATTCGTTCACGCTGATAATATGTATATATTGACCGTATATTTTGTTTATCGTTGCCGTTCCGTTGGAGTTAAATAGAATTTACGGCCTACCATCGATAGGTTAAATTTTTGTTAAATACAAGAAGGTTTTTTTTACTCCTCAGACTAATTTGTTCGATTGCGGGAACAAAGAGCTATTTTTTACACTAGCCCCAACACAGGAGACCCTGAGGGTTTTTTTTTCATTGTCATCTTTGAGAATGTTTTTTGGTAAGTCTTTTTAGCGAAAGGAAGGATAGAAAGTTTTGGCAAGGAAAAAGGTATGAGGGGTTGGTAGGAATCTGTGGGTCAATGTGTCCAGGAGTGACGGACGTATGAATCCATCCCTCCCACTACGGTGCAAGACGATGGGTCGAGAGAAAATTTGGATAGAGAGGTCAAAAGGTCTCCCTCAACCAGTCTTTCAGTGGGTAAACGCATCCGACGCTAAGCCCTAAACAGACCTTACAGACCTGCTTACTCACCAAACTTAGCGAACCACTTGGGATGACCTTTAATTATATGGTTTCCTGGGGCAGAGGTCCTCATACCCGCTTCCCAAACTATTACCCGTAGAGTTTATTTGTTAGCTTTTGGACACAGCTCTTACTGTCATAGTTAGAAATATTAAATAAATAATTTTGTCAATATGACATTTATTTAGCACCCACTCAAACACTTGAATTTTTTTTTATTTCAATCCTCTTTTTCCAATTAAGTGTTTATGATAATAATGTCAATTCATTTAAGCTTAGGTCAATCAAAGGCAAAATAACACTGAATGGAAACGTGTCTTTACCTTTTGTGAAATGGGCAAATCAACCCTTTGAACCAAAGGTTAAATTACCTCATGTGTACCGGTTACTCGTTCACATATTAACGCACAGCCAATTAGACAAGAAATCAAAGAAAACCTTTCTCATGAATGAATGGTCAGATAACGCTATTGATACAATATTTTTTTGCAAATGGGATCTACGTTACAATATCTGTTCACGCAATATGTATGGTATTGGTAGGTATGCATTCGCAACTATCCGGTGGATAGGAAATCTCAATATCAAATTCTGCTAATCGTCCTACCTAACCAATGTACCTATCCTAAAATGTCTCCATGACTGGTATAATTGTTGCAAGATGTAAAGTGACAGTGTCCTTATCTGAATCTCAGCAGAGCTCAGTGTAAAATAATACCCCAGACAGGGAGGATTTATGTATAACATGATAACAACCGCGGACTAAAATATTTAATATTTATATTTTAACTTTCATTAAAATTGTTAATGTTTATATTTTTACATTCAAATTTTGAGTAAAACCTCCAGAATATTTTCAGGCTTTGTGGGTGGGTTCCTTTCCTATACTCCAGTCTGGACAAATCTTATGTTCCAGAATCCCAGAATTAAAACATTGAGGAATACTGTCTATCGAGTTAAGCAGATGCACAAAAATAAATTGTCCCAATAACATAATTGCAGTTAACATAGTTCAGGGATCGGTCCTTCGGTTATGTTGCGTAGGGCTTATTCCAGCAGCACCTCCTAACACCAACTAATTCAGTAGAGTTACAGATTTGCAAAACCAATATCGACAATAATATCTTAATACATGAATATCTTAATTTTAGATAAGGAAGGAAAAAGTTGCAGGGTGACCTGTGAAAAAAATTACGAGTAAAGAAATACACACAATGAAATAATAATAATACAATCAATTTTCAACCAGGTTAATTTTTTGTACTAAATAAGTATCAAATTAAAAAATTCTGCCACTTGTAAAACTATGAACTTATGAAACTTGTAATTTCAATCCATTTCAATTTAAAATAGACCATCATTTCTAATAAGTAAGTACTACTATGAAACTTATTTAATATTTATGGTACTGGGTACAATGGATAACCAATCGAAAATCTGATTAAAATGGAATTACATCACGAATTTATTATCAGTTTCAAAATTAGAAACAAAATTTAAAGGTTTTACATTGTTTACATCATGAATTGTTTTAACATTGGCTTTCAAAGAGGGTTTCTTTGTTATAAAATGTTTAACAAATATGTAAATAACCTCAGGAATCAGTTTTCATTGAACCCTGACCTCAAACTGTTAATAGAATAACGAATTAACCATTCTGCCGTTCTGCAGGAGTATGCAGCGAGACTCCTTTCTTCGTTCATTCACTCTACATGTCCAAACCATATAAGCGTCCCTTTCTTGATCTTACTCATTACATTTGCAAATCTCCACATTTCTTACACGATCATACATGGTATTACCACACATACACCTCAGGGATCTCTTTTGTACAGCATTCAGTCTACAATTTACGAGTATTTTCTTTAGTCAGGAGTGACCGCATGGCATTGTTCCCACATCCGGCATAGTCCAGTGGTAACGCATTGGACTGCCATTCCGAAGGTCGCGGGTTCGAACCCGGCGTGCGCAAATAAATTTTATTTGATTAATTTGTGTTATTTCACAATTAATTAATTAAAATAATATACAGTATATTTGCGGCACGTTCCAGAGTGGAAGATACTACCAGTATCGCCCTGGTGTAAGACCACCATTCAGAATTGAAACGTTGCTCCAAATGGCTTTAGCCGTGTTTAGTGACTAGATCTGAATAGCCAGGTACTTCCCCACCTTCCTCTTTCCCTTCCCCACTTACCTTCAGCCTCACAACATCCCCCAATTGGGGATGCCATAGTCTCACTGGCTCCAGACGGGAGCAGTTGGGACTCTTGTGAGGTATTCATTATAACATCCTACTCATAACGTAAAATGGTGGTGTGATTAAATATTTATATATTATTAATTAATCTCCATTACGAAAGGATGGAATAAATAATTCATAATACAGGGTGAGAGGTTGGGAGGGTTGGGTGGGCTGGGCGAAGTGGTAGAGGGTGTACTTATTTAGATTACCCCGATCTGTATTAAATCATAACCCAGGAAACTCTAAAACGATATTCTAGACACGCATAACCCTTCAGTGGCTTAGTCCGCATCTCAATTGTGTCCCACTCAGGCATTGTCAATTCAATTCCTCCACCCCATCATGATACAAGAAACATATTCCGATAACTATGATAGTAGTAAAATATTTGAAAATATTTTCAGTTTATTCATAAATTGGGAATTTTTTATTTTCTTTTGAAAAGAAAATTAAAAATATCCTTGGTTAATGATAAGTAAGCTTTCCCAGAGTGTGTTTTTGGGAAATGCGATGTCAGAAAAACTCTAATTATTATTAAAAATACCACGAATCCTTTTTTGTTTCAATATGCCATATTAAGTCAGCTTTCTAAAATTTTAAAAATATTCTATTTTAAGAGCGCATAACTTTGAACAGATAATAGAATAATATTTTCGTAATATACCAAAAACATTAAATTATTTTCTTAACGAGAAATAAAATTTTAAATTACCTAACACATATTCAGAATAAAGCCTTGATTTATGGTACGCTTGGTATTATTTTTTTCTTTATATATGTGAATATCTCATTAGAGTTCAAACTGCTCCCAACCGTCTGGAGCCAGTGAGACTACGGCATCCCCAATTGGGGTATGTTGTAAGGCTGAAGGTAGTGGGGAGTGGGAGGAGATAAAGAAGTGAAAGGTTGGGAAGTACCTGACTATACAGATCTTGTCACCTAACAAAGCCAATGCCATTTCAAGCAGAAACACTTCTGAAAAATGGGTGAAAAAATCCAAACAAATATATTTAGGTCTAGATTCGAGTAACTTACTGCTCTTGCACGGAGTTTATCTGCTGTTTTTGTTTTTTGATGCAAGATTCTGGCTACTTGTTCAAGCGTCAAATGATAAGTTTTACCACTGCTATTTTTAATTCAGGTTTCAAAAGGTTAAAAAAGATTGTCTTTTGCATAATTTGGTTAATTCTTCAGTAGGTGAAGGTAAAATATCAGCTTTCAAAATGTCAAAAAAAAATTCTTCAAAATAATAAAAACGGTTTTCTGAAATTCATTACAACGGCTATACCTATACTAAAATATCTTTGTTTGTTCAAAGCTCTGCGGCTCGAAGTTTGGTTAAACTTTGAAGGAACAAGATTTTCCTTTGATGCTTTTAAAGACGTTAAGCGACCATCGATTTATCCTAAATATACATTTTAATTAAGCGGTAACAGTTGATTGATCTGCAAACTCAAATTGTCATTCAAAGGGCACGAGATATCGTTATTTCCTATTTTCCAGCTCTACGAATTTTTTCGTTCGTTCGTTCGAAAGTTTTATCTGTAATCATTGGTTTAATCTCTTAGCCTTACGGGAATTTATTTGGATGCCTTTCGGGAATTTGTTGTAGACATTTTCAGGAACATTTCATTTACTTAAAATGCCAGGAATAAGAAATAAATTTGTTTCAAAATACTCAAGATTGGCCTCTTCGGTGAGAAAGATAGTTAAAAGATGACTGCATTACTTAAATTCTTTTATTGACTGAGCGTCGTGAAGTCAACCACTTGGCGTTTGATATTTTGTTCCGTTTCTGGCTCAAGATAGTGGCCATTTTAAATACTAACTGGGTATGAAAAATCATAACGCAAAAATTCGCATGTTCATGAATCGTAACTACAGGCTGTCAAATCAGAATAAAACATATTATAGTAGGTACCTAAGTTTTGAAAAATAATTCTAATTGAGTACGTTTCTTTGGAAATATTGTGAAATTCCTTATTTGAAAATTAATGAAAATTGTCACATGATATATATGGTTTAGTCCATCCGCTCACGGGGCAACTGAAAAGAACAGTTGACAACTCAAATTGCTAGCCTGTATATTTTAATGGCTGTGAGCACACGGCGACGTTATCTGTCACTCGCAAATCGCCTGCGCGTTTTTGTTGCCCATAGTTTTTTTAGACGGTTTTTAAGAAATTCGCAATTTGTCCATTACTCAAGAGTTATCAGATAATTACGATATGTCCAAGCAGGAAACAGGAGGTTTAGGAACATTCAGGAGGTTAAGAATGAACCCAAAATCTTATTTTTAAAGGATTCCGCCTTTGCTGATAGTAATAACGAATAATTGCGACTTCATCATCACTTGATTCTGCAGACATCTTTTAACTCAATATGATAGTGACAGATGAAAGCTAAAGTGTTCTTATTAATTTTATGGTTAAACAAGCTTAGATAACTGCGTGAAATCGTGAACTCGGGTTGCGCCGTGATAGAAGCTTGACCAGTTGCAACCGGCAGTTGCTAACCAGTTTCAGTTGCCCCGTGAGCGGATGGACTTATAATTAATTAGGTAGGTATTTAATTACCTACAAAATAATTATATGATTTGAGTAAATTTTGTTTTGATTTAAAGAGAACAGTGATTAGATAAGAGAGTTTAATTTCATTTGATGCCAAACATTTAGATAGCATAGCTACTCTAGTCAAATCTTAACCAATGGAAAAGAAACGCACGACATGAAAAGGGTTTTATTAACCAACGGTCTGTCAATTGAAACTTCTTTGTTTTGTTTTATTGAAACTACCACGAAGTTTCGAAACAAGGGTACCGTCGACTGGGGTGAAGAAAACCAGGTGGAGTGAACCAACCAACCGAGCTCATATACTTGCGAATGTTATAGTTATATCAAACAAAGTGATGCACCCACTACTTATTTTCATACATGTGTCAAGTATTTGGCTTGCCTATGCAGCAGTGAGTTGTGTGTGTGTAAATTTAATAAAAAAATAATGTTGGGTAAAATATAAGGTGAATATGAATATGATATTGTGATAAAAACCCAATTATATTGTTGAATTATATCTAATACCAGAACTTAAAGCCACTTATGCTAACAGTATAGTAAATATTGAGAATGATCCAAATATGAAAATAAACACATTTGTCCCTTTCACTTCAAGTGTGGGTTTAAGACAACCATTTAAATTATTTTTTATTTCTTATAAACTATGTTTTTCCAAAATTTATTTTTAAAAATAATTTAACGAACGTTTGAACCATCTACGTTATTTTTTTCATAATATTGTGGAATAAAATAAGCTCGTGGCATTAAATAAACTTCGTAAATTGGTACCACTTCACCCCCGCCGACGGTACATTGCGGTGTTTTTTGCTTCCTGATGTACCATTATTCATTTCCTTCAATGTTCTCTGGGTGAAAGAAGAGAGAGAGTAGCGTGTTTGGTAACGTCACACAAACTTTATGTTACAAATATCATGTTTTCGGTAAAACCATCAACTTCAATCGTAGCGTTCGTCCTCGTAATTCAGAAAAAAAAGCTTATCAAAACAAAACATCATTATTCATAGTCAATGGAGGTTTGTGTCACGTGTATTCATTAATTTATTATTTTGCTGGGATTGTGACTGACAACACAGTATATTAGCAGCCATTCCAATATAGGTGTAAATTTTAAGCCATTGTTAAAAAACCGTATATATAAAAAGAAACTGACATTTAACAGTCATAAAATATATGATGAAATGATAAATATTGTTTATTCAGCCAAAAAGGGTATCTGTTGTATGTACTACAAAATTTCTTGTCGAATTGCGGAATATTTTAAAGGTGCTATACGTCTGTGTATATTTCTTATTTTTAAAGATGTTGTAAAAATAAATACCATTTTAAAAACAACATTTTTGTATTTGAAGTATACTTAAATATTTTTAAAATTTTAATAAATTAATTTCAAAATTAAATTGCATACATTTTACTCCAAATGTCGAAAAATTATGGAAAATACGAAATTTAGAAAACACTTCCTTAGGAAAAATATTATTAAACATTATTTCGGAAATCTGCAAGAAAACTGTTACTTCACTTTTTTATGTCGTTTATATAATAAACATATATTATCATCATTCCTAGAAAATAACCAAACAAAACAAATAATTACGGATTTACTTGATTACTTGGAATTGTATTTATCTTCACTTTGCATAAGGCATTTGTGTTATTAAAAAACATTCACTTTCATGGAATTCTTAGAAAATTCATACGGTAACAGTCAATGAAAAAATAAAATATCGGAAATAACCAAAATTTTCAAGACGGGAATATCATACGTCAGTCTGCCAAAATATGACGTGGCCAGCTCTTTCACAGCCCGGTTAAAAACATTTATTAGTAAGAACTCAAATATTTGCTTGTACAGTCATTATCCAATGTGTAACACCGTTTAACGGTTAGGAAGTATTTTTTTTATTAATAAGGCTGTTAAATCCGATGGCTTTTCAAATATCTAGAGGGAAAATCATATTAGCCAAGCAATAGTTTTTCTCATTCAATACAACAACTAAAATCGTTGTGTCTCGCTTACTGTCATGGTGAGAAATATGATCGCGGTGTTGGAAAAAGAAAGTACAACGCATTATATTCAAATCTAAAAGTTAACCACAGAACAATTAAAATGTACCCCTCTGTGAAATTAAAGGTTCGTGATTTTTTATTAATTATTTTTATATTAAATGACAAAACAATGAGGTGACACTAAAGTTTATAATACATTTGTGTAATAAAACGCATTTTTCGTATCACTAATCTTAGTTTAGTGTTTATACGAAAAACACGTAAGGTGAGCTATTTTTAAAACATCTTCATGTTTGCATTCAACATTTTGCATTTATTTATTACTAAGTTAGCCTAACCATATTTCACATGAATGTAAGAAGCATCGAACGAAATTTAGACGAGTTCAATTCCTCGGCTGGTTAAGTCTTCCATCACAACATAAGCAACATCTTCCGCTTTTTCAAGTAAAGTTATTCGTTTATTATTTGCCTTTCTTTAAAAAAAATCTCACCAGGTATGTTTCGTCCATGTATAATTCGGTCCGTTGGTAATTCTGGAATTGTGATATTGGTACATGCGCGAAATTGATGCCTTTGTAATTTCATTGTGTAACAAACACATCGCTGATGTATATTTCGCTTTTTACGCTTGCTTCATAAGAAAACCAGACAAATCTCAATAAGTAATATTTGTGATCTGTAAAATTATAAATAATAGATATCAATCTGTTTGAATTAATTTTAGGGTTAGTTGTGATGGGTACAATAAACATTAAATTCCATGTTTCATCTTTGTGCACGTTGCTTAAGTGCTCCTGGATTTATGATGTAAATGGAGATTCTAAATAATTGCTTATGAATTAATCAAAATTGTTAAAATCATTCCTCGGTAAAATAACGGTCTACGCGTTTTACCTTTAGTCAAGATATTGCGATTTAGATCCTTGTAGCCCTGAACAAGTTTTTATAAGTGATGATATTATAATTTTTTTAACCTTTACTTGAAAATTCGGAAGATGTTGCTTATGTTGTGATGGAAGACTTAACCAGCCGAGGAATTGAACTCGTCTAAATTTCGTTCGATGCTTCTTACATTCATGTGAAATATGGTTAGGCTAACTTAGTAATAAATAAATGCAAAATGTTGAATGCAAACATGAAGATGTTTTAAAAATAACTCACCTTACGTGTTTTTCGTCTAAACACTAAACTAAGATTAGTGATACGAAAAATGCGTTTTATTATACAAATGTATTATAAACTTTACTCTGGTACTTTCTGACCTCTTCTTCCTCATCTCCTTTTACTCTCCATTCTCTTCAACATCACAACATGCTCCCTTGATTTCAAACAGTTGGTATTCTTGTTTGGGGTTCACTGTTCACATTTAAAAATAAGTTTTCCGACTCTTAGAATGAAACACGACTAATCATTCCCTTGGGTATGTATATCACTTTGAAGCTTTTATCTTTATAATATCAAGTCCACGCAGGAGGCTTTGAGGGTTCCCTCAGGGACTGTGTCTTATTTAGGGAAGCCGTGCGAAGGATGTATTTTATAAAGGAATGAGTAAACTTGGATTTTGCAGGATGGGCTACTTACGTTAATGTAGCAAGATACATTCTAACTTCCAAAGTTTCTCAATACTCGTGCTATTTTGTTATTGTTAATACCGAACAAGAGTCCCAACTGCTCCCAACCGTCTGGAGCTAGTGAGAAAATGGCACCCCCAATTGGGGTATGTTGTAAGGCTGAAGGTAGTGGGGAGGGGTGAACATGGGAAAGGGGAAGGTGGGAAGTACCTGGCTAATCAGATCTGGTCACCAAAGACGACTAAAGCCATTTCAAGCAACGTTTCAATTCTGAATGGTGGTCTTACACCAGGGCGATACTGAGAGTACCTTCCACTCTGTAACGTGCACATTTTAAATGAATGAATTGTGAAATAACACAAATTCATCTAATAAAATTTACTTATGATTTGAACCCGCAACCTTTGGATTGCTAGTCAAGAGCCTTATCCCCCGACCGCTGAGGCTGTCGATTATCAAAAGCTAAAAAGGGAACCATTCAAATATCAATAAAAACACCCCAACCTAAAATCGCTTCACAAAATAAACTAAAATGCACCTTCTGGCTGTCTAAGTAAATCAAAGGAATCGACGCGACAAAGCAATTTCATCCGGCAGGCTGACTTACCGTTAGCTATTCGGGCGTCTAGCTGCGCCTGCAGTATGCTTAGTCCGGGCACCACGATGGCGGGCAGGGTGCGGGACCGCAGCAGAGGTGCGGGCCGCGTGTTGGCGGTCCCTGAACTGGCGAGAGCCGTCTGGACGAGAAGAGCACTGGAACAATTAGAAACAGATGTTGTAAACATATTTTCTAAGTGGGTTCAAATATTACTTCATGGATTGTTTTCGCAAACAATTATTATTGTTTTAATGGTGTAATTTTTGAAAGGCTTCCATAAAAAAATTGTTTCCTATTACTAAAAAAGGTAGAATACGAAATATGGTGATTTTTCAAGTCAAATGTTTTTTACGTGCACCATAGCTTATAATGATAAACGTAATCATGTTATATTTTCTAACTTGCATATTTGAAATAATTAGATTTACAGAAAGAAAAAGCTGTACAATGTTCATGATGCCAGACTTCACTGTTATAAACAGTCAAATAATGTATACCATACAATTTTATTTCTTACAAAAAAATATTAAAATTTTATTATTTATATTTACTAACGGACCATGTCCATTTATAACACATTACAAAGTTAATATTAGGAGAAATGTTACAATACAGATGCTCAAAAAATTACAGCTATTACAAAATAGGACACAAAAATAATAATGATAATGACAGGAACAAGGTTTTGATGGAGCTCCTTACTTTTACCACATTCGTACAAAATATTACTTGCGTAACGACTGACAAATATCATTAAGACTTACACCAAAAAATTCAAGTTCCTGACGTGAGTCGACAAGTTTGGCCATTATTTTTTTTAATTTTTTTTTATAGTGAATACCTCACAAGAGTCCCAACTGCTCCCGTCTGGAGCCAGTGAGACTAAGGCATCCCCAATTGGGGGATGTTGTGAGGCTGAAGGTAAGTGGGGAAGGGAAAGAGGAAGGTGGGGAAGTACCTGGCTATTCATATCTAGTCACTAAACACGGCTAAAGCCATTTGGAGCAACTTTTCAATTCTGAATGGTGATCTTACACCAGGGCGATACTGGTAGTATCTTCCACTCTGGAACGTGCCGCAAATATACTATATATTATTTTAATTAATTAATTGTGAAATAACACAAATTAATCAAATAAAATTTATTTGCGCACGCCGGGTTCGAACCCGCGACCTTCGGAATGGCAGTCCAATGCGTTACCACTGGACTATGCCGGCCGTGGACATTCTGGACATTGACGAATGCTATTCGTAATATGTGGAGGGTTGATTGAGGAAAAGCAATTCATTATGTCTATGTCTGCGGGAAGGTTTATTTAAAGGTATGAATTGCAAAAAAAGTAGATGATTCAATCACACATTTAATATGATGATTTAATAATTTTGAAATTGCAAATGAGATAATGGTCTTTTCTACGTGTTTTCTAAAGAAGAAAGGTTTAATTTTACATCAAGTTCATCGTATGAGTAATCGCCTCTTTTAAGCCCTAACCTCGAAGCATTTCCTCTTGAGAAGCGATGCTGTACAGATTCGATATGATTAATGCGAACATCATAGAATGGAGATCAAATAACGCAGACATTTATGTTATTTGTTTTTGGGGTGTTATGCCGTGTTGCGCTAACTTCTTCTTTAGCCAACGTTTTGGACAACGATACAGTGTCCATAATCAGGGCAGAAACGTTGACTAAAGAAGGAGTTAGCGCAACACGGCATAACACCCCAAAAACAAATAACAAAAATACTTTTGGCCGTGAAAATTTTAAATCAACGCAGACATATTCATATTATTATTTATTTTATAATTACGCGTGAAAGCTGTTTCGCATTATTTCGACGACATTTTTAAACTATGGTCGAGCTGTTGACCGTCTGCTATCTTAATTATAAAATTAAGATTTGACGTAGTTAAGCACTACTTTTACTAGAAATAGGAAATTAAAGTAATAAATTTCTGCTTATAGTTCAGATAAAACTACATTTGAGTACTGTCGTAAAAATAGCTTAAATAATATATTGACGAGTTATTGCACTTTCTCCTCGTTCTTGGGACATAGTTGGTGGTGGCAGCAATTCGCAATTCCCCGCCTGCAATATTTACTCGAGTCTCGAGCTAATTCCAACCCCTCTGGTCTATACGCTTCCACTCCGGCCAATAAGGGCGGCAATTCGTCTTTGTTAACAAAATGTCGGCGGAGGGCAACAACTCTTGCCGCCAGGCAACAAATGTTTGCTCCCGTGTGAACTCTGCAGAATTAAAGTGGACATTTGTGAAGACGCCGAGAAATGAAGCGTGTAATTATTTTTAAGTACAGAATAGAGAATGTTTAATATTTTTCTATTTAACACATTTTGCTATTTTTCTATGCTTCTTATTAATTTTAGCAGAACTCACTTGTTCGTCTTATTTACTGTAACTAGCAGACACTCGACAGATTTTTTTAGAAGTTGACCAATTTAAAGGGACACTAATGGCCAACATCTGTAGCCTTAAATGAGGCCAGAGAAATTAACAATAATACTCGTAATAAGAAAATTAAAGTGTTTCATTCATAGAACTGCATTTCTTTTAATTTAATATTAATCAAAGTTAATAATGTTATTTTGTTTTCATTAGCTCCACACTGGAGGCTATAAGTCTAGGGGTCAAATGTGTCCAGTAGTGTCGGACGTATAAATCCATACCTCCAAGGCGGGGGTAAATAGAATCATATAAATAAGTCGTCTCAACGTGTCCTAACCACAGTTTGAAAATGGCTTTGAATGCCGAAACAGCTGTCAAAATAATAAAAAGCTAAAATACTTGCAGAACTATTAATAACATTGTTAAATTCTACCAGGTTTGAATATTGTGACAGCTGTTTCGGCATTCAGGGCCATTATCAAACTGTGGTTGAGCCACTTGGGACGAATTATTTTAAAAATATTATCTGTCCCCTAACCTATATTATTTGTTTGTGATTTATTCATACGTACCCTATGAGATATATTAATATTTTGGTATAACCTATTTAATTCGAAAATCAATTGTGGCATTTACTTACCATTAAAATTTTGGTTTAATGGTGGCAGTTTTGTAACTATGTACATACTATTTACGCCAGGATTTTAACCCGCGACCTTTCCCTTGCCAGTCGAGAGCTTTACCCTTCGACCTCGGAGGCCGCCAAATAAATGAATATTTGAATATCTCAAAGACTTTATTCGTATTTCTTTGTAAAGTTTCAATTAGTATATTTTATTGTCTGTTTTTGATTTTAATCATTCATCCATAGTTATTGAAAGAAGTTTAAAACGGACTTTATAATTTAAAAAATGGATTTCTGAAAATTTCCAGACTTAAGCTTCCTGGCAAATGAATCATAAATATGGGAGTTCTCGGATAAAACGGTTTTTCTGACCTTATTTTGAATGAGTAAATATTGATCGTCATATTTGACAGACCATTAATTACTTTCTGTGATAAATTTCTAATTCAAATTTAAGTTTTCAAAGTATTAGTTCTTAAAGTAACCATCATGGGCAATCAATCTGCGATCTATCAGTCTGCGATCTATCTGTCAGTCTGCGATCAATCTATCAGTCTGCGATCTATCAGCCTGCGATCTATCTATCAGTCTGCCATCTATCAGTCTGCGATCTATCTATCAGTCTGCGATCTATCTATCAGTCTGCAATCTATCTATCAGTCTGCGATCTATATATCAGTCTGCGATCTATTAGTCTGCGATCTATCTATCAGTCTGCAATCTATCAGTCCGCGATCTATCTATCAGTCTGCGATCCAAAAATACAAAAATAATGAAGGCTGGGACCAATTTTTGACAACTTATCAAATACGGTAATTGTTATTTTAAAGTTCTAGCTGTATCCCACCACGTGTTACTGTGACTCAGACTGTCTGTGCAGATAGAGAAACAATAGCACGTGTTGCTTTTACGTCCAAAAGGTTAAAAAAGCATGTTTGTCCAACAGATGTTTTTCAAAAAAATAATGTTGTACCTATCATCTTTATCATATAGGTATATAAAAACACACGCGTATTTGAATGCAACGTTTTGTCAAAATTTCAAAGCAATCGGTGATGATCTTTGGGAGATTTGAGATTTTGAACAAACAAACATTTTATACGCGTAAATTAATCTTACGAAGAACTAAATTAGACAGAGTATTTCCTTGTATTTTGTGAATAGATATGAAAAGTGGGATACGCTTCAATTATTTTTTCCCCGTCTCCTCACCCCGCACAATAATTTTATTTTCCCTCGGGGCTAATTTTATCTTTGGGGATGCTGTGTGGAGGTTTTTTTTTATAAAAATAAGGTTTTTGGAAGGTAAAACGTATCAGGGGTGGCTAGAAAACCAGGGGTCAGTGTTTATAGGAGTAGCGAACCTCTTGGGGTAACCTATGAAAGAAGTTACTTTCCATAGTTATTGTATATATGGTTCCCGTTGTGGCAGTACCCTTACCCACAAATTATATAATTAAAACCATAAAAAAATGCAAAATTATATTATTTGCAGACGATATATTAATCTATATATCAAGTGAATAGTACATAGATGCAATCAACAAATTAAATGATGTGAGTCTTCATTTAATTTGTTGATAACAAATATAGCAAAATGGCTGAAATGAAACAAATAAAAACTAAATGTAAACAAAACATAATACATGGAAATAGGCAACAAAACGCATAACGCAGAGTTAAAATTGACAATTAATGATGAAAAAACTGAAAAAGTAAATGAAATTAAGTACCTGGGTGTAATACTCGATTCAAAACTCACTTTCACAGCAAAATTTTGAATATTTGCTGAAAAAGTACTAAAAATGTAAATTTTCTTAAGAGATTACGAAATAAACTAAATGGAAACACTACAGAGCTCATTTATAAAACTATAGTTGCTCCACATTTAGATTATTGCTAATAAAGGAAATTAGAACAAACTAGATGCCATACAGAATAGAGCTTTAAGATGAATACTGGGAAAAGGAAACAAATACGCATGCATTAATCAAATGAGAGAGCAGCTAAATTGAATTCCATTAAAAAAGAGACTGTTATATAATGCGTTAATTTTTGTGCATAAAGTCATGAACAACCAAATTCCAAAATATTTTAAGGATGAAATTGTTTTTAATAGAGATGTTCATAATTACGAAACCAGAAATGTGAATAGAATTGAATGCCACACATGAAAAAATCAAAATCACAGAACTGCCTAATGTACAAAGGACTAAAGATGTATGATGAAATGCCTGAAGAATGAAGAAAGAATTAATGTATTTAAAAAGAAATGTTATGTTTATTGTAAAAATATTAAAGTTACAAAACGAAATTTTATCTTGTTTATAATAAATAATAGTTAAAAAAATCTCCCAAATTGAATGAATTAATAATAATAACGAAAAAATATTTCATAAGCTTTTTAATTTCGGTTGAAAGAGAACGCAAGTGGAGGCATTATTTTCGGTTAAAAAAGAATGCAAGTAAAGGAATTAATTTTGGAATACAAATTACGATCACTTTCTAATTCTTCGCATTAAATCATGTTTCCAGATATCTTGCTAGTTCTAATGTGGAAACTTTTCTCATCTGTTTTCGTGGTCGCCAGAGAATTACAAGTTGGTATGGCAACTTATCTTTTGCATGAATTCAGTAACTCAATTTCCAACAATAAGAATTACGTTACAATTTTCTTTCCAAAGTCGAAGAAACATCCATTTACTTTGCCAAGTTGCGAACATCAAATAAATGTGACAGACATAATGCTCTAGCAAGTAAGCACTAGTTTTTCCTGCTGAATTTAACCTTTTGCATTCAAAGAAAATAATGTTAAACGTGAGTTTCCGAGTTATGTTATGAAGTATTGTTGACATTATTATTATTTTAATGTTGATTTTTCTTATTTTTATTGATGACTATTTGAGATATATTTATCACTTTTTACAATATTAAATAACTGAATTTTTAAAATCAGATGTAGATGGTAATTTTTCTATTATTTAAAAAGAAAAGTGTGAAAAATTCCATCAAAAAATATCAAAAATCTTTTTTTAGGGGTGGGAAAAAAGAAAAAGGGTTTTTCAAAATTTGTAGAGAGTGGCTCACTTCTGTGTTTCGAATGTCAAAACATGTGTATTATTCTCTGAATAAAACTGTAGCCACGTACATTCCTCTTTATATTCCTTTATACCTTGAGATGTAGGTAGATAAATAGAAGATACAAGATAAGCATAGTAAAATAGAAGTTATTTATATTCAGTCCTCTTCACCAGGGATTCCTGTTCCGAGGCGGACAGTATTATAATAATAATGATATTATTTGACGACACCCGTTGTCAAGGCGTAAAGCTCTCGACTCCAAATCTGGAGGTCACGGGTTGCACAGTAAATTTTATTGAATTTATCTTTTGTACCACAATTAATTCATTAAAAATAAATAAAAAAATTATGGCAAATTCCAGATTCTCTCAGTATCAGCCGGATGAAAGACCACCATCCAGAATTGAAACGTTGTTTTAATTGGCTATAGCAGTGTTTGATGACCATATCTGAATAGACAAGTAGGTAATCTTCCCCATTTCCTTTCCCTCCTCACTACTTCCACTCTCGATATACCCCAATTAGGGATGGCATAATCTCACTGGCTCCAGGCTTTTGAAAGCAGTAGGGGCTCATGTGCTGTACTCCTGTACATAAGACACCATACATAATGTTGTAAAGCTAACAGTAAAAGAATGTAGAACGTAGGTGTCGTAAAGTAATCATTTTTGACGTAAATAGCGGTTACATAAACCTTTCCAAACTTGCGCACTCTCACCACTGTGCTGTCAAATATCAATCAATCAAATCTGTCACTAATCGATTTCAAATTATTAATTACTTTCCCGTTCAAAATTCGTCGAAATTTGTTGCGAAATTAATTAAAATTCATAAAAGACAAATATCCACCTAAAGCCAGAGTGCAAGCCCCTATAATTTATTTTTTGTGATCATCACTGCTATAAATAACAGACCCTGGGTTGACAATCAATACAAAGCACTTAGAGAAAATAAACTGTGTTCCTAACAACACAACTTTAACGCAAATCATCAATCTTACCATTTTTGTAGCGCCGTTTTTGTGAAAAATCACCTAAAGGGCGCTGTACAATTTATTATGAGTCCTAGAACTTCGTAGGCTCTGTCTAATTATATTATTTATAAACAGATACAAAAAAACATTCTTACCTCGCAGGTCACTTCAGATAAAAACACTTTTTTAAAGAGTGTACGATTTCGCACACAGATGATACCATAGTAAAAATAGTCTTACATTTGGTATTATACCTTTCAGTACTATTGATATTACATTTATTAGAAGATTGTTGGCAGAAGTAGAGTTGATATTTATTTTAAAAAAAAACTGGAGAATTTACGACTTTTGTAACTGGTGAACTTTTATGAAATGACCTTAAAATGGTTTATTATTTTTTTAATGATAAACTAATTTTTATAAGACAAGGTTTCTGAGGTATAGCACAAAGGATAACAAATTATTATATAAGCAGTAATTGTTGATTGAAGTAATAGTGCATATTGAATTATTTGGCGTGTTGGAAATAAGCCAACGTAGCTCAGTGGTCCAGAGCACCTGACCGGATATCAGAAGGTGCGGGTTCAATTCCCGTCGGCGGCATTTATTTTTACTCGGGAGATATTTGTTGCGTGTCGTATCTTGTGATTGTCCTTTTTTATTTAACTTTATTCAAGCCTAAACTCTTTCACTTTTTCATTTTATAATCTCGATGTGTAGAGCCTTTTACATTATCTTTTTCTGTCTGTGCCACCTTTTATATTAAATCTTTTTGTCTATGGCACGTCATAGTGTAATATTGTCATTAATTTCGCATCTATAATATTTTGTGTCTGTATTCACGTCAAATATTAGTGTTTTGTTTTATATAATTTGTTGTGATCGAGATCTTTTGTTTTATTCTTATTAGCATTCAATTTTACATTACCAGTATCATCCAACTCTCGCTTCTCTCTCTCGGTTTAATGTCTACCCTCTTCTGTGTTACATATTAAACATATCAACAAAAACACAAGTGTTTTTAATGAGAAGCGAACCTCCATCTATCTCAACGGCAAGCCAATCCTTGTCGTGATACGAAAGAAGCCTACTCAAAGCCGATCAGCCTTACAAACTGACTGGAGGCTTCTGGACTCCACACGAGGACGCTGCTCATGGTCCTTCGAGCCGGATTGCACCAGCAATCATCACCCAGGCCACCACAGGAGAAATCAGCAATCATCACAGCAAGCACCAAATTAAGTCAATCCTTTCAACTTTCCCTCCTTACTGTGTTAAAACTTTTGCTGTTTCTCAATCATAACAGGCACGGATCTCTAGTCATCTGACAATGGCGGACAACCTGAAGGCTTTCATAGCCAGAAGAGGTCAGATCAAAGGGCTGATAACGAAGTTTCAGTCATTGTTAGATGAAGACCAAACGGATCCGTCAATCATCCAAGTCCGATTGGCAAAAATCGAACCTTTGCATGACCTATTCATGGAAATTCAACTTAAAATCAGTATGTGTGATGAAAGTTTGAATTTTGCTTCGGAGATGGCCTTGAAATACATTGTTTCAAAGCGATCGGTTTCATCATCCGAATCTAAATTCAAACTTTCATCACACATACTGATTTTAAGTTGAATTTCCATGAATAGGTCATGCAAAGGTTCGATTTTTGCCAATCGGACTTGGATGATTGACGGATCCGTTTGGTCTTCATCTAACAATGACTGAAACTTCGTTATCAGCCCTTTGATCTGACCTCTTCTGGCTATGAAAGCCTTCAGGTTGTCCGCCATTGTCAGATGACTAGAGATCCGTGCCTGTTATGATTGAGAAACAGCAAAAGTTTTAACACAGTAAGGAGGGAAAGTTGAAAGGATTGACTTAATTTGGTGCTTGCTGTGATGATTGCTGATTTCTCCTGTGGTGGCCTGGGTGATGATTGCTGGTGCAATCCGGCTCGAAGGACCATGAGCAGCGTCCTCGTGTGGAGTCCAGAAGCCTCCAGTCAGTTTGTAAGGCTGATCGGCTTTGAGTAGGCTTCTTTCGTATCACGACAAGGATTGGCTTGCCGTTGAGATAGATGGAGGTTCGCTTCTCATTAAAAACACTTGTGTTTTTGTTGATATGTTTAATATGTAACACAGAAGAGGGTAGACATTAAACCGAGAGAGAGAAGCGAGAGTTGGATGATACTGGTAATGTAAAATTGAATGCTAATAAGAATAAAACAAAAGATCTCGATCACAACAAATTATATAAAACAAAACACTAATAATATTTTCAATTTGAATGGATATTTCAGGCGACTAATTATTGCTTATAATAATTTAAAAAGGTTATTTGTTTACATGTTTTAAGCATTTAGTTATGTACAATTGTTGTGAACTACGAAGTTGAAAGGTTTCTGTCTTGATGGATATGACTGTCTCAAAGGTGAGTTTTTTGTTTAACTTTGAATTCTGTCGATTCTTTGATCATTTTCAAGCAATATGGCAGTCCAATGCAGGCTTTACGAGTAGGTCCCGACACTTCGAATGCATGCTCACCGAACTTAGTATCTGGTGTGCGCTTTGGCTCCTTCAACCTTCCGATAGCTGATGACGCTGTTGACCTAAGAGTTGACTGTGAATTGGCATTTTCCAGAATACATACTTCCGATAAGTAAGCCAGAGCCATTCCGTTAAGTGCCTTAAATATTCGTACCATCCAGAAGTTGAACTGGATTCTTTCCGAACATTTAAGTGAGTGAAGATTTTTGAGATGCTCTGAAATGTGGAAATATTTAGATACGCTGATGAAAAGTCTTGCCGCAGCGTTGAGAACGGATTATTGCATTACAATAATCTAGGTGTGAAACAACATAAAAATTGACTGGCAATTTAGTCGCCTTTGTCAGCAAGTTTTTAATCCCGTGTTTATAGTTCTGTTCACTTGAGTTTTAAGAAAAAAATCAGGTTGAAGATTAACACCCCGTAGTTCATTCAATACATGTCTTTGAACTGATTTCACTTCCACAAATGGTTATTGGAGAATTATCAATGTTGTTATCTGCTTTTGACCGTCCAGATAGACTCAGTCTTTGACGGATTCATCTCTTCTTCAGCGAGCAATTGCTTCTATACATTTAGTTATACGAATTTTAGAGTGTCTATTTCTTCTAGTAAGCGGTAAAAGTAATAGCGTTGGGATAGAATATCAAATGATTTGATTATTTTAGCGACACCATTCGTGAAGAGGACGAAGAGTATTGGGCCCAGAAAAGACCCCTGGGGAACTCCAGATGAAAGGATCGCATAGTTTGATTGGTTTTGGCTCACCTTCATGGCTAGTAAATGGTTGTCTTAATACTACATCAGCCATTTCTTATATTTTCAGTATCCATGGCTTTGTCAAGGCCAGTTGTCATTTTGAACGGTCTTAAAGATTTTAAGAGTCATTTTAGGTAAAATCAGAAGAATATATTATTGTTAAATTGCTTGTATTTGTTTCAAGTGTATTGTAATGGCATTTACTAAATATTTAATGCAAATATTATTTTTATCAATATCCTTACAAAAGGTTTGAAGTCATTTGTATCACCTACAATCAGCAGATTGCCAGCAACCATATTATTACAAAATGCGAAATTAAAATTTCTGAAACTTAGCACTTAATAATTGTATTCTATGTCTTTCGGGCTGATAAAATAAGAACTCCAAGGACTATTCGTTCATGAAATAATACTCAAATATAGAAATGTTCTAGTTGGAGTTATTGGGGTTATTTTTGTATTTGATCAGCCATATACTATGAGACATGAAACAGGACAACCATGTTTTTAATATCTCTTCGGTAAATCTCCCTTGCATCATAAATTTAAAACGATTTTTTAACGAGTCTTTAAATTTACTTATAATGGGACTGTTCGACAAAAGTTTACTTTAAAGTTGAACAGACTTCAATCCTTTTTTCGTTCAATTCAAAACTCTTCATTATTCTATGATAAAATAATGGGGTCCAAGAATTGAGAAACTTTTTCAGGCATCTCTTAAGGTTTTCAAAAGTTTGGTAAATTTTGGAAAAAGCTGTAAAACAAACCTTTTTGGCTTAATTGTAAATGGGTAAATTGGCATTTCTTGAAATATAAATTTACCAGAGTAAAATAAAGCATTTTTATGACTGTCGTATCAGAAAAAGTTTTTCCGTTGCATATTAGAAGAAAACCAAGCATTCGCGTGGCAGTGTTGCACACCGAATCGACATGAGAACGATCGATTCTCAAATCCCTCATTACTGAAAAATATTTTAACGAGGTGCCAGACACTTTATAGATAAACTAGAATGTATATACACTTTGCCCTTGTACAATTGTACACTTTTAATTGTTTAAATATAGTTTATTTCGATAACACAGTTGAATAGATAAAATAATATAACTTGTAAGATATTGTTCTCCGCATTTAAAAATAAAAAATTGTTAAGTATTTTTATTCATTCATCATATTCAGAATTACTCTGAAGATTATATTATGATATTAATTCAATAAAGTTGAAATAGGCGAGATTTAATTATTGGAGGGTTTCTGAATATAAATTATAATCAGAGTTGTCATTTATTAGATTACCGTTATGAATGTTGTATCAGAAAAAAATTCAAAGTTCAAAATAATAAATACTTCTTTTGCAATAATAGTGGTCATTTTAATTTACTTTTTTTCATAACAACGAAAACTAGCCAGGTCAGTAATGTTTTATTAAAAAGCTATTTTTGAATTTAAAAAAACTATTTTAAAGTTTCAATAACAAAACATTTGTAATATATTTTGCACGCATATTTTTTTTCATATTAGTAATATTTGGATGATTTGTATAGCGCCGTTTTTGTGCAAAATCACTTCAAGGGCGCTGTACAAATATTTAATACATTTCTACAATGATATTCGTATATGTTATTACAAAATACATATGGAGATAATATGCACTACCATACTTACCTGGTAGGTCACTTAAGATGAACACATAATGAACATTAACTAATTGAAATTAAGATACAGGATTTAGGACATAATTGGAAAATTGGATATAATTGGACTTTATCTCAGGAAAAAAAGTTTATTTTTTTGTTTAGACCTGAATTCCGTTGGACTTTTTATGGATCTTAGTTCCGGGGGAGTTTATTCCAAGCCTTCGGCTCAGATACTCCGAAAGCGCGATCACCAAACTTAGTATTTGGCTTAAACTTAGGTTCCATCAGTCTGCCTACAGCTTATGATGTTGCTGATCTAAAAATTGACTGCCTCAGACCAGTGTTTTTCGGGACGCATAGTTCAGAGATGTAGGGTGGGGCCATTTCATTGATGGCTTTAAACACCATCCAGCACAATTTGTACTGGATTCTTACAAGGCACTTGAGCCAGTGAAGGTTACGAAGGTTTTCTAAAATGTGCGAATATTTTGAACCCCCAGTTATGAGCCGTGCTGCTGCATTAAACACTGATTGAAGTTTGTCAATTTGATATTTTGGAAGGCTAGCATAAATGCCGTTGCAGTAATCGAGACGTGAGACAACATAGGTATAATATCATCTGTTTATTCGACAAAAAAAAAAATTGTCTTCAAGATATACCTTAGTACCCAGTCGCCTATTAATGTGAACATCGCAAAACACAAACAAAACACAAACTATTTTTTTTTTTTAAATATTTATTGAGTCAAAACATGGAATACATAATTATCTGAAGTATAAACTATAAAATTTTACAATCAGTTAAAGTGAAAAACCAAATTATTAGATTGTAACGAATTCAATTGAAAAAAATATTCCAAATCACTCACAGATATAAAAATAGAAAAATCTAATAATAAACTCGTTTGATTGTTCCGTACACAGAGTTTATACTGAATAATTAATCAAAATATATATATTAAAAAGTGAATATCATGAAATAAACTCACTAATAAATAACAATAAAATGAAACAATAGTAGATTAGAATCATAAAGAAAAATAACAAAATACAATGTACGTACAACATGCACGTACTATCGCATAACTGAAATAAAGAAATTAATGTCATATTAGGTTAAATATTTTTCCTTGACGTTAAATACAAAAATATATTTTTAACATTTACGAGTACTTTCATTTTTAATAAAAATCAAACACAATCTAAATTTATATCGTTTACAGCAAAATAAGATATTTTCATGTAGATTGCATACATACGAATGTGTGTACTAAAACTAATTTAATGTATGTCTCAACATGCCTGCATCAATCGATTAATGTATGTCTCAACATGCCTGCATTAATCAATTAATGTATGTCCTAACATGCCTTAATCAATTGATTAACTGTTTTATTTAACAAACTACGAATTTAATGAAGAAATAAATTTATTTTCTTATAAAACTTTGTTATTCATCCTGTAACGTTTGCTTGAAATGTTTCATTACTTCAGTCAATTGAAGACTTTAAATAATTTAGCGGTGACAGCTGTAAGAAAGATAAAATCATAAAATTTCATAGATTTAGCTCCTAGTATTTCGTTTGTTTTACCAATATTTGCTTTGTTTTCATAATTGAACAATCGTAATTGTCTTATGTTAATCACAATAAATTTGTTTTATTATATTTTTTAACAGAAACCCCGCAGAGAATAAATCCCAACGTGGCCAAAGTTATTATTGGGATGCTATTTGGGGGTCTTTTTAAATACAGGAAGGGAAAAAAGGTATGAGAAGGAAAGAGGGTAAACTGGTCGAATTCCGCTGCGTTCAAAGGCTCTTTAAAAAAAAACTTGATCTCAAATTAAATATCTAATCGAGACAACTATTTAAGTCGGGGGCTTAAGTAAACATGCACGAATTGGATTTTTAGGGTATATTTTTGGGTTATTTTTATAATGTATGCGTATGTTTTAACATCCTCTCTCCCTCCCACGACATACATAGTTATTTCGCGTATTAATCAAGTTAAAAACAAGTGCAATTTATACTTTTTTGCGTATTAAGCGTGCAACGGAATTCGACAAGTTTGCAAAATAATTCGTGGCCAATGTCATTATTGGAGTCTTTTTAAATAAAAGAGAATTTATTAGAAGGCAAACAGTATTAGGGGTGGTTGGGTAAGAATCTGGGGTTCAGTATGTCCAGAAGTGACGTATGAATCCATCCCTCCCACCGCAGTCCAAGCGTTCCCCACCCCATAAACCGGGCACCAAAATAGCTAACCATTTGGGCTGACCTGTGGCAGAGGTTTTGGTTATCCAATGAAAGGTTCCCGGAACGGTGATACCCGCCTGCCAAATTGAGGTGCTTAATACCGCCTAATTCCAACTTTGCTATTAATTGAGTTGACAATTTGCTGTTATTCCTACTCAAACTACTGTAAAATATTGGTTTAGTCACAGTCATGATGCCTGGTACCTAGAGCACGCTGCCTCAAATTGCTTCAAATTGTTGAAACCACGAAATTAACTAACGAATGTGAGCCGTTCATTAGAGTTGACAAATAGGTAGACGGGCGAACTTGACATTTTGAACGTAATGATCGGACCGAAACAAAGGTAAATTATTTCTAAATTCAAAACCAAATTTCAACGATTTGATTCTTACATGCTTTCAAAGAGAAAACTTATGTTAGTTCTTACTTGCTTTCACAGAGAAAACATATTTAAGTTTTTACTTGTTTTCAGAGAGAAAACATATTTTTAGGTGCTGTTATTTAGGTTAGTATATTATTCCAAGAGCCTTGGGTAAACGCTTATTTTTATTAGGTTTTGATTATGTAATAAATATAATTTGTATATCAGAAGGCACCACGCATAACTACGCATTTCAGTTTAACTGCCGATAAAATTGTAATTCGGAATGAAAATCTGAAATTGTTTCTGACAACACTTAAGAAAAAATAGCGATTGAAGTAAGTATTACAATTTTTTAAGATCCGTACATAATATTAACCCGTTTTAGAGTACTAAGCGAAGAAAATGTAGTTATTTATGATAGGTACTTTAACTTTAGATACAATTGAGTACTGTTATTAAGCGATCATATCATTTAACCAAATTTAACAGAAGGTTAAACACTGTACACTACCGTACAGTGTGTTAAAGGACGTACTTGACTTACTTTAACCAGTAATTCCTGACATTATTTGGAGTAAAAAAAGTTAATGAAATTTAGAAATCCGATGACATTTTCGATCACCTTGTTCCAACAGTGGGAATTTTTTATTGGCAGTATGTCAGGATTGATATAAAAAATTGCGATATTTTTATGAAAAAATAAAGTTTAATATAATTTAGTCTTGTGTTTTTGGGCGTTTGAACAAAACTACAATAATATCGATGGTTGCTGACATGTCAAAATCAGCCAAAAAAGGGATCTATTTCCCTGTTTTAGAAGTATATAATGAAATTTTCGAGGAAGCAGCACCTTCCAGCAATTGGGAAAATAGCGGCTAAAATAAGATCAGCGTTAAATTATAGAAGCTTAGTCTCTTTGAACTTATTGAGATCACATTTTAAGTCTCATAATAGTAAGTGAGTGTTTTTATTGCATCATGTATTTTTTGTAAATATCTATTTTTTTCTTTTTTTCTAACTATTTTTCTAATATTGTAATAGAGTTAATAATGTGTGTTATCTAAACTATTTATCATACCTGAAAATTAAACAAAAAAAATTTGTTACAACTCCTGTTTTTTTTACAATCCCGGGGTTGAATAATTTTAGCACCGTAATCACGGTTCTGGAAAAATGTCCCGGGTTGAAAGCGTTAGTCCATAACCTCAAATGATTCTATTCAATGAAAAGTTTACAATTAAATAAGTTATATTTCTACTATGTTTATACCCAAAATACAACAATGAAACATACCTAAACAAACAAGTCATTAGGCTTCAAACTGTCAAACAATTTCAGTTTGTACAACTAACAGGTAACGTTTACAGTGTATATTGTTCAGTCACAACATTAACAAGGTAAGGCTTCAAACAGAACATGAAACCAGAGGTAAAACGCAATCAAACTCGGTAGTCAAGGCAAACAGGCACGCAGTCAACGAACCATCTGATTTCTGAGTTTGGGTTCGATACAATAACTAGTGTAATTACTAGACAAAGAGGTCTAATCGAGCAGGTTTCGGTTTGCGTTTCAGCCGACCTGCCCCAATTATCAAACCTTTTTCTTTTTTGTCTTTACTTTTTACGTTGTGGTAGATTTCAGTTTTATAAAAATCAAATATAGTTATTTGATATATCCATATGACTTAGTAAAGCTGCATATATCGGCACAGAATGCTCCGAATGAGTGAGAGGGGCTTATGATTTTATTGTATTTCTCTATTTTTTTTAATTAATAAATTAATTTTATTTTTAAACTTTTTGAATTCGATACTGATAGTGAGATGAAGTCTCTCCAAGACTTTTAATGCATTTTTAAGAGATCTTTCCTAACTTTTAATGCATTGTAAAGAGATCTTTCCGCACTTTTAATGCATTTTTAAGAGATTTTTCCCCACTTTTAATGCATTCTTAAGAGTACTTTCCACAGTTTTAAAGCATTTTAAGATATTTTTTCCCATTTGTAATGCATTTTAAAGAGATTTTTCCCACTTTTAATGTACTTTTAAGAGTACTTTCCCCACTTTTAATGCATTTTTAAGATATCTTTCCCCACTTTTAATACATGTTTAAGAGATTTTTCCCCACTTTTAATGCATTCTTAAAAGCACTTTTGCCACGTTTTATTATCCTGCATTAATCTTCAGTGTTAATATTATTGAAAGCCTTTTAAATGTGATCTATTTATCTATTAATCACTAGGCAGATTTACCTACACTAAGGACATATTTAAAATGGAACCAGAATGCTGTGGTAGTGTGAAAACAATAAATTTAAATTTTAAAAAACGCGTTACTTTTAATTACAATATTATTACAAAGGAATTCACCACGAATATACAAAAATCACTAATTATTAAAGTAATGAAAAACTAACAGATTTATGCGCCACATCCATTTACAAAAATCCTAAACTGTACAGTCATTCGGATAATAATAGTATCAGGTACCAATTTCGGCTGTCGGTGCATGGGTGCATGCATGATTTGAAATTCTACTACTGCGTAATGCGTCAAAGTATTAAGTTCAATGAACTTTTAATTTTCTAAACTTATATCTGATAAACTGATGAATCATATTATCAGGCAAGCGATAAAGTAGGCACCTTAATTATTTTATAAATTAATAATTATTTATTATAAGCAATAATTACTAGTCAGAAACATAAATATAATTTTTAAAATCTTCCGAGAACAAATAAATGCCGCCGACGGGAATTGAACCAGCACCTTCTGATTGCCGGTCAGGTGTACGGAACCACTGTGCTACGTCGGCTTATTTTTAATCGCCAAAGAATTCATTAAATACTAGTATTTCATTAAACAATTATTGATTTTTTTATTCTTTTCACCTGAAAACAACCAACTATTTGTTTGTAGGAATGGTATTGTTAAATACTTAATTTCTCACTAGGTGGCGTCGCGATATATTATATCTTCATTTAATCGTGAAATATTTTGACTTGTGAAATATTATTTTAAGTAAAATTATGTTTATTTCTTGTAACAATTTATTATCCTTTGAACTTGGCATAAAAACCTTGTTTTGTAAAAACATAATTTTACATTTAATAAAAATATATCATTATTTATTAATTTGAAATGTAATTCTTTTGTTTTAATGTTTGACATTATCTAAATCTGAATCATTAATGATTTTTATAATGTATTAACGATCTTCGCTTGAAAGGTAATTCTGTTAGTCTGTACGATAATTTCATAACAAAAAATTCTAATTATATTAGTAAAAGGATTGGCAACATTTGTCTTTGAAAAGCAGTGATCCTGAGACAAATATTTTCAGCTACACAAATTTTACAACAAAATTATAATTATCCGGTGATTTTTCACGCGTTACACCAAATAAATACATCAAATAAATCGGTACATTGCATTTTCAAATATTTCTCTTATCTATTTATTTTCTCACAAACCATATTTCCGATGCATTCACCGTATGATGTTTGTGACATTTTTCCAATAAAATGTTTTCCCACTTTCCTTTGGCAAGATGTTATCAAAAGATTTAAATGATGAAAACTATATTTTGTTTTAGAGAAGTAAAATAAAGTCGACTGACACTTTCGTGAAATGATTTAAAAACTTGTTTCACTTTTTCTTGATCTGAGTTTTTTTATTAATATTTAGGGGCCATTAAAAGAAAAGAGTATGTGACGAAATAATAAAATTTATTTGAAAATAATAAAGCTAACAGTTTTTTATTGATTCAAAGTTTAACAGTTTTTTTAAAGATTCATAGTTTAACAGTTTTTTTAAAGATTCATCTTTTGATTCTAGATTACGAGATTAAGGTATAAATATATAAGACTCGAAGCGTTTTCATTAGATTGAAATAAAACATTATTATAAGCAATAATTAGTCGCCTGAAATATCCATACAAATTGAAAATATCTCCCAAGTAATAATAAATGCTAGTGATGACTAATGACTTACATGTTTACTCGGGAGATATTTTTAATTTGTATGAATATTTCAAACGACTAATTATTGCTTATAATAATATCTTATCCTTTGTGCTATGCATAAAAAACCTTTTCTTATAAATATTAAATTATTATTATTTAAAAAAAATAAACTTTAAATTCAGTTACGTGATTACTACGAAAATCATGTCGGTAAGTAAATGAATACCTCTTCAAATATGAATCATTTTATGAGGCGCCATGTCATTTTTAAACATAATAACAAAATTTAAAGGATTAAAGCAAGAGATGAACCAAGTGAAATTTAATTGAATCGTCCGCATGTTCAATAAGGTGCCATCCCGCTCACTCCTTTCAAACCTTCTTTTGGGACCGCTCGTTCAAGACTGAAGTCATTAATAAACCACTCACACTGAAGTCATGGAAAGCGTTCCGATATTATCAATGCTGACAGTTGTAGGATCGAGATTTAAGAACACAGAGTTTGATCAATTCATCAAATTTTAAAGTAAATCTTCAAGTTTTGTGGAAGTCCTATTCAAGTTATCTTAGTATATCATTACGCGCCAGTTTCTTCAGGGAACTGGAATAATAGCAAAATTTGAATGGAGCTTTTGTTCAAATTTCAAATTCAAATTGTTCAAATTCTGTAAAACAACCCGATGTTTGATGTTCCAAACACAAGACATTTGATTACACGAGTTTTAAATTAGTAATAATTATATGTTGACGGCAATAGGGTATTTTCATCGTCTTTTTTTACTCTCGAACAAAATAACAAATCATCAAATTTAAAAGTTAATTTTCAAGTTCTGGGAAGATTCTATTCAAGTTCTTTCATCTTTTCAGTTTTTTTAAACAACTGGCCAATAATAATAAAATAAAAGAACTTGAATAGGACCTTACCAGAACTATAAAATAGACTTTGAAATTTTATGAAAAGTTCAAATTCTGTGTAACAAAACGTACTTAATAGTAATTTAAAACATCTTAACTCGTTAATTTTTAGCGTGTTAACTTTGTAGTTAAATTCTCTGAATATCAACTCTTAACAACTTTCAAACTGATTTATATGGACAAATTAATCTAGAGGAAAGACGTTCAGAGGCGGTTTAAGGGGAGATTGGTCTCCGATGGAACGAGCCAACATAATGCACGTGTTGTTGTGTTGATGTGAAGATTTTTATAGAAGGAAAGACATGCAAAGATCAAAGGGCCATTCCTCAGCAAAAAATGTGACCGAGTTTAAATGTTTAACACGTGTCGAGCGTTTCTCGTGACTGTGAACACGTGTCTAATGCCTGTTTTACACGATACTTTTTTCATACCGATCCCCATATAGAGACCCATTTGAAAAATCTTCGCTTTACACGATCAATATTTCCATACTTTTTTTCCATACGATTTCATACAGATAGTTGCCATTAGAGAAGAAATAACATTTGGGATGGTAATTGTTGACGCAACTACGCATACCTACTAACTAACTAACAGTGTGTACATCTTCAAGTGACGATACAATATCGAGTCTGCTAAAAGAACCTGGAAAGTTTACATATGTGCTCTCACAAATTTTTAGGTGGACGTGCTCCAAAGGATCAAGGGTAAGTCAGTTCCCGATTGTAACTAAATGTTAGCCCGCTTCCCAAATAGATGTGTCAACTTAAAAGGTTACCAAAACATATTGATTACAGTCCACAAAACTGATTCGCATGCGATGTGCGACTACAGTACTAAATCATCAAAAAATGGCAACACCTTGAACACAACCATAGATGACAATCATTAAAGCATCTGTCACTTTCATTTCCGAGCTGTGTCACGTGCTTGCTCGTTATCCAGTCGATATTTTTCTTTACCCTTTCGTTGTTAGAACCTTTTTCATTGTGATTTTTGTAGGTAGATAATACGATGTTCATATCATATAACAGGTGTAACCGTCAAAATACGGCAGCGCAGACGCCAAAGCGGTCAAAACCCTGTCTCTTTTCATTATTAATCGAAGTATGTTATAATATGAAGTTATTAAAAATATTTCCATGAGTTAACAGAACGTACGTAAAGTTTTCGTGTATGAATTCCTCAAAACAAAATATTAAATCATCAAACATGCACGCGAAAATTGACAATAACACATTCAAAATTAGTAATAAATACAAGTATTTAAGTATTTTTATTAATATTAAAAATAGAAAACTGAATAAACGTGCAAGATTTTTAAGCAAAACAGTGAGAAATTACAGATGTCAAATAATGTCCGCCATCTTCAACTATCAACATAGATGTACCACTCACGGTACCAACTGCCAAAGTAGAACTCGTCCTTTTTTTCATCCCGAATCGCTAGGAATAAGCAAACTTGATGGAAAAAAAGAATGATGCAAAATCGTCAAATGGTATTATTCTTACCTCTCGTTTACGATACAGAAGCACCAGAGGCGGATTTGCCCTTAGGCCTATGTAGGCCCGGGCCTAGGGCGGCCAGATATTAGGGGCGGCCAATCGTGACAAAAAAGTCACAGATGATAACAAGAAATTACTTCCCAAGTACCTAAATATTCTACGTACAAAATAGCGATATGCAAAAGCGTGTTCATACACAGCAAACAGCGCGCCCCCACGCCCCGCAGCCGCCCTCGCCACACCTATCATGCTCCGTCGCTCGCCCGCTCGCGTATTTCCAATCCCTACCATTCCAGAGGAACAAACCCGCGTAGGGATTGGAAATACGCACCCGCTCGCGACAGGCGACAGCAGTCAGTGCCGGCAGTGGTCAGTATGCCAGTGTGCGTACAGCAATTGCAGCGAGTTGACGAGCGTTTTTCTAATTTCTTAAAGGTATTCGCTAAGCCCGTCTGAAGTCGAAGAAAAGGCAAAATCATTGCAAATGATTTATTCTAGTGATTTAGAAGCCCATTTTTCAGAAGAATGTCTCCATTTTCGTGCTCATTGCAGTGTGAAAAATAAGGATCGAAACAATGCTGTCAGTTTGTTAAAATGGTTACGAACTGAAGATCTTCAAACCATTTATTCAAACGTGGATATTGCTCTTCGAATGTGTGTGTGTACTCCTGCCAGTAACTGTTCTGGAGAACGATCATTTTCTTGTTTACGACGTGTAAAAAATTATTTACGCACAACAATGGCGGAGCAAAGGCTGAACAATCATGCTTTGCTTAACATAGAAGCAGATTTTTTAAGGAAATTGGATTGTGAAGATCTAATTAATGATTTTGCTGCACTTAAGTGCAGACGAGAATTGTAACTGTCAGATTTATGTTTTGAGTTCAGTTTTTTTTTATGTTAGATAATGCTTTACGTAATTTTTTTTACCAACGTTTTAATTTGTATTTTAAGTTTAGTTATTATATTCGAATATGTACCTTAAGTTGATTTTTATTTAAAAGAGGTGCTGATTTCTTTTATTTGTTTGGAGACTTAATAATAAATTTTTGTCCAGCCCGTATCTGGCAACCCTTATTGTAACTGTGAAACACTTATATATTATTGTATGAGAATAAACCTGAAACTAGTTAAATAAATTAAAACTGTTTGAAATGTTTTATTCAAATCCTTGAAACCTTAGAAAGTATTACAAACTAGCAGCTATTATAGTTAACTTAATTTCTGAATCGATTTCGATAAAAGTTGTCAATAAAGTAAATTCATTATGTAGTCTATAGTCTATATCAGGGGTCTCCAAACAACGGCCCGCCAATGTCATCAATCCGGCCTGCGACAATCGACAATTATACAGTAATTGAACTAGCGAATTTAGCAAGCGTATTTTTTTACATAAATTCCACACAGGAGGCTTTGAGGAAAATATTTTCCCTCACGACCTATGTCATCTTAGGTGATGCTGTGTGGAGGGTCTTTTTAAGGAAGGGAAGGATAGGAAGTTCTGAAAAGGAAAATGTATGAGGGGTGGGTAGGATTCTGGGGATTAGTGTGTCCAGGAGTGACATACGTATGAATACATCCCTCCAACTGCGGTGCAAGGCGATGGGTCAAGATAGTCCGGCTGGAAAGGTCAAAATGCCTCCCTCACCCAGTCTCTTTCGATCCGGCCCGCCACGCAGCAGACGTATCCGCCGCCAAGACCTGGACAAATCTCACCCCATGAACCATGAATGATAATGGCAGGAAAATTAAAACGGTTTTGACCCTAGGAACTTACTGAAAAGTTTGAATACTCCTGGTCAATATGATGGGTACTGAGAAAGGGGCGACTACATGGTCTGGGGCCTAGGGCGGCCAAGACTGCAAATCCGCCTCTGAGAAGCACATAAATTGCTTGTTTAACAGTGCTAATAGATTTTTAAATAGGTGATAAAATACCTAATATGGTTTGCTAATTTGATTCTATGGCATTAATGTTGAGGCTGAGTAGGGGGATGAGTTGTAGATTAGAAAAGCGGGGAAGCACCTGGCTATTCATATTTAGTTGGTAAAACACGGATAAAGCAACACAAATCAAAATTTCAATTCTGAATGTGTTATTCAGTAGGAAGATACTGAGAGTATATTTTACTCTAAACGTGCTGCAAATATGCGATATTATTGTTTAAATGAATTTATTGCGAAAATACACAAATAATCCGGATTCATAGTCGAAAACCTTACCCCTCGATCACGGAGGCCATCAAAAGTTTACTTCAGTACTCGAGGGGATCCAACCCAGAAGCGGCTACCAAACTTTAAAGCAACACTACTTATGAATTATACTAGTACAGAGTGAAAAGTTGTGTAGATAGTACCATGGTGTCTGCGGGCTGTATATTATTATGTATAATTAATTAATACGCCTCAATAACAACTTAACCCTGGCTTCAATGTAGCTCCCTCGCCTAAAATGTTCATTTAACATTGGCCGCCCAAACGACAAGGAAAAGAAACTGAAAATTATTACCAACAATTTCATTTTAAAATCATGGAACGTTCTCTGATAAACAGATTTCTGTCATCTCCGAATGCTCCTTGCGGACGTTTTGCGATGAATAAAATATACGGGTTTTGCGAATACTTAAAGGATAAATTTTAACTCCCTTAGCATTTTAAATCGACTACCTCCATTATTTTGTTTTTCAGTTTCGAAGTTAATCTGCAGATTTTCAAGACGGGGAAATATCAGTTAAAAATTCAAGAAGGATTCCATTTATCAGAGTTTAACCTTTTCTGTTATTTACAGCAACTTGCTTCGAGATATTAATATTTCGCTTTTGTTTCAGAACGTTTGAAATGCCAGTGAAGTGATTTGAATAATTATTCACTTCGAAATGCGCCAACGGTAAATTTGTTTACGTTCAACGTTTTGAAAGATTTTTGATTTTATTTCTTAAATGGGGAATAGCTTTCAAGCACCTACTTATGTTAATTAATTTGATTGATTGAATATCTTTACGACTTCACTATTTGTATAATATATTAATTTTTTTATTTTGTCAGAAACAATTATTTTTTTAAATTTTTACAAGGTAAGGTTAAGCCAAAAAATTTTAATGCTAAAGTTATTTAGAGATAGGAGTTATATTTTTATTGAAACTATTAAGTAGGTAAAAGGGAGAGGAAGAGAAATATAGGACTAAGATAGGAGATGCTCTCAATTCTTTACTCATGCATTAATTTATGTTCATACGCGCTACTTCGGTTCAATATTTCTGAGGGTTATTGTTACTCTATGAAATTGTGTTGTTGCTTCGGTGAAATTTTAGATTGTTACATTGACAAAAAATTATCTGTGTTCACCTTCACTATGGTACTTATAGTAGATAAAGGTGAAATGATAAAGGTGTTTATATATAAGTAGTGAGAAAGCTGCATTCGATTGCGAACTGTCGCCCAGGAGAGGAAGTGGAGAGAGTACGGGGAATAAAGGATTTTTTATATGATTTGTTTTGCATCTAACAAGCGGGAAAATAAAAAAATAAATCTAACACTATCAAGGACTATCAAAGGGTGGATATCACAGGGACAATTTAACGCTGCAGCGGAACTGCACTTGTACCAAATTACAGTTCGTACAAGGATTTCGAAACCATGCATTTCCGCGTCCCCCTCCATTGCGTCTTTCACCAACCTATCCATCTAAAAATAATGTATAGTAAGACATATAAAACTTATTTTTCATTCCACTAAAACACCGGAAAATATGCTTTGGCTTCATGGAATCTGACACACCACTATCCATCCAGAAATGTGAGTTGGACGCATTTATTTACAAATGATTATAAGCAATAATTATTCGCCTAAAATATCCACACTAATTGAAAATATCTGGAATTAAGCCAGCACCTTCTAATTGCCGCTCAGCTCCTCTGAATCATTAAGCTAAGTCAGTTTATTCCCAACCAGCCAAATAATTAAATTATTTCTTAAAATAATTTGTCATCATTTGTGTCATGCATAAAAAACCTTATATTATAAACGTTATCCTTAAAAAATCAACATTTATTTACAGCTATCAGCTTCATTTGCACCATCCGCCAAAAAAAATAAGGTTTGTTCAGAGTTTTTGAAAATAAAAAGCTTTTCGAACAAAAGGGTTTCGAAAACTAATAAATAAATTGAATTTAACTACGGTGACCTGCTCTGAAACCATTTTAAAATTTTGTTAACTTTTCAATCCAGATTTTTATTGTAGAATTAATATAAAACTTTGATGTAAAATGTATTTAATTTGCAAAAAAAAAATCATGTGTTTTCCAAATGTACCTACCTACCTACCATTTTCCGAACCCTTTTTATGTTGGGGCCAAAAAATATTCAAAACATGTAAAAGGGTAGACCGAGGTATACAAAGGGTATGTGTTTGGGTTGATTTGTTTTGGCCATTATCGAAATTTGTAAACTCCCTGAGTGAGATCTTTATGTGACAATGTAATAAAAAATGGACCATGTTCATTGCATATATATTTTATGTGGTGTGATATTTATGTTTGGAAAAAATTACAACAGACATTAGCTAAATATTGCGTTTGTCTATAAGAAAGGCAAAAGGAAGGATAGAGGATCTGTGTTTTTGATCCGGTTGTTTAACGTTGCTAAAGCCATTCAATTCAATTTGTAATGATCAATTTTTCCCAAGATATCAATTATTGTCCCTATCCGAAATCGTTTAATTTATTTTACGATTATGACAAGTTCAAAAATTGAATCCAAAAAGTTTCCAGAAACCACTGAAAAATTCTTGAACTAAGAAATAAACCGTATATAATATATAATTTTAATGAATTAACACGTCCAGTGGTTCTTTTGAATCGAAAATTTATGGTTTGGAACGGAAGCGACAAGCTGAAAATGCTCGTCGTTGACCTAGAAATTTTCGGCAGAAAAAGCTATCCGCAAAAGGATTACATCGCTGGAGGGTTCCTTTGGCGAGTTTTATAAAAAAATATGGATTTCAAAGGACTGCACCAACTTCGATAAAATCTGGAAAAAAAATAAAACGTCTTGAAAGCAGTTTGCGTGATAAACTTACTTACTTACTTTTACTCCATTTTTAAATGTTTTTACTACTATTATTGTAAGCGGAAAATGTTGCTTGTGAAATGATGGATGGCTTAGCCCAAGAAGTTTGAGCTAAGCTCTTTTGCCAATTCAGCCACTAACCGGTTTATTTTAGTAATGTCTCATCTCAACATTAAATAAATTTAACTCGGTGGCAAGTGTAAAGTTAAATAGGTCAAACTGTAAATCACGTGTTAGGAAAACAATTGATTTGAATTGCACCGTGTAAGAAAGTACTAGATGTTAAGCTATAAAATATTTTATTCATAAGTAAATTTATTTTAGTCGTTGACGACAATACAATATAATATATAAATTCAATACTCTACATCTGTATGTAAAACAGAAAAGAAAAAAAAAGATTCGGTCACATCTGAAAATTGGACCTATGACCTCAGTCTTGCCGGGGCCATTACCTTATCGCTGAACTTATTCGACCATATCAACTTCCGTCATATTTAACTGTATCATATGCAATCGAACATAAAGATAGCAGCCAAAAACAATGCGATAAGAAAAGTTAGGATAATTTTGGTGGCTAAGATATCCTTCATCTTGCAATGAAAAACATTAAAAAGTTATTAGGCCTATGGACACGGGAAGGAAAAATAAAGATAAAATGTAGCAACCTAACAAAGAAGTATCAAGATATGGATTATGGACACGGAAAGGAAGAATATAGATAAAATGTTGCAACCTAACAAAGAAGTATCAAGATATGGATTATGGACATGGAAAGGAAGAATATAGATAAAATGTTGCAACCTAACAAAGAATTATCAAGATATGGATTATGGACATGGAAAGGAAGAATATAGATAAAATGTTTCAGCCTAACAAAGAAGTATTAAGATATGGATTATGGACACGGAAAGGAAGAATATAGATAAAATGTTGCAACCTAACAAAGAAGTATCAAGATATGTATTATGGACACGGGAAGGTATAATATAGATAAAATGTTGCAACCTAACAAAGAATAATCAAGATATGGAATACGGACACGGAAAGGAAGAATATAGATAAAATGTTGCAGCCTAACAAAGAAGTATCAAGATATCGATTATGGACACGGAAAGGAAGAATATTGATAAAATGTTGCAACCTAACAAAGAAGTATCAAGATATGGATTATGGACACCGGAAGGAATAATATAGATAAAATGTTGCAGTCTAACAAAGAAGTATCAAGATATGGATTATGAACACGGGAAGGAAGAATATAGATAAAATGTTGCAACCTAACAAAGAAGTATCAAGATATGGATTATTTATTTATTTATTTATAATGTATTACAAAAAACATGGTAAGTAACACATTATTCCCAATGAGTTGAGATAAAACTCATTACGGGAATTATGGACATGGAAAGGAAGAATATAGATAAAATGTTGCAGCCTAACAAAGAAGTATCAAGATATGGATTATGGACACGGAAAGGAAGAATATAGATAAAATGTTGCAACCTAACAAAGAAGTATCAAGATATGGATTATAGACACGGGAAGGAATAATATAGATAAAATGTTGCAACCTAACAAAGAATAATCAAGATGTGGAATACGGACACGGAAAGGAAGAATATAGATAAAATGTTGCAGCCTAACAAAGAAGTATCAAGATATGGATTATGGACACGGAAAAGAAGAATATTGATAAAATGTTGCAACCTAACAAAGAAGTATTAAGATATGGATTATGGACATGGGAAGTAATAATGTAGATAAAATGTTGCAGTCTAACAAAGAAGTATCAAGATATGGATTATGGACACGGGAAGGAAGAATATAGATAAAATGTTGCAACCTAACAAAAAAATATCAAGATATGGATTATGGACACGGGAAGGAAGAATATAGATAAAATGTTGCAACCTAACAAAAAAATATCAAGATATGGATTATGGACACGGAAAGGAAGAATATAGATAAAATGTTGCAGTCTAACAAAGAATTATCAAGATATGGATTATGGACACGGGAAGGAAGAATATGCTGCAACCTAAAAAAGATTAACGTGTTATGTATGTCTTCTATATGGTTTTCCACTATGCATTTTTCTTGTTTAATGTTATTTTTTTCTTCTATTATTTTTCTTTATAATATACATTGAATATTTTGAACGTTTACAAAAATTACTTTAAAAAAATCAACGTACTAAAAAAACTTGACAAAATTTACAATTAATTCAAACAAATTACCATGTACAATGTGACCTTAGAATCGGGTATCCCAGTAAGGTCGTATTCTTTTCAACAATTGTAAAAAAATATTTAAAAATTAAAATACTCATTGGCGAAGCCAAATGTGATACCACTATTTTCGATTAATCTTTACTACGAATCGGAATAAATACCAAAAATATGCTTCAAATAAATTCAACCTTTTCCCATTATTTCGCTTAGTTGTGATTTAAGTACAATTGATAATATCGTAATGAAAAACAGAAGCGTTAAATTCTAATAAATTTTTATTTTTTTATTTATTGTTTTTGTGTTTAATTCGTAGAACTCCATTTATTTTTTTTGTATAAATTTAATTTAGATTAAATTTGATAATATTATTATTAAGTTCTGCAAGTGTTTTAGTTTTTTATTGTTGTGACAGCTGTTTCGGCTTACAAGGCCATTTTAAAACTGTGGTTAGTCCACATTGAGACGACGTATTTATACTATTTCAAATGTAAATTTTGAAGGTGCATACATTGATTTATTACTGGTTAAACCGATGACATAATCTATTGTTGGTTAAACCAATCTATGTTTTCCCCTCAGTAAATGGTAATGAGTTCTTTATTATTTACTAATGACTTTATTGCTACGAATTATTTGGGTGCATTATACTGCTTGGGTTTTGTGAAAATACTGAGAAGTGGTGAGTAAATTATTTTCCGTACTTTATTAATTAGTGTTAAATTTGGGTCATTTGTTCGTTTATTGATTTCTAATTGTTCAAGTAAATTTAATCTAATGCCCTTTTTTCTATATGTAATGGTTTAGGACCCTTGTTGTTAAGTGGGGTATGATTATTCACCAAGAGATGTTCTGCGAATTTTGAGGATGTGTTTTTATTATTATAACATCGTTTATGTTCTTTGAATCTAGTTGAGAATGCCCTCCCCGTTTGTCCGATGTAAGTGGCGTTACAATCGGCGTGGTCACATTTTAATTCATATATGCCACTGTTATTGAGTATAGGGATTTTACTTTTAGAGTTTTTAAGGCTTGTTCCTAAATTATTGTTTGTTCGAAAAGCTTATTTAAACCACATTTTTTAATTTCTTTTGCATTTTTTTCAGATATTGGGCCGAGGAATTCGAGACATGCAAATTTTTCTATATTTTTGTTATTTACCGGATATATTAAATTGATTTTATTTTTATATTTCTTATTTTTTATTATTTTACAATGTTATTTGCCTCATAGCCGTTATTAATCGCGATCGTTTTTATCGTTTCCTTTTCTTTTACATAAGCTTTATTGTCTAAGAGAATGTTAATGAGTCTATGTACCATTGAATGGTAAGCTGATAATTTATGGGACTATGGATGATTTGAATTTGAATTTATTGTTGTATCTGTAAAAGTTGGTTTTCTAAATATTTCAAAGTTATGTTTATTATTACTTTTACCAATTGTCAGATCTAAAAAGTTTATTTTACCTTCAATCTCATGTTCAACTGTGAAGCAGATTTTATTATTAACGGTGTTGGCCCAATTAGTAAAGATATCTAACTGTCGGTTGGTACCATTCCAACATATAAAGATGTCGTCTACGTATCGGACATAATATAATATACAAAATTTACATTTGAAATAGTATAAATACGCCGTCTCAATGTGGACTAACCACAGTTTGAAAATGGCCTTGTAAGCCGAAACAGCTGTCACAATAATAAAAAACTAAAACACTTGCAGAACTTAATAATAATATTATCAAATTTAATCTAAATTAAATTTATAAAAAAATAAAATAAAATAAATAAATAAAATAAAAAAAATGTATTTTTCATTCGAAATGTATGAAAGTACATATGAAATAACTTTAAAGAAATATACTTTTACAGCTAAGATTATCTGTGATAGTTTCCATTGACTAATTTAGTTGTCTCCTTATAAAATTATTAACAAAATAAATTTTAAAAACCCCACTTTTGCGCTAAAATCAACCATTTCTAGACTAATGATATCTGACTATACCAGCAACAACGGATGATTTAACCATTTCATAGGAATAATGGCTGGCATGATATCCGACTATACCAGCGCCAACGGATGATTTAACCATTTCATAGGAATAATGGCTGGCATGATATCCGACTATACCAGCGTCAACGGATGATTTAACCATTTTGTTGGAATAATGGCTGGCATGATATCCGACTATACCAGCGTCAACGGATGATTTAACCATTTCATTGGAATAATGGCTGGCATGATATCCGACTAAACAAGCGCCAACGGGCATCTATTGAGAAAACATCTATTAAAACATCTATTGTGAATTTATTTTATTCATGTCAAGGGCAGAAAACACCATTTTTTACTATTCTGTGTTCTATCGAATGAAAATAATTCAATAAAAAAAAACACCACAAGACTAAAATGTCAGATGTACTGTATAACTGGGTACAAAATACTTGAAAAACCTGTATTATGCAATTCTTACAAAAAGTAGTATCGAGTCTGTTTGATTGTAAGAACTCCGATGTTGTTGTACATTATTTGCATATAGATAAAAAATAAAAATTATTCCTGATTCTTTGCCATTATATTTAAATTAGATAAGGAGATTGATTTCAATTTTTTGCACACGTAAAAATTACATACAAAAGTTTGTAATGGGAACCCACTAAGTTACTCCCTGTTTTTGGGTAATATAATATAAATTTTGCACATTATAGGGTTAATAATATTATAATGTAATTATTATATAATTACATTATTAAATTCGATACCAGCTGAAGTCCCCGACGTTGCACGGGCTTTCCACAAAGTTGTTCGAAATAATACTTAGACAGTGACATGCCTATTGTTTTGAAGGTCAAGTGAGCATAATTTCATGAATCTCAGAAGAAAACTGTTGATTCTTATAAAAATCAAACAAACGCCGTCCGACCGCCATAGACAATTTTCTTTAAATAAATAGATTCATGTTCTACGGACGTACGAGTACAATGACCTGATTTTGGTTTTCATTTTTGAAATACTTTATGGGAGGTTTTTATTTCATTATGGCGTCGGGTAATGTGTTAATTAATATTTCGCAAATTTTGTGCCTCACAAATTTTACAATGTTTCAATTCATCTGTATTTATTATTAACGATTTGCACTTAGAGGCGATTATTATTCAAACGAAAACCCATTAACCAGAGCGGGAAATCCTTCAAATACGAACCGCGTTCAGCACACGATAAGCAACGTTGAATATTTCCCTTTAATTCAGAGAGACAGATAATAATTTGAAAATGTATTTCAGAACTTGTTTGATGCAGGTACATAAATGTTTAACATGATAGTTACGAAATGTCTAGTAGTTTCTCCTTCAAATTCACGAGTTCTTGGATTAGTAACACGCACGCAGAGTGTATTTACAAAATGTATTAATGGTGATTACAATATTTTTGTATTAGAATATATTTATAAATAACGAGTGCGATTTTGTATATACTAATTTATATGATCTTAAAGCCAGATTGATTCGTGGCTAACAGAGACTTCGCTTCCTTTGAATGTTATACCAAATAACATCTGAAATTCTATTATTTATTGAAACTTATAAACCTCATTGTAACATTTAACCATCGAAGAAGATAATATCAACAATTCTCAATGAAAATGTGTTTAAATAATATTTGCAAACGTCTATGAGTTATTGCGGGGCGAATTTACAGACTTGTGTATTTCAAGCCTATACGTTAAAATCAGATACGGAATAACGTCTTGGGGAAACTGAAAAGATAAATATAGGTTACGTTCAAACAATCCAAAATTCCATGACTAAGCTTTTATTAAGCAAAAGTATTTATGTATTTACACAAATAAGAGAATATAAAATTATTATATAGGCGGTTTTGGGTACCACAGGGGTACGCGGGTTCATCGGGTAAGGTGTGTTCAGGATGCGGCTGCCCACCAGCTGCTTGGCGTGCCAGATCGGGAGAGGCTGGATCGGGGAGATCTTTTGTCCTCTCTAACTGGTCTCTCGACACATCACCTTGCGCCACAGTGAGAGGTATATATTCATTAGTCTGTCACTACTGAACACACTGATCCACAGATTCCTACCAACCCTTCATACCTTTTTCCTACCCAAAACTTCCTCTCCTTCCTTTCCTCACAAAGAACCTCCACACAGCATCCACAAAGATGACTTATACCTGACTGGTACCTGAGGAAAATAATTTACTCCTATGTGGGATTAATGTAAAAAAAAAAAATTAAATATGAGTCACTCTGAGAACATGTTGACATGTTTACTTACGATTGCGTTTGATTAAGATTCTATTGAAATATCATTATGTTCATCAAAATTACATGTAAATATTTTTTTACATGACGTTTTATTGCATTGCGTTATGTTATAAGTCTACAAAAACACGGTTGTCCATTATTGTGGATGTAGAACAAATTATGGACTTAAAACAAACCGAAACTTTTTTTTATTAAAACCAGAACAGAGTATTGTTTTTCTTTCTTGTTATTTGTCCAGTGAAAAGGCGAACTCAATGTACGATAAAATATGTTAAAGTGGTAAAATTATGGCTGAATGACGCAGATATTGAAACGCTTTTTCTATAAATTTATCGATCCTTTCTACAACTCACTTGCTGTAACTTTCTAAACTGTTTTACATAATGATTTCTCTTTACTTTTTATAATAACTACAAACAAAAAAAATCTGCTTATGCATTATATACTTTAGGTACTTGCAAATATAGTAATCGTTTTTATACTACCCACACTCAGGCAGTGCCTTAGTGGGTTTTCATTTATTTTTTATACTATTTGGTATTATATATTATGTTATTATGTACCATTTGTTAATATGTATTATATGTGTAAAGAAATGAAAATAAATAAAGTTAAAAAAAAATATGTTACCGGTCAAAAATGATGTGGAACAAACTAATACGAAAGAAAACGTGGTGTAGCGTTTTATTCTACATCCCGATATGGAACAAACCAACACAATATCGGTCTTACTAAATATATTTTTACACGCCGTTCAACGTTGGTGTAGTAAGGCCAACATTGAGCCTGTTTTAAGACCGCTTTAACCAAACAAACGATAAGGAAATAAGTCAAGTTGTTCCCTATTCTAACTTTACGCATCGCGTAACGTTTACAACGCGTTTAGAAATAAAGGGGTAAATAAATATATTTACATTTTTCATTTAGAACTAATAATCTCTTAAAACTTTTTAATCCCTTAGGATACGACCAACTACAATAGCAGTGCAGTGAAATCATGACTACCTTCAGGTACACTGCAATGTACAGTGTATAGAGCTAGGTTTTAGAAGTGTTGGTTACTGTCCATGAATATTCCTAACTAAATCGTTGAAATTGTAGATGCCTGTCAATTATTTCAAATATAATTTTCAATATTATAGATATATTTACAAAATATTTGCCGTCTTCTAGGGGTTAAATTCTCATAGTTTCTGTTTTTTTACTAGACATATAATAAGGCAATACGTAACATTAGTTATTTTATTTTTAAAAATTCCAATTCGTTTAAAATGGTCCGTAGAACAAAATAATATTCGACTAGCGAGGTGCTACTTACTTCTTCTCTTTTCTCTGCTGTTTCTTCTTCTTGAACGCCTTCTTCACCCGCAGCAGTAGGAACGCCGCGCGATCAATGGTCAAGGCTGAACTGACGGGTTTCTTATTACTCTGCTCTTCCATTGCGAACCTTCCAGCAGACACCGACCTTAAGTCGGCGGAATTCCGATTTCCATTTCTGAAATGGATTTACTAAAAAAAACAACCGACATTTCAAAAATAAAATCCATGAAAAAATATTTTAAAAAGGGTTCTTTTTGTGAATTTACGAACGAACTTTAAAAAGTTTATTTATTCAAACGCAAAAGTTTAAAAAATATATTTCTTCCACAAGAACAAACATTACTTTTAAAAACTAGGAGTAAAAATATTTTCAGTGAAATATGTTCCTTAAAATTTTGATTATATTGATCACGAATAATTTTGTATTCTTTCAAGAAACACCACTTTTTTAGAAGCTTTACACACTCACACTTATTCACGTTTTTCTATCACTTTTCTAGATAAATTTATTTTTCAATTTGTTTTTAATAAGTTTTACCTTTTCAATTGCACGTTAGTTTATTTAATAGTTTCCCTAAAATATTGTTTATAATTTATAAGCTCTATCTCAAAAACGTAAATTCACTTCATGCTTTGCAAATTAAATTTATTATTTGGACGGAAGCATTAAGCGAAGTAATTCATTAAAACGATTAATTTATTATATTTTCTCGTTTCTGTTGAAGCTACGCCATAGATTCAGGATATCTGAAAAGAAGAAAAAATAAATTAGAACATTAATCTAATGATGTTATATCAGAAAAATATTGGTACCTATAATTTATCATTGTCATGTATAGAGTCAGGTAAATTCTTGGATAAGGACAAGTAAATTCTCGGATAAAGACAAGTAAATTCTTGGATAAAAATAAGTAAATTCTTGGAAAAGGACAAGTAAATTCTTGGATAAAGACATGTAATTTCTTGGATAAGGACAAGCAAATAACATCATTTAAAATCAAAGATTTTCCTTGTGGATAATTAAATAAGAAATACCATTTGATAAATTCCTCTTGTTCCTAGCTGAAAGCGCTGATTAGATTTTTTTATTCTAATTCACTGATTGATTAATCGTTTTTGATATATTAATTGCATTGATACTCAATGTTATCAATTCAATCACTTCTTATTTTGATTACTTCGTTAGGGTTAAAAAAATAGGATTCACTTGAATATCGACAAATCATTAATTCAAATCATCATTACATTTGTTTAATTAATTTGATGGAATTAATCAATTCACCTAATACATTCAATTACTTGAATCACATATTTGATTCAATAATTTATTTGATTCAGTTAAAAGAATCAATACATTAATAAACCTGATTCAATATTTACCATAATTAATTTATTCAGTCCACATTGTCCACCGAATTATTCAAAAGTGCTCTTTACATTGCGTACAGTTTCATATGATTTCATTATCAACACGTATTTCTAAAAGTGAGAAATACTTATAACCGATTAAACCATCCGCGCTCACTGACTCGTGGCAAACGGTGACCGGATAAATCATCACAATGATAATTCATCACTTCTTTAAAAAGTTATATAAATTCATGGAAAGTTATGAAACAAAAACTTTATTAACTGGGTTAACTAGGTTAGGTTAAAAAAAAAAATTTTCATCGTTTCTAATGACTTTATATCACCTTTTAAAATTGTGTTGAATTGTCACTGTGTCGAGTTATCATGAAACCGTGGCAAACATTAGAGATGCAATGAAATTACTTTTCACCGGATTGTCTCGAACTTATGTTTCATTCATTATTTGTCTCTCATGCAATTCAATCCGTAGGACGTCATCATTTGGAGCAATGTCGTGTCTTTATGGAAAAGTACGATTAAAATACTCACTTACTTGTCAGGTGTCGAAATATACAACTTTTAATACAGGATATTTAAAATGAGAACTAATGATACGTATAAAGACGACCACGAGCCGAGCCACGAATTACCGGAAAGGAACACAACACAATATTTGTATGTTCACGTAAGCTTGTATGTAAGTAAAGGAGATATGTATATCAAAATTAACTTTTTTTAACTTACTTTAAGTTAAAAAAAAAAACTTTTCAGCGATACAAGTACCCATTGAGAAACTTCTAAAAAGTAAGTATGATTTGAGATTTTCACGGTCAAAAGTATTATAATGAATTGTTTTTGGGGTATCATGCCGTGTTGCGCCACCTCCTTCTTCAGCCAGCGTTTCGGGCAGCATTGTAGTATCCATCATCAGGGCAGATGTGTAATCAAAAATACTAAAAAGTAGTTTATTGTGATTATTTTTTTAATATAAAAATAATAATTAATTAAAACCTGTAAACGTTTTTGTTGTTTATAACCTGATAGTATTATTACGCTAGCGTCTGCACGGTCTAGGCCCTCTGATTGGTCGTATTTAAATCGTATGTTTCGGGTAAACTCCTCATTGGGGGTCTGCAGGCAAAAAACGACCACTCTGCCCCTCAATTTTAACCAACCGTAAGGTTCATTTCGGTTTAAACGCGACCGGATCCAAAAACATAATACTTTAATATTAAGACCCGATTTCACACTGAAATAGAATCGCCACATGTAATACGAGATTTCTTATAAAACATCGTTTCTGCTCATATATATTTTGGATAATATCGAAGAAAATATGTTTTAGAAAGTTCATAATCCATTGGATTAATTGCATTACAATGAAAATTGTCGATAATTAGGTGATAATGTTTCACGTTTGTAAAAAATCACGCGTTCTTGAGGTCCTTGAAAATGGATGGTCGACAGAGCGCCTATCTGGCGGTATAAGAACAAATCAAATGACTGGCGCGAATATTTAAATATGCAGTTAACAATACACATAGTTATTCAAAATGACTTGACCATTAACAAGCATTTAATAAGAAGATTTCTTCTGGAAGCTTATCACTTTATGATGGCATTATTTATTTTATTAAAACACAAATAACTTTGTTTACATCACTTTATTATATACAACCTCTCCGAAGTTCACCTCATCAGGAGAAAGTATACACTGAAGTCAAAAATTAAATATAGATTAAATTGGAAAGAAGAAGTGGAAGGGCGGGAGGGGTAAGAGTGGGCGAAGTTTATCAGAATTAGTAATTACAATATCGTTACACGGGAAAGACCAGTTGAATGAGAAAATATTTAAAAGATGGTTTATAATTTTTTTTGCTTATTGATTATATCTGATTTTATATGTTTTCTAATTACTAAAATTTCTTAATTATTTATTTGCAATGCTTTATATTCTGTGTGAAGTATTTTAAGACCGGAAAAAAACAAATAGCATTTTCCCACTTAACTGGTCTTTCCCGTCTAACGATATTATAATTCCTTATTTTGATAAAATCCGCTCACTCTTACCCCTCCCCCTCCTTCAACTTCTTCTTTCCAATTGTAATCTATCTTTAATTGTTTACTTCTGTGTATACTTACTCCTGATGAGGTTAACTTCGTTCATGAAACATGTAGTGGTTGTATATAATAAAGTGATGTAAACAAAGTTATTTGTGTTGAAATAAAATAAAGTTTAATAAGATTACATTATTTTATCTATTTCCGTTGTATATCAATATATATGTGCGCAATAAAATGAAAACATTATATTTTAATAATCTATTATTTCACTCTTCTTTGTTATTACTTTAAACTTTATGAGACTACTTTAAACTTTATGAGATACAGTAACAGTCGTAGGTAAAGAATTTCCATCAGTTGGAGTAAAATTAACACATTTTAAGTAAACCGACTGCTAATCTCATTGCACAATTACGCTCCTTTTATTTATATACACGGGTACAATTAATCAATATGTAATAATCTATTATTTCAGTCAACTTTGTTATAACTATCTTTAATTGTTGTGACACACTATACGATATTGATTTACCTTATACACATTGACGGTTGTAACACATATTTAAGCTTTGCAAGTCTCCTATGAGCAATTTATTTTAGATACGGTAACAGTTAATATCAGTTGTATACATGTAGTGAATAATAGTGTTTCATTTGAAATAATCCATCCCAAATACGTAAAATTTCATTTATTCAAACAACTGTCATTCTTATTATGCCTAAATTGAGCATTTTATTATCCATTAACTCCTTCATGTTCCGTGTTTAAACAATATATATACTCACCCTCTCTCTGTGAATCACCTAATATCTTCCTATTAAATGTAACTGTTGTTAGTATCACATAAACTGGGCGAAGCCCAACCAAGTGCCGCCTGCAGGGCCTAGCAGAAAGAAACCCACGGAGCGGGTTTTTAACTGCTAGTTACATATAATACACCGCCACCAAGTACTAAATTATATTCAATTTGCCGCCATTGAAAGGAATGTAAAAGCTAATATGCTATAATAGCGCCTCTAGCGGCCAACGTTGTTGACATTGCCACAATTTCCCTGGAGTTGGAAGAATTATTAATATTACAGGGTATTTGGTTTAAGTAATAAAAGGTCAACAAACACACAATTACCCAACAGTAGTTTTACTCAGTTTTCCATTAACAATGTGCTATTTAATTAGTTTTTTTCAAAAGCACGTTTTTTTCGATAATCGTAATTGTAAACGTCATTCGATAATCAATTAATAACATTCCGAGGGATCCCTCTAAAAACATTTGATATTTTAGTAATACATTCATCAGAAATAATTTACATAAACCCCACGGAAAGATCGATTGTCTAGGCCTGCTAGGGCAAAGTCGACCGAAGATCCGTCCTTTACGCCGGGCCGCGTGCCGAAAATTGTTTTCACACGACTTCATCACTTATGTCGTTACGATTCTCACTTTATTTTAGTGATTTGATAAGGCGAATTCTACCGCAGGTCTGTTCAATACACCAGTGCTGCGTCGCACAGTGGGCTGAAAATTGCCTTTCATAGACATAGAGACTTGAATTTTCAAAGGTATTTTTTTGGCTAGAAATGGATTCTGCTGATCATTACTATGCCATAAAATTTCGTATGAAGCAATTGCGTGTACAAATGAAGGAGTTATCATTTTTTTTAAGAAAAAATTGTATGGCACTGACATTAAAAATGAGGTTATCTCTGGAATCATAAGGTTGGCCATTATATCCTTGCACACAGATATACTACTATTTATTTGTATTTTTTGACATACTTCGTATGATAACTCCTTCATTTGTACACGCAATTGCTTCATACGAAATTTTATAGCATAGTAATGATCACCAGAATCCATTTCTAGCCAAAAAAATACACTTGAAAATTCAAGTCTCTATGTCTATGAAAGGCGATTTTCAGCCCACTGTGCGTCGCATATGTTTGTGCACGGCTGCTTCAATTATGTTAAGATTCTTTATTTTAGTGTATTGTCACTTCTTAATAAATAAAAAACTTGTTTCTGGGTGTTATGTGTGCAAGTGAGAAAGAATGCATGAAAAGCTAATATAAATGAATAAATGCGTGTCCAAAATTTTTCCTTCATTGTCTGTTCCCCAATAAACATCTGGATAAACGAATCCACATCGTCTCATTTACAAAACATCACATTTGGGCAGATATTTATTTGAAAAAAATTAAAGTTAATGGAAGTTATTATTATTATATTAATATTTATTTTATTATATCTATTCCTATCTAAAAGCCTAAACGGGCGTTAGTAAATAAATTTAAGAAAGCTCAAGATATGCTTCTGAAGCTTTGCACTACACCACCATAGTAAGCTTGGATATAATAATATCAGATATTGAAGATTAATAAAATAATAAATGGGGTAGTCAGCTATAATAATGGTGAACTATTAGGAGCAGACAGCTCTGGATTGAGTGTCTAAGACTGTGAGAGGAAATAACGTGGATGATACTGTTGTGTTCAACGTACTGGGTACAGCAAAAGTCGTACTGTCTTAGTAAATATTATGTTCAAAATAATAAGCTAAGAAATGCTAAGATCAAATATTTATTTGATCTTAGCTTCTGAATTATTCATTGCCTTGATCAGAATCTAAAACCATCTCGTTTAAAAACATATAGTCAATAATAAAGATTTAAAAAATAATAAACATCTCTTCTGCCATGTAGTATCTTGAAAAAGGCGTCGCGATTACTATGGCTCACCTACAACGCTTATACCTAAAGTACCCTTTTCTGCTAAGTTTAAAGACAGGTAAACTATATAGCCACCCGTTTAGGCAGGGTTGTAAGCCGGGATTAGATAGGGGTCGAAGGATGAGATTTATTAATGCAAGTCTTGAAGAGGCTCGAATTATATTATAGGAGGAAAACCAGATGCTGGTAGCTCGTTCTACATGCGAGTAAACTTAACAAAAAATAATCGTAGAAATGACCCGTTCTCATGAAGCCATGAGCACGAACTTATAACCAGAGATGTGCTTTATTTCAAATAAATCCATTTCAAATGGAAATGCAAAATGCAAAATGGGTATTTTCCATTTTGCATTTTAAATGCTTTTCTAAAAACCATTTTGCATTTTGCATTTTAAATGCTTATCTCAATGCATTTTCCATTTTAAATGCTTTTTGCAACATTCTTCCTACTTTCTCCACTCATCTTTTTTTTAATAAGCCCCAAATATCAGTCGGTCCTCAACCTCGCTATGAGAGATAATTTACATTTGTCAAGTTGCTCCCTGGTAGGAGCCCTGGCAATGGAGTGATACCATTACAAAAATACTGATTCAAATACTGAACATGGAGCCATGACGCTGTAATATTAAATTTTAGATTTCTATGTTCTTACGTTGGCAACATTAGTCCCGCGCAAATTTTTTGTGGTTCATAATCTGTAGTCGTGGTATTTTTGGATTTACCATCATGTAATATGTTTGTTCTACATTGATGTCCATTATTAAATGACAAAATTGTTTAAAAATTCTATAATTATTTTAATTGTTTGACCTGAGAAACCATTTTGCATTTTCAATGCATTTTGAAAATAGGTATTTTGCATTTTGCATTTGAAATGCTTTTCTAAAAACCATTTTGCATTTTGCATTTTCAAATGGAAAAGTTTTGACCCATTTCCATTTTGCATTTCAAATGGTTTTGTGTACCCATTTTGCACATCTCTGCTTATAACTAACATTCCGCTAGTATGCGTTTAATTTGAACGTACACTGGTGCACAAGCGATTACTGCGCATTTGAACAGGCTCCATTGAAGTACCTGTATAATAGTCTCAGCATGCCTACACTGCGTCTGTGCATTAGATATGGCAATTGGTCTGTTAACAACGGATTTCATCAGCGGAACAACCCTCCATTACACAGAATCAAGAAGTAGTTTTAGTGACCATATCTGAATAGCCAGGCACCTACTTACCAATCTTCTTCTTCTATCCTTGTCTCCTTCGCTTAAGCCTCACAACATATCACAATAGGGGATTCAATAGTCCCACTGGCTCCGGGCAGTTGGGAGTAATATATACAAACAAACATTTATCTTGTTTTTCTTTCCAGACAAATTTATTAATTATGTGACATAAGTTAATAGCCAGCTCCAGCTAAAACTATATCAATTTCCCATTTTCTGCCGATCAGAAACAATGTAAAGAAATGATATTTTAAAAAGTCAACCCATTGTAAATACCGAATTCATTCATGAACTGCCTGTATAATTTTCTGACGAATAGTTATCAAAATGCGCCAGTGACGTCAACACATTACACAAGCACAGGAAGCCTCCCGTATACAATACTAATGTCATTATTAAACGTAATATCAACGGTGAAACTGTATTATTCAAATTGGGGTAGTTCTACCGTTCTTTAGAAAGCTGAGGTCGGAACTAAACCAAGCGATTTCTGTAAGAAAAATATCTTACTCACGTTCAATAGATACTAGATAAAAGTTAACTTTTTAATTCTGAATCCCGCCTAATAATCTCATACATTCAATGGATACTAGATAAAATACAACTTTTTTAATGTGAATCCCGCTTAAGAGTCCCATACATTCAATAGATACTATATAAAAGACCACTTTTCATAGTGATTTCCCGTTAATAATCTCATACATTCAATGGATACTAGATAAAATACAACTTTTTTAATGTGAATCCCGCTTAAGAGTCCCATACATTCAATAGATACTATATAAAAGACCACTTTTCATAGTGATTTCCCGTTAATAATCTCATACATTCAATGGATACTAGATAAAATACAACTTTTTAATGTGAATCCCGCTTAAGAGTCCCATACATTCAATAGATACTAGATAAAAGACCACTTTTTATAGTGATTTCCCGTTAATAATCTCATACATTCAATGGATACTAGATAAAATACAACTTTTTAATGTGAATCCCGCTTAAGAGTCCCATACATTCAATAGATACTAGATAAAAGACCACTTTTTAATGGGAATGCCCCTTAAAGGCATATAATAGGCAAGGCAGATTTCCGAAACTACCAAATTTGTTTATTATTAAATCGCTAGGTGGCAGGAAGGGTGCTTTCACCAATGTACAATATTCAACATTATACGTGAGTTATGAAGAGACATATAGATATTCAAGTAAAAAAACAAACCAATAACAAAATGTGGCTTGTTTATGGAACTTACTATTTTGGTAGAGTATTTAGTATGATCTTTTTTACAAATGTTTCATCATTTGCTTGTTATTGTAAATAATATTAGGTTTGAAAAGCTGACAATAGGTTTTTAAGTTCGCGATATTATGTGAAAGGAGGAAAGCAACCGTAAGCGGCGTTTTGCACCGTTAGCGGTTGCTTGGTTCCTTTCGTGGTCGCGTTTCGTTAGGGACTGAAGTGTAGGTAGGTAGGAGTGAGCGCTATTCCATTATAAACGGTGTTTGGTATCTCATGGTTCAAGTAATCCATTAAATTATTATCAATAAATTTTACATGTTATTTAATGTTATCATGTTATACATTTTATTGTTACTGTATTTGTAATGTTAAAGTGTTGCTTTGCTTGATTCTCCGTAATGGCAATCTTGTATTATTCTTCTTATATATTGACCTCGAGAAATAAAATAAAGTTTTTATTTATTTATTTTTATTTTTTTTAGTTTTCTGTGTTATTTAGTACAACTAAACAACAATATTTTTTAACCATGGCAGTAGCTGTCGTGCAAGGCCGCAGAAAACCATGACAAAACTGCAACGACACTCACTCTTGATTTTAATAAAACAAATATAATAATGATAGTTTATTCCAGAATGTACAAAAATAGTACAAATATTGACAAAATAACAATGCATTCATACATAGAATGGAACAGAAAAGAAACAAAAAATATAGTATATGATATTAAATGTTCATGGGGGATATTTGACAGGCTCCTATCTGAAAATTAATGCTAAATTTTGCCATCTCTAAATATAGGTAAATAGGCTATGAGAAATTGTCTTTTCAAACTTTGACACCTCATATCTCAGAACAAGTTAAATGAAGTTAGAACCCTATCCAAATTAGGTGACGAATAGTAAATGCGAGATATTTGAAGTCAATAAGTATATAAGTACCTTTTCGACAGTAGTGGCTGATGAACCAATAAGAATATCCTCGTGGTCTAAATCTTCCAAGTTTGTGTGCAATATTTACAGTAGACTTATTTGGTTCTATCGTATGTTGGTGTTTTTGCTGTATTTTTTCCTAAATAAAAAAGCAAAAAAAATAAAATATTATGATGAACAAGTCCAGAACCCCCCAGCGTAGTTATAGCGCAGTTGGTAGAGCATTGTCCCGGAAAGACAAGGGTCCTGGGTTCGAGTCCCAGATGTGACCGTTTCCTTTTCTGTTTCAGATTTTCGTTTAAAAATCACTAATATTGTCTTCAATATTTAAATATTACAATTTGAGGTTTTACTCAATAAAAGTTATTCCGAAAAATAATAATTCATTTCTAGACTTGCAGAAAAGTCAATAGATGTCGCACATTAAAAATAAAAACAATAAGATAGGTTATTAGATTAGGATATGTTTTCAAATAACCTCAGAAATCACTTGCTAAAGTAAGTCAAGTACATTCTTCAACATATGTATATGGAAAAGTGTCCCAGTGTGGGTTTGTGGATTTATTTTTTTAACAATTCTACAGTTTTATTCGGAGATCGATGTAATTTTGAACACTTGTCATTCAAAACAAGAGGAAATTTACTGCCCACAACTAATTTTTAATAAACTCTGTGTAAAGTCTGGGTAACACCGGGGACTTTGTAATTTATAAAAATATAGAAAATCGCTGCTATGAGTTTCTTTGTCGAAGAACTTAAAAGGAAAACTCATTTACGTTACATCGTGAGTGAAGTATCAATTTCCGGCGAGAGTGAAATAAATCGATATGTCACATTTAGTTTCTGACAACATATTGAGTTTGAGAGAAGCCGATTTAAAACGGATATTTATAGAATAAAAAACTATGTTTTTTTTTTATTTATTCGCTCTACATTTTTTGCTTAAGAAACTTTCGCATTGTAATAAAAAGAAATTTATATGTGTTTATTCAGTTTTTTTATTTGTACATTATTTTCTCTTACTTAGATCTTACAAAACTGATCAATCAGTTTAATTGTAAGAAATCTCATGTCATAGAATTAATAGTCATTGCTAACCTCAAATCATATACATTCCTACAATTGGAACAAACTTGGAATTAAAAAAAAAATACATTAATGGACTCGCCCAAGTAAGTTTGAATTGGGGTACTTACAAAATTTACTCAAATAATAATCCAGGGGATGAAGGGGATGGTAAAGCAAGCAGCTACAATCAGAAGAAGAGACCAACCAGTATATTAAAGATAGACATTTTCGTGAAAGTAAATTTAACAGCAAAATGATTAAGGGTTATGTTTATTAAATTAAATTTAAAAAAAAATTAGAACCTGCAGACAAGCAATAATTATTATCCTGAAAAAAATATATAAATTGAAAAAATACGTACAGTCTGAAGGCTGCAGGTTCAATTTCCGTCGGCGGCGTGTATTTTATCTCGGAAGATATTTTCAATTTATATACGTGTTTCAGGCTAATAATTATTGCTTAAAATTTGCATAAATAACAAACCATTGACGTTGTATATGATTTAAGATTTTCACGGCCAAAAGTATTTTTGTTATTTGTTTTTGGGGTATTATGCCGTGTTGCGCTAACTCCTTCTTTAGGCTAAAGAAGGAGTTAGCGCAACACGGCATAATACCCCAAAAACAAATAAAAAAAAATAAAAAAAAAACATTGACGTTGTGGACAGAACCCCAACACTTTCATTGTATTGTATTCAATACCTTGAGGTTATAAACACAAAATATATGTAGTTTGTACCTGAAGAACTCGAATTATCCCCCCACGTAGACGTTTATGCAAACATCCCTTCGTAATAGTTACGGGTTAAACTTTGGCGTGATTGGGACCCCCAAAAGTCAGTGACGCTTTTGTCCAAGATAACATTTAAAGAAATGTTTTGATAAATATTCTATGTTTGTTTTATCCATATTAAACGGTAAACACTTATAAGTGTGTTCTTAATAATAATAATAACTATACTAACAGACCGAACGATTAGTCATAATAGACCCGATATAGTTTTACATGACAAAAATAAATAAAATAACTTTTATCATTGATGTTGCTATTCCAAATTCCTATAATATTAAAAATCTGTTAATGAAAAAATAAGAAAATACACAGATTTAGGAAATGAGATTTAAAGAATTTGGCATTCTCAGACTATAAAAATATTACCAGTTATTATTTCGGCTACTGACATTATACCTAGCTCTCTCATTTAAAATTTTGGTGTATTAGATCTGTCAAAGAATTTATGTTTGAAAATGCGAAAATCAGTCATTTTAAATACATGTAGGATTACGAAAGATTTTTTAAATATTTATATTGAGGGATCAGTAGGATTTATAGGTCCAGTTAGCAGTTCTACCAAGCCGAACCCTCTGATATGAAAATATCTGGTTCTGTGAATTATATTTGATTTCTGGTGAGTCGACGTGTTGTTCTTGTATTGTTTTGTATTTATTATGCTTATATAATGCACTTGCATAATGTGGATTGACTAGATGATCATTTGCGCAAAAGTGTGTGGAAGGGTTTAGTTTTTCCTGAGGGGAGGATTTAATCCGGGATGATTTATAAAGCGCCGCTTTCATGAAAAATTACGTAAAGTGCGCTGTACAAATATTTACATATATATTTAATAATAAATACAAATGACATAATAATAACTTGCGACTTACACCTAAGGCTCATTTTGTGACTTACATCTTGTGACTTGCATCTAGGGACTTACAACTTGTGACTTACATGTGACTTACAACTAAGGCTTATAACTACTGACTTAAAACTAGTGACTTAATTTACAACTTAATGTTAGAGATTTACAACTACATAGTTACATTTAAAATACATGTTTTGGGTTTTTCCCACGTTGAAATTTATATAAAAAAATAAAATTAATGGAAAACACGAAAAAGTTAGTCAAATTCGTAAAAATCATTTTATAAAACCTTAAAAATACGTTTTTATTCAAATGGGGTTACGAAAACTCAAAGCAGTACATATTTGAGACCTTAATGCTAATAACGGACACGAAAATACAGAAACGTCACTGCTGTTACTAGTGTTTGATCTAGAATAATAGTGGTTGATCCAGGATAATAATGGTTGCATCCAGGAATTACCTCAAGGATACGGGTTCTGAGAAGTGTCAACCTGTCATGTAAATTGTGTAATTAGAGGTCCATTGTCTCTGCAATTAAATGACCTGGCTTTAGGTATTCCCAGTAATTTCGCCTAGTAATAAATAAACTAAACACAGAATGATACAATGATTCTCTCAGTATGGCTCTATTGAAAGACCACCTAAAAACTGTCTTATTTAGTATAAAACGTACATTTTTGTTTGTCATTTACGCACCAGAATCCATTTGAAGCTTCGTCACTTGGATACAACAAAATGGATCCGCCATAATTATTAAAACAGTGCCTACCTGAAAACGTCAATTTACGGCAATCAATTCGTAGATCAGCAGGTTAAACACTATCTGATACTTGAAGGAACCAAAGTGCATCACAGATACTAACTTTGCATGATGAATTTTTGTGGTATCACAATATAAAACTTTAAATAACCTGCCAGTAATTAAACTACTGAACTAAGAAGAAGCATAAAAAACTCAACTGAAACAACAGTGAAATGTAAAACTCCCTCGGAAAATTGGTTTTACGTTTTTTTTTCAGTACGTCCATTAACACCATGTATAGCTCATGGTGAGTAAATTTCTAACGAACTTTACACTTTTGGCTTATTCGCATTTTTTTAAAATCAACATAGGTATATTGATAGATAGTTATTGCCAGTCATAGAAAGAAGAAAGGAAGTAAAAATTAAATATTTTTTAAGTAAATAAAACAAAAGAATATACATTAGTACAAAACAAAGTTTTGAAAGCAATGAAGAAGAAACAAAACAAAAAAAATGACATGCAGTGACCTCGACCAGTGACAATATTGCAGCTGAGGCAATACTAAAAACATCAGCAACATTAGCATAAGAGTTACCAATGGTGTGTTATCCATATATAACAAAATTGTGACCTGAAACCGTAGTATAATTGTCACAATAATAATTCAAATTAAAAAAAGTACTAAATCTTGATCTTATTATGGTAGGAACTTTATTAAAAATGTGTTTCATAATAATTGTAATAAAATATGTATCCCATTATAAAGCTGTGGTCGCGTGTGCGAAGGGGGGGGGTTATTACAATATTATGGTTATTAGTTTATTATTTTCATGAAAGTGAATCAATATTAATATATCAGGGCTATCCAAGTGATAATTTGCAATTTTATATACAGGATGTCCGGGGGTAAAGTGCACTAACTTCATGGGGGTGATTCCATATGATTTTAGTAGTAGAAAAGATAAATAACAACAATTACAATAATCGTAATAAGAAATCATAATCTGTTGATTCTAAAGGCAGTCAAAGTCATTTTGGAAGGCGGGTTTGCCTGCCCACCAGCTGGGTGGCGTGCCAGATCGGTAGAGGCTGGATTGGGGAGACCCTTTGACCTCTCCAACTGGGTACTCGACCCATCACCTTGCGCCGCTTTTGCGCCATTTTCCTCCCCAGAACTTCTTCTCTTTCCTTTCTTTAAAAAAAAACTCCACACGGCATCCCTAAAGATGACATAGCCCCTGAGGGAAACTATTTTCCTCCGGGCGTCCTGTGCGGGGTGAATGTTAAAAAAGGTTCTAAAATTAACACACCTGAAAAATGTCTGTTGAACTCTTTTTTAATTAATGTGGTTATTAAAGAAAGATGATTAAATTATAGATTTCTATTCCAGAATGCTTCTAACGAGAAATGTGAACAGAATTTTTAATGGGTAAATATTTTTTAAATAGTTGGAAATCCGTATAAAAGCCATAATTACCTGAGTGAAAACCTATTATTGGTTAAATAATTAACACTTACTACACCATACCTTGTAATAATTATAACTGTTGGTTTTCCAAATAAAATTAAAATTAAAATTAAAATTAAAATTAAAATTAAAATTAAAATTAAAATTAAAATTAAAATTAAAATTAAAATTAAAATTAAAATTAAAATTAAAATTAAAATTAAAATTAAAATTAAAATTAAAATTAAAATTAAAATTAAAATTAAAATTAAAATTAAAATTAAAATTAAAATTAAAATTAAAATTAAAATTAAAATTATTTCTTACAGAACATATAATTTTATGTGCTTGTAAGGAGTGCGGATTACAGCAAATTGAAAACATGACGTCAAAGAAGACAACAGAATCCAAATACGTAACACAGAAAAGAAAATTTGTTTGCTATTGTAACAAAAACTGTGAACTCTGGTGTAATAAAAACTGTCTACCAACGTAACAACTTTCAGCCGGCATTATCATTTCCATTGTGGAGAATTATAGTATTTAACTAACCGTAAATACACAAGACAAAACATTGTATACTTGTAATTGTTCCAAACTTTTCAATTAACCAATAACAGGAAAGAGTGGAAGATAATTGCAATATTTGCCTGGTGAAAATTCACCATATGGGATCAAAACTTTACCTGAATTTCTTTGTTTTTATATATTAAGGATAGGAAGGAGGGGGAGTTCTGGGAACGTGGGGTAGATAGGAATCTAAGGATCAGGTTGTACATCCATCCCTTCGGTGTACGGCAATTGGTCGAGGAGTCCGGGCAGAGAGGTCAAAGGGTCACCCTCAACCGACCTCTCCCGATCCGACCCGTCTCGCTGCTGATGGGCAGACGCATCCTCACTCATGAACTCGGACAACCCTGCTAAGTCACAAACGTAGCAAGCCACTTGGAGTGACCTATATCAGAGTTGTTGGTTATCCAATAAACGGTTCCCGTGGCGGCAAAACCCATACTCCATAATTAGCCAGATAGGTACTTCGTCCCAGTCTTAATTGTAAAAATAAAAATAAGATTTAAAATAAAAAACTGATCAAAAATTAACGTTACGCAAATAATAATATTTTTGTTACCTGCCGCCACTGAAATCCACCCTTAATTTATCCCGAAGTCTATAATCAGAATAAATTCATACACCGTTCTCACATCACCTCATATAAGAAATAATCCAACTCACTTCAAGTCTCACCATACCTGTTAAGTTAGATAACTTGTTGAGTTTTGTCAAAGTCAAAGCAATATAACCTTATGTTTATGTTCCTCCACAGGTGGGATCAGTAAAACTTGATGAAATTGGTTTTAAGATTTCATATCAAAGGTAAGCGGTAATGATTATTTGAAGATTTCAAAGTAGTTTCAGTAATTTCTCGTCTCGCAGATGATGTGTTGATTTTCTGTGTGAATACAATGCTGCCTGGAACCAGAGAAACTATTGCAACACCTAATACAAATATTTTTAATCAAAATTTAGATGGCTCTTTTCCAATCACTGTTAGAATTTGAATTCGGATGGGACAGTGCAAATGACAATATTTTAAATCCACTAATAAAAACCCAAAAAGGCCCTGTAAGAACAATCAAGAAACTTCACATCATGTCAATTAAACAACAGTATTCAAAAGCAATATTCATTTACGTCCATGAATACAAAACACAATAAATAGCATGTATTTTAAAAACACTAGATTCCAAGGTCGAAAACACGTCCAAAAGGAACTACGAATACAAACATTTGGACAAAAAAGCTTATTTTACCATGGAACTAAACTCTAGAGCGAAATTCCACTCTCATTGAAACATCACAACAACGTTATAAGATTTACATCTCAAATAAAAAGCTGGATACAAAACATAGATTTATCATATCCTAGTGAGAATATCATTAACTACATAGTATATTTGTTGCAAAAAATGAAGATAATAAAACATTTATTATTGGAAATGTTATAGGTGAGTAGAAATAGCGAAGAAAGATAAAAAGGGTATTGAATAGTTATTCAATCTGTTATTCAAGTGTACCTACAATCTTCTGAATCTGACTTTTAATAACAATGACAATTGGAATGAAATTTGATTTTATTTTTGTCACGGCGTTAATTTATTGTTCCTTGTTACATTGTACATATTTTGAGATTTGAATACTACCCTTTCGTGGAAGCGTTAGCTTGAGGGTTGAAAAGAATAGTTCAGTACATTTTTGTAGTTATTTATAAGTAAAATATTCAAGATGTTTCTGCTGTTTCAAAGAATTTTAACATTCCATCAATTTTCAAAAAGTTAAGTTCAAGTTCTGCGATGTTTCTATTGAAATTTCTGTTATTTCAGTTCTGTGAAGCAAGTTATAGAATTTTGGAGAACATGAAACTTATTTTCGAAATTTGGTGAATTGACGGCCTCCGCGATCGAGGGGTAACGCTCTCTACTAGCAAGTTGAAGATCGCGGGTTCAAATCCCGACATGCGCAAATATATTTTACTGGATTAATTTCACAAATTTTAATAAATAGTATACTTACGGCACGTTCCAAAGTGGAAAATACTCTCAGAATCGCCCTGGTGTAAGACCACCATTCAGAATTAAAACTTTGCTTGCAATGGTTTTGGCCGTGTTTGGTGACCAGATCTGAATAGACAGGTTCTTCTACTCCTTCCTATTCTCCATCTCCTTCCCCTTCCCACTACCTTCATCCTCACAACATACCCCAATTGGGTATGCTATGGTCTTACTAGCTCCAGACGGTTGGGACTCTTGTGCGGTTTCACAAAAAAAAAAAAAAATCAAATTCTGTGAAACAACCCGATCTCAAAGTAGGTAAGCAGTGGGGACAAGTTCTAGAGTACAATACACTCATCCCCAAACATTTCTACGAAGAAGATCTTATGTAAGTTAAAATGAACCCCATTAGGGACATCTGATTCACGTGGTGAATGGACTCTGGGGGGATGTGACGCACGGCACGTGATCATGTGACAACATGTTACGTCACGTGACAGTGATGTTATTTCCGAGAAGCGTGTTATTTCTGTTCATCTCCCGGAAGTAATTCAGTCAATCATTCAAGTCACGTAGGACTTTGTAGCGGACAAGCGTAGTCACTTTTGTCACGAATTCGGCACATTGTAACACAAAATCATTTGTTGTGATGTGTCGGCTTTTTATATCTCCCCACCCTAAATTGTGCACTACAGGAATTTCAAAATTTACAATTTATTAATAACATCATAGATTTAGGGTCTAGGTAGTTAAAATTGTACCGTTTAAACAATGTATTTGTTAGTACGTTATAGGAAGTGCAAAAACTTATACACGGCTGTACATGGCTCTACCCATGGCTCTCCCCACAACAAATTGATGTAACTGGCTCTACAGCAAACGAAGTTATTTTGATGTCCTCGAGAGTAAGATTCTGGCAAAAGACATTTATTTGAGCCAGAATCTCATTTTTAGATATGCATCCGTTTAGTAAAGATAAAAATATTAAATCAGAGCGATACCTCTACGTGTCTCTAAGGAGTGATAATTGGTCATATCTAAGATATAAATATACAGGTATAAGCCAGAGGTAATTAAATATGTAAAAATAAAAATAAATCTTGAAAATTTATTTTGGGCTCTTTCAATGCACAAAATACACAGTTCGTTTGGGGGCCAGATGATTGAATTTGACTCCAGAACATTTTTAAGACTAGTATTATATATACAGCTGAAAATAATATGAATTTCTAATTACAAAGCCAAGAAACTTTAATGCTCTGCTTACTAAATTGTTGATGTGTTGTTGAAAAGTTAGTTTACTGTCGTAAATAACAAACTAAACGTAAATAAACTATTATAAATATTGTGTTTACCTAATTTATGTCACAAATAGATTCGTTAGTTCATTTCACAGTCGACTGCATATTATATAAGTTTTAAATCTAGCTATGGTACATAGCTAAAGTTTCAGCGTTTACCACTCACGTTTTGACACTTTTTATTAGAAATTCTAATGAGTATGAGTAAACTTTTCAAATACCATTCGAATATCTAATTAATAGTTGTAGAAAAACTCCTTGTGATTTTTGTTTACAATTAGTTCCACACAGGAGTCAATGTCGAAAAAAAATTTCGAAAAAACTTTGGGGATGCTGTGCAAAAGTCTTTTTAGGGAAAGGAAAGTGAGAACATACTGGGAAGGAAAAGGTATGAGGTGTGAGTAGGAATCGTAGTGTCCAAAAGTGACGGACGTATGAATCCATCTCTTCTATTGCGGTGCAAGGCGACGAGTCGAGACAGAGTTCGTCTGGAGAAGTTAAAAGTTCTCCCTTAACCAGTCTCTCCCGATCCGACCCATCACGCAGTAGGTGGGCAAACGCATCCGCCCTCCAAGACCTAGACAAACCTCACCCCATCACCCCTGCTAAATCCCCAAAGATAGCTTGGGGTGACCTATGTGCAGGGACGTTGGTTATACAATAAATGTATCTCCAGATGGCGGTACCCATAACAGCCTCCCAAATGTGAAATACCGGTTAATTTTTTTTAATTTTTAGACCTCATTCAGTAAAAATCCCAAATTGAAGTAACAATCTAATGGCATTACTGTGTGTCAATCGTAGTCAAAAACTATTGCGGTTTATTTGTTGATTTCTATGTTATAAAATAGATTAAAATTAGTAACAACCATGAGCAAAAGCATTAACTATGAATGTCATTGACAAAACGAAGACTATTAAACACTAAATTTGTGTTATTTTTGTTTAAAGACAAAGGATAACAAATTATTATAAGCAATAATTAGTCGCCTGAAAGATCAATACAAATTGATAATATCTCCCGAGTAAAAATAAATGCCGCCAACGGGAATTGAACCCGCACCTTCTGATGTCCGGTCAGGTGCTCTGTACCACTGAGTTACGTCGGCTTATTTCCAACACGCAAAATAATTCAATATGTACTAGTACTTCAATCAACAACTGCTGCTTATTATATTTTTCACCTGTAAACAACCAACTTTATTTTTGTAGGAAAAGCTTTGAAAGTGCTAAATTTCCCACTAGATGGCGTCGAGACATATTATATCTACATTTTTTGGTGAAATATTTTAACTTGTCAAATACTATTATTTTTTTTAAAAGATAAACTAATGTTTAAAAGACAAAGTTTTATGCATAGCACAAAGGATAACAAATTATTATAAGCAATAATTAGTCTTGTAATTCATGCAAATTTATCATAAGTTTACGTTTTTGTTTTATCTCTGTGGACTTCATTCGAAACATCTTGGTAAGTAAAATAAAAATATTTAACAATTTTTCTCTATTACCGACAGACAGATGGTGAAATTGGTTGAAAAATAAAAATTCTTTACTTTAGTATACGTAAACACGGGTTTACATTACCAACTATTAGCTACTTTTTCCCATTAATTATGCACCTTATATTTCTTCGCGCAGTTAGCTTTTTTAATGAAGTACACAAAGACGGTTTTTCCTTTATTTTTTTTTCCATCCAGCTTTGTTATTAATAAGCTCAAAATTATATATTTTTATATATACCTTCATTATACGTATGTAACGTAAAAAAAATGTGGTGAGCAAAAATCCTTATTTGCATCATTGTGAAAATATGTAAATAAAATATAACATTTTAAAAATATGTAGTTATACATCTATTTAAGCTCAGATTAACTATGGAAGTACATCTCATATGCTCATAATAAATTATGTGTTTATTTTTAAATATTTTATTGTAAATGATGTAACATTACTTTTTTTAATAAACATGTGTTAAAAATCTATATACCTACCTAACAAAGAGGAGTGTTTTGAAGGAATGGGTTTGTTTTTTAAACAATTCTACAGTTCTATTCTGAGATTGATGAAATTTTGTACACTTGACCTTCAAAATAGGTGTAAGATGTGATTTGATTTCGATCTTAAAAACCATTCCACCCTCTTTTTTCTCTCCAGAAAACCTCACAGTTCGTGCATCAGTGACAAGAATATTTTTCCGCCGACAATTTGTTCATGCGCTGCTGGCTATGTTGTAGCAGTTCACTTTTGACCCTCTACTGTTTAAGAATACTTCACAAAACTCTATCCAAAGACCGCTTTCATCTATGGCACTCTTGGTCTATGGTTGGTCAAGAAGGATCGCGGCTGACGCTTTCCAGAGCGCCAGTACATGGCCTGTACCAATCGGACAGCCTTGGAGCGAGGTCGGGACAACAGGAAGGATTCGAGCAACTGCTCCAGACGACAAAATTTACGGGAGATGCTGATGTCGGATTTAGCTAGTTTGAAGTGATCGCTGGTCATCACGTCTATTTTAACAAATTTTACAGTTCTTTCCTAAGAGCTGTATAGCGCCTATCTCTGTGAATCAGATCAGACATTAATCTTGTACACAATATCACATATTTAACTGTTTATTGCTACCATTTAAATTCCTTCCGTGCGTGCAATCTTCAACTGCCGCACACCCCTTGAGAATATGTTAATCGTGTCAATTTGAGAGTCTTGTTCTATTTTATTTGAATAAATGTAATTAATCATCGTCTTTCTTTTTATTCAATATCAAAGCAATCCTTTTTGTCACTAAACCTCTTCATGTTACAATGTAATTTCGACCTAGCTGGAATTTTTTATATGCAATTTAAACCTGTATGCTATGACAAAGTGCATAATTTTTTTTTACAGAATCGCTTGCACTTTCAATATCACTTTTGATTCCATTTATGATTTCCCTCAAAAGGGGTCTGGTGTTCCAAAGGTTAGCAGAATTTTGATACTTGGTGAAATTTTGCAAAATCTTTACGATTCTACTCCTTGATGGTTCTACTCAAGTTTTGTTATTAACTGAAATAATAACAGAACTTGAATAGAACCTTCATAGAACTTGAAAATAAACATTCAAATTTGATGAATTGTTAAAATTATGTGAAACAACCCATCCTAAGTCTTGGTAAATCTGGAGAAATCTTAGAGGTTCATTTTAGTATTTAAAAAAAAACAACCTTTGTTGTCAAAAATATGTTCTCCGCAATGATGACCACGACCAAACCATAATATTCAATAAATTGTCAAAAACTATTTTTACTTATGTAATATATATTTGTAAATTAAATATTTTTAAATCAAAAATTCCTAGCAACGTATGGTCACTCTAGGAAACCATATCCGTCAGCAAATAGTCTGTTTTTGTTTACAAGCCCCGATAGTTTTGTCCGATTCCCCGCGGCCAAATCAGACGCTTGATTATAAACAACACGCGAGAGCTTATTGTCTCCGTATAATATATATAGTATGTATTGTGGCTCGCTTCGTCTGCAAACATGCATTGTTCTCATTCTCCTTGCTCTCAGCCCTCAAACCTACGTAGTGTCTGATCCGAATTCTTGGAAAGAAGTCGGTCAAGTCGCCAGTTGACCTGCTATTCCAATCCATAAAAAGGGGATGTTTTTGTATATTTATAAACGTTTTTGGAACTCTTTGAGAGACTTGTAGTATCTACAAGCACTTATAACGGCTTCTTGTCCTCTCTGGGGCTTAATGATTTGGCCTAGTTTAGACGAAAATCTATTCCTGAGGATTTGGGATGAAAAAAGGGCGTGTTCATTTTAATACTGATTTTCTTACAATTTTGATCTATGGATTATTTTGTAGAAGTGGTACATGTTAATTTAATTTTTATTAATAGTTTAAATACAAAATTACATAAACATGCACCATTTCTACAAAATAACCTTTGGATATAAGAAAACTGGATTGTAAACGAGTATATCTGTGTGAATTTTCTGTGTATCTTTGATGATTTGACATGTTTTTGGGTGAAATAATACACGAGTATTTTACGTAGTACTGTTAACTCATGGAATAAAGAATTCATATGTGTATTAATGTCAAATGTTACATATTTTTTTATTTATAGATAGGGTTGTGACAGCTATTGCTTTAGCATATACTGTATGTAGTCTGCGCTGTCATTATATTACTTGTAAAAATGTTATGCTGGACCATTTACATATAATATATGAGCTTTTAGAATATATCTGAACACATCTTCACGCAGGTGGCTTTGTCCAAATAAATCTAATGGACGAAAATATTAAGGACTTTCTCCAAACATATTTATGCTTTACTGATTGTAAAACATGAATGTGTGATGATTTTGTTATGGATTTTTTCAATTCATTGTCAATAGGCTTCCAGTCCCGTTTTTAACAGGAAAACGAATAATTTGACCAAATTTTTAATAAATTGACAATAATTCATATCAGTAAGTTTTCTCCAGATTCTTTTAATATTGTTATCTATGGTTATTTTCAAGTTGTTGCATTTTATTAGTTGTTGCATTTTATTTGCATTTTGTCGATTTAGTACCGCCCCAAATAGTATGTCTTCTCTTATGACAACCATCTGTTTGAAAATAATGTTCGTATAAAGCGAAATTTTTCATTTGGGTTCCAATACGGGGATTGGTATGAAAAAAGTATCGTGCAAAACGCCTATAAAGGAATAGAAAAACTAAAATATGGACAAATTGAAACTACTACTAGAATTTTTAATACACAAGTTTTCCGTAGGTACATCTACGTGGAAATAAAATAACTAGGTTGCCGGTTGAAATATAGGCAAGAAAACAAGGTAATCTTTGATATATCCCTCTTTAAATGCATATTTATTGAAACATATATTCGAATCGATAAAGTCAAAGGCAAGGTATTTCTTGACATATACTAAACAATTGGGAAAAAATTAAAACGTATTAAATTTGAAAAACTTCAAAATTTTAAACCAACATGCTAATGACGCATTCCTGACATTATTGTTACAAACCAACTGAATTCTACATGGTTTTATATTAAATTACAGATTTCCGTGAATCCATTATTTTCTTATTGTGTTTACTTGCAAACAAATTGATCAAAAGTCTTCATTATTTTATCAGAAATTATTGAAATCATTGACTCGGAAAATCCTTTCTGGAGATAAAGGAAAATATCTGAAACTTTACAACAACTTGTGAAACAAGTAGTTCTTCGTATCAATCTAACTTTATATTTCATTCCTCTCAATTTAATCTGCGTATAATCGACCCGCGATAAAAGGAAACAGTTTAGATTCTCCAGATCGTTAAAGAATCTCGAGAACGTTAAAGAAACTCTAGAACTTTTATGAAAACTTTGAAACGGCACATTTTCCCGATACAATATCACCTCAAAAAGGCAGCGTTAAGGTTTTTCGACGCCTTGAAGGTTTTTCGATTCTCCTTTTAAAGGTTTCTTTCTTCGGCAGGTTAACGATTTTTTATCAAGGACTAATGAGCTTTTTAATAGCCAAGAGAGTGCCCTTAAAAAGTTTTATTGTGTCAGGAAACGAAATGAAAATCGTTAAAGGTTTATTCGAATGGAAGTTTTTTACGGTTCGAGGTGTTCAAATTTACTAACTAAAATTTAGAGGTGGAAATTTATTTTGTGAGTCTGCCAATATTATTCATCTGTTTGAATGAGAGGTAATTAACTTTAAAACACTTACGTTTTCTTCTCTTAATAACGTTTAATTGTAGATAATACCTAATTAAATAACTGCTATTATCGCTAACTACTGTCTAGCTTTGACGATGCTCTGGTACGGAGAGGCTAAATGAGATTGAGCTACTCTATATAAAAAGCTCTTCTACTGTCTTCTACTGACTCACTCTAACCCTACGTAAATCAACTTAGCGTCTTTATTATCCCACATTTCGTTAATGAACTTACGCTCGTCTAAAACAGTAGACCTCGTGTAGAAAAAAATAGTTAAAATGAGGCAAAAAAGATTTATGTGATTTACTTGAAAGTGTGAACAAAAGGACAACCAATAAAAAGACAATACCTTATGGACAAACATATTAAGGTTCGTGTTTAACAATGAATTACATTCAATCAATATTTTTGGATTGGAATAACGTATTAAGTAAAACCTCATATTGTTATATTTAATTATTGAAGACAATGTTAATCACTCTCAAGCAAAAAAACTGAATCAGAAAAGACAGAGATATTCGGTTGTATCTGTAGAATATAGTTATCCAAGAAACTATCCGGATTGCAAATAGTTATTTCTAAAGTAAGCTGCCAAAAAAATGCTTTGAGAAAATGAAGATATTATTGGTAGCTGTCAGTCGAAATATGGCACAGTTAAAAATGAGGGAAGTTGATATGGTCGTATTAAGGAAGAAATTCTGGGCTAATTTATCAAATGCGACCTTTTTGTTTGAGAATGGTTAATATTGTCTTCAGTAATTAAATCATTGAAGAAGAGGATAATATTAAAAAATTAAACAAAACATGAAACAGAAGAAGTCACAGAAAATAAAAAAGTATCGGTTGCAACTGAAGACCGAATCAAGGACTTTTGTCTTACTTGGATAACACTCTACCACCGAGCTATTGAGACCTGCTTATTTTCCGTATCTATCTCATTTCCCTTTTTTGGCTACCATCATTTCATGTGATTGCAAAGTTCTACCCGAATATAATATTTATAACCACGCTAGTGCGGCATATATATATTCTCGATTTTTGTATTTACATGGGAGACCTATTGACTTTTCTTCAAGACTAGAGTGAATATTCAATTTATTGGGCTAACTTCGATCCTCAGTTGTGACCGTTATTTTTTTCTGTGTCTTGTTCTGTATTAATATTTTCTTCTTCTTCAATGATTAAATATTACAGTGATGTGTAAAACCTTTAGAATTCTTCCAATTTATTTAATAATTATTAATTACATCTTAAAAATAAATGTTCTCACAATAATTGTATTCCGACTAGACAAATGAAAAAAATCACAATACGTTTATAGTTTGTTATTCGCAGGAATTAGATTTCTATTCATGAGCCTAAAAAGCTCTGGACAGAGCATTAGTGCGATTTCGTATGAATGACATTGAAGCCAAATCTAGGGTGAGGGGAAAATGCCTTGCAGCCATCTTGCATGACAAACTTTTGAAATGATTTGTACGCAAAGTGGTATATAATGAGGTATTTTTATTTTATTTTTGTATTATTAATGCAATTAAAACGGCTAATGATTTTTTTTGGGTTAATTGATGAGACAGGGAATTGGATATGTCATTAAAAATTTAAGCAGGTTTTTGACATTTTTCATACATCTTCCGTCTCACCCCACAGCTTCATTTTTTTCTCGAATGGTTCCATCCAGGGCTTATTAAGTCCTTGCCTCTATTAGACTTGTAGGTTTTCGTGCTAAATAAACTGTCACATCTTTTTGGCTTGTGCTTACTCTGTAATATGGATTTTTTTTTTGAACTGTAAATATTTTGTTTGCCAGGGCATAATTAATTTCTTCCGAAGATGGTCCGTAAATTTCTATTAGATTGTAGCCTAATGCAGTGATAATACAATCAAATAAGTTATTAATATTTCAATTGCAACAACTCTTCTTTAACTTTTTAAGTTAATAAATCCTTGAAGGAGAAGATAATACTAGCAAATCTAAACTAAAATAAAAAAGATTCTCAAATGTTAATCCGAGACACTATCTAGGTTGCAAACCACTTCTTTGGAACTTTGTGATCATTCAAAAAGATATTTTTAATTCTGAATTTGTAATATGAGGTTGATAAATATGATGTATAATAATTAGCTCCCAATGGTGGAGTGGATAAAGACGTTGTCCCTGTAAGACAGAGATCGTGGGTTCGATTACCAGTTGAGATTGTTATCTTTTTATGTTCTATGTTTATTGTTCTGTTTTATGTTTTGCTTAGATTTTTTAGTATTATATTCTTCTTCAATAATGTATTAATATTTGGCCATTGCTCGCCATATTATTGACGGTGCATTGTGGGTGTGTTTTTTTAAAAGTAATGTGAATAATTAGAACAAAAGATAGTTCTGCCGCTTGGTGTCAGAGGGACTATTTTACTCTTAACTGGAACCGTTGTAATACTTAAGACACTAGTTGGGAAGGAGAATAAAAAAAGATGGTTGAGAATTCCTGGTAACTTAGATCTCAACTAAAATGGTATTGCTAAATCCTAAAACGACTTCTGTGTGTCGGTCTCTTACATCCGTCACTTATGGATACACTGACCCCAAGATTCATAACCAACCCTCACATCTCAGAACTCCTCCCCTTCCTTTCCTAAAGAGACCCTCAACACAGCATCCCCTAAGATGACATAGTCCTTGAGTGGAATTATTGCTAATACTATTAAAACCAACGTAGCAGATATAGTCGTTATGATATTCACACTTATTTGGGAACTTGGTGTTATAAATGCATATATGTATTTTTAAGATGGTAAAATTTCAACAAGGATCTTGGTTCATTGCATATATTTTCTAAATATGAATGAAATCTATTTTAATCAATAATTTATGAATGATAAAGTATTGACACACTTTTTTGTAAATTACGTAAAATCATTATGTTTCTTATTTGTTATTAACTCTTGACAGGCCAAGATGCCAAACAAAACGTCTGTAACCAAGTGGGTCTTCCGACGACCCCATGCATTTTTCTGTCTTATGGGTTTTAATGTATAGAAATCCCAATATTCGGTCAACTATTAATGGTAACTCATGTATTTGCACAGAAATACGTAAAATACTAAAGTGATATGTCAAGTCAAATATGATTTAAGATTTTCACGGCCAGTAAGTATTTTTATTATCAGGGCTGATGATGGATACTGTAACGTTGTCCGAAACGTTGGCTTAAGAAAGAGTTAGCGTAACACGGCATAACACCCCAAAAACAAAAATGATATGTCAAGTGTGACATTTCCGGGTCACGAATAACCCAACAATGTTTTAAAATCTCCTACTACCACCACAGAAAGCCGAAAATGTTGCTTGTGTTGTGATGGAGGACTTAGCCAGCCGAGGAATCGAACACGCGACGCTCGGGTGAGACCTAAGCGCTATGCCCACTCAACCACTGACCGGTCAAAATCCAAAGAGTATATTGATAGAACCTACAGACAAACAGCCATGTAGCAACTTTGCGAGAACTCCCTTTGTAAATCCTCTCTTAAATATAATACATACATATAAGATTTTTTCAATTATGTTATAATAAATTGCAAGGTCAACATGACTGAGAAAAAGTAACAGATGTCGCCCACAGATCAGAAGAGCTGATAACCTTAAGAAAAGTGCCGACTTCGATTAGATGGGATATATCGAAAATATTCAAATACTTTTTTGAGAGAGGTCTATGTCCAAACCAAGAATGAGATGTTATATCTCAATCTATTATTTATTTTTTAGCATAAAATGAATTATGTAGCATTATTCAAATTGGGACTGTTGGCATATTTTATTATTTCCCAGACTAAAAGATATTTCTGAGGTTATCTTAATGCCTCAAATGCCAATCTTGCATACTTTGATCCAAATTATTTTTATTTGCCAAACGTTCGGCAATAAAATATACAAATATAAGAAAATTAATATCATTTCTTGGGACATTCTCGTCTGGGGTATTTGCTTTGTGGAGCAATTTCATGTAATAAGAAAGTTAATGTCGTAATTTGAATTCTGGTTTACGTACATCGCGTGGAATTGTTTAGGATTTTATAGGACGGACCTTTCGATTTACCCTTTTACTGCCAGGTAAGCAGTTTGTCAATTTAGTATTTGGTTTATTTCTTTGATTTTAACCCATACAAACCTAATTGAAAGAATTTCGTGACATGAATTTACGTCCGTATAGAACCTAGTAACTAACTTATACTAGTAGTTTTGTGAAACCTAGTAACTAATTTATTATACTAGTATTGTTAAACCTAGAAACTAAATGTGCTTCATTGATTCAATAATAACGAAATGGTTGATTGGCTTGGGGAGGGTGGAGTCTGAAAACTATTAAATAATGTCGCTTAAAATTTTACATGGTTACCTATTAATGACTCATTTAGTAAATACTAAATATATATTCAATTTTAATAACAAAAATAAAACAAAAAATAACAACACTTTAATTTTAGAGTATAAATTTTTAGCAATTTTAACAGCATTTGTTTCCTTAGAACGTCAATCTGCATAGCTAGGAACTAATATCCATCTACAATTCATAATATCACTTGTACTTATTTTTAATAAACTTATACAGTTATTGCAATATTATTATCTTGTCATTTTTGCTATATACATGTATCTAATGTAATGTAATAAATAAGTTCCCACAAAAAAACTCAACACATAAATACGCTACAAGGTTCACAGAAAACCTATTAATCCCAAAATCAAACAAAACTATTTTTCAAAAAGGACCACACTACATGGCCATTAAAGTATATAACAACCTTCCACGTAGCATCAAACAAATAACCAACACAGTTAAATTTAAATCAACACTAAAAACATTTCTTTTAAACCAATGTCACTACATGAATTAAATACCTCTGTTTTTTTTTATTTACTGTTATTTATTTTTATTTATTTGTTAACATTTAATTGTTGGGTTAAGTAATATAATGTGTATTTGTTGGGTTAGTTGGAAGAAATAGGATGTAACCTATAAGATATACCCTTTGTACTCTTTTTGTGCAATAAATATTTTTTGAATTTTGAATTTTTGAATTTTGAAATAAATAAAAAATAACTTACTATAATAAATTATATTTCTATTTTTGAGACCGATAATTCGTGGTGGAATTCCATTATAATATATTATAATAAAACAAATAAAAAACTTTATTCCACTTAATTTTATTTTGACCGTAACCGGTTTCAGCTCGTCAAAGCCATCTTCAGACTGGTACACAAAATTCTTAGTCTACGGTTTATATACACAACATATGGGGGAGGGGGGAGAGGGGTAGTTTATAGGGTTTTAATCAATTTTATTTGTTACTAAGTCGTTTAAGATTGTCGAATTTCTAAATATTTGGTAAATCCAGTAAGCTAATTACCTTGGGTTTGTAGCTCATTTCAATATTTATTAGGGAAAAAACCTCACAGGTAATATGCATTATTAATGACCTAATTTTAATGTCAAATCATTATTTATGATGGGATTATATTTGCTTTTTGAAAATATACATGTTTACATTTGAGAAATTATTATAGGAATTAAGAAAGTAGGGACTTAGCAACTAATACTAATAGCTTATTAATTACAAAGTTACTTATTGAAGGGGTACATGTTTACATTGAAGTAGGGATGGTCTAACCTAACTACATATTTTAACATCGAAATTATTATGAAAATTACAATGGATACAAGAGCGGAGACTTGGCAAATGATTCTAATTGTTTATTCATTACAAAGTTAGGGTCTATTTTATTAATTAAGCGAGTAATTTCTAAAGATTCTAATCTATCAAGCTTATGGCCTTTATTGCAAGTATGGAGGACTTTAATAAATTATACTAGAATTATACTAGAAGTTTTGTGAGACCTTGTAACTAACTTATACTAGTAGTTTTGTGAGACCTAGTAACTAACTTATACGAGTACTAAGTAGTTTTGTGAACAGTAAATCTCGGGCCCAACAGAAGTTTGTTTATCGTTTTCTATTATTTTATGACAAATTTGTAAACATCTTTTGAGTGATCGTTTCTCATAATGAAAATTTATAGAACGTAAAAATATGGGATGGGATGTGAAATTTAGGTGGATTCATTGGCTTTAAACCGCAGCAAGCAGTTTCAAATTTGACGATATTAATATTTTGAGGAATGCTATTAATTAAATAATATGTATAATGTTTACATATGACACCAATCACTAGAGTGGTTATTGAATAAATCAAACCAAAACTTTCTCTGAAATCTTAAGATTTGTACGTAGGTTCTAAAATACCTGTTTAATGTGTGGACCCCGGGACATATTTGGCTTTTTTTATGCGAATACCGCAGAAGAGTCTGGAGCCAGCGAGACTATGGCATCCCCAATTGGGGTAGGTTGTGAGGCTATAGGTAGTGGGAGGGGGAGGAGATGAAGAAGGTGGGGGAATACATGGCTATTCAGATCTGGTCACTTATCACGGCTAACAATTCTAAATGATAGTCTTACACCAGGGCGACACTGAGAGTATCTTCTCCACTCTGGAACGTGCCGCAAGTATACTGTATATTATTTCAAATAAATGAATTGTGAAATAACACAAATTCGCACTTGCGCACGCTGGGATTTGAACTCGCGATCTTCGATTTGCTACTCGAGAACCTTACCCTAGATCACGGAGGCGGTCGTAAATGTAATGTAATGTTTTCAATTAGGGTTTAACTGAAAAGAATCTTCATTATAGATTCATCTCTGGTAAAATTGGGATGACGAGTAGATTTAACGACAACGGTGAGTATTCGATTCCATCAATCCTGATTGTTTGGTCAATAGGAAACCAAACCGAATGATAGTTGACGACCAATTTCTAGAGTCGTAGTTCAGCTTAGTACCGGGTGCTGCTTTAGTACCTTTCATAAGCTTTAGTACACTCGTAACAATCCTGTCCAGACTATAAACTGTTAAGGGCAAGAAACAGATACAGGGAGGTTATAAACAAAATATATGTCTAAATTTATGAAAGTCTTTGCTTGTACATTGCGACAGATAAATTATAACATAAAAAGGCACGGTGGGGTATTAAATATCATGTATAAACTATTGCCGGGGCCGTTGAGATCCTCTCAGGTTAAGGTGGTGCAAGGAAAAGATTGTGGTGTTATTGGGAAAAGGTTTTTTTTTTTGTTCTGAAGTAAAAGAGTTTGCCAGGAGCAATCATATAATTTATATTTAAACCAAAACAAATTATGGATTAGTAGTCAGCATTTGCAAAAATAAATATCAAAAAATCATCATACCTGTGGACCCGACGTAAAACTGAGCTAATCTAAAAAACTACGTAGAAAGCACGTGGAACAACTCAGAAGGGCAAAAGGCAGGATCAAGATCTCTTATACATCACGACCCTGGTTCCATACACAGCATCCATCCATAGCATCCCGTGGAATTGATTCTTTCAAATGTGAGCTCGCTACATCAGGCGATGGTAGCCGCCTACGTGCTGGTAGATGGGACACGTCGAGGACTTTTCCATCAAGGGGGCCCACAAAAAAGGCATCTGCGTGAACGACTCAGTTTCGAGGCGCATCCGCGTGATAATCAAATAGGTACTCTTTCAACTCCAGCGGCAGATGGCTTTCGATTCGCAAGGGATAAGCAAAAACTCCCAGTGTCACTCAGCACACTTTAAATTAAAAACGAAAAGAAAGTACTCCTTTTGAAAACACAAAATATCACGATGGCACGCGGCACAATCATCATTAACAACAAGGATTGCCCAATAGTTAAAAAGGGAAGTCAATCACTTTCATTATGTGACATAATTGAATCCTCGTCGCCCACTGGCGGAAACGGTGCCAAAATTCACCAAAAAATGTTGACAAAAATGTGAACAACTCACGATGTGCAAACTGTTTTAGCAGAAGACAGATGATCTCTTCACTCAAAAAAATGTGCATATTGTCTTCTCATTAACTTCATGATTTTGTTACATAATAATTAATTGGAAGGAAACTCTAATCTAACATTCGTTTGTTCATTTTTGTCAAGCTTTATAAATTAGTTTTCAAAAATGTTTAAAAGATCGTTTATTAATTTAATCCAGTTATAAAAAAACTCACTTAGTATACAATATGTACATAAAATTTAAAAGAGATAGAACACATTATTTTGCATACATGTTAATAAAGATTTAAAAACAAAAATAAAAAATATAAATCCATATGGCCAAACTACATGCCATTAGAATAAAAAAATCTTTATTATCTTTCTAGAATTCTTACTTGAGAGAAAGGAGTTAAAACAAATAACATCGAATCTATTAATATTGCTGTAACGTCTGGCGTGCCCCAAGGAGCTCATCTAGCTCCGCTTCTTTTTAACTTATTTACTAATGATAATTTTGGTGTGTTTTTTTACACGCGTTTTTGGCTTTTCATAGACGATAATAAGATCCTCAAATTAATTAAATCCTATTAAGATTATTTTCTTTTTCAATTAGATATTAAATCATTTAATGACTGGTGTAAAAGCAACAGCTTGGAATTAAATGCAAAATTAGGTTTTTTTACCGAGCAAAGAAATCAATTATTTTTTTATTATAAACTAAAAAGATCTTTGCAAATCTACTGCTCAGTCAATTGGATTATAAGCTGGCTTTTCATTATCACATTAACAACGTGGTCAATAAATCTCTTAAGCTACTTGGCTTCATCAATAGAATCACTTCTGATTTCAATAATCTTATGACACTAAAAACTCGTTAATATTCATTGGTTCGCCCTAATATAGAATAAGCCTGCATTACTTGGTCTCCATTCTATGATGTTTACATTAATCATATCAAATCCGTACCAAAAAGAGGCGAATACTTATTCGATGAACTTGAAGTAAAAATAAATCTTTCTTCTTTAGAAAAACGTAGGAAGGACTTCGTTCTCATTTGCATTTTCAACATTATTAACAGTATGATTGACTCACCTACATTGTTGCAACTCATCCTTTTAAATATCCCTTCCCGTAGACTCAAAAATAATGATTTGCTTTTCCTCAATCAACACTCCACAAATTATGGATATCATTCACCAATGTCCGGAATAGCCAGACTTGTCAACTCAAGTCAGGACCGTGAATTATTTAGTTTAAGCCCAAATGATTTTTGTCAGTTATTACGCACATGATATTTTGAATTGATATGGCTGAAGTCGTGAACTTCATCAAAATTTTGATCCTGTCTTGACTTGACATTATCTCTATTGTTTTTGTGCCCTATTTTTGGCATAGTTTTTGCTATGGCATATTTTATTGTAACATTTATCTTTCTATTGACTTCATGTAAAATGTAATCTGTTAATTAGACGGCTAGTAAATAAACAAATAATAAGTATAAAAGCTCACTCAAATGACAAAGAGAGACAAGAGACAAAAGACACACAAATAGAGACACAAGTTATACATAACATAATTGGCATATTTTTAACAACAGTGTAACATTTTATTGAATTTTCGTAATGGTATTGCTTAGCAAGAAAAAAATTATGCCACTATTTAAAAGTAACATTACCATCTCAAAATCTATAGCTCTTTTTGTATAATACGAAGCTTATGATAAATTTTGTGGCATAAAACTTTGACTTTAAAATACCTGACAGAAAGGCAGTGCAATTTTTAAGACACCAAAGCACATCGTTTGAAAGTTTTTTTTATTCGAATATTTCATTAATTATTCTTTCCGCGTAATAGTAATGAAAAACTTCAGTAGTTAATACAGCTTCTGGAAAATTATATTTGAACTTTCAACCTGTGGTGGTTTTCACTAAATTGGGTTTGTGAAGTGAACTCTCTTAAAAAAGACATGAAAATTAAACAAACGTATATTATAATTTTACCACACGTTAAACAGCGCACTATTCTAATTCCGTGCTAAAAAGTCCACTGTTCATTTAATACTACCCGAGAATTTATCCAAAATTAATACCGAACGAGCATTATAAATTAAGTGACAATGGACTTTCTGTTCTGAGAAATAATAAGATAATAAAAATGTATTTATTTATTCATTTCTATTTGATGGATAAATTAATAATCATAATCTGTGTGGGTTAGTGGTGGTGTTTTGTAAACACCTCAATTGCAGAACCTGTGCTGAGGTGTTCGCATGTTTTAGGGAAAGTGTTATTACACTATCATAAGTTACAACACAGCATCACATAATGCATGTGATAATGCATGATAATGATAATGAACAGACAGTTTGATAATACCATCAGAAGACGAAATAGCAGACACGCGTAATAATAAGTCCACAGCAGAAATTGTTTTTTCTACTTAAATTAAATAATAATATTTTTGAACTTATAAAAGAAATAATTAAAATGTTTCGTATTCATACACAAGTAACCTGCAAACTTTTGTAAGCTCCCTGTGCTCATGGCCATAATATCCAGAACGACCGCCTAGAGACGCAGACATGGGCTATAATATTACAGTTCTATAAACAGAAGGTAAGTTCTCTTGTAAAAGTGCTCATGTACTCGTATTGGGAGGTTACCTTGATTACCGTCAAAGCCTTATCGGAGACTGCCAAACTCCTCCTGTGATTTAATAAAAATACGATGTTTTGTTAGAGGTTTTAGTGCGGTCCTTATTCGTCGAGATTTTCATGGATTTTTACTAAGGCAATCTAAAGGTTTTATGTACGATACTAGCGCGGACTTGTGAAAAACCTATTCTTTATTCTTTGGTCCTTAGTTTTTGGGTTAAATAAAATTTAAAAAACTGACCTTAAAACTGTTACTTCATAAAAGAAAAAAAAATAACTTAAAACTGTTACTTCAAAACTAATGGCCGCCATGTGATTAAACAATTTTAGATTGACGAAATAACTATTAAAATACGATTTTTACCATCTCCCAGACGAAAATTGAAAGTTATCTTTTATAGTAATAGTTCAAAATATATTCAGCCTTGCATTATTTACAAATTTCCACATTGCCTACATATTTTTACGTTGATAACCTAATAGTTTATCATATCAAAATCTCGAAAATAATATCAAATCTAATCAATCAGTCTCCACAAGTTTTACATCAACTACCACACGTTTAATTAAACTGTTAGTGCCTATTAAAGTCCAGGTTAGCCTTTAATCAGTCACGTATAATGCTACATGATTACTAGAGGTCTAAATTCCCTTGGGAACAGGACAACCCTACTCCACTAGGCAAAATAAACAAGCTGACCAACCCACCAAACTAATATACGTGATATCTATTGCCACTTTTTCAGCAGATATTTCTATTGAGAATTTCGGAAATTGCGGTATGTTGAATAATGTGAAACACACGTCAGACATTTAACGATTTGATTTTAAAGATAGAAGAGTTTTAACTGATATATTATTTTTATTCAAAATTATCAAATCTCCAATTGAGTGCTCTGAATTATTGGAATTAGTTTATATGAATGTACCTGCCAGACAACTGCAAAACTTTTATATGTAACAATAACATCAATACTAACCACTCTATTTATTCACCAATTCCAAAAATTCATCACCTTGCAAACAAACACTGTGAACTTATTGATATATTTGGTGTTAATAATTTCGTGAGTTTCAAAAGACAACTAATTTCAGATCTATTTGCTAGTTATTTACTTGTATTATTTATTAGCTTTCAAAAAAAATCTTCTCTGTATATATTTTAACGTTTAAAACACATATTCCTTAGTTTTTTTAACACGCATATTAACTGAGTGTATGCAAGTACGGTCATACTTGTGTATATTATACTTTGATTTTTTTTACCATTTCCAGTACTATTATTCAAATTCGATATTAATTACAGCGTTGGTATTTTGCCATTACTTATTAGTTTTTTTTGTATAGATACAACACACATTGAATTTCTTATTTTTTTAAAACATCTGTTTTATAATACATATCAGTATATTTTATATATATTTGTTTTTATATATCTTACGAGTAAATAATTTTACTCTTTTCAGTCTTACTGGTTTGCAACAAACATGAATAATTGTATGCATATACGAATGTACAATGTACATACTTACTTTATATTTGAAACTTGCTTTATTTACAATATCAGGTGTTATTATTTGATTATTTGTATTAGCATTTGATTTTTTTATATAGTTATGCTATTATCCATGTATTATGCTTACCTTACATACATAAATTGTCAATTTCCTCTGTAAAAGCCCGATCTGGGAGGTTAATGAATAATACATAAACAATTTTTATATCGTTTAAATTCAACTCACTACGTCAACGAAAAATGTGGGTTTTCCTGAAATTTTCATAAATTTTGTGACTAGATTTAGATAAAAAATTTGTCTAATAAAATGTGTGTGTAGTTAACCATTTTTAAATCATTTTTATGTTTTAATTATAGATGTTTATAATGTTCCAATAACCGTTTTCAGTTTACGAATACGTATATAAATATTCCATATATTTGGATTTTATTTAGCAATGCGCAAATACACCGACTTTCTATCAGAATAAGCCAGAGGCCTGAGAAATTTGTTACAAACCAAACTCGAGTTTAGTGAATCAAATCCCAACTGAAAATAGTATTTTCGATGATGTTGTGATCAAAAGATGATAATAATATTTTTTTAATAATGGAGACAAGTTTTATATACGGTAGTGTATCAAAAATTCTTCTAAGTTGCAAAAGTTAGTACAGAAACCGCCAAAATTCTTTTTACGCCTAGAAACTTACGTTTGAAATGCTCCAGGCCCCGGGTGTTCAAATATTTACAGGCTGGGAGCCTTTTAGCAGATGAGATGTGATGGTCCGTAGCCAATACAGCTTCCTATACACAATACATGAACCAAACATATAATATAGCCCAGAGGTGCAAAACCGATGGAAATTGACACCAGTTGATTAAAATAAATACATCGTTTCTGTTGTGTCTCCACGGTTTATCACAAACCCTCTTATTAAATAAAACTCCGGCTTCATCAAAACCCTTAGACTTTTAATGTGACAGATTGACAATAGTCTCTGTTACCAAGCCCATATCGAAAGAATAGAAAGAATTTAAAAAAATTTTAAACACATAAATTATAAACTAAACTTACACTTCTTAAATTATACCGAATCCATTAAATTTCATAACTTTAACTCCCTCCAAACACGACGTCTAATTTTTGATCAAATCTTATTATTTAAAATCCTAAATAATGGTCTGGACTCACCAGAACTTACAAATTTAATAAATCTTCATATTCCGTCTAGATCAACCCGACAATCTGATTTATTTTATCTGCCCTCGTGTAGAACAAACATTCGAAAATATTCCCCAATTCCTCGTATATGTGCACAATATAATATAAATTTTACAGCATTGACATTTTTGGTAATAACCTAAAGAAATATCGATATGAAGTAATGCGTACGATCGATTATTAATATGAGAGTATGGAATGTATCGGCAGCATCTCCTATCCTCTTCCTATTTTCCTCTTCCTCTCCCCTTCCTTTAACACCAAATTAATTTTAAGATATTAAAACTTCATTTCTAATGAACTCTAACATAAGAAACTTATGTGGCTTGACTTCAGTTAACTTGTATATTTTTATCTATCATTGTATATTATAAAGCTGTTTGTTTCTTACAAAATAAATAAATAAATCTCAATTAGCAGGTAATTGGAATAATATGGACCCCGATCTTGAGGATCTCACCTTATTTATAGTTCACTCGGTCTCTATAATACTAGACAGTTAACGCCATTTATGGGTAACCTTATAGACTACTAATAGTGCCATCTATGAGTGAGACTTTACATTTATATTAAAGATATTAGTGTTACTACAACAGTTTTACACAGAAGATTAAAAATTAATAGTAAAGATTAAATAAGTAGTGGTAGTGGCAACTAGTATAAGTTTCTTAATTTATATGTTTTTAAAGTAAATTAAATTTAATTGTGTTATTATTAAGTTCGGTGAAAACACTCCAGTGGTGTTTTGAATATTTTTGATTACGGTTGTAAAAGATAGTGAAGTCCAGAATTTTTAACCGGGACACGGATATTCGGGCATCAGATATAGTTTACTCCCTACCCGACACAGACATAGGAATTAATAGACGAGAAGATAATGGCGAGGGGTAAAATCAACTGTTGAAGAACGAAGGGAGTAAGGCTGACTGTGATTCGTCAATAAATCAATCTGACAGTAAATAGGCATCTCGCATTATAATATCACCATTTAGTTCTTAAAAGTAAAATCTGCTTTTGAATGAATAGACATTTCTACATGGGAGCGCAAATTACTCGCCACGTTATGAACTAATTTGCGAAGTCCAAATTCGGCAAAGTAAGGCAGCTTCTATTTTCAGAGTCGTAGTTAGTTTCAGAGTATTTAGTCAAGACACTTTTACAAATGTCTCATAATTTACTTACCCCAGTAAACAACGATGAGCACACTTGAGAATCGCTACATTGTGATGTGATAGTATATGTTTCTAAAACTAATCCATATAATACGGTGTGAATAAGCTTAAAATAAAGTAAAATAATGCTTACTTATGGAATGTAATACGACAATTGGGTTTATTCTCTTTTTCACATCTATTTTTACAAGTTTTCATATCACAAGTCAACATTTTGCCGTTTTATTTCGTAAAATGAACCGATGATGCCTCGACCATAGTTCGCACAAGAATGATGACGTCACGTTTTCAAATTTCACTTGAGGCCATATGCTAGCCCAGCCGGCTCAATGGAACCGGTATGGGGAGTGGGGATAATACGCTTTTAATCACTTAGGGCAGGTCTACTAATATTCATATGTCTATGCTACCCGACCTATTATCTTTGTCACCAGGAGACCAAGGGAGGAGACCGAGTACCAAGACCGTACCTTTTCTACCGCGCAACTGACCACAAGTTGCTAGTTCAATTAAGGGTTATCTGCAATTCGCTGTGGAGTTTTTCTGCTTGCAGAGAGAGGGAACACTGAGGACACCAAATATAAGGTAGGGTTTTTAATACTCTGGTGGCATCCTCTCAGAGTTCCATTCCTTTCCCCTTTCTATTATTTCCAACACAAGAAACTCGCGTCCGGAAATATTCCAAGAGCTATCGAAATAACGTATGTTCATTCCCTAAACACGAATTATTCTCAATTAGGGAGGTGTTAATTAAATAAACAGCTAAGATTTTGTTATTTTTTCTTTCTTTTTGCTTGTATGTCTTGCATTTTCCTTTTATATTATTTTATTTATTTTTTTATGTAACCGAATTGTTGATAATTACTTATGGTAACTCCTAATTATGTTAATGTCTTATTTGTATGAAAATTTTAGAATTATATTTCAAAAAACGAAAATAAAAATTAAATAAAAAAGACATACATATAGACTATACTAAGCGGAAAATGTTTCTTGTGTCATGATAGAGGACTCAGCCACCCGAGGAATTGAACTCACGAAGCCTGGGTGGAATTCGGCCGCTACTGACTGGACAGACTGATATTTATAACACTTACTTATTTCGTAATCATCTATGTATTACATAGTAAATTTTAGAACTTAAAAAAACTCCAAATTCAGGCATCAATGAGCCAGAAATCAGAGAACAAATAAAAAAAATAAAAAAAAAATCAAAATTGTGTGATTGGACTAATGTATGAAAATGAACCTATAAAATTTGATTCTTTGCCCCTTAGAATGACACAAAAACTCGCAATTTTGAAATACTACAACAAACAATAGGTACTACCTAAACACACATTTTCGACGATCAGAAATGTTATGCGCCACTGTTTAATGTACCTAAACCATGCCTGGATCTGAGATCGGTTCTAACCTAATTTTGATCGATCTCTAATCTGTCGGACAACCTTCACTCTACCGCCGGCCGATCTCTGACATTTATTATATGCTGACTCATCATGAAAGTGACATGTTTACCTATTGGGATCTGCAAATGTTCATTAAGCGTTTTCGGTAATTTTAAATTTAAGTCAAAAGAAGCGTAAATGCACATAGTATTTATCAGTGGCACGCCTTGAACTTTTCATAGCAAAAATGTATGCTTCAACGCTTTAATTGTTGATTTTGATAATTTACATTCATCTGCCAAACGTAGGTACTTTTTTGTTTATTTGTGACGTAAAATTGGTTGGGAGAGAAACAAAACGTATGTATACTTTTACATTTTAGTTTAAATTGCTGTTGAAAAAAAATGGCTAGTCTCCTTGTCGCATTTAAGAGTTGAAAATATAACTGATGATATTTATTGAAATAAATATTGCTTGTCATAGAACATTAAGCATTTTTTTACATAAAAATCAACCTTATAGGGACTAAGCCTGTATCCAGGTTAACTGTTCATTATCTTTAATGCATCTTTAACTACGGGAACTTTTCCTGACTTGTGGAAAGAAGCACATGTTGTACCAGTTTTCAAATCAGGTGACCAATCTTTGATAAAAAACTACAGACCAATTAGTATACTGTCATGTTTTGCCAAGGTTTTTGAATCGTTGATATACAAAAATATTTGTTCACATTTTAAGCCTATTCTCTGCACTAGACAACATGCGTTTGTTCCTCATAGATCTATCAACTCAAATCTTTTGGAATTTTATAATTATGCATGTAATTCTTTTAATAAAAGATTACAAGTAGACGCAATTTATACTGATTTCCAAAAAGCTTTTGATAAAGTTAACCATTCCATCTTACTAAAGAAACTAGAACAAATAGATACATGGAGACTTGTTGCGCTGGATGAAATCATATTTATATAATAGAACACAACTAGTGCTTATTAACGGATACAAATCATCCCCTATAGTTGTAACTTCTGGAGTACCACAGGGGTCAAATCTTGGCCCCCTGCTTTTTCTTATATTCATAAATGACCTTGGCTCGAAATTAAACAGTGATTATGTTTTTTCGCCAATGATCTTAAAATGTTTTGTAAAATTAAGTTTGTTACCGATCATCTAATGCTTCAAAAGGATCTCGATACACTAAATAACTGGTGTACTGTCAATGATATGCACTTAAATGTTGAAAAATGTTACATTTTAAACTTTACTCGAAAGGTTATAAAGAATTTTTCCTATTTCATTGGTAAGATTATTCTTGAAAGTGTCTTTTTTAAGAGATCTAGGAATTACTCTTGATTCTAAATTCATATTTGATTTACACATTAATGACATTAAGTCCAGATCACTTAAAATGATGGGATTTATTCACAGAATAACTAAACCTTTCAAAGATCCTCAATCAATTCTAACCCTTTTCTATTCCTTAATTAGAACTTAAATTTGAATATGGAAGCACTATTTGGAATCCACATTATTGCAAGTATGAAAACATTAGAATCGGTTAAAAAAATGCTAAGATTATTATCTTTCAAATATAGACTACATGACCATCTTATATCGTACGACGCACGTCGTGAATACTTTAAGATTGATACACTTAAAATAAGAAGGCAATTGACTGACCTAATATGTTTGCATAAAATTATCCGCGGCCATTTTGTGGAATGAACTGCCGGCCTCTGTGTTTCCTCCCTCCTACAACATGGGACTCTTCAAGACCCATGTTCACTCCTTCCTCTCCACAATAAGACCCTCCACACAGCATCCCCAAAGATGACATAGGCCCTGAGGGAAATTATTTTCTTCAGGGCCTCCTGTGTGGAGTTAATATAATAAAATAAAATAAAACCGCCATCTTGATACCTCATTATGTCTTAGCAATATTGAAATAAATGTCCCCAATTCCCATTGTTTAAGATACCATAGCATTTTTCACCTGAATATTTTCAAAAATAATATCGCTTATTTTAGCCCTCTGCCCCAAATGTGTCGAATGTACAATAAGATTGAGTGTGCTGAAGTAGATATTTTTGTTGATAATTATATGGATTTAGAAAAAAAAATTAGCTTTTGTTGCGTTAACTTGCGTCTCTTACTTTTCTGTAATATTTGTATTTCATATATATTTTTAATTTTGAATTTTTATTTTTATTTGTTTTATATTTTAATCTTCATTTAGGTATATGAAAATCAATGTGTCTTTGTATGTGTATTTGTATGTTAACTGAGTTTTTATAACTGGATTGTTCTCACGTAAGTGAGATCGTCTGTAAAAACCCAGTATAAATAAATTAACAAAGTACACTTTTGAGAAAAGCAACATAAATAAAACATTAGGCATAAACATAAAATATTACAACAACAAAAAACAGGTAACGTGAGCGCCAGGTTGGGTACTTTGAGGAATGCATTGTAAGAATATTTGAAACATAAATAGTAAGCAATAATAACTGCAAGGGTGACTCACTGTTTTCAACAAGTGGAACCTAAACAAAATCATATTATTTAAGGAATGACAAAGACGAAAAAATATTACAACAAACCCTCTGTCAATGCAAACATCTTAACCATTTATTTTAAAGTTAACCGTTACGTTAAGTAGACATAAATTATATGTGTGAAAAGATACCTTCAAATTATAACTTTTCGATGTAGACACTTCTCACTTTCTATCCAAAGCACGTGAAACACGTGAGAGCAATAGAACCCTAATATTTAACACGGTTCATGACACAAGAGACAATTAGGTAAATTTAATAACACGAACAACGTAACAAGAATTTCCACAAACTCTCAGCATCCCTCCACGAGTCATTAATAAAATGGAAACGTAGAATGAATTTGAGTTAACCTAATAGTCTAACTAAAATAGCTATTTTTTGTCAAGAACTCTAAAAACGATGTCTTAGATGTCACAAATATTTCTAAAACAACATTAAAGTAGCACAGGAACATTAAGTGCGAAAGATTTATTATTAAGTGAAACCTTGAAAGACCTTCCATGTTTCTCGATTTACTTGGGCAACGCTGAGAAGAGGGTTAAAGAAGAAACTTTATGAAAGGCTTTGGGTGAGTTTTAAAGACACCCGGAATAAATTAAGATGAAAACACCATCAAAAATGGCTAATATCAGGTACAAACGAGACAGGAAAACGATACGTTATAATGCAGCCGATATCAACTGTCAGTGGCTATTTTTCGTTCCTCTTTGCTTCGTTGTAATTAATGAATCCGTTTTCAAAGATTCAATTAATTTCCAGCGTCAGAAGAATAGATTTGATTAATTAATAACTTTCTGCTGCAATCTGGCTTGGGGTTTAAATTGCGGAATATATTAAATACTGCTGGATGAAATGCACCAACATCGAACAAAATTGAATTTCTGAACTGGCCAATATGATGGCGTCGGATATTATTATTGAGAAAATGCAGAACAGTAATGGCTTGAACGAAACGGAATGGATAAATTAATTGATTCTAGTCATATTTGAATGGCTGCAGTACACATTTCTTTAACTGCAATTTTCCTGAAATTCTAAAAGGAATCTATCAACTTATTGATTTTGTTTGAATGATAAAATATGTAAATAATAAGTGGCACTTTAAATGCCTGATATATTATAATGATGCATTTATTTTTAATGTTATCATTATTTTATAGACTATACAGCACACGTGAATTTATAATTAAGGCGATGCAATACGTCGAGTAATATTTTAAAGTGAGCCGCTATCAATAACAACCCTTACGTAGATGGCGATAAGGTTTAAATTTCCGCTTAACACCATTCGCCTGTTTTGATTTATGCAAGAAAAAAACATGGCCAAAAAGTGCCTTTTATTTTATTTTGTGGATGTTCAGGCATAAATATTTAATTTTTTTCCGATCATTTTATAAATAACTTAATTTACCTAAAATGGGTTCGTAAGTAGGAGATTTTGAACTTTAAAGCTGTTTTCATAGGCCTATACGCTATTTTTTTCTGGGCTTATAAAAAGACTTACATGAAAAATACTCGATTATTTCAAAGGTCAAGATGTATTTTACTCGCAGTATTTAATTAAAGCATCTGAAACATTTCTAGGCGACCAAATTTTCAAACCAAAAACACGTGATTTTGCATTACTACGTATGGCATCATCTTAAGGTACCTACATAATCTGGTACCGTAAAAAATATTGTTTGATTTTTGTCAGGTTATGCTAGAAATGACGATACCATCTGAAAAACGTTCTATTGACCTGCAAATTTCAAAAACAGAGCTCGTCTTTATGACGTCATATATTCGATTCCATATATATATATATATATATATATGACGCAGAGATTTAGAAGTCATAATTCGTTACTGTTTTAGAGCTGATCCGTGAAAAATCACGGGATGTCTGAATTCTTGACAAATCAATTCCAATTTTGAAGCTGCCACAATTAAATTAAATATCTATTATAATAATTTATTATACACAGGTATCTCTACACCTTATATTTTGTATGAATTCTTCAATTATCAGTTCCAATTTGGAAAATGACACTATAATTTAAATCAAATATGAGGTAATTGAACCAGATTTCACGCAGGACTAACGCACAGTCAACCGAAATTAGTATTTTTAATCAACGTAATAAAATAACAAGTGTAAACTTGCTGATATGAAATACTGTTAATTTATTGGAAATCTGGTCAAATTTATCGTTTTCCTGTTAAAAACGGGATTGCAGGCCTTCAACGAGTGAATTGACAGAGTCAAAAGCGAAAGTTTTATGAAGATGGCGGAACACCCGATACTGTCGCATTCCGTCATGATACTTGTTAGGAAAATAACACGTGTTCTTGATATATTCTGAATTACTAATATTTTACTGGGAAATTGGCATGCCATCACTTTTTAACACGATCATTTTTCAAGATTAAAAACCCTGCTGAAACCCAAGAAGACGCTACTACGTAATTCGCTTTTACATACCTACATAAACTCAAAATCAGTCCAACAGTACCAATTATTGTTCAATTAACACAATGAATTTTGCAATCAAAAGTTTATTTATGAAGGCATTTAAGGCTTCCCGGGAAATTTTGAAACATTGAATTCCGAAAACTCTTAGAAACCCGCCCGATGACAACACTACCAGAAATTGTAATTTATAGTAAAACCTTATTTCTCCAAACACGATGGGTACAAATTGGTTTAACTGTGAATACCTTAAGCCTTCCTTAATAACACAAAAGCCACCCTAAACCCACAACCACGTGCACAATTTGTGGCGTGTAATCTATACCTAATTCTATATATTATACGTTTATATACCAGTGACGGTTTTTGATAAATTGCGTTAATGCAGTAAATTCCAATAAAAAAAAATAAAAAAGTAAGACGAATTTATCCTTTGAAACACTTTTAACAGCGCACCATTCAAACTTAGTGCTAAAAATCCATCCTTCCGATTGATACTTACTGCTCAAGAGCATCTCCGAAATGAATCCCAAATCTCATAGGTGCGTTATGAATATCAGCACCTATGGGACCTTCCGTCATATTTCTTAGGTTCATTCAAAACATACTAGGGGGCCAGGTACATCTGCAAACCAAACTGCAGTACCTTTTTTATGTGAAACTGCACGAGAGTCCCAAATACTCCCAACCGTCTGGATCCAGCGAAGCTATGGCATCCAAGAATGAGGTATGTTGTGAGGCTGAAGGTAGTGGGGAAGGGAAGGATATGGGGAAGAGAAAGGTGTGGAAGTACCTGGTATTCAGATCTGGTCACCTAACACGGCCAAAGCTATTTCAAGCAGCGTTTCCATTCTGAATGGTGTTCTTACACCAGGGCGATACTGAGAGTATCTTCCACTCTGGAACGTGTCGCAAATATGATATATATTATTTTTATTAGTGATTTGTTAAAAAAAAAAAATTTACTTGCCCACGCCTGGATTTGAACCCGCGACCTCCAGTTTCCTATTCGAGAGCCTTACCCCTTGACCACGGAGGTTATCAAGTCGTATCGGTGCTAGATCGCTAATATCTATTGTAGTGATTTATACATAATACAGAAATGACCAACATATGATATATGTATTTGAGGAAATTTTTTTCTCCTCTCTTAATCTCCGATCGAAGTAATATAGATGCTCGAAATGAGATAAGGCACGAACCGCCTCTGGTTTGTGCTCGCAGTGGTCTAACAATCCAACTGACTTAGAACAAACACAAACCGCATGTAAATTTATGAGTTTTCTAACCACTGTCAATATTAGCCGTTAATCATGATGCGAAGCTAGAACCATGAATAAATTTTATAAATATTTGAGTGGCTTTTGTGTGATGAACACATAAATGTTCATATTGCCCAAAACTAGAGGTCTTGGGGGACTACGATATTTCAAACGTCATTGAATTAAATAATGAAGTAGATAGGATAGAGGAGAAGAGCGAGGAAGAATTAAGAATTATAGTAATGCAGATGTTTAAATAACCTCAACAACCGCAAAAAGAATTAGAAATTATAGTAATGCAGATAAAGAATTAATGTAATGCAAATGCTTAAATAACCTCAACACCCGCACGAAAAATTAGGAATTATAGTAATGCAGATAAAGAATTATAGTAATGTAGATGCTTGAGTAACCTTAACACCCGCACAATTAATTAGGAATTATATTAATGCAAATGAAGAATTAGGAATTATTTTAATGCAGATGAAGAATTAGGAATTATAATAACGCAGATGAAAAATTGATGTAATGCAAATGCTTGAATAACCTTAACACCCGCACGAAGAATTAGGAATTATAGTAATTCAGATGAAGAATTAGGAATTATTTTAATGCAGATGAAGAATCAGGAATTATATTAATGCAGATGATTGAAAACCTCAACACCTGAACTAAGAATTGAATGAGGAATTATTTTAATGCAGATGAAGAATTATTAGGAATTATAGTAATGCAGATGCTTGAATAACCTCAACACCCTCTCTTAATAGAACAATGTTACAAGTAAGTATGACGCTAAGTGGACGTTTTCTAAAAAACCAAAATTAAAAATTAGCAAAAATGAATATAAATTTGGTTTTCTTAAAAAACCGAAGAGAAAGGCTGTGCGAAAAAACACATAATACTTTTCACTTAATGCTATCACTTTTTAATATTACATTTTACAGTTTTTTAGTAAGACCGAAATACACTTATATCAACTACAAACAAAACTGCAATTGATACATTCTGTCTACTAGCTCAACTCGCGGGCCATGCAGAGTGTTTAAATTTTTTTTTCATTTTCCACTTATTTGACTGTCAAGTGTGCAAAATTTCATCAAGAAGTGTAAATATTTTGCTTTTGAGGGTGGGTGGTTTTTCAAATAAAAAAAATAAAAAAAAACGGTAAATATTATGGATAAAAATGAGGATGTGAATATTGTAATGGTATTGTATATTACATATACAGGGTGTCCGGGGTAAAGTGCGCTAACTTCGGGAGGTGATTCTACGTGATGGCAGAAATAAAAAAGTTTAATAACTTTTTCGGAATTCCAATGTTTATTTTCCCATACAAACATATTTTCCATAGAAGAATATTTATTTTTACACACAAACAATTCATCTTCTTATCTGAAAACTACCTTACAACAATGAAATTTATCAATCTTTTTTTAACTTGTACTATAATGTAGAATCACCCCCCAAGTTTATTTTTTTTACGTAATCATGTTTTTTTTAATATTGCCTTTTTTGTTCTTCAATCCACATTTCAATTTTATATCTGAGATGTTTTTTGTTTTCCCCACTTTTTGTATCGTGTGAAAGATTGTTGATGTTGAATGCTTTATTACCTGGTATTTGTGGTGCCTTTGTCCAAAGCTTGTGTTTATCGTCGGAGTTTTAATATTTTTTATACGCTTTTCTAACTGGTATGTTAATGATTGTGTATGATGAAATTTGTTTTTTGGTCAAAAATGTAGTTATTTATGGATAATTGGCATATATCTAGTATATCAACCATGTTGAATATTTGGCATATGTCAGTCATTCCTTGGTTTTTAAGTATAATCTTTAAGATTGTTTTCTGAACGATTTTCATATGACCGTTAGCTGATTTTTTTTATCTAGCGGTAGACGGTTTTTGTCTAGATTTTCTCTATCTATACTTAACCATGAACATCATAAAAGTTCCATAGGTATGAAAACATTAACTAGAAAATTAATAATATTTCTACAAATTTCTCCAGCTTTGAGACGCAACACGTTCATCTAATTTCAACCCTAATGAGGCTGCAAGTATCATTAAGGCATTGTATTTATTATAGAGAAGAATAAATCACATACAAACACAACCTCGTGTGCATCCGACTGCAACGGTAAACCAATTTATCACTCCTTTATGTGCCAACTCCGTAACATTTTTTTTTTCGAAAGGGTTCATTAAATCTTTACCCATTTTTCTGGAAGGCAGAGACGCATTGCTGCACATGTAAAATATACATATTTTTATTTTATTGACCAGGTTTGGCTTGAACCGAAGCTTCGTGAATGGTATATAATTATTTATCCAACCGTAAATATTCATTATTACACCAAAATAATATTATTAGAGTCCACACTAAGGAAGGGTTTTTTTCACATATTTTTAACAATTAATCAAATTTTAATTTAATATTCAAGTACTGTTATTATTGAAGTACTGTGAAGTACAACTTGAATTTCAACTTAGAAATTGTTCAAATTTTCCGAAACAACTCGTTCTAAGTGTACTCACTTCGGATTTGTAATGGATTACGGAGACTATGGAATAATAGAGAAGGTATGTCTCTGACAAATGAACGACGCGAACGTACGGTATAAAAAGTCTGTTTGCGTGTAAGTTTGTCTTTTCCAAATGTACTTTATATATTGTACGCTTATAATCGGAGTCTATATTTCATCGAACCTTCTCTTTACAAAACACTTCATTTATGGGAAGGTGATTTTACTATCTGATTATGTTAGAAGTAAAAAATATGAATAATTTTTGTTTCTATACACATAAAAATTTTACATTAAAACGTTGAAATTTCGAATAAATGTTTGTTTTTTTTTTACTTGTCCTGTCATGTAGAATCACCTCCCAAAATTAGTATACATCAACCTCGGACACCTTATCGAATATCATTTCCAAAAAAAAATGTCTAAAAATTGTTATGTGTGTTTCATGTGATCTTTGGTCTTTATATTAAACACTTGGCACTGTTTAATTACTTTATTTAGACTTGTTATACATGAGACATTTTAGATGCGCTTGCTCGCTGACAATACACACACAGAAATGTACTATAGACACTTGACAATAATAATAGTGATGGCATGCATTGAAAATGCAAAATGGTTTCTCAGGTTAAACAATTAAAATAATTATAGATTTTCTATACAATTTTATCATTTAATAATGGACATCAATGTAGAACAAACATATTACATGATGGTAAATCCAAAAACACCACGACTACAGATTATGAAAATACAAAAAAATTGCGCGGGACTAATGTTGCCAACGTAAAAACATAGAAACTGCTATCTAATATTTAATATTACAGCGTCATGGCTCCATGTTCAGTATTTTTTGTAATGGTATCACTCAATTGTCAGGGCTCCTACCAGGGAGCAACGTGACAAATATAAATTATCTCTCATAGCGAGGTTGAGGACCGACTGATATTTGGGGCTTATGAAAAAAATGAGTGGAGATAGTAGGAAGAATGTTGCAAAAAAGCATTTAAAATGGAAAATGCATTGAGAAAAGCATTTAAAATGCAAAATGGTTTTTAGAAAAGCATTTAAAATGCAAAATGGAAAATACCCATTTTGCATTTTGCATTTCCATTTGAAACGGATTTATTTGAAATAAAGCACATTTCTGGATGGCATTAACATAGTGATGTGAGAACGTGGTTAACGCTTTTCTTATGTGAATACCGTACAAGAGTCCCACATGCTTCTGACCGTTAGTGGGGAAGGGAAGGAGTTGGGAAGAGAAAGGTGGGAAAGTACCTGTCTATTCAGATCTGGTCACTAAAGAGGGCTAAAGCCATTTTAAGCAACGTTTCAATTCCGAATGGTGGTCTTACACAAGGGTGATACTGAGAAAGTGCCAAGTATACTACAAATTATTTTAAATAATTAATTACGAAATAACACAAGTTCATCAAATAAAATTTTAAGCCGGGATTTGAACCCGGGACCTTCAGATTGCTAGTGGAGAGCCTTACTCCTTTACCACGGAAGCCGAAAAATACAAAAAAAAAATTTCACTTGGAAAAATGGTTGTCCACTTGGACATTATTTTTATTCACTTCGGCAATATTTGTTGATACCAAATTGATTTTGACATATTTTTCTCCTTTTTTTTACTTAATTAACTTTATTTTATAAAATTTTACGATATATTACCATTTTTGTTGAAAGACCGTCGAAATGATCACAAATTAATAAAATTGAAAGTTTATTTTTTAAACGTTTTTCCTCTCCCTTTAAAATAATAAATGAATACATATTATCTAGAATCATTCATGTTTTTGTTATTTCAGTAAAAATATATGTAGTAAACAGGATTTCTGAAAAAGCTGAAATCTGGTTTAAAGTTTAAAACATCTTGACCTTTACGTATTTCTAGTTTACGGGTTCAGCGCAATTTGTTGTATTGTTTGTAGCTCTGGGGGGTAATTTCGAACTACGAGTACCGTACAAGTACTACCCGTATACTTAATTTAAATCTGAAAACTCCTACTATCGCAATGTACATTATACAATCTTAAATCTATGAATTTTCACGAAGTTAATCTCCACAAGAAATATATCATAACCAACCAGAATCCAAACAAAAAATTCCACACCAGGCGAATAACACATAACTCTTTTATTGATAAAATCTTTATTACACCCAACTGGGAAAAACAATAAGCAGAATTTTCCTAAATATATGTTCAGATTCACCCAACTTTACACCAAAGAAAATGTGATTGGAGCTTCAATGTGAAATGAGTAAATTTGTTTAAAAAAAACTGAGTTCTTGTCAATATTTTAATAAAACATGTATGTTCAGTATAACCAAGTGTGTGTTTTTTACATATTTGTGGATTGAATATGAAGGAATTTGAAAGGAAATATTGAAATATACACACAATCTGTGATTTCTCAAATGAGCAATGTTTTCAGCTAATAGAAAGTTAATGGAATCAAAGGGTATTCTTGTCGCAGATCGCGCTTGTATTGAGTCGTGTACAACTTAGACGAAAATTGAACAAGAAACTTTTATTAACAAATTCTCGTAGAACATATAAATTTGTTTTAAATCTGTATATCAAAGATAAGACGTATTACCTGCATTCAGCTACAATATATTTCTGTACCGTACAAATATAGACCTTTGACTATTTAAATATCATTTTTGACCAACATTTTAGATCTTTCACTGCTCTTGGCATCTGTGAAAACGATAAATATAGATATTTCAGTTTTTGATTTATTTAACCCTTCCGCACCAGAGGCGGGTAATTCAAATCCCCCAAGCGAGAGTTTTGTGCGATATCTAAATTATCTTTTCACATACTGAATAACGTTTTTTATCTTATAAAATGTATCCCACTACTTTTTTTATATATTAAATAATATTAGATATCAAATTCCAACGAATTTATTTTCTTTCTTCACATGAAGCGGTTACTTTGTGATGTGACATTATAATTTAAAATTAAACAATAACTTTGTAAACATCACTTATAGTGTCGACCGGGTTTCGCTACAACCGTAGCTTCATCAGGACAGTATAATAATAAACATCTAAAATCTAAATTAACATGTGTTGACTTTATTTTCTTCTACTCTACCCCCTTTCCCTTACCCACCCACAAAATTACCTTTATTTTTTTATCTAATTATACTGGAAAGGGCTACAATAAGAAGTATTTGATTTACTCTCGACTTCACACAACTCTTTTACCGTTTGTCAGTACTCAATAGTTGACAGTTACAGGGTGTGGGCGGGCGAATGTGGGCGAAGGTGGGCGAAGGTGGGCGATGTCCAATTAAAACAACGGAAATACAAAATAATAGTAATTAATGTCAGTGTTACTGGAAAGGGCAAAATGAATATAGATACACTTGGATCTTGTCACGGGACCTTAGTGACCCCTTCGGGTAATACCTGATGTTTTACCTTCAGGTAAGTAAAAGTAATAAGTTTTCTTAAGCTCTCAAGAGTTGATACGACAATTTTACAATTTTTGCGATATTTTATTAATTCAGTGTTATTACCGTTTTTCAATAAAAAAATTGATTTAATGATTTAGTCAAAATTTGAAAAAGTGGAGTTCTGCAAATTTCATTCGATTTTTATTTTATTTTATTTGGTTTACCAGTGAATAAAGAAAAACCCTAAGAGGGTTTTACATCCAGCTGGGTCTTGTTCCCAGTCGGTACATGGAATTTAATAACGGCGATGATGGCGGGGCTAATACAACCAGTTCTTACATAATTATCCTGTCAGACAGCGTTATTAGATGCAATCGATTAATCATACTGATATAATTAATGTGTTCCAATTAAATACGATAACACTAAATACTAATGTTATTATCGTCGCAGTGGGATGATTTTTTCATTATTTGGCAGGTATTTATATATATTCAAAATATCAAAGGCTACAAACCTAAAAATCTCTACAGAAATGTAATGTACACATTATAACGTGTTAACGTTTCTTCAGAGTTTATTTCAGTCAGATTTCTGTATTACAGTCCAAGATATGTGAATCAATCTTGTTATTTTTATAACTATAAAGAAAAAATATTAATCAAAAAAATATATATAACCAAATCAATTTGAATCTAAATAATCGATTAATTTTGAAGCATCTTACTTTATACCAGCGGTCGATTTTAATGCAATATTATACAATATATAAAACCTTCTTAAGACTTCTTCCCTAAAATAACGTTCAAATCTTAACGACGTAGGTGAAGAAACTATGTACAGAAATATGCGAGTGGCCCTGGTTCATTGGACAGGCCTACAGTTGAATTTGAATCAAATCTCTAAAATAAAGTGGGAATCTTAACGACATGATGAAGTCGTGTAAAAACGGTCGACAATGCCCTAGCAGGCCTAGAAAATTGGTCTTTCCATTGGGTTTATTTCTATTATTCTTGATGAAGGTATTACAAAAATCTCAAATGTTTCTAGAGAGATCCTCGGGAAGCTACTAATTTATCGTCTTCAAAAATAAAATTTGGTGCATACCTCTAATTTTATTTAGTTGAAAAACATTTGATGAAATTTTCTAACCGTTTTAAGCAAATTTTTCAATCATAAGGTACAGTTTTTGTTAACTCTTGACAGGCCAAGATTCCAAACAAAACGTCTGTAACCATGGGGTCTTCCGACGACTCCATGCATTTTTATTGGCTTTTAAACTATATAAATCTCAATTATCAATGCTGAACTTAAGAAAAGAACGGTAACGCAGAAATACTTAAATAAAATGTCAAGTATTTAATCGAATATTAATAATTGGTTTTATTTTACTATATAATACTTATGTACGAACTGATTAAATGTAAACTGTCGATTTCCTGAAATTAAATAAAAAAAACAATGGCCACACCGCGGGCATGCACAATCGACAAATCAGTATATGTGCATGCCCGCAGTGTGGCCATTGTAAGGAACAATAAATAAAAAAGAATATAAGGAGGATATTAATTTTGGGTACTACGTACTACCCCACATGGCTGCGGGATAGTTAAGTAGGTTGCTCATCGCTGAGGTTCGTGACCTCACTCTAATATAACTTAGGTACCAGTCTCTTAACAATGTCAACTTCCAAAGTGTTGGAACATAGTTCCAGAACACTACTTACTTTTTTATTGGAAACGTCCGAAAACTTCCAGCTTCAGGGTACTCAGATCACCGTCCAAGAAACCTCCTGTAATTACAAATCCCGGTGAGCTGTGGTTTTATAATGTTTCTTGAAATAAATTTAGTTTGGTATATAACGCTTTCCTATTCCACAGGCGTTCAACGGTTTGTGATTGAAGTTTGCATGCATAACTGCCCGCCAAACTAGAGTTTAATTAATTTCAAAGTTGGGCGTAATCTAAGGTTCATTCGATTTTAAATGCCATAAATCGCAAACAAATCGATAACGTTGGCTTTGCAACCCTAATATAAGTATATTTTCTAAGAATGTCTAGGTTTATTTCTATTTTATGCTCGCTAAATATGTTTTAGCCACTCGAGCGATTTTTGGATTATTATGATAAGTTTGCAAAGACATTTTGAGCGATCGCTAGTCATAATGTGTCAAATTTATGGCACCTAAAAATATGGGATTAATGGCTAAATCATTGGCTTTAAACCGCAGTAAACAGTTCATAAGTTTCCATATTACTATTTTGAGGAATAATATTAAAAAAATAATATGTTAAAAATATTTATATTTAAATAATCGCTTTTAACACCAGCACATTTTACTTCAGTAACCATAAATTCCATACCGCTCTTTTATTTATATATATAATTTTATAATTTTTTTTTTCTAATTTAATTTATATTATTTTTAGGTCCCAAAGGGTTAATTTTGGTTAGTAAAGAGATAAAAAAAACATATCGCATGAAAATTTTTTTAATTAAAATTATATATTCATTTACAGTGTAACATGCATTAAAAATAAAGAAAACATAAAAACCCCTAAAAATACTAACGTGTTATACTGACATTATATTTACAGTATTTTTTGCTGGAATAAAGGTTCAAACCTAGCACAAAAAATAGACAAAATAAGGAATATCTTCCACAAGCGATACGCAAAATACGGGGCGATTTGTTTGACATAATCAAGAGATATTATTTTTTTATTCATATTCCTTGGGAAGAACTCTTGTGTTGAAAGAGTTAACTGCTTCATTAAGTTCTCTTCAAGTATTACCCTTTCCTACGTTGTACTACATTGTGTCTACATAATACTATGATTACTCAAGTTAACTGCTACTAACCTAATATACAATACTGCCGCCATGGGTGAAACCACAGTATCCTCCTTGAGAGTCTCAAAGAGAGTAATTTGTTTTAAATTATGACGCCAGAATAATTCAGGTTTTCCTAGTGAGGGTTCACAAAACACTACCACTAATCAATTTACATACAGTTTCTGATTTTAACAATTATTTTAATACTCTAACTTATTATTTATATCAACTGTAATCATCTGTAATATGTATGTATCTACGAGAATATAAATAAATAATTTTATCACATTTAAACAGTTATTTAAAAAATCAACCCATTCGTGAATGTGAATCCCCTACGTGCGTTATGAATTTAGCGACTATGCGACTTTCTGTTCTGTGAAATAGTTCATACAAAACATACTCTTAGCGCTTCAGCGGTAAACCGTTCTAGCGTGCAATCTGTGTGCACCTATTAGCTGCCCTGGTGCACCGCACCTATGAGAATTGTTAACTTAAAATTTGTACGGAACGATATTTTGAAAAAAATATTTTTTTTTTATTTTACGATTATCGCGTTTTGAGTTACTAAAATAATGAAAAGAACCAATAGTATAGAAGTAATAGTGTCTAAATTGAAACATAAATAAACTCATTATTTAAATCATAGAGATATGGATTTTTCATTTATTGATTATATATACCTAATGAGTTAAGGTTATGAGTCTAGTCTTAAAAAAATAATAACCCTGCTACCCAAAACCATCTAATTCCCATGTGCCCAATTCATTGAAAAACATTTCTGGCCTCTCTTATCGTCGCCTGAAGTATTAAGGACTATTATTTCAGGCAATAATTTTGAGCATTAAAGCCTAGTAACGTTGTAGTTTTGTTTAGAAGACCTTTTCAAGGGGCCTTAAGGGCTGTTAAGACAAGAGCATCCCTTTGGAGCCAATAAAAGCAGAGTAACGGTTGTACATTCCTGGTGTAGCTTGTCTTCAATAAAGTGCGACGGCTCAACGGGTATCTGATAGTATTATTGTCCTAGCGTCTGGACGATGTAGGCCCTCTGATTCGTCAAATTCAAATTATGTGATTCGGAAAAATTCTGCATAGGGGATCTGCAGGCAAAAAATAACACTCTGCTCCTCAATTTTAAGCAACCGTAAGGTTCATTTCGGTTTGCAGGCGACCGGATACAAAAAAATAAGAAATTAAAAATTAAGACACGATTTCATACAGAAATAGAATCGCCACATGTAATATGATATTTCTTCAAAAATATCTTTTCTGCTCATACAATTTTTGGATAATATCGAAGAAAATATGTTTTAGAAAGTTCATAATCCATTGGATTAATTACATTACAGTGAAAATTATCCACAATTACGTGATTACGTTTGACGTTTGACGAAAAAAGCACGCGTTCCTTCAATATGGCCGATACGCACCGCGGCAATAGATGGCCGACAGAGCGCACCTCTGGCGGTGTAAGAACGAACCAAATGACTGGCGCGAATATTTAAATATGCAAAATTACTTGACCATCAAGCGTTTATTTATTTATTTATTTATTTATTGGACAATTTGTAAAGCGCCGCTTTTGTGAGATATCACCTCAGGAGCGCTTTACAGTTGATGCAGGTATTACAAAAATATAAATATTACAAAAATAAACTGAATTTAAGTTAAGTAAAATGAAGTACAGAAACAGGTGACACGAAGATAGAAGATGGAGACTCTGCAGCAAGAATCCCAGGTGGTGAGGAAACTGGTCCAGCTGCTGCAGCGAAAGAGTCCACCGCGTCCAACAACAGTGCCAGCACGAGGTTTGTCATCCGTCCAGGTATGTGTCTGCTGCTAACAAAGCGCTGATACAATATCCTCTCACAGATACCAGACCTTGGCAGCACCGCTGTGACGTTCGACGAAGATAGAAAATGGAGACTCTGCAGCAAGAATCTTTGGTGGTGAAGAAACTGGACCAGCTGCTGCAGCGAGAGAGTCCACCGCATCCACCAACAGTGCCAACACGAGGTTCGTCATCCGTCCAGGTGTGTGTCTGCTGCTAATAAAGCGCTGACACCTCAGGTAGATAAGAGACCCTGGCAGCACTGCTGTGACGTTCGGCGAGTCCATCATTCATCTCCATGTGATCTTGTTCCTGGTGATTGTTGAAGTGGTGCATTCTGCCCGCAATAAAAAGCGACAGGATAATAAATTACCCTGGGCTTAGCAAAACACTTGCCTTCAGAGTTTCTGAGAATTCCGTTGAAAACATCTGGGGTGCATTTACCGATCGACGTTCGTTTCGAATATCGAATATTTTTGAGCAAAATTTCCGAATATTCACTTTTAAAACACTGAACTCAAATCACATACTATAAAGTTGTAATAACTGGTTGTTAAGTTTATTTTAATTAAAGTTAAAATGTTATTAGATTGATTTTAAAAATAAGGGAAAGGATAATTTAAGGGATTTTGCCTCATTTCCCTTGAAAACACAAAAAAAAACACGAAGCGGTTGAAGGACGCGTTGGGACGCGTCCTGCTGCCACCAAGGGCGCTATACTACTAATTAGAAGATTTCTTCTGGAAGTTTATTTAAACTTTGCAATGGCATTTTTCATTATTATTTATATTTTTTTTTTTGCTTATTAATTATATCTGATTTTATATTGACATGTTTTCTAATTTCTAAAATTTCAAAATTATTTATTTGCGATGCTTTAATCCTGAGTGAAGTATTTTAAGACCTGAATTTTTATCGAAAGTGTGATTTAAAAGATGATTTGCAAACTCAGATTCACTATTTCCATTTAGAACCCTGAGATGTTTTTTAGTTCTGACTTCAAAGTTTCTATTGGTTCTACCTTTGTAAAAGAAATTACAATCATCCCAATTGAGTTTATAAACTCCTGATTTTTTTCTTTGATTTTTGCCATCTTTATTATTAAGAATATATTTCTTCATTTTGTTATTAGTGTAAAACGCCGGTTGATTAGTACCAGGAATGTTTTTATATATAATTTTAGAAGTATCATTATCCACAAACAGAATTCTACGCCATTGTTTATTTATATCTTAAGAAATAGGGTAAAAATACCGTTTGAAGAGAATATGTTTAATTTTTTTATTTAGGATTTCAACTATCAATTTATTAGAATAACCGTTATTAAATGTTATTTGTCTTATGAATATATTGTTTTATGGTTATATGCTATTTTTTTTCAGGTCTTAAAATACTTCACACAGGATATAAAGCATCGCAAATAAATAATTTAGAAATTTTAGAAATAAGAGAACATGTTTATAAAAGTAGATATAATTAGCAAGAATTTTTTTTATAAACTCTCTTTTAAATATTTTCCCACTTAACTGGTCTTTCATATTGTAATTCCTAATTCTTATAAACCCAGCCTACTCTTACCCCTCCCCCCTCCTTCCACTTCTTTTTTGCAATTGTAATCAATATTTAATTGTTGACTTCGGTGTATACTTCGTTCATGAAACATGTATTGGTTGTATATAATAAAGTGATGTTAAAAAATTTATTTGTTTTTTAATAAAATAAAGTTTAATCGGATAACATTATTTTATCTATTTCCATTATATATCAATGCATACGTACATAATAAAATGTAAACATTATATTTGTTTATTAATTGTACAATTTGCATAGCGCCGCTTTTGTGAGATATCACCTCAGAGGCGCTGTATTGTAATAATCTACCTTTATATATAGATTTTTACTCTCCTGATGAAGGTGTATATATAATCTAACTTTAAACTTTATTAGATACAGTAACAGTTTAAGGTAAAGAATTACCACCAGTTGGAGTAAAATTCACACCTTTTAATTAAACCGACTGCTATTATTCAAATTATAGACATTGACGGTTGTAACACATATTTAAGCACTGCAAGTCTCCTATGAGCAAATTATATTAGGTACCATAACAGTTAATATCAGTTGTAGACTTGCAGTCAATAATAGTGTTTCATTTGAAATAATCCATCACAAATACGTAAAATTTAATTTATTAAAACAACTGTCATTCTTATTATGCCTAAATTTAGCATGTTATTATTCATTAACTCCTTCCTGTTCCGTGTTTTAACAATATATACTCACCCTCTCTCTGTGAATGACCTATCTATCTATTAAATGTAACTGTTGTTAGTATCACTCAAATTGGGCGCAGCCCAACCAAGTGCCGCCCGCAGGGCCTAACAGCAAAAACCCGCAGAGCGGGTTTTTAACTGCTAGTTAATATTATTATAGATAAAGTGACATTTCTAAAAAACCACACCATCCCCGTTTTCCACCCCTTAAATTAAAAATTAACAAATAAATCCCTGGCTACGCTGTGTGCTTCGGCTAGTTTAAAAATAAAAAAGAGAAATAAACTTTAGATTTTGAGAGGCGGGTATGGGTACTGCTGCACCGGGAACCATTTATTTAGGTCACTCCAAGTGGTTCGCTACCTTTGGTGACTTAGCAGGGGGGTTGGTTCATGAGGGTGAGATTTGTCTAGATCTTGGTGGCAGATACGGATACGCCTGCCCATCTATTGCTTGGCGAGCCGAATTGGGAGGGACTGGTTTAAAAAGCAATGGCAGGGATAGATTCACACATTCGTCACTCATAAACGCACTAATCCCTAGATTTCTTCCCACCCCTCATACCTTTTTCCTTCCCAAAATTTCCTCTCATTCACTTCCTTAAAAAGACTCCCCACACATCATCTCCAAAAATGGCATAGGACCTTATGGAAATTATTTTCCTCAGGGCCTCCTATCTGAAGCTAATTTAATTTTTAAAAATGCACATTTATATAAAAATGAACTTTCTAGATCGAACTGCTATATTTAGTGTACCTGTATTCTCGGGTTCCACAATTTACATTTCCTTTCAGAGCACGGTAGTTCCTGCACTCTTTGGTTACAGCGTCTTGGCCTTTTTTCTCAAATAGAAATGTCCGCGAATCTTCAATTCAATGGGGACCGTCGCCATACAATAGTACCAACACTACCATGAATAAAACATGAATGTGGCCAAGCTTTGAATTGCTATCCACTATCTTTCCAACCTTTTACCCGACCGCAGCTTTGTGGGTGTAAAATCGACGGAGATTATCTCGTGAAGATTGTGTTGTGTTCTATTAGAGTGAAGTGAATTGAAAAGCATACATTCGTAGGAATAAGATCATTGGATCATTGTACTGTAGAGATAAGCCGATAGAAGTGTGTTTTGGGCGTGTCCTTGTAATTGGAAAATTATTCATTTCTTTTGGAGAAATTCGTCTAAGAATGACAGTTATTCTGGAGAGCTCAAAGCCGATGGCATGTGCACGACATGACAGCAATATAACTTTTTTTAAAGTATTTTATATAAAAGTGAAACATGATGCAGTGTACATATGAGAATATCTGTATTATATAGGAAATACTAACAATATATAGGTTTAAACCATTATAAATTAGGTACGAAATAGATCTATGATTACACAAATGTAAAATTGTGATTACAAGTATAATGAAAAATAATTACAAAAAAACTAAATATGAAACAATGTTAGTAAAAATTAAGAGCAACATAAAATAAAATAGAAATTAGAACAACACTACCTATACTACAAAACACTTGTAATCACTCCCGAGCATGACTGCAGATCGCTAATATACAAGCAACAGTTCACATAGAACAAATTTAGAATACTTACTTGTTTTGAAATGTTGTTTGTCCGTTGGCGATCTTCAATCATGCTAGGGAACGATTACAAGTTACCGATATTATCGATAAAATGTTTATCGTTGAACTGTGCTAGATATCCTGGAATTCCAGACTTGAGAGGGCTACTCCTTTTTTAAGGATTTAAAGGTAGTATTTAAAAAATGATTAATAAATATGATGGTTGGGGTGTTAAGGAGATAAAAATTAATTGAGAAATTGAAATGCAATAGTAATTGGAAAAGGGAAGACTTAGTTAGTTGTTAATAACCATTACAGAGTGGAAGATACTACCAGTATCGCCCTGGTGTAAGACCACCATTCAGAATTGAAACGTTGCTCCAAATGGCTTTAGCCGTGTTTAGTGACTAGATCTGAATAGCCAGGTACTTCCCCACCTTCCTCTTTCCCTTCCCCACTTACCTTCAGCCTCACAACATCCCCCAATCGGGGATGCCATAGTCTCACTGGCTCCAGACGGGAGCAGTTGGGACTTTTGTGAGGTATTCACTATAAAAAAAAACTCTATGTTAACAGAAAACTGTATACTTTTAACAAAAAACTAAAAGAAATTAATTTTGCTGCTCTATTTGAAATTGGCAGCATAGGACAGAAATAACAATTTTCAAAGTATTTTCTTAAGGCGATGCACTACGTCATGTAATATTTTAAATTGAGCCGCTATCAAAAACAACCCTTACGTAGATGGCGATAAGGTTTAAATTCCCGCTTACCATCCGCCGGTTTTGATTTATGCAAGAAAAAAACATGGCCAAAAAGTGCCTTTTATTTTATTTTGTGGATGTTCAGGCATAAATATTTTAAAAAAATCCAATAATTTTATAAATAACTTAATTTTCCACATTATACAATAAAATCATAACCGAAAATGGGTTCTAAGTGGGAGATTTTTAAGTTTAAAACAGTTTTCAAAGGCCTATAATTTTTTTTCTGGGCTTATAAAAAGACTTTTATAAAAAATTCTCGATTATTTCAAAGGTCAAGATGTATTCTACTCGTAGTATTTAATTAAAGCATCTGAAACATTTCTAGGCGACCAAATTTTCAAACCAAAAACACATAATTTTGCATTAATTACTACGTATGGCATCGCCTTAAAGACAGAAAGTTTAAAAGTGAGGTTACTCAACTTTTGAAAGTGGTGTGCTCTTACCTACTCGTATTTATATTACTACTAGCTGTACCTAGTCTGTCTGTCTGTGCAGATAGGGAGACAATAGCGCGTTTTGCTTTTAAGTCTAACAGATGGCGCTATTATGTATATATAAACACACGCGTATTTGAATGCAAATTTGTGTCAAAATTTCAAAGCAATCGCTAAAGAACTTGAGGAGATTTAAGATTTTGAACAAACGAACATTTACATTTTTATTTATATAGATTAAATATCGTTTTTCTTAAATTAAACTATGGATAAGATTATTACAGAATATAGAGGCATTAATTTGTATCGGCTTTTATCAATCTATTTTTCATCCCATATTATTTTTTTTTAACTGTTAATCATTTCTCGAGGAGCACAATGGTGCAATACAATATTGACACATTTTAGTTTTAAAAATTAATCAACTTTTGGGAAAAAAAAACAGTTGTCAAATATTGGCGGCTAGTATGACCATTAACGGTTGAAAAGATTATCATTGACATTGACCTGTCAGGAACCTTAGGTAAATGAATCTTAGGTAAACTAGCAACATGAGTTTTCTTGCAAATCGCCTTAGATTATACTTCTACTAATTATCTGTTCAGTGTTGCCATGTAGGCAATGGAATGGAAAGATATTCAATAATCTTCAGTTATATCACATCATAATTGTGTTTACTTGTATAATATAATTTTGTCAGTAAAGGGATGTTAGATCACAGATATTCGAATCACATTGCCATGCGAAAATACATTTCGTGACGCCAGACCATATTTTTACTGTACTGAGAGTTTTAATGCTTGGAGCTAAATTAAGGGAGGTTGGGTAGGAATGAACCATGGAAAAGAGTAAAAAATTGACCATGTAACTTTCAAATACAATTAAAACGTGTTTAAACTTTACCAATGTTTTGCATGAAAATGCTCATTCAGCACATCTTTTTACAAGCCGGTTCTTGTCGTATAAATAAGAGAAAAATAGGTAAGCCTAAGTACGAATCATGGGAAAGGAACGAAGCTACCCCAAACGGTGCACAATGCTGCACGCGGTTGCTTCCTAATGTTGCGTAATGGCTGTCGAAAATTAAATGAAAAATGCTTTGAATTTAATAAAGACCGGGCAATCTATAATCTCAGAAGCGAAGACATCTAGTATTCCATTTATTGGAATCATATTTGTTAAAAATTGTAAAACTTACCGTTGATTTTATTATAATAATATCACCATCATTTTACTGGTTCATTTCTACCCATTACTTTATTTTATCCTACCCGTACATGGGTAGAAGTGAGCCAGTAGGTATCACGCGATAATTATTAAAATAGTAAAAACAAACATGAAAATACACTTAGCTAATATTAGAAACTTACTCTGCTGATTTATTTTGTTCCCTTTCCCAAAGATATATATTTTTAAGCGCTTCACTTCTACCCATCCTCCCCTACGAATAGATGTGTTGTTTTATAGTTATTATCAGATTATATGAAGTATGTACCTAAATCCAATTTTATTATTATTAATCCGGCATGACGGCCTCCATGGTCGAGGGTTAAGGCTCTCGACTAGCAAACCAAAGGACGCGGGTTCAAATCCCGGCGTGCGCAATTAAATTTTATTTGATGAATTTGTGTTATTTCACAATTTATTATTTTTAAATAATTTGTAGTATACTTGCGGAACGTTAAAAAGTGGAAAATACAATCAGTCTCGCACTGGCGTAAGACCACAAATGGCTTTGCCGTGTTGACGTAACTATTAATCTTCTTTTAACATTGTCCTTGCATTTTCCCATCCCATTTTTACCTACAAGTACCTATCATTCTATACTCACGTTTTTGTGGGACATTTTACAACAATAAAAGTGACTGTCAAAGCACTTTATTGGTGGAGCTTGTTTGATGAACATCTATTTGTGATCAGTGCTGTTATTGATATCAACTCAGGGAAGAAGGCCTGTGCAGTGAGCATATTCGGTTCTCTCGGTGTGTTTCGTATCCAACCTGGATGTTATGGAAGCTTGTGCGTGAAATAAATCATATATCCTGTGAGTGAAACCAACCATCATCATCTTTGAAGAACATCAAAGGGCTAATTCGGATTCCTTCCTTACTCCATGTTCACCATCTGCAACTACAGTTGTGTCAGCTTCAAAGTTCACACTTAATATTTTACAGTCCACTCTTGATACGCCTATTGCGATTACAAACCGTGTTTGGTGACCAGATCTGAATATCCAGTTACTCCTCTACTTTGCTCTTCCTCTTGCTCATCTTTATCCCCTCTTCACTACTTTTATCCTCACAAAATTCCTAAATTGGGGATTCCACAGTCTGGTTAGTGGTTGGGAGCAGTTAGTACTCTAGCGCAGTATTCACATTAAAAAAACAATCGATTCACATGAATAGAAAATATCTAAGTCACACTAACATCCGTTTAATTACTGTTTTGAAGAGTTCCACTGTTTAAAACTGCCAAGGGTAAGTTTCAGGAACCTTCCGTTCTTCCTTAAAAGCTTGTTGTTTGTCCTGTTTGGAACTTCACCTGTGAACTACCATCTGTTCGGCTGCAAACTCTGGATTCTAAACTGAACCTTCTAAATCCCAGCTTTCCAGGAACTTTCATTGTAGTGCGAGTGTTTAATTTGATCTCGAACTTTAAGATTAATCTGTAAAACAAGGGTTAGCCCCAACTAAGACGTTGTTCAAAGCGAACTTCAGTTGAAATATCACTAGATTGTGCTACATAAATTCATCGACCATATTATGCATGTAAACCATCCATCCTAGAATTCGCGCCATTACACTTTTGGATGAATTCTTATTCATCAATAGTGATATTTTTATTTACTGAAGGCATGCAACCTAAAAGTTTAATTTTTATTTTTGAAATAACTTAATGAGTAAAACCTCAAATTGTAATATTTAATTATTGAAGATAATACTTTCAATTCTCAAACGAATATTTAAAACAGAAAAATCATTGAAAGATACGGTCGCATCCAGGACATTCGCCTTGACGGGGCGCTGCATAACATAAAATATAACAAAAATCCCGATTAATATTCATCCTAAACTAGAGAAAAGTCAATAGATTTCGCACATTAAAATAAAATAAAATAATATAAGTGAGACACTGTTTAGATTGCATTTAGTTCGATTTGAAAAATCCCAAAAAGGTGAAGCCTGTGCGTTGGTATGAATGCATAAAAAGTTAAGGTTAGTTAAAAAAATACAGTACCCATATATAGATTAATTTTATTTATTTATTTATTTACTCACTCTATGGAGGCTTTTACATGTATACAATAATCAGTGTATATTACAAAGCATAATAGGCCGAGTACGGACAATATAAGCAGCAGAGATGTGCTTTATTTCAAATAAATCCATTTCAAATGGAAATACAAAATGCAAAATGGGTATTTTCCATTTTGCATTTTAAATGCTTTTCTAAAAACCATTTTGCATTTTGCATTTTAAATGCTTTTCTCAATGCATTTTCCATTTTAAATGCTTTTTTGCAACATTCTTCCTACTTTCTCCACTCATCTTTTTTTCATAAGCCCCAAATATCAGTCGGTCCTCAACCTCGCTATGAGAGATAATTTACATTTGTCAAGTTGCTCCCTGGCAGGAGCCCTGGCAATTGAGTGATACCATTACAAAAAATACTGAACATGGTCATGACGCTGTAATATTAAATGTTAGATAGCAGTTTCTATGTTTTTACGTTGGCAACATTAGTCCCGCGCAAATTTTTTGTGGTTTCATAATCTGTAGTCGTGGTGTTTTTGGATATGTTTGTTCTACATTGATGTCCATTATTAAATGACAAAATTGTTTAAAAATTCTATATTTATTTTAATTGTTTGACCTGAGAAACCATTTTGCATTTTCAATGCATTTTGAAAATAGGTATTTTGCATTTTGCATTTGAAATGCTTTTCTAAAAACCATTTTGCATTTTGCATTTTCAAATGGAAAAGTTTTGACCCATTTCCATTTTGCATTTCAAATGGTTTTGGGTACCCATTTTGCACATCTCTGATAAGCAGGTACAATACTAGTTATCGTTGAGAGTTGAAGCACAGGATAAATTAATCTACTATGAAAGCAGTAGCGGAACAATATTTAGTAACATTGTCCATGTTAGTAAAATAAATATGAAATGTTTATTGTTAAGCATGTTAGTATTTAGCAACCCTTTATAATGCCAGATTGGGTATTATACAGAACATAGCTTAACATTTGTATTGGAATAAACAAGAACGGTATGTTGTAAATAAATTTGTTGATCAAAAAAAAAAATTACTTCCGAATGGGTGTTTTATGGAACATAGAAGAAACTATATAAGTGTGTATGTAAGGAAAAATAAATTTTGTGGATCAGTTACAAATATTCTAATTTATTGTTTTATTCTGACTTTTTATATGACTATTTCTAATGTGACTTTAGAGGAGTATATATATGTATTTGTTTTATACAAAGAATAACTTGACATATTTTAGTTATAAGATATTTAGATATAGATAGACGAAATATAAATTATTGAAAAGGGTTACCCAGTTCCAAATTTTGTTTACACAGTTTCCACGAGTTTGTTGTGGCATATGTTGATGGAATTGGGCAATGTACATGCGGACTGGTTTTGCAGTTAGGCACTGTTGACGCAACTATTAATCTTCCTTTAACGTTGTCCTTGCATTTTTCCCATCTTATTTTTACCTACAAGTACCTTCCATTATCTGACTATACCTACGTGGGTGTGTGACATTTTACAACAATAAAAGTGACTGTTAAACCAGTTTTATTGATGGAGCCTTTTTGATGAAAATCTATTGTTATCAATGCTGTTATTAATATCGACTCAGGTTAGAAGGCCTGTGCAGTGAACATATTCGGTTCACGCAGTGTGTTTCTTATCCAACCTGGATGTTATGGAAGCTTGTGAATGAAATCATATCTCCTGTGTGTGAAATCGTACCATCACCATCCTTGAAGAACATCAAAGAGGTAAGTTGGATTCCTTCCTTACTCCATGTTCACCATCTCCAACCATAGTTGTGTCAACTTCCAAGTTCACAATTAATATTTTACAGTCCACTCTTGATTCGCCTATTGCAATCACAGGCACTATGTACACGGATATGGTATGTCTCAGCTTGAGAGGAATAGGTTTTGGAAAATTGTTAGGACGATTTATTTAAATTTAAGATATTGGACACAGTATATACGCCTTAGTTTCCATATTTTCAGTTTTCTGAAAAAATAACCTGGTATTCTGGCACATTATCTTAATGATAGACTTGGTATGTTCCTTCCCAGGCGATTATTTTATAGGAAATGGATGAAAGCACCACTGCGTCATAAACAAGCTGTGTGGTTCTCATATAAATAATATAAACGTTAATAAATATTGTTGGATGTTAACTCAATTTGTTATTCAAGGTTATCCAATACAATTACAAGCAGCTCTTTCTAGATATAAAATTTGTGTCTCCATCTTCTGACAATGGATACGATGTTTTTTTTCGACACTTTGGATGAGATAACTCCGTTATTGATCCCTTTACATATCAATTTAAATCGTGACCCGGAAGATATTGATACTTCACTCCGACGTAATGTTAAAATTTACGTTGCCGAATTTGCCTACGAGGAAACGTTAGAAATTTCCAAAAAAACTAAACCACCTATTTATAAATTTACTGTAGGTTTGACGCTGCTCTTTGAGTTATTGTATTTGCTGTCTTCACGTCAACTTCAAATGCTCATGTTTATCTGAAACGAGAAGCAAGGCCCTCTTCCCAACTTGGATTTTACATATCAACTGGTTATTGTCGCAATATTGTATGCAAATCAGTTTGTGGTTTTTTGTGGATTTTAATCAATATTTCACACAACTCTAAGGTAAGTTGTGGGTAACAGTCAGAAATGGAAAGGATTCTGACTTATCCTGGTCTTTTCCATCGAAATTATGGACATGAGGGATACTATTTGGTCATCACTTCAAAAGCTCCGTAATAGACTCGAATTAAACGCTTTAAGAGAACACTGCACAGGTTTTCTTAACAGACTGGTGGAGTAAAAAAAAAAATTAAAATTAAACAATAACTTTGTAAACATCACTTATAGGTAAATACTTAATGCCGACCGGGTTTCGCTACAACCGTAGCTTCATCAGGACAGTATAATACTGTCTATATTATTAGTAGCGAAACCCGGTCGGCATTAAGTATTTACCTATAAGTGATGTTTACAAAGTTATTGTTCAATTTTAAATTATAATGTCACATCACAAAGTAACCGCTTCATATGAAGAAATAAAAAAAAAATTGTTGCAATGTCACTGAATGTAGATACTCCACACTTTCAGACAGGCACAGTTAATTGGGTAACAGGTTAGGTAGGGGAATATTTGGTCATCACTTCATAAGCTCCATAATAGACTCAAATTAAACGCTCTGAGAGTGTATGTACGTGTACACTGCACTGGTTTTCTTAACAGACTGGTGGAGTAAAAAAAAATTGTTGCATTGTCATTGAATTTAGATACTCCACACTGTCAGACAGGGAGAGGTAATTGGGTAACAGGCTGGGTAGGGGAATGCATGAACGTATGTTAGAGGGATTTTCAAACAGTTGCGTCAACAACTGGTAATAAATAATCTTGCATATCCCGGTTTAGAGATTAAGGACCAATTATTTCACAGAATTTGAACAATTTTTCAAATTTTAAGTTGTGTGAAAGTTCTGTTATTACTTCAGTAATGTGAAATGACTAATGATATAATAACAGAACTTGAATCGAACCTTTACAGAACATGCAAATTGACTTTGAAATTTGATGATTTATTCAAATTCTCTGAAACAACTGGCTCAAAGATATTCTCAAAATCGTGTCGTCTAATACTTTAGGGACAATCATGTGCATTATTTTGTTTAAATTCCTATACAATAAATTAGTCGTCCATTTACAGAACATGATTTTTTGAAACATTCTTAATATTTGGTAAGATAGGTTTACAAAAAAGGTTTAAAAAAAAAATTTTTTTTTAGAAATTTCATTCAATATCGCCATTCCTTTTGTCATTCTATGCTATTCTAGAACATCTGTTCTGCCATTTGGATACCAGATTTACTTGCTTAAGATATTAAACAAGTTATGGTAACAACTAAAAAAACTTATCAACGCATCTCAAGAGGAATGAGCTATCAATTACATCTAGTTTCTAGGCTAAATCTATTCGTTCCCTCAAATCCTAGCGCACACATGTGTTAAATGCAGATTTAAGTAAAAAGAATAACTTGTTTTGCTAAGCACGTATCAAGATTACTAACTTTGAATAAAAATTTCTGTTGGAAAATTACTTATTTCATATAGAATAGATAAAAAGTGGATATTCACATTATTTTTGTTGCTTTATATCTTATGATTAACCTGGAGATATCTTATAAGTGATTTGCACTCAACACCTGTGTTATGGTGCATAAACTTCGGCTTAGATCCATTCAAAATTCAAAAAAATATTTATTGCACAAAAGTACAAAGAGTATGGCTTATAGCTTACAGTACAAAGGGTATGGCTTATAGCTTACATCTTATTTCTTCCAGCTAACCCAAAAATACGTATTATATTACATAACCCAACAATTGCATGTTAACAAATGTATGTAAATAAAAAATTAATAAAAAACAGAGGTATTTAATTTATGTAAGGTATTCATTTAAGGTGTAGTGACATTTGTTCAAAAGAAATGTTTTTAGTGATGATTTCAATTTAAGCATGTCGGTTATTTGTTTGATGCTACGTGGAAAGTTGTTATATTCTTTAATGGCCATGTAGTGTGGTCCTTTTTGAAATATAGTTTTGTATGCTTTTGGAATCAATAATTTTTCTTTGAACCTTGTAGCGTGTTTATGTGTCGAATTTTTTTGTGGGAACTTTTCTGTAGATGATCGAACTAACATTCGATCTTATATACACAGTGTCCGAAAACTCGTAGTATAAGAGAGAAACTTATCAATCCATATCATATTAGGGGTCGATTTTGTAGCCTAACATTTTTGATTTAAGCTATTGTTTTAGGGTGAATCAAGTGCAAATGTGTAAAATATCGAAATGCTCAGATGGAAAAAATGATTTTTGTATTCTTTATGTGATTTAAATTCACCAGTTTCCCACTTGTAGTACGAGTTTTCAGACACCGGACGACATTTCTGAGGAATTTTCATACACAGGTCTCCGTTTCATTTTGTCACTATTTCCTCTCATCTTGATCCACCTTCCTTGGTCTACCCGGATATCTGTGACCTGTTTCAGGTCTCCACTCAAGCATCATTTTCTCCACCGTTGTCCTCGAGTCGAACAGAGTGCGTAGCCTAAAGACACTTTACTTGGAGCGCCTTTTACTTTCGTTTGCTGACGGAATAATTATTTATTTTGAAAATATTTAGGATCCTGCTTTCCCCCGCTCTCAGTGTCACTCGCAGATTATATAGAGCTTTATGCGTAAACACTGTGTTTTCAACAAGTTTGCACAGATATGACCCGAGCAGTAAAAGTAGATAAGAAATCGTAAGATTGTTTTATAAGCTAGTGATACATTTTTTTTCCATCTTGCAGTCAATTTTCAAGGTTGATTGTCAATATTATTGATTAGAAATATCGTTTTTTCTTCACGAGAAGAAACTACGAACTACTGCAATGAACAGGTCTTGTGGAAAGCATGATAGATCAGAGATAATGACGAAGTGGGTTTTTAAAGGAAATTACTTAAAAGTAGACCAATGAAGAGGTGTTAATTATTTTTAAGGTTATTATATCGTGTTGCGCTTCTTCCTTCTTTAGCGTTATAGTGTCCATCATCAGGGCAGATATGTAGATTGGGGTGAAGTGTCTGTTTATCTATTTAGAGATGATGCCGTGTTGCGCAAAATTAATGCTCTGAGGGCCGGTACTTGAGTTAAAAACATTAGTTAAATGAATGTGGTTTTCGGCGTTTAGTTTTAGTGTAGCCTTCAAGTACCAGAAGAGGTAAACTAAGTGCGTGGAATCAGCTTGAAGCAAGATAGAAAGTTTTTTTTAAAATTTAATATAAATCAAATCTAATGATATTATAAAGTATATTATTAAGTTCTGCAGGTATTTTTTGGTTTTGATTATTGTTACAGCTGTTTCGGCTTTCATAAAACTGTGGTTATAACCACGTTTAGACGACTCATTTATATGATTCTATTTCACGCCCTACCAATTTAAATTTGATGATGTCGAAAATGATTTATTGCCGGTTAAACCGATTTACTGATAACATATTTGTGACAATAAATTTCATATTCTGAATAATTACACGATAGAAAGGCTCAAGGACAGGACGTTAATTGCTAAGATACTGATCTTCTAGAAACCATTTATGAAGTAAGCTATTATAAAAATCAGATATTGAAAATTAAAACGCTGCTCGAGCTATACTTGTCTTTAATGATTCAAAAAATGTTATATTTCTTGCTAATTTCCCATTATTTTTCTACAACACAGCCGCCTTCAGTTTTTAAAATGTAATTGAATAATGAGACAAAGGTAGTTTTAACTATATATGGTCTTTCCACTGAGACCTAACTTAGTAAAATTTAAACCAATGATACGCGCTAAGAAATTAAGACATTTTGTCTTAAATATTAATAAAACACATAACTTCATTTGACGAGAGATGAATCCTTCCGGGTCTAAAAATAAACCTGTATATTTTAGGACTTCTGAAGCTGTCTGCGTAGGCACTTTATGTTGAGTGCTATTATTTCAGAGGCTTTTATATTTACTTTAACTTTTTTTGGAACGAGCTAAGCAGAAACGAAATTAATATTTACCGGTAAATCATTTCTACGAAATGCCAAATTTTGATCTGAAGTTAGGGATCTATTCCAAAACCACTTGTGGTACAACTTATAGAGTACGTGTCTTCACCAAGAAAACTTACTGATATAAAATATTGCTAATTTATTATAAATCTCTTTAAATTATTCACAATATTGTTAAAAACGGGACTGCAGGCCCTAAACGAAACGAATTGATAGGATTCATGTTAACGACGTGGCGTTGAAACACGTGTTCATAATCGTTATATTTTAGTATTTTTTCAATATATTTTTAATTTGGGAATCAGGTTTTGCGTACCATATATTGGATAACCAGCACTTCTGCCATAGGTAACCCCGAGTGGTTCGATACGTTTGGTGATTTAGCAGGGGTGCCCGGGTTCATCGGGTGAGGTGTGCACATGAAGCAACCGCCCACTAGCTGCGTGGCGTGCCAGATAGAGAGAGGCACTTTTGGGGAGACCCTTTGACCTCTCCAACTAGCCTCTCGACCGATCGCTTTGCGCCACAGTAGGAGGAATATATTTATTTATCCGTCACTCCTGGACATACTGATCCCTAGATTCCCACCCAACGCTCATAATTTTCTTTTATTTTTCAGTTGAACAGAGCGGTGAGTGCAATAATCTGACTGCCATGTATACTCCATACATTTAAATAAATTACTTGGTAATAAATTAAAAATATAATAAAATGGTAAACATATTTATTTATTTATTAACGCCGATTTTAGCGACTTTTACAAAATAATAACAAATTGTTTTACATATGAATACAGAATATACATAGATAAAAAAATATAAAATACATAAAAGAGAACAATAGAAATAGTAGTATCAACATAAAAAAGTACAATGAGTAGGTTATTATAAATACAATCCAACATTTTATAAATCCCGGATATTATGTAATGAGTGTTAAGAAATTAATATTTTAAAACTGTATTTGATTATAATCAATCTGAGAAGCGCTGACAGACAGTTTTAATTAAGTAGTGTTTGTATGAGGTTAAACTAGCAATGTTTATAGGTTTATTTATTTAATATCAACGGTATAAATATACCATAAACAATGATAACATGTCACAGTTAAAATCGTAGAAATATTTTGAAAAAAGAAATACAAATATATGTGGCATTTGATTGTGAAATGACATTAGAGAGTAAGTAGGTAAGTAAGTAAACAAGAGATACAAGTATATAAGTTTGTATAGTGCAAATAAGGTAGAATTAGATTAAATTAATATTGATTGAAAAGATTTGATAGCATAGCCCTCTTGTACCTACCTTGCGTGCAGTTAAATAGATCTGCCACATCTGCGTATCTATTACTAACTTCATGCAACCTAGGTACAAGCGAGTGTTTGGAATACTCAGTCCTGATATTGTTGCATTTAAACAAAATTTTAGAACGAGTAGCTCTCGTGGGTATATGAAATTCAATGAGGTTAATTAAATCAGGACTGTCTATACTACCATTTACAATTTTGAACATAAATATTAAGTCATCATCAGTTAGGTTCATCCAAAACATATTTATTTCCAAGTACATGTAGGCGATTCATTATGGAATTGAGTTCAGCGTTAGATCCTGTATTGTTGCAATGATAGGGTAATTTGAAACGAACTGATCGACTAGGTACATGGAAACATATTAACGAAAGAAGTTCAGGGGAGTTCAACAGGTTGGTAACGATTTTAAATAAATAAAATAGGTCAAAACAAATTCTGCTTTCTTTTAATGTAAAATGTTTACTAGTACTACGGTGGTTTACCCCACAACACCTCCCCCCCCCGCCCTTCCTTTCCGTAAAACGAGGTTTGCTTGTGGCTCACATTTTGATTATTTCAGATGAACGTATTACTAAAATCTCTAATGTTTCTAGAGGGACCCTTACGGATGTACGTTATTTATATATAATAATAATAAAAATAGGACCTTAGTATTAAAATATTTTATTTTAAACGGTTTGTAAACATTATAAAACGTTTTTCAACTATAAATTTACGAGGGATCCCTGTAGAAACATTTGAGATGTTAGTAATACGTTCACATACATTTTAAATAAACCCCACGAAAAGATCGATTTTCTCGGAGTGCTAGGGCAAAGTCGACCATAGTTCCATCATTACGCCGGGCCGCACGCCAAATATTGTTTGTACACGACTTCATCACTTATGTCGTTAAGATTCCCACTTTATTTTAGAGATTTTATAAGGCAAATTCAAGAGCAGGTCTGTACAATACATAATTGCCGGGCGTCGCATATTTTTGGCCTTGGCTTCTTCACGGTTAAGATTCTTGCTTTATTTTAAGGTATCGTCTCGTCTTAAACCGCCTTTTTATCATAGAACTGTACAATTGGAGGCGCTATATAGTACCAATATCTCGTCGAAACGTGTTTCTACGCGCACCGCTTATCGCGTTCTAAATAAAAGGAAGTTTCGGTTCGATTCGGTCAGTTTACTTAGAGCGCTGAAAGCGTTGGAAGTCAATTGGAGGTCTAAAACTGGAACCTATTTTTTCGCTTCAAGTTGAGACTTATTACTTAATGTAATACAGTGCGCCCTACTGTCGAATTTGGCAGCCATCTCTGGTCCGGAGCCCCTAAATACCTGAAAAAAACCCTTGACTCTGTGCAAAAACGGGCGATCCGTTTGATAGATTTCCCAATCTTAACAAACGGACTGCAATCTTTAGAGCACAGGCGTCAGGTAGGTATGCTGTCCTTGTTCTATCGGTATTACAATGGAAGATGCTCTGAGGAACTAGCGTCATTGATCCCTTCGGCACCGGTGCGTAGTCGGGATACACGCCAAACGCGCGCCCAACATTTGTACACGGTTGACATTTGTCACATGAGAACGGGTCGCTTCTACGATTCGTTCTTAAGTTCAACAGCTCGGCTGTGGAACGAACTGCCGGCCTCTGTGTTTCCTCCCTCTACAACATGGGACTCTTCAAGACCCATGTTCACTCCTTCCGCTCCACAAAAAGACCCTCCACACAGCATCCCCAAAGATGACATAGGCCCTGAGGGAAATTATTTTCTTCAGGTCCTCCTGTATGGAGTTAATATAAAAATAAAAAATAATAAAAAAATCAATGATTTTTAACCTCTTTCGAGTAGGAAAGGCTCAACTGAACCATTCAGATTCGAAAGGTTGCTTGAAATGGGTTTAGCTTTGTTTACTGACTAGAGTTGAGAACCGAGGTGATATTTTCTTTATCTGAGTAGGAAAAGCTATTCTGAACCATTCAGATTCGAAAGCTTGCTTGAAACGGATTTAGCTTTGTTTTTGACCCGATGTGAAATTTTCGAAGAGAATATTCCTTGTATGTGAGCACAACACAAGTATACCAACAGCTCGCAGACAGTGAGACTATGTCATCCCCAAATGGGGTAGGTGTAATGGGAGGGGAAGGAGATGGAAAGAGGAAGGTTGGGAAGTATCTGTCTATTCAATTCTGGTCACCAAACATGGCTATTTCCATTTCAAGAAACGTTCGATTCTTTGATGTGGTATTTTACCAGGGTGATACTGAGAGCATCTACCGCTCTGGTAATGTCTATGTAGAATACTATGAAATGTTTAATTGTAAGTACCAACCGATAAATTTTATGAAACTTTGGTATTTCCATTTAATCACTGCTTGTGGTTTTATTATCATTATTAAATTAGTTTTCATTAAATTTATCGGCAAAATACGAAATTGATTGGGAATTATTAGAAATCTCTAATTATTCCTTCGTTATTTTCACTTTTAATTGTCGTCACCCGAGAGGGTTGATATTCAATCTGGACAGGGGGGTGGGTTCACAGAAGGGGTTAAGGGGGTTCGTTTCAGATTGAGCTCAGATCCCCTAGAAAAAGAGATAAATGGTGGCTCGTGACATCTTCGTAAATAAATTAGCAAAACTATAAGAGTGATGATCTTTGATTGATCTTTTGATTGAAGATTTTTATAATTTTACCATTTTTTCTCTTTTTTTTCTAGCTGGTTTAAGGTTTAACTTGAGATCAATATTGACGATAAAGAGGAAGAGGTCGCACCCCAAGGCTTCGAATCTTTCGTGACTATGTTTTTATATACCTTTATTATATAGGTATCACCTGTGATAGGTAAAAACATGCTATTTTTGAAAAACAGCCCCATCTGTTGGACGTAAAAATAACACGCGCTATTGTTTATCTATCTGCACAGTAAAATGGAGCCACAGCAACTACAGCTAGAAGAGAATTTATATTATAGCTATGTTATGTAATTACCTTAACGACCCGGATTGTCACATTGAAGAAAAAAGTGCGAAATCTATTTTATTATTTAAAATCATTAACGGATGTTATAGACAGTCTTGACCTGGTGAGTATGAGTAATAATCGCATACCCAATAAATACAACACTAGTCTCGTAGCTCCATTTCGTGTAGTTGTTCTCGCACTAAGTTTAAATACAATTTTTATTCGCATAGATTGCCTAGTGTAAGGAATATATATTTTAATAGGTAACCGGATAAATCATCACATCTTTAAAAAGCTATATAAAGTCATGGAAAGTGATGAAACTTTAAAAAACTTCAAAAACTTTATTAACTGGGTTATGTAGGTTAGGTTAGGTTAGGTTTAAAAAAACAATTTACATCGTTTCTAATGACTTTATATCACTTTTTAAAGTGTGTTGAATTGTCACTGTGTTGAGTTATCATGGAACCATTTTAATAGAGTTACTTCCCTTAAAAGCGAGTATATATGCAGAAATTCAAAAATCCTTAACTGTGAATATCATTTTGTTAGTCTGTTATTGTTTATAAGATTATTGTGTACCATGTATTTTTTTATAAAATTAAACTTTTAGTATAGAAAATCCCGCCACTGGGCTGAAGGTGGGATGGGTAAAATTACCCCATAAATTCACTGGCGGCTTGATATGCCATCTGGTGACAATGCTCCGAAGCAAGTAAGAGGAAATCATCATTAAGTAGGAAACTTAAACTCGGAGACAGCCAAAAAGGTATATAATTAATTCAGAGCACTAACATTGGGCTGGGTGAGACCAAACTACGCTCAGTCACACAGTTTCCTATAGGCCTGCAACAAATACATAACCAGTGGCACAACTTAGCCTATTCCATGAATTAGTCAACACGAGTTAGTGTAGTTATCTGCCTTGTAATGAGTACTAGAAATGATAAGTTTAGTTGTTAAATTGTTCCGAAATACAGGATTAATCGGCCATTAAATGAATTAATAAATAACAAATTTCTCCTAACATCAAACGCGAACAAGACAAAGTAAACTGAGATTATTAATTAATTAATATTGAAACCGTTTTTAACCACTGATTTTAATGAACAATTAAATCAATATGTTTCGAAACCAATGCACAGTGGTCTTGTGTTCAAGGCAGGCTGATTATAGCAAATTGAAGTTGCAATAAACATTCAAAGGATATGTCGTTGTAGTAAAAAATGAGTTTGGTTGAGAAATATTACTGGAAAAATAACCAATTTCTTAACTATGGCTGTTTGGCTTTATATGTACTATTCAAAATAACAGAACGTGGGTTGATAGATTGTGGTTGGTTGATTGAACGATTGATTGTGGTTGATTTTGCAAAGAGTTTATATAATTTGAAAGGTTGGTGAATGCTGACAATATATTATGCGTATATTTTATAATTTTTTTTTTTATTGATGTTACATAATTACAATAAAGTCCCGTTCAACTGCTGGATAGCAGTTTGTCAATGGGTTTCCTACCTTGATTGCTCAAGTTAATAAATTTCAATTTTGTTTTGTACGAAATTACTAACATTATTGTCTATTTACGATAATTTGTTCAAAATTAAATTTATTTTATTGTAGAAAACAATCACTTTGTGGTTTGACATATTTAATAAAATAAAATCCTTTTTGTTTTAAAACCACGAGTTTTTAATAATTTTTAGAACCGACCGGTTTCGCTTTATTCAAGCATCTGCGGGGTAAAAATTATTACTAGACAAGAAATACAAAGTGTGAGCATATATAAAAAAATAATTGAGGGAGACAACATGTTATAAATATAACAAACACAGAGAAATAATACAATACATTTACACAAGTACAAAAGACATGGGAAAAACCGAAAGATTATTATGTAGACTAATGGATTATAAGATATCTTTCTGTTTTATGATATTATATGATATCTTTCGGTTTTTCCCATGTCTTTTGTACTCTTTTATATATTTATTCATTTTGGTAATGTGAACCTCACTGGGTGGTTACCCGTGCTGAAGCCATGCCAATAAAGTTATATTTGCCATTGCAATAGGTGATACTTATTGTCTAATTTGCAATGTATGGTTTACTGACATTTTTACTTTACATTGTTACTACTTGAACTTGAAAATAACATACGTATTACTATTTTGTAATTGTGGAGAGTTTTTTTTTTTCAAACAAATGGTTGAGTATTGGAGAATTGAGCGCAGAAATAGAAGGATTTATGCTTGCCATTCAGGATAGAGTCATTAATACTCAAAAATATAGGAAGCATATAATCAAAGATACAAATCAAATTGATGATTTGTGTAGAAAATGTTTGGTTTTTCCGGAAACTATAGAACATATTATATCGGGATGTTCTATATTAGCACCGTCCGAGTATACATTTAGGCACAATCAAGTTTTAAAAATAATTCACCAAAGTTTGGTAATTAAACATAACTTGATTGACTGCCGTAATATAGTACCATATTATAAATACGAACCAAATTCATTTTTGTAAAACGAAATTTATAAAATATATTATGATAAAAATATACTAACAGACCGAACGATTAGTCATAATAGACCCGATATAGTTTTACATGACAAAATTAAAAAAATAACGTATATCATTGATGTCGCTATTCCAAATTCCTGTAATATTCAAAAATCTGTTAGTGAAAAAAAAGAAAATACACAGATTTAGGAAATGAAATAAAAAGAATTTGGCATTCTCAGACTATAAAAATATTACCATTCGTTATTTCGGCTACTGGCATTATACCTAGCTCTCTCATTAAAAATTTAGGCGTATTAGATCTATCAAAAAATTTATATATAAAGATGCAAAAGTCGGTCATTTAGAATACATGTAGGATAACGAAAGATTTTTTAAATATTTATGTTGAGGGATCAGTAGGATTTATAGGCCCTGTTAGAAGTTCTAACGAGCCGAACCCTCTGATATGAAAATATCTGGAGTCGGTGAATTATTTTCCCATTTGATCTCTGGTTAGTTGACGTGTTGTTCTTGTATTGTTTTGTATTTATTTTGCTTATATAATGCACTTGCATAGTGTTGATTGACTAGATGATCATTTGTGGAAAATTGAGTGGAAGGGTTTATTTTTTCCTATGGGGAAGATTTAACCCGGACATAAAATCGGAAGTAGAAAAGTAAAAGGGATTTTACATTGTTTATCCATAGAAAATTTAGACAGGCATGTTATTCTCATGCATTCTAAATGATCTAATGATGGTCATTTCTTCTACTTTCTATTGCAACATGACATTTATTAGTCAAATAGGTTGAAAATATAAAATAATTAAGTCAAAAATAAACACAATACAAAAATAACACTTAAACTGTGGTTCTCAATAGCTCGTATTCTTCTGTCACAATCAACTAATTTGAATATTTAATATTTTTTATAAGTGTTTCAACCTAATAACTATTGCTAAAAAAACATATATGTTATCCTTTAAAATATAATAATATATTAAATGAAAATATAATGTAACTCGACGCCATTAAGTGGGAGATTTAGCATTATCAAAGCCTTTCCAACAAAAATAAAGTTGGTGGTTTTTAGTGAAAAAACTTTAACAAAAATTGTTAAATTATGAATACCAGTATTTTGAACCAATAATGGTTTTGAATAAGCCGACGTAGCGCAATTGGTAGACCGGCAATTAGAAGGCTTATATTTTATTCACGGAAGATTTTTTCAATTATACAGCTGTTTCAGGCTTATAATTATTGCTTTAAAATAATATGGAATATTTAGTGACTAGTTTAGTTTTCGTTAAGGTACTCTTCTTCCAATTCACAACTATTTATGTAAGTAATACATTATTGTAAGTTAGTAATGTCGATATTTTCGATAGCAGGCAAGATTTCAGTCACCACGTGTAAAACATAGAGCCTTTATGCATCATTTCTAGCAATTGTTAACTAAATGTCAAATAAGTGCATCCGCGGAGAGAAGCACTTTTTGTAAAAGGGATCCGAATAAAATAAAATATCACGAATCTATACACGTGTTTTTGTCGGGTGACCGGGTATGTCTACGACGGTCTACGAACAACGTAGATGACGCATAATTATGTCTGGGGCCGGAATGTACAGGAAAAAAAATCATGCTTCTAAAACTACATATTCTAAAAAATATTTTTGATTAAATAATATTTGTATAATCGCCTGTGAAAGTAGTTAAAAGTTACATGGAAATACAATTACAAATTTAAAATTTAAACCATTTTTTTCTGTGCGTAGCAGGCATACAATTCAAAACCCTATACATTTATTAGTTTAAAAAATAATTAAATTACATACCAAAAATTTGAAATGTCATTGCAAAACAACACCCACAAATTTTTAATACCAGCAGTTAGTTTGGCCATTAGTCACTGAATACGTGAAGAAAACACTTTATAATTAGGACATCAACATGTTGGGGCTATGACCTATGGATGGACCACTGTTCAATGGTTCCGTCATCAGGACGCAAAGTACTGTTGCATATAAGATTTGTAACAAGGTGTGTGTGCATCACTTTACTATCCATGGTCTTGGTGTGTGGGACCTTTAAGTACCTACACATTGTCATTTTGCTATTGGTCAAATTGACAGCCCTGGAATTCTGACTTGGAGATTTGCCAAACCTGAGGGAGCAAGAATCTGTGATTTGCATTGGAAGCAGTGGCCATCCTTTAATCACCAGCCCAAAGCAGCGGGCATTCCTCTTGGCTAAGGTTCGACGAACACATTCGCCAATTTTTGTGAGCATCAGCTTTGCATGTGAGCACTGACCATTGGATTGATGGAATCGGATGGCATCTGCCGATCCTAATTGGTTAAGAGGGACCCTTTTGGAGACCAGCAGCGTGAGGCTGTTTTGCATTGGACTACAAGATTATTTTTTGGATAAATTATAAACTGGGAGTTGAAGAACCGGAATCTACTACTTCGCATCAAGAACGAACTGGTATCACACTTTCATTTTACCTATGCGAGCCCTTTGCCAGACAGATTATATATGTAGTAGGATGCTAATTAATTTATTTTTTATTATGTCTTTTTTGTGGTAATACATTTTAGTATTCATAAATATGTTTTTATTTCTAGATAATAAACCCATCCTTACTTCTATTTGTTCCACTTAATCTCACGGTAACAGTACGTATATTAAAAATTTAAATGACATACAAGTATAGAATTAAACACATAAATTAAGTGGTGGGAGAGTGGTTGATCGCACAACATTAATCCGTACCACATCAAGATCCACAATCCCCTCGTCTCACAATGTTGCCCAACCAATAGCGGTATATTACCCCTGGCTTTATACTGGTCAGACAGACAGGGGGGTTCTTATAAAGTTTCACAAAAAAAAATAAAAAAATCCGTCTTCCACTAAGAGGTGCAACGCGGAGGCGGACTCTTTTACATTATTTCCGAATACTTTTAACTAGTATACAGTTGTTAGTGATCTTGTTAAAATATGTTCCAAAGTTTATTTTAACAATATCATAATTTTATTACATACACTAACTTTTATTCATTTAGCTTTTCCATTTTCGTTAGACTCGGTTGTAAAGTTTTATGAAAATGTGTTATTTCTTTGGTCCAAATTCTATTAAATTTATTTTATTTAGGTACTTTTAACATTGTTCTGGTGTCATCAATATGTGAATTTTTGTGAAGTTAACGCCTTAGTAATTTTTCAATACGAAAACATTCAAAAGCCATTATCTCAACTTGCCAATTTGTTGGTTGGGTGGTTAATGAATAAAATAGTATTTTTTTAACTATTACCATACTTGTACAAGAGATTACAAGTAACTAAAGACAAGGATGAACTTGAGAGCTGTCACAATTCTTTCTTTCAATAATACACTTTTCTTCTATTTTCTCATCTGATCTATATTTCATCTATTTCATAGAATCTTGGTAATAGATCAGTGAGAACAGGCTTTTTGGTAAAATACAAACCCAAATTTAAATGGATGTTTCGATCTATAAATTGACTACGAGACACACAGAATAGACCAGGTGAAAATGACATAATTTCCATAATGCGCCTATTATTATTGTTCTAGAGTCTACGCCATCAATATATAATAACAATATACTAGCTCTCTTATACATCGTTTTAATTATTTTCATAATACAACTTCCCGTCGAATTCCGATGTCTCGCTTCGAAAGCCTATATGTAAATGCAAGGTCTCTACAATATAAAACAAAGCACAAAATTATCGCTCAGATCCCACGGTGTAATATTTGAATTTGTCGGACAATAGCGAGCCTGAAAATCATCGCGTCACTAGATACAGAGATGAAATTAACAGCCCAACTTGATGAAAACTTGTTGTATAAGCTTCTAAAATGCAATCACAACACTACAGTTCCAGTCCACGAGAGTGCATGTCTTATCCGCTAGCATTGTGTATTGTTGCTGCCCAAAGGCAATCTATCTTGTACTTGTGTAGTTCTAAGCCATCAAAACGCAATCATCTGTACAGTGAGCTTATTCTCCTTTGGTTACCAGAACATCGGTTAGATGTCGGCGGAAACACAAGCGTATATGACAAATTATTTCATTGTTTAATTATCTCATTCGCTGATACCTATTGTAAGAAAAATCTAATTGATATTTTGATGTTGTTCCGTCACGCCGATTTGCTTTTGACAGGCCGTTTGCTGACCAATAGTATGGTCAGATTTTGAACTGTACAGTTTGAAATCACACACGTCAACTATTATCACAGAGTGTCGTGAGCCGTACAATGGCATCAAAACGTTCGTCTTGTCAAACCAATGGGTGTACTATCGCCGGTTATTTATCGGAATAATCCCTATTTGCATCCCTAATTGAGGATGATTGGATGATTCTGGAATATATAAATTGAAGAGTAATGATTGTGGTTTCTTTTATATAGAAAAAACTTCGAGAAACTTTGAAATAAGGATTAAAGAACATGTGAAATCTTTAAACAATAACAGTTTCTCGGAGTTTGCCAACCATTTGTTCGAAACTAGTCATACCTTTAACTTCAATAGTGGAATAGAATTAATACATTGTAATGTCAATGGCATCCAGTTGGATAAACTAGAAATTTTAGAGATTAGAAAGAGTGTGAATGCAAAATTGAATATTATTAACAATCAAAAATTATTATTAAATGACCCAATATTAAACCTATTCCCTTTGTAAATTGTTCCATATTGCCTCTCTTTCCCCTATCCGTTTTATCTTTTCATTGTTGTCATTGTCTCTGTCTATTATTTATAATTAGTATTATTAAAAACCCTGAAGAAGTGAGCGTTGCTCATAAAACATGTTGGTAATAAACAATAAAAGTGGTAAAAACGAAGTATTTTATTAATTTCAATTAAAATGGTGCCACAAAATAAGTTTGCTGTGTTAGAAGAAATACTAATTTTAGTTGTGTCTGTAACTCCAGTTAAATGATTTGCTTTGTATTTGGATTTTTCAAAATTGAAACTAATTTGAGAACAATTCAGACAAGCGATAATGTAGGTACTACAGTAATTTTATATTTTTTTGTTTGAAATGTGTGTATCTTTTGTTTCATTTTTTTTAACAGATGTCGTAATTTTTCATGTTCACTAACTTTTTTTATTCGAAAGGTAAATTTCAGATCGTCTCTAATATTGACAATCTAATATTGATTACTTTTGAAAAAATAAATAAATATAAATATTTTTAGCTTCACAAATTGTACAATTACAATATCCAATGATTTTTGGGAGTGGATGGGACTGCGCTAATTTAAAATTAAAAAAGTGTAATGTTGCCTTTACCTATGATTTTACAAGCGAATGACCATCTTCCACTTGAGATCATGCACTATTGACTACTTTTTCTTTAAACTAATCGAACCCGCAAGCTCCCGATACTATAATCATTGCACTACTGAGATTATATCTTCACCCTTATGCGGTGGACGAACAAATTTAAATTGGATTTTAGGAGAAACCTCACAAGATATAAAAAAAACTGACACGAAAAACCTTTTTTCCAAATTTTAAGGACGGAGATTGGAGACCCAATCACGTTGTGATATGCTAAACCCTAAATCTTAGAAACGAGAATTTTTCCATCCAATCCTGTCTGATCCTGCTACATATACAACTAACAGAGAATTTAACGCCATGAGATCACATCAATCTATGTCCAAAGCTGAGCTACTAACCGGCCTGATTCCACTTTCCTGATCTAACCACGTCTATACACGTGCAAGAGGGTGTATTGCATAGCTTGTGGTCACATCTATACACGTGCCAGTGTATACTGCAGAACTTCTACCCACGTCTATACACGTGACAGTGTATTTAATGTCCATTATATTGAATCGTATCAGACTCGTCCGATCTAACTTTACAAGCATTTCCGTTGAAAACGTTACATGGGAAATTTTGCACAAGGAAGTATGCGAGATAATAATCGAAGATAGTTTTGAACTTTTACCGAAGGCATTTGCTCTGTTGATAAAATAACTTAATAATGGTAACCGGACAAATCAAGACGGTGCTAATTCAACACAATCTTGAAAATTTAAGAAAAAACTAGGTTGGGTTTAAAGACCTTTTTACGTCACTTTTCAAAAGTGTGTTGAGTTGCCTGATTTGCCACGGAACCGAGAACAATAATACTGATACTTGGCGAATTCTTATAGACAAGGCATTATCTCCTTGACTAAGGCCTTGATTTTTAAACTAGATGAAGTCCCCGGCATTGCCCGGGCTTTTGTCAGATGTAGACAGTAATTTTTTCACTTATTTCGAACCTCAAGTGTGCGAAATTCCGCCAGGAAGTATCAAAATTCTGCTTTATGGGATGGGAAAAGGTGTAAGGGTGTTTTTTGTAATATCATGTAGATAGATAGTTTCCTCTTATTTTGAAAATTAAGTGTGCAAAATTTCATCAATCATCTTTTAAAAAATATAAAACCACCATCCCACACTGAGACAATATTCTTTAAATAAATATACCAGTGGGCCCGGCTGAAGTTGTCCTTCTACAGATCGCCTCCCATGTATGAAAATTACAATTTGTGGTTCAATGAATTTTTGGATGAAAAATGTGAAAAAAACAAACAAACTTATTTTATTGAATTTTTTTAATTGTTAAATATCGACAACCTATCAGGTCCTAAACTATCCCATCTTTCAAGCTGGAACCAACCATATCCATTCACAAAATTTCATTGATATCGTTTGGGCGGTTTCGAAAAGTTTTGTTACTTCGATCCGAAGTCGGAAAGTAATTATTACTAGCAATTAATAAAAATTTGATGAGTGTTTTTGACTCGTAAGTTAACTAATATTGTAATACGAGAATCTTGAATAAAAATGTGACATTTAATAAGTACCCAAGTTTTCGATTTGGTTTTCAACAAAAAGACATTTCTCAGGTTGACAAATTACGGAGAATACGAAACAAGCAATTTAAAATTGTCAGCCTCGGGGAAGATATCCAAGTTTAAGTTACAAGTCGGGGAGCCAAATAATTATATTGCTAAACAACATTGAATAACTATGTTGTTCCATCTCAATTCATTCGTGTCATTTTACATACAATGGCATAGATAAATTCCCAGAAAGTTATTCACGATGACTTCATTAAAGTTATTTTAAAACACGTGTATCTCTTTGGTCTCATTTGTTCAATACACGCCTCGGGATCTTCACATCATTATCTTACTAAAATCCACCTACCAAAAGAAACCAGAAGTCAGAAATAGAACCGAAGAAGCAATACAGAAATTATATTTTTTTAATGTTCAATGGAAAGCCATTTTTTTAGTTTAAATAAGACGATTCGTTTTTCAATGTAAAAGTATATTTAGCATTTAAAAGAGATATTTTTGATTTTGAACACTGTCATAAGATAGGTACTAATTTAGTAGCATGGTCGACGTCGATTAAATATTACGATGCAAAATTAATCATTATTTTTTAATAGTAATAATGCTTGAAACGTAATAAGAAAATATAAATGTTTTTAAAAATTGAGATTATCGTTTGAAGCAAGAAAGAATTTTAATTACTCGATTTTAATCGGAAATCAGAACAGAACAAAAAGAAATAGAAATAGCCTCAAAAGGACTAAGATCCGATATGAAATTGACTTCTGGTTTTTCCGCTATAGATGGCGCAGCAATATGAATAGTAAAAATGCGTAATTAAATACAGATTTTATCCAAGTATTGGTTTTATCTGTGAAATGGTTTCATTGCGTCTTTATCATAAAATCTCCGTCACGATAAAAGCGTTTAATTCATCGATGAATCATTAAATCATGGCATTAATTTAACGAACATTTTGATTTTCCAAACTAAACCTTACTTCCTTCGATAACGGAACATTATTCAATTGCGGTTGTTACATAATTTGATTAATGTGCTTTACAGCCTTATCGTAGAGCTACAAATAATATAATATTCGCTAATTCAAACGCTTCACAGACTTGGTAATAAGTACAGTTCATTCGATGTTTACCGCCACTACTCGTTGTCTAAACTAAAATCCAGTCTATTAGAATATTGTAAAAGATCTCTAATTTTTTTCACGTGTGCAATTTATCTTTATACTAATTTCTAACTAAATAACCACCACGCCGTTTCCCTGCAGGGATAGGCAGACAGGACGGACCGCCAAACAACCCGGTCTTGGCACACACTTCTTGCCTCATTTACATTCATACATCGTCTTATATATACTATTCTATTATTCTGACTCTTGACATGGCCCGACTCGAGTATCTGATTCACTTGATCGTGCCATGTCTTCCTCGGACTTCCCCGACTTCTGCTACCATTCGCATTTGCATCATATATCCTCCTTACACTCTATTCTTTACTCATTCGCTCTACATGCCCAAACCATCTTAGCGTCCCTTTCTTAATCTTACTCACTACGCTTACATCAGCCTTGTACTCTTTGCGGATCTCCATATTTCTCACACGATCATACATGGTTGTACCACACATACGCCTCAGTGGTCTCATTTCCACAGCATTCAATGTACTTTCACCCTTTATCTGCCAGTTCCATGCATCACTTCTATACATCAGGGTAGGTACGAGCACTCCATTGTGGACTGCTAACTTCGCTACTTTGGACAATTTTTTGTTCAGTCCTCCATTTATGGAGTTACCTCCATTTACACTTCTTTCAATATCTCTGTCGGCTTTTCCATCTCTCGTAAACATACTTCCTAATTACAAAAACTCATCCACCTGCTCCAAGTATTTCTCATTCACAACTACATTTATTGCACAAAACAGAACAAAATAAAATCGCTATCCTTGTCTGTCTGTTTGTGCGCTTAGTTCTTCTAAACCACGCAAGATATTTTGAAAAGATTTTCACTTTCATTTAGAGAATTTCTTCCGGAAGGTTTATATATATAATACATGCATATTATATTTATAGAAAGTAGAGAAAAGTCTATGTTTTGTAATAGAGTCGTAAAAAAATATTTTCGGCCGCTTACATTGCTAACGCTGGCTAAACCTTATTAGATACATCAAAATAATGTACTACGGAAATCTATATCTTAAAAATACCTACAAAAAAGTCCTTAATGGTAAATGTCTATCTCCTAAGGATAACCCCCAGTAACGCCTGGTACACATCAGCTAGTTTTTTTTTTTTTTTTTATATTTACTCCACACAGGAGGCCCTGAAGAAAATAATTTCCCTCAGGGCCTATGTCATCTTTGGAGATGCTGTGTGGAGGGTCTTTTTGTGGAGAGGAAGGAGTGAACATGGGTCTTGAAGAGTCCCATGTTGTAGAGGGAGGAAACACAGAGGCCGGCAGTTCGTTCCACAGCCGAGCTGTTGAACTTAAGAACGAATCGTAGAAGCGACCCGTTCTCATGTGACAAGTGACAACTGTGTACAAATGTTGAGCGCGCGTTTGGCGTGTATCCCGACTACGCACCGGTGCCGAAGGGATCAATGACGCTAGTTCTTCAGAGCATCTTCCATTGTAATACCGATATAACAAGGACAGCATACCTACCTGACGCCTGTGCTCTAAAGATTGCAGTCCGTTTGTTAAGATTGGGGAATCTATCAAACGGACCGCCCGTTTTTGCACAGAGTCAAGGGTTTTTTTCAGGTATTTTGGGGCTCCAGACCAGAGATGGCTGCCAAATTTGACAGTAGGGCGCACTTGCGATTTGTACAGGGTGAGCAGTTGTGTACTATTAAAGTATCTGCAGGCCCTGTATAGTACGCCCAGCTTCTGAGAGGCCAACTTTACTCTAGCTTCGATGGAGCCCCCGTACCTGAGCTGGTCACTTATAGTTACACCAAGCATATCAATGGAAGGCCTGTTCGGAAGATTGCTTCCGTTGAAGGAGACTAGATTATCATTTGGATCCCTTTTAGACGTAATCAGACAGGATTGGGTCTTTGAAACATTAAATTCGACGAGATTATTTTTACCCCAGGAGGAAATACTCTCGAGATAACCGTCCATTCTCTGTTTCAAAGCCCTCCGAGCCGTTGGAGTTTGTGTGGCCTTTGGGGGCTTGTCAAACAAAAAGCTATCATGAACTGTACTGTCATCCGCGTAACAATGAATCGGTGCACATGTCAAAAGGTCATTGATGTGCAACAAAAACAAAGTTGGAGACAGAACCGATCCCTGTGGGACGCCAGCATTTATGGAGTGCGAGGAAGAGGTGAAACCGTCAGCAACCGCCTGAATCGACCAATCCCTTAAAAAGTCAGCAATCCACGTACACAGGGATGCGGGAAGTCCGTAAGAATGCAATTTGTTGACAAGTCCTCGGTGCCAGACCCGGTCAAAGGCCTTGGATATGTCTAGTGCGACCGTTTGGGTCTCACCGTGACGTTCCAGGCACCGCCCCCAAACATGCGTCACATACGCGAGAAGATCACCGCACGAGCGGTTCCGCCGGAATCCGTATTGACGGTCGTTGATAATTTTGTTCTTCTCGAGTTATGTGAGCAGTTTGTCGTTGATCACACGTTCCATCACTTTGGACAGAACTGATGTGATCGCTATGGGGCGGTAGTTGGCCGGGTTGGAGCGGTTACCTTTCTTGGGAATAGGGTGAATTACCGCTTTTTTCCAACCAGAGGGCACAGTGCCACACTTCAGGGACATTTTGAAGAGCTTTGTCAAAACTGGAACTATTTCCGCAGCACACCTCTGCAATACCAGGGCAGGTATTCCATCAGGTCCACTAGCTTTGTTAACATCGAGCCCCCGTATGACGTGGAGTACATCCCGATGCCGGATCCTCAGCTTTTTCATATAGAAGCCGCAGTGAGGAACCGACGGCGGAACAGCACCCCCGTCGTTGAGGGTCGAGTTTTCCGCAAACATTTTCCCTAAAAGGTTTGCCTTTTCGGTGGCGGTGTTTGCTAGTGAGCCGTCAGGTCTGGTAAGAGGTGGCAAACTGGGTTTGCAAAAATTTCGACCTATTGAGCCCGCAAGCGACCAGAATGCTCTGCTGCCATGCGGGCAGGCAGCCAGCTTTTTGCTGATCTGCAGGTCGTGTTCGAATTTTGACCTATTGATGATTCTCTTGCATTCCTTTGCCGATTTGTTGTATGCTGATCTGCTTTCGGGCGTTCGAGATGTGTTGTAGGCTCGGTAAGCCGCGTTTTTTCGTCGAACTGCTTCGGAGCATTGTCGACTGAACCACGGCTTTGAGCCCACACCAGTTTCTTTAGTAGTCGATTGTATGAAGCCATCCATCGCCGAATTGATGACTTCACCAATCTTCTGGGCACATCTTGAAGGGTCCGAAGTCCGAAAACAAACAGCTGACCACGGAAAAGCATTGAAATGGGCCCGCATACCGAACCAATCTGCTGACCTATAGTGCCACACTTTTCTCCTCAGCCTCTCATTGGTTGGTCTGAGGCTAACGGGGATTGATGTCGTCACTAGGCAGTGGTCAGATGATCCCAGAGGCGCTGTGACGTCAATCTTATAACCGTGTGGCACAGTAGTTAAGAATAGGTCTAACAGATTGGAGCGGTGAGTCTGGACATCAGGAACAAACGGGAACCCTTGTAGGCTCCTGAACCAATTGCTCTAATCCGTAGCAAATGGCAAAGGATTCCGCCTGTCGGCCAGCCGAGCCCGTTGGACCTGAGAACTTCAACCATGGTTCGTTATGAACGTTGAAGTCCCCCAGAACAACAAACTCGGCCGAAGGGTAGCGGGGCAAGAGATCATCAATAGTATCGCTCAAATGTTTGAAGAGCTCGGAAGTGTCTGATTCGCTATGGTTCGGTGAGCGGTATAGACATGCGTAGAATCTTGCCGTACTGGCAAGATTGACGCGCACCCACATTACGTCAAATCTGGAGTTTTCCAGACTCAATAGTCGCACACAGTTGACGTCAGCTCGACTATAGAGGCAGACTCCTCCTTTCAGTCGGAATTTGCTTGCGAGGGTAAAGCCCGGGCAGCCCAGATAGGAGGAGTCTGGCGGCTCGGCTATCTGAGTTTCGGATAGGAAAAGAAGGTTGGGACGTTGGGACAAAAGATGGTGATGGACGGAATTTAAATTTGTGTGCAGGCCGCGAATGTTGGCAAAATTTACCAACAGTTTTGGCCCGCACCGGGGACGCCTGCTACTCGCCGCTGTAAAGATGTTAAGTTTGTTTTTATGTATATTCATGATTTTATTTTTTTTTTTTTTGTTTTTTTTTGTTTTTAAGGGTATGAAGTGAAAGGAAGGTCTGGAATGGAAAGGTATGAGGGGTGGGTAGGAATATGGGGTTCAGGCTGTCCAGGAGTGATGAGCGTTTGGTTCCAGCCCACCCACTGCGGTGCTAGGCGATAGGCTGGGAGAGTCCGGCTGGAGAGGGCATCCAATGCGCCCCAAACGCTGCTGCTGGGTCCCCTCCGGTCACGAACCGGCACAACAGCAGTGGCGGGGTTTTTTCACTCGCTGATGGGGCAGCTCACCCTTAGTCGTGAGCCTGAGGGTCGGGCCCCTGTACTATCGAGCGGCCCGGACAGCGGTAACCGGTTGTAAAGGGTCTCCCTCAACCAGCATCTCCCAACCGGCCCGCCACGCAGAAGGTGGGCCGACGCACCCGCCACCAAGACCTGGGCAAACCTTAACCCATGAACCCGGGCACCCCTGCTAAGTCACCAAACGTAGCGAACCACTTGGGGTGACCTGTGGCAGAGGTGTTGGTCATCCAATAAATGGTTCCCAGGGCGGCGGTACCCATTCCCGCCTACCAAATTGAGTTTATTTACATATATTCTGTAAAACTCCAAATCGGGTGTAATAAAGGTTTATTGATTACAAACGTACTTTCTTTTGTATGTTTTTAATTAGTTATAATTTTTTTTACATTTTTATATCTAATATAAAGCTTTTAACTTATTTATATTACTTTAAGGACTCTTTACAGTACATCTAAACATATTCTTTATCGTATTTAGTCATAAGGAACCAAAGGTTTCTATAAATGGAGAAATCATAAAAAAAGTGGAAGAAATTAAATATCTAGGTGTTATTATATACTCAAAATTGAACTTCTCAAAAAATGCAGACTATACAATTAAAAAAATTGCAAAAAAAATATCATTTCTTGGTAGAATCAGAAACAAAGTAAATAAAGAAACATGCCAGATAATATACAATACAATTATATCACCACACTTTAATTTTTTTTTATTTAATGCCGGTAACCCGGGCGTTTATTGACATCTATATTTGTTTACAAATTATGTGCGCTACCCGACTCACTAGACCAGGGCTTCCCAAACTTTTTTCAACTGTGACGCCCTTGGGAAGTTGCTATATTTTTGCGACGCCCCCCCCCCCCCTAAAAATCTAAGCCCCCCGCCGCGCCGCTCATTTGTACCAAGCGTAGTATTTTGAAGCCCCCCCCCCCCCTGAACGGGTCACGTAGTATGGGTACGTTACCTAATAACAATTTGTCAGAAAAACTCCAAATAGTATCTAATTTTTTATTAGAAAATAAAGAACACAACATAAAAACAAAAATGGAAGCAAACAAAAAAGATAAAAAAGCAATTTTTTTTCTTTGGTATTAATGAGAAGGATGTGCTTGCTTTTCTGAGCATGGTTTCTCAAAACGAGGTTGAAGTTTCGAAATCGCCACTCTCGTCTCTGCCTCTAAATTTATTTTGATCTGTACTTATTCTTAATTACTCCGACTGCAGAGAAACCTGTCTCACACAAGTATGATGTCGCAAATGGTAATAAAACCCTTAACGCTGCAGTGCTGATGGAACGATATTCTCGCTATAAAGATTGCCTCACGACGGCCCTGGGATGATCCCGCGGCGCCCCGGGGCGTCGCGACTCACAGTTAGGGAAGCCCTGCACTAGACAATATCTGTTCTGAGCCGGGTAGCAGTATCTACCATTACATATATCAATAATAATAAAAGTGAATAAAAAACAAAGTAAATAAATAAAAATACAAAATACAGGAAAAAGAAACGTAATTAAAAAATAAAAGATTACCTAGATAAAATAATCTAAATATAGATTATTACATACATATGTGACAGTAATTGAAAAAAAAAAAAATATATATTTTTTTTAGTGTGAATCAAATAATCAAATAATTGAACATTTTTTGGTGTGAAAGTTCTTTTTTTTTTTAATATGTCATATAAAAATTAGCATGGAAGGTTTGCAAGTAACTTGTTAATGCAATTAGAAAATGTAAGTATTAATATTTACATTTTCTGTTGGTTTGAGTTGTATGTTGTGTTTCTTTTAAGAAAATATTGAATATGGAAGGTGCGAGGTAAGATTCATGTTTTTTAGCAAGAGTGGATTTAATTTTTGGCACTTGTAAATGATTGTTAGATTTAGCTCTAGTGTTCTGGGAGTGAGATATGTGTGAAGGTGACAATTTTATGCAATTTGTATGGATAATTTTTTTTATGAATTGCTTCCTGATATCAAGTATTTTATTTTTAATCAAAAGATTTTCAGTGGGATAAAGATATGGTTTTTTGAACAAAGTTCTAGTAAGTGCTTTATGAGCTGTATTAAGTAGCTTGATGTATGTGTCTGCGGCACCACCCCATGCCGATATACCATAAATTAAAATGCTTTGACAAAGGGAAAAGTAGACATTTTTTAGTAGTTTAAGTGACATAATGTTTCTAATCGTTTTAAAAATGTATATTTGTTTCCGGATTCTCATTGCAAGTGAGATTATGTGAAGTTTCCATTTTAGTTTGCAATCCACTGTTAAACCAAGATACTTAATATTATCCGAATTTTCAATTTATTCGCTGTCGCAGTTTGTGGTTTGTGATGTAGTACATGGATACAGGTGTAAAAGCGGGACGGTTTTTGGTTGCCCAATATTTGTTTTACTGAATGTTAGAAATTTGGTTTTCGAGGTGTTTAGGGTAAGAAGATTTTTGTCGAGCCATTTTTTTATCTCCCTCATACCAAATTCGGCGCTCTTAAATGCCTTTTCCCAAGTTAGCTCTTTAAAAAGAAGTACAGTATCATCTGCGTAGCTGATCACATTATAGCAGAGTGTTGGAATTTTAATATCAGTGAGACCATTAATATAGATAAGAAAAAGAATAGGGCCTAAGACACTACCCTGAGGCACTCCGTACTTTATTTCTGCTGTGTCACTCAAGCATTTATTAAGTTCAACTATTTGTTTCCTATTTTTTGTATAACTGATGAACCATTTGAGCGGTTTTCCATTGATGCCAATATTTTTAAGTTTTTCGTATAGCATATCATGAGAGATGGTGTCAAAGGCTTTAGCCAGATCTAGAAAAACTCCAATTACTTTAGATCCCTTATCTACATTTTTTACAATGAAGTTGGTTAATTCAGAAATTGCCTGTTCTGTGCCCATTTTTGCCCGAAAACCGAATTGATGACTTGATAGTAAGTTGTGTTTATCGAGGTAGGATAGCAGTCTTTTTTTCATTGCTTTTTCTATGAGTTTTGATAGAGAGTTAAGTAGTGAAATAGGTCTGTAAATGGAGATTAACGTTTTGTCTCCAGATTTATGGATCGAGGTAGTACTGGCAATTTTAAGTTTGTCAGGTACAACACATTGGAAGAAACTTTGATTAAATATATGTAGGAGAGGTATACCGATATATTCTCGTAAATTAATCAGGATTTGGTTAGATATGTTGTCCGGGCCAGGTGCACAATGAGTTTTGAGAGAAAGAATGAGTTCGTTAATTTCTTTTTTATTTATTTTATAAATGTTAAAGGAATGATTTGGTCGCAAGGAGGAACTTTCTTTGACAAGTAGCTCTTCTGTCGTGTGGTTCTTTGTAAGTATTTTTTCCGCTAAATCTAAGCCAACGTTGGAAAAATGATAATTAATGTGATTTGCAATTTTTTTGGGTTCGTTTTGTGTTAAACAGATTTCCCCATCGACTAACAATTTATTAATAGAAGTACTGTTCTTAGGTTTTGAATAAGCGGCATCTTTGATAACTCTCCATATGTTTTTTGTGTCTCCTCCGGCATTATCTATTTCTTTCCTGTAGAACTCATGTTTCGCCTGCTTTACTAGTCTATTACATAGGTTTCTGTATAATCAATAATTGTGTTTTAGTTTACTGTCCATTGGGTTTTTGTTTACTCTTGCATGCATTATATTCCGTTTGTGTATACTTTTTACTATCCCTGCTGTAATCCATGGTTTAATTTGAAGTGTTTTGTGAGTAGTGTTTTTACGTGTTTTTATTATAGTGTGTTTAGTGGTAAACGTATTCAGGGTTAATAGAAATTCATTTAGCGCTTTATTTGGATCCGTTTCTTTTAGAGTTGTAATCCAAGATTCGTGACTTATATCAGAGCTAAGTGCTTTGAAATCTATGATATTCTGTGACGTATTTGTATATATTTTACGTTTTATTTCATTTTTCAATCGCATACCAAGTGTGGTGGTGAAATGGTCAGTAACGGTGGAATGAATAGTGGAGGAGATGGTTTTATTTTTTGTTTTAACAAAAATATGATCAATACAGGATTTTGACTCTAGTGAGGTTCTTGTCGAAGAATTTATAGTTGACTGAAGGCCATAGTGAGCTAGTAGACTTAGATATTCGTTAGTTTTGGGTTTACAGTTAAGAAGGTTTATATTTATGTCTCCTGCTAAGATGAGTTGTTGAGTATTTTTATTGTTTTCCATGAGTTGTTGTAAAGAGTTTAGGAAAGGTGATATATTTTTGTAGCATGGGGGCTTATAAGTAGCAAAAATAGATAAATCTGATCCTAGAGATCTTTTGACGCAATTTGCTTCTGTTAATTTTATTTCCGATAGAGAAGAGTTCAGCGAGTCCTTAATAAAGATAACGATCCCATCATTTTGGTTCAGTTTAGTAGTTGTGTGGAAAGTCGTATATCCTAATATGTTAATGTCAGTGAAAGTTTCGTCTATCCAACATTCGCTTAAAATGATAATATCGAAATGAGTGTTAAGGTCTTGTAAAAATACTGCAAAATTGTCAAAGTTTTTTTGAATGCTACTAATATTTTGAGAAATTATGTTCAGGGAGTAATTTTCGGCGACGCGACGGTTGCTTTAAAATCTGTAGTATTGGTGAAAGTGTGTTCTACATTACATGATATTTCAAAATCAATATTCAGTGTTGAAGCCATTTTAGAGGATGAATGCAATAATGCAAGTAAACCCACAATGATAAGATTTGGAAATGTACAGATGTGTGTGTGGTGTTTGAGTAAAATATTATGTGTATGCTTGTATTGGTGAGTCATAGTGTGAGAAGAATATTTTCAGATGTAATGTGTATAGCTCGCGATTCTGATGTTTGGCGTTCGTAGACCTTTCCCGCTTTAACCCATACGTAAGCTAGCTTTTTTTCCTTAGCCGTCTTCTTCGCCAGGTAGAGTAAGCGTTTATTTGTCGACGTTAGGTGTTCCGATATATAAACTGGAGTGCGCGGTCCGGAGAGGCCTAAGGAGCTCGTGTTGAGTTTGTCATCGTTCGTGGTAGCGTTCAAATTGTATTTTTTTACACAATTTAAGAATTCATCTCTTAAGTGAATGTCTTTGAACCGCACAATTATTGGCCGGGTTTTTGTTGGAGCTTGCCTACCAGGAGCTCTAAAGATTGTTTCGATGTCATTTTTAGTGGTGGTTGCGCGTATTTCTTGATTTATGTTGAAAATAATATTTTGTAACTTTTCACCTTCAGCCTCAGGTATTCCTCTTATTTCGGCAGCGAAATTTTTTTGTTGGCGTTCTTGATCGTCTAGTTTAAACTCGAGCATTGTAACTTTTGCTTCAAGTTCCATGTTTTTCTTTTGGACTGAATCTATGGTTTTCATTTTGAGCATTGTCTTTTTCAATTCAATTCATCCTCAAATCCCTCCTGTTAAAATTAAAATTACTGTTCAAGTATTCTTTTTCTATGCAATAAAGAGAAAATGAAAAAAATGCAAATACTGCAAAATAAAGCAATGCGAATAATACTTAAGCGCAACATATACACACGGATAAGAGACATGTTAAAGGAGCTGAATATTTTGACGGTGAAGCAAACTGTGTATTTGAATGTACTTATTTTTATACATAAAATTAACATAGGGATGATGTCTAAGGAACTGAAAAGAAAAATAAATTACAATAACGAGATACACGGACACGGGACGAGAAATTCTAAGCAAATTAGATTGCCAACAAGAAAAAAAACAAGCAACCGAAAATCTCTAATGTCCCAGGCCGTTCAACTCTATAACAAAATCCCGAAGGAAATTGCTGTGATAGAAAATATTAATAAGTTTAAAAATGAATTAAGAAAATATGTCTATCTCAATTATTAATGTTTCTTTTTTGTGACTTTATTGAAATATTTAAAGAAAGATTATGTTTGCCAAACAATGTACATGTATATAAAACTATTAGCACACACGAAGATGTGAGCTAACTTAAGATTAATAAATAAATAAAAATAAATAGACTTTTAGCAAGGCTTATAGCAAGGCTTTTAGCTTCTTTAAAATCTGTCGGTAATTCATTCAAACTCTCAAATCCTTTAAAATAGAGAAATATTAGGTTTTGTAAATTATTTGCTGTCTCACACTTAACATTCCTTGTAAATTATTTGCTGTCTCACACTTAACATTCCTTGTAAATTATTTGCTATCTCACACTTAAAATTCCTTGTAAATTATTTGCTGTCTCACACTTAACATTCCTTGTAAATTATTTGCTGTCTCACACTTAACATTCCTTGTAAATTATTTACTGTCTCTCACTTAACATTCCTTGTAAATTATTTGCTGTCTCACACTTAACATTCCTTGTAAATTATTTGCTGTCTCACACTTAACATTCCTTGTAAATTATTTGCTGTCTCACACTTAACATTCCTTGTAAATTATTTGCTGTCTCACACTTAACATTCCTTGTAAATTATTTGCTGTCTCACACTTAACATTCCTTGTAAATTATTTGCTGTCTCACACTTAACATTCCTTGTAAATTATTTACTGTCTCTCACTTAACATTCCTTGTAAATTATTTGCTGTCTCACACTTAACATTCCTTGTAAATTATTTGCTGTCTCACACTTAACATTCCTTGTAAATTATTAGCTGTCTCACACTTAACATTCCTTGTAAATTATTTGCTGTCTCACACTTAACATTCCTTGTAAATTATTTGCTGTCTCACACTTAACATTCCTTGTAAATTATTTGCTGTCTCATACTTAACATTCCTAGTTTTTTTCTGCATAATAATTATCTTAGAATACCTACCACAATTCAATATTGCTCGCATACCTATATTTTGAATTATTTGCAAATTCTTTATCTGTATTTGATTCCACAAGAAAAATACACTAGAGCAGTAATTTAAATGAGAATATAAACTAATTTACTTGTATTTACATCTAATTTATTCCGTATTCTTATATAACAAATTGTTCATGTTTATTTTTACAATTATGAAAACAAACTTACATTAACTACTATACAGGATGTCCGGGGGTAAAGTGCGCTAACTTCGGGGTATGACTCTACATGATTTCAGAAGTAAAACAGATAAGATATTTTTTCGAAATTCCAATGTTTTAAGGTAGTTTTTAGATAAACGGGAAAATTAATATTATTCTGCCATGGAAAAATATTTATGTATGGGAAAATAAACGTTGGAATTTCTAAAAAAAATATTTATATTTTTTACTTCTACCATCACGTAGAATCACCTCCCTCACTTAGCGCACTTTACCTCCGGACAACCTGTATTTATCATGTTAATATAATACATTTATCAAACTCCTTTGTACAAATCGCAAGTGCGCCCTACTGTCGAATTTGGCAGCCATCTCTGGTCCGGAGCCCCTAAATACCTGAAAAAAACCCTTGACTCTGTGCAAAAACGGGCGGTCCATTTGATAGATTCCGCAATCTTAACAAACGGACTGCAATCTTTAGAGCACAGGCGTCAGGTAGGTATGCTGTCCTTGTTCTATCGGTATTACAATGGAAGATGCTCTGAGGAACTAGCGTCATTGATCCCTTCGGCACCGGTGCGTAGTCGGGATACACGCCAAACGTGCGCCCAACATTTGTACACGGTTGACATTTGTCACATGAGAACGGGTCGCTTCTACGATTCGTTTTTAAGTTCAACAGCTCGGCTGTGGAACGAACTGCCGTCCTCTGTGTTTCCTCCCTCCTACAACATGGAACTCTTCAAGACCCATGTTCACTCCTTCCTCTCCACAAAAAGACCCTCCACACAGCATCCCCAAAGATGACATAGGCCCTGAGGGAAATTATTTTCTTCAGAGCCTCCTGTGTGGAGTTAATATAAAAAAACAACTTTCGATATATATAAATCTTTCATTTTCCTTTCTTTTCCCTGTGCACCTTTTGTCGGTGAATTAATTTAGCTATATTCTGTTAATATATCTATTAATTTACCTATATTGCCTGAACAGACTATGCAATAATTACAATAGCGTATTATCCAAGGTTGATATTTTCAGTTGCGAACTTACCAAAAACAAGATGTCCATAAAATAATATTGCTCTGATGGTTTGTGAATAATGTTTATGTCTCTATTGTTTATATCTCTATTATGATTTATTTATATCTACAACCTCTCTCCACGGCTATAAATATATTGTTTTGTAAAATTTTCGTTTTGTAAACGTTTCGTATCAATTTTTTAATTCATATACCTTTCTCACAAATATAATTTACTTATTCCATACTATGCTGTCTCAGTAGAGGTAAAGTCACAAGGAGGAAATCCATAATTGGTTCTATTTTACTATATAATACTTATGTACAAACTGATTAAATGTAAACTGTCGATTTCCCGAAAGTGAATAAATAAATAAATATTCTGTAAAACACCCAATCTGGCGTACTGAAAGTTTACTAAATACATAAACGCTTTACAACAAACTGTTCATATTTATTTATATAAATATTAACAAAGTTACTACACCTTGCTCTAAAACTACGTTCATAGTACCTTGAATACTTATTTCGTACTATTGTTATTACAAACAACTATTGAACTCCCTTTTACAACAGAACTTTCTACGACAATTTGTATTGTACCTGCTTATATCGTTCATACTCAATTTATTGCTTATTATCATTGTAATACTGAACAACTTGCCTATAACAATTAATTTATGCATGTAAAAGCCTTCAAAATGTGAACAAATAAATAAATGACTATGATATTATTTATGTCAAACTTTAATTATAAATAAGTACGTATAGTATAAAGTGATCTTCGTCGTCATTGACAGCAGTTACCTATTTAGATTTACAGTATGTACTTAATAGATTCATTATACAACCATTAAGCTATCATGCATTAATGGAATTCATAAATTTAATTCAAAGCTTTCAATAAATCAGGAATTACACACACTGGCAATTTTAATTAGCTTTTTCGTCTGTGTCGATTTGCTTTTCAAAATTTATTTTACCGAATCTTATTGAACTAAGTAAATTAGTTGGAAGACAGAAAGATTTATTATTTTTTAAAACATTACATATGTACCTGCACGGTGTCTGGGGTATTTTTTACGAAAACAGCGATATACAAAACATTCAAATTAATATAGGTAGGTACTTATTGCGATTGAATTCTACCGTTTTAACAGATGAAAAAATAAACTTAGTAACACCTGATAACATGGAACATAATGAAAATTGACTTGAACTTGCGGGTCTGATTGGAACTTAAGGCGAAGCTTAGTGCTAAATCACCATTTTGATAAATCTTTATAACGAATTGGTGTACATTATTAATACCAAAAAATATGCTTTAGATAAATTGAATGTTTGCCTATCGTTCAGCTTAAGTAGAATACAAATAAATAAAAATAAATACTCAATAAAAAAAATATAAATTTAACTTAAATAATAACTTTTAAAAATACAGTATTATAGATAAGATTATCTGTGACAGTTTCACTTGAGTAACTTTTTTGCTTTCTTATAAAATTATTTACAAAATAAATAAAAACCAGATTTGTGCTTGAAATCCAACCTTTTTAATGCCTGTTACCTACAGTTATACCAAGAATATACACAATTTTGGCTTGTAGCTTCCTCTTAATTAAATTGGACGGAAACCTAAATAACTAAATTGAAGTACTAAATGTGAGTATAGATTAATGTTTTCGATGGTGTTACTGATGCTGAATGGACCTTCATAGTAATGGGTGAAGCTGAATTGAGCTTTGTGGTGCTGAATGAAGCTGAATAGAGCGTCATGTTGCTGAATTTAAACTGAATGGCGATTCATGTTGCCGAATGAAGCTTAATGGTGTTTCTCTGTGCTGAATGAAACTGAATCGAGCTTCTTGGTGCTGAATGAAACTGAATGGACCTTCATGGTGGTGAATAAAGATGAATGAAGCATTATGGTGTTGAATAAAGATAAATGGAGCTTCATGGTGCTGAATGAAGCTAAACGGAGCTTCATGGCGCTGAATGGAGCTGAATGGAGCTGTACAGCCTTGAATGAATCTAATGGAACTGAATGAACATAAATAGAGCAGCACTGAGTTTTTATGAATCTTATTAGATCGAAATGAATCTTATTGGATGTGAACGAAAATAAATAAAGCTAAATGAATCTGAATGAACCTAAATGGGGTTGTATAGCATTTAATGAATCAAACAAACTTGATAGAACTATGCGAATCTAAATGAAACAATCGAATAATTTTATTGATTTGTAGAGAACGTACTCAACACAATGATAACGGCACTCTAAATTTGCTCCAATGAAGTCAATAAAATAAATTGAACATTAATTATACCCAAATCCAACTTCCAATAAATGTTCAATTCCAGGTCACGCTTTTAAACAAGGGGCTTAACGATAAAAGTCTTTTTGCCTCTTTTATGGAGAAATAATACCAAACTGGCATTCATTAAAAAGTCAATTTTAATTTAACCTACATTCAAATTAATAAGCTTCCAGATGAATTCATGGTCGGTTCTCTCAGGAATAATATAATTCTGAATTTTATGAAAATTAAATGAGGTCTCCGAGGATTAATGAAAAAATATTTTAAATTAATTTAAGTTTCATTCCAAAGTGGTTTTTCTCATCAGCTACCCTTTAAAAAATGATTAACCAAAGTTAAAGTTGCGTTGGATAGTAAAAACAAATGTTTTATAGTGTTTTACAGGAACTAAGGCCGAAGAGGAGTTTACTTCAAAAGGGTGTTACTTTAAAACTTTTGTATTCTCCTTTTCTTTTCCCTTCTCCCTTACACTTTTGCTCTTTCACTTTATCATATTAGTTTTTCATTCGATACATCTTGTTAACAAAACCTTATTTTTATTTTTAATTCAGTACCATACAGGAGTCTTAACTGCTTCCGTTTGGAGCCAGCAAGATTAAGGCATCTCGAATCGGGGAATGGTTTGAGGATGAAGGAAATGAGGATGGGTGCATACTTCCTAGTTTTCCTCTCTTCCATATCCTTATGGAAGAGAGGAAAACTAGGAAGTATCTGTCTATTCAAAAATGGTCACCAAAAACTATTAAGGCCATTTAAAGCAATATTTAGATTCCGATTGGTGATCTTTCACCACGGTGATACTGATAGTATCTACCACTTTGATATACTTACGTCATACTATATTCAAACACTTCCATTTATAATTTTCTATTGTGTCCCATTAACTCTTTTTAAACTATTAGTAGCCTATTACCCACGTGTAAAATCAAACTTTTAAATTTGCATTAGGAAATTCATTTAAAAATACAAAATAGTAATAAATAAATTACATTACGCGAAACAGAAATCTCTGTTCTTTTTCCTCGGTGTGAAGGTAAGGTAGGTAACTACCGAACACGCGCGAAAATGTGAAAAGTTTAAAAGCGCCCGAGAATTTCACACTCGGCGCGGTAACACAATAAAGCCCCGTCCGTCGCCGTGTCACTTTATATGCGGCGGGTAGGTACCTACCAACCTACCATACCACGGGCAAAATGTAGGCAGGTAGGTACTGCAGACTTTGGGTAGGCAGAATGAAAGGTAGTTACCTCCCGGAGTTGCCAGCCGGTAAATAATTTCGCCGGGTGCTTTGTCCGAGCAAGTACCCCCCGATAAATAGATCCCTAGCAGCATTGTGGAATGTTGGGAAATTTTTAAAGTGGATTCTTGATTTGTTATTATTTTGCTTTTAATGGGTGGGTTTTGTTATTTTCTTTTCTCTTAATGAGGAATTGAAGCCCATTTTTTAAATCAATAATGACAATAATTCAGTTTCAAAAGTTAAAATAATTTACAATGATTTAATTTTTCGTGTCTACAAAAAACGCATCGTATCTATTGGCATGACTTGTGACTTCACGAAAGACCAGTCTTAAAAAGTAAACTTCTTTTCCAGCGGCGGGGGGTGCTGTATTTTGTATGGGTATCGAGACGTTTTTTATTCTTAAGATTACCCGCTTTTAACATCGAATAACATAAGGTTAAATGTTAACATCTCGTCACTAACATTATCGTATTGAATTGACCGCACCAAATTTCTGATGTTTAAAAACCTGCACCTAACTATTTTTATTGGTTCTAAGGTGAATGTGGAGCATATTTGCCAATGCATACGTTCTAAAATAATTTTTATTACTACTTTTCATTACGGTTGGATAATTAAGAAATCTACAGAATCCCTGCATTTTTCCCAATAAACGGTTCTCCCCGCATAAAACCAAGTCTCGAAAATCTTAGAATTTTCCTGCATTTCGGGGTAATCTCCACGAATTGGCAACCCTGATGTGGATTCTTTCGACAGTGTAGACCATAGATATATTACTCAGATTTAAACTGTACGTTCAGTCGTACCAACCAAATGGTGTTTTAATGAGATGGTATTTTATTCGTTTTTAAATATAGATTTCTTAACTCTACGAATAATAATGTGTAATAAAACTAATATTTTCAGAATTAACGTTTGTTGATTTATATCAGTCTTTCTCAAAGTGGTCGATAACGCCCCCCTGGGGGCGCTGAAGGCTTTCAGGTGTGGCAGTAGAAGACTCAAAGACAATTAGGGGGCGTTAAAAAAGAGATGGTGTGGAAAAATCTAGAGGGGCGACGGCAGACAAATTTTCTCTATAAAAGTCCAACGGAATCTAGCTGAGTTAAATAATATACGTTTGTGTTACTTCCTTATAACAAAACTGAGTATTCACTACCTTGTTAGTTAGTTTTTAAATCAAGTAAAACGCTAATAATGGAATTATATATTTTCGGTCACCGTCATTGATTCCTCAAAATTTTGTATGGAAAACTGTATCGAACTATTCACCTGCAGCTCGTACTGGGTTTGTGGCTATCAAGTTATTGTAATTCTACGTATACATACGCGAGCCGAACTGCCGAACTGAACCTTAACTTATGGGAAAGGAACAAAGCAACCGCAAATGGCGCAAAATGCCGCTTGCAGTTGATTCGTTCCTTTCCCGTAATGCGTGGCTCGGTTCGCGTTTCGGCTCGCAAATGTATACGTACCATTGAACAACGCGATTTTTACAACCCTGCATGAATTGATATGATTATCTTACTTGTTCCAAATAATTATAAGCATTAATCATAAGCAAGTCGCCTGAAATATCAATACAAATTGAAATTATATCCCGAGTAAAAATAAATGCTGCCTAATGTATGTTAATTATGACGTAGAAAACGCTACTGGCTGGTAAGACGGATGTCACCGACGTTGGCCGGTGTGACGTCAACAACGCCATATTCGTGAACAACAACGAATATGTCGTTTTGGTAGCAAATAAAAAATCGTTCTATAAATATTATTCGTCCACTTAAAAATGAAATAAAAACGCATTCACTGTTATAATTTTTTACGAGAAAACAAAGAGAAAATAACCTTTTCCTTGTACTGCGTCTCTATAATAAATCAGGGTTGGTGTCAGAACTTTCTTCTGAACTTCTATTCTCGCTTCCTTTGAGAACTTTCAATTAATGACTACTAAATTCAGTCCTTCATTAATTTAATTGCATGCATTCACCTTCCTGTCAATGTCTTTCTCAGCTTCCCTATCCGGCAAACATACTTCCTAAGTGCACAGATTCAAGCATTTGCTCCGAGAACTCATTGTTCACAACTACGGTACACTGTATTTTCGTATCTCATGACTTAACTATGCATACAAATTTCTTTCATTCTGATATGAGGTTCTACAAAAGTCATTTTTTTATTTTAAATTGTTGTACTAATGGTAAATCATCCATCCATATAGTACAAGATATGTATCTTATTTTAATATTTTTAAAATTTGGAAAGATGGGTACCCAAAAAAAAGTTGTTAAATTAAAGTTATGTGCAAAAAACTCTTCAAAAAAACGAAACTGGCAGTCCAAAATGGAGTGCTTATACCTACCCTGATTTATGGTAGTGAAAGAAGTAACTGGCAGTGGAAGAATGAAAGTAGGCTATAGAAATGAGATCCCTGGAGCGTATGTGTGGTAAAACCATGTATGATCGTGTGAGAAATGTGAAATTCCGCAAAGAATGCAAGGCTAATTTAAGCGTAAGGTGTAAGACTAAGAAAGGGACGCTCAGATGGTTGGGGTATGTATATCAAATGAACGTAAAGAGGAGTGTGAGAAGGATAATATATGACGCAAATGTAAATGGTAGTAAAAGTCGCGGATGCCTGAGGAAGACATGGCACGATCAAGTGAATCAGATACATTAGTTGAGCCATTCTTGACATGGTCAGAATAATAGAAGAGTATGTTGAGACGATTTATGAACGTAAATGAGGCAAGGAGTATGTCACAAGGTAGAGTTGTTTGGCGGTCCGTCCTCTCTGCCTACCTCTGCGAGGAAACTGCGTGAGTTAGTTATTAGTCAAATATATCTACTGTTTGAGAATTTTCCTTCACAAGCATCATTCGTCTTGTCATACTAAGCTGTGCTAGAATATCTGTTCTGCAGTTTCGTCGTGTGGTATCTGCTCATGTATCACGCTAGTGCTCGTTTTTAAGTAGTGTATATACCAACATAAATTTCATGTTATTTAAATACGGCACAAGAGTCCAAACTTCCCACATCCAGTGGGATCTACATGTCATCCCGATTTGGATATGATGCAGAGGAAGGTGAAGAGATACCTGACTGTTCCGATTTGGACACTAAACATGGCTAAAACCATTTCAAACGATGTTTTCATTCGGGATGGTGGTCTTTCGCCAGTAGACTGTATAAAGAGAGTCAGGCGAAATTATAAATTGGATCAGAGAAATGAAATAAACGTGATATTTTAACACATGCTTCACCAAACCATATATCCAAATATGACATAGGCCCTGAGGGAAATTATTTACCTCGAGGCCTCCTATGTCGAGCTGAAGTAAAATATATTTTTTATATTATTTTTGTGTCCACGAAAACCATAAAAACAAACATCAAGCATAAAAAAGGAACTATTTAAGAAAAAAATTACACTACCCTTTAGCCTCAAAACAGAAATTCTATATTTCTACACTCACAAAAAAAAATAATAATCAACTTTCTACAAATTGTTACTGTAGGCTACTTCACCATGTAAAAACAGTTAAACAAAAATGTGTGAAACTTGTGGGGAACTCACAAAAAATACAAATTTTTAAACTCTCCACAAATTCTAGACACGATTCCAAGACAGCCCCTGATCTGTTATCACTGGTACAGGCTACCTTTCACGAATTAACATTTTTTAGCGTAAAAAGCCATTATTTTTATTGTGGTAATATTGTTCCTAATGTTTGTCGGGTTTACCCTCTGATAGCAATTATGACAGCATGCCCCGTAAATCGCCGGTGTACACGACAAACAAACATAATGGAAGGTTTTGCCACCGCGAGCCGCGCTATGAAATGTGACATTTTAGTATGGGATTACAGTAATTTGTTACAATACATTACCACTGTCGTTAATGTGATATTAGTGCGAATTACTTTTGTAAACAAATCTACCTAATCTATCTACTTCGTGGGAGGCCATTCCACTCTGAACGATTCATTCACTAAGCAAACCTTCTGTTCCAACATTAATATAATGTAAATAACACTATTTTGTTTTTTTTTAAAACGACAAACATTCTCCGTTTAATATATAAATGTAACACCTACCGTTTTTTCGAAATATTATACATTTCGTTCGGAAACTAGTGGTGCAAGCAGGAGACTGGTGAATTCGCATCAGATTTGAAGTCGATTTTTTTAGTTTAGGTAACATTTTTTAGTAAAGGTAACATATTTTAGTATGGGTAACATTTTTTAGTACACTCGTAGCTAACATTTTTTAGTAAAGGTAACATTTTTTAGCATAGGTAACATATTTTAGTATAGGTAGCATTTTTTCGTATACTTTTTTTTATTATTTATTTATTAAAGCCCACAAACTCCAACGGCTCGGAGGGCTTTGAAGCAGAGAATGGACGGTTATCTCGAGAGTATTTCCTCCTGGGGTAAAAATAGTCGAATTTAATGTTTCAAAGACCCAATCCTGTCTGATTACGTCTAAAAGGGATCCAAATGATAATCTAGTCTCCTTCAACGGAAGCAATCTTCCGAACAGGCCTTCCATTGATATGCTTGGTGTAACTATAAGTGACCAGCTCAGGTACGGGGGCTCCATCGAAGCCAGAGTAAAGTTGGCCTCTCAGAAGCTGGGCGTACTGTACAGGGCCCGCAGATACTTTAATAGTACACAACTGCTCACCCTGTACAAATCGCAAGTGCGCCCTACTGTCGAATTTGGCAGCCATCTCTGGTCTGGAGCCCCAAAATACCTGAAAAAAACCCTTGACTCTGTGCAGAAACGGGCGGTCCGTTTGATAGATTCCCCAATCTTAACAAACGGACTGCAATCTTTAGAGCACAGGCGTCAGGTAGGTATGCTGTCCTTGTTCTATCGGTATTACAATGGAAGATGCTCTGAGGAACTAGCGTCATTGATCCCTTCGGCACCGGTGCGTAGTCGGGATACACGCCAAACGCGCGCCCAACATTTGTACACAGTTGACACTTGTCACATGAGAACGGGTCGCTTCTACGATTCGTTCTTAAGTTCAACAGCTCGGCTGTGGAACGAACTGCCGGCCTCTGTGTTTCCTCCCTCCTACAACATGGGACTCTTCAAGACCCATGTTCACTCCTTCCTCTCCACAAAAAGACCCTCCACACAGCATCCCCAAAGATGACATAGGCCCTGAGGGAAATTATTTTCTTCAGGACCTCCTGTGTGGAGTAAATATAAAAAAAAAAAAAAAAAAAAACGAGGCTTCTGACTCACATAATGTTGTCATTTTTTGCCTCATCTGTTTTTAAAATTACAATATTAAAATAAGGTAATTATAATTTATAAGTTCTTTAAAAGGTGCCTTTTGTCCAAGATTACACTTTCAAATATTTTCCAATTTACATGATCGAATAAATTTCATGATTCTTGATATGGCATAGAACTCTGTTGAGGCTATTAAATTCTGAACTTCCGATGGGTCCGAGGTCATCAATATTGTCACTCTCTGTTGTTCATACTTAATGCACTTTGTTAATGTATGTTGGACATCTTCTATTTCTTCACATATTGAGCACATTGGAGAATCAGAGAGGCCTATTTTTCGTATACTCATAGGTAACATTTTTTAATAAAGGTATCATTTTTGGTTTAGGTAACAGTTTTTAGTAAAGGTAATATTTTTTAGTATAGGTAACATTTTTAGTATCGGTAACATTTTTTAGTATAGGTAGCATTTGTTAGTATAATCGTAGGTAACATTTTCTAGTAAAGGTATTTTTTTTTAGTTTGGGTAACATTTTTTAGTATAGGTAACATTTTTTAGTATAGGTAACATTTTTTAATATAGGTAGCATTTGTTAGTATACTCGTAGGTAACATTTTTTAGTAAAGGTATAATTTTTTCATTTAGGTAACATTTTTTTATTTGATCGTTTTCTAGTAAAGTCTGAATATTTAAGCTGAAATTTGATTAAAAATAAAAATGATATTGTTTTTCTATGCCTCTCCCAAGGTTTCAAAATTACATTTTAAGTCTATTTTTTGGTTTCTCCGTCTAATGTAGATTCCCCGGTTTCCTGCTTAAACCACTAGTTTCCGGATTCGGTGGCTGAGTTGGCGTCGCATCTGGGTCCAACCCAGGCGTAGTGTGTTCAAGTCAAATACAAGCAACATACGACACAAGCAACATTTTCCGCTCTTATCTTATCTTCTTCAATGATTCAATATTATATTTAATGATATAATCTACAAAATGTATTCAATAAAAGTTATTCTGGTAGAATTTGACTTATTTATTTTTTATTATGATTATATGATCATCACACGCTCCATTTCGTGTTACGCAGACAATTCAAATCACCTACAATTCAATCGGAAAATAAGTCAAATAAATAACATTTACAGATATTATGAGATGTAAACATAAAGCTTAACAAAATAACGCATATTAAGCTAATATTTCTCTCATTTATTTTATAAGCGCCTAGCGTATTTTGTGCTACTGTGGGACAATAAAGTCAAGTGTTTGACTCCAATGTAGAGTGAGACAGATATATCATGGAAGTATAAAAGCCCGTGTATTAGTTTCATCTATCTCTCACAGCTCGCATCTAGTAAACGCTCATCCGTAATCTCTCTATTTTCTGTAATAATAACAAAACCATACTATAACAATTAAGTTGAAACACTGAATCCAACACCATTTAGTGTCTCCGTTCAGAAAGATTAACTTCCGTGTCGGTGCGGCTTTTGCTTTACATCAAAGGTCAGTCATTTCTGCCTAGTTCCGTCGTAAAGGGGTAAAAAAATTAGAAGCCTAACCCGCTAAAAATATTCAGAATAAAATTTGAAGGGTACTCGTGAAAGGCCAACAAAGGAATATTCAAAAAGAAATTATATTGCGACCCCACTGCCACTGCTATGGTTTTTATCTAAAGCCGGCCGGCCGGCAGTTTGCTCGGAATATGCTTTAGTTACTTTGGAATAAATGCTTAAATATGACAGGGTATAATATGACTTTTTCAAAGGGGTTGTGATATTATCGTCTTCTTATTGTATCAGCTAGTTTTCCTGTCCGACTTCCCCAGAGATTCGAATTCATTAAATTTCACTGAAAACGGCAGAAAATTGAAACTTTCAAGAAAGAGAGAGGGCCGGAACATACATTTTCAGAAAATTTCTAGTATTCTCGGAGGATATTGTTTTATAATTCTTTTACTCAATATCATCACATTTTTCTTCGGTTTTCCTTGATAAACAGTTAGTATAGTAGGTACCATTGTAAGCCTTTAAAATAAATGATTCATAACGTGGAGTACAAATGTCCAACAATACTTGTTTGTTCAGCTCGTAATTTCTCTGCCAGCTTCGAAGTAAAAAAATGTCAGATGTGATGTTTCTTCCCTTTTTGAGATACGGTTGTAATAGTTTCATTATTACATATTCTTGTAATGATTCATTTTAACGTTCTTCAGCTTTACCTTAATATGGAAATCTATTTTTTTTTAATTTTTATTTTTTTTTATTAAAGTAAAGTAAAAAAGATACAATATTAAGTAAAATAAAAATATAAAGTGATGTAGTTTGTTCTCAGTCCTCCTCACTAGGTATTCCTGTTCCGAGGCGGACTGTAGGTTGTTGTATGTGTGTTGATCATGATTTCCTCATCTTCTAATTTGTTGGTTTATTACATGGTACATGGTACAGGTATATATTATCTACGTCCACCAGAAGCTAATACTTTATTCCAAATTTGTCAGGCTTATTTGCTATATACTGAGTAAACGGACATCGAGTTTTGCTAGGAAATAGCTGTTCATCGCCCGTCAAATTTTCAACAGGAACGTAACACAGATTACAGTTTTCAAAGAACTTGTTCCAAATTGGGGACTTTAACATCTCTGTCGTTTGATAAAGACAGAGATGTTAAAGTCCTCCATACTTGCAATAAAGGCCACAAGCTTGATAGACTAGAATCTTTAGAAATTACTCGCTTAATTAATAAAATAGACCCTAACTTTGTAATGAATAAACAATTAGAATCATTTGCCAAGTCTCCGCTCTTGTATCCATTGTAATTTTCATAATAATTTCAACATTAAAATATGTAGTTAGGTTAGACCATCCCTAATTCAATGTAAACATGTACCCCTTCAATAAGTAACTTTGTAATTAATAAGCTATTAGTATCAGTTGCTAAGTCCCTACTTTCTTAATTTCTATAATAATTTCTCAAATGTAAACATGTATCTTTTCAAAAAGCAAATATAATCCCATCATAAATAATGATTTGACAATAAAATTAGGTCATTAATAATGCATATTACCTGTGAGGTTTTTTCCCTAATAAATATTGAAATGAGCTACAAACCCAAGGTAATTAGCTTACTGGAATTACCAAATATTTAGAAATTCCACAATCTTAAACGACTTAGTAACAAATAAAATTGATTAAAACCCTATAAACTACCCCTCTCCCCCCTCCCCCATATGTTGTGTATATAAACCGTAGACTAAGAATTTTGTGTACCAGTCTGAAGATGGCTTTGACGAGCTGAAACCGGTTACGGTCAAAATAAAATTAAGTGGAATAAAGTTTTTTATTTGTTTTATTATAATATATGCATTTTCTTTGTTCTGCTTGATTCAGTAAGTGATTTATAGAAATATGGGGTATTTTACCATCATCTTGATAGCTTATCCATAGGATAACGTTTAATAAATAAACAAATATACACTCGCAATAAGTGGAAATCTTGGCTAACTCATCAAATAGATAGTCACTACTCATTTTATCTATTTTTGTTTATTGATTTGAGATTTTCACAGTCAAAAGTGTTGTGTCTTAATCCATTTTTTAGGTTATTGTGCCGCGTTACGCTTCCTCTTCTTTTGCCAGTATTTTCGGACAGTGTTACAGTGCCCATCATCAAGATAGATGTGCAGATTGTGGTGAAGTGTATGTTTTTGTATTGATACCATGTTGCGCTTCAATCATCTTAGGGCCGGTATTTCAGTATAACAGGTAAATTCATGTAATTTTGTCAAGTACCGGATAGCAATATTTTTTGAGTTCAATATTATCGCGTTGACTTAAAAATTCTCGACAGAATTTCACGACGTCAGAGATTGGAAGTATTTTCCCGCTGCGTACAAACACGTAACTTATTTATAGTTAAGGTATTCGAGAAGCTTGAAGATACAGTTCTCAGGTGTATTGCACCCCTAAACACACGCGTTTAATAAATGCCTTCTACCAATTTAGATAATTGGACCTTCCCTTAAAACCTGACAACAATGGCAGTAATACAATGAGCCACAAAAATAGTCTCCTTACGAAATGGAAATAATATCATTGAATGGATTAGAATGAAGACAGAGATGGCCGACATAATTCAGATCAATTCAGCATCTGTACAAACCGTTTTAAAGCATTTGCCTATATTTAAAAAAATGCAATTTTTTAAATGATTTATCAAAAAGAAAACTAAAAATGTTATCAAAAGAAATTCTACTCAAAATAAGGTACATAATTTAAATTCTGCGCTGTCAGCAAAACTAAGATGTCAAGGAGAGATTCTTCAGGGATTATTAAAGTGGATTAAATATATGTTATTATGTATGAACACGTCTGAGAGAAGATAAACATTAGATTTGAAATTTGACATTGAACAAGATTAAAGATAGCTAAACGGGTTGACTCACGGATTACGAACATGGACATATTCAATACTAGCTTAAGTCCCCGGCGTTGATCGAGCTTTACGTAGAGTTTTTCTAAATCACAAGTAGACAATAGTTTTTCCCTTATTTTGAAGGTCAAGTTTGCAAAATTTCATTAAGAGATATCAGAATTCTGCGTTAAGGGTGCGAAAATCGAATAGCGGTAGTTTTTCGAAATTTCATGAAAACGTGTTGAAGTGTGCAAAATTTCATCAATCTCAGAATAAAACTGTAGATTTGTATGAAAACAAAGCCACGCTGAGACACTAGCCTATATATAAAAAATATATAGATAATAGGTGAACGGATAAAAATGAACAGTGACAAAACTGATCATCTGGTCTGTGTCTTTGGTTACAGTGTTCTAGTGGCGGTTACAACCTAGATAGCAACACTAATTAAGAAGGGCAAATGCAGAGAATAACAGATCATCTGATCTTTGTCTTTGGTTACAGTGTTCTAGTGGCGGTTGACCACGTAGACAGCAACACTAATTAAGAAGGGCAAATGCAGAGAATAACAGATGATCTGATCTTTGTCTTTGGTTACAGTGTTCTAGTGGCGGTTGACCACGTAGACAGCAACACTAATTAAGAAGGGCAAATGCAGAGAATAACAGATCATCTGATCTTTGTCTTTGGTTACAGTGTTCTAGTGGCGGTTGACCACGTAGACAGCAACACTAATTAACAAGGGCAACTGAAGAGAATAACGGATCATCTGGTCTATGTCTGGGGTTACAGTGTTCTAATGGCGGTGGACCACGTAGACAGCAACACTAATTAACAAGGGCAAATGCAGAGAATAACAGATCATCTGATCTTTGTCTTTGGTTACAGTGTTCTAGTGGCGGTTGACCACGTAGACAGCAACACTAATTAACAAGGGCAACTGAAGAGAATAACGGATCATCTGGTCTATGTCTGGGGTTACAGTGTTCTAATGGCGGTGGACCACGTAGACAGCAACACTAATTAACAAGGGCAAATGCAGAGAATAACAGATCATCTGATCTTTGTCTTTGGTTACAGTGTTTTAGTGGCGGTTGACCACGTAGACAGCAACACTAATTAACAAGGGCAACTGAAGAGAATAACGGATCATCTGGTCTGTGTCTGGGGTTACAGTGTTCTAATGGCGGTGGACCACGTAGACAGCAACACTAATTAACAAAGGCAAATGCAGAGAATAACAGATCATCTGATCTTTGTCTTTGGTTACAGTGTTCTAGTGGCGGTTGACCACGTAGACAGCAGCACTAATTAACAAGGGCAAATGCAGAGAATAACAGATCATCTGATCTTTGTCTTTGGTTACAGTGTTCTAGTGACGGTTGACCACGTAGACAGCAACACTAATTAACAAGGGCAACTGAAGAGAATAACGGATCATCTGGTCTGTGTCTGGGGTTACAGTGTTCTAATGACGGTTGACCACGTAGACAGCAACACTAATTAACAAGGGCAACTGAAGAGAATAACGGATCATCTGGTCTGTGTCTGGGGTTACAGTGTTCTAATGGCGGTGGACCACGTAGACAGCAACACTAATTAACAAGGGCAACTGAAGAGAATAACGGATCATCTGGTCTGTGTCTGGGGTTACAGTGTTCTAATGGCGGTGGACCACGTAGACAGCAACACTAATTAACAAGGGCAAATGCAGAGAATAACAGATCATCTGATTTTTGTCTTTGGTTACAGTGTTCTAGTGACGGTTGACCACGTAGACAGCAACACTAATTAACAAGGGCAAATGCAGAGAATAACAGATCATCTGATCTTTGTCTTTGGTTACAGTGTTCTAGTGACGGTTGACCACGTAGACAGCAACACTAATTAACAAGGGCAAATGCAGAGAATAACATATCATCTGATCTTTGTCTTTGGTTACAGTGTTCTAGTGACGGTTGACCACGTAGACAGCAACACTAATTAACAAGGGCAACTGAAGAGAATAACGGATCATCTGGTCTGTGTCTGGGGTTACAGTGTTCTAATGACGGTTGACCACGTAGACAGCAACACTAATTAACAAGGGCAACTGAAGAGAATAACGGATCATCTGGTCTGTGTCTGGGGTTACAGTGTTCTAATGGCGGTGGACCACGTAGACAGCAACACTAATTAACAAGGGCAACTGAAGAGAATAACGGATCATCTGGTCTGTGTCTGGGGTTACAGTGTTCTAATGGCGGTGGACCACGTAGACAGCAACACTAATTAACAAGGGCAACTGAAGAGAATAACGGATCATCTGGTCTGTGTCTGGGGTTACAGTGTTCTGTGTTCAGTGATGCTTACATAATGAGTAAGATTAAGAAAGGATCGCTTAGATGGTTTGGGCATGAAAAGTAAATAAACGAAAAAAGGAAAATATACGACGCAAACGTGAATGGTAGAAGAAGATGGGGACGCCCGAGGAAGACATGGCACGATCAAGTGAATCAGAAAAATGGGTCGAGCCATGTCAAGAGACAAAATAATAGGAGAGTATGTATGAGAATGAGGTAAAGAGTGTGTGCCAAGACCGAGATATCAGGGGAGAAGTTAGTGATTAGTAGAATAATTTTCCGAGCGACATTACCAATGGTAAGTGAAGTTGTCCGAAATATAAAACTCATTTTTTTATATAATATCAGAACTAGTCTACTATTATAGTCTTCTGAAAGGTCATGTCTTGTTATTAGCAAAGCGGTTTTCCTTCTATCGACGAGGATATTTATTCCAAGCATACCGGACAGAAAGGCTGATGGTTATAAGCAGGAGTAATACCCGTTGTCTCTTAGATATTACCTGCATTCATAATTTTAACACTCTGCATAATTCCTTTCCTTCCAAAATAGCTATCACTAAATATGTCAAAATGTACCACTAAATCTTAAAAGGAACGGCTGCGCGGTCTTCTTTCATGCAAAGCTTAAATTTGAATTAGGGGGCCAAAATACTTGACCAAACTTAATAAATATATTTTTGTTCAATAGGTATAGCAAATATCTAGTACGAATATGTACTAGCTTATTTATTTATGTTTTAAATTATAAAATATAGACCAAAATTATTCAACATTTCACGATTTTAGACAATTTTTTGTGACATAATGGTAATTATCAAAAAATATTATTTCTCACCCTACGGTGTAAATATGATAAAATTTAAATAAAAAAAAACAAGTCATCGTAAAAAAGTGGTTTCCTGGGTCGGAATTTAAAATTTATATACGATCAATTTGTATTCCAACGTAAATCGTTTTTTTATTTTTTTTTATTTATTTAACAAAATAGGTAGACCAACAAAGATTTCACATGCCAGCTTGTCTGCAGGATCCACCGAATCAAAATATCTTAAGTCTATCTTATGTCTATAGCATTGTATGATTATGTGTACATGAGTAAGTCTTATTTCTAAGTAGGTACATTGCACAGATTTTATTTTATTGCAGACACTCGCAAAATATATTTCTAACGAGTAATTGTAAATACATAATATATCTAATGCACCTCACTAAAAAAAAAAAGTTTGGGAATTTATATTAAGGTGTTCAATTTCAATTTATTAACCACAGCTTTATGATTTTAGGGCAGAGTCTCTCATTATTCACAATTTGTAAGTTTTTATTTAGTTTGTTGAAGATCACAGGTACCAAGTATTCAAGAGTACGGCCTCCATACTTATTTAAAATTCGAGGAGTTTTTAGCCCGTTTCCTTCTGTAAATCTTGTGTTGTGCCCGTGTACCAGTGTTTTTTTGTACAAGCTTTCTCTCGCATTGTCCACAATAGTAATATACCAGAGGAGACCTTTTATTGGAAGTAGGCTCTCTGCATTTTAATTTAAAAGCCAATCAAATGATTTTTTATAATGCATATTTTATATTTCACTATATTAACATAGTAGATAAGGTAAGATTATTATTTTTTAAATTACCATTAATTCACAAATAATTTCAAAAATGCCTCTAAAATCGTAAAATGTCGATTTTTTTAACGGCCTATATTTTATAATTTGAAACTCAAATAAATAAAGTAGCACACACTCGTACAAGATTATTGCTATAACTTTTGATTAAAATAATAACAATACAGGATATTGGCCTCAAATCTAAATTTAGGTTTTGTATGAAAAAGGTTTGCGTAACCGTTCCCCTTAAGTAGTCAATAATTATTATTCTCTTAAATTAAAGCATTGACACGCAAATCAATCAAAAATACCTGCATCCTTTCAAAGATACAGATAATTTCAATTTAGAGGCCTTCATCGATTTCTTCCTAGATACAAAACCCCCGCATAGTATTTTTGAATCTATTGACAAGACCCTCTTAAAAGACTTCGGGGGCATTGATAAAGTTAAACCCTTGGAAGGGATTAAATGCCAACTTGAATGGCATTTTTCCCTGTCCTGTTGGGGGCGATTTTTGACACTTAGGCCTTAATTACAAAGAATAAAGCCTGTACGCGGCGGAAAACAGACTTTACGGAGTTGTTTTCTTGATGGAATGGTAATTTCATTTGCGAAATAATACAGATTCAAGGTTTACTCTGTTTTTTTATGTTATCATTTTATTTATTTAATTCTAACCAGTAAATTTTCGTCTAGTGCCAAATTTATGCGAACCAGTAAATGTAAAAAATATATTTATTTTTTTTTTTTTTTTATAGTCGGAGGCGGTTTACTTACGTTCCCCGCGAGCACTTAGGCCATAGGCCCATTGTACTATCTCCCATTTTACCTCATTCCCTTGCCAGTAACCCGGTCCCTTTTATGAAGTTCACCAGGGCTGTCATTGGATATGTGGCGATGTCTTCTGGTTCCACACTGTGTCTTCCCAGGTATCTGAGCCTTATTCCCAGCAGAGCGGGGCATTGGCACCATAGGTGAATTGGAGTCTCTTCCTCCTCTTCACATTTCCTACAGATGTTGGTGTTTTCCACTCCCAACAGTTGCATGTGTCTCCTGAGATGGCAGTGTCCCGTTAATAGTCCTACCAGTTCCCTCAGTGAGTTTCTGTCCATATCGAGTAGTTGCCTGGTTCGGTTAGGGTCCGGTCCGTTTATGAGTACTTTAGATTGCCTCATTCCGGGTGCCTTCTTCCATTCCTTCCAGTGTTGGGATTTGACCCACCTCTTGATATGTAGTTTGGTGTGGCAAGCTGCTACTCCTACGGCCGGTTCAGATCCCACAAGTGGTGCTTTCGCCCCTTTCCTTGCTAGTTCGTCAGCCCGCTCGTTGCCCTCAATACCTTTATGTCCTGGTACCCAGAGCAGGGTTACTTTATTGATGGTCGCCAGTTCTATTAGGATAGTCCTGCATTCCATCACCAGTCTGGAGTCGCATCGGTTACTTTCCAGTGCCATTAAGGCCGCCTGGCTATCAGAACATATGTTTATGTTCTTATTTCTGTACCCGATACTCATATTCTCCTGTGCGCAGACTAAGATGGCTTTCATCTCAGCTTGAAACACAGTGCAGTGCATTCCTAGAGGTATACTGAGTTCCCTCTTAGATCCCTGTAGACAGACCCCGGCCCCTGTTCCTTCCTCCATCTTGGACCCGTCTGTGAACCAGATTAGTTCCTGTTTGGAGTTTGGACCTGGGACCGTGTCCCATTCCTCCCTTGTGGGGTACGTCACTTTAAACAGCTGTCCGAAGAAGTATTCGGCTTGTTTGCCGTCCTGCTTCATCCCAGCCGTCGGACTAATTGCCCTCAGTCTTATTCCTATCTCCGTGTGACTGTTTCTGGGCAACTCTCCTCTCCATTGGCCATTGCAATGTAACCTGTAGGCTGCCGCCATCGCCGCCCCCTCTATTTCTATGTTTAGTGGGGGTAGGTTCAGCAGCACTCCCATGGCTAGTATTGGAGTGGTTCTCATGGCTCCTGTGATGCTTCTGCATGCAAGTCCCTGTATGTGATTGAGTGTGACCATCACTGTTTTCAGTGTTGTTCTCCTCCACCAGACCAGGGCTGCGTGCATGATCCTTGGTTTTACAACGGCTGTGTAAAGCCATTGCATCATTTTAGGTTTGAGACCCCACGTTCTGCCGCAGATTCGCCTAGTTGCCCACATCAGAGCACAGGCCTTTCTGCCTACAGTTTCCACCTGGTTTTTCCAGCTCAGTTTGGCATCTATGATGACTCCGAGGTACTTAACCGTGTCAGAGGGTTCTAATTCCTTTCCATAGAAGGTTGGATTGCTCCATCCTTCTAGTTTCCTTTTACGCGTAAAGATTACTAGTTCTGTCTTGTCTGGGTTGACTGACAGTCCTGTTTCTTCACACCATTCTTCCACTGTTGCCAGTGTTGACTGTATAAGGCCTCGGGTTGTGTCTGCATCCCAACACCTTATTATGGTTGCAATGTCATCCGCATACCCTTGCGTATATAGGCCCCTGTTGTTGAGTTTCCGGATGAGGTTGTCCACCACCAGGCTCCACAGCAAGGGTGATAAGACCCCTCCCTGTGGACACCCTCGTGTCACCAGCACTTTGATGCTTACCTCACCCCTTGTCACCGTAAGTATCCGGCCTGAGAGCATGTTCCTCAGCCACCTTCTGGTGGTTTTGTCGAGTCCATGTCTTTCTGCCGCTTCATCAATGGATTTAATAGTGGTGCAGTTAAATGCTCCCTCTATATCCAGGAATAGCCCTACCGCCAGTTCCCCAGTCGCTTGTGCCTGCTCCAGTTTGTACACCAACCTGTGCAGTGCCGCGTCGACTGACTTACCTGCTTGGTAAGCAAACTGTAACTCGTGGAGGGGCTTCTCTTTCAGTGCCCCGTCCCTTATGTGCCTGTCCATTAGCCTCTCCATTGTCTTCAGAAGAAATGAGGTGAGGCTAATTGGGCGGAATGCACCTGGTTGGTCGTAGTCAGCTCTCCCCGGTTTGGGTATGAACACTACCCTTGTCTTCCGCCATGGTATGGGGATGTATCCGAGGGCACAGCATGCCCTCAGGATCTTCGTCACCGGAAGTAGGATTGTATCTAGGCCCCTCTGTAGAAGTGCCGGAAAGATTCCATCCTCTCCTGCGCTTTTAAAAGGGTCAAACCCTCTGATTGCCCATTTAACTCTGGAGGGAGTAACTATTTTAGCCGCAGTGTCCCAGTCCTTACCTTCCCGTGTAACTCGGGCTGGTGGTGGACTGGTATCATCTGCTTCTAACTTTTTGTAGCCGGGAAAATGTTTCCCCAGCAGTACCTCCAACTCCTCCTCCCAACTGTTGGTATATCCTCCATCAGCTTTTTTGAATGGGCCTTTTGCTGCCCCTGGGTCTTTTGCAAGAATTTTTTGGATTCTTGCAGTCTGTGGGATGGTTTCCACCTCCCCACAGTATTTCTCCCAGGAGCATGTTTTGGCTTTCTGGATTGCCACCTTGTACTCTTTCTGGTATTGCTTGTGGGCATCCCAGTTTCCTGACTTTTTGGCCTTGTTGAAAGCTTGCCTTACTATTTTCCGTAGCTCCTGCAGTCTTCTGCTCCACCACGGTGTTTTGTCCCTGGTACTTGTCTTCAGAGGGCAGCTATTTTCGTATGCCCTTATCATTGAGTCCCTCAGTACTTCTACTGCGTCCTCAATTTCTTCGGGGCAGCCGTATTTAGCTGGGAATCTTGTCATTCCTATATTTAGTTCCTCCGAGTATCTAGTCCAGTCAGTTGCTTTTGGGTTCCTATATGTATCGGTCCCCGTTTTGCTTGTTTCTCCCTCTAGTTTAAATTCTATGTGTCGGTGGTCCGACAGGGATGGTTCGTCCGATACTCTCCATCCTGAGACTCTTAATGTTCCTAGGGTCAGGTCTATCACCTCCTGTCTGTTACTTATAACGAAGGTGGGTTCCCTACCTCTATTAAGAATCTCAAGGTTCACTGTCATCAGGTATTCCAGGAGGTCCTGTCCTCGTTTGTTGATGTCCGTACTCCCCCACACAGTGTGGTGCGAGTTAGCATCTGCTCCGAGTATCAGTTCCCTACCCTTCTCCCTGCAGTCTTGGACGAGTCTCGTTATTTCCCTTGAGGGTGGTGGTTCCACAGAGTCATAGGGCATGTATGCTGATGCCACAACTACTTCCCTGCTTCTTTGGTCCAGCGTGACCTGTAGCTTCACAGCCACTAAGTCCCTACTGCAGTGTTCGGGTAGCAGTGTGCCAGGTATCCCTCTGATGAGAATACAGGCCCTGGGTCTGTCCCCCGACTCGTTATAATAGATTAGACCTTGGTTCATGTTTAGTCCTCTGACCTTCCCCCTATAAGTCCAGGGTTCTTGGATCAGCGCGACGTCCACACTGTCCCGAGTGACTCTACTGCTAAGCACTGCAGTCGCTGCCGGACTGCGGTGCAAGTTTATTTGAATGAACTGTAAGTTTTTAGCCATTACTGCCTAATCCTTAAGTCATTCCTCCTATTTACGCTCCTCGGTGTTAGGAGAGCGCACCGTGAAAGTGGCCTTCCTTATCCCGACATGCGCCGTCATCCCCATCTCCCTCAGCACCTTCACACTTTCCTCGTCCACACTCATGATCAGGCGATACATGTTCTTATCCCTGATCGAGTCGTGGACGATCCATTTTTTTGTGTGTAGCCGGGGAGTCTGGTTCTCCAGCAGTTGTAGCAACCTCTCGGTGCTTACTGCTCCATTTTCGGGGATTACTGCCATAACCTTTACGTACTTTGGCAGTTCCTGCAACCCCACCACCTCCAGGTCGCAGCCCTGCCATTTCCGTATGGTCGGCACCATCTCCCTCAGCCATGTCTCTGACTCCTTGTCGGAGCAGGTCATTTTCAGGACGCCCCTCTGAGTGAAGCATTCGTCGAATCTGGGTTTGAACTGCCCCTTTGGGATGCTCAAAATCAGATCCGCGGCCGCCTCACTCACGAGGGCCTCCTGCTCTTTTGTAAATTCTTCCTCTCTGTTCCTATGTACTACAGCCACTCGAATTTTATTTCCAGCGGCTTCCGCATAGGTAGCAGAGGTGAGAATTCCTCGGGGCTTTTTCCTGGAATTTCCCGGTGAAAGCCCCAAGGGTTTAGGTTCTGGTGAGGTTCTTCTCCTCTTCCCAGCCTTCTTTTCCCCGGGCGTTCCAGGTTGCTCCCGGTTACCTTCTGCGGTCCCCGTTAGCTTCCGGTCTGTCCCTGATTTGCCTTGCCTGGTTCCGGCCTTCGAGGTCCCTGGTTGTCCCCAGCGGACTTTTACAGTCCCTGGTTGTTCCCGGTTTCCTTCCTGCCGCCCCTGCTTCTCTCTTTTGAGTTTTCTCCTCGCAGCCCCACTGAGTTTCTTCCCACTGATGTGAATTTTTTTCCCATCGTCTGACAGGGACTTTACCTTGTCTTCCTCAGCGGTGGTTGTTGGAGTGAGTCTCTTCTTTAAGTCCCCCCCTCTCCGCTGGTTCCCCAAGGGCCCCAGTTGGAGTCGGGGGTTCTTAAAGAAGTTATTTTCCAGGTCCCCTGATGGTCCCTGCATTTCCACGTCTGGATCCCCTGGGGGATCCCGCCGTGTTGCGTCCGTCGGAGGTCCTTCTTTATGGTTCCCAGAGGGCCCCTCAAGGGAAGAGTCCACCAGGGTGGTCCCATCTCTCCTCTCCACTTCCTCTTGGTTCCTCAAAGGCCCCAAGAGGGATGAGTCCACCGAAGCGGCCTCAACTCCTCCTTCCACTCCCCCTAGGTTCCTTAAAGGTCCCTCGTCAGTGTTGTTTTGGTTTTTGTTTTTACAGTCCATATTTGGTCCCACGAGTATCTAGGGAAATAAAAGGTCCACCCCAGCAGAGCCCCGAATGCTGGGGTAAGGTCTGTATACTCCGAGATGCGACCTTGTGTCTCGGAGGAACCGTTCGTGACACTGTTCCCCAGTGTCATTCAGCCCTGAGCACGGTATCTCACACCTTAGCTTGGGATGGCTATTGCAGGTCGTGTTTCCACTCCCTGAGCGATGGGTTCGCCACACTCCCTACGCTTAAAAATATATATATTATCTGGCTTTTTTTAAAGTTTTTTTTATCTAAATACCGCACAAAAGTCCCAACTACTACAGGCCATTTGGAGCTATGCGTGGGTATGTTGTGAGGTTGAAAGTTGTGAGGAGGGGAAGGAGATGGAGAAGATAAAGTCGGGTTCGTACCGAACACGGCTAAAGCCATTACAAGCAACTTTTCAAATCTGAATAGTGGTATTTCCCCAAGGCGATACTGAAATCATATTTTGCTCTGGAATGCGCCACAAGTATACTATATATTTTTTTAATTAACAAATTGTCCAAAATTCTCCCAAATTCTTTAAATAAAATTTACTTGCGCCCGCCGGGATTTGAACCAGTGTCGCATTGCTAGTCGAGAGCTTTAACCCTCGATCACAGAGTTATTAAATAAGTACCCGTCTATAAAAATTCATTACTTTATCTTTTTTTAAGCATTGCTAATCACTAAATACGTAATTTTCATAATTCATTTTTATAATATAAAATATACTAAACTTCGCTACGAATTCTGTGTTAGAAAGAATACATAGGTTGGGCAATGAACTAAGTGATGTCGCTGACATATTTAATTTAAACTTCAATACATTTAAAGCCAAATTAGTCCACCACTTTTTAAATGTAAATAATGTATAAGAAATCATTATATTTTATTTCGATCTTCTATTGTTTGTTTTATACTGTTGCTAAAAATGAAATTTGTAATTTTTATGTACTTAAAAGCCCAATAGGGCGTCAATAAATAAATAAATAAATAATTTTCTTATCTATTAAGAGATGTTTTCAACAGAAACTTTTAAATATCGTAGTAGAGGAATAACTATTTAAATAACATTGTTAAGATTGAAAAATATATGCTTACATGTTTTACAAATTCATAGCAAAACGTGTCGTAAGATGAGGAGAGACGAAAACACATTTTGGAATAAAAGTACCTATGAGTTAAACAAATTTAAAGACATGAATTCTAATATTTTCACGAGAAATTTAATTACACATATCCAAGGGGATTCCGTGAATTTAAATGCCTTGTATCTATTTATATATAAATCAACAGAATACTGAATTCATAAAGATATTTTCATTTCAAAAGGAAGGACGCAGTCTGTCAGTTGTAAATAAACAGGCTTAGCATAATATTTCGTAAATTAATGTTTTTAATTTTATTATGTTATGAAGTCAAGAAAAACTGTTACTACATCTTAATTTCTTCGATACGAGTTAGATGGATAAACTTAACTTTGAACGTATAAGAAAAGTTGAATGACTGAGATATATTTTCGACCTTCACTCAATCGATCACATCTGTGAATACCGCAGTTAATGCCGCGGATGAAAATTATATATATTATATATTTCACGAATATTAAGACTTCCTCAATAAAACATAAGAAGAAAGATTTCGAAACTTAATTGAATTTTTGCACAAAGTTCAAAGAAGATGTTGAAACATGTAAATAATTCGCGAGTCTCAAAAGAACAATCAGAAGAACTTTTAATGTAAAAAAATTACTTACTTTTTGTTGGTACGTCCTAATTCAAGGACTGCCAACGCATATATCTTCGTAAAGTATCTAATTAATAATAAAATTAAAATATTAATACTCTCGTAGTACTTGTAGGTACTTAACTAAAATAAATAATAAAAACCGTTTATTCACAGGAATCAGTGGCGGTTTTAACTTTTCAGTGAGCTATAGTGGTTGTAGCTGAAAAAAAAACAGTTTTCAAAATTAAAATTTTTGTATTAATATTTTTAGTATTCTTTCTGGTATGATTTAAGATTTTCACGGCAAAAAGTATTATAGTGATTTGTTTTTGGGGTATTATGCCGTGTTGCGCTTTCTCCTTCTTTAGTCAACGTTTCGGACAGCATTGCACTGTCCATTATCAGGGCAGATGTATAATCTTCAATCTAGATTACACATCTGACCTGATGATGGACACTGCAATGCTGACCGAAACGTTGGCAAAAGAAGGAGAAAGCGCAACACGTCATAATATCCCAAAAACGAATCACTTTAAAGGATTATTTCTCTTTCGTTCTTGTCTGTGGAACTGAAAAATCTTCAAACAAAAAATTAAAATTGTAAAAATAAATTAATCTAGAACACATCATCAATGTCGTCTTTTTCAATTTTACCACTCTAGCTCACTCAAAAAATTCTTCTCCAAATTATATAAATTATATTTTAATGTTTTTATAACTATTAACATTATTTTAGATACGTCTTGGCTACCTACATTTAACAAACATGTCGTACAATTATTTTTTTTTAATTTCTCTCTGCAATGTACTTACTACATCTCAACATAAACGTACCTACCAAATTATTAATTACTTATAAATAACTACAATAATGTAGTGTACAATTCTCTTCCAACCACAAGCTAAGGCTTTCATGGGAGAGTAGTATTCAAATCTCACAATATGTACAAACACAATGTAAATACTATTTTATATAAATAATTTCTTTAATTTAAACAAAAATACCGTGCCATTATGCGCATTTTATTACTGTTCTTGTACATCTAATATTAACTGACATAGTATGTGTATGTTTATAATCCTGTATTGTTTCTAATGATAAATAAATAAATATGTAAAATATTTGGCCGTGACTTTCATCTCATTGTGTGACTAACGGCGTGAACTTTTCACCGTCACGCTATCTGTATTCCTGGGCTATCTGCGAGAAAGGTAACATTTCATCCCCTCAAATCTGTCCACCCTCACCCTTGCCATTCTGCCAAACCTTTCGCAGGATAAACACGAAGGAAAGCCATCACTTGGATTATAAAGGTCCTGATAGCACAAAAACATACACCTTTCAGGACTGAATGCGACAGAGAACATTTCGACATCGCGAGTAAATCAAATTTCAGTAAAAAAAGCAAAAGAAAATTGAAGTAAATAAGGTTATGCCTGCTTACGTTGTTTTCGGTGATTCCGGCGAATCAGATAAAACTTCTTTAGATACTGAAAACATGGATGTAAAAGTGAGGTTTGAATTGAAAACTAAATTCAATTGATTGAATGCGATCACATCTTCGAATGTCGCACAACATAAATTACCCTGGCTTCCCATCAAAATACTGGTTAAAATGAGAGTTTTTATGTCTTCTGCGTAAAAGAACTTTCTCTCTCTCTCTCTCTCTCTCTGATCAAGTGATGAGATTACCATTCGAAGTTCAATACCACTCCATTACCACTACCACTACTACTCTACACACACAGTGATTTTTTTTATTTATTTTAGATGTCCTCACAAACGCCAACATTTTGGAAAAAACAGTACATATATCTGCCATTATGTACAGGGTTTTCCAATAAGAGGTGTTATTTTGATATTCAATCGTCAAAGATCAATCTTTTCGTTGCTTGTGTGGCACGTAGCGCCATCTTGTTGAAAGTAAACGTTGTTCAGATCAATACCATCTAATTCCGGCCATAAAAAATCACTAATCATCTGTCGATAGCGCAATCCATTCACCGTAACTGTTGCTCCAGCCTCATTTTCAAAAAAGTAAGGTCTAATGACTCCGCCGGACCATAAACCGAACTATACAGTAACACGTTGTAGATAAAGAGGCTTTTCAACAATAACTCTTGGGTTTTCCGAGCCCCAGATGCGACAATTTTGCTTGTTGACGAAGCCACCGAGGTGGAAATGGGCCTCATCACTCAAGATGATTTGCATTTGATTCACTCAAGTGAATTTTAATAATTTCAATGCATTGTTGAAGCGTGTATCGTTTCATTTTTATTAATGGCGTAGTTTCTACTTGCCAAATGTCAAAAAATTACAGCTTCAAAAGTAACATCTACTGAAATAGCGGGCTATTCAAAATAACACCTCTTATTGGAAAACCCTGTAGATCTAAGTTATTTGAATGAAAAAACCAAAACTAAAAAATTATAAATATTTATACGAATTAACGTATAATTAATGTGAAAAATAAATAACGGATATACGTTCTCGAATAATGAAAAAAAAAAAAAAAAATGTCAATTTTTCTCTCGCAACTCCAATACAATATTGTGATTTTTATATAAACACATATGCAACAATGTACATATTATAATTTATAATATGTAGTTTTTTAATATAAAAAAAAAAAAAATTTATAAAGGGAAAGCTTTTCATTATTGCACCGTGGAAGTGCTACTTCTGTTGCAGGAATAAATACTCTAGCTAAATAATTTCGTAGATTAATCTCTGAAGTTTGCAAAGTTATATGAAGATCTTGTGAAGGTGGCATTGTATCTGGGTTTGGAATACAATTTGTATCGTATTGAAATTATCGTGCGTTGTTCTGAATAATACAAGATCTTATTTTTAGATGATTCTGCCTTCCTTGATAATAATAATAATGGCGTCTTCATCATCACTTGATTCTGTAGACAATTTGGAACGTAATACGACAGTGACAGATGACAGCTGAAGTGTTCTTTTTCTTTATATTGTTAAACAAGCTGAGATAATTAGTGAAATAGTTGCGCTGGGAGATACGCCTGGTTGCCAACCAGTTTGCAACTAGTTTTAGTTTGTTTTCGATTTCCCCACGGATGGCCTTAGTCGTAAGTCACTAGTTTAGGCATGTTTAGTGACAAGATCTGAATGGCTAGGTACTTCCCTACCTTCATCTTTCCAATCCTATTGTCTCCTCAATACCTTCAGCCTCACAACATATCCTATTTGGGGATGCCATAGTATCACTGGCTGCAGATGGTTCGGAACAGTAGGAACTCTTATGCGGTATTCGTATAAAAAAAAGTTAATTAAAGCAGGAGTGTGTATCAAAGATGTTTGATATTCCGTTCTCTCTCTACCTCTGTGGAAAAAGGGATGTGATAGTTTGTTGGTTTAGAAGTTTCGTTTAGACTTTACTTTAATCATTTTCAGAGCATAATAAAACCTAAACTCAAAGAAATCTCCAACCTTTTTATACCAATAATGTTTGCATAAGTATTTTCTCTCCTAAACTGTGTTTCCCGCCGTAATACACCTGTCAAAACCAACCCCTTGGCTATTTTTAGCGTATTTAAAAGGGAACTTGTTCAAATATGGAACACGGACTACTAGAACTTTCCTAACTCCTTCCGTTCAAATATATAATCGAAAACCACCGTGCTATTAAGATGTTATTTTTTTTAGGTTTCTGTTTAGAAGCTTACGAACCCATTAAAATATGTAACAGTTAATTGAGATGATAATCTTGAGAATCCTTTAGATTACTTGTCAGATAATGTCTCTCAAAGACTGGATGAAGAAAATGCTTTTTTTATATTTGTTTCCTAAATAAAAAGCGTATTAAAGACTTTGTTTTTTACATCAATTTACTGTTTAATAATATATCGAAATACATATGATTTGTGTCTGGTAATTGATAAGAAAAATTGAACATGTTCAAGCCAAACAACATTTTTTTACATATTCGAATTCTCGTAAGCTACTGAGACATATATTATATCAAGTATTACAATCGTTTAAAAAATTAAGAATCGGGCAAAACCAACGATTCAACGAATTCAAAGAACTCCGTAGATCAAATCAAACTAATTTAAAATATCAATCGGATCAAACGGATCAAATGGAACAGAAAGATCGATAGGATCATTGGAAAAAATATCAAATATATCAAACGTACCAAAAGGATCAAATGAATCAAACCATTCCAACGAATTATAACGAATTCAACGAACGAACAAACAAACTTTATATCTACCATCAGCGTTAAGAATTGGTTATTTACTCGTACAAAGGAAAGTAACTATTTTAAAGAATACCTTACATTGCTAAAAGTTAATTGTTCTGTTGATATTTATATTTTGACTTGTTTGCAATTGTTAATCTCTTTTTATTGTTTAAACGCTCTCTTTTACTTTTTTTACAACACGTAGGTTAAAAATGATGTAAGATCTTATTACTCTCATTTAGATGACTGCTTACTTTTATATATATTTATGAAATTATGTACTCGAATGAATTTATGTTCTCAAATCAAATTATGTACTCAAATCAAATTATGTACTCAAATCAAATTATGTACTCAAAACAAATTATGTACTCAAATCAAATTATGTACCTACTCAAATCAAATTATGTACTCAAATCAAATTATGTACTCAAATCAAATTTATTTATTTATTTGTTAAGACATACACAGTACAATAAGACACAGTTAGATATTTTTAGTTATTACATAGTTGTAGTACCTATTACGTATGTCCATAAAATATCACTACGTAATTTCGCCTGAGATTGTTATAAAAGGAAGGAAGTGTGTGGATAGATAATAATAATAAATTATTTACTCAAATCAAATTATGTATTCAAATCAAATTATTTACTCAAAGCATATTATGTACTCAAATCAAATTATGTACTCAAATCAAATTATGTACTCAAATCAAATTTTGACTTCCATAATACGAGTATGCACCAGTGGCGGTCGGTGACTTTTTGTAGAAGGGATGCTGGACATCAAATGTTTATACTCGTACTTACTACGTACTTGATATCAAATATGCACATCTAGACGCTAGCCCACGAACAAGATACAATAAGGTAACCTCTAAAATTATCTCCATAAATCCATTAAGCTCCATAATTTCTAATATTTCCAGTATCCAGAATAAGTTTTTTTCCTCAAATGGCCGAGACACAAATCTTTTTCACATTAATGATTCAATTATACAACCACACAATTCACTAATATCATTTAGAACAAGTTGGCGAAGTATCCATTTTATTTTGTGTGTTCATTTTTATTTATTTAAATTATGATTCAAAAGTATAAGAATTCTACTTCAGTATTCGAGCGCATACAATCCAATGTATTAGTAATAGAGTATACGATTCTGTGCATTACACATATGAGAATTAAAGACGGGTTTTGTACGTTGGATGCTGTCATTAATATCGTATAAATGTGACAAAGATATTGGCATGCGCAGAAAGAACGTACGTTCTAGCATTATTGGATACGTTTTACAGATCGCTTCCACACGATAGTGTGTTTTACGCGTTTCACAGTATTTGAGAATGTATGTGCATTTAGATTCGCCCGCGCTGTTTGTATCGTGTCGTTCGTTTTGCGTTCACAGAAACGGGACAATAATATGCATGATGTCTTAAAAGTTTTAAAAAAATCATCCAATGAATCTAACAAATGAAACGATTCTAACGAATCAAATTAATTCGTTCATTTTAACTCATTTCTTTTAAAACGTATCTACCCATAATCAGTTGGTTTGTATCGTCATTAATGTTGGGCAACATTTTGGTGCCATAGGAATGAAGTGGAAGAAAAAGAGGGAAAAGAGGCAGGTTCAAGAAATTATGTTTAAAATATCTGATCAAATAGATATTCAAACCACCGTCCCATTTTACACCGCTGTAGTCTCCGACATGGTTGACTAAACCATTAAAAAAAGACTGAGTTCGGATTCTCTCATAGTAATAATTATTCTAATTTAGGAGTCGAGTTTATCCAACCAAAATTTAAGTGCCATAGGTCACCTTAAGTGGTTCGTTACGTTTGATGAGTTAGCAGGGGTGCCCGGGTTCATCGGGTGAGGTGTGTTCAGGATGCGCTTGCCCACCAGATGCATGGCGTTCCAGATGGGTAGACCATTTGAACTCTCCAACTGGTCTCTCGACCCATCGCTTTGCGCCACAGTAGAAGCGAAATGAGCATAAGTCCGTCACTCTTGGACACACTGATCCCTAGATTCCTACCCGACCCTCATAACCGTTACGTTCTAAGAACTTCTTCTTCTTCTTTTCCTTAAAAAGACCCTCCACACAGCATCCCGAAAGATGAAATAGGCCCGGAGGGAAATTGTTTACCTCAGACTCTCTAGTGTGGGGTTGATGTAAAAACAAAAATTATAATAAGAATAATTTCGTTACAAAAGCGTTATATGTGTATAAACTTAACATCATTGTTAAATATTTACATTATTGTGACTTAAATCAGTAATTAAGTACGGGAACATACGATGCTAATGAACAGCAATAAACATAACTAATTTTAATGTCTTGTTCTCTGAGAATGCCTCTTTCATGATATAATAATGTGATTAACACTGAAGAGAAAAACCGATAGAATGGTAGTGTGTTGTCGCTGTGCAAGTTCAATTTGGTCAAGGTAAAATTGGATAAAAAATAATATTGAAATTCTTTCCTAAAGGTGAACATAAAGTACGCTATCTGTTAACCTATGCGTTAATATATAGCGTTAATTTAATTACACAGACACAAAATGACTATGAATATATTGTTTTGTCCGTATAACTCTTTCAAAACACAAGACGGCCAAAAATGTATGGGGCCTAAAATAGGTTAAGGCACTGCCTTCAAACTAATTATAAATACCTTTGAAACCGCATAAATTTATGTTGTGAACGCCACCAATTGTCTGTATAAGTCACTTCTTATGAGGTATTTAGTCAAAATATTATATGATATTATAAAGTGCAAAATTGCAAATGTATCCAGATTTGTGTCCACTTATTCCAATGATTTAACCATGAATATTGGCCTATCTCGGTCCTAGGAGTCGAAAGGTTTTATGTGAATTGGCGACCTCAGAGTGGTAGATAATCTCAATATCGCCATGGTGTCAGACTACCATTAGAACCGAAACGTTAGAACCATTCGGTACAAATCTTCTTTCAAATTTCCAGATAACACATTTTTAGGACTCATTCTGTACAGTGGTTATTATATTACACAAGTTTTCAACGTTTGTGACCAAAATACCGGTATGTAGGGAGTAAACGTAAATGTAAATATTGGAATAATTCCTGAAATTTACTCTAACAATCAACTGCGTAGGAAGTAATTGTAAACAATCATAAATATAATTAATCTTAAAGGTTTTGTTAAAGATATGCCTCGTATAATGAACCTTTTAAGAATTTAGTAAATATGTAGTTATGTTCGTTATTCTTTTTATTAATAAATAACTACGAAATTTGGAAGCGGTTTTTAATAATACATCCGAAAACAATAAATAAACGTAGAAAATACAACAAAATGATTTACGAAAGGAAGGTTCGAGAATGTTCCAAAGCGCGTCACGTAGGCAAAATAATTCGATCTCGATTTCGCGGTTGCTGGAATTGTACTGACCATTTCGTTCACGTTCTCATTTTATCTATGTGGAAAATAAAACATTCTCGAACATTCCAGTTGCTACAGAAACAAATATTAAAAAAATAAAATAAAATCCAAGAAGCTTGTTTGGAAACTTCTAGAATAACGTTCGAGTCAAGTAGTGGCGTACCACTACAAATATCAACCCGTTAAAAATTACGTTTTTTACTATAATACATCTATTTTCAATTTAAGACCTTCGCCACTTTTTTTCAGTTCAATCCTCAAGCTGGTCTGGTTTAGGATTAAATCTTCCTCCCCAGGGACTGATTAAATGAGTGATCTGCGCTATCACCCAAGTCCCCGCATACCGCGATTTTTCGTTAACTTCTAAAAAAAATGTATGTTATATTTTAAGATAATATCTATACCGTTATGCAGAAACGTTAATTATGTGAAATTCCCTCGATAGAAAAAATCATAAAGTAAGCTCCGAAAATTATTAAAAACACGTTTCGTTCTGTTATTTAATATGTTATAAGCATGAAAAAAAATCACAGTGTATCTTTAAATGCAGCTAAAGCATTTGTCAAGAGATTTTTGCTCTATTTCAAACAAGTCGTCTTTTATTAAATATTTTTACCATTTTCGCTTAATTATTATCGTTTTTAATATAAGCGCGCTCCCATTCGTATTTATATATCTCCCTTTCAAACCATATTTCAGAGAAGTACGTGTGTGTGCGCGCGTTTGTGTGTGCGTGACTACCACCAAAAGTTGATAAAATGAATGATCGAATGTCGGGAAGTGGGTTAACTTTTTAATGTATTCATTCAATCAAGTAAACAAAATCTAAATTCAAACAGATGTATGGAAAAAAATTATATCCCTAATCATTATAATCATTGTTTCTTGTTCTGCTAGTATTCTAATTGTAAACGAATCGATCCTTCAAGAGCTAAGGAGAATGCAACTCTATAAGACGGTTTGACGATCGCCTTCGAAAGGCTAAGCAGCAGCCCAATACTAAATAACGCTGCTCTTTTCAACTGTATTTTTTTATAATATCGATTATTAAATAATAGAAGCTAGACTCAAAAGAGCTATTTTTAGGCGTAGAAAAACTTTTAAAAATTTGTATTACACTATTTAGTTATGCCAATATATTATGCTTATTTTTGTAACCTAAAAATAAGGATATTGTTCTGCAAATAGCTGTACCGTAGTAGTCCCAGAAAAAGGACATGCGTGTGCATTTTGCCAAAAGTTTGTACTTCGCGTTTTTGTCATGTACCAGGATATTATATTTACTTACTGTAGAATATTTGAAAATTATGCATTTTTAAAATACAAATTTATTTTTAACAGGAAAACGAATAATTTGACTAGATTTTTAATAAATTAACCCTATTTCATATCAGCAAGTTTTCCCAGGGTAATACGTACCAATCACATTTCTTGTTAAAAAAAACATTGTACTCTTTAATTTCTGTTTCACATTTACCCATTAATGCTTGCAAAAATAGACACTGATAAAATTATGAAAATCAGTTGTACTAAAAGTTTTGATTCCGTGTGGAAAGTAATTAAAACCTCCAACAGTTGGAACATGCGATTAATTTTTCATGAAAACATACAGTTAACATTAAAACTGCTAACACGTAACACATTGTTAAATTTAATCTATTATCTATTAAACAGCTGTATTGTACATAATAATTTGTACACCACTCATAACTGGAGAAATTGGTTCCTTAGAACAGACTAGCTAGGAACCAATATCGGACCTGACAAAAGATAGAAGCACGAATGCACATTATATAAATATTTTTTAAAACGCTTTGTGCAAGATATCGAAAATTTGTTAATTTGAATTGAAACGATATAAAGATTCATATTTACTGTGGTATGGTTAAACACTTCATGTCGCAAAATGAAAACTTTACAAGAGATATGATTTAAAATATTAATAAAAAAATGATACGTTAATGTTAGCTCAAAGGGTTGGAGCTGGCAACACGGTATCACAACCTTGTGGAGTCAAGAACTGTCAAACAACTTTAAGTAATATTTTTAATACGGAAATACTGTTTTAAGGATCGCCACCCGAAAACAGAGCTCTCGCGTAGTTCCATTAACGGCCGACATTCCTGTTTCTCAAGTCCGCCCTGACAGTTGACATTTCTCGGTTCCTACAAAATCCTTCTGATATTAATTTCGTGTTGTAGAGTAACGTATTTTCATTAAACTTAAATTATTAAACTACATCTTTTTACTTTACCACAATCTACACTACACACATTAAATGGTCGGCTATAAAGGTAAGTTAAAGCCCCATAACCTCATACATAAGCTCATATTTTAACACAATCTCAAATAACACATCTGCCCTGATGATGGACACTGCAATGCTGTCCGAAACGTTGGCTAAAGAAGGAGAAAGCGCAACACGGCATAACACCCCAAAAACAAATAACAAAAATTTACAAGAGATGAATAAAAAGGAATATTTCCGAATTCGTAAAACTAATTTAAAATTTTGTATTTTATATGAAAGTGGTTACTGTTTTGAAATTTTTGATATAAAATATCGCAATTCTATTTATAAACTTTAGATATTTGAGGTTGAGTAATTTCATCAACAGTATTCTTCAAGTAACATAAAATACAAATTAAGTTATAATAATAAATTAAGTTTTTAGTATTAAAAATGTGTCAAAATTACTTTACGATGCTAATGGACTATTATGTATAAAACCACAGAAAAGTAACATTCCTAAAAAGTGTTTTACCTAAACACAATCGATTTGAAACTTACTTTGTATGGCATTTAGCCTTACCATCATCATGTCTGTGTTTTTTGTTTAAATCATATATATTTCATCAAAACCTTTTTCAGATATCTTCCTGATACATGCTTTTGTGCAATTCTTCATTGCTAATGTTCAGGTGTGGGTAGTTTATAGGTTCCATTGTCTTTTGTCATTTTTATCGTTCTAGTAAGTGTTTATGTTTTTACGCAAATAAAAATAAATATAAACAATTGATCTGGATAGTTTGGTACAACTTTGAACATTGATCTATCAATTTAACTTTTACGTGATGAAGTCTAAAGTTAGTTGTCTTCGTCAATCTTGGAGGCTGCAAGTTTTTGGAACTCTTGGGCCAAAGCTCGTCACGCTTTTCATATCACGTTTCGCTTTTCGTCGTCTCGTCGTTGTGAGGCGGAGGTTATTTTTTAATGGAAAGGAGATGGGTAAAAATTAGGTTAGGTTAGGTTGATCTTGGATATCCAAATCTCAATTAAAAATGTTATGACATTAGGGTAGCTAGTTACTAGACAGTGACAATTGTCTTAATTACGTAATTTTTTTTAAGGAGTATGTGTTAGAAAAGTACTACTGTGGTGATATGGTTTGAGATTTTTATGGCCAAAAGTATTATCGTTACTTATTTTTGGGTTATTATGGCATGTCGCGCTTCCTCCTTTTTTATCCAACGTTTCTGACAGCGTTACATTGTTCATCATCTGGGCATGTGTTTTATAAAGACAAGTTGTTAAATGATAGACATTATGGATGATGGAGAAAGCGCAACATGGTATAATAACCCAAAAATAAACAACGATAATACTTTTGGCCGTAAAAATAAAAAATCCTTTCAGGAAAATTACTGTTCACATCTGCTTTAGAAAAACTCTGCGTAAAGCGCGGGCAGCGCCGGGATTATAAATGGAAATGTAGAATAGTTCACAATAATCAAGGACACTCAATAACTAGAGTCGTAGAATATATGTTACTCATATCATTATGCTAATTAACAGAATGGAGTTCTGTGAACACGCAATAATATCTTAAATCATCAAATGCAAAGTTTTAATTATCGCTATTTCAATAGGGCGATGATGAGAATATCTTCATTCGGTATATTAAAAGTAGGCAATATTTCAAATTGATATTATACCTTATATACTATCATCAGATACAACGTTTTCGGAACGAATAGGGCATTCTGAGAACAACTTTAATCATTATTTATTATTATCAAGTTTGTTTTGTATAACTCCATTGTAATTTATGGGTTTTCAAATTTAATAATTTTATTATTCAAGTGAAGGAAGAATCTCTGCTTTGTCCAAATTAATAATTTCACTAACTTCAATGGCCCCCCTTTAAAGACTTTTAGTCAATTTTAAATAATACAATAAGTTTGGAAATTCCACAGGTTATAACTAATAATCTTTAATAATTTCCGATAACTTATTCGGGAATTAATAACAGTGTCCTTATTGATTAACTCTTGACAGGCCAAGATGCCAAACAAGATGTCTGGCTCCATGATTTTTCTGTCTCATGGGCTTTTAAACTATAGAAATCCCAATTATTCAGTCAATTATTAATGGTAACTGATGTATTTTCGCAGAAATACGTAAAATACTAAAATGAAATGTCAAGTATTTAAGCTTTAAGGAGGATAGTAATTTTGGGTGCTACCTACTCCCCCCTTAGCTGCGGGATAGTTATTCAAATTATTCAATTAACTATTCAAAATTAAAACTGATGTGTATAAATCATATCAGACAAACAAGCAAAGTATGTATTAATTAATAATTGAAAATTATTTTGAAACTTGTCTTTGAAAATGTTTGACAGATATCTATAGAAAGTTGACAGATCTAAATCAGTCTTATTTGTCAACAAAAATATAATTATAATATAAAGAAAATCAACAAAGGTTATTTTGGACAGAAAATAATCTGGACGCTAATATTTTAGAATAAGTTGTAGCTTCATAAATTATACAATTGTACATTTAAAAAAAAAAAAAAAACAAAATTCAATCACAATTTTGAAAATTTAGAACCGATTATTTCAAACCAAAAATTACAACTGCAAAACTTATGTTTAAATATGAAATCGATGGCAAAAACAACGATTTATACTAGAAAGCCACACTCAATGGGTGCACAGGGATCAATTGCACGGAATATAGTTACAAGAAGGCTATAATAACATACCTCAGTAATAATAACAATTAAGTTTGGAATAATACCATTCTTCTGTATGGGTTCTGTATAATTTTAAATTGCAATTTTTAATATTGATTACTGTTTCACTGAATTGTTATGTTCATATTATCAAATGTTTGTAAAAGCTCTTATTGGCGTATAGTAAATAAACTGATTTTGCTGTTGACTAACTTTTAATATGTAACCTGAACTTTATTGCATAAATGTAACCTGAACTTTATCTTACTTTTTATTATTATTTAATATAGTTAAACAAATATAAATTTGTCACTTTCTAATTAACTACATTGATAAATGCTATTTACCTCCTTATTCCTAGGCCATATTTTGACATAAGTTCGGAGTATTTCCGCTTACAATAAAATCTAAATAAATGGAGTATTTCTGAACGTATCCGAAAATTAAAAACTGTTTTAGAAAGGTGGTGATATACGCTTTCAAATATTATTATCAGAACTGAACATATATTTTTTTAAATATTAAAATTTTGAATGCCAACACAAAAAAATGGCACCCTTTAAAATTTTTTTAACTACAATTACTGAAAAGAAAAAAAAAAGAAAACATGCGTTTTATTAGACAAATGTATTATAAACGTTTCCGTTACCTCACTTTTTGTCGTTTCATATAAAAATAATGCATAAAATTTTCATGATGTTTCATAATTTTTTTGTTTTAAATTACGTTCGGAATCTTTGGTTTCATAGGTGTGTACTTTGTAATTCTTCTGTAGTTAACTTCTAGATTTGAATATATAACGTGGTATGTTCCCTTTCTAATACCTTTTAGATAATTTTTCTCTCGTGACACTATGGGAGATACAACGATTTTTGTGAGACCATGTGTGAGTTGTTCCAAAACAACAATAGTAATTTTACATATCATAACAAAAATACTACTTTATCTTAACAACTATTCTACATCATATTTTAAGATTGAACAGTTTTTTATTTGATCTTTGTATACACTCATAGCTTATGCTTCTCCGACCACTTTTAGATTTCACTGTACAATTTATTATGCTGTCTTGTATAGTGTTCTTGAAATTGTGACGCGTTTATAAATGTTGTGTTCGTGTGTATGTGTATAAGTTCATTTTGCAGTTTGTAGATCAAAATGCATATTATGTTATAATCGTACAAAATCTAATTTAATTTCTTGCTATAGTTTTTTTCGTGTTAATCGTTTTTTTTATTGGCAATTTTTTTTATACATACAGCTACATATATAGTTATACAAAACATAAGGCAGTAAAAAAAATCCCACAAAGGCGATGCCTGTGTGTGGGCATTATAAGGTACGTATTCAAAACAGTGGTGGTTACATTATCTATGGTTTAAATGAAAAAAGAAATATGAATAAAGAAAAAAAATATATATATATATATCTTATTGTTTCTCAAATGGTTTTGGTATTGGAAAGTCAGGAGGGGCTTAAAAAAAATTGTTTTGTTGACTTAATGTATATCTTGTCAAAAAAAATGTCAAAGTTTTTACATTATTTAATCTATGGAGTCTATTATATAATTTGACGGCCTCCTTGGTCGAGGGGTAAGGCTGTCAACCAGCAAACTTTAGGTCGCGGGTTCAAATCTCGGCGCGCGCAAGTAAATTTTATTTGATAAATTAGTGTTTTCGCAAATTACTGATTTAAAATAATATAAAGCAAGAATTCGGCACGTTCAGGAGTGAAAGATACTGTCTTTATCACCCTAGTGTAATGGTGTAAGACCATCATTAAGAATTGAGAAGTTGGTTGAAATGGCTTTAGCCATGTTTGGTGACCAGATCTGAATAGCCAGGTCCCCATCTTCCTCTTTCCCATTTCCTTCCCCTACCCATTACCTTCAGTCTCACAACATACCCCAATTTAGGATTACATAGTCTCACTGGCTCCAGACGATTAGAAGCAGTTGGGACTCTTGTGCGGTTTCAAATTTTAAAAAAAGGAGATTTTTTCTGTTTACTTATAGCGGCAATGTATGATGAAAATGGTTAGCATTTAAATTGCTGTTGTGACTAGCAAACTGTACTGGGCTGTATTTCTAAAAATAATCAATTCCTCTTCCTCTTTAATTTAGAGAGAACATATCCAAATTGGGGAAGCCATCATCATCAACATAACCTCTTGTGTACAATATACATTCTTTTAATGAGAATGTGTTCAATTATTTTTCAAAAAGCTCATAATACATCAAACAGTTGGAATAGAAAAACTCAAATTTTTATTACATTTTCAAATACTCTCAGAGAAATCAACCAAATATATCCAACTCTTTCATTACGAGCACAATAGCAACAATTTTCAAATTGTCTGGGATTTAAGTTCGTTATGTTCTACCGCTAGATGTTTTGTTTCAATTCCAGTAAGATATTACCTTTCCACAGACCAAAAAAAGGGTGGCTTTGAGCCTAAGAAAATCTTTTACCCCATTACGCACATCTGGAGGCAATCGAGCGGCTTTCTAGAAGGTTCCACCAAGTGTGAAAAAGTAATGGCCGCCAGTGTTATTTTGACTTTCATCTTGGACGCATCGGAGCGTGTTGATGGAATAAGAGGTAATAAAGTTGGAATAAATATAAAATATTACAATAATAAACACTATGTATTTTCATCGTTTTACACCTACTAATGTTACTTTTACCTTCACAATAATGAATTTTGCTATTCAGTTTTTAGCAAATGGGACTTACATCAAATCTTATTATTTAAGAAAGGACAAGGATGAAAAAATATTAAGACAATCGTCTGTCAATACAAACATCGTAATTAACTTTTCAAATCTAACTAAGGAATTGGTACCCTTAATATGATTTGGAAGAATATTTTTGTTGTTTGTTTTTGGGGTGTTATGCCGTGTTGCGCTAACTCCTTCTTTAGCCGACGTTTCGGACAGCGTTGCAGTGTCCATCATCAGGGCAGATCCGGTAGATCCGAAGATGTGTCCAAGAAGATCCACATCTTCGGATCTACCGGATCTGCCCTGATGATGGACACTGCAACGCTGTCCGAAACGTCGGCTAAAGAAGGAGTTAGCGCAACACGGCGTAACACCCCAAAAACAAACAACAAAAATGCTTTTGGCCGTGAAAATCTAAAAACTTACCTGGAAGAATATTAAACACAGTTTCATAGTTCAAATAGTTACTTTGACCAAGAGAAGCTTTAGTATTATGTTTATTGTGACCGGATAACTCATCAAAATTATAATTTATCACATCTTTAAAAAGTTATTTTAAGTCATGGAAAAGTGATGAAACAAAAACTTTATTAACTGGGTTAAGTAGGTTAGGTTAGGTTAGGTTAGGTTTAGTTAAAAAAAAATCATGGTTTCTAATTATTTTATATAACTTTTTAAAAGTGTGTTGAATTGTCATTGTGTTGTTTTATCATGGAACCAATTTCCTCAAATTCCGAAATAAAGAAATTATTAATATTATTATCATAAAATATATAGATATTAATGGAAAAAAATTAAGTTATATTATTTTTAGCCCATAAGTTGAATATTCCGTTGAACTAGTACCTACCTAATAATGCAGAGATTAATTCATGCTAGTAATAATGAACTTTATATGGTTGGTACCATTGTTTAATGTCATAGATACAACACGCCCGAACCAAGGTTCATATTTAACAAGGTTAGCTCATACAGGCACTTTTCGGGAAAAATAAACGCGCGCTTGTGACGTAGATCGAATTCCAATTAGAGTCCGAATGGTACAATATCTTTCACTTTTCCATAGGTATATAATATTATTTTTCGCTAAATCTAAGTTAATTTCCTCGCACTTATTTTTGTACGTACGAGTCGACTTAAAGTTGATAAAATGTTGTTTTTTAACGGTAAAAATGTGGTAATCAGTGATGGTAGAAAATTTCGGGGACGCCTGAGGAAGACTTAACGTATTCTCCCTGTTCTGAAATGATATACGAAATCGAATTAAAGACGATATAGTGTAGTTTTTTTAACAGTTTATAACAATTTATTATGCATATGTGAATGGTAGAAAAAGTTGGAGATGTCGTAGGAAAACATGGTACGATCAAGTGAAAGAAATACTTTTGTATTATGGTAAAATTAGACGTATGTATTGACCGAAGAAAGGGGTTTAAGAATAATGTTTGACGTGGAAGTGAATGGTAGATGGTGTCGAGGACGCTCGAGGAAGACATGGCACGATCAAGTGAAACAAATACATACAAAAAATACTTTTTCAATTCCGAACACTAATATTAAGTATTTCCACCATAACTACACCCAGTTTTCAGATACACTAAAATTTATAACCTCAAAACTATTATCCAAACCATTCATTACCCCGAGCAACGCCGGCTGCACGTCGTCTACTAAACACAATTTTTGGTTTAGCTTTCCTTGCACGTATGTAGGTTTGTACATACCACTACATACTTTGAATTACGATTTCATACTTTTAACCACTGTTGAATTTGGCAGCCACCTCTGGGCTGGAGTCCCAAAATAATTTATTTAAAAAAAACCTTGACTCCGTGCTCCTTGTTCTTCCGGTATTTTTATTTATTTAATTTATTTATTTATTTATTTATTTATTTATTTATTTATTTATTTATTTATTTATTTATTTATTTATTTATTTATTTATTTATTTATTTATTTATTTATTTATTTATTTATTTATTTATTTATTTTTACTGCCCAACTAGGAGGAATTCCCGTTTTAGGACAGTCAATTGAGGATGTTCCTAGGAATGAGTATCATTCATCCCTTCGGTACCGGTGCATGGACGGGAAAAGTAAGTAACGCGCGCCCAATATTCATAATTGGGCGATATTATTTATCTCACGAGAACGAGTTGATTCGACGAGAATGAGTTCAATAGTTCGGTTGTTGACATATTTTCGTGTTTCCTACCTCGTACAGCATGAGTCTTTTCAAGACCCATTGTAGCAACCTTATCTTCTCATAAGACCCTCCGCACAGCATCCGCAAATATGACATAGGGCCTGAGGAATTTATTTTTCTCGGGGCCTCCTGTGTGGATATTAAAAAAATACTATTTTGAAATTTTGTTTATTTCGGTATACTTAGGTTATGTTGGGAAGGTTGAAGATGTGAAAGTAAACCATGTTATATTTTATAATAGATTGATTACAGCAAGGATTATTTAAGTAATCGCGGCGCGAAAGGAGTAAGTTATTTTGATTAGCGCGTTAAAACGTAGCGCGCAGTAGACTGACTGAGTACCTTCCCGCTGTCACTTGTACGGGAAGGTGCCAATACGATTCAAGTTGCACCTAAGAACGTTCCCGAACATGGAACTGCTATGGCAACAAACATTGCCACCCGTAACGCTGAGCAACGGCCAAAATTTCCAGTATATTCTATGACGGCCTAGGTACCTTAGCACTTGACACTGTGTACTAAGTAGTACTTGACACCTTCCGACTCAAGTAGTGGCATACCACTACAGTTGTATTTTAAATAAATTAAATTATACCATTTAGCTGTGATGAAAAGAGTTTGGGCTATTTCCATATGGGGAGGAGAAGAAGTACCTGGCTATTCACATATGGTTACCAAATACGGCTAAAGCTATTTCAAGCAACGCTTCGATTCCGAATGGTGGTCTTTCACGACATTCACCAAGGCGATGCTGAGAGTATCTACCACCATGTGCGACTCTTTTTATTAATCCAATTATTCTCAACACTTTGCCCGTCATATCGTTTGCATGATAGTTTGAGTGTGAAACATACAATTTGTCTCCAAAGAGTTCAAAGGCAATATATAAGGCTCTAATAAAGTAACACTACAAATATGCCTTGGATTATTCCCTTTTATTCTGAACATTTGTTTTAATATAATAATTGGTATAATATTACCAACGCTTTATAAATAAATCTTGCAAATGCATTCTACCACTTGTCTTGCAGAAAGTTCAAATCGGCCAGTGGTAAATAGGCTTCTCATTACGTCACGAACTTCTAGCCAATCACCGCTCTACCCTGTGGGTGAGCTAACTTTGTCAAATACATTTTCTATAAACCTTGGGCGCGAACTAAAGACGGAAAATTTTATGTTTATTATTAATTTGAACGAAATTGCAACTTAAATGCATTATTTTCTATTCCCAGTAACTAATATCCTCTCTTCTATCGAGCCTTATCTAAAATTGCTTTCCCTTCATTTAACATCTCTTCTCTTCGAAGTCTCTCGACTGCAATCTTCCATATAATTATGAAATTTACAAATTTAAATAAAATCAATATTTAAATTCATCTTCCCTCTCCCCATAATTTGCAACGATGGCCTAGAACACCTTTGAAGGGTGCACGCCAGAGACACTGAATTTTTATTCTTTAGTTGAAAAGAAATATTTTTTGTAATTATGCGTTAATCTAAATTGTAAATAATTACCTTTATAAATATTACAGGTAGCCTACTAAGTTGGAGAACGTATTATTTACTTAATAATCGATAAGGATTTTTTTTTGATTAGAAGGAAGAATGATTCCGACTTATTTGCGTACCATTGTAAAAAAGGTAAGTACGAGTAGCTTATTGTGATTTCCGCCTTGAAGGGTAAGTAGTACTTTTAATAAATGTTTTTTTATGTTTTTTTCTAGGCTTGAATTTTGATTCGGTCAATAATGTACATTCAATTATTCCACGGTTGTCTCGCGTTATCCCATTTCACTAATCATAATCATATTTGTTGGTGGATATTTTATACTCAATGGTTTCACAATTCTGCCTTTTCGATACTATTTTTCTGATTGATTTATAACAAAGAATGTATCACCATATGACGGTCACCTCAAACTCAAACCTGATTTCCTGACTGTCTCCTGCTGTCTTTCTCCAGTTCATTATGATACAATTTTTCCTCCACACCATCATAACTATGATAGCAAGTTACGTAGTATAGATTGCTCTATTTCTAGTAGCTCATAGAGTATGTATGGTACCCTAAGAGATGTCGCTAGTGAATAGGTTTGCCCGTCCATTTTCAGAACCGAGGTGAACCAACAGTTAGTTACGCCTAGCGACAGAGATTTTGAGAGCATTACCGAGAGGACGTGGGCCTAAAAGCCGTTCTATACACTCGTTCCCGATTATAAGAGTTTCTAGTATAAATAAAGACGCCGTATCTTGTTGTTAAGAATGCACACAACATTCGCACCACCTAAGTTGTAAAGAATTCACAGAACATTCACCACACCAACTACCTAATTTATGAAGAATTCGCACAACATTCACAACACTACCACCTATGTTGCGAAGAATTTACACAGCATTCACAACACTAACCACCTAAGTTTTGAAGAATTCACACAACATTCACAACACTAACCACCAAAGTTGCGTAGAATTTACATAGCATTCACAACACTAACCACCTAAGTTTTAAAGAATTCACACAACATTCACAACACTAACCACCTAAGTTGTGAAGAATTCACACAAAATTCATAACACTATCCACCGACAAATAAGGTCAACTTCATCGTGCAGGCTTATTAAAAAAAACACGCGTAAGAATAATGTATCTAATAAGCCAATTTATTATTATTAAGTATAATTCTTGTAGAAATAGGCACTTTTTTATCAATTTAGCTATAAACCACTTTCCTCGTCCTATTTAACGTTAGTTTAAATATTTAAATTCCAAGTTAGCCTAAAAACGTAGATTAAGGTAAATGCTTTGATGGTTCCCAAATACTTATCTTTTTTTAAAGACGATAAGAAATTACCAAAATCGAACGGTTTAGCAGTTAATTCCTTAGATCTTCAATTATGATAACATTTGCTTCGTTACTAATAGGGGTAATAACACAAAGTAAAAAAGTAAACTAGGTAAGCCCTCCTTCACCTGGACACAAAATTGGAAATTTGATCAACTTCTTGACATTAATAAATGTGATTCTCAAAACAAAACGATGTCAGAAATATGTCGATTTTAGAGTTTAAATTGACTTATGTCCTTGAGATCCCATAATTTTCAGTTATGCAAAAGCCAATCTGCCATATAACAGTCAATTCGCCGGCACAACGCACGCTTGCCACTCCCGACGAATCAATACAATCAACAGCAGCCAAATAACAGATCTTAGAATTTCAGTTATCATCAGTAAAATAAAAATAATATATTTTACTGCTAATATTGGTCTTACGAATAAATTGCAGATATGGTGGACTGAATAGTATATTTACATGTTCTCCAAGCGTCCTGTTAACTCTATTAGTCGTTAGATTCTATCGGCACCTTTTTTACTAACTAACTCCACACAGGAAGTCATGATGAAAATAATTTCCCTTTGGAGGTGATTTTAAGGGGAAACATAGAGGCCATCAAATCATTCTACAGACAAGCTGAACTCAAGAACGAATCGTAGAAACCTAGAAACGTCGCGTTCTCACCTTCCATTGAAATACCGGTAGATTAAGGACAGAATTCCCATCTGTCGCCTGTGCTTTAAAGATTGCAAGCAGGTTTTTTCAAGTATTTTAGGCCTTCAGACCAGAGATGAATGCCAAATTCAACAGTGGGGTACGCTTGCGATTTGTGCAGGGCTTAGAAGTTGTATACTATTCAAGTGTTGGGTAGTAAGAGCTTCACAGATGCACTCATAGAGGCCAGTGCATAGAGCTTTTTTGGAAGTCCGCAAGATGGCAGCTAGTAGCCAGTAGTCGCTAGGACCAGTTAGAATGCTACCAGACAAACTTGGTGTTTTCAGATCTCATTTAGCCAGCTTCTAGTTAGGTCGACTATCGAGTCTCCATTGTAAAAAGCAAAGTATTAATAAATGCCTGATTTAACACAAAGAACCTTTTATTTAAAAACTCCTTCCACGACGAGTTGGAGAACTGTTTATGGGAACACAAAATCAAGTATCTGTGGGCCTTTTACAGTAGGACCAGATTCTGAGTGGCTAACTTGCTTATAACAAGCATATCCTCAATATAATAAGCATCTGAATGTTATATTTTATTTTACACCTAATTCTCTAGAATTGACAACTTGCTTGTATGGTAAAGCAATCTATAATGAATAATTGCGTTAATTCTCAATACACCCACAACAGTTCTACTTATTATTTGTTTGATAAATCCTTAAAATTTTCAGTGATACAAAAAAACCAATCATATGAAGCTATGTCAAAGGAATTACTTGTTATAAATATAATATCATAGCAGCCGAAACGAAATGGAAATTTAAACGCTGCGATAATGTTATAAGAACTCGAAATCGCGTGTCTTTTGGGGTCGAAGGGAATTTGAGGTCAATAATTTTTCATTAAGTTTTTATGCCTCTTTAATTTAGCTAATTTGAGTACTAAATTGACCAGCAATCAAAATGATTACTTTTTTCCAACGATCCATTGGTCCACCATAAATTTTATTACTTTTTATACCTTAGAAAAAGTAATTTTTAAAATTCATTAAAGTGTGCTCCATAAACCCCTACTTAGATGATTTAATATTTATACCAACTGTCATGAATAATCCTCTAGAGAATTAGTTGTCATCTTTGGGGATTCTGTTGGGTGGATCTTTTTAGAAAAGGAAGTAGAAGAAATTCTGAGATGAAGGATGGGTAGGAATCTGGGAGTCAGGGTTTCCAGGAGTAAAGGATGTATGAATCAATCCCTCCCACTGCGTTGAAAGATGGTTTTCCGAGAGATTCCTGTTGAAGAAAGGTTCTCCCTAAACCAGTCTCCCCTGATCCGGCCTGCTACGCAGTTGGTGGGCAGACATGTCCGCCGCTATGAGCCGGACTCATCCCATGAACCCGGGCACCCCTGCTAAGTCACCAATCGTAGTACCTTTCACTTGGTGTGACATATGGCAGAGGTGTTGGTTATCCAATAATCGATTCCCGGGCTGCTTTACAAATCGATGCAATTTCTTTGGGACAGCAAGGTTCCTTCTGCCATTTGCATGAAAATGGGATGTTAAGTTTTTTTTTCATTTTCTTTGAAATAAAACAGTGAATATAAATAACGCATTGTAATTGAACTACTTTTGTATGTTTCAGAACATTCTGTTAAAAAATCGTGGCATTTAATCCAAATAGATTCAACCTTGTTCCTTTGAAAATCATCTGAACTCAAAGCAATGGGGTTCTAACTGAATATTTTTATTAGTTTTTGGCTAAATACCATGTTTTTGCGAACAATTTTCGTAAATATATAGAATATTCAAGGGAATGGGCTGAAAGTACAATCCAAATGAAATCTTGTTGCTCCAAAAAAATTTTATCTTTTACTGCCCGTACAAACGTAACCTTGTGGTTTGTTAATAAAAATAGTGTTTTAAATAGAATTTGTTGCATAATCATTTATGAATTTACACTCCAGTAAGTCATATTTTGGCTATTGTTTTAAAAGAAATAAATATATTTTTATGCAAAAAAGTCAATACTAGTCAAAATTTCAGATGTTGTTTTTCCAAGGGCACGAGAATTTTTAGTTAAAAAAATTTTAACCTACCAGGCTTTAATTTTTAGACCTTTGGGGTAATATATTAAACAAAAATTTGCTCTAGGGAAATTAGGCAAGGAATTATTTTTATTTTTATTTAACAAATGGAATTTCTTGGGGTGCTGCATAATTTTTTTGAAGTGAAACTTCTTTAGGCGCGTAATGGATTTTCGATGGACGGAGTAAAACCGAGTCAGGATCGACACGAAAATGCGGGTACCCCCACCACCGCTCACCGTTCACTGTCCCTCTCTCACCATATGCGCTTGTTGAGGTGGGGGAGCCGCTCACGAACGTTCTCTCTCTTCTCTTCTTTCCTCTCTCTCAGACACCAGCGAACTGCGCCACGCCAAGCATCAGCTGCTTGGTTAGTATACTGCGTCGTGAGTGTAATACGAGTGAAATACGTAATTGATTGTGGTTCATACGGTTTAACAAAAGAAGTTTCACTTCTGTCTTGCGTAGGCTTGACACACCCACTTTTTTTTTTATTTATTTCGAGTTACAAATTGCAAATGAAAAATTCAAAACAAGACCAAACTTTGATTTTGAAATAATATACCGGTAATATACTAAAACGTGTGACCAAATGCAAAGTCGTTGTGATAAAGGTTTTACCAGTCATATCTTTACTTTAAAGTGAAACCGTGATCTCTGATATACTAAATTTGCACAACTTTAATGTCTTTAAATTTCCAAGCCAAGAAAACTATTTTCTGTTCACAAAATGAATTCCATCGGAACTATAGTACTTTTAAAAATCCCACCTCCTGTAATTTCACCATGCCGGAGGCAAAATGGGTATGACATAATTCCACTGTCTCTCGGCAGTCTTATGCGGTATTACATAAAAAATAGGGATAGTCAAAACAAATAACAGATGTCAATCAATCTAAAATTAAGGTTTGGTTTTGTGCTTTTTTGGGGTCAAAAGCTTTACCAGACAAACATTTGTCATCATGCTTTCAAAGTAATTCCCTAATAAATCATACTAATTCATAACTAATTTAATCAAAATCAAAAAGCTATCACCATGGGAATATAAAGCATTTTGTATATAGGGGTTGCTACCCTTAGCAATTTTTTTATTTTTTTTATTGAATAAATAGTTAATACATATCAACAAACAAGTCCTGCTAAGCCAATTGAATTGGCTTGTCAACAGGTGCTTAAAGTTTAGTTTCATATACATTTTTATAAGTTATAATTTACATCTTATATATACAGAATCAACAATTTTTTCACACAATTTTTCATACATATTAAAGTAAAAATTTTTTTTCCGATAGCCAATTTTTCACCAAATATTTAACCTTATTCATAGATTTACATTGCTTTATAGTGTCAGGTAATAAATTAAATATCTTCGGTATGTTCAAACGTTCTCTGTCCGTATTTATTATTAAATTTCGGAACTATTAACCCGTCATTGCGCGTGAATCTAGTACTGTATTTATGTTCTAATTTTTCTTTATGCTGCGGGGTAAATATATACTGAATTATGATTTTTTGCCATAGAATAGCCTTAACAGGTAAAATTTTGGCACTCTGAAACAGCAACGGTGTATTATGTCTCTGTTTAAAAATATTAGGGACGACTAGTAATTTTATATTGCGTTTTGTACAACTTGGACTTGTTTCAGATTGGTTATACTAGTATTTCCCCATATGGTTAATCCATATCTTATAATAGATTCTGCCATTGACATATAAATTATTTTAAGTGTTTCAATTGATAGGAAAAAATTTAATGTGTACATTCTTCCAGCAATTGATCTGAGTCTTTTACAGGTTTTTTCAATATATTTGTCCCATTTGAAAAAGCAATCTACTATAACACCAAGATAGACATATTCTGTAACTAATTCTAAGCTTTCACATTTACAATTAGTCGGGATATTTTTATGGATGCAATTAAAATTATGAGAAATAATATAAGGATTAAATTGAAATCTGGCATTAGGTGATCTTATATGCATTACTTTGGTTTTTTAGCATTTATTAATAGTCCTGCATCATATGACCATTTACAAAGTTGATTAAAGTTAATTTGCATGAGTTCAATTGCAATTTTTAGATCTTTATGTGATATGACCAATGCCGTATCATCTGCACGGGGTTACGGATATTTGATTCATATTTATCTTTTTGTAATGGGTTATATATATATATGCTATAGATATATATATATATATATATATATGCTAGATAAGATATATATGTTATAAGATTTTTTGGATTTATGGGACAGCGGAATTTTGGAACAATCTTTTTTGAATTAGTTTTTTTTTAAATCTCAATATCCACTGCCTAAAATCAGTGGGACTATGGTATCCTCGTGTAATTGTATGTTTGGGGACTGAAGAGAATGAGGAAGGGAAGGAGATAGTAAAGAGGTACTTATTAAGAAGTTAAAAAGTACCTGACTATTTGTATCTGGTCACCAAATATGTCAAATGTGGTGGGTTCAAATCCCGACGTGCGCAAATAATTTTTATTTTATTAATTAGTGTTATTTCATAATTTATTCATTTCAAATAATATAAGATATATTTGAGGCACGTTCCAAAGTGGAAAATACTCTCAGTATCGCCCTGGTGTAAGACCATCATTCAGAATTGAAAGTATAGTGATCATATCTGAATAATCTTCCCAACCTTCCTCTCCCCCTTCTCCTTCCCCTCCCTACTACCTTCAACCTCACAACATATCCCAATTGGGGATGCCATAGTCTCAGTGGCTTCAGAGAGTTGGGAGCAGTTAGGACTCTTGTGAGGTATTGACATTAAAAAAAAATTTCAAGCAATTCATTCGTGGTGGTCTTCGAATAGGGCGACACTGAAAGTATCTACCTCTCTGCAAACGAAGTAAAAGTAATCTACGAGCATGATTTAATCTTAGTTAAAAATATCAAATAGATTTTTTTAAATCACGGTACCTTTCAGTATGTTAATTAATGACAATCTCTTCCCACCCCTACGGTGACAAGGTATAATGGTTTTAAACGCATTGTTTTTTATTGTTTTGTGTTCGCGTACACAATTAATTAGATGCTAATCACGACAGGTCACGCACCGGGCACGAGCTAGTTAAAGAGTTACACAATATACAACACGAAGTGATTAAAAAAATAACAAAATTTATGGTCAAATTTCAACAATTGTGACCTGATTCATTTTAAAATTTTTTTTAAATACTAATTGAGGGATAATAATTCCATGTTATGTTATTATAGGTACTTTGGGGATGGTAAGGAGACACGTGAATGAAAGAGGTTGTAGATATCGCAGTGTTTATTTGATTCATTGTATATGTGATGATCACTCTGCACCAATTCTAAATGCAATTTGTGGACATTATCGGTGGAAGGGCGATGGTTAACACTGTATTGAGTGAAGTGAAGTCGGTAGTTCAAATGCATAGAAGCCGAAACCTGACTTATAGGTGAGTCATGGTGGTGAAGATCATGGGTCTCTCGGGTGCTTCATTGAGGAAAGGGCCGGAGGTGCGGTGGACGTGGCAAGCAGTCATTGGTTAATTGTAGGAACGGGTAATGCCGGGTCCGTGGCCCATGGTGAAAGAGTACACGGCTGGTGTGTGGGCACAGTGAGGCACTTGAACGAGACTAATCGACTGAGTACTAAAGACTGACTAGGTACCTTGACATTGCCGGTTTATATTTAAATAATCGAAAAAAACATAGATGTAACCAAAATGAAAGTTGGTGTAACTGAATTTAAAAAAATTGGTGATCAAAAAATCATTATCTCATGTGCAAAAAAAGAAGACGTACAAAAATTGGCTACAAAAATAAATGAAACATTCGGCGAAGACATAAACGCTGAAGAAACAAAAAAGAGAAAACCAATAATGATCATAAAAAGATTACAATCAAATTTGTCAGAGGAGGAAATAGTCTTAGGCATAACTCAGCAAAATGAGGGGCTACAAAATTGCCGAAAGGATGATTTCAAACTCATAAAAGAAATCAAACTCAAAAAATTTGACCAACAAAAGACGTCCCAACAAGACGTGTCAAACTACTTACTACAAACGTCAGGAGCCATCAGAAAAATACTAGTTAACATTGGAAAAATCAATATAAAATACCAAAGAGTCCCAATTGAAGATCTTAACCCCCTTACGCAGTGTTATCATTGCCTGAAGTATGGACACACAGCATTAAGATGCCTGAACAGAACGCAACCTCCTACCTGCCCCCATTGTGCAAAAGATCACACCCTAGCAAAATGCACAGAAAGAAACAATAAACCAATCTGTTACAACTGTTCCTGCAATAATAGAAAATTCAAAGCAAACATATCGGACGACCACAGTGCTGATAGCATCAACTGCACATACAGACAAAAAATGCTTCAAATCGCCAAAGAGAGAATAGAATATGAATAAAATTGTACACCTACTTATTAGCGATAAAAAAACACAAAGGCTCTCAAGAAGTCCGTTCTCCATAAAATCTAACTCCAACAGTGAAACGAACAAAGGTGATTCACGGCTTCTAATGAATTTCAATATTATTATTTCTTCGATATGGATGACTTTGTGGTAAATGCTATAGATAAAACCATATCAATAGACGAAAGAATATATACATCAGTGAACGAAACAAACAACATATTAGCGATAAATTCCGAAGTTAGCCTAACCATATTTCATATGAATGTCAGGAGCATAGAATTGCATTTAGACGAACTCCTGGTAACAATAAAATCACTTAACAGACTAGACTGCATAATATTAACAGAGACGCATTCATCAAGTGATATAAATTATAATATTCCGGGTTATACATACTATGCAACAAATACCCAAATTAATAAAAACAGCGGAATCGCAATATTTATTTCAAATAAATATGTTGTGACTTTTTACAGAGAAATCCACATGCACAATGTAAACATTTTAAATATGGAAATCAGTTTCCAAAAGTACACCTATAGCATATTCGCCATATATAGAACCCATGCCTCAATATTACCAACCTATGTAGATGAACTAAAACACATTCTTCTTGCGAACAGAAATAAGAAAACTATCATTGTCGGAGACATTAACCTCAATATCGCAAATGATTACTCATCCTACGACAAAGATAATTATCTGAATATGATGGCAGAATTAAACTATATTTCGTGTATTAATTCATTTACGAGAATTATCCCAGGTCAACGACCTTCGTGCATAGATCATGTGTTCACAAATATTCAAGATATAAAAAACATAGTATCTGCAGTCATACAAACGACAATCACAGATCATTTCGGGTGCATTTTTACGTACAATCACGATAAAAAATGTTTACCAATACAAACTCTAACTCCGGAGAAGGACAACGGCCGACGCAAAACGCTCAACATAAATGCTCTAATACATAATCTAGATAAAGAAAAATGGCACGACATCTTCAATTGTAACGACACGAATAAATGCTTCGAACTATTTGAAAAAAAACTATCAATGCACGTAAGTACTGCACAATTCATTGATTCCAGAAAACAATCTTCAAAATTGAAACCGGTTAAACCATGGATAACTTTTGGATTAATTGTATCAATCAGACACAAAGAAGCACTATACAAAAAATTTATCCGACAACCTACAAATGAAACACTAAAGAATCACCTAAAAGCATACAAAAACAAACTCACTTATTTAATAAAAAACACAAAAGAAAACTATTTTCGGCAAAAATTGGAAGCAACGGAGAACGATGCAAAAAAAGTCTGGCATGTTGTAAATGAAATTATAGACAAGAAAAAACATAAAAAAAATGAAATACATAGCATCACAAATAACAATATCAAAATACGATGCAAAGAAAATCCTTTAGATACCGCTAACATATTCAACAACTTCTTTGCAAATGTAGGCAAAAACCTTGCAAATCAAATTCAAAAAGTACCGTCCAATGACGTACAGAACCTTAACATTAAAATCTCAAACAAAATTGACATGTTTCACCCTACTTCAGCACAGGAAATCGAGCAAATCATTTCAAGCATGAAGGGAAGATCAGCACCAGGTTTCGATGGAATTACTGTCGAAACACTAAAAATTATCAAAAAACATATATCAAAACCCTTAACACATTTAATCAACATAAGTCTCCAAAGCGGAATATTCCCAACTGTATATAAACAAACCATCATCACTCCAATTCATAAATCTGGCAACCCTGAAGAAGTGTCAAATTATCGTCCAATATCGCTGATCTCAAACATTGCGAAAATCTTCGAGAAAATTATCAAAAAAAGGTTGACTGAATTTATTGACAAAAATGACGTAATTCACGGCAACCAATATGGATTTATGAAAAATAGAAGTACCCAAGATGCAATTGCCAAATTATCGAACATAATCCAGGACACATTAGACAAATCTTTGAAATGTCTCGGAATCTTCATAGATCTTAAAAAAGCTTTCGATAGTATTTCTCATGATAAACTTATTGAAAAATTGAATTGTGTTGGGATAAACGATAAAGCTTTAAAATGGATAAAAAGCTATTTATTTGAACGATGCCAAGTAGTCAAGATAAACAACTCACTTAGTCTACCACTAACAAGTAATTTCGGGATACCGCAAGGCACAGTCCTAGGCCCCCTACTATTTATAATTTATGTCAACGATATTTTCAAACTACCACTTAACGCAAACATAATATCCTATGCCGACGACACAGCTATCATAGTGAATGGGATCGACTGGAATATAGTTAACGAACAAGCAAATAATTGCATGAACACATTGAAACAATGGTTTGATACAAATCTTCTCTCATTAAACACTAACAAGACATACTATATACATTTCTCAATTAACAAACTACAAACACTCCCTAACACTCAAATAATTATTCACAATAACAAATGTAATAAAAACATCTGTATCCAAGGCTGTTCAATATTGAACTCAGTATCAGAAATTAAATATCTCGGAGTGATAATAGAACAACATATGAAGTGGAAAAGACATATATGTGAATTGGTCAAGCGTATCAGAAAGTGTGTATACATATTCATAAGATTAAGAAATATTTTAAAAAGAAATAACCTAAAAAGAGTATATTACGCACTAATCCAGTCGTTAATTCAATACGGAATTATTGGATGGGGGGGGTCATACAATAAGATTCTGACCCCGATCAAAGTGGTCCAGAAGCTAATCCTCAAAGTAATCCTCAAGAAACCCTCCACGTATCCAACAGAAACGCTATTTACAGATTTCGGGGTGCCCCGAGTAGAAGATATATTCAAGAAAAATGCAATTATCCAAATTTATAAAGATAATATAATCAAAAAATTTGAAACCCAGTTATCTAAAAGATATCAATACAATATCAAAATTCCAAAATGTAAAACCAAACAAATGCAAAATAACTATAAATATTTAGGAATAAAGTATTTCAACAACCTTCCGATTGAAATAAAGAAATTAAAGGATATTAACATACTTAAACTAAAACTAAAGTTACTCTTTCAGAAATAATCAATTAAATAATTGCCTGTTTTTTCCTTCATTGATATTTATTATCAGTCTTTACTCATCCACTGTATTTAGATTTTGTCTCTTTATATATTGTTCCCATCATTTATATACTTACTTATAGCATAATGATATTTTATTTTTCTTATAATTAGTGTAACTCTCTCACCAAGCACAAGAACCAGTTTCTTCATTGGTGAGATTGCGAACATAAATATATTTTTTTGTAATATAGAGCACACTTACGCCTGGTAGACTCTAGAATCTTTCCGGCCACAATATACGTATACTGGCGGGTTCGTTATGAGGACCTTGTACATTCTATTAACACAGAAATACGCCACAGTACCTACATTAATGCTTTTGTTAAACTCTTTACACAGTAAATTCCTATTTTGAAAATGACACCTAAAGTCTAAGCAAATTTAAGTTAGTTGAATTGTGAATTTTTATAATGGAATTTACTGTTCAGGCTTCTGATAAATTTTTAATAATTTTTAGCCTAATATATAATGTCATAAAATTTGCGCAAGTTTTTTCTGTCGCGAATTTCTTGGTCAATGCAGTTTTCAGCTTACAGTGATCTTTTAAATATCAATTTATTTCTCAATAAATTAAAGAAATCGTCAAATTGTTTGTCACAACTTTTTTATGGTCGATTTTTCGCGCCCACTCGGCCCCCGTACAACGCACTGGGCCGCTCCCAACTAACAAAGGCCAAAATAAAAATTACGGGCCTTCCCATCAATGTTTATTAACTTACTTGCTTGTTGGGAGCGGCTCAGTGCGTTGTGCGGGCGACGGAGCCAATATTTGAAAATATTTAACCGTTTTGAAAATCATATATAGTATGTATAAAGTAGCATGTATTGTATAAAGTAGTTAACAATAATATTCAATGCCCAGAGTTGCTAAACAAGATTCCATTCAATGTACCTGCACGTTCAACATGGTCTTGTGTCCTGTTCAGGGTTGATCAAAGCAAAACGAACTCTAAGCAATTTTCTTGCCTGAACAGACTATGCAATAATTACAATAGCGTTTTATCCAAGGTTGATATTTTCAGTTGCGAACTTACCAAATTCAAGAGGTTCATAAAAGAATATTTCTCTGATGGTTTGTGAATGTCTCTATTGTTTATATCTCTATTATGATTTGATTTATATCTAAAACCTCTCTCCATGGCTATAAATGTATTGTTTTGCAAATTTTTCGTTTGATATAATCTTTTGTTTTGTAAAAAAAATTTAATTCACATTCCTTTCTCACAAATTTAATTTACTTATTCCATATTATGCTGTCTCAGTAGAGGTCACAAGGAGATAATCCATAATTGGTTTTATTTTAGCTATATAATACTTATGTACAAACTGATTAAATGTAAACTGTAGATTTCCCGAAAATTAATAAATAAATAAATAATATTATGGATGTCCAAAAAAAGCGGTCAACAACTTTCATAGATTGTAAAACCTAAACTACAAAGACCTTCAATTTCAAGGATGGTGTCAAATTTAAATCGAACATGACAAGAATATCACAAAGCATAAACATACTACCTACCCCACTAAAGCGCTTTTATTACATCTTATCTTAAATTCAGTCGCTTTCTGACCCCAAAACATCTGTTATTATCAGCTTTAAGATTCCCGCGACCCTCCTCCCACAACTTGTTTGGTTTGGTCGTGCCAGCGAGGACGTCTGGACCGTTTCATCTCTCACCCACATCAAATTCAGGTAACTCCATGAATAAAACATGTCATAAAATCCCCTCTGAAATCGCCTTATTAGAATGGGTATAAAGGAAAATGGGTTAAAAACTGAATATGTTTACATGAAAATGTACGAGTATGCAACTGAAAACTTCACTCGTTCAGATTGACGAAATAACTGTTTTTGGGGATTGGTAGACTTTGGATTTAAAAATTTATAATACACAATAATAATATTTATTTTTTTTATTAAAATAATAAATTATAATGTATTATTCCCAGTGAGTTAACAAAACTCATTTCGGGAAAGACAACATTATATTAAAAACAAGACAACATAGATACGAGTACAAATTCTAACAAAATTACACAATTTTACAATTAATTATAATACGAAATACTCATTTCATATTTTTATACATAATTCTTCAACACATATAGTAATACACTTATTTTTCTATTTTTATATTACTCATTTTTTACTTCTATTTTTTCTTATTATTTTTATTTTACTATTTTTTACTAAACATTTGGTTTATATATAAATTGTTAATTACCAGCCTCAGAACAGACTATGTCTAGTGAGGAGGGTAATGAAAAAAAAAAGCATCTGTACAGAACCAACCTTAAATAAACGCCCGGGTTGCCGGCACTGAAACTGAGTACATTAAAATAAATAAACACAGAAGTTATTTTGGAGTTCCAAAGAAAGAATGTGTCAGTCATTAATAAAACTGCTGAGGAAATAGCTTTTAAGAGCTTTTGCCAATGTTTTTTTGTTCGTTGCCGGAAGTTTTAGATTACTAGGTAATACCTTGATAAGTAATTTCTTCAACCATTTTTATGATTAATCATTGATATAAACCTATGGATCCGCGTGTGTATTTTTATTATGTCTAATTAACATTTTCTTCTTCTCATTTTTTTAATGTTACATATGAACTTATTATAATGTTTATCTCTTTGAAACAACTTAATGAATTAAACCTCAAATTGTAATATTTTTTTTTTTTTTTAAACTTCCGATTTAGTTGTCCGGGTTAAGTCTTCCCCAAAGGAAAAACTTAACCCTTCCACTCACTTTTCCACAAATGATCAGCTAGTCAATCAACACTATGTAAGTGCATTATATAAGTAAAATAAATACAAAACAATACAAGAACAACAACACGTCAAATCACCAGATATCAAATGGGAAAAAAAAAATTCACCGTCTCCAGATATTTTCATATCAGAGGGTTCGGCTCGGTAGAACTTCTAACAGGGCCTATAAATCCTACTGATCCCTCAACATAAATATTTAAAAAATCTTTTGTTATCCTACATGTATTCAAAATGACCGACTTTTGCATCTTTATATATAAATTTTTTGATAGATCTAATACGCCTAAATTTTTAATTAGAGAGCTAGGTATAATGCCAGTAGCCGAAATAACGAATGGTAATATTTTTATAGTCTGAGAATGCCAAATTCTTTTTATTTCATTTCCTAAATCTGTGTATTTTCTTATTTTTTCACTAACAGATTTTTGAATATTACAGGAATTTGGAATAGCAACATCAATGATATAAGTTATTTTTTTAATTTTGTCATGTAAAACTATATCGGGTCTATTATGACTAATCGCTCGGTCTGTTAGTATAGTTTTATCATAATATATTTTATAAAATTCGTTTTCTAAAAATGAATTTGGTTCGTATTCATAATATGGTACTACATTACGGCAGTCAATCAAGTTATGTTTAATTACCAAATTTTGGTGAATTATTTTTAAAACTTGATTGTGCCTAAATGTATACTCGGACGGTGCTAATATAGAACATCCCGATATAATATGTTCTATAGTTTCCGGAAAAGCCAAACATTTTCTACACAAATCATCAATTTGATTTGTATCTTTGATTATATGCTTTCTATAATTTTTAGTATTAATGACTCTATCCTGAATTGCAAGCATAAATCCTTCTATTTCTGCGCTCAACTCTCCAATACTCAACCATTTGTTTGACTTAATTTTGTCAACATACGTTTGGTTGAGATAATTGAAGTGTTGTGCGTGTAAAATTTTATTTGACCAGGAATCTAATAATTCCTGGTTGGGATTTATAAAAATGTTGGCATTCTCATCGTATAAATTTAAAGGTGTAATATTTCTATCTGCCTTGCAAATTATTTTGTGCATTTCTGAGCTATGAGCTTTCCTATGGAAAAAAGTTCTTAGCATTTCTACCTGATTATGTTTCAAAGAAGTTATTTTGACTATACCTCTACCTCCTAAATTTCTAGGTAAATTAACTCGTTCTATAGCTGAATTTGGATGATGGCAATTAAACTTTGTTAGCGTAGTTCTAATTAATCTTTCTAAGTTATCTAAATCTGTATTAGACCATTTAATTATGCCAAATGAGTACGTTAATAGAGGTATTGCCCAAGTATTTATTGCTTTTACTAAATTTTTAGCAGATAGATTGCATTTTAAAATTTTCCTTATCCTAGTTTGAAATTTAATCCTTATATCATTTTTAATACTACTATGGTCTAATCTATTTGATTGTGGGTATCCTAAATACTTATAAACCTCATCCCTTTTCATACTAGTAATTTGGAAATTTCTAAATATACTCTCGTCCCCATCTACAATTTTGCCTTTCTCTATATGGATCGTTCTACATTTATCTAAACCAAATGTCATTTTGATATCATCTGAAAAGTTTTTAACTACCTCGATCATTTTCTCTAAATTTTGTTCAGAATTCGAAAATAATTATATATCATCCATAAATAATAAATGCGAAATTGTACTACTCTCCCTTGTACTACCCTTAACTTTTATTCCAAACTTGCTTTTAATTAACATTTTAGATAGAGGATTCAATGCTAAGCAAAACCAAAGAGGACTCAATGAGTCTCCTTGAAAAATCCCTCTTTTAATTGAAATGCCCGGTATTACTATTTTCTTACCTTTTAAATTGATAAGTAAATTGGTATTCCAAAAGGACATAATATTTTCCAAAAAGCTAATAATAATGGGGTTAATTTTATATATTTTTAATACTTTGATCAGCCACGAGTGCGGGACACTATCGAAAGCCTTTTGGTAGTCTATATAGCAAGTATGTAAATTACGTTTTCGAGTTTGAATCTGTTTTAGAATTACAGAATCGATAACTAATTGTTCTTTACATCCCATATGTTTTCTGCGACAACCTTTTTGTTGTTCAGATAAAATATTTTTTTCATCTAAATGAGTATATATTAAATCTGTTAAACAAGAGGTTAAAATTTTGTATATTGTCGGTAAACATGTAATGGGTCTGTACTGAGAAGGATTATTAATATTTTCGCTTTTGGGTAACATATAAGTAATACCTTTAGTTAGAAAATTTGGAAAATTTTGAGGTTGACTGACAAATTTTGAAAGATTTTTTGCCAAAAGAGGATGTAAAGTAGTCAGACGTTTGTACCAAAAATTATGTATCCAATCGCAACCCGTGGCTTTCCAATTATGAGTATTTTTAATAATTTTGGTTAACAATTCAACCGATATATTAGAAAAACTCATTTGTTCAATACCTGAAAAATTGAGTTCTTCATTTTCTATCCATGGAGTTGACTCGTTATGTTTTATATCTTTACTCCAAATTTTAGTCCAAAAATCGCGCATATCTGATTCAGATGGTAACGGAATATTATTATTCGAAATAATATTTTGTTTATCGTCAAGTTTGGAATAAAATATTTTTTCATTTTTCTGAAATAATCTATTATTATTTTTTTTATTATACGTATAATTATATCTTTTTAATCTACTAGCTTTTACGCTTAATTTTTGTTTTAATAAATCCAATAAATCATTGATTATATTTTCATTATTATGACTATCAATGTTATAACCAAATTTTCTACAAATTTCATCTACATGTCTCAAAATTTTCCTACTTCTATTTCCATTTTTATATTCTATTACTCTAGCTATGTTACTTCTTAAAAATACTACATCATTTTCTAATCTGATCTGCCATTCTGGTTTACTATAACTATATGATCTATCGTCAGAGGATGATAATTTAATTAATTGTTTATTGTTTATTGTGTTATTTTAATTAGGTACATAGTTATCTATGTCCTAATACAATCCTTATATACATATACATATAATTATGGTAACACATTTAAAATGAATCAATCACACATTTTCTTAATTTAATTTTAAATGTTTTTATGTTTTCTTCTGATTTTATTTCTTCTGGTAGCTCTCCAAATATCTTCAAAGCTCCGTACATGAATGACTTTTGACTCTGTGTTTTTTTCCTGAAGGGGAGTCTCAATTCATTTCGTTTCCTTGTCTCATGTGTGTGTTTGTTCATGTTTTGTTTGTTAATGAAGACAGTATTAGCGATTCTTAAACGAAAATTTGACACAAAAAATTCAGAAAAAGATACGGTCACATTTAGTTCAAGTTGAATCCTGTGATCATACATAAAGATAGCAGCCAATAAATGTGCGGTGAGAAAATGAAGATGTTGTTAGTAGTTCTTATTCGAAGTATGATACAGTTAAATGTGACTGAAGGAGATAGGGTTCCATTAGCTCAGTTGGTAGAGCGGTGTCCCGGCAAGACGAGAGTCCTGTGTTCAAGTCCTGGATGTGACCGTATCTCTTTTGGATCAAATTTTCGTTTAAGAATCGCTAATATTGTCTTTAATAATTATTTTATTGTAATTAACACTTGAACAATGTAAATTACCTAAGGGCGCATATAAATAAATATAAGATTTCTGATGTATTTAGTTTCATTCGTTGATTTCACAAAACTAGGTGGCTTAAAAAATTTTTTTTTAAAGTGGTGTGGTACGTTGAGATTTTTTCCAAAAATAATTAATAAAATGGTTCAGCCAATAAAATGGTTCTGATATATGGATTTTATGTTTAACCTTTACATTTATATAATCTTTGACTTCACATGGCAGTAGTTTAATTTGTCCAAGATAAACTTATAAACAATGTCAGAACTTAATAAAACAAGCATGGTTAAATGAATCAAGGCTAAGCAAATTGTGAGGTTTACGAGGAAAATTGAAGAACACACATCATAATACTTGTATTATAAGTACGGAACTGTGGTAGAATGCTATAGAATAACATTACCCTATACCAGCATAATACCTAATTAATATCTAAGAATAAAGCTAGCCTTGGAAATATAAGGGAAGTTTCTGTTGAGTAATTCCACGAAATGTTATTGATGGAATATGAAAATGAGCATATTAGAATGCGCGTAGCCCTGTCCTGTTTAAACTCCAAATTAAGACCGTTTTGCATTTCGTCTGTCAATAAATTTGTTTGTGCGTTCCGTTTCCATTTAAAGATTGTGGCCGTTTTAATGGTTCAGTAAAGATTATTATTATTATTTTCATTTATTTAACGCCCAGAGGGTTTTTACATGGTTGGTAGTATAATTTTAATTTGACAGATACTTCGAAACATAAAAAATAAGAATAAAATTACATTTGATAAAAGCTATGCAACAAGTCATACAAACACAAGAAACAAAAACAGAAAATTACAGCTATTTGTAGGTTTACATTATGTGTTTAGGAATATTGTTGAAATAAATGTTTTAAATGATCCACAAAACTTGCCAGGTTGGTATTGAATATGACAGCATCACCCAAGTAATGATTTCCCATGGTGTGAAGTCGTTGTATCGGAGAGTAGGCAATGTAGTTACGCTTGTGTGTGCTGCTGTAGAATATTGTATTTTGTCGTGTTGTTACTGTGGGTGTACGTATGTTTATAAGTTGCAGGAGTTCACAACAGTCGAATTTAGAGTTAAGTATTTTAAATAAGAACGTTAAATCGTTTATTTTACGTCTATCTTCTAATGTATGTATTTTTAGAGTATTTAATAAGAAATTGTATTATTATTTTTCAAATGTGAAATCGTTGTGTTTATTTGGACTTTCTTATTCGCGTAAGTATTCTTGAACAGTTTCTACAATTTCTTCAATATATTATGGTACTTACCGGGTTAAAGAAAGTTTAAAAAAGAATTTTCGTTGAGATAGTGACGTTCTTTTGGCCAAATTGTATATCCGTAAATTGTATGGTCTGTAATTAAGTTGGCAGGTATTTAAATACCTTAAATCTTACGATTTCACTGGAAATTTTTTAATTTTGATTTATTAAATACGAACTGAGGTGTACCCGGCGTCGCTCGGGGTTGTGAATGGTTTTGAGTAAAGTTTTGAGGTTATGAATCCTAAAGTACCTTTTAAATAATTTAATAATTGCTTTCTCTGATGCGCACTCAATCCAGTGCAGAGATAAATCGTTAAGTATTCCTCGGACGTCTCCAATTTTGTCTACCATTCACTACTGTATACCACATTGTTGATATTAAAAAACATCATATCAACTTAAATTCGACTTCGTATCTCATTCCAGTTCATAAATAATGCGTTTAGTCTTCCTAGAGCGTCCCAGATTTCTTCTCTATATAAAAATATAGAAGATAAAATAAGAAACATTCTTTATTGGACGCTTGGTCCACTGTTCACAAAACTACTAGTCATTATATTCGTAACTGTTTAGCTGTATAATCACAGACATAGGAATTAATAGACGAGAAGATAATGGCGAGGGGTAAAATCAACTGTTGAAGAACGAAGGGGGTTAAGCTGACTGTGATTCGTCAATAAAACAATCTGACAGTAAATAGGCATCTCGCATTATAATATCACCATTTAGTTCTTAAAAGTAAAATCTGCTTTTGAATGAATAGACATTTTTACATGGGAGCGCAAATTACTCGCCACGTTATGAACTAATTTGCGAAGTCCAAATTCGGCAAAGTAAGGCAGCTTCTATTTTCAGAGTCGTAGTTAGTTTCAGAGTATTTAGTTAAGACACTTTTACAAATGTTTCATAATTTACTTACCCCAGTAAACAACGATGAGCACACTTGAGAATCGCTTCATTGTGATGTGATAGTATATGTTTCTAAAACTGATCCATATAGTACGGTGTGAATAAGCTTAAAATAAAGTAAAATAATGCTTACTAATGGAATGTAATACGACAATTGGGTTTATTCTCTTTTTCACATCTATTTTTACAAGTTTTCATATCACAAGTCAACATTTTGCCGTGTTATTTCGTAAAACGAACCGATGATGCCTCGACCATAGTTCGCACAAGAATGATGACGTCACGTTTTCAAATTTCACTTGAGGCCATACGCGAGCACAGCCGGCTCCAATGGAACCGGTATGGGGAGTGGGGATAATACGCTTTTAATCACTTAGGGCAGGTCTACTAATATTCATATGTCTATGTGTATAATCTTAATAGACTTCCTTATACATTCCCAAAAAATTGGTCAAATCTGATATCTGTCATAACAACCGTGCCCCTTATTGGGTTGTTTATTATCATAAGTTATTTATTTATTTGTATATATATACGCCTAAAAGGCCTTTACATAGAAGTGATACATGATGTACTGTACATAGGAGAATATCTGTATTATACAGGAGAGACTGACAGTAAATAGATGTTATCCATTGTAAAGAATTTAAAATATACACAATTGTAAAATTGTGATTACAAGTATAATGAAAAAATATTAAGAAATAATTTTTTAAAAAACTAAATATGAAACAATATTAGTAAAATGTAAGGGTAACATAAAGTAAAAAAGAAATTACAACAACACCACATAAAAGAGGGAATACCACTGAAAAGAAGATCCCTAGGAATGTGATGCACACCCATTTGAAATTAAACTGATTTCTTCAATTTTGCAAAAGACCTCTACTGCTAGGGCACCAATAAAATTTATTATCACAATATCCTCCCCCCTGATATAAAATTAATCGAAAAGTTTAATGAGTAAAAATCAACAATAAAAATGTCGCTGAAAGAGGCAATGAGAATTCTTAAAAAAACACTAAAAACGACATAGAATACAAATTAAATAAATTAAGTCCGCCTCGGTACATGACTCCCTGGTGAGGAGTACTAAGAGATACCATCACTATACATTAATTAACCATCATATTTCTGATAAAATCTTCAGCAAACTTAACATCTTATCGATTAAACAACAAAATTCCAAAACAATACTCCTTTACATTAATTAATTCAAAACAAAATAAATAATAACTAATATATTAAAAACACTAGAACTCAGGGTCAAAAATGTATCCAGCAAACAACTACAAATACAACATCTTCTATGGTACAAAACTTTACAGCAAAATCTCACTCTCATTCAAAACTCACAACAAGATTTTAACATTTAAATCACAAATAAAAAGCTGGATACAAAACAGAGATCAAGAATACATAATATACTGACACCAAATACAGACTGAAATCGAAACCACTCAACTGAACAAAAAACGCCATGTAATATATTTATAATTACTTCGTATTACCCATAGAAATACTATTAAATTTATTACATACTACATACAACTAAATTTTAATAATATGTTAATGAAATCCTCAGCACGGGAGATCCCAGTGAGGATATTATTATATCTATCTATTAAAAAAAGGGACAATAATAAAACACTTATTTTTATTATTTTAAGCAATGTATTGTAATTTTATAAATTTTGTCAAGCTCTTCGATATTAGAAAACATTCGCTCAATACTCCCTTTTTTTTTTTTTTATTTACTCCACACAGGAGGCCCTGAAGAAAATAATTTCCCTCAGGGCCTATGTCATCTTTGGGGATGCTGTGTGGAGGGTCTTTTTGTGGAGAGGAAGGAGTGAACATGGGTCTTGAAGAGTCCCATGTTGTAGGAGGGAGGAAACACAGAGGCCGGCAGTTCGTTCCACAGCCGAGCTGTTGAACTTAAGAACGAATCGTAGAAGCAACCCGTTCTCATGTGACAAGTGTCAACTGTGTACAAATGTTGGGCGCGCGTTCGGCGTGTATCCCGACTACACACCGGTGCCGAAGGGATCAATGACGCTAGTTCCTCAGAGCATCTTCCATTTTTATACCGATAGAACAAGGACAGCATACCTACCTGACGCCTGTGCTCTAAAGATTGCAGTCCGTTTGTTAAGATTGGGGAATCTATCAAACGGACCGCCCGTTTCTGCACAGAGTCAAGGGTTTTTTTCAGGTATTTTGGGGCTCCAGACCAGAGATGGCTGCCAAATTCGACAGTAGGGCGCACTTGCGATTTGTACAGGGTCAGCAGTTGTGTACTATTAAAGTATCTGCGGGCCCTGTACAGTACGCCCAGCTTCTGAGAGGCCAACTTTACTCTGGCTTCGATGGAGCCCCCGTACCTGAGCTGGTCACTTATATTTACACCAAGCATATCAATGGAAGACCTGTTCGGAAGATTGCTTCCGTTGAAGGAGACTAGATTATCATTTGGATCCCTTTTAGACGTAATCAGACAGGATTGGGTCTTTGAAACATTTAATTCGACAAGATTATTTTTACCCCAGGAGGAAATACTCTCGAGATAACCGTTCATTCTCTGCTGCAAAGCCCTCCGAGCCGTTGGAGTTTGTGTGCCCTTTGGGGGCTTATCAAACAAATAGCTATCATGAACTGTACTGTCATCCGCGTAACAATGAATCGGTGCACATGTCAAAAGGTCATTGATGTGCAACAAAAACAAAGTCGGAGACAGAACCGATCCCTGTGGGACGCCAGCATTTACATGGACGCTCCATTACACTCGAGGTAAGAAAAAAATAGTTTACTTAGTGCACAAAGACACGCCTACAAATAAATTTCTATCGGTTTTTCCCTTCGAAGCTCTATATACAGGGTGTACGGAAACTCGTAGTACAAGCGGGAAACTGGTGAATCTACATCACCTTTGGAGTCGATTTTGTAGTATATTTTTTTTTATTTGAGCTTTCGTTATCGAGTAAATCGAGTTTGAAGTTGATTTTTTTTTTTTTTTTTTTTTTAATCAAATTCTTATAAATTATTACTGAAGATCAAAGTACCCAACTAATTAAAACTATTTGAAAGTAAAACAAATGAAGAAACTCGGATTTGAAGCATTATTTTGAAATCACCCTTCATTTAACGCGGTGTAATCATAAAATATTTCTGCTCTGCAGGGTTAAAACATCAGTTATTCAACCCTAAACATTAGAAAAAACTTAAACCCTAAAATAGCCGAAAAATATTTTTTTTTTCAGTTTCCCGCTTGTACTACGAGTTTCCGGACACCGTGTATATTAATACCATACGTAACTACAGGATTTTCCAATAAGAGGTGTTATTTTGAATAGCTTGCTATTTCGGTAGATGTTACTTTTGAAGCTGTCATTTTTTGACATTTGACAAGTAAAAACTACGTTATTAATAAAAATGGAACAATACACGCTTCAACAGCGCATTGAAATTATTAAAATTCACTTGAGTGAATCAAATGCAAATCATCTAGAGTGATGGGGCCCATTTCCACCTCGGTGGCTTCGTCAACAAGCAAAATTGTCGCATCTGGGGCTCGGAAAACCCGAGAGTTATTGTTGAAAAGCCTCTCTATCCTCAACGTGTGACTGTCTGGTACGGTTTATGGTCCGGCGGAGTCATTGGGTCATACTTTTTTGAAAATGAGGCTGGAGCAATAGTTACGGTAAATGGATCGCTGTCGAGAGAACATTAATGATTTTTTATGGCCGAAATTGGATGGTATTGATTTGTTTATTTCTAACAAGGCAGCGTTACGTGCCACACAAGCAACGAAACCATTGATCTTTTACGATTGAATATCAAAATAACACCTCTTATTGGAAAACCCTGTAGATACACTGTGAAGAGATGCACTTTTTTCTTAATAATTTCCTACATACAAACAAACCTGGTGGTCTATCACGGACGATCGATAAAGCCATACTTGTTGCCATAATACGATATTGACTAAATTCGTCATCTATGGTCAGTTAGCGATATTTACGAGCACGGTCAGAATGTATTTCCGATAGTTAGATTTTTTAACGCGGCCTCCAAGATGTAGGATATTCTGTCATCAATATCGGTATGGCTATCAACAACGCGACCGTGCTCGGGAAATCTGTATAAAATCATCGGTAGTTACGCCTATCGATCCGATATGGTAAATTTGTTGATTTCTCTGTGCTAGACCCTCTGGTAGATACACGAATTTATCGTGAAAAAAACAAGTTATTTAATATTTCATTCCTAACAGAACTATTCTATACAATTATTTCCTTACTTTGTAAGGTGATAACTTCACCAAACTTTCCCGGTAGAAATTAGCCAAGTACCTATCAATTTTATTATAACCATAAAATAAAACGTTTTATTTCGTTTCCTTTACAAACAATCTCAACCTTGGATGTCATCCAAATTAGAAATTGTCAAATTTATTACAACATTTCGTACATATATTATATTTATTGCGTCTATTTTATTGTCTCCCAGTTCTCGTTCTTGTGTAAATTCTGTTAGCTTTCGTATGACAATATCGAAATATCTCGAGTTTTGGAGTTAAGTGTTGTCGCTTCAGAGCATTCCCCCTGTTAGTAACCGGTACGATAAAATAGAACATGTTAAAAAAATATCATGATTAAATAGTACATGATAAAAAAAGAATTTGATAAAACAGAACATGATAAAAAATATCACGATAAAATAGAACGTGATAAAACAGAACATGATAAAATAGAATACGGTAAAACAGAATAGTATTAAAAAGAATACAATAAAAGAAAACAATAATAAAACAGAACGGGAAAAAAACATCTCTTAATTTTCTAGTTAACTGAAGTAATATAATAATTATTGGGTTAGGTTATGTTAGGTTTCTATGGTGGATTTTTCCTTCGCTGTTTATGTTTTAGGTACTGCTTTATGTTATAATAGTTTTGTTTTATCGTATACGTTTGTAATTGTTTTACGTGTTGGAATAACTAACGAGTATGTACGAGATCATCTGTAATTGTGAACGAAGCAGTAAGTGTGTGGTGTATTACAGAGTAATGTGACGGTCCATCTTTTCTGCCCACCCCTCCTGTAAAACGTTGCGAAGGTTAGTCAGTTTTTAGTTACTATGTTCTGTTTTATCACTGTTCTCTTTTATCATGGAACCCCCTCTTGCACGAGTATATTATGTGGGCTTTTCACCCACAAGGTTATATATTATGTCTCATGTGTTCGGTGTTCTGTATCTCTAAGCGTGCTCAAGTCATGATAGAACTAAAAACCACACAACCCCTTGAAGGTTCATTTTACACTTGTGCAAATCTCTATTATCTCTGCATTCAGTATGTGTAGTGCCATAGAGCAATTTAAATGCACAATGCACAATGCACAATGCACACGAAACACAACACACTACTGTTTAAATTGGAATATGTTTTTCATGGCGTGTAATGAAGCCAGAGAAGCGCACAACGATAAAATGTGACGACCTCCATTGCAGAGCAATAGAATACTTGGATATGTACAAATAAACTATAATTATTTGTAGTTTAACTTTAAATAAATAATTAATTATTTTGCCTCTGGTTCGGGATTGAATTTCATAAAATAAATCTAAATTTAAACCAAATTTAATAAAAGTATCCCTAATATTTCTAAACATATCAAATTATCAAACCAAAAACGCATGATTTTGCATTACTTCGTGGTGTTTTTTTATACAATACTTACTGACAAACTGAGGAAAATAAAAATTACACAAAAATCATCTTTATGAGAATACATTAAAAATTGAAATGCAGAAAATGACTTCATGTGTATGATTTAAATTGGAAAAGTTTTAATACTCATCATTATCACCATTATCAGCCATTGTCTGTCCACCGTTGGACGGAGGCCTATCTCAATATCAATGGAAAAATCAAATATTAAAGCCTTAGACACATCACGCTATATTATGTTCGCATAAATTAGGCTTGGCATGTAAGTATTACGTGTTGGGCTGACACACTACGCTATAATCTTCCTCAGGAGAGGGGGTCAGATCAATTGGGGGCTACCGCGGAATATCATTTCATTGTATGGGATCTGTCACTTTGGCAGATGACAGCCGCGTAATTATGGCGTAATTAACTAATTTATTTTATTTCGGAATAAAATAATTAAATTATTTGTACTTAATTGTATCTCTGTATATAACATTGTAGTTATATTTTATGGATTGTGTGGGATTGCACTAACCTCCCCACATTCTGGAATAAACAATTATTTATTTATTTTATTTATTTACTTATTTATATTAATATAATATAGTATATTTGCAGCACGTTCCAGAGTTGAAGATACTTTAACTGTCGTCCTGGTTAAATAGCACCATTCGAATAGAAACGTTGCTTGAAACGGCATTAGTCTTATTTAATGACCAAATCTGAATAGCCAGGTACTTTCCCACCTTCCTCTTTCCCTTCCCCACTTACCTTCAGCCTCACAACATCCCCCAATTCTTTTCCCATTTCTTTTCCCTTTCCTCTACCTTCAGCCTCACAATATACCCCAGAATGCCAGAGGTCCACTGGCTGTTGACGGTTGGGAGCAGTTGGGACACGTGACATAATGATCAATTCTTTATTTAATATTATGCATTGATCTAATTTGCGGAAGACGTTGATCAAATTTTTGTAACACTTTGATCAAATTTTCGTAAGACTTTGATCAAATTTTCGTAAGATATTGGTCCAATTTTTATATAAATATTAAATTGATTTTGTATCGTAATTTTCGTATTATTTTTATTTATTACTTTTCCATGTAATATGTGTTTATATGTGCATATATTTTCTAAGTACGATTTTTTGTTATGTTCAATGTTTTATTTATTACTTCCCCGTATCTTCCTGCCTTGTACGTGTGACCTTTATAAAACCTTTTTCTGTTCAGACTTAACCTAACGAAAAAAGGCTTGTGGTATATTTTATAGAACATGGTATTATTTAAACAAGACAATAAGAAATATATCGTTGAATCATTCATAGATTTATTTATCGATACATTTTTGCCGTACAATCTTTAAGTCAAATTTGTAAAAACAGTTAAAAATTACCAATAAGCTTTACGACAACTGTAAAGCAAATTTTTTCAGACAAATTTATCTAAAAATACATATTTCGCCGTGTTATTAATCGAACCGATGTCCTGTTGTCTTGGGGCTCAGTAGTAAGCATTTAAAAATAAAATAATGTACTTTTGAAGGGAGATATGTAAATAGTAGTATTGATATGCGCACTAGTATTTAAGAAAAAAAAACTAAATTAACTTTTAAAATAGAGCAAAATTTTTTCGACAAATGCTTATGTTGCATTTAAATTTACTTATAACACGTTGAATAACAAAACAAAATGTGTTTTTAATAATTTTCGGAGCTTACTTTGCAATTTTTTTTGGAGGAATTTCATATAATTATTACCGTTTACCTCTACAAATGCAAAGATTTTATCTTAAGAACATGTATTTGTTTAGGAATTCAAAAACTTGAAATGTTGTAGAGAAATACAAATGAAATAGTCGTATTCTGTTATATTCTTAATATAATATTATTTACCACTATCAACTATATAACTAGCTGAAGCTGAAAGTATTTATTTACGTCAAAGTCTACCACCATATAACTTTGTAGCTAGCTGAAGCTGAAACTATTTATTTACGTCAAATCCGACCACCATATAACTATATAACTAGCTGAAGCTGAAAATATTTATTTACGTCAAATCTTACCAGCATAACTATTAACTAGCTGAATCTGAAACTATTTATTTACGTCAAATCTTACCAGCATAACTATTAACTAGCTGAAGCTGAAACTATTTATTTACGTTAAATCTTACCAGCATAACTATTAACTAGCTGAAGCTGAAACTATTTATTTACGTCAAATCTTACCAGCATAACTATTAACTAGATGAAGCCGAAAGTATTTATTTACGTCAAATCCTACCACTATATAACTATGAAACTAGCTGCAACCGAAAAATATATATTTTCTTAAGGAATTGAGCATTGCGAAAGAATAAATTTACTTTTATTTATCGAATGTTAGTAAACTTGAAAAATGACGACATGTATTTTCAATGACGTTGTCTCAACAACGTATCTTCACTTTATTAATTCATTTACGAATCTGTCAATTATTTGAACAAAAGAAATACACATATCGAAAAATGAATTATTTGTCAATAAATATATTTCTCTATCGAGTCTATTTGATGTGTTTTCATTAATTAGTTCCAATTTTCAAAAGTAAAAAGTTGAAGCATTACATTTCTTTACATTACGCAGAATACCATTAAATCACCGACAACTGAAATTAGTATGATTAATTTAATGACACATATTTATACTTAGAACCGGCACTGCCTATTTATAAACTATTGTTCTCATTGACTCATTGGCTTTGTTAAGTGGGCCATAATGTACTATTCACGTCTGTATTGCAGCCTTTCCCCGCCGTACATTTTACTTGTCAATATCATTGTGCTAATCCAATATGTAGTTTTAGCTATAAAGCGGAAAATCGGTTAAAATTGCTAAAAACTCTCAAATGGAGAGCTCTGGAGTCATTCGGAATTTCTAGGTAATTGCAATTATTTTCAGCTGACAACGTTACATCCAACACGACCAATAAAGCCGTGAAATACCTTTTAACTGTTGAAAAATAAAACAAGCTGCCATTTTAGTTTAACGTTTTTCATTTGTTCAATAAGAAAAATGTTTTTGAGAAATGTGTGTAGAAATCACTTCGCTACTTTTGGTGACTTATCAGGGGTGCCCATATTCATGGGGGTGGGGATTGTCTTGACGGCTGATGCGTCTGCCCACCTACTGTGTTGCAGACCGGATTTGGAGATGCTGGTTGAGGAAGATCTCTTTACCTCTTTCGACTCATTGCCTTACACCGCAGTGTGAAGGATGAATTCAAACGTCCGTCACTCCTGGACACACTGACCTCATATCTTTTTCCTTCTCATATCTCCTTCCAAAGATGACATAGTACCCTGAGGAATGCTAGTCAAAAAAAAAGTAAAGCAGTGGTTCTCAAAGTCGAGGAAATCGCCTTTAAGTATGTAGTTGGTTGATCTAGTAATTAATGATACTCCAAGAAAAAGCTATGTAAATTTCGTGATCTGAGAGCTTCAAATATATTATAATATATATTATTTCCTTATTACACGAAACTCGTACAATAATAATACAGGGTTTTCCAAAAAGAGGTGTTATTTTGCATATTCAGGAATTAGTGATTTTTTATGGCCGGAATTGGATGGTATTGATCTGGACAACGTTTACTTTCAACAAGACGGCGCTACGTGTCACACAAGCAACGAAACCATTGATCTTTTACGGGAAAAGTTTCCGTACCGTTTTATCTCTCGAAGAGGTGATCACAATTGGCCACCGAGATCTTGTGATTTAACATCTTGCGACTTCTTCCTTTGAAGCCACGTGAAATAGAAGGTCTGCGCCAACAGCTCAGTGTCGATTCAAGACCTCAAAGATGGAATTCGTGAGGCTATCGAGGACATAAGGCAGCCACTTTGCGATTTGGTTATGGAAAATTTCATGAAAAGGATATGTTCCTGTGGGCGTGGTCGTGGTGGTCATTTGACTGATGTTATTGTTTTCACTATTAACGGCATACCTTCCTCTTTATAATGAAATAAACATTCGATCATTTATATTAAAAAATGGCATTTTCTTTGAATATCAAAATAACACCTCTTATTGGAAAACCCTATATATGATTCGGTTTTCTTTATCCTTTTCTAATTTCCTGCATCTAGTGCTGTTTGCCCTTTCCGAAAAGCTGTTGTGTTCTGAGGTAACTTTTTTTTAATAGTCCTACTAGCTCCCTCAGTGAGTTTGAATGAAACCATGACTTTTTAAAACTGTGCATATATGTTACGTCTCTTAACAGGTGTGGTTAGGATTTAGTTTTGGAGGTGTCTCCATAGGTGTCAGTAGTAGTACCACATAATAGAGACAACACCGGACATTTGTATCTAATACCGGAATGGTTACGAAGAGTGCCGATGTTAGCCGATATACAGTTGAGAATCTTCAGTGGGCGATTCTATCGCTTCAGAATTACTTAGAAAATATTTTAGAATGGTGCAGATAAATAATTATTGTAAATACCACACGATAATAAACTGACTCGTAATCTCATAACGAATCAGTACCAAGCACCACTGCTGAGTGAACGCTGGGCCCATGATCACCCTTACTTTACTGTGATTTTAAATGGATAAAAAGTATTTTATGAACAACAAAAAGTTGGTAATATCTTATGGAACTAGCTTGGCGAAAGTACAGAAAGGTTGGAAGGCACTGCTTTAAAGCACCCGCCTTCATATTGAAAAGTGTGGCTGCCTTTATGGGTGGCGGCCATTACGACATCCAATTTTCCAAATTGAAACTGATATCAAAAGCATTAGAGGAAATTAAATAATTTGGGCCAAATGGAGAGAGCCTTCGCGCTGGGAAAACAAACCCCCTTGCCGCCCTTACCGTTCCACGCTATTATTTTCCGTTTGTTAACATTGTATTTATTTCCGTACAACCTAACGATAATCAAATACAACAATTTCATATGTTCGCCCTTTGTGCTTAACTTGGTCTCTAGCGAAATGTAAAAATCAAATAACAAACTGTACGCTCTGACTATAAAAACATGGATTTCTACGCTGTTAAGAAAATTTATAAAAGTTGCTGTGCACTATGTATATAAAGTATTTATAGGGCCTACTATGTGGAAGTTGTGTAAACGAGGAAAAGAAGAAGTGAACATAGGAAGGAAGAAACACAAAAGCTAACAAATCAATCTATGGATAAGTTGTTTTTTTTTACATTAACTCCACACAGGAGGCTTTCCCTCGGGGCCTATGCCATCTTTGGGGATGCTGTGTGGAGGGGTTTTTTTTAGGAGAGGAAGAAGTTAACATGAGTCTTGAAGAGAAAAATGTTGTTGGAGGGAGAAAACACAGAGGCCAGCACATCGTTCCACAGCTGAGCTGTTGAATTCAAGAACGAGACTCAAACTCTAAGTATTGCAATCCGTTTGTTAAGAGTACTGAAATACCGGAAGATACAATAACAGATGACGTAATTTAACCCCATTGTATAAATCAATCAATTTTTTAATTTTTAATAAAATATATTCCTTTGGGTAACTGACGTTTTGATCGTAATCAAATGATCGTAAGCAAAAAGATATGTAAAAAGGTCGAAAGCGCATTTAAACGTAAATAATTGTACATTACCATTTGATCGTAAATTTAAAAATGATCATAAATGGGAAAATTATTAATTATTGTTAAATACTCGATCTCATAATGATCGTAATCAAATGATTGTAAGCAAAAAGATATGTAAAAAGATCGAAAGCGCATTTGAAAGTAAATAATTGTACTTTACCATTTGATCGTATATTGAAAAATAATCATAAATAGGAAAATTATTGGGTAAGTTTTTAGATTCTCACGGCCAAAAGCATTTTTGTTTTTTTTGTTTTTTTTTTTTTTTTTTTTTTTTTTTTTTTTTTTTTTTTTTTTTTTTTTTTTATATATACAATAATATTATTATTGGGTTTATAAAAACAGTTTATTTTTAAACAAGTTCTGCTGTGTAATTATTATTACGCGTGACAGCTGTTTCGCCCTCTGAAGGCATTATCAAACTGTGGGTAGCCCACTTACAGACGATAAATTTATATTATTTCTAGGTAGGTATTTTAATTTCATTTACTGATTTCTTAATTGATTTCTAAGTAAAATATCAAAAATTATTAATGGTTATTACCCCAGAAAAGTTTCCCCAATTAGTGTAATGTTTAAATTTGACTGAATGTCTTTATGTTAGTTATTCCCAAACGATGACTCATAGGGTTATTTTAATAGCATAATTAAGTACTTCATAGTGCACTCATATTTGCATTAGGTTTGAAGATATCTAGTAGGGGTGAACGAATTATATTTGTTTGTTCATTAATTAGAATAGCTTTTGGATTATTAGAGTTTTTGTTAATTTCTAACTGCTCTAAAAGATTCAGTTTACGGCCTTTATTTTGTACGTGTAACGGAGTTGGTTTATTATTATCATTAAGTGAGTGATTTTCATCTAGGAGATGTTTGGCAAATTGAGATTGTATTTTATTATTATTTTTAAAAGATCTTATATGTTCTTTAAACCTAGTGTTAAAGGACCGGCCCGTTTGTCCAACATAAACAGCGTTGCATTCGTCACACTGGAGTTTATAAATGCCACTATTTTGTAATTTGAGTACCTTACTTTTTGAGTTTTTAAGAGATGATCCTAAGTTGTTATTTGTGCGGAAGGCAATATCTAAACCACACTTTTTGAGGACTTTGGCAATTTTATTAGATGTCTGTCCGATGAATTCTAAACACCCGAATTTATTATTCGTCTTATTATTAGTCGTTGGGTAAATTAATTTAAGGTTATTTTTGTGTTTGTTATTATTAATTATTTTTTCAATGTCTCTACCCTTGAAGCCATTATTTTTAGCAATAGTTAGGATTGTATTTTTTTCCTTCTCGTATGCTTTCTTGTCAAGTGGGATATTAGTAAGCCTATGTACCATTGAGTGGTAGGCAGATAATTTATGTGACCATGGGTGTAAAGATTTATAATTAATGGTCGTATCTGTAAACGTAGGCTTACGGAAAATTTCAAACGTATGTTTATTATTTTCTCTACCGATAGTTAGGTCTAAAAAATTAATTTTATTATTACACTCTCTTTCAACCGTAAAGCAGATTTTACGGTTGATGGAGTTAGCAAATGTGACAAAAAGATCTAATTGTCTGTTGGTACCTTTCCAACAGACCAAAATGTCGTCAACATAACGAACATAGTATATTATGTGTTTGCTAAAGATTGAATTTAAAATTTGTTTTTCAATGTAATCCATGAATATTTCTGCAAGAAGTGGACTGAGGGGCGATCCCATTGGTAATCCGTCGTTTTGTTGATAGAATTTATCATTAAACTCAAAGTAGTTAGTTTCAACACAAATTTTAAATAGATCGAATAAGTCTTTTTTAGTAACTGGGTTTATATTAGATTCGTCTAAAATATCTTCAATGATTTTAAGGCATTCTTGAATAGGGATATTGCTAAAGAGACTGACCACGTCTAAAGATATGAACTGGCAATTGTGCGGTAGATTAATGTTTTTTATTTTATTTACAAGTTCGAGAGAATTTTTAACGCTATGTTTTGGGTAGAATTTAGTATGTTGTTTGAAAAGAAAGTTAAGTTTTTTGGCGAGTATTGTCGTTGGGGCGTTTATAAAAGAAACAACGGGACGTATGGGGATATTATCCTTGTGAATTTTAGGTTGTCCGTATAATGCAGGAGCCCTTGGATTCATCACCATTGCACTTCTTCTAGCGAATTTATTTGGGAATATTGATTGGCAATTATTTATTAGGTTGCGCACGTTTACTGAAATTTTGTCCGTTGGGTCCTTTTTTAAGATTTCAAAGTCTTCTGGTTTTAGGAATGCTTCTACTTTATTTAAGTAATCAATTTTGTTTAATATAACGACGGAATTTCCTTTATCCGCTTTAGTAATTGTGAGGTCGCTATTTTTAATTTTGGCTTTAATATCATTTAAAATTTCCGTTTCTTTTATATTGAATTTATTTTTATTTTTACTGGTTGATTTCAAAGTTTTTCTCAATATATCCGCTGTTATTTGTTTAGGTAAGCCGTTATTTTTTATTTTAGACAGAGAAATTTCTGTGTTGATTGCCAAACATTCAATTTGTTTTTTAGTGATATCTGAATTTATTTTATATTTGAAGCCTTTATCTAGTAAATTTATTTCATCTTCTTCAAAAGTTTCACCTGATAGGTTAATAGTTTTTATATAAAACTCCGTGTTTGTATTACTTTGATATTCATTGACTTTTACATTTTTATTTTTAGATTCGACAAGTTTTTTAAGTTTATTTTCCTGAGTTTTGAATTTATCAGATATAATTCCGCCGATGTGTTCACGAGTATCGTAATCCAGGGTATCAAATTCCCATGGATGCAGTTTAAAAGTTAATTCCGAATGCAATACCTTGATGTAGTGAAGTATTGTGTCCCTTTTCCGACAACATTCCTTAGTCTCCTCCTTCAACCATATCCTCTGCGCTCGATGCACAGTTTTTATGGCTGCCGAGGATTTGCTTTTGGTAGAAATATGCACGTACTTGGGGATCACGTTTAACTTCAAACACTCTTGGTTAAACCAAAGGTTTTGCACTATTTTCCGATGTTTTAATTTTAATCGTCTGTAAAAAATCACTTGGGTAGCTATATCAGCAACCTTCAATTTATTTATTGTTATTAAGTTTAATTTGTAGAACTCCATTTTATTTTTTTATTTTTTATATATACAATAATATTATTATTGGGTTTATAAAAACAGTTTATTTTTAAACAAGTTCTGCTGTGTAATTATTATTACGCGTGACAGCTGTTTCGCCCTCTGAAGGCATTATCAAACTGTGGGTAGCCCACTTACAGACGATAAATTTATATTATTTCTAGGTAGGTATTTTAATTTCATTTACTGATTTCTTAATTGATTTCTAAGTAAAATATCAAAAATTATTAATGGTTATTACCCCAGAAAAGTTTCCCCAATTAGTGTAATGTTTAAATTTGACTGAATGTCTTTATGTTAGTTATTCCCAAACGATGACTCATAGGGTTATTTTAATAGCATAATTAAGTACTTCATAGTGCACTCATATTTGCATTAGGTTTGAAGATATCTAGTAGGGGTGAACGAATTATATTTGTTTGTTCATTAATTAGAATAGCTTTTGGATTATTAGAGTTTTTGTTAATTTCTAACTGCTCTAAAAGATTCAGTTTACGGCCTTTATTTTGTACGTGTAACGGAGTTGGTTTATTATTATCATTAAGTGAGTGATTTTCATCTAGGAGATGTTTGGCAAATTGAGATTGTATTTTATTATTATTTTTAAAAGATCTTATATGTTCTTTAAACCTAGTGTTAAAGGACCGGCCCGTTTGTCCAACATAAACAGCGTTGCATTCGTCACACTGGAGTTTATAAATGCCACTATTTTGTAATTTGAGTACCTTACTTTTTGAGTTTTTAAGAGATGATCCTAAGTTGTTATTTGTGCGGAAGGCAATATCTAAACCACACTTTTTGAGGACTTTGGCAATTTTATTAGATGTCTGTCCGATGAATTCTAAACACCCGAATTTATTATTCGTCTTATTATTAGTCGTTGGGTAAATTAATTTAAGGTTATTTTTGTGTTTGTTATTATTAATTATTTTTTCAATGTCTCTACCCTTGAAGCCATTATTTTTAGCAATAGTTAGGATTGTATTTTTTTCCTTCTCGTATGCTTTCTTGTCAAGTGGGATATTAGTAAGCCTATGTACCATTGAGTGGTAGGCAGATAATTTATGTGACCATGGGTGTAAAGATTTATAATTAATGGTCGTATCTGTAAACGTAGGCTTACGGAAAATTTCAAACGTATGTTTATTATTTTCTCTACCGATAGTTAGGTCTAAAAAATTAATTTTATTATTACACTCTCTTTCAACCGTAAAGCAGATTTTACGGTTGATGGAGTTAGCAAATGTGACAAAAAGATCTAATTGTCTGTTGGTACCTTTCCAACAGACCAAAATGTCGTCAACATAACGAACATAGTATATTATGTGTTTGCTAAAGATTGAATTTAAAATTTGTTTTTCAATGTAATCCATGAATATTTCTGCAAGAAGTGGACTGAGGGGCGATCACATTGGTAATCCGTCGTTTTGTTGATAGAATTTATCATTAAACTCAAAGTAGTTAGTTTCAACACAAATTTTAAATAGATCGAATAAGTCTTTTTTAGTAACTGGGTTTATATTAGATTCGTCTAAAATATCTTCAATGATTTTAAGGCATTCTTGAATAGGGATATTGCTAAAGAGACTGACCACGTCTAAAGATATGAACTGGCAATTGTGCGGTAGATTAATGTTTTTTATTTTATTTACAAGTTCGAGAGAATTTTTAACGCTATGTTTTGGGTAGAATTTAGTATGTTGTTTGAAAAGAAAGTTAAGTTTTTTGGCGAGTATTGTCGTTGGGGCGTTTATAAAAGAAACAACGGGACGTATGGGGATATTATCCTTGTGAATTTTAGGTTGTCCGTATAATGCAGGAGCCCTTGGATTCATCACCATTGCACTTCTTCTAGCGAATTTATTTGGGAATATTGATTGGCAATTATTTATTAGGTTGCGCACGTTTACTGAAGTTTTGTCCGTTGGGTCCTTTTTTAAGATTTCAAAGTCTTCTGGTTTTAGGAATGCTTCTACTTTATTTAAGTAATCAATTTTGTTTAATATAACGACGGAATTTCCTTTATCCGCTTTAGTAATTGTGAGGTCGCTATTTTTAATTTTGGCTTTAATATCATTTAAAATTTCCGTTTCTTTTATATTGAATTTATTTTTATTTTTACTGGTTGATTTCAAAGTTTTTCTCAATATATCCGCTGTTATTTGTTTAGGTAAGCCGTTATTTTTTATTTTAGACAGAGAAATTTCTGTGTCGATTGCCAAACATTCAATTTGTTTTTTAGTGATATCTGAATTTATTTTATATTTGAAGCCTTTATCTAGTAAATTTATTTCATCTTCTTCAAAAGTTTCACCTGATAGGTTAATAGTTTTTATATAAAACTCCGTGTTTGTATTACTTTGATATTCATTGACTTTTACATTTTTATTTTTAGATTCGACAAGTTTTTTAAGTTTATTTTCCTGAGTTTTGAATTTATCAGATATAATTCCGCCGATGTGTTCACGAGTATCGTAATCCAGGGTATCAAATTCCCATGGATGCAGTTTAAAAGTTAATTCCGAATGCAATACCTTGATGTAGTGAAGTATTGTGTCCCTTTTCCGACAACATTCCTTAGTCTCCTCCTTCAACCATATCCTCTGCGCTCGATGCACAGTTTTTATGGCTGCCGAGGATTTGCTTTTGGTAGAAATATGCACGTACTTGGGGATCACGTTTAACTTCAAACACTCTTGGTTAAACCAAAGGTTTTGCACTATTTTCCGATGTTTTAATTTTAATCGTCTGTAAAAAATCACTTGGGTAGCTATATCAGCAACCTTCAATTTATTTATTGTTATTAAGTTTAATTTGTAGAACTCCATTTTATTTTTTTATTTTTTATATATACAATAATATTATTATTGGGTTTATAAAAACAGTTTATTTTTAAACAAGTTCTGCTGTGTAATTATTATTACGCGTGACAGCTGTTTCGCCCTCTGAAGGCATTATCAAACTGTGGGTAGCCCACTTACAGACGATAAATTTATATTATTTCTAGGTAGGTATTTTAATTTCATTTACTGATTTCTTAATTGATTTCTAAGTAAAATATCAAAAATTATTAATGGTTATTACCCCAGAAAAGTTTCCCCAATTAGTGTAATGTTTAAATTTGACTGAATGTCTTTATGTTAGTTATTCCCAAACGATGACTCATAGGGTTATTTTAATAGCATAATTAAGTACTTCATAGTGCACTCATATTTGCATTAGGTTTGAAGATATCTAGTAGGGGTGAACGAATTATATTTGTTTGTTCATTAATTAGAATAGCTTTTGGATTATTAGAGTTTTTGTTAATTTCTAACTGCTCTAAAAGATTCAGTTTACGGCCTTTATTTTGTACGTGTAACGGAGTTGGTTTATTATTATCATTAAGTGAGTGATTTTCATCTAGGAGATGTTTGGCAAATTGAGATTGTATTTTATTATTATTTTTAAAAGATCTTATATGTTCTTTAAACCTAGTGTTAAAGGACCGGCCCGTTTGTCCAACATAAACAGCGTTGCATTCGTCACACTGGAGTTTATAAATGCCACTATTTTGTAATTTGAGTACCTTACTTTTTGAGTTTTTAAGAGATGATCCTAAGTTGTTATTTGTGCGGAAGGCAATATCTAAACCACACTTTTTGAGGACTTTGGCAATTTTATTAGATGTCTGTCCGATGAATTCTAAACACCCGAATTTATTATTCGTCTTATTATTAGTCGTTGGGTAAATTAATTTAAGGTTATTTTTGTGTTTGTTATTATTAATTATTTTTTCAATGTCTCTACCCTTGAAGCCATTATTTTTAGCAATAGTTAGGATTGTATTTTTTTCCTTCTCGTATGCTTTCTTGTCAAGTGGGATATTAGTAAGCCTATGTACCATTGAGTGGTAGGCAGATAATTTATGTGACCATGGGTGTAAAGATTTATAATTAATGGTCGTATCTGTAAACGTAGGCTTACGGAAAATTTCAAACGTATGTTTATTATTTTCTCTACCGATAGTTAGGTCTAAAAAATTAATTTTATTATTACACTCTCTTTCAACCGTAAAGCAGATTTTACGGTTGATGGAGTTAGCAAATGTGACAAAAAGATCTAATTGTCTGTTGGTACCTTTCCAACAGACCAAAATGTCGTCAACATAACGAACATAGTATATTATGTGTTTGCTAAAGATTGAATTTAAAATTTGTTTTTCAATGTAATCCATGAATATTTCTGCAAGAAGTGGACTGAGGGGCGATCACATTGGTAATCCGTCGTTTTGTTGATAGAATTTATCATTAAACTCAAAGTAGTTAGTTTCAACACAAATTTTAAATAGATCGAATAAGTCTTTTTTAGTAACTGGGTTTATATTAGATTCGTCTAAAATATCTTCAATGATTTTAAGGCATTCTTGAATAGGGATATTGCTAAAGAGACTGACCACGTCTAAAGATATGAACTGGCAATTGTGCGGTAGATTAATGTTTTTTATTTTATTTACAAGTTCGAGAGAATTTTTAACGCTATGTTTTGGGTAGAATTTAGTATGTTGTTTGAAAAGAAAGTTAAGTTTTTTGGCGAGTATTGTCGTTGGGGCGTTTATAAAAGAAACAACGGGACGTATGGGGATATTATCCTTGTGAATTTTAGGTTGTCCGTATAATGCAGGAGCCCTTGGATTCATCACCATTGCACTTCTTCTAGCGAATTTATTTGGGAATATTGATTGGCAATTATTTATTAGGTTGCGCACGTTTACTGAAGTTTTGTCCGTTGGGTCCTTTTTTAAGATTTCAAAGTCTTCTGGTTTTAGGAATGCTTCTACTTTATTTAAGTAATCAATTTTGTTTAATATAACGACGGAATTTCCTTTATCCGCTTTAGTAATTGTGAGGTCGCTATTTTTAATTTTGGCTTTAATATCATTTAAAATTTCCGTTTCTTTTATATTGAATTTATTTTTATTTTTACTGGTTGATTTCAAAGTTTTTCTCAATATATCCGCTGTTATTTGTTTAGGTAAGCCGTTATTTTTTATTTTAGACAGAGAAATTTCTGTGTCGATTGCCAAACATTCAATTTGTTTTTTAGTGATATCTGAATTTATTTTATATTTGAAGCCTTTATCTAGTAAATTTATTTCATCTTCTTCAAAAGTTTCACCTGATAGGTTAATAGTTTTTATATAAAACTCCGTGTTTGTATTACTTTGATATTCATTGACTTTTACATTTTTATTTTTAGATTCGACAAGTTTTTTAAGTTTATTTTCCTGAGTTTTGAATTTATCAGATATAATTCCGCCGATGTGTTCACGAGTATCGTAATCCAGGGTATCAAATTCCCATGGATGCAGTTTAAAAGTTAATTCCGAATGCAATACCTTGATGTAGTGAAGTATTGTGTCCCTTTTCCGACAACATTCCTTAGTCTCCTCCTTCAACCATATCCTCTGCGCTCGATGCACAGTTTTTATGGCTGCCGAGGATTTGCTTTTGGTAGAAATATGCACGTACTTGGGGATCACGTTTAACTTCAAACACTCTTGGTTAAACCAAAGGTTTTGCACTATTTTCCGATGTTTTAATTTTAATCGTCTGTAAAAAATCACTTGGGTAGCTATATCAGCAACCTTCAATTTATTTATTGTTATTAAGTTTAATTTGTAGAACTCCATTTTATTTTTTTATTTTTTATATATACAATAATATTATTATTGGGTTTATAAAAACAGTTTATTTTTAAACAAGTTCTGCTGTGTAATTATTATTACGCGTGACAGCTGTTTCGCCCTCTGAAGGCATTATCAAACTGTGGGTAGCCCACTTACAGACGATAAATTTATATTATTTCTAGGTAGGTATTTTAATTTCATTTACTGATTTCTTAATTGATTTCTAAGTAAAATATCAAAAATTATTAATGGTTATTACCCCAGAAAAGTTTCCCCAATTAGTGTAATGTTTAAATTTGACTGAATGTCTTTATGTTAGTTATTCCCAAACGATGACTCATAGGGTTATTTTAATAGCATAATTAAGTACTTCATAGTGCACTCATATTTGCATTAGGTTTGAAGATATCTAGTAGGGGTGAACGAATTATATTTGTTTGTTCATTAATTAGAATAGCTTTTGGATTATTAGAGTTTTTGTTAATTTCTAACTGCTCTAAAAGATTCAGTTTACGGCCTTTATTTTGTACGTGTAACGGAGTTGGTTTATTATTATCATTAAGTGAGTGATTTTCATCTAGGAGATGTTTGGCAAATTGAGATTGTATTTTATTATTATTTTTAAAAGATCTTATATGTTCTTTAAACCTAGTGTTAAAGGACCGGCCCGTTTGTCCAACATAAACAGCGTTGCATTCGTCACACTGGAGTTTATAAATGCCACTATTTTGTAATTTGAGTACCTTACTTTTTGAGTTTTTAAGAGATGATCCTAAGTTGTTATTTGTGCGGAAGGCAATATCTAAACCACACTTTTTGAGGACTTTGGCAATTTTATTAGATGTCTGTCCGATGAATTCTAAACACCCGAATTTATTATTCGTCTTATTATTAGTCGTTGGGTAAATTAATTTAAGGTTATTTTTGTGTTTGTTATTATTAATTATTTTTTCAATGTCTCTACCCTTGAAGCCATTATTTTTAGCAATAGTTAGGATTGTATTTTTTTCCTTCTCGTATGCTTTCTTGTCAAGTGGGATATTAGTAAGCCTATGTACCATTGAGTGGTAGGCAGATAATTTATGTGACCATGGGTGTAAAGATTTATAATTAATGGTCGTATCTGTAAACGTAGGCTTACGGAAAATTTCAAACGTATGTTTATTATTTTCTCTACCGATAGTTAGGTCTAAAAAATTAATTTTATTATTACACTCTCTTTCAACCGTAAAGCAGATTTTACGGTTGATGGAGTTAGCAAATGTGACAAAAAGATCTAATTGTCTGTTGGTACCTTTCCAACAGACCAAAATGTCGTCAACATAACGAACATAGTATATTATGTGTTTGCTAAAGATTGAATTTAAAATTTGTTTTTCAATGTAATCCATGAATATTTCTGCAAGAAGTGGACTGAGGGGCGATCACATTGGTAATCCGTCGTTTTGTTGATAGAATTTATCATTAAACTCAAAGTAGTTAGTTTCAACACAAATTTTAAATAGATCGAATAAGTCTTTTTTAGTAACTGGGTTTATATTAGATTCGTCTAAAATATCTTCAATGATTTTAAGGCATTCTTGAATAGGGATATTGCTAAAGAGACTGACCACGTCTAAAGATATGAACTGGCAATTGTGCGGTAGATTAATGTTTTTTATTTTATTTACAAGTTCGAGAGAATTTTTAACGCTATGTTTTGGGTAGAATTTAGTATGTTGTTTGAAAAGAAAGTTAAGTTTTTTGGCGAGTATTGTCGTTGGGGCGTTTATAAAAGAAACAACGGGACGTATGGGGATATTATCCTTGTGAATTTTAGGTTGTCCGTATAATGCAGGAGCCCTTGGATTCATCACCATTGCACTTCTTCTAGCGAATTTATTTGGGAATATTGATTGGCAATTATTTATTAGGTTGCGCACGTTTACTGAAGTTTTGTCCGTTGGGTCCTTTTTTAAGATTTCAAAGTCTTCTGGTTTTAGGAATGCTTCTACTTTATTTAAGTAATCAATTTTGTTTAATATAACGACGGAATTTCCTTTATCCGCTTTAGTAATTGTGAGGTCGCTATTTTTAATTTTGGCTTTAATATCATTTAAAATTTCCGTTTCTTTTATATTGAATTTATTTTTATTTTTACTGGTTGATTTCAAAGTTTTTCTCAATATATCCGCTGTTATTTGTTTAGGTAAGCCGTTATTTTTTATTTTAGACAGAGAAATTTCTGTGTCGATTGCCAAACATTCAATTTGTTTTTTAGTGATATCTGAATTTATTTTATATTTGAAGCCTTTATCTAGTAAATTTATTTCATCTTCTTCAAAAGTTTCACCTGATAGGTTAATAGTTTTTATATAAAACTCCGTGTTTGTATTACTTTGATATTCATTGACTTTTACATTTTTATTTTTAGATTCGACAAGTTTTTTAAGTTTATTTTCCTGAGTTTTGAATTTATCAGATATAATTCCGCCGATGTGTTCACGAGTATCGTAATCCAGGGTATCAAATTCCCATGGATGCAGTTTAAAAGTTAATTCCGAATGCAATACCTTGATGTAGTGAAGTATTGTGTCCCTTTTCCGACAACATTCCTTAGTCTCCTCCTTCAACCATATCCTCTGCGCTCGATGCACAGTTTTTATGGCTGCCGAGGATTTGCTTTTGGTAGAAATATGCACGTACTTGGGGATCACGTTTAACTTCAAACACTCTTGGTTAAACCAAAGGTTTTGCACTATTTTCCGATGTTTTAATTTTAATCGTCTGTAAAAAATCACTTGGGTAGCTATATCCAAGTAGCCAAAATTAAAAATAGCGACCTCACAATTACTAAAGCGGATAAAGGAAATTCCGTCGTTATATTAAACAAAATTGATTACTTAAATAAAGTAGAAGCATTCCTAAAACCAGAAGACTTTGAAATCTTAAAAAAGGACCCAACGGACAAAATTTCAGTAAACGTGCGCAACCTAATAAATAATTGCCAATCAATATTCCCAAATAAATTCGCTAGAAGAAGTGCAATGGTGATGAATCCAAGGGCTCCTGCATTATACGGACAACCTAAAATTCACAAGGATAATATCCCCATACGTCCCGTTGTTTCTTTTATAAACGCCCCAACGACAATACTCGCCAAAAAACTTAACTTTCTTTTCAAACAACATACTAAATTCTACCCAAAACATAGCGTTAAAAATTCTCTCGAACTTGTAAATAAAATAAAAAACATTAATCTACCGCACAATTGCCAGTTCATATCTTTAGACGTGGTCAGTCTCTTTAGCAATATCCCTATTCAAGAATGCCTTAAAATCATTGAAGATATTTTAGACGAATCTAATATAAACCCAGTTACTAAAAAAGACTTATTCGATCTATTTAAAATTTGTGTTGAAACTAACTACTTTGAGTTTAATGATAAATTCTATCAACAAAACGACGGATTACCAATGTGATCGCCCCTCAGTCCACTTCTTGCAGAAATATTCATGGATTACATTGAAAAACAAATTTTAAATTCAATCTTTAGCAAACACATAATATACTATGTTCGTTATGTTGACGACATTTTGGTCTGTTGGAAAGGTACCAACAGACAATTAGATCTTTTTGTCACATTTGCTAACTCCATCAACCGTAAAATCTGCTTTACGGTTGAAAGAGAGTGTAATAATAAAATTAATTTTTTAGACCTAACTATCGGTAGAGAAAATAATAAACATACGTTTGAAATTTTCCGTAAGCCTACGTTTACAGATACGACCATTAATTATAAATCTTTACACCCATGGTCACATAAATTATCTGCCTACCACTCAATGGTACATAGGCTTACTAATATCCCACTTGACAAGAAAGCATACGAGAAGGAAAAAAATACAATCCTAACTATTGCTAAAAATAATGGCTTCAAGGGTAGAGACATTGAAAAAATAATTAATAATAACAAACACAAAAATAACCTTAAATTAATTTACCCAACGACTAATAATAAGACGAATAATAAATTCGGGTGTTTAGAATTCATCGGACAGACATCTAATAAAATTGCCAAAGTCCTCAAAAAGTGTGGTTTAGATATTGCCTTCCGCACAAATAACAACTTAGGATCATCTCTTAAAAACTCAAAAAGTAAGGTACTCAAATTACAAAATAGTGGCATTTATAAACTCCAGTGTGACGAATGCAACGCTGTTTATGTTGGACAAACGGGCCGGTCCTTTAACACTAGGTTTAAAGAACATATAAGATCTTTTAAAAATAATAATAAAATACAATCTCAATTTGCCAAACATCTCCTAGATGAAAATCACTCACTTAATGATAATAATAAACCAACTCCGTTACACGTACAAAATAAAGGCCGTAAACTGAATCTTTTAGAGCAGTTAGAAATTAACAAAAACTCTAATAATCCAAAAGCTATTCTAATTAATGAACAAACAAATATAATTCGTTCACCCCTACTAGATATCTTCAAACCTAATGCAAATATGAGTGCACTATGAAGTACTTAATTATGCTATTAAAATAACCCTATGAGTCATCGTTTGGGAATAACTAACATAAAGACATTCAGTCAAATTTAAACATTACACTAATTGGGGAAACTTTTCTGGGGTAATAACCATTAATAATTTTTGATATTTTACTTAGAAATCAATTAAGAAATCAGTAAATGAAATTAAAATACCTACCTAGAAATAATATAAATTTATCGTCTGTAAGTGGGCTACCCACAGTTTGATAATGCCTTCAGAGGGCGAAACAGCTGTCACGCGTAATAATAATTACACAGCAGAACTTGTTTAAAAATAAACTGTTTTTATAAACCCAATAATAATATTATTGTATATATAAAAAATAAAAAAATAAAATGGAGTTCTACAAATTAAACTTAATAACAATAAATAAATTGAAGGTTGCTGATATAGCTACCCAAGTGATTTTTTACAGACGATTAAAATTAAAACATCGGAAAATAGTGCAAAACCTTTGGTTTAACCAAGAGTGTTTGAAGTTAAACGTGATCCCCAAGTACGTGCATATTTCTACCAAAAGCAAATCCTCGGCAGCCATAAAAACTGTGCATCGAGCGCAGAGGATATGGTTGAAGGAGGAGACTAAGGAATGTTTTCGGAAAAGGGACACAATAATAACCCAATAATAATATTATTGTATATATAAAAAATAAAAAAAATAAAATGGAGTTCTACAAATTAAACTTAATAACAATAAATAGCATTTTTGTTGTTTGTTTTTGGGGTGTTATGCCGGACACATCTTCGGATCTACCGGATCTGCCCTGATGATGGACACTGCAACGCTGTCCGAAACGTCGGCTAAAGAAGGAGTTAGCGCAACACGGCATAACACCCCAAAAACAAACAACAAAAAAAGGAAAATTATTAATTATTGTTTAATACTCGATCTCATAATGATCGTAATTAAAATTTGATTGTAATTTTACTTTCACTATTGTGAAAACCTGACGTCAAGATCTTCAAGACTATGAGATTATTGACTATTTGCGTGGAACAGCCCACAACATTTTACTTACTATAGAGAACAACTCCAATTTTTTTAATAAAAAAATTTACAATCATTTGCTTATTATTTGCCTTTGATCATTTTGATTACGATCATTTTGATTACGATCATTTGAGAGTTACAATCAATTGATTACGATCATTTGAGAGTTACAATCAATTGATTAAGATTATTTGAGAGTTACAATCAATTGATTACGATCATTTGAGAGTTACATTCAATTGATTACGATCATTTGAGAGTTACAATCAATTGATTACGATCATTTGAGAGTTACAATCAATTGATTACGATCATTTGAGAGTTACAATCAATTGATTACGATCATTTGAATACGATCATTTTGTACACGATCAATTTTTTTAAGATCATTTTATCTATAACATATGTGTATATTTTAATGATAATAAAATAATTGTTTTAATTTTCATTTCCTTCAATAAAAATCATTGTTTCACATCTGCGTCCAATAACAGCTATTGTATAGCTAGTGAATTATTGAAATTTGTGTAAAATACCGATTTACGTACAAAATAAATTATATGAGGCAATTACTGTCAAGATGTTGTCTGTCTCCCTTTTTCCCACAGTTTGATAATGGCCTTATTAATTTTGTATGTTAAATGTTTTCTGTTTCCTACATCTGTTATATCGAGTGAACAATCGAGACAACTCCAACGTAGAAAAAACGGCGATATAACAACAAAAAATAAAACAATTTTTTGAAAAAGTTATACTTCGCCAGGGCGATACTAAAAGTATCATGCACCTTGCACCCTCTTAAAATGAAGTTTAATCAGATGAATCTATCAAAATTCTGGAAATATGTTGTGACTGGGGCATTTTATGAGGGGTAGTAAACATTACCGAAGTGACAATATTGCGTCTTCCGGCCTTTATTTAATTTCAGGGGGATACCGCTTGCCCTACATCGGGTGGTTTGAAGAAAAAGGCACTCGCTTTGAGATAACGTTTAATAAGGGGTAGTTAGAGTGGGGCAGGGTTGGACTTAACCGGTGACTACCGGGATTTTTTAAAGACAAACTTTCTAAAGTTATGAATAACATGACTGTTTTATTTCCTTGTACTACCAACACAATTAAATTAATGCAATGACTATGAAATAAGCAAACCTAACCTAACCCGACAAATTTTTATTTCTCTATTCAATATGATAATTATAAATATTCATTGCCTTAAATTACCAGATTTTCCCCGGCTTTGTTCTGCTTTAAGGGATGGGAAAATAGGTTGAGGATAGTTTCCCGAAATTTCGTTGACCTTGCTATTGTTTTGAAAGTCAATCGTGAAATTGCGATTACACTAGACAATTTTATTTATATTTTTTATTTGCAATTAGAAATTAGCTCTGTTTAAAAAACTGGGGATTTTTTCTTAGATTTTCGTGGATCTTAGACCCCAAAGCTTCGCGGTACGAGAGTGGAACAGTAAACTTAACTATAACTCATGTAGACAGTAAACCTATTGTTTTAAGGTCATGTTGGCAAAATCTCGGAATATGACCGTAGATTTGTATACAATACAAAGCCACCCACCCACACTTAGAAAACTTACTGATATAAACATTGTTAATTGGTTAAAATTAGTCAAATTTTTCGTTTTCCTGTTATAAACGGGACTGCAGGCCTGTAACGAATTAATTGACGAATTTCGTAACAAACTATCAGTAAAGTACAAATATGTTTTGAGGAGGTCGAAACACGTGTTCTTAAAGCAAATAATACTTTCGCAGCTCGTCCATTATATTTATTACTTGGGTGAATCAGATATAATCTGAATGACTAATATTTTATTATGAAATGATCATGCAGTCACATTTTTAACAGTATTTTGATTATAAAATGCCGAACTTTAATTCATTATTATTACGCGTATTTAAAAATATCATAATTTTATAAAATTCCACTTTTATGATTTCGTGATTTCGGCTTTCGAGTTGAACAATTGAGATTTCGGCATTCAAAATTTCTGTTACATATTTATTACCTTTCAGGATTTGACTCTCGGCATTTAGGATTTCGTCATATTTTACAGCAGATCTAGACTGTACACATAAAACACTCTATCACAAGCTCACGTAGTTATCAAAATGATTACGTGAGGAATTGCCGCAATATATTCATAATCTCGTATAAAGGCCATTTTGAACATTTTCACGGGCCTGGTCTGATAGCTGTTTTCCCCTTTCCCTGGCGGGGTGAAAACTCTTGGCGGCGCAGTTTTATGGCCGTAAATAAAACGAGCCTTCTCTTCCTTCCAATAAACATCCCCCGACACACTCCTCTATCTCACATCTTTATTAAAACGTTTCACTCATTAAAGTCACTCAATTATTATTAAAATTTAAAGTTTTTCTTGCGTGTTCTAGAATAGACGTGTTCACTGAGAAAAATGAGTACGAATTTTTTAAATCAAAATACTGTAAATAATCATTTCCTTATAAAATATTAGTCATTCAGAATATATCTAAACACGTGTTTCGACTTCCTCGTAACATATTCTTGCTTTACTGATAGTTTGTTACGAAATTTTTCAAATGATTCGTTATAGGCCTCCAGTCTCGTTTTTAACAGAAAATGAAAAATCAGTAAGTTTTCTTCGTATGTATTTCAATTATTTCCGGCAAGTGACTTGTTTTCGAGGCTTTAGAATTGTAAATTGATGATACATTTTCCATACTGCGCTTACTTCAACACTTTCCACAATGGGGTACTTACACAACCTATGAATACCATTAAGAATGTGTACAGATTTAAAGTTCATATTTCTGAAAATGAGTAATTTTTAATATTTATATTCATAATAATTGATTTTAAAAACCGTAACAATCTGGCTACAACGTCATTATGACATAGAAAACGCCAATGTCTGGAAAGACAAATGTCACCAACGTCGCTCGGCGTGACGTCAACACCGCCAAATTCACAAATAAAAACGATCATGTTGTTTTGACGGCCAAGTGCAGATGGCACATTTTAATTAATTGTAGAATATATATTTTTTATCTCTTCCCATGTAAATAGTATCTTTTAGTAAATAATTTGACGGTCTCTGTGGTCGAGGGGTAAGGCTCTTGACTAGCAAGCCAGAGGTTGCCGGTTCAAATCCCGGCGTGCTCAATTTAATTTTATTTGAATAATTTATGTTATTTCGCAATTAATTCAATCAAAATAATACATATTATATTCACGTTCCGGAGTGGAATAAACTCTCAGTCTCGCCCTTATGTAAGACCACCATTCAGAATTGAAACATTGTTTGAAATGGCTTTGACCGTGTTTGGTGACCAGATCTGAATAACCAGGTACTACTCCACCGTCATCTGCCTCAACTCCTTCCCCTCCTTATTCCATTCAGTCTCACAACATACCCCAATTGGGGATGCCAAAGTCTCACTGACTTCAGACGGTTGGGAGCAATTGGGACTCTTGCGTGGCTTCATATAAAAAATATTTAAATAACTTGTGCGTATTAAGAAGTTGATGGTGTACGTCAATTTTACCAAAAATACGTATTGTAATGTATGGAAAATATTTAATAATCAATCGAGTTGATTATTTCAAAACAGGAAAAAAATTTTTTGTTAAAAACTGTAAAGTTCACCAGAGTTGAAATATAAATACAGTTTTATGATAGTCTGTCACATTACTTGCGGAATTACACATTCTGTACAAATGGTCTCAAGTTCACATATCTGTATTTGTAACAGACAAAGATATAATAAAACTCCCACCTTCAAGCCAAAGGGGTGAAAAAACTACGCTCATCTTTGTGTTTTTTTTAAATGTAAATGCCAAACAAGAGTACCATCCACTCCCAACCGTATGGAACCAATGATACTACTTCATCCCCAATTGAGGCTGAAGGTAGTGATCAGGGAAAGGAGATGGGAAGAGGAGGGTAGGGAAGTAACTATGGCCACCAAACACGGCTAAACTCTTTTCAATAAATGTTTCAATTCTGAATGATGGAGTATCTTTCACTCCAAAACCTGCTCCAAATATAGTATATATTATTTTTAATCAATAAATTGTGAAATAACGCAAATTAATCAAATAACATTTTGGGATATGAACCCTCGACCTCCAGATTGCTAGTCGAGAACCTTAGTTGTGTGTATATTAAATTTATTGATTCAATAAGCAACTTTAACTTCGACGTACAGAATAATATAAACAGTAAAACTTTATAGACAATCAGTGTAGTTTGAACGAAAAAAAAATCGTAAATTACAGATCGAGTGCCATTTATTATAAAATACTCGCACAAATATAGATACATAACCTTTTAGGAGATTTTTCACGAAAGCGCAAAACAAATGATCAATTTATTATAAAAACCTTTTTTTTATGATTAAAGAAAACAATCGTTTATGCAATAAATTTTTATAATAATGTACCTCTTCGGTCTTGAAAAAAATATACATAATATTAATTAAATACAATTATCAATTAATTGATAACAAAAATACTCACCATTTTATTTTCCAGGTTGTGGCGGAGCTGATTTGAATCCTTTATGCTGTAGATGGAAAACCAATTTTAAACAAAACAAAAAATGATAAACTTTAAACAAACAGATGAAATAAGCACTCACTTCAAATCAAAAATAATTTTGCAACTGTGTACTAAATAATTAACCGGTTAAATATTAATTCACCAAATAAATTCTTGTATTTGATCATTCACAGTAATAATTGTTTGAAATGCTGCTAATTATTTACAAAAGCCTTCCAAAAGCAAAAATCTTCGCTTTTTATAGCAAAATCAAATTATTATTATTAATATTAATGTTGTTTTAAATATTATGTTTTGCATAAAATATTTTTTAATAATACCCAACGTTATCCATTTTAATCCTTTGAGAGTACTGAGGAAACCACCACACAAACTATTGTAAATGTTTTTTTGAAACAATAACGTCAACAATTGGAAATTATTGCATAAATTATATAATCACATAAAAGTTTATAAGTTTTTGATACGATTAGTCGCGCGAAATGCATTTTAGATACATTTTCCGACCGGTTTTAAAAAGCTCCGTAAGATAACAAACTTTAATTGAATGAAGTTTCCGACAGTTTTGAGTTTCCCAGAACGCGATGTTTGCAATTGTACAGTCAAGCGAGGGCGGTTTTCCGTCGGCGTCTTCCCCGCCAAGCTGCTGGAGCGACACTAGCGCCTCCTGGCGCCGCCCCCGCCCAAACAACCCTCCCCCCGCCCCCGCCACCCAACCTAACCTAACCGCTGCAACCTCCCTCTCATTGACTCGGCGAGGGTTGGAAAAGATCGCGGTACAAACATCTGTTAGGCGTTGGACTAACGACAAAACTTCTCGGAAGGAACACTTGTAATTGCCGCCAACAATGAGCGGTTATGATTTGTTTCATTTTGCTTGAAAAGCCCATGAAAAGTTTCTAGAAGAGTCACATAAACTTTCAAGTTAAACATTGGAACTTTGTGTACAATTTCGGCACAGTTTTGCATTCGTTGGATTAATTTTAATCTAATAAAACACGTTTTCACACTCAGATTGTCAACTAAATATTAAATTGGAGGTAAATATTTCAAAATAATTAAACCATAACTACAGGCGAATTTACATTACGAAACTACTTTCATGCAAGCTAAAATCAATTTTACGACACCAAACAGTTGGAAAATTGTACAAAATTTAGCGTCGCGAAATCTTCAGTATCACAGCCATCGTGGCATAGGTTTTTTCGCAATGCACAATAAAATTTTCCGCTCAGCAGAATCGTTTTCGCGACACTAATTTCATCACGATGTATAGGATATAATTAGTTGCATGGTAACTTATTGTTGTTAAAAAATTGCGTGGAGCTTTATATGTGAAACCACCAATGAAACTAACGTCACAAAACTTTATGTTTACATGCGAATCCACCAGTGAAACTAATGTCATGAAACTTTATGTTTACATGTAAAACCACCAATGAAACTAACGTCATAAAACTTTATGTTTACATGCGAATCCACCAGTGAAACTAATGTCATGAAACTTTATGTTTATATGTGAAACCACCAATGAAACTAACGACATAAAACTTTATGTTTACATGCGAATCCACCAGTGAAACTAATGTCATGAAAATTTATGTTCATATGTAAAAAGACCAGTGAAACTAATGTCATGAGACTTTGTTCACATGTGAAACCACCAGTAAAACTAATGTCATGAAACTTTATGCTTACATGTGAATTCACCAGTGAAACTAGTGTCATGAAACAAATTTTTCGGCACTAGCTTAATTTTTCATCCCTTTTTTTCTGTTTGTTTAGGCATAATCACACGTTTCCAAAATGTTTATGTTCTTACCTACTTCGAATCAAATCGAATGATATTTCATATTTCAGAAGCCGAAAAAAAACGTATATAACATTTGATAAATTCTATCAAATGTCTTTCATTTTTGTGATAGCCATAACATATTTCACCAGAATATATTTAAAAATATTATGGCCTATTTTAGTCTTCTGACCCAAATGTTTCGTCTACATAATAAAATTGAGTTGAAAATACAATAATAATTTATACGGATTCTATGTACTTATTTCACTATTTGTGTCTCTTGTGCGTATTTTGGGTCTTGCCTTTCTTTGTAATATTTAACATTGAGTGAGCATCTATATAATTTGGTATTTTTTATTTTTGAATCTTTTTCTTTAGATGTATGCAAATTGAAGTATCTTGTGTCTGAGTAGATTTTTGTTGTTGTATTTGATAACTGGATTGTTCTCATGTAAGTGAGATCATCTGTAAAAACCCAGTATAAATAAATAAATCACATTTCACAAAGTACTTTGGTACCCAGGTGCAAGGTTCTTAGAAAATATATATGTACTTACCAAGGTTCACTCATCGAGGGGGTAGAGCGGTGATTGGTTAGAAAGTTGTGACGTAGCTTGAAGTCCATTTTTCAATGGGAGATTTGAATTTACTGCAATACAAGAGGCGTCTAGCGACTCTACATTTGCAGGTGATTTATTTATAATGCTTTGGTAATATTGTACTAATTATTATTATATATTAAAACTGATGAAAAATATTATAAAAATTACTATTATATATTAAAACTTATTAAAAACTTATTATCTTATGTGTCTTGAAGAGACCCATGTAATATCTAGGAGGAAGGAAATATGAATATAGCCGAACTGTTTTAAACTCATGAACAAAAAATATTGTGTTTTTATAAAAACAAAATTTATTTCTTCAATGCAATCAATTGCAATATACAAAGTATTTTATTTTCATGTTACAAAATGTATGTTTGCTTTATCTTTCAGAGTACCTAATTCAACCCAAAAAATATTTAACACCAACCGTCTATGCGTCTACACAAAATCTGCATAAGTAAATAGGCAAAAGTTTGGATAGGAATAAAAAAATATTTTTATTTTTTCATAATTTTCATAATATTGTAATTTGAGCCTCGAGCTTTGAGCTTCGAGCTTTAGAGCTTTGGTCTTTAAGATTTCAACTTTGTTGAGCTTAGTGCTTTTGGTCTTTTAGTTTGTCTGCCTGTTTGTTTTTCTTTTGGCCTTGTCTTCATGCAGAGTTTTTCTTATTCAGATGGAGACAGTGCGACTATAAGGATCCTTTTATTTTGTACGTAAACTACAAGTTGAGCAAAATTTCATCACGATGTATTTAAACAGTGACTTTGAATGTCAACTGTGCCTAGTTTCATCAATCGCGAAAAAACTGTAGATTTACGTAAAAAAAGTCCCCAGCGTTGCCCGGGAGTTATGTAAAAGTTTTGGATAGATACATATCTGAAGTTCCCAGCGTTGCCCGGGAGTTATGTAAAAGTTTTGGATAGATACATAGCTGAAGTTTCCAGAGTTGCCCGGGAGTTATGTAAAAGTTTTGGATAGATACATAGCTGAAGTTTCCAGCGTTGCCCGGGAGTTATGTAAAAGTTTTGGATAGATACATAGCTGAAGTTCCCAGCGTTGCCCGGGAGTTATGTAAAAGTTTTGGATAGATACATAGCTGAAGTTCCCAGCGTTGTCCGGGAGTTATGTAAAAGTTTTGTATAGATACATAGCTGAAGTTCCCAACGTTGCCCGGGGGTTATGTAAAAGTTTTGGAAATCTAGTTCACTTATATTTTCATCTAAGTTTAAAAAATAAATGTTCAAAATTTATAAATTTACATCAAAATTCTGTTTTAAGGGGTGGGAAAAGTAAATGGAGGTAGTCTCTAAAGAAGACGGTGACTTTATCTTGGTTCGAAGATCACGTATGTAAAATTTCATCACGCCGAGACTCTTCTTTATATACGTAAATAATTTATAGGTGATACCAGCGTTGTCCGGACATCACTTTTTATTCAGCAGTTTTTCGAAATCAGACCTCGACAGTAATTTTCGTCTTATTTTGAAGGTCAAGCGTGCAAAAAAATGATGAAAAAATTTCAAAATACTGCTTAAAGAGGTGGGAAAACGGTATAAGGGCCTTTTTCAAAATCTCGTGTAAACAGTGACCTACAGTTTTGAAGTTCAATTATGCAAATTTTTATCAACCTCGAAATAAAACTGTAGATATGTATACAAATCAAATCCACGCCGCCCGCCCCAAACGCAATTAACTTTATATATTAGAAGATATTGGACCTCGCAATGCTTCGCTATTTATTTATTTATTTATTAATCTTAAGTTAGCTCACATCTTCGTGTGTGCTAATAGTTTTATAAACATATAAACATGTACATTGTTTGGCAAACATAATCTTTCTTTAAATATTTCAATAAAGTCACAAAAAAGAAACATTAATAATTGAGATAGACATATTTTCTTAATTCATTTTTGAACTTATTAATATTTTAACTTATTAATATTTTAACTTATTAATATTTTAACTTATTAATATTGCTAATGTCTTTCTTAAATTCGACTCAGTATCTCATTCCAGTGCACAAATATTGCGTGGAGTAATTATTCCTCGGCCGTCCCCGACTTCTTCTATCATTCAAACCAACCAAAAAACACTTCTGGCATTAATAAGAATAAACTTTGAAATTACTTTGACTACTTTTCGAGTTTTGCGAGCGCACACATACGCGGGCTGAATATATATATAAAATAAAGAAGATGAAATCAACTCCCCGAAGGCTCGGAACACATTCTGAACGGAATGAAGTTTCAACTCAAAAGGACAATAAAACGTGGCCGAAATCCTTCTGCAAAGTTTGCGGAAAGTCCGTTAAAAACAAATCCTAAAAAAACCGGTCGGCAATGAGGAAATCCAGCCGGGTCACTCGGGACGTGCCCCGACTAGTCGGGTGGAGTCGATCACCACAGGAATGCGGAATGCGGAAGAAATTCCCAAAGTTTCGGAAAGAAATTATATTACCTACCCAATTATACGAACCGGAGAGAAATCACGCCCCCACAATAAGGTCACACCAGTGAAGAGATAGGATTGTGTTGTTGGCGGGTCCATGAGCCCAAAGTAAGCCAATTTGCCTAACTTCTATTGAAAATAATTTTTGAAGTGAAACTTCTTTACGCGCGTCATGCATTTTCGAGAACCGGAGTAAAACCGACTCATGACCGTCACGAAAAACCGTGATCATTTGGTGGTGGGGGTACGGGACCCCCACCACCGCTCACCGTTCACTGTCGCTCTCTCACCGTAGTCGCCTACTGAGGTGAGGGAGCCACTGACGAACGTTCTCTCTCTCTCTCTCTTCTCTCTTTTCCTCTCTCTCTAGCCAACGACGCCACGCCAGGCAACAGCTGCTTGCTTCGTGTACTGCGCGGTGAGTGTAATACGAGTGAAATACGTAATTGATTGTGGTTTATTCGATTTGGAACAGAGTTTAAGTGTCAAAAATGAGTAGTGACGAGATAGAAGTGAGAAAAACATTCGTGGCACAAGAGGAAATATCCCCTGAAAATCACCAAAGAAGAAGAGAGTCTGATTCACACAGTGATGACATTAACGTAAGGTAAACATAACCAAGAAGAGTGGATAAATATCTCACAAAATAGTATTGTTGTTGTAATAGCATGATAGGATTGTTTAACATATTGGCGAGATTATACTAACAGTGAAATATGATGTAGTGATCTATAATAATAATGCAAAGTATGTTAATAATTATAATATTGATAATAAATAATGGACATGTACACACAAACAGTGTGTAAAAAAACTTATTAATACTTAGAAATGAAAAGAGAGAGAGAAGAATACTAAAAGTTTCACTTCCGTCGTGCGTAGGCTTGCCACATTATTACACCCGTTAAACCGCCGAAGAAGTTTGTCAGCAGGTCAATTTACCAATATTAATTATAACACGAAACACAACCACAATATAGAAAATAGATAAATAAGAATAACATTTCAAGTAACTATACATAATACAAAAGCATAAAATACATAGACAGATAGATATAACACAATCAACACACTCAAAGGCACACAACATACTTAAGCACACTCATGGACATAATTTTATACATGCATACAATCAAAGGATACTAGTATATTTATAAATAATATCAAAATTATAAATAATAAAAAAAAAATCTTGATCTATTTACCATTTTTTCAGCATTTTTATAGTTCAGTGGTTCAATTTGATTCGCTTTTCATGTGAATGTGCATCTTATTAAATATAGAAGATACAAGATAAGTGAATGTTCATTAAATATCGAATTTCTTTCTTGAGTAAATAATCATTTTTTGCTGGCCTGGGGCATAGAAGTCTTCTCAGTGGGTTTTAACAAACAAAATATCGGATAAAAACATTTCGATTGTTTATTTTATTTTCAAAATGTTGGTGTGTTAAAAACACTCTCTCTCCCTAGTAATTTTATTTATTTGTAAATAATTTATGACCAAACTCTGATAAGAAAGAAAAAAAGGACGAATTAAATGAATGGCGGAAGATATTTCATCCAAGATTAAATAATAACTAATCGCTTTTTTAAGATCGCAATATATCTACTTACCTTATCTAGATATACAAAACAAAATTGAATACTCTGAAATTGACAACTAGAATTAAAATTATAATTTCGGTCGAGTGTCTCTGTCTAACTCCGTTTCAGTGATCTCTAGATCTGGGAATTTTTTGATTTTTTTTTAATTTGTACTGACTGTCGGAACTATTAAGACAAGCCATAAATTAGGTAACAAAATTAGTTTTTTTTAAATTAACTATCCTACATTTCAGATGTGTATTTCTTTTGTTTAATTTTTTACATTTGATGTTAGACTTAAGTTTTCAAGTTTACTGACTGTGTTCATTCAAAATGTAAATTTCCGATCGCCTTTTTGAAAGGCAATGATCCTGACACAAATATATGTTTTTACAAATAATTCACAAATCCAACAATTACTATAATATCCCACGACATTTTACAGGTCTAGGCTAGTATTTAAATAAAATAATAATAGCGAAAGTAAAGTTAAAATAGGACGCAGGAGAGAAACTCTTGGATTTAAAGTATATAGAGTTTTTTCCCATTATTTCTGGCTTTCACCCTTCAAGGGTGTTCTTGGCCATCATTTAAAATTATTGCGAAATGAAAGGTGAATTTAAATATTAATTTTATTTAAATAGGCAAATTTCAAAATGATTATGAAAATTGGAGTCGAGTTCAGACTTAGAAGAGATGAGATGTTGAATGGAGGGGAGGCAATTTTAGATAAGGCTTGATAGAAGAGAGGATATTTGTTTAGAGAGGGACAACCAAAATATATGTGATCTAAAGTTCCCACTTCTAGACCACAGAATGTACAATCTGGGGAGTCGAATTTTAAAAAGGTGGGAAGGAACGGAACAATGTCCGATCCTCATTCGAATGAGTGAAGAAATTTATTTTTTGGAAAAATGAGGGAATTGCTGAAACCACGGTTTTGATGGAATAGTCCTTTGTATTGAGGCATAGCAGGCTCCCTTGGATTGAATAGCAATGTGCCAATACTCTGCCCAAACTTGCGGGATCTATCTTTGATGATGGAAAAAATGTCAGATAGGGGAATGTGGTTTACGAATTATACGAAGTTAGTTGATATTATTTAGGTAGGAACTTTTGGTTTGTCGGCGCAATAAGAACTTTTTTAATATTAGCAAAGATAGAAAATCATGGTGTGTACCCACCCACTTACTTACTACTTACAAAACATTAAAACACCTACACGCCTATAACAATATTTTTTTTTAAATCAGTAACCAAAGGAAAATCTAACAAACGATACGTGTTTGTGTATCCTTGTGTTTATTTACGAAAAATAAAAAAGTAAAACTGATAAACCTATTAATTTCAGTTAGGGGAAGTAATTTCCGCAGAAATTAAATGTTCGTGTCAACAACGCTGCCTATCGGCGTTGATGACAAGTAAATACTTTCAATTATTCATAGATGTCACTCAACTCCGTTCGGTTCGAAAACAAAATAATAATTTATTTTGCTGTAAACAAGTTCTTTCGTTTGCTCCACTTTTAGTATGGAAATAAATTAAATAGTAAGGATTTGCTTGCTTGCAAAACAGAAAAATTTAATTATTTTTTTTTTGTAACTCGAAATTCGTTTGCAGCCGTGAGTTTACACAACCTGACACTTCTCTCTGAAGTTGTCTCTCCGTGTCACGAGATTTCTGTCAACATTGCGTACAGGAAGCAGTTTTTAGTGAAATATTATCAAAATGGAGAAGAAAGAATGGTTAAAGGGTGAAGTGGAAGAATTGATACGAACATACCAATCTAAACCCGTGCTTTGGGACATAAAAATGAAAGATTACAAAAGCAGATCGAAGAAACGTGACACTTTAGAAGAACTTGCTCTCAAATTTGACACGACACCGGAGGAAATAACTAGGAAAATCCACAATCTTCGCAATCAGTTTAATTCTGAGCTGAAAAAGATAGCAAAAGGACAAGGAACGAGCGAGCCATATGTGTCGCGATGGCCGCAGTTCATGTCGCTTACCTTTCTACAACCTACAATGCATTTCAGAACGCCAAGGGGAAATGTCATGGTAAATAAATCACATATTATTTCATCTAGTATAACAGCGCTATAATTAATCGTCATACAAAAACATCAAACATTTAATTCTTCGCGTTTCTTGATAACTTCTAACATTATTTACTCTCGATATATTTGACAGCTGCGATGAGCTAGCTATAAATGTCGCTGACATATCCACGAATTTATCAAATGAAATGTTTCAAATAGAGTTCACATTGAGTTGTTTATTTATGATTTTCATTATTTTCTTACTTTTGCGTTCATGAACAGTTAACTTTTGATTCTTCTACAGTATTTGGTTATATTTAGGTACCATTTTTTAAAATATATTAATTAACTCTTGACTAGTGAGAAATGCTAACCACTTTGGTCAAGAATTAAATATTTTAGTTTTAGAAAAAACATGTTTTTTATTAGTAAGTACGATTTTTTTATCTAACTATTAACTACGTACTTATTGAAGTTTAGTAACCTCATTTTAATATTTAATTATTCAAGATAATATCAACAAAAATAAATAAAAACACAACAGTAGTGATTTGTTAAATGTTCAATTTTTACACAACTGGTAAACAACCATTTACCCTGTTGTTATCATTTGTGTCGAATTTGAAAACACGTTTATTAGTAAGGCCCTTACTTTATATGTGCCCACAATCCACTAGATAGCTCGCAAAAATAGTTACGTGCTAAACGTTGTTTTACACCAGTTTTTTTTTTTTTAAATCAACGAATCTCGGCCATGTGCATAATTTTAACAGTTATCGCACAGTTGTTTGTTACACATTTGAATAAAAAACTGGGAAGTTTAAAATTTGATAAAACTCACATAACCGGTCTTACAAGCACAGCGATGAATCTTAAAATTATCAATATGGTCGATGCTTAAAATGAAGTGTCACACAATTTTCTACCTTGCCATACGTTCCCTACACCTTCAAAGTACTCTTCTGTTTTCCAACCTTAACATGACTTGACTTGGCGCTAGCAAGAACCTCAAGGGTGCTGTATTAGGTGTTAGATATCATCAGTGCCTTGGCTCCTTGGCACCTTTGCAATTCGGCACAGGGAGCAGAATTGGATCATAAGTACTAAACAATGGTTTCACACACCAATGCCTAAAGAATCTCATTTCTTCTATATTCAGTTCTATTCTCTTGCTTCTTCAGGATTATGTAGTATCCTCTCTATGATCTGAGGTAATATCAGAAATCCGGTGTGGACTGTTAGCCTCCCGTTGACAACTTTTTGTTAGTAATCTTCAAATTGAATTTCATGCATTCACGCTCAGTGTCCTTACAAACCTCCGTCTCTCATGAACATACTACCTTAGTCCATAAACTCATCCACTCGCGCATACAAGCGCCTTTGATGCAGCGAAATTATTGTTTCACTGCGGAACGAGATTTTGCTTTACTTACATTACAGCTTTCCAGGTTATTATAACTAAAATCAAAAGATTGTTATTGTATTCACACACTTCAGGTTCTGTTTATCCAGACATCCACAAAGCAACTGACGGATTCATTGAAGTTGGGTCAATGATTTAAGCACATTGACAATTGACATTGATTATCTCCAACCCCCTTTACTTACATTCATCAGTAAATCATTATTCCTTCATTTCATCATTATTTGCTTATAACAATACATGTTTTCTTCTGCTCATTATTATTACCTTATTAATTCCAGATATTAGACGAGCTCCCTCTGTTCACAAACGACAGAGGCAACGATGACCAGGATTACAAGATGCAGAACTTGAGCAGTAGCCAACAGAACACCTCCTCGTATTCCCAGAGGAGTTCCGGATCTTCAAACAAGAGGAGGATCCCCAACAACAATGATGATTATCAATACCTAGACAATGTGGACGTCTTGAGAGATATTTCTTCCAGTTCTCACACAACACAACATAAGGAAGATGAATTTGAAACATTTGCTTTGAGTATAGCTATGCAAATGAAGCAACTGCCTTTGCAAGATGCCTTGGAACTTCAAGCAGAGATTCAGAATTTAGTGGTGCAGAAGAGAATCAAAGTTTTGAACTCCATGCGGTGTTGATTGATAAAATATGGTGTCCAGGAACTTCTCAGATAAGCAAAACATATATCTGGAGAAAGAAAAACCCTCATCCATCCGTGAACATTTTTGTAGTGCTGCAGTACATTGGAAACTAGAATACTTGTCAAAAGCCATTATTAGGATTTTACAAGAGTCTTAACAATATGGAGCCGGTGGAACTATGGAATCTTTGTTTTCCGAAATGTTGTGAGGCTGAAGGAAGTGGAGAGGAAAAGTATACGGAGAGAGACAAGAAGTGATGTATCTGGAATGGTGCAAAATGCATTGAAAGAGTATTATATTCTGACATTTGTGCTGCAAATTTGAAAACTTCTTGACTTTGTTTCCTACTTTTTAGATTGAAGAGAATACATTCTAAATAATGTCTGATGCATTGCAAAATCTGCAGCGATGATGATAATCATCATAGTTATAAGCGCATATTCAAAATATACATTAAAATAACTGATTTTATTCCAACTGATGTAGGGACATTGTTACATCAGCTTCAGGATGACATCCATGGTGGTGGTGTTGTGGATTCGCAGTAAATATTGCCATAAATTATTTTTATATTACTTTATAAAAAATGTGATAAATAAATAATATGTATACATCTTAAATAAGTACATATATGTACTATTAAGCATTTGTTTTCATTTCATCAGGGAAATACAAGGGTAAAAATCATTTTTGTGGATTTGTGATGATTAGACAAGATTTCTAACTGCCCCTAGCCAGTGGGAGAATGGGAACCCAATAAATAGGGGAGGGGAAAGAGAAAGGATTAAGGGAATATTTATGAATATCTCTTGCTTTTCAAACAATATTTGCAAGCTCTCGCAAACCCTCTATAATTTGTTTTATTTAGGAGGTTTTGCTTCACAGCAGTTATCTGTAACCTAGCCTTTCATAAAGGCTAGGCGAGCTTCATATTCCTGTATAATATGCACAATATTAAAGGTACTTGTACCATAAATAAATATGCTACAATCAAACAGTTGTCTGCATTCTAAGGGTCTTACTAATAGTGTTTTAAATTTTACACAAATGATAACCATTTATGTATCTTAAGCAGTTGTCCAGTTGTGTAAAATTTAAAACACTTTATTAGTAAGGCTGTAACTGAAAGACCCTTCGTCCACAGGGATACGCAGGTATCCCAAACTCGACCTTGGCGACCAATACCATACATCTGTTTTATAAAATGACAGATACAGCAAGTGTTTGGTTTGTGAGTGAAGCTATGAAGGTATTCTAGTTTTGACATTTCAAGAATTCAACCATGTTTGGTTGCGACGCAGGTCTCGTGTTTCCAGTAGCGACGTGCACGGACTGTGCCCGACAGCGAAGTTTTTAGCGAGCACACAACATGAGTTTCGGATACTTGCGTATCCTTGTGGAAGAAGGGCCTAGTGGTAATTTAGTTGATAAATATGGGTTATCTGGAATGGCGAACTTGTAAAACAGGGGCACAACGGAAATGAGAATATTTTTCACCAATATCGAGCTATTTTAGCAGTAGGCAAAGTTTGATTTTTCACCTCATTTGCAACATCATTTCCATAATGAGACAATGGAGCTCCTAAATATTAATTTTCTATGCCTGCTTATGTTTGTGCTTGTAAAACTCGAAAAGCAGCCGACCAATATCGCTGAAAATTTCAAAGTTGTTCTTATTAGTGCCAGGAGTGTTTAGAGAGTGGTTTGAACGGTAGAAGATGTTGGGGATGCCCGAGGAATACTTAACGCAATACCTCTGCACCAGAATGAGAGGAGTCGAATTTAAGTCGATGTAATGTAGTTATTTAACAGTAACATTGTGGTATACATTAGTGAATGATGGAAGAAGTCGAAGACGCCTGAGAAAGACATTAGCAATAGAGAAGCATTGCGGGGTCAATTAGTTTGTAATAAAATTATAGAAGAGGTAACATTGTTCCTAAAAACTCGAGCCAGGGATTAACTATGAAGAAAAAGACACAAACTTCATACGACTTCTGTAAAATAGACCTTTAATTATTAGATATAAACTTACAGATCAAAAACTCCTATAAAAAAACGACAGTTATTGACGGAGACAGACAATAGGTTGGCTTGCTTGCTGCTGCTGATGATGGATGGTGTTCAAATGGCCTCCGCAGTTGCCAGGGATACTAGAGGTTCTAGTAGCTGATTGACAAAAGGAAGGGCGAAGGTAGGTCGGCCGTGGTGACTACTCGATGTTGGTTATTTCCTCCTTGATAAAGAATTCAATCATCTCCTCTTCAACGTTCTTCGTGTCTGAGTCCAGCTCATCCGTATCCACATCTAAAATAAAAATGAACAGGAATCAGTTACTAATCAATTTAAATTACTCAATATTATGAACAGAAATAAACTGGGGGAGCTAGTACGACTATTAACAAGACGCTGCCATCTCAGGAGACCCATCATGCAGTTGTTAGGAACGGATTGCAACAATAGTCGTAAGAAATGTGAAGAGGGTGATGAAATAAACATTCATGTCCCTCTTTGATAGGAGGAAGGTTCAGATACTAGATTTTATTTCTGCGAAATTTCAAATGTACGATTATTGCAGCTGACAAACTACTTTTATTTGAGGATGGATTTGAAGTAACAATTTGATATTGGGTGCGTAATAACTCCAACGTAAACAAATTTATATTTTTAAGCAGGAAAATGAAGGGAGACTTCCAAGTCTTTTTATTTATTGTGTACATTAATAATTATTATTAACTTAAATCAGTATCAATTGATTAATTTTCCCTCTTCAAAATTGGTTTTTCACTCTCATGTAAAATTTTGTTTTTTCCACACTTGAAGTACTACGCACCTGGCGATGAACTACAGTATTTTTTGCCAGTCTTTGGTTCTATATCATTTTAACTTTGTTAGAGGTTTACTATCATCGTTCCAACGATACAAAGTCCTTTTTACAGGTTCCATAAAACTTATCATTCAGCATACAATACCCACATTTACAAAAGTACGAAATTAAAGAATCCAAATATTTGTAGGATTTTATACCTCACTTTTTCTTCACACCTAAGCCTTTTTGTCTGTGTCAGGAACACATCACTTTGATAAGCGATGCTTTCAAACATAGAGCCTGGGTGACTTCCAAACAATAAAAATATATGGCAAGCACATTGTTTACACTGTTATAATATTTTAGTGAATGATAGAACTTACAATTCCTCAACTCCAACCTCCTGGGCTTCTGCTCCTCCCACTCCTTGACCTTGGAGGCGCGGTACTCCTCGAACTTCTTCATGAGCTCGGCGCGCTTAGCCACCAGCTCCTTCGAGGCCTTAGTCAGTCGCAGTCGGTCCTTGGACTCAAACTGTGCTGAGTACTTCTTCAGATTCTTCTGAATATCCTTTTGCTGCGCGGCCGACAGGAGGGTGGGGGGGCGCGGCCGCCACAGGAACTGGGTGAACGACTCCTTGGCTACTCTGAAAAGGGAAACAAAGTTATTTATGATATTTGTTTACACAATTAATAGAGAAGTTCTGAGATGAGATTATGAGGTTAAATCCCCAACTTCTTTTAGGCACTTCCACAGGACAAGTATTCGATACTCTTGTTGTGTACTCACGTCGCAAACAACTTATCATGAACAGTCTGTACACATCGGTACTGAAATCACAAGACCCGCGTCATCAGCGACTTAACGAAAAGTCAAAACTAGAATTCCTCACTAACCAAAAGTTCTGAAAAATCTTGTCATTCTCTGTCGACTCTCATGTTCCTAGCATTCATCTAAAGCACACGCAGAAATGTTAGTGACATTTTAATCGATTTAAAAAATATATGTACAGTAGAACCTCGTTAATTCGAAATCCAGCGGACATCAAAAATCAAATTAACGAATTCCCACGTAATTCGAAATGTTATGAAAAAAAAAAAAATAAAATACGTTGAAAATCGATTTTCTCGGCCGCCTCTTCAAATCCGGGTGGTATTTTAGTTGTAAATTCGTATTAATACCAATTATTTCTTTATTTTCGCGGTCGATTACCGTAGCGGCCGGCTCTGTAAATTCAGATATTCGCAATAAATTCGTAAAAATGCTATATATTTACGCGTAAATCGAGATTTTGCTGCCGATTTCGGTCGCGCCCTACCCTTTAAATTGAGATATTCGTAAAAATACAATATATTTCCGCGTAAATCGAGATTTCGCGATAATTTTCCGTCGCGGCCAGCCCTTTATTTCAAATATCTGAATTTGAATTCGTAAAAATACGATATATTTCCGCGTAAAACGAGGATTCGCGGCCGTATTCCGTCGCGGCCGGCTCTTCAAATTCAGATATTCGAAATAAATTCATAAAAATGCTATACAGGGTGTATCGGCACTAACCCGACAAACTTTAACCAGCTATTCCTTAGCACATTTGGAGTAAAAAATGTTATGGGCACTTTGCTGTCCGGTAGCATTTTTTTTTCATTTAAAAACAAAAAAATTAAAAATTTCCACACTACATCACTGTCATTGGCATCGCTTTTCGTGTTCAACAGCTGTTATAAGCAAGTATGTCGAAAAGCGTCATCGCTCTTTCGCACACACTAAATAATAATAGTTAAAAATGAGACGAATGGTGCCGTGCCATTTCGTTGTGACTGTAAAAGCGCGCCAATATAGGTACGCACGTGCATTATTCAACGGAATTCGAATAAAATATTGCCAGATGGGTTTTCAAACTTTGACAAAGGATAAAACAGTGGTGACATGTGGTGAAAATATGAATAATAAATTTTTTATTAAAAAAAAACGTTACCGGACAGCAAAGTGCAAATAACATTTTTTACTCCAAATATGCTAAGGAATAGCTGGTTAAAGTTTGTCGGGTACGTGCCGATACACCCTGTATATTTACGCGTAAATCGAGATTTCGCTGCCGATTTCGGTCGCGGCCTACGCTTTAAATTGAGATATTCGTAAAAATACGATATATTTCCGCGTAAATCGAGATTTCGCGGTAATTTTCTGTCGCGGCCGGCCCTTTATTTCAAATATCTGAATTTGAATTCGTAAAAATACGATATATTTCCGCGTAAAACGAGGATTCGCGGCCGTATTCTGTCGCGGCCGGCTCTTCAAATTCAGATATTCGAAAAAAATTCATAAAAATGCTATATATTTACGCGTAAATCGAGATTTCGCTGCCGATTTCGGTCGCGGCCTACCCTTTAAATTGAGATATTCGTAAAAATAGGATATATTTCCGCGTAAATCGAGATTTCGCGGTAATTTTCTGTCGCGGCCGGCCCTTTATTTCAAATATCTCAATTTGAATTCGTAAAAATACGATATATTTCCGCGTAAAACGAGAATTCGCGGCCGTATTCCGTCGCGGCCGGCTCTTCAAATTCAGATATTCGAAATAAATTCGTAAAAATATGATATATTTCCGCGTAAATCGAATTTTGTCGGCAGTTTTTCGTCGCGGCCGGCCTTTTAAGTTCAGATATTTGAAGTAAATTCGTAAAAATATGTCATATTTCGGCATGGATCGAAATTTTTCGGCCGATTTCCGTCACGCCGTATTTTTTCAACGCGGATATTCGAAGTAAAGTTAGTAAAAATACGATATATTTACGCGTAAATCGAAATTACGCGGCCGAGTTTCGTCGCGGCCGACCCTTTAAATGCAGATATTTGGCGTAAACTCGTAAAACTACCACATATATCCGCGTAAAATGTATTTTCTCGGCCCTTTAAACTCGGATATTCGAAATAAATTTGAAAAAATACGACATTCCAGTGTAAATCGATTCAGATTTACAAAATAATAATACTAATTAGGACGATGTATAACCACGTAAAATTACATTTTTCAGTGTTTTACCGCCACGGCTGACTTTTAGATTCAGATTTACGAAATATTATGATTTATTTTCGCAAAAATCAAATTTTTTCGAATTACATGAACAAATTTTCATGCGCGGACAAAAATAAATTTCGAATTACGAATTAACGAATTTCGAATTAAAAAAATTTTTGTATGAAAAAATTTTTGTATGAAAAAATTTTTCAGCGGAATTTTTTTTTGCGAAAATTTCGAATTACGCGTTTTTGCGAATTATCGGGGTTCGAATTAACGGGGTTCTACTGTATTTACATATGGACATAATTATTGTAATTGAATTTTTGATACCATAAGTAAAAAGCCTCTGATGGCATCTTGATAGCAAACATTAACTTTTGGCAAAAAACATTTACTACAAATCATATAATGTATAAAATTTCAGAAACAAAAAATTCCCAGTACAACTAAATTCATTGACTGTAATACTTAGAACTTATCGGGAATTGTTGGGACTGATGAAAACTGTCCATCTTCAAATTATAATCAAGTGAGGGACTGACCTTCTCAAGATTTTGCCCTGGAAGGACCACATGTAATATCCGCAGTCCATCTTGCACTTCAGTGCTGATACTCCCGTCACCACGTATCTGCCAGTGGGGTCCCACTCAATACCAGACATCTGGAAGAAATCATTCATAACTTATTAATACATGTCAGGTCCTATTGTTCATCATTATGAAGGGGGCGATAACCACATCTAGCGAACTGAAAATGAATTTTGTTGATACTTTTCAAGAGTTTGGTGTTGTTCATCATCGCTGGGTTCTTAAACGAAAACCTCATATGTTCTTGTCACTGGTATATGTACGTATGTAAACTACAAAAAGATGTTGTCATTTTTGGAGGGCAACATAATATTATACTATTACATTATATTACAATGTGAAATCTTCAATAGTAAATCAATTTTTTACCTGGTAATGATCGGCAATATTCATAACAGTGAAGTCATAAGTATCCAAGAACTCCAGAGCACCTCCGGTGAGACCCAGATTAGCCAGCACAATGAACTGTCCAGACGGTGCCCAGAACAGATGGTTGTACGGCTTCTTCTCAAACTTCTTCAGCAGACTCGGAGCCTGGCCGGCATTGACTCCGTAGAAGCTTATGCAGATGTTGGACATGTCTCCGTGGATAATCGCAAACTTGGAACCGATTGGCTCCCAAGCGAATGCGTGAATTGACTCTTTGATTTCAACGGAATCCACGGGGATCTCTTTCTCACGCATGTGGAAGATTTCGAAGTTGTAATACATGCCGGAGTATTTGACTTCGGATTTGTCTTTGCGGATCTTGGAGTAGCGATCGACCTTGACACAGAGGTAATCTCCACTCTTCTGCCAGTGGATCTTGCAATCGGCCACATTGAAGAGATTCTTGGAGCGGATCTCTTGACGGCTGGGGATCTCGAGGAGCGTCACACGGGCCGGTACGTCCTTATCTTCCGCCACCCAGTAGGCCAGGATGTTGTCGATGGGAGACCAGCTGAAGTCTCTGATGCCCTGCACCTTGATGGACTTCTTGTCCAGCAGGCCGAATCCAGGCGTGGAGTAGACGGACAGCAGATCTGGTCCCATGCAGGCGAAGAACTTGTCGTCCTTGCTCCAGCGGAACAGTGGCCACACGGTGTAGTCCTCGGGCGGGGGGAAGCTGCGTTTCTCTTGGCCAGTTCTGCAAACATAATAGTGTTAGTTGTGCAATTATTAAAAGTTATGGGACACTCAAATGAAAAACAGAGCCCATGTAAACTAATAAGAGAGCTGCATAAAAAATATGTCATGGCACCAGGGGACCTCTCAATCTGGCTTGCGTTTCTGACCCCCTAACGGATAAATTAATGTAATCTAACTTTTCTCACACAAGTTAAACTTCCTGTTACCAAAAAATTTTTTAACAACACTGCAAATAAAGACGTACCACTAACTCTCAGCTACAGGACCATACAAATTAAAATAATTAGGTTAGTGTAGAAATGACAACCAATAACAGATTGATCTGATTAAACAATCATCTATAATGCACCAATGTATGTCGGCTCATTGTTTTATTTAATACTTTTACTGCCTGTCCTGTTCCTTTATGCAGTTCACAATAAATTAAGGTTTATGCTGAATTTATTATTTCAAAGAAATCACTTTATAGAACTTCAAGAATGAATTAGGTTGGTCATTATCTCTAACAGACTTAATAGTAGTTCAAGAAGAAAGAAGTTTGGCGTACCTGATATCCCAGATGATTAGTTTCTTGTCCTCTGGCCTGTCGTTGTTGGCGCAGAAGGTGACCAGGTAGTTCTCGCACGGAGAGAAGCTGATGAAGCGCGCGTACGGGTGCGAGAACTTCTGGAACTGCGAGAACTTGGGGCCAGCCCACAGCGCCACACCGCGCCAGTGGAAGGTGGCCAGGTAAGTGCCCAGCGGTGACCACATGGCAAAGGTCTCGGACCATTCCTGGAAATAAGCAAGAATCCATCAATTTCAAATGGAAGAAAAAATCCATCCACAACTGTTGCTAACTTCTAACCTCTACCGTGGTTCCCTGTCCTCTTGAGTATCACCCTAATCACTGTAAAAAGGTAAGCAAGCCCCGACGAGTATAAAAGGCTAAAAATATATAGTGAGATTCTACTACAGGATGGATGACGAGGGAAACCAACCAGCCACTCACATCCAGAAAGTCCTTTTGGATAAGGTCAAAGGCTACTCCAGTCAGAATGCTTGCGGCATATTCTCCCAACAGGTGCATACATTCCATAAAGGCAAACTCTGCCTAATTTACCTTTTTCGCATTAAAATATCAAATAATAATAAACCTTATATATTCCCATTGAAAAAGAAGATAATAACAATAAATCTAAATGAAACATGAAATAGAAAAAGGCACAGAAAAATAAAAAGATAACGGTTACAACTAGGAATCAAACCCAGGATTTCGCCTGTTCTCACAATACATTTATAGAAAACCCACAGCAAAATTGCCAGGGTTCACTCTCTTTCAAAAAGCATTGACAACATTAAAGTGTGTTTGGTGCATACATGATACACAAATGGGGTCTAAAATAGAATGTGAAAATATGAAGTTCAAAAACTGAGTGTCCTGTTAAAGAATATCCACTCTGAGAACGGATTGTTTCACAGAACAATTCAACAATTCATCAAATTTCAGGGTTGAAATTCGAGTTGTTATTATTTCACCAGAGTACGGTTGTTTCACAGTACTTTGCAAAAAGGAGAACTTGAATATTAACTTTGAAATTTGAAGAATTGTTCGAATTCTGTGAAATAACTCGTCCTAACATTTTCCCGTGGACAAATAATAAAATGATAATTTGATTGTCATGTCAACCGCCGACTTAATGAATTACCGATTGGTGTTTTGAACTGTTGAAGTGCACTTACAGGCCTATCCTGGAGGACGACGGGCTCGGGGCTGCAGTTCTGCCAGATCTGCAGAGAGACGCCGGTGCCGATTCCGATGCAGAACTGATCGTACGCGTCGGGTTCCATGAGGTAGTACTGCAGGTCTGTCTGCACATTGTAGGGCTGCGGCGCCGGGGGCTCCCATTCCTTAGGTATCGCAGAATACCTGATCAAAATAGAAGGCGGAAGTTAAATAAGTGTTTATACAAGGAAGTTATCACATGATAATTATTTTATATAACATCGGGCTGTAATTAACTTTTTCACATCACCTTAATTCCTTGTAAGTACAGAACAACGGCACTCTTTATGACTTCCATTATCTTTTAAAACCAGCACAAGCTTGTATGCTTGCAGCTCTAGAGGCATGGATTGTTGGAATGACCATTGATAATCAAGTCAAAATGCTTAAGTTTAGGAATGAAAAAATAAACAAGAGTTTGCACGATAAATTAATGTTGAAAGAGTGAAGATGTGATGGAATTATTTAACGGAAAGGTGTATTATTTCAGTTAGTTGTTATTATTTTTAAATGTCAATAGATAACCCGTAAAAAGCCTATATTTTACATAATTTTAATAACACTTTCCCTGAAAAGAAACCTACCTAGTACCTAGTCCACAGATAGGCCTTAAAAAATACACAAAACAAAATTTTCCGAATAGAATCGCGGAAGTGGGTGTGAACAGACAGTAGTTTATAGATAAATTTGTATTACATAACATGTACAAACTTTAAACTGCTTTGGTATAATCTAGACAAAGTGAGGTAGTGAATTGAACAAGCTTTACTTTCACCAAACATTTACCTAGAATTTTGTCAAAAATGTTATAATTTCAATTATTATTATTGACAAGAGAAACACATGTTCAAAATAGCTAAAATCACACTGTTGTTTTTCTATGTTTTAAACAAATAATAACACTTGTATTACCGGAATAACAATGTCTGATACACACACACACACGATTAAGATTCTTATCACAACATCACTGAATATTTAAAACACAACCAAAGAGAGAAGAAAAGCAAGTAAAAGGTCAACTCACTTTTTAAAATCTGTGAATAAATTAACTAATAGCGTATGGTGCTTGTCTAGTTTGCTATTTGAGACTTTGATAGCCTCCAGGGCATTCTCCCCATTGGAATATTCTAAGAACACGTAACCCGCTGTCTCTTCGGACGCGGGCTTCAGTGGATAGAATGTATTCACTATTGATCCGAACTTCCCGAAGATCTTGTTTATAACAGTCTGTAGTTTGGGAAGACGGTCCGGTCCGACCTGGGGCAGGCCATCGACGACGATAACGCTTTCGACGCCATCGGTCTCTTTCGGCCTCTCTTCGATCAAGTCCTCCAGAAGTTCTGAAAGAAAAATTTTGAGGTTATGATATGACACATCAGTAAATTTAGCACAACAAAACAATTTGTGGGAGGGATTTGTTATTTTTAAATAAGGGTAGAGATTAAAACTGTCTTTAGGTATTAGATGTTTATCTTTCTTTGGAATTTCGGGACCAAAGTCTCGAAAACCGCCGCACTCCCTGTCAAAAGTGTAACGCCATGTCGGCTTACCTTCGTCCTCGATATCGTCGACATAACCATCTGGATCGCTGAAATCTGGCTCCTCATCGTAGTTGGTTTCTGCTGGCTCATTATCTGTGGGCTGATTGGCCTTATCGTCACCCTTTTTCTTAGCCATTTCGATGATAAAACGTGGAGCGGCGCAAGCTTGCCATATGTCTACGCGAAAGAAAGATGGCGGGGCAGACGCAGGTTGCCATGACCTGTTCCTAAATGTACCGTGTTCGATTATGCCACGCATTACCGCGCCTTTCTGACATTTTTTATGGTACCTACCCAATAATTTCAATAACATGGGGACTTATTTTTGAGAATAATTTGCCGCTTTGATTCAAATCGTCAAAGGGTAACCATGTTAATAAAACTATTTTGACAAGATATAAGTCATTTTTAAGCAATTTGTTTTATTCAACAATTACTTACATAAACGTACTTAACTTTTTTTACCTTTGGCGACTGGTAGGTATTCAATTTGTGTAATAATTTTATAATAGGGCCGAATTGCCAAGGCGCCAAAACGCTGAACTTCTAACAATCCTAACACATCGCCACACATCCCCCTCTATATTATTATTCATAAAACGGCGCTGCACAAAAATACAAATCATCCTAGGCGTCTACTGGTTTTGACAAGGGGCGCCAAAATTGCACTCCCGCCAGTCGCCGTTTGGCTCAGGGACAGCCCTACCTGTAATATTTATAAAAAATGCATACTTCAAAATGTATAGCTTCTCATTTAATAAATAAAAGTTTAACATCAGATTTGTTATTTTATTAGGCACTTCACCGTATATTTTGGCTACAAAATTAAGCACTATTTGAGCCGGTTTCACGAGCACGTCGACTTTTGGCATGACCCGTTTTACTCTGTTATGCAACGGATGTACAAAACACATTAAATTTATGTTCCACGTATCTGAACTCTTGCACAGTCGGCGACAAGATGTGTCATCTTCGTTTTAATGAGCGCATTACGCTTTGCTATTAGTTGTTAGTATTAACGCTACAAATATTTTGCTAACGACTACGAAGCCCCCGCATACCCAATTTCTATTGATTTATAACAAGTTTCTCGTTAAGTTTTTAAGTTCCAAAAAAATATATGTTATTTTTTACGATAATATCCATACATGTATTATGCCGAAACGTTAATTATATGAAATTCCCTCTATAAAAAAAATCGTAAAGTAAGCTCCGAATCTTTATTAAAAACACGTTTTGTTCTGTTATTTTGTATGTTATATGCATGAAAAAATCGCAGTATATCTTTAAAGGCAAATAAAGCATATTTCAAGAGATTTTTGCTATATTTCAAAAAAGTCTTGTTTTATTAAATATTTTCACCATTTTCGCTTAATTATGAGCGCGCTCCCTCTAACATTCATATTTACATATCTCTCTTTCAAACCATCTAAACGCTTACTACGGTGCTTTAATAGTACACATAGACGATTTACAGCATAAGCTATTTGAAGATTCTCATAAATTTCGCACAGTCGTACAATGAGAGGAATTTCAAGATCATGGTACAATTTTGTTACTTACTACTTGTGACATACTAAATTACTTACATTTTTGTCCTTCAATTATTTTCGACTGCTTTTTCGTAAATATATTTTCTGGTCCTGTAAAATGTAAAGTGCATGTTATATGCGCTATCACCTTAGCTTTATTAAGCTTGACTTGAAACAGAACTTCAGAACTGGTAGCAATTTCCATCATTGGAACGGGTGACATTTCTTGCTCTTATTATAGACACTTCAAGACTTTCCGAAACGTCGGCTCACAAATAAGGATGAAGTGTAACACGCTAACCACCAAAAATAATTAAAGTCGAGGTTTGTAAATAAGGTCTAATAACTTACAGTAGCTTCACAAAAGTTATCGAATTGCACGTGGAAATTACCATAAATTATTTTTAAATGTGTGATTTTTTATTTGAATAGGTAATTATTTTAATTTCTGACATTATGTCCCGGGTTAAATCTTCCTCACAGGAAAAACTAAACACTTTTCCACAAATGATCATCTTGTCAATCCACATTATGCAAGTGCATTATATAAGCATAATAAATACAACATAATACAAAAACAATACGTCAAATCACCAGAGATCATATAGGAAAATAATTCACCGACTCCATATATTTTCATATCAGAGGGTTCGGCTCGGTAACACTTCTAATTGGGCCTATAAATCCTACTGATCCCTCAGTATAAATATTTAAAAAAAATTGTAATCCTACATGTATTTAAAATGACTGATTTTTGAATTTTTACATATAAATTCTTTGACAGATCTAATACGCCTAAATTTTGAATGAGAGATCTAGGTATAAAGCCAGTAGCCGAAATAACACATGGTAATATTTGTTTAGTCTGAGAATGCCAAATTCTTTTAATTTCATTTCCCAAACCTGTGTATTTTTTATTGTTAGCTATAGTATTATCATTTTTTTACAAAATTATTATCATTACGCAAGTCGTGATTATGCTTATATTAATATAAAGGTCATAATATTGTATTATATCTAGCTAATATATTTTTAACGGTAGGCAATATAACAACAACGATTGCCAATGCCAGTACAAATTACGTAATAACGTATGGCATTTTAAATTTTCCATCAGATATATCAATTTTTTGTTTGATTATCAGATCTCAACAATCTCACGCTTGTAACAAAACTAAAAGATGTGAACTTTTATCTATGAATAAGAATGCAATTATGTTTTCATTCTACGAATAATAATAAACAGAGGTTCCAAGTTTCTAGTTTATCGATAAAAAAATTTATATCTTTAGTTTTAGTTTATCCAAGCTTAGAAAGAAGCCATTTTGATTAAATGGTGGTGTTCACGAAGTTATTTATTTAATTAAATTAAGCTTTCAATTCTATGCTTTTTCTGTTGTGTGAGAACCGGTGAACGCCGTTTAAAAATAGAAAAAGAAGTTGAATGTTAATAGACTTCTTTATTTATTTTCTACTAATATGTTTGTTGGTAAACTTATAGGCAGGTTTTACTTGTAAAATCGGGTAGGTACCAGGCACCACACTAATAGGTAATAAACACTACCTAATTTATTACATAGACGTTGCTTCTTGCGGTTCTCTTATTTACATTCAAAGCATGTTTGGCTATTAACGTACTGGGAATTATTGTATATTTTCTGATGCTTACATCAACATACAATGACATTGAGATGAAATATCGCTGAGTCTTAGATACGGGGGATATTTATTTAGAAAAGTTACTATGGTCACAATAATTATGTGTAAATCACGTGATGCACTAAACGAATTGTAAACTTCACCCGTAATAATAATACGAATTTGATTGAGGGGCACAAATAGTACAAAACGTAATTTTATTTTTTTTATTTTTTTTTTATTATTTAATAAATGTTTACAAGTTACATGTTTAGACATTTTTTTAACTACCATACTAGGCTAATGCCCGTGTTGTGGTAGTTATACATGAAATAATAATAACAATGACATAAAAGAACTAAAAAAATACTTATAGTAAAATAAGTATGTAAGTATAAATTATAATGAAGTAATAATAATAAAAATAACTTAGAAGAACTAAAAAATACTATTTTATAGAAACATAAGAAAGAATTAGAGAAGAAAAAAAAAGAAAAAGAAATTTGATGATAAATAAAACTAAAAACAAGTATATTAAAATTAATAGTAAACTGAAAAATAAAGAAAAAGTATATGTATATTAAAAAGATACAAATAAAAATTTAAAATATTAAACATTAAGATTAAAATTTAAACATAATTAATGTAGATTGTTTAATGCATATAATTGTTTGTGTGCAAGTTTATATATCTTAGGTATTATCTATAAGACAACATGTTTATGTTCAACACTTAATTTTAATTTTCGTGATATGAGACAAGTTGGAAAAGAAGTTTTTAATTTTTTTTTTGTGTTAGGAACTCATATAATCTTTGAAGAAAGGTCGTCCCCTTTCAAATATCCATTGATGTACACGAGCAGTAAATATGGATATAGAATTACTTGACTTTAAGTCGGTACTCAATGCATTGTATATTTTAGGCGCGATGAACCAGAATTGCCGTTGAGCGAAAGAGGTTTTAGTTTGAGGAACCACGCAACCCAGGTTTGATGAAAAGCGGGTGTGAGCTTGGTGTTGTGGAGCCAACAGTAGGTTATTTTTTCGTATGTAACAAATGCTTACCTTAGTAAATAACTGTCGTATATCTAAGACCCTGATTTTAGCAAAGAGTTCATTAGAGGGATGGGTAGGTTGGCATTTAAATATAATTCTCAAAATTAGTTTTTGAACTGTAATAATAGGATTAATAATGGATTCAGCACAACCACCCCATCCCACTATACCATACGTTGCTATAGATTGGAAAAGGGCAAAGTATACGCTTCTTAAAGTCTGTAAATCAAGGATGGACCTAAGAGAGCAGAATACATGGCAGAGTTTACGAAGTTTGTTTACTGTGTCACTGATATGGGCTTCCCACCGTAGTTGGTTGTCTATGATTATTCCCAAATATTTAACTGCATTTGATGATTTAAGGGTAGAACACGTGCAATTTATATTAGGTGTGATTTCGTGAGTGTGTAAATTGAGTGAACACGAGTGAATAATAGGTTTAGGGCAGTTGTTGGGTACATTATGTTTGCGGATGGAAAATGTCATATATTGGGTTTTGTCGATGTTAAGTGTGAGGAGGTTTGTGTCCAGCCAATGTTTTACTTTTAATAGACCATTATTAGCTTTGTTAGTGACTGATTCCCATGTTACATCTTCAAATATTAGAACAGTGTCATCGGCAAATGATAATATTTTACCTCCAATATTCATGGCACAAAGTGAGTTTATGTATACAAGAAATAAAATTGGTCCTAGTATACTGCCTTGAGGTACACCAAAGGACATGGGTAATTTTTCGCTTATATGTGTTTTGTCAGAGTGGATGAGAGTTTGTTGTGTTCGGTTCATTAGATAGTTTTCAAACCATGTGTAGGCTACTCCTGTTATTCCAACCCGATGTAGTTTTTTTAGCAGTAAGGAATGAGAGACCGTATCAAATGCTTTCGCAAGATCGAGAAAGACAGCCAGTGGTTTGCGACCAATGTCAAGATTATAGGAAACGATTTTCGTGGGGGCAGCTATTGCATCAGATGTACTTCTACCTTTGCGAAAGCCAAATTGGTTGTCTGATAATATGTTGTTATCTTCGAGGAACTTACAGAGTCTATGTTTCACAGCTTTTTCTACAATTTTAGATATTGTGCTTAGTAAGGATATCGGTCGGTAGTTATTTACAGATAATTTGTCACCTGCTTTGAAGATTGGGATTATTGTAGCCTGTTTTAAGGAGTTAGGAAAAGTACCAGTTTTGAAGCTTGAGTTGATTATGTGTTTAAGAGGGGGGGCGATAAATTTTTGGAGGTGTTTAATAATTTTTGCCGAGATGTGATCTATTCCGGTGGAGTTACTGTTTTTGAGAGATGCTATTATTTCCATAATTTCTGATTCAGTAGTGGGAGTGAAGTGAAACGGGTTGTAGGTCAGAGTACTGATAGGTATACCATTTGCAAGATCTTTCTCTGAGACGTTTTTTCTGGCTAAAATTTTTTTTGCTAAGTTGGGACCGATATTGCAAAAAAATTGATTGAAATGGTCGGATATTTTTTCAGGTTCAGAATTTACATGTATTGTTTTGTCTTCGATATTAATTTTAACAATAGGTGTGTCGGTTTTATTAATGTTGGCTATATCTTTTATGATATTCCAATTTTTTTTTATCATCGGTAGCTTCACTGATTTTTTTTTTGTAATAATCCCTTTTAACAGTGTCAATTATTTTTTTGCAGTTATTTCTATAACGTTTGTAGAATATGAGAGATGCATAGTCGCTAGGGTTTTTCCTACAGAAGTGATGGATCTTATCACGCTTTCTGATACAGTGGAGAATACCAGCAGTGATCCATGGTTTAATTTTTGTTTGCGATCGGTTTGTTTTAGTTTTTGAATATGATGTTGCTTTGGCCAAGTGGTTATGTAAAGTATTTATAAATAAATCGCATGCAGAGTTGGCATCAGTACAAGAATAGATGAGTTCCCAATTTTCTTTCGAGACATGATCTAGGAGAATTTCATAAGAAATCATTACTTGGGGTGGAGCACTTTGAGTTGGTTTGTGAATTTTTTTGGTAATGGAAGTAATGATTGCATAGTGGTCTGTTATAGTTGATTGATATACAATGGATTTGTTGTCTAGTTTACTCTTAACGAACACATGATCTATACAACTACTATTGTTTATGTCTGATTCTCTTGTTGGAGTGGTGACAGCTGGCAAATATCCTAATAAAGTTAGTGCATTTAGGTATTCGTTGGCTTGAGGATGCGTTTTGTTGATTATATTTATGTTAAGGTCACCAATTATGTAAGTGTTTTGGCAGTGTTTTATGTTTGTTAATATTTCTTGTAGTGAGTATAAGAATGGGGTTATATTATGTGTATTCGGAGATCTGTATATAGTAAGGATTGTTATGAGGTTATCAAGTTGTATTTGAAGGCAGTTGGCGTTTTTAATTCTGACCTCTTTGACTGAGTGTGGGATGTGATTTTTGATGTGTATAATAACGCCATCGTTTTGAGTTTGGTTATGTAGTGTGTTATAGTGATTGTAGTTTTTTATTGTTTTAGGAAGGAAATTTTTTTGAATCCAGCATTCGGTCAAGACAATTACATCGAAATCTAAGGCAAGGTCAGTAAGAAGAATGGATAATTCATCAAAATTTTTGTTAATACTTCTAATGTTCATTGAAAATATCATAAGGGTAGAATTAATTAATAATAATTGACGTACAACTTCAGAATCGTTGGTTGATGAACATGGGATAGGTGTTGTATTATCTAGTAGATCTGCTAAGTCTTCCATTTTTTGGTTTTTTGCATTGCGTTAATTATTAATAGTAAAGATGTAGTGACAGTGATATCTTTGTTAGTAATATAGGTATTGATTTGTTGTGAAGATGTAACATAAGAATATAATTTATACTTGGTCATTTTGAAATTAGGAAGATTATAGAAATAAGAATTGAAAGCAATGGTATTATGAATATGTGGTATACATGGGATTTGAAATAATGATTTTGAGATAAAAATCTTGTTTGTAGGTAAAAATAACGCACGGTTAAGTAATGTAAGAAAAAAATATTTCCGAAAATTCTTATTGTTCGCAGAACTAAAAACAATAAAATTTAAAAAGTTAATTTCATTCTTGTTAGTAATTAAAGTAATATTGCATTTAAGAGTAATCGTATCAATATGTAGAATATTATTAAAATAAGTTGTACCACTGGTTTCTGTTGTTGGCAATAGTCGAGAAGGAGTTCGCCAGTTATTAAGAGCAATAACAAAATAAGCAATGTATATAATTGTATAAAGCATAGTAAGTTGTAATGGTTTTGATGCAATTACAATAACACATTTTTTACATGATAAGAAAAGTAGATTACTGGAAAGAGGTGATTGTATTAAGTTATTTGATCGATTAAAAACAATGATGGGGTACATGCTTTTGTTAAATGTCTTTGGGCTAGAAAAATCCAATAATATGTTTTTTGTAACAGAGAGTATCAAGTAATATATAGATGAATATATAATAGTATACAGGAGAATCATGTAAAATAAAAGTATACCAAAGGATGAAAATTGATTATAAGTTATTTGGTGAGGGAGATAAAAGGTTTTTGGTTTTTTCATTGATAAGTATAACGGGCGTCCCAACGTCTTTGCGTACATATACTTGTCCCCCTCTGGTCCAGGCAAACTTAAAAATATTGTCTCGTGGAGCCTTACGTGCAAGAAACCAATGATGTTTAGCTCGAAATGTCAAGTGTCCATTGATATAAATCTGAGAGCTCTTTCCTGCCATTCCTATGATATTTGTGTTTAGTTTATCCTCCCGATTTGCAGATCGCTTGTTAAATGTTTTTATGTCATTTAAGAAGATGTCACGGTCATCGTTTGTTTTGAATCTGAGGATTATCGGCCGTTGTAAATCCTTGTTGGTTTTTTGTCCAGTACGGTAGGCTGCTTCCACGTTTTTCACTTCTGTTCCGGCATTTGTAATTTTTTGGATATTGAAAACAACATTTTTTAAGTCTTCTCCGCTTACTTCCGGGATTCCTCGTATTTCTACGTTTTTCGACCTGTTTTCCCTGTCTACATTTTCAAATTGTCCTTCTATTTGCTCTAAGCGCGCTTCAAGATCACAGTTTTTTTTTTCAAGTTTTTTGTTTATATTCTCGAGTTCGTGGACTCGAAGTAGAATATCCTCGTATTGTTTACTCATTGCTGAGATTGTGGCGAGAATTTGGGTGTTTTGGTCGAGTATTGCGTTTTGTTTTAATAGTAGTTCGTTGTCCAAAGTTGAGGCACCGCTGGCAGTGACATTGAAAGCCGGAGTGTCAGATAGGCATTTCTTGCATTTAATTTGGGCGCGTCGCTCCTTAGTGAGTCGACGGTATGAGGTCTCTGCCACTCCGCTGCAGTGCAAATGGAATATTCCCTTGCACACGGCGCAGGTAAATACGGACTCGTCGGAGAGAGTGGGTTCTGAACAGGCATTGCAATTATTCATGTTGTGGTTATGTGGTTAGTTAGGTGGTAAAGTTGTCCTTGCGCCTGTTGGCAGGCAAAATTCGTAACACAAGTGATAAATTTTGGTTCTGATGTCTTTGTTAGGCGATCTGTTCCAGAATAATTGTATTGGGAAAGTAAAGTTGAGTAGTAGTGAAGACCGCTGCCCGCAACTGAACTAAATTCACTTTTATATTGTGTTAGTAAATTATCCAATGTGCACTAAAAACTTTGATTTCTATTATTTATAAAAAAAATAAATATAATTTTGATGTTTATAAACACTGTCACCGTCTATTGGGCAATAGTTGAATTAAAAATATTTTCCTTCACAAGTTTGCAAGCATTGCCATCTATTGATTCGTAGGCGTAACTCAATTTATTTTATAATTTTAATGTATGTAGGTATTTACTGACATCTATTGACTAATAGAGTAAATATGCCATATGTAGGTAGGGCATCCAAATAATTTGTTAAAATCTCAGTTTTTAAATTTTTTTGTAATGAGTTTCTAAGAGAATGCGGTTCAGTACATACATAAAATTAGTTCCAGAATTTCCGCTGCACTATGATGCACAGATACACAAGTTATATAATGTTTACATTAAACTTTTGCGCTTTGTTCCACTATTTTATACGGATCAAAATTAAACTTGACGTCTGTCATTGACTTTGTTGCACTGATTTGAGAATGAATAAACTAATATTTATGGTGTTATTGCACTTACGCATTGGATGCCTCCATTCGATCTCCTCAATTTTCTTTAGCCTAACAATACAGGGTCTGTTGGTGGACGGGATAGTCTCTCTCGCTGCAGCAGCTAGTCCAGTTTCTTCACCACCTAGGATTCTAGCTGCAGAGTTTCCATCTTCTATCACCGTCGAACGTCACAGCGGTGCTGCCAAGGTCTGGTATATATGTGAGGATATTGTGTCAGCGCTTTATTAGCAGCAGACACATAGGTACCTGTACGGATGATGAACCTCGTGCTGGCACTGTTGGTGGACTCTCTCGCTGCAGCAGCTGGTCCAGTTTCTTCACCACCTAGGATTCTTGCTGCAGAGTCTCGATCTTCTATCTTCGTCGAACGTCACAGCGGTGCTGCGAAGGTCTGTTATCTATGTGAGGATATTGTGTCAGCTCTTAATTAGCAGCAGACACATACCTGGACGGATGATAAACCTCGTGCTGGTAATGTTAGTGGACGCGGTAGACTCGGCTGCAGAGTCTCCATCTTTCATCTTTGTTGAACGTCACAGCGGTGCTGCCAAGGTCTGGTATCTATGTGAGGATATGGTGTCAGCGCTTTATTAGCAGCAGACACATACCTGGATGGATGACGAACCACGTTTTGGCACTGTTGGTGGACTCTCTCGCTGCAGCAGCTGGTCCAGTTTTTTTACCACCTATGATTCTTGCTGCAGAGTCTCCATCTTCTATCTTCATGTCACCTGTTCCTATTCTACATTTTACTTTACTTAATTTCACTTTATTTTGGTAATATTTATATTTTTGTAATACCTGCATCAACTGTAAAGCGCCCCTGAGGTGATATCTCACAAAAGCAGCGCTATAAAAATTCTACATGACGGTAGGAGCAAAAAAGAAAATTAACTTTTATCGAAATTCCAATGTTTATTTTCCCATACAAACAATTCAACCTTACACCTAAAAATAACTTAAATCGTTGGAATTTGAAAAAGTAATTTACCTTTTATACTTGTACTGTCATGTAAAATCACCCTCCGAAGTTAGCGCACTTAACCCCAGACACCTGTACATTATTTTGACCCGGAGAGTGGGATTATTCATTCCTTATTTGACCTAATTGTGCGCAATGCAATCTAATATTACGTTAGTCGGTTAGAATTTTAGGTACCAAAACATGTGATGTCATCATGTTGCAGGTGTATTGTTCGACTGGGTACTACGTTATTATCACTTTTTGCGAAACCGAAAATCTTCGCATGGGATAAACACCTCAATTAGATGACATAATTTGAAATTGACGAATATTTTAAGAACGTTTCTTTATTTGGTTAATAAGATAGTATTTATATCATCATTAGTCATCAATTTCGACGGTTCTTCTGTTGCAGATAGGTATTTGCAATAAAGCCTCATTCAGAGGTGAATGAAATATTCGGCGCCCAGTACCTAAGTGCTTGTCAGGGATGTTGACGCTATTTACGCCATTCGCATAAAGGATTAGACGATTTTTGTTACAAGCACGCTATTAGCTTAGAAAAATACTTTTTCATGATGATTTTTTCTTAAGAATCAGTCCCACGTTTGTTGGCTTTTAATTAAATTATGAATTTTTCGAAGAAAATTTCTTCTGAAAGCTTATCACCTTGTGATGACATTATTTACTATATTAAAACACAAATAACTTTGTTTAGATCACATTAATATATATAACCTCTACATGTTTCATGAACAATGTTCACCTCATCACTATACTTGCTACGTATATACTTGCACCTGATGAGGTGAACATTGTTCATGAAACATGTAGAGGTTATATATATTAAAGTAATGAAAACAAAGTTATTTGTGTTTTAATATAATAAATTATGAAATGTAAATTAGGACAGTCGTTAGTTGCAGGTTGCAGGCTCAGGTAGAAGCTTCATCAACCAGAGCTTTTAGTTTCCACAGAGGCAAGAACCATTCAATTTCCAAATTCTATAAATATACACACACTTGTATTTTTTATTTATATATTTTATTTTATATATATTATTCATGTATGTGTGTGTCTGTGTGTGTGTATTGTACGAAATCAAGGAGATATTTAAGGATTATAAGCTTTTGGGAAGTTTGCAGTTCTGGTATACTTGTACTTTGAACATATTTTTTATTTCAATTCCAATTTTTTGTATCTGACTCTGGATCCATAGATAAACCACTCAAACAAACATGAAACAAATTGGTCCTAAAATACCGTAGATATGCCAATATATAGACAGTACAATTATCATCCGGAGCCTACTTATTATACTATACACCAATGAAAAACTCTGAACCTTTATCCCATATACTTTCAGAGTTTTTCATTGGTGGATATAGTTAGTCGTCATGACGTCACAATATTTCGGTTCCAATTTTCGATCGGAGTTATACCCCCCTGCGTGGGTCTGTCTGTGAGTGATTGTAACTGATCCAATGAACTAGGATTTGTTTTGAATTTGATATTAATTTTGAATTTGACATTTTCAAAATAATGGGACCTGATTGAGTCGAGAATTCAGACAAGCAATAAAGTAATGAGGTACCTATAGTATAATATTTTAACAGAAAAAATACATTACGGTTATTTTCAAAATTCGAACTGGTGTGTCATGAATTAAGATATTGTTTTATAACTTACCTGAAAAGAAAATAATGTTTTCGTAAATATTTTTTCTTGATCATTCTGTAGCAATTGTCTTTGCTCTTATACTTTCTTATATATCTTATACTTTCAGGTTCACAAATTCTACATTTATAATATACCGTGATTTTTAAAGGTTCTGCGCTAGTGTGTTGATATTAATAACATTGTTATTAACTTAAACTATAACTTCAATGATTTTTTTGTTTATTATAATTTTTGTGGTTACCTAGGCAAAAACAGCTTATCGAAATTGCTGGACTATTACTTTAGTGTTTAAACTATTGTCATATATACCAACCTATCAAACGAAATTGGGATAGTATCGCGCTAAAAACTCTTTTTGTGAATGAGGTTACGGTGCTCAAGGTTCACCTGTGAATTCACGAGATTCCCATGCGTAAAAAAACACAGATGCTTTCAGACATTTCACTATTCCACTGTTATTCGTAGTAACCGGTTATGGGTAGGCTCTTGCGATGCCTGAGGATATTTTTTAACCAAACGTAAAGGTGTTATCGTAATGGGTATGAATGAACCTACTTACCGAGTGGCCAAGTGGGGTAAACAAATTAACGATATAATCTAATAGCATACAGAAAAACTAAAAGAAAAAATTATTCCACTAATTTGTATATTTGCTAGAATAGCTCATCTTCTACTAACAGAAGTAAATATGGGCTAATGATTTAGCTTAATCCAGTCTCACATAAATGTTGTGATTGAAATATGGGGAAACACACAGATTTCATACTTAAACAATTAACAAACTTATACAAATAATACAAAATAAAGTTATAAAAAACTATTCCTTTATAACTCAGATATCTCACGGAACAACTATACCAAAAAATGAACTTATTGAAAATCAGAATATTGTACGATTGTAACATATGCTTTTTAATCTATTTTTTATTATTTATTGAGTTAGTTTATACAACATTTGAATATAAACTAATATAAACAAGATAATATTTCATTTTATAACTTTAAATATTTTTACAGTAAACATAACATTTCTTTTTAAATACATTCATTCTTCAGACTTTCAGGCATTTCATCATACATCTTTAGTCCTTTGTACATTAGGCAGTTCTGTGATTTTGATTTCTTCATATGTGGCAATCTAATTCTGTTTACATTTCTGGTGTCGTAATTATGAACATCTCTATTAAAAACAATTTTATCCTTAAAATATTTTGGCATTCATTGTTCATGACTTTATGCACAAAAATTAACACATTAAATAACAGTCTCTTTTTTATTGGAATCCAATTTAGATGCTCTCTCATTTGATTAATGCTTGCGTATTTGTCTTTTCCCAGTATACATCTCATAGCTCTATTCTGTATAGCATCTAGTTTGTTCAAATTTCCTTCATTGGCCAAAAATAACATACTAGAGCAATAATCTAAATGTGGAGCAACTATAGTTTTATAAATGAGCTCTGTAGTGTTATTTAGTTTATTTCTTAGTCTTCTAAGAAAATTGACTTTGTGAAAATTGAATACAAATTGAACTAATATAAACGAACACAACATTTACAGTCACAAGTTCACGAACAATATTTGAGACAACACAATAAATTGTATACTTACATATACAGTAAATACTGAAAGTGGTTAGAGAAGAATTGGCTATGAGGGTATACACATTTACGTAACTAGATGTCAAATACTCGAATTCAACCGAATCATACCAATTCATGTAATGTTCAACCACAACTTTTTTCTGTACTTATAAAAATATATTTTAACAAAATATCAATTATCATGGTACGTACCAATTCCGATTTCAAAAAATTATGTAAATTAAAAGTGAGATTACATCAAAGCAAATGTACCTTAATGGGCCTGGACAGAGCTATTTCGCCTACTCACCATCCGATTTACAGAACACCAGCATCATGCTGTCCTGCAAGTTATCCAGCAAATCGGATGGTGAGTAGGGCCTTTTTTTAAGTCGCGGGGTAAGGGAAGACATATGAAAAATGTATTTACATACTTAATTTTAACATGACATGTCCCATCCCATGTCTCTCTAAATACCCAAACAAATGTTGAAACATTGTTCATGCAAATTCAGATAAATTCGTTGCGTTTTGGTATTTTATTTTATTGTTTTAGAAAATATGTATTATTTATTTTATTGATAATCATTTATATTACCCACCCACAGCAGTGCCTTTGTGGGTTCACTTAACTTTTTTTTTAAACATTTACACGAAAGTTTTATTCTGAAAATTTGTATGTTTTTTATGTGTAAAAAAATATTGTGCAAAAATAAAGGAAAAAAAATCTCTAGCCGTTATATGAAAAAACAATATAAAAATAAAGTAGTTTGTTTATACCTCTGTTTATAGCGTCCATTTGTCCTTAGTTCAGTTTACCAAATGCATATTGGAGAAAATTAGATCAAATTGTTAATTACGTACCCTCTCCCCTTGCTATGTGTAAGATATCTAAGACATTTCTGTTATTTTTATGTTTTTTTTTTCTGTATGTAACATGAATTTTAGGTGGAAACTTCACTGGTTAATGCAAATATGTAAAAAGTAATTAGTATTTATATAAAATGCTTTCCCCAAACTAACTAAAATAAAACAAAATGAAAATACCACTTACTTACTGCATACCAAACATTTCAAAAGTTTTTCATACCAGATGGGTGCCAGGCAATTTCCCCTTACCCTAGATTTTGCTTCAATATCATTACACAAAATAGCACTAATGCCCTGTTCTGGGCCTTTTATGTTCAATCATCAAAAAGAAGAAAAAAATACTATTGTAAAACACGGGAGGTACACGGATATATGGATAGGCGCTTCGGATTACCAATAAGGAAAAAATCAAGCACAGAACATCACATTGTTATGTATTATTCATGGTGTCCGGAAACTAGTGATGCAAGCACGAAGTTGATGAATCTATATCACATTTGAAGTCGATTATGTAATTTATTTTTATTAGACCTCTCATTTTCGAGAAAATCGAGTACGAAGTTGAAATGTTTTAAGTAAAAAAAAATCGGTCAGATGTTGTTTTTTAAATGTGCCGAAGCGAAGACCTGACTCCAAAAGTTTTTTTAATCGCTTAGGTGCCAAAAAAACGGAAAAAAAGTATTTTTTCAAATACTTATATGGAGAAAAAAAAGTTTTTTGGATTATTTATGCAGATTCATAATTTTCCCGGACACCGTGTATAATATGTTGACCATGAAACTGTGCAAATTTATCATGACAAAAAAATGAAAAATATGGCACTAAACTGAGGACTGAGGATAGAGGTTATTTTGGTTACTTACTGGTACTTTATTCTTAAGAGTTTTCACTAAAACACCGATTTTTTAAGGTAAAATTGTACTTTTGAAAACCAGGATCCCGGGATAATTTTTTTTCAGCTTACCGAATCCTGCAATTATAACATCCCGTAGTTTTTAAGCTCTAGATATTATAATAATTATATTGTGAGACCAAAACACGTGAAAACGTAATAGTTTTATAAACTTCATCACGGGTGTGATCTAGATATTATAATAAATATAATGTGAGACCAAAAAACGTGATAATTTTGTAAACTTCATACATACACATTCATGTAGAATTGTCATCATGCTCGGACGCGTTTTATCATTGTTTATTAATTAATTAATTTTTGTTATGTGACACTACAAAAGCATGGCCACGAACAATCCCGAATTTTATATGTAGTTACGTTTTTTATGCAGCCAGCAATTTGCGCGCAATTGTAAAAATAACTAGTTATTTATAAGCAGATTTTAAGTTCGCGCACTAAATTGTGATATTACTATACGAGGTGCCTGTATACGTCAGATTCATTTATTGACAAATCTCTAACAGGGACACGCCCACGCCACTCCCCCTACTCCTCGCCACTTGGTTTGTTCCCCTCGCCTTTATGGACAGTTCTTTACTCTGTGACTGGGAGATATTTAGATTTTGCACATAATATACTGGTAGATTGTATATTATTGTTATTCATGCGGACAATGCTTACAAAACAAACGAAGCAAAAATGAAACGTTAATTTCATTACCGATTAAGTAATCTTAGAAGATGGAAAAATCTTGAATTCAATAATAAATTCACCTTAGTTAAGTGGATACTAGTTTTCCGGTCATCCTGTATATCAATGGCGGAGGTAGGTACCAATTATTATAACCTAGCGTGTTTTTAGAACTGTGGCAAATCTTGCGTAACTGTACATCCATAGAATGTCAATATAAAAACGACGCTCGATGGTCGTTCTCGCTTCATTCAACTGGGGAAAAATACGTAGGTACTTATCTATTTGAGGACATGGTTACTGGTTATGTGCATAATATGGATGGATATTTGAACGGCAAAATTTTGCAAAAACGGCAATTATTTGAAGTGATTTTTCACAAAAATGGCTTTTTACAATTCATCCAAACTTTTGTACTTATTCCATTTATGAAATTTAAAAAAAAAATCACATTATTTATAATTAAGTAGGTAGGTATTTAAGTACCTAATTTCAAATCTCATGATTTCAGAGGAAATTTTCGTTTTGATTTATTAAATAAGAGACAATAATTAGAATATAATTGTTTGGACGCGAGATCTTTTGTTCACAGAACTACTACCAAATAGATATCTTGTTATATTAAATAACAAATATTATATTAAATAACATTCATAAATGGAATAAGTACAAAAGTTTGGATGAATTGTAAAAAACCATTTTTGTGAAAAATCACTTCATGAATACAATTTGTCCGAAGAAACGTCACTATATCAATGAAATTTTTTTTTTACTTTTTTACATAGCGTTTTGTGAATGGTAGAAGTAGTCGAGGTTGTCGAATCACATACTGGAGTCACGCCATGTTAAGAGAATGATAGAAGAGTATGTATGAATGTGAACCAGGCAAGGAGTGTGTGCCAAGACAGAATTGCTTGGCACCTTTGATTATATAAATGTCTAGATTGAGCGTTCGAGCGACGAAACGCCAAAAAAAAATATCGGCCAACCGTTGGCTGATAAGCTCGTTCAGTCCGCTCAGTTGTGAAACTATCGCTGTGCTTTAAACACGTGTTGTGTGACATTTGAAAATGACGATTTGCGCTATAACAGTGTGCAGAAATTACAAAGGACGATTGAAAATAACTAAAAATGTTACCTATCATAGGTAAATTACCTTTTCAAAGCCATATAATAACCATTTAGTTAAAGAAACAATTCAGTTTTAATAGTGTAATTTAGTCTTGACAACGCCATATTTTGACGCATTGTTTACAGGGTTGCCTGTTCTTCAAATTAAAATACCCACATAAGGTAAAAATTGCAAGGCGTAAATGACGCCGTTCTATTTATAAAGAACATTAACTTTAAATTCAGTAAATTTAAATGATTCATCTCTTTAAGAAATATAAGAATCTAGTAAATAAAAAAAATTCCCATGAGTGCGTTGTTAATTTTAAAATTGGTTTTAATAATTACCCAAAGTACACTATATATAATAATATTATAATTGTGAAAGTTTGTCTTTGTGTTTAAGTGTTTGTAAATTCTTCGGGTTGACACTATATTTAAAAAAGTTATGAATTCTAAATTTGTTTATCTATTAAAATTACAAAAAAATGTGACAGGTTTGTTTGATGAAGTATCAAGTAAACTTTTAATTTTATTCATGCATATTTTACAGAATACCTAATGATCCTATATATTTTTAGGTAGGTATAGATTTACCTGGTTGTGGGCCACCTTCTTTAATTGATGATGATAAAAATTTAAATTTAGACACAGCGATACCTGCCAGCCATTTGGCAGCGTCTAGGAATGTATCTTTCTTATTTTCCGTATTTCTTGTTTATTTGTTAAAAATAATCAAATAAAAATAAATCTCTTTTAACAATGATTTTCTTTTCATTTATATCATTATATTCATGTAGAAAACTATCTTACTTAAATGAATTCAAAATTAAACGAATTATAGGTCCCGCAAAATCGAAACATATTTTTTCCCAACTTTTTTGGGAAATACTAGGGAGCTAGTATCACTCAATACGCCTACAGTGACGTTAAGCGCTTACGTCAACGATATAGGTTGCGTATACTTGTGTGCGTGACACGCACACAAGTATTTCAAATCTGGCCTGTTCTTTCTGTTGGAATAACAGTGCGACACTCTATCTAGACATTTATATAATCAAAGCTTGGCACACACTATCTGCCTATCCCTGCGGAGAAACTGCGTGATGGTTAGTTAGTTAGCTAGTTAGACAAGAATCTAAAAAAGGTTAAACCGTAGCAGAAACGTCAAAATTTACGCTAGTAAATATTTCCAGTCCCACTAAATCCAAGCATTTGCTAGTCTTGAGCGTTATCACCTTAAAAAATAAATGTTTGCTCTTCAACCTCAATACATATTTTACTTGCAATATTATGGTCTTGGTAAGGTTTTTATGGTAAGGAATTCAGTCCATAATAATCTACCTTTAAATGTGTTGAAAGGTACGGCGATTAACCTAATGCGTAAGGAACTCAGTCGAGATTGCAACTAATGAGGAGATATATTACGAGGTGGATTCTTCGGTAATGTTTGCTAATGACAGTGTAAGGAATAAACTAGTAGTTCTGTGAACAGTAGACCTCGCGTTCAAAAAAGTAAATTTATAATTTTCTCTTCATTTAAACCAAAACCAAAACTTCCTCTGAAATTTTAATTATTCAAAAATCCTCTCTTTTGTCGAAAATTGCTTCCCCTCCAGTCAACATCTCATCTCTTCTAAGTCTGAAATTCGAATCCAATAATTTGAAATGATGACCTTAAACTACCCTGGAAAAGTGAAAGGTACTCTTTTTTCTTAGGCAATTCTGAGGCTGATGGGGGAGAGGGGTTTGAACCCTCTTAATCCCACATATATTTTTGCTGGTTTATTATTATATAGCTGTCAAAGCATCCTGTTGCCGATCTTTAATAAGTATCACACCTGTATTGTCTTAAGTTTAACATCACACCTGCAATCCATTGTACCATATTTGGATATAATAACATGCACATCAATAGATCCCTTTTCGGAGTGTCCTCGTCTTTATTGCCAAAAATACAATGACAAATAATTATAATATTATCCTCTGTAATTGCTTTCTTGTTCAAGCTTTGTTTGGTTTGCAGGCAGTAGTCCTTCTAGGAGCTGGCAGGGGGACACTGTGGTTGTTTGAGTGTTTGGTAGGTACCAACGTAACTCCATCACGCTAATTACCGCAGGGGTAGACGGAGAGGGTGGAACGCCACACAACTGTGTCTTGGGCACACATTCCTTCAATTTTCCGTTTGATTCACTTGATCTTGATTCCAGGGGCATCCATGACTTTATCCACTGCGTACATCATTATAGCGGAATATGATGACTTAAGGCGATGCCATACGTAGTAATGCAAAATCATGTGTTTTTGGTTTGAAAATTTGGTCGCCTAGAAATGTTTCAGATGCTTTAATTAAATACTGCAAGTAGAATACATCTTGGCCTTTAAAATGATCAAGTATTTTTTAGATGAGTCTTTTTATAAGCCCAGAAAAAAATAATGTATAGGCCTACGAAAACTGCTTTAAAGTTCAAAATCTCCTACTTACGTACCCATTTTCGGTTATGATTTTATTGTATAATGTGGCAAATTAAGTTATTTATAAAATGATCGGAAAAAAATTAAATATTTATGCCTGAACATCCACAAAATAAAATAAAAGGCACTTTTTGGCCATGTTTTTTATTGCATAAATCAAAACAGGCGGATGGTGTTAAGCGGGAATTTAAACCTTATCGCCATCTACGTAATGGTTGTTATTGATAGCGGCTCAATTTAAAATATTACACGACGTAGTGCATCGCCTTAACATCATCTCATCACGTAAATGTGATTGGACGGTTACGTTCGCTAGTATTGTAATGCTACGTGCTCAATTAAAAAGATGGTTTGAAAGGGAAATACGTAAATCCGGATGTTATGCGCGTTAATTAAGCGAAAATGGTTAAAATATTTAATAAAACACGACTCGTTTGAAATAGTGCAAAGATTTCTAGACAAATCCTTACGTTGCATTTAAAGATACACCGTCATACCTATAACATATTAAATAACAGAACAAAACTATTTTTAATAATTTTCGTAGCTTTGCGTTTTTTTTATCAAGGGAATTTCATACAATAGGCCACTTGCATGGATTTCATAACGACTTGGAAAAAATCGTGTGGATAGATCTTTTTACTAAGATTACGAAAATGTTAGTAAAATTTTGTAGAAATGTACATTTATTTTTTTTATTTTTCGGAATAACTTTATTGAGTAAAACCTCAAATTGTAATATTTAAATATTGAAGACAATATTAGAGATTTTTAAACGAAAATCTGAAACAGAAAAATCAGAAAAGGAAACGGTCACATCTGGGACTCGAACCCAGGACCCTTGTCTTTCCGGGACAATGCTCTACCAACTGCGCTAATGGGACCCTATTCCCCTCGGTCACTTTTAACTGTATCATACTTCGAATAAGAACTACCAACATTGTCTTCATTTTTTCACCGCACATTTTTATTGGCAACTATCTTTATGTATGATCGCAAGATTCAACCCGAACTAAATGCAATCCAGACAGCGTCTTTTAGATAAACCTATCTTATTTTTTATTTTTAATGTGCGACATCTGTTGACTTTTTCTGCAAGTCTAGAATGAATATTTATTTTTCGGAATAACTTTATTGAGTAAAACCTCAAATTGTAATATTTAAATATTGAAGACAATATTAGAGATTTTTAAACGAAAATCTGAAACAGAAAAATCAGAAAAGGAAACGGTCACATCTGGGACTCGAACCCAGGACCCTTGTCTTTCCGGGACAATGCTCTACCAACTGCGCTAATGGGACCCTATTCCCCTCGGTCACTTTTAACTGTATCATACTTCGAATAAGAACTACCAACATTGTCTTCATTTTTTCACCGCACATTTTTATTGGCAACTATCTTTATCTATCTTCGAGTCCCAGATGTGACCGTTTCCTTTTCTGATTTTTCTGTTTCAGATTTTCGTTTAAAAATCTCTAATATTGTCTTCAATATTTAAATATTACAATTTGAGGTTTTACTCAATAAAGTTATTCCGAAAAATAAATATTCATTCTAGACTTGCAGAAAAAGTCAACAGATGTCGCACATTAAAAATAAAAAATAAGATAGGTTTATCTAAAAGACGCTGTCTGGATTGCATTTAGTTCGGGTTGAATCTTGCGATCATACATAAACGATAGTTGCCAATAAAAATGTGCGGTGAAAAAATGAAGACAATGTTGGTAGTTCTTATTCGAAGTATGATACAGTTAAAAGTGACCGAGGGGAATAGGGTCCCATTAGCGCAGTTGGTAGAGCATTGTCCCGGAAAGACAAGGGTCCTGGGTTCGAGTCCCAGATGTGACCGTTTCCTTTTCTGATTTTTCTGTTTCAGATTTTCGTTTAAAAATCTCTAATATTGTCTTCAATATTTAAATATTACAATTTGAGGTTTTACTCAATAAAGTTATTCCGAAAAATAAATATTCATTCTAGACTTGCAGAAAAAGTCAACAGATGTCGCACATTAAAAATAAAAAATAAGATAGGTTTATCTAAAAGACGCTGTCTGGATTGCATTTAGTTCGGGTTGAATCTTGCGATCATACATAAAGATAGTTGCCAATAAAAATGTGCGGTGAAAAAATGAAGACAATGTTGGTAGTTCTTATTCGAAGTATGATACAGTTAAAAGTGACCGAGGGGAATAGGGTCCCATTAGCGCAGTTGGTAGAGCATTGTCCCGGAAAGACAAGGGTCCTGGGTTCGAGTCCCAGATGTGACCGTTTCCTTTTCTGATTTTTCTGTTTCAGATTTTCGTTTAAAAATCTCTAATATTGTCTTCAATATTTATTTATACATTTATTTTTATTTTTAAATAAATAAATCCATTATTTGGGCTCGTGTCGTCACTACATGAAAATGTCCCGTCTACTGAAAATGTTCCTATTAATTTTGTAAAATTCCACACTGATTTAATTTTTTTATATGGCATCACTTTTATTTCAGGCGAATTTTTGAATTCGTTCACTAGATTTATTGTTTGTTCTCTGCGAACTTTTCATTTGGTTTGAATTTTTGATAGATGTGAAGAGAACCCCGTACAATTTAGATGTCGGTACGTGTTTTAGAGGTATAATGGTTATGGTGCTGATTTTATCAAAATCAAATTTTATAATATTCTTTTTATTATTATAATTTACAAGTACAAGTATATTACATTGGATTTATTAATATAGACGTTGTACATTATAATGATTTATGATCAATAAGATGGATCAAGGAAAAAAATATTTATGAGATGTAATATTTTTGGAATGCCTCGTTATTCTGCTGTGTCATTCGTGTGGAAAACGTTCTTTTTTTTTAAAATGATTTTCGGCTATGTAATCATTGTTTTTTCTCACCTATAAAATTATGTCCCGTCTTTCCGGTTTATAAAAAAAGGTCTGATTTTTCGGATTGAAATTTTCAAAAAATCCTCAGGGTTTCAAAAATACGATTAAAAAATAATAATAATACAGAATGTCTTAGAATATTTTCCTTAACCGGAAAAAAAAATTAAAAAATATGATGCAAGTGGCCTATTACCGTTTCCGCCTAACTTAAAAACTTAAGGTGTAAAAGAGAAAAATGCTACGTATCTGTACAAATTCGGAATGCGGGGGCTTAAACAGCTACCTCACGGGTCGGCCGGCCGCGTAAAGGCCGCTGAGGCGAAGCTTAATGCTAAATCACTGTTTTGATTAATGTTTATAACGAATTGGTGTACATTATGAACCCCAAAAAATATGCCTTAGTTAAATTGAAGGTTTTCCTATCGTTTCGTTTAGGTAAAATACAAATAAAATAATAAATTACTCAACAAAAAATATAAATGTAAGCTACTAAAAAAAATATTTTTTCAATAGAAATGTATGAACGCGTAAAGGAAACAACTTTTAAAAAATACAGTATTTTAGCTAAAATTATCTGTGACAGTTTTATTTGATTAACTTTTTTGCTTTCTTATAAAATTATTTACAAAATAAATAAAAAAACATTTTGTGCTTGAAATCGAACGTTTCTAGACTCCGTTTGTCAAACAATTTTAATGCTTATTACCTACAATATAAGGTATACCAAGAATATACACATTTTTGGCTTGTAGCTTCCTCTTGAGATGGAGACAATTTTGTGTCAAGTTGCGCTGCGTATACTATATTGTAATTAAATAGTTATTATTGTAAACATAATGAGGTATATTAAATAAATATAACGATCATAAAATCATTATTGTATTTATATAAATAAAACTGTTATACATACCTACAAATAACAGAATCAAGGAGTAACCGAGATGCCTAAATATCAAAAATTAGATATGAATATAGGTATAAGTAAAAATGAACATAGGTATTAACGTGAAAATGAATATAGGTATTAAGGTGAAAATAGATATTAACGTGTAATTGAATATGGGTATTAACGTGAAAATTAATAACGTTGTTAGGAAGTGAGTTAACTAAGAGCTTCACAGATGCACTCATAGAGGGCAGTGCAAAGAGCTTGCTTGGAAGTCCGCAAGATGGCAGCTAGTAGTCAGTAGTCGCTAGGGCCAGTTAGGCTGCTTCCAGACAAACTTGGTGTTTGCAGATCTCATTTAGCCAGCTCCTAGTTAGGTCGACCATCGAAGTCACTCTTGTAATACGCGAAGTATTGAATAAATCCCTGATTTAATAAAAAGAACTTATTCTCTAAAACTCCTTCCTCGACGAGTTGGAAAACTGTTTGTAGGAACACAACAAACGTTAAAATGAATATAAGTATTAATGTGAAAATTAACATAGGAAATGGCTATTTTTTAAATATGTTTGGGACTATAAATACTTTTTCAAATTTATCAAATTTCAAATTCATCTGATAATTGTAATCCCATTGTATGTAAAAAATCTAACCCTTGGTTTATGCCAAAAGAATGATTTGTTTTCAAAGCATGGTAGACAAATTCAGAACAATTATTATTACTCAAACACCTTAGGTGCTCCTTCTCTAGTATTAAAATTTGTAAAAGCTTACCTATATACCTTATCTTATTTATTTTCACTAAAACGGCGCTAAATGAATTAGTCAAATATTATTTGTATTATTATGTTAAAAAAGCACTGGAGGTCCGTGAAAAACTATTTTAATTTTAATAATGTCATATTTCTCAATCTTACTACTCTAGCCCACGAAAAGTCTAGGACAGTCCCTGAAAAAGGTTATAATGGTAGCAAATTATTTTATAATTTATACCCAGTCAAGATAAGTAGTGCACAAATCATTCTAAATTCCTATACTCCATCAGAACGAGTTACTATCAACGAGCCCAAAATATCAATGAGTTGTGCAACCAACATGTTGGTGCAGCACTGCCTCATTTTGAATTGAACCAAAGAATGATTCGTCTGCCTTCAACCAAACTTACCAAGTTACCTACCTACCTGATTCTTCTACATACAACACCACCAACATACACTATACTAGTACATACCTACTTTTAGTACTAGAATGCGTGGAGTTGTATTATTAAAGTGCGTGTAAGCACTAAGCAGGGCCGGATTTATCGAAAAGCTGAGATGTTGCAGTTAACGGGCTCACATACTCATATGAGGATAGGATACCTTAAGTTTCAAAACTGCAATTATCCATTTTATATTATTTATTTTACTTTTGTTGTATACGCATTTATATGACTTTTTTAAAAGAAAGACAAACATTACCTACCGGGTTACGAATATCCCGACAATATTTAAAAAAAATCTCCTACTACTACCGTGATGGTAAGCGGAAAATGTTATTTGTTTCGTGATGGAGGACTTAGCCAACCGAGGAATTGAAGTCACGACGCCTGGGAGGGATCCAGACGCGATGCCAACTCGGCCACTGACCGGACATATTGCTTGTTTACTGGTTTGCAAAAAAAAGCAATGAAGTTTCTGCATAAAACAATACTTTGTGAAACGATGTGATGTTTACGTGAAACTCTATTCGTTCGAATACGGTCTTACGAATCTTAAGGAATCAGGCGCGCTGGAAGAACTAGGAAGTATTAAATACCTGTGTTGGCGGCCTCGCGTGAAATTATCGGGAATCCCACCTCAGCCAGGATATCAGGTATCTTTAGAATGACGTTCAGAGGTTTATAAACACAAGTGCTTGATTTACGGGAGGCCTATGTCCAAGTTTGAAACGCAGAAAGCCGACGAAGAAACAGCCAATGAAAATGTTTATCAGCTCAAGGAATTTTTAAATATTTAATCAAGTTCAGCAGAAGTAAGGAAAAGTTGGCCTTAATTCAGACACACTTATATGCCCTTAAGACATTTCTATCGATTTATCTCTTCTGTTCAACCAACTTAAAATGTCAGTCTGCCCCTGTATTGGATAAGTACCGAAACATGGGGATACTTTTGAATCGAGGGTCGACTTTGATCATTTCGGATATCTCAATAATTCCTTCCACCACTTGCAACACTTGCTTATTTTTAATGATATATTTTCGGGCAATGTGGATACAATGATGCTTAAAAATAAATATTAAATTACCGTGATTTATTTTTGGGGTATTATACCTCCTCCTTCCTTAGTCAATGTTTTCGACAGCATATAAAGCTACCTATACAAAATGCCAGCCGAACTACCGAGCTGAACCTTGAAGGAAGGGAACGAAGCAACCGCAAACGGCGTGAAACGCCCCATGCAGTTGCTTCGTTCATTTCCTGTAATTCGTGGCTCGACTCGCGTTTCGGTTCGCAAATGTATAACACGGCGTAATGTCCATTGGCTATAGGTGAAGGTAGCGCAACACGGCGTAATACCTCAAAAATAAATCATGTTACATTAAAAAATAATGTCGGTTGAATTGTGAAGCCGTTTTTTTTATAAATTTTCAAACACAGAAATATCAATACATTTTACTTGTATAAATTCCTCCACGATTATAATAGTTTCATGTTATTTATATTGTAAAGTAGGTTTATCAGTATCCATCGATATAATATATAACTACAAAAATATTTTGAACTCGCACATTTTCTTTCCTTATAATTTTTTGGGGAATTGTCGTATCATTGTCAAGCTTTTAAAAATGGTATATCGAAGTCGCCCCAATCCGAATGGTGACTCTGTTCCTTATTCTTCTCCCTAAACACATTAACTTTTTTTAAATATATTTCGGTAGTTTAAATATGCGCAATGAATATGACATAACAACAGTTATTTATATGGTTTTAAAATTGACAAAGTATGCCCATTTTACGTTACCTACCTGGAAGACATAGCTACACGTATAGAATAAAGAATCTCCAATTAAAGCTTCATGTTACATCAGAGTAGTGGTACAATTTTCTTGTGACTGTGACTGTAAATTTGCCCAAGTATAAACCCGACGAAAAAAAAACCCGTGGATTGATGTCATCAGAGAGCGGCGCATTTACTGACAGATCTTTCTAGCCTTTGTAGACTTTTTCGTACCTGCCGCTCGGACGGGTGACCAGGAATTAATTGCACTATTTACTAAGAACATGCTGTATGCATATGTTTAGTCATATAAATAGATAATTGACATTAGCTTTCATTGTGCCATTGTACGCATGGATTGACTCAAAGATGAGCCAAGCAGCACAAAACAAACTGACAACTTTCGAAATATCGAAAAATAATATCATTTCCTTTCTTAAATTAGTTATTTTTGATAATTTTTTAGTATTATAAAAAATATTTTATTTTTATTTAAAAAATTGCCTATTTAAATTTATACTTTTATAATGTCACTGATGTGAACACAATATTAACGTAAACATGATATGAATCTGTATTAATATTCTAAAAATATATACCTATATATTAAAACGGCAGCTCGTGATAATTGTAGGTATAGTTACGTATTTATCCATATTATTAATATGTATAAATATATATATATATTTTATATTATAGAAAAAAGACAGTACATGATTTACAGAGATGAAAGAATATACAGGAATAAGATACTTCACGATGGGTACCTATGATATGTTTCCTTGTAACGTCTGCTAAGTGGTATGTTTATTCCTTAATTACCAGGTGACTTGTGTAGTTTATAGGTGTGTGTGTGAGTGTTTGTGTGTGTGTGTGTGAGGGTGTGAGGGTGTGTATGTGTGTGTGTGTGTGTGTGTGTGTGTGTGTGTTTGTGTGTGTCTATATGTATGCGCATTGATGAGTTTAAATTATTGACATGATGCCACGTTTGAATTTGGGCAGTGAATCCGAAAAAATGTCAATGTTAGAGTTAAGACAAATATTATTTATAAAAGAGAAAAGAGTCGGAGGATTTATTTTTTATACACATCTACAGTTTTATTCCGAGATTGATGACATTTTCACACTTGACCTTCAGAGGAAGGTCACTCTCTACATTAGCTAATTGAGTCTAATCACCCACATCACCTTTCTCCACCCTTTAAAGTAGAATTAAGCCCGGGCAAGGCTGGGTACTTCAGTTATTATAATATAAATATCCAGGTCGATTTGAAAAACTTAGAACTAAAATAAATTAAAGTTATGCTGAGAATAAATTCTGTTCAAAAGTTACAATAATATGTTAATATCCTAGGTCAAAGAAATATTTTGATGTTAGTATCCATTTATATAATATATGTTATTTATATATGTGATTTATAAAAATAATATTAGACAATTTTTATAGCGCCGTTTTTGTGAGTTATCACCTCAGAGGCGCTTTACAGTTGATGCAAGTATTACAAAAAATATAAATATTACCAAAATAAAGTGAAGTTAAGTGAAGTAAAATGAATAACAGAAACGGGAGACATGAAGATAGAAGATGGAGACTCTGCAGCAAGAATCCTAGGTGGTGAAGAAACTGGACCAGCTGCTGCAGCGAGAGAGTCCACCAACAGTGCCAGCACGAGCTTCGTCATCCATCCAGGTATGTGTTTGTTGCTAATAAAGCGCTGACACCTGTGATTTATATAATATTTCTAATATATATGTGATTTTTATAATATATGTGATTTGTATAATATATGTGATTTATATAATATATGGTGATTTATAATATATATGTTATTTACATATATATGTGTGTGATTTATAGAATATATGTATTTTTTTATAATATGTGTAATTTATATAATATATCTGATTTATATAATGTATGTGATTAATATAATGTGTTCAATATAATATATGTGATTTATGTAATATATGTGATTTGTTTAATATTTGTGATTTATTCAATATATGTGATTCATATAATATATGTGATTTATATAATATATGTGATTTATATAATATATGTGTCCATAGAATTGTGGATTTTGAATAATCATACATTTACATCGTACAATCATTAACAAACATATTATTTGATATTTTTATCACCAATTATCATTTATGTATGTCGAAATGAAAACTTTTCCAGAATAGTTTCAAAATTTTAAAAACTTATTGCTAAATGCCAACTAGAATCCAATGGTATTCAAACGAATTTTCAGTTTGCAGTTCATAATTTTTTAATAGTTTTATTTGATGTATCTTTTGTCACATCTTCCAGTAAGGCCCTGTACCATGTTGTGATGTTACTTTAGGCGCTTTTTCCCAAACCAACGGCCATTTTACCTTACAGCTGCCTTCCAGTTCCCGCCGGCAACCAGCGCGGCTAGGAAAACATAACAACTAGTGATGGGCATTCTCGACATAGCTCAATAATCGAAAAAAAAATTCATATACTTTTTTTCTAATCAAATGTGTTTTAATGATGACTCACCGATATGGGTAAATGGGCAACGATCATTTTTGCACGCTTAAAAATCCAACGAGTTATAAAATTGATACAAAACACAACGATGGCGATTGATTGGCTTAAAAACCAATGACGATTTATTTCTTAATTGTTTTTATAGACGAAAAAAATATGATAAATTCTAAAAGGACTTTTTTCGGTTGTCTCGAAATAGCAATCTATAATTCTAATGATACTAAAAATGACTACTTTTTTTAACGGAAATTGTCGAAAAAATTCTCTTCAGCGATTAATTTCACTGAATTCGACTTAATGTAAGACGATTATTATTTTTTAATTTATATCTCGATTATGCACATCGCTACTCGGAAAACACAGGGCCGCCGAGTCAGTAACTCAGGCCATAGATTCCGCATTCAGCAACCATCAGTAACTCTCCGACATTCCCCGCGTTCAGTTGCGCGCACAATTTAAGGCGCCAATTCCGAGTGTTCGAATTTTAAAATTTAAAAAAGGTAAATTGAAAAAGTTTACTTACAATTTAACAAACAAGATGGCCGCAGAGATAGTAATTTATTTTGTTTTGTAATTGTTTTTTTTTTGTTATTTGTTTGTTTTTGTTATTGTTTAGTAGTTTTCTGGCGACCTAGATTGTTTGCATTCCCACATACATACCGGTCTACGCCTCTTTTTGTTTATCTGCAGGTGGTAATTTGTTGTTTTTGTGGTTGAGCTTTCTTGTCGCCTGTGTTGAAAGAATACATTACTTTTATAACTGTTCAATTTGGTAAGTACAAGATTTCAATAATGTATTAATAATCTGGAAACATCAATCGATTGATATTTTATTTATTTTGATTTTACTATTGTATCGATAATAAATGTTTACAGTTTAGATCATGTTGTAATATTTAACACTATTTCTACAATTTACTATTTATTTTTCAATTTTAAAATTATGTTCAATTACGTTGAATTACTAACAACAAAAAAATAATAAATCTTTTTTTTTACTCTTTAAAGTGACATAAACTACGTATTTGTAAGTGATAGATTTAGTTCTTGTCAGGGTAAATTATTATTTATATCAGATAAAGTACAGTTGTATAGCGCTTGCTTTGAAGGAAAATTATAAATACAAAGGATATTGTTACGCAATATAAAGTGTCAATTTCATTGTACAACGAAATTAATACATGGGATACCGTAATACGTTTCAGTTAAAATAAGCAAGAAGTAATATAAGTTAAAATTTCTAAGTAAACCCAGTTTTGCGTTTAACGTGTTCTCTAAAGCAGATTTGAGGGAAATGCTACGATTATGATTATTTATTACGATTATTTCTTTATGTTGTTGAAAATATTAATTTGTGGCAAAAGAATTTCACTGTACTCTTGATCTTTGTATCTTTTTGGGGTCTGAACCTGGTTCGTTCTGCTTCAGGCTCCTTCATACTGGTATTCACCGGAGTACTGTTTTTTTTTACCGTAAGTAGCAGCCAGAATATCACTCTGGTCAAAGACTACCAATCAGAATCTAAACGTTGCTTGAAATGGCTTTGGTGACCAGATCTGAATAGTCGGATTCACCATTATCAACTCCTCTTCTCCTCCCATTACACTCAACCTCACAACATTCCGAAAATGCCCAATTGGGAATACCGTAGTTCCCCCGCCTCCGGAACGTTGGGAGAGGTATTCACATAAAAAAACAATAGTATTAAATTGACATGTGTAATCTTTTGTTCCTGAGAATGTCTTAGCACGATCTAACGACAAGTAGACATAACTCAAAGCACATTCTGTCCATGTGATAAGTATTTACAGACGATTTCTCGCCCGAGGGCTTCTAACTTCATAACGAACAATGGAATGAAATCCATGAGACAATATTATTATGTATTTCGAAATAAACATTTCCGAGGAAACCCCAAGTTAGTATCGAGTCTTTTGAAGTCATTGACTCTCAGAATGAAAACGTTGCTTGAAATGGCTTTAGCCGTTTTTGTTACCAGATCTGAATAGCCAGGTACTTCCCCACCTTTCTCTTCTCCATCTCTTTCCATACCCCATTACCTTCAGCCTGACAAAATACGCCAATTGGGGATGCGGAGCAATTGACACTCAACCAGAGAGTCATTTTGAAAATTCGAACTGATATGTCGAGAATTCGGACAAGCGATGAAGTACCTACCTATTATATAATATTATGATAGTCGTTTTCAAAATTGGAACTTACGTGTCAAGAATTCAGACAAGTGATAAAGTACCTACCTACAGTATAATATGTTTTTTGTCAGAAAATTATTTTGATTCTATATTTGAAATGCGTAATTTATGACGAGTAAGGTCGGATTTTGTGATTTTCCAAGGATCTGCGCTTTTTCCATTTTCAAGAAAGCGTTATTTACTATTTAACTAGATTTACTAACATACATTCCGTGGTTTTTCTAAAAATATAAAAATAATAAATTAATTAAAACATATTTTATCATACGTATTTATATCCATATTTATAACGCATATATATTTATAAATACAAATTATTATATTATTCTCACAGATGGTTACAATATATAATGAACATTCCATTCAATATTTTTCATCGAATACCTACCTCATGTCTTGTAAATCAGAAAATTTTCCGACTAGTGAGATTATTTTTCAGACGTCATGAAATTTGTGCAGTTTTTTATCTGTCTGGAATTTCTAGATCAATGCCCGAAACACCATTTCCGTCATGATTTGAGATGTTACCTAATAATAATAATTGGATTATTAATTCACTTAAACAACTGGCAAAGATCAAGCCAGGTCGTAAAGTTAGGCACAGATCATCGTTTCAATCAAGAGCTATGATGCTTTGAAATTTTCATTTAAAACTACAGCCAAAGATCAGACGTCCTGAAATTATCACAGCTGGTTGCTGCCCGAAAGTATTAGTTCAACACAACACAACTATTTTCACCTTGTGAAGTCGTGTACATCATGAACTATGGAGTTTTGAATTACTCATTTTAAAGCTGCTAAAAACAACGAGCAGTTGCTCGTTTTTTTGTCTGAATTTTTATGGTCAGCTCAAACATTTTCTTTTGAATATTTAAAATATTGACTGTAAAAATCAAAAATCCAAAATTAGAATTGCTACAAACGCAACACATTTTTCCAACAAGAAGGAGACACTTCCAATGACTCGATAGCTGTTTTTCGCGATTTATTCCCTGAAATGGCAATTAGTCGCTGATGAGACATCAATTGGTCACCGAAGAGTCCAGATTTAACGCCTGCTGCCTTTTTTCTATGTGGCTACTTAAAAAGTAAAGTATTCAACCCATTACTACCTAACTTGAATGTTTTAAAACGAATAATCACAGACGAAATCAATTCAATAAACACAGATGAAATCAATGCAATAATCACCGATGAAATCAATGCAATAATCGCAGACGAAATTAATGTGATAATTACAGACAAAATCTAAGCAATTATCACAGATGAAATCAATGCAATAATCACAGACCAAATCAATGCAGTAATTGTAGACGAAATCAATGCAATGCAGTAATTACAGACGAAATCAATGCAATAATCATAAACGAAATCAATGCAATGATCATAGACGAAATCAATGCGATTCCAATATAGATTCCAAGATAACAGAATTGTGTAATTATGACAAAATAACATATTTAACAAGCATTTTTTTTAAATATTTGCCCTTTAAGACCCTATAATCTTTATTTATTTAAATAAATGAAATTAAAATACTTGGTTTTAGGTCACTTTATTGATAGTTTTTAAAATTTATTAATAAAGTGACCTAAAACCAAGTATTTTCATTTCATTTATTTAAAATTTCAAGTCACAATGTGTATGCTTTTGAAAAAAAATAAAATATATTAGAGCTGTAAAAGTCTTCGTCAAGGACACCAAAAGTATAAATATCTACGTCTCAATACCCATACTAAAAACTCTAAAAGATATATGTTCAAAATTCTAACTAATGTGTGTGTTTAGAAATTTTTTTAATTACAAGCATGAAAAATCACGAAAATAAATCCTATTTGGAAAAGGTTAATTCAAATTTTTTTGTTGAAATATCAAATTTAATATTTTAACGGGTAGGTACTTTATCGCTGGACTGAATTTTTTAAAACAAACAATAACTCCACTGAAAAATATTATGGTTTAATAAATATGTTCATATAGATGAAGATTTTTTATATTTTAACTCTCTCGTCTGTACCTATATTTTTGGTGTGTGTTATTTTTAATGCGTAAACCTGTTATTTATTAGCTGTATTGAATTACGTATTATTCAAACAAATTATATTTTTAGCAATAAACTAAAAAAAAACGTTACATAAATGTGAACATAGTTTGTATTATTATTTACAAATAAATCTTTTGAAGTAGAACAAAATTGACGCAATATGATTGATTTCTATGAAAATCATCAATATTCATCATTCCATTTTCTAGCTCTCGTAATTTTCAATTCCCACGGATGTTTATTTGACTGTTCTCCGGGTTTAGAACATATCAAATACGTTATAATGTAAACAATTATCATGGCTTATGGTCTGTTTATTCGAATTTATAATAGCTAAGCAATATTTACTTAAATACTTCGTAACTAACTTCAACTGTTGTAAAATTTCATCTCATTTTCCACTCACATGCATTCATGAAATCTTTCACGTTTTGTAAAATTAGAATTTCAAAATATTACGGGGGGAACATTAACCGTTTCAAAATTTTTACTTTTACACTCGTAGTTACATACTTGTAGATTTTTTAGTTTATTTATTTTGATATAATATTTATGAGTCATTTATATAATAAGATCATTATACCGTCACATATTATATACTAAGATATTGTAACAGATTGTGTTCGCAGTAATTATTAATTTTGTTTACGCCTTCTTGTAACTCGTTGCAATCATCTGTAGAGCTAACATTTTATATAATTATATGCATAAAATAGGAAAACGGGATGATTTTTAACATATTTGATTTAATTTGTTTAGAAAAAGAACAATAGAGGCCCCATAAGGAGCCTTGAGATATCCCCGATTAGGACCTGAATGTTATGAAGATCTGATCACTTTTTTTACTCTATTCGTCATTTGTATGTATAATAGTGAATTAAAACGTAACTTACAAAATTGATAAATAATATAATTTTTTGGTTCTGATGTTACAACCCATTTTTTCACATATTATGTATTTTATATACAATTCAAGAAAACCCAGATTTTAGTCTTACGTTTTACGAAATTGGTAAGGTTATGTGCTTAGTTCCTATGGAATACGATAGTAATAATTTTTAACATGTCTTATAACTACATACTGACCCAGTATTTTTTTAATTGTTTATTTTTGATTTTTATTCATTGTTGGGACACTAGAGAAAAAAAAAGAAAAAAAACGTTTATAAATATTTATATTTTACTGCGACAGAACTTGTTAAAATAACCGGAAAAACCAAAGATGATTTCCATGATTATTCCATTGTGTTGTGTTCTATGATTCTTCCATTGTACTTTCTCTTTCGTTATGCTAGTACATATAGTGATAATCTTCCAAAGAAAGTGTTCCCATAACAACAAAAGCCCTCACATAGAAGATATTAATACATAATTAAATCAATTAGCTCACTTCTATTCTGGCAAATATTTAACACTGGCAAAGAACAATAGTAGAAAAATAATACGAAAAGAATATGTTTCTAAAGAGATTACACAAATATACATTGTTAGGAATTTCTTACTGCTATGATTTAGTATAATAGTTTTATATCGAAAATTATACCTGAAATTCCACTTTTTTTCTAAATATCGTTGAACAATAAATTGAAAAACACAAATGGATATTTCAAAGGTCTCAATCGAAATAATATTGCAGATTGAAACAGTAGCTTTAATCTACGTCATAGATTCTGTCACCAGAAGATCATCATCGTGAGATGTGTTCCTCAAAGATGTTAGCATATGACGCCGTTAATCTTATAATATGTATTAATATTTATTAGTCATTCGTTCAGATCGTTTACGTACCTATTCGAAGGTCAACTTATTGAATATTTGAGAAACAGAGGAATAGGTCGATGAGTGGGAAGAGGTGATCTAACCTTCTCGAATAGTAAACCTTCGAGTTGAACGCGATTTTGTATAGTTCCTGTGTCGTAAACTTTGTAATGATCATTTGAACATGAACACATTTGAGGAGATTAGACACAGATAATAAACAAACTAGTTATGGTCTATAGAGCATAAACTAATAAATACTGAAGCCATAACTTACCAAATTAATGCATCATCCAACACTCTTCGATCGAGATATCAATACTATTTTTTCACATTGAACAATAAAAAAATCATTCCTAAAAAAAGAAATTTTTTATATATATATATTTTTTTTTTTGTTTGATTAAGAATTGAACCTTCCTTCCCAGAGTTTGGCCATTTGCTGCTGCGAGATTTAAACATATCTTTTAAAACTTAAAAAAATAAAATAAAAATTGGATTGACTGAAGATTTAACATTCCTCTCAGGGACTGGAGACAACAACGCTAACACTTAAGCCAAATTCTAATTTGGTAGTGCCGACATTTATTTCGTAAATTAACTGCTCTATTTTTTATTTATTAAATAATGTCATCTAATTTCAGAAAAATGCGTATATATGCGAGTGTTTATGCGTGATTGCTACCATAAGTTCATAGAATGCATTGTCATCGACAACAAATCTTTCTGCCGAGTTTCAGCATAATTCATTCAATCACGAAAACAAAATCGATATTCAAATGGTTTTATTTCACAGAATTTGAATAATTCATCAAATTTTAACGTTAATTCTTAAGTTGTTCTCGTAAGTTCTGTGAAAGTCCTATTCGAATTCTGTTATTATATCGTTATGGGCCAGTTGCTTCACAGAATTGAAATAATAACATAACTTGGATAGAACTTTCTGGGAAATTGAAAATTAACTTGATGAATTTTCCAAATTTTGTGAAACAACCCGCCCTTAATGACTCTTTTTGACATTTGAATTAATCATAACCCCGTCTCATAATGAAAATGACCTTGCAAGCGGAAAAAGTTAGGTAGACCTACACATTCTAAACAGAAAAGCTGTAACTCTACTCTATAGGTACCTAATATTCATGACGTCAGAGAGATTTTGCAGCTTCATTCAAACATTTTTTTGCTTTATAGCTGAGTCCCGTTTGATGACCTAGTCCCGTTTTAACTGGACCGTTAGGCATTTCGTCTGTCTGTAAATTTATTTGTACCCTTTACGTTTTCTAAAATCTGCTGCATTGACTTTATTATTCAATCAAACCTTACTTTGACTAGATGGCTAACTTTGACTAGGTGGTTAAGTTTGACTGAGCTTTTCAATATTATGGTACCTACCTGCCTGAAGAAAATTTGATTAAAGAATTTTCACTGACATAGTATCGTTTCTTTGGACAAATTGTATAATTCCTTATTTAAAATTTTAAAAATACATATTATATCGATTAAGTTTAAGTACCTGCTTCCAAATCTTGTGATTTCAGAGGGAATATTAGTTTTAATTTATTAAATAAGAGAAAATTAGAAACATTATTTTTTGTACGATAGGTTTACTGTTTACAGAACTACTAGTTACGATTCTCCGTGACTAGTTTAGATAGATAAACCGAGATAATATTTAAATAACTTAATCTTAATATGATAGAAAGCAAAATTAGAACCCAAATTAATCTCTATTACTAAATACTAAATAAAACATACAAAAATAATAATAAACAGAAAATTTTCCCAATTAATTAAAAATAACAAGAAGTTCATATATTGATACATCGATAACGATGTATAAACAGTGTATCAATCAACACGAGAATAGAAATTTGTTTAAGAGTGTTTAAAGTAATTTTTTAGGCCAATATTTATCGATCTGTATACATTTCTACTTCCCTATGAGATCATTCTTTTGAACATAAATTCGTATTTTTAGTTGCGGGTTTTAAGAATTCTAATGTTATACTTCAGTACTTTCGCATCACTTTAGTTCAGTTTGCAATGTTTTCTGTGTATTTAATATGCGTTATATATACCTTATTTTTTCATTTTCCGTAAAAAAAATACTGTTTTAGAAAGTAATTAACACTTTTTACTTAATTTTTTACTCCAATCGTAGAAAAATTGAGATATATAGATATTTTGAAAACACATTCGCTTTGTTTTAGGAATTTTTGAAGAAAACTAATTTCTTTTTCATCTCGTTCGTATAATAAAAATTTTTGAAATAATTTTCAAAGTTAAACCGATTGTTACGATAGCGACGTGAAATATGAATTATTCATTTTGACTATTTTTGGGATTTTATTAATGGCATCCATTATTGAGGCAAACTGGAAAGAATTATTATTTTTATTTCTAACGTTAAAAAATTACGTATTTCCACATGATAGAAAAAAAATAATTGAACTTTGAAACTGTAAAACGTTTTTATGAAATCATTTGTGTCCGAAAATTGTATTACAAATTTACTGCACATGTTTAAACTATTGAAATGTATGTAAAAAAAATTGTATTTATTATCAAAGTCACCTTTCCGAATAGAGTTACTCTGTTATACCATTTTTATAAGCTTATCACAACGATACGACAATCTCAAAAAAATCTATAAATAATGCTAATTTGAACAAGTACAAGTAGTTAGTTATGTACATCGATAGACACTGATAACTGATATATCTACTTTACAATATGTATAAGTGGCACGAAACTAATATAATCGTTGACGAATTTATAGCATTTTTCTTTGTCATATCTAAAAAAACAGCTCAACCATCAATAAGTTTGAATATAACTAGAAACCAACTACACTTATAATTTACATCTTTGACACTTATTTTCGAACCGCCTTTGCATTCACGTTCTATTTTGAAGTGAGTAATTTCTGAGTGTTAGTGAGACTTATTCAGATATGAGTTATGATGAATGTGTTGTAGCCCAGCTACACTACTCGCGAAGTTGATCGAAGTTGACCGAATACGATAGTGTGGGCACGAACTTCGCTTCGCTTCGGGCAACTTCGCTTCGCTTCGCCCGACTTCCGATTGTTGTCGGTAAATGCGCCCGAGTCAAAGGACTCGAAGCGTCACGGCATAAATAAACCAATCACTGACTGGTTGGACTGAGTTACTCGCGAAGTTGCACGAGTGTGTGGGCACGCACTTCGAACTTCGGCTAACTTCGTCGAGGACTTCGTCGAAGCGTCGAAGCGAGTAGTGTAGCGGCCGCTTTAAATGAGCTATGTTGAATGTGTGCGTAAAAGTAAGGGCGAAAACACCAAAGTCGCCCCGCGATTTAAAAAAGAGCCCCATATCACGATACCTACATTTCTACAGTTATTGTAATTGTGAATAGTGATTTCGACTATAAATATCTGTCTACGACAAATTAAGAGGAAGCTACAAGCCAAAAATGTGTATATTCTTTGTATACCTTATATTGTAGGTAATGTGCATTAAAATCGCTTGACAAACGGAGTCTGGAAACATTCGATTTCAAGCACATACTGGTTTTTATTTATTTCGTAAATAATTTTATAAAAAAGCAAAAAAGTGAAACTGTCACAGATAATCTTAGCTATAATACTGTATTTTTTTAAGTTGTTTCCTTTACGCGTTCATACATTTCTATTGAAAAAAAAGGTTTTTTTTAGTACTTTACATTTATATTTTTCATTGGGTAATTTATTTTTTTATTTGTATTCTACTCAAGAGAAGCGATAGTACAACCTTCAATTTATCTAAAGCATATTTTTGGTATTCATAGTGTACACCAATTCGTTATAAAGATTAATCAAAATAGTGATTTAGCATTAAGCTTCCCCTTAAACATAGAAACATAGTACTTCTAATACAGTGGAAGCACCATTGAAAAATATGCTAAAAATATGGTAGGAGAAACACCACTGGGACAACAGAAAGGGGCACAATAATACCCATGCCACGGTACTACATAAAGCCGTTAAACTATGTCGTTATGTAGCCACAAAGCTAGATAACGACTTGTTGAGTGTACCGTGTTTATCTGGAGACCAGAAAAACTAGAGGGCCTAGAAAACGCACAGCAGAGAGGGAATAGTTAATAAGAGGAAAAAATATTGGAGTTACAGATCCTCAGACAATGATATCAATGGAAGGAAGGATGTGAAGTATAATCTCAACACTGAATAAACTAAGGTCAAAGAAGACACACCTTGTAATATTCATTGTCTCCTGGTATTATACTTAATTGTTATGCAAATAGCTTTAATAACGGTGCCAAGTTATAATTTACAATGATGACGTTAGGTAGCCAATTTATAAATAATTACAAATACATTTAAAATATATTATTGCCCATGTAATCATACAAAAATAGCAGCTAAAAAACATGGGAATTAGTTGAGGACAATGATGGTAATTCTAAGCTTGACATGATTGTCAAAAATGACGAAAAATAAGACAAAGATCCCGATAGGACAGAGATCCTGGGTTCGTTTCCCAATTCCGTCTGTTGCCTTTTTTCTGTGTCTTGTTCTATGTCATGTGTCGTTTAGATTTATTAGTATTATCTTTTTGTTTTTCTTTTTGTGAGTCCAAACTGCTCCCAACCGTTTGTATCCATTGAGATTATGCCATTCCCATTTGGGATATGTTGTGAGGCTGAAGGTAATGGGGAGGGGAAGGAGATGGGGAAGAGGATGCTGGAGAAGTACCTGGCTATTCAGATCCAGTCACCAAACACGGCCAAAGCCATTTCAAGCAAGGTTTCAATTCTGAATGGTGGTCTTACACCAGGGCGATACTGAGAATATCTTCCACTCTGGAACGTGCGCAAATATACTATATATTATTTTTAATTGTGTTTAAAACACAAATCAATAAAATTTACTTGCGCACGCCGGATTTGAACCCGTGACCTCTGACTGACTCTGACTAGTCGAGAGCCTTACCCCTCGACCACGGAGGCCGTCAATTGACAATATTTTAAAATCTCTTACTACGACAACAGTAAGCGGAAAATGTTACTTGTGTTGTGATGGAGGACTTAGCCACCAGTTGTGAGGAATTGTACTAAATACGCCTGGGTGGGAACCAAACGCGATTTCAACTCAGCCACCGACCTGTCAAATGAATAAATATTTTCTTTGATCTCGGTCATTCTAAAATCTAAAACAAGGAATGTTAAGCTTTCGTTACTAACAAATGCAACTTTAAAAAAAAACTAATGTATGGATTCTGTTTATTCCAGGACTTTTTTGGTAAATGTCCAACTCAAAAAATGAAAAAAAGATAATATAGACACGTAGGTTCTATGACTAAATTCTAAAAATTGGTTATGATTTCGACCAACACACCTTATCCCTCGCCTATGCCGAGTTTGCATCATCATTGTAGAAACAATTACACTTACAAATCGTTCATCTGTTGTTGTTACTCATTTAGAATCTTATTCACGTAAATTCCAGTCAGTACTCAGTACTGGCTCATTACAATGGGTAAAACTGTTAACGGTAAATGTTTCATTTGGAGGAATTCAACCACCGACCATTTGCAATGTGTTATGATTTGTGGTCAATTCAATATCCATTGTTGTAGATACGTGTGTTACTCATTTTGCTGGATTTTTTTATGATTAAAGGTGGAAATCAGTGGTTAACTCTGTGAGTACATATTATGGCTCATCACATTGTTTTCTATTATTCACTTCTTAATCAGAATACCTAGTAATAGTAATTTTAATAGTTGAAAGCCCGTCGATAAAGATTTATTTTCGAGGAGAAAGAGAATATATTTGAGGCTCAGTATATATCGTGTTCCACGGTCATACAGCTATACTTTGGGGGATATATTTCATGAAAAAAAATTGCCATCGACTTGTGTATCACTTATAATATTAAGTAAGATTCCTTCCTTTTAAAAAAATCATTTTGTGAGTGGTGTTTATCTCTATCTATTCATCTATCTCTCTTCTTCTATCTATATATCTATCAACATATAAGTAAATAGTATATATACTTATACACTGAAATCCATTTATACACGGTGGATACGTTCAACGCAATACCGTGTAAAAAAGTATACTAACCACAGACATAGGAATTAATAGACGAGAAGATAATGGCGAGGGGTAAAATCAACTGTTGAAGAACGAAGGGAGTGAAGCTGACTGTGATTCGTCAATAAATCAATCTGACAGTAAATAGGCATCTCGCATTATAATATCACCATTTACTTCTTAAAAGTAAAATCTGCTTTTGAATGAATAGACATTTTTACATGGGAGCGCAAATTACTCGCCACGTTATGAACAAATTTGCGAAGTCCAAATTCGGCAAAAAAATTCGGTTCTATTTTCAGACTCGAATATTTCGTTTAAGTATTTAGTTAAGACACTTTTATAAATGTTCATAATTTACTTCCCAGCAACCAACCAGCTTTGTGTTTCGCGTCCAGACGTTTCTCGATGTGATAGTAACAACTGATTCATATTATACGATGTGAATATGCTTAAAATAAAGTAAAATAATGCTTATATATGGAATGTAATACGACAATTGGGTTTATTCTCTTTTTCACATCTATTTTTACAAGTTTTCATAGTACAAGTCAACATTTTGCCGTCTTATTTCGTAAAATGAACCGATGATGCCTCGACCATAGTTCGCACAAGAATGATGACGTCACGTTTTCAAATTTCACTTGAGGCCATACGCGAGCACAGCCGGCTCCAATGGAACCGGTATGGGGAGTGGGGATAATACGCTTTTAATCACTTAGGGCAGGTCTACTAATATTCATATGTCTATGATACTAACATAAAAAATAATTGTGGATTTTTCCCACCTTAAAAGCAGAATTTTTACACTTCTTGGTGAAATTTTGCACACCTTCAAAACAGGAAAAAGATTTGCTGTCCACATTAGATTCCTAAAAACTAGACTAGATTTCAGCTAGATTTCCTATAATATAGGTAGAACATACGTTTGTCTGGAGCAGCAAATAAAACGATGAGCTTTTTTTCGTAAAATTTGTACAGATTTTCCAGTATTAAGTATATAAGTCAAGATCAACTCGATTATGTTAAGCGCTTAACTTCATTTCCATATTGAGCTTTCAGACGTCAAATTAACTGTCAAAAATAAGGCAAGACGCTAGACACCATAAGATTGTTTCATATTTTTCATTTTCCATATCTCGTGCAGGGTATTACGTAATTCGAATTCCGCTGACTTGCACTGCACCGGTGGTGCATCGATAATTAATTGATTGCAATCAATAGTTGCAAGGTTCCGTTCCCTCTGCTTATTAATTGAAGCAATGTGTCAAATGATCTGTCAGTGACGGTGAAATATGTGCAAGCGGAGTGAAATATGCGGAAAAGCAGTAAGCGAAGTAGGCCAACGAAGGCAAACACTTTGATGTGTTTTAAACGCTTTCCGCGTAAACATCTGTAGGCAATGTTAATTCGATCAGCTGATTGATTGAACTTTTAATATCAAAGGTGATTTGTATTGTGCTGCCTGTTCGACGTCCGTGAAAGGTTTTAAAGTAATTATAATGACTAGCATTTTTTTTATGCATGCGGCAATTAGTAGGGCTTCGCCCAGTTTAAGTGATACTAACAACAGTTAACCTATAATAACCCAACCTATACTAACCTAACCTATCATTTTATCATACATACAAGTACATGTACATTTTATTATACATATAAGTACACGACAGATTTGTTGGCAAATTTTACAATCAACGAAGCGTTTCTAGCTTCCAATTGTGTTTTATGTTTTTTGTTGGGTTGGCAGTGCCTACTTTTCCTTTTTTTTTATTTTTTTTTTTTTTATAGTGAATACCTCACAAGAGTCCCAACTGCTCCCGTCTGGAGCCAGTGAGACTATGGCATCCCCAATTGGGGGATGTTGTGAGGCTGAAGGTAAGTGGGGAAGGGAAAGAGGAAGGTGGGGAAGTACCTGGCTATTCAGATCTTGTCACTAAACACGGCTAAAGCCATTTGGAGCAACGTTTCAATTCTGAATGGTGGTCTTACACCAGGGCGATACTGGTAGTATCTTCCACTCTATCTACAAACATACGCGTATTATGCGCGAACTCCATATCGGTGTTCTGTCAAAATGGTGCGAAATATTTATTTACGTAAATAATATTAAATATCAATATTTTTTCAATCGTAAATGCATAGAGTTGTTGTTTATTGTCATTAAGTTGAATCAAATATTTGTTTTCTTTAATGCGTATTATGCTATTATGCCACCAGAGGTGCGCTCTGTCGGCCAATAGGGAAACTACTCCAGCAACCGGTAAAGGAGGGATTGACATTTTCAAGGAACCTTAGAATGCGTGATATTTTGCGGAATTTACCGGAAACATAAGATTTGAATTCGACCAATCAGAGGGCCTAAACCGTCCAGACGCTAGCGTAATAATACTATCAGATGTCATATTACTTATGGATGTTCAAAAACAATGCATTACTTTGCAATATGCCCTGCCCAATTAGTTGACTAGATATTTTCACCTTCCTACTACCTAGATACTAAACCGTTCAGATGTTAAAAATACAAGTTTTAACTAGCGATTTTTTTCGATTTAGATACTAACATTTAATATTAAAATCACAGATAAAAGAGATGGTGCAAATATGTTCGGTCGGCCGGTTAGGAACTGTCCCAATTGTTCCCGACCGTAAATAGCCTGTGAGACTATGGCCCCAATTGGGATATGTTGTGAGACGTTGTGAAGAAAGGGGGAAGAGAAAAGAGATGGCTATTCGGAGCTAGTCACCAAACACGGCTAAATCCAGTTCAAGCAACGTATCAATTTTGAATGATAGTCTTAGATCAGAGCGATACTGAGAGTATCTTCCACTCTGGAACGTGCCGCAAATATAATACAATAAATTGTGAAAGAACACAAATTAATTAAATAAAATTTACTTGCGCACGCCGGTTTTCAACCCACTACCTCAACCACGGAGGTCGTCAAATACCTTAGACCAAGAAATCCGTTATTTATTCAAGAAAGAATTGCGATTTTTAATTATATGTGATCTATAATTTTTTTTTAATTAATAAAATATTGATAAATTTAATAACCTCTTAGATGTAGGTAGGTACCTACGAGTAATTCCAATCTCTTTGTGAAAATGAGGTAGGTACTTTCACCAGTAAACACATAATTAACTATTTAATTTGATAACCACAAGACCATCAAAATCATTCAAGTTGGATTAACAATCAAAATCATTAATTCTGTTTTAATTTGGTTTGATTTGATGAATAAATTTCCAACATTCTAAATTTGTCGTTAAAAATATATTGCTGTGATAAAGTAACCTTCTGTTTGTTGGCCATCAACATTATTCAAGTCGGGTAAACAATAAAAATCCTGTTTGAATTCACGCAGAATTCCACTTTCTTTAGAAGGCTCATAATAGGCATTGAGTCACGCGTTATTATTGTAAGGTAGGTAGCTTGTAGTGTAGAGGTCATGTTTGTTACAGATGGGATGACCACAGAGTTGTTATCATAAATGAGACAACGGTAGTACAGAGAAGACGTCTAAATTACCTACGTGTAATAGTAAGTTTATAATGTTTAATTGCTTTTTAAAAACATCTATTTGAATTTAGATACTGTTTTCTTGATAGAATTACTGAATTAATGAATGAAGTGGAATCTTGGAAGTCGAAATTAACCCACTTCCTGACATCCAATCGAGCTGAAACTCTGCAGAGAGACTCGTTGTCGATGAAAATGCATTCTATCAACTTTTTTTTGAAATTTGGAAGACATATGATATTTAATTAGTAAAAATTTACAGTAGCTAGCAGTCCACAATAGTGCTGGTACCTGGTACCTACCCTGATGTACGGAAGTAAGGCATGGAACTGGCAGAGAAAGGATGAAAGTAGACTGAATGCTGTAGAAATGAGATCCCTGAGGCGTATGTGTAGTAAAACCATGTATGATCGTGCAAAGAGTGCAAGGCTGATGTAAGCGTAATGAGGAAGATCAAGAAATGGACGCTTAGATGGTTTGGGCATGCAGAGCAAATGAGCGAAGAAAGGAGTGTAAGGAGAATATACGATGCAAATGTGAATGGTAACAGAAGTCGGGGACACCCGAAGAAGACATGGCACGACCAAGTGAATCATATACTTGAGTCGGGCCATGTCAAGAGTCAGAATAATAGAAGAGTATGTATGAGACGATGTTTGAATGTGAATAAGGCAAAGAGTGTGTGCTAAGACCGAGTTGTTTGGCGGTCCGTCCTCTCTGCCTACCCCTGCGGGGAAACGGCGTGATGGATGGTTAGTTAAATATTAAATAAATGTCTCTACTATCCGATTAGAATGTCGACTCCAGTTTTAAATACGATTTTTTGTGTGCTTATTTTCCTTACTAATAATAATATTTGGATGATTTTTATAGCACCATTTTAGTGAAAAATAACCTCCAGGGCCCATGTAAATAATCTTAGGCGTTTTTCATTTCCCAGAATTCGTGTATTTCAAATAAAAAAATTCATTAAATGCTTTTGAAGTCATCTTATCCTTATAAATATCGGAGTGGTAAAAACCACTATTCAAAATAGAAATGTTGCGTCGCTCGAAATGGCATCAATTGGCAGTTGGAACTCTTGTGCGGTATTCACATAAAAAGACGTTGTAGAAGGTAAAAAGTAATTATTCAACAGCCGATCCGTTGAGCACAGGAATGGGTCGTAAAAAGGATCCACTCTCATAGATGACTAATAGTGTCGACCATGTAAAGATGTTGGGTACGATTTTGTCTTATCTTCCATCAGATCTGTACAACGCAACGTATAGAAAAATAAAGTGACGTCGTAGTTAAAATGATTTAATAAAAATGTGTAGTATTCACAAACTAACGTGTACTCAATATAAACTGACAACATACTTACGTTACGAGAGTCTAATTTACATATTTAGAAACATTCCCAAAACATTAATGTACAACTCTTCCTGTGCGTATAATTAAAACAGGTATTCAATTTGTGTTAGGTATAAAAAACGCATGGACACCAGTAGGACGAAACAAGAAGTCCTTGAAAACAGTAGTACGTAATCGTGGCCGAGTGAGATAATCAACAACAAGGTATTTGTACGTAACGGCTGCCATTGCCACAGGTATCATTGCGACACCATAAGATTAGCCTAACGTACTTAAAGACAGTATTATATTATCACTCGTATAGCTTGACAAATAACGTAGAAATTTATTCGATTCATTCTATTTTTGTCATTACTATGGACTATGACTTGAACACTAAGCTATCTACTCACTTTGTCTTTGAAATTTGTTCGAATTTTAAATTCAAGTTTCTTCGTTACTATGACAACACAAAGCTATCTACTCACTTTGTCTTTGAAATTCGTTCGAATTTCAAATTCAAGTTTCTTCGTTACTATGACAACACAAAGCTATCTACTCACTTTGTCTTTGAAATTTGTTCGAATTTTAAATTCAAGTTTCTTCGTTACTATGACAACACAAAGCTATCTACTCACTTTGTCTTTGAAATTCGTTCGAATTTCAAATTCAAGTTTCTTCGTTACTATGACAACACAAAGCTACCTACTTACTTTGTCTTTGAAATTGGTTCAAATTTCTTCACGTTGGAGGAAATGTAGGTATATTTTTTCTCCAAGTTCTTCAAGTTCAAGTTCATAACGGTTCCATGATAACTCAACACAATTACGATTCAACATACTTTTATTAACTAGCATTTTACCCTAACTTACGTAACCTATTTAACCTAGTTTTTATTTCATCACTTTTCATGACTTTATATCACTTTTGAAAGGTGCGTTGAATTGTCATTCATTATGATAGTTTATCCTGTCAAACAAAAGAAAACAATGTAATTCGTTTTTTTAACGTTTCTTATTTATAATTTGGATCTGTGATTCAGATTTCGATTATTTTGATTTAACATGATCAGTTCGACACATAAATTCAAAAAATACCTTTCCATGTAATTATCTTCCTTGCTTCCTCGAGTTAAATAATAATAAACAGTTACATTTACGAAACCAAAGCGCGAGCCGCAACACGAATTATGGGTAAGGAGCGAAGCAACATCACACCACACGAAACCACATTCGTGGCTTGACTCGCGCTTCGGTTCGTACTTGTGCGCACAACATTAGAATATGATGTAGAAGTTCTCATTTCTCATTCTCATTTCGGAAAGTATCTACCTAACCGTTTGGTTAAAATAAAAAAAATACGCACTTGGACCATTGTGTTTTTTTTCCAATTGACATTAATTATCCTTTGAGATCTTTTGGCATTTGTGGCGACGATGGTACGCCGTTATCTCTAGCCAGGCGATATTTAAAAATGAGGCAGGAGAGGGTGTCAAATCAATTGGCGCAGTGATCACGCGGATGTCATTTGTCAAGGTAACAGATCCCATAGAACTAAATGATATTCCGCGGCAGTTCCCCCTTACCCGAGAAAGACTATAGCGTAGAGTGGACACCTCAACATATATAATCTGCATAGGTCACTCCCAAACAAGCGTCGATGCGTATGAAGTAATGCGCCTTACCATCAATATTATTGTCTAGTGTTCAAAGAGGTATAACTTTATTTAGTTCTAAATTGTTTTACTCTGCTAAAAGCCAGATATGATTTTAAGTCGATTCCATCTTTTGAATGTTGGACTGTATTAGTATTAAATATTTTTATTCTGCTAAAAGACAGACATGTTTACTTTCATCTTTTGATGTTGCTAGTTCTTATTTTTTGAAAGTAGGTAAATAGATATATCATAGCTCAAAATAAAAATGACTTTACAACCTGCAAACTTTTACAAACTTCAGACATAAACAGCAATATAAATATCATAACGCCAGCGCTCACCGTTCAAGAGCTTACAGAACGAAATAGGTTCTTAGTTTCCCCACCCCGCTTCTCCCTTAGGTTTTTAAAAATATATAAGAATTTTTTTTTAAACCTCTTCTTACAACCAAAAATGATTTAAGATTTTCACGGCCAAAAGTATTTTTGCTATTTGTTTTTGGGGTGTTATGCCGTGTTGCGCTAACTCCTTCTTTAGCCAAAGTTTCGGACATCATTGCAGTGTCCATCATCAGGGCACATAACACATCTGCCCTGATGATGGACACTGCAATGATGTCCGAAACGTTGGCTAAAGAAGGAGTTAGCGCAACACGGCATAACACCCCAAAAACAAATAGCAAAAATCTTCTTACAACCACTTATTATTTACGTCACATTGAGGTGGTGCAAAAAATTTGTCGTATTTTCCCAATTTTATATCTACTCGATTCTCACGAATAATAAATACTAAGTTCATAACGATGTCGTACGTAGTACATCGTTTTACGCTTCGTAATATTTTATTTATTTATTTATTACACGCCCTAGTGGACTTTTCTTTAAAAAAATACAAGCATTTTGTATCAGAGTATCACTTAAAAATTAATACCATAAAGAAGAATGTAAACATAATGGCAAAAATGAATCCTCACGCATATAATTGAATTTAAAAGATTCAACAAAACAAAATAGTAGAAGCTGAGAAGTTATATGCGTACATTGGTCTATTTGTGTCTAGAAGAATAAAAGTGATAGAATATACAACATTTATACTGATTAGTTTTCAAATGAAAAAATATCACCCAGATCAGAATATTTGTTTCCGAGATTGTGAAGTCTCGGAATCGGAGAATTTTGGTAAGCTAGTGTCCTGGTGTTATTGAAGTAAAAAGGTAAGAAATGTCGGCATGATTTTTTGGTAGCATGGATATTGATACATTGAAGTAATTCGGGACAGTCAATTTTAAAATGTAGTATTCTTTGTAACAGTATTAAATCTGTGCTTATTCTTCTTTCTGAAAGTTTTAATAGAGACATTGTTATTGTTATTGTTATGACTCTGTGGTTATTCGCTTATATATTGGCTAATTAGATAAAACATAGTGCAAACAGGTTATTCAAAATAAATACTTAATAATGTTGCTTATTGAAACTCACTATTTACTGGAATAGTTCATTGATTATACACTAGGTGGCACTAGGCTACTTAAGAGGTACGCAATCTTTTTTTGTAAATATATCCACTGTGTTTATCGTGGTTATTTTTTGGGGTGTTATGTCATATAACGCTTCCTCCTCATTTGGCAAACGTTTAAGATCACCTTACAGTGTCCATCATCAGAACATAAGTACAACTCTCAAATCATATTCACTCTGACTCTTGTTTAAAAATCAACTTCCATACTACTTTTAGTAAAACTCTTTCCCGCACGGCATTTTAAATTTAAACAATAATAAACGGTATTTCAGAAATAGGTTAAAATAATTACAGCAATACACGGTGTCCGGAAATTCGTAGAACAAGCGGAAAACTGGTGAATCTACATGACATGGAGAAGTCTTTTACAACATCTTTTATGGAAATTAGATAACACTAATGGCTACTGGCCAAATTTTAATCATTGGTTCGCGGACCAAAGTTTTCATGCATCTGTAGAAAGTATTACATCACAATGTATCTTAATAAGGTTAACTTATTTAGTCAAAGTCAGGTGCACAAGAAGACTCAATGCTCAATTCCAATACAAATCAAATGCGGAAAGATTCAATGCCCAATTCCAATACAAATCAAATGCGGAAAAACTCAATGCTCAATTCCAATACAAATCAAATGCGGAAAGACTCAATGCTCAATTGCAATACAAATCAAATGCGGAAAGACTCAATGTTCAATTCCAATACAAATCAATGCGGAAAGATTCAATGCTCAATTCCAATACACATCAAATTCGGAAAGACTCAATGCTCAATTCCAATACCAATTAAATGCGGAAAGCAAACAAATTAAGTAATGAGTGAGTTCGCATATTTTTAATTGTTTTTTTTATAAACTGATTTGTTAAGTAAGCAAGGGAAAAAATACGTAGGTAAGTAAATTTTTGAATATCATTCTTTTTTAAAACTGCTATGTGTAAAGGGACCAAGGGAATAAAAATCAAAAAGTTAACTTTTCTGTAAAGTAGCAGCAAATACCTACATACATTTTTAATTTTGAAGATTGTTATTTAAGGAATGTGAAAAGGACGTAAGCAATAGAAATTACGTGCACATTGTGAAACCTAAGCAAGTGAAATAAGGAGCCAATACGTACATTTTTAAGGGCCAGTTAATTCACAGAACTTGAACAATTCGATAGTTAATATTCAAGTTCTGTTATTATTCGATTATTTCGTTTTGTTGTCGTTAAATGTTGTTATTTGTCAAAACAAACGTCAAAATATATCTGAATGAGTTGAATGTAACAAAAACTGGTTTATTTCTGGTCATGGCTGTGCTTCTTGATTGTGCAATGATTATATTGAAATTAGCGTGTCGCAAGATGATTAGAACGTATCCTCTTGATTTTTTAATGATTTCCCGACAATTTTATTTTTCCGCTTGGAAAAAATTTCATCGTTCTAACTAGGTACTTCTGGTGAGATGAATTTAATTGGCAATCATTCAGGTTTTTTGTAAATGTACCAATTTCATAACGCCGTAGCTCATCGTTTCTCTGATTCAATTTGCATTCAATAGTTGTGCGCAAATTATGTGCCTACACAAAGAAAAATGAGTATTGCTGATTTATTAAGAATCTCTTTAAAATATTGGTAATCCGCTTGAAAATGGGATAATAGGTTTCCTGATAAATTTATAGAAAAATGCGAATATATTATCACAATGTCGGAGGACGTGTTATAAAATCCCAATACGAATATATTATCACAATGTCGGAAGACGTGTTTATAAAAAAACTAAAATTTTCGCATTTTGTCATTATGTATTATTTAAGACAAATGCGGGTTGATAGTTTATCACGTGTTTACGTGTTCCGATTTATTAGGAAAATATTAAAAGTTTATCGGAAAACGGCCTACAATCCCGTTTTTAAACGGATTACCAATAATTTGAAGATATTGTTAATAAATTAGCAATACTCTTTTTTCTTCGTGTCCTCTTGTGAACGTGCCCAACTTTCCGATTTAAAGAAAATTAGACTTTATTTCTAAAATCGTGATTATTTTTAATAAATTACATTTGTTTAAGCCAATATTAAAATCTTGGAAAAAGTAGGTAATATATATATATTTTTAAATTAAAAACGCAATGTTAAAAAAACGTCCTTTCCATTGTAATAGTAGCATATATCAACGTATAATTTTATTTTTCAATGTATGTATTATCTGTCAAAACAGAAATAAAATAATTCATTGATCTTTCTGACGAAAACTTGGTGTTGAAATAAGTTAGGAGCGAAGCTAATTTGACGGAAATTGTGCAAAGTAATTCTTGTTGTAGTGCCTGAAGAGTTTCAAGGTTCATCCACGATCTTCGATGCACAAGGCCTTGAAGAACTCTTTCTTTGATCATCAAAATTAGTCATGCTAGTCGTTTACATTACTGTACATTCAAAGCCAAAATCGATTCAATTGATCGAAAGCCTGTACAAAGTTATTACTTTGAGCACTTACAAAATACATATTTCTTTTAGACGCTAGGTATAGATTTCTGATTGGAAAATGATCTGAATTAATTTTAAAACACTCAGAACAAATCGTTTGCATGGTGTAATATAAGTTAAAATTTAAAAAAATAACAGAGGTTTAGTGGAGTTGAAAAGAGGTTTTCTACGTAGTCAAATGTGACAAGCAATACTCATAAATATTTGCAGTACCTTGAATAGTGTTTTCAAAATATGTGATAAACGATGATTGGTATAACTACACCCATTGAAAACATCATTAGGTAAATATTTTTATAAATCGACGTCAGGATGTAGTCGGTTTCAGGTGTATTAGGTACTAAAAGAGAACAACGTGTTTGTTCCTAATAAACATAATCATGTGAGGCCCATAATACATGATATTTGTCGCATATCTAGAAGATTATCAACAAAGGTTACTTATTAGGTTATTTGTTAGGTTACTTATTAGGTATTAAAAAATATATATTTTTAAAATATATTAAGAAATATCCTTTCTGACCACCGCTTTGTAATAAAAACACGTATTAATTCATTAAATTGTGTTGCGGTTTCAAGTTGAAATTCTGTTATAAATAGATTACACGCCATTGGCAACGCTTATGCTATGTTAGGTGATGTTTTTAATCAATATTGAAGTATAAAGCTGTACTAGTTAAACAATTTTTCAATGCATAACGAGGTCACTGCATAAAAGGTTTTTTTTTTGTTTTTGTTTCTTCTTCATTCCTTTCACTAACTGTATACTAATGTACATTATTTTTTCTTTTGTCTTGTTTACTTATATAATCGTATTTTTCGGTCTTCTCTCTGTATTCTACTATGACTGTCAATAATCATGTATTTAAGAGGAAGCTACAAGCCAAAAATGTGTATATTCTTGTTATACCTCATATCGTTGATAATAGGCATTAAAATCGCTTGACAAACGGAGTCTAGAAACGTTCGATTTAAAGCAAAAAACTGGTTTTTATTTATTTTGTAAATAATTTTATAAGAAATCCAAAAAGTTAATCAAGTGAAACTGTCACAGATAATCTTAGCTATAAAACTGTATTTTTTTAAATTTGTTCTCTTTACGCGTTCATACATTTCTATTGAAAAAAATATTTTTAGTAGTTTGCATTTGTATTTTTTATTGAGTAATTTATATTTTTATTTGTATTCTACTGAAGCGAAGCGATAGGAAAACCTTCAATTTATCTAAAGCATATTTTTTGGTATTCATAATGTCCACCAATTCGTTATAAAGATTAATCAAAATAGTTATTTGGCATTAAGCTTCGCCTTAAATGGCACTTGTGCCGTTAATTCTAAATAATAAAATAAATTAGGCCAGTGTATCTACATAGAAAAAATCCGTTTTTGCATTTATTTATACATCCTAATTACGACACTTTTGCTTGAAAATATATACCCTCTTCGTTGCGACCTTCAACATATCAAAAACCAGTCACCTTGCATACAATATTATGAAGTAGGTATTATTTAAAATTTTAATAACACCTAATTTCGTCAATGCAGTCTGTTGCATATGCAGGCAGTGTGCAGGAATGGATTTGATCTACTTCCTTATTTTAATGGCCTTAATTGGTCTATCGCATGTGGACTAACTTATACCTTTATGAGCTTATTTCTAAGTTTCTGAGCTGCAAGTATAAAGTATAGATTCTTATCCAAACCTTCGTCCATTATAGTGATTATATTATTATTGTTTCGCTCTCCACTGGGAACGGAAAGCACAAAGTGAAAATGTCATCAATGACTTTGTGGTGACTTTGCACCACTAATCAAGCGTAATTAATGCCCCTTTTATAAATTTCACGCTGTTTTAATCTTATGACGAATAGATCATGCAATAATATGAATATATCAAAGTGCCAATGATGAGATAATAAGAAATAACACAATTGTTTTTCAGTCTGTAGAGTAAAAAATCTTTAAAATTTCTACAAAAATCTCTACCATTTGACGAAATTACCCAATATTTTATAATTGTATTTACGAAATCTAACAGATGGAGAGGAAATGACAAAGGGAAGTAATATTCGAGAGATTTTAAAATTAGTTAATAATACAATTTGAAAAATATTTATGTGTGAAAGGAAACAAATGGAACTGAGTTTTCTTGAAAATTCATGATTAAACATGTGCATATTCAGTGCAATCACTTGTAGCAAAAAACAGTTCCGTGTAAATGGCCGAGGGTCAATTAACGATGTTGATTATTTAACTCCCTTACAAATTGGACATAATGAAAAGACTTTTTCACATTTCTTGAAGAATTTAACTGCCTTGTATGTTTCTATGAAAACGATAACACTATGAATAGCGTCAAGGGTGTATATAAGAGGTTAGGGAATAATACTCGTAGATTACATTCCTTTAAAATACAACAATATTATTTGTAAAATAGGAGAATTATCCCATCCCAGAATCGAACCCCCCTCCTCCTTTAGGGGCGACCTCGCTCATGTGAATGCTATAGCTACATCCTCGAATAGCGTATTTTATTTTGCCCAGAAAATTATTATAATAATGGAATAACTTAAATTAAAAATAACATGCCATTTTTGAATTGTCATCAAAACTATATGTAAGTTTGTTTTTGTAAAATTTTCAGAATCTAAATTTACATAAAGAAGAGTGTCTGTAGGTAGGCAGAATGGATAAGTTTTAATACAAATCTACAATTGACATTTCACGTTCAAAATAAAAATAAAATAATTGTCTACATCTGATTTCTGACAACTCCGCTTAAAATTCAGGCAACGCCGGATACTTCAACTAGTATATTATAAAGAAAAGTGTCCCGGTGTGTTTTTTTTAAATAAATCAACAGTTTTATTCTGAGATTAATTTTGCACGCTTAAATGTTGATACTTCTTGATGAAATTTTTCCAAATTGGCGTATAAAATAAGAGCAAAATTAAAACAGTAAATACGCCAGTCAGAACACATTTTTAATGGAATTCCTAGTCGTGAAAATACCCCATTGGACTTTATACGATTTTGTGGAGAATCTAGTAACATTTGACCGTCGTAATATTGAATTGTAATGAATTGTAATACCTTTTAACCAGTCCCCCTTTCTTTCTAGTGACCAGCCCCTACGATGTGGCTCCCCTTAGCGCTGGTGCTGGCTTGCTGCGCCCTGCTGCTCCCCGCGCCCGGGTGCGCACAGAGAGAGGGCTATTGCCTGGCCTCTGACTACGACCCTTACCTAATGTTCTCCACCAAGTCCGCCTACGAGCTGGTCAAGGGGAGGGACAATAATCAACACGTCATTCCGTGTAAGTACAGTGAAATGCTATACAAAAGTAACTTAACCTACCTATAATATACCCTAATCATTCTAACCAATGGAGGTAACATTCATGTACCTCATTTCGACTACTAACTGGTAAATGTGAGGACTTCTGTGCCATAAGTGCCTATTGTATGAAGTTTACAACGGAAAAGTTTCATGTATTCTAATTAGTGACCAACCGAAAGTAGTTTTTCATCCGAATCAGGATCTTTGTCTTACCGGGACAACTATTGAGTCTCAACAGCTCAATGTTTAGAGTGTTGTCCCCGTAAGACAGACAACTATTGAGTCTCAACAGCTCAATGTTTAGAGTGTTGTCCCCGTAAGACAGACAACTATTGAGTCTCAACAGCTCAATGTTTAGAGTGTTGTCCCCGTAAGACAGACAACTATTGAGTCTCAACAGCTCAATGTTTAGAGTGTTGTCCCCGTAAGACAGACAACTATTGAGTCTCAACAGCTCAATGTTTAGAGTGTTGTCCCCGTAAGACAGACAACTATTGAGTCTCAACAGCTCAATGTTTAGAGTGTTGTCCCAGTAAGACAGACAACTATTGAGTCACAACAGCTCAATGTTTAGAGTGTTGTCCCGGTAAGACAGACAACTATTGAGTCACAACAGCTCAATGTTTAGAGTGTTGTCCCGGTAAGACAGACAACTATTGAGTCACAACAGCTCAATGTTTAGAGTGTTGTCCCGGTAAGACAGACAACTATTGAGTCACAACAGCTCAATGTTTAGAGTGTTGTCCCGGTAAGACAGACAACTATTGAGTCTCAAGAGCTCAATGTTTAGAGTGTTGTCCCGGTAAGACAGACAACTATTGAGTCTCAACAGCTCAATGTTTAAAATGTTGTCTCCCGGTAAGACGGAGGTCCTGGGTTCGATCTTCACTTTCGACCGTTACCTTTTTTTATTTTATGTATTTTATTTTATTTCATGTTTTGTTTAAATTTATTAATATTATCTTCTCCTCCAACTATTCAATAAATACTAAACTAATAAAATCAAGTAACATTAAACTAAATCGTTTTCCAATCCGAAACAAAATGAAATCAAAGTATTCAACAATCTTACTAAATTATTATAAATGTATTTCTGGGAAGAAGATACCATTATATTGTCATTAAAAACAACAAAATTAGCTTTTTGATCAAATATCGTCTCCCGACAGTCTTCTAGTGTCTTTCCTTCCATTCAGTTGTCAGGCTGCCATGGACATACTGGCTCCGGGCATCTTAACTATAGTGTTATGTTCAATTAGAATAGGTTACATTGTAAAAAAATTGCTAACCAAACATTCTTCACCGATTTCTCTTTCTCTGCAAGCAAACGTGGGAGCACAATTATTGCGAAATGATTGCTTCTTGAGAACATATTCACAAAAGATACCCGTGCGATATGAGCTAAAACGTGAAGATGCTTTTGAATTAAATGCCATGCCTTTATCAGGTGGTGCATTCCGAGGATGAGTAATGGTGGTGAAAGGCAGACTTCAAATGCCAAGGGTCCTAAATGCCAACAATACCAGGATATAGGATTATGAAACTCATTGTCGTTGAAATTCAAGGTCCATGCTCTTTACGTTAATTTTGTTTCGAAGATATCCGGAGCCAGTTAGTCTTAAACATAATCAGATGGGGAATGTTGTTGGGAAAGTAGGTACTGTTGTGTCTCTGATTCAATAAAACTCCGGCTTCAACCAAACACTTGGACTATTTCTATTAGGCTCGGATATTTTAATTAGAGGTGGTTGAAATAATTTGGGCACCTACCTTGAGGTTCTCACCTTATTTATTATCCTATTATTATCAACATCTAACGCCATATATGGGTAACCTAATAGACTAATCTAGTGCAATCTATCTATGGGTGAGCTCATACTCTAATATTAAGGATATTACAGGCACCTAGGTATCCGTCAAGGATAGTTAACACTCAACCACGGAAGTCGCTAAATGATAGCTGTTGAAGAACCAGATATTTCCCAACATTCCTGTTTCCCATCTCTTCGACTTCCATCAGCATTCGAAAGGATGAATTAGTTCCACTAACTCCTGCAGCTGGTTATCAAATAAACGAAAAATAAAAATAAAATGTTTAGCATAAATTAGTCAAAATATTGAACTGTTGGCAAAAACACCTACATCCATTATAATAATAATGACTATCATTATTATTATTATGAGTATTGCACATCGATTGTCTACTAATTATTGCAGTCAGCAGTTAGTAATTTTTTTTTATACTCGACCACGCTTCAAAAATTACATTTCTTAAATTTCCTGGAAGAAATCCTTCAAGTCGATCGGTAGCAGAACCGCCCTGAACCAAACAACGCCTGGCGCGAGTATAATTTTTCCGCCCCTTATCAAAACCAGTAGATGCCTAGGTACAGGTAGGTGATTTGTATTTATTAACAATAATCTCAAGGATTTGTGTTAGGACTGCTAGGTATTATCAGCGCCTTGGCAATTCGGCGCTAGAGCGGACTGCTCCAATCACACTCTCACAGGCCGGCCCTGATCGGTAGAGTGAACAAAGTTTCAGAATTGTAATTGTAATCGTAATTGTAGTTAACAAAAGAAAGGAGTAATGGACATCGGTAATTAGTACCTAATGACTAATGAATTTTCTTTGCTACCTTATATGACGAACCTTCAATATGTATATACTCGTACAACATGTCACATTGTAGGTAACTAACTATACGTCAACCTACCAGCGTATGTAAATTTGCCCATAATAATTGGGCTTGAACATGTTAAACACAATACAGGTAAACATCTACACCCTACAGTAAGTACAGCACTGGCTAATGGTAGACACACTGGTGGAAATGATTGTCAAATATTAGCCAAATCAATAACGAGACTCTTGAATATATCTGGCACAATAACCTTGTACCTTATTCTCCTGTTTCCTATCAAGAGGGGAGAGTGATTTTGTGTTGCCGAGAGAATTAATATTCAGAGTCTCATTTTCAGATAAACTGTTTTTGTAGTTTTTCTTAGTCAAGTGTTCGAAAATGAAAATTTTCCAGTTTCATGGCCATGCCCCGCTTTAAAAAATATTTATTTATATCTTATCCCATAAGCAACATGAGTGAAAAATATAATGACTTAAAAAACATATATTCATACAGATCAACAAACGCTGATTCTGAATACATAAGTTTTATACATACAATTAATAAATCTTCATTTAAAAACGATTAAAACGATGAGACGAAAACGCCGTGTAATTGGCCCTGTCTGGGGTATAAGGCTCTCGACTAACAAAACGGAGGTCGCGGATTCAAATCCATGAGTGCGAAATCAAATTTTATTAATTTGTGTTATTTAATAAAAATATAAAGTATTTTTGCGGCACGTTCCCGAGTGGAATAGACTCTCATTATCGCCCTGGTGCAAGACCACTAAAATTGAAATTACTTTGGCCGTGTTTTGGCAAATTACTCTTTCTCATCTCTTTCACCTCTCCACTACCTTCAGTCTCACAACATACCCCAATCGGGGATGCCATAGTCTCACTGGCTCTAGACGGTTGAGAGCAGTTGGGACTCATGTGTTTGAAAAACCGAAATTACAAACTGAATGAAAAAAACATCCGCTGTTGAAAAGGTGGAAATAATGCTTAGGTGACAATTTATATAGGTAAATTAAACTAACGAAAAGAACAATAAAATATTCAGTGAGTAGGAACATTACCCGATAGTGTATTTTCGTATTGTATTTCCACGGCGTTGAATTATTCAATCCATTTTAGTACCTACCAGACAAAACCGAATTATATTAAACTTTTTATAGTTTTTATAAATATAATTTCGGTTTGCTTAGAGTTTCAGCATCTTTATTTCGTATTGAACAATCTAAAAAATATTACACACCATCATATTCGGCATGTTATCTTCTTTTGTTCTATAGAGCAGTGCTCCGCAACCGGTGTGCCGTGGCACACTGGTGTGCCGTGAGCCGCACACAGGTGTGCCGCGGTCAAATTCAATGTATTTGACATTTTACAATATTTCATTATGTACACACAATATTTAATACACAATGACAAATTATTTTTCATAATATTGTCGATTTTTCAGCAACGGAAGCACTGCCTCTGCAAATTCGAGTGGAATTTACAGATTTAAATAATGACATGACATTAAAACTTCACTTCTGCGAAGATCAATTAGATGTTTTCTCGATTTACGTTAAAAAAGAATATCCTCACATTCCCGTCAATGCATTCTTAACACTACTTCCATTTTCAACGACAAATTTATGTGAGCAAAGTTTTTCAACGCTTGTATTAATTAAAAATGATAAGCGGTCATGCTTAAAAGGTTCCAAAAACTTCGGATTGCGCTGTCAAAAATCGAGCCGAATATAAAACTTTTGTGTTCATTGAAACAAGCGCAGGTTAATTTAACAATTAATCGCTCATTAATTTATTATTATTTTATAATAATTATTAAGATTGCGTAAAAATAAATATGTTATAGTTATATGTATGTAAGTATACTTTTCAAATAAAAAACAAGAAATATTGTAAAATTTGTGTATCAATTTAATATCTATATATTTTAGCTTTTAATTCTAGGAAGAAATTTGGTGTGTCGTAGGTGAGAAAAGGTTGCGGAGCACTGCTATAGACGATGGACGATGGGTAATCTAAAGCTTCATAAATGTATTCAAAATAACTTCTAAATTTAAAAAATAAAAAAGAAAATGTACACATAAAAATCTGTCCAAATTTCATGACGTCCAAATTTCATGACATCCAAATTTCATGACGTCCAAATTTCATGACATCCAGATTTCATGACGTCCAGATTTGAGAGTTTTTGCTACTTTATAGTAAGACCAGTAGAACTTGGTTTCCTCAATCGGCAATTTTTCATGTGTTAAATTCATAAATACTCGACATTAAATAAACACGTAGAACTCTCTAAGGTCTTCACATCTGCCCTGATGATGGACATACCAAATGCTGTACGAAACATTGGTTCAAAGGTTGAGGCTACCCCACTACAGTTTACCGCCTCTAAACACTATCACCCACAGACATTCGAATTGATAGACCAACCAATCAGAGAATAGGGAACAAACCAAGTGCGGGGAGCGCGGGAGGCAGCGTAACCATCAACCTTTCAGTTATTTATCAATAAATGAATCTGACAGTACACAGGCAACTCGCATTGTTACATAAATATTCAGCCCTCGAAAATAAAATCTGCTTACTAAAAAGCGTCTTTTTTACGATAGCGCGCAAATTGCTGGCTGCGTAAAAAACTACAAATCCCAAATTGGATAAAAAAAGGTTCGGGTTTGTTTACAAAATTTTATATTTTGTTGCACTATTTGGACCCTTTTACAAATATATTATAATTTACCCACCTCACTCATTTTAAGCGTTGCTACACCAGGCGGTTCGTTAAAAGAGAACAAAGATGCTTCGTAGAAAGGTCCCAAATGTACTGAACTGTAAACTTTCGCTTTCTGAGTGGGGTCTGGTTATTTCAAAGTGCGCTCTTCGGCGGTCAATTTTTTGTTTTTGTTTTATCTGAGACATAGCATCCCAATTGAGGTATGCTGTGAGGCTGAAAGGAGGGGAAAGAGATTTGGAAAAGATGGGGTAGTACCGTTTCTGCATACTGGTATTACACCAGGGCGATACTGAGAGTATCTCCCACTCACATTAGTAAACAATAAATTGTTAAACTAAACAAAACTAACACAAATTCATTTAATAAATTTCTCAATCATAATAAGTCGATCATAATGTCCTTACCGTATGTATGCCGTAATATCCAGAGATGTGCAATATGGGTACCCAAAACCATTTGAAATGCAAAATGGAAATGGGTCAAAACTTTTCCATTTGAAAATGCAAAATGCAAAATGGTTTTTAGAAAAGCATTTAAAATGCAAAATGCAAAATACCTATTTTCAAAATGCATTGAAAATGCAAAATGGTTTCTCAGGTCAAACAATTAAAATAATTATAGAATTTTTAAACAGTTTTGACATTTGATAATGGACCTCAATGTAGAACAAACATATTACATGATGGTAAATCCAAAAATGCCACGACTACAGATTATGAACCACAAAAAATTTGCGCGGGACATATGTTGCCAACGTAAACACAAAGAAACTGCTATCTAACATTTAATATTACAGCGTCATGGCCCCATGTTCAGTATTTGAATCAGTATTTTTTTGTAATGGTATCACTCAATTGCCAGGGCTCCTACCAGGGAGCAACTTGACAAATGTAAATTATCTCTCATAGTGAGGTTGAGGAACGACTGATATTTGGGGCTTATGAAAAAAAGATGAGTGGAGAGAGTAGGAAGAATGTTGCAAAAAAGCATTTAAAATGGAAAATGCATTGAGAAAAGCATTTAAAATGCAAAATGCAAAATGGTTTTTAGAAAAGCATTTAAAATGCAAAATGGAAAATGGAAAATACCCATTTTGCATTTTGCATTTCCATTTGAAATGGATTTATTTGAAATAAAGCACATCTCTGGTAATATCGCAGTTTATTCAAAGCGTTTGCAAACCCTACTTGTGTCAAAAATATAGTCAGGTGGTTTGTCTCCAGCTCGTCGATATGATACCCAAATTTCATCTTAGGGCAAGTCTATTAATTTGGATGTCTATGCTATCCATAGTGACGCTATCACCATAAATTTACTGGCCGTGAGAATTCTAAATCACACATTCTTAAAATAATTTAGGTACCGTGGGGTTCGAGTGGTCGAATCAATAAACAAGGTTTCCTTTTGATCCAGAGGTAAGGAATAAACCTAAAGATTTATATATCATATTTATAAATTCACTTTGTGGTTTAACGCTATCGCTAAAGGGGCATTCAATTGGAAAATATTGATTGATTTTGTACAGTACCTTTACGATACGAGTGACCTAATCCAGAATCTGTGATTTTCAAGTACCTGGAGGCATTTGAAAACGCTTTGAAAATTTTATTTTTTTCACATTTTTTAGCACGTTTATCATTTTTCCCTACCTTAAATCCATATACATGGAAAACTATTTTAAAAGTCATTTATATACATTCTCACACGAAATTCTTTTTAATATTCCGGTTTCTGTCACTTTTATCGCAAGTATGCGATTTACTTTGACAGTTTGGAGTAACTCTTATCAGTCCTATGTTCTACGTATTTTAATATTCCCTCAACCATTTGTCGAGTTGCCTAGTTAAATATTATATTCTAGTCAATGTTTTTTCTAGAAATTCTTTTAGTCCAGTTAATACTTAACAAATTTAATAAAATCATTACTTACTTTCGTTGCGGAAGAGGAGTACGTTGTTATGAACGATTTTCGACAAAAAAAACTATTATTCTATGTACAGATATCGCAAAGAATAATATTGCTAAAACATTTAAGCTGCTGCCACACGCAAAGCTCACATCAAAAGTTAATGTACAGCGCATCATCTTTTCTACCGACACACGACGCTATCAAATATTTCTTCCTATGGTAGGAGAGGGGGTCAGTTGAATTCGAGAGCGGCCGAGGAACATAATTTCATCTGTCAAAGTGACAACTTTACTTACTGACAGCTTGAGCACGTTTTCGAAATGGATGATACTTGTCGCCTATTGCTGGATCTGTTGGACAGCTCATCCTCAGATGATGATGCCGCCAACTATATAATTATAAATGCTATTTATAAACTTTTTAGATTTTAAACAATCTGCGCGTAAATAGCGCATTTTCACATAACCTGACATAACATCTCCGTCGAATCAGGAAATTCGCAGTTCGCACGCCGATCGACGAAAGCGACATATAATAAATTATTGTAAAATAAGCTCACGTCGATTTCCAAAAATGTCGAAGGCAAAGGCGGCAAGGACCAACACCAGGGCAGGGAACGAGAAGAGAGCACGAGAGCTGACGAGAGCAAACCAGATTACCCAGGAAAACAATTGAAAACAATCAACAAACGAACAAACTAGAAGCTTCTCTATGTAGGTATCAGGCCGTCCAACTTTATCAAAAAACCGAATGATATTACCATATAAACATACCGAGTTAAAAATATGATTAATTTTGAAAGGGCGAAAATTTGTTTACTTCAAATTCAAATATTGATTATATTTATATTTTAAATATATGTGAAGTATGTTTGCCAAATAAAGTTTTTTTTATGTTTCTAAATTTACTAGCACACATGACGATATGAGCTAACATAATAAATAAGAAATGCATTATTAGGCTGCTTATGTCATGGCTGTCAAAGGGAACACGGAACTTAGTTGGTAGCTCCGTAATTAAAATGACCCCCTCTCCTTTTTACGGCGGAGAGGGGGACGCATAACTTTTCAAATATCGCGTCGGGAGCGGTTACGTAATGGTTAGTACACACGCAAAGCTCACATCAACAGATAATATAAAGCACAATAGCGCTCGCCATACAATCCCATACAGACCCGACACACGTAAAAAGATAACGCGCTATAAGTGTGGTTCTGAACTTCGCTAACCGAATTTATTTTACGTAACCGCTCCCGACGCGATATTTGAAAAGTTATGCGTCCCCCTCTCCGCCGCAAAAAGGAGAGGGGGTCATTTTAATTACGGAGCTACCAACTAAGTTCCGTGTTCCCTTAGTAAAGTTGTCACTTTGACAGATGAAATTATGTTCCTCGGCCGCTCTCGAATTCAACTGACCCCCTCTCCTACCATAGGTACAAATATTTGATAGCGTCGTGTGTCGGTAGAAAAGATGATGCGCTGTACATTAACTTTTGATGTGAGCTTTGCGTGTGTACTAACCATAAAATAAATTCGGTTAGCGAAGTTCAGAACCACACTTATAGAGCGTTATCTTTTTACGTGTGTCGGGTCTGTATGGGATTGTATGGCGAGCGCTATTGTGCTTTATATTATCTGTTGATGTGAGCTTTGCGTGTGGCAGCACCATTACTTTAAATATAATATACCTACTTATCGTCTCGGAGTGCAGAATTATTATATCGTTCATTAACAAATGCATATACATATTTATTCATTTTAATATCAGCGGTATAAAATATACCATGTACAGTAAATTATAAACAGTGACATCAGAAAATATACAATTAACAGAAACTCTGGATGGATATAAAAAGTTAGAGATACAAGTAAATGCAAAACTTATAGGTAGACTAGGTTAGATTAGTATTGATTGAAATATATGAGAGTATAGATACATGATATAATATATTACAATAGCTAAAATGTATGCATTTATTTTCAGGTTTTGGTTGAAAGCAGGTAATTGCCAATCAAGCTGTTGATTCACCGTATTGACTATTATTATTGAGCCAAGTTTCCTCAGTTGCCCCAGGCAGTTCATTTTATATACATATTTATTTGACTTTTTACGTAAGTATGAGTAGACTTACATTTTATTGGTCATGATTTAAAATATATGATATTAAAGCCTTTTTGTACCTAGCTTCTGTGCAGTTGAACAGATCCGCTACATCTGCGTACCTATTACTAATTTCATGTAATCTAGGTACAAACGAGTGTTTAAAATGTTCAGTCTTAGAATTGTTACAATTAAAGAGGGTTTTAGAACGATTAGCTCTTATGGGTACATAAAATTCAATGAAGTTAATTAAATCAAGGCTGTCTACACTACCATTTACAATTTTGAACATAAATATTAAGTTAGGTAGGTACTATTGCATATAGCTAGTTTAAAATTTGCTAAAAAAACCACTCAGATAGAAGAAAATATTTGTTCAGGTAAAAACTTTACAAATCTTCAAAATCGATCAAAGTACTCACTTTTATCGTGATTATTTTTAGGTTATTATGCAGTTTTACGCTTCTTCCTTTAGACGGCGTCCATCATCAGAGCACATGTGTAGATTGTGGTGAAGTGTGTGTTTATGTATGTAGAAGTGATATAACGTCAATCCTCTTAATGTGGTTTTTATGGGTTTAGTTTTGGTGAAGCCATCTAATATACCATGAACTACGTCCTCTCTATTAATATTTATGGGGTTTTTGCGGATTTCAATTGCCTTTCGGTGATCGCTATCGGAAATGTATATTAATAATAATATTAATGGATGCATCAATACACACCATACCTACCCGGAGAAACATGAGTATTGATGATTTATTAAAATCCTGTTAAAACCGGGACTGCAAGCGGTTTCCTAATAACCTTTTAGGATATTCATAACATTTCGGAACACGTTCTGATGCACCTGCGTTTGGCCTGATTTTAAATAGTGGCGAAATGCGAAAATATTACATTTTTTATGAACACGTGTTCCGGCGCGTTGCGATAACAAATTCGTGTCGTACTGAAAGTTTATCGGGAAACTTAGATTCTTAATAAATTGGTGTTGAACTACAACACTCTGTTAAATTACATGAATATGCTCAAATTGTCAGACAGAAGAATTTTCACTGACTAGGTATTTCTATATAAAATTCTAAATGTTTTAGTTGGTAGTCCAGTATTGCTAGAATTGATAAGATTCCGGATTCCACAACGTAATACTAGAAGTCAGGATTTATTTCAGTGCAGAAATTCTGGGACTAACTACCATATGTATTACTCTTTGCCCAGAATACTAATGGAGGGAAACAATTATACCAAGTCAGTGGACATCTTCAACGTATGTATCTTTAAACAAACATAAAATGTTGTTAATGAAGCAATTCAGTTATGTACTATAAATAATGTATATTTCTTAGTATTCATATGTAAAAGCCCCGAAAAAGAGCGTTAATTAATAAATAATAATAATAATAAATTAGCAATATTATATATTTGACGGCCGGCATAGTCCAGTGGTAACGCATTGGACTGCCATTCCGAAGGTCGCGGGTTCAAACCCGGCGTGCGCAAATAAATTTTATTTGATTAATTTGTGTTATTTCACAATTAATTAATTAAAATAATATATAGTATATTTGCGGCACGTTCCAGAGTGGAAGATACTACCAGTATCGCCCTGGTGTAAGACCACCATTCAGAATTGAAACGTTGCTCCAAATGGCTTTAGCCGTGTTTAGTGACTAGATCTGAATAGCCAGGTACTTCCCCACCTTCCTCTTTCGCTTCCCCACTTACCTTCAGCCTCACAACATCCCCCAATTGGGGATGCCATAGTCTCACTGGCTCCAGACGGGAGCAGTTGGGACTCTTGTGAGGTATTCACTATAAAAAAAATATATATATAGGAGAAAGTTTTATCCTCACTATTTGAGCGTCTATTTTCTAGTAGCGACTATACGATAATTTGCTCACTGTTTCGATGTTTGCTAATAATACAAACGTCTCCAATACATTTTCATGTTTAACGAGAATATTCTTAGTACTATCCTACATTTGATCGTGTTAACACTGATGTACGTTTTGCGATGTTGAACTGTGCCAAAACGAAGTATTCTCAGTGTAAATATGAGGTAATAATGGAAAATTTTCAGCTTGCATCTGCCTAGTATGTATTATTAATATCCCGACTGTGGACAGAGCTGCACCAAAAATCAACAAATCAAAAATATGTAGTGACCGAAAGAAACTAGATTTTCAGCCGAAACCGAAACAGAATTTCGGCTTCTCTTCTAGTTTCGGCCGAAACGGAAATTTTTTGCAATGTGGTAAAAATCACTATACTAATTAGGTACCCATATTTATTGTTTAACTTTTATACACGGTGACCGGAAACTCGTAGTACAAGCGGGAAACTGGAGACTCTACACCACATGGGGAACCCAAATAAACATAAAGTTTTTTGATTTGAGCATTTTCACAAAAAAAAAAAAAAAAAACCAAAAAAAAATATTTTTCGGCTATTTTAGGGTTAAAGTTTTTTCTGGTGTTTAGGGTTGAACAACAGATGTTTTAATCCTGCAGAGCAGAAATATTTTATGATTACACCGGATTAAATGAAGGGTGATTTCAAAATAATGCTTCAAATCCGAGTTTCTTCATTTGTTTTACTTTCAAATAGTTTTTATTAGTTGGGTACTTTGATCTTCAGTAATAATTTATAAGAATTTGATTTAAAAAAAAAAAAAAAAAAAAAAAAAAAAATCAACTTCTAACTAGATTTACTCGATAACGAAAGCTCAAATCAAAAAAAAAAATACTACAAAATCGACTCCAAATGTGATGTAGATTCACCAGTTTCCCGCTTGTACTACGAGTTTCCGGACACCCTGTATAACATTGTTAGGGTATATAAAATACACAATTTTCTATTTTTAAACATCAATTTAATGAGTAAATTCGTTTACTTTAAGCGCTTTTTGGATCGTTGTTATGTAACAATTACTCAACGCACACTATAGAAAGTTATATACAGGGTGTATCGGCACGTACCCGACAAACTTTAACCAGCTTTTCCGTAGCACATTTGGAGTAAAAAATGTTATGGGCACTTTTCTGTCCGGTAACATTTTTTTTCAATTAAAAACAAAAAATTATTAAAAAATCCACACTCCGTCACTGTCATTGGCATTGTTTCTCGTGTTCAACAGCTGTTATTAGCAAGTGTGTCAAAAAGCGTCTTCGCTCTTTCATACACACTAAATAATAATAGTTAAAAATGAGACGAATGGTGCCATGCCATTTCGTTGTGATTGTAAAAGCGCGCCAATGTATGTACGTATTGTACGTACGTATATTATTGAACGAAACTCGAATAAAATATTGCCAGATGGGTTTTCGAACTGTGACAAAGGATAACAGTGGTGACATGTTGTGAAAATATGAATGATAATTTTTTTATTAAAAAAAATGTTACCGGACAGCAAAGTGCCCATAACATTTTTTACTCCAAATATGCTAAGGAATAGCTGGTTAAAGTTTGTCGGGTACGTGCCGATACGCCCTGTATAAATGATTTTGGAAACTACTAACTTTAGTAAACAAATCAGTCTAGTATTTAATAGTCATTGTGTTAGACGTTTCTCAGCCAGAAATTAGACGAAGATTCGGCTAATTTCTGGCTGAAACCGAAACCGCGGCCGATTCTCGTTTATTTTCCGAAACCGAATTCGAAACTTCGGTCGATCACTAGATAACATAGGTACCTACTTCACAAGCCAGTGAAAATATGAGACTATGGTATCTCCAAATTGTAGTAGGAAGATGGAGAAGAAGAAAGTTGTAACTCCTTATGTTCGGTTCCCACCCAGGCGTAGCGTGTTCAATTCCTCGGCTGGCTAAGTCCTCCATTACAACACAAGCAATATTTTCAGCTTACTGTGGTGGTAGTAGGAGATTTTCAAATATTGTCAGGTTATTCGTAACTAGGGAATGGGAAAACCTGCATAAAAAACACGCAAAGTGAAAAATATTGCGGGGGCGTTTCTAATGGTTGCCAAAAGCGCCAAACTACCTCGTCCCGGCTCTGTTGTTATGCGGACATATTTAGTTTATTCATATTTCATCTCACCTGCTGTAAACAACTCATACATTGTTATAAAAAAAATAACTGCAGCAGAGAAAGTTTCTATCGTGTATTCGTTCGCCTAGATACCTAATAACCAAGACGTTGGTTTTTAAATAATATCTACATAAAATTACAGTTATATTATTATCAATGATTTTCTCAATAAGAAGCTGGTGCTAGTCCAGATTATTTATTGCGTTTCCTATATGCTAGTTCCATATTGCTTCAGTATCGCTCTTTTCCGATTATGTACTGGGTTTATTGAACTTCTTGCTAATCTCGCCGCAGTACCTACCTGTTGTAACTATATACCTCAATGATTGTAACAAGCAAAACGTTGTTTATTTTGCACAATGCACAGAGCCACATAATGACAACACTGGGTAGGTACTTGCTTAGCTTGTGCATTTTGACGGAGTTAACTCCATTATCGCAAAGCATTATGATTTTTTAATGTGTTAATCATCATATGCAGTTTTAAGGGAGAATAAATTTCCTATCTCTGACCAACATTAGCATAAGAATTTTATTTTGCCTTGACCTTCTTTAACCCCGTATATATTATATATTATATTTGTATCAAAAATACTAATTTCGGTTGCGTCTGTCCTCCGTAACTCTAGTTTAATAAACTCTGTAATTCAGATATTCTTTGAATTTAAGTGTCAGTTTCAAAATTGAAACTGATTGTATAAAAAGTCCAGACAAGCGATTAAATAAATTTAATTATTGATGACAATATTAGCGATTGATAAACAAAAATTTAAAACAGAAAAATAAGAAAAAGATAAAGCATTACAAATTCAAGTTTTACTCATTAAGTTACTCCGAAAAATTAAATTAAAGTGTTCTGAACTTTTCTTTTTAAATTTCCCCTCTCCTAATAATTGGTAGTCAATGTCGTTACAATGCATATAGACTTGTTATTGTCTCACAACATGAAAATAAACTGTGGCTCGTAAGAAACACTCTTATGTTTCCAGTAAATTCTTAATTCAAACGTTGTTCACGTATGACAAAGATAAACATGTGTTTTTGAACGAAGTAAACGAAAGGCTCAGGCGGTGTTTTCGTATACTACCTAAATACCACCTAAAGGCAGACTACTAGAGCGCATGACGGATTTTGAGGTGTCAAGTGATCAAGTCATTAACGTGCCATAATAAAACAATGACAGTTTGCCAATAGCGGCGATTGTTGTTGATATTCGTTGTTATTACAGTACTGCATATATGTTGTATTACCGCAATCATATTAATAAACACATTGATTTTTTAAAGCAATTTACCTAGAGGTAGCATACCTACGACCTTACGCGACGCGTGACAGTTCAGTACTAAAATGATGAAATCGAAATAACTACAATTGACGTACTTTTTGCTTGCCACTTTGAGATTTATATACATATTGTAACTTCATTGTGGGTAGTACCTACTCTTCAGTCTTCATGCCAAAAAAACCAACTTAGCTTCAAACCCAATCTTAGCTTCCAATAAATAAGATTTCTAAAAATTCAGACACGTATGATGCACCTACCTAAAAATATCTTGCAACTTGTACCAGGCGTCCGAAAACTCGCAAACGAACGAAGAAACGTGCATTTTATATTCACAAAACCTACAATAGCGACGCTTCCGAGTACAAAATTCAGTTTAGTGTGTAAAGAGCTGTAATAAAAATTATGTTCATCTCACGTTGCTGTTAGAGTAGGTACTAGGCAATTATTTCCATTGAGCAGGTACCTACTCGTGACCCAATATTAAATCATGCGGGGCTAATGAACGTGCAAACCAAAAGCGCAAATAGTGGTCAAGGTAAATTCAAATATAGAACTAATATAACTGCCATCGGTACTCTGTGGTCACACTCGGTAAAGTAAATGATAATGGAGGCCGGCCACGGTGAAAATTGAATATCGGAAAATGCCGACATTTTTGATGGTGTGGTTTTGAGTGTTATTCGAATCAAATGTAATTAAAATGTTAAGATATTAAAAAAACAACATTTGATTATATCGAATAGAGACAACTATTTGTCATGGGTTTTAGGGCTAGTTTGGGTTATTTTAATAATTTGTGCGTATTTCCTAACCTTCAAACATAACTTATATTGAGAAATATAAAGAAAACTTATATTTGCCTACAAAGCGTGCAGCGGAATTCGACGAGTTTAATATTTTTTTATAAATCGGAAGTATAATATTGATAATAATTGAGACGTTTGTACAACCATATATTAGCAAAAAAAATAATATCAAATATGTAGGGTATGTACCTACATAATATAATCGAGAGGTGTTATTCAAACATGTATTTAACCAGTTATCCCAGAGTCCATAACAGTAAAAATATGTAAAATAACCATTCAAAATAACCGACATTCACATTTTCGGTAAAAATCGGTTTTAATTAGTGAAATTTAGAACCCCGACCCAGTGTTGTATCATCAAACATAAGTACCTACCTACCTACTAATTTTGTTTCACATACTGTCATAAAGTCATATAGTAGGCTAAGGCACCAGTATAGTACATATACCTATTATTTCATTATTATTTTAATACTTACTTATCAAACAACTTATCAAAATGTTAATACTCATCCTAATTTGTTTGTCCTAAAACGGGAATCCTCCTAGTTGGGCAGTCAAAACATTTCTTAAATAATGTATATAAATGTATAATCTTTTACTAAATAAAAAAAATAAATAAACCACTCTCCATACTGTGCTGTATGTGTAAAATATTGGCAGAATCAACGGCCGCTAGAGGCGCTAGCATGCTGCATGTTGCCATCATGCTGCCAAAAGAATGTATGGGAAATGTTAGAAGTTGGAAGAATTAAACATGCATTTGGTTTCAGTCCTGCGTGAAATCTGGTTCAATGAACTGAATTTTGCTTTGAATTTAAGTGTCATTTTCAAAATTGGAACTAATTGTACGAAGAATTCAGACACGCGATAAAGTACCTAAGTACTTCCCCACCTTCCTCTTCCCCATCTCCCTCCCCTCCCCAATACCCTCAGCCTCACAACATACCCCAATTGGGGATGCCATAGTCTCACTGGCTCCAGACGGGAGCAGTTGGGACTCTTGTGCGGTAATACTGTAAAAAAAAAAAAAAAAAAGTGGGCATTTATTATTTTTTTTTTTTCAAGAATGTGACCTCTCTAGGGTCAATTAATATTATTATTACCGTTTTATTATGATTATTTCCATTATTAATATAACATTTTTAAAAGAAAATTATTTTAATTGTTATTTTCAAAATTGAAACTGATTTGTCAAGAATTCAGACTATCCCGTGATTTTTCACGGCTCTGCCGTAGTACACAATAAAAAAAACTTTCAGTGCAGATTTTTTTTGTAACCGGGTATTTTATAATAATGTAAATGGAAAATCGATCTTTTTATAAAGCTAAAGACAGAAAGTTATAAATTTAGGATTTCAGTAGGATTGTACTTAGCCATAAATATAAGTGGCTCATTATTTCAAAGGCAAACTTAGACTATACAACATTGTTTAATAAAGATTTGTCGTACTTACCTATCGGTAATTAGAATATATTTTTGTTTCAGATTGTCGTGCAGTGCAGTTCTGGTCATTCAACAGACATGGCACCAGACTGCCAACAGTCAAGGGCATTGAAGAACTGCCCAAACTGGCCAAGACCAGAGATGACATTGTTGCCAACTACGAAGTCAGACGAACAGCACCTGATCAGGTTTGTGTCTTTTCCAACAGTTCCATCCTGTACTACGGTTTCCATCGAAGAAAAATATGTGGAAATTAGGTATGTGCCCACTTTCAATAGCATCCTGACGCAAAACCATCAATGCAATAGCAACCTGGTGCAAATCCACCATTTACCTTCTACATACCATAGTATTGAAATGCAAGACTACTATCTACTTCAATAGCACTCCGATTTAAGAACATCCATTCAATAAGAACCTGGTGCAAGGCCACTTGTCGAAGAATAATCTGGTGCAAAAACACTAGTTCAATGGCATATTGGTGTAGGAACATTTATTCAAACTACTCATTAGCAATATTAGTGCAAAATCTCTACTTCAATTGCATATTGGTACAAAAACCCTGCACCCTGTTGCACAATCGCTATTTCGACATTATCCTGATGCAAGAAAACTACTTCAATAACATATTGATGCAAAATGACTACTTTCATTGCATTCTTGTTTCTGGTGTTAGGCCATTTATTCTATAGCGATCTGGTTCAAGACTACTACGAACTTCAATGTCGTCTAGGATGTAAAAAAAACTCCTTAAAAATTATCCAATAACGCATTGAGAACGTTAACTTATATTTAAAAAATTCCAGGGCCGCCTTTGCAACCAGGATCTGGAGAACCTGAAGCTCTGGTTCTGGAACCGCAACTTCACGCAGAACTACGCCGATGACTTGACCTACCAGGGCTACAATGACCTCAGGTTCCTGGCCAAAAGGTGGCAGACAAAGTTCCCTGATATACTGGCCTCCAACTATTCTCCTAAAGACTTTATGGTAGGTCAAGAATTTCATCCATGTTTTATTATTTTCTATTACAAAACTTAACCCGAAAAACCACACAATCATTTTTTGAAACATTATTTTTTAAAGACAAAAATTCCTGGATTTCGAGTAACCTGACAATATTATTTGAATACTACCGTGATTATAAGCGAAAAATATTGCTTATGCAATAATGGAGGACTAAGCTACCAGAAGATATAACTCATGACGCCTGGTTGTGAACTCTATTCACTAAGTTAAGTTTGATTAGTAACTAGCTTGTCTACCCGACTTCGCCAGAGATTTCAAAACTTTTTGCAAATACTATTATTCTCATTGAAAAATAATATAAATAAACAAGAACTTACCTACAATTCTTGCTTAATTTTTGAAAATTTTGTCAAAATTTCACAAATTCATGATTGATAATGGCTTTTCGACTTGAAAATGGTTGCGCCGCACTCTTATCCAGACAGAAAACCTGTGCAAATTTCTTGACGCCAGAGCTCACTGTTTAAGAGTTTTAACTAAGTAAATCAGACACCAAGCACTTTTTCTGCTTTAAAGTGATTGTGATTCAAAACGATAGAAGAATCAGCAACAAAAAATTTGCACCAAAAACATTCTACTAATAATATTATTCTGTTAATTTACATAATTCATTAAACTTCAACTAACGTTCCTTTGAAATGACCACAAACCTATGACAATAATTATCTCTACGGATGTGACCCTGATTCTTCTTTATCTCACTTCCTTTCTCACGAAACATTAGACTTTCTGTTTTCTTATAAAGAACACTCACTCATTATTCCCAGAGAGCTTCAGCCTTTCGCATATAATTATTTGTTACTAATGAATGATTCATAATAAAGAAATCTCAATTGAATATGAGGCAGCGAAAACCAAAGCGTTTATCATGTCTGTGGTTTTAATAAGATCATTACTCATAAAGACATCAAATTAATAACATTGTTTTGATGCATTTATTGATAACAAAACATTGAACTTGTGATAAACTACTGAATCATTATGTGTTGTGGTAAGACTCGAGTGACAATTAAATTATTACTCAGAAAAATCTAAAAAAATAAGAATCTGCAGCAATAATGAATGCTTTATCCAAACAGATACCTATTGTATCTAGAAAACACCTCATCCTTCCGATTTCCTGGTATCTCCCTCTAGTTCTAGTTCTTCATTCCCAAGGACACGGATTTGGTTTTCATGCGGTGATGACCTACATTTAGTTCTCCAAAAACTACTTTTGCTATCTTCTACTTCTAATTCCATCTCCTATCGGAGGTTGGCTATAAACAAATCTTGTCATTCAATTTAAAATATGCAAATGTCTAAGCCAAGAAGAATGGGAATAAACTTTGTAAACTTCTGATGTTGTGAAATTGCTCAGCTTTTTCTGTACATGCAACTATTTTCAGCTAACAACATTACACTTTGTGTGCTACGGACCTGTGAAATATCCATTTAATCGCCAAAAATAAGACATGAAACACAATAACAGTGTATGCAATAAGTTATCTGTAATATTTTCCTCATATTCCTGAGTAAAGTTATTCAAGTTCAATCAACTTTCTTTCAAAAATTGGAACTGAAAAGAATAAAATATAATCAGACAACAGATAAAGTAGACAAAAATTATTTTATTTAAATAATTCTACGTGGTTTTTTCTAGTTTACTGATGGTGTTAATTTTAAGGGTAAATTTCTGACACCTCGCTAATTTGTCAACAAAAAATATAAATATTTGTTTAGAAAGACAATGGATCCTGAGGCAAATATTTTATAATTACTTTCAGCTTCACAAATCCTACAATTATAATATCCAGTGATTTTTCACTAGGCCTGCGCTAGTGACACCATATTGTTTATTACAGATTTCTGAAAAGGATTTTGAAACTCGGTTGAAGTGTCGTAGTAACTAGCTTTAGTTAATAGATTAATTATTTTATATTTTCATTCCAGTTCAGATATACAGAGAAGAGGAGGACAAAGGACAGTTACCGGGCGTACGTTGATGGACTATTCGGAAGGGACGCGGCCAGCGGCATACGTCCCCCACAAGTAATTCCTAACGACACCTTGCTGCAGGTAACTACTTCAAATAATTATTATCAATATTAAATGAATGGCAACTCTACCCAAGTAAAAATATGTTTATTAGAAAATCGTTGTGTTCAATAAACAATAAAACAGTTTTACAATTTTGTTGTCCATTTAAATTTATTTCTCTGTGAGAAAATATGTTAAAAAATAATAAATGACTTCTTACACGCGTGGCAGTGTACTGTGAACTGAATAACTTCATATTGACGAATGTCGGCAGACAGTAAACATCCGGCGTAGGCGAAGTCTACCAAATTACTAAAATTTACTTCTTAACTAAAATTCATTTTGCATCGACTTCAGAACGGAATTAGTCCCAAATATCTGAGGTATTAATATACCTCAGATATTTGGTTTTCTGTTCCTTAGGTTTTGACCCAAATAACTAGTAGTCCTGATAAACTGATATACGCAATTGACTGTACTTGTTTGGTCTTTGTTTTTTGCCCCACTTGATTTGTTTCTAATATTTTATGTTTTTTATATTATTTCAGCCTTATAAATTTTGCACAGAATGGATCAAAGAAGTAGAAGAGAACGAACAAACGTTGGAGCAGGTCAAACAATTCAAAATGAAGGAAGAATGGACAACTGTAAGATTCTATTGGAATTACCTACTCATTCTAATTAGTGTAAACAACAAACCTATTTTTTCACAAAACTGGTCTGAAAAGGTAGTAAGCAATTGGTACCTGCTGCCCTAGCAACCTTCTGCTAGTCGAATTTCCTACGAAATGAGCAATCAATGATTGAATCAATCACCCCATTTATTGACTGCGCATGCAAAGTCCTGTTTTAAATCAACTGTTTTGCATTTCCTCTACCTATAAATTTGTTACTATGTTCTGTCGAGATGGTGGCCGTCATAAATCACGTGGCCGTTTTAATGATTCATCAAAGATACTTTTTTTAAATGTGAAATTGTCCTGTTTATTTGGACTTTCTTTTTCCATTTCATGGTACCTACCTGCCCAAAAAAAGAGTTTGAAAAAAGAATTTTCTTTGGTATTAACATTTCTTTGGACAAATATTATAATTCTATTTGAAATTAAAAAATATACGATTCACAATTAAGTAAGTACCTACATATAAATCTTATGACTTCAGACCAAAGTTTGGGTTTGATTTAATAAGAGAAAATTAGAAATATGCTTTTTTGGACGTGAGTTACTTTTTCAATATTATGGTACCTACCTGCCTGAAGAAAAAGTTTGAAAAAAGAATTGTCATTGGTATTAACATTTCTTTGGACAAATATTATAATTCTATTTGAAATAAAAAAATAAACAGCATAAAATATATGATTCACAATTAAGTAAGTACCTACTTATAAATCTTATGACTTCAGAACAAAGTTTGGGTGTGTTATTAAATAAGAGAAAATTAGAAATATGCTTTTTTGGATGTGAGGTCACTTTTCACAGCACTACTAGTATTATTGTCAAAAATGACATTTTATAATTATGTGCATATTTTATTAAACTGTCTGTTTTCCTTACAGATGATTACAAATGTGTCAAATCACTTGGGTTACAAATATCCCTTGGAAGAGAGTGTTGTTGAAAACATCTACGACATGTGCCGATATGACAAAGCTTGGGAACTGGATAAACCCTCTCCATGGTGTGCTGTAAGTCATTAAATAAACTAAATTAAATAAAAACAAGATTTTTCAATGAACACAAAAAGCTGTAAGTTAGATCCTTACATTCTGAAAGACCCCTAGAAATACACTACAATAGGGGTTTTTTTTTTTTTATCCTCGAAAGAAATTACCATAATGAAGGATTTTTTATTTTATTTTTATGTTTACGAATAAATTTTCTAAATCAATTTGGTGCCAAAATGACATGTTCGTTTTTATTTGTGAATTCGGCGTACATATTTGTACACCTACACATATAGATGATCCAGAAGTTTCAATAGTTTCTAGTATACATATATATATACTTACCTATTGCACAATTTTATTCTATTTTCCTTATAATTAGTGTAACTCGCTCACCAAGCACAAGAACCAGTTTCTTCTTTGGTGAGATTGCAATTATAAATATATTTAGTATCGATATGTAATTAAAATAACACCACACTACCATTGTACCAGACATTGGCGTTTTCTATGTCATAAGTCATAATGACGTTGTAGCCAGTTGAATACGATTCAGAATGTGCGGTTTTAGATCGTTTTTTGAAAACAATAATTAAGAATAAAAATATTAAAATTACACATTTTTAGTACGATCGTCATAATCACAAAAATATACTTTAAATCTTCTACACATTTTTAACAGTATTCATAGTTTGTGAAAATATCCCATTGTCTACAATTCTATCTAATTAATTTGGTTATTTATTTGCACTTCTGTGCAATTTAACATGAAATTGTAGTAGTTCGGAAAAAGTTACAGCTTCTCAGTTCTGACGATTCATTCAATAATATTTTCAGAGAGTGATCTTTCAACAAGTCTGCGTAAATGCATAAGTTAAAAATACACTGCGATGGAGGAATTATTCGTAGACGAGGACTTAAAATGACCAATTCTATTAAAGCAGTCGCAGCCATTCCGGGCTGGCCCTAACCAAATGGCGCCTGGGGCTAGTAATATTCTCAAGGGCAGTTTGTTAGACGTTAGGCATTATCAGCGCCTTGGCTCTTTAGATCCTTGTCGCCTATAATTGCACCGGTGCAGGGCCGGCCCTGCAGTTATTGTCTACAATTTACTACATTGCTCCAGTTAGCAAATTAGCATTCAGACAATAATATTCTTATTTCACTGTGCCAAATTTACAAATAACATTGAGTACCAACATAGTTTCTTTAGTTAGAGGATTAGTGGGTACACATTTTAATTGTCTTTTACAAAATGATGTTGTTATTAATATTTTTAACATTGTAATTTCAGGCCTTCAGCAAGGATCAACTCCACCTATTGGAATATGCCGAAGACTTGGAGAACTACTACAACGCAGGCTATGGCAGCAAGCTGAACAAAATGGTTGGCTGCACCCCCATCAAGGACTTCATGGCCAAGTTCACCAAGATGATTGAGCATCCAGGTAACAATAAATTACAGATCCTTCTCCGAAAGGCTTTTGGTGCCAGCTTTCGCTGTACACTGAAGTTTCCATCAAACATCTCCAGTTTTGCAGAATCTTGGCTGCTGTAACCCATCTGAACATATATATATGTTTTTAATTTTAATCATAGATAATAATAAAAAACACGAGAAATGGGCCATCAACCAACGTTAGTATAATACCGCATCCATAAAACGGTCACCAAATACATTCACATTGCAAATCGCATGTATGTGCAGCGATGCCCTGCCTTTTTTTCTACTTACGCATCAAATGCATAACTTTCATTGGCTCCACCGCTTTAATAGTTTGTTTAGCTGGGTCATAGCTCAGTGACAGTCAGTCACTTCACTATCATATCTCCCTTTCTTTCTTTTGTCTATGGTTTTAACCAAAGACACCAACCTACGATATCGAATGCATACAGTCCCACTTGAGTGCTGAGTGATGCCAGCTGCCTTTCTCTTACAATCGATTCATTAGCCTTTCCATTTTACGAGGAGATACCCCATCATAGCTAGGTTATGTTATGGCCATTTTTCTCAAAATATTTAGCTAATACATAGTAAAAAATAAATGTGGCGAATTCATAAGAATTGGACATGCAACAACGTCTATTAACAATTATAACAATTATTTTACTACGTGTTATTAACTGGCCATTCTTCATCCTGTTAATTTTTCCTACAGCTATAGATGTAGACAAAAATTCGTAGTACTTCCTTCCCATTTATTTTTCATAACGGCCAATGGTCTCAATCACGTTAAGAGACCACCGTTCAGAATCTCAACTTTGCTTGAAATAGCTTAATCGTTTTTCAGATTTGACAAGCCAAGTACTTCCTAATCCCATATTCCTTCCCTTTCCACTTCCTTCAGTCTCAGAACATTCCCACTTAGCCCACCGGCTTCGCGAAATCACATAGAAATGATCACCTATAATTTATTGTTAACCCTTACAGAGGAAGAGCAACCCAAGGCCATTGTGTATTTCACACACTCACGCATGATACAGTTGCTCATCACGGCGCTGGGAACCGCCGAGGACTCGGTGCCGCTGACGTCGGACAACTATCACACGCCCAACATCCAACGTCGCCTGTGGAGAACCAGCCTCATCGATCCCTTCGCCGCCAACCTGGTGGCCGTCTTGTACAAGTGAGTGGATCCTTTCAACTTCAACTCGAATTTGCAGACAAACTCCATGTTTTTTTTTGCCTCCCCACCACCCTACAAAATCAAAAAACCATTAAAATCCGTTTCTGTCACATGTCCCATGTTAGAATAAAAAAAATCTAGTAACATTTCATAGGCCATCACAATCAATTGTCAGGTGGGAATGGTCTTTCCTTGTACTACCGGTAGTTCAATGGAAGATGCTCCAAGGAACTAGAGTCATTGTTCCCTTCGGCACCAGTGTATGGTCGGGGAACACATCAAACACATTTGATTTGTACACGGTTGACATTTGTCTCATCAGAATGGATTGCTTCTATGACTCGTTCTTATGTTCAGCAGCTCGACTCGGAATAATTTACCAGCCTCTGTGTTTCCTCTCTCTTACAACATGGGTCTCTTCAAGACCACATAGCATCCCAATGAAGACAGTTCCTGAGGAAAATAATTTCCCTGTAGGCTTAAAAAAAAAATTACTTTCAGTCAATAATGTATAGAAATCTTGAATCAATCATGATGATCATAATCTTTATTCATGAGGTGATACAGCAGGGAAGAATATGGTATTTAATGTTTTTTTTGCAGATGCCAAGAAGGCGATTCCCACCGGGTCATGTTCTTCCTGAACGAGAAGCCGCTGGACTTCCCTGACTGCCGCGTCGGCCTGTGCTCCTGGGACGTGGTCAAGAAGAAGTTTGCCGCCATTGCTGACGAGTGCAACCTGAACTTCTGCTACCCCAACTCGGCCGGAGCCACTTCCGCCTCCTTCAAACTGCAGTTATTCATCGCCTTCGCCGTGTCCATCTTCACAGCCAAAATTAGCCTCGGCAATTAGTGCTAATACTTAGACCATTGAGACAAAGCTCGTTGCCCAGTTCAACATTTATTAAGATAATTTTTCTAATTAATGAAATATAATAAGGTTTGCAGTCACTCTGTTGAAAATTCTCAAGAACCTTAAAACCTTGACATATTATACAGTGTCCGGAAACTTGTAGTACAAGTGGAAAACTGGTAAATCTACAACACATTTGGAGTAGATTTTGTGGCAGGTATATGTAACTTATTTTGATTTGACCTTTCGTTTTCGAGTAAATCAAGTCAGAAGTTGGAATTTTAAGGTTAAATTTTAATCTTAATCTTAATCTCGTTGCTACAGGGTTTATTCTATCAGCTGTTTATTGTATTTTATGATGTGTTGAAGCATATACCACTTCAAAAGTTTTTTCAATACTTTTTTTTAAAAAAGAGTTCAAATCAAAAAAAAAAAAAATTGAGTTCTCTATGTAACAGTTTCCCGCTTATACCACTAGTTTTCGGACTCCGTGTACATAAGTGAAACTCTCTTACAACTTTTTCCAAGGGACTAGAAACAGTGGCGGCTTGTGACTTTTGAGTGTGCTAAGTTTGAGAAATTCAACATTATTGATGTTGTTTAGTCCAAAACAATTTTTCACGGATTTTATGAAAATCTTCATACAAAAAACTGCTATTTTACATTCAGCTACAACAATAATGCCTTTTTTGTAATATTAGCACTCGAGTACACCCAAAAGTCACGGGCCACCACTGACTAGAAAACCTCATACATGGGATAACCTCATATTACATGAGAAAACGTAGGCCATTATTCAATTTAAATTTTCAAGGGATTGAAAAATAGAACTTCAATATTGACGAAATTCTTTAACTGCCAAGACGTCTATATTTTTCTCTCACTAGATGGCGGTAATGAAAACTTCCCACTTGGAAACCTATGATTATGGGTTTAACCATGGTTTCACTATACTCCAGTTACAGAATGAACAACCTAACTTAATGCGGGTTTCGACAAGACCCATTCCTGCAGAACTACACGTCACTTCACTACATGTCTTTTCACAGAAAAACAATTCTAAACACTGCGCTTTTTGAAAGCTCACCTTAAGTCTTTTTTGGATTAGTTCATTGATCCAATTTTAAGCAATAAAATTGTGTGGCAAGCACATTGTTTCCACTTAGTTTCACGCAGTCACGTAAAGGTTGTTATATATATCTTTTTTCGATACCGATGTAAAGTGAAAATGCAACCTTTTTATGTTACGTTAGTTCTTGAAAAACTTTCAATTTGAGTGTTAAAATGTGCTAAAACAGTTAATAACCGCATCTTGTTTGTTAATTTGTTTATAAATTGGGCATTTAAAGAAGGCTGAATCTGATTTTTAACAACTATCATTATCTATAACAAAATCTATTCGTCCATTGTTAAATTATTTTTTTATCATCAATAAGAATATTATTCATTTTATTAACAGACTAATTTTATTTTGTAATTTTTGCAAAAATTTCCTTTCCGATTGAAAAAATTTACAACTTTTTGATAAACATTATAGTTTGGTTTTCAGACATTAAACTTATGCTATTACAATATGGAACAATCCACCAATGCAGAGCGAACGAAAATGGTCACATTATTTTTTGTATCACCATTTTTTTTAATTTTTTCGATTTATTTAAATTTCGTTTTTTTTTGTTTGTTTTTATTATTTCAAGAAACTGCGCAAATTACATCAGGCATGCTGTTTAAAGTAATGCAAAAGAGCCGACATGTATTCCAATGGGCATTTTTATTTCATTTCTTCAATATGAGTGAGGGAGATGGATGACAATGATTGCATTTTTCCTTTGGGGGAAGCAGACGATGTTTGTCTCACCAGTGTGTAAGAAAAAGCTGCAGCACTATTCTGATAAAGGAGTACGTTTTATACTGTTTATGCCTTAGCCGTAGGAATTATAAAAGCGCCCAATGTTGGACACTTAACCGATATCATTTCCAACATATAATGTTGAATAAATTAATGAATCAAACTTTAATTGGTAATTTTTTTATCACCTCGTTTAAAAGTTGTTACAGTTATAAATCTAAAAGGGAATTTTTGTCCATCTTTACATATATTTACTGTTGTGACAAACAATGTGTGCAAGATAAAAATAAAACAACCAACTCTGAATTGACAATTAATATACCCACTAGATATTAATAAAAATGATTGTTACATTAGTTAGGAATGTTAATCTCATTATTAATTAAATCATTATCATTAGTGATGCAACGATTCATACTTTGACGAATACGATTTGAGCAAACACTGACATGCTGAGAAGTGGCAAATATGCGACGTAGATTCAAACATCTGGGCCTTAGTACTTCATTGATGGAATCATAATCAGAACTAAATTTATTATTTTATATTCCTGCAGATGTTCGGTGATATATATGAAAATAATTTTACAATTCGTGGTTATGATAAACCGTAATCGTAATTGCTGCATCACTAATTATTAATTATTTTTTATTTACATGCAAACTAGTGATGTTTTCGTTATGGAAATTTTGTATATTTTAATTGTTTTACATGTGTACGTATACCAAAATGTTTCATTCCTTTTAACATTAATGTATATTTTAATGAAAGGAACACACCATAATATTATTATAACACCAAACGTATTATCTGAATGTTTGTAGATATTGTATTATTTAATCTATAGAATTATTAGAAAAATAAATAAAAACAGTAAACTGCTTTAATTATTTTGATATTAATGTTAGACGTGTATTATCTACTTTATATTTTATAAAATCTTTGTTTTTTTCAGTCTCAAAATAATATATTTTCAAAAATGTTTTTCTCATAAATAAATGTAATTTGCTCACCAAATTTCACAAAGGCACAATTTTTTTCATATTTTTTACTTTCCAGTTAAAAAAATAGCACGCAGAGCTAGTTATACCAGCAATTGAAAAACGAAAACTGCCAATTTTTATTCGTTCTGGATAGTAGGAAAAAATTATTAAATCTATGTATTTCAAATATATACTTTGTCCGATATTATTAAAAAGAAATTCTAATTACTTGAAATAATATACAAGTTTGAGTATCTATGTATTGTTTTACTTATGAGCAAAAGTTTCACCCTAGTACAAAGTATTTTTAGACCTATTTGAAAGTAATGTTGGCTACACCGACATTGAAAAAATTCTCATGTCTTCAAAGTTTATCAATGTTGTGTACTGTAAAAATAAAACTGAAATAAACCAAGTACTCGTTTAATTTTACCCTTCAACTAGTAACTTTTGGTAAGCTAATAGACCTTGCCAGAAACTAAAAATGAAATACGCCAGCAGTTCCTACAGTGTGCTAAGTGGCGTGCTGTTTAATTTTACCTTGTAACTATTAACTCTTGGTGTGCTGTTTAATTTTACCCTGCAACTATTATTACGTCCACTTATATGTTGCCCATGTAATGGAAACACTATCTCATCACAAATTAGGTCATTTAGACACTCATTTACGAAATTTTGTTAGAGATAGCACACATCCTAAAGCGACAGTTTAGTATTAAATTGAAAGTACGACAATTACCGTTTCTTTTAGTTGCCACTTTGAGAGCTCTACATGTCTAGATGTACTGTAATGTCCTTGACCTCAAAAAAAACTTCCTCAATGATTTTGTTAATGTTATGATTAAAAGGGGTAGGTACTTACCAGAGATGTGCTTTATTTCAAATAAATCCATTTCAAATGGAAATGCAAAATGCAAAATGGGTAATTTCCATTTTGCATTTTAAATGCTTTTCTAAAAACCATTTGGCATTTTGTATTTTAAATGCTTTTCTAAATGCATTTTCCATTTTAAATGCTTTTTTTACAACATTCTTCCTACTATTTCCACTCATCTTTTTTTCATAAGCCCCAAATATCAGTCGGTCCTCAACCTCGCTATGAGAGATAATTTACATTTGTCAAGTTGCTCCCTGGTAGGAGCCCTGGCAATTGAGTGATACCATTACAAAAAATACTGATTCAAATACTGAAGATGGCCATGACGCTGTAATATTAAATGTTAGATAGCAGTTTCTATGTTTTTACGTTGGCAACATTAGTCCCGCACTAATTTTTTGTGGTTTCATAATCTGTAGTGGTGTTTTTGGATTTACCATCATGTAATATGTTTGTTCTACATTGATTTCCATTATTAAATAACAAAATTGTTTAAAAATTCTATAATTATTTTGATTGTTTGACCTGAGAAACCATTTTGCATTTTCAATGCATTTTGAAAATAGGTATTTTGCATTTTGCATTTGAAATGCTTTTCTAAAAACCATTTTGCATTTTGCATTTTCTAATGGAAAAGTTTTGACCCATTTCCATTTTGCATTTCAAATGGTTTTGGGTACCCATTTTGCACATCTCTGGTACTTACTTTTTTTTTTTTTTTCCATTATTTCTGGCTTTCACCCTTCAAGGGTGTTCTTGGCCATCATTTAAAATTATTGAGAAAGGTGTATTGAAAGGTGAATTTAAATATTAATTTTATTTAAATAGGCAAATTTCAAAATTATAATGAAAATTGGAGTCGAGTTCAGACTTAAAAGAGATGAAATGTTGAATGGAGGGGAGGCAATTTTAGTTAAGGCTTGATAGAAGAGAGGATATTTGTTTAGAGAGGGACAACCAAAAAATATGTGATCTAAAGTTCCCACTTCTAGACCACAGAATGTACAATCTGGGGAGTCAAGGACGTGAATTTTAAAAAGATGGGAAGGAACGGAACAATGACCGATCCTCATTCGAATGAGTGAAGAAATTTCTTTTTTGGAAAAATGAGGGAATTGCTGAAACCACGGTTTTGATGGTATAGTCCTTTGTATTGAGGCATAGCAGGCTCCCTTGGATTGACTAGCAATGTGCCAATACTCTGACCAAACATTGCGGGATCTTTCTTTGATGATGGAAAAAATGTCAGATAAGGGAATGTGGTTTACGAGGGTAACAACAGGGTTGGACGCTCCTTGTTTTGCCAAGGCATCCGCAATATCATTACCCATGATACCAACATGTCCAGGAATCCAAATCAGAGTTACAGATTTACCAGAGCTTTGAATGGATGCTATCATCACTCGAATAAGGCATACAAAATGATCATCAGGATGAAGAAGAGGACTGGATTTAAGTTTTTGGAGGGAACTGAGAGAGTCGGAGAGAACGAGGGAATGTTCAAAATTATTTTTGATTATATATTTGAGAGATTCTATTATTGCAATGCACTCAGCTGAAAATATTGAAAATTGATTTGAAATTGAATGAAATATTCTATCATTAGAATTATTGTGGTAAACGTTAATACCTATACCACAGTTAGGAGAGTCGGGAGATTTGGATCCATCAGTAAATAAAAGAGAAAAGTTGGGCCATTTAGATAAAATAATGTCATTGAACATATTATTGACAGTTCGGGCCGGGAGATTGGAATGACTTTTAAAGATTCCGATCCCTTCTAATATTGTTGGGGATAGGGTGACGTGACTATATTTTAGTTTGTATAAGGGAAGTAGATCATTTTGGATGATGTGGAGCTCTGAGAGAGACTTAAAATTTTTACAGATGTCAGGAATAGGATTAGTTGAAGCTCTGATTGTAGATGAATGGTTTGAGTCAATGAACAACGAGACGATGGGGATAACCTGATGACATTTAGAATTTAAACATTTAAGAACAAATTTGTCAGCAAATAGTTGACGCCTTAAATAAAGAGGAGGATCAGAACATTCTACTTGAAGGGAATTGATGGGTGACGATTGCATCGCTCCAGTTATTATTCGCAAAGATTTAGATTGAATTTTGTCTAATTTATTAAGTACATTTTTTGAGGCAGTACTAAAAAGTGGGCAGGCATAGTCGAGATGGCTTCGAATAAGTGCATTGTAAAGCAACTTAATGCAAGTAGGGTGAGCTCCCCACCAAACGCCAGATAATGATCTGATGATATTTAAATTTTTTTCGCATTTAGTAACTAAATTATTAATATGGGAAGACCATTTAAGTTTCCTATCAAATGTTACTCCCAAAAATTTTACTTCAGAAGCGTTGGAGATTGGAGAATTTTTAAATAAAATTTGAACGGGGGGGTTTTTATGGCGGTTCGAGAAGGTGACACACTGAGTCTTTTTGATTGAAAGTTCAAGACCATGTAACGTGAGCCATGTGCAAAGGGCATTCATGGCTTCGTTAAGATATTTGACGGCAAGAGGGATGATTTTGGATGATAAGAAGAAAGCTATGTCATCTGCGAACTCGATAATTTTTATTTGTGGGGGAATAGTGACATGCATATCATATGTGTATATATTATACAGTAAGGGGGACAATACATCGCCTTGTGGTAAACCCTTCCAAATAGACCTACTTTGAGGAGAAATATCTGGAAGTTCAATGAAAATTTTTCTATCTAGAAATAGATTAATAATTGATTGGACAAACATGGGGGGAAGGCCAAGGCCTAGAAGTTTTTTTTTCAGGATTGGGATGGAAACATTGTCAAAGGCGCCTTCTATATCTATAAAGACGGCAAGACAAACTTCCTGTTTAGAAATTGATAAATTAATATCAGTGCTGATGATGGCAAGGTTATCCTGAGTGGATTTTTTTTTCCTAAATCCAAATTGAGATGGAGAGAGAAGCTGTTTACTCTCGACAAAAAATTCTAATCGGTTTTTAATTAATTTTTCATAAAGTTTACTGAGGGTGGATGAAAGAGCGATTGGCCTGTAGTTGGATCCAAAATTTGGAGATTTGTTTGTTTTTAAAATAGGGATGATTATTTGAGAACTCCAGTCATCAGGCATTATACCAGTCTGGAAGATTTTATTTAAGATGCTTAAGAAGTGGTTTAGAACATTATCATTACTATTTTTGATTATGCTGTAAGGTATACCATCTCTGCCTGGAGATGAGTCCTTGACTGTTGATAAACCATTTTTTAGCTCAATTAAGGTGAATGGAGAGTCTAGCCAATGATTAGACATGGGAGTATTATAGATGGGCGTTATTTCATCTAAGTTAGGAACAGAAGGGGGGGCAATTTTGTCCAAGAATTCATCTATCCATTTAGAATGGGACGCTCGAGGAGATGGTGAACTGAAGGAGGATCGAAATCTTCGGATCATAGACCAAACTTCCGAAATTGGAGTGTTCGGAGATACTGAACTGCAAAAGTTGTACCACCCGGATCTTTTTTTTGACCTCAATACCCTTTTGGCATTGGATTCAGCGTTTTTGTATATAAGATAGTTCTCCATAGTCATATTGTAACGATAGGAAAGAGATTTAGCTTTCCGAATTCTTACTACTTTGGAACATTCCTCATCCCACCAGGGAGTTGGAGGGAGTTTTTTGAGAGATTTAGTTTTAGGGGGAGGATTTGATTTATTTATTGCAGTTATGAGCATTGATTTGAAGTTATTATAATCATCTTTGACGGAAAATATATCGGTGACGGGTGAATTTAGTAGGAACTTGTCCATATGAGAGTTAAATTCATCCCATTTGGTGTGTTTCGTTTTAATCTTTGTCGAAATATGAGACTTGTCCGATTGGAAAGAAGTTTGATAAGTAATGATGATCGGGAAATGATCACTGGAGCAAGGGTCGGGGGACACCACCCACGAGGAGAGAGAAGCCAGACTAGTAGAACATATCGAGAGATCCACTGCACTGGGGTTTGTGCTGGGGCGTGAGATCCTAGTAGGAGATCTGTCATTCAAAAGGAAAAGGTTGGATTGATCTAGGAAATCCATCACACTTCGACCATCTCGGTCGGAGAAAGCAGAACCCCAGACGGGGGAATGGGCATTAAAATCGCCTAATATAAAGAAAGGAGGGCTTAGTTGACTTACAATTTGCAACCAAGTTTGTTTATTGAAGTGGGCTGTTGGGGGAAGATAGACTGAAATAAAGGATGTGTCCTTTATTTTAGCTGCAACCATTTGGAAGTCAGCATTGGGGGGTTTGATATTATTTATTGGGGAAAATGATATGGATTTTTTAATAAAAAGGGCAGCACCGCCGCCCGAACCTTCCGGGCGATCGTCGCGGAGACAGGAATACCCCCCCACATTAAAGTGGGTGGATGGAGTAAACCAAGTCTCCGAGATAGCAGCCAAAGAAATAAAGTTGGAATTTAATAGGTTAAGGAGATCAGATTTGTTAGAAATAGCACTTCGGCTATTCCACTGAAGTATTCTGACATCCTGAAGAGCCATTTTGAATAAATGATTTTAATGTGGAAATAATAGTAGCAGCGTTGGACGGTAGATTAGTTTGAGAAGAAATAAGGTCAATTAGAAGAATAATAAGAGTTTGGATAAATGAAGAATTGTCTTGGGAGAGTTTTTCAGAAAGTTTAAGAGAGTTCATTGAGGACGGATTATAATTATTTGCACACCCATTTGTGGCATTTGAAAGAGGTGAACCATTGGGATTTAAGAGCAGTGAGTTGTGTTGTTGCTGATCGTATCCAGGAGCCGGTTTAGAGATAGCGTTTTTGTATGTGAATTTAGTTGAACGAGAAGAAGTTGTTGTAGTGGAGGGAAGAGGGTTGGATGAGGAGTTGCTGGATAAAGCCTCAGCAAATGATTTTTTGACAGGCGGGAATAATTTAGAAGCCTGCAGAAAAGACAAGTTCTGAGAGGCCATAGAAATTTTAATATTTTTTTGGCGAGATTGTTCTGGGCAAGATGTGTTGATAGCTGTATGTGAGCCTGAGCAGTTAAAACATTTAGGTGAGGAGGAAGAAGGACATTGGTCAGCTGCGTGGTTTTCTCCACATTTAAAACATCTGGGTTGAGATCTGCATGCAGCTTTGGTATGACCAAAACGGCAGCAATTGAAACATTGAGTGGTGGGATATGTATACATTTCAACTGGTAATGAGTTGAAGAATAAATATATATGGGAGGGAAGAGATTGACCTTCAAAGGTGATAACAACAGATTGGGAGGGCTTCCAGGTAATTATACCCTCAGAGGAGTCCTTGTAATTTAGCCTCCTGGCTTTTATGGGATTGCCAATGTGTTGGGGGGTTGAAAGTGAAGACAGAATTTCTTCGATGGACAGATCGGTCGAGATACCTCTGACCAGGCCCATGCGAGTGACATTGAAAGTAGGGATATATGCCTTGAACTTTGAATTAGATGAAATGAAGATATTTTTGATGAAACTGTTGGCAGCTGGCCCTGAGAGGAATTCGACGGAGATTCGGAAGCGACCCTCGGCTTTTACACCTCCAGGTTTGATTGAAAGATTCTTGCTATTTGATAGGAATTTGCCAAATTCAAGAGGGTGGATGGTTTTTCCTTGCTCAGTTTTTTGGGCGTATGCTATGAATGGGCCACGGGAATGAGGAGAATAAAAGTTTGTTGGAGGAAGTTGAGAAAGTTCTGGTGGGGACAGTGAAGTCGAAGGCGAGTCAAGTTTTATTGGGGAAGAAGGAGTAAATTTCCTTTTTTTGGTAGAAGTCAAGATGACAGAATCACTGTCAGAAATTTCTACATTTTCCCCGTCTGGGGGGTCTGGAGAGGGATCTGGGGGCTTTGTAGGGGGTCCAGGAGGGAAATCTTCCTCCATTATTCACAACAGTAAACAACTACAATAATAGTATGAAAAATGACAGAAGTAAAAAAGTTTATAAATATCTGGAAATCAGCAGCGAAAAGTGACTCCTGGAAGATCAGGAGGGAGAAGAAACCTCAAGGCACAACACACTACACTTTTTTTTGCCAGAAAACAAAAAAGAATGGTAAAAAATTAATTTTAGATAGAGCAAAACAAAACAACTGATGACAGCCAAATGTTATTGTTGCAATCCCTGGTACTTACTTATCTTGTTTGAAAAAGACAACAAAAATCAATCATTCAAAATAAACTATTTTTCTTTTGATAATAAAAAGACAGCTTTAGTCTAGTGCTGTATTATTTGTACCTCTTTTTATAGTGGCTGACACCTGATGAGGCCACCATTCTCAATAGTAATGTTGCTTGAAATGGCTTTAGCCATGTTTAGTAAGAATATCTGAATAACCCAATACTATCCAAGCTTTGTCTTCACCTTATTCTTCATCTCCCCACTTTCTTCATCCTCTAACATTCCCTGTCGGGGGTCACCTTAGTTCCACCGACTCCGAGCAGTTGGAAGTTTTTGAAATCAAAGAAATAAATTCTCAAATATACTTTTTTAGTTATTTATTGGCTACACAAAATACAAATACATATTATTGATACAATATAGAGGAAACAGGTAATAGGTACTATTTTATTTCGGTTTTTTCATTGAATAATTACTTTTAAAGGGAACTATTTTATCAATATTGTAAATTGTTTTGCAGATTGTGACTTTAATCGTGTTTTTCTCCATCAATGAGAAGTATTATTTATAAATATTTTTTTATGTATTATTTTACATTGGCAGTTATATAAAAGTAGGTACAAAAGAACTACACATTACACTTTATACAAAATATTATTATAAAAAGAGAGGTTTACAATAATATTACAGCTTAAATAAAATATATACACTGAATTTTCGATCAACCCTTGGCCGAATAATCGTTTTCTCACATTTGAGGTTTATTTCATCCAGTTCCGAATTAATTTCAAACAAAACTGGCAAAAATTGTTCGCATTGATCTTTCTTATCGTTTTACCGCATCCATCATTTTTGGCAAGCTCGAAGATTGTACACATAAATATACCACTCTGTCAGAGTGTATATTTATGCGATGGTCTAATGCAGTCATACTCAACCTGCGGCCCGCGGGCCGCATGCGGCCCGCCGAGCTATTTTGTGCGGCCCTCAATACATTTAATATCAGGAACATGATTTACAAAATCTGGCATTCTATATCACGTTAATTTGAGATTAATTGCGACTTTGACGTACAGACATTGAAACCCGAAGAGGATAGTATAATATAGGTACTATCTATATAATATAATATGGTATAAGAGTGTTGCTACTGCACACCATAACTGCACACGCTAGATCTATCTCTAAAAAACAAAGATTTGACAGAAAAATATGCGCACAAATAATTTTGCTCGTGGCAACACATACATTTTTGACAGTTCCAAAGTTAAATGGTTACCAGTGTTACTACCAACGAAGGCGATGTATCGCCATTTAGGCTACTAAACATAACAAAAACCTCTTGAACTTACCTTTATATATCTATTTGATATAATATTTGAAATTTTCGAAAATGGAATTCCGTGGGGAATTACATATGATGCGGAATGTTTTCAGCGAAGTTCTGTAACAATCCCCCCCCCCCCATGGATTTCAAATATTTTGTGGGGAGCACTCATTTTGATTTTTTTTGTGAGGAATTATTGTTTTACAGAAATTCTCTAACAACCCACCCCCCCCCCATGGATTTCGAAATTTCGAATAATAAAAGGGGGAATCAAGCTCACACCGTTGGCAACACTGACCAGTATAGTGTTGCGGCCCGCGTAGCTTTACAAACATATGAATGTGGCCCGCAGAAGAAAAAGGTTGAGTATCACTGGTCTAATGGGACTGGGACACGGTCAAGCGGCTTGATCGCAAGCACGTAGTTTATTGTCTATGGCACTTTGTGACAAGCATTTTGACCGTGTACCGAAGCTGGCTTGCAAGCATTGCGCAATTCTACGTGCTTGCGGCGGGGCTTGATGCGAATTTATATTTTTGTGGGAATAGACAAACGACAATAGACAAATAAATATCACGTATCATAAACAATGATATAAATTGAATAAAATTGTTATAAAATAGGTACTTAGTTATTGTTTTTGTGTTCAATTTGTAGAAATCCATCTAATTTAAAAATTCTGAAAGTATTTTAGTATTTTTTAATAATTATGACAGCGGTTTTCAAGGTCATTAATAATCAAACTGTAGAATAAATAATTTTCTGAATTTTCAATGGAGAAAACATATTTTTTGTATGAATACTGCACAAGATATTCATACAAAAAATAGCTGTAGCCTGTAATACACTTTGCAAATGCTCATGGGTAAAGCGGTACCTTAACTTGTACCATTCTTGACACCAAATTCGTTTCTTTTTATTATTTTATTCAAACTACGGTTTTACCTTCGAAGAAAGGAAGCAAGAAATTTTGAAAATTAGAAACCCAAATCAAGTGTTGTTTGTTTTTGTGTTCGAATTTCGTCGTTGTTGCATAAAGATGCGTATTTTCGCCCCTCTTAATAATTAAAATAATTATCTCATTAAAATTAACAGCCCTAAGTGAATATACGTCAAACTATTGTGTTGTGTAATAAAAATAGTTCATGTTATGGAACGGGGTTTAGATGTACAACTATAGACTAGTGCCTACGAATCTTCATTAAAACAACAAAACTTACAAATGACATGCAAATGATGCAGAAACATTCACAGGGTAAAGGCCTCCTTTCCCAATCCTAATTTTCCTTGATAAATAAACAAGATCGTTTGTTTACATTTTCTCGTTAAAATTACAGTCCATTCGTTCAACTTTTCGATCATGTAAATGTTTCCATCCTGCCCTTCACTATTAGGATGACGAATTCCGTGTAATATATATGGTTGGTTTATTTATGTATCTAATACTCCATTCAGACAGTGCGATTTTAATTAATCAACTCTGTGTTGAATGACACTTGAAAGCTAATCGACAAAGGTGAACACCCTTTCAACAGAGTTTATTTATGTTTTATTTTTTTACACCCGCTAAACTGCCAAGGCAGTTTGTCAGCAGGATAAAGTTTTTAGTTGAGTGACGAATGTTGAAAGCACTTCTACTTTATTTACGCGTACCTAGTACCTTTACTTCAATGAAAGAATGTACTAAGTGGTTGGATGATATGATGTTCCGATTTATGGATCTATACCAAAGCCATCTCTGTTTTTGGGATCAGAAGCAAGAATTTTACAAATATAAGAATGCCCATGACACTGCAATTAATAATATTATTCTTGAAATGTTACTGTAAATTAGTAGTTATAATTATTAAATAACACGTCTCTGAATGTTTCAAAAAAATTTTTTTTTTAATCTTCATAACAAGTTTTGGGTCATCAACTATTGCAACGAACATTTCTTTTATAAACACATATATCGTATTTTTTGGAACGCTGTACAAATAAGCCGGAATTGAAAAATAATCCCCCATTGCCAGGTATCTTAGCTTAATTTGTAACTTAGTTTTGACCGGGACAGCCACGCTCATAACTATGTCCCCTTTTTGGATTTTTGCTTGAATTTTAGAAAACAGTCCATCATATTCTTCTTCCGAACTTCGCAAATGATTGCGATAGCCTTTGGTAACTTCTAACGCCATCTCTCTCAATATAGTCTTAGAAGCACCCAATTAGTTTCTCCTTATAATCCATTTTCTGGCCCACATTCGACGTTTTTTGTGCTTTTTCATGTTCTAAAGTTCATTCAGTAAAAGGTCCGAAATCATAGGGACGCACGCAGCGATAACTTCACTTAACGCCATCTTGATTAACAATATCGGTTCGAGTTAAATTGAAAAGTCTGAACGAAATCTTGTTCAATTTTTGTCGTTCAACTAAAATCGCACTGTCAGAACGGAGCGTAAACGGGGCATATATATTTATGCGTGAGTCGTAAGTCTATGGCCAGAGTGGTTTATTCATGGTTTATTCATTTATTTATGTCTATGGCTCTTAAAAAATGACAACACCAGACAACACGTTTGACGTTTGTGTCGTTTATTATGTAAATATTTTCTTTATTTACAATGATTATAATTCAAATTAATGCACAGTTTTCTTTTTGGTTTAAAAATAAGAGACTAGTGGAATTTATCCATAATTATTAACTGAAAATTATTAAAAATAATAATGACGGGAATAAATTTAATAATAATATTAACAGCCGAGCAGTGTGATAATATCATTTTTACTACAACTTTGCTTTTACTAAGAAAGGTTCATTAAAGACCCTACAAATATGAATCATACTGAAGTAAAATAAAAAAAGGGCAATGTGAACATAAAACTACATTATGAACCATCCCGCATACCATTATCTACACTCTGTTCTCATCCCGACAGCCAGAAGCTGGAAGATAACAAATACGTTCCTTCTGATAAAATAATTTATGCATAAATGAGTTCTGGTATTGATGATAAGAGCATCCTGGGATATATTATATTATTTATAAAATTGAAGCAACGCACACAGCTTTGTAGCAATATGTGATATTATATTTAAAGATCTGAGTTTGGTATTAGTAAGTTATTAGTTGTGCTATGTTTATGTGTAGTAAGAGGATGTTACTCAGAGTGAGAGGCTTTATTTTTAAAACTCTTTTTGGCATTCTGTTGGTCATCTCAGTTCGACATGTGTACATGACTTACGATGTTAAGCCTGATCACGATTACCCCGTTCTTATCTGGTGGACCACAACGTTCCACGGAGCTGGAGGCATGTCCAAGAACCTTCGATGCAAAAATAATGACATTTGCGAATTCACAAATGAGTTGGAAAGGCGTTACCATCAAAGGACAGAAGGGTTTTTGTTTTACGGGAGTGATTTTGATTATTTGAATCTCCCACTTCCGAGAGATGCGGGAAAATACATTTGGGCTCTGTTGCACGAAGAATCTCCAAGAAATACTCCCATCATACAACACGGACCTGCTCTTCAACTGTTTAATTATTCCTCTACCATATCTCGCCACAGTGATGTGCCACTGACCCTTCAACATTTAAATGGCGTAGAAGACTTGCTAACTGATAAATATTTTGTTTCAACTGCCGCGAAAAATAGTTTATTAACTAACAAACTCGCTCCTGTTTTATATATACAAACAGATTGTGAAACACCTTCGTATCGGGACAGTTACGTGAAAGAATTGATGAAGTACATATCGGTAGATTCCTACGGACAATGCTTAAACAATAAGAAACTCCCTGATAATTTAGGTGGAGACTATCTCAACAATTTGAACTCCGAGCCATTTTTAAACTTTGTAGCCCGCTACAAATTCACAATATCATTTGAAAACGCCATTTGCGAGGATTACATCACTGAAAAATTGTGGCGGCCATTGGTGGTGGGGTCCGTACCTATTTACATGGGGTCTCCCAGTATCCGCGATTGGCTGCCAAACGACCAATCGGTGATCATCGCCGATAATTTTGAATCTCCAAAGATACTCGCTAGTTTTATACAGTACCTGAACATGCACAGCGATCAGTATGAAAGCTATTTACAGCACAAACTATTGAAGAAGATAACAAACGTTAGATTAATAAAGGCATTGCAAGAAAGAAAATGGAAACCTGAAGCGATCTTTTCATCGCCGTACTACGAGTCTTCTATCCATGCCTTTGAGTGTTTTGTGTGTGAAAAAGTTTATGAACGACGAAGAAATAAAGATTTTAAACGCAGCTTGGTGGACCAAAGTCATTATAATTGCCCGAAACCAAAACTTCCTTCGTACACCTCGGTGCCACAAGGAGATCGCTGGTGGGTGGATCAGTGGGACATTCAGAAGAAGAAAGCCGCCTTTCTTCATAAATTAGTTGTTCAAGAAAATAAAGACAATTTCACGGAAGCAGACATATCAAATTTTATATAAATGAGTGAGACACTCACCGTGAGTGAGTTAGGTATTATATGAGGCTATTTATATAGACATTTTGTTTGAATAATTTGCCAAAATTTTTGAGAATCTTGTCTATCTACACAATTTATTTTTAAAAACTAACCTTAAATAATTCTATGTACGTAGGCTTAAAGCCTGAACAAATAATTATACTATACATATAGATATATATTATACTACGCACTATATAGTATTATAGGCAGAGATGTGCAAAATGGGTACCCAAAACCATTTAAAATGCAAAATGGAAATGGGTCAAAACTTTTCCATTTGAAAATGCAAAATGGTTTTTAGAAAAGCATTTCAAATGCAAAATACCTATTTTCAAAATGCATTGAAAATGCAAAATGGTTACTCAGGTCAAACAATTAAAATAATTATAGAATTTTTAAACAATTTTGTCATTTAATAATGGACATCGATGTAGAACAAACATTATACATGATGGTAAATCCAAAAACACCACGACTACAGATTATAAAACCACAAAAAAATTGCGCGGGACTAATGTTGCCAACGTAAAAACATAGAAACTATATCTAACATTTAATATTACAGTGTCATGGCCCCATGATCAGTATTTTTTGTAATGGTTTCACTCAATTGCCAGGACTCCTACCAGGGAGCAACTTGAAAAATGGAAATTATCTCTCATGGCGAGGTTGAGGACCGACTGATATTTGGGGGTTATGAAAAAAAAATGAGTAGAGATAGTATGAAGAATCTTGCAAAAAGCATTTAAAATGGAAAATGCATTGAGAAAAGCATTTAAAATGCAAAATGGAAAATACCCATTTTGCATTTCCATTTGAAATGGATTTATTTGAAATAAAGCACATCTCTGATTATAGGCCATAGATAATTAAGTGCGAGTAACCCAATTAACTTCACAATGTACTTTGTTTATCTCTAAATGGTATAAAATAAAGTCGTTATCCGCATCTGTCTGTTTGTGCGCTTAGTTCTTCTAAATTACACAACGGATTTTGATAGGGTTTTCACTGTCATTTAGAGAATTTCTTCCGGATAGTGCATGTATATAATGCATGCATATTTTATTTACACAATTTTAGATAAATATAAGAACCTTAATGATTTACAGACATATTATGTATAACTATATATATTTTTTCTTCATGAACTAATTTACTAACAAACATGTTTTTCTAATTTATACAACTAATAAACAACAATAATTATATCGTAAATGGTTGTTTATCAGATGTTCAAAATTTAAAACACGTTTATTAGTAAGTCTGCAATGTTTAAACTTTACTAGAAGGGTGATGAATACAAACGTTTGATATTAAAAAGTATCAATTTTACAACACATAATTTAGAACAATATATTTTAACCAGTATACAAACAAAGATTCCAGAACAAAGGATATTACAGATGTATAATCTTACCTATGCAGACAGGAGCATTGCTACTGTAGATTGTAAATATTTGATACTAGCTGAAATCACTGGCGCTGCACGGGTTTTATGCACACTTTTTTGACATCAGATGTAGACAGCAAGTTTACTCTCATTTTGTTCGTCAAGTGTGCAAAATTTTATCAAGTATCAAAATTCTGCTTTAAAGGGTGGGGAAAGGTGTTAAGGGTGGTTTATCGAAATCTCATGTAAACGGTAATCTTCCTGTTGTTTTTAAAAAGTGTGCAAAATTTCATCAATCTCAGAATAATGGTGTAGATTTGTATAAAAATTAAATCTATGCCTGCCACAGACTATATAAATAGATTTCCTGTGCAAAAAATTAGTTAATTCTTCATTTAGTTCCTTTTTTGTCCACCTGCATGGATAAGTTTGTTAATCTGTGCTTTTATTTATTTATTTTTGTTTTGTTTGTATATAACATTATTATGTTACCTATTAAATAAAATATTAGAAAATTTTATAAACATATTTTACTACTAATTTATAGATTTAATATTAATAAAATCTCATATTTATACAACTAAAGTGTTTATTTTCTATGTCTCATTTATTTACAAAATCAGCACCTTCAAATGTTTAGCACAATACTCCTGCTTTAGGTACTGTAATGAATGTATGAAAGAGACAGCATGATTATACCGACGTATAAATGGGTATGCCTGCTTTCGTATCATATTTTTTTACCATTTGGTAAGATTCCTTGAAGTAACTTGTGCCAGTAGTGCAATAATAAACAGCCCCTGAATATTCACTCTGAATATTAAGATAACTAAATTAATTAATAATTAGATCTCTAAGATAACTCACTAGATCTCTACCAGAAGAACACACTTAAGTATAAGAAAGGGTTGTTTCGGAGAATTTGAACAATTCTTCAAATTTCATCGTTCATTTGAGAGTTCTGTTAAAGTCCTATTCAAGTTCTGTTATTTTTTCATTACTGTCAAGTAACTGGCCTATAGTGATATAATACCAGAACTTGAATAGGACATTCACAGAACTCGCAAATTAACGTTGAAATTTGATGAATTGTTCAAACAACCCATCCTAAGAAAGAGGAACAAGTCCACCACAAGTTGGTCAGTTGCGATTACCACAAGTGATTTTTCAACCTTTTTTCCTAAAGTAACAAAACAATCTTTTGATAATATATTGCACTTTATTGATTAAAAATAAAATATTGGTACATGCTATTATTATTTAACAAAATAAACTCTCAAAAATATAAAATGTAAAAAACACGCATTAGAGTGTAAATATGTTAATATAAAAAATATATTTCTTTCATTGGCTTTAATGCCTAAATCTATCATGCCAGGTATAAAGAGTATAAGTAAAAAAAAAATTATATTATTTTTTCAATCGCTGAGACGATATTTTCACGTGGTAACAAAATAAAATATCTCATAAAATATTTCAATTAAACATAGGCATTTGTTACTTAATCACTTAATAAAAGTAATCACAGTTTATAAATTTGAAATCGCTCTCCTGAAAAGTTGTTGTTTTTTACTTGTACTCTTTACGCTTTATGATAGAAATAATGAAAATTCATATTGTTAGTTATTATTTTATGGCAATTATAATTTGGTATAGATTTATTTATGTTTGTGTTATATAAAATTTCTATTGACACACTCCATGCAGCGGGTGAATTTCAAACTTTCCTGGTTCTCCTTGAACGAGGCCTCTTTTGATGACGTGAGGAATTGTCTTTGGTACCATGCTAGAAGAAAAAAAAACATTGTTTATGGTTTGTCCATTATTTGTATTAAAAATGGTAGGTATTTTGTGGTATTTATGTAAACAAAACTGTTACTTACGTAATGCAATCAATAATGGGACAGACAGACAGGCACAGAGTGCAGCCGGTGCAATCGTCCGTTACATGCGGTATGTGCGTTTGAGCATCAAAACTGTAAATTAAAACAATAACAATAAGTCAACATATATTATAAGTACTCTGTAATTCACTTTAACTGGTAAGTACTTTGTTGTTATTTGAAGTGAAATATGTACCTGATTGCCTGATAGCCAGAATCATTGCAGGCCATGTAGCATTTTCCACAGTTGATGCACATGTCCTAGAAGAAAAATAAATTATTTAGCACACACATAATACATAGACAAATACATAGGTAAATTCAAAAAATTATCAATATGTTTGTGGTTATCTTGGTGTACAAATAAAAATCTCTTCAACTCTGATACAGCGTTTATTGTTAAATTAAAAATCGATTTTACAGTCGCAATATTTACGCGTTTACTATTTACAATACTATAGAATGTGGGCGATATCAAGGTAGCGCGGTAGTACTTGGCTGACGGTTTGGAGACTGAATACTGACTGCTCGCTGCGTCGGGCTTATTTATACGGTACAGCCGGCGGCGACAGTAGGTACATAGGTGGAATTGCAAATAAATCGGAGCCACTCGCTCAGTCTGGGCCTTCCGGAAACTTTCGGCGGCGTCGCAATTACGCATAGGCGATCGGCTAGAACCTTCTAGCGAGTTGGCGTAATATGCCAGACCGGCTTGCAATCGTATTGTCGTAGGTAGGTCGCTTTGTTTACGATTTAGCTGTCAGTAGTAACTCGCAAGTAGATACTCGTAGAAAGGTAGGTTGTGTTGTTTACGTTTTTAATTCTCGGAATTAATTTGCAAGTACCTAAGTAGGTCGAGCTGTTTATTATTAATGAGACAATTCTGGATTGTTCTCTTGTCGCTACATGTTCAAATTGAAAGATCCTGAGTATCCTTTCTGTGCTATCTATACTATTCGTACATCACACCTTCCGTCCAGGGAAAGTTACTAACAGTGCTTCTCACACTATGCAAACAGTTACTTACAGTCTTATCTCACTTATGTTTCTTTGTAAATGCATAATATAATATCATTGTAAGGAATATTTTATTGAAATTTATCAAAAGAACTCCAAAGATTCACAGTTTTCAATTTGGTTTTACGAGTAGGTTGCCTTGAATGTAGTTCTGCAGAGTTATTCTGGGCTGCAAGCCTACGGGAAAGGGTTATTGGGTAATTCGTTACCGTAATATTGCATTACTTTTAAACCGAGAGGAGACTTTGATCATCCCAGATAACTGCATAATTCTCACTTCTTTTTAATGTTCTTTTGCAACGTGGATACAATAACGCTTCGAAAAGAGTGTCAAATTAGATGGTTTCTAGTTACATTCTAGCATTTTGATGGTTGAATTTTGAAGCTGTTTTATTAGACACTGATATATTTATTTTACAATATAAATGATACTATTATAATCGTTGAGGAATTTATAAAATGTAGTTACATTTTATATTGTAAAATAAATATATGTATATTATCATTTGTCTATCGATATATTATACATGGTGTCCGAAAACTATAGAGAACCCAAAACAATTCAATCTGAGCATTAAGATTTTTTTTTAACTTTTTTAAATTGGTTCTGCAACTAAAGTGTTAAAAAACTTTTGGAGCCGGGTCAATGCTTCGACCAATTTTAAAAGATATTAAACAGCTGATATCAACCCCCTAGCGACATTAAAAATTTCAACTTCATACTCGAAAACGAAAGCTCAAATCAGAAAAGTTATCCCACAAAATCGACTCCTAATTATGATGTCGATTCACCAGTTTCTGTTTGTATTACAAGTTTCCGTACATAAAGATCTGTCCCACATAGATAGAATTTTAATATTATTTACAGCAATTAATCAGAAAAATAACTCACATCATCAATAAGTGCCACAACTTGTTTAGTGTTATCCAAGTGTTTGTAGGAGCCAATCCTGGGCAGTGCCTCTCCGATGATGTCCTTGATCAGAGGAATCTTCACAGCGGCCAGGCGATTCGGGGCCCCCGAAGACTCGAGCCCCTTGAGCGGGGTCAAGGGGGTAGTGTTCAGGCGGGCTTGCTTCATCTGCTCCTCCCTCTCAGTGCGGTAGGGACCGAAGTGAGCCAGCACCTGGAAAAAAGTGATCGTGTTAGATATAGAGAAGATTAGCACTAGTACGCCGGTTCGAAAATAGAATCATCTGACACTTGGCAAAAATCTAGCATCAGCGATCGAGAAGTTAAGTTAACGGAAATGAAATGGCCATGTGTAATTGCATGTTATAGTTTACGTAATGATCCTTTCGCTGCGGGAAGCGCACCCCTGCATTGCGCTATACATATTCTTACGCGGGTGACTCACCCTTTTTTTTTATTTTTAAATTACATTTTTATATCTAGTGTACCGGACAGCAGGTGGATGTACCTAAATAATTAAGGAAATGAATATTTATCTGTTATAACACATTTTACGACGCCGTATCCTTTGTGAGGCTTATCACCGGACACGTATCTCTTGGTTCCTTAATGCTCTCGTGCATCCTGTTTAGAGATAAGAATAATTGCTGCACATTAATTAACACGTGTAGTAACTGTTGAACTCAATAAATATGCAAGCAACTGGCCCAATCAGTCAGTTTTCCGACGACATTCGCGAAGTTGTGTTTCTTTGCAAATCCTTACCCAAGGTACCCCCGAGAGGAAACCGGCATTTTACAGTCAATGTCACTGGCGTAGGTGTCCAGTACATCTAGTATAAACCTTTTAACTTATTTCTATTACTTTAAGGACACTTTACAATACATCTAAAACTTAGGACGGGTTGTTTTGGAGAATTTGAACAATTCATCAAATTTCAACGTTAATTTGCGAGTTCTGTGAAAGTCCTATTCAAGTTCTGATACTATATCATTATAGGCTAGTTGCTTGACAGAACTGAAATAATAACAGAACTAGTAAATATCTTTCACAGAACTCACAAATTAACGTTGAAATTTGATGAATTGTTCAAATTCTCCGAAACAACCGGTCCTTATTCTTTATCGTATTTAGTCCTAACCCACGAAAAGCAGCAAGGCTTTTAGCTTCTTTAACATCTGTCGGTAATTCATTCAAAATCTTAAATCCTTTAAAATAGAGATTATTTTGGGTTCCCGACAAATACCCTTGTGTTGCTAAGTTTCTCCGTCGATATTTGTATGAGATATACTATGTATTTCTAAAAAATCTCAAATGTCCACGCTATTGACATCTTGCGGAGTTTATCCTTAATAGGCAAAGATATTAGAAGAACGAGATGTGCTATGAGTTCATACTGTGTGGAATTGTTTTGCCCAGTGTCGCCGGTTTTGTTCACTAATACTACTGCACACCTTCGCTTACGCTAAGGTATCCGCACTAATACATATAACAGATTTCTGTGCGTACACGTCCCGATAGTATTCAAAGTACCCTAATTAGGTAGTACTCCGCCTACGGTCCGGCGGCCAACATAGCATATCTCGTTCTTCTAATATCTTTGTTAATAGGTATCCCTACCTTAACCCGCCTCACAACAATGCCCGACTGGGTGGCGACATAGCTATCCTGCCTTTACCTCGTATAGGTAGAAGCGCTCTTGTGAGGTGTTAAATCCCAGTCAATGACACAAATCTTTAAAAAGAACTCCTAATTTAAAGCATAAATTGAATGAGTGGGAATTCTTTCCGGGTCTTTACACATGTGACTGGCGTGAGTTTCATAAGATTCTCAATCGGAGATGCTCGCGGAGTAATATATACTATATAGAATTATTATTTGCTTTTTGTGGATGTGAACTCTTAAGTTTACTATATCATAATTTTTTTCTTAAATATACCATACAAGCAGAGATGTGCTTTATTTCAAATAAATCCATTTCAAATGGAAATGCAAAATGCAAAATGGGTATTTTCCATTTTGCATTTTAAATGCTTTTCTAAAAACCATTTTGCATTTTGCATTTTAAATGCTTTTTTCAATGCATTTTCCATTTTAAATGCTTTTTTGCAACATTCTTCCTACTATCTCCACTCATGTTTTTTCATAAGCCCCAAATATCAGTCGGTCCTCAACCTCGCTAAGAGAGATAATTTACATTTGTCAAGTTGCTCCCTGGTAGGAGCCCTGGCAATGAATGATACCATTACAAAAAATACTGATTCAAATACTGAACATGGGGCCCCGGCCATGACGCTGTAATATTAAATGTTAGATAGCAGTTTCTATGTTTTTACGTTGGCAACAGTTGACTTGCGCAATTTTTTTGTGGTTTCATAATCTGTAGTCGTGGTGTTTAAGGATTTACCATCATGTAATATGTTTGTTCTACATCGATGTCCATTATTAAATGAGAAAATTGTTTAAAAATTCTATAATTATTTTAATTGTTTGACTTGAGAAACCATTTTGCATTTTCAATGCATTTTGAAAATAGGTATTTTGCATTTGAAATGCTTTTCTAAAAACCATTTTGCATTTTAAAATGGAAAAGTTCTGACCCATTTCCATTTTGCATTTCAAATGGTTTTGGGTACCCATTTTGCACATCTCTGCATACAAGCATACTTTATCTTGTAAAAAAATTTAATTTCACCGAAGTGTTAGATTATTTAGAAATAAATATATATGGTTTATAGTGAACAATCAAGTGTACCTAGTGATGTTATAACCATAATGCTGTGAATACACTTGCGAGCCGAACCACAAATCATGCAAACAATGGGAAATCATAAACCAACTGCAAAATATCCAGTCATAAGTTGTACACTTACGACTTTTTATCAATAATCGAAATGTGTATACTATGAAACAGGTACGGTGAGATAATAACAATAAATTCCTTTCATTATTTATGTGTAGTTTTTTTTATTAGGTATAAAATCCTTTTCAAGTGTGTGAATATATAATTTCATATATCAAGTCGAACGCAATCACATTCGCACCACAGTTGAACAGCTGTACTCCGGAATGTATTTATGAATAATAGCGTTGTCCTTGAAATATTAAAATGGCTGCCGGGTCACCCGTAGCTTACACTATGAAGATAAGCTTCGACGATTTATATATTTATTTCTGATGTTTCGAATATTTTTATTTACATTTGAAAAGATACTTGTGTGTAATAGTGATGTGTTTTTTAAAAAAAATAATTAAATCCATGATTGATTATTGTTTGAAGCCATAAATTAGATTGACGATAAAGAACCTGCGTGTGAGAGAAGCGATACGTATTTTTGACGGTTAATGAATTTGTTCGATATATATTAAATTACCATATTTTACTCACGGATACGTTTTGTAGTACCTATCTAATAAAATGAATACTTCATATTGTTACTGTTTATTGATTTGATTCTAATTACAAGATTCTACTAATGTTCTTCCTTCCTTCTCCCCCATTTCTTTTTACTCACAAAAATGGAACCACGAGAGTTTGGAGTCATGTGTAATTAAATTTATGAGCAATTCATAATCTATGGTTAGATGATTCATAGACAACATTACCTCTCCATTGGCCCCCCTGAGCGTAGTGACGGGTTTGCCCTTCTGATGCTTAAAGGTGGGGGGCGATTGCCCCATCCACGAGCCCCCAGGAGCTTCGACACCCCGCAGGTACAGCAGGGCCTTCAGGCCTGTGCAGTAGTCGTCGATCAGGGTGAAGTCCTGGTTTTGGATCGCACTGCCAACCTGTTAGAGACAGATTTATTAACATTTTTACATAATATTAACCCTTCAGGCCTCTGACATATCGACCGTGATATTTCTTAAAGAAGCTGTCAGAAAGTCTAAGAATTTGTGTGTATTTCCGCTTCTCAATAAAATCCAAAAAAATAGGATATTTCTGAACGTATCCGAAAACTAAAAACTGTTTTTGAAAGGTGATAAAATACACTATCAAATTTTATTATTAACAATAAACATATACTTTTTTAAATACTAAAATTTTGAATGCAAACATAAAAAACTTTTATAAATGGCTTTCCTTACATTTTTCATCTAAACACTGAACTAAAATTACTGATAACACATACGTGAATACAACAAAAATGTATTCTAAACATTATAGCCACCCACTTTTTGTCATTTCATATAAGAATAATTAATAAAAAATTCACAAAATTTCATTTTTCTTAAATTGCGGACGGAAACTTGGTGTTTTCTCTTTCTAACAACGTTTAGTTTATATGTCTACCTATGACTCTAAGGGAGACACAATGATTTCTATGAGACCATACGAGTTGTTCAAAAAAAGATAAGAATTTTACTCTATGGATACTGTGAAGGTGAAAAGTTTTTATCATTGATTCATGTTCAGACCATAATTCTCAGTATGTATCCAAAATTTCACTCCATTCGGTTGTGTAAATCCTGAGAAAATGGCTTCAAAATTTCGAACCCATAAAGTCTTACATTGAGCCTGTAAAAATGGTGATATTTTTACAAATGCTATTTTCTGCAGATTTTGTCATTGAATTAACATCAGACCATAGTTCTCAGTACGTATCCAAAATTTCACTCCATTCGGTTATGTAGATCCTGAGAAAACGGCTTCAAAAGTTCTAACCCAAGTTTTACATTTGTGCCTGTAAAAATTATTAAATTTCCACAAATGCTTATGTTTGGAGATTTTGTCATTGATTCAACTTCAGGCCATAATTTTTAGTAGGTATCAAAAATTTCACTCTGAGGAAACGGCAATGACTTTATGGATATGACTGTCTAAAAAGGTGAGATTTAAGTTTAGCTCTGAATTCTGTCGAGTCTGTAATCATTCTTAAATCATGTGGTTCTAAACTTGTGAAGCACGCTCACCGAACTTAGTATCTGGTGTGCGCTTTGGTTGCTTCAACCTTCCAATAGCTGATGACGCTGCTGAGCTAAGGGTTGACTATCGTGAATTGATATTTTTCGGAATACACATTTCCGATAAGTAAGTCGGAGCCATTCCGTTTAGTGATTAAAATCTATCAGAGCTTGAACTCGATTCTTTCAAGACATTTGAGCCAGTGAAGATTTTTGACTTTTGAAATATGGGAATATTTAGATACGCACGTGATAAGTCTTGCCGCAGCGTTGAAAACAGATCTCAATTAGTTAATTTGGTATCTATCTTTGGAATTGACTAACAATTTAGTCGCTTCTGTTGGCAGGATTCTCCTCACTGCAGAACCCCGTGCTTACAGTTCTGTTCAATTGAATTTCAAGGGAAAAATCAGCTTCCTGATTGACACCCAGTAATTTGATACATGTCTTTGGAGTGATGTCACTTCCTGAAATGGTTATTGGGGAGTTATGCTGACGTCTGCTTATGGCCGTCCAGAGACACTCAGGCAAAGCATACACTGAAGTCTACACGGTATAATCGATGTACCTATGTAGCTTAAATCGTAGCAGTACGGCAGGTTCTTGTCAGCGAGGTTATTGTCATTGCTTTTATGTAAATTTGAAATGTGTTTCTACTAACTCATTTTTACAAAAACTATCTATCTTATACCTAGTTGTCGGCTCTTAAAGTTTGCGTGCCGTTGTATACGTGTATTAACTGCGTTATATTCTCTCTCAGGATTCGAGAGGATTTGTGTTGAAACGTTTCCCTGTTCTGGTATTGACAATGTCAAAATGTATGCTTTTTTCTATTGCGTCCTGCACTGCAGCCACCGAATCTAATTTTACGGGTGACCCAACTATGATATTTTTTTATTTTTTTTATTTAATATTTGAAAACATATATTTTTACATAGATAAGTATACAGGATAAAAGAGATATAAAACAATAGAAATTAAAGTAGCCTTTCCTCACCATAAAGAGACAATGTTCTTGTGTTTGGTGAGGGAATTCTAGTTCAATTATGTACCTACATGTTAGTATTAAGGTAAATAATTTATAAAGAAACAACACAAGATTTAAACAATATTACTTCTAGATGTAAGTAGTAAACGTATTTTGGACTTATAATAGTTTAAGGTAATTTTTTAATTTAAGGTGAAATTCCTGAATATTTTCGATATTTTTTAAATTTAATGGAAGGTTATTAAAATAAATTATGCCTAGATAAAGATAGGTATTTTGAATGAGCTTAGTGTTAAATTTTGGGATTTTAATAGTTTTCTGGTATCTTGCTGATGTATTGAATTGCAAGTTATGAGTATTTGACTGCATTTCTTTGTAAATTTGAATTATTGAATATTTTTGATACATTTTGTCTATTGTAGGTACTTTGAAAATTGTAAAAAGAATTTCGGTAGAAAATTTTGATGGTTTTTTCAAAATTACTTTGATTACCAATCTTTGAACTACTTTAAGTGGGTTCAAAATTTTATTATATGTTCCTCCCCAACCAATAATACCATATATTGTTACCTGAACAACCGAGGCTCCACACTGCAGGAATTGGAAGGCGACCTCTGGTGAGTCCACCCCTCCGATGCCCATGATGGCCAGCCCGGGCACCTTGTTGCCAATGGATGAGATTGCTCTAAGGGCCATGGGCCTGGTGGCGTTGCCAGAGACACCGCCGTAGGTGGTTCGCTTTTCTGCCCCTACAATATTACATGTGGTGATGTTTATTTTGGGATAATGCTATCAACATTAAGTAAAATACTGTTGATGGGTACATTTAACTGGTATAATTCGTAAGACTACTTCAAGTTACACACTCAGGAGATAGGGTAAAAAGGACAATGAAACAGGCATACTCTTTATTAACATACCCACTATCATGCTGTCTCATTTATTCTCGGTTGTCTCTTGCATACATTTAGACATATGGTCTCTTTGCATTACATTAAATTTTAAAGATCTTCACTACAAAGTAGAAATATATGTGCTGAAGCAGCAAAAAGCAGTGCTTCGGCATCGCATTTTCAACTCGCAATTTAAATATGGAAATATATATTGAACTGTAAAAAAACAACCTGTCAAAAACAATGTTCTTTTACTATAAATACATCTATTTTAAAATGTCTTCAAAACTTAAAATAGGGGCTGATTTTTTGGCTAATTTGGCTGAGGATTGAATCTTCCTTCCCAGGGACCAGAGTCAACCACACCACCGACCTTGCCAGATGCCAATCGTGTAGAATATTTATTTTGTAAATTAACTGCTGTAATATCGTCTGATTTCAAAGAAATGCGTATATGTCCACTTGTGTGTATATGATTGACACTAAAAGTTGAAAGAATGCATTGTCATCTACACACAGAGTCTCTCTGTCGAGTTTCAGCTCGATAGGATGACAGGAAGTGGGTTAATTTCCGCTTCCAAGATTTGCATTCATTCGTTATCGAAAACAAAAGTGAAATTCAAATAGATATATTTAAAAAAGAAGGCAATGTTCTGTGTTTGTTCCCTTATATTGTTCAATAAGAAAATTAAAAAGCCGGCTTGTAAAGGTTTACTTATGAGTGCACACAACTTCAAAATATGCTGTGACGATGTTCACAGCGTAATTTCTATCCAAAATAATAACTTACCAACATTGGGCCATGGAGTTGAATCTGGTCTTATACTCATCAATCCAGACACTGTGTTGATAGCCGATACACCATCTGCTTTTCCTGTGAATATAGAATTATGATATTTAATTATTAAAAATTAATGTTGTTTATACACTTTGAAAAGGATTCATAGAGGAAAGTCTACTATGTATTAACCACTCGGGCTAATTTTTTCAGATTGCGAGCAAACAGATATTACCTGTAGAGTCAATTTGTTCACTCATATGGTCTCATAGAAATCTCCTGTAATGTCTGTATGAATGTGTGTAAGTGCAAGCGAGATAGCATGCTTGCAAGATGCTATAAAAGGTGATGCATACTAGTATCGTGTCTCTTTTGTTACAAGCAGCTCCCCAATAAATACCAGTACATAGATCACCTAAGAGTATCATTATTGTGTACGACCTTCACCCGCGACAATACTCCGTACATCACACCTCCCTTACTTTCATTGTGAAAATATGACCTAAACGGTGTTGGAAAGAGAAAACAATATGCTTTATATTCAAATCTAGACGTTAACTACAGAAGAAATAAAATGTGCACGTTTATGAAACCAAAAATTCCGACCGCAATTTAAGAAAAAAATTTATGAAACTTTGTATACTTGGTAATAATATAATAATTACTTTTGCAACTCATTAACTTACGAACACCTACAATAACAACATGACAAAATACACTATTCCACTGCAGCACACATAAGCGCAATTACATTGCGAACTTCCCAATACTACGGTTTCACACTATGGATGTACCAATACTACTGGTGATGTTGATATATTTAATATTAACTTTGCGAATTTTATGGATCACGTAAAAGATTTATTACAACACTATTCCTAAATAGAAGTTGTATATTTGTAAACCAGTCAAATTGCTATATTTTTTTATTCATTTTCTTATTATTTTTTTATTATTTTTTAATTCTTGCGTGTATTTTTTAATGTAATTTTATTTTTATTATTTCTTTCTTTCAAAATTGTCTGTCATCAAAATTGTACCACCTACATGTAAAAGCCCTCTGGGTGTTAAATAAATAAATAATGTGGCAACATTTGTCTAAGAACATATACTTTTTTTTTTCATTATCAGTTATTTTAGTTCAGTGTTTAGATGAAAAACCGTAAGGTGAGCCATTTTTTTTATGTTTTAAAAGCCCTCCGACCTTCTGACAGCGTTTTTTAACAAATATAACGGTCAATATACCAGAGGCTTGCGGGGTTAAAGCTCTAATCCATTCTTGTTACAATATTTACATGTGTATTTGAGTTTAATAATGAGTTACCTTCAAAAGCAGCATTGGCAATGGTGACGATTTCCGTGATGTTTGGAGTGAGTTTGATAAAGAATGGAACCTTGACGGCAGCTCGCACCCATTTGGAAATATCACGAACCAAAACGGGATCCTAAAATGAAACATATATTTTATTAAAAGTTCTAATCGTTCGAAAAGATACATGTAACAGATGTTTAAGATTTATTTTAAAAACATACCCAACGTTGGGAGTAAATTTGCTACACATTAGTTTTAGTATTTCCAAAGCTAATTTTTAGCGTATTAGCACCTGATTCTTCACTATGTTATCATAGATAAATAGTTTGTTGGTTTTCAACTCCTTTGAAGTCATGTGACTATCATAATACTGCCGTCATAAGCAAAAAGGCAGCTGGAAATTTTCAATGGGTACATTCTGATATACCTTTTAGTATAATAGGTTGATGGACATGAAGTTCTTGTACATCAGATTGTGACCATTGAAAATTTCCATCTCCCTTTTTGCTTATGATGGCAGAATACATATTATATTATAATATGAGTTTTTGACAGCGTGTCTAATTTGTGACTCACAAATATGATCCATGAGATTTTACAGACGGTAAAGTCAAAAATTCAAATGTACATATACAGCGACCTCTCGAAGATTTCAACAATAATCTTCTGTTTAAAATTGTACGTGTTTTGAATAGAAACTATCTTGGTCTATAACATCTCATATTCAATGTTAGATTATTTTTGAGTATTGAAATTTCATTGATAAAGTAAAGAGTACAATGGTTGCTTACATTAAATTTCTTACTTTATATGGTGCTTTATTTCTGGGGTATTATGCCGTGTTGCGCTACCTCCCTCTTTAACCAACGTTTCGGACAGTGTTTCAGTGTCCATCATCATAGCAAATGTGTTATTGAACATTGGGTGTGCGTTTATGTATATAGACGCGATACGTGTTGCGTGCTCCAATCCTCTCATGTTATTTCAGTATAATAAGTTCATTTAAAATGGTTTTCGGCTTTTAATTTTGGTGTTAGCTGTCAAGTACCGGATACCAAAAACTATTAAGGTTAGCCCTGTCATTTCTACTAATATTAATGGGGTTTTTGTGGATTTCAATTGCATCTTTAATAGGGTGTGCTCGATGCGTTTTGGGTCTTCCCTGGACTTTAGGAACAAATCCAAAGTAATGGCCAGTTTCAACTAAATGCTCGGCAATTATCGATTTGTCCAGATGGCCAAGTTTCCCCGCTCGAAGGTGTTCTGAGATCCTTTTTGAGGAGGTCTGTTCGTCCTTTTGACTGTGAAAATCTCAAATCATAATCATACCTTTTTGCTTTTTAGGTTAAAATAATTAATTTCCTTACCTGTCCACAAGCCAGCCCCATGCCCGACTCCCCCATGCCGTGGGGACAAGACAAGTTCAACTCTAGAGCGTCGGCTCCCGACGCCTCGGCTTGCTTGGCCAACACCGTCCAGTCATCCTCATTGTAAGAGCACATTATAGAGGCTATCACAATCTAGAAATATGAGTGAGGTTAGGTTAGGTCCGATAAAATACGTTTATTAACTTATTAATTTATTAATAACTGAAGTATGAATATTGTGAGATTTGTCACAAAATTTTTCATGAACACTAAAAACTGCAAAAATTTGCACTAATTGTACCAAAATATGCACTAATTATAACAAAATATGCACTATCAATGCAAAAAGTATATAATGACCCAAAAGGCTTAAATATCCATTACAAAAATGCTAATAATTTGTGTCTAATTTATTATATTTTATTTACTTGTTTACTGCACAAAAGTCTCAACTGCCCAAAACCAGTCGTACTATGACATCCACTTGAGGAATGTTAACATATTTACATAATCATAGATGAGATCACCAGTCAGTTGACATCGCATCTGGTTCCCACCCAGGCGTTGTTCAATTCCTAGCTAAGTCATCCATCACGACAAAAGCAACATTACTATGATAGTAGTAGGAGATTTTCAAATATTGTTATTCGTAACCTGGGAATTTTTGCCTTTCTTTAATTTTTTAAATGTTGACCTTGGTAGGGAAGTCCTTCTTCAGTTCCTGTACACTGCGGCACCAGTAGCCGGCACTCTTCTCGGAGATGAGCTCGATATTGAGAAATGCACCTTGCTCTGGCCCGTAGTGCTGTCCCGAGGTGGTGCCGCGCACAATACGGGGCGACACATTGGTCACCATGTCCTGAAACAAAACAGTACAATGGATTAGAACCGAAATTAAAAAATAACTACATACTGATTACTTTTAATTATCGACTGTCACAAAATGTGCAGAGTGGTATCCGTATAAAACAGGACATGATAAAAGAAAAGGTGAAGTCATGTTTGTTGATTATTTGTTAACCTCATTTTCCTCACTTTTCTTCACTTTCTTCAACATTCTGTTTTGTCATGGAACTATGGCAAAAAAAAAAAGCGATCGACGAGATTCATCTAGAATGTCTCGCTAAAGGTAAACAATACGTACCTACCTGTCTACGGGCTACCGACGTCTAGAACTACTTACGACAATACGTTGCGAGTTGGTCTAGCACATTATGCGCATTCGCTAGAAGGTTCTAGCCTATTGCCTAGGCGTAATTCCAGTGCCATCGAAACCACCAGACGAATCTCGCTGAAGCGAGTGACCCATAGTTTACCAGCGATCTCGCGCAGCTACTGATGCCATCGGCCGGGCTATATAAATAGGCCCGACGCAGTGAGCGAGTCAGTCATCAGTCGTTCAACAATTTACAATACTTCGCGAGTGACAACCCGCGCACCTCCGCTGCTCGCAGGACAATATAACCGGCTCTGCACGGTTCATTCATGGACTTCAACGAGATCACAGCGCCCTGGCCCCATTGTTCCTGGCCAGCAATACATCGGATGACACAGCGCCCTGGTTCCAGCACATCTGACCAGCGCTACATCCACGCACCTAGACCACGCGGCATCCTCGCTGGTCTATGCACCTCCCGCACAACCGCCGACGAGGTCCACCGAACCTTTTGGCTGCCCTGTCAGTACGGTAGCTTCTGGAAGACCCACGCTCTTCACCAGTACCTGATACGTCAACGAGTCCGGTCACCAGCAGCAGCGTCGACTCACTGACCCGCGCTTGGCCAGCACTTCACCGCCTGCATCCGGAGTCTTAATCATCGGTCCTCAAGTCATCTCTTATACGGCAACCTGACTTAAATAAAACACTGTGACCTTCACAACATCTTTCATTTCGTGCCGTCCCACCAGATCCCCAAAGAATCATTATCCAATAAACATTAGAAATGCAGTGAAATAGTTACAATTTGCTGGTAAAAAAGTTTATACAAATAGTTGAATTCCTGACTTAACATTAAAAAAGTCCTTAACACAAAAATGGGCAAACCATTTGTTAAGTTCCCCCATCTTAAATCATGGTCTGTCATATAGAACCCAAGAGTTTAATCACCCCGCGTTATCACGATGAGTCTTACCTTGTCCAATGCGAAGGTCTTAGTGACAGCGAAGGCCCAGCCCTGCTCGAAGGATCTGCGGATCATAGCCGAGGTGGTGGCGGGGGGCGCACTAGCCAGCCCAAAGGGATTCTCGAACCGCAACCCGCACATCTCCACGCTGATGTCCACGTCGTCTATGGCACAGTGGAACTTGGGCAGCTGCGGGGGGATTACGCCCGGCTCTTGGGAGAGACCCTGAAATTGAGAGAATTTTAGTCAAATGGCTATATTAAATTCATATGATTTGTAAGAAAACAAAGGCAGTTAAATTCTAAAGTAGTCATGAATTTTTAATTTGTAGTATTCTGTGTATATTTCAATAACCTATGTATATAATAGGGAGTTGCCATAGCAAATGATAAATTTTAGTTCCACTTTATAAATTGGAATTTCTATATTGTGTGTAGTATGTTACCTTATAACTCAACCATGACACAACACAATGACAATTCAATCCACCTTTAAAGTAAATAGAGTAATAAAAAGTCAATAAACTAACCTAAGTAACCTTATTTTTGTTTCATCACTTTTCATGACTTTATATCACTTTTTAAAGGTGTGTTCAATAGTCGTTGTGATGAGTTATCCGGTTACCCTTTATGACAGATGATGTGAGGAAACCAACCTGAAGAGTGCAGTGCATGTACCAGGCTGCGGTCTTGCCGTCGTTGACCGACTCTACCGTGGTCTCCGAATACCCGGCCAAGTCTCCACCGACGTAGACCCGCGGCTCCGAGATGCTCTGCATCGTGTTGGGATTGATAGCCGGCAGACCTGAACGGTTCAGGTGGACTCCAAACATGGCCTTCTTGACTGGAAATTACAATTAAAACATTTTATTACATCATATATTAAACATATTTATCACATTATCTACAGGCTGTAAATAAACTAGTAAACTCTCACACGTCGCATGAGATCTTGTGCTATCCCCATCCAAACTGATTGTCATGATTTGATTGTCAAAATGACCTCATGTTTGATGAGAAAGTGTTTCCATTACTTGGAAAACACTAGTTTTAGCCAAGGAATAACATTTCATCGTAAATTACTTATATTATTATAAATAATACAATTATTTCGATTGTTTCCCAAAGATTTTAAATGCCATTAGAGAAAGTGAGACAGTGAACGAAGCAACACATAAGCATAAGAAGGACAACTAACTGGCAGTAGGTCGTCTCATACAGCATTCTGTAGTTGTGTTAAATGAGTAATTGTTGTGTCATCTCAATCATTATTTCAATATTTGGGTAAGTTTTAAGTATATTTATTGAGAAGGGAAAAGAATGAGTTATTTTGGCATTAATTGAGAGAAGGTTTGCCAAAGGTTTATCAAACCAGTATTACAATATTCCAGTCCTGACCCTTTAATATAATGACATTGTCATCCGTGTAAGAAATAATGCTTCCACTGAGGTTTTATTTAAAAATATTGTTAACATACAAGATGGACCCAATACAGTGCCTTGCGGTATTCCAAAATCACTTGTAAGGGGTAGACTTTTTTAGTTTTTTCATAATTTCTGGATTTCACCCTTCAAGGGTGTTCTTGGCCATCATTTAAAATTATGGAGACATGAAAGGTGAATTTAAATATTAATTTTATTTAAATAGGCAAATTCAAAATTATAATGAAAATTTGAGTCGAGTTCAGACTTGAGAAGAGATGAGATGTTGAATGAAGGGGAGGAAATTTTTGATAAGGATTGATAGAAGAGAGGATATTTGTTTGGAGAGGGACAACTAATTTGCATTAAACTAACATTCTGTAATCTAAAGTTCCCACTTCTAGACCACAGAATGTACAATCTGGGGAGTCAAGAAAATATTTTTTTTTATTTACAACTTGTGTTTTATTGTGAAGATAACTTTTTAGCCAATTTAATGCTCCGTCATTAAAAGCCACTACACGTAATGTTTGTATCAGTTTGACGTGAGATTAGTTTGACTGTCGAAAGCTTTTTGGAGATCAATAACTATACCAATACACTTCAAAGACTTATCTAAGCTATTTACATTTGTTACTTTCCACATTTTGTGTTCATTTTGTTAGACAATAGCATGTCTACAAGTTTGTAATATAAGGGCAGGCCTATTGCCTATTTATTGTCTTTTTGTTAAATATGATAGGGCATAAGAGTCCCAACTGCTCCCAACCGTCTGAAGCCAGTAAGACCATGGCATCTCCAATTGGGGTATGTTGTAGGTAATAGTGAGGGGAAGAGGCAGATGGGCAAGTACCTGACTATTCAGATCTGGTCACCAAACAGAGCCAAAACCATTTTGCCTGGATTTAAACCCGCGATCTCCAGCTTGCTAATTGAGAGCCTTCGACCATGGAGGCCGACAATCCGATTCTTTGAAAACATCCTAACCTAATCCAGTTTTAGAAAATTTCCCATTTTCACAGAAATACAGTGGATATTATTATAGCGGGTAAACTCCTTACCATCAGAATCGAATAATCCAGATCCAAAAGCGGAGATGATGTAATTGGCCTTCAGTTGGGTCACTTGCTCCATATCTTCAACCCACTCGTCATTCTCATTCTGTTCAGTGCGACAGAACTTCATTCCCGTAATCTAATGGACCAAATTACAATGAGACAAATAGGTGGCAATAATGATCATTGTTATTACTGAATATATAAATATTGATGAACACAAAATACTTATTAATTACCTTTCCATGTTTGACGATTACTTCCAGAGGTGACATGAATGGGATGAACTCACATTTCTCATCTTTAGCCAAATCAACCTAAAAAAAAAAAAAAAAAAATATTAATTAAACTTTTGAACATAATATTACAATGCAGGTTTGACATAGCTTCTGTTTTCTATTTATACTACTCTTCCTGGATGTAAGAGGAGAGTACATTTGCAAAAAAATAATGCTATAGTAAAATAATGCATTATTTGGTGAAATAATTAACATATTTTAAATTAAAGATTGTGTTACATAAGGTTATGGTTAAAAAGTAAAAAATAATTACAAAATTAAAATCCATACAAATTGTTGTATTTGGAAAGAAGAAAAAAATATTGTGGAGGATAAATAGAGTATTGTAGGATAATTTGTGAGATTTTCAAGTAAAACTAGGGGAAGCAGTTTTTTTGTTAATGATTTCCCTAAAATATTTTTTATACAGTTAAATATTTGTGTTTTTATCATTAATGATTCTGATTTCTTCTGGTAATTTATTAAAGAAATGTTTTCCTTGGTGGGTATAATGGTGCTGGGCAAAAGGCGTGTGTAGTTTAGGAAATGCAAATATATATTTAAGTCTGGTTCGATTTTCAGCTATGAATGAGTATTTATCTTTTTCGTTTATAATTTGAATAATTGAATTTTTCATTAATAAGTTTTTAAATTTAGGAGCTTTAATCTTTTTTTTATTATTTATTTTTTATAATATTCATTACATTATATGCAAGAAAGCTTTTGACTGTCCAACTAGGAAGGTTTTCCCTTTTAGGACAGTCAAATTAACAGGTTTCAAATTATCCTAGAGGAATACAGGATTTAAGAATAGAGAAAATAAGTATGTAAAAGTGAAGATACAACTAGGCGTTCGTGATAAATAATTATCAGATTACATTTTTTAGTAATATTTCAGAATCAGTCCTGCCTAGATCTAGCAACCATTTTGTTATTTTTGGACCGAAGGATGACAATTCATACAGTTTTAGCTGTGAAGGGATTTTGTTATATATTTTAGGACCGAGATAGAAGAATAGTTTTGAATTCTTCGAATGTGAATTCAGTGTTCTTTTGAAGTGTAAACGGGTTGTTTGGAGATATGTTTTGAAACCACAGCCAAATACTAATTTAATACTTACTTAGATAGCAAATCTCAGATTGTACAGGAAATTTAAACCTTATTTTGCAGTTTTATAGCCTTATTAACCTTTTCACCGCGATCAAATGTACCGAAAATTACACTCGTACGCGGTACTCACTTTGAAAATCAAAACCTACCACTTGAAACAGCTATAAATCTCTTATTTCTAGACAGATTTATGATTTGCTTATCTTAAAAGCTTTATTAATGCTCTTGAAGTTTGTTGAAACACATAAATAAACAATAAACCGCAGGATACAGATATAATATTATAAACAGTGACCCATCACAAGAAATCAACAAGAACTGTCGCCATCGCATGCACACTGCTATATTGTTTATAGTATTTACTTACCCGGTCTGATGGGATTTGGACCACTGCGCCGATATCATCAAAACACAATTATTTTTATTATTATATCTACTAACAAATAAAGTTTTAATAAAAAGTTAACACGAGGAGAAATATTTATAAGTTTTGTTTTTCATGGTAGTTTCTAAAACATGGCCACACACACAATGTCACATCGCACTCTGGGCATTTATACTGGGACATTTTCCTTTTTTTAGAAATGGCGCACACTCGGCAGGCTCGGTGAAGTTTTTGAGAATTATTTCCCTTTATTGGGTGGGGCATATGTTTTGCTAATGCCTTAGCAGTTAGTCTCAGAGGTAAATCGTGTGAAGAGCGAGAATGAGGCTCAGATCGGGAAGTTTCATGATATTTTTGCAATAATTGTCGTATTACGGCTAATTGGAAATCTGCTAAACTAACATTTTTATTTGTAATTGATTTAAAAGCTACATGAGAGTTCAATAAATACAGATCAATAATATGGAAGGCCACTTTTTTATACCACTTAATTGTTTTTCGCAGGCAATTAATACTACTTAACATCAAGTCCACTTTGTCAACAGAACCCATACACTTATTATAGTCTAGAACGCACTTGGGTTTCATAATTGGTTGACGAGTTTTCCAATCAACTTTTCCCGTCATGTCCATGGAGTCGTCATGTAAGGTTGTTAGCATGTGAACTTCTCTTTTATCGCACCACTTTAAAGCCAACAGAGGTCCACGATGTTGTGCTTTCATTTCACCCTTTTTAAGTTTATTAAATTTTGCCATGCCTTTTCGTGTCTTCCGCACCGTACCACATGCATTGGTTTTGTTAGTATGGAGAAAATCATATAGTTGAGGGCTACTGTACCAATTATCAATAAAAAGATTATGTCCTTTATTTAAATAATCTTGAAGTAGTGTCGTTACTACAGCCCCCGAAACTCCGAGACATTCAGAGTCAGTTATGTCAGTCCCTTCGCCACAATAAATAATGAAGTCTAATATAAAACCCGTCTTCACGTCACACAATACAAACATTTTAATTCCAAACCGGTGACGTTTGGATGGTATATATTGTTTGAAAATTAAACGCCCTTTGAAAACAATTATGCTCTCATCGATGCATAAATTTTCATAAGGTATCAAAGTTTTTTTGAACATTTTTCGGGTATGGTCAATTAGGATTTTAATTTTGTAAAGTCGGTCACCAGGAATTTGTGTGTCGGGGTTTGAGAAGTGTAACATTCGCAATATAATTTCGTAACGATCCCTAGACATGGTTTTTCCGAAAATTGTACTAGCGAGCAATGGGTCAGTGGACCAGTGTTCTTCGATAGTAAGATGTCGGTTTCTCGTCATTAACATTAACAGTGCAAAAAAAATGTACATTTCTTCGACAGATGTGTCAACCCATTTACGAAGTCTGGATTTTTGGGAAGGTTCTTGTTTTGATATGGTGGCTATGTAATATCGATTAGTTTCGATCACCATTTTTGTCACTATTTCTTTGTTCAAGAAGTATTCAAAAAAGTCAATTTCCGATGAATTACCAGAAAATAAAGTGGATGGATCAAAACCTGACACAAAATCATCAAATTCATGAACTATTGGAATAAATGGACCAGAGGTCCAAGAAGAAAAGCAGTCTGCATTTACGGTATAGTCTAAGTTAGGTGTACGAGAGTCATGATCTTGGCTTGTCCCTGGGGCGTTTATTTCACTGTCACTAACTTCTTCAGTAATTGGTATATCTTGATCATCTTCACTTATTTCTAAATCAGAGTCCATGTCTAAAAATGTTTCATAAATTTCGTCTTCCGTAAGACTGGGGTTTGCCATTTTTAAGGGAGTTCAATTTTGATATATAAACGGTAAGCCTATAAATATAGACAGATAAATTACTATTTAGGTTGTCCACAAAATTTAGAAATAAAATCACAAAATAAATTCAATCAAAAAGTCTTGAGTAAAATAACTATTTTTAAAACACGTCACGTAAAAGTTCACAAACAAACGAAAGTCAATCAAAAAGTCTCGAGTAAAATAACTATTTTTAAAACACGTCACGTCACTTAAGTTCACAAACAAACTAATGTATCACAGAAAAATATATTACTTAAAAAGATTCGCAAAATAGAAATCGGTCAATATTTTACATCGACGCATAAGTCCATCAAAGCAGATTAGATCACCTAAGAAATACTATGGATGACACAACGATTCAGCGGCGCGACATTCAAATGACTGAATGAAGATTTAACGAATCATCGCTTTCACAATGTTTTATGTAAACAATTTATTATATTTTAACCAGCAAACGCCAGATGTCAGTAAGAAAAAGGATTGAACTATTTTTTGGTTCAGTTATCTGCTAAATTCGTCGCGTATTTACGTAGTATCAAGCCGCTAAAGTGAAACGCATGATATGATGCGCGTAGCGTGGGGGGCACGAATTATTTTCGCATGAATTGATGCGCGTAGCGGCGAAAAAGTTAATTACAATTAGAGGTGGGCTATAATCAAGGTAACTGCAGCCGGAAATGCACTTCCACCAATGACAAAGGTTTTAAAGTCACGAGGTGCATCATCCATTTTTTAAAATTTTCGAATAACAAAATTCATTAATTTCAATATTTAAACCCCATGAATGAACAATTGTTGTCACCTCTTCCGGCACAGCCCTTATGTTGGTGAAACCCTTCCTGAAGATGACGAAAACTCTCTTGGCTCCGCAGCGCAGGGCCGACGTGGCGCAATCGAAGGCCGTGTCTCCGGCTCCCAGGACTATCACATTCCCCGATAACTTGGGCAGGGAAGTCGTGGAACTGCAGGCGCACATTCCTAAGGTAACAAATACACAGATGGATAAACAATACTTTCATAAATCATATATTTCGATACTCCAAGGTGAAAATTACCCTGAAGCCAAAGATGGCAAGGAGGGCCAATGGATTGAACATGAAGATGAATACAATGACATTACAAAATATATAGACACGTTGTAGAGTGGCAAGCAAAAGATACGGTAATGGCGGTACTTTTGATTTAGTACTAAACTGTTATGCGTCGCGTGAGTTTGTGTGTTATCTCTGACCAAATTGTGTAAATGAGTGCCAAAATGCCCTCATGTGTAATGGTAAAGTGTTTTCATCACATGGCAAACACTAGTAAAAGCCAAGAAATAACATTTTATTAATAAATGCAACAGTATTAGAGCAGCGCCCCGGCAAGGCGAAGGTCCTGGGTTCGTCCCAGACGCAAGCATATCTTTTTCTGATTTTTCTTTCAAATTTTCGTTTAAAAATCGCTAATACATATTATCTTCAATAATGAAATATTACAAATTGACTCATTGAGTTATTTAAAAAATAAATACTATTTTTTTATTATAAAATTTTTTCAAAGACTGTCAGCACCACTAGAGAAAGTCAGATAGCGAAAGTAAAAACACATAAGTATAAAAAGGACAGCCTACTGACAGTAGGTCATCTCGTACAACGTTCCGTATTCGTCTTGTCAAATATCTTGTATCTTGTCATCTATCACATATTGTCAGTTCGAATTTGAATAAATGACGTCCTCAAAGATTGATGTCCATTAAACATTAAATGTAAACCTTGGAAATATATCATTAAAACACTTTTCGTCATTTAAAGGTGTACTTTATCAGAATTGTTTGTATGTATTAGGTATGTTGTTATATATTTTTCTGTTATGGTTTGTTTTGTCATTATTTTATTGGTCAATGGCATAAATACTCTTATCACTGTCATGTATAAAGACTGTTTATAACGCTAATAAATAAATAAATCACCCGTGATGTAGAATGTGGTATTTGCGGCAACTTTTAAGTACTACATCTATTCTCACACATATTCTTTGAACGTATCTTTGTCTTACATAAATGAATGTTTGAATTAAGAATTTACTGGAAACCTAAGGACAGGTTGTTTCGGAGAATTTGAACAATTCATCAAATTTCAACGTTCATTTTCGGGTTCTGTGAAAGTCCTATTCAAGTTCTGTTATTATATCATTGTAGGCTAGTTGCTTGACAAAACTGAAATAAAAACAGAACTTAAAAAATCTTTCACAGAACTTGAAAATGAACGTTGAAATTTGATGAATTGTTCAAATTCTCCGAAACAACCCGTCCTAAGTGGGTTTATTACTTGTCACATTTTGTGTTAATTTAGACAATGACTTGTCTGTGTGTTTGTAATGACATTGGGCGAATGTGAATAATATTTATTTATTTAATATCAACGGTATAAATATACCATAAACAATGATAAAATGTCACAGTTAAAATATTTAAAAAAAAGAATTACAAATATATGTGGCATTTGATTGTGAAATGACATTAGAGAGTAAGTAGGTAAGTAAGTAAACAAGAGATACAAGTACATAAGTTTGTATAGTGCAAATAAGGTAGAATTAGATTAAATTAATATTGATTGAAAAGATTTGATAGCATAGCCCTCTTGTACCTACCTTGCGTGCAGTTAAATAGATCTGCCACATCTGCTTATCTATTACTAACTTCATGCAACCTAGGTACAAGCGAGTGTTTGGAAAACTCAGTCCTGATATTGTTGCATTTAAACAAAATTTTAGAACGAGTAGCTCTCGTGGGTATATGAAATTCAATGAGGTTAATTAAATCAGGACTGTCTATACTACCATTTACAATTTTGAACATAAATATTAAGTCGGATATAATTCTTCGATCTGAGAGTTTTAATAAATTTAGATTTTTCATCAAGTAATTATAATTTATATTTTCAATGGGAATACCGAGTTTAAAATTAATGTGTCTTAGGAATTTATGTTGAATTTTTTCGATTGAATCTGAATGTAATTTGTAGTGGGGGGACCAGATCGAGGAGTTATATTCGACTTGACTACGAACCAGGGATGTATACAAAATTTTTAATGTTGAAATATTCTTGAAACCTCTGGAATTTCGAAGAATGAAGCCTAGCATTTTCATTCCTTTATTATTAATATTATTTATATGCGATATGAAGTTTAATTTAGAGTCGAAAGTTATCCCCAGGTCATTAATTTCTTCGACAGAGGTAAGGATTGAGTTATTGAGTTTATATGAATGAATAATTGGTTGATTTATTCTGTAAAATTTAATTGAATAACACTTATTTATGTTCAGATGAAGTTTGTTAAGAGAACACCAATTAATTAACCTGTTCAAATTATTTTGTAGACAGATACAATCTTCAGCACTTTTGATTATTTTAAATATTTTTAAATCATCTGCGAAAAGTAACGTATTAATATCTTCATCAAATATATTTACAATATCATTTATGAACAGTAAAAATAATATTGGGCCTAATGAGACCCCTGTGGTACACCACTGGTAGCTATAAATTGATTGGAAATGAACAAATTGATTTTCACAAGTAAAACTCTATTAGTTAGATAGCTAGCAAACCATTCTAAAAGTTTTCCACCAATACCGAGCTTACGTAGTTTGATCAGGAGAATTTTATGGCATACTTTGTCAAAGGCCTTGATAAAGTCCGTATATATGGAATCGACTTGAGTTCTGTTAGCTAATGCGTTTGATATATAGTTTTCATATAACGAGAGATTTGTCAGAGTTGATCTACCTGACAAAAATCCGTGTTGATTCGGAACAATGAGATGGTTTATACATGGTGAAATTTTATCAAGTAATAGTTTTTCAAAAAGTTTAGGAATTACAGATAGCTTACATATTGGTCTATAGTTAGTAACATCACTTTTATTACCCTTTTTAAATATAGGAGTTAGATAACAACGTTTCCAAATATCAGGGAAGCACCCTGTGTCAAGGGATTGATTAAACAATAGAAAAATCGGCTCAGCCAGTGAAGTAATGCAATTTATCAGAATATTAGGATGTACATTATCAGGTCCAGCCTTTTTGTTTATGTCTAAGGATTTGATTTTACTTATAACATCGTTTATGTTGATGTGTATGGCAGGGATATGTATGCTCTCGTTAAGCGGCGAAGGTGGTATATAATTGTCTGGGATATCTTCGTCATAGACGCTTTTAAAATAATCATCAAAATAGTTAACTTTTACATTCATGTCAGTACTACTCTTTTCTTTGAAGTGCATTGAAAGGGGTAAACCTTGTTTGTTTTTTCTAAGAGAGTTAACGTGAGTGAAAAAGTTTTGTATATTAGAAGGTATAGAGTTTTCGATTCCATTTATATAATTGAAATATGAATTTCTTGATAGTTTTTTACATTGAGTTCTATAGTTGTGAAATATCTTGTAGTCGATAAGAGAGTTCGATTCTTTAAAGTTTTTGTGTGCAATTTTTTTACAGATAACTAGGTTTATTAGCTCGCCACTGAACCATTTTGGGAACTTCGCTTCCTTGAAGTGTGAAAGTGGTACAAAGCTTTCAATGGCCTTATTAATAATTTTGTAAAATAATTCAAGATTATAGTTAATAGTATTATTATGGTGAAGAAATGACCAGTCTTCATTTGCAAGATATTGATTCATGTTAGAATAGTCAGCTTTGGAGAAATTATAAGTTAGGTTAGGAAGAACAGTTGTGTCATCTGGTGAGTTATTAGTAGTGATGGTTATGCTTAGGGCGGGGTGGTGGCAGTCTAGGGGGAGAAGCTCGTCAACTGATTTAGCAATATGGACTGAGGTATCACTGCAGAATACTAAATCCAGCAGCCGATTATTGGTATTGTAGACTTGATTGACTTGATGTAGAGAGAGTAAGTTCGTCATATCTATTATTTCGCGGGCATTTTCTGGTAGGCTTAAGTTGTTATAAGAGTCCTTATTCATCCAATCAATGCAAGGGGTATTATAGTCAGCAAATAAAATTGTTCTGGCATCAGGGTATTTATTTTTAAAGGTTTCGAGGTCATCTATGTGGTTTCTGTAGACTGTGATATTGGATCCAGGAGGAATGTAGACACATCCCAGTAGAATTTTGCCTGATTTAGTTTTTAGTAAAACGAATACCTGTTCCACGTCCAGATGTTTACAAATTAATCGAGTGGATGGCAGTAATTTTGTAACGGATATAAGAACTCCTCCTCCTCTGGTTTTAGTACTAGTGGCTGGATTTCTGTCAAGGCGGTAGGTGTTGTAAGATGAAAATCCAAGTTCCTCGGTGTGAATATCAGGATCAAGCCAAGTTTCGGTAAGAAGAAAAACTTCAATGTGTTGGAGTAGTGGAAGAGTAGTTTGTAGCTCTATGAGTTTGGTACGGCAGCCTCGGATATTTTGGCCGTATCCGATGATGTGTTTGAGTTTTTTGAAGTTGACCTTATTATTGTGGGCTTGTTATTCATATATTTTATTGTTAACCCAACTTCTCCTCCCTTTATCCGAGTTTCCAATTCTTGGCGGAGGTCCGACAAGAATTTTCGTTGGTTCGGTGTTTGGTCGGAAAAGATTTTAACAGTGGAGTTGGTCAGATAAAAGTTCTTTCTCCTGAGGATATTTATTGCTTCAGTGGAGTTCTTTAGAATAACCTTAACGGGCCTAGGTTTATCCGGCCTCACTGCTCCAAGGCGTAAAGTGTTGATAGAGTTAATTTCAATGTTACTATCAATCTTATTCAAGATATTTGTAATTTGTATTTTGTCATCTTGTATTTTTTCTATTTGGTTGAGCTTAGAGCTTTCAGGAATATTTATGATTATTAGATTATTTGCTCTTTTTTTTCTTTCTTCGAGTTCGTCGGCTGCTTCACAAGTAGATACTACTGAGTTAGGTTTATTGGATAATGATTTAAAAGCTGACAGCTCACCCTCGAGTGCTGCCATTTTGGCAGCCATTTGAGCAATGGTTCCGAGAATAGCATTTGTTTTTGGTACCATTTTTGCAATTTGATCTTTGTTTAATTTGCTTGTTGGGTCAATTATTAATTCAGTGAGGGCCTCAACCGCGTTTCTCGCCAGATTGATGAATCCTTGGGAATCCATTTTATTAAAATTACTTAATCCATTTTTTTGGAAAAATGGAGGATGGGTCAGCCTGTATTTAAGGTGGAGTGATTTGAAGTAGATACTAGGGACCCAGCCGCGCGGTAGTAGTTTGGGTGACAATAATACTTAATGTTTTGACTTTTAATTATATTGACAATGCTCACTCAGTTGTGAATTTAGGAACCAGCAGGATTGCTCTCCGACTTCCTTAAACTTGCAGTCTCTCAATGACTCGTTAACTTGTTAGTTTCACTGTTTAAAAATACTGTAAAATATTAAATTGTGTTAAGCGTAAAATTGAGTGTGCTCTCCGTGTCACTATATAAGGTTAACTGTGAAGGAATATGTTGCAAATACATACATATACATATTATTCCTTACCTCTCTTGCTGCCTTCTGCAACTTTAGGCAAGAAGTTCTTACTTGTATAGAAGCCCATGTCAACTGTCAAGTTTTCAAATATTGGGATAATTTTAGGCTCGGGTAAACCAATTCCCAAGAACACTGCCTCGTAGTTTTCAGCAAACAATTTCTGCAAATGCAAAACCTATGTTAATCAAACACATACAGATAGACTATCATTGGAAGTTGTTCATTAAGTTGAAACACTTCAACCGGGCGAAAGCAATGGTCCCATTCGAGAAAATGGAATTTGTTTTAAACATCTATATCTTTGAAAATAATTCATATATTTTAATGAAATTTTTTTGCACACTTCTCACCACACCCCAACTGTAAAATTACTTTCCGAAATTAAAACCTACTTTTGTAATACGACTCCATAAACTGAAGTAAAAGTTAGTGTTTGGCCATTTAGTGATGTTTTATTTGTAAAAAATGTATGTATTATATTACATAACAATTTTTTTTTTCGTTCACGGACAAATCATTACAATTTTAAAAAATTACTGCATCTTCAGTGCGATAAGTGTAAGGATGTATTACCTGTTCTACGGGTTTAAATATAGTTTCCTTTTAATGAAATACTAGCTGAGTAACTACAGAATGTGCCGTGGTTGCTGGGGGTTATCCTTAGGAGATAGACATACCATCGCGGACTTTTCTGTAGGCCTTTTTAAGATGTACACTTCCTTAGTACATTAATTTGATATATCTCATAAGGTTTAACCAGCGTTAGCAGTGTAAGCGCCAGAATTTTTTTTTTCAACTTGATTACAAAACGTCGACTTTCTGTGAGGATAATGTGCATGTATTATATACATAAACCTTCCAGAAGAAATTCTCTAATTGATAGTGAAAACCCTATCAAAATCAAGTGCGTAGTTTAGAAGAACTAAGCGCACAAACAGACAGACGCGGATAGCGACTTTGTTTTATACTATTTAGAGATTTTCCCACACAAAAGACAAGTATTTTAAGATGGAGAAGATTTGGTTCACATTTATAAATACATGTATTTGGGACCCTTACAAAGAGATTGATATAAAATTATCAGACAGCAATGCCTTTTTCGCCATTCAAGTAGGACCGGAGTAAAAGGTAGAGCTACCTTTCCCGCCAGAAGTGTTATAAATTCATTAATTAGGTTAGAAAAATAATTTGACATATTTTCTTACCTCAACAGTGATATCTTTAGTAGAAAGAGATCTTCCAGATTCAATCTTCACCCCGAGATCCTTGACAAGTTCAATCTCAAACTGCACCACGTCGAATGGCAAACGATATTGGGGAATTTCGGCAGAGCTGAAATTTTACAAAAATTACAATTATTTATAATTTTTTCTATGCAAACTTTGCTTGTCAAACCATAACTATTCAACAATAATAATAGAATAAGAGATTCAATAATCGTTTTGAAAACCATTTAACCACCATTGTTCTTTTATAAAACACTAGCGACCCACTCCGGCTTCGCATGGGTGTGATGCACTAATGTGGCATCATAAGAGTCTGAGCGACACATGTACTATCCAATCCATTTTTGGCGCTTTGACATTGACAGTTTATAGTTTCAAAAAGTGCATTTAGCAATAATTTTAAAAATGATTTTACTTTACGTATTGTGCTTTATTTTTTGTTAATATTTTATTGTAATCGTACATTTTTTCGCACAGCTTTTTTAGATTATATTAGCTGTGAATATCAATTTTATCTTTAATCGGACTATACTGCCAGTAACTACAGAATGTCTTTATGTACAATGTTTACAGTTGTTCTTTCATTAGACAGCACCAACAGATTTTGCTTAAAAGTTACACGCGAAAGGGCTACATACAGGGTGTATCGGCACGTACCCGACAAACTTTAACCAGCTATTCCTTAGCACATTTGGAGTAAAAAATGTTATGGGCACTTTGCTGTCCGGTAACATTTTTTTTTAATAAAAAATTTATTATTCATATTTTCACCACATGTCACCAATGTTTTATCCTTTGTCAAAGTTTGAAAACCCATCTGGCAATATTTTTTTCGAGTTTCGTTGAATAATGTACGTACGTACCTACGTTGGCGCGCTTTTACAATCACAACGAAATGGCACGGCACCATTCGTCTCATTTTTAACTATTATTATTTAGTGTGTACGAAAGAGCGAGGACACTTTTTGACACACTTGCTAATAACAGCTGTTGAACACGAAATTCAATGCAAATGACAGTGACGGAGTGTGGATTTTTTATTTATTTTTTGTTTTTAATGGAAAAAAAATGTTACCGGACAGCCCATAACATTTTTTACTCCAAATGTGATGAGGAATAGCTGGTTAAAGTTTGTCGGGTACTTGCCGATACACCCTGTATAGTTGACCATGTGAAAAACACTCAACGCTCGAATCTAAACCTGCAACAATGAATGTCTGAACACTGTGACTTCTTAATGGTCATTGAAAAAAAACAGTTTTACTGGAAATTACAGTCATTTAAATTGAAACGGTAAATCCGTCGGTATTAAAGGAATCCGGTATTGTACACTCTATTATAAATGTTTTACCTGCAAATGTGTACCATTGCACAATTTGGTTGGATTAAGGTTCCGTAATAAAATAATAGGACACCTTACTTTCAACACCAATTTATGTGGGGGACTCCCCCAGGCTGAAAGGAATTGAGAAATTCCGTAAGAAAATGAACAGCCCCTTCATTATTGAGCACAGTGTCTACAGTGTAGCATGCTTGCGTCGGTGCATCAATCTTCGAGAGAATAAAGTTATTTTCCTTCTCTACTTGTTCGTTACTATATGACAGAATTGTTCTCTCCTTGAACCAAGATATAGTCTTACAACTTATGTCATTAAATTCGGGATAAACATTGTCGACCAATTCTCGAATGTCATTAACGAAAACGCAAAGGTTTTACTGTTGAGATTAATTCTCCCATTGTATTGTGGTAGCTGCCCATTCCCAATTTTGAGCAACAATTCTGCAAAAATCCGTTTTCATGTGTAGACAATGAGACTCTCATGTTGGTTTTAAGTTCACTATATTGTATCTGTCCTGTGGAGTTAAATTGATGTTGATATTTTACTTAATTTCTGTCCAGTTCGGGTTACATGTTGCAGTTATTAAGATATCGGATTTACCGTGATGTCTGGCATAAGTCATTGCAACCTGCGATTTTTGTTTCCCACTTTTACACTACATTACTTATAAAGAGAAGATAACAACAAAACATTTAGTGATGCTGAGGAGCTCACAATGTTTATTGTATTTTACTTCGAGGTGCATTTTGTGTATGTTTAGTCACTGCGATGACTATTCCAAGAAACTACATTATAACTAGGTAGGTAGGATTATTTTAAATAAATTTTAGCAAAAAATGTGTGAGCATAATAATTTCGAAATACTCTTGTCAACACAAATTGTCCACTCTGATAAACCTTACCAGTATTATGAGGGATAGTAGATTATTTCCCTTACAATGGCTGAAATAAATTGAATCTAACCTCATTCTGTATATTACGGGGACAGTCTACCTAACCTACAAATATGACTAACTTACCTAAGTCCGCCGAGGAAATTCTCCTTCTCGAAGATGGTGATATCGGAGTAGCCCATCCTGGCGAGGAAGCAGGCGCAGCTGATGCTGGCGGGCCCTGCCCCAATAAGGGCGATCTTCTGGCTGCCCCCACGGAGCAGGGGGGCCCTTTTGGGGTCCAGGGTCTGCTTTATCTTCATTTGCTTGAAGATCTACAGAGAGAATAGTGAGAGAAATAAATGTATTAAATTACCGCTAGCAAAATGAAAAGAAAATTACTAAAGCCTGAAGTCTAATGTTTTAAAAATTGCTGTATTACAACATTTTGGTTCTGAACATCATCACGGCTATCCCAGTGTATTCCCACTTTCGGCATTCTCCTGGCTCTATCCTCAGACCAAAGCTATTGCAGACCAAGCTACTGGCTCCAGTCTTCATACCTTCCCATCCTCTCACATAGTTAAAGCACCTCTTCCTCAGTACGGGTAATTTTTTTTTTTTTTGTAATATTGATTACATTTTATGCTTTTGACTGTCCAACTAGGAAGGATTCCCGTTTTAGGACAGTCAAATTTACAGGTTTCAAGTTATCCTAGAAGAATACAGGATTTAAGACTAGATAAAATAAGTATGTTAAAACGAAGATACATAAAAAGATACATAAAAAAGATACATAAAGGCGTTTGTGATAAATAATTTTCAAATTACATTTTTAGTATCATTTCGGAATCAGTCCTGCCTAGATTCAACAACCATTTTGTCACTCTTGAACCGAAGGTTGACAATTCACACAGTTTCAGCTGAGAGGGGATTTTATTATATATTTTAGGACCGAGATGTGAGAATATTTTTTGATAAGCCGCTCTGTTGCTTGTTGGAACGGAAAGGTCATTTCTTCCCTTACTTCTGGTTTGATGTTTGTGTTCGGCTGTTTTCATTTTGTTTTTATTTTTATGAACATGGATTACTATTTTTTTTTTTGTTCGCACACATTTGGTCATGAATTATGTCCTACCCTCTGAAATTCTTTCCACATGATCAGCTTACAGTCTAAGTAAGAGGCATAGAATATATATCATTATATCATCTTCCTATTTTTGTTACACTACATAATATAAATATATTATATTATGTAGTGTTTTTTAGTGTGGTTGAGTGGTCTCTGTTTCAGTCTGTATTTGATGTGAGTGTGATTTCTATTTGTGATCTCCCTATATTTTGTAACTAGCTTTTTATTTGAGTTTTCAATGTTAATGTTGTGATTTTTTAATAAGAGTAGGATTTTGCTGTAGAGTTTAGTACTGCATAAAAAGTTTTTTAGTCCAAATGTTGTATTCTTAGTAGCTTGTTGGATATGTTTTTAAACCTGAGATCTATTGTTTCTAATATATGTGTTAATTGTTATTGCTTGTGCTTTGTATTTATAAATGTAAAGTAGTATTGTTTTAGAATATAGCAGTTTAATTGACATTATGTGAAGATTTCGTCAGTGCTATTTCTTACAGGGATGTCAGTATAATTTACATGATGGCTTTTTGGGTTTCATGTTCAATTAGATTTGCATTGTGGTTACTGTTTATTTGGTAAGATTGGGTTTTTAACAGTGGCGGCTCGTGACTTTTGGGTGTAATAGAGTGCTAATATTACTAAAAATGGCTTAATTGATGTTGTTGTAGCTGAAAATGATTTTTTTTTTTTTTTAGAAAAATTGATTTTTTGTATGAAGATTTTCAGGAATTCCGTGCGGCGCACGGCGATACTGAAATTTCCTGAAAATCTTCATACAAAAAATCAATTTTTCTAAAAAAAAAAAAAAATCATTTTCAGCTACAACAACATCAATTAAGCCATTTTTAGTAATATTAGCACTCTAGTAACCCAAAAGTCACGAGCCGCCACTGGTTTTTAATACTAGTTAATCCGCACTACAAATATCCATCGTAGTCTAGGGTCATTCATCTATAGAGAGTGAGACACATATTCCAAAATAAGAATTAAAAATGTGTTTAACAAACATCAACAGCAAAATGCTGCAGTCCTCCAATGTTGATGGCCCCCTCCTCACTGGCCTGCAGGTTGCAGCCGCCCACACACAGGTCGCTGGTGGGGCAGACCATGCCACACGTCAGGCCCAGGGGGTTGTCCGACAAGATGGCCTTGGCGGCCCCGTAATAGTTCTGCAAATAGGTGACCGGTAATTAGAGAACAGAAATAGTTAACAGGATAATAATAGAAAGACTCGTCACATCCCGGAAAGCCGACTGGTTTATATGAACAAAAGGTTAACTGAACGACATTTCCAATTTCTACCTATTTAAGTTTACAAGCTATAAGTTTCTCTTTAACTCTTTAAGTTTTTAAGTTCTAAAAAAATATATGTTATTTTTGAAGATAATATCTATACATTTGTAATGCTGAAACGTTAATTATTTGTAATTCCCTCGATACAAAAAAAATCGCAAAGTAAGCTCTGAAAATTACTAAAAACTATTGTTATCGTTTTTTAATATTAGTTCGCTCCCTCTAACATTCTTATTTACATATCTCCCTTTCAAACCAACTTTGTACGCTTACTACGGGGCAACGCTTACAAGGTTTTAGAAAAGACTCCCGATTCCCTACAAATAATACAACACAATGTAACTTCTACAAAAAAAGAAATTGACTTTTTTGAAAGTCTACACATTTGCCCTGATGACGGACAATACAAGGCTGTATGAAACATTAGCTTAAGAAGGAGGAGGAACTATTTGAGTCGTAGAGTTGCAAAACCATATGTAACCTCCTGGTTTGCAAGATGAGCTTTGGTGGCGGTGGGCAGGGGGCTATATCTCCGATCCTAAAGTGGGACCGTAAAAAGTCACGATAATCTCCATGGCTTGTGACGTATTTTTGATGTTCACCAATCAAACACTCTGAATATCTATTGAAAAACTATTGACAGACAAGTGGAATATCTATGGTTTGAATTCTTTTGTTTTGGTTTCTTGTGTGCAGTTTTTATAAGATTAAGGGTCGGCAACACATGCTTTCTTAACGCACCATTTGGCTTTTTCCAATCGATTGCAAAATGAGATCTACAAACTCTCATGTATGTTGCCAATATCGGGTTTTGAATATAATCCAATCTGTTTCCACGACCATTCACAAAACAGACTCTCTTTGCACTCCTTACAACTTAAGTAAGTCAGAATTCTGTGTCGAATTGATTTAAAATCTGTACATCCTTTAACATTGCAATGAACTTTAAGAGTCGACATTTTCAGCGGAAAAATTTACTTTAACATCAGAAAATATGCAGATTTACCTCGACCTCGGCGTTTTGAAAACAGGACCCGTGATTGTAACAAAAATACAGGTGCGAATCCCTCTTTGTTTGTTCCTAATGTATTGTATAACTTACCTTATCCTCAGAATTGATTTTATTTTCATTTTTAGACCGTACCTGTGACAACAGTATTCTGCCAGGATTTTACAGTGCGTATAGTGATACAAGGTACAAATGTTCCTGGACCCAGCAGCATTAATAACATTGCATTTGTATAGCGCAGTTTAGTGTCATTTCACTTCAAGTGCGCTTTACTATAACAAACTTAAAAATGGTAATTTAGTATTAGTAGCCATGTTCTTAAAATTATTCCTATAGAAATAGATGCTGGTCAGAAGACTCTCTTTCAAGCTTAAAGCACATTCTCTCTTAATTCATTTTGTCACAAGCATATTTTAATTCACTGTGCCCTTCATTATTAATTCATGGTGTGCAGACATCAATAAGAAATTATGTGGCAAAGACACAAGACCGTATAATGGATCAGATTCCACGAGGAAAATGGCCATACTACGTTTTTTAAAGTATACAAATATAGGAAGAAATGGTTGTCGTAATAAGTTTATTTTATTAGTCTAGCTTACTCGACATCATAATGAATTTCTTTCAAAGCCTTCTTTAAAATGTGTTTTGTACTTACATATTCTTGTATTTCCTGTTTATGTATTGTCTTGGTACACCTTTTAAATATGTTTTGGGCTTTTATATTCTTTTTTCCTGTTTCTGTGATACCTCTTTAATAATATACAATATATATATATCATTTTCCGAAAAAAATCTTGCATTAAAAAATATATGTTTTATTCAAAACATATAAGAATCGTGGCTCCCTTCTTATCAGACCCAAAAAATCCTCTTTTCTGATAAAGAATACATGACCAATAATGACCTTAAATATAATATCTTATAAAATATATATGTATAGATATATAACTTGTATTAAAACGAAATAAAAAATTTAGGTATATGTTTTTCATTTTTCTGTTAAAAGCAGAGAAATGTCAAAATTCGATACTGTCGTAAAAAGCACATCTTCACATTCCATATTTGATAATCCTATAAATGTTCTGCCTTTATTTAAAGGATTTCAAATTTCATATCATCTTAGATTATTTTTACGACAGATTGACTGTTCATCTTGGAACGAGATTTCACCTGACATGCGCTGTCCTGAGAAAATAAGCTGTAAATAAAGATACTTTGAGCTCATTTTCGCAGGACAGCACTTTGTCAGATGAATCTGTCTTGTTGTGAGGGAATATTTTGACATTTCAAACATTTTTATTTTTAAAATAATATTTTAGGCTAATGAATGGGGTGCCTTTTTTTAGTACTTTTGTTGCACACCCAAAATTTGTTCAAATATTGACATGTCTATGGTTAAATAGAGGACCAATTTGTCAATCAAGTGAGCTGTTTATTTATGGCGGTGGTCGTACCTTGTTCGCAATGCTGGTGATGAAACTCTTGACGTCCAGCTGCGTAGGGCAGGATTTCTGGCACGGGGCATCGGCGCACTTGAGACAACGACTTGCCTCCTTCAGCGCACCCCGCTCTGACAGCGTGCTGTGCTTTATATCATCAAAGTCATTTTGCAGCGATGGGCAGGTCTAGAAACATAAATCCTATTTGAATGAAGGGCTCATTGAACAGTGATATAAATTAGCATTTACAAGATCTGTAGATGAGCGGTAATAATTAAACACCTGATTATTTCAAATGGCTGTCTTTCATTGGTAAAATGATAATTTCTTGACAAGTGAGACTAACCGTGCACTTCCTGTCGGCATTCCTCTTCCAGTGTTTCTTGTTATCCTTCGTGTTGACAGAAGGGACCAGAGAGGAGTACTTGGTGAGCCTCGGATTGAGTTTCAGCAAATTCTGGAAAAATGTATTAAAGTACACATTATTTACTTACACTTTTGTCACCATTTTTTTTCAACTTATTATTTCGTCTTTGGGGGTTCTTTGTGGAGGGTCTTTGGGGAAAACGAAGTCGTTAGAGGAAACGAAGGAGTGAACTTGGGTCTTGATGAAACCCATGTCGTAGGAGGGGGGAAACACAGAGGCCGGCAAATCATTTCACAGCCGATCTGTTGAACACAAAAATAAGTCGTAGAAACGACCCGATCGAATGTGATTCGAATGTGATTGAAACATAGCTTTTGTATGAATGGGGTTATATTGTGGTAGGAGGGAGATCTATACATTGCTAGTATGCATGTGTCACCGTACAATATTTGTAGACAATTTGCACCCGGGATTATTAATTCCAAAGTCTGAACATTCGGTAAATTATTTACATATATAATAATGCCGTCATTCTGGTTGTGATGGGTTTCTGTGGAGAAGTGAGTATAATCATGAAGGTGTTTTGGTACATATAGTTCATTAATCAAACATTCTGATAGAATGTTGAATTATATAAAAATTTAACCTTTAGATTATTCAGTAATGTGAGAATTTCTTCCCAATTTTTATTTATGAATCGAACATTATGGTGAAAAATTTTTAGGTTCGTGTAGTCTTTCATTAGTAAATTACAAAATTTTAAATTGGAAGATACATAATTATTAATTTTATCAGAATATACTATTTCATTATCTAAAATCAGTCTAGCCATTTTTAAAAACAATTCACAATGGAGCTTTATATTTCGTACTGGGAGCCCCGACACAGTGGCTAAAACTGAGAATTTGCCCTATACCCGATAGTTGTACATAGGTAAGATATATGATTTCTGACAGTTTGGAAACAATCACTGTAAAGTGATTTCTCAACAACAACTTACAACAGTTAGGAGCAGGATATGTATGGTAAGAGCGATCGGGCCAGTGTTCGATATGTGTCAGAGCTCTTCAGCAACCTAAATAATTTTACACGAGCCATCAGAATGTTTAATATATATTATATACACGGTGTCCGGAAACTCGCAGTACAAGCGGGAAACTGGTGAATCTACATCACATTTGGAGTCGATTTTGTAGTATAATTTTTTTTTGATTTGAGCCCTCGTTTTCGAGTAAATGGAGTCAGAAATTGTTTTTTTTTTTTATCAAATTCTTATAAATTATTACTGATCAAAGTACTCAACTAATTAAAACTATTTAAAAGTAAAACAAATAAAGAAACCCGGATTTAAAGCATTATTTTGAAATCACCCTCCATTTAATCCGGTGTAATCATAAAATATTTCTGCTCTGCAGGGTTAAAACATCTGTTCTTCTAATATTCATACCTATCTCTGACATATTCGCAAAATATAACTTTCTCTATTATGTTGGGTTTTATTAACATATGAAGGAAAGAGACGCACGATAGTTTTCAAAAATACGATTAGTCAAGGAACTTAAGATACCTAGATACAGTAGTGCTCGAACCAACGTGAACAATGTTAATATTATTTTTTTCATAATTTGTTTATTTGTATAAAGTACATTAACTAATATGAAATATGTCTAACATTGGCTTTAATAACTTCTTGAACTCATTTGGAAATGGAATCAATGAGTTTTTTCAATTGTTGCCTTACAAATTGCCCAGACAATTTCAGGAATTTAAAGGACAAGAATTGCAATCCAAGCAGGTGATATTGCTATAATTGAAAAAATAAAGATCCGTCTTTGATTTGTGGTAAGGTGCGTTACCTTGTTGGAAACTGCCAAACCTACTACTTACGACTACTTCGTAACCCACTACAACTACTTTGTAAGTTCAACAGCTAATCTATCTTCCAAAAGATTTTTATATCGTGACACGTGTCACCACAATCTACATATCTGCCCTGATGATGAACACTACAATTCTGTCCGAAACGTTGGCTAAAAAAAAAGCGCGTAAAGAGAAAGCGCAACACAGCATACTGTCCCAAAAAACTTTTGGACCTGAGAATCTAAAATTTACATCAATTTATTTCATGATAATAATTCTAGTCACTTACGCACTGACGAATCAGCTTTCTAAGTTCCCAACCAATATCGGCGTCACGTTTATTTTTCAAGCGGTGAAATAGATTTCCGAAAATTGGTAGGTATCCTTCATTTTGATTGGTGTCCGCAATAACTAACTTATTAACTCTGCAACAATCACACCTACACAAAAACACACAACAAAAATGTTTTACACCTTCCGCAGAAGAAATTATTATGTATACAACATTTAGTTTTTTGTGTAAATTTTGATGTTTTGCGACAAAAAGTTTGCAGGAGGCTAAGATATAGAAGCGAATACACGCTGTTAGCGGTAAGCCATCTTGTATGAATCTAGTTATTAGACTTTTTATACGATCTGACAGATAGTCGGTCAATGTTAACGGCAACACGTTGACATGAAGCCATCTTGGAGAGAGTAAAATTTCAGGTGTATTGGTCTCATTGAGCGCTTCCGTAAGTTAAACTTTAACCCGTATTTACACGCACTCGTGAGTAATTTATCAAAAACTTACATAAGCTGTACATTTATCCTCGGAGTGTAAAGGCCGCCTAAGTGTAAGTGATAAATTATAGGACAAAATTAAGTTGTACTGTATTTGAACTAGAAAGTTGGTTACTAATTGTATTGAGTTATTGTTTAAAAACGAGTGAATAGACAGCAGAAGTGAATTTAAAAAAAAGTTAGTTCAAAACGGCGCGACTGCAAATTTGGAACGTTAAAATAAATTAAAAAATAATAATCCTAGCGTTCGGCATAAAGTGATCAGTATTCTAAGCAGATGGCCCATTTCTGTTAAATCGTAAGTAGATCAGTGTTGATTTATGGGATCAGTATACATTGTTTACATTGCATTTTGCTTTAAGAAATTTTCTCGTTAATTTAAACATTAAAGCGAATTGTGGGCGAAATTTGTGTGTTTTAAAACGCGTTATTATTGTTTTGATATTGATACTTTAAGATTTATTATCGATGCCTTCGACGTGTTTGAAAACAGTTATACGTTTTTAATGTTTTGATTTTGAGACTTATCATCGATGCCTTCGACGAGGTAAAAAATAACTCCGACATGATTCAAAGAGGGCAATAATCAATCATCAGACGGGCCCAACTGTGCTTGGAAGTTAACGGTGAACATTTTAAATAATTTTTGTGACGTGTTTGTGTTTTGAATTGGAGATCGGAACATCGCTACATTTTGTGAGTACCTACCTATGCTAATAATAATTAGTATCCGTTGCGTCGGCGTCTCAGATTGAATGAAGAAAAAATTTTAACCCTAAAATAGCCGAAAAATATTTTTTTTGGTTTTTTTTTTTTTTGGTGGAAATGCTCAAATCAAAAAACTTTATGTTTATTTGGGTTCCCCATGTGGTGTAGATTCTCCAGTTTCCCGCTTGTACTACGAGTTTCCGGACACCGTGTATATGCACACACCATTCTAAGAAAATGATTGTGTTCTGTTTATTATTATAATTTTTACTATTTTTTTTTGCATAACTTTTGATCTTTTATTTTAAGCGAACCAATTTATGATATTATCTTCCATTTATCAAATAATAGCCGGGTTCATATATTTTTTTGTAAAGTAAATAATTACTTATTACATAAGCAACATATTTGCGTCATTATTAATTATTGAATAATATGGTGTCTAAAAGTATAAAAAATCACTTAACTTCTCAGGCCAATTTGTTAGGTGTTGGAAACAAACAGCTAGTACCCATAGAATTAATTTGTTCGCTTTTTTGAACAAGTCGGTCTCACAGAAATTGTTGCGTCTCCTTTATCGTTATAGTTAGAAATATGAACTAAACGGTGTTTAAAAGAGAAAATACCACACTTTATGTTAAAATATTGAAGTTTACCACAGAATAATTAAAATGTACACCTTTTCGAACCAAAGGTTCTGACTGCAATTTGAGAAAGAGTTACGAAATTTTGCGATTTTTTAACTAATTATTTTTATATAAAATTGAAGTTAAAAAAGTGAAGTGGCTATAATGTTTAGAATACATTTGTATATTAAAGTATGTGTTTTTTTGCTATCAGTTATTTTAGACGAAAGAACGTAAGACAAAACTATTTTTTTAATATGTTTACATTCAAAATTTTAACATTTCAAAAATTATATGTTTATTTCTAATAATAAATTTTGAAAGTGTATTTTATCACCTTTTAAAAACTGTTTTTGGTTTCCGGATACGTTCATAAATATTCCTTTATTTGGATTTTATTGAGAACTGCACACAAATTCTCCGACTTTCTGACAGCTTCTTTAAAAAATATAACGGTCAACATATCAGAGGCTTGATGGGTTAAATATTATTAAGTTCTAGCGCAGACCCATTAAAAATCAATGATAGCCTAAATTGTCGACAAATCAGTTGCAATTAAAATCATTTTCTAAATTCTATAATAGTATAATTTCTAGTCCTCCAAACAAACGCTTCCAATTTTGAAAATGATACTTAAAATCAGAGTAAATCCGAGTTCTAGAGATCATTGAACCAGAGTTAATGACAGACAGTTGTAAATCTTCTTTAGATGATATTATTTCTAATACTGTTACATTTGGAATCGGGCCGCTAACAATAACACTCCTTATGAAGATGGTGATAAGGTTTAAATTCCCGCTCATCACCATCCGCCTGTTTCGATTTATGCAAGAAAAAAACTTCGCCAAAAAGTATGTTTTATTTTATTTACGGTTTTACCATAGCAAAGTAAAAGATTTTTAACATTATAGCAATTTTTATAGGCACACCTTCTTTTTTCTTGGCTTAGAAAAACTCTTACCAAAAAAATGCTCGATTATTTCAAAGGCCAAGATGTGTTATAATAAGCCAGGGGTCTCCAAACTACGGCCCGCGGGCCGTATCCGGCCCGCCAGTGTCTTCCATCCGGCCCGCGACATCTTATGACCAGTGTCACCAAGGACCCGCGACAGCTAATGGCTAAGACCTTGCTCAGAAGGGGCGAAAACTCCGCGAATTTTTTCGTGCGAATAAATAAATATGCTCGTTGGTGAGGTACTTGGCACCAATACATTGCGTCCACAAGTATCGCGCGAATATATCGAGAGGATTTTTTTGAAAAATCTTTATTTGATTCGCAATGATATCAAGATCTGAGAAACGAGTATCAAAAATTATCTTCAAAGCTACGTTATCTAAAGCTATATTTTCATCCCTGAAAATTCTATTGTCTACCCCCCCCCCCCTCCCTAGGACAGAAAATATGGGTGTCTAGAAATTAAAACGGTTTTGGCCCTCTGAACTCACTGGAGTAGTCAATGTGGCCCTCCGGCTGAAAAGTTTGGAGACCCCTGTAATAAGCAATCAAATTTTCAAACCAAAAACACATCATTTTGCTATGCTTGGTAGTGCTTCGACTCAAATGGATGATGTGAATTTTGCCTTTACAAGGAGTATCGATAATGCATTTATTCTTGTTTCATTTATTCGTAACACGAAAAACCTGGTGAATAATCTGAGATTTTCATATTTTAAAATGTGCGATAACTGCAGTGTTTATCTAATGCAATATCGTTACGAGTTGAATAAAAATACATAGGCAGTAAATACTTTTTTTGCTTCTGGTGAATCATCTGACATTTGCATATTTTAAAATGTGCGATAACTGCAGTGTTTATCTAATGCAATATTTTTATGAAACTCATAAAAATAGATACGCAGTCAATGATTATTCCTAACACGCAAAACCTGGTGAATTATCTGACATTTTCATATTTTAAAAGGTGTGGCAACTGCATTATCACAATAAAATGATAACTGCAGTGTTTATCTAATGCAATATCGTTTCATATAACTCATAAAAATACATAAGCAGTCAATAATTATTGTAGTTAAAAACAAATAATATCTCAACTCTACAGCAGAAAATCTATGTGCTGAAGCAAAAAAAACCTCTCAAATGATGAGCTCTGACGTCATAAAATTTGCACAACTTTTTCTTTCTGAAAATTTTAGGTCAACGCAATTTACAATATGTCTTGACGCCATCCTCGCTACCTCGAATGCCTTTTATAAAAAAATAAAGATGGTTGTTTTGTAGTGAAAAAATCTATTATTGAATGAAAAATACCAGTGCATATTGAATAATTTGGCGGTTTTTGAATAAGCCGACGTAGGGCAATTGGTAGAGCACCTGACCGGCAATCAGAAGGCTGTGGGTTCAATTCCCGTCGGCGGCATGTATTTTTTACAGAAGGTTTTTTCAATTTATATAGGTGTTTCAGGATAATAATTATTTTTAAAAACAAAGCTATTTTATTCTAATTATTATAATAATTAATCATTAAAAATAATATAAGATAATTGTTTTCACCTAACAAGTATTTTTATAGTACTGTGTGGGTGTGGCCTATATCACCATATCGCTCGCCCCACAATTCCATACAGACATGTCACACCAAACAGATGATGTGTTACGAGTGTGAGCGTGGCCATGATGATATGCTGTGATCTGCTAGGCAAGCGGTAACAGATCCCATAGAAAGAAATGATATTCTGTGGCAGCTCCCCAATTGATCTGACCCCCTCTCCTACCATAGGGATAGCTTTGTGTGACACTACAACATATAATCAGTATAGGCCACGCCCAAAAAAACCTGATGCGTAGTCTGACACAAATTTTAGAAGTAAATCATAAATAATTTAGGCTCACAATTCAATTCAACCATCTGATGGTATTATTATCATAATAACTATACAGTTTAGAATTGTTGTAAACGGAAGTGGCGGCCTCTGTTATTTTCAAACCGAGGCAGCGGGTTTTCATCTGTTAGTATTATTTGCATGTTTTTTCTATTACTTTGTACTTGAGCTTCCTAACAATACCAAAAGCTTACTTCTAGGAAAGATTTATCATTTTGACCACGTCTTATCTATAAGATTAGGTTGTAATTTTTTTAATGGATTAACTGTAATAAATAACATGTGTCTATAAGCTATACACATTGTGTGATGTGATTTGATGTTTTCATGGCAAAAGGTATTATCGTAATTAGTTTTTCATTTTGCCAATATTTGTGGTAAATGTGGGTTAGGAAGGAGGAACCAACACGGCATAATAAACAAACAAAAAAATCACTATTATATGCTTGGTACTTTGTATTCTATTCGTACAGTAACGATTATTTTAATTTGTATCCAAACGTCAAGCGTAAAAAAGCGTTCCAGGGCACCACTACACAAGCAAGAATCTCTTTAAAATGATTTACCGGTATCAGTATGATATAAGATCTGTCCTCATTTACTTTGTTTCCGAGCACGTTTTAACACATCACACCCGCCACAGGACCAGCTCTATGCAGACGCAATTGGAGCAGTCCGCTCCGGGCGCTAATACCTAACACTTAATACAGCGCCCTTGACTTTTCTTTGTGAATACAGCACAAGAGTCCCAACTACTCCTAACTGTCTGGAGCCAGTGAGACTATCGCATCCCCAAGTGGGATATGTTGTGAGGCTGAAGGTAGAGTAGGGAGGGGAAGGAGTTGGGGAAGAGAAAGTTGGGGGAGTACCTGGCTATTCAGATCTGGTCACCAAACATGGCTAAATCCATTTCAAGCAATGTTTCAATTCTGAAGGAATAATACAAATTCATCAAATAAAATTTACTTTCGCAAGCTTGGATTTTAACCAGCGACCTTCAATTGCTAGTCGAGAGCCTTACCCCTCGACAACAGAGGCCGTCAAAAGGCCGTTTGGCTTAGAGCTGGTCCTGAATAAATATACAGATTATAAGACCCGCAGAAAATAATAATATCATTATCTAATAGTGCCAAAAATTCAAAAGGTTATCAGTTTTATCAGCGGGGGACAGAAAAATTATCAAATGATTCAATTGATGTATTTTTATGTGAGATAATATATTATGGATGGAGATTGGTTCAATTTATACCTGCCTATGTGACTGTGACTCAATAAACTGATTGTCAGAGCTGAATAATGTCACATCAGACAATTGAATAATTATTCTATGTACATGTTTTCTCCTCTCTGAACCCCCAAATATAGCAGCTAATAAAAAATTTGTAAGCGATGAATTACAATCAATTAGTAGCCCTTGGCAAGCAATAGGTTCAAGTACTAAAAGATATAGTTGGTCCTGATATTAATTTCACTTCTACTACGGCAGCAGTTTCACTGTTTTAAGTATGAACATACAGTAGCATTCCCAGAGGTGTGTTCAACTGCATTATGAACAATGTATGGTTCAAATTAGAGTAGGTACACTTCTGCTATATGGGCTCCATAACAGAAAGAATTTATAGAAATATTGGAACAAATACCAAAAAAAATTCTCAGCAGGAAAATCGTGAATCTATCATTAGGAGATTGCGGTGTAACTTTTTAATTTGATATTTCGTTTTAAAATATCTGCTCGCGTCCCCTTTAGAGTTATATCCCAGTTTTCAAGTAGTTTGTGGGCTACGCTAGGTTTGTATAGACTGGTTTGTGATAATTCTAATACGATATTATGAATATAATCCAACTCTTGATATGAACATAGTCGCAGTCGGCTGCGACTATAACGGCGCAGCATACTAATTGACATATCGCGTAAGTGACTTAATAAACGAAATTAAAATTTAAAGTGCGTATTTTTCCGTCTCCCCCGACATAATAAATCATGTTTTGAATTAATAAAGCTAAATCCATTTATTTGAAAGTGAAATATTGCGTATTAAGAGTGAAGCGGAATAAGAGAAAAATAATATAGTTTTAAGTGTCAAGCTGGTCCAAGTCAGTTTAGCACTAGCTAGGTCATTTATATTTTTTAAAAAACATTACCAAAGGTAATTTACCATGACATTTTGCCATAATTAAATAATTCATACTACATAAGTTTTATTTTAATAAAAAAACTATATTTCTAAAATCTCCGGGTCTACTGTTTTTGAAAGGTGGCAGCCCTAAGTAGCTACCTTAGTAAATGAGTATTTTTAATATTAACTTCTTCCCGCAGGGTATATGTTATATGCCTCGCTGTGTGAAGTCTTTTTGGGGAAATGATGAACCACGGATGGAAGGACCGAAGTAAATCACTAAATACTAAATATAAATCACTCACGACCGAAGGACCGACCTAATCAACGTAATCAAATAAAAAAATAAATACGAACCTCAATATCGGGAATTTCCCGGCTCACTTGCGATGTTGCCATAGTAAGCAAACACTCTTATTTTTAAAACCGGAGTAAACCTCTTTACTATAAAATAATTACAAACAAAACGAGCATCAAACTAGTTTTGACACAAGATTCTGACTCTAGTTATATAGAAAACTACACAAGACCCAAGACTATTTGAAGGTCGTTTGTTGTATTATTTGAAAGTTGGAATTAGCTAATTTAAAATAAGAACAAAACAAACGGGGATGTGGAGCTGCTCACTGACAACTGCGCACTGACCATAAATTAACAACTCACCACTGACCATAAATATACCACTCTCCCACTGACCATAAATAAACCACTCACGCACTGTAGACGTGAAACGTATATACTAGAACAGATATCTCAAAGATACTATCGTACTTAGTATTTGTTCGTATTGCGCGACTTGCGAGTATTGCGCATCTTACGAGTCTTTCGCGTCTAGCGCGTCCTTCGCGTCCCGTGTACGCAATACTCGCCAGACGTGCAAGATGAGAAGTGTGTTTCTCTATTCCAAATATGAAAAAAAATGTGGCGAATTATTTCCTTAGAAATCTCCATAGACATATGAATATTAGTAGACCTGCCCTAAGTGATTAAAAGCGTATTATCCCCACTCCCCATACCGGTTCCATTGGAGCCGGCTGTGCTCGCGTATGGCCTCAAGTGAAATTTGAAAACGTGACGTCATCATTCTTGTGCGAACTATGGTCGAGGCATCACCGGTTCATTTTACGAAATAACACGGCAAAATGTTGACTTGTACTATGAAAACTTGTAAAAATAGATGTGAAAAAGAGAATAAACCCAATTGTCGTATTACATTCCATATAAAAGCATTATTTTACTTTATTTTAAGCATATTCACATCGAATAATATGGATCAGTTGTAGAAACATAATATACTATCACATCGAGAAACGTCTGGACGCGAAACACAAAGCTGGTTGGTTGCTGGGAAGTAAATTATGAACATTTATAAAAGTGTCTTAACTAAATACTTAAACGAAATATTCGACTCTGAAAATATAACCGAATTTTTTTGCCGAATTTGGACTTCGCAAATTTGTTCATAACGTGGCGAGTAATTTGCCCTCCCATGTAAAAATGTCTATTCATTCAAAAGCAGATTTTACTTTTAAGAACTAAATGGTGATATTATAATGCGAGATGCCTATTTACTGTCAGATTGATTTATTGACGAATCACAGTCAGTCTTACGCCCTTCGTTCTTCAACAGTTGATTTTACCCCTCGCCATTATCTTCTCGTCTATTAATTCCTATGTCTGTGGAAATCTCTAAAAAATTGGCATATCATGTAATGTACAAGTACGAAATACTAGGGAACAGGATTCTCACTTATAGCAGTTGTTCCAAGTATCAAGACGAGCTAGTACGACTCACCTCTACAACCTCTAGCACTGACTTATCAATCCCGACGATCCCGACCCCGCGTCGAATCGCGAATCGCGAGCGTTTCACCGTTGCGTAATTTTTTTGACGTTTACGCAAGGATTCTCAAAGTGTTGTTGAAAATTTTTAAATTCGTAAGTTTTGCGTATTAATAAAGACGGCGGTGGTATCACCCTTCAGGGGTGTTCTTTCCCATCTTGTCAATAGTTTGATGGTGAGAAGGAAAATGGAATTGTTTTTTTAATATTGGTTAGGTATTTCTGGGGATATTTCTAGATATTTCAGAAAAATTTTACTCAATCAAAATTGTTATAAATTCCGATGGGATTAGGTAATGAAAAAGCAAAGATTTTATGGTAATTTTATTTTATTACAGCTATAAAAACGTTTTTGGTAAACTTGCGTAATTCAGATTCTTTACTACAAGAGATGACTATTCATTTATGTCGCGGAGATATGCAAAATATGCATTAAAGTTTATTTTTTTATTGAAAGTTCAAAATTTCACGTGTACTTCACTGTGTTTTTGATCTGACGTTTGTCGTAGGTTAAGTTTGAATGTTAGGAAATCCGCATAATTTATTTAAATAACCCAAACAATGAACCTAATAGCCTATTTTTGGGCATATTTTTTCGTCTCCCCGATATAAATAGTCGTCTCTTGTAGTAGATAATGAAGCTTAAACCGCATGTATTTTACTACTTATCTGAGCAGGGCCTATTATCAACTTTTTTTAAAATATATGTTTCACAGCTCCATAGCTCATGACGGATTTGATATTTCTAACAATTTTTGTGTTGATGTAAAAGTTACACACAGAAAAGGGTGTGTAAATTGTGAAGCCAAAAGTCACCAAAGATAAGAATTTCAGCACACATGTTTTCTACAATAGATAACAAAAATTGCTGCAAAATGTTTTAGAATCTTGGCAATATGAAAATATCACAATGGCTTCAGTCACAATATAAAGCATGATACATTTAACTTTTCAATCAGTGGAACTCATAGTGAAGGTTTTGTGGAAACAAGAAAATCTTTAGATTAAAAAAATACTTAAGCATGTATCTATTCCATTTGTTTTTTTAGTTGCACATTTTGCTGATTGCAAAGATAAGTTAACAATAATGCTAATATAAAAATCTAATATTGAAGTGCTTTTTGATTTTATTTGCAGTGTCCGGAAACTCGTAGTTCAAGCGAAAAACTACTGAAACTACATCACATGGAGAACCCAAAAAAACTTTTTTTTTCGATCTGAACATTCTGATTTTTTTTTACTTTTTAAAATTTTTTCGGAAACTTTTAATAACTTTTAGAGCCGGTTCTACGCTTTGAGGAATTTTGAAAGACAGATGTTAATCCTCCAGCGACGGGTTTTTTAATAAATTTATTTGTAAAAATCAAATTTAAAAAAAGTTTCATTGCAAAATCAACTCCAAATATGATGTAGATTCACTAGTTTCCCGCTTATACTGAGTTTCCGGACACCGTGTATACCACCCAACGTTTTAATAGGTTCACCGCCAACTCCGCCATTTAGTGGAGTTTGAATGTTTGAATTTCTTCCCCCGCCAATCGGCGTTATGCATCAATATAACTTTCTTTGCTCGGTGTTTCCCTGGCAACTGTTGCGACCAGCTGTTTTTATGCTAGCCTTGTGCTTGAATGAAGCAAACAAAAGAAAATAGAAATAATATTTATTTATGATTGAAACAGATAAAAGATAAGAGAGATTAATTATACTTGTTTAATTTAAAAATTTTCCAAGCCTTCACTGATCAAGGCTGGCAGTGAACCTGTTAATACAATGAGTACAGACTTTCACTAAGCATAACTTCTTACGCTGTAAGTATTGAATTCTGCCGGCTTGACTGCTGGTCAAGAGTCCTGCCCACCAGGATACCGACCACCTCAATTGTTTATAATAATCGCTTCAAATTCGATCCTAGAAAGGGAATTTTAAAAAATTATACTTATATACATTACCTTTCAAATAAATACAATATTATTACCTATAATATATACTTTACGAAATAATATAAGGAGGGAGAGACAATCCTAATTTGAGAGATATCTAGAAGATGGATTTGGAAGATGGAAAATGGAGAATACATATAAATATTTGTAGTTTATTCTGATTACTTCTTTGTTCCTTCCCTGCAAGCTCTGATTATATCAAAATACATTAAATGAACTCCAACATTACGAAGGCCTGAAAATATCAATAGCTATTTCTACAGATAAAAACACTATAATTCATGTACATTGATTTTGCAATCAAGGAATTATTTTTATCTTCAGAATCGAGGTCAATATTATTTAGTATTATTACGAAAATTAATTATTTAGATAAAATACTAACAAATTTAGGTGTTTATCTTTGATTAGGGTTAGTATAATTGGATATGATAACATTGATAGTGGATTAGTGCCTTAATTTCATAAAATACACTCCTGTAATTGTATGTATGTTGTTGCGAGGAAACTCAGATTTTCATAATTTTCCATATTTTTCACATTTACATAAACTATTTTATAATAAATTTCGGTTTGTAGCCGAGTGGTTTAGGACCACTTATGAATACATCCCTCCAACTGCCGTGCAAGGCGATGGGTCAAGATAGTCCGGCTGGAAAGGTCAAAAGGCCTCCCTCACCCAGTCTCTCTCGATCCGGCCCGCCACGCAGCAGGTGGGCAGACGTATCCGCCGCCAAGACCTGGACAAATCTCACCCCATGAACCATGAATGATAATGGCAGGAAAATTAAAACGGTTTTGACCCTAGGAACTTACTGAAAAGTTTGGATACTCCTGGTCAATATGATGGGTACTGACAAAGGGGCGGCTACATGGTCTGGGGCCTAGGGCGGCCAAGACTGCAAATCCGCCTCTGCCCAGGGCTCAGATTTTGCTTCTGTGTTTAAAAAAGAAGAATTGGTAGTAAAACTTGCATATCTGGCGGACATATTCGCTCATTTAAATGAGCTCAACAGAAAAATGCATGGCAGGAATTCTTATATTTTAACGTCTTCGGACAAAATCGGTATTATGGATCAGCCACGCTGTCAATAGTAGTAATGAATTGTTTCCAAATGTCATGACTGCTGATTCAGAAACAAAGTGAAGGCTTTGATAGTGAAACACTCGGAGCTATTAGCAGAAAAAATGAACGGTTATTTTTTTTATATATCAGAAGTTTTAATCTGGGTTATCTTAATGATTTTATGGTTAGGTTAGGTTAGGTTAGGTTTGGTTAGGTTTTAACAATAAAGTTTAATTGTAATTGTTAATTTAATTTGAATGCGGCGTAGAATCGGCTGGCGTAGAAACGGCCAGTGCAGAACCGTCCCGGTGTAGAAACGGCGGCGATGAACTGGCGGCGAAGAACCGGCGGCGTAGAAACGTCCCATTCCCTAGCTCAGTCTAAGTCATATCCCTTTGCAACCGGTGGAAAACTCGGAATAGCAATGCACCATACCAATAAAGCTTTTAGTTCCTATCCCTTAGGTCAGGGAAAAGTAATTTTGAAAATCTCCAGAGACCAGATACTTAGAAAAAGTACATGCACTATCGTGCGGTTCAGGAATAATTTGTCATGCGATTGTGCGCATACCATTATTTCGGTATAATTTCTCTATTTATAAAAAATTCAAATTTGAAAAACAATATTTTATTTATATTTTTTGATGCATTTACACATTTCTACATTTCTGAAAATTACATTTTCTTGTTTATAAACATAGATATCATGATATAAACACAGATACACGTTGCATTTTTCGCAGCGGCAGACTCTGGGAGCATTTATCTCATCAAAAACTGGGAGATGATTTTAACCATCATATCTCTGAGCTGCAGATGGTGGATTTGCTGGCCTGTATTTCCTATTACTTGGCAATTCGTCTTCTTCCTCATCTGTTTCGACACTTCTTCTCCTTTTTTCAGGTTTATTTACCAATCCATCGGCACCATCCAGGCGAAACTCTAATAATGTCAAAGTCTTCTTCCTGGGAACTCCATTTGCAAGGCAATCATTTCCATAGAGTCTCCAAACATTTACCAGAGCCAAGTCCACGAAATGGGTTAGAACTTTCAGTGTCCATTTTTTCGTTTTAATGAAGGTACAATAGTATTCCATTAGCTGGTCCAGAACGTCCACTCCTCCCATTTGCATATTGTAATTCTGCACTATCTTTGGAACTGAAATGACTCTGTCATTTTTAAATTTAATGTTGATTCTTTCAGCTAATCTATTTAGCATAATACTCCCAGTTTCTGAGCGTGTAGTTGTTTGATCAGTGGACCTGTCATAAAATAGCGATCAAAGTAAGGACAGCTGCCGGGGGACACACTTTTAGCCAAGTGTAGAGTTACCGATGGACCAAGGCCAAGTGGTGTGTCTCCGAAAGTACTCTTGGCTCCCTGATATAAAATCAAGCACGAGGCCACCGCTTGTCGTGAGAACAAAATTCTTTAATCCTACAGGGCGAGGCTTGTTCTTCACCACCTGGCAAATTTTATATCGTCCAGTAAACGGGATCATTTGCTCGTCAATTGAATAATAACCTGGAACTCTTTCAAGCTTGGTACATGCGTTTTGAACCCTTGTGGAGTGGCATCGGTCTCAACCACATGAAAGCATTGCGTAAAGTCAGGAAACGATTGCGTCGCTTCACTTTAGAGATCATCAGGAGCTTTACGTTAGCACGCCAGTACATTGGCATTTGTGGATAAGGTATACACACCATAATGATATGTATGCCAATCATTTTTGACATCTCCGGTGGGTTTTTGTTTAGTTCTCTGCCAGTTTTTCTTAGGTGATACAAGTTAGAACATGTACTAGCTTTTACAAAAAAATTGTCGTTGAAATAGTCCATAAAATATTCCATGGAAGTCCGCACAGTGTTCTTCGGTAGCTCAGGGAAGTCATGGGATTTATCTGTGAATGGTGTTTGCTTCCAACTCCGCTTTCTTCTCGACTTCTTCCTCGGATCTCTTTTCTGCCTTGGCTTCTTTGATCTTGATATAGTGGGAAGAGGAGGGGCATTATCGTCATTTTCCATGGGTTCCTGTAGATCCGTAAACAAGTCAACACACTCTGCCTCAAACCCTTCGTCATCATTGCCCAGATCTTCAACTTCCGACTCGTCGCCATCACCCAGAATCTCCAAAACATTATACTCATTTGATTCCTTAAAATAAACAAAAATACCGATTAGGTGGTTGATAAATGAGGATCTTAAAATAAAATATTTGTAGATAAATCACCTAAAAATGTGACCATAACCCTGAATGTTACGATCGTGCTGTTAGAGATTAAAATGATTATAACTATTAGTTAACGAAACACAACTACACAAAAGCGCCTTTAAGCTGTTACTTAACATCTTAGGCTCTAAAATAATACACAATTTTACAAATGTATCAACAAATAAATAGTCAAATATCTACATACCTTTGCCAACTGCTGGGTCAAAAAAGACAGCCATCTTCGTGCTTATTTCTCGAGTTACTGACTAGTTCATAAATAAACCACTCACGACGAGTTCAAAACCGTTTATCTAACTTCACGCGGCTAGAGCAGTTCCCGCACGATCGATCGACGCCGGGTCCGCTCCCAAAAACAGATTCAATTGTCGTTGAAAAGAATGTCAACGACTAACTCACGCTCATATGAATCCGGTTGTAAAGGGATAAATCATTGCATAAGCAACTGTATATGTAAGCATTTTATCATGGGTCGTAACCCAAGATTTTTTTTTAAATAATGCCAACTAGTAGATGTAGTATGAAATTTAAATGTTTGAACATCATCACTATCACAAGTTATTATAAGTAATAATTATTAGACTGAAACACAAATATAAATTGAAAAATCGTGTTTCAGGCTAATAATTATTACTCATAATAATTTTTTATCCTTTGTGCTTTGCATTAAACCTTGTCTTGTAAACATATATTTACCTTCAATAAATATTAATCATCATTATCCTTTGTTTCTACTTACCTACATATTTTCGATGAACCGGTATTCACGCGAGAACTATGACATACATAGTTTCATCAGGAATACTAATATATACAATATATACAAAACCCAACTTTGTAAATTATAATACCTACTGATAAGTTTTAGGTGTATGTATTGTGAAATGATCCATTATTATCTTTCTAATTGTATTCATTCTTCGGGAAAATATTGTATACATTATTTTAGTTTCTGATTATAATGTTTATAGTCGAATCACCCTTTTAATTCCCATGACTTATGACTAACAGTTTGTAAGCTGATAAGAAAATAACTCTTGCCACAGCTTGAGTGTAAACCTTTTATTATTGATTAAATACATACCTACCAATAATTGAAACAATATCATTACAGATGATCATTTAAAAGCACTGATCGCCACCCTGAAAACTGGGCAAGCGTTCAGTTAGAGAAAGCGGTGGATTTTAGTGCACATATACAAAAATATGCTAAAAATTAAAACAGATATTTCATAAAACAAACAAATTGCCTCCTGTTTTATATTACATTTTAGTTTTAATGTTCTAGTTATGCCCTGTACTATAATACATAGCACTGTTGTTGTTGATTATTTGTTCTTTAAAGCGATGGCTTTGTATGTGCTGTACATTTTTATTTCATGTTAGTTATTATTATTGTCCTATGCTTTACTAGGATTGTTTTCGCAAATTTTTGTTCTGATGTCATTGGTATGTATTCGCTGTACATTTTTCATGTAATATTGTTTAATCAATATTATATATACCTAGTACAAGTTCGCCCATTGCATTGGGCCAACGCGCTGACCTAACAAAGGATCTTGGCGCTAACCCGCCAACAGCATTCCCACGTTGGCGTTCAGCGGAGACGGTTGTATTGATTATTTTGTGAGTCATTTTTGCTCTGACGAATTATGATGATTAATAAATTGCTGCGGCTGTAATAATTTCCACATCAATCTAGATTTGATGGTCAAAGGGTAAGACTCTCGACTAGCAATCCAAAAGTCGCGAGTTAAAATCCCGGCGTGTGCAAGTAGATTTCATTCGATGAATTTGCTTCACAATAAGGACTTTGAGTGAAAAATATTTAGACTTTTAAAAAATATATTCAAGTACATCAAAAAACACCGATTCTGAATACATATACTTATCAGTGGCGGTTCTTCCCTTTGGTCAATTGGTGTTTAACCCCCCAAAATTATTAGACAACAATAATAATAAATTATGTGCATCAAAACAACTGAAAATTTATTTGAAACTGGCGACCCGCCCCGGCTTCGCACAAAGCAATGCACTAATGTGGCATCATAAGAGTCCGAGCGACACACGTACTATCCGATCTATTTATGGAGCTATGACAATAATTTTAAAAATGATTTTACTTTACGTAATGTGTTTTATTTTTTATTAATATTTTATTGTAAACATACATTTTTTTAGATTATATTAGCTGTAAATCTCAATTTTTATCTTGAATCGCATATACTGCCAGTAACTACAGAATGTCTTTATGTAAAATGTTTACAGTTGTTCTTTCATTAGACAGCACCAACAGATTTTGCTTAGAAGTTACACGCGAAAGGGCTACATATAGTTGTCCATGTGAAAAACACTCAACGCTCAAATCTAAAACTGTTGAATGTTTGAGCCCTGTAAATTGTTAATGGTCATTGAAAAATACAGTTTTACTGGAAATTACCAAATATATAAGCCTTGTTTATGAGGTATAGGAGTTTCTGTACTTTAAAATGGAATACTCTATTGACTATATCGTATCTGTCTTGTGGAGTTAAATTAGTGTTGATATTTTCCGTGATTTCTGTCCAGTTTGGATTATATGTTGCAGATATAAAGAGATCAGGTTTACCGTGATGTCTGGCATAAATCATTGCGATTTTTCATGCATATATCGACGCCCATCAGTGAACGATGAAGGTAGTATAACCAATTGTCCAATGACGCTGCTGTGTTAATTCGACCGTAAAGCATCCTGCTTTCTGTTTTTTTGCTGTTTCTGTTTTCTGCTTCTTCTCTCTCTTCTGCTCTCAATTTATTTGATTGTTACGGATGTAAGGTAATCGCTCTTATTAAATTTTTCCATATTGATCGACCAAGTATTGGTTCGTTATCATCCCATATTTAAGTAAGGGGTTAAAATTATTATGTCTCGTCATTATACAATAGCAATTCATGGATGAAACCGTTTTAGGTAGAGGTGCTACACTAACCGGGTGAACTTGAGAAACATTAATGGCGTATCCGTCTTCTCGCGACACCCGCACCAAAGGATACTGTAAGCTGTCATAAGATCTGTGCAACTATAAGATTTTTTGCAAATTGTCATCACGGCTGCGCAACACAATATCTCATTTTATCAAATTGTTATCCAGCTCTCAATACTGCTACTCCACTTATGGATGTCACTTTATAACGGCCGCTGTATTCTTCGAAACTGGTTGACAGCTGATGAGGCCACCATTCTCAATTTTAATGTTGCTTGAAATTGCTTCAGTCATGTTTAGTAATAATATCTGAATAACCCAATACTATCCAAGCTTTGTCTTCACCTTATTCTTCATCTCCCCGCTTTCTTCCGCCTCTAACATTCCTCTTCACCTTATTCTTCATCTCCCCGCTTTCTTCCGCCTCTAACATTCCTCGTCGGGGGTCATCTTAGAAATAAATTCTCAAATACACGTAAACATTTTTAGTTATTTATTGGCTATACAAAATACAAATACATATTATTAATACAATATAGAGGAAACAGGTAATAGGTACTATTTCAGTTTTGCCATTGAATAATTAGTTTTAAAAGGAACTATTTTATCAATATCGTAAATTGTTTTGCAGATTATGACTTTAATCATGTTTTTCTCCATCAATGATAAGTATTATTTAAAAATATATTTATATATTATTTTACATTGGCAGTTATATAAAAGTAGATACAACAGTGCTACACATTATATACAAAATATTGTAATAAAAAGTTAGGTTTACATTACAATAAGGAACTCCACTGAAAAATATTACGGCTTGTAAAATATATACACTGAATTTTCAATCGCTAGCCGAATAATCGTTGATATTAATATTCTTAGATTTGTTGTTTATTTCATCCAGTTGCGAATTAATTTAATACAAAACTCACAAAAATAGATTGCATTGATCTTTCCTCTACGTATCGTTTTACCGCATCCATCATTTTTGGCAAAGCACGCAGTTTTTACACTAAATATTGTGATTGATCAATCGTTTTTCAAAATATGAATGTACAAAACCATATTTCGTAGCTAAATGCTTGGATTCAATTAATAGTACTCATAAACCACGAGCGAAACATTTGAAATTTTCATTGGTCGTTGCAGCGTCAAACACGGCAGTGCGCGCGTGGTTCACTATGCTAAAAACTTTGAAAACTGGTAAAGGGTTGAAAGAGAGAATTTTCGTGTTGTTTTACGTCAACAATGCTGGAACTGACATATGCGAGCCTCTCACACATTGGTAAATCGCTGAAGCCTTAGCATATGTTTTAAGAATAGGAATATTTTTCTAACATATTAAGCAAACAAAAAGGCATGGATGACTACGATCATTTTAAACGGACGTAAAAGATCGAAATATTTTATTATTTGTAGATTCTGTGTAGCACTGTGCAGCTCACCCAAGTGACACAACATTTGCATGAATGTAACATTTTTATATTTGCCCGCATTCATCGTTTTTCAACAGCTTGCTTCAAAAACGACAGAGGTTCTATTGTATTCATATACATAGATCAAGAAACGCCAATTCCGAATATGTATATAAATTTTATTATTCATTTCATTACGTTCTTTAATTATGTCCAAATCTTAAATGCCTATTATTGTAGCTATTTTAGATTAAATGCATAAAATATAATAAGAATTTATAAACTATAATTTTAGGTAAGCAATTTTTAAACCATATTTTTTTAAGGTTTATAAGTGACGCAATGACTTGTCATGTTTGACATTTGCGAACATACATTAAACATTGATTTTTACTTACAAATCGTTACAAATTCAGTGTTGCACAATAAACTTGTAAACTCACAATTGTTGCAGTTACTAGTTTAAATGACACGCACACACATGGCACTACAAAAATAAAAAACAAAAAAGTTGTTAGCTGTAGTATTGTGAATTGATTACTTTCCTATCATAATGCAATAAATCGTAAAACGATAAACTACAATAAATAAAAAAGACACCTTATTAAGTAATACATATAATAATATGTAATTATGTATACATAATTATATGTACTTAAATGTGTAAATACTTTCAAACAATACATTCTGCTTACCACAATCACAACGATTTTAGAATAACAGGCGTTTGCGGCATTCTTTTTACAGTCAAACACTTTCTTTCAAAACTAACCTCTTCCGCTGTAACCTTTTTCTGTTAAATTTGTAATTTATGAGAACGGAGTTGTTACAACGGAGCTATCAGCAGTTTTCCTTTACATGTTCGCACATTGCCGAAGGCAGGGATAATTATCATTGTATAAAAGTACTCGCATAGTAGTTAGCGAGTTAAACGAACATCAGTCATGGACCTACGTATTTGGCAGCGAAATCTTTCATTTTATTCACTCGGGTCGAACTATGCCGTAATCAGGCGACATTTTAAAATGTAACAACAATTGATCTTTAATCTTACAAAATAAAAGTGGTAATCCCAGATCATACTTGCATAAATCCACTTACTTCTAACATTTACTTCTTACATCACAGCATCAGCTTTATGATATTAGCCCCTTACACTAGCAGATTTACTTAAACTTACTTATATAGACAGACCAGTGAGAGTTTGCAAGTGGTAAAATTGGGAACTAAAATGTACACACACGCTTTTAATTGTGTAATATTTATTAATTTATTTACAACTTAACTGTAGTTCTTGATTTCACTGTTCTCACTCTCAAGAGTCTATGGTTCATAATGCATCAAACATTATCTGAAACTCTACTGTAGAAACAGCAGTATTGCACATACAAGTCGTATATACAGGGTGTTTGTGTCTCTTAGGGGGTATTTCACTATGTCGGGCTAAATATCTGACTAGCTAGCCGTTTGCTGGCTTTAAAGATCAGAATAACTTCGTTATTCAACGGCGACCGTTTCACCATTGTTGCCGAGCTTCCGGATAGATAACACTTGAAATAGTCTGGCAACATCGCAAAATGTTTGCAGTTACCCCATCTACTGCCACGCCTGTCATGTTTTGCCGCAATCTCTATGGAATGCTAGCGTCAACGCCAATTGATCTGTGGTCAACGCCGTCATCCAGTTTCCCGCCACAGTCCGCACACCGCAAAGTGTGCATTTTTTTGGTTATGTTATGTTGATTATCAGTTCATTTTAGATAGATTCGTGTCGAATTATAATACATTGTTTCTTATTTTGAACACAATCAAATAATTCAGGATGGATCATACAAGCATTCAAATTCATTCGAGCTCTTAAAACTCGCGGCCTTCGCATCGCCGCCCTTTCACCTGCTTCTGTAAATCAAAAACCTCGGTATCCATAATAATTCGCAACAAAATTCGACTCACTTCTCCGCCGTCAAACTCGGAATGTTTTGATGCCATCTTTGATTCGAGGAATAGCCCCTAACGTGAGGTTCGAGCACTGATTAGTCAAATCGAACTTTAACCCGAGCGTTAGCGTTATTCAGATATAGTGAAAACGAAAAAATGACTAATCCGCGGATTAGTGCTTAGTCAGAACATAATCAGAGATAGTGAAATACCCCCTTAAAGAGGTGATTCTACATGATAATGAGAATCTCTAGACAATATTGCTTCACACAATTCCCCAATACGTTCACTTTTTATTATAAAGGGATCTTTACAGGTGATATTTTTTAATAGTATTGGGTGAAAGATAACATTTTTTTTCAGTTGTATTATCACCTACAAAAGTGAATACACTTGGCGTATGTGATCGCATTAATTAAAGTTAAAAGAAATCCGCTAGTGTAAAGAAGGCCAATCAGTCTTAATTCGATATAATTACTAAACAAGCGCCTAGATACCTGATAAGATCATGATACTCTCTTGTCGCTTGAATTGAAATTGCTATGTCCTCCGCCCGTACTGTGAGTTCTCTTACACCCTTTGAGATTGTTCTTTGCCGTCTTTTTTGAATCGCCACCGCTTTCGTTATCGGAGAAAGATTCCCTCGGACTGAAGCTGACACTGTTACTGCGGACCTTGGGGCTCGGCATTCCACCATTATCCGAGCTGAACGAGTCGCGTTGAGACTTCTTGCGTTGGCGTTTAGGTGTTGCGGGTTCTCCGGAAAGCATCTCGTTGAACTGACGCTGCATGGCTTCCCAGAGGAGTGCCTGGCGCTGTTCTATGTCGGGGTACTTCTCCCCAAACTCCGGATCCGGAGGAATGAGCAGCTCCCAGCCCCTGTTGGGTTTGATGTGAGCCACCGAGCTGAGGATCTCTCGCACTTCTTCGGGCGGCAGTTTGACGGCAGCTGTGAACTTTCTTCGGTCGACGTAGTCGCTTTGAGTGAAGAGATATAACTGAAAAGAAAAATACATTTATTATTATTATTTGACAGAAAACCAAATGAGATTTAATAAAAAACTAAAAACAAAAATTATTAGGATTAACTTCCTGAAGTTTAAACCTCAAAGTATATAGTATTTTTTATCATTGACCCCTTACATATTCTTGTTTTAAATTTTACAAAATTGATAAACAACCGTTTACCCTACATGAATGGTTGTGTATCAGTTGTGTAAAATTTAAAACATGTTTATTAGTAAGGCCCTGAAAATATATGTACATAACAACTCTCTGTGAAAATAGAATAAGACATCTATATAAATAAAAATGTAAATGTTTGTTTGTTCAAATCGTAAATCTCGGAAAGTTCTTCACGGATTGCTTTGAAATTAAAACGAATACGCGTGTGTATTTATATACCTATATTATAACTTAATATAGTTATACAAAAACTTTCAAAAACTTATATATTAACAACTTTCGCTATTGTTTCTCTATCTGCACAGATAAATTCAGCCACGGAACACGTGGCGGGGTACAACTAGTTGAAAATAAAAAGATAATGGGTGCAACTGGGACTCAAACCCAAATCTTTTAGTCTTGTATCACCTTGTATCACCTTCTATCACCAGGGTGATACTGAGAGTATATTATCTAAATTAATTTTATTCAATGTGTTATTCTAAAAGGCGGTCTCTATAACACTGACGATACTGAGAGTATATTATCTGAAGTAATTTTATTCAATGTGTTATTCTGAAAGGCGGTCTCTATAACACTGACGATACTGAGAGTATATTATCTGAAGTAATTTTATTCAATGTGTTATTCTGAAAGGCGGTCTCTATAACACTGACTGTTAGCACTGTTTTGTTTTCACCTAAGACAACTCAAGTCTGTACGAAGAAACCTTCCTACAGAAGCAACAAAACTACTTACAACAACAAAACTACTTAGGGGGTATTTCACTATCTCTGATTATGTTCTGACTAAGCACTAATCCGCGGATTAGTCATTTTTTCGTTTTCACTATATCTGAATAACGCTAACGCTCGGGTTAAAGTTCGATTTGACTAATCAGTGCTCGAACTTCACGTCAGGCGCTATTCCTCGAATCAAAGATGGCGTCAAAACATTCCGAGTTTGACAGCTGAGAAGTGAGTCGAATTTTGTTGAATGAATTTGAATGCTTGTATGATCCATCCTGAATTATTTGATTGTGTTCAAAATAAGAAACAATGTATTAATTCGACACGAATCTATCTAAAATGACCTGATAATCAACATAACATAACCCATAGACATATGAATATTAGTAGACCTGCCCTAAGTGATTAAAAGCGTATTATCCCCACTCCCCATACCGGTTCCATTGAGCCGGCTGGGCTCGCGTACGGCCTCAAGTGATATTTGAAAACGTGACGTCATCATTCTTGTGCGAACTATGGTCAAGGCATCATCGGTTCATTTTACGAAATAACACGGCAAAATGTTTACTTGTACTATGAAAACTGGTAAAAATAGATGCGAAAAAAGAGAATAAACCCAATTGTCGTATTACATTCCATATATAAGCATTATTTTATTTTATTTTAAGCATATTCACATCGTATAATATGAATCAGTTGTTACTATCACATCGAGAAACGTCTGGACGCGAAACACAAAGCTGGTTGGTTGCTGGGAAGTAAATTATGAACATTTATAAAAGTGTCTTAACTAAATACTCTGAAACTAACTACGATTCTGAATATAGAAGCTGCCTTACATTGCCGAATTTGGACTTCGCAAATTTGTTCATAACGTGGCGAGTAATTTGCGCTCCCATGTAAAAATGTCTATTCATTCAAAGCAGATTTTACTTTTAAGAAGTAAATGGTGATATTATAATGCGAGATGCCTATTTACTGTCAGATTGATTTATTGACGAATCACAGTCATCTTCACTCCCTTCGTTCTTCAACAGTTGATTTTACCCCTCACTTTATCTTCTCGTCTATTAATTCCTATGTCTGTGACATAACCAAACAAATGCACACTTTGCGGTGTGCGGACTGTGACGCATGACAGCCGTGGCAGTAGATGGAGTAACTGCAAACATTTTGCGATGTTGCCAGACTATTTCGAGTGTTATCTATCCGGAAGCTCGAAACAATGGTGAAACGGTCGCCGTTGAATAACGAAGTTATTCTGATCTTTAAAGCCAGCCAACGGATAGCTAGTCAGATATTTAGCCCGACATAGTGAAATACCCCCTTATTATACTACGTATAAATATGTATACCATTTTAAAACATAAACTAATCTTTTTTATTTACGCTTTGTCGAAGGCTTTCTGAAACACAGCACATAAAAATTTAATTACAATAGCGTATTATCCAAGGTGGATATTTTCAGTTGCGAACTTACCAAATACAAGAGGTCCATAAAAGAATATTTCTCTGATGGTTTGTGAATAATGTTATGTCTCTATTGTTTATATTTCTATTATGATTTGATTTATATCTACAAGCTCTCTTCATGGCTATAAATGTATTGATAAATGTTTTGTTTTGTAAATTTTTCGTTTTATATAATCTTTGGATTTGTATACATTTTTGAATTTATATTCCTTTCTTACAAATTTAATTTACTTATTCCTTATTATGCTGTCTCAGTAGAGGTATAGTCACAAGGAAGAAATCCATAATTGGTTTTATTTTGGCTCTATAATACTCCTGTACAAACTAAAGTAAATGTAATCTGTCAATTTCCCGAAAATTAAAAAATAAAATACCAGGCAACTTCATTCATCACTTACCGCATAGTCCCTGGCCCTGCACATCAGTATGTGCGAGATGCCGGATGCCCTGGACAGGCTTCCCGGAGGGTATAGTACGTCGGAGCGCGCGGCCCAGCGCCCCTTGGACACCAGACGCCCCGCCCCACTCAGCGCCGACAGCAGTGTGGAGCCCCGGATCCCTAGCACGGAGGAGAGCCAGCCCACGGTCACCAGTTTGGCTGAAAGAGATAAAATACTATTAAATAACTCCCAGCCTTCCCCTCTTGGTCCTCATCATTCCCTCTGGTTTAACAATATTTCTTAAATCGGGGATGCCATAATCTCACTACACATGCGTCATCGACTTGCAAAACCCGCTCTGGAAATTTCTGATGGTTCTGATAAATTCACAAAAAATGCTGAAAGTAAATTGAAAATAAATAAATTATTAACCCTTATACATGAGTGCCGCCATAGAGGCGGCATGCGTGGCTTGCCCTATTATTCGAGTGCCGCTGCTATGACGGCAAAAATATAAAGTCTTATTCTTAATAAATAATTAATAATGTTATGTCTCTATTGTTTATATATGGCGGCAAGAAAATGAAGTATTATTCCTCAATATTTTTAATGGTTCCATGATAACTCAACACAGGGACAATTCAACACACTTTTAAAAAGTGATATAAAGTCATTAGAAATGATGAAATTTTTTTTTTTTTTTACCTAACCTAACCTAACCTACTTAACCCAGCGAATAAAGATTTTGTTTCATAACTTTCCATGACTTTATATAACTTTTTAAAGATGTGATGAATTATCATTGTGCTGATTTATCCGGTCACCATTTTTAATATATTGTTTTTTATACTTTTCAATATAATTTAATCATAATCATATTAGTACAATTAAATAGTAATAAGTTACGGAATTTGATTGAGAAACGAGTGATAAGTCATTATGATCCAATATATCGTTTTAGTATCAGACTGATTCTGCACGTAAATATATCTGTGAAAGAATTACTTGTGTAAAGTCGTGCATACTGCCGAATGGTATGCTAAGTATTCACGCACATTCTTATGCATAAATTCAAGCACAAGTCAACGTGTTTACCATCCCGCTTGAATCATTTTTGACAGCTGCAGGGCAAAACGAACGAAACGAAAAATATTCAAGTTTTGTAATTCTAGATGCGACATTTTGCTGCCGTGACAAGTTAGTGCATGTAGACGCGCTTCATTCATTTCATTCGCCGTATTGATTCCTCTGTCAGTAGTTGGTTGTCCTCTGTTAGTGCAAGCATATTATTGGTCGATCAATTAGTAGGAGATTATCCCTCGAGGTGATTTTTCACAAAAACGGCGCTCTACAAATTATTCAATTATTATTATTATTATTATCGAGGAGGTACTCAATTTGGACGACGCTCTGCTATTCTCCCTACAGAATACCGATTTATAAATAAATTGCACATTCTACGTTCTAGAACTAAGAAGGACTGTGAAATATGTTCCAATAGAAAAATTCAGGGTGGAAGAAAAGAAACACGATTATATTGCGAAACCTGCGAAAGTAAACCTGGACTTCACATTGGGATTGTTAGATAATACTTTGTATCATACAGTGAAAAACTTCAAATAATCAATTGTTGTGTCCATTTTATATCTTACATATCTGTTTTAATAAAACAAAAACAATTTTTTTATTTATTTCTATAATTTTTTGTATTTCAATTAAAATGATTAATTTTTCTTAACCACTCAGAACATTAGAACGTCAAAAGACGTAAATATGATAATAGCGGTCAAGACATTAGAACGTCTTTTCACGTAAACGCGCGAGATTTTACAAAAATCGATTTATTTCCATCACTAGTATACGGATTGCCATGATTTAAAAAACAGAGTATCAATAATGAATAACGCTACAGGTCTGTATTCAAGAATATCTATGGAACGTAGAAGTGCATTATCTAAGCCGATTGAATCTGTCATCTTGTTCGTTCATCATTTATTGCGTTTCTAAATAATTTATTAAAAATATTTTAGTTTGGACGGTTAATATTTTGAGGTGACTAATAGTTTTTAATTATATTTCTTCAATATATAAAGTGTTATTTCTTTATGATACTCAGAAAAAAGTACATTTTTCACGGCTTTGAAATAATGGTAAGCGATTCTTACATATTTTTGACGTTTTCATAAAATGTATATTTAGAAACGCAAATATTTACGTATAACAACACAATGCGATAGTGGATTTCATAATCTTTCCAAAACATTTTTTAGAATGAGGCTACGTTTCCCAAAACGTGAGTTATGAAGCTTTTAGCAAAACTCGTAAATAACACAAAAATTATCACGTTTTGACAGTTCTCAAAGGAACACATAGTAAATAAATGTCTTTGTCTGAGAGGTTAAAAAAAGCTTCAATTTGATCAAAATAAAATATTTTTCGCTAAATATCAAAAGAAACACTGTATGATTATGTTGATATTTAGCATTAAAGGTCGAATTTGGCAGCCATCTCTGGTCCGGAGCCCCTAAATACCTGAAAAAAACCCTTGACTCTGTGCAAAAACGGGCGGTCCGTTTGATAGATTCCCCAATCTTAACAAACGGACTGCAATCTTTAGAGCACAGGCGTCAGGTAGGTATGCTGTCCTTGTTCTATCGGTATTACAATGGAAGATGCTTTGAGAAACTAGCGTCGTTGATCTCTTCGGCACCGGTGCGTAGTCGGGATACACGCCAAACGCGCGCCCAACATTTGTACACGGTTGACATTTGTCACATGAGAACGGGTCGCTTCTACGATTCGTTCTTAAGTTCAACAGCTCGGCTGTGGAACGAACTGCCGGCCTCTGTGTTTCCTCCCTCCTACAACATGGGACTCTTCAAGACCCATGTTCACTCCTTCCTCTCCACAAAAAGACCCTCCACACAGCATCCCCAAAGATGACATAGACCCTGAGGGAAATTATTTTCTTCAGGGCCTCCTGTGTGGAGTTAATATAAAAAAAAAATATTCTTTTTCATATTCAAAATGTTGCAAACAGATTTCTGAAAAATTTCAGATAGTTTTGCAAGTGGACGACTCATATATATGAAGCAATGCTACTAGTGTATGTGGACTCCACACCAATATAATTAAATGAATATGCTGGAACAAATTCTAAGTGAAATAAATAAATGGAACTTAGTTATAAAGGTTTACTAAACATAAATTAATATTATAGTCCAACAAAAAATGAAAGACTGTATCCTAGCATCGCCCGTAATGAAGCACAGTGCGGGAGACGAGAGCCGCGTGGCAGTAGCCAACAAACGCCAGCGAACTACTAATAAATCATGCTTTTTCTGCGCATGGCAAGAGTCGTGCGTATAGGCACCTTCTTTTGCTTGCACTTTCTTTTTTTACAATAAATTAGTAAGTTATCCCCTAGAGTAATTTTGTGAGATATTTCTCCTAGATGGAAAAAATTTTCTAGCTCATTTACTATTTTGGTGAGATATGAACATATGACAGTTTATAAAGAGAAAACACCATTCTTTGTATTTCCATTTAAAAGTTTACTGTAGCCGCTCCTGAAAAATTTTAAATAATTCTGTGAAGCAAAATTTAATAAATATTTTTTATATAAAACGAAGTGAAGTGACAATAGCTTTTATAAAACCTTTATTTTAGATTATTAGTTTCGTGTAAAGTAGTCATTACAGTCTGCAGGATAAAAACCAACAGTAAGCGGCTTTAAAATTTTTATCTATGTTTGCGTTCAAAATTTTGATATTTTTGTAATAATTATGTAATACTAACACCTAAAAGAGTTTTTCACCTATTTTCAAGAACAGTATTATATTTTAAAAATAGTTTAAAAAAAACAGCAAATTTATCTGGAATCGATTGTATCGTGAAAATATTTCCCAGCAAACCACATTTTGACAGTTTTCTGATGAAAAATACATTGCAAAATATAGAGGCTCTCGGGTTTAATACATAAATACAATTTTTAACAATATTTTTTCTTAGCTCACCATCTTTCAAAATAATCTTGCACTGTTCGGGCAGCGGCAGTTTCTTAATTTCGTTGAGGTTGATGACATCACCGGACTGTCCGGGGGCCAGTGCGGATTTAGACTCGTCGTCCACCGGCACCAGCGCACACAGGTACTCCGCCGCGCCCAGGTCCAGACCCATGTCGGTCATCCCCGAAGTGGTGGCGGCAAACAGCTTGAGTCGCTCTAGCTGCAATGGGAAAATGTTATTTTTATACATAATTATATGATTCTGCAGCGTGTAATAACATATATCTATTATCTGGTTCTACAGCATGTAATTACATATATCTATTATCTGGTTCTACAGCATGTAATTACATACAGTAGAACCCCGTTAATTCGAACCCCGATAATTCAAAAAACGCGTAATTCGAAATTTTCGCAAAAAAAATTTCCGCTGAAAAATTTTTTCATACAAATTTTTTTTTAATTCGAAATTCGTTAATTCGTAATTCGAAATTTATTTTTGTCCGCGCACGAAAATTTGTTCGTGTAATTCGAAAAAATTTGATTTTTGCGAAAATAAATTATAATATTTCGTAAATCTGAATCTAAAAGTCAGCCGTGGCAGTAAAACGCCGAAAAATGTATTTTTACGTGGTTATACATCATCCTAATTAGTATTATTATTTTGTAAATCTGAATCGATTTACACTGGAATGTCGTATTTTTTCAAATTTATTTCGAATATCCGAGTTTAAAGGGCCGAGAAAATACATTTTACGTGGATATATGTCGTAGTTTTACGAGTTTACGCCAAATATCTGCATTTAAAGGGTCGGCCGCGACGAAACTTGGCCGCGTAATTTCGATTTACGCGTAAATATTTCGTATTTTTACTAACTTTACTTCAAATATCCGCGTTGAAAAAATACGGCGCGACGGAAATCGGCCGAAAAATTTCGATCCATGCCGAAATATGACATATTTTTACGAATTTACTTCAAATATCTGAACTTAAAAAGCCGGCCGCGAAGAAAAACTGCCGACAAAATTCGATTTACGCGGAAATATATCATATTTTTACGAATTTATTTCGAATATCTGAATTTGAAGAGCCGGCCGCGACGGAATACGGCCGCGAATTCTCGTTTTACGCGGAAATATATCGTATTTTTACGAATTCAAATTCAGATATTTGAAATAAAGGGCCGGCCGCGACAGAAAATTACCGCGAAATCTCGATTTACGCGGAAATAAATCGTATTTTTACGAATATCTCAATTTAAAGGGTAGGCCGCGACCGAAATCGGCAGCGAAATATCGATTTACGCGTAAATATATAGCATTTTTATGAATTTATTTCGAATATCTGAATTTGAAGAGCCGGCCGCGACGGAATACGGCCGCGAATTCTCGTTTTACGCGGAAATATATCGTATTTTTACGAATTCAAATTCAGATATTTGAAATAAAGTGCCGGCCGCGTCGGAAAATTACCGCGAAATCTCGATTTACGCGGAAATATATCGTATTTTTACGAATATCTCAATTTAAAGGGTAGGCCGCGACCGAAATCGGCAGCAAAATCTCGATTTACGCGTAAATATATAGCATTTTTACGAATTTATTGCGAATATCTGAATTTACAGGGCCGGCCGCTACGGTAATCGACCGCGAAAATAAAGAAATAATTGGTATTAATACGAATTTACAACTAAAATACCACCCGGATTTGAAGAGGCGGCCGAGAAAATCGATTTTCGGCGTTTTTTTTTTTTTTTTTTTTTTCATAAAATTTCGAATTACGTGGGAATTCGTTAATTCGAAATTTGATTTTTGATGTCCGCTGGATTTCGAATTAACGAGGTTCTACTGTTTATCTATTATCTGGTTCTGCAGCATGTAATTACATATATCTATTATCTGGTTCTACAGCATGTAATTACATATATCTATTATCTGGTTCTACAGCATGTAATTACATATATCTATTATCTGGTTCTACAGCATGTAATTACATATATCTATTATCTGGTTCTGCAGCATGTAATTACATATATCTATTATCTGGTTCTACAGCATGTAATTACATATATCTATTATCTGGTTCTGCAGCATGTAATTACATATATCTATTATCTGGTTCTACAGCATGTAATTACATATATCTATTATCTGGTTCTACAGCATGTAATTACATATATCTATTATCTGGTTCTGCAGCATGTAATTACATATATCTATTATCTGGTTCTACAGCATGTAATTACATATATCTATTATCTGGTTCTACAGCATGTAATTACATATATCTATTATCTGGTTCTACAGCATGTAATTACATATATCTATTATCTGGTTCTGCAGCATGTAATTACATATATCTATTATCTGGTTCTACAGCATGTAATTACATATATCTATTATCTGGTTCTACAGCATGTAATTACATATATCTATTATCTGGTTCTACAGCATGTAATTACATATATCTATTATCTGGTTCTGCAGCATGTAATTACATATATCTATTTTCGAGGTGAAGATAGCTGATTAACTCCTGGGATGCTGAGATCCCCCTATACACATACCCCCCCTCGTGTGTTGACCATAAAATGGCATTTTGTGCGCCGTGTGCTAGCTGACAGTCATTTCATAATTACAAAAACTCATTTACAAAATGATGTTTTTTGTAAATTGTACTTACTGTCAATCAACTCACGGATACATTGAATGTCGTCAATCAATGTATCCGTGTGACAATTACATAAAAGAATTATTTAATAACCTTTGTAATTTATTGCTTGGAAAATATTATTGCAAATTACCAAAACCTAAAAAAAAATTTGCATTACCTCAGCCTTATCAGAGTTAGAATGCCACCAGGTGGCATCGCACCACGGCTCCTCGGCGCTCTTCTTAGCCAGATATCCGAAGGATTTCTCTCGCGCCATCTTAATACGGTCGCTCTCGGTGCGTGCGAATGTCACAGTCACCTGCTTGGCCTCGGGCTCCACTGACGGGCCCGCCCCTCCCGCCTCCTCCTCCGCACCCGACTTCTCGTGCTCCTCCTCCTTCAGCCGCTTGTCCTGCTTGTCAAAGTAGGAATAGGAAGGACGCAGCTGGACTATGCCTGGAAACAAGTTGGATGATAAATTAATTTATTGAATTAACCAGTCGACGTGCGCAGAAATTGTTGGAAATTTTTTTACGTCCGTGCTCGGTCCTCGCTCTAGAATTTTCACACTGGAATTTTTTTAAATTTTTTGGAATTATTAGTGTCACTGTAGATTCTACTGCTTATTTTAAGAATATAGCCTCTATGACAGTCATTATTTCTTTGAAAACTCCTTTTGATTGTTGTTTTTCGTGTAGAGTATGTATTCAGGGTAATGTAGAAATAATTAAACCAGTTATATGTTTGTATAAATATATTTGTTTGACAGATCTTTTTTTTTTTTAGATAAAGTCAGCTATTCTGAGGAAACGTCTTACGATATATATAGATGAAATATACAGTCGAACTTGGTTATAACGATGACGGCAATAGCGAGTTCACGGTTATAATGAGCAATTGCATAAAACGATATTTTAGTACAGGCTTATCTTCGTATAATTGTTGACTGTTATAACGAGGTCGATTCACTGATATACCGTGCAAATAATTTTGTCAGCACAATTTCTGAATACATGAATGGGTTCGTTGGGTCTGAAAAAATAGTTGCTTAATATTTAATATTTGTTTAATAGTTAATTAATTAATTATTCTCCAAGTAAGAAGTAACAAACAAAGGGGCGGCATAGCGTAGGTTAGCTGCCTGGCGCACAATGGCGAGTGGCGGGAATTTCCTATCCCATTAAGAACATATTTGGAACATATAATGACCGAATTTTGCACTATAAACTACACTCACTGACAGTCGGACGTAAACTCTCTGACGTACTGCTTCTACACAAAATTATACATGCATCAGTTGATACACCAAACATTTTATCCCAAATTAACATCAATATACCATCAAGAAAATCAACAAGGAGAATGAAAGACATTTTCTATATTAAAGCCTACCACACAAATACAGGATATTTTTCCCCTGTGCTGCGAACATTAAGAAATTATAACATTATACATGGCTAAAATAATGAAATAGACATTTTTAATGACCAATTTAAACACTTCAAAAAAAACGTATTACCTTTAATCATATTAAGCTGATATTGTGATGAAGCCCTTTATTTAACCTTCCAGCGGGCGCGCTGTCGTAAAATTTACAACAAACGCGCCTTATCGCTTCCCCCACTCTTGCGACTTTGTTGTAAGCATCGAGCTTCGAGCTATGCTAGAGTCATATCAAATGTCAAACATTTACCGCAAGATATAAATGCTTTTCTCAAAGTGAATTACGGTAGGGCAGTTGAACCGATAACAGAAGAATAAAACAGAAGCTTTCCAAAATGCGGTGTTTGTCGGTTATGTGCACTGGATAAGAAAAGATCCTCAGCATCAATGAAGTGTTACCGTTGCCAGTCCTTTACATGCAAGAACCATTCTTCAGTTGAGGTGGTTTGTATCAATTGTAAGGATGAGAATATTGATTCTGACTAAATAGGTCGATAAAATATTTTGTTTTGAAATATTAATATGTTTAGAGTGTTGCTTTGTTTTTTTTAAGAAAGTCAAATATTTTTTTTAAAGTACTGCCTATTATGATTTTTCATATCCTTAACGAAATTCCCTTACGTTTGTATGAAGAAAACACCACTTACATGGAGAAAACTTGATGACGTAAAATTTACGACAAGCGCCCGCTCAAGGGAAATTTCTCAACGCGCCCGCTGGAAGGTTAAAGAGAAGCAACATTGTACCTACCTAATCAGTGTCTCACCAGTACAGGTGTGACAATAACAAATCGTCTATGAACATATTTGTATTTACCTTTTACCCATTCTTATTTGTTATTTACTTCTGTATATTTAGCTTATTCATTATGTTACTATTTTTGTTATTATTATGTATTTAAACATCCGTGTATGTAAATTTTTGGGCACCATGCCTGTTTTATGTACTTAAATAAAAATAAATAAAATAAAATAAATATTAATATTTTTATGACACTACCTGTGTAAGATTGTGGGCTATGTGAACCATTGCTATCCATCAGGCACAATGTAAAATTGTCATAAAATCTGTGAAAGTCATGTGTAATTCGAGCTTCGCGAATTTGTTCCCTTTTTACATCTTCTTTTGTATTACAACTCATCATCAATTTTGTTTTAAAAACCAATACCTACATCCCTGCACCGGGTAAATTTATGATAGTGATGTACAACTTTTTCAGCAGAGGGGCTGCTTTACCTATTTTTCAAACAGGGTGCAACCTAAAGCAGATTTTATTTTTTCACTGAAGAGGAAAGGGTTGACAGTGAAATTCAAGATTTGAGGTTTCTGTTGATTTTTGTGTAATGCAAACTGGTTCTTCAAATTTGGTTCCATTTAGGAAATGTAGTGTAAATTAACCAAAACTGTATAAAAAAATGTTCTCAACCAGGGTTTTCAAGAATTACCCCAAATATTTAGATTATTCTCTATGGCCAAGTGGGCCGTATAAAATTGCCGTCCCATTCTTGCAGCCGGGGCGGGCTGCAAGAATGGGACTGCGGGTTGTGCATCACTGATTTGTAACAAGTAAAATTTTACAGCCGAAAACTAAAACAATCCCGCAAGCTATTTATTTATGACACGTGCGATTTTACAAGCGGTACAAGGTACAGTAAGCACAAGGTAGTGATAATAAGATAGACAATATAGTAATATTTTTCTTGAAAGCCTGGAACCAGGTGATGATAGTTATAACGCGTTGATTGTTTTGAAGAGGAAATTGAGAAGCATGAAAGCGAAATCTTTAAAGCAATCATTGATAATAAATTTGAGTAATATAAGTGTATTTTTTTAATAAGTAATACTTACTCGTTTTGAAAACATACTGTACTTTTTCGAATATATTGATAGTAGAGGCAGGTAGGTAGATACATACAGCTTTTAAAAAAACCTGTTTTGGATAAATAGTTTTTATCCCGATATGTATTTGAACAAAACACATTAAGGTTATTTCAAGCGGTTATGCAAATGCTAACCCGACAGTTGGGGATTTATTAACCATTTTTTCTATTCTGAAGTTCAAGAGGTTAAACAAATTTTTCTTTTCTCATTTCTTACAACACTTATATTTTACTTACATTTAACCCTTGGCGTGCCAGCGAATCCATATCAGATTTGCTAAGAACTCACTGCACTCGCCTCGATTTTATGGAATTTTGAACCTTAACCTTTTCTCTGCGGGAGACGCACGCCTGCGACGCACTGTACATGCCCTGTACGCGGGTGGCACATCTGTGCGACGCAAAGTTTCTTCGGCGTTATGGGTATGAAACATGCTTGAGCACGGTAAAACTTATACTCTTAAAAAATCTCACATCTTTACACTACTTTACTCATCTTTACAACAATAAATATCACTGACAGCTGTCGAGTTTTTTCTGTGTCTTACTAGAAACTTATAAATAGAACAAAAAAAAACAGTGTTTTTAAACAAGTTTCAGTATACTGCAACATAATTTAGTGCACTACGTTTATTTATTAATAATCATTTCGAAATCATCGTAAATATTCACCATTATTATAAAATTTATAAATCAATTTGTTTAATAATCAATTGTGCACAGTGTTCCCTACGTCTCGCTCTAACAAGTAACAGGATAAGGTATTCTCTCCCTCGCACTTACTGGATAACACTTGTGGACGCTCCCGCTACCTACTTGAGTTAATTACCTGTACATTGCGAGCAGGGTTGTCACTCATATTATTTTCTTATAAAAAAAAAATTTAAATTTAACTTTCGAAATGAATAATAATGAAGCAATTGCTTTCCTAAACAAAGCTAAGGAGGAGATTAATAGCATCCACAATGCCATTACCGATCCTGTCTTAAAAATAACAAAAGACCAAATGGCAAAAATACTCAGTAAACTTTCTAATCTATCTGGAACTATGCAAGACCTAGGAGTAACTGTTGGAGTTCTTGAAGGAAAAGTTATGACATTCGAAAAAATCATTGAAAAGAAAGTATTACCACAGGAAACAACGCCAATTTGTGAGGTGCTCGCTGAGATAGAGGAACGCAAGACCCGCTCGAAGAACATAATTTTACTCAACGTCCCCGAGTGTAATTCGAACTCAACTACAGTGAGCGTCTTGGAGGATGGAAAAAAGGTATTAGCAGCTATTAGTGAAATTAATAGCGAGTTCAATCTAGAAGATGTGAAAATTTACAGGCTCGGAAGTAAAATTCCAAACAAAACCAGGCCAATTAAATTAGAATTTGATGAAGTCAAACAGGCGAAACTAATACTCTTTAACAAAACTACTCTGTCCAATGGAATTATAATCAAACCTGACAGGACACTACAACAAAGAAATCACTTAACTGACCTCTGGAAGGAATTAGAAGAGAGGAAAGAAAAGGGCGAAGTCGATTTACGAATCAAACATTTCAACGGAATTCCCAAAATCATCAAAACCCAAGCAAAAAACTAAAAAACAAACAGAACAGATTTTCTAGACTTACAGGATATTATCAAAATGTACGGGGAATGCGTACAAAATTGCACCAACTTAAAACTAACTCCCCAATCTTCTCACACGATATTCTGTTTTTAACTGAAACATGGTTAAATGCTGATATCAGCTCGTCAGAATTAGGCCTACATCAATATACCACATATCGTTCTGATCGAAATTCTATTACGAGCAAAAAGTCTAACGGAGGAGGTGTGATGCTGTGCGTATCCAAGAATATATCATCTACTAAATTACCGGTAAAACACAAAAGTGTTGAACAAATTTTTGTATTGCTCAATATACCTAATGGAAAAATTATTATTGGCTGTGTCTATATCCCACCTGCATCGGATTTGCAAACGTATAAAAATCACAATGAGGACATAGAAGTACTCAAATTCAAATATCCTAAAGCAAAATTCATTATTGCTGGTGATTATAACCTTCCTAACTGGACCAGCCAAGATGACAACGGACCTGCTACAAACCAAGCCGATTTACAGTGTGCTAAATGTAGTGAAATTCGTGATATGTCTTTATTTTTGGGACTAACTCAATCAAACAAGATTTTCAACTTTAACAATCGAATGTTGGATTTAGTGTTTTCAAGTGATTCGAAAATAGTGGTTGAGCTATCCGACGAATTATTATTACCATTAGATCAACACCACCCACCGTTGGACATTATCATAACAAATAGGCCTTTAACATCTTCAAAAAAAACAAGTGTCCCATCGTATAACTTTTCCAAAGCTGAATACCATCATATTACGGAGTACCTTGCCCAAACAGATTGGTCCTTTTTAGATGAGGAAAATAATATAAATGATCAATTAGAATACTTTTACTCGATTTTAAATACCTCTATAGAACAATTTGTTCCCAAGGTTAGCTTTACATCATCTAATTATCCGAAATGGTTTACAAGGGAACTAACTAATTTAATTAATAAAAAAAAATGTATCCACAGAAAATATAAACATACCAGAAATTCTAACGATTATATAGCATTTACTAAACTACGAAAACAATGTAAAGAATTATCAATAAAGTGCTATAGTGACTATGTTAACGTAATTGAAAATGAGGTACATCATCACAATGTGAAAAAATTCTGGAATTTTACTAAATCTCAACGAAAAGACAACTGTGGATATCCTAATAGCATGTTCTTTAAAGAAAAATGTGCCGACAGTATTGAGGGTATAGTTAATCTTTTTGCTGACTCATTTAAAAGTGTCTACGACAAAGATATTCCCATCAAAGCAGTCTCCAGTACGTCAGTGGAAGAGTCATTAAACCTAAATCAATGTTTCATAAAATTAGATTCCATAGAAAGAAGCATAAAAGCACTAGATAGTAATAAATCTGCTGGACCGGATGGTATTCCTCCCATATTTTTAATAACTTGCATTGATAGTTTGATATATCCCTTACATAAACTTTTTAACAAATCCTTAGCGTCTGGCTGTTTTCCGGCTCTGTGGAAAAAGAGTTATTTAACGCCCATTCATAAAAAAGGCGACAAAAGCGATATATCTAACTACAGACCTATTTGTATTATGTCTGCTTTACCCAAACTTTTCGAGTCATTAGTATTAGATACCATTGTAAAACCTATCAACAATATTATTGTTCCTAACCAACATGGCTTTATCAGAGGTCGATCTACCTTAAGTAATTTAACTATCTACAATAATTACATATCTGAATCGCTCAGTCTGAAACAACAAGTGGATTCTATATACACCGATTTCAGTAAAGCATTTGATAAGGTTCGACATCATATTCTTATATCCAAACTCCGACTGTTAGGCATCAAAGGTAGTTTATTGACATGGATTATTAGTTACCTCAGTAATAGAGTTCTTTGTGTCAGGATTAATTTTATAGAATCCTATGTATTCGAGGCCACAAGTGGTGTCCCGCAAGGGTCCCACCTTGGCCCAATATTATTCTTAATATTCATTAATGACATTGTAAACATATTTAAAGATGTACAAGTCCTACTTTTTGCAGATGATCTAAAATTGTTTAAAAGAATACGAAATATATATGATTGCCTAATTTTACAAGCTAATTTAGATAAATTTTTTAAATGGTGCGAACAAAATATGTTATTTTTGAACATTGAGAAATGTCAAGTAATACGATTTTCCAGAACTCATTCTCATATCTTACATGAATATAATTTAAATAATGTTAAATTAACACCAGTATCACAAATTCGTGACTTGGGAGTTATATTCGAATCAAACTTAACATTCACAGCGCATATAGATGATATAACTAATAAGGCTTTAAAGATTCTTGGCTTCCTTTGTAGAACCCTAACTGATTTTAAGTCATTGGATTGCATGAAAACACTCTACATTTCACTAGTTAGAAGCCAAGTGGAATATAATTCACCTATTTGGTCTCCTTTCTATAAAGTACACTCTAACAAATTAGAACGGGTTCAACACAAATTTCTTAGGTACTTAAATTTCAAGCTTAAAATTCCAATAGAAAACATTAATTATGTAAATTTGATGAATGGACTTAATTTAATTACGCTGTCTGACAGAAGAACCATTTCAGACCTAATTTTATTATACAGAGTCATGAACAACCTTATTGACAGCCCTGCCATCGTTGCTGCTATTAAACTCTATGTACCGACAAGAAATACTAGACAAAATACAACATTCTTTTGCGACACATATAAAACCAACTATCAGTCAAACTCACTTACCAATAGGATGCATGATTTGGGCAACAAGTTTGGTGGTATTATAGATATATTCCATGATTCCCTTTATAATCTTAAATTCAAATTAAACCAACACTTTGTGGAATCATACAAATTATTGTAATAGATTTAACGATTAGATATGTTATTGTAATGTTTTATATTATATTTTGTTCTTTGTTATTGTTAAATATTATGTTGTTTAAAATGTTTCTTTACGCCATATTCTTCAAAAACTACTTGTATATTTTTTTAAAATTCTTCACTTTTATAACTCTTAGTATAAATTCTAACTCGATAACTTATGTAAAACTTATTTATAATCTATGTAAAAGCCCCTATGGGCGTATAACAACAACAACTACTGACATCTAACGATATTTATCCATAATACGTATCCTAATCATCGATACAAAGATTTGAAGGGATCCTCCAACTCAGAGCGAAAAATGAATCAGTTTGAATTCTTCCCGCGTCTTTACACACGTTATTGCGCAGGCGCATTTTATAAGATTCTCAAACAGAGACGCTCGCCGTGTAGATTACATTGTTTTATCGAATTATTGTTTGCTTTTTCGTGGATATGAACTATTTTAATTACAGTGTACATTAAATCTGATTTATCATATTTTAAAATAAGTTCAGTTACATACATTCATTCAAACTATTGAAGAAATATAAAATTTCGTCAGTGTTAGATTATTTTCAAATAAAGATACGTGGTTAAAACTTTTTTATAGTGAAAAATCAAGTGTAAAGTTGTACAAGTTTGACTTTTTATCAATTCTTGAAAGTATTTTTATTGCCAAAATACAAAATGTCGGGTCGTGGTCTTAATGACGAAGAAATATTTGGTGCTACTTTAGAAATAGATTCAGATTTTGAAATTAGTGACAGTGATGTCGATAATAATTGCGAAGCTGCTGAAATACATGAAAGCCATGATTCTGCCGTTATGCGTTGAGAACTGTTTCAAAATCACGATAAAAAAATATATTGAGTGATACATATTTACGGTGACATAATAACAGAAAAATTATTTCATTATTTTTGTAAATTTAAGTGTAGTTATTTTTTATTATATGAACCTTTTTAAGTGTGTCAATATTTCATGTATCCAGTCAAACGCGACATCGCACCCATAAATCAACCACTTACATCGCACCACAGTTGAAGAGCTCTACTCCGGCATGTTTATAATCATGTGTATCGTTAACCTTGAAATAAACATGGCCGCCCGGGCATACCATATCAGTTACATTATGAATATATACTTCGAATTTTTATCAAGCCCCATTGATGTTCGGATTGTTTATTTATACTTGAAAAGATAATTCAAGACATAAGCGACGTATTTTTTAAAACAAATTTTAAAATCCATGCGTGATTATTGTTTAAAGTCATAAATTAGATTGATAATAAATAGCCCCGCGTGTGAACGAAGTGATACAAATTAATGACGCATAGAAAAGGTTAACAAATGCTCCTAACATAGTAAAATAAATGTTATTCACTTGGCAAGGAAATAATATATTCTAATAATATTATTCTTATTGTCATTTCATCACTTGCAAACATTTATTTATTTTATCTGTGAAAAAGAATATTGCAAATTCCGTGTGAAATATCATAATTTTCAAAAGTCAAAATGGCACAATATATGCATGTATGCTTACTATTATGTATGACGCTTTGTTGACCTTGTTATTTCAAAATTGAGTAAAACAGATTGACTGAACAATAAAAAGCGCATTCTTGGCTACCAATTCCTAAGTATCGTATATGTCTATGACATAATGAAAGATGAAGAATCTTACCATTAAGTGGCGTAAAATGCATCTCTCCATCTTGTAAAATGGCCACGGCATATTTGCTAGCGTCAGTCACAGGCGTGTTGCTTGCATATTGCAGTTTGTCCATGATGCCAGACTTGAAGTATAAATTTTTATCTTTCTCCTTGTGTTGCACTTGGGACGGCTGAAATTATCATAGAATAATAAACTTGAAAACAACATACCATTTAATCATAGAAAATATGTATATTAATTATTAAATAGGGTAAATATAGAGAGAAGTGGGACACAGTTGAAAGGCACATTTTATTTTAAAAACACTTTTTATCAGTTAGATAACAATGAGAAAACAACTATTTCAGTAAACAAAAATGGAAAATAATGCATTTTAGTAAAAATAAAAAAAAATAAAAAAATAAAAAAAATAAAAAAAAACAGATAAATTTTTTCTTTTCTTCACAGTATGTTTAACTTAATAATATAAAAATATTTTTAGTTTAGTTTTTTTAATTTATATTTTAATTAAACCCAAACTAAGAATCGAAGAACCTATTTTTGGTTCTTAGGTTCATACTTTGTGTTTAATAAGAGAAAGAAAAAAAACTTTCACATATAACAATAACAATGGCCGCCAAGTGAACAATCGATTTTAAATTTTACAAAAAAGTATTAAAATCCATTATTTCCATATCCGGAAACTGAAACTTATTTCTCATTATTACAACCGACACAAAGTGTTTTAAAAATAAAATGTGCCTACAATATTGTGTAAATGAATAAAAACCAAACCAATTTTAAGCATAAAAGTTGCTTGAATATAAGGTAGATGTCTAATATGTGGTTATTATATCAAACCAATGACATCTAGATTCAGGTTAAGAATAGAAGTTGCTTGAATATAAGGTAGATGTCTAATATCTGGTTATTATATCAAACCAATGACATCTAGATTCAGGTTAAGCATAAAATTTGCTTGAATATAAGGTAGATGTCTAATATGTGGTTATTATATCAAACCAATGACATCTAGATTCAGGTTAAGAATAGAAGTTGCTTGAATATAAGGTAGATGTCTAATATGTGGTTATTATGTATACAGTTCGTAGGAACCTTTCAACAGAGGCAACTAAACTACTTGTGAACTCATATATAGTATCACGTCTTGACTATTGCAACGGCATCTATGCAAGTCTTCCTAAATGCGAAACTGATAAACTACAATCAGTGTTCAACGCCGCAGCAAGGCTAATCACCGGGGTACCCAAGTTTCGGAACACCTCTGAAATCTTCACTGGCTGAAGTGTCCGGAAAAGATCAAGTACAAGCTATGCTGGATGGTGTTTAAGGCTATCAACGAAATGGCGCCACCGTATATTTCTGAGATATGCATTCCGGAAAATACTGGTCTAAGGCAGTCAACTCTCAGATCAGCGACATCATCTGCAATTGGAAGGTTGAAAGAGACTAAGCGAAATCCAACACTAAGTTTGGTGATTGTGCATTCGGAGTATCAGGTCCTAAGGCTTGGAATAAACTTCCTATAGAATTGAGATGTATAACCAGCCCAACATAATTTAGATCCAAATTAAAAGCTCACTTTTTCAGACACTCATTTCCATAAATCCGTCATTCTATCCAAATATTGCATTTTTTTTCCTTTTGTTAAAACTCACTTTTTCAGACATTCATTTCCATAAATCCGTCATTCTATCCAAATATTGCTTTTTTTTTCTTTTGTTATACCGTAATTGATGATTCACACACATACATTCTCTAGCGATTGCTAGGTACTTATGATAAAGTTAAAATGCTATTGACTTGCCTACCAATGGACAGTAGACAATATCAGCGGGAACATAGCACGTCAATCGGTGTCAATAATTGTTGGCAGATGAATCATTTAAATGCGTTAAAGATCGACGGTTAATTTCATTAATCCATTTAAGATATATTTCCAGCTAATAATAAAAACTAATTTTATAAACACCCTAATATAATAGAACTTCCTCCTTCTTCTGGCGCTTGTAAAATTAGATTGTTAATGTTAATTTTAGTTATAAGTTTCTACATATGTAAATATATATTTTATTAAGATAGTAGTTATAGGCCTTAGTCGTAAGTCTCTAGATGTAAGTCTCTGACGTAAGTCACTAGTTTTAAGTCAGTAGTTCTAGTGTTAACTATTTAAGAAATAAATTTGTATAGCGCCCTTGAGGTGTAAATTAGCCAAATATTATTATTATAACAAACCAATGACATCTAGATTCAGGTTAACAATAGAAGTTGCTTGAATATAAGGTAGATGTCTAATATGTGGTTATTATATCAAACCAATGACATCTAGATTCAGGTTAAGAATAGAAGTTGCTTGAATATAAGGTAGATGTCTAATATGTGGTTATTATATCAAACCAATGACATCTAGATTCAGGTTAAGAATAGAAGTGGCTTGAATATAAGGTAGATGTCTAATATGTGGTTATTATATCAAACCAATGACATCTAGATTCAGGTTAAGAATAGAAGTTGCTTGAATATAAAGTAGATGTCTAATATGTGGTTATTATATCAAACCAATGACATCTAGATTCAGGTTAAGAATAGAAGTTGCTTGAATATAAGGTAGATGTCTAATATGTGGTTATTATATCAAACCAATGACATCTAGATTCAGGTTAAGAATAGAAGTGGCTTGAATATAAGGTAGATGTCTAATATGTGGTTATTATATCAAACCAATGACATCTAGATTCAGGTTAAGAATAGAAGTTGCTTGAATATAAGGTAGATGTCTAATATGTGGTTATTATATCAAACCAAGGACATCTAGATTCAGGTTAAGAATAGAAGTTGCTTGAATATAAGGTAGATGTCTAATATGTGGTTATTATATCAAACCAATGACATCTGGATTCAGGTTAAGCAAAGAAATTGCTTGAATATAATTTGAGTAATAAGAGTGTATTTTTTAATTAGTAATACCTACTCTAAGGTAAGATAAGGGTCTAATATGTGGTTATTTTAAAATTGACTTGACACGTAATTAAGGTTTTTGCCATAAAAGGAGAGACTGCTAGGTTATTTTAATTTTTTACAATAATTGTTAAGCTGTAAAGGGAAAATGATATGAAAAGGTTTGTAAATTGGGTGGAAGTGATCAGGGAGTAATTTTAAAAATTTTCGAAACATTCATTTAGTAAACAATTCTCAGTTTTTTTCGCAATAGTATAACTGTTTGTAAAAATAGTGACAAGTGGGCCGATGCAATTGTGAGAAAATTAAGTAACTATAAATTTGCTTTACTTTCCGTCTAACCCAGACAATAACCATGGTATTACGTCAAAATCTAGACCAAAAATTAACAACAAATGCGTATATATTATGTGGCTTTGGCAACATTGATTTTTTTCAATTTACAGCTGATTTAATATTAAAACTGATAAATATGCAGACTATTTTCCAGGTGTACCAAGATGTAGTTGCATACAAATAATGAATCCCAATTAAAAAGAAGGTAAACAAGATGTTTACCTTGAAAATTTGCAATTATCAAATAGCTTATATACAGATTAAAACATTGTTAAGCCACAAACCTTTGTTCCGTCGGTATTGAGGGCTATCTGTTCTCCTTTAGAAGAGCTATATCTGTCACTATCTGTGTCCAGACCAAACTCCAGTTTCACTTCTTGGTGGACTGGTTTTATTCTAGCGTTTAATACAGCGGCGTCCTCCCAGCCATCCTTAGCGGACCTCAGGGGATATTGAAACACATAAAGCTCCTTCGATAATGTCTGCGATAAGTAAACAGGAATCTGAAAGAAAACGTGTGAGGCGTGCAAAATTTCCACGAAAAATTATAAACATAACCTAGAAATCTTTGCCACGTTGAAAAAAAGAGATTATTTGATGCGTGCTTTCCTTACTTCTTGAACGATAGAATCTTCCTCTTCGTCCATTTTTAAATTTCAAGTAAAATGCTCGTATCACGACGTCAGCATTGATTTTAGGACAAAGTTGTAGACCGGCACAAAACGAGACCACGCACAGGTCACAGACAAAAATTTCACTGACAACCGGAAATTTTGACAGTTGATTTGCTTTATTGGTGTCTCTGCATTTCGAACGGCTGTCAAGCCAGGTTTGTGAAATCGAAAACTGACATCCTCGAATCCCGATGTTAAATTTATATTGATTTTATTTTATTTTATGACACTCTCCAATAAGAAGAAATTTAAATCACACCTGTAACGAAATGTGGTCATTTCTTAGTATAGCTGGACATACATAAAACGAATTTATTTTTTAAATAACACTTCGATCAGATGTTTCAATTTTAGTTATTTTTTCATTGATCGACAAAAAATGTTTGAAAAATTTCTCCATTTTTTATGATTATCCCAATAATCCGGTTTCTGCCTAAATTGCCCTTTACCTTGTTTTTGTTTTATTTCTTAAAGGTCTTAATATTAGAAAAATAGAAGCCCAAAGCAAGTTTTTTTGTTTTTTGTTTCGATTTTCGTAATTGTTGCATAAAGTTGCGTATTTTCGCCCCTGTTCACAATTAATATAATTTCTCATTAAAATTATCAGCCCTTAGTGAATATACATGAAACTATTTTCGTGTGTGATAAAAAATAGTTCATGTTGTGGAACGGGGTTTAGATGTACAACTCTAGACTATAGTGCCTACGAACCTTCAATAAAACAACAGGACCTACAAATGACGCAGCAACATTCACATGGTAAAGGTTTCCTTTCCCAATCCTATTTTTCCTTTATAAATAAACACGATCGTTTGATTATATTTTCTCGTTAAAATTACAGTCCATTCGTACAACGCTTCGATCATGTAAATGTTTCCATCCTGCCCATCACTATAGGATGACGAATAGAAGTGAGTCGTTCGCGAACGAGTCGGCTCAGTGAACCGGATCTTTACACGGATCCGTAAGATCCGGTTCGCAAATCAGCCGCTCACTCGTTCGCGGATCAGTAGTGACTCACCCGTTCGGGAACGGTGAGCCGGTGACCCGCTTCGCACGTTCGCGAACGGTGAGCCGGTGAGCCGGTGACCCGGTGACCCGGTGACCCGCTTCACTCGTTCGCGAACGGTGAGCCGGTGAGCCGGTGACCCGCCAGACCCGAAGAACCGACTCACCCGTTCGCGAACGAAGATCCGCATACATCGTTCAACGGATCTCACGGCTCGCGGGTCACTACTGACGTACTGACCGGATTAATCATCGATACGACATAATAATATTGGTATTCCCGCTTGCATTACATTTTAGTTGTTGTGTCGGCACTTATTTAGTTTATTATAAGAGGAACAAGGACGAGTTATATTATGTTCATGGTTTATTTTCAGTTAATCATTGATATCTAAATAATCTTGGTAATGAGCACTTAGAACGACCTTTAACTATTGTTCTCACACCGAAGTATTTTGTTTCACAACACATTTTTTATATTATTATTACATTCATTTAGGACACAATTAATTTTAAATAGATTTAAGTTTATTTTTTATTGTTCTATATTTTAATACGATTCGCTAATTGATTTTTTAAACTTAATTTAACGAAAGTTTTTCATAGTATTGATATAGATTATAGATTGTAATTTAAAAATAACACATCTGACAATTTGACGATGTCATTCTGGACCTTTTTTAAGTAAGAGTTTGACCTGCTTTCGAAAATATCCTTTCACAGGGCACCGAGGTTGCTGTTATACATTTTTTTTAACGATTGCATAAAGCCGGGGGTAAATAGCTTTTCTTGTGGAAATTATGGTAATTTTAAAATAAGGCTATTTTAAAGTACGTAATTATGTTTTCCGGGTAAACAAAATTAACAAGCGATAAGAATCGTGATTCAACGTTTACCATACGATTGAAGTTTGACGTTTCATACCAAAAACCTAATGCTTGGTCCACACCGAAGCCAACCTTCCAACTTCAAACGTTTGGACGATCGTGTGGAGGGGTAGTTCGTGCGTTGGAAGTTCGGGTTGGAAGGTTGGTGTTTGAGTTGGCCTGGGATCGCCTTCGAGGCGATCGCTACGGCCAACTCTATGGCCAACCCGCACGAACCGGCCGTCCGAGCTGTCCACACATCTCTGCGAACGGCAGGCAATCATAACAAAAGTTACATTTGCGTATATGTGACGTTTACGTACTATCTTTTTCGCGCCAATCCGTTAACACATAATGGCAGAGTGGAGTAACGATTTAATATTGTCGGACTCGAATTCGTTCAAATGTTCGGAGTTGGAGGGTTGGCAGCAGTTTCTCTAGGTGGCCACCACACGATCGGCCAACCTTCCAACTCCGAACTAAGTTCGGAGTTGGAAGGTTGGCGTTGGTGTGGAAGAACCATAACAATACAAAATATTTCTCGATTTCATTTTTTTCTATCTTACAAAAGGGTATTCCAATAATATTGGGAATCCCTTTTGAATGTGATCATAAATATACGATATTTAGATCGATGTTCCTAGGCAAAAATATTGTCTTCGAAATATACCAGTCACCAAATACCATTTTTTGCGTTTTTTCAAGGTTGTGAAAACACATGCGACCATAAACAATATAATTGCACTCAGCCTACTTAATTCCTTCAATCGCCTAAAGAAGTAAACATGTCGGAATGTTTCCTCACGATAACAAGGTCCGATCTGATAAAGCGCTGTCCTGAGAAATGAGCTTTAAAGCATTTATCTTTACAGCTCATTTTTCCGGAGGGATCTTTGTCAGACGCAACCTTTTACACTGAGATGAAAAATCGTAAAAACCTAAAAATATTTTAAATACAACTTCTATAAAAGAAAAATGGGGGGGGGGGGGCGGCTCAATCGAGCCGGTTCACTGAAGCGGATCTTTCAAGTGAACGGGACCTAGTGAAGCGGCTCCCTCAACTGAGCCGCTTCGCCCATCTCTAATGACGAATTCCGTGTAATATAAATGGGTGGTTGATTTATGTATCTATGGTTGTGGGTTGTGGCGCGGGAGTCGCTATATGCACAGCGACTAGTCGACAGGGGGCGCGGCCAACATATCCGAGCTAGCGATGGGCGGAATCGATGAATCATCGATGGTTTACTCGATCTTTTTTACCATTCGAAATATCTCGATTCATTGTCAGAATTAATTCGAATGCAACTCCGAGACAATCGTTTTGAAACGTCATCGAAAGTCGTCGCTGTGATTGGTCAGAAATAATCGATGCCAGCCAAGCGTTGTGATTGGTCAGAATTAATTCGAATGCAACTCCGAGACAATCGTTTTGAAACGTCATCGAAAGTGGAATCGAGACAATCGCTCTGAAATGTCAGAAATCATTCGAATGTTCAGTCCGAGATAATCGTTTTCAAACTGTCAGAATTCGTTCGAAAACGCAAATCGATTCTCACATTCGAGAGGTTATATTTCGAGATGTCAAAATATCTCAGATTGCTTGACAAACGAAGTACATTGTTGGCTGCCTACTGAAGCATGTTGATGTTATAATCAACCTCGTGTGTGAATTGTAAATTATGAATTAATACTTTTAGGTGACGATTTACGTTTCCAGTAGGTATAGTTTATGTGTAAAAGATTTTCATTGTGATAGTTTTTCACAATTGAAGGTTTAATACCTACCTATGTTATTTTTAGGTTATGTATCATCTATTCGGGACATTCGGGTAGTGTATATTTAAAATAAAATAAACCAATAACTTAGCAAACACCATTTTTATATTTAATGCTGATCGGGTTTCACTACAACCGTAGCTTCTTCAGGCAGTATACAATATTCAGTATATATTAAACTCATCAAGTGACATGTGTTTGTTCATATAAACATAATATATCTGCTACGAACAAATATATTTAATTTATTTGAAATTAACATCGGTGTCTCTTAGTTAGTAATTAAAATGAAACGCTTTCTGTAGTAAAATAACTTTATTTACTTAATAATAATTTGTGAATTGCATACAAATTACAAATGAATGAATGGTTTGTTTTGGGTTCTAGTAGACGCCTACAACGTACATGAGATGTATAGGTTATTTTTAACAAAACGGCATATAATTATTATCTTATTATTAAGAGGTACATTATAAATATTATTAATGGGAATTTGTACCTACTGGCTACACTAAGTAGCTATTCAGCAGGAGCTTACAATATTATATAAAACAGATATCAAAGTACAGCAAATGAAAATTACAGCACAATAATAATGTACATAAAAATATTTTTCTTTGTACATTCGATTCTTTTGATGTTTCGGTTAAAAAAAATCGATTATATAAATATTTCGATCATTCCCATCACTAATCCGAGCATACCCGAAGTGAAGTGTTTCGGCGCTTTATTTGAAATTGGTTCTCCGCTCAAATTTTTTTGTGACGTCACGGCTGAGCATTTCCGAATATTGCCGAGCAGCCGTAGCTAATTTTCATATTTAGTTTCATACAATTCTTGCACCTTGATTTCATTTGGTTAGATTACATTACTATAGGGCCAATATCATAAAGTCAATTCCAAAGCCTTAGTAAAGACTGTTTGGTATGGCAACCACATTCTAATTCCTGCAAATATAATTAACTTTTGGACAATAAAAGACTTGTGGTAGGCCCTATGTTCAACTTTTGTACAGATTCGTACTAGGCCTATATATACTTAAAGTATCTAATCTTTTTACATTACAAAACAGTACACCTATGGAAAAGTAAAACTAGCATTACTAGCAAAATTTGGATGCCATATAGTATGTTGAAGGATAAGTGAGCAATGAAGGAAGTTGGGCAATTCATTGATTCGTATACTTAGAAAAATTTAGCATTATAGACCAAAAACAATATGGCTTTCAAAAGAAAAAAAGCACAGAGAATTTATTACAGGATTTTTCAAATTATATTAATAATGAATTAAACCATAAAAGACATGTTTTAGTACTATTTATAGATAACTCCAAAGCGTTTGATACAATTGACCCACAGAAATTATTAAAAATCTTAGAAGCAATTGGAATTAGAGGTAACCTACTTAATTTGTTTAAAAATTATTTATTTAATAGACATATCTGTGTAAAAATATTAGAAAAAATGAGCTGGAGGAAAAAATCTATGCTGGAGTCCCGCAGGGGTCGATTTTGGGTCCAACCCTTTATATTATATTTGTAAATATTTAAATATGTAAGACACTTTGTACATGCTGACGACACTGCTCTTGTCATATCTGATGAACAATTATCCATTGCGATTGAATATATGCAACATGACTTTACGTCCCTGATAAAATAGTCACATGACGCAGGTCTAATCATTAATACCAAGAAAACTAAATTGATGTACACACGGTCTCCACATGCTTCATTTCAGATCATGCCTAAAATAATTTCACATAACTTTACATGTATTCATCAAAACATTTTACAGCCCTCTATGTGTGAAAGTATTGAACTGGTAAATGAATACGTTTATTTGGGGGTGACTGTTGATTGTCATTTCAAATGGGATACACAAATAATCAAAACTTGCAAGCGGCTAAGAGCGATAGTGGGTAGGATATACAAACTGAAATGTTTCGTTCCGGTGAATATTTTAAAAATTATTTACCTATCACTCGCAGAATCAACTTTATGGTATGGTTTAACTACTTGGGGTCACTCTTGTAAAACTAATTTAAACCACCTGCAATCAGTACAAAATTCTATGGTTAAGTTATTAGCTCAAAAACATATTTTTTCACAAACGAAACATATCATTGTTGTATCGGAATTTAACAATATTACCGGTGCAGGCCTTATTGTGGCACAAAATATTGATTCAACATATATCTGAATCTGATTATAAAAGGAAAGTGGAACATGAATATAATACAAGGTTTACAAAGAATGAAGGAATGCTTGTTCAAAAATATAATAATAAATACGGACGGCGAACCCTAGAATTTAACGTGCCAAAAATGCTTAACATGTTACCCATTAATATAAAAAATTGCGATTCTACAAATAGATAGATATATGATGAAACAATGGTTACTAAATAGAGATAGTTTATATTAATTTAGGTGTGTTAATTGTATGGTTATAGTAATAATATTATGTGTGTATGTATGTACTTGATCATTAACATCCTGTTGACAAACTGCTTTATTGCAGTTTAACGGGATTGTAGCTTGAAAACCAATAAAAAAATTGATATTATTTTATTAATGGAAAATAATACATTACACCACACAAAGGAAATATAAACATTGAGGGAACAAACCCCTTTAAAAACATGACAGATAAATCCTGAATTGAGCCGATCAGGTTCTGCCCCATCCTGAAATTTATGTTTAATAAATTGCTCCAACAATAGAGACACATCTCATACTGAGGAAACTCCAGCTTCAACAAGCCTGTTGATCTCCTGTATCAGGTCAGGATGAATTTGTTGGGTCATCTTGGCCGCGTCTCTGCTGTGGTTGTGGCTCGCTTCTCCGGTTGCCGAGACGTAATAACGTAGCACACATTTAGGTGGGCTGGTGGATTGAAGGGCTGCCTTCACTTGCTTCAGAATCTGAAAACAAGCCACAATGTTTTACTATAAATAAAAATAACAGAACCCTACAAAAACAGTAATTATTGGTTTGGTAGGCAGTAAAAAATATAAAATAATATTTTCAACAAAAAAATATCTATTATTGTAGAAAGCAATCACTTTGTGGTTTGACATATTTAATAAAATAAAATACTTTTTTGTTTTAAAACCACGATATTTATTAATTTAAGAACCGACCGGTTTCGCTTTACTTAAGCATCATCAGGGTACAAATTAATACTAAAAAAGATACCCTCAATAATAACGGGTTTTCCGGATTCGCAAATCATTTGATCGATAAAGATCATACATTCTGTCATAGCACCGGTGCTAACATCTTACATAAAAACGGGCATGGTAATAGACTAAACAACTTAGAGGCACTAGAAATTAAAAAAGCTGTAAAAACCAAAAGTCAGATACTTAATAATCAATTAGACATATCGAGTAGTCCAATATTAGGTCTGTTTCCAATAAACCCATAAAAAAATCCCAGTTTTCCTTACCTCCTTACCACCATGCCAGTTGATGCTTTGTTTCTCCCGATTTATTGATATAACCCATTAGTCTACATAATTATCTAGCGGTTTTTCCATTACTTGTGCACTTATGTTAATGTATTTTATGACCGTCTTTGTGTTGCTTATATTTGTATCATGTTGTCTCCCTCTATATTTTGTTATATATATACACACATTATGTACTTCTTGTTTAGTATTAATTTGTACCCTGATGATGCTTAAGTAAAGCGAAACCGGTCGGTTCTTAAATTAATAAATATCGTGGTTTTAAAACAAAAAAGTATTTTATTTTATTAAAAAAATATCTGATTTCCTGAAGGGCACAGGGAAATATGCTTCACACCTTCTATTTTGCAGTGTTGAGGCCCTGGGAATCATATTTCCGGCCATGGTACTGTGCTGACATCTACCATGGCAGCACAGTCAAATTCAATAGATAAGAATGTTGAAAATGTGTTTAAGTAAGCGATGGGAAGTTGCGTATTCCCACCACATTTCCTTCTAAACAAATGTGTGTTGTCAAAAACGGTATTTGTATAACCTTGCATCTAACCAGTGTTGTGTAGTATCTAGATACATGTATCTAGATACATTTTTGTGTATCTGTATCTAGCTATATTTCTATAACTGTATCTGTATCTAGATACATTTTTACTAGTATCTGACACCTCAGATACTCAGATACTTTCAGATACTTTATTTTCGAAGTGAACTTCTTTACCGATTTTCTCTAGTTAATTTTAAAGTTTTCTCACAGATTCAGCTAGTGGGTACCTTTGTCCATCTAGTGTATAATATTTTATAGCAGTTTATATACATGCATTTTAGGGGTCCTAACCCGAGTAACCGAGTACCCGGGTACCCCCGTATATAAAAAAAAATTTTAAAAATAAAATAAAAATAATGAATAATTATTATTTTTTTTAATTTTCCATCAGAACCCAAAGTAATCAAGTTGCACATCGTTCACGTATTTTTTATTTATCCAAGGGGCGTCGGGTACCCGGGTAGTAATATGCTACCCGGGTACTCGCGAGTATCACCGCTTGCAGGCCAATTTCCCGATATCTTTTTGGGCAACGAATAAAACAAGCAAGTGTAAATATGTAAAATAATCACAAGCGTTTACGTCTACCATCTTTAAGAAATTAAAGTAATCGCTGTTTTCGATAATATATATTTTTTTTAAGTTTTCCCCCAAAAAAGAAGAAAAGTATCCGAGTATCTGTGAGGTACTTTTAAAAAGTATATGTATCTACATACAAATACAATTTTACAATGTATCTTGTATCTGTATCTAGCTACAAAGTATCTGTATCTAGATACTTTTAAAAAGTATCTGACACAACACTGCATCTAACTATAGTGAAAACATTAAAATAATGTTATAAAGTGATTGCCCATGTAGGGATAAGCAGAGGAAAGAAACTATCATACCTTCGTTTTTGCTCTTTCTGCAATTTGAGGTGGAACAGGAAATTCTGGAAAATATTTTATTTGTTTCACACTCATCATTGCGGGACAACCAAGCTTCTTGGAGTCCAAAACCCGGAACCTCTTCTTCTTATGGTTTGGGTGATCAGCCTGAAAGAACAATTCAAGGTATAGGTATGGTCTAATATAGAAGTGAGTCGTTCGCGAACGAGTCGGCTCAGTGAACCGGATCTTTACACGGATCCGTAAGATCCGGTTCCCAAATCAACTGCTCACTCGTTCGCGGATCAGTAGTGACTCACCCGTTCGGGAACGGTGAGCCGGTGACCCGCTTTACTCGTTCGCGAACGATGAGCCGGTGAGCCGGTGACCCGCTTCACTCGTTCGCGAACGATGAGCCGGTGACCCGGTGACCCGGTGACCCGCTTCAATCGTTCGCGAACGGTGAGCCGGTGAGCAGGTGACCCGCCAGACCCGAAGAGCCGACTCACCCGTTCGCGAACGAAGATCCGCATACATCGTTCAACGGATCTCACGGCTCGCGGGTCACTACTGACGTACTGACCGGATTGATACAACATAATAATATTGGTATTCCCGCTTGCATTACATTTTAGTTGTTGTGTCGGCACTTATTTAGTTTATTATTACAGGAACAAGGACGAGTTATATTATGTTTATGGTTTATTTTCAGCTAATCATTGATATCTAAATAATGTTGGTAATGAGCACTTAGAACGACCTTTAACTATTATTCTCACACCGAAGTATTTTGTTTCACAACACATTTTTTTATATTATTATTACATTCATTTAGGACACAATTAATTTTAAATGGATTAAAGTTTATTTTTATTGTTATATATTTTAATACGATACGCTAATTGATTTTATAAACTTAATTTAAAGAAACTTTTTCATACTATTGATATAGATTGTAATTTAAAAATAACACATCTGACAATTTGACGATGTCATTCTGGACCTTTTTTGAGAAAGAGTTTGAAAGTATCCTTTCACAGGGCACCGAGGTTGCTGTTATACATAGTATTTTTTTAACGATTGCATAAAGCCGGGGGTAAATAGCTTTTCTTGTGGAAATTATGGTAATTTTAAATTAAGGCTATTTTAAAGTACGTAATTATGTTTTCCGGGTAAAAAAATTAACAAGCGATAAGAATCGTGATTCAAAGATTACCATACGATTGAAGTTTGACGTTTCATACCAAAAACCTAACAATACAAAATATTTCTCGATTTAATTTTTTTCATTCTTACAAAAGGGTATTCCAATAATATTGGGAATCCCTTTTGAATGTGATCATAAATATACGATATTTAGATCGATGTTCCTAGGCAAAAATATTTTCTTAGAAATATACCAGTCACCAAATACCATTTTTTGCGATTTCTCAAGGTTGTGAAAATACATGCGACCATAAACAATATAATTGCACTCAGCCTACTTAATTCCTTCAATCGCCTAAAGAAGCAAAAATGTCGGAATGTTTCCTCACGATAACAAGGTCCGATCTGATAAAGCGCTGTCCTGAGAAATGATCTTTAAAGCATTTATCTTTACAGCTCATTTTTCCGGAGGGATCTTTGTCAGACGCAACATTTTACACTGAGATGAAATATCGTAAAAACCTAAAAATATTTTAAATACAACTTCTATAAAAGAAAAATGAAAAATGGGGGGGGGGGGAACCGGCTCAATCGAGCCGGTTCACTGAAGCGGATCTTTCAAGTGAACGGGACCTAGTGAAGCGGCTCCTTCAACTGAGCCGCTTCGCCCATCTCTAGTCTAATAGGCTTATACGCATAAGACGCCTATTATTTATGCGGCAAATAAATTGCCCATGGTTAACTTATTTGACGCAGATGATTAACTTTTACAAAAGTTGTTAGGGCCTATGCAATGTTGACATTAGTATAAAATTACAAGTGTGATTATAATCCAGTGTGATATGAATTAAAATTGTGAAATGAGATATAGCTGCAGGGGCTTTAATTAATTTGGCACTTTGAGCATGGTCTTCTTTAGACTAACACGACATGAGGATGTGTTACGAGTTACGAGCCACGGCACACTTTTTAACACACAAAGATGAATTGTGATTGGTGTGATTGTCGTGTTAATCTAAATGAGACGGAGCTCCAACTGCCATATTAGGAAGGCCCCTGGTGTAATCTAGTCCTAGCTTACCTAGGCCCAGGCCCATCGCTTTTTTTAAAATTTTAAACACATCACCGACGATACGGTGATCATTTTGGGGTTATAGACATTAATCTTGGACCAGAGAGTCCTCGGTGCTCTGTCAATGCTACTATTGAAAGACGAGGGGGAGTAGGCCTAGCTGATGTGGTTCAAGGGTGTATTAACATACCAATTCAACTCTCTTTTCTTCTTGTTATTTGGGCGGTGTAGTCGGGGGCCTTGGGCGCACTCTCTGTACGCATTCATACCGAATGTAAATGGCATCCCAAAAAAATTGGAATCCCAAAGAACTCCACTGTAGGCGGGCAGAACGTGTATACTGCATCTGAAAGATTGGAAATGTTAATTTCGAATAACTCGTAAATATCAGCAGCTGCTTATGAACTGAAGAAATGGGAAGGCCTACCCTAGACCTAGGCCCTAAGGTTTAGAACTTACCTCCCAACTTCGGGTAAACTTCGGTTTATGGGCGAAATTCCTAAAAAATAAAACTAGTTATTTTTATACTAACTTTGGACCGGGGAATCCGAATCTGGAAGAGTTAGGTTGCGGCAAGCAATATTAACTGAATTACACGACTTTAAAATTTCGATGCACAAACAATTTAACTGGCCATTTTGAACACTTTCTGACAATAAAACTAGTTATCTTTAAACATCTTTATATTAACTTTGGGCCGGGGAATCCGAATCCGAAAGAATTAGGTTGGGGCAAGCAATATAAACTGAAATACACGACTTAAAAATTTTCGATGCAGAACAAAATACAATACCCCATTTTCGACAAGTTGTTGACAATAAAATCCATAGAAAAATAACCAAAGATATATCACCATTATAGAATTAAGTGTTGCTAGTAAGCAATAATATCAATAACGTAAAATAACATGTTTATAATTTCAGTAATATTTCTTATTCAAACAGTTAGATTTAGGTTTATTATCACGAAAGGTGAGCTTTTATGTCGGGGGAGACGAAAAAATATGCATTTTATATTTTAATTTTGCTAACATTAATTCATTTACGTAAAGTATTCAGATACATTTTATTCACTTTTGTATCACAAACCATGTTACACAAACCTAGCGTAGCCACTAAACTACTTGAAAACTGGGATGTTTTCTTGCCTTGACGCGAGTAGGCGCTACGAAGGGGGCACTTTCTTTTCTATCACAAACCATGTTACACAAACCTAGCGTAGCCGCTAAACTACTTGAAAACTGGGATGTTTTCTTGCCTTGACGCGAGTAGGCGCTACGAAGGGGGCACTTTCTTTTCTATCACAAACCAAAATAAATAAATATTTTTGAGAGTTAGTAACACTGTATGTAATATCTTTGGTTATTTTTCTATGGATTTTATTGTCAACAACGTGTCGAAAATGGGGTATTGTATTTTGTACTGCATCGAAAATTTTTTAGTCGTGTATTTCAGTTTATATTGCTTGCCCCAACCTAATTCTTTCGGATTCGGATTCCCCGGCCCAAAGTTAGTATAAAGATGCATAAAGATAACTAGTTTTATTGTCAGAAAGCGTTCAAAATCGCCAGTTAAATTGTTTGTGCGTCGAAATTTTAAAGTCGTGTAATTCAGTTAATATTGCTTGCCGCAACCTAATTCTTACAGATTCGGATTCCCCGGCCCAAAGTTAGTATAAAAATAACTAGTTTTATTTTTTAGGAATTTCGCCCACTAACCAAATTTTTTCCATAATTTACTTCATTGTCAATGTATCCACTGATAACACCCGTCTCTGAATTATTTTTGAAATTACTTAACGAAACTTCTAAAAGACGGTCTAAACCGGCACACAAAGACGCCATTTCTGATGATTTCTGACGTTTCGTTTTCACAGGCAGTGAGAAACAATTTACTCGGAACACACTCGGGTATGCTCGGATATGTTGGCCACGCCCCCTATCGACTAGTCGCTGTGCATATAGCGACTCCCTTGTGGCGCGAGTGGTAAATCTATCCAAATCTATGGCTCTTAAAAAAATGACAACACGAGAGTGGCTTGACATGGGTTTGACGTTTGGTTCGTTTGTTATGTAAATATTTATTTTTAATGATTATAATTCAAATTAATTAACAATTTACAGTTTACTCAGTTTTCTTTTATATTAAAATAAGAGAACTGTGGAATTTATACATAATTATTAACTGAAAATTATAAAAATAATAATGAAGGGAACAAATTTAATAATAATAATGGAAAAAATTCGGTTTATGGGAGTCACTCAAATAACCGAAATTGAACTTGATTTAGACTAATTTAGGGCTGGGGAATCCGAATCTGTAAGAATTAGGTGGGGGTCGGCACTATTAACTGAGTTATAGGGTTTTGAAATTTCGTACGCGATACATAGAAACCATGTTTTATTTATCAATTATGACATAATAAAATCAAATTAGTGACTATTTATTAGTCTCACATTTCAGAAGTGCCAACCAAAAAATAAAAAGTGTTGCCATATACTAATAATATCAATGCATGGAAAATTCAGAAAATTAAATATCATTTGCCAGATTTGTAGTTTATTATTTAAAATCTTGTAAATATTAAATTTATATATATATATAACCTAACCTAACTGTGATTTTCTATAACAAAAAAATGACCCTTTAATAACGCCCACTCGCGTCCCCTTTAGAGTTATATCCCAGTTTTCAAGTAGTTTGTGGGCTACGCTAGGTTTGTATAGACTGGTTTGTGATTTGATTCTAATACCTTTTTTCCATATTATTTCCTGTTACAAAAAATTGCCCCTTTAATAACGCCTGCTCGCGTCCCCTTTAGAGTTACATCCCAGTTTTCAAATAGTTTGTGGGCTACGCTAGGTTTGTATAGACTGGTTTGTGATTTAATTCTAATACCTTTTTCCCATGTTCTTCTGCCTACTCTAACCCAAACTAAAAACCTAACCTATTTTGTAAAAAAATATTATTATTATATGGCAACACTTTTTATTTTTTGGTTGGCACTTCTGAAATGTGAGACTAATAAATCGTCACTAATTTGATTTTCTTATGTCATAATTGATAAATAAAACATGGTTTCTATGTATCGCGTACGAAATTTCAAAACCCTATAACTCAGTTAATAGTGCCGACCCCCACCTAATTCTTACAGATTCGGATTCCCCAGCCCTAAATTAGTCTAAATCAAGTTCAATTTCGGTTATTCGAGTGACTCCCATAAACCGAATTTTACCCATAATATTTATTAACAGTTCCGCAGTGTGATAATATCATTTTTACTACAACTTTGCTTTTACTACGAAAGGTTCATTAAACACCCTACAAATATGAATCATACTGAAGTAAAATAAAATGGGCAATGTGAACATAAAACTACATATGAACCTTCCCACATACCATTGTCTACACTCTGTTCATCCCGACAACTAGAAGCTGGAAGATAACAAATACGTTGCTCCTGATAAAATATTGAGGAAATAATTTATTTATAAATGAGTTCTGGTATTGATGATAAGAGCATCCTGGGATATATTATATTATTTATAAAATTGAAGCAACAGGAAACGCAAACAACTTTGTAGCATTATGTGATATTATATTTAAAGATCTGAGTTTGGTATTAGTAAGTTATTAGTTGTGCTATGTTTATGTGTAGTAAGAGGGTGTTACTCAGAGTGAGAGGCTCTCTTTTTAAAACTCTTTTTGGCATTCTGTTGGTCATCTCAGTTCGACATGTGTACACGACTTACAATGTCAAGCCTGATCACGATTACCCCATTCTTATCTGGTGGACTACAACGTTCCACGGAGCTGGAGGCATGTCCAAGAACCTTCGCTGCAAAAATAACGACATTTGCGAATTCACAAATGAGTTGGAAAGGCGTTACCACCAAAGCACAGAAGGGTTTTTGTTTTACGGGAGTGATTTTGATTATTTGAATCTCCCACTTCCGAGAGATGCGGGAAAATACATTTGGGCTCTGTTGCACGAAGAATCTCCAAGAAATACTCCCATCATACAACACGGACCTTCTCTTCAACTGTTTAATTATTCCTCTACCATATCTCGCTACAGTGACGTGCCACTGACCCTTCAACATTTAAATGGCGTAGAAGACTTGCTAACTGATAAATATTTTATTTCAACTGCCGCGAAAAATAGTTTATTAACTAACAAACTCGCTCCTGTTTTATATATACAAACAGATTGTGAAACACCTTCGTATCGGGACAGTTACGTGAAAGAATTAATGAAGTACATATCGGTAGATTCCTACGGACAATGCTTAAACAATAAGAAACTCCCTGATAATTTAGGTGGAGACTATCTCAACAATTTGAACTCCGAGCCATTTTTAAACTTTGTAGCCCGCTACAAATTCACAATATCATTTGAAAACGCCATTTGCGAGGATTACATCACTGAAAAATTGTGGCGGCCATTGGTCGTGGGGTCCGTACCTATTTACATGGGGTCTCCCAACATCCGCGATTGGCTGCCAAACGACCAATCGGTGATCATCGCCGATAATTTTGAATCTCCAAAGATACTTGCTAGTTTTATACAGTACCTGAACATGCACAGCGATCAGTATGAAATCTTTTTACAGCACAAACTATTGAAGAAGATAACAAACATTAGATTGATAAAGGCATTGCAAGAAAGAAAATGGAAACCTGAAGTGATCTTTTCATCGCCCTTCCACGAGTCTTCTATCCACGCCTTTGAGTGTTTTGTTTGTGAAAACGTTTACGAACGACGAAGAAATAAAGATTTTAAACACAGCTTGGTGGACCAAAGTCATTATAATTGCCCGAAACCAAAACTTCCTTCGTACACCTCGGTGCCACAAGGAGATCGCTGGTGGGTGGATCAGTGGGACATTCAGAAGAAGAAAGCCGCTGTTCTTCATAAATTAGTTGTTCAAGAAAATAAAGACAATTTCACGGAAGCCGACATATCAAATTTTATATGAATGAGTGAGACACTCACCGTGAGTGAGTTAGGTATTATATGAGGCTATTTGTATAGACATCTTGTTTGAATAATTTGCCAAAATTTTTGAGATTTTCGTCTATTTATTTACACTCTAAATGGTATAAAATAAAGTCGCTATCCGCATCTGTCTGTTTGTGCGCTTAGTTCTTCTAAATTACTCAACGGATATTGATAGGGTTTTCACTGTCATTTGGAGAATTTCTTCCGGAAAGTTTATGTATATAATGCATGCATATTTTATTTAAAGAAAGTAGAGAAAAGTCGATGTTTGTCCTAGAATTCATAACTTCAAAATTTTACTCCAAAAGATTCACAACGCCGGGTACATGTCGGCTAGTTTTAGATAAATATGAAAACCTTAATGATTTACAAATTATGTATATGTAATTATATATATTTTTTCTTCATGAACTAATTTACTAACAAACATGTTTTTCTAATTTATACAAATAATAAACAACAATAATTATATTGTAAATGGTTGTTCATCACATGTGTAAAATTTAAAACACATTTATTAGTAAGGCTGCAACTGTTTAAACTTTACTAGAAGGGCGATGGATACATACTCGTACGTTTGATAAAAAAAGTATCAATTTTACAACACATAATTTAGAATAATATATTTTAACCAGTATACAAACAAAGATTCCAGAACAAAGGATATTACAGATGTATAATCTTACCTATGCAGACAGGAGCATTGCTACTGTAGATTGTAAATAGTTGATACTAGCTGAAATCACTGGCGCTGCACGGGTTTTATGCACACAGTTTTGAAATCAGATATAGACAGCAATTTTCCTCTCATTTTGGATGTCAAGTGTGCAAAATTTTAGCAAGTATCAAAATTCTGCTTTAAGCGGTGGGAAAGGGTGTTGGAGGTGCATGGATAAGTTTGTCAATCTGTGCTTTTATTTATTTATTTTTGTTTTGTTTGTACATAACATTATTATGTAACCTATTAAATAAAATATTAGAAAAATTTATAAACATATTTTACTACTAATTTATAGATTTAATATGAATAAAATCTCATATTTATGCAACAAAAGTGTTTATTTTCTCAGTCTCATTTATTATCTTCTCCTTAGTGTCTCATTTATTTACAAAATCAGCACCTTCAAATTTTTAGCACAATCCTTTAGTACTTTAATCCTGCTTTAGGTACTGTAATGGATGTATGAATGAGACAGCATAATAATAATTTTTTCCGACTTTATGTCCGGGTAAAATTTTTTCAATCGACATTATGCAAGTGTCAGAACAACATGTCAACTCACCAGAGATCAAATGGGAAAATAATTCACCAACTCCAGATATTTTCATATCAGAGGGTTCGGCTCGGTAGAACGTCAACAGGACCTATAAATTATACTGATCCCTCAATATAAATATTTAAAAAATCTTTCGTAATCCTACATGTATTTAAAATGACTGATTTTTGAATTTTTATATATAAATTCTTTGACAGATCTAATATGCCTAAATTTTGAATGAGAGACCTAGGTATAATGCCAGTAGCCGAAATAACAAATGGTAATATTTTTATAGTCCGAGAATGCCAAATTCTTTTAATCTCATTTTGTAAAACTGTGTATTTTCTTATTTTTTCAGAAACAGTTTTTGAATATTACAGGAAGTTGGAATAGTTATTTTTTTTAATTTTGTCATGTAAAACTATGTGGGGTCTATTATGACTAATCGTTCGGTCTGTTAGTATAGTTTTATCATAATATATTTTATAAAATTCATTTTCTAAAAATGAATTTGGTTCGTATTCATAATATGGTACTATATTACAGCAGTCAATCAAGTTATATTTAATTACCAAACTTTCGTGAATTATTTTTAAAACTTGGTTGTGCCTAAATGTATACTCGGACGGCGCTAATACAGAAGATCCCGATATAATATGTTTTATAGTTTCCGGAAAAGCCAAACATTTTCTACATAAATCGTCAATTTGATTTGTATCTTTGATTATATGCTTCCTATAATTTTTAGTATTAATGATTCTATCCTGAATGGCAAGCATAAATCCTTCTATTTCTGCGCTCAACTCTCCAATACTGAACCATTTTTTTGACGAAAATTTGTCAACATACATATTTGGTTGAGATAATGAAGTGTTTGCTTGAATAATTTTATTTGACCAGGAATCTAATAATTCCTGGTTGGGATTTATAAAAGTGTTGGCATTCTCATCGTATAAATTTAAAGGTGTAATGTTTCTATATGCCTTGCAAATTATTTTGTGCATTTCTGAGCTATTATTTTTAGATTGTGTTTCAAAGAAGTTATTTTGACTATACCTCTTAAATTTCTAGGGAAATGAATTCGTTCTATAGCTGAATTTGGATGATGGCAATTAAACTTTGTTAGCGTAGTTCTAATTAATTAATAAGGAAGTATTCTGGGTCCGATTCTGTTCCTAATTTACATTAATGTTCTATGCCACATAGAATGTGACGAAGAAATCATCAGTTTTGCAGATGATACTGTTCTCCTTATAAATGGGAATAATTGGACAGAAACATTTAAGAAAGCAGAAGACACACTAAACAGGATTAAAAAATGGCTAGACTACCATTCACTTACACTAAATGCAAATAAAACCAAATTCATCACTTTCAAAATAAAAAATACAAAAAACTCTGAAGAAAACTTTAACTTGAAAATTCATAGCCCGCATCACATGAGCACTGTAATTGTCCCTCATTAGAAAACGTTGACCATATAACGTATCTAGGTCTAAAAATTGATGAAAATTTAAAATGGACCATTCACATTAGCTATTTAGATAATAAAATTAAAAAACTAAGTTATTTTTTCAAAACTATCAGGAATGTGCTAATTAAAAAAGACTTAATCAAAATCTACATGGCTCTCTCCCAATCTCTGTTAGAATATGGTATTATCGGATGGGGCAGTGCAAATAAAAATATACTAAATCCACTAATTAAAACTCAAAAAGCCATAATGAGAATTATACTGAAAGTTCCTGTAAGAACTAGCACTGACGAAATCTTCAACAATCTTAACATCATGTCAATTAAACAACTATATTCTAAAACTATACTCATTTACATTCATAAGTACAAAACCCAAGAAATAACAATAAACACGTACAATAGAAACACTAGATCTCATGGTCAAAAACTTATCCAACAAATAACTACTAATACAACTTTTGGGCAAAAAAGCTTCTTATATCATAGTATTAAACTCTACACTCTCACTCAAAAACCTCAACATTATAACATTTAAATCTCAAATCAAAAGCTGGATACTTAATATAGGGAGATCTGAAATAGAAAATATACTGATATCAAACACAGACTAAATCCGAATCTACTAAACTGAACTATACAAAAAAAAAACACTATCTTACTTATTTTAAAATTATTTAGAAAAAAAAAAATTACAGTAAATGATATATGTTTATAATTAAATTCATGTTACTTTGTTGTAATATTAATTTCTTATAATTAAATTATACTATGTAAATGACATCCTCAGCACGGGAGATCCCAGTGAGGATATCATTATATCTATATGTTACCAATGAAAAGAAGACAACAAATCAATTATTATTAAAAATTAATCGTTCTAAGTTGTCTATTGTATTGCCCAAGTATTAATTGCTTTTACTAATTTTAATTTTTTAATTTGGTAGGCGGGAATGGGTACCGCCGCCCTGGGAACCATTTATTGGATGACCAACACCTCTGCCACAGGTCACCCCAAGTGGTTCGCTACGTTTGGTGACTTAGCAGGGGTGCCCGGGTTCATGGGTTAAGGTTTGCCCAGGTCTTGGTGCCCACCTTCTGCGTGGCGGGCCGGTTTGGAGATGCTGGTTGAGGGAGACAGCCTGAACCCCAGATTCCTACCCACCCCTCATACCTTTCCTTTCCAGACCTTCCTTTCACCTCATACCCTTACAAAACAAAAAATAAATTAAAAAAACTTAAAATCATGAACATACAACAAAACAAATTTAACATCGTTACAGCGGCAAGTATCAGGCGTCCCCGGTGCGGGCCAAAAGTGTTGCTAAATTTTGCCAACATTCGCGGCCTGCACACAAATTTAAATTCTGTTCATCACCATCTTTTGTCCCAACGTCCCAACCTTCTTTTCCTATCCGAAACTCAGATAGCCGAGCCGCCAGACTCCTCCTATCTGGACTGCCCGGGCTTTACCCTTGCAAGCAAGTTCCGACTCAAAGGAGGAGTCTGCCTCTATAGTCAAGCTGACGTCAACTGTGTACGACTATTGAGTCTGGAAAACTCCAGATTCGACGTAATGTGGGTGCGCGTCAATCTTGCCAGTACGGCAAGATTCTACGCATGTCTATACCGCTCACCGAACCATAGCGAATCAGACACTTCCGAACTCCTCAAACATTTGAGCGATACTATTGATGATCTCTTGCCCCGCTACCCTTCGGCCGAGTTTATTGTTCTGGGGGAATTCAATGTTCATAACGAACCATGATTGAAGTTCTCAGGCCCAACGGACTCGGCTGGCCGACAGGCGGAATCCTTTGCCATTTGCTACGGATTAGAGCAACTGGTTCAGGAGCCTACAAGGGTTCCTGATGTCCAGACTCACCGCTCCAATCTGTTAGACCTATTCTTAACTACTGTGCCACACGGTTATAAGATTGACGTCACAGCGCCTCTGGGATCATCCGACCACTGCCTAGTGACGACATCAATCCCCGTTAACCTCAGACCAACCAATGAGAGGCTGAGGAGAAAAGTGTGGCACTATAGGTCAGCAGATTGGTTCGGTATGCGGGCCCATTTCAACGCTTTTCCGTGGTCAGCTGTTTGTTTTCGGACTTCGGACCCTTCAAGATGTGCCCAGGAGATTGGTGAAGTCATCAAATCGGCGATGGATGGCTAGATACAATCGACTACTAAAGAAACTGGTGTGGGCTCAAAGCCATGGTTCAGTCGACAATGCTCCGAAGCAGTTCGACGAAAAAACGCGCCTTACTGAGCCTACAACACATCTCGAACTAAACAAAAAACCTAATTTCGTCTCCCTGATATAAATAATCGTCTCTTGTAGTAGGTAATGAAGCTGAAACCGCATTTCTTTTACTACTAACCTGAGCAGGGTCTATTATTATTTTCGTTTGTTGTCACCAGATGTTATACAACTTGTTTTTGTTAAATATTTACCAGTATTTAAGTTTGAATGTGGATAAAATAAATTTAAAAAAATGGACTCAAATTCATTAATTTAAAATTATATATAGTATATTTGCAGCACATTCCAGAGTGGAACATACTCTCAGTATCGCCCTGGTAAGAAAGACCATCATTCAGAATTGAAATATTGCTCGAAATTGCTTTAGCCGTGTTTGATGACCAGATGTGATTATTAAGGTAATCCCCCACCTTTCTTTTCCCCTCCGTACTACATTCAGCTTCACAACATACCCCAATACTACCGGTTGGGAGCAGTTGGGACTCTTGTGCGGTATTCACATTAAACAAAAAAAATATTTTCAAAAACTAAAAAAATATTTTTTAAATGTGCCACCTACACTGGCTGCAGTATGTCATATATGTACTTGGCTAATATTATCTGGGTACAATCTTTATCACATGTTTTAGAAAAAATGTATTATTAACATGGTGATAGTGCTCTATTGCAATTTGATATATTGTATTTGTATAGATATTTTGATAAACAACAGCCGAGTAAGCAATTACATTTTTCTGATAAGCATGTTACACGTTATATAGATCTAACAAGTAACAAGAAATGTGTATACATAATAGTGATTCGAGAATGTTTGTTGTTAACGCAGTGAATAGAATCAAATGCAGGAAGTTGAATGTTTTTTTCTTCATAAATTATAATTGAATTCCGTTGAATATTCCTGCCTGCAGCCTGCGGGATGATGATTTTCTTGATGATAGCCAACCCTCTATAGAAGAGGGTACCAAATATAAAAGATTAAACTCGTGGAATTATTATTTTAATTGGTTAAAAGAAATATTAGATACTTTGCAACAAAGCTAAACAATGCAATTCCATTGCCCACTACGCAGAACACAAATTACGCTAAATATAAATTGCACACAAGGTCTTAGATGATCAAACATCAATGATTTTTTTTAACCTCCTTATGATCATACCCTACCAGTGTTACAATTTTGATTTGTCTTTAAATATTTTTAACTGTAACCTATGTTGTTGACTGACTTTTTATGTTGATAACCGTTGAGACAGGCACAGTATTAATATATTTGTGGCGATGAGAGAACCATCCAGAATTGTCTCATTAATAATAAACAGCTCGACCAACTTAGGTACCTACTTGCGAGTTACTACTGACAGCTAAAATCGTAAACAAAGCAACCTACCTGTCTACGGGCACCTACTTGCCTACCTGCGACAATACGATTGCAAGTCGGTCTGGCACATTACGACAACTCGCCAGAAGGTTCGAGCCTATCGCCTATGCATAATTGCCGCGCTGCCGAAAGTTCCCGAAAGACCCAGACTGAGCGAGTGTCTCCGACTTAGTTGCAATTCCACCTACCTACTGCCGCCGCCGGCAGTATCGTATAATTAAGCCTGACGCAGCAGGCGTTCAGTATTCAGTCTCCAAACCGCCAGCCAAGTACTATCGCGCTACGGAACCTTGACCTAGTTCGTCCACATTCTATAGTATTGTGAATAGTAAACTACTTAGTTGACTACTTTTCGAGTTTTGCAAGCACAAACATCATAGACCTGTGTATTATGAAATGAAATGAGTCGGTCACATTTTTTACACAAATTTATTTAATATTCGTTATAATATAAATTTATTTGACATGTGAATATAAACAATATTATCATAATAATAATATAAAGCCTATGTTAAAATTATTCATTTTTCATTATATATACAATGTCTTACTAGGGCATTTGACTATGACAAATAAAAATAAATAAATTAAAAAATGATATTTATTAAAAAAATATTTTTGTATTATTTAAATAGTTTTTTATTATTCAATTTTTATTAAATCACTTTAGCTTCAGCTGTTAGTAATGCTAATATTATAAAATTAAACATAAATAGCCAAATGCCTTAATTCAGACAAACATACATAATAAAACGAAGCACGATAATATGAATGTTATCAGAACTGCGTTTCGCAAATCCAAAATACTAAATAAAGTAACAACCATTGATATAGAAAGTTTATAGGCCCGCTACCAAACATGACCAAATAGAATATGAATTTTTGGAATATTTTGTATAAAGCATATTTAAATTTTCTATTTCAATGGTAAAAACAATGTTTATTCACATATATTTTAGTCAAATATATTTCACAATCACTCGATCCTCAGAAGTGGAGATAAAAATACTGGAAAGTATTCCTAAGCCACTGGAAGCATTATCTATAAATATATTTTGGATTTAACGTTATTAAACTCAACCCATCGCTTCAAGTTTTAATACTTGAATTGTGTTACTTGGCTACCATAATTAATTTGCTGATAAAATCAAGAGGCCTATTGAAAGAAGTACATAAATAAAAAATTTTAAATGATAATTTTTCATTTATCTCAGCCTAATTACCAAAAGATAACTCGATTGATATATTCTCATATTGATTGTTTGGACTGAATGTTCTTTTTTTAAAGAAAAGATCGATTGTTAAGGTTGAATGTTCTTTTTTTAAATAAATGGTGACTGTTTGGATTAAATGTTTTTTTTTATACAAAAGATTTACTGTTTGAATAAAATGTTCTTTTTTTTAACAAAAGAGTGATACTTCATTGATTGATTGGTTTTTTTCAAAAGCAATCCATTGTGACTTTGAAAGAGCGCACATATATTTTAAAAACTACCTACAAGTCCTAAATTTTTTAATTTTTTTTTATTTATAGTTGGCCATTTTAAAACAAGAAAAATAAATACGTTTTCAAAGACAAAGCATAATATTTTAGTTTGCGCCGCTAACACAACACTCAACATTACAAATTTGTACATATAAAAATAATATTCAATAAGAATTCGTAATCTTTTTAATAGATATAAGATATTTTTATAGACATTTAGAAAGAGATTTACATACTATTACAACATTTAAAAATGCAAAGATAATTTTTTTTTTAAAAGATAGACTGACGAACCAATTATTGTCTAAAATCAATTAATTACAATTGCGTACAATCGCAAATAATTGGTACTTAAGACATGTCAAAGGTTAACTGAATTATGTACTATTACTTTGCTTAAATGAAACAGGTTACTAAGAGTTGTAGCTTTATTTTAAGACCGAATAAGATATCTACAAAAAATTTGAGTTTAAATTAAAATTATTATTTATAGTATAGTTTAAGAAAAAAAACATTACTTTTAATCTGAACAGAACTTTGGAATGTTCCAGAAAAGAATTTTATGAAATTATATTTTTATACATTTGAAAACTCCATTTGAAAAACACCAACTTTGTAGTAATATAGTAATAATGTTATATCAAACACTAAGCTTGCAAGTTTGTTTTAAAAACTTCTTTCTAGTAAAGAATTACTCTTGAAAAGTCTCCCAAAGGATATGTTTACATATTTCCTCTATAGTAAAACATTACTTATTGCAATTCAACGCACAATTTAAAAAAACAAATTGTTTTGCAGCATTCAACTTCACTGCAGAAATTAAATTTAAAAAATATATAAACATTTATGTAAAAATAATAGTAGTAATTTGGAAGTTTATAATTTTTTTTTCGCGATATCGTAACAATGTAAAAAAAATATCAATTTAGATTGCACACATTTAATATTACTTCAAAATTTTGCATTTAAATTCTTACTTATTTAAAAAAAATAAAATATTGTAGCACCAAACGAAAGAAATAAGCCAAAAATTTAGAGTGAAAGCAGTTTCTGCGTCTGTTACAAACATTTTCGTTCAAGATGTAATTTTTCGACTATTAATTTTTATATTTAGATAAAATATTCAAGGTGACCGTAAATAAACGGGTATATACCGATGGCCTAGCGCACATATGTGTTAAGTGCAATTTGAAATTAATATAAGTTGTAAAGCAACAAAATTAATGTAAATATATATTTATATGCTTTATCCATTTTAGATGAAATAATAAAGTAAATCTCCCACAAAACATCTATTTATGAAGTAATTAATCTTGATAAATACTTTACAAAACGCACTGTTTTTACTTAAAACTAAACTTAACACACGTGTGCGCTAAGCCATCGATATTATATATAAAATTGACCTTGCAGCCGCCGTAACCTTTTTATATCAGTGGAAATATTATTACCAGATATACCCCAGAACAAAGATGGATTTCCCAGCTTTTTGTTATATTGGGGGCATGATAACAAACACTATTAAGTTAAATAAGGAAAATTGATTGAAAATATCTTAATTTAATAATAATTGACATTGATGTGCGCTGAGTGTCATTCTATATTGTAAATAATATCTGACCTACATGGTTGATATTTTGAAAAAATGCAAAATATTATCAAGTCAAGTGGGAGAGTTGTAAGGAACCCATTAAAATCAAATCGCAATTGGTTTAATGTTCCTGAGAACTGAAGAGGTGGTGAAAAAACTTTGTAAAAATGTGTTATTCAAGAAGTGAAAAAAATATAAGATTAATATAAAGAAATTAATCAACAAAATGTTATTAATTATGTGTTTGTGTAAAATGGTCACCTTTCATATTATCATTGTAATTGGGTTTTCAAAAAAATTATTAAAGAAAAAAACTAATATAAAAAAGAAATATGTTTATTTGTCTGTACAATAAAAGCTAGGAAAAAAGTATTATGTACTAATTTTAGATTATAAAAAATATATATATAAAGTTAAGATGATTGAATATCTTTTATTAAGCTGTTGTTTTATTCAAAGAATTATTTCTCTACGAAAATAACGCTCTTTCCCAAATGTCTCGAGTCTTGTCTTTGTCATGAGAATGTTGTATGAATTCTATAAACAACAATGTAACTCTCGATCATGTTGCATGAATTCTATAGGCAATCAAAGAAGCTTTGGAGAATGTTGCATAAATTCTAAAGGCAATCAAAAACTGGCGAGAATGTAGCATGAATTCTATAGGCAATCAAAGGGACTCTTCAGAATTTTGGATAAATTCTAAAAGCAATCAAAGCAACTCTCTGAGAATGTTGCATGAAGTAATTTCAAAACTCTATAAGGCATGGATTTTTAACTCATATCCACAAAAATCTGCATTATAATCTTGGTGGATTATTTCATTAACGATTGTATAAGTTGATGATGACAAGCGTACATTCAACATCTTCAAATTAAATTATTATATTTACACGAAGTTATGCATTAATAATCTAAGCATCAATAATTCTTGATCGGAAGAAAAAATAATTTAAAAACAATCTAGAATTTCTGCGATAATTAATTGTTTACTGCATAACTTCGTCCATTTTCTTTTTACTGTAATGTTAAATAAAAAATACTATTTTAATGGAACAATTACATAACAAGAGATCGTATAAAAACCTCATAACAATCATTTTGCGTCACTTATATAATAACAAATCAAAATTGTGCGATGGAACGCTTTACAAAGTTTCATTGGAGATTACCGGTAAAATTACATCCAAAGGCATAATCAATAGATACTTATGCCTAACAAGCCTTAAAAGGTTGTACAACAGCTTTTTATACCGATGAGCCGGTACCGCCAAACAAAACACTCATATATTAAATGCGATGATAAAATGAGAAAATCATTGATTCGTATAGAAATAATTTCACAGTAATCTCTCTGAAAGTTGTCGTAATCGTATTAAATTGACGATGAAGGCCTTTTGCAAAAAATAATTTTTAAAAAGCACAGTTATTAATAAACATAAACATAATAAAAGTAAGAAACAATGCTTATTACATAAAGCCAGTTTTATTTTTTTTATACATCACTTTGTAACCTAAGAGTAAGGATGAAACAGAATGCGAACAGTGGCAAGTTGATTTGATGATTAATGTATGTTTTTCTGACAACTTACCATCAAGTACATAATAACTTTATGTATAGACACTAATGATATAAGATTGTAAAGAGAAGAACATTAAAAACCAGCAGTATTCAATAAATGGGTGAAGTTGAGCATCAATAAATTATTGTCCGAAGATCGCTTGTAATCAAGAATAATTGTTTGCATTTCAGATGAAATCTGCATGCAATCAAGAATAATTGGTTGCAATTCAGATGAAATTTGTTTGGAATCAAGAATAATTATATATTATAAATAATCTGCAATTCAGATGAAAATTTTATGCGATCAAGAATAATTGGTTGAAAGTCACAAGCAATCAAGAATAGTGTGTTGCGATACAGATAAAATTTATAATGGTTTCAATCCAGATTAAATTTATTGATATGCAATCAAAAATTATCGGTTTCTTGATGCTCTTCCTCTAAATGTCAGTTGGCTTTTTAAATTGTTGTAAACACAATACAATAGTGGCACATATTATGTATTTTTGAGACACAGAGTACATAAAAGTCTATACAATTTGTATGTAAACATTCACTTGAAATTAAATAATGTACATAATATATGTATTATTGATTGATGAGAGATTGTAGACTAAAATGGTATTTAATGTGGATGATTTAATTATTTCAACAACAATGTCACGCAGATGGCTATTCTAGAAATGGAAAAGATTAATCTCAATCATCACATCACTAAAGTTCCAAGTCTCCGATAGAGATTTGTTTTGGCTGGGTCTCTCTGCAAAATGACACTCAAAGATGCAACAGTCTAAGCACATTTGCAGTTTGTTTGCAATAATGAATTATTCTACTGTTACAAACACCTCTATCTAAATTGATAGATAAAATAGCAATTATTGGTTGCCGAATGCAAATATTAATATAGAATCTCTTAAGCCGGCTAGTTTGTAACACCTCACAATCTCATAACCACTGAGAGCCACTCGGCTAGCATAGATTGGTCATGTATGCCAAGAAGTGAAGGACATAAGTCATTAAAAGAGACCAGGACAAACATGAACTTCGTGCTGGCCGACGTGACTAACACAAACACTTCGATAAAGTTTTTATCAATAATATCGGTAATTTGTCATCATTCCCGAGCGCGACTTCGGATCACCAATGAACAAACAACAGTTCATGTCGACAAAATCAACCTTATTTAGTCAATGTGAACTATTGTTGTTCAGTGACGATCTAAAAACGATGATAAGTTACCAATATTATCGATAAAACCTTTATAGATGTGTTTGCGCTAGAGGGCACAGAAGGGGTGGGAGAGAAGAATCATTGGTATCAGCAAAGTGGAATGACATTGTCAAGAATGCTAAACGTCTCAAAGTGCTACGTATGTAGCCAAAAATGTAGTGTTTCAATTTTAAAGAAAAGTGTGAACTTTCCATTGACAAAAAAAAACTGTAAGGTTGCAATGTTTCAGAATAGCCATCATGACAAAGTAAATAGTACCTAAAACATTATGAATAATGTTTAGCGATCAATATGTATGTATATTAATAATTGTGGGAGAGATGAGGGGTGTAGTGTGAAGCGATAGGGTTGATTGGACACACCGCTGACATTCAAATCCACGCCGCACTAAGCATTAGCATTCCAAGGCAGAGTTTCCTGTTGGAGTCGGGGCATGGTGGTTCGGCTGTGATTGCCGCATCCAGAGTAGTTCCTTGGTTAAAAATATTCTTGTAAAACCCACCGGCAAGGCGTTTAGAATTTGAATGTCTGGAAAAAAAAAAAACAATTATTAATATGGCAATTATTAATTAAAAATACAATTTCAGTTATGAATTTATCTGTAACTCCATTTTAATGAACTCTAAAACTTGGGGCCAGTTGTTTCGGAAAAATTGAACAATTTTTCAGATTCCCAAGTTCTATTCGAATGTAAGAAAATCTTCAAGTCGATTTTATTCAAATAAATTTTGGGTTGTTTGAACTCCAAAAAAGCTTCCGTTATATTCCGTTATACTCTGGTTAGGAGTCATTTAGAATACAATTCCCCCATATGGAACCCTTTCTACAAAAGCCATGCAAACTCCATTGAAAGAATCCAACGCAAATTTCTCAGATCAATTAATTTCAAATTAGGTATTCCCGCGGTTGACATAAACTATGAATCTTTATTACAAAAAATGAGACTCTTATCGTTAAAAGATAGAAGAATACTCAATGATCTTATTTTTTTATTTAAAATAAACAATAACTGGTTTGACTCCCCTGAATTGGTCTCATTAATAAATTACCATGTACCTAGTAGACCGACTCGACTCAAAACACCTTTCCACTGTGACAATACTATGACGAACGCAGAACAAAACTCAACCATAAATCGCTTGCATATTTTAGGCAATGAATATGCTAATATTGATCACGCTGCCGGTAATCTGTCTTCATACAAAAGATGCGTTAAACTAAATTTGTTTGCTAGTACCACGTAAATACATCATGTAAACATAATATGCCTACCAGTACTTCTAAAACTATTAATGCACTTGAAATCATAAGTACTTGTAAAATTTATCATATCGGTTAACATAACCCAGGATTTATTACTTTTTATATTTAAATCATTGTCGGTACCTTGAGATAGGTATCTTATTGGTACATTTTATTGTTTTATTTCAATCTTTAAATTTTTATTTTTATTTTTACTTTTTCCTAATAAATTATGGTTTGTACTTTAATACTTTATATTTTAAACTATTCACTTTACAATTTACTTTTATACATTATAGTTTTTATACACTACTTATTACCTTACTTTTTACCTATTTTCTTAAATTTTACTAACATTTATACTGTTATTCTTCATGTTGTTGTACTATTATAAGTATGTCAATTATGTTAATGGCACGTGTTGTGCCGTATATGTGTAAATAAATAAATAAATATTTGAATAATTCGTTTCAGTGTTCCCCGCCAAATCAGGCAATTATTCCAGAGAATTCGATAGGAATTAATTTTTAGGCTGCAACACTTACAAATTGTCTATGGAATGCGTCTATGCCGCCCGTAACCTGTCAAATTTCTTTGTTTGTACGTTTTGCGTAGTATTTTTTTACAATGTATAAAACATAAATGCTTAACAGTGAGTGTAGTTTTTATTCGTATTCAGTAAATTATGTACATATTAAAGTGAATATGGTAACGTGCAATCGTATTACTGATTTAATCTTTTTTTTTCCAGGATGGGAAGTTCTTCATAAACATAACCTAAAAGCCACTGAGGAAAATGGTGCTCAAATGACACCAGAATCATGGACACAGATAAGAAATGAATGTAATGCCCAGGGAAACTATAGTTAAACAAAACTATATGACTGTCAAACATTTAAAAGCTGTTTATGTAGATAAAATGTAGTGCGAGGTTGGTTACAATTGATACATACTTGATATTTTATGTATAGGTATGTATTATATATTTATTCTTTATTGAATTTCCCTAATATTATTAATAATGAATGCCCTATGAATAACTTTACTGAGAGCATCATGCCGTCAGTTTCTTGTTATTTTCTGATATAATTCTTAATTTTGTCTGTTTTATTTATCATGTATGTATTTATAGATGTAGAACAATATATATTATATTATTGATACTTGTTTTAGCATCATCGCAGTCTGAGAGATAAAATACATTTGTACTGGAGGAATGCAACAGAGTTTATGATATTATTACACGTCTGTGTTTTGAATGGTGGCTGTTCCTATGCAGAAACCAAATTATCTCCATGTGTCCATATCAACTCTTCAATTAAACATACAAGGAAAATGAACAAATGGTTTTCCCCAGCAAAAACCGTTGTATTATTTACTGTTAATTTGATACATGTGGTATATTATATTGATATTCACTCTTCACATATTGTGACAGATTAGGTGCTGCACATTGTACCATCTACCCGCATACAACTGTATATAAAATATACTGTACATATGTTACTTATAACTTACATGAGGAAGTTTTACCCCTATAAATAAATAAGTATTTGAAATTATATAACATGGTTTTGTTTTATTTCTTATTTAAATAAAGTTGTAACATTGAGAACAATAGGCTTTTTATTATAAAATATTATAATTAATTTATTGATACATTAGAATAACTTTTTTATAAAGTATGATTTGGTTATGTGAGCCTCACTGGGTGTTCAACCCGTGCTGAGGCCCCCATTTTTATTAATATCATGTATTTGTAAATTTTATAGGCATGACTAGTGGGTAATAAAGCTTTGAGATAGCTTTACAACACATATTTTATACGTGATATTAAAAAAAAAAAGTTTTTAACTGTCTTCTAAAAATTTTAATGCCAGTTACAGGTTTGTGCTAATGTGTCCGAAACTATGCAACATTCATACTAGAGGGTTTAACTAGTCTTTTAGAAGGCCAGACTTGGCCGATCTTAGTGGTACGATTGTCCCTCAAGCAGATATCAGCTTAGTATGATGGTCCCAGTCCGTTTAGCGCTTTTTCTGTATTTATAAAGTGACTCTAAAGATTTATCTGCCTTGGAGCTTCGAAACTGGAGAGAGCTGGCGCGGGACCGAGATGAGTGGAGGAAGACTCTTGAGGAGGCCAAGACCCACCAGGGGTTGTAGAGCCAAAAGTGATGAAAGTGACTCTTTCTGTGACTTAAAGCCAGTGTAGGAAATCAAGTAGAAAGGTAGCGTATATCCAGAATATCCCTTGCACACTATATATTATGTATTCAAATGTTTATTAGGCAGACTAGCCCACAAATTATTACTGCACTAGGTAATGTTGCGAAGACGAAGAAGTTTTACTAGAATATCGTTGGAAGACAAGGCCAAAAGCCGAAACGGACAAGTCGGTCTTGGTATATCCAAGCTCATTATCGGCGATACCTATCTTTCTCGTACGTAGACGTTACATTTTGTTGTGTTCAGCTGAGGGGTCTGGTTTTCCAGCTCTTGCAGCAGCCTCTCGGTGCTTACTGCTCCGTTTTCGGAGTTATTGCCTTGACCTTCACGTACTTGGGCAGTTTATTAACCCCACTACCTCCAGGTCGCAACCCTGCCATTTCCCTCAATTACATCGGCACAATCTCCCTCAGCCATTTCTCTGACTCCTTGTCGGAGCAGGTCATTCTCAGGACGCCCTTGTGAGTGAAGCACTCGTCGAATCAGAATGCCCGCCCCCTCACTCACAAGGGCTTCCTGTTTGTGAAATCCTGGTCCCTGTTCCTATGAATGATAGCCACCATAATTTTGTTTTTGGCGGCTTCCGCATAGGTGGCAGGGGGGGGTTTCTTTTAGGCTTTTTCCGAGCATTTCCCGGTGATAGGATTTGGCAAGAGGGTTTGGCTTTAGGTGAGGTCCCTTGTCTTCCCCTTTTCCTGGCCTTCTGTTCCCCGGGTATTCCTGATTGCTCGCAGTTACCCTGTGTGGTCCCCGTTTGCTTCCAGCCTGTCCGGGGTTTGATTGTTCCTCCAGCAGCCCTTTCCTGGTTGCATCCAGGGATCCCCAGTTTTACCCGTGCAGTCTCCTGTGCCCCTGGCTGAGAGCCTCGGTTGAACCTCTGCTTTTCCTATTTCCATTTACTCCTCGCGGCTCCACTGAGTTTCTCCCTGATACATAGTTTTTGAACGTCGTCTGACAGGCAGTTCACAATGTCTCCCTCAGCGGTAGAAGCTGGAGGACTCTCCTTTATGTCCCCCCTCTCCACCGGTTCCTCAAGGGCCCCAGTTGGAGTTGATCCCAGGTGGGGATCTTATTGGAGTTAGTTTATAGGTCCCTCTTTGCTTGGGTTCCTTTAAGAGCCCCGTGAGTCCACCACGGTGTCCTCATCTCTCTATTCCATTCCCCACGGGTTGTTATTTTTTTGTGTGTTTTACAGTCCATATGTAGTCCCACGAGTATCTAGGGAATTAAAAGGTTCACCCCAGCAGAGCTCCGAATGCTGGGGTAAGGTCTAAATCAGCGGTCGGGGAACTTTTTCAACCATTACCCCAAATAAATTTTTCTTAAGTCGATGTTACCCCTTCCCCCCATTTTGAAAAGAAGACAATCAATGTATATTTAAATAAACATTATTCATTGAATTAATTTACACAGAAAATAAAAATAAAAGTTACATGAAAATAGTAAGTATGCAATAACAAAATAAAATTCTCAAATTCGATCAAACAAAAATTCAGATTTTCAGGTTTCCCTTTCAGTTTTTGGAGAAATGATGTTGCTTCATGTTTGATACAATTAGTTTAAAATTGGGACTTTTTGATGTAAGAGCAATTTGAGTACAGCCTTCGGTGTTTAATCGATTTCTGTTCTTCTTTTTTATGTTCATTAGAGTGGAAAAGCCTTGTTCACAAAGATAGGTCGTTGCAAATGGCAGCAACTTTTTTACTGCCTCCTCATGTGCAATTTTGAGAGCCTTCGTAGCTTTTGACATCCAAAAAGATGACACATTGGCTTTGCTCTCAAATTGAATATGTACTTGTTTCAGTATTAGATCGAAGTTCAAGTTTTGTTTCTGCCAAACCCGGAGGTTCTTCTGGTATGTTTGCAATTTCACATTTAAAAGGATCTACAACCCAATTGAAAGTATGAATATCAAGATCTGGAAAGTAGTCAGAGAACCGCTCTCTGAGTTTGGTAAGATGTTTTATAACTGTATCCTTGATGTCATCAAAAGTAATATTTTCACAGTTTTCCAAAAACAAAGCTAACTTTGAAAAAGAAGCTATCTTGTTCTGTTCTGCTTTCTGTCTCCAAATCAAATGAAATCCAATCAAATGAAATCGGTGATGAAATGATGTTCCTCGTCAGTAATTTGCACAGTCAAACGACGCGTCAGAAGACCGTGCGCATAAATAAACCAATCCGTGCGTGAATGACCATTGAGTGTTAAGTTTAAACATTACAACTTACGCAGTGCCTCTAGTGGCCGAAACAACTATACGAAAGCACGCACACACACAACGGGCGTCTTTTACTTCTCACGCACACACCTGAATTGATTAAGTTTGTAAAAATACTAACACATTTATGAAATAGCAAACCAGAAAAATTTCCTTATTACCCCAAAAAAAACATTTTTACCCCATTTGGGGTAATTTACCCCGGTTCCCCGACCGCTGGTCTAAATACTCCGAGATGCGACCCTGTTTCTCCGAGATGAATAAATGTCGACTGATTGTACTCACATTTCGACACTACAGCAGCACGCACTTCCGTTTGGGTTTGACCTGCAGCACGGGGCAGAGGACAGCGCGGATAGCCTCGTCGAACACCGTCTTTAGCCCTTTCTGCGTCAGCGCCGAGCACTCCAGGTACTTTACTGCGCCGATCTCCTTGGCCATCGAGAGACCCTGCAAATCAATACACGACCATTAGTCGAAAGGGCAAACATTGGAATTTGAAGAAAGTTGTCCTAGATAAAACATCTTGGATGGTTTACATAAATATAAGTATAGTAAAACTCCAGAAGAGATAAACCAATAAACTTGTGTTATGGGCAGGTTTTTGTGCCTGAAATAAGTTCAATTTTTCCTTACTTTTGGTGAAATCGATCAAATATTGTCAAACATCGAAATTCTTTCTTGACCAGAATTTCATTTTCGTTTAAGTTTCGAATATATCAATAATCACGTGAGATATGTAAAGATTCGAAAAGAATGCAGGGTTAAGAAAGGGACGCTTCGATGGTTTGGACATGTAGAGCGAATGAACGAAGTAAAGAGTGTGAGGAGAATATTATATGATGCAAATGTGAATGGTCAAGTGAAAAAATACTTGAATCGGGCCATGTCAAGAGTCAGAATAATAGAAGGGTATGTGTGAGAGGATGTATGAATGTGACAGAAGCAAGGAGTGTATGCTAAGATATATTGTTTGGCGGTCAGTCCTCTCTACCTACCTCTGCGGGAAAACTGCGTGATGGCCAGTTATTTAGTCAGTCAACTTAATTGGGCCTATGTAAATAAGCAATATAATTTTTCATTCTAATCTTATTAGATCACACTTTTGGAAACAGTGTAATTCCAAATAAACAATTGCAAAAAAGTACATATAGTTTTCGGTTGAGGCAATTTTTTGATAAAATAGCCAAATTTATAAATAATGTCACTAAATGTCACACGGCCGGCATAGTTCAGTGGTAACGCATTGGACTGCCATTCCGAAGGTCGCGGGTTCGAACCCGGCGTGCGCAAATAAATTTTATTTGATTAATTTGTGTTATTTCACAATTTTTTATTTATTTATTAAAAGTATACAATACAGAATATAGTATATTATATAAAGCATCGTACTCCCAGGAGTTAATAAACTCATTAATTAATTAATTAAAATAATATATAGTATATTTGCGACACGTTCCAGAGTGGAAGATACTACCAGTATCGCCCTGGTGTTAAGACCACCATTCAGAATTGAAACGTTGCTCCAAATGGCTTTAGCCGTGTTTAGTGACTAGATCTGAATAGCCATGTACTTCCCCACCTTCCTCATTCCCTTCCCCACTTACCTTCAGCCTCACAACATCCCCCAATTGGGGATGCCATAGTCTCACTGGCTCCAGACGGGAGCAGTTGGGACTCTTGTGAGGTATTCACTATAAAAAATTTAAAAAAAATAAAAAACTATGAATAGATTTTTTTAAAATTTTGAAGCACCTGACACATATTTCAATGATGATGAAATAACTAAGATAAGAGGAATTTAATTGTGTACCCAAATAACTTTGTGTGTTATTTAAAACATTATAGTTTATAGTTGAACAGTTTGATAGACCTTGTTGACAAAAAAATATGTATTCATCTACTGATAACGGAGTGGAACTTACAAAGAAAAACTATACCATACACATATCAAATTAATATGGATTATACCAGAATTAAAACAAAAAGATTTTAAAAAAATAATGGTCGCAACAAACATTTTTACCTTTGTCAAACAGTGGAAGATACTCAATATCAACTTGGTAAAAGAAATATTTAAAAAAAACTAACATTGCTTGAAATGGCTTTAACTGTGTTTAGTGTGATAGCCAGATACTTTCCAACCTTCATCTTGCCCATCTCCTTCCCCTAGCCACTCCCTTCATCCTTGCAACATACTCCAATTGGGGATACCATTTGGGATTATTGTGCGGTATTCAAATTTTAAAATAAATGCATGAGTGATTTGTAATAATTACTATCAGATATCTACTCAAATAAAGGTTGGTTACATAGCAATTCTTGGAAAGAATACAAACAGCAGTTATTTTCTGTCATGATTTTTTATCTATTAAATTGACACTACAGTAATCTACACAGGTAAATAACATTTTTTTAAATTATGTTATCTAGCGAAAGTATTGACAGTGACAATATGACAAAATAATTGATCTGTACATTAGGTTAGGTTCAATTATAAAAATTTCTGACCTTAGTGTGTGAAAATATTGACATACCTGTGGATATGTAATGGGAGCCAACTTCTTGTCCTTTAACTTCTCGATGGTGTCCTTGTCCTCACGCAGATCAAGCTTGGTTCCCACCAGGATGATGGGTGTTGATGGACAGTGATGCCTCACCTCGGGATACCACTGGAATCAGATAATACACCGATTAGCCAAAATAAAAATAATATTAAGGAAGTCAGATAATTGAGGTCCCTCGCTGTATATCTAAGATCTTTGACTGTTCTATCGTAGAACTACATTGTTAAAGAACCAACGTTGTGAGAAAGGTAAAGGAACGAGTGGAAGAAAGAGATTATAGCTGAGCAGAGCTAATAGAAGAGAAACTTCAAACAACCGAGTTGATATGCAAAGTGTACAGAAACTCGTAGTACAAGCGGAAAACTGGAGAATCTACAACACATTTGGAGTAGATTTCATAATTTTACTTTTTTGATTTGAGCATTAATTTTTCGAGTAAATCAAGTTCAATTTTAGAATTTTTTAGGTCAAATATGAAAAAAATCGGTTTCTACTAGCTATTTATTGTCTTTTAAAATGCGTCAAGGGGTAAATCTATCTCTAAAAGTATTTTAATCCTTTAGTTGTCAAAAAAATTGATTTTTTTTTTCGTTAATTAAAAAAAAAAAATTGTTTTAGGTTTTCTTTATGTAGATTCCCCAGTTTCTCGCTTGTTCCGGACACCATGCACAATTTTGTATTTCAGTCATGAAGCTTACTGCATGCGAATTACATATTAATTAAAAATAGCCTGTGATAAATACGTTAATCACATAAAATCGCCACCAGACAGTATCGAGAAATACTATCCCACTCTGTTGCATTCCTGACACCATTTATCATTGATTTCGTATGAATGACATGTTTAATCGAAAAAGGTCTTGAGTCTAGTTTGATGGTATTTCAAGTAGAGAGTGTGCATGTGTATTTGTGTGTGTGCGAATTTGTGTGGGTGTGTATATGTTTGTGTATGTGGTAAGAGGGGTAGCTCACCTTTGCCCTAACGTTCTCGAAGGAGGCAGGGTTGACGAGTGAGAAGCAAATGAGGAACACGTCGGTCTGAGGGTAGGACAGAGGCCTGAGCCTGTCGTAATCTTCTTGTCCTGCTGTATCCCACAGGCCCAGGTTTATAGGTTTCCCATCCACCATGACATTGGCTGAGTAGTTGTCGAATCTGAAATAAGGAGATTGTGATTATATTATATGATTACCCAATGCAAATAAGAGAGACCGTGCTTTGCCATTGATTATAAAAATATATTAAGAAAAATGAATAACGTTAATGGTTGTCATGGACCGAAAGAGATTTACTCAGCCGCCAAGTATTCATAAGCCTATCCAATTAGGCTGATTCTTGGCAGTTTTCTACTATCCGAAGCAGGCAGCTCTTTTTTACCTTGTCAAGCCATTTCATCTATGGGTGATTTCAGTTTCTTTTTCCAACCAAGTTCCCCATCCAACCCAGAATGTAGTACAAGAATTTCACTGATCAGTGGGTGCTTTTAAAATTCCTACAGCGACGGCACAAAAAGAGCATAAAATATTCTGTAATAATAATGCTGCAGCTCTTTCTTGCACACTAAAAATAAAAGTGAGACAAACAATGTGTGTATGTCTGCTTCGCCCAAAGGAAAAATGCAATCGTTGTCTTACATCTCCCTCATTCGTAATAAAGAAATGAAACACCGTTGCTGTCGTCGTGCTGTTGCCCATGGAATTTTAAACATGCCAAAACTCTGCCATTTTGCTATTTAAGGTTCGCATAATTACGAAATTTGTAAAATATAAAATGATATATTTATAAATAATTTTGAATAAGCAGGTACTTACACTGTCGGGATATACTCGCCCGGGAAGGCATTTGTTGTGTAGCTGATGAGCAGACATGTTTTACCCACGGCACTGGAAAGAGAGATAAATATTCATTAGCTAAAAATTCGTTTAAAAGAAAACATCACCTTGGAAAAAATACACAGAAGGAGTATAAAGGGTAATACCTCCTTTGAAATTAATAAAGACCTGCCGATATTATGTTGGCAGACTAGAAGACTTAATGGACGTATTTCTAAATATTTCCATGATTTTCTTTTCAGGGAAGCAAAATCACCACCAGAAAATTTTCTCTCCCAACCCTTTTTTTTTCCACTCCTCCCTCGTCAATCGCCGAGTGGATGAGTGATAGACTCTAGTAGTACCTAGCATCTCCCTACATAAAGCACCCAAACTCCTTATAAAAACCCCAACCCCCCTTGAAAAATGCCACCCTTCAGCAAAATAAAAATATGAGGTAGGTAGGTGCCCCAGGCAGGTACTTAACCTACATTGCTCCTGGAATCTTTTTTACGAGCTTTTTCCCGCGAATTTTCCCGCCTAAATATTATTACGTTACAAAAGGAAATCTAGTTCAAAACACTGGCAACACTAAGCGGCGAAATTGAGAAATTTTATTGGAATTCAAAACGTGATTTGTGTACAAGGGTTTTAAATTAAAGAAATTCGTTCTTTTTTTAAATTAAAATATTTCAGTCATTATGAATTTAATCGTTTCAAATTGGACATTTTAATTTTGAATACGAATAAGAATTTAAGACTTTTGTCATTAGAATCGGAAATTCGTTTTCAAATTTGGAATCCTATTCCATTAAGATTTTCATCAAATTCAAACAAAGAGCTTTGAATTAATTTACTTGAAGAGACTTCTAATATAATTAAATTTAAATATTTATTCAAATTTGTAATAACAATATTTTATAAAAATGATTTGATATACGTCAAAGTCACCCCTAAATATCAACCCTCACATGTATTACGTCACTAGTCACCACCCGCATTAAATATTTCTAATGTCGGCTTCAATACAAAATACCCAATCACACCATTACATAATAAAACTCAATTACTATAAATAGGTCCTACTTTATTGGATACTAAATTCGAGCCAAGGTTGTGTTCGAATTTCGAACAAGGGTTACAAGCACCGCCATTTTTATGAATATAGACCATGCTGTAGAAAATGAATTGACAGTTAATACCTGTTTTCGGACTTTTATACTACAGATTGTTTGACGCGCAAGCGAATGGAAGCAGAAGTCGGGGACACTCCAGTAAGACCTTAAAATTAATCAAATACTTTAGACGGATCGTGTTAGGATTCGATTTAACATGATGACGGACACTGTAACAATTAAAATTAATCAAATACTTCAGTCGGTACATGTTAAGATTCGATTTAACATGATGACGGACACTGTGACAGTTAAAATTAATCAAATACTTCAGTCGGAACATGTTAAGATTCGATTTAACATGATGACGGACACTGCAACAATTAAAATTAATCAAATACTTCAATCGGAACATGTTAAGATTCGATTTAACATGATGACGGACACTGCAACAATTAAAATTAATCAAATACTTCAATCGGAACATGTTAAGATTCGATTTAACATGATGACGGACACTGTAACAATTAAAATTAATCAAACACTTCAGTCGGAACATGTTAAGATTCGATTTAACATGATGACGGACACTGTAACAATTAAAATTAATCAAACACTTCAGTCGGAACATGTTAAGATTCGATTTAACATGATGACGGACACTGTAACAATTAAAATTAATCAAACACTTCAGTTGGAACATGTTAAGATTCGATTTGACATGATGACGGACACTGTAACGTTGTCCCAAGCGAGGAAGCTAAAGGAGGAAGAGCAACACGGCATAGTACCACAAAAACTTATAATAAAAATCTCAAATCATATCTCCAAGCCACCCCAACAAGCATGCCCCAAGCATGATATTTCAACAAATTTCATAATATTTTGATGACAGGTCTTGGCGGCGGATGCATTTGCCCACCTACTGCGTGGCGGGCCGAATCGAGAGAGGCAACTTTAGGGAGAACTTTTGACCTGTCCAGCTTGACTTTCTCGACACATCGTCTTGCATCGCAGTGAGGGATGGATCTTTACGTCCGTCACATCTGGACACATTGACCACCAGATTCCGACCCACCCCTCATACCTTTTCCTTCTTAGAACATCCTCTCCCTCATTTCATTAAAAATACCATCAGCACAGCATCCCCAAATATGACAGGCCCTGACGATTTTTTTTCCTCAGGGCCTCCTGTGTGTAGTTAATGTAAAAAAAAAGATTTCCTTACATTAGGTATTTCTAATAAAATACGATAATTTCCTTTTTTTGTCAATCCACGACTACCGATATTGCAAATAGCGAACTGATGTGATATAAAACAAACTCTGAAAAGTCCCAAAGCATACAAACATCAAATTGAAACAATGTTGCCAACATTTACTACTCCATAAAGCATTTTACGATTCTGCAAAAGCGTGTTCACTAAAAAAGTAGTGATGAACCAACTTTTGCTTGACGTTTACGATTAATCGATCAATATTCGCACAATCGCGATTATTCAATAAAAAGCGTCTTTGTCGGAAAATACGGACAATACAATAATATAAAAATACATATCATCAATAAAATATATATTATTAAGTAGTTTTTTAAAAACTCAAGAAATATCCCAGTCAGTGTCATATATTCCGTATATATACATATATTCTTTAGTTAAACTATACAATTTTTTTACGCTTCTTGTATGTCTGATCAATTTACCCTTTTTTTAAATAATATCTGCTTTTTAACCTTTCACACATAGAAAACAAACAAAACAATTAAAAAATAAAGCAGGAAAAAACTTTTTTTTTACTATCTTATCTATTTCATTATCGAGTGTCAGCTCGATCGGATAACGGGAAGTAGGTTAATTTCCACTTCAAGATTTGCATTAATTCATTAACGAAAATAAATGTGAAATTCAAATAGATTTATTGACCAAAAATTTTACTACATTTATAGGTTAATTTTTTTTAAAATCTCCTCAATTATTTTCATCTAGCAGTATGATTTCCACAATGAGCTATGAAGCTTTGAAATATTCACTTATTTAACTGTCATATCACTTGTTCTTTTTTTTTTAAATTTTCAATAAGAAAACATATTTTGAAAGAACAGTGTTGGAACTTGGATATGGCCGGTAGTAAAATAAGATTTTTTTTCCCAAGCATCCGTTAATATTTCCTGCGGCAGACTTTAACGAGCCCGGCAAACGCTTTACTTTGCTACACTGTATTTATTACGATATTTGAGACAAGAAATGGATTTCCTCTGCAATAAACACTACGCAGACATAGGATACGCTAGATAGGCCACAAAATTTAAATAAATCACGTTGAAGCATACATATATTTTGAAACTTAAAAAAAAGCTTTGAACCTTCCTTCACTGGGACCGGAGTCAACCGAGCTACCTACCTTGCCAGAGGACGAGCGGGTCGACATTTATTTAGTATATGTCCGCGTGTATGTACATGATTGCAGTTGATAGAATGCATGTCATCGACAATATCTGCTGAGTGTCAGCTCGATCGGATGTCCGGAAGTCGGATAATTTCCGCTTCCAAGATTTGCATTCATTCATTAAAATGAATTAAAAGTTTGAGAATAATAAAAAATCAAGTAAAATTATTGCTAAATATATGAATCAATCGAAGATTTAAGCTACAATTCGTCAATTTTGAAAAATACAACTACATAAATTAAAATTTATAAAAAAAAAAATTAAATAAAGAAAAAATAATTAAAATAGGCGTTAAATATGTTACGTTAAGATAGGTACCTATTTAATCCGTTGACTCTATCATTCATTATTCAGACGAACCTTTCCGAATTTGAAAATGACCCTTGAAATCAAAGAAAATTTGAATTCATTGAACGTGAATAATTTCAAGCGGGAATAACGCACATTTACAGACAATCGAAATTAGCACGTTTGATTATTTATTATATTATTTACATCGAAAAAAAACACCTGTATATTAGCTATAAAGAACATCTTAACATTTGCCAAATTATTAGTTATTTAGAGAATATACGTATAACAAACCAGTGTAGAGCGGCCGCTACACTACTCGCTTCGACGCTTCGACGTCCTCGACGAAGTTAGCTGAAGTTCGAAGTGCGTGCCCACACACTCGTGCAACTTCGCGAGTAACTCAGTCCAACTCATTCGAGTCCTTTGACTCGGGCGCATTTACCGACAACAATCGGAAGTCGGGCGAAGCGAAGCGAAGTTGCCCGAAGCGAAGTGAAGTTCGTGCCCACACTATCGTATTAGGTCAACTTCGATCAACTTCGCGAGTAGTGTAGCTGGGCTATAGGGCTCATCTGACGTTTAGATCAATGCCAACTCATAAAATACGAACACTGCTCGAAAATATACAAACATTGATTAGTTTTCTCGGTAAAGTCAACGGAACACTATTATTAGAAGACTATCTGTAGCGTGGAACGTTTACTCCATACAATATTATTGTTTACACGTGTGTACCTACAATACAAAAAATTACAGTTTACAATACTTTTCCGGCATTTGCTTTCACAGTCGATTATTTCGTGTCAACATTCTAACAAAGCGAGGGAAAGACTTTCTTTGACTAATAAAGGTCAAATATCGACTAAGGCAAATAAACGCGTGGTTTTCAGTCAAGAAAGTTACTAAATAAACAAATAATATTTTTATTGGAACAACTATAATATATATATATCATTGAAGAATAAGATAACGCTAACAAATCTAACGAAACATGAAAATCTGATATGTTTATCCGAGACACTATCTAGGTTACGAACCAATTCATTGGAAATTTGTGATCATTCAAAAAGGTAGCTGCCAAAAATAGTTGCAAGATAATATTGTTAATTCCGAATTTGATATATGAGATCGACAAATATGACGTTTAATAAGTCCCAATGGTCGAGTGGTCAAGACGCTGTCCCGGTAAGACAAGAGATCCTGGCTTCGATGCCTAGTTGTGACCGTTGTCTTTTTATTTGCTGTGTCTTGTTCTGTTACATGTTTCGTTTGGATTTGTTAGTATTACCTTAATCTTAAATAATTTTTTTTATTAATTAATCTTTTTAAAGTACATTACTACATGTGTAATTTACTGTACCAGTCTCACTAGAAAATCTTGTGTTGATAGCATTTTTTATTAATAAAACTTCTGTACATAACATAATTAATTAATTAATGACTTAGGCTTTATTAATCGGGACTTAGACTTTATTAATTAATTAATGACTTAGGTATTTGGTTTGACGCGAAACTTAACTTTATCAAGCATATTGAAATAATAACCAATAAAGCTTTAAAAATGTTGGGATTTATTTTAAGGGTATCTAGTGATTTCAATAATGTCAATACTGTAAAAACATTATATATATGTCACTAGTAAAGGAGTCATGTTGAATACAATTCCACGGTTTGGTCCCCAAATTATGAGGTTCATTCATATGCGATTGAAAGAATCAAAAATAATTTTTTAAGATATGTAAATTTTAAAATGGGCATTCCTAGAGAAAACCTAAATTACGATAACGTACTTTGTTCATTAAATTCAATAAAATTATCTGATCGTAGAATTATTTCCGATTTAACCTGTTTGTATAAAATCATTAATTCAATGTTTGATACCCCTGATTTATTATATGTAATCTCTTTTCATACTCCAAGCAGGTCGGTTACAAGACAGTACCTACCATATTATTGTAGCAATTCTATATCAACGTCCCAATATCACACTCCTATGCGACGGATTCAACAGCTAGGAAACAAATACTACGATGTTATTGATATATTTAGTACATCAATTTCAATATATAAGCATACCATATTGAAGTTTTTTTTCATCAAGTGGTGGAATATTTTAATAAAGGTATTTAATTTGACTAACACATAATAATTTTGTCAACTGAAACAGAAAAAAATATTTTGGATTTTTTATGTTTTGTGCCTACATACTGTGTAGATCAAGTTCAGTGATATTTTGACTTTATATTCATTTTTCTGCAATTGTTTTAAATCGTCGTTTCCTGTGCTATTTTCGTGTATAATTTCGTAAATATTTTTTTTTATATATATGTATGTATAAGCCTTAATAGGCGTGAAATAAATAAATAAAATAAATAATATTAATAACAGTTTTAACAATGGGTTATTTTTCATATTATGATTTATACTGCTCTTCCATCAGAAGCATTTGCTTGTAGACGGAAGAGGAGTGTATATTTGAAAAAAATAGCAGTTTAGCAATATATGTTCGATTGATGTATTATATTTAGCTGTACAACACAATATTATAATCAAAATAAAAAGGCCAATCCACATCGTAGCATTGGTAATATTTATAAACAGGTTTAAAAAAAAATCGTTGATATTTGATCTGTCCTGGCTGATGATCCAAAACTTAGTATTCAGATATTCAATTTATATTTAGAGTAATTTGTGTTTTATCTAATGCAGCGTGTACACTCGCGAACCGAACCACGAATAACGGAAAGAAACGAACGGTCGATTTGTTGCAAAGCATCTTACGAGGAAGCTACAAGCTAAAAATGTGTACATTCTTGGTATACCTTATATTGTAGGTAATAGGCATTAAAATCCCTTGACAAACGGAGTCTAGTAACGTTCGATTTCAAGCACAAAACTGGTTTTTATTTATTTTGTTAATAATTTTATAAGAAAGTAAAAAAGTTAATCAAGTGAAACTGTCACAGATATTCTTAGCTATAATACTGTATTTTTTTAAAGTTGTTTCCTCTCCGGGTTCATACATTTCTATTGAAAAAATGTATTTTTTAGTAGTTTACATTTATATTTTTTGTTGAGTAATTTATTTTTTTATTTGTATTCTACTCAAGAGAAACGATAGGAAAACCTTCAATTTATCTAAAGCATATTTTTTGGTAAATATGATTTAAGATTTTCACGGCCAAAAGTATTTTTGGCCGTGAAAATCTTTTAAAATAACACATCTGCCTAAAATAACACATCTGCCCTGATGATGGACACTGCAATGCTGTCCGAAACGTTGGCTAAAGAAGGAGTTAGCGCAACACGGCATAACACCCCAAAAACAAATAACAAACATATTTTTTGGTATTCACAATGTATACCAATTCTTAATAAAGGTTAATCAAAATAGTGATTTAGCATTAAGCTTCGCCTTAAATTTCTTTGGACCTTGTCAAATATTGTTTTAAGGGGTATGGTAGTATGTTTTTGATATAAAGTTGCCATGTCCAAAACACAGATTCTCCTAAAGATTTCGTCCGAACTGCTGGTGATCGGTAGTTTTAGAAGGCACAGTTTTTAATAGATGATGAATAACGCACAAGAGATTACCAACAGACCAGAGCCAGTGATAAATGGCAACCCCAATTGGGATATTTTGTGTGGCTGAAGAGAGTGGGGAGGGGAAGGAGAAACGTAAGATGAAGGTGGGAAATACGTGGCTAATCAAACCCGATCACCTAACACAACTTAAGTCATTACAGGCTCCATTTCAATTCTAAATGATGGTCCAGATATTTCAGACGTCGTTGTATGTACAACTGTACATACACTAATCATCATTATGAGTATCAATTTAGTAGGTATTCAATGTCCGTGTGTGATGTTTATGGGCATAAATAAGCACCTGTGCCTTTGTTCTAATTCAAATTAATTTGCCAGTCTGACGTCCTGAAGCTCTCACCGCACTAGAATAAATAACTTCTCAAGCATACCCTGTAATTCGTTCAAAACAATATATTATTACCTGCTATCTATAAATGTGTACAACATTGATAAAGAACACGCAAGGTTGGCCCTAGCTACCTGAAAATACACAACAGGGGATAATATGACGCTTAGACTACTGCGTTTTCAACTATGTTCGCTTATTCCAAAAACTAATTACCTCGTTTCTTCCCGCCTTAGAGATTTTTCCTTGAGTTCTTGCTTACATACTCCATTTAAGTTTTGTGGATATTGACTATAGTGAAATCAATAATCTTAACTTTTAAAGTTGCAATTCATTCGAATGTCAGTTTTTCAAAACTAATTAAACCATATTAATAAAAACAGAAAAGTGGCAGCAGAGAAAAATAAAATAATACGTTAGGTTATCTCAGGTGAGTTTAGGTAAGGTAAGGTAAGGTAAGGTAAGGTAAGGTTAGGTCAGGTTAGGTTATGTCAGATGAGTTTAGGTTAGGTTAGGTTAGGTTATGTCAGGTGAGTTTAGGTAAGGTTAGGTTTGTTGCTCTTTTTTCACCTTTATATTATCAAATTAAATTATTTATACACGGAACTATAAAAGTGTCCAATAATAGTATTAGCATTATTGACCATTACATAGTTCACTAATGCAGTCATTACGGGTACTCTCTATTATATTTTATACCAATGGTTTAGAATCACCTCTCGACCGTTGCTTCCCATCTCTGGAGTTGATTCACTTTTCCACTATATGCACCGCGGAACACGTGCAAAAATGAAAGTGCAATGGATACCTAATTTGCATTCGCTGTTTTCTGCGGCGGCTGTGAATATCAAATGCAGTTAGTTATAAACAATGGAGCAACAAGAGAGAATGCATGTTTCCACTGTCGATTGTTTAATGACATCTACCATCATCAAAAACACTAATTTCGGTTGTTCGTCTGTGCGTGATTGACACTCTGATTCAGTGAACTCGAATTTGTTTTGAATTGAAGTGTCATTTTCAAAACTGGAACTGATTGTGTCAACAATTCAGACAAGCGACAAGTACCTATCTTATATTTTTGTACTAGAAAGTTATTTTAAGTCCATATTTGAAATGTGTATTTCTTTCGTTTGAAATTCTTGGGATTTATATTGACAAGAAAAGAAGTATTCGTGATTTAGCTAACATGCAATAAATTATCAATCCTACAATCTAAGTGACAGAACAGTTAAAACAAAATAGAATGATTCTGAATAGAAGGAATAATCAGACCAATTGAATATAATTTTTGAAATCATTCATTCAGATAAGATACGACGGATGCATATGCATGATAAAAGATACACATCGAAAATATTGAATGTTTATAAATAAATCTGAATTGAATAATGTAATAACAATTATTGTATGCTTTTTATGAAAAAATAATAATTCGATTATTTAAATGTTTCGAATGCGTTTCATCATCCTCCTCACTAGATGGGAAGCTATCAAATGCAGCAAAGTAGTTATTCGATTAAATAGAAACATGCTTATTGAAAGAACGCATTTTGTTCTTTGAATTACTCATCTGTTGACAATATTTTCTATGGTGTGAAGTAGATACGTTAAAAAGGAGTTTGAATTATTCGAAGATTGTGGACTTTACGTGATTCTTTCAAAGAGTTTTTAAAAAAATTAGCCGTGTTTCATTTATGTCAAACTGTTAGATTTTTATAGATAATTTGACATTTTAAGGTTCTGGTGTTTTAAAATGATTTCGATTGAGTTTGATAAACCCAAAGAACATAATTTTACAACACGGCAACATAGAAACGATGGGACACAGTACTAAATCATGAACTTTAAAGGGCGAGATCAAAGTTTAAGAAGTGAGACAGTTTTAGTGGAAATGATCTTAAACATAATATGGGTTGAGTACTAAAAGCAATTTGAATAAAATATTGCGTAAATTTTGGGTAAAATGTGTTAACTTTGGATAAATGGATATTCTTAAAATGACTGGGCAGACTGGATGACAATTTCGGGTGAAAGTGGCTTAGCATGGCCCGGGCAGCAGCTGGCCGTGTGACACATTTATTTGAGAAATATACGTAAAAAGTACACTTGCGGCGCTAGCCTACTCCGGTCATTTTTATTAAGCGGATAAATAGGTTAACATTTAACATTCCTCGACTAAAAGGGTTACGTAATATCTCGCACATTAGTTTAGTACCCCCTCTCGTTTGTCTATGTCACCCTTTCTTAGACCTCTCCATTACTTACTCAAATTACGTCACAGACAGAACCACTTCAACTTCTTAAAAAAAATCTCACTGCCTGTTGTGCTCTGGAGTCATGACCATTGCGAAGCATAATCGTAATTATTTTTAGGGTTATTATGCCGATTTGTACTGCCTTCTTTGGCTAGCCAGATACTTGACGGCGTCACCAAAATTAAACGACGAAAAACACCTTAATTTAACTAATTATTGGTACAGCACCGCCCCGACAAGGCATACGTCCTGGGTTCGAGTCCTAGACACGACCGTATCTTTTTTCTGATTTTTCTGTTTCAAATTTTCGTTTAAAAATCGCTAACATTGTCTTCAATAACTAAACAACCATTTAATATTTTCAATTATATTGTAAAAGCTTAAACTTTCAAGCTTTTCAATTGTTTAATCTTGACACAACATTGAAAGAAAATCAGGTTGAATATTGATTTTCAAGGAACTCGAGAAACCGAATTGATTAATATTAAATTCTAGGTAAATACTCCATCTAAATCCAGACGTTAACATCTTAACTATAAAGTAAAATATCCATTTCAAGCAGCAAAAGATCCCAAACGGTGAGGTCTGGCAATATGAAAATTGCGAAAATTGGAATTTTTAGGTACTTTTGGCTTTCAGATCAAAGCGTCTTTTCCGTCATCACCTGTGAAGTTTCGAAATATCACTTTTACTGTCGACCCGAAAAATTTTTTTTTTTTAATAACTATAATTCAACTATGTATGTTAATTAATAAAGATGTACTTTAAAATATATAATTGACTGAGGATTGAAGCTTCCTTAACAGGGACTAGCTCTTAACTGCTGTGAACATTCAAAATTTTATTTAAAGTAAAAAAAAAGGTTAAATGATTTGTTTGACTGAGGATTCAACCTTCCTCCCCAGAGACTGGAGTCAACAACGCTTACACCTAAGCCACATTGTAATTGGATAGTACCGAAATTTATTTCGTATATTAACAGCTGTAATTTTATATTTATTAAATATGTATAATATCATACAATTTCAGAAAAATGCGTTTTTGAATGAGTGCCACCATTAGAATGTTGCATTGATAGAATGCATTGTCATCGGCAATGAGTCTATCTGACGAGTTTCAGCTCGATCCGTTGTCGGGAAGCGGGTTAATTTCCACTTTCAAGATTACACTTCATTTATTCATTAATTCATTCAATCGAGAAAACAAAATCTGAATTCAAATACATGTACTTCAAAAGACAGACTAATAATATACAAGAATTCAAATGGTGAATGTGGGTAGTTGAACTAGTTCAACATAAATCAATGTGATGTACACAAAGTTAAAGCATTTTTAAAGTATAGGTAATACGTAATTTTAAGCATTCTGTTATTATTATTTATAAATTAAAGATTCCGAAACTTTGGGACCGCTTTGTCCTGTTGTTTGAAAATTAATTGATTAACCCCTTGACGCCGGTTTGAATCAGAAACCCCCGGGGAATTGGCGTCACACTCATTGTCACACTGATACGTCAGTCAACAATCTGTTAATTAATGGAACGTGGGTCGGGTCATCACATTGCTTTGCAATCATACTCGTCAAAGGTTCTGTGCCATGTCGTAAAACCGCTATATTAAAATGAAAACATGAAAATTAAAAAAATAACAAAACAAAAGATCTTTTGTTTTAAATTTTCTATAAACGTATCAATTTGTGCGGATTGATGAAGCTATGGCACTTGTTGAGTCTATTCTTGAGACAAGCCTGACTCGGTGTGAAGGAGTCGAAGCTCTGGAAGCGACCTCGGAAAACATCTTCGAAGCGCTGCAGTAGCGCGGGAGCTCAAACATTATTATGTACGCGTTATTGTGGTTTTTGTTTCACTCGTGGTTATATCATTGTATTATGTTTGCTTATGTGTAGGAATAGGATTGAAATAATTTACTTTTCAATTCCGATAGAATGAAGTAAGAGTGTGTTTGTGCGGATGTTTAATATTCTTCTCTACCGCTCAATATCGTCGACGATGTTGACTTATTTTTAAAATCAAATGTTATCGAGAGGCGTGAACTCCATATAGGAACCCTACTCTACTCGCGTAAAAATTTAAATAATATTAACATTTATAAACTTAAGAAATAAATCTATGCTTTGAAAAATACGCGCGAATTTCCTGCAACGAATCGCAGCGCCTAGAGCACCACACCGAGCATGGATTCCGTCCGGGTGGGATTAAAACCGGTTCGCTATTTTACCTTCTGCCTACCCTGATCCAAAACTCTGTGCACGCCACTAACCATACCATGGACATCACGAATATAATAATTGAAAACCTTCTTTGTAATGAAACATACTAAAGCAATATTATTTGTCGTTCGCTCAATATTAAAAAAATATATTTCACCCAAAGATAGAACGAAATAAAGATCCGATAACATATATATATATATAATAACAACTATATATAATAACAACCAAAACACAAAGCTCTCAGTAATGTAGTAGTTTTAATCGATCCAGCCCAAAAATATTATTAGACAGTTAAGTATGAATATTAATGATTAAGTCGAGTGGAAAATGTGGGAGTCTATAATAACCATACAACAGCCTCTCATCAAAAGAGATTAAAAACGTTTTTCATTTCATCATCTCTAAAAGTGTTCTACGACGTTCGTCTTATTCTCCTCAATTCCCTCAAGTCATCAAATTCTTCAAAAATTTCGTCTTTGAGCCAACAAACTATACGTAATAAACCGCCGCCGGTGCAATTTGCCAGGCAGTCGGAACTAATGTCAAAGTTCCTCCAAGAATTCGCAGGAAGGAGGAAGATGCCCTGAGGGGAGAGACGGAGAAGAAGAATTCAAGGAGAGACGGAGAAGAAGAATGCAAGGAGAGACGGAGGAGCAGAATTCAGGGAGAGACGAAGGAACAGAATTCCCTCGCCTCGTTCGCATTGAAACAATGCCTTCAGAATGAGGAACTTTCATAATGGAATACTTTGCATATAATACAGGGTACGCTATTAAAACATGGAAAAGTAAGTCAAACTTTTGACTTTAATTTATTGCACTTTCATACATAATTTAAGAATATTATTATAGAATGCTACCCGATTCCACGTGATTTGATTTTTTGTAGGTAGGTGGTATATTGGGTGTTAAAGAGACATACCTGGCTTATTTTTACCAGTGATTTCTAATCTTGTTTGGAGTTAAAATGTAAATGGCATTTTGGTCTCGAGAAAGCAGTAATGTGAAGCACCCAGATCTAGTAATTAAACAAAGCTAAAGCAATTTCAAGTAAAATTAATTATCTCATTCTTAATCTCTCACCCCCGAGGAGGAGGGGTAAGACTCTCAACTAGCATTCCTGAGTTCACGGGTTCAAATCCCGGCGTGCGCAAGTAAATTTTATTTGAGGGATTTGTTGATTGACACGTTCCAAAGTGAAAGATACTCTCAGGATCGCCAGTGTAAGACCACTACTCAGAATTGAAACTTTGACCAGATCTGAATAGCCACCTACTTCCCCACTTTCCTCTTCCCCATCTTCTTTCCCTCCCCACTACATTCAGCCTTAAAAACATACCCCAATTGGGGATTTTTATTTTTAAAGATAAACTAATGTTTATAAGATAAGGTTTTATGCATAGCACAAAGGATAACAAATAATTATAAGCAATAATTAGTCGCCTGAAATATCAATACAAATTGAAAATATCTCCCGAGTAAAAATAAATGCCGCCAACGGGATTGAACCCGTACCTTCTGATGTCCGGTCAGGTGCTCTGAAACCACTGAGCTATGTCGGCTTATTTCCAACCCGCTAAATAATTCAATATGTACTAGTACCTCAATCAACCCTCTCTGCCTAAAAAAATTATAATCCATAATATTAGCACAGATATGTTCAGTGAATAGATCTGTACAGCTAGGTGCTATCCAACGTTCCTATTTTCCTTTATTTGCTTTAGCCTCACAACATTTACCGAAATGGGGGTGCTACAGTTGCACTAGCTCCGAAAAATCAGAAACCAAGTGGAAAATGGATTTAAATTGTTTTAACATGTAAATGGCACCCCCTGTTTATAGTAAAATGATTTATCTACCCATAGCGGAAATTTAACTTAGTTTTAGAGGCGTGAATATATTATTTTACTGTCTAACTTTGAAGAAAGAGTTTATTACTAGGGGGTTATGGCGATATAAAGTTTTGTGAATTGCTTTTACGAGATACTGTATATTAAATTGAAGTTCAAATATGTGTTTAACGGGCGATTTAAAATATTCTCTCAAACCTCTCACAATTTTTATGGAAAACAGAGGAAAAGGAGCTTAATTTATTACATAATCTCTAAACAGTATAAAATAAAGTCGCTACCGCGTCTGTCTGTTTGTACGCTTAGTTCTTCTGAACTAAACAAAGGATTTTGATAGGGTTTTGACTATCATTTAGAAAATTTCTTCGTATATAATACATGCATATAACACTTATAGAAGTAGAGAAAAGTCGAAGTTTTGTAATCAAGTCGTAAAAAAATTATTTTTGGGCGCTTACATTGTTAACGCTGGCTAAACCTCATGAAATACATCAAAATAATGTACTACGGAATTGTGTATTTAAAAAGGCCTACAAAAAAGTCAATGATGGTATATGTCTATTTCCTAAGGATAACCCCTAGCAACGCCGGGTACATGTAAGGTAGTAATTAATAATTCATCATTTATCACTTGTGGTTAATGTAGAAAAGTGAAAATATTGCTCAATTCAAGAAAATAAATCTGTGATAGTGACTCTAGTTCAATGAATGATTTGTTTTGAATTTAAGTGTCATTTTCAAAATTGGAACTGATTGTGTCAAGAATTCAGACAAGCGATAAAAAATAATAAGTGATTAAAAGCGTATTATCCCCACTCCCCATACCGGTTCCATTGAGCCGGCTGGGCTCGCATATGGCCTCGAGTGAAATTTGAAAACGTGACGTCATCATTCTTGTGCGAACTATGGTCGAGGCATCATCGGTTCATTTTACGAAATAACACGGCAAAATGTTGACTTGTACTATGAAAACTTGTAAAAATAGATGTGAAAAAGAGAATAAACCCAATTGTCGTATTACATTCCATATATAAGCATTATTTTACTTTATTTTAAGCATATTCACATCGTATAATATGAATCAGTTGTTACTATCACATCGAGAAACGTCTGGACGCGAAACACAAAGCTGGTGGGTTGCTGGGAAGTAAATTATGAACATTTATAAAAGTGTCTTAACTAAATACTCTGAAACTAACTACGACTCTGCAAACAGAAGAAATTTACTTTGCCGAATTTGGACTTCGCAAATTAGTTCATAACGTGGCGAGTAATTTGCGCTCCCATGTAAAAATGTGTATTCATTCAGAGGCAGATTTTACTTTTAAGAACTAAATGGTGATATTATAATGCGAGATGCCTATTTACTGTCAGATTGATTTATTGACGAATCACAGTCAGCTTAACCCCCTTCGTTCTTCAACAGTTGATTTTACCCCTCGCCATTATCTTCTCGTCTATTAATTCCTATGTCTGTGTTTATTCATCTCATTTGGGTTAACTTTGTGAAACTTTTCTCATAAGCTGTGTTATGTATAATATGACGCATAATTAGGCCCAAGTACCTACAAAACTGAACAAGTTGGATTAAGCGACAGTATAAGGTTGGCTGAAGTTTTCGGGATAAATTCGCGATGTGCTTACCATAAAAAAAACCATAAAATTGACGTCATCTTTGTAGGATTAAATTGGTGTTGAAAAACAGAATAATGAATAAATCACGGCTGTAACATAATAATATCGTTACAGTCGTCTTTTTCGTGATTCAAACCAAATAATGAATGAATCACGAAAAAGACGACTGTAACTATATTATTATTTTACTAGCTGAAGCACTCCGCGTTGGCCGGGCTTTATTCAGCTTTTAAGGGGTGGGAAAAGGAGATAGGGTGGTTTTTCGAAATCGCATGTACACATTGACTTTCCTCTTGTATTGAAGGTAAAGTGTGCAAAATTTCATCAATCTCGGAATAAAACTGCAAATTAGTATAAAAAACAAACTCATACCGGGACACTCTTCTTTATAATAAGGGCCGTTCAAGTATTACGTAAGCAGATTTATTACAATTATTTACCCCCTCTTCCCCCTTGTCAGCAAAAGTAAGCAAAGCTCTTAACCCCCCCCCCCTCCCTCCCTCCCTTGCTTACGTAAAAATTGGTACCTATATGCATTTTTCTGTTAATGTATTCTGTTTTATAAACAATTCAACTTTGGCGAAAGAGGATCAACGGTAACACAAATATTAACTTGCTTTGATTTGCTTACAACACGTCAAATCGTCAATTGTACTGAAACGAAACAATAGATTGATGGAAGAAATTTTGACAAGTGAGCAGCGCGCGGTAGTTCCCCCATTCGCTTCTAAGCGAGTACCTAAACGTATTAATTATTTGTGGGAATCCCCGAATATGTATTCGGTTTTCAAACATAGACAATGTGTGGGTTGCCAATGTGTAAAAAAAAAATAACTACTGCTGAGCAGTGCTGACGTAATCACTATATCGACCGCCCACCCCCCCATGTCATCAAAAATAAGCAAAGCAAAGACCCCCCTGTCCCCCTATAGTGCTTACATAATACTTGAACGGCCCCATATTACTAGCCGTGTACCCTGCGTCGCACGACTTTTCTGTACTTTCTATAAATATAATATCATGTATTATATATGAAAGCCTTCCAGAAGAAATTATCTAAATGATAGTGAAAACCCTATCAAAATCCGTTGCGTAGTTTAGAAGAACTAAGCGCTCAAACAGACAGACGCAGATAGCGACTTATTCTAGTATAGAACAGACACTAGCAGAAGTCCCCGAATATATACATATTTAGATATAAGGTAGATAAAACCCGTTCAAATGATAAAAAAACACAAAAAAGAAGAAAGGGATCTCCGCTTTTCTGACCTCAAAGAGAGTCGCAAAAATAAATAGAATTACTTCGGCTCTTGACATTTAGCCCTTGATTAAAATCTAGTTAAATATGTTTTTTTATCATCGCGACATCGACATAGAAACTACAAGATTGGCGTGCGAAAAAAACGACAACAAGACAAGAATTCATTTTAATTGGTAACTAACTATTCATCTCAGTATTTATAAACAATAATGTCGTAAATATTATCTGAATTGCATTTCTTGACAGAGTGCTTATCTAGAATAGTGAGAAAAGTTGTGCCAATCTCTAAAAAAACATTTGTACTGGGTATGTAAATGATATGTCGCGGAGTGCATGCAGTTTAACCGTAGCTGTGAAACAAATCCAATTAATTCGAAGTGCGCGAAATTAGACCGATAAGGGTTAGCAAGTAAGCCATAGGAAAAGCCTATAACTCCCTTTGGAGATATTAGTCGTTTTCTGAACTTAAGGATACTCAGAAATACAAAAAAAACCACTAAGGAAATATAAAACGAAGAAACGAGACCAAAGATGCCCGAACATGCTGGAATGATTTAGCAACGAAGAATCCGCCGAAGACTTCAGTTCTTCAAATATCTTTAACCCCCAGGGGCCGTAGCCCTACATTTGCAGTGGTGAAGAATTATGCCCATGCACGGTACAAAGCACTGCAATTGTGTCGTCCTTGTATATTCATTTTGCCTTCGGTTATTAGCTTTACTGGGTTAAAGACAAAAATAAAAATGTCACTTTATCAAGTTTTCTTTTTTAACCTTAGTTCCACACATGATTTTTTCTCTCTCGGGGCCTATGTCATCTGTGGGGATGCTGCATGGAGGGTAGTTTTAGGGAAAGTAAGGAGATACAGTTCTGGGAAAGAAAAAAAGTATGAGGGGTAGGTAGGAATATGTGAGCCAATGTGTCCAGAAGTGACGAACGTATGAATCCATCCCTCCCATTGCGGTGCAAGACGATGGGTCGAGAGAGAGTCCGGTTGGAGAGATCAAAAGGTCTCCCTCAACCAGTCTTTGCCGATTCGACCTGCCAGGCAGTAGGTGGACATAGACAAAACAAACCTCACCCCATAGTATGGTATTGTCTTTAACAAAAAAATCTTTTTATTTTGTGTAATTTCTTCTCTGCTTCAGCGATATTTTAAAACAGTTTAATTTATTTTTATAAAATTATAGGGGCATTATAGACAACAAAAAAAATAGAAAAAATATTTAGATCCTTGCATCAAATTCCAATAGATAATTATTTACAAGCGAAGGGGTTTTCTTGCACAGACTTTACCAATGGCAGTTAAATATTTGCTAGCAATTCTAGAGGAACGTCTATTTGCTAACTTGTAACGCCTTTGCGGTCATATTAATTCGAACTTCATTCGTGTTAGGTTGAATTTAATCATATTTGATAATGTTTCCCGTCAGCATTGGAAGACTGCCAAACGTTTAACCCCACTATCCTTCATCATTGCCCATTGCGTACAGAGGGTGCGTGCCATGTACTGTGTACAGACTTGGTAATTTAAAAGATATTAGCGACCAATTTATCAATTTAATTAGTGACTCAGATCAAAGAAAGACAGACTTGAAACAAAATCAAATACTTCCATCAACCCCTGGAATGCCCTCCTCCGTCTCACGGGTCGGTGGCCAAACGACATAATTCGAATGCCGCAAGACCTTACCCAGAAAAGTTCCACACTGAACTGCGCTACAGACCGCTACCTTACTATAGCGAACTTAATTTTCTGCGCAGTGTCTTGCAGCATTCGGTTTATGTCGATCGCTTACCGACCCGTGGGATGACAAGCTTAGTGTGAACCTTAAAATGCCATTCGCCTGTTTTTTTTTGCAAAATTATGTTTTTGAAATTTTGTACCGTCGTGACAGATATCTTTTTTTTATATATTTATAGTAAAATGTATACATCTGTCTTATGTATTTTTCCCAGGATAGCTAGGTATTTACAATGGAAGGCCAAATTATTAGTTACAATGGAGTTTTTTTCTTATTACTCTACTTTAATGCACGTATAAATTTATTGCTAATTTAATGAATAAAATTGATAGAAAAATACTTATGGTAAGTCATAGAACTAGAAAATGAGGAGGAAAGCAATTCACTGGGCCTCAAAATGATCGACAAATTCGTGACATTTGCCTGGAAAACTGGAGAAAATGTAAGAAGGAATTGTATCCAAAAACTGTTTCTGAAAGGTTGTTAAATACGCTTTCAAATTATATTATAAGAAATAAACATATAATTTTTGATAAACTAAAATTTTTAATGCACACAATTTTTTTTTTTTTTAAGATGGCACACTACGTTTTTTCATCTAAACATTGAACTGAAATTACTGATAACAAAAAATCACTCATTTTATTAGACAAATGCATTATAAACATTACTTCATCTCAATTTTTGTCGTTTCATATAAAAAATAATTAATAAATAAAGTTTTATTAATTTTTCTCAAATTGCGGTCGGAACTTTTAGTTTCATAGTGGTGTACAATGTACATTTGAATTATTTTGTAGTTATCTTCTAGATTTGAATATAAAGCATCGTTTTTTTTTCTTTCTAACACCATTCAAAACATGTTTCTCACCGTGACAGTGAGGGAGACACAAGGATTTCTACTAGACCATATGAGCTGTTCCCAAAATGGTTCCCTAAATGGTTTGTTCCGAAAACCGAACAAATTAGCCCGTGGGGTTAAGTATCCTGAACACGGTTAAAGCGGTATTCGTTACAAATAATATTCAAATTAGCCTTTCGAACATAACATGTGTTGTCGGATTCTAAACGGAAACATTCTGAGGGGATTAAAGTCGGGCTGAATTATAACTATGAACGAGTTGCTGAATTGGTATGGACGTGATATCATTTATAAGTCAGTTACTAAATGCATAATCCGGGATTGGATTGGACAGCCCATGTGTAGCTGTACTACTGAGATACGTGTATAACACAGTAGGTATATACAGTATGTTCCGTTGTAGTCACCATTAGCGGTGGGAAGTTTTGATTGGATTCAAAACTGATTTAATTTTCTACGAGTACAAAATGCACGTTTCATACCAGGGTTGTTTCGTTACGCAAAGTAATGCAATTCACTGCATTCGTAGTTGTATTTAACTGTTAATCAACTTGTTTTATGATGATATATTTGTGCACTGGAAATAATTGAAAATTTAGATTAGTTATGTCAACTTCACATCGACCATCGTAGATCTGATAATCATGCATAATTGAGAGAATGGTACGAGATGATAATTGTGTTTATTTACGTTACAATAGCCTGCATTTAGCTGCACTGTTCATTACCCGAGAGTTGGTAATTCTCTGGTTCGAGAAGCTTGTTCCCTGTCAATATCATCTCACAAGTACTTGTTACACTCTAGCGACATCTGACGGACTCTGGAGTAAGCTTTATGACTAGCGCCATCTATTGCTTAAATACTCAACCTTATTACAATACATCACACCAATACAATACAGGCAAAAGATCGCGGGTCGCGGTTCCCGTAATACACTAAGTTTTAATTTTGTTAAATATTTCTTCACACATTTTTGTTACATTAACACATTAGGAAAATAATTTCCCCCAGGGCATATGTCATCTTTGGGGATGCTGTGTGGGGGGTTCTTTTTAAGTAAAGTAAGGATAGCGTCATTGAGGTGATTTTGCACAAAAACGGCGCTATACAAATCATCCAAATATTATTATTATTAAGAAGTTCTGGAAAGGAAAAAGGTGTGAGGGTGGGTAGGAATCTAGGGGTCAGTGAGGTGTTGGTTATACAATAAATGTTTCCCGGGGCGGCGGTACCCAGACCCGCCTCCCAAATTGAAATGTTATTGTTATTTAATTCATATAGTAAATTCACCAGGACAAAGTATGTATCGAAGTTAACGATAAATTATACATGTGAAATTACACAAAAATAAACAACAATACCAACATTAAACACACACAAGTACTTACTTATCATATAATATTTATTTATTTATGATATATAAATGAATGTACATGCCCAATGGGGCTTTTTTTTAATAGACAATAATGTATAAAATCAGTAGTAAAACCCAGGTAATAAAATTAGTAAAATAATTTAAGTAAACAAGAGGTAAATATCATCAGAACTAATTTTGGTGTGGGTCTGTCACTTTGCGTGATTGCAACTCTGGTTCAATGAACTCTGATTTCCTTTGAATTTTTAGTGTCATTTTCAAAATTGGAATCAACTATCATATATGGTAACCGGATAAATCATCACAACTTTAAAATGTTATATAAAGTCATGGAAAGTGATGAAACAAAAACTTTATTAACTGGGTTATGTAGGTTAGGTTAGGTTAAAAAAAATTTGTTTCATCGTTTCTAATGACTTTATATCACTTTTTAAAAGTGTGTTGAATTGTCACTGTGTTGAGTTATCATGGAACCATTATACATATTTACGTGACTTGGTAGAGGTGAAATACCACTACCTATTTTAATTGTTTTTTATGTGAATTCCGCACTAAAAACTGCTCGGAGGCAGTGGAACTATAACCTCCTCAATTGGGGAATGTTGTAAGACTGAAGGGGATGGGAGGTGTGTAGGTGGAGAAGAGAAAGCTTTGGGAAGTACCTGGCTAAACAGATCTGATTACTAATCACGACTAAATTTCGAGCAATGTTTCATTTCTGAATGGCGGTATATCACCAGGGCGATACTGAGAGTATCTACCATTCTGAATCATATAATATGCGGTAGAATCAATCGTTTACCTACTGGATACTTGGAAATAAAACCAAAAAAAATATAGAATATCACATTTCATTAGCTCTTTCCAAGAAATTAAGTTTATTAGCTAATTAAGAAAATGATTCTCTCTCAGAAAACAGAATACTTTGCAGTTATTATGCATCACTTTCTCCCGACATGGCCCACTGAGAAGAGGTAGGCGAGATGACTAAATTATCATCGTTTGTCTTTAGTGGCGGTGTCAAGTGAACACGTGACCCTAATTGACCCAATCAGGGACCAAGGAATTATTCCGTCTGGGAGACGAGTGGGCCCCTACATACTTACAGCGCCCTCTGGCGTAGAATACATCAAGCCTCAATAACGATTGCTCTTAATTTAAATAGTACAGTAATCAATCGAGTTACCAGGAAAGGTGGCTAAAAACATATCAAAATAATGTATTTCCCGGTTAATCGAGGCAGTAAAAGCTCGCACAGTTTTCATTGGAAGGAAAGCTGTCATGCAAACTCGAGTTAGACATTTTCATTGAAATGGATTTGAAGCAGTTAAAAGACGGATTCAAAGTTTATTGGAGAAGTGCGAAAGATCTTCAAAGAAAGAGAGAAAGAAAGAGGAAACAAAGCTTTTCAAGAAAAAACATTTCACAACGTCCCAAATTATGTACATAATTTAAGCATTAAAAGTTCTTAGGCAGGACAGCAAATTGACAGATTCTAGAGTTGGATCCGGCCATCATTGAAGTTAAAAAGAGGGTTTTATTAACATTTGATTGAAATTTATGTGCACATGTGTAAAGGACATGATAAAAATAAGATCCTAATGGAAAATTACAATTTCCATAAGAATGGTTGATAAAGCACCAAAACCACGGTTTTAGATTGACTTCTAGTTTCAGAACAAAAATCTTTAGTCATGTCAAATCACAGAAGTTCACAATTTCGCTCTGCAACAGCAGTCAATTTGCCAAAAAGACATTTGATTAAATATGGCGTGGGGTTGATTCGTTGATTGAGAGTGCGAAAAGAGGGTGCACTGCCCGATTAACAGCTATGGTAGGTTAATTGAAAACGGTGGCGGATTGATTGTAAAACAGATGTTTTATTGATTGATTCCAGATGAATCCGTCGAACCAGCCGAAAGGGAATTTATTGGATTCAAGAATTCAACCACTAGGAGTAAGAAAAAATTGTGTCTGTTGGTTTGCTAATGAGATTTTTAAAGTGGCCTGGATAAAATTAAAGAGGAAAGACGAATACTGGTAGCTCTTTCCATATGCACGCCGCTTTACAAAGACGCGAGTCAGAAAACTAATATTTTTATGGCACCGATATCAAAGTTCACCGCGTTCACGCAAGTAACGAATAGAAAAAATAGACAGACTCAGTATCCCTACGTCTTGTCTGTGCACTAGGATGTCATGGCAATCGATCTGCTAACAATTTATTGTTAAACAGACGAACCGCACTACAAATTAGATTACCACAGTCAGACCTGATGCCGATGTAACCCAAATTTACAGCCATGCAGATTTGTGTACATTCCCCGGAACACTCCCACCTGATTTAAAAGTCCACAATACACTTACTCAATCCTAGAATACTTAGCATGAATTTACGACAGTCAAAGTTCTGAAAATTACCACAATTATCTCTCAGAGCAAAAGTTTTCGTCCTCCCCAATGCACACAATGAAAATCCTGCAGAATTCACCTGCCCGAACAACAAACCAAGACCCCCCCAAAACTCACAAGCCATTGAGCAATTACCCAAAAGTCCACGTGTACTAACTAGTACCTACCATGACTCGGAACACTAAACTCTCACGTGGACCTTAATAATCACAGGGATGCAGGAGGGTGCCGAAAGTAACTGTACCGTTTCCCATTGCCAAATTAACTACAGGGATGCATGTTCAAGCTTGTGTGATAGAACGGAGTGTTCTGAGTAATAAGTTGAACGGGGGAGGAAATTTGTGAAACGGGCACTTTATACTGGACGTCAGAAATTTATACTTACATTGATAAATTGTTAAAGCTTCTTTATATGTTTATAATGGCTGACATTTTAGCCCACATTCTTTTCGAGTCTATGACACGTCTAACTAATAATTTATATTTATTTTTCGGAATAACTTTATTAAGTAAAACCTCAAATTGTAATATTTAATTATTGAAGACAATATTAGCGATTTCTAAACAAAAATCTGAAACAGAAAAATCAGAAAAGGATACGGTCACATCTAGGACTTGAACCCAGGACCCACAACAATAATTAATAATTTATCTATGTAATGACCGTACAAGAGACTTTACATCTGCCATAGAGGCTATGGAATCCTCAATCAGGGGCAGGTGGTTGTATGACTGAAAGAATTGAGAAGGGGAAGGAGAAGGGAAGAAGAAGGTTGGCTATTCCGTTCTGACCACTAAACAGGGTTACCAATATAAATAGCCAACATAATTATGTACTGCAAGTTAGAGTGACAGATCTCTAAACCAAACATAATGATGAACTGATCAGTTCTTCGGCTTCTTCTTACACGAGGAATGTTTTCTATCACTAAACCTCAACGCTCGTAAACGAGGTTTCCAAATGGGAAGCTGGTACCTATTACAGTTAACGTGCTTAACGTCTCGTGCCACACAGGCACTAAAGTATTATCTAATGGGACGTGAGTGCTAAAATGCATTAGACGTTGCATTATTTAGTAGATTCGCGAGTTTTGCACATGGGGTTTCAAAACTAAGAGATTCGAAGGGAACTAAATTTTGATAATAAAGTTTGCGAGACCTAAAATAGATACTCTCTACGAACACCCTACAAAAAGGTTGAATACAATTTATTGAAAGTCTTACGATGTTTGGCCTCCCGACCCTTCCCTTGCATTAATTTCACTCTAGGGAAAATTATTAGAAAAATGTTTGTAGATTCGTGCCTACTAACCGGGATATGGGATTTACGCGGGTTCGCGTTATCCGGGATTCACTGTAGAAATAAATCCTGTTCTTTTTGTCGAAGCGAAAAATCTACTTGGCACGTGGACACGTGGTACATACCGAAGAGTATCAATGACCGGGCCAAACTAATAAAAAAAGGGTTCGTTGTTTGCCTTTCTGGTTTGTTATGTTTTGACACTGTAATTCAAAGAATAAAAGACAGGAGACACTTAAGTAAGTTTACAGTAGAAACATGGATAAACATATGGATATTTAGCACCATAGATCATCATGAAAAAGACAATTCAAGATAAAAGTAGTTCATCAGCGCAGTAATTTTGGACAAAAAAAGTGTGCAGATAAAAATATATTTCAAAGCTCCAAGGAGCTCATGATCGAATTTACTTTATTTCTTATACAAATATAAACTTTTTTCAGAGATTGATAAATTTTGCACACTTGACCTTTAAAACAAGATAAAGGTCACGGGCGGCATGAGATTTAAAAAAAAACACCCCATCCCCATTTCCCACCCCTTAAAGCAGAATTTTGATACTTCTAGATGAAATTTGATGATGACGTTCAAAGGCGAAAATTACATATTGTATACACCTGATTTCGACAAACTCTGCGTAAAGCCTGGGCAACGCCGGGTACTTTACCTATTAATTCCAGGCAGACGAGCCTTATAAATTTCAAGACGCCAGAGGTTTTGAGGGTTTATGCTTTTATAGTCGAGTTCATTGAGTTTAATGGTTGAGGGTTTAGTCTCCTTTGATAAGGAGATTTTGTACTTTGAAATACAAACATTCCCGGGATACAAAAAACCGGACAATATTAAAATTTATAAAACCACTACCATCAATGTTGCTTATGAAGTGATGTAGGACTTGGCCAGCAGAGGGTTGAACCCGCGAGGCCTGGGTCGGAAAAAAGGTCGGATTAATACGAACCATCCTATACCCGATGTCGCCAATTAACATAAGACCTTTATAATCCTACATCCCAGACAGGCCATTGAAATTATTTATATCATACTTTTCAATTCAGCTATTGACTTTGATAAATAAATAGAACAATGTTTCGTTGTTAAAAATATTATCTTACATTTCCATCTGAGACATGTTCCCTTTCACCGTCCATTCCACCTTCTCCCCCCATTCTTCACTAATCTCTATTCACGCCCCCACCCCCACTTCAACACTTAGTAATATATTATGGTCACCCTTTGTTTTGTAATGTTATGTTAGTATTTTTTGTCCTTTCGGTTGTTCTGAAACCGGTCGGTGTATTTAAAAAAAAATATATAGTGGTTCAAACCAAGTAACATTGTTTCATTTATTGATAATATTATTTTCAAGGAGAAAATATTAAATGAATTTCACCAGAAGTAAGATAAAATTGACCTTAGATTGGACACTTCTATCAATATCTTCGTCGATTCTAATAAATAGAATGCGCGAAAGTGAGTCTGCACGTTTGTTTGTCAAATTAGTTTGTGACAAAACAAATTCAAAGCGTGTGACACGGGGGACGGAAAGGGGAGGGTTAGTTTCGGTTTAGTGGGTGGATAATCCAATCGGAAGTCGGCTTTCACGATCGCAGTTCTAGCGGACTTTGTTACTTCCGCTTTAACCGGAAGTTTACTGGGAATCTCATCACACCGCGCGCTTTAATATATTGTCTTATTGGCGAGTTTGCAAGTTAGCGTGACTTGATTTAGTCATTAAACCGTCATATTTGGGGATGCTGTGTAGGGAATTTTATATTAATGAGAAAAAAACAGATAATTGTGCAAAAAAAAAAAATTCACCTGCATCCTTAAATATTTCTCATAGGGTATTTTCAAGGATAAGAAGCAGTGAAGCAGTTATAGGATGGAGGAAACACACAAGCTGGTAAGTTGTTCTAGTGTCGATCTTTTGAGCATAAGAATCTATATTTCTATTCTTTCAACAAGTAAAGTAATTTATTTATTTTATTTTAGAGATTCAACAGTTTACAATAAGGTTGGTTTATACGTGTGCAATTTACTTAACTGAGAAATCAATTGTGGATTTCATCAATATACCAATAGGTACACTGCAATTAATAATTAATATGTATTACATAATTATAAACACATATTTCGACTACCATAATACGGGCTTGTAGTCGAAAAGCATTAAAAAGCGAATATACTAAATAAAGAAAAAAATCTTATTTAAATATTTTTTCGAAGGATGCAAACACTTTGGGGTGTGACATTATATATTAAATGAAAAAAAAAACACTTGTAATACACCACTTTTATTGAATTAATAAATGACAGTCAACCAGGTTTCGCTTATCTCAAGCTTCTTCAGGGCTATCATATTAACTATTTATGATACGTTATCTTATAATAGTGCTTTTCACAGTTATTAGGAGGATGGTGAAGTATCCCCTATAATAATGAAGATTAGTGAAGATATGATGTAAGTGTAAAAATGACAATAATTTACTTTATGATAATATTTTGAAATTTCAAATATCGCTGTAAATCGAAAAATAATAAGCTCAAGGCGATGCAATACGTAGTTATGCAAAATCATGTGTTTTTGGTTTGAAAATTTGGTCGCCTAGAAATGTTTCAGATGCTTTAATTAAATACTGAGAGTAGAATACATCTTGGCCTTTGAAATAATCGACCATTTTTTAAATAAGTCTTTTTATAAGACCAGAAAAAAATAATGTATAAGGCCTTTGAAAACTTCTTTAAAGTTCAAAATCTCCTACTTGCGAAACCATTTTCGGCTATGATTTTATTGTATAATGTGGCAAATTAAGTTATTTATAAAATGATCGGAAAAAAAAATATTTATCCCTTAACATCCACAAAATAAAATAAAAGGCACTTTCTGGACATGTTTTTTTCTTGCATAAATCAAAACAGGCGGATGGTGTTAAGCGGGAATTTAAACCTTATCGCCATCTACGTAAGGGCTGTTATTGATAGCGGCTCGATTTAAAATATTGCACGACGTAGTGCATCGCCTTAAGCATGATTTTCTTTTTGTATATACTTACTCCTCCCATAAACACGAGCTCATAGAGCTCACATTATGGAGTAGTAGAATAATTAGGAAAAAAAAATATTTATTTCGCATACTATAATCATATACTAGCATATTAATCTTGTATTATTTTGTAATAAATAAATAAAATTAAATAATAATATTCACGTTAATATCAAAAGAAAAGGGATCTTAAAAATGGCATACTTATCACTTGTATTACTAACTTACGAATAATACACATTAGAATATATTGACGTAAGATCATAGATATTTAGTACTATATAACGATAGAGTAAAATTATTATCGCCACTTTTGACGGGCTTTCACTTATCGTTCTAATCAACAATATAATGTAGCTAAATCGAAGAGAGATTACAAAACACGATGACGTCATGGCTTAAATGACCGTCACACTTGGCTACATTCTAACTTCTAACTGCTATCGACAGCATAGCGTTACCTGAATTACTTGTCAGCTTTCAATGAACCTGATTGTACGCGCCCAACTTTAATCATCATTTCTGAATCATTGCGCGATGCAATCGTCATGGATTGATTCAAGTTCTGAGAACAACGATTTCAATAAAACTACATTAATTGTATAATTGTAATACAAAATGAGAATCGAAAACCTCTGCGGTCAACATCGTGAAATATTAAATCTCAATAAAGCAGAAAATCTGTTGGTGTTGTTGGTGAGCAGTTGGTGTTGTATTTAACTGTTAATATTCGTCATGAAATTTTCATTACAGCTTTTTCTAAAGGAAATGTCAACGTCGTTCCCATCATGAGCAATGAAGCATTTAATCAGTGAATGTAATAATCATGTTATATTAATGCCTGATGAATGATTGATTTAATATTACTCATATCATAGATGACTGCAGTTTATTGATAAACGCGTACAATAATTACGGATTCGCGATGTCTAGCTGAGTGCTTTTATGTTAGAGAAGTGAGATGAAGATAATACCGTTATATACTATATCATATATTATATAATATCGGTGACCGAGTTGACATCGCGTTTGGGTCCCACCCAGGCGTAGTGTGTTCAATTCCTCGGCTGGCTAAGTCCTCCACCACAACACAAGCAACATTTTCAGCTTACTGTGGTGGTAGTAGGAGATTTTAAAATATTGTCAGGTTATTCGTAACCCGGGAATGTTTGTCTTTCTTTTAGAAAAAAAACAGTATTTCTATCTCTCTCTATACTGACGGGGTCATATACATTTATTTTTAATCCCATAATTCAGTAAACGGTAGATAAAATGCTAAATATCCGCCAGTATTTTACCAGTATTTTGAAATTGAGTCAGGGTAGTACATAAATTTTCTTCCATTATTCAACTATGTATTATTATTAACAATTAGTCCCCGGAAATAACGGCTCGTGACTTTTGAGTGCTAATATTACAAAAAATGACATCATTGATGTAGTTGAAAATGATTTTTTTTTTTAAATATGATTTTTTTGTATGAAGATTTTCGGGAAGTTACATTTTGACCGTGCAAGAGCACGAGCCGCCAATGGGTTTTTACGTAGAGTTTTTCAAAATCATTTTCTCTAATTTGTAACGTCAAGGTGCAAACGTGCATTAAGAACTATCAAAATCAGTTTTAAGGGGGCGGGAAAATGGGAAGGGGTGGTTTTCGAAATCTCAAGTAGACTTTGACCTTTCTTTTGTTTTGAATAGATAGATTATTAAAGATTTATATTATTTATTTAAGCAAATGTGGTGTCGCGAAGCTGCGAACTCTGATAAGCAACTGACACCACTTGTCTGATTTTACATGTGTCGCAACAATATTTTTACTATGGTGAAATTTTTGGGATGGGTAAAAGGGTAGGTAGGACATTTGCAGGATTTTGTATTGATATTACACTTGTCCATTAAGCCTGTGGATGCATACCTAACAATCCCCTATATATTGCGCGAACAAAATGCGTTTTTAACCTAAAACGTAAAAGTAACCAAGAAACAACTTGAGGTTCCGTAGTAAGCGTTCAAAAAGAAGAAGATGGTTGGTAAATACGAATGTTTTTGAAGAAAAAACTTTCAAACCATCTTTGAACGCTTAATAATAATAATAATTGGATAACTTGTATAGCGCCGTTTTTGTGCAAAATCACCTCAAGGGCGCTGTACAAACTTATAACACATTTTTACAGTGATCTATGTTATTACTTAACTATTTATGGAGATAATATACAGTACAATACTTACCTGCTAGGTCACTTGAGATTAACACCTAATTAACATTATCTAATTGTTTATTAGCGAAATTTAGATACAGGATTTAGATCTTAATTGGAAAATTGAATATAACTGGACTTTCTCTTAGGAATGGTATATTTAATTTAAGGGTACGACAGCTTAAAAAGGTAAGTTTTTAGTTAAGACCTGAATTACTACGGGGCCTTAAGCGAAAACTGTGAAAACATCTAATAAAAGACGACTCGTTTAAAATAGAGCAAAAATCTCCCGACACATGCCTAAGATGCATTTAAAGACACATTGTAAATGTTTTTCATACCTACAACACGTTAAATAACAGAACAAAATGTGTTTTTAATCATTTTCAGAGCAATTCAATATAATTACCGTTTCGGCTCTAAAATATTTTATGAATTGGCAGAAATTCAGAACGCAGGGCAAAAAACTACTGACGTGTAGATGCATTGATCGATTGGATAATTCATAGATAAATTTTTACAGACTAATAAATAACTTCATTCGTATATATTTTCTAACCAACTAATATACATTTTGTCGTGGGGCTTTCTTCTGATATTATTTACAAAAAACTTAAATATATATATAGATGGTCTAAAAGTTGGGAAATAAAGGCTAATTGGCAGAAATATAATCAAAACTGCGGTACATTTTTGCGGTGGCATCATAAAACTGCGGTTGAACAAAGCTAGATAATGAGATCACATAGCCGGCTACAGAAAATAATTTAACGAAACAATAGATAGTGTTAAAGGAATATTTGTCAAAGGGTAACCGCAGTGATGTAGAGTGGATTGCAGTCCGGAATCCCGGGAAACCCTGTGTACGATTCATAAGGAAAATACAAGATTAGAACAGATTTATTGGTTGCTTGACTTCGCCCAATTGAAATTGTTGAGCACGTCTTGTCTTATAGTTTTATCACAGTACAAAGATATTTCAAACCGTCATAGCTCTTGATTGAAATGACGTTCCGGGATGAAAATAATGGTGTTGACCCAAGAAATTTTAGACAGAAACACTGTGCAAATTGCATGACGCCATTTCTCACTTGAGAGTTGCACGGCTTATTCTGTCTCGCATTTATAGGTAGACGCAATATTATCAGCCGGCAAGGACATATCCATCGTGAGATATTGAGCTTTGAAAAATATACTTAACTCCCAAAAATATTTCATGTGTTTCACTTGTTTAACAAATAAAAAGATTTACTAAAAAAAATGAGTTGCGCAAGTTGAGCAAGGTTTTTCATAATTATTTATCCGGAAAATCCGTGTTTTTTCTATGTTTTGACGTCAAGCGCATTTTTTGCGCATGTCATTTTTTTCAGTTAGACGTCACGTTAATGACCGGAATGACACAATTGCACTTTTGTGCAAATCTGGTAATTACCAATCTTTTGTTGGACAAAAGTTTTAATGTGTTAATATGTACGTATTCTTAATAATAATATTATTGGACAATTTGTATAGCGCCGCTTTTGTGGGACATCACCTCAGGGGCGCTTTACAGTTGATACAGGTATTACAAAAAATATAAATATTACAAAAATAAAGTGAAGTTAAGTTAAGTAAAATGAAGAACAGGAACAGGTGACATGAAGATAGAAGATGGAGATTCTGAAGCAAGAATCGTGAAGAAACTGGACCAGCTGCTGCAGCGAGAGAGTCCACCAACAGTGCCAGCACGAGCTTCGTCATCCGTCCAGGTATGTGTCTGCTGCTAATAAAGCGCTGACACCATATTCCCTCATAGATACCAGATGTAAGTTCGTTGTAAGATATAGGAATGACAGATTTTTCAAATTCTGCCCGGGCTGTTCCCCAGCAACAATCTTTTGTATTTATTAAGGACGGGTTGTTTCGGAGAATTTGAACAATTCATCAAATTTCAATGTTCATTTTCGGGTTCTGTGAAACTTCCATTCAAGTTTTGTTATTATATCATTATAGGCTAGTTGCTTGACAGAACTGAAATATTAACAGAACTTGAAAAAATCTTTCACAGAACTTAAAAATTGACTTTGAAATTTGAAGAATTGTTCAAATTCTCCGAAACAACCCGTCCTAAGTGTTGAATTGAATAATCCACATTATAACCCCCCCATTAGTATCCTGGGCAATGAGAAGTACATATTATGGTAGTTAGTCCCAAAATTTCTGCACCGAAAGAAATTCTGGTACTATGCTATTGTTGGAAAATTAAAAATAAAACGTAAAAGTAACGGAATGGAAAGTATAAAAAAAGATGAAAACATGTAAACAACTTTGACGAAAAATCCCAGAAACAAATTTTAAATAGTACATTTTTTTTGGTTTGATTGAGGATTTAATCTTCCTCCCCAGGGACTAACTAAAATGAGTGAACCGCGCTACCACTTAAGCCAAATCCTAATTGGATGGTACCGAGATTTATTTCGTACATTAACTGCTGCAAATTTTGATGACATCCAATTTCAGAAAAATGCGAGTGTGTCACCAAAATAATGTCAGATAAAATGCATTGTCATCGACAACGAGTCTATTTGCCGAGTTTCAGCTCGATCGGATGTCGGGAAGTGGGTTAATTTCCACTTCCAAGATTCCATGTTATTCATTCATTCGTTTAATCAACAAGAAAAAATTTAAATTCATAGAGATGTATTTTTAAAAAACTAATACATATACTACTAAATTGTCTTACATTAGCTAGTTATTTTCTTTCATCCGGTATCTATAGAATACCTTTCTAGTAATTTTATCTTCAGTGTTTATGCCGCTTTTTTCTACAATATTATGATATAGCTGAGCAAGATAGATGACGAGTTTTCCTCAACAAAACACAAAGGTGATAAATTATGCATCACATTAATCATGATATAACATAATAAACTTTTTTATTTTGGCTTAACTGAAAATAATTTCGATACAAAGTTCAAAAACAAAATTATTTAAAAGTTTATCATCCCATGCGGAGTTTTGACTGTGAAATATTGTTTTGAAATGCTTGTTTCCAAAGCACTAGGGCAAAAATAATATTCACAAATTGAAGAGTTGTAATCCCGTGGGAATTTTAAGCGCCTATATCTAGTTTGTGGTTATTTTATGTGGGTACATAACTAGTTGTTACCCGCAACAAAATGATGGAACGTTAAACTAGATTTGTATGATGAAACTGACAAATTTTGTTTCTGGGTATCTATTCTCCAATCCAGGTCGCTCGCAATCGCCGTCGAAAGTACATACATTGGTCGACGTTCTTATTCTCGAGTCTCGTCCAAGGTACATACTTACATACGCCAAACTTCAAAAGTCAGTCCAAGAGTAGGTAGAACCACTCGTTGTTCGAGTGAAATGACTTGTCGAGAATCGAGGCCCCGGGCTTTTTCGTCAGTTTGCACATGTGTTTATTATGTTGTTTTATTTTTAAGTTTCCACCAATACCGGATTACCAGAAGCCGGGATTTTTATTCAGTGCAGAAATTCTGGGACTAACTACCATAATATGCACTTATCATTGCCCAGGATACTAATGGAGGGTTATAATGTGGATTATTCAATACATCACTTAATAAATACAAAAGATTGTTGCTGCAGCATCAGTTCAGTAATGCATACAAATAATTTGAAAAAAAACGGTACAATAGTTATATAAGAGTTTATAATTTTATAAACTATTCCTAAGTACCTAAAAGGGGCGTTAAAAAATAAAAGTGGCCACGGAATGGAACTCACGTTGACGTTACCAGAAATTTTCAACGTGATTTTTTCAATGTTGATTAAAATTTACTTAAAAACTGTACAGTTTTCTCCAAAAAATATTATGTGAGCTACTCAAGAAACCACCAAATTAATCACAAACACCTAAAATTAATTGCGAAGACTTGTTTCGTTGAATGTTAAAATAGGACTTGGTAAAAACACACTACCTTTCAACTTAATTAAAAATATACACAGGTTCGACAGATGTATTTAACTGACTAAATAAAGTAAATTAATAAATGTTCATCTTAAAAAAAATCAAATTTACATACATTTAATAAAAATAATCTTCTTACAGGTACCAACTTTATCGCTCGTATTGGTTTCAAAAGATTCCTTTTATACTTTAATCGATCATACTAATTTCGGTTGTCTGTGCGTGGTGTTTGTCCGGTGAAATCTGGTTCAATGAACTCAAATTTGCTTTAATTTTTTTATTGGAACTATTTTTGTGAAGGATTCAGACAAGCGGTAAAGTAGGGACATACAGAAAATATAATAATTTTTTGACATAAAATTATTTTAATTCATAAAACGTATTTTTTAATTTATTTATTTTATATTTGTGAAAATTTAAATTATGATATTCCGTGATTTTTAACGGATCTGCGTTAGTAATTAATACGACGCATAAACATTCGTTCCAATTTTTAAAATGTCACACTAAACACAACGAGAATTGTGCTAAATTATTTCAATTATAAAAATAATCTTATCATATAAAGTACCTACCAATAACACGGACATATTTTACTGTGACATTACTTTTAATTTCTTTATTTAATGTGCCTTGCAGAGCCAAAATTTCTCAGTTTTCATCTGGGCAAGTCGAGTCACGTCACGTTTTTTTTTCAAGGGTATCAATTAGAACCAATATAAAATCAAAACAAGCAAAGTTTCCTTTGTTAGCACTGTAAAGCCACGCACGTTTGTATAAAATAATGTCTTAGTTCGAAATACAAAACCATAATATAATATCTATTCCGTTATAATATTTCTGTATTTTGTTCCGAATCGGGTTGGGCTCTTTTATACATGATTATGTAACTCTCTCCTAACCTTTTCCAGACATTTTCAGGATTTCCCATTATCCTTCCGGTGAAGTTTTATATTATTTCGTAATATTTAGCCGGCAGCTGGTCCTAGTTGCTATTGCATTGAATAAAAAAACCTTAAGCAGCCCTTCACAAATTTATATTTTAAACAAAAACTAACACAAAAGAAAATTATGAACAAGCCCAATTTTTTGAGAGAATCTTTTGTAGAATAATATTATATAAAGGAAATTTCAACTCAATTTTTGTGGGAATATGACGCTAAGATTTGAAAATAACTTAAAGTTTTTAATGGAATCATAAAGATAATTTACATCGACATTTCACGGCTCCATAGCTCAAGATGTAAATAACGAAGTGAGCTGAAAGAAAAGAGTTGCGTTGAACTGAAAAAAAATCTAATAGAAAATTAAACTGTGATAATTTCACGACGCCAAAGCTCACAATTCTGGAGTTTTTTGTTACTATCTCAGATATTACACAAACAGTAAGCTAGAAGTGGAATTACCGAACGCAATTTCAATATAATTATCAGACGCACTAATTTCGGTTCTCTGTGCGTCCAGCGTGAAGTCTGATCCAATGAACTATAAATTTGCTTTGAATTTAAGTGTAATTTTCAAAATTGGAACTGATTGTGTGAAGAATTCAGACTACTATAATACCTACCTATATTTGAACAGAAAATTAAAATAAAGTGTCTTTTTAAAAATTGTTATTATAATATCCTGTGATTTTTCACGGGTCTGTGGTAATTCAACAATAGATGATATATTCACAACAATATGTAAGTAATATCAATATATTTACATAGATAGAGAATAGTATTCTAGTCAAGCGAATTACAAAGGGACCGTAACGCCCTCCAATCTATTCCTGAAATCTAATCAAAGGAATCCAAATTATGATAAATTACATAGTGGCTGGTACAGAAGGGATTTCTAATAAGCAAATACAATATATTTACTTACAAGAAATGTTTTCGTAAGTACCAATCCACTAAAATAGATGTCAGGGCAAGAAGATAAGAGGAACAACGTAATGTACCTGAATATTCATCTGGTTATTAAAGCCAACTCAATTAGTAAGGACGCTAACCTTACCCAACATTTTTGGTGAAAATATACCAAAATAGGACTACGCACCCAATTATCAGATCTGATAAAAATCTTTATCGTATGATAATCCTAACGTAAATATACACAATCTAATTATGGCATAAATTGTGAAATTAATAAAGCAATTGAAAAAGTTATCAAAGATGCCAAAGTACAAACCATAGGATACGTCTACCAAAAACCCTCCATGCAACTACTCGAATATGGAGACGATAGATTCAGATACATTGGCTTAATATAGATTATAATTTATTTTGTTAATGTGAGAAGAGTCCCAACTGTTCCGACTGTTTAGAACAAGTGGGTCTTTGGCATCCCCAACTGGTTTAATGTTTCGAGGCTGAGAAAGGAGTGGGGAAGGGAAAAATGGTTGAAAAAGTGCCTGTCTATTCAAATCTTGTCGCCAAACAGTTCAAGCAACGATTTTTTCACCTGGGCGATACCAAAAGTATCTACCGCTCTGATGAAACTGGGCAGGGCATGCAGCAAAGATGGAAGATAGCCTACCACCAAAGAGGCGGATGTGCGTGGAAGCCAACACTGCATTCTTGATCATATGAAACGGTTGTGTTGTTATTTAGTTGTAGAGTTAATACCGATCGACATTGGTTACGAGTACAGCCGATCCCTAAGTAGGGAACTTACTTCCAGTTGATTCCATTGTTAGAATAACTCATAGCCTCTGATAGAACAGACGTATGTCCTTCTAGAGATTCATTGTAATTATCTTACGAAAATAAAGTACTCGTAATCTTTGACGAACCAAAACATTTATTGAATACTCCCGATCTCAAGTGTATTCCATATAAAAAGATTTTTATACAGCACACCAGTACATTACATAAACTGAAGACTCCACGCCACTAGCAGCTTCCAGAGTGGAGGCATTTCCTAGATACGACCAATAGGCTCTTTCAAGGATTTAAGGTATTGTTAATAATTAATACCTTAGCAGTGTTTTTCTCAACTTTCACAATCGAAGAGGTCGTTAAAGTTCCATTGAACTGGATATAGGTTACATTCAATACATGAACGTTGAACTTATTCCATTCACTTGAACTTTTCTCATAACACCGGATGTTACTACACCCGCTCCAACTATTTGGTGCAAACAAGGTATAAACTTACCTATAATGGTACAAATAGAGATGGTCAACGGTTGGCTAGCGAGCGCGATATCATAATACATACATTTTTTGTTAATATTAGGTACTTAATTGTTTCGTGAGCACCATTGAAACTAGACACAGATAAATTGAGTGAAAGGGTCAATTTTTGCCTGTGGCGCAAATTTTATCATTTTTTGGATTTCCGATCAATAAATTAGTTTGGAAACATGTGAACAAAGATACATTTTACCAATGAAAAAACTTTATTACATTTTTAGACTGAAAAGAAAGCCTTCATCGGACAGAATAATGTTTAAAGAAGTACTCGACTTTTTACTGAATGGATTTCTGACATTATTTGGAGTCATTTACGTCCCTTAAGGATCGATAGTAAGCATTCAAAAAGAAGAAGATGATTTGTAAGGAAGATATGTAAATACGAATGTTACAGGGAGCGGGCTAATACTATAATAGTGAAATTATTTAATAAAACAAGACTCGTTTAAAATAGAGAAAAAATCTCTCGACAAATGCCTATGTCGCATTTAAAGATATACTGTGAAATTTGTCATACCTGTAGCATGTTAAATAATAGAACAAATTTTTTTAAAATATTTTTAGGAGAATACTTCGCGATTTTTTTCTATCGAGGGAATTTCATATAATTACAGATAATATCTTAAAAGAAAAACATACATAATATTTTTTTAGGAACTCCAAAAACAAAGTGTTCAAGAGAACTATGATTTAAATCTTTATAAATTCGGAATGCGGGGCTGTATCGGACATCCTGTATGCGGTATGGTCCTTAACACTAGGCCCAGAGGTCGTGGATTCAAATGTAAAAAATCTCGACTATCTTCAGCTTCCGATTTCATTGCTATCTTGAGCTACGGATTAATATATCAAAACGAAAAGATATTTCTGAAAGAGTGGCGACACTCGGGATAAGAATGGAAGTAAAACTAGCACATTCTAAAGCACGCTGAGATATCAACTTTTTACATTCTAATGATGCTTGTAAACAAAACCAAGACAAAAAAATCTTCTTCACTTTTCATGTCAGATAATTTCAACCCAAATGGTTTGAGCACCCCTGTACAAAGGTAGAAGTCTACTTACAAGCAATACCCGGGCAGGGGGGGGGGGTGTTATCTGCACCCCACTCCTCCCTGTGGGGTTACTGGGCTAGTCTGGATTGCCGGGCTTGCCTGCCAGGGTTGACCCAGATATTCTGCCTAAATACAACGGGGCTCTGTGCAAATGAAGCCAGGGCGCAATTTAGCGGTTTAGGCTCCGCGCTTCCGTTCCGGTAACACGGTTATCTAGCGCTAAATTGAAAATATTGACAGTTTGTTTTATACAATTGCATATTTTTTTTAAAGATTTATGAGTTTGTTCATTGTCGCAGCCTTCTTTATGGGAAAGAGAATGGCTTTGTTGTGACATCCAACAGATGAAAAATAGCTCTCTTAGTGTGACGGGAAAAACTGTACTATACGTGCTTTGCATATTTTGTGGAATGTTGTGATACATTGGCCATTTTGCGTTGCTCCATTCCTGAATCAAGTTTCGGACAGCCATGCAATATTCATTATAGGACATAATGTGTACCTTGATGAAGGAAATTAGAAGATCGTTCGAAACGTTGCTCGAAGAAGAAAAAAACGCAATATGGGTGAACAATCCAGAAAATAAGTAACATAGACAGATCAAAAGTCAGACACTATTCACACCTTCACTTTCCCATTCTTTATCTTAAACATAAAATATTGGTGGTGTCGAAGGATGGGTTGATTCTCAGAATTTGAACAATTCGTCAATTTTCAAAGTTAATTTGCAACATCTCTAAAGGGTCTATTCAAGTTCTGCTATTACATCATAATTGGTCAGTTATTTCACATAATTGATATGATAACGGAACATGAAAATTAACCTTAAAATTTGATGAATTGTCAATTTTGCGTGTAGTTGTACAATTTATTACGCATCAAATGAAATTAAAGTTGGTTGATAAAATATTATCTCACTGCCCAAGTGTTTCTTGGATACCAATGAGAACGAGCTAAATTAGTTAATTATCTGTCATTAATGTCATTATGGGTATTTGTCTACTTTGCATAATGGCAGCGAATGAATCGCAGATGACGCATTAGTGAGATCATTACAGAACTTGCCACTAATAGAAGAATAATCCATTCTCTATTATACTCGTATGTGCATTTAGAGAATTCTCCGGTTTGGTATATCCTTTGATGTATCGACAATTACCCCAGTTTTGTTATTGTGGTTTGTCTAGTCGATATTAACAAAAGACTTCACATCGTCATCATTCGCTTGCCGTCAAGTACACATCATGTCTGTGAACCAATGTTGGTGTCATTATTCGACGCCCAAAAGAATACACACTCTGAACTTTTCTTATTTGTCGTCGTACGATGATGTTATAACCACTCCCTTGTATCAATATTGGTATTTACTTCGATAACGGTTATCTCTAAATAGTATAAAATAAAGTAGCTATCCGCCTCTGTCTCTTTGTGCGATTAGTTCTTCTAAACTACGATTAAAATTTTGATAGGGTTTTAACTATCATTTAAAGAGTTTTTTCCTGGCGGTTTATATATACATAAAACATGCATATTATATTCATAGAAAGTAGAAAAAAGTCTATGTTTTGTAATCAAGTCTCGAAAAATATATTTTCGGGCGCGTACATTGCTAACGCTGGCTAAACCTTATGAGATACATCAAAATAATGTACTACGGAATTGTATATCTCAAAAGGGCTACAGAAAATTCTCGATTGTATATGTTTATCTCCCACAGACATAGGAATTAATAGACGAGAAGATAATGGCGAGGGGTAAAATCAACTGTTGAAGAACGAAGGGGGTTAAGCTGACTGTGATTCGTCAATAAATCAATCTGACAGTAAATAGGCATCTCGCATTATAATATCACCATTTAGTTCTTAAAAGTAAAATCTGCTTTTGAATGAATAGACATTTTTACATGGGAGCGCAAATTACTTGCCACGTTATGAACTAATTTGCGAAGTCCAAATTCGGCAAAGTAAATTTCTTCTGTTTGCAGAGTCGTAGTTAGTTTCAGAGTATTTAGTTAAGACACTTTTACAAATGTTTCATAATTTACTTACCCCAGTAAACAACGATGAGCACACTTGAGAATCGCTACATTGTGATGTGATAGTATATGTTTCTAAAACTGATCCATATAATACGGTGTGAGTAAGCTTAAAATAAAGTAAAATAATGCTTACTTATGGAATGTAATACGACAATTGGGTTTATTCTCTTTTTCACATCTATTTTTACAAGTTTTCATATCACAAGTCAACATTTTGCCGTGTTATTTCGTAAAATGAACCGATGATGCCTCGACCATAGTTCGCACAAGAATGATGACGTCACGTTTTCAAATTTCACTTGAGGCCATACGCGAGCACAGCCGGCTCCAATGGAACCGGTATGGGGAGTGGGGATAATACGCTTTTAATCACTTAGGGCAGGTCTACTAAGGTCAACATAGTATATATATATTTTTAAATACACACCACTAAACACTAATATTGTTTGAAAGTATGAAATCGTTGGAAACAATTCCCTTCATGTAAAGGTACATCATAGAATTTACACATGCACCGGGTTTCGCTAAGTATTTTGTGTACCGCGCACACACGACATCGCTTTCGCAGATTCTTATTTTTACCAGGGCCTTCAATCTTTTCCAATATATGTTTTCGCATATCCATCGATAGTCTTCCTGGAGGATCAGATTTTTTTCGGATACCAGATGTTGATGGTGTTGGTTCCGGGTCTTGACTATTATCTGACGAAATCTGATCGGCCACCCAGTGCTCTGCGATTTCCTTAAAAAATTGTTTATATTTTATTTTCCTTTCTTTTACGGAGTTGTACACAACAAATGAGTTGAATAATGCACAATTTATTATATACATCGCTAGCCTTTTTGTCCATTTAGTGGTTTTTCGTAAAATAGAATAATACGAAAGATATTGGTCTGCTAGGTCAATGCCTTTCTTATATTTATTGTAATCGATTATCATTACCGTAGTCCATTTTATAGGGTATTTTTTATGAAAAAATATCCCTTTATTATGTAACAAATAAATTTTCGAGCACAGCACACAAATACTTTGTACGAAATTTTTAAAGCGGAATGTAGACAGAAAAGAAAATAGAGAACGTCTTGAACGAAACAATATCGCTTTAAAACTGAAGAAATATAAAGATTTAAAAAAAAACGAAACATTTATCTTACAGTTATTTTATTTCAAGTGCATGTTTTATGACCACAGTCGGCCGGCTACCCGACCCAATTCCACGAATTGCCAGGTACCTAGTACACGTGTCACGAGAGCTGACGCATAATTTTTACTTCACAGAGTAACCAACATCATACGTTACTCGTAATATATTGTTACTCTAAGTGTGCCTACAACGCATTTTGGCGTCTCCCGCGCTTTACCAATAGTGTACAAATACGAAAAACGCTTTTAAGCGTCTCCCGCTCTCTACCAACAGTACGCAAAAGACGCTTTTAAGCGTCTCCCGCAAACAATGTGTTAAATAAACATTTTATAGCTTTTTGGCATATTTATTAAAATAAAATAAAAATATAGTTGGGCGAATATTGCTGTAAATTGAATGGGGTATTTCCACAAACTGTGAATACCGTTAAAATGTGTGGAAGATTATTTTTTCTGATTATCGCACTAAAAATGTGAAATTTTAATATTTTCATATTTAATTATTGATTTCAAAAACGATCTAAAACTGTACATTCCGAAACGCTTCCAATTGGCTACAACGTAATTATTACATAAAACGCAAATGTATTGTAATACGACTGTAAAAATAAAATACCTTTATTATGGCAATTTTTCGAGATAAAAAAAGCGAAAATATCCTATGATACCTACTATGAACGATGTTTTCTGAAACTTTAAATGTTTTCAATTATTTCCGTAGAGGTCTCAGTTACCATTCTCTCTGCCTACCTTGTAGTGGATACGATGAAGAAGTAGAAATATGCTTACCTGAAAAGAAAAGAAAAATAACTGTTAGTTTTCATCGCAAATATCGAGAACAAATGTTCATAACATTACTACAACACAATAAAGATATAATATTATTAATAAATAAAATAATACTTTATTGTCAGGTACGGGATATTGGAATATTTATAACATTTGTTAATGAATTGCATGTAAATAAATCATCACGTTTTTATACAGGGTCTTGACTTGTTGTACTTGACTTACTTTAAACCAGTGATTACTGACATTATTTTAAGTAAAAAATTTTATGAAATTTTGGTCTGCGGTCACTAATTGATGTTTAAAAAAAAATTAAACCCTTTTTTGTTCAAAACAAAATTCTTGTACATGTCGTTTCAGCCGAGTAACCGCTCAACCCCTCATATCAACCCTAGCTGTTCAATTCCCAATGATTTTCTATACTATTTGTTGAAGAAGAAAAAAAGTCACCGGAGACCAAAATGTAATATGCATTTTTTACTCCAAATAATGTCAGAAATCACTGAAAGTCAAGTACGTCTCTTAACACCCTGTATAAAGCACAATATCATGTCAATCATATTAATTTTAAAATGTTAACATGTCAAAGTTGGAATTGTGCGAACGCAGAGTTGATGCGTTACAATGTAAATGAGAAAACTTCGATTAATATATATATATACTATACGAGTATGTATATACTTTTTTGGTTTGTGAATGCGGCCATTAATATCAAGTATACAGAAACGGGGTTGTGAAAGGCTAAATAAAACAAAATAAATTAGCTAAGCTTAACAAGAAAAAATGTATTTTAGAGATACACTCTGTGCTTTTTAAAAGACTATTTAATAAAAAAGCGAGTCGTTAATTCTAATCGCGTCCTACCCTTGTCTTACTTCTAGACGTAACACTAAAATGTTACGACATCTTTCTTCCAGTATTTTTTTTACATTACACCTGGCAACGGTTTTCCGTTAAGGATTTCTGTACATTTTCCACACTTGGCAATGGTCTTCCGTTAAGGATTTGTGTACATTTTCCACCTGACTACAGTGTTTCCGGAAAGGTCCCTCTCCTTATCTTCGTATTTCGTAGTAAGATATGGCCACACTCTTGGAAAATCGCTGGGTTACCTGAATAGCTAGCCATCTAGCTATTATCTCTTCGCCAGTGGCGGCTGGTGTTCTGTTAAAACGTTGGATCTGTTTTGCAAATGTTGGATAATGCGTGTTTTGTAAACCAAAATTGTAATATTTAATCATTGAAGATAATAAGAGCGATTCTGAAAAGAAAATATGAAAGAAAAAAATACGGGAGCATCTGGGACTTGAACCAGGAACCCGGAGCGGTGACGGTGACAGAGGCGGTGCTCTGTGGAAAGACGAAGGTCCTGGATTCTTGTTCCAGATGCGTACGTATTTTTTTCAGATTTTCGTTTGAGAATCGCTAGTTTTATCTACAATAATTAATGTACTCGGAAAGTTATTGGGTATTTGGAGCAACGAATTCTAGGATATTATTTTATTTTTTTTTAAAAGACAAAAACTACCACCACAGTAAGCGGAAAATGTTGCTTGTGTTATGATGGAGGGCTTAGCCAGGCGAAGAATTGAACGCACTACGCCTGGGTAGGACCCAAACGCCATGTCAACTCAGCCATCGACTGGTCGAATTATTTCTAGATATATTTTTCTTCATATTTATATCTACTGGATATGAAGATGAAAATAATATTTTACATAGATGTAATCTTTTTTATTTATACGCCTAAAAAAAATTTTAACATAAAAGTTTTTTATAGTCTTTTTAGTTTATACTAGTAGTTCTGTGAACAGTAGACCTCGCGTTCAATGAATTAATGCAAATCTTGGAAGTAAAAATTAACCCACATCCCGACATCCGATGGAGCTGAGACTCGGCAGATAATTCGCGCTGTCGATGACAATGCATTTTATCATTGATACAATATCGTACGTGTACACGCCGTACACGGAAAAAATTAGTATTGCTGATTTATTAAAATCCTGTTAAAAATGGTACAGCAGGTCGTTTCTTAATAAAATGTTACTACTTTCAGATTCTTATCTCGGAACACGTGTTCATGCACCTGCGTTTGCCCTGTTAACAAATAATGACGAAATGCGAAAATATAATGATTTTTTAACACGTTTTCCGAGGCGAAAATAAATTCCTTTTTTACTATCCGTCTTACCCATAATAGATAATACTGAGGGATAAGAACAGATTAGTAGAAAACGTTTCACATAATCACGCGCATGCGTATTGCGTATACTTGTCGTAATACAGTAGAATTAATGGCTGACAGATTTTTAAACCGCCTGACCCCCAGGATTAGGGACGTATTTCTACGGTATTAAGACGGAGATCGCGGAATTTGTTAAAAATCTGGTTGATTTGACAAATATCGATCGATCGCGCAATGAAAATGTTAAAAAAAGCAGTATTACCCATTGGCAGCACTACCAGAGAAATAATTTAAATCGATTTACCACAGCAAATACGGAACGCAAAATCAAATTGGCCAAATTTCGAAGCAATTCACAGCAGACCGGGTCAACGACATCGCAAATGTCATCGGAAAAAACGTGAAGTCAGCAACTAAACGCGAAATGCAAAAATGACACTGTTTTTGAGGATTGGAACAAAGAGATGCCAGACTAAAAAATCTTGCAATGATTAGATATTGTAACCCGAGCAGTATACCTCCCTCCTCGGCTATTCAAGCGCTTTACGGAAACTTTATAAGTACGACTGTAAAAATTTAACAGGAAACCTATCAATTCATTCGTTAAGAACCTTTTGAGTGATTTTAAGAGATTCTTAATAAATTAGCAATATTTTATAACGGTAAGTTTTCTCCGCATATGTACGGGCGCAAACAAACAATACAAATTAGTATTTTAAAATGAAACTCGTAAAAAATATTTTTTTCCTATAAGTATTAAATTTGCGCCATATTATGAAAGAGCACTTAACGAATATTTTTAAGCTTAACCTTAACAACTTCATACATTCCTGCATCTTGCTTTATACAATCTACTCCCTGCATCATGCTGATATCTCGAGAGGTAGTAGCTTATCTCATACTTAGCAAGGAATAGTGTGTACGTTTGGTACAGTTTAGTATAGCCTCACCCCTTCACAATATCCTCCGGCACGATTGCTGAAAAATCGCCTCATTTCCGCGCCAACAAAACGATAGTACTTCGTTACGCTTTGTGGACCCATAAAAGGGTTTTTATTATTCTCCCACTAAATAGAAATCCATATATTTGGGTCACGGGCGGTAATCTTGTTCTTTGATCTTTTGAACATTAAATAAAATAATATAAACCTTTCAGAGAAGGCATAAAATATTTAAATATTATAACAAATAAAAAAAAACAGAATTACCGAAAACACCGTATCAAAAATAATACATAATATCATTCATACCATCGCTCTTTTAAAAACATTTATTTTTTATTTAAATCTATTCATTGAGATCCCTTTTGCAGTTTTTTTCAATTAACTCCACACAGGCGGCCCTGAGGAAAATGATTTCCTTCAGAGCCTGTCATTTTTGGGAATGCTGTGTAGGGTGTCTTTTTAGGTAAATGGAGAAGAAGTTCTGGGAAGGAAAAGGGTAAGAGTGGTGCACGGAGAAAAATGATCCTATTAATAAAGTGACAGCATGCTAACTTCCTGATAAAATATTAGTCACTCAGAATACATCGAGAACACGTGTTTTTTCCCTAATAGATATCATGTTGGAACGTAACAATATCAGTATTTGTATAAACACGTGTTTCGCCGTCCTCATAAAGCATTCGCTTTTGACTGATACTTTGTTAGGAACTCTTTCAATTCGTTTGTTATAGGCCTGCAGTCCCATTTTTAACAGGAAAACGAATAATTTGACCAGATTTTTAATAAACTAAAAGTATTTAATTTCGGTATGATTTCTCTGCGTGAATAGGAATCTAGGGTCAGTCAGTCAGTTAGGAGTGACTTATGAATCCATCCCTCCCTCTGCAGAGCAAGGCGTTGGGTCGTGAGAGTCCGGCTGGAGATTCCAAAATAAGTCTTCAAAGAAACAGGCCTTTCCGATCCGACCCGCAACGCAGCTAGTGGGCAGGCGCATCCGCCATCAAAACAAACCTCTCCCCATGAACCCGGGCACCCCAGCTAAATCACCAAACGTGGCGAACCACAATATATTATGGATAATAAAGGTTATGGTTATGTAGATTAATTTAGGTTTGGTTATGTAGGTGTTAGGTTTGGTGTGTGGTATTGCGTGTTGGACATAATTCCATTATTTTATAATAAAATTTTGCTTCGCCAACTAATTATTATTCGTGTAATATGTTCGGTTTTCTCCTTTTTGGCAGCAAGATAATTAAATACTTTGTTCACACAGAAACAAAGAGCAACGTAGAAGGATCACAATACCACATTAATCCAGATACAGAATCTGAAATTCTGAAGAAATAAGAAATCCCCAAAAATAATGTTGGATTTAATGAGGCCACAACAACATGTGGAGCAAAAAAAAACGCTGACAGACAGACTTTGACGTCACATGGATTGAACGCGAGGCTGCTACGAATTACAATTCGCTTCAGAGCCTTGGAACACTCATGCATTCTTGGCTTCGTCACTCATGCGTGTAACACGTTGTTTTTAAGCCAGTTCTTTGGAAGATGGTTCATGCCTGCCTTGTACAGAATTATCATTTATCACTGAGCGGGCCTTTGTTTTAGGTCTCTAGAATTTTGTTGACGACAATTTGTTAATGGTACAAGCTGAAACAATAAAACATTAATTTGTACATCGATAATAACATAACTTTTTAATGTGCTACAGTACAACGAGAGTTTCAACTGCCTAGGCCCGGTGGAACTGTCAGTAGTCAGGATGAAGAAAGAAGAAGAGGAATTGGAATGTTTTCAATTAGGCACTTGCCTATTCAGAACAAGTCACAAACACACACACAAAAGCCTGACTGGCGGCCTTTTGACATGACGATATTGAGAGTAAGATGGAAATAATGGTAGTAATTTCACCTTCAACATAATAACCACATTATAAACTTCTAAAATAAATAAAATAAACGACAGCTAGAAGCCGGTGAGACTATGGCATCCCGAATTGGATGGTATGTTGTGATACTGAAGGTAGTGGAAGGGGCAGTGATACATCACGGAGGCTGTCAACAAGTCAAATTAACAGAAATTTTATCAGTACACCCTACCCGACTTAATTACAAATTCAAATCCGCATACATCTGTTCCAATCCGCCCGACAAGCCGATAATTCAATTTAATCTCATCGCTTTTTCATTCCGCCCGCAAGTCCCGTTAATTGTGGATCGTTTTGCGTACAGCATCCCTAAAAACAACCCCCATCAGCAGCGGGTTTAATCCCGGCTGCGATGAATAATGCAAGGAATGGCAACACTGCCGACCAACCCATGTTTAAAAATTAATTTATTAAAAAAAAGCACTCACATGCACAACATAGAATGTTACACACATAGATTGGAGATATTTTACCAAATACACAGGCTAAATTCATTTTGCTGCCTATAAAGTTCGGCCTATTATTGGCTAGACAATTGTTGCTGATTTATTTTTAAATGCGAGATGTAATGGCCGATAAACCTAACGTAACCAATTTAACCTAGTTTTTTATATAACTTTCCAAGAGTGTGTTGAATTGCCATTGTCCTGAGTTGCCTGGTTGCCAAATGTAACATTTTATGGAAGTACAATCTCTCTCTATTTTTTTTAGGAAGATCCTTTTTCCGACAAACAAAAATTACATATTTCCATTATCCTGTAACGAATGATATCAAATTCCTCAATACCAAACCCACGATTCAGGTGAGAAGATAAAACAAAATAAAAACAAAAAACATACGGCCGGCGAAAACGAAAAAGGCTAAACCGGCGCCAAAACCGGAATATCCGCTACTCGCTACGATACATTCGACGTTCCGGCAGAAGTAATATATTATTTCAGACAGTATTACAGCGGCCATATATTTTATTATAACAGAAATCGAAAGTGAACGGACGACTTTCTTCCAAGATCGAGTTTCTGGATGATAGGAAAGTCTTGAAATCGGTTCATTAAAAGACCAAGTCAAGTGCAGAATTATAATATTAATCGGATAAGTTCCTGCAATCCAGATGAACGTAGTTGTTAATTGGTCGTACGTACATAAAGAAGTGTTAACAATTACAGTTTTAAATAAGAAAAGGGTTTCTCGTGAAAATCCTGAGCCATGGAGTTTTGAAATATCCATTTAACCGAAAAAAATAGGACTTAAGAGGAAGCTACAAGTCAAAAATGTGTATATTCTTGGTATACCTTCTATCGTAGGTAATAGGCATTAAAATCGACAAACGGGGTCTAGAAACGTTCGATTTCAAGCCAAAAACTGGTTTTTACGTATTTTGTAAATAATTTTATAAGAAAGCAAAAAAGTTAATCAAATGAAACTGTCACAGATAAAACTGCATTTTTTTTAAAGTTGTTTCCTTTATGTGTTCATACATTTCTATTGAAAAAATATTTTTTGTAGTAGTTTGCATTTATATTTTTTTATTGAGTCATTTATTTATATATTTTTTTATTTGTATTTTACTCAAGCGAAGCGATAGGAAAACCTTCAATTTAACTAAATCATATTTTGTTTTCATAATGTACCTACACCAATTCGTTATAAAGTTTAATCAAAATAGTGATTTGGCATTAAGCTTCGCCTTAAACTAACAATCACTCCGTTTCCTCGTAGAGTAGGCAGAGGTCGGACCGCCAAACAACTCGGTCTTGGTACACACTTCTTGCCTCATTCACATTCATACATCGTCTCATACATACTCTTCTATTATTCTGACTCTTGACATGGCCCGACTCGATTATCTGGTTCACTTGATCGCACCATGTTTCCCTCGGGCGTACCCGACTTCTGCTACCATTCGCATTACACTTCTTTCTTCGCTCATTCGCTATACATGCCCAAACCATCTAAGCGTCCCTTTCTATAACCTTACTCTTTACAATGTTCTTTATGCACTGTATTGTTTTTCTTTTATTTTAATTATAATATTGTGTTGTAACTGCGCCTTCTCTCAACACAAGATGGATATCCTAGCGACACAGAACATAGTACATCCATATCGCAATGTTGTTGCCAGTAGACAAAATCACAATTAATCATCTCGGATAACAAAGAAAGTCTCAAATTTACGTTCCTTGGAAATAAATATACGTCGAATCTAATGCAGTTCACAGCAGAATAAGAACACACTTCAAAGATGAATAATATAAAAGAAAATGAAAAATATTCAAATAAGAGGTATGAAAGCCGGAACTGCAAACCGCTTACAAATTTTATGCAATCTATAAACAGACTGTTGCATTATTATTTTTAAACAATCTCAACTCTCAATATCGTTTCACAAAACAAAGCCAAAAACGACAGTGGCCGCACATGTTAACATAATATTCTTCTCAAGAAAACCTGTTCTTGCTCAAGAATGTCAGCATGCAAAAATGGCAGAATGTAAAACGGTGCATACTGTATTTTAGTCTACTCGTGAACAAAACACGTGTTTTTGGTTGGCCTGGTTCTAATATTTTTATATCGCTACTAGAAAGTGAAAAGAAAAATTTATCTCATTTTATCTGGGGGCAACGATTTGTTTTGCAAGCGTAAGTCTACACTGTGAGATCATTTACGGTAATCTTGATTAGAGAATGTTATGCGAGGAGAGCGATGCACTTATTGTTGTAATGTCTGTTGATAATATTATGCACCTATTACATGCACAAACATTATTATTTTATGTTATCAATTTGTTTATGTTTGTTTAGTAATAGACTCATCGAATGCGTAGACATTGAGGGAGCTAATTTAACAGGAATTTGCCACCTCACTAACATGTAACTGTTGAAAGTGAAAAGCACCAATATCCGTAGAAAATGTGAAGAGAATGAACAAAAAAAACAACAATTATTCTGGTGACCGGATAACTAATCAAAATGACAAACCATGAAAAGTGATGAAATAAAAACTTGGTTTTTTTTTTTTTTTTACAGTATTACCGCACAAGAGTCCCAACTGCTCCCGTCTGGAGCCAGTGAGACTATGGCATCCCCAATTGGGGTATGTTGTGAGGCTGAGGGTATTGGGGAGGGGAGGGAGATGGGGAAGAGGAAGGTGGGGAAGTACCTGGCTATTCAGATCTGGTCACCAAACACGGCTAAAGCCATTTCAAGCAACGTTTCAATTCTGAATGGTGGTCTTACACCAGGGCGATACTGAGAGTATCTTCCACTCTGGAACGTGCCGCAAATATACTATATATTATTTTAAATTAATTAATTGTGAAATAACACAAATTAATCAAATAAAATTTATTTGCGCACGCCGGGTTCGAACCCGCGACCTTCGGATCTGTAGTCAAAAGCGTATACCACTAGACCACGCCGGCCGTGGTTAAATAGGTTACACGTTAAGTTTATATGTTAATTTTTTTTCAACGCTTTTGATGACTCAATATCACTTTTTAAAGGTGTGTTGTGTTATCATGGAACCGATTATTCTATGGTGCCAGTGGTACGCCTCTATAGGAACAAGACTCGGATATCTAGGAAGTTGAATCACTCATTGCGGAACAAGGAGACATTGTCAAACACCCAATGACAACCCTAGTGATCTTTATTATTAAAGAGATTGGTCTACTGTCAAAGGAATTTTATTTATTTTATTTCTTTTTATTTAGGAAGCAAACAGTCGTACAGTAAAAAATTATAACAATAAACATTCATATGTTCTAGACTCTAGACCAATTAAGTTACATTGAGTTAAATGTTGATTTAGTATTTTTTACCTACCCATCATATTAAATAGCAAAAAAATAAACATAATAAAGAAATACATAAAATTAAAAACAAATAGAAAAAATACAACTTTTCGCATAGCTCTACTATGGGTGATAATAATGTAATTTTCACAACAAAAAAATCGAATAAAATAAAAGTATTTTAATTTATTAATATGAATTTTATATGATATCAAGTTATGGTTAAAAATGTCTACATCTCGTAAGGCATTGTGAATTTCGCAGATACGTACTATTACAGAGTTTTGCGCGTATTTGGATTTACAATGTGGTATTCTAAATAAATCGTTTGATCTGGTGTTTTGCTTGGGGCAACGAAATGCAATCCTTTCTAACAGATATGATGAATCAACAAGGCAGTTCACGATTTTATGTAAGAATAATGCATCAGAGATTTTTCTGCGTTTATATAAAGTGACAGGGACAAATCGATGGTCACTAAAACTATACGATAGGTGTTTCATAAATTTGTTCTGAATATTTTCAATGCGATCAATATATGTTTGATATTGAGGATTCCAAATTACTGAGGCGAATTCTAGTTGTGACCGTACATATGACATATATAACAGAATTAGGGAATGAAGAGAGAAAAGGAAGAAAGCAAAACGAGTTAGTGAAACCGTCTAAACAATATGATAATAATCGCTATAATAATAAATTCATCTTTTTTATTGTGGGGTGGAGCTGGTGAAGGTCCAATTGTGATGCTGGGGTTATTCAGCCAGTCGATGGCATCGGGAGTTTAGAATAAGTGTATCTTCGTGAAACAGGTGAAGGGGCCATTCTTCTACTACGTGTTCCGTTGTTTGCATTTCACATTCACAAAATTCAGTCCTCGAGTCCTTGGGGTCCCATTTACATTTAAAGTGAAAAAACGGTTAACAATCAAAGTAGGATATGACCGTTGATTACTCATGAACCAGTTTCATATTTGGACATTAAATCGAGAGTCCACAAATTAATAAAACTTATGTTATGATCACAAACGACCACGATTCTCGTATTCCACATGTAAACAGCTGCACGCCATACGGGTGACATTCTCACAATTTATTTCTTCAACACGATATCAGAGCTACAAATTCACAGGCAGTGGCGGTTTTCTCTAAACTGCTTTGTGCAGTGAATCCTCATTAAAAGGTTGAGATTATGAGACAAACTTGCAGTATATTGATAATTAACACATTACAAACAGCGCTCCATTAAAATTCTGACTTTAAAATCGACGCGACCAAAAAATACGGTCAAAGAGCCACCTGATATTCTCATGCTGTGCGATATAGAATCAGCACAAAATACTTCATACAAAAAAAAACAACAATCCCCTGACGGTGAAATTTTATAACTTACGCCAAAATAAGACGATCTTTGTGCGGCGCGATACAAATGTTGCCACGTGACCTCCGAAATTTGACGAGGTCACCGAGATTGACCGAGCCATCCCCGCCCGCACCGCAGCGGAACTTTGCACTACACATTTGCAAGCTAAATGTTATTTTTCTTTGGTAGTTTATAGTAAATTTTCTGTACAATTTTATTTTCTTGTACCTGCATTTCTCCAACCGTTTTGCTTTTAATGGAATTTGTAAGGTAATATTGTGTTGCGCTTTCTCTAATTTGGTTTCGACTTTCGACTAGAATGGAGTTACATTTATTGATTTTTCGCAATTATTCTTGTTCGTTATACCTAATAATAAGATTTAAATATTTAAGATTAAAGAAAAAAGAGTTTTTTTTTTAAATTTATGTTGAGGGATCAGTAGGATTTATAGGTCTTGTTAGGAGTTCTACCGAGCCGAACCCTCTGATATGAAAATATCTGGAGTCGGTGAATTATTTTCCCATTTGATCTCTGGTGAGTTGACGTGTTGTTCTTGTATTGTTTTGTATTTATTTTGCTTATATAATGCACTTGCATAATGTTGATTGACTAGATGATCATTTGTGTGGAAGGGTTTAGTTTTTCCTATGGGGAAGATTTAACCCGGACATAAAATCGGAAAAATAAAACATGCCATTTCACTTCAAGTGCGCTTTACTATAACAAACTTAAAAACGGAAATTTAGTATTAGTGGTCAATTGGTCATGTTCTTAAAATTATTCGTACAGTGTGCCTTACCCAATACAGATATAACATTAAATATGTAATAACACAAAAGCGAAATATAGTGTTGTTTACATTAAAAAAATATTGTGAGTTGGTGTGAGAAGGGTTTAAATAATTTTTTTTAAAAACGTTTTTTTTATTTTTATACTAACTCCACACAGGAGGCCCTGAAGAAAATAATTTCCCTCAGGGCCTATGTCATCTTTGGGGATGCTGTGTGGAGGGTCTTTTTGTGGAGAGGAAGGAGTGAACATGGGTCTTGAAGAGTCCCATGTTGTAGGAGGGAGGAAACACAGAGGTCGGCAGTTCGTTCCACAGCCGAGCTGTTGAACTTAAGAACGAATCGTAGAAACGACCCGTTCTCATGTGACAAATGTCAACCGTGTACAAATGTTGGGCGCGCGTTTGGCGTGTATTCCGACTACGCACCGGTGCCGAAGGGATCAATGACGCTAGTTCCTCAGAGCATCTTCCATTGTAATACCGATAGAACAAGGACAGCATACCTACCTGACGCCTGTGCTCTAAAGATTGCAGTCCGTTTGTTAAGATTGGGGAATCTATCAAACGGACCGCCCGTTTCTGCGGAGTCAAGTCAAAGTAGTAGATAAACAATTATAATTCCTTCTCTTGATAATTCCAGTGAAAAAGACCACGAACCGCCACTGCTCTTAGGTGACAGTTTTAAGACCTATTTGCCACATGGCTCATAAGATTAGTGTGACAGATTCTAACAGCAGATGAGATGCGGAGGATGCAAGGTGTCGCTTCCGCCTGCCGAACTGTCAATGTGAAAACAATGACCGCACAGACAGATTGATTAATAATGCACCGATAATTAATTCGACAGTTTGCGAAGAATTTTCAGTGAACGGAAGCACGTCTTAATTATGAAGCAGAAAATTGGTTTGACAGGTCTCTCACGAAAAATGCACGAGTATTTGCCTTGATAATATATCATGACGAAATATTCAGATTTTCATGAACACGTGTTCGTAATTTACTAAAAGTTTACCAGGATTTTTTTTTTAATTCATTCGTAAGGCTTGAAATCCCGTTTTAAGCAGGATTACCAATAATTTTTAGATATTCTTAATAAATTAGCAATACTCATTTTTTCGGTTCTTATTTACGACTTTGGGGTTCATTTTTTAAAATGTATTTTGCTACAAAAAAAAACGTTGAAAAAATCTGTCTTTCAGAATATTGAAATCAAATACTTTTAAAATCTAAACACAATTTATTTCATCTACTGGATGTCAATTGTAAGCGACAGCGTTATTTATACCGGCTCGATACCATTTCGGGTCATTTGTACCTGTTTCAATGCCTATATTGTACATATTATTCAGTACGAGTCATTCGTTCCTAATCCATTAATGACTACATGTTATCTACCTGGTGAAGGTAGGCACTGGTCGAACCAAAAATGGCAACATTATATCCAGAGAGTGGGCTCGCGAACGTTGAATTTATTATTTCTGAATGAAAACGTCAAGTATTGAAATAAAAAGCTGAATTTCCATCTATGGTAATAAATCTTGTTCTGTGAAAATATCAAAACAGACCGTCGCACAGTGGGCTGAAAATCGCTTTTCATAGACATAGAGACTTGAATTTTCAAGGGTATTTTTTTTGTCTAGAAATGGATTCTGCTGATCATTACTATGCTATAAAATGTCGTACAAAGCAATTGCGTGTACAAATGAATGAGTTATAATTTTTTTAAGAAAAATTTGTATGGCGCTGACATTAAAAATGAGGCTATCTCTGGAATCATAAGGTTGGCCGTTCTATCCTTACACACAGATAATACTACTATTTATTTGTATTTTTTTGACATACTTCATATTGTGGCGCAAGGTGCGATTTTTTTTTTTAAATCCTAACGTGGAAAAAAAATCTTTTTTTTGTTGATGATTCATTTTAATGCTTAAATGCTTTACATATGAGTATGCTTTGTCTAGTTTACAATATTTTATTTACACTGCAAGCCAAAACACTGTGCACAGTGGGCTGAAAATCGCCTTTCATAGACATAGAGACTTGAATTTTCAAGTGTATTTTTTTTGGCTAGAAATCGATTCTGCTGATCATTAATATGCTATAAAATTTTGTATGAAGCAATTGCGTGTACAAATGAAGGAGTCATCATTTTTTTAAGAAAAATTTGTATGGAACCGACATTAAAAATGAGGATATCTCTGGAATCATAAGGTTGACCATTATATCCTTACACACAAATATACTACTATTTATTTGTATTTTTTTGACATACTTCATATTGTGGCGAAACTTGTGATTTTTTTTTTTTAAATCCTCAAAGTTGAAAAAAAAACTTTTTTTATGTTGAAGATTCATTTTAATGCTTAAATGCTTTACATATGAGTATGCTTTGTCTAGTTTACAATATTTTATTTACACTGCAAGCCTAAATAAAGTATCTGTGTGTAAGGATAGAACGGCCAACCTTATGATTCCAGAGATAGCCTCATTTTTAATGTCAGCGCCATACAAATTTTTCTTAAAAAAATTATAACTCCTTCATTTGTACACGCAATTGCTTCGTACGACATTTTACAGCATAGTAATGATCAGCAGAATCCATTTCTAGCCAAAAAAAATACCCTTGAAAATTCAAGTCTCTATGTCTATGAAAGGCGATTTTCAGCCCACTGTGCGTCGACGAAAAGGCGTTATTATAAACATTATCTCAGCTATAAAGCAGATTTTTTTTAGTTTTGTTTCAGAAGCATCGAAATTAAAAGGTGGGTTAACCTTTCCCTTACTGTGCTAAAAAATCCACGCGTTCCAGTGCTGTGTAGTCAATACACATCTCAAAATAAGCGATTTAGTATCGGAAAATATGAATATTCATAGCTAATCGCTTATTATATTTTATATCAAAAGTGATAATAATTGTAATTTGATTGCTGAAAACATGAAAAAACCATCGGCAGATGCTAAAAAAACGTGCGAAGGGTCCACATCTAACGACGGTCCGCGACCGACTGGCTGGCGGCTGGCACACACACAGCTATGCGGTCGTAGGTATCGATGGTCTAAATCAAAATACAACTGCGGACGTATGGATTTCTCATGTTCCCGCATAGCGAACTAAAGCGGGACATCAATAGCGTGTCATTTCCTCGCACACTCTTCGCGTAACAGTGTCACACGGTTGATTGTATTGGTGTAATTGTTCCCGATTTTTACAAAAATCTCAGATTTTTAATTGAATTTGAAAACTAAGTAAAATATTCTTTTTTAATTCAGTGCATGCAATGTATAACGGAGGAAAACCTAAAATCTGAACCCAGAATTTATTACATTTATAGAGTTATTAAAGTTATTAGAAGCTATTTGTAGAAAATACACACGACATATAAAGAAAGGTTAAGTGAATCGCAAAAGAACTCTAAAGCTACACCGAAAATCTGTTTCTCCGGAGCTGTAAAAACTCTCGAACGGTTAGCTCTGGCATGAGCTATGTAGCTTTGAAATAACAATTAAGCCTGTAAAAAAATAAAGTTTAATAAACATTAATTATTCAATAAGAAAAAAAAAACGAAAAAATTGTGTTGAAACTCTGGTGAAGCCGGGTAGTAACTACCATCATGATAATTTAGGCATACATAATATTATAGAAATTTTAGTTCACAGTCCCTCGGAAATATCACAAAAAATATGATAATTCTATTTATAAGCCGGAACTACAAGGTTATACGCCAACCCAAGTGTGAGTTCGAGGAAATGGACACTTCACTCCAACGTAACATATCTGTTTCCTTTCAAATTTGCCTGCAAAGAAAGTGCCAGTTCACGATGACTCATTCTTATATTAATAAAACGGATATCCGTGAAAAATAACGGGACTGCGAGGGTTCAGAGTGCAGAGGTACCCCTTACCTATTTTTACCTTTTCGAAAATCAAACAAAATGGAATTCTATAAAGATTTAGGACGGGTCGTTTCGGAGAATTTGAACAATTCATAAATTTCAACGTTCATTTTCGGGATCTGTGAAAGTCCTGTGCGAGTTATGTGGTTACATCATTAAAGACTAGTTGCTTGACAGAACTGAAATAAAAACAGAACTTGAAAAATCTTTCGCAGAACTTGAAAATGATTGTTTTGAAAATAAATTATGAAACGGGTTGTTTCACAAAATTTGAAAAATTCATGAAATTCTTTTATTATACAATTAAACAACCGGCCGATGGTCAAATAATAATAGAACTTGAATTCTATTCTAAAATTTGATATTTGATGTCATTTTTCTTTTTATAATCATTAATTCCCTTATTAAGACCTACATTATTAGCACCGAAAGAACTAACAAAAGTTTGTTTGTTTTTTTTGTTGATAGATGATGATAACAAATGATACATAGTGATAGAAGTAAACAAGATCATCAAGTGTAAAGAAGACGGAGGGTTAACATTAAGAAAATCACAAAGCAATAACAAAGTATATGTATATTCAGCGTCCAATTACGGTGTACAACATAATGTTAATTCAAATGATCTGCACAAGAGAACATATATAATTTTTATTTATTTATTTATTTTATTTATTTATTTATTAGATACAAATAATTACATACATATTAAGGAAGCTTTGGCTGTCCAACTAGGAAATTTTCCCGTTTTAGGACAGCCAAATTGCCTGGTTTAGTTAACATTTGTACACGCTGCTGTTATGAATTATATTTCCATACTTTACATTAATAGTTACGCTAGTAATATAGTCTATATACATATATATTTATCAAAGTAATCAAAATAAAAACTTTTTCAGACATATTTGTACACCCGAATATTAGTTTTTTTTATGAAAACACCTGATAAATTTTATCAAGGTACATGTAATAATATGCAATTAAGGAACACTGTATCAGGGTACATGATAACATATTGGATTAATTCAATTTATAGTTACAATATAAGAAAAATATTAGGTGGGTTTCTTAATTTGATCGCTGTTACTGTGCTGTGTATTAATTTACATAATCAAGGTACATATAATATAATATACATAATCAAGAAACATATAAACAAGGTACATGAAAACATATTGTATAAACATTATCAATCACAAAAATTATCAATCGCATTGTATAAATCAAATGCAGGGTAGGAATTTTTTATTTAACTGCCAATAACAATGAATAAATGTGAGTACAGAACATTTTTGTTTATCTGTTGGTCATCATAAGTTCGCTTTCGACTCTTCCCAAGTCTAGAAGCCAATAATAAACTAATTTACGCAGAATGCTTATGCTTTTCGATTTCCATAAATCGGGTAAGAGGTTGAATAATTTTGGACCAAGGTAATAGAATTGTCTTTGGGCAAAGGATGTCATAGTAGTAGGTGGAACAACTGGATTCCTCCTTGAATGTCTAGTGTCGTGATAATGATCAATGGAAGGGTAGTGGTGACGTTGTTTTTGAGTGTGTAATATAATTTTTTTTATGTATAGTTGCCTGACATCAAGAACTCGTATCTCTTTGAATAATACATCACTGGGGTACCTAAATGGTTTTTTTAGGATGACCCTTAGCAGTGATTTCTGTGCTTTTGCTAAGGGATCCAGTATTGTTTTGGTACATCCGCCCCATCCCAAAGATGCATATTCAAGTAATGAGTTACACAGAGCATAATATAAACATTTAAGATCTTTTATGCAGAGAATATTTCTAATGCCCAGGAAAAGATGAGTAAGTTTTCTGACTTTTGTGGAAATTGAGTCTATATGTAGGTCCCATCTCAGAAATTTGTCTATCATAATTCCTAGATATTTTATACTATCTACGCATTCTAGGGTGTTACAATTACAAGTAGTTAGGTTATTGCAGTGGTGTATAATAATGTTTTGTGTTTCTTTCGGTTGTCCCGCTTGAGTTGCACTGAAGCGGATGAATTTTGTTTTCTCCGTGTTGAGTGTGAGTAGATTATTATCAAGCCATTGTTTAACACTGTTTATACCAGCTTCTGCTTTACTGTGAACTTCATTCCAGTTTTTACCTTCAAATAACAAGACTGTATCGTCTGCAAAGGTAATAATGTGGTCGGCAAGGGAACTGTTACATAGCTCATTAATATATATATTAAACAAAATTGGCCCTAGAGTACTTCCCTGAGGTACACCAAATTTAATATTTGCTGAATCGCTTAGAGTATCATTAATTTTCACTCTTTGGCTTCTGTTTTCTAAATAACTAACCATCCACTTTAATAGTTGACCCTGTATTCCAACGCACTGTAGTTTTTTCAACAGAATTTTATGTGATATAGTATCGAACGCTTTGGCTAGATCCAGGAATAGTGCAGTACATTTAATTCCTCCATCGATATTATTGGAGATGATTTTTGTCAGGTTAGCGATAGCGTTTTCTGTGCTTAAACCTGGTCGGAAGCCGTATTGTCTATTAGAAAGAATGTTATTATCTTCCAGATATGTGCTAAGGCGATTTTTTACAATTTTTTCAATAATTTTCGAGACAGAATTTAGCAAAGAAACTGGCCGGTAATTATGTACATGCGATTTGTCACCATTTTTGTGAAGCAATATAACTTCTGAATGTTTTAAATGATTGGGGAATATTCCTGATTTAAAGCTTAGATTCGAAATGAACGCGATCGGTATTGCGACTGAGGATTTAATAAGTTTTAACAGATTTGATGAGACTTTATCAGGACCACAAGCATTTGATGACTTAAGATCGTCAATTATTTTCATGACTTCGTTTGTCGTTGTTTGTACATTGTCTATTTTATGACCGAAATTAGAGGTAGTAAACTTAGCGAGATCAATTTCAGTAGTATTAAGTTTATCAAGAATTTTTTTCGCAAGAGTGACTCCCACTGAAGTGAAATAATTATTGGCAAAATTTGCCATAATTTTTGGGTCTGAACAGTTTATATTATTAATGTACAACGATTTAATTTCGGAAGATTTATTAATTTTTGTTTTAGATATATTACGAAAAGTTTCCCACAGACGTTTTGGCGTTATTACAGTACAGTTATTTTCGTAAATAATTTTTTTATAATAATTTTCTTTGGTCGATTTAATTAAATGTTTACATAAATTCCTATACTTTTTATAATGAGCTTGTACTAAAATATTTTCAGGACATCTTTTCGCCTTTTCGTGTAATTGATTCCTTCTGTGAATAGATTTGACAAGGCCAGGGGAGATCCAAGGTGTGAGTTTTACTTGATTATTTGTTATGTGTATGTGACTAGTGTGTTTAGATATATATGAATGTAATTTTGTGATAAATTCATTCATTGCTGAGTCAGTATCAATTTGGTCTAGAACGTTTTGCCAGTTTTCTGATCGCAAGTCTTCGACTAAGTTATTGTAATTTGTTCGAGGGACATATTTAATTTTAGCATCAGTGGGAGGTTTGTTTTTAAGACAGAGAGCTGTGGTGTAGTGGTCTGAAATTGTAGTGTGAAAAACAAATGAGTTGATTAGGTTAACATTTTTAACATTGATATGGTCTAGGCAAGATTTACTCATGCCCTGTTCTCGAGTAGGGCTATTAATTGTCTGAATGAATCCATTTTCAGTAAGCAGGCATAAATAATCGTTATATTGACGATGGTATTCGGGAATAGTATTAATATTGAGATCGCCTATGATGATTTGACGTTCTATTTTTTTTGAACTATTGATGATTGCTTGAAGTGAGCTCAAAAAAGTGTCGATGTTTTGGAAAGCGGGTGATCTGTAGATTGCAAAGATACATAAGTTGTTGTTCAAAACAATTTTCAGACAGTTTGCTTGTGATAATAAAATTTCATCTACTTGTGCTTGTATTCCGTCTCTGATGTAAACAACGATTCCACTTGATTTATTTAAACTTATGTTAGTGTGATATTCAGAGTAATTTTGTATAATTTTGGAGGTGTATTCTTTATTTATCCAACATTCCGACAAAATTATAACATCGAATGAGTAATTAAATTGATCAAGAAATAATAAAAAATCATCGATTTTTGAAATGCTTCTGATATTCTGATGAATGATTTTTAGACTATATGAGCCCCAATTGTATTTGTTTAGATTATTTAGATCATAAATAACATTTGTGTTATAATTTATATCGGAATCATTATAATTATCATATGGTAAACGAAACATATTTAGTATATTTTAAATAAGTGTAGTATTGCGTAACATAGTTATTATATTTTAGATTAACGTGGTGCTGTGATAAACTTTCGCATAATATAAGTTTTAATACAATATCTAATTTAGTTTTATTGACACCTAAAATTACTATGAAGCTGGTGATAATACAAGTTCCTAGCAGGTAGTGGAAAGCAATAGACTTGATGAAGCGGGAACAACGACTAAATATAATAGTAAACAAGCGAGACGAAATATACCTCGAGAGCGAAATTGGTACAATTTTATCACAGTGTTGACAATTTTGATTCATCGGAAATGAGAATAGCATTTGATCCCGCCTCTTTTCTAATATATATGTTCCCTCCTTTAACCCACGCGAATCGAAACATACGTTCCTTGGCATATTGGCGTGTCTTAAACCAGAGCTGCTTTGATCGAAAGGTCAGTTGTTCGGAAACGTAGATAGGCGAGCGAGGACCGGCAATTCCAATGTTCAATGTGTTAAGTTTGTCTTCGGTATTTTGTTGATTTTTATTGTAATTTTTCACATCCGCTAGCAGCTGATCTCTAGCTAGATTCGTCTTTAATTTGATAACTATTTCTCTCGGATGATTCTGTTTATTATTTTTTTAGCTGACCGATAGATAGAGTCGATATCTTTAGTTTGAATCGAGGATTTTGTAGTCTGGCAGATGTTGAACATTACGTCTTGTAAATTCTCCCCGTTGATTTCAGGAATGCCTCTTATTTCGGCATTATTTGCTTTGAGGGCACGCTCTTGAAATTCTAGACCATTCTCCAGGACCGTAATTCTGGCTTCCAAAACGGCGTTCTTCTTCGTGAGCTCATCATTCCGTTGCTCCATGTTACGAAATCTGGCAAGAAAGTCCTCATACTGCGCACTTATGAATTGGATATTTTCTAGAATTTTATTATTTTGGTCCAAAATATCATTTTGTTTTTTTTCTAAATTAGTCGTTTTATAAATGACTAACTCTTGCAGTTCTTCTAGATTAGTTGATGGTTGGTAGGTGGGCGTTGAAGCTTTGTTGGTCACTTTTTTTGATGGTTCCAATGTTGCGGTATCACTGGTGGTCTCCGTTAAAATAGTAGCACTTGAGGCGGCTGAGCGAGTATCCTTTTTGCACTGCTTGCACTTCTGTTGGGCACGCCTTTCTTGAGTAAATCGACGGTATGTATTCTCATTTATGCCTCCACAGGCTAAATGATAGGTGCCTTTACACGTCGCACACACAAATATTGAATCGTCTGAAAGGACGGCTTCTGGACATACTCTGCAGTGCATCTTATTATAATATATGTATGTTTCAAGTTGTTAATTAATAACTCCCTAACTGAGAATAACTCGTGTTCAAAATTAGTTATTATTAGTCAACACTTGTTTTTGTTTTCATTCAAAAATATTTATCATGTTACATTGTATAATTGTTGTAATCCTTTTTATAATAAAAAATATTTTATTCTGTATTTAAAGGTAAACTTGAACCGTAAATAAATAAATATTTATTATTGGGGCAATCAAGTAAACAAAATTAGTTTGTTCTTCTTTTGGGTGGCTGCATACATACATCTTGAGTCTTGCAAGGTAGGTATAGGTTGAACAAGAAATAGATCTATGAGCCCAATTTTATTCGCTAACTTATTGTCAGTATCTAGTTTAGTTTATATCACAGCTCAGGTATTATCACATTATCAGATATGCATGACAATTAGTATGTGGGCACAGAAGATCCGAAACAAAGTAAGACGAATAACAGATGATATCATAACTCGTTATGTTTTGATTTATAAAGCCAATTAATATTAGTTGTCATCTTACATGAATAATAATAATATGGTCACTTCAACGGACAATAATATTTGGGATATGGGAGAAGCGAATTTCGTCGGATAGATGTCAAGTTGAAAACGTGTGGAGCAATTTTCAATCGCCTTGATATTGCGTTTATAATATTATTGAAGGTTTGTATTATTAGGTAATGTATAAATTTACACTATTCCAGAATAACTAAAATGTCATCTTGGAAAATGGCCCATATTATCTACATTATGAGGGTAGAAATTTTATTGTCAAGGCCGAGGAACTTGAATAGAACATTCACAGAACTTAAACTCATTGAATTGTTCAATTCGGTGAAACAACTGGCCCTAAGTTTTTGTTAATGGTCGGATTCAATCTACGCTCAAAGATGATAAAATAAGTAACAACGGTTGCACGCAAATTATTTTGATTGAATAAGAACGCATTTTTCGTTTGCATGAACAGTTAACATTAATTGATCGATTGTTACATAATAATATTGTAACCTAAATAACCTTATGTCAAGTATTCAAAAACGTGATGTTAATTATTAGCAAAGACCAATATTCGTAACTGAAACCAGTTCTGAAAGTTCAGGGTCAAGTCAATCCTATGCGTTTATTACAAAAATAAAACAAGAACATCTCTCACTGCACGAAAATAACCTATTATTAAAAGACATTTCGTAATAATGCTTGGCACGCGGAAATAAGCAACGACCGTTAAAAACATTAGAGAGTGAAAACACACAAAATAATAAAAGGTTGATAAATGCAATAGTTCATATATTAATAATTTTATTTAAGTATTTTGTTAATCTGTCTACACATGAAAAACACACAACACGCATACGAAAGCATACTAAAGTAGAACTGTATATGTATATGACTGACAGTCAGCGCACTGTAATTCGCAAGGCCAAAAGATTATCTGGGTCGGTGGTGAGATTCGCAGCGGTAGCGTAACATTGTCGGGTTAGAGGTCGACAATAATAAACACATACTAAACATATGACTGTAGTGACTGTACTTAACATTAAAATATGATTCACACTTATTACGATAAACAATAATAATAAATACTAGGACTTTAATATTTTTATGGTTCTGCCACTGTGAGCTTTGATAGTTCCTTCGCACACGGGGAACTGAAAACAGAGTTGGCAACTGAAGTTGTTGCATTTTATCGACAATCCGCACCACGAGGCAGCTTCTCAAAACCAATTTTCAACGCTGACGCAACCATTGTTTACTAGTATTACTGCTAGTTGCCCATGCGTTGCAGATTCAAGTTGCGCTGCCTTTGCGAACTGTTTTCGAAAAAACTTCGCCACGTCCGACTAAGAAAACAATAAATTTGTTCAGGAGAGAAGCTTGGTCGCCAACCAGTTTGCAACTGCTGTCGCCAACCAGTTTTAGTTTGGTTTCGGTTTCATCGGGCGCCAAGGGCCTTATAGCCTCCTTTTCTAATACAACTGTCTTTATTGAGAAAAAAGATTTTACAACGGAGCATTCGGAAGAATGCCTGTCTGGTGGGTGTATGGTTATCAGGTGAGAATGAGAATGCTGAACTATTATCTAGCACGGATTTCTTCTCAGATAATCAAGCAATCGTTTTAAGCACGCGATGTGTCGATACTGAATTGATTACACCAAACGAAATTGAAAACCTTTATAAAACCCTCTCAAGGAAGAATAAGGGAATTACGTTCAATGAAGATTTATTTTTTATTGTTATTTAAAGTATTATCCCGTTAAACTACAAGTAAGCAGTTTGTCAACAGGATTCACATGTTCAATTTTAATGTAAATATGTATTCATAATATTATTACTAATTATAAATATACATAATATTGTTACTACTCTTAAGATATCCAGATTATTATTATTGGTACACTCAAATAACACTAAATCTACATGCTAACAAATAACAACTATTAATTGATAGTGGTGACTAGTATAAAGTATTTCTACTTATGAGCCATGTTTTCAGCATATATTTGAATCTATTTGGAAATTTATAATTTTTTTATGTTACTTCGCAACATGTTGAACATTTTGGGCACGTTATATTTTCTAGGGTTGACTGTCCGTATTTACTGCTATATTTTGGTACAAGCGTGCCTTCATTCTTTGTGAACCTAGTGTTGTGTCATCTTCCAATCTATTTTTATATTCAGAGTCAGATATATGGAAAATCAATATTTTGTCCCAATAAGTTTCAATACAACAATGAAATGTGTCTCTATGAAATTTTTTCTTTTGAAACTAGTAATTTAACCATAGAATTTTATACTGATTGTGGCTAATTTAAATTAGTTTTGCAATAATGTCCCTAAGTGGTTATTCCGTATCGTAGAATTGACTCTGCGAGTGATAGGTAAATGATTTTTAAAATATTCACAGGAACGAAACACCTAAAAGTTTATATATTCTACCCACTATCGAACTCAGTCTTACAAACATTGTTTATTTGAATGTCTTGAGATATTAATTCAGGAGTAATCGAAACTGAAGCAGGGTAGAATACTAATTGGTTTATTCACAATACGTTGCCATTATAGTTTAGACATTATTAATCGCGCAGGACCCATAGGTTGTCTTACTGGACGCCATAAAATGAATATAGCTGGATAACTGCAACCTTTCGCAATAACGATGAGTCGTTCATGAACGAGTCGCATAATTGAGCTAGCTCTTTGATGAGCCATATTCATACGACTCCCGGAAAACCGTACCACGGCTCAATTAAATGGTAACCCCTTTTTATAGGGAGATATTTTAGAAAAATAGTATGATTAAAATTATCTAATTATTAATTGTTATTACATACTTAGAGATGTGAACGGCGTCTGACAGTCCGACATCTTGTCTTGGACATATGTACCAAAATCTAACCTAACCTAGCATCTTATTTTTCTGTTGGTGTGAGGCGGCGTACCGGTACCAGGATTCGTACGATCATTCATACACTGGAAAGCTGTGAGCCGCATCGGGCGAGCACAGTATGCTCATATGATCTGAGCTCACGGCTCCGGTTCAATTGAGACGACTCTTTGAGTTGTACTGAGCTGGTACCGTGAGTCCCGCTCTTTACAAAAAGAGTCATGACCCATAGCTATTTCGCACACAATTAACGCCTGAGAGATTCCAAGGAAGATTTATGACGCTTGCATTTACAGATCAGATCCTGATATCGGAATAACGCACATGGGCGCCCATAAATTCAGATCGCGTGACCAGATAAATCCTTTGCCTATGCGATAAACGACAATAACAAAATGCCGTGTGGCACAGGACATTATCTCTAGTGACATACGACGTTTTGCCATTATTGATTTCATGTAATTTCAACTGAGAAGACTTAAACAAACGCAATACATACTATAAAATCAATGGTAGAACACGGTGGGCAAACCGGTCCAAGAGCGCATGTGAGTGAAACGAGGTTAATGCGCCCCGAAAAAACATTACTGGAATAATTTTACAATGCTTGTAAATTGTGTGTATTATTAAACCAAATTTTGAGTTATTTTTGCGATCTGATACAGCACAAATGTTACAACTAACCAGGGCTCGTAGCATTATGACATCCACATTTGAGGAATGTTGTTAGTCTGAAGGAAGCGTGGGAGAAGAGGAAAAGGGTGAGAATTGCCTGGCGTGGCTAAGCAGAATTTAAGCCCTTATAAATTTTGTTGGTTGGTATATTTACCATTTTTTTACATTAGTGTAGTACTTGCCACTCTTGTGTTCATTTTAAGCAATGGTGTTTCTCACCATGGTACTCTTCCATTTTGGGACGAGAACATTTAGTGAAATAACAAATATAAATAAAATTTGACAATATTGCGGACATTGCAGAATACCTAATAGAAGAAAATCTATATAACTAAGGTGTGGTAAGAGAAGAAATAAGTTACGAAACTAGCTTAGGTTAGGTCAGGAATTGTTATAATTTTTGTTAACCCAGGACAACCGTTGACTAATGTTATTTGCTTTCTGACACTGAAGACACTGTTTTTCTTTGAAAGAATGTGTGAATAAATGATAGACATATAAGGTATATACTTTACTTGTCATCATTCCTTACTATTTCCATTTCAGAGTGTGTAAACACAAAATACACGAAACCATACACATCCTGTTGGATTGTGTCTATCACGATTTCTATTTACAAATGATAAACATGGATTTTCAAAATATTGATGGCTGGCCACACTAAACTGTGAAATGATATATATGAATCGAGTAAAATTTAACTTTCATTCAAAGAAAGAGGTGACAACTTGGCGGAAAACGCGTCGAAAGATAACAATACACAGAATACAATAAGAGATTGTATTGTTTTCTTTTACATTGTTTTGTCAAGTTTGTTTTCTGTCCGACCGACACCAAAAGCGAAACGAATATTTCAATATTATATTACGACAGAAACTAAAAACCACTTTTCACTGAAAAAATTTAACATTTTATGCTTTTTCAAGCTGATTTTACCAATGCAGTTAAACCAGGCACTATTTACAATTTGACGTAAAATGGAATTAAATGCTAATGTAAATTCGAAAGATAAGATTGGACTACCGTTGAAGAGTAAACATTTTCTGTGTAAAATAAACATGGCTTGTTATTTATGTACTATCGAAATCAATCAATACCGAATCGTAACTAGAAATTTATTCAGAACCGAATGTTCAAATGAACTCCACTGAAAATGTAAATTGTACAAATTTGTCTGTTTAACCCTTTCAATACCAGAGTTCCTCCTGAGGAACATGAACAAAATAATTAATATCTCTTGATTTTGTCAAATAAATCGCCCAGTATTTTGCGTATCGCTTGTTAAGGATATACCTTTATTCCAGCAACAAATACAGTAAATAAAATGACAGATCCCGTTTTGGCTGTTTTGCTTGGACTGGGATCCACTATTATGTTTATTTTTTATGTTATCTTTATATTTATGCATGTTACACTGTCAATTAATATATATTTTTTAAATTGAACAATTGTTTATGCGATAGGTTTTTTTTCCTGACTTATAAAGGGTTTTCAAAATAACCCTTTGAAAGCGAGCAAAAAATAAATTCCAAATTTTTTCAAATTTCAAGTTTAAAATATGGTATATATGTGTAAAATGTTAACATTTTAAAGTTTGGGGGTTATGCATAAAATATGGGATTGTTTTCAATTTTAGTCGCGTATTATTTATTTATATTGTACATGTGATATGTATAATAATTTAATGGAACTTTATTAATTAAGTAAAAATGAACACATGCAAAAGCATGATAAAGAAAGAATATTTATTTATGAGGTATGTTATTATAGCCTTTTTGCAACTAAATTCCGTGCAGTTAAACATAATATCTACTATTTCTGAGAAATTACTGCCAACTGCATGCAATCAAGGTACAAGCGATAGGAACAAGGTACAAGTCCTGATATTGTTGCAATTAAAAATAATTTTTGATGGAGTAATTCTAGTTGGTATATGGAAGGTAATTAGGATAAGTAAATCAGGGGTGTCTATAATACCAATAACAATTTTAATAATAAAAGTCAAATCGGCTATGCATAAAAAACCTGGTCTTATAAACATTAGTTTATCATAGTCAAAATATTTCACCAACAAATGTAGATATAATATGTCTCGACGCCATCTAGTGGGAAATTTAGCACTAACAAAGCCTTTCCTACAAAAATAAAGTTGGTTGTTTACAGGTGAAAAAATATAATAAACAGTAATTGTTGACAGAAGTACTAGTACATACTGAATTACTTGGCGTGTTTGAAATAAGCCGACGTAGCTCAGTGGTCTCAGAGCACCTAACCGGACATCAGAAGGTGCGGGTTCAATTTCTCAGGAGATATTTTCAATTTGCATGGATATTTCAAGCGACTAATTATTACTTATAATAATTTGAATAAACAAATAACCAGTTGGTTTTGTTATTGAAATTCTGGCTACTTAGCCAATACTGGTCTGAGGCAGTCAACTCTTAGATCAGCAACATCATCAGCTGTAGGCAGACTGGCAAGCCAAATACTAAGTTTGGTGATCGCGCTTTCGGAGTATCTGGGCCGAAGGCTTGGAATAAACTCCCTCCGGAACTAAGATCCATAACAAGTCAAACAGAATTCAGGTCTAAACTAAAAACTTACCTTTTTAAGCTTTTTAGGCTGTAATTAAATATACCATTCCTAAGAGAAAGTCCAGTTATATTCAATTTTTCAATTAAGTCCTAAATCCTGTATCTAAATTTTGCCAATAAACAATTAGAAAATGTTAATTAAGTGTTAATCTCAAGTGACCTACCAGTTAAGTATTGTACTGTATATTTTCTCCATAAATAGTTAAGTAATAACATAGATCACTGTAGAAATGTATTATAAGTTTGTACAGCGCCCTTGAGGTGTTTTTGCACAAAAAACGGCGCTATACAAGTCATCCAAGTATTATTATTATTATTACAGTACCCAACTACTCAGTACTATTTGTGGCGCCCGTGTATCCTGTGTATCCTGTCTATTTGTTTAATCTCGCCTGATACCTTGTGGGGCGAGTCGGATGTAGCGTAGGATATGAAGGACCGTGATTATTATGATTGTCATTATTACCATCGACGGGAGGAGCGCACGTTGGGAGAGTGCTTGCACAATCGATCTCGTTGATTGCACATGGAGATGATTGTTTCGAATCAAGATGAGCAGATCATTTTGAATGATGATACTAAGGACGGGTTGTTTCGGAGAATCTGAACAATTCATCAAATTTCAACGTTCATTTTCAAGTTCTGTGAAAGATTTTTTCAAGTTCTGTTTTTATTTCAGTTTTGTCAAGCAACTAGCCTACAATGATATAAAAATAGAACTTGAATAAGTCTTTCACAGAACTTGAAAATGAACGTTGAAATTTGATGAATTGTTCAAATTCTCCGACACAACCCGTCCTTAGTGCGTATATAGTGAATAGGTACCGAGTACACTTAAAAATAATTGTATATTTAGCTTTATTTAAAACTGGCGCAGACTAGTGAATAATCACGAAACATTATATTTTTTGTTAAAAATATTATATTATAGTAGGTACTTTATCGATTGTCAGAATTATTTTCACAATAATCGGTCCCAATTTTTAAAATGACACTTACATTCTAAGCAAATCCGAGTTCTAGTTACTGAGAGACACACAATCAAAATTAGTATTTTTGAAGTACGACGTATTCAATGACGTATGACGAGTTGTTTCAAAGAATTTGAACAATCCATCAAATTTCAATGTTAATATTCAAGTTCTGTGAGAGTACCATTCAAGTTCTATCACTATCCAAGTAGGTACTGTCAAACAGCCGGTCCGCGATGTAATAATATCAGAACTTGAATAGAACGTAAATATTGAAATGTATATATATTTGTATTTATAATGTTGAAATCTTCAATTATTCATGGTGGAATTCCATTTTAATCACTTGTATGGAATAAAACACATTTCATTAATCACCACTTATGACGGGCATCTTCGGACTGGTACAATTCGAACTAAATAAATATATGGTAAATACTTCTAGCATGGAATGATCGTTATTGGCTCTTTAAATTTGGCAGATCTGAATAGTCAGATATTTACCAACCTTCATCTTCTCCATCTCCTTACCTCCCCACATCCTCCAGCCTCGCCACATACCCCAAATTGACGATGCCATAGTCTAACCCCGAAACCTGTGCTGTAATCACATATAAAAATACATATGTCCCTTTTCATTGTACGAGCCAGTATTACATGTACGTACTAATTTAATTCTGTTTCATTTTAAGGATGTATTCTGTCTCCCTCACAAGATGAATAGCCCTACAAGTCAACAGATTGGCTCATACATACTACCATAAAACACACACACGCATACTGATTGATAACATTAAAGCACCGTGTTGGGATCAACGTCTGTGTCCAGGGTGCATTAACATCGGTATCATATCGTCATTAATACTAAAATTAATAGAGTTTTAAGAGTTGACGCACGGAGATTTGGCAACAAGTAGGTCATTGAATGGGGTTTTCGAAGTAGTGGTTAAATTAATTTAAATAATAATTCGTATGTCTGACGCGTACTTAGGAATGTAAAGTTGTGTACACACGGCTGCACGTTGCGGATGCAGACGGGTGATTTGTGAATAGGGAACAGTGATGGGGATAATCGAGTGATGTTTCGAATTAAATATCGACCAATTTATAAAATATATTGGTGTAGCACCTGATAAGAATTCATTTTAATTAAATAGATTTTTAATTATTGTTTTATAGTACAGTGGGTTGCCATATTAATAGGGACACCCATGGAAAATGTGTTTTTCACACTTTGTGTTCATAAAACAAAGATGTTTATGATTTTAGGTGCGGTTATTTTTTTTTAATATTTTTTTATATTAACTCCACACAGGAGGCCCTGAAGAAAATAATTTCCCTCAGGGCCTATGTCATCTTTGGGGATGCTGTGTGGAGGGTCTTTTTGTGGAGAGGAAGGAGTGAACATGGGTCTTGAAGAGTCCCATGTTGTAGGAGGGAGGAAACACAGAGGCCGGCAGTTCGTTCCACAGCCGAGCTGTTGAACTTAAGAACGAATCGTAGAAGCGACCCGTTCTCATGTGACAAGTGCCAACCGTGTACAAATGTTGGGCACGCGTTTGGCGTGTATCCCGACTACGCACCGGTGCCGAAGGGATCAATGACGCTAGTTCCTCAGAGCATCTTCCATTGTAATACCGATAGAACAAGGACAGCATACCTACCTATTAACAAGGACATTGAATTTTGAAAATTATAAACACCGTATTTGTCCTTAATCTGCGATTATTTTTTTATTTTTTATTATTTATTAAAATTATCGAACAAAAAGTTAATATTTCGTAATTTCGCCTTTAGCCGCAATAACAGCTTGTACATGCCGTGGTATACTCTCAATGCACAATTTTGCAGTAATCTTTAGGTCAGGAGAATGATGACACACCCGGATGAGGGTTTAGATGAGCTGCTGCTTCGTTGTGATCACCTCCTTGGCAATCTCCTTCTTGGTGAGCTCCTACAGGTTTTCAATAGTGTTCATGTTAGGGGAATTCCCCGGCAAAGGTAAAACCGGCACATTTTTTTACAGCCAGGAGTGCAGTGACAGTCCTGGCTTTATGACGGGGTGCGGAGTTATGCATATAAACGTATTCCTGGCCACCAGGGAACCATTCTCCGACTTGAGGCAGTAATCGATTTTCCAGTATTTGTCTGTACTGATCCTGCCTCATAGTAGATTCCAGTAGATTTTTCCTCATATCTACTGTGAGGCGAGGTTTTTTAGATGGCCGATGACCAATGAGGTTCTCCTCGGCCAATCTCCTCTGGACTCTCCTTTGGGAGACTTCGATATCATCTTCGTTGATCATCAAGGTCAGACGAGCCACACTCTTTTTGGGGTTTTGAAGACAGATGTCTTTGATTTTGCGGTCAGTACGAGGTGTAGTGATTCGTTTTCTGCCACATTTCCCATTGTGATCCAATTCAAGGGGCAGGTTTTGATTGATTTTATAATTTATCCTGTTAACCACAGACTTTCAAATACCTGTAATGGTTGCTATTTCCCTTTGGGAATGTTGAGTGTTTAACAATAGTGTCTTCACTTCCGGACATTTTCTTGGGGACGTGTCTGAAGACCTAGCCATACTGAAAAAACAGAACATTGGACTCAATATGGAAAAACTATTCACTAAAATAAGATATGAAAAAAAAATTACCAAATTAATAGATAATTAGTAATTACTTACATTTTTTTACAGCTAAACTGTTAAAACTCGTAAATATAATTATTATGTATATTTATTTACCAGAACTTCAATCACGAATTTTCACAAAAATGCTGGCCACATGGAAAAAACCTTCAATTTTCGAGGGATGTGGCACTTTGCAAGTGTTGCCACTTCTTAAAAGTATCAGTGGTGATACCAGCAACAAAAATAACGAAGGAATGGCCATCATATCCAAGTTATTTAGAAGTAGAGACAACGTAAACATAAAAATCAGGAAATATTGGAACTGTCCCTATTAATACGGCAACCCACTGTAGCTTACCGCAGAAGAGTTCAACTTTGCCGAAGTTAGAGAAACTAGATAATCCCGATTTTTGAGGCTGAAGAAGTGCGAAAGGAAAGGAGAAAAAGAAGGGGAAAGCACCTGGCTGTTCAGATCTGGTCACTAACCATACCTATCGCTATAACAATATTTTAACAATAAAAGTATAAAATCTGTTCTGTCTCATTTAAAACCTCGAACGGTTAGCTTTGGCCTCCTTCTGAAATTTTCAACGCAACTATTATCATATACATCCTGGAATAAAAATTATTATTATTATATTGGAACCGCACTTCCATCATGAGCTATTGAGCTAAATAACCAAATAACCGTTTAATGACCAGAAGCCTTGGTTTATTTCATATTTTTCAAGTGCTCAAAGATTTCATTTCGTGTCGTGTAGTGACTACTAGTTTATTAATTTATATGTCTACTAAAAATTGTGGATAAAATGAAAATATTTAGTTCTCAGTATTTAATAAAAAGATAATACATACCTACATAAATAATTTGATGTTAAATGTCAACCACTAAACTAAACAATAGAGACGAGACAGTAAAGGCGTCTACAGACGGCTGGCCTGCCCAGTTACTAGCTGAAGACTCCGCGTCGAACGGTTTGGCCATTTTACCGTCCTTTCCTTGAGTCAAGCCTATTGTTCGATCCCTTCTCATAGGTTTTCTTAAAAACTACTGGGCAAACCAGTCGTCTGTAGCGGCCTTAACAACAGCCCAACAAAGAAAATATATGAATGGAATCAAGTCGCTACTGGCAACCTCTCCCACGAAGTGAAGAGGCGTCTATTTCTAGAGATCCCTTTAAGAAGGCCGCCTGAAGAGATTTAAGTCTGATTGTCGTAACAATACAAAGCTGAAACTCTTCCACTAATTAACCCAGCATGAATAAATTACTCAGCTTTGCTAATAAATGTGACATCACAGCTTCCAGGGTTAAGTAATAATACAGCAAAAAAATATTTTTTTAAATATGAAATGTTGGAAAAAATCATTTTCTTTAAAAGAGTTTGTAATTTTACCCATGCCAGTGTAATGTTTTTGAGAGGATTAACTAGGTTCTCGAGTTGTGAGGGATTGATATCTTAATCCATCTCTTGTAGAGACTCGGTTTATAGGATTGCCAAAACACGGTAGCAGGGGGAGTTGGAGTTCTTGCGTTAGAGTCGGACTGCCTAACGCAAGAACGTTTCCATGAGGAATGCTGCAGTTTTGATACGTTGACTTAATAAATTGCATTAGAAACAAAAAAGGTACTTCTTTCTGATGTTTGCAATATATGAGAGGTAAGACTCTCGACTAGCAATCCGGAGGTCACGGTTACAAATCCCGGCGTGTACGAGTAAATTTTATTGGACGATTTTGTGTTATTTGATAATTTTTTCATTTAAAATAATACTTGCGGCACGTTCCAGAATGGAAGATACTCTCAGTATCGCCGTAGTGTAAGACTACCATTAAGAAATCAAATGTTGCTTGAAATGTTTGGTAACCAGACCTGAATAGCCAGGACTCCCTTGCCTTCATATTCCCCATCTGCTTACCCTCCCCACTACCTTTGACCCTGATATCTGATTCGTATTATGCCATGTTGTTTAATTGATTCATTATTTCGTATTAACCTGGTATTCGTGTTAATGTTGTTTATTGTTTTAAATGATTCACTCATATTAAACTGGGATTGGCATGAATTTTATTAATTCATTTCGTGATATCCTGTGCGTGATAATTTATTTTGACTCTGGTTGACTTGATCCATTCCAATTATCTGGGGACGTTCAACGACTCATTTGAGTTGATTGACACATCTGATTCATTTGAGCAATTCGTGTTATCCCGCGATACTTTAGATTGAACTCTGGTTCACTCGATCCTTTCATATTATCATGGGAAGTCAATTGACAAATAAATAAGATCAAATTCGAGATGTACTGCGTGATACACAATTTAAACTCCCCTAACACGAAGATGTTCGGATAGTCGGAATCTGATTTGTGCTATTCTGAGATGATTATCGACTATGATTTTAGGGAATCCTACATACAATGTGGGGCAAAATTAATGTCATAATGTGAATTGGCTGCCATTTCGTCAGAAATGAAAAAAATGGGGTCTGTTTTCAAGGAAAGTTTATTTGAAAAAGTAAAATCGATGACATTAGATTGAAACAATGATATCGATCAAATGACCACCTAATAAGTTGATCCAGTTGTGTTCGTTGTACGGCATTTTGAACTGTTGCTCCTAAAAACATCTGGCTCCAAATTGGCAAAAGTAATGTCATAATGTGAAATGTGCCATATTTTTTGCAAATGGCGTCAAATGTCACTGTGCTTTGACATTTGTGTTGTATACATATATAGAATTAGTTGACAACGAGTAATGGAACGATATACAACTCAAGAACGTGGAATTATTGTTAATGCTTATTTGACCAATTTCCGGACTGTTGTTTTACCGCAGTAAGCAGCGAGCAACAATTAAAAATGCCGTAAAACGAGCACAAATGTGCATCAACTCCGAACTTAATGTCATCAATATTATACCTTCAAATAAACTTTCTGTGAAAACAGAGCTCATTTTTTTAAATTTCTAACAAAATAACAGCCAATTCACTCTAGGACATTACTTTTACCCCACCTTGTACAATAAATCGAATTTCCATGTTTAAACATCGTTTAAACTAACCTTTTCAATTATGTTATCTGCATTTAGACTTGACTTTCGTTTTCATTAAAAAATTAAATAGATTTTTAGAACGTGTGCTTGACACATTTCCACGCGAAACGGTGTAGTCCGGTCAAAGCTTTTTAAAATCGACCACGAATAATAAAAATCTATTTGAAACGTCCGTTAAAATGAAATACTATTTCCGTGGCGCGAAATCTGGCAGATGGATATACCTTTTAGCGGCGGAAGTCAATTGAGAAAATAAAACTGGATTAACTGTGACGGCATTACGCACTTGACTATGAGCCAAATGGAACTCCATTAAATTTTTAGATTTTACTATTCACGGGAACATAATATAATATTTAAACAAGCGCATCGACTAATTTAAAAATAATTATTGGAAGTTATCGTTTTTTTACATGAACTCCCCACAGGAGGAAAATAATTTATCTAAGAGGCTACATCGTCTTTGGGGATGCTGCGTGAAGGATATTTTTCAGGGGTGTTAAAAGTGAACATGGGTCTTGAAGAAACCCGTGTTGTAGGAGGGAGGAACCACAGAGGCCGGCACAGCCGAGCCGTGAAACGTTTGCTGCTAAATGAAACAAACCAGAAACAGACTGTCAATAGATCAGGAAAAAACAACTTTTTTGATATTATATCAACTGCAGATAATTATAATTATATTCAGTATTATTAATAATAAAAAAAAAACAGACGAAATTTTTCACTGCAAGAAAAATAAGTTTGAGCTTATTGAAAACTTGCCGAATAAGTAGGAATTTGTGTAAAAAATATTTTTTTCACAACGAACTAAATAAAGATTTTCTTCACGATACACACACCTATCCAAAGTAAAGGAGATTTTTCACAATATACGCAAAAATGAAGACGGAGATTTTAAATAAATGCTAAACTGAATCTTATGTATAATATTTAATTGGATTGTACTCATCCACAGATAAATAAAGGAAAACATACACAACGTCGACAAAAAGTGGAGAGGTTTTGCCAAACCATGCCACAAAAAAGTGTAAAAAAACATTGAATTAATTTTGTCTTCTAAACAAAATGTTTACATTCTAGTAATATTAATATTACATTCGCCGAAATAGGAGATTAACTTATCGCCGATACCATTTATATTGATTACGGGTCCCTACCATTTCACTAATACTTATTTATAATCTGCTCCATTACCCCAACTGGCCCGTCAGCCTAGGTCGTTATCACGAAACAAATTTAAAAATGCTGGCTAGTGTAGAGTGCATGACTACTACATTCCCTTATCTTCCACTGCACACTACGCTTGAATAACTAAACAAGTTTAGTCATTCGAATAGTGTCGCGGAGTTATCAATTACATATCATTATCAAACGCGACAAGTGGAGAACATCAGAGTTCACATGTCCGCTCAAAATAAACTGTGAGAATTAGATGAACATCGACAAATCATTCAGCAACAATCTAGAGATGTGGGGAATCTGTTTCACAAATGGAATTATGCATTCACGTTAAAGTATGTCTAGCCAGGCGCTGACATCTAATTCAGTAAATTTCAGCAAGGATATTATTATGTCCTTGAAAAGATGGCTTAACTCAGGTAGCTAGAGTTTTTTTTCTTTGTTCTTTATTTTTCCGGGAAACTATTAACCTTTTAGGTTTTTTTTACTAATTTTAAAATATAAAACAAAGGTATGAAAAAGAGTAAAAACCCAATAAAGCACTGCCTATGTGTGGGTTTTTACTAAAAAATACTAATAAAATGAGAATAGAAATATACTTTTAAAATAAAATACAACATCAATCAAGTTATAGCAATTTTAAAGTTACGGTTTAATAATGTAATAGTATCGTGAAGAAGAAAGTTTCATGATTTAATGACTCAAAAACCTCAACACTTTAACATTTAAATCTCAAATAAAAAGCTGGATACTATAATAGATATATAACATAGGGAGATCTGAAATAGAAAATTTACTGAGATCAAACACAGACTAAAACAGAATCAACTGAACTATACCAAAAAACACTATCTTACTTATTTTAAAATTATTTAAAGAAAAAAAAATTATACTACATGATGTTCATAATTAAATTCATATGTAACTTTGATGTAATATTAATTTTCTTATAATTGAATTATACATAATATGTAAATGAAATCCTCAGCACGGGAGATCCCAGTGAGGATATCATTATATCTATTTGTTACAAAATAATATATAATAAAACACTATTATTATTATTATTATTAATGTTTTTTTAGATACAATAACAAGTAATTTATTTATATAATAAATAATAGACATAATGTAATTTTTTAAGTTATAATAATACTAGTCATATATCTATATCTAATATAATAGTAGTCATTTGTATTTTTTTGGTGGAAGATTATATTTACGAAAACCAATAAAACTGCGTTTGCATTAATTTAGTATTGATTTGGTGGTGTAAAGGAAATATTAGTCCTTTTTTTAAATTAAATATTTATTAAATAATTAATCAATTTACAGAGTATAATCAAAAATGTTAACTAAAATAATTCATACAATTAGTTTCCCTGCTTTTGATTTTTTAATGTTCCTCTTCTATAAAAGCTGGCGCATTTGTCTAGAAGCCACCACCACCCCCATCCTACAATGACGTAAATAATTGAAGATTGCACAAGAGAAAAATAGATCATTTTCAATTTGTCAAAATTGAGTACTTCCACAATTAGTCACATTATTGGATTTAATAAAAGGGCAGGTGAACGCAGAGAAGGGTGCTCGAGTGGGGACCGACTACAGATCGAAAAAGACTGAAATAAGCTGTCGATGAAGAAAAATTCAAATGAAAGGGTCACACTTTAATGTTCAAATACTGTGTCAGTTTAGGTCAACTCACAACTTGAACTTTTTAAAACTTAAAAAAAAATATGAAAACAATCAAACCAGTTGTGATTTTTTCGTACCTACTTGAAAGCTAAGTTTGAGATGTACTCAATTTTTCGGACGAATATTTTGTGGAAGTTTCAGATTCAAAACCTTCCCACAGACAAAATTCCTTTTTGTAAACGAAATATACATGTTCATTCAAAACCTTCACAAAGACAAAATGCCCTTTTGTAAACGAAATAAACATTTTCTGCTGAAATAATTAGAAAAAATGAAAGCATTCCTCAATATTAGTAGTCTTCTAGTACCTAGACCTACCGACTAAAAATAAAACAATCACCTCTAGTGAAGATATCGTAATCAATGAACGATGTAGTACTTTTTGCCCACTAAATCCAATTAGTATAAGTTAAGGCTAACCATGTTTACTCCATAATACTCGAGCGTTTCGAGTCCTCTACCGTCTCCGTTCCCGCTTGTTAGGCTCGCGGTCAGGGGATACAACAACTCATTATAAAATATTGCCGAGGGGCCACAAGTCACAAGCCACTGCACTGCCTTCATAGTCCAGTCAAGATGTACATCCGTGCTTGCAAAAGGTCCAGTCATTCTGAATTTTTTATATGTTGTTAGGACCTAAACCAGTATTAAAAAAAAAATTTTGCAACTTCGAAAGTGCTGTGCGAGCGGCGGTGGACCTAAAAAACCAGGAAATTTTCGGATTTTTTTCAGTTTTTGCTCAATATCTCAGTAAAGGAAGGGTCTGACCGGTGTAATTGTTAGGTATACTTTTAAAGTAGACTAAATTTCCTATAATTTGAGATCAAAGCAAGCTATATAAAGCTATTGGTTTTCAAGATACAGTTCTTCAAAAATAGGCATTTTTTTCCAAAAACTGAAATTTTTTCGAAATGGTCACTTATTTGTAAAATAATTTCTAAAATACGTATCCCACGTCAAATATTGTATGAAATAAAGTTGTTGTAAATTTAATAAGCTTTTATTTAAGACTAGATTAATATCTGTAAACTAAACGGTTCTCTCAAAAATGGCAGATACCCAAAAACAGTCATAAGTGGATTTTGGGTGAAATGCAAATTTCATTCGTATGACCACTTTGAGTTTACAGATATTAATCTGTAAAGCAGAGGTAATTGATACCTACCAAATACTAAAGGCAAAATTTAAAAGTGCCTTGGAGAAAATTAAAGCGAATGGTCCAACATCACAGTTGTGCAATACTTTCGTATACCACTTTGATACAACTATTCATCCAGGCAGAGCGTGCTGGTGATTGGAACCTTCATTTGTACATTGTCCACAAGATGCTCCCTTTTTTCCACGCAGCTGGACATTTTTTGTATGCTAAGAGCGCGCACCTCTACCTTCAAGATATGATAGCTCTACAAGATCGGATGGATAAAAGTGAATACGACATGTTCACAAAAGGATCCTTCACCATCCGCCGGTCTGACAAGTTTTGGTCTGGGTTGTGGTCAGACCTAACAATTGAGCAGAAGCTGATGCGATCCATGAAAACCTACGGTGGGTTGACTCAAGGAAGGGGAATCTCCGAAAGTGTTCTGGCAAGGTGGACAACAGGAATGGTGTTTATGTTGAACATTTGTGAAGAACTGGAAAGTTTTTGCAGCTTATCATGTCATACTGGAGAGCAGCATGTAGACATGAGACCTTCTCGAATCATCCGAGATAATAGTGATGTGGAAAAACTAAAAAACTGGTTTTCTCTCCACCCTCCATTTCCCAAAACTGACAGTTTAATTTCTATCAGTAGTGGTTTACTGGCAGGTCCTGAAATTAATTGCCACACAGCCCAGAGAGTTGGAACGGAAGTAGTGATGGAAATTGTGGGGAAAATGTACGACAAGGTAGTAATAAAACGGAAAAATAAAGTTATCACGCTGGCATCGATCACCTCAACCGTTAAACTGCCGGACAAAAACAGAAGAGTGGCTGTGGATCCGCTCACAATTTTTCAGCGAGTGTGTTTTGCAAAGAAATCTGAACAGGATTTACAGGATGACTTCAAGTATGAGTTGGCCCCGTTCCCGATGTCTCTGTTCAATGAACAAGGGATGCGCAAGGGCACAAAATCTACTCTGTACTCTGCCTTCACTCCTCTTTCCAGCCACACGCCGATAGATGCCAGCACTCACGTCATTTTGGATGGTGGCTACCTCTTGCACAAGGTCGTGTGGCAGCGGAAGAGCACGGTTCGAGCACTTTTGGCGCGTTATACCACCTACGTCTGAAACCACTTTGGGAAGCACGTCTCCATCGTTTTTGACGGCTACCCCGAAGATGCTACAAAAAAAAAACACCAAAACAGCGGAACGACTCCGTCGCTACGCAGCTCATTCCAGCTACGAATTGACGTTCGATTAATCCACAGTAATTCAAATTGCTCAAGAGCATGTATTGGGCAATGAAAACAATAAGAGACGCCTTATAACTCTTCTCTGTGACGCCTTTCAGAAGGAGGGAGTAGAAGTGGCTGTTGCCGAAGAAGATGCTGATCGAGAGATCGTCATGATGGCGTTATCAAAAAGAGCAGATGCCGATCGTCATAGTGGGAGAAGATGTCAACCTGCTCGTTCTTCTCAATGGTTTAGGCGCTGAAGAGACAAACGTCTATCTTCAGAAGAGCACGAAGGGTGAAGCTGTTTGCTGTCACTACTCTACGACCTCCTACAACAACCAGGACTCCCGACAATTATCAGGAACGGTACTATTTACACACGCGTTTGCCGGGAGCGATACCACCTCAGCAGCGTTTGGCCAAGGAAAGACCAAAATCAGCACACTTCTGAGCAAGAGTGAACCACTTGCTGAGCAAGTGGAGGTCTTCCTTCGGCCAGACTCTACCCCACAAGCCGTGAGTGAAGCAGGCATCAAGTGCTTCGTGGCTCTATATGGGGGTGACATCGCGAGGGAAACTTTGGATTTCCTGAGGTATAAGACGTTTGTCACTTCAACAAACATAAACTTCGCCCGTTTGCCACCGACGGAAGATGCTGCAGACCACCATCCAGCAAGGTGCTACCTCCAAGTGCAGAAGTGGCGGGGAGTCAACTTGAATCCCACTGAATGGGGGTGGAAGCTGTCTTCTCAAGGACTCACCCCCATCCCCACCACGATGGATCCCGCACCTCCTGCCCTTTTGCGAAAAATTTCATGTAAATGCAATAAAGGATGCTCTGGGAGCTGCTCGTGTAGAAAGGCTGGGCTCCACTGCTCAGTCCTCTGTCAGTCATGCGGTGGCAAATTTTGCATTAACGTCCCGGATGTGGAGCTGAAATGCTCGGACGATGAAGATGACCCGACTACAGACTGGGCGCCTCTCCCAGCTAAGATTAAAAGAAAGACATGGTTTGGCAACCAAGACACAATACCTACATGATTTATATTAGTTTTATTTTTTGTGTATATGTAATTTGTCCTTATAGTAGGTACCATGATGTTTGTACAAGCATTTTAGTATGTAGGTATATAAAACAATGTTTGAAGATGACGTAATTCCCGAAAGATGTAATATCTTTTCTTTTTTTCATCAAAAATGTGTTAACTGTTTGATAAATAAAACCATAAAAAGACGTGAGAACAGTTTATTTGCATTTCACCCAAAATCCACTTATGACTGTTTTTGGTTATCTGCCATTTTTGAGAGAACCGTTAAGTCTACAGATATTAATCTAGTCTCAAATACAAGCTTATTAAATTTACAACAACTTTATTACCCATAATATTTGACGTGGGATGCGTATTTTAGAAATTATTTTACAAAATAAGTGACCATTTCGAAAAAAATTCACTTTTTGGAAAAAAATGCCTATTTTTGAAGAACTGTATCTTGAAAACCAATGGCTTTATATAGCTTGTTTTGGTCTCAAATTATAGGAAATTTAGTCTACTTTAAAAGTATAAATAACAATTACACCGGTCAGACCCTTCCTTTACTGAGATATTGAGCAAAAACTGAAAAAAATCCGAAAATTTCCTGGTTTTTTAGGTCCACCGCCGCTCGCACAGCACTTTCGAAGTTGCAAATTTTTTTTTTTAATACTGGTTTAGGTCCTAACAACATATAAAAAATTCAGAATGACTGGACCTTTTGCAAGCACAACCCCCTTTTCATGTTTAACTTGACTGGACTATCAGTATATGGCCCTGCCATTGAGAGCTGTGTTGTAACCTCTCTTCCTGTTACATACGTTGATGGAGAGGTTACAACGGAGTTTGCTAACGGCGGAATGCCTATACAGGATTTAATTAGACTTAAGTACCCCACAGAAAAAATCACCAAGAGCAAAATGCATTTTTTCAGTAATCAAGTCTGTTTGTCTGTCGGGTACGTTTTTTATGCGAACACCGCCCGAGAGTCCAAACTGCCCGAAGCCAGTGAGACAATGTCATTCCAAACGGGGTTTGTTGTGAGGTTTAAGAAGGTGGGATGAGAGGGAGGGGAAAAAGAGATCCCACCGGCTGCGCCAATTTGTTGTGAACGTTTATTGTAAATAATAACACCTTCTTCACAACAACGCACTTATTCTTGTCTTTAGACTAAAAACTCTAATTATTTGGAATGGATCATCTATCTTATGCTCTCAAAATCTATGTGTTGCTATAAATCTAACTTCCACCCACCTCAGTTCGGAATTGGATAGACGAACCTATATATTAGAGACATCTTTAATAGTAATCTATAAACTCCATCTATGATACTTAGCTCGAACTATCATCACAGTTACCAAATAGAGCTAATGCCATTTCAAGCAAAGTATCGATTCTGAAAGATGGTCTATCTTTTCTTCTCTGCTACCACTTGCCTTGTTACTCCGTGTGTACTGCAAGACAGGCAGTAAGTGCTGGCTAAGTACTAATGGCGGCGTCATGTTGGCGTGACCACGCTGCATACCGCTTCCGTCAGAGGGTCCGTGGCGAATATTCAATGTCCAGTTGTGCAGGTACTTCTGGGTAAATGCCGGGTAACGTTGTGTTTAATACCCAGTGTATCCACCCCGACGCGTGCCCGGACGGTCCAAACACACAGGGGCATTACGGGGTCACGTCGTCCAATGGTAATGAAACTATCATTGGACGAAGGAATTTGAAATGAAAGTATGCTATATTTCTTTCTACCCAGCTGATTGAAGATGCCAGATTTAATGATATTTCTTCTTCTAAATATATATATTATGTCTGTGACATGCTTTCTATTTCGTTTCAATGCCAAACACGCTGTTGTCGATTTACAGGAAAATCTTAAAGAGTACACGTTTGAAAGTATTTTGTGTTCCAATTAAAGTGGTTCCAACAAGTTTGGAACACCCATCCGAAGTTTCCTCTAACTCCTCAGTAGTCCTAGAATATAGTTTATTGTTCTTCGTAATGCCAGATCATTTACTAATGGAATCGCAATTCAGCAGAAAATATAAGCACGTGTTCGCAGTTTCCTGGAATATATTTTCTCCATTATTTGGGCCCTTTCTGAACAAAACCGTGAGCCAGAAAATAGAGTAAGTACAAAAGATGTTTGTGCGTTACCTGAATATGAGAGAATATACACACTATATATTCCTGTATCCATCCTTGTTCTAAACAGGATTTGCTCAATTTCAACACCTTAGAAGCCCACCGAAAAGTATTTTTAGGTAAAAAAAATTAAATTAATCCCTGGAACTATACTTTATCTACCCTATGTTGAAAGGGGTTAACTTATATATGTCTAACAAGTACACTCGTGGGAGATCCCATACACTTTTTTATGCTCCGAAAGCGAGGACTATCAGAACGCGCTAATCAACAGAGGGACTCTGCACGATACTGCATTGACCATCGTCATTTTCATTGTCACTTACAGACAGTTCAGCAACTATCTTTTGACGCAAGTCACAAAATAGTAAAACTGCCCCCATGACCTTTTTATACTTATATGTATCTCAAATTAGTATATTTTAAAAAGTAGTATACAATTTCACAAGCAAGAATCTCTTTACAATTATTTGCCAGTACCTAGCTCCATAAAGACTGGACGATCACAACCAAAGTACCTACTCTCCTGAAAGTTTAGTTTTTTTACATTTACCCTTTTAGAACCAATTAGTCATGTAAAAGTCTTGACCAAAAAAAATATTAACAAAATAAACGATAACAATTATTTTTACTGTCATCCTGGTACATTTGTATAAAAAAAAAACACATTTCTTGTTATTTAGTGAGTATTTGTATTTAAGTTGTCATATTACTGTCAAAGGAAAACGGTCACACAACATAAGAAAACACAACACTTGGAACAAAATTATAGGTACATATCATTATGTTGACCTAGTCATTTTGCACAATACTGGAAAAGTACCTTCCGGAAAAAATCTCTAAATAGTGAAAATCCTATCAAAATCCGTTTCGTAGTTTAGAAGAACTAAGCGCACAAACAGACAGACGCGGATAGCGACTTTATTTTAGTATAATAGAGAAGAGAATATATGGTACGCCATAGAGCTGTACAAACCATCGTACAGATACAGATACAAATTTTAATAACGGTATCTACCTAGTAATAATAATATTTGGCTGATTTATAAATCGCCGTTTTCGTGAAAAATTACCTCGAGGGCTCTGAGGTACTCTGCTCGCTCGTTTGTTAGTCGAGAATGAGGGTAAATGGGCGAATATGTGCGCGGCGAGCAGTCTGAGCATGACGTCGATACAAAAATGCTCGTCGCTCGCCTGTGACGTCATCCTTGCCGCGGACATGCTCGCCCGTCAGTGGGCCGCTCGAGCAACTGGTGTCGCGAGGACGCAAGAGAAACGAGGGGCGTTCATAATAATATAGCCGTTTCACCCGTACACATATTCTTTGAATGGCTATCTCTTTATAATGCGTTCCGCTCATTTAGCTATGTATGATGTTATTTGTAGCCATTTTATTCATTCACATAAATTCGTTGTGGATATTATTTTCTCGTGCGTTTCATTATTCGATTTAAATACATAAATAGGAACGTGCTATATTTTTTGTTCGATTAGAGTGAACAAAACGCGTCTTTGTATTTGTGTCAAAGCCTAAAACTAGTGACTTGATGACACACATATTTACAACTGTGGCTTAAAGATGGAGACTTAAAACCTACTTGAATAATAATATATGACGAATTCCTTCTGACCAAAGTTTAATATCACAATGCAAATCAGCTGCTTTCAATGTCACAATTGCAACAAAAACACAATAATTGTTTTGACTTATTTTAATGATGGCGATGATGATTCACGACCATTGACGAAAAAGCAGAATGACGTTGAATAACAACCGATAAATGATAATTGCGTAATGATTCACCATTGTTTTGGGAAAAACTTAACAACAATGGAGAGCATTATTATGAGTAGGTATTATTATTAAGTAACGCTCCGACAATACTTGAAAGATTGCGTGTTGTTATGCTATTGGTTTCCTTGAAACATTTTTGTTTGACACGAAGTTATTGTAAACCTGGCGGAGGAAGGAATTGAGGAGATTGAATTAGACGGAATTGGGAGGAAATCAGAAAGAAATGAAATAATCTTATAAGGAAAGCACAAAAAACAAATATTATTAGATATCTACTGGGTTATTGAATTTTGCCAAATATTTTCTGAAAAAATTCTACGAGGAAATTTATTGCGTTAGTGTACGAATTCGTGGCATTTTTCTTTTTCGCAAACAACATAAGTATTACATAAACTAATAAATATTATACTATCTTGACTCCCAAACTCCCACCGTCTTATCCATAATAGATAATAGGGGGGATAAGAACAGGTTAGTAGAAAACGTAACTCATAATCACGCGCACGCGTACTGCGTATACCGACTGGGTAGTGACAGATTTTATTAAACCGCCCGACCCCCAGGATTTGAGACGTATTAGGTAGGCGACATATTACGCTACACGTGGCTTAGCCTATTTCAGCATATCGCTAGCCATTCATTACCAATGGCAATGTATGGCGAGCGATATGCTGAAATGGGCCAAGCCACGAAAATATAGCACGCTTATAAATAATAAATAAATAAATTCTTTATTCGTGGTCTGTCACAGGCTTTACTATTTTATTAAGATGGAGATTATTTGGCGGGTTGGGAATAAGCCGAAGTAGCTTAGTGGTTCAGAGCACCTGACCGGCATCAGAAGGTGCGGGTTCAATTCCCGTCGGCGGCATTTATTTTTAATCGGGAGATATTTTCAATTTGTATGGATATTTCAGGCGAGTAATTATTGCTTCGTCAGTAGTTATGAACCTTAGTCACTAGAAATAAGTCTTAAATGTAAGTCACTGGTTATTATGAATCCTAGTTGTAAGCCAGCTGTATTTATTATTTAATAAATATATTTTTACAGCGCCCTTGAAGTGATTTTTCACGAAAACGGCGCTATATAAATTATCCAAATATTATTATTATTAAGACTGCCAAAGTTCTGGGAGATTTTTTGATACCACGCCAAATCGGTGGTTTTGAGGTGAAAAATATAAGATTGTTGAAAAGGAAGATAGGAAAAATCTGGAGAACATGGTGACTGTGAAATATCCTAACAGGAACAGAGCTCTAAGTTTCATTTTGTTTCCCATCTACGGTTTGTAATAAATATATTTAGCTATCAATGTTCACGACGGCATACTTTACCATCAACAAACAAGTTGATTCACAAAATATAATGCGCCAGGATGACAAGACGTGGTATGTTTATTTTAAAACTTTTGTCAAGTCGTTCGTATTGAAAGAACAATAAAAGTAGCACAGAGCTGAAGAAATGAGAATAAGACACAGAGGAGAACATGAGAAGATAGTCGTTATAGCTCCCTCGTAGAAAAAGTATGGCATACTTATACATAGAATAGATAATATGTGGTTTCTTTGAAAAGTCCACCAGGATCGCAGAAGTTTCTTTGGTTCATACCGGTGCCAATATCTTTGTCTTAGGAAGGACAATGGCGGTGTAAGACTGGCGAAGAATAGGAATATGTCAAACAAAAACGATGACTATATACCAGAGTCGCACATATGTGTACAAGAGGTCAAAAATTACGACAAAGGTATGTGACAATGGAGGCCTCGTTTTACCGAATGTAGGTAGAACTGTGACACTGTATTGCACTTATAGCAATATCTAGTATCTCAGGTTATGTCCGTTGTAACCTCTCTTTCTGTTATGTGGGAGTTTGTGAGGAAGAGGGAGAGTTGCAACGGAGCTACCAGCGGTAGGTACGGCTTTAGTTAGGTGGTGTGGGTGCCGACGTAAGCCACGAAGTCAGCATTAAAATTCGCGCAGAGGTTTGCGAGAGGAATACAAAGCAGGGATCTTTCTGGATTGGCAAAGTTTTATGGGTAATAATAAAGCCTGTGTGCGAAGTAAGACTTGCTCAGGGGTCGGAAACCTTTGTCTTAGAGAAACTGGTCTTATTTCAAAAGATTTAAAAAAATATATAAAGAGCTCAGAAGATCTACGTGAAAAATGTTAGATCTGGTATAGACCGTTTCAGAATCTAAACAATGCTTGAAATAACTTTGTATCTGTGGGACAAAGTGAGAGGAACAATGCATATTATGTATTGTCGATGATTAGCAAAAACAGCATCTACGTCTGAAGTAGAAGTATTTACTATCAAAAACGTTAACTTGACGTAGAAAACGATTTGTTGGTTATTTTAAAAACGGTGAATACTTCCCTTTTTTCATACTGTCTACTATCCTCGAAAGTTTCCATATTCCTTTTCAAAGAACCAACTTGACGTTCTCGCATCTTGTGCGACTGAATCGACTATATATTATGACTCCCACTGTAGTGACAAGATACCAGATATGTATAGCGATAATCACAAGAATTTTACTAAATTTCTCAAATGTTTTCACCTGACCTAAACATTATTGTCTCTTGTTTTTAAAAATTATTATATAATCTTTATTAATTACAAGCTGTACCCCGCCATGTGTGACTGTGGCTCTCTCGTCTGTGCAGATAGATAAACAATAGCGCGTGTTGCTTTTGCGCGCCAACAGATGGCGCTGTTTTTCAATAAAGCTTATCACAGATGACATATATTTAATATAGGTATATAAAAAACACGGCGTATTCGAATGCAATGTTGTGTCAAAATTTCAAAGCAATCGGTGAAGAAATTTCGGAGATTAAAGGTTTTGAACAAACGAACATTTAAATTTTATTTATATAGATTGTTTTTTTTCTACACACTGTTTCAGTTTTTCTTTGTAATTTTTTTATGTTAATCCTTTGTCTGTTGTGTACTTATATCATGAATAAATAATAATTATGCACAGGGTACGATAACTGCCTCACATTGTTAAGTTAAAATGCTCAGATGTTTAATGACAAATCCGAGAATTTTAACATCCAGTTCGACTCCGCAATGTCGAGCTCATTATAAAAATAAGATTTTTACAAAAAAGGTCGGCAAGCCCTGGATTATAGAATAGAGCATGGCCATAACAATGGCGGGATAAAATGAAAGACGGGCACGTTTCCTAACGGACGAGACGCCAACAATGTAATAATTAAAAATGGCAGAGACTACGTGCGAGACACAGCTGATATACACAAAAAAACTAGACGTCCACGCTACTTCATTATTATGACGATTATTAAAGTCATATACAACAAGTTATCGCAGAAAGAAGAGGGTTCAGAATAAGTTCTGAAGAACCCAGCGCTTCTTCAAACCACTTTTCTAGTTTTAGAACTTATTTAAAATATGATGGCAAAAAACCTAATATATATATTCATATAGTATAGGTCAAACGCAAACAAACGCTGATTCTGAACAGAATTAATAAATCCTCATTAAAACCGTAAGAAACGTAAACGCTCTGTGATTGGTCGGCGGGTTCTGACAGATCTTATACAGCTACCACACGGGTCAGGCGGCCGCTTGCATAAAATTGCGGACAATTTTGTGAAAGTTGCGCTGCGTAGACTCGTACACGGGTAACCACTGTGGTATACTTCAAAAGTTTTTTGGAAATCTTATTAAATATTTAAATTGGGATTTGTTGATTTCATACCACCCCGAGGGGGATCGACCTTATTGTTAACCGACAAATTTAACTACTGTGTGAATGTAAACAAGTTCAACAACATAACATTTCGTAGAAGAATGACCCGGTGGCCAGTCTGGTGCACGTCTGTGTTGAACCAAGTGACTCCCAATGCCGTCGACTGACTGAATAACCTCAGCTTCCTATTATGACCTTCACCGACTCTTCTCCACGATCCGAAGAAGAACTACTGCACAATCATACAGCATAATATATTACACACGCCCCTGGTCTGTTATATTTATAGAAAAAGAAATATGACGTTTGGATTTATAACAAACAAAAAAATCAACAAAGCAAATCAACGATTTATAATAATTATTTTTTGTCGACTATCACGACATCCGTACAGGAAGTCAATACTATCCCGGGTACAATAATGTTCCCGCTTTCTCGACGGCGTTCAACATGTGCAGCGCCGGGTTCACAACCTCCCGGCACACTGAATGGACCGTCGCTACTTGTTCACACGGAATCTGTGAACCCGAATAATCCATTTCGTGAACCAAATACCGCCGTGTGAACTTAATTCAAATTTACAGTAATGTACTGCGAGCTATCATATCTGGTTGGTAATATAAAATGAATCTGTGGGAAAATCTAGTACCGAGATAATTTGGTTTGATAGAACAATTATATGGATAAGTTATTTGAGGAAAATCATCAGGAGCGTAGATTATAAAGAAAAGTAGCTAAATGTGTTAAATGTTTCTTTTCTACTCAATGTTTTTTTTATTCATTTATACACGGGGTCCGGAAACTATTGGTACAAGTGGGAAAGTGGTGAATCCACATCACATTTGGAGTCGATTTTGTAGTATAACATTTTTTTATGCTTTCGTTTCATAGTAAATCTAGTATAAGATTGGGTAAACTTTGAAAAAAAAATCTAGGTTAGGGGGTTAAAAGCAGATGTCTTTGAATTTGCATCAAAGCAAAGACGTCTCCGAAAGTTTTTTTGATCAAAAAAAAATATTTTGGGTTTTCTGTGTGATGCAGATTCACCAGTTTCAGCTTGAACTAGAGTATCCGGACACCGTGTATATAACTTCCTAAGGAAGGATGAAAACATACTTGTAGTAGAAATCGATTACCCTAGGCGTTATGTATGTTAAAACCACGTAGGACCGTATCACAAACGAGGATATTTAGACAAGTAGAGTTGATAGAAGGAGAAAGGAATGTCAGCACCAGGAAGAGATAGAACGATCAAATTAAACAATTTATTGAGTCCGGTCATGTCAAGAGTCGGTATAACAGGTTGAAGAAAGAAATATGTACCATGAGAGAGTTGTGTGGCTTTACACCTTCTCTGCCTGTCCCTGCAGAGAAATGACATGACGATTAATTAGTTGTGTAGGTTGATTTTCGTGAACAGTTTCGGCTTTGCAGAGGCCATCATTAGCAACACCCCAAAAACATAATATCATTGGCCATGAAATTCTTAAATCATATCCGATTAACAAGTAGAATAAATTGACAGCTTCCGCGGTGCATTAGCGGACCAAGGACCGAGGTTACGATGCCCATATACGATAGATAAAAACTAATAGATAACGCAATCTGCAGTAATAAAACATGCCGATACCGTTATCTGCCACTTACACGATAAGATTGATTAGAGAAAAAGACTTTTTAAAGTTTGTTTCTACACGTACAAAAAACACATTATTTAATAATTTTTAGAAGTTTTTAATAGGACACATTTAACAAACTTGACTCTTTCAAAATCTTTAAGTCGGCAAAATGCAAACATTAGTACTTATTACAAAATATCATTCACAAAGTAAAATCTTGTTATTTATATTAAGGCGATGCACTACGTCGTGTAATATTTTAAATCGAGCCACTATCAATAACACCCCTTACGTAGATGGCGATAAGGTTTAAATTCCCGCTTAACACCTTCCGCCTGTTTTGATTTATGCAAGAAAAAAACATGGCCAAAAAGTGACTTTAATTTTATTTTGTGGATGTTCAGGCATAAATATTTTTATAAACGTTTTCCGATCATTTTATAAATAACTTAATTTGTCACATTATACAATAAAACCATAACCGAAAATAAGTTCGTAAGTAGGAAATTTTGAACTTTAAAGCAGTTTTAATAGGCCTTATAAATTATTTTTTTCTGGGCTTATAAAAAGACCTGTAAAAAATACTCGATTATTTCAAAGGCCAAGATGTATTATACTCGCGGTATTTATTTAAAGCATCTGGAACATTTCTAGGCGACCTAATTTTCAAACCAAAAACACATGATTTTGCATTACTACGTATTGCATCGCCTTAATCGTAATCATTCATACTAGATAATTATATTATCTCCAAAGGGGACATAAATTCGTAAGAAATAATCAATTTTTATTTTAAAATTTCAAGAAATCGGTACCATTAAATGAATCAACTAAAGGGATTACAATTATCAGATTACGTATTCTGAAAAATAAAGATAAAAATTGCATTTAAAATTAGGCGCAGAGAAAATTTTATCATTTTAACAATTTTATACGTTCAATTTACATGGTTGCGTGTTTGTTGAGGGTTCTTTTATTTAGAAACTTAATTAATTAACATTTCTTTTATCTGATTACATTTATCACAAACTAATCGCAAAACTCTGAGCACCAGAATTGCCCTAAAGCCCCGAACCCTACTTTTTACTTCTCAAACTTTGTTTCCCCCAATAATCGATATTATGTCGAAGCAAAGCTTCCAAACCTTCCTCTCGCCATCTCATCTCTCTTCTCACTCAATTAGCAATTCAGACTCACAACTTACCCCAATAATTGTGGAATGTCATAGTCGTACTGGCTCCGGACACACGGAGAAAACTTACGGATATGAAATACTGTTCATTTATTAAAAATCTGACAAATTATTCGTTTTCCCGTTAAAAATGGGACTGCGGGCCTATAACGAATGAATTGAAAAGTTCGTAACAAAGTATCACGTCTTCATTCACTGATATTGATATACTTATATTGTAGCATTTCGTCATGATATCTATTGCGAAAAGAACACGTGTTCTCGATATATTCTGAATGACTAATATTTTATGAGGAAGTAAGCATTCTGTTACTGTTTTTTAACAGAATAATTTTTTTCCGTGCACACTTAGGACGGGTTGTTTCGGAGAATTTGAATAATTCATCAAATTTCAACGTTCGTTTTCGGGTTGTGTGAAAGTCCTATCAAGTTCTGTTATTATATCATTATAGACTAGTTGCTTGACAAAATTGAAATAAAAACAGAACTTCAAAAAATCTTTCACAGAATGAACTTTGAAATTTGATGAATTGTTCAAATTCTCCGAAACAACCCGTCCTTAGAAGTTGGGATTCTTGCGCGATATTCACAAAAAAATGGGATTGGAAAGTACCTGGTTTTCAGATCTGGTCCCCAAACACGGTTAAAGCGCGTTCAATCCACGTTCGACTATGAATGGTGGTGTTTCACCAAGGCAATACTGACCACTTTTTAGGTTAATTTTTCGGAAAAACTATATCCTCATAATTTCGTAAAAATTTTGTACGTAACAAAACAGGACAGTTTACGAAAATATATAAGTATGTGAATAATAAACGATACATCCTATTGTCTATGGTGTTTTTTTTTAATAAACCATTGTTATTTAAAAACGGTGGGAATTGAACAAACCACAATAAAATTATTTAATCTACGTAATAATCCACACATTCTTTATTCCGTCGAGTATTTCTGAAGAATTTATCATCTGTCAACAATATTCCAAATAAAAAATGTCGTGTATTGTTTAAACTGGTACTTAAATAATGTCTTATAATATTACTAGTGGTCCTAGCAGTAGACCTCGCGGCCAAAATGTTTCTAATTATCTCTTACATAATAAATCAAAATTTCCTCTGAAATTATAAGTCTGAAAATAGGTTGTACTTAAATACCTGCCAACTTAATTATAAACCATGTATTTTATGTAACATTTTAAAATAAATTAAATAGGGAATTTTTTTTTTTTTCAAAGTAACGACATATCTCAATGACAATTCTTTTTTCAAACTTTCTCCATGCGGGAATGTATCATAATTTTGAAAAAAATTCAAACAAGAAAGTCCAAATTAACACGAAAATCGTTCACATTTGAAAAATCTTTACTGAACCATTAAAACGGCCACCATCTTGAACAGGAAACGGAACGCACAAACAAATTTACAGACGAAATGCAAATCGGTTGAGTTAAAACAGGACACGTGGAATATTATTGACAAACCAATTTTAAATTTGATACTATTCTACAATATTCTCAATAAGGTTAACCAACAAATAAGATTCTATATTCAATGGGTTATACAATCTTCTGTAATGATTTGACTGAAGTTTCTTCTCGAGAATAATCTCAAATGATCTCAAACCTTTCTCGAGATGGTAGAATCAATTCTCGGGAAAAGTACATAGTTATCAATTTAAATTCTTTTCAAACAAGGCAGATACATTGAAAACAGTGATGGAAATATCCGGAACACTGTATCGAACAAATCATATTTCGATTATAAAATCGAAAGAAAAAAAAACAGAGCATAGTGTTGCTAAATATGTTATTTGAATTCAAAGTTATCATTTTTAACAGGGAGTATCTTGGCACGACATCGCTCAATTTTTCAGTAACGGAATTGTTGTTTCAACAGATAACGTTTTATGGAGAAAGGACATAAAATTTGTAAGTTTACTGAAAAAAATACATTAAAATAACGTATGTAGAAAATAACAACAACACGATATTAGTTATCTCGATTGACCAAGTCTAGAGGGGAGCTTTTTATGTAATGAAAACACTGGTATCGCGGAAACGAAAAAGGTCAATAAAATCTGCCTAATCAGATCTTCTCTTATAAAACAAATTAAGTATTTTCAGCTAGCTTATTGCGATGCGACGCCAACACGCTCAGAACGGCATCCATTGCCCTGGTTTTCGCAACAGCGGAATACTGTGCTCCAGTATTGGCTAGAAGCGCCCACACTTTCATGGTAGACGTTTAGCATAATGCCACAATGCGTACCATCAGCGGGACTTTAAAATCTACTCCCCTTGGCTCCCCGTACTTGCAAACATAACCCCGCCAAACATCAGGCGAGAAACTGCAACACTGAGGGAATACAAGAAGGCGCTGCAGACGAGCACGATACCTTTGCACGAAGATGTCGTCTCCCACCCGGCATGCCGCTTGAAGTCACGAAAGCCCTTCTGGGCGGAAGGAGAGGGGCTCCTCCGATTACCTCTCACCCCAGAAGATACTCCCCAACTTGGGAAATGCCCATCTCATACAGGACCCCACCGAGAGACAGCCTGGGTTCTCATTGCCTCGCAAAACCTGGTCCGCCATCAATAGGTTAAGGTGCTCCCATAGCCGCTGCGCCCACATGATGCACAGATGGGGCCTTAAAGAATCGGCGATGTGTGAATGTGGTGCGGTACAGACCACCGAACATGTGGTCAACGAATGCCCGCTCCATTCATTCCCCGGTGGGATTGATGAGGTACACATGGCGAAGCCTGAGGCCCTAGATTGGCTCGCAGACCTAGATGTCCCCCTCAGACCCCCCTCACCATACGAAAGAAGAAGAAGAAGTAATTTCAGTAATATGGAAATTGGATATTGGAATGCAGAAACAACAATCAAAAGAAATTAGATATTTTTGATATATATTATTAAACAAATGTTTTATTTAAACAAATATATGAGTGCTGACGTAGCAAAAGCTCTTGAAACTTGTGAAGTGGCGTTATGAAAAAAAAAAGGCACAACTTGAATTCCTTGGAGTTTCTCGGGCGACTCTTCCTTTTTCAGCTCGCAAAGCTCGGGCGAAACCGGGTAAACTAGTAGGAAATATATACATAAACTAGATTTTTTGTACATGGGCACATGCATTTTATTATGAACAGAAAAATATAAGAAAAAATTAACAAATTTAAATAAAGAAAGGAGTGCGTGCCAAGACAAGTTGTGGTGATGTTCCATCCTCTCTGCCTAATTTATGTATTATAATAGTTAATCAGTTTAAAAAAAAATAATATATATTTTTTAATTCAATTATTGTTCGGCAAAATCTAAGTAACGTGGTGGAGATATCGACCAAGTATCAGCATAAATAACGAAGAATCGATAGTATAGGTACCTACCAAGATAACAATCGTTGACTTCATTGGAATCCCAACTCAGTAACAAGCGATAGCAGGCTAAATATAATATTATATACACAGTGCATTAAAAACGTGAGAATGTGGACCTGATAAAAAAGGTAAAAATTCATAATACATAAATATATTCGTTACAATAATAGATACTATATTATGGAGTAGGTACTTTGCAGGATTTTCCTTCATAATATTTTAATGTGTTCCATTTTTAAAAGCAATAAACAAAACGAACTGTTTGACATGTGGAATATGGAGGGAAATCATAGAGCTACAATTGAATGGAGGCCTCAGTCAGCACGGGTAAGCCACCCAGTGAGGCGAACATTACTGGATTATAATACTATGAAATGTAAAATATTGTACCAAATACTAAAAAAATCTCGTCGAAAGTTTTTCCACTATTAGAACTCGATAATCAGTGCGCGTAGACCGGATTCGATAGTTTTAGTTAGAGCGTTGGGAGAGTTGGGGGTGTATTTGGGATTCAATAGTTAAGAAAGAGAGTAAGCTGAAATTTAATACAAGTACATTATTATAATAGCATCAATCGTAGGAACAATTTGTGGGAGAAAAGAGACAATGTGAAAGCCCAGCTACACTACTCGCGAAGTTGATCGAAGTACCGAATACGATAGTGTGGGCACGAACTTCACTTCGCTTCGGGCAACTTCGCTTCGCTTCGCCCGACTTCCGATTGTTGTCGGTAAATGCGCCCGAGTCAAAGGACTCGAAGCGTTACTCGCGAAGTTGCACGAGTGTGTGGGCACGCACTTCGAACTTCGGCTAACTTCGTCGAAGCGTGGAAGCGAGTAGTGTAGCTGACACTTGAGGGTTACAATTTATGGGAGATAAGAGACAATGTGAGGTTTGCAATATATTAGAGAAGACTTCGTCGAGGAGCAGATTTACATGACCTGGTGATGTTAATTTAATTACGATTCAAATCGAGCATTAATTCTGGTAATTTTAACAATGGCTTGATTGAAAACACCACAACAAAATAACTAAAAACACTATTCCACTTATCACTTTTAGAACTGGTGTATTCGTAGGATAGGAATATGAGGCATTAACATAGTGATATCTGCTACTTGGACATTTGTAATTTTAATTAGCATATGCTAGCAAGGGTTTTTTCAGTGTAAGGTTACGCCAGCTGTAGAAATTATAATGATTGTAGACAAGATATTGGTTGAGGCCAATTTTACATCGAAAACCGGCGTTGAGCCAAATAAATTAATGTTATTTTGTGTTTGAATTCACGAACAGAATATTCTACAACCTACAATTAAAGTATTATAAATAAAGAATACAATGTAATCCAAATTCAGGTTAACACTTCAAAAAGAGTAAAGTCCGCGCGTTGGGGGTATCGTGATACATAAATTACCACATCCTAACGTAACTAATCACGACATAAGACTGAATTAATTTGATCATTGTGTTCAATTAGTCACGGCAACGTTAATGCTGTTTCCTCAACCTCATAATCATTCGCCAAATACCTAAAAAGTTAGTTAAAATTTAATATTTTGGATTCTAGTCGGCTCATCCTTGTATTTTCAAATCTCCCGCTGAAAAAATGTCTCTTCCAAAACGTGTATTTTTCAAGTCAAGGTAACATCGCCACATTTGACATTTTGAGCAAAGGGATGAGAAAACAATACCGTTTTAACTTTTCATCGATAAACAGGTGGCATTATAAATAAGTTATTCATAAATAATATCGATGTACAATAAAACAGGTAGGAGAAAATCTGAGTAACTTTGTAAACGTATCGTCACATTTTATCACAAGAATTTTCGACGGCAGAAAAGAGCATTTTTAGCATCATTTACAACCCTGAAGCATGCAGAACAATCTTTTTCAGACTGCCTGAAAACATCCTAACGTAACAAGTGATAGTAAAAAGCAACGTCACGAACTTTAGAAAAATGACGTCAGATTGTCTGAAGTTATAAATGCCAAGACAATCGAAGCGGTACATGTTATATCGAATGAGTTTTAATATTTAAATAAAATACGTACCCATCTCCCACCACCACACACTTGATCGCCTGCATTTTGAGACACTATCGTCTTGAAAATCACAATATTTCTTTCTGTAAGGAATGGGCGTTTTATATTGTGATTGGACAAGTTAACATGAAAAATTGCAAATATACACAAAAGGCACGGGAAAAGTATATTGGTAACACACGTGAACTTTAGATAACACAATTTGCAGAAAGAAAACCATATATATTTTATGCAGATGTCTTAAAAGTCCACTTAAAACTTTCCACTAAAAATAAATCCCGACCACCCGCGACAGCTCGACATGACACTAGAAAACACTGGAATTGGAATAGATATAGATGGCGCTCTGTTCGCTCCGTGAAACTCCGACAGTGTTGTCGTACTAATAAAAAATCTCTTAGCTAAGACAAATATTTACATTTTTTGTGTGCTGGTCAATTGAACCTATATCACAGAGTTAAATATTTTTTATAGTAAATTATTTATTTTCTCACAGTCCTTATCGTATCCCCTCTACATAACGTCTCCAAAGTGCCGATATGTAGATACAGTACCTAATGTTGTCAGTCGGCTTTTCTTCCGAGAAAATGAATTGACGGACGTAAATATATCTCTTTTAGAAACTGAAACTCCTGTGTGGAATTATATAAAATAAATATATGTTCAAAGAAAATTAGTTATCAGATTTCTTTTTAATAATTTACAAGGATTTTGAAAGAAAACTATATTTTTGAATATTATTATTTATAACAACGAAAATAATATTTCAAACACGTTTTTTAAATTGGTTGATCAATTTATGAGATTTATTTCATTACTTAAATTTTGCGCGTATATCCAAGCTAATTGGAATTTGCGTTTAAAGTTTATTAAGTTTAAAAGTCAAACTGAATAATTTATTTATTTTTTCCTTAATTTGATTGAAGGTTTACCTGTTCCGAGTTATAAATTTAAATAATATAAAAAACAGCAGTGCCGACGTTTTGTTTACTCGCTATCCGCTGTTAATTTTTATTTATTGAGTTTACCTATTATCATGAAGTAAGCGATGTTTCTATCGTCGATGTTTGTATTTTTAAAATACACATCCAAATTAATGTATTTTACTTCTTCTAACACAGCAAACTTATTTTGTGGCACCATTTTAATTAAAATTAATAAAATACTTCGTTTTTACCACTTTTATTGTTTATTACCAACATGTTTCATGAGCAACGCTCACTTCTTCAGGATTTTTAATAATACTACCATTAAAAACCCTGAAGAAGTGAGCGTTGCTCATGAAACATGTTGGTAATAAACAAAAAAAGTGGTAAAAACGAAGTATTTTATTAATTTCAATTAATGTATTTTACTTGATATCTTTTTCACCTAAAAGAACTTTGATTATTTTAAAGTTTTGTAATAATTCTTAACAGTACCTAGTTAAGATATTTCATTTGTTTTGGAGCACGGGGTATATGGGGAGACTGTGTTGCGGACTGGCAACACTTAAATATTGCACCACTATTTCAGACGCGCATATCCGTCGCTTTTTTGCGTTGTTTGCTAATTTTTAGGCGCGGACGAAGTGCGAAGTGACGCATTTCTTAACAAGCTGATGTGTCCGTGAAGTGTTAGTGATTGTCGAGCTATTCGTTGTGATTTTGTGGAAAAACGATGGCGAAAGGCGACAAAGAAATGGAAAAGCCGGCCCTCGTGGGCGGTGAATTGCCGACCCCGGACTGTAGGAGTAACGACAACGAGGATTCCGAGTCGCTAGAAGAACAGCCACTCGACATAGGCGAGCATTATCTGGTTCGTCGGACGGATGACTCATGGCAACCGGCGCAAATAATACAAACAAGATACAACAACAATGAATCGTGCTACGAGTATTATGTTCATTACGAAGGGTTCGACAGGCGCCTGGACGAGTGGGTCTCCAGGGATAGAATTATGTCTGACAGGTTTGACATGAGCGAACGAGGCTGGAAGTCCAGTAGCAAAATGTCCACAGATTCCTTGATTACAGACAAATCCGGCAGAAAAATAACAAGAAATCAAAAACGTAAACATGACGAGATCAACCACATTCAAAAGACGTACGAAGAAATGGACCCCACCACTGCAGCTCTCGAAAAAGAACACGAGGCTATTACCAAAGTGAAATATATAGACAAAATACAAATAGGTAAATATGAAATAGATACTTGGTATTTTAGTCCTTACCCTGACGAGTACGGGAAAAAGCCTAAATTGTGGATCTGCGAGTACTGCTTGAAGTACATGCGCCTTGAGAAAACCTACCAAAATCACCTGGTGGATTGTCAGCACCGCCAGCCCATCGGAAATGAAATCTACCGGAAAGGAACGCTGGCTGTGTTTGAAGTGAACGGCAAAGACCACAAAGTCTACTGTCAAAACTTGTGTCTATTAGCCAAACTGTTTTTAGATCACAAGACTTTATACTTCGACGTGGAGCCATTCCTGTTTTACATCCTGTGCGAGGTAGATAAAGTTGGTGCTCACGTCGTAGGATACTTCTCAAAAGAGAAAGAGTCTCCAGAAGGCAACAACGTTGCATGTATCCTAACGTTACCTCCCTACCAACGTCAAGGTTACGGAAAGTTCTTGATTGCGTTCAGCTACGAACTCTCAAGATTAGAGCAAGTCGTCGGTAGTCCAGAAAAACCTCTCTCGGATTTAGGGAAGTTGAGTTACCGCTCCTATTGGTCGTGGATACTTTTGGACGTGTTGAGTGTTAGCCGCGGAATCCTGAGCATTAAAGATCTCAGCCAGATGACCGGGATTTCGCAGACAGACATCATATCCACACTGCAGTCCATGAACATGATGAGATACTGGAAAGGCCAGCATGTGATCTGTGTGACTCCCAAGCTGGTGGCGGAGCACCTGATGAGCCCCCACTTCAAGAAGCCGAGGCTGTGCGTGGACCCGTCGGCCCTGCGGTGGGCCCCGCCGAAAGCGAGCCTGTACTCCAAAGCTAAAAAGTGAAAGTTGTTTGAGACACTGATAGATCTACCTTAGACTTGTTAGTATTGTATACATTCAAAGAGTTGGATAACTGTCATGATTGATAGCTAATCGTTTATCGTCTCTGGTTCTGTATGAAAGCGTAATCACCTTTGAGGCGATGGATAGGTCTCAGAATACTACATGTTGTCATGATGCTGTATTTTGTTCATTTATTATGATTTGCACTTGTGGTAGTGATACAATATTACTATGTGCATCTGAAAGTTATGTTAACTTGCATTTCGCAAACCAACTTACAAGTATTGTTTTATTTGGTGGTGCAATGGCTGTTTAGTGATGAGATTTCTGTTTTAAGAATAACATAATTGTACTACTCTAGCTATAGGGTAAAAAAACTATGGGACGTAGCAATTGCATAGTCGGATCACAAAAAAATACTGTCAGTCTTAACTTTGGTTATGATTTGTTTTATGATTATTTGATAGGCAAATGATCTCTGTTTTTGCCTATTCAGAAATATGCATAAAACTAGTGTTTGAAATTGAAAACATCTTATCTTTAAGTCAATCTTGCTACTTCAAATTTTTTTTTCACAAGTAGATCGTTGTTATTCAATTGGTGTTTGAATCTTTCATGCTGGTAATGGGATAAGTCATAGTTATCTTCAGTTATCAACCTCTTGTTCTATCTCATAAATGAAGCATGTACTGGAAAGAACGGCACTGCTCTCAGTTACAGTACTTTAGATAAAAATTGCATAGATTTATAACTGTTGATTGTAAATTGATGTTTCAAATAATATCCCGAATATTTAGGCCTAAATTTGAAGTTAACGATTAAGAATTCAATACGAAGCCTTTGGGTATAAATTAGGTTTATATCGGAGCAATGTTTCGATATAATTATGTTACTGATTAAAAATATATTTTCTTGAAATATATTGAATATAAATTGTACTGGATTCTAGTTGTTTGCTTATTGACCAATATAACATAATGTAGGATATAATTGCTGTGTTTATTGTCATATGTTTGATGAACGTTGTTTGTGATCTTATGTATATTGCTAAATTGACAACATTCTCTGGCAAATTTCTGCAAATATCTTGTTTGCTTGTTTGAATTTCTCATGAATTTCACGTGTTGGAAAATATTGTAATTTTTTTTTTGCATATCTAAGAAACTATATGCGATTAATCCATTCACAATATTGGCAGTGCCGGCCCTGTTCAGGCGTAATTGGAGCTGTCCGCTCCGGGAACTGACTTTCCAAAGAGTCGAGGAGTCACGGGTCAAAAGTCACAGGGCCAACCCTGTGTATTGGAATAATAAATGTTGTAATTTTTAATGTTATCCATCAAAATTCCATCTAAACTGTTTATTGCGAAGATAACATTGTTTAAACTTACTAACATCCAAGTAAAATACTGGCTTTTAAAAAGCATACAGTTTTAGACTTGATATCGTTGATATAGAATTCACGTATAAAGAGATACAATTAGATTAAATGTTTTCACTGATCCGAGCAGTGATCTTGTAATAATGTTGGAAACACCCTACTTTGTAGTCTCAAAAACTGTCATTTTAAATGTGGAGACAATGTTTGTTGTCTTCTAAACATTTTTTTTTCTAAAAAAACGAGCAGTTACCTATCGCCTTATGCATATCTTTTTTTAGACAGTTTTCTCGGTGCTGTAGTAATCTTTTTGAACATAATCTTGTGTATTCAATTTCATCCTAAGAAAGCATCAGATTTTAGCAGTTTTAATGCAATTAAGTATTTGGTTACATTATTAAAATTGTCAAAATCATTTGCCTTCTATCGCTATAATCGTCGGTGTAAGTCCAATACCGCGGAAGAACCTTTTGTCAAAATGTACAAAATGACCGAAAAGTATTTGTTTCTGTCGTTTCGCATTTATGTGAAATTTTTTGTCGCAAATACTCGATATTGCCATAGAAATGTTTGTAGAACTAAAAGTGCTGAAAAAGCATATTTTGAAATGATAGGCTCATTGGCAGTATTGGACTTACACTGATGCTATATGACCATATTATTAGCTCATTGGCAGTATTGGACTTACACTGATGCTATATGACCATATTATTAGCTCATTGGCAGTATTGGACTTACCAAAGATATTAGAAGAACGAGATATGCTATGTTGTCCGTCGGACCGTAGGCGGAGTACTACCTAATTAGGGTACTTTGAACGGTATCGGGACGTGTACGCACAGAAATCTGTTCTATGTATTAGTGCGGCTACCTTAGCGTAAGCGAAGGTGTGCGGTAGTATTGGTGAACAAAACCGGCGACACTCGGAAAAACAATTCCACACAGTACGAACTGCTCATAGCACATCTCGTTCTTCTAATATCTTTGGGACTTACACTGATGCTATATGACCATATTATTGGCTCATTGGCAGTATTACATAGACTTACACTGATGCTATATGACCATATTATTTGCTCATTGGCAGTATTACATAGACTTACACTGATGCTATTAGACCATATTATTGGCTCATTGGCAGTATTACATAGACTTACACTGATGCTATATGACCATATTATTGGCTCATTGGCAGTATTGGACTTACACTGATATATGACCATATTATTTTATATTCTCACTCATTCATAATAATTAAACCCATGAATGTTATTAAGATATTTCCTTTTTTTTATTAATCTGGTTTGCTAGTTTTAATAGGAACGGCTTTTCATCCAAAATTTTATTTTGGCCTCAAATCCAGAATTAAGTTTTTTTATGAAAAATGCCGCACAGCCTTAACTGACCTCTTAATTGACATGTTGATTTGTAAATTCAGACTTTAGGTATTTTTATTTTATTATCCTGACCAACGAAGAATATAAATCAAAAACTAAGATACCCAACCCAATTATCGTTTAAAATAAGATATTCAATTTTATTTTTATACTCTTTCATTACTTCAATATTGTCATTATAATTGACAACGAGTATAATATTATTTAGCTTTTTCTGAAGTATTATCACACTTAAGTTACATAAATGAATCACTGATTTTTTTAAAGATACTTAGTCCGTAAAAGCATATTCTGAAGTAATCAAGGAAAATTGTCTCATTTCACCCGGATATAACGTCCTGCTGAAATGTTGTGTACTGGTGGAGATTAGGTTGGTTACTCAAATGATATGCTGTTTTCGGATGTAGGCATAGGTAGATTTGCTGAATGTAACGCCCCGGGGCTGAAATGCTGTGTCGGATACGGGCAAAGGTAGATCTGCCAGATGTAACGCCCCGGGGCTGAAATGCTGTGTCGGATACGGGCAAAGGTAGATCTGCCAGATGTAACGCCCCGGGGCTGAAATGCTGTGTCGGATACGGGCATAGGTAGATCTGCCAGATGTAACGCCCCGGGGCTGAAATGCTGTGTCGGATACGGGCATAGGTAGATCTGCCGGATGTAACGCCCCGGGGCTGAAATGCAGTGTCGGATACGGGCATAGGTAGATCTGCCGGATGTAACGCCCCGGGGCTGAAATGCAGTGTCGGATACGGGCATAGGTAGATCTGCCGGATGTAACGCCCCGGGGCTGAAATGCAGTGTCGGATACGGGCATAGGTAGATCTGCCGGATGTAACGCCCCGGGGCTGAAATGCAGTGTCGGATACGGGCATAGGTAGATCTGCCGGATGTAACGTCCCGGGGCTGAAATGCTGTGTTCTGATAAGGGCATAGGTAGATCTACCAGATGTAACGCCCCAGGGCTGAAATGCTGTGTTCGGTTACGGACATACTTAGATCTCCTAGATGTAAACCCCCAATGCTGGAGTGCTGTATTCAGATATAGATCTCCCAACATGTCGCTGAGAGATCTATATATCATCATCTGAAAAAATGATCAAATTTGTACATCAAATTCTTTGTACAACTCTGTAGGAACTAAGTACTCACCACTGTTCAGGAAACATATTTATGCATCAATTTGACTGAAAATTTATGCTATAGACCAAGCGTTCACTAACCACTGTCCGACATATTGTATCTTTGATGAATGGTTTATATTTAAAAATTGTTATATTTGAAATTTTTTTCATTTTGGCTCTTCAATTGTTACCACCTGTGCTAAAATCCACAATAAAATTATCAGCGCTCTAGAGGCAAAAGCGCGTACATCACTCATTGACGAGGTCGGCGCATCTTTTTACTCCAATTCTGAATGTGGCATAAAATAATACAATAGATTTATGTTCCTCTCGTATAATATATTGCGCACCCAATATGCTCGGATTAGATTCCATGAATCTGCTGTTTAATTCTATGTTTGTGATAATTAATATAATGGTCAAAACCGTGGAATATCTTTTATTTACTAATCCTTTTAAATATTACATTGATAACTACATTTTTTATGTGAATAATGTGTAAGAGTCCCAACCGGCCAGGCCCAATTCTTCTTATGGTGGAAGTCAAAATGGGATGCTGAGGTTATTCAGCTAGTCAACGGCATCAGGAGTCAGTTGGTTCAGCACAGATGTGTCTCTGGGAAACTGATGAAGGTGTCTGTTTGGATATATACTTACATTCACACAGTTCAGCATCCTTTAAGCCCCAACTTGGGGGCTAATTACATGCACTGGATGCGGTTTAGTGAGGTCCATGTCTTTCTAGGTATAATGTATGTTATTCTCAATTGCAATAGTAAATAAACCATAGGCATCCAAATTAATAAGACTAGCCCATTAGAGAAAGGGGAACAAAACAAGGTGAATGTGACCATCCTCTGTAATTTGTAAATAAATTAATCTAATCTAAAAAATCACCATTTAGTATTATATTGTAACTAGCTGACGTGTACACAGCGTTGCTGGGGCTTATCCTTGGGTGATAGACACATACTATCGCGGCTTTTTCTGCAGGTCTTTTAAGATATACAATTCCGCACTACATTATTTTGATGCATCTCACAAGGTTACAGTGTTAGCAAGTAAGTAAAAATACAGAATATATATATAATATGAACTGTGTATTATTAATTTCGTTAATCAATGACAAATCTTTCCATTGGAAAAAGTCAGTGTGGTTCATCGATTTAAAAATAACTTTTCCAGAGTTTACTCGTTGAACAGCTTCATAGGTTTTGGTTCTTCAATGAAAAAGTCAGCGTGGTTCATCGATTTCACAATAACTTTTCCAGAGTTTACTCGTTGAACAGCTTCATGGGTTCTGGTTCTTTAATGGATACAATCGTCACCCATTAATTCCCTTCAAGTAGAATGTTCTGATCCTCCTTTTTATTTAAGGCGGCAACTATTTGCTAAGAAATTTGTTATTAAATGTTTAAATTCTAAATGTCATCAGGTTATCCCCAGAGTCTCATTATTCAACGACCCAAAATCTACTATTAAAATGATATAAGAGATAATATACATCAGAGCTCGAACTAAACTTCTTCCTGCCATCTGGAAAATCTTTCTTTCTCTCTCAGATCTTCAAATTATCCAAAATGATCTTCTTCCCTTATACAAATTAAAATATAGTCACGTCATCCTATCCCCAAGAATTTTAGAAGGGATCGGCATCTTTAAAAGCCCTTCCAATCTCCCGGCCTGTACTGTCAATAATATGTTCAATAACATTATTTCAACTAAATGGCACAACTCCTCTCTTTTATTTACTGATGGCTCCAAATCTCCCGACTCTCCTAACTGTGGTATGTATAAGGTATTAACGTTTACCACAATAATTCTAATGACAGAATAATTCATTCAATTTCAAACCAATTTTCAGCTAGGTGCATTTGACGGCCGGCATAGTCCAGTGGTAACGCATTGGACTGCCATTCCGAAGGTCGCGGGTTCGAACCCGGCGTGCGCAAATAAATTTTATTTGATTAATTTGTGCTATTTCACAATTAATTAATTAAAAAAATATATATATATAGTATATTTGCGGCACGTTCCAGAGTGGAAGATACTACCAGTATCGCCCTGGTGTAAGACCACCATTCAGAATTGAAACGTTGCTCCAAATGGCTTAAGCCGTGTTTAGTGATTAGATCTGAATAGCCAGGTACTTCCCCACCTTCCTCTTTCCTTTCCCCACTTACCTTCAGCCTCACCCCCAATTGGGGGGTGTTATTAGTAATTAGTCTCACTGGCTCCAGACGGGAGCAGTTGGGACTCTTGTGAGGTATTCATTATAAAAAAAAAAAAAATTGCAATAATTGAATCTCTCAAAAAATATACAAAGTTTCCTCCAAAAACTTAAATCCAGTCCCCTTCTTCAACCTGATGATTACTTTGTATGCCTTATTCAAGTGCTGATTAGCCTCCATTCAGCTCTGGTGAAACCCTAAGGCCCAGGCTACACGAGCGGTTCTCCCGCCGCGGGAGAACCGCTGTAAACCGCTCCAGACACAATTTACTATGAACGTTGTATGGCCCAGGCTACACGAGCGGTTCTCCCGCCGCGGCCGCTCGCGGTTCACGGGCGGGAGAAATTCGACCGCCGCATGCAGCGGTTCTCCCGCAGCGGATAACCGCCACGTTCATACTACACGAGCGGTTTCCCCGCTTTTGCTCATTCCCTGCGAGAGAGCGTTGTTGGTCGGTCGTGCGCGTGAAGGATTCATGTTACAACATGTTTGATACGGAGCGATTCATAATAGAAATACAAGATCGGGCTGCTTTATATGATGTAAAGTTAAATGATTACGCCAATCGAGAATTAAAAGCAAAGTTATGGATGGAGATAGGACAACAAATGATGGATCATTGGGATGATTTAGGACCAGAAGATAAAAACAGATCTAGTGAGTATACTTTTTATTCTTATACAGGGTGACCTCAAAAATGTTAGAGAAACTTTATAGGATGGTTTTGTATCGATAATGAACATTCTAGATCAGTTCCTATTAATTGAAATATGCTTGAAATTGTTTGGTTTTGCGATGCAGTTATCGTGAGTATGAATAAATGTACGCGAATTTGACGATTATAATGAACGCTTCTCCATCTTGAAAAGTTTCACCAATATTTTTGGGATCACAGGGTAACCATATGGCATTTACGAATATACAGTTTTTTTTAAATCATAAATGCTAAATAATAATGTTATAATAATTGAAATTTAATGTTTTTTTTTTTTTTTGTATCAGGCAATTCACCCTAAAAAGAGTGCTATGTGCCGTTAAAGTTAGGGGAGATGGTTATAATTTTATGGGAAATCTATACGGGAATAGGAAATCTCAAATATTGAAGTCATTCAAGTCTATGAACTTGTATAGAACTGAGAAAATGCGAGAATTGTTAAGAGAAAGTAAATAAGGAATACTAAGGGGAGATTGGTGGGTGATTTTTATAAGTAAACGATAAATGCCTTTGAAAGATGAATGATTTTTACAATTAAAGAAAACATGATCAAGAGTCTCATTTTCCGAATTATATTATTTGGGGATTTGCAACAATAACATTTGGCTGTCATCAGTTGTTTTGTTTTGCTCTATCTAAAATTAATTTTTTTCCATTCTATTTTGTTTTCTGGCCAAAAAAAAAGTGTAGTGTGTTGTGCCTTGAGGTTTCTTCTCCCTTCTGATCTTCCAGGAGTCACTTTTCGCTGCTGATTTCCAGATATTTATAAACTTTTTTACTTCTGTCATTTTTCATACTATTATTGTAGTTGTTTACTGTTGTGAATAATGGAGGGAGATTTCCCTCCTGGACCCCCTACAAAGCCCCCAGATCCCTCTCCGGACCCCCCAGACGGGGAAAATGTAGAAATTTCTGACAGTGATTCTGTCATTTTGACTTCTACCAAAAAAAGGAAATTTACTCCTTCTTCCCCAATAAAACTTGACTCGCCTTCGACTTCACAGTCCCCACCAGCACTTTCTCAACTTCCTCCAACAAACTTTTATTCTCCTCATTCCCGTGGCCCATTCATAGTATACGCCCAAAAAACTGAGCAAGGAAAAACCATCCACCCTCTTGAATTTGGCAAATTCCTATCAAATAGCAAGAATCTTTCAATCAAGCCTGGAGGTGTAAAAGCCGAGGGTCGCTTCCGAATCTCCGTCGAATTCCTCTCAGGGTCATCTGCCAACAGTTTCATCAAAAATATCTTCATTTCATCTAATTCAAAGTTCAAGGCATATATCCCTACTTTCAATGTCACTCGCATGGGCTTGGTCAGAGGTATCTCGACCGATCTGTCCATCGAAGAAATTCTGTCTTCACTTTCAACCCCCCAACACATTGGCAATCCCATAAAAGCCAGGAGGCTAAATTACAAGGACTCCTCTGAGGGTATAATTTCTTGGAAGCCCTCCCAATCTGTCGTTATCACCTTTGAAGGTCAATCTCTTCCCTCCCATATATATTTATTCTTCAACTCATTACCAGTTGAAATGTATACTTATCCCACCACTCAATGTTTCAATTGCTGCCGTTTTGGTCATACCAAAGCTGCATGCAGATCTCAACCCAGATGTTTTAAATGTGGAGAAAACCACGCAGCTGACCAATGTCCTTCTTCATCCTCACCTAAATGTTTTAACTGCTCAGGCTCACATACAGCTATCAACACATCTTGCCCAGAACAATCTCGCCAAAAAAATATTAAAATTTCTATGGCCTCTCAGAACTTGTCTTTTCTGCAGGCTTCTAAACTATTCCCGCCTGTCAAAAAATCATTTGCTGAGGCTTTATCCAGCAACTCCTCATCCAACTCTCTTCCCTCCACTACAACAACTTCTTCTCGTTCAACTAAATTCACATACAAAAACGCTATCTCTAAACCGGCTCCTGGATACGATCAGCCACAACACAACTCACTGCTCTTAAATCCCAATGGTTCACCTCTTTCAAATGCCACAAATGGGTGTGCAAATAATTATAATCCGTCCTCAATGAACTCTCTTAAACTTTCTGAAAAACTCTCCCAAGACAATTCTTCATTTATCCAAACTCTTATTATGCTTCTAATTGACCTTATTTCTTCTCAAACTAATCTACCGTCCAACGCTGCTACTATTATTTCCACATTAAAATCATTTATTCAAGATGACTCTTCAGGATGTCAGAATACTTCAGTGGAATAGCCGAAGTGCTATTTCTAACAAATCTGATCTCCTTAACCTATTAAATTCCAACATTATTTCTTTGGCTGCTATCTCGGAGACTTGGTTTACTCCATCCACCCACTTTAATGTGGGAGGGTATTCCTGTCTCCGCGACGACCGCCCGGAAGGTTCGGGCGGCGGTGCTGCCCTTTTGATTAAAAAATCCATATCATTTTCCCCAATAAATAATATCAAACCCCCCAATGCTGACTTTCAAATGGTTGCAGCTAAAATAAAGGACACATCCTTTATTTCAGTCTATCTTCCCCCAACAGCCCACTTCAATAAACAAACTTGGTTGCAAATTGTAAGTCAACTAAGCCCTCCTTTCTTTATATTAGGCGATTTTAATGCCCATTCCCCCGTCTGGGGTTCTGCTTTCTCCGACCGAGATGGTCGAAGTGTGATGGATTTCCTAGATCAATCCAACCTTTTCCTTTTGAATGACGGATCTCCTACTAGGATCTCACGCCCCAGCACAAACCCCAGTGCAGTGGATCTATTGATATGTTCTACTAGTCTGGCTTCTCTCTCCTCGTGGGTGGTGTCCCCCGACCCTTGCTCCAGTGATCATTTCCCAATCACCATTACTTATCAAACTTCTTTCCAATCAGACAAGTCTCATATTTCGACAAAAATTAAAACGAAACACACCAAATGGGATGAATTTAACTCTCATATGGACAAGTTCCTATTAAATTCACCCGCCACCGATATATTTTCCGTCAAAGATGATTATAATAACTTCAAATCAATGATCATAACTGCAATAAATAAATCAAATCCTCCCCCTAAAACTAAATCTCTCAAAAAACTCCCTCCAACTCCCTGGTGGGATGAGGAATGTTCCAAAGTAGTAAGAATTCGGAAAGCTAAATCTCTTTCCTATCGTTACAATATGACTATGGAGAACTATCTTATATACAAAAATGCTGAATCCAATGCCAAAAGGGTATTGAGGTCAAAAAAAAGATCTGGGTGGTACAACTTCTGCAGTTCAGTATCTCCGAACACTCCAATTTCGGAAGTTTGGTCTATGATCCGAAGATTTAGATCCTCCTTCAGTTCACCATCTCCTCGAGCGTCTCATTCTAAATGGATCGATGAATTTTTGGACAAAATTGCCCCCCCTTCTGTACCTAACTTAGATGAAATAACGCCCATCTATAATACTCCTATGTCTAATCATTGGCTAGACTCTCCGTTCACCTTAATTGAGCTAAAAAATTGTTTATCAACAGTCAAGGACTCATCTCCAGGCAGAGATGGTATACCTTACAGCATAATCAAAAATAGTAATGATAATGTTCTAAACCACTTCTTAAGCATCTTAAATAAAATCTTCCAGACTGGTATAATGCCTGATGACTGGAGTTGTCAAATAATCATCCCTATTTTAAAAACAAACAAATCACCAAATTCTGGATCCAACTACAGGCCAATCGCTCTTTCATCCACCCTCAGTAAACTTTATGAAAAATTAATTAAAAACCGATTAGAATTTTTTGTCAAGAGTAAACAGCTTCTCTCTCCATCTCAATTTGGATTTAGGAAAAAAAAATCCACTCAAGATAACCTTGCCATCATCAGTACTGATATTAATTTATCAATTTCTAAACAGGAAGTTTGTCTTGCCGTCTTTATAGATATAGAAGGCGCCTTTGACAATGTTTCCATCCCAATTTTGAAAAAAAAACTTCTAGGCCTTGGCCTTCCCCCCATGTTTGTTCAATCTATTATTAATCTATTTCTAGATAGAAAAATTTTCATTGAACTTCCAGATATTTTTCCTCAAAGTAGGTCTATTTGGAAGGGTTTACCACAGGGCGATGTATTGTCCCCCTTACTGTATAATATATACACATATGATATGCATGTCGCTATTCCCCCACAAGTAAAAGTTATTGAGTTCGCAGATGACATAGCTTTCTTCTTATCATCCAAAATCATCCCTCTCGCCGTCAAATATCTTAACGAAGCCATGAATACCCTTTGCACATGGCTCACGTTAAATGGTCTTGAACTTTCAATCCAAAAGACTCAGTGTGTCACCTTCTCAAATCGCCATAAAAACCCCCCCGTTCAAATTTTATTTAAAAATTCTCCAATCCCCAACGCTTCTGAAGTAAAATTTTTGGGAGTAACATTTGATAGGAAACTTAAATGGTCTTCCCATATTAATAATTTAGTTACTAAATGCGAAAAAAAATTAAATATCATCAGATCATTATCTGGCGTTTGGTGGGGTGCTCACCCTACTTGCATTAAGTTGCTTTACAACGCACTTATTCGAAGCCATCTTGACTATGCCTGCCCACTTTTTAGTACTGCCTCAAAAAATGTACTTGATAAATTAGACAAAATTCAATCTAAATCTTTGCGAATTATAACTGGAGCGATGCAATCGTCACCCATCAATTCCCTTCAAGTAGAATGTTCTGATCCTCCTCTTTATTTAAGGCGTCAACTATTTGCTGACAAATTTGTTCTTAAATGTTTAAATTCTAAATGTCATCAGGTTATCCCCAGCGTCTCGTTGTTCATTCACTCAACTCATTCATCTACAATCAGAGCTTCAACTAAACCTCTTCCTGACATCTGTAAAAATTTTAAGTCTCTCTCAGAGCTTCACATTATCCAAAATGATCTACTTCCCTTATACAAATTAAAATATAGTCACGTCACCCTATCCCCAACAATAATAGAAGGGATCGGAATCCTTAAAAGCCATTCCAATCTCCCGGCCCGAACTGTCAATAATATGTTCAATGACATTATTTCATCTAAATGGCCCAACTTTTCTCTTTTATTTACTGATGGATCCAAATCTCCCGACTCTCCTAACTGTGGTATAGGTATTAACGTTTACCACAATAATTCTAATGACAGAATATTTCATTCAATTTCAAATCAATTTTCAATATTTTCAGCCGAGTGCATTGCAATAATAGAATCTCTCAAATATATAATCAAAAATAATTTTGAACATTCCCTCGTTCTCTCTGACTCTCTCAGTTCCCTCCAAAAACTTAAATCCAGTCCTCTTCTTCATCCTGATGATCACTTTGTATGCCTTATTCGAGAGATGATAGCCTCCATTCAAAGCTCTGGTAAAACTGTAACTCTGATTTGGATTCCTGGACATGTTGGTGTCATGGGTAATGATATTGCGGATGCCTTGGCAAAACAAGGAGCGTCCAACCCTGTTGTTACCCTCGTAAACCACATTCCCCTATCTGACATTTTTTCCATCATCAAAGATAGATCCCGCAATGTTTGGTCGGAGTATTGGCACATTGCTAGTCAATCCAAGGGAGCCTGCTATGCCTCAATACAAAGGACTATTCCATCAAAACCGTGGTTTCAGCAATTCCCTCATTTTTCCAAAAAAGAAATTTCTTCACTCATTCGAATGAGGATCGGACATTGTTCCGTTCCTTCCCATCTTTTTAAAATTCACGTTGTTGACTCCCCAGATTGTACATTCTGTGGTCTAGAAGTGGGAACTTTAGATCACATATTTTTTGGTTGTCCCTCTCTAAACAAATATCCTCTCTTCTATCAAGCCTTATCTAAAATTGCCTCCCCTCCATTCAACATCTCATCTCTTCTAAGTCTGAACTCGACTCCAATTTTCATTATAATTTTGAAATTTGCCAATTTAAATAAAATTAATATTTAAATTCACCTTTCATTTCTCAATAATTTTAAATGATGGCCAAGAACACCCTTGAAGGGTGAAAGCCAGAAATAATAAGAAAAAAAAAAAAAAAAAAAAAAAAAGTCTCATTTTCCATGCCGCACTGGCAGAGTGGACTATCTAGGACCCGGATTTTAAACAAATGGGATGCAATGGAGCAATGACCAATTCTCATTCTCGAAATACAGGAAATAAATCTTTTGGATTTTTTCTTGCCGTGGAACCAAGGTTTACTTGGTATATGATTTTGTATTCCAGCATAAAAAGCACCAGTTCGGGTTTTCGTACTAGACCAATTTTCTTCCCAGGAGCGAATCATATTGGATTTAAGAATTGGGATGACGTCAGAGATAGGAATTCTAAAATCTAAAGGATTAGAGCCAGAAATTGTTCCAAGTTTAGCTAGAGAATCGGCTTTCTCGTTACCCTCAATTCCCAAATGGCCAGGGACCCAAACCAATATGGTCTCGAAATTTAATTCATTTAAAGATTTAAGGGTGTTTCTGATATTATAAATAATATAGTCTTCTGGTTTATGGATATTTGAGGAAATTTTCAACACTGCGCTTAGTGAGTCAGTGCACAGTAAGGCTCGTCGAATATTGAAAAGCTGGATTTGGCTCAAAGCTTGTTCAATTGCGAAGCATTCTGCAGTAAATATAGAAATTTCTTTAGGCAATTTATAAGACAAATCTAAATCGAATTCGGGAATGTGTACCGCAGCTCCACAATCTTTGTTATCAGACTTAGAACCATCTGTGTAAATGAGTGAAAATTCTGGAAACTTAGAAGATGTAATGTTTTTAAATTTTTCCTCAACATTTTGATTAGATGAGGTAAAAATATCAGTTCGGAAGTCTGAAGTTATAACATTGGGGATATAATTGATAGAATCAAATGGGATAGTGAAAATAGGAAGGATAGGATCTTTTTGTAGATTTTGGAGGGAAGAGGCCAGAGATTTGAATGAAAGAAAACTTTTTAGAAGGAGAGGAAGTCGATTTTTATCTGTCGATCTTTTTTCGTTATTTAAGTTATTGAACAAATAATCAAGGCTTTGTTCTAAAGGGTGACGCGATACAGAAAAAGATTTAAAAATATATTTATCAGCCAGGAATTGTCTCCTCAGAATTAAGGGGGGATCAACACATTCTACCTGGAGACAATTAATTGGAGAAGATTTCATCGCTTCAATAATTATTCTGAGCGCTTTCGACTGAATTCTTTCAAGTTTTTTGTCCAAATATTTAGGAAGAGGATCGAAAAGAAATGTTCCATAATCCAAATGGCTTCGCACTAGAGCACCATACATTAATTTAAGAGTAGTAGGATGAGATCCCCACCACACTCTGGAAACAGCTCGCATAATATTTAGCCCCTTTTCACACTTAGCCGAAATGTTCTGAATATGCGGGAGCCAGGAAAGTTTATGATCCAAAAGTAGTCCAAGAAATTTAATTTTCTTAACGATTTGAAGAGGGACATTATGAAAGCAGACAGAAAAGGTGGGTATTTTTCTTTTGCGCGTAAAAGCCACTACTTTGGTTTTAGACGTAGCTAAATTCATCCCATTTGTCAACAACCAAACTTTAATATTATGTAAAGCCAAATTCAATTCCTTCGCAGCGCGCGATAGATTTTTGTGTGATACAGTAGAACCTCGTTAATTCGAAATCCAGCGGACATCAAAAATGAAATTTCGAATTAACGAATTCCCACGTAATTCGAAATTTTATGAAAAATTTTTTTTTTAAAAATACGCCGAAAATCGATTTTTTCGGCCGCCTCTTCAAATCCGGGTGGTATTTTAGTTGTAAATTCGTATTAATACCAATTATTTCTTTATTTTCGCGGTCGATTACCGTAGCGGCCGGCCCTTTAAATTCAGATATTCGCAATAAATTCGTAAAAATGCTATATATTTACGCGTAAATCGAGATTTTGCTGCGGATTTCGGTCGCGGCCTACCCTTTAAATTGAGATATTCGTAAAAATACGATATATTTCCGCGTAAATCGAGATTTCGCGGTAATTTTCCGTCGCGGCCGGCCCTTTATTTCAAATATCTGAATTTGAATTCGTAAATATACGATATATTTCCGCGTAAAACGAGGATTCGCGGCCGTATTCCGTCGCGGCCGGCTCTTCAAATTCAGATATTCGAAATAAATTCATAAAAATGCTATATATTTACGCGTAAATCGAGATTTTGCTGCGGATTTCGGTCGCGGCCTACCCTTTAAATTGAGATATTCGTAAAAATATGATATATTTCCGCGTAAATCGAGATTTCGCGGTAATTTTCTGTCGCGGCCGGCCGTTTATTTCAAATATCTGAATTTGAATTAGTGAAAATACGATATATTTTCGCGTAAAACGAGAATTCGCGGCCGTATTCCTTCGCGGCCGGCTCTTCAAATTCAGATATTCGAAATAAATTCGTAAAAATATGATATATTTCCGCGTAAATCGAATTTTGTCGGCAGTTTTTCGTCGCGGCCGGCCTTTTAAGTTCAGATATTTGAAGTAAATTCGTAAAAATATGTCATATTTCGGCATGGATCGAAATTTTTCGGCCGATTTCCGTCGCGCCGTATTTTTTCAACTCGGATATTTTTATTTTTTTATTTTTTTATTTATTTAAACGCCCATTGGGCTTTTACATACATTGTTATTAGTGTTATTACATATTCGAAGTAAAGTTAGTAAAAATACGATATATTTCCGCGTAAATTGAAATTTCGCGTCCGATTTCCGTCGCGGTGATGAAATACGATATATTTACGCGTAAATCGAAATTACGCGGCCGAGTTTCGTCGCGGCCGACCCTTTAAATTCATATATTTGGCGTAAAATCGTAAAACTACGACATATATCCGCGTAAAATGTATTTTCTCGGCCCTTTAAACTCGGATATTCGAAATAAATTTTAAAAAATACGACATTCCAGTGTAAATCGATTGAGATTTACAAAATAATAATACTAATTAGGACGATGTATAACCACGTAAAAATACATTTTTCGGCGTTTTACCGCCACGGCTGACTTTTAGATTCAGATTTACGAAATATTACGATTTATTTTCGCAAAAATCAAATTTTTTCGAATTACACGAACAAATTTTCGTGCACGGACAAAAAAAAATTTCGAATTACGAATTAACGAATTTCGAATTAAAAAAAAATTTGTATGAAAAAATTTTTCAGCGGAAATTTTTTTTGCGAAAATTTCGAATTACGCGTTTTTTCGAATTATCGGGGTTTGAATTAACGGGGTTCTACTGTAAATATATAAGGAAATCATCAGCAAAATAAAGTCGCTTGATAGATGAAGGAATTACATTGTCTAAATCACTTATATATATATTAAATAATAATGGACTGATTACGGACCCCTGAGGTAACCCCTTCCATAGTTTGCGATTTATCGTTTTTGAGGAAAAGTGGATAATAATGGATCTGTCTGTTAGTAAATTAATAATAAATTGAACTAGTTTTAAGGGAATTTTTATTTTAATTAATTTTTCTTTAAAATGTTAATTAATACATCGTCGTAAGCTGACGAAAGATCAAGAAATGTGGCCAGAGTGCAAGAATTAAGGGACTGAGATATACGGATGTCTGTTGTTAATACACTTAAATTATCTATGGTTGATTTCTTTTTCCGGAAGCCATATTGATTAGGAGAGATAATTCTGTTATTTTCAACAAACCATTCCAATCTGTTCTTTATCAAGTGTTCTGCTAAAATTTAATGTTAGTAACCAGCGTCTTAATGAATCATCCTGTTTTGCCAAGGAACGGCACCAGGACCATTGAAGTATCGAATAAACGAATCTCTTACTGTAATGCCAGTAGATCGGCCTGCAACTGCCTGAACTACATCGTATTCTTCGAAATCACATTCAATCGTGTCTTCAAATCGATACCCATCTCTGCGTCTTACAAAGTTGTGTAGCACACAAGCTGCTTTTATAGTGGGTATGGCACTCGGTGGATTGATCATGATGCTTGAATGAAAAATTCTCCACTTTGCGCTGAGAATACCAAACGCACATTCGACAAAACGGCGAGCTCTTGATAATCGATAGTTATAAATTTTCTTGGGCAATGTTATGTTTCGTAAAGAAAATGGTCTCATAACATTTTTGTTTAGACCAAACGCAGCGTCACCTACAAATACAAAAGGCACAGGTGGTTGTCCTATATTGTCAGGAAGATAAGCGGGCTCTGGTAGATCTAACTGAGAATTTATTAACTTTTGCCCAAAATTTGAACTTTTGAAGATTGATGAGTCAGCTTCTCGACCTGGAGCACCAATATCAATGGATGTAAAACAGTAGTCTGCGTCCACCACTCCAAATAAAATAAGAGAATGGTATTTTTTGTAATTAAAATATTTAGATCCACCTTTCGGAGGGCAAATAATTCTAATATGTTTGCCGTCCATGGCGCCAACGCAATTAGGGAAGTTCGCTTCTTTGTAAAATTTCTCAGCAATATTGATCCATTTTTCTTTATTTGGTTTTGGCATTTCTAAAGGTGCCAGTTCTTCCCAAATAGCTTGACATGTTTCTTTTACAATAAATGGTATGGTTTTTCGTGAAATTTGAAAATCGTATTCCAAATCTGTGAATGTTCCTCCTGAAGCCAAATATCTGAAAAAATAAATCATTGTCATCATCAGCCAATATTGTCTACTGCTGAACATAGGCCTGTCTCAGAGCTCGCCACAACGTAAAAAATAATAGATGCATTATAAATATAATATATTTCTTTTTTTTTACAGTAAAAGATCTCATGTAGAAGTGGAAGAACATCAAAGACAGTTATATGAAAGAAGTAAAGTCAGAAACCAACACAGTGTCGAGACAATCAGCACAAAAAAAAAAAAGATATATTTATTTTGACCTCTTGTCCTTTTTACGCCCTACTGCTGCCAGTACTTCAGACGAACGTGAGTCTAATATTTCTCCTGTGGTTTTAACACAAAATCAGGAGATAGAAGCAGATGTTCTAATGAGACCACCTCAAGAAAGACAAGTTTCTATGAAGAAAAACCAAAAAGAAAAAAATGCAATTCCTCAAATAACCAAAATTTTGAACGAAAGTTTGCAATCGCAAAAAGATAACAAGGATAAGGATGAAAAGGGAAATCGTGCATTTCTTATGTCGTTTGTACCCATTATGAATTCGATGACACCAGATTTGGCTATGGAAACCAGATATCAAATCACCAGTTTATTCAGAAATATACAAAGAAAGCAAACAACCTATGCAAATAATGAAAATACAAATCCCGATATTCCCAGCAACTTGTCTGAATTTATTTACCGCAGAAACCAGGATGGGAGCTCAGGCTCAAGAACATATTCTGAAGCATTTTCTCCAATAAGCAGAGTAGCATCGCCACCAAATGAGACTGCTTCTGACACATCACAAGAAAATGATGATTATTATAATATTATATCTTACCTACCTCTTCAATAAATTACTCTGGTCTACTTTTTATCAATAATTTTTTTTTAAATAAAATAATAAATAATATTATGTGATTTTATTTACCTGAGTGTGATAGCCAAGCGTTCTGCAGGTTTGATGGATCGTCGCATGTTTGTATCTTGTTTGTTAATACTATGGCTCACAATTGATAGAAGTTCATCAAACGAGTTCACAGACATTCTGTAGTATGTGAAGAACTTTTGAGGATTATCTCGGTGTACACTAAACATTAAATGAAATATTCCAGAATTTAAACGATTACTTAATATTGGTGCCACCCAAACACTTCGTCGTTTTTTTTTTTTTAATAACTCTATTAAAATAAGCGCTGCAAGAGCAGTGATCATTGGCGGATCCATTTTGAAGAATGAACCAAATAATGTCCGCGGTCGCTTTCTCGAGCGGTTTCCCGCGGCGGGAGAACCGCTCGTGTAGCCTGGGCCTAACTCTGATTTGGATTCCTGGATGTGTCTTATTTAAAATTGCCTCCCCTCCATTCAATATCTGATCTCTTCTAAGTCTGAATTGGACTTCAATCTTCCATATAATTTTGAAATTAGCCAATTTAAACAAAATGAATATATAAATTCGCCTCCCCTCTCTGCATAGTTTGAAATGATGGCCTAGAATACCCTTAAAGGGTGAAAGCCAGAAACATTTGGAAAAAAAAGAAAACGCAGTCAATATCATATTATGTCCTAATATGAAATTTTCGGTGACCGGATAATTCATCAATATGACAATTCAACACACCTATAAAAAGTGATGAAACAAAAACTGAGTTAGACAGGTTATATAATGTAACTATTTAACCTAGTTTTTGTTTCATCACTTTTCATAGGTGTGTTGAATTGTCATTTTGATGAATTATCATAGAACCGAAATTTTTTGTAAGGGAAAAGATGGTTGTGGAAGAAAAAAAAATCCATATCACATTAATCTATTTATTACTTTTATAATGTACACTGTCATCTGTGTAATGCATTTAACATTTGAATATATGATTTCTTACACATTAAAATATATTTTACATGAACCGTTACATAATATATTGCAAACGTATTACATTTTATTATTCAGCATTACAAAATATAAACCTTTTGTAAACACAGAGAAGCTGGCGGAAAACCCTACTTTGGAAATGACAAACTCCATTTAATACGAAGCAATCAAGAATTCTCTATGGTTTTCAACAAGTGAGATACAATGATTTTTATTTGAATCAATAATAATTACGTACACAATTTTAATTAACTTCAGAAAAATCTACACATACTCGAAGAACACACGGCACACGAAATGTGATAAATAAAAAACTCTGGTGACTTTCTTTTAAAAGCACATAAATTATTGTCTTTCTATACTAGTCAAAATTAAATTGAAAACATAATAAAGAAAGGAAAAATCTATTGCAATACACGAACGTGATTGTTAAATTTCAAATACATGCAGCCAATCTATGGAGTAATATTACTGGATCATTAAAATACTTACGGAATTCAAAATGCAACTAGAAATATGAAATTTCTCAATGTTTTCTGTACTATATTTCAATTAAATTACAAGTGCAAGCTATGTGTGGGAAGTGATATAAAATGTTATCGATTAACAATTTGAGAATATTTTTAAATGTGCAATGATCGATTGATCGAACATGCAATTACAATGTAGACTAAATTTATTAACACGCGAATAATATAAAAATATTAAATCAATACAAGAGAAGTGAGCTATGAATATAGTTATACTGAAAGAAAGATATGTTCATGATCATAGAAAATCTTATTTATCCGTCCCATATCTGAAATTTTCCATTTTGATTTCTTATTAGATTCAAATCTACCAATGATCACATCAGCTGTTGTTTAAAATTGTATCGCAAACATGTTCAGGTCCTGGCAGATGTGAAAGCATAGCAAGGTTTGTGAACACGCAAAAAAAATTGCTTCATATTAATTTGTTTCCCATATTTTTTTTGTAAATTCAACCATATCTTTTCTTATTGCTTCAGAAATTATATCAAAATGAATGATTTTTTCACACACCATATTATATTGTTTTATATCATTGCTTCAAATATTTTTCCCTTTTGTACATTTTCATATCCGGTTTACCTTTATTGTCAACTTCAAAAACGGTTGTCATTACATTATGTGATCTGTCAATAAAAAAATATAGTATTTATAATAATTTTGATATAATTATTTAATTCTGCGCTTATTGAAAACAATACGTATAATTTGTGTTTATTTGGTCACACAGATTTGCAAATAGATATTAATATTATTATTTAAACAGCAATATGTATCGTGTTAAATATACCCACGGTGATGACATTTTTAAGCGTACAAATACGTAACAAGGTTTGAGAGAATGTAAGCGATGCAAATAAAGGAATTGCGCAACTTACTCTAATAATGACACGTGACAAGGAACAACTTTCTACAATTAAGTTTTGTTAAGTGTTTTTCACTTTATAATAACTAAAATGATCTTTCTAGAATAGTGAAAAGAATTCATTTCACAATGAGTTCATTGATAACAAAAAAAATTTTTAAAATTATTGAGTGCAAATTTGTTTGTAAAAAAAAAATAGGTTAGTTCTGTTACTGTACAATAAAAATTCTCTTACAGTACAAAATCCTGTACACACGATTATTAAATACGACATTCTTATCACTACATAAAGCAATCATATTTTGAACGGGAGAAAATATTAGACAGTTTTTAAATGTACAATAATTTCTAGAAAACACTATTTCTGAGAATGTTTGTTTTTAAAATAAAGAATAGAAGGAGATAACAATACATAATATATTATATAAAATCTGATATCCAGCTTATTATTTTTATTAAATTTAATTTGAAACAACTTGATTTAGAAGCAAGACTAGGCTACAACTTACCTATGAACATTTAATGTACATTATGAGAATGCAATATTTATAAATCTAAAAATAAAATACTTATTTAAACAAGTTATTATTTTCAATAAGAGATCGATACATACACTTTTTCTAAATGTGTTAATTCTATTTCATATGGATAAATATTTTTATCGTAATGCGTTTTAATGCACTATTCGTTCTGGCACATTCTCTTATGCCTATAAAAATACATTTAAGTACCGCACATCCAAATAAAACAAATGAGATTTTGTTTTTCTATGCATTTAGCTGGGATCCCACCTCATCTATTCTATGATCTATTTAATAAAATCTATGAAATAGATCAGTGAGAATGGGCTTTCTATTCAATAGAAACCCCAAGTTAATTTGACTTCAACTTTCGTTTTTTGAAAACCATAGAATATATGATGTGAGAACCCAGCATTACAAATAATGCAAGTAGATTCCTTCTTATAAACGAAATTGATCCCTAGAAAATAATTATTACGGACATTTGAGCCTTTCATCCAATAATGAATAAATAATAAACAAATATAGAAGAAAACAGATCTTTGTAGACATGATTTTGGAGAAGTAAACTATTTTATAGGATGGAGGAAACACAAAGGCTGGCGGCAGGTTGTCTAGAGCCAAACTGTTGAGCATTATCTTTTCTCATAAAGTAAATGTTACGAGAGTACATTTGTCGGCATTTCCCTGCTATCCACAACCCACGGGTCTTGGAATCATAACCCACTGGCCAAACGACTGGGTCCAAAGTACCCGCTTTTCACAAGTCCAAAGAGACCCGTGCACCCGTCACCCTATCTTTGTTCGGGTACTTTCGTTTGACATAGGTAGGCTGTAGGTAAACTATGGCTACCAACTCCATTTATCTGTCGCAAGAACGAGATTCGAGATGCTCGGTCTACAAAATTTATATATCTATGGTCGCTCACCACACCGTCACCCATCACGGGACACATGTGTGAAGATCGAATCTTATTTGAAAAAGTAACCCTATCAATCATTGGTGGTTCGTGATCGGGTTAAAATGATTGATTAGTTCAAGGTCGACCCAGGATTGTGCCAATGAAAATACTGTTACAACAGACTTATGCATAAAATCAAATTTCATGAAGTTACCATATGGTAGTTTAGACATATAATAATTATTATTTACGCATTTGAACACATTTGGATTTTCAATAGTGACTCAAAAAACAATTATGTGAAATTGATTTTCTTCAAAATTCCTAAAAAATAAAATAAAATTTAATTGCAGAATGCAAAGTATTAAATATTTTAAAAATAATATAAGATTGTTAACTTTTACGAATATTAATTAATGTTAAAACAATTTGGTATGCAGGTAGGTGGAATGACAGTCAGCTAAACAACTGTATCATAAAATCTAAATCAAGTCACATTCACTCTGAACACAGCACATTTCACCACAAACTAATAAAACGAATACTGATAATTTATTTAGGAATCAAGAAAAGCTCGTACAGTTTAATACTTTTATATTTTTGGTTTACTCAATTTAAATTGTATAGTACTTAGTGTCGGTAGCGCAGATATTACGTTATTCAATATGTATTTTAAAAGCGGTCATCTTTTTAGGCCTTTGAAATGCCTCAAACATTCTTTAAAGATGATATAGTTTTTTTTAACATACAAGTTATTACTACAATAATCAACAATTTAAATGAAATAATGTATTTATGGACGAGGTTCAGAATTCTGGCGCAGGTTACGTCGATTGAGAAAACAGAGCAAAAGATCAATGAAAGACGATCTCTCCTTTAGAATCGAAGAACAATAAAACATGACATCTTTTAGAATATAAGCCATGCAACATGGTTTCTCATCTAGCATATGATATTAATGAAACAAGATATGTCAAAGACAAGTGAAAATTTGTTTTAACCCTTCAGGATAATTTCTTCGCTTTTGAGAACAACTCAAATGGTCTCGCAGAAATTGTTGTGTCTTCCTTTACTGTTATGATGAGCAATATGATCTAAAAGGTGTTAGAAAGAGAAAACACCACGCTTTATATAAAAATCTAGAAGTAAACCACAGAAGAGTTAAAATGTGCACTTTTATGAAGCCAAAGGTTCTGAACGCAATTTGAAAAAACTTACCGAGACTTTCTAATTATTTTTATATGAAACAACAAAAAAAGAGAGGTAACTTTAACGTTTGTAATACACGTGTCTAATAAAACAAGTGTGTTTTTATACATTTTTTCGATATCAGTAATTTTAGTTACAAAAAACGTAAAGTGAGCCAATTAATTTTTTTTTTAATGTTTCAAAAATATATATATTTAATAATAATAACATTTGAAAGCATATTTCCATCACCTTTCGAAAACAGTTTTCGGATGTATTCAGAAATATTCCATTTATTTGGATTTTATTACAAAGCGGAAATACTCACGACCTTCCAACAGAATATGGCTGAGGAGTTAATAAAATACCAATGAAATGTTACTTAGATGCAAAAACACGATACATCGGCTAGAATCAAAGGCCAATGCACAAGAATTCTTCTAAAATGATAGACAGATAAAACATAACCTAGAATCAAAGATAAAGGAGTGGTGGTATCTCCTCTAAATTCAAAGACCAATAAATCATGGATCAGTATTCTCAATCAAAATGAGCACCCCATCTGAACCTCGTTCAAAGGAATAAAATGCTTAAACAACTAAACGATATAATTTACACACCTAAGCCAAAAACAAGATCACATAGACCTATTATCATTTAAGTCACACGACTCGCGGTGCCGCGACCAGGAGACAGAGAATCACAATCAAAATGTAACCGACAGGTACAACAAACTAATACATAAATAAGTAATAACAAAGCGGCTATCAAACTGCTCTACAGCGGCAGGTGGAGGATATACCGACGACGTTTGACTAATGACACGGTGTGCAGGGCTCGGGGGCCCGGGGGTGGTGGGGGCGGCCTATAGTGCGCTGGCTCGGCTTAGAGCAGAGGGAGGGCAGGCGCTAGCGCTTCAGTATGTTGGGGCCTGATACTCACCCCCGCCTGGAATGTTAAAACACATGGTTGATTAATTGATCAATCTATACGCATAGTTGGGTGCGGAATGTTACAAGAACTTACTATATAGAGTTACATGAGATTCAAATCCTTTAATAGGTTATGTAGTATAAAGCGCATTTGCGGTGAACTATTACAAAACTGCGCTATATTCATTCATTGTAATTAATACAAATAATGTTGTTGTCAAAAATTGAATTAAATTTAGGTTTGTTATTAAAAATTGAATTTCAAAATATGTTTTTGTTTTTCTTTTATATATTTTTTTTTTTTTAAACTTCCGATTTAGTTGTCCGGGTTAAGTCTTCCCCAAAGGAAAAACTTAACCCTTCCACTCACTTTTCCACAAATGATCAGCTAGTCAATCAACATTATGTAAGTGCATTATATAAGTAAAATAAATACAAAACAATACAAGAACAACAACACGTCAAATCACCAGATATCAAATGGGAAAAAAAATTCACCGTCTCCAGATATTTTCATATCAGAGGGTTCGGCTCGGTAGAACTTCTAACAGGGCCTATAAATCCTACTGATCCCTCAACATAAATATTTAAAAAATCTTTTGTTATCCTACATGTATTCAAAATGACCGACTTTTGCATCTTTATATATAATTTTTTTGATAGATCTAATACGCCTAAATTTTTAATTAGAGAGCTAGGTATAATGCCAGTAGCCGAAATGACGAATGGTAATATTTTTATAGTCTGAGAATGCCAAATTCTTTTTATTTCATTTCCTAAATCTGTGTATTTTCTTATTTTTTCACTAAAAGATTTTTCAATATTACAGGAATTTGGAATAGCAACATCAATGATATAGGTTATTTTTTTAATTTTGTCATGTAAAACTATATCGGGTCTATTATGACTAATCGCTCGGTCTGTTAGTATAGTTTTATCATAATATATTTTATAAAATTCGTTTTCAATAGTATTATTATTAAATTTACAAAGAACAGTTTATTATTAAACAAGTTCTGCTGTGTAATTATTGTTATGCGTTACAGCTGTTTCGACCTCTGAAGGCATTATTAAACTGTGGTGAAGTCACTTACCGCCGGTATATTTTATATTATTTTCATATAGCTTATAATGAAAACCAATAGATTCCAATTTTATTACCTATGCCATTATTGATTTCCAAGTAAGTATCGAAAATATTAATGGTTATTACCCTATAAAGTTTCCCCCAATTAGTGAGATTATATATTATATACAGATTAGAAGTATATCTCTACCCTTGAATATTTTTAGCAATCGTTAAAATGGTATTTCTTTCCTTCTCAAAGAACATTGAGTACACAAAAATAATAATAAATTAATGTAAAATAATGCATGAGTCACGAGTCACCCAAATTATTAATTTGGAAATACCTTACTTTAACGACCTTCATTTAAATTTAAACAATACGATAATTGGGGGAACTTTATAGGGTAAAAACCATTCATATTTTCCCAAATCAATAATGGCATAGGTAATAAAAATTAAATCTATTTGTTTTCATTATAAGTACCTACATGAAAATAATATACCGTCTGTAAGTGGTTTCACCACAGTTTGATAACACCTTCAGAGGGCGAAACAGCTGTCACGCATAATAATAATTACACAGCAGAACTTGTTTAGTAATAATACTATTGAATAAGAAAATCCAAAAATTAAACTCCATAACAATAAATTCAAAATATGTAATAATAAAAATAATTTTCCATTATCCGAATTTCAATAATGATGTATTTTTGAAAAAAATGCCTTCTAGCTTGCTCGAGAGTAACGAGCCGCCACTGGATGTTGCATATTTTCTTCACACTAGTGCTAACTCAAATCTACTTTGTCTTTCCACTTTAAAAAATCATTTCGACAATTTACTACAACACAAGTTTGAACCTCTTTATAGTTCTCAAAATCTGTAAACACCAAATATCATTCATTTTATGGAGCCTCTATTCAGTTTAAAGTTATTTTTTTCTATAAAGGAACAACTGAGTTATTTAGACAACAATATATTGCGGATTCTCCGTAGCACAGAAATAGAATGTTCATTGTCCATTAACCTCAATTATCGTGATTGAATTAATTTGAATTTATGAAATTCACCATTGAATATTCCGTAACTGTAGCTGTCTAAATTTAACCTCTCCCATTCAAAGACTTAATTAATATTAGATATTATTGATAGCACCTTCATGTTTATGATCGATACGGTTGGTTTGTACATGGAATAATTGGATTCCAAGAATATTTCTATTTTAGCTAGAACTGTCTAATGGGTTAGGTTAGGTAAGATATGTTTATTGATTAATTTGGTACAGAGAAAATAATATTGATAGATCAAAGTTAATTTAAAATGTACCATTAAACGAGATTTTAAATGATTGGTCGTCACTCAGTTCGATTGGTGATAGTAACTGTTTTATATAAAAATACTTGAATTGTAATATTTAGGCATTTTGTTGATTAATAGTAGTTAGAATATTATTAACTCTTGTTGTGCCGATGCAAAATTTTCCCCGTGACCCATATGATTCTATTTTTTACATAACTTACTAGTTTTTAGCAAATTTCTGTTTTTGTAAAATGTACCATTTTATCAGATATTGTGTGTTTATATATTATTATAAAAATAGTATATAATCTACCATATGCAGTTTTTTCAGAATAACTAATTATATTAAGAGAAATTATTTTTTAAACATATCCTTAACCTGTGGTGTACCAGGAAATTCCTAGCTCAATTTCCAAAATCAAACGTCAAGTGTCCACTTAAATTTTTTTTGTGTCGCATTATATAAGTATATGATAACAATTCTTCCAGATTTCGGTAGTTTATACAACTGTTGTTACTAATAATATTATTTTGTACAAGAAACCTGTAAATAAATAATGCTAAAAATATAATTATTCATTATGACGTAAAAATTTTGACATTTCTTACGAAGTTAATTTTCATCACTTTTCTTGGGTGAAATATTATAAAAATTACATCAAAATAATGTAGATAAAACTATCTTTCTGATGATACCTCAAATCTATTATTTCCACAATCAATTTATATCAAAAATAATGAATGAAGACGCTTTGACACTAAAAACGCAGCAAATATTTCGTTGGCATTCCACAGAAAAATTCTTTGTAAAAAATCTGAAAAGCTAGAAGTCATTCCGGTATTTGCTGCGTAAAGAACGAGAATAGCCCAAGCGATTGTGACCTTGTTCTTCATACAAATTCCTTATACATGAGGGTCAAAATCGCACATCATTTTTTTATTATTTTTTTTTAAATTCGTAGATAATGTGCTGCACTCACATATGCGGTTCCGGGATACGACGGGTTAAGGCGTTCAAGAGTTTAAATAAAGATATTCTGAAACCAAGTTCAAATCTGTCAGCGTTGAGCAAAAACCCTACATTGAGCCTGTGCAAGTTGATATCCGTGCCAAATGGCTTGGTGTACTAATGATATTGTAGTAGATGTCAACTGTCGAATGTAATTGTTATGCTTGCCAATGTGGACTAATCACTAATGGTTGTTGAAAAAATTATTATTGTGCCGATGTTGGCTTTCATGGTAGAGACCCTGGAATAGTTTGCTTGCTTGCCGACTCACCTCTCTGGGAGGAGAAGGGCGGGTCCTGGTAGGCAGGCTCAGGGTCAGGTGCCCCCGGGTAGGAGGCCGTGCCCCCCAGAGCCCCCTCCACCTCGTAGGACGGGGCAAATGCCCCCTCGGCCCCCTGGCGGAAGCGCTGGAAGGCGAAGTAAGCACAGCCCGCCTGGAATCACACATAATACACTCATTTTGATTTACGTACATACAAGTGCTACAGATAACAGATGGAAATATAGAAGCTGGAGTAGATTGATCAAATGCGCAACACACATTTTTTTGTAACTGTGGATCATATTTGACCATTCTAAAACAGGAAATGAATAGTGGCATTGTAGTTTTGTGAAGATAGTAATGAGAAGAAAATACAGAATATCAAAGAAAACAAGAAATTAATGTGTGGACGTGTTTCGTGATCCAAATATTTGAATGGTAAGTGGGTGTGGACATACCCATGTGAAGATGGCAGCGAAGGAGAAGAAGATGGCGGCCTGCATATTGGAGGTGCCACGGCCCAGCGGAGGCTCCTCAGACTTGCCCCAGGCGTTGGTCAGGTAGCAGAAGCCCACAAAGTACAGGAATGCCCAGAATGCTGCAATTACAAAACATTCTACGTCAAAAAAAAAGTATTTTATTTGTATATAAACATCAAACATACTAATTTCGGTTTTCTACCAAGACCATACGAGTACCATTTTGCCAATTTATTTTTAAATTCCCTCACAGAACTAACATACTAGCTTGATTCAGTTTCTATTGATTTACGAGAGATAGCAGTAATAGCTCTTTCCTAAAAATCAGTTGCTGTAAAAATAATTTTATTTGTACTGGATATATAGGTGTCATTTAAAAATGCCAGGGATGTTTATTTTATAAAAGTTTTGCTATATATTATATATCAATGTGTTCGTTATTGAATTCCCCGTCTAATTAAAGTTATTTTTAAATCCTGTAATTAAAAATAGAGTGACGAAATGTGTTTTTGTTAGGAACTGTCGGATGCATTTTTGTTTTCATAATGCCAAGTGCTTTAATTTATTATTTGTACAATATTAGCTCTAACTATATAATATGTGCAGTTTTAAATATAAATTCAGTTAGAGAAATCCATAACAAAGAAAAAAAGAAAAAATTTTTTCAAAGAAATTTTTATGATTCTATGACAATTTTATTATGTTATTTTCGATTGAAAAATATAATGTTACCGTGAAAAAAAAGAACGGTACACGAATTGTCACACTTTTGGTTACTTATATTTTTTATTTCTGGAAGAAATAGGATGTAACCTATAAGCTATACCCCTTGTACTCAAAAAATATTTTTGTGCAACAATATTTTTTTGAATTTTGAATTTTATAGTCTAAAATTTAATAAGTAAGAGTAGTAACGGGTAATGTTACGACATATGTCTTATTTTAACCCTTTGCACTCCTAATTTTTTTTTTAATTACCTACTATCAACTCCTTAATTAATTTACAAAAAAGGGATAAAAAGTGGCCTCAATAAAAAGTTAAACAAAAATTTTTAAAATATGTAATTTTTATTACTCTTTCTTTACATAGAGTACAAAAAACATAGAAATATATAAAATTAACAACTTAATATGCCCTTATTCACTTAAACTTTTTCAGTGTGTGGTATTTCTTGAAACATTCTCCTGGATGGAGGCCAGGTTTCCTATCACAAGTTTCACAATAGAATGTTGTTTCTTTTCTCCCTCCCCGAATTTTCCGATTGGAACACACTATACAGTCTTTATGTTTCTTATGTGAAAAAATAAAATGAGATTTTCCATCTAAGCGCTGGATGGTGTCACTTGAGATTGATCACAGATTGTTTTTTTTTATCCGGGGCATTTTTATTTTATTCAAGGTATATAATAAAGCACGTTAAATCATTACTAACAAATCACTAATTATGAAGAAAAAGAAATGTAAAACTATATTTTCACCTAATTACTGAGTATTATTTTCAAGACCGAACGACACATGTGCTTTCTCGGCCACGAAATATTTGCTACTAAAAACAATAAAAACAAATGTAAATACACAAACAGAACAAAATATTATGTGATAACAAGTGAATAGGTATAAGAATCCTTTGTTATGTGTTGGGAGAAATCCCTCAGCGCTTCCTATTGTTAGGCAGGTAGACAGGCAAGTACCTACCTACTTACATGCGTCGCAACCAAATAACTGCGCAGTGCATTTACAAGGTTAAAAATAATACGATTTTAAAAATTATCTAAAAGGCGAAACTTGACGAGATATATGTATTTTGCGTATTCGGAATATTCAGAATGAGATATAAAGTGTTTAAAAGAAAAAAAATACATTTGATAATTAAAATTATTTTTCGAAATTGCGTTACTATAATGTCGAGTATGACTCGACATAGGAGTTGGTGTAAGAAATATAATGTCGAGCCACACTCGACAAAGGAGTGGTATGAGTTAAACCTTGTTTCTAGTTCTTTTATGAACTATAAAAATATGTTCGTAAATATCCAGAAATAAATACAATTTAGGGTTATTTCTGTAAACAAATATACAATTTTCACGAGTTTATGAATTTAAGGATTTAATTTTTTTTTATTATAAATCCTACAAACATGGGATAATGATGAAATATAGGTGAATTCATTGGCTTTAAATAGCAGTAAGCAATTTATATGTTTCCATAGTAATAAGGACGGATTTTTTTTCACATTTGATTTTTTGAATAAGCACGGCGGAATCCAAAATGGAATGCCCGGATATTCGCTCACATTTTTTTTGTAAATACGCCATCGTTCGAGTGGTTATACATACATACTTACCAATACATAAAAGCAAACCATGAGTGTACTTTATTATCTTTCTCACACAACCAAAGTAAAGTATGAACACAGTGGGTAGTGTTAGTGTTATCCATTCCCCAGAAAACAGCCAGTACTGTTTATAATTACTGCAGGATTAAACATGCCACCTCACAATACCTGTTATTAGTATTAGTGTCTGTAAACAGTTATTGTTTTTAGTCATGACCATTTTCCAATACCTGATAATGAAAGTGATAACAATATTGTAAAAGGAATGGAAATAATTATACTGTTACAAGTCACTTTGCTAAGTGCCAGGCTTTATGCAGTTTTCGAAATGGGATGTAAACAGTGACCTTCCTCTTGTTTTGTGAAGGTCAAGTGTGCAAAATTTCATCAATATCGGAATAAAACTGTAGATTTGTAGAAAAATCAAATCCGTATGCGCGCACGGTGTCCCCCATGCGGCCACAAACACACAGACTCTCCTTTATATATATACAGGGTGTCCTGGGTTAAAGTGCGCTAACTTCGACGCGTAATTCTGCATGATAGTGCAAGTAAAAAGGATTAAAAAAATCTTTCATCGAAATTCCGACGTTTTAAGGTAAAAAAATTCAATTGTTTGTGTGGGAACATAAATATTTTTATCTAGAAAAATATTTTTGTATGGAAAAAAAAGGTTGGATTTTCGAAAAAATTATTTATCTTTTTTACTTTTACCATCATGTAGAATCACCTCCCAAAGTTAGCGTACTTTACCCCAGGACACCCTGTATATAAATAGATGATTACAAGAGTTCCAAAGCCTTGGGAATATGACATAATACATAGTAATAATAATATTTGGATGATTTGTATAGCGTCGTTTTTGTGCAAAATCACCTCAAGGGTGCTGTACAAATATATAATACATTTCTACAATGATCTATGTTATCACTAGCCATATATGGAGATAATATACAGTACCATACTTACCTGATAGGTCTCTAGATTAACACTTAATTAAAATTAACTAATTGTTTATTAGCGAAATTCAGATATAGGATTTAGGATATAATTTAAAAAATTGGATATAATTGGACTTTCTCTCAGGAATGGTAACAGCTTAAAAAGGTAAGTTTTTAGTTTAGACCTGAATTCTGTTGGACTTGTTATGGATCTTAGTTCCGGAGGGAGTTTATTCCAAGCCTTCGGCCCAGATACTCCGAAAGCGCAATCACCAAACTTAGTATTTGGCTTGCGCTTAGGTTCTATCAGTTTGCTTATGATGTTGCTGATCTAAGAGTTGACTGCCTCAGCCATGTGTTTTCCAGGACGCATAGTACAGAAATGTTGAGTGGGGCCATTTCATTGATGGATTTAAACACCATCCAGCACAACTTGTACCAGATTCTTACATTTCCAATATTAAATGAAAGTAAGGAAGTGATGGGAAGGAGAATAAAGAAACTCAGATCTAGTCACTAAACATAGCTAAAGCCATGCCAGGGCGATGCTTAAAGCAGCTTCCATCCAGGACAATGGAAATCCAAAATGAATAGTAATAAATGGAAAACTCATTATTTATAAGAACACACTGATTTTAAAATAATAAAAAAAAAAAAGTTGATACTTTTTAAATACAAGATAAAAAAATCTGTATTGGGCAAATGCAGTCAAAAATGATTGGTGAAGTGGAATAATTAATATTCTAATCCTATGCCAAGTTGTCCGCTAAGTGTAAATATTTACTTAATTTAGCATTACCCATCGAGAGTATCTTCCACTGAGGAACGAAATGTAATAATATGAAATAAATATTTTTTTATTTAACAAAATTTTGCAAGACAAATATCATCACCTTACTATTAACACGTTCCCGGACGAGCATGCTATAGCATTCGCATTGGATAGTTTAATTATGTCGCGGATGCTATAGCATTCGAAGTTTATTGAGTTTTTTTTGTCAGATATGCTTGAGCAGTTGCTTTATCCTTATAAAATATAGGTAGTCTATTTCTTACTGTCACTGCTGACACAACCACAGATCGCTTACTGTCACATGAGACCTTTTCTGCACACAAAGATAAAACAGTGTTTACCCCTTCCCGTACAGCTCGCCCGGCGTACCCCGCGTGGTTACGTATGCTATAGCATGCGTCAAATGTATTGAGATACGTCTGCTATAGCATTCGCGTCGCACTTGATGGTGTTGGTTGGTACGTATCATGACGGAAATGCTAGAGCATTCGCAAAAATCTAATACAAAAAAATAGTGCCAAAGTAGGGTGACTCACTGCCCGCGAACGTGTTAAGACCTCGTAAGTCCAATTTTTGGTTAAATTGAAGTTTCTTCTACAAAAAATCCTATTAAAAGCTCGTAACCCTAGGAATTATATTCGTCCATTTACTGTATATATTCAAAAGCTTGCTAGTAATTGTCGTTGAAAATTGGAATTAAAACCTTGCAGGTATCACTTAGTCATAACAGAATCATTGGCATGGTAGCAGCGGCTGTCAATACCCTATTAAAATCCCGTTTTAGAAGTCAAATTGCAGTGATAGGTGTTGACAATGATAAATTTCGCCGTAAAAATGTAGGCAAGTTATTCAGTTTACAATTATATATTAAAATTTTAATGTCTAGTCTATAAAATTATGATTTTAAACACACAAATAATTTTATAACCTTATACTCGTATAAGGTTATTAAGAACTCTATATTTGTGAGGCAGAAGGAGGCATTACAGCAAACTAGTTTTCCAGTATTATTTGCAGCTTTATCATTAACAAATAAGTCATCCAAAAAGGGGAAGAAATTATATTATTCAGCGATGGATGCACTTATCAGAGCAGAAACACTACATTAACAAATTCATTACATGCTGAATTATATGCCACCTTCGTCGCTTAACGAGAGCATACATATCCCTGCCATACACATCAATATAAACAACGTTAGTAAAATCAAATCCCTAGACAAAAACAAAAAGGCTGGACCTGATAATGTACATCCCAATATCCTGATAAATTGCATTACTTCACTGGCTGAGCCGATTTTTCTATTGTTTAATCAATCCTTTGACACAGGGTGCTTCCCTGATATTTGGAAACGTTGTTATCTACTCCTATATTTAAAAAGGGTAATAAAAGTGATGTTACTAACTATAGACCAATATGTAAGCTATCCGTAATTCCTAAACTTTTTGAAAAACTATTACTTGATAAAATTTCACCATGTATTAACCATCTCATTGTTCTGAATCAACACGGATTTTTGTCGGGTAGATCAACTCTGACAAATCTCTCGTTATATGAAAACTATATATCAAACGCATTAGCTAACAGAACTCAAGTCGATTCCATATATACGGACTTTATCAAGGCCTTTGACAAAGTATGCCATAAAATTCTCCTGATCAAACTACGTAAGCTCGGTATTGACGGAAAACTTTTAGAATGGTTTGCTAGCTATCTAACTGAGAGTTTTACTTGTAAAAATCAATTTGTTCATTTCCAATCAATTTATAGCTACCAGTGGTGTACCACAGGGGTCTCATTTAGGCCCAATATTATTTTTACTGTTTATAAATGATATTGTAAATATATTTGATGAAGATATTAATGCGTTACTTTTCGCAGATGATTTAAAAATATTTAAAATAATCAAAAGCGCTGAAGATTGTATCTATCTACAAAATAATTTGAACAGGTTAATTAATTGGTGTTCTCTTAACAAACTTCATCTGAACATAAATAAGTGTTATTCAATAATATTTTACAGAATAAATCAACCAATTATTCATTCATATAAACTCAATAACTCAATCCTTACCTCTGTCGAAGAAATTAATGACCTGGGGATAACTTTCAACTCTAAATTAAACTTTATATCGCATATAAATAATATTAATAATAAAGGAATGAAAATGCTAGGCTTCATTCTTCGAAATTCCAGAGGTTTCAAGAATATTTCAACATTAAAAATTTTGTATACATCCCTGGTTCGTAGTCAAGTCGAATATAACTCCTCGATCTGGTCCCCCCACTACAAATTACATTCAGATTCAATCGAAAAAATTCAACATAAATTCCTAAGACACATTAATTTTAAACTCGGTATTCCCATTGAAAATATAAACTATAATTACTTGATGAAAAATCTAAATTTATTAAAACTCTCAGATCGAACAATTATATCCGACTTAATATTTATGTTCAAAATTGTAAAATGGTAGTATAGACAGTCCTGATTTAATTAACCTCATTGAATTTCATATACCCACGAGAGCTACTCGTTCTAAAATTTTGTTTAAATGCAACAATATCAGGACTGAGTATTCCAAACACTCGCTTGTACCTAGGTTGCATGAAGTTAGTAATAGATACGCAGATGTGGCAGATCTATTTAACTGCACGCAAGGTAGGTACAAGAGGGCTATGCTATCAAATCTTTTCAATCAATATTAATTTAATCTAATTTTACCTTATTTGCACTATAGAAACTTATGTACTTGTATCTCTTGTTTACTTACTTACTTACTCTCTAATGTCATTTCACAATCAAATGCCACATATATTTGTAATTCTTTTTTTTTAATATTTCTACGATTTTAACTGTGACATGTTATCATTGTATATGGTATATTTATACCGTTGATATTAAATTTAAAAAAAAAAAAAATTACACAATCTAGCCATGGCAAAAGAAATTACAATAATATAAAAGATCTTAGAAGTGGACACACTCAGATGGAATGCGACAGCATGCACTTGTCCATTGAACGCAGGTTTAGAGAAGGGATATTTTCTCTCCTGCCGGCTACATAGACGCCTGCAAATCATCTCTAATTACACCGAAACCTTATGAAGTTGAATATCTTCGTCATAATTTTTTTAATGACTATTCTGCAGTGCAATTTTTAAGGTCTATTCGTCCCAGATTGATAGTAGGTGACCCGATCGTTTCAAACTAAAGTACTCTGAAGACTGGACAATTTTAGAAAACAGATTTGATAAAAAAAGTCGGTAGATGTCCATATAATCAGTGAAAACCACTTTATACGGAGCAGAAGAAAATTAAAAGAGAAAAATTCAATCTCTGCAGCAGCTGAAAAGTGTAATTCCCCATGATTATCATTTATTTGATTATACCTTAAGCATGAATAGTGTAGTGAATTTATAATTTTATTTGGGTTCTAACTAATTTTATATTGTTTAGTTTATTCTTCAGTTGTAATGTTTTTTTAATTTTAATAAAACAACCTTAAAAACTGTTTACATGCCACCTCACTTATTATCCAGAGTCATTAAATCTATACAACAAAACCTGGTAAGTCCACCCAAGTCTTTTATTAAGCAAAATTGAGCAAAATTAATAATATTTTTTATATTTTCACACTAGCATAATGTGGGTAATACCATAAGCTTGCGAAAAAAAATTATTTCTATTTATTTCCGATTGAAATAAAGAAATTAAAAGATATCAACAAACTGAAACTAAAACTGAAGTTCTACTTGTCCGGAATAATTAACTAAATAGTTTGCCTGTTTTTTCCTTTCTTTATATTTATTATTAGTCTACATTCATCTCTACTCTATTTAGATGTTTCTAATTACTCTCTTAATTACTCAATATTTAGTATGTAACAGAATCCTATACACGGTGTCCGGAAACTCGTAGTACAAGCGGGAAACTGGAGAATCTACACCACATGGGGAACCCAAAAAAACATAAAGTTTTTTGATTTGAGCATTTTCAAAAAAAAAAAAAAAACAAAAAAAAATATTTGTCGGCTATTTTAGGGTTCAAGTTTTTTCTGGTGTTTAGGGTTGAATAACAGATGTTTTAACCCTGCAGGGCAGAAATATTTTATGATTACACCGGGTTAAATGAAGGGTGATTTCAAAATAATGCTTCAAATCCGAGTTTCTTCATTTGTTTTACTTTCAAATAGTTTTAATTAGTTGGGTACTTTGATCTTCAGTAATAATTTATAAGAATTTGATTAAAAAAAAAAAAAAAAAAATCAACTTCAAACTCGATTTACTCGATAACGAAAGCTCAAATAAAAAAAAAATATACTACAAAATCGACTCCAAATGTGATGTAGATTCACCAGTTTCCCGCTTGTACTACGAGTTTCCGGACACCCTGTATATGTACACCTACACATAAAGATAATTATAATTAGTGTAACTCGATCACCAAGCACAAGAACCAGTTTCTTATTGGTGAGATTGCGATTGTAAATATATTTTGTACCCATATTTAACACCACTGTATCCACTTATATCTATATTAAATAAAAAGTAAAAAAAATTATTTCTAAAAATAAAATTTCTGCTGGTGTTTTTTTGTTCTCCTCAACATTTTTCTAAAACAGACTTACGAGGTCTTAATAAGTAAGATGACGATATATTTCTAATTTTTTAACAGATTTTAAGTCCAGGACGTAAGTTTCTAACTCCACTGAGTTTGTCTATGATATATCATTATCAGCCTATTAATGTGTTCAAAGAACGGCTAATTGATTGTTAAATCAAAAACCCATGCAATCAATTAAATTAAATAGGAGGAATTAAAAACACCTACTTCATTGATAATATTTATGGGTTCGGGTATGTATTATTACAACAATAGCAATAAATGTTTCTTTGTTGATTGGTTCCGCAGCAATGAGTGCTATAAAGCAATGGGCGTACTTCCCACGAAACCACTATAGAAATGATACAAGTTTATACGGTTTGCTTACTATGTAAATTCCATCATTTATATGCTCTGAATAACGTGCACAATTAGTTAAATGGAAACAAATTGACAATGTTCAATTCAATAAATGTTTTAGTTTCAGTGTTAGGAATTATTGACTTTGAACCTGTTTATTGATTGAAGCATGAAAATGATTCATAAAAGAAAATATATTGGAGAAAATTAACTAATCACATCGTTTCAACATAGAGGATGGAGGGCCACACTTCTTGCTTCATCAATTCACACAATCATAGGTACTTTATTGTTCTGTTTTTTGATATGATTCCATCTTCTACCTACTTACAGGTCAGATATTTTCATGACCTCAACTCCATCTAAGAGTCCCCCTTTGTTAACCTTTGATATGTGTTCGGCTCGAAATCAAGTCCTTAAAATGTGCGCAAAATGCTACTACTTTTTGAGTTATGATTGGTTCAGAGATGTAATTTAATATTTTGAAGAAACGAACATTAAAACTTTTATTTACATAGATTTTAAAAATCATAAAAAGCATAGCAACTTAAATAATAGAAATAAAGGGAGATTCAGCGTGGTAGCGGACTGTCGCCGAACTATGACCAAACTGGACCGACCATCAAAGCGGCCACGCAATGATAGTTTTGCGCTAGGTGTGTGGGTAGAAACAAAGGAGAGGTTCTGTTATGCTCAGATATCTAAGTATATACATAACCTGAACACAATTCAAAAATGAATCATAAAGACAATACTGAAAGTACCCTTAAGAACACCTTCGATTGAAATTTTCAATATTTTTGATGTACCAAATTTACAACAAATATACTATTGAAACTATTAAAAAATACTGAATCCTGTACAATACCGTGTATTCATCAAATAAGGCCAAATCACAATGACATAAAAAATATTCCAGGTCATAAAACCACATTCGGAAAAAGAAATTATATTTATTTTGCGACTAAACTCCACAACATCCTTCCCCCTGATATAAAGCGAATAGTAAATTTGAACAGTTACAAATCAAGAATAAAAATCTGGCTGAAAGAAATTAATGAAAAAACTCTGAAAAAAACATTAAAAACGACATAGAAAACTAATAAAACAGAAATGAATAACTTTAGTCCGCCTCAGCACAGGTCACCTAGTGAGGAGGACTAAGAAACAATTTGCTATACATATATTTAATATCATATTTTGTATGTACAATGTTTAAATAGTCACTATAATAAAAAAAAGATACGATTTGCAATTAGTATAGGTGAAAGATGGTCAATCCAGTTCATGGCCCATCTTCATTGTTTCTATTATCTATGTATGGCAGAGAGGGCAGCCGGAATTAAACAGTCCAATAAATAAACAGACCAGACCTTAGACTCCTAGACGAATCCGGCAACTATCCTATATGGACAGTGCACTCAATGAAGGAACTGATAGGACTACTGACGGAACACTGCCAACTCGGGAAACATGTGCAGCTGTTGGGAGTGGAAAACAACAATACGTAGATACAGGAAATGTGAAGAGACTCCAATTCACCTATGGTTCCAATGTCCCGCCTTTGTGGGAACAAGGCTCATCTACCCGAGAAGACACATTGTGGAACCAGGAGACATAGCCAAATATCCAATGAACCAAACCAATTCTGGTGAACTTTATCAAAGGGATAGTTAAAGGAATGAGGTAAAATGGAGATAAGGTCTGAGTGCTCATGGGAACTGTGGTAAACCGTCTCCGCTTTATTAAAAATAAAAATATGTGCACAGCAAAGATACAATCTAATGGACTCACCGGAGAAACCCATGTCGCCCAGCACATAATGCTTGCGCGTCTTGACGGAGGACATCTGCTCGAAGAAGAACTCGCCCACCACAAAGCCGATGGAGGCCACGAAGGCTATGACGCTGATGCCGACGCCGTAGTTACACGCATTGGTGTCGCTGTTCAGGATGCAGTACTCCTTCCCGGTGGTCGCGTCCGTGGCCCATCCCTTGGCCGATATGCAGCCAAACACAATGGTGCTGAATAACTGCAATCATAAATAAGATTGTTCAAATGCTTGTGTTAAGTCAGGTCTTCAGCGACCCAATGTTTTCAAAACATCGGACAAAAACAAAAACATTGGGTCGGGGCCAAGTTTTTTGTTTTCCATGGGGCATAAAACAAAAACATTGTCCTAATGTTTCATGTTTGCACAAACATTCGGTTCAATATTTGTGGTAATAAAATATTGGTCACTGGAGACCCGCCTTTAGCCGAGGATTGTCAATATATTTTGTAATCTTTGTCCTTATAAAATCAATAGCATACAGGAAGTCCGGGGGGTAAAGTGCACTAACTTCGGTAGGTCATTCATTCTGATGGTAGAAGTGAAAAAAAAAAGTTTTTTCCTCATACAAAAACTCTTTCCCTTAGAAGAATACCCTTTTTCTCAAACAAATAGTTCTTTACGTAGAACTACCGAATTTCGAAAAAAGTTATTTATATGGTAATTATTTACTCAACCGCCGTATGCAATAGGCACAGATTATGGAAATTACACTTCGTTTCATCTTAATTACCATAAGAAACATCGATATCAGTGGGGGGAGATGGAAAATATGCATTTAAGTTTATGTGAGGCGGGTTTAAATTTTTTTTTAATATAATTTGTTAAAAACCAAGCATGATACGACATACATCCCATTCTAATGCTTCATGATGACATACATACGAACTCTGTCTGGGACTACTGTAGTACCCTGTTGTAAGAAACATTTTTTTTGACAATAATTTGTTTTCTTTATTTGAATATTGTAAGCCGACCGTGACATTCGAATTTACAAATATAATATAAACTAATTTATTAATCTTTATGAGATGCTTTGTTATTTTTTAAAATTGTTAACTGCGATACAGGCTTAGGACGGGTTGTTTCGGAGAATTTGAACAATTCATCAAATTTCAACATTCATTTACGGGTTCTGTGAAAGTCCTATTCAAATTCTGTTATTATATCATTATAGGCTAGTTGCTTAACAGAACTGAAATAAAAACAGAACTTCAAAATATCTTTCACAGAACTTGAAAATTAACTTTCAAATTTGAAGAATTGTTCAAGTTCTCCGAAACAACCCATCCTTAGTCTTAGTGAAGTTAAAAATTGAATTGTTAACAATAAGTTTTAACATGTGTTGTGTTACTCCCAGGTTACGAATAACCTGACAATATTTGAATTCCTCCAACTACCATTGTTAAAAGTGGAAAACGTTGCTTGTGCAATGATGGTAGACTAAGCTAGCATCGAACTCTCGACTCCTTTGTGGGAATCTGACACGTTGGAACAATCGCCACAAAGAAGGCAAACCATGGGTTGCTATACCCCGCACCTTGTATATCCATCAGCTGCTTTTGCCAGCCAAACTTACTTAGTTGAAAACTCACATTTTCGATATCATGTAATGGGTTGACTTTAAAGTTAAGATTAGGCACTAAAATAAGGCGCTAAATATCACTTTATATCATTCTAGTACAAGCTATACTACAAATAATAATTTATTGACAATTCTATATGGGTAGTTAGGAAAAGTTTTAAATTCTATTTGAAATACATACTGCAACTTTAGGTAAAATATTCGATAATGTCTTCGCTGCTAAGCCCTCTGTGCTTAGTGCGCAGATTTTTACTAAAAATCCTTTCGTAATCTCAGAGTAAATAAGATAAAGAACGACCTAAAGAAATTTAAACACTTAAATCTAGATTTTTATTTTGATTCGCTCAAACTTTCTGAATTTTTCAAATCTCTCCTGTTATAATAAAAATGTATGGAATATTATTCAATGGATATTGTTTCATATTGCTTTCAAACGAAGTATTGAATTCCACAAGTCTAAACATAAACTTTAGTATAGAATATATAAATACAATTGTGTTCCGTGGAATCAGTCAGTTGCGCAACTTTTAATTTCGATATTGTTCTGCAGTTGTACGAGGGATATGAGAGGAGATGGGTACCTAAAATACATGACGGCAACGAATGTGGGGTTTAATCCTACTACTAAAGGGTGAATACTGATATTTTGAATGGATAGAATTCATACAATGGCAAAGGCCAGGACAAAAACTAAATAAAAGCGACAATAAGAGTCCCTGAAGATCATAAATCAACCACTCACTAGATCGATATCATGGGGCTTTTTCTATGAAACAAATTGGACAATAAAATTCTCATTCGGAGCCTACTTATTATACTATACACCAATGAAAAACTCTGAATGTTTATTTCATAGACTTTCAGAGTTTTCCATTGGTGGATATAGTTAGGCAATCATTAGAATGGCAGTACATTACACATATTGCAGCACCAGTCACTGAATATACTCTGACGTCACACGTTTATTGGCTTACGGGCGAGATTCTCCTAATATGACTTCACGTTTCGATCGAAGTTACCCCCCTGCTGACGATTAACTGATCTCCCAGATGTGGAAACATTAAATTTACGGCATTACAGCTCAGGACAAATAAAATATTAACTATTTGGTTTTTAAGTTTCCCAATCATAATTATTTGTATTGCCAACACGCCAATTTTTTTTGACCAAAGTATGAAAATATTTTTACTTTTATTCTTCAAAAAAAGCAGCTATGTTATTCGTCCTTTGGGTTTTTATAACGCGGAGTATAAATTAGTATTAATCAATGAAATTGAAACCATTCGGTCACTACTGTATCAGGTATTTTTAGCCACATTGTTAACGAACTGGGTCATTTTCTTTATTGTATGATTCATATAAACAATTTATAGGCCGGAACAATGTATAAATAGCAATAACTCTCTATTGAATAACATAACAGGATCTTGGAACATTGTTATCGTTGGTAACATACCATTATTTATAGATTACATAATACAATTTATAGACCAATCAGTAGCTGAGTTGGCATCGCGTTTGGGTCCCACCCAGGCGCAGTGTGTTCAATTCCTCGGCTGGCTAAGTCCTCCATCACAACACAAGCAACATCTTCCGCTTACTATGGTGGTGGTAGGAGATTTTCAAATATTGCCAGGTTATTCGTAATCTGAGAATGTTTGTCTTTCTCTTTTAAATAAAAAAAAAATATATATTATTGAAACTAGATGTACCCCGCCACGCCTTACTGTATCTCAGTTTCTCTGTGCATATAGAGAAACAGTAGCGCGTGTTGCTTTCACGTCTAACAGTTAGAACTGTTTCTCAAAAAAAGCATATTTGTCAAAAAGACGGCGCTGTTTTTCAAAAAAACATGTTTTTACCTGTCACAGTTGACATCTAGATAATATAGGTATATAAAAACACATTGTGTTAAAATTTCAAAGCAATCGGTGAAGAACTATTAGAGATTTAAGATTTTGAACAAACGAACGTTTACATTTTTATTTATATAGATATAATGCGAGAGTAAAATAAATATTTCTCAAAATCTGATTAGTATAATTCGGTAGCCAACGTTTTGATCGTAATCAAATGATCTTAAGAAAAAAGATCATGTTATTTGCTTACAATCATTTGCTTATTATTTGCCTACGATCATTTTACTTACAATCATTTTGCTTACGATCACTTGAGAGTTACGATCATTTGATTACAATCATTTTGCTTACGATCACTTGAGAGTTACGATAATTTAATTACAATCATTTTGTTTACGATCATTTTGCCTATACCCGGAACATTAAAAAAATTTAACTAATTCTGCAATAAAAGGGTTATCATAAGATATTTAAAAAATAATATCATTGTTAACACCAATCCACTGGTAAATAAATATTAACCTACACATACACAAATACAAATACTCCACACACTCTCTACTTGACACTGGCCAGAACACTCCACTGGGGTGAAAAGCCATTTAAAAAAAAAGAAGAAGAAGAAGAAGAACACCAATCCACCACAAATCATTAATGACTATTGAGAGATTAACGAATTGATTAATAAATTTTCTAATAAAATTTCTAAACTAATTAATAATAATAATATTAATTTTTATTCCAGGATGTGGGGAGGTTAGTGCAGTCCCATATATACAATATAAACAAATTACAATATTTTACTAGCGCAGATCCATGAAAAGCATAATTTGAATTCTTGACAAATCAGTCCCAACTTTGAAAATAGAATCTAAAATTATTTTCTGATAAAAATATTATATTTTAGGTAGGTACTTTATCACTTTTCTGCAAATTCTCAAAAAAAAATGCTTTGAATTGTGATAATCACACTTAAATTCAAAGCAAAGAGTCCATTGAACCGGAGTTAGACAGACGGAGTCAACCGAAATTATTGTTTATAATAATAAAACTAAATTATTATTGATATGCAGTAGGTTTGAAGTTTAACCCATAATTTTTCTTGAAAAAAGGCCAATCAATAAAATGAGGCATTTAAATTCATCCAAAGTGTAACTCCTGTTGGTGATTAGTGATATTAGTGAAAAGGGTTAAAAAAATTAGGTACTTTTCTTCCTTTGTATGGTGTGGTGCAGACTGGAAACAAAGGAACAGAATTCTAGAGCTGGAAGTGTTACAAAACTACCCTTTGTTGGTCTTGAGATTATTTCATAATCTCATTTTATGGACTACTCCCAACAATACAAACTCGGCAAAAATGGAAGAAGAGCTACAAAAATTTATGCTTCTCACAGCCTCTTCATATTGCCATCCTGATTCTGTGTGGAATCCAACAAGAGTTTGACGTGGGAGTTTTATCTTGAGAGATTCTGACCTAGTTTGCCTACAAGTCTGAACTCGGCAACAGACAGAGTGTGCAGCTAACTTCAGATATAAACTGTTCTTAAAATTCTGAAATATAGACAGTTGAAATGTTGAATTTATTTCCTGTGAGCAGGAATAGAGTATATTATAGAGATTATTTTTACACTCAAAACTTTTTGTCTGCTAGACAAATCCACGATAAAAATGTATTTTCTATAAGTACTGAAAATGGAAATGTAAAGAATGACAGCGTGTTTGGTATAAATAACCAATCCGTGTCATAAGTCTCGGCGACAAGCAATTTACTCCCTTTGTGAATTGAACTTCATGTGATATCAAATGAACTCATCTATATATTTGGCATACATTATCTTCGAAATTAATTAGCTAAATTGCAAAAAATAAAAGTATCACAAATTTCAATTCCGTCAAATTTGCATTTCTTTTTCTCTAGAATTATTGTGAAATTTGTGAATGACAACAATTTTTGACAAAAAGAAAACAAAATGGTAGAATAAATAATCAATCGGTCTTAAATTATTAAAACATTATACCGCAAGCTGGGATGTATTATTTGTGTAAAGGAAAAAGGTTTCATTTCATTAATTTTCTCCTATTCCGCTTCACTCTTAATACGCAATATTTCACTTTCAAATAAATGGATTTAGCTTTATTAATTCAAAACATGATTTATTATGTCGGGGGAGACGGTAATGTACGCACTTTTAATTTTAATTTCGTTTATTAAGTCACTTACGCGATATGTCAATTAGTATGCGGCGCCGCCGAAAGCAACTATGTTCATATCAAGAGTTGGATTATATTCATAATATCGTAATTCATACCTACAAAATATTTCATAGATATTGCTGCCAACCAAAAAAATTAGTATTGCCATATTAAATAAATAATATCATCGTGTATAATTAATCCATATTAATATGCAAGTCAATGTATTATTTATAACAAATAATCAACAGATAATTAAATAAAATAACCCGAATAACAAACAAATAGAATAAAATGTGATTAAACGTATTCCGTTTAGGTTAGAACATGGAAAATAGGTATTAGAATTAAATCACAAACCAGTCTATACAAACCTAGCGTAGCTCACATACTATTTGAAAACTGGGATGTAACTCTAAAGGGGACGCGAGCAGGCGTTATTAAAGGGGCATTTTTGCTATAGAAAATCACAGTTAGATTAGGTTAGGTTATATATATATATATTAATTTAATATTTTCAAGATTTTATTTTCTTTAACTGAATTAGTTAGTAGGTAGGTACTGTACCTAACCCGCGCACTGGCTAGGTAAATAACTAGTTGTGGTATTTCCGGCAAATGTCACATTATTTTGTTTCTTTGAAATCTCGTGTGACATATCGCGTAAGTGACTTAATAAACGAAATTAAAATTAAAAGTGCTTATTTTTCCGTCTCCCCCGACATAATAAAACATGTTTTGAATTAATAAAGCTAAATCCATTTATTTGAAAGTGAAATATTGCGTATTAAGAGTGAAGCGGAATTCGTAACCTTTACCTTCATTTCTAATAATAATTTCCCATGATAAAAACGTTTTTTTCACTAGGAAAAAATATATGCAAAATTGATAAGCGTTACTTGTATTAGGATTTGGGTGTGATCTTCAGGAAAATATGTTAAAAATTAAATACAAGAAAACAATATTATTATAAAGATGAAATGCGTTTTTGTTTCCCCCGCGTCGTAATTTCATCTCCGAGCAAGGACGAGGGGTTGGGAGGTTGTGTAGTTTTCCTCTAAAATGGACGCACTTTTATCTGCGTGACATAACAAGACGGGATCAAAAACGACATTATTTTGACATTTCAATGATTAGGAGGACTGGCATGTCGTGAAATATTAATAAATCGATAAAACCATGCCTAGGACGAGGATTGATTTGCCACCCCCACCTCGTACAAATGTCAAATCGATTTTTGGGCTCGTATCTTGAGATGACGGAATTACCCAAAACCGCGGGGCTTGGGCTACGAAAATATATAAACATTACTCACCCAGCAAACTGCCCTTAAAAGAACAGGAGGCCTTTGGGCAAAGGCAATCGGATTAAATGCACCACCCGCTTTTCCACCACCGTAAGCACCCGTACCGTCCATCTTTGAAAAACTGACTGCGTTATTCGGAGAGATGCAATGTTCATATGAAAGACAAAATGCCAGTAGCGTTAAAATTAAAAATAATTATCACCAAATGCATTTATAAAATTATTGTTTATTTTTGGTAAGCAGGTATAACAACATCATTTAGATATTTTTTATTTAATATCTATTTTGATTGCAGTAAAAAATTATTCCGTATTCCTTTGATCCTGCATTTTAAAGTTTTCGGAAAATATCCACAGATGACTCTATTTTGAAGCAAGGAAACGAGGAAGGTGGCCGTAAAGTAAGTTGTTTTTATTTATATAAATTTTATTTTATACAGGTAAGTGCGCACTTTAAAGTGGTTTTAGAATTACACACTTACCTGAGCAAATAAATAAATTATAATAATTATTTTCATCTTAAATTCAATTAGTTTCAGCACAATTTTCAGATTCATTGAGTCTGACAATAACATACTCCAATGAAAAATATCATGACTTACATACATATTTTCATACAGATCAACAAATACGTATATAAGTTTTATTATATATTATTAATAAATATTAAAATGAATTTTACACATTGGTACAGTTCTTTAATCATTAAAAACTGGTAAATTTTAAAATAAAAAATGTCTCGGTACCAAGTACCAAGCACAAACTAAATTGACTTTGTCAAAATAAAAAGAAATCTCTGGTACTGGAGTTCTGGTACCTACCCTGATGTATGGCAGTGAGGCATTGAATTGGCAGAGGAAGGATGAGAGTAGACTGAATGCTGTAGAAATGAGATTCCTGAGCTGTATGTGCGGTAAAACCATGATGTAAGCATAATGAGTAAGATTAAGAAAGGGACGCTTAGATGGTTTGGGCATGTAGAGCGAATGAACGAAGAAAGGAGTGTAAGGAGAATATATGACGCAAATGTGAATAGTAGAAGAAGTCGGGGACTCTTGAGGAAGACATGGCACGATCATGTGACTTAGATTCTTGAGTCGGGCGATGTCTAGAGTCAGGTTGGCAGTCCGTCCTCTCTGCGTACCCTTTCGGAGAAACGGCGTGATGGTTAGTTAGTTAATAACTAGGTCCTAATGGTCAAGTGATTAAGACCCTGTCCCTAAGACAAGAGATCCTGAGTTCGATTCCTAGTTGTGACCGTTGCAACATCTTTTATTATTTTATCTGTGTCTTGTTCTGTTGCATGTTTCATTTAGATTTGTTAGTATTATTTACTTCTTCAATGATCTATTACATAAAATTAATTTATTATTGACATTAAAAAAAAAAAAGCATGAAGCAGAAAAAAAAGCAGAAGTTCATGAATGAATTACTTCATTTGCAGTAATTAAGATTGTAATTTTAGTTTTTATAGGAATAATATTTCAGTCATCGACTTCAATTATATTGCAACATTTTCTTCTCATGAAAATAAAAATACACTTCTGGAAATTTGGTGTTATCTTTTCAATATTTTATTTAAGTTCATCCAAGTAATCCAAACTGTTTTACAAATTATTTTTATTTTTTAACTAGTTGCTGTGGCTCAGTCTGTCTGTGCAGATAGAGAAACAATAGCGCGTGTTGCTTTTACGTCAAACAGACAGCGCTGTTTTTCAAAAAAGCATGTTTGTCCAACAGATGGCATTATAAAACATATTAAAATGTAGAATGTAAACAAATATAAAGAAGTAGTTTTTATAGACGCTTACTGATGGTTTTTATCATGTAACAACACAATTATTACTTGACACGAAACTAAAAAAGCATATTTAATTAGAAGATATTATAAAAGTTATTGACACTTTTTTCGTTTATTTTAAAAACATTTATTGAAAAATTTGCAAACTATTGAATTATTTAAAATTTTCCAGGATGGTTTACGGTATATTTTTTCTCTCTTTTTAAAATTTTTAAATTATGTTTCTCACCAAAATACAAAATGAGATAGCATAACTTTTATTAGTCAGGCTGGGAGATATATCTTCCAAAAACTCTCTACGGTTGTTGGTTGCTATGTAGAATATCTTCCAAAATTGACCAAGGGGTTATGTAAACATTTCTAATACAGAATTTAACCATAGATTAAATTTATTTTCTAGGCTTGTAAATCTTTCTTGTGGTGATATTTCCTATAAATGGTTCTTTTGAAATTAGGCAAGCTTTAACACATTCTTCATATATCTATATCGTAAGACCTAGAACATTGGAGAATATATGTATTATATTAGATTATTTTTACATTTCTGCGTATATTACCCCTAGCTGTACCCATCTATTTATATCTTGGGCATGACCAATTATCATTCGTTAGAGACACGTAGAGGTATGGCTCTGAGTAAATATTTTTATCTTTTACTAAACGGAAATGAGATTTGTGCTCAAATAGATTTCTTTGTACCAGAGTATCACTTTCGAGAAAGTTGCCATAACCTTTGCGGTATAGCGAGCCGAACGAATTTGTTCACGAACTCACCCATGGGGAGAGTCACGTATTACCTAAATACAGTTTATCAAAAGATCGATATGTTTTTTACGTACTACAGTGCTAACAAGGTTTTGGCAATGCATATACATTGTTTAAACGGTACAATTATAACAACTTAGAACCCAATCTGTAATGTTATAAGAAAATTGTACAAATTGAATTAAATAAATAATTTAACTTCCAAAACCAATATGTAGACAAATTGATTGCTGATGATTTTCAGATATTTATTTACTCTCCAATATTTCTAATAAACCTATTAGTATTTAAATTGGGAATCTGTGTAATTTAATTTTCAAGCAATTATAGTGTGCTTTTATTTTTTTTAAGCATTAGTAAATAGACTAGCTCCCAGTTGGACCTGATAATACTTCTCTATTAACTGCTGCCATTTCCGAAAATCACAATCAAAAAATGATTTTCTCTGAACATTTAAATTAAACATTTCTTTAGTTTCTAGGGAAACTACTAATGGTCGATTATAACACACTGGTAAGACAGTATAATTTACAAAAACATTATTTTGCAAAAAACAAGTTATTTCAAAAATACAATGAGCTGGCGGACGACAAAACTTTAGAATCAGCACACCAAGAGTTGGATTGTAATATACCTTTGCTTTATAATTTAAAAAATAATAAAAAAAGAAGTCAGGGACGCCCGAGGAAGACATGGCACGACCAAGTGAACCAGATACTTGAGTCGGGCCTTGTCAAGAGTCAAAATAATAGAAGAGTATGTATGAGATGATGTATGAATGTGAATGAGGCAAGGAGTATGTGACAAGACCGAGTTGTTTGGCGGTCCGTCCTCTCTGCCTACCCCTGCGGAGAAAGGCGTGATGGTTAATTAGTTATAAAAAAATATATATACAGGGTGTCCAGGGGTAAAGTGCACTAACTTCGGGGAGTGATTCTAAATGATTTTAGAAGTAGAAGAGATAAGTAACTTTTATCAAAATTAAAATGTTTTAAGGTAGTTTTTAGGTAAAAAAATAGCATTTTTTTGTATGGTCAAATAAATATTTTTCTTTAGAAAAAAATTATTTTATCTTTTTTACTTCTACCATCATGTAGATTCACCTCCCGAAGTTAGCGCACTTTACTCTAGGACACCCTGTATATTATAAAAATACCAAAAGAACAATGCCGTAGCCCTGGACGTTACCTGTTCAGGAGGTTCAAGGATGAAAAATGTATGGATCAATGATAGATAAAGAAAGGACGACAAAGGTTAGAATAAAAAACACACATTCGATTCTATAAAGTGTTCATATATTTCAATGAAATGTAAACATAATTATTCAAATGATACATTACAGCAAATAAGTCATAATGCCAAAGTAGTGTATTGTAATAATAATAATATATAAATATATCATTTAAAAAGCATACATTGTATAGTATTAGAATATGCATCAAAACAAAACCACGCTGCATTCATTTTGACTTGATTTAGTCACTTTGGCCAGTTGTGAATGTTTGTGACGTGCTTAAACGTTTAATATGAAATTAAATGTTAAAATATAATTAAATTAAATTGACTGGATAAGAATTTAAAAATCAAATTAATTAAAATTAAGTCATTTCGTTTCATATTCAGAGAATATAAAAAAAAAAATGCCTTTGCACGCATTTTTAACATTGTTTTTTCAAAACGTATCCGAAAAAAAAGTTAATTCGACGATAAATTTTAGCGCGTACAAAAGTCGTCAACAAATATAATTAAGTATAAGAATTTGAATTTCTTAGTTTTGTAGCCTTGTTTTTCTCTAATAAAAAATGTATGAATTCGATTTTAGATAAAATCATGTTGGTCAGTTATTTGTCAACTATGTATTATTTATGCAAAAACTAATCCCATCTATTCGCGTTTCTCATTTTATTTTACGACCGTATACTAAGGTTTGTTAATTCATTTTAATTCTAATTACTGTACAAAATCTATTGCGTTACCTGCGTCTGTTCTCACATAAATATATAACAATAATTATCTATGTCTATAATATATGTATAGTACATTATTCTTTCTTTACACCGACTAAATCAATGTGCATGACTAAGCTAGGACTGTTACGCTCGCATGTCCAGAGGTGGCGCCTCCTCAACACACAACTCGGTGAACAAATCACCTCGTCTAGTTATAAAAAGATACAAAAGTCAACAAACACTTCTTTTACAGGCAACAATAAAAGAGACCACCAAATCACATGTTTGCTGTACATAATTATAAATGGCCAAATTACAAATAAGATAAAAGATAAAGAACACACGAAATTGGACATAACAGCACCAAAAGTTATATAACCTCATAAACTTGTCACTAAAACAAACAATGAAGAAATATTTTATTCATTATTTAATTAAGTGTCCAAAAGATCAGTGCGGCCAGTTAAAATTTGATAGCTTATGAGGCAATCTAGTGCATTCTCTAACACTGGCTCATCGTAACACAGATGTCAAAATCTTGCCATAAATCTGTATCCTCAGATGTCTAATTTGTTTAAAATACAAAACTTAGAAATATAAATTAGTAAATATAATATAATTTATATGTATAATGTTAAAATCAACATGGCCAATTAAGATCACTCTGTGCTTTGGAAAACAAGCGACAAGTTGCTTTATACACTTTGCATTCAATGTACAATGGGCAGCTTAGAACATTACTAAAAAGGATAATATAATTATATTTATAATGTCGTAGAAAGATTTAAATACCAGATCCATATAATAAACCCAGCTTTGTAACTCAATTCAATACAATGAATCCAGCGGTGTAACTCAGTTCAATAAAATCCAGTTTCAAAACTCAATTCAGCTTTGTAGCTCTATTCAATACAGTGAATCCAGCTTTTGTAACTCAATTCACTACATAGAATCCAGTTTTGTAACTCAATTCAATACACTGAATCTCGCTTCGTAAGTTAATTCAAAACAGTGAATCCAGCTTTACAACTCAATTCAATATACTGAATGTACTTTGTAGCTCTATTCAATACAGTGAATCCAGCTTTGTAGTTCAATTCAATGCAGTGAATCCAGCTTTGCAATTCGATTCATAAGATCAATAAAGTAAGTTTGGAACAATATTAGGAATGACTACCATAAAAAAACAATATGTACATCATTTTTGAGGACTACACAAAAATTCATAGGTTACAATAAAAAATATAATATGTCAAATTGTAAGTAGTAGAAATTTGAAAATTATTGTTATCATGAAAAATATATTAAATCAATCTTAAAAAATCATTACAAGAATTATTATTTACACGTTGATAACCTATTTAAGTAAACAATTAGTTACATAAAAGATTGTAAAAATATTTTGATACATTATTTTCACGTCATAAAAAAATTATAAACACTAAAAACAAAAAATATTACAATTTTCCACAATGAATGCAATTTTTATTTTTTTAATTCTTTCCCAAACACATACATATTAAAATATAATTATTATCTCTAATTTTGAAACCTTTAATATTCAATGGTGGAATTCCATTAAAACATGACTTTTTTTATGGATTAAAACAATAATATGGAGGAAAGTTATAAAGTTGTTCTAATTCATAAACAAATAATTTTAAAATTTTTTACAAGAAACTTTAATTTTTGTTTAGTACTTTGGCAACAAATTTCTTATTACAATGTTTCGAGATCATACATTATTAAGAAATATGATTTGAAGGATATTGATAATATAAAAAGGAATAATTAAAATTAATTATAATAAAAAATATTCATTAAAAAAATTTAAAAATTAAACACCCGCTTAATAATAATCAGATAAATCGACAAATTGAATCCTTAAAATTCATTAAAAATAATCAAAAGTTTATTTGATGTTCACAATGATTTCACACTCATTTTGTAGAAATATGAAGTTTGTTTAGGCACTATCTACTAAAACATAATAAATTATGTAAATTACATAGTTTTGTAATCCGCGAGATACATTTATTTAAATCAGCGTATTTTCTTTGCAGTTTCCACTAATTTTATAAAATTATTCATATTGTAAGTGTAGCCTGTCAATAAAAATATAAGCCGTGGAAAAGTACAAAAGATATCTAAAGTTCGTTGGATTAGTTCCATTAACTCGTTCGCTGCCGCCGATCAGAACTGTTCGGCTTTAGTTCGTTTAAAATTTAGTGGCAACGAACCAGTTAACAGCATCATTGTGATGCTCTGTAATAATGTAACAATTTAACAACTACCAACTCAACAGATTAATAATTGTAGTTGTTGCCGAAATAAACAATTTATAATTACAAATTGTCATTATTATTTGATTTAATTCAATCCAATGTATTTTATCAAGCTTCTAGGTTATAATGCAGATTTTTAACTACGCAATATAATAAGCAATCTGCACTATTCGTATGATAGCATACATTTCATTATAACCTAAAAAACTTGTTGCACTTGCAAAATAGCACAATTGTCTAGTTAAAGACTCGTCGCAATTCAAACGTCTGAGATATTAACATCACTCAGTTATCTACGAGTCCTTGTCGTTTTTCTTCTTCCAGCATGGCGTCTAGTTCATCTGTTAAGTTGGCGAGCATGTTGCCAATATCGTTTAAGACGTCCCCAGGTTCGGCAGATAATGATAAAGGAGCGTGCGCGGTAGGTTTGGGCGTAGAAGCTCCACTCCTGGAGGTGTTTTCTTCGCTGTCTGTGTTGCCAGAGTGGGTGGGGGTGGAAGGGTGACGTGGGGGCAGCGAGCTGAGGGGGGTGTTGCTGCGGCCGTAGTCAGCTGTGTGCGGTCGGCTGTTGGTCTGACCGCGGTTCTGTTTGATCGTGCCGGCATTCTCGTTGGCGAATGGAAGGCTGTCAGATTCGGTGCTCGAACTTGACTGTAAATATAAATGAAGAAAGGAATGTGATTAGTAAGTACATATTTATAGTAATATCCCAGGAAGTGAGGAGGGTAACGCAATTCAACACATTACATACAGTATATCATCGACAAATAAACAATACGGCACAAATGCCAAAAATGTAATTGTACAGGTGAGACAAAAAAACAGAGTAGTGTCCGTAGCACAACAAAACTATTTTGTGGCAGGAGTATTGGAGATCGGTGGTACCGGTAAAATATAACCAATTTCGGTTGTCGGGAATTGCTTATCTCCTACTGTGCGCAATATCTAGTGATAGTATTATGAGCTAGGTATACACAGGCAGAATTCGCTTCTCTATCGAATTTAAAAAAAAGTGATTTTTGACTGTATGTTGCTTAGGCTGTATTGTTTCTTCATCAACGGTATAAACGATTAAAAATTTGAACATTATAAATAGTTAGTTGACAAATTTGGTGCCAATGTTTATTTCAGACTTCTTGGGTTTTAGAATCTGGAGAATCTTGGAGGTTGTGATTATATAATTCCTAAGTTTAAAAATAATTTATTGGTTTCAGCTGTTTATTTATGGTGTTGGTCATGAAAGTCTCAAATGATTTATTTACAAGGGAAAATTTAAATCAAGTATTATGAACACATTGTTTGCGGGAGTCTTTTGCGTACTGTTGGTAGAGAGCGAGAGACGCTTAAAAGCGTTTTTCGTATTTGTACACTATTGGTAAAGCGCGGGAGACGCCAAAATGCGTTGTAGGCAGAGATGTGCAAAATGGGTACCCAAAACCATTTGAAATGCAAAATGGAAATGGGTCAAAACTTTTCCATTTGAAAATGCAAAATGCAAAATGGTTTTTAGAAAAGCATTTCAAATGCAAAATGCAAAATACCTATTTTCAAAATGCATTGAAAATGCAAAATGGTTTCTCAGGTCAAACAATTAAAATAATTATAGAATTTTTAAACAATTTTGTCATTTAATAATGGACATCAATGTAGAACAAACATTATACATTATGGTAAATCCAAAAACACCACGACTACAGATTATGAAACCACAAATAATTTGCGCGGGACTAATGTTGCCAACGTAAAAACATAGAAACTGTATCTAACATTTAATATAACAGCGTCATGGCCCCATGTTCAGTATTTGAATCAGTATTTTTTGTAATGGTTTCACTCAATTGCCAGGGCTCCTACCAGGGAGCAACTTGACAAATGGAAATTATCTCTCATAGTGAGGTTGAGGACCGACTGATATTTGGGGCTTATGAAAAAAAGATGAGTAGAGATAGTAGGAAGAATGTTGCAAAAAGCATTTAAAATGAAAATGCATTGAGAAAAGCATTTAAAATGCAAAATGCAAAATGGTTTTTAGAAAAGCATTTAAAATGCAAAATGGAAAATACCCATTTTGCCTTTTGCATTTTTTGAAATAAAGCACATCTCTGGTTGTAGGTACACTTAGAGTAACAATATATTACGAGTAAAGTATGATGTTGGTTACTCTGTGAAGTAAAAATTATGCGTCAGCTCTCGTGACATGTGTACTAGGTACCTGGCAATTCGTGGAATTGGGTCGGGTGGCCGGCCGACTGTGGTCATAAAACATGCACTTGAAATAAAATAACTGTAAGATAAATGTTTCGTTTTTTTTTAAATCTTTATATTTCTTCAGTGTTAAAGCGATATTGTTTCGTTCAAGACGTTCTCTATTTTATTTTCTGTCTACATTCCGCTTTAAAAATTTCGTACAAAGTATTTGTGTGCTGTGCTCGAAAATTTATTTGTTACGTAATAAAGGGATATTTTTTTATAAAAAATACCCTATAAAATGGACTACGGTAATAATAATCGATTACAATAAATATATGAAAGGCATTGACCTAGCAGACCAATATCTTTCGTATTATTCTATTTTACGAAAAACCACCAAATGGACAAAAAGGCTAGCGATGTATATAATAAATTGTGCATTATTCAACTCATTTGTTGTGTACAACTCCATAAAAGAAAGGAAAATAAAATATAAACATTTTTTTAAGGAAATCGCAGAGCACTGGGTGGCTGATCAGATTTCGTCAGATAATAGTCAAGACCCGGAACCAACACCATCAACATCTGGTATCCGAAAAAAATCTTCAAAATCTGATCCCCCAGGAAGACTATCGATGGATATGCGAAAACATATATTGGAAAAGATTGAAGGCCCTGGTAAAAATAAGAATCTGCGAAAGCGATGTCGTGTGTGCGCGGTACACAAAATACTTAGCGAAACCCGGTACATGTGTAAATTCTATGATGTACCTTTACATGAAGGGAATTGTTTCCAACGATTTCATACTTTCAAACAATATTAGTGTTTAGTGGTGTGTATTTAAAAAAATATATATACTATGTTGAATGTGCATAAAATGACTAAATAGACAATACGACAAAAGTGCAGTTTTCTCAATTTTTTTTTAATTTAAACTTATATATCGTAATTGTTTCTTTAAAAATATAAAAATTTGTGACCAGATCATAATAAAAAAATTCGAATAAGGTAAAATACTGAAAATTTTATTTAAATTTGATCAATAATTCAGAAGTTATAGCTAATTTACATGAAACGGAATTTTGCGCACGAACATGATAAAAATTGCCCGCTTTACGGCGTAGATTGATTAAAAAACCCCCCGCAAACATTGTGTTAAGGTAAAGTATCTGCCACCCATCCAACCATGGGTGTTTCTGGTCATCCTGTTATTATCTGATAGTGGCCACCACGTTTCTACCTTACCACCATTCAGGGTAGGAAAATCACAATAAGTTCTAGTCCTTATCATTAAATAAAATGAACTGCAATAAGTACCTTAAAACTAGCATCGCTGCCATTTCTGGTCTGCTTGGCCAGTGGGCAAGTGCCCCAGCGGCGCTCCTGGTTGGGAGAGGGGGGTGCGGGCGGCGGGGGTCCCAGTGCTGCCAGCCCCGCGCCCTCCAGCGCCACGCTAGACAGGCTGTCCGAGCTGGGGTATGCAGGCAGGGGCAGGGGCAGCGGCGAGGGACGCGCGCGGGCTCCCTCACCCTTCTCAGCGTGGATCTCCACAGTGGTTTGGTGGGTGTAGTTTTGTTGGGTGTACTGGAACATTTAAGAAATGCGGTTAGTTTTACACTTTGAATAAAACTAGAACAATTTAAAATGAAGTTCATTCAAATGAAAAGATTCCTGTATAACACAGATTTGAAGACGAACATTTGCTATTTTATAGAGAAGCAATATAATAATTAAGCATTTATTTTGAAAGGAAAGACTCGAGGGTAAAACTTGATGTGTAATGATTGCATTTAGAATGAGGCATACCAATTTAATGTTTTGCTCATTTAAAATTGCTCTTCTCACAACATTCCCTAAATGGGGGATGACATAGTTCCACTGATTCCGAGCAGTTGGAACTCTAGTGTGGCATCACATAAAAATTCTTTGATACTTACAGAAAGTCCATAGCATCCCATGTTCCCATACTGGAAGGGCTGCGAAAGCCCCATGTGTTCCATCTGGTTGGCCACCTGGTCAATGCCGGGATTGGAGCTCTGCCTCTTGGGGGGCTCGGGCGGCATCTTCTTGCCCATGTGGGGGCTCACGGCATACACCTGCCTCATCTGCGCCATCTGCTGCGGCTGCATCGGATATCCCATCTTATCCACGGGATACACATTCTGGAAACCCTCCATTATATACTTAGGAGATTTCTCATTCGCATCTTGAAAGATCACATTCTCTCTCACCGCTTTCGTCGTGGCACTTATCTTTGCGACAGGTCGCGGTTTCACCAAACCTCTCGGTCTGGGTAAAGTTCCACCGCCCTCGTAACTTCCCAAGATGGCAGCTTCATTGGTTGGGGTTATATCGCCATCGTCGTAAGACCGACGCCATGTTTGTAGGTTAGGTTGGTTCATGTTGACATGCGTGCAGTAGTAAGTTTGAGGATTCTCCGGCGAGAATGTGAGATGCGTGTTCCTTTCACTGGCGTCTTCGAGACTTTCCAAGGATTTGCCACGTGGTTGTCTAATCTGTAAGTTTAAAACGAGATTATTGAATATATAGCACATCAAAAACGCATCGGTATTTATCATCAGTTTAAAATATTACTATACTTTGTTTCATTTGGCTAATACAGGACAAAGTAATTTTTATTAGTAGGAAGCTGGTTTTCATTATTGTTAGTAATTGGGAAATATAATATTATTTCTACAATTTAATGTTAAAAAGATCATCATGCCTTTAAGCTCTACCATGGTAAGTTGTCTACATAATTAATGATTAAAATAGATTAATTTGAACTATCAATATTGATTGTATATCTGCCACCAATCAATCCAAATAACTACATAAGATGTAAGACTCAGATAAATCCAAAGTAATAATAATAAATAATAATAACATAATACTTATTACAAAATAACAGATTTTGATTCACGTAGAAAATAAATTATTTATTAGGACATGATTTTTGCAAGCAAATTCAACGATTTGCTATTAAGTTATAACATGAAAAGTAACGCTCACAATATCAAAAGAATCACGAAAAGTACAACATCAGTCACAACACAAAACATCAATGTCCATACCTGAATGGGTACTAGATCTGTACCACTGCCGGTTGTGTTGAATGGAATCCCAGGGTGCTTTTTCTGGTACATTTGCATCTGTTGCTGGTGCTGGTGGTGGTATGTGGCGTGCATACTACGCGATTGCTGCACTTCCCATGGGTGTTGGTACGAGTGCATGGATGCGTGCACATACGACGCAGGAGTCAAGTCCCCTCCGCTCATCGGTGACGGTGTTAAAAGCATATCCTTCATTGCGCAATGATTAAGTTCCGACATTCGTCATCCACAACAATCAGTGTCCGAAAAATTTCGTCCATTTTGTTGATATATCATTTTTGGGGTTAGGTTAATTATCCATAACGGTTTCCGAGAAAGGTTGTCCATGTTGTTGAGATGTGTTTGATGGGGTTTGCGTAGTGCATTGCACACAATTTAGCATCCGGTTTCGAGTACCGATGGAGGAATTCGCCAATCACGCGGTGTTTGTGAAGTAGTTGTGAAGTTGTGATGGAAAAAGAAACAAAACATACACATGCAAACGATGCTTACAGACTTTTGTTTTGCTAGAACAACGGACGTTACAGTCCACAATTCTTACGATTTTTACCAATTGATTTATACAACGGGGTAGTATGTAATTCAATATTTTTTAATTTAATAGCTGAAGTAGGATTGAATATGGTAGAAAACTTAAGTATTGGAGAGTATAAGGTCCATTACAACATTGTATAATAAACCAGAGAAAATTCTTTTGAATCATAATTTAATTAAAAAAATTTTGAAGATATCAATAATAATAATAAATAATAAAAATTGGACAATTTTTATAGCGCCGCTTTTGTGTGTTATCAGCTCAGGGGCGCTTTATATATTGTTGCAATCATAGAGTGAAATAGATCGTCGAACACACACTTTTTATATTGAAAAAATCAACCCGTAAAAAAACAAAGTATTTTTACAAAAATACATCTATTTTTATTAATATTTTTATTTAAAAAAATCATATTTTTCAATTAATATATGTATTTAAAAATACATCTTTTTTTGGTTTGACAGAGGTTGAATCTTTCTTTCCAGAGACTGGAGTCAACCACGCTAACAACTGAGCCAAATCCCAATTGGGTAGGCCTGACATTTATTATGTATATTATAACTGCTGTAAAGTCATCCAATTTCAGAGAAATGCGTATGTAGGCAGTTTAATTTTGCAGTGTCCGTCTCGTGAAACGACTACTCGTTGCGAGACTCGCCACAATACTGTATGCATTATTGCCACCAAAAGTTGATATAATGCATTGTCATTGAGCCGAGTTTCAACTCAATCGGATGTCGGGAAGTGGGTTAATTTACACTTCCAAGATTTGCATTCATTCATACACGAAAACAAAATCAAAATTCAAATAGATGTATTTAAAAATTGAAGAGGAATGAAATGCTAAATAAATACGACTCATGAAATCTTAAATCAGAATTAATTTGCAATTGAAAATTCATAAAGAATTCTACGTGGTGTAGGCGTGATTGTAAAAAGGACTGAAAAATTAAAAACTAGATCCATCAAAAGCCGTTGCAAAGCGTTGCGGTTCAATGAATGATGAAAGAAGCTCAGAGATGCGTCTAGGCGAGAACATTCTAAGGTAGCAACACTAACGATTCGTCTTGGACAGTGCAGTGAGACTGTGAAGATGAGTTTAGAATGAACAGCGGCATAAGAACATTGGACACAGCTAAGCTATTGAATATAATTTCCCTAATAACTAACAATATTTTTAGGTGGTTAAAAAACATGTTGTAGAGCGAAAATAAGAAATAACAAATTTAACAGCTTTGAATCAGTTAACCGTTTCAGAACTAGAGTTTTTAATCGTAAGCAATTTCAAATGGATTGAGAGAGAGGAATGTGGATTATGATTGCGAATTTTCTTTTGACAGTTGTACATTTTCCTTTGAAATTAATGCAAACACAGATATTTGCACACATCAGTAAATAAGTTAAAAAACAGTCAAAATTTGTGCATGATTTAAATTAAATTCTGCCAGAACAAACATAATATGTTGGTTGTCATTTAAAATTTAATTCATTAAAATAAATATTTCTACAGCTTAGGTCAACTATGTCTTGAAACGGTTGAGTGAAATATAAATGAATTGTATAACATCATACTATAACCCTGATTACAATATTCAATGTAAATCTTCGTAAGATTTTCAAAACCCCAAAAAACATTAGCAGTTTGTTATAATCATAATGTAAATACTCCCCTAACCATGGGAAATAATATATTTTAAATATCATTTACCACAATAAATAATACAAGGTGGGTTTAATTTTACGGGAAGCATTATAATGCAGGGTGAAGCCATCAAACGCCCAGAGGAAAGTAACTAAAGATGGAGGTTATAATTATTAATAATTAAGGCAATTCAACTGCCCGTTGTTAGTAGATTATGTTTAAATCAAAGCCAACAGAAATACATAATACAAAACATCCTGGTTATATTTTGCAACAAATCAATTCAGAAATTATTTAATCACAAACAAAAATTTACTAAAAAAACAAAGCGTGTTTGTCAGTGAAACGAAAATATAAAAGGTGATCAGAAAAGGCAAATTATAAATTAGTGTGAGCAAATAAATTTAAATTGGATGTATTAAATTGTGCACAAAAGTAAAAGAAGCTAAAAAATAAACGAGAGATAAATATTTGCTGAACTGATTTGGTGTTAAAAAACACTTCTTTGCAATAATTGTAGGTGCAATATGACACAAACCCAGTAATTTAAAACATGTTGTAAGAACTGAAATTTAAAATAAGATTCAATAAAACTGTTCGCAAGATTGCAAGCTTGTTAACAAGTTTGCAAAACTGTTCACAAGATTGCACGCCTGCTAACAAGCTTGCCAAACTGTTCACAAGATTGCAAGCCTGCTAACAAATATTCACAAGATTGCAACCCTGTATACAAGTTAGCAAAACTGCTAAAATTTTATAATACTGTTTGCAAGTTGAAAAAACGGTTTACAAGTTTGTGAGTAACACACTGGAAGGATTCTTGAATTAGAATGATTGAATTTAACAATTTTTTTTCTAATCACGGGGTAAGTACACGTTGCACAACAATCAAACACACACCACAGATAATAAGGAAGTTGCACGTACGTGAGTGTGGGTGGCGTGCGTACGCTTGCCGGCGCGGATGTCTTTGACACGCTTGATGGCCAGCAGGAACTTCTTCTGGTGGCCGAGTCGGATGATACCTGCGTCCTCCAGGTCCTCCCAAGCCAGCTGGGTGGCGTCCTGCACGCTGCAGTAACCCTGCGACTTCAGCGCAGGACCATATTCCTCAAGGCGGAGCAGTCGCAGCCATTCGTCTAACGAACCCTGAAAGTATGAAAATTATGTAAAAAAAAAATAGTCAGAAATCAGGTGGTCAACACCCCTTTGTCCTGCAAGCTTATTACAGAGAAGTTCTTTTACTATTATCTGATTGACATACGGGAATATAGTCGGGCAGATTCTCCGGCACTGTCAGCTTTGCGATTTCTGTCTTGATCTGCTTGCGGTGGTTGGGCTTCTTGATGCCGATAGCGGTGAGGTCCTCAGGTGTCATGCGGGTTACGGTGCGTAGGTCGTAGCCGGCGGCGGCAAACAGCGGAGCGTATTCTTCAAACTGCAACTCCAGCAGCCAGGCGTGGATTATATCGTGGTCCTGGAAAAAATTATTTATTAGAAATGCAATAGTCTTTTATATAATAACTAATAGCTGCTACCCGACTGGTGTAAAAATCCAGCTTCATGACAGTTATTACATACTCATCTTCATCCTCTTTTCTAAAAAGTTCTGACAGAAAAACCTGCACAAATCTCACAATGAGAGAACTCACATTTCAAGAGTATTGCTGCTTCAACATGCAGATATGTAAAACTATGTGCTTTATAGGATATGTGGGGACTTTGTTTTAACAATATTATTTCTTAAGAGAAGATTTAAAAAATGGTTGTTTATTACATAGTTACTTTGTATTTTTTATGGCTTACTGCATTTTAATTATCTAAACTTCTGTTAATCCCTTTTACAATTATTTAACCCTTCAGGATAATTTTTTCACTTTTGGGAATAACTAAAATAGTTTCATAGAAAGCGTTGTATCTCCCTTACTGTCATAGTGAGAAATATAATCTAGAAAGCGTTAGAAAGAAAAAACATCACGCTTTATATTCAATTGTAGAAGTTAACCACAGAAGAATTAAAATGTGCGCCTTTATGAAAACAACGGTTCCGAACACAATTTAAAAAAAGAATTAATCATTGTGAATTTGTGAAAAATGACAATAACGTTTGTAATACATTTGTCTAATAAAATATGTAAGTGTTTTTATTTATTTTTTGTCACCAGTAATTTTAGTTAGAAAAACGTATGGTGAGCAATTTTCAAAACTTTTTTATGTTTGCATTCAAAAATTTAAAAATTTCAAATACTATATGTTTATTTCTAACTTTTATTTTTTAATTTTTTATAGTGAATACCTCACAAGAGTCCCAACTGCTCCGGTCTGGAGCCAGTGAGACTATGGCATCCCCAATTGGGGGATGTTGTGAGGCTGAAGGTAAGTGGGGAAGGGAAAGAGGAAGGTGGGGAAGTACCTGGCTATTCAGATCTAGTCACTAAACACGGCTAAAGCCATTTGGAGCAACGTTTCAATTCTGAATGGTGGTCTTACACCAGGGCGATACTGGTAGTATCTTCCACTCTGGAACGTGCCGCAAATATACTATATATTATTTTAATTAATTAATTGTGAAATAACACAAATTAATCAAATAAAATTTATTTGCGCACGCCGGGTTCGAACCCGCGACCTTCGGAATGGCAGTCCAATGCGTTACCACTGGACTATGCCGGCCGTCAAACTAGCAACTAGTCAACTAGCGTTGCTGTGGCTCAGTCTGTCTGTGCAGATAGAGAAACAATAGAGGCTGTTGCTTTTACGTTCAACAGAACAGGCGCTATTTAAAAAAAAACATGTTTATCCAACAGATAGTGTTGTTTTTAAAAAAAGTGTGTTTTTACTTGTCACAGAAGACATCTATATAATAAAGGTATATAAAAACACATGCGTCAAGATTTTGAACAAACAAACATTTATATTTTTATTTACAGAGATAATAAAATATGAAAGCGTATTTTATCACCTTTCAAAACCAGCTTTCAGTTTTCAGATACATTTAGAAATATTCCGTTTATTTGGATTTTATTGCAAAGAGGAAATACTCCAATCTTCTGTCAAAATACCGCAGAGGCCAGAAGAGTTCAAAGTATAAAAATATATTTTTGTAATGTATGGATGTGTGTTGAAAAATCTTAATTTTAAAGAAATCTCACATAAATTCTCATTCAACAGTTCTTTTATTAAATGAAAATATCAAAAGTAAATAAGTACCCCCTTGACTAAATGATTCATCATTATTGTTTCGGAACCCTCTGAAGGCAAACAAACAACCCAATGGAATGCTAATTTCCCCATCGACTTGAGTGCATCTTCCAAGAATTCCCAGTTGTAATTTATACAGCTTAAAATGTCCACAGAGAAAAAATGATTTAGTCTCCGTTGGAAATAAGTTGAGAAAGAAACTGCTGATGAATTATACATGAGAGGAATTGTACGGACAGTTTATGACAATAGCGGGCACCAGTGGCGGCCAGCTAATATGTGCTCCCGAGCGCCGAACAACCAACAAGATTTCCGACATGGCTAATCACAATACGAAACTCGGTTCGGTTATAATATCTCATTCAAAAGGTACCTACTTATTAAGCGCGCTTAACTTGCAGACCGACTTTGACTTGTGCCTATGTTCGTAGCAGTTCGTTTTCGATTGCGATCCAAAATTTAACTGCTTTGTCGCATATTCTGTGGAACAGTCGAAAGCGTGGGTCCATACCATTACATACTATTCTTTGCAAATAATACCATATCAAGAACGGCGTTCGGAGTTTTACCACCACATCAGAAGGAACGGTTTATTCAGTAGAAAGTTAAACTAAAACGCGTATGTTTGATATTATTGTCGATATCGTTGTTTCAATTTACCATCTGCTATTTTTCAGCGAATGTTACGCTTCTTCGATACAAGCATACAGGATAAAACTTGTCATTAAGAGATGAGTGATGGTCAGATTACTTATTATCAGTTCAGTCAGTACTCGCCGTTGCCAGGCATTGTCTCTTGAATTTAAAACTTTTCTTACTCTGAGAAAGTTTTGAAGTTTAATTGCAGGTTATATCGATCTTGTATATCAATTATTAATAAGGCATATCAATTGCATGTTATACTAATTTATGATTACTTTTGTGTTTGTTCAACGTATAAATTAAGAATGAGTTTGAATGTGGAATACATTAAGAATAATAGGTCGAGTTTTGAAAACAAAGTGATAATAAAAAATGCCGGTCCACCTAAAACCTGAACTGATAATAAAATAAGAGTGCAAATCTGGATCGAAGAAGTTTACTCGATCATTTAACAAAACAATGTATAACAAAGCTTGTAGCTCTGTGCATGTGATCAATTGAATAGTTTATTTTGTTTTACGTGTTTAATTTACGATGTTGATTCAGTTTGGACAATCAGCGGTGTTACTTATGTAACTCACCTTTCTGAAAAAATCAAAAAACATAATTCTTATCATTTACATTTACAAAAAGTTTTGAGCTTAAAGGTTTTAGGAAAAGTTGACATCAGAATGCAATTGGATTCAGGCTACCGTGCCTAAGGTAAACACCATAATGAGCTATTTAATAAAAATCGATACAGGTCAAATTTCCCAGAACATGATTTCAATGTGACGCTTAAAACGTATGACTTCCTAAATAAAGTTCAGTACCTAAAAGGTAAACTCTGTGCAATTTACGCCCGCGACGATTTTTCAAAAGCTAACGGCGCTTTATCAATTTTACAACTTTTTTATAGTACTTGTTTATTAGAAGACTTTCCCGAGACTGTGAAATTACTAAAACTTTTGTGCACCATTCGTGACCTTTGGAATGACCTCAGTTGAAAGCTAAAGATGTTTCTCAACGTTAAAAAGAATAAAATCTTTTAACACGTTGAGCCAGGACAGACTGAACGCACTATCAGTGTTAAGCATTGATAGAGGTCTTTGCTAAACAAAATGAACAGAGAATAGAACTTCTTTATAAATAGGTATGTACCTTTATTTAATTTATTTTATGACTTAATGTTGTAATCCGGTGAACCCCCACATATTTTGACCACCGGCCGCCACTGGCGGGCACATCTGAATTACAAATTATGAATTTTTACATACGGCAGAGTGGAGGATATGATAAATTTAATGTTGTGTCACTGGGGCTTTGGCAAAGGGAAGTATGTACGGGTCTATATTATTATACAATATTTAAATTGCAAACTTAATGGTTGATGAATATATTAATTTTAGCATGTTTTGCAGAAGAAAAATAACACAAAAATATATTTTAAATTACTGCTCTTGGAAATTTGACAAACTTAAGCGAAATTTTCGAAGGATTAAAAAAAATCGTCTCTAATTTGATAAATTGTTTGGAAGAAGAAAAGTTGAAAATTTTCAAAATCCTTTCACAAGGGCGATATTGAACATATTTTCTGCTCTATAAAGTGATCTCTGACATCATGAAATTTGCATAAATTTTTCTGTCTTCAACACAACTATTTTAAGGTCACTACGACATTTCTGTGATGAGCTATCAAGCTTTGGTATATCCATTTTACTGTTAAAAACTAAAACAAGCACCATATTGTTTTTCCAAAATTTTTCAATTGTTTAGTAAGAAAAATAAATTTCGCAACTTGCAAGCCAGGTTTCAAAAACAATTTTAAAATTAGTCAGAATTTGAGAAAACTTTTAACGATGTAAATGCATGTGTTTCTCTGAATTTATAATGTCGGTTTGAAGTGTAAACAAAACCCACATTAGAGTGCATTTAGCTATTTTCTCTTACAAACAAATAACAAAAGATATGGCGAAAATTTACGATATAGTTATTTATTTATATGTGCGAGTGTTGCCGTGGCTATGAACAAAGTGGAACAAAGCAAGGCTGAAACAAAGGAATTGCATACAACGAAGAAGAAAACAAGTGTGTAAACACTGAACTCTCGCAGTCAAAACATTACAAAATGATTTATTTGAAGAGTAATGTACAGTACAGCTGGTACTTAGCAATAACTCTTGGAACTCTGGACCAACCAAACTTAAATAAACATCAAAACTTTGAGAATTGAGATATCGGCACCGAGAAGGGGGTGTATTTTGCATAAAAAATCACAATTATTGTTAGCAAATTCATGTGACTGAATATTTTGAATAATATGACCTAAGTAATCAAACTTCGAATTGGAGTTACTCGAAAATAAAAGCTCAAAACAAAAAAGATATAGGACAAAATCAACTACAAATGTGATGTAAATTCGTCAGTTTGCCGCTAGCTCACGGAAACCGTGAATAGGTACATAATAGTAACAATTTAATAAATAAAATTGAAAAAGTTGTTCATAAACTCAAAGTCACACAACGTATCGTCACCCAAAGATATTGAAGTTAAGAGTTAAAAAAGCAAAAAAAGTAACCGATAATTGTAAAAAAAAAAAAGTACAGTATTGAGCAGAAACACATCATTGTTCTGAACTTATTGACTTTGTTTCCATAGATAACATCTGGTTCACACCACACTTTGAATAAAAGTGTCTTTTACACTCGGCAAAATGCACTTCCTTGGCAACATTCAAGCAGTTTGAAATTCAGTTTGCAAACGATCGGGAATGCAAAACGACATTCATTAGCATATTTTGGTAGTGTCATTCAAACTTTGTTTCCTTATAAGATGTCAGACTATTTCACGTATTAACATTCACAATATCAGTGAAACAATGTGGCATTGTTGTATAATATTGATATTGACTGGTACCATTCAATTTTGGTAATTGCCGTGGTGTGTTTGGCCATTGTTGAGATGATATATTTATGACAGGTTAACAAGCGATAACAATTGGGCATACATTAATGCTACCCTCTGTTGTCGCAGGATGGTATTAAAGAAGTCTGTAAATAATGGACTCTGATTTACTAGCCGCAATAAATATTTAATATATCTCAATTAAAGAGGCACTCCAATATGCAACTGTTAAGACAATACATTCTTGCAAAATAATTCTAGAACCAATTGTTATTTGGAGAGTTCTGAACAACACAAAAAAATAAACTTTTCTGAAATATCCTTTTGTTTCAGTCTAACTGAGGAGGTAAGGCAACAATGGCTGCTGGAATCATTTACAATCATTTACAGAATGTCACTGAACTGCTACATTTACAAAAGTGGTTATTCACGAGCTCCGTTGGGAAGTTATGTCACAATGCGATATTCTTACGATCTCAATATTTTGACTATTTGACGTTAAACATTCAGGTTCAGTTGCAATTCGTATTATGTATTAAGTCCCACTTGGTCATAAATATGTATTAGTTTTAAGTCACTAGTCATAAGTCTTAGTAGTTATAAGACACTAGCTATAGGTCTTAGATTTAGATGTAAGTTGTTATTTATAAGTCTCAGTGCTTAGTTGCTAGTTAAAAATCTTAGTTGTAAGTCACTAGTTATAAATCTTAGCTGTAAGACACTAACTAGAAATAAATCTTAGCTGAAGGTTAGTACTAATAACTTATTAGTCATAAGTGATAAGTTATAGGTTAAATAAGTTAATTCAATAATAAAAATAATAATTCATTTGAATATTTTGGGCAATCCTATTCAAACATAGAATAAAGAATAAAAATAGGATTGCCGGGAGTAAAATACATTGAGTCATCGAAAGAGGAAGTTTCAATACATGTAAGGTTGGGGTGTTTCAAACTAATCACGCCAATTTAACGTCATGATCGTTAAGTTTGAAATAATACAACCTCTATACACAGAGTATCAGAAAACCTACCGGCAATCCCTGACAGAGCAGCCTGTCTAGTCTTGTCTGGTCGGAGCTCAGGGAGCAGGAACTGAGGCTGCAGCGCGCAGCATTGGGGCAGCCTGAGGCGCGCCCGCTGTCCAGGGACGCCGAGCTGTGCCGGGATCCTGAACCTGCTGACCCTGAGGAGGAACCGGGACTGTCCCGCCCGGGACTCTGAAAAAGATAATATTTAAAGATAAGACATTGAGTTGAGTGCACTATTATATTATTATGTATTCCTTTGCTGGTACTCATAAAAAATTTGTCCAGTTTTGGGATAAGTCTCCACCACAAGGATAAATCTCATCTTTTATGATGACCTATCACAAAGAATACGAAAATGAATCATACAGAAAGAACAATAGGATTCTGCAGGACTCAAAGACTGTGATGGGCGGGCCTTGTGGAAATAGTGCAAAACGACAGAAGTAGGTGCCCCAGTGGAAACAGCACAGCGTCACACAGAAGAAGATGTAAACTGATTGCGTTGAAGAACATTGGTGCAGAATGAGAAGGCATGAAGACTGGAGGCGAATTGAAAAGGATCAAAGCCAGTGGAAAACATTTGTGGAGGAGGTTAATTTCCACCCAGGAATGCATCAAAGTGATGTTACTGGTGTTTAAGGTTGAATTAGGTTACCTGTGTCATGTCGATCCCCTGATCCTCCTGCAGTGCCAGCTGATGGTGGTAGTAGACGGCAGCCATGTGTGTGAGTGGCTGCCCCTGCGGTGGTGGGAAGGTGAAGGCGGAGGGCGCGCCGGGCCCTGGGCTTTTGCCACTGGCCCCCGACGCACCGCTCACCATGCTGCCGTAATCCGAGTGGTCATCTGGAATGGAAAAACAAGCTTATTAAATATTGATGCTGCATGATTTTAAAGTATGTTCAATATATGTACGAAAAAAGTTTAAAAAGTTGTAGGAGGGCGGAAACACAGAGGTCGGCTGAACTCAAGAACGAGTTGTAGAAACAACCCGTTCAAATGTGACAAATGTCAATCGTATAAAAATTTTGGGTGCGCGTCTGGCGTGATTCCCGACTAAGCACCGGTGCTGAAGGGATCAATGACACTAGTTCCTCGGAGCCTCTTCAATTGTAATATCGATAGAATGAATGTCGATATTATGAAATTGTGTGTTGTACTTCGCACATATACGGGGAATTTTTTCTAAAGTTAGTTCGGTTGAAGTCGTTGAAGGTAGAGTCCAGACCATTATTCACAAATTTAAACAAAAGGATTTTATCAAAAATTAAATATTGAGTTTGAAGGGGGCTAAAGCTGTGGAATTTTATGATTTCGATTCTTTCAATATAGGCTTGGTATGCAGGAGTCCAGATCGGTTAGCCCAGTCAATGAAGGGAAAAAAAGACCCAATGTCGGAACTAATTCCCCGGAAGCTGAATTTTTCACAGATGTTAGAAGACCTTTAGACATGTATTTTTACAAAAGTCCCCGACTTTCCCCCTTGTGCTTCCTTCCCCACCCCCTCTTGAATATATTTTTCAAAGCCTTTCGGAATACGCTAATATCTCCTTAATGGTTTTATAAAATCAGATTATTTATTTTTTGTTTAGTTTTTAATTAGTTACTCTAAAAAATTGTATTCTTTCATTTTTGCGAGAAAAGCTATACAATCTCTACAATTTATTAGTAAGGGAAAAATATCAGTTTTTAAAATAGTATTTCAGAATATATTTGCACATAACTTTTTTCTGAGCCTGTTAACGAAAAAAAATAAATCAACAAAACTTGTAGACAATGTTTTTAGCTATAAAATAATGTATATAATAATGGGTTTTAAATTATAATAAGGCACGTAGGCTGTTAATAAGGAGCACGGCGCGCGGCGGCTCGAACGCGCTGCGGTTCGCGGCGCAGCGAGAAATTACAAAAACCTAAGGAAAGTAATGATTAATTCATGTGTTTGCTTTTTTTATAACAAATTCATGTAACTTTGAAGAGTTTTATTGTTATTTACCAGTCTTAGTTCGGAGGGGAGGGGGGGATTATAAATATTTTCCTCTGCCCAATGAAGCGCTATCATTATCCACCAACCGCCGTGCCCCGGTCTGGCTAAACAGTCGTATTATGTTGTATGATTGTTTGTTACTTATTATTTAAATAAAGTTATGTGAAATAAGCTAAAAATACCTACAACACCGTGGGACTACCCTTTCACAACATTAAAATATTGCAGACCTTATGTTATGGCAAAGTTCTAAAAAATCTTTTGTGGAAATTCTCACTTGTTTTATTATGTGCACCCATCAACAATAAAATACCGAAACAACAAATCACTTAAAATAGTGCATAGCAAGCTTCTTAAAATATACCTCAAAAAATATTATAATCACAAAACGGTTTGTAAATTATATTATATACTTATCAATTTTATCTATGACAAAATTAGGCAAATATTCAAATAATTTTCTAGTCAAGAGTCTTCCATTTATTCGTCATACTGGGGTGTGTTCAGACATGATAATCCGTTACGGTTGTAGCACATTCCAGAGCAGGTAAATCCAGATTTTCTGTAATTGCCACATCCAGACTTGCAGGAACAGGACACCAGAAAAAGAAGGTCATCAGGAGCAAATGGTTTCAAAATTTTCTTCTTTCCACCATTTTCATTTACATTTTCATACCTCCATCCCCAGTTTATAGGGTTTAGTTGTTTCCTAACCAAAACTGTACTTGCAAATAAACTCTCAACAAATGTTGATGACACGATTCTGAAGTCGGTGGTAGTTTTGCCAAGTAAAATTTAGTTTTAAAAGCTTATTTTGTCATTAGTCTGGTAAACTTATAGTATCGAGCTTCGTTTCAATTAGAGTAGCTACCAAGACCATACATGGCGAGAGCGAATTTTTCTCCATTTTGCAACAAGTTCTCTTCTGTTGCATCTTTTTCCAGAAATGCCTCAGCTGTGCGTTTTGCTTCGGGATTGTTTTTCATCATGCCAACAGCTTTTATCTTTCCTAACCCATATAAAGATGGGGTCGTATCACAGCCCGTAATGGCATGGGTAAATAGCATGTGTTTTCGAATATATTTATGTAACATTATAGGTTTCTCTATGATGTAGAAAGTTCTTGAAAGGGCCTTTCCACCAACATCTTTACAGAAAAAAATATATTTTCCTTCAGGAGCAAGACTCTGTAATAAGTAAGTAAACAAGTAATACCAAAAGATCACTATCCGTGCCAACAACAATCACTTTTGAGAAGATGTTGAGTTGTTCGATGCCAGTTAGTATAATGTCAATATCGGCATTACCTGCGGCCGTGACTGTTTTCAAGTTTTTCACATTGCTTCAATCATTATTTTTGTTGTTTTTCTTATTAGATAAGAAAGTTTTCTTCTTAGTCAAACAACGTGTAGTGAAAATTCAATATCGGACGATGAGTTGTTAGCCGACCTTCGTCTTTGCTCTCCATATTTTACAGTTGGTTCTTCAGGGTATCCATCGAAAACGACAATAGAATGTTTGCCAAATTTAGTATGGACGAAACGTGAGTATGATTTAATGATGTCTCTGTAAGTAGTTTAAGTTTGCCAAACAGCAGAGTGTAGGAGGTATCCCCCATCGATGACTATTGCAGCATTTTCCAAATCAACTTCGTCATGAATACTTTCGCCATACATGATTTTGTTCGTTTACGAAGGGAGACTTGATCAAAAATAGAAGGGGTCTTGAAGCCAATTCATATCCTAAGTAGGTCTAAAGCTTGCTAGGACTATCACTAATGCACAGTATTCTGTTAAATAGCTGCTGGGGGTTTACTGCAACTTGTCTCGTCCTAAGAGTTGCGGATTTGAATCTTGCTGGGTAGTCACCAAGTCTTTCCTTTTCAGTCGTATATCTCCAAAATAACATCCTTTCATTTTTTGCATAGCTGCCAGGTCCACCTCATAAGCGTTATCACAATTGACACTATTATCTGAAATAAGCCCTGAAGATAAAGACACCAGCTCCCCCGAGAGCTTGGTGAACGGGCTGTGCTGTTTTAGCCATGATGTATATTTTCCTGTATCTAGCTCATCCCTTTTTTTCCGTGATTCGCGCAACTCAACATGCTGTTCAGCAAAATTAAATTCTATACCGATGAATTCTTCAATGCTCTCTTGCACTTTCAAGCAGTAAGTCGTTCCAAATTTCCACTTTGACAAAGCGCTGTCAGAGATTCCGCGCCCAAGTGTCAAACCTCCTACCTACTACTTCATTGGTCGCATAAGACACTGCTCGATGATCATGTCTGTCCACGTACCGGACCAATATCTGTCGCTTCTTCTTATTGTAAAATACCCATTATCAGTGAATAGTTTATATTCTTCTTTAGTTATTCTTGATTTGAGTTGCAACATACTTTGAACGTACATATGTGCTGATTTTGCGTATGGTAAATGTCCTGCCGGGTGGAAAAATGGAAGCATATCAACAATAGTATTTAGGTGCATTTTCCGATTCCCGGACTTCTCTGCAAATATAAATCTAAGCATAAGGTCGATACAATGTAGAAGGTAAATCCACAACTTGGCAGTCCTACTCGATGATTCCTTAATTCTGTATTCACTTGCTTCAGTATATGGAATCGTCTCTTTTAGATTGTCATCATTATTAACCTCCTCCATATTTTTTTCCACGTAACTAAATCTTGATACATAATTTCTATTTGTCTTAATTTCCCATCAATATCTCGGTATTCTTCTCTCATTACGTGGACAAGAGACGCTGCTGTTAAATTGTAGGCTCTGTTTTCCCGAGAATATTCATGTCCCTAGAGCATGTGGGTTACTGTTGAGGACGCGTAAACTGATTCCCATAAATTTTCCACATACCTTTATTTAAATAATAAGTAACAAACAATCATACAACATAATACGACTGTTTAGCCAGACCGGGGCACGGCGGTTGGTGGATAATGAAAGCGCTTCATTGGGCAGAGGAAAATATTTATAATCCCCCCCTCCCCTCCGAACTAAGACTGGTAAATAACAATAAAACTCTTCAAAGTTACATGAATTTGTTATAAAAAAAGCAAACACATGAATTAATCATTACTTTCCTTAGGTTTTTGTAATTTCTCGCTGCGCCGCGAACCGCAGCGCGTTCGAGCCGCCGCGCGCCGTGCTCCTTATTAACAGCCTACGTGCCTTATTATAATTTAAAACCCATTATTATATACATTATTTTATAGCTAAAAACATTGTCTACAAGTTTTGTTGATTTATTTTTTTTCGTTAACAGGCTCAGAAAAAAGTTATGTGCAAATATATTCTGAAATACTATTTTAAAAACTGATATTTTTCCCTTACTAATAAATTGTAGAGATTGTATAGCTTTTCTCGCAAAAATGAAAGAATACAATTTTTTAGAGTAACTAATTTATTTATTTATTTATTTATTTATTAAACGCCATAAAAGGCTTTTACAGTAATGTGAAACATTGGATTATAAGTACACAGTTCAGGGCTGTCAGAGACTTGACAATTAGAAATAGCATTTTTCATTAAAATAATACATCCACAAGCAGTTTTTATTGATGCTATACATATACATTTCACATATATGTATATATGTGGAATGTATATGTATAGAACACCATATATATGTTACACATAAAGAAGAACACAACAGTCAGTATGATGCAGTACAAACAGACACTTTACATTTCACAAACATATCAATTACATTCATAACCAAGTATTTTTGCCTTGATGCAAGACGGTGAGGTTTTGAAAATATCAAAAAGGTCTGTATACGTGTTGGCAGTGCGGTGAAAACGCGCCAACGGTGAATGATACAAATAGTTAGTGTTATGATTGTCACTGTGGAAAAGATGGTGGAGTCGAGTTGATTTAACAGGGACACGAAAATTTATAACACTTAACATTTGAGGGCAGTCTATGAGATTGTTCAGTAATTTAAAAAGTATAAGAATGTCATTAATAGTTCGCCGGGTAGAAAGAAGTGGTAGATTTAGACCAGACATTAATGTATTATAGCAGATATCAATTACAGGCTGTCTCAATTTGAATTGAACGTATCGAAGAAATTTTCGTTGTACTTTCTCCAAGCGGTGTAAGTTACAGGTATAAATCGGAGACCATACAGGAGATGCATATTCTAGGTGCGATCTCACAAGAGAGCAGTAGAGTAATTTAATTGACTCAATGTTTTGAAAAGTCCTTGTGTTACGCATTACAAAACCTAGAATTTGCATGGCCTTATTGGAAATTGTTTCACAGTGACGATCAAAGGTAAGTTTTCTGTCAAAAATAACACCAAGGTCTTTGATAAATGGTACTAATGCAATTTCATTATTGTTAATTGAATACGATATGGTTATTGGAGTCCGTGCAAGGGCGGATCCAGCTTTGGCGCCAGGGGGGGGTCACGTAGTCGTGGTCAAGTTTTTTTTTTTTTTTAAAGAAAGACAAACATTCTCGGGTTACGAATAACCCAACAATAACTCCTACCACCACCACAGAAAGCCGAAAATGCTTGCTTGTGTTGTGATGGAGGACTTAGGTCCGGTCAGTTACAGTTACAAGAAGTTATAATTTAATTTTGATAATAATATATACAAGTAAAAAGTAGGTATTGTTGGATATGGTAACACTAGGTATATCATTAAGATTGTCTTTTGCTCCGCAAGCCCGGGCGGCGTAGGCTCGTGTAATGTCAATTGTCAACCAATTCAGTACAGATTACAATTATTAATCGTGTTCTTATTTCACCACAATATAACATGTTGTCAGGTGTGTCTTCAACATAGTATTGTGTGTAGGAATCTTGCAACTTTTTGAATTTCCTTTTCCTCGTTGTAGTTATTCGCCATCATATATAAAAGAAATGATTGCTTAAAACGTTTCCACTCGCCAACCATATCCGTAGCATTCTGCATTTGCAGAATTTGACTCGACATTATTATTGTAACACTTTGCTTGTCACGACAAAATAGACAAATAATAACAGCTTGTTGACCGTTATTTCTTTGCTTCCTGGTAAAGAATTTGAATCGTTCCACTGTAATATTCACTGTAGGTATGAAGTGTCTATCCAGTCTATCGAAGAGTAGAATAAAAAGGGTAATTAACTAGCCGAAAGTCATTTAAAAAAGAACGTTTTCAACACGAATGTCACAAAAATGGCATGAAATTGTACGGAGTTCTGTTCATAACATCTGTCAAAACACCGCCATCTTTAGCAAAAAGCATAAATATACCAAACCACCTACTCATGCAAAAAGTCAAATCAAAGGTTAAGTGGTTAAGTTCGCAGAGAACAAACAATAAATCTAGTGAACGTTAAACGTCAAATTCAAAAATTCGCCGGATATCAAAGTGTTGCCGTATAAAAAAAATAATCAGTGTGGAATTTTACAAAATTAAGGGAACATAATCGGAGACGGAACATTTTCATGTAAATCATTCAAAATCCATCATTAAAAATAATACTATGCATTTCTAAAAAAAATTACTAACGTTTTCGTAATCTTAGTAAAAAAATCTATCCACACTTTTAGCCTTCATTTTAATTGATTCTGAAGAATTTGTTACAAATATTAAAAATGTGTCCACTTCCGAAGTTATTAATTCATCATCTAGAAAAATAAAATCTGGTACTTACCGCTAAGTCCGCTAACTTTATAGTTATACACGGGTTATAAAGTTTTAAAATCGTTGAACGTAAAATATATTAATTGTAAGGTATTGTTTTATTAATCTAAAATATAAATAACTTGCATCCCTCGTGCGGCATAATTTTATTTTTTTTAAATTCAATTATAATTTCGCCGAAATAAATTAAAATGTTAGCCTTGGGCAAAACCTCGATGAACGAGGTTGTGTCTCGCCTTAAGAATTGCTTTAGGAAGTATAGGAAGGCTGGTAATTCGCGCGGGCGCGTTAGACCTGTCCAGACCTGTCAAAAAACTTCCGAAAGAATAAGTTCTTTAACTTACTAAAATTACGTTAAGTGACTTTTGGTGTCGTTTACATTGGGAATTTGGCCAAACTCGCCTTCAAGAGCGATTTACAGGAAAAAAACTTACGAGTCTAACCCCAGCCTTAGAACATTAACAAATAACATTTGAGTTTAAACACACATACACTGGCATAATGAAGAAACTGATTAGATTACTTACCATTTCTTGTAATGAATTGAATTTGCAGCAACAATTTTTAAGAACACTATTACTTATATTGGAACTTATTTTTTTTAACTTAGTAAACAAATAAAAGTAAACACTTTATTAATAAAGTTTAGTCGTTCCGATTGAGGTTAGGTTTTGCTAGACGCTAGACGTTAGTCGAAACAAAGCGCGCGCAAGCGTCACACGTGGTTACACGAAATGTGTCATAATAATATGAAAGGTGGCGGCCGAAGCGCGCGCCGGTGGCGGTGCGCGGTGACGCGGTAACATTCGAATTTTCGATGCGTTCGTTCCCGAATAATGCTTTTGCCGTCAAACAAAGTATTATATTAAATTAATTAAATATTGAAAGTACTTAAATAAAATTTATATTGTGACAAAAAATATATAAAAACATTATGTTTAACAATTTTAATTAGTGGTCCACCTAGGTCCTGGATGGGCCCAGGACCTAGGTAGTCATGACCCCCCCCTGGGCTGGGGCCCAGGGGGGGGGGTCATGACCACCGTGACCCCCCCCCTGGATCCGCCACTGAGTCCGTGAACGGTAAAAACACATGTGGAAACACTTTTTTACGTTTAGGAATAATTTGTTTATTTCACACCAGCTAGCAAGTCTATCTATATTATGCTGAAGGATAAGTGCATCATTTAAACATTTTATAATCTTAAAAAGCTTTAGGTCATCTGCAAATAGAATGAATTTGACATTTTCGAAACATAAAGATAAATCATTTATAAACAATACGAAGAGAAGTGGGCCCAGATGAGAGCCTTGAGGAACTCCAGATGTTACTTTAAATTTATATGAAACTTTATTATTTAATTTTACCATCAGTTCGCGGTTACAGAGGTAACTATTCAACCATTTTAGGAATGATCCATGTATACCAAGGGCTTGCAGTTTCGCGAGAAGGATATTAATATTTACTTTATCAAAGGCTTTTGAAAAGTCAGTATATATTGAATCTACTTGTGCACGAGACGTGAAAGCTTCACAGATATAGTGTTCATACAATAGAAGATTGGTTGTGGTAGACCGACCGGTCACAAAACCATGCTGTTCTGGAGTAATAATATGCCTAAACTTAACAGCAATTTTATCTAAGACAATACTTTCAAACATTTTCGGGGTGGTAGACAGTATGCAAATTGGTCTATAATTTAAAACACAATTTTTATCACCTGATTTAAATACAGGTGTCAAGTGATTAAGTTTCCAAGGATCAGGATATATTCCAGTTTGAAGTGACAGATTGAATATGTGTTGAAGTGGAGCTGCTATAAACTGAGCGCATTCCTTTATGAATACCGGTGGAATTTTGTCAGAACCTGACCCCTTCTTACAATCTAGAGATCTGATCTTTGTATTAACATCATCCAGAGAAATGTGGCATGTTGATATGTCAGTTACATTGGTGCATTTAAATTCAGGTATAGTTACATTTTCATTTTTCTGTTCATAAACACTTGAGAAATGATCAGCAAAGAGGTCAACTATTTCTTGATCACTGTCAGCATGTTTTCGCCCTGAATACATTGATCGAGGACAGCCGTTGTTGTCTTTAAGAGAATTCACATAATTCCAAAAATGTTCTGGATTTGACTTGATAGTCTGCTCTACATCTGTAATATAATCTGAATAGCATTTTTTAGATAGACTTTTACATTTATTTCGTAAAACAGAAAAAATTTTATAGCAGTCAGTGGAGTTATCGGATTTAAAGTTAATGTGGGCAATTTTTTACATTGAATGAGTTTTTTTAGTTCAGTACTAACCCATTTTGGGTAACAGTCGTTACGTTTTACAATAGAAGTTGGTATGCAATTTTCAATAGTATCATAAAGGTTTGAGTTGAACACATTTGTTGCTTCTTCTACGTTTGTAGACATAAAAATGCGGGACCAATTGAGCGAAGAAAGATATAACCGCACTTGATTATAATCGGCTTTCTTGTAGTTTAGTTCGTGAACGGGAGGTTGGGGACTAAGGAGTTCAATGGGTGCCAAATAAATGGTCGCTTGTAAAGGGGGATGATGAGAGTCAATGGATACTATTGATTCACGCGATTCGCTGACATTACTATTATTTATGTTTGATATGACAAGGTCAAGAATTCTGTCATTTATATTTTTAACATGATTTAATTGTTTAAGGTTGAGAAAGTTGATGATATCAATGATTAATTGGGCTTTAGCAGAAATGGGATTTGAAGACTCGGTGGGTTGTACCCAGTTTACATTTGGGAGATTAAAATCCCCAAAAATTATTAATTTTGCATCAGGATATTTCAATTTCAAAGATTCAATTTCATCACAATGTTTACAATACACATCAGCACTAACTTGGGGGGGGATATACACACACACAATTATTATTTTTGTTGCTTTGAGTTTCACTAATATAGCTATTTGTTCAATGTTTTTATTTTTTAGTTTTAATAGTTTTGAATGGAACATCTTTCTGATCGATATTAAAACCCCGCCGCCAATAATATTTTCACGATCCAGCCGGTAAACATCGTAGTTGGTGAAGCCTAATTCAGGGGAAGATATATTTTCATGAAGCCAGGTTTCTGTTAGGCAGTACACATCGTTATTTATCGTTGGAATATTACACCTTAGGGTGTTGAGCTTGGTACGCAAACCTCTAACATTTTGGTAGTAAAATGTTAGTTTCGTGGGGAGTTTTTTGTATTTACAATAACAGGTTTATTGTTCTTATATTTGATTGTGAGACCTATTTCACCGTCTCGGGTTCTTTGGTCTAGGGTTAATCGTAAATTGGCGAGATAGTTTCTTTGGGGTGGAGTTTGGTCGGAATAAATTTTAATGCCAGGGTACTCTGTTATGCTATTTTTTTTCGCAAAATATCAATGGCTTGGGTGGGATTGTCAAGCATCACTTTTAGAGGTCTGGGTTTAACTAACTAACTAATAAACAAAAAATAAATAATCTGATTTTATAAAACCATTAAGGAGATATTAGCGTATTCCGAAAGGCTTTGAAAAATATATTCAAGAGGGGGTGGGGAAGGAAGCACAAGGGGGAAAGTCGGGGACTTTTGTAAAAATACATGTCTAAAGGTCTTCTAACATCTGTGAAAAATTCAGCTTCCGGGGAATTAGTTCCGACACAAAACCTTCATTGACTGGGCTAGGTGTGCAGTGTTCTAAATGGGCTCGGATGTAACAATAACTTACCTCTGATACTGGCGACCGGCGTGTCCGGCGGCTGCATGAGCGCATCCTCGCTGCTGGCGTACCCCTGCGAGCTGCCGAAGCTGCTGCCCGAGTGGCGGTGCGCGGGGCCAGGCGGCACCAGGTGCGGGCCCGTGCCCGGCGCGTGCCCGTGCTGGCCGTGCGTTCCAGGGCACGGCGCGTGCGGGCCCGGCGACGGCGGGCAGAAGGCGTCGGGCACGGCGGGCGGCGCCACGCGCTTAGCCTGCAGGGCGGGCTTACCGCCGCGGGACATTCCGCCCACTGGGAAAGAAGAAAAAGACACATTAAAACATCGGTTAAAACATTTCTATTGGATTTAAAATGAACATTTTTGAAGTAGGTACTTTTAAGTTCCTATCTAAAGATCATGAAGAATTTAAGGGATGACAACATGTTACGATTTAGTGATGGGTATAATCGAAACCCCTTTTCGCAATGATCGATTATTCGAATTAATTCATGTACCAAAAGATCATGGAGAATTTTAGGGATGAACACATGTTACGATTTAGTGGTGGGTATAATCGAAACCCCTTTTCGCAATGATAGATTATTCGAATTAATTCAGGTACCAAAAGATCATTTCAAGAGAATTTTAGGGATGACAACGCATTACGAATAGTGGTCGGTATAATCGAAATCCTTTTCGAAATTATCAGTTATTCGGATGATTTTTCACATCATCATTCACTCATCATTCATCATCACAGATGCGATTACCGCCTTTAGTAAAGGTCTCTTGTCTGCCTACTCTCCAGTTCCTTATACCTTGAACCCTAGGATGCGGTGTTCGTCCCCATAACGACAGCCACTTAACTTTTATGTGTACCAACACTCCTTCATACTGCAGACTAATTAATTAATTATAAAGAAGTCTATTTAGTAATCACCTATCTTTCATATTTTGTCCTGTCCAGTGGAGCCCTCCCCGTTACGTAGACTTGTTATTAACGGCACTTCAAACATTTGGAAGGATAATAAATAATGTTTAATTCACATGTCTAAATGTTCATAAATTATTCGAAAAAACTGTTAGAATCAAGTTCTCAGGTTTTATATTTATCTATTTTGATCCGAGGTTCCCAAAGTGTCTATATGGACCCCCAGGGGTCGATATCGGCTCGCTGGGGGTTTGTCAGCGAGAAAAAAATTTGGGGGTCCACGAGATTCAAATGGGGGTACATACGAGCGGACCCCCATTTACCTCAAGTCAACATTTAGGAGTTCCGTAAATGACATAATAGACCTAACACATATATGTATAATAGACTGAGAAATTACTTATTTGATATTTGTATTTTTATATTTCGTAAAGTTGTTAATTGAGGTATATAAATAGAGTCTACGTTCTTTTTCTCGTCAGAATTAATATATTCAAGCAAAACATTGCACATTGGAAGCCGCGAATTTTCCTAGTTCCCCAACTTGTTTTTGAAAAACGTCCAGGGTAATAATGACTTTTAACATTTAAATGCACTTCACACAGACTTCAAAACTATGTTTGAGGACATTTTGACTATGGAAATGGAACGTTAAAGAATCGGATATCATGTGACAAGAAGAACTGACCGGAATAAGCACTGACAAAGAACTTAAGGGGCAGTTCTGTAGGGCCAGCTACAGAAAGAAATTCCCGTTGCTTATCCTGCTTCATTTTCATTTGGTGTAATACCTAACAAGGGCGCCCCTGTCTGCACAGTGTAAAGACAGAGGAACTATACTGCCACCCGGTTGTTGGACAGGTAAGGGAAGGGAATCATTTTACGAAAAAAATAAATGATTATCACATGGGACGTTAATAGTTTTAGGAAAATTCAATATTCGGCAGGCAAGTGATCTAAGGGGCAAAAAGTTTGGGAACCTCTGATTTAGATGCACGTTGGTCTCATACATACACAGATTTAAAAAAAATATATGTAAATAAAATGAGTACACAATAAGTACTAATAATCTTGATATAATCATAATGAATTGGGAACCTACGCGATAGTTAATATGATTGCTGTTTCCCCGTAATGGGTAATCTCCGATTCACGACGCATGACATTATCAAATCTTTTGCTAATTTTCCACTGCGATACGTCATTAGAGCTTTCGCACTAATGAATTTGAAGGGATTCTTTCTACTGCACTTCCCACATCATTCACCTTGAAGTTGATAGGGGACCACCGTGCCTAGGCGCGGGTAGGAGCGGTACCTGACTGATGACGAGGATGAATAGTTGAATGGCCCCCTTATGGGGAGATCGGGGAGGGGTTAATAGAACCGGCGAAGTGAAGAGATGAATGAAGGGAGAGAGGCATTAGCGAGATGCTGGGGTAGCTGGACCAGCTAAGATGCTTATTGTGGCTAATGACTGTGGCAATTATCAGATGGTATTTAAGGCAAGAAAAGCACATGGGGATGTGTTAATCTATTTAGTCACAGAAACGCCAAAGCAGGCAGAAAATTGTAACTTTGTCGACAAACTCAAATTCAAGACTCAAAACCCATACAATTTTATTTATGATCCTTTAAACTAATGATTAGCAAAACTTAGACTTCAATGTATTTCTTAATAACCGAAGCAAAGCAAGCTGTTCACAATAGAGTATTGGTACCTACCCTGATGTATAGCAGTGAGGCATGGAACTGGTAGAGGAAGGATAAAAGTGGACTGAATCGTTTGAGAAATGTAAAGATTCGCAAATAATGCAAGGCGTAGTGAGTAAGATTAAGAGAAGAACGCATAGATGGTTTTGGCATATATCATTAATAAACGAAGAAAGGAGTGTAAGAAGAATATATGGTACAAATGTGAATGGAAGAAGAACTCCGGGAAGCCCGAGGCTTCAGGAGACATGACATGATCAAGTTAACCAGATACAGACAGTCAAAATAACAGAGGGTATGTGTGAGACGATGTATGAATGTGAATGAAGCAATGAGTGTGTGCCAAGAGTGAGTTGTTGGCGGTTACAGGTTTCTACACTACCATGCCTACCCCTGTGGAGAAACGGCGCGATGGTTAGTTAGTTACTCAATTAGTTTAGCTTTCATAAGATTATGAAGCCCTTTGTAGTGTAATACTAATGACCCCTTCCCCCCTTGGCGACAACGTTTTACGATGGAAGAAACAAAAACATCGAGGTATTATTACTTCGAAATATCGAAGATCGTTCGATTATCCCTATCTCTACATTCGGTTAATATTTTTTTTTATAAATCTTCACTACGGCATTAAAAACATAACAACGTAAAAGAGGGATAGAAAAAAAAACAAAAATAAAGTAGCTTACGAAGCATGAGATACGTGGAAAATAACAACCCCCTTAGTCGGTGGCATCCACTCACGGCAACGTACCCGAAACAATCCACAATATCAATTACTTTTTACAAATCTCCCCTTTCACTGCACCCCTTCGCTCTAGTCTCGTGTCTATGGTTTAGGGTAGGTATAAACTAGACTACTTTGATTTTCCGAGGGAGGCAACTGAGCACAGACAAAGGGGAAATGTAGAAAGGAGTGATTCATTTGATAGCCACGAAAAGCATAAAAAGCACACTCAAATAAAAAATATTACAGATATCCGTAGCGTTGTGGTGTACGCATTTGAATTTGAGATAGGAGGTTCGATTCCTGCATAGCGCAAAAATGTTAACAAGGCTGTTCATTAATTTCATACCCGTGAAAAATCACGGGATAGTCCTAGAGGCGCTATTGCGTAGGTATTAATATCTCGTCGAAACGTGTTCCAATATTATCACGCGAGTAGCAGTGCGCAGGAACCGGATTCGGTTGTTTCCTGTTGTTCGGTTTTAGAGCGTTGGGAGCATTGGAGGTCGAATTGAACTAATTGGACGTAAAAAAGTGGAACCAGTATTTTAGCTTCGTGTCTCATCTAAATATATATAATACGTCAATGGTGATAGTCTGAATTCTGGACAAATCAGTTCCAATTTTTAAAATGGTCATTAAAATAATGTTCTCAAAAAATATTATATTATTACAGGTAATTACTTTAGAGCTTGTTTGAATTCTCCAAACAAACACTTCCAATTTTTAAAAAGACAACTTTAAAAAGAGTTACACACACAGACAGACGGAATCGAAATCGAAATTAGTATATTTAATAAATAGAAGTTGCCAGGCCAGCCATTATACAAATAATAAAATCCCAGCAACTACTGCGAGATACAATAATAAAGAACCCTAGCCTTGTAAAAATGGATTTGCTGGTCATAACGAACACCAGCTAACAAACTATTTGTTTACGTACATAAAATGTTTTCAAAACCTTTCATATGTAAAATTTAAGACTGAACGAATAAATAACGGTCAACGATGAACATTTTAATCTCGAACTAACTGAAACGTGTTTAATAGATGTGTGAATCCTAAACACGGCTATCAAAAAAGGCGGGAGAGAAAAATAAAACACCAATAAAAATCATTATCAATTACATCAATCAGAAAATATATTATACTACAGCGCTGAAAATAATAATAGTGTCGCGCGGCCATAAACCAAATTAAAAATAATGAATTGCCGCAACGTTTAGCGGTGGTAATACGAAGCTCTTTTTAAATTTGGAAGCGGGAGCCATAAACTATGTAATCATATACCACGCTTTCCCGCCCTGTCACTGTCAAACTCCACTATAGACAAGCGTAGTAAAGACATAGCTGATAGATCCGTTGCAACCTCTCCCTCTTTCTCGTAAACGATCTAAGCAACAGAAAGAGAGGTTAGCACGGAACTCTCAGTGGCAGGACCATAATTCAATTTTTAAATATTTTTCTAATTTGGAATCTAAATTAACCGTCGTTTGTTTATTTTAGTAGTTACGCGGCAGATGTTTCTGGAGAGAAATTGAGGAAATGCGACGCTTGGTGTATTTATTTGAAAAATCATGACTTTGACACGACACGACACGACTTTCATCCATGTTTATCGGCTTTTACTCTAAAATTAACATTTTTATATCAAGGGGAATTTATGGGATAGTCGTTTGTAGCTATTTCAAACCCATGTTTACGTAACATTCGTCCACATATCTTTATTATTTATAATATTAATTAATTCAATGTACACAAATCTTACCGATATCTACTTTTAAAATAAAATTTGTTTGTTTTTTTCATCATTTTGGAGTCTTCACATTAGCACAGCTCTTTCAATCTTGAATTTCTAGGCCAATGCAACTATGTATTTTAAACGTCAACGCTTTAACGGCATTTCCATCATGAGCTTTGAAGCATAGACGCCATATAATTTGATCACATTTTGGTAAGTTTTTTAGAATTTTTTTTTAAATTTTAACTTTTCTTTTGATTTTTACTAATATATGTTTTTTAAATAAATAAGAATGTCTGTGGCGGATGGCGTGGATTTGATTTATATACAAATCTACAGTTTTATTCCGAGACTGATGAAATTTTGCACTCTTGCCTTAAAAATAATAGGAAGGTCACTGTCTATATAAATTAAACTACGTGCAAAGCCCGGGCATTTTATTGCTGTTTGAAATTCTTTTCTAATATTCATTAAACTTCAGTGGCGTTTTAAAACTTCACAGGCAATATCTGTTTTGTTAAACTAAACAGGGTTAATCTATTTTTGCTTCAAAACACAATACATACCCACTAATATACTCTAATAAGCATGCATGTATAAGTCTTAATAATAACTAAAATAACTGATAGAATGAAATTTGGTGGAGTCAGAATTGCTCATATGTTATATTATTAAACCTCGTGTATTCAAACAAAAAAACTGACTTAATTTTGGTCGACGGAATCTAAAACCAAAATAATTATACACATTCTTATGCTTTAGTGATACAATGATACCTAATACCACAAAGAAATAAGAAGAGCGTTCATATGAGGACATGGGAGGTATGAGGTGATTCGTCTCCCAGAATAATATAATATAGAAACAGTGGTGTTAGGTATCAGATAATGAGATAATAATAACAAATATCAACTTGGAAGTTATTTAGATGTGTGATGAGAAACAGGAGAAGAAAAAATGTGTGAAGAATGAGTCAATGAATTAAGCTATTATGATCCTCGTGTGAAGATCTTGCTTGATTCATCAAATAATTATAAAAAACAACACCGTTTTAATTCTGACAAAGAATTTCACACCTTGATAAGCAAATTAATATAATAATATTTAATTACACATTGGTCAAAAACATTTCGTTAGAAAGTGACAACACACAATTTTTTCGTCTTTTTTTAAATAGAGACAAAAATATTTTATTTCCTTTTACTAACATCATTTTAAGCGGAAAATGTTGTTTGTGCAATGGCGAAGGACTAAGCTGGCAGAGGATTGAATCCACGACACCGGTTGGAACTCGACGCATTTATCCAATCGGCTTCTGAACGGTCTGTGTAATTACATTTGGATTGTCATTATTTGAATTGTGTGTATTTTTGTGACGTAACATATCAAAGATATATATACCTACCTACACATACAACTGTTAAAAATTTAAAAAAAGACATTGCTTAAAAAGTTACAAGTACAAACATATTTTTTAATAATTTATATAAAAAAATTAAGGCGGGTCTACCTAAGTACTTTTCGGTATAATATAAAAATGTATGAGTACCTACCTATCCATTTTCCCTTGGTGTTTTTACTTCTACATGTATACACATTTATGATTTTAGAAAAAACGATTAAGTAGTGGTCGTGCCACTAAGAGCTCCGTCGTAATCCTCTCTTTCCGTTACATGCGTCGAAAGAGGGAGAGGTTGCAACGAAGCTATCGGAATTATGCCTTTATAATATGTATTCGTACCCACAAAAACCTCTCCAGGATACACAAAGTTACAAGCCACACTTTCAGCACCGACATTCTTCCCCGATATCTCTGCTGAGTTATTATTAAACTTTCAATTTGTGGCCAACCCCAACATTCATCTAGCCCTAGCGCCATTTGTAAATCTCTCATTACAGACGCTGGCGCTGGTTACCCCTTTTGTCTTTTTGTTTGAACGCATACACATAATATACGGTCTGCGAGTAAGTAAATATAACCATAGATAATATTATATAATAAGACATTCTTATATCTGTAGCACTTCTGAGGACTTATTATAGTTCTCTATTGGGTAGGGATGCAGGGTGTTTCAGCACGTACACGAAATATGCGATACTTTGTGGTAAAACATGTAGATGTCGTTTTGCTGTTCGTTGATAAATTTTATCAAAACAAAAAAAAACATATTTTTCATCACATGTCAAAATAAACTAACCTAAAAATTCAATTGTCATAAAATATGTCAAATCTTCAGAAAATGGCCCCAAAGTTAACACGAAGACTTTTTTTATTTAGTTGTAATTATTTATGTTAACCCTCTGCTCGTTGTGTACAGTCATAATAATTTCCTAGTTGTGACCGTTATCTTTTTATTTTTCTGCGCCTTGTTCTTTTTCGTGTTTCGTTTAGTTTTATTAGTATAATTTTCTTCTTCAATGATAAAAATAACAAAGGCCAGAAAGAATATACAAATAGCAAAATCTGTAAAACAGAATACTACAGACAAATTCATCACATTATTATTATTGCTGCAAGTATCTCCAAGTAAATACTGAGAAAGTTGTACTTAACTTGCTTAGAATCATTATTTGAAATGATTGCCGCCAATCTGGCTTGCTCAGTAATGACCGCGCAGAACATTAAATCACCCTTATTCTTATTCCAGACCATAAACAATAGCGACCATAAAGTAAAGCGTGATCTCTATGACCCTGACCCCTTTGGCGGGAGAACACATTTTTTTAAATACAGCCGCCATGTTGCTTTTCGCGGCCATGTTGCCGACTTTCTCCCGAACGGTTGTTTAAGTTTATAAAGTCGCCACCGCAATAATTCAACAACATGACACGGTCAATTAGAGTAAATTCCACGACCAAACGTGGAGGAGAAGCGCGGAGAAAGATGATTGGACAATTTGGGAAAACGTCTCAGATAAAACCGGACACTGCTCGCTTGGATTTATGTATTATGAATAGGATGAGGCGGACCCGACGATAGCTGCAAATTTCAGAATCTTATAACCCAAATACGATAATTTAATGAACACTGAATTATTATTTATCTTTTGGATAGCCCAGCAATCTACACGTTTAGCTTGTCGTATTTATCTTCTAAACTTCCAAATTACAATTTGAAAAGTAGGTATACTTTACGCGACTGTAATTATCATGTTTAATGATCTCTTTCTTGTGAATATACCTGTTTGAAAGAGAGTTTGTTTATTAAGTATAGGCAGGTAATGCATACCTGCCAATTAGTTGATGAAGGCATCAGCGAATTTCAGAGGTAGGCACTACCCAAATATTACAAGAGAAGTGAGTTTAATTCTTGTATAAAACCACCTATTGAATCGTACTTAAAATACCGCAGGTACAAAATGAGATCCCTGAGGCATATACATATTTGGTAAAACCACGTACGGCTATACTATGCACGAGGATAAATGAAAATAATGCAAGGCCGATGTAAGTGTAATGAACGAGATGTAAAAATTAAAGAAATTAGCTTGGATGGAGGAAAAAGCACCATGAGAATATAAGGAATTGTGATGGCTATTTATACTAAAAAATAACAAAATACCGGACATTGGCTTCATATTTACTCTCCTCGACAAAGTTGTTAGCACATTGTTGTTTTAAATGAATACCAACATAGTATAGATACATATACCTACTTCTACATAAATAAACATTATTTTTACAACAACCTACACATCTGCCATGATGATGAATATTGAAGCTGTATGAAACATTGGATAAAGGAGTAGGAAGCGCAACATAATACCCCAACAAATCACCGAATTATTATACAAATTATTTTAACTAACAACAGATGACTTGGAGAGCGTTTATCAATACTCCACTCAAATCGGATCCAAATTGACGTAATATAAAAATCTACCCTATATTATAATTATATAAGGTTACACAGTGCGGCCGTAACCTTTAAAAAACACAAACCCAGAGGAGGTGTGTCTAGAGTTGTAGAGTCTAGTCTAGTGGAGTCTAGAGTCCAGACCTTCAGACAATATAAAGCTATAAGGGTGGAAGGGAGGAGAAACTGGCGCCAGCGGAAAGGTCACACAAGTCTTGTATATCTGGCACACTTTCAGTATGGTATATATATATATTAGACAGACTTAATACGTTCAGCGACCCAAATATCACTGCCTTTCTACGTAATGTATAGGAAATTCAATTCAACCCCATAAACTTGAATTATTATTGAGGGTGTTGCTTCCACATAGAAATATTTTTGTCAATATGTTCATACAACGAGAAAATTGAGTATTGCTAATTTATTAAGAATATATTTAAATTATTGGTAATCCGGTTAAAAACAGTATTGCAGGCCGTAACGAATGAATTAACGGGTTTTTTGATAAACTTTTAGTGAATTACGAATTTATTATCACGATGTCGGAACACGTGTTTCGTCATGATATATTATCAAGGCAAATGCACGTGTTCCGAAGTCAGAACACGTGCTAGCATATTTAGTCGTGTTCGTAAGAACTCCAAACAAGACAAAAAAATATGAAGGATTTACTCAAAGTGAATGATTTGATTTTAACAGTTAATGATAACTTTACTTTGTTAGTTATATATTGTTTAACTGCCCGGTTTCGCCTAAGTTTCAACACACAACAAATGTAGACAAACAATATTGCGTAGGTACCTACAATTTGCGAGTTAAGAGCACATTTAAAAGCTCTATAGCGCACGATGGAAGTGTCGTAGCCAGCTGAAAATAATTGCGTTGATCTAGAAATACTAAACAGAATATGATGTGTAATTTTTATGATTCTAGAGCCCACCGTTCGAAAGATTTTAATCATTCATCTATCCATGACTAAGAAGGATTGATTAGAACATTGTATGGTACTCAAAGGTGCAAACATCGTTTCAAGGAAGATATTGAGAAATATTGCCTTTCTGAATGCTTCAGTATTTTGTTTTATTTTAACCGATCGTAACTATTTCAAAATGCATAATAGGTAGCTATACATTGTAATAACTTCATCCAAATTCCATGTTTAAATGACATTATACACTTTATACGACCAATATAATATAACATCATTGTCCATGCCAATCTGTCGGTATAATAAACATCAGTATAAATTACAAAATGGTATCTTTAATATCCTTTGACAGATTGGTCTTGTAACTATAATGTTTCAACACAGCTGACGAATAAAATTACCAACAAAAACCCACGACTGGCGGTAAATTTTATTACAAATATGTCAAAGATTTTAGATTATATATATAGCCGATTCTAAATTTACGATCGCCACTGAAAAGATAATCCCCAGAAGTGTCGTAAATACCAATTAAAAGGACAGCTAAATGTCGCAAATATACATAAAACCTTTTTACTCTTCAACCCCAGACACGCCAATGAAATTGATTATCGGCTCAAGAAAGAATTTCTGCATTTAAAGTTTTTTAAATCAATTTCACAAAATGTGAAGAACTTATTAGCTTATTGAGCTTATTCGGCACAACGTATAGGCCCACAAAATACTTCTATCGGTTTATATCTTCAGTGAAGATCGCGGATATGTCTGGACACCAAATTAAACACTTAATGTTTTGCAAACAAGAGCAAATAAAACGTGGACATGTCTATGTTTCTTAAAAATAATTGGCGCCATTAAAATCAAATCAATTCGTATGGTGTTAAAAAAATAAACATGTATTTTCAATTCAAGGTTGCCTGGTTTTGATGGAAATAGAAACAAATGGATTATTGCGAAAATAAAACGAATGGGATGGCGAAAATGCATTGCGAAATACAGGTTATGGTTTATCCGTCTAATGGCGGAAGCTTGTGAGGTAGGTATGCTTCTTTCACAGTAATCCATCAAGTGGAGAGTGGAGAGTGCTGATGGTGATCACTATTATCAAATTGAGTAATACTATCTACAGATGTTGTGTTCTGTGGTCTATGGTCACTTTGGAAGAGAATTAATTATGAGACCATTTTTCAATACATATATTTTTTATTTAATGAAAATTTGAGCACAGGTTTTGAGAAGGTTCAAAAGGTTTTTTTCGGCAATGGATGGAATCATTGCTATGAATGAAGGATTCTTAAGACGTCATCCACCTTCTCTATCGTGGAAGATTTGGCCATACGCGCTGCCAAGGTGTACACGAAAATCACAATACCAAGATCGAAATCATTAAATGTTCAAAAAACAATAAATAATCAGATTGGTGTATTTTTGGTAATATTCAGCTATGTGGATAAATGATATTTATATACTACTAGCTGTTCCCCGCCATGCGTTGCTGTGGGTCAGTCTGTCTATGCAGACATAGAAACAATAGCGCGTGTTGCTTTTATGTCTGACAGATGGCGCTGTTTTTTTTAAAGTCTGTTTTTACCTGTCACAAGTGACATCTATATAATATAGGTATATAAAAACACACGCGTATTCGAATGCCAAGTTGTGTCAAAATTTCAAAGCAATCGGTTGAATAACTTTCACTTTCACAGAGATTAGAGACACATTTAAGATTTTATATAGATGATACTAAGTACATATATACAAGAATGCCAGACGACAGGATACGGAGAATCATCATCGGGGAAGTCGAGGAAAATGTGGACTAACTGCGGGGAAGAGAATTGTATCGAGACCAAATCCTACCTTGGATGACGATATTACTTGAGTTCAATAGAACTACCAATAGCAGGAAAATTACACTGAAGACATTAAACAGTTTCCATCTCGGGAAAGACATGACCAAATTGATTAATACTGAATCGAGGTAGTTATACGAATAGTTATAGCACCGCTATCAAAAACAGTTGTATAATACACAGACCTGTTAGAAAACAGGCTATCGTGGGAATATGTAGGTTAAACGGCCTCCGTGATATACCACAGACGCGTACAATCGATAGATGGGGAACACTCTATTATCAGAGTGATTGATCTATGGTCGGCCGTAAATGAAATAGGGAACTGGGTAAAAGTTAAGATATTATAGCTGATGAAGATGGGAAATCCTAAATCTTCATCATTTAAATCTTTTGAACACAAGAGGGACGTAAAGTTCTCTCAAAATTATATATCTATATCTGTCGAAAACAATCACTAGGTAAATAGATATTAATCACTAGGTAAATAGAAAATGATCATCATGGATGGTAATTTTGTAAATGCTGGTTTATTAACTAATACACTAAACAAATAGTCACTATTCTAGCTAATTTCTATTGAGGCAATCTACTAATTTGTGGCAGTAAATTTTAAATGTTTGTTTCTCGGAGTAATTGTTTGATCAGGTTGTGGACAAGTTGATAGATTTTTTAAATGTAATTACAAAACAAGAGTCCCTACGGTAGAGAAACTATGGCATCTAAAATTCGGGGAATCTAACACCCCTTAATTAATCAACTACAATTATTGTATTGTAGTTAGAGTACTAATAATAAATAGACACATGGTCAAACCTTTCTGCTTCACATTTGCATAATCCTATCTATAGTAATGTGATATGACCTTTGTTGATGATATTAATGTTTAAATAATACAATGCAAAATGCCGGAAATGCGATATCGGATTAATGACTCTATCCAAAAAAGATTCGCTCATCAATCATCTCAAAAGCAAAAAGTAAATGGCCAGTTAATGATTGCAAAAAGCAACGCTACCAGGCGTCCTTGAAATGTAGCCGTCAGTGTTAGCACCAATTAAACTCTATTATGATTTGATATTAAATAATAAAAATGATAAAAGTTTTGGGTGCAGGTTATACAGATCTGACGAAAATGCCGCCAAGTGTCAAAATGATATAAAAAGACGAATTAAAAATAAATCAATAGACGTTGTTACCTCTTAAATGGTTAAGATAATTTAATTTACATTTATATTGATTGTAGGTAATATGATTATACATTATTTATTCGGATTTGGTATCGTTAATTGAAACGCATACAGATTAGAAGCACTGTATGTATTTTTATGAATAAACTTAGCATTTGAGCCAAGTGAATCTTCTATCAATGCACATTTGGTACCAACGTTAACTAAATCTAATTAACCATTATGCCATTTTTCCGCAAGGGTAGACAGATAGGGTGGTATACCACACAATTCTATATTGGTACACTGCCCCTGCTTCATTTTCACTGAAAAACAAAAATTCTCTGGTTTCGAATAAGTTGTCAATATTCGAATTCTCCCTTCTGCCACCATAAAAATGAAATTGTTACTTGTGCCATGTGCATGGATGAGGGACTTAGCTTATTCGCATTCTCACATCGTTCCATACATACTTTTGATATTCCAACTTTTAACATATACAACTTTCAACATAACAGTCCATGACTCGAGTGTTATTAAATTCTCCTGATCGTGTAATCTCTTCCAGAGGCATCCACAACTTTTTCTTCCATTTGCAAGACATATATTCTTCTAAAACACTCTTCGTTCATTATGTATTAATCTTGTTCATTATGTATTTATTAACGGTGAAAGTACCTTCAAATAGAAAATAACAAAAAAATATTTTTACAAAGAAGAAATTACAAACAATCATACAGGGTAAACATACCATTTTGAAAACTAAAATTTACAATCAGGCTATAAGTAACAAAATGTTTTAGGTAGGCGACACATTACGCTATCCGCATCATGGTTTGGTCTATTTTAGCACATCGCTAAAATGAAATTTACAAATAGGCCAATCTCTTCATCCATAATAAGGTCGTACATGGCTTCACCACACACACGCCTCGGGGATTTAAATTCCTCTATTATTATTAAGCCTACTTTTGTTAAGCTTTTGTTCATATGTATATCTTTATTATTTAAGCGCTACAAGTAGGTACTTACAGATTAATAGCTTTAAGTAGAAAAATCAGAACCTTCACGAAGAAACCACCTGACGGTGAAATTAATTGTTTTTATGGATAGTTTTATTGGCGATTTATTTCGTTGTTTTCGTTGACTTGATAATCTGACTGGTCGGACGAGGGTCAATCTAGTTAGGTCCCGTATTACATGCTATTACCGGTCCGTGACAGCCCATCTCAGATGGGAGGCTGCAGATATTGGACTGAGAGATTAATTGGTGGTCGGTTCAGTTTAGAGGCGGAATATTCCGAAGAAACTGTGGATCTTCCCGGAAAAGGAGAGTAATAATTTAGAACTAAATCTAGGAAGGTGAATGAAAAAGTGCTGGATTAACGATATTTGATTTATATTTTGTAATAATTAAAAGAACAATTAATACTTTTTCTATGAAGTCAGAATTTCGCCATAAAAATACAGGTACATAAGTTTTGTTGCTTCAAGTCCTATCTTTCGAGAAAATTTAACAGATTCTCTTTCACAACTTATAAAAACGTATTTTTTTTATAAAATATCAACCATACGTTATAGTTAAGTGGACATCTGATTGTAAAAAGTAGCAAAAACTCCCGAACGTTGAGTTCTGGCGTCATGAAATTTTTACAGCATTTTCTGTCTGGAATATCTAATGCCAAGGAAACAACTATCAGCACGCAATATCATTTCCATCATAAGCCTTTTAAATATCCACTTAACTGTACAAAAATAGGTAAAACAAGTCATATTGTTTTTTCTCAATTTTTCAATTGTATATTAAATCTTGAAACTCGAGTGAAGACGGGTAGTAACTACTGAAGCACTTTATAATTAAAACTACAATTTGTATTCCCAAAACAGTTCTTAATTGTATTTTAACTTATTAAATTCCAAAAACAACAAAGAAGCCAAAACTCCTAATGAGCTACAACTCCGAGGCGTTGTGAAGTTATTTTACAAATCCGCATTTGCATATTTAGACAAAGGTACTTTGTTTGTAGTTCGCTGTTATTTCTATTTGCATAGACAAAGGAACAATTTAATCAATTCCTGCACCATGAAACAATAGACAATGTAGACGTTTGAGTAAATTGTGCGTGTTTGCAGGGACCCAACTATTCTAACCTGGGTCTGAGATCTTAATTGCATGAAACGGACCGTACCTTGATAGGTACAACAAAATAGATACATCGGAGTCAGTTTAGTGCTTTAATGAGACAAGCAGTATGTTCTCTTCTGTTGCGCGTTTACATGTATATTTCTTAAATACACTGAAGAAGACAACAGAGGAGCTAAAAAAGCCGTTTACTTGCTGGAAGCAGATGCTACCATTTCTGTAAGGGACAACTGCGGTTACAAATACTTAAAAAAACGAAAATTAGACCATTTGTTTCCTACGGTTGTAAATTATGAGACAAAGTTAGCAATCGTTGAGCGTAAAATTCTACGAAAAATCTTTGGACCAAGGTAGAAATTGGATCTTACAGGACGAAGATGAATCAAAAACCTAAAAAAATCACGAGACCATCATTGTAAGGTTCTGTAGGTACCAAAGACTGCGATGGTCTGGTCACTTCGAAAGAAAGCCGGATGATAGGAAGCCAAAAGTTAAGACCAAGGAGATGATCCAGAGGAGCTTTAATAACAGAAATAGATTTAGCTATGTTTGAGGACAAGATCTGAAGAGGAATATGTAGTTTCCTAACCTCCCTATTCCCATCATCTTCCCCTTATCACTTTCCGCAGTCTCAAAACATTCCCAAAATAATTGGGGAAGCCATAGTCTCACTAGTCTAAGAGTGTGAGGACTCTTTCTAAACAACTGTACCAAAAATAATAAAAGTATAAACTTTGTATAGTCTTGTAGAAATTGTTAATAATATCATAGTGAGTTATAAGATATCACGTAGTATTATATAAATTTATGGTTACGCTACCGCACAGTGAGTATATGCCCCAACTCTGAACAAGATATTTCGTAATACCTGTAAATGTGAAAATGCTAGTTCGTTTATTTTGAAAAGCTTTGTTTTATAGTATTAGTTAGAAGTTTAATGAATTTAAAGCTATTTAACTTAAGGTTTATGTTACTTTCATGTATAATAATATGTTAATTTATAAGTCAAACCGCAAGGTTAAAATGTTATTAAACACCGGAAGAGTGTTTCCAGGCATTTTTTGTAAGCCAAACAATGGCAGAGTTACATTTATTTAAGGTTAACTGCACATATTACTTAGGAGTTAGAAAAAGTAGTAGTTAGTTTAGTTAGTTTTTTGTTGTTACTAAAAGAGCAATATTTTAACCATGGATGGACGGCTCGATTATTTAACGTGGTTGCCAGACTGTATTTGGAATCATTGACATTTTATAAAATTCAATTCACAAGAAGCTCGGTTTTGGAACGACCAGTTAGCTTTTGAATTATTTCTATCCAAGGCACATTTCTTCCTTTCTTCTTAATAATATCATAAACCCAGCATCTACAGAGACGACGTAGGCCCTGAGGGAAACTATATGGTCTCCTGGGTGGAATAATAATATTTTATGTATAATTGAGTATGTTCCCCGGTTGATTGAACCGTGGAAATCTGATAAGGGTTATGCGTTTCTGATTGTCCAATAAAAAAATAAAGCATGGGATGCAAGGGTGGTTCACTTGGAATCAATGCGAGATGGGTCAGAATTTCAGAGAAGTGAAGAAAAATTACTTAGCTAAGGTAGCAGATTGCAGGATGGCTGTTGATTTCATATAACAATGCTAACTTCATCAAATGTAAGATGTTGTTTTAACAAAAGTAAATAAATAATAATGGTAGCCTTGGCGTTGAAATATACTGAAGGCAATATTCCTAATTTAATATTTACGTAGTTTCATTTTACAAATTATAAGAGGGGACCCGCCCGAAAACCTTGTGGGAAACCGCCAATGTTTGTTCAAACTCCAATAGCATAAGAGAAATAAGAATAAAAACGGAGACGGCATAACGTAAGAGTAAGTAAGGTATTGGTTAAGTAAATCCGAAGGCCGTAAATTCTGCTCGCTCTCTCAGAATTAGTTTTACCTTCCCTCGGATCCCGATCCATCATCATTATTCCTGATTGTTCCCGCGGCTCGCCCAGAGTTCCAGAAATCCAGGCAAGCCCGATGAGGAAAGGGAGGTGTTACATGCACACCCGATACCCATTCCCAGTCCATTCCTAAATCCAATCCATACCGTATACCCAAGCAAAGTTCCAAAATGGGGATTAGTTTAGTTCCGATACATAATATACCTATACTTAGCAAGAGTTCGGAGCTCTAAGCTTCATATGCCCGTGGGTGGATAGGTACTTTATTCGTACCTAAAACTCAGCAGAAAGTGGGGGGAGGGTGTGAAGTACTGTTCACCAAAAGAATTTGTTACCGTCGCCACTTAATTTTGATGACAACCCCAAAAACCTTAGATCTGAGCGTAAATTTTAGCAATATGTTTCGTGATTGGCCGATAAATTGTTGATTTTGTAGTGGTACTACACATAACTAACTGATTTTACCGCATGGGTAGGCAGAAAGGGCGGAATGCCACAAGCTTCTGTCCAGGGATAGGTACACTCTTTGATCAGCCAAAATTATTAAAATTCTACCCCTTTTCTGACTGATGACAAGTTTCATGAGCCCAGAATTGTTGCGTTTATTCTCTTCTCTTTAAGACACAGGCACACTCTATTTCCTTAAAAAGACGCCCACACGACATCCCCAAATATTTAATCAATTGACAGTGCTATATCTTCTTAGAATGTTCCGACTTCTTCCATTCAATCTGCATGTTTGACGTCCACACTGCACACACGCATTATATTTATTCGAATCTCCTGGTTCATAATTTAGTAAAACGTGTATTTACAACGAATAGCTTATTTACCACTGACCTTGCTAGTAAACTGCTGCGGTCACCGTAAAAGGCTTTAACCGACTACTCTAGTTTCTCATGCATTAAATCTTTTAAAAATTAAATTCCTTACATACTCCACCGCTTTAACGGTTGTCAGTAGTTTAAGGAGGGTGGGTACCTACGCAGGCCGGCTGTAATTGAATCGCCGTAAAACCTCTGCCGTAAATCAAACGCAGCCATCAAAAAGGAAATGGGATAATGTGCAGGCCCGAGAGATGCTGTTGGTAGGTACCTAACATACAGTTTCATGTCGGTACACCCAATTCGAATTTATTTTTCGAAAGGAATGTTCGACTGGAGCCAATGTTCAAATTATCCGAATACAATCCTACTTTCTTCTACCCACATCGTTTTAATAGAAAACCTTTAATTTTGTTTTAGTTTACATTATAACTTTGAGCTTTTAGACTTGGGAAAGGCGTTAATTCAATAAACCGTGTATTTATTCCCCCCTACAACCTACAACATAGATCTCTTGAAAAGCCGCGTTTATAGGCCCCGAAAGGGACACAGGAAACCTACCGTGTGCAATGAATGTTAAGAAAGCAGAAAGCATGTTTGAGTGTACCATAAAGGGTAGTTTAATTTCAAAAGTTAGCAGCAGAAAATTAAGACACAATGTCTCGGGCCATTTGACTGGCTTTAAAACGTCCTTGATGAGGTTTTACAGTAAAACAGCGCAACATAAACTACTGAATCAGCAAGTTCTGCTACAAGCTGACCACCCCTAGTCTAGATACATAGATACAACATGCTTTCGCACTGAAATGAGCCACTTTAAGCATCTTTTGCACGTCACCTTACTTAGTACGCACAGGAACCGCCCGTTAATGTATGCAAAGCAGGCAACAGTTTAATCTGTGTGTGAAAGATGAAGGTTGTGACGTCCCACGCCAAATCTACCACCAGAGTACAGAAATACCTTTACCAGTTTAATACTTCTTCTGTTTTCTGCGCTCCCGATACATAACGCTCGATTGTACCATTTTATGGTGAAGCTTTTATCAAAAGTGGCTGTAATAACAATAATTATTTTATGTAATTTTTCAATTTGTATTCAATATCTATCTATATTCGACGATGCGTCAAATCAAATCGAAAATAAAGCAATTAATACGACATATTAATTTTTGGCCGACAAATCGGTAATACTAAGGTTATGTTGAAAATGATGTTGCGAGATGGACAGATATGCTGTGTAAATTTTTCTGAAAAAATGACGATAAAGTCGATTAGAGAGAAGATGTATAGTTTGCGAAAAGAGATAACAAGTAATAAAGTACGTTATTATTATTATGTTATTATAATGTTAAACATTTTTATAAAAAAGTCTCTTGAAACAATGTTCCTACTCCACCGTGTAGTGATATGCTTATGGTGGTCGGTTGATTGCAGTGGTGTTTAGATGCTTGTTGCACCTGGTTATGTAGTCCGAGCCAGTAGTGTTTGTGTTGTTGGGCAGAAGAGCAGTAGGAAGCGATCCATTCCGAGAAGGACGCGTTCGGGTTCGATCGGTAAACTTGGCAAGTTCTCAACCCTGATATAACCGTATCAATTATATTATATAAACACTGAAGGTTATCCACCGCTTACCCGCCCTGGTATAAGTAACAGATGATTACTTCTTCAGGGCTCTCACAAGGAATCCATTTTTTTGGTTCAATGACTTTACATTTATTTGTGTACAAACATATACAGGAAACATGCTGTCTAATCCTTCTTCTATTTTCAAAACAACCGCACTCGAATTTGCACTATCTTGCAACTATTCCAAATTTCAAATAGTTTTCCAGCAAGAAGATGATTACGGACCATCAAGACCAAACAGTTAGGTTATTCTGACTCTTGTCATGGCTCGACTCAAGTATATGGTTCACTTGACCGTGTCATATCTTCCTTAGAAGTCCCCAACTCCTTCAAGGTTAATTCAGATAAAAAAATATTAGAACGCAGAGGACACTACATTAAAAACATTTCGCATGATTTTACATTTGCTATTTTATCCACATATTTAAATATATACTATCTGCATGCTAAATCGTGTAATATCAAAAGCTATAAACCTTTTACATGTATAAAACGCAGAACGTAATAAATACTAGATTAGCGTAGCTCGAAAGTACTATTTAGTAACACTGGCGCCCAACGTGGTGCAGGTAATTGCCAATTTATTGGCCGGCGTAATTCTCGTCCCACTTGTCCTAGAGCGGTCCAACCTGCGCGCGTAGGACCGGTAGGGTTAACCAGTAAAGCTGCCCGGTGCCTGCTGCCTGTTGGCCCTCGGGCCCTGCAAAAAGCCAGGAGTCGCGGCGCCGAGGATCGGAGGTGAACGCGCTTGGACGTGGGAGCAGGGGAAGGGTAAGTAGGAGGCTGGTATTTTAGATTGTTTTAATGGTTAAGTTACGTTCCTGTGGTCATTGTGTTATTGGACAACAAATGTTGTCTATTGGACTGAATGCTATTGAAATGAGATCCTTGGTGGCGTGTATGTGGTAAAACCACGTTTGATTTTGTGAGAAATGTGAAGATTCGCAAAGAATGCAAGGCTGATGTAAGCGTAATGAGTAATATTGGACGAATGAATGGACGAAGAAAGAAATGGAAGGAGATATATTACGACGCGAATGCGAAAGGTAGAAGGAGTTGGGGACTTGGACATGGCACGGTCAAGTGAACCAAATAATTGAGTCGGGCCATGACAAGTCAAAATAACCTAACTGTTTGGTCTTGGTGTTTCTACCTCTCCGTAACCATCTTCTTCCTGGAAAACTATTTGAAATTTTGAACAGTTGCAAGATAGTGCAAATTGGAGTGCGGTTGTTTTGAAAATAAAAGAAGGATTACTACATTGGAAGCAAGTTGTTGGTGTTGTTCGTCTACATCTCGTTTTTTTTAGAAAGAAAGAATTTTACTATCTTGGAAGTACATACATCGTTTTTCGTAGTATCGTTTTTCGTATTCGTTCGTTTGTATTACCTCGAGGTTTGGCGGTGGACCTTTATAAAATGAAAGTGATTATGTCGTGTGCCACTTCGCAGTGATACAATGGTAATAGATTAGCCTAACCTAACACCTAACTCTGTTAAATAAATCGTTTATGGGAAATAGGTTTCGTAGCATCTATCAGCGTCTATCATCTATCTGAAATAAGGATTTTTGATTTAAGATATAATGGGTAATATTTATTTTATTTTCCAAATAAAATAAAATAAAAAAATAAAATCAGTGGTACGTTTAAAAATAAATATTACCCATTATATCTTAAATCAAAAATCCTTATTTCAGATACAGCCCTACAACTAAATATGTTTCCTGGAGGACCTTCAAGAAGATAATCAATATGACAAAATAAAAAAAGGAGAAAAACGTTTCCGCCCATATATCAGAAGCAGTCACCGGTTACACCAGTACTATATCCGTCCTCGAGTCAATTATGCAACTGCGTTTTCATATTCTTTCGACCATCTATTTTTCTTATTTTCTATGGGATTGTAAGTTACTAAATAATTTACAATCAAAAATTTATAAATTTATCTTTCCCGAAAATACCTATACACATAATGATATAATCGTGCAAATTCAGTCTTCTTTATAATTTTTTCAAATTGGCAGTTCATACTTTACATCTGTCATGAGTTTTCGATCCTAACATTCGCTTGTGCCAAATAAATTGGCTCTATTACACACGTATGTTTAAGTGATTGAGGACGTATCTATTCTATTGCATGTTACAGTGGGTGTAACACACTGACACAGCATCCCAGCCGTCACGTCCCATCAAAATACATTTAAAACAACATTGATCAAAACATCTCCGAATGCGTAGGAAAGATAACGAGACATTGGCCATGTAATAACGTCGCTCCACGAACCAGTCCGTTTCGAAAACGACAAGAGCGATCGCCATCTGCTGCTAACGATCCCGCATTCTGCTGCCAAACTCCCGATTTTCGGCACACCCCTCGACGAATGGTCAAATTGGGAATGAAAAAATTAAATAACAGGGTGAAAACTACCCACTTCCCTTTGGAACGAGTCGATTATGATAAGTTTTAGCCGGGATCGAGACGATCGCACATGGTCGCGTGATGATTGCTGTGACCTACACATTCAAAATTAGCGATGATGTATGGCGATAAGGTTGTATCTACGTGCTATATTTGCGATTGAATCTGTGTGTGAAAGTGATTTTGACAAATTACACCTCTAATTTTTTGCTTAAAAGCAGAAGAAAGTCGAGATTGACAAGTACTAATTTGTTTCTGTATGCCACATAAAACAAAACTTAACTGTTTAAATACTCGTATATTTACAATACTGAGATATTTTATAAGATATTGGTTTACCGAATGACTTGTTGCTTCAGCGGTGAAAGTTTTGTTTAGTTTCTGAATTTACTTGTCACTTTGAATATATCAACATCCGAGGAGATTTTGTTCAGAGTAGAGACAGGATATCCAAAAGAATTACCCACTGGCATTTTGTGTTAGTTGGTCCTGCAGTTTGCAAGCCTGATATAAAAGAGCAGCGACATTAAATAATAAGAGTTTAAAAAAAATACCTGTTGCAATAGTTGTAACACTATTTAATTATTTAGCTTTATTTAACCTACCAATGTGGGCTTTAAAAATTGGGTTAACAGTTGTCAAGTATTTTGGTCGAAGAGCTTGGTGACAGAGTGCTAAGAGCACCCTTTCTGGACCCAAGCCAAATAAGTTTAAATTGATTAAAAATTGTATATTCGCATTCCATTACAAAATAGAAGATAGGATAAGTAGATATCTCCCAAACTTCTATTCCCTCTTCTTTCCGCCATTCAACACTCCCTAGTAATTCAGGGTGTCAATGCCACTTGTTTAGACAATGCGAATCTAGTGTGAAAGTTACGTAAAAACGGTGGAAAAACTGACATTTTCAGACGTATTTTTCAATGCTCTCCGTTTCTTCCTAAGATTAGGCCCATACGGAAGAAATTACTGCAAATACAACTGGAATTCCTCCAACTGGGTTATCATAAATCGACGTAATAATCACAATTCATACATTAAATGTCCATCCACGGTCATAACTAACTCAGCCTTATTACAGCCAGCTAACGAAGACCCGTTGTTACCTAAATCACATCAGCTTAACTCGTTTACTTATCACAATAATTTCGCGTAGTTTGCATAACAGCAATGCACATTACACATATTGCCTGTCATTTCAGATAAATATGTGTTTTATCTGGCGAGCTAAACGTTAACGATCAACCTAAATTGACTACTAAATGTTGGCACCTTTCGTTTAAGGGTTCATTAGTAGTAAATCAGCTATAATATACTGCGGAATTGAGTGCTCAGAATTGTTAACTGTTCGTGTACAATGGGAAATTCTTGAACTTTGTTTCGAGAAATGCATTGATAGGAAAGGAATAGAAATCTTTAGAATAGAGGTGTACAAAATCGAAACAATTTGAAAATGAAAACGACGACAATGAAATGTTGAAATAACTTGTAACCGATCAATTTATTTATTTCACAAAAGGTTGCAAGTGCAATCAATGCACCACATCGAACGAAGCCTCCGACAGTACCGAACGAACTAAAGTAAAAATAATAAACAATATTTTGAAAGTAGGATTGATCGATGATCAGCACAAAAAATACAATAATTAGAAGGTATAAAGTGTGCAAGATTTAGTACCAAAGTGTAGTGACCCATTGCCATTTATAGCTGGAGTCGGAGGTATCTGCAATACTGTGTGTTTAAATAATTATCCCCGGCAGCTTTTCGTCGCCTGTGTTTAGAGGTTTCGAGCGTTAGATCTTACCCGATATTCGATAATCATTTAGGTGTTACATGTTTGTTGCGACGGTGTCTGCCAGCGCTCAATTATGCACCCATAAAATTATCCAGGCCGCTTGATTGGCAGTCATTAAATTAGACGATACTGTGAATATATTAAAGGTTAAGTAGATCAGAGTCTAGAGTGCCAATAAAGTGCAGGAAAAGATGTAAACGAGGTGGAGACAGGAAATTATATAAAAGGAGTGGGCAGGATGGAAGTTTTCGTTGAATTGTGCTGAAGTTTCATACAACATTAACATGATAAAAGTCTCTAAGGTTCAGGATGCCGTAATGATACTCTGAGTGTAGTGGCTGACTCAGAAGGTATTCGAGAAGAGTTTGATATCAAAACTTGCAACGCTTTGAAGAAACATCCATTGGACTTGCGCTCAGGGTATCAGGAGAAAAAGACGAAATCTTACCGGCAGCAATTTTTGACCCAAGTAACAGTTTTCAGATAAAGCTGAGCTGTGCAAGACGAGTCCAGGAAATATTAGACTCGTAAATTTTGTCATCGATCAAATTTTTGTTACCACGGAGAAAAATTGCTGATTTATTAAAATCCTGTTAAGAACGTGATTGCAGGCCGTTTCCTAATAAACTTTTAATACATTCATAATATATCTGTACACATTTTCATGCACCTGCGTTTGTCCTGATAATGACGAAATGCGAAAATATTAGAAATTTTATGAACACGTGTTCCGAAGTCGCAATAACACATTGGTGTTTTACTGAAAATTTATTAACCTGTCAATTCCTTCGTTAAGGGCCCGCAATTCAGTTTTTAACCACATTGCGAATCATTTGAAGAGATTCTTAGTAAGTTACCAATATTTTATATCAGTAAGTCATCTCCGTGCAGTATAAACTTCGATAAATCTATCTATTAGGCGTGAATCAAAAAATCTATAGAATTAAATTGATGCTGTGAAAAACGTCTTACATAATTTGGAAGAATGCCATTAAAAATTGATGAAGGAGAACATAATCATTTTTTATTACCTAAAAATGGAAGATATTTGAAATTTAAAAGGTATATTTGCCTTCGCGATTGACAGGCGTTAACTTAACGTCAATATGATCTAGAATGTATGACGAAATAAAATAAGTGTGTAAATGAAGACTTATTAAAATTACATTGGATAATATTGGTAAAATATTTTTATTAAGATCCACCACTGACCCAAATGAATTGCTTGTCGACAACACATCCCCTTTACATAATACTTGGTACGCATTTACACACTGATGAAAGTAGGCATTAGTATTGCATTACGCGTCTATCTTGCACATTGCACATCCCACCAACTGATAAGAAAAAGTCTATCCTTTCATATTATCTGGTAGAGAGCGCTAAATTAAACAGGAAAGAAGATAATATATAGAAGATAAACAAAAGGTGCGTTATTTACATTTGCATCACGCCAGTAACTTGTTTGCGATTGATTCCGATCGATGTGTTATATAATAATGGGGACCGTGATTGAAGTCAATCGCAATGTTCTGGCTATTAGTTCGAAGGATTGATGGATTCTTTATGCAGCTAAGGATATTTAGTCTCTTTTGAGAGGCTGTCTGACCCAATAGACCTGGCGCCTGGCCACGACGAGACTTGTATTGCAGTCCAATGGCGTTCATTGCGGTCCATTGCAAGTCCATTGCGAGCCAATTGCAATTCCACTGCAAGAGCACAAGAGCCAATTACCGTCAGATCTGAGCTGAACGGTTAAGAATAATAATTAATCACGATTTGATATTAAACGCCACTCAGAAATGACTGATATATCATGGAATATGAATATGAAGGGAAAATAGAAACATGCAACAGAGACGTGGCTAGACAGGAAAACAAGAAATTCTGATAGGAATAATCGATGGGAAATATTAAATACACCATGTTTCACACTCAGCCATTAATATCAGGACGTGATTAATTACGAATCTTGAGAATAAAAACCTAATAACGTTTTTGAAAGGGGGTATTCTTTTTAAATATCTTTATATATACTTTTTCAATGATGAAAAAAAGGTAGTCTGAACCAAGCTTTACTTCTTAAGTACTAAGGTTACGCTCATCGATCTCATTAGCATCTATAGCCATTTGCCCGATACGATACGATTGTACCACTTCAGCCAGGACACTCCTGTCCTGGTGCGACCGTTACACCAGAGGGCACTGATTTATTAGGAATTAGAACACGTGCTCTGAGGATGGGAAGGAGGTTAGAGACTGGAGACTTGGAGGTTGGACAATCTGATGAGTCGATTTGGGAATTTAGGATGGGCAGGATTAAAGGAATTGATTTAGCGTTGTTATTAGCACCTATTTAAATGATTTATTTTCATGTTAACCCTTACTAACCTCCCTGAATAAACAAAACTGACCCACGGAAACCTATCCAAGAACTTCCGCATTGAAGTAGACAATTATGTACATGTGAACACAGAAATAATAACCACAATAATGACTTATAAAGGCAATAAAGACCGAGTATTATTAGCATTAAAGAGAACCGTAATCGCAAAAGAAACAAAACGAGGAAAGAGTAGTTAGATTGATGAACTTTGATCCAACTTTGAGCCAACGATTAAATCTCCAAACTAATAAACACAACGGTAGTAGATAATAACACAGCTAATAATGTCATAATCTGGGAAATTTATAGTAATTCAAATCTAGTTGTAATACGAACGCTGGTTTTGTTGAGGGAACAACATTGATCGATCAAAATGCTATAGGAGAACGTATTGGCCATACTGTGGAGGTGTATTTAAGTATTTATTTCTGAGATTAGCATGAGCAGTGAACACAATATCAAAACAACGCGGGGTTTTGGTATTACGCAACAAAGTCGGGAAATTGTACCGCAGATTCGTGATGTTTGTTTGATGTTGCTTTATTAGCGGTTGCATCTGGTATTCAGAATTCAGTGTAGATACATTTCAACAGGTCTCTATTATTGCATTGCGATCATTATACCTGTGCGTGGCCAAGCCATCTGATATCAGAAATGCTACAATGATTTGTCTATGGATTCTTCGCTGATTACAGTGTCTGGTCTACAATTCTACAGCAAGTAGTGACGGGGTGATGTGACGCGTTGGATCTTTGACATTTTGATTAAATTCTAGGGGCTTTGAGAAGGCGAAAGTAGAAATATCACAGAATAACCGCTGACGTGGGGTGTTTCTCCTTGTCTGTGGACAACTCAATCAAAAATTTAGATGAAATATATTATCAAGCTAGAATGATATTGTATTATTCTAAGATGGGTAGATTTTAATGAATCCAAATCAAAAACATATGCTAAGAGATGTCAATCAAAACAGGTCAAATATGTTGACATATTTTAGACACAATATATTATTTAGCCCTTTCCTCACCCTATATCCTAATATACCTCGGTTTATTATTTTCGTTAATGAAAAAACATCTCCCGAGGACAAAACAAATGTCGCTGGCGGGAATTGAACCCGCAGCCTTCTGATTGCCGGTCAGCTGCTTTACCAATTAAGCTACGTCAGCTAATTCCAAACCCGCCAAATAATTCAATAAGTACTAGTATTTTTCATTCAACAATTATTGCTTATTACATTTTTTCACCTGAAAAAAACAACTTTATTTTTGGAGAAAAGGTTTTTTTAGCGCTAAATCTCCCACTAGATGGCGTCGAGATATATTATATCTTCAGGCTAATAATTACTGCTTATAATAATTTGTTATACTTTGAGCTATGTATAAAAACCTTGTCTTATCAACATTAGTTTATCACCAAAAAATATATTTAATTTTACTTCACAAGTCTCCTATAATGTAAGTCGAACCAGGAGATTATAGAATTACGATAGTTTCAAACTTTGCAAAACGCCCTTAGGGTGATATTTCGCAAAACACGCTTATAAAAAATTCAGTGATAAGACTTGCATACATAATAGTATAATTTATTGTGCCTTTCAAATAATTAAATATTAATGTATACTTAACACTCCTTATAATATCTTTACGTGCACTTTAAATAAACCATGTTTCGCTTTACGGCCGTTAAAATTAAATTAAATAAAAAAACACAGCGCAATTTCTATGGCCAGTAAAACTAACTAGAGTAAGTACTTGGTATTTTATTAATGTGATTTTGCACGGAGGCATTAAAGACACGAATTATTAGCTGCCAGGGAGGCTTTTGCCCACAATCTGATATGGCGAGCAGCCGTCGAATTAACTACGTAATAATACGGAAAATTAATGCCGCTGCAGCTAAGGCAGGATAATTTCAAGATGAAGATATCAAATGTCAAGTGGCTGATGAGAATGGGGAGGTGGAAGAGCAGGGAACCGAGGTGGATAACGGAGGAATGTCAGGAAATAATAAGGATGGAAATATATGCACTTACAGACCACGGGATTTCCTCTGACGGATGCTGCAGAGGAAGCATTTTGCATTTAATTCACCTTGAAAGATGTGATGAAGATCACATCTGAATGTTAAAGAAATAGAAATAACGAGTGCTTTATTGTATTTTTTTGCAGAATATGCGAACAAATTGATATGATAATAAGTCGATTAGTCTGCAACAAACGGGAAGAAATTCTCTATCTGGCGGTCGTGAAATAAAAAGTGGTCACCTCTAGCGGAACAACGAACGAAAGTAAAACATCGCGGGTCTGAAAATGACGTGATAGCTCATTGGTTAGAGACGTTAGAGTGTGCACTGTGCAGTGTAGGCACCCTGATTGAAGGAACGAAAGACCTTTTTGCGTCAAAATCCCGATCCAGGCAATAACTTTTCTCAGGTTTTCTAATAATAGATATGATTTTTATTAGCGTTGATATTTTAAAAATATTTTATATCAACACGAACGAGGCGCCTTATAATTTGTTGGCATTTTCATGAAGGATATCGGTAAACAGAATTTACCAGCAAAAGCCCAAAGAATAAAATACTGTTTTTGGTAGGTTTGGTCTGAAAAAATCGTTGGTACGTACACGGTAGCAAGTTTGCAACAATCTACAGGTATATCGTTCACTTGAAGAAACGTGCCCCGTTTTCAAATATGATTATCGTAAATCAACGTTCATGTAACAAATTACCGTCACCATTTCCTTGTTACTCTCTCAATTTGCTGTTCCGCTAAATCATAAATGGTTCGTACTCCCGTACACTTGTACACTTGTAGGACAATCTATGAATGCCATCTGATGCCAATTGGATACGAATGAAACACGAAACGTAATCGTATCAGGTGGAATAAACACGAAGCCAAGTCAAGCAAGCTAGGTCGTAAAGCAAATATCATAGAAAACCATAGATAAAATGAAAAACCTGGGAACGCTCGCTTACGTCTCATTCAAGCGTTGCCGTTCTAAATTATAAAGCCAATGTAATGGAAATAGTACACATATTTACGATTATGCCTTCGTTTTATTGAACATTTGCAGATCTAGATAAAGATTTGAATGAATTTACTTAATTTGCATCTCTGGCGGTATTTGTACACAGGACAGTCCATGAGCCAAACGGCGCATGGCGCGAGTAAAATTTGAGCGCTCCTTCTCAAAACCAGTAGACGCCTAGTTAGATGATCACTGTGATCAATAATATTCAGATGATTTGTATATTTACGGTAAATAGTCTCAAGGGTGATATGTTAGGATTTGGTTAGGACTGTAAGGTACCAGACAGTGCCTTGGCAATTCGGCGCCCGGAGCGGACTGCTCCAATCATCCTCGCACAAAGCCGGCCCTGTTTGTGCAGATAATATAGGAAAACGTACTACTCAATAAGACGACGTACGACCCAATGTAGAACTAAGACAGAACATTTATTATTTAACGTTGTGAGAATTTAACATATACTTGTTTTAGTAATTATAATAATAATAATAATTGGATGACTTGTATAGCGCCGTTTTTGTGCAAAATCACCTCAAGGGCGCTGTACAAACTTATAATACATTTCTACAGTGATCTATGCCATTACTTAACTATTTATGGAGAAAATATACAGTACAATACTTACCTGGTAGGTCACTTGAGATTAACACTTAATTAATATTATGTAATTGTTTATTGGCGAAATTTAGATACAGGATTTAGGACTTAATCGAAAAATTGAATATAACTGGACTTTCTCTTAGGAATGGTATATTTAATTTAAGGGTACGACAGCTTAAAAAATTATATGAGATAATTTTGACAGTTTTGTCAGGGGTAATATATATTATACCAGAGAGCTGTATAATATTGTAAAATAACATTATACAGCTGTGAAAGTAAAAAAAAAAAATTACAATGTTAAAAGCTTTTGTATTAAAAAAATACATAAATTATTTCGGCCCTGTCTATAAATACATATATATATTATAATGATGTACCTACATAAAACCGAGAAAACAATACATTTCGATAAAGGTTGGGTTCGTTTGTGTTACCTGATTCTAAAAAGGAAAAAATAAATAAAAGGCTAATAACGCGAGCAAGTATTATCGATAGTGAAAATGAAGAGAGGAAAAAAAACTCGTTCAAATACAGTTACTCACATATTTTACAAGATTTATAGAGAGCCTGTGAAATAATTCCGCCATGTCGCAATAGCCTAGACGCCACCGTTCCAATAATACCCTTTAATAAATGTTTGTTTATGGGGTACCTACCCGCCATGATTGTATGGCTGGCTACCACACAATTTTACTATACGGCCAGATAATATCTAGGTAGCCACTCGGCCAGTCGCGACAGGTGGGTGTCTGCCGCCAGGCGCCGAAAGCGCGGGAAATGTGACAGATAGACTGGCGGGATTTTTCTCCGGCTGTCATTTTTCATAAGTAATCGATTATTGTTGTTTACTCAGGTGAAGTTTGTTGATATGATTTATAATGAACATGTAGCTGCACTTGGAGAAGAATTATAACATTAAATTATTTATATTTTATATGATAGGAATACATGTAATCTTGAATTACCGTGGTTATTTCTGGGTATTCAAAATCGATTTCAAAAACTCTATCGAAATAAAAATTAAAAAAACTACAAGGGATTAACTGTGTGTCCTATTTTTTACATCTAACCCAGGCCATTAGGGAGCAAAACATCAAAAAACCCATCTTTGAAAAAAACCCTTACACAAACGAAGTATAAAAAAAACTCTAATTTTAGATCAAAACTCGTCCGTTCGGTAACAGTTCATTCATGAAATCAATCTTATTCATGAAAAACTAAAATTGTTAAAACCAGTATTTTAGGGATATATAAATAAGAATAACTAAGTATTTTGAAGTTAATCGATTAGTTTTCAGATATGTGGTAATCTTTTAACCTATACAATACGAATAATATTTTTTTAAATAATAATTTATTCAACTGAATTACCATAAAATACTACTATTTATGTCGGGGAGATGGAAAGTACCTTCTGCATTTAAGTTCCATTTTTATCAATTAAGGTTAAAAAATTTCATGCGTTTTAAAGTGTGGCCATTTTGTTTCTTTTTTGACGTATTTGTATTGAGCGATTCTAAAATTGTACATCAATTATTTTCTTTGCTTTCAAAGATATTTTTACAAAAATGGCGGATAAAAAACATGAAAGGAAAATTTTATATTTTTATCAGCCTTAAGGTATGATGGCCATTATCGGACAAAATTCAAATTGGTAGGTAATTTAATAGCACTGTAATCTGTAATATGATTTTTGGAATTCGTTACCTTAAAATCAAAACCGTATAATTTATTGACTTTCCGATGCAAATATTCCGGAATATTACGTGAAGTCACAGCATATAGTAATAATTGTTAAGGAATTTATAGTGATATATTCTCGACAAATTTGCGGTTTGTTCGTATAATTAGCAAAATTACAGAGAAAACTTTCGATAATTCACAAAGAAACGCAAGTTTGCGTTGCTAAATATGCACTTTATCTGTGAAACAAGTGTCATTATTTTAATTTTATTTCGTACTACTTATTGGCAGTTAAATTCCGTCAATTTGTGGGTGACGAAATAATGGGTCCAAGGAGCAAATATATATCTGATCTCATCCCAGCACAAGTGGGTGGTTGCAAGTTGCATTTACTGACATTAATAATAACTCCAGTATTATTTAAATAATAATGTTTATAAGAATACTAATAAATAGATTACTATGGCTGAAATCGTTACGTGTTTCCAAAGATATTAAGGTTAAGGCCCCGTAGTAAGCGTTCAAAGATGGTTTGAAAGGGAGATATGTAAATACGAATGTTAAAGTAAGCGCGCTAATATTAAAAAACAATTACAATAACAAGCGAAAATGGTTAAATATATTTAATAAAACCCGACTCGTTTTAAATAGAGCAAAAAGTTCTCGACAAATGCTTTAGTTGCATTTAAAGATACACTGTGAATTTTTTCATGCCTATAACATATTAAATAACAGAACAAAAAGTGTTTTTGATTATTTTCGTAACATGCTTTGCGATTTTTTTCTATCGAGGGAATTTCAAATAATTAACGTTTCGGCATAATAAATGTATAGATAGTATCTTCAAAAATAACATTAATTAAAAACTTAAGAGTTAAAGAGAAATTTGCTATAAATCAGTAGAAATTAAGAATGCTTTGGAAATTTAAAATGGACCAAAGAGATACATATTTATGAATCTAGTATTGGCTTCCGGATTAGGTTATTGAAATAATTTTAGCATTTGATGCGATTTTTCACAAAAAATGAAACACGAAATTTTAAAAATTCGTACGCTGCTTTGAAGTGAATACATAAAAATAAATATAATCTAGTATGTATTTCAAAAAACCTAACACAAGCATAATTTTGATAGCTAGCTTTAATTGTTTTTTTTTTTTTTTAATATTTAAATACTAAAATGGATTCGTCAAAACCTCCATAATATGCCTGTGACAGACCATTTTCTAAGCGTCCATTATTTTCGCGGCTTGGCCTACTTCATCATATCGCTCGCCATACATTGCCATTGGTAGTGTATGGCAAGCGAAATGCTGAAATAGGCCAAGCAATTTTGCGTAAAGCGTAATATGTCGCCTACCTAAAAGGATCTTACGATTTTAATAACACGGAGAAAATGTACTGATGTAAAATATTGCCAATTTGTAAGAAATCTGGTACAACTATCGTATTCCTGTTAAAAACGGGACTGCAGGCCTTTAAAGAATGAACTGATAGATTTCTTAATAAACTATCAGTAAACACGAATGTGTTGTGAGTATTCTGAATGTATTCATATTTTATTAGAGAATGGCCTGCCATTTTCATAAATATGCATTATTATATTTTTGGAATTGCTTTTCCTCTTGAAAACTTTTTTGATAATGTTCCTACCAATTTAAATTTTTTTATTTATTGTATAATGTTGAATTATTTACTATGTTTTTTTTTTAAATATTTTATTGCATGTTACACCAAAATGAATTAAATTGCATTGCACAATTATATTTATTTATACAGCGCGGAATAAGAGAATTATTATCATTATAAACAAATAAATCTTACATAATTACAGTCAATACCAATGTAAATTAGATAAAACACTTAAGTGATTTCAATTTTTCAGACAACACTATGAAATAATGTTTATGCTTTTAAGATAACATGTTATTATTGACAATTGAAAAGTAAACTACGCTAAGAAATAATTTAAGGCAACAAAGAGAACACTCAGCGAGCACCAAAGAGTCTGATCGGACCTTAATGCGACTTTAAAGTGTTATTCAACTATTAAATAAGAAATTATACTCACATAACATGACTTTACTGAATAGATTCAATCTAATAATGCATCTCCTTAGAAAATAACACGATATTTTGAGGTTAAGTGAATTTACACAACACAATTAGATAGGTACGAGAATTCTAATAATCTAATAGCAACGTATAATATTATTGCATCCTTTTCGTTTATAGTATAGAAAGCATTGTAGATGGTATGGTCCTCTATTATGTTTGCGTATTTTTATGTGGAAATTATGGAAGTAAATATGATAAAACAAGTTTTCTAAAACGTAAAAAAACTCTCAAACGGTGAGGATCTACTGTCAAAAAGTATGCACAGCTTTTCTGTCTATAATTTATACCTCGACACAAATATTCTTCAGTTCGCAACGTCTTTTACATCATTAGTTATGGAGCTTAAAAATGTTTATTGAACAGTAAAATAAAATTGCTTATTCCATACTTTATTTTTATTTTTCAATAAGAAAACATTATTTTACTCGGGCAAAGCCAGGCTATTAAAAAACATTTGAAAAGTTTTTTCGTTATTTGTTTTTGGGGTGTTATGCCGTGTTGCGCTAACTCCTTCTTTAGCCAACGTTTCGGACAGCATTGCAGTGTCCATCATGGATGAAATCAAGGACTTCTTACGCAGATGGCGATAAGGTTGAGATTCCCACTTAACACCGGCCGCCTGTTATGATTTACATTGCAAAAAAACATCGCCAAATGGCGTGTTTTATTCTATTTTAGAAGTTCAGGTACAAATGTTTTCTGACCATAACCTAAAGAACTCAATTTGCCACATTATACAATAAAATCAAACCCGAAAGAGGGTTCATAATTATGAGACTTTACACTTCTTATGACACAGGCGATCAAATTTTCAAACAAAAAACCCACGATTTTTTACATTTTTTTGCATTGCATTTTGAACCTACATTCATGCGAGAGTTTAATAATATGCAGGAAATGAAACATATAGATCCCTCTGTTTAATAATTCAATTAAAACACAAAGTGCCTTCTAGTTCTGGCCTTCTATGATTAGATGTTATTATTGGTTGCAAGAACTCGCATAGAAATGTGTATTGAACGAAAACAACTTTACTTCGAGTGGGCTCGGAATGTCTGCCATGGACTGTAATGATTATTGTTATTTTGAGTACCTTTAAAAGTTTTTTGATTTGACCGTAGGTGGAGATTTACGTTGTCTGTGGGTGTCTACGCATGTCTATGGATCAACCCAAAATTCAATATTTCTCAGTATCTAGCGTACAAAAAACTCACGATTGGATGCTAATCTACTTTCAAAAGATTGAAAGAACCATAGAGCACACGGAGAGAAATCGATTTTTGCCTTCACGATAAATTAACAGGCCTTACCTACTACTTACATAATACCTACCTACAAACCATGTAGATTGTAGATACTATATAATATATAAATATGTAAATATCGAATACCTAACGTTAATTTTATACTAATCGTCTTATTTTAATCAGTTTATGGTGATTTTACCGTAGTTCTAGCTAATTTTCCAAATTTGTAAAACTGCCCCTGATTTAATTTCCACAAAAATGGCATTATAGCTTTTAGCCAAGAATGTATGTAAAAAAATTGCAGTAGGTATACTAAAGATATTTAATTTATTTCCTTGACCCTTTTATATAATGTATATTATGTAAGTACCAGTATTTAATTACTGCAGTGGGTTGATGTGTGAACCTTTTAAAATTTGTAGTATAAAAGTAAGCAAGTAGGTAGGCACCTAATTTAATATAATAAAGTAGGTAGGTACCTACCCACGTAGCAAATTATTACTAGATAAGATATTGACCGCATTACATCTGATAGACTTTTAAATCTATGGAATGGAAAAAGTGAGTTTTTGAATTCTGATCACGCGCCGTTTGACAGTTCTTTGCGCGGGAAAGATCCGGAGTGGTAGCGGAATACCTAACTATCATGGCGGCCAGCGAGTAGTTTATGTAATTTGTGGTTGTGGAATTAATTTTATTGAGGTGGGCAGTGCCATTGGAGATCCGATGCGCTGCCCACGACTGACATTTTGTAAAATCTCCACATCTGTAACAATAATAAACGTGGCATTCTGTTTACGCGTTAGATTAATTTTACATAGCGGATGGAATCTTATTGTAAAAATTGCAACAATAATAATAATACAGGATTGAAGTGATTTCGCCACTATTTATGTAAAATGAAGAAATAAATTATGTACATACAATAATTATGTACCTACTCTGATCATCTTCTTCAAAACTTTCGAGTGACGAGCTCCATCATCATGAAAAACAGATTCAGTAGGAAAGTCAAGCTCGATACTATTTTGAGCTGGCAACTTCATGAGCTATGGGGTTTTGAAATATCTATTCAATTGATATAAACTAAAACAAGCCGGCATATATTTACGTTTTCATAAATTTGAGAAACGAACAAAAATTTTTTTTAAATGCTTTAAAAGCGTTGTCGAAAGACTTTGTAAACTACTATAATTTATTTAAAATATATAAATTCAAAAAATACAAGGCTTAAAAACTAATTAAATAATTTCGACGACTACAATCCCAATTTCACCGAGAAAATGACTGTTGCTAATTTATCAAGAATCTCTTCGAATTATTGGTAACTCAGGTTAAAAGCGGGATTTCAGGCCTTATGAACGAAATAACAGGTTTCCTGATATACATTTGCCAAATTACGAATATGTTTTCATGATGTCGATGCTTCACGATGTTCATGAAAATTCGAATATTTTTGCATTACAACGAAAATTCTCTGTATCGTCATGATATATTATCAAGGCAAATCGATAAAACATTCTTAAATTTATGTTTTATTAATAAGGCCTGTTAATTTATTGTGGGGGCAAAAACCGATTTCTCTCCGTGTAGGTGAATAACTAATGCACTAAAAATAAATCTTTAATTTCGCGTAAATTGATAAAAAATTTAACAACCGGTTTCCAAATTACGCGTACGAGAAAGATAAAAATAGACCTTAATTAAAGCGTGTATAGCTTATTTGTAAGCGCATTATCATTACACCGATCTCGCTTATTGTGTGCTAATTATGTCCCATTACGGCGGAATTCCAATACAAAATACGTCAAACAAGCAACAAACTACGTAGAGGTTTGCCATATGAAAGAATTCCAAAACGAGTAAGTACTGCTCGCGAATTAGATTGTGATTTATCTGTGGTATATTTATAATTTGCGATTGAATGTGATTATAATTATTTGTTATTTATTCATATCGGTTAGGTAGGTGTTGTGACCTATGGTTTCTTTATTCCTTAAAATGACAAGGAACGAAAAATCTTGGTTCGTGATAATGGCGGGAATTGTCAACGCCGACGTTGTTTCAAGTTACATAATCTTTAAATGGGACATTATAAAAGTAGGGGTATAATAATATGCCTGTATTTCGTAAAAGATTATCATAATATTATAATTTTGACGGCCTCCGTGGTCAAGTGGTAAGGTAAGGCAAAGAAATCCGAAGGTCGCTAGTTCAAATCCCGACGTGTGCAAGTAAATTTTATGGTTTGATTTTGTGTTATTTCATAATTTATTAATTAAAAATAATATATAGTTTAAGACCACAATTTAGAATTGAAACGTTGCTTGAAATGGCTTTAGCCGTGTTTGGTGACTAGATCTGAATATCCAAAAACCTCCCCCTCCCCGAGTTTCTCATCTCCTTCCCCTTCCTACTACCTTCAGCCTCACAACGGGATGCCATAGACTCACTGGCTCTAGACGTTTGTGAGCAATTGGGACTTTTCAGCGGTATTCACATAAAAAATTGAAATAATGTCAGTTTAATTTAAAACTAATTCTTAATAATATTAGAAATAAACTTCCAAAACCGCAAAAAATAAAAAGAAACCATTTCTCGTGCGGTACTAAGGAATGTAAAAATTAAATCCAATACCCTTTAACACCCAATGCATCCAATATTAAAAACAAACTACTAAATATTAAACTATTACAATTATTTTTTTGGTGCTGCGTCAAATTTTTTAATGTTAAATCTACACAGAAGACTCTAGGAATGCCTTGAGAGGGTTTTTAAAGGAGAGGTTGTTTTAAATTTCGCCGGAGGGAACAAGTGAACAAGATACTATGTACAGCACTGAAATTATATGTTTGCAGTTATATCGAATCGATAAAACAAGCTCAGGAACATAAATCAAACGTTATACAACCTCTATAACATTCCAGGTCAAAGAGAGTTCATAAGTTTAAACGTACATATAATATATTATGCCTTTCTACTTAATTTCATATCCTGTTAATGATTTGGGAACCCGGAGGTAAGCATTTAAATTGAAAATTTACCTGTGAGGTGGTCAGAAAGCTGTTTTAAAGACTAAATGCATATTTAACCAAAATAAACATCTTTAAAATACATCCGGTACCGCTTTCGGCGAACTAAATTATACATTCGGGATAGGAAGTGCGTTTTAACGACAGAATTAAGATACACAATATTTGATACCCAAGTAACTTCCAAAAAAATTAACAGCCCTATAAAAGAAATGGCAGTTATTATTTTTGAAAACCCAAATTAGCACTCAATGATGGAATTGCTAAATTTACCGGCAAAATTATATCAGGCAGGAAGTCATCGATATAAAATCATTAACATATGGCTTGTCGGTTTAGTGTTCCGCTCTATGGTTCCAGTCTGCATGCTGCAGAGAAAAGATTGATGAACAACCTGCGATAGGAGAAAATACCAAAAAGAAGTAGGCGTAGCTTCAAGTCCCACTTAAACGAAAACAAATTCGATCACGTATACAAAAGTATGAAAAGCTTGGGTTGAATGTTGAATAGATGAAATTCATCTAAATCATAAAAAATCCACATCCGATTCATTTACTCCATAGTGGCGAGCAATTGATTGACTTTGGGCTGATTGAAGTTCTTATGAAGTTTAACGAAAATGAACTTAAAACTTTTCATGAGCATATAGGTATATATCAATGTTCATAAATGATACATTATAATCTTGAATATAAATTTAAGATCATTCATATTTTGTCTGCCTACTATCAATTTCAGTGAAACCCTGTTATGATATTGCCTGCAAAGGTTTGTTTCCTGAAAGTTAAGTCAGATTTTGACATACAAACTATTGACAAATAAGGTGTCATGTATAATGAAATGAATTATTGCAGTGAGTCACGGAGGAACATTGTGCAAGACCCCGACCTAAGTTCAAATATTCATTAAGAAAAGGCGTAATTGAATGTCACAAGAACTGACTGACGACTTTCCTAAAGCGAGAATTGCAATGAACATTTCCATGGGCTAAACATTTCCGTTCAACAAAGTACATGATAAGTTTATCGTGCACACTATTTCAAAAATCTGTTTCTATCGCCCGAGTATTTTCTTTTTCGTGCTGCGTTTATGTAAATTGAAATAACTATCTATTGTCCGCATAGTTTTACATGATTGACATCACAATTACGTCGAACACTGCTAAGTCCATTATAAAGCCATTCTCCAGCAAGTTCCCGATAATTTATTCAAAGTTCTTGCATTTTTCCAATGGATAATTGAATTTTATTGCGTCTGTATCTGAGGAGACAATAAGATTAGTGTTGGTACGTCTCGGGTAGAGTCTACGACAACATTCGAAGTTCTCTGCCAGTCTTTTGCATAAAGCTCCAGCGTTTTTCCCCTTTGCTTTGGCGGTATTTCTTTTTACCCCTCAGCTTTGAAATGGATGCAGAATCCGCTCTGAATATTAATAAGTCCTTTTGATATTCCCGGAGGACCTGTTCCGTCGTGTTCTACTTAGTGACACTTAAGCAAAAATATTGAGACGACCCTTGCATTCCTTTTGAAGCCTTTCACCCTTCGGTTCACATTCTACGATTCCGCTCGATCGATTAATAAACAGTAAGAAATTTTAAATAATAAATCAAAAGCATTTGGGTAATTTTCATATGGCAGCTTTTATGAAATATCACTCCCACAGAACTCAACAAAGCTAGGAAACAACTTGTCAGTGTTACACGTCAAATATATAATTTTAAAACAAAAACCTAAGGCGAATAAAATACTTAGAGGTACACGATGTTAGCGTTTTTTATTTGAAGTCTCAAATGTTTAGTTAATCTACAGTGTACAAGGCTGCTATAAAAGCTCGTTTAGTATTCCGCAGAGAAGTCCCATCAATATTGCCAAGTAACTTGCAACCTCTTTGGAACAGACCAACTTCGGGATAATTTAACCACAATACTTACTTTCGAAAAGCTACATAGTTTTTTTACGAGGAAATCGACTTACCCTCTTTGCCTGGGGCCCGTCTAGTACTAATGTATGAATGGACGACCGTGCTAGAATCTTTCTTTGAATCTTATACCTATGTTACTTTGTTAGCTTGGATTACGGTTTGTAGAGAGCATTGGAAAGTTCATGCCCACTAAACCGAGACATTTTTATTGTGATTGAATTATAAACAATAAAGCTGTGGAATCTAAGAATGTTTTCCTCAACAAGGTTGAAATTCAACCCTCTTATTATTTGATTCTTGATTCCGGTTAAATTTTGCTAGCCAAATCTCGAGCTCGGTTGGACAAATCTCTGTATTCAATTTGTATTCAGCCGCGTATCTTTCTATCACTTCTTATTTATTTATCTCGCCCTCTAAATACTTGATTCTTCTTTATTTTAGCTAGATCGTTCCTGACCCCGGCCGGGTCACGTGCCGGACGTGCCGAGAATAGGAAGCCGTCCGGGTACCCCGAGCTCTCACACCCACCATTCACCAGACACCAGACATGAAGACCAATTAAATTGGAAGGCAACAGGTATGGAGTAATAGGAAGACGCAATGGTAAGAAATAGAGAAGCTGGAGTCATAAGGTCGTAGGCGAGAGACATTATACTATTTTTGACGTAGAATAAAGGCGATGAGAAAGAATGACAATGTCATTTCTGCCCTGATGACGGACACTATAACGTAAACATTAGTTAAAGAAGGAGGAAGATCAACACGGGATAATATAAATATGAGGATAAGATAAATAAATCCGAATATTTGGGCAAATGCAAGGCGATTTGTCTTGTTATCACGACGAAATGAAAAAATATTCAGATTTTCATAAACACGTGTTCCGACATCACGATAAAAATAAATATTCGTAATTTACTAAAAGTTTATCAGGAAACCTGATAATTCTTTAGTCAGGCCTACATTTCCGTTTTTAACAGGAATTTCCAATAATTTGAATTAATAAATTAGCAATAATCATTTTTCTCCGTGAATAAATAAGTTTAGTTTATGATACACGGGTACTAAAATGGAATTGATTTCTTAGTACTTTCTGCAATATACCATCGGAAAATGCAACAAGTTATGAAAGCTCTACAGTAATAATTAGTGTACTAGTCCATTTGTTCGTCTCGTAGAAACGGTATTCTTCACCAATAACGAAGCATTGTACTGTTGCAGTAAATAAACCAGCAAACGCTTCAATCCAGCGTTAGTACCAGCTCTCTTTGATTTTATCTGACCAGTAAAGCTCAAGTACCAGCTTCAAATGACGCTCGAAGCCCACAGAGGTGAACACCTTCATGACCCGCTCGTTTGTTCGCGTTGCCGATACAGAACTGGTCTTAAAACAATACAATCTGCTGCAACTAATAAAGGATTTCATTTTCTTTACTACAAATCTTACATTTCTTAACCCTGAGAATGGCACGTCCAAAGCAACGAAATAGAACAGTACATTTACGATACACGAGAACATCACAGAGGGTCTAAGTCTAAATTATAAAATACTACGCAGTAATGCAAAATCGAGTTTAATTTTTATTAATATCATGTCATATTTTTGGTTTGAAAATTATCTTAAAATATTTGAATATTTAAAAAATATATAAAATATTTGAATATTTGACAGAACTTCGCAAAATAAAATCACTTTTTGGCGATGTTTTCTTGCATAAATCGAAACAGGAGGCGAAACGGGAATTTAAACATTATCGCCATCTACATAAGGAGTGTTATTGTTAGCGGTCCGTTTCCAAATTTTAACGACGTGGTGCATTGCCTTAAACAATTTGAAGAATTCTGTTCTGTGGAATTTTAATTGAGGATAAGGGCAATTTTGCAAAAATGGCAAAAAAGTAACGAGCGTTTAAAGTTTTTAACACAATGCCAACCTCTTTTGAATCTGCTTACTACGTACATCAACATAAAGTAATATTGTGCTTTATTTATTTGACTATGATTATGAAAGTGTTAAATGTCTCATATTTATTTTTAAATGAGATAATTTTGCGTTAATTGACTTGAAATTTTTTCCCTTATTGCAGGGAATAGGTTAGGTATAAGTAATATATTTATTTTCCATTCGAATGATTACTTACCTCAAACGTGTTTAATATAAAATTTTAAAAAAGTAATTGATAATACTAAAATAAATTTTGTCGTGCATATATTTCATTTTATTTATCACTAATATTTTGCAATTCTTACAAACAATCGTCTTGAATATTTGGAAAATACCTTCGGAAATACCTTCTCTTTGTAATTTGTCTCCAGAGTTTTTTATAATTGCTTTACACACGAGACCCTGAGGAAAATAATTTCCCTCAAGGCCTATGTCATCTTTGGGGATGCTGGGTGGAGGGTTTTTAAGGAAAAGAAAGAAGAGGAAGATCTGGGAAGGAAAAAGGTATGAGGAGAAGGTAGGAATCTGGGGGTTAGTGTGTCCAGAACCGACAGATGTTTGAATTCATCCATCCATCGATGGGTCGAGAGAGTCCTGCTGGATAAGTAAAAAGATCTCCCTTAACTAATCTCTCCGAATTTGAGCTGCCACATAGTGGACAGCCGCATCCGCCGCAAAGACCTAGACAAACCTCAGCCCATGAACCCGGGCACCCCTGCTAAGTGAGCAAACGTAGCGAGCCACTTGGTGTGACCTATGTTGGTTATCCATTGAATGGTTACCGGGGCGGCGGTACCCATACAGCCTCCCAAAATGAGAGAATAAGAATACTGTAAGGTTATTTGCAGCAACTGATTTCATAGTAAGAATGCTGTTTTAAAATGAGATTCGACTCATTCTGAGCTCAGTTACGTAATACGTAATGTGCAGTAATACATACATTATTTCATTATTAGACATTCATCGTGCAATATTCTCCATGATAGCTTAAAGCAGTTCACGCTCTTTACTGGGTCATGTGTATTTTCTACTTTCGTTTCTCTATCGCGAAACCACAATGTAACCTTTGCGCAATACGCGAACCGTACAAAAATTTAGACCCAATAATCACGTTTACTAAACAGTTTGTTGGTTAGTTTTAGAACAATTCATCAATCTTTTCATGAATTCATAACTTTGTAACAGTCAAAATTTAAATCAATATTAATTTATAGGAGTTGACGTTTGGACAGTATGAATGAAATTCAGAAAATTTTATAAAAACATGGTGTATGTACTACCCGGTTTCGTCCGATATTGATCTGATTAAAAAAACACAATTAAAAAAACTAGGTGCTTTGCGTGACATGTTGATATTTAAGTGAATATTTAAAATATCTGTAACTCATAATGGTAATTACGATATCAACTGAAAATAGTTGTGTTAACCTCGAAATTACCGAGAGAACACGGTTCAAGAGATTTTGCTTTTTTAGACAGACAAAAATATTTCCGCTTTATATTTAATTGACTATCCGTGATGAAATATCAAATTTTAAAATTAAAACACTGCATTTAGTGGTCAGTTTTGAAGAGTCAGACTAACCCAACCTTCTTCTATATCTTCTATTTTGCCGCCATTCAACATTAACTTTAGAAATACCGTAAAGCTGCCATCGGGTAGTTGCAAATCTTATTTCGAAAACTAATTGAATTAAAAAACCGTTAGGGGTCATGTCGAAATACCACATTAAACGCGTAAAGGTCAAACTAGTAAGGGGTCGATTAACTGCAGAAGAGGGTAAACCTTATAGGGACTGATTAACTGGCGTTATGTTAACAAAAACGGCGTTAATAAAAGCGTTAACTGTTTACTTAACCATGCCTCTAACAGATGGCACATTTAACTAATCGTAAGGTAAGACAGATCATTATAATTGTGTAACCGACTAGATGTGCCAACTACTCTTAAGCAAATTAATTAAATTTGACCGGCCAAAGATTCCACGATAAATAAACGCCATATTTTTTCAGGGGTAGGCAGAGTTGAAGAAACGCCACACGAATATATCTCGACAAGCACTCCTTGCTTCATTGACTCATAGCACCAGTTGTAAATTGTTTAAGTTTTGTGAAACAACTGGCCCACTATTCTGTTATAGGTGCCGACTGGAATATGTATTTGATACGCTTGGTCGTGCTTTCTTTACTCTTTCCTGGGCTGTCAATGACTTCTTCTTTCATTCATTTATCGTGCCAAGTCTTCATGTGAGGTTTAACAATTTCTTCTGTCCATTTACTTGGGTTTTATAAGTTTTCGTGACACTTCATTGAAAATTTTGATTTACTTGTTATTTGAATAGAAAAGAGCAGTGGTATTAAATAAAAAAAAGAAATCGAAAGCCAATTTAAGCTAATATCTTTATTATTATACTCTGAGTTAGTCAATGAGGGTGGACTAAAAATCATAGAAGAATCTAAGAGGACTCGAAGACGTAAAGCCAATCTAGTGTTTTGTCGGTCTACGGTCAGGGGGTTAAACGTCTTGGTCGATAATACAGGTTCTTATGTGTTTCCTCTCTATTGCTGCAATAAATCTGCAGGGTTTAAGGAGGTGTAGGCAGCATTAAGCCGGTATTACATCGGACCTGGCTCAATCTAATGAGATTAGTTTATAGTCGGCCCACAGTCGGTGCTGCCCGTGGTACTGAGGCACTGCAGATCCTAAGTAAGTACTGGATATAATCAAAGCATTAGTCACTTTGCTTGAATCTCTCAGTGTATTATGCAAGTTTTGGAGCAAAGGTTATCTGAGAAATGTTATTAAATCCCCATTTCATGGTACATTAGATTGAGAAGTGCATTTTTGGAGAGAGAAAATCAGCCCACGTTGGAAGATAGAGCATTCATTTATTGATGTTATTGGTTTACTTAAGGTAGACAACTCGTATCGTACCTTTCAAGAAATACTAACGTAAATTATAAGTAATTTTCTACGCTTAATTCTAGAGCGCAAACCATATTCGGAATCGAACTAGAGAAAGACCAACATACCGAACCGAAAAGTTGGATAAAATGATCATAGTTATTTTAATTTTTTTTAACATTAATTCCACTCTGGAGGCCCTGAGGAAAATAATTTCCCTCAGGATGTAAATTACATTCAAAACAACTAAGAGTTCATTGAACCAGGGTTGCAATCACCACAAAAGACCCACAACCGAAATTAGTATGTTTGATGATGCAATTTATCTCAAATGAGAAGCGATGATTTTTTTGAGTAAATAAATTGTTAAATAACATGACGAAAATAGCCAGTTTAAATTAACAAGGTATTGATAGTAATCATTTTGAAAAATCGAGACAAAAATATAGACACAAGTAAAATAATCCATAATCCATGGGAGTAGCGAGGTCGACAGGTTACTGATGCGAATATCACGGCCTGTTTGGCCCGCTAAGGAAATGTCAACGGGACCAGACGTCAGCGGAGAGCTCTACAGCGCGCAGTTTGGACCCTTTGAGCAACGATCTGAATTATTTATCTCTTCATCAGTATGCTTCGTTAATGTTTGACGAACTGGTAATTCTGTGCGGGGGTTGTGTTTCGGCCATGGTCGAAAAAATGAATTTAAATCGAACACGTGTTGTTTTCACACATCGATACATTAGTTAAACAAACCTGGAGCGGTTTTTATTTTCGATTTGGATTTGAAATCTTTTGATAATTCCCTATCGGACGGATTGCAATCTTTAGAAAACAGATATCAGGTGTAAATTTTTTTCTACTGGTGTTTCAATTATTATTCTGAAGAACTAGCATCATTCTCCCCTTGGCACCGGTGAACATCCGAGAGAGAAACGCAAAAAAGCGTTAATTTTACTTTGGCTCGTTCTTGTTACATCAGCTTGTTGTGGAATGATATGCCTCTCTTCCAGAGGAAGGGTCCTCCTTGCTTTCCCCAAAAAGACCTTCCATACAACATCCCCGAAGATGACATAAGTGCGAGTGAAGTTAATATTACAAAAAAAATATGTAAAATAAGATGGACATATGTAGGAAGGCTGCGCATCACTCGGATCGGAAAATAAACTTTAGTAGAAAACTAAAGCAACCAATGTAATTGAATGAGTCAAAAAAAAATTGCTCGGATGATGGAGAACACCAATGGACAGCACTCTTCATTTAGTAGCGCCTAAAGGGAAAGGACTCAAGGCCGCACTAAAACTCACTAGATAATAACGACGAGATAAACAACTTAGGTGGAATCACGTGAAAGCCTTGGCACGGAACCAAGAAGAGTGGAAGTAGCTAGATGGGTTATTCCTCAACTACAGGACAGACCAAGGCGATTTAGATCTATTCATCCTCATTCAAAACTACACAATGATCGATAGGAAGAACACTGAAAAAATCATTGAAATAACACAACTTCATAATTAAATGCGTCATTAGTTATGGATACATCGATACGTGTCGTGTTAGATAATATAGTAACTGATGACAGTGCCCATTGAACTAATGGAGGGCTATCTGATTAACAATAGTTTTATTTGAATTGATTACTGGAAAAAAACTGTGCAATCCAATGAACTATTTCCGTAAAACCTTGATTGTCCTACAATTGAAATTGATAAGAATACGATGAATTGATATATTTTATGGCGATTAAATTATTTGATTGAAATTGAAATTTAAATCTCAAAATAATAAGACAGCGAACAATAAACGAAGCTATGGAGTATGTTATTCCAAACTTGAAATAGAATAACAAAAGCTGAAGAATAAAGATAAAACAAGACAAAACTAAAGACATAAACAACCAGTGGTGTACATAAACAATTATAGCCACCACAATTTGTTCGGGGTTTGGTCGTATTTACCGAAACGAATTCTTGTCCCATAGTGCTGTTTGTTAACTTATTTCACGAACAGTCGTCAAGGAATGGTTTATGGGCAATTCGAAAACACAAATTGTGCCTAATAGTGAATGATTTATCTTTAAAAAAACAGATTATTTGAAAGCTCATTTGGAAGTGATTGGAAATATGGCGAGAGTTTTACCATGAGCTTTTGGCCGATAACCTTGCTGTGAAACAAAACATGAATAAAAAAAACATCGAAATCAAAGCCTTTTTCGTTTTTCATTGCAGAATGAAATTCTTTATAAAAAATATGTTGAAACACAAATAAATCCTCAACTCGATTTCTCGGATGCCTTAAATGATTTTATCGGTGTTAGAAAATGTGTTGTCGATATTTCCCCATGTGGAAAAACAAGCAACACGCGACAAGCGACGTGAAAAACAAATCGATCAGCGTGAATAAATTTTCCCACGCCTGCTTTGTGGAAATAAACGACATTATAGACAATCAATGTTTTCCCTTTAGGACATTATCGACAATATTTTCTCTGACATGGATTAATATTGCCGATACAGCCAAACGTAAAACGTAGTATCCTTGACTTTTACAAATTACAGTAATTTATTTGTTCAAACTTCAAACAGTCATATTGTTAAATATAAAATAAGAGTAACATTTATTCTTAATCTAGTATGGCGTGGGTTTCATCAAGGCATTGACCTTAGGCCTATTGTGTAAATAGTAAATAGACAGTTTATCTTCACAAAAGTTTAATCTGGACGCCATATTGTATCAATATAGCACCATGTTTAATCGCTCACGGATCCCACACTTCTTTGACAGGATAATAAATAAAAAATAATAAAATAAACAGAGAAAGTGAAACTTTTCACGAAGATAGCATCACGGGTGGCTCCAATAAACTCGATAGTGAAGTGATGATTAATAACATCAAATATGGAAAGAATTCATAGCAACTATTAGATAACATAATATAGTAGGTTTGTTACTTTACCAGTCCTTCACCAAGTTGCATTATAAATCCTCCGTTAGGTAGAGGTACTTACCTGAAAAAAGGAGAAAATTTGGTTAACATGAGAAAACATTAAAATCCATCGATGAGAAATGTATAAAATGTCAAATTGAAAGAAGCAACAAAACAACATTTGCAATATAATAAATTAAAATGCTCGTAATTATTCGGTTGTCATTCAAATATTTCTAAATGAACTTCGTGACGTCGGTTTTTACATTTTGGAGTTGTATTAAAATATCAAACATTCCCTCTCGAGGGGTCCCGCCGAGAGAGCAAACATAGCCTGTTGACATTCTCTCTCTCCCGATGTCTGATGGAATAAATACGTCTGCCAGTCTAAGCCCCGACCAATCAAACCGTTTCAGGTTTCGAAACCACGAAGAAATAGGTAAAAGGAACGAAGCAACAAACCCGCGACGTTCAAAATTATTCAAAGACAAAAGCAAACGTTCTGCGACGTGTCTTGTAATACGAACGGGAGCTAGAGGCATTGTAAAACTCGAGTTTGTTGGATAATGTAGGCACCTACCTGAGATATAATCCGTGTGAGACAGCCTTTAGATACCACAGATCAAGATATCTCCAGCGATATTTCCCTAAATGGAAATAAAATATCGGAATACGAACCAAAGAATACGGAAGAATTCTCAAATCCATCGAAGGTATTTGATACGCTAGTAAATTCGTTAACGATCGGAGAATTGACACATAAAAAGCCACGTAATAGGATTCATTGGACAATTATACAATTACAACTGAACGAAAAAGCTCTCCAAATCAATTGGTGAAAAATACAGCCACGCTTATCTAGAGTCAATGGGCACTAAATTGCTTGAAAAAACTAACAATATTTTTTTTATAGCAAAAATGACTGTTGCAAACTGACCACCAACATTAAACACACGTAACTATTATTTATATTCAAGAACTATGCGATAATTATTGCTGTACGCGATATTTACGATTTTATAATTCAACAGATGAATAAAATGGCATAAGAAATAAGAACATTAAAAGCTCCACCGAGGCTGACGCCAAATAGCGCCGGTGGCAATTCTCATCTCCCGCTGTTGGCAATTAAAACAGAAATCAGTGGTGTAGAACTGTAGACTGTAGAGGATGTAGAATGGTACAAAATGTAAAGAATACACAAGGGCAAGTTAATTTTACGCGTGTCACAACACTTCACTGAAAGGAACAGATAGATGTTTTATCACACTTTAGAAATAAAGGTGTTGCAGAAGTTCATTATTGGTCATTTAAGATAGTTAAGTTAATCAGGGATATACCTACAGTATCTTTATCTGTTCCTCAGCTTGGTGGGCAAGACAAATCAATTCAATGAATCAAGTTAGAACTCCAAAGCTGGTAACAACGTACCCACATTTTGAAAACGAGATAAGATGTGGAAGTTAATAGGTCTCTTAACGTCTTTTTAAATACGAAAGAATCAATACAAGACATGAGTACCATGCTTGAGTTCATCTATTTCTTTCCTAATATTATATCAGACCTGCGAAGCAAGAATTGTGGCAAACACAATTTTATTCGAAAGGAAATTCAGAATGTGGTCCATTTTATGTTTATCCAAATTTGTAAGCTCCAGGTTGGGTTTAAGTCTTTTGAATTTTTCAACACGCCACTGAGCAAGATCAAATTATTTTACCTAACCTGAATCTGTTTTGTCTGTTTATTTGTCTGGACGTGGCTAGTTATAGCTCTGTGCGCAGTCCACAGGTGGGTGGCGCGGGGATATTAATAATGCACGTGCCTTTCAACCTGTTCGGCCCACGTGTGAAGGGACCTGCGCGGCCCACACCACCCAGCCGGAGCCCGAGCCGGCGGGCACCCGCGGCAGGCGGACCAACGCGAAACGCGTCAACGTCGCAGCCGAGACGCGAACAAATCAACAAAGTTTATGTACCAAATCAAGTGATGGAGGTTGGACAAGATGTGCTCTCTTATCATAAAAAATAAATAGATCTCTTGGACATTACCATACGATTTTCGAAGGGTCATGACAAAAAAACTGAAGAAAAATACATCTAACCTATTCATTCGTTATGTTTTGGCTTAATTTGCCCATTGCTGAATAAAGAAAGACCTACTTCCAGTCTTTACATTGTTACTTCATTTTGCATGAGAGTGTATAATTGTGCATAATCATCAAGACAGAAGTGAAAACAAAAAAATCATGTGTACTTATTAGAAAGTCACCCAGAAGAGAAGAAGAGTTATTAGCACGATCGGGGCAATATTTATTATCATCAACCATGGAGTGCTCTATTTAGAAAAAGCCGCCAGCAAATAATAATTTCAATAAAAATAAAAGTAAACTCTACAACTTTCGAGGCCTTCAGATAGCAAGCGAATAAAAGCCAATCTCGTATGGTGCATTTCAATGATCCACGTATGAAATTATAACCAAGCATTCGATAACTTTAATGCAATGGATCAAAACTGCCGGGAGTCATAGAGCAATCAAACGATGCATCTGATTACAGCCTCGATGCATCATTGAAGATTGAAACACTAAAGCCAAAACTGCGCAAGCTAGAAATGGAACCATACACTATCAGATCAATAATAATTATAGACAAACAATATATTATTGGTAAATTTCAATAGAACGCAGTTATGGATTCAATCAAACTGCCAATCTGACCTGAGAAAGAATTTAAAACGAATATGGAACCAATTATTATTGAACATTACATGGGTTAACTTAACACGAACGTTTTTTTATGGCGTACCTTATTCAATTGTGCTGGTAAATAGGAAAGAACTCTTACAAATAAAGATAAAAGTGATGATAAGAAATTTATTGAAAAAGTGTTATAATAACTGATAAGGTGATAAGCTTGAATCTATGATGTAAATATTTTTCTGTAAATTAGTCAAGAGAAGTATTATTTATCATGATAATACAGTTTAGTAAAAACTTTTACGAATGTATTATGTTTTAAAAGACCGAACTATGTTAGAATTCAACGACGAAACAGCTTAATTGTTAATTTTAATTAAAATCCCACATTATTGACCACGAAAGTTTAAAACTCCAGATTATCAAGCGGGCTAGCAGCTTGGTCTTGGTCTAACTTCAACTTTTTTAACCTATATTGATTTTTGTAAAACTGGGAGCCGTTGTTATTGTCGAAACATTTTTTTTCTGAATTTTACAAAATTGTCAGACTTGCAGTGACAGACATAATAGAAACCTAAAAAAAACATTTTGTGTACAACGCTCGTCTTAACACGAAAATTAATCAGATTAGATTGTAAGCGATCAGGGAGAAATTTGACACGGGTAGAGACGTAAATAATAGCTGCTACAAATATTTTATGAAATGACAACAAGAAGATATCTCTCGCGGTTAGCAAGCAGAGGTCATAGAGGGACAATCCGATGTCTCGAGGATAGGTTTATGTCATGGGCAGATCAGGTTTCTGGCTCGATGCCTGATGTGGACAGTGTACAAGCGTTAATGTATCAAATTCAACTTGTTGTTTGTACTTGGTTGATCCCATCCTTCACCCCATGTCAGCTATTCGTGTTAACTCCAGGTCCTTTTTTGTTGGTTATGTCAGAAATCTAGTATTCGGAGTCATTTATCTTTTGGTCAACCTCCATGGAGATGTGGTTAATGAACTACGCGTGGACGTGTCGTGACCAAGGACGAGTTAACTGAAGAGAATCACAGATTGAGTGCAGTAAGTGATCCTAGTTTACATATTTCTATTTTGATAATAGTTGTCGATTTTGATAATGGTATTATCGGATTTGTTAGGATAATTATAGGATTTGTGAAGCTTAAAGTATTTATATAATCTTTGTCTCGGGACCTTTCAAAAACAAATGTTGTAAACTTTCTTTATAAAATACCTACCTTATTATATTTTTGTTTTTTGATTTATTTTAGAGAGGCGATCATAACATTAAATTTACGTTTTGAATGAACATACAAACTTTTTGTCAAAAATTTAAACAAAAGAAAAACCGAATTATTAATTAAGATTTTAAAAAATCTCTGATTATATGCAGATAACTATTTAATCGCTTGTCTGAACAAGAAGTTCAAATTTTGAAAATGGAATTTTAATTCAAAGCAACTTTTAAGTTAATTTAACCTGATAAATCTCACATAGGAATAAGTAACATTTTACGCACAGACAACTGATATTAATATTAACTTTAAAATTTTATGATTAAAAAATGTACGGAAATGACTTTCCAAAATAAATAATAGCATTCATTCAAAATTCTTCTGTTTTTAATAAATGGCTTTGAATTATATAATGCATATAACGATCCTTCGTATAATGCATTTAATGATACAATTAAAAGCGATTCATTAAGCACAGATATAGTTTAATTCAATCCAAAGCAACATATATTTTACCTACAAATCAATGAACTCGATAACTCAATCAGTATTTATTATATTCGGAAAGAGAAAGCCTCCCTTTGGAGCGATTGTTCGGAGAAAATGAGAAACTGTTAAGAAACGATAAATCGTCCATTATCCGTCACAGCTTCGTGATTCAACATTAATTAAATTCATTTCAATTTAACGGTTCCGTTGCATAACCTTCATTCATTGAAACACAGAGGACGAGAATAACCCACCACTTGTGAATAATCGAATGCAATAATCATTATTGGACCCTTTGATCTTCACATCCGACTCTTTACGGTCGTTCAATTAACTACGTCATGTACATTTTTAATATGTATTTAAATTTTAAATTTTTATTTGAATAAATTTTCTTTAACTTTTGTAGGTTATACCCATCAGTGTAATATATTATTGAAGAAGAAGATAATAATAATAACAATCCGAGTAGGTACCTAATAAAAGATCTAATATTAGTAATAATAAAAATGGATGATTTGTATTGCGCCGTTTTTGTGGAAAATCACCTCAAGGACGCTGTACTAATTTATAATACATTTCTACAATAAGCTATGTTATTACTAACTATATATGGAGATGATATATACAGTACGGTTCCATGCTAATTCAACACAGTGACTATTCAACACACCTTTAAAAAGTGATATAAAGTCAAAACGATGAAAAAATAAATAAATTTTAACCTAACCTAACCTACTTAACCCAGTTAATTTTAAAGTTTTTGTTTCATCGCTTTCCATGAATTTATATAACTTTTTAAAGATGTGGTGAATTATCATTTTGATGATTTATCCGGTCACCATACAGTACAATACTTACCTTGGTAGGTCACTTGAGAATAACACCTAATTAACATGAATTAATTGTTTATTAGCGAAATTTAGATACAGGATTTAGGACGTAATTGGAAAATTGGATATAACTGGACTTTCTCTCAGGAATGGTATAATATTTAATTTAAGGGTATGACAGCTTATAGAGGTAAGTTTAGTAATATTGAACTTTGCGTTCAAAATTTAACTGTGTGCAGCTGGAATTTCCTGAATTAGCCTGATATTTCGAGATCTCGAGAATTTGTTTAAATATATTTTAATTAAATAATTTTCTGAAGAAAAGCGTGTTAAATAAAAAAAAAACAAACACAAAACAAAGAGTCGCAAAGACGTGAAATAACTATGTAAAAGAGAGGGATGTAATATGTTCTTGACGATAAAGTTACCTCTCGTCAACCATGAAGCTAAATTTATATAAATCGTCAAACTTAAAACATACAAAAAATACTACATTGGTCCCTTGTCGCACATTTGATTATTGCAATAGGACAGGAATCGAAACCGCAACGTTACAATCCTAAGACGACAACTATGTATTAAACCATGGAGATTAACAGCACAGAACATCTAGAAAAGGTAGACAAAAGGAAATTGTGAGACAAATAAATATGGTGCCACAATTTGTGCAGTATCGGCTAATCTTTATAATTATACACCAATGCTTGCACCACCGTTAAAACATTGACAACAGTGGGTGGCAGTCTATCACGTTCAGAAAAACCGATTTCGTTTGGTAATCATTCGAGACAATGCTGCGTTTACGGGCGGTAAAACAACCAGAGGTGTGATTGTTCTCGATTGTCCAAACCAAAGCTGATATTGTTGAAGTTGAACAAGTGCGAGGCGTTTGGAAAGCACGCTTTTATGGGACATAAAATCATTTCCAATGAAGGTATCTACCTAGGAAACGCAGAAACTGAAAGTAACTAAACGCAGAATGGAAATATGAATGCTAGCATAACCCGGAGATATACTAAAACAAAAATAACCGAGTTATTTAATTGAAGAGGCTTACAGAGTAAGGGGTAAGATTCTAAAAAACACTTCAACTGCAACAAAGGAATTTTGCTGTAACTGAAAGTAACGCAATGTGAAATGGTAATATGAACGAGCAAAGAGATCGGAAAATAAACTAATGGACAAGGATACACTTGTACAAAAGTAACCGAATTATATGATTGGATACACGGAGAAAAACGAGTACGGTTTTTTTATGAAGATACTGTTAAAAATTGAATATATCTGTCCTTGTCCGAATAAATATAATGTACGAGATGCGAAAATATTATTATTTTGAAGTACCGACTTCCTCATAACATATTGATAGTTTGTTATGAAATTTGTCAAATCATTCGTTTTGGGCCTCTAGTCCCGTTTTTAACAGGAAAACGAATAATTTGACCAGATTTTTAAAAAATGAACAATATTTCATAACATTAAGTTTTCTTCGTCTAGGCATTTAGTCGTGTCCTAAGGCCGACTAGAAAAGAGCCTGGTCGCGACGAATTTTAAAGCGTCACGTGATCAAGTCAGTGCCATCGAGCAAGATAATTCGAAGCTGCAGCTAGAGGATGGAAACATTGTTCAATATTAATTGGATTATCACAGTGGGCCTGAAGATTGCCGCGACATCTCAACATTGCATATTTAAATATTAATCAATAACACTTTACAGCAATATATTATTTAATATCTAGGGCTCCTTAGTTAGTCAAAAAAGAGACGATTGCAATAAAGCAGAACGCAAGAACTTTCACACGTATCTGAATGTAAATATACTTTATAAAGACTTTATTTTAAAAACACGCATTTTTAAAAGCTTTAAATGTCGCCCTGATGATAGACCACCCTGCAGTACCAAGTTGGAATTATTAGTGACATTTAAATTAAGGTTATTATTTGTTTATCAACTTCCTCTCATCTTACATTATTCTGACAACTTAGATCTTAGACTCCTGCGAACATGATACTTACCGAAAACTTAGCAGCATAATTTATACAGAAATCAATTTAAATCTCAACGTAATCACACAATATAAAATAAATACGATTATTGGAACCATATGGCTCAAACGATTCGGAGAATTCCTCTGAAACGATTCCTCTGATGACTAGAGAGTCAATGAGTCACCAGTATTATTACCGGTATTTACTACATCGAGTTCGCAGTTAATTTTCTATTTTCTATTACCCCTTATGTGACACACGAGATGTCAAAAGCAAGACGGCGTTGTCTCGCAGTCGCTACATGGTGTTACCGGAAATATGTTCAAAGGTATGATCTTCTGATAGTTGAAACAGTGGCGTAGAACGGTCTAAAAAGTTGCCCTGAAAATGTACCAATTCACGTGAATCATCTCAGATGTCTTGATCTTGATCTACAACGGTGTAAAATTTTGGCAGCTTGAAGGAATCAAAAATCACTTAAGAGTTTAGATACTTAGTATATAATGTATTATACAATCTCGGAACAGATTCCCAAACAAATCAAGATTGGTAAACAACTAGAAATAGAATTTAGAGTGAAACAAAGAAAAGTATCAACAATAATTATATTATAATTTTTTTTTGGAAAAATTAGGTTCTATGGCTCTAAATATCTTCGTCCTTTGACTGAAAGAATGCATCTTTGATCGAATTTCGATCGTATTTGAATTGTGTGTTCATTTCTAGTATTCGAGTTTCTGTTAGTGTGTTTCGATCGTATTTGAATTGTGTGTTAATTTCTAGTATTCTAGTTTCTGTTAGTGTGTTTCGATCGTATTTGAATTGTTTGTTAATTTCTAGTATTCTAGTTTCTGTTAGTGTGTTTCGATCGTATTTGAATTGTGTGCCAATTTCTAGTATTCTAGTTTCAGTTAGTGTGTTTCGATCGTATTTGAATTGTGTGCCAATTTCTAGTATTCTAGTTTCTGTTAGTGTGTTTCGATCGTATTTGAATTGTGTGCCAATTTCTAGTATTCTAGTTTCTGTTAGTGTGTTTCGATCGTATTTGAATTGTGTGTTAATTTCTAGTATTCTAGTTTCTGTTCGTATGTTTCGATCGTATTTGAATTGTGTGTTAATTTCTTCTCTTCTGCGTGCTTCAGATTTGCCTGAAAATTAAATATTTGTATTTTAACTAATTAGCTTTTTCGTTCTGTTTCTTTGATGAGTGTATAAAAGTTTGTCCTGAAATTATGTAGCTAATAGAATTTGCTGTGAATGCGTGGGGCCCACATGACACTGACTCACCCAAGAATTCAGTCACCACGCCACTGTAGATTTAAGACGTTAGATGCAGCATGTTACAATAGATTTAGGTGGATTCAAGCGATAAAGGTAGAGATTTATATGGGAAACCAAAGGACGAACGCGGCGAACACTTTACAAGAGTATTACTTTATATCTTCGACTCCCACGCGGAAACGACAACATCTCGAGAGTTGGGCAAAAGATCGTCGAGAAATAAGCAAACATAATCATTATCTGACTGAATGTGGGTTTATTGCACCGCCAGGGGAGATATCAAGCGGTTGCAATGATTGTAATTGATAGTCGAAACCGCATGTGAGAAACTAACTTGAGAAACGAATTCCTTAAGGCCGACTTTCCTTTACAGAATATTATTTTTGAATTAGTTTTTTTGCAAAAAAACGGAAATACTAATTTTTTCGTAATTCGATCTTTTTTCGGACCTTAATCCTTAATCTTGAAATAACATAGATAAGTGTATTATTTTATCGTATATCATCTACTAATAATGATTGAAGTCAATAACATGGTTTACAAGAACTCTAACTAACCAGCTAACTAATGATCACGCCGTTTCTCCGCAGGGGTAGGCAGAGAGGACGGACCGCCAAACAACCCGGTCTTGGCACACACATCTTGCCTCATGCACATTCATACATCGTCTCATACATACTCTTCTATTATTCCGACTCTTGACATGGCCCGACTCGAGTATCTGATTCACTTGATCGTGCCATGTCTTCCTCGGGCGTCCCCGACTTCTGCTACCACTCGCAAGACACTCAATGCCAACAAATCGCAACTACCATTAAAGTGAGCGAAATAAATAATCTTTTATGTACTGTATGTGGCATGTTAACGAATGTGAAATTATATGCAACATGAAAATAAAACTCTTGAATTTATGTACCTAATAAAATATTTGTTATTAGATTTATAATTTTTTTTGACGACTGCTATGTTATTTGAGATAAATAGTTAGGAAGCGAATTCTACAGTTAATATTTTGTTTATTATTGTCTGTATCCGTGTTTTCTGCAATAAAAAAAATAATATTATTTGTACAATAACTAGACTAAGAGCTTTGCCGGTTATTTAAAATATGGAAGCAATATCTATGCAACAAAATAAATATTTAAACCATTCAAATGCAAAAGCGGGATTCGATTGAAAAATTTAAAATGTGGTGATGTTGCATAACTTGTTACATAACATTTTTGGCGCATCCCTCTTTAGTGCAACCTTTTTGGTGCAACTTCCTTGGCGCATATTGCATGTTTATGGAGAATATAGTTGTAGCATAGCAACAGCAAAATATTTTGGTGTGTATGTAATATAATACTTTCAATTTCAATAAAATATAGTTTTGTTTTTGACATTTTTCATTCAACAATAAATTGGATTTAAATTAAATTTACATTAATCCTCTGCGACAAAGATTCTAATTTATAAATATTAATATGTTATTTATGATACGGGATTAATGATTCAATTAATTATGAATAAATTACGCAAATCAAGGTATTTTTATGAATCTGGTATTGATATATACATAAAACGTACATTATATTATGTTGTGTTTATGTAATCAATGGATTATGATGTTATCTCGAGCTGTATAATAAACTTTAAGAATATGTGAGAAAAGTGTCTCTGTAGCATATCAAATTGCAGTTGAGTAAGAGACTTTACGATTATTTGTTTATTTTATTTATTAACTAACCCGGCATTGTGGGTAGACTGATTGCATGGGAAAATAAAGGTCGAGGGTTTAATTTTCAAACCCACTCTTTTTCCCATTAGTAAGTTTATTCTATTTGATTAGTACGCTGTAAGTAAGCCAAAGTTCAAGGTGACAATGATAATTCAAACGGTAACTTTATATCTTGAGATAAAATTTACCTGAGTAAGGTTAGGTCCATATTGACCAAGGAATGGTTGTTTATGAAACTATAAAAGATTTCGCAACATCCCAAACAATTAGACTTAACAAAGTATTTTACACTTTAACGATAATCAAACTGTCAACTTGATTGCCCTTATTATTAGTATTTAAGTTTCTGGGCCAATTACTTCATCGTGTTAATACTTCAATAAATGCAATACCTACTATCCGCAATAATACGTGGGCTACGTATTCTTGGAAAAAATATAAACTGCAAAGCAAACTGAAAAATTAGCGGCGCTAATGCGTACTGATATATTGTCGAAACTTATTCCACTATTAGAACGCGATAAGAAGTTCGCGTAGGCTGGATAGTTAAACGTCGGGAGAGTTGGAGGTAAAAAAGCGGAACCTATTTTTTCGCTTCATGTCTCATCTAAATATAATACATCAATGACTGTACAGTTAAATATACATTAATTTATATTTTTATATGAGATACAATAGCTGTAGGTACATATTTTAAAACATTATTTGATAATGTCGGCCTCACTGGGAGCTTTACGCGTGCTTGGGTCCCCATTTTACAATTTAATAATATTAAATCAAAAGATAACACAAAATAATAAATTGAAATAAAATAAAATTCGAAAATAAAGGCGATAATTAAAAAAAAATCGGAAAATATCATGAGGTACGGTTATATACAAAGATATTATAACACTACTATCTTCTATCTAGTGGTTTAGTTGTATTTTTATGTATAATTGCCACAAATCTAGTGCGTCAAACATGTTGAATATTTGATCATTGTTACCTTGAAGAAAGTTTTCTCTGCGATTTCCATAGAACCGATAGCCGAGATTGTAGCTCCTCCCCACACAATAATTCCATATTCTATTATGGATTGATATGTTTTAGTTTATATATGTTTAGGAATATGTGTTTTGTTTTGAGAAGTTTGTTTGTTGATTCGTTGGACATCTGAGGATATGGTCAATTATGATTCCTATATATTTTATTTGGCCCATTTTCATTAATTCTCACGTTCATCTATGAACGTACAAATCTCATAGTCAATCTAAAATGACGGTATTAATAAAATGCCTACAAGTCATTGCCCATTTCCTATATCCGATACATTAACCGACACTTGCTTTATGGGCCTATCACGTCCCGGCATCGTTTATGACAGATCCGCAGATATAAAGTTAAGCCGGAGGCGCCAGACCAGACCTGCCCCACCCCTCCATCCCGCTGGTCCAAATTGCCCCACTCCACCCTACCGCTGGACAAACTCGCCCCGCTCCACTCTACCGCCAAACTGAACCCACCTTACACTACTACATTTTACTTGCTAATTTTTACACTAGTTTCATTCCCAAAAGACAAAAAACCAACTAAAATGTTAATAAAATATGATAACACTGCAAAAGGGATCAGTAAACGTAAGAAAGGTTACATTGAAAGCATTGAAATTAAAAGCTCTTTTCTGTGTGTTTTATACTACAGCTTCTGAGCTTTTTACGGCAATCTTTACCTAGAAATTAGAATGTTTTCAATAAGACGTAAATTAAGGGCTCTAAGTAAAAATGTCAATATTTTTTTAAAGAGATTCATAAGAATGAAGAAGTTTTTCGACTAGGTTGTTGAGAAAAATGATCAGTTTTGTATTGGTGAATCCGGAAAGGCTTTACAAATTCAACAAATTTTAAACAGACAATAAAATACGGGTTTTTATACAAGTCCAGATCGTCCAGTCCAAGGGACGGGCGCCGCTGAAAGAGCAGCCATCTTCTCTCTTCGTGAGTATTTACGAACAACCGTATCTTAAAATGGTTATAATTCTTGAAAGAGGTTTTTAAATTTAAAGAATTCTGTTCTAGGAAATCGTAAGAAAATTGAGATGGAATTAGTTGACAATTGTGGTTAAATAATTAGAACAGTGCAGAATTGCCGTTATTCACGGTTTAGGTTTTTTAACACAATCCATATTCTGAATAAGAATTATTAGAGGACAGGACAACCATCACGCCGTTTCCCCGCACGAAGAAATTCACCAGGTCGATACTAAAAGTATCTAATACTCTGGAACGTTCCGAAAGTATAATATAGTATTACTATTTTAAATTAATAAATTGTGAAATAACACAATTTAGTGAAATAACACAAAATTAGTGAAATAACAAAAAAATAGTGAAATAACACAAATAAGTGAAATAACACAAATTAGTGAAATAACACAATTTAGTGAAATAACACAAATTAGTGAAATAAAATTTATTCGCGCACGCATAGATTAAAACCCGCGACCCCAGATTCGTAGCTATGGATTGTAACCACTCAATCACGGGGGCCTTGAAATGTTAGTTAACTTTCCAAATTTAGATATTTCTTAAAAGTGGCATAAAATTAGACGTGGGTTTAAAAAAATACAACCAAACGTAAAAATAATAAACTCCGTAAATGGCCATAATTTAAATTCGTCTATAATTAGAATGTCCACAGTTCCATGTTTAAGCTCAATTAATTGCGATTATAAATACGCAGGTTAATTATTATAGCAACTGAGCCTATCTTAACGTGGGCGTTAAGTTTTAAAGCCCACACCAGAATAAGACCACTGGCGAAAGTAAAATATACCAATATACTATATACAACTGTATAGTTGTTATATAATATATTATTAGTATCGAATATCGTTATGAACAAATTAAAATACCCTAAATAGGTTTTGGCAACCTGTAAACAAGAGTATCTTTATTGAACTGGGTTAAAAGTTACAACTCAATTAATTACTACTAAATGTGACGTTTAATTAGCTTTTACGCATATTTATTACAGGTGCAAGGAGGAAAATGGTTCTTCTGATAAAAATGACAGGCGATAAAGGAATAAATATAGATTAAAATGCGTTGTTAATAGAAGGTCGCCTGTAATTAAATTTATTTAAAGTGTGGACCGGTTTCAGGAACTCTTTTCCCTCGAGTAAATGAATTGGAGTAAGATACGGTGTGGAAGAAATTGGTTTTCCGGGAAGATAATATGTCTTAATTGAATGGTTATCATAAATTTCATATATTACCTGTTAGTCTGCTTACATTTGAATTGGCCAAATTTAACCCTCTGCCGCTTACGTTACGTCTTTCAGACACCGCAAAATCTGTTGTAGACGTACTATCTACCAGATTTATATCTGATTTAAAACAACTCTATGAATATTTGTTTAGTTTTTGAAGTGCGTTATTTTAAGGCAGGTAAAAGTAAAGTTACGTTTGTTTTATTATATTTTTGAGAAGATTGTACAAAATGATTAACACCGATATATACTGTTAAATAAATAAAGGAGCCTAATTACACCTTCCTGAAATATATTTTTTCCAATATTTATAAAAAAACGGTATTTAACAACAAAAACTCATAACTTCTAAAATAATAAAAAAAAACGGTGACCGGATAAATCATCACAGTGATAATTCATCACATCTTTAAAAAGTTATATAAAGTCACGGAAAGTGATGAAACAAAAACTTTATTATTTTTTTTTTCGATAAACTAATGTTTAAGACAAGATTTTTTATGCGTAACAATTATTTTCTTGTCCCGTAATAATTATTTTATTGTCCCGTTGGCGTCATGTATCTTTTATCAGGAGATTTTCAATGTGGATGAGTGTTTCAGGCTAATAATTATTGCTTATAAAAATAATTAAAAACTTTATTAACTGGGTTAAGTAAATTAGGTTAAAATTTTTTTTTCATCGCTTCTAATGACTTTATATCACTTTTCAAAAATGTGTTGAATTGTCACTGTGTTGAGTTATCATGGAACCAAAAAATAAACGTCTGTCAGACTACTTCCTTACCAGAATGAAAACAAAAAAGTCCCCAGTGGCAGAAGGTTAAACATGAGAATAAATTATATAATGCACGCTGAAGGATAAACCGCTCATATTTACACGCTGACAATTTATTGCAACACTAATTTTGCCATACCCGTGATAATATTTAACGAAATGGTAAAAACATGAAGATAAAAATCCCTAATTGGGTAGCCTCCAAAACCTCAAAAGACAACGGACGAAAAATAACAAAGTGTTTTTTAAATTAAATTTTGTAAAAAATAAATTAAAGATGGGCGGAAATTATAAGTGCATCTATTTCCTCCAAGTGAAACGCAACTAACGACTGCAACTTTTTAAAAATGCAATTTAATCGACATTGTTAAATGAAACCACTTTCCTCTCTCACAGCCCAAGTATTCATAATACGTAATAAAACTTGCAAATACACTAAATAAATAATTTAATCGTGTTATTCATTTACCCTCAAGGTATTAAAATAAATTAGTTATACTTACTGCAGGATAAGAAATTCACAGCAGTGAATATCATACCTGAGAAACACCATTCACCTGAATTGCAGCATTGCATGAAATGGCTTTAACTGGTGATGTTTCAGACCAGATCTGACCCATCATCTGTCTTCCTTCCCTTTAGATTCACAACATTCCCCAAATAAGGGATGCCATCGTCCTAATGGCTACGGTCAGTTAGGACTCGATTGCGATTATCAAATTTAATAAAAAGTAATAATAATTTGAAAATTTTTAAAACGCCTTTTTGTGAAAAATCTTGGCACAGTACAAATATGATTACTCAGGCTGCACATATCTGATTTTACTGTTGCTATTTTAATCTCCTGTACTACCCATTGATATTATTACAAGATTAGAAGATAGTGGGAAAAAAGTAGAGCTTGAGTTCATTTTAAATGTTTATGTTTTTATTGTTCAATTTTACGACTGGAGAATTTTCGTAAAATACCTTAAGCCGATGCCATACGTAGTAATGCAAAATCATGTGTTTTTGGTTTGAAAATTTGGTCCCCTAGAAATGTTTCCGATGCTTTCATTAAATACTGCGACCTTTGAAATAATCAAGTATTTTTTTATATAATTCTTTTTATAAGCCCAGAAAAAAATAATGTGTATGCCTATGAAAACTGCTTTAAAGTTCAAAATCTCCTACTTGCGAACCCATTTTCGGTTATGATTTTATTGTATAATGTGGCAAATTAAGTTATCTATAAAATGATCGGAAAAAATTAAATATTTATGCCTGAAAATCCACAAAATTAAATAAAAGGCACTTTTTGACCATGTTTTTTTCTTGCATAAATCAAAACAGGCGGATGGTGTTAAGCGGGAATTTAAACCTTATCGCCATCTACGTAAGGGTTGTTATTGATAGCGGCTCAATTTAAAATATTACACGACGTAGTGCATCGCCTTAAAGAGCTTAAAAATTCTACTTAGGTTTAAACACGAAATGATCAATAGTTTAGTTATTTACAATGAAGCAGATTGTGGAAGGTTTCTGACTGTTTTCTAACATTTACGCAACAGTGCATAAAATAAATTTAAATTTTCTATGTATCACAAATGTTAGGAATACAGTACATAACGAAATGTATCTTGTTTAAATTTTACTCATGAGAAAAATAAAAATTAGTTATAGAGGATTATAAGAAATTTATGGAAATGAATAAGAGCTTCCTTTTAATAAAGACCAAACATGATTTATATGCAGACTTAGTATTAAAAGATGATAAATTAATCTGCAGCAGCTTCTATTAGAAACCAGTCGGGATGAGTGACATTAAATGCATTCGAGTCTACTGGTCTAGAGGTAAATGGAGAAAAATAGACAAGTTTTATAAGTCGACAAGATACATGTGTAACAGTGACATACGAGCACGAAAGAGCCCTGTTTAAACTGGGTAATTTCTTCAATAAGCGAGACATGTAGATGCGGCTTGACCAGTTCACAACCAAATAGAATAAGCCATTCATTTCTGTTTTAAAGACGTATCGATAATTTATTATACAATCTGATCAACGGTTGACCATAATCAATTACGAACCTAGACCTTGCATTATTAATACATTATTTTCACTGAGTTTTAAACAATAACTTTACAATATCGGATCGATAGGCGTAACTACCGATGATTGTATACCGATTTACCGAGCACGGTCGTGCTGTCGATAGCCAAACCGATATTGATAATGCAATAAATAAGAAATCGATATACGCTGGCAACACTGGAGGTATTGTCTATGAATTGACATTCCGAAACGTCAAACGTCATACAGCTACGTAAAATATTAATAATTTGACTGTGTTGAATTGGAATACTAACATAAATACTTTTTGACACTAAAAGGGAGTTAATTAGTTAATGATGTATTTATTCATAAATTGTTATCGTTGTCTATCGGAGGTCGGAACATTTATTATTAATCGTTAACCGTACTCGCAAATATCGCTAACTGACTATAGATGACCAATTTAGTCATATCATATTGACACATGGCTTTATCGATGTTCAGTTGTTGCTCAGCCTTCCAACGGCATTATCAAATCGTAACCCACTCCATTTGTTATGTCCCTTCTTCTACAGGTTGGGGCAAAAGTAATCATCCGATGTTCTTTTGCTGTATTTTTTTTAATGCTTTGGTACTGCTTGTTATTCCGCGTTCTTGAGGAGTAAACCGATTCATGTCTTGTCGATTTGTATTCTGCGTTTGTTTACTTCACAAATTTCAAAACCGATTTGACATTTGGCGCCATTTGCAAAAGTTATAGCGTTTTCTAATAGGATGATTACTTTTGCCCCACCCTGTATTACATTCTAATCTGGATAACAATAATGTTTAGTTACCTCCTCCATCCTGACACTCATTTAAAGAATCATTAAATTCAACAGGATTCTTTAAAAAAGGAAACCTGAGCATCTCTTCAATTCTTAGATTATATCATTGACACCTGCATAATTCCCACACCATCCAGAAAACCTGTCAATTAAAAGGAAGTTGAACTCCAATACAAACTGATCAGGTACACGGTACCAATATAGGAGGCTGATCTACAGAAGCTGTAGGCGGACTGGAGGGAGGACGTGAAGATGAACCATTTCAATTTCATAATAATTATAGAAACTTGAATCACAACGAGTACTTGTTACCGCAGATCTGTACAAAAATACAAATATGGAGTGGAGAGCAATAAGCAATGTAAATAAATGCAGATTTGAGGCGTAACGCCTGATAGTACTGATTGCTGATGACTTGCATAAATACAGTCCAGGGCCGCAGGAAGGAAACCGCTTTTAAAATACATTGTGGTGTTTACAAGTGTTTTATAGTGTTTTCTCGTCATTGCCACAAAAGATATTTCAAGCAGTTGGAGTCACATTATGAGTTCCGAGTCAGAAGTTATTTGAGAAGCGCTAGGCATTAAAACCTTGCCTCACTTTAAACATAGATTTAAATCGCAGATGAGGGTAACTTGGTTCTATATATAATAATAATAATAATATAGCGCCGTTTTCGTGAGAAATCACCTCAAGGGCGCTGTACAAATATATTTCTTAAATAGTTAATACTAGAATTACTGAATTAAAACTAATGACTTACGTCTGAGACTTATATCTAGAGACTTGCGACTAAGGCCTATAATTACTATCTTAATAAAATATATATTTACATATATAGAAACTTATAACTAAAATTAACATCAACAATCTAATTTTACAAGCGCGAGAAGAAGGAGGAAGTTCTATTATATTAGAGTGTTTATAAAATTAGTTTTTATTATTAGCTGGAAATATATCTTAAACGAATGAATGAAATTAATCGTCGATCTTTAACGCATTTAAATGATTCATCTGCCAACAATTAAACCGATTGTCGTGTTATGTTCCCGCTGATATTACCCATTGTCCATTGGTAGGCAAGTCAATAGCATCTTGACTTTATCATAAGTAGTTGAACGCAATCGATAGAGAATGTATGTGTGTGAATCATCAATTACGGTATAACAAAAGGATAAAAATGCAATATTTGGATAGAATGACGGATTTATGGAAATGAGTGTCTGAAAAAGTGAGTTTTTAGTTTGGATTGAAATTCGGTTGGGCTGGTTATACATCTCAATTCTATAGGAAGTTTATTCCAATATATATTTATAATCAGAATGACTACCGAATAAAATTCTATTGGCGAAATCGGAGGTTAATTAAATGATTACGAAAAGAAACGCAAAAGCTGTGCAAAGTTAAATAAACCGCTGCTACTAAAGAAGCGATAGAAAGAGTCGCCTGGAGCATCTTCATATCTAAGTTAATGGGTGTAAAAATGATGCTGATAACATACATTTTTTTTTAAATATTACTCCTGGTATTTAGTTTGTAAGAAATAACAGGGAGACTAATAAAAGCTTTAGCAATTAGGTAATAATTAATAGTTTTTAAATATTTTTGTCAAGATTCTGAAGTTCAGTACACTTTCTTCCCCGTCGTTCCCCATCTTACTTCTATTTAAGTTAAAGATCCTCGCTTCCAGCTTCAAAACGTTTTCAAGCGACTTGTTTTATTTTTGATTTAAACAAAACGTGGGAATCGGGAACGACTCTGCTTTAACAAATCCACGGAAGTTGTTCCAGCATAATCAGGTAAACGCACAACACACTGCACTAAGATCAGCCGCTGCAAACAACACACCATGAATAGGAATCGGAATGTACAAAGCCAGGCAGTTGACATACAGGACCTGCTCTTACAATAGCACAATGAATATGTTTATAAATTAATCTATTTGCATATATAATATTATCTTTTATTTGTGGTCTCTACTGCCTCGTTAAATATAATATTTATTAATTGTTTTGAATACAAGTACACTACATATCAAAAACAATCTTGCAAGTTTAACATACAAAGAAAATACCTGAGATTAATGCTTTGCGATAGCATGATCCTGCATGAGACAAATTATTATTGAAAAGAAACTGGTTTGCAGAAAGACTCAAAAAGAAACGCACACAAATAAACTGACGGCTTCTTACATTTAAAAATGGTAAGCTACCTACCCCAGACTTGTTTTTATAACACATTACCTGAAACGAACAATTAGCATTCTGAGATTAACACCTCTGACAGAAAAATCTCTCAATCAAACGTAAGAGGCTATGCTGCAATACTTTCGCAATGTCGTATTTATTTATTTATGGAAAGTCACGAGAGAAAATATGTAGTTTTGAACAAGATAGAAATGATAATGCGTTACCACTTGCACGCCCGTTGCACATGGAATAAAAACTTCACTGGAGCCTTAAGAAAACACGTTGAACCAACACAGCATCTTTTGCATTGCACTTGAGTTGCACTTATGCATCGGAAAGCCACAAGTGTCAATTCAAAAGAAACAAGTTATGTCCTCGGATCTCGCGCACTCCGAGTCAATCGTCCCAGAGCTTTTTGCACCGCCATTAGCCAAACAATTAACACGGACGGGACGGGCTTAAAAGCTTTTATGTAGCTTGGATCTGTCAAGACTTGCCGGAGTACCCCCGGGCCCCGAGCCCTTCCTCTGAGGACCTTACAAACGGGCGGATTGCTCGTCAAAGCTGTCGAAGTCGAAGGTGGGTACACCGGCACTGGGCATGCAAAACAACTAAGTATTTATTTGTAAGTCTCGTGAGCATTCCAACACATTGCATTTCGAAATGCACTTTATGGTTGACTTTTTATAAGTTCTGGAATGCCATAAAATATACAAATTATCGTTTTAATTTTAAAAACCCATGTTTTTGCAACAGCATAATTGTAAAACTACCACTATTCTGTACATACAAATAATATTTTAACTTCTTTAGATTTTTTTATAACATTATTTTATTGAGGTCAACAATTGTGTAATCTACAAAACTAAAATATATCTATTGGAATTATACAAATAATAGTAACATGACGAATGTTGGGTTTGAATGTCAATAGAATGTCTTTAAATGCCAACCTAATGAAAATATGTTTTTGTGGTTAGGGTCGTTTAACATAAAGCCGACGATTTTAAAGGATTTATCATAGACCAAATCAACCTAGTTTTGATAATATTTTGTATACCATATTATTATTTTGCCTGTCATAATGTCCTCTGGAAATATAATAATGTATGTAGGTTAAAGAATTGACGATTCAAGATATTGCAGTCTAGATTCTCAAAACCAGCAGCGCAAAATAATTAGTAGTTTTGATGGATTTGTTTGATGAACCTTATCATGGTCGTAAATAAATTTATCCACGTGCATAAAATACGTATAATAAAATAACCTGCGTTAATGCAGGTACATCGCCAAGTCCCTGGCACTGCGTTTACACGTGAGATGTTATTCTTTACTATTTGCTTATATCTCTGTCGGTAGTGTAAACAAATCAGGTTGGCTGGTTGGTTGGCCTTAGGTTGACTGCGGTCGTACCACTGTAGACACACACAGTACGACGGTACCTACAGATTCAGTAGGTACATAGGACGGCAGTGTATTAATCGATGAGAGATCTGTGCGCTCTGCTGTCAGAAATGTAAACAAGACAACTATTTTCCTGTGGATTGTATAAGGCCAGTATAAACGGCCCACCGTGACAGTAGTTGGTAAGGGTGCATTGAAAATTATTGCAAGGCGAAGTCAAAAAGTAAGAAAATCAGTATAATACATTATGTCAAACAAAAATACACTTCATGAGCTTTCTGGTACCTAGTGCTTTCTTTTAATCGTACAGAATTGAGCGTATCACACCAATGCCTAATTTGGAGAGTCAAATCAGAAAAGTGCAAGCAGTAAAAACTGAGCTTACAGCGTCATGAAATTTACACAGATTTTTCTGTTTGGAATTTCTATTTCGACGCGCTTTGAGCTATGGGGCTTTGAATTATCTTAATCGTCAACAAACAGTAGCTAAATTGTTTGTTGCGTAATGCTCAGTCCAAATCTCGGGCGTACACAGTTAGTTAATGTATAGCAAATGGAAAGAAAACAGCCAATCTTTGGTTGAATTGAAGTGTATCAATTAACTTTGTGTAACAGCAGACATTTGCAGAGATAAGAACAACTTGAGGTGTGCTTAACGCGATAGCTGAAAAACGCGTGATACAACTGCAGACTAACTTGTCCACATATCTACCAGACTGACAGTCATGGGCTCATTTTCATTTGTATAAATGCATTTAAGATCACAGCGATATCTCCAATACATTGATTTGATAAACCGCTTTTAATTTGTCTTACACGGAGCATAACGAAGATGTTATTGCTAAATTACTCGGACGCAGAAACTGGTAATCAATACAGGGATTAGCGATTTTATGGAACGTTTTGCGATTTAATCATTATTTATCACTGCCATCTACATTTGAGAATTGAACGGATGTTATAGGCGCTACTGGCAGTAATAGCTACTCGACTTCAATCCGAATTACTTTGCGAATTTATCGCATCAATTAATAACCATTTTTACCTGGCCTGATAGACTGGATTTCAATTAACGTTTGTCACTAAAACGGTTTAATGCTACGGATAATATCGACCCGTCGAGTTCTCGTGATATTTGCGTAATTTTAAAAGAGACACGAGGACCTAAATTAAGTCAAATTTATGGCGCGATTTCATGCTGAAGTCAAGTGGCAATAGTAGAATTAAATAATTCCATTAAAACCAAGGACTGAGAAGTAGAAAGCAACGTTTGGTATCAAGATAAATCTATTAATTTAATCGTGGTCGTCAGTGTGACTAGCTGATTATTTTGCAATAAAAGTGAAGCTATCGTCTGGCCATTTCTCCCGCGCATACGAGAGGTACCTAATGGCTTTAATGTTTGTTATTTATCTACAAGCTCCTAACCCTTGCCTCTTTATATCATCTTCTTCCTCTCAGTTCATTTACCTTCTTCCCACGCGTCCAGACATCTGGCGCCGCTTTGCCTTCCTTACTTACTTCACTTACCTTTCGAAGGTTCCTTTATTTCAACACGCCATCTCCACATAATATCTTATAGCTTCTCGCGAAGTCTCCCCGGAATCATGCATACGCTTTGCACCGAATTATGTAGTACGTGTTGTTTATTCGCAGGTTTTTAAGGTTCGATCGAATGCTTTTTGTGTGTGCGCTGTTGTGTGTCGGGCTGAGTTTATCATTTGTACAAATTTTGACAAAGGTTGATCAGAAATAATGCTGTATTTTGACACAGGCTAATCAGAAATACTGATAAAATTAAATCATTATAAAAATACGCAGAATTTTCTTCGAAGGACGTTATGTACTTAGATAAAAGCTTCCCTAACGTTGTAAATGGACATTTTCACCAAAGTTTGTACATTGCGTTTTTCTCATGTTCCACGATTTCGACTGATTTTTTCACAGTTACACATTATGGAATAATGGAAAGATATACATTTTCAACAGGAAAATACTCCACTAGTCAATTAAAAACAACTGTAGAGCCTTTATAAATTATTTAGATCAAAGTATTTTTACCATGTCACACCTCTAAATTTATTCTTATTTTATCTGATTTCGAAATTCATTTTAGGTGTGTAAGATTTGATTTGTGGTATCTTAAATACCTGACTTTATATATTTTTGGAATGGAGTTTTTACTTAAATTTGAAAGAACATTGAAAAAATCACGTTTAAAATTTCTGATATAGAATCCGTATTCCATTCCGAAACTACATTGGTGAAGACTAAGGACGGGTTGTTTCGGAGAATTTGAACAATTCATCAAATTTCAACGTTCATTTACGGGTTCTGTGAAAGTCCTATTCAAATTCTGTTATTATATCATTATAGGCTAGTTGCTTGACAAAACTGAAATAAAAACAGAATTTAAAAATATCTTTCAAGGAACTTGAAAATTAACTTAAAAATTTTAAGAATTGTTCAAGTTCTCCGAAACAACCCGTCCTTATAAAAGCAAAGTAAAAATAACATAATGGAATACATAAAAAAAACATATACAAACTTTAGGAAAGTACAAAAATGCAAATTCCCGTTTACCAAAGAAATTTTCATAAAAAACAATAATAATAATAATGCTCTGTTTCCTTCGTGAACCCTTTACATAACCTTAAAGTTTGTATTACTTCCCACTCCAACACAAAATGAACTAATTATTTCTGTATTTGTCGTTGGTTTAAATTTTAATTAGACAAAGAAAGGGCGCTTCAATACCATCAATAACAGTAAGTCAATACCATCGATGTCTTATTTGGTCGACGGTCATTACCTACCCAATAAGTTAATAATCTTTACCTTTTGGTTAAAATTGACAATCTTTACAAAGCTACAATACATCTCGAAGAGTAAAAACCAATATTCATGTGAAAATACTTTCGCTTTCATGCAGAGCTTAAAGCTGCAAATTGTGACGAAATACACACACATGTGTTCTTAATTACTTTAAATATACTGCTGTTCATTCTTTCGACAATAATTGGTTCGAATTTTAATGAGCCGTAATCTCGATTATTCGAGAATAATCGGTTGGCTGGTTGGTCGGGCGTGCACGCAATGCGCAGGCAACTTAGAGCAAATCAGAGCAACTCAAAGCAACTCAGAACAGGGATGAGAGAAGGGTAGACATCAGAACAGATGCAGTTTTGTCATAACATACCTCATTATTATTATTATGAGGCGTGTGTGTGGTAATACCACTATGAATACGAAAAAATATGCTTTAGATAAATTGAAGGTTTTTTATCATTTCGCTTGAGTTGAATACAAAAAAAAATTAATGAATCAATAAAAAATATAAATGTAAACTACAATTTTTTTTTCAATAGAAATGTATGAACGCGTAAAGGAAACAACTTTAAAAAATTACAGTATTATAGCTAAGATTATCTGTGACAGTTTCACTTGATTAAATTTTTTGTTGTTTTATAAAATTGCTTACAAAATAAATAAAAACCAGTTTTGTGCTTAAAATCGAACGTTTCTATACTCCGTTTGTCAAGCGATTTTAATGCCTATTACCTACAATATAAGATATACCAAGAGTATACACATTTTTGGCTTATAGCTTCCTCTTAACGAACGAATTAGCGTTCATATTAAATGTTTAGTAAAAAATTAATGTATTATCGCGACGTAGGAACACGTGCTCACAAAAATCGTTCGTCATTATATATTAAAAGAGCAAATGCAGGTGCACGAACACTTGTTCCGATATATTCGTAAAATACTAACCTTTTATTAGGAAATGGCCTGCTGTTAGTTTTTGAGCAGGATTTACTCAGCAATACTCATTTTCTCCGTTTATGACGCGAATGTAAATGAAAAAATCGGGGACGCCCCAGGAAGATATGGCACGATCAAGTGAATCAGATACTGTGAATGAGGTAAGGAGTGTGTGCCAAGACCTAGTTGTTTGGCGGTCCGTCCTCTCTGTCTACCCCTGAGGGGAAACGGCGTGATGGTTAGTTAGTTATTATTGACTCACTTTTGAATGGTAACAAAAACCGTGGAGTAGTAGGTACCTATTTAAAATGTGTAAAACACTGTTCTATAATAATATGGTATCGCGCAGTTAAGTTGCTGAATTCTTATAAATTATTGATACCTATATTGTACATTTAACGTAGGTAGGTACTTAAACGTTTTTCGTTTGATCGAAGTGATTACTATGATCTGATCCGAATAGACGAAAATTTTTTTTTAAATCGTACCTGGTCGCCTTTCACCTGATTGCTTTGACATTGACTTTATAATATTAATAATAATATTTAGATAATTTTTACAGCGCCAATTTTTATGAAAAATCATCTCAAGGGCGCTGTGGACTTATTTCTATGGCACAAGTAATAAACATACAAATTTCGGTTGTGTGTCTTTGATTGTAATTTTGGTTCAATGAACTTGGATTTCTTTTGAATTTAATTGTCGTGGATGATGAAAATGATTGTCTAAAAATTCAGACGAGCCATATAGTGCCTGTGCCCTGTATTGCCTGCAATATAATATTTTAACATAAAAATTATTTGCAGGAATTCGGACAAGCGATAAAATACCTAACTGTAATATAATGTTTTTTTACCAGAAAATGATTTAATTTCTATATTTAAAATATGTAGTTCTTTTGTTTTAATTTTGGGTTAAAAAAATTACAATGTTGGTCGATTGTGGTGTCGTACAACTTCCTCCTTCTAGAGACAACGTTTCAACAGCAGTGTACATCAGCGCGGGACAGATATCAAGTCTAACATGATCCAGGCACTGTAACGTTGTCGGAAAACTTGGCCAAAAGAAGGAGCAAGCGCAACACGGCAAAGTAACCGAAAAATTAATCACATCAGGCGACTATACTAAAAGTAAATGCAGAAAACCATATTAAGAGGATTAACGCTTGCAACACGGTAACACTTCTACATACATAAATATACACTTCACCACACTCTATACATCTGCCCTGATGATAGACACTGTAACGCTGTCCGAAAGGTTAGCTAAAGAAGGAAGCAGCGCAACATGGTATAGTAACCCAAAAATGAAACGGTTATTAATCGCGTCAATAACCTAAAAATGAATCACGATAATACTTTTGGTCGATACATCTGATGGCTACACCAAAACTAAACGCAGAAAACCACATGAAGAGTAAACATAAACGCACACTTCACCACATCTGCCATGATGATGGACACTGTAACTCTGTCCGAAAGGTTGGCTAAAGGAGGAAGCGTAACACGGCATAGTAACAAAAAAAAATTACGATAGCATTCAAAATGTTTAATTTTAATTTACACATTTTGAGATTCTTGGTTTGGACTCGACAGCATCGGCATTATAATTATTTGTTTGTTTGTTTACCAAGGCGCGCCGGGCGGGTACCAGAATTAAACAAGCGAGCTGCAGCAGTCGCAACACACCTAGTTAAGTATAGTCGTACATATAGTCCGGGCTCCCGAGGGGTCAGACGGGTCAGGAGCAACAACCAACAGAGCCTTAAAACTTCTCCAGAAGAGCCATGCACACGTATCACAGCACTGAGTAGACAATACCCAGAATGTGAACCGATTTGATATAATGCAGTGTTGTGCTACCTCTTTGGCCAACGTTTAGGACAGCATTACAGTGTCCATCATCAGGGCAGAGTGCCCTGTTTAAAAATCGTGCCATCTGTTGGAAAAACGTGACACAAAAAGTAAAGTAACACGCGCTATTGTTTTTCTATCTGCACACACAGATTGAACCAAATCAACGCGTGGTGGGGTACAGTTAGTTTCGTAATAAAGATCAGTTACATAAACTCATCATTTACCGATAATATTCATTTTTTCCATAAATTTTTAGAGTTTCTTTGTACCACCCTGAAAAACGTTTTATTTATTTATTTATTAAACGCCATAAAAGGCTTTTACAATAATGTGATATATGAGATTATAAGCACACAGTGGTACGTAGGCGAATATTAGTATTACATTTAAGAACACAACAATATGTATACAAAACGACATTGAATGTGATACAGCTGAAATTTTCTTAAGGCATAGAATGCTACAATAATAGAAAACACTTTATTTAAACAGGATAAAATATACAGAAAAGGTGACTTGCCAACAGATATAATCTAGCAAAATATTATAATAGCGCAAATAGTAGTGAGTTTATTGTTACAATCAAATTTATCTCCATATAAAGAAGAATTCCAGTATTTGATCTATTTATTTATTTATTTATTTTTCATGTTCTCCGTAAAACGGTTATTCACCAATACATTATGGAGAAGATTACAAATTGGACAAAAAGTATAGCAAAACACATAAAAAGGTCAGTTTCACTACTTTGTGACATACGTCAAAAGATAATTGTTAAACTGCCTGTAGGTTACGTTAAAAATGTCGATGGTCAATGCAGACTCGTTGAGCAGTTCAGTCGCTCTGTTGACTGGGGCGTTCTGATAGGCAGAAGTCCTCGCTTTTGGAGCATAAAAAAGGGTATGGGACCTTCCACGAGTATACTTGTCTGGGACATATAAGTTAATCTCTTTCAAAATAGGTGGATTATGTATAGTTCCAGAGATTATCTTAAAAAAATGTTTTCCTAAAAATATTTTTCGGCGGGCTTCTAATGTATTAAGATCGAGCATTCCTGCTAAGAATAAGGATGGATACAGGAAAGGGTAGTACATATATTCCCTCATATATAGGTAACGCATGAATCTCTTTTGTACTTTTTCTATTTCGAGAATATGGTTTTGCTCAGAAGGGGCCCAAATAATGGAGCTATATTCCAAGATACTGCGAACAAGTGCTTCATACGTTCTTCGGATTGCGATTCCGTTGGTAAATGATCTTGAATTACGAAGAACAAATCCAAGCATTTTGTTGGCACGGGAGACAATATCAGATATATGGGATTTGAAAGAGAGATTTGCTTCAAAAATTACGCCAAGGTCTCGAATCTCATTTTTACGTGTTAATTCATGTTTATTAATGTGGTAGGGGAACAGGAATGTATCTTTGGACCTTGTAAATGTAACGACACTGCATTTCTGAATACTGAAGGGTAAGTTGTTCAGTTCCGACCATTTGACAAGAGAATCAAGATCGTTCTGCAGAAGAATGGAATCGATGTAACTTTTGATTGCTTTGAAAAGTTTTATATCGTCAGCAAAAAGGAGATATTTTGAGTGGTTTATAGTGTTGCCAATGTCATTGATGAATAAGAGAAAGAGAAGGGGTCCTAGATTCGATCCCTGGGGAATCCCGGAGTTAGTTTTGAATTCGTGAGAGATATGGTGTCCGTAAAATGACAACTAACAATTCGAACCTATCAATATACCATCAAAACATTAGATCAATAAACAAAAACTTTGACCAATTTCTCATCCAACTCGAACTTACTAAAATCAAATATGATATAATTATCCTGACAGAATGTTGGCTAACACCTTCTTATACTCCCAAAATTATTCTTGATTACACTCACCACCAAACCATAAATCACTACAAACAAAACGACGGTATAGTAGTATACACACTAAACAATACTCATAACGCGTGTAACGTCAAAGAAATTACCATTACAAATTCAAACTGTCTCCAAATAACATACAACGTCAACACATGTATCATCGCACTTTACCGCTCTCCTTCTAAACCAAATATATCTCCATTTTTGTTTGACTTAAATAACTGTCTTACTGAGCTAAACAAAATAAAGAACTTAGTTTTAATTGGAGACCTAAACATCAACATTCTAACAAACAATGAACATCCTCAGTGTCAAGACTATTTAAATACAGTAATGTTTCATGGAATGGTAAGCACTATAAATTCACCAACTCGATGTACGCAATACTCCTCTTCCTGCATCGACCATATTATGGTAAAATCATCCAATCTATACACCTCTGAAATTCATACGTCATCAATTACAGATCACTATGCCACCTCCTTCACAATGGGTTCCAAACACAATGTACACAATAAAGCTTCAACTACAACAACTAAGAAAACAATTGACTATGACAATCTCAACAAAATGATTAAATCCAAATCCTGGGACATACTACATAATATAACAAACACAGAGGATGCCTGGAATTACTTCTCTAACTACCTACAAGACACCCTTAACCAAAACACCAAAATCACCACCAAAAACATTCCTAAAACTATCAAACCCCTTAAACCATGGATAAACCATACAATCATTAACTGCATTAGGAAACGCAACTCCTTACATAAAAAGTGTGCCACGAATCCTTACGATATCACACTCCATAATTTCTACAAAAGATACAGAAATATTTGCACACAAGTAATTAGGAAAGCCAAAAATTTATACTATAGTAAGAAAATTTCCGAATGCAACAATGACCCTAAAAAAATATGGAGAATCCTCAAGGAAGCAACCAATTCACACAAAGCTACCGACGTCTTAAACTCTCTCAACATCAATGATAACACGGTACACGTTACATCGAACCCTAACACAATTCTCAATCATGTAAACCATTATTTTGCAAATATAGGGTCAGAATTAGCAAAAAAAATCACAACAGATAACAATACACCTAACACTAGAGACCCCTCTACCAATGATGAAGTCCCAACACGTTTTGTTCTTAAAACGGTTACAGAGAAAGATGTTTCTGTAGCAATAAACTCTCTCAAAAACACTTCATCTGCCGGCATAGATGAAATACCAAACACTGTACTTAAAAAAATTGCCCCTGGTATAATTCAACCAATAACTCATCTTCTTAATATTAGTTTCCGCCAAGGCCTTTTTCCCACTATTCTAAAACAAGGTCTTATTATCCCAATTTTTAAAACAGGTTCTAAACTTGACATCAGCAATTACCGTCCAATTACGTTGCTCAATTCCATTTCCAAAGTATTTGAAAAGATCGTGAATAATAGTCTGATGGAATACCTAGAAGCCAACAACCTTCTATCGCCTCGTCAATTTGGCTTCAGAAGACATAAAAGCACTAACGATGCCATAGCCACAGTAACTGACCATATTTCTGGCCAACTAGATAAGGGCTCGAAATGTCTATCGGTATTTCTCGACCTCTGTAAAGCGTTTGATACAATCTCACATAACAAATTGGAACGCAAAATGTTCAATGTGGGTATTAGAAATAAAGAACTAGACCTTCTCTCCAGCTTCTTATCTGGCAGATCCCAATGCATTAAACTCGGAACAACAAAAAGTCAATTTTTGCCAATTAGTTATGGTGTCCCACAAGGCAGTGTTATAGGTCCAACGCTCTTCCTAATATATATAAATGAGTTGTGTAACCTAGATATCGATGCCACTATTGTCAGTTTCGCCGATGACACAGTCCTTCTATTTTAATCAAAAGACTGGCCTACCGTATACGCCAAAGCGGAAGGAGGAATTCAAAAGGTAAAACATTGGCTCGACTCTAATTCACTAACTCTCAATATACCTAAAACAAAATACACACTATTCAGTCTCATAAATATCCCAAAGTCAAACCTAAGTCTAACTTTGAAAATACACAGATGCAAAAATTCATCTCTTAACCGGAATTGTGACTGCCCATGCTTAGAACAAGTAAACAATATTAAATATTTAGGTATAACTTTTGACAAAAATCTTAATTGGAAACAACATATTCATAACACCACGAATAAAATCCGTAAATCTATATACTTTTTCAAACAAACACGCAATTTTATTGACCTTAAACTTTTAAAATCAGTCTATTACTCACTATGCCAATCACACATAGAATACGGAATTCTAGCTTGGGGTAATGCTTCTTCTAGTGCCCTTGACCCCATTATAAAAGCACAAAAATTAATCATTAAAATAATCCTTAAGGTTCCTCTTTGTACCAGCACTGATACGATCTTCAATACTATCAATGTTATGGACATAAAACAGCTGTATGCAAGATCCATCTTGGTCAACTTACACCAGAACAATAAATCACTATACAAACCAACACAAACTATTCACAATACCCGAGCCAAAAACAAAGAACTTCTTCAAACTCCTTTTGCTAAAACCTCATTCGGACAAAGACATTTTAAAAACATAGCTTGCAAACTATACAATACACTACCAACTACGATCAGACAATTAGAAACAATGACAAAATTTAAACACGAAATAAAGAAATGGATTGCAATCACAGGGCGTCCCACTATTGCAAGCATATGTAAACCAAATTGCACATAGACAACAAGTACTATTTACACACGACCAAATTCAAACTTAATTAAAATGATCTATTTATATTTTCCCACATACTAATAATGAACACAATCTTAACAGGATTAACCCAATCGTTCTTTTGATTGTATTGAAATTATTTTGTATTATTTTTATATTTTGTATTTACCCTTATTGATATTCACTTAACTATATGTATACATATCGATGTACTCTATGTCTGTCTCGACACAGGTTTACCCTAGTGAGACAGGCATCGAAAAACCACTTATAAAAAACTTTATATAGATAAATAAAAAAAAAAAAAAAAAAAACTGACATACTGACGACGATTGCGTAAGTAGCTAGCCACAAAAGCGAGGAAATTCTGAGAGAATCCGATGTCACTTAATTTTTTTAATAAAATATCATGGTCGACTTTATCAAATGCTTTCTCGAAGTCTGTATAAATCACATCAACAGGTACAAAATTTTCAAATGAATTATTAATATAGGTAATGAGATTCATAAGATTCGTTGAAGGTGACAGTGTGGGACGAAATCCGTGCTGATTTTCGGTGAGTGCGTGTTTTGTTTGGTTATATATCTGTGAATAAATTATGGTTTCTAAAAGTTTTGCGGGTGCTGACAACACAGCTACAGGTCTTTCACCAAAAGTAGGGAAAGATTGACCTATATACATACCAATTCTCTAGGAACTATGTCTTCAGTGTTCCGCATGCATTAAAAACATAACTCGCTAAATGTCCGAGGCCAAATCACAAAACAAACAAAAAAAGGGTCTAACATAATAACGAGATTGTACTGATTATTAAACCATCGGGATACCTCTAGGTCCTTCGGGATATTCAACAAGTACTGAACATACTCAGACAGTCAGGTACGTGAGATTCTTTTGTAATTGTAGTCATGAGCGAGGTGAACATAAAAGTAGTTTTGCCCCTGAGTTTCGCATTAAAGATTGACCCATCTTCACGAACAGTCTGCCGCTAGTCTAGACGGATGCTGTAAAAAAGTATTGAATCTTCCAGAGTTGAGAAAGATCCTGTAACCTTTGCATATTGTAGTAATGTAGATATTATGGTAATTTTTCTGATCGGCAGTTAGTGCTCCATACAGAACAATGTTTATTGCTATGCAGCATACCTTATACCTTTTGATTCTTGCTGCTGTCCTGGTATATTTTTTATTACTTCTAGGTACACGGAGAAAAATGACTAATGACAAATATTGCTAATTTATTAAGAATCTCTTCGATTTATTCGTTATCCTTTTAAAAATGGGATTGCAGGCCCTTAACGAATGAATTGATAGGAACACGTATTCATGAAAATTCAAATATAATTTGTATTTCGTTTTCGTATATATATTATCGAATGAATTACTAAAAATTACGAATTTACTACAAGTTTGTCAGGAAACGGTCTGCAATCCCGTTTTTAACCGGATGACAAATACTCATTTTTCTCCGTGTAAGTGGGGGGTAATTGAACACAATAATGTGTAAATTTTACGGTTTAAAGGTTTTTTAATATTTAAATCAAATCAGCCGTACCGAAGAACATCCCCGTGCTGCTCATAGTATTTACGGTTAGGTATGTAGGTACCTAACGTACGCCAAATTTAATTGGATATAAAACTTAGAGAAATAATAAATAAATACAATGTCAAAATTTGACCTAAGATAGTATAAAATATTTAAGGGTTATGTCTCTCTCTGCTTCTGGTAAGACTTTATTTCTTATTGCAATACATGACACGACATGTATTACCGTTATCAAAAACATTTCGCCTGCAAATTGCTTTTTGTTGCGCTCGTAGTGCCGACACCTACTCCGGCAGGCACCGACCCAGTGCCACGGAGCAGTGGCGTGTCCTTCTGGTAACACCGGCCCGTTAGCACTAGTGCTAGTCCGGTAGCTCCAGCCATTGCTAGTCCGGTAGCCGCCTACCTGAGCCGCCTACGCGCTGACGGCTGAAGAGGGAGTGAGGCGATAAGGGAACTGTCCAAAAGGTGGCGCAAACAAACCAACGACATTCCGACACAGATTTAAAGCACAAAAATATTAAATTATGTGACAGTTTCTTAACAGATCAAAAGTGATTGCAACACAGCTTGGGCAGATTGGGGATATATTCAAAATTTAAACGCGTTGAGATAAGATACTTAAATAGGAAGTACGAAAGTATTCTCTTTGAGACTCGAACTCAATTCGCCCGACTGCTAGTCCTGGCGTCTTAGGCAAGCTATTAAACACCTCCATTTACAAACACAATTAGACTGAAAGTTCTCATCTAAATAGAAAGTGAAGAACATAAAAAATAATAAAATTGAAAGCTTTATTCCAATGATAGCCTAAATTTCATATTTTTCACAACCTTTTTTTCACACTTACCAATGTTTTAATAGATTTTTTGGACTGTATGTATACACAAAGATTCCTGTCCATTTATTTTCAGTGGAAGTAGAAATTTATGTGTTGAAAATGCAGACCGTAAGCTCTGCTTAGATCGTAAATATTCTGCTCATGCACTGATTGCATAAGCACCAAAGCTGCCGAGAGTAAATAATTCAAATTCAACTTAATGCTGGGAGGCCGCATCGTAAATGATTCGCATCAGCTCAAGATTCAAACTCACTCAGAGATTGGTTATTTAATGTAGTCTGAACAGGGTTTGAATGGAAAAGTTTGTACAAGGTTCATTGCTTTCCTCTTTATCCCAAAGGTATGTTGACATGGACTTTATCAGAGCCAGGAAGAAAGGACTTCCTAGAAAGAGCCAGTTCAGGGTTTCTAAACGTCTTTGAGCGGTGAGAAGAAAATAATAAAAAATCTACTTTCAATATGTTTTGAAAGCTTATCAAATCTTTGTGTTATATGTGTGATTTAAATTAATTTATATATATATATATATATATATATATATTTTTTTTTTGTAAAAGATTATACATTTATATACATTATTTAAGAAATGTTTTGACTGCCCAACTAGGAGGATTCCCGTTTTAGGACAGTCAAATTAGGATGAGTACTAACATTTTGATAATTTGTTTGATAAGTATAGTATTAAAATAATAATGAAATAATAGGTATATGTACTTTTAACTGGTGCCTTAGCCTACTAACATATTTTTTATAAATATGAATAACAAAGAGAAGAAATGGAATAAAATAAAATATCTAATTAAACATAAGATTAACTGCTGCTTGGGTAGCATTCTACTTTAAAAGTACTAGGTAGGTACATATATACACATAATGATAAAGATTAGAACATAAATATCTGGATGATAATTGCTACAATGGTTTTTGCTATGCCTGTCTCATGTCACATCTCTTTGAGAAGAGTTCCCGTGTCGAGAGTGTTATTATAGTTGAAAAGTCCGACTCTCGGAAGTTTAAAGAAGTTGCAAAGATGCAAATAGCAATAGTATGTTATTCGTTCGCAAAATTTGCACAAAAAGGCCTTTCATGAAAAGTGTTCTGAAAAGGCCTCATCACTTAGTATTTCAATGAACAAAAGTTATTAATACTGATAAAAACTTCATGCAAGGTTTTCCAACGCTAAAAAATACTCTACATACAGTATCCATACATAAGATTTCCATGTATGGAGTTAATGTAAACATATAATAATTTCATGCCAAATACTTTAATCAAATCTTACCCCAGAAGTATTTCTTCACAAGGCCGACTACAGTACAGGCATGGCGCACTGACGGATTTTTACGTGAAACGTGATCAAGTCAGTGCCATCGATCAACGACAATTTGCAAATATCAGATATTCTTGTTGATGCTCGTTGTTACTGCGGATTTATGTGTTACTGTACAGCAAGCATATTTAAAACAAATAGAGAGTTCAGACTACATTAAAGGACGAAATTTATTAAGCGACTGCAATGACTTTGTAATTTGGCATGTACTCTAAACTTCAGTCGGCCTTATTTCTTAGGTGTGACAGTATACCAGAAACTTGGATTAGTTATTTAGTATTTAAAACGACTGAGGAATAAGAGTACACTAAAAAGTTAAATGCTTTGGATTGGGAATACATAATACATTGACTGTGGTCTTATGGTTGAATCGTTAAGTGCAGTTCAGGATTTCATTCCGGCATTAAGAAAGAAACCACGTTGATTCGTCGTTGCCATCATAAATGCAAGAAGTTGAAATGTTAAAGTCCATAGTTTGGGGTAAAGGAAGAAGTTTAGGCAGTTGGCAATTGGCTGCAAGTTTTACGGACCAAGTTTTACGGCCAGTGAATGGTTGCGGGTTCCGGGTTCCGGTTGACGTGAAATGGAGTCGATCTAATTAATTTATTCGGAAAACTAGCGATTATAGAAGCTAGATTATACTGTAAGCGATAATAATAAAAAAGAAGAAGTGATAGTTAATTAAATTTTGATTCTAACCACAAGAATCCAAACTAAAATTGATTATTAAAAACAAGTTCAATACTTTACGGTTACGGCTTTATCGAAATAACAGTGTTTTTGTGCAGATCCATCCAAATTACGCACCGTACATCCATCTACGTTCACAGCAAAAATCTCAACCAACGATGGCAGTAACGTGCAAACGGTTCAGACAAGAAAAATGGCTTTTTTATTTAACGTTTATAGTAACTTAAGACATGAATAAATTAATTAAAATATATAAAAAAATTGCCGTCTATTAATTGAAATATCAGAACTCTTTTTCGCTTCAAGCTGTTTTATTGAGGGCTCAATTATTATTTATCATTTTATTTAGTTCCAGTTGGGGAATCAGTGGGACTATGTCATCCCCAATTGGGGTATGTTGTAAGAGGGGGAAGGAGATGGGGAACAGAAAAGCTGGCTGTTTAGATCTGGTCACCAAAAAAGGAAAATGCCATTTCGAGCAACGTATCGATCCTAAATGGTGGTCTCTCACCAGGGCAATACTGATATTATATTCTTCTCTGATTAATATTAAACTTTTCTTAAGAAAGTAATCTAATCGTGTTTTGTATAAAATTTATTAACGAAATATTTTAGCTTAATATCCAAAAATTTAATTTTCTTTTTGTTACAAAATAGTTTAAAGTTAGCGTTGAAAATTCACCCAGACGATTAGTTTAAAAGATCTACGAAAATTCTGGGATTTTCGTAAATCGAACTTTTAAAGAATTTAAATCAACGTTTTTGTTTCAGCTAGTCAGATTTCAACAAGGGGGAAGATTTCCCAAATTTTCCTCAAGTATTTTAATTAGATTAGAAGCAAAGGTGTAAAAATAACTAGATGGGCCTACTGATAAATAAAAAATATAAACGTGAGTATAATTTTTGAACTCCGAAATGATAACTCTATTCTTCAAATTGCGACATCGCATTGACGATACATAATCAGAATGGTGATTCAGAAATAATAATAATATTTGGAAGATGTTTTTGTGTAAAATCACCTCTAGGGTGCTGTAAAAATATGTATAGTATAATACATTTCTACAATGATCTATGTTATCTATCACTAACTAGTCAAACTGTTATCAATTTATGGCTAACAGATTGCATCCACGGGTTCGTCGATCACTAATACAAAGCTATATATGTCCAATGCATACGTTTTATGAACTATATAGGTATATAAGACAAATTAAACCATGTGTTGCTCTGAAATACAAAGATTTACTTTTAATTTCACATTTACTAAAATACTAATTAAATTATCGTAACGTTACAAACATTACCTGAAGTACAAAGAAACGACATTTAAAGTTTATTTGTCGATCTTTTTATATTAAACAAATTAAATATTTCAATCACTCAAATGTCAGCCACATAGTGAGTAAACAATAATGCTATTAACGTGTAACCAAGACAACACATTAGAAAAGCGTATAAAATAAAATAAAAATTCATAATTCAAACACAAAGGAATCCTAGGCATATCTAGGTAGGTACTTATTAGTACTTATTCCTTTACATATATGTATATTTTATATTTTTAATTTTTGGTTATTTGGTGTACCGACTACCACCTAAGTCGAGTGGTTCAAATATTCTCGCTACCAATCCAGAGATCGCGGTTAAAACTCAGGCAAATATGATTATTTTATGACATTTCACATTTAATTCATAGTAAAAATATTTTTGCGGCACGTTCCAGAGAACGAACGAACGATTGCTTGAAATGGCTTTAGCCGTGTTTTGTAACCATTTCTGAATAGCCAAGTCCTTCTTCTTTTACTCCCTTGAGCCTCACAACATAATCTAATTGGAGATGTCATTGCCACACTGTCGGGAACAGTTGGTAAGCTGATGCAGAATCCACATAAAAAAGGACGATCTTGGGAATTCTGTAACATCGGGCGGAAGAGGCAGAATTCTTATTACGAGGGGACCGAAGAAAGGAAGAAAGCTCACTCGAGATGGTTTTCTGCTAAACAAAAACTGATTCACCTTGTGGTAGATACTCTTGTATAGGAGGAGAGGTTGGACAAAAAAAATCACCCGAAAATGTTCAAGTTAGCGAAACCGAGTCCTTCGGAACAATGGGGTTTTCTTTCATAGAAGTTTCAAGGATAAAAAAAGAAAAAAAATACGAGGAAACACAAGAGCACACTGCTTGAGATTTTAATGAACCGATACGCGACTTCTGCAACTCAAGTCATTATTTTAATGATATATTTATAAATACTTTATATAGACGAAAAAAAAAAATATATATATTAAAATAAATATGGGCGCTGAAGATAAATTTACAGGTTATTATTTTACTTTAAAAGTTACAGTGACAAACTGACGGATTATCTTAACTAGCGGATTGCAATCTTTAGAGCACAGGCGTCAGGTAGGTATGCTGTCCTTGTTCTACCGGAATTAAAATGGAAGATGGACTGAGGAACTGGCGTCATTGATCCCTTCGGCTCCGGTGCATACTGCATAGTCTGTGTACACGCCAAATGCGCGCCCAACATATGTACACGGTTGACATTTGTCCCATGAGAATCACATGAGAACAGGTCGTTTCCATGACTAATTCTTGAGTTCAACGGTTATTGTTTTTGCCAACTTCTGTGTTTCCTCCCTCTGACCACAAAACCCATATTCACTGCTTCCTCTCCTCAAAAAGACCCCTCGGTCTTTCTCGGTCGGTCCTCTGTTTTGGCGTTTTTCTCAATATACGATTGAGAATTTGTGCATATTTTATACAGTGGAAATAAATTGATATTACAATCGTTTAAAATTCGATCTCTCCCAATTTGTACTTCTGATTAAATGCCAAAACTTATGTTGTTTGTTGTTATTATGGTAACTTCGCCCAAGTGTGATTTGCGCCCTTCGCGTTTTAGTCATTTGGTGAGGTGTGGAAAGAAACTCCTTGTATGTAGGTGGTTGGAATAATTACTACTGGTCGCACTGTTACAATGTTAAGAAGTCTGGATATGAAAAAAAGGACGAGACAAACTGTCGCACGCTTTTATTACATACAAACAATAGGGCTGTCTCTTACATATTCGATTGTCCCTTTCATACACTGGGTAATACACAGGTAATACCGTTGTCAGAGATTGACTCTTATAAAATATAAACTTTCTGTTGGGAATTGAGTTAACTAAGAGCTTCACAGATGCACTCATAGAGGGCAGTGCAAAGAGCTTGCTTGGAAATACGCAAGATGGAAGCTAGTAGCCAGTAGTCGCTAGGGCCAGTTAGAATGCTCCCAGACAAACTTGGTGTTTTCAGATCTCATTTAGCTAGCTCCTAGTTAGGTCGACTATCGAGTCACTATTGTAATACGCGAAGTATTAATAAATCCCTGATTTAACACAAAGAACTTATTATTTAAAACTTCCACGACGAGTTGGAGAACTGTTTGTGGGAACACAACACTTTCTAATTTAAATTATGTATCTAAGTAAACGTAAAATATGATGCAGACCACTTAAAAGTCCCCCTTGCTAAGTGTATTATACATTTCTCCAGTTTTAATAAAATTTTCATAAAGAAAAGCCAAAGAAGATTGGCAAACTTTGCAATATTAATCTTTACACTACCGTGAAAGTAATATGAAGAAAGCAAGTAGTTAAGTGTATAGAAAGCAGAGTGGTCCGGCGTACGAAGTGGGGGGGGGGGGTGATACCCTCTTGTCTCAGATCGCAAGAGGAAAGAGCTCCAAAGAAAACCCGAAACCCAAGTGCCGGGACCGGAAACACTCGAGTTTTTTTTCCAGGAATAAGGCAGCCTACCTATAGTCTTTTAAGCAAAATAATCAGGCTGTATTGCGGTATAAAATAAATTTAGGGAATTAAAAAAAAACGAGAATAATAAATTCGTTTGTTAAAACAGGATTGGCAAGGGAATAACGCTGGCTCAACTGGGTCTAGTAAATTCAACATTAAAAAAAAAAAAACAGTTCCATGTTTATAGGGAAAAAATTAATATCAACTTTGATGTTGCCTTGAGAAATTTCTCTGGTGACTCTGTCTGTAACTCCGTTTTAATGAACTCTATGGATTACTTGGATACATGGATTTGCGTTGAATTTGTCATTTTCAAAATTAAAACTGATTGTGGGAGCAATTCAGATAAGCGACAAAGTAAGTACTATATCTTTTTGTATTTCAATTAATTAATTAATAATTCTGTAACTACTTCAAATGACTGCATTTTCTTTAGTTTAATTTAAAAAAAAATTTAAGTGAATAAATTTTGAACGTAGCAACATTACTTGGATTTATTTTAATCCAAACGGATTTATCTCTCTCGGGTAGGCACTAGTTTTAGTACCTGTCTAGAGGCAGCCTTCACTACATCCTTCCGCAGACTGAAAGTCATGGAAAGCGTACCATTTCCGTTTTTCTCCATTCCAAATTTAAAGTTTTCCGGAAACGAAGAAACCCAAAAAACAAACGAGGGAATTTAGTTTAACTGTCGCCGGGCGGCTACCAGCCCAATGGGTACTTGGCAACTTCAGCGGGTACCCGAACTCTGATAAAACTACAGGTTAAGGGGGTAGATCAAGGAATTTATTATATGGGATACTTGCCGCAGATTGCGGATATCTCTGAATGAAATGAGAGAATAAAAAAAAACATCGAAACAATTTAGAATATTCTAGGATTTTTTGGTAGTCAAAATAGGGGATTTTCGTTAGTTTTTTTTGGAACAATGGTTTGGAACCAGTGTTTTTTCTTTCTTAATCTTTTTATATTATATGTCTGACTATGACGGAAAAGGAGATAGCACGAGTTTTATGAGGAGGTGTCGTTTGGTGACAGATATAGCACTACGTGATCCGAGTGATGTTAAGCAAACCCATAACTGAAAAATGCTGTTAAAATTAATATTGAGATAGAAGTCAGTTAATTGCCTAAGATTGTTGGTCGAAGATATGAGATTGATTTATTGGGTCAAAGAATACATTAAAATTCTTTGATTAATAATAATTGATTGACGGTTTTCACGTTAATTTTGTAGCTAATTATTTGTAATAGTGTCTACTCATAATAAGTAAAACACGATTTATACTGTTTTTGGCGTGGAAGCTGTGTCGTCTTGCGAATGCATAACAGCGCCCTTGAGCTGATTTTTGAATCGCAAATCTTGTCTGCGAATTAATTTGTGATTTCATTTACAAAGTTGAATATAATCAATTAAAGACACCAGTATTGGGGGAGCTGTGGTTAACAGTTAGAATTAGTAAGGGATTCTGACTTACCCCATGTATTTTTTTAAAATTAGTTTCAATTGCAAAGTTTGTACCTGAAGTGTAATATATGTAAGTATAAAATCAAATTTTTTCACAGTCCTCACCAAGGTTTCCTGTTCTGAGGCGGCCTGTAGTTTTTTAAACTTTTTTTATTTAGTTGTCTTTACATCGTCTTCATATTGTTTGTAAGTTTTCACAAGCTTCCGTAATATACACACTTAGGGAACATATTCACTGCAAAGGTTTTCTTAACAGACTGATCATGAATAATAAATTATTGCAATGTCACTAATGTAGGTATGTCCTCCACACTGTCATAGAGGGACAGGTAATTACTATTGAATAATTATTGGCAAAAATCAGTTAACGAAATCAGTGTCAATTATTATAAATGTAACACAGTGTCTATATTCGAATCAAATAAAAGCAAGATTGACCAATTTGCAATGATTTTTTTGGCTTATTTTTAGTATATTTCTGGGAACATTTGGAGTCAGTTTCAATTCACCCTTTATCCAATATCCCGAGGTACCTACCGGCCGACCTAGACATTAATACGGGGTACTTTTGAACGGTTCTGCGAGTAAGTACCGGCTGGAGAGGCGTTTAAAAATCGAACGCGACTGCCCGAGCTTCCTTTATCGACCGACGGCGGCGCCGTTAATGGCGGAAGAGGAAAATGGATTTTCGAGAGACTATTGCTGAATGGACTCTGTTCAGATTTTTTTTGCCTTTTTTATAGTCCACTTTTCAGTCTCGTCCCGGTTTAATGAAGAAAATCTGATTTTAAAGCAGACTGAATAATGGAGCAAAAAGTCTCTAAGAGCAAGATATAATAAAATAATTCGCTAAAATGAATACCTAGATGACTGTTTTATCTGTCTTTGTTGCTTTGAGGTAGATGGGTCGAAAGTGGTATGTTATGTTTTTGGGCAATTTTTGGTATTCTATAAAAACTGTGTAAAAAAAATACTGTATAAAAGTTATCGAAGTTATTATAATTAAAATAATTTTAAGGTTATTTGTGTTATGACTGATAACAGAAAAACTGGCACGATCAAAAGTGTACTATCAAAAGTGTAAGGCGATCTATAAAACGTGACTTGCGGAGAATTATCAAGATAGTTTTTGCAATTTTAAATTATTTAAATTAATTCTCTCTATGAATATTTAAACGTGTGTGTCATTAAATAATGCTGAAAATTTATGGTATATTTAAGAATCTGTGAACTAAAATTATTACTAAACTAACGATAGAGAAATCGTAAGTTTCTGCCGCTTTCAAACGATGTATTTCAAGTAGCCGGGTAGACTGTATGAAAATAATAATTAGGTTTTATGCAAATGGCTGTATGATTTATAATCATTATAGATAACTACGACGACGTCAAAATAATGAATAAATTAATAAAACATCCTTGTTATTAACGTGTTTCGCAGAAATGTCGTGATAGTTATCTTACATTTTCTTCTTTCTGGAATGCTGGAAACTCAATTTAGATATTCGCAAAGATGTAAACATCAATTTGAAAGAGAAATATAAGAAAAATACTAGTAACTCCACATTTTTTCAATTGTTGTCCACAAAAATCATCTGCGAAGAGCAATATTAGCTCTAAGTTACGCTGTTATGAGATACGATTTTTTAATTGTTGTCCACAAAAATCCTCTGCGATGAGCGATATTAGCTCTAAGTTACGCTGTTATGAGATACGATTTTTTAATTGTTGTCCACAAAAATCCTCTGCGATGAGCGATATTAGCTCTAAGTTACGCTGTTATGAGATACAATTTTTTAATTGTTGTCCACAAAAATCCTCTGCGATGAGCGATATTAGCTCTAAGTTACGCTGTTATGAGATATGATTTTTTAGATAGCTACTTTAAGTCGATTATTGAATTCACGATCTCTAGACAGCGATGGCAAAAATCGGTGAATGATCGATGATTTGTTAGATATTTTTTACTTCACATTCGATTTTTTTTAATGTTTTAATTATCTAAATGTTTCAATTATGCATATCACTACTCTAGACCCAGATTCCAAAAACTTTTACCATCTTACCACCCTGCTGCAGATCTTAACAACTAATTTAATATCTGCACAGATGTTTTTAAGGGAATCAGGAAATTAAATCTAGGAAGCGTTCAATACGATATAAGTCATAAAGACATGCCTAGGTAGAAAATTTAATTTTAATGCAGTCAATGCTTGAAGAAGTTATAATATAATAAAATTGCACTTTAAAAGAAATTTCAGTGGAGGAGCAATACATTATCAGCTCCATGGCAAGGTTACAAACTCAACAGCAAATTGTAGCACAACTTTTATAAATGAAAATGATTGAAAGCTTACTGATAAAAAATATTCTTCAAATTATACGTAATCCGGTTAAAAACGGGATTGCAGGCCCTTAACGAATAGGTTTCCGGATTAACTTTTATTATTTAGATTATGATTAGATTATGTCAGAACACGTGTTCATAAAACTCCTAACGTTTTCGCATTTTGTCATTATATACTATTAAGACAAGACATGCAGGTGCACGAACACGTGCTTCAATATTATTACGAATTTACAAAAAGTTTATCACAAAGCGGCCTGCAGTCTCGTTTGAACCAGATGAACAATAATTTGAAGAAATTTTTAATAAATCAGCAATACAAATTTTACCTATCTTACATCCATCTAAAATAAATGAATACCTAAAGTTTTAAGTCATGGCTTTGTTAAGCGTCCTTGTGGTGTTATTTCTCTAAACTGGCATTAAATCAAGTGTCACCATCAGTATTTTATATTTTAGTGAATTTTATTAAATTTTGTGGTGCAGCCCTTATGCACACACTGAACCGCCACTGAGAAGTGCGTACTTCACTTTATTCACATTAAATTATGAAAAGCTTCTCGGAATGCAGTTCTTAAAGTTTTATAGCGAGATAGAAGCTACTTTACGACGCGCTGCAAACGTTTTCAGTGTTTTACTTGAGATTTTGTTTTAAAATAATATCGTGGGCTCTTGGCAGTAACCGCAAAATTCCGATTTAAAACATCATTATAAAACACAGTCTTGTGTAAATAATTAATCGAAAATCTCTTCATAGCATGACACAGAGCTGTAAAAGTGTAGACTCTCGACCAAGAAGTAACGGTTTAAAAACCAAGCTAAGTGTAAATATAGGGAATTGACGATTATATGAAGGGTTCATTAGAATATTAAAACTATCAATGGAATAAATAAATATAGTGGTATATATCATGAAACTTGCTCAACCCAAGCGGTTCGCTACGTTTGGCGACTTAGCAGGGGTTCCCGGGTTCATGAGGTGAGCTGAGCGACAGATGCCGGATCTCGACTAGCAATCCGAAGGTTGCGGGTTCAAATCCCGGCGTGCGCTTTTTTGTGACGAATTTGTGTAATTTCAAAATTTTTAATTAAAAATAATAAGTAATATTACTTGTGGAAAGTTCCAGAGTGGAAGATACTCTCAGTATATCCCTGTTGTAAGCCTACCGTTCAGAACTGAAACACTGCTTGAAATGGCTTTAGTCGTGTTTGGCGACTAGATCTGAACAGCCAGATACCCCCAATTTATCATCTCCTTCACCTTCCTGCTACCCCCCTCACTGGCTCCAGACTTTTGGGAACAGTTGGGACTCTTGTGCGGTATTCAGATTTAAAAAAGATGCGTCTGCCCACCAACTGCGTGGCAAGCCGGATCGGGAGAGACTGGTTGAGGGAGACCTTTTCACTTCTCCAGCAGGGCTCTCAGAACTTTCATAAAAAGACTCTCCCCAACATCCCCAAAGATGAGATAGGCCTTGAGGGGCCATTATTTTCCTCAGTGCCTCTTGTATGGAGCTAATGAAAAAAAATACATATATACTGGTGACCGGATAAAATCATCAAAATGATAATTCATCACATCTTTAAAAAGTTATATAAAGTCATGGAAAGTGATGAAACAAAAACCTTAATAACTGTGGTAAGTAGGTTAAGTTAGGTTAGGTTAGGTTTAATTTTTTTTTTTCATCGTTTCTATCACTTTTTTTAAAAGTGTGTTGAATTGTTACTGTGTTGAGTTATCATGGAACCATATATACTATATATCACCACTTTTTAAAAAAATGGAGGGATATATCGTATTCCGGGTTCGGAATTGTATAGCTGAGCAGTGACCTTTTTGTCAACATTGTCAACAAGCCAACGATAGTAATAATAACATAATAATAATAATATAATTTTTATACTGCCGTTTTGAGCAAAATCACCTCAAGGGCGATGAATAAGATGAATAAATGTTTTTATTGTGTACCTATCTTGAAGGACGTGCAACGTTTTTTTTTATATAAAAAAGGTAAAAGGGCGGAACATGGGTGTTGAAAATCACAGCACAAAAAACGAAGTCAAAAAGTCAAGTAGTCGTATCATTTTTCTGCACACGAAAAAGCTTTTAAAGCTGTTTTTGCAGCTCCTTTGCAGGAGTTTAGTTTCATGATTTAAAAAAGGTTTGTTTAAAAAAAATCACAGCGTGTGGTTTGTTTCTGTCAGTGCGAAAAAATGCACTTCAAACACTGATTTGTAAAACCTCGAAAGCTTCTGAAAGGAACTTTGGCAAATGTGTTTGCAATGAAAAATAAACAAATATTCAAAAGAAACGGGATCAGATTACGACCGCACGTTTGTTTTGGACTTTTCGAATAATATACAATCCAATTTGTTTTGATTGAGCTGGTTTTTTAGATTGATACGAAATTTATGCTTCTTGTTTTCTGGTTGTATTTTTGGGGGGATATCAGAAGAGCGTTACGATGTTTGCATTTTGCGTTTTTATTATATTTATTTAATATTTGTGTATGCCGCACAAGAGTCATGAGTGCCCGGAAGCAGTGGAATTATGGCTGCATTCTGAATATTGGTCTCTCAAAAAGGCGATATTACGCCGGGGTCCAGTTCAAATAAGAATATTTTTTCTCGGTAAACGGAATACTGAGCTATGATCGGTTAATTCAAAGTAGAGCTATCTAAAGAAAAAATGTTGGAATCTATCAGCACGGCATCTCTTGAGACTCAAACAAAGCGACAAGACCAAAAAGGTTCATACATTATATCTGTACCCGAGAAGCATACAGATGCAACTGCAAAACACAAAATGATCAGAGAGTCAAATCAAATCCCTCGTAAATTCCGCAAATATTCTAATAGATAATTGAAAATAAAACACATTTTTAATTTCAATTATCTGTTAAAAAATTTGTGAAAATAATTAGAGATTTGGTAAAAAACTTAGTTTTCGGCTCTCCCGAACATTTGTTTCGGGATTGCGTCCGATGCTTCATTAATTTATAAAGTACCTACCTTAAAAAATTACCATTTATTTACCCTTTCTTTAGTAGATAATCTATAAGTAACAAGTATATGATTTTCTTAAAAAAACTAGCGTAGAACTGTGAAAAAACCCCAAAAATCTGACTTGTCAAGAACCATAAGAAATTTAAACAAAAAAAAATTATGCACACATATTTCAAACATAGAATTAAAATAATTTTGTGTTAAAATAATATTATACTCTAGGTAGGTACTTTATTCTTGTCTGAATTCTTGACACTCCTGAAGTTCCAATTTTAAAAATGACAATAAAAATAGTTTTCTGTTGAAACATTACATTTTAGGTAGGTACCAATGACACTTAAATTCAAAACAAATCAGAATTCATTGGTCCAGAGTTACAACCACAGACAGACCCACCGAAATTAGTATTTTTAATGATATTTTTGTATTATTTTCGTTGTGCGTAGCTTCTCACAGGTTTCAAAAAATAAAATAAATCCTTCAACAAGGTCTCCTCTTTTTTCGCTTGTACCCCACTAGTCCTACCTATCCCACGCGGCCAATCGCGGAATAATGGCCGCGTCGTTCCTCTTGACCGGACATAAAACAAAAAAACAAGTATGACCCAACCAGCCTCCCCCTTCCCTCCCGGTCCGGACTCGCTCGCGCCTCGGTATGTTGGTACGGAAATACGTAGGTACGGGGTAGTGATGGGTAAATCTTCGGGAATTTAGTTTTATGGAATATTCCAGAAATGGGGAATCTTGCGGGAATTTTCATTTAAATTGTGAAATCTACAGACTAACCAATAAGGTTCTCTCCTTCAACTAAAAATCATTAGAGCACGCTGAGAACGTAACTTTTGAATATTTGGATAATATCGAATAGTACCGAAGATACTAAGATATAAGCAGTCAAATTTTTAAAGTTTTGCGGCAGGCCGATAAGCGTATAACATCACGGTACCATACAATGGCTGGCGCGGTAATACTGCAGCACTGTCATTTGAAATAATGAATGGTACTCATTGTAGTCAATTGTGTCTCCCTACATAATATAAATTCCCGACATTAGGGTGTTTATATTAATTAGGTCGGGGAATATTCCTGGGTGCACATCACTAGTACGGGGCAATGTAAGAACCTAACGGTACGGAGCGGACAGGACGAGGTTCGCCCATCCTGCGGGTGAGGGCAACACCGGATTTATTGCGGGGATTTATCAGGGTGAAGTCTGAGCAAGTGGGGTATAGTGAACCAATGGCGGGGCGTTATGGGATTTAACGCGGAATTGCAACAAAGTGTGCTCAAATGCAAGAGAAAAGACGTCGCTCCTGATTCTACATAAAATGGGGGTTAAATTTGAAAGCGCAAGACGGTTTGACACCTTTTGCCAAAAGTTAATCAAAATTATAACGAGTGGGCCTTTCCCGTCGCGTTTGTATTATTATTTATATTTTCCTAACTAAATGACGACACAACATAAATCATAAATACGTTCCTCAAAACCATAAAAACAGCAAATCACATTTACTAAGTGTTTTTAACTAAAGTAACCAAAGTTTTGCCGGTTTTTTTCTCTCGAAGGAGTATGTACATTGCACATATACCTACGTAGAAGTGTCAAGAGTGGATGAACATGAAAAAGGAAAACGACGTGGAAACTATGTATTAGCAAAAATCCGAAAATTGAGTGTCGTGAACTATGAATTTTTTCTATTAACTATCGTTTAAAATAAATATTTAAATGAATATTTCCTACCGGGTGAGCAAGTACCACAAAATTACAAAACCAATTTAACAAAATTTGTACATACATAGTTAGTATTTCACGTATACATGAGCATAAAAAAAACAGGTTCTTAAGATCTGGACAATTAGCATTTTAATTCTGTACCACCATAAGTGGAAGTTCTTGATGTTTTTAATTATTGTTAACTCTTCGTTAAAGCTTTCTGTCCGTGATGACTTTCCCAATTAATCACTTACGTCACATCACCCGAGTGTCTGGAATTTTGAACATCTCTCACTGACGGGGACGTCTTGACCACCTCTTAACGGACATTCCTGACTTGAAGATGGATTGCGTGCAAAAATACATCACGCTGATGATAATTAATAAGAATAAAGACTCGAGACTTACCAGAGAACATTGACGAAGTTTAAAGAAGAGAGATGAAATCACATCAAGCAGGGAAGATTGAGTGTATGGTACTTACCTGAAAACAAAGAAAACATATCGTCAGATAAATAAATTAAATCTTAACATAAAACTCTACGATTAATGACCAGAGATCGCCGGTTTTAAACTAGCTAACAAGTGCTTAAATGTTTTATTTGTGTGTTTTTAATTTGATTTAATAAAGTTTTAGAATGTATGTTTAGAGTAGAGAAGGCAATGCTAATGACGAGAGATGATTGTCAGCATAAAATGGCCAAAGCTAAGTATTATAACAAAGTTCGAATAGCTTCTAATAATTTTCTCGGTTCCATGATGACTCAACACAGTGACAATTCAACACACCTTTAAAAAGTGATATAAAGTCATTAGAAATGATGAAAACAAATTTAAACCTAACCTAACCTACTTAACCCAGTTAATAAAGTTTTTATTTCATCACTTTCAATGACTTTATATAATTTTTTAAAGATGTGATGAATTATCATTTTGATGATTTATCCGGTCACCATTTACTCAATTTGAGGATACAAAATTAACGTACGAAGCTTTATTATTTATTTAAAAAGCTACATATAAATGGGTTCCATGATAACTCAACACAGTGACTATTCAACACACCTTTAAAAAGTGATATAAAGTCATTAAAAACGATGAAAAAAAAAGGTTTAAACCTAACCTAACCTACTTAACCCAGTTAATAAAGTTTTTGTTTCATCACTTTCCATGACTTTTTATAACTTTTTAAAGATGTGATGAATTATCGTTTGATGATTTATCCGGTCACCATATAAATGATTGGTTCAACCGAATCTGACCGGTTTAAGGTCGATCCAAGGTCGTTCAAGTCTGGTTAATAAGAAAAAAATATAAGTTAAAATCGTTTGTTAAATATCAGCTATGAAAAATCAAAAAGCCCACCCATCCTAATATTAATCAGAACGTTGTTTAAATGGTATTAATTAACAGCTGTTAATAATCTAAATTTGGCGGTGCCCATTGCGATAGACAACAAAAAATAGAATGAGGAATGCGAACTGTAAACTAACCGGAAGCCTCTGATATTCTATCACTTATTTAATGGACCAAGAGAGTTCATAGCAAGCTTCCAGAAAAGGAGATGAATGTTCTGAGAGGCACTACCACTTCGTCTCCCACCTCTTACCCTTTCTCACCACCTCAAGACTTATCTTACCACTTCTCTACCTCGCTTCTCGCTTCTAGACACTTTGCACTCCGCGTGCTTGTGTTCTCTCGAGACAGACAAAACTCTTCGGACAAAATAATAAGATAATAATTATTCAAACGAACCGGGTTAATTGCACGGAGATCGATGCAAGAGTTTTAGAGTCGATATAAAAAAAGTGGTAGAAATTGGTCTTTGGAAGCGGTAAAAGCTCTAAAACATGTCATGCTAATTTCAAAGATTTTCTGTCCAAAGACGTAAAATTGGAACATAATAAAAAAGCACCAAATTATCTAATCAAATTATATTTTCACTAGTTTTCTCCAAACGTTAAAAATTTAATATACAATTATACGAAAAAAAAACGATTTAAAAATAAGGTTAAAAGCTTACGTCACTTGCCTCAAAGTGTAGATGACACGCATAAGGAAAACTGGTCTCGTGTTCGATCAAGCAAACCAACATTGAAGTATTAACGAGGAAAATAACAAGAAAAGGATAGCTGTTGCTGTTGATTTTTATCTACTTCGATAAATCCATCATACTACAGTTGTTGTTGGCTGTCGACTCCCCCCAATACAGGAGATATTTACAGCCAAAATTTGCCATGGCTTGCAATTACCAGGAGTTAAAAACATATCTGACATTGATATTATCATGTATATCAGGTGGCTCAAACTACAGAAGTAAGTGCAAGCCTTTGGAGCGTTGCTACTGTTGCTACAACGATCATAATAATATAAATGGAAAGTTTTATAGACTTAAGAAGAGAGAGATCTGAACTAAAACAAATCTTTAACCCATATAATCTGTAAATTAAGATCCATCAGTATAATTTCGACTCTCGCTTTGGATGCATCGGAATATTTCGACGGAATAGGTGGTACGATGGTAATGAAAACAGGCAAAATCATATGTAACTGAATTACCAACGAGGAGAATAAGATTCAGAAAAGGATGCTTAGATCGTAGATCGTTCGAACATAAAGAGCGAACGGAGAAAAAAGGAATATTATTTTTTAATGAAAAACTAATAAGACAAAAAGAGATGAGATAAGAGTAAAAATATTAATTAATTTTACTCGGGAGATATTTTCAATTTGTATTAGTATTTCAGGCGACTAATTATTGCTTATAATTATTTGTTATCCTTTATGCCATTCATAAAACCTTGTCTTATAAACATTAGTTTATCATTAAAAAATAATAATATTTGACAAGTCAAAAATATTTCACCAATAAATGAAGATATCATATATATCTCGACGCCATCTAGTGAGAAATTTAGCACTAACAAAGCCTTTCCTACAAAAATAAAGTTGGTTGTTTACAGGGGAAAAAAATGTAATAAGCAGTAATTGTTGATTGAGGTACTAGTACATATTGAATCATTTGGTGGGTTGGAAATAAACCGACATAGCTCAGTGGTTACAGAGCACCTGACCGGACATCAGAAGGCACGGGTTCAATTCCCGTTGGCGGCATTTATTTTTACTCGGGAGATATTTTCAATTATTGCTTATAATTATTTGGAGAAAAAAGGAGTACATATCAGAATAAGAGAATATTACGATGTCAATAAAGTCCAGAAAAACCCGACACAATCAAATTAAATTAACAATAGAAAGAGACGTACAAATCCGAAGATGCACGAATACGAAGGAAGCAAGAAATGTATGCCAGGGCTGAGGTGTGAGATTTTCCAACATATCTGCCTACTGCTGCGAGAAATCTACTAGACTCAGTAAGTTAGACTCAAACCAGCAATAATTCATTCGAGGCTTGATGGAATTCCACCGATATTAACAGGAATTTGCGAACGCAAAATACAGTGGGAGTTCGGTGTAAACTTCTCTGAATATCTTAAATGCGTTGGGTAGGTAAGGAATGCCACCAAATGCAACGGAGATGGCATTCCTCCAACCCATGCAGTTTAAGGATGAATGCAGTAACCTGTTCGGCCTGGCCAAATGCAATGTGCATCCAGGAAAAATGCAACTGATCATCTTAACAGCAGATTCAGATTCTGCGGAACGCAATGAAATGAATGAAGGACCAATTAAAGAGCGTAAACAACACCAAAACGTAAAATTATATTTTTATTTTATTAATTAATTGATTTTCAGTTTAAAAGATTAAAATCAGTCAACTGATCGTCAGCTTGCGATGCCATACCCAATGAATTAAAAAATACAACTTTAACTTTTATTTTTTATTTTTTTATTTTTATTATAAATTTTTAAAGATACAGGTATATGCAGTCCCACAAAGCTGTCACACATGACGGCTTGTCTGTAGGTTGTACAAATAATATGTATAAACATTTTTAATTTTTAATACATGTATGACACAAAATTATACAATAAACAATATCACAAAATAATATATATCAAAGTACCTACCTATATACAAATTATTTAGGCAGGTACGTTGAGATGTTCAGGAATACATCAATAATAATGTTCAGAGATACATTGATTCGTCGCTTATTAGCCAACGCTTAGTGTTTTTGGGGCAGGGTCTCTCATTATTCTGAGGTTTAAAATAATTATTAAATTTATTGAAAATCTCTGGTATTAAATATTTAAGCGTTCGGCTTCCATACTTATTTGTTACTCTTGGAATAATGAGGCCCTTATTTTCAGTGAATCTTGTTGTGTGATTATGCACCGGTTGCTTTTTATATTTGCTATCTCCCTCATTATCCATTATAATAATGTACCAAAGAAGACCCTTTATTGGAAGTAGGCCCTCAGAACCATACAGTAGTTTTAGATTACTTCTTTGTCTGTAGATATTCGGTGGTACAATTTTTTTTATTATAGCAATTTGTAAGTTTTGTATATATTTAATATAAATATTGCTTGAGTGCCCCCAAGTTCGTATGCCATATCTGAGTATGGATTCGACCATAGAAAAATAAATTATTTTTAAGAGTACAATGAGGCAAAACAAATTTCAGTTTAAAATTAAAATTAAAGTTTTCACTAAAGTTATTATATTATCTGATTGAAGTACATGTACATATTGAAATATTTGGCGGGTTGGGAATAAGCCGACGTAGCTCAGTGGTCCAGAGAACCTGACCGGATATCAGAAGGTGAGGGTTCAATTCCCGTCGGCGGAATTTATTTTCATTCGGGAGATATTTTCAATTTGTATGGATATTTCAGGCGAGTAGTAAATGCTTATAATAATTTGTTATCCTTTGTGCTATGCATACAAAACTTGTCGTATAAACATTAGTTTATCATTAAAAATAATAGGAGTTCCAGAATAAAGTCGAATCGAATCGAAGCAAAGCATGCCTTTTCAATATAATAAAATTGCAAAAGTTGTAATAAAAGAGAAACCACGTTATCTTGGATTGTATAATGAAAAGATAATATCAATAATATTAGTGAAGAGAAAATATAATGCACCATTGGCTTTCACAATACAATGCCCACTATTTCTACAATATGAAAATTGAGATGATCTTTAACATTTTCAATCTTCCACTGGCAGTAGTTTGTCTCGGAAAGCTTGTCACAGTGTGACAGTGTGTGACAGTAATTAGTAAATAAATAATAACAATTTTACAGAAGTGTCTACCTACAGATATGGTGAAATAGGTAAAATAATAAAATTAACTACGACCAACTTCACAGAAATAATGGACATAAAATTGTACCTATTAACTCCCACCTATGTATTGTAGGTTCTTATCATCCTACAGTGAGTTTTGTAACTCATCGGGATTGCTCTAGCAAGAAATAAAAAAATATTTTTTTTATAAGACACTTACACAAGCATAATAGTAAATACAGAACATAACAGTGCAAAAAATTGGTGAAATTGAAAACAAAGAAACACTATCAAAAAGGTCAGTCGTAATTTTCAAATGGGATGCTAAGCAAAAATATCAAATGATATTCATTATACAAGGACCATAATATATATTTAATGTTATACGCATGAACAAAACAAAACAACAGTATGCAAATTTTCATAAAATTTTTTTTTTTTTATTGTGTTTATTTCTTGCTAGAGCAATCCCGATGAGTAACAGAACTCATTTTAGGACAGGAGGAACTTACAATTCATATGTAGGAGGTAGTAGGAACAATTTTACAACGGTATTTTGATATCAAATATAAGTTTCACATTCAATACAGCATAAAAATTAAAAATTAAAATAATGACACGTTAAGTAGAACAAACAACAATAGACAAACAAAATATTAGATCGAATGCGAGGAGGCACAGATACAATAAGTTATAATGTTATACAGAAAGTATACACAAGCTCCGAGCTAAAATTAATATGAACTGCCTTATTTAATTATGGCCATTTGCAAACTGGCCGTGTATTCTCCAATTCCCAGTATTTTGCGGTATAAAATATTATCTGTGTCCGTGAGATATTTTATCGAAGGCTACAAACGATTGGTTATCGGAACCCTTTTTTTTCTTTTGATTCAGCGCCCTGAGAAATAATTAAAGCCCTTGAGATATTCTTCCATCAAAGCGACCTTTGAAAATACACAGTTGAAAGACTTCGCTGATCCCAAGACTTAAGTCTATGTTGAAAATCTACAATCAACGCGGTGAAAGAATCTATACAAAATATGAATAGATATTTCAACGGTCCGCGGTGTCCTAAAAAACATCTATTAGACTAGGAAGGTACTACATACTAAAATGACAGTTAATTGAAAGCAGGGATAAATATACGGAGCGCATTATATTATCAAACTAACAAATAACACGATTAAATGTCCAGAGAAATGAGATGACAAAGATATCACTACTGAAAGAAAAAACTAGATCTAATTATACACATAATTATTTTCGTTGTTGCTATTTTTAATTAAATTTTTTCCATGAGAAAGATTACCGACAGTGTAAGTCGATACGTCGATAATTATACCATGTGGGGCTTGCGTAGGTCCTTCAGAATTATCTCCGGTGTAGGAATATTCTGCGATATCCATGGTAATTAATAAGGGATAGTAAAAATTTAGGGGTTTATCCATATTAATATGGATTCCCTCGGTCTCTCAGGTAAAGGGGAGGAATAGCTTGATCCACCCTCCGTAAGTCCCTCTTTACCTTCGCTAAATAGGGTCTACCCAAAGGATCTCGGCGGAGGCCACTTGGTACTATTACATTTTACGAGAGCGTCAATTTTCCAAACTGTTTTATTCGCATAAAATTAAATATTTAAGGTCTCCACGGTAGAATCAGCGAGGTTTATCATTATTTCCAAGGAGAGTTTAAGATAAAATTGTTGTTTTGCTCAAATATGGAATATGATGCTAATCAAGACACGCCACCTTTAACCATTGTAGATGGATTTTGTGTACAGATTAATTAAAATACGATAAAATAAGTTACGTATTTAAAAAAATAAGATTAGTTTAAAGCGGGGTCTGTTTTGGGTGTGACGGTTGGTGATAAATTACATTAAAAGCGCTCAAAGTATCAAATTTATTAATAAACATTGTGGATTAACAAATCTACGTATATTATATCCCAGGGTTCATATCAGTATATTGGCCACTTTCCTGATCAAATATTTAAAATTTCAAATTAAAATTATCTGTAAATGCATTTAATATCAAATTAACATGAAATAGCATGGTACACTAAAGAAAGAATAACAAGAAAAGATTTTTTTAGTGTATGTTCGCCATATATTATAGATTAGAACAATTGTAATGCACAGGTGTAGCTATCTCAGCGATCGTATATCGTGAAGTCAGCAATTAATGCAGCATTACATACCCAGAAATCACAAAACGATTTAGAACGCTGCTTTAATTGGATAACATTGTAATGTTATATACCTAGTTTAGATAAATAGTTTTGTAGTCTTATTGTACATTCTTGGTGCTGAGCGTTTACGTTTCTTCTTCAATGCACAGTAAACTATGGACGAAGTAATTAAGTAAGTAAGTGAGAAAGGAGAATGAATATGTTACGTACTTGCAAGTTTAATCATAGTGTAGTTAGTACAATTCGATCCGACTGGAATTGTGATGATTTGAATTCAACATCATTTTAAATTTATGAGGCTGACGCCAAGTTATTATGATGAAAAATTATCAGGTGTCCAGTCAATTGTCGTGATGCTTTGAAACCGAACAATTGAATTGATAAAATATACTGATAGTGCGCACAGCAAACCATTTCAAAGAATCATTACAGTAGTGACAAAATCAATGGAACATTCGTATGCAATTAACTCCCTGGTTATACACGGTTAAAACAGGAGGCTCTCGTTAAATATCACATAAAATAAAAAGTAGTCGTTGAAAAGAAAATATGTTACAGAAATGCTAAATACTGGAAATGGTAACGTTGATGGAGCGAGAATCGAGTCTTTGGACAACTCAAAAGAACTAGTACTACCAAACAGGAATATGTGAGAATGGTAAAATAAAAGGCTGGGATTCAACAGCGAAGTGCCAAGGACTTTTGGAAGAAAACTGGATATAGGAAAAAACCGGTGGTACGAACAAAAAGTCTTCCAATATATTCTGCAGTTACAAAAATCATTTGGTGGCGTATGAATACGGGAAATTAGATTAAAGCATAAAGCTATAGAATTTAAAATAACAACAAATAAAAAACACATTGCTGGAAAGCGAAAGCTAATCTATGAGGACATTTACGGAAGAATATAGGAACGCCTTGGATAAGATTCACCAAGTCTTTTGTTAATTATAAAAATGAAACTAAGAGGCAATGATTGGGAAACGTTGGGAAGTGGAAGGGTATGGGAGAGGGAAAGGAAAAGGGAAAGAAGAAGGTTTAAAGGCCAAAACTTAAGGAAAGGGATTGACAAGCTGCTGCGAAATATGTATTGAATTATTTTAAGGTAAGTCAAAGAGAAATATTAAGATAAAAAGTTCATTTGAAAAGTTATTTGCACGAACATAAATTTTAACTATAAATCGCAAAACATTGTTCTTGTTTAACAAATCATCTTTATCGCAAATCATGGCATTGTACTGTCCTGTCTAGACAGGAAAATATGAATTACAACGTAAATATGTGCAGAGTGCTTTATGTGAATGAAAAAAAATAGTGAAGGATGAACAATGAATGTACTCGAACGTACTCTAATAGGCTGGTGCGTTTGCTGGTCCCTAGTTCCTGCGTCTGTCTGTCCGTCGCCAAATCCATTAGCTGTCCGTCATTCATAGAAACAGTCCCCACCGAACAAAATGTAATTTCAAGCAAACGTAAAATAAACAAAAGTTGCACTAAATTCAAGAGCATTCTAATACACAGTTGCAATAGATGCACCTTTTTGTTAAGTGCAACAAATTTTTCTTCACTAAATTGCTCTAAATGAGGATTTGTTTTTGTTCAGATCAAAAGTTAACGTTCGCCTTGAAGCTCTCAAAGTTTATGAAAAATATTACACTACGCAAAAGAGTTCTTTCATATCTGCCAGTAATTTTAAAATGTATTTAAAATTGTGAGACTTTTTTACTCGATAGAGATTTGTTCCTTTCTTCAGGTTTGGATTGTTGTTTTGGTCAAGATGCGTCCGTAAAAACTACTCTCGTTATGCCAATAGCCGCGAGCTTTTTGCAGGATACGCGGCGGCCTTGTTGCTTCTCTGTCTATCGCCAGCAAACTGCGTAAAGGTGTGCGAGGGAGAGGCCGCAAGAACTAAATACGAAGGTAAGGTGCTGCATTACAAATAGCGGTCCCTATAATAAATTGGATCGGAAAGCAGCTGGAAGGGCTGAATAATGGAGAACTTTAAAATTCCTCGAGGGGTTCAATAAAGCTGATTATGTTTTGAGCCTACCGAAGAGCAACGGCCTCTTTGGTGCAACCAGAAGGTGAGGCAGAAGGCATTCTTGCACTTTTGGATCAATTACTTTTTAGAGGGACGGAAGGTCGAACGAACAAAAGCACTGCTCAGATACTGCTCAGAGAGCGAGCTTTCGAATATCAACTTTGAATAAACCACCATACGAACTATGATGAAGAAAGACAAATTTCTGCACCATTATGCAAATTAGGATCTGAGGTCTTCTTCTATTATAGGTAATATTAAATTATACATTTGGCGAAGCCACGGGCTGCATCTCCAATCGCAACTTTATGTTCCTGAACAATCATGGTGAATGATTTTTTAACATTTAAAATATTCAAATTTGATTATTTTTAAAATACGTGGAGCAGATCTGTCACCGCTTGGTTGATAGTGGAACGGAGTAAGTAATAAAAAAGTGGCCTGCTCCAAATCCGTGGTACGAAGTGGAATGGCATCATTAAGAAGGATAAAAACCTATAAAGAATTTAGTACGAAACATAAAACTTATGTTGTTCGAAAAAGAGGCAAAAAAATATTTTCTTCGTCACGGGAGCAACCGTAAAGAATTATTGGCATATTTAATATATTTTTTTTATTTTTTTTTTTTAATATTTTTATTTATTTTATAAAATACAGTATAATGTTTAAATTTACATAGTAAGAACATATTTCAATAAAAATTAACATGTTTACCTTTACAAGAGTCTAAAACTCGTGTGTAAAGGGAGTGTGTATGGTGACCAAATATAAGCAAAGTGATTTTTTTTCACAAAGAAGCTTAAAATACTTAACATTATAGTTACGTACACAATTAATTTCCTTTTTCATTTCATGGAAACAGAAATGAGTACATTTCCTTTTTAATTTAAAACTATGTGATAAGGGATACGATAAAGTTTCTACAAATCTTTTCTTATGATTCCTATCAAAATTCCTAATAAAAATTATTGTTAGCCTACATGCGATCTTTAATTGCCACGATTTACATTATTCACATCAACCGTATTAACGGCAAATTACTTACATGACTAGTTTTATTAAATGCTCGCGTGAAATTAACCAACGTTTTTGGCTGGCACACTGCAGGTGTATTCTTTGCTGGGCACATGGTATTTTGATTTAATTATCTTATAAATACAAATTGCATTTCAGAATTTAGAGAATAGCTGAGTGGGGTTATAAGTTTCTTTAAAGTGGGTTAATTGGTTTCAAGAAGTTGGGGAGGAGTTGGGATTGTTCCAGAAAGACATGGTACGATTATGTTGATGAATTACTCGAGGCTGGACATTTTAAAATGTAGTCAGAAATTTAAGAGTTTTTATGAACACATGTGACTTCTCGCAAGAGAGCAAGCATCCACTTCCTCTGCAATTATAGGTGTATCTCTTGACAGATAGGGAACTAATTTAGAAGTTCCTTATCGAATGTTAAAAAATGGCGAAATTATAGGGACTAGACATATAAAAAGAAGAACTCCAATATTGTGGTCACATCAAGTGGAGAGACAAATACAAGATAACACAATCGATAAACCCAGAGAAAGATTGATGGCAGACGTGGTTGAGAAAGACTTAAACCAATACAGAAACCTAAGTGACACGATTGCAGCCTGCGGGGTGAAGAGGGTCCCGATGATAACTACCCCACAACAGGAGAGGCACCCAGAAGAAGATACATATGTAATCATTCTTATAGATTCAACCCAAGACCATAGTACCTTACAGGGTAAGAACTGCTTCGAGAAAACATACTCTGAGCATTAAATATTAAATCGATTAAGACTCTGTTGACTCCGTTTTAGCAGAGTGCGTCTCTCTGGTGTTGGTTGTGCGTTCTCTCAGTACCGCGGGTTAATTCGAAGCAGTCACGAATCGGCTACCGTTGGCGCACAACCGGAATTCCATGCCGGCCATACCTGCCTAGAACGGGAGTTCAAACAAATTCAAGCCTGTTGCACAATTATTACCTTTATTATTATTACTACCAGGGAACAGCGTGGCAGGAACCTGCCTGTTTTCTATTTGGCACTAATGGAGAAAGGCTGCTCACGGGTCGGCAATTTTAGCGAGTTAATTAGCTTTTCCATTAGTGGGAAAACACTAACAAGTTGCGATGGGCAAATTTGAGACATCCATTTCGAAATAGGGTATTTCCACTGTTCCTCCATTTTTTTCTCGAAATAAATTATGATGTTGAAGGTACTTTTAATTTATTTTTACATTGACGCATAAGTTTTTATGTGCCATTTTCGATTTGTCGCCAAAACGACATGTTCGTTTTTATTCGTAAATTCGGCGGCGTTGAGGTCACTCCGGGCGACGTTGTTGACAGCCGCCTTACCAAATATAGGCGTTTTCTATGTCATAATGACGATATAGCCAGTTGGAACCGTTTCGGAATGTGCTGTTTTAGATCGTTTTTGAAATCAATAATTATGAATAAAAATATTCAAATTACATATTTTTAGTACAACAGTCACAATCAGAAAAATAAACTTTAAATCTTCCACACATTTATAACAATATTCATCGTTTGTTTAAAAATCTTATTACCGATTGTTTTAAGAATGGAAATTTTTGAAATTAAATAGAATTCATTGGAATTATTTCGGTAGTTTTAATTTTAATCGACATCCCACCCCAGGGGGGAGGGTGTCGATAAATTTCGGTCAGAAACATAGAAAAAACGGGTAAAATCCATGCGATCATTTAGAACTATCTTTCGACTACGTTTGTCACTATTAACTATTAATCTCTTTCGTTATTGGAAAAATTTGTTGAATATCATTGCGTAGGAAAAACCAAATATTTTGTGAAATGTTTAGGGGACAGCATTCCCTAAAAAAGAGACGTGTAATTCGGTCTATTTTTTTAAACCAATTAATTAATAATTTCTCTGCTGGAGTAGTACGTAAGGATGGAACACAGCATTACTCTGTATTGGCACAAACTTATTGTTTCATTTACTTACATTCTCCACTGTCATACCGACTCTCGATCAGAATCAACTATTTGATTCCCTTGATCACTTCTGTGCCATATATTCTTCTGACACCCCTTTCCGTTCACAAACATAACACGCCAAAATAAACAATGTTTATTTACACGCAGTACATCAATTCGCGGAGACAACCATGAAAATTTCAATTAACGTCTTTCTGATTCGTGTTCTTACCGATGTTCACGGCCGCACCACGCATTTTACCGTAGAAACATAAATGTAAGCATAAATTACACATTTAATTTAATTAAACCCGCACACATGACCACAGTAACTTACCAAGACAAGTCCACATCTCAATCGAAACGGAATGCAATCCATCAAGCAGATGATTTCCCAATAACGAAGCGGGATTTCACGTTGAATTTAAAGCTCCAACGAAACGTCCACCTACAAGAAACCTCTACAAAGGTACGCATTATAATTTTTCTTTATTTTTGTTCTTCTCCCACTCGTTCCGAACTCCGCACCATATGGTTTATCACAAACCTCTTAAAAATGAATAAGATTATCATGGTGGAGTACCTATAAAATGTAAAACCATCCTTCATTGTATTATATTGTATTTTGTACCACGAACCTTGTACTTGCCGCGGTCAGAAATTTGATATATGGGATGCTTTTGTTAGGGCAATTGGAGACGAAGGCAACATAACCTATAAGGCATTGAGCTTCACGTAGGAAGGAATCCAAGGTTTTAAATTTGAAACCTTTTTGTGAGCCTGTCAATTCGAAAATTAACATTGAATAAGTGCTTTGGGTAAATCACATTTAGCTTTCTTCACACGAAATATTGGGGCATGTGAGGGTTAAACGGTGTATTATGTAAGTATAGAAAGAGGAGTTCTGAAATAAAAACCAATAAATTTATATTCGTAACGCACCATTACGCAGGAATATTGACATTTGATTATTAAAAATAATATAAGTTGTACATACCTAGAAAAAAAAATAAAAAAAATTACATTTGCTATTTTACCATTAATTACTAATGAATTACTTTTATACGATTAGTGGCAAGAGTAGAGTTGATATGTGGGTTACATACCAATAAACCAAAAAAATAATAATAATAGTACCAGTATAAGATACAAGATTTTTAAAAGACGAAAAGTTTTAAATTAAAAAATTTAAAGATATGTTTACTTATATTAACTTCCTTAAAAAAATCCATTTCGATGTTTCACGTCTGCCAGGCGTCCCATGACGGCTATATTTTTCGTCTTCAAATAACGCCGATTCCTAGCTACGCATTCGTCCTACAAATAAGTTGCAATTTTTGTCCAAATACTTCTCCCCTCCTTTTAATCTAACAGTTGTAGGAATACAATATAAGGTTGATTGTATTGGCATAACAACAAACCCCAGCTTCCGGGCAAACATAAAATCAGGAACCAATTCCAATCGAATGTGAAAACAAATAAAACATAGAATTCTTATTTACTTTACGCAAATTAATTCCAACTTTAGCGTGGCTTAGTATGTTACTTTAAGAAATTCTAAAGATGCTTTTAAACATTCATAAAATCAAGCATTTAAGGTTGAAACCGGCAAGAAACAGACGGTGCGAGCTTTTGACTGATAATGTGAACAAAGCACTAAAAAAGGCACTACCTTTAAGTCAAGTAACGGAGAGTATTACTGCCGCAGGCACAAATTCATAGAGTGATTAATTAGTAAGGCTTTTAAAACTGTAAATAAAAAAGTTAATAATTGGTATAGCGGTACAACACCAAGCAAAGTCAATAAGCCATTCCTCAAGTGGCCGTTTATCGAGTATTATACAAACAATAATACCCATCCAGGTACAAAAAAGCAAGAATTTGTCAACCAGGTAGCCAGAGAATACTGAAGATATCTGTCCGTTTGGCGCCACTCATTGACAACGGTATGCGAGGAAAAAAACAATGCAGACATCGACACAGGTAAAAGCGACGGCGGGTGGGGAGATATATGAATATCTGCCTGGCTATTCGAAGAGGCTGATTTAAAGTAATTACTACCAATGAAAGTGGATGAAAACGTCATTAATCCATTTACGTGTATCCCCAATTCAAAAATTAAATGCAGTTATGAGAGTGGTTTTATATGTTTAATTCAAATTTTTAACAATTCACGATGGGTGAAATTGCAACATGATCTATAGGGAGGTAACACTCAAAGAATAAACTAAGAGTCTATTGACAGTAAAACGTTTGGGATATAGAATGGAGTGATGTATTGATACTTACAACAAATATTAAGGTAAAAAACACCATAACTCTGAAGTTCCATATTTTTAATATCCGGCGAAAGGCTTTTTGGGATTACACAAATAAAAATAAAAATAAATAATTATATTACACTATGTTCCACAGAGAAATATACTTTCCAAATTCTCCTTCTGGGAGGCCACTATTTCGAATTGCACAATATAAAGATCCTAAGTTTTTTTAACAATTTAAAATAGATTGTTATAAAGAACCTGTTGACAAACTGCAATCTAGCAATTTAACGGGACTTATAAAGAAACATTTAAATAAATAAATATTTAAAAAAATAATACTATGAAGACAGGTACTTCCCAACTTGTGGCTCACAAATTTCAGGATACCACAGTGTTACTGGCTTCGAGTTAGACTTTGACACAATGTGGTATTTTCAAAAACTATGAATGCTGTTAAAGAAATGTATGGAAGATTGAGGTTAATTTATCTGATTCTGATCATTGAACTAAAAATGTGTAATTTTAATCATTCGCATTTTGAATTGAAAACCGGCACACACCCGAACGGTTCCAACTGGCTACAAAGTCATTATGACATAAAACCGCCACTGACTGGTAAGACGTCGGTCATTAACGTTGCTCGGCGTGACGTCAACACGGCTGAAATCGAATAAAAACAAACATGTTGTTTTGGCGGCAAATCGAAAATGGCACATTTTAAATATACACATTTTATTAGTCAATATAAAAATAAAATAACATCATTATCGTAATTTTTCGAAAAAAAACCATTGAAAATACCCCATTGTATGATGCAATACAAAGAGGGAGATGATATTTTTAATACGAAACGACTAAAAATAAAACCTTAAAGGTAGGTTCGCAATGTCAAGTCCTTAGCTCCTTTAAATTGCATTCCATATTATTACATTGTGATGCGTTCAAATGCAATTCAAGTGCATTAACAGAAGTTGTAGTGGTGCATTCACAATACAGACAGAGCACAGCCAAGGTCGGTAGAGCGTTGCACTGGCTTCTAGAGAAGCAATCTTCTACCTCCCACCGCACAAGTCTAGAGATGATGACGAGAGATCGCCTCAAGAGGACTTCCTGAATATAGCGCAATAAGTATTGATGGTCACCTACTTGTTACTATTTGCAAGTGGCTAGTGTGAAAGACGTGACAATGGTGATACAAATAAATAATTTTGCAATATTTTGACGACAAGATACGAAATTTGCTGATAGCTAATTCCTCACTAAAAAAACAGACGTTGAGGTGACAACCTTAGTATAATACAAAACCGCTTTCCTAGTACTCTAAAAATATGATTGGTGATTCCTATTTATAAAGCAAGAGACAAAATTGAAATAACTAACTATAGACCAATCACATCGTTAAACTCACTATCCAAGATCTTTGAAAGAGTATTAAAAACCAAATATTAAAATACCTAGAAGATAACAAAGTAATGCCGTAAAAAATAGATTTAGAGAAAAAAGTGGCACAAAAGAAGAGCAACAAACTCAGCTATCAGTTATTTGGAAAGATATTTCTTAAAAAAATATAGAATGACTGACAGTGACCAAATATTCAACGAGTTTGACGTACTAGACATACGCCAAATATACATAAAAAACACTATTAAATTACATTTTTGAACAAAAAAGTAAATTTCAACAAACACAAACAACCAGTTACACGAGCGTATATACAAAACATAAAAACTCCGTCGATAAACACAAGCTTTGGACACCACAAATACCAAGCAATAAAGCATTCAATAATCTGACACTCGAAACAAAAAAACATTTCACAAGCTTAAAATATGGATTAAAGAACAAAAAAGGCTATATTACAAAATAAATTTATCTCAAAATATACCTACATTGTACACACATTATACACAACCGACCATCGTCTTCATATATATTGCTTCGATTTTATAACCGCCTTAATTATTTTATTTTGGTTCTTAATATTTAATTTAAATTCGTTTGATTAACATATTTTCAATGCAGTACATTTTTATTAACCTACATAATTTGTCACATAAAATTGTAAAATGGGGCCTCGGCACATATAAAGCATACAGTGAGGCGCATCAAAACATATTTTATAAAAAAATATTCTAATATATCAATAAAAAACAGGTCGAGGGGCCAGCAACCAGCAATTGTCATGTCAAATTTTATTGAATTAATTTTTATTGTTTTCTTTCATTTTTTTATTATTTAAAAAAAAAACAGTAAATAGACAACTAAATGGTAGACAATTTAAAAGATTTCATAAATAATAACAAGGAAAAGTACCAATGATATGTCTGTATTAAATATTTGGTGATTGATTATATACGCCCTTGAGGTGATCTTGCACAAAAACGGCGCTATAAAAATCATCCAAGTATTATTATTATACATTGATCCGCTGGGTGTAGATGCGATTTGATTTGATTTAGTACTCACGGGTTAGTACATGCTAGGGAATGTTTTTATGTAAAGATAAACGATATATATAAAAAAAATGATGTGGTGTATAAGTGTATGTGCGTGCGTGTTTGTGTGCGTGAACGTGTATAGGTACACATGTCTCAATTGTGTCAAGTAGTTGAGCATTATGAGTGCGCATTGAAGTTACCAGTAATGTTTTTCTTAAATGATGGCTTGGAGTAAAAACAAATGTGTGGTATATTTGCGGGGTGTGGTGTTCCCGAAGTAATGTCATGTTTATCTCACTTTGGACGAAATTAGTCAAAGTTTTCAAATATCGAATTCCTTTTTTGAACATATTCAAGAATAGAATTCCACAAATTAAACTTGAAAACAAACGAAAAATTAAAATAAACGCAAAGAGTCAATTTCAGATGCCCAGAAGCCGAAAGATCTTAAGTAAACTGGCGGATCGGGTAAAATAGTTTATAGATTCACTGTAATGATTCTAAATAATTATAACTTCCTGTTAATCAGTTATATAAGTCAATCGATTAACAGCGGATTGAAAAGGTTATTTAATAAAATCAAAAATTGCGATATGTTTTCAATTTTAGATGAATTTTATTAGAAACGCTTGCAATATCGATATTGCGCATCGCAGCCAAAACGCAACTGCCATAAATTGCACCTTATCACCTTACACTGTCACAAGGCACACACAAGGACGAGTATTGCCAGACTGGGGACATAAAAATGGTTATTTATTTTGCTGATTTCGCAAACGCACATCGTCGACGGGTATTGAACCCGACACATAAAATACGAGCAAAATTATTGGTAAATACGGGAATATAATATGTATGCGAGGTGGAACGTCCAATACTGAAATAAATGATTGTTGCTTTTATGTTATTATTATTATTATTTGCAGAATATCGGAGTTTCAGAAGCAGCTAGCAGCCTTTTAGCGTTATTGGATACTTTAAGCCAAAAATAATGGAATGGGAAGTTGACAAATCAAAGGTAGTTCAAAGATAGTAAGTATCGTGTAAATATCGTGTGAGCAGAAGCACTATAGTCGGGACGGTGAAATGAGGGTGAGATAGGAACAATTTCAGAGTGGTAGATACTCTCAATATCGCCCCGGTGGAAAACCACCATAAGGAGTCTAAACGTTTGATGACCAGACCTGAAGAGCTAGCCTACTTCCCAACCTTCCCAGTATCTTTCTCCGTGCTACCATCAGCTACATAACATATCCTAAATGGTCCTAATAGTCCTACAGACTCCACTTACACATTTGTACAGTCTTCACATTAAAAAACACATGAACTCAAGAGTTCAAATAATATAAGAGTGTGAAACGATGTATGAAAGTGTGTGAAGCCAAAAATGTATGTTTGATAGGATTTTCCAATAGTTGCGTGTGTTACATTCTCTGCCTACCTGCCTCTGCGGAGGAAATGCGTTATGGTTAGTTACTATTAGATGCATATTTACAAAGTTAAACGTATTACAAGTTAGTAAAATACTCATATTTGTATATTTTTATTGCTACTTAGGAAAATGGAAAACAAGATAGGTACCTACCGGTACCCTTGCGGATACCCTTGACTGAATACGGGTGGTGTACCCGCCAGTAAAAGCATACAAATCATCCTAGTTTACAATGTCAAGACCAGAAAAACTAACATGCCCCCCACACGACATCTGGCGAACACACAAATCAATGGTGAATCCTATACGCTTGGATTGAGATAATTTAAAAAATATTATAGTCTGGCTGGGGTTATAAAATCCCAAGGAATGAGACATTCGGTCTGGAATATTATCATTTTTTTCGATTTGAATGAGCTACGTGCAAAACTCGAAATTTTTTTACCAAGAAGCGCTCGCTACATGAATATTTTCATCTGGAATAATATAATTCCACAAAAGATTCGTATGAGAAAACAATATTATTGAGAATTACTCTTCGTATCGAATAGGCGATATGATAAGGGTAGCCCCAGCAGGAAGCAAGATTATGTCAAACTTGATGGCTTCCGAACATGATCAAAATACAAATAAAAACTTTTTAGAAAACTGAATAACGTGTGCAATATTTTTGGGGAAGTAATCCCAGTGATAAGATTAAAAACACGCAGAAATAAATATGTTATCAAAAATTCAATATGTAAAAACGTATCTTAATAAAATATGAATTATTTTGTGTTTATGAGACTTTATTACGCCGGGAATTTACAGAAGTGATAAATATAAAATGTCGGTAGCTTTTCGGCCTTCACGAATTTATCAGACGGCTTTCCAAATCGTGAGCTAAATAAAATTGTGCAAGTTCTATATCGGGTGCTGATTAATCAGGAATAGTGCAATCAATAAGTAACGGACAAAATGTTTTAAATGACTCACATTGGAAGAGGTTTCTCCAGCTGCCGCTGAGAACCCTGAGGCACTTGTTGAGAGTTGTGGACCCTGCGGACGCTTGGACGTGTTGAGGAAGTCCAACTCTTCGGGATCCCAAAGGACTCAAGCTCAGAGGCACTTCTTTGTCCAAAGCAGCGAGGTTTCCTTCAGAAGAACTTCTGGCGAGGGAGAATCTCATCTCTCCAAAACCACGGAAACTTCTCGTTAGTGAATTAGTATGGAAACTAGCCCTGCCCACCGAGTGTGGTCTGGCGAAGGGGCCGCTTCTAACTGTTGCGTATGTTAGCTTGCTTCTTGAATCATCGTCAACTGCTGACAGATCCTCGCATCCCCTGCTGAAGATTTCACTGAATGTTTTTAGAGGGATGGAATCTGATGGCTCATCTGGAGAGTGCAGGAAGTACTGCTTGCTCAGTTCACTTCTGGCTCTGTCGAGTTCCGGGCAATCTTCACTCGCGTAACTTCTGTCAAAGCCGTTCACAAGACTACTGCTTTTAAAGGAGACATCGCCGTTAAAGTTCCTTTTCGTTCTGTCCTCCGTAAACTTAGACAAACTCAGATTTAAGGCGTGTTTACATTTTTTCAACGAATTCTTCCTCTTGTGATGATGGTGGCACTTTTTCGAGGGATTTTTGTCCGTGGGAGACGGTAAGTCTTCAGAACTAAGCACTAGTATTTCATCCAATGGGTCTTTGAAACTCATGTAAGTGGAAGAAGTGAGATTGGCATTTGTGCGGTTGTTGCCGGCTTGCGTGAAACTGTTCTTCCTTTGTAGGCCTTCCTTCACACTGGCGACCGGCCGCTTGTTTGGCGGGAGCGGAGGAGGTCCGAAACATGTGGTCGACATTTTTTCAGCAACTCCAAACTGGATCTCGCCAAATGTGGATTTGTTTACTTATTCTCTCCACTAGATGCTAATCCTAGGTTCTCACACGCAGCATGTCCGTCTGTTGTCAATGTGGATAACTAATGTCACTCATTTAGGAATTAATTCGTTAGTAACGGCACTTTTTTATGATATTTCATGATAATATGACTGCTGTAGAGAAAATAAATAAATTAATTAACACTCTATCAAAACACAGCAAGAACTGGACTTGGATTGGAGTATTGGCACAAAACAATATAGGTATTGTTTCGTTGTAATGTTGATAGTTACATTAGTTTCGCTTTGCAGGTGTTGTAAGCAACATTGATAAGGTTTCAGCACTTTCTTTTAATAATTTTTTTAATGTAATATTTAAGGTTTATTCAATAAAATGTATTGATTTTATAGGACTGAAGATATCTAATGTGATAAAACATTTACTTTGCACAAAGTAAACAAACTTTTCACAAATATTTACGATTATTATCAAGAAAAACCAACCGACAAATATTACAGTCTGGGTTTAACGAACAACCAATTTGTAATGAAAGTCAGATAATCAGAAAGTCACTTTATCTGTATAAAATGACTGATAAATAATATTAATCAGATTATAAGAGCCAATTTGAAATGAACTTTATATTGATAGCAGTACAAAGCGTGTGTGATGATTTGCACGACAGCCAGTCTGTCTCGTTCGAAAAACCAGAAACAAAAATTCCTTAGAAATAATTAGCAAGATAATGAATGACCTGTTGTCGTTTGGCTTTTTTGACAAAATGGCTGGTTTGATAATGCCAATGGAACTCACGGAAGAAATGCGAACCAAGTCAATTAGAGGATATAATTAATAGATATAATTATATAGAATGATAACTCATATAGATGTTACGGAGCAATAAATGGTACACTCATAAATTTAACATATTTATAAGACCAGTAAGACTTGAAGGTTGTTTGGAAAAGAGCATCAATTCGAAAAAAATAACATTCTTCCTAACCAAGATGCACAAAACTTACTTATCCATCCTTTATAGTAATTTTACAGATAATATGTACTCCAAAAATGAGCAATGCAAATAAAAAGACAGGAATCAAATTTAATCTAACTGCTAACTAAAATAAGTAATATTAAAACCAATGCACAAATCTATCAACTGAACTACTATCAGAGATAAAAACAAAAATTGTAAAGTTAGTTTTTATTCAACAGCCTTGTGGGTACAGTTGCTCGAAATATATATTGATAATACGTAAGTTCTATAAACAGCTATGATGGCATGGTCTATTTTTGTATTGCATACAATCTCATATCAACAATGAATCAGACGTCATATCGTTCAAGATAAGGGAGAATGCAAACACTAAATATTTATAAAACGAAATGTAATCCTGACACGTATTGTTTAGGCATCATTATTTTTTACTGCCTGAAGATTAACAGCAAATAATGGATGTTTGCGAAGTTGGAGCAAATGAACACGTTATAAGTCATAACAATATTCATAATTATCTTAACTACAACGCAGAAATCTGTTTTCAGCAGCACAAACTCTGAGCTTCACTGTCATAAATTTTTTTGTTTGAAATTTATAGGGGAAGTCAGATAGTTTCAGATCGCAATGTCACTTTTAACCACGTGGTTACGCTGCTTTCAAATATTCACTAAAATGTCATTAGTTCCGACACCATAATGTATTTTTCAAACATTGAACCGTTGAATTAGAGTACAGCTACTAATTTATAAATAATCACAAAACGAGTTTATTTCAATAAACTGTGCCATGGCTCCACGATAAATGCACAGCCAAAGGTGTTAACAACGGTAGAAAAAAACAATTGCTATGTTGGGTGTGATTTATGATTTAAAAAAAACTGAACTCAAATGAAACATGGGCGTTACTTCTTGTTTGCGAAACACACGTGCAATAATGGTGGAGTTGTAGTAATGTTACTCTATTAGCCTGGAAATGCCAAGGAAAATATTCGCACGGAGCGATAAACCTGCACGAGCAATGTTAAAACCAGTTGAATTCCAAAACAAAGGGGAGGAAAGACTTTATTCACGCTGGCCATAAATAATCCCTCGTCTCTTGCCCGAGGCCATTTCTTCTGACCGCTAAAAACATTGACAGCCATAATGTGCGGACTAATATATCGCACAGCCAAGTACTTACTTGGAGACATTAAAGAGCCGGCCACGGGGACCGTAGGAGAAACGCGAGCAACCGTTGTTTTATCTAGTGTAAAGGTCAATTGATGTAATGTAAACTTGTCCGGAATGTGAATTATGTTCTGCGGAGAAAAACAAGACGCTTCACGCGATGACATGGTACATGCTGAACGTTTGAACCGCGATAGAGAAATTTACGGAGTTATAAAAACAACGAATTGTTAGGTATACATAGGAAACAAGAATGGCACGACGGTAAATTGGATGCACTTTATGGTCTGTTGGTAAAGTGAAATACGTCGCTGGATTAGAGGCTATTTCGTAGTTTTGAGTTCAGAGTTGTAAACTGGACGAGCAACCAATCAATTAACAGAAAACATTTTATGGTTAAATAAAGTGAACCGAAAGACGGTCAAACAATTTTTATAACCAAGAATTTAGCTGAATTTATATTTTATATATTTTACCCCCATTTTTTTCTCGGTGAAAAAATATTAAAAGCGAAATTAAAATGAAGAAGAACAGTAGCTTTTTAAACTAATCTGGCGAAAGTAGGTACGAGTAATTCGGATAACCGATAAATGGATTGGGTTTTTATAAAAGCCGTGAAAGTTATAAAAAGAGATGCACACAATATATTGATATTATTTAGCTAAAGATTGAAAAACGAAGAATCGACGAACAGGAGAATATCGAAAATATAATTTAATGATCCCCGGAGACATTTTATTAGCTACAATTGGCTCGGCTTGTCCACTGTTAGCGTCGAGTCGCAAGATAATATTTATAAGAGAGGTCAGAGAAACAACATGCCCAGGGAAGAAAGTCGGTGGGAAGAACAAGTGGGAGAACGTGATCAGGTGACTGATATTAAACCCAGCTGCACCGGGATATATTGCCCGCATTGAAAAATGACGCCAATAAATCCGTCCAGAGGTGGAAGAGAAATCTTTTACAATAATTATCATGTTAGGAGGTGGTTGGCGCTAGCTGCATTCTATATTGCTGTCAGGCGAGATGTTATACCCACATAGTTGCCAAGAGGAAATTCAGGAAAACAGCACGCTTACAGTCTAATACCAATATTGAAGACAGTCCATTGAATTGCTGACAACTTTAAAATAACACCGATAGTAAAAAGGGGTCAATGATGTCTCAGCAGTCGTAAATGTTAATATTTACAACTGTGATAAGATGGAAGCAAAAACAAGGGCATTGCGGAACGCATAGATGACAATTCAACAACAGCAGCTGTGTGTAAATAATAAGAACGGTTATCAGAAGGGTCATGGATGAAAAAACTGAATTGGGTAACTTTAAATATAGATATACCATATAAAATTAATAAGTAATGGTTACTAGGAGTGCCCAATTGTGGCCCATCATAAACAAAATGATATGTCCAGTCATTTTACTTAGATGTTCGATTGGTTAGGTCATAAGGGTACTTATTCATATTGATGCTGATTAAAGTCCGTGCTTTTCTTATCTACCGGTGTTGATAAAGCACATGTTGTGATCTGGGTCATAACCCAATGATGTCATGCGATCAGTTTACAAGCGGGAGTTATTGTACGGAATTTTTTAATGTGCCATAACTCATTCGTTGCTTACAAGCTCGCTCATGTAATACCTACTCGAAAATCACCGCTACAGAAATAATGATTTACAATGAAACGAGCCTGAAGTCCTGAAGTACTGACCAAACGTTTTGTTCAACGTTACAAGGCCTAGTATTTGACCTCTGAGACTCCAATATTATGAAAGGATTTAGATTCGAAACAGTTAAGAGGCACTTGGAGAAGTACAATAAATTTGTGGAGCATTGTGAATTGTGAGTAGATAGTTTAATTAGTTCCCAGAGCACGCATCTTCCGTCCGTACTTTAAACGTATGCATGATGTAATTGTTTAATGACTGCTAATGGACGTAACATGCAGAATGCCTCATCAACAGCTCATTACGGTAAGAGCACCAAACGATTGTGAGAACAGAGAACTAAAAAACTGCTTCTATCCAATTGTGTTATTATCTACTCGCATACCCCCTACTGGGCAATTTCTCAACAAGACACGAGTTGAGTTATTCAGCATAAATTAAAACTGCTTCCAGAAAAAGCTGTGAAAGGAGAAAGGCAAATAGAGGCGAAGCAGGGTTGTGAAATACCGACAAAGGGGACAAACTGATTTAGAGAGACGTCGACGGAGGTCTAAGGTCTAAGACGAACGCACGCACCAAGACGAGAAATAACCCATATCTAAATGAGACGCTGCATTCCTGTTTCTCGGTCCATCGTTTCCTCTTGCGGTAGAGTTGATTCAACAAAGCCAATTACGCCAATTGGAACACATGCCCAACAATTAGCTTTATCGGCCTAACTCGACTCCACGTCATACAATTGCAATGATTCCTCTTGCCCCTTGCACTTACTTGATTCATATTTTGAGAAATGAGTTAGCAACTTAAATAATTTTCCAGCAGCATTCCAGCTCATTTTTCAAGACGAATATTTATGGCTGAAATTCGAGAAAATCTCTGCTGGATTTCATAATAACCATATTTTTTTTATGTCTGTTTGTAAGATTTATAAACATCATCAATATCTAAACTTTTTATACATCAAAGATCAACGGGACTAAACTGGATTTCGTTCATTAGGAATGTATTCAGATGCAGCCAACTTGTATTTTGACATAAAAATTCTTCACACGTTTAGAATGCAAACGAAGGCTTTGAATAAACCGACACTAAATAGGCCAATTAAAATAATTTCTCTTTTAAATGCGCATTCTCATAAAAATGATATAATTCAACGCTGTTTAAAATTTATCACTAATGCCGACATATTATTTAATTAAATTATCACACCACACGGGAGTTAAAAAGGTCGTAAAATGACATGTGAATAATTTATTTCATTCGAGAGAATCAAATGATTAAAAGTAAAACAATATATGGACGACATGTTCCGAGAAATGATTAAAAAATATCAAGGTTGAAAGAATTTACACGATACAATACTAAAAAGAAATAATACAAATAAAGACGATAGAGCTGAAAGCATAACAGTGAATGATAAGGCTTAAAATAAATAATACTGAGCAGACATTAACCCCCACCAATAAAGCTGAAAACAATACATTTATGAACATTATTTACTAATGGCAAAGGGAATATATATATTATAAAGAAGTAAGTGAAAGATTCAACCAGAACCAGTGTTCAGGTGAGACAAAATCAATTAGATTTATCTGTCGCCAATATTGATAAAGTCAACAGTCTCAGGTTAGTTGCTCGAGATACAAAAATAAACACGAACTATACTGAATACTGGAAAGCTAATAAACAACTAATAGCACTGAACGAAACGCCGTTTCTTGAATATCAATGCGTTTCGTGTGGTGACCAGATTTTCCGTTTACCTTATTGTACGAAAGCTAAAACTTGTTGAATTTAATTTTGTGTCTTTGATTCTCAGAAAGTTTTAAGCTAAATGCAGGACTATCAAGCCATGAGAGTATCAATAAATGATTGCTCAGAATTGATGAAACTCGGATGATTTGGTAAAAATAACTTTCTTATGACCATGGAAAAGCCTATTCAATATATGTGTATGTAGACGTACGTGCTATATTTCACGCAATGCCAGACATTTAACACGACAGATCCTAACAGAGTTCTTCGAAAGCGGTGACTAGTTAAAATTATGTATTGACTATTTGGAAGCGATATGCAAATATACATAAAATAAAATAGATGAGCGAAACACTATGTTAATATGTCGGTTCGGTGCCTTTAATGTGAAACAGATACAAATAATTGTCTGAGAGATCAATGAATTTAGTTCTCATAGACAAGATGTGGACGCAAACTCGTTTTAGTTTTTTTTTTCAAAGGGACAGGTTGTTTATTGATGCAAGACGAGTTTCATCCATAACTGACGATTCACAATTACACTCGAGATTTACTTCAAGCCATCAACCCATCGAGTCCAATAACCAGATTTAACAGGAGGATCTCTTTTGCTGGAGACAATACGCTATTACGACCATTCCCATGAAGTTCTCAACAATTGTTCACTCAGATTCAGCACCTCGGTAGCTCATTACCGTCATTACACACACATTTGCTGGCTGGATTTCGCCGCCCACCGCGGAATTAGCAAGTGCGGAGTGTATTTATTATTTGGAATTATTGTCAACCGGTATAATGACATCATTAGAAGGTAGAAGGCAAGTGTAAAGAGGGAAGAGGCGTTTATGGTCCTGGCGATATTCTGGATTCTGAACACGGACAGGTGTGGGCGGGTAGAGGAATTGTTATTTGTACTTGATTAGCCCTAAGTGTGAAATTAGATGGATTTATGTTCAACGTCTGTGTCTGCTTACAGCTTTCAAGACTCGAACTGCTTTCATTACTTTTGTTCGAAACACAATGAAGTATGCCTGGTATTGTCAAAGAGGCAGTTCACTTTTGAAGTATAGAGGCCACGAGGACTGAACTTGGGTGAGAAGTTGAAAACATGTAAGGCTTTCCAGGAACAAAAAACTGGCGAAACCAAATGAAAACGCTATTGAAACATACCGATGTCAGAAACGCGTTAATACGATTTCCTAAAATGTAATTAATTCTAACTGCTCAGCCAGGCGATTATTACAAGAGCGCTGGTACGAGTGTAAACAGGAAATTCGTTGAGTAATTAATTCAACAAACAAGAGATGATTTAATTTTAAAGCCGGAGCTCATTATCTTGTGAGGTAATTTAAAACTGTCACTTTCGAGAAGATGATAATAACAAAAAGTGGTTTATATCTGATTTGATAATGTGTACAGGTCCAGGTACGTCAGGTACAGAGTACGGACATTCTTCACATCACGCTGGGAGTGCTGGGACCCGATCAATCAGACTTCCCAGGCAATCCCTCACACCTCGACATTGATCCAATTGATTTAATGACACCATCACGAGAAGACGACTGGATAAGTTCGACCAAACCGTGGATATTTTAAAACTTATAGACGAAGCTAAATATAGCTGTCACGCTTTAGCGAGCCGGAAAAACGATTCAAATCTGTGTCTTGAATATTAAAATGATACAGGCTAGAGTTTGTTTGTCTTGTCGGCTAAGCCGATGATCGTAAATATTATTTCAGAAGCCATCGGAGACGAAATTTGTTTATTTATTTTCACTTTTCACGTTTTTATTCGGGGCATGTGTTTTTCACGGGAGAAACCGGAAAATTATGTGCCAATGAAAGAAGGAATTTTTAACTTATTAAGAAATCCATGATTTTTTAAAGCTTATGTAAAAATTGTTATTTTTGGATTGCGAAATGTGGAATTTAACACCACCCTGGTGGTCGAAGGAAGTATTACACAACCCATCCATCTTCGTGAGAAGGACTTCTCAGAATTAACACCCGTGAAAGGTTTTGGTCAAACTTTGCATAATCCTGGAGATTTTACCGTAACGAATTACTCCCATGCAAGGGTAGGAGGCAGAAGGAAGGTATACCCAGATCCACAGCAAGGCGTAGCTGAATGCAAACAATATCGCAGCATCACTAATCAAGAGAAAGACAGCATCTTGGAAATTGTTGGTTTGGAAAGAGATAAGAAAAGGATTCGCCACACATTAAGAGGAACAAAGGAACGTCATGGAGAATGGAGAAGAAAGGATAAGGTCGCCCACACGAACAGACCAACAGGAAGAATTATAACGCTGGGATTTCTGGTAGGTAAGGAGGTACGGAAAAGATTTGATATACTCATACAAGCAAAACAATATGTAAATTAAGGAGCTCGAAAGAAAGGTTCAAAAACATTTATGTAAATTCTGAATCTCTGCTTTGGGTAGGATCAGATTTAAAACAATGTGTAATTCTAACTTTTGTTTGCGTGGTCTTATTATTGACCCACGTAACCAAAAATAATTGGTGCATTATAAGGAGCATTAAAGAAACTGACACTCAATATGATTTACGGTGCTTCGAGACAATAGATTGCAATCATTTGTAGCAATTTATTTAACCTTGAGGCCGTTATTATTTATTTGTCAAAGGAATTAAAATTTAAAATGCATTTAGGTGAGACTCCGAAACGCGGTCAAAGAGAAAGCAAAATAAAGAAACCAAAGCGATGAACTGCGCGGATAAACACAAACAGTAGGCTGATCAGTAGCTCTAATTTTTATACTTGATCGGGCACACTTTTTACTCGGCTAATTTTCGTTTTGAATGCCTACTAAAAAATTATTGCCAAAGTACAAGTCAGATGGAAGTATGAACATAGAAACGAAGGTGAATCGAATTCACTTCGACACAATTCCCTTTTATGAGTTTTCTTTGTTTAAACGGCAACACCATCTAATAACTTGTGGAACAGTGCGGAACTTAGGTAGTGTTATTACAAAGATAGCTACAAGGTTCAGGTAGTTTTGCGATCAGCTAATTCAGTTTCAGTGTGGCATGGAACTGGCAGAGGAAGTATAAAAGTGGACTGACTGCTGCAAAAATGAGATCTCGGAGACGTATGCGCGTCCGGAAAGAATGCAAGGCTGTTGTAAAGCATAGTAGCATAACGCCCGAGGATGAGATGCCACGATGAGGGAACAAAATACTTGAGTCGGGTCATGTCAAAAAAGAGTATGTATGATACGAAATTTGAATGAAAAAAAGAAGTGTGTGCCAAGACCGATTTGTGTGGTAGTCTATCCTCTCTGCCTACCCCTGCCAGTAAACGGCGATTAGTTATTTAGTTTAATTTTCAGTATTATTATTACCGTACGTATTTCGAAGGCTTTCAATGACCCACACGTTTGACTTTAACGTTTTTTGTTGTAGGAATAATAAAAATACAATGAGATGATTTTTGTTTATATATGTTGTCGCTGCCAATTATTTTGGGTGTTGAGATATGTTGGTTGTTAATCTTAAAAATTCTTACAAAAATACTTACAGCTGCAGTTAACAGTAGAATTAGAAAAAAAACAGAAACGTGTATTTTACTCCAGATAAAGCCCAAAGCCTGGAATAGCCTACCACTACCAACAAATACTCGAAAGACTCACAGGGAACTCAAAACTCATCTCTTCAGACAGCATAACCACAAACAGATAGTAAAATCAAAAACCTTATTTCAGAGTTAGCCTGTAGTAGGTACCTACCAACAGCTTGTGGATCTGTCTGTGAGTGATTGTAAATCTGGTTCAACGAACTCGGATTTGTTTTAAATGTCATTTTCAAAATTGAAACAGCTGTGCCAAGAATTCAGACATAATTTGATAACTTAAATAACAGATCAAGAAAACTATTCATGAAAAATATTGTATTATTTTCGTTAATATATCTTCTTGACCATTCTGAATCAAAAATGTCCGAGTTTTGATGTGTTTTTTAAATAAATTTTTATATTAAAAATTATAAAATTCCGTGATTTTTCACGGTCTGCGTTGGCAATATAATATTTTATTTTAGCTAAATTTGTTTTTTATTCTTGACAGTTTATACAACAAATTTAAGTCCTTTGAAAGCACACTTGTAAATACAATATTTCATTTAATTCATTCGATCTATCTAAGTATTTTCAGTTATTCCAAGAAAAGTAACGTAGATTTAATTCGTTTGTTTTGACGATTTTCAATGTCACATATATTGACACAAAAAATGTCAGCAACAAGTAACCTAAAAAACCCAGTGGTCTCCAAACTTTTTGGCGCCCTTGCTAAATCTCCCAAAATTTTCAAAAGGCTCCCCTGTGTCAATTTTTAAAAGCAGCTACAAAAAAAACACAAGTTAACGTTTAAGTGTCAAAATAAAAATGGGCGGGTTCAAAAGTATTTTTATGAACACGTGTTCCGCCGTCCTCATAACGCATTCGCGTTTTACTGATACTTTGCTAGGAAATCTGTCAATTTATTCGTTAAAGGCCTGCAGTCCCATTTTTAAAAGGAATACGAATAATTTGATCTGATAATGCAGCTGCTTCAAGGAGGAAGTGGCGCACACTTTGGGAATCACTCAAAAGCCAATGCGTCAACTTTTGATAACGTACTTTGAAATGAGCCTAATTTGATATCTGATCTCCTACCTGATACCTCGATGAATTCAGGATAAGAAAGAAATTTAAGTCCGCAGACCACCAGGAGGTAGAGATACCATTAAACTTAATAAACGATTGTCTCCATGAAATGATTTCCACGGTAAAATTGTTGCTTTACACGTATTAATTTTTTGATATGCATGGAAATTACGGCAGTTTAATATTAAGTATACAACTTAATTGTAGTGCGGGTAAATTATTTTTAACTTAATGCAAAAAGTCTCAAGCAGTTAATAATGTACAAAATTTATGCATATTTAAAGTCATAACATGAATGTTAAATATAATTTGAAAATATTTTATTTATTAAATGGAAAGGTACTTGATTTAAAAATGTAGGTACATTTTAAATATGATTTAAGATTTTCACGGCCAAAAGTATTTTTGCTATTTATTTTTGGGGTGTTATGCCGTGTTGCGCTAACTCCTTCTTCGGCTAAAGAAGGAGCATAACACCCCAAAAACAAATAACAAAAATAGGTACATTTTGTGCATATAAATAAAGATGTACTCGAAGGTGGCGGATGTCTTTTCTGTGCTAAAATCATAATGGTATCATAAATTTGAAAACTTTAATTTTATTATTTAAAGTTTAATATGTACTCGTGTATATATTATTACGATGTCGAAACACGTGTTCATAAAAATCATATTTCCGCATTTCGTCATTGAATATTATCGAGGCAAATTAACAGGTTCATGAACACGTGTTCCGATACGTTAGGAATTAACTAAAAGTTTATCAGGAAACGGCCAGCTATCCCGTTTTTAACCAATAATTTAAACAGATTTTTCAATCGAAACATTACTTGTAATGGCTTTAGCCGTGTTTAGTGACCTGATCTGAATGTAATAGTCCCACTGGCTTTGGTCAGTTAGGACAATTTTTTTTTTCAAGTTATCTTTTAGCTTTGTGTGCTTTTTGTTCTTTTAGCTCAAGTGTCTTTGAGGTATAGGTATATAGGATGCGTGTCAAAGTTTTTTTTTCTAATACTAACGGGCAACAATGTTGCACTAGCAATAATTGCATTCTCACGTTCCACACTGGCTGCATACCCCTGCGGCGACCGTCGCAACATGTAACCCACTGTACGTACAGACGAATTTTACGGCGAGAAAGTCAATAATAAGAATAAGATTCTGGGTTATTTCTTACGACTGAAAACTTGTAACTTTGAATCTACAGGGTCACCACAAAAAAAAACAAAGCAACCGGTCAATGGCTGAGTCCGGGTTCCAACCGAGCATAGTGTGTTCAATTCCTCGGCTGGCTAAGTCCTCCATCACGACACAAGTAAAACTTTCCGATTACTGCGATGGTTGTAGGAGTTTTTCAAATATTGTCAGGTTATTCGTAACCTGGGATGTTTAACCTTTAAAACAACTTAAACAACGTAACCTTTAAAAAAAAACTTTTTGACCGAGCGTAGCAAAGCCCAGTTTTAACTGGAGCGACGTAAATAAATTTGTTTGTGGGTTCCGTTTTCGAAAATCTACTGTGTTCACATTAAGTTTTTAGATTTTCACGGCCAAAAGCATTTTTGTTGTTTGTTTTTGGGGTGTTATGCCGTGTTGCGCTAACTCCTTCTTTAGCCGACGTTTCGGACAGCGTTGCAGTGTCCATCATCAGGGCAGATCCGGTAGATCCGAAGATGTGTTCTTCGGATCTACCGGATCTGCCCTGATGATGGACACTGCAACGCTGTCCGAAACGTCGGCTAAAGAAGGAGTTAGCGGAACACGGCATAACACCCCCAAAACAAACAGCAAAAATGTGTTCACATTATTATTCAAGCAAGCCTTACTGTAATTATGGTTCAGAAAAGATTAATTTTTTAAAAGTGAAAACGTCGGGTTTATTTGGTCTTTCTTATTCGCATTTTTTTTTCAATATAAATAAAAAAAGTCAGTGGTTAGCGCTTTTTAAAGCGTTCTAGTCAACTAATTATTTGTTCAAGAAAAACAAAAACGTATTTACAAATATGTTTATGTTTTGACTAAAACAAACAGCTGACACAGTTAGTAAACTGACACGTGGTAAACGCAGCATAAAACATGAGCATTTTAAATAAGGCTTCTTTTTGCCAGCCCTGAAAGATGTACGTATGTATGCGCGAGACGTTTGTGTAGGCACAGGTATCAGCACACACACACACATACACGAATATACTTCTATAGGAGAGGTCGATGAGCAACTGTTATCAAACAATCAAATATCTCACTTTAAAATCACAAATTCAATTAATTGATCTTAAATTATTGATCTATAAATATCAAATGAGTTCGATGCACATTTTGAATTTTTAAATTCGGAAGAGAACAAAGATATTTATGACAGTTTGTAAACAGATCCATTGCAGGTGAAATAATCGGGTATCACAAACGTGTTTCGGTGCAAAACTATTGCGACTTTACCAGGGTATTTTTATGTAAATTCACTATGCTAATTGATTGCACAGGCCGCTTAGGCTTCATTCGCAAAACCCAGATAATGTGGAAATAAATAAATAATGTGTGTAAAATTAATATTTTAGAGACAAAAACACGCCCGTGTGTTTATTAATAATCGAGATGTAGAAGAAACTAACAGCAAATGGTAGAAACGCGACGATGTACCTGTATAATCTACGCCATCTACGGGGACAATACAAAGTGTGATACTGTACTGCTTTTAAGTACCGAATAAAATTATTTACGATACTGTAATATGGTTACAGTCATAAAGTCAAACGCGATATTTCCGTATAGAATAGTGGGAATCCTTTTGACCCCTGATTTGTTTTCAGACAACTTAGATTTTATGAACAGTTTATTTACTATGCCTTTAGAGATAAGCCAGCTTCTTGCATCCATTAAAATACATAAATTTATTGATTGTAAACAAATAAAACATATTTATAGAAATAAAGGGCACAAAAACTAACCATTACAAGCCTAATAAGCTAATTGCATAACGTTTTCCAAGCAGTGGACTACTGTGAAATTTAATTCCGACATTCGTGATTTTACAAAACAATAAAAATTGTAATTTTGGTAAATATACAGATAAGCGGGACACGGTTAATAGGAATATTTTATTTTGAAAGCATTTCGTATCAGGTAGATAACAATGAGAAACAATTATTACATCAATAGAAAATTGAAAATAATGCTTTTTAATAGTATTTAGTTAAAATTGAAATCGATTGTTCACTTGAGGCCATTATTATTGATGTGAAAGTTTTTATTTATTTAATTGATTTAATAAATGTGAACCTAAAATAGGTCCTTAATTTGGATTTAATTAAAAAAATAAAATTAAAAAATTGTTAAAAAAATCTATCTTAAAGATTAAACATGGCGTGAAGAAAAGACGAATTATCGTTTTTTTAAACGAAATAACTTTTAAAATGTCAACGTTATTTTCCATTTCCGATAGCTGAAATAATTGTTTAGGTGTCTTTAAAATAAAATGTGTCTATTGGCCGTGTTCTGCTTATCTGCATATTTACTAACTTTTTTCTGAAAAATCTTGAAAATCGGAAAAAAAAATCACGAAAAGTTCCTGGTTCCAAGCAACCAAAATACCTCAAAAAAATAAGTTTTTAAAATTACCATGTGAAAACATCACAAAATCATCAATACACCACTTTTAATTCACAAAACACTGCTATTTAACTCACAAAAACAATAATACTATTCGATAATTAATTACTTATATCAGATGAGAAGATAATGATTGTCTGTTACTCTTACACAAGTATTAGATATAATAGAATATCATATTTTGATAGAAATGCCAAAATAAACAACACTTTTATTATACAAAATCACTTTTGTTTACATTTTGGACCGATTGTCATACTCTGTTAATAGTTCGTTGGTTAACGGTTAGTTCGATCGGAATTTGTAAATAAGATAACAATTGGTTGTTATGGTATCAATGTTTTGTTATGTCGGAGCACGTGGGCCGTGTCAGCCGGGCCGGGAAATATTTCGTTGGCGCGCACGACGTGCAAGCGCGACGGACTTGGGGCGAATGGCGAATTAGCTGCGTCAGTTGTGGGACCCGGTACCTCGGTTTGGTACGTTTGGTAGGTTTGGTACCTACCGCTACCTAGGCTGGAGATTGTGTAGGAGAGCTGCTGTGGGCAGGTAACGCTTTGCGGACGGGGGAGAACTAAACGATAATTTTATATAAGCAGATTTTTTACTTTTGATTTTAGTAGTCGCGAGCTTCTGCTCTTTTATTTAGGACTAAGATGATTCGGACGTGTTTTTTTCTGGCTTATGACACGTGCTGTGGAAATAATGGTGTAATCTACATAAACAAAAATGTAAAAGATCGTTTTTACAAAATCTGAAATCTCCGAAATCTTTTCACCGATTGTTTTGAAATATTGACACAACGTTGCATTCCGAGTACGCGTTTGTTTATATATACCTATATTACGTAAATAACACCCGTGAGAGGTGAAAACACGCTTTTTTGAAAAACCACGTAATCCGTTAGCCAAAAATGTTTTTTTTTTAATATTTTTAAACAGCGCCATCTGTTGGACGTATAAGAAACACGTGCCATTGTTTTTTTTTCTATCTACACAGACAGATTGAGCCACAGCAACGCGTAGCGCGGTACAGCTTGTTTATTCGATTTTATTTTAAAAACATTACATCACAAGTAAGTACTTTATTGCTCGCCTGAACTCTTCACGCAATAGAAAATGACACTTAAATTCAAAGCATATTCGAATTCACTGAACTAGATTAACACAGACAAATAGCCGAAATTAGCGTACAAATGACGATAGGTCCTTTGAGGAAAATTTTCACATTCAAAAGCCCTACACCAATCATCCAAATATAATTATTTACAATAGGAATTACATAGAATTAAAGTATAAGAAACCGATAGGACTTCGTTTTGAAGAAATTTTGATTTGTTTAGTATTAAAATTAGAATTAAAGATCCGAACACTCAAACAAAAAACATATATTTATTTTATATATCAATTATTAGCGATAATTCTAACAATACTTACTAATCGGTCATTATCGTAAGCGATACCTATCTACACGCTATTAAATTTATTTAATTCTCGATATTAGTAGAATATAAAAACAGAGATTAAAATACTATACAGGGTGTATCGGCACGTACCCGACAAACTTTAACCAGCTATTCTTTAGCACATTTGGAGTAAAAAATGTTATGGGCACTTTGCTGTCCGGTAACATTTTTTTTAATAAAAAAATTATTATTCATATTTTCACCACATGTCACCACTGTTTTATCCTTTGTAAAAGTTTTAAAACCCACCTGGCAATATTTTATTCGAGTTTCGTTGAATAATATACGTACGTACCTACATTAGCGCGCTTTTATGATCACAACGAAATGGCATGGCACCATTCGTCTCATTTTTAGCTATTATTATTTAGTGTGTATGAAAGAGCGAACACGCTTTTTGACACACTTGCTAATAACAGCTGTTGAACACGAGAAACAATGCCAATGACAGTGACGGAGTGTGGATTTTTTTAATCATTTTTTGTTTTTAATTGAAAAAAAATGTTACCTGACAGCAAAGTGCCCATAACATTTTTACTCCAAATGTGCTAAGGAAAAGCTGGTTGAAGTTTGTCGGGTACGTGCCGATACACCCTGAATAAAAATTATGTTTTGCACAAAAATAACATTATCGTGATTATGAAATTGAATAAAAATAATCGATACGTTACAAAAGTTTTATCGAACTGAATAGGCGGAGAGGACGGACCGCTAAAACTCTCTTTTTACGCGGTTCTTGCTTTTTTTACGAATCTCCATATTTCTCACATATGGTTCTACGCCTCAAGGATCTTATTCTACAGCATTAAGTCTCGTAAGGCGACCATGGTTACTATATTATATAGAAACAAAATATGAACACACTTTTTAATAGTCAAATTAAAATCATTAACGATACCGTAATGGATATTAACATAGAATAAAACTAGATGTGAATTCCGTCGAAAATTAAAAGGAAACCAGCGAGCCACTTAATACCTTTTCGTTCTAGACCATTTAGCACGTGTTCTGTCTCTCTTAAAATTGATTGAAATTGTAAATCGCCATCCCACTTGAATTTCGTAGTCCCGGTGAAACACAGTTTTATATGGAAATATAGGCCTAGACGGGGCCTATATTTCGGCTATTATTTATTATTATTATTTATTGTAACACGGAAACGTTTGTCTTTTTTTTTAAATTTAATATACATACATATATATATAAATTAATTTTTCTAATTAAGGTTTTCAAAGTGTTAAACGAAAATATTATTTTTATGAAACTTGAGGTGCAAACGGGCAGAGCCACCACGCTCCACCTTCTGCACCGAAATGCAACTTTGGAGGCAACACGTAAAAAGCTCCATACAAATATTGGTACTGATAAGACAGCAATCAAAATAATTACACCATTTTATAAAATGTTTTTTTTTACTTGCACTATATTTAACAGAATAACTAACCATTCCGTAATTAAGCAGAGGTATAAAGGTAAATATGATGGAACGTTACACGTCTATTTTCAGACACACCCCTTACATTCTCTCATACATTTCATACTCATACTAATCTTATCAGAAAGTTCGACTAACTTACCTGCCCGTACCTTAGTACCGTAGTTTATGATTTTCAAGAAGTTTGATAAAAACGGCAGTGAAAAAACCGAAAAGAGATGAAGGTGTCGCATTCGTGGCTTGGTCGTAAGAAAATCTTTGTTCTTTTCTCTATATTTTATATATTATATTATCAGATCGTTAAAATAAGAACTATTGACAGTGTTTGAAAAGTAAGAATTTTTATACAAATAAAAACAGGTGCAATTGAATTGTGTTGAATTGCGCCGCCATCAAATCATGGTCAAATGTCATCACTTAGTAGTCAATCTATTCGCAATTTATTTACTGTTATTCAATAACAACACAGCACATAACAGGAACTGATAAATAATAGAATTGAAAGAAGAGAACGGTAAGTACCTAACTAACTGCACCTGAATATAGCAATGACGAATTGAATAAAAACATATACCAGGGTAGCACAGTGCAATCGATAAGTTTACAATATCGGATCGATAGGCATAAATATCGATGATTTTATACAGATCGAGCACGGTCGCGCTGTTGATAGCAAAAACCGATATTGATAACGCAATAAATCATAAATCGACATACGCTATCTACACTGGAGGTATTTTCTATGAATTGACATTCTGAAATATCAAAACGTAGTGCAGTTATATAAAAATATGAATAAATTGGCAATGTTGAATTGAAATACTAACCTAAATATGCATTGGTAGTCCGCATTTACCTTTTAACACTAAAATGGAGTTAATTAGATAATTTTGTTTCTGCAATTCTTCTTCATGACTCGAACGGATTAACTCGCCACGCATACGAATTCTTTCAATTCTAAGAGTTTCGCTAGCAATATCTTAAGTTTTCCAGTTACATTGTTGTTTTATTGAAATTAATGAAATTATTCTCATTATTGCTTGATCAATTTTCGGATAGCTCTGAAACCCTTTCAAACAGCCAAATGCTTTCTTGAAAGTTAATAATTATTATTTTTATATGATTTTCCTCCTACATGTGAGTTTTTATCGATGTTTTTTTTTACCTGTTTAACATCCCAAACATACCTCGTGTGCTAAAGACTTCTCATTTCCCTTTTCCTTATGCATTATTAGTGTACGATGACTTCACCGAAGAAATGAACCGAAATAGGGTATCGTGGGGTGTCCACTTAAAAATTTATTTGATCTGAATTCGGATGAAAATTTTCATATATATCTAAATTATTTCTTGAGCAAATTATCAATGTCTTTGAATTGACTGGAGTCGAAAGGTGGGTAGTATGGAAATTGGCGACAGCTACCTCTAAAATCGATTTAAATGACACTTCTAGGGATTTTATCTGCAGTGGATGACTCTATGGTGTAAAAATGTTTTAGCAAAAGCAGGTGCGCTTTATCGATACGGAAAAAACGTGGGACTTGGTATCTATTGCTGAATAAATAAGCTGTTTTTCGTTATCGCTCGACGTTTTAGTAAAGATTAGATAATATGCAACAGGAAACTGATAAATCGACACTGGCAGACACTCTGGCGCTTAGTGTCACTCTGGCGTGTCAAAAATAATAATGTCATCCGTAAATATTACTAAGCCAGGAGATTATCGATAATCCGCAGTTTAAAATGTGTGCAGTGCTGACAAAACGGAAGCGAAAAAGAATCTGCAAATGTCATCGGAACAATGGTATCCAGAGGATATTGGAAGGCTAGGCAAGTGGGGAGGGGAAGAAGAAAATACAGAGGAAAATTAGGAAGTGCCTGATTATACAGATCTGGTCACTAAATACAGCTAGAGGCATTTTAAGTAAAACGATTCATATCTGAAATGTATCTTAGACTGTGATGGATAAACTTGATTTTCGATAATAACTGAGAAAAATTCAGCCATAACGACCTCCGTAGTTGAGTGGATACGATACTTTGCTACGAATCCTAAGGTCGCAGGTTCAAATTCCGTTGTGCGAAAATAAATTTTATTTGTATTATTTCACAATTACGTAATTTAAAATAATGTATGTATAACATATTTTCAGCACGTTCCAGAGTGAAAGATACTCTCAGTATCGCCCAAGTGAAAGACCACCAATCAGAAATGAATGGTGCTTAAAATGGGTTACACCGTGTTTGTTGACTAAATCTGTAATAGCCATGTCTTCCCCAACTTTCTCTGCCTCATTTAGAATTGAAAGTTGCTTAAAATGGGTTTCGCCGTGGTTTGGTGACTAGTTCTGAAAGGAAAGGTACTTCCCCATCTTTCTCTTCTTCATCTCCTTTCCCTCCTCACTACCTTCAGTCTCACAATATATGCCAGTTGGGGATGCTATGGCAGACGGTAGGGAGCAGTTGGGACTCTTGTGCGGTATTCACATTAAAAAAGCTAGGTATATCTGATATATATATACAGGGTGTATCGGCACGTACCCGACAAACTTTAACCAGCTATTCCTTAGCATATTTGGAGTAAAAAATCTTATGTGCACTTTGCTGTCCGGTAACGTTTTTTTTTAATAAAAAATTTATTATTCATATTTTCACCACATGTCACCACTGTTTTATCTTTTGACAAAGTTTGAAAACCCATCTGGCAAATATTTTATTCGAATTCCGTTGAATAATGCACGTGTGTACCTATATTGGCGCACGTTTACAGTCACAACGAAATAGCACGGCACCATTCGTCTCATTTTTAACTATTATTATTTAGTGTGTGCGAAAGAGCGAAGACGTTTTTTGACACACTTGCTTATAACAGCTGTTTAACACGAAACGCAATGCCAATGACAGTGATGTAGTGCGGAAATTTTAAAATTTTTTGTTTTTAATTGAAAAAAAAATGCTACCGGACAGCAAAGTGCCCATAACATTTTTTACTCCAAATGTGCTAAGGAATAGCTGGTTAAAGTTTGTCGGGTTAGTGCCGATACACCCTGTATATATATGCATTTTCTCCTAGCAGAGGTAAATTTAACGCGTTTTACTTAATTTTGAATTCAGAACACGCCTCACTGTCCCTCAAGTTTATCTCTATATCGATGTACAGCAATTATCGTTGATCAAAAATTTACATTCAGGAGACGTCTTTATTTTAACCATCTGCTATAAATTTAAATTGTTGCCAAGTTGTTGAATTAAGTACCTGCCAATAGTGAGGTACGATTACGATAGACTATCGACATTTAAATAATAAATACATTGTCAAGGTCGCAAAAAGGACATTGAATCAAAGACCAAACATCTCCGATCTTTCTAAAATTCTACCCAAGACTTCCGGAAGAAAATGACAAATGCATACAAATTCTGAAGTCTTCCACGTGTACCAACCATAAAGCTACAATTAGAGTCGCTACCGCGTGCTAATATATCGTCGAAGCTTGTTCCACTATTAGAACGCGATAAGCGTAACTCCATTTTAGTGTTAAAGAGTTGGAGGTAAAAAAGCGAAACCTATTTTTTCGCTTCATGTCTCATCTAAATATAATACATCAATGGTCCCAACATATTTTTTATAAAGTTTAAGAAAGAATAATACGCTCGTCCAAACGTGTAAGTGGGAAATAATTTTTATACCTCTAGTGAAAGAAGAACACAAGAAATGAGTTGTGGACGTGTTTCGTGATACAAATATTTGACTAACGGGCTTTAAATTTCGAAAATTAAAATGGGACAGAGATCTACGATGTCAGACAAGTGTAAGTGAGACAGAGGACTGGATATTGAGCTAAATGTAACATTGGTTTCCTTTAAAATTTGTATGGAAGGCACTTTTTATTCTTGATTCTATGCTAACCCCATACCAATTACAAGTATAAAATTATTTTTGTCGAGTTTATCATTTATATCGATTATAAAGAAAACTGATGTGGCCAATTTGCAGAAGACCTCTTGACTCCTAGGCCCCAGACAGGTTGGTAAAATGGATTATCTGTTCAAGTCAGAATTAAAATAATATGTATTTGAAAATGTTTGATCGAGTTCACTAAAAGTAAGGAAAAAATGAGCATACTTCGGGCACACAGATATGCCCACAACAAACTTTTATAATTTCTGATTTATTTAATTTTATTTACCCTCGTGTAGAACAAATATTCGGAAAAATTCCCCAATTCCTCGTGTATGTGCACAATATAATACAAAATTTACCGCATTGACATTTTTGGTAATGACTTAAAGAAATATCGATATGAAGTAATGCGTACGATCGATTATCAATATGAGAGTATGGAATGTATCGGGAGCATCTCCTATCCTCTTCCTATTTTCCTCTTCCTCTCCCCTTCCTTTAATACAAAAGTCATTTTAAGTTATTAAAACTTCATTCCCAATGAACTTTAGCACAATAAACTTATGTGGCCTTACTTAACTTGTATATTTATATTTATCATTGTATATTATGTAAAAGCTGTTTGCTTCTTACAAATAAATAAATAACTATAGGTATTTTTGTGTGTCTAAAATAATCAAAACTATGGGCGAATCCGGGTACTTAATCTAGTTACTGCTATGAAAATAACATTTAAGTACGAGGCAATAAATATATTATCGTACAAAATCAGTCAGACTGTTTCAGCCATTTACTAAAACGCCAGCAGACAGCAGACATATATAACTGATTGATAATTCAATTTCCATACATTTTTTGCAATCATCAATTATTTATTATCCACTAATTTCGCCGGCGACAGCTCGCGAGCACAGAGCCACAGTCGTTCAGTTTGTTAACATATCAATAGAATTAGTATCAGGAACACGCTAGGCTACCATTACTCTTTTATTAAACGACAAGTTAAATGAAAAATTGCACTGAAATAACTCACAAATTATCGAAACTAGTTTAGTTTAGGCGGGGGCGGCCACCGATCAAGACGCCCACAGCAGCGAGATTAAAACGTCGTGAGTAGAAGTGATTGTAAAATTGTGGCGCCAATGAGCTGGGACAAGTTGATAAGTGCGTAGATTGAGACATGCGTCGAGGTAACAGGGAGAACGAAAGATCAGGTGGTTTAGAAAGAATCAGGAATGATTTTAGTAAGACAGTAAACAAATGAGAGAGGCGGATGTAAAAGGTATTTGAAACTTTGGGGATGAACAAAATGAGCCCGTAAAAAGCAAATTTTTTTAAAACTATTATTATTTTACATATTTTTTGTTTGACCGAGGATTGAACTGAAGTCAACCACGCTAACTTAGTCAAATCTTAATTGGGTAGGACCAACATTTATTTCGTATATTAACTGCTGTAATGTCATTAAATTTCAGAGAAATTATGCGTGATTGCCACCAAAAGATAGCATGAATATTAAATATTTTACAAGCAATAATTATTCGCCTGAAACACTCATCCACATTGAAAAATCTCCTGATAAAAGATACATGACGCCAACGGGACTCGAACCCGTGTCCCTTTGATTTCCGGTCGACAGCTCTGACCACTGAGCTATGGCGGCTTATCTCTTATCCGCGAAATAATTCAATATATACTAGTGTTTCATTCAACAATTACTGCTTGTTACATTTTTTTCACCTGAAAACAACCAACTTTATTTTATATGAGAAAGGCATTGTAAGTGCTAACTCTCTCACTAGATGGCGTCGAAACAAATTGTCTACATTTTTAGGTGAAATACTAGAACTTGTAAAATATTAATTATTATTTTTTGGTAAATTAATGTTTAAGACAAGATTTTTTAATTATTGCTTGTAAAATAATTGTTACCCTTTGTGCTATGCATAAAAAATCTTGTCTTAAACATTAGTTTACCAAAAAATAATAATGAATATTAAATGCTTTGTTATCGACCACGAGTGTATCTGCTGAGTGTCAGCTCGATCAGATGTTGGGAAGTGGGTTAATTTCCACATCCAAGATTTCAATTGATTCTTTCATTCAAGGAACAAAATCGAAATTCAAATATGTAGAGGAAGGTTCATTATCAGTCAAACCAATACATTTTTAATACCTCTATTATAAAAAATAGATAATTTTTAAGTTTGCTGCTAGCCGGCCTAAGAGTCGATGGAGAAAATTGAAAATAGATGAATTATAGTTACAAAATCTTGTTTAATACGGGTTGATTTTTTTAAATTACCTGATTGGTTTCACCTTATGAACTAAATCAATGGTAAATATATCTATGTAGCATCCATGTCACTCTTTTCCGACATAAGTATCTTTATCACAGATTTAGATGAAATTGCACGTTCTTTTCAATTCCATACGTTTATTCAAAATTGAATCTCAAGCGGGAATATATATATCTCAATAAATCTCTAATAAGAGAGATCACGTAAACTTTCCCGAAGGGTTAAGGCAGATATATAGAGTTATTATTAAGAAATAGGTTAGGTTACTTAGTATAAAAATCTGTTGAGTTTGTCTTCAAAAATTTGCGCTATAAAGTGTATTTTTCAACATGTAACTTAAAAATCACATGTTATAATTATATATATTGGTTTAATATACAATTATATTAAAGCAATATTATATTGGGACCGATTACATATGTAGCGAGTGGTGACCGGATAAATCATCAAAATGATAATTCATCACATCTTTAAAAAGTTAAGGAAAGTGATGAAACAAAAAAAATATTAACTGGGTTATGTAGGTTAGGTTAGGTTTAAATTTTTTTTTTCATCGTTTCTAATGATTTTATATCACTTTTTAAAGGTGTGTTGAATTACCACTGTGTTGAGTTATCATGGAACCGTAGCGAGTATTTCAAGCAGAAATTCACAAAGAAACGAACAAGAAGTAGAATAGAAAGTTTAAAACAAACACAAAAATTTATTTGGAATTAACGACTAAATCGGAATACCTACCAAACACCAACAGCATAAATGTATTATGATCACTGAGGTACATAGATAGAGTCTATATTCCTTGCTAAATCAGTGCAAAATGTTGTTCCCGTGCGGGAAGTAGGAAGGGGGGTATGGCGGCTCTCGACGTCGCCCGTTTCTTCCGACAGCGAACGGAATAGCTGATGACCGCCTGCCGCGCCACCGCGATTGGGAAACCGGCGCGCTAATTTCAAAGTGCTCCTTGAGTTTTTTTAAATATTAAAAAGCCAATTTACGCGACTACAGATTAAGGTAAAACTTTGTTTGAATGGAAGGTTATATCATAGATTTCCCTATCTTTTTCAGTATTATTATGCATTTTATTATCGCCGGAGACCTGTGCCCGGCGAGCGCTTGTAACCTACTGAGGACAGCGGTATCTCACAGCGGACAATGAACCGATGTTTGTGGCCCATAATTCGAACGCCGATATTGGCTCTATCCATTTACCTCAATGATTATGATTACGATAAATATCACGTAGATAATTATTTTACTTTTAAGCACTCTATGAAAACTTAAGGGGCTTGAAAATATTAATCAAAGACTATTAATTTTGATACGCCAATATTTCAATTCAAAGGAGCTACTGCGTGGGAGATGTTGGAAAGAACACTTATTGAGAAAGCCCTGGGTATTGATTTCAGAAGTAATTAATCGATACATCATTTAGTAAATTGGATATATTTATTAACTTTAAATAAGGATCATGGTGGTATGAAATGTCCATAAGCTGAATCCCATGTTTCGTGTGATAAGTCAATAACTTAACACTAATCCGAACAGCACTTTAATTACTTACGCCATAATAAATACGTAATATAAAGGGATGTTTACAGAGAAACCTTCTATTAGAAAGGGAGTTACCGTGTGGTCGATAAATAATCTTGTCTAGGTTTGGGGCTTTCGTCTCTCTTATCTCTCATTTATGGACGTCAAATAAGGGAATAAAGAACAAGGACGAAGTATTTCCTGTTCATTGTTTAAAAAATAAAGGCCAGGAACTTAATAAAAAGACGGGGTTGGGATCGTGGTGTCTGTTTACAAACATGAGAAGGAACAAGTAAGAAGGTACAATACATGGACAGGTACAATAAAGGTATAATCTTCTTAGTTTGGACCTCCGTCAAAAGATTGAGTGGATTTAATGGATTTTGGGACCACATAAATGGTTTTCACAGACAACGCTTTACAGAATGTTGACCGCCTGAAGGCAGAGATACACAAACTGTCAGTGGCTTGCGAGATCGAAAACTTATGAGTTTACACTTCGTAACTTACAAGGAAGAAATGCGAACACAATTACAATGAAATTTTTAGGCAGGGCCGCTCTTTTTAGGTGTCACATTAAAAACAAGAAATACATAACATTCCAACCAAAGAAAGGATCTATTACTGTGCAACTTCTAAAAATCAAAATAGCAAGTTCTAAATCCCTACGAAAATTGGAAAGAGAAAGGCACAAGGGTTGTATAGGACGGATTCCATTAGCAGAAATGCACTCCTGCCATAGATATCGACATTAAGACTTGCCCTGACATGAAATCTGGGTATCATTTCGACGAGCTGGCGGCAAACCATGTGACCATATTTTTGGCACCGGGAGGGTTCGATAATGCGCACATTGAAATAATCAGGCCCTGCGCAGAAAAGTAAAGTTCGCTACATTTGCAGTGCAGTACATTGTGGGACTTATCTATGCAGGATCTGAATTTTCGTTTTTAAATGAATGAGCGAGGTGGGTAAACATATTTTACTATCGAGGACTGAATAGTGAGCTTGCAATGCGAGTCGACTGTATATCGTCAGATTCATTTATTGAAATTGGTTTGTTTCTTTTTGCCTAAAATTGGCTTGTCTATCAATTTATCAATTATTTAAATACCTTGGCTCCTGCCAATCACATAATTGAAGTGACTTGGTGCGGCGAGTACTCTACCACATAAACATAATACATAAAATTTATCCTGGATCATTTCACTTGGAAAATCTTGAATGTGTTACCTCTCATGAGGTCACAGAACATTTCTTATTTTTAGTAGGTACTATTTTTGGCAATTTGACAAAGAACCTTCACATCGATCATCTTACTATATGTATAGGGTAGTTTAGAAAAAATAAAAGCAAAATGCATGTAGGTACTCGTATGAAAAAAAATAATTGTGAAACTGCACAAGAGTCCCAACTGCTCCCGACCGTCTGGAGCCAGTGAGACTATGGCATCTTTTATATTTCAGCGCCATTAAGGTGATTTTGCACAAAAACGGCGCCCTACAAATCATCCAAATATTATTATTATTTTATCCCCGATTGGGGTGTATTGTGAGGCTGCAGGTAGTGAAGAGGGGAAGGAGATGAAAATTTAGGAAGGTGGGGGGGGGGGAGTGCCTGGCTATTCAGATCTGGTCACCAAGCACGGTCAAAGCCATTTCAAGCAACGTTTCAATTCTGAATGGTGGTGATTTATTATTTTTAAGGAGTAATTTGTGAAATAACACAAGTTAGTCAAATACAATTTACTTGCGCACGCCGGTATTTGCACCCGCGACTTGCGGCGTGCTAGTCGAGAGTCCTACCCCCTCGACCACGAAGGCCGTCAAACTCGTAAAAACGACTCGTATAAATAAAACAAACAACAAAAAAAACTAAATTAACCAGCCTCTGTAATAATATGTCCACTGTAAAAAGTTAGCGTACCCCTAGTTTGAAAAAATTAGGCCTTTTAAAAAATTGATTATACGCCTTCCCTCAAAAGCGTCTGAAAATGAAGGTTCCCTAAGCGCCCATTATGAAAGTAAACAAATTAGGATAATGACGGAGCGTGTAATTTGATAGATTGACGTTTTGTTAAAACGGTAAACGAATAAGTGGAACTCATCACGAAATACACACCTACATTTTTTACGAAGGTCGAAAATATAATTGAAAACAAGAAGGAGTAGAGAAGGCCTAGTTTTGAGTTATACGAGATCATTTAAATAATGAAGGCCGAGACTGCCTCGAAATGTTTTGTTATGTTAGTTTGGAGTACATAGGAGAAAGTAAGATTAAAACGTATTGAGTTTATTCAGGGAAAACTCTTACAGTCCTAGGGATCCATGGCTTGATTCAGGGAAACGACTATATGAACTCATTTCAGTAATTTTAAAGCAAGAGATTGAAACGTATTGAGTTTATTCACGGAAAAGTCTTACAGTCCTAGGGATCCATGGATTGATGCAAGCAAACGACTAAATGAACTCATTTCAGTAATTTTAAAGCAAGAGATTGAAACGTATTGAGTTTATTCTAGGAAAAGTCTCACAGTCCTAGGGATCCATGGCTTGATGCAGGCAAACGACTATATGAACTCATTTCAGTAATTTTAAAGCAAGAGATTGAAACGTATTGAGTTTATTCTAGGAAAAGTCTTGCAGTCCTAGGGATCCATGGCTTGATGCAGGCAAACGACTAAGAACTCATTTCAGTAATTTTAAAGTAAGAAATTGAAACGTATTGAGTTTATTCTAGGAAAAGTCTTACAGTCCTAGGGATCCATGTCTTGATTCTGGAAAATGACTATATGAACTCATTTCAGTAATTTTAAAGCTTAGAAAGAAATAATGTAGTACATCAAATGTGAATATAAATCAACTGAAGGTTTAAACTATTTGGTAGTTTTGCGAAGTCTGTAGACCTCGTGTCCCAAAAAGTGTGTTTCTAATTTTCTCTTATTCAAAAAATCAAAACCAAAATTTCCCCTGAAATCACAAGATTTGTAAGAAGGTACCTACTTTAATATTTAATTATAAACCATATATTTTATGAAACATTTTGTTTATATTTCTAATAAGGAATTATACAATTTGTCAAAAGATTGGTAATTATGGCAATGAAATTTTTTTTTCAAACTTTCTTCAGCCAGTTAGGTACCATATTGAAAAATACAAGAAAGTCCAAATAAACACAACGATTTCACATTTGGAAAAATAATCTTTACTGAACCATTTACAGAAGAAAGTGCAGACAAATTTACAGATAGACCAAATGCAAAACGGTCGAGTTACAGCAGGACTTACATAAAATATACAGTAAAATAGAAAAAATTGAAACGTGCACAATTTATATTCTCAGTAGACGAGTAGATATCGTCCCGCTACAGATCACCTCGTGAAATAAATTCGATATTTTTCATGATTATATTGATTATATATATGAAAATAAATAAATAAATAAATGATTCTTTGAAAAGTCATTCGATCGATTCTTGAAATTCTTTTTCTTATTAATATATTTTTTACACTTATTTATTAATTTTATTTAAGCCAATAACGTAAAATAAGGAGTTAACTGTAATCACAATATAATATTTTACAATCTGAACAAATTACCACCAAATTCTCCGTGGTTCCAACATTCAAGTCAGTGCGGGTAGATTAAGCACTGAGAAATTAGCCCCTATTAGCGGAAGGCATTATTACCCCAGTCGGTGATAAATGCTACAACCCTTAGTGTTGCTATTGTGAATTAAAGCCTTCTTGTTACTAATTCTTACCACATTATGTTGCTAGAAATTAGAACATTAAGTTGGCCTTGTTCGCCCAACTAAGGCGGTGGAATGACTTCACTCCTTATATGGTACAACTAAATATCCAACCAAGGAAATTAGTGCATTAAATCTACGAATGCATCCGGACTAATTACTGATATTTAGTTAATTTTATGTTTATGAAAATTACTTAGATCTTACCGAGGTTGTTGCAAAAAAGTGAAAAGTTTTAGAGATAAACTTCCAAGAGTCGTAATTAAGGGTTAACTAAAAATTATTAACAATATTTTCATTCAGAGATAGCGGTAATTACATAATTTTATGAAAAAAACACTTTTTGCAAGTTACGACCGTACATATGGAATATGAATATGAATAAATAGTTTCGTCCATATAAAAATTCAATCCTTCCAAGAAAGGGATGCAAATATACGCATACAATATCTACTTTTGTTTAATTTTTACAAAATTAAACATATTATAGCTTACATATTTTTATACACTCTCCTACAAAAACTGACGCTTGTGGTTAGGAGAGGACAACTTTTTTTTTTTAAACTTCCGATTTAGTTGTCCGGGTTAAGTCTTCCCCAAAGGAAAAACTTAACCCTTCCACTCACTTTTCCACAAATGATCATCTAGTCAATCAACATTATGTAAGTGCATTATATAAGCAAAATAAATACAAAACAATACAAGAACAACACGTCAAATCACCAGAGATCAAATGGGAAAATAATTCACCGTCTCCAGATATTTTCATATCAGAGGGTTCGGCTCGGTAGAACTTCTAACAGGGCCTATAAATCCTACTGATCCCTCAACATAAATATTTAAAAAATCTTTTGTTATCCTACATGTATTCAAAATGACCGACTTTTGCATCTTTATATATAATTTTTTTGATAGATCTAATACGCCTAAATTTTTAATTAGAGAGCTAGGTATAATGCCAGTAGCCGAAATAACGAATGGTAATATTTTTATAGTCTGAGAATGCCAAATTCTTTTTATTTCATTTCCTAAATCTGTGTATTTTCTTATTTTTTCACCAACAGATTTTTGAATATTACAGGAATTTGGAATAATATTTTGAATATTTATAATAATATTTAATTATTTATTTATTTATTTATTATTATTACATGCCCTAATGGGCTTTTACACACCACAAAGTTTAATAGTAGAGTATCACAGTTATTATAGATTCTACAAAATTAAAACAATAAAGGAAACATAATACAACGAAAAAAGAAAAAAATATTAAATGTTACAACAAAAGCATATAATAAAATAAGATACATTAGTAAAAATGATAAGAAGTCTCACATAAATAGATATTCAAAATAAAAATAAAAATATATATATTGCGGAAATTATAGATGTCTATTTGTGTCTCGATCTATAAAAGAATTGAAATAAACAATATTTATATTGATTATTTTTAAGATGAAATATATCTCCCAGATCAGAGTATTTATTTCCGAGACTGTGAAGTCTTGGAATTGGCGAATTTTGATAAGACAGTGTCCTTGTGTTGTAAAAATAAAAGGGTAGTAAATTTCGGCAAGATCTTTTGGGTATGTGGATGCTGATTAATTGGAGTAACTCAGGACAGTCAATTTTGTAATGAAGTATTTTATGTAGTACTATTAAATCTGTGTTTATTCTTCTTTCAGAAAGTTTTAATAAGGACAATTTATCTAGTAAGTAGTTATAATCAATGTTTTCTACAGGAATATGCAATTTATAGTTTATATACTTCAAGAACTTATGTTGAATCTTTTCAATATTATCGGAATGAATATTGTAAAAGGGAGACCATAATGTAGAGTTATACTCTAGTTGGCATCTAACAAGGGTTTTGTACAACATGATAAATGTGCCTAAATTATTGAAGTCTTTTGAAATTCTCAAAACAAATCCAAGAGTCTTAAGAGCCTTATTGATAATGTTATTAATATGATACACAAAAGTTAGTTTGCTATCGAACAATATACCTAGGTCAATAATTTCACTGACGCAAATTAAGTTTTTATCATTTAATGTATATTGAAAAAATATTGGATTATTTTTTCTGTAAAAATTAATGAACTGACATTTCTTTATGTTCAATGCAAGTTTGTTGATAGAGCACCATTCAGAAAGATTTCTCAAATTAGTTTGTAATATAATGCAATCATTTATGTTATTAATCTCTTTATAAAGTTTCAAATCATCAGCAAAAAGTAATACTTTTATGTTAGTAAATATATCAACAATGTCATTTATGAATATAATAAACAAAATGGGCCCTAAATGAGAGCCTTGTGGCACTCCACTTATGGCTATAAATGTGTATGAATTTGTGCCATTTATTTTCACACTAAGACTTCTATTGGACAAATAACTAATAAACCAATTTAATAAACTACCACAAACTCCAAGTGTGGCTAATTTATTAATTAATATTTTGTGACACACCTTATCAAAGGCCTTGCTAAAATCAGTGTATATTGAGTCAACCTGGCATCTGTTTGCTAAAGAATTGGATATGAAGTTTTCGTATATTAGTAAATTAGTTAAAGTAGATTTATTTGAACAAAAGCCATGTTGGTAGGAAGTTATAATTTTTTGTATGTTGGAAGTTATCTTAGAGAGTACAATTTTTTCAAAAAGTTTGGGTATCGCTGATTGGATACATATCGGTCTATAATTTGTAATGTCCGTTTTGTCCCCTTTTTTAAAAATAGGGGTAAGAAAACTGTGTTTCCATGTATCAGGGAAACAACCTGTTTCTAGAGACTGATTAAAAATTAGGAAAAGAGGAACAGTTAGGCCGTTTAAACATTCCTTAATTAACACCGGTGGAATATTATCAGGTCCAGCATTTTTTCTAACATCTAACAAATTTACATGCTTTTTGATATCATTAATTTCTATGCGTATTTCAGATATATCCAGACTAAGATTTGATGAGAATTGGGGAATTTCGTTGCTAGGTATATCCTCTTCATATACAGACTTAAAATAATCGGCGAATAAGTTTACAATGTTTTCATCATTACAACCAATTTTCCCATTGAAGTTCATACAAGGAGGAATACCCAAGTTATTATTTTTTTTGAGAATTAGTGTAATTCCAAAAATTTTTTATGTTTACACGAATATCATTTTCAATTTTATCAATATAATTTTTATAGCACAATTTTGAGATTTTACAACACTCCTTTCTTAACAATTGAAATTTATTGTAATCACTTGACATTCTGGATCGCTTGTAATTTATATGAGCAATTTTCTTTTTATATGTTAATGTGATCAATTCGGGGCTAAACCAGTTTGGAAAATGAGAAATTTTATTATGTCGAATGGGCACAAAATTTGCAATGGCATCATTAAGAATAGAATAAAATGTATTGACATTATTGTTAATATCTGTGTTTTCCAGAAAAGACCAGTCTGTTGAATTTAAGAAATCAGAAATTTTAGGAAAATTTGCTTTATAAAAATTATAATGCGACTTGACATTTTTAAGATAAGTGTTGTTAATAAATGGAATAGTTATACATATCAAGAGGAGGATGGTAGAGATCTACAGGCAATAGTTCATCCAAGGATTTACATACGGTAGCAGTGGGCTCACTGCAAAACACTAGATCAAGAAGACGACGTCAGTGATGAAACAAAAACTATATTAACTGGGTTTTTTCATCGTTTCTAATGACTTCATATAACTTTTTAAAAGTGTGTTGAATTGTCACTGTGTTGAGTTATCATGGAACCGCGGAAAGAAGTCACAATATTACCATTGAATTTTCCCACAAAATAACATTGACAAAAATAAAATAAAATAATAAGTATTTGTAAATTTTGCTGTAGAAACAAATAAAAGAACATTGTGCTTTTAAAATATTTTATATTTGCCTCTCCTGAAAATTAGGCGTAGGTACACGTGTTACATAAACAGGGATTTGCAGGATTATTGTTGGCGATAACGTAATATAAGCAGTCATTATAATAGTAAAAAACATATTAGTGATAATATATTAGTTGTCAACCTACAATAACAATATTGTTACTACAAGGTATCTAGCTATCCAAGAGTTGGACTGCGAATTAAAGTATTACTATTAATCAGTGGCGGCTCGTGACTTTTGGGTGTACTAGAGAAAATGGCATTTCTGTAGCTGAGAACGATTTTTATTTTTTTCCGAATAACGATTATTTCTATGATGATTTTCAGGAAATTTCAGTTTAGCCGTGCGCCGCACGGATTTCCTGAAAATCTTCATACAAAAAATCGAATTTTCGAAAAAAAAAATAATAAATCGTTTTCAGCTTCAACAACATCAATAATGCCTTTTTTGTAATATTAGCACACTAGTAACCAAAAAGTCACGAGTCACCACTGCTTTTAAGTATTGGAAAATCGTTGGTTTGTAAATATTTATTGAATTTAAGAACCGGTAAATGTAAATGCTTATCGGCGAGTAATCCGTTGTAGTGCGAGATAAGATTAAAAACATATCGTGAAAGTATTTCATGGTAAATATTGAAGGATGGAATAGAAGTGACTTTATAATATGCAAAAACTTCTTATAATCGAAATTTAAATACTCTACTATATGTAAAAGTATGAGTAGTACCTACCTATTCATTCATCAGATAGTGACAGCTATATGAGATATAAAAAAAAAACGTTACTTCCATACAGGAAGCCTTGAGGAAAATAATTTGCCTTAGGGACAATTTCAACTTTGGGGATGTGTGGGGGGTCCTTTTGAGGATAGGAAGGAGTGAGAGTCCTGAAGAAACTTCTTTCTGCTACACAACAAATATAAACACTAACTAATTATCACCCCGTTTCCGCAGGGGCAGGCAGAGAGGCCGGACCGCCAAACAACTCGATCTTGGCACACCTTCTTGCATCAGTCACATTCACACATTGTCTTTTACGTGCCCTTCTGTTATACTGACTGTGACATGTATTTTGTTCACTTAGTCGTGCCATGTCTTCCCAATCATTCACATTAGCACCATATCGGGCCAGACCACCATCAAGACCGGTCAGTGGCTGAGTTGACATCGCGTCTGGCTCACACCCTGTCATCGTGAGTTCGATTCTTCGGCTGGCTAAGTCCTACACCACGATGCAAGCAACATTTTCTTCTTACTGAGGTGGTAGTAAGAGATTTTCAAATTATTGTCAAGGTATTCGTAACCCAAGAATGTTTATCTTTTTTTAAAATAAATATATACATATGTATTCTCCTTACACTCTTTTCATTGTTCACCCGCTCTATATGTCCAAACCATCTACTTTATCTTACGTATTACGCTTACACCAGCATTGCATTCTTTGCGGATACACATGTTTCACATAGTCGAGGTTTTTAAACACATTCGCCTTAGGGATCTCATTTCTACAGCATTGAGTCTACTTTCATTTTTCCTCTGCCAGTTCCACGCCTCCTGTCATACATCAGTGTTGGTATAACCACTCCAGTGTGGTCTACACTAGCTTCACCTCTATGGAAACTTTTTAGCGCGAATTTGTTATAAATATAAAGTCTGATTTTGAAGTGGCAGCATTCTCTTCACAATGCCATAAAACAAATTTAAGATAATATAATTAAATGTTACCTTAAAAATAAATTAAAACTTTTAAAGTGAGTAATTTTGTACTCCTACCGTCCTGACCGAGAATCTTCCACGTCTAAAATAATGGATTCAACAGTCCTCGGACTACGAACCTAGCAGCATAAAACTATACTATTTTTAGGACGACTTAGGAACCTCAATCATTTAAAAAATTCTCATCTCTTCAAGTCAAAATCGAAACTTTGATCGCTTATTTATGGCTTTATAAATCACTCCCAGCTTTGTTTAACAATACCCGGTCGTATCCACCATAATGGCAGCCAGAGAATAAATCTTTATAACAACTTAAAATTTAAAATATCGCCGAGGAAAGTCGATTTTTATGGGCTGGACAATCGTTAAAGGTGCACACACGCCCACAACAGAACTGCGGTCTGGGCCCATAAAAGAAAACTCTCCAAGTATCAATTATTATATTGTGGGTGAGTGTTGAACTCGGCGTGAATAGTGACACCCAAAGATTTATGGCGAAGCTTCAAAGAGACTTCGCTCTGAGAAAGTCATGTGATTTGAGAAGAAATTTTTAGTTATTGTAAAAATATCGCGTCACACCTTCACAGCTTACTACTTTATAATGTCAGTTGAATATAACAACTGTGAAACAAAAAACCACTCAACTTAGAAGCAGTGGCAGTTTTCTCTAATGATCGTACATGCAGAGAAGTCCCAAAAAGACAAACAAAAATTATATTATGACTACATTTTGAACTCTTTATTCATAAAACCGCTCGCCCGTGTGAAAATCCGTTCATAGGAGCAGAATCGAAAACGCACGTATGGACAGATAATTCCTATGGAATCTTTCATACAAAAAATATTCTGTCTCTAAGGACGGGTTGTTTCGGAGAATTTGAACAATTCATCAAATTTCAACGTTCATTTTCAAGTTATGTGAAAGATTTTTTCAAGTTCTGTTTTTATTTCAGTTTTGTCAAGCAACTAGCCTACAATGATATAATAACAGAACTTGAATAGGACTTTCACAGAACCCGAAAATGAACGTTGAAATTTGATGAATTGTTCAAATTCTCCGAAACAACCCGTCCTAACAGTGAGAGGTACGTACCTTGAGGGCCAAAAGATTTGTATTTTGTCACGGCGCACCTTCCTTTGCAAAAAATGAAGGACTGGTAGTAATTCTAGTTGATTTATTAATTAAATAAACGACGGAATGACCTTGCGCAGACATTGCAGAATAATAAAATAAATAAAAAAGTGGGTGTGTCAAGCCTACGCAAGACAGAAGTGAAACTTCTAGTTTCAGCTGATGCTTGGCGTGGCGCAGTTCGCTGGTGTCTGAGAGAGAGGAAAGAAGAGAAGAGAGAGAACGTTCGTGAGCGGCTCCCCCACCTCAACAAGGTTTCACTTCAAAAATGCCACAGCCGAGAATCGAACCTCGCTTAACTGATTGAAAGCCAACCACGCTGAGCACCAACTGTAAGCAAAGCCGCATAAATTGATTATATTATGTAGGTTCTGAAAATATGAGAGCTTGTTATGTTTTATAATGTTACCTACATCACACCCAAAATATAATATATTTTTAAAAATAATGTACAATGTACAGAAATAGAATCCCACACAAGATCGCGTAGTGCGCTCTAGCGAACGGATATTTTATCAGAGGGAGATAGTTTTAATTTTTTTTTCTGTAAATTATTACATATTATCAAAATAAATAAATTAATTAAATAAATGTAATACAATTATCATAATATACGGATTAGATAATAATTTTAATCCAACACAATAACGCAAAGCGCGCTCTAGCGGAGTAATGTTTTATCACAGTGAGATAAGTGTTTTTATTATTTTGCAAAATTATTTTCTTTTAAAAAATGTTCTGACCTACTAAAAAATAAGATATTGAATGAAAAAGGCGTTAAAAACAAAAAAATAATGTGCGATGGCCGAGAATCGAACTCGGATCAACTGCTTGGAAGGCAACTATGCTGACCATTACACCACCAACGCCAGTTGTCGGGATGAGCTAAGAAGCATTTATATGTTACTTCAAAACTTTGACTAGATCAAATGAACTTTAATCGGTGGTGGGGGTACCCGCATTTTCGTTTCGGTCATGAGTCGGTTTTACTCCGGTCCTCGAAATTGCATGACGCGCGTAAAGAAGTTTCACTTCAATAGTACAACATGACATTTAAGTAAAATTTGGTTTTATGTAGGGAAACATTTTTTATTGACTGTGCGCTTAACATATTGACATTCTCAAAAGCCCGCGCGAATACGTGCATTCACTACACGCGTAGGTTCAACCAGTAAAACTTATTTGGATTTCAACTGTATTATAGAGTCATCAAGAACGAAGAACGCCGTCTGAAAAATGGTAAACGCACAAAGAGCCATGGAAAAAAGCCAATCATTGTTGACTCCTTGTGAGACAGAAAGACTAATGAAGCAATTGGTAGCCGACTACTGTCACTATATATTATTCCTCGAAGACTGTCACAATGTCCACACCCAAATGGGTGTACGATGGACATATGGCATGGCTAACGAAAGCCAGTCTAAAATCAAACATCGTGTCCCGGTGGCGTCCTCGGTTGGGGGAGAACACAGCCCGAGAGTGACGACTCAAAGCTACCGGCTTCAAATTATGGTTAGAATCGCAAAGAATTGGTTAAGCTGGACACATTTGAGAGATGCCCAGGTCCCCAGTCAAATTCCAGAAGGCTTATAAAAGTCAGTATACCAAACCACCCCATTTTTGAGGTTATTATGAGAAACCACTGAAGAGATAAACCGACAGAAGGGTGATGTGGGCGTCTTTATTAAGTAAGTTCAAACATTTCTTACCTCTGCTGAAATTGTCAATGTCGAAATTCTTTCACTAGCAGATAAATAGTTTAATTGGCTTGTAGTGTGACAGTGCTAAATTTTGTGTAATAATTATAGTTTTTAAGGTTAGCCATAAGAAATTAACAGAAACGTTATATTAAAAAAAGTACCATAAAGATATTTAAAAGTGTATATTTTTTGAAGAAGAGAAACAGCGTATTAAAATTAAATGGTTTTTATTAGGACAAATTTTAGTGATGTTTGGCATTTAATTTATTGGCGTTCGACATATTTTTATTAGTAAATTTTATCTTTGAAATGATTTAGTACGTCGAACAAACGACTATAAAACTCTTTTTCAAAGAATACTATTATACCCATCAGTAAAATGAGTTTTTGACAGATAAATGATTTTATATTGCAAAATATTTTTCCAAATAAATAATAGTGTCATGTTAACAATATTAACATCATCATTCCGAGTGGTAAGTGGTAAGGTTAAAGGTCCCTTTGTTAAATGTGTCACGACCCTCAGGTGGAGATATCTTCCTCGTAACCGTCTTTAAATACACTATTATTTAGTCGTAAACATCACAAATGTCCTGCCTCGGCGCATTATTTAAGTAAAATTCCAAATACCGAAATCCTGTCCCTTTTCGCACCTACAGTACATTACGGTAACAACTTATAAACATTTTATTTAAAAAAATCATTATTTTTGACGGCCTCCGTGGTCGAGGGATGAAGCTCTCGATTATGAATCTGGATGTCGCTGGTTCAAATCCCGGCGTGCGCAATAAAATTTTATTTAATGAATTTGATTTGTTTCACAATTAATTCACATAGTATATTTGTGGCACGTTCCAGAGTGGAAAAGTTGCTTGCAAAGGCTTTAGCCATGTTTGGTGACGAGATATGAATAGCCAGGTACTTCCCTTCCTTCCTGTTCCCCTCCCCACTACCTTCAGCCCCACAAAATCACCCAATTGTGGATGCCATTGTCTCACACTGGCTCCAAACGGACTTTCACTTTCTGTTGCAGTATTCACATAAAAAATTCAAAATACCAATAATTTTTATATTATCTCGATATGCATAAAAATGCACTAAAAGCTCTTAAAATCTGTACAAAACCACGTTTCGTAAGATCATAATAACATTATAAAAGAGCAATTAAGTATATTTGTTGTTTTCTTGTAGATATGTTGTGTTTCTATAAATTTTGTTATTTTTTGTTGATGTTTAAAAAAAACCTTCTGTTGTTATCGTATTATGCAGTAAATGATGTAAAATATGTATCATGTAAAAGCCCATCAGGGCGTTTAAATTAATAGATAAATAAATAATTTGGCATCTTAAATGAATATATTATTTAATAACGGGACGCCTGGCAGATGTGAAACATCAAAATTGATTTTTATTCAAGGAAGTGAAAATTAAAGTATACAAGTCTTCATATCTTTGATAGTAAAACAATTATATAAATATATATTTAAATATACCCAAATAAATAAATTACAATTTGTAAATTCATGATTATTTAGAATCCATTACCAATTTTAGTAAGAAGAGAAGCAATTTTACCGCACAGAGTTTTGGCGGCCGGGCGGAAAGAGCCGTCGACTCAATAAGCTAGCCGAATGAAGCGTCGTTCCGCCTTGCAATGATTGCTACGCAAGGGTCGGTTTTACTCACCTAGACACGACAAAATATGATTCACGTCAAAAAATAAAAACAGTATGAACAATATATGAACCAGTTATTTAGAAAGTCAGTTGTGATGGCTTTGCACTGCAGCTGCGATAATTTTAAGCTCAGAACCACACGTGTTTTGTCACCTGAAACCCACGGCCATACAATATAGAGCCTGGGGTATAATTACAACATCAACATTAACCCTCGACTCTGCGATCAGAGATATAAAAAAGCTCCTGAAAGCTTAGCCTCAATTTGTGCACGAAAATAGTTAACGTTTAGTGATTCGGATTCATATTTCAGGTCAAAAGAGAGGTCTTTTGAATAATAATATTATTGTGTATGGATAAAGGAATGTTATGTAGGAATGAGAAGGCATTATATCAAAATTACCCAGAAAATTAAAAGGGTTTGGATATTTTGAGAATTTATTTTTTGTGATTTCTCATCAGAAAAACGTTTTTTGTGACAAATAATCGTGAGTGAATCTAAGGAGAGAGAAGAAGAATAAGCGCCCCTGAGGTGAAATCTCACAAAAGCGGCGCTATAAAAATTGTCCAATAAATAATAATGGAAGAGATAGGGCAGGGATACTGCCTTTTAAATTTGTTAACTAAACATTACTTAAGCTATAGAATAAAGAAGGAAAATTTTAAAGGTTTTTTTTTAGTTGGTACAATACTCATATAAAAAGTAGTAAAGAAGTAAATGTTCCATTTAGCCCAATGGCCTAGCGCCCTGTCTAACTTACACACGCCTGACATTGTAGATCTCCATCTACTATTTTAAAACAGTTTTGTATTGGAAATTTAAGCCCCGATTGGGCAAATATTTGATCACAGGATTTCTTGTTATTGTTGTTATCTTGACTATAAACATTTTAAGCAAAATTTTGTTTCCGATATTCTGATTGATTGTCTCTTACTAGGGCAATACTGAGCTGAGGGTATATTGCAGTATGATATACGATGTAAACAAAAGATGTTATATATATTTATACATGAATGTATAATGTACATTATATTAAACAAATCGAATGGCTTTGTAAAGCGCCCTTGCAGTGATATACAGGGTGTCCGGGGGTAAAGTGTGCTAACGTCGAAATGTTAATTTTCTCGTAAAAAAATATTTTTCCATAAAGTATGTTTGTTTTCCAATACAAACAATTCAAATTTTTATCCTAAAAACTAACTTAAAAAAGTCATCCTTTTTACTTGTAAAATCATGTCAAATCACCCCCCAAATTTAGCGCAATTTATCCCGGACATCCTGTATGTATACATATATAAATACATTTAAAAATGCGTTCAAAATGAAAACAAAATATTAGGTAAATAGATGGGAAAAATTGGATGCAAGATGCTATTGTTAATTCTGAATTTGAAATACGATATCGACAAATATGACGCTTAATAAATAAGTACCGATGGTCGAGTGGTTTAAGACGCCTGTCCCGGTAATACAAGAGATCCTGTATTCAATTCCTAGTTATGACAGTTATATTTTTACGGTTCTGTGTCTCATTCTGTTTCACGTTTCGCTTAGATTTATTAGTATGATCTTCTACTAATAATAACTTCTACTAATAATCTTCTACTTCTACTAAGTACTTTCTAAAAATACATAGTTCATCTTCACCGGCTTCACTAACTGTTTCATAATACCTTCAGAACTTCTAATTTCTTTATGAGCACCGTAGAATAATGAAGAAAACTAGAAGTGCCTTCCATGTAAATTTGAATGGAAACAAACGTACCACTAAACTAGTAACATTTGGTTCTAGATCATTTAGCACGCGGTCTGTCTCCCTCACACTTTCCTGAAATTTTCATAATGAAACACAGTTTTTTATGGAAATATGGGCCCAAATCGGGCTTATATTTTGGTCACGTAACACGCCCACCAGAACTTCTTCGATTCTTTATTCAATGATCAGAACGTTATTTTTGGTACAGTAGCTTCGCCGGCGAGAATCTAATATCTCTCAAAAGGGTTTTTTTTTTCTTACGTCGGACAACATAATATTATGGTAGTGTTTTTATTATGAAAATTAGTAGGAATAACTTCGATCAAAATTTGAATAAAGATCCATGAATATTGTCATTTCGTTTCACCAGGCTAGCATAAGTGAAAACAAAAACCGAAAAAGATCGACATAAAACATCTTGAGATAACCCAAGGAGCTTGGATAACATCTTCTCAACAGAGTCCATCAATCATACAACTAATAAAGACATCAGGTAAAATGAAGGCTCAGAGTGAAAATAAGAAGAGCATTAAGGTTGAAAACGAAATGAAGGAAGGATTTCGATAAAATACCAAGATCACTCATTTAAGAGTAAATAATAAACAAGAAAAAATATGTTATGTAAAAAAGCCAAGTAAAAGTAACCACATAAAAAAGCAATATGATTAGAAGCTCATAATGTAGTTAAAGACATTTTTGACGAAGTGTCATAAACCTGCGTTTTGCTCTAGGGTCCAGACAAAGACAACCATTTCGGCGAAAGGTTTTATGTTTGTTCCTGGATAATGGTGGCCAGGTCTCAGGTTCTCTTGTCTTTTCATTCTACCGACCCCTGTTGCTTTTTGGGGAACCCATTATTTATTTATTCGCAATGTCCCATGAAAGGTTCTCGGTGATTTATGAGCGGCCACAACGAAAGGTATTCGCGGCGTTCACCAAGGAACGCTTCTGGATCACTTTTAGAAGATGTTGCTTTAAATATTATCAAATTCAAAATCTTTTCTGATGCAGTATTTTTTTGGGATTTAAATGTGGTAGCAATAGAACGTAGCACTAACGGAAGCTTTTATTTTTTTAGCAAGAATGTCAGAAATATGATACTTCTTTAACGGTCTAATGAAGTTCATTATTTGCTGGGATGTAAAATTTGGCTAATTTATATAACGCCGTTTTTGTGAAAAATCACCTCATTGGATATTTAAAAAAAAATAATTAGACGCTGAGCAATAGCAATAATGAGCAATCAGTGGAAAATATAGTCGTTCTGATATCAATCTTGATACAATACAGTGATGCATTTTAATGCGGATGAAGGATAATATTATTAAATCTAAGAGATACGATACATATGAAATTATGTCTCTTGGACAGTAAACCTTAACAAAAATGTGTCCTAAAGACACATTCACAAAAATCAGAAGTATTTGCTAATATTATACTAACAATAAGAAGTAATTCACCAAATAAATTTGTTACCCTTCAGACAAAGCATACTGAAAGCTTGGCGTCTAATAAATAGAGGCATTAATTACTGACGCGTCGGAAGCATAATTTCTGAAAGAACAAACAGGAAGCAAAACATAATTTAATATAAGTGCACGAACAGAATATGAACGAGTCATACACTTTATGTAGAATATGTGGGGCAATTAATCACTATATCGACAGTATTATAAGTTGTCGGTCCGTCCATAAATCTCTGTCTTACGAAAAATGAAAAAAGCCGATGGGCACTTAATAACTTTGCAAATTTAAATCAGGGGTCTTCTGATACATTGTACCAGCTCCCTGAACCACTTTTACAGAGTGTTTCTACATTGTATGAGCCTATGAAGCAAATTGGTTAGGTTGAAAGTTTAGCCAAACCCCTATGTCTATTGTTCGGATGAGCGTTGGGGCGTATCAGGTTTAATGACTACAAGTCAGGCCCTAATACAACACAATGAGCGCAAGCCTAATCGAAACAAAAGTTGGATCCACGAAACGAGCATCTTCCCAGCGCCTAATTCTACGTAAGATCCGTAAGATATATATCTCTCGAATTCAAACAACAGACGTTTAGGGTAGAACAATTTTACCTACAAAACAACACATTAAAACATTTTAGTTGATTGATGAAGCAAATCCATAGATTTTAAAAAAGTTTTCAAGGCCATTTATATAAGTTGTTTGATTTTAATAACAGCGGTTTGAAAGCTCTTGGTATGCAAATTACATTATTCCCCAAGTACTACAGATTGTAGTTATTTATGCTATCATCAGACTTACCAGACTTACATTGACCTGTAATTCCTGAGTTTATTTACATGGATTAAAATATTTAGATGGCACTCCACAAACATTTTATAAAAGCGGGTTGAGCGGTTGACTAGTTGCCAGTGACGTACACGTGAAAGATTTTTTGTTAGAATTTGAAAAATTAAAAAGAGAAGAGAAAAAATTCACACGATAAGGTAAGTGTGTTCCTGGATATTATCTGCCTGTACACTCTGTCTGCCTGTAACGCAGCACCACGTTCATTGGTCAAATGCATTGTACATATAGTTTTTTTAAATTTTAATTTCATTTTATTTAGGAAACAGTCATTTACAAATTTTGCATAAACAGCAATTATTTACATGTTATATACCAATAATGTTCCTTTAAGTCTAGTCGTTGATTCAATATTTGCACCAATACAATACATTTATAAATGACAATGAAATATTAAAAAAATAAACATTATAAGGAATTAGAAAATGTTATAAAACAAGTAAAGACAGTTAGTAGTAATATAGTTTCACATGATTATACTAAAAACAATAAAATAAACTAAGATGATAGAATTATTTCACAAAATAAAAAAAATAAAGTTATCAGTTTAGTAAGTTGCATTTTATATGTATTCAAGTTACAGTTCAAGTTTTGTATAAGTAATCGACGAACCGGTGGATGCAATCTGTTGAGTTGATAATTGTTTGTCTAGTCTATAGTTCGTAATAACTAATAAGACAGCATATAATATATTTGTACAGCGCCCTTGAGGTGATTTTTCACAGAAAACGGCGCTTTAAAAATCAACCAGATATTACTATTGTTATTCTTATTAAGAGTCAAGAATTGCTGGTTAAACACCCTTTATAATATTCGGCTTCTTCCGACAATTTATCGTGTCTCTCGGAGAGAAATCTGCCCTTTTTTCGATGTCAAAGCTCAAAAAATGAAGATAGAAAATATCTTGTGAACTGAAAATAGTAAAAATTATTTAATTTTTTTTCAATTTTTGTTGTGTATTTAGTCCTGGGCTCGGGGGCTGGACAACAGTATTGGGGGACATTTAAGTCATTTTAATAATCATGCAACCCCATTTTACAAACAGTTAATATTATGAAACTGGGAATTGATAGAGGATTCTGCACGGTCCGTTCAAATAGTTCCGGGAACATGGTGGGAGACCGCAAATGTTTATTTAGGTACTTGGAGCATTTCATCAAAATCACAAACAGCGAGAAGGGGAATTCAACGTAATGAACCACGACCGACAAAAGTAAATAAATTCATCCACCCACAACCAGGACGCTTTTAGATTTACGACTAAAAATAAAGTTAATATAAAGTAAGTAGTCTAAGGCGAATAACTAGTAGATACTAGCGAAGACCCGTGAAAAATTACGGGGTAGTATGAATTCTTGACTGGACAAATTTAATTCTTTTTTTTTTTTAAATAATATGTAGTTTTACTAACAATCCTACTATAATTATAATATTAATATTTATTCCAAATTCCTGTAAAAAATTATAAAAAATATTAAAAAATCTGTTTCAGAAGAAATAAGAAAATACACAGATTTGGGAACTGAGATTAAAAGAATTTGGCATTCTCAGACTATAAAAACATTGTCATTTGTTATTTCGGCTACTGACTGCTCTTGTATTGTTTTGTATTTATTATGCTTATATAATGCACTTGCATAATGTGGATTGATTAGATGATCATTTGTGTGTGGAAGAGTTTAGTTTTTCCTGTGGGGAAGATTCAATCCGGACATAAAGTCGGAAATTAAAATAATGATAAATTGATAATTTCTACAGCGCCCTTTTCGTGAAAAACCGTCTGAAGGGCGCTGTACAAATATGACTTCCTAGGCTCTATCATGACAGAATATGACTTCCTCGGCTCTATCATGACATAATATGACTTCCTCGGCTCTATCATGATATAATATGACTTCCTAGGCTCTATCATGACATAATATGAGAATTTATTCCAAACTTGGTTTGTAATTCCGAAACAGGATCAGATTTCAGAAGTGATCTGAATTGTCATCTAGTAATATAATATTTTTTTGTGTTTTTTTAACGTTTTCTCCAAATTTTTAGGAAAATAGTAAAAAATAGCATAGGCTTGAGGAAAATATTTTCCCTCAAGGCCTATGTATATCATCTTTGGGAATTCTGTGTGGGGGGGGGTCTTTTTAAGAAAAGGAAGTAGAATAAGTTTTGGGAAGCAAAAAGGGATGAGGGGTGGGTAGGAATCTAGGGATCCGTGTGTCCCGGAGTGACGGACTTGTGAATCTATCTATCTGCAATGTGATGGGTGAAAAGAGACCAATTGGAGGTGTTGGTTATCTAATAAATGGTTCCTGGGGCGGCAGCACTTAAAACCTCCTTGTGCATATATTGAATTTAGATTTTGGAGTGTCATCCTCTAAAGATCTTTATGAGCAAAGACGGATATCTGTTGAATATTTTAATCCAAGCGGCTGCCTGATGCAGCTATCACTGTTCAGTGTGGATTCTAGAGAAGAATCATTATTCTCATTCTGCGTGGACCGGGCGTCTCCTTGACGTGGACGGATGTCATCCGTCAAGCAGCACTAGTTGGCACGCTATTCTCGTAATCACATAACTGGTTCAGTTATGGGAGCAAATTGTAAAACATCAACTGCCCAGGCACAGCTACAGGTAGAAGAGATAACATTATGATTTTAGGTGACGCCAACATTTTTGCGATCAATCGTGAACATTTTATGGAGATACTTAAGGCGATGCCATACGTAGTAATGCAAAATCATGTGTTTTTGGTTTGAAAATTTGGTCGCCTAGAAATGTTTCAGATGCTTTAATTAAATACTGCGAGTAGAATGCTTCTTGGCCTTCGAGTATTTTTTAGATAAATCTTTTTATAAGCCCAGAAAAAAATAATGTATAAAGCCTATGAAACCTGTTTTAAAGTTCAAAATCTCCTACTTACAAACACATGTTCGTTTATGATTTTATTGTATAATGTGGCAAATTGAGTTATTTATAAAAGATCGAAAAAAATTAAATATTTATGGTTGAAAATCCACAAAATAAAATAAAAGGCACTTTTTGGCCATGTTTTTTTCTTGCATAAATCAAAACGGGCCGATGGTGTTAAGCGGGAATTTAAACCTTATCGCCATCTACGTAAGGGTTTTTATTGAAAGCGGCTCAATTTAAAATATTACACGTGCAAAATGTATAGAATGGATGTTACCAACATAAAACAGAGGTTCCCAAACTTATTGACTCACCACCGCACACTTTTGCATTGTTTTATTCATTTTAAATCAAATTACATGTTTGCAAGAGAAAGGTCACCACACGTTTTGCAATATCACGACTAACCGTTAGCTAACCGTGGTAGTTTTTTTATATATTTATTATTTTATCTTTAACACGAGCGTTGCGGGTTCGATCCTCTTTTAGATTAATCCGCCATCATTTCAAAAGCCATTTTCATCGCTTATAATGTTGGTAGTGGGTGGATTTTTAATATTAAGTGTTCATTTGCAACCCGGGAATGCTGTGCTTCTAAATTTAAAAAAATAATTATTTATATTTATGCATTATTTAAAGGATTAAAAAACACAAATCACCTGAAAATATGTGTAAATCTCTTAATATCATCACACTAAGCTGAAATGTTTCTTATGTAGTGATGGAGGACTAAGAATTGCACGATGCTAGGATATGATGATGGGAACCAGACGCGTTGCTAACTCAGCCACTGACCGGAAAGCCTTTTACCTCGAAACAAGCAACAAAATAAGCTTTCTTTTCTAGAATAAATATTAAAAATCCACCAATTCATAACAAACTTACGATGAAAAAAAACATCATTCATAAAGACCGCCAATAAAAATTTTCGGTGAGAAAATGATTATAATGGGACAGTTCTTATTCGAAGTATGATACAGTTAAGGCGAAGCTTAATGCTAAATAACTATTTTGATTAATCTTTATAACGAATTGGTGTACATTATGAATATTAAAAAATATGCTTTAGGTAAATTGAAAGTTTTCCTATCATTTCGCTTAAGTAGAAAACAAATAAAAACATAAATTACTCAATAAAAAATATAAATGTAAACTACTAAAAACATATTTTTAAAATAGAAATGTATGAACGCATAAAGGAAAAAACTTTAAAAAATACAGTTTTATAGCTAAGATTATCTGTGACAGTTTCACTTGATTAACTTTTTTGCATTCTTATAAAATTATTTACAAATTAAGTAAAAAAACAGTTTTTTGCTTGAAATCGAACGTTTCTAGACAACGTTTGTCAAGCGATTTTAATGCCTATTACCTACAATAAAAGGTATACCAAGAATATACACATTTTTGGCTTGTAGCTTCCTCTTAAATATGACCGAAGGAAATAGGGTCCCATTAGATTAGTTGGTAGAGTAGCACCCCGGCAAGGCGAAGGTGGGTTCAAGTCCCAGATGCGACCGCATCTTTTTCTGTTTCAAATTTTCGATTAAAAATCGCGAATAATATTACAATTTAAGGATTTACTCATTCAAGTTATTAAAAAAAAACAACCAACTTAATTTCAATATTTTTTGCGATAGTTTCCAAATAATGGCAGGAAATATACCAGACGGTGATTATATTTTTGCAAATTACATATTCAAAAAAAGCTTGCACATAATTAATTAAATTTATTATCATTTTTATCTCGTTGGATCTCGGTTTTGGATGCCGTTTCGTTGTTAAGAAATGTTTTTTAGTATTCCGCTCTTATGTCAAGATTTATTAAACTTGACGGGAAATTAAAATGCTATAAAAACTTTAAAGAACTAAAACTGATTGAGTGATAATTTAGATGCTCTGAGATGAACATCTTGATAGGAGATTAGAGATGCTGACAACAGGCTCTATGCTTCTCTCACGCTTCTCTGAACACTGTCACGATGAATAAATAATTTAAGATAAATAATATAATGAGAAAGAACAACACATTCTAATATGTACCTACATCTAGAATGATAAGATCATCTATACAGCGATTGAATGTAAATTATATGATTAAAATAGTTGGCAAAAGATAAGCTTTTGATGTCACTAATCAACAGGATCAATTAACACAATGACACCCTAACTATAATTCTCATTACTAAATACGTGTTATCATTTTGACAGCAATTTAACTAGTTAAGGCGAAGCTTAATGCCAAATAACTATTTTGATTAATCTTCATAAAGAATTGGTGTACATTATGAAAACCAAAAAATATGCTTTACTTAAATTGAAGGTTTTCCTATCGTTTCGCTTGAGTAGAATACAAATAAAATAAAAAAAATTACTCAATAAAAAATATAAATACAAACTAGTACAACAAATATATTTTTAATAGAAATGTATGAACGCATAAAGGAAACAACTTTTAAAAAATACTGTTTTATAGCTAATATTATCTGTGACAGTTTCACTTGATTAACTTTTTTGCTTATAAAATTATTTACAAAATAAGTAAAAACCAGTTTTTTGCTTGAAATCGAACGTTTCTAGACTACGTTTGTCAAGCGATTTTAATGCCTAATATCTACGATTTAAGGTATACCATGAATATACAAATTTTTGGCTTGTAGCTTCCTCTTAATTCAGAACCTAAAGTAGAGTTTCAAACTCTATACCTAACCACATTTCATGTGATTATGATGCAGCTAGATCAGAGGTTCCCAAAATGTTTTCGTCCTGTAGATAGATCACTTATCGATTTTTTTTTATTAACAGACCCCCTGCCTGCAGAATATTCAATGTTCCTAAACCTATTAATGTAAAATTTGTTTTCACAGCTGACACAGTGCTACTCACTTTAATACAGTTTTTTTGTAATAATTGTAAAAAAAAAGAAAAACCTGTACAATTTTTATTCAGACTTTATTAACTGAAAAAATACAAATCGCGAGTGAATATTTGGATTTGGGACGAACCAAACCAGAACCGAGTCAAATTCTTACTCAAATTTAAACAAGTACTAAAATATTCACAATATTCAAATGATGCTTTTATTGCAATAATTCATTTCATTAACGCTTTGAGGGATGAACCACGTGCTCTGATAGCATTTGTCCAATATTCATCAATTATTTATTCAAATTACAAAGTAGACTCTATGGGACTTACCAAAGATATTAGAAGAACGAGATATGCTATGTTGGCCGCCGGACCGTAGACGGAGTACTACCTAATTAGGGTACTTTGAATACTATCGGGACGTGTACGCACAGAAATCTGTTCTATGTATTAGTGCGGATACCTTAGCGTAAGCGAAGGTGTGCAGTAGTATTGGTGAACAAAACCGGCGACACTGGGCAAAACAATTCCACACAGTATGAACTGCTCATAGCACATCTCGTTCTTCTAATATCTTTGGGACTTACTTATAAATGTCAAATTTGTTTATATTTCCCACAAAAGATAAACAACCATTAATGTATAATAAATGGTTGTTTATCAGTTGTGTAAAATTTAAAATATGTTTATTAGTAAGGGGGTGGATTTATATACATCAATATCCACTCGCGTTTCCATTTAAATCTCATGACCCTCCATTTTTTTTTCGCTGGCATGGACACCCAGCATGTCGAAATCGACCCCTGGGGGTCCATAGAACACTTTGGGAAACTCTGAGATAGACGAAATAAACAATTTTAATACGTAACTGAAGCCAATTTTAAATTTGAATAGAATTTAGTTTCTCAATTTATTAATGTAACGCGCCTCAGAAGTCGCATTTCAGAAAAATGACAGAAAATAAAAATATCCTACAAATTTTAACCTCAAATTTTATTAACCTATATAGATGACCTCTATAGATGGATCGCATCATACGTCAATAATCGGCACCAAATCACGGTTGTCAATGGTTTTGCATCTTGCTTAACGGAAATCATCTCAGGTGTGCCCCAGGGATCGCATCTTGGACCACTCTTATTTAATATTTATATAAATGACATTTCCGTATGCTTTAAAAATAGTTACTTTGTTTTATACGCAGATGACATGAAAATTTATAAAGCTATATAGTGTTTATCCGATTGAATGGAATTGCAAAGCGATCTTGATAATTTGTGCGTATATTGTGAATAAAATTTATTGTCCTTAAATATATCTAAGTGTCACTCGATTACATTTACTAGAAATAAAAACAAAATCATCTATCCATACAACTTGAATAACAAACCTTTACAACCTATGTCTACGTGTAAAGATCTAGGTGTTTACTTAGATAGCAAATTAATTTTTGACAAGCACATTGAACACATTATTTCTAAATCCTACAGAATGCTAGGTTTCTTATTAAGAATATGCAAAGTTTTCAAAAGTGCTAAGACTCTGAAAATTTTGTTTTGTTCATTGGTCAGAAGTCCACTGGAGTATGCTTCCACAATATGGAATCCTCAATATAAGGTATACATAGATTTAGTAGAAAGTATACAGAATAAATTTTCGAAACATTTACTCAAGAAATACAACAATACTACAAATAATATGTTAACTTTACTAAAAAGACGCACATTGTCAGACCTGTTGTTTCTACATAATCTGCTAAATAATAAAATAGATAGTCCCGAATTACTATCCGTCATTGGTTTAAATGTTCCAACGAGGCGTACCAGGCACACTACACTATTTCATATTGAAGCCAACAATACCAATGCAGCAAACAACTCAGTAATTACTCGCGCAATCACAACATACACCCATTACGAAAAATTACTACATTTAGACATCTTTCATGATTCCTTTCTAACATACAAAACTAACTTATTAAATTTCTTAGCATGACAAATTTCAAAAATATTTTCACATCATTTTTCAAAACTCCTATGTATTAACAGTCAATTACAATTCGTGAGCTTATTATAATTCTTATTTTCAATTCATTTATTATTATCTATCCACACACTTCCTTCCTTTTATAACAATCTCAGGCGAAATTACGTAATGACATTTTATGGACATACGTAATAGGTACTACAACCATGTAATAACTAAAAAATTTCTAACTGTATCTTATTGTACTGTGTATGTCTTAACAAATAAATAAATAAATAAACAAATAAACACTGGATAGAATAATGATAAAGAGCATAGCAGGCATTTAGTGGGGTAAAACATGCTAAACAGAAGACTGCAACCGCAAATGGAGGTAGGTACCTACTGACAGCAGTCTGACAGGTGCACGAAGTGTCAAAAGGTGCGCAGATGCGTGTAATGCGATCATCACGGGACCTCAATTTTGAAATGTGTGGCAATCTTATTATCGAAAAAAACTAAATGACTTCAGACCCATTATTAGTATGGGATACTCTAAAGATGGTTTTATTTCAAAATTTTTTAAAAATTCATCAAATTTCAAAATTAAAATTCAAGTTCTATTCAAGTTCTGTTGGTATTTCATCATCGGCAGGTTGCTTCACAGTACATTGGATAATAACAGATCTTGAATAAGACTTTCACAGAACTTTGATGAATTATTAGAATTCGGTGAAACAACTCATCTTTTGCATCGCCCTGATAAAAGACCATCATTCAATATCGAAACGTTACATTACATAGTTTTCATCGTATTTAGTTTTAAGATCTAAATATTCCACGGCCTCGGTAGTCGAGGAGTAAGACTCTCGTCCAGCAAGCTGGTGGTCGCGGATTCAAATCCCGGCGTGTGCAAGTAAATTTTGCTTGATTAATTTGTGTTATTTCATAAATTACTCATTTCATATAATATGTAGTATATTTACGGCACCTTCCAGAATGGAAGATACTCTCAGTATCGCCCTGGTGTAAGACCAGCATTTGGAATTGAAACGTTCCTTGAAATGGCTTTTGACATGTTTGGTGACCAGATCTGAATAGCCAGATACTTCCCTACATTCCTATTTATTATTTCCTTCCCCTCTCCACTACCTTTAGCCTCACAGCATCAGACGGTTGGGAGCAGTTTGGACTTTTGTGCGGTATTCACATTAAAAAATAAAAATAAAATTCAGGTTCCCTTCCCTATCCCCTTAAGCTTAAAAACATACCCTTACTGAGTATACCATAGGCCCACTATATCCGGACGGTTGGGAGCAGTTGGGCCTCTTATGCGGTAAGCTCAAATCATAAACAAATCATGTCAAATATTTTAAATGTGTAAATAATTAAGAACCCAAAAAATACCCTCAACCAGTTGAAAAAACAAAACTTTACCTTTAAAAAACATCGAAGAATACAAATTTCTCTTCCCCCGATTGACACAATTCCTCAACGCCCCGTGTCAAACAATTCGTCAACCGATCGACACGCGACGTCGACGTCGATCGTTGTGGAAAAGGGGGCGGGAAGGAGAAAGAGAAGATGAGAAATGACCACTAGGCATAACAGTCCAGTCCTTTGGGCACTCCCTTGCCGCACACGCAAGCCTGAACCGGAAAAGCGAAGGGAAATGGTCGAAATAACAGACGAAGAAAACACAATTTCGGAGAAAAACAACAATAAAACACGATTCTTAATTATTCCAATAAAATTAACACACTCTTCTTTGCCGTTTTTTTCACTTAAAAAAAATATTTTAAGCGTTGATACTGCCACTGATCTTATCGACTTTGACACAGTTTTATTTTATTTTCCAATACTAACTTAACTTAATTAGGAATAAAAGAAGCAGCACAAAAACTGAGATTAATTGATTTAGTGGGATTTTATATAATAAATAACGTGGAAATAACACTTGAAATGTTAGGTTATGTTCACCATTGATGGTGTTTGATAGCTGTCAAAGTAATACACCAAAAAACGCGCGAACACTATTATTAGTAAAGTACTGAGAAGCACTGATCTTTATTGATTTTGATACATTTTTTATTGACAACTCATTTTATAAAAACAATTTTAGCAATGTTCACTTGGGAAAAAAAAGCAGCACAATTTCTGAGCATACTAGATTTAGGCACCGGCTCTCAGTTAATCATTCACGTTTTCATAACTAAAGAACGTGAAAAATAACACTCGAAATGTTAGGTTATGTTCACTATAGATCGGTGCTCGAGAGCTGCTGCCAAAGAATATACCAAAAAGCGCGCGAATTATCGATAGAGTAGGTACCAAAGGTAGGTATAGTTACAGTTAGTAAAAATAATTCAAAAGCGACGGATTGAACAATAGACCGTGGAATTTACCGGCGGTAAAAGGCACCATGTAGGTGGGATACGAAGAGGCAATTTGGAGCAATTCTCGACATCCGGCCGTGGCACAACCTAGCGCCTAGCCTACAGTACAGTGTTACTCTGTACTCGTACCCCGCGGATGGTGTTGGCGAAGGGTGGTAGGCCGGTTGGGTTGGGAACTCGCGGGACGTGGCACCCCGCGCGAGGGTAGTTTGCGACTGACCGCCGTTTCTGTTGGTTCTTTAGGGGTACCTGGATATTTCGACAGGGGTGTGCGTGTGCACTGTGCACCTTTACTAGAAGATTCTTACTTTTTATTAAAGTTCTTAATAATAACAGTATTGCCTACTTCAATTCACTGTCTCTGATATAGTCCCGATACATCAATCAGTCCGTGTCCTCGCCTTGTACAACATTCCTCGCTCAAATTTAAGCCGACTAAATCGGCCGCTCAAGCCTTGTTAAGCGGCAGAATAGTTCCACTTTTAGACGCCGAGCAGTGACATGTTAAATTTACCTTCGTAAATAATTGCTTCCTTACATCTCACCGAAATCAACGTAAATTGCCTAGTTTTATCAGTATGGACTGTTATATTCATCGAGCGATGAGGAATGTCAATGTTATTACTTGATAATCAATCTAGTCCGGTAAGGGATTTTAAAAGTTTCAACGTTAGGACAGCTTGTTTTCAGTTGCTAGTTAGTCAGAGTTCCAAGAAAAGTGCACTGACTTCAGAAAAAAAAATTAAAATTAGTATCCTCGCTTACTGATTAAAGTGAGGAACTTTATCAACAAATCAACTCGTAAATTAAACATACCTAAAACAATTGTAATTTTGAAAGATCCGTGATATCGCGATGACATTAGACTGCATAGATACACCACTCATGAAGACAGTAGTTTGGTTTTACAAAGAAAAAAGAAATACGTTCCTCTATTAAAATCATATTTCTGATATCTAGGCTTTTCCTTATACGGATTCCAAGCTGCGCTACGCTTGACATTCCAACCAAGCCGAGCTTAAAGTCAACTGATAAACCGGGCCATAATCATCCATACAAACAGTTTCGAATATTTTAGAAAGCAAATTAGTAATCTACTAAGATGTGATGGAGAACAGTGGTGTTATATAGAAATAAACATTTTATACTGGATAGTTAAAATTTGAGCAATTCCCAATGCCAATTTTACTAAAAAATTAAAAATTATATGATTATGTAGATTAAATATAAAAAACGTTTACAGTGTTGGCCCTGCAACCCTCAAAGTACCAGGGTGAAAGACGGGACACAACGACGGGGATGATCGATACATAACAATAGCCGAAATGGCCCATTTACAAGAAGGCTCTGCTCGTTTACAATACCCCAACACAACGTGTTGTGTTCAAACCCCAAATGCCAAACAACGAATTACTAAATACAATCTTATATTCATTATGTTACTCTAATAAGGTGACTTGCAATGGAGAAAATACACTCGTAGAAATATCAATCAACATTTCCCTTGTCTTTTTAATTATTTCATTATTGACGGAATATCCAAAAAATCTGAACTACTCCACAAAAGAATTATATATATATATATATATATATATATATATATATTTAATTTATTTAATATCAACGGTATAAATATACCATAAATAATAAATAGTATACAATGACAACAGAAAATATTAAATGAACAGAAACTCTATATGAATATAAAATATCAACTTTAATTTTGCCACTAATCTTAATATTTAAAAATCACTTGTTCGTACACGCTAATATCCGAAACCGCCCAACCGATTTCAATGAAATTTTGTGAATATGAATGTGTAATGGTTCCAGCTTGAAAGATTGTATAAGGAAAAAATTTTAATGATTTTTTCCGTACTCATACAAAATATAAACATACAACCACAAATTTTAACTTCCCCACATGACGCTAGTCTGTGGCAGGATAACGTCTGCCCGGGCCCACCAGTCTACTAATAAATGTAATATCAATCATAATGAAGGGTTAAATAGCAATTGTAAAATCAATGTCCAGTTTGTTTAATATAGTGACCTCTGCGTGCAAAATCGTAAACTTTTTTAATAAAAGTTTGTTTATCTGAAGTGACCTGCCAGATGAATAGGTTTTTCTGTATCTGTTTGTAAATACCTAATTAGAATGTTTCTCTGAATCTGTTTGTAAATAATAAAATTATATTAGCCTAGGAACTAATAAATTGTACAGCGCTCTTACAAATCATTGAATTATTCTTATTTTTATTATGCTACTCGTATATGAAATTCAATGAGGTTAAGTAAATCCAGGCTGCAAATAAAATAATTTAAAATTTTGAACATAAATATAGTCGGATATAATTCGTCGTTATGAAAGTTTTAATCAATTTAATTCATTCATCGAATAATTCATTTTTTTTAAATATTTTTTTAGTAATAATAAATTTTATTACAACATGTTAGATTATTTATTTATAACGATATTTTTAACGCGTAATAAGATACCATTATCAATGAAAAGATTAGATTTCGCGTATCAATAATGGGAGCGGAAAATTTTGATGCACTTTGGCCACGCATTCGATTTGAAGTAGACTTTACTACGCCACAACATTATGATTTTTAATGTTGGTATTTTTACTGAGAATATCTACATCCGTTGACTACGGGAAGAGGTAGAACTACAGGTTTTCCAATAAGAGATGTTATTTTGATATTCAATCGTAAAAGATCAATGGTTTCGTTGCTTGTGTGGAACGTAGCGCCGTCTTGTTGAAAGTGAACGTAGTCCAGATCAATACCATCCAATTCCGGCCATAAAAATCATTAATCATCTCTCGATAGCGCAATCCATTCAACGTAACTGTTGCTCCAGCCTCATTTTAGAAAAAGTAAGGTCCAATGACTCCGCCGGACCATAAACCGCACCAAACAGTCACACGTTGAAGATAGAGAGGCTTTTCAACAATAAGTTTTGGGTTTTCCGAGCCCCAGATGCGACAATTTTGCTTGTTGACGAAGCCACCGAGGTGGAAATGGGCCTCATCACTCAAGATGATTTGCATTTGATTCACTCAAGTGAATTTTAATAATTTCAATGCGTTGTTGAAGAGTTTATCGTTCCATTTTTATTAATGGCGTAGTTTTTACTTGTCAAATGTCAAAAAATGACAGCTTTAAAAGTAGCATCTACCGAAATAGCGGGCTATTCAAAATAACACCTCTTATTGGAAAACCCTGTATAACATATACATATAATTTTAAAGACTTATAATCAATTATGGCCATTGAAGAAAACAATTTCAACAACTCTAAATAATTTCAACTCTTCAACATATGAAAGAAAAAAGACACAACATAAAAAGGTAATGGCGCAACTGGGTCTAGAACCCAGATCCTCTTGTCTCGTCTTACAGGGACTGGCATCTCTACCAAATGAGCTACTTTTTCAATCTGATACTTCCATTTTAGAGTTACTAAGATTATCTTCAATTTATTTATTTATTAGATACTAAAAATACTATCACAGAATAATGAATCTTTGACTGTCCAAATGGGAAGGTTTGCCGTTTCAGGACAGTCAAATTGATAGGTTTAGTTCATAATGGAGTAGGTAATGCAATATATTATCATATCATTAGAGAAATTACTTTTTACGTAACATTGTGGAAATTACTTCCATGTTTAAAAAATAAGAAATAAGTTAGGTAAGCATCTTATTTTTTTTCATTGTTTCTATGATGTGTAAGAATTATTATTTTAACTGATTTAACCTTCAGGCTTCGAAAGGACATTACTAGCCACAGACATCATATTCCATTATAGCCTCTGAAGGACAGATCTGACCGGGGCGTCAATACATTATGAAAGTATTTTTATTTTTTCTATAGTGCGTAGATATGTGATATGTTCGTCATTAAAAAGATAAATAATTATTCTTCACAGTTTGTATCAAATATTTATACATTATTACATGGATAAAATAAAAAAAATTTCAAAGTGAATGATTACGAATTTCGGCATTTTCATTGACAGTTGAAAGTTAAAAAAATATTTATAATTTTTTATTGTATAAACGGTATAAAAAGTGAAGTAACAGTTTTATTACTTATTACCTACACAAAAGGAATATGTTTTATAAATATTGAATTCTTTCAAAATTATGGACGTTCCGAGTCAAAATGTCCTGGAAAGTTTTTTGTTAACATTTTCATGTTTGAAAAATATTTTTTAGAAATATCTTTTGTTTTGGAAATGCAAATATTTCAAAGATAATTTAATATACTTTCTAAAACAGTATTTCTTTTAACGAAAACTTAAAAGTAATATGTAGCATATTTTAGATACCTCGGGAGCATTCCGATTTTCCAAGAAAATTCACAATTTAGTTGAGACTTGAGAGTTAGTAAAAATATTTAAAAACCTGAAGGGTTAAGACATGTTTATAGTACATATTATTTGAGTTTGTGAAGTGTGGTGGAAATTTTAGGTCTAGAGGTAAAAAATATTAAGTACTTATATGGACGTACTGAACATTTGTTGTTTATCTGTAAGTTAGCATAATTATGTTCGCTCTCGACTTTCCCTAAGTCCAGAAGCCAATCGTTAACCGATGCTTGAACTTTTCGATTATTTCCATCTTTTTTGGTGTGATTGCAAATTTCTTCCAGAATATGTTATGACAGAAAAGGTGTCTTCGATAAATGTATTATTTGATAATTTTATTTCTACGGGACACCTTCTGACTTTTCAATGAGTCGAGAACGAATATTCAATTCAAATATTGTAATATGATTACTGAACCTTATTGTAATATGATTACTAAACCTTATTGTAATATTTAATCATTGAAGAAGATAATATAACAACAAGAATCCAAGGAGCTTGCCGCTCTGCAACACAGATCGTTACACACGAAATTTCACATCGAGGACAGGTGACCTTTATATGCAATTGGATGAAAAAAAACTTAATTCCTCAAGTAGATACCCAAAATAGTTAGTGTAAATTTGCAAATTGACACAATACTATGCACGTTATAATAGTATAAGTGGTGTTAGTAATTATAACACATATAACTTAATGACTAGACAAATAATACTGCAGATGAAAGAAGGATCTTCCGAAACCGGTCGAAATTTGAACACATTTTACATCTCAGCGTAAATTTAACAGCAGAGAAGACAGTCGCGCGGAATTATACTCAAAATTAATGGCAAAAGATGGTAAAACTTACTTTTATGTAAAGCTTTAGGTAATCCTGGAAGGCTGGAATAATGGAGATAAAAGTTGTTGCTCACCTGGAAAAGAGAGAAAAAATATGTAAAATTGTAAAATGTTTTAAAACACACCAATTTAAAACACACAAAACGGCTGAATTACAAAATATTATGCCGGGACTCCTGCGATATTGTTTGCAAACAAAACATTGAACAAAATGTTTTCGTAATCATGAAACATTGGGGCGTTGCTATACACAAATGTGCACGTGTTATGAGAATATTTTCGTAGGCGACCCGGCTTTAGTGATGACATGGTGAACGAACATATTTTAAACGTTTTGATTACTAATTTAATTACCTAATATTTTCAATGACGCAAATGTGAATAGTAGCAGATGTCAGGAACGCCCGAGGAAGACATGATACGATCAAGTGAATCAGATACTTAAGTCGGGCCATGTTAAGAGTCTAATATAATTATGAATGAGACGATGTATGAATGTGAATGAGGCAAGAAGTGTGTGCCAAGACAGAGTTGTTTGGCGGTCTATCCTCTCTGCTTACGCCTGCGAGGAAACGGCGCGATGGTTAGTTAGTCATTGTTGACAGGCTTTTACCTATTTCATTAAAATGTTCATTTTAAATATTCAACATGTTACCAAGCAATATAAAAAAATCCGAATTACCTCAGAGATTCAGATATATGCTGAAAACATGGCTACTAAGCAGAGATACTCTGTATTAGTAATACTTTTGATTATGGCAGTGGTTGGTGATAGATATGATGTATAAGTTTTATTGTAATAAGTAATAATATTATGAAAATATGTTATATTGTAATTGAACATGAACATCCTGTTGACAAACTGCTTAATTGCGGTTTAATGGGATTGTACTTAGAAGAACAATAAAAAAAAAAAATAATAAATAAAAAAAACCGACGCAGATTGGATAACTTAATGCCACACTTAAAGTCAAGCCACTTGTTTTTATAGATTAATCTAAGTGAGGCTATGAACAATTGTTTTTTATTGGCTTGTAAAAGCTTAGATTGTAAAAAAATTATGTTTTAAATTCTATGAGCCGACTAGGCCCGGCTGTGCTTAAAACCAAATAAAATAAAATAAATTCATTTAGTTTATGTTGGTGACGGAGGTTATGCAATTTGTATTCACGCTTTTACTCCACTTTCTAATTTATTATTCTTTTTCAACGTCAACATAATATACATACAAACAAAAATAATATAAGAGACAAGTGATAAACATAGCTTTTAACATGTTTTGGATTGAGCAGAGAGGACTTTTTTTAACGGTAAAGTAGAAAACTGATTATGTCTTATATGCTCGAAATTATTAGCTATAGATTATAATACTTTTTACCTTAGAGAAAGGTTTTATTTTGACAGCTTTTGAAGGAAATTTCACAAAAACTAGTCCTAAAGTGTGCTAAATTCTCCAATCTTTTAAAATAAATATCAATTCTCCACTAATCTTCTAATAAATGTAATAAAGATAGCAATTGAGGGGTAAATAGCAATTGTACAATCAAAATCCAGTGTTTTTACTATAGTGTCTTCTGCGAGCAATTTCGTAAACCTTTTAATAAAAGTGTGTTTATCTGAAGTGACCTGCCGTGTGAGTATGTTTTTCTGTATCTGTTTGTAAATAATAAAATTGGATAGAGCTTAGGAACTCACAATAAATTGTACAGCGCTCTTGAGGTGATTTTTCACAAAAACGGCGCTATACAAATTATACAATCACTGTTATTATTATCATAACATCGTGGTAATAAATGAATAATACCAGTGGTATTAAATATATTATCAAAATATATTTAAAGATAGTTTTGGGTTTGAAGGGTCTGCAATAAAATGTAAGTAATTTATTCATAGTGTTAAGTTTGATTATGTTTCACATTTCCATTGTTATTGGGACCTGGGAGGGTGGAGGTCCCTAGAATATGAATAAAAAAGGGATGACGGAGGCTCTGGGAAGACAATAAATCCAGAAAAGGATTCAAGGACCCGCAGGACGCGGCCGGGGAGTGTTTTATTGTTTAAGTTGGAGCATCAGGTGGCTGGAGGATGAATGGACTTAACTTTCTTTCTTGGAAATAGATTATTATAACAGAAAGAAAGGATGGTAAAAAAAATCATTGAAGTACATATTATATCTGTGATTTAAATTTTTTTATTATTTAAACCTTACTACATAGTAATATTTTATTGTGATTTAAGTATGCAATATGACTAGACCCCGCATTCTGAATTTATAAAAATATTCCTTGAACACTTTTTAAGCTCTTAAAAAATATATGTTTTTTGTTCAAATAATTTCTATTCAAATGCCTAGCTGAATAAGTAATTAAATGAAATTCCCTCGATAGAGAAAAATCGTAGACTCCAAAAATTATAAAAAAAACACATCTAATTCTATTATTTAACATGCAAATAGGTACGAAAAACTCAATGTGTTTTTTTAAACGCTACTTAACTCAGATGTAAGAGATTTTTGCTCTATTTTCACAATAGTAGCTTACACTTATTTATTATAGTTTTTTTTAATATTATCCTGCTTCCACTATCATTCGCACTTACATATCTCTACTATAACGGAGCCTTACTTTTTGTATCCTTGTTAAATTGTCGTACTAACTATGATAACTCAATTGAATGCAAAAGTGATCCACCAAACCAAAAAACCAGGGCAACTTTTGACATTAAATAAAACAAAAGATTTTATTAAAATGGTCACTGCTATATTTAAAACATTTTAGATGCAAACATTCTTTGAAAAATCTTACTTAACTGTATGCATTAACATAACTTTGAGTACTTTTGTTAGTTTTTGAGTAGTTTTTGGTTTGAAAATTTGGTCGCCTAGAAATGTTTCAGATGCTTTAATTAAATACTGTGAGTATAATACATCTTGGCCTTTGAAATGATCGAGTATTTTTTAGATAAGTCTTTTTATAAACCCAGAAAAAATAGTGTATAAGGCCAATGAAAACTGCTTTAAAGTTCAAAATCTCCTACTTACGAAATCATTTTCGTTTATGTTTTAATTGTATAATGTGGAAAATGAAGTAATTTATAAAGTGATAGGAAAACATTAAATATTTATGCCTGAACATCCACAAGATAAAATAGGCACTTTTAGGCCATGTTTTTTTTTGAATAAATCAAAACAAGCGGATGGTGTTAAGTGGGAATTTAAACCTTATCGCCATCTTTGTAAGGGCTGTTATTGATAGCGGCTCCATTTAAATTATTATACGACATAGTTCATCGCCTTAATTGCGATACTCCGCACACACCCGAAATAGTTAGAGACTTTCCAGATATAGTTTCTTCAAATGAGCAGCATAGCATATCTAATGAAATTTATAATACATTCTTAATTTTTTACAAACTTTTTGGCGAGGTATTATTACAAATAAATGGTAAAATAGAAAATAGCAAGTTCTTTTTATTATTACACCAGTCTTGATGAAATTAGAAACGAGCCGTTTATGTACTTCGTAGTAGCGAAACTAAGTTAAACGAGGTGCTACCGTTTTATTATCACTATTTATAGTACCTACAGTTAACAATTTACAAAAGATTTCTTATTCATTGGTAGTAGAAAGTAGTTTCAAGAGTCGAAAACAACAAAAGTTAACATTTATTTACATTATATCCATACCGGAGAGTATGAGGAAGTCTAAGGGGGTGCTGTGTGGAGAGTCTTTTCAGAGAAAGGAAGGAGGGGAGATTCTGGGAAAGAAAAAGGTGTCAGGGGTCGGTGTGTCTAGGAACAGCGGACATACGAATCCAGTCGAGCGAGTCCGGCTGGAGAGGTCAAAAAGCCTCCCTCAATCAGTCTCTCCCGATCTGGCCTAGACGCATCCGCCCTCAAGACCTACACCAATCTCACCACGTGAACCCGGGCACTCCTTCTATATCACCAAACGTGGCGAACTTCTAGGAACCACGGGGTGACGACTTATGGCAGAGGTGTTGTTTATCCAATAAATGGTTCCCGGGGCGGCGGTACCCATACCCGCTTTCCGATTGACCGGAGCCAGTGAGACTATGAAATCACCAATTTGGGTATTTTGTGAGGCCGAAAGATGTGGGGAAGAGAAGTCAAAAGGGAAGAGAAAGTTTGGGAAGAACCTGATTTTTATCATCAACACGGCTAAAGCCATTTCAAGCAATCTTTCACCAGGGCGAAGTATTATTATTGAAATTATTTGTGCCTTCTTTAAAGACGAGATATAACAAGAGATGGATGGGATTAATATATTATTGACACCTTTCGAATAATATTTTGATACCTGGAAGAGTTGCACTAAATAGATACTTATAAAAACTAATGAAAAACTGTCAAACTGATATGATCTAGACATATTATTATTCAATTCACCCGTCAATTCTAAACACTGTATTACCCAAAGATATTAGAAGAACGAGATATGCTATGTTGGACGCCGGACCGTAGCCGGAGTACTACCTAATTAGGGTACTTTGAACGGTATCGGGACGTGTACGTACAGAAATCTGTTCTATGTATTAGTGCGGATACCTTAGCGTAAGCGAAGGTTTGCAGTAGTATTGGTGAACAAAACCGGCGACACTCGGCAAAACAATTCCACACAGTATGAACTGCTCATAGCACATCTTGTTCTTCTAATATCTTTGGTATTACCCATATAAAATGTGTAAAGAACAGTGTCCGTGGTACAGTTTTATTCCAAGATTGATGAGATAATGCACACTTAACCTTCAAAAGAAGAGGAAGGTAACTGCGAAAAACCACCACGAACCACCCATTTTTCCACCCCTTAAAGCAGAATTTGGATTTTAACTGGTTTTAGTATATAATCGGGTTTAGGAACACAGGAGCCAAGCTAAAAAAATGGTGTTTTGATAACTTAAGCTTAACAGCTTGATTTCGGTAATACCATAATCATATTTATCAGTAACACGAAGTGAGATACAACTGGGCATATTTGTTAGGCGTAAAGTTGGGCATATGTGCATTCCAATCTTTATTTGCGTTTATCTCAAAACTATGTTTTTGTAGATAAGCCCCTGTGATCCTAAACCCCCGTATTATAATAATAACATAAGTATGTGAATATTTGTCAGGATATTGATTAATTTATAAAATCCATTACAGCGAGTAAAGTGGATAAGTAGGAGTTATGAAACAGTTAAAATGGATACAGATTTGTTCTGTTATCCTGAGACTTATACCGACATTGTGACATGTAATGTATTTACAACCGCATTAGCGGAACATTATTCAAAATCTAAAATCGGAAAGGCGCCAAACTAGAAAACAAAACAGGCATAACTCAAAATCGAGTGAAAAAAAATCGAATAAAAAAAGTAATTTGACACGGTTCAACTGTATAAAGACAGACTTTATTGTTTCCAATTTACATTAAATGTCGATAAAATTTACATGTGGGATTACAAAGTGTACAACAGAAGCGGTCGATGCTGATGAATTTGACAGATATTTGTCGCTTGGTCGCTATTGCGAAATTTCCAGGATAAAGTGGATTTGGAAATATAAGGACTGAACTCCAAATGTGAATAATCATCGTCAGTAGTATTATTTTTCTAGGATGTCTGTACAGTGTACATGTTATGCGAGTCATTGTGTGTGGAATATTACTTCGTTATGTCTTTATTGGGTTGTAAATCTATTTATTAAATACCAACAGGTTAAACATGATTAAGGTTTATAAGATTGAGTGCTTTTTGCGTGTCGTGACGGCCTTTGTTGTCGCGGGTTGCACAATTAAATTTTATTTGATTAATATGTGTTATTTTTTACAAATTACACACTTAAAATAATATATAGTATGCTTGCGGCACGTTCTAGAGTGGAAGATATATCCCTGGTGAAAGACCACCATTCTGAATTGAAGCTTGACATGGCTGTAGCCGTATTTGGTGACCATCTTCCCCATATTCTTCCCCTCCCCTCTACCTTCAGCCTCACAACATAACCCAATTGGGGATGCCATAGTCTTACTGGCTCCAGATGGTTGTGAGCAGTTGGGACTCAAAAATAAAAAAGTAAAAATTAGTTAAAAGCTTCAAAATAACTGCCGATGCTATTTATTGGCTATCAAAATTTTGTATATTTAAAAATAAATATTCACCTTAGTAAACCTTGTATAAAAGTAACAGATATCACATAAATAAGTCATACGTAAAGAATTTAAATAGGTACCAATTACAATATTATGGGTGCCAGGTGTCATGTAGCTTAATATTAACGGACTTTCGAAAAAATTATATCGAAAATTTCAAAGTCAATTTACGACTCTTTAACTAAAATTCGCAGAATAACCAATGCTGAAAAAAACGAGTCTGAATTCCGAGTACGCGTGATTGAAGTGGTACACAATACCCATAAAGGTCATCCGAAAACTCAATAACAGATAAGCTTTATATTATTTAAGTGATTTATTTACGTCACTACACTCAATGACATTCCATTAGTTTGTAGCATCTCTTTCTGTTGTTCCAGTGTGCTTTCAGTTGCATGAATTTAATGACAATGTCAGCCGGTGATCTAGGGCAGTGTTCCGCAAAGTGTGCTCCGCGGCACACTGGTGTGCCGTGGCCAGTCCCGCGTCACTTCTCACAAAGTGCTCTGTAAATCGGTCTTTACTTTTCTGTGCGGCGCGGCGGTCGGAGGTGGCGTGGGTGGGACTCGATCGCTGCGAAGTGGCCGTGTGCTACGCTGCTACGCTACATTATCACGTGTGCTACACTTCATAAGTGGGGTGCTATCGCTACATTACCACGTGATTGCGCACGAGCTATCGGGGTGCATGCGCGTGACAACATAACATTACGAATTACGACGGCGACGTTGCGCCCGCTTGTTTAGTAATGCTAGTGGTTGGTTGTGTCGTCGCAAACTTAATTGACTTTTTTAATTGCAAAAAAATATCCCATATTACGTGTATATAATGGATAAATTCGTTAAACGTACCGCAAGTTTGTCAAGTGAAACTAATGATTCCCAAGAAGAAGCAGAGTCAACAAAGAAAAAACCTAAGCTTTTTTTATCGGAAATACGATGAGAGCTATGTGCGTTATGGCTTTACATATTGCGGTGACGAATCGTGCCCAATCCCAAAATGTCTTGTTTGTGGAGAAACTTTGGCTAATAATTCGATGGTGCCCAGTAAACTTTCACGACATTTAACAACTAAACACTGATGACGAAGTCTCTGCCTGATGAATTGTTGTCTGTCTTACAAGAAGTCGTCAAAATTGTCAATTACATCAAGTCGCGACCGCTGAACTCTCGTCTGTTTAATGCATTGTGTCAGGAAATGGGAGCAGATCATCAGTCACTTCTGTTTCATACAGAAGTACGATGGCTTTCTCGCAGAAAAGTGCTTTCTCGGATTTACGAGCTGAAAAATGAGACCCAGACGTTTCTAGAAACCCAGGGTTCAGACTTTGCTTCTCTATTTAAAAAAGAAGAATGGGTAGCAAAACTTGCATATCTGGCGGACATATTCGCTAAATTAAATGAGCTGAAGAAAAAAATGCAAGGAAGAAATTGTAACATTTTAACGTCTTCGGACAAGATTGAAAGCTTTCGCGCTGAGTTGGTGCTATGGATCAGCCACGCTACCAATGGAAGTAACGAAATGTTTCCAAATGTCATGGCTGCCGATTCAGAAAAAAAAGTGCAGGCTTTGATAGTGAAACACTTGGAGCTGTTAGCAGAAAAAATGAACTCATATTTATTAAGTGTGACCTGCAACCTATGGACTGGATAAGAAATCCATTTTCGGAAAGCATTTCCCTTGGACATTTACCAATAAACGAGCAGGAATAATTCATGGAGCTTAAAACTGCTCGGACACTAAAATTAAAATTTTCTGAAACAGAGTTAGCACATTTTTGGCTCCACGTAAAAAATGAGTATCCACTGCTGTCAAAGCGAGCTATTGCAATTCTATTACCATTTGCCACGACCTATTTATGCGAATTGGGGTTTTCAACTCTCACAACGATAAAGTCAAAAAAAAGAGAATGCCTGAGGACGATCGACGAAGAGATGCGAGCAGCGTTATCAACGATTGTTCCAAATTTTGATCGTCTGTGTTCAGTTAAACAGGCTAACATTTCGCATTAAACATCTTTTCATGTTATATTGATTTTAATAATAAATATTAATAAAATATTGTTTTTGGTAAATTTTGGTTCGGAGCGGCCACGCTTATTACGAATAATTTTTAGAAAAAAACTTTAGATATGCCGTAATTACTATAAAAGGAAAATTTTTGGCTTGGTGGCGGCGGAAAAAGATGCATTTTAATTATCAATTGCGTAAAATTAAAATTCACTTCTCGAACCGATTTGGTGACAGTTCGCGGTCATTCTGTCACTGTTATGTGATAAATATCAATAATAATTACACAAACCCGGCTAGACAAACCCTGCTTTGCCAAACAAACCATTCAAAACCTGGGATGTTTTTTTAAATTATGATGACATGCAGCTTTCGTAGTTTAACCTCAAAGTTCGCCGTTATTCGTAATAAACTTAGCCAATCCTATCCAAAATTTACCTTGTTTTTTTTTCTTTGGTGTACCGTTAAAATTTCTTGATTAGTTAGGTGTACCGTGAACATAAAAAGTTTGCGGAACACTGATCTAGGGTCTCAATTCTCTTCATATCATTATGGGGACAGCTAAGGATATCATATTAATCTACTTAAAGGTTGTGTCTTATTCAATCTGATGGCAAAAGAGTTGGGTGCTATAAAACTAGCTAAAGCATCTTAACCGTTTCAGTGCCAATCGTCGATTTTCGTCGATTCGTGTTTTAACGAAGATTGCCGATCGTCGATTTCCGTCGATTGCGTCAGTCGTGTTCTGATTCGCGAATACGTCTGTACGTAAAATTCTCATTTTTTCGAAACGCCTGGATTTCGGGATCCTCCTCCGCGTGATTCTAAACCAATATTCTTTAATAAAACACCGAAAAAATCATCGAAATCCTTGAAAAATCAAAGAATTTATGGGGTTTTAAAAAAATATACAGTTTCATAAAAAATAATGTTTCTTTGGTGGCATTTTACAAGCAACTGCACGAATTTTTTTGGCACTCAAACGGTTAAGATGGTTCATAAAGTCCTAGAGATTTTAGCGAGTAAAATTTAACCTAACTGCGATGAGACCTTATGTATAAAATTCATTAGATTACCCGTCAGATAACAATATAAATTAAGGCGATGCACTACGTCGTGTAATATTTTGAATCGAGCCGCTATCAATAACACACCTTACGTAGATGGCGATAAGCCTTAAATTCCCGCTTAACACCATCCACCTGTTTTGATTTATGCAAGAAAAAAACATGACCAAAAATTGCCTTTTATTTTATTTTGTGTATGTTCAGGCATAAATATTTTAATGTTTTCCCATCATTTTATAAATAACTTAATTTGCCACATTATACAATAAAAACTTAACTAAAAATGGGTTCGTAAGTCGGAGATTTTGAACTTTTCATACATTATTTTTTTTTCTGGGTTTACAAAAATACTTATCTAAAAAATACTCGATTATTTCAAAGGCCAGGATGTATTCTACTCGCAGTAATTAAAAAGCATCTGAAACATTTCTAGGAGACCAAATTTTAAAACAAAAAACACATGATTTTAAATTACTACGTAGTGCATCGCCTTAACGATATAATTATCAATTTCATTAGTTGTGCCAATAACGGTGATCTGTATATTATGAATACCAAAAAATATGCTTCAGATAAATTGACGGTTTTCTTATAGTTTCGCTTGAGTAGAATACAGATAAAGAATATAAATCTAAACTACTAAAAAAAATATTTTTTCAACAGTAAATAGTAGTACAATAGTACATGTATGAACGCGTAAAGGAAACAACTTAAAAAATACATTATTATAGCTAAGATTATCTGTGACAGTTTCACTTGATTAACTTTTTTGCTTTCTTATAAAATTATTTACAAAATAAATAAAAACCAGTTTTGTGCTTGAAATCGAACCTTACTAGACTCCGTTTGTCAAACGATTTTAATGCCTATTACCGACAATATACTCTTAATTGAAGAACATGATAATACTTTTAAAGAACAATAAAAGACATTCCCATAAAAAAATATTATTTTATAACTCCATTATTTCGATCGATAGCTTACTATTGGAGTGCCCATCTAGAAGACAGAAGATCAGTGCATCACGGATCACGGACCATCCCGTCCTACGCATATGATTTTTGCCGAATGTATATACACGAAATTTGCATAGCCGACCCATCGAAATGCGTTTAGCATTTGCCGATAATAAACACGGCCAAATCCCACGCGTGTGGGCCAGCGAGAAATAATAATGGCCAAAGAATTATATTAAACATGTACATCTGAATTTCGAATGTATAAATTCGTGATTATTTATCGAAAGGCGACAGACGTCGATACAGAATATTTTGTTTATGTTGTAACGGACAACCAAGGTTGGCCCATGTCATTTTGGTTAACAAATGAAGCTTTATTTAAAAATTAAAGGTTGTGAATTCGAAGAATAAAAATTAATCACTCTGATGTTTTTATGATTATACTCCATAGATCAAAATTAGCGTACACAATACGTGCTGTGATGATATGATTTGAGATTTTCACGGCAAAAAGTATTATAGTGATTTATTTGTGGGGTATTGGGTATTGCGCCGTGTTGTACTTCCTCCTTGTTTAACCAACGTTTCGGAGCAGGGTTATAGTGTCCATCATCTGCCCTGATGATGGTTACTGTGACGTTGTCCGAAACGTTGGCTTAATAAGGAGGAAGCGTAACACGGCATAATATTCAAAAAATAAATAGCACTATAGCATTCTACAGGGTGTCCGGAAACTCGTAGTACAAGCGGGAAACTGGTGAATCTACATCACATTTGGAGTCGATTTTGTAGTATATTTTTTTTTATTTGAGCTTTCGTTATCGAGTAAATCGAGTTTGAAGTTGATTTTTTTTTTTTTTTTTTTAATCAAATTCTTATAAATTATTACTGAAGATCAAAGTACCCAACTAATTAAAACTATTTGAAAGTAAAACAAATGAAGAAACTCGGATTTGAAGCATTATTTTGAAATCACCCTTCATTTAACCCGGTGTAATCATAAAATATTTCTGCTCTGCAGGGTTAAAACATCTGTTATTCAATCCTAAACACCAGAAAAAACTTTAACCCTAAAATAGCTGAAAAATATATTTTTTTGGTTTTTTTTTTTTTTTTGAAAATGCTCAAATCAAAAAACTTTATGTTTTTTTGGGTTCCCCATGTGGTGTAGATTCTCCAGTTTCCCGCTTGTACTACGAGTTTCCGGACACCGTGTATAATGCGTGATGATATTACGATGAAGAACTTAAAAAATAAAATGATTTACAATTTAATAGGTATCTTATTCATTGTTTATAGTAGATAATATCTTATTGCAAATGCTAGAAGAAGTCGGGGACGCCTAATATCTACTGTAGTGACAAGAATTCTGACATATTTAGCGATAGCCACCTAAACTTTACAACATTTCCGAATCTCTTGTTTTCTCTCGACACAAACTTTATTGACTCTTGTTTTTGTTGTTATTGTACACCGTTATTGGTATTAATTTTCTGATGGTTCTTTATATTATTTTATGTAGACCATCCTGTCTGTTGTGTAAGTTATAAATAAAATAAAATGAAGTCAAAGACTTTTTGTAGACCGTCCTGTTTGTTGTGTAAGTTATGAATAAAATAAAATTAAGTCAAAACCAAATAAGAATGGTAGCAGAAATCGGGGACGCCCGAGGAAGACATGGCACGATTAAAAGAACTAAATACTTGAGTCGTACCATATAAAGAGTCAAAATAAGAAAAGAGTATGTATAAGACTATGTATGAATGTGAATGAGGTAACGAGTGTGTGCCAAGACCGAATTGTTTCGCGGTTCGTCCTCTCTGCCTACCCCCGCGGAAACGGCGTGATGGGTAATTAGTTATTCATTGTTGACAGGATTTTACCTATTGCATGCAAATTTTAATTATAACCAACGCACATTGGATTTTTATAGATCTAAGCTATGCTATGAACAATTGTTTTTTATTGGTTTGCAAAAGCTCAGATTGCAAAACATATTGGCTTATATTCTATGTGTCGACTAACACCGGCTGTGCGTAAAACCAAATAAAAAAAGACAAAAAATCGTTTAGTTTATGTTGTTGACGGCGGTTATGCAATATGTATTCATGCTTTTACTCCACTTTAAAATTTCCTTTTCTTCTTCAAACAATACTTATAACAATCCCCTAAGCCCCCGCATTCCAAATTTCTACCGAATTATAACATATTTCTCTTTAACACTTTTCTAACATCCTAAAAAAAATATTTGTTTTTTCGAAGATAATTCATATACATCTTTAGAGCCGAAACGGTAATTTTATGAAATAACCTCGAATAAAATCGCAACTTATGCTCCGACAGTTATTAAAAACAAACTTTGTTCTCTTATTTAACATGTTATACTAATAAAATACACAGTGCATCTTTAAATGCACCTCAGACAATTGTCGAGATATTTTTGCCTTATTTTAAACGAGTGTTTTATTAACTATCCCGCAGCCAAGTGGGGGAGTAGGTAGTACCCAAAATTACTATCCTCCTTATATTAGCTTAAATACTTGACATATCATTTTAGAACTTTACGTATTTCTGCGCATATACATAAGTTACCATTAATAATTAACTGAATAATTTGGATTTCTATAGTTTAAAAGCCCATAAGACAGAAAAATGCATAGGGTCTTCGGAAGACCCACTTGGTTACAGACGTTTTGTTTGGCATCTTGGCTAGTCAAGAGTCAAACATTTTAACAACTTTCGTTTAATTATTATCGTTTTGTTATATTAGCGTCTAACAGAGAATTGTCTATGGACACACATCGAAAAGTACAGTTGAAGTTCTATCCACAATTTTTTTTATTGATAACAGTGCCAAAACTTAAACCGAACTAAAAAAAATACCTTACAAGTGATCCGTTATTCAAATGGTAGCAAGAAACCAGAGTGATCTGTGAGTTTATAGTGTCCTAACACTTCATGCTGACATTCCAAAACAAACGTCACTCAGCCACAATAACAACACAGATAACGCAGCGAATCCACATAGAGTAATAGAGCCAGTTTCCAACCTTTCCTACTACAAAGAGCACAACAACAAGAAATGTCTGCCGACAAAAACCTTCGAAGCAAAGGACAAATGCCCGCGACAACGAGCTTGGCTACAGATGTATCTTCACAAATTGACATACTTATGGAGAAAATGGAAAAAAAAATGGTAACAAAACTGGAAGCTTTTAAATCGGCAATTATAAAAAAAATTGACGATGAAAACTTAGAGAGTAAACACTCGAGAGATTTCATCAGCCGTCAATATGACGATCTAATTGCTAAAATGGAAACCATCACCAAATTGGTTTCCGAAGTAGAGTCACTAAGGAATACACTCGTCGAAAAGGACAAACAAATAAAGTGTCTGGAAGTCAGATTGGCGGAAGTTGATCAAAGATCACTAGAAGATTCACTGGAGTTTGCCGGCCTCATTCCAAAAAATGACGAGCAGCCCTCTGATGCTATAAAACGGGTGGCTTTAATTGCAGGAGTGGATGTAAAAGGAGAAGATATAGTGGAAGTGAGGAGGATACCTGATAAACGACCGGGAGTCCCCCCAAAAATACATATTAAACTAAACAATAGACAAAAGAGATACCAACTTCTTACAAACAGGAAACTTTTAAGCTCAGCCACCGCGCAGGATCCAGAAAGTCAACGAATCTACATCAGCGAAATTCTCAGTCCTCATTACAAAGACCTTCTATGGAGAACAAAATCAAAGGCGAAAGAAAGGGGATATAATTATGTGTGGTACAAAGATTCAAAAATTATGATTAGAAAAAAAGAAGGAGAAAAAATCATCTACATTAAACACGCTGATGATCTGTTAAAAATGGTTTAGATGCTTCTGGAGAGCTCCAACGTCGGTTAGTTATTGGCCCGATCACCCTTCTTAATCAAACGGTAAGGAGAAACTTTACATTTATTATTTCGAACTACAACAATAATTATCCACTTCGGTAATTCTCTATCTGCAACTAGGGTGAAACTCCCGGTAACTGCCACGGACAGTGGAGCTCCCATAAACATATAAACTATTTTTTTTAATTTTCGTATAATTATTATATCAACATGCCTTTCTCAATGGAATTTTTTGATGAAGAATTACACAACCAAAACCTTTCTTACGCAACTTCAGATACTAATATGTGTAAACGCCTGATTGGAAACTCTGCCAATACAAAAATTATGCACCAAAACATAAGATCTATAAATAAAAACTTTGACGAACTCTTAATTCAACTTCACCACATAGATATTGTTTTCGACATAATCATTCTGACCGAGTGCTGGTTGTCAAACACATATACACCTAAAATCATAAAAAAATACACATCACACAATTCAACTACGTTTGATAATCAGAACGATGGGATTGTTGTTTACACAAAAAATAATCAAAACTTCACAGTAACCGAACTAAAAATTCAGGATGCAAGTTGCACACAAATAGAATACAACAATGATACAGTTATCCTCGCTATATACCGCTCGCCATCGACTCGTAACATCACGCCATTTCTAAACAGTCTTAGTTGCACACTTTCAAATCTTTCCAATACCAAAAATATCATAATAATGGGCGATCTAAATATTAACATACTACCGAGCAACCAACACCACCAAAGCCATGACTATATCAACATGCTAGAATTTCATGGATTAGTGAGTAACGTTAACTCACCAACAAGAACGACAAATGGATCTATATCATGCATTGACCACATTATGGTAAAGTAAAAAAAAAACATCTAAAAGTATCGTCTACAAATCAACTATCACGGACCATTATTCAACTATCTTTGCACTACAAACAACTATCCAAATAAATAAATGTAGCCTGCCTTTAGCATACAATAAAATCAACTTTCAAAATATAATAACCAATTTAAAGAACAAATCATGGCAAGAACTCTTCCAAATTAAACAATCGGAGGACGCAAAGATATACTTTATTAACTATTTGAAAAACGAATTACACCACCATACCCTGACGATGACCAAAAATATAAGTAACAAATTGAAACCCTTGAAACCATGGATTAACCACTCCATTATAAATTGCATTCACAAAAGAAACACGCTACACAAAAAAACCAAAGAAAATCCGTATGACCAACTAACATTCAACTATTATAAAAAATATAGAAACATGTGCTGTAACGTCATCAGAAAAGCAAAAGAAATTTATTACTCAGAAAGAATTAAAGAAAGTAACAATAATCCCAAAAAAATATGGGAAATACTTAGAGAAGCCACAAACTCGCAAACTTCAAAAGAGAAACAGAGCATAAATAAACTTTCTATTGATGGACATATTGTTGAAACCACAAAAAATCCTAAGCTCGTTGCTGATCATGTAAACAATTTTTTTATTAATATCGGTCCAAATCTTGCTTCTCAAATTGCCCAGAGCGGAATCACCCAATCTACCGATACAGTGGTTCAAACAAATAAAATAAACACAAAATTTCTATTCCAAACTGTGTCACAGGAAGACATTCTCAAAACAATTAATTCTCTAAAAAACACTTCTTCTGCTGGACCAGACGAATTTCAACCGATTTCAACCAAAATCCTTAAAACGCTGTCTTCGGAGATTACATTGCCACTAGAATACCTTCTAAACCTAAGTATTACACAGGGCTACTTCCCCTCTAACCTAAAACAAAGTATCGTAATTCCCATCTACAAATCTGGAAACAAGTCAGATATCAATAACTATAGACCAATTACTTTACTGAATAGCTTGTCTAAAGTTTTTGAAAACTTTATTAATACACAACTTTTAAAATTCATCGAGAGCCATAAAATACTTTCAAAAAATCAATATGGTTTTCAAAAAAACAAAAGTACCTCAGATGCCATTGCCAGGGTGACAGACTTCATTGTAAAAAGCCTTGATAAAGGAAATAAATGTATTTCAATCTTTTTAGACCTCTCTAAGGCTTTTGATACAATATCACACTTTAAACTAATTAAAAAACTTGAAAAAATCGGCATCACGGACAAAGAGCTAAACTTCTCTAAAAGCTACCTAAATGGACGCAAACAACACAACAACGTTAAAATACATAATACCCTCAGTAACCAGCGCTCAACTGACTATGGAATTCCACAAGGAAGCGTATTGGGACCAACTCTGTTCTTACTGTATATAAACAACTTTTGCAACCTTGAAATTGAGGGAAGCATTGTTAGCTTTGCCGACGATACTGTCTTACTGTTTGAAGGCAACAATTGGTCAGCTGTATTTAAAAAAACTGAAAAAAATATTAACTTAGTTAAAAAATGGCTAGATATAAACACGCTTACCCTTAACACGAAAAAAACAAAATATATCACTTCAAGCATCAATACTGCAGGCCAACCTAATGATGATTACTCCATTAAAATACATAACTGTACGAATTCCAATGTATGCAATGAGTGCCCCTGTATAGAGCGAACTCCACAGATGAAGTACCTCGGCCTCACCATTGACCCATACCTCAAATGGAATATACATACTCAGATCATTGCGAATAAAATTAGGAAAACAAAACATTTCTTCAGATCCGTAAGGAGCTTCCTTAACTTACAAATTCTAAAAACGATTTATTTTGCATCAACCCAATCTATCATTGAGTATGGTATCATTGCATGGGGAGGGGGTACTTCATCAGCTCTAGATCCTATTGAAAAGGCGCAGAAAACAATTATGAAAATTATTCTCAAACTTCCTCAAACTGCAAACAGTAACTTAATTTTCAACATAATGAGAGTATTTGACGTTCGACAGATCTATGTAAAAACTATCCTCATGCATCTCTTTAAAAACAAACACGTGCTTTACGAAAAAAAAACTAACTTTAGATTTACGCGTAATTCGAACAAAGACATGTTGCAAGTTCCAGCACTTTCTTCCACCTTTGGTCAACGTAGCTTTGGCTACTTTGCCACAAAGATCTTCAACATGCTCCCGGAAAATATTAAAGAGAGTCAAACACGGAAAGAGTTTAAAAAAAATGTTAAAATTTGGATTTATTCAAATGATCGAGCCTACACTGGTGCCCTCACCCAAACGCCTTGTCATTGACAGTTATTGCAGTATGTACGGTGCTAAAACTTACTATATACGTATTGTGTAAATGCAAACAATAATGAAAAGTAACCAAATGCCTTGTCACAGTGAGTTATTATAGTATGTATTGTGTTTAAACTTATTCTATCTGTATCTTCAATATGTAAACAATAATGTAACCTAAAATAATGGATTGCTGTATGGGAACCCATATTAAACATTTACATATTAGCAAACCATAGACAAAATGGAAAAATAATTAACTAAAAATTCTGCCTCAATACAGGTTCGCCTAGTGAGGCAGGTTATGCACAACCTAAAATATAGTATATTATGCCATTTCTATATAACACTCTTACATTCATATATATTTTTTCTTATATTAGAAACTGCCGTATTATTATTGTAACATTCGTATTTACACAGCTCCCTTTCAAACCATCATAAAGAGCCTTAAATCAGGGGAAGAAATGGAAAATCGAAATTAACGAGCACGTGACTAGCGTAATTTGCAGTTTTTACGCCATCAAAGGATACCAAACCTTACGAGAATAATTATTACTTTAATATCATATAATCCGTAACTTAATACTAATTTAATTCGGAGAGAAAGCAGGCAACCGATACGAGCGTTCCTCGTGGTATCTCCTATTACTGAGGAATGTCCGATTATTTTATTAATAAAGCCCACGAGGAATGCGTATCACTTCGGGAGATCCCTTAATCTCAAATGACATGACTCATACATCCATCCATATCCATAGGGATCCCCTAGTTCGGGAAAACAATAAGAATTAATTACACAAATGCGTTTCGGCAGTTTTCTTCCCTTGTACAGGATAGGCTGAAACCTGAAATTCTGGATACCTGATAATATTCTAAATACAAATTGATATAAAAAAAAATATATATATATATATATGTATATATACAAAGAAAGGCATAACATTCCATACTTCTATCAGAGTCTCAAAATTCTTTCAGTGAGAGCAATTATGTGGTACAAAATTATATTTCAGCACCCAATAAATAACCCATTATTATATGAACAGGCTAGAACACAAACGTAATACTCGTTTTAACTTTAATGAAGGACTTATTGTACCTAAGCATACAAATAAATACGGACAAATAACGTTAAACTATATGATTCCCAGTTGTTTTAATATGTTACCTGCTGAAATTAAAAACTGTACCCAAAACAAACGATTGGTGGACTTACTGAAGACTTGGCTTACTGAAATAATTAATTTGTATTAGCTTAAAATGATATATTATTCTAAGGACTTTTAAAATTGTTATTTATGTTTGTCGTAATTTTCTTTTGCTATATTTGTATAAAATTTTTAATATTTTGTTTTATACATATATGTAATTATAAAAATGTAACTGTAAACTTACTATAATAAGATTTATAATGTAAAGAACCCGTTAGAAAACTGCTAAAAAGCAGTTTATCGGGATTTTTTGCCTTATATTTGTAAAGTGTGAAACATATAATAGAAAAAAAATACATGACCAATTGACTTTAAGTTAACCCTTCAAGATAATATTCTAGATATATATAAAAACATGACCAATGACTTTTAGCTAACCCTTCTGGCTGATTTTTCGGTTTTGGGAACAACTCATATGGTCTCACAGAAAACTTTGTGTGTCCCTCATCGTTGTTTGGAGAAATATGATTTAAAGGATGTTAAAAAGAAAAAACACCACGTTTGCCACAAACAAACTAAAATATGTACTTCTATGAAACCAATGTTTCTGACCGCAATTTGAGAAAAAAATATGAAACTTTGTGAATATTAATATTTGGATGATTTGTATAGTGCCGCTTTTTGTGCAAAATCACTTCAATGGCGCTGTACAAAAATATAATACATTTCTACAAATGTTCATGTTTTTATTATTATGTATATATTGTAATACATTTTTGTAATACATCTGTAATATATTTAATTAATACATTAATACATTTGTCTAATAATGTAAGTGTGTTTTTATATATCAGTAATTTTAGTTATATAAACGTAAAGTGAGCCATTTTGAAAACATAAAAAAAAATGTTTACATTAAAAATTGAAATATTTCAAAAAATATATGTTTTTTTTCTAATAATAAAATATAACAACGTTAATAAACACCTTTCAAAAACAGTTTTTAGTATTCGGATACGCTGAGAAATATTCCATTTATTTTTATTGCAAATCGGAAATATTCCAGTCGTCTGACAAAATATGCCAGAGGCTTGAGGGGTTAAAGCATGACACGAAACCGAGACCTAATTATTACAACAATAGAGTATTTAAGTATTTTAACAGGACGTCACACTACTATATCGCATGCGATTGCTACTCAGTTTTCAGATATACAATTTATAATAGCTCCGTTATAAGCGTTTAAAAGAAGAAGAAGAAGATAACTAATGCTGTTTTGAAAGGGAGATAATAAGTTAGAGGGAGCGCGCTAATATTATTAAAAAAACCGATTATAATTAATAGGCGGAATCTGAGTTACGTAGTATTTAAAGAAACACTGAATTTTTTCATACCTATTGCACATTACACAACAGAAAGGTTTTTTTTCAATAAATTTCGGATCAAATTTTGAGATTTTTATTTAATATAATTAATTTTTCAACTCTGCTAAAGAAAAGAGATTATCTTCCAAATCGCATATATTTTTTAAGAGATTAAAAAGGAAGGTATGTTAAATGTCGGTAGAAAATCGGAATGCGAGGTCAAACGCCAATTCTAGGCCCGTTTAAGCTTTTGAACAAATTGTGATCAGCTGAAAAGCACGGCCATGCTGTCCTTAGTGTGATGTAAATATGATTAAGCCTAATAGTACGAATACATTTGCGAATCGAATTTGCGGTTGCTTCGTTACCTTCCCGTAATTCGTGGCTCGCCTCGCGTTTCGGTTCGCAAATGTATACGTACCATTACAAATCACACTATGTAAAACTACCCGTTTCAGAAAATTAGTAATGAAAATTCCAGTTCACCATATAGGTACCTACCTACCTACAGGTTACCAGATATAATACGTTATTAAAAAGATGTCCTACTATACTATAGTACGCCTATATAGCAGATATAATATAGGACAGACTGTAATAATAATAATGGCGGGGAGTATTATAATTTTATTATCCCAAAGCAGGGGGCTGGTCACGGAGTGGCAATAAATTTAATCTATTAACTTTGAGAAGGGTTGATTTCGAAGAAATTTGGTTCAATTTAACGTTTTCGATAAAGGCCATTTATGTAAGTAATGGTAAAATTTGGAAATTAATTAAACCGAACCCAAAAATATCCTTTGATAGAATTATAAATCCTGTAATTTAAATTGAATAGTAAATTTTCAAATACCAACATAATGTCATGCGATAAAAGCATGTTTTTCGTTCTTTCATTTATTACAGGATCATTATTATTAGGATACAAAAAATGATGAAATATAAATATCTTCAGTTTGCGTCCAGAGACGGGGAAGAGAAACAGAGGAAGCTTACAGATGAGATGGACTGACGATTTAAGAATCTTCTGGGCGGACTTTTAAGGAGGTCCACGTTCAAAGTTGAAAGTCAGATGAAAATAAGGAAGGGTAAGATATTATTAATATTTTCTGTCGATATGGAAAATTACGGCAAATAAGTATTCTCTTTTAGATAAACTACCGATATAGGTACATGGCGACCGGAAACAAATTATACAAGCGGAAAACTGGTAAAACTACATTACATTTGCATTCGATTTAGTGAATAATTTTTTTTTGATTTGAGTTTTCGTTTTCGAGTAAATCAAGTCCAAAGTTCGATTTTTTTCGGTTAAATTTGTAAAAACAAGGGTTTCTACCGGCAGTTTATTTTATTTTAAGATGTGTTGGGTAGACCCAGCTTCAAAAGTTAAAAGTGTGCTAAAGTGTAGACCCAGCTTCAAAAGTTTAAAATGTGTTAAAGTGTAGACCCAGCTTCAGAAGTTTAAAATGTGTTAAAGTTCAGACCCGGTTTCAAAAGTTTAAAAAGTGTCAAAGTGTAGACCCGGATTCAAAAGTTAAAAAAAGTGTTAAAGTGTAGACCAGGATTCAAAAGTTTAAGTGTGGAACCGGCATCAACAGTTTAAAAACTGTTAACGTGTAGAACCGGATTCAAAAGATTAAAATGTGTTCAAGTGTAGACCTGGCTTCAATAGTTTAAAATGTGTTAAAGTATAGACCTGGCTTCAAAAGTTTAAAAAGTGTTAAAGTGTAGACCCGGCTTCAAAAGTTTTTAAACTCTTCAGTTGCCGAAAAAAAAAATTAAATTGTCAGATCGAAAAAAAAACTATGTTTTTATGGGTTCTGTATCGGTTTCCTGCTTGTACAACTAGTTTCCTGACACACAATATCACAAATAATGCATGTAAAAGAAAGAGAGGCTAGACAATATATACTATATACCTACTTATCCTTATGCAGATCATTTGAAATAAAATACTGTTGTACAACGTCATTGGACGGTTGGTATATACTCTTATACTTTGGTATTACTTTGCAATTTTCTTAATATTAACCCTCTGTCTGCTGTACACTTACTGATGTTCTTACTTTAAAAAAAAACTTACAAAGGACCACTCAATAGCAGGACTAACTCAAAACTATTAATTTAATTAGCGAAAACTAAAATAACAAAACTAAAGTAATCTTAATTGATTAAAAAAGGAATTTGTATTGTCCGTACGCATAATTAGTTTTAATTAACTAAATCACTGTTATGAACATTAAACAAATTGAAAAATACGTAGCATAATGACGATGAGTGATTACATAATATTAATAATTACATTTAAAACCGAAGAAATAATCTTTATTTCGGAAGAATCGTTTTTGTGGCCACAAACAGAAGAGAACGAATAAATAAACCAACCCTAAACCCTGGTAAACTTATTAGACCCGGTGTATTACGAAAAAGAAAAACCGGAAAAATAATAGAAACCAATTTTCATATATCGGAAGGCTTAATACAAATATGTTGTAATAATATGAAAGCTTATTACGTACGTTTTATTGCGACGGAGGCATGTTCAGCGGAAACCTTTTATGCGATTTCTGTACGAATACAGAAAAAAAGGATTTATTTATTGTATGAGCTACATGAAATTAAGCCAATATCGAGAGAGTTCGGGAAGCTGTGCCTATATGAAGAAAATTGTATTGGTTGAGATCTGAGCTTATTTTTTAGTAGAAAATGATGAGAAATTTAAAAAAAAGGCTTATTATTTGCTGTTAGGCATTTTCTTATGTAAAATGTAAACCGTAAATGTATTTACCAATTTTTTTTTAAATAATAATATTTGACAAGTAAAAAATATTTCACGAATAAATGAAGATTTTATATGACGCTTTTATTTTATATTTTATCGACGCCATCTAGTGAGAAATTTAGCACTAACAAAGCCTTTCCTACAAAAATAAAGTTGTTTGTTTACAGGTGGAAAAAATATAATAAGCAGTAATTGTTGATTGAGGTACTAGTACAGTGGCAGGTTGGAAATAAGCCGACATAGCTCAATGGTTCAGAGTATCTGACCGGACATCAGAAGGTACGGGTTCAATTCCCGTTGGCGGCATTTATTTTTACTCGGGAGATATTTTCAATTTGTATTGATATTTCAGGCGACTAATTATTGTTTATAATTATGACCGGGCGTCCATATTTTATAAAAGTATTTTTATCTTTTTTTCTATCATGCGGAAATACATAATTTATTTGACGTTACGAAGAAAAATAATAATTCTTTCTAGTTTGCCTCAAATATTTTTACTGGATTCCATTAATAAAATCCTAATAATAGCCAAAATGAATAATTCATATTTCGCGCCGCTATCGAAACAATCGGTTCAACTATAAAAAATATTTCTTATTTTTTATTATATGAACGAGATAAAAGTGAAAGTACAGTTTTCTTACAAATTCGCCAAAAAAAACTATTGTGTTTTAGAAATATCAAATTCTCTCAATTTTTTTACGATTGAAGTACAGACGTAGTTAGCGTTTTTGACAACATTTTTCAAGTTTGATATTAAAATTTTATTATTTAGAAATAGTAATGTTTATTTTAAATGCATATACCGGAAAGATAATTTTATCTAGTTTCTAAAAGAGTATTTTTTTTACGGAAATTAAAACAATAAGATGTATAAAGCATTTGAAATACACAGAAAACGTTGCAAACTGAACAAATGTGATGAAAGTACTGAGGGTTTAAGTGCAGTTGTAAGTAAAAACGTTTTTAAATACTTACGGTAATGTAGTAGGCATTTACTGATATTTTTATGATTATCTTTAAACGCCATAAACAAATATTTGCGATATTTCTTTTTGAAAGGGTCTTCTAGATCGGCAATGTTCTCCATATACTCGATGAAGAAAAAAAGGTGCTCATAAAAAGTCGATTTTATTTCCTTTTTAATCAGTCATTGAGACCACAAACCGCAAGTGCATCTAAGACTATATTTAGTGACTTACGACAAAGGCTTATAACTACTGACTTAAAACTAGCGACTTAGATCTAAGACTTATAAATAGTGACTTACGACTAAGGGGGTATTTCACTATGTCGGGCTAAATATCTGACTAGCTATCCGTTGGCTGGATTTAAAGATCAGAATAACTTCGTTATTCAACGGCGACCGTTTCACCATTGTTTCGAACTTCCGGATAGATAACACTCGAAATAGTCTGGCAACATCGCAAAATGTTTGCAGTTACTCAATCTACTGCCACGGCTGTCATGCGTCACAGTCCGCACACCGCGAAGTGTGCATTTTTTTGGTTATGTTATGTTGATTATCAGGTCATTTTAGATAGATTCGTGTCGAATTAATACATTGTTTCTTATTTTGAACACAATCAAATAATTCAGGGTGGATCATACAAGCATTCAAATTCATTCAACAAAATTCGACTTACTTCTCAGCTGTCACACTCGGAATGTTTTGACGCCATCTTTGATTCGAGGAATAGCGCCTAACGTGAAGTTCGAGCACTGATTAGTCAAATCGAACTTTAACCCGAGCGTTAGCGTTATTCAGATATAGTGAAAACGAAAAAATGACTAATCCGCGGATTAGTGCTTGGTCAGAACATAATCAGAGATAGTGAAATACCCCCTTAGACTCATAACTAGCGACTTACATATCTAGAGACAGTGTTCAATGTTTGAATTTTGCTTCTAATTTCTTCCGGTTGAATTGAAAAAAGTTCTTCCTTAAGAATAATATATAAAAGCGTGAATAATATTTTATTGAAAATGAAGTATTTAATTTTGGGCATGGATAAATATATTTAAAACCAATACCTTCTGTTTTCGATAAAAAAAAACTGGTAATTTTTTTTTCTTTTATGATTTGAAGTATTGAGTTTTAAATGTACCTATAGACGTTTAAATGACTGGTTGTGTAAATTGTCATCTCACCCAACCATGCAGCAATGGAAATATTAATAAAGATTTATCTTGTACAGTTAATAACAATAGGTTACTAACAATTTAAATAAAGTAGGGATAAAACTACGAAATTTATTTAAAATATACGTTCTATCCATTTTGCATATTCCGCGTGCTATATCATTTTACGCGACCGGAAATTAATTCCGCTAGTATAGAATTATTATTGCTAAGTGGTGTTGTTGTAAAAGCTGAAATGATGAATGGATGAATTCAATACGTACATAAATCTACCAAACAACGAAACAGTCCGACATACAACACAAACCCACACACGTCGTATTTAATATTATTTCTCTTATTACTGGGACATCGGATGAGTCAACACATTCAGATTACATGAAGCTCACTGTTACCTGAAAGTTCGATTAACCGGGATGCGGGTGTCCTAATGGTAGGTATACATTTGCGAACTGAGCCACGAATCACGAGATCTATGTGAGGATATTGTGTCAGCGCTCTTTATTAGCAGCAGACACATGTCAGCGCTATATTAGCAGCAGACACATACCTGAACGGATGACGAACCTCGTGCTGGCACTGTTGGTGGACGCGGTAGTCTCTCTCGCTGCAGCAGCTGGTGCAGTTCCTTCACCACCTAGGATTCTTACAGCAGAGTCTCCATCTTCTATCTTCATCGAACGTCACAGCGTTGCTGCCAAGGTCTGTTATCTATGTGAGGATATTGTGTCAGCGCTTTATTAGCAGCAGACACATACCTGGATGGATGACGAACCTCGTGTTGGCACTGTTGGTGGACTCTTTCGCTGCAGCAGCTGGTCCAGTTTCTTCACCACCTAGAATTCTTGCTGCAGAGTCTCCATCTTCTATCTTCATGTCACCTGTTCCTGTTCTTCATTTTACTTTACTTAACTTTACTTTATTTTGGTAATATTTATATTTTTTTTAATACCTGCATCAACTGTAAAGCGCCCCTGAGGTGATAACTCACAAAAGCGGCGCTATAAAAATTGTCCAATATTTATTTATTATTTTTATTAAAGGAACGAAACAAACGCAACCGGCTTTTCACGCCATTTGCTTTTGCTTCGTTCCTTTCCCAAATGTAGAGGTCGGGTAAGATACGTATACGTAGCATAATATGAACTTGATACGGAAAACTTTTGAGAGAATGAGCGTTTAATTTGATAAAAAAAACTTACAAATTTATCGGATAAATCAAAATAAATAAGTGAGGATTTTGAAAAAATCTGTAGCAAAGCGGTAAGGCACAGTATATTCTCTGGGCCCAGAAAAAAAACAGGACAGTTTAAGTCTCCGCTTTCCGATTTTTACCGATTAAAAAACATTTTAAGCTTTGAAGTTCCTAAAAAAATTGTTTTAGAAGATAATATCTATACATTTGTAAGCCGAAACGGTAATTAAACCGTCGATGGAAAAAAAAACTCGCAAAGTATGCTCCAAAAATTATTTAAAACACATGTTCAGTTATTTAACATGTTATAGGTTATGAAAAAAATTACAGTGTATCTTTAAATGCAACCCAGGGATTTTTTCTCTATTTTACACGAGTAGTGTTTTATTTAATATTTTCACATTTTTCTTTTAATTATTATCGTTTTTTTTTTTAAATATAAGCGTGCTCCCTCTAACATTCAGATTTACATACCTCCCTTTCAAAGCATCTTCTTCTTCTTTTTTAATGCTGACTACGGAGCCTTAATTTTAATACTAAATATTTTTCCAGAAATCATGATGGAGAAATTTTAAAAACCATTTAATCGTTAAGTTACAATGGGAGGATTTTAGCTTCTATTTTTCCCGTCACATCAAAATGCACGGAATTAAAAACACATTTCACGAGTTATCGAATTTTTAACCGGAATCATTCGTAATGCGGTTATAAACAGGATTGCAGGCCCTTAATGAATTAATTGATAGGTTTCCTAATAAACTTTAAGTAAAATACGAATGTGTTACCACGATGTCGGAACACGTGTTCATAAAAATTCTTTGCATTTCGTCATCATATATTTTGAAGACAAACGCAGTTGCATGAACACGTGTTCCGATATTATTAAAAGTTTATCAGGAAGCGGCCTACAGTCCCGTTTTTAATAAAGCAATACTCATTTTTCACCGCGTGATGTGTATATTTGATACATGAATCATCGCAATTCGTGCGGGCGAAAAATGTCGAAATTCCGACCACCATTTTTTGACGTTCTCCGATTCTAACTCAAAAAGAAAAATGATTCAATAGAGATAAGCTGGGATCCCAACAATTATATTCGTCAATTCGTTCAACAGTGAGTCCAATGTACTTCGTTCACCCACATTCGTTCATTGTGTGCAGATATGTGCCAGTCACGTTAGGGCACTCCCGCCCTGCTGCCTGCTGCCTGGATGCCTGAAGACCTCACCTGTGCCCCGTGCCCTACGACGTACCCTTTACACTGTGCCTTACTGTGCCCTGTGCAGCGAACAAGGCAGTTGGACGAATCAGGGGACGTATTGATCCTGCGTAGGTATTTAGGGCAGACAACACAACACAGGGCGTTATCTACCGCGGGGTGCCTATCTAGACTTCTCTATCTTGGGTCGATAATGCGTGAAAGTGTATACAATCAATGCAGGCTAGTAGAAACCTTTTTAAATATATAAAAAATACAGGGAAAATTGGAGCAACACAAGTGGTTGGAAGCAGTCGCGAAAGCTTCAGGAACGCGCGTCCTATTACAGTGAATCAAACACTAATACTAATATGACATACACACACATGTAACGAGCAAAATAAATGAAATACAACTCCCCTCAGAAAAAAAACAGACTCAAAAGTTGTTGATGTAAATATTTGGCGAATTACCAGGAGAAATAAAATTAGAAGAGAGCATACAAAAAATTAACTTAAATTTGAAAGTGTAATTGATTTATTCTTATTGTGTGTATCTATGAGGCAAGGAGTTTGTACCAGGACCGAGTTGTTCGGCGGTCCGTCCTCTCTTCGTACCCTCCGTACCCGTTCCCTGAGGGGAAACGGCGTGATTGTTAGTTAGTAAAAGGATTGTATTAGGGCGCAGATAACTATGCACCTATTTAAAATACCATAAATAAATATGACCCAGATAATAATAATAATAATACCAATACCCAATAATAATAATACTTGAATGATTTGTATAGCGCTGTTTTTTGAAAATGTACAAATATATTACATATTTACACAATGATCTAAAATTAATCGCCTTCATTGGAAAGGCTGATATTCGTACAGATAATGGAAGTGGATTTTTTATTATGAACATCGCACAAGAGTCAGTTGGGTTCGAAAATTATTATTAGGATACGTTGTGAGGCTGAAGGGGTGGGGGAGGAGGAGACGCGGATGATGAAGGTTGGGAAGGGTGATTGATAGCAAGTTATTACAAGTACTGGAGAAGTTAACGAGTTCTTATAACAACCTTGATATTGCATTATTTCTAAGTGAGGCATATAATCACGAAGAAAGTAGACTCAATGCAGTAGAAACGACATCCCTGAGGCATATGCGTGTAAAGTCATGTACAACCGAATTGCAAATCAGGAAATCCGAAAATAATCCGGGATTATTTAAGCGTAATAAAACAGATACAATCTAATCTTATAAGATATAAAAAGTTTAAACTTTTCACAGTTCGCGACATTGTAAATGATTAATATGTAAATGTATGTAAATTACACAGTTATTGATAATTTCAGGTTTAGTGACTCAGGTAAGTTTCTTCTTTCACAAGGATACGAAAGTATCCAATACTTGACGATTTAAGTATCTTGGCGGCGACTCCCGCATCTGCGTAAAAGCTTTTTGTAAACTCGTCAGCGACGCCAGTCTCCCGCGACCACCGCAGCCAGTCGAAGTCGTTACCACTCAAGTCATCGATACTTTAAATATGGCAGAGCAATTCATAAATATGATAGTGAAGCAAAAATGATAGTCTAATCGTCACTTGTGTATCTTCACATTATGTAACAATCTGTGTGTTTCAGATCAATACTAGGAACAAAAAAGTCAACGAAAAAATTACAGCTACTGCAGTTGTGAGTGAAGTTATGAAAGCTAGTTTGCATCATTTCAGCAGCGACGTGTAAAGACTGTGCGCGACAAGTTGTTTGCGACGTGAATACATAACATCAGTATCGGATTCTTGCGTTTTCCTGTGGACGAAAGGCCTAAGTGTGTTTCTGTATCTCAAGGTACAAAATAAGATAAAAGCATTGTAAGTAATATTTATACAGAACCGTTCAGGTGATTTTTAACAAAAAAACGGCGCTATACAAACTATCAAATTAATATTATTATTCTCGAAAATAAAACCAAATTCTATAACGTTTAACGATTTAAAATGTTTTAAATCGTTAAAAAATCACATTCTCGATTTGGCGCCAATGTTTTTATTCGTGAATTCGGCGGCGTTGACGTCACGCCGGGCGACGTTGGTGACAGCCGTCTTACCAGCCAGTGGCGGTTTCTATGTCATAATGACGTTGTAGCCAGTTCAAACCGTTTTGGTATGTGCCGTTTTTAAAATCAATAATTATGAATGCAATATTAAAATTACACATTAAAGATGCAAATAATATTTTTTTATGTGCAAAATGGTTAAGTAGGTCAAATTCTTCCATTCGTTTGCCACCGTATTCATTTACATCCTTTTGCTTCAGATTGCGCTCAACTTTCTTGAGCGGGTTCGTTAGGAATTTAAGCTTAATTTTATGGATATAAATACTATTAAACATTTAACGATTCGCTGATTTAGTACCTGCTTACAACGAAGGTGCTAAGAGCATTATTTTTTCACCACCTCTGAAAAAATAATCATTCCTGATTGAGGGGTTTGGACAAACATCGCACCGTGTTACAATTTTATGTGTTTTTGTTTTTGACTGAAGATTATACTTGTCGATGCGTCAATCACGGGCGAACGGTCTGGGCTGGTTTTAAATTGATTGGGGTCTTGGAAATTGGGGTACAAGTGATGCAAACCTTCATTTTTAGGCACTGTACGTGCATACTAAGCAGGTAAGAAAGTATTAGAGAGATAAATGCAGAAAATTTAGGTTTTTTTTTTATTTTTTTTTTATTAACAAAATTTTTGATACATATACAATTCAGGTACATACATAGTAATATAGAATGAAAGAGTAACAAAAAATCCCACAAAGGCGAAGCCTGAGCGTGGGTATTATAGTGTAAGGATAAAACAGTGGTGTTTAAAATATATATTTTTTCAAACTTGTTAAATGTATCTATAGAGATCAATGTGATTGTTTTTTTTTTTAGAGAAGTTTTTATTTTTTCTTCTTTTTTTTAAATTTACAAACATATACACACACACACAGACACACGCACACACAGACACACGCACACTCACTCACGCACACACACACACACACACCCACACACACACATAAGACATAGATGCATGTATATATTTCTTTGATTTAAAGAAATTAATCTTTAATTTACAGAAAGACCTGTGGTTGTTTAGTTATTTAGAAACCGATGGCTTAAATTATAGAAAAAAGTTACTCGCTTCGAAATTATTTCTTATCCAACTTTTAACATTTTTCTTATATAAGTTCAGGTTTTGACACATGTTGATGGAATTGGGTAAAGAATTGAACAATTTTGGGGCAATATAGTTGATGCGCCTTTGGCCCAGCCTAGTTTTGCAGTGAGGGACTGTGAACACGCATGTGGTATGTCTCTGGCTCGAGCGATTTGTGTTTTTGGTGAAATTGATAGGACGCGTAAATATAAATTTGAGACATTGAATACAATAGATCCGTCTTAGTTCCATGATTTCTGTTTCTTGAAATAACTGGTTGGTGGGATATGTCTTGGTCCTTTGGTACATTATTTTAATGATGGATTTCTGAGCGATTTCTAAGGGTTTTACGTGATTATTGTAAGTTCCTCCCCAGGCAATTATTCCATAGGAAATAGATGAAAGCACTAACGCGTCATAAACAAGTTTCATGGTTCTTATATTGACAATGTTGCTCATTCGTTTGAAAATGTAACTTAGGTATCTCAGTTTATTGACCGTCTTTTCTATATGGTAAGTCCATTTGAGTTGGCAGTCTATAGTAACTCCTAAATACTTGATATATTGTCCGAATTTCACGTCTTCGCAATTTAAGCATGTCGCAAAGTTACAATTAGGGTTGTGGAACTTCAGATTAAGATTATTTTTAGGGGATGACTTTTGGGAATTGTAAAAGGGAATAAAGATAGTTTTATTCAAATTTAGACTGAGGAGATATCTATCAAGCCAATCTTTGACTGTTGCAATACATTTGTTGGCTTTACTGGTTGTTTCTTCCCACGTTTTACCTTGTACTGTTATTGCAGTATCATCGGCGAAAGAGAGAATTTTACCTGGTATTGCAATATTGCATAGGTCATTGATGTAGATTAGAAAGAGTAGTGGCCCTAAGACAGTTCCTTGAGGAATACCATGTTTTGTCAAGTCATAGGTGCTTAAGCTTGTTCCTATTTTTGTGCGTTGTTGGCGATTCAATATATAGCTTTTTAATAACATGAAACTTTTGTTTTTAATACCGACTTTAGAGATTTTTTTTAATAAAATTCTGTGGTTGACTGTGTCAAACGCTTTCTTTAAATCCAAGAATATGGTTAGTGTTTTAGTGTTAGAGTCAAGGTTAGAGTATATGCTTTTGGTTAAGCTAAAGATAGCGTCATCGGTGCACAGTTTGGTTCTAAAGCCGTATTGATTAGCTGAGAGGATATCATTAGATTCTAGAAAGTTCATAATTTGTCGTTTTAAACACTTTTCGAAGATTTTGGATAATTGAGAAGTTAAAGTTATAGGTCTGTAGTTGTCTGTTTTGAATTGAGATCCGGATTTATGTATTGGGATGATGTGAGAGAGTTTGAAGTCATTGTGGTAAATGCTATGCCTGATGCAGTTGTTGAAAATATGATGTATTGGAATGATTATATGCTTTTTAATTGATTTAATTGTGGTATTGCTAATGTTATCTGGGCCATTTGCAGACTTCTCTTTAAGGTTGTCAATTTGTTTTGAGATTTCAAGTTCTGTTATTTCTTTGAAGGTAGATAGTTCATATGTAGTGACATTAGAATCTGAAAGGCCGGGAGGAATTTGATTCGAGTGAATGCTAAGACTGGGATTATCATCTATGAGGGTTGAGGCGATGTTTGTAAAGAAGTGATTGAAATTGTTTGCAATGCTCTCAGCGTCTTCGATGGTTGTGTTATTGTCAGTAATGATTTTTTGAGGAATTTTATGAACTTTTTGGTTCCTGTTAGAGATTTCGTTTATGACGTGCCATGTTTTTTTGGAGTCGTTGTGAGCATTATGTAGTTGTGTAGAGTAGTATTGTTGTTTTTGTTTTTTTATGATTGAGTTTAGGTAGTTTCTAAATAAAATGTATTCGTTCCGTTTGGTGTGGTTCTGTGTTTCGTTTTTGGATTTGCAATATTTTTCGTGATTTTTATAAATCTTAAAAAGTTTGTTTCTGTGTTGTATTGAGATTATTAGTCCGCGCGTAATCCACGGTTTTATGTGTTTGTGCTTACTTTTTGGCGGTGCTATTGTTTCTTGACTTTTTTAATACAATGTTGAAGTATTTCATAGAAGGTATTTAAAGCTAAATTTGGGTTGTCATTAGATAGGACAGCGATCCACGATTCTTCGTTCAGTAAGTTATTTAAAGTTGAATAGTTGATTTTAATCATTGCTTTGTTTTTCGGTTCAACAGAGATGGATAAATTTGGTGTATGATGGCCGTAAAAGGTGGGATAGTGGTCAGTTATGTCGATTTTTAATGTAGCGGATTTATGTTGGAAATTTTTATGTGTTTTTAGAAATATATGGTCAAGACATGTATCGTTTGGATGATTAGGTCTGGTAGTGTTGTTTATGTATGATAGGTATCCTGTGGAGTATAGAACATTTAGATATTCGTTTGCGGTCGGATTTAATACAGCGTTTTGTATATTTATGTTAATATCACCCATAAAAAATGCAAAATCGAATTGATTCGAGCTGTTATTGTTGATAAAAGTTTTGATTTCTTGTGTAAACAAAATTGGGGATAAAGAAGGGGAGCGGTATGCTGTTAAAATTGAGTATTTTTTTCCTTTGGAGGAGAAGGTTGCATGGACGGCATTTGCATATTTGAAATGAGTGTTGTCTATGCTAATGTTGGATATAGTGTGTATATTGTAAAATATGGTTATGCCATCGTGAGAGGTGTGTCTAGACGGAACTGAAAAAGTAGTGTAGTTTGGTAAGTTGAAAGGGGTACATTCGCGCATTTGTGTTTCAGTGAGTGCAATAAAATCAATTTGGAAGGTTAACGAATTTAAAAGGATACAGAAATCATCAAAATTTTTTCTAATGCTTCTGATGTTCATGTTTAGTATGTTGAAAGATGTGTCGTAGAAAATTGTGTTTACATCTTCAAAATTGTCACATTCAAGAGTTTCAGGGATGCTGTTTTCTTCTGAAGGGGCCATTTTTAGTTGAGTCCGGAGGTCATCTTTGAAGGTACAGGAGGGAGTCCAGGTTATTGAAGGGGTATGTCGCTCGCGTCTCTGATGTATACAATTGGAGTATCCTTATTTTTGCGGAGAAGGACGTTCCCGTTCTTCGTCCACGCGTATTGGTAACCCATCGCCTTTGTTGCTCTCGCTAGCCAGAGAAGTTGTTTATTTTGTGGCGTCAGCTTATCGTTTATGTAGATGGGTTTTTCTGAGTTGGAGTGGTTAATGTCTTTGGCAGAGAAATATCCCGCTTTCTTTTTTTGGAGAATGATCTTGTCTTTTTAGGTAAAAAGGTTGATCATATTTTAAATACATTATTTGAGATTTTAAAGGCCACTACTCTAGTAAACATTGCAAATAGAGACGACTTTGTTAAATTATAAATAATTTTGATTAATTTAAAAAATATATATATTATTTAGTCGAAAATGCCAAAAAAAAACATTTAATACCAAAATTTGCTCAGTGACAGTTTTTATAAGGATTTCAACCATTTAAAAATCTGTTACTATGCCAGTTTATTATTTAAGGTTTTTTAATAGCTTTGTGAATCTTCCACGAGGTGTTAACAAAATGGCACAAAAATATTACAGATTGATACACTTAACTTTGCAGGCGTTCAATGATGGATTTAGCTATTTTTTTCAATTTAGATAAATCATTATAACATTTTATATCTAATATACCTACCTACATCTATTCTAAAACTACTAGAATAGATGACGGCCGGCGTGGTCTAGTGGTATACGCTTTTGACTGCAGATCCGAAGGTCGCGGGTTCGAACCCGGCGTGCGCAAATAAATTTTATTTGATTAATTTGTGTTATTTCACAATTAATTAATTTAAAATAATATATAGTATATAGTATATTTGCGGCACGTTCCAGAGTGGAAGATACTCTCAGTATCGCCCTGGTGTAAGACCACCATTCAGAATTGAAACGTTGCTTGAAATGGCTTTAGCCGTGTTTGGTGACCAGATCTGAATAGCCAGGTACTTCCCCACCTTCCTCTTCCCCATCTCCCTCCCCTCCCCAATACCCTCAGCCTCACATCATACCCCAATTGGGGATGCCATAGTCTCACTGGCTCCAGACGGGAGCAGTTGGGACTCTTGTGCGGTAATACTGTAAAAAAAAAAAAAAAAAAAAAAAAAAAAAACTATAATAATATTATATTACCTACGTACTAAAATTTCTATTTCCCAACATATGACGGCCGGCGTGGTCTAGTGGTATACGCTTTTGACTACAGATCCGAAGGTCGCGGGTTCGAACCCGGCGTGCGCAAATAAATTTTATTTAATTAATTTGTGTTATTTCACAATTAATTAATTTAAAATAATATATAGTATATTTGCGGCACGTTCCAGAGTGGAAGATACTCTCAGTATCGCCCTGGTGTAAGACCACCATTCAGAATTGAAACGTTGCTTGAAATGGCTTTAGCCGTGTTTGGTGACCAGATCTGAATAGCCAGGTACTTCCCCATCTTCCTCTTTCCCATCTCCTTCCCCTCTCCAATACCTTTAGCCTCACAACATACCCCAATTGGGGATGCCATAGTCTCACTGGCTCCAGACGGGAGCAGTTGGGACTCTTGTGCGGTATTACTGTAAAAAAAAAAAATAAAAAAAAATAAAAATAAGAGAGACAACAGAAAATGAGACATAACCCACTAAAAACACTATTTGCTTTAAGTTCAGTGGACATTTTAAAACCATTGTAATAAATATTGTTTTGTGTTCCCGATAATTTATTCTTAGGGTGCCTACAATCTTTGCAGATTCTCGTAGGATAACCATAAATTGCACTATTATTACTGACATTTTTTAATCAGGTAACATTTTATTTTTTAACTTATACATAAATACTAGGGTATTATAGATATTATTAAATAAAGGCTCAGCACGGGTAAGCCACCCAATGAGGCCAACATTACTGGATAACTCTGAAATGTAAAAAATATTGTATTAAATAAAATAAATAGACTAAATGTTGTCACACACAAAGCGAATTGAGTTGGCATTGCATGGTTTTTATCCTAGTGTCTCTGCTACAGCACAATACTGACTTCGTGCCTCTATTCTGAATTATTTTAACTTGTGTTTTATTACTGAGAAAAATTACACTTTTAAGCATGTCAAACGGTATATATTTGTAGCGTTTAACTTTTGCACTGAAGCATTGAGAAATAATAAAATAAAATATGGATTAAAAATCTTCTCACCCTGATTTTTATCTAAAATATTGAAAAATTGCACACAGCAACCTTGCGCGTCGTGTTCTTGAATCTCTCGGTATAGATTCAGTTCACCTTTTAGCTAGTTATAATATCAGGGCATCATAAATCTTGCGGTTAGTATGGCATAAACCTACTTCCACGTCGTTCCCCTTAACATTGTTTGCATCGCGTGCTTAGGTTCCGATCGCATAAATTTCTATGCAAGCCTCTTTTTTATTCCACCACCGCGCTCCTTCTAACTAACTACTCTCGATACCGCGGGTCTTCTGGATACTTCTGTGCTCCTAGTAAGCTAATTAATATAAAATTCAATATAAAATATTTATTTTGCTTGCTTATCATACTTTTAGTTATCTGAACACATAATTTAAAGGTACACCACCGTTAAATCCGCTGTAACCCTCCCTCCCTCTTGCTCATAAACGTAGTACAAAGAAAGAGAGGTTACAAGGGAGTTCTAATTGGCTAGACATAATACAATAATGACAATCCTAACCATGTAGAGCAGATGGCATTCTTAAGGGTTAAAATTATTAACAAACTGCTCGTTAATAGACGGCGCTAATTTAATTATTTTAGGAAAAAACACATTTTGCAAGTTATGCTTAAAAATATTAAGGGTAAAGGTAGAGACACCCATTCATAGCATTAACGATATTTTAGCGAATTAATGCGATAAATGGTGTTTTAAGCGATAATAAAAAAGATTTTTTAGTCGCTATAATCTTGTATTGACAGATCGCAGAACGAACATGACACTCTACTGTAGAAACATGTGCCATGTTGAGTTTCAATCAATAATACAATAAACATGTATCAAGTGATTTTGATAATTTAATTGTTTTTCCCCTCTTGCCGACTCCCATTCCTTGACGTTATCCTATTTAGCTATAAACGCTATGAAAACGCAAAATTAAAGCAATAAAAGCTATTTTTTCAATAATTAATACTACATTTCTAAAAATTAAAGATATGAACGGGTGTCTCTAGTTAATCGTGTAGATTACGTTCATAGATGTCGACATAGATGTAGACATAGATGTAGACATAGATGTAGACATAGATGTAGACATAGATGTAGACATAGATGTAGACATAGATTTAGACATAGATTTAATTATTCTAGGAAAAACACTTTTTGTAAGTTATACTTGTGAATTGTTTGTTTGCGCATGTATATACGTAATATGAATAAATGTAATTTGAATTTTATCCGTATAAAAACTCAATTTTTTTTTTTTTTTTTTTATATTTACTCCACACAGGAGGCCCTGAAGAAAATAATTTCCCTCAGGGCCTATGTCATCTTTGGGGATGCTGTGTGGAGGGTATTTTTGTGGAGAGGAAGGAGTGGACATGGGTCTTGAAGAGTCCCATGTTGTAGGAGGGAGGAAACACAGAGGCCGGCAGTTCGTTCCACAGCCGAGCTGTTGAACTTAAGAACGAATCGTAGAAGCGACCCGTTCTCATGTGACAAGTGTCAACTGTGTACAAATGTTGGGCGCGCGTTTGGCGTGTATCCCGACTACGCACCGGTGCCGAAGGGATCAATGACGCTAGTACCTCAGAGCATCTTCCATTGTAATACCGATAGAACAAGGACAGCATACCTACCTGACGCCTGTGCTCTAAAGATTGCAGTCCGTTTGTTAAGATTGGGGAATCTATCAAACGGACCGCCCGTTTCTGCACAGAGTCAGTTCTTTCAAGAAAAGCATAACAATGCTATGTTATATCGGTGATTCAATCCAATATTTTGTTTGTGTGCCTCTCTTGAAAGAATGTTAGAAGAATAAGTTTTTATACGGACAAAACTATTTATTCAGATTCATATTCCGCCATTTCCGCCACAAACAATTCATCAATATTTTAAAGTTTAACTTGCAAAAAGGTTTTTCATAAAATAATTTAATTGGCGCCATTACAACGAACGTTCATACATAAGTTCCATCACGAGCTATGTAGCTATAAAATATTAATATGATTGCCAAAAAACTAGATAAGATATTTTTATTATTATTTTTTATTAGTGGCAATTTTAAAAATACAAAGTAAAGCAGTGTGTTCACAGTCCTCGATAGGTATTCCTGTTACATCATGATTTCCACAGCTTCAAGTAAGTTGTGTTGTTATGTTGATGTCACTTCATAATTTGAATGATTTCCTCATCTACTTGTTTAGTTAGTCGTTGATATATGTTGATTTTTTTTAAATGTAAAACCGCACAAAAGTCCAAACTGCTACCAACCGTCTAGAGCCAGTGAGACTATGGAACACCCAATAGGAGTGTGTTGTTGTCGATTTAAAACCTTTTTTTCTCCACTGTGTTTAAAATTTTATTTATATTATGGAAATTGTGGTGTTTCTGGCCAAAAGATGTTTTTAATTTTGGGATATTAAGTGTATTAGAGGTTTTCGTCCTTGTAGTTTAGGTGTATTGATCAGTGCGGCAATTTAAATTCGTTCGAATCTTTCTGGATTATTTTTACTATTACTTTTTCTGTTTTAACGTGCTGCTTCATGTGGGTGTTTGAGGCAAATCCCCATTCGATAATCCCATATTGTATACATGATTGGCAAAGAGCATAGTAGACTTTGTATACATAATTTTAACTTTGTATATATCGTATATTTCTAAATTAGTAATGAGCTTTTTGATTTCCTTAGTAATGATATTTACGTAAGAGTCCAACCAAAGATTCCCATCGAGTATCACGTAAGTTTGTATAATATTTTTCTTGTTTTGGAAAAAAACGTGAGCTGCCAATCTGACGATGCCGGGTAGCATGTAGTAAACTCCAGTTAATAACGCATTAACGTGTTCATAAATTAAACTTTTAACTAGGGGTTTAAGTTTTAACCGAAACTTTACGTGCAGTTGAACCTCGTTAGCTCTGCAGTCGAGAGGTGCAGCTGAAAAATGTGCACCAGACTGGAATGATAAGGTATTAACAGTGTGCCTGCAATAAACTCCCTATACAGTGGTAATGAGGAAACTAATTGGCGCACCCTCCCCCCCCCTCAAACCCCTTTCTCCTCCGCTCCTCACGCAATCCTCTGACTACCCCCAAATAATAATTGCATAAATCTAGACGGAAGTGTGGACTTTTCCTCACTAAATAAAAAATGGCAATATTGCGGTATGTGTTTTATAAAATGGACAGTCTAGATATCCACTATATTGAGTGGGTGAGTCCATATCGTGTTATTATTTTCGTAATAATTATGTACAGAACTAGTCGAATGGGCGTCAACCACTGAACAAATTATCCATAGAAGTATGATCTATACCGATTTGAAATAAAACTGATGACGTCAATGTCCTTTTTTTTAAGAGTCCCAACTGCTCCCAACCATCAGTAGCCAGTGAGAAGGTAATCTGGAGGGGAAGGACACGTTAAAGAGGAAGGTGGGGAAAGTACCTGGAAATTCAGAACTGGTTACCAAACATTCCTAAAGCCATTTCAATAAACGTTACAATTCTAAATAGTGGATACTACCTCATATTATTTTTGACTATTAAATTAAGAAGTAACACAAATCAGTAAAATTTTTTTTTTTGAATTTGAACCCGCGACCTCCGGATTGCTATTCGAGTGCCTTACACCTCGATCACGGAAGCCATACATTAATTTATTTTATATTTCAACTTCAATCAGCTCAAATAAAGGGTTTCGATATTTGAAAATGTTTGGTCAATTTAACCAGAAGTGAGGAACAATTGACCTTACTTCAGGCCCAAAAACACGTCCACAACATACATCCATCGATTTACCTCTTCAATGGCGTCAAAAATGCTTGAAAGTGTGAATTCTAGTTAATCTAAAGAAGGAGTCAATGAATGTTTGAAAAGGACACGAAAATTATTTCCATATCCTTCAATATAAGTTATCATAAATATTCCGAAGAGTGCAATACAAATTAAAAATAACTGAACCAATCAGTATTCAGTACCTAGATTGCATGACATTACATAGGTAAATACTTACGCAGAAGTAGCGGATGTATTTAATTGCTCAGAACGTACTTCAGAGAAGGCTTTATTAGCAGCTAATATCTGGAATCATTCATTTCTAATGCATGGTAAACTGGCTTTATTGACAGTAAATATTACCTATTAACAATGAATGTTTTGATCATTCATTGGTCTTTCTTTACCTGTAAAAACATGTATTTGCAGAGTTCATATTTATTTATTTATTTACGCCCTAATGGGCTTTTACAAAAGTAGTTAACAAGTAATACAGTTGTGTTACATAGTTTACAATTATGATTTTTGATTAAATTAAGGTATATTCAAATTAATAGTGTGGATTACGGAAAGCTAAATATGTATTAAGGAATATATACGTATAAAAACAAAAGTGTATTCACTACAGAGTTGTGAATTCATACATCTCAGTAAAATGATTAAAAAGATTTCGTTTTATAACTAATACGGAATCTTTAAGCATGTCTACAATATTCCCAAATTTATTGCAAAAATGATGTAGTCTATTTATAGGTGTATGAGCTTCATGATGTATGAGCTGGTTTTAAAATTGCCACAGAAAAATGTAGCACTTTGCCTCGTATTTCTAGTCGGTACGTAAATTTTTATTTTGGCGAGAATTTCAGGGTTGTCAATGGAATTATTAATAATTTTATTTAAAAGTACAAGGTCAGAGATGATCCGCCTATCTGATAGCGTTATTAAGTTAAGTTGTTTCATCAAAAGAAAAAAGTTAATATTTTGAATTGGAATATTCAGTTTAAAGTTAATAAATCTTCGAAATTTGTGCTGTACCCTTTCAATATTGTCAGAATGCGTTTTATACAATGGGGACCAAATAGGCGAATTATACTCTACCTGGCTTTTTTTGTTATTTGTTTTTGGGGTATTATGCCGTGTTGCGCTAACTCCTTCTTTAGCCAACGTTTCGGACAGCATTGCAGTGTCCATCATCAGGGCAGATGTGTTATTTTTATGTTATTTGTAAATAACACATCTGCCCTGATGATGGACACTGCAATGCTGTCCGAAACGTTGGCTAAAGAAGGAGTTAGCGCAACACGGCATAATACCCCAAAAACAAATAACAATAATACTTTTGGCCGTAAAAATCTTAAATCATATTCTACCTGGCTTCTTACTAAAGAAGTGTACAATGTTTTCAAACATTCAAGTGACTTGAAATCACTCGCCGTTCTGCATATGAAACCAAGCATTTTTATAGGACATCAAATATATTTAGTGAACATATTAGATGTAACGACGAACGCATACATTTTACCCGATATCGGGTGGGCCAAAATATGTCTTACGTATGAAATAGTTGGCTAACTTTAAATAATTGAGTTTAATTTCAGTGTCATCATTTAGAATTCAGAATATTTCAGTTCCCTTGGTTTAATCAAGAAGACATCTTTATTTATTACCCAGGGGTCACTTCCGGTGTTAATCGGATGTGGAAGGAGTGAGGGGAGAAATAGGGGAAGGGGAAAATATAATTAGTTTCAGGATGAAAATCGACGGTGGGGATTTGCCGGAAAATATCAAAAAGCAAAAAGCCTTTATCGTTTTAAATTTTAAGCTGAAATTGAGAGGGTGTTCAATGATACGGTGTTATCAAAGTTAAGGCAAAATAAGATGGAAAAATACATCGGAGATACTACAGACGGGTTGTTTCACAGAATTTGAACATTTCATTAAATTTAAAAGTTGAAATTCATGTTCTGTTATTATTTCATCACGGTCCGGTTGTATAACAGTACTTGGATAATAACATGTTTGCATTCCAAATTTTAATATTTCAAAAATGATATATCTATTTGTAATAATAAATTTATGAACCTTAATTTAACCTTTCAAAAACAGTTTTTATTTTTCGGATACGTTAAGAAATATTGCATTTAGTTCAGAAATATTACTCTGTGAAGAAGTATGTAGTTTAGATAGGAAAAGGGCACAGTAAAAACAGAAATCAAACATAAGTAGAAAATAAATGTCATTAACTGAATTATGGAATCATTAATCCGTAGAATATGCACTCCACGACTTGTGAACCATTTTATCTTCGTTCGTAAACATGGCGTGCATTAGCATCATTATAACAAAGGGAGGGCCTTTTCATATCGCTAATCCATAAAAAATAACCCAGTTTAAAACATATTACGTTCTCACATAGGATTGTATCAGGGGCCCATAATCCGCAGGAGGTAAACCGCGATTATCTTGTCAAGGTAAAAATGGATATCAATATTCATTAAAGCAGGAGATATGAATCGCATTATGCCACCGTTGTCTAGGCGACGCGTTGGCCATAAATCTGTTGGGTGGGGCCTACCTCTGTAACCTCTTGCTACTTCGGGACTCCGGGTACCAGGGTGCCATAGGGTGGCTCCGTACAAGCGATAAGGATGGGATCGTTGTAAATTGGCATTTTAAATTTTATATAAATCACTCTTCTGGTGCTATGCGGTTCTGGTATTTGGCTACTGGGAAAATTGGATTTTATCAATGTTTTTAAATTTTGGCATGAAAACTAAATATGACACGGAAAAGTAGACGATTAATATCATTTTTATGAGATGATGAGGAGATCAGCATAAATATCCGAAAAATTATGTTAGTCTATCCAGAACAATAATATTATAATGATCTAGCACGCGAAGATTGAATTCACAAATCACAATTTGCATGACAAGGAAATAAATAAAGTTTACATTACCTACTTATTATTTGCCTGTTTGTCCACACGATTCAGATGCATTTTTCATCGATACCAGGAGACGATAAAGTAGAAAGAGTTGGTTGGGACTAGGCCCAAGATTATAACCTAAGCTAAGATTATAGAAATTGCTCCGCAGTCGAGTGATATATTAAAAGACCATTTCGGGGAGAATAGTAAAATTTTAATAATCCACGTCTTAATAAAACCAAATAAATCAACATTGGAAGGCTAGAATTAGGATAACATTGCACCCACAACTTCTGGATTAGTTACAATGATATTGTTTGCGCAGTGATGAAGTTTGATTAAAAAATTAGTGTCATTGGAACGATTACATTCTCCGCAATTATGCTGTTTGTTAGAATAATTTCATTATTTATTTTGAATTTCACGCCCGGCTGGTATTTTATACGTTAACACAAAGAACATCTAAGTAATCATAACATCAAAAAACAAAATACTCCATCATCCAAGATGGAAAAAGAGTAGATTGAGAGTACATTGTAGAATAAATCAATGAAATAAGTCGAAGCAGAGCTGGGCAGTTTGTTGAATTAGATTTGTTAATCTACTTTCCGATATAAATTCTACTTCTACTAAGATCTGTTTATATTTAGTAATTGATACATTAAATATACCTATAAAGAACATTCTTATTAATCACCCAAATTCTATATAGGGCGAATGAGAGTGTACAATTGTGATGCCGTGTTGGAGTTGTCACAATAAAACGGTAGATATTGCCTCGCGGATAGTAATGGAGTTTACGAGTATTAATGGTAAAGATGTGCTGGCCTTAGCGGGGATTATATATTTGGAATATAAATAAAAATAGAAGAGATAATAATACTTCTAAGATAGTTTTAAGATTCAAATTCAAAATTATAAAGTGGAACAACTGTCGTATTCCACAAGGAACTGATCTTGCACTGGTGCTATACTGAATGACGTTAAATCCATTAATAAATACTAGGAAAAGGACGTGGGATGACCATTTCGAGAATCGTAATGCAAACAAAACGTCAAAGATATGAGTTTATTATTTTTTCTTGGAATATGTACACAGATGAGATACATATTCAATATTCAGCATTACTCAGTAATGAAATTGGCACAGAAAAAACACATAAGAAATATTTTGAGTCATAAACGTGTTTAATCTCCTTTGCATATCTTAGAGAAGGTGGCAGGAAATACTTACAACGGACACCATAAAATTTTATCTCGGTTAGCTTGAAAAAATTAGCTATAGAAATTGTAGCTTAGAAATAGCTTAGCAATTGTACTAGGACCCAATTATTATTACCCGTAAAGAAAACAAATATTCCCAGGTTACGAATCAATAACCTGACAATATTTGAATACTACCAACGTAAAAGAAAAATGCAGAATTTGTTGCTAGTGCAATGTTGGAGGTCTTATCTTGCAGAGTATTGAACCAGGCTGCGATACCAGGGTGTAAACACGACGCTTTATACCACTCGCCTACAAACTAATTTTCTTCTTCTTCACTCCATATAACTATAACTTAATCATTCAGGACGTCCTTCGTTTCGTAGGAACAACATTTCGATTTACTCATAGAGCAATATAATTAGAGACGCTATTGCGTACTGATATCTCGTTTAAACGCGTTCCACTAGCTATAATCGGTGCGAACTGCGCGTAGACTGGATTTTGTAGTTTCCGGTCGTTCGGCGCAGAGCGTTGGGAGCTTTGGAGGACAAATCGACCTCATTGGACTTACAAAAGCGGAACCTATTTTTTCGCTTCATGTCTTACCTCATTTTGTTGTTGTTGTCGTAACACTTTTTTATAAATTCTTGCTCATCATTGCGCTCTAAGGTAACGCTAGTATTGTAGAAAAATGATGTAGGTACATATGACGTTTTTAGTTATATTTATTGTGCCTTAATAAACGTGTTATAATATCACAACTGATCAGGTGAATTCATGGGAATGAGTTTTCAAGATCTTTTGGACCAATTTAACATATAGTCTTACAAAAATCACAATTTCAAGCGTATTAAAATATTTCAATATTTGTATCTTCGTTATTATAGAAATATTCCAACTCACCCATACCAGAAACATCCCACCCACTAAGGATGAAAACTAAGAGTAATCATTTTACCCAATAATTATTTTATTGTTTATCGCCGGCTCCTAAGAAACGTGGTGTTTATAGTTTACAGGGCTTATCAAACCCCTTCACAGAGAGCTAATAAATAAAGGATGATGCGTCAGAGGTCCACAGTACCACAGTGCAATTAACTCTGCACATATTCATGATATTATTATTACTGTTGATATTGTAAAGTTGATTCGTGTTTAAATGCACGTACGGCATGATTTAATTTATATTTTTTAATTTAAATTGATTTTAGAGTGATTATTATTCATTTTTAAAGCGGTGCAACTAAAACTATCTGAGATTTTAAAGATATAACACAAATAAAAATTGACCAGTCACTGGCTGAGTTGACATCACGTTTGGCTCTCACCCAGGCGTAGTGTGTTCAATTCCTCGGCTGGCCAAGTCATCCATCACAACACAAGCAACATTTTCCGCTACTGTGGTGGTAGTAGGAGATTTTTAAATATTGTCAGGTTATTAAAGTGTGTAGCCGTGTTAAAACTAGAATTAAATTATAATATGTGAACCCGGCTTTGCTGGGGATTATCCTTAGAAGATAGATATATACTACGTAGATTTTTTTGTAGGCCTTTTCAAGATGTACAATTTCGTAAAACATTATTTTGATGTATCTCTCAAGGTTCAGCCAGCGTTAGCAATGTAAGCGCAAGAAAATATTTTTTTACGATTTGATTACAAAACGTCGACTTTTCTCTAATTTCTATAAGTATAATATGCATGTATTATATATATAAACCTTCCGGAAGAAAATCTCTAAATGATAGTGAAAATTCTATCAAAATCCGTTGCGTAGTTTAGAAGAACTAAACGCACAAACAGACAAACGCGGATAGCGACTTTTTTATACAATTTAGAGATAACAGATAAAAATTAGAATTACTGTTGTATAATATTTGGTAATGTTTTTAAATATCTGCATTTTAATATCATCCACATTTGTTTTGTTTTATTCTCTTTCGTCTTAACCGCATCATTAAGTATACCTTTTCTTTTCACTAAATTGTGTCTATGTAATATTATGATTTAACTTCTACAAACTTAATATGTATGCAATACTGCCTCCGTGGACCATAGGTATTGGGTATATAGGGACATGGGGACCACAGTATCTTCCTTGAGAATCTCAAGTAATTGCCAAAGTAATGAACAATCGAATAACTAACAAATATTTTATAATTTAAAACACAAATAAATGAAGTAGCCCACATCTTTACTAAATAATTGATATACCGTATTGATGGATTAAAAAAATATTAAGTTTGGTTAAGCATTTTGGCCTCAAATCTAAAATTAAGTTTTGTATGAAAAAAATAGTGTAGCCGTTCCTAAACATTTGTCGCCGTTCATTTGTACATCCAAACACCTAAACTTATCTCAAACAAACAAACCACCATCATAATTGCAGATATAATTTTGAACGTGATTTCCAAGCAATATCACATTATAAGGCAGAAGCAACGGTTGGGTAGGTACCTAATATTAATACATCACATTATAGAGCCGGCGCTAAAGCCAGGAACTACACTGTATACCTAAAGCGCGGTGGCTAGACCAGTATTGCTACCGGCTGTGTCTGTGGCTACCGCAAGAGCATCTCAGGTGTCTTTAATTACAGGTGGCGTACGGCTCCGCTGTGTGTGCCTCCTCATATCGCTTTGTTTTGTGCAATAATAAAATTGTATAATGGGTACTTTCCAAACAATAAAATAAACAAATACCTAATAGAAAAGTTGTAAATGAGGTAACATGAACGGTTCCATGATAACTCAACACAGTGACAATTCAACACAACTTTAAAAAGTGATATAAAGACATTAGAAACGATGAAAAAAAAAATTTAAACCTAACCTAACCCAGTTAATAATTTTTTTTGTTTCATGACTTTATATAACTTTTTAAAGATGTGATCAATTATCATTTTGATGATTTATCCGGTCACCAACATGAACATGTAGGTATTCACTTGGAGGATAGATATTATTTCTCCAAGGTTATTCCTTGTCAATTACCAAAAAATGAAGTCAAACGGGGTGTAAGGGTGTGTATAAAAATGACATAATTTGCGCGAGCCGAACCACGAAATATGGGAATGGAATTAAGCAACTGATAAACGCTCTCAAATTTGAGATACTGTATCTAACAATTTCAACCGAATCAATTAATCAAGAAATGCTCTGTTTTTCTTTTACACTGCCTAGTTTTGGTGAATTTTACTGTGTTATTGCTAAAAATATATATCTGACATTAGTTGAGATTTTTATGGCCAAGTATTTATTTTTGTGTTACTATGCCATGTTACGCTTCCTCCTTCTTTAGCCAACGTTTCGGACAGCGTTACAATGTCCATCAGGGCAGATGTGTAGATTGTGGTGAAGAGTGTGTTTACGTATATAGAGATGGTAGGTTATTGTTTATTTTTATAAATATCAACAAAGTTACTACACATTGCTCTGTAATCTTTTTCACAGTACCTTAGTTACTTATTTTGTACATTTGTTATAATGAACACTTATTGAACTCCTTTGTACAACTTTCTACGATAACTTGTATTGTACCTGCTTATATGGTTCATACTCGGTTTAGTTGTAATGTACTATGTGTACTTATTAATGTACTCCTGAACAAGTTACCTTAAACAATGAATTATACATGTAAAAGCCTTCAAGGCGTGCAATAAATAAATCCCATTTTGTGCGGGCTAATCCTCTTAGGGCCGGTATTTAAGTAAAATAATTAGTTAAATTATTGTGGTTTTCGGCGTTTAGTTTTGGTGCAGCCGTCAGAGCTGTGACCTGTGACGCTATCCGAAACGTCGCGCGTCGGCTGAATAAGGAGGAAACGCAACACGGCATAGTGACCCAAAAGTTAATCACGATAAATACGTAGATATATCTATTTAACAGTCAATAATCGGTACAACATGGCCATTATATATGTGTTATTGTTGGTTCTATATTTTTAAATTGTTGACGAAGGGGGAGGTTTGTTTGTAATGGGTGTACGATAGGGGGCCCCTGTGGTCCTGTGGTCAGAGCACAAACACACACAGACCAACAGACATTATGTGGCCAGTCACATGATATACGTGGGAGACTGATGGGGTGTGTATGTTCGTATGTTTGAATGTTTGTTATTGTATTTGCAAAGAGGGTGTATGAAATCCGGACGAACCATTAACACGAGGGATTGTGTTATTCAAAGTATTAGTTCATGCATAAATTATCAAGAGTATTCATACACAATTCAGAAATTAATTGAGGGAAATGTCTGCAGGGGTAGGCAAAGAAAAATGGGAAAATTATTTGAAGATAATATTACTTTCCTCAACTAATGAGGACATAAATAACACGTAAGGTGATATTTATGGACATCAGGTCACAATGGCCAAGTGGTTAGAGGCGCTGCGAAGCCTTGTTGAGACAGAGGTCCTGGATTTGATTCCCAATTGCGACCGTGTTACAATTTTAATTTCTGTGTCTTGTTCTGATTCAGGTTTTGTTTACATTTATTAGAATTATCTGTTGAGTGTTGTGTTGTCTGATGAAATATTTCATTTCATGTTTTCGTATTTATCATTTAAAACTAACTTCACTTTTTTTATCTCGATGTGTAGAATCTTTTACATCAAATTCGCGTCTGTGTGTCACCTTTCCTGTCATCTTTTTTATGTATTATCTGTCTATGCTCCGTTTTGTCTATGTGTTTTTATGTCAAAGCTTTGGGTTAAAATGTGCAAATCATTGTAACATTCTTGTATCATTGCCTTTTACAAAATTCGCTTTCATTCGAGATCTAAAAGCATTCGAGTTAAATTCGACACCTTAAAGCCTCTGAGCTAACAACTAGAATCATTGCTAATTCATCTGAATTAAAACGCAATAAATCAATCTGTTAAAACATGAGTGTTTTAATAACAACCATCTCTCGCATCACCATCCATCTCTGTGCGTATCCCTTCCCAAAGAATCGAAGGACTTTAAGAAAAGCAGCTCGCCTAACAACCGACGGCAGAAGTCTTGGAGACTATCGCAGCACCGTACATTATCTTCTTATTCAATAATTAAATATTAAAATGATGGGTATAATCTTTAAAAATTATCTAAAAAAGTAATTTCAATAATATACAATTAACATTCATAATTTGGTAAACGTCGCATTCCGCTGCGTGCAAAGGCTCTTGAAAAGAACAACACTTGAACTTAACTTTAATATCTAATGGAGACTACACAGTGGAAACATGCACAGCATAGGTTTTTATGTTATTAGTGTTATTTTAATAATTTATGCTTCTTTATTTGATTGAGAAAAAAATAGAACTTTAATGCATTTTTTACCATCTCCCACGACATTAATAGTTGTTTTTTGTAATAGTTGTTAAGTTGAAACCAATTGCTATTCATAAATATTTGTGTATCTACAAGTTTATCACATACTTATTAATTTCTTTTTAAAATTTTAGGTATATTTATAAGATTTTGGCAACACATACTAAATATATCAACGTTATGTGTGGTAAAACCATGTATGATCGTGTGGGGAATGTGGAGATCCGCAAAGTGTGCAAGGCGGATGTAAGCGTAATGAGTAAGATTAAGAAAGGGGCGCTCAGATAGTTTGGGCATATAGAGCGAATGAGCGAAGAAAGGAGTGTAAGGAGGATATATGATGCAAATGCGAATGGTAGCAGAAGTCGGGGACGCCCGAGGAAGACATGGCACGATCAAGTGAATCAGATACTCGAGTCGGGCCATGTCAAGAGTCGATGGATCGGGCGATGTATGAATGTGAATGAGGCAAGGAGCGTGTGCCAAGACCGAGTTGTTTGGCGGTCCGTCCTCTCTGCCTACCCCTGCGGGGAAACGGATGGTTAGTTAGTTACTTTTACAACCAATTAGGTAATGTTACAAGCGCCCTTGCGTTGATTTTTCATAAAAACGGCGCCAACAAGTTATCCAAATTAGTATTATTGTTGTAATATTTTGTGCGTGAATAATTAATAATTAAATTAATTACAGTAATACAGAGACCTTTTGCATTTCAGAGAAATACAGACAGATTTGCAGGCATTTATAAAAAAAGTAATAGATACAGTACGTCCATATAATATAACATAATTACACCCTTTAACAGACTTTCTCCCACTCATTGGCACGATACGACATTCAATGCATTATTTCTTTACAGCAGAACCTTATAATTTATTCCGGAAAGGTTAATGCGGCCAGGACCGACCAGGTAAAGGTAGGTACCGTAGGCTCCGTAGGCTCCGTATTATTCTTAGAATCGGTTCTTACGGATGACCGGACTCACCCGGAGATTACCAATCATTACTCATCTTCGTTTTCCTGAAGGTAAAACATTCGAGGGAAAAGAAAGCCTGTGCAGAGTGCTAATATTATAAAGCTTTTATGAAACACTAATTGACACTGGATGTTTTAAATAATAGATTGGAAAGATAAACACTGCTTTGTTGTTGTAAAAGTGCGTTATATAAAACATTAAGAACAGGTTGTTTTACAGAATTTGAACAATTCTTCAAATTTCAAAGAAGTTCTGCGAAGTTTATATTCAAGTTCTGTTATTATTTCGGTTTTGTGAAACAACTGGTCAATTGAATAGAGCCTTCATAAAATTTGAATATCAACATTGAAATTTGATGAATTGTTCAAATTCTCTGAAACAACCCATCCTTAGTTTAGCTTATTAAGTATGAAGATTTAATAGTTTTACGGTCTCATTTTTCTAAAGCGATTGAAGATTCAACTCTATTTTGGCGCACACTATCCCTGCAAACCTCGCTTATTTTAAGTATTGATATTTATTTATTTAACATGCACACTTGTAAAATAAATAAAAAAATGTACATAAAATTATAAGTAGACACTCGTTACTGAATTGTTAATTAATATATTAATTATGTCTGTTTGATGAATCAATTGCATCTAATAACACTGTCTGACAGGAGAATTATGTCAGACCTGGTTGTATTACACAGTCATTAACAAATTAATTGACAGTCCTGCCATAGTTGCCATTGTTAAATTCCATGTGCCAACTAGGAATACAAGACCAAATATAACATTCTTCTGCAATACATACACAACCACCTTATCAGACACACTCACTAACCAATAGGATGCATGATCTGGTCAACAAGTTTGGGGGTACTATTGATATATTTATTGACTCAATTTATAAAATTAAGCGTAATCTATACCAGCACTTTTTTGAACCTACAAATTAGAATAGTGTTGGTAATTTAGTTTTATTTGTCTTATATGTAGTATTTATATTATTTTATGTTACTATTACATGTTTTACTAATATTGTTAAAATTCAGTTTATTCTGTTATATCTTGCTTTAATTTTTTTGGTATAATTTTCGATATTTCGCTAGTTATATCCTTTTTTTTAAATCCATGTAAAAGCCCGGCTGGGCGTAAAACCAAATAAAAAACAACTATTGATAATTTTGCATTTTAAACTAAATAGAAATTCTAAGCTTATTAAGGTCTATTCATAAAAATTTTCCAGTCCTAAAAATTGAACAATTAAAATATTAATATTCAAAATAAATATCAACTCTACTTTTGTCACCGATCTTCTAATCAATGTAATATCTATAAATAGTAATGGAGAATAAATAGCAAATGTTAAATCACGCAATGTCCAGTGTTTTTAATATTACAGTGCTCTGTGCAAAGTTGTATCTTCTCCAAGCTTAAACATTCTAATAAAAATGTGTTTATCTAAAGTGACCTGCCAGGTAAGTATGTTTTGTGTATCTATTTGTAAATAATACAATTAGACAGTCTAGAATACAGCGCCCTTGAGGTGATATTTCACGAAAACGGCGCTATACAAATATCCAATTGTTATTATTATTCATTTAAGAGCACGATCAATTTTCCGAGAGGCATTACTAACAGTAGATTAGTTCCTCACATATGTAGAAAGATCTATGCAAGCGCACTCTTATGAAAGTCAGAAACATAAAGTGTATTTTTTATAAAATTGTTAGATTGTTGATGTAACGGTTCAAGAAGTTATATATCACACATTATCAAATAAAGTAAGTGGTAAAGTAAAGTGAGTGGTCACCTCCCACCATGGTTCTCATGAAAATATCGACCACCACGCAAAATTCATAAAGCCAAAAACATCATTATTTTTTAGGACAATTGAATAGATTTGCAACGTGGAGAGAAAACGGGAGGATTTATGAAAATTTGGCATTCTTTTGGCCAGAGTTCAAAGAAAAATCACTTAACTTTCTAGAACATAACAATATTTTCACTCCATATTTGGGCATCCTACGCATATCTTAAATTTAGCCAAATTTTTGGCAGACAAACAAAGCAAAGTTATAGACAACTTTTCATTTTTCAGAGATCATAAATCACTAGGACTATTTTCATTTTCCAAAGAAGAAGTCTTAACCCTGAGTCCAGTAAAGCTAGTGGTTACATCATGAATATTTAATTAAACAATGAAAATATTAGATATATCAGCACCCCGTCAAAGAGTCAAAGATTCTTTCAGAAATGCCCTTGTGGAATATTATTTATTCATTTGAAAATATCACAAAAACACAGTTAAACACCGGTATTTTAATACATTACGTTACGTAACAGCGTCCACCATTCAAAATCTAAATATTGATTGCAATGGCTACAGCCATGTTTAATAATAAGATTTCATTATGAGTTATGTTCTTTTTAACCTTCCATTTTCCAATTTCAACTATTCTAAAATTTCCCAAATTCGGAATTACAGAATTATAGTTCTGCTGATTCCGGGCAATCTGGACATAAAAGTGTATCACGAAAGGTATGTGTAACATATGAGGTATCACAAAAGTTATGCGTATCATAAAGGTATCATGAAAGATATGTGTATCATATAAGGTATCTTAAAAAGTATGTGTATCACATAAGGTGTCACAAAAGGCATGTGTATCACATAAGCAATCACGAAAGGTATGCGTATCACAGAGGTATCACGAAAGACATTTGTATCATTTAAGGTATCACGAATGGTATTTGAATCACATAAGGTATCACGAAAGGTATGCGTATCACAAAGGTATCATGAAAGATATGTGTATCATTTAAGGTATCACGAAAGGTATGTGTATCGCATAAGGTATGTGTATCACACGAGGTACCACGAATGTATGTGTATCGCATAAGGTATCACGAAAGGTATGTGTAGATATCACACGAAGTACCACGAATGTATGTGTATCGCATAAGGTATCGCATAAGGTATCACGAAAGGTATGTGTAGATATCACACGAAGTACCACGAATGCATGTGTATCGCATGAGGTATCACGAAAGATATGTGTATCATTTAAGGTATCACGTAAGGTTTGTGTATCGCATAAGGTATCACGAAAGATATGTGCATCATTTATAGTATCTTGTAAGGTATGTGTATCACATGCAGGTATCACGAAAGCCTCCATTCTTGGAGAAATTAGGCCCTTACAGAAACAGTATTAAAAATAATACATTATTTCAATAATTCATTGACAGCCCATATCCCCTGGAATGCTACAAATTTTGTCTGGAAAAGTCTGGAAGTGATGATTAGAAAATCTAGACGAAAACACTGTGATGACAAGAGCACACCGTTCGAGCGTTGTCGATATCTCCGAAATCACAAAAACAAGACAGCATAATTTTGAGGTTAAGAAACAGAAAAAAGAAAAATCACAGGAAGCCTTGACTGTCAAAGGGTTAAACCAATCCATTTGCTCATACAAATAAGAATAATTACTATTAACAAGAGAATATAGAATGCCAAATTTGCTGTATTTCTTGGCTGCTTTACCAGCATTAACATTCAATCACTCAGAGTCCTCCTTCTTCCCCTTTTGGCCTACTTTCCCTTCACTTTTCCTTTTCTTTACCCTGTTTACAGGGAAACCAATTCATTCCACGAGGTAGTTCGGTTACCTTCAGCATAAATCTATATTCTTTACCACCGCGTACTTAATCACTCTTAAAAGGCGAATATCTAACGCGAAAAGCCAATATTTCTACATTTTACTGCTCTACAGACAATGTTGATCACATATTGACGATATTTAAGCGTATAAGGATAATTTATTTAAAAGATTACGTAGTGTTCTGAGAAAATACGCATAACTAGCGGATTCCCGAGATTTCTACCTGGTCAGGCTTTACTGACATGTAAAGCAGAGAATCGAACCATTTTTTATTTAACCATTCGGGCTAATTTTTTAGCTTTTGGGAATAACTCGTATGGTCTAACAGAAATTGTTATGTCTTCCTTATTGTTGTGGTTAGAAATATAATCTAAACAGTGTTAGAAAGAGAAAACACCATGCTTTATATTCAAATCTAGAAGTTAACCACAGACCAATTAAAATGTGCACCTTTATGAAACCAAACTTATGAGATTTGAGTGAATTTTTAATTAATTATTTTTATATGAAACGACAAAAAGGTGAGGTGACAATAACGTTTGTAATACATTTTTCTAATAGAATAATTGTTTTTTTTACATTTGTTTATTTTTAACAGTAATTTTACTTACAAAAACGCAAAATTATCCATCAATTTATTTTTGAATGTTTGCATTCAAAATTTTAAATTACTTTTTAGTTTTTGAATACGTTTAGAAATATTAAATTTTTTGGATTTTATTACAAAGGGGAAATACTGTGATTGTATCTGTATATCTGTGAAACAGAATGTGGCTGAGGCCAGAATAGTTAAATAATACGGCTCGGAATAATTTAAAGATGTTTAATTTCAAACGTATTTGGAGATTGGTTTGAAGTCGAAATATAAAATAAAAACATTGCTTACCTTTACTGACTTAGCGAATGTCACAATTCCTTGCTTTGAGTTGCTACGTTTCTAGGTAGGTAGGTACTCACCTGAAACAAGTAAAGAAAAGTATTAATATTTAGCAATAAAAAAATGAAACGTATATAAAATTCACATGATACTAAAAAATAATAATTCCGTAACAAGAAAAAATATAAACACCACTAACATGTGAAAATCTACGAGAAACAAACAAAAAATACAAACAAACGCAGAAGACGTATTATTCCTAACATCAAACATGTGTACTGACACTGCCATCTAGCGACAAAGGTTTAAACTAACACAACTTCAAACAAGATTCCCGTACATAATCTCAAGGAAAACCCACGCTTGAAATATAGTCGATGCGTATTTTTACATTTATTTTCTATGAACCTTGGTCAATAATATTATACTCCATCAACAATCGGATATTAGAAAAAATAATGTTGATCAAAGTGCAATGGACAGTGTGCCATTGGAATTTAATCAATAATACTTTGGGGCTGTTGCTTCATATAACTGAAATAACAACAGAACTCGCATAGAACTTTCACAGAACTTGAAAAGTAACTTCAATATTTTATTAATTGTTCAAATTTTGTGAAATAATCGGTCCTAAGAATTGAACTTCGGTCTTGGGATGAAACCTTTAAAAAAAAATTGTGAATACCGCACAGGAGTCCCAACTGCTCCCAACGGTCTGGAGCCAGTGAGACTATGGCATCCTCAATTGGGGTATGTCGTGAGGCTGAAGGTAGTGAGGGGGAGAAGGAGATGGGGATGAGGAAGGTGAGGGAGTACCTTCTACTGTGAGAGTGTCTTCCACTCTGCGCGAGTAGTAAATAATTGATAATATATAAGGCAATAAACATAGATTTGTTTTACACAATTTAATTATTTTTGCAAACTTTATATCTCGGTACCTATTAGAGATAGAAGAAAATTGCAGATAAAAATCTGCAGAATATTTTATCTTTACACAAAATTTGCTCTGGGAACGAAATATTAAAAGAAACCTAGATTTTGGCGCTATTTTGTTGGTTTTTCAAAATGGCGGCGCGAACACAAGTGTGCCAAGGTCGAAAACTTGGATTTTACATCAGGGGACCGATTTAAAAACCTTAAAAATTTTAACTACCGAAATAATTAGGACCGCGGATTACTAATTGCACTGGCTTAATTTAGATTAAATATTATATTTACAGTATATAATATGCCTAATACGTAATGTCATTTGCAGGAAGAGTTAATAGAAAGCAAATCGGTTAATGCGACGTTATTAATATGTTTAACGCCATGCTTTCCTTCATGCAAGTGACAGGTAAAGCAATACTCCTTAAATTGGAATGTTACGTAGCTGTGATTGCTGATCGTATGTTTGCTTAGTACATAATACTTACAGTCGTAAGTCTATAATTTAAATTAGATTTTATTAGATTACATGAATAGGATATAAATAAACTAAGAATGATATACGTTTCCTGTGAAAACTGTTAATGTTTTGAAGTAATTAAGGTAATTTACATCTAACTACCATCTACAGTCATAATAATTACCAGACGAATTTTATATCATCTTTAATTCATAAGTCCACGGGATTTGTATCTTTAAATGCAGATTACACAATAAAAATTTAAGAGAAACAAACAAAAACACAAACTTTCACAGCTTTATCTTGTGTGAAATTTCTACCTCAACCAACCATTTTCAGTTGGCAGAGTCTTTCCAATACAGAGCTTTTAAATGTCGATTAGTTAAATCCTTTAACATTTTTTGGTTTATTACTTATTATTTGTCAAGAAAAAATATAAAGAAAAAACAGTGGGAACTCGGGCAAAGTTGAGTAGTAAAGCGAATATTCTAATATTTGATAATAAGCATAAAATATTGCAATTCAATAATAATAATTGTATTCATTCCAGCGTGGTGAGGTGTGGATTGTGCAACGATCGAGATTTTCGTTTTTGATGATTTTTCATCTAATTATACATCACATAAAGCTGTGAAATTTAGGATAAATGTTGGGCTAAACACGGAAGCCTGAACAATCTCTGGTCTGTTTTAGATTTGAGGGGTGGTTGGTTGGTTACTGCAGGGGGTGGTTTCATAAGGAGTGGGGGAAACTGACAGGAGCACGCGTTACTGTGATTAATCATTTCTAAATGCCCCAGTATTAGTGCACTTGTAGGTGTGGAGGTGCAAAGTTACACGTATACTGTCGGTAGCTTAACCGTCATACCCATTATTCTGGGAAGTAACCAGAGAGAAAACACATATATTCCGATAATCACATCATTATCACAAACACAGAACAATATAGGTGTAAAGTAATTTAAATTTTTACTGAGTCTAGCGAAAATGATGATTAAATTGTTCTATTAGGTAGGTTGGGGTGAAAAAGTTAATTCATGTTTTAAAAAGCTTTAAAAGTTGTACATTTTTATGTTAATTAACTGAAATAATAGGGCCTAACGTTTGGAAAAAAATTACAAAAACAGCAATTTTTTTGGTTAAAAATAGTGGTTATACCGTTCTAACAGACTTCCTTTTCGGATGTTGTGTTCTTGTCATTAGTATCTATATCTAACCTCCTGTAATCCAACTCTGGAATGTGTTGTCACTAAAGGTCTAATCTAATACAGGATGTCCGGGGGTAAAGTGCGCTAACTTGATGGTATAAGTAAAAAAGATAAATAACATTTTTGGAAATTCTTATGTTTATTTTCTATTAAGAATTTTTTTTTCCAAAAAAGAATATTTATTTTCCCGTACAAGCAATTCAACATTTTTATCCTAAAAACTACTTTAAAACATTGAAATTTCGTTAAATTTATTAAATAAAATTTACCCTCGGAAGTATGTAAGCGCAGCGACGTTCTAATATTTGCTGATGCTTATAATCAGTCGTCGACTTGCAAAATCCACTCTGGAAATTTCTGCTGGTTCATACATTCGCAAAAGTGCTTAAAGTAAATTGAAAATAAATAAATTATATATTATTGTAATATTTTTCGCTAAATATCAAAATAAAAGTGTATATTTATTTTATTTATTTATTTAAATACAAACGGCACGACAGATAATATATGACAGATTAATAGAACTTCCTTCTTCTTCTGGCGTTAGTAAAATTAGATGTAAGTTTCTACATATATAAATATATTTATATATACCTCATTAAGATAGTAGTTATAAGCCTAGTCGTAAGTCACTAGATATAAGTCTTAGAGGTAAGTCACTACTTAAGTCAGTAGTTCTAGTATCAACTATTTAATAAATATATATGTACAGCGCCCTTGAGGTGATTTTTCACGGCGCTATATAAATTAGCCAAATATTATTATTATTATTATTATGTGCCATTAACATAAATATAAAAATATAGTTGAAAAGTACAAGATATAAAGTTTAGAGTATAATATACGGTATAAAGTGTAAAGGTTAAATATAAAGTTAAGTATAAAGTACAATTTACGGTGTAAGGTTAAATATAAAGTTAAGTTAATTATAAATAAAACATTATTAAAAAAGTACAATAGGTAAGAAAAAAAACCTTAAGGTTTTAGACTTATTGAAGAATTATTTGTCAACTATGCCAAACATAAATGATTATTAATTAACAAAGTAACATTAGTGTAAACAATAATGTATGCTTAAGTACTTTTCTTTTAATTCTTGCATAATATTTAGCATAAAAGGTAAATTCAAAGTGTTCTACACGGTTTTTCGTGACATCTACATATCCAGAGCGGTTTTTGCAAGTCGACGGCTCGTATACTGTGACATGCAATTATTGTTTGTCGTATATTTATACCGTGCATATAAAGTAAATAAAATCCTCAAAATTATGCATTGTGTATTTATGCTCCCAACTTTCACAAGACCCACAGGTTCTAATTCAATTCAACGTACGATATTTAATATTTAAAAATCTCCCCACGAAAGGACACGAAATGAAAACGAATCAATTAAGGAAGAGAGGAGTACAAAGGGTAGCAGAAAATAATACCCTAATTTGCAGGAAATCCCATAAATTCCCGTATTTTTCCGCTAAGAGACATAACGGCACTTATTCCCTCGGATCACGGACAATATATTCCGCTCTTAACGGGACCGGGTAATGAAAAAACCCGGCCCCCGTTTTGCCAGCTTTTTGCTACAGTTCGTATTTATATCCTTTTTTCCTATTATATTACATGCCAAAGAAAAGCTGGTTTTTAACAATATTTAAAAAAAAAAAAATTTAATCATTGAAAAGAAGACAATACTAGTAAATGAAAACGAAACACGAAACAGAAAAACAAACAGAAAATAAAAAAAGGTAAGTGTCGCAACTGGGGATAACCTTTTTATATTCCATGTCTAACTAATTTCGTAAAACAAGTTTCAGTAATAATATTTTACCATAAGAAGTAGTTGACTGAAATAATTATATTTTATTTTATTGTTTATAAATGCCCTAGCGGGCTTTCACATAGCTTAATTTTTTAGGTGATTTACTGCAAGATCAAATGTTTTTTTTATGATTAGCTAACAAAAAAAAACTTTAAAAAATATATTATACATGGTAGATATAATGTTAATGAAAAGAGAAAGAAATAATTGCAGATGGCATAAAATTAATAATATAGGTTCATTACACATATTTTACAAAAGAACAATAAGAAGAATGTAAAAGTATGTGCAATCCCTCTATGCTCCTAAATAAAAATATTATGCCACATAAAAACATCATTTCGGTATCTTTTAAATGCAGGTAAACTTATATTAAATATGACGATATTTGAGGTGAATTTGTTTCCAAGCGTGTGATGAAGGCGAGAAATAGGTGCATGTATGTGGTAGTTAGTTCCGGAATTATTGTTGCAGAATAATACATAATAGTACTAGTATAAAAGATGATGATTAAAGAGAAATCCTAATAAGTTTGACCTATAACGTTGGAAAGAAATTTTTCATAAGATTTTTCGACACCAAGAGAGAATTTCTATACATGAAAATGATTCATAAATTAAAGTAATAATGAGAAAAAATTAAGCTTACTTCGAGAACATGGACAGTAAATAAGTCCTCAGTAATTTATTTATTCATTTACGCCAGTCGGACTTGTACATTTAAGTATAAATTAATTATATAACATCGTGTAATCAAATTAACATAATAATATGTAAAAAATGAATTAACCTAATACAAAGTGCAACAAATACAAAAAGGAGAGAAGAGAGAAAAAATAACGTCAAGAAAAATTAAAATATAAATTTAATAAATACATAAAAAAATTGTTACAGATTATAATATAATTTAAGCGAAACAATATGTTAGAAATGTATGATTAAAATTGAAGTAGGATATAAATATGGAATAAATTAAAAAAAGTCAACGGAACTGAATTTGTTTCCAAGGCTATGCTAAAGAAGCCTTTGGACTGGGGAATTAATGTAATAGTTGGTTTTAGATGAATGAACAAAGAACAACTCAGGAAGTCTCGTGTTACGATTTGGTACTCGGAACGATATTAGCTTAGTTAAGTCAGGTGCATTCATTAATTAAGCCATACTTAATTAAATACACTTTTTTCTATTAATATCAGCAGTGACGGGCTCCATAGATGAAACCGTGCTATAAAAAGATAGGTATTTTAGTCCTAAAAAAATCTTTTTAATTTAGGCGTTGATATGACTCGACAAGTTTTAAAAAACGCGAACAACATACTTTGCACGATCTTCACAGAACAGGGGTTGGTGATGCATCTAATTAACCCTTTGTTAAATACCAATAAATATGCAAGCAGGTAGAGGGTGACATAAGGGAAGGGTAGGGGTGATTGAAGGACAACATTGCCCACCCTAATATTGCTAACATTTGAACTTTTATAGCCAAATTAATTGTTAGTAAAAACCATAAAGGTACACGTGTTATGTTATCATGTAGGTTATTGCCACTAGTAAGTTATTGTTATTGTTAGAAAGGTAGAATATCAATTAACGCTGGACGATTTCTGAAACACATAATTCAAAAAACCTGTGAACCACTACAACTACCCTACCGGGTATAGAAAAGCACCCATTTTTTTAAATAAATAAATCACTAAATGTACATGAGATAAAAAAGAGACATAAAATAAAATCTAAAGTCGGGTCTTTCTACCTCCGTAGAGCATGATAGCAAATAGGTAAATTATTATATATCTATATGTATAGCACATTATTGCCTATACCTACGCACAGTAGTAAATTAATGGTAAAAATAAAACCGAATTGAATGAGTGCAGCAAAGTATTGTTTAACTCGACCGTTTTGCATTTAGCAAGATGGTGGTGGTTTGAACGGTTAAATAAAGTTTATTTTTTCAAATGTGATTTCATCGTGTTTATTTTAACTTTCTTATTCTCATTTTTTCAATATTATTGGTTTCTACCTGCCAGAAGAAAATTTGGAAAAATAATCATAATGAGATATTGACGTTTCTTTGGATAAATTGTTAAATTCCTTTTTTGAAATTTAAAAAAAAAACAAAAGACATGGATCAGAATTAAGTGGGTACGCGCCTACTTACAAATCTTATGATTTCAAAGGAAAATTTTCTTATGGTTTTGATTTATTGAATAAGACTTACTTTTTTGGACGCTAGACGTATAATACGTATCAAATAAAAAAAACCTACTGATAATATATCTACACTGTAAACAAATAAGTTTATAAGAATGGAATATTCTTAGTAACAAATTAAATATTTTTTAAAGGTGAACTACGCTGCACAAGTAACAAAAACTGATGCATGTTTTCCACAAGAATTAGACGTGAAATAGTGACTTTGTTAAGTTCCTTCAATTAATAAAGTGATTTAAAATAAGTGAAGTAAAATATAAGTTACGATAATCACCGATCTTTATATAAACAAACATTTAATTTTTGTCCAATTTAAATGAATTAACTGCTGTGACACTTAGGACGGGTTGTTTCGGAGAATTTGAACAATTCATCAAATTTCAACGTTCATTTTCGGGTTCTGTGAAAGACTTATTCAAGTTCTGTTTTTATATCATTGTAGGCTAGTTGCTTGACAAAACTGAAATAAAAACAGAACTTGAAAAAATCTTTCACAGAACTTGAAAATGATCGTTGAAATTTGATGAATTCTTCAGATTCTCCGAAACAACCCGTCCTTAGATGCTTGGTTTCAAAAGTGTCATCCCTCTCTAGAAGTAGAATAATTGATTAGAGAGATCGGACCACTTTGAGTGGAAGAGAACCCCATAGCGGGTGAAGAGAAGCTTATTTATACCGTGGAGAGGGTAGGGTGGCGAGGGTGCAGAAGCGACAGAGTGCAGTGTGACATTTCAGGGGGAGAGGGTGGTTAGATAATGTCGTTTGTTCAACTGGTAAACTTAAAAAAACAATTTAAATCATTAAACATGATATATCTTGGAGGAATTCCTAATTATGGAGGCAATTGAATTCCACGAATATTCATAAATATTAATAGGAACGACCATGCTGGGTCTAAGCTAAAAAAAAATTGGTATCCGGTATTAGACGGTTACACCAAAACTGAATGCAGAAAACCACATTAAGAGGATTAACTCTTAAAACACGGTTGCAACAATCATTTCTACATATATGAACACACACTTCACCATAATTTACACTTCTTCTGCCCTGATGATATACACTGTAACGCTGTCCGAAACGTTGGCTAAAGAAGGAAGGAGGAAGCGCAACACCACATAGTAACCCAACAATTAATCACGATATAGTCTACTAATATATTTATACCGCGGATGTAAATTTTTTTTAGGCTCAAATAAGGTTTTTTTTATAAACATAGACATATGAATATTAGTAGACCTGCCCTAAGTGATTAAAAGCGTATTATTCCCCACTCCCCATACCGGTTCCATTGGAGCCGGCTGGGCTCGCGTATGGCCTCAAGTGAATTTAGAAAACGTGACGTCATCTTCTTGTGCGAACTATGGTCGAGGCATCATCGGTTCATTTTACGAAATAACACGGCAAAATGGTGACTTGTGTTATGAAAACTTGTAAAAATAGATGTGAAAAAGAGAATAAACCCAATTGTCGTATTACATTTCATATATAAGAATTATTTTACTTTATTTTAAGCATATTCACATCGTATAATATGGATCAGTTGTAGAAACATATACTATCACATCGAGATACATCTGAACACAAAGCTGGTTGGTTGCTGGGAAGTAAATTATGAACATTTATAAAAGTGTCTTAACTAAATACGTAAACGAAATATTCGACTCTGAAAATAGAAGAAATTTATTTTGCCGAATTTGGACTTCGCAAATTTGTTCATAACGTGGCGAGTAATTTGCGCTCCCATGAAAAATGTCTATTCATTCAATAGCAGATTTTACTTTTAAGAACTAAATGGTGATATTATAATGCGAGATGCCTATTTACTGTCAGATTGATTTATTGACGAATCACAGTCAGCTTTCCTCTCTGCGTCAAGCAAATCTTGTTTTAACCCCTCGTCCTTAACTTCTCGTCTATTATATTCATATGTCTGTGGTTTCAATATAATACAGCAAAAAATCCTTACATCATTCAAAGAAATGAATGAAAATAACAATATTTTCAAAAAATATCTAACCTCAATAAATAATTAGATTCGTTTTGTACTCCATAATAATTAAGTATACATTACTTAACGATTTGGAACAGAACTGTGCTTTTTGAAAGGCTTATAAACCGTGTTCCTCGCCCATACCGCGAAACTCTGGGGTGGTTTTCATGATAATCTAAGAAATAAATTCTAGTAAATTTTTTTAAACAAAGCATTTCGAATCACAAGTATTTGTATTAAAAATTGTCCAGTGTAATGCACACTTTACTTTTGCTAGCTATAGACGTGTTCAGATAACAAAATGGCCACTCTCACATTTCAAATTTTAAATAGAACAGCTGACCAAGTGGGAAGAAATGATAATTTATAAATATGTGTTTATAAGAACGCATTGTAAACCACTAAAAAATCGAAATTTATCATAATTTTTTATTTAGACATTAAGTTTTTCTTGAATAAAAAATCATCCCTAAAGTTTAGCGATATGAGTGTGGAACGAGGTGTATAAGTGTATACTCAGTTATTGTATTACATTATTCAGTTAAAAATTATTTTAAATAATATAGGTGGTATATTAAATGCTTTGATTATATAAATGTCTAGATTGAGCGTTCGAGCGACGAAACGCCAAAAAAAATATCGGCCAACTGTTGGCTGATAAGCTCGTTCAGTCCGCTCAGTTGTGAAACTATCGCTGAGCGGTAAACACGTGTTGTGTGACATTTGAAAATGACGATTTGCGCTATAACAGTGTGCAGAAATTACAAAGAACGATTGAAAATAACTAAAAATGTTACCTATCATAGGTAAATTACCTTTTCAAAGCCAAATAATAACCATTTAGTTAAAGAAACAATTCAGTTTTAATAGTGTAATTTAGTCTTGACAACGCCATATTTTGACGCATTGTTTACAGGGTTGCCTGTTCTTCAAATTAAAATACCCACATAAGGTAAAAATTGCAAGGCGTAAATGACGCCGTTCTATTTATAAAGAACATTAACTTTAAATTCAGTAAATTTAAATGATTCATCTCTTTAAGAAATATAAGAATCTAGTAAATAAAAAAAATTCCCATGAGTGCGTTGTTAATTTTAAAATAGGTTTTAATAATTACCCAAAGTACACTATATATAATAATATTATAATTGTGAAAGTTTGTCTTTGTGTTTAAGTGTTTGTAAATTCTTCGGGTTGACACTATATTTAAAAAAGTTATGAATTCTAAATTTTTTTATCTATTAAAATTACAAAAAAATGTGACAGGTTTGTTTGGTGAAGTATCAAGTAAACTTTTAATTTTATTCATGCATATTTTACAGAATACCTAATGATCCTATATATTTTTAGGTAGGTATAGATTTACCTGGTTGTGGGCCACCTTCTTTAATTGATGATGATAAAAATTTAAATTTAGACACAGCGATACCTGCCGGCCATTTGGCAGCGTCTAGGAATGTATCTATCTTATTTTCCGTATTTCTTGTTTATTTGTTAAAAATAATCAAATGAAAATAAATCTCTTTTAACAATGATTTTCTTTTCATTTATATCATTATATTTATGTAGAAAACTATCTTACTTAAATTAATTCAAAATTAAACGAATTATAGGTCCCGCAAAATCGAAACATATTTTTTCCCAACTTTTTTGGGAAATACTAGGGAGCTGGTATCACTCAATACGCCTACAGTGACGTTAAGCGCTTACGTCAACGATATAGGTTGCGTATACTTGTGTGCGTGACACGCACACAAGTATTTCAAATCTGGCCTGTTCTTTCTGTTGGAATAACAGTGCGACACTCTATCTAGACATTTATATAATCAAAGATTAAATGTTACGAATGATTTATTTATTTATTAATTCAATGGATTTTACATGGAAGTAGGACAACTAAAGATGTCAGATAATTTTGAAACATAAAAAAAAGAAAAAAAGAGAATTACAATAGATAAAAAATACAAAAAATACAGTGATTGATTTGCAAAAATACAACAGAAGGTTTAAGGCGAAGCTTAACTCCAAATCACTATTTTGATTAATCTTTATAACGAATTAGTGTACATTATGAATACCAAAAAATATGCTTTAGATAAATTGAAGGTTTTCCTGTCGCTTCGCTTGAGTAGAATACAAATAAAAAATAAATTACTAAATAAAAAATATAAATGCAAACTACTACAAAAATATTTTTTTTTAATAGAAACGTATGAACACATAAAGGAAACAACTTAAAAAAATACAGTGTTATAGCTAAGATTATCTGTGACAGTTTTATTTGATTAACTTTTTTGCTTTCTTATAAAATTATTTACAAAATAAATAAAAACCAGTGTTTTTTCAAGCAAAAAAATTGTTTTTTGCTTGAAATCGAACGTTACTAGACTCCGTTTATCAGGCAATTTTAATTCCTATTACCTACGATATAAGGTATACCAAAAATATACACATTTTTGGCTTGTAGATTCCTCTTAAGAGTAGTGTCGGGATACATATTTTATGTGATAACAACAAGATAACATCAAATCATATGTCAATTCACCTAAGAGTGTGAAACAGTTGCGAAGGGGAATAGGCAACATGGTTGCGTTTAGGTAAATTGCGTTAGAATAGTGTATTTTATCGTGTTGTTACTGTGGTTATGTGTAGGTTTATAAGTTACAGGAGTTCGCAACAGTCGAATTAAAAGTTTAGTATTTTTAATTAAAACGTTAGATCGTTTATTTTACGTCTATCTTCTAATGCATATATTTAAGATTATTTAAGAAGAAATGACAATTTATGCATTCTAGTGGGATATTTAATTTAAAAATTATAAAACGTCTGATACAGTATTTAAATAATTTACGAGATAAAGTCTTAACTTTCCTCTTAGCGTCTTACATTTCCACATAAGATATTCAGAAAGCGACACACATAGAAGCAAAGTATATTCTTAACCGCGAAAGAAAAGTTAATGTGTGCACCTGTCGACAGATGGCACCATCCTCCATTTCCTCTTCTTCCTCGACTTCTTTCCCACCATCCGTTTTATTCTGGAATAATGAGGGAATTCGCATACAAACTTCGGCTATTCAAACTGAAAAGAGGAAGGGAGGTAGGAAGAACAGTGCTTGAGGGAAAAGCAAACGTGGAATATGTGAGGAACTTACTGTGACTTACAGCAGAGTAAGAATAACTTAGGATTAAGTATGTGTGTACTCAAAACACATCTGCAGAAAATATCTTTAAAATACAACTGTGTCAAAACATTTCATTCCGCGCCTTTGAGGTGATTTTTCACTAAAACGGCTCTATACAAATTATACAATTATTAGTATGGTAAATATACAGAGAACAGGGAAACGCTTAATACGCACATTTTATTTCAAAACACTTTGTATCAGGAAGATAACTATGACAAGTCACAATTTACTCTCGGGGACGTCACCACAACCTGCTTTAATGTAAAGCCAGCCGCATCAATTTGTTCATGAACTCACCCGTGGGGAGAGCAACATACTTAATAACTGCAGTTGATCAAAAGATCGATATGTTTTTCATGTTCCATAAGGAACATATAAGATTTTTGGCACTGCAAACACATTTTTTAAATGGTACAATTATAACGACTTAGACACCAAATCAGTAATGTCATACAAAAATTATACAAATTGAATTCGATAAAAAAATGAATTGGCTTATATTTTGGGTTAAAAAAGAGAAGAAAAAACTATCCCGGACAATCGACTTTAATTTTAACGGAATAACTATTAACATACATTATTTTCCATTTCCAGAAACTGAAATACTTTCACCTCATTATTATCTAAATTTATTTTTTATTTATTATTACACGCCCTAATAAGCTTTTACACACTACAACGTTTAATAGTAGAGTATCACAGTTATTATAAATTCTACCAAATTAAAACAATAAAGGAAACATAATACAACGAAAAAAGAAAAAATATTAAATGTTACAACAAAAGCATATAGTAAAATAAGATACATTAGTAAAAATGATAAGAAGTCTCACATAAATAGATATTTGACACAAAGAGACACAAGGACACACAAAGAGACACAAAGTGCGTATTAAGCGTGTCCCAATTTTCTGTATATTTACCATTAGTATTAGTATTAGTTACTATTCAGCGATAGACCAGAGAACTTAAAATCTATGATACAATTCCTGGGTCCTCTTTAAAAGAAGACCGTGTTCCCTTTTTATCAAATTTATTCATTCTTCACAGCTAATCTCACGACTCTTAACTTATAATCCAGCGAAATTGTAAATATGCAAATATCTATTTCCGTTTGTTTTATAAAACCTCCTTTAATCTACGTTAAAAACTAAGGACGGATTGTTTCACGGAATTTGAAAAATTCATCAAATTTCAAAGTTGATTTGCAAGTTCTGTGAATGTTTTATTCAAGTTCTGTTGTGATTTCAGTTTTGTGAAGCAACTGGCCATTGTTGTTTATTATTATTATTATTTAGTGTATATTATTAGATCTGTATTGGGTAAGGCACACTGTAGGAATAATTTTAACAAAATGACTACTAATACTAAATTACTATTTTTAGTTTGTTATAGTAAAGCGCACTTTAAGTGAAATAACACTAAACTGCGCTATATAAATGCTGCATTATAATTATTATTATCAGTACATACATATCAGTATAATAAATACTGACAGAAACATATCATTTATATTCCCAACTAATCAATTAATTATTTAATAATTAATAAATATTTTCCTTATTAATTAATTTGTTATCCTTAGTGGAACCGGGATCGACCCCTGGTCGGCATTTCATATAATGAACATGAAAGTGTTGTAAGACTAATAAGTACAAGTGGTTTCGGAGAATTTGAACAATTCATCAAATTTCAACTTTCATTTTCGGGTTCAATGAAAGTCCTATTCAAGTTCTGTTACTGTAGCATTATAGGCTAGTTGTTTGACAGAATTTAAATAACGACAGAACTTGAAAAAATCTTTCACAGAACCCGAAAATGAACGTTGATATTTGATGAATTGTTCAAATTCTCCGAAACAACCCGTCCGAAGTCATTGTTTTATTTCAATTTAAAAAAATCTTTGACACCGTCCTGTAAAATCCTCAAATAAATTCTTCATAATACTTGTACATTTTCCAACTTATTGATCGGTATATAGCAATACATTACCATTGTCACACAGCATCCTGCCACCTATAATACCTCTTCTTGTGTTCTATACTCTTGCGCGGAGGCATGCATAGCCTGGAAAACACTTTACCTTGCCTGGGACTACATTTTCCTGCACATTCTTCAGCCGTAATCACGTCTCAAGAATGGTTGCCGGGCCCGCTAATAAAATCCAACTGCGTAATAGACTTGTCTACGGCTGCCCGATGGGGAAAAAAGACATGGATTTTCCAGGCTGCTGTACTGGCCACTTTAAGATATTAAAAAAATCAATACAGGGTAAGAATAAACGTACATCATTTTTTTTTAGTTACTTCTTCTGTGTCTTATCTGTTTGCACATAAAGACAACATTTGCAATTTTAATGATCTTAATAAATTTGGGACGAAGTAAGGATTGTTTTAAAATATGAACTACCAGTTGGATTAACTTAATTTCAGAAACCTCTACAATTTGAACGGTGCAAAGGTTTGCTTCGATTGTTTAATATTCAGAAAAAGTATATTTAAGTTTGACAGAAATTATAAGGAGAGTAAACCATAATGCATATGGCCAGACATTTATTTGAGAATTTCTAATGGGAAATTTCATTAACTTAACCTAAGTTATCGACAGAAATTTTAGAGAAAAAAATATTAAAACTTCAGAGAAAGCTAAAAATGAGGTAAAAAAGCATTTGGTTAGAAATTCGGAACTAATATTTAAGTACTCAGGTATATTTTCTAGACCCTTCTCAGTAACACAGATCAAAGTAATATCAGTACACATTGTTTTAATTCTCTATTTATTATTTTAACCAGACCTACTTTCCCATTTTGGGCAAAATGCTAATATCATTAAAATCGAACTTGGAGTCGCAAATGTTGTATGCGGATCAGTTTGCGGTTTTGATGTGGACGTTGGTTAACAGTTGGCATTGGAAAGGGATTCTGACTTACCCATGGTCTTTTAAATCGATATTATGGCCTTGAAGGATACTGCACAAGCTTAATTAATAGACTCGAATTAAACGCACTAATGTAACACTTAACGTGTACACTGCACAGGTTTTCTTAACAGACTGTTCATGTATAATAAAATGTTGCAATGTCAATGATGTGGGTACTCTACGCTGTCAAACAGGGACACGCAATTAGGATGAGGAATACAGGAACATATGCTAAAGGAAGATGCATATAGTTGCTTAACTTGTAACAAAAATTAAAAATAATAAAACATTTATTATTATTATAATTTCTTACGTAACTTTAAAATAATCAATAAGTAAAATATAAACAATGGATGACGGTACATTTGGAAACGTATCGGCTCACCGGCGTGTCAGAAACTGCCCCTAATTCTCGTTCTCAATGATTCAGGGGATGAAATAAGAAAGGCACAGTGCTTTAAGAAAGGGGAGGCTCTACACTGAACATCTATGCTAGGTAAGGTAGGTTCTATGCGCCATACCAGAGTAGCCCACCCTGCGATGGGCATCTCGGAGGCTGTATAAAGCGACGTTTTCAATTTACATAATCGCCTTAAGTAAATTAGCTAGGGGTGCAGAGTAAAAAGGTTGAGATGGATAGGGGTGGTGCAGTTAAGAAAGGGAATGGACCGAGATGGAAGCTGTTTTTGCGTGCAATGGAATAATAGACAGCTTGGAACGACTCGGATTATATTATCAGATGGAGAGGCGAATATCTCAATTATTATAAAGACAAGGTGGTGGTTTTGAAGACGTATTTTTAAATTGGAAAAAAAATCGTTATTTTGTTACGAGTTCAGCAAATTATATATTTAGTAAAAATTATGATTAGCCAATAAACAACTTCTGTCGTTTTAAATTGAATTCAGTAATGAATGTTTCTTACGACAGTTACAAAGTTTATTAGGGAAGGTTCAGAATATTCTTAACAATTGTGATCACAATACGAATATTGGCAGCCCCCACTAACATTTTACTATGCACATTATATTGAGCTATGCGTCACGAAATTTGCAAATCTTTTTTTCTTGATATTTAATATTTTCAAGGAATAAGTCAGATATTTCCAGAGTAACAAAACTATTTAACGGAGCCTCGAAATATCAGATTAAGTGTTAAAAAGAAAATGATCATATTTTGTTCAAATACAAATAAAAGAGAAAATTATCATATTTTGTTCAGTTAAGATAAAAAAAGAAAATGATCATATTTTGTTCAATTATAAATAAAAAGAAGATGACCATATTTTGTTCAATTATAAATAAAAAAGAAAATGATCATATTTTGTTCATTTATAAATTTAAAAAAAAAATTCATATTTTGTTCAATTATAAATAAAAAAGAAAATGATCATATTTTGTTAAGTATAAATAAAAAATATGGGTTGAAATCTTCCGACAAGCTGAGTAAAATTATGTAATGAATTGCTGATTGTTTTTATTCATTTATCTGTATATGCATATATAAAAATGAATGTTTTTTTGTTTGTCCCCTATAGACTTAAAAAACTACAAGACCAATTTTGCTGAAAATTTCAAAGTTTGTTCTTATTAGTTTCATGAGTGTTTAGATAGTAGTTTGAATGGTATAAGAAGTCGGGGAAGCCCGAGGACGCATTATCACTGCACTGGAATGAGATACGGAGACGAATAAAAGTCTATATAATGTAGTTTTTGTAATACAGGGTTTTCCAATAAGAAGTGTTATTTTGATATTCAATCGTAAAAGATCAATGGTTCCGTTGCTTGTGTGGCACGTAGCGCCGTCTTGTTGAAAGTAAACGTTGTCCAGATCAATACCATCCAATTCCGGCCATAAAGAATCATTAATCATTTCTCGATAGCGCAATCCATTCACCGTAACTGTTGCTCCAGCCTCATTTTCGAAAAAGTAAGGTCCAATAACTCCCCTGGACCATAAACCGCACAAAACAGTCATACTTTGAGATAGAGACGCTTTTCAACAATAACTCTTGGGTTTTCCGAGCCCCAGATGCGACAATTTTGCTTGTGGACGAAACCACCGAGGTGGAAATGGGCCTTATCACTCAAGATGATTTGCATTTGATTCACTCAAGTGAATTTTAATAATTTCAATGCGTTGTTGAAGCGTTTATCGTTCCATTTTTACTAATGGCGTAGTTTTTACTTGTCAAATGTCAAAAAAGGACAGCTTCAAAAGTAACATCTAACGAAATAGAGGGGTATTCAAATTAACACCTCTTATTGGAAAACCGTGTAGTTACAATGTTTTATACAGTAGTGAATGGTGGAAGTCGGGGATGCCCGAGGAAGATATGTAAACTTAACCTTAACATGTAAAATTTTTCAATTCTTTAGAATAATATTATTTGCACCTTAAAAGTAGGTCCAGTTTTCAGGTACACTACGATTCACAATCTCAAAAATTTACTCCAAACCATTCCTAAACCCGAGCACCGCCTGGTACACGTCAGCTAGTTCAATAATAATTGGTTTTTCATTTAATACTAAACATTTTCGAAAATGGCGTTTATCAGGACATTAATGAAAATAAATTTAGTCCATAAAAACCGTCTTATAAATAACAAAATCATCTGATTTTGATCACCTCAGAGATCCATTTGTCGTATTCTACCGTCGACCCTTAGCGAGGGTGGATGAACCGTTTATGGCCTGGCCTAACTCAGCGCGACTCCACTCCGTGATCGGAAAGTCAATCCGGGTGCAGCCAACCTCTTTTAATACCCCCACAGAGGGTAGGCAGGAGTGCCCATTATTCTATCTGGAATAAGGAACTCCAGTGAATAATATTATGGCTTAAAAATATACATTCATAAAGATCCATAAACGCTGATTCTGAATATATAAGTTTTATTTAAATATAATATTACACGTAGAATTAATAAAGCGTCATTTAAAAAGGAACAAAAGACTATCACATTAAAACAGACCATTTGGATGGTACGAATGAATCTGCTGATTCTGACGTTCTTAACGTTCTGGCATCACAACCAGTCAACGTGAGTAATAAATCTATGATCCACAGTACACATCTGAACCGATTTAACACCATTTCTTTCGTAGTAGTGTAGGTTTTCAAATACCAGTAAATTGTTTATCAGGTGCAGTCATTGGTGTATTATTGCTTATTTTTGTTCAATACAATAACATTACTGACGAGATGCTAACATTTTACTTATTTATTCTTCAATGTTAAATCCCGACTTATGGGCACGTGTTGACAAGCCAAATGTGATTCTGAGACATTCTGGCATCCAAACCAGTCTACGCGAGTAATATATCTATGGTCCACAGTACACATCTGAACCGATTTCACACCATTTCTTTCGTAGTAATATAGGTTTTTAAACACCAGTAAATTGTTTATCACGTACGGTCAGATGTATTTTTGCAGTTTTTTTTCAATACAATAATATGACAATTAAGTGACTTAGTTATTCGTCAATGCTATATCCCGACTTAGAGGCACCTGCTGGCAAGCCGAATATTTGGCTTAGCAGAAACTTAAAGTATCTGTGTGTTTCTAAATTAAAAAAATACAATAAATGATTTTAGAAACAACCACCATAAAAAAACTTTGCAACTTGAATCTCAAAATAAGGGTGAAAACTGAAAACACCTTTATTTTGAGATTCAAGGAAGGTATACTGAGAAAAAAGGAATACTGACTACCATCGGAAGGTTGGGGTGGTTGAATCCCCGCAGCCCTCTTCCTGTTTAATTTACAAATTTACGCCACCGCCTCGCCGCCGAGTCACCGGATATCCGGCGCAGTATCGGCGTATTGGTAGGTACCTACTCCCCATTGTTGTGCAAATGTTTGGAGCTGGTCGCGGTTCAATTATTAAAAAAATGCGAAGAAAAGGTTAGATTACAATAATATTTAGAATTAAGCAAGACAAAAAAGAACTCTGTAGATATTACAACTTCCTCGGAGTTTCGTTCAAACTTTTATCAAAATATATTTACTGACATGTTAGAAACCACTATTAATGAAATGACGATGAGAAAATTAGTTGTATATACCCCAAAATCCCTGAAAATTGCATGACGCAAGAGATCACTGCTCAAGAGTTTTTGCTTATGAAAACAAACAGATTTCATTGATCAAATAGCAAATAAGGAGTGTTATTTGATAATGATACAAAAGACAACATTCAAAAGATCGCTTAAGATAAGCGATATGAAATAGAACCTCTAAATTGACATGTTATATCGTTTTTTCTTGCTGTATTGAGTTGATGATTGGCTGTCACAAACAGGATATTCAGGAACTACACTATTGTATCACTAATGTATCATACAATACGCATTGTATAACTAAAAAAAAGTCACCCCTTTTATATCCTTTCAAGCCTCCGTTATTGATAAGGTTGTTTCTCCTCTTTGGAGAATGTTTTTCAATAATATATTTTACTGTCTACTCAAAAGAGAGTCAATATTATTACATAAACTACTATCGCATGTAATTGTTGTTGTGTGTACATTGTTATTTTGCTTATTGTAATTGATTTTGTGGTTATCACGAGCAGAAGAAACATTTCATCTAACACCATTGTGATTTTTTATATGAATACCGCAAGAGACACCAATTTGCGCCCCATTGTTCTGGGTTAGTGGGACTATGACATCCTCAATTGATTATGTTACGATACTGAAAAGATAGGTGAGGGAAAGGAGATGGGGAAGACGAAGGTTGGCAAGGATGTAGATATTCAAATCTGGCCTTTAAACCCAAATAAAGCCATTTCCAGCAACGTTTCGATTCTAAATGGTTGTCTTTCACTAGGACGATACTAAATGTTTCTACAACACGTAGAAAACTTACTGAAAAAAAGGTGATTTATTTAGAATATCTTTAAATTATTCGTAATCCAGTTAAATACGGGATTCCAGACCTTTAACGAATGAATTGATAGGTTTCCTAATATGTTTTTAGTAAAACACGTATGTGTTTTAGCAATGTCGGAACAGATGTCAGAGTGAAAGATACTCTCAGTATCACCCTGGTGTAAGACCACCATTCAGAATTGAAACGTTGCTTACAATGGATTTGGCCGTGTTTGGTGACCAGATTTTAATAGCCAGGTACCTTCAGCCTCACAACATACCCCAATTGGGAATGCCATAGTCTCACTGGTTCCAGACGGTTGGGAGCAGTCGGGATACTTGTGCGGTTTCACATAAAAAAGGAAGGAGCCTTTTGAAAAGTTTACAAAATAGCGAAAACATTATTTTTAATGAAAAAAGCTTGAAGCTCTGGTGATATCGCCCGGAGAAACTGAAGAAACAAACTTTACGTTTTCAGCTTTAAAATTCCAAGAAAACTACTGAAAATTAGCATTCGACTTCATCTATTCTATATCCAGGTAAAAGTAATGAAATCTCGTCTCGGAGTCTGTTCCACACTGCTACACAACAAACTCGTTTAGATTACCTCCAGGAGATTACCGACGGTGGGAGATTAGAACTGGATAGCCGGGCGTGACGTTCACCTTACTTCTAGTCAAAGAAAAGGGACAAGATGGCAGAGATATGAGATTTAACCAATGCAAACTAAATGAATATGGAATAACTCACCTTCTTAATACATTATATTTTAATATTATCGTACTTGTCAAATCTAGTAGAGTTATTATAATAATTATATCAATAACTGAGATAGTTTACACGATATTTTTAAATATCTGTTTGTTTTGTTTATCATCGGAGTTTATTGAAATCTGTGATAGTTCGAGCAACAAAACATTTATTGTTTGTGTACATAGATCTACGAAGTTATAGACTTATCCGACAGATGTCGGTAGTTTATGGGTCGCCCCTCCATGGTGCGTACCAAGGTATGCGGAACCACGAGGTTTCGAGGATCAGATAGATTTCGAGAGCATAATTTAGATAAAAGACGTTATATTACGATATTATAAAGACGTTGGCCTCCAGGCTGTCCTTCAAACTCTTTTCTGATTGAAAGAGTGATAAGTTAAAGACACATTGTTTTGTTGTGAAGAAGGTGTATTTATTGATAAGATCCATTATATCAACAATCTTATACATTTTGTGAAATATCGCACAAGAGTTCAATGCCATGAGGCACTGAAATAAAGGCGTTCCCATTAGGGAAGTGTTGGGGGACTGAAGAAAGTGGGGGATGGGAAGGAGAAAGGAATGAAGGAAACAGGGAAAGACGTGGTTATTCAGATTTGTCACAAAAAAACTTAAGTCATTTCAAGCAATGTATCTATTCTTAATATTTAGTAGTATCACATCGGGGTTATACTGAGATAAACAAATGGAAATATACTACGTTTTGCATAAAGTAATTCGGATTTAATATTAAAATAACCCACATAAATTACATTAAATTTCATTGACTTACACCTACGACATCTGGATCTCTTAAGAAAAGGAGCCTACCCATTGGCAGTAGTCATTATAAAGGGAGTAGGTACCTGTTTATTAAGGGCTAGTTCTGTTACGTGGATATTAAAGGTAAGAGTAGTAGCGCACCAAAACCTTGTGGAACGCCACATTTACATTTACCGGAAAGATTCTTACATTCTGCAGAAAGAGATAAGGCAGAAAAACTACTAATTAGCGAGATGAGTTATAAGGGGTAGGCTCGCAGGGGCCAAAGGTCGCCAAGGGGTGAGAAACTAATGGTTGGGGAGACGAGGGAACATGGTTCACGGTAAGATGAAACAAAAAGTGAGGAAGGTAAAGGCGGTGGTGGCAGACTAATTAAATTACCGCGGCAGACGGGCTAAAAGGAAAAATAACACTTTCACAAACGCGATTAGATTTTCCTCGTTAATTATCATTAAGGTATGATGTTGGGTTGATTATAAAATAATATTTTTAATTTAACCTCAGATACTCATCCCCGATTTTTTTAAATAACGGCATAAAAACACCTATTCAATTTTGTCTTTCAGCGTTTCTTAAACAAATAGATCGTAGGATAACACCAAGGTTATGTTTTGTTGATTCAGCTTCCGTTCCATAATAATTAGACACTAATAAGTGGATGAATTTAATATTTACCGAGACAGAATAAAGTTAGAAAGAAAATGGGATAAATTATAAGTTAAATAAAGAATATTAGAAAAAGAGCGGAACAAATAAACCAAGAAGCTAGGATGAATAGTATTGAATTCTCAAAGGTTAAAAAGACATGCAGGGATCTTAATTCAGAGGACTCCAGTCCATTAAAGCTGTAGAGCTGTGCGTGCCAGAAGAAATCAAAAAAGTATTTTTTTTTCAGTTTCAGTGCCGGCAACTCGGGCGTTTATTTAAGGTTGGTTCGGTACAGATGTTTTTTTTTTCATTACCCTCCTCACTAGACATAGTCTGTTCTGAGGCTGGTTATTAACAATTTATATATAAACCAAATGTTTAGTAAAAAATAGTAAAATAAAAATAATAAGAAAAAATAGAAGTAAAAAAATGAGTAATATAAAAATAGAAAAATAAGTGTAGTAGGTACTATATGTGTTGAAGAATTATGTATAAAAATATGAAATTAGTATTTCGTATGATAATTAATTGTAAAATTTTGTAATTTTGTTAGAATTTGTGTGCAGTATGGTTTGTAAAATGCATTAGATTTTTAGAATATTTCTAATATCTGTTCTTTGTTTTACCATCAACCAGTTTACAAATCTTTTGAACACCCAATTCAAATTATTTGGTAAGACGTAAGTTTTAGTTTGGGTTAGGAACATGTTGAATATGTGAGGAGCCAGGTAAGATTCATGTCTTTTAGCGAAATTTGATTTGATATACGGTACTTGTAATTGTTTGTGTGTAATTGCTCTCGTGTTTTGCGAGTGAGTTATGTGATGTGGTAATTTTTTATGCAGTTTTTGTAGATGATCTTCTATAAGAACAGTTTATTTATGTCTAATAAGTTATTTTCAATCATTAGCTGTTCTGTCGGATGTTGATAAACGGACACTATCCATGAACTACGCGCTCCTGTGACGTTAATGCATGTTAGTATGTATAGATTATTTACGTCATGGTAATTTCCGATTATCCGAACGATTACTAATGATTTTTTGGTAATCGTTCGGATAATCGGTAATTACCATTTTATTATTTGATTTATATCAATCTGGGAGGCGGGTATGGTTACCGCCGTCCCGGAAATCAACATTTGATAACCAACACCCCTGCCATAGGTGATCTCAAGTGGTTCGCTACGTTTGGTATCTTAGCAGGGCTGCCCGGATTCATGAGGTGAGGTGTTTCCAAATCTCCACGGACTGCGTGGCGGGACGGATCGGGTAGGGCCAGTTGAGGGAGACCATTAATTTAACCTCTCCAATCGGACTCTCTCGATCCATCGCCTTGTACCGCAGTGGGAGGGATAAATTCATACGTCCGTCACTCCTGGACACACTGACCCCCAGATTCAAAACCACCCCTAATACAGTTTTTCTTCCCAGAACTTTCTCTCCTACCTTCAAGGATGACATAGGCCCTGAGGGAAATTATTTTCCCAAGGGCCTCCTGTGTGGATTTAATGTAAAAAAATACAAAATATAAAAATTCACAAAAAATATATATTCAAAATAATACTAATATGTCAAATACATTTAATAAATAAACAAACAAACCGGGCCTCGTTACAAAAACCATAAACAAGCAGTTTTCTGAAAAACACATTTTTCCTTTCAGTTTGTTTGCTAAAACTTGTTAGAAGATTAAAAGCTCCAGTATCCGCCGAACTTGTGCCGACACAGAAATGAGATGAGATTTCTCAGTTTTATGAATTACTTCGTCTATTCTGCAGTGTAATCTTTCATACTCCAATTCTACTGATGGATGGCCTTTGCAATGCTTTTCTTTCTAATTGAAGAACTTTAATAATCCGCCCATTTCCCTTTCAGAGCCCTCTCGCCTGTATAATCTCCTGTTTCTGCCCTTACGGTCGTTCAAGAGTGGTAAGAACGCCATTGTGGGTTCATTTGGGTGCGTTAGAAATGTTCCAACATTTTTTTTATACTCCCTCAATGTACCGGTTGAAAGAAATTTTTGTTATTATGATAATAAGGTGGAAGGGGATGTTTTAATTTGGGGGAAAATTATGCGTCTGTTTTTTTTGCAGTCTTTTCGGCAAGGTTAATGTTTGTTTGTAAGGGGTTGTGTTTGTTTCTCTCAGTGAAGAAAAGTTTTGATTAAGAAACTTTTTCAAATAGTGATGACTGATTTGCTTTCTATAGAGTAGGTTGAAGCAGTTTTTTTTGGTAAATCGTCTTTTGATGTTAGCCACACTATCCCGAAAGCTGAACATATAATATATTTTTTTTAGTCGAATACAACTAACTAACTAACTAACTAACCAACACGCCGTTTCCCCGCAGGGGTAGGCAGAGAGGACGGACCGCCAAACAACTCGGTCTTGGCACACACTCCTTGCCTCATTCACATTCATACATCGTCTCATACATACTCTTCTATTATTCTGACTCTTGACATGGCCCGACTCGAGTATCTGATTCACTTGATCGTGCCATGTCTTCCTCGGGCGTCCCCGACTTCTGCTACCATTCACATTTGCATCATATATCCTCCTTACACTCCTATCTTCGCTCATTCGCTCTACATGCCCAAACCATCTAAGCGTCCCTTTCTTAATCTTACTCATTACGCTTACATCAGCCTTGCACTCTTTGCGGATCTCCACATTCCTCACACGATCAAACATGGTTTTACCACACATACGCCTCAGGGATCTCATTTCAACAGCATTTAATCTACTTTCATCCTTTCTTTGCCAGTTCCATGCCTCACTTCCATACATCAAGGTAGGTACCAGCACTCCGTTGTGGACTGCTAACTTCGCTTCTTTGGACAATTTTTTGTTAGCGCCTACGGCGTTTAGTCCTCCATTAACGGAATTACCTGCATTTACCCTTCTTTCGATATCTCTGTCAGCCTTCCCATCTCTCGTAAACATACTTCCTAAATACACAAACTCATCCACCTGCTCCAAGTATTCCCCATTCACAATTATATTGCACACTGTTTTCGTACTCTCTCTTTCAAACACCATTACTTTAGACTTACTTACATTCATCATTAACTCATTCTTCATGCATACTTCGTTCATCCTAGACACGAGAGACTGTAGATCATCTATACTATTAGCAATCAGCACCGCATCATCAGCATACAACAGGCAACATACTTTAAAATTATTCAAATTCGCGCCCAATCCCACCTCTTTCAATTCTTGCATACAATTATCCATGTATAGATTGAATAACCACGGTGACATTACGCAGCCTTGTTTAACACCTTTTGTGATATCAAACCACCCCGTAAAACCACCGTTTACCCTAACACATGCAACGCTTCCCTCATACAGAGACGCAATTGCCTGAATCAGATTCGTATTCACTCCATACTTGGACAACACCTTCCATAGCTTTTTCCTGTCGACTCGGTCGTATGCTTTTTGTAAATCTACAAAGGCACAGAAAAGTTTCTGGTTTTTTGCCAGAAACTTCTCAGTGAGCATACGCAATGAGAAGATCTGGTCCATGCACCCCCTTCCACTCATGAAAGCACCTTGCACATCCCATATTTTATCCTTTGTTTCCTTTCTTACTCTTTCAATCAAAATTCTACCATACAGCTTGCCAACTGAACTAAGCAGGCTAATAGCCCTATGATTCCCACATTCCATACGTGACCCTTTACCTTTGTATAATGGCATGATCACAGCCCTTCTCCAATCTAAAGGCGTGTAACCTTCCTTTAAACATTGGTTAAAAAGATTGCACAACCATGTGAGAATTACACGGCTACCTCCTTTAAAATATTCAGCAGCAATATTGTCAAACCCAACAGCCTTACCATTCTTCATACATTTAATCGAGCTTTCTATCTCATCCATGCTAATTTTGGTAACATTCACTCCATCGTCATTCATATCTGATTCGCCACTGGAATCACTGTCATTCACTTCGCTTTCGAAGACTTCCTCGAAATAATTCATCCATCTCTCTTTTATTTTTTCCTCATTCGTCAACATTTTTCCATCTTTTGATTTTATCACTTTCATGCTTCCGTTTTCTGGGCCACTCCGGGACCTTTTGACTTCTTTCCAAAACAACTTAATGTTTTCTTGGAAATGGTTTGTCATTTTCATTCCTTCTTCCTCTTCCAGGCGTTTCTTTCGTTCTTTCACTCCAACTCTTACTTTTTTCTTACATTCCTTATATACTTCTTTCGCTCGATACTTCTCTTCGCTGGAAGCACTGCCAGCCGCAATCAGACACAACCATGCTTTCTTCTTTTCTGAGACCAGTGCTTTAATCTCATCATCCCACCATGCATCACCTTTCTTCCTACCTTGCGTACTTATTCCACAAACCTCCCTAGCAGATTCACAAAGACACACTTTTATGTGGTTCCATGTTTCGTCTATGCTTAGACCATCCATTTCCTTCACATTCAATCTTATCTCTGCACAATTCACATACTTACTTCTCACATTATCGTTTTGCAGTTTTTCTATTTTGACTCTTGTCGGAGCTGGTACCGTTTTCACTTTAGAGCGCCAACCGCGAAAGAGGTTTACTCTCGACACTACAAGAAAGTGGTCAGTTTCGACCTCAGCCCCTCTGAAAACTCTTGTGTCCTCGGTAACAGCTCTCAACCTAGAGTCAATTACTACAAAATCAATAATTGACCTCTCATTTCCTCTTTCCCACGTATATTGGTGGATACCTTTATGATCGAAGAAAGTATTCGACACAAACAGGTTCCACTCTAAACATACTTCAAGCATTCTGTTCCCGTTGTCATTCGTTCTTTTATCCCCAAACATACCTAAGACCGAATCAAATCCGTCACGTCTAATTCCCACCCACCCATTCAAATCGCCTGCCATTATAATCCTTTCGTTCATATTTTTTAGTCTCATTACAACATTCACACCAGTCCAAAAATCATCTTTCACTTCATCGCTTTCAGAATTAACAGGGGTGTAGCAAATAACAAGAAACACCCTTGTCAAACCGATTTTAAATCTGATCCACATTATTCTCGGACTTACACATTCATACTGCAACATACATTCAATCATTCTGGGAGACAGTAGCGCTGCAACACCTTGACAAGCCCTCTCCGTATCTGGTCTCCCAGACCAAATGACGAGCCTATCATTATGCTGCATTGTACCGCTACCTTTTTTCATACTCTCTGTTATACAAAGTACGTCCAAACATTTGCTCACCATAGTATCACACAGTTCGTTCATCTTTCTTTCCATTCCTCCTCTAATGTTCCATGTACCAATTCGACATTGATCACGTTCGGTCCTCCTCTTTGCGCCACCGAAGGGTTGGCGATGTGATGGATAGCGAACCTCATCGACATCTTTGTCGGCCATTCCCTTCCACGTACTACTTAAACATCTTAATTATACAACTTATCATATCGTTACACACATAAAACAAATAATACATATTTATACGCTTAATATAACATTTAACTTAACAAATAAACTACCACTAAAAATAGTTATTTTATCACTATATAATTGTTTTAAAACACTCCATGTAGACAGCAAACCAAAGAGCGCGGGTTCATTCCGATTTCATCCTTCATTTCCGATGTCATTATTCCACGCGCGGAAGGGCACGAGCGGTGGGGAGCGGAGGTTGCGGCAGGGGTTGCATGAGTCGCCAAATGACTCTTAGTCGAATACAATTGAAGCATAATGAAAATATGTAACTTAGCGAGAATAATCTATCAGAACTTATTTAACATTATCTAATTTCTAAATATTATGTAAATACCATCTGTAGTTTATTCAATCTATGTAAATAGACAAGTATTTTTGGTTAGATAAATAAGTTAGTGAGTATATAAATTAGGTAACTTTAAATATATCAATATTAATAAATAATAAATAATTCCATATGCCGACTAGGAATTTAAGACAAAATATAACATTCTTCTGCAAATTCATAAACAACCAACTATCAGACGCACTCACTGACCAATAGGATGCATGATCTGGGAAACATGTATGAGGTTAGTGTTGATATATTTATTGACTCCATTTATAGAACTAAGCATAATCTATACCAGCACCTTGTTAAATCCTACAAATTAGAGCATAGTCGGTAACGTAGTTTTAGTGTTTTGTCTTATATGTAGTGTTCTTCTAATTTCTATTTTATTGTATGTTAATTCTTACATTGTACTAATATTGTTACATATTTAGTTTTTTTTAAATTATTTTTTAATATATTCTCATTATACACGTAATCATAATTTTACATTTGTGTATTAATAGATCTATTTTGTACCTACTTTATATGGATTACCTCTATATACTGTTAGTATTTCCTGTACAGGGTTTTCCAATAAGAGGTGTTATTTTGAATAGGTAGCTATTTACGTAGATGTTATTTTTGAAGCTGTCATTTTTTGACATTTGACAAGTAGAAACTGCGCCATCAATAAAAATGGAACGATACACGCTTCAACAACGCATTGAAATTATTAAAATTCACTTGAGGGAATGAAATGCAAATCATCTTGAGTGATGAGGCCCATTTCCACCTCGGTGGCTTCGTCAACAAGCAAAATTGTAGCATGTGGGGCTTGGAAAACCCAAGAGTTATTGTTGAAAAGCCTCTCTATCCTCAACGTGTGACTGTTTGATGCGGTTTATGGTCCGGTGGAGTCATTGGACCTTACTTTTTCGCAAATGAGGCTGGAGCAACAATGGTGAATGGATTGCGCTATCGAGAGATGATTAATGATTTTTTATGGCCGGAATTGGATGGTATTGATCTGGACAACGTTTACTTTCAACAAGACGGCGCTACGTGCCACACAAGCAACGAAACCATTGATCTTTTACGATTGAATAACAAAATAACACCTCTTATTGGAAAACCCTGTATAACACAGATATTTTCACATGTACACTGCATCATCTATCACTTTTATATAAAAGCCTTTTTAGGCGTATAAATAAATAAATTTCACTTTTGTTTTCGGTTCAATTCAATTCATTGGAAAACTTTGGAAGGTTATACAAATCTATGTAATATTTAATCACCGAATATAATATTACGTAAAATAATCAGGACTCAATAGATCAGTAAGGTAGGGGTCCTGGGTTCTGTAATATCCTTCATATTAGTATATGAGTTCACCGGTTCCATGATAACTCAACACAGTGACAATTCAACACACTTTTAAAAAGTGATATAAAGTCATTAGAAACCATGAAAAAAAAATTTAAACCTAACCTTACCTAACCTACTTAACCCAGTAAATAAAGTTTTTGTTTCATCATTTTCCGTGACTTTATATAACTTTTTAAAAATGTGATGAATTATCATTTTGATGATTTATCCGGTCACCGAGTTCACTCATAGATGACACTAGATTAGTATATTAGGTTAGCTATAGATGACATTAGCTGTCCAGAATAATAGAATAAATAAAGTGGAAACCTCAAGGTTGAGGCCCAGATTATATCAACCGCCTGCTATCAGATTCCATAGATAATCTATCACAATAAAAAATCCAAAGCGTTTTGTTGAAATCGGCGTTTTCTTGATTAAAAAACCCTGAAGACATAACAGGTTTGATTATAATAATAATAACATGGCATTTATATAGCGCAGTTAAGTATCATTTCACTTGAAGTACGCTTAACCATAACAAACTTAAAAACGGTAATTTAGTATTAGTAGTCATGTTCTTAAAATAATTCCTACAGTGTGCCTTACCCAATACAGATCTGATATTATAACACTGAATATATAGTGTATCTTCCAGAATGCGACTATTACATATTGCTCAGTAAAATTTAGCCTTCAGGCGCATTCTCACAGTTCGTATTTTTAAAGCTAGTGTAGCTTCCCACATTTGCAGATTCGACCCTACAATAAAACAATTCATTGGCCTGGTATTTTTATAAACATATTGTCTTGTTTGTATCATTTATGATTTAAGAATTGGTGACATTTTACTGCAAGCGGCGGCAGTTTTCAAATAGAGCTGTGCGCTATCTATTTTATGATGACCCTAGTTAAACCATTATGCCTAAAAATATTTGCCAATACCTTTCCCACCCCTGTCCCATAGTAATAAAAACCCCAAATAAAGTTTCATCTCCCAATAATTCCTTTAAAATATTTGTATTGTTTAAGTCACGTCTGTATCATTAATAATAGTTAAGTGCATTTTATTTATGTTAAGAATGTTGTTTGCCAACGAGCGGGTGGAACATCTTTATTTTTGTAAAACGTCCTTCAGAATTTAGTTTAAATACAGATACCTCCCAGAAAAAGGACAGTATTAGAGTGTTGCTATAACTGGTAGGTACAGACGTACCTACGGAGGAGCGAGTGTTGAAATAACTGGTAGGTACATGCGTACCTAGGCAGTCAGTCGTGAGATAATTACTAGGTTTATGTAAACCTAGGGAAAACTGAAGAATAGAGGAAACTAGACCTTTATTTCTTTCAGTTTAAGTTTTAGCAGAGGAAAATAAGATCCTCTGCAATTATATTGTGAATTAATAAATTTATATGTCAAGAAGAAGAAGTGTTTTCCTGCATTCCATCTGACGGCGTGTTCTCGTACCACGATAGCAGAAACATATGGTCCTTCGAGCCGGATCGGGAACAGCAGCATCATGGAAGCGGGACAACACTCAAAGACGTCATCTGTCTGCGGCAGCAAGGCGGGAACCAGCAGGAGCTGGATGGAGGCTCAAATAAAAGCTTCAGCAACCAAGGTGCACATCACGAGACAAAAAGCCCGCCTACTTACGGAGATGGCTGAAGCAAAGGCTGCCGAAGCAAAGATGGCTGCAGCAATGTCAGTCTTGGAAGCAGAGGAGCAACATGCGGCGCTCGTTTTAGAAGCTGCATCAAGGACTTCGCAACGGACTCTCGAGGATAGAGTCAATGACTGGGTGGACCAGTCACATCACAGTTCATCATCAGAACTTGGAAATCACGATGAACAGCCTCTTCGAGATCAAATGGAGCAGCAACAGGAACTGCTCCATGATGGGCGGTCATCACTACAACCGCCCACAAGAACTGCACAGCAACAGCCCTTGGCAGGGCAGACTCTCCCGTCGCAAATGGAGTCTCGGGTAGAACAAGCTCATCCGCTGCAATTGGAACAGCGGTTGGAGCAGAACAAGGGTGGGCGGTACACATCACTCCCACCAAAAGGATCCTCAGAGCAGCAGCCCTTGGCAGGGCAGACTCTCCCATCGCAATTGGAGCCTCGGGCAGAGCAGACTCTTCCGCTGCACTTGGGACAGCGGTTGGAGCAGCAGCAGCAGGGCGGGCGGTACGAGCTACTCCCACCCAGAGGAACATCGCATCAGCAGCCCTCGGTAGGGCAATCTCTTCAGCTGCAGTCGACGCAGCCTCAGCAGCCAAGCAGTAGCTACTGGGAGCTGCCTACATCAGAGCAGCCATTCAACTTAGCAGAGCAACGCGACGGGCAACAGTGGCCAGAGTCGCAGGGCCGATTCCAGGGACCAACACCTGCTATAACTGAAGACCGTCTCGCGGAATCAATTGGTAAGGCAATGTCTTTATATAATACCAGGCCCAAAGTTAATGATCTTCCCACATTTAACGGCAATCCAATTGAATGGATTGCATTCAAATCAATATACCATCATACCACAGACTTCTTAAAAGTATCTGACAGCGAAAATTTATATAGATTACAAAAATCGTTAAAAGGAGAGGCGCGTGACGCGGTTTCTTCCCTTCTATTATCTCCTTGCAATGTCAAGGAAATAATAAATACGTTAGAAAATATTTTTGGCAACACGGATCACATCATACAAAAAACTATTGGTGAGATCCGAAATTTAAGTAAATTAGATGAGAATACCAGTTCAGACGCCATAATTCGATTTTCTTGTAAAGTAAAAAATTTAATTTCTATGTTAAAATCATTTAAAAATATCGGACATTTGCACAATCCAGATTTGTTGTCGACATTAATCGGTAAACTGCCTAGTACACTACGAACGTTGTGGCTTACAGACAAAGATAGGCGGAACACAACACAGCCAATACTCTGCTATTTATCACTTTGGCTGGAAGAAATCGTCATTAATTCACGTGACTCAGGAATAAGTTTTAATTCTAAAATCAGTAACGAAACTAAATTCGCTTCCAATAACCATTTCAAGCAGTATAGTAATAATTATCATCCACGGCAAGCTAATCAACATCAAAATAAACAAAATTTTAATAGGCCTTATGCATCCAAAAATAATCATTTCGAACGTTCGTACGATACGTCAAAAAAATTCCTTTATCACACCACTAATAATGGAAAACCACCGTGCTGTGTTTGCAAAGGAGAACACCAGATTTGGCAATGTGAGAAATTTAAAAATGTCCCAATAACGCAAAGATGGGAAATTGCTAAATATAATAATGTTTGTTATAAGTGCTTAGGGTACGGACATTCCCGTTTTAATTGTAAAGTAAATTTAAAATCACCAAACAAAAAATTTCATGATTTATTGGTTAATCACAATCGGGTGGAAACCGATGAAGTTGTCACAAACACGTGGGAAAGTAATCAAGTACTTTTAAAAATTATTCCGATTACGGTATACGGGCCACTCGGAAGCCGAGATATTCATGCGCTATTAGACGATGGGTCAACCGTCACATTGTTAGACCAAGAAGTAGCCAAACAAATCGGTTTGTCTGGACCAGTTAGTGACCTCTCATTGCATGGAGTCAATGAAATGAGCTCCAACAACGCGGATTCTATGTCAATAAATGTAAAAATAAAAGGTAAAAACGAAGTAGAATCGTACATAGCTAGTGCTCGAACCGTTCGGGATTTAAAGATACCAGCTCAAATGGCGCTATCTAATTCTTACATTGCGAGTAATAAACACTTAAAGAACGCTCCTCGCTTTGATAGGAATGTAAAACCCCAAATGTTAATTGGGAAAAACAACTGGGAATTAATTATTTCCAGAAAAATAGTTCAGGGAGATAAAAATAAAGTATCATTATCTTATACAAAGCTTGGTTGGGTCGCGCTCGGCCATATTTCAAATAAAACGGGAAATAGTGTGGAATTCAATTTTCATGTTCAGGAAAACGAAAATAGCGAATTGCATGAAATTATCAAAGAGAGTTTTAAGATAGACGAGATGGGAGTAGTGAGCCCGAAAATATGCAAAGATGATAAACGTGCATATTCCCTGTTAGAAAGTACCACAAAACGCGCTAGTCAGGGGTGTCATTGGGAGACGGGTTTGCTGTGGAAGGAAGAAGAAAGATATTTTCCTGATAGTCTTCAGGTTGCGGAAAATAGATTAAAAACTTTAGAAAAGAGAATGGACAAAGACCCTGAATTTGCGGAAGCCTACTGCAACAAAATACAACATTATTTAGATAAAGGATATGCAAAAAAATTCAATTTCAGTGGTAGGTATCCGGATAGCTCGGATAAATTTTATTTACCACATTTTGCTGTTTACAACCCAAATAAGCCAGGAAAGCTGCGGGTTGTATTTGATGCGGCGGCAAAATCAAAGGGAATTTCTTTGAATGATAGGCTTTTAACCGGGCCCGATCTATATAATTCTCTGCTAGGAATGCTTTTTAAATTTAGGCAAAATAAAATTGCATTTACCGCCGATATCCAAGAAATGTTTTTACAAATTAAAATTATTGATGAAGATACACCGTTTCAGTTGTTTTTATGGAGAGGAAAAGATCGTAAGGTAGCCCCGTCTGTATACGCTATGAATTCAATGATTTTTGGCGCAAAATCATCACCTTGTTCGGTGCAATTCGTAAAAAATAAAAACGCGGATCAATTTTTATCTCAGTTTCCCCAGGCCGTCGAAGCAATAAAAACAAAACATTACATGGACGACTATTTAGATAGTGTAAATTCAGTAGAAAGTGCGAAGAAATTAATACAAGATATTACATACATACATGCTCAAGGCGGGTTTAATATCACCGGCTGGGCAAGTAACGCGCCAGAGGCGCTAGAAAACATTCCCGTAGCCCACAGGTCGAAGAATGTTGTTTGTTTCGAACAAGGTGAGGAAAACATACAGAGAACATTAGGTTTGCAATGGGATCCAAATTCAGACACATTGTCATTCGATCTAAGCTTCAAAAAAATTCCCGGGGATATTATTTCTGGGAAGCAAAGACCCACGAAAAGGCAGATGTTGAAAGTCATTATGACAATATTCGATCCGCCCGGGTTTTTAGCACCCCTGACAGTTCGGTCTAAAATACTACTGCAAAATGTATGGAGGTCGGGTACTGACTGGGATAAGAAATTAAATGATCGTAATTTTAATGAATGGCTTCAGTGGTTGGAAGCCTTAAGGTCAATAAGTAAAGTTAAAATTCCTAGGTATTACGAGATTTTATGCGATGGTGAAAACGCCGTAGACAGACAACTTCATATTTTCTGTGATGCGAGCGAAAAGGCAATGTGTTGTGTAGCTTATAGTCGTGTTCAAAATGCTAATGGTCAGGTCTTCGTAAATTTTATTGCTAGCAAAACCCGCGTAGCCCCAATCAAGCCGATGTCAATTCCGCGCTTAGAATTGCAAGCAGCCCTTTTAGGTAGTAGATTATATAAATGTATAATCGGTGAACACACGCTCACCTTTAACTCGAAACATTTTTGGACAGATTCAAAAACCGTAATGTGCTGGTTAAAATCTGATTCAAGAAATTTTAAGCCTTTTGTTGCGCATAGGCTAGGTGAGTTGGATGAAACAGTTGGTTCAGAATGCTGGCGGTGGCTTCCAACTAAAGATAATATAGCAGATGAGGCTACCAGAGATACTAGAATGACAGATTTAGGATTAGAGGGACGATGGTTTTCTGGTCCCGAATTCCTAAAATCACCTCCAGAAGTATGGCCGCAAGAGAATTTGGCTAAACAGTGTGATAGCATAAACAAAGAACTATTAGAGTTAAAACCATCGGCTATCTTACTCACCACATCGGCGGCATGTTTCATAGACTTAAATAAATTCTCCAAATATTCAAGATTATTAAGAGCTACAGCGTACGTTTTTAAATTCATTAACAAATGTAGAGGCAAACAAGCAGAAAATAATTCTCTTACTGCTGATGACTTAACTTCAGCAGAACATTTTCTTATAAAAGAGTCTCAGAAAAGAACGTTTCATAGAGAAATTATAATTTTATCCAAAAACGAAAGATTGCCAAAAGATAGTAGATTAAGACAATTAAGTGCGTATTTAGATGTAAATGGAATAATACGCATACAGGGTAGAATTGCGGCGATTGAAGACGTACAATTAAGTACAGTCTTCCCGATAATTCTCGACAATAAAGATAAGTTAGCTCAATTATTAATTACACAGTTTCACGAGATGTCTAGCCACGGTGGAGTTGAACACGTCTTAAATGCAATAAGACAAAAGTATTGGATACTTAATGCGCGTCAGTCTATTAGAAAAATTAAATATTTATGTCAAACTTGCAAAAATAAGAGAGCCCAACCACAGGCACCTCTAATGGGATGTTTACCTATGGAAAGGTTACAACATCATATACGTCCTTTTACACACACAGGCATGGATTACTTTGGTCCCATGATAGTTACAATAGGGCGCAGAAATGAAAAACGGTACGGTGTTTTGTTTACATGTTTATCAACAAGAGCCGTGCATATTGAAATCGCGGATTCCCTGACTACGGATTCCGCCATACTAGCAATCAGACGTTTTATTGCTAGGCGCGGTTACCCGCTAACTATTTGGAGTGATAATGGAACAAACCTTAGAGGTGCTGATAAGGTATTATCAGAATCATTATCATCTCTAAACCAGGACAAATTAAATAACGAAATGTCGGTAAGGAAAATAAATTGGAAATTTAATCCGCCAGGATCTCCTCACCACGGAGGCTCCTGGGAAAGTCTAATAAAATCAATTAAAACTACGTTTTACGCCATATTACGCGAGCAAGCACCACGCCCGGACACTTTGCACACATTGCTGTTAGAAGCAGAAAATATAGTTAATAGTAGACCACTCACACACGTTTCTCTCGATAGCAAGGATTTTGAAAGTCTAACACCAAATCATTTCCTGTTAGGTTATAAATATGACACCCCAATCGTAGGGGTCTTTGATCACGGCGATTTATGCCTAAAAAAGCAATGGCGTATTGCACAATTTTTTGCCGACCAATTTTGGTCACGATGGGTAAAAGAATATTTACCTACACTGGTAAAACGTTCTAAATGGCATGACGTGATACCACCTATAAAGGTAGGCGACGTAGTTATCCTATGTGACAACACGTTGCCCCGGAATACCTGGCCAAAGGGTATGGTAGTAAAAGTATACCCCGGAGCCGATGGACAAGTTCGCGTTGTAGATATTCAAACAAATCACGGTACGTTTCGCAGACCGGCTACTAAAGTAGCAGTATTGAAGATACAACCATCGCATTCTTTTTATCCGCTAGGTGAAATGAATTCACGGGGGGAGGTGAATGCGAAATTACCTACTACAACCATTTAGTCCTAAGATAAATATTTTTTACGGAATTTCTAGTTTTAAGACATTACCAACTACAAAATTTTTAGTCATAAGATTTACATTTTTTACGGAATTTCTAGTTTTAAGACATTACCTACTACACAATTTTTAGTCATAAGATTTACATATTCCACGGAATTTCTAGTTTTAAGAGTAGCATAAATATTTGTATTTCAGATATTTTAATAAAATTAACTGGTAATTTTCGTAGACAAGCAGTAGAGTAGGTACCTAATGACGATAACAGTCGCATTCTTTGCCTATTTTGTGAAGTACCTTCACGGGAGGAGGTATGTATCTTCCAGAATGCGACTATTACATATTGCTCAGTAAAATTTAGCCTTCAGGCGCATTCTCACAGTTCGTATTTTTAAAGCTAGTGTAGCTTCCCACATTTGCAGATTCGACCCTACAATAAAACAATTCATTGGCCTGGTATTTTTATAAACATATTGTCTTGTTTGTATCATTTATGATTTAAGAATTGGTGACATTTTACTGCAAGCGGCGGCAGTTTTCAAATAGAGCTGTGCGCTATCTATTTTATGATGACCCTAGTTAAACCATTATGCCTAAAAATATTTGCCAATACCTTTCCCACCCCTGTCCCATAGTAATAAAAACCCCAAATAAAGTTTCATCTCCCAATAATTCCTTTAAAATATTTGTATTGTTTAAGTCACGTCTGTATCATTAATAATAGTTAAGTGCATTTTATTTATGTTAAGAATGTTGTTTGCCAACGAGCGGGTGGAACATCTTTATTTTTGTAAAACGTCCTTCAGAATTTAGTTTAAATACAGATACCTCCCAGAAAAAGGACAGTATTAGAGTGTTGCTATAACTGGTAGGTACAGACGTACCTACGGAGGAGCGAGTGTTGAAATAACTGGTAGGTACATGCGTACCTAGGCAGTCAGTCGTGAGATAATTACTAGGTTTATGTAAACCTAGGGAAAACTGAAGAATAGAGGAAACTAGACCTTTATTTCTTTCAGTTTAAGTTTTAGCAGAGGAAAATAAGATCCTCTGCAATTATATTGTGAATTAATAAATTTATATGTCAAGAAGAAGAAGTGTTTTCCTGCATTCCATCTGACGGCGTGTTCTCGTACCACGATAGCAGAAACATATGGTCCTTCGAGCCGGATCGGGAACAGCAGCATCATGGAAGCGGGACAACACTCAAAGACGTCATCTGTCTGCGGCAGCAAGGCGGGAACCAGCAGGAGCTGGATGGAGGCTCAAATAAAAGCTTCAGCAACCAAGGTGCACATCACGAGACAAAAAGCCCGCCTACTTACGGAGATGGCTGAAGCAAAGGCTGCCGAAGCAAAGATGGCTGCAGCAATGTCAGTCTTGGAAGCAGAGGAGCAACATGCGGCGCTCGTTTTAGAAGCTGCATCAAGGACTTCGCAACGGACTCTCGAGGATAGAGTCAATGACTGGGTGGACCAGTCACATCACAGTTCATCATCAGAACTTGGAAATCACGATGAACAGCCTCTTCGAGATCAAATGGAGCAGCAACAGGAACTGCTCCATGATGGGCGGTCATCACTACAACCGCCCACAAGAACTGCACAGCAACAGCCCTTGGCAGGGCAGACTCTCCCGTCGCAAATGGAGTCTCGGGTAGAACAAGCTCATCCGCTGCAATTGGAACAGCGGTTGGAGCAGAACAAGGGTGGGCGGTACACATCACTCCCACCAAAAGGATCCTCAGAGCAGCAGCCCTTGGCAGGGCAGACTCTCCCATCGCAATTGGAGCCTCGGGCAGAGCAGACTCTTCCGCTGCACTTGGGACAGCGGTTGGAGCAGCAGCAGCAGGGCGGGCGGTACGAGCTACTCCCACCCAGAGGAACATCGCATCAGCAGCCCTCGGTAGGGCAATCTCTTCAGCTGCAGTCGACGCAGCCTCAGCAGCCAAGCAGTAGCTACTGGGAGCTGCCTACATCAGAGCAGCCATTCAACTTAGCAGAGCAACGCGACGGGCAACAGTGGCCAGAGTCGCAGGGCCGATTCCAGGGACCAACACCTGCTATAACTGAAGACCGTCTCGCGGAATCAATTGGTAAGGCAATGTCTTTATATAATACCAGGCCCAAAGTTAATGATCTTCCCACATTTAACGGCAATCCAATTGAATGGATTGCATTCAAATCAATATACCATCATACCACAGACTTCTTAAAAGTATCTGACAGCGAAAATTTATATAGATTACAAAAATCGTTAAAAGGAGAGGCGCGTGACGCGGTTTCTTCCCTTCTATTATCTCCTTGCAATGTCAAGGAAATAATAAATACGTTAGAAAATATTTTTGGCAACACGGATCACATCATACAAAAAACTATTGGTGAGATCCGAAATTTAAGTAAATTAGATGAGAATACCAGTTCAGACGCCATAATTCGATTTTCTTGTAAAGTAAAAAATTTAATTTCTATGTTAAAATCATTTAAAAATATCGGACATTTGCACAATCCAGATTTGTTGTCGACATTAATCGGTAAACTGCCTAGTACACTACGAACGTTGTGGCTTACAGACAAAGATAGGCGGAACACAACACAGCCAATACTCTGCTATTTATCACTTTGGCTGGAAGAAATCGTCATTAATTCACGTGACTCAGGAATAAGTTTTAATTCTAAAATCAGTAACGAAACTAAATTCGCTTCCAATAACCATTTCAAGCAGTATAGTAATAATTATCATCCACGGCAAGCTAATCAACATCAAAATAAACAAAATTTTAATAGGCCTTATGCATCCAAAAATAATCATTTCGAACGTTCGTACGATACGTCAAAAAAATTCCTTTATCACACCACTAATAATGGAAAACCACCGTGCTGTGTTTGCAAAGGAGAACACCAGATTTGGCAATGTGAGAAATTTAAAAATGTCCCAATAACGCAAAGATGGGAAATTGCTAAATATAATAATGTTTGTTATAAGTGCTTAGGGTACGGACATTCCCGTTTTAATTGTAAAGTAAATTTAAAATCACCAAACAAAAAATTTCATGATTTATTGGTTAATCACAATCGGGTGGAAACCGATGAAGTTGTCACAAACACGTGGGAAAGTAATCAAGTACTTTTAAAAATTATTCCGATTACGGTATACGGGCCACTCGGAAGCCGAGATATTCATGCGCTATTAGACGATGGGTCAACCGTCACATTGTTAGACCAAGAAGTAGCCAAACAAATCGGTTTGTCTGGACCAGTTAGTGACCTCTCATTGCATGGAGTCAATGAAATGAGCTCCAACAACGCGGATTCTATGTCAATAAATGTAAAAATAAAAGGTAAAAACGAAGTAGAATCGTACATAGCTAGTGCTCGAACCGTTCGGGATTTAAAGATACCAGCTCAAATGGCGCTATCTAATTCTTACATTGCGAGTAATAAACACTTAAAGAACGCTCCTCGCTTTGATAGGAATGTAAAACCCCAAATGTTAATTGGGCAAAACAACTGGGAATTAATTATTTCCAGAAAAATAGTTCAGGGAGATAAAAATAAAGTATCATTATCTTATACAAAGCTTGGTTGGGTCGCGCTCGGCCATATTTCAAATAAAACGGGAAATAGTGTGGAATTCAATTTTCATGTTCAGGAAAACGAAAATAGCGAATTGCATGAAATTATCAAAGAGAGTTTTAAGATAGACGAGATGGGAGTAGTGAGCCCGAAAATATGCAAAGATGATAAACGTGCATATTCCCTGTTAGAAAGTACCACAAAACGCGCTAGTCAGGGGTGTCATTGGGAGACGGGTTTGCTGTGGAAGGAAGAAGAAAGATATTTTCCTGATAGTCTTCAGGTTGCGGAAAATAGATTAAAAACTTTAGAAAAGAGAATGGACAAAGACCCTGAATTTGCGGAAGCCTACTGCAACAAAATACAACATTATTTAGATAAAGGATATGCAAAAAAATTCAATTTCAGTGGTAGGTATCCGGATAGCTCGGATAAATTTTATTTACCACATTTTGCTGTTTACAACCCAAATAAGCCAGGAAAGCTGCGGGTTGTATTTGATGCGGCGGCAAAATCAAAGGGAATTTCTTTGAATGATAGGCTTTTAACCGGGCCCGATCTATATAATTCTCTGCTAGGAATGCTTTTTAAATTTAGGCAAAATAAAATTGCATTTACCGCCGATATCCAAGAAATGTTTTTACAAATTAAAATTATTGATGAAGATACACCGTTTCAGTTGTTTTTATGGAGAGGAAAAGATCGTAAGGTAGCCCCGTCTGTATACGCTATGAATTCAATGATTTTTGGCGCAAAATCATCACCTTGTTCGGTGCAATTCGTAAAAAATAAAAACGCGGATCAATTTTTATCTCAGTTTCCCCAGGCCGTCGAAGCAATAAAAACAAAACATTACATGGACGACTATTTAGATAGTGTAAATTCAGTAGAAAGTGCGAAGAAATTAATACAAGATATTACATACATACATGCTCAAGGCGGGTTTAATATCACCGGCTGGGCAAGTAACGCGCCAGAGGCGCTAGAAAACATTCCCGTAGCCCACAGGTCGAAGAATGTTGTTTGTTTCGAACAAGGTGAGGAAAACATACAGAGAACATTAGGTTTGCAATGGGATCCAAATTCAGACACATTGTCATTCGATCTAAGCTTCAAAAAAATTCCCGGGGATATTATTTCTGGGAAGCAAAGACCCACGAAAAGGCAGATGTTGAAAGTCATTATGACAATATTCGATCCGCCCGGGTTTTTAGCACCCCTGACAGTTCGGTCTAAAATACTACTGCAAAATGTATGGAGGTCGGGTACTGACTGGGATAAGAAATTAAATGATCGTAATTTTAATGAATGGCTTCAGTGGTTGGAAGCCTTAAGGTCAATAAGTAAAGTTAAAATTCCTAGGTATTACGAGATTTTATGCGATGGTGAAAACGCCGTAGACAGACAACTTCATATTTTCTGTGATGCGAGCGAAAAGGCAATGTGTTGTGTAGCTTATAGTCGTGTTCAAAATGCTAATGGTCAGGTCTTCGTAAATTTTATTGCTAGCAAAACCCGCGTAGCCCCAATCAAGCCGATGTCAATTCCGCGCTTAGAATTGCAAGCAGCCCTTTTAGGTAGTAGATTATATAAATGTATAATCGGTGAACACACGCTCACCTTTAACTCGAAACATTTTTGGACAGATTCAAAAACCGTAATGTGCTGGTTAAAATCTGATTCAAGAAATTTTAAGCCTTTTGTTGCGCATAGGCTAGGTGAGTTGGATGAAACAGTTGGTTCAGAATGCTGGCGGTGGCTTCCAACTAAAGATAATATAGCAGATGAGGCTACCAGAGATACTAGAATGACAGATTTAGGATTAGAGGGACGATGGTTTTCTGGTCCCGAATTCCTAAAATCACCTCCAGAAGTATGGCCGCAAGAGAATTTGGCTAAACAGTGTGATAGCATAAACAAAGAACTATTAGAGTTAAAACCATCGGCTATCTTACTCACCACATCGGCGGCATGTTTCATAGACTTAAATAAATTCTCCAAATATTCAAGATTATTAAGAGCTACAGCGTACGTTTTTAAATTCATTAACAAATGTAGAGGCAAACAAGCAGAAAATAATTCTCTTACTGCTGATGACTTAACTTCAGCAGAACATTTTCTTATAAAAGAGTCTCAGAAAAGAACGTTTCATAGAGAAATTATAATTTTATCCAAAAACGAAAGATTGCCAAAAGATAGTAGATTAAGACAATTAAGTGCGTATTTAGATGTAAATGGAATAATACGCATACAGGGTAGAATTGCGGCGATTGAAGACGTACAATTAAGTACAGTCTTCCCGATAATTCTCGACAATAAAGATAAGTTAGCTCAATTATTAATTACACAGTTTCACGAGATGTCTAGCCACGGTGGAGTTGAACACGTCTTAAATGCAATAAGACAAAAGTATTGGATACTTAATGCGCGTCAGTCTATTAGAAAAATTAAATATTTATGTCAAACTTGCAAAAATAAGAGAGCCCAACCACAGGCACCTCTAATGGGATGTTTACCTATGGAAAGGTTACAACATCATATACGTCCTTTTACACACACAGGCATGGATTACTTTGGTCCCATGATAGTTACAATAGGGCGCAGAAATGAAAAACGGTACGGTGTTTTGTTTACATGTTTATCAACAAGAGCCGTGCATATTGAAATCGCGGATTCCCTGACTACGGATTCCGCCATACTAGCAATCAGACGTTTTATTGCTAGGCGCGGTTACCCGCTAACTATTTGGAGTGATAATGGAACAAACCTTAGAGGTGCTGATAAGGTATTATCAGAATCATTATCATCTCTAAACCAGGACAAATTAAATAACGAAATGTCGGTAAGGAAAATAAATTGGAAATTTAATCCGCCAGGATCTCCTCACCACGGAGGCTCCTGGGAAAGTCTAATAAAATCAATTAAAACTACGTTTTACGCCATATTACGCGAGCAAGCACCACGCCCGGACACTTTGCACACATTGCTGTTAGAAGCAGAAAATATAGTTAATAGTAGACCACTCACACACGTTTCTCTCGATAGCAAGGATTTTGAAAGTCTAACACCAAATCATTTCCTGTTAGGTTATAAATATGACACCCCAATCGTAGGGGTCTTTGATCACGGCGATTTATGCCTAAAAAAGCAATGGCGTATTGCACAATTTTTTGCCGACCAATTTTGGTCACGATGGGTAAAAGAATATTTACCTACACTGGTAAAACGTTCTAAATGGCATGACGTGATACCACCTATAAAGGTAGGCGACGTAGTTATCCTATGTGACAACACGTTGCCCCGGAATACCTGGCCAAAGGGTATGGTAGTAAAAGTATACCCCGGAGCCGATGGACAAGTTCGCGTTGTAGATATTCAAACAAATCACGGTACGTTTCGCAGACCGGCTACTAAAGTAGCAGTATTGAAGATACAACCATCGCATTCTTTTTATCCGCTAGGTGAAATGAATTCACGGGGGGAGGTGAATGCGAAATTACCTACTACAACCATTTAGTCCTAAGATAAATATTTTTTACGGAATTTCTAGTTTTAAGACATTACCAACTACAAAATTTTTAGTCATAAGATTTACATTTTTTACGGAATTTCTAGTTTTAAGACATTACCTACTACACAATTTTTAGTCATAAGATTTACATATTCCACGGAATTTCTAGTTTTAAGAGTAGCATAAATATTTGTATTTCAGATATTTTAATAAAATTAACTGGTAATTTTCGTAGACAAGCAGTAGAGTAGGTACCTAATGACGATAACAGTCGCATTCTTTGCCTATTTTGTGAAGTACCTTCACGGGAGGAGGTATGTATCTTCCAGAATGCGACTATTACATATTGCTCAGTAAAATTTAGCCTTCAGGCGCATTCTCACAGTTCGTATTTTTAAAGCTAGTGTAGCTTCCCACATTTGCAGATTCGACCCTACAATAAAACAATTCATTGGCCTGGTATTTTTATAAACATATTGTCTTGTTTGTATCATTTATGATTTAAGAATTGGTGACATTTTACTGCAAGCGGCGGCAGTTTTCAAATAGAGCTGTGCGCTATCTATTTTATGATGACCCTAGTTAAACCATTATGCCTAAAAATATTTGCCAATACCTTTCCCACCCCTGTCCCATAGTAATAAAAACCCCAAATAAAGTTTCATCTCCCAATAATTCCTTTAAAATATTTGTATTGTTTAAGTCACGTCTGTATCATTAATAATAGTTAAGTGCATTTTATTTATGTTAAGAATGTTGTTTGCCAACGAGCGGGTGGAACATCTTTATTTTTGTAAAACGTCCTTCAGAATTTAGTTTAAATACAGATACCTCCCAGAAAAAGGACAGTATTAGAGTGTTGCTATAACTGGTAGGTACAGACGTACCTACGGAGGAGCGAGTGTTGAAATAACTGGTAGGTACATGCGTACCTAGGCAGTCAGTCGTGAGATAATTACTAGGTTTATGTAAACCTAGGGAAAACTGAAGAATAGAGGAAACTAGACCTTTATTTCTTTCAGTTTAAGTTTTAGCAGAGGAAAATAAGATCCTCTGCAATTATATTGTGAATTAATAAATTTATATGTCAAGAAGAAGAAGTGTTTTCCTGCATTCCATCTGACGGCGTGTTCTCGTACCACGATAGCAGAAACATATAGTTTATACAAAGTGATGACAAAACTTAGAATACCAATGACAGCAGGACAGGACAAAACAAGAATATTAAAACTAAAAACATAATATAAAACAGGAGGCAGCACAAACTGCTCAGAAATGAGAATCTTCTGAGAAGACATTTTAAAAGGTACAATAAGGAGGCAACCGAAACCAAACAATTACAGGAAGTTTTAGAATATGGCTTATTATAAAATATCGAAAAAAAGTTAAGATTTATGAATGGTAAGATTTTCCAATTGCGACTGTTACCTTTTTATTTTCTGTGTCTTGTTCTTTTTCATGTTTTGTTTAGACTTATTCATATTATCTTCTTCTTCAATGGATATCTGGAAAATATAGGTACCATCGTAAGAAAGGTCCAAGGAACCAAAGCGCGGTACAACTTTACCTGTGACTGGTACAAGTGGTTGGTCGGTAGGTACCTACAAGTCCAGATTGGCGATATTAAAATGTGCCATGTGTGCTGAAAGGTCTGCTGCGGAATTTTCGTCCACAAAAGGAATAGGGAATTTTACCTTTACGGAAACTATTGGAGGCTGCCCGAGCGTATCGGCCCAAGGCTGGGATTAGGGTTGCCACAATTGTTTGAAAATGTTTTTTTCCAACGTTACTTTACACTTTACAAATTCAAGGGCAAATGAATGACAACGTAATTTAAAAGAGGTGAAGCTGTTTTTTTGGTTAAATTTTTGACGAATTTAGAACACTATAAGACTATTTTATAGAAGAACAATAAACAAACGCCCTTGAGATGATTTTGCACAAAAACGGCGCTATAAAAATCATCCAAACATTATTATTATCATTAAATAGCTCTACGGACGTGTATCGTGATCCTAACATTTGCCCAATCGGGGCTTAAATTTCCTATACAAAACTGTGATATCAGGGGAGGGTATGTTAGACAAAATGGATTTGTTTTCATTCAAATTTGTAAGGAAGACACTTCTAGTTTTCTTCTTTACTCTATTATTGTTAAGTTTTAGTACCTACCCGACTTCGTATGAGAAATAAAACAAAAAAACGACATTTTGATTTTGATCACGTATGCCTCGAGATTCTTTTTGTCAAAAAACTTGAATTTTCAAAGCTCATAGTTCATGATGAAAATAATTGTCGCATTGTTCTAGTAAAACGCAGGAAACGTAAATGGCTTTTGGAAGGTTAAGTTGATAATGCGCCGAATTAAAATCTTCTAATTCCGAAAAACTCCGCCCGCCCTTACCCCTCCCCACTCCTTCCACTGTTCAATTGTAATCCAAATTTAATTTTAGACTTTAGTGTATACTTGCTCCTAATGAGGTGAACCTTGTTCATGAAACATGTAAAGGTTATATATATATTAAAGTGATGTAAACAAAGTTATTTGTGTTTTAATATAATAAAATCTTCTCATAGTATTTGCAGTACTGATTCTGAGAAATTCATCCCCGAGTTAACTAACTTACCGCCCTTGAGGTGATTTTCTCACGAAAACGGGGCTATACAAGTAATCCAATCATTAATTAACCATCACATCATATATCGTCTCCGTACATATTCTGTTATTCTGATTCTAGGACTGACCCGACACAAGAATTTAGTTCTCTTGACCATGCGATGTCTTCCTCGGGCGTCCCCGACTTTTCACTTCTACTATTCATATTCGCGTCATATATTCTTCTTATACTCTTTCTTTTTTCATTCGCCCTACATGCCTAAACCATCTAAGCGTCTGTTTTAATCTTAATCATGAAGCTTACATCATTATTGGATTATTTGCGGATCTCCACGTTTTAACACAGTTATAAATGGTTTTAAAACACGTGGATCTAATTTCTAGAACATTCTATCTACTTTAAACCTTTCTCTGCCAGTTTCATGCCTCACTGCCATACATCAGTTTCAGTTTCAGTTTCTCGCTGTGAACGGTTTTTCGGCAACCCTGTCGTATGGGCAGTTCCGGTCACAGGCTATAGGGGGAAATCTACGTGGGTATTCATAAATAAAACAAAGGCAGGGGGAGGGAGTTGGGGGAGTTTAACCCGGAGGTTCTTTGCATACGGAGACCCGGAACGGGAATACGGGGTACGGGGTGGACTTGACGAATCCTATTTGCCAAGCCTTGCTTTAAACCGGTCAAAGAGATTTCCGGGAAAAGGAATGCTGATTTAGAAAATAAAATTTGATGTTTGCGATAATATATTAATCGTTTAACCTTCAAAAGACATTTGATGTTCGATTCACATGATTATTGATTAATTGCTTACAGAGTTGTTTAGTTGAGTTAAGAAGGTTATAATATTATACTAGCTGAGACCCGTGAACAATCACGGGATATAATAATATGATAAATATTATCAATTTACTTCATCCTACGTACAATTTTACTTGTTTTGAAAAATTAGAGAGGATCAGAAATTTACCTTTCGAATAAACCTTAGCAAATCTTGTTAGTTACACAGTAAAAACGCATTTATGAAAATTGAACAAGCAAGACCCTTGAAAAATCACGAAATCTTATTTTACTTGTCAAGATTAACCCTAAGATTGGGAATTTGTTATAAAAAAACATGTATTGTGGGTAAGAACATCTCTAAATTTTTCACAGCCGTGTTTGGTGACTAGCTCTGAATAGCCAGGTACTTCTCCACCTTCCTCTAACCGTCTCCTTTCCCTCCTCGCTACATTCAGCCTCACAACAAATAATAATGATTGGATTATTTATATAGCGCCGTTTTCGTGAGAAAATCACCTCAAGGGCGCTTAACAACTTAATTTATGCATTGATCACTTAGACTTAATTACTTTGGTTTATAACTAAGTTTCATAGATAGAGAGAGACTTATAACTAAGACTAATGTCGAGTGATTTACAACTAAGACTTTTAACTAATGACTTAAGCTATACATATTTTTATGACCAAGTGGGCATTTTTACACAATACCGCTACATAACGACTTACAACTACGGCTTAAACTAGAGATTTACGACTAACATACATATTTAATTTATATTTACAAATACCGATTGTTATGATTTCTGCGCGTGGTGTCAGTTATAAAATATTTAAAAAAAATTGTTTACGCGTAATAAACGGTTAATAACGGTGAAAAAAAAAGTCAAATAGAAAATCCCCTGGACTGAGCAATGCAATACCACTGATGAATAAAACAATAAAAAAAGGTCATCATTCTGGATACGACAAGTTGAAAAGGTGAGTCTTTAGTTTTGCTCTGAACTCAGATGAGCTGTCGATCTTTCGCAAATATGAAGGGAGTTTGTTCCAAGCTGTTGGGCCTGCTACTGCAAAAGCTCGGTCTCCAAAATTGGTATTGTGATTGCGCATAGGTACTGAAAGTCTACCTATGGCTGTTGAAGATGCTGATCGAAGCGTTGCTTGCCTAACATTAACATCGTTTGGAATGCAGAGTTCCGACAAGTAGGGTGGCGCCATATCATGTACGGCTTTAAAAACCATCCAGCAGAGTTTGAATTGGATTCTCTCAGGGCACTTAAGCCAATGAAGGTTCCGCAAATGTTGTGAGATGTGGGAATATTTGGGAACACCAGTTATCAGCCTTGCTGCAGCATTGAAAACTGACTGAAGTCTGTCAGTGTATATTTTAGGGAGACTTGCGTATATGCCATTGCAATAGTCGAGTCGTGATACAACGTAGGAGTTTACTAACATCTTTGTGGCGCTAGCCGGAATACTACAACATACCCAAATTGAGGAATGCCATAGTCTCACCGGCTCCAGACGGTTGGAAGCAGTTGAGGCCATTGCGCGGTATTTACAATAAAAAGATGGTTAAAATTTTGAAAACGACACTTAAGTTTAAAAAAAAATTGATTTCAAGCAGCACTAACGCACATACAACCGAACTTAGTGCCTATGATTGATAAGATTCTGATTAGGAACTAAGTATCAAAATAATGTTTTTAAGTTACTTCCCTTAAATACGGTTTTAATTAAGAATCGAAAGAAAATAGCTTTAACCGTGTTTGGTAACCAGCCATGTACTTCTCAACTTTCCTTCTCCCCATTTTCTTCCTCTCCTCATTCCCTTCAGCCTCGAATCGTACCACATTTGTGGATGCTATAGTCCCACTAGCTCCAAACAGTTGGGAGCAGTTGTGACTCTTAAGTAAGTGATATTTGGGTCCAGAGTCAAATATAATAGTATTATCTCTTTGGCCCGCATCGTTGACACAGTATTCGAGTATTTTATGAATTCATGCGATTCGGTATTATTAGTTTCGACTATATTACGTGCTACATTTCGGCAGTGACGTTTCCCATAAAATTAGTTTAAAAACATAACGAAGGCCATCATTTTGACGACCCCTTCGATAAGGGTGTGCAGCTATTCGGTAGATTTATTTAGTCACACTAAGGCTCGACAATCCGTTAAACAGTACGCGCTACCTTCACCAGAGACTCTCAAACTTTTCACGTCGTACGAGTTATTGCACGCAACGTGCCCACAATTTTTGTTCACTCTGCATGCGGCTTATCTATTTATCTGTGCAAGACGTGAAAGGAAGAAAGAAGTTATAATATTCCCCCTCTCCGTAAAAGTTGGAATGAATTCGAAGTATTACACAAACTTTATATGTTACATATTAAATTAAATACATGTATCAGCGGTCTTCAAGCAAAGCTTCATAGTAAACAATTTTGTCATTTAAGTAAATTTTAAACATAAAACTGAAAGCGAAGTGTGTAGTTTTTCTGTGTATACTATATAAACGTATAAAATATTTGTCTTGAAGAATGAATTAAGATAAATGAACTTAAATTGAATTTGCTGAAAGTTGCGCAACTCGTGCAAAGAAACGTGGCAAAGCGTAAAGCTTATTAGCTTCGCATGTTCCAAACCCAGTATGGGAAAATAATTTCATGTAATATACTATGGTAAAGTACCAAATATTCATTTTCATACCTTAAATATTCATTGATGTACTTTACACGGTTTTACTTTGTCTAATGAATAACATACATTTCTGAAGACTAATGAAATAACGAAATAACTGAAATAACTAATAAAATTAAGAGTTTATTAAAGAAAATGTGTTGTTTACGACACCAGTAACAGGCATGGCCAAATTTGGAGAAGATTTGACAAAAACACAATCATACCACACTCTTTTACAAAATCTGATGCCATATTGAATATTTACCTACTGCTTGGATTATCATAGTTCTTAGGGAAATAGTGCCACTAGGTCCATTTTACAAATGAAGACAGTAAATATTGTAATATGGAGGTTTTGGAGGAGTTTGATTATTTTTATTGAAGGGTCCGTCACCGTAAGGCCCCGTAGTAAGCGTTCAAAGATGGTTTGAAAGGGAGATATGTAAATACGAATGTTAGAGGGAGCGCGCTGATATAAAAAACGATAATAATTAAGCGAAAATGGTAAAAATATTTTTTAAAACACGACTCGTTTGAAATAGATCAAAAATCTATCGACAAATGCTTTAGTTGCATTGAAAGATACACTGTGAATTTTTCATGCCTAAAACATATTAAATAACAGAACAAAACAAAACGTGTTTTTTATAATTTTCAGAGCTTACTTTGCGATTTTTTGCGATAATATATTATTTTTGGAATTTAAAGGGTAAACGAGAAACTTGTTATAAATCGGTAGAAATTGAGTATGCAGAGGCATTAATATACTTATTTACACTCTGCTCCCATTTCCTAAATTGAGGATGGGGAAATTGGATTGGTTAAATAAAAATGAAATGGCATAAAGGGTACCAATATAACGCGAGCCAAAGTTTGAGGACATTTGTTTCTAGGGAAAATAGGGCGAGAGTGGGCCTTTATTAAAAGGATAAGTTTCTCATGGGTACGTTTTATGAGACGTGCTTTCCCGGTGATTTATTTAACTAACGTAAAGGGCCGCCTGTTATTACCCGAGGGTCGCAGTTCTAACAAACAGCGGCAGTCACCTCTGCCAACAGGCTTCCAGTGAACTGCAACTAAACTTGCTGTCACCAATCAAAACTGAGCGAACGCTATGCTAAGTACAAATACGATCACCCAACGGTAATGGCAATTTAAAACTATTGTCACAATTGAAAAACTGTGAAGTAAAATTTACAAAGTTAATTAACACATTTGTTGTCAGCTCATTTCCATCGTGAGTAGTTTTGAAATTCTTCAAGGTTTCAAATTTTATTGACGTCTCTTGTTTTGTCAAAACCTTAAAAAAATACTTTCATTTTTATAAGTGTTTAACTGAGAGGATACAAAATTGTTGATTCATTAAAAATTAAGATAATTTGTGGAACAAATCTCAGTTTTCTAACGAATAATTATGCATTTTTTATTGGAATAACTAGCTTATGAAAGTTATACTCATCAATGTAGTATATATTTGAATAAGAAGATAATACCAATAAATCTAAACGAAACATGAAACAGAACAAGACACAGAAAAATAAAAAAAGTAACGGTGAAAACTGGGAATCGAACCCAGGATCTCTGTCTTACCGGGACAACGTCTCTAACCATTCGGCCATGGGGACCTAATTATTATATTTTAATAAAATTAAGACCTTGAAAATTCCACGTTTACTAACCAAATTTTGTGATACAATTTTTATGAGCATTTTTAAACAATATGTAAAGAGTCAACACATTTGTAAAATAAGACAAGATGCCTTAATTCTTTGTAACGTTTAACAACGAATATCTCATAAAATACCAGTATATAATACTAGTAAATTGATAAATAACAAAATAAGATACTAACGTTTACGTGGAACTCATATTAGACTGGTTTCTGTAAATGCTCAAATGTTGGAATGTAGAAAAGGGTAGTTGCTTACCTGAAAAAAAGAAAACAACTCAATAAGTATTTTACTGTAACAAGCATTTCTGAAGTAATTCATGAAAATTATTTATAACAGCAAATAACAAGACAGTGATTATAGTAGAAAGACTGTCGGTAATCAAAATTACACAAAATAAAAATTTACTTCACAAATTAATTGGTTCATGTAGGAACGTTTTCACAAGGAGAAATATCTCCCCCAGATGGTATTTTATTATTTTTTATTCTTACTGAATAAAATAGATAAGCGGGTAATATTTTTAGTTTGCAATTAAAAATATAGAATAATAAATACCCTCAGTTACCTGAAAGAATCGAAAAGTTGCTTGAAATGGCAATAACCGTGTTTAGTAACCTGATCTGAATGGTCAGGTACAATAGATAGAGGGTTAACATAAAAAAAATTATAATTAATAACTATCCAATAATGGTGTACAAATTACAAAAATAACACGTAAGAATAAAACAATAAGAATCTAAAACAACAACAAAAAACAATGGACAAAGAAGTCAAGTGAAAATAAGAGATTTCTGGAATTTCGTAAAGTTTTGAGGTTGGGAGAAAGTTAATGGAATTAGAAAGAAATATAGAAAGTTTAGAGGTTTCTTAGTAGACGATGATTGATATTGATTTCGACTGTGACCAAGAGGGAAGAACATTTTGAAATTTAAAAATTTGACATTTTTTGTCACGTACTTCCCGACCTTCCCCTATTCCATTCCCTTCCTTCAACCTTGGAAAATACCCCGATTGGTGATGAAGTAATCCCAATAGTTCAGGACAGTTGGAACTCTCGTCTGGTACTCACATAAAACATAGGTTACATTATGAAAAAGTAACATTGTAAAAAAGTAATACAAAATTGTACGAACTATTCCATTGAAGTTTTAGTCGACGGATCATCCACTCATTACTAAATCAGCGATCCATCGACACAATCCCATCCTTTATCAGTGTGTTGAACCGCCCCAGGCTCCGTGGGCTAACCGTTCGAGCACGGGGGCGGTCACAGACGCATTATTATCGGCAGGTTCGAGGTCCCAGGGCCGAGGGTTCGGTCCCAGTCAGCCTGACTGCTGACCTGCCCGCGGGCGCCCGGGCGAGGGGGACGCTGGAGTCGATGAACCGACCACATGAGATTTAAGACGAGTTGTGTACCGCGGTGAAATAGACAGAGTCAATTTAAACAACATTTCGAGTTGGCAATAAAGAAAATTGGTACTAGAACAGTGATTTGACACGCTTTCTGAGAAATTACACTAAGCGTTCATCGTCAAAAAGGAAAGAGTATGTTCTGTCTGTTACAAATGCAAAATATAAAATATGCTTGACCTTTTCTGCGCGGGGTCGATGTTCCGCAGACATAGTAGGTACCTATGACTTGGTGAACGAGCTTCGCTATTAACGAAGAACACACAGAAGAAAATCATCCATAAGTTGATTTTCCCCACAATATATTCAATAGGTATCCCATATAAATAAAAATCAGATATATTTATCAGAGACACTATTTAGATTAAAAATAAATTCATTAGAACTTATTTTTAACTAATTTAATTCAAAAAGATAGCAGCCAAAAATATGGTAAAAAATCGTTGTAGTTAATATCGTTAATTCCGAATTAAAATATGAGATCGACAATAATGACGTAAAATAATTAGGTCTCCTGGCTGAGGTGTTAGAGCAAATGGTTAGAGGCGTTGTCCCGAAGATAGAGATGAGAGAGTTCCTAGGTTCGATTCCCAGTTGAGACCGATACCTTCTAATATTTGTATGTCTTGTTCCGTTTCATGTTTCGTTTACATTTATTATCTTCTTCTTCATTGATATATTACATAGACGGGTATAACCTTCGAAAGTAATCAAAAGAAGTTATTCCAATAAAATTGAATATATATACACAAAACAAACCTTCCGAAGTTATTTGCGTGGGCAGTCCTTAATACGGAATTGAGCGAATCCAACGCCCTACAATATAATCCTCGCTGCACCAATAAGGTCTTGCAATTAAATTGCCATGCGCTTTACGATGCACTTTCGACATTTTAACTGCAATTGCGTTTCTGGAACTCTTCCCTCTATCGGGGATTCTCAATATTTGCTCGCAGTCTGCTAACCGCAATGTTGCATATCGAGAATTGTCTGTGTATTCACCAAATAAAAATTAATCGTAGTGCAAAAAGATTTTTTAAATGTGTTTAATATGAATATCCCCAACAAAGGGTATGTTTTGAGGATGGAGTTTGTGGGGAGGGGAAGGAGATGGGTAAAATGAAGATGGGTGAGTACCCTACTATTCAGATCTATTCAAATTCTGAGTGGTGGTCTCACACCAGGGCGATACTGAGATTATCTTCCACTAAAAAATAAATTGTGAAATAACCCAAATTAATCGAATAAATATTTACTTGCGCACGCCGGGATACGAACCCGCGACCTTCGGCTTGATAGTCGAGAGCTTTACCCCTCGACCACGGAGGCCGTCACCTACATAATGAAACATACTTATTTCGGTTGTCTGTGATAAGCGTTATTCCCACGTGTTATTATTAATTATTCACATTTAATGAATCTGAACTGATTTTTGAAGAAAAAATCAGACAAGCGATAAAGCAAGTATCTACCTAGTTATAATATAATATTTTAACAGAAAAATATAAATGAATAAAATATTAATATCATATATTTAATATTATTTATTTCACCCCGGTTGCGATTTTCTTTATGGAATTTCAAAGTGAACGCAACTTAGGTATATCTGTTAGCAATGTCATTTCCAATATCACAAAGAGATTTTACAAAGTTAAAAAAAACGTATTTAGCGAGGTATTCAGAAGGTAGGTACTATAAATTTAAATTAATAATAAATAATATTATTAAAAACTGTTGAAGTTAGTTCATTAAAATTTGAAAAATAAATCATGAAAGCTCGAATTTTCGAGTCAAAAAGCTATCTATCACTTCTATATGAAATCATAAACTCAACAGCTAAAAATACGGCGATATCCTCGGACCATTTAATATTATTTATTTCATAATACTATATGCATTTCGAATTCCAAGAGTTAAAATTTGTTTTTCTCACAACAATGTTTGGGGATTGCACTTAAAATAATATAACTCTTCGGTACGAAACGCCAATTATATTCTCACGTGTGCATATTGTATTTTGAACAAGAGTGGAGTATTTTTAACGATACAAGGAATGAAAAAAACATATAAAAATTTCTTGTGAACACGTGTTCTGCGAAATTAAATCACTTGGGTCAGCACCCAGAGGTCACGGGTTCAAAACAAGGCGAGGATAATAAAAACATGTTTCAAATAAATAAACTAAACACAGTAATTTTTGTTATTTGTTTTTGGGGTGTTATGCCGTGTTGCGCTAACTCCTTCTTTAGCCAACGTTTCGGACAACATTGCAGTGTCCATCATCAGGGCAGATGTGTTATTTTAAGTGTCAAAAATAACACATCTACCCCGATGATGGACGCTGCAATGCTGTCCGAAACATTGGCTAGAGAAGGAGCTTTGATAGGGTTTTGACTATCATTTAGAGAATTTCTTACGGAAGGTTTCTATATATAATACAAGTATATTATACTTATAGAAAGTAGAAAAAAGTCGATGTTTTTTAATCAAGTCGTAGAAAAATATTTTCAGGCTGTTACATTGCTAACGCTTGCTAAACCTTATGAGATACATCAAAATAATTTACTACGGATTTGTATATCTTGAAAAGGCCTACAGAAAAGTCTGTGATGGTGTATGTATGTATATATCTTCTAAGGATAACCCCCATCAACGCCGGGTACACGTCATATGTATGTATATATAATTATTCAATAACTAAACATTATTAAAATATTTTTATTGATCAGATCCGAATAGTCGGATACTTACCAAACTTCTTCCCTGCCCTTTACTTGTGTCAGTCTTACTAAATTATCCTAACGGATGGGAATGCCATAGAGGCACAATAAGTGATATTTTGTCCCAAGCGGGTTTCATTTTAAATTTAACATTAAATAATTTTAATACAATAACATAAATCAGCTGTTAGGTCAGGGCAATCGCTGCGTCATTTCCAACATGAGTTAAAATTTTTCAGACTAACCAAATAAGCCCCCAATAAGAAAATGACACAATAATAGGTTATTTTTGTTGTTTGTTTTTGGGGTGTTATGTCGTGTTGCGCTAACTCCTTATTTAGCCGACGTTTCGGATATCGTTGCAGTGTCCATCATCAGGGCAGATCCGAATATGTTTTTTTTTTTTGATTTTATGGATTCTTTCGTAATCCTCTAACTAGCTAGGGAAGATCCGAAGATGTGTGGTTGTTGGTTGTCTTATTTACTTGGAAGCGATACCGTGCCGCTAGCTTCAATCCACTACGAGCGTGTAGGTATTACAGTACAAGGGAACCCATCTTCGGATCTACCGGATCTGCCCTGATGATGGACACTGCAACGATGTCCGAAACGTCGGCTAAAGAAGGAGTTAGCGCAACACGGCATAACACCCCAAAATCAAACAACAAAAATGATTTTGGGCGTGAAAATCTAAAAACTTACCTGAATAATAGGTTAGGTTAGATTGGGTCAGGTTAGTTTACGATAGATTAGGTTAAGTTATGTTAGTTTATGTTAGAGGTTAGGCAAAGAATTTATTTTTAAACTTTTACAGCTATGTTTGTTTTGTCATAGAACCAGTTTAAGGTATTCTAGTGAAGTAAGTAAAATTGGTCGTTTTCTTTTATCTATTAAAAAATCAGTGAACTAAGTGACAAGCTTTTTCGAAGCATGAAGATTAAACTATCTTTAAAATAACAATTGATAAAAATATTGATAAAAAATACAATAGAGGGCGATTTATGTTCGAACATTCCGCCCACTGTAGTCTGGCTCTAGTATTTTAGGAGGCTCTATAATTACATATGCCTGCATGTATTATCCGAGTAGATAATATGCTAATGTTACCACTAATTAAATCAATATTCGGATTCCCGGAATTATATCGGCGTTATTAATCATCCTAATTTCGGTGGTTTGTGAGGTTATGTGATGTTAAATATTACCGCGTTAAGTTTAAAAGGAACGATTGTTTCACAGAATTTGAACAATTCATCAAATTTCAAAGTTAAAATCAATGTTCTGTAAAAGTTCTATTCGAATTCTGATATTATTTTATCATGGGCTGGTTATTTCACAGTACTTGGATAATAACAGAACTAAAATAGTACTTGAAACAGAAAATTGACTTTAAAGTTTGATGAATTGTTCAAATTTTATGAAATGATAATTGGAACTGCTTGTGGGAACAATTCAGGCAAGTGATAGAAGAGGTATCAAAAATATTTTATTTTAATTAATCAATTAATAATTCTATATTTTAAATGTGTATTTCTTCGTTTAAATATTTGACAAGCTTTTTCAAAAACAAAAAATAAACATTTCAGAATAAAAAATAAAAAAATATTTTGGATATAGTTTGTCGCTTGTCTAAAATTGATAATAAGGAGTACCGATTTTCAAAACTAAAAGTTCCGCAATACGAGGAATATCATTACATCACCGACAACCGAAATTAGTACATTATTGTTACTTACATTGTTGTTAAAAATGTACGAACCATTAGCAAAGTTCACCACCAGTTACTTTACAGGCTCCTGCCTAGCACCTAGCGGTCAGAGGTAAAACTAGGGCTAACAGATAAAACAGATGTTTTGCCTTATCAATTGGCTTTCTTTTACAGTGTTTGTTTACAATTAGCTTGTCAATGTGTTTTACTTGGTTAGATTATAAAAAGCCTCGCCGACTGGATTCTTTCTTCTTCTCTCCTATAAAGTAGTAACAAGCAGTCATTATGGTCTACAGACCATTAGTAAAAGTGTTTTGTCCGGGTCGGGAATAATTGAACTCTTTGTAACATTAAATAAAGTGAAATGCAGTTTTGTGCAGTAAAAAAAAAACCATGCGTCTATTATTGAAGACTTCATCAAGCTCAAACAAATCTTAACAATTGTAAAATAGTGAGCATACGAAATGTGCTTGCAAGGAACTTGCATTGATTTTACATATTTGTCTGTTGAAAATGATTTGTTCCCGGTGAATACGGAAAGTACAGTTCGGTTCAGACCACTTGCCGACTTCTAGTTGAGGCAAAGGGTAAAGTCTGCAGTCTGGCTCGAATAATATATCATGGCCTCTTCCGCCGTACCTACTGCGTACACGGGACCGGGAGATGGGGACCGGGAGATGGGGACCGGGAGATGGGAACCGGCAATAGGGGGTCCACAAAGGAAGATGAGGGACGGGAGTCTGTGGAGAAGAGGAGGAAGGGAAGCAGAATTAATTGTCCAAAAAACCCAGCAGAAGTCTCAGAGTGGGATCTCTGCAGTCGACAGGAATTTTAGTTTCAGATTAATGACTCTAGTTATGAACTGTGAAAAAATAATGTTTTATGCGCGATTACACAGAGGAGTTATGATTCATATTTCGTATGAATACGATTTTCGAGTTTTCATTTAGTAGGGTATTCTTAAATAAATCAACAATACATTTAAAATATTCCATTTTAAATATAAATAAATTATTTTGCTGGGCCTTGCATATATGCGGAACATAATGCGGACCAAATACCGTATTTTGTTGCCATGCGACGTGAGCTTTGACCTTGGCTCCCAATGTTTCTGAAGACGAATCGGTCTGGATTTGTGAAAGTTTTTCTGTAAACTAAAATTAACTAAATTCCAACACGAAATGTCGAAATTGGACAAAACGAAAATAGCTTTTGAAATGAAGTTTAAATGTCAAGTTGTAAAAAATATTTAGGACGGGTTGTTGCGGAGAATTTGAATAATTCTTCAAATTTCAACGTTCATTTTCGGGTTCTGTCCTATTCAAGTTCTGTTATTATTTCAGTTCTGTCCAGCAACTAGCCTATAATGATAGGTAAATGGCAACTAGTATATAATGAAGTAATTTGCAAGTTCATAAACCAGATAGGTAATCTTGGAAAAAATCAATCAAATCTAAATACCAATATTTCATTTGTTCACATGAAGTTAAGGTACTTGGGTGGTTCCCTATTGACAAAGACCACTACCTTCCCAACCCCCATCTACTCCTACAACCTCCTCCATTGGAACTCAGCCCAATTTCTTGCAGCCCTAAGTGTAAGCTTAATATATTGGTAACACATGTTACTTGGAGAATATAGATTTAAAATTTTAACGCAGCCCTGAAAAAGCAACGTTTGTAGCGAAACCAGTGAAAAAATTAAGTATAATAAAATAAATATAGAAAAAAATTGTGTTTACTAAGTTATTGTTTAATTTTAAAATAATTTAAGTAATTTTAATTTAACAAAATAACAACTTTGTCTCCTGATGAAGAAACCATTGGTTTTGAAACATGTTGATATTTTTTATTAAGTAGTGGTTCAGAAAAGTTACTTATTTTATTTAAGCATTATTTATATATTTTTTAATATATCAAAGTTTTATTATTCAGACTCATTCTTAACACGCAAACCCAACTTAAAAAGCTGTTTTATATTGCATATAAAAAAGGTTATTGATTTTTTTTCAAAGATTAATCTAGATATTGTTATTTGTAACATCTAGCAAAAGTTAAGAAAAATAAAAAGACAACCTAAAATCCTCACATTCATTTTAACTTAAATAGTTGTTTCTTACAGTAATTAAGTTGAAACGATGTGTTGAAAGAACGAGTCGAAATAGTAAAACTACTACAAAAAATATTGTAAAAGTCTTCTTTTCAAATACGAAATATAACATAATAAAAAATAAAACATGTAAAAAGATCCTTGATTATTCATTTAAGTATATGATTTTCCGATTGAAAAACGGTTCCAGTACAGATGTGAACTTCATACCAACCCTCTGAAAAAGCTAATGAGTATTTTAAAGATAAGAGGAGGTATAATAGAAACACTGAGCTCAGTAATAGCATAACATATGTCGTACACAATAATATTTTATTAAAAGAATGTCCCCTTTGCTAAAGTACAAAATAAAATGTAACCTGGCAACCCTTAGAACATTTTGTTATTATTATTATGCTTTTGGAAATAATGTAGTTATATTATAAAGATATACTTTTCTTTTTTTAAATCAAATACTTGAGACTGTTCAAAAACAGTCCGGTCTGTTTTATAGATTCCCCTATTTTGACAAACGGATTGCATTTTTTAGAACATAGGCCTCAGGTGGAAATGTTGCCCCATTATTCCACCGTTATTTCAGTGGAGGATGCTCTGAGGAACTAGGGTCATTGATCCCTTCGGTACCGGTGCACACTGGTATCGGGAAACGCGTCAAAAGCGCGCCCATCTTACAAACACGGTTTACATTTGTCACATGAGAACGGGTCGCTTCTATGACTCCTTGAGTTAAACAGCTCAGCTGTGGAATGATTTTCCGGCCCCTGTGTTTCCTCCCTCCTACACCATGGGTCTATTTAAGACCTATGCTCACTATTTCATCTCCTCAAAAAGACCCCCACACAACATCCTCAAAGGTAACATCGACCCCGAGGGAAATTATTTTCCTATAAAGTTAATGTAAAATAAATAAACATAATAATAACTCAGAGAAAATCAATGATAAAAAATAATCTAAAAATTGAACTGGTATAACTAGTACCTATACGTTTTCATAGCCCAAAATTCTACGACGGTAATCTCAAAAGAAAGATCTTCTGTTTTTTAGAAATACAAAGAAACAATTATTTGTTAATATATTTTTCGTTTTTTAAAGGTTGAATTTTACCTACGTCTTTTCATAAACGCCATTTAGGTTGATGCATTTTTATAAGCGCTGTGGCAATTGTTGTACACCCAGTCATCGAGGAATAGTTGAACATCATCTTTCAACTTGTCGTCGTTGCTAAAGCGCGTTTGTGATCTTCTGTGTCCATTAGAGGAACCCATCTTGCGCATATCTTCCGATATTTCTTTCATTATGGCATCGACCAAAATAGCGATTATTTAGAAATATAGATAAATATTGAAACTTTAAAAGATGTAAAAAATATCAACTTATACCCACTACGAACCTACACTTGGAAATTTTATGATTCTTCTCTAACATGTAAGTAATTAATTAAATTCTTGGCGTGATAAATAAGTTTTAACTGTTACAATTCGCGAGTTTCGTGTACTTATAGATTTGAATTTTTGTCGATTTAAAATTTTTCTCTTCATCTCTCCACACGCTTTAGTCTAATTAATAATATTAGTAGTAAAGATTAAGAAACAATAATTGTTATCCCAGACGAAATTAACAAGACATTTTAAGGACATACGTAATTGGTACATTACTATGTATAATTTAATATTTAGTACCTTAGAACTTGTAGTAAATGTACTGTGAATAACCAAATTAAATTTTTGTAGTTCTAAAAAATATGAGATTTAACTTTTAGGATTACCCTCGTAGATATAAGATGGAAACAGAATAACAGATAACCAGCAGACAGATATAGATGGATAGAGACAGATAGAGACAGAGAAAGAGGGAGAGTGGAATTCAGAATCCTACGCAGTTCCGGACTGTAATAAATCACAGTCGACCAGACAAAATAATCTCCTTGAAAAGTTTCCAAGAAGACGGAGATAAGAGCTACATCTCTGTCAAACTAACCCCTTTTGGGGGTTGGGGAATCATTACACAAGCTCTAATGATACGGGTACACTTTTTCAATTCTGCTCGTGGATTTGTTTTCTGTTGCGTTGTAACTTAAAAATAATTTTACTGAAAACAAGTTTTTTTTTCAATTCAAAATATTTATTAATATTCTGAATGGAATTCAGGAAAAGTGACTTTTAAATAAAAGCTCAAGAATCCCTACTGCTCTCTGTCAATGAGTGCAATCTTTACGAAGACAGTGAGACTAAGACCCCAAGTATTAGAGTGTATTGTGAGGCTGAAGTGATTGAGAATGGAAGGAAATGGGAAAGAGAAAGGATGGAAAGTAACTGGTTATTCAGATATGATCAAATTGCCTCAAATTTGAATGGTGTTTTTTAAAATAAAAAAAAACACCATTATAGTGAAGTAAATTACATTTAATAATATTATTTTTAAGTTGTACAAATATTTTGTTTTATTATTGTGGCAGCTGTTTCGGCGTTCAAAGTCATTATCAAACTGTAACAATAATAATAAAAAAACTTAAATACTTGCAGAACTTCATAAATGTTTTATTAAATTTGATTCACATTTTCGTACAAAAGTTCCAAGAATTATTAATCGCAAAACAATGAATAAACGAATTGTGGTCTTTTACTAAGGCTTTTACTTTTATTAGAGTATCTAACACTTCAAGGTGTGAAAAGAATGAGAAAAAAAATCTACTGATTGGTTTAAAAAGCGCAACGAACCTTTTTCAAAAACACTGTTTTTCATTCACGGCGAAATAGAGAGTGACAAGTGCTACGCTAAATGCGACGCGACATTTCAAGTGATTTTAAATTAAAATGGGAATTCCGCAATATAATTGATTAATTGAAGATTTGGGATTAATTCCGCTTAATCCATTAGCGATAGAAAGCGCGACGCGGTAGGTGGCGTGTTTACCTAGAAAAACTTAGGCCGTATTTTTCCGCTGGTAGTTTGCCGATTTCTATGAAGCGGAATGGAGTAGCCCCAAATCAAACAAACAATGTTTTTCCACCGTCCTTCTCGGGATCACAACTCTCTACGGTACCAGATAGCTAGAATTATTATAACATTTGTTGGATTAATATTATTATTTCACGAATAACCAAGCATTGCTTTCACAAATAATTTATTTAAAACGTTGAAAGAAATTATACTTCTTAAGCCTGCATTCCGAATTTCTAGCGATTTATAACACATTTCCCTTGAACACTTTAAATTTTAAAGTTTCTATTGTGATCGGCTATGTCATCAAAATGACAATTCAACACACCTACAAGAAGTGATATAAAGTCATGAAAAGTGATGAAACGAAAACTAGGTTAAACAGTTTACATATGTAACTATTAAACCTAGTTTTTGTTTCATCACTTTTAATGACTCTCTATCACTTTTTAAAGGTGTGTTGAATTTTCATTTTGATGAAATATAACGGAATTTAAAAATATATATGTTGTTTTCGAAGATAACATCTTGTACATTTGTAATGGCTAAACGGTGATTATACGAAATTCCCTCGAAATAAAAAAAGTATACTCCGAAAATTATTAAAAACACATTTTGTTCTATTATTTAACATGTGAAAAAATTCACAGTGTATCTTTAAATGCAATTTAAGTATTAGTTGGTAGATTTTTGCTGTATTTTAAGAGAGTCCTGTTTTAGGAAATATTTTCACCATTTTAGCATATTTATTATCGTTTATCAATATTAGCGCGCTCTATTTAACATTCGTATTTACATATCAATAGTAATTTGATTAGTACTTAGATAAAGTGAGCCTGACTCATAAACGCTTCTAAATTTTACACAACTGATGAAGTAATTATTAAGGGGGTTTATGAATTAAGACATCAATTAGTGGCAATTAGATATAGTTCACTCTTTGCCGACAGGACCACTATTTGAGCTGTCAAAAAAATCGAAAATTAATTTTTGATTACCAAATACTGTTCATTGGTAGCAACACTACTACATTGTTTTCGATTATTCTTTATGTATATTTAAAAAAAAACTGTTTATAATCTGATGCATATTTCCGGTATCTTGTTACGTAAAGTAAGTACCTGCAGTGATCAATGATATTAAAAGCAAAGCGGCTAAGTGCGCTTATTTTGGAGCCGGAGGACAAACTCATTCAGAAATCTGGAAAGCTAATTACAAAGGCTTATCAGTTTCAGAGTTTTAGGGAAAAACTAAATATGCATTACACCAAGCTATCGTTAGGAAATGATAACGTTTAAAATAAAGAAACTTTTATTTATTTATTTATGGCTTTCATAAAACATAAAGGATAATTTTTACATTTTAGTCAAACTTACGAAAACTAAGCCTGTATAACTGCATACGTAAACAAAATATTACAAGGAAAAAGAAAAAAAAAACATTTGAACATTAACGGGTTCATAGTCAAGTTAGAATATATGGAAATTCCTCCTTCTTCCATCGTTTTACGCGGAAAATGTTGCTTGTAGAATTACGGAAAACGTAACTACAAGAGGATTGAACCCGCTACATTTGAGTGGGAACCTGAAGCTTTTCACTTAAATAACTAACTAATCATCAAGTCGTTTCCCCGCAGGGGTAGGCAGAGAGGAAGGACCGCTAAACAACTCGGTCTTGGAACACAATACTTGCCTCATTCACATTCATACATCGTCTCATACAAACTCTTCTATTATCCTGACTCTTGACATGGCCCGACTCAAGTATCTGATTCGCTTGATAGTGCCATGTCTTCCTCGAGCGTCCACGACTTCTGCTACCATTCGCATTTGCGTTTGACTTAATCTTATTATATTTATAACTTACACAACAAACAGGAGGATCTACATAAAAAATATAAAGAACCATCAGAAAATTAATACCAATAATGGTGCACAACAATGCGCAGGAATAAAACAAAAAGTATGTAAAACAACAACAACAAAAACAAGAGACAATAAAGTTTGTGTCGAGAGAAAACAAGAGATTCGGGAATGTTTTAAAGTTTTGGTGGCTATCGCTAAATATATCAGGATTCTTGCCACTACAGTAGATATTATATAGTCGACAAATTAGTAAGAGAGGTTGGGAGAAGGTTCTTTGGAAAGAAATATGGAATCGGGGTTTCTTAATAAATTTTTCTTAATATTAATTTTGACTGTGGAAGATTCTCGTACATGGTTATTTAGAAGGTTGAAAAGTAAATTTTTGTGACGACGTTTATTTGATGTTTCTAATTTGAAATAATGACTTTTTCTGAATTTAATGTACATATTTATTAGAGTTTTTTGGAATTGCTGAAATAGGTACATTATTTAATACAAATTTTTCGCTTTCTAAAGATATTGCCAAACATTCAGAGGAACTAAAAGTTGATTGATATTGATATTATTACAAAAATAAATTTCCACAACATAAATAACCATCATTAATATGATAAAAAAATACAATGAATCTTTCATATTTTCACTAAATTTACAGTTATAAAAAAAACTTGTTTTCCTTGCCAAGATGTGTCTATTAGACACAAAAGATATGAAATAGATAGGTTATTTTACTAGCTTTGTATCCAGAAGTAAAAATACACGTTTTTCACCAAAGTCGGGGGCAGCCTTGGTGGGAAAATAATATTAAAAGTAGATTTAGTTTTTGGCAAGCATTCGCTTTATCAAAAGTACCGCAGTGCGTTGCGCCGAATATCGACGTATATATTCAAAGATCGGAGCACGCTTTATTTACCCTTTTCCGTACCGGTATTGGTGATATTAAAAAAATCAGTTAACAAATTGTACCAAGAGTTTAATATTCAAATGGCAGGAGGCATTCATGAAAATATTTAGTTTAATACTTTTTTTTCAATTAAGACATAAATAACGACGTACACTGAATACTGCCGAATTGTGATACCTGACGTGAGTCCGTGGTTAAACCATATATAAGACCGCATAACAAATGATGTGAGCGGACACGATTCACAGCTGATGTTAGCTTCACGACAGCGGGTCGTTTTTCCAACTCATTTTTGTGCAAATCGACTCTCATGTGAAAAGAGCTACCGGGGTCTATTTTTCAACCGGAATTAGTAAATCTCTTACAATAGCCCCTACCTTAACTCGCTTCACTGCTGCCAAACCTAGTGGTGATATAGTTACCTTGTCTTATATTATTATACAACTATACAGACTTATGTGGTACAACATAAAAAGCGTAGTAAATAAGTTTAGGAAAGGGACGCTTAGATGGCTTGGACATGTGGCGATAGGCACACATGTTTGTAATGTTGTAGATTAACGTAAATACATAATCAAATAAGTGTAGGATAACGAAAATACATAATCAAATAAGTGTAGGATAACTTACATACATAATCAAATAAGTGTAGGTTAACGTAAATACATAATCAAATAAGTGTAGGTTAACGTAAATACATAATCAAATAAGTGTAGGTTAACATAAATACATTATCAAATAAATGTAGGTTAACGTAAATACATAATCAAATAAGTGTAGGTTAACGTAAATACATTATCAAATAAATGTAGGTTAACGTAAATACATTATCAAATAAGTGTAGGTTAACGTAAATACATAATCAAATAAGTTTAGGTTAACGTAAATCCATAATCTAGTAACTGTAGATTAGCGTAAATACTGTTTGTAGGATCGCGTAAATACATAATCCATATACGCGTAAGACATTGAAAAATATAAAGGTAATGGTCTCAACTAGGAATCGAACCCAGGATCTCTGTGTTAACGCCTCTAATCACTCTGTAATTGGGACTTAATTATTTGAAGTCATTATTGCCGATATCTTATTTCAAATTCTGAATTAATAATATTTTCTTCAATTAATTTTTCCCCATATTTTTATTTTCGAATAATTACAAAATCCTAAATAATTAGGTCCCAATGGCAAGTCCCAGGGGTTAGAGGGGTTTTACCGGTAAGACAGAGATCTTGGGATTCCCAGTTGAGATCGTTACCTTTTTATTTTTCTATGTCTTGTTCTGTTTCACTTTTCGTTTAGATTTAGTAGTATTATCTTCTTCTTCAACGATATATTATATTAATATGTTAAAAAGTTGTTAAAATAAGTTTATCAAAAAAATTAATTAATTTTACTTGCGCACGCCGGGATTCGAACCCGCGACCTTTAGATTCGTAACCACTCAACTATGCATACGATCATATTACTTTTGATATAAAAATATAGATCATGTATACGTGGAAAATTATTTCAATCAAAATTCTTCAAAGGAAATTTTATTGATCAGTATCAATACGACGGAAGTCATTGAAATCCGAGCGTATTAGAAAGGGAAATTGGATTTGCATAGAAATATTATGAAAAGTGGAAGGATATTGGATTTTACGATGATCCTTTGTGAAGCTATTAAACCCGTGAAACGCACTGAAATCGGAAAAGTGTGCGACTGACGTACGCATCATTTTGTAACATGTGAAAAGAAAGGTTAAGGCGATGCACTACGTCGTGTAATATTTTAAATTGAGCCGCTATCAATAACAACCCTTACATAGATGGCGATAAGGTTTAAATTCCCGCTTAACAATATCCGCCTGTTTTGATTTATGCAAGAAAAAAACATAGCCAAAAAGTGCCTTTTATTTTGTTTTGTGGATGTTCAGGCATAGATATTTAATTTTTTTTCGATCATTTTATAAATAACTTAATTTGCCACATTATACAATAAAATCATAACCGAAAATGGGTTCGTAAGTAGGAGATTTTGAACTTTAAAGTAGTTTTCATAGGCCTTTACATTATTTTTTTCTGAGCTTATAAAAAGACTTATCTAAAAAATACTCGATTATTTCAAAGGCCAAGATGTATTTTACTCGCAGTATTCTGCACAGCATCTGGAACATTTCTATGCGACCAAATTTTCAAACCAAAAACACATGATTTTGCATTACTACGTATGGCATCGCCTTAAAATAATCACATTGGTTTGCATATTTATTTATTATCGTATAAGTGTGTTGTGGACGTGTATTATTAATGATTTGGGAGGCGGGTAGGGGCAGTACCGCCCCCCTGGAAACCATTTATTGGATAACCAACACCGACACAATGACCCCAAGATTCCTTCCCTCCCACAAAAATCCCATTAATATTAAGCTAAGGCTAAGCTCGATATTTCTTGGTATCCGGTAATTGACGACTAAACTAAAATTTAAAGCAGGAAACCATTGTAACTATGGTAATACCAACTCTAAGAGGATTGAATCTGGCAACACAATTTCTCCTCTACAAACATAAGCAGACACTTCACTACAATCTTTGAGTACACATCTGCCCTGATAATGGACACTGTAATGCTGTCCGAAACGTTACCTTAAGAAGGAGGTAGCAGAACAGGGCATAATAACCCAAAAAAAGAATAATTGTGTTTATGACAGTGGATTTATTAAATTTATTATGACCGACCGGTTTCGTTTAACACAAACAAACATCAAGGTAAAAAATAAACTTCGTCAAAAGATTTTATATTCACATGAAAGCTTTAATATTATTAAGACATCAAAATATCTTTCAAAGGCGAAACAGCTTTGAAACATTTTAAAATTGTAATGGTAATATAATAAAAAAAATACTAAATTTTTATTCCGTAACCACCCCAAAGCCTGAAACAGCATACCATAATAACAATAAAAGTATACCGGTGGTTCGTGCTAAATGAAATGTGTGATACTCGTAAATAATCACTTCATAAATAATAATACCCATCAGCCGTAAACAAGCGTGTCTTTTTTATGAAAATAAAAAATGTACCCAATCGTACCGAGGTCTATTAAAAACATAAAATGGAACGTGGACAAAAAAAGACTTACAAAAAATTGAAGTAAAATATACGATATGAATTATTGTTTGATTTCTGCGAAGAGAAGCGATTTAACTTCCGTCGATTTTCGAAGAAAAGGGTGGTATCAGTGTCGTAGCAATTTACCCGGCAGTTTGTACAGTTGGATAAGTTTGAACAATAATAAAAAGATTTCTATTTTTTCCTTTTCTTGTTTTCTCCTGATCTAAGTATATCCTCCTTAAGACATTCGTAAAGACTGTTCCGGAGAAGAGGTAACCGAATTCACATTATCGCGCAGATGTTGTTGGCTTGGTTTAATATTGAGTGTTGGCTGTATTTGACCTTTGCTAGTACAACCTCCACATGATTACATCCCTATGCTAATAAATCACCTAGCGACATTTGACAAAAAAAAACGACAAGGAACTATTCGGCGACGCCAGTGCGTTCAACATTCTCTCGGCGATAGTTGTCTCGACTTGTGTAATATGTAGAGCAGTTTTCCACTTTATATCCATTAAATTTTTTTAATTTAAGAGGCAGTTTTGGGTACCGCCGCCCCGGAAACCATTTATTGGATAACCAACACCTCTACCATAGGTCATCTCATGTCGTTTGCTCAGCAAGGATGCCTGGGTTCGTGGGGTGAGGTTTGTCTAGGTCTTGGCGATGAATGCGTTTACCCACCTGCTGCGTAGTGGGCCGGATCGAGAGAGACTGGTTGAGGGAAACTCTTCAACCTCTCCAGCCGGATTCTCTCCCGACATATCACCTGGAAGGAATGGATTCATACGTCCGTCACTTCTGGACACATTGACCCCCAGATTCCTACCCACCTCTCATACCCTTTTCCTTCTCATAACTTCCTTTCCCTCAAAATACCCTCAACACAGCATCCCCAAAGATGACATGAGCCCAAAGGGGAATTATTTTGGCTAAAACTACTTTAAAAGTATAAAAGCCAAGTTTACCGGTTTGCCCTAAGTCCGGGTATACCTGTCTACGCCGCTGGACGTGATTCACTCCACTGAAGTTTTACAGATATCAATGGATTTAATATCTGTCTGGTAATGTTTTTTTGCGTTTTCCTATTACTTTTCTCCATCGCCGCCAATATGATAAAAATAAATCAACTTCGTTCTGAACTACGAACATAATATTTCTTTATACTTTGTAGAGATAAAATTAATATAATAACTGATTTGTACTTTTGGAATTTAAAGAAGATTAACATTTAAAAAAAGTTTAAAATTTGACACAATTTCAAAATTGTGAAACACAACACTAAACAATAATTGCTAGTTTCAGGTTCCTTTGTTTATATCTTGTCAGTTTTTAAACAAAACTCGTCGTCAGATCTGGAGATTTTTTAAATTTCACGTGGGGCGAGAGATCTGATTTTTGAGTTTTGTGTAGGAGCAGCACAAAAAATAATGTAGGTAACTATGTGGTACTGGGATGAGTTAACATTAATAAAATATAAGCATGGTTTAAATTAATTAGGATACTGCTGTTTGTTGACAATGTAACGAGAGTACAGTTTTTAATATGTATTTAAAAAAATATATATTTTATCCCTTTTTTTACATTGATACAGGAGGCCTTGAGGAAAGGGCCTATGTCATCTTTGGGGTTGCGCTATGGAGAGGCTTTTGTAAACATAATTAGTGTGCATATGTAGTGTAGAAAAAGAAGAGTTTTCATTTTATATTTATGCCTTAATGATGAATTTAGTTTTGCTAATGGTTTTTGTGTTTAATTCGTGGAACTCCATTTAATTTAGTAAATCGGTTTAACCAGTAATAAATCATTTTAGATATCATATAAATTAAAATTGGGCGGGGTAAATACAATCATACAATTAAGTCGTCTCAACGTATCCTAACCAAAATGGCCTTTGGCCGTTTGAGACTGGCATTGAACGCCGAAACAGCCGTCCAATAAATTAATAATAACATAATTAAATTTGATTTACATTGAATTAAAAAAAATTGTTTTGATTATTTTATTTGCCTTTAAACATTTGTAATAATGAGAAGATATTTTTCAATTGTTGGGACTGTTTTACAATCAGAAAATTAAAATTATAATGTTTTATGAAATTACAGAAATTTTCTTCTACATTATGTCGTGTTGCAACAATAGTTGCTTCTCCAGTATCTTGTATGAAAGGTTACGTTCCTAGCCGGGTTGAGGGAGTCACGGGGTGTGTGTGTGTTGGATATGTAGTTTGGTCACTAATTTGCAATTTCCTGGGGGTGCGCCTAATGGCAGCGTTTGCAGCCAACGGGTTAAGGGCGATTCCAGACTAATATATTTCTAAAAGGTTGCGAGGAAAACCTGGATAATAAATAGAAGAGCAAGGTGTGTTATAGATTATTTATCAATGTATTACTACTAACGACGGCTTTAATGGCGTTCTTTTAAGGTATAGGAAACACATTTGTTCATTTATTTTATATTACAAAAGCAAAAAACAGATATTAAATATTTCAATGTCTTACTTGTGGTATGTACATTTAGTAATTACCGGGTGACGTGTATAGTGTGTGTGTATATGTGAGTGTGTACGTATATGCACGCGAATTGAGCAGTTTATATCATTGACATGATGCTCCTTTTAAATTTGGGCAGTGAATCCGATAAAATGTCGATGTTAGAGTTTAGATAAATATTATTAAATGCATGAAGAGGACAGTGAATTGGCGACGTAGATACTGCATTTGTCATAAAATTAAGCGTGTGGAATACCGATGTATGTCGTCTACGTCTCAAAAGTATATTAAAATTTCTCAGGGATAAAAGTTCGGACAGTCGATGTTATTGTTTGAAATTCTATGATTAAATGCACATATAACGCATTTAAAAGATTTTTGGAATTAAGCTCTTTAGTATTTTTACAAAAAGGGGCCAAATTATGCGAACTTAACTAAAACATACCACCACCAATTTATCTATGGAATCCATCATGTCACAAGCATTATTTTGCGCTCACTGCGACGGTAGTAGAAGATTTTAAAATATTGTAAAGTTATTCGTAACCCGGGAATAATTATTGTCTATATTTAAGAATAAAATAAATAGATTTATTCGTACAATTAGTTTTATTTTTAATTTTAAAGCTATAAACTTTAGGATTTAAGGTATGATTTGAGATTTTCACGGCCAAATGTATTATAGTGATTTGTTTTGGGATATTATGCCGTATTGCGCTACCTCCTTTTTTAGCCAACGTTTCAACGTTTGGACAGATGTGTATTCTAAGGTTTTGGTGAAATGTGTGCTTATGTATGAAGATGTGATACCGTGTTGCCAGCTTCAACCCTCTAAGTGGTTTTCTGCGTTTATCATCTTCATACATACATCTTAATAATTATTCACAAAGCATAAATTTGGTGGATAATGTGGATTTAAGTCGGTTACCCTCTGTGCGTATTGACCCGTCCGACTGATAGCCAAGCGTTCTACCCATCAAACTATCGACCGCTTCATTAAAAATATGTGTAAGACATAAAAAATAGACAACGAACTATCGACTGACTCGTTAATAAAAATGGGCGTGAGATTGAACGGCACTTAGCTAGTTTATAGGAGAGATTGTACGGAGGACGGCTTATACCAAATAAGTTTGTAAAGTCTGTAATGTCTGCATAACAATGAGATTTGGCAATGTATGAAATGTAAAAACAAATAATGTCGTATTTTGTGCAAAAAGCCCGTAAAAATGATAAAGAAACAGCATGTTGTTACTTTGTACCCCTTCCTCCTCTATAAACCTGCTAATGGGAATGAATGCTGTTTCGCCGTAGTACACACGGATAATCGGTAATAAGCATTAAAAGGGGCAGGCGGGGCGTGTCGACGCACCGGCCAATTGGCCAGGTGGAAATTAAGACAGGGGTTGCTATAGTAAAGGGGTGAAATGTGCTTACAACATACCCATAAGCAGGTAGCTGGGCACAGATTGTGCATCTCTGAATAAAGGCATAAAGTGTTTTCTGCAAATATATTTAGCAAGTTTGAAAAACCTTCTCTTAAAATATATTTTTCTTAGCTGATATACATGGTGTCCGGGGGTAAAGTGCACAGACTTCGGGAGGTGATGGTAGAAGTAAAAAAAAAGTTTTTTCGAAACTCTAACTTTTTTTCCCATACTAAAATATTTTTCCGTAGAAGAATATTTATTTTCCCATACAATCAATTCAAATTTCGAAAAAGGCATCTAACTTTTCTAATTCTAAGATCATGTAGAATCACTCCCCGAAGTTAGTGCACTTTACCCCCGGACACCCTGTATAATAATTACCTTAAATAGAATGCATGCAACTGTTTTACAGCTTTTCTGCACGATAATTTAATATGAAGTAAGGTTACAATAGAGCTCACAGTAGCAGGGTCATCTCACACTCTCTTCCACTGAATACAAATTCCATAGAAGTGTTATCCACACTGATCTAAAAGAAAACTGATGTAGTCAGTTAACACTCAACAAAACTTTTATTTCCTCTATATTTAAACAACAAAACAAGAAATAACAACTAACACGTATATTAGAAACAGTAATCACTAATCTTAGGGTCAAAAACATATCCAAAAAGCAACTACAAATACAACATTTGGGCAAAAAAGCTTGCTATACTATAGTACTAAACTCTACAACAAAATCCCACTCTCATTCAAAACTCACAACATTATTATAACGTTTAAATCTCATATAAACAAGCTGGACAAAAAACCTAGGGAGATCAGAAAGAGAAAAATATACTCACACAATAAATACAGACTGAAACCGAAAACACTCAACTGCACCAAAAACACCATGTAATAAATAATATTTAAAATAATTTCTTACAAATTTAATTTACTTATTCCATATTATGCTGTCTCAGTAGAGGTAAAGTCACAAGGAGGAAATCCATAATTGGTTATATTTTGGCAATATAATACTTATGTACAAACTGATTAAATGTAAACTGACGATTTCGAGAAAATTAATAAAAAAAATAATCATTTCAGAAAAACACAACATAATATATTTATTATTACTTCATACACAGAGAAAAAATAATATTGCTAATTCATTTTAAAAACGAGATTTCAGGCCCTTAACGAATGAATTGGTAGGTTTCCTGATAAACTTTTAATAAAATACCAATGTTGTTGGAACACGTGTTAATAAAAATCAAAAATTTTTCGCTTTTTGTCATTGTATATTATCAAAACAAACGCATGTGCACGAACACTTGTTCAGATATTACGAATTTACAAAAAAATAATCAGGCCTGCAATCCTGTTTTAACCGTATTACCAATAATTTGAAGAGATACTAAATAAATTAGCAATACTTATTTTTCTATTTGTATCGTCCATACTGCTAAACATGTACGTGAAATCCTCAGCACGGGAGATCCCAGAGAGGATATCATTATCTCTAGTTATTAAGAAAAAAGGAACATATTAAAACATTTATTATTATTTAATATTATATTAGATGGGAAGGTTGACAGAGATATTGAAAGAAGGGTAAATGCAGGTAACTCCATTAATGGAGGACTGAACGCAGTTAGCGCAAACAAAAAAATGTCCAAAAAGCGAAGTCACCATGTCAGTCAGCCAGTCCACAATGAAGTGCTGGTACCTACCCTGATGTATAGAAGTGAGGCATGGAACTGGCAAAGAAAGGATTGAAGTAGTTTGAATGCTGTTGAATTGAGATCCCTGAAGCGTATGTGTGGTAAAACCATATTTGATCGTGTGAGGAATGTGGAGATCCTCAAAGAGTGCAAGGCTGATATAAGCGTAATGAGTAAGATTAAGAAAGGGATGCTTAGATGGTTTGGGCATGCAGAGCAAATGATCGAAAAAAGGAGTGTAAAGAGGATATATGATGCAAATGCGAATGGTAGCAGAAATCGGAGACGCCCAACAAAGACATGGCGCGATCAAGTGAATCCGATACTCGAGTCGGGCCATGTCAAGAGTCAGAATAAAAAGAGAATGTATGAGACGATGTATGAATGTGAATGAGGAAAGAAGTGTGTGCCAAGACCGAGTTGTTTGGTGGTCCGTCCTCTCTGCCTACTTCCTGCGGGGAAACGTCGTGATGGTTAATTAGTTAGTTAGTTATGTTATCATGAACAATCAGCTGTTCTACAAAGAATTTAAATATTCAAAAATTTTGATCAATTTCAGCAGAACCAATGCAAAATGCCAAATGTTCAAACATTCCTTCACAAAGCAGGCATCACGCATTTGGAAGGGCTGCCGTCTGATTTAAGGGATGACCTCAAAAACCACCATCACGGTAAAATAAAATTAAGGTTTCTTTGGCACACAGACACGCCCACTGCACACTTCTATCGGTTGATCTCTTCAGTGGTCTGTCCGATCGAGTGTGACGAGAGGACGCTTGAAATTCCGAAGCACCACTTAGGCACACCTTCCTTCACAGAGCAAGCATCACGTCTTTGGAAGAGTTGCCGTCTGATACAAGGGATGGCCTCAACAGAAGAAGCACTTTCTGTTCTCATCCACTTGAAATAGGACAGGGAGATCCTTCTCCAAATTCTTAAATATATGGTTTTTATACAACACGCTCTTGTGTCCTGTTCAGGGTTGATCAAAGCAAAACGAACTCTAAGCAGAATTCTTGCCTGAAGACTATGCAATAATTACAATAGCGTATTATCCAAGGTTGATATTTTCAGTTGCGAACTTACCAAATACAAGAGGTCCATAAAATAATATTTTTCTGATGGTTTGTGAATAATGTTTATGTCTCTATTGTTTATATCTCTATTATGATTTTATTTATATCTACAACCTCTCATCATGGCTATAAATGTATTGTTTTGTAAATTTTTCGTTTTATATAATATACATATTTTTTATAATTTTTTTCTGCCTTTCTCACAAATTTAATTTAGGTACTTATTCCATATTAAGCTGTCTCAGTAGAGGTAGTCACAAGGAGGAAATATATCCATAATTGGTTTTATTTTACTATATTTACTATCATCCAACATACTAATTTAGAGTGTCTGTGCTTTGAGTTAGTCCTGCATGAAATCTGGTTCAAATGAATTCATATCTGTTTTGAATTTAAGTGTCATTTTCAAAATTGGAGTTGATCGTGTGACGAATTCATACAAGCGATAAAGTACCAACCTATGATTTAATATTTTTAACCGAAAAATAACAGAGAAAAGTCAAAGATGTATTATTTTGTTCTGCATTTGAAATACATTACTTTGTAGCTTATTCCTTGTTTGTAAATTGTCCGAAGATATCCTGATTTATGACTATCTTTGGAGATTATGAAACTTTCGTCACGTAAATCTGTCAGAGTTCGCATCGCAGTACAACTTTGAATTGTCTGCGTCATTTATTATGTTTTTTATTTGGCTTCTTCCCGGTTCCGGCGGATGTGTCGCAAGTTTGAAAATTGGAATTCCGACACATAAAACAATTTCCCGGTTGTGCGCGGCGTGAAACAATTTATTACAATGGCAATACTGACAGTGGGGAGTTTGATTTTTCACCCTTAACACAATGTGTCATCGTGTGTAGTGATAAATTAATAGTGTATTATTATTGCAATAAAAAATGATAACTACTTTGTGTTAACAACATTACTTATTCACTAGCGCAGATACGTGAAAAATCACGACAGTCTGAATTCTTGACAAAACAGTTCCAATTTTGAAAATGGTAATTAAAGTATTTTTTGTGAAAAATATTATAACGTACGTAGGTACTTTATCGTTTGTCTGAATTCTTCAAACAATCAGTTCCAATTTTGAAAATGACGCAGAAATTTTTGAGTTCATTGAACCAGACTTCGCGCAGGAATAACAAATGCACATCATAACAAATTTCATGGTGACAGACAACCGAAATAAGGATGTTTGATGATTATAACTTGGTTTCGTTTTTACTCAAGCTTTATCACAGCTGCAGGATGTTAAATAACTATTAAAATTATTACTAAGTGATAAATATCTTCCTCCTTACCTTAATAACCATTTACCCAACATTAATGGCTGTTGTTTATCAGTTGTGTTCATTTAAAAAATGTTTATTATTATCTTATGTTTTGTGGAACTAATCTGTACCTACCTGATTTTCCTCAAAGGGAAAGCAACTTTCTGAGTGAATATGATGGATGTAAATCTCCATATACATAATCGTATGTTCTACTACTTATTCATCTATATTACGACAGCAGAATATACTAACCTACAAATAAACATTTATTCAGCTTTTAGATACTTATTAACAGCTCAACTCTTCCAAGATGTAAGGCCTTTTGCCATACTTTAGTCCTCCATTAGCCAAATTGCTTCACCCCATCACCTTCAGCCCGACTAAAGCAATCCTTCTCGTGCTTAGCTTATGTTTTATACCCCCGGGCGAATTCATTAGACTGAAACACCAAACAGGCCACCCCGTGTTCTTGAACACCTTGCATCAATCACGGAAGCTCATCGTTTGGCTGTTCCGTGTTCTAAACCACCTTGCACTGATCACGAAAACTAAATAACCAACATTTTTGGTTTTTTAGTCAAAAAATTAAATTTAAAGCTTCGTTTGGATGAGGAAACTTTCAGTGCAATGGAAGATTGGTCAACTTGGGTTTGTAAGGAATCTGACAGAAGTGCCCACTTGAAATGTGTAAACTAACGATTTTAACGCAGTGGTAATCTTCGAACGGTGCTACGTTTGAAAATCGCAAACAGCGGTAAACTCTTGAACTTTAGTCATAGCAGAGTTAAAATCATAACACCATTTATCTACAATGTGCAATGTACACTGAATACAATGTATTTAATTTCCGTTAATTAAATATGTAAAAGTTATACTTCAACAATTTTTATGCGTTATGACCGTTTGGTCGAGAATTATCGGTGAAATACTTTCCTAAGGTTTCCTGCTTAGTGATTGGTCGCATTGGTTTATGAGGCAGAAGTTTTACTAATTAGATTCTTTCACTCCCATTCAACGTTGGTGTGGTAAAGCCGGCCTTGAGCCTGGTTTAAGACCGTTTTAACCAAACAAACGCGATGGTTATAATTCAAGTTTTCCAGTGTTCTGACCTTACTTAATATTTACACCGCGTTTTTTAGTAAGGCTGAGAGCATGCAGCTAAAGACTAAAATTGCTCAATTTAATCTTAGATCGAATCCTCACTTTCTTCAACCTTACCGCTTAGTCCAATACTGGGGATCCCATGGTCCCACTGGCAACCCAGATATTGTAGGGACGCTTATACGGTAATATTTCCATTTAAAAATAATCGTATTGGTATGTATTTGTACCATAGACATCCAAAATGATAGACTTGTCCTAACATAAAATCTGATTATCATTTCACATGTGTAATTTCTATCACCTAAGAAATTCTAAAAATATAGTACAATAGGTTTCATATGTCTTATACTGATTTATAAATGTGGAAATTCTAACTATACGATTGTAAATGTTCTCCAAAATGCCCTGGAAAGAATCTCAGACTTGTGATGTCCCGAAAGAAACCATTAATCTGATCTGAATGCAAGTACTAATGTTATTCAAATTGACCCTGGTAATAAATTACATCTTTGCGATTCTTTAAAGTATAAAAAAACCATCCTGTCACTTCGAATGCAATCAATAATGTTCTCAAAATTTGTTTTGACAGCATCGCCATTCCATTGTAAGAATATTATGTACTAAATACACAATTTGGCTGTCCTGAAACCGGAATACTTCCCAGTTGGACAGACAAAGGTTCATTTTGTTTTGTATTGTTTGTAATTTATATATATATATAAAAAAAAATAGTCTAACAAAATATTCGATTTCGAAAACAAGCCCGAATTTTTGTTTTTTACAGCAATTTGCGCGCCATTATAAAAGGACTAGTAATTATTTGTAAGCAGATTTTATTTCAGGACCAAATAGTGATACAACCATAATTTATTGATAAATCACAGAAATGGAGACGGTCACGCCATCTCCCCGCTCCACGCAACTTGGTTTGTTCCCCTTTCCCTGATGGGCTGGTATATCAATTTGTATGTCTATGATTTGTACAAAGGATTTTAGAGCTTGGATTGCTCGAACGTAAGCTTCGTCAGCAGATATTCAAAAAGTAAAGGTCAAACTTTGAGCGCGCTTTTGGCAGAAAGTACCCACACCTTTAAAGTCTCGAAGCCGAACATATTACATCCACCCAATTGGGGCTTAAGAGAAACTTTAATATATTAAGCAATCTAAAGGTAATCTTCTAGCATTAATACGCTGTCTGCCGCATCCTCTGAGGGATCGAACCGCCCAAGCTAAAAGATCGCATGTTTTATGGTTTACATTTGCAAATTGCTGAAATAAAGTCGATTATTTTTAACACTGAACGGAGTCGTTCGGGTATAATACGCGAAATTTTAAAGTGGCAATACTCAGATACTCTAATATATTGAAAACTAAATAACTAAACATTACGTAATTTCTGACTAACTAAAACTAACAGTCACGCCTGGATATGCAGATAGGATGAAAAGATACATAATTTGCTCTTGAGCAACACTTCTTCATTAAAAAAATAACACATTTTTTGAAACATTATTTGATAAAACTGGGTACTTTGCCCGGGCTGAGGCCCACAATTTACAATTTTATAAAATTTAATAAAAATACGATATGTCATAATAAATTGAAATAAACTCATCCACGATCGTCAGTACATAATTTTACCACGCACAGGCCCCAGGAAGCTTATTTAGTCAACTTAATCAAAACCCTTTGCTGCTCAAAACAAGACAAATCGTATGATATAAAAATAAGCAAAAATTAATTATTTTATACTGATTCTAAGTAAGGGGTGTGAGGGAAGAATAAAAAATAACGTATTTAGTGTAATTAAATCAGCTGGAGGTATTTCACCTCTGGGGGAAGGCGGGGCGCATTGCCAATTAGGCTAATGGATCCCTGAACACGAAGGTGAGCTGCCCTCACCTGGAGAATGGGCAGGACTCACAATGGACTCCTGTTGTTCCTTGTCTTTCTTCTGTCTTCTTTAGTTTATGATTCTCATAATTAGCAGAACCTACTCTGATTCAAATAGGAATATCGCCCCGGTTGGCGAAATCGATCGGATTTTATGTTCATGTTAAAGCTAGCAATTAAGACTCTGCAAAATTCTTTAATACACAGACATTTACTCACCGAAGAACGTTATTTAAAATCGCGCATAACTGAGTTGATTGTCCTGATCTTTTTCAACGCCTATCATTCTGTATTCCAAATTGCAACAGCAGAAGATAATTGTTTACTTTTCACCTACCCCTTTGAAAGACCAATTATAAACAAAATTCCTTCATCTACAGATCCACAAATCATTACAGCATTGACATTTTTAACTTGATTAATAATAATGATATTTGGATAATATGATTTGTATAGCGCAGTTTTTGCGCAAAATCACATCAAGGTCGCTGTACAAATATATAATACATTTCTATAAATGTACATATGTTTTTATTCTAATTTATTTATATTTTGTAAATAATTAACTGGTAGGTCATTTGAGATTAACACTGGTTATTGTTTATTAAAGAAATTTATACACGGTTTGCACGCACAGGACATAATTGGACTTTCAGGTATTTATTTTAATAATATGTATTAATGTTCTTTAATGAGCATGTTTAGGAAAAGAAAAGCAAATTTTATGCTGGGCGGTACTACAGTACAAAGTTTTGATCAGAATTCCTCTTCAAAGTGTGATTAGGATGTATTACATGCAATACAATAATGTTACTCTCAGACAAGTATATTTAATTTAAGGGTGTGAGAGCTTAAATATGTAAGTTTTAAGTTTAGACCTGAATTCTGTTGGACTTGTTAACGATCTTAGTTCGGGAGTTTATTCTAAGCCTTCGGCCCAGATGCTCCGAAAGCGCGATCACCAACCTTAGATGTATCTAGTTTGCGCTTAGGTTCCATCAATCTGCTATAGCTGATGATGTTGCTGATCTAAGAGTTGACTGGCTCAAACCAGTGTTTTCTGGGACGCACAGTTCAGACATGTAGGGTGGTGTATTTCATCGATGGATTTAAACACCATCCAGCACACATTGGTACTGGATTATTTCAAGGCACTAAAGCCAGTGAAGGTAACGAAGGTGTTCTGAAATGTGCGAATATTTAGACACCCCGGTTATGAGCCATGATGCTACATTAAACACTGATTGAAGTTTGTCAATTTGATATTTTGGAAGGCTGGCATAAATGCCGTTGCAGTAATCGAGACGTGAGACTACGTAAGAGTTGATAAGTAGTTTTGTTGCTTCTGTAGGAAGGTTTCTTCGGACAGACTTGAGTTGTCTTAGTTGAAAAAAACTGGTACTTACAATCCTATTTATTTGACTTTTAAACGAAAAGTCCGAATCTATATTGACACCGAGAAGTTTGGCTGTTGTTGATTGAGGGACATAAAACGAATATCCTTTACACAACCGCATTCAATCTACCTTCCCATCTACTCCCGTTCTTTGTCCCTTTATCCAAATCCTATATTCTACCCCACCCTCCCCACTCCCTCTCAAAGTATTTTTTTAATGAAAAAAAATTAACTTATATTGTCACATTTTACTTGTATCATTTACCTACTTAAAAACAACAGTGGAAAGTTTTATAATTAGCGTAATTATCTATTTTTATTTATAAATTATGTAAATAGATGTGTAGATTTGCTGTAAATTTCACCAACCAATGTTCGTTTGTTTAAAATCTTAAATTTTCGACATTTCTTCACTGATTGCTTTGAAATTTAGACACAATTCGAATTCAAATACGCGTGTGTTTTTATACACCTACATTATAAAGATGTCACCTGTGACAGGTAAAAAAATGTTTTTTTAAGCTGCGCCATCTGTTAGAATTAAAAGCAACAACTATTTCTCCCTCTGCACAGACAGACTGAGCCACAGCAAATCGTGGCGGGGTATAGCTAGTAATAAATAAAATAAATAAAAAAAAATTTCAAAAAAAGGCTTCTCAAAAATACCAAAAAGGATCTATCGAACGATGGGGTGTTTTCGATTTGACCATTCGATTTAATTAATATCATTCCTCAAAGTATTAATATGAAAACATATAAACTGCTTATTGGGATTTAAAACCAATAAATCCACCTAGATTTCACCGTTATATATATATATATAATACATGCATATTATATTTATAGAAAAGTCTAGCAACGCCAGGTACATGTTAGCTAGTTAACAATATTTCAGATCAGTAATTTTTTCAATGTATCTATTCCACGAAATACCAAAATTTAAAACATTAATTCTCTATTGATTTTGTCTAAAACCGTTGCTCTATAAAAGCGTATCGACAACATGACATGATTGGCTTATTATACTTAAAAGCGTTGAGGATAGAGTGTCACAATGTTTTATCCTGCTTTGTCCACGTTCATGCATAGACATACGGAGAAGTTTAAATGGCTGTAATGTATAAATGGATAACGACAAAGGGACTTGGCACTCACATTGCAAATGTACCTACTTAATTTGAAAAATTAATACATGATATTGCAAACATTCCAAAACAAACATAGGTCATCATGTGATGGTAAATAAATAATTACACGATCAAGTCATATTATTCCATAGTTTCCATTGTGAAGCATACCCTGCGAAAAGATAGGATCGCTTCACAACCGTCACGAAAGGTTAGATTCCATTCGCGGAATAGCAGCGGGGGCGTGATTTAGCGTGCATTAAGATTAGCACACCATTTACCTTAAACCCCATGCATCATATTATATTCCTCTTTTAATAAGCTAATGGCTTCGATTAGGCTAATCGTGTGGCCCTTTGAACTCGCGAGGTTGCTCCGGTACCTAAGGCCCTGGGCACACGGAGCTTCACAAAATAAATTGATCACTGACACAAATCACTAACCAGTTCGCGAAGAGTCAGGACGGCGCTCATTTGAAAATAAATTCATTTTTGTTTGCAAAAATCAAAGGCAAAACAAGTGAATACATATGATAAGCCATTTCATGATTTAAAGATGTGAGTGAGACCAAAATTTTCTTCATATTTTAAAACTAACTAACTAACCAACACACCGTTTCCCCGCAGGGGTAGGCAGAGAGGTCGGACCGTCAAACAACCCGGTCTTCGCACACACTCCTTGCCTCATTCACATTTACACACCGGCTCACACATACTCTTCTATTATTCTGACTCTTGACATGGCCCCGACTCAAGTATCTGATTCACTTGATCATGCTATAATTTCCTCGGACGTTCCCGACTTCTTCTACCATTTACATTTGCGTCATATATTCTCCTTACACTCCTTTCTTTGTTCATTCACTCTAAAAGCCCAAACCATCTGAGCGTCCCTTTCTTAATCCTACTCATTGTGCTTACATCAGCCTTAAATTTTTTGCGTATCTCCACATTTCTCTCACTATCATAAATGGTTTCACCACAGGAATCTCATTTCTACAGCATTCAGTCTACTTTCATCCATCCTTTTCCATTTCCATGCCTCACTAGCTAGATTCGCACCTATGGACAGTTTTTTTGGTTAGCACCAACAGCGTTCAGTCCTTCATTAATGGAGTCACCTGCAAGTGCCCTTATTTCAATACCTCTGTATTGTTTTCTATTTCTTCTATAATGATAATAATTGTAATTGTCAGACTATAAAAATATTATTAACTTTCATTATAACTAGCTCTCTAATTAAAAATTTAGGCGTATTAGATCTATCAAAAAAATTATATATAAAAATGCAAAAATCAGTCATTTTAAATACATGTAGGATAACGAAAGATTTTTTAAATATTTATGCTGAGGGATCAGTAGGATTTATAGGCCCTGTTAGGAGTTCTACCGAGCCGAACCCTCTGATATGAAAATATCTGGAGTCGGTGAATTATTTTCCCATTTGATCTCTGGTTAGTTGACGTGTTGTTCTTGTATTGTTTTGTATTTATTTTGCTTATATAATGCACTTGCATAATGTTGATTGACTAGATGATCATTTGTGGAAAAGTGTGGGGAAGGGTTTAGTTTTTCCTATGGGGAAGATTTAACCCGGACATAAAATCGGAAAATATAGTTACGGAGATTCACTACTGTAATCATTATCAGCGTCATCACAGAAAACTAGCGATTTCGAACACTTCTGAAAAGACCAATTCAGTTTCAATTGAGTAGCTCCGTGTGTACAGGGCCTAAGTGTGGCGAGTGTACTTCAGTACTTGTTCAGACATAACTCATAATATGTTTTCACACTTCTTCTTCAAAGGTGCCCACCTACGTCAGAGTTTCATTAATAATTTCTTCCTACTTAATAAATACGTACATAATACCAGTATTTTCAACCTTGTGTTATTGATTTTATAATAATAATGTGATGGCATACATATCCATTCACAGATTACCACTTCTTACATTTCTAAGAAATCAAAGAAAGAGTTAATAGCCGCATTAATATTTTTTACGTACGAGCAATAAAGGAGTAAAACCGTGCGTAGGTACCTAATTTATTTATTTTTGATTTTTTAAATTTATTAACATAAAGTAAAAAATTTATTGCATAAAATCTATGAAATACAACCAAAGCGCTCAACCCACTTCGCTAGGAGGCGATAGTGTAGCATGTTGCCATCAAAATGTATGGGAAATGTCTGTAATTTGAGATATTATTAATATTATAGGGTATTTGAACATTTGGGCTAACATGAACAACAAAAACAAGTGATTGTAAAGATTTAAGATTATTAATATCGTCTAAAATAAGTGACTTACCAGCAGAAATTCCTATATTCTTGTACATACCGTATCGTATGGGCAGTGTAAAAGAAGTTCAAAGCTTACCTGAAAACAAAGAAAACGCATTCATTAGATTATGTGAAAAATATTGCTAAAATATTTGTATAAATTATTTATTTAGTGTGAAATATGTTATTTAGTATGAAATAAATTATGTGGTAGTGTGAAAACGACGGGGAAGATGATTTTACCTTATACCTGACTATTTAAACCTTATCACTAAAACAATAAAAGCTACATACCAAGGTGATACTACCTAGGTATATGGTGAAAATACCATCCACGCTGGAACAGAAGTATTTGTACGTTTTCATTGACCTTTTCATCTCTTTTTTATCGCTTTCCTCATTGATTCCTATCGTCCACATCTTGCGCTATTTCTGTGCCCTGACTCGATTGCATGACAAATCTCTCTAACCGTACCCTTTTTCATTTAATAGAAGTATGTACGATATTTCGATCAATGTAAAAAAACGCATGGGTTAAATTAATCTGAACGGATGGGTTTATCTAAGATACCATCTACATAGGTTGTAAAAATATTCGGGTGGAACTTTGTTATCACACCAAAAATCAGTCACAATTACGGGAAGTAATTGAAAATAATGTTAGTAATTCAAAAATGGTAGGTATTGATAAAAATGAGGAATTTAATTAGGTGGCAATAGCTCAATTTATAAACCAAACACTCCCGGTAACACTTGAGAATGGGTTTTGGGTTCGAACGTTACGTTTTTATTTCCTGTGTCTTCATCAGGTGTGTTCAGGGCCTGGTCTACCACGTTGCTCGTCAAACTGAGTTAGGTTTGCGCACCATTCAGCTGTGATCTCATTATCCTCTCTGCATCGCATCAAACCCAGAAAATAACGTAAACCCTATTCGAATAGACCTGCACAGTGCACACAGAGTTGTTAGTTGAAGTTGCAGTACATTTTAACTGCTTTGATCGGCTGTGTCGGCAATGCACGATGCGCCGGATGCAAAACATCCTCTCCAGCGGAAGGCGCGAAGTCAGCGCGAGGAATGAATATCCGCCGGATGCAGCAGTGTACGGTGTTCAACGTACACGTTACGACATCTGGGGAGCGTTAGCGGTACTAAACGTGCTCTACGTGAAGATATTGTTCGGCTGGCAAAAATCCTTTCCAGGTTGAGTAAATGTCAAACGCAGAAGTCGGCGCACTAGGCAAAATTCTACACTATCACAAAAAATAAGGAAAATCGATGAAAAAAAATGATCCAGGAACGAAGACATTGAGACGATCTTGCCATTTATTAGCGGAAAAACAATTATAGCACTATTTAAGCCAATGGTGGTCCGAATGAAGGTTCACCATTATTGCCACCGCACTTGTCAATATTCGTGAAATAAGGCTGCGAAATCAATCTCTGTAAATGCCATTTCTGACCGACAAGAATTTCACGTAAGAAGGTATGATCGGGAAATTCCGGACTAATTGGGACGGAATCGGAAAGGGTCGTAAACAATTCATTATAAATTACACAACTAATAATCCAGGCGTCGTGCCTCATGGCTTCGAAACTTATGTGACTGCCACGATAACATATCTAGTAAGTTGGAATGCATTATCTAGGGTAGAGATTGCCCTGATTATAGCCAACATGCCAACAGGAAAAGGCACCCTTACTATAATATCTCATATAATGTTATTTAACCACTAGAGCAATTTTGGGAGATATCTCTACCAAACGTCAAATGGTAGCGTAGTCTTTTGTCTAAGCGTAGAATTTTATATATAATTTTCCTAGATATTTCTCACGGCATAACACGGACTCCCAAAAGTCATGCTATCTCATTTCGTATTATGGTAGATTAATTATTTAAACAGTGTTAGAAAGAGAGAACACCAAGCTTTGTATTTGCATTTAAAAATTACCATTCACGCAAAAATTGAAATAATTCATTGTCTATGTTTGCGTTAAAAGTTATAATTTCAGTTGCATAATTTATATCATGTCTATGCTAAATCTGAAAGAGTCTTCTATCTGCTTTCAAAAACAATATTTTATTTTGAAATACGTTAAAAAATAGCGAATTTATCTGGAATCGAATGTAATGTGAAAATATTTCCCGCACTAACTGCGTTTTGACATGTCGCTTAAATACGTTGTAAAATATAGAAGCTCTAGGGGTTAATTTATAATATAAAGATAGAATTGCAACTCCGGCAGCTTATCAGTGAATCCAGCCCTGATCCTAACCCTAACATGAGACCCTGGCAGTATTATTTGGTTCAATTGTCATTTAATCCATAAAGAAGACCATCTACCTCAATAGATACCTTTAACTGGCAGAACGGAAGATGTATTCGTACATAAAACCGCCATTGGTACTCGTGCAGCTTAAGTCTGAACGAAAATATTCAATTCTTGAATAAGAACGAACTCAACAAAGGATTTAATGCGGATCTCACAGGGACTCGTTGTGATAAAAATTCAAGAAAACGTCCCGCGAACCAGTCAAGCGATGCACGGGGGTGGAACGAAGGAGAGAGGAAAAGAGAAAAGGGGGGGATTACACGAGGGAGGTCTGTCTGGGAGGATGTTGGATAGCGAGGATAAAATATATAAGTACAATAGATGGGAATTTAGACAAAGCGGATGTGACTATCGGAGAATATGCATCACGTATGTACGTTCACGGGAGCAGCTTAAGCAATATGCATAAAATTTTAAAAAGGATGAATCCTTTATAAAGAGTTTTCCAATAAGAGGTGTTATTTTGATATTCAATCGTAAAAGATCAATGGATTCGTTGCTTGTGTGGCACGTAGCGCCGTCTTGTTGAAAGTAAACGTTGTCTAGATCAATACTATCCAATTCCGGCCATAAAAAATCAATAATCATCTCTCGATAGCGCAATCCATTCACCGTAACTGTTGCTCCAGCCTCATTTTCGAAAAAGTAAGGTCCAATGACTCCGCCGGACCATAAACCGCACCAAACAGTCACACGTTGAGGATAGAGAGGCTTTTCAACAATAAATCTTGGGTTTTCCGAGCCCTAGATGCGACAATTTTGCTTGTTGACGAAGCCACCGAGGTGGAAATGGGCCTCATCACTCAAGATGATTTGCAATTGATTCACTCAAGTGAATTTTAATAATTTCAATGCGTTGTTGAAGCGTGTATCGTTCCATTTTTATAAATGGCGTAGTTTCTACTTGTCAAATGTCAAAAAATGACAGCTTCAAAAGTAACATCTACCGAAATAGCGGGTTATTCGAAATCACACCTCTTATTAGAACACCCTGTAGTATCTACGTATAAAGAGCGAGGTTTATAGAAATTGGTTCTTATATTTCTTAAAGCTAACCTGGATTAAAATACACACCTACATAACTGTTTTCAGAAATGAAGAATCACGTATCACACGCAGTGGCGTAGCTAGGTAACCGAGGGCCCTGGGGCAAATTAAAAAATGGGGCCCCACTGCTGTGTAAACTAATTAGGTTTTATCAAATAAAAATATGAAATATACAAACACTTTAAAAATGCTAAGCTACTTTTTGTGCACTGCAGACTGCAGGGCAGGTAATAGAAATATTAATTAGTAACAACATAAATTACAATTGGTGTAGGTTTGGCTAATAAAACAAAATAGAGAAGATTCATGGGTTTATTATATAAAGGTCGGGCCTACCAACTGACTAAATAACATTTATATTTACAATTTTTTCCTAGCTTTAGTTTTCGCAAAAGTATCAATGACTTTGTTTAAATCCAGGCTTGATGCGGTTTTGTTTTCAATTGCTATTAGCGATAAATGTCGGAGTCGAGTTTGGCCCATTTTATTTCTTAAATAATTTTTTATTATTTTTAATTTGCTAAATGACCTTTCAGCTGCAGAAGTGACAGGAGTTGTAAAGAATGATAACATTGCTGTAAATACTTCCGTTAAGTCGCATTCTAGCACTCCATATTTGCTCATTATTTCCTTACATAACACAGGCCTGCAAATTGACACTTTTTGATAGTTTTTTTCACCGTAATGGGTGAATCGTATGTATTTTGGTGCGCTGAGTCCAAATATGCCCTCAGTTTTTCTCCAGCACGTAGGGATTTTCCGCAAAATGAAAATGAAAATTATGCAAAACCCGCAGTACATATAGGTAAAAATGCATTTTGAAATGAAAAATAAATATATAAAACTAGTGGTTTATTTACATTTTTAAATACAATTTGATAAAAATAATATGTATATACAATAAGGATTTATAATTCTTTATAATATCTACATCTTTTTCCCTCAAAACTCCGTTTTGAGCTTTTCCGTTTGTGTGGGATGTCTGGAAGTCTCTATGGAGCATCCAACAGTAGTCTCCCATCATATTCACATCCCATCGTCCTTGGTACCTCCGTTCCATTTCTTTGATGTCTTGGTGGAACCTCTCGCCCTGCTCTTCACTTACGGCACCAAGGTTTTCTGGGAAATTATTCAAATGGGAGTTCAAATAGTGAAGTTTCAAGCTCATGGAGCACCCCAAGGTTTTAAAACATTTCAACATTTTATTTACAATTTCTTCATAATCCGTTCCTATTGTTCCCCAAAAACTTAGTCAAAACTTCTTTAAATGATATCCACGCCTCTTTCTCAGCTTTTTTCATCACCTTTTCAAACTGATTGTCTTTCATTGGTTTCCGAATGTCCGGACCAGCAAAAACTCCCTCCTTTAACTTTGCCTCAGACAGTCACGGGAATTTCTTTTCAAAGTACTTGAACGTTTCGCCATCTTTTGGCAATGCCTTGACAAACTGCTTCATCAGTCCAAGCTTGATGTGAAGTGGGGGTAAAAGCACTTTTTTGGGATCAACCAAAGACTCAAAGTGAACATTTTTTTCTCCAACCTTCAAAGTTCTCGTTGGCCACACTTTTTGGCTCCAGTGCTGTGCTTTTGCCCGGCTATCCCACTCACATAGGAAACAGGGGAATTTCGTATAGCCACCTTGTTGTCCAAGCACCATAGAGATGACTTTGAGATCACCACAGATAGGCCATCCAAACTCCTTATATTTCAATTTATCAAGTATAAAAGCCATGTTGTCATACTTTTCTTTTAGATGCACAGAGTGCCCCACGGGTACAGAAGCATATTTATTGCCGTTGTGTAGCAAAACTGCTTTTAAACTTCTTTCTGATAAGTCAATAAAAAGCATCCAATCATCGGACACATGTTGAATGTTAAACATTGACATCAACTTGGGAACATCAGAACAATATACAAGTTCGCCATCTTGAGAAAAATTTGGCTCAAATTGTTTTTCTCTGCTTCTGTACCAAGAGAATGAAGTTCCAAATCTCAACTAATACTGTTAAATATACTAATTTTTATCATATTTCATAGTTTCTGATATAAAACTATAAAGCTGAAGAGGAAAAACAACTTTTTTCGGCATATTCATAAATATACGCCTTAAGGTAGCCAATCCCGCAGAAAAATGCATTTTGCGGAAAATGCTTACGTGCTGGAAAAAAACTGAGGGCATTTCTGAACTCAGCGCACTAAAATACATAAGAATCACACATTATTTTAAAGAAAGCAATTTGGTCGCAGGCCTGTGATAATTGGTGAACAGTCCATGCTTGAGTTAGTTGAGTTAAAACTAGATGGTAAATATTAATAAATTGAAGTGAAAAACTAGGGCGTATTATATCTGAATATTTTCTTTGGAATTCGTCACACTTTTGTAATAAAGTTGCTTCATCAACATGTAATAAAAATGTTGGTGTTAGAAAATCGAATATATGACAGACTGAACTCATACCAATAAAACGTGTATCTAATTGAGATATTACTATGTCTAGTACATTATTAAAAATCTCAATTTTAAATATTTTTCTCGGTTTGGAAATCGGTGATCAGCAGCTAATTCATCAAAATGTTTTTTTAACTTTTCTTTGCCTTTTTTCTTGAAAATGGATATCAATACCATATTTTCTTGCAGTTTCACTGGCTTTGCACTTGAATAATTCGAAATCATTTCTATAAATTTGCAATTTTGCTTTGGTCTCTGCTAAAACTTTACTCGCCTCGCCCAAATTGATGTCGCATTTTTGTAAAGTTTTGGATGCATATTGATGTCGTTCAATACACTGTGCATGAATTCGCAAAGCAACACGACCTCGAATTTAGCTTTTTTTTTAATACTCTCTGTTTCACTACGCTCATCTTTATTAGGACTCTTTAGAACTATTTCTGATAATGTTTTGATAATATCAAAATAAAGAAGTTTTATTGCAGATATTGTATTGACCCTATTGGACCATCTAGTCGGATTTAGTTTTTTTAGAGTGGTGTCCGATTCGCCAGTGAATTTTGACAGTAGACCCAACGTTTGATGCTGTTTCCTGAATTTAGGGGAATTTCCTAGGCATTACTTTTGAATTTCTCTCAACCGAGTTGTCATGATTAAAGTGGGGTTGCAACCTGTCATATTTATTTTGAAAATGGGAGAAATTTCCAAAAGTTCAGTTCGATCGAGATTTCTGGTAAGGATTCGAGGCCCCCCTGAGCTTGAGGGCCCCGGGGCACTGCCCCGCGTAGCCCCTAGGTAGCTACGCCGCTGATCACACGTAAACACACGAAAAAATAGCTTTTACTGTGTGGCTTGTCATAATCTATGCATTTAAAAATAGTGTCTATGGCGGACATCGGGCGGGTGGCGTGAATTTGAATTTAAACAAATCTCGAAAATCTCAAAGTTTTATTCCGACACTTATGAAATTCGCATTATTAAAGTGCATAACATTTCGGAAAACTCCAGGTAAAGCCCGGGCAACGCCGGGAACTTCAGCTAGTTGCAATATAAAAACATTAAAAAAATGGTTATTATATTTTTCTTAGAAATTGATCAAAAAGTAAGTTTAATAACGTTATTACTAGTTTTTGCAAGTATTATATCTTTTATTATTGAAACAGCTATTTCGTCTCAATGTGGCATAACGACAATTTGATAGTGGCCTTGAACGCCGAAACAGCTGTCACTGTAATAAAACTGAAAAACTTGCAGAAATTGATAGTAAATTGAGATTTTTTATATGATTTTATTTACCCCTGCCCCAATTTTAATTTCTATGTTTTTAAATGAATTCCTATTTTTTTCGGTAAAAACCGATTGAGATAATCAATTTTATGATGCACTTACCATTAAAATTTGTTTTGCTCCTTTAATGATTATCTAATGATGACAGGTTTTTCTTCATTTATTATAATAACCGTAACTATGGGTAAGCACATTGAATTTTTTTTTCTTTTTTATCATGAGTGAACTCTTATTTTTGTAATTTAATGTAATTCTGTATTAAACTTACTTAATATTACAGAAATTGAAATTGATTTACTAAAAAATATATATATAGTCATAAAACACAGAAATTTATGAAAACACAAATAAAGTGTTCTAAAAAAAAGTGTGTTTACATCATAATTAAGAATAAAATTTAAAAAAAGAATTGCTTATGTGTTAGATACTAGAGTTGTTTTTAACCCAAAATTTTGTGTTTTATTTCACCTTTCCATAAGCACTAGTTAGTGTTGTAAAGAAGTTAGTCGGAACGCGCTGAATCTACACGCATTTGATTGCCAGCCAAGCGTTCCACAAATCACGTATTCCAAGTCAGATGTTTTTCTGCGCATGAAATAATTGCATATTTTTAGATAAGTTGAATTTTCTTTTTGGCATTCAAACTAGGCACATTATATTTGCCTTTACATCGTCGAAGAACCTCAAACAGCGTGTTTGTATACAAAATTCCAACGCCTTTAGTCAAGTAATTTTCTTGGTAAATGCGTCCATGAGAAAAACGAGGGATGTTAAGAGGAATGGCTGCGCGGCCTTTTTCATACAAAAAATTAAAATTAAAAATAAAATTTGAAATTTGAGCCCAAAATAATTGACCAAATACAAATATCTAGTACGTCACAAGCACGTACGCACGTAAAAAATAATTGCCAAATTTCATGAAAAATAATTCTTTAATGGCCTATGTTTTTTAACAAATAATCATAAGAAATAATTAGTCTTCTAAAATATCCATACAAATTGAAAATATCTCCCGATTAAAAATATAATAAGCAGTAATTGTTGATTGAAGTGCTAGTACTTATTGAATTATTTGGCGTGTTGGAAATAAGCCAACGTAGCTCAGTGGTCCAGAGCACCTGACCGGACATCAGAAGGTGCCGGTTCAATTCCCGTCAGCGGCATTTACTTTTACTCGGGAGATATTTTCAATTTGTATGGATATTTCAGGAGACTTATTATTGCTTATAATAATATGTTATCCTTTATGCATGCTAAACCTTGTCTTATAAGCATTAGTTTATCATTATAAAAAATAACTATATTTTATAAATTAAAACACAACTAAATAAAGTAGTACAAATTCCTACTAGATAATTGCGATACATTTATATTAAATAAATAAAAAACAGTTTATTTGGGTATTTTGGCATTAAATCTAAATTTAAGTTTTTTTTCGTATAAACACCGTTACCCTAAAGTCAGGTAGAAAATGTAACACTAAAACCACGAGTGAAATGATATCCCAATAATGTTTTTTATCGCAAAAACGTGGAGGCAAACAAATATTTTTAAGAATAGGTATAAACTGAAAATTAACGATTTTTTTAAGATGTCAGAAACTCATCTGTGGTCATTAAGTTTGAATGTAATTTGTAATGGCTGCAGTACACGTTACTTTAGGACTTAAAATGAATAGTGGACATTTTAAGATCACTAGTTTAAAAAAAAATTCGAAACATCTGTATAAGTAGGGTTTACATAATATATTTTTAATATGCCTGTCTCACTAGGGATATCTCGTGTCAAGAGAGGCTAGTTTACACAAACGTATTATTTTGACAATAATTGATACATTTAAGGCACAGACATATGAATATATAGACTAGAAATTAAAGGTGAGGGGTAAAATCAACTGTTGAAGAACGAAGGGGGTAAAGCTGACTGTGATTCGTCAGTAAATCAATCTGACAGTATATAGGCATCTCGCATTATAATATCACCATTTACTTCTTAAAAGTAAAATCTGCTTTTGAATGAATAGACATTTTTACATGGGAGCGCAAATTACTCGCCACGTTATGAACAAATTTGCGAAGTCCAAATTCGGCAAAAAAAATGTCTTCTATTTTCACAGTCGAATATTTTGTTTACGTATTTAGTTAAGACACTTTTATAAGTGTTCATAATTTACTTCCCAGTAACAACGATGCGCACACTTGAAAATCGCTACATTCGACCAATGTTGGAGGGTTGTCACAACCGCTATGTTCCTATTAATAATAAAATATTGAAATCTTTAAGAAAGAAAAGTAAAACAACTAAAAAACAAATGAAATTATATACACACAGTTTTTACCAGCGATTCCTATGAGTATTTGGAGTAAAAAATTGGACATCATTTTGCCTTCCGATGACACTTTTTCAATTAAAAACAAAAAACATGATTTTCTATCACACATCGCCACTCGGTATAACCTAGCGCATTACGTGATATGCACTCCTTCTCGTTCCAGCAGTACCGTACATACGAAACAAGCGCGTACCTAACATGTGGTACCTAAAGCGCAAAAGGCGAAGGCACATCCCTGATTCTTATGCAAACGGCTTTGTATTTTGCGTCCAGATGTATCTTGATGTGATAGTATATGTTTCTACAACTGATCCATATTATACGATGTGAATAAGCTTAAAATAATGCTTACATATGAAATGTAATACGACAATTGGGTTTATTCTCTTTTTCACATCTATTTTTACAAGTTTTCATAGCATAAGCAACCATTTTGCCGTGTTATTTCGTAAAATGCCTCGACCATAGCTCGACGCTAGTTCGAACAAGAATGATAACGTCACATTCTCAGATTCACAGGAAGCCATACGCGAGCCCAGCCGGCTCCAATGGAACCGGTATGGGGAGTGGGGAATAATACGCTTTTAATCACTTAGGGCAGGTCTACTAATATTCATATGTCTATGATTTAAGGTCAATTTGTACAGGTCATTTTTTTTAATAAGGTGTCAGCAAAAATATTTGATAGAATTAAATCTTTGAAACACAAGAATACGGTGCAAATTATCTTGTATAGATTATGTAAAATATAATAAAAACCACCCAGTTTTACAGGTAGTACCTATAACAGAGTTATTTATAATAATATAATGCGTCTTATCATAAAAAAGAAATAAACATTCAAAAGGTTTGAAGTAAACATTCAGAAAGAAATAAACATTCAAACAGTTAGAATTAACTGACAGTCCGATTTTTTAAATTTTTCCCTTTCTCCCCATTTAAACCCCCACCCTTACCCCTACCCCTCTACCTACCCCTTTACCAACCAATCTCTGGTGATCTCTCCCTCACTTACTTGTATGTTTTCTCTTTTCTCTGACCATATATATTGTCGTGATGAAGGTTGAGATCAACCGAAACCAGTCGACTTATCTAAATCAATAAAGTTGTTTTAAACAAAAACCTTTTTTAATTTCTATATAGAATTAATATTCTATCTATTGTCGAGCAACAAAACGTTTGTTTTCTTCGATAGTAAAAAAATAACAACTTTGAAACGATAACATTAAAAAAATGTGTAGGTGATTTAGTCGTTTTTGATAATATCCATGATGAATTTTCTAAAAATGTGTCAATAAAGTAGTCACAGTATACGTGACTTCATCGTTCTAGAATTTTGTCTTTTTCGTTTTAATACAAGACGCGTGAGAAAGAAGAGGACGATTGTCGATGATGATACGTACGTACCTCCTCTCTCTAGGACTACTAATAATTAAACAGATGTCCGGAAATCTAAAAATTCGAACATAGGATTTCAGAAAACCCACTGGATGACAGCACTGCCAATAACAGACATTTCATGACGAGGCATTACAGTACGCACAGCTCCAATATAATATATACTCGTATGGGCTTGATTCTGAAAAGATGCGATGGAAAAAAGGAAAAGCTCTCCTTGATTTAGTGGCATAAATATACGAGTAACTGGAGTTTTTATAATATCTGCTGTTTGCTTTGATCTTTGATGTGCCCAAAAGCCCAGAGTATGAACGTTCTTCCTTTCGTTACTGAAGGTTCTTCACTTCAACCTACTCGCAAATTCAAATTGCGGTTCACAAAAAGAAATCTGGGAATTATGACGCGCTTCAGTTTTTCACTCACTCGTCTTTACTTTGATACGGTAAATACATTTCACGTAGTCTGCGTTATACTCTAACATAAAGAAGTTATATAGAAATTGAATGATATTACTGATATAACGAAGGGACAGAAATAAACCTAACAGGCGAAACGGGATAAAAAAATAAATATAAAAAATAATTTATCATTTAAAATAAAAAAAATTAACTACAGTATTTTTAAATTGATATAATGAGCCCTGACGAAGCTTGAGCTAAGCGAAACCTGGTTGGCTGTTAATATTAATTCATAATAAAAGTGGTGTTTTACAAAGTGTATTTTTTTCATTTAATATATCTTGTTGTATTTTAATAAATATCTGTATCAAACTTAATCAATGTTATATCGTGTCTAACATTTATTATAATACGATATCTTGTCTTAATATAACACATTCAATTACACCAGAATAAGCTACATAAAATAAATGTTTTTCTTACTTCCCATGAGCAATTTTTAGTTTTTCATATTTTCTTATAATTTTCAATAAACAAATGTATATATTTTTATTATGTTGTTTTATTAGAGTTACAGTCACAAGGATGAAATCAATAATTGGTTTTATTTTGGCTATACTACGATTGTACAAAATAATAAAATATAAACTGATTTACCGCAAATAAATATTGATATGAATACAATTTATTCAAGTAAATTGCCTTTCCGGGTAATAATGAATGGCAATTTAAATGGCTTTAATCGTATTCAGTGCCCTGGGTATCTATTCCAGAGTATCTACCACGAATTACTCGCTATGCGCCATCTACGAACGAAAATCTCTACGACTTTTGTCATAAGTTCTATATTTATACATTCTCGAGTGTCGCACGGTTGAAGAGATGACTGTGTTGGCAACCCTGTGAATATTGTCTATGTTTCTGATGTGTTTGAGGTTTCTATGGAGTTAATTTGAAATGTCAAAAACAAACCGTTGCCGCGTCGTTCTGTCAACGTTTTTTTTGCTACCGCACTTTTTCTGAAATGAATGGCGGTGGTGGATACATATCGAAATGCCAGAAAAATGGTTAAAACAACTTTGCAGAACTAAACGAATCCGATACCAACTTCGAAAAGCGCGCGGGAAACAATTTTTTTTCTGTATAAGGCAATTCACCAGGAAGCAATGAGATTTTGACAGTTTTGCCGATCTCTACTGCTTCGACCCACTCGTTGTTTAAGTCGAATGAATTTTGACGTATGGCGTGTAGTATGTACTTTCGGTGAAACTCAAGAATAACAAACTCTACCAGTGTATGTACTTTCGGAGGAAATTGCGAGTGATCGAGACTGGGGAATAGATACCCTGATCTGTACTCCTCTATCTATCCAGCCTCACTACATGCCAATTAAGGATGTCATAGTCTCACTGGCTCCGTATATCTAGGAGCACTTGGGACTATTCACGCGATGCGGTATTCAGATAAAAAGAGCACCAAGAGGCAACAGATATTTAGTATTCAATAATGTCACGAACAGGTAATTATCGATAATCTGGTTGTAAATGTTTATATTGTGCCAACTGAGATGAGAATGCATAGATAAAGTCAATGAATAGACTGTAATGTCGCTGCTAAAGTCGAGCTTCCGTTGTAAAGTTGGCAGCCGTGGCCGGTCACGAGCGCTGATTCGTCCATTCATAACAAGACTATTCATTGGTCGGCGTCCTCTAACGGCCTTGCCTGTGATTGGACTACGATCACGTAACAGGAATATTTTTTATTTGGTTCCTTATTATAGGTTTAATTGCTTCATTAATTAATAAATGCAGCTGATCAAGACTATTTATGAAGGTTAAATGAACACAAGCTCGATGAAGTGTGCGGCAGAGCAGAGATTTATCGATATATCTGGATAATTTTGGAGTAATGTCCAAACTTAGAGGTAGCGGGTTCGAAATCCGGCGGGCAAATGTTTTAAATTGTAACAAATTCTGTATAATATTTAAAAAAAGTAATTTATACAGATTACGTCCCATATAGAATAAAATATCATAATACCAAAAACACTGATTTCGGTTGCAGGTGCGTGAAGTGAAATTATTCATGTTCAATGAACTCAAATTTGCTTTCTAAATTGAAACAGATTGTGAGAATACAAGCGATAAAGTAGGAAGCTACATATAATTATTTCATTTTTATTAATTAAAATTTCTATATTTAAAATGTGTTTTTATTTGTTAACATTTTTTACAGAAAATATTTTCAACTTTACTAACGGTGTTTGAAATTAATTAAATTTGAAATCAGTTAAATTTGAAAATAATCAAATTTGAAATGTGAAATTAATTAAATTTGAAATTAATTTAATTAAACTAAGTTCAAATTTGTGGTTGCTATTTTCCCTTGTGAAATTTCACCTTTCGGAATCGAAAAGTTTCTTGAAAAATCATAATATCATTAGATATTAGTTCCACACATGCGGCCCTGAGGAAAATATAGAGATTATGTCATCTCTGGAGATGCTGTGTAGGATAGGAATCTGGGGGTCAACGTGTCCAAGAGTGATGGACTTATGAATCCATCCCTCCAACTGCGGTGCAAGGCGATGGGTCAAGAGAGTGTCCGGCTGGAGAAGTCAAATGGTCTCCCTCAATCAGTTCTTAACGAACTGACCCGCCACGCAGTAGGTGGGCAAACCAACCCGGGTACCCCTGCTAAGTCACCAAATGTAACGAACTACTTGGGGTAACCTATCGCATGGTTGTTGGTTATTTAATAAATGGTTCTTGGGGCGGAGGCACCCATATCCGCCTCTCAAATTACTAATAGGTAGGTAGGTACTTCCCAACGTTGCTCCCTTTTGCTATCAGCCAAACAACTTACCTACCCAAATTGAGGATGCCGTAGTCTCGATGGCGTCGGGTAGTTGGGACTGTTCGCGGTGTTTACATAAAAAGGAAATATTTGTTTAAATTATTAGCATAAAATTAACATTGAAAAACTAAACTCTGTGCGGAAATAAACGCAATTAAAAAAATCCGTTAATTTATGTGGACTTTTAAAATACCTTAAAATAGCTATTGTAAATCATTAGGGGTACATAGTTAATTTGCATTTTCAAGGCGCGTACAAGGTAAATTCAGTCATTGAATAATACATTACTTTGTTGAGATTAATTTCTAACAAAACGGAACAGAAACGATTGTAAAACATGGCGCAACAACCTTCGCTAGATTTATCGCCATTGTGAAGTACTATTAAATGGTACGAAACACTATTGCACGATGTCGTTGGAACAGAATAAACGAGAGAAGTCTTTTAAGAACAAAAAATAAAAATTTTGAAAAATAATGTAGTATTAAATTATTACCTAGTCCACCCCGCAATGCTTTGCTATTGCTAATAATGTCTTTCTTGGCGTCTCTGACTTCTTTCACCATTCACTACTGTATACTAAGGGGGTTTTCCAATAAGATGTGTTATTTTGATATTCAATCGTAAAAGATCAATGGTTTCGTTGCTTGTGTGGCACGTAGCGCCGTCTTGTTGAAAGTAAACGTTGTCAAGATCAATACTATCCAATTCCGGCCATAAAAAATTATTAATCATCTCTCGATAGCGCAATCCATTCACCGTAACTGTTGCTCCAGCCTCATTTTCGAAAAAGTAAGGTCCAATAAACTATACCAAAAAACACTATCTTACCTATTTTAAAATTATTAAAAAAAAAAATATATATATATATACCTACTACATGATATATGTCCATAATTAAATTCATATGTAACTTTGATGTAATATTAATTTTCTTATAACTAAATTATCCTCAGCACGGGAGATCCCAGTGCGGATATCATTATATCTATTTGTTACAAAAAAAAATAATAAAACACATATTATGCTATTATTATTAGGCTAATGACTCCGCTGGACCATAAACCGCACCTAACAGTCACACTTTGAGGATAGAGAGGCTTTTCAACAATAACTCTTGGGTTTTCCGAGCCCCAGATGCGACAATTTTGCTTGTTGACGAAGCCACCGAGGTGGAAATGGGCCTCATCACTCAAGATGATTTCCATTTGATTCACTCAAGTGAATTTTAATAATTTCAATGCGTTGTTGAAGCGTGTATCGTTCCATTTTTATTAATGGCGTAGTTTCTACTTGTCAAATGTCAAAAAATGACAGCTTCAAAAGTAACATCTACCGAAATAGCGGGCTATTCAAAATAACACCTCTTATTGGAAACCCTATACAATGTTACTGTTAAAAAACTATTCTAGATCGACTTTAATTCTACTCGGTATCTTTCCGGTGCAGAGATATTACATTAAGTGTTCCTTGGGCGTCCCCGACTTTCTCTACCATTTTAACCACTCTCTAAACACGCCTGGCACTAATAAAAACAAACTGTGAAATTTTCAGCGATATCTGTCGATTACTTTTCGAGTTTTGCGAGCACAAACATACGTAGGTTGAATTTTTGATTGATTACAGGTAAGCACTGCATCAGATACGAATCCGGGTGCGTGTTATGTAAATTTTATTTGTTTAATTTGTGCTATTTCGCAACTTATTCATTATTTATAATATTTACTTATTGTATATTTGCGGTACGTAGTGGTAGATACTTAAGTATCGCCCTAGTAAAAAATCATTCAGAATCGAAATTTGGCTTGAAACTCAGCCATGTTTGGTAACCAGATCTGAATAGCCAGGTATTTCCCAACCTTCCTCTCCCCCAATCTCCTTCCTCTCCCCAAACACTTCAGCCTAATATCATACCCTAATTGGGGATTCTATAGTCGCACTGGAGCAGTTAAACTCTTTAAAAAAATCACAGCTTATCGTGCCGCTTCTTCAAGGAATGATCTCAAATACTCGGTTCCATGCTAACTCAATACAGTGACTATTCAACACAACTTTAAAAAGTGATATAACGTCATTGAAAACGATGTTTTTATTTACCTTACCTAACCTTACCTACTTAACCCAGTTAATAGAGTTTTTGTTTCATCACTTTCCATGACTCACCCAAATACTCACTTTCACGAAAGCGTAAAAATATATACCTAAGTATATATCAAGATATTCATATATATGTTAGCGAAGGGCCCACCTAATGAGTTGTATTTCAATAACAACAAGAAATAAAACAGTTGCAAAAAGGCAATAAATTAGCCTGTGACATTAATACACTGAGGTAAATAATGAATCGTGGAAATGATGAGGCATAATATAACATAATGGAGGCTACCTCTCACTTTTCTGAGAAAAAACACTTTGTTTTATCAGAATCTAGAGATTCTAGTGAATTATGATCTCACTGTAGAGCCGTTATATCGTGAAATATGCCAGTTGGCAGTGGCATAGCAAACGCCTTGGCATTGGGAAATCACTTGTGGGTTGGGGCTCTCATGGGCCAAGCGTAAGACTTATGAAACGAATAAAATTAAGAGAAGTTTAGGGTTCGATTTCCGCAAAGCGCAAACACATAATAACACGATTTTTACATTGAATATTATGGAGCGTTGAAAGATTTGGAAATTATTATTGATGTGCGCACAATACAATAAATCAGTATTGAATAATTCGTATAAAAAGCACTACAAATGTCCCATGCAAAAGCGTTAAATACGGTTTTTCTTTGTATCACTACATTCGACGCATTGAATCTGTTCAACATCGGTTCTTAAGAGGGATTGCTAGGAGGCTAGGTTTAGAAAAAGGCAAATACTCATATGATGAAATTGAACTAACTCTAAACCTCTCTCCTTTGAAAGTCCGTCGGGAAAGAAAAAAAAAAAAAAGAAAAAATGACCTCATTTGCTTCTTCAAAATTATAAATGGTATTATTGATTCACCTACTGTACTGCAACTCATTCCCTTCAATATCCCCTCGCAAAGACTCAGAAATAATGAACTGCTTTTCCTCAACCATCATTCGACAAATTATGGATATTATTCACCATTGTCCAGAATGTGTAGACTGGTCAATTCAAGTCAAAACCTTAACTTTTTTGGGATAAGTCTGAATGATTTTTGCCAGTCGCTAAACAAGTGACGGAATAGGGAAGTGTCCTGTGGTCCTGACCCACGGCGTATTCTTGACTTGATTCGACTTGTCACTTTATTTTCTTATATTATATCTACCATATGTCTTTGCTTTCATGTACCTTTGTCTACTCCTGTATTTTTCATTTTACTTTATTCGTGTTATTATTTTGTAATTTGGACGATGTCCGTTAATAAATAAATAAACGATTTTTTGTTACTGTGAGTAGAGCACATCCCGGCCTTTGAAATAATAGAACATTTTTTGGATAAATCTTTTTACAAGCCCAGAAAAAAAGGTATTAGGCCTATAAAAACTGCTTTAAAGTTATAAATCTCGTTCTTACGAACCCATTTTCAGTTATGGTTTTATTGTACAATGTGACAAGTTAAGATTTTTAGAAAATGATCGTAAAAAATTAAAATATCTATGCCTGAAGTTCGCAAAATAAAATAAAGCACACATTTTGGGGATGATTTTTCTTGCATACATCAAAACCGTCGGCTAGCGTTAAGCAGGAATTTTAACCTTATCGGCATCTTCATAAGCAGTGTTATTGTTATGTAACACGACGTGGTGTATCGCCTTAATACAAATATTTTGATACATAAATAAAACAAAATATTAATATACATAGGCACATTTTATTTCACATCAACACCTCATGCAAACTATTTCTGAAATCGTGTAAATTTACTCAACATATTCCGAATGGGCAGTAAGAGAGAATATTTATTAAACATATTTTGAATGGGCAGTAAGAGAGAATATTTATTAAACATATTCCGAATGGGAAGTAAGAGAGAACATTTATTAAAAAACATATTCAGAATGGGCAGTGAGAGCGAAGATTTATTAAATATTTTCCGAATGGGCAGTAAAAGAGAAAATGTATTAAAAATATACCGAATCGGCGGTAATTTTTTGTTATAAAACAATATTCTATAAAATATTTAAAACGTATAAATCCATAAACTAAATTGAAATCATTGTTCTACTCACAACATTAAAAAAAAGAAAAACGAACATTCCCGGGTTACGAATAACCTGACAATATTTGAAAATCTCCTATTACCACCACAGTAAGCAGAAAATGTTGCTTGTGTTGTGATGGTGGACTTAGCCGGCCGAAGAATTAAACCCACTGCGTCTGGTTGGGATCCAAACGCGATGCCAATTCAGCCACTGACCGGTCTTCTTTTGTTCGCCATCACACACAGTTTGCAGGATATTAAATAAAGCATCTCCTTTAAGTATTTAAAGTGCTACGTATGAAAAATTCACTGAAAGAAGTAGCTCTTTTAAGATACTGCATTGAAGAATTTCCTATAGAACTGTTAACGTCAGACTGCACAAAGGTGCATTGTGAAAACCTTTGCAGTTTTCAGGGGACTCCAATCTTTTGTTAAGCAAAGCCTTTCAAAATGTCCAAGCATACTTTCAGAACCTTGCGAAAATAGAAGAAAACTAGCTTCTACCTACTTAGGTATTTATTTGAAATATTTCATACGAAGTCAAATCTTTGGTACACCGTTTTATACACTATCCATATTCTTGAAGGATATGATATAAATGTAATTTTTAAATCACAAACCTTGATCAAAAAAATGTAATTCGAAAAGTAAATACTTAACTCTATAGTAAATTTAATTTGGTCGTATATTGGAGCCCACACACGTAATTACCAGAATGTGAAATTTTAATTTATTATTAATTTAAAAAATTAAACTTTTTGATTTAAAAATCTAAAACCGCACTTTCTAAAATGGTTCCAATTGGCGACAACATCATTATGACATGAAAACCGCCAATGTCTGGTAAGATGTCTGTCACCAACGTCACCCGACGTGACATCAACAACGCCATAATGACAAACAAAAACGAACAAGTCTTTTTGGTGGAAAACCAAAAATTGCATATTTTAAATCATTTCAGTATATTCGTCAGCAAAAATAAAATCAAAAAGCCTTCATTACGGCAATTTTTTTCAAATTTTTTTTCGACAGTAAAAAAATTGTGAAAATAGCAGCATTTATATACCTACGCTTTAGTTCATATCATATATCCTTTCTGCAATCTGTGTAACCTTCGTGCAAATTATCAATATATCAAAATGAAAAATGTTAATTTATTTTTAACTTAACTTTCGTGTGAGATTGGCGATCCATGTCTTACGGCACGCAAAGCTGAGGCCATTAAAGATATGGAGATAAAGCAGAACCAACCTATTTGGTATGTCCTAGCGTTGCCAGTTGCTTGAAGTCGTATTGTGTATTTCTAATGTTAATGTTGCCGACAAGAGATGACGTTGTCTTCCAGTTTGTAGTTTATAATATCTACACATACAATAGTCAGTAGTTACTTTACCAGGAGGTAACTATCGGCATCTCATTGAAGGCAGATGTATGCGATTGGTATGAAAGGTACATACTTAGCGAACGAAGATGGGACATGTTAATTTTCCATGGAGAGATATAATATATAAAATTGCGATAACCTGCAAGTGATATCTGCTACAAGATGTTAATGTCTAATCTAAGAACTTTTCACCGAACTGCCAATACATATATAGAACATTTCACCGAACTGACAATACATATACAGAACTTTTCACCGAACTGACAATGCATATACAGAACTTTGCACCGAACTGCTAATACATATAAGGAACGTTTTGATATATTCAAAACCTCTTTGTCCGGCATTTAAGGAAAAATAATAAGTTCTAAATGTATCTGATATGTATTTCTGTAATTTTATGTTTGTACTATAATTTTTATAATGTTTAACTAACTAACGTAGCTACTCATATTTCATGTGTTATGTTTGTAAAATCCCAACGGGCATTCAATCTATATTAAAAATGAATGTTTTCTTGTTTGTTTGTCCCCTATAGACCGGTATTTGACCGGTCAGTAATTAAGTTGGCATCGCGTTTGGGTCTCACCCAGGCATCGCACGTTCTTCATCACAACACAAGCAATATTTTCCGCTTTCTGTGGTGGTAGTAGGATATTTTCAAATATTATCAGGCATTACCCGGGAATGTTTGTCTTTCTTCAAAAAAAAAAAAAATTCAAAAATAAAGGACTGATTTAGCAGAAATTTTTCAAAAGTTTGTTCTTATTAGTGTCAGGAGTGTTTAGATAGTGGTTTAACTGGTAAAAAAATTCGGGGAAGTCCGAGGAAGACTTATTCCAATATCTCTGCACTGGAATGAGATATAGAGTCGAATAGAAGTCAATATAAAGTAGTTTTTTTGTGGTAACAATGGTGGAAAACGAGCATGCCTGAGGAAGACGTGGCACGATCAAGTGAAACACCGGCAGCCGAAAGGAATTACTTTACAATATAACATTTAAACATCAAAAAGTTAATAATTTCAAAAAAATTGTTCAGGGAACTTCTCATTATTTGTGGTAAATGTGAAAAAAAAATTAGAAAAAGTTTGGGTGGGGAGCGCGGTGGAAGATATTCAATTACAGTTGTTATATACGGAGTACATTTTGCAAAATGGATTAAAACTTCAAAACAAGAAAATAATAACAGCTGAAATCGCAAAACTCAATTCCGCGCACGATTCTTCCTGGCAACCAACCTACCCAACCACGTCTTATTAACCCAACAACAAGGGTTCAAGGAAAGAAACAACTTCATAGATCCCGTATATTACGAAAGAAAGAAAATATATTATGAAAAAAGATACCAGCATACTTCATTCATTCGTAGATTATTTTTTTTAGAAATGTCCAAATATACTTAATAATGAAAGATTAAATAATCGAAATAAGGAAAATTATTCTTAAATTAAATAAAAGAAGCTGAGTCAGGACTTAAGTACACAGGCTGAATTACACTGCCAGAATTAAACAAGGACGAAATTACACTTTGAAAGTATTACACCTACTGTAATTGCACACGCCAAAAAATAATGTTAGGTTAGGTTAGATTAAGTTTTTAATATCAACTCCACACAGGAAGTCCCGAGGAAAATAATTCCTCTGCTGGGGATGCTGGGTGTCGGGGTGGGACAAACAAATTTCATTTTGAAAAAGTTACAATTACAAAAGTTAGGTTAGGTTAGAATTTTTAAGATGAAAATTCTAAACCATTATGATATTACACGGAGAAAACTTACTGATATGAAATATTGTTAATTTATTAAAAATCTTGAAAAAAATTATCCGGTTTCCTGTCAAAAATGGGACTGGAGGCCTATAATGAATGATTTGAAAAATTTCATAAAACAACTATCAGTAAAACACGAATATGTTGTGAGGAAGTCGGAAAAGGTGTTCTTCAAAATAATAATAGTTTCAGTTCCTCATCTCGTCCATTATATTAATTCGGACTATACATCAATTTAAAAAAAAAACACTTCAACGACGATGCAATTAACAAGGACAGTAAATTTATTTAATACAAATAACTAACGTTTGTACTAATTTACAACTAATAAATAAATAAAAATATATTTATTTACAATAAGCTATTTCTCCTGTTATGTCTTTTTTCAAAATTCACAAGAAAACACGCCACCCAGCAAATATAAGGTACTTGATAAGATGAAGATAAAGTATACACTAGTAAGATAAAGATACCGTGATATTATATACATTTCTTGGTTCAGTTACAACCGGGCAATACTTGGTTGAGTTACAACTTCGGTTTATATAGTTATGTAGGTACCCTCCTCATCATTGTCCCATACTGCCGGACACACTCGTCTATACTCGGAGGCCATTCTTTATTCAAAGCGGGTATGGATGATCTATGGTGAAGGCTGGATAAAGAAGTCTAGCGTCTGTCGAAACGTCAATTAAATTCTGTCATTTATCTAGGAAATACTATAATTCGATGAAAATGGGCAGGTTAATTGTCTATATGAATAAAAATTTACAGAGTAAACTGATTTTCTGCAAATTCTTCCGCATGGTTTTGTCACATTTTTTTGTGCGAATAACGCATGAGAATACCAACTTTCCTGATCAAGTGGAACTATTATATTCCCAATTAATAGAGTGTTATGAGATGAGGAGGAGGAAGTTTAGAGAGTACTCAGATAATCAGATCTTCATTAGGTAATTAATTATTCAATAATATTTTTCAACATTTTTAAACGATGATTGAAATTGCTTTAGCCTTTTCTTCTGACCGGATATGCATAGTTACGTATTTCTTAACCTTTCTCTTTCTCATCTCCCTTCCTCTCCTGGCCCTACAAGTCTCACAATATACCCCAATTGGGTATGCCAAAGTGGCACTGACTACAGAGAGTCAGGAGCAGTTGGGTGTCTTGCGGCATCACGTGCGTTGGTCAAATGCATTTGTACAGTGTTCTATTTGCCGGAATGGACTGTGAACCAAATCAACAAGGATGCGAAAATATAAAGCACATTCAATTGGGTTTGAAAATCATGGGAAATGTGGAATGATGGAAACAGTCTACCTTGAATTCCCACGAATCCCTGCAGTATAGCTCTCAACGAACTGGCACTGTACACAGGGTGAAAATTTCCTCCAAAACGAGATGATATTTTACAAACAGAGCACAAAGCATGTGAATATACAACTCTAATTCACGACGACACAACGATTGCAATTGCTTGCCACGACGACACGAATGCGAATATGTACTGACTTGCGACAATTTACAGTGCAACAAAAATCAACTTCTTTTTTCCAATGTGGGTAAAGCTGTTTTTTAAGGAAGGAAATGGATAGCAGGTATGATAGTATATGATGGGAAAAATGGTAGGTATTATCCCAAACTGTTTCAATACTAAACAGCACTGTACTTGTAGTTTTGTATTAGTGATTGATGAACAGACACGAAGATGTAATCTGTTAAAATGTGTTGCTGTAAGTTGATAATAGTTTACCTAGTCTATAGTTAGTAATAAGATAGCATTGTAGAAATATATTATATGCTAGTTGACACCACAATGCTTCGCTAATGCTAATGTCTTTCTCGGACGTCTCCGACTTCTTCCACCATGCATTACTGTATACCACTGTTACTGTGTTAAAAAACTACATAACATCTACTTTAATTCGACTCCGTATCTCATTCCGATGCAGAGATATTGCGTTAAGTATTCCTCGGGCGACCCCGACTTCTTCTACGATTCAAATTAACACTCCTGGCATTGATAATAACAAACTTTGAAATTTTCATCGAAATCGGTCAACTACTTTTCAAGTTTTGTGAAATACGCAGGCTGTATTGTATAGTGCCCCTGGGGTGATTTTTCACAAAAACGACGCTATAAAAATCATACAAATATTATTTTGTCATCAAGAATATTACATAAATTTTTTTATCGTTATCGAAAAAGTTACATAAATGTAATAATACTGTCGTTCTGCAGAAAAAAATCAGAGGTTTGAAGCCTTAACGTGATGACAGATTAAAAAAAAAACACCTCGGTAAGGCAGCGCAGCGTAGCGGGATACGAATTAAGGCTGTATATGAACACCGCGTCACGCGCGATGCCGTGTACGCGGACGTGGTATCCTTCGATTATATAAATTTAGAGTAGCGGAAACTGATGTGTATTTGATTTGATAAAATAAATCTAATTTAATGTCTTCTGGAAGGCTTTTGATTGTATGCCATACCGTGTTTGTTTGAACACGCGGAAATATGAGAATTAGACAATACTTATATTAAATTTCGAAAACTTCATAGCGCATTGATAGCTTGATAGCCTTCTGGAGACGGTCAAATATCGTCCATAAAAGGCTACTTGAATTCATTTGTGTTTAACATTTTCACTTCTGTTCCGCATATATTTTTCCTTTGGTTTCCTGTGTTAATTTAATTTTTTGTTTTATCTACCCATCTTTGAATTGTAATTTTTTTTAAAAGAAATACAAACATTTCCGGGTTACGAATAACCTGACAATATTTAAAAATCTCCTACTACCAACACAGTAAGCTGAAAATGTTGCTTGTGTTGTGATGGAGGACTTAGCCACCCGAGGAATTTAACACACTACGCCTGGGTGGGACTCAAACGCGATGTCAACTCGGCCACCGACCGAATTTTAATTGAATATTTATTTTTCATATTATTTGTTTGATTTCTTTTTTTTTGCCATTTCAAAATATGGAATGTATTGCATCTGCGTACATTCTGGAATAAACTAGTATTATTTATTATTATTACTATATTACATACAGTTGAGTCAATCCGGTTCAATCCTCAAACAAAATATATATGTATGTATATATATTGCTGTGAACTTTTAAAATGTTTTAAAACTTAAAATGGTTTATCTGAGAATTGAACCTCCCTCCCCAGGGACTGACTAAAATGGGGAAATAGCGCTCTCACTTAAGCCAAATCCTATTCTTTATCTTTGGGATAATTTTCACTTTCAAGATTCAATTTCATTGATTCCTTTATTTATTCATTGGAAAATAAAACAAAATCGAATTTCAAATAAATGTATTTAAAAAGCTTTTAAGTAACACATCCTCCATCTTTAATTTTGTCATGAGTATTGTCACGTAGGGATAGTAGGTAATAAGTATACGGAATCCAGAAGTGCAACATCCTGTTCTGTTCCTAGATGCATTCCGCTTTTTATAGAACTGCAGCGGAATGCATTATTATTAGTATTATTCATTTTTAATGACCTGCGAGGATATATAGAGACTTCACTGAGGGCTGGGGACTTTTATAGACGTCTGGAGAAATAACTATAATGCTGTATCAGTGATTATTTATTTATACACAATATTGTGGCACAAGTATAAACTAAGCTTTACAAAATGAAAAAGTCCGCTCTTAGGAAATTTCTGCGACAAGAATCTAGAAGCAGACAATTCTTGTTGTAAAAGAATTTTATGTTATTTATGTGTATAAAAATGAATGTTTCTTTGTTAGTCCCTCTATAGACTCAAAAGCGACTGGAGCGATTTCACTGAAAATTTCAAAGTTTGTTCTTATTAGTGTCAGGAGTGTTTGAATGGTAAAATCAGTCGGGTACGCCCTAAGAAGATGTAACGCTATATCTCTGCACTCAAATCAAATTCGATGTAATGTAGTTTTTTTAATAGTGACAATGTGGTATACAGTAATGAATGGTGGAAGTCGGGGACGTCCGAGGAAGATATGTCACGATCAAGAAAAACAAAAACTAATAAAAAGTAAACTTTATCGATCTATCCATCGTCTATATAAATAAAAACGTAAATGTTCTTTTGTTTCAAAATCTTAAATCTCCAAAAGTTTTTCACCGATTGCTTTTAAATTTCGACATAACGTTGCATTTGAATATGTGTGTGTTTTTATATACTTATATTATACAGGATGTTAAAGGACGTACTTGACTTATTTTAACCAGTGATTCCTGGCATTATTTGAGTAAAAAATGTAAATGAAATTATGTTCTCCGGTGACCTGTTTGTTTTTTTTTTCAAAAATAATTAATAAAAAAATTAAAAAACACTGCCGAGTATCCACTCAACCCCTCATATTGACCGCAGCTGTTCAATTCCTACTGATTTTGTATGTTTTTGTGAAAAAAAAACATAAAAAGGTCACCGCAGTCTAAAATTTCATTTACATTTTTTACTCCAATTAATGTCAGGAATCATTGGTTAAAGTCAGTCAGGTACGTCCCTTAACATCCTGTACAGATGTCACCTGTGGCAGGTAAAAGTATGATAGAAAAAAGCAACACGCGCTATTGTTTCTCTATCTGTACAGAGAGACTGAGCTACAGCATCGCGTGGCGGGGTACAGCTACTTCCTTAGAATAATATTATTTTCCTTAAAAATACACCCAGTTTTCAGGTACACTGAATGTACAATTCTAATTCAGAGCCTCAAAACTTTACTCCAAACTATTCAGCCCCCGTAGTAAGCGTTCATAGACGGTTTGAAAGGGAGATATGTAAATACGAATGTTAGAGGGAGCGCGCTAATATTGAAAAAAAAAACGATAATAATTAAGCGAAAACGGTGAAAATATTTAATAAAACACGACTCGTTTTAAATAGAGCAAAAATCTCACGACAAATGCTTTATTTGCATTTAAAGATACACTGATCAGAAACGGGAAGGTTAAGAAGTACCTGGCTATACAGATCTGTTCACCAAACCAGGCTAAAGCTATTTCCATCAACGCAACGTTTCGATTCTGAATGATGCTTTTCACCAGGGCGATACTGAGAGTATCTACTACAGACGTCACCCGTAATCCAGCCAATCTCCATTTTGAATATTCAATCCAGAATTCTGCGAACGGAATAACAATTAATTGAACATTAAGTGAGTTCTCAACTATAACATTTAAGCGGGGTAACTTTGATCGGACCGGGGTAACTTTGACCCAAAGGTCGCTTTCGAGTTTCGGATGCAAACTGCCTGCAAAATCATTCGAGCACCAAATTGGGTCTATCCAACCCTAACTTACCCCGGCCACCTCGGGACCAAGAGTGTCTCTATCACCAATTAAAAGTTGGCTTAGGTAACTACCCACTTATTATTATTATACCAATTCATGTTAAAATTAACAGTTCGATGCCGTCATGAAACTTTTTAGTTAAAAAAAAACTATCACGTTACAAAAATATTTATATACAGGGTGTATCGGCACGTACCCGACAAACTTTAACCAGCTATTCCTTAGCACATTTGGAGTAAAAAATGTTATGGGCACTTTGCTGTCCGGTAACATTTTTTTAAATAAAAAATTTACCATTCATATTTTCACCACATGTCTGTCACCACTGTTTTATCCTTTGTCAAAGTTTGAAAACCCACCTGGCAATATTTTTTTCGAGTTTCGTTGAAGCGCGCTAATGTAGTAGCGCGCTTTTACGATCACAACGAAATGGCATTGCACCATTCGTCTCATTTTTAGCTATTATTATTTAGTGTGTATGAAAGAGCGAACACGCTTTTTGACGCACTTGCTAATAAAAGATGTTGAACACGAGAAACAATGCAAATGACAGTGACGGAGTGTGGATTTTTTATTTATTTTTTGTTTTTAATGGAAAAAAAATGTTACCGGACAGCAAAGCGCCCATAACATTTTGTACTCCAAATGTGCTGAGGAATAGCTGGTTAAAGTTTGTCGAGTACTTGCCGATACACCCTGTATATATACTCGTATATGGTGACCGGATAAACCATCACAATGATAATTCATCACATCTTTAAAAAGTTATATAAAGTCATGGAAAGTGATGAAACAAAAACTTTATTAACTGGGTTAAGTAGGTTAGGTTAGGTTAATTTTTTTTTCATTGTTTCAAATGACTTTACATCACTATTCCATCATAAACCATCACAATGATAATTCATCACATCTTTAAAAAGTTATATAAAGTCATGGAAAGTGATGAAACAAAAACTTTATTAACTGGGTTAAGTAGGTTAGGTTAGGTTAATTTTTTTTTCATTGTTTCAAATGACTTTATTACACTATTCAACACACTTTTTAAAAGTATGTTGAATTGTCACTGTGTTGAGTTATCATGGAACCACTCGTATATATATACTCTCAGTAACGCACTGGTGAAAAAAAACAGATCAGAATCGAATCGTCGCTAAATGGGAAACGAAATGGCATTTACCGGATTTATTAACAAGATCTAAATATCCAGGTACTTTCTAAACTTCCTCTTTCCTATCTCCTTTCCTACAGACTTCCAGCCTTGCGTCATCACTGGGGGACCTGTTTGGGAGGTTTGTTTAAAGATAAGAATGAGAGAAAATTGGTCTTCAAGAGACCCTCTTGCAGGAGGTAGGAAAAACAACTTGTATATAGATCTACAGAATATAAATGACACTGTACGAAACTGTCTGCAAAGCAGGAACCGTAGGTAGTAAAAATAGTAGGTACGTAGTAAAAAAAAAAAAAGTAAGTAAGACTCCACTATATATTTTAGAGGTGGTGTGATATGCCACACGCCCAAAGGACCAGTCCCAAACTACTCCGAATGATAGGTATGGGACGATATATGCATCCGACAAACCCGATGGACAGTGCAATAATCAAAGGTATAAATCTGGGCTTCTGGAGCACAAGATAAGCCCAGATTGGAATGCAGGAAAGATGGACTCACCCGTTGATGACTATCACACGTCTTCAGGAGTATTAGTTGATTTCACTTCACAATTTATATGTATATTCGCCCTGTCTGATATTAATTATCACTCCGAACTCTGATAAGCAACTGACCCCACTTGTCAGATTTTACATGTGTTGCAACAATATTTTTAATATGGTGACATTTTGGGATGGGTAAGAGGGTAGGTAGGACATTTGCAGGATTTGGTATTGACATTACACTTGTCCTTTAAGCCTGTGGATGCATACCTAACAATCCCATATATATTGCGCGAACATTCTCCCGGCGTTGAAAGTACCTTCCGAAATTTTAAGTACTTTCAAATAAAGTAAAAAGTTAAATGTAAAACGAAAGATGAAATATAAATATTCTTATCAATACGCTATTAATATTGCAAAGTTAAAACGAAAATTTATAAAATAATGAAATAAAGAAATAATAATTATTGTGTAGGCAAAGGACACAATTTTACGACTGGTCGTTTAAAGTTCCCGGAAGGGGTCCTTACTCGTGCGACACGAACCACTCCGTCTTTACCAGGGAACACCTCCTCAACAACGCCCACCGGCCAATAAAGTGGAGGCGCATCCTCTTGATGCACCAATACTATGGTACCTACTAGAATGTTATTCGCGGGACTATTCCATTTTTTTTTCATCTGCAGAGAGTGAAGATACTCTATATGCCACTTCTTCCAATAAGATTGAACGAGGTGGTCCAAAAGCTCTTTCCTTTTCAGTAGACTAATGCGTTCATTAGTCAAATCATAAGCAGGTAGATGCTGAATCGGGGTAGACATCAGAAAATGAGCCGGAGTAAGAGCTTCTGGATAATGAGAACTGCTTAATAAACATAATGGCCGTGAATTAAGTACAGCCTCTATTTGTGTCAGAACTGTGAGAAGCTCTTCATAACATAAAAGTTGAGTACCCACAACCCTATACAGATGCGATTTAATGCATTTAATATTTGACTCCCATAATCCTCCAAAGTGAGGAGCGCGGGGTGGAATCGTCTTCCATTCAATTCTCCGAATGTTAAATTCATTGCGAAGAACTTCTTTAGTTGAATTTGCCTCTAAAAAATTATACAAGTCATCCAGACAATTCTTTGCGCCTATGAAATTTGTCGCATTGTCACTGTACATACACGAAACCGGTCCGCGTCTGGATAGAAAACGCTTAAATGCGTTTAAAAAATTGTCCGTGCTTAGATCTGATACCACTTCCATATGTATAGCCTTCGTTGTTAAACAAATAAATAGACATATATATGCCTTTTGACTTTTTACCCCACGACGCCTAGAAAGGGTTATATTTATTGGTCCGGCAAAATCTACACCCGTATGTGTAAATGCCTTTGCTTCCTGAACTCTAGCTGTAGGTAAATCTGCCATTAGCGGTATAATATTAGAAGGTGCAGTTTTAAAACAGAAATTACAAGCATGTACTCTTTTGCGTATTAGATTTCTCCCCGATAAGATCCAATAACGCTGTCTAATTATTGACATAAGGAGATGTGCACCAGTATGACAATTCACACGATGGTGAAAGTCTATAATTATATCGACAATATGATCCTGTCTTGGCAAAAGTACTGGATGTTTGTTTTCAAAAGGTATATTCGCGTTTGTTAATCTACCACCTATACGTAACAAGCCATTATGATCTAGGAACGGGTTTAGTTTTCGGATTGAAGGTGAGCATAATTTATCCCTCTGTATCAATTGTATATCGGCACTAAAATACCTATTCTGTAAAGCTTTTAATACATTCATTTCAGCAATGTTTAATTCCGTGGAACTTATAACTGTTGAGCGTGATAACTTTCGCATAAATCGTAAAATATATACCACAATTCTCAGCAGTTTTGGCCATGAGGAAATTTTTAAAGCGAGATTATATATCGGAGAATTTTCCTCTATTGACGTTATCGTAAATGTATGCGATTTTTTCAATTCCAAAGTATTCTCCTCCTCTCGTGAGGGGGAAAATCTTTCGACAGGCCACTCGGATACTGGGTTCGCAGCCCAGGGCGGACCGTGCCACCAAAGAGAATGATCGACCAGCTGAGCAGGCAGTAGTCCTCGTGATAAACAATCACTAGGATTGGTAACGCCATCTATGTGATAAAAATGTTTCGCGGGTAAATTTTCCTGAATTTCACTAACTCGATTAGCTACAAAAGTTTGCCACCGGTGCGGGGACGAGTGAATCCAAGAAAGTGCTATTTTTGAATCTGAAAAAGCAAATATATCGTTTATCGAAACGCGATTTCTATAAGTATCTATAATAGATCTAACGAGTCTAGATAAAATAAGCACAGCGCATAATTCCAATCGAGCGAGTGACACTGTTTTCAGAGGGGCCACCTTGGATTTAGAACATATCAAATTCATTGTAGTGTTGCCACCCTTATCCGTGACATGAAGATATATTACACAACCGTACGCTTTCATACTCGCATCTGCGAAGGCGATAATATTTATCGTGCAGTCCTCCTTTACTCCCAAATATCGAGGTAAATTTAAATTAGAAAGCATCGGTAATTCTTCCTTGAATTTGACATATCTATTAACAATACTTTGGGGTAGTTCCTCGTCCCATCCTACTTTCTCTAACCACAGCTCTTGTAAAAGTAATTTGGCATATAAAATTACCGGAGCAACCAAACCTAATACATCGAATAAACGAGCTATTGTGGAAAGAATTGATCTTTTACATATAGTTTTTTCCTCCGTCGGACATATCATAAATCGAAAACAATCAGATATCGGATCCCATTTTAATCCTAAAATGCTACATTTATCCGAAAAATCCATTGTCGCGCGGTGCGACTCTGGTAATTGGGCCAGTAAATGAGGAGAATTACTCGACCATTTGACTAATTCAAATCCTCCACACTTGAACATCGCCATTAAATCTGTAGCCAAAGTGATGCCTTCACTTATAGTATTTACAGAATATACAAAATCGTCCATATATAAATCATTAATTGCAACTTCCGCCGCTTTCGGATAACGATTTCTTTCATCGCTCGCTAGCTGCCGTATAGTTCGCATTGCTAGAAATGGTGAACAGTTCAAACCAAACGCGAGTGAATTAAATTGATAAACTCCAATTTGTTCATCTTCGTGAAATCTATAAAGAATTTTTTGATATTTACGATGGCTTTCCGTTACCATTATACGTAGATACATTTGCTTAACATCTGCGGTTAATGCTACAGCGAATAAGCGAAATTTAATTAAAAGTGTAAATAAATTAGATTGCAAATTTGGACCTGTATACAAAGTATCATTAAGTGACAACCCTGAACTGGTCTTTGTACTTGCATCTAATACAACACGAGTTTTAGTTGTTGATTTATCTTTACGAATTACTGCGTGATGGGGAATGAAATATCCCTCATCAATATTAGATGAAGACGGAACTTCAACCCTCATATATCCCTTTTCCAGATATTCAGAAACTACTTCATTATAACTGCAATGCAATTCTGGCGAAGTATTAAATTTCCGTTCTAAATATTCATATCGACGCTGCGCGACACGGCGCGAATCACCTAAATTATTAGGATCTATCTTAAACGGTAAAGATACAATATACCTTCCCGATTCATCCCGTTGGACTGACTCGAGGTACATTTTCTCACATTCTGCATCTTCAGCACTCATCAACGACTTAATAGGCATGTCTTCCATCGTCCAAAACTTGGATAACGCATTATATAAATCTACATTGGTTATGGGGCCGAACGTCCACGAAACCTCCGGCGTACACGTAGGTATTTCACCCATTACAATATACCCGAATACTGTCTGTATAGCCGGTGGTGCATTCGTATTATGTTTAGATAAAACCTTATTCCCCAGCAGAATATATGGAAATAACTGTGCACCTAATAAGATATCAACATCGGATGGAACGTTCCAGGATTCATCCGCTAAGTTTAAACCCACTAAATGCTCACATGACTTTGTGTCAACATGTTGTGTAGGAAGCTTATCAGTTATTTTATCGACAACTAATAGACTAATTTTATAAGTATCTTCTGAAACGCGGGATTTAATTTTTAACGCAACGTGTCCCAATATTGGTGTCTCTACTGAACCAACACTTTTAACTACTGAATTATTTAAAGGAATTATTTTAAGATTTAATTCATTACAAGTGTTTAAACTGATTAAATTTTGTTGCGAGGCGCAATCAATTAAACACCTTACGGTTACTTGATTATTTTTATTGTCATAAGCAAATAACTGCGCGGTTGACAGTAGTACATTCGTAGCTATATTACCCGCAGAAAAATTATTATAATGTTTATTATTACGCGCTATTAATGTAATGGCTTCGTTTTTCGATTGACTTTCAGTATTCACCGTGCTCTCAAAATGCAGAGCGGTGTGATGTCGTTTTTTACAAATTCTACAATCCGATTTAGATGGACATTTCACAGTTTTATGTTTATCGCTTAAGCAGTTTACACATAAATTATTTAATTTCACAAACTGAAAGCGAGCATTTGGTCTTAATTCGTTAAATTGTTCACATTTAAACAATTCAACATGATCAGAATGATTACATTTCCGGCACCTATTACGATTATTATTACTTGACTTCTGTTCGACCACAGCGAATGAATGCGTAACTTTGTTTTTATTATTAACAACTTTATTATCATTTTGCCCAGTTCGTTCTAGGATTTTGACATGCGACCGAATGTATTCTATTAAATCGGTATATGTAGGTATAGCTTTCTCCCGTATAGACATTTCGAAATTTTGCACCAACTGTATATCTAACTTTTTCAGTGAAGACGCAAACCTTTCGATAAAATTATTTAACTCATTTGGGTTACTAGGTGCCAATAATTTTAAATTCAAAATATTGTTCAGATAAAAGGTACCTAGCACGCGTTTGTCCTGATATTTCTTTTCGAGAGCTTCCCAAATTAAAAAATAATTTTGTTCGTTCGGAAGTATTCCCGCAAAAACTGATAACGCCTTTCCTTGGAGTTTCCCTATCAGATATTGCATCTTTTGCGACGTATTCAAATTTTCATTTGAGTGAATGTTTAATTTAAAAGCTTCATAAAATATCGACCAATTCTCTTGATTACCATCGAACGATGGCATCTCGATCGGTGGGAGCTTAATTAATGGTGAATTATTTAATTTCTGTCGATCACGTGATGAATCTTGCTTTGCTATAATGCTTTCGCGTATAGAAACTACAAAACAGTACTTATTTTCGAATTTACTCCATAAATCGAAATTCATATTGTAATTTGAATCCTTTTTCAACTGAAGTGTATGAAATTCATCACAAAATGTGTTAAATTGTGCATAATATGTAGCTATATTAACCGTTTGTTTAAGAAAATCCTCCGAACTTCTCGTCTCCCTGTCCGCAATACTTTTCGCTTTCTCGTATAATTCATTAACACGATTATGCATCAAATTAATCTTCGATTCTACTAACTTGATTTTAATATCCTGAGTACTATCGCTAGTCGCCATGATTAATTGTATGTAGGAATTTAAACACAACAATAATTACAAATGCAACCTAGTACATACAAATTAACAAAGTATAAAGAGGAAATAATATTTATTTATAACTTTAAATATGTTAATTTTAAATACCCCGTTGGTAATCCGGCTCGAAAGAACCAAAAATGGTGTCGCGAAGCTGCGACTCCACTATATATTTTAGAGGTGGTGTGATATGCCACACGCCCAAAGGACCAGTCCCAAACTACTCCGAATGATAGGTATGGGACGATATATGCATCCGACAAACCCGATGGACAGTGCAATAATCAAAGGTATAAATCTGGGCTTCTGGAGCACAAGATAAGCCCAGATTGGAATGCAGGAAAGATGGACTCACCCGTTGATGACTATCACACGTCTTCAGGAGTATTAGTTGATTTCACTTCACAATTTATATGTATATTCGCCCTGTCTGATATTAATTATCACTCCGAACTCTGATAAGCAACTGACCCCACTTGTCAGATTTTACATGTGTTGCAACAATATTTTTAATATGGTGACATTTTGGGATGGGTAAGAGGGTAGGTAGGACATTTGCAGGATTTGGTATTGACATTACACTTGTCCTTTAAGCCTGTGGATGCATACCTAACAATCCCATATATATTGCGCGAACAGTTAAATTTGCCCGATTAGGGAAATTTTAACATTAAAATAGTGTAGATTTGGTCTTACCCACCATATATTACAAAATAATATTATAATTCCCTACCTAATACTTCCATCGGTTATATGACAGCATAACAAAATGATTTTTTAAATTAATAAAAAAACTAAAGCTAAATGTACAGTGATGTCAGTGATCGCCCATTTGTACATAGTGATAGCCCACCATGATGACAGTGGTTGCCCACTTTAAACATTTAGGTAGGAAAATCGGTAATTAAAAAACCTGAAGTTGTACACACTTATTTATTTTGTTTTGTTGTAATTAATAGGTAAAACATTAAGAAAATATAATAAATATGTGCAAAATTCAAAAATATCGACGCGCTTCACAAATTGCCTTGAAGGTTTTAAAAGTATTTTTTAAATTTTCTTTTCAATTAACCCCACACAGGAGGATTCTTTTAAATTAACCCCAACGTCATCTTTGGGATGCTGCGTGGAGAGTAATATTAAGGAAAAGGGAAGGAAAAAGGTATGGAGGGGTGGGTAGGAATCTAGGGATCAGTGTGTCCAGGAATGACGGACGTATGAATATAACCTTCCCGCTGCGGCCATTTTGTAACATGATTGTCACCACAAATATTTAACTTACCGTATTCTGGTAATATGATCCACCATAGCTTGCAGCAATAAGGGGAATTGAAATGAACACTCAGAATATCAATTGAGATATAATAATATGATAGTATATTTAATTTAAACTTTAAATACAAGAGCAAAGACTTAAATTTAGAAAACCAGGGGTGGTTGGCTGTTTGAAAGCACAACGTAATTTTAACTTGGCCACGACATTTACTCGTAAAATTGTATTAACTAAACATCTTAAAATAAGACATCACCACTGAGCGCCAGTCTAGAAACTAGTCTAAACGAATTTATAAACATGGTGATATCTAAAAGATTATGTGTCTATTTTCATGAGGATTAATAAAATGTCTCACGTGCGTGTATTAATCTCCCGACGATCAAGCAGCTCCCCCACTAGCCTCGAAAACCAACCAACCAACCAACAAGGGTCACCCCAAACCAGCCTCTCCCGATCTGGCACGCCACGCAGCTGTTGGGCGGGCGCATCTTGAACACACCTCAACCGAGGCACCCCTGCTTAGTCACCAAACGTAGCGAACCACTCGGGGTGACATATGGCAGAGCTGTTGGTTATCCAATAAATGATTCTCAGGGCGGAGGTACCTAAACCCACCTCCCAAATTAAAAATACTAATAAATAAAAGCAAAAACTATAAAATATTTATATATATTGTTAAAATGTGGACATTTATTTTTAAGCTATGAAAATTATTTCATGTGTTATCGTAGTAATAGGATTACCAAATCAGTAATTCTCACAACCATATTATTTATATTTATTTGTGAGAGTGGGCAATCACTAGTTGCGGGCAATCATATTCTAGTTTACCCTACCTACAATTTATATTCAACTCCGGTATTATAACCAAAGGTATAATACCTTTGCTCTCAAAATCTGTTTTGAGTGTACCTAATAAATAATGTGGTCAGTTCAGTGTTTCCTGTATTCCATTCGTTACTTTTCAAAAATCACTGCCCAAAAAAAACAAAAAACAAGGGTAGGTAATGCCATTATTAAAAAAAAAACAATACGAAAAAGCCTCCTACAACGACCAAGGGGCAGAGCGGGGAGAGAGGGGACACGGGGCTAAATGAGTCCCGTGTACTTTTATCCGCGGATGGGCGTATTTACGCTTAATGAAAAAAATATGCTTGGTAATTTGTTTCGCGAAGCCGCGAGGTCGCCAATGACGATAGAATTTTACGGGTTACGTCAATTTCAAAACTTTTGAGTCAAAATAAAGCTTAATTTTTAGGAAATTACATTGCTTATTTCTAACATTGTGTAAGGGGTGAACGAATGACAACATTATGAATCAGAAGCCTCAATAATATACATGACAAAAAGGGCAAACGAAGTATGTAGGTACATAGGAAGATTTAGTGATGAATATTATTATAAGTCCACAGTTATGGTATTTGGCAAAGAGAGTACGATGACGACAATGGTAACTCAATCTGAGCATTGATATTTTATCTTCGAGGATGCTTTGTAAGGGGGTCTTATTGAGAAGAGGAAGCAGTTAACATGGGATTGAAGAGCCCCTCGTTGTAGCAGTGAGGAAGCACAGATGCCTTGATTGGTCTGGATTGATCTTCCGGAATCATTTCCTATACCTTTTAGTGTATAGCACATCGATAGCAGTTTTTTGTGAAAATTCGTAAAATTCGTTGTGTATTATGGTGATTTAAGATACGATTTAAGCAGTGTTAGCAAGATGCAACACCATGCTTTGTATTTACATTTAAAAGTTTACCTATATACATTTAAATAATTATAATATATTCCAAAAACTCATCGATCATGTCAATGTTTGTGTTTTTTTTTTTTAAATAATTCATTATATAAAACGAAAAGACGAAGTGACGCCAACCTTTATAATACATTTGTGTAATTAAATATATTTATTTTAGTTTTGCATCACTGAAAAAGAAGATAATACCAACAGTTCAAACGAAACATGAAACAAAACAAGACACAGAAAGTAAAAAATAACGTTCTCAACTGGGAATCAAGTCAGGATCTCTGTTGTTGTTCATAAAAATCAAGCAAGTTAGAAAAATATGTTTTAAATCAAATTATTATAATATCTTTAAGAACAAATGTTTGTAATATTAAAATTTTAAATAGTCTTTCATCTGCTTTAAGAAAAAACAATATTTTAATTTTGAGATACGATCAAAAACAGCGAATCTATTAGAAATTAATTTAATTTAATTTTAATTGCCGGAAACCCGGGCGTTTATTGCAATTACATGTTTAATATAACAAATGTGAAAGTAACCCGCCTCACTAGAAGGTTTCTGTTCTGAGGCGGGTACATATATGTGTTTACACATACACATACATTTTTTATACAAATATAGACATATATCAATATATACATGTAGCATTCCATAAATAGTTACATTCATATATAGTTAAAAAAAAAAAGAAAAAAGAAAACAGAAGTTTCGTAGGAACTCTAAATTTAAAAAAATCTAAATCTTAATCTCATAATAACAACATATCAAAGAATAGTAGCGGGAATATTTCTAAATAAATCATGAACCAAACAAGTTGACGCCAAAATCTCAAAATACCCGAAGGGTTAATATACGTTTCATAATCTTGAATCTTGAATTCTCCACAGTTGTTACATAATCCGAGGGGTGGCAGGGGGAAAATCCCCGGAGTTGATTAAAATTTCCCGCAATGGTCGGCTGCCCAGTTTACCCGTTACGCCTTCGCTTTGAGGAGCTTTCAGTTATGAATGTTATATTCCTAACACAAAGTTTAATATCTCAAATAATCATGGACGTATGTTTTCTTTCGGAAGTTAATATATAATATCTGTAACACGTTATTTACTGACTAATCATGAATTATATTTGTGAAAATATAAGATATTTCTAAGAAACAAACAGCTTACTTAATACAAAGGTTTATACACATGAGGTTAGTTAAGGTTAAGCCAAAAAAATTGTATGCTAATGTTGCTCACAGACATGAGTTTTATTATGTCTTAAATTACTATTTTTAAAGGAAGAGGAATATAGGAAAAGGATAGGAGATGCTCCCGATAAATTCCATTCTCATGAATTCATTTATGAGTTACTTCTGTTCGTTATTTCTTAAGGTTATTCTTAAGAATTTTATTCTAAAATTTTCTGAAACTAGACACATATACGAGGAATTGGGGATTTATTTCTAACGCTTGCTTTTAAGGTTCTGCATATGGGAAAATTAAAACAATCTGTTTGTCTGGTTGATCTTGACGGTAAGTTAGTATATGAATTTAATGATGTACTCGTACCTATGCAAAGAAATTGGGTTTCAATTTGAGCATATCTTTGGGTAATCCACTAGATTTAAGACACCACTGGTAAGAAACAACAACATAAAAAATATTTAAGTAAGAGATTTTTCGAATTTAACAGTACTGAATATTCGATTTTTCGTGAATGTCTTCGATCGAATGGCGGAATTTGTCATTCTTTTACACGAATTTGGTCGCTAGACTGAAAGGGTGTTAGTAACGAAAACATCCGGATTATAAAAAGGTTGCGTCCGAAATTATTTGGCTTTAAAATTTATCCATTAATAATATCATTTAATGTGATGTAAAATAACATTCGTCTTCCCTTTCTCCGCCATCCAAAGAACACCCTCGAAAGGTTAAAACACTGGAACCATAACCCTTTCAGACCTGGCTAATACGATCGTGAGGGTGCGTATTTAAAAAAAATGTTAAAAACAGTTTAAAATTTCCACGGTATTCCGGCCCACAACGACGGCCCGGGTTCATATCTCATCCGTACTGTTCGTACCAATGTTTTCGAAATAAGCCGCTAGGGCATCATTACAAGCCGTCAAGTTAATACAAATATATAAATTAATTATTTTGAGTAATTTACTGTGCTATTACTGTTGTAGACATGTTAATCAATGAGTACATTGTGTTTTTTTTTAAATTATGGTTGAAATATTGGGTTATAATTAAAGAAAATATTTACACCAGCACGAGCGTGTGGGTCAGGATTAGTTTTATACCAGTTTTGCGAGGTCTTACAGTTTTCTCATCTTTTTAAATTTTCTATGAGATAATTTCACTCTAATAACACCAGATAATAAATTTTAGCTACGTTGGAGCATGTAATGTCAATGTGTTTGAGTATGTTTTTAAATTTTTAAACAATTTTTAAAAGTGAAGAAGTTACTGAAATATCACCAGATGATGAAGGATTCGAAATGTAAAACCTACCCGTTTCTTTCACGAAATAAACAAGTTTTAAATTATTTCACACTAAATCTAGTTTTTAGTTGTTTTCGTATTCTTCCATAGTAATTTTGCATACGTAATTTTTTATATTTAAATTTTTACGAATAAATTTATTTTAGTATTTATAAAAATAGTCCTGACCCTCACGATCGTGCGGGTGAGTTTACTCGGAAAATTGGATTTTCTGAAATTTGTCTAATATTTTTCTGTGCATTTATGGGATCTTAAAAAAACCTTTTTCTTTTCTTCAGGTCTGATAGCGCAACCATCTTCCCAAATAAAATAAATTTGCGAGGCTGACGGAAGCGAAGAAGTTAGATAAGCAGGCGGTTGAAAATATTATATACATACCAAAAATATTATTTAGTCGTACAATACAATCGCAACATTCTAAAACCAACAAAAAATCACCATCGATTCGCAGATGCGCTCGTGTCAAACATCTGCCACGAATGCAGCCTGCACTATACAATGTCAATACATCATAATCAGTTGGTTCGACTTAGTACTGCCACCTGCCCTATCCTTATTATTTGAGGTTAGGAACATCGATATGTTACTAAGTAGGGCAGGAAGTCAGCAGAAGCCGGTGGCAGAAGCAATAGGAGTGTAGCAATATTTGCAAGGTACACCTGTTTGTTTTTGGGTTGAAGTTTAATGGGGGTTGTATTTTGGTATGTTAGGGGTTATGTCGGTAAAATGCTATAATAAAATAGCAACATCAAATATGTATGTGTAAATTGCAATAGTCTAAGTTTGTCAAAAGCCATGGTATGAACTGCCGACAGTAAAATGACAACCGTTGTGGTAACAATAATGTTTATTGGCATAAAATACAATGATAATACAGTGTTTCCAGAAGAAATACTGATTAAAATAACTAATAATTTACAACTAATATAACTAATAATTCTGTTAACAGTAGATCTCGCGTCCAAGAAAAGCATGTTTCTAATTTTCTCTTATTTAATAAATCGAAACCAAAATTTCCACTGAAATCATAAGATTTTTACATAAACCACACGTTTAACGCAACATTTCAAATAAAGATTTTTTTATTATTTATATGTTGTATTATTTTTTTATTATGTATATATATTTCAACGCTCAGCCTCAGAAAAAGCCCTTTGCACACAACGCAGTGGGAATAGGTACATCTTTTTTTTTTAAATAAAAGAGTTATAACAAAATATAGGAAACATAAAAAATAAATAGTTACCATAAAAATAGATGATCTGCCAATATCTTCAATGTATAAAATTATTGTTAAAAATAATTTGTAAACTAGTATAAATACTCGTAGTTCGCACATACGGCGTTTGAAGTTTGCCAATTATTGTCAAATATATACATATCGTTTTAATATTAGTTACCAAGATTGTATAATTATACAATCTTTGGTTAATGGTTTTGGTTAGACTTCACATTGATACTGATAATTGGGGTGTTTGATTGTTATTTTAGTTGCTAACGAATGGTTACAAAGCTAAATCAAAAAAGTTAAGAAATATAACAAAACATTTTTAGAAAGGTAACAAAACAACTAACTAATATCTTATTATAAGCAATAATTAGTCGCCTGCAATATCAATACAAATTGAAAATATCTCCCGAGTAAAAATAAATGCGCCTTCTGATGTCCGGTCAGACGCTTTGGACCACTGAGCCACGTCGGCTTATTTCCAACCCGCCAAATAATTCAATATGTACTAGTACTTCAACAATTGCTGATAACGATGAAAAAACTTCTTACAAATGCGTAGACCCGTACTACACAACTACGTAACTTGTTCGTCCATCAAATTTTATGTAATGTTTTCTATACAAAAGAACATTGTTGTTTGAATGGCATAAATGCGGATGTTTGATTGCATTTTTATTGACGACGCAACAAAGTTTTATGCATCGGTTGTCGAGGATTGAGAAAACACTAACCTGTTCATATCGATTGTGTTGTGGAAGCAGTTAAAATAAAAATTTTAAATTACGGAAAACGAACAAAAACTTTTATGCAAGCACGTAAAAAGTGGAAGACAGAAAAAATAACTATAAACAAACAGAAAAGCATTTTAAATTCGTTTGTATTATTATCTGTGGTTTTGTAATAATATAGAGGCGAGAACTAATTTCGAATTTCAGAGTGAGAAATGAAATTTCTATGTTAAATTATTCATATTCAATGAACTCAAAATTTCTTTGAAGTTATATATAAATAAACCTATATATAACGAAACATGCTTCATTTGCTACAACTATGTTATATACTAAACATATATGATATGATATGATGAAATATTACAAATATAAAAACTCGTAATATTTCCTACATAGGCCCAATAATAACCAAATGGTTGATTGGACTGGGTAGAGGAGAATGTGAAAAAATGTTAAAAAACGTCACATAATAAATAGACATAGACTAATCACACACTATATATATCTTCCATTATTCTAATTATTGCTCATACACAATTGAAACATACACAACAGCTCAAGATTGACTCTATCATAAGATTGTAACGATTAAATATCACAAATTAAAACATTAATGAGATATATTATAGACAGACAAATCACACACTTACTTTCACATATTATTGGTTCCTTGGAACGGGCAATTTGCCTACTTAGGAACCAATAATTTCGACCTGATAAGGTACAATAATCTATAATCACTAAAAATATTTTAATTATATCTTGTATCATATTGTACTGTGTGTAAATCTAAAGGAATAAATAAAAAATAAATAAAGAATATATACCTCGCAATAGCACAATCCATAATGGAATACGGCATTATTGCCTGGGGCTATGCCAGTAAAAAATACATAGACACACTGTATAAAGCTCAGAAAACCTGAATAAAAGTAATTCTTAAAATATAAATACTAATACCCACTTCAACCATATTCAAAAAATTCTCAGTGTTGAAGATTCAAAACTTATATTCAAAACAAATACTTACTTTCCTTTAAAAAAACCTAAACACATTTAAAACTTCACAAATTTCTCGCAATACTAGAACAAGACATGCACACCAACTACTAATGCCAAAAACCAACACATCCTTTGGACAAAAACACTACAAATTCCAGGCTATAAAACTATACAATTCACTTCCTACACAATATAAAACATCTAATCTTACAGAATACAAAAAAAACATACGGAACTGGCTACAAAACTTTTAATATTTGACTTTTTTTTATTAAAACTATGTAAAAATCGATTTTATATTTTAATTTTTATTGTTTCTCTGTGTAACTAACTCCATTGTATTGTTTACTATTATGTAACTTAAACTCCACAACACAGGTGAACTCCTAGCGTGGACGACAATATACTATACCTTTGTAATACTAGTATATTTAAGAATAAGAATAAAAAAAAATACTAGGTACTTTTTAAAAGTGTACGACTGAAATTTCAGTCACAAGCCGCCTCTGCTAGAGATAGCATTCTAAGAACTTAAAATGTCAAAGAATAATCTTTTGAAGGGGCGAGATTTCTAATAAAAGTCAAAGTTAATGTTGATTGAAGACTTCATAGAGATAAATTTTCAGAAAATATATTTTTACACAATATCCAGATGTTTGGTCACTGAATATACCAAAAACAATGATTTAATACGTTATTTTTACGATCCATTGTACTCGCGTCCTTTAGATGAGCTATAAAAGAAAGAAAGACAAAGTGTATTTTTATTTTGACTTTTGGTCTATAAAATTTTATCCCCAAGTTTTATGTGGGTGGCATTGTTAAAATAAGGAAAAATAAATCTTTGTTACCCTATTAAAGAAATATGACGTTCGATAATTATTTTGTTCCTGTTATATGTTTGGAATTCTACGTGACGAAGGCGACTTCCGTTGTGTAATTGTTGAGATTGGATCTGATTTCTTTGGATGACCGAACACTAAATCATTTTAATTTATTATTATGACGTGTTCATCTGGTGAAAGACCACCTTCAGAATTGAAACTTATTTTAAATGCATATTAGACGTTTTTAGTGACCAGATGCAAATAGTCAGCCCACTAGCTTCAAACTTACAACATACAGTTGATTCGGTATTCACATTAAACAAAAACAATAAACTTCTCTCCTACTTTATCTGAAGGGTTACATCTCTCTTTCGGTAAAAAGGCTTTCCATACAGAATTCCCAAAGAAGATATGTTAATATAATTTTAGGCTTGGAATTCCTTTAGAAACAATAGATTATGATTTCTTATTACGTTCATTGAAATTGCTTAAGTTAAGTGATAGAAGAAAATTTTTTGATCTTATATTTTTATACAAAATTATAAATTATCAGTTGGATATCCTGACATATTAATGTTGTTTCAATTTCATGTACCTACCATTAGATCAAGGTCCTCTAGTATGTATTATTGTGACAATTATACCACAGTCTCAGGATATAACTCAGTTATAAATAGATTGCACACACTTGACACTTTTAATATTCCACTTGTAAAGTATAAAGCTGCACTAGTATATCACATTTTAACGCCACTTATTTTAATGAGGTCACTACATAATAGGCTTTTTTTTATTTTTATTAACTCCACACAGGAGGCCCTGAAGAAAATAATTTCCCTCAGGGCCTATGTCATCTTTGGGGATGCTGTGTGGAGGGTCTTTTTGTGGAGAGGAAGGAGTGAACATGGGTCTTGAAGAGTCCCATGTTGTAGGAGGGAGGAAACACAGAGGCCGGCAGTTCATTCCACAGCCGTGCCGTTTAACTCAAGAACGAATCGTAGAAGCGACCCGTTCTCATGTGACAAATGTCAACCGTGTACAAATGTTGGGCGCGCGTTTGGCGTGTATCCCGACTACGCACCGGTGCCGAAGGGATCAATGACGCTAGTTCCTCAGAGCATCTTCCATTGTAATACCGATAGAACAAGGACAGCATACCTACCTGACGCCTGTGCTCTAAAGATTGCAGTCCGTTTGTTAAGATTGGGGAATCTATCAAACGGACCGCCCGTTTTTGCACAGAGTCAAGGGTTTTTTTCAGGTATTTAGGGGCTCCGGACCAGAGATGGCTGCCAAATTCGACAGTAGGGCGCACTTGCGATTTGTACAGGGTCAGCAGTTGTGTACTATTAAAGTATCTGCGGGCCCTGTACAGTGCGCCCAGCTTCTGAGAGGCCAGCTTTATTGTCATTGCTTCTTTCTTTACTGTTATTTTATTTGTTATGTTTTAACTAAATTTAATTCTTTAATTTTTCTCATCAAAATTTAATACAGCACTGTGTATATGTAAAAAAATAAAATAAAAACTTTGTATGTAAATGGCACTTGAATTGAACTAAATAAATAAATAAATATTTTTACATTAACCCCACACACCGCTGCGGCGCAAGGCGATGGGTCGAGACACCAGTTGGAGACGTCAATAGGAAGCCCCAAATCAGCCTCTCCCGATCTAGCGTGCTACTCAGGCAGGTGCATCCTGAACACATCTCACCCGATGAACCCGGGCACCCCTGCTAAATCACCAAATGTGGCGAACCACTTTGGGTGACCTATGGCAGGTGTTGGTTATCTAATAAAATCCCAAATTGTTTGGCCCACGGATCGCCTAAGCTTTTTAGTATTTAATTATTATAAAAAAACGGTGAATCCAGTAACATTTCACAAAAAAACAGAGATCCTTTTATCACAAAGCATGTTCTCACTTAACATTCCAGCGAGCGCGCTGTCGTAAAATTTACGACAAACGCGCCTTATCGCTTCCCCCACTCTTGCGACTTAGTTGTAAGCATCGGGCTTCGAGCTATGAGTCAAATCAAATGTCAAACATTTATCGCAAGATATAAATGCTTTTCTCAAAGTGAATTACGGTAGGGCAGTTGAACCGATAACAGAAGAATAAATCAGAAGCTTTCCAAAATGCGGTGTTTGTCGGTTATGTGCACTGGATAAGAACAGATCCTCCGCATCAATGAAGTGTTGCCGTTGCCAGTCCTTTACATGCAAGAACCATTCTTCAGTTGAGGTGGTTTGTAACAATTGTAAGGATGAGAATATTGATTCTGACTAAATAGGTCGATAAAATATTTTGTTTTGAAATATTAACATGTTTAGAGTGTTGCTTCGTTTTTTTTAAGAAAGTCAAATATATTTTTTTAAAGTACTGCCTATTATGATTTTTCATATCCTTAAAGAAATTCCCTAATGTTTGTATAAAGAAAACACCACTTACATGGAGAAAACTTGATGACGTAAAATTTACGACAAGCGCCCGCTCAAGGGAAATTTCTCAACGCGCCCGCTGGAAGGTTAATAAAGAACCAATCGGAAGCAGATCTAGCAATAATAATACAACTGCACCAGCTGATATCACGTGTATGGGGCTCGTGCCATAAAGGTATAAAGGCCAGTGTGCAGATGTTTCTCCACGTGGCCGCCAGGTGTGGGATTTAGGTAGCTGCCTGGGGTAAAAAGATTCTTACCCTATCTAACGTGCCGGCCCCTTAGAGTAATAATATATATTATTACTCTAAGGCCGGCCCTTATGTTAGGATATTTAAATGCAGTAGCGCAGAGATTATCCGGAGAGGCTGGGTATCTGCTCGGAGACAGAACGTCGATGGGTCACGAGATGGAAAATTTAAAATTTCGCTGTTTCTCGACTGAATGATCTAATGTTACGTTTTATTAAGTAACAGCGAAAAAATAGCAATCGGAAAAATAGAAGTAGGTAGAAATAGAATGCTGCAATATAATGATAATATTTATTTATTCATTTTTTATTTATTTATTTATTCATTTTTTGGGAAATCAACAGTTTACATTTTTACAGATTGTACATAAGTAAAATAGCCAAAATAAAATCAATTACGGATTTCCTCCTTGTGACTTTACGTAAGACAGCATTAGAAGAAATAATTAAATTTATGAGAAATGTGAAGTTATAATTATATAAAATAAAAGAATTGTATAAAATAATAGAACAAAATAATACAACAAAAATAACAAAAATAAAGGGGAAAAAAAAAAAAAAAACTAAAATTTATATAAAATAAAAGATTATCGATACATTGGTAACCATAAGAATACAAACAATATTGTGCATATAAATCATATCATAACCATAACCATAAGAAGACAAAGTTGTGCATATAAATCATACCATAACAGGATTATAAATATATAAATACTAGAAATATAAATATAATATAAGTAACTTAAATTTAAAAAAATATATGGATATAATTAAAGGTATTTTAATGGCTACAACAAAAAAAGCGTTGTTGGGGCGAAATTACATAAAAAATGGCACTATGGAAATTGATTGTTTATTATTTGAACTCATTCTAATTCATTGGGTTTGGGCCTAGTTTAGAGGTATGCCCGGGGGTGGCAAATGATCGCCACGCCACTGCTGTAAGGACTTTAAACACATAAAAAGAGTGCCAAAAACAGCTGCCGATTCTCGGGTTTTTTGTGCGCTTCTTTTAAGAGTGGCAAATCGAAACATATCATAACATACCAGTATGAATAAAATTTTTGATAAATGTATATATTTATATAGTTTGCAAATTAAGTATTCTACATATTGAGGGAAGAAAATTTAACCAATCTTTTATTAAAATTTGGGAGGCGGATATAGGTACCGTCGCCCTGGGAACCATTTATTGGATAACCTGGCATAGGTGTCACCTCAAGCGGTTTGCTACGTTTTGTGACTTAGCAGGGGTGCACGGGTTCATGGGGGTGAGGATTGTCTAGAACTTGGCGGCAGATGTGTTTGCCCACAAACTGTATGGAGGGCCAGATCTGGAGAGATTGGTTGAGGGCGATCTTTTTACCTCTTCATCAGGACTATCTCGACCCATCGCCTTGCACCGCAGTGGGAGGGATGAATTCGAACTTCCGTCACTCCTGGAAACACTGATCCCCAGATTCCTACTCACCTCTCAAACTGTTTTCCTTCAAAGATCTTTCTCTCCTTAAAAAAACCTCCACACAGCATCCCCAAAAATGAAATAGGCTCTGAGAGAAAATATTTTCCTACGGGTCTCCTCTCTGGAGTTAATATTTAAAAAAAAAATCTCTAAAATAAAGGACGTTGTGATGACCTAGAAATTCTAGATAGAAAGAGTTTGCATGCATTTTCATGACGCTAGAGCTCACCGTTAGAGTTTTGGTGTTTCAGCAAAAGAAAACATTACGAAATTTGTATTCGAAACTCAAATTACTACCCTTCAAAACAGTTAGATAGGAGTAGTTAAAAAGGCAGCAAAGTTAGCACCTACAATACCTACATGTGAAACCTTTTTATTTTATAGTATTTCTTTAACTTACTAACATCTTTTTCTCGTAAATATGTATGTGTCAACATTTTGTCTAGTCCCCAAGAAGATTTAAACTGCTTCGGTAACAGTAACATGGTAATTTTTCTATAATTATTCATATGAATTAATTCTAACAGAGAATTAATGAGACTACAAATAATAAGAACGGAAATTTTAAGTACGCCATAAAATCCCCCGAGGAATTTGAATATTGGACAGCAAAGATGTAATAGGTAAAATTTTGCAAAAATAAGAATTTACATATTTTGTTTTACTATTCCAACCACTCTGATTTTGTGTACGAAATGGCATAGTTCATATGTTCTTATGATGCTGACGGAGAGACGAAGGATGATGAAAAGATGTATCTGGTCACCAACAATGTCATTGAAAATGACAACAAACTTAAAAATATATAAAAAATAATCAGTTTATCAGAAATACACATTTTATTCAGAAAATCTAACAACAAAAGTCTAACATTATTTTTTCAATTGGAAATTTTTTAAATTTTATTATTAAACACCTGGACGTTGCTCCTTTTTCCGCGTTAAATGTCTGCCGTCATCCTTATTTAGCGGCATCACATATCTTTACCCTTAATTTATTCATAACAGGGATCTATTCTTCCCTAACGTGAACACACGCACATTCGTTCCGTAAAATGCACAAAATAGAATTACATATTATTTTTCGACCAAAAATGGCCACTGGCCGTTATATCCCGTCACCCTTCATAAGGATTCGGGATGATATAAGGACGTGTTACATTTTAGTTCCGATTGTGGTACAGTTTAAGATCACGGACATTATTATATTGATCTACCGTCTGCCATTGCTTTACGCAACTATATTTCGATGGCCTAGTGCACATATGTGTTAAGTGCAGTTTTAAGTCAAAATAATTACGGGCTTTGTAATTAAAAAAAGTGATAGCTTGCAAAATTTCCTGATAAAATATTAGTCATTCAGAATATATCAAGAACGCGCGTACTTTTCCTAATAAATATCATGACAATATCAGTATGTAAATATCAATATCTGTATGAACAAGTGCTCCGCCGTCCTCATAAAACATTCGCTTTTAACTGATACTTTGTTAGGAACTCTGTCAATTTATTCGTTAAAGGCCTGCAGTCCCGATTTCAACAGGAAAACGAATAATTTAAACAGATTTTTAATAGATTAACGGTATTTTATATCATTAAGTTTTCTTCATGTAAAAAGCGGATTTTCAAATTCCACTTAAAACATGTGGGTGTTAGGCCATCGTTATGTGGAAATGATGCAGGTTTATTTATTTTAACACATTAAATGAATAAATTGCCGTCTAATGTTATGTGAATTAATGTTGAACTATTCAAGACGAACGTATTATTTTTTCATGAAATAATTTTAATATCAATTTCACTAGAGGGCACACGGACACGCCCACAACATACTTATATCAGTTTATCCCCTTAGTGTCCCGAGCCGAATGGTGTGCGGTATCAAATTAAAAAAAACTGCATATATTTTTTACTTAGCTCTGCCTTCCAGTGCCTTTTTTATGTTGAAAATTTTTCGTCGTTGGTAGCAGTTTGGCAAGAAAAATGGCTATTTAATTGCACCCAATAATTCAAAAATAGAACGCCCGGTCCGTCCCCGTGATTAGTGGAAAAAATTACACGTTCCAAATATGAATTTCAAACGGGATGCGGAAGAGTTGTTTCGCGCCCAAATTCGGCGAGGTCGAACCGTTTAAGGCTCTATTGCCGTATAAATAAAATGGAAGGTTGTTAAATTGTTATCTAATATGAAATTGCTGGAAATAAATCAACTTTTTGGCATTTGTGTCAGGATATTGTTATTGCAAACATTAACAGGCAAGTCTTTGTATCGATTGTCCGAAGAAATGCTGTTTATTTATATTTCTACCCAAAACTAAAGATTACACATTTTGAGTAAAATTTACGAAGAGTTTTAACTTAACACTAATAAAATTATTAATTATCTCTAAATGGTATAAAATAAAGTCGCAATCTGTGTCTGTTTGTGAACTTAATTCTTCTAAACTACGCAATGGATTTTGATAGGGTTTTCACTAACATTTAAATAATTTCTTCCGGCAGGTTCATATATTTATAATACATGTAAATTATATTAATAGAAAGTAGGGAAAAGTCGATGTTTTGTAATCAAGTCGTAAAAAAATTATTATCGGGCGCTTACTTTGCTTACGCTGGCTAAACCTTATGAAATACATCAAAATAATGGTGACCGGATAAATCATCAAAATGATAATTCATCACATCTTTAAAAAGTTATACTATATAAAATCATGGAAAGTGATGAAACAAAAACTTTATTAACTGGGTTAAGTAGGTAAGGTTAGGTTATTTTTTTTTCGATCGTTTCTAATGACTTTATATCACTTCTTAAAGGTGTGTTGAATTGTCACTGTGTTGATTTATCATGGAACCCAAAATAATGGACAACGGAATTGTATATCTTAAACAGGCCTACAGAAATTTTTGTTATTTGTTTTTGGGGTGTTATGCCGTGTTGCGCTAACTCCTTCTTTAGCCAACGTTTCGGACAGCATTGCAGTGTCCATCATCAGGGCAGATGTGTTATTTAAATAAAGAAGGAGTTAGCGCAACACGGCATAACACCCCAAAAACAAATAACATAAATACTTTTGGCCGTGAAAATCTTAAATCAATAGGCCTACAGAAAAATCATTTTTAGTGTGTGTCTATCTCCTATCAAGGATAACCCCCCAGCAACCCCAGATACACGTCAGAAATTTATAGATAAAGTAAAATGGCAATATCATGTAATGTATATTATATAATTTGAATAATTACACATAATACAGCGTGATTAGTGATGTATAAATTCCAGGGAATTTATTTCTGGGGAATATTCCCAGGAATATTCCCGGGAATATTCCCCTGGACGGGAAATTTTGGGAATTTTGATTTAAACAACTTAATACCTCAAAAAGAATAATATTTATTAAATAAAAAATAAAATATACACACATATGGTACATATAGAGCAGGATAGATCCATAAAAACTATTCCCATATATATAGGAATAGGATCCAAGAGAAAAATAACAAAAAAAACACCGATCAAAATTATTTTAAAGTGAGTAGTATCTCTATATAATTGTATACTGTACAGTATTAGTAGCCTATATACACTTTATGCTAGTAAACGGTACATATAAAAAATCAATCGTAAAACTGTAAAAATGACACAACTTCACAGATCGGTACTGTTCATCTGATGATACCGATTGGACACTGACACTATCAACTTCGCTTCCACTTTCACCTTCATATTCTACTTCTTCTTCTTCTTCATCTGACCCGGACGAAGTTGTTGCCAACTCAGAATTATCTACGTTTTCTTCTTCCTCAGCACAGTCAATTGGATGTTTGCGTTTGCGAGTACCAGATAAGTTTGAAACGTTATGATGCGAAGCAATCTGCTCATCCGTGGAAGAAAGGGTTTTCGTGGGAGCAACTTGAGAGCCTCTTTCAGAGGAAAGAAGTTTCCAATTGTGTGCCACAAATGTTATTTTCCCTGCTCCTTGAGTTGTTAGACGATTCCTCCGTGTTGTATGAATGCGACTAAACGTGCTAAAAGATCTCTCAGTGGCTGCTGAAGTAATGGGAGCAGTCAATATTCTTATGGCAACCTGTGACAAATCAGAACATCCGCACATCCCCTTCCACCAGGTCACTGGCGTGATTTTATTGACACACTTCCATAGGAATGCCTTGCTCCATGATTCACAAAAACATTTGCACTATCAACAGTCTCCATATGACTTGCTACTTGGTCAATGAATTCAAGTGCTTCAAGTTGCTGTGCGTGGCTTAGCAGATGTCCTTGGGAACCTGGATCTAGTAGGGCAGCAGCCAGATATATTGGAGCAATAGCAAATTCTTTGCGCTGCGCCGCCTTTTCCAGTATTTGCTTCTCTTCGGCATGTGACAGTAGAGACGTTGAAAGAGTTTTACTTAGACTGCTCTCAAAATCCTCAAAAGCATACAATGCTTTGTGTGTTAGTGGATCGTCTCCCTCTAGCTGTGTAATCCAGGAAACAATCGGTCGCAGAACATCGTCTAATGATGTCACTCTTTTCCAGTAAACATTATCGTCCAACAGGCTGTTCATATCACGAAGTAAAGATGAGGCAGCTTCGTTTACTGCAAATGTTTGCAGGCTTACTTTACATGCTAACACTCAATAAGGCATCCAAGAGAAGTGTAGAAACCATTTTATTAAAAATAAAATAAATTCCCCGTTTTCGGGAATTTATTTCAGGTCGGGGAATATTCCCGGGAATATTCCTGTTCCCGGGAATATTCCCCGGGGAATATTCCCGGGTCTACATCACTAAGCGTGATAGATGCTCTTAGTATCGCCCTGGTAAAAGACCATCATTCCTTGCTTTAAATGGCTTTAACCATGTTTAGTGACAAGATCTGGATAGCTAGGTACTCCCGGGACCTTCCTCTTCCCCTCACACAATTGAAAATGCTGTAATACAATTGAATCTGGGCATTCGGGACTCTTGTGCGGTTTTCAGATACAAAAAAAAATAGAACAGGTATAAGGTTACCGAGAAACTGGAAATATGTTTCTATTAATTTGTTCCTATTCATGAGACCCTCTCTAACACTTTTGATACCGGATGTTCCAATAGAAAGCAAACTACAGGATGTTCACAAAGTATACTTTTATCCAACAAATTAGGTGCTCAGTTTAGGAATTATTATTCGGACGTATTTTCATCACTTTGCCACGTAATTCCGTATTTTTTTATTAAGATTAAACGTAACGATCGTTATTAATATAAGAGTTCATAGATGGCGTTAATTTAATTATTTTACGAAAATACACTTTTTGCAAGTTATGCTATATTTTAAGGTTAAACGCAACGCTCGTTGTATTCTACGTGTTCACAGATGGCATTAATTAATTAATTTTGTTTAAATACGCTTTTGCAAGGTATTGCTTTACAATATTAAGACAAATCATTTGTTTGCGCCCTCATATACGCAATATGAATATGAATCAATAGTTTTGTTCGTTTAAAGACTTAATTCTTTCGAGAAAGGCACACAAATACAATATTTTACCGATGATTCAATCCAATATTATATTTGTATGCCTTTCTCGATAGAATTGAGTTTTTATATGGACAAAACTATTTATTCATATTCATATTGCGTATATGAGGGCGCAAACAAATAATTTGTCTTAATACTGTAAAGCAATACCTTGCAAAAGCGTATTTAAACAAAATTAATTAATTAACGCCATCTGTGAACACGTAGAATACAACGAGCGTTGCGTTTAACCTTAAGACGAACTATTTGTTTGCGCCCGTACATAAGCAACATGAATATGAATAAATAGTTTTGTCCGTATAAAAACTCAATTCTCAAAGAAAGGCATGCAAATACAACATTGCATCGGTGATTCAATCCGATTTTGTATTTTTACGCTTTTGTTGAAAGAATTGAGTTTTTATACCAAATAAAACAATTTATTTATATTCATATTGTATTTGTACGGGCGTAAACAAATAATTCATCTATAACTTTGAAAGTTAATAATATTATAAATAATTAAATTGAATAAAATAATTAAATTAACGCCATCTATTGACGCGTAGATTACAACGCACGTTACGTTTACCTATGTTTGCTCACTTTTAATTTGCTTTATTTAATACATTAAATAAAATTTAATATTTTTTATTTAATAAATTAAATAAAATTTAATATTTTTTTTATTTAATACATTAAGTAAAATTTAATATTTTTTATTTAATAGATTAAATAAAATTTAATATTTTTTATTTTATACATTAAATAAAATTTAATATTTTTTATTTAATACATTAAATAAAATCATAATATATGCACATATTATTACGCATGAAAGCCGTTTAGCCTTCTGAAGGTCACACTGTCTTTTTGATAGTAACTTTGTCAGTGTGATAATGCCTTCGGAAGGCGAAACAGCTGTCACTTTTAATAATATTTATACACCAGAACTTGATTTTAAATACAAAAAATAGGTTATTTTGATCAGACAATGTTGTTAATATATTTTCATGTAACTTACCCGATTATATTGGCAGGTATGTATGTTTAACATTGGAACAACTTCGCCATTCTGAAAAATGTGGAGTGAACTTACCTGAAAAGAAGAAAAATAATTAATACATATCGAATCTGAAAGAATAATAATTGACTTCGAAAGAAAAACAATATTCCTGCGTCTATCAACGGACAAATTCAATATGTACATACGAGTAAAGGAATCATTAAATTGGAATACGAAACTCCAGTGGAAAATATTATGGCTTAAAAATATATTCGTATATATCAACAAACGCCGCTTCTGAATATATAAGTTTTGTCATGTCTTATTGTAAGTAGAATTTATAAATCGTCATTTAAAAACCAATAAAATTCGTGGATATATTTTTGCACTTTGGTATAGTACAATAAAATAAGTGACGAGATGCTAATCAATGTCTATAAGTTGAATCAATATCGTTTAGTTTGTCACAATTAAAGATAGTTATAACAAAGTTGACTTAAATAATAGATTATTACATATTGATTAATTGTACCCGTGTTTATGAATAAAAGGAGGGGAATTGTGCGATGAGATTAGCAGTCGGTTTAATTAAAAGGTGTTAATTTTACTCCAACTGGTGGTAATTCTTTACCTACAACTGTTACTGTATCTAATAAAGTTTAAAGTTAGATTATATATACAACATCATCAGGAGAGTAAAAATCTATATATAAAGGTAGATTATTACAATATAGCGCCCCTGAGGTGATATCTCACAAAAGCGGCGCTATACAAATTGTCAAATAAATGAATGAATGAATTATACTTAGGACGGGTTGTTTCGGAGAATCTGAACAATTCATCAAATTTCAACGTTCATTTTTAAGTTCTGTGAAAGATTTTTTCAAGTTCTGTTTTTATTTCAGTTTTGTCAAGCAACTAGCCTACAATGATATAAAAACAATACTTGAATAAGTCTTTCACAGAACCCGAAAATGAACGTTGAAGTTTGATGAATTGTTCAAATTATTCGAAACAACCCGTCCTTAGCGTTCTTCAATGTTAAAAGCGGGTAATCTTAAGAATAAAATAACCTCTCGTCTACCATACAAAATACAGTGCCGGTAGAAAAAAAAACAGGATTTTTGAGACTGGTTACTGGTGACGTCACAGGGCACGTCCATAGATTTGGTGCGAATAAAAAAATGATAAATTAAAACTTTAAAAATTATTTTAAATATCAAAACTAAAACTAACTATAACAATAAAAAATATACATTGGTATTTTAAAAAAATGAAATGGACTGAAGTTCCTTATTGAATGAACATTTGAGTTGCATCACGTGCATTCTTATCCATAGATAAATTGACAGTACATAATATTAATAATTGTGTTCCGTTATTGGCTCAATTATGTCACTCAAACTCACGGGTTTACTGAACTGCACATTGGGCGTTGACTCACAACTCCGGATCTACTCGATTGGCTGACCAATAAATTTATATAGACGCTAATCAAGCAAAAATATTAGGACACTGGAATTTTGAGTTCAATACGCATAATATTATTATGTCTATGAAAAGAATAAATATTAAACTGCATGTAGTAATGGCTTATAGGCAAATAAAATTAACATGATTGTACCTACTATATTGTAAACTTAATTAGAAATTAAATTATTTGTTAGGAACAGCTATCATTGTCTCATAGAAATCGTTGTCTCCCTTACCGTCATAGTTAGAAATATGATCTGTACGGTGTCAGAAAGAGAAAACACCACGCTTTATATTCAAATCCAGATGTTTACCACAGAATAATTAAAATGTACACCTATATGAAACTTAAGGTTCCGATCGCAATTTGAGATAAAATTATAAAACTTTTTTACAATCACTTACATAATGAATTGAATTTTTATAATAACAATGTTTTACTTAAAAAATTTAACGTTTTTCTCTCTGCTGCTAGTTTACCAGTAACTTTAAAAAAAAGTGAAAAATGTCCGGAGTCACCCCATTCTACGGTACCTACTGAGAGTATCTAACTAACTAAACTAATTCCATTTTGAAAATTAATATTTGGTAATATTAATCTGAATATTTACCAAATGCCTTCGACATTGAAATCAACTACTTTGATATTTGACTTTTACTCCGAGTAAAGTAATATCAGAAAGTATCTATGTAAATTGGCAATTCGAAGAGATATCTCACCATAATTCGCACGAGGCGTAATAAGGAATATATAAGTCTTCCTCGTTACCCGAGAACCGTCACATAATAATCATCAACCGAAACTTTATGACCCGTCTTCATAATATTCAAAATTCAGGCAAATTTACAACCCCTCAAAAAAAAATCTCCAACCATTCCTACAATAAATTCAGAAGGAAACAAGTCTCAAAAATAGGGGAAATGCCATTTTTACTCAGTGGCACAAATATAACGTTGATGGATGAAGATCGACCAATGACGCAAAAGGCCAGAATTAGTGAAAATAATTTTTACATACGACTGGTGTAATGGGGTCGTAATGTTTATAGCAGATACTATTTCACCCTGTGGGGGATGTGGCCTGTAAGCTGGGAGAGATACATAGGTACACTTTCTATAAGAAAAGCAAAATTGTGGATCAAATCAGGGCGGATTGCAGACGAGAAAGAAAATTAACTCAAACGTAATGGGCAGGCAGAATTTCACTATTTTTCCGAAGATGTGAGAAATACTCCGTAAAGTATTGATAAATTTATTTTAGTGGTCAGAAATGGGGACTAAAGGGTTCAGAATTGTGTAAATTTGGACATATTTAAAGAATAGTAAACATCGTAGAAGAATGTCCCCTTCATAAGTTTCCCAGAGACACACCTGTGCCGAACCAAGTGACTCCTGATGCCGTCGACTGGCTGAACAACCTTAGCATCCCACTTAAACCTTAACCATACGAAAAAGCAGAAGTAAATTATTTCAACACTTTTATCGGTTCATAACGGATGTTCAAATTTCGGCCAAAGACACCACAAAAGAGAAACAATAAATTGGTAAAATTAACAGGCAAAAAAACTAAAATAAAATCAGTATATATTTACAAAGAAAACCTTCGAAATCAACGCACCTATATAGCCGACAAAACCTACACAACCTTACCTAACCAAAACCAACACTGAGCATAAACTGTAAAGGGAGACCACAAAACAGTGAGGCCTATAAAGTTGTTATTTTGATTATATTGTAGTTAAAAACTAAATGAATGAAAACGATTTGCATTTATGTTTCATCTAAAATCTTAGACAATATTCGTGTAATCATTAATAAAATCAGATTAGTATAATTAAACTGTTCATTATTTTAATATTCTGAAAACGTATACGATATCGTAAAATACACTGATAAATGACTACTCAAGAAATGTGCTTACGCATTACTTTAATAAAAGCTATAAAATAAATTCGAACAGGTATTCTGGCGAAAACGCCAAACGTCGCCAATCGTCGTCGTAAAATATAACGAGAAATACGAAATTCCGTCACATTCACAATGGCGTTGTTAGGAAACGGAAGCGGCCGCCGACTTTCCCGCCTTTCCCGCCGGAAGTGTTAACGATACGGAACGCGACGCCGTATTACCAATTATTATCTTTACGACGCCGACGCCCGGGGAAAAAACGATGTCATAGTCACATCCGGACATGGGACTTGGGACTCTCCACTCTCTCGAGGTGTTTCCTTGGCGGAGAAACAATTTGTAATAGTAGCGCTCGCATAATAAATTAGGAGTTAGGAATATTACATTACGCCAACATAGGTTCAAGTATAACTTTTGAAACATTATTATATTAATTATTATATTTTGCACAGAGCCAGTGGAGTTTTCTAAGATGCTCTGAAACATTATGGTAATGTTTAGACAAGACAATGAGTAGTACAGCGTTTTAGACTCAAGTAAAATAAGTGGAAGAGTTTTTTTAAGTAGATCAATGAGATATGTGGGACCCGCAATAAGTCATGGAATGCTGTTAGGTAAAATGAGTTTGCTTGATCTATGTAGGTTTAGTTGCTAATTATTCAGTACCGAAAAAATACAAAAAAAATTGATAAGGTTTTTGTCTACTCTGGGGTTAGAAACAATTGTTAGGCTATTAGGGATGTCATATAAATGGCTTCCTCGCTGATGGAAGTAACTATGATATAGGTATTAATAAATTAAAATCTCTTGAAAATTGTACAAAAAATCCTGAAATATTCTATTTAAACTGCTCAGTAATTTTTTTTCTCTCTAAATATGTAAAAAAGTTCGTAATTTAATTCCATAATCATGTTTTAGATGTAACCATAACGATGTATATCTATCTACCGTTAATCCTTAATTCAATCAGATATTTTCACTTAATGTATAATATTTCAGAAAACTATGCTTGCACTATAATATATGTTTTTTTTCCAAATGTACACTCCTCTTCCATACGCAAGCGAATGCAGTATAAGACATTAGATATAAAATAACCCATTTTAAAACTAATTATTATGTTATGTACAAAAGATTTATTAATTTCAGAAAGTAAAAAAAAAGAACAACGTTTAATTTCTTAAAGATTAAGAAATCATGCACAGGGTGATAATAAGTACTCATTAAGTCATTTCAAAAATACCAGTACTTTTCCTTATTAATCATTTTCTTAAAAATTGAGCGCATGAACGCGGCCTACCGACCGACTCCTTAAGGAGCTGTTCTATCCATTCTCGATGCCTATGATTCTATTAGAACACGCAAACCAATCACAGGACTTTAGTCTCACATGGTTTGAATAGTTTTTAAATGATGATTGATTAATTCCAAGTATTTATAATTGTATTACACAGAGTCATTAACAACTTAATTGACAGCCCTGCCATCATCGCCCCTATTAAATTCCATGTACCGAATAGGAGCAAAAGAAAAAATGTAACATTATTCAGTAATAATATTCTATTTAATAGTTTTGAGGACAGCGACCTTACTCTTGTTTTAAAGATCAAGTGTGCAAAATTTCATCAATCTAGGACTAAAACCGTAGATTTGTATAAATAACAAACACATGGGACACTCTTCTTTGTATACCTATAAGGAGAAGTTGACAGATTCTAACGGAAACACTGCAAAACTTATTTGTCCCATTATGTTTTACAAAATAGCTACAGCAGATTAGCCATTTATATACTGCATTACATATAAATATCTACCCGTCATAAAATCGTACAACGTACCTGTAAAAACAAAAACCTGTCGCATTACTCCCACAAGAGTAACGTGTTTTTAGATATTAGATAACCTACTTGTTTTTTAAATATTATTCACCCGTCACAAAATGCACTTTAGAAACCAATACATCCAATTTACCCACTTACACATGGAAACTTAATTTATTCTGTTAGGTTAATTAGTACACTAATTAGATAATAAAAATGGTAAATTAATAAAATGTTTTAAAATTACTAGTAGGATCCGAACAGAAGTGCGTTAAGAACAAATACGCAATCGAAACTAAAACAATTAAAATGGTCCAATGCATAGCGCTATGTCTTGATCGATTTGTCACTGAGATGTAATTGAGACATCGAGATTTGTGTCAATCAAAACGATTTCGTTTATTGCCACGTGGCAACACATTCAAATCTAACGTTTCTGATTGGACGGGTTGATTTTCAATTTAGGAATGCTTATTTTTTTAAAGGGTATGATGAAATTTTTATTGAGATTTATAGACTGAAAGATTGTAAAAATTTTTATTCAGCAGTAGTATAAAATACGATTAACTGCGATTTCATTTTTATATATGTTCAGTGTTCATGTGGGACTTTGATATAAAAATAAAATGAATTATGTGTAATTAATTTATATTTTAGCAATATTTGAGGATAATAGGACGTAAGAACCCTGTTTTAATACATTTCCCGATACTATATTGGTACACCTCTTTCAGGTTTCTTGATTATTCTTTCATATTCATGAACGGTTAAAAGTATCTTGTTTCCATCCAGGCGTCGCAGGATAAATTCTATGCTGGCTAAGTATCAATGCGTAATCATTATTTTCACTTATTTTGATGGTAGTAGAATGAATTAAATATTGTTAAGTTATTCGCAGTCTGCGAATATTTATCTTTCTTTAAAAAAATACACAAACATATAGTACCTACAGATTTTTATTTCCGGTTCCATAAACTTTCAGGATTCTCTGGTCACCTGATTAATTTTCGGGTGACTTTTCACACAAACGTGTAAAATCATGGGATATAATGATTACAATTTTGAAAATGACAATTATAATTGAGTTACGTTAACAAATTATACGTACCACCTACCTATAATATAATATGTTATCTATTTAGTTATTCATATTTTAAATGGATTGCTTATTTGAATACTTTACACAATCAGTTCTAATTTTGAAAATGACACTTAATATTTAAATACTTGGCTAATTTATGTAGCGCCGTTTTCGTGAAAAATCACCTCAAGGGCGCTGTACAAATATAATACAGCGTATCATAATAACTAGTGACTAACATCTAAGACTTATTTCTAGTGATTAACTACTGAGGCCCATAACTACTGTCTCAATGTTATATATATTTACATTTGTATAAACTTACAATTAACATACTTACATTCAAAACAAACCACATTTCACGCAGGACAACAGACATTAGCATGCTTGATGATATCCTAGCAAACAGCGCAGGTGAAACCTGTTTTCAAGTAAATATCCATTATAATATAAGAGATCTTGACAATTTCCAAGGGAACAAGCATGCGCAACAACACTATTTTTATTGAAAAGAAGAAACCCCGCAAATTGACCATACGGGACAAACTCGTAACTCTTCTGCATTTCTTTATCTGAATAGAAATATCCGTTACCTATGCACTCAGCAAGCATATGCAGCCATAACCTATGCAGTTATAAGTTGTATGCAACGGTAGGTATGGCAGAAGAATGCACTGATGGCATTGCATCAGTGGTCAAGTGTTGTAACGTGTACCAATGCAGAAAACATCGCGGAGAATTTAATGATAATGATGTCAATGGTTGAATAAATTAATCGCTTTTCACCACAGGATTAGCGCATTGTGGAGATTACCTACATTGCTGCAGGACGATTTAGAATTTAAAGAATGATGTATTTTACCTACTTTAGTTTACCTTACCTAACACAATGAAAATTAGAATTTAAAAAAAATCATATCAGTTTCAATTATCCTCCATAATTAAAACATACTAATTTTGGCTTTTGGCTTAGTGAGTGATGATAACTCTGGCCAAATGATTTGTTGTTGTAATTTTTGTGAATTTAAGCGTCGTTTTCAAAATTTTAACTGATTGTTTTCAGAATTTGGACAAGCGATACCTATGAAATAATATTATGGCAGAAAATTATTTTTACTGTCATTTTCAAAATTGGAACTGATGTGTTAAGAATTATGATAAAGCGATAAAGTACTTACCTACAATATAATATTATAACAGGAAATTATTTTTATTTGATTTTTAAAAATTTGAACCGATGTGTCAAGAATTCAGACAAGCGATAAAATACACAGAGAAAAAATTGTGTTGCTAATTTATAAAGAATCTCTTCAAATTATTGGTAATCCGGTTAAAAACGAGATTGCAGGCCGTTTCCTGATAAAAATTTATTAAATTCGTTATAATATCGAAGCACGTGTTCATGCACCTGCGTTTGTCTTGATAATATATAATGACGAAATGCGAAAATTTAAGGATTTGTACGAACACGTGGTCCGACGTTGTGACAATACATTGGTATTTTACTAAATTTTTATCAGGAAAACTATCAATTTATCCGTTTAGGGCCTCCTATCCCTAACTTGATTACGAAAGTAATTTTCCTCCGTGTACCTCCTTTTTATAAATTTTGAGATTTTTTTTATTGATCATTCCGCAGTAAATGTCCTTGTTGTGATGTGTTCATCCAAACATTATAATATCCCTTGATTTTTCACCGGTTTTAGCAAGAAACTTTAATAGAATATTTAAAAAAAATTATAATATTCTTGTTGGTGAAGTACAGGCCTACTTAAGTATTTAAATTGCTTCCCATTTAATTAAAAGCTTTAAGTTATTAAATCAAATAAAACACTTTGTTTATTAACCACGACTTTATTATTATTACATCTACCGGTTTCGCTACGGTCGAGCTTCATCAGGATGTGAAATATAACTAAAAACTAAGACAGAGGTGATGCATATTTATAGGAAAACAGAGGGAGACAGAATATAATACATTATAAAAGTGGGAGGAGTCAAATATTACATAGGCATAGTGAATTGAAGATATATAATAACAATTAACATTTTTACATGAATTATACATATAATAATACATTTTAAAGACATAAGAAAAAGCATAAACTTATTATTTAAGAGTGGAAAGGATTCTGGGAAACAAGTTAAATATAGGACTATAGAATGTGTTTTTTTGATTAGATAAATTAACTTGTGTATTTAATAAATGGTCTGATAAGTTACTGTTTATAGATTTCCTGATTTCTAATGATTCTAAATTGTCTAACCTAATGCCTATACTATTTTTATGTAAGAGGCTAGTACCTGTTATTTTATCAAATCTATGGTCTGCTGATATTAAGTGGTTGGCGAGTTCCGAAAAACCTTTACCATTTAATGGTTGTCTATGGTCTTGACTAGCCATAAGTCGCGTTTTATAACCGCTCAATTAAAATGTCAACGAATTGCGCCTGTCGAGTTATTATTAACGAATTATTAACATTCGTACAAAATAAAGTGGATGTTCTTGATGAAGTGAGCATTGTACAAATATGTTCCACAAGCTTCCAAGAGGAAGAAATTGAAAGTGCTAAATGCCTCCTGTTAGAATCCGTCCCTGGCCGTCGTATCACGAGAAAAGGCGATGGTAAAATAACGAAAACATTGCAAGATATCATAAAGATCATGAAGGAAACCGATCCAGACCAACTTCCTACGTTTGTCGCCCGTGATCTCAACAAGTTACCACCAGTTACTTTTGACCACGTCGACGTTACAAGACTTCTTAAAGATTTAATATTACTGAAAACCGAAATTGCCGCAAAGGCAACAATATTAGATATGAATGCCTTGAAGCAGGAACTTAGTCAAATCAAAGAAACCGTCAGCCATATCACACATGAACGCTCAAATTCTAATGCACAACCAAAAATTGTGAGTCCTTCCATAAACTCTCTTGACATTTCAAACGAAAACAATGCAAATCACGAGAATACGCAAATATTGTCGCAACCTACAGCCGCTCACGACGGCAAATCTAAACGAAATGCTCGTACTTATGCTAGTGTTAGTGAGAAAGCCCGAAGAGAGCCGGAAAAAACCGAAGCAGCCCGAAGCAGTTCACTGTCAAACGCGTCAAACGTAAACAATGGTTTTACGGTTGTTATGAATAAACATCGCAAGAAGCGATTCTTAAATAATCGTGGAACAGGAAGTAATGAAGGAAATTTAAAAATAGCAAACCTTTCAATAGGGCTATATGTATCTCGTTTCGCACTTGAAACAAACACAGAAGATGTAAAATTATTTTGCGAAAATAAAGGTTTAAAAGTAATTAATGTTGAAATCCTAAAACCTTTCAAAGAAACTCCATTCAGGACATTTAAAATCATGATCCAGCAAAGCGACATTAAAACTGTGATGAATCACGATTTCTGGCCCCAAGGCATCGTATTTAGAAGATACAGAGAAGCTATCGAGCGAACCACGAAAGGAACACAACAAAATGAATAAGTTAAACATCACTTCGATCAATTGCCGATCTGTAAAAAGAGTAGAAAAATTTATTTCTGATCTGTGTATTACAAACGATATCATTCTGTTGCAAGAGACATGGCTTATACCAACTGATTTAGATTTTCTTAGCGAAATTCACCCTGAATTCATGAGCTATGGTACCTCAGCGGTAGATGTCTCTAATGGCCCACTACGAGGACGACCATATGGCGGACTAGCTATACTATGGAGGAAATCATTCAAGGCAGTGACAATCGACTGTGAAACTCCCAGGATAATAGCGATTGATATCACACTCAACACTGGAACATTACTTGTCATGAGTGTATACATGCCAGTGGACAACACTGATAATTTACCGGAATATTTATCCTGTCTATCGAAAATGCACACGATAATTGAGGAAAGAGACAACCCTAATTGTATTATTCTGGGAGACTTTAATGCCGACATGAATTCGCCATTTGGACGTGAGCTTAAATCATTCTGCTCCGAATATAACCTACAAATTGCGGATGTTGACATACTCCCGCTCGACTCCTACACATACGTAAGCGATGCACATAATACCACGAAGTGGCTCGACCACTGTCTAGTGACTCAGGCAGTACTCAATACAATAGAAAATATGTATATTGACTACAAGTCCGACTGGTCTGATCATAGACCAATGCACACCACTCTAAGAACTAATGGGTTACCCACATATACCGCAAGTCACACAAAAGTAGAGGATCCGTGTCGATGGCGGCCCAAAAGTCATGTAGAAGTGCAGTCCTACTCCAGGTATGCCCAATTTGCAATAGGTCAACTTCAGATAATTTATGGAACCAACACAGAAACTTATGACAGCACCACGATGAATGTAGCCCAAATCGATGACCTATACAAAAAAATTGTACAAGCATTGAGTAACTCAGCTATATCTGCGTTTAACACAGGGAGAAGGCCAAAAAATGGGAGAAAATGGAAGGCTACAGCGGGTTGGAATGAGCAGGTTGCCTTATATTATGAAGCGTCTAGAAATGCACACATAAATTGGCTGCAGAATGGACGACCTACTGAAGGTCCCATCATGGAAGCTAGAAAAGAAACCAGATTGCTTTTTAAGAAAAAATATAAGAATTGTCAAAGAAGCTTTGAGCAGAACAAAATGGACAAAATAGCGAACAGCTTTGAATGCAAGAATTTTTCATCTTTCTGGAATAAAACCAATGCCGTATTGAAAGCGAAATACACCGCACCGAGCCAGATTGATGGAAAATCTGTAAATAAAGATATTGCTGAAGTTTTCAGAAATACATTCTGCTCCGCACCAGATCAACCGCAAATAATGGTTAAAGAGATTGAGACAAAAACGCATCAACCAGAACAACAGCCGTCCATCGTCATATTACCTGAGATGATCCAGCGAGCAATACGCAACATGGCAGGAGGTAAATCTGCAGGTCACGATGGACTAGTGATAGAACATGTAAAGCATGCGGGGGAGTATTTAACAATACTGCTTGCCTCTCTCTTCACTGCCATGATCGGCCTCGGACACATTCCGAAAGAGCTGTCCAAAACAATAATAATACCGATCCCAAAAAGCCGCCAGTTAAACTTGACATCATCTGTTAATTACAGACCCATATCTCTTGCCACAATAATTGCAAGAATCTTCGAAAAGGTCATCTTAAATTTAACGGAAGACAAGCTCAATACAGAGGACTCTCAAATGGGCTTCAAAGCTGGATGCTCTACTGATACGGCCATATATAGCATGAAACAAACAATCGAATACTATAAAGCCAGAAAAACAACGGTGTACGCATGCTTCCTAGACTTAAGCAAAGCCTTTGACAGGGTTTGTCATAATGCGTTGTGGAAAAAACTGACCGAACGACAAGTTCCACCACAAATTGTTAATATATTGAGAACATGGTACAACCAACAGGAAAACTTTGTCAGATGGAATGAAAGCCTATCAGAAGCAGCCAAATTAAAGTGCGGCGTTAGACAAGGAGGCTCAATGTCCCCAGTGCTTTTCAACGTGTATATGGATGAACTTAGTAAAACACTAAATACGACAAGAATCGGATGCCATATTGCCGGGGTATGTATGAACAATATTAGCTATGCAGACGACATGGTCATACTAGCTCCATCGATAAGAGCGATGAGAAAACTTCTGGCAATATGCGAAGCTTACGTTGACAGTCATGGGCTGATGTACAATGCTAAAAAGTCATCCCTGCTGATATTTAAAGCAAATACTGGTCCCACTGTCATTCCACCCATACGTCTCGGCGGGGCCAACCTGACAATTTGCAGCGAAATCAAATATTTGGGGCATGTCATCACCGATGACCTAAATGATAAAAAAGACATAGAACGTCAAAGAAGAGTACTGAGTGTGAGAGCTAACATGCTTGCCAGGAGATTCAACAAATGCAGTCCTCCGGTGAAGAAGCAACTTTTCCAAACATATTGTATGAGCTTCTACACTAGCGAGCTATGGACGACATACACACAAGGCGTCATGAACACACTCCGAGTACAGTACAACCACGCATACAGAGCCCTATTTGGCCTCCCCTGGCGATGCAGCGCTTCACAGATGTTCACCGAAGGAAGGGTGCATGGGTTCGCTGCTTTGATGCGCCACAGAATAGCCGGGACGAGTCAGCGCTACCAGAGATCGGACAACACTCTTGTCCAGGCCGTTGCCCAGTGGCAGGGAGCGCCTCTACACCGGAGATGGAGAATTTCACTCAAGCCACCATAAAGTCCTAATGTGCACATCAATGTATTGATTTTTTATTTATTATTTTTATTTATATCTTTATTCATTTTATTTTTATGTATCAACTTAAATGTAAACTTTTATGGCGGGCAGAGCATTGCACACACCGCTCTGTCCAGCTGAAATAAACATTATTATTATTATTATTATTATTATTAAACACCGTACATGTTCCTTCACTCTGGTGTTTACATTGCGCGATGTTTTACCTATATAAAAGGCGGGACAATCACTACAGTTGAGTTTATAAATACCCGAATGGCTTAGTATGTCATCCTTGTCTTTAGTATTAATCAAAAATTTTCCTAGGGTATTGTTTGTATAAAAGGCAGGTTTAATATCTAAAGGAAGGTTCCTAACGCTTTGATTTGAAAAATTATTTATAAATAAAATCCTACGCCAGTGGTGAATAGGGGTGTTGATATTAATTGGTGGAATACTGCTATATAGAAATTTGTTTGTGGAAATATGTTTTTGTTTTTTATTAAGAATTTTATCAATTAAGGCCGAATCATAGCCATTATTTGCTGCTATTTGTTTTATTATTGATAATTCATTTGATAAATTATTGGTAGATAGAGGGACGGAAATTAACCTATGTATCATTGAATGGAACGCTGCATGTTTATGGGAGATGGGATGATTAGAAGTATTGTGGATGGTTATGTCTGTGTAGGTCGGTTTTCGGTATATGTTAAATTCAATTCTATTATTTATCAGGGTGAGCGTGAGGTCTAGAAAATTTAGAGAAGCATTGACACCTACTTCTAGGGTAAACTGAATTTGGGTATGGAAAGAATTTAAAAGCTGGAGGAAGATATTTAACTGTCGATCCGTACCTGACCAAATACAAAATATGTCGTCAACATATCTTTTCCATATTAGCACATTTTTTAGGAGCGGCGATTTACAAGTAAAAATTTTATTTTCTAAATTATCCATAAATAAATCCGCGATCAAGGGTGAAGTTGGAGAACCCATCGCCAATCCGGTAGTCTGGTTATAGATGATGTTATTAAATTTAAAATAATTTTGATTTAAGCAGACATTAAACAAACGAGAGAGGTCATTACTAAAGTCACATGGTAATTTAGAGTTAGTCAGTAATTCACTAATTAAAGATTTACATTCTGTTGTTGGGATATTAGGGAACAAGTTCACTACGTCAAAAGAAATGAGTTTACTGTTACTAGGAATAGTTAGGTCTTTTCCTATTCCTAGTAACAGTAAACTCATTTCTTTTGACGTAGTGAACTTGTTCCCTAATATCCCAACAACAGAATGTAAATCTTTAATTAGTGAATTACTGACTAACTCTAAATTACCATGTGACTTTAGTAATGACCTCTCTCGTTTGTTTAATGTCTGCTTAAATCAAAATTATTTTAAATTTAATAACATCATCTATAACCAGACTACCGGATTGGCGATGGGTTCTCCAACTTCACCCTTGATCGCGGATTTATTTATGGATAATTTAGAAAATAAAATTTTTACTTGTAAATCGCCGCTCCTAAAAAATGTGCTAATATGGAAAAGATATGTTGACGACATATTTTGTATTTGGTCAGGTACGGATCGACAGTTAAATATCTTCCTCCAGCTTTTAAATTCTTTCCATACCCAAATTCAGTTTACCCTAGAAGTAGGTGTCAATGCTTCTCTAAATTTTCTAGACCTCACGCTCACCCTGATAAATAATAGAATTGAATTTAACATATACCGAAAACCGACCTACACAGACATAACCATCCACAATACTTCTAATCATCCCATCTCCCATAAACATGCAGCGTTCCATTCAATGATACATAGGTTAATTTCCGTCCCTCTATCTACCAATAATTTCTCAAATGAATTATCAATAATAAAACAAATAGCAGCAAATAATGGCTATGATTCGGCCTTAATTGATAAAATTCTTAATAAAAAACAAAAACATATTTCCACAAACAAATTTCTATATAGCAGTATTCCACCAATTAATATCAACACCCCTATTCACCACTGGCGTAGGATTTTATTTATAAATAATTTTTCAAATCAAAGCGTTAGGAACCTTCCTTTAGATATTAAACCTGCCTTTTATACAAACAATACCCTAGGAAAATTTTTGATTAATACTAAAGACAAGGATGACATACTAAGCCATTCGGGTATTTATAAACTCAACTGTAGTGATTGTCCCGCCTTTTATATAGGTAAAACATCGCGCAATGTAAACACCAGAGTGAAGGAACATGTACGGTGTTTAAATGGTAAAGGTTTTTCGGAACTCGCCAACCACTTAATATCAGCAGACCATAGATTTGATAAAATAACAGGTACTAGCCTCTTACATAAAAATAGTATAGGCATTAGGTTAGACAATTTAGAATCATTAGAAATCAGGAAATCTATAAACAGTAACTTATCAGACCATTTATTAAATACACAAGTTAATTTATCTAATCAAAAAAACACATTCTATAGTCCTATATTTAACTTGTTTCCCAGAATCCTTTCCACTCTTAAATAATAAGTTTATGCTTTTTCTTATGTCTTTAAAATGTATTATTATATGTATAATTCATGTAAAAATGTTAATTGTTATTATATATCTTCAATTCACTATGCCTATGTAATATTTGACTCCTCCCACTTTTATAATGTATTATATTCTGTCTCCCTCTGTTTTCCTATAAATATGCATCACCTCTGTCTTAGTTTTTAGTTATATTTCACATCCCGATGAAGCTCGACCGTAGCGAAACCGGTAGATGTAATAATAATAAAGTCGTGGTTAATAAACAAAGTGTTTTATTTGATTTAATATAATATGTCTAACCACAAAGTGATTGCTTCCTACGAAAAAAAAAAAAAGCTTTAAGTATTAATATTTAATGTAGAGCCTTCAATATTAGCTCCTCACTTAATGTAAATTTGTCTGGAAATTATATTTTAGTATCCGGAAAACTGCCTGGAAATGGGGGTATTGCCAATTCACGTGGCTGAAAATTACACATCCCTACGTCCTTACCGGATCCGAAATGGGTTTTATAAGCAATACTTCATTACAGCGTTGACTTGTGAGTCTGCTCTCATTGAAACTTGATATTGGCTACTGTTGTAATTTGTAACTACGGGTTTGTCTCATAAATAACCTAGGATAATTTGTGATAGATAACAATTCGCTCGAATTATTATCAACATACGGTAGGAATGATTATGGGTCTCGACCTTGAAGTTACAATCGCATTTATTAAAGTCTCAATCCTTGCAATTCTGACACCTATGAGCCATGGGTAACCTCTTAAACTAATATCTAGGATATCACAGGTACGAAGTAATTTAACTAGTGATGCCGTAATTAAGATTCGTTAAATATAATGTATTGACATTTGTGAAGAGAGGAAGTTCCAACTGCTCTCAACCCTCTGAAGCCAGTGAGACTACGGCATCCCTAATTGGGGTATGATGTAAGGCTGAAGGTAGTAGGAGTGGAAGTGGGGAAGAGAGGTGGGTAAGTAACTGGTTAAAAAGATCTAGTCACCAAACATGACAAATGCCATCTCAAGCAACATTTAAATTCGAATAAGAATGATACTGACACTCTGGAATGTGCCGCAAATTAGCCTTTTAAAAAATAAGCAATTTCATTGTCTTTCATACAATTCTTGTATCGGGCAATGGCAAAGTTCGGATTAATATCTATGAACGTAAATAAAAGAAAGAACGTGTGCCTCGACAGAACTTTTCTGATACTGATCATCGTATTAAAAATGTGTAATTTTAATAATTTCATTCATAATTAATAATTTTAAAAACGATATAAAACCGCGTATTACTAAACGATTCGAACTGGCTACAACGTCATTATGACATAGAAAACAATACTGGCTGGTAAGAAGGCTGCCACCGAGGACTTTGGCCGGCGTGACGTCAACAACGCCGTATTCATGAACGAAAACGAAAATGTCGTTAGGGCGACAAAACACAAATTTTAAATACGTATATAATATTTATTTGTCAAAATAATAATGCAATAATTATCGCAATTTTTTTTCGACGGTAAAAAATTATCAGTGAAAATATTTTGTGGGGAACTTTATTAACCAAACAACTCAAGTAATACAACATTTCAGTCAGTTATTGGACTTTATCCAAGGAAGCTATCCTACCTCTTGATTGAATCTGTCTGAGGATTTCAGGTTTTATTATGTCTGGATACAGCCACATTCACAAGGCGTGAAGTGACATTATTTTCCCAGTGATTCGCCAGTTAAGTCGTAATGGACAGCTCGCGCTGAGTACCGATTCCTTTGTTGCTCCATCTGAACAAGAGACTGTACAAGAGATCGCCTGTTCCGCCGTGAGCTACGCTTCATCTCCCGGACACGCAGGGAACAATCTTCGTCAGATCTAGCCGACATGCGACACCAGCATTTCTCATCTGAGAGCCGTGTAAAGTTCGGCTAATCTTGTCTTCAACAGTTTTGATGTCTGACAATTTGTTCTCTCAAATTGATTTTGACATCGATCACGTATAAAAAGTGTGCGGGGGAAAGTGCACTTCGGAAGGAAATTCTACATGATGGTAACCAACTAACCATCACACCGTTTCCCCTCAGGTGTAGGCAGAGAGGACGGACCGCCAGATAACTCACACACTCCTTGCCTCATTAACATTCATACATTGTCTAATACATACTTTTCTATTATTGTGACTCTTGATATGGCCGACTCCAGTATCTGATTCACTTGATCGTGCCATGTCTTCCTCACACATCTCAATAACCTCAGACATCAGAATAAATGAAGAGTATGTATGAGACGATGTTTGGATGTGAATGATGCGTGCGTGCTAAGACAGATTTGTTTGGCGGTCCGTCCTCTCTTCCTACCCCTGTGGGGAAACGACATGATGGTTAGTTAGTTAGTTAGTTAAGTGAATTATATAATAATAATTATATTCTCACTCGTGCATTGATAACACCTAAAAGAACAAATGCAGGAGCTAGAAAAAAGTTCAAAGAGTTAATTAATCTTTTGAGTCAGTACAAGTCAAAAATCGCGGTAGGTACTTAAACAGAACAAAAACGTACCTAACTACGATTTAAAACTGATAATAACTGTATGTGTCTTATTTGATTTAAGATTAGTTAGCAGTAAACAGGTAAGTATCTAATCACAATAAATCTTCAATACCATTCCACACAAAGGTTATAATATAGAACCGCAGAATGGTTCATATCGCATCTCGGAACAATGTCAAGATTTACGACAGAGGTCGTGAGAAAGATGCATATGACTAAAATACAATAAAATGTGCTGTCTAACTCAGAGAATAGGAAGAAGAGAAGTTTCAAATAATAAAGATAAGTTTACAATGGACATACAGAATACACAGAATATTGCAGATGAGCCAACAGCTATTACAAAATGATATAAATTGAAGAAAATGCAGGAAAATAATAAATGGATATAGGTACCAGCTTCTCTGGCGTGATTAAAAAAATTTATTTACAACTATAGAAATAAATAAGCAAATATTATTAAATCAGCAAATTGCGGAAAACAGTATGCGTCTCTAGCGGTTGTCAACGTATAATACCAGATTGATAATTGTACGAGACAAAGCATAATGCCAAGAGCAAGCGTGTATCACGCATCAGCAGTCCATGTAAAATGTCTCCAGCAAAGAGAAAAGAACCAGTTAAGGCAAATAGGCAGAAGTAACAAAGCGTGATGAGTCCACAGCCAAGAACCGTGAAGGTCGAACCACAACCGTGACAGCTCTAGCCAATTCCTACTATCCATTCTACTTACTACTAACTAGCACGTGTTTATTCTTTGTCACGATTCCCTGAGTGATTTTCAGAAGTCTTGACATTAGCATTTGATAATTAAATGAGAAAAGTTAAGCCTTAAGACTTAAAAGAGATTTGAGTTGGGTCTGCCAACATTGCGGCGTTCAAAATATTTTAAATAATCATCAAAGAGACTAATGTCGGTTGTCTGTATGTTCTGCGTGAAAACTGTTTCAATGAACTGTTTGAATGAAATTTGCTTTGAATCCTAGTGCCATTTTCAAAAATGAAATGATATATTTATGAGGTATTATGCCGTGTTGCGAAACGTTGGCTAAAGAAGAAGGTTGCCCTAGCTATATTAAAAACAGAACCTCTAAGTCCCGTGTTTTTTTTTTTAAACGCAAGGAATTTTTTTTTTTCGTTTTCACTATCATTTAGAGAATTTCTTCCGGAAGGTTTATGTATTTAATACATGTAAATTATATTTATAGAAAGTAGAGAAAAGTGGATGTTTTGTAATCAAGTCATAAACAAAATATTTTCAGAATAAAACAGGCCTACAGAAAAGTACGCGACGGTATATGTCTATCTTCTAAGGAAAACCCCCAGCAACGTAGGGTACACGTCAGCTAGTTTGAAATATAGTTAAAAACAACATTACCAAAAGAAAAATTGTGATCGTGAGACTTAAATTAAATACAATCATAACCTGACTTTCCTTCTGAAAATTAATAAGCTCTCATTTCCGAGGGGGTAGTGCGAAAGCCTGATTGATCATCCTTGCCACCCCCGGGGAGTAACTTCTCCTAATCCAAACATTTGCATACTATGATGAATTTCAAAAACTCTTCTCATTTCCTGTGCAGACCGTCACACATACACTGTGTGGCATACCGCAAGGTTCACACTTGAGAGCTGTGCTAGAATCATTAATTTTATGAAACAGTATGTAGAGAGTACACTACCTCTGTCAAACTTTTACCGAGGTATGACTTACAAAATTACCATTTTAGTCCAGGTGAATAGACACTTTTATCTGGAGGTAAAGAATACCTTCTGCAGAGAGAGCAAACAAAACAGGCAGATGATAGAATCAGCATATCAAAGCGGCTAAATTAATACCGTTATCAAACTTTTAATCGTTTGTTAAGGATTCACGTGGCACAACTTGGGGCCATTGTTGTTTTTGTTTAACAAACAATATCCAAGACAAGAAGACGGAATGCAGTTATTTAATTTTAATCGTAAAAAAATACGTATTTTAGCAATCTTGTATTCCGAGTTCGAAATCAAATATTATTTCCAGTACAACATGATGAGTGACATACTGGATGAAAAACAGGTTTTAATTTTTGACTTCGCTCGAGATTGTTATCCCACGTGTTAAAACTCTGAAACAATGTTTTTAATATTATTTATTTTATCTGCTAGTGATTTAAATGCAGAATAAACCATATGGCGTCTTGTCGTAATGTATGACAGTTAAAATGGCAAGCTTCCGTTGCTCATGATGGAAATGATTCCAATAGGAATTATAGATAGAAAACAACACCAGACCACAAATTCGCCAGAACACAAAACCGTCTACGAGAATGGCAATAACGTTTTCAACTTTCCAAGATGGAAAATAGTTATTTAACTGGGTAAACATAAGTATAGATACTTTCAAAAGAGTTCTGTCATAAAAGCAATACTTAATGAAATACACACCAAGCGTTCTTTGTTCCTATCCGAAATGTTTCAACCAAAAGCTTTTAGGCAGACGTCTTTTTCTAAGCAAATTTAACTTTCATGACATACGTGTACGGTGATACAATTTTAGGACTGTTTTTAGCCAGAGTAATACACCGGGAGCCTTTCCACTCAAAATACAGGTATGAACAGGAGAGAAAGCATTTAGAATTTGAAAACCAAGTGAAACGTAATTAAGTACTTAGGAATTTAAATTAATTATTTGTTTGACAAGTAAAAGAAAGCAGTATCTCTCTTATCATTCACTTCGTTCAGTCTCCTGCCACACGCTGCCTGGGGCTTTCTTTTCAGCAAGGCGGCGCGGCTGATGGATGGCGGAAGACGGAAGAAAGCGATCCCCATTATTCACCATCTCCGCTAAAGAAAAAAGATCATTAAACTTGGCCAGATGATTAATTAATTTACTCCTGAACCACCATCATTATATTCCACCGAGTATTTTCACCAATGCACTTGCTCTTATACTCTACGAGAATGGCAATAACGTTTTCAACTTTCCAAGATGGAAAATAGTTATTTAACTGGGTAAACATAAGTATAGATACTGAGATTCTGTCATAAAAGCAATACTTAATGAAATACACACCAAGCATTCTTTGTTCCTATCCCAAATGTTTCAACCACATAATTCTGAAGGTGTATATAACTCCACACATAAAGCGAGGGTGTTTTTGAGAAAAGGCAGGAGTAAAATTAGATTTAGAAGAGATCTTTTAGGAGGAAAGAAACACAAAATACCTGAAGTCAATCCACTGTCATATGTCGTTAAATCGAAGCGAAATGTTTAAAAAAATGAAAAATGAATGTTGGGCATACGCGTTTAGCGTTTCTCTTGGCAACAATGATACTAGTACTTTTTAGCACATTTCACCGAAACACTGGTATAACATACAAAGCACGCTTAGCCGATGTTCATGTTCTGAAGATTGCGATTCCCCCGATAAAATAGATCTATCAGACGGATTGTTCGTATTTGCACAAAAATAATTATCTAGGTTTTTATAATTGGTAATTTAAAAAAAATTTACAGCAGTTTTAACGGTACTTTCGCCTCGACTAAAATCGTAATTTTGAAAGCCATACTCTCATCATACTGTGCCATAAAATTATTGATTCTAGCACAGGTCTCAAGCGTGTACCTTGCAGTACTCCGCACAGTGTATGTGTGTAAATAAGGAAATATATCAAACGGATCGTTTGCGTTTGCACAAAAGATTTTTTCAAAAGTATTTAATTATTTGTTATTGTTAAAAGAAAAACTTCTAAGTATTCTAGGGGTATTTTGTCTTAAACGTGTCATATTATTAATAAGTCGGTATTCAGCATCGGAATACAAAAGTAAACAGCAATCCCATGAATCACTCCAGCAGACAGGCCAAGTGTTTAACTAGTCCTCGTACAGTAACCACTCGCGGTAATTCTGTTTATTTTGAATGCATGTAAACACGGTGATGGGTTGCTGCAGTATTTGCAGGAGGTCACGTGGAGGGGTCACACATTCAGCTGAAATGTAGGTTCATGGCTTCGTAATGACTGAGACATTCACCTTTCTTCTTACTAATGAACTTCGTTTACATGGAAAATAGCTGTAACCAATAACTTCTTAACCCTATAGATACCGCTGTAGATTATATTATAACACTTGATGGTTGTTTCTTATAATATGATATACATACAGGGTGGGGCAGTTAATTTAGTCGGATTTTTATAACACCTGGTCAAATAGACGTTGACTGCGATCTTATTTATTAGTCCATTATATCACAACACCTTCAAGAAGAACTATTTTCTTTCAACAATATTATAACGATAAGTGCTAAAACTGTAATTTTTATGATAAGCATATTATATTCTTTGATTAATATTTAGTATCCTATTTCGTTTGAGATAACTACTCGCATCTACGTACACTGTTCTTGTAAAGAAATTATCAAAATCAAATAAACCGGAGACACTTTTGATTTTTCGAGCTACATTAAGGACGGGTTGTTTCGGAGAATCTGAACAATTCATCAAATTTCAATGTTCATTTTCAAGTTCTGTTTTTATTTCAGTTTTCTCAAGCAACTAGCCTACAATGATATAAAAACAGAACTTGAATAAGTCTTTCACAAAACCCGAAAATGAACGTTGAAATTTGATGAATTGTTCAAATTTTCCGAAACAACCCGTCCTTACAATTGACAATCTCCTGACAAACGTAGTTTTAATTTATACCAATTTAACATAATCTCAAATATGACATAATTGTTGTGGTAAAATGGCAGCTCAATAATAAATTAGCGTTCGTGTCACTAAGAGGTGAATTCTTTTAATACCATATCTATTCATGTAAACAATTTCAAATAGTAATCGTATTTATATTGAACTTTCCACGATAAATCACGCATTAAATTTCAGTGTTTTTGAAACTCACGTTCACACAGTAAAATTCTGAAATAATATCAATTATGAGTTCCGAGTACCGTGATTGTTTATGTTGAAACTCCTCGCGATGAAAATATTAAATACTGTTTCGAACTAATTGGACTTAATGACTTTCAAAGGTGGTTTGGGCGTGTGCATTATTCACGGTCTGGTCAAACAGAGGATGCCGAACGAGGGAAGTTATAAAGCCAATTTATGATGCGAAAGTGGATGGAAGTGCAATAGCAGGTTCCACACCAGGAGCTGACAAATAAGAAAATACTGTAATGAGTTGTAGAAAAGAGGGTGATGAGAGAGTTAAAAGTCAGAACTGTGATGTATTTGCTGTACCAATGATACAGTATGGGTGCATAATTGTACAACATTAATTATATTAAGTACTCTTTGATAATCAGACTTATGTAAAAAAAAACTCTGCAATACTTCGGTTGCATAAAGATTAGCTGAGTTTCAAACCAAAACATGTGCGATAAATGCGACATAAATACAAACTAAAACCCTAAAAGAAAAGGAATTTTATAAAATTTAAAATGGGTATTTCAGCAATTATGTTGAACTACAACACTCTGTTAAATTATATGAATATGCTCAAATTGTCAGAGAGAAGAATTTTCACTGACTTGGTATTTCTATATAAAATTCTAAATGATTTAGTTGATAGTCCGGTATTGCTAGAATTGATACGCTTTCGGATTCCTCAACGTAATACTAGAAGTCAGGATTTATATCAGTGCAGAAACTCTAGGACTAACTAGCATATGTATTCCTCTTTGCCCAGAATACTAATGGAGGGAAAAAGTTATACCAAGTCAGTTGGACATCTTCAATTTATCTTTAAACAAATATAAAATGTTGTTAACGAAGCAATTCAGTTATGTACAATAAATAATGTATATTTCTTAATATTCTAATGTAAAAACCCTGAAAAGGGGCGTAAATAAATAAATAAAAGAAAATTAAAAGTGTTAACATCATATAAAATCAAATGAAAAGATTATTCAGCCATCTATTTTCCAATCAAATCCGCTAATTTTTACTATTCAGCAACGAGGTTAATTTAATTCTAACATTGACGTTTATAACAAACTTAACATCGTGTCACTTACAACTATAATCTAAAACAATGCTAATTTACATTAATAAATACAAAACACAAGAAATAACATGTAACACTTATATGATTAGAAACGCTAGAATTCAGGGTAAAAAAATAACAAGCAAATACAAATACAATATTTGGACAAAAAAGCTTCCTATAATATGGTAATAAACTATACAACAAAATCCCGCTCTCATTCAAAGCTCGAAACTATATTTTAACATTTAAATCTAAAATAAAAAGCTGGAGATCAGAAATAGATAATATACTGACATCAAATGCAGACTGAAACTGAAACAACTCAACTGAACAAAAAAAACACCATGTAATATATTTATAATTATTTAAGAAAAAAACACTATTTAATATATTTATAATTACTTACTTACTAAGTTTTAATAATATGCAAATGAAATCTACAACACGGGAGATCCCAGTGAGGATATCATTATTATTGATTTTGTTACAAAACAAGGAAATCCAGCAAAAAACTCAAAGATATTTAACAATTTAGTTTAGTTCAATGAAAAAATACTGTAATAGAACATGCTAACTCTATAACAGAGTCATTATTGACAAAACTACGAAATGTTAGTATAACAAAAAGCAAGTGTGTTCCAGTACTTAAACAATTTCATAGCTATAACAAAGTTAAATATGTTGAGGGTGCTGCAAAACAATGTTGCGAAATTGCAATGAAGCAAGCAACACTTGGTCTTAATTTTAGATGGAACGGATGTTTGAAAATGCAAATTGTTATTTCACAATCTTTGCAACACGTTAAAGTTGATAAATAAGGAAGCAAACGTCTAAAATAAAACAGTAGAGAAGAAAGTTGAGGAATTTCGCTGGATCACATATTTTATAAAAATTATAGTATACGTGGAAATAAAAAAAGACAATAACAACGAACAAAAAAACAAGCAAAAACATCAAAGCTGCATTAAAAAAATTGCAAAGGTGTAAATCGTCGAATTTGAACAATTCATCAAATTCCAAAGTTGATTTTCAAGTTCCGTGAAGGTTCTATTCAAGTTCTGTTATTATATCATTATTGCCCAGTTGTTTCACAATACTGAAATAATAACAGAATTTGAACGTCCTTGAGGTGATTTTTCACAAAAACGGCGCTATATAAATCAGTCAAATATTATTATTATTAAATAGAACCTTCAAAGAACTTGTAAATAATTTTTGAGATTTGATTAATCGTTCAAATTCTGTGAAAGGGTTGTTTCACAGAATTTGACGGGTTGGTCTTTAGCATTGATAGATCAGCAAGAACAAGACGTAATGTCATATGATTGATCTACATCTACAATAATACCTACATGAATATAAATGTATAGAATATAGAGTGAATACATCTGTCATAGAGTAATCACATGAAATTGTCAGGCTTCAATGCCTGATTTGAATATAAGTGGCGTGAGATGCATCGTATTATTTGCATGTATACTGTGTACCTTGTGTTTATAGTCAGGGTTCCGTTTCAAATACATCAAAGAGGCCTGTATCATGCCTATATCACTTCAAAGTGACTGGACATAATATTAAAATTACGGTTATCTGGGTCAAGTTTCGTTCTTACAATGGACCTAACTGCGGTCGCTTCAGCCAAAAAAACTGCATATCAGCAGTGATCTTGAAAGTGCTAAATCATCGGGAGATTAAATAGACCACTCAATCCATAGGTTTAGTTCACACTAGGTAAGGACTAGAAGATAGTTAAATGCAAGGAAATGACCGAAAATGAACAATCGATCTATTTATATTTGACAATACCGGCCTGATAACCATGTTAATTGGTTATTATTATACCATCGACGTAAGTCTGTTTGGAACACAGAAAACTAATCAATGGATTAAGAGCAATGTAAAGGTGATATACATTGCTATCACTATCTCTAATTTCTACACTCAAATGGGACTTTGCGGGACATAAGGCACGACTAACGGACAACACGGGAAACGAGAAAATCTTTAACCTTACTGAAGACCTAAAGAGAACTGTTTCGAATGGGTAAGAACCATCAAGGATCGGAAAAACTGATGTGGAATTATAAAGTCGCTTGATTTAAGTAGTGTTAGAGTGAGACGGCAATAGTTGAGCCTTTATATACAGTAGTGCGTTTTTACTCGCCCTCTTTCCAAACCCAGATCTCGTCCAAGATAGACGTTAGTTCGCTGTATCAATAATTAAATATAATTATAATGTCTATAAAATATCAAAATACTAAAGATATCATCATTATAAAGAAAAAGGAAGCGTTATTCAATAACCTACTTATTGCATTGGAGTAGCCGGTAGGTTGGTTACCTATGCTAAAAAATATTTTAGGAAGAACGTGATACGAAGATGATAAAGAAAAGAGACACCATTGGAAGCAATAAAGATATCACGTTGTGTGTTGTGTATACGGATCGCAACAAGTAAAATTATTGGCATAATATAAATATACTCTAGTTCATTTTATTTCTATTGTTATCAATGATAGACCATCATGCAGATTGGGACAATTAAATGGCACATTGACGAAAGAGATAATCAATTTATTTTCAAAATTGAGACCTTAGCAGCGGGGCCACGGGGACTTCATTTTACTAGAGCAGTTTTTCAATTAGATTTTTTGCTGAGAATCTTCAATAGAAAACCTTAGTTGCTTTTTAGTGAATCGTGGGATCAATTTTCAAAAGTTAATTTAAGAAATGAAAGAAGATGTATGGTAGGAAGAAAAGGTCAATCCATTTGATTATTTTTGGCAAAGAAAGTTAGCAAGAGTAAATTTCGGTTGTCTGTGATGTGCATTAGTTTTACCTCTGCGTTAAGTCTGTTTCAATTAACTCAAATTTTCAATTTATTTTTTATGTAATAAAAGTTATTCCATATATGTTTGTGCCCTATAGACTCAAAACTCGGTTTCACCAAAAATGTCAAAGTTTGTTCTAATTAGCGCCAGGAGTGTTTAGAGAGTAGTTTTAAAGGTAGAGGAAGTCGGGGATATCCGAAGAATACTTAACGCAATATCTCTGCACTAGAATGAGATACGGAATAGAATCGAAGTTGATATAATGTAGTTTTTTAACAGTAACATTGTGGTATACAGGTGGAAGAAGAGACGCCCGAAAAAGATATTCGCAATAGCCATAGACATATGAATATTAGTAGACCTGCCCTAAGTGATTAAAAGCGTATTATCCCCACTCCCCATACCGGTTCCATTGGAGCCGGCTGTGCTCGCGTATGGCCTCAAGTGAAATTTGAAAACGTGACGTCATCATTCTTGTGCGAACTATGGTCGAGGCATCATCGATTCATTTTACGAAATAACACGGCAAAATGTTGACTTGTACTATGAAAACTTGTAAAAATAGACGTGAAAAAGAGAATAAACCCAATTGTCGTATTACATTCCTTATATAAGCATTATTTTACTTTATTTTAAGCATATTCACATCGTATAATATGAATCAGTTGTTACTATCACATCGAGAAACGTCTGGACGCGAAACACAAAGCTGGTTGGTTGCTGGGAAGTAAATTATGAACATTTATTAAAGTGTCTTAACTAAATACTTACACGAAATATTCGACTCTGAAAATACAACCGAATTTTTTTGCCGAATTTGGACTTCGCGAATTTGTTCATAACGTGGCGAGTAATTTGCGCTCCCATGTAAAAATGTCTATTCATTCAAAAGCAGATTTTACTTTTAAGAAGTAAATGGTGATATTATAATGCGAGATGCCTATTTACTGTCAGATTGATTTATTGACGAATCACAGTCAGCTTCACTCCCTTCGTTCTTCAACAGTTGATTTTAACCCTCGCCATTATCTTCTCGTCTATTAATTCCTATGTCTGTGGCAATAGCGAAACATTGCCGGGTCCGCAAATATAAACGTCATTTTCAAAATCGAAACTAATTTTGTGAAGAATAATTTAGACAAGAAATGAAGTAGGTACCTACATTAACAGAATATTATGTTAATTGTCTTTTATATTAATTAATTAATAATAAAGACAAATTACCACAAAACTTCAAGGCAGCGATATGATTACAAAAAAATCACGATCCACGTTAAATTAATTAATTAATTAAATAATTACAATAGCGTATTATCCAAAGTTGATATTTTCAGTTGCGCACTTACCAAATACAAGAGGTCCATAAAATAATATTTCTCTGATGGTTTGTGAATAATGTTTATGTCTCTATTGTTTATATCATTTATAGCATATAAAGCATTTGATAGCATATCACATGACAAACTTATAAGTAAATTAAGAAACATTGGATTAAATGGTACAGCTCTAGAATGGGTAAAAAGTTACCTTTCCAAACGACCTCAAGTCGTAAAAATTAACAATGTGTTTAGCTTGCCAAAAACGAGTCAATTCGGCATACCGCAAGGTACAGTTCTGGGTCCGTTACTGTTTATCATCTATGTTAATGACATATTCATACAAAAACTAAACGGGAAAATAATATCGTATGCTGATGACACTGTCATAATAATCGAAGGTACGGATTGGAATACTGTTAATAACTTGGCAAATGCTGATATTAATATACTGAAAATTTGGTTCGATAAAAATCTTCTCTCCCTAAACACAGAAAAAACAAAATTTATCCCATTTTCAATCAATAAATTTAAATCAGAACCAGATTTAAACATTATAATACACCAACACAAATGTGGCAGAACTAACTGCAATCAAACTTGTACTATCCTTAGTCCAACATCCAAAATCAAATATCTTGGTGTATATATAGATCAATATTTTAAATGGAAAACACACATTTGTGAACTCGTCAAACGGATTAGGAAATGTATTTATATATTTATAAGACTTATTCTTAGACTGGAAAACCTAAAAAGAGTGTACTATGCGATTGTTCAATCTATATTACAATATGGTATTATTGGTTGGGGAGGAACATATAATAAAATCTTGAACCCACTTAAAGTAGTGCAAAGATTGGTAATCAAAGTAATTTTGAAAAAACCATCAAAATTTTCTACCGAAATTCTTTTTACAATTTTCAAAGTACCTACAGTAGACAAAATGTATCAAAAATATTCAATACTTCAAATTTACAAAGAAATGCAGTCAAATACTCATAACTTGCAATTCAATACATCAGCAAGATACCAGAAAACTATTAAAATCCCAAAATTTAACACTAAGCTCATTTAAAATACCTATCTTTATATAGGCATAATATATTTTAATAACCTTCCATTAAATTTAAAAAATATCGAAAATATTCAAGAATTTTACCTTAAATTAAAAAATTACCTTAAACTATTATAAGTCCAAAATACGTTTACTACTTACATCTAGAAGTAATATTGTTTAAATATTGTGTTGTTTCTTTATAAATTATTTACCTTAATACTAACATGTACATAATTGAACTAGAATTCCCTCACCAAACACAAGAGCATTGTCTCTTTATGGTGAGGTAAGGCTACTTTAATTTCTATTGTTTTATATCTTTTTTTATCCTGTATACTTATCTATGTAAAAATATATTTTTTCAAATATTAAATAAAAAAAAAATTAAAAAATCTCTATTATGATTTGATTTATATCACAACCTCTCTCCATGGCTATGAATGTATTGTTTTGTAAATTTTTCGTTTTATATAATATTTTGTTTTGTATAAATTTTTTAATTCATATTCCTTTCTTACAAATTTAATTTACTTATTCCATATTATTCTGTCTCAGTAGAGGTAAAGTCACAAGGAGGAAATCCATGATTGGTTTTATTTTGGCTATATAATACTTATGTACAAACTGATTAAATGTAAAATGTCGATTTCCCGAAAATTAATTAATAAATAAATAAATTCTGGTGAGGTTTTAAAAATCACAACCAAATCACATACAATGGCAAAGTGGCAACCCTTGTATTATGAAATATTTACGAAGATGACATGATATTATCGTAACATACCTTTACGAGTTTGTACATTCTAAATGTCTCAGCGAGACGACCTAAAAATGTAACACTTGGCGCTATGTAATACGACAAAACCCCACCTAGCCGTGATTACCAGATGTAAGGCCAAACCGCCGGCGCGCCGGCTGGGCTTGGACGTCATTCAGAATTAATGCAGTAGTAGGTACTGCATTAATTCTAGTATTCCTATAAATTATTAAGTCGCTACCGACTATAAAACTGCATTTAACTGCGTTTTGATGTCGAATAACTTTAAGTTGGATCCGGCTCTAAAAGTTTCAGCCATTATTTGCCTTTTACGAGCCAAAAGCTAAAGCTGAAATAACTACGCTTTCAGTGATGCACGTTTACGTGTTGGGGCTTTAAAACTTATAATATATTATGAATGCGGGTTGGTTCACTTAATAAATGATGATTAAATTTATTACAACTTCTGCGTTGTTTACTAACCAACAGCTAGTAAATCAGCGGAGACGTTTTTAGAAAACAACGTTTTGTCGTTTTCTAAAATGACCATATAGATTCTTTATAGTGATTTATTTTTGGGTATTATGCCGTGTTGGGCTACCTCTGGAGAGTGATATGTATTTATATAAAACGCTTTAATATGTGACCCCCTTAATACTTACTTTTGGCCGTGAAAATCTCAACCTACGTTTACGAAGATATCCAAAACTGGATATTTTTTTACATTAACTCCACACAGAAGGTGCTGAGGTAAATAATTATTTTTGCGGATGTTGTGTGTAGGGTCTATTTAAGGAGACAAGGATGAAAGCATGGGTCTTTAAGGGACCCAAAGTATAGGAGGAAGGAAACTCAGTTTATTTTCACAAAATTATTTTCCTCGGGGCCTGTCGTCTTTGGGAATGCTGTGTGGAGGATCTTTTTGAGGGGAGGAAGAAATGTTCATGGGTATGACTATTGTTGTAGGAGGGAGGAAGTCTTTAAGAGACCCAAAGTATAGGAGGAAGGAAACACAGTGTATTTTCATACATTATTTTCCTCAAGGCTCATGTCATCTTTTCGGATGCTGTGGGAAGAATCTTTGAGGAGAGATAGAAGTGTAGATGGGTCTTGACTCATGTTATAGGAGAAAGAAAGTATTTAAGAGACCCAAAGTATAGAAGGAAAGAAACACAGTTTATTTTCATAAATTATTTCCCTCAGGCCTCCTGTCAGCTTTGCGGATGCTGTGTGGAGACTCTTTTGTGTGGAGAGGTCTTGACCAATATACTAGAAGTGAGGAAACACAGAAGCCGGCAAATCGTTCCACAGCCGAGTCAAGAGTCGTAGAAACAGCTGCTTATCATGTGAAAAATTTACCGTGTACAAATTATATGATTATATGTAATGACAAATGATGTACGTATAATTAGAAACTATAAATAATTATGATATAACACAAATATTTTTTAGACCTACAAAAAAAAATTCAAATTAAGTGTTTGAATAAATTGTGGTCAAAGATAGACATGACGTTATCGGTTATTTAACCTTTTAACTTACACTCATAAATAACATGATTTCAAAGAATGCTGTAAGGCGAATTATTTCAGTGCGATTCGGATTCGTTTTATTTAATTTAATTTACAGTTTATTTTTATATCCGTAAGTGTAAAATCGAAGTACATATATTGATGTTGGAATAATATATAGATATACTCGTCCGTAAAAGACTGCCAAAGAAGTGATTTCATTATATCTATTATTGGCAATCTATAGTTTATTTAGGTTGACATTGAATAGAACAAATGTGACTTTAAATTAATAACTATAAAACCTATAATAAATTGAACCCATCTTAACACATGGATTATGTGGTGGGAAGACTGTCCTCGTTTTACCGGTATTTCAATGTAAGATGCTCCGGGTAATTAGCATAAATAATCCCTTTTGCACCGGTCGATAAAAAGGAAACACGCCAAAAACATTTGTACACGGTTGACATTTGTCACTTGTTATTAACGGGAGTCCAAAAGCTCGGCTGTGAAACGATTTTACGGCATCTGTGTTTCCTCCTTCCTACAACATGAGTCTCTTTAAGACCCAAGAAAACCTGTGTAGAGTTAAAAAACGACTAATTTAATTATTTCCTGATGTTTCGGTGGTAATTCATATTCATAGCAAATTAGCAATATGTGGATTATGATGGGACAGTCGTGTTAATATACTTCAGTGTAGGTACTCAATCAGAACCTCTATTCTGTTGTAACATCAATGGTGCATAATGTGACCCCGACCCGTCCAGGAATAAGGGATGGAGATGATGATGACGTTCTTAGTAAATGCACATATTATTATGTAACGCATGCGCAGTGAGCACAATGGTTCCACTAAAGGATAGCTCTGGCGCGACTACCACAAATTGATGGTTCACAAGCGAGAACTGGCAGACGGAACAAATGCGACAAATTTGTGCAGCGCTTGTAGAAAATGCAGGGGAATGGTGATAAAGGTTAAAAATAAGAAAATATAGACGTTATTCATTTTATATTTGTATTTGGTTAGAAAAAAATGGAAATCACCAAAAATGAAATTGGTATCTGACGGCAGAATCGAGGAGATGATAAAAATTAGGCGAGACGTTAGAGGGGAAGCTATGATTAAAGCTGGACGCCAGAAGAACTACGAAGAATTAAAGCAAACTTGCTTTCGAGAAAGGGCCTTTATTTATGAACTGCCTAGGAAGTAGGAAGCATACAATAACATTATTTCCAAAGAAAACCCAGATTGCATTTAAAATCTAATTTTGACAAAGGACTAGAAGAAGAATCAATTTCTTTGAAATGCGATTTAAAATCGACAACACTACAAACAAGTACCTAGCTTGGTGGTCGCAAGAACTGGGGATCATTAATATGTTCATAATACTAGCTGAAGTCCCCGGAGTTTCTCGGGCTTTATACAAGAGTATTTCGAAATGTGTAGACGGTGAACTTCCTCTTGTTTTGAAGGTAAAGTGTGCAAAATTTCATCAGTCTCGGAATAAAACTGTATATGTGTATACAAATCAAATACACGTGTCCACCCGGTAACCGCCACAGACACTCTTCTTAATGTAAATAGATTTTAAATAATTGTTTGAATTTCGAAAAAACGCGTACCATCATGTAGAATCTCCCCCGAAATTTGCGCACTTTACCCCGGACACCATGTATTTCGGTTACAAGAACATTTTAGGATACGCTAAATCCAGGTTTTTATTAGGTTCCGAAGCAAAGTAATGAATTATTAATAGAAAAAAATTAAAATTTAATTAACTAAACCGAAAAAATATCATTTTTGGTTCGCAATACTATTCCCCTCGACCCCTTCAGTGGTTGTGTGACATATCCACGGAGTATTTAAACGAAGTGACAATGGCGGTCGCCAGGTCGCACGGTCCCAGCAATCCCCGCTTCGGACGAACTTCATGCATAATGCAACACTTCAATGGTAGTCTAGTTCGGTACCTAATGTATGGATGCATCTGAATATCGGTTCAAGCCAAGGTTAGGTCACCTAACAAACAAGTTGAACACCAATTTGTCAGCTGACAGAATGCTGTATGGATGACGTTAATCACAGAATTGCCAGACTGACATTTGACAGAATAACTCATTGAAAAGCAGTTCAGACATTACTATTATGCTTAATGTTTTTTGACAACATGGGGTTTTAAAGTAGCAAACATTTTATTTTACAGTATATAGTATTTTTGTATCCTTTCTCAACATACCATGACTTTGAACATGCTAATATTCAATATTAAAACGCTCATCTCATCTGAAATGAGAGACTGCAGATTATTGTAAATTTTACACTGTTAGAAATAAACATCGCATAATCAGCTTACAAAAGGCAACGTATTGTGAGATTATTCATTTCCGCGGCTAGGCCTTTCAGTTCATGCACTCATCAATATACATACTGAATAATCACGCTGGAATATATAGCCTTGTTTAACACAAGTTGTGATATCAAACCACCCTGTACACTCACCGTTCACTCTAACACAAGGAACGCTTCTCTCGTACATCATTTTATTGACAAGAACTAGATTCAACAAACAACATACATAGAGTGAGATCAGAATGAATGCTCTCAAAGCATTAAATGAATTTCCTGCATTCGGCTTTCTATTTTCTTCTTCTTCTTCTTCGAGAGAGAGAGAGTATCAAGTACCTCTACCGTCAACAATTACCTATCTTTGTATAATTAGTTAATACTTCGATAATAATTAAGTAGGAACTATCAATCCAAACGAACGAAGGTTTCTGTAGTATTGAAGAGGAATAATTATTTGGAACGGTCAAATCTGTTATCAAGCCATCAGTCAAAAGAAAACCTTTACCGGACAGACGTGTTGTCTTTCGTAAAGAATCAAGTCCACCTACCACTGACTAAACTCCTACACACCTTAAATAGTTTCCAAACCAAAGTACCACGAACGAGGTTTTTGGTGTATTCCGAGGTGCCAAGAAAGTTCTCTAAAAATATTATTTGAAATCGTCAAGCCGCCGACAGACGCGTCGCCCCGCGGACGATAAGAGCGCGCGCGCTATTGCCGGCAAGGGGTAAGTCAATGGTTCTCGAACGATGCAAAGCGGCATAGCGACGCGGTGACGCTTGAGGGGTTTAAGTGGAGTGCCATGGATAGACGATTCGGGCGTATCACAGATTTGTAAAATGGGGTTGAAATGAAAAAGAGAAACCATATGTACCAACCCGAACATATAATTATGATATAATCAAAAAACTGCAAATAAAATGTACAAATAGACATTTTCCACAAACATTATAATAAATCGCATTGAAAAGATGGGAACCCACTTTGATGCTTGAACCGGATCCAGTTAACTTCAAAAAGAACTTCTAATTAATTAGGTTATCAAAAAAAGCTAAATTCAACCTGGTGAGAGATAATCAATCAGAATTGAAATGCTGCACTAAATTGACAATGACACAAGACGCCATATTAACAGTGATCAGATTCTCTTTACTCCCAGTAATCTTTCTTATTCTCAAATCGATGTTATGCAATGATTCAACTGGCTCCGGATAACTGAACCTTTACGTGGATAGTACATATAAAACAGAACATTAAGGCAGACCTTTGATTTTTTTCATTGTTCCTTCTTCAACGTTCATAATTTGTCCCAGTACACGTGCCACAGTTTACACCCCTCGCTAGTGAACTTTGACATTCAACGGTTGGGTAAGGTTAGCTTTTAACCCTTACGTAGTAAGTTACGTAGGCCGTACATCGGGGTACGTCCTCCCTTTCCGCTACGTGTGGGAGCCGGAGGGATGGGAGAGGGTTGGAAGGGTAGTAGGCAGGAGGCAGTCTGAACCGCCGACCGGGACGCGGGATGCGAAATTAGGCTTCGCGGAGTCAACGACCCTCGATCTTTATTTAATGGCTTAGGGAGGTACAAGGGGGGGGTTGCCAGTGGAGACAAGGATGAAAAACGCACAGCTGAATGGAGTGAAGAGACGTCTGAAATATGAGTGACAGTGAGGACGCGCGAATATGTCAGATAAAATAATTGAATCGATGGAGATCAACGGATGCTTAAGCCTGTCTGAATTAAGCAGTTCACTCAAACGTACTCGATGTCATCAACGCGACTAAGTGGAATTCGGTTTAAATTTTGCAATTTATTTGTATGGATTGACCTCCGTCTTTAAGTCTTGAATTGTCAAACACTTTTACGAGTTGAAAATCAAAACAATATTGATTTACGCAATCCAGAATTCATTTCATTATTCAATCAAATATCTTTTTTGATAACTATGAAGGGTAAGTTTTAATTAATGAGAACGATCTTACAGTGCGAAATAATATGTGCAAATCTTTTAAAAGAAAAATCACATTCTCTTCAATTTATTTTCTCTGCTTCGTGTTGCATAAGACTGTGTCTCTACGTGAACGCTAATGATACTTCTTCATTTCTACTATATAATACACTGTCTACACTTTGATTAGAAGTACTGTTGAAGCGACCAGTGGCGGCCAGCTAATATGTGCTTCCGAGCGCCGAACAACCAACAAGATTTCCGACATGGCTAATCACAATACGAAACTCGGTTCGGTTATAATATCTCATTCAAAAGGTACCTACTTATTAAGCGCGCTTAACTTGCAGACCGACTTTGACTTGTGCCTATGTTCGTAGCAGTTCGTTTTCGATTGCGATCCAAAATTTAACTGCTTTGTCGCATATTCTGTGGAACAGTCGAAAGCGTGGGTTCATACCATTACATACTATTCTTTGCAAATAATACCATATCAAGAACGGCGTTCGGAGTTTTACCACCACATCAGAAGGAACGGTTTATTCAGTAGAAAGTTAAACTAAAACGCGTATGTTTGATATTATTGTCGATATCGTTGTTTCAATTAACCATCTGCTATTTTTCAGCGAATGTTACGCTTCTTCGATACAAGCATACAGGATAAAACTTGTCATTAAGAGATGAGTGATGGTCAGATTACTTATTATCAGTTCAGTCAGTACTCGCCGTTGCCAGGCATTGTCTCTTGAATTTAAAACTTTTCTTACTTTGAGAAAGTTTTGAAGTTTAATTGCAGGTTATATCGATCTTGTATATCAATTATTAATAAGGCATATCAATTGCATGTTATACTAATTTATGATTACTTTTGTGTTTGTTCAACGTATAAATTAAGAATGAGTTTGAATGTGGAATACATTAAGAATAATAGGTCGAGTTTTGAAAACAAAGTGATAATAAAAAATGCCGGTCCACCTAAAACCTGAACTGATAATAAAATAAGAGTGCAAATCTGGATCGAAGAAGTTTACTCGATCATTTAACAAAACAATGTATAACAAAGCTTGTAGCTCTGTGCATGTGATCAATTGAATATTTTATTTTGTTTTACGTGTTTAATTTACGATGTTGATTCAGTTTGGACAATCAGCGGTGTTACTGATGTAACTCACCTTTCTGAAAAAATCAAAAAACATAATTCTTATCATTTACATTTACAAAAAGTTTTGAGCTTAAAGGTTTTAGGAAAAGTTGACATCAGAATGCAATTGGATTCAGGCTACCGTGCCTAAGGTAAACACCATGATGAGCTATTTAATAAAAATCGATACAGGTCAAATTTCCCAGAACATGATTTCAATGTGACGCTTAAAACGTATGACTTCCTAAATAAAGTTCAGTACCTAAAAGGTAAACTCTGTGCAATTTACGCCCGCGACGATTTTTCAAAAGCTAACGGCGCTTTATCAATTTTACAACTTTTTTATAGTACTTGTTTATTAGAAGACTTTCCCGAGACTGTGAAATTACTAAAACTTTTGTGCACCATTCGTGACCTTTGGAATGACCTCAGTTGAAAGCTAAAGATGTTTCTCAACGTTAAAAAGAATAAAATCTTTTAACACGTTGAGCCAGGACAGACTGAACGCACTATCAGTGTTAAGCATTGATAGAGGTCTTTGCTAAACAAAATGAACAGAGAATAGAACTTCTTTATAAATAGGTATGTACCTTTATTTAATTTATTTTATGACTTAATGTTGTAATCCGGTGAACCCCCACATATTTTGACCACCGGCCGCCACTGGAAGCGACCCGATGTCAAATGGAGTGATAACATGGAACTATTAATAAATCCATTAACAAATTTAAGTGTAAGCACAATGTTCAACCCTCTGTTCCCTCTGACCGTGACATCATGTTCACATCCGCACATCCCAATTATCCTTCCTGCCATTTCGTCCTACCTATTGTGCTAGCCCGAATACCCATCATCGTGACGGTATCTGGCAAATTCACTGCGAAGTTAGAAAGTTGATAGTTAGAAAGTGTGTTACATAAATAATTTAGTACAAATAATAAACCAGTATTAAAAGGAAATAAATTAAATAACAGTTATGATAAACTGATTTGTTACAAGAATTGATGCAGTCCTTAGCACCATTCAGACATTTTGCGTTGAATTTTCCGCGGTGCATGTTCCGCGGTGAATTGTGGGAGATGAATGTTCCTAAAACCCTCAACGATAGATAGAAATCGCAGAGAACCACGGAATCCGACCCTCCAGAACCTTGCGAAGGTATTCCTCAAGGGAGGAGGGTTGGACCATTGTTATAAAAGTTGTGAATCGCAGGACAGTTGAGGGTTCGTGGAAAGGAATGCGGAAAATGAAAATTGTGAACACATGTATTTATTTATCTATTGTTCAAAATGTAAAGAATTCAATTTCCGACACTCTGGTTTTGGCTATATTTAAAACGAAAAAAAGACTGCATTCGTTATGAAGTACACAAATAACATTAGCACATACCTTTTTCATTTGAAGAATTGTTCACCGCGTAAAAATACATTCTCAAATAGGGACACGGAAAATCAGCTTACCTGGGAAAAGGAGAGAAAAAACATTAGTATTTTTATTGTTGTACTGACATCGATCTTACATTGAGGAATTCCCTGGACGTAATCCGCTTATTACGTTTAACTACGCTCAGGGATTCAAAGTCTACTCCTTAGCAAACATTTTTATTCCATTGATTAGAAAGCCGATGTAGACAGCTAGTTTGTAATTAATTAAAATTGTTGAAAAAATAATCAATTACTACTTTTCCAATGTAACGAAGTAAGTTAAAGATTTTCGCAAAATAAAAGCATCGATATATTTGGCCTAAACGATTATTGACATGAAATAAATGTATGAACCCTCGAAACTTCGAGTCTAAATAGATTTGAATATATAATGACGATATTCACTGGCCAACTGTGAACAGATGCATTGTTCATTGAATAGAAACTAAACGTCTGGCTGTAAATGATTCAACAGCTTAGGAAGACACAGGGTTTACAAACTTTATAACATCTTTATAGAAGTACTAGCTTTACTACACGGCTTCGCCTGAGATTTAAAAATCTTTATCTGATTGAACAATTCAAAAACATGTACTTAACGAGCAACACGTTGTCTTCCAATTTGTATTGTAAAATCTTATATACTCCTAAAAAGTTATATCTGTACAGCGTAAAAAAGAACGAGGCGATTTTTTCACAAAAACGGTGCAATAAAAATTATTTAATTGTTATTATTATGAATGTGACACAAAACATATTTACTTATTTTAGTAGTTTTATTTGAAAACTTCATACACTGAGCATTTCATGCCCAAAGCATAAATATACGAGAAAACAGGAAAATGATTAATTTATAAAAATATTTAATGCTTCAATATCGTGAAACGTTTAATGACAACTAATCAACAGAAACCGATTAATATTTCACTCAACCACATATTATTAAAACGATAAAGTCAAGTCAATAATATTATGTACACATCTTTTGTTTCTCAACCTAGCCATTCGCTTTTCAAAATGGGAAAATCTTTCGAAAAAACTTTTGACAGAAAAACACGAGCAGAAAAAAAACTTAGTACGCACTCTCGGGGACCCCTCATTTGTGTACCCAAACAGCTTGTTATCATTCCCTCCCTAAACTTCAGGCACCGCAAGGGGTGAGTTGAACAAGTGGGAAGAGGGAGGTATTCTTGTATCGAACTACGTAGATTTCCAAATTCAAGATTTTATGATGTCTTTTATTTGAACCATAAAAAAAGTTCTTCAGAGTTCTTTATTCTTGCTCACGTTTTTTCACAACATACGATGGAAAAAAGTTATTATATCAATAAATTTGGAAGGGAATTGGTCTAAATTGGGCTGGGTTTTGTTCCAAAACCACAAGTTTCTTAAATTTAATTGTAACTTGACCATGCACGGCGTGTTTGTTGTGTTAAAATCTTATATTAATCTATGTGCAATCACATAATATACAAGTTATGGATGCCCCGATCACACATTTAGATCGTACTCACGATGACATATTACTTTTATTAAAATAACAATAACTCTGACTTTAAGACACACTCCTTGCTTTATTCACATTCATAAGACATCATCTCATATGTACTTTCTCGTATATTTTTGTTATGTAGATGTGTTATCTTATATTCAGATAACACATCCCTGATGATTGACACTGCAATGCTATCAAGACATGTGTTTCTAGGGAGTTCCCGAATTTTTCTACCATTGAGTTTTGCATCATAATGTTACAAACTAACTAACTTTCTTAACGTCATTTTTATGTAGTATTTACTCCCTGCTTATCTACGGAATCATAAGTTGGGGAGGATCTTATAAAAACAACCTAAACTCAGTAAAAGTCTCGCAAAAAAATATTATAAAGGTAATACTTAAAAAAAACTCTACTTTTCCAACAAAATTGCTTTTTAAATTGTTTCCAGTACCAAATATTGATGATATATTTAAGCAAACTTCCATTATAAAAATGTGTAAAGAAAAAAATAACACAGAATATCAAGAATTTTACAAACTGATGAGAAATGGAAATCAATTTATTACGCCAATCTCTAAAACAACTCAAATGCAAAACCATTATATTTACCAAGCCATAAAAAACTACAATAATCTCCCTTCCGAATTGCGCTGTATTACGAACCAACAAGAACAAATAAATAAAATCAAACTTTTTTTACAAAAAAATTTATAGTAAAAAAATAATAATAAAAATATATATATATATAAATATTATTATATATAGTTTACACATAACATAATATTATACCATAGAATCTAAGTAAGAATCGTGGCTCTCTTATCAGACACAAGAGCTCCTTTTTTCTGATAAGGTATACATGACTAATTATGAACCTAAATATTATATTTTGCAAAATATGTATGTATTAATGTAACCCATATGATCTATATTAAATTAATAATAAAATTAAAAAAATTATTTTATAGATTATAATATTTTTATATGCATTATTTTGGTAACCGAACAAATCAGAACAGTGACAAATAAGAACATTTTTTAAAAGTGATGTAAAGTCACAAAAATCGTTGAAAACAACTAGGTTTACTAGGTTGGGTTAGTTTTAGGCTAGTTTTTTTCTACACTTTTAAAGATTTTATATTACTACTTTTCAAAAATATTATGATTTGTCTTGGAACTATTATTTGTACCTATATAATTTTCTATATAAAGTATATTTCAATATCAACCGGATAATCTTTAAACATAAGAAATTCTTTAAAAAAAATCCGGTCAAGAGTCCGAATAAGAGAAGAGTATGTACTCGTATGGCAAATCATTTATTATAATTTGTGTATGGTCCCCATCCTTAGTCACCTCGAACGAATGGCGTGATGGTAAGTTATGGTATCAATACTACATACGGTATTATAGTATGGATGCTAAAACGGTATTATAGTATCACTACTAGATAGGTATTATAGTATCAATACTAGAGACGGTATTATAATATCAATACTAGATTTTTTTTTATTTTTATATTTACTCCACACAGGAGGCCCTGAAGAAAATAATTTCCCTCAGGGCCTATGTCATCTTTGGGGATGCTGTGTGGAGGGTCTTTTTGTGGAGAGGAAGGAGTGAACATGGGTCTTGAAGAGTCCCATGTTGTAGGAGGGAGGAAACACAGAGGCCGGCAGTTCGTTCCACAGCCGAGCTGTTGAACTTAAGAACGAATCATAGAAGCGACCCGTTCTCATGTGACAAGTGTCAACTGTGTACAAATGTTGGGCGCGCGTTTGGCGTGTATCCCGACTACGCACCGGTGCCGAAGGGATCAATGACGCTAGTTCCTCAGAGCATCTTCCATTGTAATACCGATAGAACAAGGACAGCATACCTACCTGACGCCTGTGCTCTAAAGATTGCAGTCCGTTTGTTAAGATTGGGGAATCTATCAAACGGACCGCCCGTTTCTGCACAGAGTCAAGGGTTTTTTTCAGGTATTTTGGGGCTCCAGACCAGAGATGGCTGCAGATACGGTATTATAGTATCACTACTAGATAGGTATTATAGTATCACTACTAGATAGGTATTATAGTATCAATACTAGAGACGGTATTATAATATCAATGCTAGATACGGTATTATAGTATCAATACTAATACGGTATTATAGTATCAATACTAGATACGGTATTATAGTATCGATACTAGATACGGTATTATAGTATCAATACTATAGACGGCATTATAGTATCAACACTAGATACGGTATTATATTATCAATACAAGATATACTCGTAGTATGTCGACATATTATATCATTTAAACATTTGAACTACATAAAGATTCCCTCGTTTCAAGCTATACGCTTCGCTTCTCCTCTTCTTGCATAAGTTTCCTCTTTTATCTGGTATGAAAGACTAATGCGTGCTGGTTCACAAAGAAGAACGTGCATTAGAAGGCATTAGAATAAATTGTATCTACGTCGCGTCGTAAATCACACAAACGTTATGGGCCACTATGAAAAGGCAACTCAGAATGGAGAAAAATAAAAATCATGTTTGACTTCGTTGAATTTTCAAGCATGTTACCTTTATAATGTACAAGTAAATACGCGTCTACATGATATTATATTGAAGGTACAAAACAGCAAGCTCCTCTAATGCGGTATGAATTGGCAGAAACATTTGAACGCGTCTTCCAATTTACATACATTTAAAATTTAACAATTTTTTTTTTTTTTAAGAATTGGTGTTTAACCTCATGCGTGTGAAAAGTTGTATAGTACTGTAATTATATAAAGCAGAACTTGGTTTTATAATCTGAAGCAACGTTAACTTAAGACCGCGAGAACTGGTGTTATGAAAATTTCATAGATTTCCCTTCACTTTCCCCCTTCATAGTCACGAAGAAAATGAGTATTGTTAATTTATTGAGAATCTCTTCAAATTATTGGAAATCCGGTGAAAAGAGGGTTTGCTTGCTGTTTTGTAAAAACTTTTAGTAAATTCGTAATAATATCGGAACATATGTTCATGCACCTGCGTTTGTCTTGATAGTATATTATATAATGACGAAATTCGAAAATGTTAGGATTTTTATGAACACGTGTTCCGACATCGTGACAATACATTGGAATTTTACTAAAAGATTATCAGGAAACCTATCGATTCATTCGTTAAGGGCCTGAAATCCCGTTTTTAACCGATAGCGAGATTCTCAATTCGCATTATTTTAAGTTATTTTTCTCCTCGCATTTAAGTAAGTATCTGAGAGTGCAATGTTTTTCCGGCGTGATTTGTGGAATTAAAAAATATTCATTGAAAAAAATAGAAAAATCTACAGAGATACAAAAACTGTTTACTCGTATCAAATAAATGATACACCCGGTCGGTGGCCAAGTTGACATCGCGTTTGGGTGTACCCAGGCGTAGTGTGTTCAATTCCTCGGCTGGCTAAGTCCTCCATCACAACACAAGCAACATTTTCAGCTTACTGTGGTGGTAGTAGGAGATTTTCAAATATTGTCAGGTTATTCGTAACCCGAGAATGTTTGTCTTTCTTTAAAAAAAAAAATAGTTTAATGTAACGAAAATTAAGAAAAAAATATTTACGAACTTTAACTAATTTTTTTCGATTGTTTTAGTAATTTAATAAGCTGTAAAATAAAATATTATGGTGTGTGTTTCTTTCTGTTTCGTTTTTATTACTATAAAATAAATAAGCAAAACCAAATAACTAGGCGCAAGCCGTAAAAAAGCTTAACTGGGTTCTTTGTAAAATAAAGTTGAGTAACATTTAAAACGAGTTCATTGGACAACAAAATTTGAAAAAAAAAACTTTAAGAATTACTGAAAAACTGGGCTTTTGCAGTTACGTAACCTTGCTTTGCTCCGGAAAATGTTGGATAGATACATATTGAATGAGTTTTAATTAAACGCAAAATAATCTATTCAAATGAATGTTTCTTTATTACAAGCAATAATTACTAGCATGAAACACAAATATAAATTGAAACGTCCTAGAAAAAATAAATGCCACCGACGGGAATTCAACCCGCACCTTGTGGACCACTGATAAATTAGACACAACTATAAATTAGACATTTGTAAACTTCGACATACAAGTGGCAAAAATAAAATTAATTAACAAATTATTAGAAGCAATAATTACTCGCCTGAAATATGCGTACAAATTGAAAATATATAGTAAAAATAAGCAATAATTGTGGATTGAAATACTAGTACACTTTGAATTATTTGGCGGGTTGGGAGTAACGTAGATTGGTGGTTCAGAGCACCTGACCGGCAATCAAAAGGTGCAGGTTCAATTCTCGTCGGCGATATTTATTTTTTCTCGGAAGATTTTTTTCAATTTATATTTGTGTTTCAGGCTAATAATTATTGCTTATAATAAGTTGTTATCCTTTGTGTTGTAAAAATGTTTACCTTTAATACAATAATAATGTTTCTTTGTTTGTCTCATACGCGTTCTTATTCCATTCATCCAATTGCGATGAAAATTTCAAAGTTTGTTCTTATTAGTGCCAGAAGTGTTTAGAGAGTGGTTTGAAGGGTGGAAAAAGTCCGAGGAAGACTTAACGCATTATCTCTTCACTGAAATGAAATATGGAGTCGAGTTTTCAACAGTAATAATATGGGATTTCATGAAGTGAAAGGTATGAAAAGTGTAAGACGCCCGCGTACAACATCATCGTGTAACTAATACTTATTACAATACAAAAATATTATTAATATTATTTGACACTACAATTGACAACCTCAAAAATTTACCCCAAGCCATTCACAAGTCCCCGAGCAACGTCGCGTAGATGTCAGCTTGTGAGAAATAAAACAGAGGCAAACCATTTATAATTTCATCAAGTAGTGGACAAACTCCGGATTGATATAATGTTGGGGTCCAAAATATGATAATGATTACTTAATTAACTTTTAGTAGCTTTTGAAGTAACACGAATTCTATCCAAAACTCCTTTATTTATAGTGCTTCCCGTATTTTGAACACCTATTAGTGTCAGTTTGACCTGTTTATACTCAACACCTCTCACACTAAAATCTAATGGGAGAATACAGCAGCTTATCCAACCAGTTATTCTCAGAAAATATGCACATAATTTAAGTTGATTAGATCTGCTCCCCTCCCACATCCTATCACACCAAAAAACATTCGAGTCATTTTTGTTTTTTACATTAACTCCACACAGGAGGCCGTGAGGAAAATAATTTCTCTCAGGGCCTATTTCATCTCTGGGGATGCTGTGAGGGTCTTTTTGAGGATAGCAAGATGTGAACACAGGTCTCGAAGAGACCCATGTTATAGGAGGGAGGAAACACAGAGGCCGGTAAATCGTTCCACCGCCGAGATGATGCTGATGATTGTGCTCAGGAGAGAAGAAATTAAAAATTATAATTTTATTACGTTTCGCTTATTCGCATATTATCTTATAAGTAATATCGTGATTAATTTTTCTGTAATTATGCCGTGTTGCTCTACCTCCTTCTTAAGCCAATGTTTCGGACAGCGTTACACTGTCCATCATCAAGGTAGATGGATTCAAGATCCAACGATTGTGGAAATCCACAAAAAGCCATTAATAGAGAAGACGGGGCTAAGGTTAATAGTTCTTGGTATCTGGTACTTGATGGCTACACCAAAACTAAACGCCGAAAACCACATTAATTTTACTAATTATTATACTGAATTAACGGAATCAAGATGATTAAAGCGCGCAATACGGTGTCACTTCTACATAAATTAACTCACAATTCACCACAATCTACACATCTGCGCTGATGATAGACATTGAATATTGTCCGAAACGTTGGCTAAATAAGGAGAAAGCGCAACACGGCATAATAACCTAAAACTAATCACGATAATAATTATATTCCGCGCCGATTTCAACATGATAGAGGAATCTTTATACTGTTACAATTTAAACGTTTTCGTTCGTTAGTTTAGTATCTGATATTGCTTTCATATTAATGATAATGTTGATCTTTTTGCAGTTGGCACTCATAGCTGGTGTAATAGAGACAAACAGAAGCGAAAAGTTGAGTGAAATAGCTTTAGCCGTGCTTAGTGACCAGATCTTAATAGCAATGTACCTACTTCTGTCACATCTCCTTGTCATACCCGCTTATTTTACCATCAAAATCTAAATTAGGGATGCTGTCGTCTCACTGGCCCGGGAGGTTAGGACTCACTTGCTGCAATAACATTAAAAAATAATATAACATTGATTTTAAAGCACATGAAAGGCAATATTATCTCTTATAACCTAGCAGCAATTTGTTGCGTCAACGCGAATAATTAAATCCACTTAAATACTACCGATTATCAAATCGTTGTCTCAGAGTGATTGACCTTAACAGATCTATCGATGCAGCATCAATAGCTGTACCACTGATCGCGGCCTCATCAAAACGGTATTGCCGATTCCTAATATGGAAGGCTGCGGAGAACTGGCCAGCAAAAACTAGTCCGTCATCGAGCAGAAGACTTGTCGACAATGCGAGGAGAGATTCTTGAACTTGAAAAATGATACAATAAGACAGCGCTTGACAAAATCTATACAAAATACATTTTGAAGACCGAATGGCCTGATGGCAAAAAACATGATGCAATGCCCTGTTCTTCTTGTGATGGTCGTTTTGCTTTTCAGAAAATCAGTTTTTAAAGACGCAAAAGATAAGAGGAAACAAAAATAAGAGATGTAAAACAAAATACCTTCATAAGCAGTTAAGTAACTATATATATATAAATAAATAAAAAAATACTAACGTACAAGACCCGTAAAAAATCATGGGAATGTAAAAATGTTTAATTTCGTTTTTTATTATTTGATCTTGGCCATATAAAGTTTACATTTTCTCTTAAAATTAGTTTTTTACTCAACTACAGTGTTACATCGAAGAAAGATACTTGTTTATAAAATATACAATAAATGAGAATAAACAAACATTTTATTAAATGATTTTTTTTCTTTGTTTTATACCACATTATTTGAGTTATATAGGTCGACAGGTTTCGGTTGCACTCAACCTTCTTCAGGACAATGGAAGTATAAACTGTTTATATTTCTATTGTCCTAAAGAAGGTTGAGTGGTAGTCGACCTATATAACTTAAATAAAGTGGTTTAAAACAAAGTAAGAAAAATATCATTTATACAATGAAGTATATTACGAATAAAATTCTTATTTTTAGTTTATTGGGGAAACAAATGGTTTTACAATTTTATATAAATAGTTAGATTTTACATGTTTGCATTAACTAGAGCAGTTTCCACATAAAATTCGTGTTGCATACAGAAAAAATAAATAAACATAAAACACCTTAGTGAAAATAACTGATATACCTTAGATATCTTACACACAGCAGGAGGAGAGGGTACGTAATTAACAATTTGACAAACATACAGATGATTCCATTCAAAATAACAAATTTTCAATTTTTAAAACAAAACTGCAGTTACATGGGATTAGAGAGGCTTATATTAACAAACTAGCTGGTGTTTACCCGGCGTTGCTGGGGATAAACCTAGCAGATAGACATATACCACCATGGACTTTTCTGTAGACCTTTTTAAGATATAATTCCATAGTACATCATTTTAAGGTATCTTATAAGACTTTTAGCCAGCGTTAGCAATGTAAACGTCCAGTTTTTTTTCGACTTGACTACAAAACATAGACTTTTCTCTACATTCGATAAATATAATAAAAAAATAAAAATAAAAATAAATTGTTAATTAAATTTTTAGTTTGTGAATAATGTTTGTCTCTATTGTTTATATCTCTATTATGATTTGTTTTATACAATAGCGCAATAATTACAATAGCGTATTATCCATGGTTGATATTTTCAGTTGCGAACTTACCAAATACAAGAGGTCCATAAAAGAATATTTCTCTAATGGTTTGTAAATAATGGTTATATCTCTATTGTTTATATCTCTATTATGATTTGTTTTATACCTACAACCTCTCTCCATGGCTATAAATGTATTGTTTTGTAAATTTTTCGTTTTATATAATCTTTGTTTTGTATAATTTATTTAAATAACTTATTCCATATTATGCTGTCTTAGTTAAAGTCACAAGGAGGAAATCCATAATTGGTTTTATTTTACTATATAATACTTATGTACAAACTGATTAAATGTAAACTGTCGATTTGCCAAAAAGGAATAAATAAAATAAATAATATGCATGGATAATATATATAGATATATATATATATATATTCCGGACGAAATTCGCTAATAGTGAAAACTCTAATCAAAATCCGTAGTTTAGAAGAACTAAGAGCACAAACAGACAGACACGGATAGCGACTTTATTTTATACTGTTTAGAGATACATGTGAGTAAACTTGAAAACTTACAACAAATATCCAATGACATCATAAAAATATAAGAGTTATGTTCAAACTAATCGAATAAAAATGTGTCACCGCTGATGAAAAGGATATCCATTAAAATAATAACAACTTGAATAATGTTACGCATTATTCATGAATATTTCACATTACTTACTCATGCACGAACAATCAAAATAATTATGTTAAATATTTCAATCCTAAGTAATAAAATAATAATATATTTCTTTTGCAAACCACTTCGAACACTTGAAAATGTTTTCTATAAATTACGAGAAGAATCAATAATTTAATAAAAATTATTCAGTCAAAAAATATGTTGAAATAATACGAAAAAACTTCACTTCTGTTCACATTAAATTATTTTTTACAATTAGTACCTACTATGTATCGCAGCGAATGCTATCGCGATAGTAGTGTCACCCTCACACGTGCACTTGAAATACGCTGTAAATTGCTTGCATCATATTTCAAACTCGTTATTCCATCGAAAATTATGAAAAAGATAATAGAAATATATATATAAAGTTATGAATCTTCGAAGTGTGCTTGTAGTTGAAATGCTGTTTCATTTTTGCTTGCATTCGAAAATAAATAAGGAAGAACAACAGAATAATATAATGCGCAAACAGGTAAAAGTTATTATTTCGTGTGGCATTCTTTCACAAAACTCATATCTGTCACCGGAGACGTTGGTTGACAGGACCAAGAACTGTCAGATAAAAATATATTCAGCTCGTAAATAACAATGAATTGACTAGGGACAGGTGCCGTTCAATAACATTGGTGTGGCCAATCGACGAAAAGAATTTGACATGTTGAAAATTCATTTTATTCGATGCCTTTTCATGAACATCTCGCGCCATTTTCTTTGGGATTTAAAAAATGTCCTCCCTTTCTGTCTTGAAAATAATGTAATATACACGGTTTCTTGAAATTCGTTGTACAAGCGGGAAACTGGTGATCCCATTATATTCTAAAGTAAGCTATCCTTCTATACATCATTTGAATTTCATTTTTGTTTTCGGTAAATAATGAATGCAAATCTTCGAAGCGGAAATTAACCCACTTTCCGACATCCCATCGAGCTGAAACTCCGCAGATAGACTCGTTGTCGATGACAATGCATTCTTTCAACTTTTGATGGCAATCACGCACATACACGCGGACATGTACACATTTCTCTGAAATTCATGGGCATTACAGCAGTTAATATATGCAATAAATGTTAGTCTTATCTAATCGGTGTTTGGTTAGTAGAGTTGTCGACTCCAGTTCCTGGGTAGGAAGGTACAATACAAAACATAAATATTGATGTATTCTAGTGAAAAAACTTTGATTTTTTTCAGTGTTAAATCTTCTTGAACGACGTCTGCCAAGTGTGAAGTGTTGCCAGAGCAAACACCGTGAGGAATATTATGCAAATTGGGTAGGCAGGTACCTCCCCGGGAAGTGACGGATATGGGGGTAGCTAGTCACCATTCAACCTACCTAGCAACCCTAACCACGATACCGAGGACGTGCGTAGGCATAAATAGAAGATACAGGGTTGTGTGCATGGTATGTTCTGCTAGCTACCAGAGGCGTGCATTTCACTTGGGCACATAAGCACTGCCCACCCTGTCGTACTCACAAAAATATGAATATTAATAAAATTTATAAAATTATTGCTAGAAATCAATCCACACTTTCAACAATACGCGCTTAGTCGAATCGCTGCGCCGCGTGCGCCGTACCAACCGGCCAACTAAAAGTGTCAAAAGCAGGAACTAAGTAAATTTCTATTAGTAATTACTATAAATTACTCACATGTCATATTCAAATGTTGACTGTATTCTAAACAAAAAAACCTACTTTTTTACTTAGGCTTTGGATATGTTGTGTGGAGAGTTTTTTTAAGGAAAGGAAGAAAGGAAGATCTGGGAAGGAAAAGATGTGAGGGGTGGGCATGAATCTGAGGGTCAGTATCTCCAGGAGTGACGGACGTTTGAATTTATCTCTCCCACTGCGGTGCAAGGCGATGGGTCGAGAGAGTCCTGCTGGAGGTAAAATGTTCACTCTCATCCAGTCTCTCCAAATCCGGTACACAGTAGGCGGGCAGACGCATCCGCCGCCAAGACCTGGACAGTTCTCACTCCATGAACGTGGGCACCCCTGCTAAGTCACCAAACAACGTAACGAAACGAGTAGTTTCCGGGACGGCGGTACCCATACCCACCTCCCAATTGTAAATTTGTGTGTAATGCGCACTCGACAGAAGATTCATATGTACGAATGTACGAAATTTACGCCAACAACTCGAGACGAGGAAGAACAACGGTGAAACCAATATAACTATCAAATATGTGAACTCTGTACCTAAAATTATTGAATGTGCGCCAAAAACTGAAACAACAAAAAATAAAATGCTACTACCAAAATGTGAGAGGGATCCGCACTAAACTTCCCATGTTGCTGACTTCGGCGGCAACTATCAGCAGTGATATCTTCATTTTAACCGAAACATGGCTCGACTCAGGAATCAATTCCGCCGAATTAGGCTTCCCTAATTTCAACATCTACCGTATGGATAGGAATTCTAAAACAAGTGCCAAAACGAGAGGAGGTGGTGTAGCCATTGCTATCTCAAAAAATCTCAGTTCTTCAAAAATATCCACAAAAAACACATCCATCGAGCAACTATTTGTCAATGTGAACACTTCTAGAGGTAAAATAATAGTGGGATGTGCATACTTACCTCCGAATTCTGATGTCCAAAGCTACAGCAATCACTGCGACGAGGTTGAATCAATTTGTGCTAAATATCCTAATACTAAACTACTTCTAGTTGGTGATTACAATCTGCCACATTATGATTGGTGTAATATGAATTCTGTCAATTCTTGTTCTAATGTTAATATTCGTGTTATTAGAGATATGGCACTGTTCTTAGGTCTAACACAGTGTAATAATGTTCTTAATATAGGAGGTCGTACGTTGGATTTGGCACTGTCAAATGTGTCTGACATCTGTGTTGTGAGAAGTACCGAAATTCTATTACCTGTCGATGTTTACCATCCACCACTAGAAATATGCATGTCTAATCTTAAACCAATTCCTATCGTAAAAAAGGTAGTAGAAACTCGAAATTTCAAAAAAGCTGACTATGTTAAAATTTCAAATTTCCTTAAACAGACTGACTGGTCATTCTTTGATAGCGACGATGATATTAATGTACACCTTATAAAATTTTACTTCATCGTTAATTCTGCAATTGAACAATTTGTTCCTTTAACGACTTACAGAGAAACTCTATACCCAAAATGGTTCTCAAAAGACCTGATAGACTTAATTTACCTCAAAAAATTATCTTATAAGAGATTCAAACAAAGTCGCCTGGCCATCGATTATACTGCGTTTCAAAAATTGAGGGCAGAGTGCAATAAGCTCTCCGCAAAATGTTACAAAAATTACATTAGTGATGTCGAAGGCTCTATCATGGACGACTCAAATTTCTTTTGGAAATATGTTAAATCCCAAAAAGAAAATGGTACTTACATACCTAGTAGTGTGTCATTCGATTCTAAATTATCCCAAAATCTTCAGGAAACTGTTAATCTTTTTGCTGATTTTTTTAGCGGCGTTTACATTAATGCAAGTGAAGACAGCAATATTTCGTGCTTTGATTTGGTTGAAACTCTTGATATATCTGACTGTAATGTAACCATAGACGATATTATATCTAAGCTGAAGAGTCTTGGTTCCCGAAAATCCGCAGGACCTGATAATGTTCCGCCCAGGTTTTTAGTAAATTGTATGCATACATTGTCATATCCTATTCATAAGTTATTTACAAAGTCACTCTCATCAGGTGTATTCCCGGACCTTTGGAAGTTTAGTCTTTTAACGCCCATTTTCAAAAAAGGTAATAAGAGCGAAGTAACAAATTATAGGCCAATATGTATAATGTCTACTTTACCCAAACTTTTTGAAAGCCTAGTACTAGATAAGTTGATATCCCGAATCAATCGAACCATCTCTCCCCTTCAACATGGATTCATTAAAGGTAGATCTACTCTTACCAATTTGATATTGTACACGAATGATATTGTTAATGCCCTTAATGCATCACATCAAACTGATTCCATATATACTGACTTCAGTAAGGCATTTGATAAAGTAAACCACAAAATATTATTACGTAAACTAAAATTGTTGGGAATAAGAGGGAGCATGTTGGAATGGTTTAAGAGTTATCTATTAGGAAGGTACTTAGCAGTCAAGATAGATTCGTTTACTTCTTATACATTTGCTGCCTCGAGCGGAGTACCACAGGGATCTCACTTGGGCCCAATATTATTTTGTTTGTTTATCAATGATATTGTTAATATTTTTACTAATGTTAAAGTCCTGTTATTTGCCGACGATCTGAAGATATACAGAATAATCAAAGACGATGACGATCGCGCAATTTTGCAGTTGAACCTTAATAAACTATGTGCGTGGTGTTCTGTCAATGATTTGCAACTAAATTTAGGTAAATGCCAGATTATCAGTTTTTACAAAGGCAAAAATCCACTTAATTTTTCCTATTTTATGAATGGTGCTAATCTTCTTCGTGTATCACAGATTCGTGATCTTGGTGTTATATTCCACGAGAGTCTACAGTTTAACGAACACATCGATGAAATAACAAGCGATGCGATGAGAATACTAGGTTTTATTTTGAGAATGGGAGCAAATTTTAAAAGTATGTCAACATTAAAACATCTGTATTGCTCGTTAGTACGAAGCAAATTAGAATACAATTCCACCGTATGGTCACCGTACTACAAGGTCCATTCTCAATCATTAGAAAAGGTACAAAATAAATTCCTTCGGTACATTAATTTTAAAATGAAAATTCCAATCGAATTTATAAATTACAATAACTTGCTTGCTGAAACTAAACTTCTTAAATTATCTGATAGAAGAGTGTTAATTGATTTGCTATTTTTATTCAAAATTATTAAATCTTTAATTGACAGCCCTAATTTGTTGGAACTTATTTGCATTAATGTTCCTGCTAGGCAAACTCGCAGTAAAGATACTTTTAAATTTAACAAGAACCTCAACACTAATTATTCTATTTTTTCACCAATTCCTAGAATTCACAACCTTGCGAATAAATACTGTGAACTTATAGATATGTTTGGTTTTGACAATTTTGTGAGCTTTAAAAGGCAACTTATTTCGATTCTATCGGCTAATAATTAACTTTTATAGCTTTAATAATTTTATTACATCTTCTCCCATTCGAAACCTTTCAAGTAAATTATATCCATATTTGTTTGTTTTTTATTTGCTCTACTATACACTTATAATTGTATGCATATACCTACTAACTACTTTTTATACATAACACTATGTTCCATCTCAGATCTTATTATTTCTTATTCATGTCGATATTGCTAAATTCTATTAGTTTTTGCTTTTTACAGGTGCAACTCTTATTTTGTTATTTTTTTTTTTTTTTTAAATCTCTGTTATAATGTTCTTTACCTCACGAGTAAGTTACACTCTAATTTATATTGGTTTATCGATTTGTTAAACTCACAATTAATACTGGGTTTAAACACACCCACTTACTTACTTTTTATGTTGAACTTTCTTTTACTTACTATTTCATGCTTGGGTATATTTTATATTGAATCCATCTTATTAGTGTTTTGCTAATTTGCACAAAATTTTATTATATGTGTTGCTTTCTTACAATTAACTCCATTTATCTTCTTATGTTCAATTATTGTAATCAATGTAAATGTATATTTTCATGTAAAAGCCCATTAGGGCGTAAATAAAATAATAAATAAAATAAATAAATAAATAAATATGTGTTATCGAAAAAGACAGTGTATTTTCGAACAAATCACAAATGTAGCAATCAGTGCCATTTGTTGGTACCTGTATTAATTAATACAACTTTACTAACGAAAGAAAATATTGTGTTGGCTTTATTTAATGCAATTTTTTTAAATAATTTCTAGTAATATGCATTAATGAAACTGTTACTTGGATATTTAATGTGGCAGGTAATCCCAACCAACTTAGCTATTCTTTACGAAAACTTACCATTTCAGTGGAATTTTTTAATATTGTTTTTCCTACCGCCTACCCTTATAAAAAACTCTGTGTACACTACCGGTAGCTGCTGTATATAAATACTTAGATACGTATGTAGTGAAGGAAATGGCAACCGGTAGTTAGGAAAATAACAAGATGTGTCAGAGAAAAAAATGTGTCACTATTTCGTTATAAATATTATATAATATTTAAAGTAAATCTAAATTAATAATGTCATTATTAAGTTCTGTAAGTCATTTTAGTTTTTATTGTTGTGACAGCTGTTTCAGCGTTCAAGGCCTTTATCAAACAGTGGTTATGCTGCATTGAAGTAGTATATAATTTGATTTACCCCTAATACATAGACAGACCTCTTCGATATATTTAAAACGGTAACCGGATAAATCATCACAATGATAATTCATCACATCTTTAAAAAGTTATGGAAAGTGATGAAACAAAACCTTTATTATCTGGGTTATGTAGGTTAGGTTAGGTTAGGTTAAGTTAGATTTAAAAAAAAATTTCATCGTTTCTAATGACTTTATATCACTTTTTAAAAGTGTGTTGAATTATCATGGAACCATTTAAAACCTCTCCATCAAAGCAAAAAAATTTAGTTATTTATGTAACCGATATGTTTGTGTATTATGTTAGCAAATATAGCTGATAAGTATCTGTATTATGTTTGTAAAATGACAAGTATTTATTGTACTGATATGATATTTCTGTATGATGTTTTGTAAATTTTTGAAATGTATTATGTTTGTAAAAGCCTTACGGGCGTTAAATAATTAAAATAAAATAAAATAAATGTTGGAATTGTGTTCGGATAGAGCTTTGCTTACAAAAATTCAAAGGTGTGTACCTATACCAATATCGGAAAATACAAAGAAGTATGGACCTATACCAATATCGGAAAATTCAAAGATGTATGTAACTATGCCAATATCGGAAAATACAAAGATGTATTTACCTATGCCAATATCGGAAAATATTAATAATTTTCTGAGGAATAGGAGACTCATGAAAAAGGCAGCAATTAAGTAGGTTTTGGTTCAAATATGGGATATCTAAGGTCCTCCTGGTGTGGATTGAAAAATATATTTTAATCAGTAAAAAGCTGACAGCCGAATTCATAAAGCAATTTACACTTCGGAGTAGGGTAAACTAGACTATGATTGCCCGCAACTGATGATTGTCCACTCTCATTTTGATTGACATTTTCTCATTAACGTTATGTAAATATTTCACCGAAATCTCTATTACTTCAATATAAATCGACAAATTTCCATATCGGCAGAAATATTAACGTTATTTAAAAGTTAAGGAAGATTAAATGAAGCGCGTCGAAGTTCTTTTTTCATTTTACGGATATATCTTATATTATTTAATCTTAATATTTTACTTATTGTTGACAATAAAACACAATGACTAAGTGTGTGCCATCTTCAGGTTTGGGATTCAAACCGGCCTCAGTATTACGTAGGAAAATGGAGAATAATAGTCGCATTGCATTCCAGGAAATAAGAACGATATTATTTGATTAATTTTTTGTGACCAAATAATAAGATGTGGTAAGAAGAGGTTCTAAAAAACTTTCTAATAATCTTACTAACCCTACTCTTATTCCCTAACCCCCCATAGGATAGAACCTCACCCCCCTTGGAGTCGAACCCCCGTGTGAATGCTATAAGTAAGCCCTATGAATAAGTGGGCAATCACTACACATTTAGCAATTTTTTCAATCTTATTCATTAAGTAAGCTTTATTTTCGAGATTTCATAGACACACATTTTTACCTCAGTCAGTTTTCATTCGTTCTTTCTCTCTCTATCAGTTCCATGCCTCACTGCCTTACATACATAGAATTGCCTACATTCCCCTTATGTCAATATCTTTATCAGCCCTCCCGCCTCACGTTAACATACGTCCTAAGTACACAAACTCATCCACTTTCAATAATATACGACGAATAAAATAGATCATGTACCTAAGTTTAATCAGTTGTTGCTTCAGAAGCCTGGGAAGATTCCAATTTCATAAACGACTGTAACACGAAATTTCATCCCTGGATCAACATTGAAACGTTATTAATTAAGTCGTGACACCGTGTGCGGGACCTGTCGCGAATCCTAGCCGCTCGTGACGTATTTTATATTCCGGCATAAATATAGATATTAATGTTCCGAACCCAACATTATTGGTGGTTATGATCTGTATTCGAGTCTTGGATTGGCTGTAATACTCTCATGGTTTCGATAGTGTGAGAATGCGAGTGAAAACAGTTGGAAAACAAGTAAGATCAGATCCAAAATCAAGAAAAAATTTAACTAATTAATCGTCATGATATTTTCCTACAATGATTGACAAAGAGGTCACAGAATTCAGGCTTGGTACACCTTTCTTGCTTCTACCACATTATGCCAACGCGATTCTTTGAACTGTTTCTGTTTGAAGTGTTTCCTTATGAGAGGGAAATCCGTCTTTGTTTTTTAACACTCTGGTCTTCTTGGAAATGGATAAGATTTCGGTGTCTTTTTTTCTTTCCCTTCATCCTCAAAAAGTGATGTCAATTTAAACTATTGTATCGTCTTTTTAACTCCCAGCGTGAACAAGGCCTCTATCTATATGCTGCTATTTAGCATTCGATTGAATTTAAAAACTAATACCTAACCCACGATTTCTGATGAATGGGAATAATTTGTTAAAAATAAAAATTATAATAATATGTTGCTGATCTATATAGCGTCGTTTTTGTGAAAAATCACTTAAAGGGCGCTGTACAAATATGTATATTGGATAATAAATATTACTGGCTTGCAACTAAGATTCATAATTATAACTAGGGACTTACATCTAAGACCTGTAACATGACTTACGACTAAGGCTTACTACTGACTTAAAACTAGTAACTTAATGACAAACATATTAACAACTTTGGCTTAAAGTTAATAATGATACAAAATAAAATATAGGTACTTATTAAACTCGTATTTTCCTGTTAATGCGATGTACTACGTCATGTAATATTTTGAATCGAGCCGCTAACAATAACACCCCTTATTTAGATAGCGATAAGGATTAAATTCCCGTATTTATTGTTTTTGTGTTTAATTCGTAGAACTCCATTTAATTTTTCATAAATTTAATTTAGATTAAATTTGATAATATTATTATTAAGTTCTGCAAGTGTTTTAGTTTTTTATTATTGTGACAGCTGTTTAACTAACCACAGTTTGAAAATGGCCTTGTAAGCCGAAACAGCTGTCACAATAATAAAAAACTAAAACACTTGCAGAACTTAATAATAATATTATCAAATTTAATCTAAATTAAATTTATAAAAAATTAAATTCCCGCTCAACACCATTCGCCTGTTTTGATTTATGCAAGAAAAAAACATTGCCAAAAAGTGTTTTTATTTTATTTTGCGGACGTTCAGGCACAAATATTTGAATGTTTTACGATCATTTTATAAAGAACTTAACTTGTGAAAATAAACAATAAAACCATAAGTTCGTAAGTAGGAGATTTCGATTTATAGGCCTCATACATTATTTTTTCTGGGCTTATAAAAAGACACAAAAACACTCGATTATTTCAAAGGTGTGTTCTATTCACAGTATTTAATTTTCAAACCAAAATACACATGATTATTTATTTATTTATTTATTTATTTATTTATGATGTTGCATTACTGCGTAGTGCATTGTATTAATGACATCAACTCATTGAATTGTTCCCATGTTTTTTCGAATAATTAAAAAAGCATATATTTTTACTTTTATTTAATAATCGTGATCGTCTTATTGGGGATCGAGTCATCACTAATCTAAACTAGTGATATAAACAGAACTCCATATTTTAAAACTGCATTAACAACAAAAATGAAATGATACGTAGGTACTGAATACCTAAATTAAAACAACACTATTGGCTCAACTAAACTTTAAACAAACAATAACAGAATATATTGGATTTACCGAATTAATTACATGGTTTGAGCATACACAAATAAAAATGATGATTTATTAATATCCTGTTAAAAATGTGATAGCAGGTCATTTCATAATAAACTATTTGTATTTTAATAATATGTCAGAACGCGTGTTCAGGCATCTGCGTTAATTCTGTTATAATATAATGACGAAATGTGAAAATATTAGAATTTTTGTGAACAAGTGTTTCGGCATCGCTATAAAACATGTGAATTTTTCTGTTTTACATTTAGTTTATTAGGAATTCTGTCAATTCATTCGCTTAGGGCCTGAATAGGAAAAATATGAAGAAATTTTTAATAATTTAGCAATATTTTTTATTAGTACGTTTTCTTCGTATAGCCATGTAATGAAGTTACATATGAATTATTTCGAATAGGTTATAAAATTATTAATGCCGTTAATGGGTGTCATAATTAATGAATGGACAAAGTTTACAAATAATAGACAGTAAATAGTGTATTTAGCATACAATTAATATTGTAAAGTCTCATGCACGTGTACGATTTGCGATCCTTAAGGTGAATGCACAAAAGCCTTGACCTATCACGATACTTATGCGATGACTCTATGATATATTTATGTCTGTGAGATACAAAACGTTGCAATTCTGATTGCTATTCTAATATATAAGATTCAAATACAATATCATGATTGAATTTTAATCATTCTTTGCTGTTATCATACGCTGAATTGACTGCAGTGAAAGTTTACAGTAACGATATCTACACGACTAATTAATTAAAAATTATTCAAGTGCTGGTAACTTTCATTTTGTATGGCAGTAATTAACTAGCAAAGGAATGATGAAAGTAGACTGAATGCCGTAAAATGAGATCCTTGAAGCGTATGTGTGAAACCACGGATGATCTTGCGAGTAATGGGAAGATGCAGGGTTGACGTAAGCGTGGTGAGCAGTGGCGGCTCGTGAATTTTGGGTATTCTTGAGTATTGAGAATTACAAAAATGGCATTATTGATATTGTTGTAGCCGAAAACGATTTTTTTTTCAATTCGATTTTTTGTATGAAAATTTTCAGGAAATTTCAATTTTCGCTGCACGGATTTCCTGAAAATCTTCATACAAAAAAAAGACTTTTCTAAAAAAAAATCGTTTTCAGCTACAACAACAAAATCAATTATGCCTTGTTATATTCGCACTCTAGAATACCCAAAAGTCACGAGCCGCCACTGGTAGTGAATAAAATTAATAAAGTATCACTTAGATGGTTTGGACATTTAGGGCGAATGATCGAAGAAAGGAGTGTAAGGGGAATATATGAAGCTGACCATGTCAAGAGTCTAAAGAATATCAGAAGGGTGTGTATGATTGTGAATGAGGCAAGGAGTGTGTATTGTTTGGCGGTCCATCCTCTCTGCCTACCCCTGCGGGGAAACTTCGTGATGGTTAGTTGACTTGTTAACAATTAATTTAACATACACACAGTTAACCACATGGTCTATCTCATTGGGAAAAAAGGGAGAAAAAAGAAATGAAAATAAAATAAATAAACAATACAGAATAAGCCTTTAAATTTAACCTCACAGCCCGCGCTACGTTCAACAGTCAATGACGCTATCGATTTGCTATAAACTATAGGGGTGGATGACGAGGGCGGGGGTTGTGGGGTTGTAAACAGGGGAGGGCGGGTGGTTGTATGACGGAGTAGGTGCCGTTAAGATAAACACACCGTGCACACAGGTTACCGGGAGTCTGTGCGATGTAGGTTTATTTGCGAAAAGGGAGGCATATTTGCGTAAATATGGTTAGCCTTTACGCCCGCAAAGGCGGAATGCAAAAGCGCGCGTGAACTGATGCGGAATTCCCGAATAAAAATATTAGAAAAATATAATATTTATTTATGCAGCTATTGAGAATATAAATTTAGGTCCCCCTGAAACCGGTTGACAGTGGACCAAATAAAATAACCATTTTTTTACAGCCGTTTTATCAAAAAAAAAGATTAACAAACAATGTAAAAAACACGCAGTAATTGTTCATTTTAAGCGGAGAAATCTTACCGATATGCGATATTCTTAATTTATTTAAATCTGGTCAAATTATTCGTTTTCTTGATAAAAATGGGACTGAATTCCTATAACGAATGATTTGATGAATAAATTTCATAACAAACTATCAGTAAAGCATAGATATGTTACGAGGAAGTCGTAACACGTATTCTCCATATTCTTCTTTTATTTATTCGGACAAGGGCACCCGCGTGAAGTCGTGTTCAGATATATTCTGAATGTCACATTTTTAACAGTATCTTAATAAAAAAGTACTTATTTTTCTCCGTGTATTCTTATCAAAGCAAGTTACATTATAACTTATTTTCACGAACATGTCGTTAATAATGTAATAAATAGAACAAAACGAAAGTTAATGAAACTGCACAGTTTTTTTAATAAAGGCCTAACTTAGACGTATTCCAAAAGTTTAGATGGGTACAAGCAAATCATTTGAACGTATTTGTGCACACTGATAGTACCGAAAGTAACTAGTTTGGAACATCCGCCCGCATTCCCCTCTTACCCCGATACTCTGGGATACTGGGAGCGTAGTAAATACGGAAGTAGTAGCGACGTTTCTCAATTCTGTTTAAATGTTTCATTCTTCAGCTTCCTAACAAAAACAAACTTATTATACAATCAAATTATTATTTGTTCCACCCAGTATACCACTCCACAAGCAAGAATTGATTTACCCGTACCTATATACATAAAAACTAACAAAGGTGTCATAAATAACAAACATTCGTAAGTAAGTGGAAGAATGACCTTTAACTTTGACGTGCGGAAATAGAGTCTAAAGCACGATATAACTTGTTCGTATTTGTATACCCTAAGATAAATATTCCGTTTCTTACGAAATCGTTTTGCAGGGTGTTTTCGTAATACGCCCCACAATAAAGTGTTGGCAGGGTATTGGACGCCTCCACGGTTCGTCATAATAACGAATGACGATGTACGTAAACGAATAACGAATTTCGTAGCCTACGTAATAACGAATTCCGTAAGCCCGTAATGAGGCGAGAACCTCGAGGCATAAGGTATTCTATTGAGGTCTATATTCAATTTGAGAACAGAAGGAAGGAACCTATTTGCAGGCTATTCTGAGAGGTTTATGAGGATGCGTAAGTGCCTACCTTGCATAATGTATGGAAAACAATTTTTGTATGGGAATTTACAAAAGTGAAAATAAATATAGCTAGTGGCATTTGAGGCAAATACTAAGAATACGTATCGTGAAATGGAGTTTCAAAATCGAGGCTCAGTGAAATGTAATAAATAAGCTTTTATGTATTCTCTATTCACCGAGAAGAAATCGCTTAAAAAACAGAACTTACGAACAATGCTGACAGAAAGTGCCTTGCAAACTTAGAGGAATATATATTTTTAAAGAGAGAGAGACAAATATTCACAGTTCAGAGCAGATTGGAGAGAATGGAGAAGAAACCGAAGCCAATGAAGAATAAGACGATACCTGGACTTAATCATCAAAAATACTAATTTCGGTTATCTGTGCGTCCTGCGTAACTCTAGTTCAATGAACTGAAATTGGAACTGATTGGGTGAATAATTCAGACAAGCCGTAAAGTATCTACCTATATACTAAATCCACTAATTAAAACTCAAAAAGACATAATGAAAATCATACTGAAAGTTCTTGTAAGAACTAGCACTGACGAAATCTTCATCAATCTTAACATCATGTCAATTAAACAACTATATTCTAAAACTATACTCATTTACAGTCATAAGTACAAAACCCAAGAAATAACAACAAACACGTACAGTAGAAACACTAGATCTCATGGTCAAACACTTATCCAACAAATAACTACTAATACAACTTTTGGGCAAAAAAGCTTCTTATATCATAGTATTAAACTCTACAATAAAATACCCGTCTCACTCAAAAACCTCAACATTATAACATTTAAATCTCAAATAAAAAGCTGGATACTTAATATAGGGAGATCTTAAATAGAAAATATACTGATATCAAACACAGACTAAAACAGAATCTACTAAACTGAACTACAAAAAACACTATATTACTTATTTTAAAATTATTAAAAAAAAATTATACTACATGATATATGTTCATAATTAAATTCATATGTAACTTTGTTGTAATATTAATTTTCTTATAATTTAAATATATTATGTAAATGAAATCCTCAGCACGGGAGATCCCAGTGAGGTTATCCTTATCTCTATATTTTTCTTAAGAAAAGTAGACAATAAATCATTATTATTATTATTATTATTATAGTATAATATTTTTAACAAAAAGTCACTTTCTAAATTAGAACCGATTTATCAAGAATTATATCCGTTGTTTTTCACGGGTCTGCACTAGTTGTACATATTGTATCTACTAAGAATAAAGTATTAACTTACAAAGACCTACATAATAATATTTTACTTCTCAAAATAATAATAAAAAAACTGTTCAATCCAAAAAAGGAAGATGAATTCCTCAAACACACCTTAATTTCTATATTTAAATGTGGAAGTACATCCTCCCCTTCCAATTCTAAAAAGGAACTCATTTGATGCTAATGAACTCACAAATTCTGTCCCATTAAAGAGTTTGAATTATTTTTAGATACATCTGGAAGTAGAATCAATCACAACACAAGAAAACATAAAATATACCCAGTACGAACACATCACGTCACGGTATTAGATTATTGTATCTAATGCCATTTTAAGAACGTTAATATCAAATTATGAGATATAATTATTATGTTCTCTGTCGGTTATTCTGAAAATAATAAACAAAGATAAAACAGATTTCTGTAAATAGACGCGCCAATCAACTGTCAAATAAATTATAACTCTTTGCCGTTTGATTGTTCTTTGTTTATACTGTGGGAATTCAAGTAGGTACTTTACATTATTAATTTAATTAACTTTATAATAGTGATGCAACTATTCTCACATTTACTGTTAAAATAGTAAACGAATAGGACATAATTATTATTGTAAGAACTCATATTTGCAATGTTAAAAGCAAATTTCCCATAATTAGCCAATACAGATGGTGTCCAAATTATAGTAGAGTTGTTTTTCTTCTTATTATTGAAAAATTAACCGCTTTTAACGCACATATAAATTTATTTTAATTTTATTGACAAACTTAAGAAAAATACCTAAAGTAATATCAGAAAATAAAGAGGAAAGCGATTTACTACGCTCGAAATGAACGAAAGATTCGTGACATCTGCCTGGAAAATATACGAAAGAGTTACGCTGGTAAGGAGTGCGAAACACGAAAATTATAAATGAAGCCGGAGTTACCATTTACGCTTAAATCCATCATGAAAAAATGTGAAAAACTGTAATAGACGTCAATGGAAGTTTTACTAAAAATGAAGAGATTTTTTTAAAACATTTTATATTGTGTGATTTTGTCAAATACGTATTATTTTTAACAAAAAAAATCTTTTTAACTATTGCAAGAAACTCCTAATTTAAATAAAAAAATAAAGTTAAAAAAATCGCACTATTTAAAAATGTAGTACACTTTTAAACTGATCATTTTTTCACTAATAATTTTGACAACCCAGTATCTAAAGAACTTCTTAATTCTTACTTTTCAATTCTAGTAATCTTTTGTGGGGATACCGTACAAGATTCCCAAATGTTCCTGACTGTCCAGAACCAGTGGAAGAATGACTAGAATCTTGTGATTCTGAAGGGAACGGGAAAGGGAAGGAGATAGAGAAGAGAAAGGTTAGAGAGTATCCGATACTAAAACACGGCTAAAGCCATTTCAAGCAATGCCAACGTTTCGATTCCGAATGGTGTTCTCTTTAACCAGAGCCATGCATGAGAGTATTTAACAATCCGGGAATTGTTAAGGCTGGGTGCCAAAGGCACCAATCTGGGTTCAGAACTCAGAACGCTGCAACTCCAGGGAGATTATTAATATCTTCGGCCCCTTAAATGGCGGATTTTTTATAAATGAACGATTAACTATAATAATAATGATTGGATCATTTATAAAGCGCCGTTTTCGTGAGAAAATCACCTCATGGGCGCTTAAACAGTCGCGTACCACGAACGTAGTTGGGCATATTTTAAAAACTAACTACTTTTAGTACAGTGACAGCCTCATAATATAAGTGAACGCCTTTTATCGAGTACGTTAGAAAAATAGATACATTTTAATTAAAACATCTCGAAATAGCTATTATGAGTTTGATGGTAATGTATTACGGATCCTCCGAACTAGAAAAGCCAAGAATCATAACAATAATACCAGATACTTTGAATCAAAATTAATCGTTTATATGCAAGAGGTAGAGGAAGCTTCACAGGCAATAAAACATCAAGAGTATAAAGAAAACAAAATGTTTGTTAGCATTTCCTCATACGAGGCATAAACCGAATTTTACGATGCTTTTAACAAATTCTCAACATCCACAAAGCTTTTCTTGTCAAAAGCATTTGAAATTTTCCAAAGGGGGTCTCCAAATAGACAGATATAAATAATGGCTTCTAGAGAAAGATGCAGGCAGCAGGAGACAAGTTACTGCCGTGTGTGGCATGTAACTGTCTCTGAAGACAGAATAAGGGTTGTGAATGACTAAAGTTGCGTTAAGTGCAAAAGATTTAATGCAACAGTTTAGATGCAGTGTTGTATATATAATACTATAAATTTAACAGTTTTAGAAGATTTCTTCACAAAGCGTTTGTTTTATTAATCCTCCAGGCCTCTGACACATTGGCCGTTATATTTCTTAAAAATGCTGTCAGAAAGTCTGAGAATTCATATGTGTTTCCGCTGATCAATAAAATCTAAATAAATATGTAATATTTCTGAACGTATCTGAAAACGAAAAACTGTTTTTGAAAGATGATGAAATATGTTTTCAAATTGTATTATGGGATTATCAAAAAATTTTCTCATATCTCGGTCCTAAAATATATAATAATATCCCCTCTCAGCTGAAACTGTGTGAATTGTCATCCTTCTGTCCAAGAGTGACAAAATGGTTGTTGGATCTAGGCAGGACTGATTCCGAAATGTTACTAAAAAAATTAATTTGAAAATTATTTATCACGAACGCCTCTATGTATCTTTTTATGTATCTTCGTTTTAACATACTTATTTTAGCTAGTCTTAAATCCTGTATTCGTCTAGGATAACTTGAAACCTGTAAATTTGACTGTCCTAAAACTGGAATCCTTCCTAGTTGGACAGTCAAAAATATAAAATGTAATCAATATTATAAAAAATATTACTTTTTTTTTTTAAATTGCTCACCTTACGTTTTTTCGTATAAACACTCAACTAAAATTATTGATAACGAAAAATAAATACACGTTTCATTAGACAAATGTATTATAAACATTTCTGCAATCTCACTTTTTTCTTGTGTTATATAAGAGTAATTAATAAAAAATTCACAAAGTTTCATACATTTTTCTCAAATTGCGGTCGGAACCTTTGGTTTCATATTGGTGTACATTTTAATTATTCTGTGGTTAATTTCTATATTTGAATATAAAGCTTGGCGTTTTATCTTTCTAACACCGTTTAGTTCATATTTCTAACCATCACGGTAAGGGAGACATAACGTTTTCTATGACACCATATGAGCTGTTCCGAAAAGCGAACAAATTGACTATACGGGGAATAGCTTTACGTTCCCGAAACCGAACAAATAAGCCTGAGAAGTTAACGAATCTTCGGTACCATTGATTTAACAAAGTAATAAATCGAACGTGGATGGATAAGTTCATTGATTTGCAAACTGTGCTCGTCTTTCGTGATAAAAATCGGTCATACATGTTTGACTGCTCAAAAAAATACTTGTGTCTGAGAATCTTACACCTCTTGCCAGCTTTTGTGTCTCTCTAATTCATTTCTGTCTCTTGACATTTTTAAAATCAGGGGTGATTTAAATGGATATTAAAAAAATCTATTAATTACCAAATAACTTCCGACATTTGAACCCTTTCAGACCTGAATTAAAACTGGCAGTGGTAGAACATATTTGACGCTGGACAAAATTGGTAGAGTTATTTAGTATATACATAGTTATTTGCTCTTTTAGGTTGTTTCACGTAAATAAATCGTACAATGTATATCAATGAAATAACATTTATCAATTTAACCCTTAAATGCATGATTTATTAATTTACTGGAAAAAAATATATTTTGTAGATATTTACATGCATATGCAAGGAAATATAAAGAATTTATTTTATTTGTAATTTTTTAATGATATTTGATTAAAAAAAAATAGTTGCAAATTTACAACACCATGTATTTAATAAAAAATAATATGAACAATTTACGTATGAAAAAAAAATAAAAAACCTAAAAAAATTCTCAAAACTAATAAGTGTACCGGAAAAAATACGAGTTATTACATATAAGTATTGTATTATTGTATCTACTTACCTAAGAAAATCAAAATAATAACAGCAAAACCAAACTGTAATTCTAACCTCCAACCAATTTTCGAGAATCTTCACTTTGTTGAAGAAAAAGTGACATTTGACATTCGCGAAAGAAAAAAAAGGTGATGCCACTCGATAAAATATATTACCGTGAACTTGATAATTCTAAAACGGCATGCATTAAGTATACACCAAAGAGTTAAAGGTGGTTTGAACGGTATGTTGCAGTTTTACAACAGTATGCATTTAAGGGTTAAATATAAATATATAAAATTTAAATATTGTAAAATTACTTTCATCACAAAAAATTCTGTAGAAAAAATTTGGTCGAGATCAAACACAAAAATCACCTTTCAAAATATAAAAAAATGGACACCGTCTGAAACTAGTTGATAAAATTCAATAAAAAAATTTATGTAAAGCCAGTTATACCAGCAATTGGGAAACGAAAACCGCAATTTTTTATTCGCTATATATCGTGAGGAAAAAAATCTGATATATACGTATTTTCAAAAATACACCAACTAAAATAGACCCCATTTCTGTAAGCTGTGCCGTTTTTGTAACAGCCCTTCAAAACTGCACTGTCTGTTTTGCCGCACCCTGTATATAATTATCATTAAAGTGCTGAAGACAATCAATGTTTCTGCTAATCAACTTAATGTGAAAAACTAAGTACCTATCCAAGTAGTAAGGAGATACTCCAAACTATGCAGCACACACTAGTACTTTTTAACTCCTCAAATTCGAAGGAAGGTACCTGAGCAGCGCTGTCTGGTTTGAGCTACGAATAGCATAAAAAGTGGGAAAATCGCGCGCCAATGTGTCTAGGGGAAAAAAAGATGGCAGACAGTGTTGCCACGCGACAGAGATTCATTCCCCCCATCAGTTATAATATTCTTCGTGGGGAAAGAGTGCCTGCCCACTGGCAAGACTTACGACAGGGAGGCTGGGTGGCGTTTAAAATCTTAAAATAGACAAATGGCGTCACGTAGGTCCCATAGAGAGAAGCAGATACGATTGAAAATGTGGGGTTTGGGGTTCTCAATGAATATATTTACTTATTTCAGAGAAAATGGTATTTTCATTATAATAGTGCCTTGGTACCAACCTATATTGAACTGAAAAGTTAATATAGAAAAAAAATCATTACTTATGTTATCTTCTGTCTTTGGTTGACGATACGAATACAAGGAAAAAACCGCTTCAGGGATAATTTTAAGTCAGAACTACGCTTAGAAAATGAATGAATGCAGCCGATTTTACAATCATTTATGGTGTAATAGTCAGCGAAGCGAAGATCTGGGTTCGATTCGGTCGAACATTTAAAAAAAAAACATTTAAATTATTATAAAAATAAATTTTTTAAATTTAATTTTGATAACTTTTGAATGTTTTACTCTATCTTCTAATCTCTATCTTCTATCTCCATTGCTCCACATATGGGAAAAATTTCTTGAAAAAAATATTTTTAATTTTTGAGATCGACAAAATTGACATAAAAAAATTAGGCCACAATGTAGAGTAGATTGAGGAGTTTTCCCGGTAAGACAAAGATCCTGGGTTCGATTCCCAGTTGCGACCATTACCTTTTATCATTTTCTGTGTCTTGTTCTATTTCATGTTTCGTTAGGATTTAATAGTTTTATCTTCTTCAATGATAAACATATTTTACTCTTTCTTTATTTAAAAAAAAATATTTATACACTATATGGGTGTCGTTTTGAATTCACTCTTCGCGGGAATTATGATTTTAAAATAACCTGAAACTCATTCCTAATTCGAATTATAAATTCAAAATATACCTATGTAAAAATAAAAACCCAAAAACAAGTACAACGAGTCCAAAATGCATGTGTCCGATATTGCTATAATGTCCCGAGACGCGAGCATATCTCGCCTTACCTTTATCGGCATCGAATACTGAATATGTCGAACAGAAGGAAGTTACATCAAATGTGTCAACTGTTCAACTTGATGAATTCAAAGGTTCCTTCCTATCTGTTTGATAGACTGCAGTGGTCCCGTGACTCACATGCACATAGTACACGCCAAAGAGACCATTTACTTGTTCTCCCCAAACATAAAACTGCTGTTTTTGAGGGTAGTTTTAGCTACTCATCGTCAAAACTTTGGAATAAAATACCACTGCCTATTCGAACAACAACATCGTTGCAGTGCTTTAAGAAGCTCTGCAGCGAATGGTTGCTGACAGCACAGTCAACCGCACAACATCATAATTGATCGAATTTAAAATGAAAGGGACAACTACTTGTGATTATTATTTTTTTTATTTTATCTATGTATTTTATGTAAATTTAATCCTGAATTTATATTTTATTTTATTTTAAAGAAATTTGTATTTATCGATTTATAACACATTATATTAAAGGCACTGCTGAAAACCAGCTACATTCCCGGAGAAATCCGGAATGTACAGCTGAGCAGTTGCCCTTTTGGCAATATAATCATCTAAATGTATGTTTACAAACTATATGCAAACATGTAAAAAATTATTGTCAAATAAACGTTTTTATTATTATTATTATTATTATTATTATTATGTTTAAACAGTTTGAATCTTCTCCGTAATATATGATTATTTTTAATCAGCCGCTATTATATTATGTTTTATTTAAATATAATTATCGTCCTCTGTAATTATCTAGAAGACATATAATATGGACTTGTTTCAACCTCAATATTTATATTTTGTGACTTTTCACAAGTCTGCACTACTTCATATACCTCTTATTGGAAATCCCGGGTTTTCCGCTATTTCGGTAGAAGCTGTCATTTTTTGACATTTGACAAGTAGAAACTACGCCATTAAAAAAATGGAACGATACACGCTTCAACAACGCATTGATATTATTAAAATTCACTTGAGTGAATCAAATGCAAATCATCTTGAGTGATGAGGCCCATTTCCACCGCGGTGGCTTCGTCAACAAGCAAAATTGTCGCACCTGGGGGTCGGAAAACCCAAGAGTTATTGTTGAAAAGCCTCTCTTTCCTCAACGTGTGACTGTTTGGTGCGGTTTGTGGTCCGGCGGAGTCATTGGACCTTACTTTTTCGAAAATGAGGCTGGAGCAACAGTTACGGTGAATGGATTGCGCTATCGAGAGATGAAAATGATTTTTTATGGCCGGAATTGGATAGTATTGATCTGGACAACGTTTACTTTCAACAAGACGGCGATACGTGCCACACAAAAAGAAACCATTGATCTTTTACGATTGAATATCAAAATAACACTTCTTATTGGAAAACCCTGTATATGTATATATTAAGCTATAATAATATTTGGGTGACTTACCGCCGTTTTTGTGCAAAATCACCTCAAGGGCGCTGTACAAATGTATAATACACTTCTACAGTAATCTATGTTATAACTAAATATTTATGGGGATAATATACAGTACAATAGTTACCTGGTAGGTCACACTTAACAGATTAACACTTAATTAACATTAACTAATTGTTTATTAGCGAAATTTAGATACAGGATTTTGGGCATAATTGGAAAATTGGATATAACTGGACTTTCTCTCAGGAATTGTATATATTTAATTTAAGGGTATGCCAGCTTAAAAAGTTAAGTTTTTAGTTTAGACTTGAATTCTGTTGGACTTGTTATGGATCTTAGTTCCGGAGGGAGTTTATTCCAAGCCTTCGGCCCAGATACTCCGAAAGCGCGATCACCGAACTTAGTATTTGGCTTGCGCTTAGGTTCCATCAGTCTGCCTACAACCATAGTAAAGCATACTTCTTATGGAGTGAGGTAAATTAATATTGCAAAGATCTATTCATTATTTTAGCTTACGTATCGATATTTAAGACCGATCTTACAATCAGTATCCTGCTGCGTGAAGTCGATATAAAAAGTTATCCAGTTCAAAGAAATCGTTAAACTGTTATAACGTGTAACCATCTTCAAACAGGTCCCACTCTGTTTCGCGGAAAAAAAGTTGCAATGATGTGATATACGCGTGCATAAAAAAGATTCGTGGAAACCAGATCGACATTTTTTTCTTGAATTTCACCCCAGAAGCAACTTTATAGAAGTGTATCCATGATCGCAATTTTATAGTTGTGAGGTAAACTCCATAGAAACTAGACAAAAGAAGTGGGTCAAGATTGTTATGGAATAGGTACTGCTCGCTGTATTAATATATTGTACAGTGCAGTACCCACTGCACCAACAATGTGAAAGCGAGCCAAAGCGTTGGGCTTAGCAGTCCATAATATATAATGTATACAAGATTGGTCTGTTTGATGAATTAAAAATAACACATAGAAGATCAAATACGATTAAGAAAAACAAATTTGCTATTAAATTAACTTCCATGCAAACAGTTTTATCAAAAATACTAATTTCAATTGTGACTCTCTCTGTAACTCCGGTTCATTGAACTGTTGAACTTGGATTTGCTTTGATTTTAAAAATTGTAACCGATTTGTGGGAAAAATTCAGATTGGGAACAAGCGATAAAGCATAATATTTTATTTATTTTTCGGAATAACTTTATTGAGTAAAACCTCAAATTGTAATATTTAATTATTGAAGACAATATTAGCGATTTCTAAACGAAAATCTGAAACAGAAAAATCAGAAAAGGATACGGTCACATCTAGGACTCGAACCCAGGACCCTTGTCTTTCCGGGACACAACTCTACCAACTGAGCTAATGGGACCCTATCCACCTCGGTCACTTTTAACTGTATCATACTTCGAATAAGAACTACCAACATTGTCTTAATTTTTTTTTTCACCGCACATTTTTACTGCCAACTATCTTTATGTATGATCGCAAGATTCAACCCGAACTAAATGCAATCTAGACAGCGTCTTTTTAGATAAACCTATCTTTTTTTTTTTAATGTGCGACATTTTTTGACTTTTCTGCAAGTCTAGAATGAATATTTATTTTTCGGAATAACTTGTGAATAACTTTTGAATAACGTGTCCCGGAAAGACAAGGGTCCTGGGTTCGAGTCCTAGATGTGACCGTATTCTTTTCTGATTTTTCTGTTTCAGATTTTCGTTTAGAAATCGCTAATATTGTCTTCAATAATTAATTACATAATATTTTAATTAATTAAAAATTCTTTAATCGATAAATGTATTTCTTTTTTTTTTAATTTTTGGCTGATAGAGTATTTACTAATGGTGTTCATTCGAAAGGTTAATTACTGATCGTCTCTAAAATTGACAATGTTTGTTTTTGAAAGGCAATGTTCCTGCGGCAATTTTTTTAGTAAATACTTTCAAATCAAATCGAAAATTATTTATTGTAAAATAAAAATTACAAAAGGTGTAGCTTATGTGTAGACCCCATTTCTTAAAATTAATTTAAATAATTTCGGCTTCACAAGTACAACAATTATAATATCCCATTCATTACAGTGGTAATAAGCAAAGATGTGCTTTATTTCAAATGGAAATGCAAAATGGGTATTTTCCATTTTGCATTTTAAATGCTTTTCTAAAAACCATTTTGCATTTTAAATGCTTTTCTCAATGCATTTTCCATTTTAAATGCTTTTTTGCAACATTCTTCCTACTATCTCCACTCATATTTTTTTTATAAGCCCCAAATATCAGTCGGTCCTCAACCTCGCTATGAGAGATAATTTACATTTGTCAAGTTGCTCCCTGGTAGGAGCCCTGCCAATTGAGTGATACCATTACAAAAAAATACTGATTCAAATACTGAACATGGGGCCATGACGCTGTAATATAAAATGTTAGATAGCAGTTTCTATGTTTTTACGTTGGCAACATTAGTCCCGCGCAATTTTTTTGTGGTTTCATAATCTGTAGTCGTGGGGTTTTTGGATTTACTATCATGTAATATGTTTGTTCTGCATTGATGTCCATTATTAAATGTCAAAATTGTTTAAAAATTCTATAATTATTTTAATTGTTTGACCTTAGAAACCATTTTGCATTTTCGCTGACGCTTTCATGACGCTGTAATATAAAATGTTAGATAGCAGTTTCTATGTTTTTACGTTGGCAACATTAGTCCCGCGCAATTTTTTTGTGGTTTCATAATCTGTGGTCGTGGTGTTTTTGGATTGACTATCATGTAATATGTTTGTTCTACATTTATGTCCATTATTAAATGACAAAATTGTTTAAAAATTCTATAATTATTTTAATTGTTTGACCTTAGAAACCATTTTGCATTTTCAATGCATTTTGAAAATAAGTATTTTGCATTTGAAATGCTTTTCTAAAACCCATTTTGCATTTTGCATTTTCAAATGGAAAAGTTTTGACCCATTTCCATTTTGCATTTCAAATGGTTTTGGCTACCCATTTTGCACATCTCTGGTAATAAGGCTATGTATTCGATTAAAAAACATACAGGAATAACAATCTTGTTGTGGGTCCACGAAGAGAAATTGATTTTTACCATAATTAACAGGCCTTATTAATAAAACATAACTTTGAGAATGTTTTATATTTATTGTATCATGACGATACAAAGAATTTTAGTTGTAATGCAAAAATATTAGGATTTTGATAAAGACGTTTTCTAACATAATGATAAGATAGATTCGATATTTACTCGGAATTACCAAAGAGATTCTTAATAAATAAACAATAGACATTTTTCTCCGTGTCCTAAGAAAAATTAGCCAATTTTGAAATAACGAAAAATATTTTGTACAACTTTTTTTAATGATAAAATAATGTTTATAAAACAAGATTTCTTACGCATAGCACAAAGGATAAAAAAATATTATTACCAATAATTAGTCGCCTGAAATATACATACAAATTGAAAATATCTCCCTAGTTAAATAATAATTTGTTGTATTGTACAGTGACAATTTAACACATCTTTAAAAAGTAATAAAAAATCATTAAAAGCGATGAAAAAAAAACTAACATATAATATGTGTAACCTAATTAATTTGTTTTATCACTTTTCACGACTTCATATCACTTTTTAAAGATGTGTTGAATTGTCATTATGTTGAGTTGTCCGGTTACCGAAAGACACATAATGCATTAGAGTCCTGCTAAATAGTCTAGTTATTATAGTTCATTAAGACGAGACAATACCCTAAACTAAAGCCAGAATCTAAACGACGTAAGTGAAGCAGCCGTGCCCAAAAATATGCGACGCCCGGCCCCGGTATTGGACAGACTTGCGGTTGAATTTGCCCTATCAAATCTCTAAAATAAAGTGGGAATGTTAATGAGAGAATCTTACTTGATCACACGAGTGATGATGTCTTGTAAAAACAATATTCGGCGCACGGCCTGGCGTAATGGACGGACCTACGGTCGACTTTGCCGTACCAGGCTTAGAAAATAGATCTTTCTGGGATTTATTTTAATTATTTCTCATGAACGTATTACTATCATCTCAAATGTTTCTAGAGGGATCCCTTGAAAAATTACTAATTTATCGTCTAGAAAAATAAAATCTGATGCTCGCCGCTAATTTTATAGTTGAAAAACGTTTTATTAAATTTAAAAACCGTTTTACATAAAATTTTAAGTAAGGTCCTCTTTTCATTAATCTTAAATAAAAATAACTTACATCCGTAGGCATCCCTCTAGAAACATTTGAGAATTTAGTAATACGTTCATCAGAAAAATGAAGGCGTCGAGCAAACTTATGTCTTATGTCGGCTTAAATGAAGTTCATAAAAAATGTAGATACAAATTTTTAAGCCAATTTTTTTAATCTTATCTTATTTCTCATCTAGTACAATCTAAAGCGAGGCTGCCCAACCCAAGGCCCGCGGGCCACATTGTGGCCCGTGAACGAATTATAAGTGGCCCGCGTGAACCATTTTCAAAAAACACGCCAATTTGAAAAAGTGTCGCGCGCCCGCGCTAAAACAAACAATGCAGCTTGCGCGCGGTTACGTGTTTAGCTATTCTGCTCGGAAAGTGACAGACCATAGATATCAGAAATCAGAACATATTATATGACAGACAGAGAGAGACTAAAAGTAGATGCTTATTACAGTTGTTTGAAAGCAGATTCCAGGACTTTGAAAGTACAAAACTAAATTTAATTTTTTTTGTTCATCACACCAATCAACCTTTCACAATCAGTTTGACTGAAATAATTAGTTATCCTGACAATATCCAGTTGGAACTCACTGAACTGCACAATCATTGTGCACTAAAAAACCTTTTTGCAGAAAAAATATTTTCAAAGTCACAAAGTTCTTCAGAAGAATTTGGAGATTTCTGGAAATTGGTGCCAAAGGAAGACTTTCCCCTATAACTGACCTGGCCTTTCAATTTTTAAGTAGTTTTTGATCAACGTATGTTAGTGAAAAGTTATTTTCTAATCTTAATTTTGTAAAAAATAAAACCGCACATCTCTAACTGAGCAACATATGTCTGAGTTGTTGCTACTGACAACATCTGAACTGACTCCTAACATAGGAGAATTATTAAAAAAAACAATGTCAGAAATCACATTGATTGAACCAATTACTTGAATTTAGATTTTTGCTGCATAAAATGCTGTTTCGTTATTTGGCAGTAGATGCTATTTATTTTATTATTTTGATAAACGGCAGTAAAATTTCAATATGTTTACTTGTTTTTTTGTATAAAACAAGACTTTAAAAAGCTTAGGTAACAAAAATAGGAACCGTCAGTATTCAGTGGCCCGCGAGTGATTTTTAAATCGTCAATTTCGCCAAACTGTTAAAAAGATTGAGCAGCCTTGATCTAAAGCATCTGCTTAGTGAGACCAAGATATTCTGCACGCTTCAAAGTGTACTAAATCCACTCTGCAAAGTATCCAGCGTTCAGGCTGAGTTCCCGGCCACGACTCGCCGCCGATGGACCGCGAAGAGTGAAGAGGTAACGGAAAAACCGACACTCTGACAGTCTCTCCCCGCGAGAGGTCCGGCGTTTCATGTTTACGGCCTGCGAGACCCATCAGAGCTCTTGGAGCTGTCATAAGCCATTGTACGCGAGGCGGTTAACTGTCGGGTTTGATGACTGAAGATCAGTGATTTGACCACACAGATCACGAGGGCTGCCAGAAACGGTTTAGAGGATAAATTACATTGGAAAATACGATTTAATTATTTTAAAATTCAAATATTAACTTTCTAAATAATTGCGAATTTACTATATCACTAGCTTCATTTTAAATAAAATTAAAAAAAATACTTTGTATACACCACTATATAATCAAAATGATCGACATGTTTCGAAACAAGTAGTTTCTTTTTAACACATAATGAAAATTCATAAGAATAGCCAAAACATATTACAGGGAAATGTGATTAATTAGTTATTGTAATAAAAAAAATTGAAGAAATAGGTTTTTTTATGTGTGAATAACGCAAAAGGGTGACGATCTTCAATTGGGGTATATTGTGAGGCTGAATATAATGGGGAAGAGAAGGACGTGAGGAAGTACCTGACTATTCAAATCAGGTTACTAAACACGGCTTAAGTCATTTCAAGCAACGTTTAAATTCTGAAAGGTGGTTTTACACCAGGGCGATACTGAGAGCATCTTCCACTCTGAATTATCATATTAGTATAACATAAACTATCATCAATTAATTAAGTATTATCAATTAATTTTATAAATTAACCCAACCGAATTAAGGATGTAAGATATATATAACTACAATTAATTATTATGATTAAAGGAAGAGAGATGCCTATTAAAAAAATTGTTATTAATAATTTTAAATACTACTAATTAATTACAATTAGATAACTTTTAAAATTTGATTAAATTTTAATCGAAATTAATATTTTTTTTTATATATAAATACTTAGGTAAATAGAAAATCATGCATTAAACAAATAAACTGATTACCCTTAGATTATTATTTTTTAAAATAACGACAAATATTCCCGGTTTATGAATAACCTGACGAAATTTGAAAATCTCCTACTACCATTACAGTAAGCGGAAAATGTTGCTTGCGTTGTGATGCGGGATTTAGCCAGCCGAGGAATTGAACTCACTACGCCTGGGTAGGACCCAAACGCGATCTCAACTCAGCCACCGACCGGTCTTCAGGTATCATCTCTACTAATAAAAGCACAAAAGCAGATATCTAATTTTCACATACCTATTTCAAGTTTTTATTCTTCTTATAAAAATAATAGTAAATTTAATTTACACTTATTCTGTTAACTTTCTTAGCCATAAAGCAGTCAAAACTCTTTGGCAGGGAACACTATTATCAAACACATTTTCATAATTTCGTATATTTATTGAAATGTACATAATATCTCATGAAACAAACTTTAGCAATATTAATAATGTTGTACCTACCCACTTACTCTCGTTAAACTAACTTTACTTCTCTTGGTCTTATAAACTTTGATATCTTTTGCTTGTGATTAATATTCATTTCTTAAGTTCGGCTATTTACATTAAGTAATTAGCGCTGCGATAACAATTTAAAGCAAGAGTTACGATAATAAATAAGACTTTAGTCCTTTGGTGAAACATCATAACTGTTACTTCGACCACCATAATACGGACAAGCTGTATGTAAGACATGAAAAGCCACTGTCAAAATTTAAAGTATCAATAAATAAACAAAATTCATATTTTTATTGGAACAACTTTTGAAAGTTATACCCATCAATGTACATGTTCATTGAAGAAGAAGATAATACTTATACATCTAAACGAAACATGAAACAGAACAACAAAAAATATTATATTATCTAAATATGGTAAAATACAGGGTGTCCGGAAACTCGTAGTACAAGCGGGAAACTGGTGAATCTACATCACATTTGGAGTCGATTTTGTAGTATATATTTTTTTTATTTGAGCTTTCATTATCGAGTAAATCGAGTTTGAAGTTGATTTTTTTTTTTTTTAATCAAATTCTTATAAATTATTACTGAAGATCAAAGTACCCAACTAATTAAAACTATTTGAAAGTAAAACAAATGAAGAAACTCGGATTTGAAGCATTATTTTGAAATCACCCTTCATTTAACCCGGTGTAATCATAAAATATTTCTGCTCTGCAGGGTTAAAACATCTGTTATTCAACCCTAAACACCAGAAAAAACTTTAACCCTAAAATAGCCGAAAAATATTTTTTTTTGGTTTTTTTTTTTTTTTTTGAAAATGCTCAAATCAAAAAACTTTATGTTTTTTTGGGTTCCCCATGTGGTGTAGATTCTCCAGTTTCCCGCTTGTACTACGAGTTTCCGGACACCGTGTATAGTTATCTCATATAAATAAAAATCTGAACGTTTACCCGAGACACTATCTAGGTTACCAACCAAATATTTAGAACATTGTAATCATTAAAAAAAATTGCTGGCAAAAATAAAGAAAAAAATAATTGCATGATAATATTGTTAATTCTGAATTTGAGATCGACAAATATGTCCCAATGGTCGAGTGGATAAAGACGTTTTCACAGCAAGACAGAGATCATGGGTTCAATTCCCAGTTGAGACAATTATCTTTTTATTTTTTCTGTGTCTCGTCTTCATGTTTCATCTAGATTTATTAGAATTATCTTCTTCGTCAATAAATAATCACGAGCTTATTAATTTTTCATATATATTATGATTATTTGATTCTTAAACGTGTAAGTGTATAAACATAAAAACACGAAGGATGGATAATTAGTAATATTAAAAAATGTTTATTCCCTTGTAAGTTTCATAGGGATTTAACAAGTGTGGTATTTCACAGCAAGGGGTCAGCTAGAAGTATCACCTTTCTTATTCTGATGTTCTCAGGCACCGAATCACGAGTCTTTGAACTTCGAGGAAGTGAGACGAAGGTGGGAAATTCTTGCCTTCAATCAGGAACTGTGGAACACAGAACTTTTGGTTGAAAGAGATAAAATAAATAATAATATAAGCAGTCAAGTCAACAGTCGGCAACGATCAATTAACTGTAAAAGAGAAGCTGAAAAGCACGAATTTTGAAAAGATACAGATTACCTTTAATCGCCAAAAAAATGTATTAATGAAACAAATATTGAGAGAGGATGGTGAGTCGTATTACATATTACATGCTTCAGTCATTTTTATATTGGGAATTTACCGAATCAAGTATTTGTTTAGACCGGTCGGTGGCTGAGTTGACATCGCGTTTGGGTCCCACCCAGGGGTAGTGTGTTCAATTCCTCGACTGGCTAAGTCCTCCATCACAACACAAGCAAAATTTTCCGCTTACTGTGGTGGTAGTAGGAGATTTTAAAATATTGTCAGGTTATTCGTATTCCGGAAATTTTTGTCTATCTTTAAATTTTTTTATTCAATTAATGTTCATAATGCGTATATTATGTACCTACAAGGAGAAAACTTACCGATATAAAATATTGCTGATTTATTAAAAATTGGGTCAAATTATTAATATTCCTTTGAAAAAACGGAAAAAACGGGACTGCAGGCCTTAAACGAATTAATTGACAGGTTTCTTAATAAACTGTCGGTAAAACTTCGATTATTAGGAAGTTGTGTTCATAAAAATTCTAATATTGTAACATTTCGTCATTATATTTATCAGGAAAAGGACACCTGCATAAACACGTGTTCCGATATATTCTGAATCGACTAATATTTTATTAGGAAATGGATTGTAGTCACGTTTTTAACAGGATTTAAATAAGTCTGCCGTACTCATTTTTCTCTGTGCATGTATATTCAAATTTTTCGTATTCCTGTTTAAAATTTTTCTCCACCTTTATTTGTCTTAATTGCTAACGTTATGTTTTTTTGTCTAACTTAAATTTTATTGAATAAACATCTTTAGTGAAAATTGAAAATTGGTTTGATTTCGAAAAAAAAAATTTTTTTAAGTAGTCTGTTGTAATTTTTTATGTAACATAAACCTACAGTAAAAACATTCTTATTGTAATTTGCCATCTGAACACAGTGATGGGCAATACGCAATACTAATTAATTTAAAGAAAAAAAATACAAAATCGATCATGTTATGTGTTGTTACGGCATCCTGACTTATTCTACCATATATTTTGAGTATATTTGGAGTTCGATTTTCGAACTTATTAATTTATAATGAAAATTATTAATTTATAAAAAAATAGTAGGTACACTTACCTCACATTCTGCTGTTAGTATTAAGGTCAGGAAACCATTTGTATGTAGAAAAGATGAAGAAACTTACCTAGAAAGAAATAAATATAATTTTAATATTTATCGACACATTTGAATATAATATTAAATTTCGTTACACTAGTAGGAGACAACCTCGTAGAGATTTCGCAATATAGATGAGAATTCCTCCTTTCGGGAATATTCCCTAAAAATAATTAATTTTCCTTAGTTTTTGCGTTCAAATGTATATAAATAAAAATGTAAATGTTCGTTTGTTCAAAATCTTAAATCTCTTTTGGAATTTTGACACAATGTTGCATTCGGATACACGTATGTTTTATGACAATCAGTTGAACCAATATGCTTTACAAAAAAAAACAGCGCCATCTATTTTACGTAAAAGCAACACGCGCTATTGTTTTTATATCTGCTCAGACAGATTGAGCCACAGCAAGGCGTGGCGGGGTAGAGCTAATAAATAATAAATCAATTATGTTTGATAAAACAGAAAATTCAGAGTTACGACGACCGCCGCGGTCAAGTTACTTTTCCTCCAATCGTTCTCAATTCCCTTACTGCATGTTTAAAATCTTTATCTCTTAAAATTAAATAAAATTGTTATAAAATTAAATTGAATTTTGCAGCAGTCCATTGAATGGTATACAGTCCAAGATAGTGAGGAGACATGTCGCCGGGGCGGAACGAGGTTACTCCTTATCTGCATATGAATACCCCGCCTCGCCAAATGACCCGTATGGATTGAATATTCAATTTTTAGTCAATACTTTATCTGCTTTTTGAACGTAAAATGAATAAAATATCGTCTGTGCAATGCCAATTTACCATTTAATTTTGGTAGGATTGTGGAAACAAGAGAAAACAGTATTTTAGAATCGTACAATGTTAAATTATTTTGTTAGGATTGTGGAAATAAGATAAAACAGTCATTTAGAATCATACAGTGTTACATTATTTTGGTAGGATTATGGAAATAAGACAAAACAGTAATTTAGAATCGTACAATGTTAATTTATTTTGGTAGGATTGTGGAAACAAGAGAAAACAGTCATTTGGAATCATACAGTGTTACATTATTTTGGTAGGATTGTAGAAACAAGAGAAAAAAGTCATTTAGAATCGTACAATGTTACATTATTTTGGTAGGATTGTGGAAACAAGAGACAACAGTAATTTAGAATCGTACAATGTTACATTATTTTGGTAGGATTGTGGAAACAAGAGAAAAAAGTCATTTAGAATCGTACAATGTTACATTATTTTGGTAGGATTGTGGAAACAAGAGAAAAGAGTAATTTAGAATCGCACAATGTTACATTATTTTGGAAGGATTGTGGAAACAAGAGACAACAGTAATTTAGAATCGTACAATGTTACATTATTTTGGTAGGATTGTGGAAACAAGAGACAACAGTAATTTAGAATCGTACAATGTTACATTATTTTGGTAGGATTGTGGAAACAAGAGAAAAAAGTCATTTAGAATCGTACAATGTTACATTATTTTGGTAGGATTGTGGAAACAAGAGAAAAGAGTAATTTAGAATCGCACAATGTTACATTATTTTGGAAGGATTGTGGAAACAAGAGACAACAGTAATTTAGAATCGTACAATGTTACATTATTTTGGTAGGATTGTGGAAACAAGAGACAACAGTAATTTAGAATCGTACAATGTTACATTATTTTGGTAGGATTGTGGAAACAAGAGAAAAAAGTCATTTAGAATCGTACAATGTTACATTATTTTGGTAGGATTGTGGAAACAAGAGAAAAAAGTCATTTAGAATCGTACAATGTTACATTATTTTGGTAGGATTGTGGAAACAAGAGAAAAAAGTAATTTAGAATCGTACAATGTTAAATTATTTTGGTAGGATTGTGGAAACAAGAGAAAACAGTCATTTAGAATCGCACAATATTACATTACTATGACCGAATGTGAAAACAGTAATTTAGAATCGTAAAATGTTAGTTTAATATGACGGAAAATGAAAAGCAAGTAAGATTATTTCATAAAAATGCTCTAATAGTTTTTTAAACCAAACTTTAAAAAAATAATGACAAGTATATTTGTGTTAACGATATACATAGTAAAATGGTAAGATTTAGGGTAAACGAGGCTATTATTGCCCGCAAATAGTGATTGCCCATTATCACTTTAATTGTCCTTGTCTCACCAACGTACGTAAATATTTCACCGAAATCTAGTTCAACGTAAATCGACAATCTACCATATAGGCAGAAACAATCACTTTGTTGAAAAGTGAAATCAGATTTTGTGAAGTTCTTAGAAGTTTTTTCAATATTGCAGATATTTCTTATATTATTTATCTGTGAATATATTATTGTGGGAATCACTACGAACAAGTAAGCAATCACTCTACATTTAGCTATATTTTTGTTCATTTATTAAAACTGTATTCAATTATGGTATACCCTAACTAAATAATATAATCGATAAATAATTGGATAGATAATTAATTAAATATTACGTAACTATTATTTGTTTTGCTGGACCAAACCTACACCCATTCAAAGTAAAAATTTCCTTAAGTGGGCAACCATTACCTATTTTACTCAACTTGATGCTAAGTTCGAGGGTTCAAATAAAGAAAGTTTAGAGACAACAAGACAATATAAAATATTAACTGGAGAATTCACCTGCATCATAACTATTTCCTTAAGCGGGCAATCATTACATGTTTTACCCAACTTTGTGCAGTGGCCGAGGGTTCAAATAAAGAACATTTAGAAACAACAAGACAGTATAAAAAAATAACTGGAGAATTTGTCTGCATCATAACTATTTTATTAAGCGGATAGTCATCACCTACTTTACCCAACTCGATGCAATGTTAGAGGATTCAAATAAAGAACATTTAGAGACAACGAGACAGTATAAAACATTCGGGCAATCATTACCTCTTTAACCCAACTTGGTGCAATGGTTGAGGGTTCAAATAAAGAACATTTAGAAACAACAAGACAGTATAAAACATTAACTGGAGAATTTGCCTGCATCATAACTATTTCATTAAGCGGATAATCATCACCTACTTTACCCAACTCGATGCCATGTTTGAGGATTCAAATAAAGATCATTTAGAGACAACGAGAGAGTATAAAACATTCGGGCAATCATTACCTGTTTTACCCAACTTGGTGCAATGGTTGAGGGTTCAAATAAAGAACATTTAGAAACAATAAGACAGTATAAAACATTAACTGGAGAATTTGCCTGCATCATAACTATTTCATTAAGCGGATAATCACCTACTTTACCCAACTCGATGCCATGTTTGAGGATTCAAATAAAGAACATTTAGAGACAACGAGACAGTATAAAATATTCGGGCAATCATTACCTGTTTTACCCAACTTGGTGCAATGGTTGAGGGTTCAAATAAAGAACATTTGGAAACAATAAGACAGTATAAAACAATAACTGAAGAATGCCTGCATCATAACTATTTCATTAAGCGGTTAATCATCACCTACTTTTCCCAACTCGTTGCCACGTTTGAGGATTCAAATAAAGAATATTTAGAGATCATTGTAGAAATGCATCATATATTTGTACAGCGCCATTGGTGATCGTGATTTTGCACACAAACGGCGCTAAACAAATCATCCAAATATTATTATTATTATTAACGAGACAGTATAAAAAGCATTAACTGGGGAATTCATCTGAATCATTACTATAAGCAAATAAATAAATCTTTACAAATATTTTTACATAGAAAAGTTAAAAGAGAAAAAAATAAAATAAAATAGTGCTATAAAAAGAAAATATAAAAAAATAAATGATGTTTATAAAAAATGTATGCAAGCAAAGTAAGACGAAGTATTTCTATTTTTTAATGATAAACTAACTTTTATAAGACAAGGTTTTTTATGCATAGCATAAAGGATAACAAATAATTATAAACAATAATTAGTCTTCCGGAAATAAGCCGACATAGCTCAGTGGATACAGAGCACCTGACCGGACATCAGAAGGCACGGGTTCAATTCCCGTTGGCGGCATTTATTTTTACTCGGGAGATGTTTTCAATTTGTATTAGTATTTCGGATAACTTATTATTGCTTAAAATTATTTGTTATCCTTTATGCTATGCATAAAAAACCTTGTCTTATAAACGTTAGTTTATCATTAAAAAATAATAATATTTGACAAGTCAAAAAATATTTCATCAATAAATGAAGATATCATATGTCTCGACGCCATCTAGTGAGAAATTTAGCACTAACAAAGCCTTTCCTACAAAAATAAAGTTGGTTGTTTACAGGTGAAAAATATAATAAGCTGTAATTGTAATTGTAATTGTTGATTGAGGTACTAGTACATATATATATTTTTTTTTTATCAACGGTATAAATATACCATAAACAATGATAACATGTCACAGTTAAAATCGTAGAAATATTTAAAAAAAGAATTACAAATATATGTGGCATTTGATTGTGAAATGACATTAGAGAGTAAGTAAGTAAGTAAACAAGAGATACAAGTACATAAGTTTCTATAGTGCAAATAAGGTAGAATTAGATTAAATTAATATTGATTGAAAAGATTTGATAGCATAGCCCTCTTGTACCTACCTTGCGTGCAGTTAAATAGATCTGCCACATCTGCGTATCTATTACTAACTTCATGCAACCTAGGTACAAGCGAGTGTTTGGAATACTCAGTCCTGATATTGTTGCATTTAAACAAAATTTTAGAACGAGTAGCTCTCGTGGGTATATGAAATTCAATGAGGTTAATTGAATCATTTGGCGGGTTGGAAATAAGCCGACATAGCTCAGTGGATACAGAGCACCTGACCGGACATCAGCAGGCACGGGTTCAATTCCCGTTGGCGGCATTTATTTTTACTCGGGAGATGTTTTCAATTTGTATTAGTATTTCGGATGACTAATTATTGCTTATAATTATTTGTTAAAAATATTTCAATTTTCTACTAAAAATACTCAATGTATCAAATAATATGTCGGAAGTCGGAATCCATCAGGTTTTGATTTTGATTAATTAGCACATTCTTCCCATAGTATCATTCACTACAGCATTCGTGCACGTCCGGCTAATGTGGAATAAGTCGTTAAACCAAGTTGTTCTTGGTGGTATTTTAAAGTTATTAGTCTGAGTAAGTTAGAACAGTTGATAAAGTTGTGGCAGACTTTATATACGGTCGTGAGTTCATTGTGTGTTCGCCGGTTAGAGAGAGTGGAGACGTTATTATTTATAGTTCGAAAGAATAATTCTGTATTCCCGTTTAGGTTTTTAATTAAGGGTGCCATAGTTCTTGTATCGGTGATTCAATTCAATATTGTATTTGTATGTCTCTCTTGAAAGAATTGAGTTTAAGGCGATGCACTACGTCATGTAATATTTTAAATCGAGCCGCTATCAATAACAGCCCTTACGTAGATGGCGATAAGGTTTAAATTCCCCCTTAACACCATCCGCCTGTTTTGATTTATGCAAGAAAAACACATGGCCAAAAAATGCCTTTTATTTTATTTTGTGGATGTTCAGGCATAAATTTTTTTTTTCACATCATTTTATAAATAACTTAATTTGCCACAATATACAATAAAATCATAACCGAAAATTGGTTCGTAAGTAGGAGATTTTGAACTTTAAAGAAGTTTTCATAGGCATTTATACATTATTTTTTTCTGGGCTTATAAAAAGACTTATCTAAAAATTACTCGATTATTTCAAAGGCCGAGATGTATTCAACTCGCAGAATTTAATTAAAGCATCTGAAACATTTCTAGGCGACCAAATTTTCAAACCAAAAACACATAATTTTGAATTACTACGTATTGCATCGCCTTAAATACATACAAAACTATTTATTCATATTCGTATTACGTATGTACGGGCGCAATCAAAAAATTCGTCTTAATATTGTAAAGCGTAACTTGCAAAAACCGTATTATGAATACGTAGATTAAAACGAACGTCGCGTTTAACCTTAAACTTAGAAAGATACTTACCACTTGATTCTGTAAAAGCTCTTCAAGATAAAGGATGATTTTGTACATTTCTGTACAACCATCGACAAGAGCACATAATGACACGGAGGATAAATTACCTGATACTTAACACCTAGTACATGATGTTAACTACGTTGTGAGGTATATTGTTGCTGTGTAGAATGTACAAAGGTAGCAATTTATATAATTTTATTGCTTTTACATAAATTACGAAGTGTAGACGTGAAAAAATTGGCCATTCAGCAGTTCCTCGTCCTGGGAGGACATAAAACATACAACGGCGAAAAACACTAAATGTGAAATGAAACTTACTCTAGCTGGATCGTAACACTTACTATTTACGATGGCAGAGTGATTGCGAGAGAAAGGCAAGGACGTAAAGAGGATTGGGTACCAATATGGACGAATTTAACATTGTCCTAGTTTAACACGACGTAAATGTTGGGCATGACTTGTGAAAATACGTGAAAAATTCATCAAACAACGTTAAATTCTCTGCTAAACCAAATGTGACACAAAATAGGAATTTAAAATCGAATTCCGATACGTTATGAAACTGAACGAAAAAGAGTGAAAAATGAATAAGTTTGCGTGGAATGAGTGCAAAATACTCTAAATATTAGGTTCCATATAAAACGAAAAACTACACTAAAGTATTCATGACTAAAAGCACTATGAAACTATAATAGGCATAAAGAAAGTTAAAATTGAACATTCAATATTTAATTTATATGCTGTACGAAACAATCTTCTTAAGGCGATGCCATACGTAGTAATGCAAAATCATGTGTTTTCGGTTTGAAAATTTGGTGGCCTAGAAATGTTTCAGATGCTTTAATTAAATACTGCGAGTATAATACTTCTTGGCCTTTGAAATAATCGAGTGTTTTGTACATAAGTCTTTTTATAAGCCTAGAAAAAAATAATTTATAAGGCCTATGAAAACTGCTTTAAAGTTCAAAATTTCCTACTTACGAACCCATTTTCGGTTATGGTTTTATCGTATAATGTGGCAAATTAAGTTATTTATAAAATGATCGGAAAACATTTAAACATTTATGCTTGAACATCCACAAAATAAAATACAACGCACTTTTTGGCCATGTTCTTGTCTAAATCAAAACAGCTGGATGGTGGTATGCGGGAATTTAAGCCTTATCGCCATCTACGTAAGGAGTGTTATTAATGGCGGCTCGATTCAAAATATTGCACGACGGAGTGCATCGCCTTAATATACAAATATTCAGCCATCGTATGTTTGTGCTCGCAAAACTAGAAAAGTATTAGACCGATATCGCTGAAAATTTCAAAGTTTGTTCTTATTAGTGCCAGGAGTGTTTATAGAGTGGTTTTAACGGTAAAAGAAGGCGGGACGCCCGAGGAATAATTAACCCAATATCTCTGCACCGGAATAAGATACGGAGTAATGTAGTTTTTTAACAGCAACATTGTGGTATGCAGAATTGAATGTCGGAGATGACCGAGAAAGATATTAGCAATAGCGGAGCATTGTGGGGTCCACTACAAAAAGTTATAATAAAATAGTTAAAATCCTTTTATTCAGTACTACATTACCTGCACAACTATATATACACAAAAAGTTGATAAAACCTGAAAAAAAAGAAAGGTTAACTCATCATTACAGGGGGCCCGGAAACTCGTAATACAAGCTAGAAACTGGTGAATCTACATCATATAGAGTACCCAAAAAAACTTATTTTTTAACGATCTGAGTTTATTAATTTTCTCTATTTAACTTTTTTTCCATTTTATCGGCATTTAGAGGGAAAAAAACTATTATTATTATTTCATTATACATTAAACAGCTGATATTAACCACAAAGCGACCTTTTTTTCTCACAAATTAGACCTAAAAAATTCCATCTTTAGAATCGATGTACTCGAAAACGAAAGCCCAAATAAAAAAAAAGTTATACAACAAAACCAACTCCAAATGAGATTCACCAGATTCCCACTTTACTGTGATGTATAAGAATATAATTTTATACGAAACGATAACCGATGAAAAAAAAATACGTATCAGCAATAAATGTCCTATAAACGTAAACTAACACAACGTTTACCCAGAACACGAACATAACGTTTATTGGTTTTTAATACGTAGACAGATAAAAAAACATTATTATGTAAATGAGTTAATAAAATAAAGAAAATTGGAGACTATTTTCGTCATGTAAATAGACTTTTTTTATCGAATGGTCAACATCAATATTTACTGTTTTTCTTCGGTAAAATCCTAACCTTTTCAAAACTAGCTTAGTCGATTTGAAATAAAGATTGTTTGGTGTACCTACAAGTCATATTACATTTAACTCAGTACTTTCAACACTTTTATTCAGTTTGCAATGTTCTGTGTATTTTAAATGAGCTATATAATTTTTTTTAATATTCATTAAAAACGAATACTGTTTTAAAAACGAGATAAAATTAATCTGATTGTTACGACAGCGACGCGAAATGTGAATTATTCACTTTGACCATTTTTAGGATTTTATTAATGGAATCTAATATAAATATTTGAGGCAAATTGGAAAGACTTATGATTTCTCTTACTAAAGTCAAAAAAATTACACATTTCCGCTTTATAGAAACAAAGATAAAAATACTTTTACAAAATATGGCCTTCATATATGACCTTAAAACGCTGGAGGGGTTAATACAAATATACGTAATTTTACTTTTATTTGATACTAAATAAGCTTTTGTGTTGAAATATATGAAAACCGAGAAAGCGATATAAAAATAAAGCCGTTTAATATAAATTTATGATCGTAAATTGTGGATTAACGTATTATGGAAGTTATACCAACGAATTTCAGATTTAAAAAACATCCTGTTTTGTATGTGGGCAAAAAAATAAGACATTTTACATTGCAATGAAAACATGATACATTGCAATGGAATGAAGATTTTTGAATTCAATTTTATGTGTTGATAAAGTTGTCTATTTTGTCATATACTCGATTATAACCAGTCTATATTGTATTTGGTTTTCTTTTTTTCAAGTCTTTACTACCAGTAAACACTTGGTCGTATGAAGAGGAAACAAGGGTGCCGATGGAATGAAGATTTTTGTATTCAATTTTATGTGTTGATAAAGTTGTCTATTTTGTCATATACTCGATTATAACCAGTCTGTATTGAATTTGGTTTTCTTTTTTTCAAGTCTTTACTACCAGTAAACACTCGGTCGTATTAAGAGGAAACAAGGGTGCCGATGGAATGAAAATTTATGTAGTCAATTTTATGTGTTGATAAAGTTGTCTATTTTGTCATATACTCGATTATAACCAGTCTGTATTGAATTTGGTTTTCTTTTTTTCAAGTCTTTACTACCAGTAAACACTCGGTTGTATTAAGAGGAAACAAGGGTGCCGAGAAATTTAAATAATAGGTATTTTACAAAACAGTCGCTATCACTGTCGTTTTTACCCCCCCCCCCCCCCCCTCGAATATAGAGCGAAAGGGACAACTCAACCACATGCTGATTATACCTAAATAAAATCGAGATTTTGTATTTCCACGTTTTCTTCTCTAAAATTAGAAAGATTTTGAAAGTTTTTTTCGCCAACTGTATTAGCTGTCTGTACGTCACGCTTTTTTTAAAATACATGTCAAATGTGTATACTGAACGTCTGTTGATCGATCAAACAAGGAATATAAAAAATAAAAATTTGGAGGGTCCTATAAGAAGTAACTTATCAAAAATAGCAAAAAGTAAGGACATGCCAGTGGTGGACATTTTTTTTATTTGATTATATTTAGGAAACATACAGATTTAAATGTGATTTAAATTTGCATTTAAGATATTGAGTATAAAATAAACCAGTTCCAAGTTCCATTTACAATCTTTTTTATAGTTTCAGTTAAGTGAATAAAAATTATGAAAAGGATAAACGAACAGTTAAAAATAATTGTTTTGGTTTAAGTACATTGTAAGATTAATTTTATTTAATACCATTAAGTAGGTATGTAAAAGGATGTCTTTTCACTAACGTGGTGTTATTTGGTTGTAGTTTCGATACCGCCCACAAGATGTCGATAGAGTGTGTAGATCAAGGTTTTATCTAGTCAATGTAATTTAAAAGTATTTCCACAGATGGCGATACTTACACCGTCCGACAGAGATAGCATGTCGGTTGTAACCGAATGGTTACGAGTACAGCCAATGCTAGCCAATCCCTAGATAGGGCGCTCACTTCCAGTAGCTTTCCTCGTTAGAATAACTCATAGAGATTAATTGTAATTATCTTACGATAGTTAAGTACTCGTAATATTTGACGAACCAAAGAATTTATTGAATTTTCCCGATCTTACGTGTATTCTATACCAAGAAGATCATTATATCTCATACCAGTACATTACATAGGTGACTCCATTACTCTGAACATGTAATGGAATCTTTCCAGCAATTGGATTTAACGCGTAATTCGTAACCAGATTAGAAAGATAACTGATCAACTTATGATTTATAATTTTCCTAAGAAATGCGAATTAAATTGATATGTAATTTTCGATTTGGACAATTTAGGACAGGGCTGACACAAAGATCAAATAGAACGAATTATTAACTAGACAGATAGGTTTTAAAATGCATTTTAGATTAACTCGCATTGACGATGAACATTAAAATAGTAATAACCGATAAATAACTAGAGTTAAGGTTGTCAATAATGTGGTGATGGTAATTTTATGTGCTGTGCACAAGGCAGATGATTGATGTCGATATTTAATCGATCACATGGGGGCTATAACTCGGAGCTAAGACTTCGATAAAAAATAGGCAAGTTCTCGTACCTATCTACGACTTTAAATTAAGAACACTTCAATAAATCGATTGATTTATTGTCTTTATAAAAATATGTAAGATCATGCTTAGTGTCTTAAATTTAAAGCAGAAAATATGCTTGTTTGAAACAAGAAGTAACTCTTAAATAGTGAGCTCTGGCATTTTGAAAATTGAAGGCCAAAGCAATTATTTTTGAGTTTTAACTATTTATATCATGATCTATGTAGTATTAACAAACATCCAATAATTTACATAATAAATTCAGAGACGGGTAAGTACAACACAATATTGCTATATTATAATTAAAACAATATTTCCAAGAACACGTCAAAACTTATATATTTAATACATTTCATAGAAAAAGGTAATTTGAAAACTTTGAGAAAAGAGAATGTTGAAAATTGGGCAAAAACGGGTAGTAGGTTTAGGTATTGCAACCATAGTTGAGGCGAACATATTACTCACACAGATGCATTGCTTGCACACGACATGTTTTAAAATAACTTTTTGACTTCACGTCAAAAGTTTGTTTCTTAGAGTCAATTGTTTCACAGAATTTGATCAATACGTCAAATTTCAAAGGTAATATAATCAAGTTTTGTGAAAGTTCTACTCAAATTCTGTTGTTATTATATTATGGCCAGGAGTTTCACAGAACTTGCAAATCTTCAAAGTTACCATTTCAAGTTCTGTGAAAATTCCATTCAACTTTTATTATTATTCTATTATGGCTCTAGAACAATTCATAAAAGTTCAATATCAACATTCAAGTTCTATGTAAGTTCCGTTACTATTTAATTATGGGTCAGTTTTTTACAAAATTTTAATAATAACAGAACTTCAATAGAACTTTCGCAGAACTTAAATATTATATTTGAAATTAAATGAATAATTGTTAAAGTTCTGTGAAATAATCAATGTAAACAACTGTCCCTTAGTGATTTTGGGAGTGTTGGGAGTTGAGTTTACATATGCACCAATACACACAATATTAAATTATTATGGTTGAATTTAATTGTGCGTAATTACGTAGTAAAAATCCAGATGCATGTACACGACAATAATTTTAAAAAAAATACATTAAAAAAATATCTTCCACTTTTGAATATTAGTGGCATACATAAGAACATGCAATAAATATTCTGTATTCAGACAATGAGATGTTATTTAGTAGATTCCCCTTCGTTGTATTACATTGTATAATTTTTGTCTTTAGAATCTAGTCTTAGTTTATGTCCAAAATTACGACATTCAGCTTGTAACTCTTGTAACTATTCCTATTGTTCCAAACATCATACCAGGCGCGCTTGACCACTGAACACGTAACTCATAGAAGTGTGATGAAAACCGATTTGAAAAAACTGATGTCGCTAATTTAAATAAGACGTGTCGACTTCTAAGCCCAAAGGCCAGTGAAATTGATTATTTATTCAAGAAAAACACCTCCGCGATTAAGATCGTCGACTACAAATCCAGAGGTCGCAGATATAAAATAATAATATACTTATTTATTTATGATTTTTGAAATAGATAAATAGTTAGCTATGTTCTAAAAATTCATCATATTTTCGTAATTTAATTTTAAATTTGTTTATGTAATTTTATTTCTTCTGTTAATTTGCCAAATATCTTCATTGCTTTGTAAATCAACGATGGGTTTTTTTTCTGAAGGGGAGTCTTTTTTCATTTCTTTTTCTCGTCTTATGTATTATACAGCATATTTGCAGCACGTTCCAGAATGACATTTTTTTTTATTTTTTTTTATATTAACTCCACACAGGAGGCCCTGAAGAAAATAATTTCCCTCAGGGCCTATGTCATCTTTGGGGATGCTGTGTGGAGGGTCTTTTTTTGGAGAGGAAGGAGTGAACATGGGTCTTGAAGAGTCCCATGTTGTAGGAGGGAGGAAACACAGAGGCCGGCAGTTCGTTCCACAGCCGAGCTGTTGAACTCAAGAACGAATCGTAGAAGCAACCCGTTCTTGTGTGACAAATGTCAACCGTGTACAAATGTTGGGCACGCGTTTGGCGTGTATCCCGACTACGCACCGGTGCCGAAGGGATCAATGACGCTAGTTCCTCAGAGCATCTTCCATTGTAATATCGATAGAACAAGGACAGCATACCTACCTCACAACATTCCATAGTCTCACCGTTGTATGTCTAGAAGTTGTGACTCTTGTGTGATACTCACATAAAAAATAAAAGTAAGGAGAAAATGAGCTTACTTCAGGCATACGGGCAAGCCCACAAAAAACTTCTATATATATGTATCTTTTCAGTGCTCGCGACAAAGACAAAGTTCGTGTCAGCAAAAGAACACGAATCTAAATTTCGACAGACTCAAAGAAGAAACTTTACAAACTCAAACTTAAATGTCACCAAACTAAAAAAGTTAGATCTCTAAAGTTTAAGCGACAGTGAAATGGGAAAGAAAAAGATGTCTGCGTCTTCCAGTGAAATACAAGTTAAAATTGGTTTAAAAGATTGCACTGCTGTGGTTCTAGGTTGTAAGATTAAAACTAGAATAATTGGGTCGCCGAGAAGATATTGAGTAAGGATATTATGTAAATACTAACGAAGAGCCTTGAAAAATCACGAGGTATTATAATTGTGGGGTTGATAATTATTGCTAAAAAGAACAGACTTTAAAAAAATTACGAAAAGTTTAAATGAAATAAATACAAATTTCAAATATAGAATTCAAATAATTTTCTGGTGAAAAATATGATATCATAGGTAGGTACATTATCAATCTTCTAAATTCTTGGCACATCCGTACTTATTTTGAAAAAGACACATAAAACAATATATTATGGGTTGGAATTTTATCGCTTATCTGAATTATAGACACGATCAGTTCCAATTTTCAAAATGACACTAAAATCCAAAACAAACCCGAGTTCGTTGTACCAGAGTTACACTAACAGACAGGCAACGAATATTTCTTAGCTAATAATTAAATTAAATGTATCGAAAGATAAAGTGCTAATTATATTTAAAAAAAACTATTTTCTGATCCGTTATGAAGCTTTTGTAAACATAACTATAAATTTATTGTTGATTTGTTCAGATAAAAATTTAAAAAAAAAACTGTTCTGGGAAAATAGTATTTGTTTAGCCTAGGGCCAGCTCACTCCATCGGAGGTCATTTACCTATAGTTTGTAAATAGTAAAAAGGTAGAAAGTCGAAAACCTTATCATGATTAATTTCTTTAAATATTATTATAATTATATATTTTTCTTAATTGTAAATTGAAATATAAAGTTATTATTCTTAGATCAAAAAATGAACGTGGACTACAAAAAACAAAATTTCAGAAAAACTTTTTGTGTGAATACCGTAAAAGACTTCGGAAGGAGAATGTCACGGACTGCTAACATTACAAAATCGGTCATATAAGCTTTGTTGAGAGGTTAATCTTTATTCTTCTGGTCACTTTTTCTGACCCAATGATCAAGAATTCCTAGTCAATAATTTCGTAAGAAATCGTTGTACAATTAGAGTAGCGGTGATTAACACATACCTACTGAGGATTGTGTGTTGTCAAAGCGTCACTGAGAAACAGTATTTTATCTTGCTTAAACCAACGGTTTCAGCGTAAAGGGGACAATTTGAAATGTTTTTACAATTATTTGAAAAATTTTAAAATGCAAAATTTATTTTCTGAAGTAGATTATACAAGTTTGAAATATGCTGTAAGTAAGCAATGCATCTGTGTGAGTAGATATTGATTGTGATCGCTTCAACGATCTTTGCGACACCTATGATATTGATAGGTGTTCTACGTCTGCGTAGAACGTTATCCGGAAACAAAATAAATTATTAAGTCACATATTTGTATCTGCTTTCTCGCTACCCTATTTCAATGCCTTATCACAGTTATGTCATTTTACAGATAAAAAATATTATCTCTTTCTTACAATGATATTCTTCGCATTCATCGAATCCAAAAAAACCAGTAAAGAAGCACAGTATTATCGTTAATAAGCAGTAGGACTAATATTTACCCGGCGAGTTTACAAGCTAAATAAATAAATAAAATAGATTTACACAGGAATAAGTTGATAAGTGCTGCGTAAATACATACTTAGTCCATTTTCGGCAAGTTTAAAACCAGCTACTCATTCAAAGATAAAGTATAATACTATAATGTTATTGAATATAAATTATATTGCGCGAGTAAATTTTACTTGATGAATTTGTGATATTTCACAATTTATTTATTGCATACTTGCAGCACGTTCCAGAGTGGAAGGTACTCTCAGAATCGCCCTGGTGTAAGACCTCCATTCAGAATTGAAAGGTTGCTTTAAGTTTTGTTTTTTTTTTTTTTTTAAGCTTTTTTTAGATGTAAGCAAATTTTAGATGTAAGCAAAATAGTGGCTCTGGTGACCAGATCTGAATGGCCAGGTACTCCCCCACCTTTCTCTTCCCCCTCCCACTATCATCAGCCTCACAAAATATCCCGAATGGGTATGCCATAGTCTCACTGGCTCCAGACGGTTGGGAGCACTAGGGATTCTTATGCGGTATTCACATAAAAAAATAATGTCTACCATTCATAATTATCTACTAATTAAACCTATATGCCCGCTCCATTCATTCCCCGGCGGGATTGATGAGGTCCACACGGCGACGCCTGAAGCCCTAGACTGGCTCGCAGACCTAGATGTCTCCCTCTGACCCCCCCACCATACGAAAGAAGAAGAAGATAATTATCTACTTTATTAGATTATAACAACTATTTGAGAATTTGTCACAATAAGCTATTTAATTAGTATACTATCATAGTAACATATATAAGTCACGTGACGAAGTGTACTGACTTTGACATTAGGAATAAAGGAGGCAGTTGTAATGTTTATACCTAGTAAACGTTTTATATTTTTGACAGATAACCTAAAAAATATTTTTTTTAAATAACTCTTAAAAAATCGAGCCAATATTTTGAAATACAATTAAAAATGTTAATAGTCAGAAATTAAACATCATACCATTTCACCGAAGGAGAATGCAGAGAAAATAGAACGCCACACAATATTGGTTATTTGTCTCACACTAGTCACTTCATCCACATTCATATATTTCCATATACATTTGACTGTCCTAAAACGGGAAACTTCCTAGTTGGACAGTCAAAGCTTCCTTTTATATTTGTATATCTTGTATGTAATAAATGTAAAAATAAATAAATAAATAAAAAACATCTCTTGTCATTCCGTCTCTTTACTTGACTGACTAAAGTAATATATTTACCTGATCATGCCACATATCCTTTTCCTCTTTTTTCTGCATGGCCGATAATAGTACAAGCCTAAGCGCGCGACGAATTTTGAAATGTCACGTGATCAAGTCAGTGCCATCGAGCAACGACAGTTTTCGAATGGCAACGATTGTTATTGATACTCGTTGTTCACCAGCCAAGTCTTAATTGATTAATTTTCTTTATTAAGCTCGTATTGGCATTTTAATTAAGTATAATTGAAAATATGCAGTGATTCAAATTAATCACATACCACTGCGCAGAACGGAAACGAATTTATAATTTATTGAAAAACTCCGAAATTCTAGGTCAACGTAACTATTTTCAACTCGTGTCGTATTTCCAACATATTAGAGAGTGAATCTTATAAAAAAAAGGATCGATAGCATCTCCTATCCTCATCCTATATCTCTTCGATAACCTTATAATGATAATAATATTGGACAATTTTTATAGCGACGCTTTTGTGAGTTATCACCTCAGGAGCATATCAGCTCAAGTCATCTATCCGGGTATGTGTTTGCTGCTAATAAAGAGCACACACCAAATCCTCACATAGATACCAGACCTTCAATAAAGACAGAAGATGGAGATTCTACAGCAAGAATCCTAGGTGGTGAAGAAACTGGACCAGCTGCTGCAGCGAGAGAGACTACCGTGCCCACCAACAGTGCCAGCACGAGGTTCGTCATCCGTCCAGGTATGTGTCTGCTGCTAATAAAGCGCTGACACAATATCCTCACATAGATAACAGACCTTGGCAGCACTGCTGTGACGTTCGGCGAGTCCATCATATCTAGTCTCTATTAATAATAATAATACGATTTATACAGCGCCGCTCTTGTGCAAAATCACCTCTCCTAGTCTATTTTAGTCACTTCTTAGCTATTCATGCCACTTAGTGCCTCATTAGTTTTAAGGCAAAATTAAACTCCTATCTCTATATATTTTTTGGCTTAATCTTCTTTTTAACATCATAAATATTTGCATACCTATACAGTGCCTGTTTTATTGCTAATTACTAGACATCGGATTATAGGCACTAACAAAGTGCCAAAATATGCATGCAAATATGTACTAAAAAAGGCCAAAATATGCACTAAAAACTCTTGATTTGCCCAAAATATGCACAATGCAAAATCAAAAAACCATTTATATTTTTATATATTTTAATTAAAGACCGTACGAAAACAGCGAAATATTCTTAAAAATATGCATAGTTTTTGTGACAATATACAACTAAGTATTTTTCCAAATTTTCGAGCTCAAATTTGTGACGTTTGTCACCCAGTATTAATTTGTACGCCGAAAACGACCTCTCTACGTCAACTGACGTCATTGGACAAAATTTTAAATTTTGCGTCATTTCTGGAGATATCTGTTTAAGCAGGGTGCCGTTGATGTAGGCATGAATGTTCTTCATATCTTCAAGACTCTGGTTTTTAAGCAATATAGAGTCTAACTTTTTACGAATCTTTTCTGATATTGAATTAGGAAGGGCGTTGGCGAGTTCGATCATTATTTCCAGTATTTCTATTGCTTTAATTAGAGGAAGGTTTTTGTTTCCAATTTTTTATGGTATCTGGTAACTTGTGGAAATATGTTGAGATGAGGGCGATATTCTGTTTAATGGATGCGTCTTCAAATGCTAGCTTGCTTGAATGAATTGCAATGGCCTCAGAACTGTCAAATTGCCCAACTACTTGTTTTACGGCCTCAAAATTTTCAGCATAGAATAATACTGCCTTTAGCCAAGTACCCCATCGAGTAATTATGGGTTCTGGCGGCAATGCTAGATTTGGCAATTGCTCTTTATAAGACTGCACACGCACCGTCGCGTTTTAAAAACACTTTTTTTGTAGAGGAAATCAATTTATTAACATTCCCATACTCTTGCCGTATCTCTTCTGTAAGGCGATGAAACCCGTGAGCTAAGCAGGTAATGTGTAGTAAATTTGGATTGACCAGCTTTCACCATGTATGGCGCAGCATCAGAAACAAACATGCAGATTTTTTCATCCACGCTTTTGTAAGGTGATTTTTGCATAACAATCCCTACCGCGTTTCAGTCAGTCAGCCACCGCGCTCGTGCCCCTAGCGTCATCGTCACCTAGCTCCCTATACGTAGATGATACCTCCCGCTAAACGAAATATGCACGATTTGGGAAAAAAGGCTGAAATATGCATTAACATCTTAATTAGAGAGTTATATGCATTTGCATATGCAAATATGCAAATGCATATAATCCGATGTCTACTAATTACAAATGAATAAACATAGCTGCTAAGTTTTTGCTCCATAATGTTCAATGTGAAGAAAACAGATTGTTAGTTCATCTTTAAAACGTTTCTACTTCCATTAGAAGTCTATCGAATACCACTACGAGACGATAAAATTCAATATTTCTTCTTATCACTATTCTCCTCACGTCCGAAATTACCATTATTTTTCCATCGCAATGTCCAAAACGGAAATCGAATTAAATGCAGTAGAACCACAGAACATTATCTGTGCAGCTAAGGGGCGTCCCATACACGGGAAGATCCGGCTCCATCACAGATGCTGCGACCGCGGCGAGATGAATGTTGCGGTGTGACCCCCTTCTCTGCATGGTCATGCGGGGAGCCGCACCCGAGGAGGTGAGTATGCTGTAGTAAACGGCCTGGATTTGGCAAATTTGACCCTGATACATTCTACTGAAAAGGGAAGTTGTTTCAAAAGCGACAGCAGTAATTAAAACATGAATATTAAGGCGATGCACTACGTCGTGCAATATTTGAAATTGAGCCGCTATCAATAACAACCCTTACGTAGATGGCGATAAGGTTTAAGTTCCCGCTTAACACCATCCGCCTGTTTTGATTTATGCAAGAAAAAAACATGGCCAAAAAGTGCCTTTTATTTTATTTTGTGGATGTTCAGGCATAAATATTTAATTTTTTTCCGATCATTTTATAAATAACTTAATTTGCCACATTATACAATAAAATTATAACCGAAAATGGGTTCGTAAGTAGGAGATTTTGAACTTTAAAGCAGTTTTCATAGGCCTTATACATTATCTTTTTCTGAGCTTATAAAAAGACTTATCTAAAAAATACTCGATTATTTCAAAGGCCAAGATGTAGTCCACTCGCATTATTTAATTAAAGCATCTGAAATATTTCTAGGCGACCAAATTTCCAAACCAAAAACACATGATTTTGCATTACTACGTATGGCATCGCCTTAATGTCGAAGAGCCAAATTTAAAATGACATTATTTTTTTATGGCGAAACAAAACACATGCTAATACAGGGTGTATCGGCACGTACCCGACAAACTTTAACCAGCTATTCCTTAGCATATTTGGAGTAAAAAATCTTATGTGCACTTTGCTGTCCGGTAACGTTTTTTTTTTAATAAAAAATTTACTATTCATATTTTCACCACATGTCACCACTGTTTTATCCTTTGACAAAGTTTGAAAACCCATCTGACAAATATTTTATTCGAATTCCGTTGAATAATGCACGTGTGTACCTATATTGGCGCACGTTTACAGTCACAACGAAATAGCACGGCATCATTCGTGTAATTTTTAACTATTATTATTTGGTGTGTGCGAAAGAGCGAAGACGCTTTTTGACATACTTGCTTATAACAGCTGTTGAACACGAAACGCAATGCCAATGACAGTCATGTAGTGTGGAAATTTTAAATTTTTTTGTTTTTAATTGAAAAAAAAAATGCTACCGGACAGCAAAGTGCCCATAACATTTTTTACTCCAAATGTGCTAAGGAATAGCTGGTTAAAGTTTGTCGGGTTAGTGCCGATACACCCTGTATACTGACTAAAAATGTACACAACGCTTGATTGGTAAATGTCGGGCAGATAGATTTAATTAGGTTTATTATTAAGATGTATCCCTACCTTAAATCGCTTCACAAAGCTGCCCAACCGGGTGGCGACATAGTTCCTTTACCTTTACACTATACAGACAGGAGCCCTCTTTTGAGGTTAACATTAAGGCGAAGCTTAATGCCAAATCACTATTTTGATTAATCTTTATAACGAATTGGTGTATATTATGAATACCAAAAAATATGATTTAGATAAATTGAAGGTTTTCCTATCGCTTCGCTTGAGTAGAATACAAATAAAAAAATAAATTACAAAAATATAAATGCAAACTACTAAAAAAATATTTTTTCAATGGAAATGTATGAACTTATAAAGGAAACAATTTTTGAAAAATACGGTATTATAGCTAAGATTATCTGTGACAGTTTCACTTGATTAACTTTTTTGCTTTCTTATAAAATTATTTACAAAATAAATAAAAACCAGTTTTTTTTCTTGAAATCGAACGTTTCTAGACTCCGTTTGTCAAGCGCTTTTAATGCCTATTACCAACGATATAAGGTATACCAAGAATGGTGACCGGATAAATCATCACAATGATAATTCATCACATCTTTAAAAAGTTATATAAAGTCATGGAAAGTGATGAAACAAAAACTTTATTAACTGGGTTAAGTAGGTTAGGTTAGGTTAGGTTTAATTTTTTTTTCATCGATTCTAATGACTTTAAATCACTTTTTAAAAGTGTGTTGAATTGTCACTATGTTGAGTTATCATGGAACCACCAAGAATATACACATTTAGAATGTAGCTTCCTCTTTAAAAAAAATTACACTTGCCAAACGACGTTGACAAATAGACTGTTACCTTACTTACGCTAACTATTTGTAAGGCGCGCAAGAGCGATTTTTGTCACTGCAACAGTTGCGTCAATGTTTCAAAATCCATTGCAGTATATGAAGGTGCTCGCATGTGGCGACGTGAAATTAGGGCGACTTTTTTAGATTTTCTATAGAATTTGAAACAGTGACAAAACTGTTGCCGTGTTCTTATAGTGAGTTCTTTTTTTAACCTTTCACTGCAATTTTACTAACTAAAAGTAATGTATGAAAAAGAAGAAAATTCTTTCAGATGCAACAAAAAAATAATCACGCACTTAATGGGAACAATGCGGATCAACTTCTAAAGCAAACATCTCACAATAACTTCAAATACCACGCTTGAATATTATCACACCAAAAAATAAGTAAAAAAAGTCGACAAATATCTATGTAATGTAACACCAGAAACTAGAAGTGAATTTGAATACACAAAAGTCTGCTCGGATATTCAATTTCCCGCCTTGTCAATCACATATTCCATTTTCAAACGTTTGAAACTGCGCGGGATATTTCTGAAGCATGGCGGACCAACCATTTAGTGGCGAGCGCTAAAAGGCATTAACTTTTATGGAATTATTACGTTGGGAAATTTGAAAGTGCTCTCCCATTTTAAATTTTAAAGTGCACTCGGACAATTTATTAATATTTTACAACACGGTTTGACAACTTTGTATTGATTTTCAACAGTTCAAAAACTTTTCAAGCGTAGGGAAAATGCAATATATTCATACTTATTTTGCACGAACTTGAACCTTTTAAAACTACACAGATCCATAATAAGCTTTTAATTTATAGTATAGGAAAGTATAAGTTTTAACTGAATTTTTATATATAGATATGTATTGAAAAATCACTTTTTTTTGGTTTGTTCGAGGATTGAACCTTCCTCCCCAGGGACCGAGTAAAATATTTTTTGTAAATTTTTGGTCAGCAGCCTGTTTTATGTAGGTACTTAAATAAAATAAAATAACAATGGTATTTTACAAGTCTTACAAAAGTGAATATTATCCAAATAATATTATTATTATTACTATAGAAATTTCCCATCTTTTTATATTTCATTTTTTTTTAATATGAAACCGCAAAAGGGTCCCGGCTGCTCCCAACCATCTGGAGTCAGTGAGACTATGACATCCCCAATTGGGGTATGTTGTGAGGCTGAAGATAGCGGACAAAAGAAGGAGATGGGGAAGAGGAAAGTAGGGAAGTACCTGGCTATTCAGATCTGATCACCAAACACGGCCAAAGCCATTTCAAGGAATGATTCAATGCTTAATGGTGGTCTAACACCGGGGCGATACTGAGATATCAACTTCCACTCTGGAACGTGCCGCAAATATACTATATATCATTTTAAATAAGAACTTTGAGAAATAACACAAAACAATCCAATAAAATTTATTTTCGCAAGCCGGGATTTGAAACCACGACCTGCCGCTTGCTTGTCGAGAGCTTTACCCCTCGACTACGGAGTCCGTCGAAGCCGTACATATTGATTTGTCTATACAAAAAGGTAAAATCAATAATTCAATCAAACTGAATAATAATCGATTTTTAATACTTAACACACAATTTAAAAAAAAAACATTTGCATGAATATTTTATTTTTTATTTAAAAATGTAAATGTCGATAATATCAAAGATTTGATGAAAAAATATTATTTTTGGTTTGACTGAGGTTTGAACCTATCAATTTAATTGTCATGAAACGGGAAACCTTCCCAGTTGGACAGTCAAAGGTTCATTATTCTGTAATTGTATTTTTTAGTATCTAATAAATAAATGTGATCTCTGCATTCACTGTGATCAAATCAATCGTAATGAAGAATTCGACGTATTCTTCGAAACCTACAATGAGTTTTTAGCATAATATACTCATTATTAGGAGTGAGCGTTATTTAACGTAACTAGATACAATAACTAGTTTCGTCGATGTAACGGAAATAACTAGTCTCGATAAAATTACAAGTAGTTATTTTTGTAAATGCGTTATTTGGTGTTGGGTGTGATGTAAAGTAGTTTCGGCCGTTTCGCATGCGACCGCGTTTCAGTAACGCCGCGTTTCGTAACGTAACGCGGTAGTCGGCGCCGTCGGCGGGACGGATTGTTATTTTATTTGTTATGCATATGTGAGACTAGTTTCGGTCGTTTCGCATGCGACCGCGTATTTCCAATCTCTGCCGCGTTTCAGTAACGCCGCGTTTCGTAATGTAACGCGGTAGTCGGCGGTATTGTTATGTTATGCATATAAATCACCATTAGTCCTCGTTTCAGTCGCCTACGCGTTTCGTTGCTCTATCTATAACACTTGTACACATTTTAATATTGACAGTTATTTTGAAATATTATTATGTTATTTTTGCTTATAAATGTATCTTATGTAATAAATAAATAAAAAATAAATCTGTTTGTATGAGGGTGACGACCGTAATTATAGAAGGGTAAGCAGAGAGGATAGACCGCTTTTATTACCTCCAATGTTTTGTTTTACATTGAAAATAATTAAATAATTTTAGCGCGACTGAAACGTGAAAGGGATTGGAAATACACCTCCCGGGCAGCCGAGCGAATACCGCACAAGAGTCCCAACTGCTCCCGTCTGGAGCCAGTGCGAAACAATTTATTTTTGGGGTATACCATGTAGCGCTACCCCCTTCTTTAGCCAACGTTTCGGACAGCGTTACAGTGTCCATCATCATACCGCACAAGAGTCCCAAAAGCTCCCGTCTGGAGCCAGTGCGACTATGGCACCCCCAATTGAGGTATGTTGTGAGTTGTGAGGCTGAAGGTAGTAGGGAGGGGAAGGAGATGGGGTAGATGATAGATATCAGTGAAAACGATGAAAAGGTGTAAATAAACAGTAAATATAACGTGCAAATAAACTGTAAATATCAATAACCATTGTATATTATTCGTGATTAGTCGGAACTAATTAATTAATTAGTCCGACTCGGGAGACACGCCAAACGCGGGGCCAACACATGTACATGGTTGACATTTGTCACGCGAGGACGGGTAAGTGAATGAAAATAACTAGTTACAAAAATAACCGTTTTGAAACAGGTTACGCCGACCAAGAAACTTGTTTCGTTACGTTTCTTGAAAATGACGTTACGACCCACGTCTACTCATTATATTATATTAAATTTCATACTCACTTTTGCAATGTATTAGATAAAAAATATCAGTAATGTTGTAATTATTTTATGTAAATAAAATTTAAAAATATATTATATTGCGAAGTTGTCGAACCCTGTCTGACGTGATGTTTGTTTTTCAACCGTTTTTTTCAACGTATCATTAGATTTTTTTTCTAACTGAGTCATGTACAGGTAGCCGCGAGATTTCCTTACGATGACCGCTCACTGTACATATACATTTGTACACACAATGATTTATTTTGACATGCAAATCATGCTCCAACTATCGCATATCAAAAAACGAAATTGATACGTCTCAAATAAGCTTTTGTGTGCACGTTGGGAAATCACAGTGGCACAGTGGTAGAACGCCTACTGTTTAACGGCGTTATTGAGTTATGTGTCCGGAATGAAATTAGAACATTGATTTGTGAAACCAAGTATCGAATTTCAGATTAATTGAAGCACTGTGTCATTTGATAAAACCAGTTTTTTTTGTTAACGTCCTTTCTAATGGAAAAATTAGGCGTGGAGGGCTCGAAAAATGTTGTAATGGCATTCAATATCAAATTAGTACCGAATTAAATTACTGTCTTTGTATTTTAAAATGTAAATACCTCCAAGTTGTCCAGAACTAGTGACATTATGGCGTCGCTAAGTGGGGAGTGTACGGGGATTGGGAAAAGGCGATACTAAGAGTATTTAGGTACACCTCTACAACTCTAAAAGAAGTAAAAGGAAAAATTAATCCATCATCTTGGTTCCATGCATTTCTTAGGTTGGTACCCGTAAGTATTACTAAGTGTTGCCTTAGGTTGATAATTTTCATAAAACTTAATAGCCAACATTTACTCCCTTAAAATTGTTCAAATTGCCTTCAAAAAGCAGTACCTAATTTCAAGGGGAAAATAGGAATTATACAGTACACCACGGACAAACCCCCTTTTACCAGTGTTTCTAGCACAGCAAATTGAAAACGGTAGAAAAATACAAACATTACGAAGTAATAATAAACTATAGGCAATAAAAATTGTTTCGTGGCACAAAATTAATGCTTATTATATGGAAAATTTGTAAAATTCCGTTAATTTTCAGTTGCGCGTGTACAATCAACACTTTTATAATCTGCATGTTGAGAAATATTGCTTCAAATAGTTTTTTAACCGGTTCTAAACTTTTATTATTCTGTGCGCGTGCAGAAACCACATCTTCTTAACTTAACACCCAGTTACACTTCCACAAGGTTAAGGAATTATCCTTAAAATTAACGACTTTTTGATGTTATACCTACGAGAAAACTGGAATCGCAGTTAATGAAAAGTCGATAATTTTAAGGTTAAGGATAATTCCTGATCCTTAAGTAGAGCCGGGATCGCCGCTAAAATCGTTAATTTTAAGGTCTAGGACAACTCCTTATCCTTAAGTAGAACAGGAAACTAAACAAGCACCAAGCTATTTTATAGCTTAAAAAAGCGATTTGGAGGTGTGTTTCACAAATACGTAAAAATAAGTTTTGAGGATAATTTATTTTGTTTATTACACATTTGTTTACTGCCAAGAGCTGACGATCTATTTCACCTACGCATTATGGATGCTACAGATTCATAGTATTTATTTATGTACGGTACAATCACCTTAAAATACAGAATTAAACAGTTTTCACGAAAAAAGTTTACAATACAATTATACATTGTAAACATACTAATATGATTTGAATTAACTAAAATTTACAATCAAGCTATGGGAAGCAAAATTTAAACTAATAACTACTTAAAATAAATATGTTAAATGATTTTCTGTAAGTTCTTTCGGTGGTTTTAAAAATATCTGCTATTTCTGCATATGGTTACCTAATCAGTGTATGCGTGGTACGAGGGAGTTTATAAACCAATTGGTATTGACTTTATTGTTGCAGTGAAAGATGTGTTTAGTTCGTGTGACTATATTAGGAACATGAAATGAAATCAACTGCAATAATGCAGGGCTGTCAATAAGGGAATTAATGATTATAAAAATAAAAATTAATTTAGATCTTCTGTCAGAAAGCTTTATTAATTTTAGTATTTTCATTAGACACTTCACCAAAACCTTAGATTACACATCTACACTGAAATGCTGTCCTAAACGTCGACTAAAGAAGTAGGTGGCGAAACACGGTAACACACGAAACATAATACCCCAAAAACAAATCACCATAATACTTTCGGCCGTGAATATCTTGAATCATACCTAGGTTACGTTGGGTTAGGTTTAGGTTTAGTTATCACTTTTAATAACTTTATATCACATTTCAAAAGTGTTTTGAATTGCCACCGTTCTGAGTTACAATGGAACCGATCAAATAGGTGAGTTATTATTTGAAAATGTGTCAAAAACAGACGACGCGCGTCACTGTTGCGTAAAAAGTGTCACGCGACAATCTGACGCGAAAATCTCATAAAATGCGCGTTATTTGTTAGTGGGATTGACGCAGATTGATTCCACCACTCTTCCATCAACTTTCCTGACACGTATGGTAATAATGAAAACATTGATCAGGAAATCTGTGAGGTGTTACGTTGAACCGTTTACTGTGAACTTTTCCACAAAAAGGTCAACATGTTAAAATATTTTATTGAAAATTAAAAATAAATAAGTTTACATCGTCGAAGATATCGTAATCAAACAAGACGTTCGACGTTAGCGTCAGGACTTGTAACAAAAAAAAAATCAAAAAACACCGTCGTCGAGAATCCATTTTTTTATGTGAATACCGCAAAAGAGTTCCAACTACTACCAACCATTTGGAGCCAGTTAGATAATGGAATTCTTAATACAACCACCGCTACACCAATAGTAGTGTCAAATATTGGTTGTAGTCCACAATAAAACCAAAAAACATTGATATGTAGACAACATTTCCGACTGTGGAGCATTTTGGGTCCATATATAATTTTGCATAGTCAGTGAGCCATTATTCTTAAGAGATTCTGTAAAAGAAAAACAAACATCAATGTACCTTAAAATATTACGAGTTAAATTAAGTCTCGTGTTGACACAGGTGTATGCTCGTAAAGCAATACGACGTTGGAAACGCAAAATATGTAAGTGCAATATTATTAATAACGTGGATAGTTTTTCCTTTTAAGTTGGAGGTCGCGGGTTTAAACTTCGAAAATTTTATTTGATTAAATTGTTTTATTTCACAAATTACACCTTAAAAATAATATATAGTATATTTGCGGCACGTTCCAGCGTGGAAGATATTCTCCGTATCGTCCTGGTGTAAGACCACTATCCAGAATTGAAATGCTGCCTGAAATGTCTTTGGCCGTGTTAGGTGACCAGATCTGAATAGCCAGGTACTTCTCCATCTTCATATTTCCCATATCCTTCCCCTCCTCACTACCTTCAGCCTCACAACAAATCCAATTGGGTATGTCGTAGTCTCTCAGGTTGGGAGCAGTTGGGGCTCTTGTGCGGTTTCACAAACAAATGAAATAAAACATGTTCCAGTAGTGAAGTTAGTAAATATAAAACATGCAAGCAGAGAGAATATAACGTTAAAATTCATGCCACAATCAATCATTTAACCAATCAATCAACGGTAAGATAGGCCATTGTCACGAAGAAAAACCATAAGGGTACGTACATGATCAATGCATATGCTAAGTATTATATATATTTTGGGTTCCCCATGTGGTGTAGATTCACCAGTTTCCCGCTTGTACTACGAGTTTCCGGACACCCTGTATATCTACATATATTTTTTTTCCATTCTTTTATTCCATTTTTCCATTTAGTCTCATGGACCAGCGCTCTGTCTCACTTACACTAGCCGGACATCGTAGGTCTCCATCCCATTTGAATTTCGTAAACAAAGTTTTTTATAAAAAAATTAAGCCTTGATTAGGCAAAAAATTTGGATCACCAAAATGCCCATAAGGCACTGTTATTATGTCAGAACTTTGCGGATAAATGATAAATTTTGGCAATTTTCATGCCATGAAAATTTTAATTTTTTATGAACCTTAAAAAAAGATAAAAATCCTGATTATGGAGTTAGTTGTCTAACGGAATATACCCTACCAACAAAGATAATATATTTAACCTCATTGGAATATTATGTACGTTTTTTAGACTGTGTCCAAAAACACTACTTGCGTGGTTTGACATTTTCTCCTATTATGTTATAACCAGCGACGAACTGCGGGCAATGCGATACTAAAATACACGAATACATTACAACTAGGTTTACTACTTTTCTGGTAGTTAACCTAGTTACAGAATACTAGGTGAGCCCTCCACTAAGAAACATTCAAATAATAATATTTGGATGATTTGTACAGCGCCTTTTTGTGCAAAATCACCTCAAGGGCGCTGTACAAATATATAATACATTTCTACAATTATCCATGTTATTAATAACATAATAACGATATATGGATATAATATACAGTACAATACTTACCTGGTAGGTCACTTGAGATTAACACTTAATTAACATTAACTAATTGTTTATTAGCGAAAATTAGATACAGGATTTAGGACGTAATTGGAAAATTGGAAATAACTGGACTTTCTCTCAGGAATTGTATATTTAATTTAAGGGTATGACAGCTTAAAAAGAAAAGTTTTTTAGTTTAGACCTGAATTCTGTTGGACTTGTTATGGATCTTAGTTACGGAGGGAGTTTATCCAAGCCTTCGGCCCAGATACTCCGAAAGCGCGATCACCAAACTTAGTATTTGGCTTGCGCTTAGGTTTCATCAGTCTGCCTACAGCTGCTGATGTTGCTGATCTAAGAGTTGAATGCCTCAGACCAGTGTTTTCCGGGATGCATACTTCAGAGATGTAGGGTGGGGCCATTTCATTGATGGATTTAAACACTATCCAGCACAATTTGTACTGGATTCTTTCAGGGCACTTAAGCCAGTGAAGGTTACGAAGGTGTTCTGAAATGTGCGAATATTTTGAAACCCCGGTTATGAGCCGTGCTGCTGCATTAAACACTGATTGAAGTTTGTCAATTCGATATTTTGGAAGGCTGACATAAATGCTGTTGCAGTAATCGAGACGTGAGACTACGTAAGAGTTGATAAGCAGTTTTGTTGCTTCTGTAGGAAGATTTCTTCGGACAGACTTGAGTTGTCTTAGGTGAAAAAACCGGTGCTGACAGTCCTATTTATTTGACTTTTAAACGAAAAGTCTGAATCAAAATCAATGAATGTATAATCGCTTGGATCCGTTGCTGGACTCAAGGATAGAAAATAAATGAATCTCAAGAGTGCTAGAGCGGAGACAGAGAACAGGCACAGAAACCTGGGTTGACCAAAGATCCGCAGGTCTAACCACACCAGACAAGTAGCCGGCAGAAGGTGGATCCAAAGTTCTGCAGACATGAAGAAGCAGAGAACCCAACGGGAGGTTTAAGGCATGATTTCGATGTCGTTGAAAATAACAGAGGGCGCCACTTCCGTTCACAACAATCCTAAACTGTACAGTCATTCAAATTACACTCATAAAAATGACTATTATTGATAACCAGCGCTGCCCGTTAAGAATCAATTTTTTTGAAGTTATGAAAAATCATTTCCAATTTTTAAAATGAAAATGTTAATTATTTTATGTTAAAATATTATTATACTTATACGGCTTGTCTGTTTTGTCCAATTTTCAGTTCCAATTTTGAAAATAACACTTAATTTCACAGTAGATTCGAAGTAGAAAATATTATGTCTAAAATGAATACAGATCATAACGGGTTTTTTATTCTCAATTAGAATAACACTGGTAACATAATATAAAAGCCAATCTAATATCTTTTAAACCAAAGCCCACTAGTCAAATCTTTAATGATACATCAAAAATACGTGTAACTGTAACGGTATGATGTAATAGTTTAAAGTACGTAATAAGAGTTACGTCTGTTTATTTTTTGGTAATCATCATCTCAAAAATAATTGTAGACGCTGTATTACAAGATGGCGTTATTGAAACGCCGTTGTTCGACCATGTAAAAATATATGTAGCATTTGAATTAGGGTATCATTAAGATAATGGATTATATATTCATAGTCAAATGGACGAAGTTTTGGGTAGTGTTTTAAAGCAATTTAGATAACAGTAAAGATTAAAAGAGGGATTTATGTTTGTTAAATCATTGCTATCATAACAATAGATGATTGTGGCGTAAAAGTTAAAATGTTTATGGTCGGTTATTGACTGAAATTACATGTATTGGGGTATTTTCACAAAATAAGAATACCGTTAAAAATGTGCGGAAGATTATTTTTCCGTTCATCGTACTAAAAATTTGTAATTTTAATATTTTGAGGGTACAACGTTATTATGACGTAGACAACGCTATTCGATGGTAAGTTGGCCGGTGTGGCGTCAACAATGCCATATTCACGAACGTGTCGTATAACATAACACAGTTATAGACCTTGAAATATTTAATATCTAAATTGTTTCATTGCTGTAACCAATTAACGGTTTTTTTCTATAATATCAAATAAATATGTAAAGTCCTGAACACGGGAAATCCCAGTGAGGATATCATTATAAAATAACTAGGTATTTTATCCCTTTATTTTTGCCCATCTTTTCTTGGCATTATTAATATTGCCATCCCCATTAATCACTTCTTCCACAGCATAAACAAATACGTATATTTTTTAAATTTTAAAACACTACCTACACACAATTTATATCTTAACTTTCAGCGTAGGTATATGTATTTCATGAAGTTTTGCCGAGCCCACGTGTAGGCGGCATAAGCCAGTACAGTCATAAAAATGACAGAGTTGATTCAAACCCACAAACTGTAATCTAGTTCCCCATTCGCCACATGTTTCCTCCCCAGCCGGCATCACACACCGCGGCAGAGTCCACGTAGGCTGTATTTTTCAAACTAGGCTTATCGTGCCTTCACCCCCATCTCCCGCAAACCCCACCCTCATCCCTTATCTACTCTTAGCCGCTGGGCCCAGCGCTTGATTTGATTTTAATCTTTCAAATTCCTCCCCACTCTTACGTTTCCCTTTTCATTCCGAGCCAGAATCAGACTCTAGCGGAATACTCAGAATAATACAGGAGAACGTAACATTTTATAAAATAAAATTATCCACTTAAATTTGTCAAAGGAAGCTAGACTAGAAGTTCACAGTGGAGTTCAGTAATGGGCGTTTTACACGAAGTTTTTTTTTTCATTCAGAAACCAATATGGAAACTATATAGGAACCCATTTCTAGAGAGGAAGATACTCTCAGTATCGCCCTGGTTTAAGACCACCATTTAGAATTGAAACGAAGCTTGAAATGGCTTTAGCCGTGTTAGATGACCAGATCTAAATACACAGGTACTTCCCCACCATCCTCTTTCCCCTTTCCTTACCCTCCCCACTACCTTCAGCCTCACAACATACCCCAATCGGTACCATAGCTAACATAGCAATCATAGATCACATGAAATCATATGTCATTTTCCTTCGCTATTGCCGTTAATAAATCATCAAAAATGCACGCGAAAAAACACTTTAACGAACTTTAATACACGTTCAAAATCAGTTATAAACATTATATTATTATATTTTTATCAATGTTTTAAATATAAAAAGAAATAAACAAGCAACATTTCTACATGATATAGTTACGTGAAAACAATGACAGACGACAGATGTCAAATGTCCGCCATCTTAAACTGTACGAAAATCAGTACTAAAATAGAAAACCACATTGTTTTCATCCCGATCCAAACGAAAAATACGACCTATATTGAAACTGGACGAAAAAAGGATCGTGTAAGACCCTCGTTGGAGGGAAACGTTGCAAGCGTTGAACAACGATTTTACAGAATTAGACCGAATCCAATAGAAACCAGACTCCTAAAGCGAATTTGTATAAATTGACGACCTCCGTAGTTGAGTGGTTACGTTCCTTGGCAAATAATCCGTAGGTTATGGGTTCGATTCCGGCGAGCGCGAGTAAATTTTATATGAGTAATTAGTGTTATTTCATATGAATAATATTTAGTGCCTATATTTGCAGCACTTTCCAGAGTGGTACACACATTTCTTCAAACTGATTCGTAGATGATTTGAAAACTCGGCGATCGTGGATATCATATATTTATATGTTCCCGATGGTTAAATAATCAAGGGAAAGTAATCATTCTATTGAACTGAATAGTTAGGTACTTCCACACCTTCCTCCACTCCATCTCCTACCTTTTCTCAGTACCTTCAACATCAACCTCGCAACATACCCATACAGACGGTATTCACATTAATAAAATACATTCGTTTAATTCAGTACTAATTAGAAGAATTCGGGAACGCCTCAGGAAAACATGGCACGATAATATGACGTATAATGTTTTTTTAATGAAAAATTAATGTTTGCTTATAATTATTTGTTAACGTGTAATGTTATTTATTTGTGAAATATGCTTCATAAACAAAGCTTCTACAGACATGAGATGTTTGTGAGTGAGTGAATCTGTGAGCAATTTTTCCCCAGGAAGAGGTTTAACAAATAATACTGCACTAAAAGCGAAGATAGATTTTAGCACACGTCAACATTTATCAAATTGAAGTAATCTTATAATTGATATTTTTATTGATCACGTACCACTGTTTTCGATCGCCTCTTCAATTCGACAAATCATTTTTCGGCCCCTACAGCCCGGATAAAAAATGGGAGATACGTAAAACTTTCAATAATTGGAAAGCGGCCAATTTTAAAACTTTGATTAAAAACTTCCGATGGAATTGGTACAAACCGATGGACTCGTAATAATTAGATGATTTTTTTTTCTTTAATTAGTTAGTATCATAATATCTTCATCTATTTATAAATAACCATTGTTCAAAATTAAACTGTGATAATGCGTATCTGATCGATGATGTTCTTATATTTTTATTAAAATTACGTCTGTTTGCGATCATCAACTGCTTCATAATAACCTCGAAACACTCAATAACTAGTATACAGTCAATTATGTTGAAATGTTGAAAATGTTATACTTTAAAATTCACTCGAAATAGAATTTTTGAAATATTTTCCTATTCTTAAAAAAGTATCTTCCATAAAATAGTTCTGTTATTATATTATCATGTTCCAGTTGGTGCAAAAATAAATAAGTAATTTTTCATTAAAAGAAAAAAGGTAGTTTTGAAACTCAGGCGGAACCGTATAGTAAAGAATAAGACAGTAACTTGCACCCACCAAATTGATTTACTAATTAAATTATCGCAAAGAAAAATAAAACGCCATTTTCTAATGTTCATCCAAATATAAAAAAAGTTAAAAAATAACGTATATAATTTTTGAACTGCGGCGGGAATCGATCCCACAACCGTCCGTCACCTCAATAGAATCATTAATAAAAGTATTTTAACAAACTAAAACATTTCAAAGACGGAGTTAGTTTTACTTGTTGGGAATCAATTAATCATATTCCTACATTAATAACATTTTTTTGCAATCGGCATACCTATTTTCCTATGTCGGCTTATGTATGGTGAGATTCAATTATCAAGGATAATAATTTGGCTTGAGGGTAATGTTAACACGATCATTACTATTTTTCAATTAATCTAACCCCGGTTTTTTTATTAATGAACTCTAATGTAAAAAAAATATTATTTATAAAATTATATTATTGTAGGATTGATAATTATTGCATGTTAGTTAAAAAGCGCACACCATTGAACAATCACGAGATCTAAATTCACTTTTAACCATAAGAAATTTAGACAAAATAAATGCAAATTTCTTAAATAATTTTCTAGTAAAAATATTATATTATAATTATTCTGAATTCTGGACACATCAGTTTCAATTTCAAAATTATAATCAAAATAATTAATAGCTTCTCTATATTCTTTACAAACCAGTTTCAATTTTTAAATAATTTTCTTTCAAAATATTATTTATTTATTTTTCATGTTCTCCGTAAAACGGTTATTCACCAATACATTATGGAGAAGATTACAAATTAGACAAAAAGTATAGCAAAACACATAAAAAGGTCAGTTTCACTACTTTGTGACATACGTCAAAAGATAATTGTTAAACTGCCTGTAGGTTACGTTAAAAATGTCGATGGTCAATGCAGACTCGTTGAGCAGTTCAGTCGCTCTGTTGACTGGGGCGTTCTGATAGGCAGAAGTCCTCGCTTCTGGAGCATAAAAAAGGGTATGGGACCTTCCACGAGTATACTTGTCTGGGACCATAGACATATGAATATTAGTAGACCTGCCCTAAGTGATTAAAAGCGTATTATCCCCACTCCCCATACCGGTTCCATTGGAACCGGCTGGGCTGGCGTATGGCCTCAAGTGAAATTTAAAAACGTGACGTCATCATTCTTGTGCGGACTATGGTCGAGGCATCATCGGTTCATTTTACGAAATAACACGGCAAAATGTTGACTTGTACTATGAAAACTTGTAAAAATAGATGTGAAAAAGAGAATAAACCCAATTGTCGTATTACATTCCATACATAAGCATTATTTTACTTTATTTTAAGCATATTCACATCGTATAATATAGATCAGTTTTAGAAACATATTATACTATCATATCGAGAAACGTCTGGACGCGAAACACAAAGCTGGTTGGTTGCTGGGAAGTAAATTATGAACATTTATAAAAGTGTCTTAACTAAATACTTAAACGAAATATTCGACTCTGAAAATACAACCGAATTTTTTTGCCGAATTTGGACTTCGCAAATTTGTTCATAACGTGGCGAGTAATTTGCGCTCCCATGTAAAAATGTCTATTCATTCCAAAGCAGATTTTACTTTTAAGAAGTAAATGGTGATATTATAATGCGAGATGCCTATTTACTGTCAGATTGATTTATTGACGAATCACAGTCAGCCTTACGCCCTTCGTTCTTCAACAGTTGATTTTACCCCTCGCCATTATCTTCTCGTCTATTAATTCCTATGTCTGTGTCTGGGACATATAAGTTAATCTCTTTCAAAATAGGTGGATTATGTATAGTTCCAGAGATTATCTTAAAAAAATGTTTTCCTAAAAATATTTTTCGGCGGGCTTCTAATGTATTAAGATCGAGCATTCCTGCTAAGAATAAGGATGGATACAGGAAAGGGTAGTACATATATTCCCTCATATACATATAGGTAACGCATATTATGTTGCGTATACACTTGCGAGACAAAGAGCACCAACCGCAACCGGCGCGAACCGCTTGCGGTTGAATCGTTACTTTCCCATGCTTCGAGATTTGGCTCGCGCTTAGGCTGGCAAGTGTAAACACAGATTTATACTATAGGGTGGGTAATTTTTCACTTGCCTGAATTATTAACACAATCAGTTCCAATTTTTAACATTAAACTTGCTTTGGGACTTAAGCATTCCCAATAAGGGTATGTTGTGAGGTTGATGTTAGCGGGGAGAGAAAGGAGATGGAGAGGTGAATAAATACGTGGCTATTCAGCAAGGTTATCGCCATTTCAAGCTATGTTTCGATTCAGAACGGTAGTATTTCACCAGGGTGATATTGAGAATATCTAAGGCTCTCGAAATAAACAATAATAGTTCAATATGTGTTATAAAAAAATTGTAAAACCTTTTCGTTTTTTCCTGGTAATACGGGGTTTTTAGAAGACATTAGAAGTGCAATTGTATATTGGCCGAATTATATGTAACATTATATTTACCTCTATGCACTTGGTTTAGATAAGAAGTCGCTTACCAAATAAATGAAAACCATCAATTTTCAAAGAATCAAGCACTTTTTTCAAGATGTGTACTTACCTGCAAAAGAAGAAAAATCTGAATTAATCACATGTTTTATTTTCATAAAATGTATTACACTTTACACTTAAACAAAATTATTTAGTAATACCTGACAAACAAAAGCGCTGTACTAAGCTAGAAATAACTACAGATAAATCACGTAAAAAACATATTATAAAAATAATTAAACAACATTAATTAGAAAAAGTCTCCCTTTAACACATGTTCCTGCATTTCTCCACACAATTTCCTGTTACCCAACTACCTGTCCCTGTCTGAGTTAGTGCGTTTAATTCGGTTCTATTTTGGAAGCTTGTGCAATAATGACCAAGTGGTGTCCCTAAAGTGCATAATATCGATCGAAAACACCAAGGGTAAATGAGAATATTTTTCCAATTCTAACTGTTAACAACAGCTACCCTAACAGTTGTATCAAATATTAATTACAGTCCATAATAAAACTACAAACTGATTCGCATACAACAAAGTTCTGAAAAAAAAAGATACGATCTTCAGAAGTGACAAGATTTTTAAAGAGATTTTGACGATAAATATTTTTTACAGCACATATAGCAATACCTACAAGTGTAGAATGTTAGAAAATTGCCTTTTTTAATGTCCCTAAGCTCCACAGTGTCAAAGTAAACTAATTATGTGGTCAAATATTATACTTTTGGGACCGCTAATGGCTAACGCTAATAGGCAGATCAGGTGATATCAAAATAAACCTGTTGTTAAGAGTTAAATAAAATTGTATTTACAAATACGAAAAAAGTGTAGCTTAAACGATAATGTTACATGAAAACAACTGAAGGTCGACAATGAACAAATTATTCGCGATTTAATGTTTGTAATGACCCTGTAAGAAAAAAGCAATTTGTAATGGATGTAAACAATACGTTATATTATTGTTGTATCTTAAAAGGAAATGTTTACTAATGTGAATTTTGTACGTTTGTGGTATGGAGTTTATCCGCCGTGAAGAATTGGTACATGAATTTAAATGTAATAGCCATTTTGAGAACTAGTTATTCATTATTATTTAGGTATTTGTTTGTTTTTTTTTTGCTTCTTTTTGCAATTAGGTACAAGGTCAATTTTTCACAATGATAACGTAACCTTAAGGTAAATAATAAGAAAATCTAGATATAGAATAATGTAAATTAACTTAAAACATTTGGTTTCACATTAAATGAACAAATTAAAAGTGGTATTTACAAAATTTTGATAATGAAAAAATTTAAAGTGGAAAATGTGAGATTGGCTAGTAAGTTCTAGTTATAAGGGTTGAATACTATACTTCCCCACCTTCCTCTTGCTTATCTCTTTCTTACAACCTTCAGCCTCACAACACACCCCAATTAGGGATATCGTAGTCTCACTTGCACCAGACGGTTGGGAACAGTTGGGACTTGGGTTTCACAATAAAAAAACACATTATTATGGACATGATTTATATACATATTATGGATGTGTGGGTGCTAAATATATTTTGAATCTTGAACACGAATTACATATGCAGTTAAAACTCAGGTAACACAACAAGTAATACCCTAGAATTATACAAATTTAATAAAAACACGAAACTCGTACAGCGGCTCACATTACTATTATTTAGTCTTGTAGCTGCTGAGGTCATAACGCTACATGTCATTAAAATGTGATTAACGCGAACGAAGAGTTCGTGATAGGAGGTATCTATCCGGTAATTAAAGTGCTTGTAAAGCAAACAGATATACGAAGGGTAAATTATCTCAATGGAAAAGTTCGTGAAACTACTAATATTATAAAACAAATTTTATAAATCCCCTACCATTGGAGACAACTAATACAGCAGAAACTTAATTCATCGACTCTGCTGTAAGTCACCCTCAAATTGTTCGCTACGTTTGGTGAGTCAGGTTTTTCCGGTTCTTGGCGGCGAATGGGTCTGTCTATCTCGAAACATCGTCTTGCACCGCAGTGGGAAGGATGGATTTATACATTTTTCCTTCCATAACTTCCATTCCTTCTTTTCCTAAAAAGACCCTCCACACCGCATCCCCAAATATGAGATAGACCCTGAGGTGAATTATTATCCTCAGGGCCTCGTGTATGGAGCCAATGTAAAAAAAAATCTCGTCAGTTACCACGAAAAATGATGGATAGTCCGAATTCTCGGCAAATCAGTTCCAATTTTGAGTATGGCAATTGAAATAATTTTTATATAAATTATATTACAGGTGGGTGGGTACCTTATTGCTTTTTTGAATTCTACAAACAAACTCTTCATAGATGCGCCGGTTTGCTACTTATTTGTTTTTTGTTTTGTTTGCTCGTATTTAAATTGCCTAAAAATATGCGTCTCGAGTCCTTCCAATTTCAATTCCCTAAATTCCTACCACCATAGACAAACCTCAGTGTTCTTGTGTTTGTTGAACGCAACGCAAGTGTTCGAACGTTCGTTGAACACAACTCACGCTCCGTTTTTGGATGTTGAACGCCGCCTTGAAAACCCGCAGAGGCATTGTGAAGCAAGCAGCGGACCAAGGTAAGTCTATAGCATTTCCCACCCTTTCCTTTCCTAATCCCTGCATTACTAGGTAACTACTCAGTATTTTTGTTTTCCTCGCACTCGCAATGAACGGATGTAAGCAGGAACTATATAGCTTCCAATTTTGAAAATCATTTACACATTCCTTCACGATGAACGCCCTCTATTCTCTGCTGTACGGGAGTCATCATAAACGCCAAAGTAAGGCTAAATTGAAAAGTTTGTGACTATTTCCAACAGTTGAATGATTTCTTTCCACCCCACCTATTCGTTTCCCTTCCCGTTCACACTTGGAAATAAAATGTTGACTTAAAATTAAAGTAAAACATCTAAGCAGCATCTAATTCGCCAATTAACCGAGCTCTTCGTACTCTAAATAATATTTGTCTTAACTCTAACATTGACATTTTTTCGGATTCACTGCCCAAATTCAAACGTGGCAACATGTCAATAATTTAAATTATTCAATGCGCATATATACAGATACACACACAAACACTCACACATACATTACACACGTCACACACACACACACCTTTAAACTACACACGTCACCTGGTAATTAAGGAATAAACATACCACTTAGCAGACATTACAAGGAAACATATCATAGGTACCCAACATCTATATCTTATATCTTATTCCTGTATATTGTTTCATGTCTGTAAATCATGTACTGTTTGTTTCTATATTATAAAATAAATAAAAAACAGTTTACCTGTGGCGCTTACTTCCCTTTTCTTTGGACAAAATTGGGAGCGTACACGGAGAATTTTTTTTATTGCTAATTTATTAAGAACCTCTTAAAATTACTACGATTAATTAATTACGGTTAAAAACGGGATTTCAGGCCCTTAACGAATGAAATAATAGGTTTCCTAATAAACTTTTAGTAAAATACGAATGAATTGTCAGGATGTCATAATATTATTAAAGCAAATGCAGGTGCATGAACACGTGTTCCGATATATAAGGAAACTGCTAAAAGTTTATCAGGAAACGGCCTGCAATCTCATTTTTAACCAAATTACCAATAATTTAAAGAGATTCTCAATACTCGTTTTTCTCTGTATACATTGTTCAAAGGGAACAATTACTCGACCGACGTAGACGAATTCGCGAAGTTTGCTGTGCATTATACGAGTAGATCGAATTTTTATACTAAACCAGGAATCAAAACGTTAACTGCGATGTAAAAATGACGTGTCAGGTGATATTTGTAGTTACAAAACTTACCTGACTCAAAGTAAACAAATTAAACGTCGAAAACTTCCGTTAACTTAAAAGCATTTTCCGTTTTCTATCAGTTCAAAGACCCTTCAAATAATCACAGCGTACAAACGAAAAACGTTTTATTACATTATTACACAAACACACGCTCAGGTAAGCTTGCACGGGCTGTAGGCTATACGGCGGGCAAACAATGGGTGGGCGTGGATCCGTCGGGTTAATTAATTAGTCCCAGGTGTGCCGCCTGCAAAGGGAGCGTCCAGGTACAAATAATATAGTCATAATGACGGATGAACAATGTTTACGTCAGGGGGGTGGGAACTAACGGTCCGCGGGCCTTCTGCGGTCCGCGAGGCTTTTTGGTGCATACGCTGCGGTACGCTGCAAAATTAGAAAGAAAAACATTTTCCTATTCCGCTTGTAACAATAAATTATTTAAGCCTGTTGACTCTTACGCAAAATCACTCATAAGATAAACTAGTCTTGTGTTTTAATGTAAAAAAATTCGAGTTGCGGACTCATCTGCTGACGCAATTCAAGGAAAATCATTCTCGCATACCAAGTGCCATTAGAATTTTTTGGTTACATTTGTGACGTTCGGGCAAATATTTTTCTATTTTTTCTAAGATTTCTTGTCAGGTGTGGTATTAAAAAAATCTGTCTTTGGTAAAATGAGGTTATAATCATATATCAAGGAATTCTCCTCCCCGTCTCCAATCCCTTCCATGTGGCCGGAAAATTTAAGTGCGGTCGGCGGGTGATACTACAAACATTAAAATGGCCCCCGACGGTAAAAAGGTTCCCGACCCCTGGTTTACGTGAACGTGCGAGTTAATACGTTTGGAACTGCGGCATGGATCGTATGTATACGTATCGCGGAGCTTATTGGGTTAATAATGAGAATATTAATCGATTAAGTATGTATATAAGTTATTTTAAATACATAAATGTAGGAATAGTTAATTAATTAATAGTTTATGCATATTATTAGTAATAGGAATTTTATGATGGTATTTAGAATTTTTTTTATAATGTACACAAAAGACAGATGATTTGATCAATATCGTTGTGACATAAGGCTTCATAGATCGTCCGTGCTAGACCTCCTGGATCCTGGAGGTTATCGCCAAATACGTTCGGAATTACAACAGTGAACTATATAGTATAGTCGACACATTTTTCAAGTGTTTGGGAGAAGGTTAAGTTAGTTTTTTGGAAAGGAATATGGAAAGTTTCTGGGTTCTTCGTAGACGGTGATTGATTTTGCTTTGATTGTGGCCACTCGTCTTCCAACATTTAGTTCTGCCTCACAACATTTCCCATTTGAATGTTATACAATTTCACTATCTCTGGGCTGTATGACAGAATGTGACATGAAAAAAGTTTTGGAAACAAAATAACGGTCCATAAAAACTTCGTATGAGCATAGAGAATAGGAACATTTGACATTAAAAAGAGTTTGCGTATACTTTTATGGTAATTCAAAAGTCCTACACGAGTTTTAAGCGAACGAAACAACTTTAACACAATGTAATGCAAAATTAAACAAACTACGTTTTACCGCAGGGGCGACTTTTAACGTACATTTATGTTAAACGTAATAATTTAATTGAATTATCGTTAGTTGTTGGCACGTAATACTGCGATAAACTTAATTTAATGTTACTCGTGAACAGGCAGCTTCAGAAAGAATTGAACTGGGTGAAGCCGAAAACATCCCCTATTGTGTGTTAAGTGGGTTTTGGACCGATGCCATTGAAGTAGCGCTGGATAGGAAAAGGTGGAGGTACCGATCGCCACAACATGAGCATCATGTATGTGCTCAGTTTGGTGGATATTAATTTTATATACATTCACATATAATAAAATCTGTATCCTATGAAAGAAATAAAAAAAAACCTATTGAGGCAAAGCTATCAGTGAAATCACTATTTTACTATGAATAGATTTACATTGTGAATACCAAAAAATATGCTTTGGATAAATTGAAGCTTTTCCTTTTTTCTTTTTTAGAATTAAAATTAAATTGTTAATTACTTTATAAAAAAATATAAACTACTGAATAATGCATTTTTTCACTAGAAAATTATGAACGCATGCGATAAACATCTTTTAAAAAATACTATTTTACGGCTTAGATTTTTCTTTCTTGTAAGATTATTCACAAAATAAATTTAAAAAAAACTAATTTTGTGCTTAAATCGACTATTTCTGGACACTGTTTGCCAAGCGCTTTTATGATTATTATTACCTATATTCGTGTTGATAAAAGACACTAAGAATATACATCTTTTTGGCTCGTGTATTCTTCTAAGTCCATAACTCCAGCATCTTAGAGAGAAATACAATAATATTTTACATTGACAGGTTTCAGATATAGGCATCTGTTCAATTTGACCCTTAATTGTGGGTGCCTTTTTTAAACTGCTAAATTTTTTTTACTCGGAAATCGTTTTACTTCATTTCGTGATCGCTAGAATGAGTACGATTTTTTTAAAGGTAGATCTCTTACAATCAATAGATTTTAACAACTATAAAGAAATCTTTAATTTTGAAAAAGTTAGACACATTTATAAAGTCAACCCTTTGGAACACAAAGGTTTCAAGTCCACCAAAATGCAAAAACTACTTTTTGATGGAAAAAGATGCTTTTTCTTCCATTCTTTAAGGCACAATCGTCGCAAGTTCAGATTTTTGCACCAATTTTACAATAATGAAAGAAAACAACCCGCTGTGACTGCTTAAACTTAAAAATTACTCTCCTGAACAGTTCATACTCCAAAAGATCGAAATAATAATCAAAGTTTTGCTACGTTTAGTTATTTTTACGCGTAAGAGCTAATTCGCTTTCAAAAGGCTTTCCCAAACCGTTTGACAACGCCTTGGGCCCAGAATGAAAAACGTATTTCACCTTCATTTCAATTTCAATTAATTTTATAAATATCGATTTCGTGATAAGCTAAAAATAAAGGTGGCTGTACCTTGTATTCGCATGAAATCATTCGGAAGAGTATAATTATCACGTAAATTGCAGGGTTTATTGCAGTTTTGCAAATAATACGACGTTTTTATTGTTACTACATACGCCATTGTAACTTGGGACGACAAATTATACACATTTTAGCAAGTATGTGCAAGGTGATATATATTGTGAATTAACTACAATAAAATTCAGGGTTACATTTTTCATTATTTCATTAAAACAGCATTTTATTAAACTTTTTTGGCCATTATTTTCGTAATGTTCCTACTCTTCAGTGAGTGCAAGGGAATGTTTTCAGATGCAAAATGATTAAATATTAATTGTACACGTAGTTCCAATTACAATAGATGGGTTTAAGCCCCATGTATAATATTTAGTTAAGCGATACAGGAGTGAATATCTACAGAGCCACAGACGGCTGATCTATTCAAGTTATAGAAAGACACTGTTGCAGTGATTATTTACAGGCAGAAATTTCCCCAGGGATTTGATTGGGTTTTTTGTGTATTTTACCTTTCCCTAAAAATTTTTTAGATTTCAACAACTTCAAAACATCTTTTGTGAATATCGGTAGACTTTAACTGATTTCGGTAAATTTTCGGTATACTTTCAGTAAAAATCGGTTGATTTCACAAATTCAAAAATTTCGATATTTTTTTATGAATATCGGTAGATTTTTGCCGAAATCGGTAAATCTACCGATATGTCAGTAGGAATGGCATCACTGGTGTGCGGGTGCAATCGTCAGACCGACGGCGAGCCGAAAGCACATGAGGGCGCTCGGCAATATTCGGGTATCTTCGTAAACCGAACAAACACCACCTAGCGGAATGCACTAACATTACAATTTGAATTCGCGTCTCACAGTATATAAATATTTAAAAAATTCTATTTTTGTCACACAATAATTTCTGTTTAATGAGTATTGATTGCCTTGTTAAATAGACTTTATGTTGTTTAGTATTGTGGAGCTTATGAGTAGTTTCCGAGGACCACCAGCTCGATCACCCTCCAAGAAATAAATAACGTTATTCAGGGTTAGGTTTGATCTGAAGCCGAGTTTATATTGATGCTGTATGATGACAGCTGCCACATTAATCTGTTCTTCAGATACAGATCGCGAGATGAATGTGACGTGTGCCATGATCCTGTCTTATTTATTTTACATACAGTGAATATTATAGTAAGCAAGTTTTTAAACAAGCATTTCATTTTAAAAATACACTAGGCATTCCGGAGTTCAATTTTAACAGAAGGAATATATTTACATTTTTAAATGCATTAATATAACACACTGTTTTAAAAAAATGTTGGTGGGTTACTGGTAACAAAATATCGACCAGAGGAGCTCAACTGGAAGTTTACAATGGAGTGCTTGTACCTACCCTGATGTATGGCAGTAAAGTTAACAATGGAGTGCTGGTACCTACCTTGATGTACGGCAGTAAAGTTAACAATGGAGTGCTGGTACCTACCCTGATGTACTGCAGTAAAGTTTATAATAGAGTTCTGGTACTTACCCTGATGTACGGCAGTAAAGTTTACAATGGAGTGCTTGTACCTACCCTGATGTACGGCAAGAAAGTTTACAATGTAGTGCTGGTACCTACCCTGATGTATGGCAGTAAAGCAGAGGAAGGGTTAAAGTAGACTGAATGCTGTAGAAATGAGATCCCTTAGGCATATGTGTGTTAAAACAATGTATGATCGTGTAAGAAATGTGAAGGTTTGCAAATAATGCAAGGCTGATGTTAGCGTAATGGATAGAATTAAGAAAGGGACGCTGAGATGGTTTGGGAATGTAGAGCGAATTAACGAAGAAAGGAGTATAAAGATAATAAGTGGAACGAATTTGAATTGTAGAAGAACTCGAGGATTTCCGAGGAAGACATGGCATGATCAACTGAACCAAATGCTTGAGTCGGGTCATGTCAAAAGTCAGAATAATAGAAAAGATCTTGATGAATTTACATCACCGTCATCGTAAGTCCTACGTTTCATAATTAACTTATTTTTTAAATTACTATAGCGATTTTTGGCGTATTATGCCAATTTTGCTGATAGCTTTGCCAATATCAGCCAAATTTAAAAAAACCCACAAATATGGATAAACTGTAAAATCTAGGAGAATTCATTGACTTTAAACCGCAATAAGCAGTTTCATGTTTCCATATTAATATTTTGAGAAATAATATACTAAATGTATATACATACATGACACCAGCTCTAGCGGGTTTATATAACAGACAGTAAAATAATAACCATAATTAGTACTCTATTTTCACTTTCAAGCTGCGATATTATTTGTTTATTTAATTTTCAGTCTCATTAAAACAGTTGTACCTACACAGTCGTGAGTAAATTATGTATGGAACGAAACATGAAAAGATACATCTATAATATATAATATATGCATATTTTCACAAATTTAATACGTGCAGTGTGCACGCATGAACAAAATATAGTGCATTGAACATTATTGAACAAGTCTCGTGCGAATGATGGACGTCAATTGCATTGTGGGGATCAATCAATCAATCAAAATTGTCTATGGACAAGTGAAAACAACAGCTGATTCTGACAGATCCATATTTAATGACAAAAGTACTGAAATTTAAGCAAATTTAGCAAGTAATCAAAGTTGAAACATATAAACTAGTGAAAAATTAATCAAAATAATAGTGTATTTCGTGTTGACAGTGCGAAACAACTTTACATATTGCCCTGAAAAATTACGCATAACGAATTCACTGTCATTGTAAGCTATAACCACAGACAATTTATGTTTTTGAATTTTTGAAATCTTTTTGAATTTGTGAAGAGGTTTTTTTTGTCATAGACAAATAAGTTAAATTAATTTTAACTCAATAAGGGGTATTTCTGAACAACTATAAGAAACCTACCTACAAACTAAGATATAAATCAACCAAAATGTCTAAAACTCGCAAGGTTTGCAGTGCAAAGAAAGATACATCTTCACCTTTAGCAACCACGTCTGGCCCTATTGATTCACCGTCGGCGCATCAGTCAATGATTAACATTGACACTGACTCATTAATCAATTTTTTTGAGTCGAAACTTGAAATCATGCGCACTGAAAACAAGAAAGCAATTGACGCTGTTCAGTTAAAATTAGATGCGCTATCTAACGAGTGGAAGGACCAATACACAAAAATTCTGGGATGTGTGAGCGTTCTCCAAGAAGAAAACTCAAACCTCCGGCAAGAAGTCCAGTCACTCCGAGATGCACAAGATGAGATGGAGCAGCGCAGCAGAATATGCAATGTAGACATCCATGGGATTCCCGAAGCAAAGGGCGAAAATTTGATGACATTAATAGAGAAAATAGGATCCAACATTAACGTCCCGCTTCCAAGTAGCTGTGTGGTTTCTGCGCATCGCGTCGCTCGCGGCCACTCCTCGCCCTCCAACCGTCCGCGCAATATAGTCGTACAGCTATCCACAAAACGACTTCGTGATGATGTCATCGCTGCAGCAAGGACTCGCCGCGGCCTTACCACGGAGCAATTAGGATTTGGTGCTCCCACCACCAATTTTTATATAAACGAGCACCTTACATTGAAAAATAAAATCCTATTTGCCAAAACACGAGCCGCCGGAAAAGCTAACGGCTTTAAATACATTTGGGTGCGGAACGGCAGTATTCTGGCGAAGAGAAACGATCTCTCTCGGGTTTTCACCATTCGCCGTGAGGGAGACCTTCAAAAGATAATCACACATGATCAGCAAAACATGTGACTACAAACATGTTACTGCTGTCTTTGGTATCCGCTTTCTCACAGTATTCTGTATCCTGTAATTTGTTTCTTTCAAAGCTACTTTATATTTTTGTTTAGCGCGCAATATCCCTATAACTTTAAACCAATACCATGTTTCTCACATATTCATTCACATTCTAAAATGTCAACATATTTCACATTCATTGATCTAATAAGTAGTCTATGTTTTTTATGTAATTTCGAAGCCTCATATGCCCTGCATAATGTATCACTCGTGCGATTGTGGAATATGTCAAACGGCACTCCCACTCTGGTGAAATGATCTCATCATCATCTATAACCGTTTATTACCAGAACTGTGGTGGTATTAGGACCAAAACCCAGGAGCTACTAATTAATGTATTATCGAATAACTACGACGTTATAGTTCTAGTTGAAACATGGCTTGTAGCAAATATAAATACTGCTGAATTCATAGATTCGCGTTACACGGTATTCCGACGTGATAGGGACCGTACACTCACTGGTAAAATGGATGGAGGCGGTGTGTTGGTAGCAGTGCGCAAGGAGCTTGCATCTTCCCGGCTCGAAGACTGGGAAAATGGTCAAATCGAACAAATCTTCATTTCTATTCCGGTAAGGTCTTTCAATCTCATCATATGTGCAGTATACATACCTCCTGCCTCACAACCTACGGTCTATGATACGTTCTCCAAAAACCTGGAATCTGTATATTCATCACAACCAAATAATACTTTTTGTGTACTAGGAGATATGAATCTACCAACTCTGACTTGGTCATTTTCCGAAAACAGCAGTCAAGGTCTCGCCTCCTCAAATACGGCTGCATCGAAAACGTTGCTTCAAGCAATATCATTGATGGACTTATTCCAATATAACTGTATACCTAACCATAATGAAAAATACTTAGACCTCGTATTCTACAGTCGTGAAACAAATGTTACACGTAGCATCAACCCTCTCATCTCAGAGGATAGACACCACCCAGCCCTTGAATTTGATTTATCCTTCGTAATTCAACCAAAAATCAAAAACAAAATACAGCGTAGGCGCAATTTCAGGAAAGCTAATTATGCTCAGATTAATGAGGACATTAATTGTATTGATTGGTTATCTGAAATCGCAAATTTATCAGCCGAAAAAGCAGTAGATCGATTCTATTTAAAAATAAACAATGTAATTGATAAGCTTATTCCAGTATTGGCACGACGAAATGACAAATTCCCCATATGGTTTACTCCAGAACTTATTAGGTTATCAAGGAAAAAAGATAAAGTCTGGCTCAAATGGAAGACATATAAAGGTCTTTCTGATTATCGTGAATTTTCCTTCTTACGTGCTACATACAAAAAACTGACTTATGAAACCCGAAGGTTATTTTTTGACAACATCGAAAGTTCATTTCAAAATAACATCAAAAGCTTTTGGTCATACATATCCTCATTAAAATCGTCTGATGGATATCCTGCTGCAATGTCCTTCGAAGGGCGCAAATCTAACGATGCCCAGGAAATTTGTGATATGTTCTCTGAATTCTTTAAGTCAACATTTGAACCTTCCTCTATCAATGACCCAATTATTAACATTGACCAACTTGAGGAAGTTCAGGACTCTGGACTTGCGCACATTCACACAATTAAACTAACGGAAAAAGAAGTGCACTCGAGTTTAAAATCGATGGACATAAACAAGGGTGCGGGTCACGATGGAATACCGGCGTTTTTCCTTAGATCTGCTGCGTCGTCACTGTGTGTGCCGCTTACCATAATATTTAATAAATGCCTGAGTGATGGAGTTTTCCCTGATAGGTGGAAGTTGGCCTATATTATACCGGTCCACAAGGGTGACTCGCGTCAAAGAGTGGAAAACTATAGACCAATATCCATTCTCTCGGCGATCCCTAAACTATTGGAAAGACTTGTCCATAACAATATATATCCCCAGCTGCCAAAATTACTGAACAACAACACGGGTTTGTAAAAGGCAAATCTACCATGAGTAATTTACTTATTTACTCAAATTTCTTATTTACTAGTATGGATCGAGGCCACCAGGTAGATGCAATATATTGCGATTTCAAAAAAGCTTTTGACAAGGTTGACCACCTTATTCTTATCAAAAAAATTATGTACAACGGAATTAGAGGAAATTTATTACGTTGGTTTATCTCATATTTAACAAAAAGACAACAAGCCGTATCATTACGAGGACACACTTCTACATGGGAACCAGTTACTTCTGGCGTGCCTCAGGGGTCAATCCTGGGTCCGCTGTTGTTTATTCTTTTTATTAACACTGTTACTAAATGTTTCGTGCATTGTTTATATCTTTTGTACGCTGATGACATAAAAATATTTGCCATTGTTCGGAATCTAAACGATTGTCTGCTCATACAAAGCGACTTAGTAAGGTTCGAAACGTTTTGCAATGAAAACAAAATTTACCTAAGCTACAATAAATGTAAACAAATAAGTTTTACTAAAAACCACAACGCTATCAAACACAATTATTGTATTGGTAATTATTTACTCGAGCGCGTTTACTGTATAAGAGATCTAGGCGTTCTTTTTGATTCCAAACTCCACTTCGATGCGCACATTGATAATATTGTGAATAAAGCTTACAGCATGCTAGGATTTGTCATCAGAAACAGCCGTGAATTTCGAAAACCTGAAACATATCTTCTTCTTTACCACACTCTGGTCCGTTCTCAACTTGAATACTGCACCTTCATATGGAATCCACTTTACGATATCTATAAAGAAAATATTGAAAGTATTCAAAAGAAATTTCTGCGTTGCCTCAATTACAGAATGAGCGCACCCAAACGCGGGTACATAAATATGCTCTCGAGTTATAAAGTCTCCACTCTATCTAACCGGCGAACATACCTTGATCTCATGACTCTGTATAAAATCTGTAACAACGTTATTGACTGTCCCGACTTACTGAAATTAATAAACTTCAAAGTACCACCCAGAGTAACAAGGCTTAACGACTTATTCCACATTAGCAGGACGCGTACAAATGCTGGTGTCAGGGATCCAATCAGAAGAATGTGCGAATCACTTAATCAGAACCAAAACCTCAAGGACTCTGACTTATTCTTTGATACACGCACTACTTTTAGTAGAAAAATGAAGACTGTTTTCCTACAAAGTTCATAGTAAAAAACTTAGACATACATACTTGTTTAAATATGTATATATTTTTTAATTTCTGTTTAACATTGTTTATCTATTTATATATATATATATATATATATATATATATATATATATATATATATATATATATATTATTTTTTTTTTGTTTTACTCTCTAAATTTTTTCAAAATAATTTGTAAATTCTTATAAGGATATTGCGCATTTCTTTCATATCTCTATTTGTAAAATAATATTCTTATGTATATATTCCCCTATTTATAAGTTAAAATATTTGTAAATGTTTTTAACTGCTGTTTAAGTTAATTCGTGAGAAATAGTTTGGATGCAGGTAAATTCTCTAGTTGATGTTTTGTATATTCTTGTCAATTGATATCTGTATCTGTTTTTTCTCCTAAATAAAAAAAAAAAAAAAAAAAAAAAAAATGATCCAGCGATGCATCATTTATTACATCGGCGGGACACGTGATCGATTAGGCTCTCTTTTGTTAAATAACCAATACCCGCCAGCCTAGTACTAATATAGGTAATGGGACAATACACACATGTGGCAAGACTGGAATACTTTGTAAGAACATGATGTGATACACTTGTTGATATTTTTTTTGGATTCTGTTCTATATTTATGGGGTTATTAGATTAGATCTGTATTGGGTAAGGCGCATTGTAGGAATATTTTTAACCCTTAAATGCATACTGTTGTAAAACTGCAACATACCGTTCAAACCACCTTTAACTCTTTGGTGTATACTTAATGCATGCCGTTTTAGAATTATCAAGTTCACGGTAATATATTTTGTCGAGTGGCATCACCTTTTTTTTCTTTCGCGAATGTCAAATGTCACTTTTTCTTTAACAAAGTGAAGATTCTCGAAAATTGGTTGGTGGTTAGAATTACAGTTTTGTTTTGCTGTTATTATTTTGATTTTCTTAGGTAAGTAGATACAATAATACAATACTTATATGTAATAACTCGTATTTTTCCGGTACAGTTATTAGTTTTGAAATTTTTTTTTAGGTTTTTTTTTTTTCATACGTAAATTATTCATATTAATTTTTATTAAATACATGGTGTTGTAAACCTGCAACAATTTTTTTTAATCAAATATCATTAAAAAATTACAAAAAAAATAAATTCTTTATATTTCCTTGCATATGCATGTAAATATCTACAAAATATATTTTTTCCAGAAAAATAAATAAATCATGCATTTAAGGGTTAAGAACATGACCACTAATACTAAATTACTATTTTTATGTTTGCTATAGTAAAGCGCACTTGAAGTGAAATGAGACTAAACTGCGCTATACAAATGCTATGTTATTATTATTATTATTATAAATCTTTCAACAGGCAATCCGAAGGACGTGGTATTTTATTTGATTATTTTGTGTCATTTCACAACTTATTAATTAAAAATAATGTGTAGTATATTTAAGACAAGTTCAAGAGTGGAAGATACTCCCAGTATCTCCCCGATGTAAGACCACACGAGAAAATTACTATTGCTAATTTATTAAGAATCTCTTCAAAGTGCAGGTAATTCCGGTTAAAAATAGGATTACAGGTTTCCTGATAAACTTTTACTAAATTATGAATATATTATCACGAAGTCGAAACACGTGTTCTTGAAAATTCGAATATATTTGCATTACAACGATATAAATTCTGTATCGTCAAGATATAATATTATCGAGGCAAGTCGATAAACCATTCTTCAATTGATAATTTATTAATAAGGTCTGTTAATTTATCGTGATGGCAAACATCGATTTTTATCAGTGCATTATTCATAATTGAAACGTTGCTTGAAATGGCTTTAGCTGTGTTTGAAGACCAGATCTCCAGGTAATTGTTAAGGAAGCTAAAAGTAGCAGTTTTTCGTGGATTATGTCTCAATGTTGTGAAGTCCAAATTTTAGTATGCAAGTAGTAAATAATATTATGGTAGTCCTTTTAGGAACAGCTCTGGTTCTCATCGTTTTGTCTTCCTTAACATCATAGTTAGAAATATGAACTAAACGGTGTCCGAAAGAGAAAACACCACGCTTTGTATTCAAGTTAACCATGATTAATTAAAATGTACGAAAGGTTCGGACCGCAATTTGAGAAAAAATATGAAACTTTATAAATTTTTTATATGAAACGACAAAGAGTGAGGTGGCAGTTATGTTAAATGAAATACGTTTTTTTTTTCTTTTTCAGTATTTTCTTTCAGTGTTTTAAATGTAAGATGAGCCATTTTTAAAACATTTTTTCCATTCGATTTAAAAAATTTAATATTGCAAAAAATATATTTTTTACCACCTTTCAAAAATAGTTTTTAGTTTTGGGACACGTTCAGAAATATCCCATTTATTTGGATATTATCTGACTTTCTCACAGCATCTTTAATAACGGTCAATATGTCAGAGGCCCGAATGGTTAATAAAAAAACTATAAAATCCCGGCTTTGGGGAATTTGCATAGACAGGGGAATATTCCCGGGTGCACATTATTAGTTGTAACCATAGACATATGATAGTTGTAACCATATTCGTATGTCTGTGGTTTTAACCTATATTTCTATTGAATGCATCGTTTATGGTAAAGAGTGTTGAAAAGAGGTCGCAATGGTACCCTGTGTCGTCGATATAAATAATTTTGCATTGAATAGGCAAAAAAGTTATTTCCCCTTCATAAAAAAGGTATTCAGGGGATCTAACAAATGGATGGAACATTACACAAAAATTAAGATAAATGCAAATGACATAACTACCTACGGACAATTAATTCAGTTTGTTAAAAGTTTATGTTATCTAGTAAATTGATGGCGCACTGAAACTGAGTACAGGTTTCAAAGTAAACTAACTGGTTGCCCAAATGACTTCAACAAATCACTTTGATAAGTCAAAATCATTATTTAATGGAAAATAAACAACTTCTGTACGTGCACACGGCACACGTGGACGTATTCTGTTTCTGATCTGTGGATGAAATATCAATTCCACATTTCGAAACACTAAATTAAACCATATGTAAAGAAAAAGTAGATTTAGTCAAAATTAACGTTTGAATGAATTCGTACTAAAAATTACTAATTAATAGGGACAGCGAACATTCATTTATCTTGTACCTACTATATTATTTAATGTGATGCCAATGCATATTAAAAGTTAATCAAATTGCACCACTGAACTCAAAAAAATGGTTACAGATTAAGATTTTTATATTGATATTGTTTCTTAATACATTATTAGTATTAGTATGCATTTAATTGGATAAATATGCCTATGAGTGTGTGTATACCTATGAGTATGTTTAAGTATGTTGTGTGCCGTGTTGTGGGTGTGTATGCCTATGAGTGTGTTAAAGAATGTTGTGTGCCGTTTGGTGTGTGTGGATGCGTAGGAGTGTGTTTAAGTATGTTGTGTGCCGTTTGGTGTGTGTGTATGCGTAGGAGTGTGTTTAAGTATGTTGTGTGCCGTGTTGTGGGTGTGTATGCCTATGAGTGTGTTTTAAGTATGTTGTGTGCCGTTTGGTGTGTGTGTATGCGTAGGAGTGTGTTTAAGTATGTTGTGTGCCGTGTTGTGGGTGTGTATGCCTATGAGTGTGTTTTAAGTATGTTGTGTGCCGTTTGGTGTGTGTGTATGCGTAGGAGTGTGTTTAAGTATGTTGTGTGCCGTGTTGTGGGTGTGTATGCCTATGAGTGTGTTTTAAGTATGTTGTGTGCCGTTTGGTGTGTGTGTATGCGTAGGAGTGTGTTTAAGTATGTTGTGTGCCGTTTGGTGTGTGTGTATGCCTATGAGTGTGTTTAAGTATGTTGTGTGCCTTTTGATGTGTGTATGCCAATGAGTATATTAAGTAAGTTATGTGCCTTTTGATGTGTGTATGCCAATGAGTATGTTAAGTAAGTTATGTGCCTTTTGGTGTGTGTATGCCTATGAGTATGTTTAAGTGTGTTATGTGCCTTTTGGTGTGTGTATGCCTACGAGTATGTTTAAGTATGTTGTGTGCCTTTTGATGTGTGTATGCCAATGAGTATATTAAGTAAGTTATGTGCCTTTAGATGTGTATATGCCAATGAGTATGTTACGTAAGTTATGTGCCTTTTGATGTGTGTATGTCAATGAGTATGTTAAGTAAGTTATGTGCCTTTTGGTGTGTGTATGCCTATGAGTATGTTTAAGCGTGTTGTGTGCCTTTTGGTGCGTGTATGCCTATGAGTATGTTTAAGTATGTTATGTGCTTTTTGGTGTGCGTATGCCTATGAGTATGTTTAAGCATGTTATGTGCCTTTTGGTGTGTGTATGCCTATGAGTATGTTTAGGTATGTTACGTGCCTTTTGGTGTGTGTATGCCTATGAGTATTTTTAAGTATGTTGTGTGCCGTTTGGTGTGTGTGTGTATGCTTATGAGTATGTTGACTGTGTTATATCTATCAAATATCTCTGAAATAATAACAGCACTTGAATGGGAAATGTTACAGAACTTAAAAATTAACTTAGAAATTTGATGAATTATTCAAATTCTTTGAAACAACCCGTCCTAATAAGATTTAATGAAAAAAATAATCGTGAGAGCTTTAGAATCGATCCACTTTAATTATTATCTTAAATTAAGAGGTTCTTATTCACCAAAAAACCGAGTATAGTGACTCACAGAGAACAGGAATGTTAACCTTCGATTTATGATACCCTGGTCCCATCCATCAATCCCGGGGTAACAGGGTCTCAGAATCGATAGGAGGTTATGGATTAGCCGGCATTAGGCACGGTGTACCCTATAACCATAGTCCGTACACTGTGGGCACACTGCGTCGGGAGGGAGGGGGGTCTCTCCGGTGGGCGGGGGCGGCCGAACGGTAGCGAGACTGGGCGGCTAATGGGTCCATATAGATTTATTGGCCAGATAAGAGACGGATGACCGAGTAGTGAGAGTGTCAAATACCATCAAAGTAATATGGAAAAGGGAAATAAAATGTTAAAACAGAATTGAAAGTTAATTGTCTTCGTGCATCTGGTAATATGTACGGAGAAAAATTAGAGTATTGCTTATTTATTGAGAATCTCTTCAAACTATTCGTAACCCGATTGAAAATGGGATTGCAGGCCGTTTCGTGATAAACTTTGATTAAATTCCTAATATATCGGAACACATATTGACGAAATGCGAAAATATTAGGATTTTTATGTTCCGACATCGTAAAAGTATATACATTTTTTACTAAAACTTTATCAGGAAACCTATAAATTAATTTGTTAAGCGACTTCAATCCCGTTTCTAACCGAATTACCAGTAATTTGAAGAAATTCTTAGTAAATTAGCAATAATCACTTTTCTCCGCATGGAAATGGTTTGAGATGGTACTGCACATTCCAACCTTTATCTTTCCTGACTCCTTTGCATTTACTCTTTCTACATAATTTTATCATCACAACATACCCCAAATTGGGGATGCCATAGTCCCACCGCCCACTGGTACTTGCGGTTAAAAAAATACCCAGTCACCGCTAAGTAACTTCTTCAAAAGCCTTCTGGCGTTTAGCATTGGACCAATCTCTCCAAATCGAAAACAAAGCTTCCACGCGGTAAAAAATTATCTTGTTAAAAAAGGGACAGCACGCCAACTTCCCGATAAATTGTTGGTCATTCAGAATATATATGATGGCATTCGACAATATCAGTATGTCAATGAATTTGTATTAACACATGTTCCGCGGCCCTAATAAAACATTTGCTTTTGACTGATAATTTGTTAGGAACTATTTCAATTCATTCTTTATTGGCCTGCAATCCCATTTTTAACAAGAAAATGAATAATTTGAGAAGATTTTTAATAAATTAACAGTATTTCATAGCAGTAAGATTTCTCCGTATCACATATCTCCAGATTTATTCCTATCATCTTACCATCTTCTCTTAAAGATGTCAGTTCATTTCAAGTCAGCGACCTCTATTTCTTGTCCACACCCAAGACGCCATCTGTTGATGGTGACGGAGATGTAGACTACTAAGAAATATAAGATATCGCCATAATTAAAATGGCAAGATATTAAATAAAAGATACTAGAAAGCTCCGTTACCACGCTTTGAATCTAAACCTATTCCGGAGAAATCCCTTGAAATCCCAGCATCGGTAAAGTTGAGCGGGCAAGAGCAATAGCAGTAAGCAATGAGCACGCTCGGTCAACTGCGGTAATTACTATGGGAGCTGTAGTTGTTTTTATTTCCAACAATCAGGACGACCCTGCTGTTGGGAATAAACACGACATAATACACTAACTTTGCTGTAAGCTGTGTACCTTCACATTTAACCAACTTAAAAATGACTGCGAAAGGGTGTTCCCTTAAGAAAAACAACACTTGAACGTCGAGATCTAGCATCATAAAATTTGGACAGTTTAAAAAAAATGGATCGAAGATTAAAAAGTATAAAAGGTTTAATTTAATTCATTTTCTACGTCAAACTACAAATCGTAGCAAAAGCAAACAAACAAAATTTAAAAACGTATTTTTCATCAATGTTCAAATAAAATATTTGTATAGAATGACACGGGTAACTTTGCAGGCGGCCTGCGAGGAATTAACGAACGAACTAACTATTCCCTAAGACCATGTAAATATTTTAATTTGTATCTACAAAATCGTGACTAGCCACGCCACCGAATGCAAAGTTATCAATGTCAAGCTAAATAACCGTTTTAGAGAGGAAGGCAAACAATAGCATGTTAAGTATTTAATTACTAATTAGTAACTAATTACCTATTTTCTCAGTAAATCTTCATTAAACTGTGACCTTCTTTTTGAACAATCACAGCATTATATATAAACACATATAAGTAGTTCTGTGAACAGTTACTGTTCACGAGGTGTATTGTACACCTCGCGTCCAAAAAAATATGTTTCTAATTTTCTAATATAGGTTTTCCTATCATTGATTATTAGATTATTCCGATTTGACAGCTCGTAGTAGGAACCACGATAAAGAATACTCTGGTGGGATAAAAATATAGTATCCAATAAGGCCACCACGTTGAATCGGAACCGAAACGTAAAAAAACAAATGTATAGACGGATGGAATGCCATTTTTTAACATCAACTCCACACAGAAGGCCCTGAAAAAAATAATTTTCTCAGGGCCTGTGTCATCTTTGGGGATGCTTGGTGGAAGGTATTTTTTAGGAAAGGAAGGGGTGAACATGGGTCTTGAAGAGACACATGTTGTAGGAGGGAGGAAACACAGAGGATGGCAAATCGTTCCACAGCCGAGCTGTTGTAGAAGCGACTCGTTCCCAAGTGACAAATGTCAACCGTATACATGTGTTGGGCGCGCTTTTGGCGAGCTTACCGACCATGCACCGGTATCGAAGGGATCAATGACGCTAATTCCTCGGAGCATCTTCCATTGTAATACCGGTAAAACAAGACCAGCATACCTCCCTGATGCCTGGGCTCTAAAGATTGCAATCCGTTTGTTAAGATCTATCTTTCTATCTAAGGATCTATCAAATCGGATAGCCCGTTTCTGCAGGGTTTTTGCGAGTCGAGGGTTTTTTTTTCAGGTAAATGGTCGAGTTAAAACAGGACTTCGCTATGCTCGGTCAATTACAACATTCAAATGCATTTTCCAGTAATAAGTTCCTGGTTTATGCAGATGCCGTTACTGATAAACTTGGTATTCCTATAAACAACTACTCTGATAATATTGTTCGAATCGAACACATAACAAGTAAGAAGGTAAATATTGCAATGCTGAATACTGCCATTTGATCCAAATATGGTACGGTGCTGAGTATGCTTATTGAAAGTGTGACACATTTATACGATTTACTATTTTATTATCGCGAGTGGCCTACATTTATTGGAGTTGTATCGACACAAACGGAATCGCAATTTGTTGTAAATATCGATGAAAATATTGCTGCGGAATATCGTAATTTATATCGATATATTCAATTTATAGGATATAAAATACAATTGGCCTTGGCATAATTTCACAGTTCTCACTTAGGGTTAGCGGACAAAGCAGAATTGTGACAAATCAAGAACGCTTTTGAAAAGTGATACAGCCGTCAATAGTGATTGTTAACTTAGGTTAGGTTTTGAGGCAATTTTTTACAAGAAAAATGCCTGCCCATTTTTAACCCGCATTCTATACTAATAACAACTTACTGAAATACTAAAAAGTAAATTACTAAAAAAAAACACTCGCAACAAGATGTAAGATAGAGATCATACATATAATGTTGCAATGATTGTCCATCGTTCCAGATAAGAAAAACAACTGAAATATTAATATTAGAATCACGGAACATTTAAGATGTTGAATTAACAAAAGTTAAAATTATTTCACGGTAATAATAAAGGCAAAAAATTAGATAACATAGAAGCACTTGAAATTATAAAACATATTGAATAAAAAAATAAATTTATCGTTTCTTCCCATAGACATATTTCCAGTAAACCGATTCCCATAAATACCCTAATTACCCCTTCCCTTTGCTCAACTCCCACTTTTACACCTAAAAATTTATATATATATCTGTCTGTATTATCTTAACTTAAGTTAGTTTTCATATTCTCCTGGTGAAAGAGGGGTTCTTCCGAAACCGTTGTTTAATAAAATGAAAGTGGTCTAAAACAAATTTATGTGTTTATATTGTAAATTGTGGCGAGTCACAAAGTTAATACTTTTTACGAATATATAAATTTAAAGCCTGAATCTTTTTTGCAGAATCAAGAGTGGTAGATACTCCCAGAATCGACCTTGTAAATACCATAATTTAGAAACGTAAGCTTGAAATGATCGTATTGAGAAGTGACCAGATCCGAATAGCCAGGTGTCTACTTCCTAACGTTACTCTTACCCATCTCCTTCTTCCCGCTAACAAATGGCAATGGCGATGCCATAGTCGCACTGGCTCCGGGCAGTAAGAAAAGCGAAATACTCGTTCACAATTGACGTCTGCAATATGAGAACGAGTCGTTTCTCCGATTCGTTATTTTGCAAAAATGGCACGCTGTAATATGAGCTGCCAATATTTTTCTTTCCTCTATTACTCACTACTTATTAGTAACCGCTCCGAGAACTTTAAAAAATACTTAATACAGTATTTTCCAAAACCCATTCCTATAAAGTGTTCCGTCTCCAAAGTCTCCCGTCTCACAATGTCACAATCGGATTAAGATATAGTTCCCCTGACATTAAATAGAACAGACAGGTGGGCTGATGCAGAGTGTCGCATAAAAAATAAACTTACTTTTTTACACATAAAAATACTGAGAAAGTTTCACTATAAAAATGTTGGAGTGTGTATAGTATAATAATTCTTACCATATAAAATATACGGGTGCCTCTCAGACGCTACTTTTAAAGCTAAATTAAATAGGCACTTTCTGTTACCAGCAGCTTAAAGCCCCACTTCTATCTCCTTAACTTCTCTCCTTACCTTTCTTAGCCTGTTGGGTTTTTTAAAAACATTAATACTACGCGGGTAAAAAGCTACCTACATAAATATCCACCAAACTTAACTCTACCAAACTACCAACCCACCGTTGGGAAAAATGCCACCAGGAAAAAATGTCTCATTTATACAAATGTGGTACCTACTTACTGAAATACAGTATTTATAAAAAAAGTGACATAAAAATGAGGAAACACAATCGAATAAGTTTAGAAGTTTTATAAAAATAAGTTAATAGTCAACAGATAAATGGTACCTAATTAAATATTATAATTTTTTTTCCTTAAAAACACCTAGCTAGCTTTCTTTCGCCGTCTCTTTTTAAAATCCTGACAGATTATCCCATAAAACTGAAAATGTTCACAGCTCGCAACTTCTGTAAATATTTAAATAATAACAGCTTTTGTTTGTTATTCTACGTAAATAACCAAGAAATATAATGAAATTTTACATTCGTTGTTCTACATTTGTTAACAATTAACCTTTTTTAATTCCGCAGTAATACAAATCAATATTGTCTTGTTACATTTACAAACAAAGCTGATTACACCTGCTCCCCTGATTGCGTTTGGCTGCATTAAAGCAGGCACTTCGTAAGCATCTTCTTTCCCACCTCCTTCCCTTCATCATCACAACATATCACAATTGGAGATACCATAATCCTACTGGCTCCAGATAGAACTCCTCTTAAATGTTGTTTACTATATAAATTAAATAAAAACACGAACCCAACTTAAAACATATTATTCTGAAGTGCGGTAAGAAACATAAAGAATAAGTTTTAAAGTAGGCTTAAGGGCGGTGAGAGAGTAAGAAAGGGAGTAAACCGATTTGCCTAAGGGTCCCAAGACAGCCTCTACGCTGAATATTTAACCCTAAATGCGGCCCAACTGCCTCCGTCTGAGGTCTACAGAGCTACGAGCTACGAGCTGGGGCTACGGGCGACGAATCCTATTAGGGATGGTAACGCAGGACGCAGGTATAGCAGAGGGAGGAAACCACCGCTCCCTGAAATGTTAATGCTACGAGATGCATTATTCGGTTACTTTTTTATTTCATTATTTCGCTGAAAGGGATGGTGACATAACACTGCAGGACATTTTGAAAGTGTTTGCGGTTTGAGTGACGATAAAGGGGATGTTTTTATTTCACAGCGGTTAAGCTTGTCTTGAGATATTTTTCAGAACCAGAATATAAATAATTTAATTTGTATTATAAATTAATTTAATTTGTATTATAAAATAATTTTATTTGTATTATAAAATAATTTAATTTGTATTATAAAAATAATTTAAATTGTATTATAAAATAATTTAATTTGTTTTATAAAATAATTTAATTTGTATTATAAAATAATTTATTTTGTATTATAAAATAATGTAATTTGTATTTTTAAACCAAATAATATAACAATATTAAATTTTGGTTTGTCATTTATTTATACCTCCTGTTGACCGGTTTCGGAAGAACCCTTCTTGGTCAAAGCAAAGGTAAAGAGTTTTGAAGGTTTAAAAAAATTATAATTGAACTAAATTCTATTTTTAACATGACCAGGACCAAAATATAACACACGTTTTATTCATATTTACTCTAGTTGAAGAATGTTACTCCACTAACAAAAATAACAGGTGTTTTTATTATATTCTTAAGTGAGCACCTTAACTTTAGTGTTGATATCTTTTCTAAAATAATAATAATAATGATTGAATCATTTCGATGGCGCCATTTTCGCGAAAAAATCACCAAAAGGCTTTGATTTTTTTCATTCCACTTTTTAATCAACGAAACATAATCATTAATCACGATATAATCATTCCCACAAAATATTGCAGAGATTGTGGTTTGATTTAATTTCAATACCAACTCACACAACAAAATCACCCCGTAAAAAACGTAGTTTTTTTAATATAATACATTTATTTTCAATTTTCGACCTTCGCCATCTCTTTAGCAGAGTAGCAGCCAATTTCAAAGATTTTCGTTGTTGTTTGATTGAGAATCTAAAGTGCGTTTGGGTGGTGAACCCTGACAATTATTTTATTTAAGAAAAACTTGCATTATTATAATATCAGCACACGATAAATAGTACGCCATTAAAATTCAGTTTTTCCGACGAAAAAATCCGGTCGAAGAGCAACCAGATATTCCCATTTTGTGCGTTATAGAATCAGCACAAAATTCTTCATACGAAAAAATCAAAACAACACAATCGCTCGGATGATGTTTCTGCAAACCTATGCCAAATGAAGACTATCGTCGTGCGCCTAGAAGCATAATGTTTGATGCCACGTGACCTCCGGAGGTTGACGGATGACGCGGCCGGCCGGTCTTTGCGCACAATAAGGATGCAAGTTAAACGTAATTTATTATGTTATGTTTTGGTGTGTAACTTTCTATAACACTTGTAGTAAATTATTGTACATTTTACCGTTTGCTTAACATCTGTAAATCTACTAGTAAAATGAACAGACTTTAATGTATCTATACTTATGTTGTCGTATTTAAAACTCAACCCTTTTTTAGTTGTGACGCTATATTTCTTAGTTAAAATGACATAAGTCCCTAGTTATGCAATATTTTGCGGAGTTTTCTCCAGTATACAACGACATCAACAGTTAGTACATTTTGTTTAAATAAATATTCTCTTGAATTTCTAAACCCCCAGTAGACTACGAACCGCCACCGCTGAGGATTGAACCTTTCTCCGCAGGAACTAGATTCAATACCGCCAACACCTACCTAAGCCAAAACCTAATCGAATAGTACCGACATTTATTTAATATATTAACTGCTGTAATTTTTTACATGCAATGTCATCCAATTTCAGAGTGCCACCAAAAGTTGATATAATGCATTGTCATCAACAAAACCAACAAGTCTATCTGCCGAGATTCAGCTCTAACGAATGTCGGGAAGTGGGTAATAAATTCAGAATCTGACACTTTCCTTATTTGTGCTGTATTGTTTAATTGGATACATTTTCGGTGAGGGCTCTTTTGCAAGTTCGCCACAGGGCAGGGATTGATTGATACGCCACTGATTTTAAGCATAAGTTAATTATTTCTTGATAAACAAAATAATCATTAATCATGCATTTGGCACACGGTGAGAGCAGGTTCGCACTTAAACGGCTAATTGCATTATTTTATTGATGGTCGAAACTCATACGGCTTGAAAAGCGTGAGACAAATCACCATGGGCGTGACGGTTATGCAAAGCAATGAATTAACAGCAATTATTATTCATTGATACAAACAACTGCAGGGAAGCAAACCTTTTTAGGGTTGGAGAGTAAATACCTGACCCATAATCAATAAATTGAAGTTACTTTTCGAGAGTTTCAAGCATAGTTGAACTGTATTGTACAATACGTATTTACGCATGAAAATTTACAAATTGCTGCAAGAAGGAAATTGAGCTGACTACCTAACTATCACCACGCCGTTTCCCCGCAGGGTTAGGCAGAGAGGAAGGACAACCAAACAACTCGGTTTTGGCACACACTCCTTGCCTCATTCATACATCGTCTCATAGATTCTCTTTTATTATTCTGACTCTTGACGTGGCTCGACTCAAGTATTTGATTCACTTGATCGAGCCATGTCTACCATTCAAATTTGCGTTATATATTCTCCGTGTACTCTTTATGTATTCGTTCTACATGCCCAAACCATCTAAGCGTCCCTACGCTTACATCAGCCTTTCATTCTTTGCTGTTCTCCATATTTCTCACACGATCATACATGGTTTTACAAAACATACGTTCAGAGATGCATTTCACAGCATTCACTCTACGTTCATCCTTCCTCTGCCAGTTCCATAATAATAATAATAATAATAATTGGATGACTTGTATAGCGCCGTTTTTGTGCAAAATCACCTCAAGGGCGCCTCACTTCAGCCTCCATGACTTCAGTGTGGACTGGTAGCTTCGCTTCTTTGAAGATTTTTTGCTAGCGCCAACCGTGTTCAGCCCTCCAAATGGAGTTACCTGCGTTTACACTTCTTTCAACATCTCTGTCAGCCTTCCAACATACTTCATAAATACACAAACTCATCCACCTGCTCCAAGTATTCATCTTTCACAACTATATTGCACACTGTTTTTGTACTCTCCTTTAATTGTATTGTAATAATTTGAAGAGATTCTTCATAAATTAGCAATATCTACTCATTTTTCTGTGAAAATAACACTAGGTCGTAGATAACTTATAAAAATTCTATTTTATATCAAAACTATCAACATTATTTTCCACATTATACATAACATAAAAAATATAACGAAATATGAAATGCTCAATTCTGTGTTTAACTTATGATGCGACTTATGATGAAAATTTTACTTTGAACCATAGAGGATTATTTATTTGTATCATTAACGCCTTTCGCGTTTTGAATAATATAACTTAATAATATAACTTGAATAATATAACTATACTTACTTGCGTAAGTAGTACCGAGCCCTTATGAGCATGTAAAACCACAATGTATGATAAATAACAAAGCAAAATGAGATCCTGAATAATACAATATTGGAATGCCAAAAATCAATATACATGTATTATAAAAGTAAGTGTAAAATGTGCGTGCCGCTAAACCTCAGAAACGAGTCCCGGTACGATCAAAGGAGTTATATGGTGTGGTAGCCCTCTATCCCCCATCCATGAAGAAGGTTTCCGTTTTTACCTCAAGGGCTTGCTTTTGAAGTTATAAGGGCTGGAAGTTTCGCCCTCTAGACATTTCTAGAACACTCCAGAATATTCAAGAGTATTCGAGAGCATTCCACAACATTTCAGAACATCCCCCAATTGGGGATGCCATAGTCTCACTGGCTCCAGACGGGAGCAGTTGGGACTCTTGTGAGGCATTCACTGTAAAAAAAAAAAAAATCCCGGAACATTCTGGAATGTCCGGGAATAGTCTGGAACGTTCGGGAAGATCCCGGAACATCCCAGATCATAATGAACTAAAAACGGGATTACAGGCCGTTTCCTGATAAACTTTTAATAAATTCGTAATCGTGACAATACACTGGTATCTCTAAATAGTATAAAACAAAGTCACTATCCGCTTCTGTCTGTTTGTGCGCTTAGTTCTTCTAAACTATGCAACAGACTTTGATAGGGTTTTCACTATCATTTAGAGAATTTCTTCCGGAAGGTCTATATGTATATATATATATAATACATGGATATTATATTTATTGAATTTATTGATACACAAAAGCTACTATATATATATATATATATAATTTTTTTTTCAAATGTTACTAACTTAAGATAAATATGAGGTACACAGTAAATGCTTACTTAAAATAAAGAAGTAAATACTTCAAGTTGAAAAGATGTTTAAATGAGAATTGTGTAAATAATTATAGAAATTATGAATCGATCATCGTTCCCGTTTGCAGATTTTTACCATGCGAAACTAACTACCATTTTATTTTTTGTGAATATAACACGAGAGTCATCCTTAATTGGGGCACATATATTGCCAGAGTGTGGGAAGAATATGGGTAAGAGGTAGGTTGGGAAGTAGATACCTCGTTGTTCAAATCTAGCACCAGACGTCTTTATAGATTTCAAGCGTTTAGATTCAGATTGGTGGTTTTCCCCAGAACGATACTGAGGGTATTACCACCTCGGATAAATAATTTCCGATGATTTCGGTTCAACCGAAGTGAAAAACGCTGATTTTCAATTTTTCTCTTTTCATCATCCAAAATATGTTTGGCTATATTGTTGCAGAAATTAGAAAAAAAACCAAGCAAGTACCTACCTAATGATTGCAAACGAAAATTTGAGCGTCGCGCTACAGATTTATTTTTACTGTAATTGAGTTTCTCGTAACCAACAGTCGACAATACCTGATCTTTCCGTTCATAACAGTTACAGCATTAGCACTTTACGGTGTTTTGGACAATCTCCTAGATAAGATCTTATCTGGTAATTAAGCACATTTTCACTTGCACGGATATTAATATAGCGCCATTAGCCATTACTCAAAACGGCCAATCAGTTTATCAGCCAATCAAGCTGACATAGCGACATACGGGATGGATGAATGATCTATTGGATTTGCATCAGAGCATGTTTGGTTTTGTTTAATGGGCGAATGGCAGTGTTAAATGGACTATAAATTAAAACAGAAGTCCATTCGGTCCGGTTAAAATCACTGGGAAAACGAGGAGTGAAGGAGAAAACCTCACCTTTCGATGCTGTCGGTTTCTTGAAAAATCCCATCGCATGGATCACTTTAAGTTTATAGGTGTACACCTCAAATAATCATAATTTTAAATTTCCACAACCCGACTCTGTTTAATTTCAGCACACGACGACTTTGAATTTGGAGATACAATTAGATAGCCTTTTTACGAGAATAATGATCCGAACAGCAAGATAAGATTAACGACGACAATATTACGAATAAAAACAAATGACACGTGTGTTACAGTAACAATTGAATATCACTGGCGTAGGTAGGTAGTTTTGTCTTCTTTCTTCCCAGGTAAGATTTTAAGGAAGGAGAGGAACAAATGAGATGACAATTTGAACAGGACTTTGGGATCAATATATTCAATAATAGTCCCAAAACTGTTTCAATATTAAACAGGTTTGTTTTGCATTTTACAAAATTTACATTGACAGTTTCTCTCGCAAATTGAGTGTATTAACCAATATGATGAACATTTTAAAATGCAAGTGAAGATTTTGACATGCTTAATTTAGTGCTTATTCCAGAAAAAAAATCTTTACCCATAAAACTTGTTCTTTCGTTTTCCATTATGGCCAGAGATATAATATATTTAGAAAAAGAGATTATGTATAGTAAATATATATTTAGAAAGATGTAACAGGAAGCTTTCACTTTGAATTGAAAAATTTACCATAGATGCTGCCTGTTATAATTTGAAATAATTTATACAAAAACTTCATCATTATTGGGTAAAGAAAAAAAAATCTAATAATAAAATCTGAAAGCGTCTTTAACCTGCTTTCAAAAACGTATTTAATTTTGGGATACGTTAAAAATGAGCAAGTGTATTTGAAATCGAATCTCAAGCAGAAATATTTAATTTCTTAATTGTTAAGCAAGGGTTGCATAAAATTTTATTAATTTCAGCAAAAGGAAAAAATAAAAGTATACTTCAGGCACACGGACACGCCCACCACACAATTATTTCGGGTTTTTTTTCTTCTTTTCAGTGGCTTAGTCGGGAAAAAGCGGTGTGGCTGAGCTGCTTCAAGTTATTCGAAATCGATAAATTTACTTTGTATTTGTATCCCAAAGTCTACATTTTTTTAGGAAGAAAATTTTGTAAATAGAAAACAGCAACGTTGTTTTTTTTTAAATTGATACATGTCAATATTCATGCAATATTGTGAAACTACAAATGTGAAATGGTATGCAGACATTTACTACGAAATTTTGTAATAATTATCAAATGTATCTACCTATATATTGGTCATCGCAAAATGTATTGACGAAAGAGTGTATGTATTTTACAGTTAACATCGTGAGAATTTCTCAATCAGAATGTTTTTAGTGAGAGCTGAGTCAGAGGTCGTGATGACTGTGAAAGTAACATACCCAATTCATAAGGATAGATCGCCACCCGCGCAGCGATCCATCCTCTCTGCTTACCTCTTCGAGGACACGGCCTGATGGTTAGTTTAGGTTGGTCAGGTGCTAATGGAAACTAGTTACTAGATTGTGTTAGACTAGTCTGGTGTGGTATCCTAGCTATTAGTTTAAGAAGTTATCCGTAGATAATCGCGTAGTTGTAGAGACTTAAATAAATGCGATTGCAACCACAAGGTCGAGACCCAGAATTATTCCTATCGCCTGATAATAATAGTAATAAAAATATTTGGATGATTTGTATAGCGCCGTTTCTGTGCAAAATCACTTCAAGGGCGCTAATAATCCGAGGTAATTGTTAATCTAGTCCAAAAAGTTGGGACCGGAGTTTTATTTAAAGAATTCGTCAAACAAACCCAATTTACAGTTACAACAGCTAACATAATATTATACTTTTAAGGATGGGTTGTTTCAGAGAATTTGAGCAATTCATCGAATTACAAGTTAATTTTCAAGTTCTCTGAAGGTTCTATTCAAGTTCTGCTATTATTTCAGTTTTGTGAAATAACTGGCCAATAATGATACAATAACAGAACTTGAATAAAACCTTCACAGAACTTGAAAAACAACTTCGAAATATGATCAATATTTCGAATTCTCTGAAACAACCCATCCTTAGTATTTTCAGTCAATTTATGTACTTATATAGGTATTAAATGTTTTCATTATTTTGTAGAACAGAATCTGAAGAATGAAACGGAATGATTTTGTAAAAACGCCCCCGGGGAATTATAACATAACCAACCAACCAACCACCGCTGCTATAAGTCACCGCAAGTGGTTGTTATCCTAGTTCATAGAATGAGGTTTGTTGAGGCCGGTTGAGGGAAACACTATGACCTATCCAGCAGAACTCTTTCGACCCATCGCCTTTTACTGCAGTGGGAAGGATGGATTTAAACGTTCATCACTCCTGGACACATTGACCCCCCAGATTCCAACCCACCCCTAATTATTTTCCTCAGGGTCATCGGCGTGGATTTAATGAAAAAAAAATCACCCAACCAGGTGGCGATATATAGGGTTTTCCAATAAGAGGTGTTATTTTGATATTCAATCGTAAAAGATCAATGGTTTCGTTGCTTGTGTGGCACGTAGCGCCGTCTTGTTGAAAGTAAACATTGTCGATCAATACCATCCAATTCCGGCCATAAAAAAATCATTAATCATCTCTCGATGGCGCAATCCATTCACCGTAACTGTTGCTCCAGCCTCATTTTCTTAAAGTAAGGTCCAATGACTCCGACGGTCCATAAACCGCACCAAACAGTCACACGTTGAGAATAGAGAGGCTTTTCAACAATAACTCTTGGGTTTTCCGAGCCTCAGATGCGACAATTTTGCTTGTTGAATCCACCGAGGTGGAAATGGGCCCCATCACTCAAGATGATTTGAATTTGATTCACTCGAGTGAATTTTAATAATTTCAATGCGTTGTTGAAGCGTGTATCGTTCCATTTTTATTAATGGCGTAGTTTCTACTTATCAAATGTCAAAAAAGACAGCTTCAAAAGTAACATCTACCGAAATAGCGGGCTATTCAAAATAACACCTCTTATTGGAAAACCCTGTAGTTTCCCGGATTGTTCACAATACAGACATTGTACATTGTACAGTGTCACATAAAACACAAATCCTAATAGTTGAGGATATCATAGTCTAAAGGCATCAGGCAATTGACATTTGGTTTATCGTCAAAACATATCTCTACATCTCCACAATAAGCACATCGATAAAATAATATCCGATTGCTAAATCATGTAACTGAAACTCATACTATAGTGTACTATGGTAATGAATTGATCAAGTAGTGACGGCAGTTATTGAATTCATTATTGCTACAAGTTGTTTTGACGTAATGAGGCAATGAGCGTCGTGTCGGGCAACTGAACAATATTTTGTCCGGGCAGTGTAGTTAGTATTTAGTACCTACCCGCTAGGCCCGCGGCTATTTTCCGGTCGTCGAGATGCCCCAAATGAATATTGACTCACGGCAATATCAATAAAGAATTCATCTCGATGTATGTAATTAGTTTATTATAAAAATAAACAGTATGATTTCATGAACATCACTTTATTTATTTTATTTTATTTAGGAAACAAACAGTCATTTATATATTTAGCCTGAACAGCAATTATTTACAATATTCGACCAATAAAGGTTACATTAATTCTAGTCGTTGATTCAATATTTGCACCTTTACAATATAATTATAAATGACAAAGAAATATAAAGAATAAACATTATAAGGAAATACAAAATGTTATAAAAACAATTAAAGACAGTTAGTGGCAATACAGTTTTCGCATGATTATAATAAAAACAATAAAATAAACTAAAATGATAGGATTATTTCACAAAATAAATTTATCGGTTTAGTAAGTTGCATTTTATAAGTTCTCAAGTTACACTTGAAAATGTCTACATCTCGTAAGGAATTATAAGGCATATTTATATAAATAAGGTAACCGTATCTTATATACCATATAACCGTATCCGTATATCGAAAAATGTATGTTTGCAATTTAATAAATTAAAACCCAAATTTCCTCTGAAATCATAACATTTGTAAGTAGGTACTTAAATACCTACCAACTTTATTATAAACCATAGATTTTTTATGTAATATTTTTTTAAAATTACATAAAATTTATCTAAAGAAACTTCACTATCTCAATGACAATTTTTTTTCAAACTCTCTTCAGGCAGGTAGGCAGCATAACATTGAAAAAATGCGAATAATTAACCCAACGAATTTAGATTTGAAAAAGAGAATATTTATTGAACCATTAAAACGACCACCATCATTAAAAGAACGTACAAACAAATTGACAAACAGATGAAATGCAAAATTGTACAGTTAAAACAGAACGTCGTTACGATCAGATAATAACGTTTAAAAATTTGTGTTTTATTAAAAAAAAATTTGCAAAATTTGTATCCCCCTTTCTTGTACAGATTTTCCCAAGCGTCCCTATTTTGCCCTACTTTCCCCATTAGTATTTTCCACAAAAAAATATTTGTTCGTCTCAAAACAAAAATTCTTCAACAGTGAGCATTATTATCGTGAAATTTGCACAGCATTTTTCTGTCTGAAATTTGTAGGTCAATGCAACCTATTGCCTGAAATCTAGGTGAAAAATTGTAAATTCAACGTTTTTAATTTGTACACTTTTAAAATATTCAATAAAATAAAGAATAAAGTTTTGAAGTCTCGGGCAAAGTCGGGTAATGCTAGACTAATTGCAGCATTAATCTGGTTATAGTTACGGGGCATGTCGCGATAACTTTAATCCCGTAAAGTTTGAAAGCTGAATTTAGTCGTGTGCTTTCAGCGCGAGCTTTATTGAGTTGAGCGTCAAAACAAAGAATTTTTGATCCACAACACGCTGAACGTTAAATTTGACGGCAGTGAAGCAAAGCTCTATGAAGTGTGTTCCCGGTGAAGCGACACTTCTCAGCATCACAAGTTATGTACTATCGGAAAATACAAAATATATGAGGCGTCCTTCACGTCAGAGGTTAATAACATTTGGAAAGAGAATCTATACTGTAATTTTTTGACACTCAAGACTTGGAAAAAAGATCTTTTTGACGGCTCGAATAGCAATCCGGAACTACAAATCATAGCGTGCGTAAGTAAATTTCATTGTGTTATTTTACAACTTTTTCATACTCGTATTTGAAGCACGTTTCAGAGTGGAAGATACACTCAGTATTGCCCTGGTGTAAGACCATCATTCAGAATTGTTAGTCATGATAAGTGACCATATCTGAATAGCCATGTACTCCCCCACCTTCCTCATCTCCCCCCCCCCTTCCCCACTATCTATACATATACATATTCCCACTATGTATCTATCCAACATAAAATGGCTTTAGCTCTGTTTGGTGACCAGATCTGAATAGCCACGTATTTCCCCAGCGTCTTTCTCACGATCTCCTTCCACTCCCCATTACCTTCAGCCTCTCAACATCCCAATTAAGGATGCTATAGTCTCCTCGGCTACGAATACGGCGCGGAAGTAAATTTTATTTGATTCATTTGTGTTATTTCACAATATCTTCATTTAAAATAATTTATTTATTTATTTTATTTATTTATTTATTTAGACGCCGTGAAAGGCTTTTACAATATACATGATTTATGTTTACAGTGGTTCACAGGAGCGAAACAGTATTATGTTAAACAGAATAATTACTGAGAAATTATGTTGAAAATTAAACAAGAATAACATCTGGTATACATAGGTACAATAGCATTTTTATTTTCAATCCGTACAGTAGTTTAGTATTGAGGTTATTGTTACCTTCAATATTGAATTTGGTTGAATTTGCTGAGAACTAGAGTTAGCTCTATTGAAACAGGGCTGTCAGTAAGACATCTCATAACAATTTTGGGAAAAATTATAGTTTTGATTAAGTATATACAATTATTAGATAACACTCTTCTGTCTGATATCTGATGTAAGTGCATAGTTTAGGTTCTGTGATAACTTATGAATAGAATGGTATTATGCCTAATAACATTGATAATTACGACAGAGGTATGTTATTATAGCCTTCTTATAACTATATTCCATGCAGTTGAACACATCTACTACTTCTGAGAAAGCATTGCCAACTGCATGCAATCTAGGTATAAGCGAGTTTCTAAATGACTCAGTCCTGATATTGTTATTGAAATTAAAAAGAATTTTGGATCGAGTGGTTCTGGTGGGTATATGGAAGGTAATTAGGCTTAATATATCAGGGCTGTCTATAATACCATTGACAATTTTAAAAATAAAAGTCAAATCGGAAATAAGTCTTCTATCTGAGAGTTTAAGTAAGTTTAATTCTTTCATCAAGTGATTGTAATTTATTGATTCTATAGGTAGACCGAGTTTAGATAGAGCTGTAGATACTTCCAGTATCACCCTGGTGAATGACCACCATTCAGAATCGAAACGTTCCTTGAAATTTGGTGACCAGATCTGAATGGCAAGGTACTTCCCCACATTCCACTTCCTCTTATCATTCTCTTTCACTTCACCACTATCTTCAACCAGACACAACATATCACATACCCCGATTGGGGATGCTATAGTCTCACTGTCTCCAATAGGAGCAGTTAGGACTGTACTGTAGTTTTTAAGAGTCTGCTGATCCCTGGAATAGTCAATTCAAGCTTATTTAGCAGTAGCTTACAGCTTTCATTTGCGCAATATTGTTTCAGCTAAGCGCGTAACGTAGCTTTAGTACGCTTTTAGCTTAGCGCACAGAGAACCCAAGTGATTGAACTTCTCGGACTTTTACTTTCTCGCCATGGAGCCGCTAATGAGAAATTAAATGGCGCGAACATTTCAGCTGGATTGAATTTGTACGCTATGCTGAATTCATAATTGAAAATAAATTTCAAAAGGAATTTTTTCCGAACGTCGCATGATGACATTGAAAAATTAACACTGCTTTTAATAGCAGCGTAGAAATAACGTCATGCATCTAAATGGAAGCTAGAAATAATTAAATTTAATATCTAGGAAGATTAATAAAAAGGTAAGTCAATATCCAAAATATTTAATATATAATCAGCCGTGGTGAAAATTATACTCCACTGATAAACGACAGTGTGTATAAAAATATTACTAATATAGAATCTGACGTAACTTAGTTCCTGGAAAGATATATACATTGTTTATATAGTTGGTTGTTTATCTGTTGTATAAACCTGAAATTTCTCATCGAATTTCAAAAGATTTTAAATGTGCTATATATTTCATCGTTTTGAAAATGGCGTCCCAACCCACACACGTCCAACTAATCTACATATTTATTATATCACATGTGGCAGCTTTTAACTAACCGTTAAGTAAAAGCGTGGGCAATCGAAAGCTTTGGTTCAAAATATGAAACAAGTTAAACGAGATTATAAATTAGTGGAGGTAATGTCAAACTATTTAATTATGGCATAGGTAAACGGTGTGCCTACTTTCTTGACCCATATTCGTACATCTTCAAATACATACTCTTCTGTTATTCTGATTAATATGTCCGCACTCAAGTCTACTTATGATTTCATATTTTAACATAACCAAGCACAGTATCAATTACTAGTGTTTAATCTTGAAATGAGAATATACTTGGTTCCTACCGGAAAGCCAGTTCTTAACTCTCCGTAGACATCACCTATTTGGAAAATTATAGAACACAATTGCAAATCAACAGTGCAAATTCGAGTGCGGTTGTTTTTGAAAACAGAAGAAGAATTAGGACTACCTAGGAAGCAAATTGTTGGTGTTTTTAATCGTATTAATAGTTTTTAATCTCAATTTTAAGTAAAATGAAGGAATTTGACTATCTTGAATGTACATAATACCGTCTTAAGTACTGATTCGTTTTGTTGTGGCTATAATGCTGGCTATAAGGCAATGAGAACAATACTCAGACGAAATAGATAATCAAAAGTAAATAAAATGTTAAAGGAACTAAATTGGCTAACGGTGAAACAGATTTTAACCTTGAACACGATGATATTTGCACATAAAATAGTGAACAACCTGCTACCCAAATATTTTTTCAAATTGTATACAACAAGGACATACACAAACACAAAACAAGGACGTGCAATGAAATCAGGCTACCAAAAAAGGACAAGGCGAATACTCAGAATAGTATACTATATAAAGGGATGAAATACTATAATGCGCTGCCGGAAAACCTAAAGTCTGCCCCAATTGGAAAGTTTAAGATGTTGTGTAGGAGCCACATCAAGCAAGAAAAAATATATTTATATGTAACAAATTAATTGGTAAATTGTAAATTTAAATGTACAAATTACTAAAATTAAATGAATAAATAAAAAAATTACCTGGAGGAATGGCGGTGGAACTCATTATATAGCAGTTGTGTTGTGTGATCCATCGAAGAGATACAGTGGTAAGTGATTGTACTCAATTCCAGCAAACACCATTTCATTTCATCTAAATTATTTACAGCCCATTTAAAGTGCATCTGAAGCTGTAATTTGTAAGCAGTGGATGCAATAACTCGAGTCGGGTCATGTCAAGTCAATTTTTGGAAAAATCAAAGAGTATATTGTATGAGACGATGAACGGCGTGATTGTTAGTTGATTAAATATGAAATTGTTTACCGAAAGGGTTTATTCTATAATGGTCTATTAGCTATTAGAGACTGTCGAGATGATGAAAGAAGTATTAGTAATGCCCCCAATACCTCCTGTAAACCTTATACCGATTACTAACTACTCTCGATAATTTGAAAGTAAACTATGCAAGACCACGCTTTGGCTGATCACCATTGTTCACTTTCGACTGGAGATTAGAATTTACACGATAATGATAATGTGCGCGCGTGCGAGTGCGCATTAGTTTAAAGCTATGAATGAGGTCAGGTCACTCCTAACGACTTCTGTAATCCTGGTAGCTGATAGAGGTAGGCAGTTTCTTTAAGGAGTTCATACAATACTTTAGAAAATTGGGTGGTCGGAGAGATGTATCCATTAAGTTGTTATTGCGAGATTAGAGAGTAGCAGACAGCATTTGTATGAAAACCTATTAAAATGATTGGAAGCCAAAGTTCTTGGAATTCAATTCTATACTTTAATGAAGGCCTCTACAGTACAAATCTTTAAACAGTATTCTTATTCGCATAAGCTTCTTGGCGTCCAGCATTGAGCCTAGGCCCGCCTCAATTATTTTTCCAGCTTTGCCTGAATTTGATCCTTGAGTGTATCAAATTAGAAACACAAATACGTAAGTTTGATGAATCAATGTTGTCTGACAGGAGAACAAAATGTATGATCGTGTGAGAAATGAGAAGATTCCCAAAGAATGCAAGGCTGGTATAAGCGTAATGAGTAAGAAATGGACGCTTAGATGATTTGGGCATGAGCGAATAAACGAAGAGAAGAGTGTAATGAGAATATATGAAGCGAATGTGAATGGCAGAAGGCGGGGACGCCCGAGGATGACATGGCAATATCAAGAGATACGATGTATGAATGTGAATGAAGAAAGGAGTGTGTGTCAAGATCGATTTTTTCGGTAGTTCGTTCTCTCTGCTTACCCCAGCAGGGAAACGGCGTGATGGTTAGTTAGGTAGTTAGTTAGTCTGACAGGAGAATTATTTCACACCTTGTTGTATTACATATGGTCATAAACAATTTAATAAACAGCCATGCCATCGTCGCTACTATTAAATTCCATGTACCGACTAGGAACACAAGACAAAATGTAACATTTTTCTGCAACACGTACACAACCAACTATTAGACATACTCACCAACTAATAGGATGCACGATCTACGCAAAAATTTTGGGGGTACTGTTAATATATTTACTGAGTCTTTATAGAATTAAACGCAAACTATAGCACCACTTTGCTGAATCCTTCAATTTACAGGAGCATAGGTAATGTAGTTTTAGTAATTTATCGTATAGTTTTTTAGTTTCCTATTTTATTTTAAGTTACTGTTACATGTTTTAATAATACTCTTTCAAATAAAATTAGAATATTCTATTCTAATAATCTACGCTCATTAGATATATTCTGTTCTTACAATCTATGCTCAATAGATATTTTCTTTTCTTACAATCAATGCTCATTAGATATATTCTATTCTAACAATCAATGCTCATTAGATATATTCTATTCTTATTATCTAAAGCTCATTAGATATATTATGTTCTTGTAATCTAAAACTCACTAGATATATTCTGTTCTTGCACTTGAAATGAAATGACACTAAACTGCGCTATATAAATGGCATGTTATTATTATTATTCTTATAATCTATGCACATTAGATATATTCTGTTCTTATAATCTAAAGCTCAAAAGATATATTCTGTTCTTATAATCTATGTAAAAAAGCCCAACTGGTCGTAAAAGATTTTTTTTAAATTGTATTAAGGACGGCATTTAACAACGGAAGTTTATCGGAAGGCTGGTTGAAATATATGAAAATAGAGCAATAATAATATATTTAAAGAAGCCATAAACCTTAAGATTTAAAGTAGATGAATATTTTCAGCATAACTCTAATCGAAAAGGTAGTATGCACATTATGAGAATCAACCTGGGTCACTATTGCTAGTCAAACACCCTACCCAAAAGGGAAACGAATATCCAAAATTAACCATATTTCACAAAACTTCAATACACCACTTACCTTAATTCCCGTTTTGAATATTGAGGTCAGGCAGTTGTTTGTAACCAGGTTAAGAAGAAATAACTTACCTGAAAAGAAAGATAAAACATATTAAAAACAATTCTATCGGGGCCATCATCGAAAATTATACAACAATTAAATAAATTACATTAATTTACCTTTCACACAATGTGTAACGCCTTAGGTGTGACCTTTAAATTAAACGGTTCTACCACACGACAGAATAATATAGTTTCATCTACAATCTAAACCAATGATTCCCAAAGTGGGCGATATTACCAGCCGGGGGGCGGATTATCTAGAGGGCGGCGGTGGCCTACACGGAGTACTACTTACTGATAATGTTGCTAATTTATTGAGAATCTCTTCAAATTATTCGTAATGCTGTTATAAACGGGATTGCAGGCCTTTAACGAATGAATGAAAGGTTTCCTAATAAATTTCAGAAAAAACACGATATATCGCGACATCGAAACACGTGATCATAAAAAAACTTAATATTTTCGCATTTCGTCATTACATATTATCAGGATAAACGCAGGTGCATGAACACGTGTTCCGATATATTATGAATGTACTAAAAGTTTATTAGGAAGCGGCCTGCAATCCCGATTTTAACGGGATTTTAATAAATCAGCAATACTCATTTTTCTCCCTGTAGGCCGGTGATGGGCCGCAAATTTGGTCAGCTAATATTATCTATATTTTTAACATTATTACAACTTTAATTTTTAATTACATTTATTTTTAAAGCGATAAATTTAGGGGACGGGTATGGGTAGATAACCAACATCTCAAGGTGATCTACATTTGGGAACTTAGCAAGGGATCCGGTTCACGAGGTGAGGTTTGTCCAGCTGTGTGGCGGGCCGGGTTGGGAAATGTCGGTTGAGTGAGACCATTACAGCCGAACTCTCTCGATCCAACGCCTTGCTCGGCAATTGATGGGATTAATTCATACGAAACTTCTAGAAACACTGACCTCTAGAGTCCTACCCACCCTTCATACCTTTTTCCTTCTCAGAACTTTCTCTCCTTCCTTTACTTAAAAATATTCTAGTACATAGAAAAAGACATACGAGCCATGAGCAGTTTTAATGTATAAAAAACTGCCGGAACAAGTGGGACTATGGTATCCCCAATTTTGTGGTACGTTGTAAGGCTGAGAGGTGATGAAGTAGATGAGAAAGAGGAAGGCTGGAAGTGCCTGGCGACTAGGTGATACTAATTCAAGCAAGGTTACGTATCTGATTTGAAGTATTTCGCGATTTTTTTTTGAGGGGATCTGAAAACATACTTAATTAAATAAGGGGGCGGTGAGCCAAATAAGTTTGGAAACAACTGATCTAAACCTAACCAATACCCGCTGTAACAGATAGAGTCAACTAATTGATATCGCTCCGTTCATTTGAATAGATAGTCACCTTCCATAAACTAGTTTAGTTTCTCTGGAAGAAGTGGCTTGCTCTCAGACCTGCCAGCGATATTTATTTATGAATATAGAATCAATAATCAATGCAGTTTATGATTGTAGAATACTTGGAAGCATTAGGATGTTGATTCTATGTTCCGTTTTTAACTGGACCAAATGCATAAATACGTCTATTCAGAAAAGAAAATAAAATTCAATTTTATATTAAAACTACTCGTTCATGAATGCCAAGATTCGTTCGAGTTTTTAGTGGATTTTGTATCTGATATTCTCAGTGAATGATTGTGCCATTTGCGTGTTAAGTGATTTTGTATTGACTTGGTGTTTGCCTTACTTTGGAATGTCTTACACGGAGAAAACTTACTGATAAAAAATATCGCTAATTTATTAAGAATCTCTTCAAATTAATCGTAATATGGTTAAAACGGGATTACAAGCCCTTAACGAATGAATTGATAAGTTTCCTCATAAACTTTTAGTAAAATACGAATGCATTATCGCGATGTCAGAACACGAGTTCACAAAAATCTGAAAATTTTCACATTTCGTCATTATACATTATCATGGACACGTGTTCTGATATATTAGAAATTTACTAAAAGTTTATCGGGAATATTTGAAGAGTTTTGTTTAAATTAGCAATACTCATTTTTGTCCGTGTTGACTAACCACCTCTGGTGGCAGAGTGGTAGACTCCGTGGCTTTGTATTCAACGGCTGCAAGTTCAAAAGAGGCCACAGGTGTTAGGCCACATGATTTACCAATATTAACCTAATTCACCATTGATAATTTAGCTATGTCCAGTGTTTTTAATAAACTGGCAGATATTGGCAAAGCCTTTCTCTTCATCTGTGACTACCTACTGCACAAGATTGGAATCAATAATTCAGGGAATATCTTAAGACTGAAGTAGGGAGGTGAAAGATATGAGATCTTGTAACTAAGCTTAAGCCATGTTTCGATTATTTTTGGCGATTATGACAATTCTAGAACGAGACGCAAATAGACTATTCTTGACGTGTTATTTTAATTTAATGACATGTGAAATAATAAGATTAAGAAAGCGACGCTTAGATGGTTTGGGCATGTAGAGCGAATGAGCGAAGAAAGGAGTGTAAGGAGAACATATGACGAAAATGTGATGTCGGGGACGCCCGAGGAAGACACGGCACGATCAAGTGAATTACTTCAGTCGGTCAAGCATGTCGACCATGTCTAGTCAGAATAATAGATGAGTATATATGAGACGATCTTTGAATGTGAATGAGACAAGGAGTGTGTGTTAAGACCAAGTTGTTTGGCGGTCCGTCGTCTCTGACTACCCCTGTGGAGAAACGGCGTGGTGGTTAGTTAGTGAAATAATCCGTGTTGGATACTTTACGTACAGTTTCGCCCTGGTAAAAATCACCAATCACGATAAAAAGGTTGTTTTAAGTGGCTTTAGCCCTATTTAGTGATCAGGTCTGAAAAATTAGGTACTTTCCAACCTTCCTACACCATATCACCTTTTTTCCACGCTTCCTTTAGCCTCCAAATATTCTACAAATTGGGGATGCCTTTGACCCAGTGACTCCGACCAGTTAAAATTATTGTACAGTATTCATGCAAACAACTATAGCAACATTTTTTCATGATATATTATAAGATATTACTATTATTTTATTTGAGGCATGGTGAGCTAATTTTCCGGAGTGTCAGTTTTTCACCACGTCAGATAAAAACACATTTTTTTAAGCTGAAACTGCATGGATTCAACTAAAGAAGGCTAATATACAAGTACATTAGTTGCACTTACTAAGAACCGAGCAACAATCCATTAATAGAATAAGTCATTAATTACTGCGGTGCAAGATTCAACAAAGGTAATCACGAAATGTTTTCAGTGAAAACTGAAAGTCTAAATGTTCGCTTCAACAACCGCCACAATTTATCGGCTCTGTTTACATTGAATTCTTTCAGTGGATCGTTAGAGAAAAAGCGTAAAAGCTTCTTGTTTCATCTATCCAACATCAAACGCTCATGTTTCAGGAACGGTGGTGAGGATTGTGAAACAGTTTTTAAAAATTAATAATAGATGTTTATTGGCAAAATAAAAATGATAAGTGAATAAAATAAAAAATATATATTTTTGAACATGATTGTGACAACACATAGTCCAACACGTGCCACAGAGCTCTGGTAACATGTTCTATATCGCAGTCTGCAAGACTTGCCGATCAATGGTCATGCCGCGTCGGTGGGGAGAGCAATCTTGCTGTTGAACAGAATCAATTCGGATATCGACATATTTAGCTTCAGTGAGGCTGTTTTAAGCCCTGCTGTTTCTAGCATAGAAGCCTAAAGTTTATTTTATAAACTTCGCTCAGGGTTACTCTCATAAATTAATTTATTTTTCTGGATTTCTTCACCTTGTGTTGAACTTTTTTGACGAACATAGAATTGGCCTTGAAAGGATTGACATTCAATATTTGTATAAGAAACGTAGGTACCAGAGGCGGTTTCTTGGTATGTGCATTTGTCCATTGCACTGCTTGTCTCCAATCTTTACATAACTTACTACGAAATCTGTGCTATAGTCATCGATATACGAAAGTACGCTTTTTTATGTTTATTAACAGAGTGACAACAAATAATACATCCTGATAGAAGTAAGATCATCAGCAAGTGTACAGCAGACAGAAGGTAAACATTGAGAAAATGACTAAGTAATAACAAAGTATGTATACCCACTGTCCAATAACGGTTTACAAAGGAACGTTATTTCAAATGAATTGCAAGAGTGTAAATACTCGTATATATATTTCATGCTGTTATCTCGAGTTTTTTTACATGAAATAATTTTGGGAATACTGCCATACATATAAACATACAAATTATGAACATATGTGTACAGAATAACAGATACCTATACACTAATTATTGCAAAATTACAAATAATACGCTCTAGTCATAATTCCCGCCAGGTCATTTATATGAGCTATCTTCTATTACAAGACTCACGCGCAAGCGCAAACGTGCATGATAACGATGTTAAAATATGAACCACACTTTGTTTTACCACACTACACGGGGACAGCATCGAGTGTTATAGAGACAGCTTGGCCCTCCGAAACGGTGACATGAGCGAGACAGATTACGCTCATAACGGCAAATCGCGCGTTGGAGCAGTGCAGATGTATAACTCATCCCGTGCACTATCGACGCATGTAAAGCGCATTGAAGGCATCTGAATTTTGCACAACTTTGATCTTGCGTAATCCAATGCGACTGGAAGGGAATCGTTTAGGACTACGGATTTACAATGTTAGCGCTATAACATTCACACATTGGCACTCGTGCGCGGTGAATTTAAATGGTTTCGCGAAATTGAATTGAAGTATTCCCCCCACTAATTAATTTACTACATATAAATGACACTTGGCACATTTTGAAAATTAAATGTACTGCTAGCAATTTCAGTTACGAGCCGCTTCTGGTAGGTACGAATTTTACAATGTATGAATCTCAAATAAATTAAAATTATGCACGATTCTTTCTTTGTAATTTACAAAAAAAAACATTTATGTACAAAGACAACATTCAGTTTAAGTTAAGATTTCCACCGTTAATGAAGCTTTTTGCTTCTGACTCACAAGGGATACATAAACGCTCAGAAACATTATTCGAAAGTTTAACAATACGCAATCATAATAACCCGGCGATATATTTTATGGAAAACGGGTTGGGTAGCAACCATCGATATAACAACACAATGTTGCACAAAATATAAATTAATACAAGGTAATATGAAGTCCCGATGAACAGTCTGTGGGAAGATTACAGCTGGAAATGAGAAAATAACGTTTATGGGCATCAGAACATGGCAGAATTATAAAAAACGATATTCGACAGCAATGGTATTAAGTTTACTGCAGACGGTAAAATACGGATTATAAACTCGAATATGGAATTAGTCAGAACTTAAATGTGTTTTTTTATTAGATGCTTTGATTCCATTACTGATGAAAACTAATTAATGTGGCTTGAATGAGTGCACTGACCTATTAAATATTGTTAGTAAAATGTGGTAATAGTGTTGTAAAATGTAGAGCGCAGTAAAATCCCTAAGACGAGACAATACCCTAAATTAAAGCTAGAATCTTAACGACGTAAGTGAAGCAGCCGTGCACAAAAATATGCGACGCGCGACTTTGGTGTATTGAGAGTCCTGCTGTTGAATTTGTTCTATCAAAACTTTAAAGTAAAGTGGGGATCTTAACGACATCATTTTTTAATTCGTGTAAAAGCAATATTCGGCGCGCGGCCAGGCGTAATGGACGGACCTACGTTTCACTTAGTCCTAGCAGGCCAGTAAAATCGATCTTTCCGTTGGGTTTATTTTGATTATTTCTGATAACAAATTGAAAAAAATCTAAAAAATTTCTTGAGGGATCCCTCGGGAAGTTACTAATCAACCGTAAAAAATAAAATCTGGTGTTTAAAGCTAATTTTACAGTTATAAAACGTTTTATAAAATTTTAAAAACGTTTTTCATAAAATATTTGAATGTTAAGGTTATGTTTTTATTAACCTTAAATATAAATAACTTACATCCGTAAGTATTCCTCTAGAAACATTTGAGATTTTAGTAATATGTTCATCAAAAATTATTAAAATGTGAGCAAACCCAAGTTATCATAGTCTTATGTCGCCTTCAGTACTCCATCATTGCACAAGAAACTATTTCAGATGTTTATATGATCGGACAATTCAAATATAATCAGGTTATTTCCACTCTAGAATATTATTATTAATTAATTAATTGTGAAACAACTCAAACAAATTTATTTTAACTACGCACAATAATGATTAATATTTGTAAACTTTTTTCTGATTTATTTTTTGTTGTTATTTTGCTTGGAATGTCTGTCTCTCTTTAAACATTTTTTTTTAAATCACAAGTTCATTAAATGTGAATAAGTTCACATGACTTCACGCATGCACCGAAAGCAGAAATTAGTATATGTTTAATTAAGTGCCATACATAAAATGGTACGAATAAAGAGGATATCCTATAAAGAGGCCCACATTTAGGAAGGTAACCCACTCACGGCAGTTTGTTTCAGGCAAAGTTTGGTTACGAAGATGATCCGATGAGAGTGAGGTGCTTTAATATCAGTCGGGGAGGAGAGGAGAGCAGGCGAGGTATCTCAGAGATGAGGCTTCTTTACAAAAATACCCGCAGCTAACTGGCTGTGTTAAAAGCTTTCGGTTATTATTTCCCGGGACAGCGGTGTGCAAGCTTTTTGCTAAAATATAAACACAAAAATTACCACAAACGAGATAAATTCTAACCAGTCAATTATCGATGATCTTCTTCAACCTCGTACTACAATAACACTATATTTAGTAGCCGGTTTCGTCCTTGAATTGGATTATTATTTTCGAGATTTCGTCAACGTAAAATCGTAATTACGCAGATGTACTATTTTTATAAAAAAATGCTACTTCTGTGATATTGCCGAAAACTACTTGAACGAATTTTATTAAGAGTGACCATCAGACAAACCAGACAAAACACACAATACAACACTAAGGACGGGTTGTTTCACAGAATTTTAACAATTCATCAAATTTCAAACATAATATTAAGTTATGTGAAATTTCTGTTAATATTTCATCATGGGACAGTTGTTTTCAAGTAGGTAGTTTGGATTGTGGCATAACTTGAATAGGACTTTCAAAGAACTTGAAAATTATTTCTTTTAAATTGATGAATTGTTCAAATTCGGTGAAACAACTGGCCCTAATTCTTAACAAAATCCATTTATTCACCGCGCTTCTTACATTGAATTCGAATTATTCAACTCACCTAACCTCACAACTTCTATCCTATAACCCGTAAACAATAAATTACGTTCACTCAATACATATTACTCAACACAGACCAGATCCAATTCCTTCCCCTCCCTCCCACCATCCCGTCACCATAGGCTAGTAACTTTTTAATGTAATCACTAATTAAGACACTTGAGTGAAAATCATTAGTTCAGTTTTTATATATACTTTACCATTGATTATAAACATTCTATACTGTTGGTTTCCACATAAAATTATTAACAACGACTAAACATCTAAATAAAAATTAAGTTTAAGTTTATATTTATGTGCTGTTACAGAAACATAGTTAATCATTTATTTATGAACGTCCTATTGGGCTTTTAAGTAACGATTATAAATCATATTGAAATCAACAGTATAAGATAAATAAAAAAAGATTTAAAAAATAAAGCACAAAAAACTTGTAAAGTTATAGTTACCCACTAACTTTAAAAACAAAATTTAACAAACAACCATAAAACAATTTTCATATTAGAAACTACCTCTTATGTAGGTTATTAGTTCATGTACAATCTATCTATATACAATGGAGAAAAGTAGGTACCTATATTGCAAACAATACTGATACTCATTAATCAAATTCGTTGCATATTTGAAAAGTTTGATTGATGGGTTGGTAGTTACAATTTTTTTCTGGCTTCAATATAACGCATATATAAGTATATATACAAAAAATATCTACATTATAGTTGTATAATATTTTTTTTACATGCACATTTATATCATTCGCCGTAATAAGCCTTCATGTAAAGCCTCCGACTGTAAAATGCCGCTACATAAGGGGCCAAAGAACGACAGGTCTCCCGGCCAAGGGGAATCACTAAATATCGGGAATAATTAAAATATTGTCCCTGAATATTGAAGGAACATCTCGCATGTGTTCAAAGAATGCCCGCTGCATTCATTCCCCGGCGGGAGTGATGAGGAACTCAGGGCGACGGCTGAGGCCCTAGACTGGCTGACTGACCTAGATGTTCCCCCACCATACGAAAGAAGCAGAAAAATATTGCAAATAGCACTAAAACAAATAATACTAACGCATGAAGAAGCTCACAGGAAAAATACTAACTGCTTCGACTGGGATTTGAGCTTTTGGCGACTGATGTAAAGCACCGTGACCAGAGATGTGCTTTATTTCAAATAAATCCATTTCAAATGGAAATACAAAATGCAAAATGGGTATTTTCCATTTTGCATTTTAAATGCTTTTCTAAAAACCATTTTGCATTTTGCATTTTAAATGCTTTTCTCAATGCATTTTCCATTTTAAATGCTTTTTTTGCAACATTCTTCCTACTATTTCCACTCATCTTTTTTCATAAGCCCCAATTATCAGTCGGTCCTCAACCTCGCTATGAGAGATAATTTACATTTGTCAAGTTGCTCCCTGGTAGGAGCCCTGGCAATTGAGTGATACCATTACAAAAAATACTGATTCAAATACTGAAGATGGCCATGACGCTATAATATTAAATGTTAGATAGCAGTTTCTATGTTTTTACGTTGGCAACATTAGTCCCGCGCAAATTTTTTGTGGTTTCACAATCTGTAGTGGTGTTTTTGGATTTACCATCATGTAATATGTTTGTTCTACATTGATGTCCATTATTAAATGACAAAATTGTTTAAAAATTCTATAATTATTTTGATTGTTTGACCTGAGAAACCATTTTGCATTTTAAATGCATTTTGAAAATAGGTATTTTGCATTTTGCATTTGAAATGCTTTTCTAAAAACCATTTTGCATTTTGCATTTTCAAATGGAAAAGTTTTGACCCATTTCCATTTTGCATTTCAAATGGTTTTGGATACCCATTTTGCACATCTCTGACCGTGACAACAGCAAACGTTTTAACGCGTCACCGTTTGCCTACCTCTGCACTAAGCCCAAAGCTGGTTTGTCATCATTTTTACGAGCGTTTTCACTTACACAAGCTCGGGCTGAAGTATTATTTGTTCTGTTGAAGGACAAGCCGCGATGGGGTATCTTCGACTACCGGAGAACTAAAGTGATGAAAGAATGGCAAGGAGTGATACTTGAAACTCAGTCTGTTTATGGATAAACTTTTGATTAACGAGATGTTAGGTGTTGATGGTTATGGGGTGGAAAAATAACTGATTCGAAGCGTTTAAAATTCTTCGTATTTATGGTTTTGAAGACGGATTTAAAACTATATTTTAAAGTCACCGTAAACTAAAGTCTAAAAAGAAGCAGGGGGAATAAGAATTGAAGAGTTTTATGTTACAAAAGGAACAGTAAAAGTTGATTTCATTTACTAAAACAAATGATGGAGACATAAAAAATCTTTGCACATTAGACTCGGAGTGTATTGCTTAATAAACGCAAATATGTAGGTCGTTTAGCTTCTCATATAATGTTTGCGGCCGCCCTGTCAAACTTCCTCGTTATTAGTCAACTGGAAAAGCTCATCCAAGCATTCCTGAACACTGAGGAATGTTCTATAGAATCTACAACCACAAAAATCTGCACTTTCTTATCCCTTCGGCTTTTCACTCCTCCTTTCTAGATATTTTGAGGTATGCCGTTTTATTTTCTTTATACTTTTTCAAATGTTTCCTCTTTTTGCTGAGTTTCCTTAGGACCTCCACGTTGATGTTGCACCTTTAGCTGTATTCTCATCACAGCCAACATCCTGTGGGTTCGGTAGTGTTCATTGAACTTTTCATTTCCGCGTTTAGGAAAATTGACTTGTGGTTTAAACTAAGTTTTATATGGTAAAAGCTCTCCAAATCGATCAACAAAAATAACGATAATAATATCGTCAATATTATGTCGGTGTGTCATATTTCATGAACATTGTTGGTCGAAAACGGACAATATTAAATAATATTCTAAACCTACCGGATAAGCCTACCAATGAGCTCTCAATTTGCACTACAAAACGGTTTTAATGTACGAGGTTGTATTGTACTTATACAAAACGTAAACTTAACTAATATAACGCCGGTTATTCACGCATTTCAACCTCCTAACGTAAGCTGCTTGCCTGGTATACGGGTATTGCATTCAGGTTGAATTGTGGGAATCAATGAATGGACACGCAACCGTACAAAGTAATAATACGCATTATATGCTGACCAACCAATTCACGCTTATTGATTGACACGACCAACGACCACTCGACACGCCCAGTGTCAAATTCAATTGACAAATCTGTTTACCCGAACGTATCAGGTGTCGGATCGTTCTAAGTGTCAATGTCAGTCAAATTAAAGGTTGAAATGTAGTCAAAGTATCTTTAGATATTAGGCAGTGCTGTGACAGAAATGTTTTATAAAATAATAAAGACAGTCAAGTGGAATTTAAAATTTTTAAATTTTACCTTCTGTAAAAAGATTTACAATAATAATAATTTGTTGATTTGTATAGCTCCGTATTGGTAAAAAACTCACCTCAGGGCGCTGTACAAATATATTTATTATTTCTAAAATGCTCTATCTTATTTATTTTTTACTATCAATGTACAGTTATTTTACAGGTGTGTTTCGATATCTGCCTCACTAGGATATACCTATGTTGAGAGAGAGGTATTAGATACATAGATGAGTATTTACATATTATTTGATACATGCTATACCTATAACTATAACTAAAATAAATTATAAAGTTGTTTACATTTTAAACCGTGAAGACATAATAGAAAGTGTAGGTTATCCTACAGGGATAACAATATTATAAATGTGTATGGAAAAGTTAAGATAAAATAGTTAGTGAAATAATAAATGGAAGTTAATAAAAGCAGTATAACCTAAGATAACATATAGGTGATTTAGCACAAAAACGGCCCTATACAAATCATCCAAATATTATTATTATAACAATATTTCATTCCATTAAATGACAGAGGTCAATCAGCATCTACTTGGAGTACATACTTATAAAGGGGTTTTTATAAAATTTTTGATCTTAGATCTGTCTTAGCTTATGATCCAAGACTTGGAGGTGTCTGTTTTATATTTCAAAAAAATTGTGTTCAGGGATAGCAATATTATAAATGTATATAGAAAAGTTAAGAAAAAAAAGTTAATAAAATAATATATTGAAGTTAATATAAGCAGTATAACCTAAGATAACAAATATAACAATATTTCATTGCATTGAATGACAGAGGTCAGTCAGCATCTAGTTGGGGTACATACTTATAAAGGGGTTTTTATAAAATTTTTGATCTAAGATCTGTCTTGGCTTAAGATCCAAGACTTGGTGTCTGTTTTATATTTCAAAAAAATGTGTTCAGTCTAATATGGCTAGTGGCAGAGCATTGTATATCCTTGTTGCAAAATACCTAAAATTTCTCTGGACAAAATTTGTTTTAGCAAAAGGGATAAGTAAGATATATTATGATGATGTATAAGTAAGTACGAGTATATTATTAAATATATACTGGAAAACCATTTTTAAATCCGTTTTGACCGAAAGAGTTTTTAGAGTTTTACCGAAGTTCAGTTAATATTTCATCATAGGACTGTTGTTTTGCAGTAGATACTTGGCTATTAGCAGAACTTGAACATTAACATTGATGAATTGTTAAAATTCTGTGAAAAAACACGTTCCGCCAGTTCACAAGATACTAGGTAGTTATCTAGGCACTGCACACGAAGAAAAATCAGTACTGCTGATTTATTAAAGTCCTGTTAAAGACGTGAAAACGTGCCATTTCCTGATAAATTATTAATGCTTTCATTTTATATATGGGAACACGTGTTTATGCCGTTGGGTTTATTTTGTTATAATATAATGACGAAATGCGAAAATAATAGAATTATTATGTTCAGACATCATGTTAACACATTCGTGTTTTACTGATATTTTATTAGGAAATCTGTCAATTCATACGTTAAAGATCTGCAGTCCCGTTTTTAACAGGAATACGAGTAATTTGAATATATTTTCAATAAATTATGAATATTTTTTATTAGTTTTCTCTGTGTATAACTGAAGACATTCTAATGAAGAGGAAGCTACAAGCCAAAAATGTATATATTCTTGGTATACCTTATATCGTAGGTAATAGGCATTAGAATTGCTTGACAAACGGAGTTTAGACACGTTCGATTTCAAGCAAAAAACTGTTTTTTTATTTATTTTGTAAATAATTTTATAAGAAAGCAAAAAAGTTAATCAAGTGAAACTGTCACAGAAAATCTTAGCTATAATACTGTATTTTTTAAAGTTGTTTCCTTCATATATTTCTATTGAAAAAATATTATTTTTAGTAGTTATATTTTTAGTTTTTATTGAGTAATTTATATTTTTATTTGTAATCTACTCAAGCGAAGCGATAGGAAAACCTTCAATTTATCTAAAGCATATTTTTTGGTATTCATAATGTACACCAATTCGTTGTAAAGATTAATCAAAATAATGATTTGGCATTAAGCTTCTCCTTAAACGATTCAAAGGCAAACACCAAATCAATACAAAATCACTTAACCCGTAAATGGCACAATCATACACTGAGAATATCAGATACAAAATACACTACAATCAGTGGCGGTTCTTCCCTTAGGTCAATTGGTGTTTGACCCCCCAAAATTATAAGACAACAATAATAAATAAAATATAATAATCAATTATGTGCATCAAAACATTTAAAATGTAACGCGAAACAGCGGCGGCGGCGAGTGACTAGCAGTGACATCTGTTGTCTCTAATAGAAGCTTTCATTCACAAGTCCACACGATTCGCTGGGTCAATTTAAAGAATGTCCAATTTGGCATCTTCTGTCCCTACGCGCGCCATAGAATAAACGAGATGGCACTATATTTTTCGTCGAAGTAAAAATTAGCTTCCGAAGAAAGTTTAGGGACGCTTAGGTCATGACCGTGGGGGAGACAACACGGTGAATATTATATGTTTTACAGAGATGGTGACATAAACAAATGTCGTTTTTTCATTTTACACGCTTGTAGTGTGTGGAACAATGGTTGTTTTTCAATTGCATAGTTCGGGAAAGGATTAGAATAATTATTTATGTTGTTATCGATTTAGAATGAAACAAAACAAAAAACGTAAAAAATCATTGTCAAATAGAATCAAACACTGATTTTATTTATTTTAATGTTGTGGACAACTACATTAAAACTTAATATCTTAAAAATAATTTGCCGTAAGTACATGGATTGTGTATTTATTTCCAATTTATTATATTAACATAATATTTATTTAGAGTCCGCGACTCTAAAACTCTATAACAAATTGATATAGTTAATAATATATGGGCATTTTTCACAATATCAAATAAAGATTAGTCACACATTTTTTTCAAATGACCTACCACGGCTGAATCCCTAGAGCCGCCTCTGACTACAATTATATTCTAAATTGTTAATTGAAAACGTGCTGATGCTCCGGTTCCTTTGCAGTTTCTAATACGCAATTTGCATTGTGGTTTCAATAGGCGATTCCATCTTCTCAAGAATCTCAAGTGGCATACGGCCTTCAGCTTTATCATTCTGCCACTTGGGATACCAATAATAAACTAAATAATAATTGTGGGCACGTAGTGGCACTCGGATTGTGTGTTTATCATCTGAAATGTAAATATAACGAAGCAATCATTGGGGCGTTACTGGAAGCTTTCTAGAGTTCATGCATTGAAATGGATATTCTCGCAATATGGGCATTAGTTAAATGATCGTTTGTTGAAAAACACAATAATAAATGAAAATATAAGGCACAAAACATATAAATAAATAATACATATTCGTATATATAAGTGTTAGTGAACAAACCTTTTCAATATTCTGATTTTAATATTGAAATTCTGTATAATATGTGTTTTTCTCATTAAGGCGAAGCTTAATGCTAAATCACTATTTTGATTAATCTTTATAGCGAATTGGTGTACATTATGAACACCAAAAAAAAAGCTTTAGATACATTAAAGGTTTTCCTATCGCTTCGCTTGAGTAGAATACAAATAAAAAAATTAATTATTCAATAAAACATATAAATGCAAACTACTAAATTTTTTTTTCAATAACGCGTAAAGGAAACAACTTTTAAAAAAATACATTATTATAGCTAAGATTATCTGTGATAGTTTCACTTGATCAACTTTTTTTCTTTCTTTTAAAATTATTTACAAAATAAATAAAAACGAGTTTTTTGCTTGAAATCGAACGTTTGTAGACTCCGTTTGTCAAGCGATTTTAATGCCTATTACCTGAGATATAAGGTATACCAAGAATATACACAATTTTGGCTTGTAGCTTCCTCTTAAATATATGAACGACAGACGAAAGTTTAAAAATGTAGGTACTACTCGTATTTATTTTTTTAAATACATGTGTGTGAGATCACGATGTTTATAAGAGCTTTTAGTTTTCTATGAAATCTTAAATTCGAGTATTGCATTTTGCAGAATGTTTGCTAATTCCATATGGATTCTAACTGTTTTCCGATTAGAAATTCTATTTTCCATTAAGATTCAAGATTAACCGCCCTTTTACAGTTAAGGTAGTACTTTACGAACAACCTTTTACTTCTAAAATAGAACTTAACTTTAGTAAAAAAAAGGTAGACCTTAATTATTATGATAAAATTCAAACATACATTTGGGTGCATAAAATGTGAATTATTCCTGCGTGAAATTATTTAAGTTCAATGAATTAATTTCTTTGAATTTATGTACCATTTTAAAAAATTAACTGTTTGTGTGGAAATTCAGAAAAGCAATTAAGTGCAGATTAATTGTCGTTTCCAAATTTTGGTATTATATTATAGAATTATTTTTCACGGGTCTTCCCGCTAGTATTTGTTACAATTTCTCAGTACTTTTGAGTAGGAAGGACAGTTTCATTCTGAAAACAATGATTTTTTTTTAAAGTTTTTTGTTTTGTTTTATGCGCAATGGGCTATTTAAGTACAATAAAGAAAGAACGCAATCATGAATGAATTTATTTGTCTCTCCTAAAACGGGATATAACTTTTATTTTTATAATAAAATTGCGATGAACAACAAAATGTAAACATTTTGATTAGGTGTTTCAAAAGCCGCACGAGGCAACATTGCTAGCTTTGAACGTCTTTGATTCCAAATCCCGGTGCATTCAACATGCAATCAATGCATTATGAATAGAAATATATGGGTAAATGACAGTGCTATTATTTAACTATTAGCAGTCGGATGACAGGCATCAGCTATCAGCTATCAGCTCGCTAAGCAGCTAATTTGATAGACGACTCAGCTGTCGGAGATGGTGGGTACTTGTCAATAGGCAATAATGAAAAATGGATAGTGAGCGATCAATAAGGGAAACCGGATTTTAGCCGTCAGTTTGTCGATATAGCTCCGTTGACAAGTTATTAATATTAATATTGACAGGATTTAAGTTCACGTATTGACGAGTATAATGGGTATAGGCATGTCTGAAGAGAAACAACAAATGGCCAAATACAAAATAATATAATGTTTCGGACAGCGTAACAGTTTCCATCTTCAGGGCAGAAGTGGCGTTAGGGTGGATGATGGACACTGTAATGATGTTTGCAAATGAAAGAGGAAGCGCGACACGGCAAAATAAAAAAATAAAAAATTACAATATTACTTTTGGCAGTAATAAACTCAAATTCATAACGGTATTGTTAAGTTTACGTGAGACGTACTCCGTCGCATTCTATTAGCACCGTACAGACGAGGCAGAGCGCGTATCACGTGATCCTTTAGGATGGACGTGTGGCGATGTGTGATAAAAAAATATTTTAATTGAAAAAACTATCATCGAACAGCAAAATGTCACTGCATTTTTTAATCCAAATATGATTAAAAATTGGTTAAACTCTGTCAGGTACGTACTTATACACCTATATAAGCATTTCTGTATGCTCGGATTGCACGGCCATACATTTTCTAAGAATTTGATTGAACTTAAGAAGGATTTCTCTATATATTTCTACACATTATATATAACACTAAAACACAGTAGCAAAACGAATAGTGCCAAGTACTGGGTCCGAATCGAATGCCTTCCGAGTTTCAAGGTTTATTTCTTCATACCGCGTTAGTCACTGCCCTTTGCGATTTGATATTACTGTCTGCACTCTTAACGACGTAAAGTTCATTCATCAAACAAACGGGTACTGACAGAGGAAGCACTTCTAAGATCATTAACTATGCAATCTACAAGAAATACACTTATGGTAATCTAACTCTAAGGCCCGGTATATAATTCAGTCTGTATCCTACGACACGGTATATCAGTAGGTCCTATGGTATATCAGTCATCCTACGACGACGGTGTATCAATCAGACCGTATCCTACGACATTCCTCGCTCAAATTTAAGCGGGCTAAATCTGCCGCTCAAGCCTTGTTAAGCGGCAGAATAGTTCCCTTTTTAGTCGCAGAGGCGGCCGGGGCGCTAGCAGTAAGTAACACATGTCAAATCTGACATTAGCGTCTCACTGATATTTTTTTCAGTATCGACTCTTAATTTCATCGGACAATGAGGACTGTTGATGTTATTAATTATTTAAAATAGTCTGGTAAGGTATTATAAGAATGATTTTAAAAGTTTCAACGTCAGGATAGTTTGTCTTCAGTAGTTAATTCGTCATCTTTTGATAAAGAGTGGACTACTCCAGCACATAAATAAACCCTTCAGCAGAGCAAATAATACCATTTAAAATTAGTATCCTCGCTCATAGCACCATGCTGATTGAAGTGGGAATCTTTATGAAAAATCAACTCTGAAAATAAAACCCCAGTTATATTGATGACATTAAAGAGCATAGACATACAACTCACGAAGACAATAGTTTGGTTTTACAAAGAAGAAAAAAACACGTGCCTCTATTAAAGTCATAGACTTACGTTAGACTTACATAGTTAGGCTTACGACCAATATACGGATTATTATTTTTTTTACGCCTGTTAAGGCTTTTACATACATATATAACAATATTTAAGAAATTATACTCGTAAATAGTGCAGGAAATATTGTTGAATTTGATCCACACAGAATGTAGGTACAAAATATAAAAAATCAAAAATATTTTTTTTCTTTCAGCCGACAAAATACTGTTAACGTGCAAAATACTGTAATACTGCCAATTTAAATAGCTTTATCAAAATATTACGCTACTTGATGAAAAAAACTTCAATAAGGTATGCTTATATAATGAAATTGATGTACTAAATATATCACCAACATTATGTTCCAAACCTTGCTAAGATCGACATTTCAACCAAGGCGAGCTTAAAATCAACTGATATACCGGGCCTTAGCGTTGTTTTATAATAATATATTATAAGAGTTAACGGGTTATTTCAGCAAAAAGATTAGCGGAGATAAGATCATTCTGTTATTGATACGGTTTGATGCAATTGGATACAGAGCTTCGTTAGCCTGTTAAACGAGATGCGCAATATAATACCTAAGATCCCAATAATCGAGATAAGTTTAGTATCGCCCCCTAGCAGTAATACCGGCCTTGAATCGATAAAGACGCTGATGACCTAAATAACTAGTTAATCCACGCATCACCCTTATTTATTTATTTTTAAGAAACATACAGCTTTTACATAATATACAATGATAGATATCAAATCAAATCAAATCAAAAATTATTTATCGTAAAATAAAAATTACAAAAGGTGTAGCTTATGGGTAGACCCCATTTCTTGTAGCTAACCACATTTATTTAATTACAATGTTTATATTATATTATTTGTTTTATTATAATAATTACAATGTTTATACAGATAAAATAACAATATACCAATGAAAAAAAAAAAATACAAATATATATACCAATAAAAATAGGCGTTTCATTTACGTGAGGTATTCACTCAACGTGTAGTGACATTTATTAACAAGGAAAGTGTTTAGTAACGATTTGAATTTGTGTGTATCTTGTATTTGTTTAATGTTATGTGGAAGGTTGTTATATACTTTAATGGCCATGTAGTATGGTTCTTTTTGGAATATTGTTTTGTTTGCTTTTGGTATTAGTAAGTTTCCTGTGAGCCTTGTAGCGTATTTATGTGTTGAGTTTTTTAGTGGGAACTTGTCTATAGATGATCGCACTAACAAGCATAACTCCATTATATATATGTCTGTGACTGTCAGAATTTTCAGATTTTTAAACATAGGTCTACATGAATCTAAACGATCAGAGTTTGTATTTTTTCTTATGCATCTCTTTTGTACGATGAAAACATCTTTAGCGTTTACCGAGTTTCCCCAAAAAATAATACGGTATTTTATTGTTGAATATACATAACCATAGTATGCGGCTATTACTGATTCGGTGTTTAATATTTTTCTCAAGGTACCCAGAACATAAGAAAAACTACTGATTTTTGCTACAATTTTTGAGACATGTTCTTTCCAGTTTATGTTTATATCTAATTCTATTCCCAGTAGTGAACAGGTTTGGGAAGGTTCGATAATATTATTATTAATGTTTACATTTATATTTATAGGTGTAGCTTGAACTGGACAAAATTTTAAGATTTGGGTTTTGTTTGTGTTGAGTGATAGATGTTGCGATAACAGCCAGTTCGCTATTAATTGGCAAGTCTCGTTAACTTGTTTGTTAAATTCGTCAACGTCTCCATTACATTCAAACAACAAAGCGGTGTCATCAGCAAACATTGAACATTCTGATATAAGATTGATTTTCATTTTCAATGATATAAGTATACAAGTTAACTGAAGTCAAGCCACAGAAGTTTCTAATGCTAAAGTCCATTGGAAATGAAGTTTTATTGTCTTAAAATTAATTTGGTGTTAAAGGAAGGGGAGAGGAAGAGGAAAATAGGAAGAGGATAGGAGGTGCTCCCGATACATTCCATACTCTCATATTAATAATCGATCGTACGCATTACTTCATATCGATATTTATTTAGGTTATTACCAAAAATGTCAATGCTGTGAAAATTTTGTATTATATTATGCACATATACGAGGAATTGGGGAATTTTTTCGAATGTTTGTTTTACACGAGGGTAGAAGAAATAAATCAGATTGTCGGGTTGATCTAGACGGAATATGAAGATTTATTAAATTGGTAAGTTCTGGTGAGTCAAGACCATTATTTAGGATGTTAAACTTATTCTAACGTGTTTTTTTTTAACTTTTACACAGGCAATTGATCTAATTAAAATAAAATGGTTGCTTACCCTTCCAGAAACATCGATGCTTGTCTTTCCAGAAATAAAGTTAACCTACCAAGCATCATTGCTGACCCTTTCAGAGAAAAAAGTAACTCGTCAAACATCATTGTTTTTTTATCAGATTCCAATTCTAGAAAAAAAGAGTATTCATTCGAAAACTAACACAAAAAAGTTGAAAACCCTTTTCGTAGGCCGCGCCAAGGTACAAACATGAATCCTGTTCTTCTGTTTCTTAAAATATTTTACTATCTCTAAATAGTATGAAATAAAGACGCTTAGGCGTTATGTTAAGTGATGTTAAATTATTAGATCCCAAATGGCCGAGTTTGCTGACAGAGATCCTAATTTCGATTCCCAGATGAGATCGCACAGAAAAAAAAACTTACTGATATTAATTATTGTTAATGTATTATAAATTAGTTAAATTATTCGTCAAAATAATCATAGTTTCAATTACATTTACTAGGACAAGGGCACCTGTATGAACACGTGTTCAGATATATTCTGAATGACTAATATTTTAGTGCGAAATGATCAGGCATGCACATTTTTAACAGTATCTTGATAAAAAAAGTCATCAAAGTATCTTGTTTCATGTTTCGTTTAGGTTTATTAGTATTTTCTTGTTCTTGAATAAAATAATATTATTACTAGTATAATTTATACAACACTGTTTTTTGAGAAAATTCTTTTCATTGACCCTTTACAATTTAATATGATATGGATAACATAATTAATATTTTTAATATCATAGTTTCAATATTTATATGAACCCTCCACCACCGTGTCGTAAGTCACAAGTTACGATAGGTCATTCACTTAGCATTTTTCCACAGATAACTTACATCCGGCTGCTGTAGGCATCGATAAAACAGTATAAACTCGACAGATAAGCCACATAATCAATGCAGTTTCCATTAGGTACTTCGCGGTTCAAAGTATCGACTCAGAAATAGAAATAACGTAATCGCCCGTCTGGGTGACATCACGCTCGTCTTGACTTTTAACAGCTTTTTATTGCGGGTCGGCGAAGGCCGCCAAATCAATTATTACGTGGTGCAAATTGCAGTACATGTGGAATTGTTGCTACAATGTTGCATATATAAATCGTTACTGTATACAGTTTGCTATCATTTTAAGATGAATATATTACTAGTAGTTCTGTGAACAATAGAACCTCGCGTCAAAAAAGAATTTTAGTAATTTTATTTTATTTATCCCTTTATAGAATATATTTTCTCCTATGGTATCCCAGCGAAGGGATAACAGCGCACTACTTACCTACTGAGTGGAGATTCCTGTGACCGCCATTCTCTGCTGAGTACTGATTCGGGCTAGCTGCTCGCGTGCGTAATTCGCCTATGTATCTTCTGATTTAGTGTCGTGTGAATATGTTACGTTAATTCAATAAACATCAATTGCGTGAAATATAACCATCTATATTTTATTCAACATGACACCCCAATAGTATGCTGGATCGATAAGGTAAGCGTCGATCCCAGCAATAGTATACCTTTTAATACCAGAGCTCCTCAGGAACATGAAGAAAAAAGCATTTTTGTTGTTTGTTTTTGGGGTGTTATGCCGTGTTGCGCTAACTCCTTCTTAAGCCGACGTTTCGGACAGCGTTGCAGTGTCCATCATCAGGGCAGATCCGATAGCACATCTTCGGATCTACCGGATCTGCCCTGATGATGGACACTGCAACGCTGTCCGAAACGTCGGCTAAAGAAGGAGTTAGCGCAACACGGCATAACACCCCAAAAACAAACAACAAGAAATGAAGAAAAAATATATATATCTTGATTTTATGAAACAAATAGCTCTTTACTTTGAGTATTGCTTGTAAAGGATATTCCTCGTGGCTTCTATTTTTTTCTGCTAGGTTGCAATCCTTATTCCACCGACAAATAATATCGTAAATATAATGAGAGATCCCGTTTCGGCTGTTTTGCTTGTACTGGGATATATTATTATTTTTATGCTTTTATATGTTATCTTAATATTTATGCATGTAACGTTGTATATTAGTATTTAAAAAAAAAGTTGAAACAATCGTTTGTGTGTGAGGTTTGTTCCTTGCTAGTAAAAATAACCCTTTGAAACCTAAAAATTGTAAAAATTAAATTATTTATTTATTTATTTAGTAAGCAAAAAAATAATAATTTTACGCCGAGATCTTTCAATCAATTATTTAATGTGTTATCACTCAGCCATTTGGGATCTAATAATTTAACGTCACATTTTTCGATCTCATATTTCAAATTCAGAACTAACAATATTTTCTTCAACTAATGTTTGCTTTATTTTTTGGCTGCTATCTTTTTGAATGATTGAAAATTACTAACGAATTTATTTGTAACTTATTATGTGTCTCGGAAAAAGATCATAGAACATAATATAATAAATAAGTTCTTTTATTCTTTTATCTCTAGAATATGTATAAGATAATAGAAAATAATATAAATATATTTTATTTATTGCAAAATAATACAAGAATTCCAATTATAACAGTATGCAAAATATTTTTTTCCTAATTATTCTTCTACTCCATGGACCTCTAAGGTGACCTCCAGGAGCTCGTGTTTATGGGAGGAGTAAGTAAATACAAAAAGAAAATAATATTTAAAAGGTGATGTGTAAACAATATTCAAAGTATTTTTAAATAACTACAGACGTAATTCAACATACAAATTAATATAATTCAATCTTCAAATTAAGTACCGACATAATTCAATATACACGACTTTAGAGAATTAGTATTATAACAATAGCCAAAGTATTTTAATATTCTCAAGTGAATTTTTCTAAAAGTGAATATTAAATTTCATTGAATTAATTTTTGAAACACTATCTAGGTTAAAAATAAAATATCAATATTTAAAACAAATCATTCTTTTTATATAAATAAAGGGTTAAATTTTTAAGATATCTTTGAAATTTTAGAAATTAGAAAAAAAATTATATTAAATAAAATATTATTGATAACAATTTTTTTTTAAATATCCATTTTCTAAAACTTATATTTTTTTTGTTATTTATTTAGACATCTTAATTACTCTTTGATTATGCTGTGTCAATTTATAAAAAAATGGTTATATACATAAATGAAATAATATTATATTATATTAATGATTTTATTAAAAAAATATATATTTATATATATAAATATAATTAAACTAACTAATTAATCACCGCTTATTTTGTATAAACTTGTTTGTCTATTCTTAATTTGTCAATTTTAATTTACGTTTATCCCGACGAAGAAACCATCGGTTTTGAAAAATGGTGATCCTTTTTGATTAAATAATGTGTGTACGAAGTTATTTATTTGATTTAAAATAATAACAATAATGTCAAAAATAGGCGCCTGAGCCAACTTTTGCTTTTTTAAAGTTACTACATTTTGCCTTTGGACCAACGTCTCCTTTTACATATAAAGCAATTTAAAACGATTACAGTGTCATTCTCTTCTTGTACATAAATTTGTCATATTATACATGATCCATTCGAGCCATTTTTGGCACCACTCAAAAACGTTTTGAGTGATCGCTTGAATTAACTACCAAATTTATAGAACCTAAAAATATAGGATAAACGGTGCAATCTAGGTGGATTAATTGGCTTTAAACTACAGTAAACAGTTTCATATGTTTCAATATGAATATTTCGAGGAATGGAATTAATTAAATATTATGGTAAATGTATACATATATATAATATGCCACCAATCGCTCGAGTGGATTATCTGTGTAAAAAATTGTTTCTTCTTCAATCTCATCTCACTATTAAGAGGAAGCTACAAGCCAAAAATATGTATATTTTTGGTATACCTTATATTGCAGGTAATAGGCATTAAAATCGCTCGACAAACGGAGTCTAGAAACGTTCGATTTCAAGCACAAAACAGGTTTTTATTTATTATGTAAATAATTTTATAAAAAAAACAAAAAATTTAATCAAGTGAAACTGTCACAGATAATCTTAGCAAAAATACTGTATTTTTTTAAATTTGTTTCCTTTATGCGTTCATACATTTCTACTGAAAAAATATTTTTTTTAGTAGTTTACATTTATATTTTTTATTGACTAATTTATTTTTATATTTGAATTCTACTCGCGGAACGATAGGAAAACCTTCAATTTTTCTAATGCATATTTTTTGGTATTCATAATGTACACAAATTCGTTATAAAGATTAATCAAAATTGTGATTTAGCATTAAGCTTCGCCTTAAGTCATTTTTCATTCTGACAATTTTATTACGGCAGCTTTCTCATTATGATATTATGCTGCGTATACATTTGCGAACCGAAACGCGAGCCGAGGCTTGAATATAGACCAATATCCCTTGTTTCAAACCTATCAAAAATATTCGAAAAATGCATCAAATTTAGAGTCATTGAACACTTAGAAAAATATAAAATTCTATCGAAAAACCAATACGGCTTTCGTAAAGATCTAAGCACTGAGGATGCCATATATGAATTGACAAAAAATATTTATACATCTATCGATAAAAAAAAAGAAATGTCTTGCCATATTCCTAGATTTAAGAAAAGCTTTCGACACCGTAAATCATAATTTACTCATTAAAAAAATAACTCAACTGGGCTTCAAAAAACACACACTAAAATTACTATCAAACTATCTTAAAGACACAACACAAAAAACAAAAATTGGGAATAATTATAGTTCAGAAACACAGATAAAAAACGGAGTTCCGCAGGGAACTGTTCTTGGCCCGATTTTATTCTTAATTTATATTAATGATTTATGTAATTTTGTAATCCCTGGTAAAAAATTTTCTTACGCCGATGACACGGCAATAATAGTGGATGGTAATAATTGGACAGAAACTTTTTCGAATGCAACTGTATGTATTTCACTTGTTTCAAAATGGTTAAAATACAACAAACTTGTCTAAAACTACAGCAAAACATTTTACTTACCTTTTTATAAAAACATCAAAAACAAACCAAAAGACAACCTTAAAATTAGAATCCATAATACAACTTGCAATCAAGAAATGTGCTTCCTGTGCAACGAACTCGCTAATGTCAAAAATATAAAATATTTAGGAGTATCAATAGATATTAATCTTAATTGGAAATCTCATATTAATCAAACCACTTCTAAACTAAGATATCTAACCTACATATTTTATAGACTCAAGGAAATTTTAAACGCTGAAAAATTGAAAATGATCTACTTCTCCCTGGTGCAATCTGCAATCACTTATGGCATAATAGGATGGGGTGGTGCACCTGATACATTTATTAAGCCTCTACAAATAATTCAAAAGCACATAATTAAAGTCATATATAACAAAAATAAAACATTTTCGACCGACCTATTATACAAGGAATCTAAATTATTTAACATTCGTAAATTATTTATATTACAAACTATGAAATATCTATTTAAAAACAAAAACAATTTCAAAATAAATGAAAACAGAATGAGCAAAAGAACAAATAATATATTTTACACCCCCCAAACCAATACTAAATTAATGCAGACGCATAGCAGTTTCATTGGTCCTCGTACATTTAACCTTCTACCACTACAAACTCAAATGATAAATAAAAAGATAGAATATATTAAAGAGGTAAAATTATGGCTGATTGACGCAGATATTGAAACGCTTTTACTATAAATTTATTTATCCTTTCTACAACTCACTTGCTGAAACTTTATAAATTATTGTACATAATGTTTTCTCTTTACTTTTTATAATAACTATAAACAAAAAAAAAACTTTTTCTACTAATGTATATTATACTTTAGGTACTTGAAATATAGTAATCGTTTTATATTACCCACACTCAGGCAGTCAGTGCCTTAGTGGGTTTTCATTTCTTTTGTAAACTAGCGAACGAAGCGACCGCAAGCGGCGTTCCTTTCCCATAATTCGAGGGTTTCGATTCGCAAATGTATCCGTACCTTATAAAATCTATGTGTATATTGTATTAAACATAAATAATGTAACAATGTGTCGAATTGCATACAACACGATCATTAATCAACAATATGGCAAATAAATAAAATAATGATGTTGATTGATGGGCTGGTATTTTGCAATTTGTTGGTCATTATGTTGTTCAATTGGTTATAAAATTATAACAGTAGATTTAAGATTAGGTACACGAAAGATTTGTATAAATAAATCAGTGTAAAGCGCCAAAAAGGTATTTTTCAACAAAAATTTAATTATTATAAATTTTAACTACTCGTATTGATGTGATTTTTCACAAAAACGGCGCTATACAAATATCCAATTATTATAACGCCGAAATATTTTTTTTTGTTTCAGCAAAATCATTGAAATGTGAGCTCTGGCATCTTTAAAATTGCTCAGATCCTTCTGACCGTAATTTCTAGGCCAACGCAAAGGATTTCAACTCGCAAACTCATTTCCGCCATGAGCTGTAGAGCTGTGTAAAAAAAATATATGCCAAAAAGAATGACAAGCTCCCACATCTACATAGTTTTAACTCAATAAGAAAAAAGGGCGTCGAAACTCGAGAGAAGTTGGATATAGGTGATTTTGCATAAAAACGGCGCTATACAAATCATCCAAATATTATTATTATTATATACAAAATGATAAAATTTCTTCATATTCATCTGACATCGAAATAGATTGTTAAAAGAAACTAGAATGTTAAATGAACAAAATTGGCCAACAGTGAAACAGATGCTGACCTTGAACACGATATTTATACATAAAATAATAAACAACCTATTACCATTTAAAACCAACACTTTTAAAAATAAAATTATGTACAACAAGGACATTCACAAACATAATACAAGAACGTCCAACGAAATAAGTCTTCCAAAATAGTTTAATGTACAAAGGAATACAATATTATAATGCCCTGTCGGGAAACCATAAAGACTTGATTGATAGATTCAAGCTGGATTATATGAACCATTTTAATAAATATAAAAAATGTTTGTGTAAAAAAATTATGTATATAATTAATAACAAATTATACATTTGTAAATTTCGATGTACAAATGGCTAAAATAAAATTAAAACAATACATATTTACTCGTACCAAAATCGTATTTATAAAAGTTTGTATTTAAATATGGTTGTCGCCGAAGCTCTTTACGTATGAAATCCCACACTCAAATTCCAGGTTATCACACTCTGTGTGAAAAAGAAGCAACCTCAATACGAAACGCAAGGAGAAATTCAAAATAATGATCCTGCTCAAATCATTTATAGTTACGGTAACCGGCCATAAGGCGGCGGCCGCTTGTAACTTTCAGTACCTACTCGGTACTGCAAGCCTGTAATAGTATGTACGCTCGTAAAGTCGCCAAGTCTTACCACTCTGCCAATAGTGGCTGGGGACGAAATAAAAAAGGAGGATAGAATGTAGGAAAATTGGAAAAGCAATTTTACAATGAAGAAGTGGCGTACCTACGGAGATTTTACTATGAAGAAGGAGCGTTCTAAGATTTTACTGTGAAGAAGTGGCGCACAGTTATTTTATTATGAAGAAGTGGCGTACCTACTGAGATTTTACCATGTAGAAGTCACGTACTGAGATTTTGCTATGAAGAAGCGTAGGTACTGAGATTTTACTACGAAGAAGTGGCTTACTGAGATTTTACTATAAAGAAGTGGCTTATTTTAATTTTAATAAAAATAAGAATAATAATTGGCCAATTTATATAGCTCCGTTTTCGTGAAGTCACCTCAATATGTACAAATATATTTATAAAATAATAAAAGTACTACCTTAAAACTAGTGACTTAAATCTAAGACTTTTGAGGAAGTTGCGTAGGTACTGAGATTTTACTATCAAGAAGTGGCGTACTGAGATTTTACTATGAAGAAGTTGCATACTGAGATTTTACTATGAAGAAGGTGAGTACTGTTATTGAGACTTAACTATAAAGAAGTGGCGTACTGAGATTTTACTATGAAGAAGTTGCGTACCTACTGAGATTTTAATTTGAAGAAGTGGCATACTGAGATGTTACAATCATTTTCCTATTGTCAGTTCTACAACCTACTATTTTGTTTACAAAATATATTTAAAAGAAAAATTTTAATACCGGCATATACACAGAGAGCCAAGATGGCCGTCGATCATGATACATCATAATGTGTAATTCACACGGTGGATGTTTATAAATTTACTGAGGTTATAAATAATTAATTAATTAATGATTATATCAGCCAAATACGAAAGTTCAGAAACACAATTATAAATTATTGATAAAAAAAACACTCAATTCAAAGAAGAGACGCATTAAAATAGGAAGGTTTCGAAAAAATATATTTTTGTTCTGTTTCACCTGGCCGCTAAAATTAAATGGAGTCATAAATTAAACGAAGCCATCCATTTCATAATTGATCTTCTAGTGTTAATTCGCAATCCAGGAAACCATTTCACTGCTAACAAATGTTTGAAGATTTCCTTTCAACATGGCATTTAAAAGTGCAAAGATGTTGGACATTCAGCCATCCATCGTTAGTTTTTTTTCATTATCAATGACGCGTATCTACACATGTGTACTATTAAATGATTTTTATAATTCCTTGCAAAAATTTAACTTGACAATACAGTAAATGATTGACAATAAATAATGTTCGCGTTGTGGCAGGAATTAACTTTTTCCAGCTAACCGAATTGCAAGACCCAAAATGAAGGCAAATGAAAATAGTACCTACATTTTATAAAATTGCTATCAACTCCATTTTAATTTTTCGAAATTTTATATATCAATATTATTATTCAATTAATAAAAACAGTTAATATACACATAAACAAGTTCTGCTGCCTAGTTATTATTACGCGTGACAGCTGTTTCGCCTTCTGAATGCATTATCAAACTGCAGTTGCGCTATTTAAAGACGATATATTTATATTATTTCCATGTAGGTACTGATAATGAAAAATTAATTGTTTGAAATAATATAAAATGAATATAAATATATCGTAGATATATAAATGCATTGGTGGAATCACAGTAACCTCTTTGAGAATCTCAAGGACGATGCTGTGTTTTTACTTATTACGGCATAATAACACTTTATATAAATCAAGTGAACACCTCAGCATAGGTTCTCCTAGTGAGGTGTTCACAAAACAATACTACGAACAAGGAACAAGTTGGAAAACAAAATTTGGTAAAAAATGGTAGAGGCACTTATTGTGACGTTTTATTTTATTTAGACATGCGTACCTTACAAATATAGTTACAAGGAATTATACTGTAATAATAGTTTTAGGTAGATACGTTTTCCAGGCGATTATTTAGTACTTTTAATTTGACCGTAACAAATTCTTAATTGTAAACATCTCAATTGGTTGATGTGGATGTTAATTTTCACACAGAAACCTTACAAAACCGTAATAGATACACAATAAATGAACAAACTCACAAATTGATCCTCCTGCAGCATCCAATAGACTTATGCTACCATCTCATATGTACCGGCCAGAGAAGGCAGTGCATTCTGACAGGCGCCGACTGTTCCTGCCGGGGCATATATGGACATGCAGCGGCAGATGACGGTGAACAGGGGGTGAGTTACTACCGAACCTCGTAACGGTAATGGACACGCGGACTACGAGACGGAGTGAACATCGGAGACTTACCTGAAACATACAGAATAATCATACATTAAAATGTGCCACTTGGAAAATGTATAGCATTTGTGGTACAGTGCATGGAGAAAAATGATATCATACCAATTTCCGGATAGAATATTCATTCGAGCTATTGGTGTCATAGATGGACGATCATTTAATTTATCTTATTCATGTAATACTTTTTTAGGTTCCAACTTATTATGTTTTTTTTTCATCTAATTTTTATTTGTCATTGTTCTTATTTCTGTCTTGTTATATACAGGGTGTATCGGCACGTACCCGACAAACTTTAACCAGCTATTCCTTAGCATATTTGGAGTAAAAAATCTTATATGCACTTTGCTGTCCGGTAACGTTTTTTTAATAAAAAATGTACTATTCATATTTTCACCACATGTCACCACTGTTTTATCCTTTGTCAAAGTTTGAAAACCCATCGGGCAAATATTTTATTCGAATTCCGTTGAATAATGCACGTGTGTATACCTATATTGGCGCACTTTTACAATCACAACGAAATGGCACGGCACCATTCGTCTCATTTTTAACTATTATTATTTAGTGTGTGCGAAAGAGCGAAGACGCTTTTTGACGTACTTGCTTATGTGAAGCATTTGACGTACGATTAGCGTTACATTTGACGTACATTTGACGTATTTGAAGCATTTGACGCTTTTTGACGTACTTGCTTATATGCTGTTGAACACGAAACGCAATGCCAATGACAGTGATGTAGTGTGGAAATTTTATTTTTTTTGTTTTTAATTGAAAAAAAAATGCTACCGGACAGCAAAGTGTCCATAACATTTTTTACTCCAAATGTGCTAAGGAATAGCTGGTTAAAGTTTGTCGGGTTAGTGCCGATACACCCTGTATATCATGTAATTTGGCAGACTGGGACTGCAATCGCCGTCCTCATAAAACATTCGCTTTTAAGTGATACTTTTTTAGGAACCCTGTCAATTTATTCGTTAAAGGCCTGCAGTCCCGTTTTTAACATTAAAACATATAATTTGACCAGATTTGGGGGTTCATACTCGTGTTCCGACATCGTGATAATATAATCGAAATTCACTGAGAGTTTATCAGGAAACCTGCTAATTCATACATTAAAGGCCTGCAATCCCGTTTTTAACCGGGTTACCAATAATTTGAGGAGATTCTTAATAAAGTAGCAATATTCATTTTTTTCCATGCAGTCCTCCAATAATATAGACTTTCCAACAATCACCCAATCATCCGAGACACGAGAGAGATTCATACTATCTAACAAGGAGCTATTAAAACTCAGTAAAACATTTCTGTCGCATCGTGGTTGACACTTTACCGTCACCAAGAACCACGATAAGGATACCGGCCGGTTCCTGCCTCACAAATGCATAATTAACTTTACACGACAGTCGGCAATGCAAGAGAAATATAATTTCAATACATCCGCCATTAGGTTCACCTTCCGCCTTACACGGCCGGCCTAATGCAAAATGGCAACATTCACGAGACAGCCGGAACCTAACCGAGTTGCGGTAAATATTAAAATGACTATCGGACAAATATGGAGATTTGAATATAAATAGAAAATTGACAATCTGCTGCATATGGCATTGATTGGATAGGTCTCTACTAACCTCCATAATAGTAGAAATGTATGGGGAATTGCAGAAAGACAATTAATATTATTTGTACGGTTTCCTGCTGTTATTTTCTCCATTGCATGCATCAGTTTGTAAGTTACGTTTTTATTTTATTTTAGAAAAAACGAAGAACTTGTAAGCGAGTGTCTTGAATAACAATGTTCTATTTAAATATTACTGTTGTTGAAAAATAAAATGGGACAAATTCCTATCGCCTAACATCACTCTGAATTTTGGGGAGGCCATGGTCGCGCTGGCTCTGTGCAATTACTGTTGTGCGGTCATCGTATAAAAAAAACAATCCAAATGTCAAATTGAAATCGTTAGGTACCTAACTAAATTAATAAGGCACTAACTACAGAGAATTAATGACTAATATTCACTTAAAATCATTACTCTGGCATATTCTGACAGAAGGTTGTGAGTTTTTACGCTTTGCAATAAAATTCAAATAAATGGAATGATCCTGAACATATCCGAAAACTAAGAACTGTTTTTTAAAGGTGATAGAGTTTGAAATATTGTTATTAGATATAAACATAATTTTTTTTTAATTCATTTAATGCATACCATAAAAAAAGTTTTCAAAATGGTTCACCATACGCTTTTTAGCCTAAACAAAAACTAAAATTACTCAAAATGAAAAAATCGTTTTATTAGCCAAATGTATTATAAACAATATCGTCACCAATTCAAAAAAATAATTTAAAAAAAAATCGTAAATTTTACTCACATTGCGATCGGAACCTTTGGTTTCACAGAAGTGTACATTTTAATTTTTTCTGCGTTTAACTTCTAGATTTGAATATAAAGCGTGGTGTTTTCTTTTTCTAACACCGTTAGATCATTTTTCTAACCAACACAGTAAGGAAGACAACGATTTCTATGAGACAACATGGACTGTTCCCGAAAACGAACAAATTAGCCTGGGGGGATAGGCACGAATTCTTTAATAACATTGTACTTACGACTACTGAACAGGCATTCAATAATTTACACACTCTCTGAATATTGGGGGGTGCTTTAGCAATCCCAATTCCCCTAGGAGTTATTCTTATGCAAAACTTACAAAATTAAATTAAAAAACCTTTATTGAAATTGATTCAAAGATACATTTAATTGTCGTATTTATTTCTAAGCAGGCACTCATTTTTTCGCTTCACTCCTATCCTAGATATTGAAGAGGTTAAACGCGGTACAGCAGAATTTTTAGCAGTATTACGAATATTATTTCTGTGGTTAAATAATAATATTGTGATGATTTGTATAGCGCCGTTTTTGTGCAACATCACCTCAAGGGCGCTGTACAACTAACTGTACAAATCTTATAACTAACTATAGACTAGTCGAACGATTATCAAATTATGGCTAATAGATTGCATCCACCGATTCGTCGATCACTAATACAATGCAGCTGTTGATTCGTTAAAAATAACTTGAATACCACTAACAGGTGCCTGAGAGTATCGCAGACGATGATTGATAATAAATAATAAATAATAAAAGCAGCATCAAAATCAGATTGGGTACAAGTGACGCACGAGCGGCATAAACGTGCGGGATAAACGTCAATTATGTATCGGCACGAAACGATAGATGCCAAAACAATCAATAACGCGAAGCTACATAGTAATGTGTTGCACGGTCAAGCGAAAACCGGTCAGGATAAAATCAAGCACCATTACAAGAAACAGCTGCGCGGACTTTTTATCACAAAACTGACATTTGAGGTAAAAACACCCAATCAAAACTTTTTTCAATGGTGTAGATTAATATAATTTAAGGCGATGCCATACGTAGTAATGCAAAATCATGTGTTTTTGGTTTGAAAATTTGGTCGCCTAGAAATGTTTCAGATGCTTTAATTAAATACTGCGAGTAGAATACATCTTGGCCTTTGAAATAATCGAGTATTTTTTAGATAAATCTTTTTATAAGCCCGGAAAAAAATAATGTATAGGCCTATGAAAACTGCTTTAAAGTTCAAAATCTCCTACTTACGAACCCATTTTCGGTTATGATTTTATTGTATAATGTGTAAAATTAAGTTATTTATAAAATGATCGAAAAAAATTAAATATTTATGCCTGAACATCCACAAAATAAAATAATAGGCACTCTTTGGCCATGTTTTTTTCTTGCATAAATCAAAACAGGCGGATGGTGTTAAGTGGGAATTTAAACCTTATCGCCATCTACGTAAGAGTTTTTATTGATAGCGGCTCAATTTAAAATATTACACGACGTAGTGCATCGCCTTAATGGTGTATTATCACTTTACCCCAGGACAACTTGTATATTAATACATCAAATAAAACAAATTAATCAAATAAAATGTACGCTTTATTTAGCTATAACTTGGTGGTTATTAATTATAAATAAGAACCACAATTTTTTTATATAAAAGCTGACCGGTTTCGGAAAAAACTGTTTCTTCCTCAGGGCAAAATATATGCTAACATAACATTATAAAATAATGGGTAAGCATATATTACAACACTTATTGATATGTGTTCACCATTATTATGTTAGTATATGTTTTGCCCTGAGGAAGGAACGTTGTTCCGAAACCGTTCGGCTTTGCTATAAAAAATATTGTGGTTCAAATAAAGTTATATTGTTTCATTTAAAAATAAAATTCAATTTCGCACGCCAGGATTTGAACGAGACCTACGATTCGTAGCTAAGTACATTGTTTCATATTTCGCTTACTAATAATAGCAGTATCAGATTTCAAGTGATCTCATAGTTAAAGGAAAGGATGACGATGATTGTATGCATGTGTGTTTATTTCAAAGTATTATCACGCCTGCAAACTGTTCATTTTCACATAAACAATTCAGTAAGCGATAAAATTGACATAAACTATTAAGATATTATATTTTCTGAGAAATGTTTCTAACAATACCCGCATAATGCTATTATATTTATATTGTTGATTCTGACGCGAGTTGTAAGCAAGACGGACTCCTTTTTGCTACACTTGCTATTTATGCTTGAATTAAAATGCATTTCCTTAACCATCTCAGACCGTGTGTACATTTGAAAATACATAGATTTCAGAATTTTTTCCTCAATAGGCCGTGTGTATATTTGAAAATACATAGATTTCGGAATTTTTTCCTCACTACGCTGTGTGTGCATTTGAAAATACATAGATTTCAGAATTTTTTCCTCACTAGGCTGTTAGTGCATTTGAAAATGCATAGATTTCAGATTTTTTTTCCTCTTTAGACCGTGTGTAAATTTGAAACTTCATAGATTACAGAATTTTTTCCTGACTAGGCTGTGCGTACATTTGAAAATACATAGATTTCAGAACTTTTCTCTCAATAGGCCGTGTGTACATTTGAAAATACATAGATTTCAGAATTTTTTCCTCACTAGACATGCTGGTATAACTGACTTTATATACTGTTCGCACTTTTTTTTTAAAATTTGACTTTCAGCTAGCCAATTGATTTTGAAAGGCATCTTTTGTGGTTAATCTCGAACAAATTCTTCCTCACGATTTTTTTGATTTGAAGGTATTTTTTCAATGTTTTTTTTTATAAAGTTGATTAAATGTTATATATTTGGTATAAAGTGGTACGATTTGTCATTTTATATGCAACTCTGTTCTTTCAAACAAGAGTAGCAATAAAAAAAAACAACTTCGCACGACGTGACGTCAACGCGGCAGAATTTGCGAATAAAAGCGAAAATGCCGTTTTGGCAGCGAATCGAAAATGTCACATACGAAAATTGTTATAGAGAATTTATTCATCAACATAAAAATGCCTTCAGTATCGTAATTTTTTTCTTCATTTTTACCGAGAATAGAAATAACAGTGTACTTAACCTATTGTTATCAAGCATCAAATAGGTATGTTCTACAACTGCCAGTTTTAACTAAGGTCTGAAAGGGTTAATATGCTATTAATTTATATTATTTTTTTTTTGCTGTCACCTTGTGACAGAATGATATCAAGTTGACGTGAAACATTATTTAGTTTAAATAAATACGTAAAATAATATTTCATTATTTCAAATAATAAGCTTTACTAATGTGATAAAACACGGGAGTATTAACTGTTCAGTGTGGCGTATAATATTCGAGGGTTGTCTGAAAAGTTTCCGACCTCAACGCAAAGATGGCGGTACTCGTCGTATGTATTATAATACTTCAGGGAATGCTAAGAGGCTTAAGGATATGCGGGAAGGAGAACCCGCCTGGCAATTATGATCTGGTAAGTAAACATAGCTAAAGACATTTCAAGCAACGTCTCTAATCTTAACGGTGTTTTCTCACTAGGGCGAACCTGAAAGTCAAAAAAATCAAATATTTCCTCTTTATATTCAATCTTAGATTCGCTGTCGAGCGTATCCTAATTAAATCACTTCAATTATTTTATATTATACTAGAGTATCCTTGTCAAATAAAAGAGAAAAAGAAGCTTGGTAGTCTCTCTTTCTAAATCTGTTTATATTATATGTCTGACCATAGTAGAAAGGAGATAGAACGAGTTTCATGAGGACGTATCAGTTGGTGAAAGATACCATTTTTAGTTAGTTTTTACTAGTTCCAACCAGTGGCGGCCAGCTAATATGTGCTCCCGAGCGCCGAACAACCAACAAGATTTCCGACATGGCTAATCACAATACGAAACTCGGTTCGGTTATAATATCTCATTCAAAAGGTACCTACTTATTAAGCGCGCTTAACTTGCAGACCGACTTTGACTTGTGCCTATGTTCGTAGCAGTTCGTTTTCGATTGCGATCCAAAATTTAACTGCTTTGTCGCATATTCTGTGGAACAGTCGAAAGCGTGGGTCCATACCATTACATACTATTCTTTGCAAATAATACCATATCAAGAACGGCGTTCGGAGTTTTACCACCACATCAGAAGGAACGGTTTATTCAGTAGAAAGTTAAACTAAAACGCGTATGTTTGATATTATTGTCGATATCGTTGTTTCAATTTACCATCTGCTATTTTTCAGCGAATGTTACGCTTCTTCGATACAAGCATACAGGATAAAACTTGTCATTAAGAGATGAGTGATGGTCAGATTACTTATTATCAGTTCAGTCAGTACTCGCCGTTGCCAGGCATTGTCTCTTGAATTTAAAACTTTTCTTACTCTGAGAAAGTTTTGAAGTTTAATTGCAGGTTATATCGATCTTGTATATCAATTATTAATAAGGCATATCAATTGCATGTTATACTAATTTATGATTACTTTTGTGTTTGTTCAACGTATAAATTAAGAATGAGTTTGAATGTGGAATACATTAAGAATAATAGGTCGAGTTTTGAAAACAAAGTGATAATAAAAAATGCCGGTCCACCTAAAACCTGAACTGATAATAAAATAAGAGTGCAAATCTGGATCGAAGAAGTTTACTCGATCATTTAACAAAACAATGTATAACAAAGCTTGTAGCTCTGTGCATGTGATCAATTGAATAGTTTATTTTGTTTTACGTGTTTAATTTACGATGTTGATTCAGTTTGGACAATCAGCGGTGTTACTGATGTAACTCACCTTTCTGAAAAAATCAAAAAACATAATTCTTATCATTTACATTTACAAAAAGTTTTGAGCTTAAAGGTTTTAGGAAAAGTTGACATCAGAATGCAATTGGATTCAGGCTACCGTGCCTAAGGTAAACACCATAATGAGCTATTTAATAAAAATCGATACAGGTCAAATTTCCCAGAACATGATTTCAATGTGACGCTTAAAACGTATGACTTCCTAAATAAAGTTCAGTACCTAAAAGGTAAACTCTGTGCAATTTACGCCCGCGACGATTTTTCAAAAGCTAACGGCGCTTTATCAATTTTACAACTTTTTTATAGTACTTGTTTATTAGAAGACTTTCCCGAGACTGTGAAATTACTAAAACTTTTGTGCACCATTCGTGACCTTTGGAATGACCTCAGTTGAAAGCTAAAGATGTTTCTCAACGTTAAAAAGAATACAATCTTTTAACACGTTGAGCCAGGACAGACTGAACGCACTATCAGTGTTAAGCATTGATAGAGGTCTTTGCTAAACAAAATGAACAGAGAATAGAAATTCTTTATAAATAGGTATGTACCTTTATTTAATTTATTTTATGACTTAATGTTGTAATCCGGTGAACCCCCACATATTTTGACCACCGGCCGCCACTGGTTCCAACTGGTCCCTACCGTCTGGAGCTAGTTGGACTATGGCCTCCTCAACTGGGGTAGATCTACGAGTGGTTAAATGAAATTTGTGTCAGGATATTTTTGAAGGGGGAGGGATGAACCTGGTCCATGATTGTAAGAGGGAGGAAACAAAACAACTAGCAGATTTCCCCAATAAGCTAATCAAGTACCATTAATTGAAATTCCAGTTAGAGAGACACAGTACTAACCCACTACCATCTTTGCACTACGGATCATAAAAATGGTGTTTGGAATTCTAATTTATTCTAAGACAGTTTCGTTCTAACTGTATCATTAAATTAACTAAATAAAGTTCATCATCCCACCAATTTGTTTTAAATCATTCCCTTCCTGGTCTAAAACACTGAGAATTTTCTCCCCAAATACATCAGAAACACGTGATAAAGGAACGCCTCAAACATAAACAAACCATCACAAGATCTCATAAAAAAGCTCTAAAAACCGGATTTGAAAAAACCAAGGCAAAAACCTACATCCGTCGCATCATCTCATTTGAGTGAATGCATGTGAGTGCGCATATCCGACTCGAGATGTTAATTGCATTATTTGTATACAATTGCATCCGTCTGCGTCCAGGCTTCGGGAATCTCCGGAAATCGTCTGCAGCCTTCGGCAACCATCGGAACTTTACATGGTACACCGTAACACTCTCAAACATTGGCGCTTTGAATTAAGTTTAAATGAAGTCAGATAAATTGTATTATGCCCGATGAAAATAATCCACGCCTATGTATAGGTAGGCGTAATGAATAAGAATAAGAAAGTGACAATTAGATATTTACAAATAATCTGACAATTTTATAATTCCAATCAATATGAGTCTCAGCGTCGCCCCGGTAAGCACCAGCATTCAGAATAGAAGTGTTGCGTGAAATGGCTTTAGCCATGTTCAGTGACCAAATCTGAGAACTGCCAGGTACTTCTCAACCTGCCTCTTCTTCATCCGCATCCCCCACCCATTAAAAAGCCAACCAAGATTAATTAATCATGATACGAAATAAATTATGGAATTAAATTAAATTAGTTTGATAAATAACATTGAATAAGTGTCCTTCAATGGGGAAAAGATGTTTTATTTAAATTTTATATAAGTTTTTAATCCAGCAGGACTAGAAGGATAGTAAAATCCCAGTTTAGGATATTACATGATATATATGTCGGTATACAACTATTACATTACAGAATAATTACAATTTTTTTTTTACATCAAATAAGGAATACAATCTTATCAAATAAATGTACTTTCTCAATGACAATTCTTTTTTCAAACTTACTTCAGTCCACATAAACAAGACGATTTCACGTTTGAAAAGAGACTTTTAAATCTGAAATCGTACCAAACCATTAAAACGGCCACCACCTACAGGGTTTTCCAATAAGAGGTGTAATTTTGAATAGCCCGCTATTTCGGTAGATGTTACTTTTGAAGCTGTCATTTTTTGACATTTGACAAGTAGAAACTACGCCATTAATAAAAATGGAACGATACACGCTTCAACAACGCATTGAAATTATTGAAATTCATTTGAGTGAATCAAATGCAAATCATCTTGAGTGATGAGGCCCATTGCCACCTCGGTGGCTTCGTAAACAATCAAAATTGTCGCATCTGGGGCTCGAAAACCCAAGAGTTATTGTTGAAAAGCCTCTCTATCCTCAACGTGTGACTGTTTGGTGCGGTTTATGGTCCGGCGGAGTCATTGGACCTTACTTTTTTGAAAATGAGGCTGGAGCAACAGTTACGGTGAATGGATTGCGCTATCGAGAGATGATTAATGGACGGAATTGGATGGTATTGATCTGGACAACGTCTACTTTCAACAAGAAGGCGCTACGTGCCACACAAGCAACGAAACCATTGATCTTTTACGATTGAATATCAAAATAACACCTCTTATTGGAAAACCCTGTATAACGTAAGAACAAAATTTATAGACAGACGAAATGCAAAACGGTCGAGATAAACCAGGACTTTATGCTCACTCATGTTATCTACATAGTGGTGAGACGACCTCCGTAGTGTTGTGGTAAATATACTTAATTATGATCCAGAGAATGAGGGCTCAGTCTGTTCAGTTCCCTTTGAAGTACAATAATAAAAATAATACCGAAGGACAAACCACTAACGCGACATAACGATAAAATATTATGGTATTCAAGTAGACGCTTTATGGAAGTAATTTTAATGTTTTTATTGCGACATTTTTAGAGCAAAAAAACAATGAAATAAGGGTCAGGAGATAATGATTTGACATGTAGAGTGCATAAAGTAAAAAAACATACCAGATGGATTAGAATTCGTGGGAACTCACACACATGTTTGCTATTGGAGCAGCGATTTAAATACTGAGGACCAATGGAATCATTCGAATTATTTTTATTATTAAATTTGGAATAAATTAATGATTCCATGATTGCAAAGCTGTGTTCACAAGTTGAAAAAGAATAATTATTGCTATAATAAAGTAAAGGATCGTTTAGATATTTAGAAGAAAAACTGTGATGGTTGAATAAAAATATTAAAAACAGCAAACAAATAAAATAAATCCTTTGTTCTGGAACAATAGGAATACGGGTATATAAAGATTACAGTTGATTTGTAGTTTTTTTATACAAATAATTTTTGTATGTATTTTAATTTGATTTGTTTAACATGTTTTGTAGAGCTTACTTTCAAATATGTCCATAGTATGGTACTTCTGTTTGATAAAATTATTTTTATAGTCAGTTTGATGATGCCCTAGGAAGAAAACAGCTATTACGCATGAAACTATAATATATGTATACATGGTGTTAAGGGACATACTTGACTTGTCACAGTTTAAAGTAAGTCAATTACGTCCCTTAATACTATGTAAAGCAAACTTTACAATAAGTACCTACCTAATATCTACAAATATTGCATAAAAAATATTTAACAGTACGAAAAACGAGCATAACTGCAAGAAATCAAAATTAAAAAAAATCATAATTTAATTACACGGAATTTATTTACAAGAAGAGTATAATAACATACCTCACAAATAAATAATAATGTTACCGTTTATTATTATTTTGCCCGTGTTCTATTTAATAAAACATAACTTCATAGTAAATAAATAAATTTATATTTCACAAAATTTTCCTCCTTTAATAATGTTCCACTAAATTATTAGATATATAAAAAGCACGGGTGTATAGTATAAATAACAACACAGCCATCATAATTAGATTAAAAGTTGAAATGGGCCGAGAATTGTATAACGAAGACCGTTAAAATGTCGAAAATTCGAAATGGCGCAAAACGTTGATTTGATGTCAATCAAGTGTAATGAAGTTTTGTCACAGCTTCAGATGTATTGAAATTCAATGGACATATTATTCTAAATTGTTATTTATAACTATATAAGCCCTAGGGGTAATTTTTCACCAAAACTGTGCTATAAATTTATCCAATTATTTTGAATAATATGAAAAATTGCATAAACATGTTTCCGACGCACAATAAAACAAAGTTTTACAGCATTTTGTAAAAAAAAACGGACGGCATAATCGATTAAGGTAACAAAGGACGAGTCAAATTACAGAAAAAATAAACTAAAACATAATAGTTTTTTACATCGACCTTTGTGAAAACCTTCGAAACAAGATGGCGATGACGAAATTGGCGGCAATACAAATAAACAAATGAGAGCCGCTGAAATTCAAACGTGGAACGCTTGTAATATGAGTTTAATTGAGCAGTTCTCGGAAAAGATTGAAGTTGGTAGGTATGTCTGAATAAATCTTAGAAAATAAAATAATAATAATATTGAGCGCTGTTTCTAGACATCTTGGGTTTGAAACAAAAATAACACACATGGCTTATTAAAAAATGGCACATCTGCTCAAATGTGGAACGCTGTTCTTTGTTTAAATTAAATACCTAGTGCCAAAAATTGTATTACCTATAGGTAGGTAGGTACCTAAGAATGATCGACGATAATTAAAAAAATATATTTATAGAGAGAGAGAGAGAGAGAAAAAAAATGGTATATCCCATGACATCAAACCAAATGTTTTTGGCAGTCCTAATATTAACAAATTATTATTTTTTAAATGAACTATTATCGATAAATTTCTCATCTGCACTACACAAATTGTAGAATCGAAAGGTTGCTTGAAATGGCTTTAGCCACGTTTGGTGATCTGATCTGAATAGCCAGGTACTCCCCCACCTTCTTCTTGTTATATCTTTCACCTCTTTAGCCTCACAACATACCTTGGATAATACAACATAATCTTTAGAGTTACTCTAAACTAAATCCTAATGACTTCGAACATTTGGGACTCATATTAAAAATTATTTTTGTTCATATGAAAAATATATTTTAAATATTTTAAACAATCATGAACTTATACCAAAAAATGAGTAAAAATTTGTAGCTTACAAAAATTATATTATTATTCTTATAGGAGAAGAAAGACATTATTTTTTTATTGCAATTTTTTTCAATTTCGGCATACAGTGAAAAATCAAGATGTTATTTCAGCAAAGTTCTACGAAGCTTTTTTGTCAACGAAATACGACGGACCAAACCACGGTTTTGACGGATTCAAATTTTGAATGGAATAGAACGGAATCCGTAAAAATTCCTTTTATTTGAATTTAAATGCGGAACACAAAAGTTCCCGAACAATGGACCTTTCATTTAAAAAACAGTCCTACGGCGACAGTGCAAAAGGATATGGATGAAAACAGAGATTTAAAACTAAAGATTTGAAATATATATGTATTTTATAAATTCCACGAGGGAAATTGTTTTCCTCGGGACTTTACTATGCGTAGAGTCTTATCGAAAAAATTAAGATACAAAGCTGGGTCATGAAGAAAAGAGGCCGGCAAATCATTCCACGGCCGTTATGTTTAACACAAAGAATGAGTCATAAAAACGACCCGTTCTCTCGTGGTGAAAGTCATCAGCCTGTACGGGCTTGGCGCGCTTTTGGCGTATTTCCCGGCTGTGCACCATTGGTGCAAATATCGGTAGAAAGAGGATAGCCTTACCACCTGGCGCCTGTCCCCCAAACTCTGCAATTAATCAGTTAAGTTTTGGGTCCAGCCCAGAAGTAGCTGCCAAGTTCAACAGTGGGGCGGACTTGCGATTTTTTTAACGAGTCAGCAGTTGTCGTATACTATTGAACATCTGCTGGCCCTGTACAGTAGCGATGGGTCATGACTCATTTTATTAATAGCGGGAGCCACGGTACCAGCTCAATATTTTCGTACGGTTCAAAGAGTCGACTCGATTGAATGATGGCTCAGTTGAACGGGAGCAGTAAGCTCAGAGCGTATAAGCAATGACAATACTGTGCTCGCCCGATACGGCTCCCCCGCTACGCCTCTCCCAAAACGGTTCCAAGCGAATGAACGATCTCACGACCGGTACTCCGCCTCGTACCACGAAAAAAATAAGATGCTGGGTAGTTAACAGGTGTCGGTACATAATGTCCAAGTCCAAATGTCGGACTGTCAGACGCTGTTCACGTCTCTGAGTACCTAATAACAATTAACACTTGGATAATTTTTAATTTTGCCATTTTTCTAAAATATCTCCGGATAAAAAAAGAGTAACCATTCAATTCAGGCATGGTACTGTTTACCGGAGTCGTACGAATATGACTCATCGAAAAGAGCTAGCTCAATTGTGTGGCTCGTTCGCGAACGACTCATCGCCAGTGTACAGTATTTAACGAGGCAAGACGTCACATAATCAATTGAACAAAAGTCAAGTGCTTGAAATTTTAGCAATAATCACACACAGCAAAAAAATCATTCAATCAACCTTTGCATCAACTGCCCTGCATATTTTGATTTCAAATTTGGCCACCAATACTTAACCACATAAACAATGGGATACTGCCACGCGCCGCCATTGTTCACACATACGCTACCCGGCTACCGGCTATACCTCTCTCTCCCCCTACCAGCCATTATAACCACACGATCGCGAGCACAATGGCGAAAATCTACCCAAAGGGGTACGCGGAATGTGGAAGAACGTATAGAATAAGACATGATTAAAATATCTGCAGTTATTTAAGGTTTAAAGAATGAGCTTTGAGGAAGTAACGAAGATTGAGCTTTTGGTACTTCGATGGCTTTGGTAGGCATACGGTATTAATTCACATCGGGAGAGAAAAGATCCCGGTGTCTTTTTTTGAACAGAAAACGTTATTGGGTACGGTGTTAGGACGAAATTACACAGCCGTGACATTTCACACATTTTTAACACTGCCATAATTTCACGCGGAGGAAATTAAACTTGTAGAGAGTTATACCTACTAGAATAACATTTTTAAATTATGTGAAACCGCACAAGAGTCCCAACTGCTCCCAACCGTCTGGATCTAGTGAGACTATGGCATCCCCTATTAGGGTATGTCATGAAGCTGAAGGTGGTGGGCAGGGGAAGGAGATGGGGAAGAGAATGATGGGGAAGTACCATATATTTTTTTTCTTTTTCCCGTGAAATTTGGAAAAAGGTGAATGAATAACTTGATTGAGAATGTTAATAAAAATTCTCTCAATATCGCCCTTGTTCTTCTCGTCAGAGCACGATGGGGAAATATCTGGCTATTCAGATTTGGTCACCAAACCCAGCAAAAGCCATTTCAAGCAACGTTTCAATTCTGAATAATGGTCTTACACCAGGGCGATACTGAGAGTAACTTCCGCTTCGGAACGTGCCACAAATATAATCTATATTATTTTAAATGAGTAAATTGTGAAATAAAACAAATTAACAAAAAAAAAAAAAATGCGCACGCCGAGATTTGAGCCCGCGACTTCTGGCTTGCTAGTCGAGAGCCTTGCCATTCGAACACGGAGGCCGTCAAAAACTGATTTTGTGACACTCGTTTTTTTTAATAAGTTTACATTTTGGAGTGCTTAAGTGTGTAATAAATTATTCGGAATGTCTCTAGTAACTTATCTATGACTTACCTATCAAAATATGCATTACTTCAAATCCACAAAGATAAGCTAATAATAAGTCAATAGTCACGAGACCTAGAACCACGGGACAAATAATAATCCCTAATACAACAACGCACTACACCACCATTACAGATACTTAGCCATAAAATGTGTTGATAAACTCCCCGAAGAAATACAAGCTGAAATAATTTATAATTTTTTTAATAATGAACTTCACTTTCTAAAATTCACTTTCCTTCAAACTAATTTAACCGTGTGATAATATTACAAACATTCGAAAAAAAAATCAGTATTTAAAATATATGCATGTATGTATATTTCAATTGTTTAATGTATACAACTCATGATAATACTCCCTTCCTAAAAACGAGTTAAGGGGGTGACAGATTACGCTACACGTATCAAAGCTTTTTATATAACCCCATACAGAGTTGTCACACCTGACAGATGGTGTGATATAAGCGTGGGCGTGGCGACAATAATGCGCCGTGATCAGCTAGCCAGCCTATATTTGAAAATTATGCGACCCCCTCTCTTTCCGGGTCAGATCAATTTACGGAGCCCAGTGATCACGCGAAGGTCATCTGTCAAGGTGGCAGATCCCATACAAAGAAACGATATTCCGCGGCATATCCCCAGTTGATCCGACCCCCTCTCCTGAGGAATATTATAGCGTAGTGTGACACCTCAACTTATAATACGTATGGGCCATGCCCAAATTATGCTTATACCGTAATGTGTGTTAGGCTTTATTCTCAATTACGGAGGTATTAATTAACATCAAGAAACATATATTACATATTTACCCTATTATTCTTACATTAATGCTTACAAAATAATGTTTAAAAATATGTAGCCCATTTGGGCGTTTATGAAATTAATAATAAAAAAATTGCAACCGAATTCCATACGAAGATTAACGTAATTCATTCCTTAACGACATAAGTATTTTGTTATGTTCTTGTAACATAATTAATTACCAGGAAAGATATTCCTCCTTGAAAAAATCATTGAAATACATCAACGCGACTTCCTCGTATCAACACCTCAATTTATGGATAATAGATTCTTGTAATAATTATTCTGTACCGTTATCACGCAACCACAGGTATTAAAAAATCTATTGATACTAAAGTTAACAACTTAAGTAATTCTTGATGGTAACAATGATGAACAAGCATTCTGTCAGGAAAAAATATGAAACAAACGTAATAAGTCAGACAGTTGATAATGTATCAACTGAGATCAAACACCAAACGCGAACTTTGTTTATTACTTCAGGATTATTTTTGGTTTATACAGAAATCACGTTGAAATGTAGTGTGAAAAGGTGTAATGGAGAATACAGATAAAGGGATGCTTAGATGGTTAAGACACATATCGTGGAGCGAAAACAGAAAGAGGGTGATGTTAGAGGCATTTATGAGGAAATCGTATTATCGCCTTGGCGAGAGACCACACCCTTCAGTCTTGAATTCTACATATGGGGAGGCCATAGTTGCACTGACTCCAGTCAATTGACTGTATCAACTTGAATCAATTGATTTAGCCCCTTATTGCTTGCTTGGCGCAAGTACAATTTTTGTGCTCCTTGTCAAAACTAGTACACGCCTAGATAGTAATGATCACTGTAATCAATAATATTCGGATAATTTGTATTTTTGTGTGGCGCCGTTTTTTATGAAAAATAATCTGAAGGGCGATTTTTTTGGACTGTCAGGTATTAATTAGGTACTATCGGCCCCGGAGTGGACAGCTCTAATTGCGCCCGCATAGGGTCGGCCCTGCCCTTGTGGCTCGGTTTATTCAAAGTAAATAGCTGAACGTTTTTTTTTTAAACTTCGATTAAGAAAGTAATTACATAAAATAATGAGAATACGTAATTAATTGAAAAGCCTACATAATTAATAAAGCGTGTACCTACTTAAAACCGAAAATCATTATCGTTTATTCCAGGATCGCAGAAAGCTTAAGGGTTAGAAATTCCTCTCCCGACAGATTCGCTGAATGGAATTCTCGAGCTTTATCCTGAGGGAAGATTTATGTACCAGGGAGGGAGAAGAGAGAAGAGATCTCCACACATTCAAGGGATACTTGGTTACCGATATAAGGATACATTGTTTGGACTTTGCAAGGGAAACGATCGGTGTAATCCGACCTGTTTATCCAGTATTTATGGAGGTGAAATAATCTAACAGAAGAAGTTGGAATGAAATTCTTGATCGTAAGAATTGACAGTTTGATTTTATCCAAATTGATTGATGGCGAAAAACATCATTTTGTCATTAGTAGAACACAATTGGAAGGAATTGAATCATTATTTAGTTTATGGCGCATATTATACAATTTTATACGAAGATCGATTAAAATTTCCACACTAGACCTTCAATACATAAGGCAACTTGCTGTCTGTTTTTTTTTTTAAATCCGTAAGGCCCGGGCAACGTTGGGGATTTCAGTTAGTAGTTAAATAAACATGGAAATTTTTCCACCTCCAGAACAAATTTAACATTGAAATCATCAGACGCCTTTCTGTCAAACGAATACAGTAAATGCGTATGCGACCAGGGGCCTCGATTCTCGACCTACTGGTTGTTCGAGTGGAATAAAGTTTGTTCGTACCTTAGGGTACGAATACATTTGCGAATCGAAACGCGAACCGTACCACGAATTACGGGAAAGGAACGAATCAACTGCAAGCGGCGTTTCGCGCCATTTGCGGTTGTTTCGTTTCTTTCCCATAAGTTGAAGTTCAGTTTGGCAGTTCGGCTCGCGGATATATACGAAGACGAGACTCAAGAATAAGAATGTCGACCAATTTATGTACTTTCGAAGGCGATTGCGAGCGGCCTGTATTGGATAATCGATACCCTACACTGTCAATAGCGTGCGACCGTTCTTATCAAACGGTCAGCATTTGTTCATGTGTGGCCATCTTCTTACCAAAAGAAAAATCCAGGTCAGAAAGATGGGTGTTGTCATAACACACCATAGTGTGGTGCCACTCAAGCCACAAGCAATTCAAGCATACCATGGAGACACGGGTAATGAGAACAAGAACGGGCCACTAAATTAGCACACAGGCCTCTTGTGTCTTGTCGTACACTGTTTTTATTTGAGAAGGCAGGCAGGGAGCCGAGACAGTAGACATAATATGCCATCATCATAATATGGAGAAGAGAGTAAGAACTGATTATGACTAACAGTATGATGCATAATGGAACAGTATTCTACTAAAAAAAACTTTTCAGACGTTTTTTGACACCGTAAAGCTTTATTTGTAAAAAAGGCTTTTAAATAAGAAAATTATAAATAATCTTGTCCAATTCTACTAAGAAACACCGAAAATTTCCTTATTCCTTTCTAAAGAACCAACTTAACCTTCTTCAAACTACTTCTTCAAGCTACTTCTGCGAATGTGTCGACTATATTGGGTAAGGCACACTGACGGCCGGCATAGTCCAGTGGTAACCCATTGGACTGCCATTCCGAAGGTCGCGGGTTCGAACCCGGCGTGCGCAAATAAATTTTATTTGATTAATTTGTGTTATTTCACAATTAATTAATTAAAATAATATATAGTATATTTGCGGCACGTTCCAGAGTGGAAGATACTACCAGTATCGCCCTGGTGTAAGACCACCATTCAGAATTGAAACGTTGCTCCAAATGGCTTTAGCCGTGTTTAGTGACTAGATCTGAATAGCCAGGTACTTCCCCACCTTCCTCTTTCCCTTCCCCACTTACCTTCAGCCTCACAACATCCCCCAATTGGGGATGCCATAGTCTCACTGGCTCCAGACGGGAGCAGTTGGGACTCTTGTGAGGTATTCACTATAAAAAAAAAATTAAAAAAAACTGTAGGAATAATTTTAAGAACCACTAATACTGAATTACCATTTTTCTAAGTTTGTTATACGAGTAGATAAGCGCACTTGAAGTGAAATGACACTAAACTGCGCTATTTAAATGCCATGTTATTATTATTATTATATACTCACCTTATGGAGTAGTAGCATAATTAAGAAAAAATAAATTATTTTGCATACTGAAATCTTGTATTATTTTGTAATGAATAAAATATTATAACATTCCCTGTAGTGGCAAGATTCTGAACATACGTATTTAGCTATAGCCCCCAAAACTTTACAAAATCCTCTAATCTCTTGTTTGCACTTGACTTCGCTTGACACAAACTTTCTTATTTGTTCTTGTCATTGTTGTTTCATATACTTATTGATTTATTCTTACATGTTGTTGCAGACCGTTATTGGACGGTTGGTATTTATTATTTGTATTTTTAATGTTAACCCTGTGTTGTGTAGTATGTACATTATAAATTGAATAAAATCTGACAACATACATAGAGGGTTATTCCTTGGCTATAGGTCCTTGGTATAAAATTCAGATAAAGGCAAAAAAATATTACAAATTAAAAAATACCTATTTTGCATATATTTGAAGAGTGAAAGATACTCTCAGCGTCATACTGGTGAGAGACTACATGACTTGAGTGACCTTCCACTTCCCACCCTCCTTAACTTATCACATTTCTTCAACCTCACAAAAACGTCCAAATCCAAGAGTTTCAACACATTTTTTTTATTTTATTGACACATGATTAAGAGAGTGCTTGTGGTTTTTTGTGATATTTCACCCTCTTTTTTTATATTAACTCCACACAGGAGGCCCTGAAGGAAATAATTTCCCTCAGGGCCTATGTCATCTTTGGGGATGCTGTGTGGAGGGTCTTTTTGTGGAGAGGAAGGAGTGAACATGGGTCTTGAAGAGTCCCATGTTGTAGGAGGGAGGAAACACAGAGGCCGGCAGTTCGTTCCACAGCCGAGCTGTGGAACGAACTTAACCCTTAAATGCATGATTTATTAATTTTTCTGGAAAAAAATATATTTTGTAGATATTTACATGCAAATGCAAGGAAATATAAAGAATTTATTTTTTTTGTAATTTTTTAATGATATTTGATAAAAAAAAATTGTTGCAAATTTACAACACCATGTATTTAATAAAAAATAATATGAACAATTTACGTATGAAAAAAAAAAAATAACCTAAAAAAAATTCTCAAAACTAATAAGTGTACCGGAAAAATACGAGTTATTACATATAAGTATTGTATTATTGTATCTACTTACCTAAGAAAATCAAAATAATAACAGCTAAATAAAACTGTAATTCTAACCTCCAACCAATTTTCGAGAATCTTCACTTTGTTAAAGAAAAAGTGAGATTTGACATTCGCGAAAGAAAAAAAAGGTGATGCCACTCGATGAAATATATTACCGTGAACTTAATAATTCTAAAACGGCATGCATTAAGTATACACCAAAGAGTTAAAGGTGGTTTGAACGGTATGTTGCAGTTTTGCACAAGTATGCATTTAAGGGTTAAGAACGAATCGTAGAAGCGACCCGTTCTCATGTGACAAATGTCAACCGTGTTATGTTGTTATGACCCTGTGTTATGGCGGATGAATTTTACAGTTTGCGGACATAGAATCTATACATTACTATAATATAAAATAGAGAAATAAGAAAAATGATGTATAGCTAGTTTGGGTTGCAAGAAGAGGATGGAGAAGTTAGAGAATTATAAGAAGATGAAAAATTTGAGAAATTATTAGTAAATAGATCACACTAATTAATTATATACATACTATACCGCTAAATTAGGGAATAAGGATATGTTATGTTTTGTATGAAAGGTGATTAAATTGATAGAGTGTAGAATGAATGGGTATTGTAGTTTTAATGTATTCCGTGTGTAAGGATCCATTTCGTAATTTGTTTTTTAAAGGAATGGGGTTGACTCACGGTTTTTAGGTTTTCAGGGATAAGGTTAAAGATTTTAGTAGCTAGAAAGAAAAATTGTCTTTGAGCTGACGTGGTATGTAGTGAAGGTACTTTGTAGTGACCGTTGGTTATTGTTCTGGTGGTGTTGTTGTGTTGTAAGAGAGTTTTATTTTTATATTTGAACAGGAAATGTATTAACGAAAATTTTAGGTGGAGTTGTCGTATGTTTAAGACCTTATACTCTATGAGCAGTCGAGTGGAAGGGTATCTCATCGGTCGCTTGTTAATGACACGTATTACACATTTTTGAGCTTTTAGAAGAGGTTCGATGGTAGATTGTGCACAGCCACCCCAGATTATAATGCCGTAAGCTAGTAGGGATTGGCAGAGAGCGTAATATACAGTTTTAAGAATTCAGGTGGTAACTTAGATTTCGAAAAGCATAAGAGAGCTTGCGGATGCGTGGGGTTAGACTGGCCAAGTGCTGATCCCAGCGAAGATGTTGATCAATGATGACCCCTAGGTACTTTATGTGGGCGACTTGTTCCAGAATTGGGCAATAACAAGAAGAGCAAGTTCTCAGACAGGAGTGAATTTATATCTTCCGGTTGTTGGTAGGTTGGGTTGCAGCTGACAGACTGAAGGTTGAGAATTTTGTTTTTCCAGCATTAAGGGTAAGGAGATTATCATCTAACCATTTTTTATAAGGTCTATGTCGTTTTGAGCTATGTCGAATGCTCTTTTCCAGTTTTGTGTCGAGATATAAGCACAGTGTCATCTGCAAAAGATACTAGTTTTCCGGTTATGGGAAGGTTACAGATTTTATTTATATAAATGAGGAACAGAATAGGATATGGAGCCAGATTTGGGGTATGTTGAGAGGGGCTGGAGGAAAAAGGAAAAGCGATAGATTGGAAAATACCAGACTATTCAGTATATCTGGTCAATAAACACGGTCAATGCCATTTAAGCAAAGGGATGCTGTAGTCCCATTGTATACGAGTAGCTGGAAACAGTGCCGGTACAAAATATATTAAAAAAATGTAAAAAAATGATTTACGGGTATAAAAATAAAAAAGGCAAGCCACTTTGCAACTATTGTTAGCACTTTTCTTCATAATATCCTTAATAATGAAGAGTTTTGCAAGTATATTGACGAAGTTATTTACGGCTGTTTGAAAATAAATTTCGCCACTCATTGAGTTATCAAACTTTCGATGTGCGTTAAAAATACGTCGCGGCAACACGTGCGTGATAAAATAAAGTGGAAACCTACCCACCTAGTTTGAAAATTCCATAAAACAGTGTTTTTTCTACATTTCGTACGGAGCAGAATACGCCATAAGAGGAAAGCGGGTGAGTTTAACGGACATTTTACGACCAAACGCATCGCATATCCTCATTTCGAAAGCTCCAAAAATTCCAACAAGTCGTGGCACCTCGCAAAAAAGTCTAACAAAATCTACAGGAAATTTTATTAATCTAGATACTTTTAATATGTCATTTTTGTTTGGTGTTTTCATATTGCTCCCTTCGTTAGTCAGCTGTGTATCATATTTTACGCGTGTTGAAATGCCAGGAAGATATTCTCGAGGCGTAAAGACTCAAGTTGGTGTTCATTTTGGAAATATTTTACAGAGAATTTGGCGTTTCAAGCTTCTATAAAACACAGCGAAAATGTTTTAAATCTGACTAAGAGCGACAAATTTCCGTCAACGCGCTTTAGCGACAATTCTAAAGAGAAAGTGATGTATTTTTAAGCACAAATAAAGGGAAAAGAAAAAAATTGGCATACAAGTTATGGTAATAAGGGTCCATATGTCGGGAGTTGGGATTAAAGCTATTCAAATTGGAGATTATTGTGAGAATTCTGTAGCGCAATTGTATATACAGGGTTTTCCAATAAGAGGTGTTATTTTGACATTCAATCGTAAAAGATCAATGGTTTCGTTGCTTGTGTGGCACGTAGCGCCGTCTTGTTGAAAGTAAACGTTGTCCAGATCAATACCATCCAATTCCGGCCATAAAAAATCATTAATCATCTCTCGATAGCGCAATCCATTCACTGTGACTGTTGCTCCAGCCTCATTTTCGAAAAAGTAAGGTCCAATGACTCCGCCGGACCATAAACCGCACCAAACAGTCACACGTTAAGAATAGAGAGGCTTTTCAACAATAACTCTTGGGTTTTCCGAGCCCCAGACGCGACAATTTTGCTTGTTGACGAAGACACCGAGGTGGAAATGGGCCTCATCACTCAAGATGATTTGCATTTGATTCACTCAAGTGAATTTTAATAATGTCAATGCGTTGTTGAAGCGTGTATCGTTCCATTTGTATTGGCGTAGTTTCTAATTGTCAAATGTCAATAAATGACAGCTTCAAAAGTAACATCTACCGAAATAGCAAGCTATTCAAAATAACACCTCTTATTGGAAATCCCTGTATATTTGGCTTTAGTCAAAGAGTTGAAGGTTTGATTGCACTGTAGCAAACATATTACTGGTCACTACATATTACATGGTGTGAGGTCTCCATGCTTTCCCATCGTTGTTTTAGTTCAAACCGCGTATAACGTCTGGAGGTTGAAGCTGGTTCGCAAACCTCATTCCCGGCCTGCCGTTTGCTTAAGTAACTGTGTTATATAATAGAGTGTTGAACCGGCAACTTCCGGGCCCAGAGCCATGCGTCATGGAGCTTTGCCATGGAGGTTGTCGAATTTGGGGTCTCAAACTTATGAGGTTCCCGGAATGATAGATATTCTCAGTATCGTCCTGTCAAATGACCTCATTCAAAATAAACATGTATATGAGGAAATCATAAAATGAAGATGAGGTTTACAAACATGAAGATGAGGTAGTCAACAAACACAGTGAACAAGCAGAAAATGAGAAAATCATAAAAAAAAATATTATTTAACACTAACACAAAAACAAACAGTCTGCCTCGAAACAGGAATCCCTAGTGAGAAGGACAGTGAACTTTACATATTATATTATTTTATTTTTAAGATAACTTAATGAATAAAACCTCAAATTGTAATATTTAATTATTGAAGACAATATTAGGGATTCCTAAACGAAAATTTGAAACAGAAAAATTAGAAAAAGATACGGTCACATCTGGGTTCAAGTCCTAGATGTGACCGTATATTTTTCTGATTTTCTGTTTCAAATTTTCGTTTAGGAATCCCTAATATTTTCTTCAATAATTAATTGTCTCTTCTTCTAACACAGCAAACTTATTTTGTGGCACTATTTTAATTGTAATTAGTAAAATACTTCGTTTTTACCACTTTTATTGTTTATTACCAACATGTTTCATGAGCAACGCTCACTTCTTCAGGGTTTTTAATAAAACTAATTATAAATAATAGACATAAACAATGGTGTCAATAGAGGAATAATAGACATAGACAATGGTGTCATTAAAAAATAATAGACAAATAATGGAATATATAAATTGAATATATAAATTGATTAGAAAAATAATAGAAAAATAATGAAATATATAAATTGAAGTGTAATGATTGTAGTTTCTTTTATATAGGAAAAACTTTGAAATAAGGATTAAAGAACCTATGAAATCTTTAAATAATAACAGTTTCTCGGAGTTTGCCAACCATTTGTTGGAAACTAGTCATACCTTTAACTTCAATACTGGAATAGAATTAATACATTGTAATGTCAATGGCATCCATTTGGATAAACTAGAAATTTTAGAGATTAGAAAGAGTGTGAATGCAAAATTGAATATTATTAACAATCAAAAATTATTTTTAAATGACCCAATATTAAACCTATTCCTTTTGTAAATTGTTCCATATTGCCTCTCTTTCCCCTATCCGTTTTATCTTTTCATTGTTGTCATTGTCTTTGTCTATTATTTTTTAATGACACCATTGTCTATGTCTATTATTTCTCTATTGACACCATTGTTTATGTCTATTATTTATAATTAGTTTTATTAAAAACCTTGAAGAAGTGAGCATTGCTCATGAAACATGTTGGTAATAAACAATAAAAGTGGTAAAAACGAAGTATTTTATTAATTTCAATTAATTGTCTATTATTTTACGTATTTTTTTCCTATTCATTGAATGCATGAAATGAAATGAATTTGTTTAGCGATCAAATATGCATAGCCAGGTACTTCCAACCCCTTCTCTTCCCAATCTCCTTCCTTTTCCCACCCCATCAGCCTCAGAAAAACCTCTAAAAACATAGAATTTCATGACTGCCGAGATATGTTACGCAATATTATTCCGTTGGATATTCAAAAACAAATATAACAGTTAACTACAAAACCAAACAATGCCAGAGATATTCAAAAGCTCGAAGCTTTGATGTGTAATTTATATTTGTTTGGAGACAATGCAAACATTCCCCACCGAATATCTTCTATCTGGTCCAGTGCCGGGAGGGATAACTCTCGGATGCTGCGCGGTGTTTATCTAGAGATGAGATTTACGAGAAATGAGATGACAGGGTGCGCGAGATACAAGCGGGACGCTGTATTGTTCTTATTAGGTTGATTATGTTCGTAAATACGCACTTGCGTAATTTTATGTAACTTTATTTAGCAAACCAACTGATTATCCATCACACCATTTCATCCACAGGGACGAAGAAATGCCACAACTCCACTTGTAAACGATAAAACAGATTCTCCTGTTATTTTGGGAAATTACTAAAAATGTAGATAAGAGGAGGTAAAGAAAGCATCAACATCATTTTATTTAATAATAATTCTATTAATTTTCTGAATCACTTGTGATTATTAAAGTTTACTTAGCGGTGTTAAATCGGGAGATAAATTTCTGATCGCCTCTCTTATCATTTCTTTGATAGGCAATTTTATAAATACTTCCAGCTTCACAATTCTTACAATTATAATATCCCGCGATTTTTCATGGGTCTGCTCTATTTTATTTAATAGCTAGCTGTACCCCGCCACGCGTTTCTGACACTCAGTCTGACTATGCAGATAGGGAAACAATAGCGCGTTTTTCTTTTACATACAACAAATTGCGCTGTTTTTTTTTAAAGTTTTTTTTACGTGTTACAGGTGACATCTATATAATATGGGTGGTGACCGGATAAATCATCAAAATGATAATTCATCACATCTTTAAAAAGTTATATAAAGTCATGGAAAGTGATGAAAAAAAAACATTATTAACTGGGTTAAGTAGGTAAGGTTTCATTTTTTATCGTTTCAAATGACTTTATATCACTTTTTAAAGGTGTGTTGAATTGTCACTGTGTTGAGTTATCATGGAACCAATATGGGTATATAAAAACGCAACATGCATATTCGAACGCAAGGTTGTGTGTAAAAATTTCAAAGCTAACGGTGTAGAACTTTAATTTCTAGATTTAAGATTTTGAACAAACGAACATTTACTTTTTTATTTATATAGATTGCCCAGAAGAAGTAATGATTATTTGACGAAACTAGTAAGCACTTTATATACTAAAAAGTGATTAAAAGATTTTTTTATTATTTAGTAATAACTATAACTCTCCATTCTAGATTCATTCACCCAGATTATAATATCTATTCATGTATTAAAAGAATACAAAAAAATTCTTACGTTTTCCAAATATTAAAATCCGGATTCTTGTAAATTTTTAACACCCTTAATGATATGAATGTGCTTAGATTGACAGGCAGGATTTTCATTGACTTGGTATTTGTATATAAAATTATAGATGATGCATTTAATAGTCTAGAATTGCTTGCATTAACAAGCTTTAGGATTCCATTACGTAAAACTGGAAGTCAGGATTTATTTCAGTACCGAAATTCTGGGACTAACTACCATATATATTCCTCTCTACCCAGAATACTAATGAAAGGAAATAATTATACCGAGTCAGTGGAAATTTTCAATTTATCACTAAAGAAATAGAAAATTTTGTTACTGAAGCAGTTAATAATAACTATGTACACAGAGAATAATGATCAAGTTAAAAAAGTGATAGCATACCAATTTCCTAATAAAATATTAGTCATTGAGAATATATCGAGAACACGTATTATTTTCTTAATAAATATGACGGAATGAGATAAAATCAGTACATTAATATCAGCATTTGTATGAACGCGTGTTTCGCCGTCCTCATAAAACATTCGTTTTTAACTAATACTTTGTTAGGAACTCCGTTAATTCATTCGTTTTATGCCTGCAGTACCGTTTTAAACAGGAAAACAAATAATTTTTAATAAATTAACAATATTTTATGTCAGTAAGTTTTCTACGTGTGTAATTATTATCTATATATAATGAATATTCATATGTAAATGTCCCTAAAAATGGTGTTAATAAATAAATAAAACCTAAAGAAGCCTTCCCTTGAGAAAAAATTCCAAACACAAAGTTAAAAATGTTATTTGATTCGTAGGTTATAAAATTAATGAACTCACCTTCATAAATGTAATATTTAATGAAGCACGAGTTGTACATTAAACCTTGCAATAATTTATTCTTACTCTGCAAGATGTCTATTTTTCTTCTTGTCAGCATTCTGCATTGATAGTATTGCGTGCATAGTGCATATTTTATGCATCGATCAAGTTATGCAATGAATGCAACAATAATTATGGTAATGCCATCCCTAGATGTATTTCATCGAAAACGCTTGCCTGTTCATGAGTAAATAGAATTAGTTAGTTTTATTGTATATTTTTATTATTTTTTCTTACTTTGATCAAAGGAGCGCCACTAGAATAAATAAATAGTGAGCGAATTTTATTATAATTAATTGTGGATCCGGAATTCAGGTAAGTACCTACTACCTACGTAGAATCTATAGTTTCCTTCATTGAGCTTCGAAACAAATTACTTAAAAGAGAAAAAACTCATGTTTGATTTTATTTTTTGTTGAATTGTTGTTTGTTTTCCCTGCAACAACTCGCGAACGGTAGGCTCTGGCGTCGTGAAATTTGTTATGTTGACTGCACTAATATTACTTATTAATAACGTCGTACAACCAATTTGACCAAAATAAAATAATAAAAGAAACGTTTAAGAACAATGAGTGGACTTCTGTTACGTGTCGAATAACTAAAGGAATTATGCAAAATTTGCAGACTAACTATCTAACTAACCATCACGCCGTTTCCCCGCAGGGGTAGGCAGAGAGGACGGAACACCAAACAACTCGGCCTTAGCACACTCCCTGCCTCATTCACATTCATACATCATCTCATACCTACTCTTTTATTATTCTGACTCTTGACATGGCCCGACTCAAGTATCTGATTCACTTGATCGTGCCATGTCTTCTTCGGGCGTCACCGACTTTTGCTTCTTGCATACGCACGTATAATTAAAAGAATTAACGACTAATTCGATAATTACACGAATTTTTAAATTGATAAAGCAATATTGTTTTAAAACCACTTTTTGTTGTCGACGTAGACGCCGACCTGGTTTCGTTTCTAGGTACCCATGTTTCAACAGCCCTCGTGAAGAATAGGAAGAAGTCAAGCCGGAGTTTAAAATATTAAGAAATAGCGAAATATAAAACAAAGTGAAAGATTGTGAAATTCTTTGAAAGTGTGTAAACATTTCGTTCATTAAAATATTTAGGCATGCTAATGAATTTAAATCATGTATTTAATTAATCAAAATGTTTCGTTAATACATCAACGATGTTGCGGTCCGCCCCCCAGCTTGCCTAGTAACCCCGCCGAGAAAACGCCACGAGGTCTAAAGCAATTTAATAGTGCTTCTGTACATTGTAGTATAACCGAGGTACCAGGATGGTATCCTGCGGTACCCCACATCAGACACCGATAATGCGGGAGAGGTATCAATTTCACGAAAGGCGCTAGAAGCCATTAGACACTCGCTTCTCTTCTTTTCTCCACTGACCTCCTATCACGCATTCCCCTCTGGTAAATAAATTAAACAAATAAGACAAACTGTCGAGGATTTCGGCCGTATCAAACAAGAAGGAGAGAAGTCTGGCATTATAAAACAACACTAATTAGTTAGGAATCTCGATCTACGGATTTGTTGTGATTGGTGGGGGGACACTAAATCAGGACGGGCTATAAGCTGCGAGGGGAGAGAATGAACTATTTCGGAAGTAGAAGAAAGGAGCTTCCTAGAGTACCTACGTTATAATAAAATGTATTATAGAATATACTTAAGGGCCGTCGAACTCTGGAAGAATCGATGCAAAGGGAGTTGTTACACTGTCTGCTTGCTTAATGATATCCGGTGATAAATAGAAGTTTGAATGAAGCTCATGAGAATAAACCAGGTTTTATTACGTTTTAAGGATCTCGCAGTCAGTCATTTTGATTCCCGATAACGTGTTCTTAGTTAAATTTTAAACTATTGTTTTCCTTCGAGATTCAGTTATATGTGAAAAATAGTGATTGTTTCGTTTCTCCTAAAATTCATGAACATAATTTTTCAGTTTGTTCTCTGCTAGGTAGTAGGTCTACGCTTTTTGACTTGATTTACCTAAATCAATACCTAAAAACAAAACGATTTGACCAATTCTGTGGTCAAGACTTGTCAGTGGCTATGTTGGCTTACCGTCTGGGTCCCACCAAGGCGTTGTGAGTTCAGTTCCTAGGCTGGCACAATACTCAGAATAATCACGACAGAAAAAAAAACATTTTCTTAGTGTGGTGGTGGTGGTAGATTTTAAAATTACTTTTAGTTTTCGTAATCCGGGAACGTTTGCCATACATTGAAAAAAATCTGTTTAAAGTTTATGAAACTATCAAACCAAAGTTTATGCATCATAATATGAGTTCATCTACTCTTTTAATCATGTCTTCATTTATATAAACCCGCCTATCGTCCAAGGGCCATTACGCATTATTTGTGTTAAGTTTGATGGACCTCACAAAAATATCTTTACAGCTGTGGTAAGGAGCATTGGTAAGATTGATAAATAAACAAGGTTAAGAGGTTGGAACTGGTTAAGAATCACACACTTTTGGTTTTATTCCTCAAATATCCTGTTTACTATCTAAATTTATCTTCACCCACAACATTGCATCTCCCTCCTAAACTCTGAAAATGAAGCGTTTCATACTGCACACATTGAATTAAAATACATTCACATAAATTTAATATAGAAGGGGTAATAAATTTGAAAGTGTCATGGTTTTCTGCAGTTCAAGAAAGAGAAGAGACTAAAAATCCAGTCTAATTGCTCAAGTTCCTCCGCCATGACAATTATTATTTTTTTCAAAAAACTTTATTAACATAATAATTTCAAAATATCTCAGGATTCGGTCAGGAGTGCATAATATTGATAATCCATTAAATGTTTTTTACCTTTATAAAAGTAATATAAACCGATATAAGATTTGATAATGTCTTCGTAAGGTGAAACAGCTGTCACGCATAGTAATAATTTCAGTGCAGAACTTGTTTAAAAACTGTTGTTCTTTTCTAAATTAAATTTAAATTATGTTTTATTAGATATGAAAAAACCTAAAAAGTAAAACGGAGTTCTGCAAATTAAACTTGAAAACAATAAATCCACACCAATTTGCATTTCCCAGTTTGCTAGCGGTTTTTTTAGGTAAGCATTTTTCTTAAGGCGATACAAAACATCGTTCAACATTTTGAATCGGGCCGCGAACAATAACACTCCTTATCTAGATGGCGATTAGGTTAAAATTCACGCTCAACACCATCCACCTGTTTTGATTTATGCAAGAAAGAAAAAAACATCACCAAAAATTTGAAAAAATGTTTTATTTTATTTTACGAAGTTTAGGTATAAATATTTAAAGGTTATACCATAATTTTGTAAAGAACTTAATTTGCCACATCATACAATAAAACCATAACCGAAATGGGTTTCGCAAGTAGGAATTTCTGAACTTTGAAACAGTTTTTATAGGCCCGATATTTTATTTTCGGGCTTGTAAAAATATGCAAAAAAAATCTCCATTATTTGAAATACAATGTTCTACCCACAGAATTTAATTAAAGCATATAAAATATTTCTAAACGATAAAAATTTCAAAACAACAACACATGATTTTGCATTACTTTGTAGTGCTTCGCCTTAAGAGGAAGCTACAAGCCAAAAATGTTTATATTTTTTGTTGTTTGTTTTTGGGGTGTTATGCCGTGTTGCGCTAACTCCTTCTTTAGCCGACGTTTCGGACAGCGTTGCAGTGTCCATCATCAGGGCAGATCCGGTAGATCCGAAGATGTGTGAACACATCTTCGAAACGTCGGCTAAAGAAGGAGTTAGCGCAACACGGCATAACACCCCAAAAACAAACAACAAAAATGCTTTTGGCCGTGAGAATCTAAAAACTTACCTGTTTATATTCTTGGTATACCTTAACTCGTAGGTAAAAGGCATTAATATCACTTGACAAACGGAGTCTAGAAACGTTCGATTTCAAGCAAAAAACTGTTTTTTTATTTATTTTGTAAATAATTTTATAAGAAAGCAAAAAAGCTAATCAAGTGAAACTGTCACAGATAATCTTAGCTATAATACTGTATTTTTAAAAAGTTGTTTCCTTTATGCGTTCATACATTTATAGTGAAAAAAATAATTTTTTAGAAGTTTGCATTTATATTTTTTAGTAGTTTGCATTTATATTTTTTAAGAGTAATTTTTTTTTCTACTCAAGCGAAGCTATAGGAAAACTCTCAATTTATCTAAAGCATATTTTTTGTATTCATAATGTACCTCAATTCGTTATAAAGATTAATCAAAATAGTGATTTGGCGTTAAACTTCGCCTTAGGGTCCAAAATTTCTGCTGCAAATTTTACATGTCGCATATTTCGACAGTAATAACCAACGTATTACTGTCCATGTCCATGTTCACTCCTTCCTCTCCACAAAAAGACCCTCCACACAGCATCCCCAAAGATGACATAGGCCCTGAGGGAAATTATTTTCTTCAGGGCCTCCTGTGTGGAGTTAATATAAAAATAAAAAAAAACGTTCCCTCTAATTTGTCCATTGTGTGTGCGGCACATCAACTTATCTGTGCAAGATATAAAAGAAAGAAAGACGCTAGTGCGCAAATACTCGTAAAAAAAATGAATACGATATCTTTATAATGTATAAAAATTCACCCGGCGTATGTTTGCGCTCGCAAAACTCGAAAAGTAAGTTTGTTCTAATCAGTGACAGGAGTATGATTCAAGATTTTCACGGCCAAAAGTATTTTTGTTATTTGTTTTTGGGGTATTATGCCGTGTTGCGCTAACTCCTTCTTTAGCCAACGTTTCGGACAGCATTGCAGTGTCCATCATCAGGGCAGATGTCTACTGATGTCTACAAGACATCTGCCCTGATGATGGACACTGCAATGCTGTCCGAAACGTTGGCTAAAGAAGGAGTTAGCGCAACACGGCATAATACCCCAAAAACAAATAACAAAAAAAAAAAAAAAAAAAAAAGTGACAGGAGTGTTTAGAGTGATTTCAATGGTAGGAAAAGTCGGGAATGCCCGAGGATTACTTGACGCAACAAATCTGTACCTGAATGAGATATGGAATCGAATAAAAGTCGATGTAATGTAGTTTTTTTAACAGTAACGTTGTGGTATACAGTAATGAATAATAGAAGAAGTCAGAGATGCCTGAGAAAGATATTAGAAATAGCGAAGTATTGCGGGGTCCACTTGTTATTTAATAATATACTAATATATCGTCCGAACCCTGACATGACAAACACTCGCGTGTTAAATCTGATTAAACTCCAAGATTATGTATTTGAATATTGGCTTGATCCCATTATTTTTTTAAATTCGGACAGAAACAATACAGCATCTTTCATTGTTCGAATAAAACGAAATTACCGACATAAAAAAGGGATTGGATAAAAGTTTATTGGAGGCATTAGCCGTGTAAACTGTAGATACGCCATAGAAGAGGGAAGAGGAGGGAGCTTTTCAAAGAGAAATCGATTTTGTTTTGAAGAACAAAAACTCGTTCTTTTTGGCTTAAGTCAGCCCCGGAGCGATTACTGACAGTTTGGATCGAAGACTAGGTATAATAGAATTACACAATTTGTTACAGACGGAGGCTGCGTTTGGGCTTCTGTAGAATCTCGCATTGTATAATGTATTAGAGGGGGATTCGAATGATTGGAGCCGAGATGAAATGTTTGCAGTTGTGTGACTTGGAGATTAAGTGTTTGAATAGCGAGTTAAAAGGAAGATTGAAAATTGATGAAGATTTTGAACTGTGAAATTGGAACACGCTTTGAATGACGCGAGATGAATATAAATTGGAATAAACGGACAATTATATGAAGCGCCGTTTTCCGATGAGTTCGCCAACGCAAAAAGTTAAAATTAATTTGTTTTGCTAAGAAATTTTAACATTTTACTACTATGTTGACAGTTTCCTTGGGCTTGGTTACTATTGTCATGGCCTGTACATTACTTGGTCTGTCCCAAGAATTCTCAGCATGCTGCATTGCCAACCATGCTAATAATACTTGGTAAATTACCTGTATAAGTACGAAAAGTCTTACAACGTAATAAGTAATCACCAAGAACCGTGATATATAAGTGCAAAATATTGTTAATTATTCGGTCAACTCTAGTTCTATTAAAACATTATAAAAAGTCACAACCTTAATAATTGGCGGAATATATAATCGCTTCGTGAGTTTTTTTTGGGGGAAGGAAACTTCCAAAAAAATAATTTAAGACTTTAACAGGGTAGAGTTTACAAACTTATACAATTAAAACACGCACAAGAATCTGTTAGATGAGCTGAGATTTGAATAGTTACAAATTCTGTTTAGGCCAAGTGATAAAAATATAGGTTCTACACAAAAGATGAAACAATTTACAGATATTTCAAGGTGGGTACCATGATATGTTTCATTGTAATGTCTTATACGTGGTATGTATATTTAGTAATTACTGGGTGACGTGTGTAGTGTATAGGTGTGCGTGTATGTGTGAGTATGTGTGGACGTGTGTGTGTGTGTGTATGCGCACTGAGCAGTTTATATCATTGACATGATGCTTTTTTTAAATTTGTGCAGTGAATTCGAAAAAATGTCGATGTTAGAATTTAGACAAATATTATTGAAGGTATGAAGAATCACGGTGAATCGGGGAATTAGATGCTGCAATCCTAATGTCATCTCTTTCGTCACATGCTGTGTTGCAGATTTATTTAGGTATGAAATTGTTTATTAACTGCTTCAGAATTTATCTAACATATATTTTGTCAAACTTTTCAGTTTTTCACAAGCTTCGAACACCTTTTTCATCGTAGGTGTGGAAAATAGCAGAATTTGATCGAGCAATTTTTAACATGACCAAATAACGTTGCATTTATGATGCAGCGAACGCTCGATTAACTCTGAAGCAGCGATCGCGGATCGGCTGCGGTCGGTACTTACCTAATGTGCATTTTGAACGAGTAAAACCTCACCTTCGTGTCACCGCACATGACTGGGCACAAGCAATGATGTGAATTACACTAGATGAGCACACACATAAAAATAATGTATCCGGTGTTAGGTTAATTTGTAAACGAGAGAGTTTAATTTCCTGAAATATAACTAACCGTTGTGTCACGTCGTGCCGTATGTGTCACTAAATAACACATCCTCATAAAAGTTTATCTATTTTTAATTGCATCTATTTGAATTATTTGAGATTGAATGTCAAACGGGAATATTTTTGCTATAATCGGAAAGATTTTGTCACTAGCATAAGACTAGACCCCTGGAATTAAGAACAGTAAAATCGTGTTTAAATTCCCCTATCTCAACAAGGGTAGATTTGCACAAACATTTACAGGTTTAAAAAAACTACTACGCGCGCATTCTATTATGTGTCAAAAGCAGGAACTAAGTATGTAAATGACGCACGTCATCTTCAAATGTTGACGGTATGCTAAACAAAAAGTACATGTGTGCGTAATACGCATTGTAAAGCGTCAGCTACACTACTCGCTTCGACGCTTCGACGAAGTCCTCGACGAAGTTAGCCGAAGTTCGAAGTGCGTGCCCACACTCGTGCAACTTAGCGAGTAACTCAGTCCAGTCCTTTGACTCGGGCGCATTTACCGACAACAATCGGAAGTCGGGCGAAGCGAAGCGAAGTTGCCCGAAGCGAAGTGAAGTTCGTGCCCACACTATCGTATTCGGTCAACTTCGATCAACTTCGCGAGTAGTGTAGCTGGGCTTTTAGGATGACTTGTTTGAGTTAGTGTCCCAAAAGGCCGTGCCTTTCGGTTCAAATGAAAAAAATAGCAATCAGTGACATCTGTTGGTACCTCTATTAATTAGTACAACTTTACAAACTAAATAAAAATCATATTATGTTGGCTTTTTTCATGCAATTGTGCGATCGAGAAAATGCGACTTTTTATATAAAAAAGGTTATATTTTGTGTGTAATTGGCGGGTAATATGCATAGACGAAGCGATTATTTGTATATTGGATGTGCATACTAAGCGAAAACTTACCATATCTGTGGTAAGTTTAAAAAATATATTAATTAACTAATTCGCTGATTTTCCTACTACCTACCCTGATTAAAAAACTCGGTGCTCGCCACTACCATAATGCAGGTAAAATTTGTACGAACATAACGATAATAACTAACAACTTAATTACTCTGCAGTCTTTGTAGGTCGGTATTCAGGAAAAGGGAAAATATAGCACACATATAGCAGGCGTCCTCGGCGCTGAACAGTTACGAATGATGGTCTTTCACCAGGGTGATACTGGGATTATGTATCCAGCCCTATGGATGAACAATTTAATATCAAAATTATGGTGAAAGCGGGAAGCGAACTGTGATATTATTTGCGATACCACAGAGGCCATCGAATGTTTGCATATTATCTATGCAACAGGGTGGCACGTTGAGAGGGTGGGCGGTAGGCGGCGAGGATAGTCTGGCAAAAGTGTTTGCATAACATAATGAGACAAGTTATTGGCAGAACGCTGCAATTTCCGGACGAGGGCTAACGCTAATGGGATGTCATTGGCACTGCGTCCTCTCTCGTTCCAAATGGGCGCCGGTATACAGCTACATTAAGATACTTATATGAATTCGAAATGCGCACATTTTTTTGTTAGATGGCACCATAATCTCAATTGATCGAGGGCGGTGGGACTATGATATCCCGATAGTTTTAGAAATTTGTTTGGGTTGTGGCAAGGACTTGTGTAGGGCTTGTAATTAGCTGTAATTTACGGCGCCTTCCCAATCCATAAATTGTGAGCAGGAGATGGGAGATTGAAACGAGTGTCTGCACAATTGATTTAGTTTATTCGTGAGGACGAATTTTATAATTTACGCAGAGCGCGGCGACGGTGGCAGAAAGAAGTTAGTGCTGGCGGTTTAATCGAACGTTAAAACGGGAATGAAGATTCCTCTTGTCATGCTCGCTTGCGAAAAGTGGCGAGGCGTAATGAGAAGAGAATGAAGAAATAACAACATGTTTCATTCACCGGGTTCTGAATATGCGACTTCTCGGTCCACTTCTGGGTAGAATCGCGGAGAATTCGTAATTTATAGATGCAGCAATAACAAGTAAGTAAAAAAGGATAGCGTTGTGTTTAATCCTTCCATCGAAATAGGACATTAAAAGACAGGGGTTTAATCAACTCAATTTTCTCATTTGCAATAACGTCCAACAGCGTCCCCGAAATCGGATGCCTCCTGCGTGGAATTTAAATATAATATATTATTTTAAACCTCCCACTAAAAACACAGATCGAATGATAATCTTAGTTTTTGGTTTCATTGTAATATAAGTATCTATCTACACTGAGTAACTAAAAGCTTATTGGTAATATGTTTTTTAACAAATAATACTAATTAACTGAATGATATTATGCACACAATGCTTTTATACAACGATACCCTTCAAAAGCAGACCAAACAAGCGTCGCGCATACACTCGTACCTCTGCTCACTCTAATCGATCGGGTATTACAGGGCACGCGACATAACACATGAGTGTACCCCACGTGTACCCTGTGCCCTGTACGTGAAGATAACGTGTAGTGATGTCCATTCTGCAATGACAACGTGAAAGGTAATTGACCAAGACTATTAATAGCTCAGACCCGTGTAAAATCACAGGATATTATAGTATGCTATTAAAACTACTCTTGAAAAATCACGAAATCTAACTTTAGCTGTCAAGATTAACCTTAGAAATGTAAACAAATAAAAACTAATTCAAATATGGAATGAAAAAAATTATCTGGTAAAAAAATTTTTTTTATTGGTAGGTACTTTGCTTTATCGCTTGTATAAATTCTTGACATATCAATTCTAATTTTGACATGAGTTCATTAAAACAGAGTTACGAACACTCACAGACAGACCAACAAGCGAAATTAGTATGTTTGATTATTATGGTGATTGTTTGAGCAGCTGCCATGGGTCCCGGACAACGCCGGGGTCTTTAGCTACGGTGTGAAATATTTTCCTTTTTCCTGCTAACCACACCTACGCAGGGTAATTATGTTATTAGTTACTATCAAGTGGCAAAGTAATAACCCCTTAAGCTTTCGACGAACTGCGCCTCGTAGTTCGTAGAAATTTTGCCTACCTTATTGCAGTGACGAGTATGGAGTTTTTGGAAAAACAAAAAATTAATTAATATTTTTTTTAAACTTACCGCAGACATGGTAAGTTTTCGCTTAGAATGGCTATGCTGCTGGCTTTAGCCGATGTTGGTTAGGATATTGGATATCCAAATAATCGCTTTATCAAAAATCGTATTTTTTCGATCGCACAATTGCGTGAAAGAAAGCCAACGTAATAAGATTTTTAATTCGTTTTTAAAGTTGAACTGATTAATAAAGGTACCAACAGATGGCACTTATTGCTACTTTTTTTTCATTTGTACCCAAAGGCACGGCTTTTTTCGACACCAACACAGACGAGTTTTCCCTTCAATGCGTATTACGCACACATGTACTTTTTTATAGAATACAGTGAACATTTGAATAAGACACGCCTCATTTACATATTTTGGTTCCTACTATTCACAGATTATAAGAGGCACGAGCGACGCTGCGATTCAACTTCGCGCGTAATTTAAAAGTGCAGATTGATTTCTTAAAAGAACTTTCATATTTTTATGTCATTACGGTAGGGTAGGCAGTGATTATGTGCCCATACAAGCACGCCTTTGCCTTATGGTAAACTACAAGGTAAAGTTTAAAGGCTAGAATTTAATAAGAACGAAACATTCCCAGGTTACGAATCACCTGATAATACATTAATTTTTCCTACCAACATCATTACAAGCGAAAAATCGCGTACCCAATAAATTCAACACTTGACTAAATGCTCCATTTTATGCAATTGCATCTCGCACTAATTTAATCTACAATTCTTAATCACAAAGTCACCGTGCGGAGAATGAAACTTGTTCTTGCGGCATATTTAATTGTATTAACATTGCTTCCTTTAAAAAGCAAATTTACGTGCAGAAATGTTGTTTATACGATGATGGAGGACTCGATTAGCAGAGGATTGGACCCGTGAAGCCTGGGAACCAGACGCTTCGGATGACTTGACTACCGACCGGTCATCGACACATCGATATTACGTTATTCTCCTAGGCCTAGGATGTTTATAGTGAAAATAAAATATTATTAGTACTCTATCGGTTAAGCACCATGTTAACAATATAATCTGAATGCGTGTAACAAGATTACCGGGCCATTTAAATAAAACAATACAAATAAAATAATATTCACTTATCGGCAGTTCATTGTGTTCCCAGCTTGGTGTATTTGGTTTCATTAGGTTGATAGTTTTTTTTTATTATTGTTTATTTTGGCTTTCACCCATTAACTGAAGAACTAATAAATTATATAATTCTAAAACTTATTTTTTTAAATTTCGTGCAAATTCGTAAACGTTTGTACATTTTCTTTGAAGATAAAATATATAAAATTAAGTTATACAAAAATTTTAAAAAAGATAAAAGAAATGAAAAGAAAACATTACAAAATGTGACGTTTTCAGTGAAAGTTTTTAATAAACATAAAAATAGAGTTATTATTTTATTTTAGAAAGAAGAAGTTTTCTAAAAGTATATTGTGTAATAAAAAAAAACAAGAGCATGAATGTATGGAATTGCACAGCCGGTGTAAGTAAATACTACCACATATGACTGTTGACTTATATCGTGGCACCATTTAAATAAATAATAAAACAATAATGAAAAATGGCTAAGCCAAAGTAATTCATTGTGCCACTCGGATCACGTAGTGCTATATCTGTCACCATATGACACGTCCTCATAAAACTCCTTATATATATATATATATATATATATATACCCTTCTATACCATGGTCAGACATATAATATACCTACATACTATGTTTAGAAAGAGAGAATACCAAGCTTTCTAAAAAGTTTACCAGACGCTCAGATATAATTTTAAATAATTCGATCTAACCGCCAAACAGTTTACCCCATCAAGATTTGCTAAATTATTTTTATAAATAACAAACAAAAATTGAAGTGACAGTAACCTTTATAAAACGTCTGTCTAACTATATACATTTTTCAGATTCCTGTAAAGTGGTTAATACACATAACAAAAAAACATCGGTAAGCGATTAAAAAAAACTTTGGATATATTTGTGATCAATTTTTTTTTATGTTTAATTATATCCAAATATGTTTGTAAAACCAAAATCTGAAAAAGCCGGAGAAAAATCTTTCATTTGCTTTCTAAAATATTATTTCATTTTGGGATAGGTTCAAACAGCGAAACTATTTAAAATTGAATGTAAAGCAGGAATAATTGATGCTATGATATGTATACGAGACGAGGGAACTGTAGAACTTTTCCAATTATTGCAACAGTTTTATCCGCCTGTGGACAGTGGTCATCTTCAGATGGGTAGGTCAGGTACAGGTATACAATTTAACGATTCTAGAACTAGGTTCTTGAAACTAAAACAATGATTCTATTCCATAAATCATCCCATGAAGCAACACTCTTTCGCCTAATTACATTAATACTAACTAATACGGAGAAGCTTACCGACTAAGACTACTTATTCAAAATGTAGTCTTAAAAATCCAATACGGCTGAGGTGGTTAGAGTTGTAGCTTACCTGAAAAGAAGAAAAGAAGATTTAGTTTAGATTTGTTAAATACATTATTTTTTTCAAAGTCAAAAACAAATATGAGTTTAATATAACCTGACAATAGAGAGAACTGGAGTATCTCTCTAATAGCTAATGACAAATTAATAATAGCAACTTTATGTTCGTGTAAATAACTACATTTTAAATTACACCATGGCAGACCTGTGAAAAATCACTGGATATTATAATAGTAGTATTTTTGAAGCTGAAACTAATGTAAAGAAAACATCAGAACAAGGAATGATCAAGAAAAAATATTAACCCAAATGTACCACATTATTGGCAGGTACTTTATCGCTTAGCTGAATTCTTGACATATCAGTTCCTATTTTGAAAATGACAATGAAGATAATTTACTGCCAACATATTATATTATAGGTAAGTACTTTATAGCTTGTCTGAACTATTCATGCAATTAGTTCCAATTTTGAAAACGACACTTCAAAGCAAATCCAGAGTTCATTGAACCAAAGGTAAATAGCTAATAACCATAGGATAAATGCCAAAATTAGTATTATTTATTAAGAATCTCTCCAAATTATTCGAATTCCGGTTAAATACAGGACTGCAGTTTCTTAAACGAATGAATTGATAGGTTTCCTATTAAGCTTTTAGTAAAAAAAGCAATATATTCTTATCGCGATGTATATCTTATTCTTATGCATAAAAAATCATTATATTTTCGCATTTCGTCCATATATACTATCAGGGCAAACGCATGAACAAGTCATCCGATATATTAGGAATGTACTAAAAGTTTAACAGGTAACATCCTGCAATCCCGTTTTTAACTGGATTTTAACAAATCAGCAATACTAACTTTCATCCGTGCATTTAAACAATTTTATTAATGTTTTCATTATTCTGAAAAGCAGCAATTTTGCATTTATTTTTTATCTTCTTGAAAAATATTTTTTATAAAAAATAATCTGATCTAACAATTAATTGGTTATAAACTGTAAAACGTCTACCTAATAATTGGTTATAAACTGTGCAGTAAAAAAGACAACACATAAAAAGAACATAAAAGCGCCCTGGCTCCGTTATGCACCCGATATCCTCATTATAATATTGCAGCCAGTGGTGTTGCAGGCTGCAGTTCCGCGGGCACACTGCATACAGTACATACTGCACTGCACACATGCAGCTATGGGCAGCTAAAGTTGCACAATGCCGAGCAGATGCGTCACCGTTTGATACCTACACGCATTATAGGGTGGTGTGTACCTACTTTATGCACAAATAACACTACGCATTGAATAGGTTGGGGAGTAATATGGGTATGTTGAAGTTCACGTAAAGACATTTTTGGAAGGCACTCAAACTTAACAATAAACAATCATTACATGATATATATTATTATTAACAAAAAAAATATATATATAATTTCGGATGTGATGTACGTAAAATAAAAAAAATTAAAATGGTTTGTGAATAATGTTTTTGTCTCTATTATGATTTGATTTATATCTACAACCGCTCTCCATGGCTATAAATGTATTGTTTTGTAAATTTTTCATTTTATATAATCTTTTGTTTTGTATAAATTTTTTAATTCATATTCCTTTCTCACAAATTTTAATAACTTATTCCATATTATGCTGTCTCAGTTAAAGTCACAAGGAGGAAATCCATAATTGGTTTTATTTTACTATATAATACTTATGTACAAACTGATTAAATGCAAACTGTTGATTTCCCGAAAATGAATAAATAAATAAATTAATTAATTATCTGCCTACGTTTTGTAATCACATTTTAATGCAGCATCTAATCATGCTTAAATGCATTGTACATATATTTTTGTACTATTGATCGATGAAACGATGGATGTAATCTGTTTTTATAATGGATTGTCTAATGAGTCTAGTCTTTTATTGTCCCCTTATTAAGTATTTGCATAAAAAAATAATAAATTGGATTTAAAACAAATTATTTTAGAGCATTTATTCCATCTGCCTACCCCGCTTCGGTCCTATGCATGTCGACAGTGCATTTGAATGCACGTACACAATCGAGTGAGTTGTAAATCTGTTGAACTCCAGAATGGCCCAGCCTATAATAGTCGGCGGGATCTGCCTGCACATCGGTTAGACCAGTGTAGTACCAAGTTCCTAGTCTGCTGGTAGTAGTGCAGTTGCGTTTGTGTGGATGTGTACACACACGCCAACACTGGGGGCCATGTGATATCGATCACGCAGCCTGGAGTTTATGGTCAAACGTGTGGATTAACTTGGTGACTGGCAACTAGTGGGGGGTCGAGAACCAACTTTTTAATCAAACTTTGCGAGAATTCAGTTAAATATAAATAAATAATGCACAAGTTCGGTGTAGAAGAGTGGTAACTGTCAAAATGAGCACTGACAACGGAGACAAAATCATATTTTAATGAACAAATTTAAGAAAAATTTGGATAAAAAACTTATTAAACGAAATCAATTCAGGTAAGTTTTTAGATTTTCACGGCCAAAAGCATTTTTGTTGTTTGTTTTTGGGGTGTTATGCCGTGTTGCGCTAACTCCTTCTTTAGCCGACGTTTCGGACAGCGTTGCAGTGTCCATCATCAGGGCAGATCCGGTTACATCTTCGGATCTACCAGATCTTCCCTGATGATGGACACTGCAACGCGGTCCGAAACGTCGGCTAAAGAAGGAGTTAGCGCAACACGGCATAACACCCCAAAAACAAACAACAACAAAAAGAAATCAATTCATTTCACGCAAGTCCCACAACTCTCTTTTTTCATGTTTCAAACGTTGCCGTGTATTCTGACGTTAGACGTAAACATACTTTTTTAATTCCATGATTCAAGTATTTTGTATATTTTATGTAATTCCATACTAAATATTATAAAAAACCATAGCAAAGAACAATGGATTCAAGAGCGAAACTATTGAAAGTTTATTAAAGAAAAAGGATAAAAAACTTACATCAACAATCATTTCACAAGGCCTTGAAAATAAAAATGAAAAAGATATCGCGGGTTAAAATCCTTTATATTGGAGAAATATCAACAAAAATATCAAGATTGACTAATAATGATAAACGCAAAACAGCCAGTGTCATAAACAACATATTTTCTTTAAAAATGTGACGAGTTTATTTGTTCAGTTTTGTTATTTCACCAGCCTTCAGAAATGTATTGTAGGTATTTGTTTAATATTGAAGGTAATATTTACGATTTTTAAACGAAAATTTGACACAGAAAAATCAGAAAAAAGATACTGTCGCATCTAGGACTTAAGGAAACCATGACATTAAAATGAAAACAGGATATTTATTTTTTTGGAATAACTTAGTGAGTAAACCCTCAAATTGTAATATTTAATTACTCACTAAGTTATTACAAAAAAATAAATATTCATCTTAGACTTGCAGAAAAGTCAATAGATGTCACACATTAAAATAAAAAATAATTTATGTTTTTCTAAAGACACTGTCTGTCTAGATTGCATTTGGTTCGGGTTGAATCTCGCGATCATACATAAAGATAGTTGCCAATAAAAATGTGCGGTGAGAAAAATCAAGACAATTTTGGTAGTTATTATTCGAAGTATAATACAGTTAAATATGACCGAAGGAGATAGGGTCCAATTAGCTCAGTTGGTAGAGCGTGCCCCGGCAAGTCAAGGGTCCTGGGTTCGAGTCGTGACGATGACTAGATGAGACCGAATCATTTTTCTGATTTTTCTCTTTCAGATTTTCGTTTAAGAATCGCTAATATTGTCTTCAATAATTAAATATAAAAATAGGATATATTTTTCAAAGATACTACCTATCTTCTATGTAGATTGCATTTAGTTCGAGGTGAATCTTGCGATCATATTTATAAAAAGATGGCAGCTAATACAAATGTGCGTTGAGAAAATGAAGATGATGTTGTAGTTCTTATTCGAAGTATGATACAGTTAAATATGATCGTAGGAACTAGGATAGAGCAGCGCCCCGGGAAGGCAAGAGTCCTGGGTTCAAGTCCTAGTTGCGACCAAATCGTTAATATTATTTTCAATAATTAAATATTCCAACTTTAGATTTTACTGACTAAGTTATTATTTTTTTTAGACAAAGTGATTATTCATTCTAATAATTATTATTGTCATAATTTTCAACAACAAAATTTAACAATAAATTAAGTTTTTATTTTTCCTTAAGGTGTCGGGTATTGGGAACATTACCATACCATTATATTTTTTAAAAAGGTCTAGGACACCTGCACTAGGCTCTTGGTTCTGGGGGCATATGAGATCAAAATAAAACAACCAAACACGACGAGTGAGAGTTCTAGCTAGAAACGGTTTATCTACCAGGTTACTAGATTCTACCTTCTAGTTTCTACTGCCTCCAACTCGGCTGGAACTTTACCAGCACACTAAACGTAAAGACTACCAGGGCTTCGGCTGAACTTTAGATGGGGCATTTACAGTGTTGATACGGCTTGTAAAGCCGGATATAAACAAAGAGGAACAGAACTAAATACAATATACCAGGGAAGAACCACATCTTAGAGCAACAATTTCTGACGTAAAAGAGTATATCTATTACCTATCAATCTATATGTATCAACTTAGGTGTGTCTTTTTGATGTGTTTTTTCAAACTATGAATACGGTTAAAAATGTGTGGAAGATTTAAAGTACATTAAGTAATACTAAAAATATGTCATTTTTATATTTTCATGCATAATTATTGATTTCAAAACGATCTAAAACCGCACATTCCGAAACGGTTCTAACTGGCCACAACGTCATTATGACGTAGAAAACGCCACTGGCTAGTAAGACTGCTGTCACCAACGTTACTCGGCGTGACGTCAATTCTGCCATATTCACGAATAGGCCGTTTTGGCAGTAAATCGAAAATGACACTTTTTAAATCGTCATAAAAAATATTCGTCAACATAAAATAAAAATACCTTTATTGACGTAATTATTTACATGGTATAATAAAAAAACCTGTGAAAATAATTGTTCGTGTTGTTCTGATGCAGTAAAAAAACTGGAACGTTTTCATCATAGGCTATGGACATCAATAGGTATGAAATATCCTTAAAAACATATGCAAGTTGTTACATTGTTTGTTACATATTTTACAATTCAATAAGAAAGGAAGTCAAGAAGAGAAAATTATAAAGCAGAAGATGATTTTTCTTAGTTATTAGTTTTCTTTTTCTTAGATTTTTTTTTAGTACTAACCAGGCAAAAACTCTCGAAAGGTGAGACCGACCTTAAAAACCGGCGATCTAATATGACTAGTTCTTTTTAATGGAATTTCTTAACCAACCTAAATAATTTCAGCTGATATAATTTCTGTACTGAATATATATTGAAATACTAATTTCCATTCAATGGTCAAAAGTATATACTTATGCATTGCAGTCATTTAAACTTGATTGCATTTACTTTTGTACAATTTTGTATTTTACGTAGCGAATTATTTTTTTATTATAATTGCTTTTAAACCATTCACACCTTTAAATAAAACACCTAGCCATAGGGTTTGTTTAAAAAAATCTGGTGTCATGAAATTTGCGTAATTTTTCCGATCTGGAATTTATATTTAGAGCTCACATCATCATTTCCATTACGAGTTATGGAGTTTAGAAATACGTATTTAGCAGCGATAAAATAAGGCTATTATTATTTTTTAATGATAAAGTAATGTTTATAAGACAAGGTTTTTATGCTTAGCACAAAGGATAATAAATTATTATAAGCAATAATTAGTCGCCAGTAATATCAATACAAATTGAAAATAAAGTTGGTTGTTTACAGGTGAAAAAAATTTGGCGGGTTGGAAATAAGCCGACGTGGCTCAGTGGTCCAGAGCGTCTGACCGGACATCAGAAGGCGCGGGTTCAATTCCCGTCGGCGGCAGTTATTTTTACTCGGAAGATATTTTCAATACCTACCATCATTCCATTTTTCAATAGATCAATAAGAGAAACTGTTGAAACTGTACTATTAATGTATTATTAAAGAAAATAAAATCAAAATTATTTATTTTAAGCTTACACATGAGAAAGTTTTACCTAATTAGTAAAATAAACATAAAATATGGCTTCCTTGTTCAATTATTTCCGTGCAAAAAACTGCGGCCTTCCTTGACTAGCCGATAAACAGGCTAAAATATTGAACACAAATCCAATAAATTACATGTTTTCTTAATGCGAATCGGAAACCATTAAGTTTTCCCAACAATCGTGGGATTTGCGCAGTTTGAGAATTGGGTGAAAAAAAGTCGGTTTGGCTTAAGAGGAAGCTACAAACCAAAAATGTGTAAATTCTTGGTATGCCTTATATCATCACGAATATAGGTAATCGGCATTAAAGTAGCCCGAAGAAGACATGGCACGATCAAGTGAATCAGATACTCGAGTCGGGCCATGTCAAGAGTCAGAATAATAGAAGAGTATGTATGAGACGATGTATGAATGTGAATGAGGCAAGAAGTGTGTGCCAAGACTACTGCCAAGATGACTGCCCACCCCTGCGGGGAAACGGCGTGATGGTTAGTTAGTTAGTTATTTTATAAGAAAGCAAAGAAGTTAATCAAGGGAAACTGTCACAAATCATCATAGCCATAATATTGTTTTTTTTTTAGTAGTTTCATATGCGTTCATAGATTTCTATAGCAAAAATACATTTTTTAGCAGTTAACATCTTTGTTTTTATTGAGTAACTAATTTATGTTTTTCGAATTCTACTCGAAGGAAGCGATAGGCAAAGCTTCAACTTATCTAAAACATATTTTTTGGTATTCGTAATGTAAACCAATTCGTTATAAAGATTAATAGAAAATAGTGATTTGGCATTGAGCTTCGCCTTCACTTATAAGGTAGAATGTGGATAGGAGAGAACAAATATCAAATTTCTTATTTGGAACCCTAATAAGGGTTGGAACTAGGGAATTTTAGCAAATAATGAAATATCAACAATAACAACCAAACGAGGGTAATCAAAATTGGCTACGCCAATATTATTTACTTTTCATCAACCTTAGAGGGCTGATCAAATCATAATTAATTAAGTTCAGTTTAATTTTATATAAAAGCACATAAAAGTATTTGAAATAAAGTTTTTTAAAATGTTTTATTTAAATCTTTTATGTAGTATATAATTGAAGATGAAATTAAATAAAGTAATCGTTATCTTTTATATTTTCGGTTTCTTGTTCCGTTTCATGTTAAGTTTAGATTTGATAGTATTATTTTCTTTTTCTATGATATATTACATTGATGAGAATAATCTTCAAACTTAGGTATCCCATACAAATAAAATTTCGGATATGTTTATCCGAGACACTATCTAGGTTATGAACCAATTCATTTAGAACTTTGAGATAATTTGAAAAGGTAGCTGCCATAAATATGGGAAAAATTAGTTTCAAGATAATATTGTTAATTCTGAATTTGAAATATGAGATCGACAAATACGACACTTAATAATTAAGTCCCAATGGTCGAGTGGCTCAGACGCTGTCCCGGTAATTTTTTTACCATGCGAAATGTTGTAAAAAACATGCCAATCGTAACTCAACTATACTCGCCGAGAAGAAGTGATTTAGCAATCCCAATCTATTATTTTGATGGCTTAGAGTACAAATATTGTAACTCCTAAAACATTATATTGAGAAAACTGAGTTATTTGCAAACCTGGAAACATTAGATTTTGTGATATAAAAACAAGTTTTTAGTTACATATTACAGATACTGTATCTTATGTAAATGCAATGTTTTTGCATATACTTTATTTTAACATAAACATAATTGTTGGGGAGATATGACAGCAATGCTCACAAACACGTTGCTTGGAGGATTTACGACATATTTTATGTGTTTATATCTTTGGGACGATAGGTTTAGGAGATGCAACATTTCAACCTATACAAATACAGGTTATCTTTGGTACATTTTAGTACAACTAATATTCGACAAATATTGGAGATACGATATTTTAACTCTGGTATTGATTAATGGTTCAGTCGCAATATATTAATGTAGCTCAGTTCAAAAAGGGTTCGTTGCGTAAATAATGCCTATCGAAAATCATAAGTAAACACAAAAAACTGTACTTTAAATAAGGTATGTAAATCCTTTTTTACAATATATTCAAAATATAAAGTGAAGCTTTGTGAGATGAGTTATAGGTTATAGCATTATCAATATATGATATATACCGGTAGCTATACAAAAGTAATCCCTCAAACCGGTCCTGATCATTGTGCATGTGCATTATGTGTAATATGCACCAAACGCAGCCCCAGGAACTTGTATGGGAACCAGTTTTTTCAGTAGATCTTCTATGGCGTCTATTCCCCTCATTGGATAAACACCATGTGCTAAATATAATAATAACTGGGAAGTACAGCGGGTCGGAATTCGAGCGATGATGGCTTTGACAGATGAAATAGCTACCGTATCCTAGTTTTTTCGTTTCCGCCGAAGATCTATCTACTCAAAACGACAGCTTCCTGTTTTCAGACTCAACCAAAAGTTGATGGACAGAGCAAAAAATTACTAATATTTTAAAAACTAAAATTTCGCACATTAAAATAAAAATGGATATATTTATCGAAGACACCATTTAGATTGCATTAGTTCGAGTTGAATCTTGCGATCATACATAAAGATGTTGGCAGTTCTCAGTCGAAGTATGATACAGTTAAATCCGAAGGGGATATGGTCGAATTAGTTCAGCGGTAGAGCAAAGCCCCGGCAAGGCTGAGGTCCTGGGTTCAATTCCTAAATACGATCGAATCTTTTCTGTCAATTAAAAATGAAACTGTTGGCTTTACACTTATGGTAGAATCAAAGAGTACATATTATCATCGACACTTACTCCTTGTAAATAATTCATTTGCATGAATGTCAGAATTTGACCCACAAGTCCAAGAAGTATTATTTATTTTGTATTCCTGTAGGCACTCGGAAGATAGGCATGTTATGTTTGCTTTTCATCTTATTCCTTAGTACATCGTAGTAAACCAGTGACCGGGGTTTCTACAAAGTGTTTGTCAAATTCATTTATACCCATAACATTTCAAATGCGAATTTAAGTTCGATTAGCGAAGGAATACCACAAGGTCCACAAGATGCATTGTACTGGATGCAAAGTTATAAGTTAGGTATAATAGATTATCAGAATCTGTAGTTAGCAGCGGAAAGCCTTGGAAAAAAATACTTGTACAGCGCCCTTGAAGTGAGTTTTCTCAAAATAGGCGCTACACAAATCACACAAACAATATTATTATTCCGATCTAGAACAGTACAATGGTTTTTAACTTATATACTTATAATAAAATTTTATATTGCAGACGTAGCTACAAGATTACGTACTTACAATATTAAACACCAAGAATAATTATTTTGTCTTATTAATCTCATAAGAGTACCACAAGGATCCCATTCAGATCCATAATTAAATAAGGCCTTCATTCAGTATGTGCAAAGATATCAAACAATGACAATTAACATGCCAATAGTCGCTAAATCCACTGTTGTCATTGTTTGTCAAGATGTTTTTATAATCATGGCAAGAGGCGCGATGATAATTTTAATGTGCATATTATGCAAATAAAAAGAATAATTAATCAACATGGATGTGTTTTTGCGAGATGAAGCCAATGAATCCTTCTATGAAATGTAATGGGTAGCAGAGGTAAGTAATTCGGTACACGAATGACGCAGTTGTATAATCTTATTAGACGACTTATTGAAATAGTTCCTACCTTTGTATCGTATATACATCGACTGCGAAAAGACAGAACTGAGTAACGTACAGTTATAAATTGTTAGATTGAGTAGAAAAACTGTCTTTATTTTAGGTTAACAAATCGTCAAGGGAAAGCAATACTGCTATTACAGCACAATGTTTACTATTTTTTTATGTGAATACTGCATAAGAGACCCAACTGCTCCAAATCACCTGGAGCCAGTAACACCATGGCATCCCTAAATGGGGTATGTGAGGCTGAATTTAGTGGGGAGGGGATGAAGATGAGGAAAAATAAGGTTGGGGGCTGAATGGAGTGCGAATGAGAAAGAAATGATGAGGAGGAATGTTTGGAAGTATCTGATCACTAAAAAAATAAATTGTTTTTATTTTATTTGGGGTATGTAGTGAGGCTGAAGGAAGTGTGGAGGGAAAGGAAATGTGGGAGAGAAAGATGGAGAAGTACCTGGCTATTCAGATCTGGTCAAAAACTGTCGGGACCAAACACGGCTAAAGCCATTTCAAGCAACGTTTCAATTCTGAATGGTGGTCTTACACCAGAGCGATACTGAGAGTACCTTCCACTACGGAACGTGCGGCAAATATACGAAATATTATTTTAAATTAGTAATTTGTAAAATAACACAAATTAATCAAATAAAAATTACGTGTTCACGACGGTATTTGATCCCACGACCTCCAGCATGCTAGTTGAGAGTATTACCTTTCGACCACTAAGGCCATTAAGGCGATGCCATACGTAGTAATGCAAAATCATGTGTTTTTGGTTTGAAAATTTGGTCGCCTAGAAATGTTTCAGATGCTTTAAATAAATACCGCAAGTAGAATACATCTTAGTCTTTGAAACAATCGAGTGTTTTTTACATAAGTTTTTTTATAAGCCCAGAAAAAAATAATTTATAAGGCGTATGAAAACTGCTTCAATGTTCAAAATTTCCTACTTACGAACCCATTTTCGGTTATGGTTTTATTGTATAATGTGGCAAATTAAGTTATTTATAAAATGATCGGAAAACATTTAAATGTTTATGCCTGAACATCCACAAAATAAAATAAAAGGCACTTTTTGGCCAAATCAAAATAGTTGGATGGTGTTAGCGGGAATTTAAGCCTTAACGCCATCTACGTAGGGAGTGTTATTGATGGCGGCTCGATTCAAAATATCACACGACGTATGGCATCGCCTTAAGGCCTTGCGCGCACCACGATTTTTTGTACCACGATAATTTTGTCGCAGAAATGCAACGTATGAGTTAGTAAGTATGTGCGCGCATATACGACAAATAAATAGTTGCTATTTTAAAATTGTGATTTGTCACATTTTTCCGCGACAGCGCGCGACGCGATTGTCGCAAAATAAAATTATAGCATTTGAAGTTATATGGACACGCGCGCACTGCGATTTAAAATCGCTACCTGACAACCTTTCTTCAGCTGAGATTGCATTCCGCCATCTAGTATTATTGTATGCAATTTGAGGTCCAACAATTCTTAATAGTTTGTCAAATATCTGAATCGTCATTCTATAATAGCCAAAAATTATTTTTGGATATTGTCGAAGATCATTGTATTTCAGATGAAAGAAATCTTTAACATATCTTTCTGCTGTAAAAGGATGATTCCAGTATTTATGTGTTCTTTTATTCCTCCTCTTCCGAAGAAGCAAAACAATACAAGCAATTTGTACGAAATCCATGTTGAGAATGAACAATTCAACGCAATTTTTCATCGCGATGCGCGCAGTATTGTTTTTGCGATTTCTTATAGCACGATTTTAAAATAGTGTCGCAAAAAATACAATCGTGGTGCGCGCTAGGCCTAAGCCTATAAAAAAAACAAGTATTTAAAGAAGCCTAATATTGCATAAAAAGGTTATTCATACGCAGTGGCATTTACAGCCATTTTTACAGCAGGTGTTTACGGCCACTCGTAAATTGTCAGCAGCCAGAAATGAGGGCGGCTTGTTCCGATCTGTCAGAAATAGACACGAGAAGCATCAAGACAGTCGTTAATCCTAAACCATAGGTTTTATCTGGCTTAACTCCTTTTAAATCGCCAACAATGCACATCGAAATGAATGAATTCAATCAATCAAAATCAAATATTTCATATAAATATCGAGTTTTTAGACTTATTTCCCTTTTCACTAAAGTGTTTTTTTGCCATAAAAACGTATAAAAATCAAAACGAAAAATATAACACATGTAGAAGAGTTGTTCCATTCTGTCTTTTCAGAGTCGATTATGTTTTCAAAGTAAAAATATTAGCATTCAACACGGAGCCGATTGGTAAAAGCACCAAAACTACAAAACCAATATGGTAGTAGGTACGTAAAGTGTGCATTCATAAAAAGGTAGATAAAACTATTGAAGAGAAATCGGCGTAAAAGAGTGAAAACATATGTATAAAATTAAGGCAAAGTTGTGCATTTTATCTTTCTCAATTTTTAACTGATCGGTTTTAGGATAAAGTATGACGAACTCGGCCAAAACTGGGTAATAAAGTATTTAAAAAAAATGGAAACTATAAAAAACTAATAGCCTAATCGGTCAAACACAAACGATTAAACGTCGGGACAGTGGTTAAAACAATTTCGTAGAAGTTACCGCAGTTAAAACTCGCTTCCATGGAAAATAAAAATTAAACACATTAGGAAAATTGCACAGTAAACACGAATACTACGAGCTATGAAATTATACTTTAATGATGGCTTTAAACCGACGCCCGGCGTGCGCAAGTAAATTTTATTTGATTATTTGTGTTATTTCACAATTTACTCATTTAAAACAATTTATTATATATTTTCGGCACGTTCTAGAGTGGGAGATACCCCTTAGTATCGCCTTGGTGTAAGAATTATTCATAATTGAAACGTCGCTTGAAATAGCTTTGGCCGTGTTTGGTGACCAGATCTAAATAGCCAGTTACTTCCCCATTTCCTTTCCCTCCTCACTAGATTCAGCCTCACAACATACCCCAATTGGGGATGCCATAGTCTCACTGGCTCCAGACGGTTGGGATCAGTTGGGACTCTTGTGCGGTTTCAATGAACGTGATGCTGAGTTAGAATGTACATATATACTATTATTTATTTATATTCTATACAGGCAGATAATATACAGGACCATCCTTACCTGGGAGGTCACTTGAGATTAACAGTGTTCATACTTCATTAGAGAAATTTAGGTACAGTTAATTTGGTAACAAGTGTTGTTGGAAATGATTTCATTTAATTTTGTTATTTATTTTAACATATAGGAAGTACGTTCTTAGTGGTATCTGACAAACTAGAACAGAACAGAATACAGCCAAGTTAATATTAAAAAAAAAGAATATTCCAGATGAACCATGAAAAACACTTCTCCCCTTTTACATAGAATATTTTGGTGAGAGATGATACAAGTGTTTCGACGATAGGGAGGATGCTGACAGTGGATGGAAGCTGAACAAAAAAGGGAGAGGGGAGAAAAGAGGAGGGAAGAGTAATAATAATTGAGAGTGTGACAGATGCGGTAGACTAAAATACCAGAGATCTGAAGCATTTGTTCAGACGAGGGGAGAAGCATCAATACTTTGTGAAATGTAATGACGCCATGCTTCTCTACTTACATTTTAACCACTTGGTTTTTATATGCCTTTTGGTAGGTGCCTGAAACATTGATTTATTATATTTAGGTGAGACATTAAGCGAAAAAATAGTATCAGCTTCTTTATCTCCAACTGACCTACAACTCTCCCAACGGTCTATTTAAAACTACCGCATCTGTATTACTAACGTATACTAAGTAGTTGTGAATATAATTTGAGAACAAACAAGTAACTTACAACTAATGACTAAAACCAATATATACAGGGTGTTAATGGACTAACATGACTTGTTTTGACCAGCGATTCCTGGCAATTTTTAAAGTAAAAAAAATTGTTGTCGGTTAAAGCCAATGAATCCACCTAGATTTCACCGTTTATCCCATATTCTTGGGTTCTATAAATATGGCACATTATGGCAAACAATCGCTCAAGTGGTTATAACAAACTGTATTAGTGAGATAGGAGACGGCAGAAAGAGGGAAAATGATGCATGATGAATGATGATCGAGAGTCGAGACAATCACTTTTTGCAGTATAGAAGTTGAAGAACAGGGGCTCTATTCCTGAATCGAGGGCGCTCGTAATCGCCGTCGAAAGTACGTACGTTGGTCGTCGTTGCTATTCCCGAAATTGGTCGAAGGTACATACTTTGACGCCAAACGTCAAAAGTCATTCCACACAACAACTACTGGGTATAACCAGTAGAAACAGGGCAGCGAGTGGTAGGTTGTTGGCGTTTCTATGGAATTGGCTGTCAAAATCTAGTCTAGCTGTCAATTTTTGTTTTACCGTGCGGATTCCGCAAATGTAAAAGTGGGTGAAAATTTCCCACTTACTAAGTCTTTATCGGAACTTACAAGCTCAATTAAGAGTTGTTTTTGGCAATTTGTAATATGTCCCGCAGCTATTTCTGTTTTGAATAACGAATAACTGTTGTCTGTTTGACAGTCACACCATAGAAATCCCAAAAACATCAGAAACATAGACAATATTCACAGGGGTGCCAATATAATCATCTCTTCTACCAACTTCGACCGTTCGACGCTCAAGAATACGTAAAATTGAAACATTCGAAAAAGTTAGTCGCGACGACTAGTAGTTTTTCACTCGAAGACGGCGCATACGAAAACGATTGATCGTTTAACTCCAGAATCGCAGGCCAGAGCAGAAACAAACAATAAGCACTCTTACTCCATCTTGAAGAGATACAATCAACCAACGACCTAAAATTTGACGCTGCTGACAACCTAAACAAAAACATATAGATTCCAAAACGACGCCATAACAGCAGCAATAACTCCAAAACTGAGCCTAATCCCCGCGGCATATTACGGCCACATCCATTCTAATGCTGCAGTATAAAGAGAACAAGTGTGAAGTATTATGAATGCGGCACTAGAAGAGATAATAGCTGAAGGAAGGCGCTGTTTGGAGACAAATAAAAAGTAACGACGCGGATGAATTAGGATCGCCGCTACAACTGTTTGTCTTGTCTTGTTGCAACACATTAGGAACACCCTAAAACAACATGTTTTTTTACACCTATTGTAACATTTTTTTTCACAGAGGTAATAAAATTGTGATATTAATGGCTGCTTTCTCCAATCAAAACAGAGAGGACTCTTATGAAAGAAATAAAATTATTTTGCGAATGTTACTTTTTTTAACGTAATGTTCGCTCAATGCCAAGGCATCAGGCATTCATTTGAAATGACAGGATTTTTTGAACACCATTTGAAGATACAAAATAAGTCCAAATAACAAGTAATTTTACAGTTATATTGTTATTTAGCTGGCTAATCTTGAGATTTTTTTAAAAAATATATTTAAACGATTTTTCGATTTCAGGAAGGAGATTGTAAAATAATTTGCGCACATCGTCATGGTCTATGCCTAATTTGCCACGTTCAGTAATAACAACATTCGTGTATAATTTATTATTAACTGGAAAAAGTTTTTAATGGAAATTAAAAACACAATGAGAGTTTGACAAAAATGACAATGACAAAAATAATAAGTTTTAGTTTTAAAATAGAAAATAAAACATTTTTTAACTTATTTCCACTTTTTTATTTTACCACTACCGGTTTCGTCCTATTATGGACATCTTCAGGCTGGCAATTCAATTAAACAATTAATTAATTAATTAATTAATTAAGTAATTAATTAATTAATTAATTAATTCAATTAAGTTTGTCAATTAAACCAAGTTTTAGTTTGGTTTAATTGACAAACAAATTGATGCGGTACGGCAAAGCATTGAAATTCAAGCAGTTCTGAAGTGTAAATCTGTTGTATCTATCCAGTGAAATCATAATTTCGTAAATAAATTTCTGCCGTAGTTATCTTAAAATATATAAAAATCACTTGTCACTGTGTTCGTACACGCTAATCTCCGAAACGGCCCAAAACCGATTTCAATGATATTTTGTGAATGTGTATGTTGGTTCCAGCTTGAAACAAAGGATAGTTTTGGAGGTGACCGGTTAACTCAACAATGTGACAATTCAACACACCTATAAGATGTGTATAAAACTATTAGCACACACGAAGATGTGAGCTAACTTAAGATTAATAAATAAAATAAAATAAAGTCATTCAAAGTAATGAAACATAAACTAGGTTAAATAGGTTACATATGTAACTGTTTAACCTAGTTTTTGTTTCATCACTTTTCATAACTTTATAACACTTTTTAAGGTGTGTTGAATTGTCATTTTGACGACTTATCGTCGAACCGTAATTGACAATTTGATTTAATTTTCTCCAATATGCATTTAGTAAACTGAACTAAGGAAAAATGGAGAATATCGACGTCTGAAAATATATTATTGTATTTTGTGGATGTCCTTGAAGGTAGTCGTTGTCAACAAGCGTTGTGGATAATTTTGAAAATTTAAAAATTTTGGTTGGATATATCTATTCAAACTTCCAATGTTGATAGTTTGTGGAATGCTTATATGGTTAGTTCTCGACACGACAAATCCCTTGATAATAATAGCACAAAAAGTAGGTAATTGTTGGACTTGTTTCTGTCTTAAACTGGTGTATGGATGGATATATTTTGTCCATTTCAAAGAGAATAGTGGTAAAACAAAGAAATTGTTATAGAAATTTAAATGTAATTATACAAATTCGTCCAGCGACGCATGCCGGATTTCATGATCGGGTGCGCAACTAAATGACTTAACCTTCATGGCAGGCATCAACTAACCTCCCCCCCACCTTCCCATCCTCTCGTCCGATTTCAAACAAAGCATAAAGCCTCCAGAAGAGTTCAGTGGGCCTGTTATCTCGAATGTGACCTTTCAATGAGACAGATAAGAGATACGGGACAGGAAAATATTTAGGAGGGTGACGAATACAAACACATTCCAGTTATAATATCGCGTCCATTCCGTTACATGCTGGAAAAATAATTTTAGTGAATATTTATACATTGTAAATACTATCATAGCACCTTCAATAATAATTAGTGAATCTTGAAAAAACTGACGGAAATAAATGAGAAAGGGATTGAGAAAAAAATCTGTGGGAAGCAAACACAGCAGCGATTCTACGACAGAGTACCTTCTATTGCCGGCTCGTCCACCAATAGCGGACGTGATGATTGGCGTTGTCTCCTGCACCGCGATGGGCCGAGATAGCCGGAACCGAATCACTACGTTCCTGATTGCAGATATTACGACAGCTTGCAAAGTGCTCCCGTGTTCGCTCTCCACCGTATCATTAAAATATTAAAAAAATAATTATGAGTGTTAACAGATTGTGAATATACTTATAAGTAACATTAAAAGCGTTCTCATTTGATACAGTATCTCATCATTAACACCTATATATCTAATAAAGTGGTGTAATTAAAGTAATTTTACTCAATTATATCATCACAAAGTAAGAACCTATCTCTAGAAGAACTATTCTTCGAAAGAAAAGAGGAGAAAAGTTTGCGGAGCTTCAGTTTTTTAAATCTACTGTCAAGAAGAGAGGCTGACATTTTTTTTAATGGGTTACTCCAAACCTGAGAACCTACTTTGGTATTGTTTTTTTTATTTCTTATAGCGACTATATTGAATCCTGAGAAGTACACCCGGAGGCCCAGTAGGTACCGCACAGTATTCGACTATCCGAGGCAGTATTGCTCATACACCCAGATTAAAAGTTGATGAGAGAGACAGAAATGAGAGCGACACATATGTAAAACTGCTCGCATGTGAACTGATCTACCAGCATTCATTTTTCTTCTTTTACGTCCGAACTTCATCAAGACTTGCATTCAACCATCCCTTTCCATAGCCCCTTCCCAATCCCGCCTCAAAATGTCACCCAACAGGCGATATAGTTCATCTGACTTTAAATTAAACGGAAAGGGGAGCTACTGTTGTTACATCACGAGAATTCATATAAAATAATTTTAAAAATTCATGTATTTTAAATTTATTTTTTAGACTTATCGAAATAATTTCTCTCATAATGTTATTTGTTTTTATGTTGGTGATACTTTCTACTTCCTCCGGTTCTGACGCGGAATAATCAGTTGAACAAACAAAACACTTCAGTCCAAACAAAAGCTCTAAACCAATCATAAGGCGTGACCGTGAAAACCATTTCTCCGAACCAACTTAGTTGTTCGGCAAACAAAAAGTCGCTATATTGTGACACGCACACACACACGCTAAAACAACCCTTAACTACGTCATCACAAAAATGTTTTTTGCGTATTCAAATTAAGATACTCGAGCCGTTTTCGAAATGAGCACGCGAAAGATTACTTTTGTGTTTCGAACTGACAAAATAAACATGTTTGGTTTACGATGTGACTTTGTTTGTTTCTTTTGCACACCACAACACAAAAAGGTGAAACTATACGTTTAGTGACATTATTAAGAAGAGTGTTAGAAATTAACTATTTTTACCCGTTCATATCGATGATTCAAGTTTTATCATACATCATCTTGTATGCTGTCATCTTTCGTAATTTAAGTGGTTAATAAAAACCAGTTGGAGTTTGATATTACAATTTAGTTATACAAGTGACCGTCATTTAGTACGATGGGTCATGGCTCATTTTATAGAGAGAGCGAGCCACGATACCGGCTCAATATTTTCGTACGACACAAAGAGTCGATTCAATTCAAAGGGAGCCGTGAGCTCAGAGCGTATGAGGAATGAGAATACTGCGCTCGCCCGATACGGCTCCCCCGATACGGCTCCCAGCGAAAGCATATGAATGACTCTTGGTACCGGATAAGATTCTAGATACACCGGTCAGCGACTGAGTTGGCATCACGTTTGGGACCCACCCAGGCGTAGTGTGTTCAATTCCTCGGCTGGATAAGTCCTCCATCACAACACAAGCAACATTTTCCGCTTACCTTGGTAGGAGATTTTTAAATATTGTCGGGTTATTCGTAATGATTTTCTTTCTTTATAAAAAAAGTTTGTAGAAGTAGGCACGTCGAAGTCCAGATATCGAACTTTTAACCGTCGTCCACGTCTCTGAGTATACGTATAACAACAATTAATACTTGGATAATTTTAATAGCGCTATTTCTCTTCCTGATAAATAAAAGAAACCGTTCAATTGATCCATGCTACGGTTTACCGGGAGTCGTAAGAATACGGCTCATCAAAAAAGAGCTAGCTCAATTGTGCCGTTGTACGGTTTAGCGGGAGTCGTATGAATACGGCTCACCAAAAAAGAGCTAGCTCAATTGTACGGTTCGTTTATGAACGACTCATCACTAATTTAGATAGTAAGTATTTAGTAAAAAGGTCAGTTACAAAAAAGAAAATGTATCACTCTTGAGGTAGTGGAATAAACGTTTGACTTATCAGATAATGTCCACCTACTCGTAGCTGTGAAACAGTTGTTGCGAGGTGTCGGTGTTTAGCAACAGTGTAGCTCATTATGACAGTTATTGATTTATTGGTAGGAAAAGTAATAAATCAAAGCGATAGTATCGTGTAGTACGGCCTGATAGTGTTTCGATTTATGGTAAGAACGGAAATTAGTGATGAAACTAGGCTAGTTAGGATGGTTTACGATAGAAGGGAAATTGATGAAATTAGGTCAGAATAGTTTAGATTTGTTAATGGTAAATAAGAGATTTAAAGAGGACATTTTGAATGTATTTGTGCACACCGATAGTATCGAAAGTTTAAAAAAAGGCTTTCGAACCAGATTGGAACCCCTGCCCACAGTTTTCTCTTACCTTGGAAATGCCCAAAGATTCTAGGTGCTTGGCAACATTGTAGAAGGAAACCGTTTAAATTAAAACTCGCCATTTAAGTGAATTTACAATTTATAACAATACTAGCTGTACCTCAGCAAATGTTTCTGTGGCTCGGTCTGTCTGTGCAGAAAGAGAAACAATAGCGCGTCTTTTTTAAATTTTAATCCAAAGGTTAAGCGTTAGAAAAAGTTGGTAAATACTTCCATTCGGTACAACCAAAGATATTAGAAGAACGAGATATGCTATGTTGGCCGCCGGACCGTAGCCGGAGTACTACCTAATTAGGGTACTTTGAACGGTATCGGGACGTGTACGCACAGAAATCTGTTCTATGTATTAGTGCGGATACCTTAGCGCAAGCGAAGGTGTGCAGTAGTATTGGTGAACAAAACCGGCGACACTCGGCAAAACAATTCCACTCAGTACGAACTGCGCATAGCACATCTCGTTCTTCTAATATCTTTGGGTACAACACTACACAAGCAAGGATAATATCCGCATACACAAATTATGTTACAATATGTATGTTATGTTGTTTAAATTATTTACCGTACATTGTGCATACGGTAATCATTTTGAATCGTAATATCCAATTCCAAAAAATGAAAACCTAACAAAAATCTCTAGAAAAATTATAAAAAATGACGCGAAGGTTTAAATTCCCGCTTGACACCAGCCGCAGGGTTTGATTTATGCAAGAAAAAAATGTTTTATTTTATTTTGCGAATTTCAGGCACAATTATTTAAATCTTTTACGATCATTTTCTGAAGAACTTAATTTTCCACATTATTCAATAAAACTGTAAACAAAAATGGGTTCGTAAGTAGGAGATTTTGAAATGAAAAGCAGTTTTTATGGGCCTTATCCTTTATTTTTTCTGGGCTCATAAAAAGACTTGTCGACAAATTGCTCGATTATTTCAAAGGCCAAGATGTTTTCTACTCGCAGAATTTAATTATGTTATTAAAAAATATTAAAAGCGATCAAATTTACAAACAAAAAACAAATGATTTTGCATTACTTCGCCATAATAATTATTGTTCTAACAAGTATTTTTTTTAAATTCTAGGTAAAAAAGTTTTGGAACTCCTTTCACACAGACATATTGACATGACTTTTCACGATCTTATAAACTTCTTGTTACTGGGAATTTATCAGACAAGTACCAAGAATGTGTTGGTTAAAAAAATAATCGAAAAATATTTACAACCATGGAATTATCACCAAGTGATCAAAAACATCGTTAGTTCTACGTTATCGTATAAACATACCAATTAAACGACGGCTTTAAATAGCTAAGAATGAATCATCCAAGATCAACCACAGACGAAAGTTCCATTTAACCTTAAAAATCACTTAGACGTTTGATGTTTGTATTATTGTCTATGACTATGTCTAATGGATCCGAGTGATAACACTAGCTTTATGGCGTTGGGTTGTCAGAGAGCCGATAAAGAAGGCGGACTTTTTACCTTTTAGTGATTTAGTCTGAAAGAGTTGTAACAATAAACCGGTTCTGAGATCTGAGAGTGCATTATCTATGCTTTGGTCACTATAATACAGCGAAGGAGTCATTTCCTGTACAGATTATACGAATCAGTGGCGTGCGATCAAATATATTCATGGAAGAGCTATGGAATACGCTTTAAAACACAAATCTTAAAGATATACATTAAAATCTGCTGCATCCACCTTATTATTCAAGCAAGCCTTATTAGTTTGACCATTTGGCTAACCTTGAGTGAGCTTTTCAATATTATGGTACCTACCTGCCCGAAGAAAGTTTTTTTGTAAGAAGTGCCATCGAGATGTGGCGTTTTTTGGCCAGAACTACTAATAACAATGATTGTCTATCTATTCTATGTGTATGCTACAAGGACTCACTCAGCCAACTAATAATAATTTGCGACAGAAAACTGACGACAAAACGGTACCATATATAGTAGGGTGTCCCAAAAAAATCAAAGTTGTTATTTTTGAACGCATACCCTCTAATTTTGTTTTAATACTGACAAAACACTTACAAAAATTTTTTCGTTTACTTTGGACAACTGAAACCCGTGCCGATTTGCATCGAAAGATGTCAGTACTTGTACATTAAGACGCCAGCGAGCAAACGTGTTGATGAGCTTGTAGTAACTTGCTATTTTGTTAGTAAACGAAAATCACTCGTTCAGGCAAGATGTTGTTAGATTTACGCACTTGTAAAAAGAGTATACTTTTAATAGGAATCGTAAAACACCAAACATCGGGTTCTAAACTGCCATCTAATGGACAAGTTCTTGAAGTGTTGTTCTACAATATCCGGAAAGTTAATTTAACTGTCAATATATACCAAATATAGCCATAGTTGGTATTAAAAGCTGTGTTTGAAGTAAAAATCAGTCAAGTGACTACAAGCTATACATGACACTCTTCAAAAAGTTTCGAGATAACTGTAAAAATGTTGATCCCGATAAAATTCGGTGCTACAGAGAAAATCTCACATTGCATCTAACCGCTTCCGAAATCGATGATTTTCTTGACTTTTACCGTACTGCACTGACAACAAAAATACTTGGAGATGACTATTGAGAATTTTTAGAGCTCTTTGTGATAGTTTTAGGAAGAGATACAGCGAGAAAATTTAAGATTCGGCCTCCAGGTGCTCGATGGATGGCAAAGGCACTTTATTCCTTGAAAATATCATTAATTTGTGCGCAATTTAAAATTACCGGTAAGGATAAGGCGGCACTTTTAGACGTTTGCCTGTTCATAGTAACATCCTATGTCAAGCCATGGTTACAATGTATTATAGCAGTTAAAGCACCTTACCAGGACTTGTGCTTTTTGAAATCGATGAAGGCTTAAGAAAAAAATGATGAAAACATCTCAATGGCAGCTTTATTTCTGTTCAGTAAGCAGTTATGGTATTTGACCGATGAAGGATCTATTTTATCGCTGTTTGACGACGCTGTGGATCAAACAACCAAAATAAAAATGCTCGAAATATCAAAAAAAAAAATTTATCAACCCATCACAAAAACGTTACATCCCATCGAAGGAAGATCTTGATGGTAAATTGTATGGTAAGTTTATGAAGTAGTTTAAATTATGTTTTATATTGAGGTTTTTGTTCATATCATAATTTAGTGACTTTTGTTTCAGAGAAAAATATTTACGACTTCATTTCAGTCAAGAGCAAGTATTTGTTTGATCGTCTGAAAACAGATGCCAGTTTTCTTAACGAATTTCCTACGATGTGGTCAAATAATGCTTCGTATCAAGAAGTCAGAAAGAAGGTGTCGCCGCTGAGGGTAGTGAATGATACAGCTGAAAGAACTGTTAAGTTAATGCAAAATTTTCATGGCTTAATCTCACGGTCGAAGAGGAACAAAAATAATTTTTGTTACGATGCGTTCAGGAACACCGGAAGATTTATCCTGACTGTAAAAAACAAACTATGAAGAAAAAATTTAATAAATAAACCATTTTTAAATATAAAATACTACATAATCGAACATTTGTGCATTTTTAAATTTTATTTATCCGACAAAAATGAAAGTTGAAAATCCTTCCATATTAACTCTGTACCATATGTTTGGCATCAAGTCGGCACGGGTTGCCGGTAATTAATCAAAATACTAATTATTATATGAGTTATTGGGATCAAATGGAATAAAATAAGAGGGTATGCATATTTAAATTCATGAAAAAAAAAATCTTCCTTATGTCCTGGGACACCCTAATATATAGGCACCAAAACGTATTTACTTATAGAAACGATTTTCGACCATGAAATCTTGTTTTGATTTTAATGAGATGGGTAAAAAAGTTATGATAAATTTGGTGGAAAATGAAGCTTTTTCAAAGCTGTAAAAATAAATAAATTATCGAATCGATAATTTTGATTCATAATCGGTGAAATAGGTAAACTTATACACACCTATATATTTAGTTGTAGTTTTTTTTCAGACAGTAATAAGTCATAAATATAGGAATACATTAATTACCACTAACCGTCCGCCTCTGGTAGATGGGTATTTATTAAGATAGGTGACGATTTGTTAACGATTAAGAAGAAAGCATAATCAGAACATTGTTAAGTGGTCAGTGAAAGATTGACGTGATGGTGTTAGATTAGAAGGAGGCTCACGAGGAAGGAGTGGCTGGGATAATTGGATGAAAGGAGGAGGTATCATATTACTATTAATATGGAAATCGTTGGCTATTAAAAGCACGCGTCTCTCCAAGCGATGATAATAAACTCATTTGGAAGACAATACGAGGAGGTGCGCATTTTAATAAGCCTTATCAAAATTAGATCGGAAGAGTTTGAGGTATGTGGAACTTTGGAGAAGAAGCAGAAAGCCATAAATAAGTGTTCAAGTATTTTGGTATGGACAAACTTCTGGTCAAACTGGTTCAAACTTCATTACATTTCATGAAAATCAAATTGACGACCCGCGCTATTATTCATTTTCTACGTTTGAAGGGTCCCAGTTTAACGCAGATTCTCGGACCATTTTAGTTTTTGAACAAATTGTTCTCAAGCATAACGTAAATAAGCTATCAAGCATGAAAGATTAAGGGAAATGTGTGGAGAACTAAAAGTGGATAACATTAAAATCTCTAGAACGGTATAGTACTTACTTACAGTTTGAATGATAACCCAAAAAGCTTGACTACGTAGAAGAAAAACACGGAAAATGAGCTGATGTATGCGGAAATGCAAGCCAATGAAAACTATGCAATGGTCGGCATGAGTCCAACAAAAGATGTGAAAAGGCTTGACATAGTTGATTATCTCAACAATACATACGCGAGCCGAACTGCCGAGCTGAACTTCAACTCATGGGAAAGGAACGAAGCAACCCCAAATTCATCACACCTTTAAAAAGTGACATAAAATCATGAAAAGTGATGAAATAAAAACCAGGTTAAATATGTTAGAATTACATAGTAGAAGTAGACGTAGTTTAGAATTATATAATTAAGAGTACACTCTTTCAGAGCGCTTCTCCGCCATCACATGGGAAGCTTATGGCGCAGTCAAGTAACAAAATCATCACTGCCATGGTTGCCTGGATGGAGTCCCCTCTGATGGCCCTCTGGAGACGGGAGATGTGCAAATATCCTCCATAAACGGCTGCTTACATTCATTTTTGTGTTTATATCTTATCTTTTTTCACTTAAATTCCGCTCTTTTGTGCCTATCGGATTCACCTATGTATTATTGTTATTTGTCTTACTCTAATTATGTATATTATTTCAAATATTGAATGTATTGCATTGCACTACCCCTGCATAGATTCTGGAATAAATTCTTATTATTATTATTATATTTTAGTTTTTTTCATTGCTTTTAATGACTTTTTATCACTTTTTAAAGTTATGTTGTCACTGTGTTGAGTTATCATGAAACCGTATTTTAAAATATTATACTTTATGACTACTATCCAAAAATTCTGAAATGCAAAAATAACGCATGTAACGCACCCTTCAGTACTTTCAACACTTTTGTTTAGTTTGCAATGTTTTCTGTGTATTTCAAAATTATATGTTGAATTTTCCTCAAAAACAGATACAGTTTTAGAAACTAGATGAATTTATCTTTCCGGTGTAGGTATGCATTCTAAATAAACATTATTTTTTTAAATAATAAAATTTTCATATCAAACGAAAAATGTTAAAAAGGCTTACCACATTTTTACTTAATTGTTTACTCCAATCGTAGAAAAATTGAGAGAACTCAAAATATAGATATTTCGAAAAAATATTCGTTCTGTTTGGGGAATTTGTAAGAAAACTGTAACTTCACTTTTATCTCGTTGATATAATAAAAAATAAGAAAGAATTTTAAAGTTAAACCGATTACGATAGCGACGCGAAATATGAATTATTCATTTTGGCTATTTTTAGGATTTTATCAATGGCATAATATTTGAAGCAAACTAGAAAGAATGATTGTTTATCTTTTTAACTTTAAAAAATTACGTATTTCCACATGATAGAAAAAATGATAAAAATACTTTTATAAAATATGGAAGCCCGGTCATATATGACCCTAAAACGCTGGAGGGGTTAAAATTAAATATAAATCTATGTTTAATTTCTACTTTAACTTTCCCTGAGTTTTGTTCAGAATCCCAAACACGTTTGAAGAAAAAGAGCAACCATTTGAATACAACCCAACCGACCACGTTTAACTGTGGAAGTGCTTTCACCTTTATAATTTATGGATAGTTTGCGATTGTTAACGGTAGCGGTGTACCGTCCCACAGTTCCTCACAGTGCCAGGAACAGGTCGTGGAGGGATGCGGGGTTATCAAATATTCAGCTCCATGTTAGCTTTATTGGTCCCCGATGATCGACTTCCGCAATGAGCAGACAAAATAAAAGAAATGGGCTATGTGGAGGCTTGTCGACTGCAGTAAGAAAGGAAAAATCGAACTTCCGCAACTACACAACAAGTCAAAATATGTGTCAAACTGAGAAAATAGACTTTGAAATTTTGCATCTTTATTAGTAGGTACACGGAGAAAACTTAATGATATAAAATGTTGCTAGTTTATGAAGAATCTCTTCAAATTATTCGTAATCCGGTTAAAAATGGTATTTCAGGCCTGTAACAAATAATCTGATAGTTTTCCTAATAAATTTTCAGTAAAACATGAATCCGTTATCGCGATGTCGGAGTTTTACAAGAAACGGCCTGCAATCCCGTTTTTAACAAAATTTTAATAAATCAGCAATACTTACTTATTTTTCTCCGTATCATTGTGTGGATATTATTATTTACGCCTTTGGGGCTTTTACATAATACACGTTACATTAGTTTATTAAAGAAGTATGTATAATATGAAAAAGAAAAAAAATATGGGCACTAGATGAATCAACATAATACAACAAATTAAAATAAACAGAAAATAAGTAAGGGTACTTACGTAAATAGCAAAAATTTTATGGCAAGTAAAGGGTTAAAATCAATACAAAAAATAAGTAACAGATTATAATATTAGTAAAACAAAATTTATGAAATTTTTAATTTAAATTTTATTCTCCAATCTACTACTTCTTGGTTTCTTTATTCATTTCGGATTCATTTCTTTATGCACATTTCGGAACACCTCCGAAATCTTCACTGTCCAAGTGTCCTGAAAGGATCCAGAACAAGCTATGCTGGATGGTGTTTAAAGTTATCAATGAAATGGCGCCACCGTATATTTCTGAGCTATGCATTCCGGAAAATACTAGTCTAAGGCAGTCAACTCTGAGATCAGCGACATCATCTGCAATTGGAAGGTTGACAGAGCCTAAGCGAAATCCGAACACTAAGTTTGGTGATCGTGCATTCGGAGTATCCGGCCCTAAGGCTTGGAATAAACTTCCTATAGAATTGAGATGTATAACCAGCCCAACAGAATTTAGATCCAAATTAAAAACTCACTTTTTCAGACTCTCATAAATCCGTCATTCTATCTAAATATTGCATTTTTTTTCCTTTTGTTATACCGTAATTGATGATTCACACACATACATTCTCTAGCGATTGCGTTCAACTACTTTTGATAAAGTCAAAATGCTATTGACTTGCCTACCAATGGACAACGGACAATATCAGCGGGAACATAACACGTCAATCGGTTTAATTGTTGGCAGATGAATCATTTACATGCGCGACGATTAATTTCATTCATTCATTTAAGATATATTTCCAGCTAATAATAAAAACTCATTTCAAAAACACCCTAATATAATGGAACTTCCTCCTTCTTCTTGCGCTTTTAAAATTAGATTGTTAATGTTAATTTTAGTTATAAGTTTCTACATATGTAATTATATATTTTATTAAGATAGTAGTTACAGGCCTTAGTCGTAAGTCTCTAGATATAAGTCTCAGAAGTAAGTCACTAGTTTTAAGTCAGTAGTTCTAGTGTTAACTATTTAAGAAATATATTTGTACAGCGCCCTTGAAATGATTTCTCACGAAAACGGCGCTATGTTTTTTACATGCATTTCGACTACCACACTAGGCTCATGCCCGTATTATGGTAGTCATTCTATCGATTACATTATTATCTACCTATCATGTAGAAATTAGAGTGTGTTCAGTGAAGTTTATTCCGATATCGATGAAATTTTGCACACTTGACCTTTAATTAATAGGAACGTCACTGTCTTCATAAGATTTCGAAAAACTAACCGTATTTCCCCTTTCCACGCCCTAAAGCTGAATTTTGATATGTCTTGACGTTCAACAAAAAGAGGACAATTACTGCCTATATCTGATTTCGAAAAACTCTACGCTAAGCCCTGGCAACGTCGGGGACTTTACTTGGTATTGAATATATGAAAATGTTAACGGATTTGTATTTATTTTCAGGCTTGTAGCATTTGGACTGGGGAATTAATGAAATACTCGTAGTTTTTTTCGACGGATGAACAAAGAACAACTCTGGAAGTCTTGTGTTACGATTTGGTACTCACAACGTTAAATATTAGATGTGTTAAGTCAGGTGCAACCAACATTTATAATTCAAGATTTTTATATACAGTTAGGTACATATGTTTTCTTGGTGTTATAAATTATGAAGAATAGCTGCGTGGTATATACACAAAACTTAAATTTAGATTTCAGGTCAAAATACATAACCAAACTGAATAGCATATTTTTTATGAAAAGGTATAGGAAATATCCCGTACGGATATGTGCTACTTTAGTTATTTGTGTCTTAAATTATGGAATATAGGCCATTAAAGAATTCGATTTCTCATTTGGTAGCTACTAAAAATACATTTTTTCCCAAACTACTATGTCAATATTATGAAAAATAAACTATAAATTTTGGGGTGGAAATTTTTGGATGGTGGAAACAAGGCAGAAAAAATATTTGAAAGCTCCATAACACATGATGGAAAAGATGATGGGAGCTAATTCAGTTGCGTTATTATAGAAACTCATAATTTGTTTTTAGATGTGAAACCGCAGAGCCACAACTACTACTATCCGTATGGAGGCATGTTATGTGGCAGATGGTAGTGGGGAGAGGAAGTATATGGGGAAGGGAAGTATATGGGGAGGAGGAGTATATGGGGAGGGGAAGTATATGGGGAGGAGGAAGGTGGGGAAGTACTTGCCAATTCTGAATAAAATTTACTTGCGCAAGCCAGGATTTGAACCCGCGACCTCCAGCTTGCCAGTCGAGATTCTTACCCCTAGACCACGGAGGGCGTCAATTATGTGTGTAAGAAATATAAATCTAGTGGTTTGGTGCTGTGCGTTAGTCCTGCGTTCAACGAACTCAAATTAGCTTTGAATTTAAGGCTCATTTTCAAAATAGGAACTGATTGTGTGAAGAATTCAGACTGGTTATAAATTAGGTATCTATCTAGAAAATACTATTTTTAACAGAAAATTATTTTAATTGCCCTTTAAAAATTGATACTGATTTGTCGAGAATTCTGACTATCCCTTAATTTCTCACGGGTCTGTGCTAGTTATTTTCAAAATGTGGTAAGGTGTTAGGTAGATATTTGAAATATAATATTCTGTGATTTATGGCGTAATTGTTGTGAATTTATTTGACAGGTCCTCGCCCAAGGCGCGGAATTATGAAAATAATCAAATCAAGGGCATTTTTGGAAAGGATCTCTGAAGTAGGTAATATTGTTCTTGCTCGAAACTACCTTGAATTTATCGAAGTCCTAAATCATTACATTATTATATCTATTAAACCTTGGAATACAAAAAAGTAATGAAGAATGTAAATAAATCTAAATAAATGGTATTTTAATGAAAGGATACGAGAACACACGGTGCAATATAATTGATCTACTGAAAAAGTGTGTTCGCGAGAGACGGTAATGTATACAAAGACGTTTGACAGAAAATTGAATGTAATACAGTTAATTTTAAACGTAACGGACTTTATAATCTACGAGTTCAGAGATAGCGTAAATTGAATATGTACCGTGTTCTATTACACGAAACGGACTGAAAACCAAATCAACAAGATGCGAAAATATAAAGCACATTCAATTGGGTTTGAAAATCACGGGAAATGTGGAATAATGGAAACAGCCTACCTTGAATTCCCATGAATCTACAGGGTGAAAATTTTCTCCAAAATGAGATGATATTTTGCAAACAGAGCACAAAGCATGTGAATATACGACACCAATTCACGACGACACAACGATTGCAACTGCTTTCCACGACGACACGAATGCGAATATGTACTTACTTGCGACAATTTACAGTGCAACAAAAATCATCTTCTTCTTTCCAATGTGGGTAAGGCTGTTTTTTAAGGAAGGATATTTATAGTAGGTATGATAGTATACGATGGAAAATGATGGTAGATATTATCCCAAACTGTTTCAATACTAAACAGAATTATTTTGTGAAAATACACTTTTTGCAAGTTATGCTTTAAAATATTGAGACGAATTATTCGTTTGCGCCCGTGAATAACGCGAATAAATAGTTTTACCCGAATAAAAACTCAATTCTTTCAAGAAAGGAACACAAATTCAATATTGTGTAAGTGATTCAATCAAAGTTCCGGAACTATGCTTAATGAAAACATCAACACTAGAAACCGAATGGTTATACATATACACTTTCGACTACCATAATACAGGGGTACAGGGCCTAGTGCGGTAGTCGAAAATCGTGTAAAAAAAACTATCTATGAAAGCTTATATTATGAAGAAAAATATGTTATTTATAAAAGACAAGTAGATAATTATAGAAGACAATATTAGCGATTCTCAAACGAAAATTTGAAACAGAAATATCAGAAAAAGATACAAAGAATTTTGGGTTCAAGTCCTATATGCGACCGTATCTTTTTTGTTTCAAAATTTCGTTTGAGAATCGCTAATATTGTCTTCAATAATTAAATATTACAATTTAAGGTTTTACCCGATAAGTTAATCCAAAAATAATAAAAAAAGAAGTAGACGATATTATACATCACGTGGATACAGCAATGAGCGTTCATCGGGCGATGTGTTCAACTTTCCAACGCATCTGCCTGCCCTTGTGTGGAAATGAAATGGTGTTCATTTTATTATACAGGGTGTATCGGCACGTACACGACAAACTTTAACCAGCTATTCCTTAGCACATTTGGAGTAAAAAATGTTATGGGCACTTTGCTGTCCGGTAACATTTTTTTTTAATAAAAAAATTTACTATTCATATTTTCACCACATGTCACCAATGTTTTATCCTTCGTCAAAGTTTGAAAACCCATCTGGCAATATTTTGTTCGAGTTTCGTTGAATAATGTACGTACGTACCTACGTTGGCGCGCTTTTACCATCACAACGAAATGGCACGGCACCATTCGTCTCATTTTTAACTATTATTATTTAGTGTGTACGATAGAGCGAGGACACTTTTCGACACACTTGCTAATAACAGCTGTTGAACACGAGATTCAATGAAAATGACAGTGACGGAGTGTGGATTTTTTATTTATTTTTTGTTTTTAATGGAAAAAAAATTTTACCGGAGAGCAAAGCGCCCATAACATTTTTTACTCCAAATGTGCTGAGGAATAGCTGGTTAAAGTTTGTCGGGTACTTGCCGATACACCCTGTATACTAATGCATTTACAGAAGTCGTATTTATATTTTATAGGAAAGGGTGAAAGAAAGCTTGAACAAAATTCAACAGAACAAAATAAGCATGTGCAACCGAGGCTGATGACCCCGGTTAACTTTAAAGTCGGAGCGGTGGTTGATGGGACGTGAGATCAAACATCTTCAATAATAAAAACGTCACATTAGGAAGACGGGGAAAGAGGTAAGGCGGTGATTAAATAAGGTTCAAGAAGGGTGAAGAAGCCAGAAGTAAAAAATGTACATAACTACCGAAGTGTGTTTATAGAATTAAGAAAGTACAGACATTTTTTCCAGAACATGACAATCCTACAGCTCAGAGCAAGTTGAATAAGTGCAATCTTAATTTAGGGGTGTTTTGGAGTGAAAGGAAGTGGAGAGCAGCAGAAGAGATAAATAAGCATAAAATAGGTTATTAGGTTCTAACTTTTGCGTTTTCTGACTGAAACAGAACGTTCCGGCATATGTCGCATCATACTAACATGAGAAAAACATGGCGTCGAAACTGTCAAAAGACGATAAATTTTGAACTTTGAAAAAATGCAACGTTAATGTTTTTTTACTGTCTCCCCGGACGTAAATATTTGTTTCTTGTAGTAATTAAGTTGCGACGAAGCGTTATTCTAGAATTTTGCCTAAACCTTCGAAAAATGAATATTTTATTAATATTAATAGTACGACTACTAGTATTAAGAGTAAGGTTGTATTTAGTTTAAACATGTAAACACCTCTGAATAGATTTAAGTAAGTTATAGAAAGAATAATTATATTTAGAGCAGATATTATATCAAGGATAGATTGCTTGTCACGTTTATCAGGATACCTATCAATTCATTCGTTTATGGCCTACAATCCCGTTTTAACAGGAATAAGAATAATTTGAAGAGATTTTTAATAAATTAGCAATATTTTTTGACAGGAAGTTTTCTCAGTATACAGTGGAATAACTGAGTTAAACCTTGAATATTAAAATTTGAAGTTTTACTCGTTAAGATATTTCACTATAAAAATATTCATCCTGGATTTGTAGAAAAAGTTAATAGATGTCGCACATTAAAATTAAAATTGATATATTTATCCAAGACCCTATGTAGATAGCATTTAGGTACAATCTTGGAATAGTATATAGGGATAGCAGCCAAAAAAATATCCGTTGAGAGAATGAAGATAATATTTGTAGCTTTCAATCGAAGTATGAGACAGTTAAAAATGACGTAAGTTAATATGGTCGAATTAGCTTCGTGGTAAGGGTTAAATTCCTAGATGCGACTAAACCTTTTTCTGTTTCATATTTGTCCTTTGAGAGTCGTTAATATTGTCTTCAATGATTTAACAATTAATAATTTTATTATAATTCTGCTCGCGCAAAACTGTAGGAAAGCCTCAATTAATCCAAAGCGGTTTTTTGATATTCGTAATGTAAACCGATTCGTAGTAAAGATTAATCAAAACTAGTGCTTTTACTGATAGCTTCGCCTTAGTATGAAATGAAATTAATACACATTTTTGCGCTGACCACTGTGCTATTGAGGTCGTCGATGTCCAGCTAATAAACTGGTTAACCAATTAAAGTTAACAAAGGAGCCATTAAAATCATGGAAAGAGCAAGAAGATCGAAGGAGATAAAAACCTCCAGAAAGACGTGGTATCTCCCAGTCGATAATAATTTATTATTTGACGACCGACTGCTTTTTTAATCGGCGCCTTTATTCGGTGAAGCAATAATAATCCCGTTGTACGTCTTCTCCCGAAATGGCAACAAAAGATCGGACCGGGGATCGAACACAGAATCGTCAAATTGCTGCGTTTAGCACAATGACGTTAAAACTGTTATCTTATAATTTTTTAACCGTGAAGAATCATTGTGTTTTTAACACTATAACGACCTGGTACTGCTCCATACCTATAAAGAACGCGACCGTCATATTGACGGCTGATGACATGTGAATGTAATTTTTGGTATAATGTAAAATAAATAAAACAATAATTAATGAAATTGCTTATTTAATTTAATTAGGTACACATTTGGTATAAAAATGTGTTTAATTTTTTAGAATATGCATCCGATGCACTTTCTTGCGATTTTCACACACGTATCAATTGTTCGTTTTTTACAGTTTTCCATTAATGGAAACTGTCGTCTTTTAGAAGATTTATTTTTAATTTTTTTAATGCCAGTTCTTAAGGAGAACACACCTGTAGGTGGAATAGGTATGTTAAACTTAGAGGAAAAAGTTTGTATAAAAACTCGGCTTAGTGGCCCTAGCCGTCACATTGACGGCGGCGGTATCTCCAGGTATAAATCATTTAATTTAAAAAGGTAAATCACATTAATCATGAATCATGAAAAGTAAAAAAAAAATCAAATGAATACAATAAACTTTAAGCAAAATATCGGGCCGCCGTCAATATGACGCCTACGGTCTTTCTAGTGTTAAAGTGCCATGCATTAAATAATATCTGGTGAGATCGGTGAGATTAAAAACGGATTATTAGCAATGTAGAGATTTCTATATAAATCATTTTGAGAACGTTCAAAGTTCAAATACGAAAATAGAAAAAAATATACGTTCCGAAAATTTGAAACTTTTCTGTGGGGTTTGAGACGTTTCTAAAAATTGCAAATACATAGGTAGGTACTTATACACACACTACATCAAATAATGCGGATTATAGTTGTGACTTGTATATATTTTTTTAAAACCATTAAGTACCTACCTACTTTGAAGAATTCATATTTTATGCTGCCAGTTCACGTTGGGCACGAGTTGGCCAGCTAACCCGGTTGTCGGTTTTTCATGCACATATATCCAAGGATCTGTGCGCCAACCCCCAACGTGTACTAGGGGCTTTAGATGTTAACCACAAAACTATATATTGATACACAGAAGAGATTCTGTGGTATGGGGCGTGGATTTGATTTTTATACAAATCTACAGTTTTATTCCGAAATTGGTGAAATTTAGCACACTTAACCTTCAAAACAAGAGGATGGTCACTGTCTACCTGAGATTTAGAAAATTCACCCCATCGCAACCCCAAAAAAATTTTGAAAGTTCGGATGAAATTTTGCACACTTGATGGTAGGAGGAAAATTATTATTCTCTACATCTGATTTAGAAAAACTCTGTGTAAAGACCGGGGAACGCCGGGGACTCAGTAGTAGTAGATAATTTAAATTAGAATTGTAGAAATTCCTCAATAATAATTATAACATCAGAAATAATCACTTACTATCACCATCAACATGTTACCGGTTCCTAGTCTATACCCTCCATTACTTATAGTCTCCAGGTAGGTACTGCTGTTATACCTTCTTTCACTACTCTATTGGCTGCCGCTGGTAATTGGTGGATGGGCCGTACAACTCACGTGATCCGCTTCCAACTAACAAGTAAGCTAATAAATACTTGAACATTGATGGGAAGGTCCGAATAAACTGTTATCGCAATTGATTTCATACGCTTTATTTTGCCATTGATTGGTTAATTACTTATATCCAGAAAGTTCCTAACCTCCCTCTGCATCTACTGCAGCCTCACAACATTCGCCAAAGAGATGCAATAGTTTTATTAGCTCCGAGCAATTGGTACTCTTCTAAGATATATAAAATTTAAAAAATTAATAGATCGGAGAACGAATAAACAAAAATTAAGGTCTTTGATAAAATCACAGCAAAGGACATCGACGCGCGAAACAAAAAACACGAAATTTTATGGACAGATATATGGTTTTGCAAACCCGTTCAAGACCTTTGTTTATCTATGTACACTCTACGCTCTTGTTTAAGTTTTAAGGATTTTTGCAAATAAAATTATTTTAACAAAAGAAGAGAACGAGGGAACGTTATTTGATACCTGTGAGATTGCACAGTTTGAGTGACGCTCTCGAAAATCAATGAAAAAACCAGTTGTTTCATTCTTCAGTTCTCTCCGCAAGAATCTGCAATGGCTGTGAACCTACTGGCAGTGTCCCTTGGTTAACAAAGAGTTCGGGGTTCGATCTCCGAACATTCCATTACTTTCAGAGCCAAAATTGGACTGGTAATTGCAAAGTTGAAGTAGCAAAACGAGATGTCCATAGTATGACAATGTAAACCATTGTAAAAGCCAAACTAGGAGTATTCCTGTATCCTGTATTTTGGGGACAAGTAACATTTGTCCCTTTGGATAGGAAGGATCTTGACTTTCGTATTTAGAGATAATAAAAACGCGAATATTACTCTTATAAGCCAGTGGGACTAATACGTACAACGTCAGAAAGCGGAGGATGAGAAATGTTTGCAAAGGCACTGCCTTAATACTGGGTGGCTTTTGAATCGTGGGGCTACTTTGATCATCGCGCGGATATCTGCATAATTCTTGCCATCACCAGAAATTACTCGCTTCTTTTTAATATTTTTTAATCGGGAAACGTGGATACAATGACGCATCGAAAATAAGTGTCGAATTAATTGGATTCTAGTTTTATTCAAATATATTGTCGGTTAAATTGGCAAGCAACTTTTATAGATTCTTTCGAAAATTATTCAGTTTCAGAGTTGAAAATTGATAAAGTCACCCCATTTTACGGTACTGAAAATATCTCCCACTCAGGATAGAAGTGTAAAATATTGACTTCAGAACTGCATTTTATGTGTACAAGAGTACGAAACCAAGTGTTAAATCATATATGCTTGTGGTCTAAATCGCAGTACAGTACCGGGAAGAATGTGAGAAAGTATCCAGAATGCGACAATCCAAAGTGCTCATAGAGGGTACAAGCTATGCAACAACTCAATATGGACATAAACTCACTGAAGGAACTAGTATGACTATTAACAGGACATTGCCACCTTGGGAGACACTTTCAACTGTTAGAAGTGGAAGCACCCAATCATCTGCGGTAGTGGAAGAAAAATAGATACTTGGACATCCAAACCATGAAATCAGGAGACATCCCAAAACACCCAATTACTTTGTGAACTAAATTAAAGGGATTGGACTACCCTCAATGAAATAATACCCCCACAACGGAGGTCGTTCCACCAACATTGAATATTTTCGATTTGGATGGCATTCTAATGCAAGAGTCCCAATTGCCCGCAGCCAGTGGGACTTCAGCATCCCTAATAGTACACGGAGAAAAGTTCTAATTTATTCAAAAATCAGCAAAAATTGCAGGCTGTTTCATGAAATTTTTAGTAAATTCCTAATATATCGGAACACGTGTTCATGCACCTGCATTTGTCTTGATCATATATAATGACAAAATGCGAAAATATTAGGATTTTTATGAAGACCTGTTGCGACATCATGATGAGAGAAGTTCATCAGGAAACCTATCAATTCATTCGTTAAGGGCCTGCGATACCGTTTTTAATAGGATTACGAATAATTTGAAGAGATTCTTAGCTATATTTTAAATCATCATAATCATTTTTCTCACTAAACATCATTATCATTTGGTCACTAAACACGGCCAAAGCATTTCAAGCATCGTTTAAAATCTATATGGTGGTTTTTCATCAGGCGATTCTGCCGTTTCGATATTCCGACTTGCCTTCAATCTCCGATTACTTGTCGTTTAATGCTAACAGAAGCTGTATTTCCAAAAATATTACCGTAATTATTACCGTACTAAAAAGAACAAGATAATATTTAAACATGAGAACAACAAGGAAGAGAATTCGTTGATAAAAAAATGAACGACTGACTTATAAGGAAAGAAGTCAGAAAATGGTTGCCTCGGGAATGTTACAACGGAAATGGTTGCACTTTTGAGATAAAAAATGCGTGGGACGCTATTTAAGTGTTTTTATACAAGACCTCGTTATAAAAACGGTGATGTAAAGCCGATCGTGTTATGAGTTAATTAACTTTTCAATTAAATGTGGCAATATTGACATGACGAGTGGGTGATTAAAGAGAAATCATGAATAAATCATTAAATGAATAGCAAAAAAAATCAAATAATCTATATATATACCAGCTGTCATGTACCCAGAGTTGCTCGGGGTTATCCTTAGGAGATAAACACATACCTACCATACAGATTTTTCTGTAGGCCTTTTTAAGATATAAAATTCTGTAGTACATTATTTTGTATATTAAGTTACTAATACGCAGCACTTGCATACTGCGAATGACATTGTATGCATGGACATTTTGGAGGTCTTGTTTTGAAATTTTAAATGTAGACCAGTTATATCAACAAAAAAATAGCGTCCTTGCGAGAGCTCTGAAGGAGTACCATCAGTACCTAAAACAGGGAGGGAAAGTGGTGGGCCTCCTCCAGTACATTATATATATTTATTTTGCGGTACAAGAACATTATAGGTATTAAAGGGTCTGGTAATTACGCATAAAAGCCTACCGCGTTTCATGAATAATGGTGAAATCACGCTGTAATTATGTGCATAATAAAACAGATTTGTAAATAAACCCCGACGTCTCCAAATGAACGAGTCACTACGGATATTGTCTGGCGTAAAAATAAAGGAGGTAGTCTCTAAAAGCGAGAGATATTATTATAACTTGTAACAGGTAACCAACAATTATTTAATTTTATACTAAAATATGTATTGTTAATTGTCCATTAGGCTAGGTGACAGATCACGCTATAAAATAACATATTCACACAATAAATCAAAATAGTTTTGATAAATTAAATACAGGATGCAGCAAAACAGACAGTGCAGTTTTGAAGGGCGGGTAGATCCCGTGTGGTGGGGGTAGGAACCTGGGATAAGTTTTACTGTGTCGGGAGGGTCGTGCCGTTTTCAGTCGTTACCATGATTTGATCCGGAAAATACCGGGGCTTCGCCGTCCGAACGTTTCTATGGAAATGGAAAAATTTCCAGTAGTGACAAGGCCCACTTCCATCTCTGTGGGGCGGTGAATAAAGAAAATTTTCGATACTGGCCTTAAAATAACCCAAGGTGACTTCACGAGAGACCTCTTCACTCCCCAAAAGTGACCACACGGTCACTTTGTGTGGTGTGCGATTTCCAAATTTGGGATCATTGGTCCTTATTTTTTTGAGGAGATTGGATGTACCGTGAATATAAACGCTCAACGTTATGTTTCTAAGTTATAATTTTTTTTTAAACTTAATTGGAAGAACTAATTGAGGAAAAAAATCTGCGAGAGATCTGGTTTCAACAGGACGGTACTACGGCCCATACTGCTTGAGTTTCAATTACGTTACTGCGACAGATGTTCCTTGTGCGACTGGTCTTTCTGAGGGGTGACGTGGTGTGATCCGCGCACTCACCTGATTTGAGCATTTGCGACTTCTTCCTGTGGAGCTACCTGAAGGAAAATGTTTTATAAACATCGGCCTCGAACTTTGGAAGAACGGGATTCAGGTGGAAATCGCCGTTGTACCCGCCGAGATGTGCCAAAATGCGTCCGAAAACTTAAGAAATCGCATTCATCAATGTATCTCTGCTGGGGGCGATCATCTTTCTGATGTCATCTTCAAAACTTGATGCATAAAACGGCATGATGTACCGAATAAAATAAAATAATCCCCATTTCTGTAGGTTACGCCGTTCTTTTATTGTTACTGCACTGTCCGTTTTGCTGGACCCTGTACATAAAAATACTACCTTGACATAAAGAAAACCTATCTAAAGAATATTGAACGAAACACTGAAGAAATAAACCTATACTAGTACGTTGCGGGCGTATCTGGTGTATAGAAAATAAGGTTAATTTCTATTACTTCGTGTGAAAATTAATTAAACATCGAAATACTTTCTTAAAAAAACACTTTCATTGGCTTTTTGGAGCCTAGAAGTCTAAAAGTCTTAGGTAAATTAACGACATCAGTTTTCTTACAATTTATTACGGATCACAAGTCTAGGGATTATCTTTACAGTGAAACGAACTGTAAGTGATTCTAAAAAAATGTTGCTAAATCTAATTTCGCAATCTTACGGTAAGTTTTTTGTTGTTGTTTGTTTTTGGGGTGTTATGCCGTGTTGCGCTAACTCCTTCTTTAGCCGACGTTTCGGACAGCGTTGCAGTGTCCATCATCAGGGCAGATCCGGTAGATCCGAAGATGTGTAAATTTTGGTTGTCGAGTTTGTGCTTATTTATTTGTGGCCTTTCTAACCGCTGTCAATCGGTTTTCTAATTCTAGAATTCACCACAAGATGGCGCCACTTCCGTTGGCATTTCGCACTTGGATGGGCCCCAGGCTATCATAAATACTGTGCTTTCAGAATTCGCCACAAGATGTCGCCACTTCCGTTGGCATTTCGCACTTGGACGGGCCCAGGCCACAAATAAATAAGCACAAACTCGACAACCAAAATTTACACATCTTCGGATCTACCGGATCTGCCCTGATGATGGACACTGCAACGCTGTCCGAAACGTCGGCTTACCTAATATAATGGAACTTCCTTCTTCTTCTGGCGTTAGTAAGATTAGATTGTTAATATTAATTTTAGTTGTAAGTTGCTAAATATGTAAATACTCGTATATATGTCGTTAAGATAGTAGTTATAGGCCTTAGTCGTAAGTCACTAGATATAAGTCTTAGAGATAAGTCAGTAGTTCTAGTATTAAGAAATATATTTGTACAGCGCCCTTGAGGTGATTTCTCACGAAAACGGCGCTATATAAATTAGCCAAATATTATTATTATTAAAGAAGGAGTTAGCGCAACACGGCATAACACCCCAAAAACAAACAACAAAAATGCTTTTGGCCGTGAGAATCTAAAAACTTACCTTACGGTAAGTTTTCCAAACATAATATTTTTTTAACTTTTAAACGAAGGTTGCTTCGGATTTTATTGATAAAACCGATCGTGAATATCTGTAAACCTAATTTAATATTATAACTGAACTAGAATTCACAATACCTAAGACAGTGTTCTAACCAAAAATATCCACCACAATTACGATAGGTAGATGCGAAGTATTCTTTGCCAGCTGAAGATTCTACCTCTACCAAGAAAACAGCGATTAGCAAGTTGAATTCTCCCGAGATTCCCTCGATACTTGGATAATACTTGGCCAAACTGAGGGAGAAATAATAATATATCCGTCAAATTCTCCACTTACAAAATCGATACTTTCCTAATTTGAATTTGAGAGAAATTATCCAAGTTTTCATCTCTGGGGACACGTCCGGGGGAGGAACGAAGCGGGATAGATTAAAACAAAGGCGATAAATAATACAACCAGCAAATTGTCTGTCAAAATTACCGTGCTTATTAAAATAAGGGCCACGAAAAGAAGCGTGAAATATGAAACTGCGATCAGAAAATATATTAAAATACGCGAGGAATCAAATGAGCAGGTAACATTGAGCATAATCGCATGGAATAATAATAGTTATCCCTGTATTACAAAAGCTATGCCGACAGAGGTGAAGGTGGCGCCAATAACGAAAAATTCAATTTAGAGCTATAAATATCCGTGTCCCTGTTAAATCTTCTCGACTTCACGGAGTCGATAAGCTTTCGGTACGACCGAATCTGATTCTGACACATTCTGATATCAGAACCAGTCTACGTGAATAATATATCTATGGTCCAAAATTATTTTTATTTCTTAGTAATGCAGTTTTTTAAACACCGGTAAATTGTTTATCAGGTGAGGTCATGGGTGTATTTTTGTACTTTGGTCCAATATAATGACATTAGTGACAAAATGCTAACATTTAACCTGGTGTTAAGATTCCAATTCCCGACAGTCAACCCTTAGGTCAGCAACGTCATCAGCTATCGGAAGGTTGAAGGAACCAAAGCGCACACCAGATACTAAGTTCGGTGAGCGTGCTTTCGCCGTGTCAGGACCTAAAGCCTGGAATGGACTGCCACATGATTTGAGAATGATCGCAGACTCGACAGAATTTAGGTCTAAACTTAAAACGCACATTTTCAGACAGTCGTATCCATAATTTCAGAAACCTCCACTTTCACAGTCGACGGCAATTTAAATTAACAAAATGTTAAAAAATACTAAAAATAAAATAAAATAAATAAAAATAATAATTAAAAATAAATAAATAAAAATGATAACAACTAACAATTTGTAGGCTTTTTAAGACAGTTAAAATATAGTTAAATTAAAATAAAAACTATAGCAGACTTAAGGTCATGCGATGACCAGTGTTTTTTTGATATAGTATCCTCTGCGTGCAGTTTTATCTTTTATAAGAATAAACTTTTTAATATAAGTGTGTTTGTCGGAAGTGACTTGCCAGGTAAGTATGTTTTGGTATCTTTTCTAAATAAAAAATGTAGATCCTAGGAAATAAATTGTACAGCGCCCTTGAGGTGATTTTTCACAAAAACGGCGCTCTACAAATTATCCAATTATTATTATTATTATGTTCTTAAAGATTTTGAAAATGATGAGATGAAAGGACATACATATTCTACAGTTAAGGCAACGCTCTTAAGCGATAAATCACATTGAAATTGTATCAATTACATTTCTGATAAAGGGCCATCTTCTTAAAAGTATCAACGATACAGCTGGAAAGTTAAAGTTTTAATTTATAAACATAGAAAAATATCCTACGGGAGCCACCGAAAATACCGCCAAGAGCTACCGGTGGCTCGCGAGCGACCGTTTGGCGATCTCTCCCCTAGAACAAAGTTCATTCAAAGTTTACCTTGTAACAAGGATTTGAAGTTGATTATTCGCTATTGTAAGGTGACGTGTTAAGTCCACTCTGAAACTACTGGTGTTGTGTACTTTGACACTGAAATCTACAACGATGTCAAGGTAGAAGACTTCTAGTAGACCTTGAGGAGAATGTTTATTAAGGCGATGCCATACGTAGTAAGGCAAAATCATGTGTTTTTGGCTTGAAAATTTGGTCGCCTAGAAATGATTCAGATGCTTTAATTAAATACTGCGAGTAGAATACATCTTGGCCTTTGAAATAATCGAGTAATTTTTTAGATAAGTCTTTTCATAAGCCCAGAAAAAAATAATGTATAAGGCCTATGAAAACTGCTTTAAAGTTCAAAATCTCCTACTTACGAACCCATTTTCGGTTATGATTTTATTGTATAATGTGGAAAATTAAGTTATTTATAAAATGATAAAAAAATATATATTTATGCCTGAAAATCCACAAAATAAAATAAAAGGCACTTCTTGGCCATGTTTTTTTCTTGCATAAATCAAAACAGGCGGATGGTGTTAAGCGGGAATTTAAAATGTTACACGACGTAGTGCATCGCCTTAATAAGTATCCAGGACGGAGAACACAACTACCGAGAGAGTGATTCGTCATCCTTACATCGCCTTGAGATAAGAACTCCTTTGTCAAAATGTTTTAAGAGATCTGCCGATCCCCTGCTGTACCCCTCCCATTTCTCGTGCCCAAGGATACTGGGCACGAGATACCTCAACACCATCCAGGCATCTAATATTAGATCTTCCAATACTAACTCGTCTAGAAGGTTTATTATAAAGAGCCTCTTTGGTAGTCAGCTGACGACCATCGTCGCAACATTCTCGTGATATATCTTAACCTCTTATCGACAATACTTTTATACAAATCTTATATTACTTGAATTAATTAATTGTTTAAAAAATACTAATTTCGCTCGTGAGTCTGTCTGTGATTGCATCTCTGGTTCCAATGAACTCGGATTTGTTTTGAAGTTAAGTAACATTTACAAATTTGTAACTGATTTTGTCAAGAATTCAGACAAGCCATAAAGTACCTACCCATTATACAACATTTTAACAGAAAATTATCATTATTGTCTTTTAAAAAATTGAAACTTATGTTTCAAAAATTCAGACAAGCAATAAAGTACCTACTTATAAATTAGTACACCTTCGTTTATTAATTTTACAGCGATTGTCCTAGTTCTAAAGTGTTATTTAAATAAACTTTCAGTTTTTTTTTTTTTTTATATATTCAATAATATTGTTATTGGGTTTATAAAAACAGTTTATTTTTAAACAAGTTCTGCTGTGTAATTATTATAACGCGAGACAGCTGTTCCGCTCTCTGGAGGCATTATCAAACTGTGGGTAGCCCACTTACAGACGATACCTACATTTATATTATTTCTAGGTAGGTATTTTAATTTCAATTACTTAAAATACCCAGTTTGATAATGCCTTCAGAGAGCGGAACAGCTGTCACGCGTAATAATAATTACACAGCAGAACTTGTTTAAAAATAAACTGTTTTTATAAACCCAATAACAATATTATTGAATATATAAAAAATAAAAAAATAAAATGGAGTTCTACAAATTAAACTTAATAACAATAAATAAACTTTCAGCTTCACCAACCGTACAATAATTATATCCCGTTTTTTTATAAAAGTACTTCTAAAAGATATTAACATTACTAACAATAACCTAAGTTTTCATCAGAAGTCTTTTGAAGCCTTGACCGTAGTAATATAAATAGGTAGGTTAAAATAATACAATAATAAAATAATATATCGATTTGTTCCATCACAAAATTTTAACCGAAATAGCAGACCGAGTTAAAGTTTTAAATAATGTACGCTCTGTCACTTGCACTATCTCAGTTTGTGTACCTTACGTACACACCTGTCGAGTATTTTGTATTTAGTACAAAGAATATTGTACCGACGTAATAAGTTCGTAAAGAACACTTTTACTAATCACCATTCAAGCTAATAATGGACTAGCAGCTAGTAATAAAATATCCATATTTGAACAGTAGGTATTCGCTAGAAAAAACATTTTGTGTACTTTGAGAGATGTGGCCTGAATAAGATATGAGAAATAATGTTAAACTAAGAATAAACGATTATATTTTACGGCCGTAATGAAGGTCGATGGCTGAGATCGTGTTCAAATAATTTATTAGTGACGTAACGATTACGATTACGAATTACGATGCATCGTAACGGCGGAAACAGTGATTAATCTGATCTGGGAGATATTTACATATTTAATAATGTTTTATGTGAATATTCCATTAACAACACAGCATAAGAAAGAGTCACAGAAATGAGAGATCTTGGTATCATTTTAGATGAAAAACTAAACTCTGTTAGTAACATCCACCAAAATGCGAACAAAGATGAAAACACTAGGTTAACTTGGATAAGTTTTACGGATCATATTAAAAACATTTTTGTTCGTGTATTTTTATTTCATGTGTGTTTGTATTTTTTGAAATCTTATTTTTATTATTTCTTTCTCACATTCTAAATTATGCATCACGTCAAAATTATACCACATATACTTATGTAACCCTACGTTCGTAAAATAAATAAAATGAAAAAAAAAATAACACTTGTATAAATTAATGTTGTTAATTAAACAACTTTTAATGTTTTTTACACTAACAGATATCATATATTCTCATGTGAAAACCGCACAAGAGTATGAACTTCTCAGAGTCAGTCAAATCACCCTAAGAAAAATGAGCATTGCTAATTTATTAAAATCTCAAATTATTGGTAATCCGGTTAAGAACGGGATTTCAGGCCGTTTCCTGTTAAACTCTTAGTACATTCCTAACATACCGGAACACGTGTTCACGCAACTGCACTTGCCTTGATGATATACAATGACGAAATGCGAAAATATAAGGATTTTTATAAACACATACATTCTTATTTTACAAAAAATTTATTAGGAAACCTATCAATTCATTTGTTGCCTGTAATCCCGTATTTAACCGGATTACAAATAATTTGAAGAGATTCTTAATAAATTAGCAATATTCAATATTAGTAATTTTTCTCCGTGCATGACATCCACAATTGGGGTATGTTATGTTTCTATATTATTCGGATTGGTGGTCTTAACCAGGGCGATACTGAGAGTATCTTTATTTATTTTATTTATTTATTTATTTATTGTTTGTTTGTAAATATTACATAATACAATTAATGAACTTAAAATGTCCAACTAGGCGATTGCCCGTTTTAGGACATTCCAATATGATAATGTTTTTACATGTAAATTATGGTACATTATAGTGTTGACTATTCTGTTGTTAAAAAAAATACATATGTATATTCATATTCTAGAATACTTCCAGTTATATCACGACATATTTTACTATTATTTAGCTGACATAATAACTGAATTAACATAACATAAGCTGAATTAATAGATAAAAACAAGAAAATGAAACTGAATTGAAGAAATTCTGTTGGTAAAGTAATACAAATGTATATTCATTTTTTTTTTTTTTTTTTTTTTTTTTTTTTTTTTTTCACTCTAGAACGTGCAGTAAATATACCCACGTAGAAATTAATTAAATAAATTAACCGTAATCAGTAACTCACGATTATTGATTGAATAATCGCATTGGCAAGGTAATAATCATCTCTATGACGACCTACGTGTCATAGAAATAGTAAGGTCCTTGGCCCCGGACCCAGAGGTCGCGGGTTCAAATCCCGACGCGTGCAAATGAAATGTAATATGTTACGTACATTCATTATTTCACATAACTTTACTATATGCATAAAACAAGCTAATTTGCACCGCGTTCTAGAAATATAGCCAGATTCCACTTAGCCATATTTCTAAACATCCCTTTTCCCTTACCCAACTTTATTCAGTTTCGCAAAACTAGACCACATCCCATATAAACTCAAAAACCAAGTGCGCCCAACATTGAAGATTAACAAACACAATAATGTCTTTTCGGACGCTGATAATATCTTCAATTTATCCTCAGGTCAGTTTACCGAATGATATACATACATACAAGAAAACACAATAATGTCTTTTCGGACGCTGATAATATCTTCAATTTATCCTCAGGTCAGTTTACCGAATGATATACATACATACGAGAAAACACAATAATGTGTTTTCAGACGCTGATAATATCTTCAATTTATCCTCAGGTCAGTATACCGAATGATATACATACATACGAGAAAACACAATGATGTCTTTTCGGAGGCTGATAATATCTTCAATTTATCCTCAGGTCAGTTTACCGAATGATATACATACACACGAGAAAAAAAATTATCCTGCATTATTTTTGGAGTATTAGGTACACCGTGTTGCGATTTCTCCTTTTGAGCGTTATCCTTCGGATGGAGTTAGTGTCTATCATCGGGGCAGATGTTTCACAAGAAGGATGAAGAGCAACACGGCATAATACCCCAAAAATAAACGACAAATCGTATATGAGAAAATATCAAATCGAAAGGTTAATTACGGACTCAGTTTAAAATGTTATTTTTATTTCATTATGTGGTTTTTCTTTATTTATTTCGATTATCCTTTCATTATTTTGTTTGTTTTATGATGTACTTATTATTTATATATCGTTTAATTTTACCATAGAATAAAGAATAACAAAAGAAGTACCTTGTGGGCGTGTTTCGTGATCCAAATATAAGCCTAATCGAGGCCCATATTACCATACAAAACTGTGTTGCACCATTATTACGAAATTCAAATGGGATGACGATTTACAACTTCAGTCAAGTGTAAGAGAGACAGACTGCGTGCTGAATGGTCTAGAACCAAAAGGTACCAATTCAGTGGCACATTTTTAATAGAAGGCACTTCCAGTTTTGTTCTTTTACTTTTATTTATTTTTTCTCTCAATTCCTATATTAATTATTAGGTTTTTCTTTTATCATTCGTGTAAATTTTGTATAGAATATATATTTCATGCGGAAACTTCACTGGTTTAAACAATCCAGTGACGATGTAATTTATAAAAATTCTGCCCGCGTATGTTTATGCTCGCAAAATACGAAAAATAATCAAATTTAAAATTTTGTTTTTATTAGTGCCAGACATATGAATATTAGTAGACCTGCCCTAAGTGATTAAAAGCGTATTATTCCCCACTCCCCATACCGGTTCCATTGGAGCCGGCTGGGCTCGCGTATGGCTTCCCGTGAATCTTGAGAATGTGACGTCATCATTCTTGTTCGAACTAGCGTCGAGCTATGGTCGAGGAATTTTATGAAATAACACGGCAAAATAGTGGCTTGTGATATGAAAACTTGTAAAAATAGATGTGAAAAGAGAATAAACCCAATTGTCGTATTACATTCCATATGTAAGCATCATTTTAAGCTTATTCACATCGTATAATATGAATCAGTTGTAGAAACATATACTATCACATCGAGATACATCTGGTCGAATGTAGCGATTCTCAAGTGTGCGCATCGTTGTTACTGAGAAGTAAATTATGAACACTTATAAAAGTGTCTTAACTAAATACGTAAACAAAATATTCGACTCTGAAAATAGAAGAAACTTTTTTGCCGAATTTGGACTTCGCAAATTTGTTCATAACGTGGCGAGTAATTTGCGCTCCCATGTAAAAATGTCTATTCATTCAAAAGCAGATTTTACTTTTAAGAACTAAATGGTGATATTAAAATGCGAGATGCCTATATACTGTCAGATTGAATTATTGACGAATCACAGTCAGCTTTACCCCCTTCGTTCTTCAACAGTTGATTTTACCCCTCACCTTTAATTTCTAGTCTATATATTCTTATGTCTCTTATGTCTGTGGTTCCAGGAGTGTTTAGATAGTGGTTTGAATGATAATACTTAACGCAATATCTCTGCACTGTAATGAGATACGGAGTCGAACTAAAGCCGATGTATTGTAGTTTTTAACAGTAACATTGTGATATACAGTAGTGAATGGTCCTCGAAATAAGGATGCCATAGTTTAAGGGGGTATTTCACTATGTCGGGCTAAATATCTGACTAGCTATCCGTTGGCTGGCTTTAAAGATCAGAATAACTTCGTTATTCAACGGCGACCGTTTCACCATTGTTTCGAGCTTCCGGATAGATAACACTCGAAATAGTCTGGCAACATCGCAAAATGTTTGCAGTTACTCCATCTACTGCCACGGCTGTCATGCGTCACAGTCCGCACACCGCAAAGTGTGCATTTTTTTGGTTATGTTATGTTGATTATCAGGTCATTTTAGATAGATTCGTGTCGAATTAATACATTGTTTCTTATTTTGAACACAATCAAATAATTCAGGATGGATCATACAAGCATTCAAATTCATTCTACAAAATTCGACTCACTTCTCAGCTGTTAAACTCGGAATGTTTTGACGCCATCTTTGATTCGAGGAATAGCGCCTAACGTGAAGTTCGAGCACTGATTAGTCAAATCTAACTTTAACCCGAGCGTTAGCGTTATTCAGATATAGTGAAAACGAAAAAATGACTATTCCGCGGATTAGTGCTTGGTCAGAACATAATCAGAGATAGTGAAATACCCCCTTAGTCCGGTTTCACACAAAAAGCACCAACTAAGAACTTAATATTGTGATGTTAATCAAACGAAGATCAAAAAGAATCAAAAATGGTAACGCCATTCTTATCTTTGCACACTACATGCATATTGATTAGGTTCCAACACTGAACACACGATTCCTAGAAGTGTGATGTATCCTATTATGATTTGAGAGAAAACTTCTGTCGTCAATTTGCACATTATTATATATTTTGAATCCCAGGCCACAGACAGGCCAATTAAACTGATCAATTATTTTTTTTTTTTATATTTTCGTAGAAAGCAATCACTTTGTGGTTTAACATTTTAATGAAATAAAATAATATTTTTTGTTTAAAACCACGAATTTTATTAATTTTAAGACCGACCGGTTTCGCTTCACTCGAGCATCGTCAGGGTACAAAATTAAACAGTTTAATTTTGTACCCTGACGATGCTAGAGTGAACCGAAACCGGTCGGTCTTAAAATTAATAAAATTCGTTGTTTTAAACAAAAAATATTGTTTTATTTCATTGATCAATTATTGTTCAAGAAAGATTTTCGACATTTGAATATGTTTCATCAATTTTACCGAAGTAGAAAAAAATTGATCTCACTCTTACACACTGACACGCCCACAATACAATTCTATCGGTTGATATCTTCACTGGATTCTGTATGCACCAATTTCGGAGAATTTTAATTTGCCGATTCACAACCGGATGAATATCATAAGAATATTGATTAGTTACATAAGTTACATCATTTTCGGAAATTTTGAATTTACCGATACGTCACTGCATTAATGCAGGATGCGTTTCATGTTCCAGGTTTTATTTTTTAATACCTTTTAAATGTAATACAAATTTATATTTTAATGATTGCTTATATGGTCTTTAATATTTGGACTATGATGTCGGTCAAGTAGCCGCTTCTGGCAGTGGTGCAAAGGCTACTTCTGGCGTTATTTCGAGTGTTGTCCTTAAACATCGAGGTTATGGTTGTTTATTGGTGTACACCTTTCCCTTCAAGCACCCCTAATAGAAATAAATCGCGAGGGGTCAAATCAGGGGATCGTGAGGGACAGTCGATATCACCACTTCTTGACAGTAACTTTCTCCGCGTTCACAATTGTTCAACTATTTGAATAAAATGTTTTAATATTTTTTGTTATTTGTTTTTGGGGTGTTATGCCAAAAAAACAAAAATACTTTTGGCCGTGAAAATCTTAAATCATATTTAAAATGTTTTAATAGTTTTAACACGTTGTTGCGGTATCAGATGCTCCATAGTAAACTTTTATCGACCACTCTCCATGACTGTCAAATTCCAACTGACAAAATAAATGTTATCTAAACCAAAATGGCGGCCAAAAAAAACGATCTGGAACATAAAACCAACCAAATACGACGTATGACAAATATGGTTGCAGATAAATAATGTTAAATACAATATTTATAAATGTTGTTATCATAGATATTAGAAATGAAAGCAGGTCATAATCCATGATTAGTATAGTTTCGCAAACATCGTTCACACATATCACTACAAATCTCGTCTACGCACAGCGGAGCCGCCCCGCCTTCTACCTTCGCTTTGATAGTCCGTACAGTTTGGTCGTAGCTGCACGCTTCCATGCAATAACTCCATTTATTTCAATTATCTATGGTCGCAAATAAATACCTACAATACCAATGTTGGTATCTTCACTGTTCTCATAACAATGGCCTGTGTTTGTAGCGGATCAGTTTTTTTCCTCCAGTCCCAGCCACGGCCGACTAAAGTCTCGTCGGAGGAAGAAACGGCCGGATACAGAAGAAAAAACGACCTTGTTGCGAGCGCAGCAAAAAAAGTGAGGGTAGAATTACAAAGAGTTACTGAATTGAACGCGAGTCTTTTAAATGTGTGGACATTAATTAATAAATATACGAACGGTATTTATATGATTAAGTAGAATCTTATTTGGAATAAGCAATAATAAACAAGCTCTCAGAATTGAAAGAAAACATGTACATGATTCCCTTCTAATCTGGAGAAATTAAATTTGTTAGTTACGACTAAAGACCTACTTTATAAGGAAAGTAATGTTATTTGTATAAAACAGCTATATATCACTCAAATACTTTGTCGATTTTTTATCAATATCAAATTTGCTGAAAGAACACAACAAACGAGGACAACTAGAATTAGCTCTACATTGAACTTTGTGGCGGTACATACTAAAACTTCTTTTGGTCAAAGAAATTATTTATATCAGGCAACATTTATGTTTAATATTCTTCAAAATCATATTAAGTCTACCAATTCTTTAGTTAAATTTAAAAAGTTTATTAAGATTTTTGTATTGACAGACGATTGTCTTAATATTTTTTCATCCTTGTCCTTTCTTAAATAATAAGATTTTATATAAGTCCCATTTGCTAAAAACTGAATGTCACCCAAGCTGTCTTTATTATCAAATTTGCTACTTCTTTTGAAAAATGATTAATGATTAGTTATGGTTCAAATATTGTTACAATATACTGTAAAATTATCCATCTGGTAACATATCCAATACTTATTTTTTCTTTTTCTTTCAAAACTTTTATGTAGCCGTCTTACGTTTGGGAAAGTCAATTCATAGGAAATACCTCCGGTGTTGCAAGCACAAGTCGATTTAAAATTTATTGCATAATCAATATCGGTATGGCTATCAACAGCGCGACCGTGCTCGGGAAATCGGTATAAAAACATCCGTAGTTCCGCCTATTTATCCGAATATAAATAAATAATACAAATACTGTAAAAACATTATATATGTCACTAGTAAGGAGTCATATAGAATACAATTCCACGGTTTGGTCCCCAAACTATGAGGTTCGTTCACATGCGATTGAAAGAATCAAAAATAAATAAAGATATGTTAATTTTAAAATTATAACGTACTTTGTTCATTAAATTTAATAAAATTATCTGATTGTAGAATCATTTTCGATTTAACCTTTTTTTTAATGTTTCTTTATTCAATGAAATTAATAGTTACATGCAATGAGGAATTTTTCGACCACCATGCTAGGCACATGCCCGTGTTATGGTGGTCGGACCTGTTTGTATAAAATCATTAATTCAATGTTTGATACCCCTGATTAATTATATGTAATATCTTTTCATACTCCAAGCAGGTCAGTTATAAGACAGTACCTACCGTATTATCGTAGCAATTCTACATCAATGTCCCAATACTACACTCTTATGCGATGGATTCAACAGCTAGGAAACAAATACTACGATGTTGTTGATATACCTATTTAGTACCTACATCAATTTCAGTATATAAGCATACCTTATTGAAGTTTTTTTCAACAAGTATTGGAATATTTTAATAAAGGTATTTAATTTGAATAACACATAATAATTTTGTCGACAAAGGAAAAAAAAATGGATTTTTTATGTTTTGTTTGCTGTATGGATCAAGTTCAGTGATATTTTGTCTTTCTATTTATTTTTGTGCTATTGTTTTAAATAGTCGTTTCCTGCACTATTTTCGTGTACAATTTCGTGAATATTGTTTTATATATATGTATGTAAAAGCCTTAATAGACGTGAAATAAATATTGTAAAGTTATCGATTTCACAGATAGGTTTACAAAAAGATAAAGGTTCATATGGATGGAACAAGTATTTAATATGGCCCAAAAATTCTCAAAGTGAACAAAGATGTCAATATCACCAAAGTATTGGTTTCCCACTGTGTGAAACCGCTGGCGCTGTATCGGAGAGTGAAAAATTAATACTAAACTATTATACAGGGTGTCCCGGGGTAAAGTGCGCTAACTTCGGAAGGTGATTCTGTACATAATTTGATAAAATACATAATTCGTCACAGATTCGAGCCCTAGGTAACATAATTTAGGCTATTGATATTATTATTATACGAGTAAACGTTTACTACACTTTGTTTAGTTTGTTTTCGTTTAATTGTTTCTTTCGAATGACTGTTTTGTAAGTCGGCCTCGCGAACTGACGGAACAACTAACAAGCAACAGAAGTAGGTAGGTATCGGCGGCCGGTATAAAGAACCCAATGGTTTTCGTATGCAAATGAGGCATTTGCCATCGGTTTAGCCGATTCCCCATCGAACACCGAACAGGTCCCCAGCTTTATGCAAGTTCATGGTTATTGCGTCCAGATTAACCGGGTCAGATAAAGCGGATAACCGAGAATACGCCATTTTGAGTTTAAAATGCAGATTTTTTTTTAAAATACCCTTTCCCAAATCTACACATATACGAATTTACATAATCGGCGCCGTAACCCTTTGGAGAGTCTTGGTCGACTTCAGGAAATGTCTCAACCGCTACAAATCTTCTACTGTTTCCCTTCCAGTTCATTTTATTTTTTGTTTATGTTAACTCCAGACAGAAGGCCATGAGGAAAATAATCTCCCTCAGGGCGTATGTCATCTTGGGGGATACTGTGTGGGTGGGTCTTTTTTAGGAGAGGAGAGTGAACACGGGTCTTGACACACACACCTAAAAAAAGTGATATAAAATCATTAAAAGCGATGAAAAAATCTTTACATGTTATATCCTTAATATATAATCCTTAACCTACGTAACATATAAAATATAGTTTTTGTTTCATCACTTTTCATGACTTTACAAGTTTATCACTTTTTAAAGTGTTGAAATGTCATTTTGATGAGTTATCCGGTCACCGAGAGACCCATGTTATAGGAGGGTGGAAAAACAGGCAAGTTATTTTATATTATTACAGCCCTAAAGAAGGTTAGTTATAACCGAAACTAGTCGACTATTTGTAAAATTGTATAATAAAGTAGTTTAAAACAAAGTATTTTTTTCATTTAAATTAAAATGCTTATAATTAAAAAGACAAGTAGAGTTCCGGTTTACAAAATTAAGCAGTGTGTTATGTATGTATTAAATATATTTATATAGGTATTAAGTATACACGGCGAGACACAAATACATAATGACGAGCACTTCAAGAGAAGGCTTGCGCAATTCTTAATATTGCGTAAGACCGTGAATAATTTGTCAACGAATGCTTAAAAGAATACGTAAAGAGACTGATAATGTCTGCAGAGAATTTTAACATTACAGACTCGAGTAAGGCATAAAAAGCGTAAAAAAGAGAATAACTATAAATTACATAACATATTTGGCAAAACTTTGGGCAATATCAACGGCGTGATAAACGTTTACGACGCATTAATTCACCAGATTAATATTATACTATAGTCTTTTATTGACTTAATTAAAATAATTATTTACCGTTTCATTAGCGTTTAATTTTGGGAAGAACGTTCTTGGCGAGATCGTTAGCAAGGCAAACGAAATGCGCCGAAGGCAATTTGATAATCAGTTTTGGAAGACTCGCAGTCTCAGCTAGGAATTGGTTAGGTTAGGTTATTTTTGCAGCGAGAATTACCTCACTGAATCTGTGTTCAATAACAGGTTTTTGTTTACTGTACGCGGAAAATGAACATTTTAGAAGATACTAAAGTGTTGCAATAAGTATTAGTCATAGGATTCTCTGGAATCTGAAGTAATTTGTAAAAATACATAATAATTATGCAGTCACCAGTTTCTCGAATAATGCACGGAGACAACTTATTGATATAAAATATTGCTACTTCTGAACAAATGAATTGAAAAAAATCCTAAGAAACTATCAGGAAAACGCGAATGTGTTATGAGAATGTCGGAACACGTGTTCATAAAAATTATAATATTGTCCCATTTCTTCATTGTATTTATCAGGATAGGCGCCGCTGCATAAATACGTGTTCCGATATATTTAGAATGGACTATTTTTTTTTAGAAAATGGCTGGCCATCACGTTTATAACAAAAGTAGCTGACGCCTACCCGGCGTTTCTGGAAGTTATCCTTAGGATATAAACAAACCATTGCAGATTTTTTTGTAGGCCTTTTTAAGATATACAATTTCGTAGTATATTATTTTGATGTACCTCATTTAGCCAGGGTTAGCAGTGTAAGCGAACGAAATTATTTTTTCCACGACTTGATTACCAAATTTCGACTTTTCTCTACTTTCTATAAATATAATATGCATGTTTTATATATATATAAACCTTCCGGAAGAAATTTTCAAAATGATAATAAAAACCCTATCAAAATCCATTGCGTAGTTTAGAAGAACTAAGTGCAAGAACAGACAGACACGGATAGTGTTTTATACTATTTAGAGATCATAATAAATCAGCCATACTCGTTTTTCTCCGTGAATAATTTTGTTTATATTATTCACTTTGCTAAGTTTGCAACAGAGCCATCAACTGTCAACTGATAAGAAGGTTATCAAGGAATGTCGGAGCGTTCCTTCGCTGTAATTTAATTAAACAACATATAATGGATCTATAAAAACATAAATAAAAGTCGCCTGGAATCTGTCGGAACATCGGAGAAAACTGCAAAGTATGTTGAGAATGATTTCTTGCTTCATTTTGTAGCGAAAACACTTCTAGCATCGCCGTGGTGACAACAACGGAGATATTTGGTGACACTTTTTACGAAGCAGTCAATGTAAAGGTGACAGGAGATGTGTTTAATTTGCCGAAAGTATTTAGAGTTAATATGAAGATAAATAGGACTGCTTAGTACACTATACAAAGAGGAAAGGTAGATTGCAATCTTGGGCATAAAAGATACCGCAGACCAATTTATTATTGCAACGAATCTAATGGGGAAAATTGATAGAAGAGACGGCTGCTGAAATTCGTTGCAGAATCGACCAAAGTGGACAACGATGACTTTTAAACATGACAAATTTGAGACGAACAAAATACGAAGAGATATAATAGATAACTGTAAAGCAAGTCATACTACCATGGGATGGAATTGGAAGCTCTGAGTTCCGAAGAACTCTCGCCATTGAACGTCCGCTTCTCTTTATAAATGCAAAACCTAAATAAATTAAAAATAAAGAATAATTTCAATTATTTAAGTATTTGCTTAAAAAAAACACTCCGTAAGAAAAAACAAAAGCATATCGAATATAAAAAAACGTAACATAAACAGGACATGAATTAGTTGACTGAGCGCAGCGAAGTTCTGCTTTATCTGCACCCTTTTTGCATTTCGTCTGTCCGAAAATTTGTTTGTCTTTATTTGAATCTTTAATGAACAATTATTTGTTTTAATGGTTCAGTAAACATTAGTTTTTCAAATGTGTATGTGTTTATTTGTACTTTCTTATTCGCATATTGAGATGTGACGTTGCTTTGAACAAATTGTAGATTCCATATTTGAAACAATAAAAAATGTTACCTAGAGTATATGGTTTATAAATGAACTTATAATTGTAGCAATTCTTCTTCAACGTATGAGAGGAATCCAAAATTTGGGAAACATATACTCCGATGTTGTAGATATATTCAGTTCAACAATGTTGTATCATAAGTTGGTTTTAATACGTTTTTTGTGTAATTAATAAATATATCTGCTTTATTTAATGAAATGGTTTAACTCTGGGTGTGCAAAATGAAGCTGTTTGATGTGTGATAAAATTTAAATTTTCTATCTTTTTTCTTATTCAACAATTTCTTTCTATTCTTCTCTTTAAGTTTGTGAATATATTCTATAAAATATATATTGAAGTACCTACTTACAAACCTAAAATTGCCACCACACTTCACAAACTCAAATAATATGTACTATAAACACGTCTTAAATCAGTAAAAATAATAATTCTTACACATATATTATTACAGATCATAGAAACAGTGAAAAAAATTAAGATGCTTTGCTAACTTATCTCTTTTATTGTAAACATGAAAGTAATTTCCACAATGTTATGTAAAAAGTGATTTCTTCAATGTTACGAATTTATTGTTATGTATTTGTGGTACATTGCCTACTTCATATGAACCAACCTATCAATTTGATTGTCCTGAAACAGTAAACCTTCCCAGCTGGACAGTCAAAGCTTCATTATTCTGTTAATTGAATTTTTTAGTATCTAAGAAATAAGTAAAATATTATAATTGCGGAGGAAATTTTGGTTTTAATTTATTAAATAAGAGAAAAATACCGTTTTGGACGCTAGATCTACTAACTGTTCATAGATCTACTACATTTTTAATGTTATACGATTGTTCAAGTTGTTATCTGAATGACTAGCATACAGAATTCTGTTCCAAAATCCTGAGGGAAGACCATATGACTTCAAGGAGAGAACTGATACTGACGCTGTGTGAGAAGTTACTATTGAACTTTACAGGATATAAAATAGCACGCCTTATCGAAGCGATGATAATGAGATAACTGAGGTCAATAAATAAAATAAAATTGAAAATTAAAGAATTAAATGGAAAGATAAAACATGTTAATGACAAGGTAACATGATACGTAGGTACTAAGGTACCGCTAATCCGTTATCAGTTCTTAGATCCGTAATAGATATCTGAGGTAAAAATATTTTTTTTTTTTATAAATCGTAATTTTCTAAGAAAATGGTGATAGAGTGAACAGATTGAACAAAACTAAATAATAATAATAATAATACCTGGATGACTTTTACAGCGCCGTTTTTGTGCAAAAACACCTCAAGGGCGCTGTACAAACTTATAATACATTTCTACAGTGTTATTACTTAACTATTTATGGAGAAAATATACAGTACAATACTTACCTGGTAGGTCACTTGAGATTAACACTTAATTAATATTATCTAATTGTTTATTGGCGAAATTTAGATACAGGGTTTAGGACTTAATTGAAAAATTGAATATAACTGGACTTTCTCTTAGGATTGGTATATTTAATTTAAGGGTACGACAACTTAAAAAGGTAAGTTTTTAGTTTAGACCTGAATTCTGTTGGACTTGTTATGGATCTTAGTTCCGGAGGGAGTTTATTCCAAGCCTTCGGCCCAGATACTCCGAAAGCGCGATCACCAAACTTAGTATTTGGCTTGCGCATAGGTTCTATCAGTCTGCCTACAGCTGCTGATGTTGCTGATCTAAGCGTTGACTGCCTCAGACCAGTGTTTTCCGGGAAGCATAGTTCAGAGCTTGATGGATTTAAACACCATCCAGCACAGTTTGTACTGGATTCTTTCAGGGCACTTGAGCCAGTGAAGGTTACGAAGGTGTTCTGAAATGTGCGAATATTTTGAAACCCCGGTTATGAGCCGTGCTGCTGCATTAAACACTGATTGAAGTTTGTCAATTTGATATTTTGGAAGGCTGGCATAAATGCCGTTGCAGTAATCGAGACGTGAGACTACGTAAGAGTTGATAAGTAGTTTTGTTGCTTCTGAAGGAAGGTTTCTTCGGACAGACTTGAGTTGTCTTAGGTGAAAAAAACCGGTGCTTACAGTCCTATTTATTTGACTTTTAAACGAAAATTCTGAATCTAAATTGACACCGAGAAGTTTGACTGTTGTTTTTGGGATGATATCGCTGCCGGAAATAGTAATAGGTGAATTGTCTATGAAATGTTGACGTTTGTTTGTAGCTACCCAGAGGAACTCAGTCTTAGATGGATTGAGCTTCAGCTTGTTTGAAGACATCCAACGAGTTATTGCTTCTAGACATTCAGTTATACGGATCTTGAGACTATTGATTTCATTTGAAGCGCAGTAAAAATAAACTTGCTGATCGTCAGCGTAGCAGTGAGACAAGAGATCAAATGACTCGTTACTATACTGTACACTTCAGTGCCTTATCGAAGCGATGGGTCCCCCAACCAGAAGCAAAGGGAATCTTTACAAAAAAAAACTATTGAATAAACCAGAAAAAAAGGTTAGAAAACTATAAATTTAATTTAATTTACTCCGCATATCATAGCCAAAGGTGACCAATGAGGGAAACCTGAGCTTTAGAGGAAAAAATATATAATAAGAAGTAATTGTTGATCTAAGTACTAGTACATAATGAATTATTTGGCGTGTTGGAAATAAGCCGACGAGGCTCAGTGGTCCAGAGCGTCTGACCGGACATCAGAAGGCGCGGGTTCAATTCCCGTCGGTGGCATTTATTTTTACTCGGGAGATATTTTCAATTTGTATTGATATTACAGGAGACTAATTATTGCTTATAATAATTTATTATCCTTTGTGCTATGCATCAAAACCTTGTCTTATAAACATTAGTTTATCATTTAAAAAAATAAGAGCTTTGAAATCGAAAAAGATAGAGAAACGCAAGTGAAAACGTCATCAATTTCGTAATAACATTATTTACAGTCATATCTCCTCAGGTAGCATTGTTATGACAGGGATATGACCCTGTTTAATACCCAACACGGCCAATTCATCGCTTTTATACAACTGTACTAAAAAAACCCGACGCTGAGTTTTCGAATGATTATTATCAACAGTGGCTCGTTTTAATAGCGCTAAGTTAACCGGTAATTTTATAATATGTATGTACGCTATAGAGCACTGTACAGAAAATCCCCAAAAGCGTCTTCTTCTTTGTATTTGTGTGTTGGGGGAGAGTTGGTGTAGGTTATAGTGAGATGCGGAGTTTATTCAGCCAGTCGATGATATTGGTTGTCAATTAATTCAGCTCAATGTACCTCAGGGAAACTGGTGAAGGGAATATTCTTCTAAAATGTGTTTTTTTGTTAACATTTATCACTTTCCACAACATATTGAATGAAATAAAATCTATTTCATTGCAGTAACATATATAAAATACAGCGTAGGGCGTAGTAACGACCCCTGTGGCACGCCTGCAAACGTATTTATTTGGTTGCTTCAAGGGTCTAAAATTGTTCACTAATCTTACTATTTAAAAAAAATCCACAAATGATTTGTGCAGGTTTCCTGAAAGCAATATCAATTTCTTCGAGAATTTCCAGTAATTTCCTACATACTACTCAAATTATATCAATTGCTTCAAATGCCTTTGAATTCAAATGTCAATGAATAATAATAATAATTATTATTACCCACCCCTCATACCTTTTTTTCCCCCTGAACTTCCTTTCCTTAAAAAAACCCTCCACACAGCATCTCCAAAGATAGCATAGGCACTTAGGAAATTAATTTCTCCTATGTAGGGTTAGTGAAAAAACAACAAGTTGCTTGCTTATTATTTTCAAAGTCTGCCACTGTAGAGTGGAAGATACTACCAGTATCGCCCTGGTGTAAGACCACCATTCAGAATTGAAACGTTGCTCCAAATGGCTTTAGCCGTGTTTAGTGACTAGATCTGAATAGCCAGGTACTGCCCCACCTTCCTCTTTCCCTTCCCCACTTACCTTCAGCCTCACAACATCCCCCAATTGGGGATGCCATAGTCTCACTGGCTCCAGACGGGAGCAGTTGGGACTCTTGTGAGGTATTCACTATAAAAAAAAAAAAAAACTGCGTTCGCCGCGACTGAAGCAGAATCACCTTCATTCCAAAAAGTTTTACTAAAAGTGTGAGATAAACCGATGTGAACAAAACTATCGCCAATTTACATGAATTTACGTGAATCAATTTGATTAGGTGTTCAAGGTTGGTCAATTTCACCCGAAGTAAGATAAAATTTAGATTACTTCGAGCTCACGGACACTCCTACAAAGCACTTATATCGCTTAATCTCTTCAGTGGAATAGAGTACATAATGAATTATATTACTTGGCCATGAAATGCGTGTTTTTTGCTGAACACCAATCTTATTTACTAGTTTTTTATTGTAATGCCAAGGTTTATATTATTATAAATTAATCATGAAACGGTAGATTTATTGACATAAATTACTTGACTAATTTTATAATGCCTTTTTAAATGTCAACTCAAGGGCAGTTTACAAAATTACAAACAATACCCCCAGGTAAAATTATCCAATGTTCATTTTCTCATTTAAAATATTTTTTCATAGAAACGATTAATCTTTTTTACCTATAAACTACATTTTTCGAAAAAAGTTATTTTTCTTTTTTTACTTCTGAAAGTATGTAGAATCATCCCCCGAAGTTTGCGCACTTTACCCTCTGATATCCTGTATAGAAATTTAAAGGTATCCGAGAACTACGAAGTTTCACAATTTTGTGACAATCTGTCATCAATTAATATCGGCTGTGGGTCTATCTGCGACAGATTGTAACGCTGGTTCAATGAACTCGGATATGTTTTAAATTTATGCGTCATTTTAATAATTGTAATTGATTGTGTGAAGAATTTAGACAAGCAAATATTTTATAATATTGTAAATACAGAAATTTTAGTAGTTGGAACTGATGTATCAAGAATTAATAAAGGTTGCAGCTATGTTTAGCGATCTAAACATCTAAATACAGAAGCATTTACAAATTACGTCTATACGTCTTCTCGTACTACATCCCTCTATCAAACTTCCTTCATCCTCTAACCATTCCACAAATGGGGACCCCATAGTTTTACTTTCCTAGGTCGTGATCAGAAATGAACAACCAGGTACTGAAATAAGATTTCTTGATATGATTTCAATGCAACACAATGACGCGATGAAGAAATAACACTTTGATTGCTGATTTTTCAATGTAATAAGGAATATTTTAAATAAAAAATACGTCTATAATTAAGTTGACATTGTTGAGTCGTGCATGTTTTACATCCAGACTAGTGACTTGAAATTCTTTCACAACCGGAAAAATATCTTAAACAATGCATTATTTACAAGAATTATTGATGAATATCTTTGAAAAGCATACGTCATTGATTCATGTTTTACAATTATGTGCATACCCTGCACACAATGTTACATTAAATTCATGTTGATAAATCATATGAAGTTGGTATGGCATATTCACACTTTTAACCCCTCCAGCGTTTTCGGGTCATATATGACCGGAAGTCCACATTTTATAAAAGGATTTTAATCTTTTTTATATCTCGCGGAAATACGTATTTTAACGACTTTTTATTAAATTAAGCGGAAAAGGTGAAGTTAGAGTATTCTTACAAATTTATTTATTTAAAAATAAGATGTACAATGGAAGATGCTCTGAGGAACTAGCGTCATTGATCCCTTCGGCACCGGTGCGTAGTCGGGATACACGCCAAACGCGCGCCCAACATTTGTACACGGTTGACATTTGTCACATGAGAACGGGTCGCTTCTACGATTCGTTCTTAAGTTCAACAGCTCGGCTGTGGAACGAACTGCCGGCCTCTGTGTTTCCTCCCTCCTACAACATGGGACTCTTCAAGACCCATGTTCACTCCTTCCTCTCCACAAAAAGACCCTCCACACAGCATCCCCAAATATGACATAGGCCCTGAGGGAAATTATTTTCTTCAGGGCCTCCTGTGTGGAGTTAATATAAAAAAAATGTATACAGGCTGTTCGGGGGTAAAGTGCACTAACTTAGGGGGTGATTGATTTTAAAAGTAGGAAAGATAACAAAAAATTTCCTACGTTTTATGGTAGTTTTTAGGAAAAAAAGTTGATTTGTTTGTATGGGAAAATAAATATTTTCAAATAGAAAAATATTTTAGTATGGGAAAAAAAAAGTTGGAATTTCGAAAAAAGTTATCTATTTTTTTACTTCTACCATCATTTAGAATCACCTCCCGAAGTTAGTGCACCTTACCCACGGACACCCTATATATATGGAAAACATTGCAAACTGAACAAAAATGTTGAAAGAACTGTTGAAGGGTTAAAAATCAAATGTTCGATCCGTTGTGACCTCTCGTTCTGATAAAGGAGTCGTTTATAAGAGAGAGGAAGATAATATAATGTAGCTCTCAGAGGTAGATGTGTAATACATGCGTCAGAAACACGTTATTTAAAAAAGTTTTCCGGTATAAAATAATAATATTGTAAGTACAGTAATTTAGAATGTGTCCCCTTCCGTAGACTGGACAAAAACAATCCTAAAAACGTTATATCTACCGATTTGACTGATGACGCCAATAAATTTACAATCGACGAAATTGTTTATCTGCGAGAATGAATTTTGATGATTGAAAATGTGCTGAAATCGAAATAATGAATTAGAGTGAAAAATATTAATAATATTACGCCGATTCTGAATATATAATTTTAACTGTATATAATTTGACTGCGGTTTACAAATTACTGCAAAAGAAATCATGTTTTTTTAATTACAGTGAAAAAATTAATAATATACGCTGATTCTGAATATATAAGTTTAACTGTATATAATGTGACTGCGGTTTACAAATTACTGCAAAAGAAATTATGTTTTTTTTTAAATCTTGGAAAATAACTGTTTTTTCATGGCGAATCAGGATTGACCTTACTGTAATACTGTAATACTGCGAGTAGAATACATCTTGGCCTTTGAAATAATCGAGTATTTTTTAGATAAGTCTTTTTATAAGCCCAGAAAAAAATAGTATAAAGGCCTATGAAAACTGCTTTAAAGTTCAAAATCTCCTACTTACGAACCCATTTTCGGTTATGATTTTATTGTATAATTTGGAAAATTAAGTTATTTATAAAATGATCGAAAAAAAATTAAATATTTATGCCTGAAAATCCACAAAATAAAATAAAAGGCACCTTTTGGCCATGTTTTTTTTCTTGCATAAATCAAAACAGGCGGATGGTGTTAAGCGGGAATTTAAACCTTATCGCCATCTACGTAAGGGTTGTTGTTGATAGCGGCTCAATTTAAAATATTACACGACGTAGTGCATCGCCTTAATATCATTCTACATTGTTGTTTCATCACTTGCAAATATGTTTATTTTATCTGTGAAAAAGCGCGACGCAAAATTCCACGTTAAAAATCATAAGTAGAGATCCAGACACTGTATTTAACAATAATAATAATAATATTTGGATCATTTATATAGCGCCGTTTTTGTGCAAAATCACCTTTTACAAGAAGTCCTCATAGTACTTATTTTATTGTGAAGAACGCTAATTTAGCTGGAAAATATAATAAAACTCAAGAATATTTACATTATGTCTTCATTGCATTATATTTTTCAGAACATACTACATAGGATAGATTTGTATGTTTTTTTATAAATTTATATACCCATAAACACATTATCAGGCAAGTATTATATGGTACAGCGTACAACGGGCGATTGGCAAATTACCCCTGGCGTTACATAAAATTCTCAATTCCTGCACAATATAGTACATATTTCGGAATAATTTAATCATTAATCATATAAATATGTAACCTTCAGTGAATAATAGTTTAACGGTAAGTCTCCGTGGACAGTAGCCAGTTGACCCATAATAAGCGAAATAATTATCTTTATCGACGAATAATACTATAATGACATGGTCATTAAAGTGTTTATGTAGAATTAATTTTTGACAAGTTGATGGTGATTTATTCGAGGTGATTATCATCTAACACATTACATAATTAGAGATGATAGAATTGTATAAAAATAGTGTTACTCGTGAAAAATCACGTAATGTAATCTTATCTTGTTGAGATGAAAACTGAGAAAAAATAATTCTACAAAAACAAAAATTATTACAATTTTCAAATATGGAATACAATCAAAATAATCCTCACGTAAAATGTATTCATATAGTGGCTCATAACCGTGTAAAATCACGGGATAAGCTAAATTGATGATAAATCAGTTCAAATTTTGAAAACAACATAATCGTTAAAATAATTTTCTTTTAAATATACGTGAGAAAAAAGGCGCGAGCTGAACCGCGTATGATGGGAAAGGACCGAAGCAATCGCAAGCATCAACGCTTATAAAGGTTGATATCTACCTACTTGTATCGCTTGTCTGAATTATTGACACGATCAGTTACAATTTTGAATATGACAATCAGATTAAAAACCAAATTTGAGTTCATTGAAACAGATTTCACGCAGGACTAACGGACATCACAAACAATCGAGATGAATACATTTGATATTTGAATAGATATCTACTTTATCTACGAAAAATAAAAAAAATAATTTTTCCAATCAGTTCCAATTTTTCTAAATTCTCAGTTTACTCGTGTGCACAATTTTCTCTCAGCATTCATGCGTTTTGTTTATGCATCTGCTAATGAAACTCCACCTGTAACTATTGCCTATAATAAATATTATGTGCATAGAAATTTAATAATAATATTTGGATGATTTGTATAGCGCCGTTTTTGTGAAAAATTATTCAAGGGCGCTGTATAATTATATGCTCTTTCCTATTACTAAATTTAGATCGTACAAACTGTTATCAACCTTTGGCTAACAGATTGCATCCACCGGTTCTTCAATCTAAATAATACAAATAGATAATAATATTAATTTTATCGATGCATCGATGATTAGGTCGTTCAATATGAATACGATTAGAGTTATATAATATTATTGTTAATAATAATAACATTGTATAAGTATATGTAAAAAAGAAGCATTTTGTATACCTAGTTATAATTTTTGTATTTGTTTTCAATAAATAAATTGAAGTAGAAAACGAAGACTTTGTGGTTTAACATTTTATGTAAAATAAAGCGAACACGATATAAATTGTTGAAATATTTGTGATCTGACGTTTTCGCTTGTATTCAAGAGGGCAGTATAATATTATCAATCATTATTGCCTACCGGTTTCGCTTAAACTATCCTGGTAATAAGCCAAACGGTTAGTTTACATTTCCACATCTACAAGCAACAATTTTTTAAAATTATTTATTAGTGCTTACCTACAAAGTGACTTGTCTCATAAACAAATAATTATAAATAAAAAATGTATATACAATATTATTGTAATAACTTTTGAAGGTTAAATGAGGAAAAAATAGTGAATTAAATGTAGAATTTGACATATGAAAAATAATAAGATCCCAATGGCCGAGTGGTTAGAGGCGTTGTCCTGGTAAGACAGAGATTCTGGGTTCGATATCCAGTTGAGACCGTTACCTTTTTTTATTTTGCTGTATCTAGTTCTGTTTCATGTTTCGTTTGTATTTATTAGTATTATTTTCTTCTTCAAAAAACTATAGCTCGTGTAGAAGAACAAAATGTATTATTTAATTCTAAGAGGATGGGGCGACTGAATGCATTTGCGCCACTCGCCCGAAAATATCACAGCGTTGCCCTTACAAATAATAATAGGGGAGGGTATTAACCCCCCTTTACGCGTGCTAAAAGACTGAGCATAAAATAGTAAATGTCCATGGAAACTTGTTACAATAATTAGTTTAAATTGAATAGCTTACCACTTATTCTCCTCATGATTCTTAATCCCCGGTCGTAACAGCAAAGCAATCGGAACCAGACACAGTTTGACAACTCCTAACCAATGTATCACAACACTCGTCAACACAAAACATAAGATTCAATGACAACAAATGCCCCCAAATCCGTCACAACTTTCACAACAAGCACTGTTTTACTATCAAAACAAGCCCAGGACATCCACCGATCGATCGGCAATCACATAAAAATGCAAAAACCCCGGCGTTATGGGCATTTCGTAAAAACACGCATCGGGTAAAAAGTCGCAGCACGGAGATCACGCGGACATGTTTAGCGTGGCGCTAACTTTAAAAGACTGGGGTAGTTAGTTCGGCGCGCGGCCGTCAGGTTGTGATTTGAGTTGCTGCCGAGAGATGACGGTAGTGCGGCGGTTAGGTGCGCAGGCGCGGGCACGTGCGTCGATAAACTGTCAAAATTTTGGCGGGAGGTTTGTATTTGAGATACAATATTATTATAATTCCAATTTTGAAAGAGACAATAAAAATAATTACCCGTTAAAATATTATATTATGGGTAGATACCTATATTACCTACCTACGTTATCGCTTGTTTGAATCCTTAACACATTGCACATGACACTGAAACCTAAATCAATTTTTTGTTTTTACTTCGACAATTCATTCCTCACTTTAGTTATTGCAAAGTTTTATCATACAAACTTAACATTATTATCAACAATAACAAGTTAATTCCAGGGGAATTGGGAAATACAAGGAAATTATGCCTACCAATTACCTTAAGAGATTAAATACTGAAAGTGGTAAATAATTTTTTGTCTGGTTTCGTATTTTGTATTTAGCATTTTAACATTTTATATCTAGTGTATTCTAAAACACTGCTGTAATAATATTATATTACATACGTAGTTTGGACTTTACAACTCTGAGACATAACCAAACAGTTCCGTGAACAGCAGATGTAGTGTCCAAAAAGGTATGTTTCTAATATTTACTTTTAATAAATCAAAACCTAAATTTCCTCTGAAATCATACGATTTATTAGCAGGTACTCAAATACCTACCTACGTAATCATAAACAATAAATACTTCAAGATTTTTTTTTAAAATTTCATTTTAAGTAATAATACGATTTATCCAAAGCAATATCACCATCTCCATGACAATTCTTTTTTATAACTTTCTTCAGGACAGTAGGTACCATAATATTTCGATATGACAGCTCGTAGTAAGAACCACGATCACGCCAAATCTGACTGGATCAAAATGTACTATCAAACACGTCCACCATCTTCGGAACCGGAACATAACAAATAAATTCACAGACAAATGAAATGCCAAATGGTCGAATTTAAACAGGACTTCGGCACATCAGTCAATAAAATTGCACAATAACGCAACATTTTCCTCATTGTAGGAGCAAGGAGCGTACCCCATAATACTTAAGGCTATGCACTACGTCGTGTAATATTTTAAATTGAGCCGCTATCAATAAAAATCCTTACGTAGATGGCGATAAGGTTTAAATTCCCACTTAACACCATCCGCCTGTTTTGATTTATGCAAGAAAAAAACATGACCAAATAGTGCCTTTTATTTTATTTTGTGGATGTTCAGGCATGAATATTTTATTTTTTTTCGATCATTTTGTAAATAACTTAATTTGCCACATTATGCAATAAAATCATAACCGAAAATGGGTTCGTAAGTAGGAGATTTTGAACTTTAAAGCAGTTTTCATAGGCCTTTACATTATTTTTTTCCAGGCTTATAAAAGGACTTATCTAAAAAAATACTCGATTATTTCAAAGGCCAAGATGTATTCTACTCGCAGTATTTAATTAAAGCATCTGAAACATTTCTAGGCGACCAAATTTTCAAACCAAAAAAACTTGATTTTGAATGACTACGTATGGCATCGCCTTCCGGTCGTACGTCTGACGTGCCATGTGCTGTAGTGTATACCGGGACTGTGGGACTACCAATGGGCCCGTGTCGGTGCCATGTGCCGTGCCGTGTGCTGGGACCCAAGAGTGTAGATAGTTCCATTGCCGGGACTGTGAGAATGCCAATAGTGCCGTGCGGGTGCCGCACCGCACCTCCCATCGGCTGCCAACCAGCATGTTGCGAGCGCGGAGCAGGACTGGTCAATGTTAGACAGATTGAGGGCCGCACTCAAAAAATATGTATTCGAGGGCTGTTCCAAAATAACACATAACATAAATGAGAAGTATATGCCTGGGTCAATGAAAGACCCGCTTCTACTATCATAAAAGAAGCCTTATTTCAAATTGTATGCAGCTATTGCTAATTATTGCTCATATCAGAAATGGATGAAAATTTACGATTTTCATTAATTTGTCATCAGTCTGTTATAGATTATAGTTATTTATAATTATAGTTAAGTTATAGTTAATTATATAGTTATAGTTAGTTATATTTAATTATATGGTTAATTATATAGTTAGTTATAGTTAATTATATAGTTATCCGCTTCTACTATCATAAAAGAAGCCTTATTTCAAATTGTATGCAGCTATTGCTAATTATTGCTCATATCAGAAATGGATGAAAATTTACGATTTTCATTGATTTGTCATCAGTCTGTTATACATTTTAGTTAATTTAAATCATGTTATATTTTTCAAAGTTGGTGTTAATCACGCATACACACGCGGACATGTAGGTACACATTTCTTCGAACTTGGATGACATTGGAGCAGCATACAAAATAAATATCGGTCTTACCCAATCGCGATTTGGCACAGTTGTTAGAGCGGTTGACTCCAGTCCCTGGGGAGAAGTTTTATTTATTTTTATTTAATCCTTTATTTAATCCTTAGTCTAACCAATTTTGAAAAATATGTTTCCAAATATACCTATTAATAAAAATAGATTTATTGTTGTAAAAAATGTTGTTGATTTTTTAAATTTATTAAATATTTACATCAATCTGAATTTCACTTTTGTTCAATCTTGGAAATGGAACTTCCCGTCATCCGATCTAGCCGAGACTAGGACGAGATCGACTCACCGACTCTTTGTCGATGAGTCAAGTCTCTGTAGAGGAAGGTTCAATTGTCAGTCAGACCAAAAAATGCATCTCGCAAAAAACAGATATATTATATATTAAAAAACTGGGTTGATTTTTTCCATCACAAAATTTACGTAGTCAGAACAGAAATTACTGCGGACTTTACCGTTGTCAAATTAATTAGCTATCTGAAAACTTGATAAATAGCTGTTGATGACTTGCAATAATAACATTATATCGCACACCCAGATGAAGAGTAGTACAACTCAAAATACCACTTTTTTCAGGAACAGCAAAAAACATTTTACTCGATTTTTATGTGACCGATTAAAAATATTTTTATATTTTGTTGTTTGTTATTTTACTAGGATATTTATTTGCTCAATTACTTATCATCAAATACACGTATCACTTGTTTATTAATTAATTTCGTGTTATTTTAGTATTCGTGACTAAATAATTTTTTAATAATTTTATCAACTCAAATTAATCAACTATTATGAATTAGTAAAATTAAAATTACCTACTTTTGTAAACAAAACCGGAGTATGTGGAGTTGATATGTAGAACGCCCGAGAAACAAGACAGGTTCAATCACGAATACCAAATCAACTAAAATAATTCACGCTTTATGACTGCAGTTAATCACGAATACAAAACTAAGTCGAAATAATCCAGTCTTTGTGCGTATTGACAGCACCTTCCCCTACAGCTGGTATGTCGTAATTGGTGATGTGTTACTGTTGTTGGTGGTGGGTGTACGTGGAGCAACTCAGAAAGACTAACTTACATCGCCATCACATTATTATTGATGGAGATTTTAAAACAGGTGTCTTTGTAGTTTGTGTAGTTTTCGACGCAGATTCCGAAAATCGCAACAACTCAATTTTGAATTATTTCGAGTTGTGCTACCCTTTATCTAGGTGTGCGAATTATGTAATTTGTCATACATTTAAAAAAATAAAATTCTTGATGGTTTTATTATAATAACATCACCGTCATGTTAATAGTACAATTTTATTCACTATTCGGTTCAATCCGATCCGTACGAGGGTGGAAGTGAGCAAATAGGTATCTTGCGATAACTAATATATCTATATATCTTCTATAATATATATTCTATATAAATAAAAATGTAAATTTTCGTTTGTCCAAAAACATAAATCTTCGAATGTTCTTCACCGACTAGTTTAAAATTTTGACACAACGTTGTATTCAAATACGCGTGCGTTTTTATATATTATACAGGGTGTATCGGCACGTACCCGACAAACTTTAACCAGCTATTCCCATTAAAAACAAAAAATAAATAAAAAATCCACACTCCGTCACTGTCATTTGCATTGTTTCTCGTGTTCAACAGCTGTTATTAGCAAGTGTGTCAAAAAGTGTCCTCGCTCTTTCGTACACACTAAATAATAATAGTTAAAAATGAGACGAATGGTGCCGTGCCATTTCGTTGTGATTGTAAAAGCGCGTCAACGTAGGTACGTACGTACATTATTCAACGAAACTCGAACAAAATTTTGCCAGACGGGTTTTCAAACTTTGAAAAAGTTGAATAGTAAATTTTTTATTAAAAAAAAAATGTAACCGGACAGCAAAGTGCCCATAACATTTTTTACTCCAAATGTGCTAAGGAATAGGTGGTTAAAGTTTGTCGGGTACGTGCCGATACACCCTTTATAGATGTCATCAGTGACAGGTAAAAAAAAGTTTTTTTTTAAACAGCGCCATCTGTTGGACAACATGCACTATTGTTTCTCTATCTGCATAGACAGGCTAAGCAACAGCAACGCGTTGTACAGCTACTAAAATTATAATTAAAAAACAGAACTTCTTACGAATTTATTTTACAAATACGATAAACTTAACTAACATAACGTCCCTTAGCTTACAACACCGCTCAAGTCGAAAATTGGCGGTTTTCACATTTTAATGCCGATAGATAGAGCTGCTCATTGCGCGTCTAACCATTGGTCACATGATATAGATTTCAGTCAATTAGAAGCCTTCATTCAAAAAGTAGTAACAGCGCGCAAGTCGGTTAGCCTCTCAACACCGCACAAGTCGTTAGTCTGTCATACATTTCTCGTAAAAGTACTTCGCGCTCCGTGATTATTATATTTTTATGTGAGTTTTATCGCTGAAAGGTCTTTGCAAGATGTTTTAATAGAAGATTAAGAGGTAAGCTATATAATACAGTAATGTTTATTCATTATCACATAATATTCATATAGAAAGAAATCATTATTGAATATCTTCATTTACTTAAGCGGTGTTTACTAACCAGCTTTTTTAACTTGGGCGGTGTTTCAAAATGTATTTTATTTCTTTGAGGAAGCTCAATAATTGAAATACACTATGGATGGAAAAGAAATAGATTCATGGAGTTCAGGTGATCATGGTGTTTTGCAAGAAATCTAAACTCAGATCATATGACAACATAACGAACAAAAGCGGCAATATTTATTTGAAAATTTCTGGAAGAACATGAACTGGGAGCAGCAAAGATCATTTATAACTTCTCATGTTAATAAAGTACCAAAGAAAATTACAAAAAAATCCAGAAATCATCCAAAAGAACTGATAGTCGAACTTACGTTTTCACGATTGATAATGTACGTCACCAAGTCTGTAAAAAAATGTTCTTGGCCACTCTTGGCATTAAAGATTCGTTTATAAGATATTGGCTGACAAAAACAGACTGTGCCATGCCTCCAGATTTGTCTACTTCAACCAGTAACCGCAGAAATCCAGAGAAAATTGAAGACCACAAATATGTTGAAAAGTTTTTAGCAGGTCTTCCAAAGATGCCGTCGCATTACTGTCGTGCTAAAACATCACGAGAATACTTAGAACCAATTTTCTCGAACATGACACAGCTCTACCACACATATCAAGATAATTGTGAGTTAGAGGGTAGAATGCCTTGGTCGTAAATTATTTGACAAATTATTTTTGAAACTCACTCTGAGCCTATTCTACCCGAAGAAAGATCAATGTAACGATTGTTGCAGTCATAAAACTGGAAACATTACGGATGAAGAATACGCACAACATGTTTTGAAGAAAGATCGAGCCAGGAGAGAGAAAGATACTGACAAAGATATTGCACAGTCTGGAGCTTGTCATGTATTCACACAGGATGTTGAATCGGTAAAATTGGCTCCGTATCTTCAAGCTAATTCAATTTATTATAAAACTAAATTATGTATCCATAATTTTACATTATACAATTTAGCAACTAAAGAAGTAATGTGTTATTGGTTCGATGAGTCAAATAGCACACTTGAAGCCTTTGTTTTTGCTTCATGCTTAGTAGACTATCTAGAGAAAGTTTTGAGCCAGAAATTATTGCCTGTGATTTTATATTCCGATGGCTGTTGTGCTCAAAATCGCTATGTTACCTTAAGCAATGCTTTATTACGTTTAGCGATTGAAAAAAATATTGTAATTACTCAAAAGTACCTGGTAAAAGGCCATACCCACATGGAATGTGATTCCGTACACAGTGCAATAGAGTGTAAATTAAAAGGTAAAGAAATTTACCTTCCACAACAATACATGGCTATTACTAAAACCGCTAGGAGTGATCCTATGACTTACGAAGCTCGTTATTTGGACTATACCTTTTTTACCGACTTTTCGAAAGAATTAATTTATAAATCTATACGGCCTGGTAAAAAAGCAGGTGACCCAGCCGTCACAGATGTACGTATGCTAGAATACAGACCAAATAGCACAATTTGGTATAAAATTGGTTTTGATGACGAGCTTCAGCCGTTACCACATCGTCCCACGCCAATTAACAGCATTAAACAAATAAATCACCTGCAGAAATTGTATGCAGCTAGAATACCAATTACAAATCGGAAGTATAAAGATTTGCAAGACCTAAAAAGTGTATTACCATCTAGTTGCCACTCTTTTTATGATGACCTTCCGCACAGCAATCGCTAAAGACTGCAACTAACTATTAGACTGGAGATTTCGAGTATATTTTTTTAATTTTATAATTTTATTACTATTATATCTTGTTTAGTTGGAGTTTATTAAAGACTATGTTTTAAATATTTTCCTGGTAAAATAAAAAATAATAATAATAATTGCACTTAGGTACGCTCTAAAGGTTCGTCTGTCACCAAATAACTTAAAGCAATTTATCTCAACAATGTTATTCTTAAGATTTAGGTTATAAATACCTATTTATAACGATTGTTAATTATTTTTGAAATATTTCTTGATAAAAACTTTTCTTTGTAAATCATCTTTAATACCTTATTCCCTAACAATTCCGCAAGCAACACCGCCTAAATCTAATAAAATATCAGTCAACACAGCTCAAGTCATAAAATAAAAGTTAAAATAATGTAAATTGTCAAAGTAAGTATAAATAATTATTTCTTAACCTCTAACTAGGGTATTTATTAAGTAATAACAGAAAAAATCCACCGATTTTTTAAAATAAACAGTTTTTGTCGTCTCCTGTAAAGTTGGTAAAAATGACTTATGCGGTGTTGTTAGCTAAGGGACGATAAGCAACTTACCCTGTTGACTTATCTTGTTCCTTTTCCCTGGCACAAATATGCACAAAAGTGTTTTATTTCTACCCGTCTTCCCATACGTGTAAGACGAAATATGAATGTAAATTAAGCAAAGAGAGAACCTATGTCATTGTTAAGACAGAGTTGCGTGACAGTTCATCCCCTGGGCCTGATGTGATGTGACAGTTAGTTGTTTATAATACTACGCATGATAAATCAAAACTCACAGACGGCCGCATGGCGCCCCCGGGCCGTGCTTTAAACAGTCCTGAACCATATACCCCTACCGATAATCTATCTACATAGTAAACTCAATATTTGGTGGGGCGATATTGACTAGTTTTGTAGGTGCTTCGCTCTGGCTACGAAGTGCGAGGCGGGGAGGTCTGGAGTTTACGATGCGGTTATGGGCGATACAAAGTAACCTGCTTCTTTTACTACCAAACATCAAGAACGAATATCTATTGGCTGTTTTCGGTTGAATTTTGGCATACATTATTTCAGATAGTACAATACGTACGAAAGATATAACCTTCGTGGTCGATCGATCATCGAATACCTACTAATCTAGAGGTGACGGGTTCAAATCTCGGTGGGCTCAATAAGTTTATCTAATTATAATTGTGTTATTTCACATTAAGTCTTATATAATCATAAGAAACACAAAACTTTTTAATAGCATCGATATCATTAAGCAACTCTACTTTGCCTATGTACGAAGTCATTTGGAGTTTGCATCAGTTGTTCGATCTCCATTTTACCAAATCCACATAAACAATATCGAAGCAATTCAAAACAAATTCCTAAAATATCTTTGTTACAAGTCATTTATAAGATTTAATACTTATGCAGAGGCAGCTTCATACTTTAAAATTGATTCACTGAGTGTACGAAGGCATCAAAAGGATGCACTATTCCTGTATAAAGTAGAACAATAATATTTAATGCCCAGAGTTGCTAAACAAGATTCCATTCAATGTACCTGCGCGTTCAACACGCTCTTGTGTCCTGTTCAGGGTTGATAAAAGCAAAACGAACTCTAAGCAGAATTCTTGCCTGAACAGACAATGCAATAATTACAATAGCGTATTATCCAAGGTTGATATTTTCAGTTCCGAACTTACCAAATACAAGAGGTCCATAAAAGAATATTTCTCTGATGGTTTGTGAGTAATGTTTATGTCTCTATTGTTTATCTCTATTATGATTTGATTTATACCTACAACCTCTCTCCATGGCTATAAATGTATTGTTTTGTCAATTTTTCGTTTTACATAATCTTTGTTTTGTATAATTTATTTAAATAACTTATTCCATATTATGTTGTCTCGGTTAAAGTCACAAGGAGGAAATCCATAATTGGTTTTATTTTACTATATAAAACTTATGTACAAACTGATTAAATGTAAACTGTCGATTTCCCGAAAATGAATAAATAAAATAAAATAAATAAAATAATAAACCGTCTGGAAAACTAGTAGTAGGTACCGATGACTATAAAATACTCTAAATAGGTACCTACAAGCGGGAAACTGGTGAATCTACGTCTCATAGAGAACCCAAATTTACTTTAACTTTTTGAGATCTGAACGTTTATATTTAAAAAAAATTATACTGTATATCGTTATGGACAAATCCGCCGAGCACATAAACCCACGAACATTTGGAAATTCGAACGTCGACTATCTCATATTACAGTGATAGTATGTCTGGGGAAATTTACCTAGATCGAGGGAAAAAAACTTCAGTCATAAATCTCAAGCTAATCTTGGGAAATTTTCTAAAATTCTGGGGAATTCTGGAAACTTTGAAATTCCCTTATAGAAATTCATTTCGAAATCTAGGGAAAAAATGGTAAACCATCATTGAATGGCGAACGACTGCAAATGTTCACACACGGATCGGCCTCGTGACGGACAGACGAACTGCGGACGGATGGACCGAGCCGATCTGTTCGTGGCAGGAACACCGTTCGCCGAGAAGATCCGTGTGTGAATTCTGCGCATAACCCCGTAGCGGCCGATTAAAAAAAAATTGCTTAAAAAATACCAACTTCGGACACGATTTTAAACAAAAGCTCAGATAAAAAGTTATATCTACTTACCACAAAATCGAGTCCAAATGAAGATTCACCAGTTTCCAGCTTGTACCATTAGTTTCCGGACACCATTAAGGTATATTTTCAGCTCGTTTCAGAGTGGTAAATACCCTCAGTATCGCCCTGCTAAAAGGGCACGATGTTGCATGAAATGGATTTAACCTTTTCACAAAAAAACATGCTTCGTGACCACCCCTTTCCCGCTCCCTTCACCCAAACAAAATTCCCCTATTGGCAGTTGGGGCTCTTGTGCGGTATATATTTCTCATCTAAACGATAGTACCAATAATACCTCGTGGAAAGGTCAAGAATGTGAAATGAAGTCACTTACAAAAGTCATAACAAAAACATTAAATTTATCTATCTACGTTTTATTTCGTTAATTCGTCTCTAGTCTAGACAAGCCTGTATTTATCCAATTAAAGGACCGATAATTACGTAATTAATTGAAGTGGTTTATCCTGTTACCAAGTAACACTCTATAATAATTTAATGACCCCCAGAATGACCGCTAATTGAGAAAGTATAGTGATACTTTTTGTCGATGATGTCGGTAACGAGAAAATAAATATTATCAGCTCAATTTTTTTAATGTTAATTCCGCACAAGAGTCCAAACTGCTCCCACTCGTCTGGATACCTTTTTTACAACAACACCATACAGGCACCGAGGAAAATAATTTTCCTCACGGCCTATGTCATCTTTGGGGATGCTGTGTGAATGTAGTGTTATTAATTAAAGGAAGGATAGGATGTTCTGGGCAAGAAAAAGGTATGAAGGGTGAGTAGGAATCTGGTAGGCTGTGTGTCCAGGTGTGATATATGAATGCATCCCTCCCACTTCGGTGCAAGGTCGTTAGGTCAAAACCGTCAAGTCTGGGGATTGGGATATAGTGGTGAGGAGAAAGAGATGGGTAGGAGGAAGGTGGAGTATCTGGCTATTCAGATCTGGTCACCAAACACGGCTAAAGCCATTTTAAGCAAAGTTTCAACTGAATAGTTGTCTCACCCGGGCGTTACTGAGATAATCTTCCACTCTGGAACGTATCGCAAGTATATTATAATTTATGTTTAGTGAGTAATTTATGAAATAACACAAATTAATCAAATAAATAACTTACTCACGCCGGGATTTATACCCGCGATCTTCGGCTTGCTAGTCGATAGCCTTACCCCTCGACCAAGGAGGTCGTCAAAATATCCAGCTTTGTTATAAAAATATTTTGTTATAAGAAAGTAAAACAAACTATTATTATGAAATTCAGCTACGAGGCGTATCCAGAAAGTAAGTGTACTGATTTTTTGTAGGTTACAAATTTTTTTATCGAAACAAAAAAATTACATGGTTACCGTAGTACATATGTAAGCTATTTTTCGACATAGTCGCCATTATCCGGTAGATTCCGTCAAATTTTTATGGATAGAATTTGTCTGCTGTCGCCCCTCTAGATTTCCTTAACGCCCCCTAATTTTCTTTGGACCTTTTACTGCCCCCCTGAAAGCCTCCAGCGCCCACAAGGGGGCGTTATCGCCCACTTTGAGAAATACTGTTTAATTTTAATTTTTAATTTTCGTATTAATTTTATGCTTTCTCTCGTCATTTTACGATCAAATGCCACATTTTATTTTTTATTTATTTTATTTTATATATATATATATATATACATATAAATTACAAACAATACAAACAAAATGAACCTTTGTCTGTCCAACTGGGAAGGATTCCCGTTTCAGGACAGCCAAATTGTGTATTTAGTACATAATATTCTTACAATGAAATGGCGATGTTGTCAAAAAAATTTTTGAGAACATTGTTGATTGCATTCGAAGTGACAGACGAAATGATATTGAATTGCTATTTTTGTTTAAATTATTTCTAGTATTTGATTATGCTTGTATACTGTGACATGCAATTATTTTATATGGTATATTTATACCGTGGATATTAAATAAATAAATTTCACACAAATATAAAATAATAATTCATAGTCGGTAAGCTGTTATTTCCCTGTTGGAAATACTCAAGCGCTGGAAGGCATGCCGCGGCTTATTTCCGTCTGTCGGATGTCATAACATAAACAAATACCAACATCGCCACTTTATACTACATATTTAACTCATACCTAGTTTATGTTATCGGGCCACAGAGGGTAAAATATCGAAAGAAATGTGTATTACAAGGAAGGAAAACACTGTAGTACCTCGGTAAACGGAGTGAGTACGGATTTCTTCCGAAAACTCTTCGTTATCGGAAAAAATGTTCACGGAGAAACTGAGAATCGCGAACCTCTTCAAATTATTGGTAATCCGGTTACAAATAGGATTGCAGGCCGTTTCCTGATTAAATTTTAGAACTTGTTCATGCATGTGCATTCGCCTTGATAATATATAAAGACGTGCGAAAATATTAGGATTTTCGTGGACACGTGTTCCGGCATTTTGATAATATATTCGTCATTTACTAAAAGCTTAACAAGAAATCTGTTCATTTATTCGCTAAGGCCTGCAATCCCGTTTTTAACTGGATTACCAATAAATTGAAGAAATTCTTAATAAATTAGAAATATATTTCTCCATGTTGGACGATGCAAAAATTATATTATGAGCTCGCATACATAACAAAACCTTGTTTTATAATTTTGAGACCCAGTGCTAAAAAAACGAAGCTGATTGATGATAAAACTGTAAGTCTTGACAAAACACCCCAATTAAAGATTATACATGGTGTCCGGGAACTCGTAGTCCAAACGGGAAACTGATGAATCTACATCAAGTCGGCAACATACAGACTTTTCATTGCTGATTTGCTGGAAAAAATTTTTGGAAAAGAACCACGTTTCTTTCTCAGAAGCTCGGGTGAACGAAGTATTACTGTAAATGAAGTGTTACCTTTTACGGTATTGGTGGGGAAATTTCCGAAATGTGGCGGTGAATTTACGCGTGATTTGTTATTTTCACAATAATATATCATAAAGCGAATTGAAAAGAAGAATTTTAAACTGTTACAATACAACTGCATATTATTCTGGTACGAGTGCAGTTTTCCTGTGCTAATCTGGTCTGATGATAGCCAACCTTCGATATGATAGGGTACTATAAGAATAAGAATTAGCTGACTTAATTTTCACTCGTAATATAGGTCGATATTACCCTTAGCAGGACCATACGTCGCACAAAAACGTTTGCTTTTGCCAAATTATGCAAAATTATTCAATTTAGTTTGAGTTCGTCCCTGTATTTATTTAATTCGCTCTAATTAATTTAATCTGACGTCACATCGGGACGCGAACGAACTCCACAAGCCCTCTCTCCCAAGTTCAGTGATCAATGGCGTGCTCCAGGACTGGGGGGAGAATCGATTGTGTGCATTGTACGCCAGTCTGGAAAAGGTTGCGGTTAAGTGATTGTGTTTCAATGGTCACTTACCTCAGAGCAGACGATCCTCCAATTGAATGATTGCCCTCCTCAATGGAAAGGGTGCAGTTTCCTTTTATTGCGATGCCCAACAATTACGCTTAATTAGCCATTAATTCTGTTCCAATTCGTCGCACACTACACCGAATTGTTTTATTATTATATTATTAACTGAACGATAATATAAATCTTGCAACAATGATTAGGTAGGTACTAATTTAAAATTCGAATCTATGACTTGTACCTAACACTTTTGGCTATTTCATGAAGCTATTTTTTTTTGAAAAGCGCCGTAGGTACATATTCATTATTAGATATTTTTCGGAACCTACCGATGAAATATACTTATTAATATGGTGGATTATTTTCAAATTTTCAAGTTACGCGGTAGGTAACAATCAACTTAACGGTACCTAAGAAATTCACTTTCTTTTAAGTTTAAGCTTTGGGTTATTTACGAGTATAATATAATAAGAATTAAACATGTACCTTACTAATTATCTTATTTATTTCACTTAGTTGTTGAAATTGAATTTATGGAATTAACACATGAAAAAATAGCATCAAAAACGTTTTATTATTAAATATTTTGCTAGGATGTTTTATTTTTTATAGCTTATCACTTATTTTGTCTAGTTCACAGTAAAAATTAAAGTATTATTTTTGTTAAATAATGTAATGTTTATTATTAAATATTTGTTATATTTGCGGTAAATAACTAAGTATTCTTATTGCGGAACTATTTTATAGATAGCCGGAAGAATACAAAGTCCACTTCCATTTTTTCAAAGGGAAGAATGTCCAACCCTCCTCTTCACATTCCGTCACGTTCTGCTCCAGAAACGTCAAAATATATCGTAAATTACACCCGCCTCCCCTACCCTAGAGCTCTCTCAACAGCTGCAACCCCCTTGTACCCTTCCGAGGGGGTGTTAATCACTATAATGTAGGCGCCGCACATTCATATTTTAGTATTTTACACGAAAAGAACCGAAAAAACACGTGAAATGAGTGATTTTCGGTGAAACTGGTGTCAAAACTCTCGTAACTAGCGCCGAAAGAGTGAACGATACCGCACGATGCGTCTCAACATCCCTACCAGCTTTAAAACACTATTATCATCTGTCAAAACACAACAATCGTCAGCTATCCTCACTAAAACACGCCACAAATCACGGAGGTTAATGAAAACACACTCAGCAGTTCAATAAACTTGACTATTGATTGATAAATTGAAAGAAACGAACGTTATTTACGCTGTGAATCCTTAAAAACTCGGAGTCGGTGAAAACGTAACCGGCTACGGTCACACCGGGAGTATTGAAGGCATATTTCATTTTCTTTACAGCGGGAAAGAGACGACTGCCTAAAAGCTCGACGAACTTCCGTACTACGCGGAAAACCTTACAACCTCACGACCGACTAAAAAAGGCACACCAATTCCATAGATAAACAATCACAATCATAAAATAATGAGACCTTTTGCTTAGTGCGTGCAATTTACTACGCTTTTTTATTTGATTGTGGATGGTCGCCTAATTTTTTATGCGCATGCGTATACTACTACTACTATTCGACGTAGTAATGTCAAAAAGGTTTATGTGTGTGGGTGCTCTTGCTTGTGAAAATGAAGATCCTATATCCCATACAATTTATAATACTCATGAACCGTGCTGTAAGTTCGATGGATTGTGATATTCACGTTTATATAGAAGGGAGTAGGCACCCTTGTAAGTATGGGAGAGGTATTGATGCAGTAGCGTACTTAGAAGTTATGGATATAATGGTTTAAGGCTCCGTTATAAATATTTCGAAAAGAAGGCGAACATTACAATGAAGATAGTTTGAAAGTGAGATAATGTTTAATTACGAACAATAATATTAATTATAAATATAATTAACAGGTTTCAGAGACTGTTGTAAAAATATTAAATAAAACACAACTTATTTTAAGTAGAGGCAAAAACTCTCCACATCTGAGTTAAGCCCCCGTAGTAAGCGTTCAAAGATGGTTTGAAAGGGAGATACGAGTATGTAAATACGAAAGTTAGAGGGAGGGCGCTAATATTATAACGATAATAATTAAGCGAAAATATTTAATAATGTGTATGCGGGGGCTTAAGTAGCATTAAAAAAACTATGGTTTTTCATACCTGTAGCATGAAATAGCAGAACCGAATGTGCTTTTATAATTTTCTGTAGAGGGAATTTTATAGAGATTATCTATAAATAATATAAAATATCTTTTAAGGCGATGCCATAAGTAGTAATTCAAAATCATGTGTTTTTGGTTTGAAAATTTGGTCGCCTAGAAATGTTTCAGATGCTTTAATTAAATACTGCGAGTAGAATACATCTTGGCCTTTGAAATAATCGAGTATTTTTTAGATAAATCTTTTTATAAGCTCAGAAAAAAATAATGTATAAGGCCTATGAAAACTGCTTTAAAGTTCAAAATCTCCTACTTACGAATCCATTTTCGGTTATGATTTTATTGTATAATGTGGAAAATTAAGTTATTTATAAAATGAACTAAAAAAAATTTAATATTTATGCCTGAACATCACAAAATAAAATAAAAGGCACTTTTTGGCCATGTTTTTTTCTTGCATAAATCAAAACAGGCGGATGGTGTTAAGCGGGAATTTAAACCTTATCGCCATCTACGTAATGGGTGTTATTGATAGCGGCTCAATTTAAAATATTACACGACGTGGTGCATCGCCTTAAGAGTTAAATTTTTAGGTTTATTTATTAATTTTATATCGGCAAATGACCTTACAAAATAACGTACAAAACACTTAAAGGTAGGTACCTACATATTTTTTTTGACTTGAACAAAAAATTTCTGCATGGAAATGGAAGAAGGGTAAGATTTATTTTTTCTTAGGTAGGTACCTACATATTGTATGTCTGTGTGTGCATGGAAATTAAATATTCATTAAATGTTAATTAATAATTTTATTTTATATTTTTTACTAGCTGAACTCCACCACGCGTTGCTGTAGCTCAGTATATCTGTACCGATAGAGAAACAATAGCGCGTGTTGCTTTTACATCCAACCGATTGCACTCTTTAAAAAAAGCTAATTTTTACTTGTCACAGGTATATATATATATGTAGAATATATTACCCGCGTAACGTAGTCCTTAAAAGGACTTTTTAATTCCTAACGTTTCGGACAGATCTCACTGTAAATCTTCAGAGCCCTTGTGTCCTGAATTTTGTCTCAAACTGAACGCTTTCGCGTGTCTGTTCGGTCCAGAAGTCAAGATACAAGTGGGTGCTTGTTGGTGGACGAATATTTACATTTTTATTTATATAGATAGATGGATAAAACACATTACCATACCTACATTACCATACTAGGCGACTGCTTGTTTCATGGTGACCAATGGAATATGGTTATTTTAATATTTAGTAATATTTGGCGCCGTTTTCGTGAAATATTATCTGAATATGAACATACAGAATAAATTTGTAAACAGAATGAAAATTGAAAAAAAAAATAATTGAAATTAGAAAATTGGTAAAAATATGCATAAAGATTAGATTAGAAACATACACATCATTTTTTATTTTCCGTTTATTCTGATACATGCATATATACATACATATGTGCGTTTTCGGGGAAAGAGGGGACTGCTGACATTCCAAACTCGTTAGAAATTTACGATATTATCGTTGTGCACATATATCTCCACTTTTATTATTTATTTATTTATTTATGTCTATTCTTGAATACACATTTTACAAATGATTACAGTGGTTTATATTGTAGTACAGAGAAACAAGTACTGAAAAAAGGTATAAAAAATAAAGAACATAGGTTGATATAGGTAAAACTGTGTGTGGGTGATATTGTATGTTACGTGAACACCTCACTAGGAGAACCTGTGCAGAGGTGTTTACGTGTTTGTGATTAAGTGTGACAGGTATTTATGTGTTGTAGTTGAAAGTTTTTTTTTTTTCACAGACATATATTGAAACATGAAAACACACATTTATATGTGAGTGTATGTATTTTTGGATAATTCTTGAAGAACGTGTATAATATTTAATTTTACTTATTATATTTTGGTTATTTTTGGTTTGGAATTATAATCTTTTGAATAAAGTGAATATCTTGATTTTTTATCCAGGCCACGATATGTTTTTTGAGAAAGTTTCTAGATGTATTTGTAGTCATTAATTGTTTCAAAGTAATGGGCATAAATTTAAATAAATAACTTTAAATTTAATGTTTTTTGTTCTCTGCTGACCTTTATAAATAATTGGGTTACATTACACTTCCTTCGATCTATTTTGGTCACTAACTACAAGAGGCCTTTTTCCTTCCCCCGCCCCAAGCCCTTCGTCTTACGCCACTGCCCTTTGACGTGAGACGGAATAACAGGGCTATTGTATCTCAGGCTTTGTCGGGAAACCTTCCACCACCCAGTTATCAGTCAGCCAGGGGTAGACTGACTATATACAGCACTGAACATAGATAATCCCTAGAACGTAAAAATATATAAATATAGCCGTCACGGGGCACATGTGAAACATCAAAATTGATTTTTATTGAAGTAAGTGAAAATATAAGTAAAGAAGCCATTTTTTATAATAACAATTATGTTGTTGTCATTAAAATAAATATATTACATATTGAAAATTCATCATCATTTAGGACGGGTTGTTTCGTAGAATTTGGTCAATTCATAGTAATTTCAAAGTAAATTTTCAAGTTTTATGAAAGCTATATTCAAGTTATGAAATAATTTCAGTTAAGTGAAACAACTGACCAATAATGTTGTAATAGCAGAACTTGAATATAACCTTTACTGAAATTGAATATTAACTTTGAGATTCGGTGAATTGTTAAATTTTTTTGAAACAACCTGTCCTTTGCCATTTTTAGTGAGAATGGAAGCAAATAAATAGCACAGAGTTTAGGCGGCCGGGCCGAAAGAGCCGTGAATGAAACGTCGTTCCGTGCAAGAGCGTTTCCGTGCTAGAGTATCGTCCCGTCTTGCTACGCCAGAATCGGTTTTACCCCCCTAGACGTGTCCGCGGTGGCGATAGGTCATGACTCATTTTATTAAGAGCGGAAGCCACGGTACCAGCTCAATATTTTCGTACGGCTCAAAGAGTCGACCCAATTGAACGACGGCTCGATTGAACTGAGCCGCGAGCTCAGAGCGTATGAACTCATGAGATTACTGTGCTTGCCCAATACGACTCGCTTGATACAGCTCCCCGCTACGCCATACCCCCGATATGACTTCCAGCTCCCAGCGTATGTATGATCGTACGACTTTTGTAAGTTTAGTAAGTGTAGGTAAATATTATGTTCAAGTACTCCAGATGTCGGACTGTCAGACTGCGTTCTCGTCTCTGAGTATGTAATAACAATTAATATAATAACTACAATGGCGCTATTTTTCTAATTTATCATCTAATAAAAAAGAGTAACCGTTGAATTAAGCCGTGGTTCGGTTTACCGGGAGTCCTACGAATACGGCTCATCAAAAGATCTAGCTCAATTGAACGGCTCCCTCATTAACGACTTATCGCTAGTCCGCGGGTAAGGCGCAGTGATTAGATTATCACTAACTTCGGGAGGTGATTTTCCACGGCAGTAGGTACTGTACTGAATTGATATAAATGTTTGATTTTAATTTTTTTTGTTAGGACGGTTAAGAATTATACTATCGGTGTGCACAAATATTTTAAATGTGTCCCATTTGAGTGAATTGAGTTAACCTCGGGCACATTGACACGCCCATCACAGTTCTAACAGTTTATACCACTATCCATGAGTTGTCCAAAGGACTGACGAAACTACCACAGTAACTAGAAAATATATGTGGAAGGGGTGCTCGAGAAATGATCGTTTCATTTTGTTGGATGTTATTATAATTAATTAATAATTATTATTCCGTTATTGTGTGATTATATTGTCAGCTTTGCATTAATGTGTTTTTATTGGTAATTGAGTTAAGTCTAGAGTTATTACACTTAATTGAATGTAAATATGATGGGTGGTGTCTTATGAAGAAAATGGACAAATTAACCCTTATTTGGGTTGATAAATTAATTAACTATTTCAAAAGAATAGGAACGACACTCAAACTTTGTGTGTGTCGGTATATATATTTTAAATTAAAATGAATATTCCTTTTGAGCATTTATCGCGTAATTATTTTTTAAGTGCACACGAAACCCCGTCGAAATATATGTATTAAAAATATTCAGTTTTTATTTCAACTCTGGTGCAAAATTCAAACCCGTGAAAAATTACGAAAGATTATAATTGAAGGATTTGTGAAGCTGGAATTATTTGTCTCCTGATCATTGCATTTCTAAAACAAATATGTATGGGCAATTTGCTTTAATAGAAAAAATATAATTGTAGTTGACAATATAGGAGGATAAAATAGATATATGCATATGCAATACTATCGTGTCCATACTTCAGCGCTTTTGAGGTGATTTTTCACAAAAATTGTTATTATTATTATTAATTTCCAGTGTTTTTAATAGTGTCCTCTGCATGCAAAGTCGTATCTTCTCCGAGCTGAAACTTTCTGATAAAAGTGTGTTTATCTGAGGTATTCTGAAGTGACCTGCCAGGTAAGTATTTATGGTATGTTTTCTGTACCTGTAAATAATTACATAAAGCCAAGGTAATCATATCTGTGCAGCGCCTCTAAGGTGATATATATTTTTTTAAAAACGGCCCAACACCAATTATTATAATAATAATTTTAGTAACCTCGATAACAATGAAACACATATTTAAAAATTGATATTATAAAGTCATTAAAAGTGATTTAAAAAAAAAACTAACCTATAAACCTGACCTACGTAAATATCAAATATAACCTAGTTTTTCTTTTCACGACTTTATATCACTTTTCAAAGGCGTGTTGAATTGTCATTTTGTTGAGTTATCCGGTTTCTGTAGGTACCTACTTTACCTTTTGTCTGAATTTAAACAGTTCCAATTTTTTACATTTTTAATGCGAATAGTTTCACGCAGGAATAATTCAATTCTCGCACCGAAAAACGAAATCAGTATTTTAGAATTTGGCGGGAAGAGGGAGAGACAGAAACTAAATTAAAGTGGTCAAATAAAAGATAATTTTCATCGAGACCATATCACTGTTGCTCCCATTAAAATATGTTTTATTAGTTTTAGTGTTATTATTGTGTTGTAGTTTCGATATCTCACATCGGATCATGCCGGTAGGGTGTGCAGTTATCCTGTTAATGTAGTTTTAAGGTATTTACGCCACACGGCAGAGATAGCATGTCGGTTGTACGCGAATGGTTACGAGCAAAACCGATACCTAGGTAACCAGCTCACTTCCAGTTGCCTCCGTCGTTATAATAACTGATAGAATGAACGTATATCCCGCAAGACATTAATTGTAATTATCTTGCGATAATAAAGTACTCGTAATCGTTGACGAACCAAAGCATTTATTGTAAGGAATATCCGTACTCAAGGATAATCCGTACTAAGAAGATAATTAAACAACACCAGTACATTACATTAGTACAACCTGTCGACGAAATATTATCTACAAAGAATGTAAAATGCACAACCCTATTCTTCAGCACTCTTCAATATGTGAATATCTAGTCTACAAGCAGCAAGCAGGTACTCCTTAGCAACCTTTCAGTAACCACCCCCTCAGGGAGGATGTACAAGGAATAATGCCAAACGTGAATAATTCATACCCAATATACCAGCAGGGTTATTTAATATCTACCCGTATAGTAAAATGCAAGTAGTACTCGTTACGACCACCACACTATAAACGCAAGCTTCGTAAATCAATGATACAACACTTTTAGATCAGGATTTTATTCGTTTTATTCATTGATGCATTATAAATTAGTCAATGGTTTTATTGTATAATGTATCAAATTGAGTTCTTTGGAATAAAATCGTAAAACATATAAATATTAGTGCTTGAACTCAAATAAAATAAAACACACATTTTGGCGATGTTATTTCTTGCTTAAAAAAATGGCGGCTGGTGTTAAGGCGAAGCTTAATGCTAAATCACTATTTTGATTTCATAATCAATTGGTGTACATAATGAATAAAAAAAATATGCTTATATTACTATATAAATTGAAGCTTTTCCTATCGTTTGGCTTGAGTAGAATACAAATAAAACAATAAATTACTTAATAAAAAATACAAATGTAAACTACTAAAATTTTTTTTTCATTAGAAATGTATGACCGCGTAAAGGAAACAAATTTAAAAAATACAGTATTTTAGCTGCGATTATATGTGACAGTTTCACTTGATTAGCTTTTTTGATATCTTGTAAAGTTATTTACAAAATAAATAAAAACCAGTTTCGTGCTTGAAATCGAACGTTTCTAGACTCCGTTTGTCAAGCGATTTTAATGCCTATTACCTACAATATAAGGTATACCAAGAATATACACATTTTTGGCTTGTAGCTTCCTCTTAAGCGGGAATTTAATCCTTATCGCCATCTAACGACGTGGCGCATCGCCGGTGTCGCACGGTGTCCGGAAACTGGAAGTACATTCACATTTGAAGTCGATTTTATAGTGTATTTTTTGATTTGAGCTTTCGATTTCGAGCTAGAAATCGAGACCGAAGTTGGTAATTTTTAGATTTTGAAATATATTTATAATATGCCTATTGTCTTTTAAAATTCGTCAAAGCTTATACCCGTCTCTAAAAGCTTTTTTAACACTTTGAAAGCCGAAAAAAAGAAATGTTCAGATAGAAATTTTTTTGTTGTTATTTTTTTTTTGGTTATCTGCGTGGTGTAGATACATAAGTTTCCCACTTTTACCACTAGTATTCGGACACCGTGTATACTTCTAATGTTGATTCTCGAGTTTCTTGGTTTGACTGTGATCTTCTAACCTCTAAGTCATGATGGGTAGAACTCAGAAGAGTAGAAAGTAGATATAGTAAGAGAGTAGTACCGATGTAAGAAACATCTCCACATATGATTAGACATTCGAGACAGACATATCGATTGTGTCGCTTGGCGGTAGCGGACCGAACTTTTCCGGAAATCACCGAATGCTTTATACTACCCTTATTTTAGCCTTTTATGCGCGATTACCGCACTACAATTAAACTGCCCGAACAATTGAACTACGGCATCTCCAATTGGGGTATGTTGTGAGGATGAATGTAGTGGGGAGGGTGAGGGGATGGGAAGAGGAAGGTGTGGAAGTACCTGACTATTGAAATAAAACACAGCGAAAGCCAGTTTATTCCGAATGGTGGCCTGTCACACTGTCGATACTAAAAACATCTTCCATTCTAATAACCTCGGAAGAAAGGGAAAATATTTACTTCCATGCAGGCCTCAAATAAATACATACGAGTATTTACCCAATTTAAGGATGCCAAAGTCCCAGTGACTGAGCATTAAATATTCTTTGATTAAATTTGCAATCTTAGCGCTCGATAAAGCTCAATTTAATTTCTCAATAAGGCCAGTCGTACGTCGTACATAAGTTCATATAAATATCTGCATATTTAATGTTTTATTAGCATCTACTCCTGTCCCCCATTAATGTTAAATTTGGGAGGTGGGTATGGGTACCGCTGCCCTTAGAACCATTTATTAGATAGCCAACACCTATGCCAAAGGTCACCAGAATTGATTTTCTACGTTTGGTGACTTAGCTGGTGTGCATGCCCGGGTTCATCGGGTGAGGTGTGTTCAGATCTTGGTGGCGGAAATCTCATGTCAAGAGTCGGCACAAAAGATGAGCATCTATATGTGAGGCGATGAATGTATTTTTTGACGAAGAACAGTAAAATGGAGGGTGGGAAGTACTATTCAGATATCAATCCATGATCATATCCAAGCTAGCCCGATTTTTCCCTTCATGATATAATGAGAATGGAGTCAGATAAACGTCGTATTTCTCTCTTGCATATAACAAATAAATATAGAATTCCGACTTTATGTCCGGGATAAATCTTCCACTTAGGAAAAACTAAACCCTTCCACACACTTTTCCACAAATGGTCATCTAGTCAATCAACATTATGTAAGTGCATTATATAAGCAAAATATATACAAAACAATACAAGAACAACACGTCAACTCACCAGAGATCAAATGGGAAAATAATTCACCGACTCCAGACTATCAGATATTTTCACATCAGAGGGTTCGGCTCGGTAGAACTCCTAACATGGGCCTATAAATCCTACTGATCCCTCAACATAAATATTTAAAAAATCTTTCGTAATCCAACATGTATTTAAAATTACTGATTTTTGCATTTTTTGTTTGTGTGTATATTGTCTATTATAATTTATTTTTTTAATAAACAGTTATTATTTAATTTCCTCCAAGCTTTCATCGGAATTTTCCCATTGGCGTAATAATAATTTATCTATTTCAGCGTCTTGACATTTCCTACGTCTGGGGACGTGGATGGACTGGGAACTAGCGGTTTTAGCGGTTTTAGCGGTTCTAGCGGTACAGGCTGTACTGGCAATATTGACACCCCGCGGTACGGGACTGCAGACAAGGGAGAGGGCAGGGCCGTATTTACGCGCAGGCTATCAAGACTGCAGCCTACGGGCCCGCACCATATAGGGGCCTGAACCACAAATTGTAATTTATAATATTTGTATAGTAATTTGTGGAGATATTATAAGTAGCTTTATGAGTATGAAGTGTAAACCCAAAACAATTAGCCACTAAGCTATTTCCAAGTAAATTTATATGCAATGTTATTTTTAATTTTATTTTTTAAAACACTAAAAATTTCTCCACTTGTCGTTACTGGTCACAGCACTCAGCCTAGTAACCACCCAACCACTCACCTCGACCATGGCTGTCCAATGCCTACTGATTTTCCATGTTTTTAGTTTAAAAAAGGAACATCATAAATGTTACCGGAAACCAGTTTTTTTTTTAAATATGAATAACGCACAAGAATCTCAACTGCTCCCAACCGTCTGGAGCCAGTGAGACTATTGCATCCCCAATTGGGGTATGTTGTGAGGCTGAAGGTTGTAGGGAGGGGAAGGAGATGGGGAAAAGGACGGTGAGGGAGTGCCTGCCTATTCAAATAGAGTCTCCAAACACGGCTAAAGCCATTCAAGCAAAGATTTTATTCTGAATGGTGGTTTTACACCAGGGCGATACTGTGAGTACCTTCCATTCTGAAACGTGCCGAAAGTATACAATACATTATTTTTAATTAATAAATTGTGAAATGAAATAAATTAAATTTACTTGCGCACGCCGGGATTTGAACCCGCGACCTTCAACTTTACCCCTTGACCACGGAGGACGTCATTTACATTTTTCACTAAAAATAATGTCAGGAATCACTGTTTAAAGTAATTAAAGTACGTCCTTAACACCCTGAGAACCGAAACCCGATCAACTGCATGGAAGGCAACTATGCTGATCATTACACCACTAACTATCTTCTGAAAGTTACTAGTTCTGAAAATAAGAATTGTGATATTTGCAGGTTGGTTTTATATAAAATTACCGGGGTGGTCGTGGTTATGGATAACCCCCTGACTTCCCTGATATCCGCACCAAAGGTTCAGCCTTGAGGTTTACATACCCCAAATACTGCCCTGGGATAGGGAGCAAGGAGTGGGGGACTTGCATGAATTTACAGAAAATGATAAAGTTATTCGCGCGCAGCGAATGTGACACGAATAATTATGATTATTCACATATTATTTAATAATATAAATTGCCAAACAATAAAAAACTGCGTGGCTATTAAGGACTTTATAACTTGAATTTATGACAAACTTGATAAAGAAGTTACCAAATATTTAAAAAAAATATATATATTTTTTTTTTTGGCTTATTGTGGTGCCTTCGTAACAACTTTTTACGTGTTAACCTTTAACTGCATAGTGTAACACATCTGATATAATTAGCTCTTTTTAATTTTTTTTCATTTTGACATCTGTTGGTGGGTTTTGGTATTACAGTATTGTTTTTACATTATTTCTGCATAATTATGTTGTCGAAAAATTACAATAGATTACACACAATAATTTGAAATTTTGATTTTAAACTTGAGAGTTGGAAGTTACAGATTGTGTGCATTTTGATGTCCAGTATTATATCAAAATATAGTTTTTTTTCGACGTGTTGGATCGTAATTATATTATTTCACAAATAATAAGGTACGTTTATTTGTTTTAAATATGAATTTTATGTGTATTATGTATTTTGACAGTCTAAATTTGACAAAACGTTATTATATCATATATGTAACACTATGCACTGAGACCATATTTAGTCATTACTAATTATAGCATGACGTTGTTTCAAAATGGCAAAGAGGGGTTTATCCAAAAATGAGTTGGACGAAATAATTAATCGCTTATCTGACAGTGACAATGGAATGGATTTTACGGATGATGACGGTATAGCTGATGAAAATTATTGCGCCGTAGAAAATTACGATTCAGATGATCAAAGTGAACCTGAAGATATCCACTTGGTAGATGGAAACGTTGAGAATCATCTACAAAATAATGTTGACGGTGATAATCTACATAATGTTTTATCTAGTGGCCAAACTGATATTACAACGACAACGCCCGTTTCGTCTACTTCAAAAGTTTTGAAATCTCCACAATTTTGTGGAGAAAAAAAACCTGCAGCTTGAAGACTCCGACATGGAATTTACAGGAAACAGGCAATTGCCCTCGGATGTGATGAAATTGGAAACCCCATTCGATTTTTTAAAATATTTTTTTACAGATCAAATAATAACAGTCAAATCTCTGCGCTCTGCAAAAAGATGTTTCAAGACCTGCAAATATTACTACGACTGATTTGCATAGATTTATCGGAATATATATTTATTCCTCTTTGATGCATGGACCAAATATTCGGTCCCACTGGTCCAGTGATTTGTATTTTGAACCAATAGCATCAACAATGACTGTCAACCGATTTGATAAAATACGTCAATTTAGCCATTTCAACGACAAAACACTTACCGAGAGAAAATCCAGCTCATAATCGTCTTTTTAAAATCAGACCTCTACTCACGGACTTAAATCAAAGATTTGCATCAATTCCAATTGAAAAATATATTTGCGTTGATGAACAAATGTGTTCAACTAAAGCAAGAAGTTATATGAAACAGTACATGCCCATGAAACCCCATAAATGGGGTTCTAAACTTTTTGTATTGAGTGGCGTATCTGGTTACGCTTATAATTTTGAATTTTATTCTGGACAAGAGAATTGCTTGCCAAGACTTGAAAGTGAACCAGACTTGGGAGCCTGTGGAAATATTGTTGTGCATATATGTCGCGTAGTACCAAAAAACTTGAACCAAAGACTTTATTTTGACAATTATTACACCTCAATTTAACTTTTAAGCCATTTGGCGTGCATAGGCATTCAATCTCTTGGGACAGTTAGGAGGAGTAGAATCCCTGAATGTAAGCTACCAGATGAAAAAATAATGAAAAATGCTCCACGAGGAACAAGCTCGGAATTTAATGGATCGTATCAAGGTGTTGAAATGTCTAATGTTGTTTGGAAGGATAACAAGGTGGTCACATTACTATCGTCTTTTGCAGGGGAACTTCCAATGAAAACTGTTGAACGTTATGAAAAAAAAAAGAAAACTAAGGTCACAGTTAACTGCCCATTTGCTATAATAGAGTACAACAGACATATGGGAGGTCTTACTAGACAGTGTCATGGGAAGATAGAAAATTGCGATGAGAAGCAATAGATGGTATATGAGAGATGAGGGTGCTATACCACTTAGTTGATATGACTACAAGATCAAAAAAATGCCAATACAAAAAATATTATGTGTCTCGCCCAATTCAAAACCCTAATTGCTCGATCTTTATGCACCGTTGACTCTAAGTTTACCAACAAACGAACTGGTCGGCCAAGTGGAGGTTTAGAGCCCGTTTTATAAAAGAAGAAAAAAGGCCCAAAATTAAATGTCCCACCAAAAGACATAAGAATCGATGAGGTATCTCATTGGCCAACATGGCACGAAAAGAGGCAGTGGTGTCGACTTCCTACCTGCAATGGTCTGACGTACTGCCACTGCCAAAAGTACAAAGTACCTCTATGTTTTAATAAGAACAAAAACTGTTTTACAGCATTTTATTTAAATTAATACTTTCCCCTGTTTTTATTTGTCTTCATTTTATAAGTCATAAATTAGTTCGCTTTATTCACTGATAATTATTTTTGTAAAATTAGGTAAGAGCATTTTTTAAGACATGGATGCATAGTGTTTCACATATGATATAATAACGTTTTTCTCAAAATAAACAGAATTTATGGATAAATATTTTTTTAATTATTTTTCCCTCTTTTTAATTTATAAAAATAATGCAAAAATAATTATTTTTTTTAAATAAAAAAAGTCATGCATTTAAGGGTTAACTTTACTCGCAATGATGGAAACAAGAACCTTTAGAGGATAGATGTAGGTAATTTGGAAATTATGTCCCTTTTCTATATTTTTTTATATTAGCTCCACACTTCACAGGGTGGAAGTTCTGATAAAGAAAAAGGAATGGACCACTTCATTTTTTCAGAATCTAACTGTTTCTAAAATCCAAGGTAAGGCCAAAAAGCAGGCAATACCCCATACAGGCAGACCCGGCCCGTAAATTTTTGTCATTTACATTTTTCATTCAAAACAATGTGAGGAATCACTGTTTAAAGTAAGTAAAGTAGGTCCTTAACACTCTGAGAACCGAACCCCGATCAACTGCTTGGAAGGCAACTATGCCCTTTTCAAAACCAATAGACGCCTAACTAGGTGATCACTCTAATCAATAATATTCGGATGATTTATATTTTTGTGAAAAATAATCTCAAGGGCGATGTGTTAGGACTGGTGGGTGTTAGGTATTATGAGCGCCTTGGCGCCTTGAAAATTTGGCGCCCGGAGCGAACTGATCCAATTCCGCCCGCACAGGGCCGGCCCAGCATACAGACTGGCTTCTCTACGCTCAGTGTCTGTCTCAGTGATGTATTTCGGGTTCCATGATAACTATTTATTTGCATGCATAAATTCAAAATTCAAAACTTTTAAAAAGTGATATAAAGTCTTTAGAAACGATGAAATTTTTTTTTATTCTAATCTAACCTAACCTACATAACCCAGTTAATAAAGCTTTTTGTTTCATCACTTTTCATGACTTTATATAACTTTTTAAAGATGTGTTGAATTATCATTGTGATGATTTATCCGGTTACCGTATTTCGGTATGTCACCAGAGCTCCGGATACAAAATTTACGCTGTCGTCTTTCACGTGGAAATATTATGTTATTCATTACTTTCATTCAATTTTTTTGTAAGCAATGTGTATTATTACTGTATTCGTTTATTGTTAAATGCATTCGAAAAGTCGTATAGGCAATACAGCAATTTACAATGATGTGACCACCATAGTGGCTCCACTATTGAACCGGTCCAATGGTGGGACTGATTTTTTTGGTATTTTCAATATTTTGGATTTATTTAGCATGCTCTTGGCATTGCAAGCCTTGTCTCATAACCAATATGGAGCGCAGCATATGGAGTACCTAACGCGACACTAAAACGAAGATGGTGGAAACGAACAAGTGAAGGAGCAGAAACTAATTGGATCTGCAAAATTTGTTACCATGTCAAATTATAATATGATACAGTGTCTATTATACGTATAAAGCCAGGGTTCAAGAAGAGTCTGTCTGCGCTAAAAAGTGCTTGAGAAATAACGTTATTTAAATTTTATTTTTTCAATGCATGAATCAAAAAAGGACTAAATTAATATTTTTGCATTACGTGTAAAGGTTTGATACTGATAAATACACACAAAAGGTACTAGCAATTTTGAATTTATGCATGCAAATAAATATTTGTGGTTTCACTATGATATTTGTAGTTTTTTTTTTTTAATTTTTGTTAATGTTAATGTTCTTTTTTAAACGTTTATTTTGTTTTTTATTACTGCCAAAAGAGAGACAAGATATGCAGGTATGTTGTTTAGTTGTATTGTAGTGATATATTCTACGTCTTTCATGAATATGAATAAGGTGTGGTTTAAATGAATCAATTACTTTTATCCTATTTACCAAGACTAACGAGGTATAAGGTAGGCGACAAATTACGCCATACGCATGGTGGCTTAGCCTAGTTTAGCATATCGCTAGCCATATACTACCAATGGGAATGTATGGCGAGCGATATGATGTAATAGGCCAAGCCACGAAAATATAGCGCGCTTATAGCGTGGTGTGTCACAAGCTTTCAAAGTTAGGTAGTCCAATCATGGCAACCTTCCCCTATGAGGGGTGGGAACAAATCTGGGGGTCAGTTGGCCCAGGAGTAACGGATGTATGAATCCATCCCTCCCACTGCGGTGAAAGGTAAAATGGTGTCCCTCAACCAGTCTCTCAAGTGGGCCTACGAATCCACCGCCGAGACCTAGAGAAACCTCACCCCGTGAACCCCTGCTAAGTCACCAAAGGTAGCGAACCACTTGAGATGACCTATGGAAAAGGTGTTTGTTATCCAATAAATGTTTCCCGCGGGGTGGGGAGCGGTACCCATTTCTGCCTCCCAAATAAAGGGATTAGTATTCTCCGCCAGGGTTGTCGTCAATAATTTAGATTTTAATCGATTAAGTTTTTCATATTTTTATTATTACCTCCGTAAATCGAAAGATTATCTACTGTCGTAATATGGGTTAAGTGTTCTCCGGTGGACAATATTTGTGGAGAGATTTCAAGTCAAAGAGAAGACCACTTTGTGATTTGATTTATTCAAGTTGAGAATGGAATAGAAACGGCGCAGCGTAACTTCGGACGACGGACGTGGCTGGAAAACTAATGAGGAATTATATTAGTGTCCCGAGTCCCTTGACCGGGTAGGAACTAGGGTAGGTACCTACCTACTCAATTGGACACTTTGGACAGTACCTACCTTACACGATTAAGCGTATATTCTAAATTTTAAAATATATTTTTATTTTTTTTGCTTTATTTGAATATTATTAACTGCAACAAAGTCCTGTTTTAACTCGTCCGATTGGCATTTTATCTTTCTGTAAATTTATTTTTACGATCCGTTGCGAAAATCTGCTTCATCCACTTTATTATTCAAGCAAAATAGGCTAACTTCGAGTGAGTTTTTCAATATTATAGTAGGTATCTGCCTCCCTACCCGCCCGAAGACAGTATGAAAGAAATTATCATTGAGATAGTGACAATATACTACATATATTATATGATATGATATGGGTTTCTTTAGACAAATTGTATTTTCCTTATTTGGATTTTTTTTTAAATTACATAAAATATACAGGGTGTACGGGGATAAAGTACGCTAACTTCGGGTGGTGTTTCTACATGATGATCAAAGATATTAGAAGAACGAGATGTGCTATGAGCAGTTCATACAGTGTGGAATTGTTTTGACCAGTGTCGCCGGTTTTGTTCACCAATACTACTGCACACCTTCGCTTACGCCAGGGGTCTCCAAACTTTTCAGCCGGAGGGCCACATTGACTACTCCAGTGAGTTCGGAGGGCCAAAACCGTTTTAATTTCTAGACTACCATATTTTCTGTCCTAGGGAGGGGGGGGGGGGGTAGACAATAGAATTTTCAGGGATGAAAATATAGCTTTAGATAACGTAGCTTTGAAGATAATTTTTGATACTCGTTTCTCAGACCTTGATATCATTGCGAATCAAATAAAGATTTTTCAAAAAAATCCTCTTGATATATTCGCGCGATACTTGTGGACGCAATGTATTGGTGCCAAATACCTCGCCAACGAGCATATTTATTTATTCGCACGAAAAAATTCGCGGAGTTTTCGCCCCTTCTGAGCAAGGTCTAAGCCATTAGCTGTCGCGGGTCCTTGATGACACTGGTCATAAGATGTCGCGGGCCGGATGGAAGACACTGGCGAGCCGGATACGGCCCGCGGGCCGTTGTTTGGAGACCCCTGGCTTACGCTAAGGTATCCGCACTAATACATGGAACAGATTTCTGTGCGTACACGTCCCGATAGTATTCAAAGTACCCTAAGTAGGTAGTACTCCGCCTACGGTCCGGCGGCCAACATAGCATATCTCGTTCTTCTAATATCTTTGATGATGATAGAAGTAAAAAAATAAATAACTTTTTTCGGAATTTCGACTTTTTTTTTGTCAAACAAAAATATTTTTCCATGGAAGAATATTTATTTACCTATACAAAAAATTAAACTTTTAACCTAAAAACTACCTAAAACGTTTTTTATTTTTTACTTGTATTATCATCTCATCCCCCGAAGTTAGCGCAATTTACCCCGGATACCTGTAGGTCGATGTGGGTAGGTATTTAAGTACTTACGTATAAATCTTAAGATTTTAGGGGAAATTTATGGTTTTGATATATTTAATCAGAGACAATAAAGAACTCAAGACATTTTTTTATAAAACCTTCTAATTTAAAAACCAGCATTTTTTTTACTATTACAGTAAAAATTATTTTCAAAGTTTTGATTTTTCTTAGACTATGTATTATTTTTCAACCGGCTGTATTTTGTATGGGAGTCGAGATGTTTTTTTATTCATAAGATTACCGCTTTGAGCATTGAAGAACACTAGGTAAAATGTTAGCATCTCGTCACTAATGTTATTGTATTGAACCAAAGTGCAAAAATACATTCATGACTGTACCTAATAATTAATGTACCGCAATTTAAAAATCTCCATTACAACATTATTATCGGTTGTAGTGTGAATGTGGGCCAGGGTTGCCAATGCATGTGTTCTAAAATACCCGCAAGGGATGAAGAGATGTTCAAATTCCCTCAAGTTTTTTTACACAAAAAATTAAACAAATTTCTATTTAAATTAGCATTTATTTATTATTATCGAATATTTTTCTGATTTTCTCTTTCGTCATAGCTTTAAAAATGTGTTTTTTTTTTAAATTTGCTCCAAGGAAAACGAAATTTAGTACATTCTCACAATTATTGTAAACATATATTTTTTAATATTGTTGGATAATTAATAAATGCCCACAATCTCCGCATTTTCCACGCAAAGAGGTTCTCCCGGCGAAAATCTTAGAAGTTTTCCGCAATAGGGTACATGCAGTGTATGTAATATTGTGTTTTCAATGCGCATGTAACACGAATATCGTTGCATGAAAATTCAAATACCAATATACGTGACACGATTGATTAGCGAGATTTTGACGTTACAACGTCAAGTTGCTTCTGTGTGTTTTTTCCTGTGTGTACGCATTCTAAACCGAGTTGTTGAACATAAGTAAATACCTATCATTATGACAGACAGTGGTTTTATGCAAGGACAGTCCGATAATTTTCCGAAAATCGACGCAATCATGAAAGCATCATCCTTCTCACATATTGATTTTTTGGTAAACTTTAACCTACAACAACCCGCTGTCCTAGTTCTTGTATGTTCAATAAGCCTTTTTTAGCAAAACTGAGTTATGAATGCCATTGTGTTCATTAGCCTATTACGCATTAATGTAGCTAAAAAAACCAAATTTTTCGGTTTTTAACTGCTATTTTCAGCATTTCTCGAGTGCCAATATCCACTCACGGAACAATGTGTTAGTTCTTGTATGTTCAATATTCTGTATATTGAACGTTCAAACACTCAAAGTTATGTATAGAATAGTTTAAAAAAAGTTCATACATATTTGTTCAACGTTCTGCCTTATCGTGCCGCAATTTGAGTTCTTGCATGTTCAATATTCACTTTCAACCAATTAGGAGTCGGCTTGTTACGGCTTTAGGATTGTTAGCGGACATCTTGGTTTTTTATTGTTTTTGAACTGCCATAAGAGCTGCGCATTTTTCTATTAAAAATACGTTTAATTGTGAATAAACTGCTGTTATTGAAGTGAAAAATGACTTCACCGACTCCAGAATCAACAAACCTTAGACCAGTGGCTCAAATAGAAAGGTAAGTCTTAAAATTATGTTATTTATACGCATTTCCAATATGTTTTACATGTACTTTTTGAACTTTCTAGGCATATACACAGGATGCTCCATTTATTATTTATTAATTAAACTATTTATTACACCTTTCGTTCTTTACGTAAAACAAGTCATAATAAATTAGTTATTTTTATTCGTAATTTGTTTATTTTAATACGTTTTAAATATTCTAAAGATAAAATTAACCAATTTGTGGACTTTATCATTAAAAACGTATTATGTTAAATATGTGGTCAATAAATAAATTGTGTTGAACAAACAATGTTCAGTTATGTGTTTTCCGTGAAATGTGTCAAACGACTGACGACCTCAGGCCCCTCCACCGAAACTAGTAATTTTTGTAGCTTATAATTTCGGCACATTTTTTTTTTATTTTTTTTATTTCAGTGTCTGTTCCGCCTTTCCATAATTGGTAAATATTTACCTACGACTACCGTTTTTACTACTACAAAAAATTGCCCCTTTAATAACGCCTGCTCGCGTCCCCTTTAGAGTTATATCCCAGTTTTCAAGTAGTTTGTGGGCTACGCTAGGTTTGTATAGACTGGTTTGTGATTTAATTCTACCTAATCCAACCTAACCTAACATGTACGGAATATTTTCTCAAACGGTAGTCGTAGGTAAATAATTACCTCATAAACTTGTTTGTCGTATTATATCTACTCATAATATACACGCATGTCCGCGGGAGCTAAAATTTCTAAAATCCCGCGGGATGTTAGAAATTTGAGCTCCCCCTAGTTTATCTTAATATCTACATATCTAGTTTATCTTAATATTATACTTTTTTTTCAGAATTGAAGAAATAAATAAAAAACTTACTTTCGATGATGACGTCGTCATAATGAATCCGGAAGAGCTTCAATATCCAAATGAATTCATTATTATAGATGATGATATAATCCGTATACCAACTAGTGATACTTCCATCGATGCAATGTTCCAAGATTTACACTCACAAGTCGCAATCCAGGAAATCACGCAAGAACAAAAAAAAACATAACAAGAAAGCGACTCAGAAATTCCGAAACATGGCCGAAAAACGTCAGAAAAAAACAAAGAGAAAGCGGTAAAGAGTACATCGATGTGAAAGGAAAAATCCATCAAGCTAAAATTGTCAAACCTGGGTGTGAGTTAAAATGCGTAAATTTGTGTCACCAAAACTTTAATGAAAATGATCTGGAGCAAATTAGGGCAGAATTTTACACTCTTTCTGATGCAAAGAAGAAGCAGTTCTATGTCGCATATACCAGCAGAGAAAAACCGAACAGAATCAGAACTGATGAAAAAGAAAGCCGGAAAATTTTTTCGTTTAAGTACTTTTTCTTGAGGAATTCGGAGAAGCTGCAAGTGTGCAAACGATTTTTTTGTGCGACTTTAAATATTTCTCAAAGGAGGGTTTATCATTTCTACGAAAACTGGACGCAGAAAGGAGGAGCAACACCAGCGAAGGGAAAATACGTCAAGAAGTGCATTGACAACAAAAAAGTTGATGAAGTTATCGACCATATTTCGTCCTTTCCAACCGAGGATTCCCATTTTTGTAGAGCGTCATCTCAAAGGAAATATTTAGATAGGTCGTTGAGTATTTCTAAAATGTATGCGATGTATGCGCAAGAAAATTGTGAGCCTGTGAAGGAACATATGTACCGAAAGATCTTTAATGAAAAATTTAATCTTTCGTTTTTTAAACCAAAGAAAGATGCTTGTGATTTGTGTGCTGAGTTCCGTGCTGCAATAGTTCCGGATGAACTACGTAAGCAATTGTATGAAGAGCATTTATTAAAAAAAGGATGAAGGCTACAATGAGCGTAAACAAGACAGAGATCTTATCAGCAATCCATCATCGGCAGTCATTACGTATGACTTGGAAAATATTTTTAGTCTTCCAATGGCTAACTTATCATGTATGTTTTATAAGAGCAAATTAACTGTATATAATTTGACTGCCCATTGCAGTTCAAATAATGTTATTTATAACAGTATCTGGGATGAGACCTCAAATGGCAGGAGTGGAGATGACATAGCCAGCGCATTGACGAAAATACTTAAAGAGGAAGTGAAAAGTTTGCCGTCTCAAGTAACCAAATTGGTTTTATGGTCAGACAGTTGTGTGCCGCAAAATAGAAACTCACATATGAGCATGGCATTGCTGTCTTTTTTGAAGTCTGCTCACTCTGGCAACATCACAGAAATCCAACAAAAATTTTCAGAGCCCGGACATGGAAATGTCCAAGAAGTTGACACTGCGCATAGTCTTATTGAAAGGCATCTACGACACATTGAAATATTCAGTCCGTTATCATTGCTAAGATCGCTGATAAAAATTAAGTCCAAATCATTCAAATTTGAATTCATTCAACTAAAAGGTTCTGATTTTTTGTCTTTTCACGAAGAAGCAATGCAATTTTCATTTTCTCAAATCCCTTACTTTAAAACTAAATTCATTGCTTACAATAAAAGTGCTTGGAATATTATCTCTTATAAAACCCGGTTTTCTGGAGACACTACATCCAGGGATATACTGGACCTAAAATATTCTATCAACATTTTGTCCAGTATTCAACTAAAGCCTTCTACCAGTTCTATTTCGAAAAAGAAAATAGATGATATAAAAAGCATGTACAGATATATGCCAGAAGTTGACAAAATATATTTTCAAGCAATATTAAGAAAGTTTGAAATTAAAGACCCCGAACCAGAAATTGAAAATATTTCGGGAATATCTATAAATTCTCATAAAAAAATAGCAAAAGTGAAACATAATATTGAAGATCTCAACACGAAACTTCCAGGGACCATCTTTATAAAGACCCAGACAAAAAGTACGTAAAGAAACAAATAAAAGTGCCAAAAAAAAAATGAGCCAAAAGAAAATAAAAAATCAAGAAAAAAAAGAATACCCCGGAATAAAAAGTAAACAATTTTAAAAAGTCAACTTTTCCAGGTACACTTAAATTATGTTACTTCTAATAAAAAAAGTTAGTGTTTGTTCACTTTTATGTTTATTCCTTTTTTACTTTCAACGTTTCTTTTAATGAATAATGATTTAATTAAAATATCTGTTCACTTTTATGTTTATTCCTTTTTTACTTTCAACGTTTCTTTTAATGAATAATGATATAATTAAAATATCTGTTTACTTTTATGTTTATTCCTTTTTTACTTTCAACGTTTCTTTTAATGAATAATGATATAATTAAAATATCTGTTCACTTTTATGTTTGTTCCTTTTTTTACTTTAAACGTTTCTTTTAATAAAAATCTAATAAAAATATCTGTTCACTTTTAATTTTATACCTTTTTTACTTTTAACGTTTCTTTTAATAAAAATATAATTAAAATATCTGTACACTTTTATGTTTATTCTTTTATTCCTTCCTGTGAGGAGTCAGATAAAAAAAACCAATAAAATATAAATATTTTTTGTTTTTACATTAACTCCACACAGGAGGCCCTGAGGAAAATAATTTCTCTCAGGGCCTATGTCATCTTTGAAGATGCTCTGTGGAGGGTCTTTTTGAGGAGAGGAAGGAGTGAACGTGGGTCTTGAAGAGACCCATGTTGTAGGAAGGAGGAAACACAGAAGCCGGCAATTCGTTCCACAGCCGAGCTGTTGAACACATGAAGAGTCGTAGAAGCGACCCGTACTCATGTGACAAATGTCAACTGTGTACATATGTTGGGCGCGCGTTTGGCGGGTTTCCCGACTATGCGCTGGTGCCGAGAGGATCAATGACGCTATTTACTCGGAGCATCTTCCATTGAAATACCGATAGAACAAGGAAAGCATTCCCACCCGACGCCTGTGCTCTAAAGATTGTAATCCACTTGTTAAGGCGGGAGAATCTATCAAGCGGACCGCCCGTTTCTGCACAGAGTCGAGGGTTTTTTTTAGGTACATTGGAGCTCCTGACCAGAGGTGGCTGCCAAATTCAACCGTGGGGCGCTTACTAAAAATACAATCTTATAAAAGAACTACAATAAAACTAACTAGGTACACAACTAACAAGTTATTACTATTCTGGCGCGGACCCATGACCCAAATCACGTTTATCCATTTATTATTTATAAAAATCCATCCATTTATTATTTATAAAAAAATAAAAATGTCTTCACGTTATAATATAATGTCATATAAAAGGAAAAAAAATACTATTCGAAAATAAGTAAACTTGAAAAATAACAAACATAATTAAAAAAAACAAAGTGAAAGCCCTCCAAATATAGGTATGTATGTATATAATTTATAAAATAATTTTGGTACCCACATTTTCGTTTGTCTGATATGATTTAATACTTATCAGTTCCAATTTTAAAATGAAATTTGAACTTGAATAATTTTTTGTTTTGAAGAGTTTTATTTTAAATGTAAATGTACATTTAAAATAAAACTCTTCAAAACAAAATGTCTAGAAATTGTTACATAGTTAATGCCCAAGAAATACAAAAAATTGAATAATTTTACCTATGTTGTTACACATATGAATATTTCACATCACGCATGCACCGACAACCGAAATTAGTATGTTTAATAATGCACAGCTTACTCCTACGAAACATCATTAAGACGTATCTTTGTACATAGTTACGCTTTCAAACTTATATAACCTTAATCATAATATTTGAATGATTTAAAAAAGTGTCGCCTTTGTTGACAATTACCTGAAGAACGCTGTTTGTGTACATATTTCAAAGTAATAATTTAGGACAACTACTACTTAGAAGATAAAATTAAATTGTTTGAAATCTGAAAATCACCCTGTACGTACAATTTACCACTATTTGGCTTATTGAACATAAAATATCTCAAAGTTTTGCACGCCGAATTGTTCAATATTCTAACAATGTGTTCAATATCCAAAAGAATTAAACATTATTTTCAACCAATGTTCAATATCCACCTTTAAAGTCATAATATGGGCATATTAGGTATAGCTTCAAACTTCGAAATTAGACGTTTCAACATTTCCTGTAATAGGTACATATGTATAAAATGAAATTACCAAAGCCGAGAATTATTTAGAATTTGCCTGTAAAAACAAAAAAAAACGTCTCCTGTAAATAAAATTTGCAAAATGGTTTATTGAACATACAAGAACTAAGGCAGCGAACCGTTTATTTACAACGACCGGTTTCGTTTAGCTCAAACATCATCAGGGTGCACATTAATACTAAACAAGAGTCATTGGGATATTTACTAATTAAATTATACCGAGTCAGTTGATGCTTTGTCTCTTCCAATATATCATTTTAACTATATACATATACATTAGTATACATAATGGTCTGTTGGTTTTTTCCCCATTTCCTTTGTGTTAATATAAATTTATTCTACTCACTGTTTTGTTATAGCTTTATCTTGTTGTCTCCCTCTACATCTGTCTTCTTATATATTTACTGCCTACTAACGTTTAACAGTTGATAAGCATTGGTCTCTGTAATTACTGTGATTATCAATAAGTAATATTATCAATAAAATAAGTATCCGAATCTAAAACTCCGGTATTAAATCAATACAGTTTTTCTCAATCTAAGGTGAAATAATTTATCTGATCTACAAGCCCTGATAAACATCAATAACCAAATAAATCGCCAATAAATTCTTGTTACCATTCTGTGTAAAATAATAATCTTGAAGTGAGAAAATAGTGTCGTCACTGCGGAGGTCTCTCACTGGTTTTTAAATCTCCACCCGTACTGTTTATTGGCCGAGTGTTTGAAATTAAACCAATCACGTTTACTATTATTATTTCTCAATTAACAAGTGATATTCTAATTTTAAAAAAAGAAAAATAATACAAGGGCAAACAAACAAGTACTGACGATAATTAGAACAAGGCTGCCCTTTTTAACAGTTGGGCAAAATTGACGATTTTAAAGTCAATGGCGGGCTACTGATTACTGACGGTTACTATTTTTGTTACCTAAGTTTTTTAATGTCTTGTTTTATGCAACAAACAAATAAACATATTGAAATTTTATTGTCGTTTATTTAAATAATAAAATAAATAGCATCTACTGCCAAACGAAGCAACATTTTATCTAACAAAAATCTAAATCCAAGTAATTGGTAGAATTAATGTGATTTCTGACATTGTTTTTGTTATACTTCTCCTATGTTAAGAGTCAGTTCAGATGTTGACAGTAGCAACAAATTGGACATATGTTGCCCAGTTAGAGATGTGCGGTATTTATTTTTTACAAAATTAAGATTAGAAAAAAACTTTTCCCCAACATACTCGTACGTTCTTCTCCAAATTCTTCTGAAGAAGTTGGTGAATTTGAAAATATTTTTTCTGCAAAAAGGTTTTTCAGTGCAGAATGATTTTGCAGTTAAGTGAGTTCCAACTGGATATTGGCAGGATAACTAATTATTTCAGTCAAACTGATTGTGAAAGGATGAACAAAAAATATTAAATTTTGTTTTGTACTTTGTCCTGGAATCTGCTTTCAAACGACTGTAATAAGCATCTAATTTTAGCTTCATGCTTTTTGGTGACAATATTGAGCTTCTCTTTCAAATCTATGAGTATGGGAAAAATTTATTGTACTCGTATATTGAGTATGGGGAATTTACGTCTGTGAAGAGCTTTTGAATGTATGTAATTTATGTAGCGTACTACCGGCTCCATTATATCATTTAACTTTATGTCCTTTGCACACAAAGCCATGTGGTGGATAATGCAATGATACGAACATATTTTTCTATCAAAGTAATTTTAAAATTAGCGGGTATTTTGAAAATGGTTCACGCGGGCTACTTATAATTCGTTCACGGGCCACAATGTGGCCCGCGGGCCTTGGGTTGGGCAGCCTTGAATAAGGAAGTTGAGTCCATTTTTTTTATTTTTTTTTATCAATGTTCGCATTCAAACTTAAATACTGGTATTTTTTTTTTTTTTTTAAATTTTGTTTTCATAGTTAAATTAATTCTCAAAGTTTAAATTTTATTAAGCCCGCCAAAACGAGCGGAATCCGAGCGGTAACAGGCGGGGTGTAGTGTGACGTCATTAGAACTGTGAAAACCACGTCGCTTAAGCATTATGTATGGAAAAAAATTTAATTCTTCAACAAGGAATTCCAGTAATTTTTTTACCAATGTTAACCGTCTATTATAATTGATGTTATTAAAAAAAAAAAAAATTGATTAAGATTTCATAGTTAAATTAATATTTTAAGTTAGAATATTTGCTTTTCACGCCCGATACGGTACTTGTACGGTATCGCCGTCGCTACTTGTTGACGTTCCCCGCGCGAATTCAGGACCACCGCGCAGAAAAGTAAAGACCAAAAGTAAAATAACGGTTTACAGCCCAGTTCACTGTGAGACTTTTCTGAGCGGCCGGCGGCCTGAAGTGTATCACATGCTTTGTGACATGTATAATAATAAAAACATCTAAGTTATGCAATAAACAACATATTATTATAAAGCACTATACGAATATGTATCTTTAGAAATCCATTTCATATAATAATAATAACAAATACGTACATATATTTGACAAACCCAAATAAACCTTTGGCCTATACACCTCTCTCATCTAAATCGACCATCTCTCATGTAATAGAAAGAGATGCACCATAGGTGTTCCGTTGTACGTACAAGTCACGACACATGTGACGACAGAATTCTTTCGACCAATCGTGGAGCGTATACAGTATATTGCTATTGAATGCTTTTTCAAGAACGTTTAACTAATTGTAAGAATAATAATATAGAAATATATTTATATATTTAGAATCGATATTTTTTGATCTACATGAACATATTTTTTATAAGTCAAAATATTTTTCACTCAACTTCCTTATTAGAACCTATTATAAAATCAGTGGAATTTTTATATTCACAAATTGAAACTTTAAATACCAAAATGTTAGCTTAGAGCAGTAAAACCGTTAAAATTGATTCTCTGGAATGCGAAGTTATTCACTTGAAGAAAGTTATAAAGGATGTAAATATGAAAATGAATAAAGAAAGAAAGAAAGCGTTTCGGTCGTAATTTGTAATGTGAATATTCAAAACGTTTAAAAAACTATTCCTGGAGTAAAAAAAAAACTAATGTTTATAAGACAAGGCAGTAATTGTTGATTAAAGTACTAGTACATATTGAATTGTTGTAAATAAGCCGACGTATCTCAGTGGTCCAGAGCACCTGGCCGGACATCAGAAGGTGCGGGTTCAATTCCCATCGGCGGCATTTATTTTTACTCAGGAGATATATTATCAATTTTTATCGCTAATTCAGGCGACTAATTATCGCTTATAATAGTTTGTTATTCTTTGTTTTTTTTATATTAACTCCACACAGGAGGCCCTGAAGAAAATAATTTCCCTCAGGGCCTATGTCATCTTTGGGTATGCTGTGTGGAGGGTCTTTTTGTGGAGAGGAAGGAGTGAACATGGGTCTTGAAGAGTCCCATGTTGTAGGAGGGAGGAAACACAGAGGCCGGCAGTTCGTTCTACAACCGAGCTGTTGAACCTAAGAACGAGTCGTAGAAGCGACCCGTTCTCATGTGACAAATGTCAACCGTAAACAAATGTTGCGCGCGCGTTTGGCGTGTATCCCGACTACGCACCGGTGCCGAAGGGATCAATGATGCTAGTTCCTCAGAGCATTTTCCATTGTAATACCGATAGAACAAGGACAGCATACCTACCTGACGCCTGTGCTCTAAAGATTGCAGTCCGTTTGTAAAGATTGGGGAATTTATCAAACGGACCGCCCGTTCCTGCACAGAGTCAAGGATTTTTTTCAGGTATTTTGGGGCTCCGGACCAGAGATAGCTGCAAAATTCGACAGTAGGGCGTACTTGCAATTTGTACAGGGTCAGCAGTTGTGTACTATTAAAGTATCTGCGGGCCCTGTACACTAGGGCGGAGTGAAAAAACTTTTTTTCGAATTTCGTGTTTCCTATATTACCAATGGGTGCCTTGGTAGTACCCTATAAAGTACACAAAATATCATCAAATTCCAACTTCATCTTCAGGTGGCGCACTGACCCTAAAGTTCTACAAAAAATGGTGTTTTTTCAGATTTTGTTAGTAAACAAGCACATCATCTAATCCAGCTTAATGGGGCCGACAGACGTAGCTATAAAAGATCAAAAGATATTTGGCTTGGCGTATTTCGGCATATCGCTCGCCGTACATTTCCAATTGAAATGTATGGCGAGCGATATGCCGAAATACGCCAAGCCAAATAACTTTTGATCTTTTATAGCTACGTCTGTCGGCAGCTTAAACGTCACAAAATGTATTTTAATTTTAGCCATCTAACTTACCCTTCTTCCCCCCACCCTTTGGCACTATTTTGCGTAACAACAGCTGCAGTCAATCAGTAAGGTGTAGGTTCATTTATGATCAGTAATTAACAGACATAAGCGCGGAGTGCACGTTCGTTGGAACAGCTGCGAAAACTTGATTGTGATTTCTTTGTAATATGCCTAAAACAAGAAAAAATTCAATGTGTTCTATGTTTGGTGACCCAGAAAAATTAAAAGACAATGTGTTGCCAACTTATTCGAATGTAATAAAGTATTATTTGTGTATTAGAAATGACTTGCAGTGGTTATCAAATGGAAAAGATCCTTCTTTCAAAGATATATGTGAAATAATTGCAATTGATCTAATTACGTTGTGGAATAAAGCGTCTATTCCTATTGTAACTGAACGTCAAATTGTAACTAAACTAACCCGGTATTATCACAAGTACAAATGCTTAAGGAAATGTCGAGTACCTAAAAAGAAAACTGAATTTTATGAAGATGCAATAAAAAAAATCTTTGATATTGCTGTTTGCAAGTGCATTTGTGTCGATTTTTGTAAATGTTTAGTGAAAATACCCAAGAAGGAGCTAGAATTCCTGCAAGATCAGAGAAGTAGCCGCAAAATGTATATCGGCTCAAAAGATATAATGGCAACCAAGGCTTTGGAGCGCAGGCAATTACGACTGATGAGGCAAAATAAATTACTTCAAAAACAGACTGTTGAGAAACCTCTGAGCCCCTCACCAGAGACTTCAGAGACCTCGGATGATAGTGTAAGATTATCAGACAGCAATCAAGATCCAGACTTTTATACACTTTTTCCGGCATACTCCACGCCATCCACATTGAAATCACAAACAAATCAGATGAGGCATCGATTAAAAAATCTTGCCACTGCCTGTGACAGGACTGGTGTCTCCGACAGATCAGCATCAACCATCGCCAGTGCAGTTCTTCAAGATATTGATTTTATTTCTAAACAAGATTTCTCAAAAGTAATAGATAGAAGTAAAACACGACGCGAGCGCCGAAAAGTTCGAGAAGAGTTGCAAAGAAGGCAGATTTCGAGCTTCGGGAGTTCTGACGGTAAAATAAGTGGGTTATATTTTGATGGTCGGAAAGACAAGGCCATTGTGCAGGAAAAACATGATAACAAGTTTCACAGGAGAACCATTACTGAAGAGCATATTGTTTTGCTCTCCGAGCCAGATTCTCAGTACATTGGCCACGTCGCGCCTCCTTCTGGAACCGCTAATTCTATTAAGGATTCAATTTTAGAATTTTTAAATTTGCACTTCGGAGATTTATCAACCATTGTAGCCATTGGATGCGATGGAACGGCTGTAAATACGGGCTTCAAGAATGGAGCAATCGGATTGATTGAAAGACATTTAAATAGACCATTACACTGGTTTATATGTTTGTGGCATGCCAAAGAATTACCACTGCGTCATCTTTTTAATACTTTGGATGGCAGTACTTCAGGTCCCAATACGTTCGCAGGAGTCATTGACAAGATGTTACAGCACTGTAAAGACCTCCCTGTGGTGAAATTTGATAAAATTACGACAGTCTTACCCGATATAGACGTGAAAATTCTAAGCAATGATCAAAAATATCTTTATGAAATTTGTCAAGCTGTAACACAAGGCAGCGTAAAAACTGATTTGGCTAATAAGCAACCAGGAAAGCTGGCACACTCTCGTTGGCTAACCTGTGCAAATAGAATATTGAGACTATATGTAGCAACAAAGTTTCCAACTCATAGTCTGGTTGAGATTGCTACGTTTGTGATAAAAGTGTATGCGACAATACGGTTCACCATAAAAACAAAACCTTCATGTAAAGATGGTCCAAAACATGTCCTTCGTATGATAAAAAGATGGTCCTATTTAAAATATGAACTGAAAACAATTGTTTTTCGAATAATCGAGCGGAACTCTTTCTTCGCTCATTCTGAAAATATTTTATTAGCGATGCTACAAGACGAAAGACAGCATATAAAAGAATTAGCAGTAAGAAAAATTCTTAAAGCCCGACAAAATGCAAAGGAGAAAAAAGTAAGGACATTCTTGACTCCAAAACTAAACTTCGAAGCCAACGATTATTATGATTTGATAAACTGGAAGACAGAAAAAATATTCGAGCCACCATTCACAAAAAATTACGGTGACAGTGAATTATGGGACAAAATGATGAGCGAAGATATAAATATCCGGATTGAAAATTTTCCCTGTCACACACAAGCTGTGGAGAGATGTGTGAAGCTGGTCACTGAAGCTAGCTTGGCTGTTTGCGGAAGTACAGCACGCGATGGATATATTCGAGCAAGAATAAAATCGAGAAAAGAAATGCCGAAATTCGAAACAAAATTACACCTTTCCTCTGGAATTCAGGGAGCTACCCCATACGCATATGACACGACTGAAGGCTGAAATGATTAAAAAATATATAAATATTCTTAATGTTCCTTATATTTTAATGCAAATAATAAAGTTAAATATGATAATAATTTTGTTTTGAATTTTTAAAAAATTTCTAGAATCGATCATTTTTTCAAAATTTCAGGTCCTCTGCGCCACCTGAAGAACATATGTCAAAAAAAATTAAAAAATATTTTTCAACAGCTATTTATCTAAAGCAAAATTAAATGATATAGGGTTTTTAAAATTTGAAGAAAAATGTTTTTCGACCTCTTTCACTCCGGGCTACTGTACACTGTACAGTACGCCCAGCTTCTGAGAGGCCAGCTTTACTCTGGCTTCGATGGAGCCCCCATACCTGAGCTGGTCACTTATAGTTACACCAAGCATATCAATGGAAGGCCTGTTCGGAAGATTGCTTCCGTTGAAGGAGACTAGATTATCATTTGGATCCCTTTTAGACGTAATCAGACAGGATTGGGTCTTTGAAACATTAAATTCGACGAGATTATTTTTACCCCAGGAGGAAATACTTTCGAGATAACCGTCCATTCTCTGCTTCAAAGCCATCCGAGCCGTTGGAGTTTGTGTGCCCTTTGGGGGCTTGTGAAACAAAAAGCTATCATGAACTGTACTTATGATGTACTTATGACTGTCATCCGCGTAACAATGAATCGGTACACATATCAAAAGGTCATTGATGTGCAACAAAAACAAAGTCGAAGACAGAACAGATCCCTGTGGGACGCCAGCATTGTGCTATGCATGAAAAACCTTGTCTTATAACCTTAGTTTATCATAAAAAAAAATTCTGTCCTCGTCTGCATCTATAGTCTATGGACACGGGACACTTAAAAGTGGTATATCGTGGTTTATTTATGGGTATATCTATGCACCGGAGTCTATGCTCTAGTCTATGGAATAGTGTAAATTTTGACGTTTGACTCTTGCTGTGTTGATTCGTGTGATGGCTAGCAATGCGAAATTATTATCGTAAGTATTTCATTATTATATTTCCGTACATATTTTTGTGCTATAAATTGTCAATTTTTCTTGCTTAATAAGTTAGTAAAATCGAAGTTCACATTAACATTGTGATGTCTATAAAAATATATATTTTTTATTACGTGCCGTCATTAAAGATGCTTGAAATGATGTTAATTTGTTTGTTCATGTCTTTCACAGAGGAAAGCAATTATTAGAAAATGGGGCTAAGAAATCTGACTCTTTTCTGCCGACGAAAGGGGCTAAATCTGTCATCCCGAGCGGGTCTTGGCTCGAAAAAAAACAAATTGAAAGTGCTTTAGAGGGGAGGAAACGTGTTCTTAGCGACCAAAGGATCGAAAAACGGTAAGTTTATAATACACAGTAAATTTTTGCAGGTATTAATAAACATATTTTATATGCTGAAATAGCAAAACATTGCTGAATGTCAACACAGCTATGTTTAATCAAACCACAGCAAAGTCACTCTTTATTGTATTTGCTCATCGCTAGTTTTTGTATCTACATATTGTGATTTGGCTGAATATATACCTAACCGCCGCACTAGAGACATATACAAGAAACAACTAATAACATAAACAAAATATGTTATTAGATTCGGGCTAAAATAAAAAAAATCCCAATTGCAAATAGTTTTTATACAAAGAAAGAAGTTTTAAATACAATGCTGTTAAGCTATTCAATTCTCTACCTACTGACATTAGAAGCATGCAAACCAAAAGTTCCTTTAAAAGTAAAATCCTACATTTCCTCCAATAAATATATCCATTAGGAGTATTTCATAATCAGAGATGTGCTTTATTTCAAATAAATCCATTTCAAATGGAAATGCAAAATGCAAAATGGGTATTTTCCATTTTGCATTTTAAATGCTTTTCTAAAAACCATTTTGCATTTTGCATTTTAAATGCTTTTCTCAATGCATTTTCCATTTTAAATGCTTTTCTCAATGCATTTTCCATTTTAAATGCTTTTTTGCAACATTCTTCCTACTATCTCCACTCATCTTTTTTCATAAGCCCCAAATATCAGTCGGTCCTCAACCTCGCTATGAGAGATAATTTTCATTTGTCAAGTTGCTCCCTGGTAGGAGCCCTGGCAATTGAGTGATACCATTACAAAAAATACTGATTCAAATAAAATGGGGGCCTCAGCACGGGTAAACAACCCAGTGAGGCCAACATTACTAAATTGAAATATGAAATATTGTAAAAAAAAAAATGTATCAACAATAAAAAAAAAAAAAAAAAAAAAAAAAAAAATACCGATTCAAATACTGAACATGGGGCCGTGACGCTTTCTATGTTTTTACGTTGGCAGCATTAGTCCCGTGCAAATTTTTTGTGGTTTCATAATCTGTAGTCGTGGTGTTTTTGGATTTACCATCATGTAATATGTTTGTTCTATATTGATTTCCATTATTAAATGACAAAATTGCTTAAAAATTCTATAATTATTTTAATTGTTTGACCTGAGAAACCATTTTGCATTTTGAAAATAAGTATTTTGCATTTGAAATGCTTTTCTAAAAACCATTTTGCATTTTGCATTTTCAAATGGAAAAGTTTTGACCCATTTCCATTTTGCATTTCAAATGGTTTTGGGTACCCATTTTGCACATCTCTGTTCATAATATATTTAAATTTGTGCCTGTGTATATAAATGTATATTATGTACATTTAACTAATGTTTCACCTGCTTTCATCTTTTCATTTATCACTATGCCTTTTTGCCAAACTGAAATTTAATTACTTAAACTCATTCTCGCTTCGTCTTAATCTTCTACATTCATTCGTAAATTGTATAATAAAAAATACATTTTGTGTATTTAAATTTGTAATATGTCATTTTACAAAAAAAAATCTGATTTTATTTTATCTGACATTTTCATAATGTTGTGTAAACAAAAACCTAGCCAACAACTACTACTGTGTAAATAGCCATCTCAACACAGGCGTTTCACACCTAGTGAGATGGGAAATACGTCATTATTGTAATTAAATGTAATATTAAAATAATGAAAAAAAATTGAAATAGTGAATTAATAGGTTTTATTTAAAAAACATTGTATTAAGCGTGGCCAGCGATTCTTTCTTTGTAGTTTGTGGTGAAATCCAAAATAGCAGCCCAAGATCGTTTAATCAGGGGAAATTCTGAACTTTAAATAAAAATGGAACTTTAATGCAACTTTTACCATCTCTCCCCACATAGAGTTTTTTCTTGTAGTAATTGTTTTGGCTTTTACTCTGCCAATTCCATGCCCCACATCACCAGGGCAATATTGGAAGTAACTAAAGAATTTCAAGTACCTCCTTTTAAAGATCTCTACACTAAAAATTCATTAATTCAAATCATAAAAGAGAATGAAAAGTACCAATTTCTAACTGAAAACCGCATTCGACTAAAATACATTTTTCCATGTCCAAAATTAAACACTTCCTTTGCACAAAATTACTATACATACCAAGGAAGAACCTTTTTCAATCAACTCCTCGAGGAAATCAGAATCATAAACGAAAAAGGCCAGCTTTGAGCATTTTGAAAAAATATTTTAAAGATAAATTATCAAAAAAATGAAAAGTAAATATTCTACTTAAGAATCAACTTCTTCTCCAAATATAGTATACATATTAATAAAAAAAAAAAATAATTGTCTTTATCCCAGAAACTAATTACATCATATTTTTATTTAAATATTATAGCTACTAGTAGTACATTTTACTTGCAATATTTTTTTTTCCTACTTCTCTTGATTCTATATGTATATGTACAATAACTTAATGTACACTCCTCTTCCAACCACAAGCGAATGCTTCTCTGGAAGAGTAGTATTAAATATTGTCATTGTAAATTGTAAACCTTATTACTTACATGTAACTACTACTGTACAAAAATAACATATAACTTGCATCTATGTAGTGCAAGGATTAGCTGCCGCGCGTGGCATCAAACATTGTCTATCGCAGCGCACAAAGATTGTCTTGTTTTGACGTAGGTTATTAGATTTCACCGTCAGGGGGATTGTGTTGTTTTCGTTTTATTTGTGTGAAGTATTTTGTGCTGATTCTATAACACAGCATGTGAATATCGGGTTGCATTTTGACCATATTTTTCAGTCGCGTTGATTTAAGAGGCAGAATTTTAATAGCACGCAGTTTATAATGTGCTTATATTATTATAATGCAAGTTTGTCTCATAATCTCAAATTTTTGATGGGGGCTCACTGCATTAACTCACTTTAGAGAAAATTGCCACTGGTCCAAGCGATGACTTTAGAATAACCAAACCAATAAATTATCTCAACCAAATGAGTACTGGACATTAACAACAAATAAGGTTAGTAGATAAAATGTGCTCTGCCAAAACACTACACAGGAGGTTTTGTAATTTCGCACGGATATTTTGGTGTCGATTGGTGCGGCGTCTAATAAATATACACAGATTTCTGTGATGAACAATGATTTTTGCATAGATTTATTTGCTTTTCATGTCCTCATAGCACTCGTATTGATGCGTAATTTCGTCTATGTGTAATAATTTTGAATATTATAACAATATGATGCAAATTTCATATTATTATTCAACAGTTAATTTAACGGTAAATGTTTCCTTAACCGCCGCACTTTTAATAGGCATAGATTATGAAAATTAAACTTTGTTTCAACTTAATTACTACAAGAAACAAGATGAATTATAATACCATTTTTATTCAGTCGAACTTCACCTTATAAAACGATCCCTTTGCCGCCATTTAAAACAATTATTGTGCATGGAGTGACACTCGCAAAAGTTTTGTTTCAATTTAAATACGCATAAATTACTTAATAAATAACTTAGTAACCTATTTTGTGCATGTAAATAGTTGTTTCTTGTAGCAATTATTGAAACAAAGAGTAATTTCCATAATACGTTCCTAAAAGAGCAGCGGTTAGGGAAATAATTACCAATTTAACAATGTCACTAGAAGAAAGGTTTTTTTTTGCTCGAATAATCACGTCTGTCACAGGTTTCTTCTTAATAATAGGTTGGCAAAACAATATATTCGTAAAGAGGGAACTTTTACCTAAATTGTGACATATGATTCGGGTAACGGATGAGTTATTTTACTTCTCCCCGTACTAATGTTGGCATAACACTTTTTTTTTTCATTACCTATTAACTGTTAACTTTTGCCATTAGTTTTAGTCAGGTAACACAATGGTTCCCAAATATAAAACCAGAAGTGGTCTATTTCCAGAATTCTTCCCGAGTAGAATTCTAGCAGAACACATTTTTTTTCTACTAATTTTATTTGCTCTTAATAATAATAATAATAATAATTGGATGACTTATATTGATTAATTATATTTCTTGGACTATAAAAATATTACCATTCGTTATTTCGGCTACTGGCATTATACCTAGCTCTCTCATTAAAAATTTAGGCGAATTAGATTTATCAAAAAATTTATACATAAAGATGCAAAAGTCGGTCATTTTGAATACATGTAGGATAACGAAAGATTTTTTAAATATTTATGTTGAGGGATCAGTAGGATTTATAGGCCCTGTTATGAGTTCTACCGAGCCGAACCCTCTGATATGAAAATATCTGGAGTCGGTGAATTATTTTCCCATTTGATCTCTGGTGAGTTGACGTGTTGTTCTTGTATGGTTTTGTATTTATTTTGCTTATATAATGCACTTGCATAATGTTGATTAACTAGATGATCATTTGTGGAAAAGTGTGTGGAAGGGTTTAGTTTTTCCTATGGGGAAGATTTAACCCGGACATAAAATCGGAAGTTTAAAAACGCCAATGTATGTAATTAATTTTCTGGTACTCACCTATTCTGAAGCCGGTACTAGAAAATTGTTTAATTTAAGATTATTTATCCAATTATTTCCACATATAAATAATAATTCATGTTTTTTTATTCTTTAAAAAACTCTCTTCCTATTAAAATGTTTTTAAATCACTAACTCCAATCTCAGTCCAACGTTTATCAGCTGATTTAAAAAGTAAACAATGAAAGCAAAAGTATCTATACGCTATTGTTATGGCACACAAAAACACATAACAAAAATTTTAACTTTTCGTTTTAAAATATCATTTTTAATCTCTTTACTTTTATCTCCTGTAACAGTAACAGAAACTAATTGACAACTTCACTTGAAAATGTTTGTCATGATTCAATGAATTGTTTACGATTTCTTTCAATAAGATATCCACAGAATTTGACATTTTAAATGAATCCATGCAAATTACGTCAACAACAATAAACATAATTTCACGAACTAATATTCAAGATGGCTACCATAAATAAACCACTCACATGGCTACATTGAGATCAATGGATCGCTATTGTTTATCGCACAAAAAAATTTCCATCCACATTTTCTGTCATCTCCCTCCAATACCTTAATAATCTTAGGTCGCAGATTTTCTAACTCACCGCGGTCATGACCAAAACCCCCTTCAAAATAAATTTTGTACGATACTAAGCACAAGTCAGACATGATAGTGTTTACCTCTTTTGTCTGTATGGCAAAGAAAAAGAAAGGATTTAGTTGGGGGACAACATTTAAAGTGACCCACGGGGTTGGTATATGCAATAGCTTTTCATTTGGATGCTAGATTACTATACGAATTTCGCACAAATATTTTAAGCTAAATTAATAATCGGGTAGTTCGATAATTCAATTTTTTAAAAATTTTATTGAGAACTTTCAGAACTGTAGGTAGGAACGCCGAAACTCGCATTGGACTAGAGTGTTCCCGCTACAATGCATTTTGTATGGGCGAGCGTTCTAGATAAATCTCGTAGCATCGCTACATATGTATTTAATTGTTAAATATGTTTTTGTAGGTGCGCTATAACACAAGCAGAATGGATAGAGGAAGATCAGAGAGCTCTGGTGATAGAAATGAAAGGAGGACAATGGCTGCACATAGGGCAGACCATAAATTCACAAACTTATCTGTTGCCCGAAGAAACTCTACACTTAATGGAGATTGTAAGTAATAAATATATGAAATAGTTTTTAAAGCCTGACCTCCTGTTTATTCACCAAAATCAGTTTGCTGCTAGAAGTCATTAAGTGACATTTTTGTCAAAACTGAGTTAGAAGTCACAATTTCTACCTATTTTGTCATGATTTATCCAGTAAATTAGTCATTATGTTGAATAACACTTTGTTTATTCCTAAGTCTACTCATACTTGTTTATAATATTTTGTATGTACTTGTAATGCCTTTATACTTTCTGTCGTCATTTTATGATCAAATGCCACAGTTAATTGTTATTCTATGACATGTCATTTTTGTGTATGGTATATTTCTGTACCTCAGAAGTCAAAGGTCGGTTGTCACATTTTTGAAATTTCAGCAGAGAGGAAATAGTAAATTTTTACCTTTGAACATTGTGGGGATATCAGACCTTGTATGTTGACCTAACTTAGTTTCACATTGTCGTAGGACAACCGTCTTTACACCTCTGTGTAAATACTGAAAAAACTAAAAAGGTGTCGTACATAACTCATTTTCACAAAAAAACCCGACAACCGACCTTTGACTTCTAAGGTACTCCGTTATTCAGGTATTCCGTTGATATTAAATACATAAATTGAGCACTGTAATAGTCACTAAGTGCATAGTTAAGAAAATGAGTTTTACAAATAAATCATCAGGCTGTTCTGATGTTTTTTTTCTGTTTATCTAAATAACAATGTTAATATCAATTGTCAATAAAAAATCACTAAAATATTTTAATGGCTTTTGAAATATTAAAGTTGATTATCTCAGAATTAACATTTTGTCACTTAATGACTTCTTGCAGTAAACCGAACCAATGTTACTTTACAGAAAATAGATTTTCTGTGTGCGTATTTGAAAGTGTTCCATTTTTAAATAATAACTTTCTAAAGAAAGTAAACAAGGTGTTTTGAGAGATTATTGGAGAAGAAAAGATACATTATTTGTTACACGGTCATATTAATGATAATACTTATGTAACTCACTGTGTTGTTTAAAAAATGTTGCTAAAAAACATTGTGTTGTTTCTTTATAAATTATTTACCTTAATACTAACATGTACATAATTGAACTAGAATTCCCTCACCAAACACAAGAGCATTGTCTCTTTATGGTGAGGAAAGGCTGCTTTAATTTCTATTGTTTTATATCTTTTTTTATCCTGTATACAAATCTGTGTAAAAATATTTTTTTTCAAATATTAAATAAAAAAAAATTAAACTCATTTTCATAGCATTATCTTTGTGAAGTATCATCTCAAGAGCGCTCAATGTATGCCTTTAAACTAAATATTTATTTTCCTTTCACAGAATTCTCTGGAACTCAAATATGGCGGAGTTCCTGTCTCCATACAGCAAGCCTACTCCTTACTAATAGGAAAATCCGTGTCTCTGAATGAATACAGAGTTTATTCCCTGCTTTCCAAGCAAGGCTACAAACTTATTCGTTTTGATAAAACCAGGGTCTACGCCGAAGACACCAGCGCCTACGATATAGCGCCACAGGTTGATAACGCACAGGACAAAACTAAAAATCATTCAGATCAAGTGGTAGAGCCATGTATTGAAGAATCCCAACTCAAAACTAGTTCAAATAATAACCTAGAAACGCCAAATGAGTCTGTGAAACTAGATTGTACCGAGAAACTAGATGAAAAGAAAGAAGTATCTTCAACCGAAATCAATAGTGAAATAGTTGTATTGGATGTTGTTGATATAGAAAAAGATATTGCGAGAATTAATGAAACGGACCTGATAAAGGGTAATCAGGTTGAAAATAATGGTGATAAAGATACAGTGGAAGATGAGAATTGTTCAGGTGTCACTAAAGATGTGATTGAAATAGTTAAAGGTCAACAAAATATAGAAACAAATGAAGAAAAACATGCAGTGGAAGATAATAGGTGTTTAAGTAACACTGAAGATCATATTGAAAGAGAAAAAAGTGTTGTAGAAGTTGATCCAACACGGCTAGTAAATAACCATTCATCAGAAAGTTTAGAGGTAAGTGTTGAAAATGACCCCTCAGATGACATGAGCTTGGAGAATTCTAGTATGGATACAAGTGATCCCAAAGTTACTAACAATGATGAAAATGGTTTCATTAATGACATGTGTCCGGGTGATATTAATCAAGGAGTTACAGAATCTGATTCAAAAGATACTGTTAAGAGTAATATTTTAGAAAAAGACATTTCTGATAAGGAATCCTTGGAAGACATGTGTTTGGTTTACACAAGTGATGATTCAGATTCTACAGAAGATCCTAAAGTCAGTAAAAAAGAAGAGTTGATCAATAGTCCAGATAAAAATGGTACTAAAGTAAATGATGATACTTTAGAAAAAGAAAAGATCACCTCGGAAGACATGTGTTTGGAGGATACCAGCAGTGAATCAAATTCAATAGAAGATATTGAGGAAAGTGACAAATCTTCTGGTGATGCTAGTGATATTGGCAAAGAACCAAATATTGCAGAAATCAATGAAAACCATACTTCAGAAAAAGAAATTGATGTTGACAAAACCACCTTAGTAGACATGAATTTGGTGGGTACAAGCGATGAAGCAGATTCAATAGAAGAAACAGTGGAAGATAGTGTATGTTCAAGTGATACTAATGAAGAATTACCTGTTGATGTTACTGAAATGGTGAAAACTGGAGCACGTTCAACAGAAGACCCCAAAGACACTGTAAAAGAAGGGTTGTTAGATAATGGGTGTTTGATTAGTACAAATCAAGAAGTGGTGATCAATGAGGAGTTGATGAAAAGAAATAGTCTTGATAAACAAATTAATGCTGAGAAAACTATGGAAGACATGTGCTTGGCAGATACTAGCAGTGAATCTGATTCAATAGAAACATCAGTAGAAGAGAGTGTATGTTCAGGTGATACTAATGAAGAATTAGCAGTAGACTCAATTGAAATAGAGAAAAATGGAGGATGTTCAACAAAAGACCTCAAAGATATTGAGAAAGAAAGGTTTTTAGATGATGGGGGTGTGAGTAGTACAAATCGACAAGTTGTGCTCAATTCTGATAACATCGAGGGAGATGTCGAAAAAGTTAATTCAACAGAGTTAATGAAAAAACACGATTTCGAAAAGGAAATGAATTCTGAAAAGACTGCAGAAGACATGTGCTTGGCAGATACTAGCAGTGAATCTGATTCAATAGAAACATCAGTGGAAGATAATGCGTGCTCAGGTGATGCCATAGATGTCATAAAAATAGAGAGAGATGTTGCAGAAGTCCATCAAACAGTTTCGATTAATGATTGTACTTTAGAAAAAGATAAAATCACCGCAGAAGATATGTGTTTGGAGAATTCTAGCGATGAATTAGAATCAATAGAAGAACCCAAAGTCACTAAAGAAGAAAGGACAATTAATGGAAAATGTTCTGGTGATGCTGTGGATATTATTGATATTGAAAAACATAAAGCAAAAGTTGATCAAGTAGATCTGGTGAATATGGATCATAGTTCAGAAAAAGAAAATATCCCTTCGGATGACACATGTCTGCGAGATATTAGCGATGAAACAGATTCAACTGAAGTTCATACGGAAGTCATAGAAGTTAATAATTTACAATCAAAAAAGCAGAATGTAGAAACAACAGGAGATAAAAAGAGTGACTCTTGCTGTATGGATATAGATAGCTCCAGTGATGATTGCATGCTGGTGGTGGGGGTGGCGGGTGATTCATCAGGAAATGTTGATAATAGCAAAGGAGCCACAGATGTTGAAAAGCCAAACGATACTGAAATAAACATACATTCTAATTTGTCCAATGATTCAGACGCTATGGAAATTGAATACTTGCCATCGTTTTCATTCAAATTGAAAATATTAGATGCAATACCTAACTGTTTTCACAAAACTATATTAAACCTGAAAGCTCCCGATCAGAAGTTTATCCCACCCGACATCAACTTGACAAAACGTAACTTTACAGTAATGCTGAACAAGTTGTCTGACAAGAGCAACATGAATGATGTGGAGGCCAATCTGGGGAATTACTACGATGAATATCCTCACAACACGCGGGACCCCACACTGAAGTGTATTACCAACTTTAGTCACGAGGAAGATGTCAGACAAACCAACAACTCGCAGAACAATAGAAACTTCAATTCTCATTATATGGGGCGTAATAACTTTGCTAACAATACATATTTTTGGAACCACATATTTCACCAACTGTCTTCCCGACAAGCCAACTTCTTCAACAACTTCCAGTTCCCTCACTTGAACGGAATGTTTGGAAGAGTGAATAACTTCACAAATAATTTTGGACAGAGACCCTCCTTCTTTCCACAATTCAATAACAGGTCGCGATTCACGTCCAATTTCTTTTTCCAACCATTTAATTTATTCTGTAATAGACCCAACATGTTTCCTAACAGTGAACCCAGTCCCACATTCTCCAACTATAACAATTCGTGCAGTTCCGGCAGAGATAACACATTCTCTCAAATTTTTAACAACCGCACCAACGCTCAAAGTCACCACCAACCGCATAGAAAACGCTGTAGAAATCAAAATAACCTGTCCCATAAGAGTAATCTTCTCACACCAAAAAGTACGACACAAAAGAAAGAAAAAAGTTGCGAAGCTTCAAATAGTGATGCTCCATCAAAGGAAACAATCTTGAGCCACATAAAAGCTCTTCTTTCTAGATATTCTATAATTAGCCCCAATGAACAGTCTGAGGAATTGAGAAAAGCCTTGAAGTTAGCCGTAGACCAGTTTAATACGAACTTCAATGAGAACTACGTATTAGATTTCAAAACTCCGCAGTGTTTGCTGAGAAGAATGTCTGTCAACAGTAACAGGTGTCATGAAGTGCCCTTGTTTGATTTGACGAGCAACCAGCAAGAAACCGATAGAGTTCTGCAGGTCAGCTCTGACTCGGATTGTGGCCCTGTAAAAGTGTCCCGACTTAACAATTGTTCTCCCGCCTCTGATTCCTGTGTGAAAAAGAAAGTTCGAAGAAAACTGAGAAGCAAGAGAAGCAAATCAGAGACAAAGTTAACGTTTCAAGTTAACACATCGCACAGCTCGTCAGATTCCGATAAGGATTTGCACAGTTCATCGGAAGAAGAGAATGGACAGTTGAAAAGAAAGTCCAGACATTTTGATAAACTGACTGAGTCAAGTGCGAAAACCAGTGCCGAAACACAACCGTCACCTGGTAGAATAATCAAAAGTAATATTGAAACATTCTCAAAATACAAACGGAAAGTAGTGATTGATCATTCTAATGATAGCAGCGTGTTTGGTGGATGGTTTCCTAAAAAGGATTCTTGGAGTAGGCCTGTTTACTCAGCATTGAAGCCCAGACATAGTCATATACCTGCCGCGAACCTTAAGATAAGTTACGCCATCCTCAACAACATCCGGGAGTTGAGTTACGAGAAGGAGTATTCTTTGGAGAGTTGGGGACAGGCCAAGAAATTGTTTGAGAGAAGGAATGACTCCGGTACTGTTTTTATAAGCGATGATGAATCCATGCCAAATGATCCTGCCGATTCGAGATGGAATGAGATCTCCATTAAAATAGATAAGATTCACCCGCTGGTGAGACCCGAAGACTGCAAATCTGTTTCCACTGTTCTAGACAGGTTACAGGTTATTAGTTCTATCAACGATGATCCTTATTTCGGAGCTGTAATAGACGAGAGCGAAAGATTGAAGATTTCTTATGACATGTATTTACCTAATTTTAAAAATTTTAGAAAGTCAGATCCTCCTCCTCCGGCGTTCAGCATTGTTGTTTTAAGGTGAGTGAATTTAATGAATGTTTTTTGATTCTCTTTTAATTGTGATTTGTTTTACGATATTACTACCAGTAGTAGTTGCCAGCCTCTGGTGATGAGCCTGAGCCGGAAAAAATCCGTGGACTCATTTCAATGGAAGATGTTCTGAGGAACTAGAGTCATTGACTCCTTTGGCACCAGTGCACAGTCGGGAAACACACCAAAGCCCGCGCTCAATATTTGTCACATGAAAACGGGTCTTTTCTACGAGCTCGGCTGTAGAATGATTATCTGGCCTCTGAATCCTCCCTCCTAAAACATGGGTCTCTTTAAGACCCTTCCTAAAGTATCCCCAATTGATTGAAGGGCTATGTCATCTTGAGTTCAGTCACTAATGGACTACAGCCCGAGTTTCAAACCTTTTTATTTGAAAAATATGGCACCTTGTTTTATTTTCAACAGTTGAAAGGATATTTGAAAGCTCTATCCTTTTTTCCAGTGATACCTCACCGATGCCGTGTCCTGCTGCCATGTCTCAAGTGGCTGAATCTCTTCCACCTTGCGTACCGTTTCTTCTAGCCGTGGTATCATTCGATGCTGTTTCCTTACTTCAGATGGAGCATATTACCCTACCTAATATGAAGAGGAACTGCCAAACGTAGAACTCTTCTCAATTCACAATAATCATCACAATAGGCTGCCTTATACAATATGTATTTATTATTATCTAAAACAATAAACTACTCAAGCGATAGCTACCCAAATTTGCAGGTGATTTTTATGAATTTATTAAAAGATAAATATAGGATAAACGGTGAAATATAATTCGATTCATTGGTTTCAAACAGTAAGCAAATTATATGTTACCGTATTAATATTTGGAATGAGCGCGGTCGAATCTAAAACCACCCAAGTCTTTTTTTTTAAATACACCTTCGCTCGAGCAGTATATAATTATTAAAATATTTCTTTTCATCTGTATGTAAAACTTTTGCTTTCATTCGGTGTTGAAGAATTTCTACACTTTTGGTATGAATCTTTACGTTCCATATTTTTACTGTTATGTAATTTGTTATCCTTGAGGTTTAAAGTATATTCTTGTATTTGCTGTTTTTCTTTGACTCTAACATCGGATTAATTTTCATGTTGGTTTTTTAATTACCTTAACAATGAAGGTATAGACACATAAGTAGTAAAATTAAAAATTATTACAAATTATTTGACAATTTATTATTTGTCAATTTAGACTTATCTAGAGAATTATTTGCACACTATGGAAAGGAGAGGTGGTTCACTAAGGATTATCATAGTCTTTCAAGTGACATGGGGACGATTGTATTTAAAATATCTTCCAAGTTAACAACAAAAATTCTCATTAATCTGACATCAAAAATATTCTTGAAGCTGTGTATATTTACTGCTTTATATTTATGACTGAAAGTTTATAAAAAAATAAACATAATTGTAGAATATTGTACAAAATAATACCTATATAATAATTGCATATTATTGTTAACCTACCTATTCAATAATTGAATTCATCTCAAACTACATATAACAATCGTATGTATGACTTGGTAACAAATGTTTTTTTTTGTGATTTATTTATGAATCTAGTCACAATGATATTTGGGAAAAATAAATAAATCTGTTTGATAATTGTGTATGTACCTACTTTGTTCACTGAGAAAAAATGACTTAATAATTTTAATACAATTTAGATTTTTATTTATACAGTAGGTCTAAGAAGGATGCAAGCAGGGGAGTGCATTCCATATAGGCCGATAAGCACTGCTTACAGTACTACTTCACTTGCATAGGAATTATAATATTTTAAATTTATAATATTATAGCAAAAAATAAATACAAATTTTCAAAAATATGTGCGAAGGTCGCGCAGCGAATTGCAGCCACATGCGCGCCCCACCGACCGTCCTACTAAAATGTGACAAATGTTGCTCGTCAGAGTAGATCATTTAATGTTTACATATTACGCAGAATGTCATATTGTGACCTGTGTATGCATTCAAGTGATGATGCGTTTTGGGTTAGTTTTTTTGGTTAGTGTTTAGGCAGTGCTTGTGCGAACACATTCAATGGCAAGCAGTGACATCTGTTGCCACCTCCATTAATTAGTACATATTTACTAATGAAATGATTTTCATATTATGTTGGCTTTCTTTCATGCAACTGAGCAGTCGAAAAAATAGGGTAATTTTATATGTGTATCCAATAATTAATTGGATTGAATACACATAAATGAAAAGGTTCTTTAAATATTTGATGTGGTTTAGATAATCTCAACTAACACCGGCTAAAGTCAGCAGCTGCTATAGCCACTCTCAAAAAACTTACCACATGTGTGTATAATATACAGGGTGTATCGGCAAATACCCGACAAACTTTAACCAGCTATTCCTCAGCACATTTGGAGTAAAAAATGTTATGGGCAAGCGCCGGTTTGCTGTCCGGTAACATTTTTTTTCATTAAAAACAAAAAATAAATAAAAAATCAACACTCCGTCACTGTCATTTGCATTGTTTCTCGCGTTCAACAGCTGTTATTAGCAAGTGTGTCAAAAAGTGTCCTCGCTCTTTCGTACACACTAAATAATAATAGTTAAAAATGAGACGAATGGTGCCGTGCCATTTCATTGTGATTGTAAAAGTGCGCCAACGTAGGTACTTACATACATTATTCAACGAAACTCTAACAAAATATTGCCAGATGGGTTTTCAAACTTTGACAAAGGATAAAACATTGGTGACATGTGGTGAAAATATGAATAATAAATTTTTTATTAAAAAAAAATGTTACCGGACAGCAAAGTGCCCATAACATTTTTTACTCCAAATGTGCTAAGGAATAGCTGGTTAAAGTTTGTTGGGTACGTGCCGATACACCCTGTATATCAATTAATTAACTGTTTTTCATACTGCCTACCCTGACTAAAAGCTCTGTGCATGCCACTGGATGTAAGTGACTAAAAATAAATAAAACTAACTTTAGATTATTATTTTTTTTTTTAAAAGACTAACATTCCCAGGTTACGAATAACCTGACAATATTTGAAAATCTCTTACTATGTACCACCACAGTAAGCGGAAAATGTTGCTTGTGTTGTGATGGAGGACTTGGCCAGCCGAAGAATTGAATACTACGCCTGGGGTCGGGACCCAAACGCGATGCAAACTCATTCACTGAACGGTTGATTGTGATACAACATTTTTTTGTTTGACTTTTAAAATGATTTCTTTTCAGTGAACATAGTGTAGAATTTTTATCTGCAGAAAATAAAATCCGAACAGTTTATGTATCCAGTACATAAATTTCAGTTTTGTTGATTACTTTATAACAATTTTATTATGATTTTTAAGTTAAGTTAAAAAATGTAAAATAAGGATTGTGGAAGGTGTACGAACAGTTCACGTATCCAGAACATAAGTTTTAGTTTTGTTGATTACTTAATAATAATTTTTATGTTAAGCTGAAAATGTAAAATAAGAATTGTGAAGAAGTGTAAAATGAAGTAAATAAAATAATTTATTCAAACAATGTGATTTTTTTTTTAATGAAATACAAATTCATTCCACCCACATGTTTGTATTGTATTATTCCCGCCATTGAGCATTCTCCATGGCAAGAAGCTTACAAATTTATTGCTGCAATATGGCATACATTTGTTATAACTAGTAAATTGACTGAGCGTGAAAACAATAAATTCTTATTGGTAAATCAAATATTATTGATATACAATACAAAGCATCTGGTGACTCATGGCACAAGCGGAAATTTGGCAGATTCTACACGACATGAAACTGCAATGTAAAAATATCAACTTTTATTTTATTTTAGTTCAATATGAAGTGCAAAATATTAAATTTGTGTAAACCTACTTATAATACAAGGTGTATGAACAGTGTTAACCAGTGATTCCTGAACATATTTGGAATTAAAATGTACATTTGTTTCTCAATGAAAAACAAAAATATTTTGAACACACGTCAACATTACATGTCGCAACAGACGGGTGGCGACGCTTGATGGTAAAATATTACCAGACAGCAAAATGACATCTATATTTTTTACTCCAAACATGCTCAGGAATTGTTGGTTAAATTTTGTCAGGTGCTTGCTAATACACCCTGTATAATAAATGCTCAAACAATTTAAGTATTTTTCTTATCTAAATAATTAGTGATTATAATTTTGACAATCCAAAAAACATTGTATTATGTGTTTATAAAAACATTACATTTGCATTACTAATTTAAAAAATATGAAGTTGAATTTCCATGAGTTTTTGAAGCCATGTTAATATTAATAATAATAATTAATATTAGGCAAAGGTTAGGTTTTATCACATAAAATTATTTAACAATCAACTGAATTCATTAAGATCAAAGTTCATATATTATTCACAGTACAAGTTCGCTAATCAGACATTACTTGTTATGTATGTACTTTAAGACGTTTTTGAGCTTTCGGCAGGATGATGATGAATTTGATGAAGTAAGACTGTAGACGAAATCGTAATGGACTGACCCGATAAAAGATTCTGCACCTGTTTCTTCTCTGATTCTTACTGTTAAGGAGAAACATAATGTGGTGATTGTTCGCCTCCGGATAATGGCGAACAACAACACCAAGTAAAATACTGTTGATAGGTAGAGAATAATAATTTTTGTGGGTAGATTTAACTGGTATAATTTTTAAGACTATAAGTAACGCGCTTGGAAGGTAGGGTGGTGTAGACCAGGGGTCTCCAAACTACGGCCCGCGGGCCGTATCCGGCCCGCCAGTGTCATCCATCCGGCCCGCGACATCTTATGACCAGTGTCATCAAAGACCCGCGACAGCTAATGGCTAAGACCTTGCTCGAAAACTCCGCGAATTTTTTCGTGCGAATATATATGCTCGTTGGCGAGGTACTTGGCACCAATACATTGCGTCCACAAGTATCGCGCGAAAAATACGGGCGCAAACCGTGTATATACCAAGAGGATTTTTTTTAAAAATCTTCATTTAATTCGCAATGATATCAAGGTCTGAAAAACGAGTATCAAAAAAATTAACTTCAAAGCTACGTTATCTAAAGCTATATTTTCATCCCTGAAAATTCTATTGTCTATCCCCCCCTAGGACGAAAATATGGGTGTCTAGAAATTAAAACGGTTTTGGCCCTCCGAACTCACTGGAGTAGTCAATGTGGCCCTCCGGCTGAAAAGTTTGGAGACCCCTGGTGTAGACGATGAAACACAACAGACATCCTCCTGGCCGGCCCTATGCGGGCGCAATTGGAGCAGTCCGCTCCAGGCGCCAATTGGCTAAGGCGCCATATGCTGATAATACCTAACAGTTCTAACACATAGCCCTTGAGATTATTTTTCATAAAAACGTGCCACAGAAAAATACATTTCTTCGGAATATTATTGATTACAGTGATCACCTACCTAGGTATCAACTGGTTTTGACAAGGGGCGCCAAAATTTCACATGTGCCAGGCGCCGTTCAGCCTAGAGCTGACCCTGGACATACTCTTTTAATAGCATACCCACTATCACAGTGTCTCATTCATGCGCGGTTTTCTCTTTCATACATTTAGACATACGTTTCTTTACACGTAATGTAAGTTATGAATGATGAATGTATGTTCAGGATAGATGGAAAGGATATTAAGAGAAGAGTGAATGCAGAACACTGTAAGAAGCGAGGCCAGCAGCAGTCCACAAAGGATTGCCACTACCAACCCTGATGTATGGCAGTGAGGCATGCGCATGGCAGATCCCATGCACTTATTAATATCAGCATCCATTGGGCCCAAGAAAACAATGCAATTACGATTACATAATGATATGTGCTTATCAGAGATGTGCTTTATTTCAAATAAATCCATTTCAAATGGAAATGCAAAATGGGTATTTTCCATTTTGCATTTTAAATGCTTTTCTAAAAACCATTTTGCATTTTGCATTTTAAATGCTTTTCTCAATGCATTTTACCTTTTGAATGCTTTTTTGCAACATTCTTCCTACTATCTCCTCTCATCTTTTTTTCATAAGCCCCAAATATCAGTCGGTCCTCAACCTCGCTATGAGAGATAATTTACATTTGTCAAGTTGCTCCCTGGTAGGAGCCCTGGCAATTGAGTGATACCATTACAAAAAATACTGATTCAAACACTGAACATGGGGCCATGACGCTGTAATATTAAATGTTAGATAGCAGTTTCTATGTTTTTACGTTGGCAACATTAGTCCCGCGAAAATTTTTTGTGGTTTAATCTGTAGTCGTGGTGTTTTTGGATTTACCATCATGTAATATGTTTGTTCTACATTGATGTCCATTATTAAATGACAAAATTGTTTAAAAATTCTATAATTATTTTGATTGTTTGACCTGAGAAACCATTTTGCATTTTCAATACATTTTGAAAATGGGTATTTTGCATTTTGCATTTGAAATGCTTTTTTAAAAACCATTTTGCATTTTGCATTTTCAAATGGAAAAGTTTTGACCCATTTCCATTTTGCATTTCAAATGGTTTTGGGTACCCATTTTGCACATCTCTGGTGCTTATACATAATATGAATACAATTTAATGTCTAATAATTTGCTTCTAATTAATCTATAAAATTTTCTACATAAGTTCATTTAGTAGTTAAACGAATTCTTTAATAATTAGACAATAGGCTGGTTTTCATTATGTTCAATTAGCGAACTTATACTCCATAATTATGCATAACAAAATCAACTAACAAAACAAAGTATTACCTATTAATAATAACAACTGCAGAATCATTATGTTAATTGCTTATAAATATGTGATTCAGTAATCTTACATTTGAGCACTACATAAATACAAAATATACTAATATTATATTGAGCAGTTCTTTTAAGATCTCGAAATGTTCACAATACTGAAGTAGGCCGTCGGTCGATGTGTTTAGGCAGTGTCGGTGTCCTGGCTGTGAATTTGATGTGATTTATTTGAAATATTACACCTTACAGAATATAGAGTAAAAATATATCAGAAAAAAACAATCATTAAAATTTCTATTACAGTCGAACCACACTGCGCGTCACATCAACATGAAATATTCTTTTACCTGTTTTGTTCAACAATGCAAATGCAAATGATTATATAATGACGCGCACTACTGCGCTACTAAGTGAAGAGAAGTGCAGAGTTGCTGATGTGCGGTGACGCTCTAGTGCAGTTCGACCTTTAATTGTTTTTAGGCTGCATTTTCAATCATTATTATAATGATAATCAATATCTATTAATTTTATCATATTTTGCCTAGTATGAGTTTGATATTTGTACAAATTACAGTGCACAATATTGTCTGAATTACAAATACATATTCAGCTACACAAATAAAACATGAAAATTGCAAATAAGTTTGAAGCTGTTACACAAAACAAAACAGCAGAACTGATAATTCAATAAAAATTGACTCAAAGTACAGTAAATTAAAAATCACATTTACAAAAAATTAACAGGTGTACACACATATACATATTAAATAATAACAATAATAACAGAAAACCAATAATTAGACATGTAAAAAAAATATTAAGAAAAATCATTGCAGAGGTATGTTCTGTTACAATACTGTTAATGTCTTGGAGGTTATCTTTATTAAATTGACGTGTTTATTTAGAGCAATATTTATTTACATAAAAGTGTTATTCAAAATTTTCTCATTCCCAACACTTTTCTTCTGGTTAACGCGGTTTTATATTAGGTTAAAAAACATAAGCTTCATCTTTCTTCTTCTGACGCCTTCTCCTATTGGAGGTTGGCTGTCACCCAGAACAACTGCTATCAGTCACTTACGTCATAAGTAGACTCGTTATAAAATAACTTGGCCTTTTAATTTATTGACCTAAAGTCGTCATTAACGGCAAAATGTAATGTGTAATATTAGTTTGACATATGGAATTTTATGATTCACGGTAAAATATATAATCTTTCATTCCGAGTAAAATCTGATGAAAGATTCAATATAAATTAATGTCATGGGTGTTTTGTTTAAAACTTAAAATACTAAATAAATTAATAAAAAATCTAAATTAACTGAATGCTATAAATAAAGGTAATTTGTCTTCAACATTTATAATTTAAACATAGGAAAATAATTTAATTTAGTACAAAATTGAACTAAAAAAGCCTCTCATGTTATAAAATACATAATACAATAGGTACACTTTTTTAATCTCTATCTTCTATCTTAATTAAAAGTTTTACATACATCATTTAAGATTATCTGTCAAAATGAGATGATGAGTTTTCGACTTCTTGTTTTATTAAAAAGGGATGAAATCTTACAAGTGGTAAGTATGCTATGCGGACGGTATTAAGCTAGGTATACATCATGCAATATTTATAAAAAAATAATGAATGAACACAAATAAATTAATATGCATAACATAATGCAACAGGATTGCAAAGAAAAACCAACAATAAAATGATGAAGTGAACAGGTAAAAAATTATGAAATCTGGTGATTTTGAATTTTCACTACATTCTGCATGGCAATTTTTATAAAACATAATATCTAATGGGAAGAACTTAAATGTTATGTACATATTCGCACACCTAGATAAAGGGTAGCACAACTCGAAATAATTCAAAATTGAGTTATTGCGATTTTCGGAATCTGCGTCGAAAACTACACAAACTACAAAGACACCTGTTTTAAAATCTCCATCAATAATAATGTGATGGCGATGTAAGTTAGTCTTTCTGAGTTGCTCCACGTACACCCACCACCAACAACAGTAACACATCACCAATTACGACATACCAGCAGTAGGGGAAGGTGCTGTCAATACGCACAAAGACTGGATTATTTCGACTTAGTTTTGTATTCGTGATTAACTGCAGTCATAAAGCGTGAATTATTTTAGTTGATTTGGTATTCGTGATTGAACCTGTCTTGTTTCTCGGGCGTTCTACATATCAACTCCACATACTCCGGTTTTGTTTACAAAAGTAAGTAATTTTAATTTTACTAATTCATAATAGTTGATTAATTTGAGTTGATAAAATTATTAAACAATGATTTAGTCACGAATACTAAAATAACACGAAATTAATTAATAAACAAGTGATACGTGTATTTGATGATAAGTAATTGAGCAAATAAATATCCTAGTAAAATAACATACAACATTATATAAAAATATTTTTAATCGGTCACATAAAAATCGAGTAAAATGTTTTTTGCTGTTCCTGAAAAAAGAGGTATTTTGAGTTGTACTACTCTTCATCTAGGTGTGCGATATTTATTATCTCATTCAAATAAAATAAAAATGTACTTAAACTTAATATGCAGAAGTTGAACAATGATTGATGATGAACATAATGATGTATCGATGAAATTCTCTTTGGAAACCTGATTCGTTGGACATAATTTTTTGTAAGTTTGAAATTGAAGCAGCATATTCTATTGATTCTTTGGTTGTAGGGTTTATAGAATTCTACAAGCAGGTATGTGACGGTTTATATCTTATAATTTATATGTCAATCTGCGATCAACCGATATTTGACGACGGTTATTTGAACAAATATTTGGTTGAAAGGCATGTAGAATTAAGAACATATTATGTAATCATGTGTGTGATGGTTTTATCACATAATTTGTATTATTTAATATATGGCCAATTAAAGTGGATGTAATTGCTAGAAGGGTCTATAGAATTTTATGCAGGTTATTTGCACATATTTTTAAAGCCAACCCAAGTTGTTTCAAGATTGATAAAAATATTTGGCTAGAGGACATGTAGAATTTTGTAAGCAAGTTCGTGATGGATTGTTACACGTAATTTATATGTCTATCTATGGTCAACCGGAGTTGAATATTTGATAAAATCTTTGGTTCAAAAGCCTGAATAATTTGTAAAAGCAGGTTTGTAAAATGTATCTATGGCCAACCGAAGTTGATGCCAGTTATCTGATAGAATCTTTGGTTGAAGGGCCTGTAGAACTCCCTCAGTCTCTCCACAGCGGCCGGGTTGATGTAGGGATGACTGCGCCCTTTGGTTTTGCCGAGGCAGTGAGGAAAAGAGCGGCCTTCAGATTTGAAGAGGCATGGAAATCCCTTGGTGGAGTTGAAGTAGAAGTGCTTCTCGGTTACAACGCGCTTTAGCCCAAGGAAATCCTAAGAAAATAAACCAACGTCACATAATATAATCTACGAGTCGGAAGGGATGTGCACATTTCAACTATCATGGAGAGCATTCATTTCTATGTATATATGTATATATATGTTATCTCTGTCACCGACAGCAAAGACTGTCTTATCTTCCGGCCCGCAGGACTAACTTGCCAATGGTCATGCCGGTGGGGAGAGCTACATATCTTGTTGTTAAATAGTATCACTGTATTGGTATTGATATATTTAACATCAATTAAGCATAGTTTAAATGGCAAGCTTTGTGCTGCTCATATAAAATCTGCTTCTATCATTTGTTTTCCTTATGTGCTTACACTGATCAATATTACATTTAATGTTTTTAACCCCTCCTGCGTTTTAGGGTCATTATATGACCGGGTGTCCATATTTTATAAAGTATTTTTATCTTTTTTCTATCGTGCGGAAATAAGTAATTTTTTTGACGTAAGAAAGAGAAATAATAATTCTTTCCAGTTTGCCTTGATTTTATTAATAGCATCCAGTATATTAATAAAATCATTTTGGCTATTTTTAGGATTTTATTAATATTCTGGATGCTATTAATAAAATCCTAAAAATAGCCAAAATTAATAATTCATATTTCGCTCTACTATCGTAACAAATCGGTTTAACTTAAAAAAATATTTTTTATTTTTTATTATGTGAACGAGAAAAAAGTTACAGTTTTCTTACAAATTCCCCAAAAAAACGAATGTGTTTTCGAAATGTCGAGTTCTCTCAATTTTTCTATGATTGAGAGAGAAATTGATTTTACGTTATTACTATTATGTACCAATGTTTGGAGTGCTGAATTTCACAAGTAGTTCAGAATTTGAGTACAACAATGCAATGACTAAAAACACTTTTTGATTTAGTTATAAATCAGATTTTATGAACTCAAAAATGAATAGTTTTAATGATACATTTAAAAAATCCAAGTTTCTCTCATTTTGATATTCAATCAATTCATTCAATTCCCTTATTTTTTGATATATGTATTTCTAAATATGTAGATCATAATATAGCCATTCATAAAAAAAAAATAGTAATCGATACCTACAATACCATTGCAATTATTATTCATTCTTGGTAACGGCAACCGCACAATTCAAAACACCTTTAAGTGATGTAAAGTCATGAAAAGTGATTTTTCATTGCTTTTGACGACTTTATTTCACTTTTTAAAGGTGTGTTGAATTGTCAGTGTTGAGTTATCACAAAACCATCGATATATACTTAACTAATTTACATTGAAATTTCTACTGATATTAATTAATGATATGTACGTTATCCCCACCTGTACACGAGCAATTTCGGCGGCTGGGTCCACGATGAGGCGCTCCCCGCTGACGACTAGTAGCTGCGATAGCGGGAAGCAGCGGAGCCAGCGCTGCAGGGGACGCACGTACACCCCCAGCCGCACGGGGCCCCACACCGTGTCCACAGGACCCAGTACCGAGCCATTCACAAAGGCCAGCTCCTCGAATTTGCGCATGGAGGGCTTTTTACTGCAACCGAGAAGACGATTAATATATTTTATAATTCAATGCAGGCAACCCGGGTGTTTATGTTTTTAGATTTTCTATGTTCATACATGCACGTCACTCGCCTCACTAGACAATGTATGTTTTGAGACGGGTGGTAAAATCTTTAGCATTTTATTCAATTTGAATCCAAAGCTGGACGCCAAAAGGCCAGTGTTGTAGTTGTTTTTTTTTTTTACTTTAACTCCACACAGGCCCTCAGGGCATGTCATCTTTGGGGATGCTTGAGGAGAGGAAGGCGTGAAGATGGGTTTTGAAGAGACTGAATGTTGGGGGAGGGAGGAAATACAGAGGCTGGCAAATCGGGTACTAAAAATGATCCATTTTCATGTGACAAATGTCTACCGTGGAAGATACTACCAGTATCGCCCTGGTGTAAGACCACCATTCAGAATTGAAACGTTGCTCCAAATGGCTTTAGCCGTGTTTAGTGACTAGATCTGAATAGCCAGGTACTTCCCCACCTTCCTCTTTCCCTTCCCCACTTACCTTCAGCCTCACAACATCCCCCAATTGGGGATGCCATAGTCTCACTGGCTCCAGACGGGAGCAGTTGGGACTCTTGTGAGGTTATTCACTATAAAAAAAAAAAAAAAAAAAAAAAAAAACCGTGTATAAATGTTGAGCGAGCATTTGACACTAGTTCCTCGGAGCATTTTCCATTCAATACCAGAAGGTAGAACAAGGACAGCATTTCCATAATGTGCCCTAAAGATTGCAATTCGTTTGTTAAGATAGAGGATTCTATCAAACAGATTGCTCGTTCTGTAGAGATTCTAGTGTATTCTTGAGTATTTTACCAGACCAGAGGTGGCTGCTGGCTAGCTTAGAGTTACCACCAAGCATATCAATGTAAGGCATGTTGGGAACATTGCTTCCGTGGTACCTGGCAGCCTGAGTGTAGTCGCTAATGGCCCTGGTGACGGGGTCCCGCACGACGATGAGAAGTTTCATGGAGGGGTTCATGTGCTGCACCCGCTTGGGCACCTCCTTAGTCACGAAGTAGCTGGGCGTCTTCTCCATGGTAACTTGCCCCTCCAGCGTGGGCGGCATGTGCTGTCTACATCATACAACAAATAATAAAATAATATGTATGCATCGACCTTTTAAAAGTATAAATAAAATGAACAATATGTAAATATCAACTGTCTGCCGAAAGTGCAGATCCTTGGAATTACAATTCTGAACACCAGACCCTGAACGTCTTGCTGTAAGGGTTAAAAATTTCAGAGCAAAACAAGGACAAATGCGCAATTAACATTCTTGATAAACCTTTGACATAAATTGAACTAAAATTGTGATTAAGAAAGTCATCTATAAACGTATGAAGCTAAAAAACATCAGATCAAGTTAACCTGTGGTTTCATTGCAGATACGTATTAATGAAAAGGTACCAGAAATCAATAAAAACCAACGAAAAATGAAAATTCGATAAAATAACCAAGTTGTGATAAATTTGATGACGAAAATACCATATTTAAAAATGAAGAGCAAGATAATTACCTATACCACTGGAAGCCTTTCTCATAATATCTATCAAAGAAATGCACTTCTGAACCGGCTGCCCTGACATCTGGGTGAAGTCTGAAAAAATAAGATATGGATACTTGGGTCAAGAATTCAGACAAGTGATAAAGTACCTACCTATAAATTAGTAACATCAAAATTATTTAAATTCTGTATTTGAAATGTATATTTCTTTTATTTAAATTTCTTAGTCTGGAAATAGGGCGACGTGTACATCGGTTGCGGTAATACTACCTCCAACTTCCTACATTTCCCAGACATTTTGATGGCAGTATGCTACACTAGCGCCTCCTAGCGGCACGAGTTGAGGGGCTTAGTTTACTTTGATACATTTAAATGGATTTTAGGCACATTTATGCCATGCTACACTAGCGCCTCTAGGGGCCAGAGTTGCCAGCCAGTACAAGTAAATACAGCCAATATTTTACTGGAGTTGGACGCATTGTTAATGTTCTAGTATTTTTTTAGTATTTTTTTTAGTACGTCAGCATTGTGTCGTCAGTCGACCGACGATAAGCGTAAAGTCAGATTTCGTGAACTCTTTAGAGGCTGCAATTTTTAGCTAACATGCTCATAACTTTGTCATTTTTGTGAATAACAAAAAAATAATTTTACTGACGTTAATAACTACTTAAATACAGCACATTTTCATTAGCATAAAGAATTAGGAGACATCATCACGGGAAAAAAGATTAATTTCTCTTCTCACCTGATAAACTCCAGCAGAGCCCTGGTGCCCCCCTTCTTGACGCCGATGATGAGCGCATCGGGCAGCCTGCGACTAGGCCGCAGTCCCTGCTGGCGCAGGAAGCGATATTTGGGCGCTCCATCCAGCAGTTCGAGGGGGCCCGTCGAGTCCAGTGGCACCACGCGCACCACCGTCTGAGGGGGTGCGGGCTGCGCGGGTAGCGGGGGCGCCGTGGCCGCATAGTTGGCGATGAAGGCGTGTATCGGGTGCTGGGTGGGGCAATACAAGAAGGATTTTATTTTATATAATTTTTATGTATTTTTATAAAATGTTACACCTTACAATAGTCCCCCTTTCTGTACAGTGTAAAGGTCAGGGGAACTATATCGCCGCACGGTTGGGCAGCGTTGAGCAGGGGTGTTTCTTCCCTTCAATTGGTGTTTGGCCTCCCTTAAAATTATAAGACAACAATAATAATAAATTATGTGCATCAAAACAACGGCGGCGGCGAGTGACGTGCAGTGACATGTCCCCAGCTTTGGCATCTTCTGTCCCTACGCAAGCCATAAAATAAACGAGATGGTACTGTGTCTTTCGTCTAAGTAAAAATTAGGTACGGAAGAAAGCTTAGGGACGCTTAGGTCATGGTTGTGAGGGAGACAGCACGATGAATATTATATGTTTTTAATGAGATGGTGACATAAACATATGTCAGTTTTTCATTTTACACACTTGTCATGGAACAATGGTTGTTTTTTAATTGGACAGTTCAGGAAAGGTTTGGAATAATTATTTATGTTGCTATCGATGTATAATAAAGCTGAAGTATGAAACAAAACAAAAAATACGTAAAAGATCCTGTCAAATAGAATTGCAAGTCTAGATTTAAATGGTGTTGATAAACGTCGCGGCGCTTCGCACCACGGAACCGACATACTCTTAGCTTCGCACCTACTATCTTTGGATACTGCGGACGGGCGTTTCAAACGTAAGTACATGGATTGTGTAGTTACTTCCAATTTACTATATTAACATAAAATGTTTTTTGAGTCGCAGACTCATGGCGTACCTACCTACAAATTGATCTATATAATATATGGGCATTTTTCACAATATAAAATAAAGATTAGTCAAAAGGTTATATATGGAGCCAATTTTCCGGAGAGCATTATATACGCATCTTTTTGAGTCTGACTGCTTCAGCGCAGCGATAGTTAAACCACGGCATTGTGCCCGCTCCAGAGGATTTTTATTTATTTGTGAAAAACAGTGATTCCAATAACATTTCATAACATTTACAATCAATCATATACCTACTAGTACATTAATCTATTATATACATAATATATATTAAATCAGTTGCGATGCATCATCGTGTAAAAAAAAATACTTTTTCTAATTTTCAAGTCATTGAAGTTCGACTGAAACATGTCCATCTCTGAAGGAAGTTGGTTTAAAAGCGTAGTCATCTCCCCAGAGGCATGAGCATTGGTAAGTTGGTCCTGCCTCTTGGAAAAATAAAAAGCCTGTGCTTAGCTCTGGTGAAGTTATCGGGGACATAAATCAGGATTGCAAATGTCTCCGTTGAGCAGCTTATGTGCTACTACCACCATTGCAATTTTTCTCCTAACGTCTAGATGATTTACTTCTAGCATTCCAGCGAGAAAGTCAGAGGGATATAAAAAGGTAGTATCTAAACGTTTGCATAAACTTTTTTTTTTCTTCATTTGGTTGTATGCATCTTCGGGTCCACAAATTACTGAGCCACTCTCGAGAATGCTACGAACCAGAGTAAAATAGAGCATTTTTAGAGAAAGATTTTGCATTGCAGATTACAAAACCTAGTATTCGCATGGCAGTGTTGCACACCGAATCGATATGAGAATGAAAAGTCAGGCGCGTTTCGAAAGTTATTCCTAAATCCTTCATTAAAGAAATATGTTTTAACGAGGTGGCAGACATTTTATAGTTAAAGTACGGCGTATACTTTGCCCTTGTAAAGCACATAATTGTACACTTTCCACTGTTAAAGTAAAGTTTATTTCGACTACTACACTCTACCGTCCTCTTTTGTCTTTATTCCGGTATACAGTTTAATATCGTCAGCAAATAACAAAAAATTAAAGAATTTTATGAACAGTAAACAAACAGAAAATAATAGAGGTCCTAAATTAGACCCCTGAGGGACCCCTGAATTTGTGAGTTAAGGTTTTGAAGCGACCTGCCCGTAAACTACCTATTTTTTTCTATTAGACAAATAATTATGGAAAAACAAAGGCAGTCGGTGTGATAAACCAAATTTTTTAAGTTTGTTTAGTAAAATGAAGTGATCTACTTTGTCAAAAGCTTTCACAAAATCATTATACGAAACGTCAACTTGTTAGGTAAGTTTTTAGATTCTCACGGCCAAAAGCATTTTTGTTGTTTGTTTTTGGGGTGTTATGCCGTGTTGCGCTAACTCCTTCTTTAGCCGACGTTTCGGACAGCGTTGCAGTGTCCATCATCAGGGCAGATCCGGTAGTGGTATGGTATGGATCCGGTAGGTAGTAGGTGTGGCTAAAGAAGGAGTTAGCGCAACACGGCATAACACCCCAAAAACAAACAGCAAAAAAGTCAACTTGTTAGTTGTTGTCCAAAATATTTGAGACGTAATCTGTGAATACCATTAAGTTAGTTGTTGTAGATCTGCCTTCTCTAAACCCATGTTGCTGTTTTATGAGAAAAGGTTCAACCTTACAATATTATAGTTTTTGTATGATAAGTTCAAATAGTTTGGCTGGTGTCGAAAGAATCGTCACAGGTCTGTAGTTGGATACACATGATTTATTGCAGCTTTTGTGTAAGGGATCTTTGAGATTTCCATCAGTCAGGGAATTTTCAAGAGTTAAGTAAAATATTAAAGATATGTAAGAGAGGTAACATTAATGGGTCGGTTCATCCTTTCAGAATAATTGTATTTATAAAATCTGGTCCAACAGATTTTTTTGGTTTAAGTTTTTTAACTGCGGCTAAGAAATCATTTTTATTTACACTTCAAATTTCAACATTTTGGGCACATGATGTGTATCCACTAGGAGCATATTAGTCAAATTCAGCACTTCACCATGAAGTGACTTAAAGTATTCTGCAAATGCTTCCAGAATATCATCACCAATATGAGTACGTCCATTCCATGATATTTGTTTTACAAACCCACCATCTTTCCTCTTTTCGGATACAAAGTTCTAGAAAGATTTTGGATCACTCTTGATTTTATTTTCGATATTTTTTAAATAATCTCTATAAGCAATATTTATGCAAAAATTTTGATTTTAGATCTCAGAACACAAAACATTTCCCGATCTCTTACCGATCCGGTGAGCTTCCAGTTTCTGTGATGCTTGTATTTCATTTTCGAGTCCCTAAGAATCTCACCATTAAATTTGATGAAGGGAACGTAGCAATTCATCGCCGATGTGATTATCTCTCCCACCTCACATGTACAAATTGATAAATTTTCAGAGTTAAGTCAGACCGCACTCCAAGGAAAAGCACTGAAGCATGACAGCATGATAAAATTTGCGCAATTGCTAGGTATACAGAGGTAGAGCTGAATCAAAGAATAATCCAATCGAAATATAATGATTGAAACAAGATATTAAATAGGTATCTCCCAAAGAAGATGAGTCTCCTAAAAAAGAGTTTAGTGGAAATGAATATAAATAGCTTCTAGCGATACTGATTTCCTATCTTCAAAGATAAAGTCAAGGCTTGAAAGGGACTAAGGGGGGGTAAACTTCGGTTTATGGGCGAAATTCCTAAAAAATAAAACTAGTTATTTTTATACTAACTTTGGGCCGAGGAATCCGAATCTGGAAGAATTAGGTTGCGGCAAGCAATATTAACTGAATTACACGACTTTAAAATTTCGACGCACAAACAATTTAACTGGCCATTTTGAACGCTTTCTGACAATAAAACTAGTTATCTTTATACATCTTCATACTAACTTTGGGCCGGAGAATCCGAATCCGAAAGAATTAGGTTGGGGCAAGCAATATAAACTGAAATACACGACTTAAAAATTTTCGATGCAGAACAAAATACAATACCCCATTTTCGACAAGTTGTTGACAATAAAATCCATAGAAAAATAACCAAAGATATATCACCAATATAAAATTAAGTGTTGCTAGTAAGCAATAATATCAATAACGTAAAATAACATGTTTATAATTTCAGTAATATTTCTTATTCAAACAGTTAGATTTAGGTTTATTATCACGAAAGGTGAGTTTTTATGTCGGGGAGACGAAAAAATATGCATTTTATATTTTAATTTTGCTAACATTAATTCATTTACGTAAAGTATTCAGATACATTTTATTCACTTTTGTATCACAAACCATGTTACACAAACCTAGCGTAGCCGCTAAACTACTTGAAAACTGGGATGTTTTCTTGCCTTGACGCGAGTAGGCGCTACGAAGGGGGCACTTTCTTTTCTATCACAAACCATGTTACACAAACCTAGCGTAGCCGCTAAACTACTTGAAAACTGGGATGTTTTCTTGCCTTGACGCGAGTAGGCGCTACGAAGGGGGCACTTTCTTTTCTATCACAAACCAAAATAAATAATTATTTTTGAGAGTTGGTAACACTGTATGTAATATCTTTGGTTATTTTTCTATGGATTTTATTGTCAACGTGTCGAAAATGGGGTATTGTATTTTGTTCTGCATCGAAAATTTTTAAGTCGTGTATTTCAGTTTATATTGCTTGCCCCAACCTAATTCTTTCGGATTCGGATTCCCCGGCCCAAAGTTAGTATAAAAATAACTAGTTTTATTTTTTAGGAATTTCGCCCATAAACCGAATTTTTTCCCTAAGGGGATAAATAGTAAGAAAAAAATCCATCCTAACCACCTACTTTTCTCAAACAAATTTGAAAAATTTACTGTAAAAAAGGCTAACATGATTTAATTTATACTAACCCGTTTTAAAACCTTGTTAAGATTTGAGACAAGGCAAGAGTTGAAGCTGTAGGAGAGATAGAGCATCAGAGCACAGAGGATTAGCGTTACCAGAATGGAACGCCTTGAAACTTGAGTCTGCCATACCATTTCTGGTAGATATTCGAGAGTACAAAAGATCCATCTACAAAACACAGTAAAATTAAGTAATTTAATTCAAAAGAAACATTAAAAACACGTAAGAAATTTGTGCGTTAAAAATACTTAATGTTATTTTATAAATAGAGATACTCACAGAAATCAAAGTTCTTAGAGAATAAAGGGAACATTAAGAGATGGGGTTTATATATTCAAGTCACGCCGGCACAACATGGTGTTGCGAATTTTCCCGAAGCACGCGCCGAGGAAATCAATTTCCGAGCAATACAAACCAGACTGACGTTTTCCAATTTTCCTCTCTATTTTGTTTTACAGAATTATTCAGCAGGAAACTGTTTTACCGACATCATCTAACCGAGGAAACAAGGGAGTCATGTTCCAAAACGCTTACAAAATACAACCATGTGACATTTTATAAAAATAAATTATCTATTGTGTATCATTAGCTAAAACTTGTACAAGCTTTTTATAGACATTATTGAATGATAAAACAGTCATTACAATTTATGATTTGTCAGAAATTTTATAATTCACTTTTCGTTTCTGATCCAACCGTGTTCCAAAACGTGCAATACAATATAAACATTTTATTTTGATGAAAATACTTGTATATTGTTTTAGTAATAATGAGTTGAAATAATTTTCATTATTTATGGCAATATTCAAAGCTAAAATAATTATTACAATTGTTAATTCGTCGGAAGGTGTAAAAATACTAGTTTTTGAGGTTTGGAAGCTTAGCAGGGCTGCCAACACCATATTAAAAAGGAACGTAAACAAGACGTGTAGATGTGTCGGAGTTTGGGTGAAAAACGATTTTTAAATATACCAAAATGACAGTACCGCCGATTAACCCCAGTATTTCTGAGGAGTCGGATGATATGGACAGCTTACCGCCCGAGGAAGACTTGTACCGCAGGAAATACCAATTGCTGCTCGAAAGATGCGAAGTATTGCAGCAGGATAACGAGAGAATTGTCCACAGGTAATAATAAAGTTCTATAATATCCCCGTTGAACTATTTATCAGAATGTTACGTGTTATTTTGACCGTTTAGAATTTGCATACGAGCGATACAATAACATTACCCTCCGTTATAATCTAATAATTTTTGTTCAAGGATTTATCAAGTCAAGAAGATGACGAAAAAGTGCAAGAAGGAAATTAAGTTTTTAATGAATCGTCTGGATATGCACGGAGATGGTTTCAGGACAATTAAAGTGGAAGAAGAGGATATCAAACCAAATATCTCGACTCTGCCACCGTTCCCAGGATTTATTGTACCAAAAACTGAGAAATGTTCTACCCCCTCGAATAACAGATCTACAACTGAAAAAACACCAGGAAAAAAGACAGCAACAAAAAGAAAAGCAACCAAGACAGAAAAAGTATGTACGTTTTTATTATTACAATATATTTTTTAAATATGAACATCACACAACAGTCCGAAGCCAGCGGGACTATGTCATTTTCAATTTATTGGGGTATGTTGTAAGGTGAAGGGAAGGGAGAGAAAGGTTGGGAAGTATCAAATAAGTTAAAAGCCGTTTATTGTTGACAATCGTGACAAAATGTCAACTTTATTGGAATTTTTGTGATCCAATCATATCTTTACAGAATAAAATGTTTTGACCTTCAAAAATAGTGTCGGGAAAAATACAATGTCTAAATTTTATTATGTTCTTTGTATTCAACAAGCATTTTCTATGCAGACACACTGTTCAGGTTTATATTATTTTTGTTTATAAAAAATATGGTAAATATTTCCCTAGCTGCACTTCTAATAGGCACTGATTGAAATTGCACCTGTTTTCAGTTTAATTGCTACAAGAAATTACTATTACAGGATAGGTGGTAAAAGATGCATTATAATTCCATTTTTATTATACTTATTGAGTTGGACATGCAACCCATAGGTTGTGCTTTTTGCTCTGTTTTTCATTCATAACAATAACTATGCATTCATTTTATTTATAACTTTTACCGCGCAATAAATGTAGAGGAGAATTTTTATTTCATTGGTAGTGAAGATAAGTTTTGTTTTCGAAGTGTAAGTGACTTTTCCGATGAAACTTCGATAGATAGTAATTAAGGATAAACCAAACGTTATCATCCATTATACTAAATCCATGGGTGAGGTTAATCGTGCTGATCAGTATGCATCCATAGTATTGCTTCTCAAGAAAATCGCTTAAATGATGACATAAACTCTTTTTGGGGATGGATATATGTTGCATTAACTCATACATTCTATATAAATTTATTAAAAAAAATAAAAACGAACATTTTATCAAAATTTGAGTAGTGAGGGGGGGGGGGTGAGATAGTGATTACGTCAGCACTGCTCAGCAGTAGTTATTTTTTTTACACATTGGCAACCCACACATTGTCTATGTTTGAAAACCGAATATATATTCGGGGATTCCCACCGTGTCAATAAAGTTTGTTTAAATGAATATTATGTGCATTAAAGTCCTCTATCCTAAGTCTATTTTATAAGTGCTGCTTATGAATCAATAAAAAAAACAGAATACATTAACTGAAAAATGCATATAGGTTCCAATTTTTACGTAAGCATGGGAGGGGGGGTAAGAGCTTTGCTTACTTTTGGTGACAAGGGGGAAGAGGGGGTAAATAATTGTAATAAATCTGCTTACGTAATACTTGAACGGCCCCTATGGAGTATCTGGTATACCATATTAAAAAAAATTGAGTACAAAAGGTTAATTCCAAACATAAAAAGCTGTGAAAATTTCACCTTGTGTTCATCGTTCAATAGTTTTTGTTACATTACTGTATGAAAATGATAATTTTTGACACAATTTATCAATAAAAATAAATAGCCCAATGAATTGACACATTTTTTCCAGGCGGAAAAGGATCCTAATGCCCCCAAAAAGCCTTGTAATGCCTTCTTCCAGTTCTGCCAGGAGCAACGCCCTATCATCCTGGCTGAGGGCTGCTCCGACAGCAGCGGGGCGGAGCCCAGCAAGCAGGAGGTTACCCGGCAGCTGGCCTCCAGGTGGCGAACCCTGTCCAGCGAGGATAAGAAGGTGACAAACAAAATATAGGGTCATGCAAACAATCAACGCCTTATTCCAGTTCTGCTGGACATCTTCCCTCTGTCTGTCTTCAGGCATTCGCAGTATATTATGTCCAAGCCATCTTAAAGTCAAAGTAATCTGAGAGTTCATAAAACTAAACAGGCTCGGTTTTTAATTGTTTAGATCAGAGGTTCCCAAACTTTTTTGCCCCGTAGACCACTTGCCAAATATTTTTTTTTTTCCGTAGACTCCCTGCCTGCCGAATATTGAATTTTATTATTATTCTTCCTAAAACTATTAACGTCCCATGTGATAATCGTTTATTTTTTTGTAAAAAGATTCCCTTCCCTTGCCTGTCCAACAACCGGGTGGCGGTATAGTTCCTCTGTATTTGCATTGTGCAGTAGTGTAGGGGTGCCCTTGTGAAGTATTACACCAAATGAAAATGAAGCAGGATAAGCAATGGGAATTTCTTTCTGTAGCTAGCCCTACAGAACTGCTCCTTAAGTTTGTCAGTGCTTATTCCGGTTATTTCTTCTTGTCACATGATTTCCGATTCTTCGACGTTCCATTTCCATAGTCAAATGTCCTCAAACTTAGTTTTTAAGTCTGTGTGAAGTACATTTAAATGTTGATAAACGTTTTTCAAAACAAGTTGGGGATCCAGGAAAATTCGCGGCTTCCGATATGCAATGTTTTGCTTCAATATATTAATTCTGACGAGAAAAGGAACGTATATCTCTGTTTACATACTTCAATAAACAACTTTACGAAATATAAAAATACAAATTTAAAATAAGGAATTTCTCAGTCTATTATTAGTATTACGTAAACTGTGTTATTTGTATTAGGTGTATTATGTCATTTACGGAACTCCTAAATGTTGACTTGAGGTAAAAGGGTAGGCTCGTATGTACCTCTTGTTTGAATTTTGTGGACCCCTAAATTTTTTTCTCGCTAACATGGACCCCTAGCAAGCCGATATCGACCACTGGGGGTCCGTATAGACCACTTTGGGAACCTCTGGTTTAGATTATAGAGACTACAGTATTCATATTCTTCTTAACCACTCTGAACATTAGAACGTCAAAAGACGTAAATATGATAATAGCGGTCAAGACATTAGAACGTCTTTTCACGTAAACGCGCGAGATTTTACAAAAATCGATTTATTTCCATCACTAGTATACGGATTGCCATGATTTAAAAAACAGAGTATCGATAATGAATAACGCTACGCGTCTGTATTCAAGAATATCTATGGAACGTAGAGTTGCATTATCTAAGCCGATTGAATCTGTCATCTTGTTCGTTCATAATTTATTGCGTTTCTAAATACAGTGAAACCTCTATCTATTGGTTTTAAAGGGACCTATCGAAATAAACGATGAATGCGGGAAAACAATGAATGCGGGATTAAGAGGACAAAACACTAGGAGATACGATCCAGTAAAGATACCGTCCTCCCAATCTGCATAACCGTTGGTAGATTAAAATTATAAGAAGAAAATAAGTTTTAGATGTAAATAAATGTATTTATTTAAAAAAATACAAAGCTAAACAGAAGAAATTTTTTTTTAAAGTTTATTGCATTGTAAATACATAATCTTTCATCGACATTTGTTTTTTTACTGTTTTATTTCCGCAAGTCAACAGTATATTTTCGGCTTTGCAAATGATATTCTTTTCGGCATCAGTTATTGAGTGTGCGTAGAAGAAAGTTTTCAATCTTTCAAAGAGTATGCATGGTTCTGAAAATGAAGGTACAGGCAGCGGCTCCTCTTCATCAATATCGACCTCTTTTGTTGTCTCCGTCAATCTTGCGTCACACAAGCTTTCGATAGTTTCTATCCCACAAGTTGGAATATTGTCGTCGAAAGTAACAAAATTGTTAAAATTTGTCAAATTTGGTACCAAGAGATAAGAATTTTCTCCAGTTCGCTAAACTTTAATTCTTTACTGGTTTTTCTAGTTTTCGAAGATTTTCCGCACTTTTGAATTTGCTCCCGAATTTCGTTTTTTTTTCAAGAAAATAGAATTTAACGTGGATGCCGCGATTTCTAAACGCTTGGCTATATCGACGCTTTTTCAGCGGGGTTTTTTTCCACCTCTTCGATAATTTTCAATCTTTCTTGAAGAGTACGTACTTTTTTCATCAAACGGCTCATTTCGAAGATAGTTTAAAAGCTCAAAAAGGATAACTGCAAACACTCCACTAAGTTCGGGTATCTAGCGACAACTGACGACAACTAGCGACTGATGGCGGCGACAAACTGTTATTCTTTCTCTTTCTCTCTCACAATTTTCGCGCATCGTAACAAGTGCTGTCTGGCGCCGTTTAAACATAGACAAAATATATCAAATACGCGACGTAATTCCTACGATGAATGCGGGAAAATGGTGGACGTAGAAACGATCGATGGGATCTATTTTTGTATGAAATGAATTGGGACTAGAAGAAATAAATGATACATCCGGGAAAACGATTATTTGAGGAACGATAGATAGAGGTTTCACTGTAATTTATTAAAAATATTTTAGTTTGGACGGTCAATATTTTGAGGTGATTAATAGTTTTTAATTATATTTTTTCAATATATAAAGTGTTATTTCTTTATGATACTCAGAAAAAAGTACATTTTTCAAGGCTTTGAAATAATTGTAAGCGATTTTTACATATTTTTGACGTTTTCATAAAATGTCTATTTAGAAACGCAAATATTTACGTATAACAACACAATGCTATAGTGGATTTCATAATCTTTCCAAAACATTTTTTAGAATGAGGCTACGTTTCCCAAAACGTGAGTTATGAAGCTTTTAGCAAAACTCGTAAATAACACAAAAATTATCACGTTTTGACAGTTCTCAAAGGAACACATAGTAGATAAAAGTCTTTGTCTGAGAGGTTAAGTTATTTTTTAATTGCTGAGTATCAGTATTACCATTATTTTTCAAGCAAGGAACTTTTTTGGTGTTGTATTTATCTATCGCTGATTGTTTTTATTTTATTTGCAGGTTTACGTGGCAATGTTCGAGCGATCAAAAGAGAAGTACGCCGAAGAGATGTCCCTATACATTAAGAAAGAATGATTGATCTCAAAAGTACCTGATTTTGAACCAGTATTTTGTACAGAAAAAAAGGATAGTCCAATCTCCTTTAATATTATCGTATTGATTAGATTAAGATGTACAAACCCATCCCGTAGGTTAACAAAACCTTTTGTAAAATAAATTACGAACAAAAGAAGGAAGAGACGAAATATATCGACTGTGTTATTCGAAGACTGTTAATTTGCAAATTCTAAAATATTGTTTTGTGTAAGTACATACATACTATTTTCACTGAGAAATAATCATCTTTAAATAAACAACAAAGTTGAGTGGAAGAAACTAATTTGTCGCTCGTAAGATAATATGACACGATCGAGTGGGGTAATGTCAAGAGTTGTGACATTGACAAGAGTGCAGATGAGATGGGGTATGAATCTGAATGAAGCAAGGAGTGTGAGTTATGACAGTTGTGTATCGTCCGCTTTTCTCTGCCTAGTCTTGCACTGATAAGGCGAGAGGATTTCTTACTTTATTATGATCCGTTTTAGTAACTATTAAAATAATAATCATTTTCATAGTTCAAATAATTTAGAATTTTTTAAAGCCCGCCAAAACGATTGTAATCTGGCGAGGTATCAGAATTATTTTTGTTGCAATAATACGCACTAACTATGTAAGTGGTGCACTCTTCGAAAAGATAAGCCTGTACAGGCAAATCATTTTAAAGAGCGCACTCACAAAGCATTTGAATGTATTTGTACACACTGATAGTGGTTAAAACTGGTTTGAAATATTTTGGAACACCTGTCCGCAGTCCCCTCACACCCTACAAAAGTCATATCATACAGTACAACCACTACACAAGCAAGAATCTCTTTAAAATCGACGGTCCCGAAGAACAATGTCGGATGTGCAAGTTTGTGGCTTTGCAGTAGAGCCGTTTAAAGTTTCGTTTCTGCATTTTTACCGTTTTTGAGATCAAGAAATATAGTGTCTGATATTTTTCACTAACGCCTATTTAATTTGAGAAATATATTTTCAAAAAACCGTAAAAATGCAGAAACGAAACTTTAAATAGCTCTATTACAAAACTACAAATTCGCACTTCCGACATTGTTCTTCGGGACTGTTGAAATGATTGCATTAGGGTATGATTGCAAGGTACCTACTTTATTACACATTATTTACTTGTTTTTTTAAAGAAATTTCTTCTCAGAGCGTATGTAGTAACAAATGATTTAATGATTTTAATGTGATTGATCACATGGAAAAAATATGCATAGAATTTTATCAGATTGTATTTGGTGTGATTTGGTACTGCTGCACTCTCCAAGCAATTGCGAACTTAAGGTTAAACATAGCGTAAGTTATAATCTTTGCGTTCGTAGATGGCGTTAATTTAATTATTTTATGACAAAACACTTTTTTGCAAGTTATGCTTTAACATATTCAGGATGAATTATTTGTTTGCGCCCGTACATACGCAATAGGAATACATAGTTTTGTCAGTATAAAAATTCAATTTTTTCAAGAAAGGCATGTAAATACAATATTGTATCAATAATTCAATATCGTTTTTGTATGCCGATCTTGAAAGAATTGAGTTTTTATACGGACAAAACTATTTATTCATATTCGTATTGCACATCTACAAAGTTAATTTTCATAAAATACTAGCTGTACCCCGTCACAAGCTGCTGTGGCTCAGTTTGAGAAACAATAGCGTGTGTTGCATTTACGTCCAACAGATGGCACTGTTTCTCAAAATAAGCATGTTTGTCCAATAGATGGCGCATGTTTTTACATGTCACAGGTTTGAAAAAAACTTGTTTTTACCTGTCATAGGTGACGTAGATATAATATAGGTACATAAAAAGACAAGCGTATTCGAATGCAACGCTACGTTGTGTGAAATTTCAAAGCAATTGCTGAAGAACTTTTGGAGATTTAAGATTTTGAAGAAAAGAACATTTACATTTTTTTAATAAAGAAGATTAAATTAACGTCAACTACGAATGTGTACATTATAACATACGTTATTTTTACCCTTAAGAAACATTTGCTGAAGTATGCATTAAGACAGATGACTATTTTAATAAATATTTTCATTTGTAAAAAATTAATTAAGATAAATTGCAATGTCATAATTTTGCATACCCTTTTTTACAGCTGCTTTCAGTGAAATATTGTTTGAAATGGTCTTATCGAAGGTTTAATATCATCAAATATAGAATACAATTTTGTATTTAATGATAGCAAACCTTCGATAGGAGTCTGCATGATTCTACTTGAATACTGTATTCTGTTGTCAATTCAATTGCGAAACAATAGTGGTTTAAAATAAAATAAAAATTGTTAACACCTTTGACCTTACACAGGCGATATTTGTAAAGAAAGAAGTGCTTATTTACAGTTAATATTTATTAAAAATTATGAATAGAACAACAACTGAGTTTTATTAATGTTACAGTATTTAAAAAAAATTCCCAACCATAAGAATAAAAAGTATTTATGAAATTACATAACATAATAATATCTAAAATTAAAGAAGCATATTGTATTATTTGATAATAATTACAGATAGAAAATACAGCATTCTACTTCTAGTAAGTTTTTATACTACTAATTATCATTTCAATAAAAAAACATTAAATATAATAAGTAATAAATTTATTATACACATTGTATTTTGACACAGATGAAATAACAATTGAATATGTATAAAACAAAAGAAGCATGTATTACGTATCTAATAAACAATTAAAGATAGAATATTATGTACTGCTTCCCAGTCATATTATTTATTCTTCTATATGCTACCATTTATCACACGTATAATAACATAAAAGTGATAGATACACAGATAAAAAGTAATAGAATTTCCACAGATAAAATTGAAATCAGATAAAGCACCAACACTTTTCTGCATGGAGATTATCAATCAAATCAATCCAGAAAATACAATTTGGCTTTTTTATTGAAGAGGTCATATTTCATTGATCAGATTTTTTTTTATTCATGGATTTGGCTAAAAGAATGAAATCGTAATGTTACTAATGGCTCTCTTAGCCTCAAAGTACATAATAGCTGCGGTTGAAAGGTTTAAGAAAAAGTTTGTATTGGACGTTTAATTCAAATCAGTTCCCAATACCACAAGAAGAATAACATAAAAACAACATTGACAAACATGGGCTTGAGCAGTGACTTGGTATGTCATTTGTATGTGTCTTTAATTTTGCGGATGTGCGCCATGGTGGCGATGGCATCGGTGCAGTTGGCGTACTTCTGGACTTCGGGCTCCGTGACCCTCATAAACGGGTTAATTTTCTTTTCTTCGGCAATGGTTGAAGGGACCTGAAAATAAATAATAATATCTTATCAGAGGTTACTGGTTAAAAATATCTAACAATCACCAGCATTTATATTTTAAATTTCAACATTTTTGAGTTCCTCATACGGTACGGGAGGCTTGTCGTCTCTTTGTGGAAAGGCAGGAATGAACCGGAGTCTTGCCGAGACCAGTGATGCAGGATTAGCTAACCCATTGGCATCGAACCCCGGCGGGGGTGTATCGCTGTCTTAAACTCAAACCACACCGGGTACGGCGGGTCTAAAGTATGTAGGTTTAATAACGAAAAATAGACATGCATGCGACTTCTGAGTTTTTAAATTTTAAATGCCAATCGATCTATAGATAAATAAGCATGGAGTCATAGTGATTTTTTAAAATGGCGAGTGGTTCTGGAATGGTTAACGTTGCTCGAAAAACATGTGATGGATGCTTTGAGAACTCTATCATACCACATTAAATTTTTCATTATACTTATATTGTATATGTAAATAAAAATTATGCCTCAATAAGATTGATCAATGTTTTTTGTACCCAGTAAAAAAAAAAAGAAGAGAAAAACTAAAAAAAGGAAGTTATTTTTCTCATATAATTATAATTTTTTTGAACTCAACCTACATTTTTTAGGGTGACCGGGTATCTCATCAAAATGACAGTTTAACACACCTACAAAAAGTGATATAAAGTCATGAAAAGTGATGTAACAAACACTAAGTTAAATGGGTTACATAGGTAACTATTTCACCTAGTTTTTGTTTCATCACTTTTAATGACTACATATCGCTTTTTAAGGTGTGTTTAATTGTAATTTTGATGAAATCCTTAAATTAAATATACCATTCCTAAGAGAAAGTCCAGTTATATTCAATTTTTCAATTATGTCCTAAATCCTGTATCTAAATTTCGCTAATAAACAATTAGATAATGTTAATTAAGTGTTAATCTCAAGTGACCGACCAGGTAAGTATTGTACTGTATATTATCTCCATAAATAGTTAAGTACATAATAATATAGATCACTGTAGAAATGTATTATAAGTTTGTACAGCGCCCTTGAAGTGATTTTGCACAAAAACGGCGCTATACAAGTCATCCAATTATTATTATTATTAAATATCATGGAACCATTTTTTACATAGCTTGATTCAAACAGAAGTAAATTTAAAAAATGTCTACGTTTAAGTTGTATTACATTTAGTACACCACTACAGATTTAAATGATTTGGTACAAAATTAATTCGGAGGTGAGGGTCAATTTTTTAGCTCAACAATTCGAATGACAATGGGTTAACAAAACAACCTGCAAATCTTTCCACAGTAAAGTTGCTGCTGAACACATGAAACAGTCGTAAAAATAATTCTCATTCGGAAAATGCCAACTTTGCATAAATTTGGCAGCGATTCTTAATGCAGTAGAGAATGTTCGCTACGTGATCCATGAAAACTATAACACATACTTTGTGGCAAAATTTGCCGTGTGATGGGATAGATTATGTTGAAAAGCCTGACCATACTGATATGCTTAAGGTTAATACTTACAGTAGGAAGTTTTTCAGCTCGTCTGGCCTGGGCCCACTCGATCTTCTCGAGGATGTCCTTGTTGTCAGGCTCGACGTGGTTGGCGAATTTGAGGTTCTGCAGGCTGTACTCGTGGCCGCAGTAGACTTGCGTCTCCCCGGGCAGCGAGCCCAGCTTCTCCACCAGCGCAGAATACATCTGCTCGGCCGTCCCCTCGAAGAAGCGACCGCAGCCGGCCAGGAACAGTGTGTCACCTGAGAAATTAGACATCTTTGTACATGACTCTGCTGGGGGCAAGTTATGGCTAACGGATGACGGTTGGAATCACAATATCATGGTCGTTCTTGGTTGCAGAGAAATAGATGTCACACACAGGTTAACTGAGCTGACAACCTTCTTCACTTCAACTTCTGCAGAGTGGTAGATACTCTCAGTATCGCCCCGGTGAAAGACCATCTTTCAGAATTGAAACGTTGCTTGAAACGACATTAGCCATGTTTGGTGACATAAAGATCTAAATAACTAGATACTTTCCCACAATCTTCGTTCTTATCACTTTACCTTCACAACTCCTTTCAGTAGTACTGGCCCCACATAGGTTTTTAACATCAGAAGGCTTTTAATATGGGCACACATGATATGTTGTTGATATGATATTAGTTGAAGTCGTGTCTGTATATTTTATATAAATATGTAATTACCTGTAAAAACAGCCCCTTTTCCATTCTTCGGCTTCACATAGTAGCAGATATGCCCCGTTGTGTGGCACGGAGTCTCCATGCAGTGGATGCTCAGCTCTCCAATAGTCAGGACATCGCCGTGCTTTACGTGGTCGGTCATAGAACCGACCCTGTCATCTCCACCATACACCTTCAGGTTAGGCATCTTCTTAACTAGATCATCATTACCACCCGCATGATCCCTGAGATAAACAAAATAATATGGTTGTATAAGGTAGCCTTTTATAAAAAGTCTGTTTTTAACCCTCCCGCTCCGGAATGGGGTAATACACTTCCCTCAAACGAGAGTTTTGTGCGATATCTGAGTTGTTTTATAATATCACATGCTTCATAATTTAGGTTAACCTAGAAAATCTACTCGGTTATCGACCTTCATTTAATGTTTTTATTAAAGGTAAACATATGTTTACAGGAAAAGGTATTTATACGAAGCACAAAGGATACAAAATTATTATAAGCAATGATTATTAGCCTGAAACACAAAAATAAATTGAAAAAATCTTCTGAGAAAAAATAAATGCCGCCGATGGAAAAGCGTACTACCCGTCGGCGGCATTTAATTATTATGAACGACTCTAGACCCTCCAGCATCCCTGCATACAGCTTTTTTATTACATACACATATTTACACTCGATAACAAATAAAAAGTGCATAAAAAATAAAAATAATTTCTCCTCACTATATTACAGGGCTGTCCCATCGTGAATATGCGTTGTAATTAACTTGGTATCAACACAACACTAGCGCTTACCCCCTAAAACCAGTTCACTGAGAGTTTTTATGAAGGAATCTGAATTGACGAAGAAGGTAGAAACTCCTGAAGATATAGTGATTCTCGGTTTACTGGAAGGGAGGGCATCAGACTTGTGCTAACATTTCTCATTCATGCTCGTAAAGTTGGGGAAGCGCACAGTGGGTCATGAGGTGACTGCTCCAGATTTTTTCTTTTCTTTTCGATGAACTGGAGGCAAGCCATGTATGTGACAATAATTTTGGCACCAGAAGGGTTCCAGCCAACTCCCCGCTCCGTAGCTTGGTTTGTTCCCCTCACCCTTATGGGCCCGTGTCCATGGTTTTCTTGGTCTGTGCATATAATCAATATGATTTTAGGGGGAATTGATAGTTTTAATTAATATAATAATACATTGTACGCATATCAAATTAAAACGAAGTTCTACAAAATAAACAACAATAATTATTCAATTTGGGAGGTGGTTATGGGTACCGCCGCCCCAGGAACCATTTATTGGATAACTAACACCTGTGTCATAGGTCACCCAAGTGATTTGCTATGTTTCGTGTTTATTATTTATTATTATTTTCCTCAGAGCCTTCCATGAGGGGTTGATGTAAAAAAAAACAATTATTATAAGTCATCTTACCAATGATGATGGGTGGTCAGCACTGATGTCAGCGCCACTCCCTCTTCCTGGACCGCGGCCAGGACGGTGTTAGGCTCCACGGGATCCACGATGGCGGCATTCTTGGTCACCGGGTCGATGAGCAGGTACATGTAGTTATCCTGCAGCGCTGGCAGCACTCTGATCCTCATGGTGGCGAGAACCTCCGTGGCCTGGGAACTGTGCGAACCTCGAACCTTAAGCGCTTGCACTGCAACAAATATATCCATTCATTATGGTCAATCCAAAGCACTCAATAACAGTGAGAAAGCAGCATGGATTATTTTGAAATCTAAACTAACAAAATAATCAAATGACTTCTAACGGCTAATGACACAGAATGATACAAAAATGTTGTAAATTAATACCAAGATGGAATGGGTTATAAATTCTGGAAAAAAATATAATTTTTTTTAATAAAGAAAATGTTGCTAGTGCAATGATGGAGGTCTTAGCTATCAGAGGATTGAAGCCGCACTGCCTCGGTCACAATGCTCTATCAATTAACTGCTCCGAATTATTAACAAAAACTTAGAAAGTCTGTCTGTCCGTCCGTGTAAGAGCAAATCTAGTTTCCAAGAAACTGGGCATCTTAAACAGGGCTAGCAGATTCTTCAATAGCGACCCTGTTTAAATCTCAAGTATGTACAAAAATTGTATTTGGGAGCCACCTTTGGGCAGGAGCCCTAAAATACTTGAGTTTGTGCAAAGGGGGGCGGTTCGTCTGATTGACAATCCATTGTTATCAGAACGATTGCCATCTCAGATGCACAGTCGCAATGTAGACATGCTGTGTCTGTTCTACAGGTATTTCGATGGAGCCTGCTCTAAGGTGCTAGCAGCATTGGTTTCCTGTGCACCGGTGTGTATATGCGAAACTTGGCAGACACGAGTGGAACACCCGTTTACAGTTAATGTTTTCTTCAAGATAATGGGTCGTTTCTTCGACTCGATTTTGTGTAAGTCAGCTCGTATGAGGAACTAGACGGGCGCTATTGTAAGTTGTCACATAAAACAAAAAAAATTGGGTCTGGCTAATGATCCTAAAGGACAACTTCCCACTTATCAAGATCATTGTTTCCATTTCATTAATTTTTTAGAAGTTTGGCTTTCGACTAGTTGTTCCGACATCTGCCCATATAACTGAAAAGATTAACGAATGGAAGTGTGTTGTGGGCGTTTCAGTGTGCTTAAAGTAAGCTCAATTTTAACTTACTTCTGTTGAAATTGTTCAAAATTTTCAAATAACGAAACTCAATTGTGAACAGATCATAAATTTCATTAGCCTGCCTTGGATCTTTCTAGGACTTAAAGTCTTATGTAACGGTTTTCATGACTGATTAATTCTTTGTCAAACTTCAGATAAATTTTTATCTACAATGTTTACAAATTTAAAGTGAATGTGAAATCGGTAAACTTGTGGAATTCCTCTGCGTGCAGACTCTTTAAAAAAACAACACTTGATTTCAAATTAAATATCTAATGGAGACAACTATTTTAAGTCGGGGGTTTAAGTAAATATGCACAAAAATCGGTTTTTAGGGTGTTGGTTTAGATTATTTTAATAATTTATGCGCATTAACCTTCAACCTTAACTTTAATTAAGAAAAAATTGAACTTTAATGCATCTTTTATCATCTCCCACAGCATAAATAGCAATTCTTGTAGTATTATGTTGAAACCAAGTGCTATTTATAATTTTATTGAGTATTAAGCGTGCAGCGGAAATCGATAAGTTTATCCATAGATCTACAATTAGTGCTACGGTATACTAATATCTCGTTGAAACTTATTCCACTATTAGAACACAATAAGCGGTTCGCATTGACCGGATTCGGTAGTTTTAGTTAGAGCGTTGGGAGAGTTGGAGGTAAAAAAGCGGAACCTATTTTTTCGCTTCATGTCTCATCTAAATATAATACATCAATGAGTTTATCAAATTATTTTTGTTTTTGACAGTGATAGAAAAATGGATTAGTCTGGTAAAAAGATGATTTTTGATAATATCTGATTATCAAAATTAAATATTTTATCTGATAGTATCTAGTCTCAGATAAACATGATAAAGTTGTGCATTCACAAAAATCGCAATTTGTTATAAAAAACCGAGTTTCAAAAATCAGACTCGTCGATCGATTTGTGCATGTGCAATATGCGCATTGTGCAGCAGATGTAAATAATTATTCACAACAAGTAAAAAAACCATAACAATTACGATATTTGCGTATGAAAAGAGAGGTTCAACGTTAACATAGAATCAAAACATACCACAATAAGAATAGTAAACAACAGAAAAATAATGGTAATGATAATGAGCCTACCTCTAAAATACAAAGCGGTTAGTTTTTGTGAAACACTGTTTGGCAAGGCACTAAATATCTGGGCGAACATTTGTACTAATCTTAGATTAATATATAACAAGCGATATCATTATACAAGTGGAGAATTGTTGAAATAAACCTGTTTTCTCAGAGATAAGAAACGTCAAAGTTTGGAGGAGGAAGTGTATTTTTCTGTTTTTCACCGGCGAATGTTCTAATCGGTGTTGCCAGGCTAAAAAATAGTAACTCCCTAGAAAAGGGATAAAAAAATCCTGGATATGCGAAAAACTCTCGAATATGAACAAAATAATTGAAGTAAAAAATCAAAATCCGCCTACATCGAAACCTCCCCTTCCAATGAAATTTTTTCATACTTTTTTTTTCGAAAAATATCTTGGTGAATTTTGCTATATTTACGCGAATAACGCGAAATTCTTAATTTTCACCCGATATTTTAGTATTATAAGAAACTAGTTAGGGCCTAAATATTTATTTTGTATAATTTTGACCAAATTGAATAGCAGGAGAAGGAGAAGGCAAGTTCATCATATGAATTTTCAGAACAAATTTATTAATCAGGCTAGCAGATTCTTAGATAGTAACCAGCCCCATACAACAGGGGAATTAGCCTAGTGTGATAGTCAAAAGAAAATGTGCTGCATCATCGTGTAAATATTTATTAAATAAAAAAATCTCAAGTATGGGGAAGTCCCGTAACGCCGGACGGCACCTAGCGCCGGACACTCGTACTATCTCGGCAATTTAAAACGCGTGCGATTCAAAGATGGCGACAGGGGTGCGGTGGAGCGCAACAATACAGGGTCACGGAAAACAACTGGCCAGTGACAGTGACAGTGAGGCCGCGGTAGGAGCTGGCGATTGCTGTTTTTGGCGGGAGAACGATGTGTCACTTAAGATCCAAGTTGGTGTTACTGCTATGTTTTAATGTGTACGTGTTTATGGTAATTAATTAAGATAGTACTCCATTACTATTTGTAGATTGTGAAAGTTTTTGCTGATTTCCAAACCAGTTTTGATCACGTAATTTTGGCGATTACTTGTTCCTTAGTAACGGACATAAAGGTGTTCCTTAACACCGGACAAGGAACAAGTTTTTTTTATCTCGTAAGTATGTACTCTTTTTATAATAATTGTTCAAAACTACAATGGCCGATAAGGGAAAACAAACCAAGGGCTTGATGGTCAAAGGAAAAAGTGGAAAGAAATGGAACCATTAACTCCAATACCTGAACCCGACCCAGAAAAACGACTTGCGTAGTTTGCTTAGAGGACCACAACGAAGACTGGATACAGTGCTCTAGCTGCAATGGGTGGGCACATGAAGCATGTGCAGACATCCCTGGAAGTGCAGATGCCTACATAATGTGATCGATGCAGATTGTTTTGAAAGTGTCCGGAGCTGGGGGTTCGAACTTAAGTCCGTCCGGTAGTAGGTGCCACTTGCAAGAATTTAATTTTTTATCACCAAATTTTAATTTAGTTTTAAAAAATAGTTTGTGCAGAAGTTGCATTTTTGTTGACTTATTGTTATTTTATACTTAGTTGAATTAATTATTTCAAAAATGAAGTTTTTTTTCACGAATTGTTTTTTTTTTAAACCTTAGGTGTCCGCCACTGAGGGACTCCCCCCTACGCCTAATAATTGAATATGGGAGACACCTTTGGGCTGGAGCTCCACAATACTTGATTCCGTACAAAGGACATCGGTCCGTCTGATTGACAACCCAATATTTAAAGACCGATTGCCATCTCTAATTCACAGTCGCAATGTGAACACTCTGTTCTACAGGTATTCGTTCGTTGGTTCGTTGGTTGGTTATTTCGTCGGTTTGTTCGTTCATTCGTTTGTTGGTTGGTTGGTTCGTTGGTTCTTTCGTTGGTTGGTTGGTTGGTTCGTAAGTCGGTTCGTTTATTCTTCTGTTCGTTGGTTGGTTCGTTGGTTCGTTCGTTGTTTGGTTCATTCGTTGTTTGGTTCATTCGTTGCTTGGTTCATCCGTTGGTTGGTTCATTCGTTGATTAGTTCGGCCATTCGGTGTTGTCTGTTTCAGGAAATTTTCAGTGACTTTCCGCGGAGTTTACCAGTCCAGAAATATTATTAATCCACATTTTTTTTCAGGAAGAAGCCACATCCAGATGGAGGTCCAGTAACACTATAAATCAATTTTATGTTTTGTTTGCGTTTCAGTTGAAAGAAGAAAGAAGTGGGGTGGGGTAGGTTTGGGTAGTTGGTTAGTAGTGGGGTTGGATAGTTGCTTTGTAGTTGGTTGGTAGTTGGTTGGAAGTTGGTTGGTAGTGGGGTTGGGTAGTTGGTTTTTTTAATTTATTTTTTTATATTAACTCCACACAGGAGGCCCTGAAGAAAATAATTTCCCTCAGGGCCTATGTCATCTTTGGGGATGCTGTGTGGTGGGTTTTTTTGTGGAGAGGAAGGAGTGAACATGGGTCTTGAAGAGTCCCATGTTGTAGGAGGGAGGAAACACAGAGGCCGGCAGTTCGTTCCACAGCCGAGCTATTGAACCTAAGAACGAGTCGTAGAAGCGACCCGTTCTCATGTGACAAATGTCAACTGTGTACAAATGTTGGGCGCGCGTTTGGCGTGTATCCCGACTACGCACCGGTGCCGAAGGGATCAATGATGCTAGTTCCTCAGAGCATCTTCCATTGTAATACCGATAGAACAAGGACAGCATACCTACCTGACGCCAGTGCTCTAAAGATTGCAGTCCGTTTGTTAAGATTGGGGAATCTATCAAACGGACCGCCCGTTTTTGCACAGAGTCAAGGGTTTTTTTCAGGTATTTAGGGGCTCCGGACCAGAGATGGCTGCCAAATTCGACAGTAGGGCGCACTTGCGATTTGTACAGGATCAGCAGTTGTGTACTATTAAAGTATCTGCGGGCCCTGTACAGTACGCCCAGCTCCTGAGAGGCCAACTTTACTCTGGCTTCGATGGAGCCCCCGTACCTGAGCTGGTCACTTATACACCAAGCATATCAATGGAAGGCCTGTTCGGAAGATTGCTTCCGTTGAAGGAGACTAGATTATCATTTGGATCCCTTTTTAGACGTAATCAGACAGGATTGGGTCTTTGAAACATTAAATTCGACGTGATTATTTTTACCCCAGGAGGAAATACTCTCGAGATAACCGTCCCTTCTCTGCTTCAAAGCCCTCCGAGCCGTTGGAGTTTGTGTGCCCTTTGGGGGCTTGTCAAACAAAAAGCTATTGTGAACTGTACTGTCATCCGCGTAGCAATGAATCGGTGCACATGTCAAAAGGTCATTGATGAGCAACAAAAACAAAGTCGGAGACAGAACCGATCCCTGTGGGACGCCAGCATTTATAGAGTGTGAGGAAGAGGTGAAACCGTCAGCAACTGCCTGAATCGACCTATCCCTTAAAAAGTCAGCAATCCACGTACACAGAGATGCGGGAAGTCCGTAAGAAGGCAATTTGTTGACAAGTCCTCGGTGCCAGAACCGGTCAAAGGCCTTGGATATGTCTAGTGCGACCGTTTGGGTCTCACCGTGACGTTCCAGGCACCGCTCCCAAACATGCGACACATACGCGAGAAGATCATCGCACGAGCGGTTCCGCCGGAATCCGTATTGACGGTCGTTGGTAGTTGTTGGTAGTTATTGGTAGTTGGTTGGTAGTTAGTTGGTAATTGCATAGATAATGTTTTGGGTTATTGCATGGTGCATGATATTCGGGTAAATGTTAATCAAGCAATATCATTAATCCATATTTTTAAGGAAGAAGCCGCTTCCAGTCAAGTGTCCAGTAACATTATTAATCAATTATATATCTTTTGTTTGTGTTTTATCTTTTTCAGCTTCAAGAATAAAATAAGTGTTGATTGAAGTGTTGTTTTATGTGGGGTAACGTGGAGTGGGGTGGGGTTGGGTGGGGCTGGGTGGAGTGCCCTGGACTTCGTTGGTGTGGGGTGGGATGGGTTAGGTGTGGTGGGTTAGGTGAGGTGGGTTAGGTGGGGTGGGGTGTTGTTAGTTTATAATTGTCTGTTTCAGGAAATGAAGAAGCCGCTTGCCCGGGGTGAAACAGTACAGTAATATTATTAATCCACTTTTTTTCAGGAAGAAGTTGCTTCCAGCCTGGTCCAGTAAGATTATTAATTAATTTTATGTTTTGTGTATGAATAATTTGTGGTAATTTCCTAGGTATTGCTGACCACTTGTGAGCATATACTCAGATCAAATCCAACGCCAGGAACTACCATCTTTACAACGATGTATTCAGGGCAACGCAAAATGAATATTAGAAGAGAAGACTTGGTATTTTACATGTGAAAAAGTATTGTGAATCGATCAATTGAAACGAAAACATTGGCATAACCAACTGAATCAAATGAATCCACTGGTTTAAATTTCAGGAAGAGTGCGAATGAGTATTAACGCTGATTCGAATGAACCAGAAAATCCAAATTCTGCCGCCTCTAAGCTTTTAAAAAAAGTTTTGAGTTAACAGTAAGAGACTTATAGACACGACATTGCAAACAATAATGCAGGAAAACCTCTTTAAATTCATGACCATATAATTTTTTTTTCGTTAAAAGGATTTTAGTGTTTCATGCTTAATAAATAATTTCTAGGGAAGGTGGTACGGCCATCCAATTTTCCCTGAGACAAGCGATTACCCCGCAGTATTCAAGCAGAAGATAGCCCAGTGCAGCAGCAGAGCTTCAGCTCCTCTCGTCTTCCCGCCTTCACTCCTGAGGAAGTCGAGTGCGTCAAGGAGATCTACGACTTCTTCGGACTAAACTTAAACTCCAGGTCATTGTGTATTAGAGGTGAGTCGTACTAGCTCTTCTTGGTACTCGGAACAATTGATACAAGTATGAATAAATACCTAGTCCAAATACCTGTTCCCTAGTATTACACTTGCTCATTACATGGGGGGGGATTGTTAGAGAATTTCTAAAAAAGTAATTCCCACATTAAATGTGATTCCTACGACTTTTCAAATCCATTATGGGGGGGGGGGGGTTGCTAGAGGATTTCAATTTCAATGGAGCAAAATAAAATAAATTTTTAAAACTTTATTTATTTCTCTCCGAACGAACCGGTTTCGGAGATTCTCATCTTACCTAACCTAATTAATTTGATAAATGAGTCTTAGCACGGAAAACTTGCTACCTAAATAAGAGGCCCCAAGAAGTTAAATTATTAAATGACTGTCATCCCATACAACGAAAGCGAATTTTCATTTTATAATGAAAAATAAATTTAAATTTCCCAGATGCAGATTGCCTTTTATAGTAATTAAGGTGAAACAAAAGGACGACACAGTGCTATTAATAAACATGGACGGAAATAAACAACATGGCCAACACAGATACATCAATGAACTAAAAGAAGTGGTTTGACATAAATTTACTACTTAACACTATGTTTAAAAAAAATTATTATATACAATTCTGCATAAAAAACAAGGAACACTAAAGAAAAATAAATTATAATTATAATCTACTCTAAGCAAATACACAACAACATAATAATATCTGCAATATCTTGTGTTTAGTGATAGAAAGCCAAACAGAAATAAAATACCTATACATTACAGTAGACAAATTAATGGATAAAATCGTCCACACACATTAACGTACTCAAAGACAGAGTGAGGAAACTAAGATACATCATAGATTCAAAAAATAATTCCACTTAAATCATATAGGTACATATTCATCAGAACTTCTGTTTAAAGAATTTAAAGTCCGAAAACTAAAAGCATTATTTTTATATCACGTAATTTTACAAATTTACAAAGAAAATAGTCTTAATAAAACTGCACCTTTTAAAATAATAGAAAACCCAGATAAACATAAACTCTCACAACTCGAAAAGGTAATTAAAAAAACAGTGCAATTCAACTATAAATATCTTGGAGTGAATTTTTTTTAATACATTATCAGAAAGTATTAGAAATAACAATAAACATTTTAAATACCACCTTAAAAATACACTGAAAATATAAACAGAATACTCATAGTAAAAATAACGAACATAATATTACACCCCCACATACACAAGCCAAGCTTTATTATGGTGGTGCATCTCAACAACAAAGCAAAGAACACAGTGAAAATATTTTTTTATAAAGCCCTAATATTTTATTTCTAGATGGCGCCACTTTCGTTCACAGTTCGCACAAGATAGCTTCCAATTTTCGAAAGCGAGAAATAATACATTAGCCGTGCACTAATTATGTGCACTAGGTAGGAAGCGCCCGGCCGGACCTCGTCTCCGGCGATGCTTTTGTACTCTTGCTAAAACCTTTTTTAACTGGTGGACGCATACTGTCGGAATTTATTGACAATACCAGTCGAGATCGCGCTGATCGCGATCTACTAAATTCAGTATCATATCCTTTCTCGCTTACTCACCTACATAAGAAGAGTGTTTCCCTAATATTCAAAGATTAGGTAAACACTCTTCTTATGTAAGCGAGTAACGAGATGCCTATACATATGCCCCGCCCTCGGTATGAATACGCGAGACGCGAGACGCGAAAGACTAGCAAGACGCGTAAAGGTACGATTCCGTGCCACGCGGCAGTCGGCAGACGGCAGCAGCAGACGTCGACTGCAGCACCGCCGACGGCAGACGACACTACTTAATGCTGTCGCGTAGGTTCCAAAATCGACGGCAGTGACGACACTGCAGTTGCGTCTGCTGCATTACTGCCGACGGTTGTGTCTTCCATATATAGTTAGGAATAATAAAATGTGTTATTGCAAGAAGAAGACGATGACGATGATTTATTATTGTATTACTACTCAAGTAGAAAGCCTATACTGCCAATGTACTTAAATAGACTGGAAGAAGGCGCTTATGAAACTTTGATAAAAAGACACCTAGAAGAGAGTGGAGGCATTTTCAGAAGTTATTGCCGTTTAAATAAAAACAGTTTAATTTTGTAATCTCTTTAATTTATAATGATCTTGCTCCAAAAACAAGGCGAAACACAATATCGCCAGAAGAAAAATTGTTCTTGACACTAAGGTACGCAAATTAAAATTAATTTGTAACGAATTACACAGAAGAAATGACGAGCTGTTTCACATCATTTGAACAATTCATCAAATTTTAAAGTTAATTTTCTAGTTCCGCAAAGGTTCTTTTCAAGCTCTGTTATTATAATCAATATTTTGCCAGTTGAACCACAAAGCTGAAATAATAACAGAACTTGAAAATTAACTTTGAATTTTGATAAATCGTTCACACTCTGTGAAACAACCTGTCCTTAGTTATATTAAGCTTCTGGTTTAAATATTCCGGCAATGATGGAATTTCTTCTCATCCTTCCGAATAATTATTAATAGAATCCATTTTTGTCATTTTTATTTTTTTTAGAATCCATTTTTCGTCTTTCAACACGTCCATTATGTCAAAAGTCGACGGCAGTACTATGTTTGCACTCGAGTGCCGTCTGCCGCTAGGCGTCAGTCGTCGACTACAAGTGCCGCGCGGCATTTGCAGTGGTGTGTCGGAAACGGTCCAATACAAGTTCATACAGTTAAGTAGTGCCGTCTGCCGTCGGCAGCACTGCAGTCGACGTCTGCTGCTGCCGTCTGCCGACTGCCGCGTGGCACGGAATCACACCTTTAGACGTCCAATACTCGCAAGACGTGCAATACTCGCAAGACTCGCAAGACGTCCAATACTCGCAAGACGTGCAATACTCGCAAGACGTACAATACTCGCAAGACTCGCAAGACGTGCAATACTCGCAAGACGCGCAAGACTCGCAAGACGCGCAATACTTAAGAACAAATACTAAGTACGAAAGTCTCTCTGAAATATCTGTTCCAAACATCTGTTCTAGTAAATACGCCTCACCTCTATTGTGTATCCTTGTTCCTGCCAGGATTGTGCGTAGTGATGCCGCATTGGATTGTAATTATATCATGCAAGGTATAATTCAACCGTTCTAATACATTAATTTTTTAACCCATTATGTAGCTATAATTAATTGTCTTGTTGAAATAAAAATACTTAACATGCATCTGAGGTTTTCTTTTTTCTGTTATTGCAGAGAAATATCCAAATTCATTGCTTCAAAACATTTGAAATAATAAAATATTTTAGGCTAATGAATGGGGAAGGCTCCGAATGAAAATGATATTGTCTATGGTCGCGCCTTTTTTTGAGTTTCCTCTATCCTCGTCAATAGTGAGTGTGGCGTAGACGTTTCACACGAAAAAACAATGTTGGTATATATAGTTAAACATTGGACCGACTTGCTGGAAACAAAAGTACGGAGTTATCAATCTAGTGGGTGGTTTTTCATGAAAGGGGATGACTGATATGACTGATATTGATATACGATATTGTCTATAATTTTTTTTTTCCTTCGCTGCTCATTTAACTAGGGAATTCCTGTGTCGAGATAAGCAGCTTTACAATTATATTCAGTCAAATAAGTAAATCACATAACACATACACAGATGGATCACATCGAATATGGGGCTCCACATGAGGACATGGGCAATCCAAAATCACCACTCTCAGCCGGTACGGAAGTTTTTACCATTTTCTTGAATAGATTCAACGAACCTATAGTTTTTTTTTATATTGTCACCGAACATATTAAAAAGCAACCGAGCTTATTCACCGGCTGATACATTAAATAAGAACCCAATCTAGTGTTGCGCACTTGTTGTGATTTTTTGGCAGTATGAACGTTGTTGAAAAATTTACAGACAGCCTGTATTATATACAACTGCCTTATTGACATAATTTATGCTAGAGTAATACTTAAAATATCTTCCAGAGTTGTAGTGAGTGGTTTATTTATGGTGGTAGATACTCTCAGCATCGCTCCGGTGAAATACCACTATTTAGAATCAAAATTTAGATTGGAATGGCACTAGCCGTATTTGGTGACGAGGTTAGCCAGATACAGGTCCGTTACATTTACTTCCCATCCTCAACTTCAGCATCATAATATACTATAATTGGATGCCATACTCCGACTCATGACTACGGGTAGCTGGGAATCTTATGCGGTGTTCGCTATACCGTTTGTTTATAAAGTTGGATTATTGTTGCACCTACTTTTCCAAACTATTTAAGTACCCAGGGCCGGCCCTAAGCCAAATGGCGCCTTGCGCAAGTAAAATGGTGCCCCTTGTCGAAACCAGTAGACGCCTAGATAGGAGATGTACGGAGATTATTATTAGCCGATTACTATATTTTTTCCGATTTTATGTCCGGGTTAAATCTTCCCCGTAGGAAAAACTAAACCCTTCCACACACTTTTCCATAAATGATCATCTAGTCAATCAACAGTAAGCAAGTACATTATGTAAGTACATTATGTAAGCAAAATAAATACAAAAAAATACAAGAACAACACGTCAACCCACCAGAGATCAAATGGGAAAATAATTCACCGACTCCAGATATTTTCATATCAGAGGGTTCGGCTCGGTAGAACTTCTAACAAGGCCTATAAATCCTACTGATCCCTCAACATAATTATTTAAAAAATCTTTCGTTATCCTACATGTATTCAAAATGATCGACTTTTGCATCTTTATATATAAATTTTTTGATAGATCTAATACGCCTAAATTTTTAATGAGAGAGCTAGGTATAATGCCAGTAGCCGAAATAACGATTGATAATATTTTTATAGTCTGAGAATGCCAAATTCTTTTAATCTCATTTCAAAAATCTGTGTATTTTCTTATGTTTTCATTAACAGATTTTTGAATATTACAGGAATTTGGAATAGCCACATCAATGACATAAGTTATTTTTTTAATTTTGTCATGTAAAACTATATCGGGTCTATTATGACTTATCGTTCGGTCTGTTAGTATAGTTTTATCATAATATATTTTATAAAATTCGTTTTCTAAAAATGAATTTGGTTCGTATTCATAATATGGTATTATATTACGGCAGTCAATCAAGTTATGTTTAATTACCAAACTTTGGTGAATTATTTTAAAAACTTGATTGTGCCTAAATGTATATTTGGACGGTGCTAATATAGAACATCCTAATGTAATATAATATGTTCTATAGTTTCCGGAAAAGCCAGATTAATTAAATTAAATTAATTATTATTTTTAGGATTGTAAGGAGATTATTATTAGCCGGAAAATCGGCTGCTGCGATTACGCCCGCATAGGACCGGCTCTGTAAGTACATACCTACTGCACAGTAAGTACCTACCTACATTACACCAGTAAAATTATTTCTAACAAAAAAGCATAGACTGTACAGAGTCAGGGGGGTATAACTCCCATCTAGAATTGGAACCGAAATATTGTGACGTCATATGGTTGCCTAACTATATCCACAAATGAAAACCTCTGAAAGTCTATGGAATAAACTTTCAGAGTTTTTCATTGGTGTAGACTATAATAAGTAGGTTCCGAATGAGAATTTTACTGTTTATATATTGGCATATCTATGGTTTTCTAGGACCAATTTGTTTCATACAAAAAGAAAAAGCAACCGAAGATTTCGTTCTAGTGAGTGGTTTATTTATGACAGTAGTAATTTGTGAACCTCGAGTTTAGGTAGCAAAAGCAACAGGTAATAGGAATTGTTTAGGGTCCCATTCCTTATATGTGGTGGAACCCAAAAATTAATAGATTTTACTATGACAGGTTTTTATTTAAAATAAACTTTACAGACTAAGATTTGTAGTAGACTTTTATAATAAGCTTAATTAGTTGAAAATGGAATAAGTCGATGCCGACTGCCAGACTTTTTTTACTAGCCCTCCGTAGTCCATCATGTACAAAATTACAAAATATCATAGCTATCCCATTTGTTGCAAGATCACTCCTCCTTTAGGGGATAAATTTACTAGATTATATCTACCACCCCAATAAGTAATTAATAACTAAGTGAAGTCCCCGGCGTTGCCAGGGCTTCACACAGAGTTTTTCGAAATTATATGTAGACAGTAATTTTTCTCTTACGTTGAACGTCAAGTGTGCAAAAATTCATCAAATATCAAGATTCTGCTTTAAGGGCTGGGAAAAGAGAGTGGCGGTAGTTTTATGAACTCACGGAACTCTTCTTTACATAAAATAGATTACTCATTGCAGTAAAGAAAGACAAACATTCCCGGGTTATGAATAACTTGACAATATTTGAAAATCTCCTACTACCACCACAGTAAGCTAAAAATGTTGCTTGTGTTGTGATGAATTGAACACACTACGCCTGGGTGGGACCCAAACGCGATGTCAACTCGGCCACCGACCGGTCAAATATATACACAATTCTATTTTTTTAAGAATAATTATGTATAATACAATTATTTTACTTTTCATGTTCAACAAAAGGACCGAAACCCCCCAAAAAGAAAGGAAGGATGTTGCTGAAATTATTTGGATAAGTTTCCTTTTCAATAGATGTCTTATTTGAAAAGATAGCCGACACAACTAAGTTACGTGAACTTTATAATTATGGCGTAAAACACGCGCCTTACAAAGTTATGTGTACCTACGGGGAACGTTATCAGGGACGTACCAGTAAAATTGAGAAATGTTCATGCGTGATTTTAAATTGTATTCCAGCGTAACGTGTGAAATTATTATAATTTAATTAACTTTAATCTAACAAAAATTGGCAGATCTAAACCTGAATCACTAATGAGTTTTTAAGTTTACCAACGGTATTCATTCTAAAGGTAAATCTGGTTGACTCTCTTTAAAAATTCAATAAAAATTTAATACGATTTTATATTAGAAGGAAATAAGGAAGTTGAATGAAAAATATTTTGACTTATAATAAATATGTTCATGTAGATCAAAAAATATCGATTCTAAATATATAAATATATTTCTATATTATTATTTTAGAATTAGTTAAACGTTCTTGAAAAAGCATTAAATAGCAATAAACTGAATACGCTCCACGATTGGTCGAAATAATTCTAACGTCACATGTGTCGTGGCTTGTACGTACCGCAATGTATCACCGCAATGTCTATGGTGCATCTCTTTCTATTACATGAGAGATGGTCGGTTTAGATGAGAGAGGTGTATAGGCCAAACGTTTATTTGGGCCAAATCACAGCCGGTCGTGGAGTTAAAGATTCCAAGTAAGTATATCAAATTATTAATTGTGTTCATTTGTACGTTACGGTAAATATAATACATTTTTACAGTATAATAATCATTGCGTATCTACCCATCTGACATTTCGCCATAACCACTAGTTTTGTGCAGGTATATTTATTGATTTCGCATGACATGATAATTATTCTCTACTCATTATAATATATATTATAATGTGGTGATGGCTTTTAAAAATTTCATCTTTTGTTTATCATATAATAAGGCACTGCTGAAAACCAGCTGCATTCCCGGAGAAACCCCTTTGTCAATAGGATCTATGTGAAAAAAATAGCTCCCATCTATTGTCAAATATATGTAGTTATTTGTTGTTATTATTATATGAAATGGATTTCTAAAGATACATATTCGTATAGTGCTTTATAATAATATGTTGTTTATTGCATCGCCTAGAAGTTTTTATTATTATACATGTCACACTACATGTGATTACACTTCAGGCCTCCGCGCAGAAAAGTCTCACAGTGAACTGGGCTGTAAACCGTTATTTTACTTTTGGTCTTACTTTTCTGCGCGGCGGTCAACAAATAGCGTCTTCAATATCGTGCGGGCGGGAGAAGCAAATATTCTAACTTAAAATATTAATTTAACTATGAAATCTTAATCAATTTTTTTTTTTTAATAACATCAATTCTAATAGACGGTAAACATTGGTAAAAAAATTACTGGAATTCCTTATTGAAGAATTAAATTTTTTTCCATACAAAATGTTTAAGCGACGTGGTTCTCACAGTTTGAATGACGTCACACCCACACCCCGCCTCTTACCGCCGGATTCCGCTCGTTTTGGCGGGCTTAATAAAATTTAAACTTTGAGAATTAATTTAATTATGAAAACAGACTTCAAAAAAAAAAAAAAAAAAACAGTATTTAAGTTTGAATGCGAACATTTATAAAAAAAAATGGACTCAACTTCCTTATTAGCTGTATTTGAATTTAGTTTTCATTTCTTAAGTGAATGAATGAATAAAGTAGAATCTTGAAAGAATAAATTAACCCACTTCCCGACGTCTGATAGAGCTGAAACTCGGCAGATGGACGCTTTTAATAATTGAAAGACATTATACAATTTTACAGTAGTTAAATAAACGAAATAAATTTCGGTACTTTCTAATTAAAATTTGGCGTAAGTGATACTAAGTAAGCACCAGATCTTATTTTCTAACGATGAATTAGTAACTTCCCAATGGATTCCTCTAGAAAAATTGATATTTTAGTATATTTTCACCAGCAATAAATTAATAATAATAATAAAATTAATAAATTTTATTTGATTAATTTGTGTTATTTCACAATTAATTAATTAAAATAATATATAGTATATTTGCGGCACGTTCCAGAGTGGAAGATACTACCAGTATCGCCCTGGTGTAAGACCACCATTCAGAATTGAAACGTTGCTCCAAATGGCTTTAGCCGTGTTTAGTGACTAGATCTGAATAGCCAGGTACTTCCCCACCTTCCTCTTTCTCTTCCCCACTTACCTTCAGCCTCAAAACATCCCCCAATTGGGGATGCCATAGTCTCACTGGCTCCAGACGGGAGCAGTTGAGACTCTTGTGAGGTATTCACTATAAAAAAAAATAAAAATAATTAAAATAAACACCACGAAAAGATTAATTTTCTAGGTCTACTAGGGCAAAATCGACCTATGTCCATACATTATGCCGGGCTGCGTATTTAATTTTCCGTATTCAATAGGAGATAGTGCGATAAGATTCCCACTTTATTTTAGACATTTGCAAAGGTAAATTCAAACGTAGATCTGTCCAGTACACAAGACCGCGCGTCACATATTTTTTGGATGGCTTTTTCACTTCGTAATTTTATGGTATTGTCTCGTTTAGGGATAATATCGTAAAACAAACCTTCGCTTATTGTAAAACAAACCTTCGCTGTTTTTTTTACGATAAGCAATCCCCTTCTAAACATCTGAATTACGCGTTCCGACTCTGGTCCGTAGCACCCATTTGAAAGCATCCTCTTTCAAATAAAGCGATTGGCGCATCCCGAGGCGAAGCGCCCACAAAACGCGTGGCGCCAACAAGCTAGCTGGCGCAACTGCGATGATTCAAATAATTCAAAGAAGCGATAAACAAAGCTGGGAACTCCACACAGAACAAATTAGCAGCACCACGCTGTGAACGGGACACTGAAATGCATTCACGGAGTGGATAATGCTTACCGTGTGTGCATAGGTACACATTACCGCAAAAGTGTTTCGACGAAAATATGCTTTAATTGCAACCGGATTCGGAGGCTCTTTGACAATGTGATATTTTTTTTAAAGCGAGTTGTTCCACAAACATGCTATTTCGAAATTAATTTATTATCATTTTTATCGTTTACTCACTCGTCGAAATTTGGAATTAACTCCTTGCAATATATCGTATATACGTAATACATATCATATACGCAATATACCTAGTAACGTAAAACTTTCAGAGTATTTTTGTGTATTTGACGGCCTCCGTGGTCGAGGGGTAAGCCTCTCGACTAGCAATCCGGAGGTCGTGGGTTCAAATCCCGGCGTGCGCAAGTAAATTTTATTTGATTAATTGGTTTTATTTCACAAATTATTAATTTAAAATAGCATAAAGTATATTTGCGGTACGTTCCAGAGTGGAAGATATTCTCAGTATCGCCCTGGTGTAAGAATACTATTCAGAATTGAAATGTTGCTTGAAAAGGTTTTGGCCGTATTTGGTGAGCAGATCTGGATAGCCAGGTACATCCCCACCTTCCTCTTCCCCATCTCCTTTCCATCCTTAAAACCCTCAGCCTCACAACATACCCCAACTGGGATGCCATAGTCTCACTGGCTCCCGAAGGTTAGCAGCAGTCGGAACTCGGTGTTCTTTTCACATATAAAAAAATAAAATATATCGTAATATATAAAAAAAAATCGTGTGTCACTGTGTTCGTACACGCTAATCTCCGAAACCGCCCAACCGATTTTAATGAAATTTTATGAATGTGTATGGTTGATTCCTGCTTGATATACATCATAGTTTTGGACCCGATAGGTGACGGCCATCGGTAGATCAAAAATAATTTTTCAACGATTTTTTTTTTATATTTCTCATCCATCATCATAATACATACAACCACAAATTTTATCTTCCTCACATAGAAGACGGTCTGTGGCAGAACAACGTCTTACATTATGAAATGCATTCCAAATGGAGTATACCGATATCGCTGAAAATTTCAAAATTTGTTGTTATTAGTGCCAGAAGTGTTAAAGATATGTTTAATAGCTTATAAAATATATTAAAAGAACATAGATGTGTTACCAGATGGGTAATTTGACAGTATATTGTAACAATATTTGAACCATAACTAATCATTAATCATCAAAAGAAGAAACAGATAGATAGTAGATAATTTATACTATACAATAGATTTAGAGAGTAGAGATTCAGTGATTGCAACAGTAAATTACTTACATCAACTATTTTTAATTTTGTCGAAACAAACACTTCACATCACTATTGACACAATTAAAAAAAATCCCCCTTTATAATTTATTTTATTTGATCCCTTTTCCGCTTTTTCATTTAATTTTTCTTGGGATTTTAATTTTGAGGTATGAAGAAATTCATAAATAAAATAGCCTAGTTTCAAACCAACCAATTCTTACCTAACATCGGATATTTCGTTTCAAATTTCATTGACAGATGTCGTACACTGTATAATATTAAAGTTTCGGTCTTATTAAAAAACGTGGTGAAAAATGTTTATGTGAAAACCTTACTACTTGAAACATCAAATAGAAACTGACATAAAATAGTTCATGGAAAGATATATAAGATATATATTTCTTATTCATTGACAAGGGATTGATTATCTGTTGTATAAACTAGAAATAATAATGATTTCTCATGGAATTTAGAATTTTTTCCAAGGTATTTTTAATCTTCTATATATTACTTCATTTTGTAGATGTCGTAAAAATGAATATCATTTTAGAAACTAGATAAAAACAACTATTAGATTTTGGTATTTGAAAAATACTTTAAAATTTAAAAAGTGCAATATTTTAATATCAAACATGAAAAAAGTTGAAAAAAAGCTTTTACCATAAACATTTTTGATCAAAACTTCGTAAAATTTCAGAGAAATTAAAATTAAAAAAAACACAGTCGTTTCATTTAAAGAGTTTGAAAGTACAGTCACATCACTTTTTATCTCGTTCGTACAAAAAAAAAATATTAAAATTTTTTGAACTAGCTTTTAATTTCCTGAAAAAAAAAACTGAAATGTTTGACGCATTGCTAGCACATTTTAAAACGTTTATTTCATTGATACATGGTTACCAGCACATGCATTAGGCATTTATGTTATAAAAACATAACTTTAAAGAAGTTCTTGTAAAAAATAGACCATAAATATATATTTAAATACTGGCAATACTGTTTAACCTAACTTTATGATATAAATGGAAAGCAGATTTTACAAGTGCTATTATTATACAATTCTTGTCTAAAACTGACGAAAAAAACAAAAAAATAAGCTGTTAATATATTGAACTAAATAAATATAATAGTAAATTTGATCATTTTCTGAACAAAACACGATCTCAGAAGATATTTCAAGACGACATAATACAGCTGTCAACCGCGGTTTGGTGGTTGATGAATATTTTAATGCGCATGCCTGAAGTCGCAATAAACATCGTTGCCAAATTTAAAAAACAGTGAGGAAGAAATTTTTTTTATTGGTATCAACCCGAATCTTAACCTTTACAATCTTTATACACTGTGTAACAAAAACACTGTTTACGAATGTGAAGTGGTTTTTCTTTAGTATGGCTTCTAGGGCGAAGGTTAATATTTAAAGTTGTATGTATAAATGTTGTTCAGGCGATTTGCTTAAATATTATATTTTTGGACAAGAACTTTTTATCGTTGGTGTTTCATAGTTTTTCCCGTTTCTTCTATATTTTTTAAATGTTAAAATCGCGGTTGGGAAATACCTGGCTCTTTAAATCTGATCAAGCTTGTAAGAAACACGGCGAATGACAATATTAATATTTAGATTCTCGATGGTGGTTTTTCATCGGGGCGATGTTTACCTACTGAGACCACTCTAGCCAGTAAGTTAGTAAGAATGCATATTGTAATGATTTTTTATAATGAACGTCAACTTATGTCTATGATAAACGTACTGATGTGAAATAAAGGTATAAAAGACAAGGGCCGCATTTACGTGCGGGCTGGTAAGGCTGTAGCCCATTGGCCCGCACGACCAAGGGGACTGACTGCCCCACAAATTGGTTTCCTTACTTAATTTGTGTCATATCACAATTGACTCATTAAAAATAATATATAGTATATTTGCGGTACGTTCCAGACAGTATCAGTATCGCTACTTAGAACCTTCAGCCTGACAACATACCCCAAGTGAAGATACCATAGTCTCACTGGCTCCGGACGGTTGGGAGCAGTTAAGACTCTTGTGAAGTATATGAAAAACTCAAATTTGTTTCCCTGTTTACATACGTATACTTACGTATACTTACCATTAGTTGTTCATAGCAACTCCGAAAAACGGTGTAGAAAAATCGTCTACAATAATAAATTTTAAATGTTTCCTTTAAGGATTTTAGTTAAAAAATTGTTCTGAAATGCGATTTTTAGGAAAATTAGAAAAATCCGATTTACTGGGTTTATGGATTATCACCCAAACCCAAGTTCAGCCTTAACCCTGACGATACGACCCTATAAAAGACCCTTGCGCATGTTCAAGAGCTCTCTTCCTTTTGTTATATTTTGTATCGGAACCATTGAATTATTCTCTCAGTGACTACAAACACTAAACATTACACATAATATTACGTGTGATTTTCAAAGAGTTGTGAGTTCCTCTCTGATTTCTGAGTTGAAAATAATTTTCCCTGCAAATACATTTTCGGGTGGTTTTTCAGCCTTGTTAGATATGCCCTGAAAAGGGCGAATGAATATTTTTATTTCTCTTAAATATTCATATAAATAACGCTATTTTCCGGGCCCATACATCAATCACCCTTAACAGGTGCCCTTACATTCAACCCCCTTTACCTTTAGCTTGACATCGTTTAAGGGCCCCCTCAGGAAATAATATCATAAGCGTGATTTATTTTATATACATCACAAACAGGGAAAGTTGGAAGAGAAATATTATTATAAAGCACATCTTCAGTATACATGGGAATAAATACATAAATAATAATGCTAATGTGGTTTAAAAGTTAAAGAACTAAGAACGAAAGTTGCGAGATGTAAGATGTAATGCTACGTATAGACACGCGAGCTGAACTGCCGAACTGCCGAACTGAACCTCAAATTATGGGAAAATAACGAAGCAACCGCAAATGCAGCTTGCAGTTGCTTCATTCGTGGCTCAGTTCGCGTTTAAGTTCGCAAATGTATACTTACCATAAGATGTTAGGTAACGTAAATTTATTATTTTTTTCATACGTCTACCTTTCGAGGTCGCTTATATATCTGGATAACGTCACTTTCGAATGCATTATTATCAATAACTAACTGTATCCCGCCACGCGTTGCTGTTGCAGTCTGTTTGTGCAGATAGAGAAACAATAGCGCGTGTTGCTTTTACGTCCAACAGTAAGCGCTGTTTTTTTTAAAAGCACGTGTGTCCAACAAAAGGCGCTGTTTAAAAAAAACACGTTTTTACCTGTCACAGGTAACATCTATATACACGTTTTTACCTGTCACAGGTAACATCTATATACTATAGGTAAAAACACGCGCGTATTCGAATGCAACATTGTGTCAAAATTACAAAGCAATCTGTGAAGATCTTTCGAGGACATTTAAGATTTTGAACAAACTAACATTAACATTTTTATTTATATAGTTTTAATTTAGTAATTTATATGGCGCGGTTTATGTGATAAATCACCGTAAGCGCGCAATGTACAAAACGTTTTCCTAAGCTCTTTCTAATTATGTTCAAACAGACATAGAAAACATAGTTCCTGGCAGGTTACTTCTGATAAGATAGGTACATAGTTTCATTGGAAAGTTTTGGACACTATTTATTTATTTATTTATTTATTTATTTACGGACAAATAGTCCATTAACAAAATATTAATTACACGAATACGTTTTATAAACAGAGATGACAGTGAAAGGAGAGCATATATAAATGAGGAGCGAAGACAATAACAATGACAATAATAATATAAAAGTAAGAATGGGAGGTAATAATAAGTCAAAGCATGAAGATGGTTCAAAGGGCATTAGAAATTAGACATTGCGTATTGACTGTCGAAAGTCATTTAGGCATATACCACAAAATTCAATGCTTTGACTTGACAGTGAGTTGACAAGTCTCGACATTCTGGACAAAGGAGAATGGTATCCATAATTGGTAGAATGTTGATTGACGAACAGCAATTCATTATTTCGGAGTCTACGGGAAGGGATGTTGAATTGGATAAGTTGCAACAAAGCAGGTGAGTCTGTAATACCATTGATAATCTTAAATATGCAAATCAGATCAGTGTCCCTTCTACGTTTCTCCAAAGAAGAAATGTTTAAAGTTTGTTCAACTTCATCATATGAGTACTCTCCTCTTTCAAGACCCAACCTCCAAGCGATTCCTCGTAGGAAGCGATGTTGTACGGATTCTATGTGACAAATGTGGACAGCATAGAAAGGAGACCAAATAACACTAGCGTATTCAAGGTGAGGGCGAACTAACGAGCAGTAAAGAGTTTTAAGGGTACTTATATGTTTAAAGTCAGAGGTTATTCTATGAACGAAGCCAAGTAGTTTAAGTGATTTGTTAACAATGTTGTTAATGTGCTCACGGAAAGAAATTTTGCAGTCTAGAGTGACCCCAAGATCCTTGATAGATGTTACAGTAGATAAACAAACATTGTTTAATTTATAATCAAACTGAATAGGTTTTTTGGTTCTATAAAAGGACAAAATTTTACATTTATCAACATTAAGTTCCATGCAGTTTATTTTGCACCAATTATTAAACGAGTCAATATCACGTTGAAAATGTAAGCAGTCAAGGTAGGATTTAATTATCTGAAGAATCTTATTATCATCCGCAAAAAGCCAGAAGCGTGTATGAGAAAAAACTTTGGTGATATCGTTAATAAAAAGGTTGAAGAGAAGCGGGGCCAAATGAGCTCCTTGGGGAACGCCGGACGTTACGTCAATGTTAAAGGATTCAAAGTTGTTTATTTTAACCCTTTGTTTTCTATCGCTCAAGTAAGAGTGAAAGAATGATAACAACGGGTTTCTAATGCCTATAGCATAAAGTTTGGCCATGAGAATCGAGTGATTTACTTTATCAAAGGCTTTGGAGAAATCAGTATAGAGTACGTCAACCTGAGTGTTGTCTTCCAAGGCTTTAACAATGGTATTTGTAAAGGACAATAAATTAGTTGTTGTAGATTTCGCCGATCTAAATCCATGCTGTTCATCAATCAGAACATTTTTGAATATAGGAGTGATTTTCTTTGTAATTATCGACTCAAATATTTTTGGAATACAAGATATAATTGATATTGGTCTGTAATTTTCAATGTTTGACTTGTTCCCGGACTTAAAAATGGGTCGAATATATGAAATTTTCCATGAATCAGCAAATGTTCCAGATGAGAGTGATAAGTTATACAACATACAAATTGGGTTAGATAATGAATATTTACATTCTTTTAGCAAGATTTCTGGAATGCCATCAGGTCCGGTACTTTTTTTGTTAGAAAGTTTACTTAAAGATTGGTAAACCTCTACAAGTGAGATTTGGCAATCATTCAAGTCAATGTTGTAGTCATAGTTGAGTGGAGGGATGTTGCATGAGGCACCAGAATATACAGAGGAGAAGTGTTTAGCAAAAAGGTTGGCGATGTCAAGACCGTTAGTAGCATGAGTTTCATTATAGTGCATACTAGAAGGAAGATCATTATCAGTACGCTTTTGCGCAACAAATTGCCAAAATTGTTTAGGGTTTTGCAGTAATTTTGACTCAGTAACTTCTACATAAGATTTATAGCACTATAATAAACAGTGCACATTTCTGTTGTTTGTTTTTGGGGTGTTATGCCGTGTTGCGCTAACTCCTTCTTTAACCGACGTTTCGGACAGCTTTGCAGTGTCCATCATCAGGGCAGATCCGTAAAAACTTACCAGTGCACATTTCATTCACAGTTGCTGTTTTATCCTCATTTACTGTATCAATTAGAAGATATGTGGCAAAAGTAGAGTTGACATTTATTGTTGATATTACATCAATTAGAAGATATGTGGCAAAAGTAGAGTTGACATTTATTGTTGATATTACATCAATTTGAAGATATGTGGCAAAAGTAGAGTTGATATTACATCAATTAGAACATATGTGGCAAAAGTAGAGTTGACATTTATTGTTGATATTAAATCAATTAGAGGATATGTGACAAAAGTAGAGTTGACATTTATTGTTGATATTACATCAATTAGAAGATATGTGGCAAAAGTAGAGTTGACATTTATTGTTGATATTACATCAATTTGAAGATATGTGGCAAAAGTAGAGTTGATATTACATCAATTAGAATATATGTGGCAAAAGTAGAGTTGACATTTATTGTTGATATTAAATCAATTAGAGGATATGTGGCAAAAGTAGAGTTGACATTTATTGTTGATATTACATCAATTAGAAGATATGTGGCAAAAGTAAAGTTGACATTTATTGTTGATATTACATCAATTTGAAGATATGTGGCAAAAGTAGAGTTGATATTACATCAATTAGAACATATGTGGCAAAAGTAGAGTTAACATTTATTGTTGATATTACATCAATTAGAAGATATGTGGCAAAAGTAGAGTTGACATTTATTGTTGTTATTACATCAATTAGAAGATATGTGGCAAAAGTAGAGTTGACATTTATTTGAAACATTATTATTTTTAGTGTTAAATTTAAGGCCCCGCAGTAAGCGTTCAAAGATGGTTTGAAAGGGAGATATGTAAATACGAATGTTAGAGGGAGCGCGCTAATATTTAAAAAAATATGTATAATAGCTAAGCGAAAATGGCGAAAATATTTAATAAAACATGAATCGTTTGAAATAGTGTAAAACTCTCGCCAAAAGAATAAGTTGCATTGAAAGATACACTGTGAATTTTTTCATGCCTATAACATATTAAATAAAAAAGCAAAACGTGTTTTTCATAATTTTCGGAGCTTAATTTTTTTCGATCGTGGTAATTTTATATAATTAAAAATTCCTCATGACAAATGTAAAGATATTTCTATTTTTGAGACCGATAATTCGTGGTGGAATTCCATTATAATATATTATAATAAAACAAATAAAAAACTTTATTCCACTTAATTTTATTTTGACCGTAACCGGTTTCAGCTCGTCAAAGCCATCTTCAGACTGGTACACAAAATTCTTAGTCTACGGTTTATATACATAACATATGGGGGAGGGGGAGGGGTAGTTTATAGGGTTTTTAATCACGATAATATCTTATCTATACAATGGATACAAGAGCAAATAATATAATTTTAATAATAATTTCGACATTAAAATATGTAGTTAGGTTAGACAGGTAATTACAAAGTTACTTATTGAAGGGGTACATGTTTACATTGAAGTAGGGATGGTCTAACCTAACTTCATATTTTAATGTCGAAATTATTATTAAAATTACATTATTTGCTCTTGTATCCATTGTAATTTCAATAATAATTTCGACATTAGAATATGTAGTTAGGTTAGACCATCCCTACTTCAATGTAAACATGTACCCCTTCAATAAGTAACTTTGTAATTAATAAGCTATTAGTATCAGTTGCTAAGTCCCTACTTTCTTAATTCTTATAATAATTTCTCAAATGTAAACATGTATCATTTCAAAAAGCAAATATAATCCCATCATAAATAATGATTTGACAATAAAATTATGTCATTAATAATGCATGACATAATTTTAATTTTTAATTGAAATGAGCTACAAACCCAAGGTAATTAGCTTACTGGAATTACCAAATATTTAGAAATTCCACAATTTTAAACGACTTAGTAACAAATAAAATTGATTAAAAACCCTATAAACTACCCCTCCCCCTCCCCCATATGTTATGTATATAAACCGTAGACTAAGAATTTTGTGTACCAGTTTGAAGATGGCTTTGACGAGCTGAAACCGGTTACGGTCAAAATAAAATTAAGTGGAATAAAGTTTTTTATTTGTTTTATTATAATATATTAAAATGTAAAGATACTATCTTCAAAATAACACATATTTTTAGAACTCAAAAACATAAAGAGTTAACGAGAAAATTGGTAGAAATTAAACCTCTAACTCTCCCAACTCTCTAACTGCTGAATTGAAGCTTGCTTGAAATGGCTTTAGTCGTGTTTGGTGACCAGATCTTAAAAGTAAGGTAGTCCCCCACCTTCCCCATCCCCGTTTCCTTCCTCTCCACACAACCTTCAGCCTCACAAAATACCACAATTGGGGATGCCATAATCTCCCTGGCTCCAGACGGTTGAGAGCAGTTGGGACTCTTGTGCGATATTCAAATAAAAAAAATACAGAATCTGGCCTATGAGCACCCCTTATCCCGTAATAATAATGGAACACGTTTCGCAATAACGCCAATAATTATTGCATAGCTCTATACCTATGTCTTAGCTCTAAATTTTTAACTTTGTAAAAATCCAAAACAAGTTTTGCATATACACTATACAGGGTATCCGGGGGTAAAGTGCGTCTTCGGGGGTTAATTCAATACGATTTTTTAGAAGTAAGAAAGATAAATAACTTTTTTTCCTTTTATTCAAATAATACTTTACCCCGGTCACCCTGTATTTATGCAGTATTAAACAAATAATATATTACCCCATTTTGTCCTATTTTTATTTGCAAAATGAATATAGTACGTAAATTTACCAAAATAAATTCGAAAGGGTCCAATAATACAAACAGATCTGAATACAAGATAATGTAAGATATATTATTTTTTTCTCAAAACAGGGGTTTTATCGTTTTGTGTCCGACCAAATAAACCAATTTGCGAAACTATAACATAATATATTAGATCAATCGTTAATATATTAATACATGTATAACGTATTATTAATATGAGTTTATCCTATTCAGGTTTAATAGCAAAACGTTGTACGTGAGTTTGTCAATAAATAATTGAAAAAAATCGTTTTACAAAAATACACCATCATTTAATGGCCAATTCGATTTGTTATTATGCCATTTCAAGGGATGGAAACGACTATGATCCATTTTATTTGGGGATATTTCATACAGAAAAGAGACCTATTTGATATGAAAGGCTTTACGTCTCCGAGCTTATCATTTGATATATTGTAATGTTCGTAAAAATAATCCCAAATAAGATTCCAGTATTCGATATATTAAGATAAGTTAATGCACTAGTAGTTTTGTGAACAGTATGTAGACCTCGCGTCCAAAAGTATGTTTTCAATTCTTTCTTATTTAATAAATCAAAACTATTTTTTTTCCTTTTAAATTACGAGATTTGTAAGTATGTTCCTCTTAAATACCCACCTATAAATATTTTATGCAACGTTTTTGGATATAAAACGTTCGAGTTATAACAGGACGAATAAACGAAAAGGCAACACATTAATATTTTTATTTTTAAAGAAATAAGGTAAGTGCATTTGTAAAACAGTATTCAAATTAGGTTTCTAAATTTTGTGAGATTTTAATTCTGCTCTTTTTTCAAAGAGCCTAGCTTCTTTAGCTTGTTGTTGGAGGAGAAGTGTACAGTCTATTATTGTTGTTATTTATAAGTAATTCCTAATATTAAAGGTAAATGTATTGTTTGTTGTAGTACTTAAGTACATTGCAGTGAGACACTAAAATAAATTATATTTCTTGTTTGGTAAATGTGGTATAAATGTACGTAGTATTGTGGTATAAATAAATATAATGTGGTATAAATAAATGTATGTAAAATAATGTAATTAGTAATAAAACATTATATTATGTAAATATTTGGAGAAGAAATTGTCACTTGGAAAATGAAAACAATATTACATTCTTGAAATCTTACAATCTCACAATCTTAAAATCTAAAAATCGTACATTCTTAAAAACTTACAATCTATAATCTTACAGTATTACAATCTTCCAATCTCCTGATTTTCCATTTTTCCAATCTTCTAATATTACAATAAACTCTTGGGATTATTTTAACGTTTATTGAGTAGGTACTAGGCAGAAGGTAAACCTAAATTTTATTTCTAACCCATTTTTGTAATTTAAACCTGCTCGTTCTAATCACTTTTCTCACAATTTTTCGATATGCCGAAGAAATTGTTTGCATAAACGAATTTAGAAATTTGTTTTGAACATCAAATCAAATTGAATTTTTCTTTTCAACTTTCGTTTCCACAACTCTGAATTGTAAAAGCTTACTTCTACCAAAGTATTGTTTTTTTCCGCCCCAATCGGTATAAAATGTATTTTTCCACAGTAAACCTTCATTCAAAAGTAATTGGCAAGGGTTACGTAATTTACCAAATCTGCTGGAAGTCGGTCATGTTCGGAATCTTTGATTGAAATTTAAATAACCCTTTGAATGCTAATACTGTGGGGGCTTTTTCTAGATTCCGACCCGGAATATTCTATATTCGGCGGCGGTTTTCTTTGCGAAATAAATTTTCAACCAGTGTTGGTGGAATATATTTTTTATCGATATTAAATATTACGATGAATGTATATTATCACTTCTTTGGAGTGGATGAAAATGATCGGAAAAAGTAATGTTGTGTGCTTGGTGGAATAACAAATAAAATTGCCCTATTACCGCGCTTACTGTCAAGAACAGAGTTTTATGTGAGTTTTGTTGGTTGCTTTTTATATTTTAATTCAAGGTTTATGCTTTTTATGCGAAGTATTTAAGGACGTAATAGAGAAAAACAATCAAAGAAAACAATAGGATTGACAGTAGTATTGACTATTGACAGTATTATGTAAGTGGCCCAGGCCGGGTTCTATAAAGGCCATTTTTCTACTAATTTTTAATATGATAGTATTAGGAAGAATTCAAACATTGTGAGGTTGTTCGTTACTTGGGAATTGTTGTCTTTCTTTTTTATCAACGTCAAGAAGTTTGTAAACGGAAAAATCCGCTAAATTCGCCGGTATTACTACGGGATGATGTTGAATCGCGGGCGGGGGTCATCAGTAGATACTTTAGTGAAATGAGTTTGTATTTTAATGTATGTAAAATTCGAATTCCGTATTAATTACCACGTTGTCACACACAACGGTGTCACACTTAGGGTTGCCAGCTCCCGTTTTATGAATTAGAGGATTTGATACGATTAAATAAAGGACATATGATGAAAATAAAGGACATCAATATTTTTTTAGTAAAATGCTGTTATGGTATCAGTAGTTACATTTATTAATAAAAAAACAATGTTAATACACAATGTTAATCGAAGCCAAGTAAGTAGTAGTAAGTTAATACTTGGTATTACTTTCGGCTGCTCTAAGAGCTTCTTCGTTTTCTATAATGAAATTATAAAATTGTTTGCATTTCATGTTAGTTCGACTTTATTTGTAGTTCTGCTTTTACATTATCAATATTTAACTTATTTCGGTTTTTGGTCAACGTATTCGTACACAAGGAAAAATCCTTTCGGCTTGGGCATAAGAAACGGGGATGGAAAATACGTATTGTATTATTTTTAGCAGATTCTTGTTTTCATCCGTAGATTTGTGAATCTGAATCCAAATTTCAAGAACATTTTCACACTTCTTATCGTCTATAATTTTCTTCAGGAGAGGCTTTAATATACAGAACTCTTCATACAATGTATCAAGGTTAATATAAGGTATATGTAGTTTTGATACCATGATGCATAAATCCTGGAGCTTAATTTCTTTCGTCAGTGTCAGCGGCTGCCCGACCGTGTTCCCGATTCCCCCGCACTTCGACTCAGCCGCCCGCGCGCGCCGCGCTCACCCCCTCGCAGCACATCGCGCGAAATCACGCTGATTCATTTATTTTTTCCAAATTAAATGACAAAGTATTGTCCTCTATTGAGGATTTTAAATTAGAGGACAAGATCAATTTTTAGGTCTGAAATAGAGGACGTCCTTTAAAATAAAGGACGTATGGCAACCCTAGTCACACTCCACGATGACATACGATGCTATCACAAACCACGGTGTCTTACATCACGTTTGATTGGTTATCATTACATTTTCAGATATCATAAATAATAGTTATTATAGGAGGCACATTTTAAAATAGTTTGTAAATAATTAGCCTCGTATTGGCCTAGCTTAGTAAAAGAATTTAAAATAACAAGCAAAACTATCGAAGCTTTTTAAAACCACCACATTTTACTATTTAAATATCACAAACATAAAAAAAAATCACAACACGAAACGTAATTATTGCGGCAACCAATTTCACCTGCAGATACGAAAACACGCTTTCTTTGAAAGTGATATTCAAAGTAATGAGAAAAAGATAACGCCAAAAAGATTTCTTTCAAAAATAAAATAAAACGAAAGAAGGAAGCTAGTCCCTAGTCCGCCGCACTGACGATAATGTCATCATGTCGGATAAGCGAACGAAGTTGTTTTCATCAGGTTTCTAAGCTGGGCGTAGGCGAGAAATTTTCAATTTCACCCGACTCTAAAATTTCGAAAAGAAAATTTAAGTTTCCGGATTGGGCTCGGCCCACTGAACAGATAAACTGATAGAAGTGTTTTTTCTGGTTCTATTAAAATAAAAGAACAGTGAAAAAATAATATTTGAAGAAAAGTGAAGGAAAAATACCCATCCTTACATAAACCAACCTAACTTAATACATTCTTTTTTGATCGATTTCCGGTTACCGTTTTTCTAAAAAAGTTTTTTGATAGAATTAATATATAACAAATATTATTACCGTTACCGTTTTCTATAATATTTTCTATATATTAAAATCGCAAACTTTACGATGTATGAATGTGAATGAGGCAAGGAGTGTGTGCCAAGTGTGTCCTCTCTGCCTACGCCCGCGGGGAAACGGCGTGATGGTTAGTTACTTAGTTAACTTTCTTTACCACTTTGTATGAAAAAAAAAACATTTAGATAGACAAACGAATTATTGTAAAAGTTATAGACACTTTTTCCTTTCATATAAAATAATTATTTTACAAAATTGACAAACCTTGTGATATTCTCATCTTTTTTCCATTCTTTTATTTGTTTAAAACAATATAAAATTGTCTTCTCTCTTGGCTATGACCAATATTTAATTTTTTTTTCTCTAAGGCTTGGCATATGTGTTCGCAGGGATGGAAAATTCCTCCCCTACAACACATAAGCCCCCATGAAAATTGGACCCCTAATTTCTTTGATATCTACAGAAAGCTACTTAAAGCTCTCTTGTACTATGCATCTTTATAGACATATGTACTTAACTAATTAATACGTTATTTACAAACTTGAACGCAAATATTTTCGTATTTATATTGTAATTAAATTCCATCAAACGTTGTGTAATTTTTTGATTTATGATATAGGATTTTAATTACTTTCATTTTGTGGTAACCCTCTTGGTTCTGATCAAGGCGTTGAGTTTCCAAATTGAATTGGTCTTTCCATTGCAAACCTAGACTTAAATGATTTCCTGAATGAGCTAGCTTTCATATTGTAACTATTCTGATTCCCTGCACCCTAACAAAGTCATAGTTAAACGCTGGTAAAAGATATTATACATGTTTATTTGAACAGGTAATTAAATATAACTCAAATGGTTAATTGTTAGTAAATTTGATTTTGGTAAACTCTTGTGTCTGTTTGGCGCCACTCCTTTATGATTCTGCTGTTATAAGGTACATGTAAAGATTGATTTAGTAGGTTAATGTAATTAGTTAATTGCATATTTGACGAACTCGGAATAGCCCTTTGCTGGCATAATTTGGCTCCAATCCTCCTGCAAGTAAACGAGATGATCGAGAGTCAACGAGAAATTCGCACAATCTTTTGACACGGTTCATTGATTGGTACCTAAGTTACCGCGTCCCAAAGAACCTTCCATCGTCATCATGCACTGCCTTCAAGTCTCTTCTCGAGTCCCGAAACCCCCAAATTCCGACCCCTCCTTGGACTACAATTTACTTAGGGCGAACCGGTTTCGTCCTATATACAATCATATACTCACGGTTGGTGTGGACTTACGGGTCGTGAATCCTCATTCCACGTTTAAGAGAAAATGCGAGAATGGTCCAGAAGACCTAAAATGCAAGCTGTATGCAGGTCCGCATTCTCCAGTAAACAGTACATACGAATAAATATATGTATACATACAGTTTTGGAAAGGTTTATTAACTTGCAATACGAGGCTAGCTGCTTCGCATCCCAAGCTCGGATCTCGTACAAAGAACTCTGCGAAGCTCTAAGTTTGGTTACCGAATAAATACGTAAGAATAAAGTGATACGAATAAATACTAGTAAAATAAGATCTTATTGATAGTTTGTTTTGGAGAGCTATCGAACTCCAGGCTTTTTGTTTTTGTTTGGTTTTGACGTTTTTATTTAAGAGAATCGCCATCTCTATTTTGTTTGGTTAATGGTCTTGTTATAGGAGTGACCACTGCCTCCTATCGGACGAACTGTGTTTATTTTAAATTTTTCCTCCAGGGTTCAACATTAAATTTAGTTCATCCTATCCCGTGATTTTTCAAATGTTTCATGTATTTGATTGCCACATAAGAGGGTACACGACTCTCAACTGTCTCAGGCAACTGATGGGATCTATGCGAACACTCCATCAATAATATTCAAATGTTTCGTATAATTATTCGATATAAATCTTACTAACCCGTGATTTTTCAATTGCCGTATGTCGATTGTGAATGGTAGGTATTTGTAAGCACGCAGCTTCCAGCTGTTTCAGGTAACTAAAAAAATCTATGCGACTATCTAATCAATGGTATTTAAATGTTTCATGTAATATTTCGATATAAATCTTGCTAACCCGTGATTTTCAATTGTTGTTTGCGAACGATAGGTATTTGTGAATACGCAAATCGCTACACATTGCTCAATGACATCCTGATGATTATCCTTATAACCCTGATAAATTATCTAGTTACGGCCAAGGTCGTTTTCAAACTATGCTGTTGACACAGTTCTCCAGTGACTTTATTTGTAAACAAATCGGTAATGTAAACACCTCCTGACACACTAACCTAAATGTGAGATTTGTTTATTTTAAAAATTCCTTAGAAGTCAGTTGTGCCTCTTTACTTTTATTGTGCATTATTAATTCAATATTTTTTTATTCCTTTTTTTTTTGTTAAACTATTTATTTCATTTTCCGAATTTAGTAAATTTACTCGAGGTTAAATGAAGAATAAATATAAATACATATATAAGTACACATATCTCGATTGCCAAAATATGTTAAATAAGAGTACATATATTAATAAATAAATACAAGATATATGATTATACATAGACTTGAATATTAATAAATACATATTTTCTTTTTCAATAATATAGATGTGTCCTCGGGTAGGTATTAAAAATCGCTACCATTTCGATGCTTCGATTAATAAATAAAATACATATATATAAATACATTACTCATATATATATTCTTTATATACAATATATTATTTTATATTTATATAGATAAATACATAATATACATATATTAATGTGTAATTCTTTGTTTTGTTGTTTTAATAATTTAATTGGGATACCATAATCAGCTGCACCTTCTCACTCCCAGGGCCTGAAAATTATTTATAAAAGGAAAACTCACCCTCTTCAAGATTTTTCCGGTTGGGATCTACACAACAAACCTTGTCGAAAAAATCCTACCTAATTAACTATATTTTCCAACTAATTTCAAAATAAATCTTTTCGACTATTTATTCCTATTAAATATTTTATTCTTGCTTGATTCATATAAATTAGCTGATATTTAATATTTTGTGATATGGATGTGCCGGAAAATTATAATTTATTTATGTCGAACTATTTTTGTTATTTTCACTCTTTTTTAATTTTTTATATAAATTTATAAGAAAATTCATTCCGAATTGCGCAAACTTTTAGTTATTTCGATTCAGAATAAATTAAATGTCTGTTAAAACTTTCTTCTAAATTGCACTGTTTTCACCAATATTTTAAAGTATCCACAATTAATTTTTTTCGAACTGTTACTTTTAGAACAAAGGTTTGAGCGTTTATTATTGTTTCCTTTTTGTTTTTTGTGTTTCTTTTAAACTAAGATGTAAGTATTTACTATTAATATTTAAAAAAAAATTGATACTAAATAATAATCTATTTTTAAATATCAATTCGCGAACACGTTCACTCTAGATTAACGATAAAACTCTCAATTAAATTTGAATGTCTTCACTTTGAATGAAATAATTATTTTTAAATTTTAATAATTCACTAATCGCTTTTTTCACTTTTCACTTAACACTTTTAAGCACTGAGTCTAAACTCTATCTTTTTTTATTAACACTGTCTGATTAAATTAAATTTATTAAAATTTCACTGATTTTAGTACTTGTACTTTTCCCGAAAAAAAGTCCAGGGACTTATTTAAAATTTAACACTTGGAGATTTTTCACTGTTAATTTTTACCAAGAACGTAGTACTGCCACGTAACAACTTTTCAAATCCACGGCACGACTGTCTCAAAACTGGTGTGCACCGTATTTATACCCCTCTCAGGTTCCAAAAGACGTATCTGAATTCCTTTTGATAATTAATTCTATCTCCTATCAACTCGTAAATTTGAACAAAATTGCCACTAATTTCGATTGTACCTACATACGATCTTCTGTTGTCCGGCTCTGGGCGGCGGTTAGTTTTTATCTCACGTCTCTAACTCGATAGGGTCCGAATCGGGTAAGCCTGCGTTCATTGCCCAAGCAATGTTCCTTTGTTCCATGGTTCATACAAAATGTAGTTAAAATATCATGATTTTGCGTTCCTTTTTTTTCTCAATTCGCGATAGGTCCGTCCTCAGTAACATATATATAGATCTCAATTTTATGCATCTCGTGCGAAAAATGCTTAAATCCATGTCGAAATCTTTACTATGCAGTTTTGAATTTCAATTTGTCTAAATTCTACTTAATTTTATTGTCACCTATGTGAGCTTTTCCATTTTCACCAGTACTTTCTCTCTTTATGTCGCAGACTTGAGTTTTCCCTTTTCCTTCTTGAATTTTCTTTATTCAGACGTTTTTCTACACAAATTTCTTCTTTATTCTTATGTCACTTCTCATAACTCCATAACTAATTATATTCCAAGCCGTATTTATTAATTTTACGGATAACTTAGAATTGTATCGCTTTTCTCCACTTGGATCATTCCTTATCTCCGTTCTTTACCCTTTCCTTTATCTTTTCCTCACTTTTTCCGATGTGTGTTGCCCCCAGGAAAATTTAATACTTCATTTACTATTAATTAATATATAATTTTCCACACTTCTATGGGAGATATACCTAATTTGACTCTGGGATATCTGTCATTTTTATTGTTTTACTCAATCTCCGCCCAATTTTCTATCTCTCTCATACAAGATTTCACATAAAACATACGCATTGACACTTGTTTACGTCTCAAATTTCGGAACTACGCTCGTAAATTTCATTTAATTTCAAACCTATTAATTTTAATATCTTTTGCTTTATATAAACATATCACAAGCCCTACGTTAAACTTAATCGCTTTTCTAATGGATTATTACTCTAACGTAAACAAGAATCATGTTCGAATTTCGATTGTTTATCCTCTAAAATACACATGAGACTGTCAACCTTTTATCTCATGTCACTTCTTCTGCAGTCTTGTGTAACTCTAATATCTATCTACCCTGATAATCATGTAAAATGCCTACGTTTCCTGAATTTAATCTATCGCTATATGTTTAGTTTTATTGCCTTCCTATGGTACTCAATTATCATGTTCTTAGGACCTTTGTAGAAGCTCAAAATCTCTGTATTATCCCTCCGTTCAGTCGCTGCACTTTTCTAAAATCTCTATTTTTTCGCGAGATTTTCATTCAAAATTGATTTACCAATATGTCCGCTTCATCTTAAATTGATAACGATTAGTTTCCATTGTTTCCAACACTCTCACCTCTCTTTAGTACGATTTTTATCGAACTTGACACCCTACTTCTATCATAAATAATTGTACTACAGTTGAAAATTCTGCCAGCAACTTTCCTTCGTTTTCCCGCCCTTCTTTTATACTATCACGTTTATAATTTTTCCATTGCATTTTCGCGTGTGTGTTTTTCAACTTGTAAAATCTTCAAAGCACTCGATTTCGATGGTTCGCTAGCTCATAAATGTATCGGTTTTTCTAAACATTCCCAGGACTTGTTCCCTTGAACGTCGATGTTTACTCTATAGTGCGTTTACCTCTAATTTTTGTGGGAATGAAGAAGCCATTACTTATTTCTTTAATCGCTGGGTCCAAAGTTCATTTCTTTGTCTTTCGTAGACACACGCCTTTCCGTTCACTGATTGGTTACTCAAAATTTTATAGCTTTCGTTTAGGTCTAATTGGTTGAAAAACTTCAATGTTTATTTTTAAGCCTAGACAAGGGGAATCCTAGTCGTCCCAGACGATTTTACGACCTCTCTGCTTTCGTCCTAGAACCTCAATATAATTCCAACTCTTACAGATGCCTACTGCAAACAAACTGAATCAATTTTTAAATCAACAGATGTCGCTAGAATGACGGTTTTCATAAATAATTTGTATATTTTTAAACCGCGAAGTGGGAAGCTATGGTTTATCTGTTTTCACTGTGATTTAAGCCTTTCATCACAACCTAGACCGGGTGAACTGTTTGGAAATTTTCTGTTCTATAGAATTATTTCAAATTATAATAGAACGTTTATTGTAATTTTTTTAAACGAAAAGAGCTTAGTCTTCGGGGGTGGATTCTACATGATAGGACAAGTTAAAAAGACAAATAACTTTTTTGGAAATTCCAACCTATTAAGGTGGTTTTTAGGTAAAAAAGTTGAATTGTAGTATGGGGAAATAAATATTTTTCTACGGAAAAATATTTTGGTATTCGAAAGTACACATTTAATTTCGTTTCATTGGCCTGTTGAAAGGTTTTATGTAATTTGGCGACGCTAGTATTTTTTTAATTGATAAATATGACATTTCTAGGTTTAATTTCCGGTAATAATGTTTAATTATTCACTTGGTATTAAATATACTTGAGAACGGGAGTCTTCAATAATTTCTTCATTTGTTCAAGATTATAAGAGGTTTATTATTACTACACCTCACTGTTGAAAGTCATGGGCCTTGCCACATTAAAAGATAGAAGAATATGTTCTGATCTATTTTTTCTTTATAAAATTGTTAATAACATGTTTGACTCCCCTGAACTCCTTAGGCTTATTGACTTTCATGTGCCTAGTAGAACGGTTCGTCTGAAGGTACCTTACCATTGTAACATTGCAGGTACCAAAGCAGAAATAAATTCAGTAATGAACCGACTGCACAATTCAGGGAATAAATATCACATGAACACCAACGGTACTGAATGTCTATCAGCCTATAAAACATTGTTATTAAATCTGTATGTCTATCTTGAAAGTTTTGTAATGTTTATTAATTTTCAATGTATCTAAATTTATAGGAATGTGCATCCTATAGCTTACTCTGTTTGTTGCTTTAAGTTAATATTTCTATACTTGGTACATATTTTAATTGTTATATCTCTTTTACTCTTTGATTATATCAAATGTATTTTTAATTGTATCATATATAAAAGCCCTAATTGGGCGTGTACAAATAAATAAATAAATTATCGTAGATAATTAAGTAAATATCTTACTACACATGCGTCCATTCTGACTGAGACTATGAGTTATTCTGCCGGGGACTAGAAATACAAATGAGCTCTCAACCTATGAATCGGCTATCCTCGGGTGCGGTCGGAAACATTCGGTTCCCAACAGTGCAAGCACCGCCATCTATGATTAAATCTCAAAAATATCTCAACTGAATACTAATAACAGAACCAAATAATAACATTACACTAGGGGTTACGTATTCAGTGGCTCAGACAAAGTAGCGTAAGCACGAGGCAACAGAGGCCACTTCTGTCTTATAATATGAGAGTACAAACAGCGACAAATAAGAAGTATCAACTTAACGGAATAAATTATGTACATGATACTTGTAGACAATAATAAATTACTTTATGAGAAGTAATGTTAACGTGTAGGTAAGGTTCAAGTGGATTTAGAAAATTATGTAATATTGTATTTGGAAATGGGTTTTCGGATGATAAATAACTCTTAGAACTGTATTGTTCCACCCGTGTACCAGTAAATTAATATATAAAATAAAAAAATCGAAGCTTGGTTATTCAAACTAAAAAAAAATTGGAATAATGGCCTGGAATCAATTACAAAAATGCAAAACCAAGAATTTTAAAATATCTCAATTCCCCGTATATATGATACAAAATTTCATAACGTAGATATTCCTAGCGATAACCTTCAGAAATGTTGAAAAGAAGTCCATGTGTGCCATCACAAATTAATACATGAGGATGGACAGTATCGGGAGCATCTCCTAACCTAATCCTATATTCCTCTTTCTCTCCCCTTTATCTACTTACTAGTTTAGTGACATTATACATTGGCATTGTTTCTCGTGTTCAACAGCTGTTATTAGCAAGTGTGTCAAAAAGCATGTTCGCTCTTTCATACACACTAAATAATAATAGTTAAAAATGAGACGAATGGTGCCATGCCATTTCGTTGTGATTGTAAAAGCGCGCCAATGTATATTAACGTACGTATATTATTCAACGAAACTCGAATAAAATATTGCCAGATGGGTTTTCAAACTGTGACAAAGGATAGAACAGTGTGCAATTTATTAAGTATTAAGATATTTTTTTGACTTAACCTTAATTAATTAATTATATAGATAAATATCTTTGTATTAAATAAGCTGTTTTTTTCTTACAAATGAATCAATTAATAATGTATTGTTGATACACAGAGTGGAAGATAGTGGAAGGTGGCGGCCTCCGTGGTCAAGAGGTAAAGCTCTCGCGGGTTCGAATCCCGGCGTGTCAAAGAAAATTTAATTTAATTAATTAGTGTTGTGTTACAATTAATTCAATAAAAATAATATTATATATTAATTTAGTATATTTGAGTGGACTATACTCTTAATATCGGCCTGGGAAAAGAACACAATTCAGAATTCATACGTTGCTTGAAATGGCTTTGGTATATTTGGCGACCAAATCTGAATATTTATTTTATTCAAGTTTTTAATCCTGGAGGACTGGGAGGATAGTGCAATCCCTGTCTGTCGTATTACATGAGATATACAGGGTGTATCGGCAAGTACCCGACAAACTTTAACCAGCTATTCCTCAGCACATTTGGAGTAAAAAATGTTATGGGCGCTTTGCTGTCCGGTAACATTTTTTTCCATTAAAAACAAAAAATAAATAAAAAAATCCACACTCCGTCACTGTCATTTGCATTGAATCTCGTGTTCAACAGCTGTTATTAGCAAGTGTGTCAAAAAGTGTCCTCGCTCTTTCGTACACACTAAATAATAATAGTTAAAAATGAGACGAATGGTGCCGTGCCATTTTGTTGTGATTGTAAAAGCGCGCCAACGTACGTACATTATTCAACGAAACTCGAACAAAATATTGCCAGATGGGTTTTCAAACTTTGACAAAGGATAAAACATTGGTGACATGTGGTGAAAATATGAATAATAATTTTTTTATTAAAAAAAAATGTTACCGGACAGCAAAGTGCCCATAACATTTTTTACTCCAAATGTGCTAAGGAATAGCTGGTTAAAGTTTGTCGGATACGTGCCGATACACCCTGTATAACACAAATTTTAATTAAAATTAATTTAAAGAGAAAAGGAACAATATTTTTCTGAAAAATAAAAAACAATAACTAGGTACCTAATGTAACATAATATAAATAAGAAAAAATAATATGAAATGAAAGGATCGTCTCTCAGGTAGGTCGCAGCATCGTCTGCATGCATCGCTCATTGAGTGGAGAGCTGAACCACTCGAATGCAGCCAAGACAATGGTGTTGGTTGAATAGCCAGGTCCTTCCTACTACCTTCATTTTCTCTATGTCTTTTCGCTCCCCCCTAGCCTCACAACACACTCCAATCTAGTATCCATGGTCCTGCTGGCTCCGTGTATTTGGCACTCGTGTGCAATATTCTTTAAAAATAAAATGAAAACTTTGCCAGAATGATGTCAGAAGATCATGTGGCACGCATTTTGTGACCCGGGTGCCACACAATAAACCCACCCTCGAGCACAGGACAGGACCAACACATTATAGCGCCCGCAGCCAAGTGGGGGAGTAGGTAGTACTTAAAATTACTATCCTCCTTATATTAGCTTAAACACTTGACATATCATTTTAGTATTTTACGTATTCCTGCGCAAATACATAAGTTCCCATTAATAATTGACTGAATAATTTGGATTTCTATAGTTTAACATAGATCATTGTAGAAATATATTACAAATTTGTACAGCGCCCTTGAGGTGATTTTCCCAAAAACGGCGCTATTCAAATCATCCAATTATTATTATTATTATTTAAAAGCCCATTAGACACTTGGTTACAGACGTTTTGTTTGGCATCTCGGTCTGTCAAGAGTTATTATTATTATTCCTTGCTCGATGGCACTGACTTGATCACGTGACAATTCAAAATAAGTCGCGCGTCAAGGCTTGCACTGCAGTCGGCCTTGCCTGCTCTAGCGGTGTAGGTTTTAACGATAATAAACTGTGATTTCTAAATGCGCCTTTTGAATTGTTTCGCCATGGTTACACGTTTCATCTGCACCCACAATAGATCCAGCACTGAAAGAAGCCAGTAGACTGGAGGCGCGATACGCGGGAGTGAGATATGAACTAGCCTGAGACAGTATATACTTAAGGGTTGGTAAACTTTGTTCCACTCGGCTGCCTCTTGGCAGGCTTTACGGCGTGGAACCGGGTCTTGGATGCGAATAGGCCCCATGTATATTTTTATCAAGTGTACTACGTTTCCACTAGTAATTTACCCTTATGACGTAATAAAAGTGGAGGACCATGAGCCTACAGTATGGCAGGACAACGACTCAATCGAATTTTAGAACGGTCGACGATTTTTATGCACCGTTATTTTGAATTTTTATAACAGTAGTGGGATACGTTTTTTTTGTTAATAAAAGACAATTTGTTTTAAGAAGGAAAAACAAATTGTTTTCAAATTCAAATTCAAACTGTTATTTTAATTTTTTTATGAGATGTTGTCACGTTTAAATGTAATGAAATGAATATTGCAGACAGATTCACAGGACTATAACATATACTGGTTATTAGGGGATGTACTTGACTTACTTTAACCAGTGATTACTGACATTATTTCACATAATAAAATGTAAACGAAAATTTGGTCTCCGGTGACTTTTTTGATGGTTTTATGCATAACTTTTTTTTCAAAAACAATGTAACAAAATCTTTCACATGTCATTACTGATCACTTAGCCGAGTAACCGTTCAACCCCTCAGATCAACCCTAGATGTCTAATACCTGCTATTTTCTATGTTTTTATAAGACAAAAATATCTTACATTTTTCATTCCATATAATATCTGGAATCATTGGTTAAGTCGAGTACGTCATGTGTACACCTTCCTTAGCACCCTGTATATTTAGATTTAAGTGGAAAAATAGAGAAAGCTGAATGTCGAAAACATATTTTACCGATTTTTTAAAGTAGAAGAAAGAACAACGCAGAGCTTTGTGGGCGTGTTTCGTAATCCAAATATTTGCCTAATCGAGGCTTAAATTTACAATCCAAAACTGTGCCACCGAAATTAAAATGAGATCTACGAAGTTAGGCGAGTGTGAATGAGACGGAGCGCTGGGCTATTGGGATAAATGGAACTTTTGTTCACATTCAAATTTGTATGGGAGGGATTCCTAGTTTTCTTCTTTACTCTATGGATTTTTTCCACATCATGATTGTTGAAAAATATTGTTTTTATAATTTAAAGTATATCAAAGTTCTGTAAATTAAATTTTGTATTATCATTGTGATAGCTGTTTCGGTGACCAAGGCTATTATCAAACTGTGGTTATGCCAAGTTGAGACGATTTATTTATATGATTTTATTTACCACTCCCTGTTTTCATTTGTATTATGTGTCAAGTGATTTCGATAGAAACAGGTTAGCTTAGAAAATTCATTGTGTGAAATATTTTCATTTAATACATTAAAGGGGTGGAAAACTTAAATATTACATTCTATTGATCGTGTCATGTTTTCCTGGACATTCTCGACTTTCTCATAACATTCAGACAATGTGTGTTTAAACCATCTCATTTGTGCAAAGTTCTAAAATATTTCCTTCCTATCTCAAAATGACATGCGTTGCCGTCATACTGAGTAAGCTCAGCGTCCACAAAGATGACAAAGAAAATTATTTCCCTCAGTGCCTCCTACGTGGAGTTAATATTTTCAAATACTGATTTATTGCATTTGAACCTGAGATAAAAATGACAAATTCTAACTTACTAACAATCTTGCCGTTTCCCCGCAGGGGGAAGGCAAATAGAGCCGACCGCCAAACAACTCGGTCTTGGCACACACTACTTGCCTCATTCTCATTCACACTCTTCTGTTATTATAACTCTTAACATAGCCCGTCACAAGTATCTGATTCACTTTATGGTGTCATGTCTTCCTCGGGCATCCCTGTCTTTTTCTACGATTCACATTTGCGTCATATATATTCTCCTTAAACTCCTTTTTTCGCTCATCATTCGCTCTACATGCCCTAACATCTGAGCGTCTCTTTCTTATTCTTTCTCATCACGTTTGCATCAGCTTTGCGTTCTTTGCGAATCTCCTCATTTCCCTTACAATCATGCATACATACATTTAAGCCTCAAGGATCTCATTTCTATACGATCAAATTAAATAGTTAAAATTTGTAGCGAATATTGTGCAAGCTTACGAAGATAACATTAAAGATTGAAGAACTTAGATAATGCAATTTGTTTTCTTGGGTAGCGGAGGGTAAGCATTGTTCGATACACTGTTATCTTAGGTATGGGAGGGTAAGCATTGTTCAATATGCTGTTTGTTATCTTGGGTACGGAAGGGTAAGCATTATTCAATACGCTGTTTTTAATCTTCAGTACGGGAGGGTAAGCATTATTCAATACGCTGTTTGTTATCTTGGTTACGGGAGGGTAGACATTGTTCGATACGTTGTTTTTTATCTTGGGTACGGAAGGGTAAGCATTGTTCAATACGATTTTGTTATCTTATGTAAGAGAGGGAAAGCATTGTTCAATACGCTAATAACACTAGCTTTGCGTATTTTTCGGATCTCCACACCAGTTTTACCACACGTACGCCTCATGGACCTCACTACTTTTGGACCACTTTTCTATTTTGATACCACCTCAGTTTTAGGAACTGTTTCTTTATTCAGACAGGTTATATTTAGCTAAAAATTATTCCAGTTTTTAAATGCATTTCCTCTTGAATGCATGCCCGCCTGACTGCAGTAAAAATAACAGCCTACTTATTCCAAACAAGGTCTGTTTAATAAGCCAGTGGGCGCCAGCGCGACCCCTCGCTATACAGCCTCCAAAATAAAACCCTCGTAAACGGAAGGGTAGTAAAATAGTACAAAGCCAGAATACTGTGCACAGGAAATAGGTAATAGGAAATACTCATGATAAAAATTATTATGGACTAGTGATGCAACTATATTTGTTTTAACGATACTCTTATTATAATATTTTTGTAAGACAGTGATTAAAAACGAGTTTTAATTGCTTTATTACATTTTGCTAGCTTCCAAATTGTTCCTACTAAGGGACCTCCATCGCAGCACGAATCGATCGAAAGGATGGGTTGTTTTACAGAATTTTAACAATTCATCAAATTTCGAACTTAATTTTCAAGTTCTGTGAAAGTTCTATTTAAGTTATGTTATTATAAAGTTATGGGCCAGTCGCTTCACAGAACTAAAACAAGAACAGAACTTTCACAGAACTTGAACATTATATTTGATTTTTTGTTGTTGTTTAACATTGACTCCACACAGGAGGCCGCGAAGAAAATAATTTCCCGTCAATGTCATCTTTGAGGATGCTGTGTGGAGGGACTGTGTAGAAAGCAGCGAACGACTTGGGGGTGACAGAGGGGTTGGTTATCCCATAAATGGTTCTCGGGGCGGCGGTACCCATATCTGCTTCCCAAATTGATGAATTGTCAAAATTTTGCGAAACATCTAAACTTTATCGTCGGTAACTTGTTTTCTTTTTATTTATTTGAAAACAAGTTACGATGCAATCAAAAAAATATTAATCGATGTTTTCGTGGAGTCGCAGCTAGTTTGAAAAACAGTTCAAAATTGATTACAGACTAGTCAGTTTTGCTGTATTATTTGATCTATTTGAATCGTGTATTAAAATTGAAAAACACACGACCGATAATCATTATTAAAATCTAAAGTTTTATTCCAAAATCGATGAAATTTTGCATACTTGATCTTCAAAACAAGAGAAAGGTCTCTGTCTCCAGTGTTTTATCACTTTCCATAACTTTATATAACTTTTTAAAGAGGTGATGAATTATCCGGTCACCATCATAGACACCTCATACTTCGACTTACGACAGGTATTATATAAGCCTAGTATAAATTAGTTCAACTATTGTTACACTGGTATATATTTATTTTACAATTATCCATTGTCTTACTGCACTTATTATATATTAATAACTGCATCACTTGCAATAGTGTTTTTGTTTACACATTAATTGTTCTTTAATATATTGCTATTATTATCCTGTTTACCACTGCATGCTTGTAATTCGATTATCACTGTATTGTTAAAGCCATATTATGGCGTTTGAATAAATAAATAAATGTAATTTTAAATACTGACCTATTTTTCTGATAGATTTCCTAGCACTATTCCACTGTTGCAAGTTTATTACCAAGTCCAAAATGCACCATAAAGGACTGCAACGAACTGTATGAAGGATGAAGCAAATAATATTACAGTTTATGCCATCCATAAACCAACTTCATCAAACACGACACCAAGCTCCTAACCACTATTGAATATGTTAAAGCATGGTTTCCAAACTTTACAGAACTTGGACATGCTTTCAGAACTTTCTCGATTCAACTGACTTTGTGATCTTTGTGGTGACATTATAATTATTTTACCGTGTTGAGTAAAACGCTGGTACATATTATACTGTTTAAAAGTTTTGATTTGTAAGCACACAATTTATTTATTTAATACATATATGTATTTTATACAATAACTTTACAAATAATTCTGTGGTAAAGAAAACAATATAAAAGATTTTCCTCACCGTAAACAGACAGGACTTTTGTGTTTGGTGTGGTAATTAAAAATCAAATAATAAAGTCATACAGGTAATAAAATAATGTAAATAATAATAATAAATGAAATAAAATACTTTTGGTTTTAGAACCACGAGTTTTTAATAATTTTTAGAACCGACCGGTTTCGCTTTACTCAAGCATCTTCAGGGTACAAATTATTGGAAAACCAGTCGGTTCTAAAAATTATTAACTCGTGGTTTTAAAACAAAAAGAATTTTATTTCATTTTAAATATGTCAAACTACAAAGTGATTGCTTTCTACAATAATAATAATAACAAAAAATAAATAATAAAAACGCAAGATTTATCGATAGCAAAAAAGAAGATTTAAGAAAAGGCGAGGGATGTTGTTGGGAAGTGAGTTAGCTAAGAGCTTCACAGATGCACTCATAGAGGGCAGTGCAAAGAGCTTGCTTGGAAGTCCGCAAGATGGCAGCTAGTAGTCAGTAGTCGCTAGGGCCAGTTAGGCTGCTTCCAGACAAACTAGGTGTTTGCAGATCTCATTTAGCCAGCTCCTAGTTAGGTTGACTATCGAGTCACTATTGTAATATGCGGGTTATTGAATAAATCCCTGATTTAACACAAAGAACCTATTCTTTAAAATCTCCTTCCACGACGAGTTGGAAAACTGTTTGTGGGAACACAACAGATGGGAAATGGGGAAAGAGGAAGGTAAGGAAGTACCTGGCTATTAAGATCTGGTTACGAAATACGGCTAAAGACATTTCAAGCAACGTTTCAATTCTGGATGGGCGATTCTTTTACTTTTAATTTTAATGAATTTATAGTGAGATAACAAAAATTAAATTAATAAAAAATTATTTACGAACGTCGGAATTTGAAACTGCACCTTTTGTATTGGTAGTCGAGGACCTTATCCCTCGACCACTTGTTTGACTTCTTCGTAAGGTACGATATTCGCTACAACGCTAACTAAACATTTTTCCACCGTACAAGCAAACACGATTAAATTCGTTATTTGCGTCCAGACTGCACGGTGCATCCGATATCTAGAAATGAGAATAGCTAGAAGAATTTCCTTTTAGGTTTATTTACCGATTTATTGGCAGTCGGTCGCCGAACAACCGGCAGCAAATCCACGAGTAAATAACATCTGATGAAAACGCAGAAATATCATAAACCACACGGACCGATGTGTGCGGAAGATCGGATATTTCCTATTGACCACAAATGTGTTTCATTTCATCGCACGACCCCTGCAAACTACACGCGAAAGCTAGCCTTTTCAAATTCGATGGTTTGGTGGACAAGTGATCAGTATATAAAAAAAAATTTCCACTAAATACTCACACCCAGATTTTTTTGCTGAAAAAGTTCTGGCTTTCACCCTTCAATGGTGTTGTAGGACATCATTTAATTTTTCGAGAGAGGAAAGGTGAATTTATTTATTATATTTGCTTAAATGGGCATATATCAAAATTATGTGGAAGATTGAGGGGAGGCACTTTTAGATATAAGAGAGGATATTTGTTTATAATTAATATATCCGTATATGCCATTTCACGTTTGTCTTCTCCGTGAGTTCCTGGTTCCAACTTGACAGTGGTGATATCTGAGTGAGGAAAAGCCATAACTAACTAATTTAGTTTTAATTCCGATATTAGTATAAATATAATACAGGGTTTTCTAATAAAAGGTGTTATTTTGATATTCAAAGAAAAATGCCATTTTTTTGATATAAATTTATAAAGAGGAAGGTATGCCGTTAATAGTGAAAAATAACATCAGTCAAATGACCACCACGACCACGCTTACAGGACCATATCCTTTTCATGAAATTTTCCATAACCAAATCGCAAAGTGGCTGCCTTATGTCCTCGATAGCCTCACGAATTCCATCTTTGAGGTCTTGAATCGACGCTGAGCTGTTGGCGTAGACCTTCTCTTTCACGTGGCTCCAAAGGATAATAATGATAATTCTAGACAACAGAAAGTACAATCCGGGGAGTTAATCACGTGCATTTTAAAAGGTGAGAAGGAATGCAACAATGTCCAATTCTCATTCGAATAAGTAAGGAAATTTCTTTTTTGGAATAATGGGGGGTTGTTGAAACCACATTTTTGATGAGACAGTCATGTATGTTGTGGCATAGCAGCCTCCCTTGGATTGACCAGTAATGTGCCAATACTCTGCCAAAATATTGCGGGATCTATCTTTGAGGATGGAAAAATGTCAGATAGGTTTGGCAGAAATTCACGCGCGACAAAGTCATCAAATGGACATTCAGAGACATTTTATTTTTTGACAGTTGATTAAACGCCAATTGTCTGTTTCATCTTTTGAACAAACTGTGATTAGCAGAAGAGGACAACTATCGTGTTGTTAAGCTTGTCAGCTGATTACAATTTGATGGAAAGCTGAAACGCACCTAGACCTTTCAAATGTCAAAAAAACAACATGGCACTGAACGGCCATTTTAATGACAACGTTGGATTGGAATTTCTGCGAAAAAACTGGGCCTTGGTATCGCCCTGGTGAAAGACCCCTCGATTCAGAATGAAATGTAGGTATTAGCTGTATTTAGTCTTCTTATTTCCGATTTCCATCTCTTCCCCACTCCCTTCCTCATATCGAACTCCAATTGGGATATCGGGTAGTTCAACTAGCTCTGGGTTTCGATTCTCCAATCCAGGTCGATCGCAATCGCCTTCGAAAGTACATACATTGGTTGATATTCTTATTCTTGAGTCTCGTCGAAGGTACACACTTACATACGCCATACGTCAGTGGACCCACTCTTTGTTCGAGTGGAATGAATTCGTCGAGAATCGAGGCCTTTGATAGTCGGGAGCAGTTAAAACTCTTTAGTGGTATTAATTAGTACAAAAATGATCGCTTAAATTAGTTCGATGTAAAAAAAGCTAAAACACACGTTTCGTAAAGCCCGTGCTCTTCGTTCGAGAGGCTTTGCTATCTCAGGAAATCATCTGCTTCTTCTGGTGACATCTCTTATCGTAGGTTGGCTATCATCAGGGCATCAACTACTTATGGGATTTCTGATGTAGAGCTATGGGTGTTTTACACGATACTTTTATTCGTCTAGTTTCATTGCGGATTTTGGATGAAAAGGACGTGCTGTATTTTGGTACCGATTTTCGTATGGTTTAAGATAGTGGATATTATTTTACATCGGTCGTCTGTCATTGTTTTACTAAAATATATTGTGTGGAAATATTGCACGTTTATTTGAAGATGAGGTCAACAAATTCGCAAATGAGGAAATCATGATGTAACTCCAAAATCTATGGTCTGCCTCGGATTAAGAATCCCTAGTGAGGAGTACTTGATACTGTTGACGCAATTATATGTATCTCCCTCTAACATTTATGTTCCTGCATTTTCCAACAAAACCTGTTACCCAATTACCTATCCCAGTCTGACAGTGTAGAGGACTTACATCATTGACATTTGCAATAACTTATTTGTATATTGTCAAAAAAAAAACAGTGCAGTGAATATATCCCTTCAATGCGTTATGGAAACTTGTGTCTTGATGACCAAGTAGGATCCTTCAAGTCTATAACATCGACCGAAAAGACCAAGGGTAAGTCCAAGTTCCAATTCTAACTGTTAACCACGGCTAAACCAATTGTTGTGTCAAATATTGATTACAGTCTACCATAAAACCACCAAACTGATTCGTGTACAATATTGCGACTATAGCTACCATTATATATATTTTAATGGTAATTCGTAAAAATTAAAGAAAAGTCATCGTGAAAAGCAAAAATTGGTATGAAAAAAGGATCGTGTAAAACTCCCATTAGTCCGTTTTTACGAAATTGACACATCTTTTAAACATTTGTGTTTCTAGGGGGTATTCGTTTTCCCCGCAGGCCGTCGTCTGTTTGTGACGCGAAATAAATTCCCTTTTCATCCGACCGCGCAATATTCGATTTCAGGCTTCCGGCCGGACACCCGCTCCCGGGGTACCTGCCTTTGCTACCTCGTAACCTTTCTACCCGCCACCCGCTACCTGCAACCTTCCTATCTATTTACCTGGGACCTTGCTACCCTGCGACCTCGATACCCGTCCACAAGACAGCGGCGTGCATAATTTAAACAAAATGCTTTTAAAAGTAATTCTATGCAGAAGACCTCGAGGGACGTAATAATTTCTCTCAAGGCCTATGACATCTTTGGGGAAATTTAAGTTTCAAACTATTATTATAACAAGTGTGGTTTTTGTACGTTTAGTTTTTTTGCACTTATGGAATTGTTGGATTTGTGTTCATTCGAATACTATTCCCCATTTACATTCTAGCAGTTTAAACTTGAAGAAAAAAACTTTTGGGACACTTAAATATTACGAAAATTAAACAAACAATTTTTCAAAATTGAAACTCTCCTCTAATGAAATTAAAAACGTAAGCCTTTAAAATATTCAACAAAAAAAATTATGCTCTGCTATTATTTATATTAACTTTTAATAAAATATATATACGACAAAAAAATATTTTTACTGTTAACTGCCTAAAGTTCCTGGCATTGCCCGATCTTTAGCCCGCAAACTTTTTCGAAATTAGATGTAAACAGTAATTTTCCGCCTATTTTGAATGTCAAGTGTGCTTAATTTCATCAAGAAGTTTCAAAATTCTGGAAAAAGGGGATGCGGATGTTTCAAAATGTTCATGTGACAGTATCGTAGATACTGCGCAAAATTCCAAATAATGTAAATGTGCAGTAAAACTATTGATTTTGCATAAAATTCAAATCCACTCCACAAACACTCTTCTCAATATATAAATAGATTAAGAATCACATAATATTTTCAGACCAAATGTTGACGATTTCTTATATCGCGTAATCCCCGGTGTATAAAGATAAATTAAAAATAAGTGTTAATTCTAAGTCTTATTAGTATTCTTCTAATAATTATTTCGCAAATAAAAAAATAAAGAAATACGATTACGTATTATGCATTTGTTACCTTCGTATGGCGCGCCGCTGCATCCATCTATGATTTGACCAGCGAAGGGCTTGGTATGATAATATTCCTATAAAAAGTTTGTTATAAAAAAATAACATAATATTTTAAATAGATCTTTGGGGATATGGCGTGGAGGCACGGAATGAAAGAGGTCGTGAAGGTCACAGTGTTTTATTGAGTCAGGTTGCCGTATGTGATATGACTTATGATAGGACCGATGTTGAACACTCCGGATGCAGGCGGTGATGCTGGTCAAGCGTGAGTCAGTGAGTCGACGCCGCTGCTGGTGACCGGACTCGTTGACGGTCAGGAACTGGTGAAGACCGTGGGTCTTCCGGGTGCTCCAGTGCTGACAGGAAAGCCGAAGGTGCGGTGGACCTGGTAAGCGGTTGTACGGGAGGTGCATAGACCAGGGAGGATGCCGCGTGTTCTAGGTGCGCGGATGTAGCGCTGGTCAGATATGCTGGAACCAGGGCGCCGTGATCCGGTGTAGCGCTGGCCAGGAACGATGGCCGGGGCCAGAACGCTGCGAAGATATCCCGATGGAGTCGATGGTTGGACCGTGCAGAGCCGGGAATATTGTCCTACGCGCGGGTTGTCACTCGTTGAGTCTTGTTAATTGTTGGCTGACTGATGGCTGACTGACTGACTGCTCGCTGCGTCGGGCCTATTTATATAGACCGGCCGATGGCATCAGTAGGTATGCGAGATCGCAGGTAAAATGGAGACAACTCGCTTAGTCTGGGTCCTACTGGAATTTTTGTTGGTTCTGAAATAATGCCTAGGGAACAGGCTAGAACCTTATAGTGAGTTCGTGTAATTTTATTTTTTTATGTAACACCTGACACCCAACAAGAGCGGCCCTTTCTGTAAAGTGCTAATAATATAGGTAACTTTATAGGCACACAGTTAGGCAGTTTTGTGAGGCGAGTTAAGGTAGGGGCTGTAGGAAGAAATTTATTTATGCGGGTCTTGAAGAGACCATTAAAGAAGGAAAAACAGATGCCGGTAGCTCGTTCCACATACAAGCCGACATACACAATACTGCCTATTTTAATGCGATGTCTCCAATGTGTAGATTATGTAATGCCGTAGAATGTGAAGATATGAAAATATTTATAAACAGCCTCGTATAATTTAAAAAAACCGTGGTAGGTGACAATAATTTTGAAGAAAATAACGATTTTAATAGCTTAGTATAAAGTTTCGTTGGCAGGATTTTACCCGGAAACCTCAATATTGGCAGGTCCGCCGCAAATACACATTTCATCATTGCCTTTCTCGGGAAAAATATCATCCACCATTCCAAAATTGGAAATGCTTTTTTTGGAACTTTCTCTCTTTGCTGAGTCGGGAGTCGAATTGCAATTACACTTTTGTAAAGAGAACTGTGATTCTTTCAGAGTTTTTTTTTTTAATTTTTAAGAACCAATTTATTTTCTTGGGTGATTTGAATAGGTGACTCCAAAAATTTTACACAATGCAGATTTTTTAAATATCTACGTTTACGACCTTTTGGGAAAGCGTTTGACCTGCTGACTGTGGTAAAAAATTAAAGTTATATTTTTCTTCTTTTCAAGATGAAGGCTACTTTCAGAATGACTTTGTTGAAAATACACCATAGGGGTAAATACAACATTCGATGCTTTAAGTGATTACTGCACACGAGTTCCAATTCCAATGATCCCAAGTCCAGAGCCAATGGGACTACGGCATCCACACTATTAAGTTATGTAGCTAAAGGGAGTGGGAAAGGGAAGAAGATGCAGAAGACAAAGGTTGAAAAGTACTTAACTATTTAGATCCGCTCCTAAACAAGGTTATTTCCATTTCAAGTAGGCAGGGTTTTGATTCTGAATGGCGTTATTTCAAGCGTCATTCTTAGTAAATTGCAAAAATGGCTCTATAGCAGTTTTAAAAATTAACATATTATTTGTCAATGGTTCATGAAATAAATACACATTTTTTCACAACAAAGCACGTGTCTTGAAACTATTATCAATGGTGACGAGTGAAAATAACAGCCGGAAAGCTGACGTTCAATCTATTGTGCTCTCAAAATCTATTTGTTTCTAGAATCCTCACTACTCCCCGTACCTTGGTACCGAACATGGAGGGGTGAATCTATACACTACTGACATCTATTGGAAGATTCTATAAACTCTATGAACTTTCCCGGGCCAGCCCTGAGCCAAATGGCGCCAAGCCAATATTTTGACGCCACTGTCAAAACCAGTAAACGTCTAGATGGGTGATCACTGTAATCAATAATATTCGAATGATTTGCATTTTCTTTCACGAAATTTTTATAAAAAAAATTATTTCAACTTCGATGTGTTAGGACTGTTAGGTATTATGCTCCAATTGCGCCCGCATTGGGTCGGCACTGCAACTTTCAACACCAGAGCTATCTTTGCCCTGTAGCTCGAACCATAACACATCATGAATTTTCTGGGCAAACTTAAAATTATTCATAAGCTGCTCGTTTATAGATGGCGATGAAATAAAAATATTTTTTGCAAGTAATTCTTCAAAATATTAAGATAAATTGTTCGTTTGCGCCTGTACATACGGGTATATGAATGTAAATAAACAGTATTGTACGTGTAGCGGTTAAGTCACCGCTCCTAGGGTCATCATATCATAACCAGACTGCACGAGTTAAAAAGCTGAATCAGACTGGTGATGCAAATGCTCATACAATGAACAGAGTCAGCGGTCCTACGGGTTCGACGTCCAGACGCTACTCCAACCCGTGGCAGACAAGAACAAAGGAATCAGCAGCTATATAAGCGGTGGAGGACCTAAGTACATCATCATTCCACATCACTCCAGTCAACAAGTCCGACTTGGCATAACGTTAGTCTGCGCCTCGGCCCCGTGGCATTTGCCGGTCAGCATCTTCCACTCATCTGCAGACCAGTCCATCGCACCTTCGCTTACCTAGTTCACACTGGAGTCATAGAAAGACCCCACGTCTTCATCAGTGCTGAACGCAGTAACGAGGCTGGTCTCCACGACTCCATCGCCGCCATCGTCGTCTACGCCTGCTGTCATCATCATAATCGATCCAGAGCCATCTCCCAACTGCGCAACTCAACTGATATGTTATTCTGACTCACAATAAACGCTGTGACAACAACAACATCATTATCTTTCATTGTCACACTACCAAGATCCTACATACGTATAAAAACTCAATCCTTTCAAGAAAGGCATTAAGATTCAAAATTGGATTGAATCACCGATAATATATAGTATCTGCATGCTTTTCTATATATTTTATACGGACAATACTGTTTTTTCACATTCATATACCGTATGTACACATACATGTACAGGCGCAAACAAACAATTCATGTTAATATTTCAACTTGGAATCCTAAAATAATAAAATTAGCGCCATCTATTATTTCTTACTTTGACTTATTACTATACTACAGATTGCCACTTATATAATATTTATATCTCTTTGTTTTTTCATACTTTTAACCTTACTTACTATGTATTTACTGATTATACCATTATACTTAAATTTATATTGTTGCATTCCTTATGTTGCTGTACTATTATCTGTAAATTAGTATGTGAATGGTACATGTTGTGCCGTATATGTGAAATAAATAAATAAATAAAAAATCTGTGAGGCGAAAAGTTAATCTTATGTTGAAACATTGCTATCACTGTCACGGTTTCGTTTGTGAAAACGCAGCTTTCTGGATCCAGAATCCCGCCTAAATCACTTAATCATATCACCAAAACAAATCATTGAGAATATAATATATGTTTTGGATAAAAACCGGCTCACATAAGAAGCGAACAGATATAAATAGCTCACCCACAAGATATACGATAAGGTTGTGGTGTACGCGTATTAAAAAGGCTCTGGATAAAAATGAAATAATGCCTTGGAATCTCACGGGGGTCTGTGTGTTCTCTTATCAAATAAAAAGCAAAAGGAAAGGCCATGTTTATAATATTTGAATATAAATTATTTTTTCGCTTCTCCGCGGGGTGTTTGGTTGCTTTTTACTTGATTGTGGAAATGAATAAAAAGCGTAAGACGCACTGGGATCATATAAATGCAGAAACTCCGTCAAAATCACAATAAGCAACATCTTACTTTTAAGTAAATCTATTTGAATTTTAGTTTTGTTTTTGTGAATTAATGTAATAATGAAGTGGAAATTAACTCAATTTCTCTGAAATTGGATGACATTGCAGCAGTTAATATATGAAATAAATATCGGTCCCACACAATCGGGATTGGGCTCAGTTGTTAGCGAGGTTGACTTCAGTCCCCGGGGAGAAAGGTTCAATCATCAGTCAAACTAAAAAAACTAGGGTACATTTTGAATTAAAAATATGTGTACCAGATGTTCCTGTCTATGTATATAAATAAAAATGTAAATGTTTTTCAAAATCATAAAGTTCTTCACCGATTGCTCTGAAAAGTTCACAAAACTGCATTCGAATACTTTTTTTTAATACCTACTAAGTGGATCCCCCGCAATGCTTCGCTATTGCTAATGTCTTTCTCCGGCGCCTCCGACTTCTTCCTCGAGTCGCTACTGTATACCACAATGTTACTGTAATTACTGTATACCACAATGTAACTGTAAAACCTGTTTGGAGGATTTTTATCATCTCCAATTTAAATGTGTTGTTGGCTAAATGATTCTGTGGTTCTCCAATCCACAGAATCCAAGGTTGCGTGATTACTCTCTGCGTGTAATAATGAGAATTCGAATTCCAATTTAGTTTTTTATTTTTACAAACTCACGTTACAATAATTTCATTAAACTAATAGATCGCGTATGCTAAATGAATCTCTAAAGGGCTAAACCGACGGCTAGACTGCTGGAGACAGAATAAAATATTTTCCGCTCGAGGTATAGCGCGCAGGCTTACAATGATGCCTGATGCCTCACAAGAATGTGGGTAAAAATAATGTTGTCCTTATTTTCGGGAGATGTAAACTCCCTATAATTTACTCCACACCTGCATTTAATCGACTTTTATTCGAATCTCATTACGGTGCAGAGGTATTGCGTTAAGTATTCCCCTACATTTTCTACAATTTAAACACATCTAAACACTCCTGGCACTAATAGCAACAAACTTTGAGATTTTCAGCGATATCAGTTGAATACATTTCGAGTTTTGCGAGCATAGAAACCAGTTAGAATTTAACTCAACCATTTTATAATATATGTGGGGGAACTTAAAATTTGTAGTCGGAAATCGGGAGAAACTTCGTTGATTTTTATTTTATTTTTTTGAACTCGACAACAGCGCCACCTATCGGGACCAAAACTATCCTATATTTTAAGCTGGAACCAACCATAATCATTTACAAAATTTCATTGCAATCGGTCGGGCGGTTTCGGAGATTAGCGTGTTCGAACACAGTGATTTGTATATATTAAGGTCACAGGAAAAAACATGATTTTTTAAAAAACAGCGCCATCTGTTGGATAAACTTTCTTTTTTAAAAAAACAGCGCAATTTTTTAAACGTAAAACGACACACGTTATTGTTTCTCTATCTGCACAGACAAACTGAGCCACCGTCACGCGTGGCGGGGTACAGCTAGTGTATTATTAAAAATTTGATTGATTTTTAAAATTTCGTATTTAGTTTTTACGGATAACCAAATACAATATATATAAGACGAATTGATCAAAATAAATTTTTATAATACAGGAACCTACTTACCAGGTGAAAGTCCCAAGCGAGTGCACTAAATTTTATCATAATAATAATAAATTAAAAAGAATATTGATCGTGAGGCCCAACAGTTAAAAACGTAGTGCGATTATTGCACACTCAAATGTTGGGATATGTTGTGAGGCTAACGGTAGATGGGGATGATGAAGGCTACGCTGAATGAAATGTATTTTAACGAGAAAGAAAGAAAGAAAGAATCGTGTTTGTTCATCACTCAGGGAAATTAGAATGGGGAAAAGGAGCCCCCTACCTTCTGAAAGATGTTTGTTTCATTTGGATGTTCTGGTTTCTAGAAGGTTCCATGGGCACTATTATTAGTTCGTAGATTGACATCTAATAAGCACCGTTGATTCCACAACACAAACTGTTTTTTTATCACCACATGACAATATTTAATGTAATGTATAATTAACTTGGGGATCATAATTTACACTCGTTTCCGGACTTTTCATGAGATTAATTAATTTCGAGGTGCGAAATAATATGTGACTTTCAACAACGATGAATATTTGAACAAAAAAATATAACACTTGCGTTTTTCTTCTTTATTCAAATTATCTTTCTTGCCTTTGGAATGGAACAAAAAGAAGGGAAAAGGCAATTTGTGTAGAAACTGGAATGTGGGATAATCATAAAACTGTTTCAATATTTAAAAAAAACATGGAATGCATTTCTAGTGCGTGTTATTGATCCAGTGGATGTAGATAACACCGGTGTTCACGTTGGCTCATTAGGATATACTATTTATGTTGATGTCTATTCTCGTATCTTGTTTGATGCCTTTTTTCATAATTTTTTTAATGACGTCTCTCTCTTGTTTTATCATCACCGATATGGGAGGAGTTTCCTGAATAAAATAATACTATGGTATCCCTTTAGGTGAGCTTTTGTTTGGGAGTTCTCGAGGGAAGTCATTGGAGCGTAAACCGTTTAAATTATTACTTTTGCGCTAGAAGGAGCTTTTTTAAGGGCCTGCTTTAGCTCGCCGCTTTACAAATTTACAAATTGATACGTTATAATTTCATTGTGATAGTTTGCAAATAATGTTATTCTGTTCTTATTTGCATTTGTTCGAATTGAACAAAGTTAAGGTAAATATTCAAATACGCTGGACATCCTTAAGGTTGAAAATAGTGCCACGCGTACGTTGGTCGCTTGCGGTAATATGCAAGTGAATGAATGAAGAGCTGTAGTGCCACGCGATTCGTTACGAGGACGTCGGTCCAGCTCATCGTCGGTTGACCAACTATTACTATTTCTAGCACAAAATATTAAAAACACTTTGTATTAGTTAAATGGATTTTTTACCACGATACTTCTATTTTATTTTTTGTTTGAGAGAGGATTAAACCTTCCTCCGCAGGGAACGGCTAGCTGCTGCGAACTTTTTTTTTTTTTTTTTTAATTTTTTTGCATTGATGAATCATGAATCTCCCCAAGGTATCAATTCCTCCCCAGGGACTCGAGTCTATAACGCTTCCAACCTCGCCAAGTGCCGATCTGGTAGAACCAACATTTATTTCGTGTATTACCTACTGTAATATCATCCAAGTGTACAGAGAAAAGCATATATGTCCACATGTTTGTATGTAATTACCACCAAAAGAGGATAAAATGCATTGTCGTCGACAATCGAGTTCTGGCTCGTTCGGGTGTCGGAAAGTGGGTTAATTTTCACTCCCAAGATTTGCCATTCATTACTAATTAGATGATGAAGAGATGTATTTAAATATTACACACATCTACTTACTTCTTTTAAAAAAAATAATACATTTAAATTTATCAACGGTTACTCGTTTTAGGCTTTCTGAAGTTCTAAATATCAATCAATTAGAATTGTGAGTAAAAAAAATTCAAATACATATTTTTTAAATTGCGATTTGGCCGTTATCTTGGGACAGTAAGTCAGAAAGTTGAAAGTACTGAAAATGTTTTATTTATTTTTTATTGTTTTTGAAATCATAAAAATAAAGGTGAATTCCTAGAGATATATATATAGATACCCTATGATATACCCTCTGAATATACTAAAAATATAATAAACCATGTACCTATAACATTGATTTAAAAAGCGTTATTTCGTTGCGAATACCTTCACGGGACACTCGACTGAACGCAATGTATAATGTTCCAAAATCTGCTAAGAATTATTTCGTAAACTCGCCTATTCAAAGATTATACAGACTTGGTAATAAGTATAGTTCAATCGATGTTTACCGCTGCCAATCAGTGTCAAAATTTAAACGCAGTTTAATGGAATGTTTACATTGATATAAATGTTTTTCTATTAGACCTTTCGTCGATTCTTATCATAATCTAGCGTAATAGAGATTGTTAATTAAAGTTAAATAGTTAATAGGCTAATGGGAACAACAATTTCATACTTTTTTATTCAATTGATTTGGAGGATATTGGCAGATCATCTATATTTATTCACTTACTTAAATTCCATGTTACCTAAAACTCTTGTTTCATGTTACCTATATTTTGTTAACCTATGCAATGTTAAATCTTATATTTTATGTAATCTGTATATTTTGTACAAACTCTTTATTTTTATTGTATTTAAAAAAATGCATTCAAATAAAATTAAAAATCTAGCTTTTTGCGACGGCTGCGCCAATGTGAAGAAAGCAGAAAGAACTATTTTATAGTTGTCGTATAGTCAGACAGAATGGTCTATCGTGGAGTAGATGCTTCACTGTCTACTATAAGGCGCCTAGTGGCACTCTACGCGCCTCCGCCGGATAATGTGTTTAAGTGGCGTGAAACTGCTTGCTTCTATCAAGCACCACATTAACCACAGCGATCGGTTAGCTGTACGATGGAGCCATTCATTTCGTCGATTTAGTTTGATGAATATTTTCGCAGAACTTTAAAATTTAACTGTAAACAGTGTTGTCATGGAAGAGCTGTGTTGAAAAGATCATTATTATTTTATTTTACATTAAACCTACATAGAATGGGGGGATGCTGTGGGGAGTTTCTTTTTAATGTAAGGAAATTCTGGGAAAGTTAAAGGTATGAGAGTTGGGTAGGACTCTAGGGATCAGTATATCAAGACCAGTTGGAGAGGTCTCAAAGGGTCTTCCCAAACCAGCCTCTCTCGATCTGGCACGCCACGCAACAAGTGGGCAAGCGCATCCTGAAAAATTCTTACCCGATGTAGCGAACCACTCGGAGTGACCTACGGCAGAGGTACTGGTAATCCAATATATGGTTGCCGGAGCAGCGGTAATCAAACCCACCTCCCAATCATACTCTGTTATTATTCATCTGGAGGTATAGCTCTTACATCGATACGATATTCACAAAATCCGTCATCCATGGTCAGTCAGTGATATTTGCGAGCATGGTCAGAATATGATTCCGACAAAAGATTCTGCTTTCAGAACGGCCTCCAAGATGTCGGATAAGCTGTCAGTATGCACAACTTTTTGAATAATGTCATTTGTTATGAAAAATAACTAGCTTTTTAATGAATTGAGGTGAACTAACAAAGCTCTTAGAATTTAATGAAATAATTTAAACGATGCATAGAGTTAATTAATTCACCTAAGAAGCGATCAATTGGTCCCGTCCCAGGCTGTAGAAATAAAGGTTGTTAGTTATGACTAAAGACCTCATGAACCAATTATCTCCCTATTTAGTGTCAAAAAGTACATGCGGACTGCCAATTTATAATAAAGTTATTATTTTAATTCGATATTGTCAATTAATTAGTATTTTCAACGTTTACGCAGTCGTCTGACATTCAAAAAATGTTAATCTATAGAAAATACCTCTAGTATTGCCAGCGAATGTCGATATATAATTTATTGCGTTATCAATATCGGTATGGCTTTCAACAGCGCGACCGTGCTCAGAAAATCATTATAAATCATCGGTAGTTACGTCTATCTATCCGATTTCACTGTGCTTAGACCTCCTGGTGCCATGTCCTATCGGAATTTCGTTAGTTCGTTAGTTCATATTTTGGCCGCCTGTACAGATAACCGTATAGATCTGTAGAGATGTAGTTCGTTTGCCACATATCAAATAAAACATCTCGCAATCTGCGAACAAACCTTTAGTTGAAAGGGAATACACACGGGGAGTAATGGCGTCATTATCTTTATGGCACAATTTATTCGCTTCATGGATGGAGCCAGTGAAGCGGCCATCAGAATGTATACATTTTTTTTGTTCAAGTGATGAAATACATATAGAGAAAGTTTTGTCTTTGATGAATTGAATTTGAATTGAATTGACTGCTTGTAAATAACCAGAGCGGTACGCTCCTTTGCTCCACACTTCGAGGCTCCAGATTACGAGGTCACGGGTTCGAAACATAGTTTGGACAAATACTTTTTTTTAGAAAAATAATTTACGTTGTTACTTCACATGTAATTTAATATAGTATACAATACCTGCCAACTTATATTTGCACATAGTTCCAGATGCTGATTGAGACGCTCAGTATTGTCCTAGCGAAAAACAATCATTGAAATTTCTAATGTTTTAGCTTTAGTCGTATGGGATTTGAGTTAACGCGACGAGGCTAAGCATATTTCTTGATATCCGATCTTCACGGCTACACCAAAACTAACCGCCGAAAACAACATTGATTTCCCAAATTATTTTACTGAACTACCGGCCCTTAGAGGATTAATACGTTACCACTTCTACATACAAACACACACTTCAACCACAATCAAAACATTTGAATGCACATATAACCCAAAAATATCACACTGTAGAAGAAGAAAATTAGAAAAGAACAAATAAAAACATTGATGGGTGAACCTTCTAAAGTTGAAGAAAAGTTGTTCAAATAAAAACCAAAAAATAATTCATGATAAAGCTTTAGTCGTGTGTAGTGAAAAATCGGAATATTTGAGTACTAACCTAACCTAGCAATTATCTTTATTATCTCTTTCCCGTACCCATTTTCCTCGGCCTCAAAAGATTACTAACATTACATAAATTGGGAATGCAATAAATTCACTGGCTCCGAAAAGTTGCCAGTTAAAAAATGGTTGTGAAATAGTAAAGCGGTATTAAAGATTCAATCTTTCACTTATCTTAACTTAGCGTGCGCTCAGATTTTGTTGATGAGCGCAGCCGCAAGGAACACTCGTTGATCACTGTTGTTCATCCCACTGTTATAGCATCATTGAAGGTTTTTCTTGTATCTCATCACTTGGGAGATAATAAAATATTCACATTCGCCTTATGGAGTACTCAGGGCATTACTATTATCGCGATGGGAGGTGATTACCACACAATATCCTGAACATGTATACACGTGTATCTACTTAAATTTCTCTATAGTTTCTCTTGTCTTGTAGTTTCCATTTTTCGCCTTTAATTTATCTCTATATTATTATTATTTATAAATATTAAAAAGCATCTGTGGCGGGCGGGAAAGCGTGCAATCTATAAAAGTTTTATACATCTTGATGGAATTTTGCAAATTTGACGTTCGAAACAAGAGAAATGTCACCGTCTACATGAGATTCCAAAGAAAGACTTTGATCCCCTTTTTACATTTTAAAGCAGAATTTTAATACTTCTTGATGAAATTTAGCATGCTTGACTTTTGAAATACGAGGAAAATTATTGTCTACTCTATCTGATTTAAAAAAAACTCTGTACAAAGCCCGGGCAAAGTCGGAACGGTGGCATCTGCAGATCGAACGCAAGGACAACTTTAAACCACTGAAATACCTTGTAAACCTAAAGGATCCGAAGGATTTTAACCAGCGATTCCTGAAAATGTTTTCAGTAAAGAATGTAGATGTAATATTGCTGGCCGATGATCTTTTGTAGCAAGTAGCACGCGTGGCAAGACGGGATGACACTTTTGCACAGAACGACGCGTGACGCGTCATTCTGCCAGCCTCGTGACTCGTTGGCTCTTTCCGCCCGGCCGCCAAAACTCTGTACGGAATATTTGCAGTAAAAATTTTATAATTAAAAATATATTATTTTATAATCTAAAATATAAAAACTTGTTAACTTCAATTTTCACTTCCTTCAATAAAAATCAATTTCGATGTTTTACATCACCCAGGCGTCCCGTTTTAAACTCTATTTTTTCATTAAAAACAAAAAAAATACTTTCGAATGTCAAAACTGAGTAGTTCGGTACAACTTGTGCCCTCTGGTTGGAAAAAAGCGGTCGTTCACCCTATTCCCAAGAAAGGTGACCGCTCCAACCCGGCCAACTACCGCCCCATAGCGATCACATCAGTTCTGTCCAAAGTGATAGAACGTGTGATCAATGACAAACTGCTCACATACCTCGAGAAAAACAAAATTATCAACGATCGTCAATACGGATTCCGGCGGAACCGCTCGTGCGGTGATCTTCTCGCGTATGTGTCGCATGTTTGGGGGCGGTGCCTGGAACGTTACGGTGAGACCCAAACGGTCTCACTAGACATATCCAAGGCCTTTGACCGGGTCTGGCACCGAGGACTTGTCAACAACTTGCCTTCTTACGGACTTCCCGCATCCCTGTGTACGTGGATTGCTGACTTTTTAAGGGATAGGTCGATTCAGGCAGTTGCAGACGGTTTCACCTCTTCCTCACACTCTATAAATGCTGGCGTCCCACAGGGATCGGTTCTGTCTCCGACTTTGTTTTTTTTGCACATCAATGACCTTTTTACATGTGCACCGATTCATTGTTACGCGGATGACAGTACAGTTCATGATAGCTTTTTGTTTGAAAAGCCCCCAAAGGGCACACAAACTCCAACGGCTCGGAGGGCTTTGAAGCAGAGAATGGACGGTTATCTCGAGAGTATTTCTTCTTGGGGTAAAAATAATCTCGTCGAATTTAATGTTTCAAAGACCCAATCCTGTCTGATTACGTCTAAAAGGGATCTAAATGATAATCTAGTCTCCTTCAACGGAAGCAATCTTCCGAACAGGCCTTCCATTGATATGCTTGGTGTAACTATAAGTGACCAGCTCAGGTACGGGGGCTCCATCGAAGCCAGAGTAAAGTTGGCCTCTCAGAAGCTGGGCGTACTGTACAGGGCCCGCAGATACTTTAATAGTACACAACTGCTGACCCTGTACAAATCGCAAGTGCGCCCTACTGTCGAATTTGGCAGCCATCTCTGGTCCGGAGCTCCTAAATACCTGAAAAAAACCCTTGACTCTGTGCAAAAACGGGCGGTCCGTTTGATAGATTCTCCAATCTTAACAAACGGACTGCAATCTTTAGAGCACAGGCGTCAGGTAGGTATGCTGTCCTTGTTCTATCGGTATTACAATGGAAGATGCTCTGAGGAACTAGCGTCATTGATCCCTTCGGAACCGGTGCGCTCAACATTTGTACACAGTTGACATTTGTCACATGAGAACGGGTCGCTTCTACGATTCGTTCTTAAGTTCAACAGCTCGGCTGTGGAACGAACTACCGGCCTCTGTGTTTCCTCCCTCCTACAACATGGGACTCTTCAAGACCCATGTTCACTCCTTCCTCTCCACAAAAAGACCCTCCACACAGCATCCCCAAAGATCACATAGACCCTGAGGGAAATTATTTTCTTCAGGGCCTCCTGTGTGGAGTTAATATAAAAAAAAAAAAAAAAACCAAGCGGGTCATGTGATACGCACTTCGTCTCATTCCAACAGCACGGTAATAGACGAGATAGAGTGCGTATCATGTGATTCCATCGCGTCGTGTTACAGTTTAATCAGTGACGACGTGTGTTCGATGAATTTTTCTTGTTTTTATTAAATTAAAAATCATCAGACACCAAAACGACCTTCACGTTTTTTAATCCAAATATGCTCAGCAATTGCTGGTTGAAATCCTTCGGGTACGCTTTTTTACAACACCCTTTATATTATATTAAACTTTCTTTAAAACACAAAAATTAAAACACATTTGTGTATTTGATTTGAGGATTAATTTTGGCAATTCTTAAATTGAGATAAAGATAATGTAAAATAATGTAACATCGATAAAAAAATATGGAAAATAAGCACATCTCATTACCTCAGTAGTTGGTGTCCCTCTTAGTGATGACTGTCACCTTTGTATTTTCTGTGACTTCTGTTCTGTTCAATGTTTCTTTTAGATATATTTATTAATATTAACTCCTTCAATTATTTATTACATTGATGTGCATGTATAACCTACAATACCTATTGCAATAATTTTTTTTTTTTTAATTAGTTCAAAAATCTTAATGAGTTTTTTCCCTGGGTTTTAAGATTTAACCTGTAAGGCCAAAGTTAATAGTGTTAAAAAAATAAAATACCTTTGAGAGGAACGACTGAGCGGCCTTTTGCGGCCTTTTTAACTCCAAACTTATATTTGGATTTGAGGCCAAAATACTTTACCAAACCGAATTATTATTTTTTTTAAATAAAAGATTATTTATGTTTCAAAGTATTAAATATAGGCCACTAAAGAAATAAAAATATCCCGATTTTAGGCAATTTTTTAGTGAACGATTTAATAAAGATTATTTTGGTAATTTAATACTAAACTTTGAGAAAAAATATGTAAATAATTGGTCATTGCAAAACTATTATTCAAAAGGCAAATTTCTGATGGCCTTTTTTATTGTAAATTATGATTACTTATTATTTTTTTGGTAAACTAATGTTTAAGCCAAGATTTTTTTATGCATAGCACAAAGGGTACCAATTATTTTATAAGCAATAATTATTAGCCTGAAACATAGACATATGAATATTAGTAGACCTGCCCTAAGTGATTAAAAGCGTATTATTCCCCACTCCCCATACCGGTTCCATTGGAGCCGGCTGGGCTCGCGTATGGCTTCCCGTGAATCTTGAGAATGTGACGTCATCATTCTTGTTCGAACTAGCGTCGAGCTATGGTCGAGGCATTTTATGAAATAACACGGCAAAATAGTGGCTTGTGATATGAAAACTTGTAAAAATAGATGTGAAAAAGAGAATAAACCCAATTGTCGTATTGCATTCCATTCCATTCCATTGTAACGTTGGGTTATTGCCACATTGGGCGTGAGTGCCTCAGGAATGTATGTAACAACAGTGTATTAAATAAAAGATAAGGGAAATGAATTCCATGACACAACATTTATTTCTACAACACTTCATTAACCTTTAAATAACATGAGATCTCTATATTTAGTGACATTTATCTCAGGCGTGTGCTACTACCGAAGGTAGAGAGCACGATTGCTAATTTAAATATTGCATTGAAATTGACAAAAGGATGGTGACATTTATTATAAACTAACCTGATGAAAGTAATAATGGGCGCCAAGCGATGCGGTGAGCATTGCTGTTATTTTTATGTAGAACGAAGGATGACCAAGGTAAATTATTAAACTGAGGCGTCATCACCGTTCGTAAATTTTGTCAGCTCATTCAGAAGCATTAATGATAAAACCCAAATACTGCTCTCTGTCAAGAGACACTTTAAAAATATTCTGAAAAAAAAAACTACTGTCACTTAATTAATCTCACAAATATCCTTAGTTTTCCATAACTTTCTTTCTTTATTAAAATTTATTATATTAATATATTATCCTTCACTACTATCAAAAAAAAAATACTACAGCAAACATACATTTATGTACAATGAATTATCTAAGTACTAACTAACAACAACATTTATGTACACTCCCCTTCCATACACAAGCAAATGCTTTCAATGGAAGAGTAGTAAAAAAACCCAAGATGTAAAATGAATTATGTACCATGTAAACTTATTATTAAAAATAAAAAATAATTAAAAAAAAAAAAAAAAAAAAAAAAAAAAAATATGTAAGCATCATTTTAAGCTTATTCACATCGTATAATATGAATCAGTTGTAGAAACATATACTATTACATCGAGATACATCTGGTCGAATGTAGCGATTCTCAAGTGTGCGCATCGTTGTTACTGGGAAGTAAATTATGAACACTTATAACAGTGTCTTAACTAAATACGTAAACAAAATATTCGACTCTGAAAATAGAAGTTTTTTTTTTGCCGAATTTGGACTTCGCAAATTTGTTCATAACGTGGCGAGTAATTTGCGCTCCCATGTAAAAATGTCTATTCATTCAAAAGCAGATTTTACTTTTGAGAACTAAATGGTGATATTAAAATGCGAGATGCCTATATACTGTCAAATTGATTTATTGACGAATCACAGTCAGCTTTACCCCCTTCGTTCTTCAACAGTTGATTTTACCCCTCACCTTTAATTTCTAGTCTATATATTCTTATGTCTGTGCCTGAAACACTCATCCGCATTGAAAAATCTCCTGATAAAAGATACATGACGCCAACGGGACTTGAACCCATCTAATGAGAGAGTTAGCACTTACAATGCCTTTCTCATATAAAATAAAGTTGGTTGTTTCAGGTGAAAAAAATGTAATAAGTAGTAATTGTTGAATGAAACACTAGTATATATTGAATTATTTCGCGGATAAGAGATAAGCCGCCATAGCTCAGTGGTCAGAGCTGTCGACCGGAAATCGAAAGGACACGGGTTCAAGTCCCGTTGGCGTCATGTATCTTTTATCAGGAGATTTTTCAATGTGGATGAGTGTTTCAGGCTAATAATTATTGCTTATAAAATAATTATGATTACGTTTAAAAGAAAATTGACAATATATGAATTATACGAATAACAAAACGAATTGAAAAATGTAATATTTTTTTAAATAATTTGTTATTATTCAAAAAATGCTCTTTTGCTATAACTATAAAGTTTGCGTTTTTATTGTTTAAAATATTTTATTACTTACTTATATGATTTTATTATTTGAGCTTGTATTCCCTCACCAAATACAAGAGCCTTGACTGTTTAGGACGAGAAAAAATCTATTATTATTTTTATTTATAATACAGTCTGTGACATGTAAAAAATAATTTGTATATTTAATGCGAAAAACAATTTAGAAATGCTTAGAAGAAGAAGCTAAATTTTTTTCAATTACAAATATTTTCAGCTTCATAAATCCTGCAATAATATTAATATTCCGTGATTTTTCGTGGGTGTTAAAATAATTTTGTTTTGCGTAAGACCAGTTTGGTTTCCAAGGTTACCAAAACACCTTTTTAATTTCGAGTTAGTAGCGGGCGGCAACCTTTTACGGTTTTGGAGAGTTGGTGATGGTGGGGGTGGGAGAGGTTGGGGATTTCTGAAGGGGGTAAAGGAACGGGCAGCAAGAGTGTCGGGTTGGGTCGAGCAGGTTTAATGTGTAATATGATACGAGATTATGATATATCATCAGCCGCCCGCAGGTTTTGTATCATCGTGTGGATTATGTAACCGTGGAGCACGCAGCATAATTGTGTAAGGAAAGTGCAATGTGACCTTGATTATCTGTGTTCCTAATCGGTCATTCATTATCCTCATGGAACTATGAAAGAACCTACTCTCAGTTTATTCCTGTTGAGGGACCAGTATTAAGAATGAAAACATTGCTTGAAATGGCATCATTCATATTAATTTATTACTTTAATTTCTTTTTAAAATTATAAATAAATTTATCTTTATTTTCATCTCTTTCTTATTTTCAGATAAACCTATTTAACCTATACATAGTTTACAACTGAATGAATCATGTATTACATTTATGTAATTATACACAAATTTCGACTACCATAATACGGACATGTGTCTAGTGTGGTAGTCGAAAAGCATGTAAAAACCTGTATCCTAATATATTTTTATGAATAAAGAAAAAACAAAAAAAAGGGATCAGGGTATCTAGTAAGGTCGATCGATAAAGGATATATCGATATTGTCGATAACCTTTCAAAGTGTCAAATTATGAGGTTTTATCGAATAATGAATAAAATAATTTTTGATTATTCCGTTAGTGTTAATTCGCTATTTTACGTCTAGGAAAAAATGACTTTTGTATATGGTTCGAAATGAAACATAATTTAATTAAGCATAAGTTGAGAAATCATATCCAATAAAGTTTTGAAAATGCTGTACTTTAATTTAGATAGCTAATAGCTTTCATAAAATCAGTAAGTACTATTTAAAAAAATTGTCAGGAGTTATATCTAGTAAATCATAAAGTAATCATTTCATAACTCATAATCATGAAGTTCAATACACACGACTGAAATAACACAAATGGGATGGAAATCGACAATGTCAGAGGTCAAAGAGAGAGGTTATTGAGTTAAATGGACCATTTGTTTCCTTTCAAATTTGTATGGAAGGCACTTCTAGTGTTATTCTTTATTAAAATTTATTCAAATTATTTGCACGAAGAATTGTTTGTGATTCAATGTGGTTGTTTGAAATCATTAATTTTTATTTTTTTTTTTATTTTTTTTTATTTATTCTTTAATATATTTGTTAAACAATGGTATAGTATATTGTCCTCCACGCTAGGAGTTCACCTGTGTTGTGGAGGACTTTTTCAATTGTAAAGTTATATAATTCTAAAATAATACAGTGGAGTTGGTTACACAGAGAAACATTAAAAATTAAAATATAAAATCGATTTTTCCATAGTTATGACAGTAGTTTTTCCATAGTTATTCCAAAAAAGTGAAATATAAAAAATTAAATATTAACAGGATTGTAGCCAGTTCCATATGTGTTTTTTGTATTTTGTAAGATTAGATGTTTTATATTGTGTTGGAAGTGAATTGAATAGTTTTATAGCCTGGAATCTGTAGTGTTTTTGTCCAAAGGATGTGTTGGTTTTTGGTATTAGTAGTTGGTGTGCATGTCTTGTTCTGGTATTGCGAGAAGTTTGTGAAGTTTTAAATGTGTTTAGGTTCTTGTAAAGGAAAGTAAGTATTTGTTTTGAATATAGTTTTTGAATCTTCAACACTGGGAATTGTTTAAATATGGTTGAAGTGGGTGTTAGTATTGGTACTTTAAGTATTACTTTTATTAAGGTTTTCTGAGCTTTATATAGTGTGTTAATGTATTTTTTACTGGCATAGCCCCAGGCAATAATGCCGTATTCCATTATAGATTGTGCTATTGCGAGGTATATATTCTTAATATCAAATATGTTCAGTATATTTCTCACGTTTTTGAAAAAGTAAATCAACTTGTTTATCTTTCCTTTAACCGATTCAATATGTCTGTCCCATTTTAAATATCGGTCGAAGTATATACCAAGATATTTGATATTTTCGGTTTGTGTGATTGCAGGACAATTGCACGGGGTGCTCGCTGAGTGACAGGAATGTATTTTAAGGTAGATGTTTTTGGCGGGTTGGCCTCTCGAGTTTATGCTAAAGGTTATGAATTTAGTCTTATCTATATTTAAAGTTAATAATTCGATGTTGAATACCGCTGGATTGCTCTATACACATTTAATTTCGTTCCATGTTCTTGGTAGGATAGTAACAAGATAGTAACTATAATATTATTGCAACAATTCTTCTTCAACGTCGCAATATTAAATTCCTTTGAGACGAAATAAAAATTTGGAAACATATATCTACTCCAATGTTGTTGATACATTTAGTTCATCAATATTGCAATATATGATGACCTTATTACTGCCTTTTTCATCTAACAGAACTGATTTATTTTTTGAAATTGTTTAACTCCGGATATGCAAAAGAGCTTTCGTTCGATGGCTGAAAGTGTCAAAAATTGTATGGAGACTTTTATATTACTTCCTACCATGTACCTATTAAATAATATTTTTTCCTGTCAATATTTTTTATATGTTTTTATCAGGCATACTTACTAATCTACTGCACTATTCATGAGTAGGTATATTGAACAAACTACATAAATGTATTCGTAAGCCTTTTCAACGGATGCAATTATAAAATAAATAAATTAAGGGTTAACTAATAATAGTATTTCTTGCAAAAAAATTCATCTTCAATTTTAACAGGCATATTAAAATATCAGTTTCAACGGAAAAAATGAGTATTGCTAATTTGTTACTAATATCTTCAAATTATTGGAGACCCGGCTAAAAACAGGCCTTAACGAATAAATTAATGCATATGCAATGGACAATATATCATGACGAAATGCGAAAATATTCGGATTGTCATGAATACGTATTCCGACATCGTGATAATATAATGGTAATTTATTAAAAAAATTAGCAAAACTCGTTTTTCTTCGTGTACAAGACACAACTATTTATATCGAGGAGATATAAAAACATGCACTAAATAGGTTGTTGTTAGGTTCTTAGTTTTATATCGTCCTACTTTAATAATGTAAACCTTTTCTCTATAGTTTTTCCTCAAACGAATCATCGCGGTGAAGCCTGGATTATGACGGCAAAAATGGTATCCATTTCAACCCTTAGTTCTGACTGATATACACCACGCGGTACATCCCTCAACGCGGCCGAGAAAGTACCATCGTTATAAAACCATACTATTGTAAAATACGCTGGATTTTATTCCGTAAGTGACTTTGTTGGAACATAGCTCACCGCAACCGTATTAAAATTTTACACTTGAATCTAATATCACACAGCGGAGCATCGATTCTCGACGCACAACGAGTGGTTCGACCCACTCGTTGTTTGAGTGGTATGACTTTTGACGTTTGGCTTATGTAAGTATGCACCTTCGACGAAACCCAAGAATAAGAATGTCGAACAATGTATGTACTTTCGACGGCAATTGCGAGCGGCCTGGACCTGGCCTTGTCATTTCAGAAATACGTTGTTGAATAGAAATTGTAAAACTACAAATTACAAATACAAAAATAAAAAACAAATTGTAATAAAACTACAAAATACAAGTACAAATACAATACAAATTAGAACGTACAAATTTTGTGTTTAATGAGAATTGTGTTTTAATTATTTTAAAATTTTGTTTACGATGACAAAGTGACGAGAATAGTAGGACTTGAAAAATATTTACTTACCTACATCAATAAAGTTATAATTTTAGTACAAAAGCGTTACAAACATTCCATATTTAGAAGAATTCAATAAAATTTCATGCAAGAATAATATGTCAGTTTCATGGTGACCGGGTATGTCAACAATATGACAATTCAACACACCTACAAAAAGTGTTATAAAGTCATGAAAAGTGATGAAAAAAAACTACGTTAGATAGGTTACAAAGGTAACTATAAAATGTGGTTTTTGTTTCATCACTTTTAATGACTCTATTAAACTTTTTAAGTTGAATTTTCATTTTGATGAAATATCATATGAATATATACAATATAATTTTCGAGAATTTTGAACAATTCGTACAAAAAAATGATATCTTAAAAATAGTATTCGGTTAAGACAGTTATTTTGCAAACCCATCTGCATATCTTTTATTGTAAAATTTTGTTAGTGTTTCAACTTACCTCCGAAAGGTATTTTTATGCAGAAAAGAAACTGTAAAACAACATTCGCTTTGGATTATAAAAATGCACTGAGTTGTTCATTGCCTTGTATTTTAACATTAAAAACAAAGACAAACGAAAAGGCAGACATTTCGTTCTGTTCTATTATGCTTTTGCTTTCCCCCTTAAACCAGGGAACATCCTGAAATTTTAATTACAAACAACATTAAAAGTTTTGAGCTTTCAAATAAATAAAAGTGCTCCTTCCTCGCAGTATAAAAACACGATGGGAGATTTTGAAACAATTTTTAACCTAAAGCATTGTTACATTGGAATATTTGAAAGATATTTATAAAATTCTGTAGACAATTTATCGTTGATTACTAGTGATATTTCTGATTAATTCATTCTGCTCTTTGGACTCATAAATCGAGTTTAAGCGATTTTTGGTTTTTTTTTAGAATTTTTTAAATTCATTTGGTATGTAGGCGTACAATTTATTCACTATTATTTCGAGCCCCTTTATTTAAGTATAATAATTTTATGCACGCAATCGTGTAACCTTTCTGGAAGCTACACAAGATTAAATTCGATTAACACGGATTCCAATCGTTGAATTCAACAAATGATAACGAAAAACACAAAAGATAAAAAAAACACCGGAAAAATTGTAGATGTAATTCTAAAATACTCGGAGAAATCATGGTTTCTATGATTATTCTATCCTTTTCGGTGTTCGATTTTAGTCAAGTTTTTTTTAATAAATATTATAGCTTTTCACTGTTCACACTAAAGTAAGAAAAAAACTACGGTCACAAGTATAATAGTATCTTGAACGAATATTTTTTTAATTTCGATTAGAATAACTGTATAGAATATTGCCAAAAATATGGGAAACATTACGAGTATTTGCAAGATAATTCTGAATTGTGATAATTATGTCCTCATGGTCGAGTGGATAAAGACGTTATCCCCCTAAGACAGAGATCCTGGATTCAATTCCCAGCTGACAACGTTACTTTTTTAAATTTTCTGTGTCTTGTCTGTTTCATGTTTCATTTAGATTTGGTAGTATTATCTTCTTCTTTAATGAATATTTTTAATTGACTGTCGATAAACTACTATCGAGCTAATTTAATAGTACCTAATTGGGTTCCCTTTACATTAAAATCGCTCCAATTAAGCAATGTTACGTGCCAAATACTATGAATTAGTTTAATTAAATGCCTTTGAATTCAGTCCCGAATTTATCGAATTGCCTTATATAATGTACTTTATGTTATTGTACATTAAAATAATCACATTTGAAGTTGTATTAATCGTAGTTTTGTTATAAAATTTCATAAAAAAAAAATTTCTAAAACAAATATAAGAGTAGGAACTAGACGATTATATTTGTTAGACTTGCTGTCTTCTTGTCGAAATTTATGTCCTTTGCTTTGATAATTTGTCATTTTGTTAGATTTTTTCATCGCAAGCTAACTAACGAGCAACTTGCAAAGTACGTACTTAACTAAGAATCGAATTTTTGAGTTAAATCCTTTTACATTTTGCAAATTTTAAGGGATGGGGCCTGCTCTATCTTTTATTAAGAAGATACGAAAAACTGGTGTGTAGGGAAAACAAACATAATCAAGATAACTTTGTAATGCATTGCGTTAAGTCGTTTTCAATATTGGAACTGATCGCGTGAAGAACGATTCAGATAAGCGTTAAAGTAGGTACTTACCTATATTATAATATTTTAATAGTTTTTTTGAAAATTAATTAATGATTAATTTTTGGTGATCTGGTGAGGAGGCACGGAATGAAAGACGTGTCGTTGTGAAGGTCAGAGTGTTTATTTTGTGAGTCAGGGCCGTGATGAGAGTGGGCGTAGGACTAATGTTGTATTCTCCGGATGCTGGCTGTGATGGCAGGTCAAGCGCGGGTCTGTGAGTCGACGCCGGGCGCTGGTGACCGGACTCGTTGTCTGTCAGGCACTGGCGATCTTGGCAATCAGTACTCCAGTGCTGACGAGAATGCCGAAGGTGCGGTGGACCTTGTTAGGCGGTTGAACGGGAACTGAGTAGACCAGTGAGGATGCTGCGTGTCCTCGTGGTGGTCATGGTGAGTGGATGAAGCGCTGGTCAGAGACGCTGGAACCAGGGCGCTGTAATCCACGTAGCGTTGGCCAGGAACGGCGATCTGGGCCAAAACGCTATGATGATATCCCTATGGAGTCCATGATGAAAGCCGGGAAGAATGTCCTTCGCGCAGGTGAGGTGCGCGGATTATCACTCGTTGAGCACCTTGTTAACTGATGGCAGATTGATGACTGACTGACTTCTTCATGCTGTCGATTTTAAAAGGTGAAGAAGCTTCTGGAACAATTTGGTTGCTATGTAGAATTTTCCAAACAAATAAATAAAAGAACATCCAAGAAGTTTGTTTGGAACAATCGAGACTTCTAGAATTTCGTTCGAATGAAGTAGTTGCGTACCACTACAAATTAATGGGTAACAAAATAATACATTGTGTTTTTTTATCACTTTATCTTTGAGAAATGAAACGTTTTAACGTTCTGGGGTCTGAATTGAACTTTGACCTTGCATTTAGCCAAACGTACATAACTTTACCTGTAACGGACATGCTCGAGGAAAAAGCTTAAAACCAACTGGCGTTTGGCTCTGTTTACCGCCGTCCCGTATTAGCGTCTTCCACGCCTCATTACAGCTGGATTAAAGTGCACACTAATATGCCCCAGGTTTTTAACTTTAGCCAAAGATACGAATAAAGATTTCATGACAAAAACCTGCTAAACCTAAAAATTCCTAGCCTAACTTAATCCAATATTTTCATCATGTTCTCTCTTGTCACGGTTCTGTTTCATTTTTAAATTTTAAATTTACACAACAGAGTGGTAACATTAAAATGTACAAAGTGATAACAAAAAATAAATAACAACCATCCAACATATATAAAAATAAGACAAAACGGGCCCTACTAATAAAAATGTTTTAAATTTTATACAATACAGGGTGTATCGGCACTAACCCGACAAACTTTAACCAGCTATTCCTTAGCACATTTGGAGTAAAAAATGTTATGGGCACTTTGCTGTCCGGTAGCATTTTTTTTTCAATTAAAAAAAAAAAAATTTCCACACTACATCACTGTCATTGGCATTGCGTTTCGTGTTCAACAGCTGTTATAAGCAAGTATGTCAAAAAGCGTCTTCGCTCTTTCGCACACACTAAATAATAACAGTTAAAAATGAGACGAATGGTGCCGTGCCATTTCGTTGTGATTGTAAAAGTGCGCCAATATAGGTACACACGTGCATTATTCAACGGAATTCGAATAAAATATTTGCCAGATGGGTTTTCAAACTTTGACAAAGGATAAAACAGTGGTGACATGTGTTGAAAATATGAATAGTAAATTTTTTATTAAAAAAAACCTTACCGGACAGCAAAGTGCACATAAGATTTTTTACTCCAAATGTGCCAAGGAATAGCTGGTTAAAGTTTGTCGGGTACGTGCTGATACACCCTGTATAACCTAATAACTGACGGGTACCAGGCGTTGCTGGGGTTTATTCTTAGGAGATGGACATATAAAATTCTGTAGTATATTATTTTGATGCATCTATTTACGATTTTATTACAAAACATCGACTATATGTATTATATACATAAACCTTCCGGGAGAAATTCTCTTAATGATAATAAAAACGTAGTTTAGAAGAACTGAGCGCACAAACAGACAGACGCGGATAGCGACTTTATTTTATACTATTTAGAGACAAATAAAAATGTAAACAAATGTTCGTTTGTTCAAAATCTTAAATCTCCAAAAGTTCTTCCCCGATGGCTGTGAAATTTTGACACAACTTTGCATTCAAATACGCGTCTATTTTTATATACCTTTATTATATAGATATCACCTGTGCCAGGTGTAAAAATGCTTTTTTTGAAAAACAGCGCCATCTGTTGGATGTAAAAACAACATGCGCTATTCATCTATAGCTGCAAATACAGACTCAGCTACAGCAACGCGTAGTACAGTTAATAACCGATAAACAACCATTTACCCTTTATTAATGGTTTTTTATCATTTAGCAGTAAGGGGGTAAGTACGTAAATTAACAACGGCAACAAAAAACAAGAGATAATATTTATATTAAGTCTTGGGTTAAGTGAAGTCAAGTGAAAAGTGTGTTTCTAAATATATTTATTAATTTATTTACTTATTAATGCCCTACTGGGCTTTTAAATAAATATCTTAAAATAAATTAAAAACCACAGTACAACAAAACTAAAATAAAAAAGTGAAAAATAACGCATAAAATACAATAAACTTGTAATGTTATTATCACACAAACTTTCAAAAACTCTAATATTAAATATATATTTTTATATAATATATTGTATGAGCTTTTACACTAGAGAGCTATGGGCGACATACACACAAGGCGTCATGAACACACTCCGAGTACAGTACAACCACGCATACAGAGCCCTATTTGGCCTCCCCTGGCGATGCAGAGCCTCACAGATGTTCACCGAAGGAAGGGTGCATGGGTTCGCTGCTTTAATGCGCCACAGAATAGCCGGGACGAGTCAGCGCTACCAGAGATCGGACAACACTCTTGTCCAGGCCGTTGCCCAGTGGCAGGGAGCGCCTCTACACCAGAGATAGAGAATTTCACTCAAGCCAACATAAAGTCCTAATGTCTTCATCAATTTATTATTTTTTTATTTCTATATTGATTTTTTTATGTATTAACTTAAATGTAAACTTTTATGGCAGGCAGAGAATTGGACACACCGCTTTGTCCAGCTGAAATAAACAATATTATTACTATTATTACATCTACTTTAACAGATTATTATTTTCTTCTCAGTATCCTGTGATTACGGCCGGGGATAAAATAATCATGAAAAAGAAACCATTGAAACATCAACTGGGAAAACTGAAATTAAAAAAATCTAATTAGAGATAATAGAATGAATTTATCTTTCTTACATTAATATGCTTCATTTGTCGTGATTCACTGCGAAAAAGGTCCGAGATAATGTCTCTACAAATAATGATTGTAAAAATGTGTCTACGTTATACATAATCTCATAATATCTTCAATGATTACATATTACAATATGAGATTTTATAATTAAATTTTTCCACTAAAAAAAATTAATTCTAGACCTAGATAATATTAAACTAAAAGTTATTAAACAATTCATTAGGATTATTGTCCTTTAAATATCATTTCACGAAGTATTACTTGCACTGGTCGTAGTCATCATCATGACTTGTTTAAGATACCACGCTGCAGAACAGATATTCTAGCACAACATAGCACGACACGACGAGTGCTATTAACAATGGTACTACATTTCTTTCCAAATGTTGAGAATGATAAAATAATAAACCTTGCACTGTAAATGGATGTATTAATCTGTCGTAAAATGATTTAAATGCTAGATGAATGAGTTTTAAACTCATTATGATAAAAAAACTGCTCAACTTCAATAAACGCGATAAACCCGATAATCTAACGCACCAACTTTTGATAACATCCACCTCAAAGAACATACATCTCACATGATTTAATCTGAAAGAAATCTTGAACGCAGCATTTTATTTTATAGTGATTATTTTTTGGGTTATTATGCCGTGTTGCGATACCTGCTTCTTTACCCAATGTTTTAGACAGCATTAAAGTGTCTGAAGATATGCAATCTGCCCATTTGATAAGTGTCTATGGAATTGAACTCTGAACATAACAATAAAGTTGTCCTTAAATTATGTTAAAGTGTTGCTATATTGGTGTTTCAAAATAATCAAGCAATATATCGTTTTAAAAAGAAGTGGTAAATGAATGTATTCAAATAATTGGTTTTTCGTTGTCTTGAGTAAACAAGGTGCAATATATTTTTAAAGTTTACATTAAAAGTTTTGACAGAAGAAAACCACAGAAAAACATTAAAATAGACAGGTGATCTGAGATAAACGGACATAAAACTTGATTTTTGCCGTGAATAGTGAAATAAATAAAGTAACTCAAGATGGATCCTAAAAGTTTTATTGATAAAGCCACAGATGCAGTTCTAATTCTACAAAATTGCATTAATGACAGTTCGACAAAACTAAACAAAGAACAAATTAATAAATTAACCCCGAAAACAATTACAATTTTGGGGTTAATAAGCGAAATGGCAGCAAAAATGGCCGATATTTCTGGAGAAAATAGAATACTTAAGGAAATTACCGGTAACAATAAGCAATACCAAAATTTGGGGAAAAAAATTATTATCACTCCGAAAGAAGAGCAGACCACGGAGAAAACCGAAGAGGATATTAAAAAACAAATTGATCCAATTGAAACAGGAGTGATGGGAATAAAAAATGCAAAGGATGGTAAAATAATTGTTACATGTAGAAATAGTCAGCATATTGAAAAACTACAGGAAGACATAAAGATAAAGTTCTGTGAAAAATATACAACGAAGATCCCGGATAAAAGATTCCCATCAATAAAAGTCGTTGGAGTAACACATAAAATGGATGAAAAAGAAATCGTTCAGAACATAAAAATTCAGAACGAGTTTCCAGAAGAACCACAAAAAATGGAAGTAACTGTAATAAAAAACAAGAAATTAAAAACAGGAGAAGAATATATAATATATTTGGAAGTAGATACACAAACACATGGAATAATGTTGCAAATGCAAAAAATAAATATTGGATGGGAAAGGGTCAGAGTATTTGATGCATTTGACATTAAGCGCTGCTATAAATGCTACGGGTTCAACCATAAAGGGAGCGAATGTAAAAAAGACTCCTTTGTATGCCCTAAATGTACAGGTGGTCATAAAAGTGAAGAATGCAAGGCTATTAGAGGAACAGAAAAGTGTAATAATTGTATTAATACTAAAAACAAGTTGAAGATAAACCTAGACTCAAATCATCCAGCGTGGAGCTTCGAATGTCCAGTATACAAAAGGAAATTGGAATTGGAGAAGAAGAAGGTAAATTTTTTATAAAATGCAACCAACTGCAAGGAATTATATACTTAAATATTCAGAGTCTGATATCGAATAATGAAGAAATCCAGATACTAATAGAACGAAATGATCCTGCACTTGTAATGTTAAGCGAGACTCACATAACATGCGATATTGAAGATAGCGAAGTTACTTTTGAAGGATATACAACAATACGCTGTGATTCCTACAGTAAACATACAGGGGGAGCAATAATAACTATCAAAAAAGACATATTATATGAAGTTATTTCTAACACACAATATGAAAAGAACTGCTGGATACTTGCGATCAGGATAACTTCTGGATATAAGAAAGGAGTATACGGAGTAATTTACCATTCTCCAAATGCAAGTACCAAAGACTTTCTATCATTTATAGAGAACTGGTGCACCCAAAACCTAGAAGAGGAAGAAAATAATATCCTAACTGGTGACTTTAATATAAATTTCAAAAATTTGAATGATACATATACTAAAAGACTTAAAAAAATTATCCAAGCATCGGGAATGAAACAACTTGTTAAAAGTGAGACACGAATAACGGATAAATCCAGGACGTTAATTGACCTTGTCATATCCAACAGATTAGATTTGAATGTAAAAGTTCTAGATGAGCCAAAAATAACCGACCATAACCTTATACACATTACAGATAACACAAAAAGAACTAATACGAAAACCAGCAAAGAAATAAAATACAGAAATTATAAAAAATATAACAGTGAAAGGTTAATTGAACTTCTGGGTGATATGAATGAACTTCATCAAATGGAATTTAATGAAAAGTCTAAATCATTAATAAATAACCTTCAAGAAGTAATCGACCAGTTAATACCAATCCAAACTACTAAAATAAGAGGAACAAATAAATGGTATAACATAAAACTACAATCAATACAATATGAAAGAGATAGAATGTACAAAATTGCAAAAATCTCAAGAAACTCACAAGACTGGAAAGCATTCAAAAATGCAAGAAATAAATACTCAAAACAACTGAAAGTTTGTAAGAACGATTACTTCAAAAATAAAATTATCTGTGAAAAAGAAGACACTAAAAAAATGTGGAAAACCATAAAAGGATTAATGCAAACTGAAGATAAAGGGATGAAACATGACATTGAATTTCCACATCAGATACAGGGTAGCATACAGAACTGCTTCAACAAATATTTTGTAAACAGCATAACGGAATTACATCAGAGTATACCAATACTGAAGGAAGACAACCGCGTGAGAAATGTTCCCCTAAACCGAGAAAAACTTGTGTTTAAAGAGATTGATGAAACATATCTTTTACAGATTCTAAACAGCACCAAATCAAAAGAGAGTCCAGATGGAATAAGTTTTACAGTTTTAAGGGATGCAATGCCAGTGATAGGACCTCATCTACTGAACATAATAAATGAATCGTTAAGAAGTGGAAAATTTCCAAACACATGGAAAACATCTATTGTGATCCCGATTCCGAAAGTTGTTAATACCAGAAAATGTGAAGAATTTAGACCTATAAATATGTTACAAAAATACGAACAGGTACTAGAAATTGTAATAAAGAAACAACTCGTTGAGTATTTGGAAAAACATCACATATTATGTGACGAACAATCAGGATTCCGTAATAATAACTCTTGTGAAGCTGCAATAAACATTGTGATTGATACATGGAAGAAAGAAACAGATAATAAAAAAATCACCATTGCAGCATTCTTAGATTTTAAAAGAGCATTTGAAACGATAGAAAGGAAAAAAACTTTTGGAAAAATTAGAAGATATAGGTCTTTCTGAAGTAGCTCTAAATCTTTTCAAAGAATATCTCCATGAAAGAAAACAGGTAACAAAAGTGGAAAGCTCAGAATCAGAACCGATAGAAAACAACCTCGGTGTTCCACAAGGGTCGGTATTAGGTCCAATTCTATTCATTATTTACATTAATGATATAATTAAAACCATAAAACATTGCAAAATTAGATTATTTGCAGACGATACATTAATCTATATTTCATGTGAAGAGTACACAGATGCAATCAATAAATTAAATGAAGACCTTCAAAATATAGCGAAATGGCTGAAATTAAACAAATTAAAACTGAATGTCAACAAAACAAAATATATGGAAATAGGCAACAAAACGCATAACACAGAGTTAAAATTGACAGTTAATGACGAAAAAATTGAAAAAGTAAATGAAATTAAGTACCTAGGTGTGATACTAGATTCAAAACTAACTTTCGCAGCAAATTTTGAATATGTGCTAAAGAAGGTATCTAAAAAAGTCAATTTTCTTAGAAGATTAAGAAATAAACTAAATGGAAACACTACAGAGCTGATTTATAAAACTATAGTTGCTCCACATTTAGATTATTGCTCTACTATGTTATATTTGGCCAATGAAGGAAACTTGAACAAGCTAGATGTTATACAGAATAGAGCTATGAGATGTATACTAGGAAAAGGAAAATACGCAAGCATAGATCAAATGAGAGAACAGCTAAATTGGATTTCTATAAAAAAGAGACTATTATATAATGTGTTAATTTTTGTACATAAAATCATGAACAACCAAATGCCAAAATATTTTAAGGATGAAATTGTTTTTAATAGAGATGTTCATAATTACGAAACCAGAAATGTAAATAGGATTAGATTGCCACATATGAAAAAAACAAAATCACAGAACTGCCTAATGTACAAAGGACTAAAAATGTATGATGAAATGCCTGAAAGTCTGAAGAATGAAGGAAGAATGAATGTATTTAAAAAGAAATGTTATATTTATTGTAAAAATATGTAAAATTACAAAATGAAATATGATCTTGTTTATATTAGTTTATATTCAAATGTATAAACTAACTCAATAAATAATAAAAAAAAAAAAAAAAAATTGCATCATCTACACACCTGGCCTGGCATAATAGCCCAAAAATAAATCATTTTAATACTTAATAGCCGTGAAAATCTCAAATCAGCATTTTTAAAATTATTAAAGCCACATTGGGCTTTTACATAATGATTATAACTTAAATTGAAAACAACAGTATTATAATAAAGTGAAAAAAAAATTTAAAAAAATAAAGCATAAAATACAATATACTTGATAACTTATTATCACACTAACTGTATAACTAACTTGAAATTTGAATACGAGTACCCAATAAAAAAAAATAATAAAAAAGATATTTCGATAGTTAAGCTTATGCGTAAATTATGATTGCTCGTTATTTACATTAAAAATTTACTAAAAAGTGTCGAACTAATTATTTGGCTTTAAATGTGTCAAAATTTAAATCGAAAATATTTATCATTCTATTAGTTAATTGCCAGTTTACGTATTCTCTCCGAAACTTGAGGCGATGCACTACGTCGTGTAATATTTTGAATCGAGCCGCCATCAATAACACTCCTTACGTAGATGGCGATAAGGCTTAAATTCCCGCTTAACACAATCCAGCTGTTTTGATTTAGGCAAGAAAAAAACACGGCCAAAAAGTGCCTTTTATTTTATTTTGTTGATGTTCAGGCATAAATATTTAAATGTTTTCCGATCATTTTATAAATAACTTAAGTTGCCACATTATACAATAAAACAATAACCGAAAATGGGTACGTAAGTAGGAAATTTTGAACTTTAAAGCAGTTTTCAAAGGCCTTATAAATTTTTTTTCTGGGCTTATAAAAAGACTAATGTAAAAAATAGTCGATTATTTCAAATGCCAAGATGTATTATACTCGCGGTATTTATTTAAAGCTTCTGAAACATTTCTAGGGGACCAAATTTTCAAACCAAAAACACATGATTTTGCATTACTACGTATTGCATCGCCTCACACAAAGCTATTGTTATGAAATAATATATTCCATCTAGTGAGCTTCGGTGGTACATTTGTAATGACAATAAATTTATAGCGTAAGGGCAGTCAAATTTTTTATTAACAACAAAATGAGATTATATATTTTTCGCCTTTCAAATAATTTCTATAAATTGAGCTTACGTCGTAAATTTAAAACATTTACAAATCACGTCTCAAACTCTCTGTGACAAACTGATCCAAAATGGCGGAAGGAGGGAATAAGTGTGATGCCCCGAGGCTCCAGACACAAAGGGATGTTTTTCCCTTGCGAAATTCCTCTAGTATACTTTCCATACTGCCTGCTGAATAGTTTGGTTTCCTGCTCCGGTAAATACTTCGGTGTTGCCAGAGGTAAAACGGTCCAGTGATTAAAAATAGCGGGGAAAACGACGAACGAAACTGAAAACTGAAAACTAAAGGGAATCCTTCGAAGATAATTGAATTTTCAGATTGGCAAAAGTGCTCTGCACGAAGTGAGTATGTTTTTAGTAACCCGATTTTTACCTCGTGAGTTTCTTAAAATAAGTTGTTCGTGCCATCACAAATTGAAAAATCTCCGTGTTGCAAATTTTCAGAAAATAAGCTTTTTTGCTTCGAAATGAGCTTCGTAAAATGTACCACAGGAGGGTCCCACTTGTTCGAGGAGATACAATGTAAAAGCGTAAGGAAAATTTTGTGTCATAGCTTCAACCATCTTAGAGATGGAAGTAACACAAAGACAAGCAACAAAGAAATCATGGGAAATGTATTTTATTTTTATTTTCACGAAATACAGATAGAAATTAAGAGTGGCAATCTAGAATCATTTTGAGAAATAAAATTTACTAATTTTGATTGTAATTTTGTGAATTATTCTATAATGTAATTAAAATTGTTCACATCAGAGGAGTGAAATTGATAATTTTTCAATATCGTATCGATAGGCCGATTCCCCGAGCACGGTCACACTGTTGATAGCCAGACCGATATATATATTTTTTAAATTATATATAAAGTACATTAAAATAATAAAGAAAAAAAAAAGTTGATGTTTTATATGTGCAAGATGGTGTGTATGTGAAATACATTAAAACAATTTTAAAAAATACATCAAAAGATTGAAATATGATAGAATTCAAAAAGAATAAAAAAGTGTAGAATCTAAGACATGGTAAAAAGTAAAGAATTTAATGAAAATATATAAGAAAATTTTAAAATTATATTCATATAGCATCAAAGTGAGTGTTTAATACTTGGTAAGCAAATGTAAAAATATGGTAAAACTGTTGATAAGTATGTGCGAGTTGAGTGACATATGTGTATACATTATTCTTCAGCATTTTAAGTATAGATTCTTGTCTAAACTCCAACTAATAATACTAGAGTGAAAAATTATTGTTGTTAACAAATACTGAAGCGATCCTTAGGTACTTGAAAGTGTCAGAGGTGTCAAACCATTTTTAGTAATTAATGCAAAAGATTATAAATCTTTCTGCTAATTTTATTGTAATTTAAATACGAAAACTTTTTGTGGTGGTATACATTCATATGTTCCTTAAAAAAATTTCGCCCCTTTTCAGATATCCATTTTTGGACATCGGTTTTAAATTGAGTAATTGATCTTGATATTTTGATGTCATTATTTAGTGCGTTGAATATTTTTTTTGCGATATATGAGTATTGTCTTTGTGAAAAGGTGTTTTTTGTTATAGGAATTTTGCATTTTATATGCGTTGAGTAGCGTGTATGTATATCTTTTTGTGTAGAGTTTATCAAACCATTTTTCCAGATATGGGTGAGAATTGTCTTGATATATAGTTGGCGAATATCTAGGACTGCGAGTTTCCTAAAAAGTTAGTGTGATGAATGAGAAGAGAAACATTTGAAGATGATCCTCTGCACAAGTTATTGAACGGTCACTAGAGGGTAGAGAATGTATGCTGTACAACCTCCCCATCCTATAATGCCATAAGTTGCATCGATTCAATTGGAGCAAAATAAACACTTCTTAAAGTTTTTGATAATGTAATAAATTACAAATCGACATACGCTGGCGATACTGCAGGTATATTCTGTTTTATAAACGTATGGCAGCCACGTTAAAATACTATTAAATTTACAATGTGAAATTGAAATAATAACTTAAATACACATTTGCAGTCCACATGTACTTTTTGACACCCAAAAGGGAGTTAATTAGTTCATAAAGTAATAATTAACAACTTTTCTTTCTCTAGACTGGAACGGTTGATCGCGTTTTAGATGAATTAATTAAGAATATGGATCGTACACACGATTTCATTCAATTCTAAGCACTAAGTCAGTTTCCCTCCCACTATTATCTTGCATAACAAATGACATAATCCAAACAGTTGCGCACATTGACAGCTTATCCAGTACCTAGTCGCGCTAAAAGCAGCATCTTTTGTCTACCGACTGTCGAAATCATATTCTGACCGTGCTCGCAAATATCGCTAACCGACAAAAGATGACGGATTTCGTCAATATCGTTTTGATACCTTCAGACAAGCGATAGAGTAAAATGATTTTATTTTAATAATTAACAATAATAATTCTATGCTTGATACATTTGTTTTTTTGTTATAATTTTTGACAGATGAAAAATATATTGTAAAGAATAGTAATAGTATGTATTTGTTTTTGAAAGGCTTGAAAAGATACTGAGGCAAATAGCTTACAATTACTTTCAGCTTCGCAAATTCTAATAATACCCCGTGATTTTAATTGAACGTAATTGATGATGTAAAGATTTCACCTACGTGCCTAAGTTTAACAAAATAACCCATCATTATTTGAGCCTTGTTCCTAAACGGAAGATGAATTTATAATAATTACTTAGGACGTGTTGTTTCACAGAATTTGAACAATTCATCAAATTTTAAAGTTGATCTGCAAGTTCTGTGAAGGTTCAATTTAAGTTCTGTTTTTATTTCAATTTTGTGAAGCAACTGGTCTATAATGATACATTAATAGAAATTAAATAGAACCTTTACGGACCTTGAAAATCAACCTTGAAATTCAATTAATTCCGTGAAACAACCCGTTCTTAGTAAAAGAAACTGAACGACTCAAGATGTTAGAATTGGCTTTGACTGGGCATGTTTACCGTCCTTTAAGTTCGATAAATAGGTGAACAGAAAATTTTACTAGCAGTCATACGGGTTGAGCTTAAATGTCAGCGCGGAATATAATAATAATATTTCTAAATACACTCCGCATGAGGAGAGTTATTTTCCTAGGGGCCTCCAGTGTGAAGGTAATTAAAAAATAAATGATCAAAAATTGTGATTTCAAAGAATACAGTATTTGAATATAGTAATGATACCAATTTGGGAGGCGGGTTTGGTACCGCCGCCCCGGGAAGCATTTATTGGAAAACCAACACCTCTGCCATAGGTCAAGTGATTTCGCTACTTTTGGTGAGTTAGCAGGGGTGCCCGTGTTCATCGGTTGAGGTGTGTAGGATGCGCGTGTCCACCAGCTGCGTGGCCTGCTAGATAGGAGACCGTTTGACCTCTCCAACTAGTCTCTCAACCCATCGCCTTGCGGGATAAATTCACATGTCCGTTACTTCTGGACACACTGATCCCTAGATTCCTATCCAACCCTCATACACTTTAACTTCCTAGAACTTCCTCTCACTCCACACAGCTTCCCAAAAAGTGACATAGGCTCCGAAGGACGTTTTTATTTTTTCAGTCCTCCTGTTTGGGATTAATATAAAAAATATCATCATTGCAATGTTTGAATATTGCAACGATTCAACAATGTGTTTGCAAACAATGCAGCGATTCTTATTTATCAACGATATGTGTATACCTATACTAAATTTAGATATATATTAAATTTGTATAAATATACTAAAAAATGGAAGTTATTTTAACAAGTTACCTTGTTCCAATCTCAGAAAACAAAACATCCCATAAGGAGAAAGAGAAATTTGAAAGCGAGTTAGTTTAATAAGCACTTAATAATATCATAATCCGGAAAGGTTCTCTGGCAAAGTGCACTGTAAATATGTGAATAATCTCGGCGAAGGAAAAGTGGGTGGTTGGGCGGCATTTCTGAAGTAAAAGCCGCCCAACACAAAGTTAAAGTTGCCTGCGGTCTCCGGGGATTATGATGTTATGGATGTGAGATAGTTTGCTTGCGTTGTGGAGTTGGGCGGTGTAAAGATTAACTTTAGGAGAAAGGGTACGGGACTTCACTAATAGTTGGTTCACTTTGAGGCCACCGCAGGAGACGGCTGGGATTTAAGAAGCACAAGCAGGCGTGCTAGGCATCTGCTCAACTGTTGCACTGAATCACGTAATCTATACAAGGACTATTGAAGGAACGGAAGGAGATGCTACAATACCTGTATGGAACTACTGTGGTCGAAAATACTCATAATAAGCAGCCAAATGGTCATATAATACAGCAAAAAAAACAGTTGTCCTTTGTGAGACTTGATGCTTAACTGAGAATGAAAATACCAAATAAAAAGTGTTTAAGCTACAAAAATGAATCGTCTATATCTTCTATCTATTTATGTAAATAAAAATGCAATAATCGTACGAGTGTGCTCTATAAACTCAAAATATACTCGACCGATTTCACTAAAAGATTGTTCTTATTAATTCTAGGAGTAGTTAGAGAGTGGTTTATTTTTATTTATTTATTTTATATTATAGAAACAAAAAGTACATTGGTTACAGTAATGAAACGATTTACAGATATTAAATATTTAAAGGTGGGTACCTATTATATGTTTCCTTGTAATGTCTCATGTGTTGTATATATGTATATACAATATTCACCGGGTGACGTGTGTAGTGTAGTGTATAGGTGTGTAAATGTGTGTGTGTATGTGTTTGTGTGAGAGTGTGTGTGTTTGTATGCGCATTGAACAGATTATAATATTATTGACGTGATGCCACTTTTAAATTTGGGTAGCGAATCTGAAAAAAATAAACGTCATAAAGAGTAGGGACGCCCGAGGAAGACATCGATTTATTTATTTATTATTCTTTAATTTATATAGCGCCGCTTTTGTGAGACATCACCTCAATCCTATTAAAGAAGATTGTCTGTAGAGGATTGTCTCGGAAAACTGGCTAAGGGACGCGGGTGATTGGGCTAGTTGTGGCCAGGCCGCTTGCCACGCTCATTCTTGCCGGGACTGCCCCGTGATAGTGGGGTAAACTGCCCTCGATACGCGGCTTGTATATTTTTATGTTACTAACAATCATGCATGCAGAGACATTGGAGGGTCTAGAATCGTTTAAAAATAAATATAGCTTTTTTTACAACAAAAATTCCTCAAAAGAGTCCTGACGTGTGCCGCTAAGGAGGTTAAACAATCAGTCACACAGTCGTTGGGAAAGGGTGGGTCCCTTCCAATGTCTGTGGCGGACACTGTGCGGATGGCGTGAATTTGATTTGTATACAAATCTACAGTTTAGAGAAATTTTGCAGACTTCACCTACAAAACAAAATAAAGGTCACTGTCAATTACTGTGTAAAGCCCGGGTTACGCCAGGGACTTTAGCTACTACAGAATAAAGGTGAATCATGAACTCTCAAATTTTATAGAGAATGAAATATTGCAAGAATATGTAGGGCCCAAATATGGAGATGGATAAAAGTCGTTGCGTTGATTCCGCAATTCCACAATGTAAAATCCAAGCGTCGCAGGTTCAATCAGGTTCAGGTAGGTTCAAATTGCATGTCCCAATCGTTGAAAAAATGGCATCCGTTTCTCCTCCTTCATTTAACCCGCCTCACAGCGCTGTCCAACCAGGTGGCGGAATAGTTCTCCCGTTTTTACAATGTCAACTGTGTAGAAATTTAGGGTATGCTTTTGACGTGTTTCCCGACTGTGCCCGGTGCCGGAAGAATCAAGTTCCTCGGAGCATCTTCCATTGAGATACCGGTACAAAAAGGACAACATTCTTACCCGACGCGATGCCTCAGTTCTAAATATTCAATACGTTTGTTTTGATAGGAGAATCTATCAAACGGACTGCCCCTTTCCTTTAAAAAATCTCTGAAATAAATTCTCACTCTAAAATGAAAGAAGGTTGTATTTTTTACCTTCCATTTCCCACGAAAACTTTACTGTTATTGAATAATGCCTGTTGACAAGAAGAAGCCTATTCCTGACTGGAAATGGAAATGGTTCCGCCATTACTGTACTATGTTTGACAGGATGTGCCTTTGGGGAGTTGTGAAACTTCATTGTATCCGATTTCTCGTGAAGCAAAACTGCTTCTAACACTTTTCTGCTATAATACATGAATAAGCTTGAGATTGAATGTTTTAAAACATTTTAGCTCGGGTGCAATTTATGGGACAATCGTAATCATTGATAGTGAAAAATGTTTTAGTCTTCGACATAATTATTTGAGTTTTAATATTCTTTAATTGTTGTGTTTACCGCAAAAGGGTCCTAACTACTCTCAATTGACTTTAGTCAACGGAATTATAGCATTATATTGGGGTATTTTGTGAAGTCAAAGGTAGTGGGAAGTGGAGAGAGACAACACCTTCCAACTGACCAAATGATAACAGAATTATAGCATCATATTGGGGTATGTTGTGAAACCAAAGGTAGTCGGGATTAAAGTAAAACGGCACCTTTCAACTGACCAAATGATAACAGAATTATAGCATCATATTGGGGTATTTTGTGAGGCCAAAGGTAGTGGGAAGTGGAGAGAGACGACACCTTCCAACTGACCAAATGATAACAGAATTATAGCATCATATTGGGGTATGTTGTGAAGCCAAAGGTAATGGGAATTGAAGAAAAACGGCACCTTCCAACTGACCAAATGATAACAGAATTATAGCATCATATTGGGGTATGTTGTGAGGCCAAAGGTAGGTGAAAGTGGAGAGAGACGACACCTTCTAACTGACCAAATGATAACAATTATAGCATCATATTGGGGTATGTTGTGAGGATGAAGGTAGCAAGGAGAGGGAAGAGAAAGATGGCGATGTACCTGACTAACGTTTCGATTTCTGATTGGTGGTCTTTCACCAGGGCGTTACTAAGAGTATTTTCAACTAGATGTTTACATTTCTTTCTTTCATTATGTTTCAGTTTTTCAAGATCAAAAAACATATATTTTTTTAAAACATTTCGTCCCGAGTAAAAATTTTCACTTTAAAAACAAAACGCAACAAAAAATCCTTACAAATAAAACGCACAAATTGTCACATTCGTAAGTAGTAAACCCCACTGAAAAGGGAGCACGCTGTTAAAATATTCATATGGCAATAAGCTGAACTCGAAAAATACAGTAATACCATAATATTAATAATAAAACAAATGTAATAAAAGCATCGTAATTGATAATAAAACCGGCAGATGCTACGTGTTATTGGCGAATTCCTGATGCGGACTGTATTCCCTCGCCGGAGGTAAAACTTCTAGTTCCACTCTACAATTCGATTATATCAACTCTTTCATTTATGGTCATTTTTAAATTTCGTTCATAAGTTTATTCATAACATTTTTCTAAAATACAACAAATTTCGCTTCTAAACCAAATAAGCAATTCTTTGTTTAAAAACAAGCTGAAGTCAACCAGGGATTTACACAGAATATTTTGAAATCAGATGCGGACAGTAATTTTCTTCTTATTTTGAACGTCAAATGTGCAGAATTTCATCAAGAAGTATCAAGATTCTGCTTTGAGGGGTGGGAAAAGGAGATTTAAGTCACCAATTTATGATGACGGATGACATTAATGATAATACGCGTGAAATGTCGGGGTCACCAATTTATGATGATTATTACTGTTTCACGTCGGGGTCACCAATTTATGATTTTTACTCGTTCTGTGAGTTAAAACAGATCCTTAAGGACTCTCAATATCAGAAGGTTGTTTTTAATAAAAGAATATTGAAATTCACTGAGTTTATTTGAACACATTGTTATACGCGACAATAAATTTTACATGGACGATTCTAGAATGTAGACGGTATTCTAAAGGGCACAACCAGTCGAGACAAACGAGAAATAAAGAATGAATCTGTCAGCGGACTGACGGACCCATGACGAACCGTTGTGTTGGACACAGAATGTTGCCATAATAAGGAAATTAACTTTATGGCTTTAACGCTGGTAGGTACCGTCTACAGTTTTATAGAAATCTCAAGTAAATAGTGATTTTTCTCTTATTTTGAAGGTCTAAATAGGTATAAATAGATAGATTTTACGGCTAAATACATTAAGAAATATTTACAGGCTAAAATTATTTTGTTATTTCGTAATTTGGTACGTATACATATGTCTAACTATTTTTTTGGCGTATCTGCGCGCTATTGGATGGAAACAGAAATGTCAGGAACGCACCAAGAAAGCATGAAGCGATTAAGACAAATCCAACTTTCGATTCAAGTGATAGAAAAAATATTGTATCAGACGAAGTATTTTACTCATAATGTTAATGGAGCTAGGAGGCATTTTTACAAAGCCTATAGGTATCATTTAATATCAAATATAGAAGTTTTGGTTTGTATAAAACCATTTAAAAATCCTATAAATACTATTTCTGTCACGGTGACGACTTTCATAGAGCAGCCGACTTTAATAGAGTAGACGACTGTAGTAGAGTAGCTTTTGTTTGTAAAAAATCATTTACAAAGCCATTGAATTCCTTAATTTTTCTACCAGAAGTTGTGATTTTAGGCTTTGCAAAACCAAACTTACGAGCACACATAACAGAGTGTTTTGTAAAGGAAAAAACTTTTTTAATTGCCTTAAGAAAAGCCGTAAAGGAAGCCACAAGTATTTTGCACTTTTCGTAGGTTACGTGCTGAATATGTAAAAAATATTAACTATCGATCTACTCTTCTTCATTTTTTAAACGTGTATTTTTGCATTATGTGCTGTGTTTTAATTTATATTTATATAATAAGAATAATAATAACACCAGTAAAAATAACAAATAAATGTGTCCCGCACTCGTGGCTGATCAAAATATTAAATATATATAAAATTAACCCCATTATTATTAGCTTTTTGGAAAATATTATGTCCTTTTGGAATACCAATTTACTTCAATCAATTTAAAAGGTAAGAAAATAGTAATACCGGGCATTTCAATTAAAAGAGGAATTTTTCAAGGAGACTCATTGAGTCCTCTTTGGTTTTGTTTAGCATTGAATCCTCTATCTAAAATGTTAATTAAAAGCAAGTTTGGAATAAAAGTTAAGGGTAATACAAGGGAGAGTAGTACAATTTCGCATTTATTATAATATGGATCACATAAAATTATTTTCGAATTCTGAACAAAATTTAGAGAAAATGATCGAGGTAGTTAAAAACTTTTCAGATGATATCAAAATGACTTTTGGTTTAGATAAATGTAGAACGATCCATATAGAGAAAGGCAAAATTGTAGATGGGGACGAGAGTATATTTAGAAATTTCCAAATTACTAGTATGAAAAGGGATGAAGTTTATAAGTATTTAGGATACCCACAATCAAATAGATTAGACCATACTAGTATTAAAAATGATATTAGGATTAAATTTCAAACTAGGATCAGGAAAATTTTAAAATGCAATCTATCTGCTAAAAATTTAGTAAAAGCAATAAATACTTGGGCAATACCTCTATTAACGTACTCATTTGGCATAATTAAATGGTCTAATACAGATTTAGATAACTAAGAAAGATTAATTAGAACTACGCTAACAAAGTTTAATTGCCATCATCCAAATTCAGCTATAGAACGAGTTAATTTACCTAGAAATTTAGGAGGTAGAGGTATAGTCAAAATAACTTCTTTGAAACATAATCAGGTAGAAATGCTAAGAACTTTTTTCCATAGGAAAGCTCATAGCTCAGAAATGCACAAAATAATTTGCAAGGCCGATAGAAATATTACACCTTTAAATTTATACGATGAGAATGCCAACATTTTTATAAATCCCAACCAGGAATTATTAGATTCCTGGTCAAATAAAATTTTACACGCAAAACACTTCAATTATCTCAACCAAACGTATGTTGACAAAATTTCGTCAAACAAATGGTTGAGTATTGGAGAGTTGAGCGCAGAAATAGATGGATTTATGCTTGCCATTCAGGATAGAGTCATTAATACTAAAAATTATAGAAAGCATATAATCAAAGATACAAATCAAATTGATGATTTGTGTAGAAAATGTTTGGCTTTTCCGGAAACTATAGAACATATTATATCGGGATGTTCTATATTAGCACCGTCCGAGTATACATTTAGGCACAATCAAGTTTTAAAAATAATTCACCAAAATTTGGTAATTAAACATAACTTGATTGACTGCCGTAATGTAGTACCATATTATGAATACGAACCAAATTCATTTTTAGAAAACGAATTTTATAAAATATATTATGATAAAACTATACTAACAGACCGAGCGATTAGTCATAATAGACCCGATATAGTTTTACATGACAAAATTAAAAAAATAACTTATATCATTGATGTCGCTATTCCAAATTCCTGTAATATTCAAAAATCTGTTAGTGAAAAAATAAGAAAATACACAGATTTAGGAAATGAAATAAAAAGAATTTGGCATTCTCAGACTATAAAAATATTACCATTCGTTATTTCGGCTACTGTCATTATACCTAGCTCTCTAATTAAAAATTTAGGCGTATTAGATCTATCAAAAAAATTATATATAAAGATGCAAAAGTCGGTCATTTTGAATACATGTAGGATAACAAAAGATTTTTTAAATATTTATGTTGAGGGATCAGTAGGATTTATAGGCCCTGTTAGAAGTTCTACCGAGCCGAACCCTCTGATATGAAAATATCTGGAGTCGGTGAATTATTTTCCCATTTGATCTCTGGTGAATTGACGTGTTGTTCTTGTATTGTTTTGTATTTATTTTGCTTATATAATGCACTTACATAATGTTGATTGACTAGATGATCATTTGTGGAAAAGTGAGTGGAAGGGTTAAGTTTTTCCTTTGGGAAAGATTTAACCCGGACAACTAAATCGGAAGTTAAAAAAAAAAAATTATATCATTGGTGTCGCTATTCCAAATTTCGATATTCAAAAAATATTCAAAAAATTATTTCTGAAAAAATAAAAAAAACAAAGATTTAGGTAATGAGATTAAAAGAATTTGGCATTCTTAGAAAATAAAAATATTACCTTTTGTTATTTCGGCTACTGACATTATACCTAGCATTCTCATTCTTAATCTAGGCGTTTTAGATCTGATAAAGAATTTATACATAAAAATGCAAAAATCAGTCATTTTAAATACATGTGTAGGATTACGAAAGATTTTTTAAATATTTATATTGAGGGATAAGTAGGATTTATAGGTCCAGTTAGGAGTTCTACGGAGCCGAACCCTCTGATATGAAAATATCTGGAATCGGTGAATTATTTTCCCATTTGATCTCTGGTGAGTTGACGTGTTGTTCTTGTATTTATTATGCTTATATAATGCACTTGCATAATGGGGATTGACTAGATTTGTGGAAAAGTGTGTGGAAGGGTATAGTTTTTCCTGTGGGGAAAATTTAACCAGAACATAAAGTAATAGTTGGATGATTTTAAAACGCTGTTTTTGTGAAAATCATCCAAAGGTAGCTGTACAAATCTTATAAAATCAATAATCGAAAATAATAATTTCGTTTTTCTTTGCATTTTGACTGATCTGAATTTAACTATCTAATGTGTACATATAAATAAAAAAAATAAAAACAAACATCAGACATCAAAAATCAGACGTCTCACTGAATATATTATTCTTTATTACCCTCGCGTTCTCGTCACCATACAAATAGATTGACTAAATGTTTTTTTTGTGTTGTGCAGAGTCGTTTTGTGGTATTACTCCAGTCTCAGTATGAAAGCATTCGTGAATGCTTCTAAATTCAAAGTGTGGAATGTGATGGGGATATGAATGTAAGAGAATGTCAAGAGAATAGAAGTTGTACATAAGAGTGTATCTAATGGTGTGTGTAAGGATCTGTGTGTGTATGTACTAAGAACACAAACAAACGGATCTCAGCACCATAGTAACGATCCGTGAATATTTCATCATTTTATGTTAACATTATTGCTTTTTTCGCCATGCAAGTTTTTTTATTAGACAGCCAAATGTGGTTGGTATAAAATGGAAGTGCTTGTCAGTGGTGACAGTCGCGCGAGAAAAATACTGTGATTTGTGGTTTATGCTTTGTTGTTGGGTTCATTCCCGGGTTACGTGCTGTTGTTCTGAAGGAATTTGTGAAATATATAACTTTGTGAATTTTATACCGAGTATGTATGTGTCCAGTGTCCAGGGTCCAGTATCCAGTGTCCAGTGTCCGTTGTCTATTGTAGATTGTCCAGTATCCAGTGACCAGTTTACAGTGTTCATTGTCTATTGTTTAGTGTCCGTTGTCTATTCTCCAATGTCTTTGGTTCAGTGTCCTTTTTCATTAGTCTAGTATCAAGTGTCCAGTGTATAGTGTCCAGTGTCTGGTGAACATTGAACAGTGTTCAGTGTCCATTGTTCAGTGTCTGTTGTCCAATGTTCAGTGTCCAGTGAACAGAGTCCATTGTGTATTGTCCATGTCTATTGTAGTAAATAATCATCTCAGAAGAACTCATGATATGAAATCTATACCCACAGTGTAAAATTATTCACGATATACTCATTGGAAGAGCAAAGGAACTAAAGTAGCAATTTTCTGTTCACCTGGGACAATATCTTATTGGATTCAATTGCTCCAGCGTGCGAACATACACAAATCTACAAAACACCTGCTTAAGTATGCCGTTTTATAAAAAGGTAATATATTTCATCGTTTACCACAGTGTAAATATTGTGTTTGGTTACTTTTAAGGTAATGCTTTTTACTTAGAAGCGCAGGAAAATCGTCTTGGAAAATTCGCTAAAATCGAAAATCAGATGTGTCCCCAAAGGCAATGGAGCATATTTTGTAAGTTTGTAACAGAATTGCACCAAGTATTGAGTCTTATCGCGTGCACTGGGATTTGAACTTTGAACCACCAGTGTTACAGGTTTTGAAGTTTTTTAAAGGTGATCTCGATGTTCTTTCGAAATTAGAGTAACTTAGTACGTAAAATATTCGATGCTAACAATCCTTGATATCATATTTATTTTAAAGATGTATTTATTGGGAAGGATAAATATGTTAAACGGTGTTTTGTCACATATTGTATGAAGACTAAAAGTTGTTCATTCGAGTTGGTACAAATAAAAAATATTGTGCTTGTAAACCGGAATAAATTTAACAGTCTGAAGATGGCTATAATAAACTGAAACCGCTTACGGTAAAAAATAAATGAATTGGAAAAAAGTTTAAAATTGAACTGATACTTAAAAAATAATATTGAAATTTGAAATGAAAGTTTGTTTCTAATTTTCTATTATCGAAACACAAACATACTTATAAATCGTAAGATTTGACATTTATCTTAGTGACAATTATTTTTTTATTTTTTCATGTATTTTTTATTTTTTTTTATTTTATTTTTATTTATTTTTTTATTTTTTTTTTTTATTGTACGACAGACAGGTAAGTCCAATTATGGTACAATTTTATTATAACTAACAATACATGTACATATTTAAATAATATTATTTTATCCTGTAATGTAGGTAACATATTATTGAAAAGTCCAAATAAACAATTCCGATCCAAAGTACGACTTCACATATTCAAATTCTACTGAAACATTAAAACGGAAACTCTCTTGAAAAGGAAACGGAACGTACAAACGTGTTTACCGACAGATGAATTGTAAAACGGGTGTGTTGGAACAGAATTTCGCTACGCTCAATCAAAAAATAAATTAGTTTTAAATTACACGCTTTAAATGTTTGTTATTACATTTTGGTTTACAATGCACAACATCAGATGAAATTACTATTTTATATTCTCTTTAATATTCATCAATCGATTTCCCAGGATAATAGCCTTGCGGAGCCAGGGCTTGTACCCGAAACCTTTTACTGTCCGGTAATACCACTTAATCTAATCCGCTTATCTTACCCAGATAGCAAAAGGTTTAAGCTGTTACATTAAAATTTTATATTCAAGCAGAGCTTAAACAATCCTGAGTATGGAAAACAAAAATTCACCGGAAAAAAAAATTAAAATATATTTATGAAATTTATGGTTCAGGATGCATTACAACCTTTTTTCGAAAAATTGATAAATGAATACTGTTCATAATATAATTGTAACAGCCCTGCTGCAGGCTCGTAGCTTTGCAGCAACCCTGCAACTGCGCGGTGAATAATCGACTACCTGCGAGAAGATACGATAGCATAGGATTACGCCGACCGTAATCCTCTGGACGTTCGAGAGTTTGGAGACTTTTCGGGAACATTCTCCAAGACACCGAACCGCGAAGGCGCCTATGAAAACGCTGCGTCTGCAATATTCAATACAGATCGTAGACATTACGGCGCGACTCCTTTTCTATCCGAGCAACATCAAAAAGTACAAAAATCTGTTATTTGTGTAACTAGGGTAACTTGTGTACCAGTGAATATATACTCAGTTGATTTCATTAATACCGATTATTTATCTCTACACCATCTCCAGCAGCATCCACAGCGGAGCAATACCCACAAGTACGTGAATTTGATTAAACATACTGTTCACATGAATGATATTCAAGGTCTCACAGCCACGCCGGTTTTGCCTAGCAAACTGAGTCATCACAGAAAACAAATGTTTGTCAAACGCTCAATTTCGGTGTATACAACACGAACGTACTTTCATGTTCTTTTAAAAATAAAGAAGATCAAAGTCAATAAAGATACCCTTTATTAAAGCTAGCAACTCCTTGTGTTTGAAAAGCGGCGGTTGATGGCCTGTATCAGCGGGATTTTGACGTCCTCCGTGATCGAGGAGTAAGGCTTTCGACTACCAAAGTTGAGGACCTAAACCCAGGCGTGCGCATGTAATTTTTTATATAGTATATTTGCGGCAAGTTCTCAAGTGCAGATACTCCCAGTATCGCCCTGGCATAAGACCACCTTTCAGAATTGAAACGTTGTGTTTATTGCTTTGGCTGTGTTTGGTGACCAAATCTGAATAGTCCTGCACTTCACCACCTTCCATTTCCCTATCTTCTTACCCCGATTGTGGATGCCAGAGTCTCTCCAGCTCCAGACGATTTGGAGCAGTTGGGACTCTTGTGTGGTTTCACATAAAAAAAAGGATCTTAGAAATTGGCAAAAAATCCGTTATCTCGGAAATCACTCGCAGAGAAGTGGATATAAATTCACTAATTTTTCTCAGTGCATCAGCAAATTCGTTAAAAATCATAACGTAAGTTTTACGTAAGAATAAATATTTTTTTTTTATATAATTGTCAATGATAGCAAATTTTAGAGATGTGGCAGCAAAAAATAACCTATAAAGTGAACAACTTCTTTTAATATCAACTGATAATCACAGAAAAAACTTCTATTGATTCTTGTAAAATACTCTTCCATACAAATAAAATATCATACTAGTCGTACACCACGTAACTGCGTACGCGGAAGCTATTAGCTAAATTTTCGAGTCCCATATTCGTGATGATATTTATAACGCATGTATGGGATTCATTTCGGACATATTTTTGCGAAATATTCGGACTGGTTTAAACAACTTTGTCTTTTTTCATATTTTTTTATCTACCAACAGTTTAGCAAAACCGCCACTGTTCTTGAATATCACATCTGTATTATGATGTTGTTATAATTACGAACAAGACAGACAAAGGGGACTCGAAACTCAGTTTTGTTTAACTTTAAATTGTAATCTGCTCCTGTGTGTTTGTTCCGTGAAAGTTTTAAATGAAAACAGTTGAGAACGGGTGAGGACAACCTTTAAAAAATTATTTCAGCAGTCCGAAAAGTTACAATATCTACGAGTATAAGAATTCTATTAGCTAGTAGACTTTTAAAACTAAATGTCCTGTGGGAATGAGAACTGTAAAAAAACACACGAACGTGGTGCACATAATTCGTATTGGTTTCTAACTGACAGGCCACTCCCAACAATCAAATAAATAAGTAAGCAGTCAAAGGCAACATAAAGTGTATTAAATCAATTATTGTGACTATGTTTGACGGCATTACAGCTTCCTGTAATAAAATTATTTTCATTATTAGCGTTTTGAAACTCGAGCTGTTTTATTCATAAAAAATATTCCCAGCACCAAACAATTTCTTGCGAATTTATAATAAAGCAAAACGAATATACTGTCACTCACAAATCGCCACATACCTCACTTTGACCCTTTGCTGCAAACGTATGCGGCTTTAAGAAACAAATAATACTTCGTCTCCTCTCGTAAGGCTTTGCACCAAATCTCTATAACATATTATGTTAGTGTCCTTGGAGATTCTACCCGTGGCCTTCTGTGTTGAGCTTATGATATAAAATTGATATTAAAGTATTGAAGATAATAAAAAAATGATATTAAAGTATTATTTATTTTTTATATAATATAAATCGTACCATGGTGAAATGTCAATCTTTGTCAATTAAAGCTGAAGTGGTTATTGTCAATTGCTACACATCAATTTTATCAATAATTTTATTTTTAAACTTAGTTTTACGCCCAGATGGACTTTTACATGGATTATTAGAACGAAACATAGCAAATGAGCTATCGAAAAATATGCACAAAATTTTTAAAAGCATGAAATAAGTTTTAACTGATACACTAAATATGAAACAATATTAGTAAAACATGTAATGATCTGCCCTTTCTACTTCAAACTTTTCCTTCTCTTCTTTCTACGATAATTTTCCTTAAATCCCGTAGGTAACTTTTCCATAAGGCTTTGGTTATATATATATCCGGGGAGGGAAGGTCCTCCCTGCCGTCTTTTCTTTATTACACACCCCTTCAAGAGTGTACATCCTAGTTTGTCTACGTGACGTACGACCTTGAACGTACTCATTTCACGTGACGGTTCAGTATAAAAAGGCTTCACCGAACGTTGTGTTGGTTTTTTGTTTCTCGGTTTAGAAACCTAGTTATTTATGTATGTGTGGTATCCCTTGGTTCTTTTGAGATAGAGTGAGTTGAATCCATTACCGCTGTGTTTTAAAACCATTTTATAAACCTTATCTTCTAAGTCGCCTGCTCCCCCCCCACTAGCTACTCGATTCTACCTATCGTAGGGTAATGTGAATATAATAAAGTGTTAGATTTTATATATGTGATATACATACGATAAGTTTATGGTGTTAGTTGTCGGCGCCATCCATGTATATATTTTGGGAGGGGAAGGAGAGGAAAGGAAATGAATTTTTTTCAAGCTAAGATTGACTCCTCCTCTTACCAAACAAAACTGATGGATGATAATTTGAGCAAGGCGATCGATATCTGCGTGTCTGGATATCACAACCGGCCGGGTCTCCCCTTGTTCCAAATCGGCAACCTTCACGCCAGAATAAAGAAAACCAGGTCTCATCACCAATTTCAGAATTGCCCCAATCTCAAACACCTCCAGGAAAATCTACTTTACTGAGTGTAGAAGGGGAAAACCATGACATCCCTTGTCACGAATCTAGTCGCGAAAATGTGACTCGCAAGGTCCTAAGTTACGTGCCACCTCCAGAAAACGTTGTAACTCCCACGCCGTCGGGGATTTACATCCCTTTCTAGGTCAATACATAGGTAACACACGACGATCTTGTCGACATTTTGCCTGCTTATTAACGATAGGTTGTGTGCCTACCCATTCAGCCAATTATCATGTGAGATATATGTAAGGTCTACTCGAAATGCCAAATTTGGGATGAGGACTGTCTGTATTTTAATATTTGGTTCCAGTATTTATTTTATGAGGTTACTAGCATCCTCGTGTATTAGGTATGGGTAACTTCTACTGAATACCTATCCTCTCAGGTAAGGTATAAACGGATAATTGGTTTGATTTTTTGCATTTAATTTAAAGAGGCTGCCTACCTCTCGAAAGATACCTGTTGAGAAAAGTTGTTCGGTTGGTAGTTTTATTTCGGAGATTACCATCTCCCTCTTTCGACTTTAGATTTGTTTTTGTGCATCCCAATTCGTAACTTAGAAAGTCAAACAATAGATGAAAAGTATTAAATTAGAAAGTCAAATAACAGAAGAAAAGTTTTCATTTTGTTCCGTCTGGTTGCATCCGATCGCTTTCAATTTGGGACGGCATACGCTAGCAAAACTTCCCCTTTGACTGACTGTACACCGTGCCTTGTCCTATATATGAAAAGGTCGTTGACTCGTCTCTCGCTCACAGCTGATTGACGGTTCGCCTAGCACATCCCTGTTAATGATAACATTATTTGGGCGGCAGGTGTCGTAAACTTAGTTCCTGTACCTCGGTTGTATCCGTCTTTTAAAAAGGTCCTCTGAAATTTAATAAATAATATAAAAAACTCACCCAGTTAGGCACCTCTCATTCTCAGCGTGAAGCTTACCTGGTTACACTATATAGCTAAATCACTTTAATTTTCGACCTCCTCCCTACGCTTATAAAAGGGTAATTAAATATTCCTGTAAATAAAATTGTACCTCCCTAATCTGTTAGGATTCGAACCCACAGTTAATAATCTATTTGATTCTCTGGTTTTCGGTCTCCGTGGATAGAATGCCATCTCGCCAAATCAATAACTTAGCCCGATTAAACACTTCCTGCCTTTAAGTACATTCACTCTATTCTAAAAACGCAATCATTATTTTTATTATTTTCATGTTTTTAAGACAAGCAATCTAGTTCGAACTGTTTACGAAATCACGTTTAAATCAACACAACTTTATAACACAATCGCGATTGCACAACACCTGGCGCCCCTGAGGTGGGTTTTTACAAAACGGCACTCTACAAATTATCCAATTATTATTATTGTCATTATTATTAATTGTTTTCTCACTGAGTCGAACCACTTTCACTTCACACAAACGCCGGATCAATAATCTTTCACTTTAATTCAATATTCCGCAATACTCTCTAATACCACTTGAATTCAATAATTAACTGTAATTTCAAACAACACTTCTGATTTGTATCCCTTTCTCGGGGCTGTCAATGCACCCAAGTTCAAAACTCGACTGTCCCTCCGGTCTCTCCTTTCCCGTGGGAATCTGTTTACTCCAGGCCTGTCTGTCCATAAATCTTCCGTCGTTGTCTAAACAAAAAAATTTTTTTGAGCACGTTCGTTTATTATTTATCGTTTGTTTTTGTGGATATTCAAAACATCACAAACATGTAACAGTAACATCAAATAAAATGGAAACTAGAACAATACTACATATAAGACAAATCACTAAGGTACATTACCAACGCTGCTATAATTTGAAAGATCAAACAAAGTGCTGGAATAGATTACGCTTAATTCTATCAATGTTGTCAGTAAATTTAACAGTAGTACCCCCAAACTTGTTGCCTAGATCATGCATCCTAGTGGTTAGAGAGTGTGTCTGATAGTTAGTTGTGCAGAAGAATGTTACATTTTGTTACACTTTCATGGAATCATGGTACATTCACTCTTTAAATCAATTTCTACTAGGCCGGATGTTTCCTATCCCTGCATTAGCTCAAACAAACACATTTTGACTAGATGGAATATACAACTGAATTAAAAATAATATGCTTATCTTGTAGTCAGGAGAATGCATGCGGATTGTGCTTGGCAGATGGGAAACGAGGCTGTACTTATACTTAAACGTTTTTTTCCGTCTCGTGTTACCAACAATATCGTTTAACTAGCACAGACCAGTGAAAAATCACGGGATATTATTGTAGGATTCGTGGAGCTGAAAGCATTTATGATTTTTTTGCCTCAGGATCATTGCGTTTTAAAAATTTAAGGGACAAAATTTACCTTTCTTATGAATACCGTTAGTAATTTAAAAATATTTATAGTTTCTTATTCATATAAAATAATTACACGTTTCTAAAACAGAATTATTATTTAAATAAAATGATTTTGGTGCCTACTTTGTCGCTTGGTTCCCATAAATAATTAAAGAAATCCAAGAGAGGGCTTGGCATACCAATAAAAAAAATCTGTCCAAACGGTAGCACAAAAATGGCTGCCCATAAGGCGGCAACGTCAGACGGTTTCTATGGTTACTATTCAGTGGCTTGATATTTTATTTAAATTTGGGCGAAATAACAATGTGTTACTAATCATAACCCATTCCATTTAAATAAGACGCATTTTTGTTTTGATAGTACTGCATTTAAGTATTATATTTTTTCTTGCAAGCCCAGAACTCTGTCAAGGAAATCATAACAGTGGGCACTGTTTCATCCATTACATTATATTCAATGTTCTGAAATGACGAAACTTTCTTGACGAAATTTTTTAAACACAGAAGAGTTCTTGGTTGACATTCAACTCTCAGGTCGCATAACTTTAAAGCACCTTTTTTTCGCTGCTATGGGCACCACTTGGAAATCTGAAAAGTGCACTTGAATCACAAAAATAGCTTAAACTTACCTGTAGAAAAGGCACAGAGGTTGTTCCAACAACACAGTTATTAACTCTTTTAGGGTTTGCAGTCTAAATAATATATTAAAAAAGACTCATTGTTACGAACTCACAAAGATCATTTCAATTCTACAATAACATTTCCAAAAATAAGTAACCGATCAAGATCACGTGGCAACTTAGAAATCCCTAAATTGAAAATGAGTGCTCCCATATAAAATCAAATCTGAAAAAAATTATAAATCCTTTAAATCACAAATAAAACAACTATAATAAATAATAACCCAATAATGGTTATAAGTTTTAATTTAATAGAACGAATTTTTACGTATCTTTTGATTACATGTACATATTAGTAGTAATTGATCAAATGCAAATTTTAATATTACACACGTAGTATATAATAAATGGTTTAATTTCATCATTAATTATCAAAAAAAAAAATATATTTAAATTTTTTAATTTTTATTTTTTATAAATCCTCTTTTATCAAAATTTGAACTACTAATTGCTTATTGTCGCAATTTATTATGTACCTTCTATTGCAATATTATCAGCTCTGCTTTATTCCAACTGAATAGAATAACTCCATGTACTTACTTACTTAATTATATTATTTTTATTTTACTACATCCATATTCTTAAATTTATTTACATTTACTATGTATCCAATTTAGTAACTGCTATATTAGTCTATTTTAATTAAGTTTACTTTTGTTATCATGCTTAAATTTGGTTTATTTCTTACTTTATTAATAAAAAAAACTTTCCTTCTTTTCTTTACCTTATGTATACTGTAATGGCACTACTCCCCAACTCAAACACGAAAAACGTCTTTCTCTATTGAATTAGGTAGTTACGTTAAAAAGAAAACATTTTATTGTAATTAGTTTTTAGAACCATATGTTTTTCTTCTGTAAATCTGTCATTTGTATGTATTTCAAATATTAAAAAAAACATGTACCTATGAAAATGGAAGGTATTAAAAAAAAACAAAAATCATAACGCAACATGAGTATGAAATTTTGCCTACAGTTGGAAAAATGATTTCCTAATTTTCCATTCTTAAAATGTAACAAAGAAAAAATATACTTTGTGTAGCTAAGGCCTTACATTTCAATCTCTGGTATATGATTAATCATTGATTGGTGCTTAATTAATATTCCTATGAATATAAAGGTGTTACGATAAATATTATCATTGATTTAATTAAAAAATAAATTGTTGAGACAAAATATATTAGCCCCCGGGCCGAGACGCATTTTCGCTGAGCCTCTGTATTTTCACTGTGCAATGTAAATATTATTTGTACAGCGACTGCATGTCAAATTAATGAAATGTAAATTTGGCTGGTTTTATTGTCATAAAGAATAAGTTTCTCAGTGAAAACAATATTAATTAACGACATATTTAAATATTGTAAGCTAAAACTTATCTAAATGATAAAATAAATAGATTTTTTTGCTGACAGGAATGCTTCCATAAAATTTCATTTATCTGGAAATGATTTTCCTGCCGTTTGCTATTCTAAAAGCTGTTATAATCGTTTGCTGAACACTTATGCGGCATCTTGAATATTTATTAAATCAACATTATATTGGTTTAAGCCACAGACATATGAATATATAGACTAGAAATTAAAGATGAGGGGTAAAATCAACTGTTGAAGAACGAAGGGGGTAAAGCTGACTGTGATTCGTCAATAAATCAATCTGACAGTATATAAGCATCTCGCATTATAATATCACCATTTAGTTCTAAAAAGTAAAATCTGCTTTTGAATGAATAGACATTTTTACATGGGAGCGCAAATTACTCGCCACGTTATGAACAAATTTGCGAAGTCCAAATTCGGCAAAATAAATTTCTTCTATTTTCAGAGTCGAATATTTCGCTAACGTATTTAGTTAAGACACTTTTATAAATGTTCATAATTTACTTCCCAGTAATAACCAGCTTTGTGTTTCGCGTCCAGACGTATCTCGGTGTGATAGTATATGTTTCTACAACTGATCCATATTATACGATGTGAATATGCTTAAAATAAAGTAAAATAATGCTTATATATGGAATGTAATACGACAATTGGGTTTATTCTCTTTTTCACATCTATTTTTACAAGTTTTCATACCACAAGATACCATTTTGCCGTGTTATTTCGTAAAATGAACCGATGATGCCTCAAAAAAAAATGAGTGGAGATAGTAGAAAGAATGTTGCAAAAAAGCATTTAAAATGGAAAATGCATTGAGAAAAGCATTTGAAATGCAAAATGCAAAATGGTTTTTAGAAAAGCATTTAAAATGCAAAATGGAAAATACCCATTTTGCATTTCCATTTGAAATGGATTTATTTGAAATAAAGCACATCTCTGCTTATAATTATGATTATGCGTGAAAGATGAACAGAACTGTAATCATATTTCCAAACCTAGTACCTACTTAACGCCCTTTTATTTTTGTAAAAATCACTATCTATCACATTTGCACCCATAAATTCTTATGTAGGTGTACCTATGTTTGGACACACAGACAAAATATTATTTTTATTGACTTTGTTTACTATTATTGTTTGAATAAAGTGAACACACCATCCTTATCCGAAAGTGACAAACGTAAAAATCCTGGAATTTATGTGCCAGTTTATTTGCCGTTCCCGTGAATTTCTATTTGATGCGATTGTCGCGTTGCAAAAGCGCATTATCCTGATTTACGAGAATCGTAAAAATCCAGCGCCAACTGCCAACGCTTGCTTCAATGGCCGGGACAAAAGTTTTGACAACATTCTGTACCATTTATTTTATGAGCAATTCTTTATAGTCATTGGCCGATAGCTTTCTACCGATGGATGCAGGTCTTCAGAAAATTCTTCTGGGGGTCTAGCATAGTGAAATCAATAACCTTTCTCCTGTACCGCGAACATTAAGAAATTATAACATTATACATGGCTCTAATAATGAAATAGACATTTTTAATGACCAATTTAAACACTTAAAAAAAAACGTATTACCTTTAATCATATTAAGCTGATATTGTGATGAAGCCTTTTATTTAAAGAAAAGCAACATTATACCTACCTAATCAGTGTCTCACCAGTACAGGTGTGACAATAACAAATCGTTTATGAACATATTTGTATTTACCTTTTACCCATTCTTATTTGTTATTTACTTCTGCATATTTAGCTTATTCATTTTGTTACTATTTTTGTTATTATTATATATTTAAACATCCATGTATGTAAATTTTTGGGCACCATGCCTGTTTTACGTACTCAAATAAAAATAAATAAATAAATAAAATAAACCTTAAAATATCAGATTGATAGGCGTAACTACCGATAATTTTATACCGATTTACCGAGCGCGGTCGCACTATTGATATCCAGATCAATGTTGATAACACAATAAACCAAAATTCGATATACACTGGCATTACTAGCGCAACCCTCTACGAATTGAAATTCCTAAACGTCAGATTGCTATGTAAAAGTTAAAAATATTAATAAATTGACAATTTAAAATTGAAGTATTAACTTTTATATTCATTGGCAGTCTGCATTTACTTTTTTACACTCAAAAGGGAGTTAATTAATTCATGAGGTCATTAGTAATAACACTGATAACAGTCATAACAAAGAGTTTTTGTTTCTCCATGTTGGAATGTAATCAAATGACCGCATCTTAGATTAATTAATTAAGTCTATGCATCGTATATACGAATTCTCTCGGATCTAAGAGCTTAGTTGGTTCACCTCTATTTATCAATAAGCCAGATATCTTGCATAACGAACGACATTATCCAAACAGTTGTGCACATCGATAGTTTATCCGATAACTAGGAGGTCGCGGTAAAGAAGCGTCTTTTGTAAACCGACTGTCAAAATGATATTCTGACCGTGCTCGCAAATATCGCTATCTTACCATAGATGACAGATTTCGTCAATAACGAATTGACATAAGCTTTGTCGATCGAATAACCGGAAATTATCTAAATAGCTGCATCGGGTTGGGTTGGGTTGGTCCGGGTATTGGTGGTTGGTCGGATAGGGAAAGACCGGTTGAGGGGGGCCCTTTAACCTCTCCAGCCGGACTCTCTTGTCTCAATGCGTTACTCAGAAGTGGAAAGGATGGTCACAAACGTCACTCCTGGACACACTGACCCAAAATTCCTACCCATACATCATACCTTTTACCTTCCCAGAACATCATCTCCTTCCTATCTTTAAAAAGACCGTCCACACAGAATCACCAAAGATATTATATTCCTCTGGGCCTTCCGGTAACTCCAAATATAGCAGCTGTACTTCAGCTGTTAATTTAAAAAAATATATTTGTAAGAAAATCTTTGCTATTTTATTTTATTTTATTTTTTATTAATATCAATAGCAAAATTTGTACATTATGTAGGTTTAAAGTATAATATAAGTATATTTTTTGTATTTTTTTTCACAGTCCTCCTCACTAGGGTTTCCTGTTCTGAGGCGGCCTGTAGTTTTTCTTAAATTTTTGTATTTAGTTTTGAATTGTCTTTACATTGTCTTCATAATGTTTGTAAGTTGATTATTACTTTGATCTCTAAGCCATGTTTTGACTTTTGTTTTAAATATACTCATTTCGTTTATTTTTTTGGTTTCATTTGGTAGAGCATTGAACAATTTTATAGCATGGAATTTATTATTTCTCTGTCCAAAGGATGTGTTCAAACTGGGAGTAATCAGGATATTTTCGCTTTTTGCCCTGGTTGTGTATTTATGTTGGGCAGTGGAGTATTCGGATATGTTTTTTTTCAGTTTAAATAAAATATTTTTTGAATATAGTTTCTGTACATTGTAAACATTGAAGTTTTTGAATATTTCTTCTGTCGGAGTTCTAAGCTATGACAGTCAAAATAATGAACCATGGCCCAATCAACTCCTGAACAACTACCCATGTACAGGGTGTATCGGCACTAACCCGACAAACTTTAAACAGCTATTCCTTAGCACATTTGGAGTAAAAAATGTTATGGGCACTTTGCTGTCCGGTAGCATTTTTTTTTCAATTAAAAACAAAAAAAATTAAGAAATTTACACTCCATCACTGTCATTTGCATTGCTTTTCGTGTTCAACAGCTGTTATAAGCAAGTATGTCGAAAAGCGTCTTCGCTCTTTCGCACACACTAAATAATAACAGTTAAAAATCAGACGAATGGTGCCGTGCCATTTTGTTGTGATTGTAAAAGCGCGCCAATATAGGTACACACGTACATTATTCAACGGAATTCGAATAAAATATTGCCAGATGGGTTTTCAAACTTTGACAAAGGATAAAACAGTGGTGACATGTGGTGAAAATATGAATAGTAATTTTTTTATTAAAAAAAACCTTACCGGACAGCAAAAAGCAAATAAGATTTTTTACTCCAAATATGCTAAGGAATAGCTGGTTAAAGTTTGTCGGGTATGTGCCGATACACCCTGTATAAGCGCAACTGTCAGACTATTTAAAAAAAATTTACAGTTTAAGAGTTTTAGGAACGAAAATATAATAATTAGTAGCTGTACCTAGCCAGAAAAATAATTTTAAAAGCTGTTGGGAAGCTAACATAATATAATGTGTTTTTATTTCGTTGCGCAATCTGACATCGGGGAGTCAGGGCTGCATTAGAAGCAGATTGACGGGCGCGGGCGCAACTAACTTTACTACCAACAAACTCATGGCGCAACTTTCAGCCGCCTGAAAACTTCGGCACCCGGAGGAAATCAACTCTGGATGTGAGCGGGTTAGGAATATAAGGTTATTTATGTGTTTGCAATGCATTGATTTAGGACATATGGAATTATCTAGGCGAAGCTTAGAAAGTTATTTTCAGTTAGGTACCGGGAAATAATTGAACAAAATTTAAAAAAAAAAATCACCCATTTTTATTTTATTATATAGTTGGAAATTGACAATTGCGAACGGGTAGTTTCTACGACTCGTTCTTAAGTTCAAAAACTCACCTGTGGAACAATTGGCAGGCCTCCGTGGTTTTAATTTAAAGTAAAAGAGTCCGTATACGGAAGTGAAGAAAAATTAATTTAACTTTATAATTACAGGTAGAAAATTAAGTGAAATATTGCAAATAGGACGACGCAACACTAAACAAGGACGTGAGTTTCTTCAAGACTTTTACGGGTTTTTGACAGGTTTACTCTTTAGCTTCCCCAAAAATACACTTCACACAGCATTCCAAAGATGACATAGGCCCTTCGAAAAATTATTTTCCTGAAGGCCTACTGTGTGGAGTTAGTGTAAAAAATCAAACGTGTGTGAGTAATATATTCTTAAGGTTCAAAATTAACAACTTTAGTAGGGAATTTTGATGAATAAATGTAAAAAAATGAAAATATTTTTAAAAAATAAGTATACCGAGGCGTAAACGAAAACCCAACCAATTAACGGGAGCTTAGGATCACAAAGCTAAAAAAACTGGTGTTTTCGTTTCGTTAATTCATTCCATGGGCTCGGGCACCCCTGCTAAGTCACCAAATGTAGCAAACCATTTTGGTGACCTATGGCAGGGTTGGTTATCCAATAAATGGTTTTTGGGGCGGCGGTACACACATGTTAAGTGAAGTGAGATAAGCAGTCCACAATAAAGTGCTGATCCGTCTCTGATGTATGAATAAATGTGGACTGAATGCTGTATGACTGGAATCCCTGAGACGTATGTTGTGTAACGAAGTGTTACGACCTTGTTAAAAGTTTGGACATGTGAAGTGAATGAACAAAGAAATGAGAGCTAAGAGAAAATATATCGCGAAAGTAAATGGTAGAATAAGTCGGGGATTTCCAACGGCTGTTTTTCAGTGATTTTTCGCAAAACCACGCTGTCAGGAGTACATTCAACTGCATAAATACCCACAATACCTAGTATGTGTAGTTCGGGAAAACTCTAATAGTGAGACCTGTAAATACAGTTACGTTTACGGTCATACGTTCTTCAAAATTATGCATTAAGTAAAATAAAATGATGTACTTACTAGTCAGTCCAGTCACGCTGTATTTTTATATGAGAAATTGCTGTAATGTGTTAACATTTGTATACATTTCAAAATGTGTTTGATGATTAATCACTACCATGCAACGTGTCAAATTACCGCGCTGACCCGCATAAACGTGGTCATAATTAAAATGCTGTCAAAAAATTACCACCCCGCACTGAAATTTTCATCATATTATATTATTTAAAATGTTTTTGATAGTGTTCTGAAAGGTAATTATTTGCCCTGGTAATTAACGAGGTTGAACAAATTTAATATAAATTACAGTGCACAAATCATCTAAAGCGGTTAAAATTGTGATTTTCCGGTAACAAGTTTTAATATCATGCGAGTAGTATCCACTTTGAATTTACTAATTTTTCATCAATTGACAAGTTATTAAATTATGCCGATGAATTATGTTGTAAAACAGGGTTCACGCATTGTTCATATTTGTCTTTATCACTAATATGATAATACAAAATTCTTACGTATTCTATGGCCCTTTTCACAATGGTGTCAATGGGTGTTAATATATATATGTATATATATTTTTTTATATGCAATACATTTTTTAACAAGGTAAATATACAACGCACTTCATTGTATTGATACCTTTCCTGAAATGTGTATTTTACCTGTTACCGTCAGCATATCATATAAACTCAGTTGACATGCTATAGTCCAGTCAGTGGGGGATAAAAAAGGGCTCCACCTTGCAAAAGGTTAGGTAGTAGCGATTTTCACATATGTTGTTAAGATTGGGACTCTAAAGAAAAAAAAAAGTTTTCGACCTTGGGGGGTCGAGCTCGATCCGCCATCTTGGATTGAAGGTGCCAAAATTTGGTTTTTTCAAAATAATTATGAAGTGGTTGATTTTACAACCAAATTGTTGAAAGCAAACTTAAAGAAAACTAAATTACCTACATTTTTTGTAGAGAGTTTTTTTTTGTAAGTCTAATAAGTAACGAGTTACAGCGGTTGAAAGAAGAAAATTTTGACAAAAAATTGTAAAACTCCAGTTTTCTTGATAAATTTTATACGAACATATTACACAATATCATTTTAACGTATTTCTACGTTACAATATACTTATATAGTATCATCCGTGTACTCGATGACGTTGATTTGTTATAGTGGGATCCTAGTCTACAGCTGACTTGGCAACACTGATTGAGTCCTGGTTACAGGACGTTGCCTGGATGCTCATGTCTGCAGATGTTCTTTTCGATGAAACAATGCCAGTTCAAGTTTCACAAGAACGATTTTTAGCCAATGAAAATAACAAAGTCCGTCTGATTTCGATGCTTACAAAGCAATTTATACAGGATGATTTTACAGTTAAGCAGGCTGAAGAAGATGCTGATGAGTTGATTGTCAATACTGCGACTTCCTTGTGTTCATCATATGACGCTGTTTTCATTATTGGCGAAGACGTTGATCTCCTCGTTCTGCTGACAGCATTAGCACCACCCAAAAGTAGTATATATTTTCGCAAACCCGGGAGAGGCAAAACTTTTGAAAGACTGTGCTCCGCGAATAGTGTGAAATACAAAGAGGCGGCTGAGAATATTCTGTTTCTTCATGGCATTTAAGGCATTTAGCGGCTGCGATACAACATCGTCCTTCTTCAACCAAGGAAAAACAAAATTTTGTTCGCTTGTGCAAAACGACACAAGACTCAATGCCATGATAGGAATCTTCAAACAACATGATGCAACACCAGAAGACATAGCAGTTGCAAGAACACGCTTTCTTGTTGCTTTGTACGGGGGTGACATGGATAAGGAAACCTTGGAAGAAGTCCGCTACAAACGTTTCGCAAAGTCGATAACAAAAAGCAAATCAATCAAGCAATCAATCTTGCCTCTTTGCCACCAACGAACGACGCTGCACGGTACCATGCATTTAGAACGTACCATCAAGTCCAAAAATGGTATGGAATCCAAAAAAATCCAGAAACTGGGGCTGGAAACGTGACACCAACGGGCTTGTTCCAGCAAGAATGACAAAGAAACCAGCACCCGAGACTTTATTAAAATTTATTTCATGCAATTGTAAAAAAGGATGCGGCGTTGCATGTAGCTGCACGAAAGCTGGATTGAAGTGTTCTATTGTATGTGGGTGCTGTAATGGTCAAACATGCTGAAATTCGCTAGAGGTTCACATCGATGTCGAGGACGAAGAAGAAGAGATTTTGTCAATGAAAGACCAGAATCTCAGTATCACAGGCAATGAGTTAGATGATGACATTGGTGACGAAGACTGTTATTAAGTAACATAATTTATAGTAACATAATTCATAGTAATGTAACATAATTTCTAAATCTACCATCGCTAGTATATCTGTGGAGTAGACCTACTGGAGATACCACAATAAAAAAATGCGCCATGTTCTATACCTCATGGTGGTGTGGAAATGAGTTTACAAAATCTATAATATTATTGTGCCATCGTCTGGACGGTCTGGGCCCTCTGATTGGTCGAATTCAAATTGTCTGTTTCGGCTAAATTCCGCTAACTTGAAAATTAAGACCCGATTTCATACTAAAATAGGAACACCAGATTTCTTCAAAAGCATCGTTTCTGCTTATATGATTTTTGGATAATATCGAAGAAAATAAGTTTTAGAAAGTTCACAATCCATTGGATTAATTACATTACAGTAAAAATTATCCATAATTACGTTTTATATATTTGACGTCTGTCAAGAATCAAACATTCCAAGGTTCCTTAAAAATGTCAATCCCTCCTTTACCGGCCGCTGGAGTAGTTTCGCTATTGGCCGACAGAGCGCATAATAGCGATATACAAATACGTACAATTTCATTTATTCAAACAACGGTAATTATTTAAGGGGAAACTACCGTTTTAATACGCATTTACAAATAAAACAAACATTTGATTCAACTTAATGACAATAAACAACAACTCTTTGCATGTACGATTTTGAAAAATATTGATATTTAATATTATTTACGTAGATAATAATTTCGCACTATTTGACAGAACACCGACATGAAGTTAACAATACGCGGAAGTATAGGCACTGCCAACCCAATAAAATAACATGAAAGACAATCGGAAGATAGAAACGCTTCGTTGATTGTAAAATTAGCCAACAAATCTCTAATCTGATATGTACTTATATGTATAATAAAACAATCATTTTGCCAGGTATATAATATATATTAAGGTATTATTCGGAATCGCTGGACAGGGATAATACGAAATATTTTTTAAATAAAACCTTCGGATTTACCTTAATTAATATAAAAGGAATCTGAATGCATTTGGGAATTTTTTAATTTTAGCATTTTAATTTTTAATTACGTAAAATTAAAATTCGCTTTCGTTGTATTGGATGACAGCCGGAATAATTTCTATTGATGATATTTTCTTTTTTTGGTATTCCTGATATGAGTGGCTAGAATTTTTACCATTTACTCTATGCAAATACCAGGTAGGTGGTAGGTACTATTTTAGCCATAGTTAGGATAGGATATAGGTTAGGTTGGATTATTATAGGTTAGGTTAGGACATAGGTTAGGTTGGATTATTATAGGTTAGGCTGGATTATTATAGGTTAGTTAAGGTTATTATAGGTGAGGTTAAATAAAATAATAATGATAATAATAGCCAAATAAATCATTTGTGCTTTTTAAGTAGGCACTATTTTGCCAGAATATTGTATTACATTATATTTTTTTAATTTACGTTTTTCAATTGTCTCTAGCCGCTCATTTCAGGAATACCGACAAAAGAAAATGTTATCAACAGAAATTATTCAGGCTGTCATCCCATACAGCGAAAGCGAATTTTCATTTTACGTAATTAAAAATTAAAAAATTTCAAAATGCTGTTCGATTCCTTTTATAGTAATTAAGGTAAATCAGAAGGTATTATTTAAAAATATTTCGTATTTTCCGTGTCCAGCGATTCCGAATATTTACCTATATTAATTTACATTTAGCCATTTAGGCAATTATTCGGGAAATAAAAATAAAAGTAAAGTTTTACCCGAACAACTGTCATTCTTATTATGCCTAAACTCCTTCCTGTTCCGTGTTTTAACAATATATACTCACCCTCTCTCTGTGAATGACCTAATATCTACCTATTAAATGTAACTGTTGTAAGTATCACTCAAACTGGGCGAAGCCCAACCGATTGCCGCCCGAAGGGCCTAGCAGAAAAAAACCCGCGGAGCGGGTTTTTAACTGCTAGTTATTATAATTATGTAATGAATAACCCGAAAAAATTACAAAGTTGGGAATTTCATCATTTTTTAGAAAAATATTCACATTTCCGCCACTGTAACTCATTACCTATTAGACTTACAAAAAAAACTATGTACAAAAAATGTAGGTAATTTAGTTGTCTTTAAGTTTGCCTTCATCAATTTGGTTGTAAAAACGACCACTTCACAATTATTTTGAAAAAAACAAATTTTGGCACCTTCAATCCAAGATGGCGGGTCGAGCTTGTTACCTAATCAAGAACGCTCCCGACCCGAAGATAACACCGAGCACACCCAGCATCCGGCTATACATCTTATCTAGCGGTGTCTACACTTGGTGATCCACCAAATAACATTATCATCATCGACGATGGACCCGGACGTGGGAGCGCGTGACCGCCCGCACAATGCCCTATCAACGAGAGCACCGATAAATAGGACTGCAACACCTCACAGGGTGTCAATCTTCAACCTTCAGTTAACAAGACTACTTGTCAATATTGTTGTTAGATTCTCCATTTGAAATTACGTTTAACTCGCTTGTAATTGTGTGTTTTATAAATAAATATTGTTACTTCACCGTCTCATCATTTTATTTAATTAAAATAAAATAAAGGAAAACCAAGAAAGTTAACTGGCGCCCAACTAGGAGGCTTCGAGAACAATCCCAAGCGTTCCAGATACCTGGATCTGGCTAAGAAGTTCTGGCTGATATCGTTTCAACCCGTCGCAGAAGTCCCGAACCCACAAATCGTTAACCTCATTGAAGACACTATGAAGAAAACGCTGATAATTTACATGTGAGTACGTTTTTTCAAATTTTTCGTCTATCCCATAATCCGATAGATCCTTACCCTTCTTTATCCACAAAGACAGAGTGTATTTTTTCTTTCTCATCCAAGAGAAAGTTATATTTGTAGTACTAAGTAGTCCTATATATTTTTATATAATTTTTCAATCTAAAATTAAAAATGGCACTATCAAACGAGAGATCCGCGTCATGCACAGATTCCATCTTCGAGTACCACGGGTCTCCAGATGAGTTTTATTTCTTCATCAAGTCAGCTAGAGGCTTTTTATCTAGAAATGGCAATACACCTAATAATGTGGAAAAAATTATTTCTAAATTAAAAGGTAAAGCCCTACAAGTAATTCTAATGCACGACCACGATTTTACAATAGAAAAGATATTTGAAATTTTACAAAAAGAATGTGGCGATAATAAAACAATTTCGTTATTGCAGACGGAACTAATTAATTTACAAAGAGGAAACCGAGATTTCTCAACTGTTATACATGAGGTCAACAAGATACTGTTCGCGATAAAAATAAAGATAACCGAGTCAGTCGGTGCAACAAACGCACCAGTAATATTTGCCGCTTATCAAGATACAGCTCGTAATACTATAGTGAATATGTTGCCAACGCACATTAAGTGTGCAAATTTAAATAAAGATTATGAAACTTTGTGTCACGAAATTCGAACCTTAGACGCATACGGTGAACTTACTAAGAAAACATCGACGCAACGTCCCTTTGCCACGGAATCGTTTAATGACCATCATTTCGCGTCCGGAAGGCAACGTTCGGCTTTGAATAATAGAGAGCTATGGGGAAACCGCGTTTGGCAAAATAATAGTAATTTTAATAAAGACGTTGGACAAACTGCACTCGAAAAAAATAATTCCTACACACCGCGTCAGTCCCACTTTGGTAATAAAAGTGATAATCTTACTCCGCGCCGATATAGTAATAGCCAACCGACATTTTTACCGCGCAATAATAATTACAATAGAAATGAGGATGTTAGCATGCGTACTGCACCTCAGCGTCGCCCTGATAGAGGGCCCATCATCAATTTAGGAAACGATCGCATGGCTCAGGAATTGTTCCATAGTGAACACCCTGAGGATTTTCAAGAGGGAGAAATAGAAGCTCCAACTCCATAATCCATTTGCACAATTTAACTTGTGGTCTACCTTTTATTAAAGCACCCCTGAGAATTAAAATATTAATAGATACGGGCAGTATGAAATCATTCATGACTCAGGAATTATATAATAAACTATTCTTTGGCTGTAAATACATAGATGAATCTTTTGCGGTACAAACAGCGCATCAAAAGACTTACCACAAAGGAACCGTCATTACCCCGTTCTGGAAGAAAGTTTTTGGTGAAAACGACAACGAAATGCGCTTTCACGTTTTTAATTTTTCAAATAATTATAATGTTTTACTAGGCATAGATATGTTAAGTTTAATGGGGGCCACGTTAGTATTAAGAGATAAGGTGCTGCGTACGCCAAATAAAATTGTAAAGCTCTTTCATACGGAAGAAGCGAACGATTTAGATAATATTCTAAACAATAATCAGGATTTATTTTCGACAGAATTGTCAGGGAACTGTGCCCCTGTGGCGGAACATAAGATAACGCTATTAACGGAAGCGCCGGTATACCAAAGGGCTTATCGCCTACCGCACTATCAGCGTAATGAAATAGACTCGCAACTCCAAAAAATGTTCAAAGATGGGATCATCAGGCCTAGTAACTCCCCTTGGGCGAGTCCCGTTCATCTCGTACCTAAAAAAAATGACCAATCCGACATTAAAAAATGGCGTATGGTTGTAGATTTTCGACGCCTTAACGAACAGACTCGTAGCGATAAATTTCCGCTCCCGAACATAGAAGATATTTTTGCACAACTGAATGGTAATAAATATTTTTCCACGCTAGATTTAACGAGTGGATATCATCAAATAAGAATGGCAGAATGCGATATTGAAAAAACTGCCTTCAGCGTCCCTAATCAACATTGGGAGTTTCTTCGAATGCCCTTCGGATTGAAAAACGCAGGAGCCTCCTTCCAACGAATGATGAATGACGTCCTACGCAAATATATCGGGAAGATATGCCTTGTTTACTTAGATGACGTCATCGTGTATTCTAAAAACGAGTGCGATCACCTTAAGAATTTGGAAATAATTTTTAACGCTCTGAGAGCCGCAAATTTAAAAATTAACATGAACAAATGTCATTTTATGCAAAAGGAAGTGAAATTTTTAGGGCATATACTAAATGAGACTGGTCTACAACCAGACCCGGCAAAACTAGATGCCATACGTAAATTCCCCAAGCCTAGGAATATTAAAGAAATAAAATCGTTTTTAGGTCTAATAGGATATTATCGCAAGTTTGCCCCTAACTTAAGCGTGGTTACTAAACCACTAACCGAATGCACACGAAAGGGTGTTAAAATTGATACTAATTGTGAACGATTCGTTAAAGCGTTTCATCAATGTAAAGAACTGCTAATGAACGCTCCTGTATTAAGATACCCCGATTTTGACAAGGAATTTACCATTACGACGGACGCTAGCAATATAGCCCTCGGCGCCGTACTGAGTCAAGACTCGCACCCAATTGCGTATATCTCGCGTACGCTTTCCGTAACGGAAACTAAGTATAACACGACGGAAAAGGAATTGCTAGGCATACTATGGTCCCTGCAGCAGTTTCGACCATACGTTTATGGCCGCCATTTTCAAATCGAAACAGACCACCAGCCTCTAGTCTGGTTAACAAAACTAAGAGAACCGAACGCAAAACTAACGCGATGGAGATTGAAACTCCAAGAATACGATTTTTCTATAAAACATAAAAAGGGTAATACTAATCATGTAGCGGATGCGCTTTCGCGAGTCGAGATTAATATGAACGAAACAACCACCAGTTCGATGATGGGAGAAGTTGCCTCATGCTCCCGAAGTGTAGTTAGCACTTTGCACAGCAATACGGACGATAACGAATCCGGCATTCCAATTAGACACGAACATCCTCCTCCTAGAATGAATAGGATATTTGTCAAGACCGCAGCAACAGCCTCACGAAAACTACAAGTTAAAGAAAACGGAACTGACCATGTATGGTACATTCCCGCAGATGATGCAACTAATGTATTCATGCATTTTATAGAGCAATGTTGTGATAAAAATAAATATGCTATAATTATAGAAGACGATTTAATGTACGAACGGTTAAGCGAAAGTTATAGAAAAAATGTTGATAAGAACTCTTTAAAATTAATTCGTTACACTGATATAAAAAATTGAACCTACCAATAAAGAAGAAGAAGATGAAATAATATATTCGACACATGTAGAAAACCAACGACACGTTGGATTAGAAGCCTTAATGACGAAAATAAAAAGGAAATATTACTTTTCACAAATGCGCCACAAAATTGTGAAATACCTCAAGGCATGCATAGTATGTCAACAAACTAAATATAATAGGCACCCGGTATTGGCGCCATTAGAATCCACCATCACTCCACATACTCCAATGGAGATTTGGCAGATAGACACATTTCATTTTAATAGGAGACGTTATTTAACCATCATAGATCGTTTCTCTAAGTGGTCACACTGCGCACCACTTGATAACAATAGCAGCATAGCTGTAAGCGATATATTAATAAACATATTCTCTATTGTAGGAGTACCTAAGGAAATCCACCTAGACCATGAGACCATATTAAATTCGGTAACAATTCGCGAACTACTAGCCCTTTATAAAATAAATGTACACCTAACCACGGTGGACCACGCTCAATCGAAAGGAGATATAGAACGGTTCCACTCAACTTTCATCGAAATATTACGCATAAACAGACAAGTGTTAGATAAATCTACCCCTACGGTTCAAATTGCTCTAGGTATAATAGCGTATAATAATACTATTCACAGTGTGACTCAACATACGCCGAATGAAATCCATTTCTGTCAGGGAAACAGAACCCTCGCCGAAGACGGGGTTATCACCCAAGATTACGTCGCGCAACACGCTAGAGAATGTAAAACCTTACATCAAATAATTTACAAAAGTCAAAATGTCATAAAGAATAAAACTTTAGCTCGTGTAAATAAGAATCGTAAGCAACAACAGATAAATATTGGAGATAAAATTTTGATACAAACCCATGACCGCGGTAAACATATCAATAAATTTCGTGGGCCGTATCTGGTCACCGCATTGCTACCCCATAATGTTTTGAAGTATGCCTCAGATAAGGGAATCGGAACAATTCATAAAGATAGTGTGAAATTGTTTCAGGCTAATCACGCTGACGCGATCCCTACGGATTCGACAAATAACAGACGATGAACACTTCATTATCTCACCGCTCGGGACCGCAAGAGTGGCAGAGGGTCAATTGAACGTCATCCACACATTAGACGTAAACCCATTAATAGTTCAAATGGAACAATTGGAATTTAATTTTAAGAAACTTTTGAAACAACATGATTTTAGCTTACCTAGCATAGGTATAGAAAGAATAGAATTTCTAATAGAAAATAATAACGGTTTATTACGTAATCTGATAAGTAAGCGAACTAAGCGAGGACTCATTAACGGTCTGGGGTCTATCATTAAGTACCTTACTGGTAATCTAGACGATAACGATTTAAATGAGTTGAAAGATAAAATTAACATTAATAACCACAGGGTATCTCTGACCTCTCGTACAATGGAGGACTATTACACGAAACTTAAAAATCTTTCCGATAACCAAATTGTTTTATGGTCACAAATAAGCCGCGACCATTACGAAGATATGAATGAATTATTGCTGATACACTTCATATATCAGGCAGAAACGATAACGGAACTGTTGGACCGCTTAACAGAAGCCGTGTTATTTGCTTCACATAATATGTACCATTATAGCATGTTAAAACCTGAGCTTTTTTTAGACGCTATTAAAAACGTAAATAAGCGACAGGTGCCATCAGAAGATTTTAATTTGCTTCAGCACTTGCTACAAGTAAGATTAGTACGATCAGAAAGAAAATTGCACTTCGTTATAACGTTAACTCTGGTAGAAGAGTTATTTTATAGTTATTATGATATTTTACCCATTATTTCCAAATCTTCCGATAATAATTGCCTTATACCCGCATCCCTCCCAAGACGAATTTTGAAGAATGGAAAAGATGTATTTTTAGCCGACAGATGTCAGGAGATGACCGACACTACGAGTATATGCAACAAACAGATTATAACATTAGACGACTGCACCAAAGGATTAGCGGATTCGCAAGACGAAAAAAACTGCACACTAAGAAAAATTTACTGTCCCAATGAGCACACCCGCCTCATTGCACAAAACATGATGTACGCCTTCAGGAACATCCCATCAACTATTTATATAAACTGCCATGAACACCAACGAGAGACTACTATCTTCAAATCTGTATTAATCAGCAGCCCAGATTGCAACATACAAGGAAAAACCCTAGCTATAGGACAAACGGTAAACCAGGAAGATATTGCGGTTACCTACTCCAAGGAAAAACTACAAGTGTCGAAACTTCCACAGATCCAAATTCAAGATCTTTCAAACACGAAAGGACACGAACTAACTATCCCTATCACAAACCCAATTGAAAGGAGTCTACATATATCATTAACCAGTGGCTGCATTATCGCCGTAGTTACATTACTCATATGGAAAATCTTCAAACTCTACTTCCAGAAGAAGAGGAGTTTGAATTTAAGGGGGGGTGTGTTACCTAATCAAGAACGCTCCCGACCCGAAGATAACACCGAGCACACCCAGCATCCGGCTATACATCTTATCTAGCGGTGTCTACACTTGGTGATCCACCAAATAACATTATCATCATCGACGATGGACCCGGACGTGGGAGCGCGTGACCGCCCGCACAATGCCCTATCAACGAGAGCACCGATAAATAGGACTGCAACACCTCACAGGGTGTCAATCTTCAACCTTCAGTTAACAAGACTACTTGTCAATATTGTTGTTAGATTCTCCATTTGAAATTACGTTTAACTCGCTTGTAATTGTGTGTTTTATAAATAAATATTGTTACTTCACCGTCTCATCATTTTATTTAATTAAAATAAAATAAAGGAAAACCAAGAAAGTTAACTAGCTCGACCTTCCCAAGGTCGAAAACTTTTTTTTCTTCCTTAGAGTCCCAATCTTAACAACATATATCAAAATCGCTACTACCTAACCTTTTGCAAGGTAAAACTCCCCACTGACTGGACTACTAACAGTCCAAGGTCGATTGATAAAATGTCCAAACAATACAAATCAAACATTTACCTAAAATATTTTCCCGTTTGGATCAGTGATGATAGCCACCTAAAAGAAAAAATTATTTACATATATATTTATTTATTAACGCCCTTTTATATAAAAGAATAGTAAAAATTATATATTAATACAGTACATATTTATTATACATAACTAAACTGCCTCAGTAACAATCGAGGAGTATTATTACGATGGAGTATATGATTTGACGACAAAAATATTCTGTTACTGCAGTCCAGTGCACTAAATTAATATATTTTGTAAGCAATAATTATTAGCCTGCAACACTCATCCACATTGAAAAATCATTAATCATTAGGTATCTAACGGTTATATTTTTACTTTATGTTATCATTAAGTATCTAACTGTTATATTTTTTTACTTTATGTTATCATTAGGTATCTAACTGTTATATTTTTTACTTTATGTTATCATTAGTTATCTAACTGTTATATTTTTACATTAATTGTCAACAGTTTGGTTGGGTTATCTGCACTTTGGAAGCATTAGTTCAAGTTGATGATATTCTAAAATCTGTACAAACTTTTGCAAGAATTAGTAGCAATGTTAATGAAATAATTTTTCTGACTAGTTAATATTGTTTCTGACTTAGATCTCAATGAAAGCAATAGAATTAAGCACCTTGGTATTATTAATAATTTCAAAGATGTCTCAAACAGCCGAAGCAATTCCAAATTTGAAAAATATCTGAAACAATTGATTGACGCGCAACGGTTAACTGTCAGCTTGACGTTTAAATAACTCCGGGCGATCCAAATCACGTCAGAACAAAGATTTTGGTAATTCAATGAATTTAAAAAACAGATTTTTAAACGCCAAACCAAGTTTTATAATATAAATCGTAGATAAACTTGTCCATTTTCGCTGAAATACAAATACACAAAATAACAAAAATAGCAATTGGTTTCAACGTAATTACTAGAATAAATAACTATTAATGCGGTGGGAAGTGATTAAAGATGCATTAAAGTTACATTTTTTCTCATTGAATGTTACGTTCTTAGATTAGGAAATAGGCATAAATTATTAAAATAACTCAAACTAAACCCTAAAACCTATTTAGTGCGACTATCGTGTGCGACTTAAACCCCCAATGTTAATATTTACTTGTCAACATTGGATAACTTCAAATCAAGTGTCATTTTTGGTAATTATTGGGAATCGCTGGACAAAGATTACATGAAATATTTTTAAATAAAACCTTCTGATTTACCTTAATTACTATAAAAGGAATTTGACTGCATTTGGGATATTTTTAATTTTAGCATTTTAATTTTTAATTACGTAAATCGAAAATTCACTCTCGTTGTATGGGATGACATCTGGAATGGCTGGAATGGTTTCTGTTGATAAAATTTTCTTTTGTTGGTATTCCTGATACGAGTGGCTATATTTTTTACCATGTGCAAATAATAGGTAGGTACTATTTTAGCCAAACTTGAAAAATAAAATAAAGATATTTAGGTATGTTTTATAAAAAAGAAAAATTAAAAAAGGTGAGGTTATTATAGGTTAGGTTGGATTATTATAGGTTAAGATTTAAGATTTTCACGGCCAAAAATATTTTTGTTATTTGTTTTTGGGGTGTTATGCCGTGTTGCGCTAACTCCTTCTATAGCCAACGTTTCGGACAACATTGCAGTGTCCATCATCAACACATCTGCCCTGATGATGGACACTGCAATGTTGTCCGAAACGTTGGCTAAAGAAGGAGTTAGCGCAACACGGCATAACGCCCCAAAAACAAATAACAAAAATATTATAGGTTAGGTTAGTTTATTATAAGGATTTAGGTTAGGTTAGGATAGATTGGATATTATAGGTTAGGTTGGATTATTAAAGGTTAGGTTCGATATTATAGGGTTAGGTAGGATTGTTATTAGGATATAGGTTAGGTTAGGTTAGATTGGATTATTGTAGGTTGGGTTTTATTATTATAGGCTAGGTTGGATTATTATAGGTTAGGTAGGATTATTATTAGGATATAGGTTAGGTTAGATTAGGTTGGATTCTTATAGGTTAGGTAGGATTATTATTAGGATATAGGTTAGGTTAGGTTAGGTTAGGTTGGATTATTATAGGTTAGGTTGGTTTATTATTAGGATTTAGGTTAGGTTAGGTTAGGTTGGATTATTGTAGGTTGGGTTCGATTATTATAGGTTAGGTTCGATTATTATTAGGATATAGGTTAGGTTAGGTAAGGTTGGATTATTATAGTTTAGGTTAGGTTGGATTATTATCGGTTAAGTTAGGTGTGTTGGGTTAGGTTAGGATATAGGTTAGGTTAGGTTAGGTTGGATTATTATGGGTTAGGTTAGGATATAGGTTAGGTTGGGATTTAGGTTAGGTTAGTTTAGGTTTGATTATTATAGGTTAGGTTACTATAGTTTAGTTTAAATAAAAAATAATTATAATAATACCTTAATATAAATAATTTAAGTTTTTTAAGTAACATAAAAATATTTTATTTTTCGAGTTTGGCCAAAACAGTACCTAACTAGAATTTGCATTCTGAAATGATTCAAATTCTAGCTACTCGTATCAGGAATACCAACAAAAGAAAATGTCATCAACAGAAATCATTCCAGCTGTCATCCCATACAACGAACGTGAATTTTAAATTTACGTAATTAAAAATTAAAATGCTAAAATTAAAAATATCCCAAATGAAGTCAGATTCCTTCTATAGTAATTAAGGTAAATCAGAAGGTTTTATTCAAAAATATTTCATATAATCCTTGTCCAGCGATTCCGAATATTTACCTCATTTTTTAAAGAGCCAGCAGAATGCAGTGGAAATCGACAAGTTTACCAAATCCTAATAATATTATTATTTAACTGCAATATATATATATATATATCTTGTCTAATAAGAGAAAAGAGGCAAGTAAGAGACACTCTTATTTTTCCAGTAAATTCTTAATTCAAACATTGCTCACGTTTGACAAAAATAAACATAAAAATGATTTCAATCAATATGAACGTAATAAACGATAAAACCGGGTGGCGTTTTTGTATTCGAAAGTTACTTTGAATACTACTTCAAGGCCGACTAGAGTGGGGGCCCGTGACTCGTGACATTTAGGTGTACTAGAGAGCCAATATTTAAAATTAATGGCACTATTGATGTTGTTGTAACCTAAAAAATAAAAATTTAAAAAATATATATACATATAAACAACACCAATAATGACGAATTTTTTAAACTTAGCACTATTATCACACTCAAAAGTGACGAGCCGCTTCTGATAGGGGGCCTGGGCGTGTGTGGATTTTGAGGGGTCAAGTGATTAAGTCAGTGCTGTGTCATAATAGAGCAACGAAGGTTTGCAAATAGAGGCGATTCTTATTAATACTCGTTGTTACTGCAGATTTGTGTGTTATTTTATGGCAAGCTTATAATTAACCGAGTGATCAGACTATTTTAAACAGTGTAGTGTAGTTGGCGACAGCACTGACTTCGTAATTTGGCTGTTACTAAACGAATTGTGACAGATTAGTATTAAAACTACGAAAATCGAAAGTACTCCAATTGACGTAGTTTTTTCTTGCCATTTTGAGATTTCCACAGCCCGTCTATATATATATATTGTAACGTCATTGTAAATATACATATATTTCAAGAAGGTTGAATAGAATTGCACTCTCGGGTTATGGTGGCACTGGAGACAGAGTTGGTTAACGCGTTCTTCACCGGAGAGGAAAGTTACTGAAGTTAAGAAAAGTCCACCAAATCCTGTTTTTCTGTGTCTTTCGATTTTTTATCAGTCGAATATATTTACACTTTTTTGCATTTATCTTTTTTGGCTAGATCGAGCAAAACAGTAGATTCTGCACCTGGAAAATAAAAAAAATGTCTCTCTACAGTAATTATTATTACCCGTTTGATAAAGGAACAAAATCAATTTTATGATACTCGTGCAATCATTCATCTGTCGGGGGATATTCAGGCATGAAAAATGTGCGTAGTTTAAATGTGTATTTTTTTATTCCTATTTACGATTTCACAGCCATTGCAATTTTCGGCTTTACCAATATTGTTTATCGTTTATTTGGGTGTTGGGTTTATTTTGATCTGTTCAACCGTGAATTGTTTCGCAACCATTAGTGGGAACATTCGCACAAAGCGTTTGCATGCCAAATAACTGTAGAGGCAATATGTTTTATTGTTGTACGCCTATATTTTATTTTCGTTTGGTTGGTATTTATTTGGCTTGAAAATTATGGCTCGCTTATTTCACAGATTACGTATTTTTTATAATTTAAAATGTTAATCAATTTCACCAGAAGTAAGGAAAAATGAGCTTACTTTGGGCAAACAGACACGTTATTTGGTTTTTCTCTTTAGGTGTTAATTCACTTGGGATTCAAGCTGGGATCTCACCTCATCTATTCTACAATCTATTTCATAGAATGTGTGAAAAATATCAGTGAGAACATTCTTTCTATGCGATAGAAACTCAAAGTTGAATCAACTTCACTTTTCGTTCTATGAAATGGACCATAAAATAGATAAGGTAAGAGCCCAGTAAGGCTCCCTTATAAATGTTGAAAAGAAGAAGAAGATGATGAATATTTTATTTAAAAATTCGTATTTTTAATAGAAATTTACAAGACATGTTGCATTGAATCATCGTAGTAGGCAAATGCCTGTTTCATGTTGACCAATACATTATCCTTATTTTGAATAAAAGGTAAACAATACAAATTAAGAACTTGGGACTTACTAATAAACGTGTTTCAAACCCTACACAACAATTAATAATCCTTAATGTAGAGTAAATGGATGTTTGAAATCTGCTTTGAAAGGGAGATAATATGTAAATGAATGATGTACAGAACGCGCTTATATTAAAACATGATTAAAATTAATAGGCGTAAACGGAAATATTGAATGAAACATAACATTTTTAAATTGGATAAAAAATCTCGGTAAGCATGTAGTATTTAAAGAAACACTGCATCATATTCTATTATTCACACCTATAACATGTTAAATAACACAAAACAATTTTCGGGATATGCTTTGCGATTTTTTTCTATCGACGGAATATCATATGATTACTTTTTTTAATGCATATCCATTTAAACAATTATAATAAACACGGGCAACGAACGTTCTCTTATCTTGTATCTACTATATTATGTAATGCAATGCCAATGCATATAAAAGCTAATAAAATTACACCACCGAACTTAAAAAATGGTTAATAGATCAAGTTTTTTATTATAATATTGAAATTGTCTCTAAGCACCTGTACATTTTATCAAAATTCAAAAAAATATTTACTGCACAAAAATACAGAGTACAAAGGGTATATATATATAGGTTACATCCTATTTCTTCCAGCTAACCCAACAAATACACATTATATTACATAACCCAACATGTTGACAAATGTATGTAACAAATGTTACCACCCAACATGTTAACAAATGTATGTAAATAATAAAAAAAAAAAAAAACATAGGTATTTATTTTATCTATGATATTTATTTAAGGTGTAGTGACATTTGTTTAAAAGAAATGTTTTTAGTAATGATTCAAATTTAAGTATGTCGGTTATTTGTTTGATGCTACGTGTAAGGTTGTTATATAATTTAATGGCCATGTAGTGTGGTCCTTTTTGAAATATAGTTTTGTTTGCTTTTGGGATTAATAAGTTTTCTGTGAACCTTGTAGCGTGTTTATGTGTTGAGTTTTTTGTGGGAACTTTTCTGGAGATGATCAAACTAACAGGCATAACTCCATTATATATATGGCCGTCACTGTCAGAAGTTTGAGATTTTTAAAAATTGGTCTACGTGAATCCATTAGTATCTATTTGTTTTTTGCATGCAATCTTTTGTATTAAATATGCCCATGAGTATTTGAGTATGTTATGTGAGTGTATGTATGCCTATATGTATGCTGCCTGTGGTATATCTATATGTCTGTGTATTTTATGTCTTTTTATTGTAGTCACTTGGTATGTTATTCTTCTATCGGTTTTCTATATTGTGGTTTCTCATTATATTTGTGCTGTTTTATAATCATTATTGTTAAATTGACCTGGTGACAAACTGCTTGGTAATTTATAATGAAGAATAAAAACATAGTCTAAATAGAGATTATCTTAAAAAATTACATTAATATATATTTTTTAGGTACTTGATCAGTTAACATTTCGGTAGAACTTCAGAATGTGGGGTCTTAACCCTTTCACCCGCATTATTGTTTGAACATATATAAAATATGTAATGCTTGATAATACATCAAAAAATTATTTTAAAATTTTTGGTATTTAATTTTTTAGAAATTATTCCACCATAATTTGGCTTAACATTGGGCGTCAGAGGGTATTTTTTAAATAGTAATGTGAATTAAACATAACACAAAAGTAATACAAATTACTGTTTCATGTCAAAAATGTACATTTACAATGTAGTGATAATCTCTAAAGTTTGAAACAAATAACATTTTAACTAAAATTCATTCAAAAATAAAGAAATAATCTTTAAAAATTCACTTTACTAGTTGAAAATATGTCCGTCACTATCAGTGTTAATTTGAATGAACATTGAAATTCGTTTACGATATTCTGACAAATGACTGTGAACAGTGAATTGAACTGATGTTATTATAATAGAACACATTTAAGCGTTAAAATATTTGTAATCCGAGTCGAAAATATTGATATCTCACCATGAAGTAATCAATGACGGCAGAAATTTGATGAAACTCACAATCAGCAGATGTCAAAATAATCGTTTTGTGGCGGGAATAAGGATTTCACCCGAGCGGAAAAAATAGACGCCACGGAATGGACTACAAGTTATAAGAAAACAAAAAAATGGCTTTTCTAAATCGCTACCGTTACGGTAAAAAAATCACAAAGTTTGTGTTAATTTGAATTAACACTGGGGATGAAACTTCATAATCCGCACTACAACCAGTGGAGAGTTTGGACCTCTCTAGCGAATGACTCCACTCCTGCTGTCTTCCTACATTATTATTTTAATTTAAAGGATGCGATGTAAGCTAAGTTAGCGTTTCGTACACCCTTGCCTTGTCCATCATCACGACAGTCATGGATTGTTAATGTAGTTATATGTTCATCCATGTGATACCGTTTCACGGGCTACCGTCGTTAAAGCGACCCTAAATGTGTATCGATAAGTATAGTGTTAACTCGGCGTCCCTATTAATGTTAATTGGGTGCTTATTCGTTTCAATTGCTTTTGTAGATGGGTTTTGGGTCTTGAACAACCTTATATAACCTTCGAGGCTCAAATCCAAAGTAAAACACGATTTGGATTGAATGAACGAGTTTATAAATCATTTTTGTAGATATTCATTATAGTTGGTCGTAATAGACTTTAGATCAAAATTGGAGTCCTTAAATAATATTAATATTTATGTAATCTGTATAGCACCGTTTTTGTGAGAAATAAAATTTTACTTGGACTCCATCTGATTCAAGGAAAGCAAGATTTCGCTGGAGTTTCCGATTATGTTTACGTTTTATTCACCTTAAAATGTTCACAACTGCCAGAGAGCAGAAATCCTTCGTAAAGGTGCACTTAAAACTTGGAGAATAAAAAAATGTTTTGAAAAAAAAAAATAACGTTATTTTGGTCTCCGGTGAAATTTTTGCCAAATAAAAACACAAAAAAACAGTTGGTGAGAAGTTGGGCAACCAGTAAATGTTTTTTTTTGTTTGGTTTTGAAAAACACTTGAAAAAAAATCGAGACGGTCACCCGCAGGCCAAAAAAAATCTTTAATCGAAATGATGTAAGGAATCAATACTAGTTAAAGTAAGTCAAGTACGTTCCTTAAAACCTTTATATCTCTTTACTACAGTAAAATTATGCTTACTAACTAAGCACAAGATATGTTAAAATCTTTGGTAATATATTACGGTATGAATTTTTTGTGTTTGTCTTTTTAAGTACCCTTCAGAGTTCGATTTGTTCCTACGCTATTCTCAACCCTTATTCCAACCTTGTTTATTAGTTTTGGAATTGTTTTAATGTTTGCTCAAATTACATATTAATAATATTTTCCCCTGATACGTTTTATTTACATTCAAAATTATTTGTTTATATACCGTATGCGTTAAGCGTAGTATAAACGGGTAGTGAGTTTGCCCAATTATAATAATAACAGAAGTTTTATTGCTTGCGTTTAAAACATTAATATTCATTGAAATATTTACCTAGTTTACTGTTTGTTTTTTGTAATAATTAAATATTTAAAACGTTAAAATTCGAGTAAAAGCTACACTGTTTTTCAACATTAAATGAGGCCATTATATTAATTAGGTATTATTGTTGTGTGCAAATATTGACGTAAATAATGAGAACGTGATATTGTTTCCTATTCTATTAAAAAAAGTGGGGCAAATGAAAATTATCCACGGTAATGGAGTATGATTTAATTTTCATTTGGTTTAGTTAAAAGTCTTAATATTATTTTTATCTCTATTATGTATGTATCGTTTAGCCTACACGACAAAAAGAGGTAATTCAAATATCTGAACTAATTAAAAATCTTGATTATACAATGGTTCATCAACAAAGGTCGTGCGAAATTAGTCCACTGGCCCAAACTAAATTAAAAGTTCTTTAATTCCATGATTGTTACCTATGCAGTCGAGGAGTGACTCTCGACTATCAATCCGAAGGTGGTAGGATCAAATTCCGGCGTGCGCAAGTAAATTTTATTTGTTGAATTTGTGTTATTTCACAATTAGTATACTTGCGGCACGTTCTAAAGTGGAAGATACTCTCAGTGTCCTTGTCTAATACCAGACTTTGGTGACTAGATCTGAATAGACAGGTTCCACCTTCCCCTCCCCACTACTATTAGCCTCACAATATACCCCAATTGGGGATGCCATAGTCTCACTGGCTAGATGGTTGTGAGCAGTTGGTATTCTGGTGCGGTACCGCCCTGACATAATTACGTCCAATATTTTTGCTTTAAACTTAAAATGTACCCATCGAATTTAGTACATATTGTTAAAATTAAATATTTGTTAATTAGCCTGTCTCAACACTAGGATTTCCTTCGTGAGACTAATCGAAAATAAAATTTCCTCTGACATCATAAGATAGTACTAGGTAACTTAATATGTATTAACCATATTATATTTTATGTAAAATTTTCAAATGAATTTTAAAATTTGTCCAAAGAAAACGACAAATCAAAATTCAAACTTTCTTCTGGAAGGTAGGTACCATAACATTGAAAAAATGCGAATATCAAAGTCCAAATAAACAAGAAGATTTATCAGTGTTGCAAAAGAATTATTATTATTAAAAAATGCGAATATCAAAGTCCAAATAAACAAGAAGATTTATCAGTGTTGCAAAAGAATTATTATTATTAAAAAATGCGAATATCAAAGTCCAAATAAACAAGAAGATTTATCAGTGTTGCAAAAGAATTATTATTATTAAAAAATGCGAATATCAAAGTCCAAATAAACAAGAAGATTTATCAGTGTTGCAAAAGAATTATTATTATTAAAAAATGCGAATATCAAAGTCCAAATAAACAAGAAGATTTATCAGTGTTGCAAAAGAATTATTATTATTAAAAAATGCGAATATCAAAGTCCAAATAAACAAGAAGATTTATCAGTGTTGCAAAAGAATTATTATTATTAAAAAATGCGAATATCAAAGTCCAAATAAACAAGAAGATTTATCAGTGTTGCAAAAGAATTATTATTATTAAAAAATGCGAATATCAAAGTCCAAATAAACAAGAAGATTTATCAGTGTTGCAAAAGAATTATTATTATTAAAAAATGCGAATATCAAAGTCCAAATAAACAAGAAGATTTATCAGTGTTGCAAAAGAATTATTATTATTAAAAAATGCGAATATCAAAGTCCAAATAAACAAGAAGATTTATCAGTGTTGCAAAAGAATTATTATTATTAAAAAATGCGAATATCAAAGTCCAAATAAACAAGAAGATTTATCAGTGTTGCAAAAGAATTATTATTAATTATTATTACCTGAACATTAAAACGGCGACCATATTGAACCGGAAACGGAAGGAAGAAAAAAATTTAACAGACATGCGAAATGCAAAACGGTCGAGTTTAAACAGGAGTTTGCCACGCTCAGTCAATAAATGGTAATAATAATTATCAACTATGGTAAACCTTTTTAACCATTTAACTATTTTTGTTGTTGCTTGCATTTTGGAGTGTACTCTCGAGAGTTGAAAATTCTATAAAAAGGTATAATAATGATCCGATGTCATTAGCTAGGTACTTTCCAACCTTCCTTTCCCAATGTCCAAATCGATTTATAGGCCACTGCAATTAGCGATTCGCGATCGAAGTAATTCCGGTAGTCCCAATTTTTTTATATGTTATATAAACTGATCCCTTGATGTAAAATCTGAGTTTCCGACCTTGGCGCACCTGTGCTCGCGCCGCCATTTTGAAAAAACTGGCCGAAATCGGGCCAAAATCTAGTTTTTCCCAAATATCTCATTTCCAATGCAAATTTCGGCTAAAGTATTTCTACAAGTATAATAGAACATAAAATAACCTACAACTTTTGTAGAAAAAAAATTCTTCTATCTCTAATAGGTACCGAGGTAGAAAGTCGTAAAGGTGTGTATATTTTTGAAAAAACAAGTTTTTTGCGCGACTAGGTTTGGTTTTTTATAAATACCTCGTTTCCAGTACAATTTTGTGAAAAATTTATTGATAATAATTTTGTAGAAAATAAAATTTCGTTTAAGAAATAGGTATATAATTTTTTTTTTATCTCTATTACGTATCCAAACTCTAATCCACCAAAACCAGGCCAAAAATTGAAACAGAGGTTAGTTGTTTTAAACTTGGCTTTCCTTGATTTTATTTTTCTTTAACAATTATTATTCTAAGAACATATAAGTTGACAAAAATCGTCATCCCTGTGTCAGACCTAGCTATAAATATAGTAGATAGACTATTTCAGCATATCGGTCGCCATACATTCCCAATGGGAAGACCACTAAAATAGGCCAAGCCACTACATTTGTGCTCGCAGCTTGGTCTGACATGCCTATCAGCGTAATCACAACATACATTTAAGATTATTAATACAATTAAGATGATAAGGTACATAAAAAATTGTTATTTTCGTAAAACTAACATTTATTGACATTCTTTTCTTTATTAGTTAAGTTGTCAGCATAACAAAAAATAAAATTAATGGTAGATCAGTTTAGATTGAAGTACGAGCCCTTGACTATAGTTTCTTACTTCTGGCCCTGAATAGCTTCTTCATCTGTCTTATCACCCAAATTTGTGGCGACTGGGTCATCATATTCCTCGTCATCGTCATCAACGAAGGCTTCTACAGCATTCTCGCAGGAGTTACCATTGCAATGAATGCAGAGTAGCGATTATTTCAAACCCGACTTTCTGCAGGTGCAGAATCCAACGCAACCTTTTTTGCATTGACATGATATGAAGTTCAGCAAAGCCTGAGATGCAGCTTCCTTCAACATTGTTACTGGAGTAAGTAACCCAACAGCATCCTTTTTCCACCCCCATTCAGTCGGATCTTTATCGCGACAAAGCCAAGTCTGCACTTGCAAGTATGTTCTTGAAGCGTGTTGCTGGACTGCATCTTTGGTGGGTGGTAGCCTGGATAAATTAAATTTGTTCTTTTTTACTCCTTTGACAAAAATGATGTACCTTAAATTTTCCAAATTTGATTTCTCGTTACCGCCATACAAAAGTGCAAATAGTTGTTCGGCAGCCAAAATGATTGTTTCTGTCTTTGCCTTTGGGTCTTGAAATACACGAGCAAGTTCATTCACTGAGTGGTTCTTGAGAAGAATATTACAAAATTTGTGTTTGCCTTGACCGAACGGAGCTCCAGTTGTATCGCAACCACTTATGGCATGAAAGAATAAAATGTTTTCAACTATTTCAATGTGTTTAAAACATTTGTTCGAGTACAACGCGTTAGGTGATTTACCTTTTCCAACATTTTGGTAATATACGTTGGGAGGTGAGAGAGCTGTGAGGAGTACCAGCAGATCAATATCCTGACCAACGATTATGTTGAGATGACAACGAATTTGCTGTGTTCACTATGAGGACGTCAGCATCCTCTTCAGCTTGTACTGTCGTTATGTGGGATCGTGCAAATAAGTTCTGAGTAGGGAAATAAAACGAGACTTGTTCTTCTCATTTCCCAGAAACTTTTCCTGTGGCACTTGTGGGTGCATGCTTTCAAAAAACAAAACTTCAGCAGAAGTTGTAACTCTGGCACGCCGTGCTCTTTCCACCCCTTTAGTGCTTTTCTTTTCCATAGAATCTGGGTATCCATCGAATACCACTACTGCATTGGATCCATAATGATTTTGTACATACCTGACATATTGCTGGAAAATTACTAAAAAAGGTTGAGCACGACCTCATACAACTTTGTGCAGTAAATATCCTCCATCAATTACGTGTATTTTACTGTTTCCCAGTTCTGTATTATTTGGTAGAGGGTTGAATGATGAATAAAAATAGACTTCGTTCCTTTGCGCATGCCTTCCTCTGAGAAAAGAGACAATGGTACAGGAGAGAGTTAATATTGAAAATATTCTTCAAGTTCACTTTCAGACTTTTTGGCAATACACATACGATGGAATAGCATTAATGGATCTATTGCCATAGTCACACCCTGATTTTTGACACTGATGGTCACCGCCGCAAGAGAAACTATCGCATCATTACGTTTTAAGTGTAGGTTTCCAAAGTTCTGGTTGATAACTTTAGACATAGCTAATTTCCCCATCTTTTCAGCCATGTGACAAGTGACTTTGCTATCCCCGATTGTGCCACTGCTAATAGACATAATTACGTTTGTTTTATGAAATGGTTCATGGCAAGCAAACCAATCAATGAGAGTTTGAACGTCTCGATCATCCCTCTTTATTCTTGTAGGCCTCATCTCTACATGTTGCTCTGACGTTCCTGATTCAATCCCACAGAATGACTCGATACCCTCACAAATGTTATGCAGATAAACGAATCCGAACTGTCTGTGATTCCCCATCCTTGGGTCAAACCTCCAGATGTTTTCATCGATCTCATCAGAGTTTGTTCGATGGTCATGTCAGACCAAATCCCTGACCAAAATTTATGAGACCGTCGAATCGTAAAGTACCCCTCTTTTGTAAATCTTTCATACTCGATTGAATCCATCTTCTCTTTCAATGTCAACATATCTTGAAGATACAGATGTGCACTTTTGGCGTAGTTGAAGTGAGCGGCTGCGTGAAAGAAAGGTATCATTTTTTGGACAGTTGCAAGATGAAGCTCCCAATTTCCAGTACGCTCCGCTTCAATATACAGCTCAATTAGTGTAGTCATCTCGAAGTACTAAACCCTGTGAAGCTCCGCTCCAGGCTCAAGACGTGACACGCGGCAACTGAAGGAAACCGGAGGGGAGGAGTAGAAGGGTGGGGGGTAGCCCTCCCCATACCGAAGTGCCCTCTAATAAATTTATAGATGTATGTATTTAAAAATGCATACAAAAATCTAATAACGTGATAATAAACCGTGATAGATTTTCTGTGCGTACCTACCTAGATTTGTTTCTTCTTTATATCGGTAAAAAAAACTGTATAAACATAAAAACTGCACAGCTTTTTTTGAAATTTTATGTTCTACATAATTAGTATCAATAAAATTTTCATGAAATTCCACTGGAAACGAGGTATTTATAAAAAACCAAACCTAGTCGCGCAAAAAACTTGTTTTTTCAAAAATAAACGCACCTTTACGACTTTCTACCTCGGTACCTATTAGAGATAGAAGAATTTTTTTTCTACAAAAGTTGTAGGTTATTTTATGTTTAATTATACTTGCAGAAATACTTTAGCCGAAATTTGCATTGGAAATGAGATATTTGGGAAAAAACTAGATTTTGGCCCGATTTCGGCGAGTTTTTTTCAAAATAGCGGCGCGAGCACAGGTGCGCCAAGGTCGGAAACTCAGATTTTACATCAGGGGATCAGTTTATATAACATATAAAAAAATTGGGACTACCGGAATTACTTCGATCGCGACCCCCTTTTTGGCGCTAATTGCACTGGCCTATTAGACTTTGAATTGTATGTACCTTTTGTTGAATTGAATTGTATGAAATTTCAACTCTAATTTATCCGACAACATAACCTTTGTTTTCATAAATTCTAAACTAAAAGACTTGGCACCGGTTTTTTCTCAGAATTTGAAAATTCATTTTGCAGTTGATTTTCAAGTCCTGATAAAGTTTTGTTCAAGTTCTGTCATTATTTCAGTTTTGTGAAACAATTGGCCCATAATGATATAATAAAATGACTTGAATAAAAACTTCACAGAAATTGGATTAACTCCTTGAAAAAACCCATCCTAACTCATAACTGAATCAAAATTGGCTGAAATATTGTGCAAAAGAAAGTATTTAAAGGCAACTGTGAAAATTAAGACAAAAATCACGGAACGGGACTCCAATCTTCCATTAGCGGTTTGTAGTTTTTTGCTATACCACTGTTGACACAACTATATTATGCATCTCCCTTTAACACATGTTCCTACATTCGTCCAACCACTTACCTATTACCCAATTACCTGTCCATGTCTGATGTTGTGGAGTGCCTTCGTATCTACATGACATTGCAACATTTATTTATTCAACCATTTATTACATTACTAGTCTGTTAAGAAAACCGTTACAGTAAACATATTTTTATAGTGCGTTTAATTTGAGTCTTTTACATAAGCTTGTGCAGTGATAACCAGCAGTGTCCCTCAAGCCATAAAATCGATCAAAAATACCAAAAGATAAATCAGAATCATTTTCCAAAAATAATTATTAACCACAGCTACCTCAATAGTTGTGTCAAATATTGATTTACATTACACAATAAAACCACCAACTGATTCGAATACCATATTTGCGACTCCAACAAGTTAACTCAAAATATTTGAAACTGGAAACTAAATCAAAGAAAACTAAATTTATTTTCGTCTACGTATAAACCACTTCAATATAACAACACATTTAAGCAAATATTTCGAATAAATTCAGACAAACAAGCTTCTATCAGCGTTCAAACCCAAGAATAAACGAATGTCAGTACAACTGAGAATTGAGTGAAGCCTCATTTGATATTCTCTCCTGGTCCTCCAGGCAGGTATTTCGTAGTTTAGTTACCTGGTCTCCGTACAATATACTAGCAGTAGGTTGGTATATGAGATGATTGTGTTCGGGTCGACAGTGGCCCCGGGAAGATGCCCTGACCAACCAACCTGTCCTATCTTGGAGAACTAAACTACCCCTGAGGGGGTTGTAATAATTGTTCTGCTGTACTGCTTAGGTACAATGTACATCGGACAGGACTCAAATTATGTTCAGAGGGGGGCAGAACGGATAAAGGATAAATGCACAATTTAAAGTTTAAAAAATTGTTTAAATTTATACATTAAGTAGAAAACAAGTTGAGAGTGAAATTTGAGAGATTTTAATAACTCTTTAAATTAGCACAGATTTCTTTTCCGGAGTATTGTGGTTTTTTTTTTTTTTTTTTTTTTTTATTATAAATTTTTAAAGATACAAGTTTTATGCAGTCCCACAAAGCTGTCACACATGACGGCTTGTCTGTAGGTTCTACAAATAATATATATAAACATTTTTAATTTTTAATACATGTATGACACAAAATTATACAATAAACAATATCACAAAATAATATATATCAAAGTACCTACCTATATACAAATTATTTAGGCAGGTACGTTGAGATGTTCAGGAATACATCAATAATAAAGTTCAGAGATACATTGATTCGTCGCTTATTAGCCAACGCTTAGTGTTAATACTACTACTTCTTTAAGGCGATGCACTACGTAGTAATGCAAAATCATGTGTTTTGGGTTTGAAAATTTGGTCGCCTAGAAATGTTTCAGATGCTTTAATTAAATACTGCGAGTAGAATACATCTTGGTCTTTGAAATAATCTAGTATTTTTATAAGCCCAGAAAAAAATAATGTATTAGGCCAATGAAAACTGCTTTAAAGTTCAAAATCTCCTACTTACGAACCCAATTTTGGTTATGGTTTTATTGTATAATATGGAAAATTAAGTTATTTATTAAATATTTATGCCTGAACATCCACAAAATAAAATAAAAGGCACTTTTTTTCCATGTTTTTTTCTTGCATAAATCAAAACTGGCGGATGGTGTTAAGCGGGAATTTAAACCTTATCGCCATCTACGTAAGGGGTGTTATTGATGGTGGCTTGATTTAAAATATTACACGACATAGTGCATCGCTTTAATCCATGTAGGTGTTTAATATTTTCGTAAAAGTTGTAGTTGTAAGTGTGTTGTATTCGTCACCATTTTATGATTACTGACTAACAAGTCGTTCTGTAAACAGTTTGTGTCTAAAAAAGCATGTTTAAAATATAAATCAAAACCAAAATTTCCTCTGAAATCATAAGATTTGTAAGTAGGTACTTAAATATCTACCTACTAAATTATTAAGGACGGGTTGTTTCGGAGAACTTGAACAATTCATTAAATTTCAACGTTCATTTTCAAGTTCTGTGAAAGATTTTTTCAAGTTCTGTTTTTATTTCAGTTTTGTCAAGCAACTAGCCTACAATGATATAATAACAGAACTTGAATACGACTTTCACAGAACCCGAAAATGAACGTTGAAATTTGATGAATTATTCAAATTCTCCGAAACAACCCGTCCTAAGTCTCATGTATTATGTTTAATCAATAAACATGATAATTTGACGATCAATCACATTTGAAAATAGAATTTAAAATAACGTATTTATTTGTTATTGAAAGATCGAGTACTCGACGTTTTCTTTTGTTTTAATTTAAGATTAAGGTTTTTTATTGAGAACCATTAACAACTTTAATTCACCTCCTGTCATGAAATCTCATTAGTTCTTTGCCAATTATTAGAGTATAATTCCGTTATTTGCCGCCCCGCCAAAAAAATTGAAATATTTCGGCGAGATTTATTGATTTTAAATCGAAAAAACTACAATTTTTTTAACCCTTAAATGCATGATTTATTAATTTTTCTGGAAAAAAATATATTTTGTAGATATTTACATGCATATGCAAGGAAATATAAAGAATTTATTTTATTTGTAATTTTTTAATGATATTTGATTAAAAAAAAATAGTTGCAAATTTACAACACCATGTATTTAATAAAAAATAATATGAACAATTTACGTATGAAAAAAAAAAAACCTAAAAAAAATTCTCAAAACTAATAAGTGTACCGGAAAAATACGAGTTATTACATATAAGTATTGTATCTACTTACCTAAGAAAATCAAAATAATAACAGCAAAACCAAACTGTAATTCTAACCTCCAACCAATTTTCGAGAATCTTCACTTTGTTGAAGAAATAGTGACATTTGACATTCGCGAAAGAAAAAAAAGGTGATGCCACTCGATAAAATATATTACCGTGAACTTGATAATTCTAAAACGGCATGCATTAAGTATACACCAAAGAGTTAAAGGTGGTTTGAACGGTATGTTGCAGTTTTACAACAGTATGCATTTAAGGGTTAAATACCTTAAAAAAACATGAACTTGAGAATCGGCGTAAGATAAGTTACCTATTCTTCTTTATCTAAATTCCTAATTCAGAGATTGACTGTTGCGAACTTCAGAGTCTAGTCAATTTAAGAGAACCTACTTGACACACCAGACACAAAAATTATGGAACAAACTCGCCAATTCATAGCATGGTTTAGCAAATAAATGTACCTAAGAAATTCGATGTTTAAAACAAACTTGACATTTTTTTATGTCAAAATATTATCTCTGAAAATATCAGTTTGATATTATTATTTATGTTTTATTTAATTGTAAACCACTGCAAAGCATGAAATTACTTTTTGGAATCCTTTTTTTTAACCATTATTTACAAAATTTTAAACGTTTCAATGTACTCAGTGAAAAAATCCCATGGGCGTATAGAAGAATAAATAAAGTCCTTCGCTAATGTATTTCTCGAGCGCCTCCGACTTATTCCACCATTCACTACTGTATACCACAATGTTACGTCGACTTTAATTCGATTCCTTATGTAATCATGTAATTAATGCCACGAGCCGTATAAGGAAACTGGCATATATTTTCAGAGCATTGCGAAATATACTAAACAAAAACACACTAAAAACAGTATACTTTTCCCTGTGTCAATCAATTTTATCGTACGGTATAATTGTCTGGGGAGGATGCTCTAAAACTGTACTAGATCCACTAAAAGCCCAAAAATTGATAATACGGACTATCTACAAAGCACATTATATACAACCCACGAAGGACTTATTTAAAGACTTTTAAGTTCTTAATAAAAAAAAATATATGTAAAAAATGTTACCTCTTATTTTAAATTCAAATTTACAAAAAAATATATATCCGATTCAAATTATAACACAAGATACTCGAACCAATACAACTATATTATTCCGGCAACAAAAACTTCAATGGCACAGTCCCAGTTTAACTTTCTTGCCCCTAAAATATTTAACAATTTATCAATTGAAATAAAGTCAATAACCAAATATCTCACTTTCAAAAAGGCGCTTGATGACTTCTTGATTAATGATTGTGACAGTGTTAATCACTTGTTTCTCATTCTCAGATAGTGAATAAACAACTATGTACAAGTAGGCATGTGTATATGTGTGTATGTATGTATGTATACATATATATTTGTATATCTTTGTATGAATATGTATGCATCTATAAATATGAATAAGTGTGTGTGTGGATGTATGCGTGTACACGCGTATTTACGCGCTCATACATGCATGTACACTTACACAACCAGAAAATAGAGTTATGTATTTGATCTTTTCCTGCATAATAGCATGTCTTAGACTTCTAAATTTTTTATTTTTTTGTTTTTCTTTTATTTTTATTTCTTCTTTATTCTTTTTATTTTCCTTTTTTTTGTCTTCTGCTTTCTACTTTAACATTTTTATATTTTCTATTTCCATTATAATTCATTCTAATATAATCTTTCATACTTTAAACATGTATAAATATTTAATTCATATGTTAACACTAGACCTCACATACTAACTATATACCATTGGTCGCCACGAGACAGGCAGTCGCCTAGTGTGGTGATTTAATGTATCACATGTAAGAAAATGTATTATTGTATTATCATGTATTCTATAAATAAATAAATAAATAAATAAAATATATACAGATATATTGCATTAAGTATTCCTCGTCCCTGACTTATTCTACCATGTAAACATCCCTAAACACTCCTAGCACTAGAAACAACAAACTTTGAAATTTTAAACGATATAGGTCGACTACTTTTCGAGTTTTGCGAGCACAAACATACCCAGAGTAATTTTTTATGTATTAAGATTAGAAACCACTTGGAATTTAACTCAACCATTTGGAATGCATTTAAAATATTAGATTTTATCCTGCCACAGATCGCCTTCAATGCAGAGAAGTTAAATTTTTTGGTAATAGTATTTCTGGATGAGAAATCTGAAAAATCGTTGAAAAAATTTTTTTACAGTATTTTTTGGGTCTAAAACTCCACTATATAAGCTGGAACCAACAATAAACATTCACAAGATAACTTGTAAATGAATCATATTTTGTTGAAGATTGAAATTCTATTCCAAGGAGCACAGAACGTATAGAGAGAAGAACAGTAACAGTTTACAAAGACAATCATGTATAATTTATTTATTTATTTATTTATTTATTTATTTTTTAAGACATACACAGTACAATAAGATACAGTTAGATAAATTTAGTTATTACATAGTTGTAGTACCTATTACGTATGTCCATAAAATATCATTACGTAATTTCGCCTGAGATTGTTATAAAAGGAAGGAAGTGTGTGGATAATAATAAAAATGATAAATAATAATAGTAATAAATGAATTGAAAACAAGAATTATAATAAGCTCACGAATTGTAATTGACTGTTAATATGTACATAGGAGTTTTGAAAAATGATGTGAAAATATTTTTGAAATATGTCATGCCAAGAAATTTAATAATTATAATAAGCTCACGAATTGTAATTGACTGTTAATATGTACATAGGAGTTTTGAAAAATGATGTGAAAATATTTTTGAAATATGTCATGCTAAGAAATTTAATAAGTTAGTTTTGTATGTTAGAAAGGAATCATGAAAGATGTCTAAATGTAGTAATTTTTCGTAATGGGTGTATGTTGTGATTGCGCGAGTAATTACTGAGTTGTTTGCTGCATTGGTATTGTTGGCTTCAATATGAAAAAGTGTAGTGTGCCTGGTACGCCTTGTTGGAACATTTAAACCAATGACGGATAGCAATTCGGGACTATCTATTTTATTATTTAGCAGATTATGTAGAAACAACAGGTCTGACAATGTGCGTCTTTTTTGTAAAGTTAACATATTATTTGTAGTTTTGTTGTATTTCTTGAGCAAATGTTTCGAAAATTTATTCTGTATACTTTCTACTAAATCTATGTATACCTTATATTGAGGATTCCATATTGTGGAAGCATACTCCAGTGGACTTCTGACCAATGAACAAAACAAAATTTTCAGAGTCTTAGCACTTTTGAAAACTTTGCATATTCGTAATAAGAAACCTAGCATTCTGTAGGATTTTGAAATAATGTGTTCAATGTGCTTGTCAAAAATTAATTTGCTATCTAAGTAAACACCTAGATCTTTACACGTAGACATAGGTTGTAAAGGTTTGTTATTCAAGTTGTATGGATATATGATTTTGTTTTTATTTCTAGTAAATGTAATCGAGTGACACTTAGATATGTTTAAGGACAATAAATTTGATTCACAATATACGCACAAATTATCAAGATCGCTTTGCAATTCCATACAATCGGGTAAACTCTGTATAGCTTTATAAATTTTCATGTCATCCGCGTATAAAACAAAGTAACTATTTTTAAAGCATACGTAAATGTCATTTATATAAATATTAAATAAGAGTGGTCCAAGATGCGATCCCTGGGGCACACCTGAGACGATTTCCGTTAAGCAAGATGCAAAACCATTGACAACCGTGATTTGATGCCGATTATTGACGTATGATGCGATCCATCTATAGAGGTCACCGTGAATTCCTAGACCTAATAACTTTTGTAAAAGAATATAATGATTAACGCGGTCAAATGCTTTAGAATAATCCGTATAAATGGCATCTACCTGGCATCGCATATCCATTTGAGCATGAAGAAAATTTGTAAAAAATGCAAGATTTGAAGTTGTGGAGCGATTTTTCATAAAGCCGTGTTGATTATTTAAGAGTGAGGGTGAGATAGTAGAATATAATTGATCGTAAACAATTTTTTCCAATACTTTACTTAGTATCGGTAATTTGGATATAGGTCGATAGTTCGAGACATCATTTTTACTGCCATTTTTATATATTGGGGTAATCAAGGCTGTTTTCCACTTGTCGGGAAATGTTCCTTCAGATAGCGATAGTTTGAAAATAACAGAAATGGGGGGTGTCAATTGTTTACTACAATAATTTATGAAGATCCCTGGAAGTTGATCATCCCCTGGCCCCTTTTTGATATCAATGGACTTAAGGTATTTGAATGTGATGTCTTCATTGATCTCGATTGAGTTGATTATGCTATTTGAATTAGAGCAAAGGCTGGCATTGCTTGTATGTGCAGGTTGAGCATTCGAAAATACAGATCCAAAATACTCAGAAAATAAATTGGCTACTCCTCTACTGTCATGAGCAGTTTTTTCACCGTAAATCATATGATCAGGGATGGCAGGAGATTTTCTTTGAGAATTGACGTAGGACCATATTTTTTTAACATTATGCTGTATACCGGATTCTATTGTAGAAATGTAGGTTTTGTAAGCTGCTGAAGCGACTGTTTTTTGCCTTTTGCGAAGCAATGAAAATGAGAGATAATCAAGGGGGTTCCGATAACGCTTCCATTTTCTAAAGAATTTTAATTTTTCGTTTGTTATTTTTATTAAGGCTGCCGTGTACCATAGTGGGTATTTTCCAGATTTCACAACTTTCTTAGGAATAAACGCTTCGATAATCTGTTCAATTATAACATAAAACGAATTTAACGCTGTATTTACATCCGGTGCATTTATAACGGTTGACCAGTCGGTTTCTTTCAGTCTCTCATTGATCTCTGCATAATCTGCTTTATGGAATAATTTTATTGTTCGAGGAATTGAGAGGGTTGCAATAGTGGATGGAAATTCTAGTTCTACAATCAATGATTTATGATGAGCATCTTCTTTAACTAATGGGTGGTCGGCAAGCGACACATTAACTGAAGTGTTACAAAAGACGAGGTCCAAAATTCGACCGTATTTGTTAGGTAAATGGTTAAATTGGGTTAAATTTGCAAAAGATAAGCAGTTAAGTAACGCGAGTGCGCATTGATCTCTATTACTTGGCATTTGTTGATTATTCCATTCGATATTGGGCATGTTATAGTCGCCAATGATTTAAAACTTGTCATTGGGAAAACGGATTGTTAAGTCAGAAATAGTATTGGTATGACTGGTAAATAATGCTAATCTTTCTGATGATGTTAATTTTGGACCGACGCTAGGTAAATACACGCAGCACATATGAATATTATAACAATGACGATTCGATTTTGATGTATTGGCAGTTATCCAGATATCCTCAGCGTCTGATTTCCAAGAGCGAGGGGTAACAAAAAATTCTTTTTTAATTCCTATGAGTACGCCTCCGCCAGTTGATTTACTAGTTCGGTGTATATCCCTATCATTTCTGTAAACAGAATAGCGATTATCAAATAATTCCTCATCTCGGATACTATCAATTAACCAACTTTCGGTAATGAAGATCAAATCATAATTATTGAGCAGTATATTTTGATGAAATTCCTGTGTTTTCGAGCGCAAACCTCTTGAATTTTGATAAAAAATTATTAATGAATCATACATTGAGAATTTTCGGTAATTACATTATTATGTTCGGTTTCTGTAGAATATATTTGAAGAATATTATATTCTAGAGTTATGTTATTAGTCATGAGTCCACTGGGCTTAGCAAAGCACAACATACTATTAATATCAATTAAAGTGAGTGAGTATATTATAGAATGTAGTAGTGAGCAGTTAGTGTAATTATTAGCATGTGGGGTTAATGTAAAAAGGGTGAAATTGAAAAAATTATGAAAAAAAATACGAAAATAATAGTAGTTACGAGAGGATGGGTGGTTTAACATTGCAGTGGTAGTTAGGTAAGGTTTTTTAGCTGTAATTCGCATGAGACGTGTATGGGTGGTGATGTTTCGTTTTTCCGTAGGTAGATTTTTGCACTTCTTATCCATAAAAACTGATAGTTGTTTTCGTTTTTGAAGGCTTTAGCGCACCTCAATATAGATTTATTCTTCCGCGTGAGATGGTCGTTGACGAAGATCCTCTGGTCAGCTCCAACCATCCCGATGGCCTTGGTAGTGATAATGTATGTAGTTACTTTACACCCGCTTGTACTTTGTGTTTATTAGTGTAATTATTTCTGTTGCCTTACCCCACGTTCTAGCGCAGATGAGCACGTGAATTTCAATTCAAATATTTGAATTAAATGTGTGCAGTAAATAGATATTGAATTCAACGTTTCAGAATGCAAATTCAGTCTGTGCTTTTGCTAAATGATACGTGCTTGTGCATTATATATTGTAGGTATATATATTTCAAATTATATCACACTAAACGTTTCCAGTGTTACATCAAAAGTCTTTTGACTTTCGATATATTTTTATAAACTTTTGAAATTAATAATTCATGATAAAAGTTGTTGGTGTTTCTGTGAACCCAAAGGAGGCTTAATTTTCCCTTACTTTAAGTGAAATTAATTAAGCGTAATACTATTTCATTTTGGGAGGCGGGTACGAGTACCGCTGCCCCGGGAACTATTTGTTAGAAAACCAGCACCTCTGCCGCAGGGCACTCCAATTATGGCTGGTGACTGAGCAGTAGTGCCTGCCTTGCGCCCGCATTGCCTTGCAGTTCAATGAGGGGGATGGATTGATACGTCCGTCACTCCTGGACTCACTAACCCTCAGATTTCTACCCACCTCTCATACCTTTTAACCAAAACTTCCTCTTCTTCCTTTTCTTAAAAAGACCCTCCACACAGCATCCCTACAGATAGCATGAGCCTTGATGAAAATGTTATAATTCTAAAGGCCTCCTGAGTGACGCTAATGTTAAAATATATTTACCTATTATATATCTAAATTCTTCTTTGAACATGAAATAATTGCATTGCTCTGTTTGAGCCTTGGAGTCAAAATGTCTTATAATATAATTTGACGACATCAGTATTCTTTTAAATCGGTACCTACGGATCACACCTGTCTGCGATGAATTTTCCTTTAAATGAATATTATAAATACCAAGCTACTTACGCAACTTCATACATAAAGGAAATACATCTATGAACGTGTAAAAATTATGGGAACCAAAATTAAAACGCATCATCATAAATTCAAACTCAAAAGTCTCAAAGGAAAAATCTAATTTTCCACTACCTGCCAGAAGGTTGGACCATTGAATGGAATTCTCTAAACTACTGAGCACAATCATTGAGACTTAATTGCAGATTTCTTTCATCTCGCCCCAATTTCACCCCTCGTACATTGATAGAAAGGTCCACTTCGGTGATTGCCTGGAAAAATGTCATTACCTCTGAAAGAGAAATTAAATTTCCACTGAAATCTAGGATTTTTTCAAAAAATAATTAATATCGAAAAAAGGTTTTCTCTCGAACGCAACCTCAAGCACAAATGGCTTCGGCATTTTAATATTCATGGCATTTTTTTTCATTCACTCTTTAAAAAATATAAATTCAACTCGGTTCGTCTTGAGATTTTATCAAAGGTTAGATCTTTTTATAAAAATAAAACTCTAGGAGTAGATACTGAGCGTGAAAAAAATAGTTTGATTGCTGACAATATTTGAAGTGTTGCCACAGAAAAACTATATTACAGTAGGTATGTATATTAGCAGGACCTACCACACAATCTTAAGATTTTTTGCGTTTTAAAAATAATTGTCACGGAGAAAAATGAGTATTGTTAATTCATTAAGAATCTCTTCAAAATTAAAAACACTAATAAAAAATTAATAATTCAAATAATAAAAAATAAAAAAAAATCACAGCTTTTTAACTGAAAGTCGTACTCATTAAAAATACATATTTCCAACACAAAAATTTAACATCTCCTTTGCTCAGCATATATAACGAGGGAAAAAAAAACTTTAACAGCCTACCCGAAAATATCAGAACAATAGAAAACGATAAACACCTACTAAAAGCAATTAAAGAGAAGTTCAATATAAAAATACCAAAATGATGAAAATTTCTTCTTAATTAATTATAAATTTTAATTTGTTTATTTACATATATTTTTGTAATATTCATATTTCCTTAATCAATAGTTTAATAACTACAGACATTATATTCTTCATTTTGAAGTTTCTATAGAAGAGAAACATTAAAAAATCCAAAGCATTGAAAACTAATTTTATGAATTATTTTAGTTAACATTAATGATTATGCTCTGTAAATCGATTAATTATTTAATAAAGAAATAAAAAAAATGTATTTGAGAGAAAGGGACAATAAATGTTTAACATTATCCATTTTGAAATATCATTTTTTTAAAACATTTAATTTAAAAAGTTTTTGAGTCTGTTCTTTTCTGGATTAAAAATATGTTTTTTAATGTTGAAATGATAACTATTAATACTAACACGACGACCTCGTGAACGTTTTTCAAAATATCCTATTTAGACTCTGTGCTATATATGCTCTATATTGAGTTCAAACAAAAACTAAAAAACTCTAGTTTTATAAAATTAGGTTGATATTTGTTCCATTTATATTCAAACAAATCATTTAATATCATAAAATACATAAATTAAAATTATTTATGAGATTACGCTGTTTCAAACAGTTCAAAGAGTAAAGTAATGCGATGTTTACAATTGAAGTATAGAAAACATCTTTCTAAAGCCCCCTTAACAATAAACCTTTGCACATCTTTCGAGTTTGTGTAGCATAATATTATTTGTTCTGGAGTTTAAATCGGATTCTGCAGATAAGTCTACACTTTACTCGAATTCTCAACCAAGGGAAAACAGATTAACTCGCGTACCAATAATAATGGTTTTAATTTTTGTTTCGGATTATAAATTATTCGAAAACATCGTTATGTTTAGAAAATAAGTTGTATTGAAGATAAGACAGCTTATGACAAGTTTTTAGGGGAGGGTTGTATTCCCATATGAATTCTGTTTTGCCTGTTCAAACATTATTTTCTTCCCTTATCCTTAGACCTTAGAAATATTATATTTGTTATCAGTGGCGGTTCGTGATCTAAATCATCGGGAGTTCAACATTAAAGCGGTTTAAAAAAGAAGATAATTATTTCGGCTTTCTGTAAGCAAATTTTATTCTTTATCGAAAACCTATGGTGTAGGGAGGTAGGCATTAAATATAATACAATTTAAGACAGCCACAATATTAGGTAATACCAGAAAAAAACATCAGCTCATATTTATGACAGGATTTATTTTACAACAACAAAAACCAAAAAGATGGATAACATTTAAAAAATAATATATCACTAAATATTATAAAACATTGTCGCTATCCGCGTCTGTATAATATCACGCAACTCATTTCTTCAGGATTTTCACTATTGTTTGGAAAAATTCTTCCGGAAGGTTTTTTTGAAGTGAAACTTCTTTACCCGCGTCATGCAATTTCGAGTACCGGAGTAAAACCAACTCATGACCGAAACGAAAATGCGGGACCGATTAAAGTTCATTTGATCTAGTCAAAGTTTTGAAGTAAAATATAAATGCTTCTTAGCTCAACTCGACAACTGGCGTTGGTGGTGTAATGGTCAGCGTAGTTGCTTTCCAAGCAGTTGATCCGAGTTCGATTCTCGGCCATCGCACATTATTTTTTTGTTTTTAACGCCTTTTTTTTTTCAATGGTTGACCATAATATCAATCCACTAAGTAATATTTTAGGCCTGTAGCATACTTGAAAAGTTAAAGAATGATATAAAATTTTTTATGATGTTAACGATAAAAAAATAAAAAAAACATAAAATTACCATAAAAAATGGGCCAACGGCACGCGGTGTTCCCAAGCGGTCACCCATCCAAGTACTGACCGCGCCCAATGTTGCTTAACTTCGGTGATCGGACGAGAACCGGTGTGTTCAACATGGTATGGTCGTTGGCAAACGCTAAACAATATTAATTTCTATTCTACCTGCCAATAAATATATGAAAATTAGTATAAAAAAGCCCTAATAATACTGAAAACATTAGCAAGGTGTGTGCGACGTTGATAAAAATAATCATTACATACGCGCTTGAAAAAGATCGTAATTACATCCATAACTTTGCAGGAATTTTTTTTTTCAATGGTTGACCATAATATCAATCCACTAAGTAATATTTTAGGCCTGTAGCATACTTGAAAAGTTAAAGAATTTTATGATATTATTAATGATAGTAACGATAAAAAAATAAAAAAAAACATGAAATTACCATAAAAAATGGGCCAACGGCACGCGGTGTTCCCAAGCGGTCACCCATCCAAGTACTGACCGCGCCCAATGTTGCTTAACTTCGGTGATCGGACGAGAACCGGTGTGTTCAACATGGTATGGTCGTTGGCAAACGCTAAACAATATTAATTTCTATTCTACCTGCCAATAAATATATGAAAATTAGTATAAAAAAGCCCTAATAATACTGAAAACATTAGCAAGGTGTGTGCGACGTTGATAAAAATAATCATTACATACGCGCTTGAAAAAGATCGTAATTACATCCATAACTTTGCAGGAATTTTTTTTTTCAATGGTTGACCATAATATCAATCCACTAAGTAATATTTTAGGCCTGTAGCATACTTGAAAAGTTAAAGAATTTTATGATATTATTAATGATAGTAACGATAAAAAAATAAAAAAAAACATGAAATTACCATAAAAAATGGGCCAACGGCACGCGGTGTTCCCAAGCGGTCACCCATCCAAGTACTGACCGCGCCCAATGTTGCTTAACTTCGGTGATCGGACGAGAACCGGTGTGTTCAACATGGTATGGTCGTTGGCAAACGCTAAACAATATTAATTTCTACTCTACCTGCCAATAAATATATGAAAATTAGTATAAAAAAGCCCTAATAATACTGAAAACATTAGCAAGGTGTATGCGACGTTGATAAAAATAATCATTACATACGCGCTTGAAAAAGATCGTAATTACATCCATAACTTTGCAGGAATTTTTTGAAGTGAAACTTCTTTACGCGCGTCATGCAATTTCGAGGACCGGAGTAAAACCGACTCATGACCGTGACGAAAAAACGGGATCATTTCGCTATAGGAGCCTAGCTAATATTATATACCTAGTTTAACTCACTCTCCTAACTCATCTTCGCTGTCTACAGGCAGAGCGCACGACTGTGGTCGTGAAGAACCGAGGTTCGATCCCCGCTTTAACTAATTTTTTTTTTCTTTTTTTATAACTTTTAATTTTTTTTATCACATGCTACTTATAAATATGTCAATAGACAGAAAAAAAGAGAGAATGAAATGAAAAGAGAGAGAGAGAAGAATACTAGAAGTTTCACTTCTGTCTTGCGTAGGCTTGACACACCCATTTTTTTATATATATATAATACATGCATATAACATTTATGGAAATTAGAGAAAAGTCGAGCGATGCCGGGCCAGCTAGTTTCTTATAATGCGTAAGTTGTTTTAATGAAAAACATGCATAAAGGTTTCTAGTAAAAAAGTCATATAATGCAATTTAACTGTTTCAAAAATAGAAACACCAAAGCTTTAAAATTAGAGTCAATATTAATAGCATTCGCACACTGAAACAGAGAGAAGAAAAATATTTGCTTCATCGCTGCGCACCTAAATAACTAAATTTTGTCCCTGACGCACGTTCCGGTATCGCTGTAATATGTATTTATGTAGCATGGAAAATATCCCATAGAATTTTTTGCTTCATAGGTGCGTTCCGGAATCCGCACATATGAAATATGAAATCGCGCTCCGTGTTCCTACTGGTGTATTTTTTACTATGGAATATTGTCGTGCTATATTTGTATGGGCAAATATTATAGAGTAGTGGCGCACTGTTAAAACTGGAGTAATATTATAAACGTAGTTGGCCCGCAGTTTTTATGAAAGTTCACTGCAACTGTGAACTGAGAAAAACCCATTAGAACTGTGTTGTTGACGTGTCTGTGTTGCCAAAGTAAGCTTTCTTGTGAAATAGATCGAACATTTCAGAAATCACATTTCTGTGAATGATATTTGGGGTGTTTCAAACCCAACCACATTTGACAACAATGAAATCGCAGAACAGTGCCATTTTTAAGATTTTACGTTTGAACGGTCCACGTTACATCGATTCAGCCTCCGACAGAAGAAGGCCAAAAAATGTATTCTTTCTGTCTTTTCACGGACAGATTTCAATTTGAATAATTTTTGAAAAATTTCATATGCAGCATTATAAAATTTAAATAAAATAGTTATTTTGTTTGTTAACCATAACATTTCGGTTGGTACTAGGTATTCCAATGATTAAACAAAACAAACCCTTCATGTTGGGGAGTGGTTCTGCCTTTGTCGGGTTAATTGCAAATAACAATCAAAATAAATTTATCGGGGTTGCGCTAGATTTTAAATTACATTTTATTAAAACGCCACTGTAAATTATTTCACCAAAATCACACAATAACAAATTTTTCGGTGGTCGGTCGGAAAAACGAAAGGTTGTTTAGTTTGCTTAGGATGCAGGTCCATGATGATTTTTATTATTTATTAGTATTTATTGACAAGATGGAGGCATCTATTAATGATATTTTCTTCTTCAAATTCGTTTTTTCAGTTTTCTCGTTTTTTACAAAACGCGTCACTATTAAAAAACTACTCGGATAGATATTGTCTATTCGCAATGTTTAATTCCTGAAATGAGTTTTCACTTCGGTTCCAGTTCTTTAAACCGTTACTTTGGAACCGGGTCCTCAAATAAAATAAAAAAAGCTTGGGGTGAGGGATTGTCAGAAAATGTTCTAATATTTTTTTCATTTTGGATAAATAATCTAAAATGAACTGGCACTAAAAGTAACTGGTTCGTTAGAAAGAATATCTACAGTTTTGGTGATAATGAAATAAGTGGTTACTGGATCTCTATTGTCGATTTTTCGTTACTTTACGAAAATTATCCTTTTTGATATTGTACAATTTTCGAAATTGACGAATGATATTTTAAAACTGATATTGAAGTTAGTTGCATCCCGACTACAAAGTAATTTAATAAATAATTGAATATTGACGAGAAGGCTCAACTACACCATTAGAGGTAAAATTGATTTCATACGCTTTTTTTGCCCTTTTAATTGCTTAATTATTTATTTGATAGTTTTGAGCGGCACATAAAATATGTTATTCGTCTGGATCCAAAAACAACGATATTGACTATCTTAACTGGCACGTGAAATATTAAAGCCATAAAATACAACTTTTCTTGTATATTAAAAAAATAACAAGCACTGACCTGTGAATAGTCTGAATTCCTGACAAATCAGTTCCAATTTTGAAAACGCCAATTAAAATATTTATCGATTACAATATTATGTTGTAGGTAGGTACATAATTTATCGCTTTTCAAATGAATCACACAACTGGTTCCGATTTTCCAAATTAAATTCTAAGCAAATTTGAGTTTGTTGAACCAGATTCACACGGGAAGATTTCGCTTAATACAATTTTTATTTCCGATTAACACTATTAAAAGAGTTTCTTCATATAATTCCTATTAAATAATTTAGAAAATCAATAAAGTATAACATATTGATGATAATGATTATAGACGGTAGTTTTAAGGAACGTAACACGTCCAATAATTCTTTAATTGTGAGAATAACATTTATAACACCATCGAACGCCCAGGGCGGGACTGATTAATTTAGTTTTCCTGCCTACTCCGCCCCTGTCAGCGGCAGTTCGCCCACGAACAATCGGCTGATGAAATCATCAGGGCCGGACCGCAGGTTATTGTTACCAGTTGCCATTCACAAAGGCTCTTTCAATTTGGGGGAGTTTAAACGGCCACCTTTGTTTCGGCGGGAACAGCCACCGCAGCAAAGTGGTGCGCGGTGTTTTGTTTTTTGTGACTCGAAAACAGAACGTTTTTCCTGGAAAATTTTAAATAGAAGTCCATTTTAATAGCGTGTGAAATATGTTATCAGATTTTTTACTAAATCATCATGTTATATTAAGTTTGCACTTGCTTCGCAGGCGATTTGATCCAGTTTTAATGAATTATTCAATATTTGATCGCACATGGATGAAGTTTGTACATAAATTATTGTAGTTAACTCTTGACAGATCAAGATGCCCAACAAAACGTGTGTAACCAAGTAGGTCTTCTGACGATCCCATGCATTTTTCTGTCTTATGGGCTTTGAAACTAAAGAAATCCAAATTATTCAGTCAATTATTAATGGTAACTTATGTATTTGGGCAGAAATACGTAAAATACTACAGTGGTATGTCAAGTATTTAAGCTAATTTAAGGAGGATAGTAATTTTGGGTACCACATACTCCCCCACTTGGCTACGGGATAGTTGACGTATGTTTAAATATATGAAAGATACATTCATGTATGAAAGAGATAGCATTATTAGGCCGACTGGTTTAAGTGGGTTTGTCTTCTATGTTGTTTCTTGTCTATAGTGTACCTGCACTCACGTAGTATTATTGTAAGCTACACATCACTTATTATTCGAAATCATCGAGATCATCACGAGATGATCTCTAACAGAAGAATACGCTGAGTATACAAAAAAGAACCAGGAATCATTAAAAAGTGACACAAATTAGCGTAGTCAGTAGATCTCGGTAGAGTTATGTTAAAATTTTAGAAAATAAGAGTTTTTGGACGCTTCTAATCGTTTAATGTGATGATCGAATGCTACTATATAATAAGGTGTATCGATTTTTAACTTTTTTTTTGTTTTCAAATTCCAAGTTGAGAAAAAGTTGCTACTAGGTACCACAACTTACCACAAAAAGATTTTGATTTTTAAAAAATGTTTAGGTCTCCCGCACAAAGCCTAAAGTTTTATTTTTTTCAAAAAATATCAAATTTTTTTTAAATTAAAAAAAATAAAATCGTAACTTTTGTGTTTATTCCAAGTTAAAAAACAGTAATATTAGGGCATAAAAATAAGTAAGAAAAGATTTTTTTTATAAAAAATGGATTTTAGGTCTCCCGCACAAGCCCTAAAGTTTGTTAATTTTGATGAAATTTTGTAATTTTGTGTACATATATGAACCATGTTATTTTTTTAAGTTTAAACCACCGGAATTAATTTAAATTTTCTTACAGAAGGCATAAAATAAGTTCAGAACACAAAAAATAATATTTTATTTTTTTTTAATTTAAATTTTTTTTATATTGTTTGAAAAAAAATAAAACTTTAAGCCTTGTGCGGGAGACCTAAACAATTTTTTAAAAATCCAAAATTTTTTGTGGTAAGTTGTGGTACCTAGTAGCAACTTTTTCTCAGCTTGGAATTTGAAAACAAAAAAAAAGTTAAAAATCGATACACCCTACTATATAATGAGCCGTTGATCGGGAGAGCTCTCATTGACTGATAGGACACAAATTAAACCAGATACATTTCCTATAAGGTGGGTAAGACACCTCTACCATAGGTCACTCCAAGGTTGGCTACGTTTGGTGACTTTTGGTAACAGGGGTGCACGGGTTCATGAGGTGAGGTTTGTCCGGGTCTTGGTGGCGAATAACCAGGTTGCGAGGGCCTGTTTGAAGGAGACCCTATAACCCCTCCAGTAGGACTCTTTCGGAACATCGCCTTGCACCTTGGAGAGGGAGGGATGGATTCATAGGTCCTCCTGGACACACTGACCCCAAGTTTCCTACCCATCCCTCATGCTTTATTTCTTCCCAGAACTTCCTTTCATCCCTTCTCCAAAAATAACCTCCACACAGCATCCCCAATAATGACAGAAGGCCCTGAGAGCAATTAGGCCTCCTGAATGGATCTAATATGAAAAAAAATGTGGGTATACCTATTACATTACCTTTATTTTTAAAAGCATTTTTCTTATTATTTGTGTATTATTATTAGAAGTAAGTTAATTTCATTGGCTTTTCTGGGGTCTAGGATTCGAAAGGTCTTGCGTAAATTGATAACAGTTTTATAACACACTTACAGGAATTATATGTTGAGTGCATCGCACCAACACAATCTCCCTTCTAAAGACACAATAAAAAAAACATTCCCAAATGAATTTCGTTTGTAGTAACTTTAAAAAAGTTATGATCGTAGATACTAAAAGTAAAAAATTATCATTTAAACCGTGCCGTACTATTTTCGTGAACAATGTTTTCAACAAAATGTGAACATATTTCCATGAAAAAGGATGTAACGATTGTTTTGAAAATATGTTCAAAATTTCTTTGTTTTTTTTTTTATAAAAAAACACATGATGCCAAAAATGTTTCGCCGTTGAGAGGAAACAAATTTGAGATAGGGACCAATATTTATTTTTAAGGTAACTGTAAAACATTTAAAAAATATTTATGCTTAATGGACGATTATGTATGTGCTACAATAATGCATACAGGCAGCTCATGCAACTACCGAGGTTCTGCAGTGCCTCCACAATGTTTACTGAAGGGAGGGTGCACTCATTCCCTGCCTTACTTCGCCACCGACTAGCCAGCTTCTGGGGCAGGACTCGGAAGTCAACCAACATCATCGTTGTGGCTGCATCCGAGTGGCTCAGTTCCCCACTCAATGAGCGATGGATGCAGATGATGCGGCGACCTCCCCGATGGACGGTTTCATTAAACTTAATCCAATTGTTTTTATTGTATTACCTATTTATATGACTATTTTATTTTAATTTATATTTAAATTTTATGTTTAGGTACCTGCCTAATATTTATATTTTTTTCTCTTTGTTTTATCTTATTTCCATTTTTATAATTTTTTACTTTATTTTATTGTTTCCCTGTTTTACTGCATTTCATGTAATATGGCAGACTGGGATTGCACTATTCTCATTAAATTATTGATTAAAACTTAAATAAAAAAAATAATAAATAATTAAGATAATTATTTGCGGAGAGAAATAGAATGAGAAAGCCATTTCTTTCTTAAGTGGTGGCCTATCATGAAAAGTTGGCAATACAAAATAGTTACTGGTAAATTGAAATTGTTTTTTAAAAGGAAATTGACAAAGAAGTCAAATATATACCACTCTAAAGAACTTTTATATTAGTAATTCTACGTAGACACAAGCCCAGTGGGAAATAATTTCTCACTGGACCTAATGACATCATTGGGAATATGGTGTGGAGGGTATTTTTGAGATACTGCATGTTAAATATAAAAAAAAACATTTGGCTCAAATATACGTTAAATTTATAGATACTTACGCAAATTTCACCATAATATTTTTTACTAAATCTGATTTAGAACTTCTGAACCGAAATATTTGATCAAAATTAATGACTCACCGTTTGCTTGCGTTTCAAATGGGACACACATAAAGATATAACTTAAAAATAAAATACTTGGGCATTAGACAGCGAACGTTTCTAATTATAATTAATTTTACGAACATCATAAAGATATTAAAACACTTGTGAAATCTTCAAATGTTCGCCTTATTTTAAGAAACGAGTTTGTGCGAAATTAAATATTAATGAATATTTTAACACTTTTCTGCCGATCTTCAGTATGTTTAGTTTGCAAAATACAAAGTGTTAAGAGATTTAGCGGTATGGACCAAAGAAAAAATATGGTCGGTCTTAATCCACAACCTTCAGCTCAGCGTTTGTTTTAGAACCGTGTTTCAAGGTGGTACCCTGAAGAGGCACAAATTGATTGTTGTTCCTGATATTCTAAAAAAATCTGAATACGTTTTTCAAACCAAACAAATGTACTTAAAATAGGAAATTATATTATTTTATTTGAAAGTTTCCAAAAACGTGCTATGCTTCTTGTAGTGACAGACCGAAACTAGATTTTGAGCCAAAACCGAAACCGAATTTCGGCTTTTATTTTTCGGCCAAAACCGCAACTTATTTTATTTGGTAAAAAAATTCTTTACCCCAAAATAAAGGCATTTTTAATTATTAAACTTACGGCAAGTATTAAATAATTCTTCAAATTGATGAGTAAATTGGTTTACTTGAAGCGCTTTTTGGCTCGTTGCTTTGTAACAGTTGTGCAGTGTATGCTATAGGTAGATACGTTAACTTTGTATGAATTAAAATAATAATCAGTTACGTCTTTCATAGTTCTATATTAGACAATTGTGATACAAATTTGGATAGTACACACTGTTTAATCTTTGAACTTTTGCACAACAGATTTATAAATATATATTATAGTTATTCTAGAGGCATACACACACGCCCGAATAAAGCTAATCGTGATGCGACATATTACGAATGCAGGTTTCGGCTGAGTCAATGTTTCGGATATTATTTGAACGAAACCGAAACACGAAATTCGTTTATTGGCCGAAACGGAACCACACCGGAACCGACACAACCTGCCCTAGCTTCTGGTTTTATAATATCCGCAAACATATTCCTTTACGTACACGGTCATTCGCACAGGCAGGCCGTGCAATAAGCATAGAAACTAAATCCCCTTAAAATTGTTTATAATTTTTTACAACTGATAAATAACCATTTACCATACATGAATGGTTGTTTATTAGTTAAAAAACGTATATTAGTAAGGCAATGAATCGTTAGATTACGGTTTGTCATACATATAGCGAGCCGATAGTGTTTTTTAATGGTCAGTGTAATGTTTTCCATGAAAGATTTTGAAGTGAAACTTCTTTACCCGCGTCATGCAATTTCGAGTACCGGAGTAAAACCAACTCATGACCGAAACGAAAATGCGGGACCGATTAAAGTTCATTTGATCTAGTCAAAGTTTTGAAGTAAAATATAAATGCTTCTTAGCTCAACTCGACAACTGGCGTTGGTGGTGTAATGGTCAGCGTAGTTGCTTTCCAAGCAGTTGATCCGAGTTCGATTCTCGGCCATCGCACATTATTTTTTTGTTTTTAACGCCTTTTTTTTTTTCAATGGTTGACCATAATATCAATCCACTAAGTAATATTTTAGGCCTGTAGCATACTTGAAAAGTTAAAGAATGATATAAAATTTTTTATGATGTTAACGATAAAAAAATAAAAAAAAACATAAAATTACCATAAAAAATGGGCCAACGGCACGCGGTGTTCCCAAGCGGTCACCCATCCAAGTACTGACCGCGCCCAATGTTGCTTAACTTCGGTGATCGGACGAGAACCGGTGTGTTCAACATGGTATGGTCGTTGGCAAACGCTAAACAATATTAATTTCTATTCTACCTGCCAATAAATATATGAAAATTAGTATAAAAAAGCCCTAATAATACTGAAAACATTAGCAAGGTGTGTGCGACGTTGATAAAAATAATCATTACATACGCGCTTGAAAAAGATCGTAATTACATCCATAACTTTGCAGGAATTTTTTTTTTCAATGGTTGACCATAATATCAATCCACTAAGTAATATTTTAGGCCTGTAGCATACTTGAAAAGTTAAAGAATTTTATGATATTATTAATGATAGTAACGATAAAAAAATAAAAAAAAACATGAAATTACCATAAAAAATGGGCCAACGGCACGCGGTGTTCCCAAGCGGTCACCCATCCAAGTACTGACCGCGCCCAATGTTGCTTAACTTCGGTGATCGGACGAGAACCGGTGTGTTCAACATGGTATGGTCGTTGGCAAACGCTAAACAATATTAATTTCTATTCTACCTGCCAATAAATATATGAAAATTAGTATAAAAAAGCCCTAATAATACTGAAAACATTAGCAAGGTGTGTGCGACGTTGATAAAAATAATCATTACATACGCGCTTGAAAAAGATCGTAATTACATCCATAACTTTGCAGGAATTTTTTTTTTCAATGGTTGACCATAATATCAATCCACTAAGTAATATTTTAGGCCTGTAGCATACTTGAAAAGTTAAAGAATTTTATGATATTATTAATGATAGTAACGATAAAAAAATAAAAAAAAACATGAAATTACCATAAAAAATGGGCCAACGGCACGCGGTGTTCCCAAGCGGTCACCCATCCAAGTACTGACCGCGCCCAATGTTGCTTAACTTCGGTGATCGGACGAGAACCGGTGTGTTCAACATGGTATGGTCGTTGGCAAACGCTAAACAATATTAATTTCTACTCTACCTGCCAATAAATATATGAAAATTAGTATAAAAAAGCCCTAATAATACTGAAAACATTAGCAAGGTGTATGCGACGTTGATAAAAATAATCATTACATACGCGCTTGAAAAAGATCGTAATTACATCCATAACTTTGCAGGAATTTTTTGAAGTGAAACTTCTTTACGCGCGTCATGCAATTTCGAGGACCGGAGTAAAACCGACTCATGACCGTGACGAAAAAACGGGATCATTTCGCTATAGGAGCCTAGCTAATATTATATACCTAGTTTAACTCACTCTCCTAACTCATCTTCGCTGTCTACAGGCAGAGCGCACGACTGTGGTCGTGAAGAACCGAGGTTCGATCCCCGCTTTAACTAATTTTTTTTTTCTTTTTTTATAACTTTTAATTTTTTTTATCACATGCTACTTATAAATATGTCAATAGACAGAAAAAAAGAGAGAATGAAATGAAAAGAGAGAGAGAGAAGAATACTAGAAGTTTCACTTCTGTCTTGCGTAGGCTTGACACACCCATTTTTTTAAAGACAAAATTGATCAAAAATACAATTTTTTTTAGATAGAGAAAAGTAACGCGTTTCCCGATTATGAAGAGATTTACAGTGATTCGGTTATCAGAAATACGGTTCAAATTTAAAAATTCATAATAATAATAAGTCATTCCGGATTTCAGCTTTTAACTTGCTATGTCTATTTTAAAAGAATGTGTGAAGTTCTATCGACCACCACGTCACTCCCACCTCCAAGTACAGGGTGTACAAAGCTTTAAGCTTATTACGGAAACCACTTCATTACAGTTTCCATTACTGTGCTTCTCATTTTGGTTGCTAATCAGATTTTACTTCTCCTAGTATTTTGAAAAGCGGCTAGAATATGCATGAGAAACCAACAAGTACCGGCGTACTTCGGAGGCGCTTTGTAGGGAATTGAAGCTTTAGATACAAACTTCTTCTGACACATTAACAATAATAATAAAAAAATAACTTGTAACATTTTTTTTCAATAATAGTATCATAGCTTTTCCTCCGTTTACTTAATTTAAATATTTTTTGTTAATTTCCCGCTATTACCACTTTCAATAAAAACAAACCCGAGTTGCAATTGAACACGGAAAAACAATAAAATTAGTTTATTTTAATTTTTGTTATCTAAATTGAAGTTTTCAAATAAATAATTATAAATTAGATTAAATTGAATTTTATATTTAATATCTTAATGTTGTTTTTACAATTTTTTTTTAATTGAGTAATTTGTTATATTTTTAAGGTTTCCGACAGGTAAATAAAATATTTATGAAATAATTAAATTAAAACATTTTTTTGGTAATAACTTTATTATACTATAATAGCGCAGACCCTTGAAAAATCACAATAATATATATTTTTAAATAATTGTAAAATAAAAAAAAATACAATTAAATAAATAAAAAAATCGAGAATCGAACTCCGTTCCAGTGCTTGGAAGGCAACCATGGTGATTATTACGTCACCAACTCTTGAGCGTCGCATAGTGGTACAAGTTTGAGTGCTGGCGCGACGTTGGCCGCCGCTCGGCATTTTCCCGATTTTTATTTTCTAATGAATTCTCAATTAATCACTGACATTATAAATTTCACTGAAAATAGCATCTGCAACTAAATTATTTTGCAATCAGTCGCAGAACAGCGAAGAATAAACATGTAAAAGCCTAGCTGTGCGTGAAATTAAAAATAAAAAAATGGGTGTGTCAAGCCTACGCAAGACAGAAGTGAAACTTCTAGTATTCTTCTCTCTCTCTCTTTTCATTTCATTCTCTCTTTTTTTCTGTCTATTGACATATTTATAAGTAGCATGTGATAAAAAAAATTAAAAGTTATAAAAAAAGAAAAAAAAAATTAGTTAAAGCGGGGATCGAACCTCGGTTCTTCACGACCACAGTCGTGCGCTCTGCCTGTAGACAGCGAAGATGAGTTAGGAGAGTGAGTTAAACTAGGTATATAATATTAGCTAGGCTCCTATAGCGAAATGATCCCGTTTTTTCGTCACGGTCATGAGTCGGTTTTACTCCGGTCCTCGAAATTGCATGACGCGCGTAAAGAAGTTTCACTTCAAAAAATTCCTGCAAAGTTATGGATGTAATTACGATCTTTTTCAAGCGCGTATGTAATGATTATTTTTATCAACGTCGCATACACCTTGCTAATGTTTTCAGTATTATTAGGGCTTTTTTATACTAATTTTCATATATTTATTGGCAGGTAGAGTAGAAATTAATATTGTTTAGCGTTTGCCAACGACCATACCATGTTGAACACACCGGTTCTCGTCCGATCACCGAAGTTAAGCAACATTGGGCGCGGTCAGTACTTGGATGGGTGACCGCTTGGGAACACCGCGTGCCGTTGGCCCATTTTTTATGGTAATTTCATGTTTTTTTTTATTTTTTTATCGTTACTATCATTAATAATATCATAAAATTCTTTAACTTTTCAAGTATGCTACAGGCCTAAAATATTACTTAGTGGATTGATATTATGGTCAACCATTGAAAAAAAAAATTCCTGCAAAGTTATGGATGTAATTACGATCTTTTTCAAGCGCGTATGTAATGATTATTTTTATCAACGTCGCACACACCTTGCTAATGTTTTCAGTATTATTAGGGCTTTTTTATACTAATTTTCATATATTTATTGGCAGGTAGAATAGAAATTAATATTGTTTAGCGTTTGCCAACGACCATACCATGTTGAACACACCGGTTCTCGTCCGATCACCGAAGTTAAGCAACATTGGGCGCGGTCAGTACTTGGATGGGTGACCGCTTGGGAACACCGCGTGCCGTTGGCCCATTTTTTATGGTAATTTCATGTTTTTTTTTATTTTTTTATCGTTACTATCATTAATAATATCATAAAATTCTTTAACTTTTCAAGTATGCTACAGGCCTAAAATATTACTTAGTGGATTGATATTATGGTCAACCATTGAAAAAAAAAATTCCTGCAAAGTTATGGATGTAATTACGATCTTTTTCAAGCGCGTATGTAATGATTATTTTTATCAACGTCGCACACACCTTGCTAATGTTTTCAGTATTATTAGGGCTTTTTTATACTAATTTTCATATATTTATTGGCAGGTAGAATAGAAATTAATATTGTTTAGCGTTTGCCAACGACCATACCATGTTGAACACACCGGTTCTCGTCCGATCACCGAAGTTAAGCAACATTGGGCGCGGTCAGTACTTGGATGGGTGACCGCTTGGGAACACCGCGTGCCGTTGGCCCATTTTTTATGGTAATTTTATGTTTTTTTTATTTTTTTATCGTTAACATCATAAAAAATTTTATATCATTCTTTAACTTTTCAAGTATGCTACAGGCCTAAAATATTACTTAGTGGATTGATATTATGGTCAACCATTGAAAAAAAAAAGGCGTTAAAAACAAAAAAATAATGTGCGATGGCCGAGAATCGAACTCGGATCAACTGCTTGGAAAGCAACTACGCTGACCATTACACCACCAACGCCAGTTGTCGAGTTGAGCTAAGAAGCATTTATATTTTACTTCAAAACTTTGACTAGATCAAATGAACTTTAATCGGTCCCGCATTTTCGTTTCGGTCATGAGTTGGTTTTACTCCGGTACTCGAAATTGCATGACGCGGGTAAAGAAGTTTCACTTCAATAAATACGACTATTAACAAAAATAATGTAGCGTCATGCAAACACCCTTAGATGGAAGAAATATAGCCGAGCCAAATTATCACAGACGACCTGAATGACATCAAGGTTATGGAAAGACAAAAAAGAGCGATATTCGTTAGAGCAGGTATGCTGTGAAGGCGTTTTCACTTTTGCGTTGAATAGGATTCAACCATTCTGCACTTCGCTGTACACGTCAGAACTGTGGGTAGATAACACTGAATCCGAATGGCACAAGCTACAATAATGATTATCGCCAACTATTTCGCCTACCGAGATACTGCAGCACTACGGAAATGTTCCTTGGAAGCTTATGGAGCCAATCAAATAATATAATCATGATTGCCATGGTTGCCTGGATGGATTGCCCTCTGGAGACGGGAAATGGTCAAATATTTTTTGTGTTTAATACTTTTCAATTCTTTTCCGTATTTTTTTATTCATTACTTTATTTATTTATTTATAGTTTTCGTTTTTTTTTTTAAATTTTATGTGACTGTCTATGTATTGTTATAATGTCTAATTGGTTTTTCTTATTATTTTTCTGATATATTTTTTGTTATTGAAATAAAAAAAAATAAAAATACAGAATGTTTTGCATACATTCTGTAATAAAATATTATTGTTATTATTTCATATTATGGACGTGTTGTTTCACAGAATTTGAACAATACACCAAATTTCCATCAAAGTCCTATTCAAATTCTGTTATTTTATCATTATGGGTCAGTTGATTCATAGAACTGATATAATAACTGAACTTGCATAGGATTTTCACAGAACTTTAAAATTAACTTTAAAATTTGATGAATTTTCCGAATTCTGTGAAACAAACCGCCCTTCAGTTAAAAACAACAATGAACCACCAAATGGTTGAACGCTGTCTCGCCAAATCAACAAAATCCACTTGCACGGATACATTGTGATGTTCTATATTATACTCTAAGCAATTTTATATTATTTTCAGCTTTCCTTTCTGCAATGGCGTAATCTAAGTATAAGAATAATAATAACATCACAATAATTTATATAGCGCAATTTACATTCTATCCTCAGTGCGCTCCATTCCGAACGAGATGAAGGCATGTTTGCATGATGTTTTATTTGGACATGTATTTAATATGCCTTTGATTTAAATAAGCTAAAAATCTAGTCAAAGACTCTTCGTTAGACTTCTGCCTTATGTAAATAGTATCAAGCTGTTTATATTAAGCCATAGAAACTTGCAAATGGCGAATGAAGGTTGAAAGCACTTAGAAATATGTAGACAAATGCTTTGGAAGGCTGTTTAAAATGGCGGAATGAGATTTAGCGTTTGTTTTACAAATACTGGTTTATATAGTAAAAATAATAACGATTACGTTTGTCAAATTATTATAAGTAATAATTAATTACTCGCCTTAAATATTCATACATATTGAAAATATCTCCCGAGTAAAAATAAATGCAGTCAACGGGAATTGAACCCGCACCTTCTGATTACCGGTCAGGTGCTCTGAATCACTAAGCTACATCGGTTTATTCCCAACCCGCCAAATAATTCAATATGTACTAGTATTTCAATCAATAATTATTGCTTATTAAATTTTTTAACCTTGAAACAAACAACTTTATTTTTGTAGGAAAGGCTTTGTTAGTGCTGCATTTACCACTAGATGGCGTCGAGATATATTATATCTACATTTGTTGGTGCAATATTTTGAGTTGTCAAATTTTATTATTTTTTAATGATAAACTAATGTTTATAAGACAAGGATTTTTTATTCGTGGCATATTTTTACTCGGGAAAATTTTTCAATTTATATAGATATTTTAGGCGAGTAATTATTGCTTTCAATAATTTGTTATCCTTTGTGCCATGCATAAAAAACCTAGTCTTATAAACATCAGTTTGTCATTAAAAAATAATGATTACATTTGTGCAGCACATTTTTGTGACATTTTTCACCTCAAGTGCACTCTAGACTCTTAATAAATTTAGCCTAAAACAAAATATAGGCAATTATTTAAAAATATTTTTTCACTTATATATGCCCTTGCACAGAACTATAAAAATGGGTGTGAAAAAGTATAAGTAACTGTATTGATAGTATTAGGGTGAGAAAGGCGAATAGGATAAAAAGAAGAAGATGGTGTGAGAAGTAAAAACGAAAAAAAAAAATCGTTCGATGTTGTACGATTTTGATATTGTTAATGAAGAACAGGATGCAAGATAACTTTGTAACTTCTTTTGGAATCTTTTAAAAGTTGTTGACACTTCATGGTGAAGCTTTTCGAGGCTGTCATTAGCTAGAAAAAAGACTTGAAAAGAAACAGAAAGTTTGAAGCAAAGTTTTGATACTTTCGTTTAAGATCTACCAGCACAGCTGTTGTTGTCATAAATGAATCAATCAACTACCTTATTATATTTTAGTATTATATCAGTCAGTCAATCAAAACCACGGCTGGCGCAGAATTTGAAACATTAATAATTTTTCATGTTCAAAAGTTTCCATTAGAAATTAAGGCCGTGTCCTGTGTTAATTGAAATACAACTTAATTATTATTATTATTTTTGTGTTTAATTCGTAGAACTCCATTTAATTTTTTTTAAATTTAATTAAAATCAAATTTAATAATATAATTATTAAGTTCTGCAAGTATTTTTTGATTTTTGTTATTGTTACTGCTGTTTCGGCTTTCAAGGCCATTTTCAAACTGTCAAATACAACTTGGGTAAACTTTTGATTAATTTAAAGGATTAAAAATTTAACTTTAGCTATTCTGGTATCTACAAGCTTAGATGTAACGATTCCCAGCATTTTATATAGGAAAAATTGCGAGAAATGTTAAAACGAGGGTGATTGAACACAAGAGGCGTTTAAGTAGTGTAGGTAATTCAGGGGTATGATTTGAGATTTTCACGGCCAAAAGTATTATAGTGATTTGTTTTTGGGGTATTATGTCGTGTTGCGCTAACTCCTTCCTTAGCCCACGTTTTGGACAGCATTGCAGTGTCCATTATCAGGGCAGATGTGTAATGTGAAACGTGTAATGTGAAACGTGAGATGTGAAACGTTGGCTAAAGAAGGAGGGAGCGCAACACGGCTTAATACCCCAAAAACAAATCACTATAATAGGTTATTAAGAATTAGAAAGAAACATATTTCAGAAATCTTCTAATATAGATGCATCTATTCTATAGATATGTGATGAGTGTACGACTAAGTAATCTAGAAGCTCTGAAAACAAATAATTCATTATAAATAAATAAAATCAATTTACTAAAAATAAAGTTTTAGGTATATCGAATAGCCTAATTTTACACATGTTACCTTTCTGCTTCCCCACACTCACTTTAACCCTTTTTCTCATACCTACCCCCCTACCAAAGTGGTTTTTCTACCTTCTTCTATGTTTTTTAATTTACTGTAATTCTGTATTCATTTTGGTATGTACGAGTATTTATTCAACTCAGATATATATTTAAAAAAAACTCGTTAGTGGCATTCGGCCTTCTCTAGAAATGTTTTCTAGACAATTTGGCTGCGTTCTCATTTGTCTCCAATCCTCAGTTCTTATAGACAATTTGGCTGCGGCCTCATTCATCTCTCCAGTCCTCAGTTCTTCTAGACAATTTGGCTGCGGCCTCATTTGTCTAGAGTTCTCAGTTCTTCTAGACAATTTGGCTGCGGCCTCATTCATCTCCAGTCCCCAGTTCTTCTAGACAATTTGGCTGCGGCCTCATTCGTCTCCAGTCCTCAGTTCTTCCCATCCTGGTCCCACCCTCTTCCACTAAATCCATCCACGTATTCCTCGGTCTCAGTCTCAGGTATCATATACATGACCAACTCCAACCATCTGGAGCCAGTGAGACTATGGCATCCCCGATCGGGGTATATTGTGAGGTTGAAGGTAGTGGAGAGGTTGAGGAGATGAGAAGAGGAAGGTGGGGAAGTACCTGGCTATTCAGATCTGGTCATTAAGTACGGCCAAAGCCATTTCAAGCAAAGTTTCAATTATGAATGCAGGCGATACTGCGAGTATCTTCGATTCTGGAACGTGCCGCAAATAAACTATATATTATTTCAAATGACTAAACCTCTTACTCCAAGACCACGGAGGCTTGTTTTTGAAATTTCATTAAATATCACCGTTCTCTTTGTCACGCAAGATAATACTATGCAGTTTGTTTTCTTTTCTTTGTACGATATTTAATATTTTTCGTCGGCATTTGTGTTTTATATCTTCAAATTATCTATTTTATTTTAAAGAGATTTCATGTAAGACGAATGACCAACCCTTAAAACGACGTCGGCACGGAATGTTAAGTGTCAGTGGAAATTGGCATGACGAAGTGGCACTTGAGAGACACGGAAAGAGGTCAGTTCAGAAAAATTAATATTGTATTTCAAGAGAAAGGTTTCTTCTTTGCTTTGAACACGTTATATTGTGTACATCGCATAAACGAGGATATTGACCCATCACTTTCGTGGTCGAGCAGTTAAAATCGTTGAATACGAATTCAGAGGTTACGAAATCGAATCCCGGCGTGCAAGTTCAATTGACTGAGCCATAAATAAACCAGCACTAGATCGATATCTATGGGCTTTTTGCATGAAACAAGTTGGTCCTAAAAAAACATGAATATGTCAACATATAAACAGTACAATTTGCATTCGGAGCCTACTTATTATACTATACACCAATAAAAAACCCAGAAAGTTTATTCACATAGATTTTTAGAGTTTTTCATTGTTGGATATAGTTAGGCAATCATATGACGTACACTATTTCGGTTCCAATTTTTGAACGGAGTCACACCCCCCTGGACTGCGAAGTTCTGTTTTAACATAGCTATTAACCATTTGACATTTCATCTCCCTGTAAATTTGTTTGTGTGTTTCAATTCCGTTTTTGAAAATCTGCAGTATTCACTTTATTATTTGACGAGATGGCTTACTATGCCAAGATGGCTAACTTTGACAATGGTTCAGTAAAGATTATTATTTGACGAGATGGCGTACTTTGCCAAGGTGGCTAACTTTGAAAATGGTTCAGTAAAGATTATTATTTGACGAGATGGCTTACTATGCCAAGATGGCTTACTTTGCCAATGGTTCAGTAAAGATTATTATTTGACGAGATGGCTTACTATGCCAAGATGGCTAACTTTGACAATGGTTCAGTAAAGATTATTATTTGACGAGATGGCTTACTATGCCAAGATGGCTAACTTTGACAATGGTTCAGTAAAGATTATTATTTGACGAGATGGCTTACTATGCCAAGATGGCTAACTTTGCCAATGGTTCAGTAAAGATTATTATTTGACGAGATGGCTTACTATGCCAAGATGGCTAACTTTGCCAATGGTTCAGTAAAGATTATTATTTGACGAGATGGCTTACTATGCCAAGATGGCTAACTTTGACAATGGTTCAGTAAAGATTATTATTTGACGAGATGGCTTACTATGCCAAGATGGCTAACTTTGACAATGGTTCAGTAAAGATTATTATTTGACGAGATGGCTTACTATGCCAAGATGGCTAACTTTGCCAATGGTTCAGTAAAGATTATTATTTGACGAGATGGCTTACTATGCCAAGATGGCTAACTTTGCCAATGGTTCAGTAAAGATTATTATTTGACGAGATGGCTTACTATGCCAAGATGGCTAACTTTGACAATTGTTCAGTAAAGATTATTATTTGACGAGATGGCTTACTTATTATTATTATTTGACGATTAGTTGGCTAACTTTGCCAAGGTGGCTATCTTTGACAATGGTTCAGTAAAGGTTCCTTATTCAAATGTGAAATCGTCGTTTATATTTTGACATTCTCATTCGCATTTTTTCACTTTAAGTTTGGTACCTACTTGCAATTTGTAGCAACTAAAGTTTGAACGAAGAATTGTGAGATAGTGACGTTAGATTGGAAAGATTTAATGACCTTAATTGAAAAAAAAGTAGTACAAAATATGTTTTATAATTAAATAGGTAGGTATTTAAGTACATACTTACAAATCCTATAATTTCTGAGGAAACTTATTGATTTATTAAAAAAGAGTTTATTAAATATTGTTCACAGAACAACTAATTTTTATTTAAATGTGTTACGTATTTAATTTTAATTTATAGAAATAGGTACTTTCAGTATCGGCCTGTTGAATAATAATGTATGTATCTGCTGTCTGCATGGGAAGAAAAGAAAGATAACCTTTCCGAATCAAAAAATTGCTCGAAATGAAGTAAGCTGTGTTTGGAGATCAGCGCTGAAGAGCCAGGTACTTTTTACCTTCATCTTTCCTATCTCCTTTCCTTTCCAATTTCATTCATTATCAAAACATATCTCGATTATGCCATTTTGGCTACTGACAGTCCGGAATAGTTGAGGTTCTTGTACGGTATTCAAAAAGCGTATATAAAATATTATTAATCAAACAATATTATTTGGGGTACTTTTTTTGTAAATGTCCAACATTCAATTGTGTGTAAGTAATTCTAAAATTAAAAAAAATATTAGAATACTCAAATCAAATCAAAAATCCTCCATGGTCGAGGGGTAAGATTCCCGACTAGCGATCCGAAAGTCATGGGTTCAAATACCAGCGTGCGCAAATAAATTTTATTTGATGAATCTATGTTATTTCACAAAGTTATTCCTTTAAAATAACATACATATAGTATACTTTCAGCACGTTCAAGAGTGGAAGATACTCTCAGAATCGTTTTGGTCTAGAATTTGGATTGGAATGGCTTTGGACGTGTTTGGTGACCAGATCTGAATAGCCATATACTTTGGCAGGAGGTTTTGGGTACCGCCGCCCCCGGAACCATTTATTGGAAAACCAACACCTCTGTCATAGGTCACTTCAAGCGGTTCGCTACGTTTGGTTACTTAGAAGAGGTGCCCGGGTTCATCGGGTGAGGTGTGTTCAGAATGTGCCTGCCTAACTACTGCGTGGCGTGGCAGATCGGGAGAGGTGGGTTGGGGAGACCCTTTGATCTCTCCAGCTGATCTCTCTTAAATCTATCGCCTTACGCCGCAGAGGGAGTAATAGATTTATACGTCAGTCACTCCTGGACATACTGATCCCTAGATTCCGACCCACCCTCATAACCTTTTCACCATCAGAACTTTCTCTCCTTCCTTTCCCCAAAAAGACCCACTACACAGCATCCCCAAAGATGACATAGGCCTTGGGTGTAATTTTTTTTCTCAAGGCCTCCCGTGTAGGGCTTCCCTCCCTACTACCTTCAGCTTCACAACATATCCCAATTATGGATACGACGATGCTTACTGGCTTCAAACGGTTGGAAGATGTTGGGTCTCTTGTGCAGTATTCACATAGAAAACATAAACAATTCTTTTATTTTCAGTCAAGTACTTTATGCCGCCTTTCTTACCATAGTTAGTGGTGTAAATGGTCAGCATAGTTTCCTTCCAAGCACATAATCGTGGTTCGATTCTCGGTAGTGACATTTAAAAAATAAATACAAATTTTACATTATAATATGAAAAAAATGGGTGTGTCAAGCCTACGCAAGACAGAAGTGAAACTTCTAGTATTCTTCTCTCTCTCTCTTTTCATTTCATTCTCTCTTTTTTTCTGTCTATTGACATATTTATAAGTAGCATGTGATAAAAAAAATTAAAAGTTATAAAAAAAGAAAAAAAAAATTAGTTAAAGCGGGGATCGAACCTCGGTTCTTCACGACCACAGTCGTGCGCTCTGCCTGTAGACAGCGAAGATGAGTTAGGAGAGTGAGTTAAACTAGGTATATAATATTAGCTAGGCTCCTATAGCGAAATGATCCCGTTTTTTCGTCACGGTCATGAGTCGGTTTTACTCCGGTCCTCGAAATTGCATGACGCGCGTAAAGAAGTTTCACTTCAAAAAATTCCTGCAAAGTTATGGATGTAATTACGATCTTTTTCAAGCGCGTATGTAATGATTATTTTTATCAACGTCGCATACACCTTGCTAATGTTTTCAGTATTATTAGGGCTTTTTTATACTAATTTTCATATATTTATTGGCAGGTAGAGTAGAAATTAATATTGTTTAGCGTTTGCCAACGACCATACCATGTTGAACACACCGGTTCTCGTCCGATCACCGAAGTTAAGCAACATTGGGCGCGGTCAGTACTTGGATGGGTGACCGCTTGGGAACACCGCGTGCCGTTGGCCCATTTTTTATGGTAATTTCATGTTTTTTTTTATTTTTTTATCGTTACTATCATTAATAATATCATAAAATTCTTTAACTTTTCAAGTATGCTACAGGCCTAAAATATTACTTAGTGGATTGATATTATGGTCAACCATTGAAAAAAAAAATTCCTGCAAAGTTATGGATGTAATTACGATCTTTTTCAAGCGCGTATGTAATGATTATTTTTATCAACGTCGCACACACCTTGCTAATGTTTTCAGTATTATTAGGGCTTTTTTATACTAATTTTCATATATTTATTGGCAGGTAGAATAGAAATTAATATTGTTTAGCGTTTGCCAACGACCATACCATGTTGAACACACCGGTTCTCGTCCGATCACCGAAGTTAAGCAACATTGGGCGCGGTCAGTACTTGGATGGGTGACCGCTTGGGAACACCGCGTGCCGTTGGCCCATTTTTTATGGTAATTTCATGTTTTTTTTTATTTTTTTATCGTTACTATCATTAATAATATCATAAAATTCTTTAACTTTTCAAGTATGCTACAGGCCTAAAATATTACTTAGTGGATTGATATTATGGTCAACCATTGAAAAAAAAAATTCCTGCAAAGTTATGGATGTAATTACGATCTTTTTCAAGCGCGTATGTAATGATTATTTTTATCAACGTCGCACACACCTTGCTAATGTTTTCAGTATTATTAGGGCTTTTTTATACTAATTTTCATATATTTATTGGCAGGTAGAATAGAAATTAATATTGTTTAGCGTTTGCCAACGACCATACCATGTTGAACACACCGGTTCTCGTCCGATCACCGAAGTTAAGCAACATTGGGCGCGGTCAGTACTTGGATGGGTGACCGCTTGGGAACACCGCGTGCCGTTGGCCCATTTTTTATGGTAATTTTATGTTTTTTTTATTTTTTTATCGTTAACATCATAAAAAATTTTATATCATTCTTTAACTTTTCAAGTATGCTACAGGCCTAAAATATTACTTAGTGGATTGATATTATGGTCAACCATTGAAAAAAAAAAGGCGTTAAAAACAAAAAAATAATGTGCGATGGCCGAGAATCGAACTCGGATCAACTGCTTGGAAAGCAACTACGCTGACCATTACACCACCAACGCCAGTTGTCGAGTTGAGCTAAGAAGCATTTATATTTTACTTCAAAACTTTGACTAGATCAAATGAACTTTAATCGGTCCCGCATTTTCGTTTCGGTCATGAGTTGGTTTTACTCCGGTACTCGAAATTGCATGACGCGGGTAAAGAAGTTTCACTTCAAAAATTAGTTAAAGCGGGGATCGAACCTCGGTTCTTCACGACCACAGTCGTGCGCTCTGCCTGTAGACAGCGAAGATGAGTTAGGAGAGTGAGTTAAACTAGGTATATAATATTAGCTAGGCTCCTATAGCGAAATGATCCCGTTTTTTCGTCACGGTCATGAGTCGGTTTTACTCCGGTCCTCGAAATTGCATGACGCGCGTAAAGAAGTTTCACTTCAAAAAATTCCTGCAAAGTTATGGATGTAATTACGATCTTTTTCAAGCGCGTATGTAATGATTATTTTTATCAACGTCGCATACACCTTGCTAATGTTTTCAGTATTATTAGGGCTTTTTTATACTAATTTTCATATATTTATTGGCAGGTAGAGTAGAAATTAATATTGTTTAGCGTTTGCCAACGACCATACCATGTTGAACACACCGGTTCTCGTCCGATCACCGAAGTTAAGCAACATTGGGCGCGGTCAGTACTTGGATGGGTGACCGCTTGGGAACACCGCGTGCCGTTGGCCCATTTTTTATGGTAATTTCATGTTTTTTTTTATTTTTTTATCGTTACTATCATTAATAATATCATAAAATTCTTTAACTTTTCAAGTATGCTACAGGCCTAAAATATTACTTAGTGGATTGATATTATGGTCAACCATTGAAAAAAAAAATTCCTGCAAAGTTATGGATGTAATTACGATCTTTTTCAAGCGCGTATGTAATGATTATTTTTATCAACGTCGCACACACCTTGCTAATGTTTTCAGTATTATTAGGGCTTTTTTATACTAATTTTCATATATTTATTGGCAGGTAGAATAGAAATTAATATTGTTTAGCGTTTGCCAACGACCATACCATGTTGAACACACCGGTTCTCGTCCGATCACCGAAGTTAAGCAACATTGGGCGCGGTCAGTACTTGGATGGGTGACCGCTTGGGAACACCGCGTGCCGTTGGCCCATTTTTTATGGTAATTTCATGTTTTTTTTTATTTTTTTATCGTTACTATCATTAATAATATCATAAAATTCTTTAACTTTTCAAGTATGCTACAGGCCTAAAATATTACTTAGTGGATTGATATTATGGTCAACCATTGAAAAAAAAAATTCCTGCAAAGTTATGGATGTAATTACGATCTTTTTCAAGCGCGTATGTAATGATTATTTTTATCAACGTCGCACACACCTTGCTAATGTTTTCAGTATTATTAGGGCTTTTTTATACTAATTTTCATATATTTATTGGCAGGTAGAATAGAAATTAATATTGTTTAGCGTTTGCCAACGACCATACCATGTTGAACACACCGGTTCTCGTCCGATCACCGAAGTTAAGCAACATTGGGCGCGGTCAGTACTTGGATGGGTGACCGCTTGGGAACACCGCGTGCCGTTGGCCCATTTTTTATGGTAATTTTATGTTTTTTTTTATTTTTTTATCGTTAACATCATAAAAAATTTTATATCATTCTTTAACTTTTCAAGTATGCTACAGGCCTAAAATATTACTTAGTGGATTGATATTATGGTCAACCATTGAAAAAAAAAAAGGCGTTAAAAACAAAAAAATAATGTGCGATGGCCGAGAATCGAACTCGGATCAACTGCTTGGAAAGCAACTACGCTGACCATTACACCACCAACGCCAGTTGTCGAGTTGAGCTAAGAAGCATTTATATTTTACTTCAAAACTTTGACTAGATCAAATGAACTTTAATCGGTCCCGCATTTTCGTTTCGGTCATGAGTTGGTTTTACTCCGGTACTCGAAATTGCATGACGCGGGTAAAGAAGTTTCACTTCAAAAAGAACATTCCATTAATTTTTTCACGGGTCTGCGCTAGTAGTATCTACAGTAATTGCTGCAATGACAAAAAATATAACTTTGTTTAGCAGTTGAAATATTGGCAGATTACTCCGTGGAAATATATCAGCACATTAACTTGCCTCAGTTGCGCTGCACCAACGCCAAATGGTCGGTTGCCCTTTCACAAATGATAATATTCTAAATGCCAATTTAATGGTACACCGGGCCATCCATTACTACATATGCAAACTGGATAATACACACATATCCATATATTTAAAACCGGGTGCTCCAGCAAAATTGTTTCCTTTTAGATAGATTTTTTAAACAGAAAAATATTATTATTTATAGAAATATGAAGAAAGAAAAAGCGGCGACAAATACAAGATTCTTCTACTGATAATAAGCAAGAAGGGTACTGATGGGTGATATTGTGTTCGCATGGCAGCAAAACTTATATTTATTTATTTTTCATACTCTCCATAAAATAGTTGTTCATCAATATACTTATTACAGATATAACAGATGTATACCACATAAAAAGGTATAATAAATGATAAATGTTTAAAAAATTACAAAACAAGTATGTAAAAAGTTATTCGTAATAATGTATAGTAGAAGTAAATAAATAACACGCGTGAGCACCAACCCGTCGATTCGACCACACTCCGGAATTCACTACCGTCCACCACTCACAGTAGAGTTGGCTCAGAGGAATTCTTCACTGTTTGTCTCCACCTGGGGAATTTGTCACCGTTCATCTCCACCGTCCACGGTGTCAAACATCGGCCTGGAGAAATTCATTAACATTTATTTCCACCGCCCACAGTGTCGAGCATCTCACTGGAGGACCAGGAAGATCCGTGATCTTCACCACTAGTTGACCACAACAACACTGAACACAGATCCAAATTCCAACGTGATGCATCACCAATACTATTTACAATAATAATGACACAGTGATACCTGATACATCTTTCATTGTCTCTATATTTACCGTTACCCACTGATTAGGTGATGCCGACGTGATTCAACCAAGCCAACGGGCATCCCGATGTGATGCGTACACCAACCAATAAGGTCTTCGTAATGAACACACTGATACGCACATCATCATCTCTACCCACTGTTACCCACAGTTTATTGATGGTTTATGGTGACATTATTTTGTTACGTTACGATGGTACGACCAGAAAAGGTTGATAGGAAATAGAGCAAAATAGAAGGATTAAAAAGTCATGCGTGCAGTTTTACCACTTTGTAACTTGCGTCAAACGATCGTTGCTAAGCTCTGTGAAAGACGTTTGAAAATTTCAATGGTCAATGGTCAATGCAGCATCGTTAACTTATAAGTACTCGCTATCGGAACATTTAAAGCGTATGTGATCTCCGACGAGTACACTTGTTAAGAACATATAGGGTTAACTTCTCAGGCTGATTTGTTCGGTTTTGGGAACAGCAGCTATTACCCGTAGAGTCAATTTGTTCGCTTTTCGGAACAGCCCACATGGTCTCATAGAAATTGTTATGTCTCCCTTACCGACATAGTTAGAAATGAACTAAACGGCGTTAGACAGAGAAAACACTAAGATTGATATTCAGATAAGTTTACCACAGAATAATTAATATGTACACCTCCATGAAACCAAAGGTTCCGACCGCAATTTGAAAAAAAATTATGAAACTTTGTGAAGTTTTTACTAATTATTTTTATGTTAAACTGCAAAAAAGTTAGGTGACAGTAATGGTCATTATACATTTTAATTTTTGTTTTTATATTAACTTCAAACAGCAGGCCCTGAGAAAATCCTTTCAGGGCCTATGTCATCTTTGGAGATGCTGTGTGGTGGGTATTTTTAAGGAACATGATGGAGATGAAGTTCTAAAGGTATAGGGGGTGGGTAGGAGTCTGGCGGTCAATGTGTCCAGGACGGATGAATCCATCCCTCCAACTGCGGTTAAAGGCGATATTTCAGAACAGTATTAATCGAATAAACGCAAGGTCAGCCATTTAAAAAAAAAGTTATTTAAAAATATATGCGGTCATGAAATTGTTTGAAAGCGTATTTTTCATCACTTTTCAACTATAGTATTTAGTTTTTGGATACGTACAGAAATATTCCATTTATTTGGATTTTATTGAGAAGCGGGAATACACACAAATTCTCCGACTCTAACGGTCAATATGCCACAGACCCGACGGGTTAACCTCGTTCAACATACGAGTAGTTGGATTACGTATAGTACCAGAGTTATGACTGGTATAAGTTATTTCGGTCCGCAGTTTGCAGGGTGGAGATTCTCCAATTGTTAGCCAACCCAAAATAGGAAAAGGCATTAGATCTACAAGAATTTATGGTATCATTAACAATCTAAAACTATATATACTAACCTATTAATCTTATGGAGATAAGACGTTTGTGGATCAACTAAGATGAGAGTAGAATATATTGGGAATATAAGAAATTTTTAATGGTATCCATCAACTAACTAATTTATTTTATTTTAATTTTAATTGTAGGTATGCTTTCTTTATGGAAACTCTTAAACATGATTTATCATGGGACTCAAATCTATCCCAATGCTGTGTTTGCATTTTCTAGCATTTTGTTTGAGTTTTTTCACTACAGCGCTCCGCCTCGGCGAATAATATTCGGAATCGGGCGAAATCATGCACTCTTAATGCGTATGACGATAAGGTTGAAATTCAGGCAATAATGGTAGCCGGTTTCGATATAAACAAAAAATATATCTCCAAAATCTATGTTCAATTTTAATTTGTGATGTTCGCACACAAATATTTAAATGTTTTCCGATCACGATGCAAAGAACCCCATTTGCCACAAAATACAATAAAATCATATCTGAAAATGGGTTCGTAAGAGTTATTATTATACTTGAAAGCATTTTAACGGGATAATAAATTTATTTTTTAAAGGGTTTATATTATATTCGATTATCGGCTCGATTATAAGTATATACATAGTAAAGGCTAAGTTAAATATTTATAAATTCGATTATAGGCTCGATTAAAGTTAAGGCCAAGATAAATATTTCTGGGCGGTCAAATTTTTATCGTCTCAATATATCTGCATTTTTCGGTTTAATTATATTTTGTTGGTCACCCGGTGTCCGCATTCATAGGGTGCCCAGTATAAACTGTGATAAAACACTAGGAGGCAATAATTAATGACCAAGCTCGTTAGTATGTTTTTATGTAAAATTTAATTGTCATTAGCAGAAATTGATACTTATTGAATCCCCCTGATGTGTTTTGTTATAATCATTTCAACAGCGCGAGAGACGTGCCGCGACTAATGTTGCAATTTTTAAAAATTAAATATGTGTAATCAATTTTGAACTTTTCGTATGAATAGGGTCCGGACAAACTTTCTGGATTTTGAAATTCTCTGAATTTAGTTTCCCATTAGAAACAATTTTTCTGTTTTTTTACTTTTAATTTTGAAACATATCCATTATCAATATTGATTTTAGGCCATTCGTACACGGAGATACTTACAAGTGACGAAGCGACTCAAGTTTTGTGCGCGTAGCATACCCGCCGTTCGTGAGTTCTTGAGACACGATGCAGACATTACATCCGAACATGATGAACGTTAACTTTGTTCTGGAGATGGGAAATTATCCGTATTTCTATAACTTTACTTTACCGGAATATATTAAAAAGGATTTTGCGGAGAAGGCATGGATTGAAGTTGGAAAGAAAAGTCAATCTGATATCATTCTCACATAGTTCCTTGGCGTCGATGATTATTGCCATACAATTTTTTTTTATTGGCAATTTTTTTGATACATACAGGTACATATATAATTATACAAAATATAGGTAAGGCAGTAACAAAAAAATCCCACAAAGGCGAAGCCTGTGCGTGGGCATTATAAGGTATGTATTCAAAACAGTGATGGTTACACTATCTATGGTTTAAATGAAAAAATAAATATGAATAAAGAAAAATATATATATTACATATAGTTAGTTTTATATGATTTTACTGGAGTTTTTGCGTATTTAATAAAAAAAAGTTTAAATGGAAGTTAATTTTTATTTATTTTAAATGTAGATGGTAACATATTATCATATATAGGTATCATATTCGTAGTATAAATTATAGAAAAAATTCTCTCACTTCCAGATACTTTTTTACCCAACTTTTGACATTTATTTTATTCGAGTTTAGGTTTTCGCACATCTTGATGGAACTCGGCAAGGAATTAAACAATTTTGGGCCAATATAGTTAATGTGTCTTTGGGCTAGCCTAGTTTTGCAGTGAGGCACTTTGTACACGCATATGTTGTGTCTCTGGCTAGAACGATTTGGATTTTTACAGAAATTATAAGGACGAGTGTATATAAATTTAAGAAATTGGACACAGTAGATCCACCTTAGTTCTATAATGTCAGTTTCCTGAAACAATTGATCGGTGGGATATGTCTTGGTCTTCTGGTGCATTATCTTAATGATAGACTTCTGAACAATTTCTAGAGGTTTCACATGGTTATAATTAACAACAGTTTCGTTGTATAGGTTAACCCAAAATTTTGTCACTTGACATGTTATTAATTCCACGGCTGCACTTTGAATTGAAATGTGAATTTTCGAAATTGGAACTAATTGTGTTAAGTATATAAAGTATCAAATTACCTCCCAACCTACAATACAGCATTTGAATAGAAAATTATATTTAATTTATATTTCATTAATTGATATATCCTTTGATTTTTCAGGGGTCCACTAGTCTTAGGTGTTATTATTGTCTGGGTACTTTTGTTCATTTAAAAGTTTTTTTATTTGATTCTCCGTTTTCTCGCTTTCCAAATCCTGGAGTAAATCCTTCTCTTTTACACGATTTTATGCCCACATTCCGAAAGAATTAGGAAAAAAGTTACAAAGATAGCTAATTTGTTAACTAACTTTATTTATTAAGTACTGTAGTGGTACACAACGATTGAAGGGCGCACTTGATTTGTGTAAATCAAGTATCATTCCGTTGAGTATGGAAACCAGCTCAAGTCTGCAAATCCTACATTCCTTTAAAAACCCTCGACATTCATCCGTTTGACGGAATTCAATATCTAAAATGCAAGCGGACGGATTTTAATCGTTGGTACACGGATAATTGTCGATAATTTAATAATTGTTTGTAGATAAATGAATGAAAGAATGCTTGTTCCAAAATATAATAATAAATACGCACGGCGAACCCTAAAATTTAACGTGCCAAAAATGCTTAACATGGTACCCATTAATATAAAAAATTGCGATTCTACAAATAGATTGAGATATATGCTGAAACAATGGTTACTAAAAAGAGAGAGTTTATATTAATTTAGGTGTGTTAATTGTATAGTTACAGTAATAATAGTATGTGTGTATGTATGTAATTGATCATTAACATCCTGTTGACAAACTGCTTTATTGCAGTTTAACGGGATTGTAGCTTGAAAACCAAAAAAAAAAGATAACTCCTCTATTGAAATTTTTTTAGAAATAATTTACAAATAATAACAGGATTCCTTTATAAAGGTTTATTTTTATACGAATAAATTATGACGTGTTATTGAAAATCGGAATACTTTTTCATTACAAGGAAAATTCTTTGTATCGTCCTGGTATCGTTAATTTATCGTGAGGGCAAAAATTGATTCTCTACGTATAATTAAATATTGTTAAACTGTTTGAATGAGATCCCTGAGGTGTACGTGTGTCGTGTACGATTGTGTGAGAAATTTGGAAAACCGCAAATAATGCAAGGTTCATTTAAGCGTAAAGAGTAAGATTAAGAAAGAGACGCTTTGGATGGTTTGGGCATGTAGAGCGAATGAGCGAATTGAGTGAAAGGAGAATATATGACCCGAATTGGAATGGTAGAATAAGTCAGGAGCTCTCTAAGAAGACGTGATACGATCAGGTAAACTAGATACTTGAGTCAGGTCATGTCAAAAGTATCATCTAGGAGACGATGCATGAATGTGAATGAAGCAAGGCGTGAATGCCAAGACTGAGTCGTTTGGCTTTCTGTCCTCTCTGCCTACGCCTACGGGGAAACACCGTAATGGTCAGTTAGTTACTTAAACTGTAATTTTTTGCATTAACGAACACTCTTCTTCTATTCTAGATATAAAATAACCAATTGTAAAACATGAATTTGAATTAGTTACTCAAACGTTTTTTATTTTATTATTTTTATTTCTAGCAATCCCGATGACTTATAAAACACATTGTAGGACGAGAGGAACTTATAATATATAGGTAGGAGTTAATAGGTACAATTAGTTACAAAATTATAAGTTTCACATTAAAAACAGGACAAGAATATCATCATTATAAGTTTCACATACAAAGCGGTAAACAAATAGGAAAAAGGGAGGTAAAGTAGAACAAACAAGAGGAAACAAAAAAAGAAACAGACAGGGATACAGAGCCAATGTAGGAATTTAGAAGAAGGTACTTACCCACTAATACATTGGTAAAAATAGATTATGCTCGATTACAAATACAGGGGATAGAAAAAAGAGAGAAAGAAACAGAAAAAAGTACAACACGACACGAATTACGTATTTTCGTTTCTATATCTTTTAAAAAATTATCTTTGAAGGCCTTACTTTGAATTTTTGGATAATGCTGGTTGTTTTAATACATGTCTGGTTATACACACTCTATAACTATAGTTATAGAGTATGTAGGCAATAAGGTTATATAAGAGTTCGTTTATCAGTCCCCGGCGTTGCCCGGGCTTAACCCAGAGTTCTTAATCTAATGCATACTCTTGTTTTGAAGGACAAATTTGAGAGATTTCGTCAACCCCGAATAAGACTGTAGATTTGTATAAATAATAATAGTCAAATCCTCGTTGCCCGCCTAATGTCCGCTACGACAATACCGTCTTCACCATAAGGGCACACGGGGCCCGTGTCCAGGGCCCCCATTTTCAGGGGGCCCCGAAGGACTGACAAATTCTCTCGCGAAACGCGATAATGCGGGCGGTGTGTGCGCAAGCGCGCGGAAAAAATTTTGAATGCGATTTTGACCCTTCTGTGTAAAGAATTTGTATAAAGAACAAGGTCAGAATCGCTTGCGCCAACATCACTGATGATATAGCCACTAGTTTCTTTCACCTGGCAACACCAGAATATTTTTAAATAATTTATCTTTGGAATCGTAATGTCAAATTTGCCGCGATGCAAATCTGATGCGTGATACTTGACGAAATGTTCTTGTTCTAGGAATGTGTTTCAGTCATTGATGTAGTCTAATTTAGTCTATGGTTTCGGTCAATAAAATATATGATAGCTCAAAATTAATCCACAAAGCATTCCATTTAAAATTCAAAGTGGTGCGTTGTCAAAGGGAAAGGGAAGGGAAGGGGGCCCCATCAGGTCCGACCCATGACAGGTTAAACTTTCAGTCTGATAGGAGTGAAGAATAAAAAATGAATTGCGAACAACAATGTTACAAAAACGTCTGAGTAATTTGTCAATTATGTGCATAGAAAGTGATATCCTTCAAAAAATTGACTTTGAGGATATAATAGAAGATTTTGCTCAACAGAAATCCCGAAAGAAACCGTTATCGTAATCGTAACCAAAAAACCAGCAGCATTCTAATTTCATTAATGACATATTATATCATACTGTATTTGATTACCTATAATAAATGGTCATACTTAGTAAAAAAAATGGTATTATAATTTGCTTTTTTACTTTCCAAAAGGGCCCCAAATTCTTGTGTGCCCAAGGGCCCCAGCCTAGTTTAAGACGGCACTGGCTACAGACAATCTTCTTTATATAAATATAATAAGATATTTAAGTGAGGAGAACATATGGTCACATAGAAGAAGCAATGCTTCATAAAATGTTGGATTTTTGCTGTGGTAAGCATAAACGTTGACGCTTTTAACGTGTAAGTTATTCCGCACTCTTTGAAATCTTTAAATTATTAACGAATTGTTGAAAATTTATGAATCACGCCGAAAGAGCTATATAATATCCATACATTTTCGCAATTTCGTATTGCCAATGTGACAAAATTCGCAAAAACACTCAACGCTCCTTAAATAATCATAAAATATTCATATCATAAACACACCCTGAAACTTTGAGTGATATATTCTGTGGCGGGTCGCACCGTTCCGCCCATATTTTTCACTTGCAACGGAAAATACATATATTTTATGTAAGCCTGAAGCGCCCAACGTTACGCGAGCAACGTTTTACAGAGTGTCCCGTTTTCGGGATATAAATAATTTAATATTCATTCAAATATAAACATTTAATATACCATAAGACTTGTGATGCGACGTTTTACGTTGTCGTTAGTGTATTACTTTAACGGGAAAATATCGATATAATTCGGAGAATTTATGTCCCGCGAGACACTTTATATCATTTAACAGTAAAAATATACATGTTACTTTTTCTCATTTAAATAATGAATTAACGTATTTAACAAAAATATACAGTAAAAATGTACAAAAATGTACAGCTAAAATTATAAAATTGAGTTTTTTTGCAAGGTATCAATTTATTTCAAATTTTTTTTTATTGGTACATAACTTGTATAAATATATTTTTGTGAATTTAGGTGAAGGTTCATTTTTATGAGCATAAAAATAACAACGTTACACTTTTTGACTTCCCAAAATGAATGAATAAATTAACCAGATTTCATATGTAAATAACTAAAATGGCGGGATTTTTCGTTTAAAAAAAATGATGTCCAATAATATTAAGAATCTACAGGCAAATAAGAAGTAGAACTTATTGTTTGACATAACAGCAGTTAACCTCCGAAATTAAAGTCGGTTCTACCCAATTGGGATTCAGCTCAGTTGTTAGCGCTGTTGACTCCAGTCCCTGGGGAAGAAGGATAAATCCTCAGTCAAACGAAAAATTAGTTTTAAAATACATTGTAAAAGTTCACAACAGTTAATAACCAGTCCCTTGGAAGAAGGAGTAGAGTAAATTATTGTTTTTTAATACATCTATTAATAATAAAATATGAATTAAAGTAAAAAAGTTGTTGTTGTTTTTTTTTAAATTTTATATGTCTAGTCCGTTTCTTTATTATTATCTTCTTCTTCAAAGATTAACTAACTAATTAGCCATCATGCCATTTCCGCGGTGGTAGGAAGATGGAGGGACCCTCCAAACAACTCGATCTTGGCACACACTCCTTGCATCATTCTCGTACATACTCTTATATTATTCTGATTTTTGAAACGACACGACACAAGTATATCATTGACATGTCTCCCTCGGGCGTTCCCGACTTCTTTTACTATTCACATTAGCGTCATATATTCTCCTTACACTCCTTTCTTCGTACATTTGCTCTACATGCTCAAACCACCGGAGACTCCTTTCTTTAATCTTACTCATTACGCTTACATCAGCCTTGCCTTCTTTGCGGAACTCCACATTTCTCACACGATCATGCATGGTTTTACCACACATACGCTTCAGGGATCTCATTTCTACAGCATTCAGTCTTCTTTAATCTTTCCTCTGTCAGTTCTTCGCCTCACTGCTATACATCAGGGTAGGTACCAGCACTCCTTTGCGGACTGCTAGCTTCGTTTTTTGGACAGTTTTTTGCTAGCGCCAACCGCGTTCAGTCGTCCATAAATGGAGTTTCCTGCATTTGCCCTTCTTTCAATATCTCTTTAAATTAAATATCAAAATGTAAGTAAATTAAATATTACGCAGGCAACATTTTCAATTAATAATGATTCTTCTCTCAGGGAAAAAATATAAAATTATGAGGTTATTAAACTTGAACATAAAAAGGCAATTTTATTTTTGGAATGACTAATGAGTAAATCCTCAAATTCTAATATTTAATCATTGAAGACTATATAGGCGATTCTAAAATGAAAATTTGAAACAGAAAAATCAGAAAAGGATACAGTCCTATCTAGGAATAGAACCAAGTTACCATTTGAGAGAGCAGCGCACCGGCAAGGCTAAGGTCCTGGGTTCCATTCATAGAAGCGATGGTAAAATTTTCATTGGAAAATTGCTAATATTGTTTTCAATGATTAAAAAAAAGACTTCTCAAATCTTTAATTTTAGAAATGCATCATCCTGTACGTTTGGTGTAGAGCGTAAAGTGCGACTGTGGCGCTCGTTGTTTGTGAATAATAACACGTCACCGTGGAGCAAGGCTTACACCTGCTCATTGTGTCCTGCCAACAATGGATAATGACGGCAAATGATCGATGTAAGGACACTCCTCAAATAAAAGGGTAAAACCACCACAAATTTGTTTTTTTTCCACCATGATATTATTGCTACATTAAAATCTTTTGGGTATCTTTATAAATCCTCCAGAACGTTGTTTTTTATGTAATGTAAACACTGTAAAAAAAACAAATATCAACTTGATGAAAAACTTTATGGTTTTTTTACAACACGCACTGTGAGTTTTCGTATTATTGTAGATTTAATATTGTTATATTTTTTAGTCATGTTATTTTTAATTAATTTAAAGAAAAATGAATATACCTGAAAAATCAGAATTTCAAAAAATTATTCGAATTGATTCGCTGTTTATAATTTTAGTAACGCTAACCCGGGAAAAATCACGGGTTATCAGAAGTAATATTATATTATAGACGGAGAAAACTTAGGACCAGTTGTTTAGGAGAATTTGAACAATTCATCAAATTTCAACGTCGATTTGCGAGTTCTGTGAAAGTACTATTCAAGTTCTGATATTATATCATTATAGGCTAGTTTCTTGACAGAACTGAAATAATAACAGAACTAGAAAATATCTTTCACAGAACTCGCAAATTAACGTTGAAATTTGAAGAATTGTTCAAATTCTCCGAAACAACCCGTCTTGCCATTGCTAATTTATTAAAATTATTCGGAATCCGGTTAAAAACGGGACTGCAGGCTTTAACGAATGATTTGATAGGTTTCCTGTTAAACTTTAAAAGTTTAACTGGAAAAAGTCTGCAATTTCATTTGAAGAGATTTTTAATATATCATCACTACTCATTTTTATTCGTGTAGTTAGGTACTTTACCGTTTGTCTGAATTCTTCATCCATTCTGTTCCAATTTTGAAAATCGCAATAAAATAATTTTTTATTTAAATATTATATCACGATAAAATATTACATTATGATATAATATTATATCATGATAAAATATTATATACTTTAAAGCTTGTCTGAATTTTTCACCCGGTTAGTTCCAATTGCAAAAAAAACACTTAAATTCAAAGCAAATCCGAGTTTCAGAGTTCATTGAACAAGAGTTATTATGTAAGAAAGACAACACAACCGAAATTAGTATATTAATGATGAACTTTTCGTTTTGAAACATTGAAGCCAATTTTAAATATTTTAATAGGTCGTTAGACATAATTTGAGATTTTCATGGCCAAAAGTGTTATCGTGATACATTTTTGGGTTATTATGCCGTGTTGCATTAATATTAATATTAATATATATAGAGGGCTAAGCTTAATAATTCTTGGTGTCCGGTACTTGACGACTACACCAAGGAAAACCACAAAAATTGAACTAGGTAATTAAATATATTGAAATACCAGCTCTAAGTGGATAAAAGCGCGCAGAAAGGTATCACCTCTACCAACTTAATGTACACATTTCACCTGACGATGGACATTTAAAAGAAAGAAGCAAAATGTGGCATGATAAACCAAAAATGAATCACGATTAACCTCGTTCAATTCAAAAGCTATTAGGTGTGGTGACTTCTTGACCATGTTTCTTCTAGATTGGATCACTTGATATGCTTGTAGATTGAAGAATCATTTGGTTAATCTTGTTTTATTTGCTCGTAATATGGACCAAGTTATTGTATTGTAAAACTATATATATATATTTATTTTTTAGTTTGGCGTGATCTGGTTTTTTGTAATTTTCACAAATAGTTAAATATTATTCAAATAGGTACATTCCACAAAACGTTGTGACATTCAATCATCAAGTAGGCAAACATTAATCCTAATGTTGAAATGTTTTGTAGTATTGCATTGAGAATGCTTAGCTTTGTTCTAAGCACTGCAAAGAACTTATAAAAGATACCCAAGTTCTTTTATAAAATTAATTAAATAATTTCATAAATTCTTTGGTAAGGAGTAGACTTGAAAGTGGGTCGGTAATTTGGAGCCCACACCTGTTAAAGTTTTCCCACGCGTTGTTGAAGAGAATTTTTTTAAGAAGAGATTTTTCCACCCGAGGGAACATTTTTTATTGATAAACTGAAAATAGTTTCACTTCATTTGGTCTATACAAATATAAGCACATCTTTTTAAATACTGCTTATTTCTAATATATATAAAATACATAATTTTTACATATTTCTAAGTCTGCTTATTCTAGGTACATTTTTCATTTCACTGGGAGCTCATTCCAATGATATGCTCGGAATGAACCATCTACTGGTGTTTCGGCACGCCATTGGTCATGTTGGCTTCGTTCTGCTTCCCAACCAATGGCAGAGCTAAGATCCAGATCTGTACTTGAATCCGCGCTGGATTGTATGAATAATGCCGCCAGTATGAAGTTTTGTTCTGAGCAGAGATGTGCAAAATGGGTACCCAAAACCATTTGAAATGCAAAATGGAAATGTGTCAAAACTTTTCCATTTGAAAATGTAAAATGCAAAATGGTTTTTAGAAAAGCATTTCAAATGCAAAATGCAAAATACCTATTTTCAAAATGCATTGAAAATGCAAAATGGTTTCTCAGTTCAAACAATCAAAATAATTATAGAATTTTTAAACAGTTTTGTTATTTAATTATGGACATCAATGTAGAACAAACATATTACACGATGGTAAATCCAAAAACACCACGACCACATATTATGAAACCACAAAAAATTTGCGCGGGACTAATGTTGCCAACGTAAAAACATAGAAACTGCTATCTAACATTTAATATTACAGCGTCATGGCCCCATGTTCAGTATTTCAATCAGTATTTTTTGTGATGGTATCACTCAATTGCCAGGGCTCCTACCAGGGAGCAACTTGACAAATGTAAATTATCTCTCATAGCGAGGTTGAGGACCGACTGATATTTGGGGCTAATGAAAAAAAGATGAGTGGAGATAGTAGGAAGAATGTTTCAAAAAAGCATTTGAAATGGAAAATGCATTGAGAAAAGCATTTAAAATGCAAAATGGTTTTTAGAAAAGCATTTAAAATGCAAAATGGAAAATACCCATTTAGCATTTTGCATTTCCATTTGAAATGGATTTATTTGAAATAAAGCACATCTCTGGAAATGAGTCAGCTAATCTCGTGAGGATTCTATGAATATGTATCGCCGGCAAAGTGTCAAATTATACCTATCGAAAGTTTCATATCAGTAACTAATGGCATTAATCCGCCGTAAACGCTGTGAAAACCTAATCGATGCAAGTGATGCTCTCCGTGCGTGTGCAATGATTCGTATTTTAACGTGAATGTGATTAGTGACATTTTTCATTTTTTTCAATCTGCTTTTCTATTTATATGAACATTATCGAATTATAGACTCCAATTACATCCACATACATTAAGATACTCAAAGCTGCTAAATACAATCTTGTGTGTTACTGTGTGTTTGGTTTGAGACAGCACGATGCTATTGGGATTGCAAGTTCCATTAAGCAGAGAGAGGATATAATCCCCTTTCTGACCTCGTATATTACGTGAACTAACGCATCACCGTACAACGGGTCAGAAGTGATGTGCCAATTGATACATATTTCTTCAGAATGATACGTGGATGGTTTAAAAACTCGGCTATCATGGAAAACATTGATTTTTTTACTCCCGATGGTTATCTGTCACCGACATCATAGACTGTTTTATCTCCCGAATTGCAGGAATAACTTGCCAACGGTCATACCGGTGGGGAGAGCTATCATGCTGTTGAATATAATCGATTCTTAAAAGGCAAGTTTTATTGCCACTAGTAATAGATGATCTACTTCTTTATATTTGTTGATTCCACTTTATAAATTTATTTTAAATTAGTTTAAAATGAACAATTGTATTTTTGTACTTTTCCCATGAACATAAATTTATATTTTGATACCTTTTTATAATGCATACTTGAATGAAAACACTGCACAATGTGATTTACGTGTATTCTTTTATCTGTTTATGCAATTCCATGAAAGTTTTATTGCCATTTCTACGGAGATTGTGTCGTACTTCTGCCAAGAATTTAACGAATTTCCTATCCAGGCTCTTTCAGTCCGCAGGTTTGATTTGTCAACTTGTTTCTTGGATTGAGGCCAAAATAAATCCAGCGAGAATATTTTCCTGGCGCATGTAGGCGAGATTAAATTAGATAAAAGACAGAACAGGTTATTGATTAGATTTTAAAAGCTTAAAAAAACATTAATCAAAAGTATTAAACTTTAATTACTTAAAATTATTAAAGTAATTATTTGTCAAGTAGTAAACAAAATTAGAAAATTTATATACATATTTTTAAGAATTAGAAACTTTCTGTCGATAAAAAAATCTATATTTAATTTACTATGCCTTAGTTCAATCCACTTTACAATACGCTATTATTAGTTGGGGATCCGCGTATAAATGTAACCTTCTTCCAATTGAAATTATACAAACAACAATTATTAAAATTATATTAAAAAAATCCTTTGACTACCCAACAGAACGCCTGTTTGAAGAATTTCAAGTACCTACATTTAAAGACATATATATTAAAAACTCATTAAACCAAATTATAAAAGAAAAAGATAAATATCAATTTTTAAATGAAAACAGAACGCGACTTAGACATGTTTTTCTATGCCCAAAACTAAATACGTCTTTTGCACAACATCATTATACTTACCAGGGAAAAACTTTTTTCAATCGTCTACCAGAAGAAATCAGAAGCATTAATGATAAAACCCGAATACTGCTCTCTGTCAAGAGACACTTTAAAAATATTCTGAAAAAAAAACTACTGTCACTTAATTAATCTCACAAATATCCCTTTGTTTCCCATAAGTTCCTTTCTTTTTTAAAATTTATTATATAAATATATTATCCTTCACTACTATCAAAAAAAATACTACAGCAAACATACATTTATGTACAATGAATTATTTTAAGTACTAACTAACAACAACATTTATGTACACTCCCCTTCCATACACAAGCAAATGCTTTCAATGGAAGAGTAGTAAAAAGACCCAAGATATAAAATGAATTATGTACCATGTAAACATATTATTAAATATAAAAAATAATTACAAAAAAAAAAGTATTGACAAATCTATAAATTGAACTATTTTTTATTTCACGTGAATACTCTAAAACTCTAAAAAACAACACTATAGCAGACTATTTAAAAAATGTGAAAATAATACCAAAAAAACTTGGAACCTAATTAATAACATCATCAACAATCAAACAAACACGCAAAGCAAACCATGTAAAAAACTAAAGAGAGATAATGAAATTATCACAGAAGAGATCAAGATATGCGAATGCTTTAATAATTACTTTTGTAATGTTGGCGCCTCTTTAGCTGGTAATATAATTAACAAATACACCCATGAACTGGATGAAAAAATTACATTAAAGTATGAAAGTACGGAGTCAATATACCTACAACCCGCAACTGAACCCGAAATACTAGCCATTATAAAATCCCTAAAATCAAATGCGAGTGTTGGTCATGACCAATTAAAATGTGTAACAGTACAAAAACTTGCCCCGCTATTAACACCTATACTAACTAAACTGATTAACCTGAGCCTAAAAGAAGGTCAATTTCCGAACAGTTGTAAAATCGCAAGGGTTATCCCAATATATAAAGGGAGCTCGAAAACTCAAACATCAAACTACAGGCCTATTTCTGTTCTACCAATTCTATCAAAAATATACGAAAGAGTAATATACGATAGGCTAAACAACTTTCTGAAAAAAAATCATTTCTATATGCCAAACAAAACGGTTTCAGAAAAAAGTCTAACACTCTTTCTGCAACTAATGATCTTATAAATAAACTTAGAACTAGCATAGATAATAGAAACTATGTCATAGCAATTCTTGTAGACCTTCAAAAAGCCTTTGACACCGTAAGTCATGAAATACTGATTAAAAAAATAGAAAAAACAGGAGTAACCGGTCCAGCTATCAAATTAATTAAATCATATCTATCAAACAGAAAACAATATGTTAGCATAGAAGATAGCATGGACTTACCATATAGAAAAGACGGTCAATAAACTGAGATACCTAAGTTACATTTTCAAACGAATGAGCAACATTGTCAATATAAGAACCACGAAACTTGTTTATGACGCGTTAGTGCTTTCATCTATTTCCTATGGAATAATTGCCTGGGGAGGAACTTACAATAATCACGTAAAACCCTTAGAAATCGCTCAGAAATCCATCATTAAAATAATGTACCAAAGGACCAAGACATATCCCACCAACCAGTTATTTCAAGAAACAGAAATCATGGAACTAAGACGGATCTATTGTATTCAATGTCTCAAATTTATATTTACGCATCCTATCAATTTCACCAAAAACACAAATCGCTCGAGCCAGAGACATACCACATGCGTGTTCACAGTCCCTCACTGCAAAACTAGGCTGGGCCAAAGGCACATCAACTATATTGCCCCAAAATTGTTCAATTCTTTACCCAATTCCATCAACATGTGTCAAAACCTGAACTTATATAAGAAAAATTTTAAAAGTTGGATAAGAAATAATTTCGAAGCGACTAACTTTTTTCTATAATTTAAGCCATCTGTTTCTAAATAACTAAACTTCCACATGTCTTTCTGTAAATTAAAGATTGATTTCTTTAAATCAAAGAAATATATACATGCATCTATGTTTTATGTGTGTGTGAGGGTGTGTGTGAGGGTGTGAGAGGGTGTGTGTGTGTGTGTGTGCATATGTTTGTAAATTAAAAAAAAAAAAAATAGAAACTTCTCTAAAAAAAACCAATCACATTGATCTCTATAGATACATTTAACAAGTTTAAAATACATATTTAAAAAACCACTGTTTTATCCTTACACTATAATACCCACGCTCAGGCTTCGCCTTTGTGGGATTTTTTTGTTACTCTTTCATTCTATATTACTATGTATGTACCTGAATTGTATATGTATCAAAAATTTTGTTAATAAAAAAAAATAAAAAAAAGATAATAACAGTCAGTTAGAGAGTATAAACTATGGAGTTCCACAAGGATCTATACTGGGGCCCCTCCTATTCCAAATATATATAAATGACATCTGCCAGTTGAAACTACATGGTGAAATATTTCTATACGCAGATGACATTGCAATATTTTACTTCGGAAAAAACTTAGAAACTCTATTAGAACAATCTCAAGAGGATCTTAATATTCTAAACAGTTGGCTAATAAAAAATATATTAACAATAAATATTAATAAAACCGGCTACATGATCCTAAGCTCACCTAAAATAATAATACCGTCGCATAAACCTCTACAAATAGAAGAAAGGGACTTGCTTATTCTAGACAGCGAAAAATACCTTGGCTTACATATTGATAAACATCTGACATTTAAACAACACGTAGAAAAATAAAAAGCAAAAATCATCCCACTAATTGGTGTATTTGGTAGAATTGCCCATCTCCTACCAACGGTGGTAAAGAGGGGCTTATATTTTAGTTTAATCCAGTCCCATCTAAATTATTTAATAGAAATATGGGGAAACACATACATTACATACCTAAATGACTTACAAACAATACAGAACAAAGTTATCAAAAAACTCTTCAATTATAACCCGGACACTCCCACAAAAAACTGTATCAGGAAATGAAACTTTTGAAAATAAGAAAATTGTACGAATACAACATATGCCTCCTAATCTACAAAATCCAAAATGGACTTATACACACAAACACAACATTTAAATAAACGTCACAAGTACACGAACATTATACTAGGCAACATAACAAATTGTGCACACATGCTGTAAGGACTGAAAGTGGCAAAAGAGGCATTGGCCACGAGGGTGTACAAATATACAATCTCCTTCCAGATAAGATAAACTTAAAACGGAGAGTATAAATGTATTTAAAAAAAACTTTTTAATCTTAAGTTATTAGAACAATATTAGAATACTATTTATTTAATGTTATATATTTAAGTTAAGAAAGTGAAATGTAAATTTTTTTTAACTTAATAAATAAATAAAAATAAAAAATACCAAACACTAATACCAATAATTACGAATTGTGCGATGCCAGTGGTACTATGGCATCCCCGTTTGCGGTTTGTTGTGAGGCTGAAGGGAGTGGGTGGTGAGGGAGGGGGGGGGGAAGATTAGGTAGAGGTTGAGTCATTAAGCACGTCTATTGCCGCAACCTTCAGATTCAGAATTGTAGTCTTTCACCAAGGCTACTTAGGTACCTAGGTATCTATCAATCTGCTATATTACAATGGAAATCTTAGCTGAATGAATTATTGGTGTTGGGGACGGAAAAGCACCGTCGCTCCGTGGAATGCAATAGGAATGGAAACTTCGGATATTCCAACTCACCTTTTTTCTTTTCTTCCGCGTTTTCTATCCTATGCGCTGGTTCATACACAACACACAAATTTTCACCAAAATGCGCGAGCACACGATGGAGTTTCAAGTCTCGACACGGTCGAAAAAGGTGGCTCCGTAATCAAACACAGGTAAGATGTTGGCAGGACAAATTTTTCAACTGAAATGGTTACACTAAGTCAGCATAGGAAAGGTAGGAATTTGGTCGGTGGGCAACAATAATATTCATAAATGAGATCAAAAGGAAAGGTGTAGGTAATACGATGCTAGGTACCAACAAGGAGTGTTTTTAATTAGGTTATTATTAAGTTTTTTGGCTGTTGTTGTTTTATTATTATTCTATTTTTATTTAAATTTACAGTACATACACAATAATACGTTAATTACAAGATATAATATGGAGATAGAAAATAAAAAAAAACATATAATTTTAGACGAAATTGTGTAAACTGGCTAAACAGCAGCAATTTTTCAATTTTAGATTTTGTGTAGAAATCATCCTTTGATTTCACAAAACATATCTTGAATTTTTTTGCTCTGTTAAGGAGATTAACTGTTAAATGTACCTATCTTCCTTGCCTGTGTTTTGGAAGTTTCATTGAAGATTCATTCATGTATGAGTCCACAATGGGGGGCAGAAGCGCAGGTTTCAGCTAGTTAATTAGCATATCAGCAGAGCCGTGTAATAGTCCATCGATTAAACCCATTATCGGGAGGAGATTGAAATTCATAAGCACTCGATTAACGTTAATAGGGGCGTCGCGATGGTCTAACACTTCCAGGTACCGGCCTTTGAAGAGGATTCCCGAGGAACGCTTTTTATTATCGGATTTTCCACACGACGAAAAATGAGTATGGTTAATTTATTGAAAATCTCTTCAAATTATTGGTAATCCGGTTAAAAACGGAATTGTAGGCCATTAACGAATGAATTGACAGGAAACCTGATAATTTTTTTATAATATTTTTTATCAGTAAATATATCTATTAATCTTATATAAAATTAAAATAAACTTCTTTCACTTTGGGAGGCTGGTATCGGTACCGCTGCCTGGGGAAACGTTTATTGGATAAGCAACACCCCTGCCGTAGGTCACCCCAAGTGGTTTGCTACGTTTGGTGACTTAGTAGGTGTGACCGGGTTCACGGGGGTGAGGTTTGTCTAGGTCTCAGCTGCAGCTGCGTTTGCCCACCTCGCCTTGCAACGCAGTGGGAGAGATAGATTCATACGTCCTTCACTCCTGGGCACATTGACCCCCAGATGCCTTCCCAACCTTTATAACTTTTTCCTTCACAGAACTTCCTCCCCTTCCTTTCCATAAAAGTCCCTTCACACAGAATACCCAAAGATAAACATATACCCCTATAAACAGTATTTATCAAACCAGATACAATCAAGCCAGAAGTTCAACATAAAATTCTTTCAGTAAATGCACATCTTTGGTATAAAATTAAAAATCAGCACACTAATAAGCCTTCCAATTGGCTAAATCATACTCATTATACTTGTTTTGACTAATTCAATTTGAATAATAACTAAGTAATCACCTCTCATTATAATACGTTTGTCTATTGGTCCTTATTTGTCTATAGTTGTAAATTTTTAATATTTTTAATATTTTATTTTTTTATTGTTCAACAGAACATTCATTCCATTTACAGTAGAATTTTACATACAGTACAATTTTACATCATATCAGCATTTAGCTAAGTGAACAATCAATAATTTTTTAGGTCATTTAGAGTACAGTCTCATACATCCAAATTCTTTGCTAATTCGTTTAACAGCACCAATCCCCTCGTCATGCTTTGCTTTGCCAGGACGTCGGTTTTGCCTTTTGGTACTCTGAATAGGTCATGGTATCGACTTCGGCTGTAGTGGTCTGGTACATATAAATCATAGCATCCCTAGAGGAATGGGCTATCGATAAAATTGTTTCAAATTTTGAAAGACATAATAGCTAGACTTGCTTTCCGCCTAGTTTTCAGACTCACATAATTAGTTTCCTCAAGTAAGTTGATATGGTGCATGAACCTAGGATAGATTCCATGCGTTCGCATATAGACATACCTGAGGAATTTTTTATGGATTTGCTCTATCATATCAACGTAATCATAACAAAAAAAGGAATTTAGAGGAATTTTTTATGGATTTACTCTATCATATCAACGTATCATAACAAAAAAAGATCGTCAAACGTCAAACAGTGAACAAGTCAAAATCTTTGCTCCTATAAAAAAACCTAGAAAACTATGTGAAAAGCGTGATTTAAGTGTGATATCTGTGAAATAAAACTAATTCCACATATTTACCCAAGTAATTACTTCTTGATTGCTCACAAAATAGAAAGACAATCTTAGTGAACTTAATATAATAAGTGTGATATCACCGGGAATGTCAAACGTCAAACGGTGTTATTGTCATTTGCTCTAAATAAATAAACGCTAGAATTTTTATGCTGTGAAAAGGAATCAAACAATATAATCCTTTGCCATTACTTGTTCATATCTTAGCGTAAATAATTATACAAAAACACTGTGGAAATCATCCGCAATGATGGAATGCAAATCATGCAAGACCCAAATACATGACAACGAAAATTTGTATTGCAAGACATGTAAGCATAATTTTCATTTCTTTTGTTGTCATATAACTGAAATTAATTTTCGAAAGATGAATAAAAACTATAAACAAAGTTTCAAGTGCCCATCTTGCAAAGAAACTAATAAAATTTCTCAACAAACAAATGAGCTGACAGAGACATCTGTGAATGAAGCCCCACAACATAATGAAGATGAGCTGACGGAGACATCTGTGAACGAAACCCTACAACATAATGAAACACCAGGAGATAACGATAAAATTAATTCAATAGTTAACCAATTAAACAAAAACTTCAAAAGCTTCCAAGAGATGTCTCTAAAAATATATTCACTACTAGAAAATTTTCAACATGAAATTAAAAGTCAAATTACAAACATAGATAAAAACATTAATGAACTAAAGCATGTAACAAAAAAAGTGGAGAATTCCTTAACAAATTTAACACCTTCAAGCAGTAATCAATCGTTCTTGACTTATAAAGCGGAAACAAAGCAACTTCCCATAGTGGAAAATAACATTTCTTTACATCAACTAACAGATCTCGTAATGCCGCAGGAAAACAAACCTAAAGTACTCATTTTTGGAGATGAGGATGGAAGAAAAATGAGACAAAATATTGAAAAAAATTCAAAAACAATAGAATGCCGGAGTTATATTTATCCCGGTGCCACTGTAGACAAATTTAGTTCAACAATATTACAGTCATGTGAAATCCTTACAAAAAAAGATTTTGTCATCATTTTTACTGGGAAAAATGAAAAATCACCGAAAAATATAATTAGTCACTTGTACTACATTGTAAATAATCTTCACCACACCAATGTTATAGTGCACTCGGTACCTAAAAATAATCATTTGAATGTTTCCAAACTCAACCACGAAATAAGGTCTCACGCTGCTCTATTCAAAAATCATTGTCAATTCATCGGACCAATTTTCCACGACCGAATGAATGAATATGATATCTCGAAATCGATGAGTTTGGCAAGAATAAACATAATTGAAATAATTAAGAATAACCACCGGAAAATGTTATATAATATCGATAAGGAAATAAACAAACATGAACCCAAATCTACCTACACGCAAACTCCAAAAAACTGGATCCCGATAATGCCGGAAAAATCACCAATTTAATGGACGAAATGAAATCTTATAATAATACAAAAAAAACGAAATAGTCAATCGACGACCACCAGTCATATCGAAACTTACTATTTACAAACAAAAAAACTACATACACGGGTAGATGACGTAACTCTCTACAAACAGTTGGGAACAAACAAAAACCAAACTTCAATCTCATTCCTATATCTAAATATAAGAAGCCTGAAAGGAAAAGTCGACGAGATCCTGTGCTTGTTAAAAACCATTAACTACAAAATCAACATCATACTTTTAACAGAAACTTGGCTCAAAGAAACGGACGTACCATACATCAATATTGAAGGCTACAAACACGAGGCATCCTGCCGACCTGAGGGCATCGGTGGTGGAGTATCCATATTTATTGAAGAAAACTTAGAATATAATTTAATCGACAATATAGTAGATCCAGACAACAATTTCCTCTGGATACAATTAAACAAACTAAACTTAAACATTGGAGTGATATATAAAAAACCAAACACCAATTTCCAAGATTTTATAGATAAGTTAAACACACAGCTGAAAACTCACAAAAGGTCCATAATACTAGGGGACTTTAATATCAACTTACTTGACTCCACAAACACACACACTTGTAAATACACAGAAATCATCAAGTCAAACAATTTCAATATAATAAACAAAATAAACAAAAAACATGCGACACGTATCACAGAAAGCACCAACACCATTATCGATCACATCATCTCAGACATAAATCTTTCATATTCTATAACAAACTGTGACACTTCAATATCTGATCACAACCTACTGATTCTTGACATACTGCACACCTACACCAAAAAGAATTCACAAAATCCCTCCTATAAATATACGAAAATTGACTATGATAAACTAGAGGAGGATATTCGACAAAACCCCTTTTCTATAAATAATAACGAGGACTCGGAACTGAACTACAATAACTTTGTAAACTATCTAATAAACAAAATTACTTTTTACAGTTCAACAATAATAAAAACAAATAAAACCTGTCTTCCTGGTTGGATAACAAAAGACTTATTAAAAATGATTAATAAAAGAAATAAACTACACTTAAAAATAAAAAAAGAACCCTGTAACCTATTACTGAAAACAGAATTTACTAAAATACGTAACCAAATAACTATACAAAAACAAAACTCTAAAAAACAACACTATAGCAGACTATTTAAAAAATGTGAAAATAATACCAAAAAAACTTGGAACCTAATTAACAACATCGTCAAAAATCAAACAAACACGCAAAGCAAAACATGTAAAAAACTAAAGAGAGATAATGAAATTATCACAGAAGAGATCAAGATATGCGAATGCTTTAATAATTACTTTTGTAATGTTGGCACCTCTTTAGCTGGTAATATAATTAACAAATACACCCATGAACTGGATGAAAAAATTACATTAAAGTATGAAAATACGGAGTCAATATACCTACAACCCGCAACTGAACCCGAAATACTAGCCATTATAAAATCCCTAAAATCAAATGCGAGTGCTGGTCATGACCAATTAAAATGTGTAACAGTACAAAAACTTGCCCCGCTATTAACACCTATACTAACTAAACTGATTAACCTGAGCCTAAAAGAAGGTCAATTTCCGAACAGTTGTAAAATCGCAAGGGTTATCCCAATATATAAAGGGAGCTCGAAAACTCAAAGATCAAACTACAGGCCTATTTCTGTCCTACCAATTCTATCAAAAATATACGAAAGAGTAATATACGATAGGCTAAACAACTTTCTGAAAAAAAAAATCATTTCTATATGCCAAACAATACGGTTTCAGAAAAAAGTCTAACACGCTTTCTGCAACTAATGATCTTATAAATAAACTTAGAGCTAGCATAGATAATAGAAACTATGTCATAGCAATTCTTGTAGACCTTCAAAAAGCCTTTGACACCGTAAGTCATGAAATACTGATTAAAAAAATAGAAAAAACAGGAGTAACTGGTCCAGCTATCAAATTAATTAAATCATATCTATCAAACAGAAAACAATATGTTAGCATAGAAGATAATAACAGTCAGTTAGAGAGTATAAACTATGGAGTTCCGCAAGGATCTATACTGGGGCCCCTCCTATTCCAAATATATATAAATGACATCTGCCAGTTGAAACTACATGGTGAAATATTTCTATACGCAGATGACACTGCAATATTTTACTTCGGAAAAAACTTAGAAACTCTATTAGAACAATCTCAAGAGGATCTTAATATTCTAAACAGTTGGCTAATAAAAAATATATTAACAATAAATATTAATAAAACCGGCTACATGATCCTAAGCTCACCTAAAATAATAATACCGTCGCATAAACCTCTACAAATAGAAGAAAGGGACTTGCTTATTCTAGACAGCGAAAAATACGTTGGCTTACATATTGATAAACATCTGACATTTAAACAACACGTAGAAAAATTTAAAGCAAAAATCATCCCATTAATTGGTGTATTTGGTAGAATTGCCCATCTCCTACCAACGGTGGTAAAGAGGGGCTTATATTTTAGTTTAATCCAGTCCCATCTAAATTATTTAATAGAAATATGGGGAAACACATATATTACATACCTAAATGATTTACAAACAATACAGAACAAAGTTATTAAAAAACTCTTCAATTATAACCCGGACACTCCCACAAAAAAACTGTATCAGGAAATGAAACTTTTGAAAATAAGAAAATTGTACGAATACAACATATGCCTCCTAATCTACAAAATCCAAAATGGACTTATACACACAAACACAACATTTAAACAAACGTCACAAGTACACGAACATTATACTAGGCAACATAACAAATTGTGCACACATGCTGTAAGGACTGAAAGTGGCAAAAGAGGCATTGGCCACGAGGGTGTACAAATATACAATCTCCTTCCAGATAAACTTAAAACGGAGAGTATAAATGTATTTAAAATAAACTTTTTAATCTTAAGTTATTAGAACAATATTAGAATACTATTTATTTAATGTTATATATTTAAGTTAAGAAAGTGAAATGTAAATTTCTTTTAACTTAATAAATAAAAAAAAAAAAAAAAAAAAAAAAAAACGTACTTCTGGTGGTACGGTGCCAAAACATCGCTCGCATACTTTAGCTTGCTTTTCAGTATGCCATCGAACGATGCTAACATATCATCTTGGTTATTGAACTGCTTGCATGTTCTAATGACGAACCCAAGAAGTTTGTAGCAAGACTGAGTGAGCTGCGATATATGGTCAGAGAATTGCAGTTCGGGATCAAAGACGAAATCGAGATCCTTTACGGATTTTACACGTGATAGTGTTTCGTCCTTTATCTTATAATCGTAAAGTATAGTATTTAGAGAACGAGTGTAAGACTCAGTGACACTTTTTTTTGTACTGAAATCTAATTTGTTTACCAGCGACCATTCAGATAGTGCATCCAGATCAGCTTGCATTTTAGGGGAGTCATCTTGTTGGGAGCTTATTTCCATCAGAACTTTAAGGTCATCTGCAAACAATAGACATTTACTATTCTTAACACAGTTTTGGGTGTCATTTATTTGTATTAGAAATAACAGCGGTCCGAGGTTAGACCCTTGAGGAATTCCAGATTTTGCTGAGAATTTTTTCGGATTATGTCCATTTACCGAAAAAAATTGGTTTCTGGATTTTAAATGTGATGAGAAAAAGTTTATTGTTGGTAGGTCGAAGCCTAGTTTAAACATTTTCCTCAGTAGGATATCATGGTTAACACGGTCAAATGCTTTGGCAAAGTCGGTGTAAACTACATCTGTCTGGTGCCTTGAGTCTAAACCGGTGGCTACCAATTTGAGAAAGAATGCAGATTTGTGATTGTTGATTTCTTTAGAAGGAAACCGCGTTGATTTTCTCCAATGAATGGCATAATCTGGATACTTGTCACAAATCATTTTTTCAAATAGTTTTAGTAGCACTGATAATACGGCTACCGGTCTGTAGTTTTTGACATCTGTCTTGTCACCAGCCTTAAAAATAGGACTGACTCGGGTCAGTTTCCATTTTTAGGGGAAAGTAGAAGTCAAAATACTGGTATTAAATATATGACAAAGGGCTTCACTTATCATTGGCGCTTTGCTAATGATAGTACTGGAAGGGATTACATCCGGCCCTATAGCATTGTAAATTATGTTTATTTAGGCGAAGAAACCATTGGTTTCGAAACATGTCGATCCTTTTCCTTAAATAGTGGTGTAACAAAGTATTTTATTTTCATATAGTTAAAATGACGCCACAAAGCAATTTGTCTTTATTGAAGAAGTAATTTATTGAAGACATGGCCAAGTAAAAAAATTGTATGTGTTAGATTATATTATTATATAGAAACAAACCATTTATATTCATTGTTCAATTAAATAGCAAAACTATCTTCATAAAACAATTTAAATAATTTTCTACAAAAAAAAACAAAAATTTAATATCTTCGGCCGAGTGAATACATACTAAAGGTAAATCGTCTTTTTCAACTACTTGTAAAGTTAGGTGTTTACTTTGGCTACTATTTCATTACATACCAACCTCATTTTTCCAACAATTACTGGCTGTTTTAGTTAAAAAAATTAAACTCCTTTTAGCAAAAGACACATAATGGCAAATATACCAACCAATTTCAAGACTTTTTCAGCGTACAACAAAGTCTTTAAATGCTACTCATTTTCATAATTTGCCTTAATTTCTTCATCTTACTTGAAAATGTTCGTATATTTCTAATTAAATATTTTAACGAGCCACCTCTTGTCTGATTTAAAAATGCTTTCATGATATAGCAAATAATGAAAAAGAACAAAACAAAAAAGTGTTTCATGTTCCAAATATTTGCCCAATCGAGGCTTAAATTTCCAACATAAAACTGTGTTTACGAAATTCGAATTCGGGATGGAGATTTACGATGTCAGGCGAGTGAGGTTATTGGGCTAAATGGAACATTAGTTTTCATTCAAATTTGTATGGAAGCACTTATGTTCGTCTTTTTTATTCTATGCGAATATAAAATATTTTGCCATCATAGGTAGAATCATAGTATCCTCCTTGAGAGTCTCAGGGACGATGTTATGTTTTTTTCTTATGACGGCAGCTTAACGCATTATCTAAAACATGCGGAAACCTCAGCACAGGTTTTCCTAGTGAGGTGTTCACAAAACCATTTTTTAAATTTTTAACTTTTATATTAACTCCACACAGGAGGTCCTGAGGAAAATAATTTCCCTCAGGGCCTATGTCATCTTTGGGGATGCTGTGTGGAGGGTCTTTTTGTGGAGATTTCAGTGAACATGGGTCTTGAAGAGTCCCATGTTGTAGGAGGGAGGAAACACAGAGGCCGGCAGTTCGTTCCACAGCCGAGCTGTTGAACTTAAGAACGAATCGTAGAAGCGACCCGTTCTCATGTGACAAGTGTCAACTGTGTACTAATGTTGGGCGCGCGTTTGGCGTGTATCTCGACTACGCACCGGTGCCAAAGGGATCAATGACGCTATTTTCTCAGACCATCTTCCATTGTAATACCGATAGAACAAGGACAGCATACCTACCTGACGCCTGTGCTCTAAAGATTGCAGTCCGTTTGTTAAGATTGGGGAATCTATCAAATGGACCGCCCGTTTTTGCACAGAGTCTAGGGTTTTTTTCAGGTATTTAGGGGCTCCGGACCAGAGATGGCTGCCACATTCGACAGTAGGGCGCACTTGCGATTTGTACAGGGTCAGCAGTTGTGTATTATTAAAGTATCTGCAGGCCCTGTACAGTACGCCCAGCTTCTGAGAGGCCAACTTTACTCTGGCTTCGATGGAGCCCCCGTACCTGAGCTGGTCACTTATAGTTATACCAAGCATATCAATGGAAGGCCTGTTCGGAAGATTGCTTCCTTTGAAGGAGACTAGATTATCATTTGGATCCCTTTTAGACGTAATCAGACAGGATTGGGTCTTTGAAACATTCAATTCGACGAGATTATTTTTACGCCAGCATTTATGGAGTGCGACAAAGAGGTGAAACCGTCAGCAACCGCCTGAATCGACCTATCCCTTAAAAAGTCAGCAATCCACGTACACAGGGATGCGGGAAGTCCGTAAGAATGCAATTTGTTGACAAGTCCTCGGTGCCAGACCCCGTCAAAAGCCTTGGATATGTCTAGTGCGACCGGTTGGGTCTCACCGTGACGTTCCAGGCACTGCCCCCAAACATGCGTCACATACGCGAGAAGATCACCGCACGAGCGGTTCCGCTGGAATCCGTATTGACGGTCGTTGATAATTTTGTTCTTCTCGAGGTATGTGAGCAGTTTGTCGTTGATCACACGTTCCATCACTTTGGACAGAACTGATGTGATCGCTATGGGGCGGTAGTTGGCCGGGTTGGTGCGGTCACCTTTCTTGGGAATAGGGTGAATGACCGCTTTTTTCCAACCAGAGGGCACAGTGCCACACTTCAGGGACATTTTGAAGAGCTTTGTCAAAACTGGAACTATTTCCGCAGCACACCTCTGCAATACCAGGTCAAGTATTCCATTAGGTCCACTAGCTTTGTTAACATCGAGCCCACGTATGACGTGGAGTACATCCCGATGCCGGATCCTCAGCCTTTTCATATAGAAGCCGCAGTGAGGAACCGACGGCGGAACAGCACCTCCGTCGTCGAGGGTCGAGTTTTCCGCAAACATTTTCCCTAGTAGGTTAGCCTTTTCGGTGGCGGTGTTTGCTAGTGAGCCGTCAGGTCTGGTAAGAGGTGGCAAACTGGGTTTGCAAAAATTTTGACCTATTGAGCCCGCAAGCGACCAGAATGATCTGCTGCCATGCGGGCAGGCAGCCAGCTTTTTGCTGATCTGCAGGTCGTGTTCGAATTTTGACCTATTAATGATTCTCTTGCATTCCTTTGCCGATTTGTTGTATGCTGATCTGCTTTCGGGCGTTCGAGATGTGTTGTAGGTTCGGTAAGCAGCGTTTTTTCGTCGAACTGCTTCGGAGCATTGTCGACTGAACCACGGCTTTTAGCCTACACCAGTTTTTTTAGTAGTCGATTGTAAGAAGCTATCCATCGCCGATTTGATGACTTCACCAATCTCCTGGGCACATCTTGAAGGGTCCGAAGTCCGAAAACAAACAGCTGACCACGGAAAAGCGTTGAAATGGGCCCGCATACCGAACCAATCTGCTGACCTATAGTGCCACACTTTGCTCCTCAGCCTCTCATTGGTTGGTCTGAGGCTAACGGGAATTGATGTCGTCACTAGGCAGTGGTCAGATGATCCCAGAGGCGCTGTGACGTCAATCTTATAACCGTGTGGCACAGTAGTTAAGAATAGGTCTAACAGATTGGAGCGGTGAGTCTGAATATCAGGAACCCTTGTAGGCTCCTGAACCAATTGCTCTAATCCGTAGCAAATGGCAAAGGATTCCGCCTGTCGGCCAGCCGAGTCCGTTGGGCCTGAAAACTTCAACCATGGTTTGTTATGAACATTGAAGTCCCCCAGAACAACAAACTCGGCCGGAGGGTAGCGGGGCAAGAGATCATCAATAGTATCGCTCAAATGTTTGAAGAGTTCGGAAGTGTCTGATTCGCTATGGTTCGGTGAGCGGTATAGACATGCGTAGAATCTTGCCGTACTGGCAAGATTGACGCGCACCCACATTACATCGAATCTGGAGTTTTCCAGACTCAATAGTCGTACACAGTTGACGTCAGCTCAATTATAGAGGCAGACTCCTCCTTTGAGTCGGAACTTGCTTGCGAGGGTAAAGCCCAGGCAGTCCAGATAGGAGGAGTCTGGCGGCTCGGCTATCTGAGTTTCGTATAGGAAAAGAAGGTTGGGACGTTGGGACAAAAGATGGTGATGGACGGAATTTAAATTTGTGTGCAGGCCGCGAATGTTGGCAAAATTTACCAACAGTTTTGGCCCGCACCGGGGACGCCTGCTACTCGCCGCTGTAACGATGTTAAAATTGTTGTGTTGTATTTTCATGAATTTTAAGTTTTTTTGTTTTTGTTTTTTTTTTTTTTGTTTTGTAAGGGTAGGAGGTAAAAGGAAAGGTCTGGAAAGGAAAGGTATGAGGGGTGGGTAGGAATCTGGGGTTCAGGCTGTCCAGGAGTGATGAGCGTTTGGTTCCAGCCCACCCACTGCGGTGCTAGGCGATAGGCTGGGAGAGTCCGGCTGGAGAGGGCATCCAATGCGCCCCAAACGCTGCTGCTGGGTCCCCTCCGGTCACGAACCGGCACAACAGCAGTGGCGGGGTTTTTTCACTCGCTGATGGGGCAGCCCACCCTTAGTCGTGAGCCTGAGGGTCGGGCCCCTGTACTATCGAGCGGCCCGGACAGCAGTAACCGGTTGTAAAGGATCTCCCTCAACCAGCATCTCCCAACCGGCCCGCCACGCAGAAGGTGGGCCGACGCACCCGCCACCAAGACCTGGGCAAACCTTAACCCATGAACCCGGGCACCCCTGCTAAGTCACCAAACGTAGCGAACCACTTGGGGTGACCTGTGGCAGAGGTGTTGGTCATCCAATAAATGGTTCCCAGGGCGGCGGTACCCATTCCCGCCTACCAGATTGTATTTACGACCAGTTACTGATTATATTTACCATGTTTTATGTAAGGAATTTTTTATTATTATTAATCTCTTATTATATATGTAAGCGGTAAACATCTGTACAATATATACTATTATAGAAATAAATTACTAATTACGAGCATGGTTAATGTTTTGAGTTGTTTAGCATGCGAATAAATTAGAACAAACCCAAACATCCCGAAGTATAAAACCTGTGTGGGCATATATATGAGTAACCATTAAATTAAAAAAAAATCCTATTTTGTACTCATATTTCCAAATACTGAAATGCAGGCGAGGGACCACAAGCATTATTTTTGTTCCAAACCACATATCACGTCTGAATTATTCGGTAAATTCGGAATTCCAAAAATACTAGGAACATTACCCGTTTCGTTTACCGGCGGATTCTGTGTGTTGTTTCAGTATTTTATCTGTTTTATACGTTGCATTTCAATATGATTATGAAGTAAATAATTGCATTTCAATATAATTATAAAAATAATAGCATGATACGATGAAACGTAATGTTTTTTGCTCTAATCAGACCTTTGTTGGACATCATCCATGTTTATTTTCTGAAAGAGATAATAACTTTGACTCAAGGCCGACTACAGTACAGGCCTTGGCTCGCGATGTATTTTGAAATATCAAGTGATTAAGTCAGTGCTATAGAGCAGTTTGAAAATGACGAAAATTATTTAGCTAATTTGTGTGTGCTTTTTGATTTTTTGAGTGATTGGACTATTTTAAACAATTATGTTTTTTACTAAACCAGAACTGACTTCGTAATTTGGTGGCCTTTACGCTAGTTGGCAATACTCTGACTTTGATTACGTCAGGTCATCTGAATGTATCATTCTTTTCTTCATCTGTTTTCTTTGTAACTAGCTAAAAAGTTCTTAACACCATATCATTTATTTTTATTTCTATCACTTAAAATATCCACTTACGTCTTTATTCACTGTAATTTTTCAAACAAAGGGTCTTTGGATCTCTAAAGTTCATGGTAAAAATACCTCTACATCCCTCCTTAATTAAACAATCAAACCTCCATCAAAATGTGCGTATCAAAACAGTACACTTTTCATGTTAACAATTTAACTATCTCGCAGCTAGAAGGGGTAGTAGGTAGTACTCAAAATGACTATCCCCCTTGTATTAGCTTAAATACTTGACATATCATTTTAGTATTTTACGTATTTCTGTGCAAATACATAAGTAACCTATAAAAATTGACTGAATAATTGGGATTTCTACAGTTCAAAAACCAATAAGACAGAAAAATGCATGGGGTCGTCGGAAGACCCACTTGGTTACCGACGTTTTATTTGGCATATTGGCTTGTCAAGGGTTAATGTCAATATACAATAATGAAATGGAAAAATTTTAATGAATTTAATACGTAGATTGCTCCTACAAATTTATTCTAATAATTGACCACCCCTGTTGTTCAGCAACAAACCACCATTAGAAAAAAAATTTAACTCATATTTCCTGAAAACCTTCGATACTTCACTAAAGTTCTTCGAAATCCACTGCAGCTTCAGAACAACTATAAACTTGGAATGTCTGCACAAAGTAAGCGAGATTTAATTTTGCACTTTATTATTCCGTAGCAACGATTGTTTTGCTTTGTAAACTGAACATTTCAGGAACTATCAGTTTCCTGCAAACATTATCGCCGTTCTGCTGAAACTTTCAACTGGCTGAAAGCCGCTGCGGAAATACCTTGAGGCTGGTAAAACTTTCAATAGGTTTCTTTCTCTGCCGGTTTTTATAAACCTGTCAAACGCACTGAGACAACTTTCATATTATTTCTACGGATTTAGGTACCTTGCCTCCGTCCCCCGGAACTTTTGCTATTATTTATTTTGTAAAGGCGACTCAGTCGCGTTTCTGACAGTTGCCGGAATGACAGTTTACAATATTTGTTACTCGATCTTGGGTTAGGACTTTCTTTGGGTTATTAAAAAAAATATACATATTTTCACAAAAAAATTTGGAAAGGTTTAAACATAATCAATTTCCAAAAATTAATATTTTCGGTTGTAGTATGTCTGTTTGTATCTTTGGTTCAATGAACTCTGCGAATTTGATTTGAATTTAAGTGTTATTTTTAAAATGGACCTGATCGTAATTCAGCGATAAAACTACCTATCTCAGTTTTTTTAAATTTTATTTTTTCAAAACCAACAAAAAAACTTGATATGTCGTTACTGGTCACTTAGTCCAGTACCCGACCAACGCCTCACCTCGATCTGGTCCAATAACGACTGATTTTTTAAATATTTTAGTTAAAAAAAAAGAAAAATGTCACCGTATTCTAAAATTTCATTTACACTTTTACTCCGAATAATGTCAAAAAATCACTGGTTGATGAAAGTCAAGAACGTCGCTTAACACCCTGTGTATGTAGTATATTACCAGTCAGTTAAATTAATTTTCGATTCTATAAGTGTGTAGGAGTTACTTTTGTTTAAATTTCTTAGGAAACAAGTAAAGTTGTATTTCATGATTAACAATTATAATTTCCAGAGATTTTTCACGGATCTGCGCAAGTTGGCAAACATTTTATTTGATTCGTACTATTTATTTCTGTTTATTTTCTAACTAAATGTATATATAACATGTCATACGCATTTTCGTTGTGCAGTTATGATGGATTTGTGTACTAGGCTAAATTTTAATAAAATACGAAAAACTTTTGTTTAGTTTACTATATTTGAAATAAACGAAATGTTTATTTTGTGACAAAGAACTTGGAGAGGTATATAGAGTATAAAGGGATAAAGCAAATCAATAACTTCATGCAAAAAAGTATTGTAATTGTGGCACGCTCCAGAGTGGAAAATGCTGTCAGTATCACCCTGGTGTAAGACCACCATTCAGAAATGAAACGTTTGGTAGCCGTGTTTGGTGACCGGATCTAAATAGGAAGATACTCCCACACCTTCTTATCCCCCATCTCATTCTCCTCTCCACTACCTTTAACCTGTCAACATACCCCGATTGGGGACGCCATGGTCTCGCTGGCTCCAGATCACTTGTGCATTTCGTTCATAACGTTTCCCCAACCAAGAAGTCCTAGGAGAGTATCTATAAAACAAATCAATCAATTAAAGTAATCTACCTAATAATGGGCACTTTTAAGCCAAATTATTATTTAAATTGTAGTAACTACTTACCTGAGAAAAATAAAACAAATGCAAAATAGTCTACAAGACAAATTTATGTACTGCGGACTATTCCTGACAAGGGAAGTACTCGTTAAAGTCAAAGTGTATTCGTAAGCAGAAATAAGCTCTAAAAAAACTACCGGAACATTGTTTCGCTTCCATATTATCCTAGATAGAAAATCTCGTTACCTGGTTAGCGCAAATATTTTTTTAATGAACAAAATCTCAATTCTCTGTTTTTTTTTCCGACGTTAGGATACCAGAAAAGAATGCTGTATTAAAATCCGCCACACATACAGATAGTGGAATTATTAACAGAGTTTCAAAGCGGAATTTTACGAATATATAATTTCTACAGTGAGAATTTTTTTCCATTCAAAATAAGATTTAATATGATAAAATATGTTTTTAAAATAATAATAATTTTTATTCCAGGATGTGGGGAGATTAGTGCAATCCCACACGTCCCATATAGATTTACATATTTTTGTACAATAGATATGTGAAAAATGCAAAAATATATAAAGAAGAATAAATTAACAACCGAGTACAACTATGCAGGGCATGGTCTTGAGTGAGCTTGGGCCCAGCGCTCACTCAGAAGTGGCGCTTGGTGCTGTTAGGCTGCGGTCACCAACGTGTTGGCGGAGGCCATTAGCCGCATCCTGGTTCCAGTGATCCGGTGTCTCATCAGGCCGGCAAATCCATTTAGTCCTAATTCCGTGAACATTGTCGATACGCTGCTGTATCTTCGGTTTCCAAATATGATTCTAAAGGCGTCATTATATTGAATTCGGAGTCGTTCCATCGAGCAAATTCTTAGGCTTTACTTAATTATAAGAAGCACCCGTATACGGTAGTTTTTCGTTTCTTGTACAATTCTATTATATGCTTTGCAGTGTATATTGCCATATTAGTGGATAATCTACATTTAAAGCCCATTTGGTTATCTTTAGACATTAATTTATCATTTATCTCATTTAATATTACCCTTTCAAATAATCTTAAAATAAAATAATAAAATTGTCGCATCTGGGGCTCGGAAAACCCAAGAGTTATTGTTGAAAAGCCTTTCTATCCTCAACGTGTGACTGTTTGGTGCGGTTTATGGTCCGGCGGAGTCATTGGACCTTACTTTTTCGAAAATGAGGCTGGAGCAACAGTTACGGTGAATGGATTGCGCTATCGAGAGATGATTAATGATTTTTCATGGCCGAAATTGTATGGTATTAATATGGACAACGTTTACTTCCAACAAGACGGCGCTACGTGCCGCACAAGCAACGAGACCATTGATCTTTTACGATTGAATATCAAAATAACACCTCTTATTGGAAAACCTTGTAGTTGCTAAGGATATTGGCCAGTAATTGCTGGAGTTAGTCATGTCAGGCTGTCCCGATTTCAGGATTGGAGTTGTAATTGTTTTCGTCATTGATTAAAAAATCGATTTCTCTCCGTTGACCTTTAAATGCTGTATATGTATTTCTCTCCGTGCACTTTTAAATGCTGTCTATATATTTCTCTACGTTCACCTTTAAATGCTGTATATGTATATATTTCTCTCCGTGCACCTTTAAATGCTGTATATGTATAAATTTCTCTTCGTGCACCTTTAAATGCTGCATACGTATTTCTCTCCGTACACCTTTAAATGCTGCATATATATCTTTCCGTGCACCTTTAAATGCTGTTTATATATTTTAGAGTAAGTAGATTGTATGGATATTCTTTATATTGATTATCTTTGTTCAGAAACAGATGTAGATTCTATTATTACAATACTCACCATAATAATAAGCTGGGACATGCCAGCAGTTGAATAACAGAATGTAAGAAGGATTATGAATAAGATAGCAAGGAGTAGGTATGTTCCAAAACAGAGATGTGTAACATTCTATTCTCTTTGCTAATTCCCTACGAAGATATATCGCGATTGTTTGCCTAAATACAGAGACGTCCATCTTACATAAGCACATAATCACTGCCTAGCTTACCTTACTAGCATACAAATATTAAATTCTATAAATTTGTTGCAAAAATTGATGTTCACTTGGAAATACGCGTGAAGTCCGATGCTGCGCTATATCGACCGCCCCACCACAACGTGTCAAAAGCAGGAACTAAGTATGTAAAATGTCACCGTATATTTTGTGTGCGTAATGCGCATTCAAGGAAATACTTTTATGTGTAGGCATCTAAAAAGTCCGTGCTTTTTTGTAAGAATGTATGATTGTTTGGACAAGGGTCGGACCTGTAGTCACCACTACATACCTAAAAATAAATCTGCAATACGAAAACAGCATCAGAATGCTGTATAAAGTTCAGTTGGATGTTCCAACTCGTAAATATTCAGCAAATCGGATTCCTCTCTTTCATATTCATGCAAATATAACGGTAATTAGATACAAATAATAAGGAATCCTGAGCCAAGTTCGTAATAAAGGATTGCATTCGATTTCGTGAGCATTGAATACCTCCAGCGAGCGTATACATTATAGAGAATAGAGTATTGAGGTGTGCGATTGCTATTTTATTCACCTATTCAATAGGATTTCTGCAATGCGCTTCGAAACGATATAAACTACCTGCTGTAAAATGGGGTGAAGTGATACATATCTTTTACTACGGAAATATTTCAAATAAAAGCACATGATATTATACTATTATTTAAAACAGTGGACGAATTTCGCTTAACACTAAAAATATTTGATCAGAAAACGATCTCTAGAGAACTCATTTTGTAATACGTATTACTATTTTGTAAGTAAAATACTTGATTACCCCACATTAATCATTTCATTCTTATTGTTTGAAAAAAAAGTATTTTATAAACTTTATTAATATATGAATATGTTACAAAAATAGGTTAAATAATGAAAATTTATTCTTTGAAAATCATCACTCTGTAACTTCATTTCAATTTTTTTCATTTTAACTTTACACAATAATATACATGCCTAGTTAATATGCATGACCATAGACATATGAATATTAGTAGACCTGCCCTAAGTGATTAAAAGCGTACTATTCCCCACTCCCCATACCGGTTCTATTGGAGCCGGCTGGGCTCGCGTATGGCCTCCCGTGAATCTAGAATATGTGACGTCATCATTGTTGTGCGAACTAGCGTCGAGCTATGGTCGAGGCATCATCGGTTCATTTTACGAAATAACACGGCAAATGGTGGCTTGCGCTATGAAAACTTGTAAAAATAGAAGTGAAAAAGAGAATAAACCCAATTGTCGTATTACATTCCATAGGTAAGCATTATTTTAAGCTTATTCACATAATATAATATGGATCAGTTTTAGAAACATATACTATCACGCGATGGACGCGAAACACAAAGCCGTTTGCACAAGAATCAGGGATGTGCCTTCGCCTTTTGCGCTTTGATAAAATATATAATAGTATCATTTGGAACGTCTATTTTTTCATCTGTTATTTCTTGCTGGAACTCCGTCGTATTAATAAAGGATAATAAACCAATCATTATTAAATTTATCCCACTTTAATGGCGTTATTACTACAAAAACAAGGAGCAAATAATAATGTAACTGCTACGTATTATTATGATTAAATAATCTTTGAAATAATTCACGTAAATTAATTTTAATTAAAAGAGATAATTACATTATTTTATTATTAATAGGAACAGAGCGGTTGTGATAACCCTAGATCATTGTTCGAATGTGGTGATTGTCAAGTGTGCTCGTCGCTGTTTACTGGGGTAAGTAAATTATGAACATTTGTAAAAGTGTCTTAACTAAATAAGGAAACAAAATATTCGACTCTGAAAATAGAAGAAATTCACTTTGCTGAATTTGGACTTAACAAATTTGTTCATAACGTGGCGAGCAATTTGCGCTCCCATGTAAAAATGTCTATTCATTCAAAATCAGATTTTAATTTTAAGAACTAAATGGTGATATTATAATGCGAGATGCCTATATACTGCCAGATTGATTTATTGACGAATCACAGTTAGCTTTCCCCTCTTCGTTCTCTAACAGTTGGTTTAACCCCTCGCCTTTAGGTTCTCGTCGATTAATATTCATATGTCTGTGTGCATGACTAACTTTTCACTTATCTTCTCTCTGTAATCTTTAAACTTCGTTCTCAAATTTATCACTTCATAACTTAATTTTATACCTAACTACGCAATAACATACATGTCTAATATTTTACTTAACTTCACTATGTAACCTTTAACTTTCACTTTTATATACCTTCTGTTTTAACGCTTTTTTTTAGTTAATAAATTGTTATGATTTATTATTACATTATTGTGGGAATCATTATTAGCATGTGGGTAATTATTGTTGACGCAACTATGTGCACCTCCCTTTAACCGGCATTCCTCCACCCTATTACCTGTCCCTGTCTGACCGTGTGGAGTACCTACACATCAGCGACAATGCAAAAAATTATTGTACATTATCAGTCTGTTAAGAAAACCTATACAGCGTACATGTTCAGCACCCTCAGTAAGTCTATTACGTTAAGAAAACCTGTACAGTGAACATGTTTCTCCTTTAGTGCGTTTATTTCGAGTCTATTACAAAAACTTGTACAGTGATGACCAAGTAGTAAATGTATAAAATACTAAGGGTAAATCAGAATCCCATTCTAATTATAACTGTTAAAGACAGCTACCCCAACAGTTGTATCAAATATTGATTACAGTCCACAAACTGATCCGACTCCATTTTATTAAGCTATATTTTTTGTTCATTAAAATATTGAATAAACAATTCATTTATTTATTGCGCAATATAATCGATGTAAGGATTTGATTGCATTGAATTAATTTAACATTACGTAACTATTTATTGTTTTGTAATAAGGTTGGTAACCAAACCCCCACCTATTAAAAGTCAAAATTTTCTTCAAGCGGGCAATCAGTACACATTTTACCACTACCGATTGCGTATTAACAAATTGGTGAATAATTCAATGAATCTTTTTTCCTCTGACATTTCATTTGCAGTAGCTAATATCACATAATATTGATAAACGCCACGTAATGGCAGTGACGTGACACGTGCCACAATAAATCATTTGATGAGCTGGAAGCTGCTTAATAACGGGAAAATTGGCTTATTGAATTAATCCACTTGATTGGCAGAATCCATTGATATTATGGATGACGAAACTGACTAATTATTGTTATTGTAAGTTTGTCACTACCATATGAACAAGAAAACATAGGGTTTACAGTAGGTTTATGGAATCTTAAGATAATAACTCCTTCTTCACAACAAAACGAATAAAAAGGAGTTTTTGTGTGAAACTTTATTTGGACTAAAACTCCTATAATCAGGAAACAAGTGTGTAAAATGGTGTGGAGTCTAACGTCCTCTCTATTATCCAATCTCTCCCCTTGTGGGTGGGTGGCCCCACATACTACCAACATCTGTCTGATAAGTCTATAACCCTTAAGATCTATCTGCACACGAGCCATCTATGTCTCACAGCGCGAACTATTACAATAGCTTTACCCGAGAAGCATACATGGACTGAAGAATGAGAAAATTAATGGTAGAATAAGTGGGCGACGCCGGAGGAAGACATGGCACCAGCAAGTGAAATAGATACTTGAGTAGGATCGTGTGAAGAGTCAGAATAATAAAATAGGGTCTATGCGTGATTTCGAATGAAGCAAGGAGTGTGTTCCTTGATAAAATTGTTGATATGAAAATTGACAACGCAAACCCTAAGTTTCAATTTTTCAGAACTCTCTCTTGGTGGACTACGCTTTGTTCATAGGAGGCAGTTGCGTTAAGGACTTGAAACCTTATGTTTCTAAGGTGTTGTTGCATCGTTTTATGTATTGAAATCTCGTTAATCTTTTAAGGTGGGATCGGCATCTCTCTACGACAAAGAAAATGCTTAGTAAGAGTATTTTTCAATCACTAATACTTATATATTCAGTCCTTCAGAATCAAAATTGTTATGTTTAGGCTATTGCGAAACTTTTGTGGTTTAAAACAAATTATTTGTTTATCTTAGTTATGGCGAGCCACTGCAACCGTGGTTATCTAACTGTCCACAGAATTCTCTACTCAACGGCCTACAACCTGCACAGTAGCGAGTTCTGCAATACTAAGATAGCTCCAAACTTTGCAATCGGAATACATTAGGTCTTAATCCTGTAGTTGGTCCAGAAATTCCTCTCCTCCTCAATGCAGTGTTCAAACCCCTTTCAATATTGCTTAATAGTTATTTCGGCTTATGCTAATATTAAATTAGTATTAAAACTAATACTACAATAACTCATCTTCTGATACAAAGGGGTAGGTCGGATTAATATTCACGCTCCTGTTTCCTCTAATCACAGTTAATGTTAATCATTACGTAATCAAAATCAGATCTATTTAAATAAAATCACGCATCCCTCAAGGTATTCTAAATATAACCTCTAAATTGGTGACCCCTAAACCTCAATGTAGTATTTTAAAGGCGTGTAAGCAACTTTAGATGAGTGTTTAATTTCCAATAAATTTTTTTTATTAAGAGGGTAGCAGAGATAACGATTTTGTCGAAATTTACTAAAATAGTTAAAAAATTGGTCAACTGTGTCGCCCTCATCGTATTTTGTAGACAATTCCGCCAAAACGTTACTGAACAAGTGGTTTGATGCTAATATCCGGGCATAAACACCCGAGGTCTCCCGATCGACAACAACGAACATTCCCGATGACAAATTAAAAATAGCGTGTTTTATCTTAGCCGTTTATGTGGTAGCTGGCTTTCAATTTTTCCCTACAATGTGGGAATTTTCCCTTGAGATTCCCTAATTTGTTGATAAACATTATATGAACGGCTTTTTAAAAACTGGCGGATATCCACGATTAAAATAATTTGATTTTATAAGTAAACTATGAGCTTTTTACTGGGTTTAACCACTACTATTTATGCTTATTTTAGTTTCAAAATACATAAATGTCGAAAGAGATCTCAAAGTTTTATGTAAATCTGCATCTTCTCCATATGAAATAATTATTAGAGAGGTATTGATTTAATTAACATGTAAACTAAAATTCCCTATAAAATTGTAAGAAGTTAGGAAAAAATATTTTTTCCCCAAATATTGGAAATATTTCAATTCAATGAGCACACTCCCCAACGGCCGGCTCTTCCGACTTGCGACTGATGAGGGCTGTCACAACATTGAAATATAAAACACCGTTGAGAATACTTTTATTTATTTAAAAGTTTAGGTTTTTACAGTGAATAGGCTGTCATAACATTGAAATATAAAACACAGTTGAGAATACATTTATTTAATTAAAAGTTTTGGTTTTGACAGTGAGTAGGCATATAAAAAACAGTTTTTATAATTTTTTTTATGCTTCCGATTTTGTTGTCCGGGTTAAATCTTCCCCATAATCTTCCCCCCCGCCCTTGAGGTGTTTTTGCACAAAAACGGCGCTATACAAGTCATCCAAGAATTATTATCATTATTTATTATAGGAAAAACTAAACCCTTCCACTCACTTTTCCACAAATGATCAGCTAGTCAATCAACACTATGCAAGTGCATTATATAAGTAAAATAAATACAAAACAATCAAGAACAACAACACGTCAACTCACCAGAGATCAAATGGGAAAAAAAAATCACCGACTCCAGATATTTTCATATCAGAGGGTTCGGCTCGGTAAAACTTCTAACAGGGCCTATAAATCCTACTGATCCCTCAACATAAATATTTAAAAAATCTTTCGTTATCCTACATGTATTCAAAATGACCGACTTTTGCATCTTTATATATAAATTTTTTGATAGATCTAATACGCCTTAATTTTTAATGAGAGAGCTAGGTATGATGCCAGTAGCCGAAATAACGAATGGTAATATTTTTATAGTCTGAGAATGCCAAATTCTTTTTATTTCGTTTTCTAAATCTGTGTATTTTCTTATTTTTTATTATTATTGTTATGCATTTTTATTAATATTATTATTGTTTTTTGTATTTCTTTGGCATTCACTATGTAACAATTTCTAGACATTTTTTGTAATAGCTAGTTAATGACACGGACGTGTCGAAACCGGTCGCTAATTTAATAAAATTTATACGTAACAAATGTACATTGTGAATAATAAAACTCGTTAAAAACAAAAAATGACTATTATAGTTTCCTATGAAATATTGATATTTTAATATAAACACTAATGATTCCACTTTTACGTTAAAACTTTTTAGGCTTATAAATAAATACACATTTAAGATTCTTCCAAAATTTGGTATGGTAACAATCACTTTAAAAATATACTAGAATAATGTCTTTCCCTTCTTGGAATAAGTGGATATTGATATTTTTATTGTAAGTAAGGTTCTCGACTTCGATTGCAGAGGTTGCGGGTTCAAATCCCGGCATGTGCGAATAATTTTTTTTGGGAAATCAAATAATTGAGGTCAGGTTTGTGTTGTTTGCTTTATCTGGTGTTTCTGATGGGGGAAAATTAATTTAAGGGATATTTACAGATTGGAATATTCCAAATAATAGAACTTTTGTGCTATTTTTTTTCGCCTAGATCGTGATAGTGAAAAAGTTTGGCAGTAAAATGATTTACGAATTTTTTACAATATTTATGTATTTTTATATATGTATTTTTATAACGTCCCGATAAACCATTTTTTGGCAGATTGACTAACGGGTTCAAACAGTTATATATAATCTTTTACAAAAAAAAATTATATATATGTACATATATTATATTATATAATTATATTTTATTTTCATTTGTTCAATTCACGAAGAGCTATAATAGCCAAATTAAATAATCAAATTATTATTATAATTAAACACCTATTTGCACAGCCCTATAACACTAGGCACATGAAATACGATACGTCTGCCCGTCTATACTGCTGGAAGCAATTATAATACTGCTGTCTCGTTCGTACATATCCACAGCGGGCGCAAGCAAATGAGATGAGTTGACAATAATTAAGACCTGCTACATATTGTTCAGCTGGAAGGTAATATATAACAAGGTACAATCATCTCAACAACGTTCGCCTCAACGCTATTCAAATTCTTGTTCACCTTTGACACGCTCCCTTCAAATTACATGAACAAAGTCTACGTTTTGATTTTATGTCTACAATATATACGTATATCGAAAATAAACTATTACCCTTACGTTTTTTAACACTACTTTACAGAAGAGAGCGTCGCGAACGACCGCTTGTGGCGAACGATCTTCGCGTTATGATTGAATATGTAAAATGCAATCATTTATATGTGTTTAGAGTTTAAATGAATATAGAATATCACCAATTAAATCTTTAAATTAATTTAATTTATTTATCAATTAAGATAGTATAAATACTGTTTAATTATACGGTTTTTTTTTTTTTCAAATTGCTGTTTTTTAATACATAAAATTGACTTCAAAGTAAGTGTATTTACATAGTTTTTCAAAATAATATCACAAAGTTACTTAGCTATTATATAAAAATATAGAAGTTGGGTCCTATAGGTTGAGATATGTTCTATCAAAAAATATTTTTTATATATTTTTGTCATGTTGTATGTAGTAGCAGATGAAAGTAATCTTGAGGTCGATTGGCGATTTATTGAAAACTACTATTTTATAAACAGCTGTAAAGTAAGAAAAATATTTTTTTAGATTATTTATTTTTAACAGGTTGTATATAACATACATGTATCTAAAAAACATACACGATAAAATTTTTTTTGAATATGCTGTTACGGACACAAGTGACTTCGAAAATACGAAAAAAACCGCAAAAATAGAAAAAGCCCTCTTGGACTGTTAACCACTGTTGACGAGTAAAAAAATGTTCTCGGAAAACCTTTTGGTTTTTTCTTACACACCTCTCACTTATCAATTATTCTGTTTCCCAGTCTATTACCATAATATGAGAAAAAGCTGATTATTTTTTGTACACATCTTACCCCTGTCAAAGCTAAATATAGTACTGAGTTCTAGTATCTTATTAAAAAACTTGACCAAATTTATAATTTACACAAATACAAATAGTACAATGTGACCTTAGAACGAGGTATCCCAGTAAAGTCGCATTCTTTTCAACAGTTTTAAAAAAAATTGTAAATATATTTAAAAATATATTAATATATCTGTGGGTACCTGAGAAGCACATGGATGCAAGTCCAAATTTTCAATAGTTGGTGGCTTTGAATCGAGCGTTTTTTGTGTCATTTTGTCAATGTTGTTTAATTTCATAAAAACACAAAGGATGGGTTGTTTCATAGAATTTGAACAATTCATCAAATATCAACGTTTATTTTCGTGTTCTGTAAATTTCCTACTCAAGTTCTGTTATTATATCATTATAGGCCAGTTACTTGAAATAACTGAAATAATAACAGAACTTGAAAATTTTTTTCACAGAACTTGAAAATAAACTTTAAAATTTGAAGAATTGTTCAAATTCTCTGAAACAACCCATCCTAAGCAATCCGATCTAACTTTAGCTAGCCTTATTATATTTTTATTAACGATTTTTACAGGGTGTCCGCATGTAAATTGTACTAACTTCTATGACAACTCAACGCAGTGACAATTCAACACACTTTTGTGATATAAAGTCATTAGAAACGATGAAAATTTTTTTTTTAACCTAACCTAACCTACATAACCCAGTTAATAAAGTTTTTGTTTCATCACTTTCCATGACTTTATATAACTTTTTAAAGATGTGATGGATTATCATTGTGATGATTTATCCGGTTACCAGTATAAAGACATAAAAAACCGAAAGTGTAGCATCATCGGAAAATAATTCTATTTGGGATTATTATTGTGATATTTTATACATATTTACTATCACATTATGTATTATTATGTGAAAGTAAATATGTATATGATATTTTTATAAATACCTACATATTACATTATCATTAATGACAATTTATTTTAAAGTTTTTGCACTAATCAACCCTTGAATTATTCTATATTTACAATATTTCTCACATTAAAACTTGACAATCATGTTAATGACACATGTTGTGCTGTTTGTTTTTAAGTAAATTAATATCTTTTAGAAACAAGAAATGTATTAATTTTACATCTCATTCATGGTTTGAACCTACTACATGACAAGAGCTTATTCCCCTTGGAACCTACATTTCAGAAGACAGAATATCTCTCCTGAATGTGCATTGTTCTAATCTTCTGAGTTCCTTCCTTGCTGTGCTTCTGGGAATAGTCGGGATAAACCTTGATTGTAATTTTATTCTGAGAAAATCCGATATAACATGTTCCTTCCACAGTTTCCGCTATGTTGTACGTGTTATAAGCTATTTGTCTGTTCTACAGCGCTTAAAAAAAAGTAAAGGTAAAAGCTTTTATATTTAGTGTTTTTTTTTTTACCCAAGCCATACCTGCTGTGAATAAAATATAATCTAAAAAAAATGTAGCGCTTCATACATTGATGTATTATATTTAGATGAGACATGAAGCGAAAAAATCGGTTTCGCTTTTTTACCTGTAACTTTTCCAACACTCTAATTTGATTTATGATTTCATAGTGTTTTATAGTGACAATGTTGCTGAGAGTTCTCCAACTCTCAATATTGTATGGTAGCAATACAGATATATAGTAGCAAAGGAACACCGTTGAGTATCTCCGTACTCAATAGTGTTCCTTTCTTCGTTCTTTTTGTTTGTAAAATTTTCAATTTAGTGAATTGTCTCTGTTGAGAATAGTTTGGGGCTTGATGAAGTCTTCAAAATAACATACGCATGGTTTTCGTTTTTACTGCACAAACTGCATTTTTACTTTATTTAATGTTACGAGATAAAAATATTCCCGACCCGGGTAAAACACTTTTAATAACGGTCAGTTATTGACGGCCGGCGTGGTCTAGTGGTATACGCTTTTGACTACAGATCCGAAGGTCGCGGGTTCGAACCCGGCGTGCGCAAATAAATTTTATTTGATTAATTTGTGTTATTTCACAATTAATTAATTTAAAATAATATATAGTATATTTGCGGCACGTTCCAGAGTGGAAGATACTCTCAGTATCGCCCTGGTGTAAGACCACCATTCAGAATTGAAACGTTGCTTGAAATGGCTTTAGCCGTGTTTGGTGACCAGATCTGAATAGCCAGGTACTTCCCCACCTTCCTCTTCCCCATCTCCCTCCCCTCACCAATACCCTCAGCCTCACATCATACCCCAATTGGGGATGCCATAGTCTCACTGGCTCCAGACGGGAGCAGTTGGGACTCTTGTGCGGTAATACTGTAAAAAAGTAAAAAAAAAAAAAAAAAGTTGACCATAATGACTGACGGTTACTATTTTTTGGAGAGAAGAAGTCAAAAATCCACTCGGCGAGGCTTTTTATAACCTAATCAAATAACACACACTGACAAGCTAATTATCAAAACAAAACACTGTCAAAGAAAAGCCAATTGTTAATTAAAACACCTGTTTTATCTATAGGCCCTAGCTTTAATTCTGACCGCTAGGTGCTAGGCAGGAGCCTGTAAAATAACTGGTTGTGAACTTAGCTAATAGCTCGTACATTTTAAACAGTCTCTATTGCTACCATACAGTATTTAGGAAGTGCAAAGGCTGAAGTTGCGTACGCTTGGAAAAGAAACAAAGAAATAGTATTAAGTATGCTTGTTGAGGTAAGTATTTAATATGTCACTATCTTAGTCGACAAATATTAAAAATCTAACTTTTCATAGTTCGCAACTTCTTTAATATATATAGAGGGAAATGTTTTAGAAAATCTAATTTTTATTTGACCGCTGAAGAATGCAGAGAGCTTACACCGGTAGATTGATTTTTGATTCCTGGAATCTAATTGATTGGAAGGGATATGCGGACAAGATATTTTATTCCAATACCGCGAACTTAAAACAGAATCGAAACCCGGCAGTCAGTTCATGATAATAATTAGGGAAAAGTTAATCCCTCCTGCATTCTCAATCCGCATATCAGTGCAAAAAGGTCAATTAAATGAGTTTTGATATTGAATTATGTAATTTTAATATTTTATTTCCGCCCATTTATCAGCGATAAATGGACTGAAATTACGGGTAGTTATGCTGAAATACGTTATTGGCCACATTCACAAATTTTATTTCACTATCCTAGAAAAACATTTTCCTTAAGTGGATCGAACATACTGGTTTGTATTGTATATTCGGGTGGTTGTCAATTGTATTGTTTCATTGTAATTGTATCATTGTAACAATACTATGTAATCCTGAAAAAAAACCTCGAGAAATTGCCCTGCTAAAATTTTTGCATTCTATGTTTCAAAAGTGACTAAAAAACACCGTTGCAGTACACAAATTGTCAGAGAACACTGTGCAATTAGCTACTAGTACTCTAGTTGTGTGATTTAATACATCATAAGTTTATAAACGTGAAACAGTGTTGTGACTCCTTACATATAAACAGTGTGAAACATATAAACAAAATGAGCTGTGAAGGCTGTCTTATCACGCTATCCAAAAACGACAATGTACTCACCTGTGCCAACTGTAACATCTCGTTCCACAATCACTGCGTCAACATCTCTGACTCAAATTTCAAAGGAATGGCAGTTAAAAATAAATTATCTTGGAACTGTCCGAATAGCAAAAGTCGACCGATCTCACCCTCTTCATATTCCGGTATAGATACTGATGTCTTATTTGAACGAATCATCAAACATTTTGACAGAAAAATAACTGAATTGAAAAAAATGTTTGAAGAAGAAATAAGCGGATTAAAGAGAAGTAGTGAATTCATCGGTAACCAATATGAAGACCTAGTCTCAAGCTTCAAACAAATGCAGGATCTTCACAAAGAAACTAAATTCCTACGTGAGGAGAATGACATGCAGACTTGCAGAACTGGAACAGGATAAGTTGTTCGACAGTGTGGAGATGGCGGGTGTAGGGCTGCAGCCGGGCGAACATCATAAGGAAGCTGTACTTCGGCTGACTGCCCCTGCCACAACAGGACATTCGCCTGGTGACCAGGACTCAAGACCGCAGGCGAAATACCCGGATAAATTGCACATCTTTTTTAAAAATCCAAAATCTAGGGAGTCGATTCTCTCACTAAAAATGCGGCTAAAACACAAAACTCGAACTCGCCAATATACATTAGTGAAGTGCTCACACCCTATTATAAAGAACTACTGTGGAAAACAAAGCAAACGGCCAAAGAAATGCTTTACCAATTTGTGTGGTTCAAAGCCAACAGACTACTCGTACGCAAAGGACCCGGGGAAAAAACAATCCAAATTAAACACGAAAAGATCTAAAAAATGGAGACACATTCGTAAGTCACTAAAGTTTCAAATTTACATTTCCTTACTTACATACTATTAATATGGCTGATCTACTGAAAATGAATCTTAATAACTCGCACCACCATCACGCTACTTCTGATGCGAAATTATGTGATTCAATCCTTAATAGTCCACCATCACTTACTATATTAAATTAAATTAAATTAAAAATGGCTTTACTAATTTTAGATAATGAAACAGTATCTTCTGATAAAATTAATAATTATGTATCTTCATATATTTCCGAAATATTCTTGAAATAAAAAAATAAATTTTCTTGCTTCAAATTTAGATAAGGAAAAACATGCATTTCTATCTTCCTAGGCCTCTCAAAAGCTTTTGATACTATCTCCCTTGACATTCTTATTAATAAGCTAAATGCCATTGGTATAAGAGGGAAAGACCTAGAATTTCTTCAAAGTTACTTAACTAATCGAACTCAAAGTATCAAAATCGAAAACAAAAAATTCAGCCAACCCCTCCCTATAACCTACGTAGTTACCCAAGGAAGCATCTTAGGCCCCTCTTTGATTTTCATCTACAAAAGCGATCTTCTAACCTAATGATAGATGGAAAAATTGTAAACTCATTCAATCAGACACTTGGTTAAACGCATGCAAAATGGCTGAGAAATCAATTAACGCTGTTAAAAAATGGCTAGATATTAACTCTCTTGCACTAAATACTTCCAAAACAAAATACATTACTTTTAGTATGAATATCGTTGGCCAACCTAATCAAGAGTTGAAATAAAAGTACATGAATGTTCTTGTACTCACGATACATTCTGTCAATGTCCTTGCCTAGATCGAACGGACCATATCAAATACCTTGGTCTTACATTTGATCAATATTTTAAGTGGGATACACATTACCTACTTGTCACGAATAAAGTTAGAAAACATATTTATTTCTTCAAAAACATTAGAAACATACTAGACTCCAAATCTATGAAAATTGTTTATTACTCTCTTTGCTAATCTATCATTGAGTATGGAATAATCGCATGGGGAGGTGCAACAATATCAGCTATAGATTCATTATCGAAGGCAAAAAAATTAATTATGAAAGTTATTCTTAAAGTTCCCTTAGAAACAAGTACTGCAGATATATTCTACAAATTCCAAGTATGAGATATTCGACAAATTTACACAAAAACTATCTTAACTCATCTGTTTAAAAATAAAACACATACATTTTATGAAAATACCCAAAATATTGTAAACACGAGGCACAAAACCAAATAACTCATACAAACACAACATTTGGTCAAATACATTTCGTCTAAAATACAATAACCTACCTGAAAAAACAAGAAAATCGAATAATATTAACAAATACAAAATCCTGATCAAACAATGGATCATCGAAAAAGGTCATGCAATAATTAGTTACCTCACCCAAATATAATCCTCTATCTCATTATTGTTACCACTACCTACCAACCTGAAAATTTTTGTCAAATATTTTTACTTTATTGAAAAATGTACTTTATTTTAATATTTGTAAACTAGTCTGTCTCGGCACAGGATTTCCTAGTGAGACGGACAATTTAAAAAAAACATATGTAAACCTTTTTATATAGATGCACATAATAAATAAAAAAAAAAAAATGATGATTACGTTGAAGTTTTCCTGGGTGGTTGTAGCAAGCCTTTTCCTTGGTCAGCGGCTGAGTTGGCTTCCCAGCAAAAATACTCGTAAATTAAATTTTTATTAAATGAGCAGTTTATACATATCAACTAAGCAGTTAATACACTTTTTAAACAAAACGGATATAATATTCTCAAACTACCATATATTTAGGTACTTATAAAATACTTAAATTGTCTATGATATGTAAAAAACTCTTCCGTTTTGTCAGCCTAGCCAAACACGTTGTTTCATTTCAGGACCTTATTAATGTATATTCTTAACAAAAACAAAAGAGAAATGAAATAGTAGATATAATAAGAATAGTAAATACAGTAAAAATTATTAAATTTTTTAAATTATATTACAAATTCAGTTAATTTCACATCATATTACGTTTTCAAGCTACAGTTGAACATGTCTACACCTCGTAAGGTATTATTGAATTTTTAGCGTATTTAGATTTACGTTGTGGTATAATAAACATTGTTTGATCTGGTATAGCGTCCAGGGCATCGAAATGCAATCCTTTCCAACATTTATGATCAAATAACAAGACAGTTCAATTTCGAACCAGAATAATGAGAAGCACTGGGGGAATTCTCAATGTTTATATAGAGAAATAGGATGAAGATGAACTAACTATGATGTTGAACTAACTCAATCAACAAGACAGTTCACAATTTTGCATAAGAATAATGAGAAACACCGGAGAATTTTCTACGTTTATAAAGAAAAATTGGATGATGATGAATCAACTCAATCAACAAGACAGTTCACAAATTTGAATGAGAATAATAAGATTCTCCGGAGAATTTTCTACGTTTATATGGAGAAATATAATGAGGATTACTAAAGTTACCTGACAGATGTTTTTTTAAAAAGTTTTCAATTGATCAATATTTATTTATTTATTTACTATCCATTAACGCCCTATTGGGCTTTTACAGAGGAAATTGATTACGTATTTATGTAAGTTTAACATAATGCATGGATAATAAAATAAGTATATACAAAATAAATAAAAATGAAATGCTAATACTAAGATTAACAGCAAATCCAAATAATAACACATAAAATTTTAAATAAAGCAAAGTTTAAAATATAAAGTAAGTACATTGTACATTCGTACATGCATTCATGTTTGTTGCAAACCAGACTGAAAACAGGAAAACAATTTACTCGTAAGGTAAATAAAAAATAAATATATATATAATATACTGATATGTATTATAAAAAAATGTTTAAAAAAGAAGAAAAATAATGTCTGTTGTATCTATAGAAAAAAACTAATAAGAAATGGCAAAATACCAACGCCGTAATTAATATCGAATTTAAATAATAGTAGGTACTTGAAATGATATAATTATATGTTTGATATTGGGGATTCGCAACGACGGAGACAAAATAAAGTTGTGATATTACATAATGTGCTACAAATGTAAGATGCGTAAAATAAACCAATTTGCTTAAAGGACTTTTCGATAATTTGTTTAATATGATCTTTAAATAGCATTTACAATCTAGTGAAGCCTAAAAAATTAAGATTATTTCTACTAGTTTTAAGCCTATATTTTCATGGCTTGGCGTATTTCAGCGTATCGCTCGACATACATTCCCATTGGTGAGCGATATGATGAAAAAGACCAATCCATGATGCCTATAGCTTAATGTGCCGTCTACCTTTAAGGTAAATGTTTTCATTTATACGTATGTTTAGGTGGGTGTTTTTTTCATGCATGAGATAGTTTACTCTAACCTAACCATAATTCGGAATAAATTTATTTAAAAAAAACCTTTGAAGATCGAACCAGTGTCTAAAATTTGAAGCAAAGTGTATATACGAGTACGTATAGCGCGTTTTCCCCTATTCTTAACAGAACTGTATTTGTTGTAAAATATAATATTCAAGTTACATCTCCAAAATGAAATTCTTTGGCATACAAAACTTATGTTCCAACCCAAATATGTCTTGAACCCTTATACAAAACATTTACTTTACAAAGGAAAATGCGAGATAAATTTCTTTACACCGGCAGAAAGCTCTCAGTTGGGTGCTAAGTCCCTGAGGTCCATATTCTTTATGCATCCTTTCTTTCTTTCTTCCTTCTACTCACTTAGATATTTATGTGGAATAGCATGCGCCCCTCGTCCGGGAAAGCAACCGTGAAATGCTTAGATTATTTACGTTTCAGAGGAGGAATTCAAATGACTGTTAAATTTGAGAATAATTTGCGGTATTGTTTTACTGTTCGCGTTTTCTGCGGTCGGTGGTTAAAGGTATGGCAGTAATGATTCAGGTTATGATAATAAACGTTACAATTGAAATTACAAGTGATACTTGTGGATAAAATTTGTTTTTAGCAATAAATTAATACTAACTTGTGAAGAATGGAATGCATTCAATTTGTATGTTTCAATTATTGTCCCTAGTGTACACGATGCAGTATCAATAAAGCACAATTTGAATGCCCAATAAATAATTAAATAAAAATAGTAAAAAATCGGTTAACTTATTTGTTAATTTTCGAGAAATCGACAGTTCACATTTATTTCAGTTTGTACATAAGTATTATATTTCCAAAATAAAACCAATTATGGATTTCCTCCTTGTGAATTTACCTCTACTGAGACAGCATAATAAGGAATAAGTAATTTAAATTTCTAAGAATGGAATATGAAATTAAAATTTATACAAACAAAAATTATATAAAATGAAAAATTTAGAAAAAAAAACATTTATAGCCATGTAAATAGGTTGTAGATATAAATAAAATCACAATAGACATATTAACAAAACATTATTCACAAACCATCAGAGAAATATTCTTTTATGGAATTCTTGTATTTGGTACGTTTGTAACTGAAAATATCCACCTTGGATAATACGCTATTTTAATTATTGCATAGTCTGTTCAGACAAGAATTCTGCTTAGAGTTCGTTTTGCACTTATCCACCCTGAACAGGACAGAAGAGCAGATGAGCAAAAGAAAACGCGTTAAACGTTACCTGTACATAAGAGATTTTGACGGCCGGCATAGTCCAGTGGTAACGCATTGGACTGCCATTCCGAAGGTCGCGGGTTCGAACCCGGCGTGCGCAAATAAATTTTATTTGATTAATTTGTGTTATTTCACAATTAATTAATTAAAATAATATATAGTATATTTGCGGCACGTTCTAGAGTGGAAGATACTACCAGTATCGCCCTGGTGTAAGACCACCATTCAGAATTGAAACATTGCTCCAAATGGCTTTAGCCGTGTTTAATGACTAGATCTGAATAGCCAGGTACTTCCCCACCTTCCTCTTTCCCTTCCCCACTTACCTTCAGCCTCACAACATCCCCCAATTGGGGATGACATAGTCTCACTGGCTCCAGACGGGAGCAGTTGGGACTCTTGTGAGGTATTCACTATAAAAAAAAAGAGAATATATATAGAAACTATCCATTGTTCTTAACAGGAAGGCTTTATTTCAACTCCCAAGAAGCCCGCCGAAAAATAATTTTAGGTAAACATTCTTTGAAGTTAATCACTGGAACTACATTTCGTCCACCTGTTTTAAAAGCAAGGATTTCTTACACCAGAACGCGTCAATCAACAGAGCGACTTAAATTCTGCCTTACCATCGAAGATTTCAACGTCACTAACAGACAGTTCAGCTACCATCTTTTGACGCATGTTACAAAATGGTAACGCTGCCCCATATATGCCCCCAAATTTGTAATCTTCTTCGTAATGTATTGGTGTGTAAGTATTTTATGGAGAAAATGAAGAATTAAATAAATAATAATGTTAAGATGCGAATACAATATTTCCATCCTACCGCTTGTCTTCTAACGGGTGTTTCAAATGAAAGTTTTACGCGGTGACTGAAACTTGTTACAAAGAATTACTTTGTTTCCAAAACATAATATTGCTCACGACTTTATTATGTAGTTCAGGATATTGCTTGCAAACTTCCCTAGGAAATATTACTTCGCTTAATACTGTTGAAACTGCTTTTAAACTACTTTTTTTAAAAATATTTTCAATCCAATACTTTGCACGGGTCCCGTAACATATTCTTGCAAGTTTAAAAATTTGATCAAGTTAACATTTTGATGTTTGACGTTTAATGGAACTTTGTATGCTTGTTGGTAACTTTGTGCACTCATATTATTTAAACTGGAAAAATTCTTCACAAAAATAATAATTGTAATACAAATAACAAAAGAACAAGGTGGGGCAAAAGTAATGTCATAAATGCGCATTGACATTTATACTGTAGAAAGGGAGAGAATTAGTTCACAACAAGTAATGGAGCGATACACACCTGAAGAACGCGGAATTATTGTTACTGCTTATTTGACCAATTTCCGATCTGTTGTTTTAACGCAAATGGAGCAAAAGTAATGTCATGATGTGAATTTGCTGCCATTTTTTATACAAAAAATTGGCTGTGTTTTCATGGAAAGTTTAATTGGAGGTTTATACGAGATGCTCGTTCAAACGCTTAATTGTTCACGCACATGTTGCAGGATGACCAGGAAAATGATGACGAAATTCACGTTGTATTAAAACAACGGATTGGAAATTGGTCAGATAAGCATTAACGATAATTCCTTGTTCTTCAAGTGTGTATCGCTCGATTGCTAGTTGTCAACTAATTCTCTATCCGTCTAAAGCATAAATCTCAAAACACAATTAAATTTGACGCCATTTGCAAAAAATTATGGCACATTCACATTATGACATTACCTTTGCCCCATCTTTATAATAACAGTAATTAGGTACATCATCTTATTTCAAGTATCTATCTTAGAACAGACATCGTCTGTTGGATAAGTGTAAGATGTAAATTGATTGATTTGCCGGTGATGAAGTTCTAAATCTCGTAAAAACAAAAGGGTAATTGTAACTTTCGCAACTGAAAAAATTTTTTTACCATAGGTGAAACCATGACCGATAAAACCGTGTAAAAAAATTTCCTTTAAAATAATCGTCTTAGCTTTATATCACGCGCTGATGTTTCCCGGTTATTATCCTTAACAGTAGAGTGAAAAAATAAGATATTTCACTACGTATAACAAGTCAGGTGGCCATTTTTAAACGATAAAGTAGACACGGCTTTCAGAAAAAAATACAGCTAACGTTAAACATAAATAAAAAAGTTCTTGAATAAAACATACACACCCCATCGCGTAACATTCTCGTTTCTCTACTGGGAATGGGAAAATAGCAAAAAAAAATTTGCATCTTGTAATGTTCCCAACCAGCCAATAGATTACAGTACCTATCCCTATTTTAGGGAAGATATTTTGCGAAGGAAGATAACATTTTGGTGCGCTGTATCTGGATTTTTTGTCAAATGAATAAAAAAACCACATCAAACATTATTCATTACAACATAATTAACAATTTTAGAATAAAAAATACAAAAGCATTTCTAATTTTTCAACCTGATATCTTTTTAATTTTTTTTTCTATCTGAAACCGCAAAGAATCCCAACTGCTCCCAACCGTCTGAAGCCAGTACGATTATTGATTAGTTCGTCACTCCTGGATACACCGATCCCTTAATTACTTCCCACCCGACCCCTTTCCTTGCCAAACCTTCGTCTCCTTAAAAAGCCCTCCACACAGCATTCCCAAAGATAACATAGGACTTGAGGTAAAATTATTTTGCTCCGGACCTTCTGTGTAGGTTTAATGTTAAATAAATATTATTTGTTTAAATAACCATTATTTTGTTAATCAATCATGATTTTACCACAAAATCAGTAATTTGTTTACCAATCATTGTTTTGTCAAGCAATCATTGTTTTGTCAAACAATCACAATTTTGTTAAACCAGCCCTATTTTAGCAAACAATTATAATTATTTCAAAGAATTACGCAGAGTTATTATTTTGACCCTTGATTATTTTCCACCTTTACGAACGGACTTCAATGGCAGTTCGCAGTTGTTTTGATTACCACATAGTGATTGATTCGTAGTCTATTTACAAACAAAACAACAAGTAATGCCATTGTGGGGAAACTATCGGCGGGTCAGCAGCATAGCTCCATTTGAGCTTTGACAATTCGGCCATTTCTGTGTGCATTATTAATATTGTATAATGTGGCGCTGGACCAGCAATAAACAAAAGCATTTGTGACCGCCAGTCATTCACCAAAGTTAATAAATACAGCAAGCGTGTATTGAAAATCATTTTCAATACAATCCAGCAATGAAATGGCCCCACCCTAAATCTCTGAACTATGCGTCCCGGAAAAAACTGGTCTAAGGCAGTCAACTCTTAGATCAGCAACATCATCAGGTGTAGGCAGGCTGATGGAACCCAAGCACAAGCCAAATACTAAGTTTGGTGATCGCGCTTTCGGAGCATCTGGGCCGAAGGCATGGAATCAACTTCCTTCGGAACTAAAATGTATAACAAGTCCAACAGAATTCAGGTCTTAACTGAAAACTTACTTTTTAAGCTGTCATACCCTTAAACTAAATATAGTGATAAGTAATAATAAGTGACCTACCAGGTAAGTATGGTACTGTATATTATCTCCTTATATAGTTAGTAATAACATAGATCATTGCAGAAATGAGTTCTTTATTTGTACAGCGCCTTTGAGGTGATTTTAAATTAAATTTACAATTCCTGAGAGAAAGTCCATTTACATTCAATTTTCCAATTATGTCCTAAATTCTGTATCTAAATTTCGCTAATAGACAATTAGTTAATATTAACCTTAAGTGACCTATCAGGTAAGTATGGTACTGTATATTATCTCCTTATATAGTAAGTAAAAACATAGATCATTGGAGAAATATATTATATATTTGTACAGCGCCTTTTAGGTGATTTTGCACAAAAACCGCGCTACACAAATAATTCAAATATTATTATTATTAACATTATAAAATGAACGAGTTTTTTGTTAAGGCGATGCCATACGTAGTAATGCAAAATCATGTGTTTTTGGTATGAAAATTTGAAGAACTGTTTGAACTAGAAATGTTTCAGTTTCTTTAATTAAATACTGCGATTAGAATACATCTTGGCCTTTGAAATAATCGAGTATTTTTTAGATAAGTTTTTTTATAAGCACAGGAAAAAATTATGTAAAGGCATATGAAAACTGCTTTAAAGTTCAAAATCTCCTACTTACGAACCCATTTTCGATTATGATTTTATTGTATAATGTAGTGAATTAAGTTATTTATAAAATGATCGAAAAAAAAATTAAATATTTATGCCTGAACATCCACAAAATAAAATAAAATACACTTTTTGGCGATGTTTTTTTCTTGCATAAATCAAAACAGGCGGATGGTGTTAAGCGGGAATTTAAACCTTATCGCCATCTACGTAAGGGTTGTTATTGATAGCGGCTCAATTTAAAATACTACACGACGTAGTGCATCGCCTTAACTGCGATTTCAGTTCTCTCGTTAATGTTAAAGTTAAGGTTAATTCATTATCGTTTAATATAAACGGAGTCGCTCTTCAGATTTGTCTAACTCCTACTTTAAAGAGCAGTTTTTTTAAAGAAAAGTTATAATATTCTCTATCCCTGTCACGAGAGGCAGTAAATACAAGGTTGGTCATATGATAGTTTAGGGGAAGATATATGAAAAGCAAGGCTGACCAAAGACGTGACTTCGGTGCATTCTATTATTGAAATGGTGTTAGTCAACTTCCTACAGGAGAGTGCATTAAAACAAGAAGATAATTTGACTGAAAGTGTCCTTTCCGCGTTTCGAACGATGACAGTTAGGTATTTTAAAAATGTGTGTTTTTCTTCTTTGGTGCTTTGAGTTAGATCCGCTGAAATATCTAGCATTGTTTTATTGTATTTGGGACAGAGAAAACAATCCATTATTCATAAGAATCGTAACCTTTAGAGCGCTTTGACGTTTAATCAAAAATAGTAAATGCTTATTTCAAGCAAAAACTTGACTTTCTAATTGCTATGTAAGCCTTTTATATTTTTATCTTCCACGAAGTAAGCTTTCAAAAAATACCTCAATTTGTAAAAAAAATGCCTCTAGGCAAAATGATTTTGTGACGAAAAATAAATTTACTTGGCCATAAATATGAAAGGAATATGTCAACATCGCCTTACATAACTTTACCCTCTGTGTTTACGAGTAAACACTGTTTCAGTAGATAATACCCATAACGCGGGCGGGTTGATGAAGTTATTATATGTAGAAAACATCGGATTTAACTTGTGGCTCTTTGAACTATACAGTGTACAGTATATGCGTGTATTAAACAAGTTTAAAAGTCATCAGATTGAAAACATAGTTATATTCTAGTTTGTTATATAAACATTATGACAGCTTAGTAATGAAAGATTATTTTTACAGTTTTTAATTAATGCGAGGTGCAAAAGTAAATATTTACGATGCAAATCGTCCGGAAAACAAAATAATTAGTAGTAGTAGTCATTGTGATTCAATTTGGGAGGCAGTCGTGGGTACCACCGCCCCGTGAAATATTTATTGGATAACCAACACCTACGCCATAGGTCAAACCAAGGGGTTCGCTACGTTTTGGTGACTTAGCAGGTCTGCCCGGGTTTATGGGGTGGTAGGACTGTGGAGGTCTTGGCGGCGGATGTGTCCGCTGTGTGGCGGGCCGAATTTGGAGATAATGGTTGAGGGAGATCTTTTAACCTCTACAGTAGGATTCTCTCGACCCATCGACCCAAAGATTAATTCCTACCCCTCATACTTTTTTCCTTCTCATATCTTCCTCTCCTCCCTTTCCTTAAAAAAACCGTCAACACAGGACTCCCAAATATGATATAGGCCCTAAGGGAATTATTTTCCGCGGGGCCTCGTGTGCGGATTTAATGTAAAAAAATATACTAACTGTATTCACATCAACAAGTACATTATCAACAAAAAATCGTCTTAAAAAGGTTTAAAAAAACTTCTCCAAATCTGTTCGGGCTTAATCTCAAATATTGGGATACATATATCTCAAAAGATACTTACTAAAATAAAAAAAAAGCATCCTGTACTCTAGTTATTCTACCAGGCGCTAACTCGAATAATAATAGGTTTTGATATACCCGGCTAAGTGCTTGGTGGAGATAGGTGCCACCCTCCGCCGCCACCCCTGTGCTACCCCTATACACTACCCCTACCCACCCGCTGTATGCAGCCACAACTATTTATAACGTACAGTTTCACCAGCGCGGCAAGGCACAGCCGGGGATTAATAGAGAAAAGTCGCCCGCTTTACGGAGCGTACTGCGTAATCCTGATACATGCGCATAATTTTGACATTATACTGCCCATTTGTATATGATCGACTTGAACATGTTTATTTATGGCATTGACTAGAAAATCATTTCATAAATTGCTATTCAGGTACCTAAGTAATAGTTTAAAAAAATCTTTTAGGTGTATGGAGAAAAAGAGAATTGCTGATTTATTAAAAATCTGATTGAAGAAGATAATACTAATAAATGTAAATGGAAAACGAAAAAGTACATTAAAAAGATAACTGTCACAAATAGACAAATATGACGTTTTCAGTGCGCCCTACTGTCGAATTTGGCAGCCATCTCTGGTCCGGAGCCCCTAAATACCTGAAAAAAACCCTCGACTCTGTGCAAAAACGGGCGGTCCGTTTGATAGATTCCCCAATCTTAACAAACGGACTGCAATCTTTAGAGCACAGGCGTCAGGTAGGTATGCTGTCCTTGTTCTATCGGTATTACAATGGAAGATGCTCTGAGGAACTAGCTTCATTGATCCCTTCGGCACCGGTGCGTAGTCGGAATACACGCCAAACGCGCGCCCAACATTTGTTCACAGTTGACATTTGTCACATGAGAACGGGTCGCTTCTACGATTCGTTCTTAAGTTCAACAGCTCGGCTGTGGAACGAACTACCGGCCTCTGTGTTTCCTCCCTCCTACAACATGGGACTCTTCAAGACCCATGTTCACTCCTTCCTCTCCACAAAAAGACCCTCCACACAGCATCCCCAAAGATGACAAAGGCCCTGAGGGAAATTATTTTCTTCAGGGCCTCCTGTGTGGAGTAAAAATAAAAATAAAAAAAAATTAAATAACTGGCCCCAGTGGTCAATTTGGTTAAGACGCCTGTCCCGGTAAGACAAGAGTTCCTGGGTTCGGTTCCTAGTTGTGACCGTTATATGATTATTTTTCTGTGTCTTGTTCTGTTTCATATTTCATTTAGATTTATTAGTATTATCTTTTTCTTGAATTATATATAAAATTAAGGTTATAACCTTCAAAATAAGTAATTTAGAAAAAAATGTTCCTGAATACTAAAAATCTCTTCAAATTATTGATAATTTTGTTAAAAACGCGACTGCACGCCGAATGCTGATAAACTTTTAGTAGATTCGTTGTAATATCGGATAAAGTTTTCAGACACTTGCGTTTGTCTTACGAATGTATAATGACGAAGTGCAAAAAAGTGGGTGTAATCATAAAATAAACATATTGCTTTACTCACTGTATCAATGTAATGAAATTTTTAAATAAAAAAATTAAAGTAATCGTTTTTGGGTAGAAATGTTAATATATTTTACAAATTTGTGTTCTGACGTTATCAATAATAGGATGTTTTTACAAACTATGAATGCCGTCAAAATGTGTAATTTGAACATATTAAATCAGAATAATTGATTTTAAAAACGTTAAACACATTTCGAAACGGTTTAAATTGGCTACAATGTCATTATGACATAGGTAACGCCATTGCCTGGTAGACGGCAGTCACCAACGTCGCCCGGCGTGACGTTAACGCCGCCGAATTCACGAATAAAAATGAACATGTTGTTTTAGCGGCAAATTCAAAATTGGCACATTTTTAAATACTGGAGCTTAGATTACGAGTAATAATTTTTTAGTTTTTTTTAATTTTTTTTTTTTTTAATATTGTATTACATCATTTGGAGTAAAATAAAAACACGAAATTTTGGTCCCCGGTGACATTAATGATGTTTTTTTCAACTAGAATCAGTAGATTGACCAGCAAGGGGGTGGAATCGATGTGAGGGGTTGGGTGGTTACTTGGCTGAGTGACCAGTGACAACTTTAAAACAGAAGAAAAAAAGTCACCGTAGACCAAAATTTCAATATTTTTTTACTCCAAATAATTTCAGGAATCACTGGTTAAATCAAATCAAGTAGGTCACTTAAAATCCTGTATATATGGAGTATGTCGGTACCTACATTTCTACGTATAAAAATTTAAATTTGAAAAAAAATTGCATCCACCAAGAATCGTACCACAATCAGGAAGGCTAGAACTACACTGACCATTACGTCACCAACTATTGTAAGAACGGCGGAATATATTCATTATAATTATTAATTATTCTATAATTAGTTCTCATTACGGTCAACAAACACCAATACCAAACTGAATTACGTAAATCTGTCAAATATTTTTGCTTCTAACTTATGAAAAAAAATTTGCTGTCAAAAATTAACCTTAAATGTAGGTAAGTACTTAAAAATTTAAAAAATAAATAATTGTAAATTAGCCTGTCTCGACAGAGGATATCCCTAGTGAGAAGGCGTGATAAAAAATAAGTGCATACTCTACATATAAAGAGATTCGGAATAAATAAATATTTCGAAAATAATAAGTATATTTAATTTTAGAATGTTGGGTACATTTCATCCGAAGTAATATTGTTTAATTATGAATAAATTGTGAAATAATTCAAATAAAACGTACTTGCACACACCGGGATTTGAGCCCACCTCTCCATATTTTTAACTAACTAACTAACTAACCATCAGCAGGCAGAGAGGACGGACCGCCAAACAACTCGGTCTTGGCTCACACTTCTTGCCTCATTCACATTCATACATACTCTTCTATTATTCTGACTCTTGACATGGCCCGACTCGAGTATCTGATTCACTTGATCGTGCCATGTCTTCCTCGGGCGTCCCCGACTTATGCTACCATCCGCATTTGCGTCATATATCCTCCTTACACTCTTATCTTCGCTCATTCGCTCTACATGCCCAAACCATCTAAACGTCCCTTTCTTAATCTTACTCATTACGCTTACATCAGCCTTGCACTTTTTGCGGATATCCACATACCTCACACGATCAAACATGGTTTTACCACACATACGCCTCAGGGATCTCAATTCAACAGAATTCAATCTACTTTCTTTGCCAATTCCATGCCTCACTTCCATACATAAAGGTAAGGTACCAGCACTCCGTTGTGGACTGCTTACTTCGCTTCTTTGGACAATTTTTGCTAGCGCCAACTGCGTTCAGTCCTCCATTAACGGAATCACCTGCATTTACCATTCTTTCAATATCTCTGTCAGTCTTCCCATCTCTCGTAAACATACTTCCTAAATACACAAACTCATCAACCTGCTCCAAGTACTTCTAGCCACGTGCACTAGGTACATATTAGTCCTCTTATAATTTACGAAGTTAACTCCCTTAAAAAGCTTAAAACCACAATCTTTTTCCAAGAGCTTTTCTGCTCATTGGACTAGAACTTTCCCTATCTGGAACCTCCTCTAACTGCTACATATTAATACGGCTGGGTAGTAGGTTCATACCACCCCTGGCCCAGCGTCTGAGGCAAGGTGTGCTGCAGTTATACATATTTAAATGGCGTAGCTTTCACCGTAGGAAATGTATTATGGAGCATGAAAAGAATCGCGAGATATCCGTCGCGGCGCCGCGCCGGGACGCCAGCAGGGACGTGCTAACTTTGACATGCTAATTTTTCTTAATACGGATTGAATATAAATAGTTTCAAGCAGGTTCTATTCAGGTAATTGTTGTAAAATATATTTTATATTATACTAGTAGATCCCATGCAATGACTTCCACCATTCACTACTATAATATATACCAAAATATTACTGTTAAAAAACTACTATACATCGACTTAGTTCGACTCCGTATCTCATTACAGTGCAGAGATATTGCGTTAAGTATTCCTCAGGCGTCCCTGAATTCTACCATTTAAACATACCTCAATATTCCTGGCACCAATAACAACAAACTTAGAAATTTTAAGCAATATTGGTCGACTACTTTTAGAGTTTTGCGAGCACAAACATACGCAAGCTGATTTTTTTTATATATTAGGATCAGAAACCTGTTAGAAATTAACTCAACCAATTGGAATTCATTTTATAATATACGACGTTGTCCTGCCACAAACCATCTTTTATGCAGGGATGTTAAATTAAGTGGTTGTATGCATGTATTTTTGGATGAGAAATCTGAAAACAAATCGCATAAAAATTATTTTTTGCAGAATTTATTTTGGTTCCAAATCTATCCTATATTTTAAGCTGCAACCAACTGTAGACATATACAACATTTTATTTCAAATTCGTTTAGGAGATTAGCGTGTATGAACACAGTGACACGTGATTTTTATATATTAAGATATATGTCAAAGTACTCAATACCTGACATCACGAGGAAAAATAAGAAAACGTAATTGATTGTTAAACTTGATGGGTTTTATGTTGCATGGAGTGATGTTTGTGTAGGTCTTGGCGGCGGATGTGTCTAGGTACCTACTGCGTGACTGGCCGGATCGGGAGAGACTGGTTGAGGAAGACCATTTGATCTCTCCTGCAGACGACCAGCACGACCTATCACTTTGCACCATAGTGGAGGGTTGGATTCAGTCGGTCACTGCTGAATCGACTGACCCCTAACCCAACCTAACCTAACCTAACCAGCACTCATATCCTTTTCCTTCCCAGAACTTCCACTCGGGGTAGGCCCTGGATCAAACGGCGCCTGGCGATAGTAAAAACTTCAAGTGCGCTGTATGAGGTTATTATGGGCGCCCGGAGCGGACTGATCCAATTCCACCTGCACAGGACCAGCCTTGCTTCCCCTCCTTTATTTCCTTAAAAAATACCGCCCACACAGTTGTCCTCCCCATATATCTATCCCCAAAAAGTTGAAATGGCCTCCTGTGTGGAACTTATGTCAATATAAGTTCTTGGTTTGCAAAATAAGGCAATAAAGTAATTCAAGTGACGGAAATAGTAAGGTACCTACAAACACGAGCTTGATTTGTGGGGGAGTTAATGTTCTTGGATTGCAAAATAAGAAAATAATATAATTTAAGTGACGGAAATAGTAAGGTACCTATAAACAGGAGCTTAATTTGTGAAGGAGTTAATGTTCTTGGATTGCTAAATAAATGAATAAAATTATTTAAGTGACAGAAATAGTAAGGTATCTACAAACACAAACTAAATTTGTGGAGGAGTTCATGTATTTCAGTGATTTAAAGCTTAAAAATATTACGTTTTTCGTTGTCGTTGTGTTGTAAAAATAAAATAAAATGATTGTGTAAGTTTTCGTAGTCTCCCTGTGAGAGATATGTAAAGCGGCCATCCCCAGTAAAAACTTCCTTAGTCTATCTTCATGCGATCTTCATACATTCTTTGTTCGACTCCTCGGTTGGCTTCAGAATGGGCCGGTTTTGTGCGGAGCATGAAGAGGGTGTTCGGCCCAAAAGATAAGGAAATGGGGTGTCCTTGCATGTTGACACATCCACTTGAAAAGATGGAGACCCTATTTTTATATCATCATTTTCTCCGCCCAAATTGCAAAAGCCTTTGGAAGACTTAATACATATTTTATGGTGTAGGTACTTTCAAAATATTCTGCAGCATGTTCCGGCGTGTTCTTGGCATTAATTCTAGGGCTGGATTATTCAAGTTTCATTTTTTTTATTATTACGATGAAAAGTTCAAAAAAATATTTTCGTAATATTAAAGAGAGTAATTATTGAATGAGTCTCTCAGTGGGAGTGGTTGTAAGACGACGCATTTAAGGGAGGGTTTTATGTTGAGAATTATTTACATTTTATTTTGAAGTCTGCGCATAAGATTGGGGAATCTATCAGGTCCGTTTGATAGATTCCCCAATCTTAACAAACGGACTGCAATCTTTAGAGCACAGGCGTCAGGTAGGTATGCTGTCCTTGTTCTATCGGTATTACAATGGAAGATGCTCTGAGGAACTAGCGTCATTGATCCCTTCGGCACCGGTGCGTAGTCGGGATACACGCCAAACGCGCGCCCAACATTTGTACACAGTTGACACTTGTCACATGAGAACGGGTCGCTTCTACGATTCGTTCTTAAGTTCAACAGCTCGGCTGTGGAACGAACTGCTGGCCTCTGTGTTTCCTCCCTCCTAAAACATGGGACTCTTCAAGACATATGTTCACTCCTTCCTCTCCACAAAAAGACCCTCCACACAGCATCCCCAAAGATGACATAGGCCCTGAGGGAAATTATTTTCTTCAGGGCCTCCTGTGTGGAGTAAATATAAATATATATATATAATAAAGTGAAGTGTATCAGCTGATTCGACTTTCTCAAAAGATTTACTATTAACTGACAGTTGAATCTAGCCGTTTGTCACTTTACTAAACTGGGGCCAGTTAACCCTTTCACACCCGCATCATTGTTTCCACACATATAAAATATTTGTAATTCGAGTAGAAAATATTGATATCTCACCTTAAATGAAGTAATCAATGACGGCTAAAATTCGATGAAACTCACAATCAGCAGATTTGAAAATATTTATCGTTTTTGTGGAGGGAATAAGGATTTCAACCGAGCGGAAAAAATAGACGCCACAGAAAAGATTACAAGCTATAACAAAACAAAAACATGGCTTTTCTAAATTGCTACCGTTACGGTAAAAAAAATCACAAAGTTCGTGCTAATTTGAATTAACACTGGGGCTGAAAGAGTTAATCGTACTGTAAAAATTGTGCGACTATTTTAGGGATTTTACGTATGATACTATATAAGACGATAATATTTGTTGAAATGCGTCTTTCTTTGTACCTTACCCATTTACCTACAAGGAGAAATCTCAATTCACAAATCAATTTTTTTTCTAAATCAATCAGAAAAATCCCCTTAATTTACAACCCAATGAAACTAAAATAGAAGCACTGTCAAATAAACACACATTATTGTACTCCTTGAGAGCTTACCTTAAACATTGTATACATGTCAAAGCCTTCATAAATAAATAAATAAATCAATCGTATATTATTGAAAACTATTGCGAAAACATTATAATACCACCAATATTATAATGGCCACCTAGAAGCCTCGATCTAATTCCTAAATTTTTCTTGTAGGGTTATTTTAAGGTAACATACGTTATAATGTACACGTTTATAGATGGCGTTAATTTAATTATTTTTCGAAAATACACTTTTTGCAAGTTATTCTTTAAAATATTAAGACGGATTATTTTTTTGCGCAATATAAATATGAATAAATAGTTTTGTCGGTACAAAATTCAATTATTTCAAGAAAAGGATAAAAATACAATATTTGGTTGAATATGATTTAAGATTTTCACGGCCAAAAGTATTTTTGTTATTTGTTTTTGGGGTGTTATGCCGTGTTGCGCTAACTCCTTCTTTAGCCAACGTTTCGGACAACATTGCAGTGTCCATCATCAGGGCAGATGTGTTATTTTAAAATAAAATATTAAAATTATTAAAATAACACATCTACCCTGATGATGGACACTGCAATGCTGTCCGAAACGTTGGCTAAAGGAAGAGTTAGCACAACACGGCATAACACCTCAAAAACAAATAGCAAAAATATTTGGTTGAATCACTGATCCAATTATATACAAAGAAATACAATATTATAATGAGCTTTCGGAAACTATAATGTTCGCCGCGATTGATAGATTCAAGCAGGATTGTAGGAGCCATAGTAACCAAAAAATGTAATAAATAATAAAATGTATTTGTTTGTTTGTTTGTTTGTTTGTACACGCCCAATTAGGGCTTTTACATATGATACAATTATAATACATTTGATATAATCAGAGAGTAGAAGAGATAAAACAATTAATAATGTACCGAGTATAAAAATATTAAGTTAAAAACAACAATTAAAAATTAAAAATGTACCGAGTATAAAAATATTAAGTTAAAAACAACAATAAACTATAGAATGCACATTTCTATAACTTTAGATACATTGAAAATTATAAACATTACAAAGCTCAAGATAGACATACAGTTTTAATAACAATGAATCTCAAAAAAATCAAGATAGACATACAGATTTAATAACAATGTTTTTATAGGCTGACAGACATTCAGTACCGTTGGTGTTCATGTTATATTTATTCCCTACACTGTGCAGTCGGTTCATTACTGAATTTAATTCTGCTTTCGTACCTGCAATGTTACAATGGTAAGGTACCTTCTGACGAACCGTTCTACTAGGCACATGAAAGTCAATCAGCCTAAGGAGTTCAGGGGAGTCAAACATGTTATTAACAATTTTATAAAGAAAAAAGAGATCAGAACATATTCTTCTTTCTTTTAAAGTGGCAAGGCCCATGACTTTCAATATTGAGGTGTAGTTAATGTTTTCAATGGGAATACCTAATCTATAATTTATGTTTCGTAAAAATTTATGTTGGATTCGCTCGATAGATTTTTCATGAACATTGTAAAATGGATTCCAAATGGTTGAGTTAAATTCTAAATGGCTTCTGACAATGGATGAATACAATATTTTTAAAGTTTTTAAATTTTTGAAATCTTTTGATGTTCTTAATATGAAACCCAACATTTGCATCGCTTTAGTGGTTATATTGTTAATGTGGGAGATAAATGTTAATTTGGTGTCAAATATTATCCCCAGGTCTTTTATTTCGGGAACAGATACTAAGACTTGATTATTCATACAGTATGTGAAAATTAATGGGTTTTTCTTCCTATAAAATTTCATGACTTGACACTTTTTTACATTAAGGGTTAATTTATTTCGGATACACCATTCAGAAAAGCTAATGAGATTTGATTGTAATAATAAGCAGTCATTAATATTGTCAATAATTCGGTAAATTTTCATATCATCTGCGAACATCAAAGTAAATACACGTTTAAATACATTTGTAACGTCATTTATAAATATGTTGAAAAGAATGGGTCCTAGATGTGATCCCTGGGGCACGCCGCTTGTAGCTGTAAAGGTGTAGGACAGTTGACCTTTAATGCAGACAGTAAGCTCTCGATTAAACAGATAATTCTTAAACCAGGATAGTACGTTACCGGTTATGCCAATTTTCGCCAGCTTGTTAACAAGAATTTTATGGCAAACCTTATCAAACGCTTTGCTGAAATCAGTTTATATAGAATCGACTTGTTGTCTATTAGCAAGTGCATTTGTTATATAATTTTCGTACAGGGATAGATTGGTTAAGGTTGATCTGTTTGAAACAAAACCATGTTGGCAAGTTGTAATGATGGATTTCACGCTGGGGTTTATCTCTAGAAGAATTAATTTTTCAAAAATCTTGGGTATTGATGATTGGATACAAATTGGACGATAATTTTCAATTGCAGATTTATCCCCGCATTTAAATATTGGAGTTAAGTAACTTTTTTTCCAAAGTTTTAGGAAATTTCCCGTTGACAGAGACTTATTAAATAATATGAACAACGGAATGGATAAGCTGTCTGCACAGTTTTTAATCAAGATGGGTGGAATTTGATCCGGCCCGGAACTTAATTTTGGTTCAAGTGTTTTAAGGTAATTTGTAATGTCGGTGATGTTAATATTAATATTTGATAATTGCAAGTTTATATCAGAATTAAATTCAGGAATTTGTTCATCTGAAATGTCAGGTTCAAACGCATCTTTAAAGAAATCGGCAAACATGTCAACAATTTCTTTTATGTTGCTAGAACTCCTCTGTTTATGATTCATAGTTCCGGGGATCCCGACTTCATTTTTTTTCATAGACTTTACGTGTTTCCAGAAATGTTTTACATCATGATTTATAGTATTTTCCACTTCCATTATATAATTTTTATAACAATTTTTAGACAAATTTTTGCAAACTTTCCTGACACTTTTAAATTTAATATAATTAGGTACAGATCTATGTTCTTTATAGATTTTATGAGATTCTTTTTTACAATTTATCAAGTGAATTAATGTATATATGTAAATGATAATAAATTAGACATTTGTAAACTTGGATGTTTAAATGGCTAAAATAAAAATAAATTTAATCAATTAAATGTGTGTCCTAAAAAGGCCACCAAGTAGTTTTTTTCATCACTCATTAACCACTGGAGATATATAATCAATTTCAGCCTTGAGCGCTCGGAAATTTTTAAGCGTTTGGTTCGGCACACAGACATAGGAATTAATAGACGAGAAGATAATGGCGAGGGGTAAAATCAACTGTTGAAGAACGAAGGGCGTAAGGCTGACTGTGATTCGTCAATAAATCAATCTGACAGTAAATAGGCATCTCGCATTATAATATGACCATTTACTTCTTAAAAGTAAAATCTGCTTTTGAATGAATAGACATTTTTACATGGGAGCGCAAATTACTCGCCACGTTATGAACAAATTTGCGAAGTCCAAATTCGGCAAAAAAATTCAGTTCTATTTTCAGAGTCGAATATTTCGTTTAAGTATTTAGTTAAGACACTTTTATAAATGTTCATAATTTACTTCCCAGCAACCAACCAGCTTTGTGTTTCGCGTCCAGACGTTTCTCGATGTGATAGTATATGTTTCTAAAACTGATCTATATTATACGATGTGAATTTGCTTAAAATAAAGTAAAATAATGCTTATATATGGAATGTAATACGACAATTGGGTTTATTCTCTTTTTCACATCTATTTTTACAAGTTTTCATAGTACAAGTCAACATTTTGCCGTGTTATTTCGTAAAATGAACCGATGATGCTTCGACCATAGTTCGCACAAGAATGATGACGTCACGTTTTCAAATTTCACTTGAGGCCATACGCGAGCCCAGCTGGCTCCAATGGAACCGGTATGGGGAGTGGGGATAATACGCTTTTAATCACTTAGGGCAGGTCTACTAATATTCACATGTCTATGGTTCGGCAACATTTTGGCCAGCATGCTCATGGATATTTAAAAGTTGGCTATTATGTGGCCAAAAACGCTCCAGTGGTTAAACTTTATATGAAATAAAAAAATAATAAATTGCAGTACTATTCTACAAATATCGTTTAACTCCACAATAAAGTTATCTACTCTTTGATTTATGTTATCCTTGTTATGTCCCTAGTTTAATACGCCATCGTTCGATTGACCGAACTTCGAGAGTTCTTGTGTCTTATGTCTTGTGCTACGAAGCCGAACTTCTTAAGCGGATGAGAAATGATATCGAAATGCGAAATTCATTGCGATATTTTCTACGAGAAACTGAAATAATACTCTTCCGACCGAGGCAAAGAGTTTTATTTTATGTTTTACACATTGGGTATAAACAATAGTAACGGCTTTGTTTTATTTCTAGTTATTATGGAATCTTCAGATTCTTCACCACATAGAATGTTTTTTCTAGTAAATGCAGTTTTCTTTAGTTTTCTCGATGCGGCACAAAATTTAAGATGAGAAAAGTAATTCGATTTGAAAATATTAAGCTAGCGTGCTATTTTAATTTTTTATTAAAACAAATGGTTGTAGCACATTTTTCCTGCTTTAAATGGTGGAATAAGAGGATGAAGATAGTTTTTTGAAAGCACATGCAAAATAGTGACCTCTTTTATTTCAAAGGACATGTGTGCAAAATGTCATCAATCTAGAAATAAAACTGTTAATTTGTGTAAATAGCAAAGCCATGCCGCTCGAGATTCTCTTCATTATATATAAAGACAATATAGATACATTTTTTTAAAATTCTTAATTATCCCATAATTTTAAAAGGTGTAGTAATAACTTTCTTGGAGAACTTTAAACTTGCCGACTGTTGAATCACCAAAATTTACTTGGCACAAGGCCAAAGCAATAAATAAAAACTGTCGAATAGCGCCCCTTGTATATATGTGAACGGTCCTAAGCATCTAAGCATCTGTCAAACATTTACATTTTGAAAAACAAATTATTAGTTCATAAAATAATTTTGGTAGTCATTTTACAGCTTGTCTGACATTTTGATTAAATTATTTTATGTAAACGTCAAAATGACTTTTACATAAAATGCGTTACAGTCTTATTTGAAAAATTAAAATCAAATTAAATAGGTAACTTAACATTATAAAGTAAACAAAAATAGGTTACGTAAAAAATAAATAAGTGACATAAAAAGAGATAATCTGCCAACATCCTCGATATTAACGATAATATTAATAAAAACGTATAAAATTGTTGTTAACAATATTTTTTATGCTTGGTAGAAATAGTGAGCACATACTGCGTTTGAAGTTTTCCAAGTTCAAAATATTGTCAGTCGTGTTTCCACAAACAGTTCTCCAACTCGTCGTGGAAGGAGATTTTAAAGAAGAGGTTCTTTGTATTAAATCTAGGATATATTAATAATTTGCGTATGACAATGGTGACTCGATAGTCGACCTAACTAGGAGCTAGCTAAATGAGATCTGAGAACACCAAGTTTGTCTGAGAGCATTCTGATTGGCCCTGGCGACTACTGGCTACTAGCTGCCATCTTGCGGACTTCCAAGCAAGCTCTTTGTACTGCCCTCTATGAGTGCATCTGTGAAGCTCTTAGCCAACTCACTTTCCAACAATTGTCAAAATAGCTGAAGTATACCCGGCGGTTTGGGGTAATTTTTTGAGGTTGTGAAATCTTTTTAAGCAATAAAATTCCGTAGTACATTATTGTAATGTATCTCATAAGGTTTAGCCACCGTTAACATTGTAAACGCATGAAATTTTTTTCGATTTAATTACAAAAGATCAATTTTTATCTACTTTCTATAGATATAATATGCATGTTTTATGTATATAAACCTTCGGAAATAAATTCCCTAAACACCCTATCTATATCTGTTGCACAGTTTAAAATAACTCATCGCACAAACAGGCAGCAAAGTAAACCAAAAATCTTCATTTAGATCATTTTTTTGCTTGCAAATAAGAAGAATACTAATATTATCTTCATCGCTTAGTATAATAATCAAGTTCTGTATAATTCGGGAAGCGCCGTGTACAAAAAGCCTAACTCATTGTTGAACTTCCCTGCCAATATAGTGAATACCAGTTTGGCATTTTCTCAGATGTCTGAAATATCTAAGGTGAGATGATTACGTAATGCTTATCAGAAAGTATTCGAAAATTTGTTTTGAATATAAACTTAAAAATTGGTAAGTAATTGAAACGGAGGAAAGTTACCATTCAACGACAAAATTTAGCTTCCTTATCTAAAATATGTACGAGTATACGAAACATAAAATCAACATTTTGTATTCCCTATAGGCCGATAGATTCAGTCCTAGTTTTTAACCGGAGAAAACCAGTAGGATATCAGTACAATGTATTATATATTTCAAAACTAGCTCTTCCACGAGGCGGATGGGTTTTTTATTTTATGTTTTGAATTCGTACAATAGAAAACCCTTCTCCACGGAATGATATGAAGTTAGACACGGGCATGAAATATGGCGTGGAATGAAACATAGGTAGTTTTATTTTCACATTGTTAGTTGTAGATCTACTAGGTATGTGCTTGTCAGATTCTATTTTCGCAAGACATTTTTCTTTTGTTATCTATTTATTATGCGTAATATGAACGCATTTAAACGTAAATCTCGGTTTGAGGTGATTTCAAATGAGAAACAGCTTTATTTTATTTTATAAAAGTACTTTGGTTATAGTGATGAAACAATTTACCTTGAATAATATTTGTCTAAACATCGACATTTTTCACAAGATTCACTGCTCATATTTAAAAGGAGCACAGTAATTATATAAACTGTTCTATGCAAATATAATATATATACACACTCACACATACACACACATATACACACTCACACATACACACACATATACACACCTATATATATATATATATATATATATTACACACATCACCCGCTAATTACTACATATAAATACTACGCATAAGACATTTCATGGAAATATATCATAGGTACCCTGAAATATTAAATATCTGTAATTTAGAGTAAATTGTCAGTTAGAGTACGGCCTGCGCAAGGTTTATTGACGAATTAGATACTGCGCTTGTTTTGTAAAAAAAATAATACAGTTGATTTGTAAATAATACAGTTGATTTACAAATCAACTGTATTACTGTACATTGCCTACAATGTACAGTAATATACATTGTCCACTGTACATTGCCTACAATGTATAGTGGACGGTGGCCGATGATGTTTCTCGGGATAAGGAAGCCAGGAGATGCCTTATCGAAGCGATTGATCGCTAATTCCAATGGAACAAGGGTGAATAGATTATGAAAATGACGAAATAGATAAAATAAAATTTATATTATATTTTTGAGCTGTACAGAAAGAATATTAATAATAAAAACATAATAAAATATACAGCGAATTGTTTGTTTTCAATTTTCATTACTACGTACTTGTGTATTTTATTTTTATATTTTTTGGATATATAATTTTTATAAAATGTATGCAATTGTATTAAATAATAAAACAAATATATATATGCATGCTATTGATTTGTTTTTGGGGTATTATGCCATGTAGCGCTACCTCCTTATAATAAATAATACTTTTGACATCTCATATCATATTTTATATTTATATTTACTTTATATTAACAGTACTGATGTTGTAATTTTTCGGCGGCGCGCCCAGACCCGTACTCCGTAATGATGCGGTTTGAAGCGAAAGTTTGAAGTTTGAAAGAAAAAAATATTGACTGTTTAAAAAATTTAAAATTTATCAATAGCTTGGTAGTTGGTAGACACAAAATAATGTCCCTTTAAACAAGGATTTGAGCGCTTAATTTATTTATTAAGGTCATCGTAATGATGATTGTAAATTTGTTAAAAATCATCAACCTTAACTCTTAGGGCGGGTTGTTTTACATAATTTGAACAATTCATCAAATTTCAATGTCAATCTTCAAGTTCTGTGAAATTCCTATTCAAGCTTTGTTGTTAACTAAGTAGTGTGAAACAAGTAGCCCATGGTGAAATAATAACAAAACTTTAACTGTTCAAATTCTGTGAAACACAACCCGTGATTATTATCAGTGATAAATAAATGTTTTGACAAGAGATTTGTAAGCATATGGGAACAGAATAAATCAAAGTTTCAAATCTATAGTGATAGAATAAATTATATTTACATAGGAATAATATTTGTTTTTATTTGATTTTCTGCCTACAAACAGCATTCACGCGCATCCACCACGGAGGATAAAGCGTGTTATTTCAAGATATCCGTTCGTGGTAGGTTTTCCAGATCCTTGGTATTTCCGCGCCTCCTTAGTCTTTGGAGAGAGTGGCTTTGAAAATATACAGTAGGCTCTATTTTTTTATCGTGACTAAATTCCCTTCAGCGCAAACAATGACTGGTTTTTTTTCTGGGAAAATTTTCTTTAGCAAGGGGATCTTTAAAGAAGAATTATTTGTACAGTAAAAGATTTCCACGGCAAATCAATTCAAGAAATTTCGACTCTTCCTTGCGTTTTCTTTTGCTGTCCGTGGTGAAAATATATATTTTTAATGAAGCATTTTGTAAAAGAAAAATAAAGGTCTTCTAAGAAATAATCATTATGTAGCTGACAGCTTTGAATGGTCAGAATAACTCAGTAATTATTTCTTCATTTCGTGTTTCTGGGAAAAATTAAGAAAAAGTAGGTTAGGTACTACATCGATTTTCTTATATTTGCTCTCAGCGGATTTAGTAATAACTTTTTAACAGCTTCTACAAATATACAAGTTTTAAACTTAAATGGAGCATTGATATGAAACAAAAGCAATTTATTAAAAAATATATCATCATGTTGAAATATCGTACGGTGAAAATGCACCTGTAAAATTAAATTGTAGTATTTGAACCTTCACTAATTTTTAGTTCTGTGAAAAGTAGACTAACATCCAAAAAAATGTGGAATGTTTTTATTTTTCTCTTATTATTTAAATTAAAACTAAAATATCCTCTAAAATCATAAGATTTGTAAGTAGTTACTTAAATGCTAACATACTTAATTATAAACCGAATATTTCATTTAACGTTTAAAAAAATCAAATAAGAAATTACACAATTTATCCAAAGAAACGTCACTTTTTAAGGACATTTGTTTTCAAACTTTCTTCAAGCAGGTAAATGCTTACTTTTATATAAGAAAAAAATGCGTAAAATAAAGTCCAAATAAACAAAATGATTTTGCATTTGAAAAAATAATCTTTACTGAATCATTAAAACAGCCACCATCTTGAAACGGAATTGGAACACAAAAACGTTTTCAAAATTTGTTAGACAGGTAAGGGAACCGCCACCCCGGGAACCGTTTATTGGATAACGAACACCTCCGCCACAGGTCATCTTAAGTGGTTCGCTACGTTTGGTGACTTAGCAGGGTTTCCCGGGTTCATGAGGTGATGTTTGTAAATGTATTGGCAGTAAATGCGTCTGCCTCCTAATGCGTGGCAAGCCGAATCGAGAGAGACTAGAAGAGGGATGCCTTTTGACCTCTCCAGCTTGACTCTCTTGACCCATTTACACCACAGATGGAGGGATGGATTTATGGACACACTGCGCCTCAGATTCGTATCTACCCTTCATACCTTTTTTCTCCCCTGAACACACTCTCCTTATTTTAATTAAAAACACACTATTCACAGCATCCCCTAAGATGACAGGCCCTGAGAGAAATTGTTTTCCTCAGGGCCTCTTATGTGGAGAAAATAAAACAAATTTTCTGACAGACGAATTGCAAAAAAAACCCTGAATGAAATAAAAGGAAAAGGCCGTTTTTCTCTCTAAACCCGAAAAGCCATATTTGGCTGGTTCCACAACATACTGCAAAGCTAATTGACGAGGGGTTAGGGACGTGAAATAACGGACTAAAACCAGAAACTATTAACTGTTAAAAAAACTCGACCGAAACGGTTTTCGTCCAACGGTCATCATTTCCAGGAGGATGCAGCGAGCAACGGGCATGGCAACCAAAACTTAGTAATTGGAGTGAAATAATTGAATTGTAGTGCAATTGGTCGGAGAATTGTGAGTTACTAGTTGCAAAATGTTTCATGGGATTGGGCGGATAAAGTCTACATGCTTATTCGGATTGTGAGCAGAGTCAAAATGTTGCGTAAAGAAAGTCAAAATGTTTTATACTATCATCGGATGGTTAAAAGAGAGTCAACATGTTTATTTAGAGAACAGAGTAATAATATTGAATAGGATTTTGTGCACATTTTGCTCACACATAAGTTTTATCTACAAACTTCTAGGATTCACTGTAAAAATGACTTAACCATTTCAATAGCCATACGTAATTAAAATAATAAATGTATCGTTTGTTTGCTTAGTATAAAAAATTATATCAGTGGTTTGGAACCCCCAATAGAATTAAACATTGATAGTTTTGAGAGAATTTTTGAGAAAAAGTTCTGTAAAACTTAGATTTCAAGTTTTTTAGAATACCCAAAGAAGTAAAAGGTTCCCTAGTATCCCATAAGAATCATCATAAGAAGATATAAGAAAAATATTTGATTTAAAAAATAAAAATAAATACAAAATTTTGTCTTTAAAATCATTATCAACTCTGTTCACAATGACTACCTACTAGAAAACCTTAATTTCCATTGTCCAGTAAGAAACACACGCTCAAACCAACTATTCCACATCTCACACTCAAAAACCAACTAAACATAACATTATTTTTTAAGAAGGACGTGCACAAAATACAATAATATCTTCTCAGACGCTAATATTTTCCATTTATCATACTAAATGCAAACCAGATTTTTTTTTAATCAGTAGGTTGATTGCGAACTGTGGAATTAAATTAAAATATACCACGAAGTACCAACTTCAGTGCAACTCAAGCGGGACAACCGAAAGAAACAAAAACATTATTATACACCACTGCAATAACCCAACTACTTGTAAATGTAACACCCTAGAATGCGTAGATAGTATAAAATATCTAGGAATTATGATAGACAAATTTCTGAGATGGGACCTACATATAGACTCGATTTCCACAAAAGTCAGAAAACTTACTCATCTTTTTTTTATTTATTTATTCATTTTTGGGAAAATCAACAGTTTACATTTTTACAGATTGTACATAAGTAAAATAGCCAAAATAAAACCAATTACGGATTTCCTCCTTGTGATTTTACGTAAGACAGCATTAGAAGAAATAATTAAATTTATGAGAAATGTGAAGTTATAATTATATAAAATAAAAGAATTGTATAAAATAGTAGAACAAAATAATACAACAAAAATAAAAATAAATGGGAAAAAAAACTAAAATTTATATAAAATAAAAGATTATCGATACATTGGTAACCATAAGAATACAAGCAATATTGTGCATATAAATCATATCATAACCATAACCATTGATTGAGGTTATGATAATCTCTATCTCGTCTGTAAATATGGTACCGTGGATCGAAAAGTTCCTCATTAAAGATTGAATTGTTAAGCCATGTTTCACTGAGACATATAATGTCATAGTTGTTTAATAATACATTTTGAAGAAAAATATGTGTCTTGGTTCTGAGACCTCTTAAGTTTTGATAGTATAATTCTAAAGATTCCATTGTATTAAGTAGGTATATAGTGCAGTTAATATAAAGTTGCTGGAAAGTTAGTTGATGGAAATATTGTATGTTTTTAGTTTTTCTAGATCATTATAATTATTTACGCAATGGTGATTTGTGTTTTCATTAAGTCTTACATAAATTTTACAATTTTTGATCCAACAGAATTTGAATTTATTAATTTTGGTAAACTCTCTGACCTTTTTGTAGAGTACTTTGTTTTTATGAGTTAAATGTTCATTTATATAGATCCGTTGTTTTCCATTAAAGTTAATATCCTCTGCTGTTAGGCCCCTTCTTGTCCGGATTGCTGCTATGATTTCGTCTTTCTGTTTCCTGCCCTTTAGTTTTACTATAATATTCCGCGGTCTTCCTTCAATCTTCTCCTTGGGGGTGACTCGGGTGGCGTATTCAATGTCGTCGCTTACTATATTTAATTCTGAATAGATCCTTTTGATAATCTCCGTCAGGTTCTCTTGTTTTTTTTCTGGTATCCCAATGATCTCTATGTTATTAATGCGTGCGTGTTGTTCGTTAGCATCCAATTGTTTTTGTAATTCTTTAAATTCACTTTGTATTACGGCGTTTTGTTCCAGAGTTTTTTCAAGGTTGTTGTTTTTTTTTGTATCAATTTTTTTTTCTAGAGTTAATATTTTATTTTTTAATTCCTCGATTTCTTCTTTATACTCGTTTTTGATGATTTCCAGAAATTGTACCTTAAATTCTTCAAACTTTTTGTCAAGAAGTTGGAGGAGTTGGGTGTCCGTAGTATTTAGTGTTTTTGCAGTTGCTCGTGTAGTCATTTTGGCACGAAATATTAATTAGTATAACTTCACTTCACTATTAAAGCTATTAAAATTTAGATATTTAGATTTTAGCTAGAATTTTTTATTTTATTTTGAGATTTTCAAGAGTGAAATAAAAACACGACAGCTGTCATTGAATGTTATTGTTGTATAATGTCCTGGGCATTAAAAATATTCTCTGCATAAAAGATCTGAAATGTTTATATTATGTTCTGTGTAACTCATTACTTGAATATGCATCTTTGGGATGGGGCGGATGTACCAAAATAATACTGGATCCTTTAGCAAAAGCACAGAAATCACTATTAAGGGTCATCCTAAAAAAACCATTTAGGTACCCCAGTGATGTATTATTCGAAGATATACGAGTTCTTGATGTAAGGCAACTATACATAAAAAAAATTATATTACACACTCAAAAACAACGTCACCACTACCCTTCCATTGATCATTATCACGACACTAGACATTCAAGGAGGAATCCAGCTGTTCCACCTACTACTATGACATCCTTTGCCCAAAGACAATTCTATTACCTTGGTCCAAAATTATTCAACCTCTTACCCGATTTATGGAAATCGAAAAGCATAAGCATTCTGCGTAAATTAGTTTATTATTGGCTTCTAGACTTAGGAAGAGTCGAAAGCGAACTTATGATGACCAACAGATAAACAAAAATGTTCTGTACTCACATTTATTCATTGTTATTGGCAGTTAAATAAAAAAATCCTTCCATGCATCTGATTTATACAATGCGATTGATAATTTTTGTGATTGATAATGTTTATACAATATGTTTTCATGTACCTTGTTTATATTTTTCTTGATTATGTATATTATATTATATGTACCTTGATTATGTAAATTAATACACAGCACAGTAACAGCGATCAAATTAAGAAACCCACCTAATATTTTTCTTATATTGTAACTATAAATTGAATTAATCCAATATGTTATCGTGTACCCTGATACAGTGTTCCTTAATTGCATATTATTACATGTACCTTGATAAAATTTATTAGGTGTTTTCATAAAAAAAACTAATATTCGGGTGTACAAATATGTCTGAAAAAGTTTTTATTTTGATTACTTTGATAAATATATATGTATAAAGACTATATTACTAGCGTAACTATTAATGTAAAGTATGGAAATATAATTCATAACAGCAGCGTGTACAAATGTTAACTAAACCAGGCAATTTGGCTGTCCTAAAACGGGAAAATTTCCTAGTTGGACAGCCAAAGCTTCCTTAATATGTGTGTAATTATTTGTATCTAATAAATAAATTTAAAAAAGTACCATTTTAAAAACATCAAAATATAAAGTAAACGTGAAGATGAGGAAATTATAGAACTTATGAAGACATATTTTATAAGTATGACGCCAACAGAACAACCTACAGTCCGCCTAGGAACAGGACTCCCTAGTGAAGAGGTCTTTGAATATAAAGAACTTCCATAATACTTTACTTATAATGAAATAATGTAAATTTATCATGAATAGTCATTAGTTTTAAATAAATAACTCCCTTAACAGTAGTTAACTGGTTGGTCTTATTCTGCATCCTTCGGAATTAATTGAACCTTTGGTTCTAGTGTCCTAGTACAAACAATTGGGTATTTTTCACTGGGCCACGGAGCAGCGATTATTAGCGCGTTCCCCAAGCTCTCTTTACCAACCCACAGTACAAACGGCTTAAATGAGACAAAATCTTTAACAACGTACCATTCCCTTGTATAAATGGATACTTAACCATTGAGAGTATTTATTTCTTCGCCAATTACAGCAGTGAGAAGAGATTAAACCGGATGTACTCGGGCGGACTGTATTAAACGGAACTTAGTTCCGGCTTCCTGAAGTTCCGGAAAGCTGAAAGTTATATCGTCAGAGGGGCATTGCTCTAATTACAGATCATAACATTTAATTCCCTAGCAATGTGTGGAGTATTTGTAAGCCCGAGACCCAGAAAATCCTCCCTAACAATGGGATTGGAATTTAAGTACGAGTGAAAAGGTAATGGATCATCACAAGAAGAAGTCAATATTCACTGTAAAATAGTGGGATTAGCATTTAAGTACGAGTCAAGAGATAATGGATCATCACAAGAAGAAGTCAATATTCACTGTAAAATAGTGGGATTAGCATTGAAGTACGAGTCAAGAGATAATGGATCATCACAAGAAGAAGTCAATATTCACTGTAAAATAGTGGGATTAGCATTTCAGTACGAGTCAAGAGATAATGGATCATCACAAGAAGAAGACAATATTCACTGTAAAATAGTGGGACTGGAATTTAAGTAGGAGTCAAGAGATAATGGATCATTACAAGAAGAAGTCAATTTCCTGTAGAAAACATTGATTATAACTACTTACTAGATAAATTGTCCCTATTAAAACTTTCAGAAAGAAGAATAAACACAGATTTAATAGTACTACATAAAATACTTCATTACAAAATTGACTGTCCTGAGTTACTCCAATTAATCAGCATCCACATACCCAAAAGATCTTGCCGAAATTTACTACCCTTTTATTTTTACAACACCAGGACACTGTCTTATCGAAATTCCCCGATTCCAAGACTTTACAGTCTCGGAAATAAATACTCTGATCTGGGAGATATATTTCATCTTAAAAATAATCAATATAAATATTTTTTATTTCAATTCTTTTAAATATCGAGACACAAATAGACATCTATAATTTCCGCAATATGTATATTTTTATTTTTATTTTGAATATCTATTTATGTGAGACTTCTTATCATTTTTACTAATGTATCTTATTTTATTATATGCTTTTGCTGTAACATTTAATATTTTTTTCTTATTTCGTTGTATTATGTTTCCTTTATTGTTTTAATTTTGTAGAATTTATAATAACTGTGATACTCTACTATTAAACTTTGTAGTGTGTAAAAGCCCATTAGGGCGTGTAATAATAAATAAATATTCACTGTAAAATAGTGGGATTGGAATTTAAGTACGAGTCAAGAGGTAATGGATCATCACAAGAAGAAGTCAATATTCGCTGTAAAACATAATAATTCTGATCTCATCTCAGTTACTGTATATTTTATTTTCAACCGCCTGGAGCCAGTGAGACTGTGGCATTCTCCATTGCGGTATGTTGCGAGACTGAAGGTAGATGAGAGGAGAATGAGATGGGGAAGAGGAAAGTGGGGGAGTACCTGGCTATTCAGATCTGGTCACCAAACATGGCTAAAGCCATTTCAAGCAACGTTTCAATTCTGAATGGTGGTCTTACATTATGGCGATACTGAGATGATCTTTAACTCTAAATTAATTATTCATTTATTTATATAAAAGAGAGTGTCTCTAGTTTTTTTGGTCGAGTGGTGGACACCGGGCGGGCAGTTTGAATTTGAGTTTTAAACAAATCCATATTTTTATTCCGATATTGATGAAATTTTGCACACTTTATCATCAAAAAGGAATCAGGACAACGATTTTCATCCTATTTTGAAGGTCAAGACTGCAAAACTTCTTCAAGAAGTTTCAAAATTCGGCTTTAAAGGGTGAGAAAAGGTAATAGGGGGTGGTTGTTCGTCATCTTCCTCTTGTTTTGTCGATCAAGTGTGTAAAGTTTCATTTTTCTCGGAATTAAACTGTAAGATATATTATATAAAAACCGAAAAGCATTAATGATTAAATATTATTTAAATATAAAAGAATTATATACAGAAGATTAAAATCTCGTAAAATGTACGCTTGTATTTAAAAAAAATTCACAAATTTATACCGAAATAAAACCACTAAAGTGAAAAGTTCATTAACGGCACGGAATTTGTCAGATTTCACAGGATTCGATACAATACACGTGAAATTTATTTAGAGCAATTAGCCAAAAAAATTCACTCGCTGAAATCTCTCGAAGCACGCCACAGTCATATTACTCCATGATACACAACGGAAACGTTTTTAAAAATTAGTCAAACATTGGTGTAGGCGGAAAATTCTTGGAAATTAAAATTTTTATGGCGTTAATTCGACGTCATTTGAAATGTGAAAGTTGAGATAGATCGAAACGCGTTAGATTCAAAAATGTTTAATGTAACTTTATACAATTGTCTTTTATTTCTTCCAAAGAAAGAAAAATAACCTGATGATATTAATTTATATTCCATTAGTTGTTACTATGAATAAACGCGAAAAATTATGGAGCATTTATTTATAACGGAGGATTGAACTTAAAACGCTTTGGTAGGAAACCGACGCCTTAGACAACGCAACCAATAGCTGATTTTATTTTATTTTATTTATTAATTTTATTTTAGTCATTTGTACATCCAATTTTACAAATGTCTAATTTACTATTGATTATGTATGTACATACAAACATATATTTTTATTATTTATTAAATTAAATTTTAATAATGGCTCCACAATCCAGCTTCAATCTTTCAATTGGTGCAGATTTTATATTTTCCGGCAGCCATTTAAAATATTGCATTTCTTTGTTTAGGAATGAAAATTATATATTGACTTTTTTGGTTGCCTAATTTCATTGCATGTTCTTGTTTTATGTATCTAAATGTCCTTATTGCATATAATCTCCTTTGAGAACTATTTTGATAAAAGGTTGTTTTTTATTTTATGTATAAATATCATCACATAGTAATAAAGAATAGTAATTATTGAGAAGAGAGATTTAGATTTCTTAACTACTTATAGCTTTAAAAAAATGTGGTTATTTTAATCTGTGAAAGTATTTTTATGCAAATTTGTTGGCTGAAATTTTTCATAAAAGTATTTGATGAACTGAATACCTATGCTTAGATGACTTGGCACATGGATGATGCTAAAGAATAGGTTTTTGCTTTTTTCTGTTTTAATTTAATTAAAAATTATATTTTTACATCTAGTATAAACCTTTTAACAACTTATTTTTATAAGCAATAATTGTTCGCCTGAAACACTCATCCACATTGAAAAATCTCCTGATAAAAGATACATGACGCCAACGGGACTCGAACCCGTGTCCCTTCGATTTCCGGTCGAAAGCTCTGAATAATAATAATAATAATAATAATAATTTATCAGGAGATTTTTCAATGTGGATGAGTGTTTCAGGCGAACAATTATTGCTTATAAAAATAATTGTTATCCTTTGTGCTATGCATAAAATAAAATCTTGTCTTAAAAACATTAATTTATCAAAAAAATAATAATTTTAACAACTTATTTCTTATGACATTAAGGAAACTTTACAATACATTAAAAAATTATTCTTTATAGTTTTTAGGCATAACCCATGAAAAACAAAAAGGCTTTTAGCATCTTTAACATCTGTCATTAGTTCATTGAAAATCTTAAATCCTTTTATATACATATTGTTTTGAATTTAATTAAAATCTCCACAGTTTTCGTGGGGTTGCCACGTATTGCGAAATTAAAATTTACATTCATTAAAATGTATTTCAGGAACGTCTTATTTTTTAGCTCAACAATAAATATTAAGGTGATGTAATTATTCGCTATCTCACACTTAACATAACTAGTTTTTTCTGCATAGTAATTATCTTAGAATACCCCTACTACAATTCAAAACTGCTCGCATGCATTTTGAATTATATAATTATATATTATATTTGCAAATTTATTTATTTGTGTTTGATTGCACAAGAAAATACACTAGAGCAGTAATTTAAATGATATTCTACTATACTATTATAAACTAATTCACATCTTATTTATTCTTTATTATTCTTAAAAAATTTACTTTTTTTGCCATTTTCTTATTTAATAATTCAAAATTAGAGTTATATCTGAGACGATTGTCTATTATAATACCGAAGTATTTGATTTCCCCTATTTTTTCTTCTAGTTTAAAACGGTATGAGGATTAATGACTAAGTTTGTACCTAATTCAATCAGTTTTAATTTGATGAATTTACCGGAAGATGAATATTTAACCACTGGCCAAAAGTCGAAACTTTACCCCAATTGAACCAAGCAGATCCAGGATAGGTGCCATAAATTCTCAACACTTTTGCGTGCTTCACGTGTCAACTACCAATAGTAACACAAGATTTCAAAAATGACACTTTGCGCAAACGCTAAAACAAACATTCTATTTATAAGCGATCGTGCCTTGTAACAATATAACATGTGCGTAAAGGCGGAACTCGGAATAGTGTAATAAAGGTTCTGCCCCAGGTGTAGTGACACCCGTCGGGTCGGCTGCCACGGCCCCACGGCTGCACGGCTCCACATTGTGCCACGCGGCGACACGCCACGGTGCGTGACATTTCAGAACACTTTCAAATGTCATTAAATTTTGCGAGTAAAGTTTCCCTTCTCCGCCGCCTGCGTATTGTTCCATGGCGACTTGAGACAAAGGATATGTTAAGTGTACCCGAGCTGCTTTTGAAACAAATATTGTTACCTGTTTGATATTTTATGTTGTTTTTAATAAATAACTTGATCCCGTTTCTTAGAAGAGTTAGAGGATTTGGAAGGATCGGTATTCCACGTTTAATACAATATTTTAAGAGAAAGTAATCCATTCGTGGCTTGGCATTATTTATTTATATACAATAAAGTGTCATTTTGAATCAGTTAATTCTTATTCTTGTTTTGAATCACTTTAATTATCCTTCATTTCAAGTTAATTTTAGTATTTTAAAGAGTTTTTTCCAGTTTTATTTTGTTTTTTTGGTGTTTCTTTGTTCATAAAAATTTAAATGATTACAGTTTTTTGTTTTCTACAGCCAACATACTAGGCACATGCCCGTATTATGGTATTATGGCCCTTATTATGAAAAATTTAGTTTCTAAACACCTAGAATTCTTAGAATTTTTTTAATTATGTTTGTTTTTTCATTAACTCCACACATGACGCCCTGAGGAAAATAATCTTTGAGGATGCTGTATGGAGGGTTTTTTTTATTGAAGGGAGGGAAGGAAGTTCGGGAAAGGAAAAAGGTATGAGATTTGGGTGGGAATCTGGCGGTCAATGTGACGGGAGTGACGAATCCAACCCTCCCAATGCGATGTCCTGATTGTCTGTTGGAGAGGTCGTACGGTCTCCGTCAACAAGTCTCTTCCGATCCGGCCTGCCCCGCAGTTGGTGGGCAGACGCATTTGCCGCCAAGACCTGGACAAACTTAACCCCATGATCCCGGGAACTCCAGCTAAATCACAATACCTATCGAACCACTTGGGGTGACCAATGGCAGGGGTGTTGGTCATCCAATAAAAGATTCCCGGGGCGGCGGTAATTTACATGTATATTTTAATGTTACAAACTCCAAAGGACGGCTTTTACAATTAGATAACTTTGAAATTTAAAAAAATAAGAAAAAGTGTAAATAGTCAATTAAATATTATTAAAAACCAAATACTTTTTTTAAATAGCCTTCTCTTAAATTAATATTCATATTTTTTGCTATTTAATTTTTGCTATAAAAACATGAGATAAAAAGTTTAGGTGGATTCATTAGCTTTAAACCGCAGTTAGCAGTTTCATATGTTTCAACACTAATATTTTGAGGAATGGTATTAATTATATAATAAGTATGTATATTTGTATACATGACACCAATCGCTCTAATGTTTAGACATCTTAGCAAGTCCTTGATTCTGTTGCGTTAATTTATACAAGTTTTTGATATATCCATAAATGCAATAATTAACTATTTTACAAAAATGTTATTTTGAAAATATCTAATCAATCATCGCTCAATGTAATCTTTGTGTCTATAGGTACTTAATTGTCTATACTTTTTTATAATTGTTAATTTTCATTTCGCGTATAGCCTTAAAAAAAAACTTTGATTTTGAAACGTATGGAATGCTTTGATTACAAAGTTAATTTAAATTATTTAAAAAGTAACACGGTTTGAAAGAAAACACCTCTAGTTTTTTTTCTCTTTTCTTTTTTGGCTCATTTCAGCAGCTTTGTTGGACACAAGAACGCACTTTCTCGTTCATGGTTCGTAATTATATGTGAAAATTATTTCTTTCTACAGTAATCAAACATTCTATATTTGGTTGTCTTTGCCGTTGCTTTGAATATAAGTTTCAATCAAACTGTGATGATGTGCGAAACTCAAATTTGCTTTGAGTTTAAGTGTCATTTTCGAAACTGAAACCGATTGTTCAGACAAGCGTATAGCAGGCACCTACAAATATAATCAGAAAATAGTTTTATTTTCAATAAACAACGTGATTTTTAAAATTACTAATGGTGTTAACTCCAAACATTTATTATTTCTAATTATATCTCTAATTTGTTAACAAAAATGTAATTATAATATTGTAAAGAAAAATTAAAAAAATGTCATTGAAAAAAAAATCCAGAGTAGGATATTTTATAAATTCTACTACTATATTTTCAAAGCCCTGAATGTAATGTCTCTGAAACAATTATATTCACAAGATATTTTAATTTACGAATTCAAAACCAAGGATAACTTTGCACATAACTCGGATCGATTCACTAGATCCTCATTACAACATACATTCCACCAACCTACAAATAAAAACGATTTTGGAAAAAGAAATACGCAATATTTCTCTTTAAACGAGTCAATATCCCCTTGCAATAAAACAAATTATTAAAATAACTGACATCAAAATAACTGTTAAGATATGGATTATGGACAAAAGACGGAAGGCAATATATATATAGAGACAATTGCGGCACGTTGCAGAGAGGAAGATACAATGAGTAATTTGTAGTTTTGATTATAATTAGATTAATTAGACAATTGCGGCACGTTCCAGAGTGTAAGATACTATGAGTAATTTGTGTTATTGATTAGAATTAGATTAATTAGACAATTGCGGCACGTTCCAGAGTGTAAGATACTATGAGTAATTTGTGTTATTGATTAGAATTAGATTAATTGGACAATTGCGGCACGTTCCAGAGTGTAAGATACTATGAGTAATTTGTGTTATTGATTAGAATTAGATTAATTAGAAAATTGCGGCACGTTCCAGAGTGTAAAATACTTTGAGTAATTTGTGTTATTGATTAGAATTAGATTAATTAGACAATTGCGGCACGTTCCAGAGTGTAAGATACTATGAGTAATTTGTGTTATTGATTAGAATTAGATTAATTAGACAATTGCGGCACGTTCCAGAGTGTAAGATACTATGAGTAATTTGTGTTATTGATTAGAATTAGATTAATTGGACAATTGCGGCACGTTCCAGAGTGTAAGATACTATGAGTACTTTGTGTTATTGATTAGAATTAGATTAATTAGAAAATTGCGGCACGTTCCAGAGTGTAAAATACTTTGAGTAATTTGTGTTATTGATTAGAATTAGATTAATTAGACAATTGCGGCACGTTACAGAGTGTAAGATACTATGAGTAATTTGTGTTATTGATTAGAATTAGATTAATTAGACAATTGCGGCACGTTCCAGAGTGTGAGATACTATGAGTAATTTGTATTATTGATTAGAATTAGATTAATTAGACAATTGCGGCACGTTCCAGAGTGTGAGATACTATGAGTAATTTGTATTATTGATTGGAATTAGATTAATTAGACAATTGCGGCACGTTCCAGAGTGGAAGATACTATGAGTAATTTGTGTTATTGATTAGAATTAGATTAATTAGACAATTGCGGAACGTTCCAGAGTGTGAGATACTATGAGTAATTTGTATTATTGATTGGAATTAGATTAATTAGACAATTGCGGCACGTTCCAGAGTGGAAGATACTACGAGCAATTTGTATTATTGATTTCTAATTCTAATTAGATTAATTCCACAGTTGCGGCACGTTCCAGAATTAACGATACTCTCAGTATGGCCATGTTAAACCACCATTCTGAATTGAAACGTTGCTTGAATGACTTCAGCCGTGTTTGGTGACCAGATCTGAATAGCAAGCTAATCCCCTCCTTCCTCTTCCCCATCTTCTAGCCTTCCCCATAACATTCAGCCTCGCGACATACCTCATTTGAAATTGCCGTAATATATATATGAACACAGGGTTTTCCAATAAGAGGTGTTATTTTGAATGGCCCGCTATTTCGGTAGATGTTACTTTTGAAGCTGTCATTTTTTGACATTTGACAAGTAAAAACTACGCCATTAATAAAAATGGAACGATACACGCGTCAACAACGAATTGAAATTATTAAAATTCACTTGAGTGATGAGGCCCATTTCCACCTCGGTGGCTTCGTCAACAAGCAAAATTGTCGCATCTGGGGCTCGGAAAACTCGAAAAAAAGAGTTATTTTTGAAAAGTCTCACTATTCTCTACTTGTGACTGTTTGGTGCGGTTTGTGGTCCGGCGGAGTCATTGGACCTTACTTTTTCGAAAATGAGGCTGGAGCAACAGTTACGGTGAATGGATTGCGCTATCGAGAGATGATTAATGATTTTATTATGGCCGGAATTGGATGGTATTGATCTGGACAACGTTTACTTTCAACAAGACGGCGCTACGTGCCACACAAGCAACGAAACCATTGATTTTTTACGATTGAATATCAAAATAACACCTCTTATTGGAAAACCCTATATATATATTATATACATTATTGCAACCTATCAAAGATGAATGCTTATATTTATGTTTTTTTTTCTAGATAAAGCTTTAAAGTTTTCCAATTGAAATGCTTTAACATACTTGCATAAACTAATATTAAAAAATGAATATAATTAAAAAAAACTCGACCTAATTTATAATTTATGCAAAAAACTTAGAACGGGGTACCTCAGTATGGTCCATAGACATATGAATATTAGTAGACCTGCCCTAAGTGATTAAAAGCGTATTATCCCCACTCCCCATACCGGTTCCATTGGAGCCGGCTGTGCTTGCGTATGGCCTCAAGTGATATTTGAAAACGTGACGTCATCATTCTTGTGCGAACTATGGTCGAGGCATAATCGGTTCATTTTACGAAATAACACGGCAAAATGTTGACTTGTACTATGAAAACTTGTAAAAATAGATGTGAAAAAGAGAATAAACCCAATTGTCGTATTACATTCCATATATAAGCATTATTTTACTTTATTTTAAGCATATTCACATCGTATAATATGGATCAGTTGTAGAAACATATACTATCACATCGAGACACGTCTGGACGTGAAACACAAAGCTGGTTGGTTGGTGGGAAGTAAATTATGAACATTTATAAAAGTGTCTTAACTAAATACTTAAACGAAATATTCGACTCTGAAAAGGGAACCGAATTTTTTTGCCGAATTTGGACTTCGCAAATTTGTTCATAACGTGGCGAGTAATTTGCGCTCCCATGTAAAAATGTCTATTCATTCAAAGGCAGATTTTACTTTTAAGAAGTAAATGGTGATATTATAATGCGAGATGCCTATTTACTGTCAGATGTTTTTCCTATTTATTGACGAATCACAGTCAGCCTTACTCCCTTCGTTCTTCAACAGTTGATTTTACCCCTCGCCATTATCTTCTCGTCTATTAATTCCTATGTCTGTGGTATGGTCACATTCTTTTCAACTTTCGTAAAAAATTATAAAAAAAAAAAAAAAAATTGTTGGATTTTTCGCAAGTCTGCTACAGTTATATACAATATTTGTTATAATACGCGTGTTTTAAGTAAACAATTATTTACCTTACTCAAATAGGGTAAAACAGACAATGATGATAAATAATATCAGACCCTCCAAAATATTGACGGTCTGAGATTTTCCACCCCGGCAACTCTTTTCTCTCCCATATTACTGTTTCCCCCACACTGTTTCTCTTGGGAACGGACATAATGCTACATAATAATATTTGTTGATCATGTTAGGGCCTATTGTGCTACCATCAAAACATACTATTTGTATCGCACACAAAACAGCATGTTTCCTTTGTTGGTTTTGAGTATCTTTTCTATGCTGTAGATTTATGTACAAGGGAGGATAGTTATTCGTGGAAATAATTAAGTGGGTTTTATGTTTGATACAATAAAAAAAACATGAATAACGCAATCATCATGATCGTAAACATTCTCTGCAAAAATAGAAAAAGAAATATTTTTGTTACAATTTTTTTGATTTATTTTTGACATGCCAAGGTGCAAAATCGTGTGTGTTACCGTAAGGGATCACTGAGATACCCCGCACTATGTTTATAAGTTTTATGGGCAGACGAAAAATATCAATGCAATTCATAAATTCACTATTTAAGCCAATATGTGGAGGACAGTAATTTCAAAATATTGCTAACCCTTTTTGACAACGTGAAGGTTATCTCCTCTACATTGGTATATTGACATTTTGAATTTATTTCGTACTATTCCCAGATTACGTTAATTTATTATTAAGTATACCAAAATAAAATAATATTATTAAATTCAGAAGCAAGATTCTATCAGATTTTATTATTTAAAATCGACTTATATCAAACCTCCTAGATCACAAAGCCGGGACACTGAATCAAATCAGTCTCCTAACTTGTATGAAAACCTCCAGAAAATGTGTTTGTATTTGTTTTCCAAATTGACTAAAACATTTTAAGATGTTTTAATAAATAACAATAAATTGAAAAAAAAACGAAAATTTAGTAAATTCCATTACAAGTTAAGAGGCTGCTTTGAATAGGTTTCCCGGCTTTGTGATATAGAAGGTTTTTAGGCTAGGAGGTTTTTCAAATATCAAATCAATCCCGCACTTCTGTTGATTCTCACAACGACTCGTCACTTGACCAAAATAGGTATTTTAACAACTTGATTGTCCTGTATTCCCAGACGACTATGGCCTGTCCAGATGGAAAATTCTAGGTTCCTGGTATTCAAAACTTCTTGGGTGTAGATTCTCTATACTACTTGAATTCGTACAATTTGAAAAATTCAGGTGGAATTTATTATCAGTAGAGCATTTGATTTTATTATTCCGACACAAACAGAGATGGGCCGTAGGTACAATATTCACTGGTGGAACTTTATGGAGTTGTTACTTCTTTGATGAAGTCAAAGTGAAAAAATAAACAATATTATAGAAATCTATGCCGTGTCGTGCTGGTAACATAGATGCGCTTGCAATAGCTCCACAAGAAGAAACGTATCTTTATTGATAAAACTGGAGTCAATTAAGATCGACATTTGTCCAAAGGTGGACGATAAGAAACGAAAAAACGAATTACTTTAAATGAAACAAAAAGAACATTAGAATTTACAAACGTGGTCATGTATTCCGCCAAGGACACTTTTGACACAATTCGAATACTGTAAAAAATATACCACACTACAGAGCAGATGTTTTAGCACATAGTGTGACAATAGAAATGGTGCTATTAAATGAATTTTCTAAAACAGAGGATATAATTAATTTTCCTTTAAATTAACTTTAAAATTTTTACCCATCTTACAAAACAAGACATCTTGTATTGTAAATGTATGATAACCTATCGTACAATAATTAACAAACACAAACGCCAGATGCTGAGATAATTTACCATTTATTATAATAATAAATGTATAAATTTTATGAATCCCCAGTAGCTTTTACGAATGACTACGGCTATAAAATTCATGCAGTAAGTATATACAAAGATACACGTTTTTGTTCTACGTTTTACATTTTATCAAGCCATTAAAATCCAAAGAAAGTCTGCATAACAATATTTTTATTCTGAATAATATTATTTGCGTTGGTACATCGCACTGCGATAGAAACTTATGTACGAATTCAAATTGGAAATTTAAAATTCAATTACTCTTAGCTCTCTTCGGGGACCGTAGGTAGTGACTCGGCGGGGCATCTAAAATAATGTTATGCTAGGAAAAGTACAAAATAAAATATGTTTTGTCAATTCTTAAAACTCTTCGGGGCTTAGAAGTCAACAAAGATGGCTTCGCATGTTCACGTTATATTCAAAATTGTATTGTTATAACTTTTTCAAAACAATTTCACGAAGTGAATTTGTTTTAGTTTGCTACAATTTTCAATATTCCCATTCAAAATATTGTGGATTTACTCTCAACATTTTTGATTTATTTATGGTACAAGTAATACAGAATGAAATATTTCTTACAAATGAAACTGTACTAGACGGGTGTTTGTAGAAGACTGTACATTTAGGCACCAGTCCCAAACCGTGTCTTCAACCGATGATGATACTGATAACGATCATGATAATGATGATTGGCTATGATTGGCAGTGGACACTTGCTTCTGGCACTTTGCGTCGCCTATCAGGGCCGGCTGGTTTTGATGAAGAAGAGCACCAGAAGGATCCATGCAGAGACGGAGCGAGGCGAGGCAACTGATGATTAGGAGTAACTTTGTAAATAAGTAAAAGACTTTGTTGAGTGGTAAAGTTAAACTGATTTATTTTAGTAGTACTTTACTATTACTGCTTTGTCTTTTAATCAAAGTACTCCTCGAAGAACTCCTTTTATTACATTATATGAGTTAAGAAGTAAGACTTGACAGTTAGATTTTTAGTTTTAAAAAAAATTATAAGACATTTAATCCTCAAGCGATCAAATTTATAAAGTACACGTAGAAAATACATCTGAAATCTTCATTTCACTACGCTATGAGGATCCTTAATTTTTGTACAGGGAAAAGTGTTAAATTTATGACCCTGATATGAAAATATACATCAAGTATTTTAATCGATTTATAATACCTCCCCATTGGCAGTGTATGTAAAATATTTTGTTGTTATTTTACTGCCGCTGGGGAGATATACAAGTAATAAAAGAGATATAATTGATTTCGTTGATTTTATCATGTTTTTGGGATAATTATGAATCCAACAAGCATCCATGCTTTTTGGAGTCAGAAGTTTCAGCGGATTCTGTCTCACCTCTGCGACCCTGTAACGGACCAAATCGTAGCTGAATAATAATAATAATAATACTTGGATGACTTGTATAGCGCCGTTTTTGTGCAAAAACACCTCAAGGGCGCTGTACAAGATCTGAGCGAATCAGAGCAGACGAACGCTGTCGACATCCACTTTTCTACGCAAACTGTTCAATGCCTGCACTTCCCCCCCAGATGTAGAAATCAGCGACCGTTCTAATTAGTAACGAATGATCAACGTGCTAATAAGTAATAGTAAACGGATGAAACGAGCAGTAGGTATTTTCCAATCTTTCCTCCCAAATATATTATTTTGATGTATCTATTTCTATAATAATTATATTTATTTATATATATGTTTATTCTATATTTTCCCATAAGCATATTTTTATATAAAAACAGACATACAAACTTCAAAATGCAGGCCGTCTCTGTTTAATGTTGACAGACGACCTTTTCCTCCTGAATATGGTTTTCTGCGATTTCCCATATTTCCACAGGCAAATGTGGAAAAATTCCCAAAAATAAGGCGCAGCTGAATTTCCTTCCCGACCCCAACAGACACGTATGTAGTATATGAAAACATGCAATTTTAGTAGGGTTTTTAGGTTTTAAAAAAATCCCTACCGAGAAAACACAAGATCATTAAGTCTATATAGCCAGGTAACACTTTAAACTAAAATGAGGTAAAAAATGTGTGCCGCAATGAGCCGTCCTATTTGAATAAAGAACATTTACTTATTATTCCGTAAATTTAAATGAATCACCACTTCATGGCAAATAAGAATCTAGTAAGACTAAAATGTGGGGCTACCAGTACTAGTTAGTTAGACACATGAAAAATTTAATTTTTATTATCCCTAGCTAGTTAGAGGATTAAGAAAGAATCCATAAAATAAAAAAATCTTAAATTCTTGCTAGAATCTGATTGGAATTGGCAATTGAGTAAGTAAGTTTTTTTTGCCGGGCGTGGAGTGAAAATATTTTAGAAATATTATAAAATTATGAAAACTGATTGATTTTCTAGAATGATGTCCGCTACAGAAAGAATGACAGAACAATGATCATATACACACAGTAATATGATTCAAAATTAACTAAACTTTTATACCAGATTATAGAAACCAAAATGTTAGCTTTACTATTCTCAAAAGTTTTTTCGGCGCTATTAAAAATATTTGCTGCTTTTGCACATTGGTTACCGCCTTGTATATGTGGTATAAAGGAGTTTATAAACGAATTGATATTGATATTATTGCTGCAGTGAAGGATGATTGTAGATTGTTTGACTCTATAAGGAACATGAAATGGAATTTTAGAAATTGCTGGAACATCTCCGCTTACCTCATCGGAGATATTCAAGTTCTCTAAATAATCAGTCACGGAACTTAGCTTATAAATCATAACGCTGATTGTTTGGTAGAGTTATATTTTATTTAACACAAGAAGGTGAGATAATACAAGGATTCTATCCGCGACAATAATTTGCGTAATTAAAATAAATAGCTTACTGGCGAGAGGAACGTTCGAGACGGAATAAGTCTCGAAGTTTTTTCCACTCGCGAGCTCAGTTCTGCCGTCTGCGCATTTTGTTGCGCAGGCAAGTGTTGCTAGAGCCAAGGTGACATTTTGCTCAAAACATAATAATAATCGCGGTGCCTACAGAATCAATTTCAATAATGCAGGGCTGTCAATAATGGAACTAATCATTTAAAAAAAAGACACCATATACCAACCTTCTATCGCACGGCTTTATCAATTTAAGATTTTTCATTGGATAGTTATAGTTTTATTTTTAATGGAAGTAATAAGTTTATAATTTATATATCTGTAGAATCTGAGTGAAACTTATAATGGGGTGACCAAAAGGTGAGTCGGACTTAAATTGGCTTCGCACTAATAAAGAAAACAAACACTATACACAAGTAGATAATATATTACAAAGGGCTTCGAAAATTCTTATCGTGAGAACGAGCATTTTAATTGCTTTAGTCGTAATAATTTGACAATAATATGACAGAAAAAAATTCTAATCAAAATTAATCCCAAATAATTTATTTCATTGACTGAAATGAGTAGAGCATAAATAAGTGAGAATTGATATGTGATCGGGATTTTGGTTTTATAAAATATTATAGTTTATTTTTAATTTTTTTATTTTTCGGAATAACTTTATTGAGTAAGACCTCAAATTGCAATATTTAATTATTGATGACAGTATTAGCGATTTCTAAACAAAAATCTGAAACAGAACACATTAAAAAAGCACATTAAAAAAAAAGATGGGTTTATCTAAAAAGACGCTGTCTAGATTGCATTTTATTCGGGTTGAATCTTGCATAAAGATAGTTGCCAATAAAAAAATGTGCGGTGAAAAAATGAAGACAATGTTGGTAGTTCTTATTCGAAGTATGATACAGTTAAAAGTGACCGAGGGGGATAGGGTCCCATTAGCTCAGTTGGTAGAGCGGTGTCCCGGAAAGACAAGGGTCCTGGGTTCGAGTCCTAGATGTGACCATATTCTTTTCTGATTTTTCTGTTTCAGATTTTCGTTTAGAAATCGCTAATATTGTCTTCAATAATTAATTATTATAGTTTCATTTATTTACTTATATTGAGTTGAAATTTTTCCAGTAGTGTAAGTTATATATAGGAATTATTATACTTAGAAGGCAATGATGTTTTTTTCGCAAATTTTGATTTTGTGTTTTGAGTTTGCCAGTGAGACTATGGCATTCCCAATTGGTTGATTTGTTGAGAGGCTGAGATAGTGCAGAGAGGTAAGAGATGACGAAGCGTAAGGTGGGGGTAGTACCTGAATATTCAGATCTGGTATGGACCAGGACGATAGTGAAAGTGTATTCCACTTTGGAGCCTTATATAGGTAGGCACCATAGGAATATTATATTCAACAAATAAATTGTTAAATAATTAAAATTAATTGAATAAAATTCATATGAATCTGTGACCGCCGTATTCGTAGTTAAATATCGTAACCAATCAACCACGGAGGCCGTTAGTGTTATAACCCGAGTTATTCGCCCGAATTCCGACATTAATACTTTTTTTTATTTAACGAAAAAATGTATAACTTGAAACATCCAAATTTTTTAAACTTCGAAAAATTTCAAAGAAATAAAATATGCAGATTTTTTGTTCAAGATATTATTTTTTTATTGGTAGTTTGATACAACGTTGAAATAATCATACAAATAATAATATACTAAGTAATGTAGAAAAAAATTCTCACAAAGGCAAAGCCTCTGCGCAGATATTGTAGTAGTTATTATAATATTTTAATGGTTTAAGTATAAAACATTACAATAAGGTATACGTTCTCTTTGAAGATAAAATGTATAAAGCGAAGTTAGAAAAAGTTAAATAAAAACCGATAAATAAAATGAAAACGAAAAATGTGTCATTTTCAGGTCTCAAGTTGCGTCTAAAATCCTGGAAAATCGAATCCTTTAATGGCCTATAATTTATAATTTGAAACATAAACAATTTTTTTAAATTTATTTTTTATTTACTTATTAAATTGAATATAATTACATTTAATACAATAAAAGATATGGGTAGTCCCATAAAGCTGTGACAATCAGCTTGTCTGTAGGTTCTACCATTTAATTATTATTTTTTTTGGAAAACTAATGTTTAAGACAAGATTTTTAATGCATAGCACAAAGGGTAAAAATTATTTGAAAAATCTCCTAATAAAAGATACACTTAAAGTGTTGTTTTCAGGTGAAAAAATGTAACAAGCAGTAATTGTTGAATGAAACACTAGTATATATTGAATTATTTCGCGGATAAGAGATAAGCCGCCATAGCTCAGTAGTCAGAGCTGTCGACCGGAAATCTAAGGGACACGGGTTCGAGTCCCGTTGGCGTCATGTATCTTTTATTAGGAGATTTTTCAATGTGGATGAGTGTTTCAGACGAATAATTATTGCTTGTAAAATAATTCTACCATTCAATGTTATAAGATAATACACATTAGCTTAAGTTTAAATATTAATACCAAATATAATTTTTAGGATAGATAAACATTTTGTTAATTTATTAACCACTTTTTTGTCAGTTTAGGGCAGGGTTCCTCATTATTTTTGAAGTCAAAGTTTTCGTTAAATTTGTTATAAATCACAGGTATAAATAGTCGAGTGTTCTGCTACCATACTTATTTGATATTAATGGAATTTTTAAAGCAGTTAATATAAATACTCTTAATTTTTTAGACCTTTTGATTAAAAAAATAAATATTCAGTTTTGTCAGATATTTTGTCCCAAAATCTAAATTTTAGTTTTGTATGAAAAAGGCCGCATAGCCGTTTTTGTGGGCGTTTCTATAATACCACAGATATCGTTCAGATGGTCATTGAAAGCATCCACGTTTTTATATTTAAATAACGTAAGTAGTTACAATCTTTTAAAATAAATTCTTTGACAAAATAAAATTTCGAGAAAAAGGTTTGTAATTCTATTTGATGAAATATTCCCTTCCATGATTCGTCATTAAAAAAAATTATAAGCTTCCCGAAAAGTTTTTATTCAGTGTAAAATTTTTAAGACTTGTCTGCTCTTACTCCAAAGATGAATTCAAAGAGATTTCTTGGAAAAGCTTGGAACAAGTTTAATGATTTGAGAAGATAAATTATCATACAATTCTTTTGTGATTTTGAAAAAATATTATTTTGATTTGTAAAATTTATAAATTATTATGGAAGTAGAAAGTTTCGAAATGGTAATTAAGTTCAAACCCATTGTAAAAAAAAATCAAAAGCTCGAAAGTTATTCATGTTTCTGATTTGTTGGAAATTCAGTGAAACGTGAAAAAACGGGTGGACGTTTATTGTGAGGTCAAATAATAAAGCAATAAACAATAAAATGCAGGAAAAATAAGTTGTTTTCGTGTTTTATTTTTAAAACTGAGACACTGAAAAGATGCAAAAAATGTATTGTGGGCGTGTACGCGTGTACAAAGTTTTCTCAATCTACTAGAAAAAAAAATTACAAAATTAAATGTTTATATAAAAACGTTTTAAAATAATGTAGCTCTTGAAATTTGTTGTTAAGTTATCAAAGAGGACACCTTTAACATCATTTGACGTCAACATTCAAGACCAAAAGGTATTATGTGAAATGATGACAGTTTCGACCTAGTTATTATTTGTTCAAACGACCAATTAGCAAATTTTACAGGAGGAGGTTTTCTTTCTTCATTTCAATGAAACATTAAATTGGTTTTTAAGTGAAGTTATTTTCATTAAAGTAAAGGTAACATTAATTTATATCATTCTTAGTGACTAATAATTGTCTTTGGAACTTTATTTTTAGTTTTTAAATGGACAATTTGCTAATTGGTCGTTTGGACAATAAGGAACTAGGGCGACATTACAGTTCTCTCTCTTTCCCTATCGTGTCGCAGTCTATCTATCATCAGGGAAAATCTCCCCGCAGGCTATTTACTCTCCACTATTTTATATGATATTATATTTGTCGATGTCTGTTTGATTATTTCATTACTGAGCATTATATGTGCACTCGAATGAGATACGGTGTCGAATTTATTTATTATCAACTAATAATTGAAGTGAACACAGTGTAGTTTTTTAACAATTAATATGTGGTATACTTCAACTTTCCCGTTGAAGCCACTGGGGGCTGCAAAAGGTTAAATTAATGTTGAAAAACGATATGTACTGGGAGAAATGCAACAAATCCTTTATTTCGCTTAGTACTCAAATAAGTCCTCCTTTACTATGTCTTTCGTTAAATTATAATTTAAGAATAAGTTGTTTCACCAACACAAAAGTAATTTTTGCCTGCTTTACTTCATGCATAAAATTTAGTCTTTGTATTAAATAAACAAGGAATTCAGGTAGTTTACGGTACACTGGAGGTTATCCGAAATAACTTTTTAAAGACTAGGCCATCTGTAGAGAAAGAAAAAAAATGAAATTGAAAAGAAACCCATTACATACATTCATATTTGTATTGTAGGAATCTACATTTAAACAAATATAAATATTACCGGAGAGTATTACACCCGTCCACTGGCAGTCCCATCGAGAATGTGCATGGCGTTCGGTCTGTCCGTACACAAAGAACGATTACCGCGCCGCTCCGCCGGATTACCTGATTATGCCCTGAAGAAAAGTATGTGGGAAGGTTGGGGGCGTGCCCGAAGACCCTAAGGACTAAGTGAGCGTCAAGCATTCGGAGGGTGGGCGGAAGGTTGCCGAGCTTGCTCGGCCATTTTTCAAGCCCGCCATGGCGGTGGGGGAGGTGCAATCGACTCAGTGTGAACACTTGTCCGGTGTGGGAGGCATCTGATTAGGCAGGGACGAGGTCTATTTCACACCCAAAACGGGTTGAAGACGGTACAGGACGATTAGTTCAGTTCCGGCTTACTGTACACTGTACACACTCCTCATAATATGTAAAGCAAAAAAGAAAAAAAATAATAAAGGACAAGTTAGTTAAAAACTCAAATTAAATTCATTATTACGGATTTTGCGATGGTGTCATCACTACCATCGCTCAAGGGGTCAGTCTCGCATGGAATCCTGCTGAAATAGAAACAATCGTAACAAAAGAAATAATCAAAGTAAAAACAGATACAGTGGAGAGAAGAAAAGCATTGTACGGGACCAAGTTAGTGAAGCCCGCACAAATACTGCAAATTCAATAGGGCACCGGCACACATTGACACCTTGATCTGAGAGTTTTTGCAGGGGCAGTAGGAAAACATTAAATTAAACAAGTATTACTTTCCCGAGTACTCTCGGATGAGAAGTGACTGTTTGTACCAGTTACTTTTCTATTTATTGGACACAATTATACATTAAATTTCACACATGTTCAATGAGAGTAATTAGCGATCACCCTTATCTCTTCACTGTGTTGAACAAAACAAAAACATTAGTTTTTAAATGTATGTTGGCGCCGAAAATCCATTAATATTAACTAGAGCAGTCGCACATTAAGGATGTGGAATAATATTATAGTATCATATTTATTTTGACGCAGATATCTAAATGGTTTTATCAAAAATATTAAGGACATCGTAAAAACTTGAGATCTTGTTATCTCATAATGACTTTGGCTCTGCACGTCCGATATAAGCATTAACAGCCAAAATTAAAAATAAAACAACAAAAACAAAAAAAAAATCAAATATACAGGGTGTATCGGCACTAACCCGACAAACTTTAACCAGCTATTCCTTAGCACATTTGGAGTAAAAAATGTTATGTACACTTTGCTGTCCGGTAACATTTTTTTTCTTTTAAAAACAAAAAATAAATAAAATTTCCACACTCCGCTACTGCCCACAGTATAGGGGTAAAATAATTGGCAACGCCGCGCTACTGTCATCTCTTTCACACATATTCTGTCTCAAGTCCCGTGTGGTTCCCGCCACCCCGTCTCGTATCAGTGGTCAGTGCTGTTTTGGGAGTTCGCATGTCATCAAGTTTCTAGTTTCGTTTTTGTTTTGTTATCTAAGTTTTTACTGTTGAAATATGCCCCTCAATTATCCACCTGCCGAGCAAGCAGATATTGTTTTTGTTTATGGATTTTGCAATGGAAATTCACGAGCAGCCGTAAGGGAGTATCGCATGAGGTTTCCTGGAAGACGCGTCCCACACCATGCTACCTTTGTCCAGGTTTGTACCCTATCAATTGTTTATTGAAACTATTTACATTCATTGATAATGCCAAAAAGCGCTTTTGAAATTTAAACTGGGAACATTAAAAACATAACAAGGGGCCACCAACTTTAAAAATGTAAATTGTACTTTAGGTGATTTGTGTTCAGTGGTCACTAAACGGCGTTTTAAAAAGTTAATTAATTTTAATCTCTAATAAATGCATCATTCACTGCAATTGAATTCACTCCCTTTCTCACCATGGGATTATTTAAATTACTTGAATTCAATTTCACCCCTGTGAATCCAAGATATCAACCGTACCTAGTTAAGAAAATTATAATTTAAAACACTTTGTTATACATTTTACTATAAAAAAATGAAATAAATGAAGAGAAAACGTAAGTTTTCTGATATGTGCCTAAAATAAGTGTTCTTTAAAAATAAAATGAGTGAAAAAGCCCGCGATTGTTTATTTGACATTATTACTGAGCTGAATAATAAAAGCAGTTGTTATTTGTTGTTTTGTTTCAGATGTATCAACAATTGCGTGACTGTGGCATCGGACGGATTGAAGGCGCCGGCGGAGGACACAACATCGTTCCTGTGGCAGTTGAGGAGAGAATCCTGAACTTAATTACCGAAGACCCCACGCTGTCCGTGCGTCGGGTCGCTCTGATGATAGGACACAGGGAACACATGGCGGTATGGAGAGTTCTGAAGAAGCACGGGCTCAAACCTTTTCACTATAGGCGCTGCCAAGGCCTCATGGAGAATGACCACTTTTCCAGAGTCGTGTACTGCAGAAGAATGCTGCATAATGTCATAAGAGATGCAGACTTCATGAAAAACATATTGTTTACCGACGAAGCACAGTTCACTAAAACAGGAGTGCTAAATGTGCACAACTTGCACCATTGGGCTGAACAAAACCCCAAGCTTGTTCGGGAGTCGTCGAGCCAGGACAGATTTTCCATCAACATGTGGGCAGGAATCCTGGGAAATCAAATACTCGGTCCAATCGAGTTGCCTCCCAGACTAAATGGACCGATGTATTTGGAGTTCTTACAAGTGCAACTGGGCGAGATTCTGGAAGATGTGAACCTCGAATTACTACGGAGAATGTGGTTCCAGCACGATGGAGCCCCACCACACTATTCGATTGCCGTGCGGAACTACTTGGATGTCGAGTTTCCTGGTCGTTGGATAGGCCGTGGAAGTCCGGCCATTGCTTGGCCACCAAGATCACCCGACCTGACCCCCCTGGATTACTACCTGTGGGGGGCTCTCAAGGAAAAAGTGTATGCTAAGCCAATAGCCTCAAGAGAGCAACTGCTCGAACGAGTGATGGAAGCCGCTGCAGAAATTAAAGCAAATCCTGCAAACTTAAATAATCAAAATATAACAAGACTACACGCTTGCATCGAAAATAATGGTAGTCACTTCGAACAAATGCTCCAATAAAAAATTAACATAAACTACATGTCCGCATTTTCATTTATTATTTATTGGTAAAATTCTCACAATGTCATTCATTTACACATCAATATTACCTACATATCAATATTTAATAAAATCTGTAGAAGAGTATGCCCGTCGGCATTCAACAAGTTTTTCGACAAGTGTGTCGAAAAGCGTCTTCTCTCTTTCCTACACACTAAATATTAATGGTTAAAAATGAGACGACTGATGCTTGTAAGCGCGCCAATACGTAAAAACAACGAAACTCGAATAAGAATTGCCAGGTGGGTTTTTTAATCGCTTTAATCTGACTTTAAACAATAATTAAACACGTAAAAATTATTTAATATAATATTACAGTACAGTACTTTGAACCTTCGCAATAAATTTATTTGATTTTAAGTTTAGTTTGTAGAACTCCATTTCAATTTAGAGATTTTTTTTATTTTAACAGTCTTATTAAAAAATTTATAAAAACAGTGTGTTTATAAACAAGTTCTGCTAGTTGTAATTATTATTACGCGTGACAGCTGTTTCACCTTCTGACGGCATTATCAAACTTTGGTAAAGCCACTTACAGACGACGTAAGTGATAACTTTCTTTTTTTATTATTCTGGCTTTATTGATTTCCGAGTAAATTGTCGTAAATTATTATTTGCTAATCCCAATATTATTTGCTAATGCTAATAATTAAGTGAAATTTTAAACAATGCAATAATAGGATTATTGCATTGTTAATTTCACTTAATGTCGTTGGTATTTCCAACTGATGACTCAGGGGTTTATTTCCCTGAATAATTAAGTATTTTGGGGTCTAATTATTATGCATTTCATTACATCCGATAATTTAAACAATTTTTATGTTGAATTGGGGTAAGTTTTATGGCTAAGGGAAGGAGTGGAAGGTGAGGAAGTACCTGGATATTCAGATCTGGTCACCAAATACGGCTAGTCATTTCAAGCAACGTTTAAATTCTAAACCTGGATATTCAGATCTGGTCACCAAATACGGCTAGTCATTTCAAGCAACGTTTAAATTCTGAACCTGGATATTCAGATCTGGTCACCAAATACGGCTAGTCATTTCAAGTAACGTTTAAATTCTAAACCTGGATATTCAGATCTGGTCACCAAATACGGCTAGTCATTTCAAGTAACGTTTAAATTCTAAACCTGGATATTCAGATCTGGTCACCAAATACGGCTAGTCATTTCAAGCAACGTTTAAATTCTGAACCTGGATATTCAGATCTGGTCACCAAATACGGCTAGTCATTTCAAGCAACGTTTAAATTCTAAACCTGGATATTCAGATCTGGTCACCAAATACGGCTAGTCATTTCAAGCAACGTTTAAATTCTGAACCTGGATATTCAGATCTGGTCACCAAATACGGCTAGTCATTTCAAGCAACGTTTAAATTCTAAACCTGGATATTCAGATCTGGTCACCAAATACGGCTAGTCATTTCAAGCAACGTTTAAATTCTGAACCTGGATATTCAGATCTGGTCACCAAATACGGCTAGTCATTTCAAGCAACGTTTAAATTCTGAATTAATTAATCAATTACGAAAAAGCGTGGGGTTAAGAATATTTTTTTTAAATTATAGTTGTAATTTATTGTCGATTTTTTAAAAAAATTGCGATATTTTAAATAAAATTTAATAATTATTGTTTAAATAAATTAGCAATCTGGCAGCATTCATTTGCAGGTGGTCAATCCAATGCAGTCATGACGTTTGTGTGAGTGCTTTCCTTTGTCTCAGTGTGTTGCGCAGCAGTTTTATATGAACCGTTTTTTGATTCATCGGGATTGTTTTTAAAACTATACATTCTTTGTACCTTCAAATTAGTGGAAATAAACTTAAGTGTGTCAAGCTGCTCGTTATATTCCGGTAATTCTGGAAGGCTTTTAACATAAGCAATAATATTCATAAATCACATTCCGCGAAGTTGTAAATAACTAAATTTATTAAAAAATATACGTTGTAGGATAGCCTAGCAAGTAACATTTTGACAGAGCACTTACGGTGATTTAAAAAACAACGGCGCTGTTCAAATAATCCAATTATTATTATTGATAAGTACCTAAGTGAGGAAAATTGTTTTTAAAAGTGCTCAGAATTATTGGACTTCGATTATAAATTCAGGAAATCTACTAATTAGTTTCTTAGTTTCAAAATTAGACTATTTAATACGTGAAACGCGTAAGAGGTGAAACCAAAGCATTCCAGAGGTGAAACAATTTAGATACAAAAATAAAACTGATGTGTACAATACAAGAAGACAATCAGTGATTCGCATACGAAAAATGTGAATAATCATTATTGTTAAATAAAATATTTCTTTTCTGGTACTGGATTATGTAATACGGGCTTCGTTCGCAGCAACACGCGAGAGTTGCGATGTTGCTTTCAAATTTTGACAAAGGATAAAACAGTGGTGACATGTGGTGAAAATATGTTTAATTAATTTTTTATTAAAAAAAAACGTTACCGGACAGCAAAGTGCACATAACATTTTTTACTCCAAATGTGCTAAGGAATAGCTGGTTAAAGTTTGTCGGGTTAGTGCCGATACACCCTGTATAATGCATAGGTGATTGCAAACCTGAGAGTGATAATTTTTGGGATATTACGCCGTGTGGCGCTTCCTTCTTCTTTAGCCAACGTTGTGCACACCGTTACAATATCTATCATTGGTACAGATTTCAACAATTCAGACAAGCGTTGAAATACCTAACAACATTATTTTATTTGTTTACTTTACGAGTAAAACCTCAAATTGTAATACTGTCTTCAATTATTTTATTTTAATTATTAAATATATTAATAAATCAACATTTGAAGCGTGTCTTTTTTTGCATAATTTGTTTTAAAGTTTTCTCATTTTTTCACTAACGTTGTTCATTCGAAAGGTAAATTTCTGATTGTCTCTAAAATTGACAATGTTTGTTTTTGAAAGGCAATTTTTTTATTAATACTTTTAGCCTCATAAATGGTAAAATTATAATATCCCGTGATTTTTCACGGGTAGTTAGCGCTAGTTTTCATATATTTTCAAGTACTTGCATATATATGCACTTAAGAGACAACCACTAAGAACGTATCTCTTTCGGCAAGCGTACAAACACATAACCGCTTTTGAGACCTCGCCAAGTCTAGGAAATGGGTCTCCCAGACGCGACGCCAAGCGTCAAACGCCAGGTGAGACCCGGGGCAGGTGTCACAGCAGCTTATTTGATGAAATTGCAATTCCCAATTGCAATACTCGGCGATGTCCCGGTGCAACAAAACGGGTTTTTATTGCATCGGGAAGACCGACGCGACATATGGGCCCGGTATGAGCGTTTGTACGTCATTCTGATTGGAAAACTTTTATTTTCTTGTTTCCGAGGCAGGGGAGGATTGGATATTTTAATGAATGAATCGGCGGGCGCTGTGTAAAGTTGAATTGCAGGAGATTTTTAATTATGTATAGGAGAATATTTTGCTGAACAAGTTAAAAATATCAATTTTTCAACATATCTTTTTAGAGTGGAAGAGACTCTCAGTATCGCCCTGGGGTAATACTACCATTCAGAATGGAAAAGTTGCTTGAAATGGCTTTGGCCATGTTTGGCAACCTGACCTTAATAGCCAGGTAAGATGAAATAGTCTCACTTACTCTTAAATTTTATTGACTACAAAATACAAAATTGATTACAAAACCATCAATAGAAAAAAAAACTTTTGTGTTCGACTTTGCTAGTTATACAATTGAAAACATGGAACTTTACGAAAAGTAGGTACTACGTTATACTCTTATAAAGCTCACATTATAATCATCTATTATTATTGTTCACCGTATACTGAATTTGGGTACTGATTATAAGGATGTTTTTGACGTATTTAATGCATCAATCATGAAATATGAACAGGTCTTAGTGTAATTTATATCGGAAAGCAGATCAAACAATATAATTCAACAAACTGCCTAGCTCCGCTTCGATTTATTTAATTTATTTATTGTACTATGTATTCTTATTGTACTATTTTTTCATTGTGCTTGATCGTGATTGATCGTGCATGGAGGAGTACTTTGTTTTCGTGATGTTATGCTTATTAAAATGTTCTCTGTGTTAAATATTAACACGTAAAAGCCCAGCTGGCCATTAAATTCTTAATAATTAAATATATCTGATGGAAATGTAATACCTATTTTATGTAAAATATTATTATTTTCCCATGCATAGAGTCGTGCGAGGTAATCGCATTTTTAGATAAGAATTTTTGAATTAAAAAGTTCTAGATATTCTAATCATTTTTTTTGTTCATTTACATGATTGATTATTGAGGTATTTCAAACAAACACTTAAACCTGAAATAAACCAAAAATTTGTATTGAAACCCTCACACGCATGTCGATTGCGTACACTTGACCTACGGGCGGGGTAAGCATACGCTTACGTAAGTGTTTGCACTTTGTTTTTAATCTGTTTTTCAATGCAAAATGAGCTATGCTTTTTACTGGAGGAATATGTTACTAATTAATTATGAGATATAATATGTATGAATGAGTCTTGAAATATTTGATCATTTATTGTAACAAATAAACAAAAATGTACTTATATAATAAATATAATAAAAATAAATAAAAAAATAAAAAATGTTTAAAACCGATTTTTAACCAAACGTATCCTCAAAGCTGCGTACAGTTATCCTGGCTATGGGTATCAATAAGTATATGCAATTTTTGTGGGTGTGTACACTTATCCCTGCACATCTACCCCATAACAAAAAAGTTAGATTAGAAACCGATGACTGTAAGAGAATTGCCTCTTTGCACCAATTTTACTAAAAAAAATTTCATGAACCACACACACAATTGGTAACACAGAAGCACCCATTGGTAACATAGGTCGAACTTGTAAGAAAATAATGATAAACATGTAATTTGCATGTCAAATTTTATAATCTACATAGGGCTTACTGTACACTTAACTGGATTAAAAAATGAGAAATAAGAACAGGTGAATTATGCACGAATTTGTTCCAAACATCGCTGTGCACAATAACCCACTGCGTAGGTTACCCCCCCCCCCATGACTCTACTTAATGGTAATGAATAATTATATCATTAACCGTCTTGTAAGGTTAAGTAAAATTGAGTTTCCGAGTTCAGTTTTTTTCTTTTCTGTGTCTTTTTATGTATAATATGTATTGAATATTTTTTATACATTGCTTCAATAATTTATTAATGAACATAGTTTTAATTTTCAAATTCTTATGAAATTAACAATCTTCCTAATATGACGACCATCAACAAAAAAAAGTGTATTTTTATTTTTCTGTGGCTTTTTTTACATATGATTTACCAATGAACAGAAAAATAGTTTAATCACATAAATTTATAATAGACCTAATAATTAATCTTTGATTGATCATTGCTTGTAATATCCAGTTGAATGCGTTAATGTTTTAGTCGATTCGTCATAATATAGATGACATATTCCATCATAACATCATTATAATGCACTGCAGCATTAACAAGTACTCTTGATGTGAATGTTGTGTCAAATGATTAATATAATCCTTTTGTATAACTACTCAGAAATCTAATACTCCCTGAGGAAAATCCTTTGTAAATATATCTATAAATATCGAAAACGAATAAAAAATATTATACATATCGGTATCTACTGTAGTAATGTGTTTTAGTTACTAGTGTAGTATAACTACATTACTAGTGTAGTTACTAGTGTAGTATGCTACAATTCTTTTATTAATAATGTTGAAACTTCAATAAATCATAATGTAAAGTATTTTTGGAACTATGCAAAATCAATGAAAAATAATAACTTAGGTATACCCGCCAACTTGGAATATGCAGGTAAAAAGGCCAAAGACACTCAAAGTATCGCTGACCTTTTTGCTGATTTTTTTAAAAGCGTTTATGAATGTGAGACACCAGCTTCTGCTGGTACAGTATCAAATTTTACTACTGATCATAATCTTAATTTATCTTTTATCTACATAGAATATAATGATGTATTGACTGAACTAAAATTACTAGATCAAAGCAAAAGTGGTGGACCAGATAAAATACCTCATGTATTTTTGAATAATTGTGCTACCAATCTGGCGTATCCTTTATATTTGCTGTTTAATCAGTCTTTACGAACAGGATGTTTTCCTACTAAATGGAAATTCAACTTTCTTACGCCTATTTTTAAAAAAGGCGATAAACACGAGGTGATTAATTACAGACCGGTATGCCTTTTATCAACAATTCCTAAAGTTTTTGAAAAAATTCTTCTTAAAAAAGTTATTTTCCGATTAAACCACGTCATTTCTCCAAACAACATGGTTTCTCTACTGGAAAATCTACCCTTACTAACTTGTTAACCTATCAAAACTATATATCTGATTCCATGTCTAGTAAATGTCAAGTTGACTCTATTTATACTAATTTTAGCAAGGCGTTCGATAAAGTCAATCATGAGTTATTGCTGAATAAACTCCATAAATTCGGTATAGGTGGTTCACTATATAAGTGGTTTAATAGTTACTTGACCAACAGATTACTGGCTGTTAAAATTGATGGCACATTTTCATACAAATTCACTGCTACGAGTGGTGTTCCCCAGGGATCACACTTAGGTCCAATCCTGTTTTTATTATTTGTCAATGATGTATTTTATATTTTCAGTGATGTTCAAGTGTTAATGTTTGCAGACGACCTAAAATTATTCAAAGCAATCAGAAACATTAACGATTGCCATATATTGTCAAATAACTTGTCAAGATTAATTATATGGTGTCGTGATAACCGCTTGCAACTTAACATAAGCAAATGTCAAATTATGAGGTTTCATCGAATAAAGTATCCAATATTTTTTGATTATTCCATTAACAACATGTCGTTAGTATCTGTCTCGGAAATTAATGACTTAGGTATTTGGTTTGACACGAAACTTAACTTTATCAAGCATATTGAAATAATAACCAATAAAGCTTTGAAAATGTTTGGATTTATTTTAAGGGTATCTCTAGTAATTTTAATAATGTAAATACTGTAAAAACATTATATATGTCACTAGTAAGGAGTCAGGTAGAATACAATTCCACGGGTTGGTCCCCAAATTATGAGGTTCATTCACATGCGATTGAAAGAATCCAAAATAAATTTTTAAGATATGTAAATTTCAAAATGGGCATTCCTAGAGAAAACCTAAATTACGATAACTTACTTTGTTCATTAAATTTAATAAAATTATCTGATCGCAGAATTATTTCCGATTTAACCTGTTTGTATAAAATCATTAATTCAATGTTTGATACCCCTGATTTATTATATGTAATCTCTTTTCATACTCCAAGCAGGTCGGTTTCAAGACAGTACCTTCCATATTATTGTAGCAATTCTATGTCAACGTCCCAATATCATACTCCTATGCGACGGATTCAACAGCTAGGAAACAAATACTCAGATGTTGTTGATATATTTAGTACATCAATTTCAATATATAAGCATACCCTATTGAAGTTTTTTTTTTCATCGATTAGTGGAATATTTTAATAAAGGTATTTAATTTGATTTGACTAACATATAATAATTTTGTCAACTGAAATAGAAAAAAATATTTTGGATTTTTTATATGTTGTGCCTGCATTCTGTGCAGATCAAGTTGAGTGATATTTTGACTTTATATTTATTTTTCTGCAATTGTTTTAATAGTCGTTTCCTGCACTATTTTCATGTATAATTTCGTAAACATTTTTTATATATATGTATGTAAAAGCCTTAAAAGGCGTGAAATAAATAAATAAATAAATTAAAACAGTATAAAAAACACAAAAAAAAAAAAATTCTTATGATTTAAAGAAAAATGTAAACCTTTTAATTTTATAAATAAATGTTGATGATGTTATTAACTATTTGCATTTTTTGTCATTTTTTGAACCATTAATTAATAACTGTTTATTTTGACAACCGATCGGTATGCTTTTTAGGTTATCCTGTAAATTTACGATCATTTAGGATATTTTTTTTGGTAAGGAATATTGGAAAATAATTCAATTTGGATATATTAGTGTGATATCATATTATTATTTAAAAAAAAAAATATTATTAATTTATTGATGCGTCATTATTAATTATATATTTTTCTTACCTTTTTTTAGTTATATTTTTACATTTTAAAGTACATTGGTTGAATTGTTGTGCTTTGTTTAGCTGTATGTACTTGTATTGAATTTGAACATTTTAATAAGCCATGTTGAGTTGGGTGCTGGTCATTTCACACACCTAGCTGGAATAAAAACCTGAATTATGACATTATTAAAATAATGAATTTTTTTTTAATTTTTCATAATTCTATATTTATCAGGGAAAGCTTTACAAGGATAACCCTTGTTATTCGAACTACGACAAAACAATTGTGATGATACTCTGGCGATGATACTACCTGAACCATTTACGGAGGTGATTTACTGCAATAAGGAAAACTAAGAAGATACTAAGGTAAAAACAGTATAAACGTTGATACAACTAAAAGAGTTTGGACGAAAATTGACCATAATTGACTCCGGAACAATATCAAAACAGACTTAGCGCCAATTGTAAGAAGAAATGGTTCACAAAGACAACAAAATATATCAAATAAAGAAAAATAGGACTAGCGCTGATGCAACACGGAAATATTCACCGACACAAAAAGATACCCTGGAACAACGGTAAATAGACTAGATTTGCCAAAGCAACCAGGAAAATTTTTCTGTCAGTCAGCAAGACAACAGGAAGTCAGACAAACAAGCTGATGTAATCCAGTTATTTCCACAAGACAAAAAGTGTTAGCCTAACATCTACAAAAAGCACTAAGTGCTCACACAACCAGGAACAGAGAAAGAGAGCTTTTGAGAGCCATTTCAATAAATTTTATCTTCTAAGAGTTCATTAACAAAGCTCTTTATCAATATCTTATTATTTACTAGCGCCGACCCGTGAGGAATCAAGTGATATTATAACTGTTAAATTTGTGAAACTGAAAGAATTTATAAAAATAAAGCCATGTCTGAGGTACAGATTTTTCATTACAGGAGAAAGTGATACATATTTTGTACCCAAAAGCAGAAAACAATTAATCGATTGGACAATGATAAATAGGGGAGTGTTGCTAAATAGAGAGTTTTCGAGGACGCTTGAGCTTTTTAGAATCAATAGACTCTGAGACACCCGGAAATTTGGCACCCGGATTCAGAGCATCAGGTCTTTCTTTTTTGATACTGAAACAGTTCTTCAAACAATTCCACACAAATAAGAAGACAAGTCTGAAGCGACTGGCGTAGAGACCAATCTTAGACAGAAGCCTTCATAACTCTAGTGGAGGATGCTCGAAAATAAAACAATATTCATGATTGCAGGTAAGTACCTATTTATTGATTGTCCAAATAATCAGTTACAATTTTGAACATGGAACTTAAATTCGAAGCAAAAGTTCATTGGAGTTACAGACACACAACTGAAATTAGTATTTTTGATTACTGAATACGTTTGAATTTAAAAGATTTCTGTATGTTTGCTATAACGAGAACTCGTTCCCGTGACATGCTCTATGCTGCCGCTGCGCCGCGCAGCGTTCCTCTGTTAACCGGGTTCCGCTCCGCCCCTAGCGGGTCAGACCCGCTAATGGCCCGGAGACATGCAAACTGATTTCACCGCTGCATTATTCACATTCAACTAGGACTAAACTCAATCTTGCGACGCTTAATATAGACTTCGCTATTCCAGCAACACTATTTGGGCTTGAGCACTATTTTTTCATGGAGTAACCCTTCAATAGACCAACCGATTAATTTTATCCATAAAACAGAATTTATTTTTGTGTATGTCTCACTAACAACTTTTGAATGGTGAAGTCAAGCAAGATTTAAATCTTCGATAAAGTTTATGATACCAAATGATTCAACCCCTCAGGCCTCGGGCATATTCTGTCAGAATGTTCACTTTGCAATAAAATCCAAATAGAAGGAATATTTTTTGAACGTTAAAAAACTAAAAACTGTTTTTGAAAGGTGATGAAATACGCCTAAATGTTATTGCATATTAGACATCAAAATATAATTTTTTATTAAAATTTTAAAAAGTTTAAAAAATGGCTCACCTTACTTGTATTTAAAATTCATGTTGTAGCGATGCTAATAGAATATTCGGGAACGTTCGCCAATGCAAAACGCGTCGTAGCTAGAACTCTCTAGATGCGATGCCAGCATTCGGCGCACACCTACCTACAAGTCTGAATATTTTCAACTCACTAAACTAAAGGAAAAAAGAAAAATATGTGCATCATAAATTTGGTGATCAAGTGAGGCACGAAATAAAAGGCGTCAGGCTGCAGATCACGTCGGGGTCACCACTTTGGGGATCAGGTGGTGAGAGGCACAGATTAAAAAACGTGTCGTTGAGGTCACTGTGTTTATTGAGTCAGTTACCGTGATGAGGAGATGACGTAGGGCAAATGTCAAATACTCCGGTTGCTGCGGTGATGTGCTGGTCAGGCGCGGGTCAGTGAGTCGACGCCGGGCGCTGGTGACCGGGACTCGATGACTGTCAGGCACTGGCGATCTGGGGAATCAATACTCCAGTGCTGACGGAGGCCGAAGGTGCGGCGGACCTTGTAGGCAGTTGAACGAGAGCGGCGGAGACCAGTGAGGATACTGCGTGTCCTCGTGGTGGTCATGATGGCGTGGAAGAAGCGCTGGTCAGAGACACTGGAACCAGGGCGCTTGTAATCCGAGTATTGCTTGCCAGGAACGGCGATCTGGACAAGGTGGTATGATGATGTCCCGATGGAGTCCATGGTGGTACGGGCGAAGCCGGGTACGTTGTCCTTCGCGCTAGTAAGAAGAGCGCGGGTGATCACTCGTTGATTTAACTGACGGCTGATAGATGACTGACTGACTGACTCGCTGCGTCGGGCCTATTTATACTACATGGCCGACGGCAGCAGTAGGTAGGTGGATGGCAACTAAATCCTAGGCACTCGCACAGACTGTATGTTTCAGGAACCTTCGACAGCGCGGCAATTATGCCTAGGCGGTAGACTCGAACCTTCTGTCGAGTTCTCGTAATGTGAAAGACGGAATTGCGATGTTATTGTCGTCGAAAGACAAGTAGGTGCTTGAAGTACGTAGGTTGCTCTGTTTACGATGTGATTTCGACTGCAGGTACATAATTCTGGAGTAGGTACTAAGTAGGTCGAGCGGTTTATTATTAATTATTCAATGGATTATTCTCGACGCCACAATCACAATAAATAAAATCAGACAAGTGTATTATAAACGTTTTTGTATCTCGTTTTTTTGTCGTTTCATAAAAAAAAAATATATATGAAGTTATATATTTTTTTTTCGAATTGCTGTCGGAAATTTTAGTGTTACAGAGGTGCATATTTAAACTTTTTGAGGTAGAATTCTAGATTTGAATTTAAAGTGTGGTGTTTTTTCTTTCTAACGCCGTTTAAATCATTTTTATCACCATGACAGTAAGGGGGATACAACGATTTCCATGAGACCTAAGTGAGCTATTTCTAAAAACGAACAAATTAAAATGAGGGGTTAATCAATCGATGCCTACAAGAAGTTTCATAATCGATTCATATATTGTATAGTATTCATTTACCAGTTTTCAGTCAGCCTGGTTCTAGATTACTATGTGCATTAGAAATATAGGTATAACGTATTTCAGGCTCCAACAGGGGATACTATAATTCAATTGGTTCCAGACAGTTGACACATGTGCGGTAATCACATTGAATTAAATATTTTTCAGTCCAATATTTTTTTTAATGGGGTTTTTTTAAACCCAGGTGCTTATTCGAGGGTTAAACTCCGACAATTTGTTGATTTTTACGTGCGCTTACGAGCGGGGCTTAGAAATAACGACGATTTCCGGAATCGGAATACGGAGTTACCTAATGAAAACATTCCTGTATACAATCAAACGTTGAATTACAATTAAACATACCTTCGCCGAGTGAGTAATTTCTCAAAAAGAAGAATAGTTACACCATGTTTAACAACATTTCAACATTTCTTCATGGATAGCGTACCTAATTAAAACTAGGTACGTTTTGTGAAGATTTTCCATGTGATGCTTGAAGATTTAATCAACAAAACAACAATATAATTGTAATTAATAATTATTGTAAATTTACATTTTTCATTTATATGTATTTGAATCAACGGCAAGAACATAGCACCAATTGGATTGCATTTTGTTTTGAAAACTGAAGAAAAATTGTGACAAACTTGGAGCAGTCCAGCTTCTACGACTCGTTTTTTAGTTCAAAAGCTCGGCTGTTGTTTGTTGTGACCTGTGTTTCTGTGTTTTCTACCTCCTACAACATGGGTCTCTTCAAGTCCCATGTTCACTCGTTCTTCTCCTCAAAAAGACACTCCACACAGCATCTACAGAGATGAGATGGGCCATAAAGGAAATTATTTATTGGAGTTAATGAAAAAATTGAAAAAAAGTCACTCCGAGCGCCCAATTTTCAAGGCGTTATGGCGCTGATAATACCTAACACCTACACCAGTACTAACACATCGCCCTTGAGATTATTGTTAAATAGCGCTACAAAAATTCCCAAATCATCAAAATAGTATTTATTGCAGTGATCACCTACATAGGCGTCGACTGGGTTTGACTAGGGGCGCCAAAATTTTACTCGCGCCAGGCGCCGTTTCCCTCAGGTCCGTAATATATTTTTTTGGTATTTTTTATGAATATTTATTTCTACACCGATCAAATATAATATAAATTGGCTTGTTGAAGATTTTTGTGGGGAAACAGTCGAAGTCTTGTTAATAATTTATCAGGGTAAGAAAATTGGAATTATCACTTTGTATAAAAGTGATGGAAAATGCATGGGAATTAAAATCTGTTTTCCGAATAATTAACTGCTGTTATTCAAATTTCATACTGTATTTCTAAAGCACGTTTAGTAAACTGTCATATCTCTGCCTTTACTTGCAGATTTCTGTGTTGGGAACTCTTTGATAAGTAAAAGGTTTTTTACAATAATTGCGTTTATTTACGTTACAATAAATAAGTCTGGATTTAGCTGCACTGTTCATTACCCGAGGGTTGGTAATTCTCTGTTTCTAGAAGCTTGTTGTCTGGCAATAATATCCCACAGGCAATTGCTACACTCTAGCGATATCTTTCGGACTCTGGAGTAAGCTTTATGACTGGTGCCATCTATCGCTTGAAACCCAACTTATTACCAAACATCACAATTAACCAACCGAAATGGTAAATTTTCATTTTAAATTTTGTTTATTCTTAAAACATTTAGCTTCAAATATCAAAGACATGTCGAGGCTTTCCGAGATATTTTAAATGAATACAATTTTTTCTAATAATTTTTATTTGTATTAACATATATTTTTGTAATAAAGTAAAAACGAATAAAATCGAATCAAAAATCACAGAGCAATTTTCTGTGATCAACTTGTATGCCTTATCTGGTAAGCGAACGGCGCCATTAGCTGTGGAAAATAACTTGAATATCGATGAATTATGCATGATGTGATTTTTTTCCAAAATATGTTTCCTGATTTTCAACACTTTAAATGATTTTAGAAAGCCCACGGAATATTTAAATGTTGTTTGGAAATCTTTCTGGAAATATAACGATTTTTCACACCCACCGTTTCAAATCGGTATAAATGCAGGGCGTGCAATGTTATGCAATGTACTAGAATGGCGTCGGTGGCAAAAATAACATCCAATTGAAATATCTAGTATTTCCTAGTTCAATGCAAATAATTTGCCTTCTCCAACCGTCAAATACAATAAATAGTTTAAGTAAAAGAAACTAACAAAAACTATTTGCAATTTTTAATATTGAAAATAGCCGCTAGTATCATCTTTCTTGGTTAAATGGTATGAAAAATACAAATGTTAATAAAAAATGTCGTAAAATTTTTATTCAATTGATGGACTATCGTGTATGTGAAAACATTACTAATAAAGAAACTGACATGATACAGTTGATGGAAAGATATATGGTACATCTTTTATGCAACTAAGATGAGTTGTACAAACGAATCTAAACTATTCTGTCTCCGTAAACTATTTATTTTGCAAACTATGAAATACATATTTAAAAACAAAAATAAATTCGAAATAAATGAAAACAGAACCAACATTAGAAATAATAATGTATTTTATACTCCCCAAACGAACACAAAACAAATGCAAACACACTGCAGTTTCATTGGACCTCGTACTTTCAATCTTTTACCGAAAAATATTCAAGTGATAACTAAACTTCCTCAATATTTAAAAGAATTAAAATTATGGCTTTTCCATACAGCAGTTGAAACTTTTTTTATTTAATTTGTTTTAATCAATTTATGTTTCTCATAAAATATTCACCATATATTACACTAAACACTTATAACTTCACTATACACTATTATAAACACTTTTTATACAAAACGCTAATACAAAATGTAATCTTGTTTTTTATTTTATATGCCCACAATTTGATTTATTTCTAGGTACAATAAAATAATAACTTAAATATATTATCCACGCACAGGCTGCGCCTTAGTGGGTTCCCATTATTCTTATTGATTTATAAAATATTGTATGTAATTAATGTAAAAATTGGGAAAAATAAAGGAATTAAAAAAAAAAAAAAAAAGATGGTTGTTTATCTGTTGTATAAACCTGAAATTTCTTATCGAATTTCAGAATATTTTATCTGAGGTATTTTAAATGTGCTATATATTTATTCTTTATGAAGATATCATTTAAGAAACAAGATACAATTAGCTTTTAGATTTTTAAATTGGAATATATTAATTTCAAAGGTGAAAAATATATTTTTACTCCAAACGTCGAAAAATTGTGCACATTTCTTTTATTTAGGGAATCTCTAAGAAAACTGTCACTTTTAATCTCTTAAATATAAACATTGATTTCGTTAATTAATATTTACCTTCACTTACATAAAACATTAGTGTCATTAAAAACATCACTATCATAGAATTATTATTAAATTCACGCGGTAACAGTAAATTAAAGAAACTAACTAACTAACTAACTAACCATCACGCCGTTTCCCCGCAGGGGTAGGCAGAGAGGACGGACCGCCAAACAACTCGGTCTTGGCACACACTTCTTGCCCCATTCACATTCATACATCGTCTCATACATACTCTTCTTTTATTCTGACTCTTGACATGGCCCGACTCGAGTATCTGATTCACTTGATCGTGCCATGTCTTCCTCGGGCGTCCCCGACTTCTGCTACCATTCGCATTTGCATCATATATTCTCCTTACACTCCTATCTTCGCTCATTCGCTCTACATGCCCAAACCATCTAAGCGTCCCTTTTTTAATCTTACTCATTACGCTTACATCAGCCTTGCACTCTTTGCGGATCTCCACATTCCTCACACGATCAAACATGGTTTTACCACACATACACCTCAGGGATCTCATTTCAACAGCATTCAATCTACTTTCATCCTTTCTTTGCCAGTTCCATGCCTCACTTCCATACATCAAGGTAGGTACCAGCACTCCGTTGTGGACTGCTAACTTCGCTTGTATCTCTTACTATTATATCCTTCTAGAGTTTTTGTTCATTCTTTCAGATGTTATTGTATATGATTAATTGTTTATAGTATAGTATACCGTTGATATTAGATAAATAAATAAACCAAAATAAAAATTGTGGTTTCCTTTTCACCCTTAAGAGCACTTCTTTTCTGACTAGGTATGTTCAATGCTTATAATGATTTTAATAGCATTTTTTTCTGACAAGGTATGTTTAATGCTTATAATGCTTAAGAGCATTTCTTTTCTGACTAGGTATGTATAATGCTTAAAAGCATTTCTTTTCTGACTAGGTATGTTTAATGTTTATAATGCCTAAGAGCATTTCTTTTCTGACTAGGTATGTTTAATGCTTATAATGCTTAAGAGCATTTCTTTTCTCACTAGGTTTGTTTAATGCTTATAATGCTTAAGAGCATATCTTTTCTGACTAGGTATGTATAATGCTTATAATGCTCATATTAAGCTTAAATATAATATTTTGTAAAATATGTATGAATTTGTTACACATTTTTTTTTAATATATTAAAAAAAATGTTATAAATTTATGGGAGAGGTTCAATCTAGTAAATTCTAATCCAAAGTAGGCATAATATTAGTTTATGACTTATTTGAAATAAAAATGATTGAGTATGCCACTAATAATCGTAAAAAATAAGTACAGAAAGTTTGGTCACATTTTATGGTCCCTAATTGCAGGCTGGACTAATTCCTATGAATATTATAATACTTATAGTAATAAGATTAATGGTAGAGGAAGGAGCGAAGGGTAGTGGGATCAGATAAGGCAGCGAGTAGCTAAGAAATGTCCTTCCACAAACAGAAAGCACACCGCAGAACGTTCGTGACCCATATTATGTTGATTTTATTAGGGAAATTTGTCATTCCGAAAAGCTGATTCAAAAATGATTTTTATTTATAAGGAATTCCATGGAAAATAAGCCGACGGAAAATCTCCAAAGGATGATATTTGTGGGATAGTGGTATATAAAAATGAAGGAATGTACATTGAATGATGGTGAAAAATAGATTTTTATTCACAATTCATTTATTCACGTATTTTAACGTTAGCTCCACACTAGAGGCCCCGAGGAATTTATGAAATAATGTTTATGTACATATATGTAAGTATGTAGAATAATGTTCTCGGTACCTCTACCGTACCCTCTACCGTCAAATCACTATCAACACGCATACTTCGTCCTAGACATAAGAATTGATAAGCACCCACTTGTATCTTGACTTCTGGACCGAACAGACACGCGAAAGCGTTCAGTTTGAGACGAAATTCAGGACATAAGGCCTCTGAAGATGGACAGTGAAATCTGTCCGAAACGTCAGAAATTAAAAAGTCCTTTTAAGGACTACTTTACGCGGGTAAACCGAGAACATTATTCTACATCTTACACCCGTGAAAACCTTAACCTTAACATATGTATATCTGTGTGGAGGGTCATTAGGGAAACGAAGAAGAAAAGGTTCTGGGAAGGAAAAGGTATGATGTGTGGTCAGGAATCTGGGGGTCAGCAAGTCCAGGAGTGACAGAAGTATGAATTCATCGGCGGTATTAAGCGATGGGTCGAGAGAGTCCGGCTGGAGAGGTGAAAGGTTCTCTCACACAAAGTTTACGAAGCTATCTCAAAAAATATTTCAAATGCATCTCAAAATTAATTGCGCTTATAAAAAAAGAGATTCTTGGTTGATTGTGGATGGTCAGATTGATTGCGAATTAATAACGCTAACGGAGTTACGTACATTTTAAAAGTAGCGTTCTTAAAAACGCTTTGTCGGTCCTGGTAAGACTAGAGGATTTTGAGTTCCTGTGTTCGAGTTCCAGTTGTCCTGTGTGTGTCTGTTTCATATTTTCATTGAGAGTTGTTGATATTATCTTCGTCAATATTTATAAAACATCAACATGTTACAAAAACAAGAAAAAAATGTTAGAGTGAGTTAAAATACATTTTATAATTTACGATAAAATCTATGTAGGACGATTTTGACGATAATTTGAATCAGGTCTAAAAAGTAACGAATTTCATATAATCTGATATGATTTGAGATTTTCACGGCCCAAAGTATTATAGACATGTATTTTTAGGGTATTACTACCTCCTTATTTAGCCAAAGATTCAGACAGCATTAAAGCGTCTATCATCTGCCACCTGACATCTGACATCTGCCTTGATGATGGACACAGTAATGCTGTCCGAAACTTTGGCTAAAAAGGGAGGCACAATACCCCAAAATATGTCACTACAATTCGTTTAATCTGTTCATAACAATTAATGTCTATTGACGGGAAATGTTTTGCCAACCATCGCGCCAAAATGAAACCTCACAAACACTACGCCATTTGGGTGAAACCAAAAACCAAACACGTGCAATATTTTTCATGATAAAACCTCCTAATAAACTTTTGTAATGGTTCAATAAATATCATAGCTAATGATACGTTTTACTATTCCACGTGGACCCGTATAAAAAAATAATTTGCAAGTCATAAAGTTCATTCGATATTGCATGCAAAGTAATGTGAAACAATACGCGGGGATAACCTTTCGGCCGGCTGATATTTTATGCTGAAAATGTCACAGAATAATATTTCAGCCAACGACTAAAAATACGCTGAAATTATGCGTTCATGTAATATTTTATGAATTCGGAAAAACGCGTCGTTTTTATTTTTCGTCGTGATACCTTTTGTTCTGATTCTGTTTGGAGCTAGAGGAATATGTCATCCGCTTCTAGAAAATGTTGTAAGAGTGATAGAGTGGTTATTAGCAATAAATAATTAGTGAATGAAATACTAGTAAATATTGAATTATTTTACAGCTTTGTAATATGTGGACGTAGCTTAGTGTTTTTGAGCAGCTGACCGGAAGTCAGAAGGCTGCAGGTTCAATTACCGTCGGCGGCAATTATTTTTACTCAAGAGATATTTTCTATTTGTATTGGTATTTCAGGCGAATAATTATTGCTGATAGTAAAAAAGTTTTTAAATGACAAGTACATGGATAATTGTACACAATACATTTTTATTTTTCTGTTTAATTCGAAAAACCCCCTTTTTAAAAAAAATTATGAAAATAAAATTTAAAAATATAATTATTAAGTTCTGCAAGTATTTTTTGCTTTTTGTTATTGTTACAACTGTTTCGGCTTTCAATGCCATTTTCAAAAATAACAACAGTAACAGAAACAAAAACCAAAAAATACTTGCAGAACTTAATAACTATATATTCTTAAATTTGATTGTTAATACAATACAACTTATGTTTTCAAAGCCAAAGTTTTTGTAAGTCATTATATTAAATATTATCTTCGCTAATAGTCGCTTATCTCAACAGGGCATTTATGTGCTGAGATGTGCAGCTTTATAAATATAAAAATAAAATAAAATAATCTAAACTTAATATAATATTCAAAATATAAGCCTGCAAAATTATTACAAAAATAAAAGCTAAATAAAGTTAGTCCAACTAAGGCCGTCGTCCAACGTTACCAAGTTCTTTGGCTTATTTTGATTCATCCTCCACTTCCACTTCACTATGTTAGGTTTGGATGTGACATCATGGGTCAAAGGACCTTACTCTTTGTTACATGGCTCTTCTTGACTTTAATAGATGTTTCATTTCAAAATATGTGTGCTTTTTTGGCGTTTCAATTCATGGGAGTTCAGTCGAAGCCAGAAGGTCTGCTTCACTGAAAGCTCAATCTTAAAGCTCTGTGTCTGAACTACGTTTTGGATCCTTCAATCAACCGTAAATGTTTCGTTTGTCGTAAATTGATATTTCGCGGAAAGCAAAGGACCGTTCCATAAATGGTGATAAAAAATTTTCAATTCCGAGTCAAATATGCAGTAAAATAAAATGACCGTCAAACGTTCAGATAATCCCAATGGAAGAGAGAATGTTTCCATTGAAGTAGGCAATAAATTTTCTCTTCGTAGTAGGTACCGACGTAATTTTTTATGCTTTATTTGTTTGGCGATTGTTAGAATTTGCTCCGAGTTTCAAACCAATTGTAAAATTAATATAGGTTAACTGATTTAGAACCTAGATGGCGCTAGTTGAGCAGTTAGCAAATAATGAATTGTCGTTTTTTATCCCTTCTCTACGGGCAGTGAAACTAAGGACGGGTTGTTTTGGAGAATTTTAACAATTCATCAAATTTCAACGTTCATTTTCAAGTTCTGTGAAAGATTTTTTCAAGTTCTGTTTTTATTTCAGTTTCGTCAAGCAACTAGCCTACAATTATATAATAACAGAACTTGAATAGGACTTTCATAGAACCCGAAAATGAACGTTGAAATTTGATGAATTGTTCAAATTCTCCGAAACAACCCATCCTAAGTCATTTAAGGTCTGAATTTAATTAGAGAACCTTACTTCTCCTCGATATTTCTAGCTTAATAAACACAAAGTAATTATTATATTCGCTGTCCTTTTCCAGAGTAAATGATACTCTCTCAGTATCGCGCTGGTGTAAGACCACCATTCAGAAATTGAATTGATTTGAAACGTTACTTAAAAAGGCTTTGACCGTGTTTGGTGACCAGATCTGTCAGGTACTTTCCCACCTTCCTGTTCCTCAACCCCTTCCACTCAATACTATCTTCAGCCAGAAATCATCGAAAATTATTGAGGGTTAGGCAAGTTTCCCTTCTTATTGTATTGTGTAAGTTTGAAAAGGGTTCGTCAAAGTCAGTTGTTCCCAAATGAATAATTTGGGTGACTCACTCACGGATTTTCCCCCACTATGCTTAGCTTTTCTTTTCTTTTCTTTTCTTTTCATGTTCTATAATTGGACTTGGTTTAAACATATCTGGGAATGTATACCAAATTATATTATTGTGTTCATTGATGGGGTTAAGGAGTATTAGAATTTTATTAATTAAAACCGTTCTAAAAAAATATTTTTCTACCTTTATTTTGTATATGTGATGAATAAGACAGTTGGCTTATTATTATCATTAAGTGAGTGTTTTTATCTAAGAGATGTTTGTAAAACTATGACTGTATTTTAATTTTATTTTTAAATAATCGCATTATCCTTTAGAGAGTGATTTTTTTTTTATCTAGGAGATGTTTGTGAAATTATGACTGTATTTTCTTTTTATTTTTAATCGATCGTATTATCCTTCAGTGAGTGATTTTTTATCTAGGAGATGTTTGTGAAACTACGACTTACTTTAATTTTTTTATTTTTAAACCATCGCATTATCCTTGAATGAGTTATTTTATATCAGAGATTTTTGTCAATTTGTGACTGTATTTTATTTTTATTTTTAAACGATCGCATGTATCCTTTAAATCTTGTTCTAAAGGACCGGTCAATTGTTCAACATATACAGAATTGCATTCGTCACACCGGAGTTTTTAAATACTTCCATCTTTTAGTTTGGGTATCTAATTTGCTTTTAAGTTTTTAAAAGATAATCCTAATTAATTATTTATGCGGAATGCAAAATTTAGTCCACGATTTTTGCAATTCTATTAGATGTGTGTCCGACGAAATCCAAACACGCAAATTATTATTTGGTTTAGCATTATGGTAAATTATTTATTTTCGAGCTATTCATTACAAATTATTTTTTTTTTGTCTTTACCCTTAAAGCACTCATTTTCAGAAATCGTTAAAATGGTATTTTGCTCTCTCGTAAGCTTTTTTACTTATCCGGATGTTAGTAAGCCTTAGATTTAGAATCCAAAATATTTATCGAAGTAATAATATTTATGAAATTACTAATATTTATGAAATTACTAATATTTATCAAATTACTAATATTTATCAAATTACTAATATTTATCAAATTGCTAATATTTATCAAATTACTAATATTTATGAAATTACTAATATTTATCAAATTACTAATATTTATGAAATTACTAATATTTTTGAAATTACTAATATTTATCAAATTAAAAATTTCTATCAAATTACTAATATTTATGAAATTACTAATATTTATCAAATTACTAATATTAATTTTGATGTAATTCATGAATTAACTGATTAGTTAGTTGGACTTTTGATGGCTCTAGCACATTTTCAAAACTGAAATATCTTTAGCATATTTTGCATAGTGCAACGGTCCTTTTAAAATTTCACTGGTAGATATCATCAGAATGAAATTTTTTGAAATTTCATGAATTCTTCAATACCCTAAAGCCCTGGTAATACGTTCTACAGTGAAAATGCTATCACCACTGTACATATTTGTAAAAATGTTTATTTACTCCAGCAAAAAACATGAATAAAATTATAAAAACAGAATTTTTATAGTAGAAATAAATAAACTAAAATATACATACAGCGGCGTGCATCGATTTTATTTATATTAGCTTCACTCTTCAAAATAAATCACTCGGGACCAATGTCATCCTTGGGTTTGCTGTGTAGAGAAAGGAAGGAGAAAGTTTTGGGAAGGAAAAAGGTATCAGGGGTCGGCATAAATTTGGGGGTCAATGTGTCCATGACCTAGACAAACTTCATCCCAAGTCACCAAACGTAGCAAACGACTTGGAATGATCTATGGCTGGGGTATTGGTTATCCAATAAATGTAGGCTTTTTGTTGTTTTCCAAGTTCGGATATAGATTGTGCATTAATTATTTGAGAAAACATTTTAAAATTAACTAACTAACTTGAAATATCTTAAAACGAGACAGTTCCCTAAAATAAAGCCAGAGTCTTAACGTAAGTTAAGCAGTAGTGCACAAAAATATGCGACGCACGGAACTGTTGTATTGGACAGACCTGCGGTTTAATTTGCTCTATGAAATTCCTAAAATAAAATGAAAATCTCAACAAGTGATGAAGTTGTGTAAAAACAATATTAGACTGTAGACGGTCGACTTCGCTCTAGCAGCTTCATATATCCTTGGGGTTCATTTTAATTATTTCTGATGAACGTATTACTAAAATCACAAATGTTTCTAGAGAACTACACCGCGAAGTTTTTGATTTATCGTCTAGAAAGATAACACCTGGTGCCTACAGCTAATTGTACAGTTGAAAAGCGTTTTAAAAAATGTGAATAAAGTTTTACGTAAAATATTTTAATGGTGAGGTCCTGTTTTTATTAATCTTAAATATAAATAACTTACATTCGTAGAGGTCCCTCTAGAAATATTCGAAATTTTAGAAATACGATCATCTGAACTAATTAAAATTTGATTTTGAATTGAAACCAATGTTCCATCAAACGTTTTCGAACTAAAAAACATAATATATTAAATATAAAACTTATAAATAGAAACATTGAAGTAGTTTAAATTGTTATTCAATCTTCCAATATAAAACAACGATTCACAAATCCGTAGCATCAAAATGAACGTACTTAACATCATAAATTCCACACGAGAAAATGAATTCAAATTACATTGTTCAACGACACAAAAAGCACATTTTAAACTGCAAAAATTTTATTTTGTTTTTGCAAAAAATGTTGTAAGACCGCGTCAAAAGATGTCCTTTGTTTTCTTTGTGCAAGTTTGTGGGACGTTTCATTTAAAAGGGCTGAATTAATTAGATCTCCCTCTAAATTCTCATCTCCTGGCGCGCGAGATTATGCTCCCGCGGCTTTGTTGAGAGAATCAGAAGCTGGACTAAGGGAAATCCCCTGCAATTTGAGACCCCGCACGAAGCTGGCAACTGGCGGTGAATCAACTATGGAGGACGTGTTACTTGTTTTATAACATTGGATGCCACACATAAGTGGCTTCCAACAGATTACTAAGCATTTGATCCTGAGAAAGAATCTCATGATAATATATTTTTCTTCAATAATTGCAAAATTACTTTCTGCCATAATTTTAAATTAAATTGACCTTGTTTACACCATTATTATTGATAGAATATTTTTTTAAATCAACCGCACAAATATACCAGAAACAATTAATATTAGCATTTCACACTTTTAATTTTTTTTTTCAAATATCAATACCGCACAAGAGTCCCAACTGCTCCTAAACATCTGGAGCAAATGAGACTACGGTACCCCCAATTGGGTTATATTATGAGGCTAATGATTGTGAGATGGGGGGGAGGAAGGTGAGGAAGTACTTGACTATTCAGATCTGGTCACCAAACACGGCTAAAGCCATTTTAAACAACGTTTCAATTCTTAGGGCGACTTGCACCAACTATCGCAAATTTTATCTTAAATTGTATTTAACTAAACGTATTTAAGACCCTAAATACATTTAACTTAAATGCGTTTAGTTGCGTCCTGCACCACGCAGTTCGGTGGCAATTTTAGTTAAACGCGTTTAACGCGTCGGTAAAACAGTTACCGCGTGTTTACCGCCATTTACGCGTAAATAAAACAGCTACGATGTTTCATTTTACTTGAAGTGTCAAAATATTTTGTGATTGTGTGTGTGGTTTAATAGTGTGTTCATTTATTTTATGAAGAAAAAGTTAAAGCAAATAGACATAATGATGAAATAATACAAAAAGAGCTTCTGTTGTTGGAATTAAAAATAAAACAATTATCCGAGTAATTTTCTTTTTTTTTATTATTTCTTTTACATATTATATTGTTTTAAAGTATTATAAGAATGCTGTAGGTATGATTAGAAGTTTACAACCTTGCAAAGTACTCCTCGATAAGGAGTGTTAGCTCCAAGTGACGAGCACCTCATTTTGATGTCATTTCTTTACTGAGACGAAATATTCTTTGAAACTTCTTGGCACTGAGTGTTTCAAATAAATTTGTTCTCTTGTTTACTTTTCTGACTATATTATAATTTATTTAAGTTATTTATAATTTCAATAACATAATTTCTTCATGATCGTCAGAATACATATCCCAAATGTTCATTGTGAATACAAATTAAAATGAGATAGATTTTAAACACAATCAGAAATCGAAGAGATAACCTAAATATTTTTGACAGTACTGCTTTACGAGTAGGGCTAAACACGTTTAACTCAGTTAAACAGCCGCTTTTGGGTATTTAACTTTGACAGTTCTTTAAACGCATTTAACGAATTAAATTTTGTGGTGCAAGACGCCAAGTCGACTTAAATCAAATAATGTGTTTAAAATTATATTTAAATCAAATTTAACTTATGGTGCAAGCCGCCCTTAATGGTGGTCTTACACCTAGGCAATACTGAGAGCATCTTCCATCTGCAAAGTGCCGCCAGTGTAGGTACTATATATTATTTTAAATGAATAATTTGTGAAATAATACAAATGAATCATTGACTGTCCTAAAACGGAAATCCTTTCTAGTTGGACGGTTAAAAGCTTCCTTCCATATAATATTATGTATCCTTAAAAAAAAAAAAAAAAAAAATACAATCATAAGTTACACTAATGATTCTATTTTTTCATAATTAGTGTAACTCTCTCACCAAGCACAAGAACCAGTTTCTTCATTGGTGAGATATAAATATATTTAAAAAAAAAATATATATTTTTGTAATGTAAATATATTTTTTATGTACTCATATTATATTCTGTTATACTACACCAAATTTTACTACTAAAATTCAATGTATCAATTATCCAATCCAAGCTGCTCGTAATCGCCGTCGAAAGTACATAAATTGGTCGACATTCTTATTGTTGAGTCTCGTCAAAGATACACACTTACATACGCCAAACGTAAAAAGTCATTCCACTCGAACAGCGAGTGAGTTGAACTACTCGTTGTTCGAGTGGAACGACTTCGTCGCAAGTCAGATTTCCCTACACCAAAGTAGAGTTATTGCACAATAAGGGTACTCGTTTTGTGTGGTCACGCACTATCCTTGATTTGCAATATAATACAGTTATCATCAGATCACAGGAGTTAAAACAATAATCTTAACAATAATAAACTTCACATGAGATGATAATGTAATTTTTACGAAGGATTCGTTGAACCCTCACAACTGGCTAGGTTACTACAGAGCGATAGGTACTAGATAACTTTTTACAACTATCGCGTCGGACTGTCACGTCGTGACAGAGCAAAAGATACACGAACACTCTTCGCCAGCGGTGACCGAACACACGTTATACAGATCCAAAAAATAATATTTGAATCCTGACTGTGAAAATAGCGAATAACAAAACAAAGTCATCAGGAAACAATGACGCCACAAAACACCGGTAATCTTCCTTTAGAATTTTTTAATATTGTTAATATTGAGGTAGAACCTGCAGACAAGCAGCGATGTTGCAGCTTCGCGGGACTACCTATCTATTGTCTAAATATATATTATGTATTATGCCAAATGTGTTATGTTAGAAATAAATAAAAAATCTATGTGGAGGAATATCTTTTTAGGGAAGACTACCAGAAAGATAAAGCAAGAAGTAAATGGATGACATCTAAGAGTTCACCAGAATGCAAATGAAAAAATTTACTCACTCGCTGATAGGAGCTTTTATTACCATTGAAATTACATATGATTGGTCCGCCCGTAGGAGTCATTGGCACTGCACCGGTTAATTTTGCAGATAAATGAGGACGTTTTGATTCCTTATCATACAATTTTACCACAACGATGACACAAGAGGAAGTAAAAATGCGTAGACATCTTCATCGTCATCACTGAGGCTGTGAACTAGAAACCCCGGGCGCCGGTCTTTTACAGTCTGTCCTGTTTGTCAATATGCTGTTTTAGAAAGGGTGTTTGCATTCGTCTCTATACCGCCCACCCACCTATGATTATATGTTGCCCACAATTATTTCACGATATCAAGTAAATTTTTTAAAAATATTTTGAAAACCTTGCTGTTATCTAAACAGCATTATAATCTACCCCGATCTCCGGGTACGAGGGATGTTTTTTTGAAAAGGGGTGCCCCTTCACTGCCGGAATACTGATACACCAAATAATGAAACCGTAGCCTTATTGGCAAATCGGATATAAAGTTGCCTGTTTAGAATATCAACGAAAATACTACTTTAAATGTACGTTCGGGGCTAGGGGCGAAATGAAAAAAACGTAGCTTGCTATCAGGCTTCATATTAAAAGCGTATTTTTAATAAAATTTTAATGAAGCTTTGTTGTGTTGATACAAATATTTTTTGCATTTGTTATTCTTTGTTATAATTTATATATACAGAGTGCCAATGTGATGTACAATGTAAATATGTTAATATTGACCGGTTATCTAAGTTGACACATGCGTCGGGTTCCCACAAGAAGCAGCCCGTGACTGAAATTGCCAGCAGTGTATTTCACTTTTAAAATGTACCTAGTTTGTAATTTAGGTGAAGCAAATTAATGAATGGGGGTACCTACTGTAATTAATTCTATCTACTAAGTTATAGTTGTACAGCAATTGATTAATTAATACTGCTACGTCAACGTTCCCAAAATCATCTCGAGAATAAAGGACACGCAATTCATCGTAGGAAATATAGAACCGTTTGAATAGACTGCGCACCACTTCCAATGTGTGAATGTCGTGGCGCTTACATTGTATATTAGTATTTATAAGCGAATACATTCAAGACGCATTGGATTCCGCATGATCAAAGCGATGCAACAGTCACTCGCCGTCAAGGCGCTTCGATAATGCACGGGATGAGTTATATATCTGCACTGCTCTAACACGTGATTTGACGTTAAGAGTGTAATCTGTCTCGCTCATGTCACCGTTTCGGCTAGGTTGGGCTGTTTCAGTAGTATGGTAAAATATGGTTCTGTGCACATCGGGGGATGCATGGCCTACTTGCTTTTGTACTGGAATATAGATAAAATAATGACATAAACTTAAATGCTTCCAAAGCTTTGTATAAAAGTTATAAGAAATTCGGGTTTTCGACATAAATTATTTTTCAAGTTAGCAAAAATGTTGGCTATAATAACATCACTTGATTGTATGTCATCTTTGGGGATGCTGTTTGAAGGTTATTTTAGGGGTAAAGGTGAAATAAATAAATTCCACAAAACCTTAACTTAGTTTTAAGAGAATGCTACGAAAACCGTCAACAGCTCTAATATTTAATTTAAGCAGTAAAACTTTCAACGCTTGCAGTGAAATATGATATAGTAAATTAGTTCCTTCCTCATTAATCAAACGAGAACGCAACTTCCGATAAATTTTAATAAAGCTAAAGTTAACAGAATATACTCGTAAATAAACATTTCTTCTTGCACTCGTTTTTCAATTTTAATGCTTTTGTTGAATCTCTGTTATAAAATTGAACCAATTATGTAAAAGCTACAAAGGATATTAAAGTTGATTCCCTCTTAATATTTGTCGGAAGCTCAACATATTTCTTCGCAATGAGAACCCAAATAATTATATCCATCAAGGGAATAAATTTATTTATTTTATCTACATAAGCGGGATTAATTTTTATTTTGAAAACACGCACATCAAATTTATAATGTTTTTTTTCTACCCTCTTTTTTCATAATAAACCCACCAATGACAATAGTTTTAAAATATGCTCCCACTACAAATGTATTATTATCATTGAATATGAATATTAAACTTTGTTCATTCCTGGGACTTTCTTTGTACATACTGATATCAAGGGAATATTTACTGAACAGGTAATAGAATGTATCAAAGGATTCAGAATACAAATAAAGATATCAGATTTAATTAAATAATGAACGTTTATTTGTTTATACAAAATTTCTCGAGTAAATACACTGAACCGCACCGCGGTGTATTTTTATTTTCAAGAATGTGTACAACGCAGTGAGAATTTTTTTCATACAAATATATTTAAATATATATATGATGTTACACTTTATTTGTTTTTTAAATTGTGTGCATTGCAATCTTAGGCTACGTCTACATTAAGCGGCACAAAGTATCTAGCCACTCCTAATTAATGATTGAATTAAGAAAAACAAAAGGGCAAAATAAAGCTTATGAAAGCGTATGTTACTGTAAAAATGCAAAACTTTTCTGCATTATATTTAATAAAGCAATTAAAGAAGCCACGGTGCCTGAAATATGGTAAAGAACCCATGTAAATAATGTAAAAAAACTGTAGTCCGATTTCTAAGCTAACACTATTTAGTAACTTAATAGAAAAAAAATCAATATCTAGGTCCACAAATCAAAAGTGTGAAAGTAATCGTGTTCTTCTTACCGAATTCACTGTCGATTATATGGGCAACCGCACTCAAGAAGATATCATATATACAGATTTTACCAAAGCATTTTATAAAATTAATCATAAATGACTACTAAGAAAACATTTATCATTAGCTATTGTACCTTATAATAAATTTAGTTGGTTTACATCTGTATATACTGAACAGATCACAGGCAGTTGCAATAAAGAGCTTTTAATCAGATTTCAATGGAATTTTCCCGGGGATCCAACAGGGTTCTCACCTCGGACCATTTTTATTCATTTTATATATTAATGATTTGGTTGACGTTGAAAAATATTCTCAAATATAATTATTTTACGGAGACGCTACACGTCAAAACGATTGTGTTAATTTACAAAATGATTTAAACAATTTAGCTACCTATTCGAAATGTCATTGTATTTTCCAGCAATAAAATTACATATAATAACAACAAAATTGCAATATTTTTGTTATTTGTTTTTGGGGTGTTACGACGTGTTGCGCTAACTCCTTCTTTACCCAACGTTTCGGACAACTTTAATCTGCCATGATGATGGACACTGTAACGTTGTTAAAGAAGAAGTTAGCGCAAAACGGCATAACACCCCGAAAACAAATAACAAAAATACTTTTGGACGTGAAAATCTTAAATTAAGAACAATTGCAACAGTCTCAGATATTCGTGATCTTTGAATAACCCTCGACAGTAAACTACAATATTACCTACGTATTCAACAAATCACGAATTAAGCTGCTTAAGTGTAAGGTTACATCGTTACAAACACTTTAATAGCATCAATATTACTAAGCAACTCTACTTTACAATCTTAAATCAACGTTGCAACAGTCTCAGATATTCGTGATCTTTGAATAACCCTCGACAGTAAACTACAATATTACCTACGTATTCAACAAATCACGAATTAAGCTGCTTAAGTGTAAGGTTACATCATTACAAACACTTTAATAGCATCAATATTACTAAGCAACTCTACTTTACAATCTTAAATCAACGTTGCAACAGTCTCAGATATTCGTGATCTTTGAATAACCCTCGACAGTAAACTACAATATTACCTAAGTATTGAACAAATCACGAATTAAGCTGCTAAAGTGTAAGGTTTTATCATTAGAAACACTTTAATAGCATCACTAATAATCTAAGTATCTAAGCAACTCTACTTTACCTCTATATAGAGTCTTCTGGAGTTAGCATCAGTTATTTGTTATCCATTTAACAAATTTCAGATTAATGAAATCGAAGCAATTCAAAACAAATTCTTTGAAAGCCTTCGTAATGGGTCATTTGTAAGTTTTAATAATTATGCAGAGGCAGCGTCAAACTTTAAAATTGATCAATTGAGTGTGCGAAGGCATCACTTAGATGTATTATTCTAGTATAAATTAGTTAACAATAATATTGCGCGCTCAACATGCTCTTCTGTCTTGTTCAAAGTAAACCAATGCAAAAAAAAACTGTTAATAAAATTTTTGCTTGAACAGACTATTAAATAGTTACACAATATAAAAAGTGAATACTTTCAATTGCGAGCTTAACAAACATACACATTTAATAAAAAGTATTTTTAGAATACTTTATGAGTAACTATGTACTGTTGTATATAATATAATTCTGTTACAAATTGAATCTGCTTTATGTACGTCCTCTCTACTTACGGTTACCAATAAATGACAATCGTGATTTTGGTTCCATGATAACTCAACACAGTGACAATTCAACACACTTTTAAAAAGTGATATAAAGTCATTAGAAACGATGAAAAATTTTTAACCTAACCTAACCTACTTAACCCAGTTAATAAAGTTTTTGTTTCATCACTTTCCATGACTTTATATAAGTTTTTAAGATGTGATGAATTATCATTATGATGATTTATCCGATTACCCGTGATTTCAGATATGTAAACTAAAAAGAGAAATGTTTTTGATAATTATTATTGTCATGTTGAATTTGATTAATCTTATATCCTGTTTTATTTTTAGAATATGATATTTCTTCTAAATAAGATGTATTTAATTACAACAAGAACAAGCTCAATGAAATAAATGTTTTTTCTTACTTGTCATACGATTTTTCGTTTTTATATTATTTTCCTAGAAATTTCATTACTGTTTGTTTTTTAATATAAATTTTCTTATTAAAAGTAAAGTCACAAGGAGGAAATTCAAAATAGTTTGTATTGTGTCTATTTATATGCTACAAATGAACAAACTGATAAACTGACGACTTTGAAAAAATGAATAAATAAAAGTGTATTCGAGCCTTCCTATAAAATGATTAACCCTTTTGAGGACAATACTCAGTTTTTCATAATGATATTATTACTTATATTTTCGTTTGAAATACCGAGCTGAAATCATTCCAAGCGCCAAGAAATTACTTCGGCATTTATAAAAAAAATTGATATATTATCGGTGACAAATAATTAAATACATTCTTTTGAACATTTGCTGCAAATTATGTATCTATTTGATGAAACTAATCGCTCTTTCCAGGGGTGAGCGGTTCGAGGCAAGCATTTTTTAAATACATCGATTTGAGTTTCGATTTTGTTTTCCTGTTTGAATATATATCGCATTGTAAAAAAATATTTTTCAGTGCCAGGGAACATGTCGTCCTTCTTACTGCGTCAAATGGGGGTAGAGATGTATAAATCAGGAGATAATCTTTTCTACCAGGCTGTCTTTTGCACTGTTTTTTGTACATATAATATTTATAGCGAAACATACTGTTATTTTGTTCTATTGGCAATGTTTTATTTAAACCCGCTAGGGGGTCTGTATTGAGGTTCCAGCGGCCGAGGTGGAAAGAGTAAACTCAACCTAAAAAAACAAAATTCTCAGTTGCCCATCGACAATCTGACCAAAACTAACATACACATCTCCCATATGAGCTACATCAAACACAAAAAGGCTAGAATCATTCCAGAATGTGTTGCTCCTACGATTCATCAAAAGTCCTTTGTTTGTTAGGAATAGCATTTTTAAAACTGGCTCGAAAATTCCTTTACTCCGTAAACATATAATAGATTTAGTCAAAACTTTTTACTCCAAATAAGAATCAAACCTGAATACCTTCATCTCCAACCTTGGTCGATAGAACTTCCGGTTGAATCAATAAACGAATGAATTAATTGACTCGTTGTCGATGATAATGCATCCTATCAACTTTTGGTGGCACTCATACATACACACGCACGCACACACGCGATTCTCAGAAATTGGATTACATCGTAAAAAACAACAGCAGTTATTAAACCAAATAAATCTCGATACCATCCAATTAGGATTTGGTTTAAGTGATAGCGGTGTTCACTCATTTTAGTCAGTTCCTGAGAAGGTAGGTTCAATCCCAGTCAAACAAAAACATATTTTTTTTTTTTAAAGGATATTTAGGAACTTCAGATAAAATATTTTTTTGTTGTCCCTCTCTTCTATCAAGACTTATCTAAAATTCTCTCCCCTGCATTCAATATCTCATCTCTTCTAAGTCTAAACTCGACTCCAATCTTCCATATACTTTAAAAATTAGCCAATTGAAACAAAATTAATACATAAATTCACCGTCACTCTCTCCATTATTGGAAACGATGGCCTAGAACACCCTTGAAAGGTAAAAGCAAGAAAAATGTGAAAAAAAAAACATTTAAACTTTATGGAATGATAATACTACTTTAAATGTACGTTCGGGGCTAGGGGCGAAATGAAAAAAACGTAGCTTGCTATCAGGCTTCATATTAAAAGCGTATTTTTAATAAAATTTTAATGAAGCTTTGTTGTGTTGATACAAATATTTTTTGCATTTGTTATTCTTTGTTATAATTTATATATACAGAGTGCCAATGTGATGTACAATGTAAATATGTTAATATTGACCGGTTATCTAAGTTGACACATGCGTCGGGTTCCCACAAGAAGCAGCCCGTGACTGAAATTGCCAGCAGTGTATTTCACTTTTAAAATGTACCTAGTTTGTAATTTAGGTGAAGCAAATTAATGAATGGGGGTACCTACTGTAATTAATTCTATCTACTAAGTTATAGTTGTACAGCAATTGATTAATTAATACTGCTACGTCAACGTTCCCAAAATCATCTCGAGAATAAAGGACACGCAATTCATCGTAGGAAATATAGAACCGTTTGAATAGACTGCGCACCACTTCCAATGTGTGAATGTCGTGGCGCTTACATTGTATATTAGTATTTATAAGCGAATACATTCAAGACGCATTGGATTCCGCATGATCAAAGCGATGCAACAGTCACTCGCCGTCAAGGCGCTTCGATAATGCACGGGATGAGTTATATATCTGCACTGCTCTAACACGTGATTTGACGTTAAGAGTGTAATCTGTCTCGCTCATGTCACCGTTTCGGCTAGGTTGGGCTGTTTCAGTAGTATGGTAAAATATGGTTCTGTGCACATCGGGGGATGCATGGCCTACTTGCTTTTGTACTGGAATATAGATAAAATAATGACATAAACTTAAATGCTTCCAAAGCTTTGTATAAAAGTTATAAGAAATTCGGGTTTTCGACATAAATTATTTTTCAAGTTAGCAAAAATGTTGGCTATAATAACATCACTTGATTGTATGTCATCTTTGGGGATGCTGTTTGAAGGTTATTTTAGGGGTAAAGGTGAAATAAATAAATTCCACAAAACCTTAACTTAGTTTTAAGAGAATGCTACGAAAACCGTCAACAGCTCTAATATTTAATTTAAGCAGTAAAACTTTCAACGCTTGCAGTGAAATATGATATAGTAAATTAGTTCCTTCCTCATTAATCAAACGAGAACGCAACTTCCGATAAATTTTAATAAAGCTAAAGTTAACAGAATATACTCGTAAATAAACATTTCTTCTTGCACTCGTTTTTCAATTTTAATGCTTTTGTTGAATCTCTGTTATAAAATTGAACCAATTATGTAAAAGCTACAAAGGATATTAAAGTTGATTCCCTCTTAATATTTGTCGGAAGCTCAACATATTTCTTCGCAATGAGAACCCAAATAATTATATCCATCAAGGGAATAAATTTATTTATTTTATCTACATAAGCGGGATTAATTTTTATTTTGAAAACACGCACATCAAATTTATAATGTTTTTTTTCTACCCTCTTTTTTCATAATAAACCCACCAATGACAATAGTTTTAAAATATGCTCCCACTACAAATGTATTATTATCATTGAATATGAATATTAAACTTTGTTCATTCCTGGGACTTTCTTTGTACATACTGATATCAAGGGAATATTTACTGAACAGGTAATAGAATGTATCAAAGGATTCAGAATACAAATAAAGATATCAGATTTAATTAAATAAGGCCCATTTCCACCTCGGTGGCTTCGTCAACAAGCAAAATTGTTGCATCTGAGGCTCGGAAAACCCAAGAGTTATTGTTGAAAAGCCACATCCTCAACGTGTGACTGTTTGGTGCGGTTTATGGTCCGGCGGAGTCATTGGACCTTAATTTTTTGAAAATGAGGCTGGAGCAACAGTTACGGTGAATGGATCGCTATCGAGAGATGATTAATGATTTTTTTATGGACTGAATTGGATGGTATTGATCTGGAGAACGTTTAATTTAAACAAAACGGCGCTACATGCCACACGAGCAACAAAACCATTGATCTTTTACGATTGAATATCAAAATAACACCTCTTATTGGAAAATCCTGTATATCCTGATGATCCTTGTGTCTCACGAAATTGGTTGGTTTTAGTAAATTAAACAAATTTCGTAGTTACAAACATAGTTATTGTATTATTTTATAATTATTTAAAGTTCTAAAAGTTCATTCGTCATTTAAAAGAACCAGCATCAAAAAAATGTGAAATCAAGATGAAATTCTTCGTTAAAATTAAATTTGGTCGAAAATGTTAAATTTTTATATCTTATTTTTATTTTTGCATGAGATAATATTATGAGGATGATTCTTTTACCAAACCAAAAAGCGCGGGGAAGATAAGACGATAATGGTTGCCCGGTTTAACGCGAGAAAGGGAGAAAGACGATGGAAATATTATGATACTGCCATTGGGAAGGAAAGGGACGGTGATGGTATTAGCAAGAAGAAGCGGATATGCATAGATCTTAATCAAATATTTGGCAGGCGGTCTAAGAAAACAAGGAAATAATAATACCGAGAGATTATAAAGATTGGAAAACAAAAATCATTGACAATGAGAAAATCATCGATGCACAACAACTGGTTGAACAAAAAAAAATTAACTATGTGTTGAATTTGTTACTTCGAATGTGATTTATTCATTTGCTAAACTATGTCCGCGAGGAATTGGCGAGTTTGCAAAATAATTTTGTGAATGGAGAAATTGAAATTGGTCCTTAAGCCCAGTGTATCAGTGTTATCTAAAAAAGTGTAGTTAATTTATTCTGAGCGGATATTTAACTTAAATTTAATAAATCGTAAAAACATTCTCTGTATTCATTCAACATTTTAAATGTTAATTTTATGACCAAATAACGGAATTATACTCTAATTGACTTCTATGAATACAAAATAAATATGGTTTTTCCAATTTTTTGGGAATACATCACAGACATTTTCTGTGCATTATATAATATGCTTTCTAGAAAAACAATATTAATTACTATAATAGCTATTTAGAGATAAATGTAACCAAGCATCTAGGTTGTTCATCAGTGGAGCGCATCACATTGGAGAATATCATTGGGCTATCGGGATTGTTCACTTTTGGCAAATAATAGACAATTTGCCTAGCTAGAAACTAATATCGACCTGGCAAGACGTAATAACTCTATTTAGAGATAAATGTAACCAAGCATCTAGGTTGTTCATCAGTGCAGCGCATCACATTGGAGAATATCATTGGGCTATCGAGATTGTTCACTTTTGGCAAATAATAGACAATTTGCCTAGCTAGAAACTAATATCGACCTGGCAAGACGTAATAACTCTTATACACGTTTAAATAAAATAAAATCTAACTCATTGTGCACGATAGTGAAAAATTGTTACTATGGATTCAAAAATTAAAAAGATTAATTTATAACTACTTTTGTGTATAGGTTCTCATTCATCAAAGTTGGAATACAATGGATCTAGAAAAACTTATGATATGACATGAATCATGTATTTCATCAAAACAATGTTCAGAAATCATAATATTCTTGATGTAAGGTTACAGGTTAAGTAGATAGATCCGACCAATTTATTCATTAATTGCTTTCTCAAAAATATTTGAAATGTGATGCTTAAATTATAAACAAATGAAACCATATAATAATACCTGACAGCAACCTCCTCAGTTATTTCATCAAGGCGACAAATAGATAGATTACCGAATAATTGATTACATTTTCATTTGGGAAATGCCGCCATATTATTTTATTGTTATTATTCGCGGATTTGATTTATCTTCATTAATAAAGCTGGCAAGGCTCGCTCTGGAGAAAACAGCTTATAACTTGTTTTAATAATCTTGTTTGTGAATTATAAACTTCTTTCGCGGAGATTAGGTTTTTTTACGAAGAAATTTTATGAAACTTAGTTCATCCGGCTTAAACGGGATTTTCTCGTATAATAAGCAATTTTTAAAAGTTGTTCTTTTCCATCATGCTTTTCTGGTGTGTCTTCCACAAACCATCGTGTTTAGAAGAAATTCACTTTGCTGATGTAAATTTAGATAGCTAATAAAATCGAATTAATATAAACAAACAAAATATCCATATAATTTTGTGAGTAACTTGGACTGAACTGATTGCTAGGCTGAGGTGCGGCGCGGCGCGCTTTATACAGGATGTCCAGGGTCAAAGTGCAGTAACTTCGGGAAATGATTCTACATGATGGTAGGAGCAAAAAAAATTTTTTTTTCCGAAATTCTAATTTTTTTTTCCACTCAAAAAGACATACCTACTAAAAATCCTTAGTGGAGGTACACACTTACCCGATAAATTCGCTGTGTACTTGTCGAGCGCGAGACTGGTGACGTTGTTTATTATTACATCCACCTTCTGTCCGGTACACCCCTAACGTGAAAAAGTATTTTTCACCAAATAGTTTCCTAGAACAGTAAGGTATTTTCTTAAGGAGTTGAACACCATGGTTTTCATAGAAAATGTGGTGGTGTCTTCCAACTGTAGGTATTCGTTGAAGTTTCCGTCGTTGAGAGGTATGTTATCGTAAATGTGGATTAAAAATCCTTATCTTTTTCACGGCATGAAACGATCATTGAAGTAATCAGCTTTCAGAAGAATTAATGAACGAATCTCTTGGTTTTCATAGAAAATGTGTTGGTGTCTTCCAACTGTAGGTATTCGTTGAAGTTTCCATCGTTGAGAGGTATGTTATCGTAAATGTGGATTAAAAATCCTTATCTTTTTCACGGCATGAAACGATCATTGAAGTAATCAGCTTTCAGAAGAATTAATGAACGAATCTCTTGTTACGTAACGGGTGGCCTTCAGGCTCTCTAACCCATTATCGAGTTATGTATAGTGAGTACATGTGAGGTATTTGTTTATAATATTTCTTTAAAGTAAACAAATCACAGCTATTCTGTTACCAGCTGTAAAGCTCGGGAAGCGGGGGTAGTGGGTGTTAGTTCTAGGATGGGCCGGTCGATTTCAAATGATGCAGAAGCAATAATAATGCATTACACACACGCCGGCGCAATTTTTCGTTTGTAGCTGAAAAGTACATCTAAAAGTTGAAATTTCATATTTTTATCTATTTTATTTCTACCATCATGTAGAATCACCTCCCAGAGTAACTGCACTTTGTATAGGCGCAGTGCTTTGTAGACCCGCATGGAGAATTTTAGAAGTCGCATGCAGACCAACGCACTTTCGTCGCGAAGTTTCCAGGATATGCTGCTCGGTCGTACTGCAAGTCTTGAATGTTCCTACTAGTAGCGTGCCGCTACAGATATATGAAAATGAAAATAAAACAAATTATGTTCTAAATTTTGCAAAAAGTTGAGTCAAATAAGCAGGTAAATATATTTGAATCTGACATCAGGATACGTGTTTTAACAAATTCATAATTAAAATTAATTACAGTAAGCTGTAAAGTATCTACCTATGAATTGGTATTTTTTTTCTTTGATGATTCTGCAGTAATTTTACTTGTTCTGATATTTTCTTTAGATATACTTTCAGCTTCACAAATCCTACAATTTAAACATTCCATTAGTTTTTACAGATGTACGCAGGTATTTTATAAAATACTAGCTGAAGTACCCGGCGTTGTTTGAGTTTTACCCAGTTTTTTTAGAAATTACATGAAGACAGTAACAAAGCTTGTGACAAATCATGCAATGTATTCATAAGAATACCGACAGTGTTAACAAAGCTTGTGAATCATGCAATGTATTCATAAAAATACCAACAGTGTTAACAAAGCTTGTGACAAATCATGCAATGTATTCATAAGAATACCAACAGTGTTAACAAAGCTTGTGACAAATCATGAAATGTATTCATAAGAATACCAACAGTGTTAACAAAGCTTTTGACAAATCATGCAATGTATTCATAAGAATACCAACAGTGTTAACAAAGCTTGTGACAAATCATGCAATGTATTCATAACAATACTAACAGTGTTAACAAAACTGTACATTCCAACTAGTCTAGAAAGGTTTCAATTGAAACATTTTGACTCGATTCAACAATTGGCTCAAATTATCTTTTCCGCTTTTGTTTCTGTATAACGCAATTGTTCCATGTTTATAATATTTACAGAAATTTATTATTATTTTTTTACATTAACTCGATACATAATTATCGTTGGGGATTCTGTGCAGTGGGTCAAACGGTCCGGCCAAATGCATCCGCCACGAAGACATGGATAAATCTCACCCATGAAACCGGGCATTCCTCATAAGTTACCAAACGTAAAGCTTAAGGGTTACCTATGGCAGAGTGTTGGTAATCCAATGAATGGATCCAAAGGCGGCGGTACCCAAGACCCGCCTTCCAAATTGTAGAAATGTTAATAGGAAATAAAAAATGCAGTATCTCATTCTACAGTTATGATTCGTAACTCTCTCGCAAACTTTGCCATTTCTTGTTATTATATCTTTGAATGCATTGTTGATGAAAACTTTGGAATTGTTTCACTTGTTGAGGCTTTCCTTGAGACCAGCGAACCAGTGCCCCAGAGGCGAATCTCTGAATACAGCTTTAAGCAAACTTCGTTGAAGTTTTGATGAATAATAAGTTCAAAGCGCTGCAACAATGCGGGAGGCCAAAAACCTTCTATATAATTTGTGTTATTGTAGTGTACTCCTAAGTCGTTTTGGCTGTAAGCATTTGATTGTTTACAAGTAAGTCATGAAATGAAGAAAATTACAAAAAAGCATTTTAAAATCATTTTAAGTGCGCTGTCATTTTATAAATGCATATCTAGCATTGAAATTTAAACTCTTTGCAAAAAACTCCATAAAAGTTACTTGCAGAGGTTTGTATATATACAGAGAAACGCGGAGTACCTTTCATTCAAATAATTATTATTGCAGTTAACCCTTTCAAATTATTACAAGCAATAATAGCCTGAAACAGTTATATAAATTTTAAAAAGTGGTTCCGTTCACCTGATCGGTAATCAAAAGGTGCGACTTCAATTCCCGTTGGCGGCATTAGATTTTTTCAATTTATATTTGTGTTTCAGGCTAATAATTATTGCTTACAATAATTTGCTTTTTTTGCTTCGCATAAAAACCTTTTCTTGTAAAAGTAAGTTTAACTTTAATAAAAACTAACCCTTTCAGACCTGAATTTAAACTGGCAGTGGTAGAACATATATGATTTGAGTTATTTTAAAAATATTGGTGTTTTTTCAGCAGTTAAGAAGTAAGTTATTGCTACTTTCATTTGAAGAATCAGAGGAGTTGTTTCATATAAAATGATAAATCGTACAAATTTATCAGCAAAATCACCGTTCAAAATATAAAATAGCTTCCGCTTGACCTATTAGCTAAATTTAATAAAAAAATAGCGCACAAAGCCAGTTATATCAGCAATTAGAAAACTAGAATCACCATTTTTTATTTGCTATAGATAGTGAATATAAAATTCTGAATTTATGATGTTTCAAATAAACACACGTTATTAACGGATTAATACCTCATCTCAGTCTTACACATAAATAAATAAATATACCTTAATAAATAATGCACCTATTAAATCTAGGGCAAAATAGTTAGTAATAAAAAAAACATTTTTGATTTTTAAGTTTTTGTTTTGGTAAAAAAAAATCAATAAACATCAAATTATTTTAAACCTTGTAAACTGTTGAATAACTTATCAAAATGTCGATTGCAGTACGTAAGAGAAATGTCAAAGAAATAATGATTTTATTAACAAGATAGACTCCAAATTTTTAAAATTCTTCAAAATAAAACAAAATCGACGTAAAACGCAATATTTGCGAGTAAAACCTGCTAACATAACGAGGAGTTTAAATAAACTAACTAAGTTATTTCTTAGGTAAAACACATCTGACTTATTTAAATACGTCAAACTCAGGGAGACGGCGTAATTAACCAACGAAGCGTAAATTATAACCAAATATTTGGTTTCCATCAGGAATTTCTATTCACAGAAAGACTCCTCGAACGGTGAACTTTGTAACAGCAGAAAGACCGACCACCTTTGATGAACATTTTGCCATACTTCGGGGTAATCACAACCAAGCTACCCAACTTGGCCTATTTATACCTGTATATCAGTGGCGGGGAAGCTGGGAGTAATGTGACCAACTTGTTACCGGAAAATAATCAAAAGTTGTTCAATGATAACTCAAAACCATAAGAATTTAACATAAATTTAAAAACAAATATACAGTCATTAAAAGCGATGAAAAAAACTAACATGCAAACCTAATCTAAGTAACCTATTTAACCTAGAATTTGTTTCATCACTTTCCATGACTTTACATCACTTGTCAAAGTTATCCGGACACCATAAAAAATACAAGTCATTTTTATTTACACTTTTTTGTTTTAAATTCATTATAAAGCCAAAAAGTTGTCGAAAACTCACAATTAGTGATCTCTGATTTGTACTCCTTAAGCTTACAAGAGGAATTTTTGAATTATTTATTCATTTATTCATTTATTGTGTCACGACTGCCACTGTTTTACGTCCAACACGACGTTTTTCAATCAATATAGGAAAGTTTTATGAAATGAACGATACGTTGGAACAATAAACATATTTGAAGATGTTGAAAAACCTTTACCTTTTCAATCTGAAAAATGATTCGATTTTCAATAGCCTTTAATAGTTTTTGGATTTCACCAAATAACAATTTCAAATTTATTTTTAATTATGAGCTTTATTTTAAAACTTACATAATACAAAAATAATTAAAATAGTATTCAAAATATTAGCATCCTGTAGATTACATTTGTTAACCGATTACCATATTTCCTTGTTTTGACTTCTCCCCTTCCAATTCTCCGTCGCCACAAAACCCCACCAAAACATCTTATTATTTTTGTACCTACTTAATTGCATAATTTTAAGTTTTTTATTCAAAAGTTTTACAGTAGTAAAACAGCAAAATATACATATTATTAGAGTAATAAAAACTTATCATTTTATACACATAAAACAGAAATATATACTTTTTATTCACAACTAATTATTTTTGCTTTGATGTAGGACGGCGATGTTTAAAATATATCGAAAAGGTCTGTGTATGCATTGGTATTTCCATGAAATCGCGCTAGTGGGAAGTGATATGAATAGTTATACTATGGTTGTCACAGTGGATAAGATAGTGAAGTCGAGTAAGATTAACAAAGACACAGATATGTACAACACTTAACATTTGAGGGCAGTCTATGAAGTTATTCAGTAATTTGAATAGTAATATAAAAGCATTAAAATTTCGCCGGGTAGAAAATAGCGGTAGTTTCCGATTACACATTATTGATTTGTAACAGCTACAAATTACAGGTTGTCTCAAGGTTTTTCCAAATATTGTTGGCTAAAGCCAATGGGAAAGAGTAATTCAAGTAATTTTATAGTGCACTACATATTTTATTACGACGTTATGAAATTAATGCGAGAAATGTTTGAGGTATGCAAAAAATAATTGCCAATATTTTCTCAGTTATTAAAGTAAATAATGTATCCCAGCCTCCCCCACAGAACAGGTGTGCCAATGTAAGAGGGAATGAGTTAGGAAGAACGTCTCGGCGACAAAGCCCGCCAGCTGACAACACGGAGCGGCGAGGACAAACGGAAACCTTACGTTACTCGAACAAATTCCCCCGACCCCTTTGATTCGACGCCGACTCGCGACGCCCGCCCCACGCGCCGCGACGCTCCTTTCACGGGACGACTGCGAGGAATAATTACTCTGATAGTGGGACGGTGATACAGAACAACCCTCAAATTTTGAATGGTGAGGAATTATTAATAAGCCGCAGATTGACAATGTATTAATGGGCTCGAATTTATTTATTAATTTATTAAGGTGATTGTTCAATTTGTTTGGTGAAGGTTGTATTATTGGTTTTATACGTATTTTGTTGAAACGTGCTCTTGACTTTAGTGTAATTTGATTGTAGAATAAATATGATTTTAACATTTCTCAGGGGATTGTCGAAAAGGCAGTTTATTTATTGATCTTCAGTACAACTACAATATAAGAGAATATCTAACTCAATTTTTTGAGGATATTAATTTTAGACTAATATGTTTTTAATACATTCATTTAAATTGTTGAAATTAAATTTTAAATTATCAGTCCCATAGCCCCTATACAAAATTATTTTGATTCACTTTCATGTTCCTACCATTAGATAAAGGTTATGTATTTTTTATTTGATAAACTGATTTGTTGACGCAACTTCATGCATCTCCAACTGACTAACACAATATGTTCCTGCATTCCCTCACAAAACCTGTTACCCAAATACCTGTTCCTATCATCAGACAAATTCCAAACTATCAAGTTCGGAATACCTACGTGATTGACAATTGCAATATTTTATCGATAATTTCTCACTCTGTTGAGAAAATCTGTGCAGTGTATCTTTTTCGAGGATCCCACCACTTACCCGCCCCGGTATAGGTAACTTATGGTTACCCCTTCAGGGCACTAGCATGGACTCTAATTTTTTTTTTCATGAACGACTCTACATTTAAAGAACGAAGCTAAACCTCGAATGTCCCCGCATACGTTGTTAGCAAGCAGTATGCAAGTGCTTGGTTATGTACAGGTTAGTATAGTGTTAGTAAATGCTTACCTTTTGATTAGTGGATATAGGGATGAAGAATAAAACACATAGGAGGACACTAGGTCCGCCAAAACCAGTTTTGTGTACATAATGCACTTGAAAGGAAAAGTCAGAACATTATATTTAAAATGGTATGAACTAAGGTACATCTGAGAGAGGAGCTAAGAACTTCCCTCTCGGCAGTCCAGAGTTGGGTGAGACTGTGATCAGGCTGTCCGATGCGAGTTTCGGGTACCGCGCCCTTAAGCCGATTTCCCGATGGAGCCCTGACGAAAGTGTAACTGGGAACAGTTGGGTAGGAACCCGAAGACCCTAGGGAGTTGAAGTAGCGTCGGGTTGTCGGAGGCGGGGCGGAAGGTTTCCTAGTTCGAATCGGACATCCTTCTGACCTCCCACCGTCCTCAGGGGTGGCGCGTTTGGTCAGTAAGAAACGCCTCTTCAGGGGAAGCCCGATAGTCAGTGCGCGGGGACGAGGTTCAGATCCACCCCCATAAGGGGAGTAGGACAAAACAGAACAAACAGTTCAGTCTTATCAGGAGCAAGAACACTCTCATTCTACGTACTGGTGTAAGAACTAATATGTCAATCCTACAATTAGAAAAAGACAAGAAAGATTAATTGGAGCGAGATGGATGGAGGAAGGGAGAAGATTTTGGGAGGGAAACAATTTAAAACAAGATTAGTAAAGCGAACGAGGATGTGTGACCAAATTACAGATGTTGCCAAAATTAGTGATCGGTGAGGATGAGCTGATGACGAGGACTCCTGTAAGATGCATCAAATAAGAAATAAGTTTCTTAGCTATGAAAATAGCTGTGTCAGACAGGTAGTATAACGGAGATCAGTTTGCTTCACGGCCGGTACACGGGTTGACGGGGATCAGTAGATTGGGTACATCGGTGAGGTCAGGCTAAAAGGTGGATAGCAAGGAACAATTTGGTACATATAAGGTTAAGGAAGAGATAATTAGTGCATAAAGGTAACATTGTACAAAAGAAGATCAGTGCGTAAAGGTAAAAGAGTAAAGAATAGCGTGTACCTAAGATTCAGGAGCATATACACCTGGGTGCTGAATTAGCTAATCCTCGACTCTCAAAACCGACCATCTTTCAACCCATGTCTTCGTAAATTTCCGCAAGCATTCAAAATTCACTTTATTCGAAACGAGATCGGTAGTCCAAACCGGTCTCGTAATAACATCCAAACCCTTCAGTAATTCATCTCTGGCATCCATCAAAATCTCACAGTGCCACAAAATGTGCTCGGCGGTTTGGTCCGTACTGCCGCAGGCACAGTTGGGATGGGGTGACAGGGAGAATCTGTGAAGTCTCCCCCTGAATTCCCCATGGCCCGACAGTAATTGAACCATATAGTGGTCCGTATTAATGAACGCCCCTTCCATTCTGAGTTTAACTGAAGGGAAGAAGGAGAAAGTCCATCTTCCCTTATTCGACCTATCCCACCGAGATTGCCACTCGTTGAGTGTCAGCTCTCGCATTTGTTTAAGTCGGCCAGGTAGGGTCCCGGCACCGCCTGGTGTAATCGTAATACCGAGGTGGTTGGCCGGGAGACCCCTGGTCAGCTTTTTCTTAGTGAGCACCTCCCTAATCTCTAGATCGATTGGCAGGACACCTGCCAACACTGGAAGTGCGTCCGAAGAAACTGTTCTATAGGCACCAGTAAGTGCCAACAAGGGAGTTCGCTGTCCCCTCTTGAGAGCCGAGAGTATAAGGGCATTATCCAGACGATGTTCCCAGACGCAGGCGGCATAGGTGACTTGCGCCACAAATACCCCCCTGTATAGGAGACGGATCGCTGGTGTCCTTAATCCCCATTCCGTGGTGGAGATTCTCCTCAGCTTCAGAAAAAGGGCCTGGGCCTCGGTGGAGACTTTCTTAACATGGGCTAAGAAAGAGGACGATCGATCTAAAGTAACTCCAAGATATTTTACTGTCTCGACAAACTTGATTCTGGTATCTCCCATTTTGATGGTCGGATTTCTCTCTCTACTCAGAAATCCTTTCATCAGGAGACCCATGGTCTTTTGGGGAGCGAAGTTCAGTCTATTTCTCTTCCCCCATTGGAGGATCATGTTCAAACCTTCCCCTGCCTTTCTTTCCAGTTCTCTCCTGCTGTTCCCCGCAACCAAGAACAATTTATCATCAGCGTAGTCAACCGAGATACATCCAGCAGGCAAGGGCAGCCTGGAGGAATCATCAAACTCAATATTCCAAAATTCGGGGGCCAAAACCGACCCCTGTGGGCAACCCATGTCCACCTCACGTTCGATGACAAAGTCACCGAAAGTGAGTATAATGGTTCTGTCGTTGAAGAAATCGGAGCAAATTTTAAAGAGCCTCGGGGGGCAGTTTCTACTTTTGAGCTTGGTAAGTATCATCGGCCACCACGCATGATCGAAGGCACCTGTGATATCTAAAAAGATTCCCACCACATACCTCTCAGGCCGAACCTTCACCCATTCAAGCGCATGCATAAGGGCGTGCTCTGTAGATTTACCGGGGACAAAACCGAACTGGCTCGGGCTGGGGGTGGAGAGAGTCCGACGCAGGCGTTCTCTGATCAGTTTTTCGAGGACCTTACCCATTATAGGCAGCAAGGTGATCGGGCGGTAGGCTTTAACGTCCGAGCGTGGTTTGTCGGACCCCTTTGGTATAATCTTAAGCACGCCCCTCTTCCATTCCGAAGGGAAGACTCCTCTTCGCAAGCACGTCTCCATGACCTGGAAGAACTCCTCCCGGGCATAGAGCCATACATTCTTCACGATTATTCCATTGATTCTATCATGCCCAGGTGCCTTCTTGGGACCTAAACCCTTTATTATGATATCCATTTCTTCTCTAGTAAGGCGCAACTTGTCCTCCTGGGAGAGGGTACTCGGCGGAATCCTTGACAGATTTCTGATCTGTTTGTGGTGGTCGCTTTCCCCAACTACTGAGTCTACGGGGACTAACTTTCCCAGAAGTGTATTGAGAGTGGACGCCACATCCACTGTCTCAACGTCCCTTCCCTCTAAATTATTGATTACGCTTGAAAGATACCGTTCAGAGCCTTTTCCGGATTTCTCAAAGGCGCTGTGGATTTCCCACGGGTTGGCGTTACCTATTTCTTTAACCCAATTATGCCAGTTAGCTCGTTTTGCCGAGAGAACGGCCAACTTGAAGGTTCTACGCGCGGCGCTGAGGCATCCCTTGCGGGCAGCGATCTCCTCTTCCGTAAAGCCGCCGCGCCTGGTAGCACCCATCGCCCTGTAGGCCTTCTTGTAGGCCCCCTTCAGCAAAGTCAGCTCAGGCGACCACCAAGGAGTCTTTATGGTCCTCCTTGGGTTTACTCTTCCCAAGGAGGACTCTGCAGCCGACACTACCGCTGCATTGAAAAAATTCCCCAAATTGTCCGGATCTCTTGCTGCTACGTCATGGAAGCCCCTTAAAGTGTCGCCTAGCGCCGCCCCAAAGCTATCCCAATTCGCCATAGTGGTTTTGAAACTCCAAGAGGATCTTGGAGTCCCGGTCTTTTTGACACCCACAGTAAAGGTAATGAGCCTATGATCGGAGGCTATTGCGCATTCATGTACCTTCCAATGCGATATCTTGGCCGCAACAGATCCAGAGCAGAGAGTTAGATTGCAGTGTATCTATACGTTAAGTGTCACTCAGTGTATTATCGAGTCTGCTAAGAGAACTGTTGGGAAGTGAGAGCTTCACAAATGCACTCATAGAGGCCAGTGCATAGAGCTTGCTTGGAAGTCCGCAAGATGGCAACTAGTAGCCAGTAGTCGCCAAACTTATTGTTTTCAGATCTCATTTAGCCAGCTTCTAGTTTGAGTCACCATTGTAATACGCGAAGTATTAATAAATCCCTGATTTAAAACAAATAACCTATTTTTATTTTTATAAGCAATAATTGTTCGCCTGAAACACTCATCCACATTGAAAAAATCTCCTGATAAAAAATACATGACGCCAACGGGACTCGAACCCGTGTCCATTCGATTTCCGGTCGAAAGCTCTGACCACTGAGCTATGGAGGCTTATCTCTTACCCGCGAAATTATTCAATATATGCTAGTGTTTCATTCAAAAATTACTGCTTGTTACATTTTTTTTTCACCTGAGAACAACCAACTTTATTTTATATGAGAAAGGCATTGTAAGTGCTAACTCTCTCACTAGATGGCGTTGAGACAAATTGTCTACATTTTTAGGTGAAATACTTGAATTTGTCAAATATTAATTATTATTTTTCTAGCCTCCATAGCTCAGTGGTCAGAGCTTTCGACCGGAAATCGAATGGACACGGGTTCGAGTCCCGTTGGCGTCATGTATTTTTTATCAGGAGATTTTTTTCAATGTGGATGAGTGTTTCAGGCGAACAATTATTGCTTATAAAAATAAAAATAATTGTTATCCTTTGTGCTATGCATAAATGAAATCTTGTCTTAAAAACATTAATTTATCAAAAAAATAATAATTAATATTTGACAAGTTCAAGTATTTCACCTAAAAATGTAGACAATTTGTCTCAACGCCATCTAGTGAGAGAGTTAGCACTTACAATGCCTTTCTCATATAAAATAAAGTTGGTTGTTCTCAGGTGAAAAAAATGTAACAAGCAGTAATTTTTGAATGAAACACTAGCATATATTGAATAATTTCGCGGGTAAGAGATAAGCCTCCATAGCTCAGTGGTCAGAGCTTTCGACCAGAAATCGAATGGACACGGGTTCGAGTCCCGTTGGCGTCATGTATTTTTTATCAGGAGATTTTTTCAATGTGGATGAGTGTTTCAGGCGAACAATTATTGCTTATAAAAATAAAAATAATTGTTATCCTTTGTGCTATGCATAGATAAAATCTTGTCTTAAAAACATTAATTTATCAAAAAAATAATAATTAAATAACCTATTATTTAAAATCTCCTTCCACGACGAGTTGGAGAACTGTTTGTGAACTCTCACAAGACGTGCTTCAGAAGACCAGTCCCAATTCAAACTAAATGCTAACCAGCTATCCCAAGTAGTTGTAACAATTTGAAAGTGAAAATATTGATTACAGTCCACCGCAAATATTGATTTGGATGCAATGTGCGACCACATTAATAATTAAATTTTGCAAAGGAACCTTTCATTAAATACAATCATATATTATACAGCACAAGAACATATTATTAACTTCATGAAAGTGAAATAAACCGTAATATATAAACGCGCCCAAAATAAAGTATTATAATATGTAAATATTTTAATTTATTACAGCCTTATTTGAACTTCTTTATTAGTTTTGTTATTAATTTTCTTGAAATAATTAACATTGTAATTTAAGAATACGTAATTCTTGTTAAAAATATAATATTTTATAGTTAAAATTAATGACGAAACCCCGAAACCCCGAAAAAGAGAATTTCAATATTAGGTCCTCTAAATCATAAAATTATGTTTTACCTAACCCCGATGAGAATAAATACAATATAATGTAAGGTAAAATTATTTTAATTTTATTTATTGGGCTTTATTATTCATAAAATAATTATAACTAACACGAAACAACACACTTTTAATGGCCGAAAAATGATCAAACCACAAAAATGATAAAAACAGGTCATCAAAAAATACCCTTCATAAAGCATCTCAAAAGATGACATGGCCCCTGTGGGAAATGATTTTTTAAAGTCCTTTATATTTTAATATATTTTTAATTTTTTTTTTGTTCTACGCTAAGTCCACATAAAAGGTCCTGAGGAAAATAATTTCCCTCATCTTTGGAGATGCTGTGTGAAAGGTTTTTTAAGGAGATGAAGGAGTGAAATGGTCTATGAAGAAACCCATGTTGTAGGAGGGAGGAAACACAGAGGCCGGCAGAGTCGTAGAAGCCATCCGTTATCATGTGACAAATGTCAACCGAGTACATATATTGTGCGTTTGGCGTGTTTATTAAAAAACATATTAAATCTTAAACAATAACGTTACATATTTTAAAACATTATTTGATAGTTCCTACTTAGGTATTTCTTATTCTCTAAATTCAATTAAAGTGTAAGTTTTGACAAAAGGCACACGCAGTTTCTTGTTCTATACTAATTTGAGCCAACGAAACTTTGAAAGTCCCATCGCGCTTTCATCACGGGAGCGCAGCAGTAGTGAGGAGGAATACTTCCCGTATCAAATACCCCGCCAGGCGTCATTAGTATTCATTTCGTCAGATCGCTGGAGTTTCGTTAATTATTTGAAGGTAATTCGACTCACAAGGACACAGGAGAACGAAATAAGAGCAGCCCCCGCAGGCCTGGAACTGTTTGTACGCGCAGAAGAGGATTGGGCTTAAAAACAGGGCAATGTTTAACCTTTACGTTCTGTTGGCATCCTGGTAGTTTTTGCGTTTTCCAGGAAAGCTGCTAAGCTTTGTGATGTTTTGAATAATAAATAAAATACATACGATAAATAATAAACGAACGTGCTCAAAAAATTTTTTTGTTTAGACAACGACGGAAGATTTATGGACAGACAGGCCTGGAGTAAACAGATTCCCACGGGAAAGGAGAGACCGGAGCGACAGTCGAGTTTTGAACTTGGGTGCATTGACAGCCCCGAGAAAGGGATACAAATCAGAAGTGTTGTTTGAAATTACAGTTAATTATTGAATTCAAGTGGTATTAGAGAGTATTGCGGAATATTGAATTAAAGTGAAAGATTATTGATCCGGCGTTTGTGTGAAGTGAAAGTGGTTCGACTCAGTGGGAAAACAATTAATAATAATGACAATAATAATAATTGGATAATTTGTAGAGCGCCGTTTTGTAAAAACCCACCTCAGGGGCGCCAGGTGTTGTGCAATCGCGATTGTGTTATAAAGTTGTGTTGATTTAAACGTGATTTCGTATACAGTTCGAACTAGATTGCTTGTCTTAAAAACATGAAAATAATAAAAATAATGATTGCGTTTTTAAAATAGAGTGAATGTACTTAAAGGCAGGAAGTGTTTAATCGGGCTAAGTTATTGATTTGGCGAGATGGCATTCTATCCACGGAGACCGAAAACCAGAGAATCAAATAGATTATTAACTGTGGGTTCGAATCCTAACAGATTAGGGAGGTACAATTTTATTTACAGGAATATTTAATTACCCTTTTATAAGCGTAGGGAGGAGGTCGAAAATTAAAGTGATTTAGCTATATAGTGTAACCAGGTAAGCTTCACGCTGAGAATGAGAGGTGCCTAACTGGGTGAGTTTTTTTATATTATTTATTAAATTTCAGAGGACCTTTTTAAAAGACGGATACAACCGAGGTACAGGAACTAAGTTTACGACACCTGCCGCCCAAATAATGTTATCATTAACAGGGATGTGCTAGGCGAACCGTCAATCAGCTGTGAGCGAGGGACGAGTCAACGACCTTTTCATATATAGGCCGAGAGGCGCGGAGTACAGTCAGTCAAAGGGGAAGTTTTGCTAGCGTATGCCGTCCCAAATTGAAAGCGATCGGATGCAACCAGACGGAACGAAATGAAAACTTTTCTTCTGTTATTTGACTTTCTAATTTAATACTTTTCATCTATTATTTGACTTTCTAAGTTACGAATTGGGATGCACAAAAACAAATCTAAAGTCGAAAGAGGGAGATGGTAATCTCCGAAATAAAACTACCAACCGAACAACTTTTCTCAACAGGTATCTTTCGAGAGGTAGGCAGCCTCTTTAAATTAAATGCAAAAAATCAAACCAATTATCCGTTTATACCTTACCTGAGAGGATAGGTATTCAGTAGAAGTTACCCATACCTAATACACGAGGATGCTAGTAACCTCATAAAATAAATACTGGAACCAAATATTAAAATACAGACAGTCCTCATCCCAAATTTGGCATTTCGAGTAGACCTTACATATATCTCACATGATAATTGGCTGAATGGGTAGGCACACAACCTATCGTTAATAAGCAGGCAAAATGTCGACAAGATCGTCGTGTGTTACCTATGTATTGACCTAGAAAGGGATGTAAATCCCCGACGGCGTGGGAGTTACAACGTTTTCTGGAGGTGGCACGTAACTTAGGACCTTGCGTGTCACATTTTCGCGACTAGATTCGTGACAAGGGATGTCATGGTTTTCCCCTTCTACACTCAGTAAAGTAGATTTTCCTGGAGGTGTTTGAGATTGGGGCAATTCTGAAATTGGTGATGAGACCTGGTTTTCTTTATTCTGGCGTGAAGGTTGCCGATTTGGAACAAGGGGAGACCCGGCCGGTTGTGATATCCAGACACGCAGATATCGATCGCCTTGCTCAAATTATCATCCATCAGTTTTGTTTGGTAAGAGGAGGAGTCAATCTTAGCTTGAAAAAAATTCATTTCCTTTCCTCTCCTTCCCCTCCCAAAATATATACATGGATGGCGCCGACAACTAACACCATAAACTTATCGTATGTATATCACATATATAAAATCTAACACTTTATTATATTCACATTACCCTACGATAGGTAGAATCGAGTAGCTAGTGGGGGGGGGGGAGCAGGCGACTTAGGAGATAAGGTTTATGAAATGGTTTTGAAACACAGCGGTAATGGATTCAACTCACTCTATCTCAAAAGAACCAAGGGATACCACACAAAACATAAATAACTAGGTTTCTAAACCGAGAAACAAAAACCCAACACAACGTTCGGTGAAGCCTTTTTATACTGAACCGTCACGTGAAATGAGTACGTTCAAGGTTGTACGTCACGTAGACAAACTAGAATGTACACTCTTGAAGGGGTGTGTAATAAAGAAAAGACGGCAGGGAGGACCTACCCTCCCCGGATATATATATAACCAAAGCCTTATGGAAAAGTTACCTACGGGACTTAAGGAAAATTATCGTAGAAAGAAGAGAAGGAAAAGTTTGAAGTAGAAAGGTCAGATCATTACATCTGATGCCGCAAACCAGGAGAGATAGATTTAAAAGCTGGCTTGAGTTCATTACTGTTGTTGAGGGAAAAATGGATTTCATAAACCTTATTAATTCACACTAACAGCAAAAGAAATGGTACCTATCGTCAAAAATGATAACAGAGACATCGTACTTCAAAGGCAAAATAGAATAAACAGACAGACCCGGAAAACATTGAATTCATTGTGACGACAAAAAACATCTAAAATGTTCATAAACAACGAAGCCAAAGGATAAACAAACATCGAAATCGGATTAATTATAACACAAGAATTAGAATAACTGTAAACAATTATTGTTTATTCCAGATCTAAAAGGCAGAGAATGTTTAAGTCATAAATAACACAGACGGACAAAAAACCATCGGATCACAGCCGAGGACACAAAATAAAAACAAATCAACATGGAAATAAATAATACTCGAACATAATACAAATAACGTATTGAGATGAAACAACACTGTTTAAACAATTAACTCAAAGTTTAAAATTCGAAAATAAACAAGTGTGACATGACATATTGAATTTCTACCCATAAAGACACGAAACACTTGAAAAAGCTGAGGGCGGAAAAAAACTCACCAGTAGAACAAGCCGATAATCACGGGAACCAAAAAATAAACAGATGCTAGGTTAGAAACGAAGAACAGGGGCGCTCAACATTTTGGAAGAATTAAAATAAAATTTAAAATAAAAATAAAAAATAAATACAGAGGTATTCGAGAAACGTAAATTACCTATAGTTATTTCTAATCCCATCGACTAACACGTGGAAGCGAGATTACCCGCTGGGCTTAGAACTAAAGGGAGGCTGTGATGTTTTGAATAATAAATAAAATACATACGATAAATAATAAACGAACGTGCTCAAAAATTTTTTTTGTTTAGACAACGACGGAAGATTTATGGACAGACAGGCCTGGAGTAAACAGATTCCCACGGGAAAGGAGAGACCGGAGCGACAGTCGAGTTTTGAACTTGGGTGCATTGACAGCCCCGAGAAAGGGATACAAATCAGAAGTGTTGTTTGAAATTACAGTTAATTATTGAATTCAAGTGGTATTAGAGAGTATTGCGGAATATTGAATTAAAGTGAAAGATTATTGATCCGGCGTTTGTGTGAAGTGAAAGTGGTTCGACTCAGTGGGAAAACAATTAATAATAATGACAATAATAATAATTGGATAATTTGTAGAGCGCCGTTTTGTAAAAACCCACCTCAGGGGCGCCAGGTGTTGTGCAATCGCGATTGTGTTATAAAGTTGTGTTGATTTAAACGTGATTTCGTATACAGTTCGAACTAGATTGCTTGTCTTAAAAACATGAAAATAATAAAAATAATGATTGCGTTTTTAAAATAGAGTGAATGTACTTAAAGGCAGGAAGTGTTTAATCGGGCTAAGTTATTGATTTGGCGAGATGGCATTCTATCCACGGAGACCGAAAACCAGAGAATCAAATAGATTATTAACTGTGGGTTCGAATCCTAACAGATTAGGGAGGTACAATTTTATTTACAGGAATATTTAATTACCCTTTTATAAGCGTAGGGAGGAGGTCGAAAATTAAAGTGATTTAGCTATATAGTGTAACCAGGTAAGCTTCACGCTGAGAATGAGAGGTGCCTAACTGGGTGAGTTTTTTTATATTATTTATTAAATTTCAGAGGACCTTTTTAAAAGACGGATACAACCGAGGTACAGGAACTAAGTTTACGACACCTGCCGCCCAAATAATGTTATCATTAACAGGGATGTGCTAGGCGAACCGTCAATCAGCTGTGAGCGAGGGACGAGTCAACGACCTTTTCATATATAGGCCGAGAGGCGCGGAGTACAGTCAGTCAAAGAGGAAGTTTTGCTAGCGTATGCCGTCCCAAATTGAAAGCGATCGGATGCAACCAGACGGAACGAAATGAAAACTTTTCTTCTGTTATTTGACTTTCTAATTTAATACTTTTCATCTATTATTTGACTTTCTAAGTTACGAATTGGGATGCACAAAAACAAATCTAAAGTCGAAAGAGGGAGATGGTAATCTCCGAAATAAAACTACCAACCGAACAACTTTTCTCAACAGGTATCTTTCGAGAGGTAGGCAGCCTCTTTAAATTAAATGCAAAAAATCAAACCAATTATCCGTTTATACCTTACCTGAGAGGATAGGTATTCAGTAGAAGTTACCCATACCTAATACACGAGGATGCTAGTAACCTCATAAAATAAATACTGGAACCAAATATTAAAATACAGACAGTCCTCATCCCAAATTTGGCATTTCGAGTAGACCTTACATATATCTCACATGATAATTGGCTGAATGGGTAGGCACACAACCTATCGTTAATAAGCAGGCAAAATGTCGACAAGATCGTCGTGTGTTACCTATGTATTGACCTAGAAAGGGATGTAAATCCCCGACGGCGTGGGAGTTACAACGTTTTCTGGAGGTGGCACGTAACTTAGGACCTTGCGTGTCACATTTTCGCGACTAGATTCGTGACAAGGGATGTCATGGTTTTCCCCTTCTACACTCAGTAAAGTAGATTTTCCTGGAGGTGTTTGAGATTGGGGCAATTCTGAAATTGGTGATGAGACCTGGTTTTCTTTATTCTGGCGTGAAGGTTGCCGATTTGGAACAAGGGGAGACCCGGCCGGTTGTGATATCCAGACACGCAGATATCGATCGCCTTGCTCAAATTATCATCCATCAGTTTTGTTTGGTAAGAGGAGGAGTCAATCTTAGCTTGAAAAAAATTCATTTCCTTTCCTCTCCTTCCCCTCCCAAAATATATACATGGATGGCGCCGACAACTAACACCATAAACTTATCGTATGTATATCACATATATAAAATCTAACACTTTATTATATTCACATTACCCTACGATAGGTAGAATCGAGTAGCTAGTGGGGGGGGGGAGCAGGCGACTTAGGAGATAAGGTTTATGAAATGGTTTTGAAACACAGCGGTAATGGATTCAACTCACTCTATCTCAAAAGAACCAAGGGATACCACACAAAACATAAATAACTAGGTTTCTAAACCGAGAAACAAAAACCCAACACAACGTTCGGTGAAGCCTTTTTATACTGAACCGTCACGTGAAATGAGTACGTTCAAGGTCGTACGTCACGTAGACAAACTAGGATGTACACTCTTGAAGGGGTGTGTAATAAAGAAAAGACGGCAGGGAGGACCTACCCTCCCCGGATATATATATAACCAAAGCCTTATGGAAAAGTTACCTACGGGACTTAAGGAAAATTATCGTAGAAAGAAGAGAAGGAAAAGTTTGAAGTAGAAAGGTCAGATCATTACAGCTTTTGTCGGCTGGGTGAATGCAGATAATTCGTTTTTGAAGGATTTTTTTTCTGTCATAAAATGAAATCAAGAAACGATGTGAAATTTCGCCATAAATATCAAATTTCTAGATTATAAATATATATTTGTTAATGTAGATCAAATGTTCTCACATGTAATCATTAAAAATAGATTTGGTAGACGATTATAGGTACCTTCCTATCTTTATTTCCTTACAAACTTCCCACAGCATCACCTAATATGATATAGGCTGTGAGGGAGGTTATTTTCCTCAGTGCCTCCTATGTAGGGTTAATGTTATTAAGAATAAAATTTTCATATGAAATCACAAAATTTCTAAGTAGGTTCTATATAATACCTTCAAAATTTTTTCTTCAAAAATTAAAAAAAATATTCCAGTAAAATTAAACAAATAATAATTCATCCCTGCGTCGGTTTTCCTTTTGTGTGATTAATAACGCCCAACATGGTGGTTGCTGGGTACCGGGTAGGTTCGGGTGACTGACTCTACGCGATATGACCGCATCCGTTAATGAACCCGTCGCCAATTAAAACAGAATTTCAATCTTCATTGTTGTTTGTAACCACATTTTGAAAAGCATTATTACTAGTTATTATTGTTGCGAAGGCTTGTATGTTAACAACATTAATGAACACCTCTGTAATGAAATACAATTGAAATTTTCTGAAAATCGAATTACCGGGGAATATATCACTGTTCTTCATGGATAAAAATCATTCCCTTTTCATAGTGATTTTTTCGCTGAAACAGAATTATTGGCTGTTACGCTCGTGAAAATTCAATTAATAATAATTCAATCAATCTGCCTCTTCATGCACTGTAAAAATTTATCAGTCATGTTTTGTGAAATGAATTTTATCTTGAAATACTTGGTTTAAAAATGAAAATCGGTTCAAGCTTTTAGCAAATTTAATAAGGTCTAGTTAAAATAAATGAATGATCAAAAACATGCGTATCCTGGGTTTACTCATGATATCTCTTATTAAAAAAACTCCGGCTTTAGCAAAACACTTAAATTTTTAATGTTATTGATTGACAAGGGGCTGTGATGTTTTAATTAGCAGGCGTTAGGAATAAATGGACCCCGACTGTTGTGTGTTACATTATAATAAATATTCATTCTTAAAGTGACTGGTACATACAATATCTCGCGTCTGTGTGTTGATCGGAGCAATGCGATCCTACCAGAATCACAAGTATCTCTAGACAGAGAGAGGATCGAACTACTCCTTTTTCGGACCCAGTACCGGACGCGACTTACATCGTCATCGTTGACCGCCATGAGGTTCTCACCTTATTTATTGTCCCTTCAGTCTCTGCAATAATCAACAGCTAACGCCATCTATCGGTAACCAAATAGACTAATCTCATGCCATCTATGGTCGAGCTCAAACACTAATGATACCACAATTTTCTATAATGATTTTTGGTATTATGCAGTGTTGTGCTTCCTACTCGTTTAACCATTTTTTGTTCCAATAACTATACCCAGGATCAATCAACAATCCAAACCGTTATCAATATCTACTATTAAATGCAATGAAATCATAACATCAGGGCAGTTATACTTCTTCTACTGGCAACTGAAAATTACCCAGAATTCAACAAATAAAAGTCCAGAAAATCCAGGTGTTTGAAGTAAATATTAGAAGTAATTAGTATTAATTAGATTTATTGTTATTACTAGCTTAAGCTGAAACCATATGTATACAGTGACCATTCTCCTATTTTGATAGTCAAGTGTTCAAATTTCATCAATCTTGGATTAAGCTGTAGATATTTTTATAAACAAACATACAAATCCACACCGGCATATTTTTTTTAATATACATAATATACTTTATACACCATAATAAGGATAGAATATACATATTTAAAAAAAATATTTATTCACGACATGAAGTCTTTTACATGCATATAATGTTTAAGGTAAACTGATAACGAGCACAATAATGAGTGTATATTACATAGCATAATAGGCCGAGTACAGATAATATAAGCAGGTAAAATACTAGTTATCGTTGAAGGTTGTTGTACATTCAAGTAATTAGTTTATAATAAATAATAATTATAGTACAAGATAGGTACTTAAGGCACTATGAAAGTAGTAGCGGAACAATAATTTATAGAAATATTGATGTTAGTAAAATAAATATGAAATGTTTATTGTTGAGCATGTTAGTATTTAGCAAACCTTTATAATGCTAGATTGGGTATTAAACAGAACAAAGCTTAACATTAGTTTAGGAATAAACAAGAACGATTTGTTGTAAAGCAAATTTGTAATCAACAAACATTTATTACGCCCGATTGAGTGTTTTATTGAACATAGAAAAAAATATAAAAATAAAGTGTGTATGTAAGAAAAAAGACATTTTGTGTAACAGTTACAAATATTCTAGAATATTGTTTTTTTTAGTTTGAACATAATAATTACCTAGTCTGTGTAACCTTAACGAATTTTCGAAATAATTATTAGGTAAATAATATGTAGGTATTATGTAGACGAACAAACAAAATTGATCGTTATAATTCTCATAAATCTGACTAATCCCTTTATAGCCACAATTACGCAGAAAATCCATAATGCAAAAACAGACTATTATAATCGCCGTAATCAAAATTTCATCCGAAAAATAATATCCAATCAACCAAACCCCCGAAAACAACGTACACCTCCCAACGCTGAGTCCAAAGCGGCGTGTGACACTTCTCCTCTATTAGTCACCTGATTGTATCGTTTAGCGGTGGCGCTGGCCTCTCAGGATTACCGAAGTGACAAACTTATAGAAGTGTATTATGGGCGCGTTGGGGTGCCCGAAATGAGCTCAATTTTTGGTGAATTTTAATAAAAATTGTCAAATATCGTATTTCTTTCTTCATCGGACGATTAATTTCTTGCGCCTAATGCCGAGTTGACACAAAGACAATACAGAAGACAGGTCACTCTTGTCATGTCCCAACTCCGTGAACATCCTCGACCGCGCAGGACAAGGTAATGGAACAATTCAACAATTCGATCGTAGTTGAAACGCGGAACGCTGCGAAAATGGATACACGGCGATGCGCATTATGAGCGAGTTCGCGCAAAATATTATATATTTTATACCAAGATGTTAGGAATTGTTGCAGGATGAACTAAATAATATAAAAAAAAACGATTCTCAAGAGTTTATTTCCATAGCAGGAACAATTGCCTCAAACGTATTTCCTCTGCACTGTTTGTCCCTATATGGTGTTCAATCGTTGTGCCGTAAGCCGTCGTTTTCTGCTAAAAGTGTCAGTGCGTATTGTTTGTTGTGTGTGTTGTAAGTGTATTGTTATCAGTAATCTAATCCGGGTTCCATCTATGTGACATTTTTAGCAGAAAAACATGAGGGAGCGATTGACTATTGTCTTATTTTGCCCGTTCACGGACAATGCAGCCAGGCGCAGTGGTGAGGAATAGATACTGTCCTGCGGAGATCTCTAAGTCAATGACTTTGTAGATTGTCCTATTCTCCGAACTTCTGTTCATACTAGGACAATATGTCCAGAGATGGGACCATTCACTATTGTCCTGTCCTCGTGTAAACTAGGCATAAGAGTCGAAAGATCTTACGTGACTTATTGGCGACATCAGTGTAGACACATTACGCTGTACGAATCATGGCTTGGCCTATTTCAGCATATCGCTCGCCATACACTACCAATGGGAATATATGGTGAGCCACAGGGCATAGAGTGGTCGGTCACAAGTTTCAAGGTGGCACTACTTCGCATTTTATTTGAATTTGTTAAAGTGAGTTAGAATAATTTTATTATTAAATAAATGAAACAAAAATATGGATGATTATTAATTTAATTTAAACAGTTTGATCATATTTGATAATGCCTACGGAAGACACAACTGCTGTCACGCATGATAATAATTACCCATCAAAATATGTTAATAAATAATTTAAAAAAATTTAAATACTAAAAATATAATTAGAGATAGAAATAAAATAAAAATGGATAGATTACGTTTATTTTTTCAAGTAATTGTTCACTCAACTGTACACACTCAACTCACGTGGCTTCGAATACTTTGCGCTATGTTTTTCGTGGATTTTTAGTTCCTTAAAACACAACTTGTAAAATCACTATTATATTGCTGTAATCACCATTATAAGATTTAAATCGCTCATAAAATAATTTGGAAAACGGTCGAAAATAATTGTGTTCTGGAACGTCAGGTCAGTTTAGAGTGTTTTTTTAAGTGAGGGTTCGAATAGACATATTGGAACAGATCACACTCTTGAGATTTTCTGTTCTGTGTTAAAGATATATAATAACTGTGATAATTTGCGAAAGGAAGACGGAAGTTTGCTTCCATCAGCTGTGATGAAGGTAGGCCGTATTGTGACAGTGTTATCCGTCAAGTAACACACGAAAGTGAGATGTTTCGCTATATTAATGATAATGTTACTCTTAAGGACCTTATCACATACTACATAATATAATACACGTCTCAAGATTAATGAAATTTCTTTATTATAATAAATACGTAGGCATTTTGACAGATTTTTTCAAAAACTTCTTTGATCGTGGTCTGTTTAATGATATTGAAAGCATCAAAGGTCCCCTTCAGTGTTACCGTAAATTAAATTCGTTTTCTGTGAAATCATTACACGACGCTTTGATGTGTTTCTTGTACTCATTATCCATGTCCGTTTTCATCAATCTTGAGGAAGTTGCTGTAAATTTTTTATTGCATGGTCTTTGAAATAACTTTCCACATGGAAATGAATGAAATATAGAAATATTATTTAATCTTTTTGGGTATCCTTTGTGTCATAAAATCGTGTTTATATCTGGGCTGATGACTTTTTTTAGATTTGATATCTTGTATATTGTATATTTGTCACATAAAAACCTTTGAACAGAATAATTATTTTAGAAAATTTGTTTTGTAACCTTTTTGAGTTCTATCGAAGATGTTCGTCAATAAGTGCTGCTCGATAATATTTCAAGCTTTCTACCTTTGTTATATTTTTAGAGAACATCATGGGTGATTGTTTTGACTAGCGTGTTATTTGGAAGTGGACTATTTCCATAAGTATTTCTCGGATAAAACTTAAAAAATTTGGAAAATAAAATTATTTTAAATTATGAAGATGGTAACCGATCCCTTTTCCATCAAATTATGAAAACCCATAATATAATGCTTAAAAGAGGGAACCGTTTGTACATTATTGCTAAATGAACTAGTAAAACGAAATTATTTAAGCAGGATTTAAACATGATATCATAATAAATGTCACATATTTAAGAGAAGGTTTAATAAATTTACATACACGTGATCTAAAAAAATAATATAATGGGTTTCTCTAAAAACGATTACAACAACTTAAACAAAACGCTATATCTACAATCTTAGATATCCAATTCCGTTTGATTATAGATTGGGACATTATAAAAAGCGTACAGAGAAGCGCTAGATAGAATATAGGAAGAATGGCAATAGTAAAGGTTCGTCTTATCGAAACATCTAGAAGTTTTCAGAATACAGAATTAGTCACAGAGGTCCGCGGATCACGTCTCCGGATAAGTGGTCCCGTAACCTGATAACATCAGAACGGGGATGCAGATATCACGTAACCCTAATGAATGAGCACTACGATTAAAGTTTCAGACTAATTTACTCGTGCTTGCAAGGAGTTTGGGTTTCATGCCGATATCTTCAATCCAGGAATAACTTACAAGGCCTCCTCGCTAGCGAAATTCTGTGATGCTAATTTTATAGTTTCATTCCGCATATAGGAGTTAATGATTGTATGTATGCTGTCTTATAAATTGTACAGGTACGAACATTTTTGTGTGAATATTTTTAATCTCATTTTCTGCCGCGATTACGTGGCGACGTGACTTATATAATATATTATAGCTAAAATTATAGCGATATTTTTGGGGTATTATGCCGTGTTGCGCTACCTACCACCTTCTTTAGTCAATATTTTGGACAGCATTACAGTGTCCATCATCATGACAGATGTGTATCATCAGGACGGTTCCATGATAACTTAACACAGTGACAATTCAACACATTTTTAAAAAGTGATTTAAAGTACCTAATAAAAATATATTTTAAACCTAATATAGTTTAACCTAACCTAATCTACTTAAACCAGTTAATAAAGTTTTTGTTTCATCACTTTCCACGACTTTATATAACTTTTTAAAGATGTGATGAATTATCATTGTGATGATTTATCCGGTCACCCATCAGGACATATCTGCCCCGATTATGGATATTGTAATTCTGTCAGAAACGTTGAGTAAGGAAGGAGGTAGTGCAACACGGATTAATATCCACTTGGATCCAATTGAAACCCACCTCTGGGCTGGAGCCCCACAATAATTGATAAATCTCCTTGATTCTGTGAAATGGAGGGCGGTCCGTCTGATTGACAATCCAATGTTAACATACCGATTACCATCTGTAATGCACAGACAAAATGTGGGCATACTGAGTCTGTTATTGAGGTATTTCAATGAAGCCTGCTCTGAGTAACTAGCAGCATTGATACCCGGTGCACGCTGGAAAAGTAAAATAATGCATTTTATAACTTTTTCGTTAAACTTAACATTGACGAAATCGCCGTATTCACTTGGCTGTTATCCGTTGTTCATTACTAGTGACGTGACATTTTAGATTTTTAGGTGAGTATTTTAAACATTTAATTTTACACAAACTCTCCATTTTAGTTTACATGAAATAGAAAAAAACTATTATAAGCAATAATTATTAGCCAGAAACACAAATATAAATTGAAAAAATCTTCCGACATAAATTAAATGCTGCCGACGGGAATTGAACCCGCACCTTCTAATTACCGGTCAGGTGCACGGAACCACTGTGCTATTTATAATAATTTGTTATCCTTCATGATTTGCATAAAAAACCTTGTCCTGTAAATACATAATTTTACCTATAATAAAAACAAAAAAAACCTTTCCTCGAAATGCCCATGTCAAAACATGGGGTTGACCAAATATTTGAACAAAATAGCTATTGATGTTCATTATTTTCCCTCTCCGGAGACTGAAATAGTTCTTTGTTGTGGTGTTATTAAAAATAATTTGTACGTAGTAACGATGTCAAGCGATTCTTGGTTTATATGTTACAGCCAAAGTAATAAAAGGGGTAACAAGTCAGTTGGACCGTATTTATTACTTTGGCTAACTTTGACCCGATATTATGAATAATATCCGGATAAAGTGATTAATTCATCACATTGTCTAAACAATTTTATTATTATATATAATGACCAGTCATTATGTAAAATAGCTATTTAATCACTATGACTGTAACATATATACAAAAAACATTCACACTCTGTGTCGGAGATTCTGGTTCCATCTCACATTGGAGGAAATTTATCAAAGCCTTCTTCAGATTCATAAATTGATGAAATATCAAGCAAAAATATTGACCTTTTGCGCACAAATACTTATACTCTTTAAGACTGCCGACAAAATGGGGGGTTGTCGTGACGCAGGTCAGCTAGCGATGTGTGGCCGCATCACTGTATCAAACCACGGAGCTCTAATGTCAATCGAGGCCATGTAATGGACAACGCCTGACACAATTCTGACACAGTTGGTTACACAATATCACCCATTGGTAACAGAGGTGAAACAAATAAGTTAAACATGATAGAAGAGTAATTTGTCGCAAATATCGCAGCGTATACTTTCCCATCGCGTACTGTTGCCCCGCGTGACTATATTTATTTTAATACTACACGAGAACATATGGAAGAATTTAGTTATTTCGGTTACAAAATGAAAACTTTTCTTCAAAGTTAAAGTGTAATTTTTTTTTCATACTTGACAAAATAACAAAATTAAAATTTACATATAAACGTCTTTTAGAATTTCTACAACGCTGTGTGGATTCAAGTAGTCTCGAATGATACATTATCAAGGAAAGCGATACATTAAACCCAATGATAAAGTAATCCGATAGAAATGTGTTTTGGGCGTGTCTTTGTAGCTGAATAAGTAACAATTTTATCTTACTTCGGTTGAAATAGACGAAACATTTTTTAATACACTAGGTTTCGAAAATCTTTCTTGAACACATAATTAATATCTTGGCCTGTTGAAAGGTCTTAAGCAAAATAGCGATTTTAGATTTCTTTCAAATCGGTATGGATCACATTTCCAGGTATTTTCTGCTCGGTGGTGACACGTGATATAATATTATTTATACATGCTGGCGAAACTGGAGCTGGGCAAAATAGTAGGAAAATAAAGTAGCAAGGAATATGGTCACTGGAAGGTGGAATAGGGTGGAGCCACACCTGATGTAATGTTACGTCGCTGAGTTTCGGCCACGTTCCGTCTATCTGTCATTATACCGAGTACCAAGCCTTACTATATTTTTTACATTGCATGAAGCAACTAAGTAGAGTTATTCAGATATTTTGGTTCTATCGTTTTCGCTAGCATATTTGCGCTCGTTTGGCATATCGATAGTAAAGCCAATACTGATAACAAAATAAATAATTAATCACCTTACGATGTCAACGCTTGCGGGTATTTTATATGGCTCGACATTCTAAACGTCAAATATCAAACTGCAAATACGAAAAAATTGGCCATGTTTATTTTAAATACTCAAATTTATATAAATTAGCAGTTCGCATGAACTTTTTGACATAGAAGGAGTTAATTGATCAATAAGTTTTGTTTTTCAGTACTCAAACGTATTCAATTGATCATCACGTCTTTAAATTCTACGTGGTCTGCATACGTTTAGGCAATAATTTTGCATTCAAACAATTGTGAGCATTAACGAATTGTGCCATGTAATTAAGGGACTTTTGTTCTACCGGCTGTCGAAATCATTGACCGTACGTGCTAGGAAATCCCACCTAAAGTCGCCTAATAACAACAGTTGACGGATTTAGTCAAGATCGTATTGATATAATGTCTTTTGAACGACCGTGCTATATACTTTGATGCATTCTCATATTTTGGGAGTTCTATCTTCTGGTTGTTTCCTCTAACATTCTGACGCACAAATGAAAAGTGGCTCCAATTAAACAACATCATCCGCTATGACAATTGTCATCAACCGATTCCCCAATCACATTTAATATTTCTAGAATCTATTCCGCAATTAGTGGTATACAGTTCAAATAAATATCAATTGGCCAAGAAATGTAAATCTTATAATTTTGATTGTGAGTGGATACAAAAAGTTCATTTCGCGGCGATGAATAATTTTACATTTTCAGAAAAAGAATTTTAAGGAAAACATATCGGTCAAATATTTTACGAAAAATGTGGATTAAAAGACATCTTCTCATCGCCAAGGAATGAAAAGAGTTAAATTTATTCGAAAAAAAATTTCGAAGAGATTTTTTAATGTGATAAATATTTTATTTGTCTTAAATTTATATTAGGTGAACGACTTAACGCAAATCCACCCTGTTTGTAAGACAGAACGTAACTGTCACTAAGCCGTATGTGGCTGGCGATATTAACGACGAGGGAGATTGGCAACGTATCTTTGGTCCGGTGTTGCATATACTTGGATGGAAGTTGAATAAAGAACGATAAAGTAATGTCTCGATAAAATATGCAGTCAATATACTGGTATTGAATACGGTTAGATGGTCGAGCGGTCCGAAGGGTCGTATTCCTACCCAGACATTGCGGGTACAATCCTCGGCCCAAATCGGCTCCTCCATCATGGCACAAGCAACATTTTCCGTTATAATAATGGTAGTAGGAGGAATGTATGGATATAAGAATATAAAAATAGATAAAGATTGAATTGTGTTAATTTGTATGTTGAATTAGGTTTTTTGTTTTTTAATAAGACTTTGAATACTGTTCACACATCACATTTTAACATTATTTTATTTTTGCATATACTTACTCCTCTCATAAACACGAGCTCCTGGAGCTCACATTATGGAGTAGTAGAATAATTGGGGAAAAAACAAATTATGTTATAGACTGTTATAATTTTGAAATCTTGAACTATTTTGTAATAGATAAATAAAAAAATTTAAATGCTGTGGCGATATTCTTAGGGAATATTTATATTTCTTTAATAAAGAATTCCAGTCATTAAAATGAATGTCATGAATGCTTACCTTCTAACTTAAATACCAGTAATTTATTTAATAAATTCATTGTAAAAATAATTTAAAAATTTTCTATTTTCGAAGCCCGTCAAAACGATCGAAATCTGATAGGGTACGCGTGACGTCATACGTACCTCGGTTTTGTCGGTTAACAGTACGGTCAAGCCTAGATCGGTATAAAATCAACAAAACCCGTGCCATCTGCCGACGCCATCTAGTGAGAAAGTTAGCACTTACAATGCCTTTCTCATATAAAATAAAGTTGGTTGTTTTCAGGTGAAAAATGTAACAAGCAGTAATTGTTGAATGAAACACTAGTATATATTGAATAATTTCGCGGGTAAGAGATAAGCCGCCATAGCTCAGTGGTCAGAGCTGTCGACCGGAAATCGAAGGGACACGGTTCGAGTCCCGTTGGCGTCATGTATCTTTTATCAGGAGATTTTTCAATGAGGATGAGTGTTTCAGGCGAACAATTATTGCTTGTAAAACAATTATTTTTTAATTTTGTTCTCATCCCATTTTTGTTGTCTTACTTACAAAATACGTATGTAGCAAAATATAACAAAAAAAGAACATAAAATTTTAATGTTTTTATGCCATATATTCTTCCTCTTACAATATATCTGTATGTACATAGGACTATTTTTGCTCTACCAAATATGTATATAATATGCGATCTTATGTTTTAACACTTTATTATTAAATACACATATCTCATTTTTATAATTATTAATTTTAGTAAAGTTTGGTAATCAAATATTAACTGTTTATTTTAATCTATTTTTTTAAATATTTTACTCTCCTTTTATTTTCTTTACTTTTTTATATTTAGTTGTACAAAATAAATTTATAAGTTTATTTAAATATTGCCTGTCCTAAAACGGGAATTACTTCTAGTTGGACAGACAAAACATTTTTCAAATGTATATAACAACCTGTACTAAATAAAATTTAAAAAAAAAGTATAAATTTTGTTGCGTGATTTTGAATGAAAAAGTTAAAATTAATTTTGCTTACGTATGCAAAATTGATTGAATAAAATAATAGTTTCTACCGGACCCAACGAAATTATTCGATAAATTTAGGTTTTTCCACGTACCATTAATAAAAGCATTCTAAATCCATTTTCCAACCCATCACTGTCGGAAATATAAACGACGCTGCACCCATCCGAGTTTAGCTTGAATATTATATGTTTCTGCCAGTGGCGTACTCCGGGTAATGTACTTGGGCCAGGCTTAATGGATCCTCGGCCGCACGCCATGTGGGGCACTGACCACTGGTCAATGCACTGCCAAATAAAACTAATAATATCATTCCCCGTGAAAGGCGCTATTGGGAGCAGTGCTGGAGTAATGTGTCCAACGATTTTGAAAGGGACCTTTATGTTTTTTCGAAGGGTCTTCCTTAGAATTACCGAAATAATCGCCGGTCTGAGATAGGGATTTCAAGGGGAGATGAGAAAATGGTAGAGTAGCTTTTAGATATTTTCTTTATGAGATCTTCTTTGTTTTTTTTTGAAATTTACTAACACGAATTAGTTCTTGAAAATATCTGGAACAGACTTAGTAAAACCATTTTTTATGTAGTAGTTGGACATAAAAAAGGCGAGCCAGAAAAATGAAGTGCATAGAAAAATAATTCGTTGATAACCAAGAACATACGACATGATTTGGTAAATCAAATAGTTAAATCGGATGTCTTCAGAGTTGAGATATATTACAGAATAAGAGTACGAATGATATTTTATTTATTACACGCCCTTGTAGGCTTTTCTTTAAAAAAAATACAAGCATTTTGTTTCAAATTAACACTTAAAAATTAATACAATAAAGAAGAATGTAAACATAATGGCAACAATGAATCCTCACGCATATAATTGAATTTAAAATAATACAAAATAGTAGAAGCGGAGAAGTTATATGGGTACATAGGTCTATTTGTGACTAGAAGAATAAAAGTGATAGAATATACAACATTTATACTGATTAGTTTTCGAATGAAATATATCACCCAGATCAAAATATTTGTTTCCGAGATTGTGAAGTCTCGGAATCGGAGAATTTTTGTAAGCTAGTGTCCTGGTGTTATTGAAGTAAAAATGTTAGAAATGTCGGCATGATTTTTTGGGAACATGGATATTGATACATTGAAGAAATTCGGGACAGTCAATTTTAAAATGTAGTATTCTTTGTAACAGTGTTAAATCTGTGCTTATTCTTCTTTCTGAAAGTTTCAATAGAAACATTTTATCCAAGAGGTAATTGTAATTTATGTTTTGTATAGATATATGCAATTTATAATTTGTAAACCTTAGAAACTTCCGTTGAATCTTTTCAATGTTATCTGAATGAATATTGAAAAACGGAGACCATAACGTAGAGTTATACTCAAGTTGGCAACTGACAAGGGTTTTATATAACATAATACATGTTTCTAAATTATTGAAATATGATATAGATTTATGAGGCAAAGATTGAATGGCATTCAATTATGTGGGGACCTAAGTAATCTAGTCAGTGATACTACTCGGTTTCGCTCTTATTTGAACTTTAATATTTGTAAATATGTTTCTATTTGGACAATGATTGATAAACAACGATTTTAAGATGCGTTAGTATGGTTTAAAACCTCTATAACTAAGGGTTCAATCACCTTCCGAGCTATAAACAGTACCGTTCATTTACAAATTTTAAATAATACCTGTGTAAATTTCATGACGGAACACCTATTCACAGCTAATATTGCCATCATGAGAACGGGTCGTTTATTAGACTAGTTTTTGTGTAAGTCGGCTCGCATGTGGTACGTGCTACCGGCATATAGTGTAGGTACCTATACGAATATGGCTTTCCATTATGTCGAAGAGTTTTAAATAAATTAGATATGATTAATTTATTGGACAATTTGTAAGGCGCCGCTTTTGTGAGATATCATCTCAGGGGCGCCTTATAGTTGATACAGGTATTACAAAAAATATAAATATAACAATAATAAAGTGAAGTTAAGTTAAGTGAAATGAAGTCCAGGAACAGGTGACATGAAGATAGAAGATGGAATCCTAGGTGGTGAAGAAACTGGACCGTCTGCTGCAGCGAAGGAGTGCACCGCGTCCACCGACTGTGTCAGCACGAGGTTCGTCATCCGTCCAGGTATTTGTCTGCTGATCCTTCGTATGATCCTTCAAGACTATTTTTTTAGCATTCGTTTGTCATCTATCTATGTTCATACTATGGAAGTACTAAGACTCAAAAATCAGTCCACCGATTTCGCGGCTTCAAATCCCAGCGTACACAAGTAAATTTTACTCATTAAAAATAATATGTAATATTATGTATATTTATATTATTCTCATTCGCCCTGGGGTAATACCACCATTTGAAATACAAAAGTTTCTTGAAATGACTTAAGTCGTGTTTGGTGACCAAATCTGAATAGCCAGGTATTTCCTCCACCTTACTCTTCCCCATATCCTTCCTCTCCCCACTACCTCGGTACCTGTCTTTCTCCAGACGGTTGAGAGCAGTTGGGACTCTTGTGCGTTATTAACACAAACAGAAACAGGAACCTCTAGTGAGTAGGATTGTGACAATACTAACTTTTAATCATGGAGGAAATTTTTAATAGTCATTGATAAAAAAAATGATTAATTTTCGTAAACGGCAGTCAACTGAAAAGTATTTAAGGTTAAACGCAACGCTCGTTATATTCTACGTGTTCACAGATGGCGTTAATTAATTAATTTTGTTTAAATACGCTTTTGCAAGGTATTGCTTTACAATATTAAGACAAATCATTTGTTTGCGCCCGTATATACGAAATACGAATATGAATCAATAGTTTTGTTCGTTTAAAGACTTAATTCTTTCGAGAAAGGCACACAAATACAATATTTTACCGATGATTCAATCCAATATTGTATTTGTATGCCTTTCTCGATAGAATTGAGTTTTTATATGGACAAAACTATTTATTCATATTCATATTGCGTATATGAGGGCGCAAACAAATAATTTGTCTTAATACTGTAAAGCAATACCTTGCAAAAGCGTATTTAAACAAAATTAATTAATTAACGCCATCTGTGAACACGTAGAATACAACGAGCGTTGCGTTTAACCTTAAGGCATTTTGTACACCAGGAACCATTTAATACGAATATTTACAATCTGAAGTAAAAACATTATTGCTAAGGTATCAGAAGAAATAGAGGCTAAACTACCTTTTAGCAGTTTGCCCGGACCGTATTTCACGTGAACAGAGATAAGCAGAAAAGATTACCTTGAAAGGTTCTGCGACATTAAATTTCTTACAAAATATGCCCGCAAAATAATCATCTCAATATCAGTCGGCAAAAAGCTACTGAACAAATTTTACAAGAGCATATCTAGAAGAACTACAATTTAAGATAGTATTTACCAATGAAAATTAGTAATATTTAATTTATTATTTTTATTAATGGCTTTCAAATACAATGGTACAGTATTATACACAGTCCACCTCACTAGGGATTGATGTTTCGAAGGGAACTAAAGATAGTTTCCTCACCTCATGTTTACTGATTTCTTCATCATGATGTTTGTGGACTATTACTATGTTTATTGATTTCGTTGAATAATATTTATATTTGTTGATTTCCCCAAGTTCATGTTCGTTGATTGAAGTATGAGTTGGCCTTACTTTTTGAAGTGAAACTTCTTTACGCGCGTTATGCATTTTCGAGGACCGTAGTAAAACCGACTCATGACCGTCACGAAAAACCGTGATCATTTCGCTATAGGAGCCAAGCTATTATTATATACCTAGTTTAGGTCACTCTCCAAACTTCGCGGTCTAGAGGCAGAGCGCCCGACTATCGTCGTGAAGAACCGAGGTTCGATCCCCATTTTTTCTTTTTGTGATTTTTTAATACGAGGAAAAGTGATAAAATGCTCTCGAGCTGCGAATTTGTCAGGCATACATATAAGAAGATATCTACGTGATTTTTAATAATGTAGTAAAAAATTACATAAATTTGTTAATTTTAACCGAGAGTCTCCCGAAATGTCTAAATCCATTTAGTGATACTCTAGACCCGCAGGTGTTCACTCGAGTAATTGGCTAGAAGTAACGGTCGGTACCTATATGATATTTTGGTCGAAATAAGGCTTACAAATCGAGCCGGTAGAATCGCTCGGTATTTTGATTAATTATTTTTATTTTGAATCATTAAAATTACTAATCAAGGCCGATAACGCAACTAATTACCCTCGCAGACGTGCGTGACAAGTTTTTTTAGTAAAAAACACAGCCATAAGTGAGTTTTTCAAAATTTAGAAATGTTTTTCAAATTCAGACTCTATACGGGTATGAGACTGTTAAAACACGATAGATCTTTTCCAAAACGGACAAATATACGGAAATATTTTGAAAAACGACAGATGTGACTTCACACTGCCGATATATCTTCGATTCGACCCTATATAAAGCGTTAACGAGACGTTATGTGATATTATTCATTTGCCGTGTTTGAAAACTAAAATTTGCGCTAGACTAGTCAATTGAGGAGTACACGTTGTATACGCAGTTCTCGTCGCGCGAGATACCTCTCCTCGCGGTCTAGAGGCAGAGCGTTCGACACTCCTTATGCAGGACCCGGGTTCGAATCCCATATTTTTATTACTTTTAATTATTTTTTATCACATGCTACTTATAAATATGTCAATATTAGGAATCTAGTTAAACGTTCATTTGTTAACAACACGCCTATACATAAATTACTAAAGAATACTAAAAGTTTCACTTCCGTCGTGCGTAGCCATATACAGTGTGCGTCTTGCCACACACTGTATTTTTTGAAACAGTGTTTAAAATATAAATATGTACAATGTGGTATATTATCTTAATCTGTCATTCGAAATTTCAAAACTACATAGATTATGGTGAAACAAATTGTTAGTTACAATAGTTAACCTAAAAATTCTGGAAAGTTAATGCTGTTTAGAAGCAAAAAATACCATGTTTTCTTTTTTTTCTTAAAGGTTGTTTGAATGCATTTTCCCATTAGAAATTGATGTGTAGTTTTTATTTATCAACCACTTTCATTTGTTAATACAAACAATTCATGAAGGACCAACCTGAATCTAATTAGGATTATCGGCAAACTACTAACGTTGATAACAGAAAAAAAACATTTGGTAATATTGAAACAATTCAAATTGTCATTTCTTTTCCTAAAAGTCTTACCTTGGAAGAAACAAGAACTGAAGAAGTCCAAACGCCATTTTTATAATTTTTTTATTTACACACACACATATTTTCTTTGATTTTGATTCGAACTTTCATCGTAGTTGAGGGGTGCATGTCATTTCTCTGCTCGCATCAATAACCTCGCAAAAAGTCCATTAAATAGTTTAAATTTTATTCCCAAATTCTATATTTTGGTGAATGTGAATAGAGTCGCTTTGTGCAAGGTGTACAGTATAAACTATAAGTGTCCCATGGAATCTTCAAGAAACCAGCAGGACTCAAAAGAAACCAACATCATCACCAGGTAAAAGCTTGATTTCCCCTCTCCTCGTAATTCCTTGTGATAATAACAAGATCAATTGAGTTCTTTTCATTGACATACGGTCCATTTTTTAAATGCCAATCGGGAATAAAACATCAAACAGGTACTGATATTTTCACAGAATTACCCCAGATGTTATTAAGCTGGGTGGTCCGCCGTATTGAATACCACAGCTATGCCTTAATTATTTATGGGAATATTATAATGTTATTAACACAAAATAATATATTAAATTTCACCGCGGCACATAAATAACTGAGTGGCATTACGAAATTACGCTTCCTTTATACAGGGTGACTTTGCCACGAAATAACATATTAACTCATTTAATATAATCGCCGACCTCCGCGAAGGTAACATTGACGTCAACTATTAATTTCTGGCACACCCTATGTGATACGCCGGCTTATTGGAACACAGTGGCGTCCCGCACATAATAATAAAATAATAATACATTGTTACACTTGCTGAAGTGCCCGGGGTTGCCCGGGCTTTACGCAGAGGGATGAGGCTTTATTTAGGGGGATGGTGGTATTTTTTCGAAATCGGAAGTAAACAATATTTTTTCTTGTGTTTTGAATATCAAGTATACTAAATTTCATCAAGAAATATCAAATTCCGGGATAGTTAAAGGGGATAGGGGACTTCTTGTTTTGAAGGTCAAGTTTGCAAAATGTCACTTATCTCGGAATATAACTCTAGATTTGTGTAAAAAATAAACCAACGTACACTCTTTTTATATATTTAAAAAGAAGATAGATGATAGAATAAATTAATTTCTTAGCAATGTAATTTGCAGAAAAAAAATCTGTATCCACCTTTTAAAATACTACTTTTTAAATTTGATAAAACACTCCTTAATAATATACGTTCTTTACCATACAAAAATGGTTATTTATCAGTTGTGTAAAATTTAAAACAAGTTTATTAGTAAGGCTCCATAGAATAAAGAAGAACACTAGAAGTGCCTTCCATACATATTTGTATGGAAATAAGTGTTCCATTGAGCCCAATAGCCCAGCGCTCTCTCCCACTCGCCTGACATCGTAGATTTCCATATTATTTCAATTTTGTAAATACGGTTTTGTATTATAAATTTAAGCTTCGTATTTTATATATTATTATTAAATTATGAACCTTAATATTATATTTTGCAAAATATGTATGTACTAATGTAACCCATATGATCTATATTAAAATAATAAAAAAAAAAAATATAATTATTCTTTAGAAATAATTTTTTTTCAGACTTACAGCTTTTACTGAAGATAAAAATATCAATAATTATAGTTTGACAATAGTAATTATAGGGTGTGAAATGGTAATAAATTTAATTTTAAATCGAGAGATATGCCTCTTGGGTGAGATTTGCAAGCCGGGCTGTGATCTCCTTTACATCATAACGTATTTTCGCATACTGTGGTATCACGGTTAGAGTGAGATTTGCAAACCGGGCTGCGATCTCCTTGACATCGTAACGTATTTTCACACACGGCGATATCAAGGTTAAAATGTGATTTGCAAACTGAGATCTCCTTGACATGGTAATTTGTTTTCGCACATGGTGATATTATCACAACTAGACGATCGGCTGACTTTTAATCATATGATACTCATATTCAAACAAGAATTATACCATATACTCGTATTGTAGAACTGTAGCTGCCAAATTACTGCATAAGTAAGTCACATGCTAATTTTTCCTTTTTCAAATAAATTATATATAAATTTTAACAATAACACTTTGTTTCGTGTTCCCGAAAATCGGAAATCTCACACTGAAATCGCACGCCGCTGCTTCTTACATTTAAATATACATGCGCTTCTTTTTATAGAATAGATGTACCCGAGGTCACAATTTGGTCGCACGCTACTGCTTAATGGAAATATTTTGTACAGCAGTGACTCATGACGTAGACAATAACGTGTCAATATCGGATGAGAATTAGTAACTGGAATTGGTGCTCCCATTAATAAAGGATGGACTTGATGTGATATTAATGTAAGATTAGTAAATGAATATTCCTTTTTTCAATTTGAATAATTACACATTATGACCAGTAGCGCAGCAACACCTGCGCGGGCGAAAAAAAATCATTTGGCCATAAATCTATCGATCGATGCAATAAATCTTTTGATTAATTCCAGTAATCTACGTTCCATAAATATCATACATAATTGCCATACTCAGTAAATCTATGGATCAATGCCAAACTTCATGGATCAATTTCATTAAACCGTTCAAAAATGCCATAAGCCTATGGATTAATGCCATAAATCCATGGATAAGTACCAAAATATCAAGCAATGCCATAGATTTAATGATCGTTGCAATAAATTCATGGTTCCATGTCACAAATCTGTGATGTTTAAATAAATATTACTTAAGCGGTTCTAATATTAATCTCAGCCACAAAATATATGCTTTCTTAATTTATAGAAAACAAAGAATTAAATTTAGAGCACAAACATATTTCATTATAGTTTTTTGAAAAAAATTAGACAATTTAATAAAATTTGTAATACGCATTGTGTTAAGCAAATTTCTAAAATTATGGGTGTCCTACCATTTTTACTTACGGTTTGTATTTAAGTAGAGATTATTTTATCGTTAGCGATGAGACGAGAAAATATTGTAACTATCGGAAACCTAAATTTAATATTGAAAATTAAATTCGAAATAAAAGACAAACTTCTACAAAAGGACTTTGGAATTTTTCTGAACAGTAACGAAATGCGTTAAAAATGACTAAAACCTAGTTCCACACACTGCACACTGCAATGCACCTCAAGGTAGTCATAATTTCACTACAATGCAAATGTAGCCAGCCGCACATAGGGGTTAAGATAACAGTCGAAATTGCACAGATAATGATTACTTTCAGACAGTAAATTTTTTGCATTTAATTATACTGACCTTTCGAAGCCAAAGATATTATTACATAATGTAATAACTAACTGCATGTATCTATATCTGCATGTCAGTAATTACCTTTCTACTAGATTTGGTTGGCCTGTCTTCCTTGTTCCACGTGAAAATGTGAAAAACAAAAACATCTTGTACACGTAGTCACATTCTGTTCGAATGTTCAACTCGCAATATTTCTTATTGTAAGCGGAGTAAATATTATTTGTTTGACATTTTGTTTCAGATCGTAATCAGTTCAGATATTTTAAATTTCTCTTATTGTTTTTTTTTTTTTAAATATTTCATTCAATCATTCTGATTATATGTCTTCATAATAGTTTTTAAATCTTTACACTTACTTGCATATTATGATGAGTGCTTCGTAAATATATACTTGCATAGATGATGATTGCTTGGTATATAAATACTTGCATAAATGATGATTTCTTGGTATATAAATGCATGCATAGATGATGATTACTTGGTACATAAATAAATTATTTTATTACTTGTTCAGTTCTGATTGTATCTTTGTGCTTGTTTTTTTGATGATTTTAGATGTTTACTATCAAAGAGGGAATCCAATACAGAATACGCATAGATTTCATTATCCAGAGAGAGATTGTACGTACATGGATTAGGATATGCGTAGAAGACTTACAAAATGGGCATTACAGGTTTGTAAATGAATATATAATTCAACCAAATATTTATATATTTCCCATTAACTGAGTTTTTGTAACTGGATAGTTCTCACGTAAGTGAAAACATCTGTAAAACCCAGTATAAATAAATAAATTAATTAATCTTGACGAAACAACCATTGGTTTCAAAACATGTCGATTGTTTTGAGTGGTGTAAAAAAAATAATCCTCTGGCCTCTGCCCTATTTTGAAGTTCGGAGTATTTCCGCTTTGCAATAAAATACAAATAAATGGAATACTTCTGAATGAATCTGAAAACTGCTTTTGAATGGAGATAAAAGACGCATTCTAATATTATTGTTATAAATAAAAAAAAAAAATGAATATATAAATTTTTTTATGAGTAACATAAAAAAAATAATAATAACATTTTGTAACTGAAATTATTGTTAGCGAAAAATATATATTCAAACACATGCATATTTATTACATAAATGTATTACAAACGTTATTGTCAAGTCACTTTTTTGTTGTTTATGCCTGGGACAGTATAAGTGCACACTATTATCGTGGCTTTTAAATTAAAAGAAATATTATTAAATTTATGGTAGTAATGAAAATCGATACATTTTAACCAACGTGAAAAAATAAGCATTTAATACAAGGTTTGGTTAAATATTTTATGGATTCGTGTAAGAACTCGGGTAAGTAGTATAAGTACACAGGGGGATGATTTATCACTCGATACGACACAACAGCGGATGAATTGGTATTTTGAGCTGACATCACTATGTCAATATCCTCTCTAGAATACTTCCAGAATTCATAACGTTGACAGAGAATACATAAGGTTATACTATAAACACTAAATAGATATACAGAGAGAAATATTTTGTGGCAAAGTCATGTCAAATTTCACTGGATTGGTCCATGGAATATAAAATGAAACGCTTGAATCAGCCGTTAACGCTGGTGTAGTTAGTGTAGTGCCGGATATCATGCCAGCCATTATTACCATGCAATGGCACTTATGCTCCTGGAGCACGTCTGGATATTGGTTTCCAAGTGATGAAAAGTTAAGAAAAAAGTGAACTGTGTCTTAAAAATACATAAATTTAAACCAATAAAAAATTCTAGTATTTTTCCTAAACATTTTTTTTTCTTTCAGACTTCATGACACATCTGAAATCAGTTATAATAGTAAGAGTGGTCTACATTGAACCTAGAACTATTAAATGGTAATAAAAAATAAACAAGCATTATTTCAAAACTTTGGCTCAAAAAATAGTCTGAAAATTGTTATTTCTGTCGTAATCCGCCAATCTGAAAATAAACAGCAAAACATCGTCAAATAGGTAGCGGTTGCAAACTATCCAAATATATTTTTTTTAAATTTCTCCTTGACGCTCCAACCACCATATTATTCAATATATATATTTTTTTAAACCTTAAAATATCTTTCAAATGTATTACATAGCACCAGCGCCATCTGCTTCGAGCTTTCCAGATTATCCGCCATTACACAAGTCGTGTGCAATAATTGATCAAACTTTATTATATACTTTATTGTTGTTATTATTTGAATTTACGAATTTTTTGCGCGGTTTTATTTGATTACTGTATAATAATGACTACCCATTAAATAAAAAAGATTCGAAATTTTAAAATTGGAAATTCATATGTCATACTTCATATATTCTGGTCTAGTAATGTGTAATTTCTTTCACCCAAGAAATTCTAAAAATATAGTACTATAGGTTTCATGTGTCTTATACTTATTTATAAATGCGGAAATTCTATCTATACAATTGTGAATGTTCTCCAAAATGTCCTGGAAAGAATCTCAGACTTGTGATGTCCCGAAAGAAACCATTCATCTGTTCTGAATGCAATTACTAATGTTATTCAAATGTGAAAAATGACCCTGATAATAAATTAGAACTTTGCGATTCTTTCAAAGATAAAGAAACCATCCTGTCACTTCGAATGCAATCAACAATGTTCTCAAAAATTGTTTTGACAGCATCGCCATTCTCATCATTTTGCTAATGCAAATTGGTGACATCAGTTTTCTTTAAAATTGGAATAGTGCATACATTAATAAATTATCTTCAGAGTAACCATTAAAACGATTTCTAATGAACTCTCTTCACCAGTTTATAATTCATTTTGGAATAAAATATTTTCTCTCAATGCGTGTTCAGTATGAGAAAAGAGTGAACATGGGTCTTGAAGTGAAATGCTATGTGAGATAGGAAAAACAGAATCCAGAAAATCGTTCTACAGTCGAGTCGTAGAAATGACCCATTCTCATGTGAGAAATGTCAACCCTGTACATTTTTTTGTAGAAATACCGGTAGAACAAAGAAAACATTAATGTTAATGAAAAAATGCAAATGCAACCTGATTGATAAGACAAGGAAATCTATCAAGCAGATCGCCAAACTTACAAACAGAAATTCAATATTTAACAGGGTTAAGTAACATTAACACTCTATTGAGGCCTTTTAGTTTCTTTTTACAACATTTCAACTAAAATGTGTATTTAACTACTCGAGATTGTCACTAGTTTCATCACAACATACAATGCTTTGCTTGCGTACCAACTACATTCATAAGCGCCCAGAAATTTATTCAAATATCAGAATAAAATCGCGTAAATATGCCCGCTTTATACGGCAGCCTTGTAAAATTATTTTCGGCGAGGAAGAATGCGTATTTGGATCGTGCGGGTATTTCATACAAACAGACTTTCATGTATGTTTAAAACATAAGGGAGGGACATTTGGTGACTCGTGAAAGATTTATTAAATCAAAGTAGCCGTTTAGTACGATATTACATTTCATTTCATTCCTGAATATATATTTTGCTTGGGTGATAGATAATTTCATTATTATTTTTTTATGTTACTAAACACATTTTTAAATTAATTAATTTTATCAAATATTACAGAATATATAATGTATCATTAGTAAGTTATATAACTATCTGTAAGTTAGTAACAATGACATTGTTGAAAGAATAATGTTACAATAATGGAGCAGTTTCTAATAGAAGGAAAAGTAAATATGTATGTAAGAGTGTTATATCGAAATGGCATAATAAACTTTATTTTAAGTTGTGCAAAACCTGCCTCACTCGGCGAACATTCAGTTAACAGGTAAAAAGATGATAATTGGAAGTAATACAAAAAACTCTAATATAAAACATACTAGTAGAGTGTCAAGTAATCAGCAACAGTATTTATTTTTTTAGGAAACAACAGACGTAGATTTAAGTAAAAATAATAAACATTAATTTGTTCTAGACCAATAAATTCCGATACGTAATAAATAAATGCAAAAAACATGTAATATTATAAACAAGTAAAGATATACAGTTTTCGAATTATGATAATATTATTCAAAACATTTCATGTTACAGTTGAAAATGTCTACATCTCTTATGGCATTCTCAGTTTTAAAGATACGTCATATTAAAGAGTTTTGCGCGTATTTGAGTTTACAGTGTGATGTTCTAAATAAGTCGTTCGATCTGGTGTTGTGTTCAGGGCAACGAAATGCAACCTTCAGATATGATGAATCAACAAGACAATTCTCGGTTTTGTATAATAAGGCATCGGAGACTTTTATGTGTTACTATAAAGCGATTGGGTCTAACCAATGATCAATAAAGCGACACTATAGGTGTTAGGTATATATTTTCTGATTTTTCATGTATGTTTGTTTGATATTGAGGATTCCAAATGACTGAAGCGAACTCTAGTTGTGGCAATAAATGTGAAAATGTGTGCAATGTTTTGTGAACATCTCACTAGAAGTTGACGCAGCGGACAATGGAAAATGTCTTGCAAGTTATTAAGTATTTTAATGTTTTAAAAGTAGATATTTTTACTTTGTGTAAGTAATTTCGTAAAACATAATAATTTTGTTTATTTCGTACCACAAGGTAAATCAATAAATTCTTCTTCAACATAAATAAGTCACTGAATCGAACAAAAAATAAAGTACGTTTGTCTTTCTATATGCAAAGCGAATAGCGAAATCCATGAGAAAAGAATTTACATTCAATTATGTGAATGAATGAAATAGCTACAAATAATCACGGAAAACCAACGGAATGCATTAGAAAGGTATATCCATCCAAAGAATATGTGTCAAGGGGTAAAACAGCTTTATTATTATTTTTTGAAACTTTATTTATTCTCATTTCTTAATATAATACATAATAACAAATAGTATATAATAATATAATACGAGATAATAACAAATAGTATAAACAAGAAATGAAAATCCACTAAGGCACTGCCTGAGTGTGGGTAATATAAAAACGATTACTATATTTCCAAGTACCTAAAGTATAAAATACATAAGTAGAATAAGTGAAAAGTTTTTTTTGTTTTTTGTTTTTGTTTTTAATAATAAAAAGTAAAGAGAAAACATAATGTACTGCAGTTTAGAAAGTTACAGCAAATGAGTTGTAGAAGGATAGATAAATTTATAGAAAAAGCGTTTCAATATCTGCGTCATTCATCCATAATTTTACCTCTTTTACATATTTTATCTTTTGAGTTTGTAGTGGTAGAAGGTTAAATGTACAAGGACCAATGAAACTGATTTGTGTTTGCATTTATTTAGTATTGGTTTTGGGGGTGTAAAATATATTGTTTGTTCTTTTGCTCATTCTGTTTTCATTTATTTTGAAATTATTCTTTTTTTTAAATATATACTCGTATTTCATAGTTGGTAATATAAATAATTTACGAATATTAAATAATTTAGATTCTTTGTATAATAAGTCGGTCAAGAATGTTTTGTTTTCGTTATATATGACTTTAAAATGTATAAGGTGCACACCTCATCCTATTATGCCATAAGTGATTGAGGATTGCACCAGGAAGAAATAGATCATTTTCAATTTTTCAATGTTTAGAATTTCCTTAAGTCTATAAAATATGTAGGTAAGATATCATAGTTTAGAAGCGGTTTGATTAATATGTGATTTTCAATTAAGATTTATATCTATTTATACTCCTAAATATTTTATATTTTTGACATTAGCGAGTTCGTTGCACGGGAAGCACATTTCTTGATTGCAACCTGTATTATCGATTCAAATTTTAAGGTTGTCTTTAGGTTTGTTTTTATAAAAAGGTAAGTAAAATGTTTTGCTGTAGTTTAGAACGAGCTTGTTGTATTTTAACCATGTTGAAACAAATAAAATACATTCAGTTGCTTTCGAAGAAGTTTCTGTCCAATTATTACCATCCACTATGCAAGTCTTGACGATTTAGCTAGATATAGTAGGTGTTTATTGAATTGGGTCAGTTATTCGTTAATATATATCGTGTTGCTTTCTTCAAAATTTATTTTTTTTGCGTATAAGAAACCATATTTTTTTATGTGCTATAATAACGTCTTTACTATCTTTGTTTTGTAGAAAAACTACTATGGGAGGATTTTTGTTCGGGTTTTTATTCTTGCTTCTGAAAATATTAATTTATCCTCGACAAACAAACTAGTGAGCCCTGTAGTAGAATAGTACGTACTGTCAATAGGATTAGAATAATAATAGACACTAGAATTGTCTTTAATTGACTCATGTGTTTCTGCGTTTGCTGTCTCATGTTATTTTATTCGACATGGAAGGAAACTTCATCGGATTTTATTTTTGCTCAATAATAATTTGTGCATCTCTCGAAAGCATAGAAAGGCATTTTTTAACAAAAAAGAGCGTAGAGTGACGTGTTTGTGGCAGCTGGGCTTGTCTAATCAACGAACTTATGTGCGAAACTTAGAAAGATATCTCAAGTATGTCCACTGGACCTAGTTCAGAGAAACCACACTCTTTGTCGTAGTAACATATCTTCATTTTTAATTCATCAACATTCCCAACACGTGTTGCCAAGTTATATTACAAAATATTTATCTTTAGATTATTGGTTTTCCCCGTTAATTTAAAATTATTCACGGAATGATAACATGTGCAATTAAGGTTAAGAGTGAACAGATCAAGCTATAAGGTTATCTTCTCGGAATTTAAAATTACACTGTGTTGAAGATAGATGAATCTACATAATATTTCACCCCATTCAAGTAGAGAAAATTATATAATATACTCGTAACAAGCTCTATTTTCTACTTTACTTGGAATATTAATGAATTTAGCCTATCATATAATATAGGGTACAGCAAAACAGACAGTGCAGTTTTGAAGAACCGGTACATCCCGGTGGTGAGGGTAGAAACCTTGGAGGGGTCTCATTGTGTCGAGAGGGTCGTGCCGTTTTCAGTCGTTACCATGGTTTGGTGCGGACAACACCGGAGCTTTGCCGTCCGAATGTTTCTTGAAAATGCTCATTATTCTGTTGCCATCCAGCGAACTTTCTAGCTGCACTTCGATTTACAATTTGTGGTGATGGGCCTTGTTTTTTTCAGGAAAATGGACGAACTGTGAGTTTCAATGCTCAACGTTATGTTTCCAGGTTGGAATTTTTAACCTCTATTAGAAGAACTAACGTAGGAAATATCTGGGAGATATCTGGTGCCAACAAGACTGTCTATGGCCCAAACTGCTCGTGTTTCAATGATGAAACTGCGACAGATTTTCTTTGCGCGTTTCGTCTCTCCGAGGGGTGACGTGGGATGACCCGCGCGCTCACCCGGAGAAAAATGTTTTAAATATCAGCTTCACACCTTAAAAGAACTCAAGGATCGAATTCAGGAGGAAATCCCGTCGAGAGCAGCGATACGTCAATGTACCGCAGATAGAGGCCATAATTTTTCTAATGTCGGCTTCAGGATTTGATGCATAAAACGGCATGATGTACCGAAGGAAAAACAAAACAGACCCATTTCTGTAAGTTACACCGTTCTATTTTAATAACTCTTCAAAACTGCACTGTTTGTTTTGCTGCACCATGCACGCCTGTCAAATCTGTCAGAAACCACATTTTTTTGTGATGATTGTCAAAAAATTCCACGTGTTATAATAATTAAATGCTTACCAATTTTTCATTTAACATAACATTTTTTGGAGGATTGGTTATATTGGTTGCTGGCCAAATGATTCTGCGGTTCTCCAATCCGCAGAATCCGAGGTTGCGTGATTACTCCCAGTGTGAAAAAACGAGAATTTGGATAATTCTAATTTAGTTTTTTATTTTAACAAAACTCACTTATAATAATTTTATGAATAAATAAATCGCGTACGCTAAAGGAGGTTTAGGGTCAACCCGACGGCTAGACTGCTGGAGACAGAATGATATTATTTGCCGCGCGAGGTACCGCGCGTAGGTTTACAATGAAACCAGCCTCACAAGAATGTAGGTAAAAATAATATTGTAGTTATTTTCGGGAGATGTAAACTCCCTATAATTTACCCTACAATTTGGTGAAAAAATTATGTTTCGTTGAAAAATTTAGTTTTCAAAACCAATGTTAAACATAAATATTATATTCATCAATAATATCAAAATCACTGTGGTGTCGTTTAAATAAAATAAGTAACTTTGTTAACACCACTGTTTAGTGAAAAATATCAAGATTTGTTCAATTAATTTTATTACGTGTGTTTCAAAGCTACTTTCAAAGGTTACACTTAACTTGATGGTGTTAACATAAAGGAATATAGTTAATACAAGATAGTTCTTTGACCGAATTTCTTTGCGTATTATTGATGAGTGAAATAAATATTAATTAAAAACTATTATATATTTTTTTTTACATTATTTCAAGAAAAATATTTGTACCTACTTGTGTGTTGAATCCTGCTGATGAATCTATTTCTTTGACAGATACTTGAGAGATACCTAAGGGTTGTTTGTAAAAAAATAGACAAGTGACGAACTTGACCGAATCCATAGATTTTCCGTGTGCTGTCTGGCGCAGATATTTTCATCCTGTCCTAAGTTTGTATAAACGAATTGTCTCTAACGGTAAATTTCACATATCACTAAGCAAATGCTCCGTTCTGAATAAAATATCCGTACATGAAGATGTGATGAATTTAGTGACTAAATGACTACAGTGAGTAAGATAAAGGCGATGCACTACGTCGTGTAATATTTTAAATTGAACTGCTATCAATAATAACCCTTACGTAAATGGCGATAAGGTTTAAATTCCCGCTTAACACCATCCGCCTGTTTTGATTAATGCAAGAAAAAAACATGGCCAAAAAGTGCCTTTTATTTTATTTTGTGGATGTTCATGTTCACGCATAAATATTTAATGTTTTTTTCGATCATTTTATAAATAACTTAATTTGCCACATTATACAATGAAATCATAACCGAAAATGGGTTCGTAAGTAGGAGATTTTGAACTGTAAAGCAGTTTTCATAGGCCTTATACATTAATTTTTTTCTGGGCGTATAAAAAGATTTATCTAAAAAATACTCAATTATTTCAAAGGCCAAGATGTATTCTACTCGCAGTATTTAATTAAAGCATCTGAAACATTTCTAGGCGACCAAATTTTCAAACCAAAAACACATGATTTTGCATTACTACGTATGGCATCGCCTTAAGAAAGAAAGACGTGGATTCGTCGGATGTACATAATACATGGACGGAAAAAAGGATGATAAAGAAGTGGATGGAATAAGAAATTGGAAACGCCTCAAGAAGATGGGACATGTAAAGAATTATAGTAATAATTAGTTATAGTGATTCATTTTTGGAGTATTATGCCGTGTTGCGCTACCCACTTCTATAGCCTACGTTTTAGACAGCATTACTGTGTCCATCACCAGGGCAAATGTGTGCTCATGGCTTTAGTGATTTTTAATAACCTGGTCTGAATAGCTAGTTACTTCCCAACCATCTTCTGTACTTCTCTTAAAATACTCTAAATGGTCAAAGGTCGCGGGTTCAAATCACTAAATTTAATTTGTGTTATTTCACAATTTAAAATATAATCAAATACTTGCGACATGTTCCAGAGTGGAAGACACTCTCAGTGTCACCCTGGTGGAAGAACACCGTTAAAAATTAAACCGCTTCTTGATATGGCTTTCGCAGTATTTGGTGACAATATCTGAATAGCAAGGTATTTCCCCACCTCTGGAAATTCCTCTCCCCCATCTCCTTCCACTCCCCACTACTTTCAGCTTTAGTCTAACTGTCTCGAATTGACGGTTGGGTGCAGTTGGGACTCTTGTGCCGAATTTAACTAAAAAATAAAATTAGGAAGTCGTTTCTCCACCTATTGTGCAGAATCTAATAAACAAGCATTGCACGGTTTGGAGTCTGGCGTACTAAATTACAAACATTTTAATGATGCTTTATGTTGCATTAGATTTATTTACGTTTTCCAGGGCGTGTATTTTTACAAAGAGGGTAATTTAATATAGAACAAAATTTTGTTTGTGATTCTTTTCGTAGACAATATGATTGGGTCGTATGAACGGGTTCCATGATAACACAGTGACAATTCAACACGCTTTTGAAAAGTGATATAAAGTCATTAGAAAAGATGATTTTTTTTAACCTAACCTAACCTAACCTACATAACCCAGTTTATAAAGTTTGTCACTTTCTATGACTTTATATAACTTTTAAAGAAGTGATGAATTATCATATATGTGATGATTTATCCGGTTACCGTATGAACGATATTTTGCGCATTATTATAAGCAATAATTAGTCGCCTGAAATATCCGTACAAATTGAAAATATCTCCCGAGTAAAAATAAATGCTGCCGACGGGAATTGAACCCGTGCCTTCTGATGTCCGGTCAGGTGCTTTGGACCACTGAGCTACGTCGGTTTATTTCCAACACGCCAAATAATTTAATATGTACTAGTACTTCAATCAACAATTACTGCTTATTATATTTTTTCTCCTGTAAACAACCAACTTTATTTTTGTAGAAAAGGTTTTGTTAGTGCTAAATTTTCCACTAGATGGCGTCGAGACTTTGGTGAAATATTTTGATAAATATTATAATTATTATTTTTTTAATGATAAACTAATGTTTATTAGTTTTTTAATGCATAGCACAGAGGATAACAAATGATTATAAGCAATAATTATTCGTTTATGATAATTTTAAAAAAAATCTTTGTCCCATCAAAACTATATGCTTATTTTAGGCGTGTAACAGCCTTACATATTTTTTTCAAAGATATTCGCTGTGGTTATAAACAGAAAAAAAACGTATGATAAAAAATAAACACTGAAACAAGGTTTCTTAGTATTTTTTGATTCTTCTGGGGTATGATTACATTTCTAAGAGAACGTAGGTTATATTATGCATTTGGCAGGAATGATCTCAGTTGACAAGTGTAGTATCTCATATTTAGTGATGAAAGGTTGAGTCTACTCTAAGGCTTTTACACCCTTAGCGCTACAACCACTTTTGCCGGATATGAGACAAGAACATAAATTACAGCCAGGGATGAGTGGAGTATTTTCGGAAATCGTGATCCAGAATCCAATAGGGTGGCAGAAAAAGGTAAGGTTTTCATCAGTGGTTGGGTTTTTCAAAACGCAACGTTGGAATGGGGGAAGCAAAAATGGATCGATTTACTAAACCCAATTCAATAAGCTTTAGAAAAATATCAATAACATCAAATAAGTTTGCTGGAAAAGTAAAATGAAGCAAGAACCCAGGAAACTAATTGAACGTGAGATCATGGAAAGGTTCTGTAGATCTCATAAACTGTGGGTCATGTAGAGTGACAGCTGACAAGACACGCGCATTGAGCGCCCGGCAGAAGCTCTCTAGTGGCAGATCAAGGAAGGCGTGATGGCTTGCGGCCCATCTCATTGGGAGTTCAACCAGAGTTTAAAAAATAAAGAAAAAATCACTGATCTGTAAATTCCACGCTCCATAATTATATATATTTTCCACTAAAGGAATTTCATAATACAACTGCAACAGAGATTAGAGACCTAGGAACAATATGTCTATGGGGAATGAATATAATAATATATGTCATAAAAAAAATTATAATTCGAAAATCACATGTAAGAAACTGCTCTTTTTTTCATACAAAAATTACATCTTCAGTAGTTAAATTATGTTAATAATAACTTAAAATCACAACAAATCAATTTATTGATTGTCGCAAAATACTATTTCCTAAGGGTTTGCACACCAGCACGGTTTACTGTTGAAGCGCCGCTAGCACGTTTTTATGAACTATTCTTGGAACAAAAAGTCCCATGAGTGCAGATTATGAAACGCACATATGGAATTCATCACTGCTCGATATTTTAGATCAGGTTTTGAATAACGCGCTATTTTAATATTGTAAAATAATAATTTATTGTAATACAAGTATATTTTATTGTCTCATGCTTTTAAAGGAGTTCGCTGCAAAAACCGCCACTAGCAAGAGGTGAACTGAAGAAAGATGATATGTGAAAGAAGATGCAGAATGTCGTCAACAAAAGACTGCAGACAGTAGAGAAAATTTAAGGAAACGACCTAATCCAACTCTGCGATGTTGGCATCGTAATAATTATGGTCTGGCTAGTAGTTGGTGAATGAATTCATTCACATGTTAATTTCCACATTAATTTAGTAAGTGATGCATATTTTGAATTAAAAAACGTCTATATATATATTGTAGATTATTTAAAATGCATATTACCCAACGAATATATTTAAGATAAATCTTCCGTGACCCTTGTATGTGATGCGTAATTTGTGTTTGCGTTGCCATCTATTTTTACTCGCTTTTATTGTAAAGCTACCATAATTATATCTTATGATGCCAAAACATGAAGCCGAGGGTTGAAATAACTTACGGTGATTATTTTGTCACACTTGACAGAATATACTTAAAACCAGTTCGTTTGACATCAGCCTTGCGTAATGACATGAAGGGCTTGCTTATCCTTTCTTTGGTCTGCGTCCCGGGTAAATTTAGTAAATTTAATATCTAAACATGAAGTACGAGTATTAGAGAAAATATCTACGGAATGAAAATAGATAAGTGAAGACCTTCAATTCTAGATCTTTGATCTGAAGTGTTAACAGCTGTCGGACGGTTGTATACTGTATAAAGAAAATATGAGATTCATAAAATAAGAATCGAATAACTCGGGTAATATGCCACAGAACAGGATTATCCACGCTGCTTGCCGTCTATAAGAAAGGCCTAGATATTTAAAAATTAGAAACATTAAAAATGAATGTAGTGACAAATATGATACGAAATTTCTTTTCAAAATTATTTATTTTATTTTATTTTTTTATAAAAACTAATATATTAATATTTATTAACAACTATGTAGAATCTTTCCTCTTGGTCACAATCAAAATCAATCATCGTCCAATAAGAAACCCCGAAACTTTCCATATTCCTTTCCAACCAACCTCTTGTGCGAATGTGTTGACTATTTAACATCCAGTGTAGTGGCAAGATTCAGGACATATTTTTTGGCAATAACCCTCAGAACTTTACAAAATTTTTCTTAAATCCTGTTCTTTGTTTTGTTTGTATTACATACCAAGGTACTTTGTACTACTTACATAAATGTTTTATATTTTCATTATAATCGTTATTGGACGGTTAGCTTTTAAGGTTTGTATTTTTTTTATGTTAGTCTGTTGTGTAAAAAATATTAGACAGAGGTTTCAAATAAAAATAAATACCAACTGAACCAAAAAATAAAATGCCATTAAAAAATAAATTCCCACTGACTCCGATCAGTTGGGGCTCTTGTACGTTACTCAACAAAATAACAAAACAAAAATCGATAATTTTGAAGACCTAAATATAAAATCTTTATTATATTATTATACCCCCGTAGTGAATTGACTTTTATTTTTACATTTCTATGTTTCTTTATACATATTTTTCTTTCCATAATCCACACTATTAATTTTAATTTAAGTTAATTTTATCATAAATCATTTATTGTAAGCTATGTACCTAACACAATTGTATTACTTGTTACCTATCTTTGTAAAAGCCCACTAGCGCGTAAATAAATAAATATTTAAAGTATCATTCGGGTAATTATAGCATTTTGTTATTTTGGAGGTATGTGAAGCTCTCTGGAGTTTATATTTCACAGATGAAAAGATATTGCGTTGAGTGGACTTTTATTGAAAAACCGAGGCATCGAATGAAAAGAAGATATACGGCCTGGAGCATATTGCCTTGTGTCATAAATAATATAGGTTTGAAGTTTCCACGGCGGAGTGCGCTGGGAAATGTTTTATCAAAAGGGAGGATATTATATTTTCAGGTGTTTCATCCCGAAAAAAATCTGCCCGACTGATCGATATTATCTACAGCTCGGATTTTACGAAATACTCGTAACTTAATTGAATTCCAGTTTCAAAATGAAGTGTGTTTTATGTGTAAACGAAATATGAAGAACAAAAGCTTAAATAGCAATTCGAAAAATAAATTTCAGCAGGATAACATCGCCGTGAAGACTTCATTGTTTGTAACAAGAATCTCAGATAAAAAGCAGATATTCTGTGAGCTATATAAGCGAGGAATTTTTTGACGGTCAATTCGTTTTTGTTAGAATTTTCCAAGTTAGCCCAATTATTTACAGCTTCAAATAATTAATTTTCGATTTTAAACGATCATTGGTATCTTACAATCTTGCATTTGATGTAAATATTGTCACTATCGTAATTGCTACTGCATCCTTTATAGAGATATTGCCTCCCTTAGAATACGATATCAGGAGTCTTCTGCAATCTTTTTTTCACCCCTATCCCCTAAGACGAGGTTTTTTGCACCCTACAACGTGTAGCTATCTACATTGTAGGTCAAGGTCTTCAAAAATACGCCGAGTTCTGCAGAACAGTCTTCATCTATGGAATTTCGTGTTTTATTACAAATTTATTATATTAATAAGATGATACTGAGGACACAAACTTTTTGGATTTTAAAAAAATACTAAAGATACATTAATAATAATAACATTTAAAAAAATTTATTTATATTGATACTCTTTTTCTACTGATCCTTCTGATATGAAAATATCTGTAGTCGGTGAATTATTTTCCCATTTGATCTCTGGTGATTTGACTTGTTGTTTTTGTATTATTTTGTATTTATTATGCTTATATAATGCACTTGCATAATGTGGATTGATTAGATGATCATTTGTGGAAACGTGTTTGGAAGGGTTTAGTTTTTCCTGTTGGGAAGATTTAACCGTTACATAAAATCGGAAAAATGGTAAATTTAAAAAAGAATAACTTGTATAGCGCCGTTTTTATGAAAAATCACCTGAAGGGCATACTGATATATAATATATTTCTACAATGATCTATATTATTACTAACTACACACTAGACAAACTTTTATGTACTTATGGCTGATAGATTGCATCTACGGGTTCGTCGATCACTAATACAAAACTACATGTACAATGCATTTGATCAATGAACGTGATGAATTTACAAATATTATTATTTATTTATATTTTGTACAGTCAGATAATATACAGGACCATATTGCCTGGAGGTTACTTATGATTAACAATTTTTATTGTTTATGATAGAAATTTAGAAATAGTTCGCACGCAGAGGACATAATTGGAACAGATGTAATTGGAAATACCATTATTATATATAAAGAGAATTAAGGGACGCACTTGACTTATTTTAACCAGCGATTAAATACGGTGAGATTTTTTTCTTCATTCATCTTAAAACATAAAAAAATCAGTAGCTATTGAACAGTCACGATCGGGTTGACGTGTTGGTTATTTACTAGGCTGAGTGACCAGTGATGACATTTGAGAAATTATTTTCTGTTAGTTTTTTTTTTTTAAATAACATATAAAAAAGTCATCGGATTTCAAAATAAAATTGAATTTTTTACTCTAAATAATGTTGGGAATCACTGGTTAAAGTAAGTCAAGTACGTCGCTTAACACCTGTATTTATATTCTTCAATGAGCGTGTTTAGGAAATGGAAAGCAAATTTTATTTTACGTGCCCATCAACGTGTTGGTATTTGCAACCGGCTGAAAAGCTTGTGCCATCTCGAGGCGTCACTGCCATTCGAAATTTGAATTGTACTGAATCGTGTTTCGTGTTCGTCACGAGTCACCATTGCAAGGTGACACTTTGAAAGGTCATCACTTTTGGAGATAACTGAAAATTAATTTTACTGTCGTTAATAACTCTATTCTGTTTACTCATTTTTCTATTTTGACACAACTATTGATATAGCTATGGTTAACAGTTAGAATTGGAAAAGGTTTCAGACTTTCCCTTGGTCTTTTCTGTATCAGACGTAATCGTGTGACACACACGACTGTAAGGGGGCCGGTGATCCCAATCTGTGGAGGCGTGAGATGTCGTCCTTCAGTGGCGTAGAGGGGTAGAACGGGGCCGTCTCTGAAGCCGCTGTAGAGCTGGTCCGATTGCTTGTCGCTTGTTCTTGAGCTGATTCCGAGTCTGGTCAAAAGGGGTAGGCAAGTCCGTGGTCCAGGGTGAGGCGGGGGTCAGAGTGAAAGAAGGCGAGTAGAAGCAGAAGTCGGAGCGAGGTAGAGGGCAGAGCAGAGAGAGAGGTGTAGAGGTGGTGGTGGTTTCTGGAGATCTGGCGTCTGAGGGGCTTGTGCCCGCTTTATAGGCCGCCGGCGGCGGTCCCACTCTCACACGGCTCTCGCTTTCTCTTTGATTCTTGGAATCGAGAGCCGTGTTGTGGCGCGACAGCGGCGCTCCGCCTGTACGTATACCGCCGCTCGGCCGGTAATTTCGTGCCGTGGTCGAACATGACCACGGCTTTCCTTTGTTTGGGCACGATCCTCAGAACCGTGCCCGTGGGACGTAATGACGGCGTACCACCGGTCATTTGTGACGCTCTGTCGGCGCATGGCGCACGGCACGGCTTCCCACTACGTTTTGGCACGATTCTAACAATCGTGCCCGAATTAAATGTCATTTTATTTCACCAGCTCTCACACTCTGCAATTCCCTGCCCGTATTCCTCTAGCCAAGCTCTGACGTTCATTTATTATAAGATCACAAATACATTTTACATCATTTTACAAACAGAGGGTTTTAACAATTTATCTTTTCATACATTAACATTTTACATTCTTCAATTTAACAACAGGGCAAAAAGCAAATTTTAATATGGGGCAACCGCGTCCGAGCCCGGAGCAGTACGTCCGTTACATTTTCTATCGATATTATGGCCTTGAAGAACGCTGCTGGTTATCACTGTGAAAGCTTCCGTAATAGACTTGAATTAAACGCATTGAAGGGACTTGTTCACTGCACCGGTTTTCTTAACAGACTGGTGTGTGTATAATACATTGTTGCAATGGGTCTCATGTAGGCATGCATGTACTCCACACTCTCAGACAGGAACAGGTAATTGGGTGGATGAATGCAGGAGCACAAGTAAAAAGAAGATGCATATAGTTGCGTCAACAAATATATACATTCATTCATACATTTTGTGATCTTAACTAGCTTACATTATTGTACTTAAGTAAGTAAGTACATTAGAAACTAGTATAACATTAAAACTTTAAAAGTATTAAAAATGATCAGCAAATATCCTTATTATCGGTTTTATTACCCACACAAAGGAAGTACCTTAGGCTAAGGACTCACGGAGCGATTTTTACCCGCGCCCGCTGCGGTGGCGGAATGGAGTTTTATTTTCAAAACTCACGAGACCGGATTTTTTTGCGGTGACGCAGCCGTTGCGGTTGCGGTTATCGCCCGCAATCTTGGCGGTTGATTATCGCAAGACGGGCGGTTGCAAGACGGGCAGTTAAACGATCAGTTGAGTTCCACTAACTCGCCCGTGTTACCTACTCAAGAACGCTCCCGACCCGAAGATAACACCGAGCACACCCAGCATCCGGCTATACATCTTATCTAGCGGTGTCTACACTTGGTGATCCACCAAATAACATTATCATCATCGACGATGGACCCGGACGTGGGAGCGCGTGACCGCCCGCAAAATACCCTATCAACGAGAGCACCGATAAATAGGACCGCAACACCTCACAGGGGGTCAATCTTCAACCTTCAGTTAACAAGACTACTTGTCAATATTGTTGTTAGATTCTCCATCTGAAATTACGTTTAACTCGCTTGTAATTGTGTGTTTTATAAATAAATATTGTTACTTCACCGTCTCATCATTTTATTTAATTAAAATAAAATAAAGGAAAACCGAGAAAGTTAACTCCCGCCAACCGATCGCAGAGCGCGCGGGTGCAACCCGCCGCGGCTGCGGGACCGCGCCCGCACCCGCCCGCCGGTACAAGATAACCGCCGGAGCAGCGGAACCCGCAAACAATCGCACACGCCGCGGGCGAAACGCGTCGTGAAATGTGCTTTAATTTTTTACATAAATATCTGCATTCTACAAAAGCTGCGGGCCCGCAACCACGGCGGGCGCGGGTAAAAATCGCTCCGTGAGTTAAGGGTTCTCATTAGCTACTTTTGTTTTATATTTTATACCTTTGTAAATTTTTTAAATGTATGCAAAAAGTATCGTAAAAAGTAAAAATATAATAAATTAATGATTCCAAATAAAATATGCGTTAGTAAAAAAGGCAGATTTTTTTATATTTTTGATAATGAAGTATTATATATAATATATTATATTACTATTTGTTTTATATGCGTATTTTATTCACAAACTTGGAGATATTTCTCTATACATACACAATCGAACAAATAAAATTCTCTGGCAATTACGAGCACGGCGCAACGCTTCAATTGCCATTCCTGGAAAGCTCCTTTTATTTCAATTCCCAGGCCTCCTAAATCAAAGCGCGCTCCCGACAGTGAAAATAAAATATTAAAATAATGGAATGTCTCTGAAAGTGATATAAAAAATGTATTCATATAACATGTGCAAGAATTCAATACCCGCTGAGGCGTTCTTGAAGGAAAGTGAAAGAAATCACAGGTGTTTTCTTCCCTCCCCCGGATCGTCTGTCAGACCCCCCCCACCTTTTCCTCCCAGAAGATAAATCAAATATTTCAGTTAATATAGCTGGCTACATTGCGCACAACTTTCCACATTTATGGGGAGTGTAATGTGGCGAAATACTCACATGTTTTAGGGGATGTTTTATTTATTTAATGGTTTTATTTCTACAAAAAAAATCATCGTAATAATAAAAAATTTTGACAATTTTTTCAAACTCTGTTAGAAAAAAAAACCACTGTTTTTCCTTTGAATTAAGTATTTTTATAATGACTCCATGCAGAAAAAATTTCCATAGAAAATAATTTGTCTCATTTCCTTTGTCATCTTTGGGGATGCTTAGTGTTTGGTATTTTTGAGTCCTTCCATAGCCGAACTGTTCAACTCGAGAACGAATAATAGAACCGTTCGGTTCTCACATGAAAAAAAATGTTAACCGTGTAAACAACTACTGGTTAACAAATATTGGGAGCGCGTTTAGCTTATTTTCCAACTATATACTGAAGGGATCAATGATCAGAGTATCTTCCATTGAAATACTGGTAGAATAAGGACAGCATCCCCCACCTGACACCTGTGCTTTAGATGTTGCATTCCGTTCGTTAAGATAACTGATTTGTAAATAATATCGTCGGAGTAGCACAAAACCTGACATTTTTGGTAAAATTATGAAAACTAAGAGGATATGAAGATATCTATACGCTTTTGGCTTCTTTGGAACAGCTGCTTTGGGGAAGAAGTCAGCAATTGTGTAAAATGTATTTTTATTGAAACATTACTTAATGACATTGAATTTTCTTTAAGGGTTACTTAGTGACTTACACCGACGATAAGAGGCTTTACGAAACATAACAAAAGTTCTTTATTTCCGATTAATAAACATGGCGGGCTGTGAAAAGTTTCAGTTGTGAAGATCAACTGTGACCGCATAGTTAAAATAACATATTGATGCAATTTATCACAAGATTTGAAATTTATTTTGAATAAGACTTAAATTCAATGCAAATCCGAGTTCACGAGTTCGTTGAACCATAGTTACACCGGACGGACGCACATCCGAAATGAGTAATAATTCACTGGTTTAATTATTAACTAAAAAAAATTATGCGAAGAACGGCATAATATTCCATACTTCTATCAGAGTCTCAAAATTCTTTCAGTGAGAGCAATTATGTGGTACAAAATTATATTTCAGCACAGATATAACCCCTTATATATAAACAGGCTAGAACACAATCATAATACTCGTTTTAGCTTTAGTGAAGGACTTATTGTACCTAAGCATACAAATAAATATAGACAAAGAACGTTAAACTCTATGATTCCTAGTTGTTTTAATATGTTACCTGCTGAAATTAAAAACTGTGCTCAAAACAAACAATTGGTTAACTTACTGAAGACTTGGCTTACTGAAAGAATTAATTTGTATTAGCTTACAATGATATATTTATTATTTTTAAGACTTTTAAAATTGTAATTTATGTTTTTTCATAATTTTATTTTGCTATATTTTTGTTAATTTTTGGTTTTATACATATAATTGTAAAAATGTTACTGTAAACTCATTATAATAAGATTTATAAAGTAAAGAACCCATTAGACAAACTGCTAAAAAGCAGTTTTGCATTGTAAGTGTGTAAAAATATAATAATAAAATAAAAATAAAAAAGCATTTTTCTATTGGTACTACCCGTGAACATAATCTCAATAATAAGGCTATCAACTTCATTTTTATTTTCTTCGTGTTTTCACTTTTAATGACTTCTTCTCCTTATTTTAATTTTATCAGTCCATGCTCATGTTGCAATGCATGTTTTAATACAAAATCTTACGTAAACATTTCTATTTTGAAAACTTTTATTTTTTGGTTAAAATAAAGATTTTTTTTAACATAATACATATATTTTATCATAATAAATCAACTATTCCATAATTCATCTATTTTAACGTAATAAATCCATTTTACAATAATACATTCATTTAACCATAATACATCTATTTTACCATAATACATCAATTTTACCATAATACATCTAACTAACCATCACGCCGTTTCCCCGCAGAGGTAGGGAGAGAGGACGGACCGCCAAACAACCCGGTCTTTGCACACACTCCTTGCCTCATTCACATTCATACATCGTCTCATACATACTCTTCTATTATTCTGACTTTTGAAATGGCCCGACTCGAGTATCTGATTCACTTGGTAGTGCCATGTCTTCCTCGGGCGTCCCCGACTTCTGGTACCATTCACATTTGTATAATCTATTCTCCTATTACACCTATTTTACCATAATAAATCTATTTTACCATAATACATCCATTTTCAACTTTTGACTTAGTTGCGCCATCTCTTAGGCCGACTAGTAGAGAAATTCAAAGAAACTTTTTTTATATTTTAGATTCTTCACTGATAACATTTGTTTCGTATATTAACCGCTGTAACGTCATCGAATTTCAGAAAAAAGCGTACTTGTCCGCGTGTGTATGCGTGAGTGCCACCAAAAAAACAAAAGTCACATTATTACATTTAATGCTATGTCAGTGAAACTTAATTTAAGTTTTGATTTTTCCACTTATTTTTTTTGGCTATCCTTTTTTGCAATTTCATGTATTCATGTATTTCACGAACATTATGATTAAAATTAAGACAATATGTTTTTGATGTTCTCGTATTTTTGAAAATTAAGATCGTTTGATTGGTCATCATTACTTTTGTAGCTTCGGGTTTATCGGAAGTGGCTTCTAGGTTTTAAGTTTTGTCTTGATACAATATTTATCTAAAAAAAATTTGTTATTTCATCTTTTCATTTAAGAAGACAAGATTGAAGTATCGCCCAAAATTTCACCCTGTAAAGTCTCAGGGTGAAAACGTGTAAAATTTGGGTCCAAGGTCACGGGGCCAAGCGGTGTATTGCTGAAATTGAAAGTTAAGGGTGTTATATTGTGATATTTGACGGGTGTAGCGAGCAGAAGTTTCTCAGGCTTTGAGCACCTTTTACCTTTGTTTGAAATTTGTTACCTTTTAGAATTCGGGCTTTATTTATAACTTTCTGTACAATGTACAGGTGCTGTTTTATTTAAACATACTGTTAATGTTTACATTCTTACAAAAAATGTTAAAATTATTTGTAAACTGCTCGTTCATAGATGGTGCTAATTTAATTAATATAGGGAAAAAAACTTTAAGGGATTTATGCTTTGGCGATGGACTTGGAAGTAATGCAAAATCATGTGTTTTTGACTTGTTAATTTGATAGCTTAGAAATATTTTTGAGGCTTTAATTCAATACTACAAGTAGAACATAAAAAACTATCAGTCCTTCGAAAACTGCTTTATAGTTCAAAATCTTCTTCTTACGAACTCATTTTCGGTTATGGATTTATTGTCTAATGTGGCATATTAAGTTTTAAATGAAATTATAGTAAAACATTAAAATATTTGAGTATTATACTTTGCATAATAACATAAAACACACTTTTTGGCCACGTATTTTCGGGCATAAATCAAAACATGCGAATGTTCTTAAGCGGGAATCTAAGCCATATTGCCATTTAAATAAGGATTGTTATTATTATAGGCCATATTCCGTTCATATTTTGAATAAATGGTTTTATACGTATGAAAACGCAATTTTTTCAGAAAGGCAATCAAATACAAAACTATATCTGTGATTACATTCGTGTTCCTATCTTGAAAGAATTGAGTTTTTAAATGGACAAAACAATTTATTCATATGCGCAAACAAACAATCATTCTTAATATTTTAAAGTATAACATGAAAAAGGGGTTAATCCAAAAATAATTAAATTAGCGCCATCTACGAACGAGCATTTTCTGGTTTATTTTAAGTTTACCTTTAATGTTAACAAAATTCAATTCAATGCGCTTAAAGATTCAAACACGACTAAATAAGTCAAGGTATACCAACTTTTTCCCGAAATAATGAAATCTTTTTAGATCGTGTTTATAAGAGGATCGCAGTGAAAATGGCAAGAAATATATACATTATGCATGTTTCACATTAAGGGTAGGTACCTAATCATTATTATGTATCTAGATACATTTATTCTTGGCGAAGTATATGATGGCACATTATCAACTCTGTTTATTAGGTACTCTAAGATTTTATTTGTGTTTTCTTTGTATCTCTTTATCTTAAGTATCATTTTTGACAGTGTTTTCGTAATTTTTAGTATTATGTATCCCAATTTCATACGTAGGTAAGAACGTTTGTAAAATCCCAGCATGAATAAATAAAGTGACGCTATACAGAAGTTTTCCACAGATAAAAAAAACGTGGTTACATTTTTGAAGGCATTGATACACTATACAAAGCAGGAGTCACTCTGTCTCGATTCAACAAGGGCACTTTCAGTATTTAGATACTATACCAATGTAATAAATCAGCCCTTACGTAGGTGAACTACAATCTCTATATTCATGATTTTGCCCAAACAATGAAAAAAATAACAGCAATTATTTCTGAAACGTTCACTCAAAAATTAGGAGCATCACATCAATAGCCAACCAAAAACTGGTAATATATTATTTTTTTATATAAGTTCCTGTTAATAAAGGAGGTTGGGGTTTTGAGGAGAGGACGGAGAGGCAAATTTGGAAGGAAAAAAGTATGAGAGGCGGGCGAGTATGAGAGAATCTGGGGGTTAGTGTGTCCAGGAGTGACGGACGTTTTAATTCAACTCTTCCACTGCGCTGCAATGCGATGAGTCGAAAAAGTCCTTGTTGGAGAGGTAAAAAGATTTCCCTTTAATTTAATCATTATAAAAATAAGTTATCCCTGAGATTTCAATCAATCACCACCCGAGAGCCCGGAGTTTAATACCTTTCCGTACCTTAACTTTATATGATTTATATGTATGAATAATTATATATATTTTCAACGAAAAACTCAGTAATGTACTGGTGTACATTACAAACATATTAATTTTCAAAATACATTTTCTAACAAAGCACATCTTCATTACTAAACTTCGACAATTTATTAAACAAAACAATCACAGAGGGTATTTCAAAGAATTGATTTCACGTAGAGAACAAATAAATATTTGTGCCAACAAATATACAAACTTGATGATTCCGATGGAAGTATAATAATTTCTATAATTCATGTATTTCAAAGGAGCCCAATATTTACTTAAATTTCAAATAAAACAAATAATTTCTTTATCAATCGTACCCAGCGCTGAAATTCTGCAAAACATACAAGTATTATTATTGCTCACAACCTTTGCCATGTAAAGCAATTAAAATAACTTGCCTATTCATTTTCCAATTTATTTGATAGCACCGAGCTTTTGAGGGCGCAGAGCTTTTACCAATAAGCTTCTATCAGAGTTCAAACGAAGCTTTTATACAGGACAACCACAAAAAGCATATTGCTATATTTTATTTTGTTTATTTGCGGAATGTTCGTATGTTTTATTTTAATACTATGTGTAAAATATTACTCTTGAAAATGTTTTAGAAAGGTTTATCATATATCAATAAGGTACGTAAATCACAAAGAAAAGTATGTTTTATTTTACTGACTTTTTTATAATACGATTTATTTTTGATTTGAATCATTTTACGGGTTTGTCAAAAGAAGCAAAATAATATAAATTAATTAAATTCATAATAATATAATTTGTTAGATATGAACGCTTTCAATCCCGGGAATTTTATTCATAATTGGTATTACGGTGCAGCATATGCAGCATTACAGCATTTTTCAATCTAGCGATCCCGGCACTGGCACTAGTTTATAATAATTTGAATGTATAAATTATCATTAAAAAACACTAGCTGCAATACATTTTATAAAATACATTATATGCTAAATTTAACCAATATTAATGAAACTGCACAAAAAAAACGAAAATAGGAAAAATGCATAATACAATAGAAAAACGTATCTCGTAGAGAACATCTGAAACTGCCAGAAGAATTGCATTACAATTGAAAAATAGATGTTATTCCGGATTCAATAAAACTTTTCTTGCTTCTAAAACACAGCACAACAATTATAACCTATTCCAAAATCTGTATCACAAGATCTCAATTTTGTGCAATATAAGACATGTTCCAATTGAAAAATATATATTCTCACCGATGAAAAAAGGTCGTGAAACCAACAAAACTTACTTAATCCAATTATTAAGACAAGCGCAGCACTGGGATTACAGTGCCGACAAGATCCCGGGATTCCCGGAATCCCGGTTCTCGAGATCCGGGAAATTGAAAGCTCTACTATGAACACGTCAAAAACGTAATTTAAAAGCATCCCTTTGAATTGTACCTGTTTAGATAGTGTTAATAAAAAAAAAGTTATTATGAAACAGAATTATTAAACATCAGTTCTATAGCTAAGTGTAACAATTATTATTTTTAATTGCAATTACTCACTTACAAAAATGTTCAAGTATGTTTTTAGGATCTCGTTTTTAGATTTTGATACTGTTTTCTGAAGAACAAATAACGAATACATCTATCGTTATTCCAAGATGTAAAAAATATAACAACTCCATATTTAGAACATTTTCTAGCATGAAAAGACCAAATTATTAATAAGGATTGGCAGACATTGCGATGAAAGCTCCACGCGTAGAACAAGGCAAACGAACATATAACACAATCTTTTATATTCGTTTTATGAACAAGTCTAAAATTTAAGCAGCAATTCCACGATACAGAATTATTCTGATAAACCATCGTTATCATTATAATATCTCATTCCACGAACAAATTATTTGCAAAAGTTCTCTTTATAACTTTGTTTACAGAGTTACGAAAACTTAAACTGGATTAAAGGATATAAAATCTTTTGATTGATGACAATGTATTTCATTCCGTAGAGTTTTTAACCATGGACCATCCATCGTTCCTTGGCAGGTTTCTACCTTACCGCAGTAAATAATGGTTGCATGTTACTTCGCCGGATGAAATAAATGGAAGTCGGAAAATTACGAAGAATACAATTTAAAGTACATACTGATGGTACTACTGAAAGATTGCGACGTTTGAATGAAACACAATTTATAGAACGACTAATATTTTTTAATCTTCTTGGTCTGACTGGGTTTTTTTTAAACAATGTCAGATAATGAGAATGTTTGAAAAATAAATCCAACGATATAAAAAGTTATTTTTATTATTATGACAATGAGGATGATCTTAACATTTTTTTAATATTAGGGTGGAAACATCATGAATCATTTCTGATTTTGGATGAACCAATAAGACACATCGCAAAATAAAAATTGATTGCACTCTATTTGGTATTGTTGGAAAATTGAATTTAAACCCTTTTATGTATATATACTAACAGTACTATACAGCTACAATTATACAGTGTAACACTTGAAAATAAAATTGAGGAAAACAAAAATAAATTCAGACACAAAATTACAAAATGGATTAAAGAACAAAAAATACAATATTACCAAAATTTCAAAACATAAAATAATAAAACCTACATGTAACACATAAAACACATATCACTCACAAACACAGAACATATAATTTAAATATAACGTTTTTCTACTTTATTTAATTTTACTTTAATTTTAAATCAAAATTTTAAGTTGAAATTTATCTTAATCTTATGTTTTTTTTTCTTCATCAACATTATATATATTTTCTATAAATGTATGATGAATATTTTTTGTGCTATAAAATGCAGGCCTCAGCACGGGTAAGCTACCCAGTGAGGCCAACATTAATAAATTGTAATAAGAAATGTAAAATATTGTACCAAAAAAATAAATACTGTGTCCGGGGTTAAGTACACTAACTTCGGGAGGTGATTGTACATGATGGTAGAAGTAAAAAATAGAAAAAACTTTTTTAGAAATACAAACTATTTTTTCTCATACAAACAATTAAACTTTTATACCTAAAACTACCTTACAACGTTGGAATTTCCAAAATAGTATTGTATATTTTTTACTTCTAAAATCATGTAGATGCATCCCCCCGAAGTAAGTGCACTTCACCTCTGAACGCTCTGTATTATGAAAGTTTAAGGTATTTGGGCACAATCGGTATATACTAATATAATGATATCTATAACAGTTAAACATAAAACCAAAACAACTACCTATTAATATCGCCATGAGCATAGTATTGACAATAATCACCAAGTGACTTCTATGGCTATAAATAAAAAAATTAAACGAGCATTTGTGACACTGTAAAATAATAGAGATATGGCAAAATAACATAGTAGTGTAACGCAATAGATCAAGTTGCACTTTGTACTAACATACACAAAAATTCATAACATGCACAAGAACTTATTGTTTTTGTTTCGAATATGGCGTAATTTGGTGACTTCTACAGCCCAGACAAAATAAGAAAACTTAGTCCCAGAGAGAGGTCGTACGTATGTCATGGACGATCTATTGTATGAAAACGAATAAGGTAGAAGCTTCCAGAACGATGACGTTCACGTTACATTTATACGATGACCACTCTCGGACTACACTTAGTGACTTCTTGCAACCAATGGAAAAAAAATAATTGCAAGTTAAATAGAGATATTTGTTGTTTCTCCCCTATCGTTGACTTATCTGCCTGCTTTTGCGAAGAAAACTGGTTATAATTCAATAAATTTATTAAAATTTAAAATTTATTGACATTTTAAAGAGAATCCAGTTTATTGGATTCCTGTAGGAGTCATAAGCTGAAATTTTCAGTGGGATTAGCTTTTGATTTATTAGAGCAGTGCCATCGCTGTAGTCAGCAAGATAAGTCGGGAGTTCTATTCGGAGACTGTCTGGCGAATCTGGAGATCTGAGCCTAGAGATACTAACTGAAGTCGGAGCCAATCGGGCTTTCAGATGACGAAAGTTTAATGAGATTTCGATCCTGGTTTATGTGTGAAAATTACATTTTTCTGCGTCCTTTCTAGGCGGAAGGGAGAACGATAATTTTACCGAAATTTAAGCGAACGAGTTGTCTTTCCTATTTTTTATTTGATTATTACCTCACAAGTTTTAGCTTATGTGGGTGTTTAAAATATTACATGGCTATTATAGACTTAGAAGTCTTCTATTTTCTCGATAGAAAAAAAAAATACTTAAAAACCCTTCTAAAAGTATTACCGTGATACTGTGTTGCGGGCTCCAATCCAATGGGAACTGATATTTCAGAATAATTAGTAAATTTTTAAGTGGTTTTTGGCATTTAGTTTTGGTGTAGACATCAAGTACCAAAAAATATGAAGAAAATAATTTCAATATTAACGGAGCATTTTCGAATTGTTATTACTTCCGGGATTAGACGTGCTTCATGCGTTTTGGGTCTTAAATCCATTGTAATGCTGTCCGAAATGTTGACTAAAGAAAGAGGTCGCGAAGACGGCATAACGCCCCAAATATAAATCACGGTAATACACGGAAAATCTCTTATAATAAATATTGTTTTGTGTTGCCGATAAATTTGTCTTAGGAAGCCTAAAATCGTTGCAACTTCTCGTACGATAGCCGTGGACCGTAATATTAATACTAACATTTTTTAACTAATAATCTGGTAAATTTTATTTTTTAACTTGCATATTAGCATATTAGTATTATACCCTAGTATTATAGACCAAACACGTGTGTATGCAACACACTTAGAATATTGAGTTGGCGTTGCATTTTTATATCCTAGTATATCTGCTCCAGCACCATATAGACTTCATACCTCTGTTTTGAATGATTTACATTATTTTAACTTGCGTTTTATTGCTCAAAAAATTACACTTGTGCAGTAATTTAGGTGGGATGCTAAATTGGTAAAGTAGACAAATTTTCTTAGATATCACCAAGTTCACTTTGTGTTTTTAAAATTGGATCTCCAATATTATTTGATATAATGTATAAAAGTGTGTCATGGGCAAAAAGTTTGATTAAACAGTACATTATGCACTTCACTATATCATTTACGTATATAATAAAAAGGTGCGGTCCCAAAACACATCCTTGAGGAACTCCAAGGTTTATTTCTTGTTCTTCAGAGATAGCGTCTCCAACAATTAAGTTCTTAGATAATCATTGTTTTGTTTTTTAGATAATCACTAAACCACTGCAGTTCAGTGCCATGAATTCCTATATCCTTCATTGCTATTGTGATTTTCTTCTGATTCATACTTATTTTCCATCCGTTAATCAAAAAAATTGTTGCTGTTTCACAAGAATATTTGTTTAGATAATTTGTTTTAATTAGAATGTATTTTTTTCATTAATTTACTTATCTGTTCTTTAACTATGGAATACAGTAGCTGTTCATATTTTGGTAATCCATTTATTGGTGTGAAGTCTTCGAAATTTTTCGCATTAACTATTTTGGGTACGGGTGTTATTGTGAAAGTTTTCCATGATTGCGGAAAAGGCAGTGCATCTTTGATTACGTAATTCTATCCGGCAATGATTTTGGTCTCATTGTGTTCAGAATTTGTTGTTTGTTTTTTTTTTATGTATCACAAATAAGATTGTAATTATTTTGTAACATATATCACATACATTTTTTTTTCTACACTTATTTGATAATGTGGGCCTCATCGCAACGAATACCCTTCTATTATTCTGATTCTTCACATGGCCCGACTAGAGTATTTTTCTTCCTCGGTCGTCAACAACTTGTACTAACACGCCTTTCTTTCATATCTTTGTATAAAGAAAGAGTTGATAATTCAGTAGCAATTTTGGTTTCATTGAGTTAAGAATTTTCATTAAATAATCACTGTTAATTTTATTACACCTTAACAAATTATTATTCTTTCTTCTTTCCGCTGGTAGAGGAGAAGTATCTGTGAGTAATGATACTCTTATTTATGTTTTCGACACTTAGCACAAAGTTAAATTTGTGTGCTATTTTAGTTATATCTTCTTCATCTCCATCGGGAAAGCAAACTAACTTCCTTAGTGTGTTCTCTCTGTTTACCACTTATACTTTCTTCAAGTGTAATTCACATTTTTTATAATTTTATTTTATCACATTTTTATATTTATAGTAATCCATATTCAGATAAGCAATAAACCAGGTACATAGAAATCTGTCTAAAATATAATACATGATCAGAAAATTATTTTGATTGTCTTATCAAAAGAGGAATTAAAATATCCCGTGACTTTTAACGGGTCTGCGCGGGTCTGGAATACTACGTACACTCATTAGATCTACCAGACGATAAATATTTTCATCGCAATTTGCAAATATTAAAAAGATTTTTAAAAAATCTTTTGCATTAAAGGTCTAAAAGGTATCCAAGATTATTACACGATATCAAAAATATAACTTCTGAGTTTTTACATCTGATCATAAAAGTTAGACCCGTATTTACAGAAAGATATCAGGAACTTAAACGATCGTCTTCATTTCCAGTTTAATTGCACAATTCATTGCAACGATTCTGAACAACGCGCGTCTTCTTCCCCTTACAATGTAAAATATAAAACTCCAGTCCGTTCCAGTCCTTAAGCAATTCATAGAGCTTCCTTCTGTGATAAAATAATAATTATTATGGGTGTTCACTTCGGTAATAATGTCCCAAGGGAAGAACAAAGGACTCGTTCTCTTCATAAGGAAAGGGGACTTATTTATTAAATTTTTCCGGGGAAAAATGACACCATCGATTATTATTTTGTGACAAAGGGTTCTTTTGTTGAGTTCTTTTTGTTTTCTCGCTGAGTTTTGTTGCTGTTTCTTGTGCTTAAAAGCACTTGAGGAATTTTAGTTTTTGTTCGAATTTATGACATTAAAATGTCGTTTATAATATAGCTGTAGGTTCTACCCCTATTATAATAAGGTTCTCGGATTATTCATACAATGATACTCTGAAATTGAACTTAGTTAATTTTTAACCGAGTACGGAGAGTGAGGATCCGTGTTTGCTAGTTGTGAGTTGCGATGTGAGAGAGAGATGAAACTTATACATGGGCTTTAATACTATTATAATATATCAATTGTAATCGTAATATTTGTGAATGTTAGTAAAAAACTTTGAAAACATTTCAAATACAGAATTATTATTAATTAATGAAATAATTTTAGTAAGTACCTACTTTATCGCTTCTCTGATAAATGTATAGTTATCAGTTCTTATTTTGAAAAAAAGGTCTTTGGAGTGAATAAGTACGCAGACGCAGACGCATAATGTTAAAAGGAGTCGGGGACGCCCGAGGAAGAAAAATACTCTAGTCGGGCTATGTGAAGAATCAGAATAATATAAGGGTATGTATTACGATGATACCACATTATAAAATAATGATACAAAGTGTAAATATATCTTTTAATGTGATATTATGTTATAAAATAATTACAATCTTATTTATAATACATCATTTCTAGTTAGTTTAATAAAACTCACTTCGGGAAAGACAACATTATACAGTTAAGAGGAAATTATTTTTACATACACACTACGAATTTAAAAGGGAGTTTAATGAAGGCTGTATATAGATTTTAAAATAGACTTAACACTGATTAAGGCGATTCACTGCGTCGTGTAATATTTTAAATTGAGCCGTTATCAATAACAACCCTTACGTAGATGGCGATAAGGTTTAAATTCCCGCTTAACATCATCCGCCTGTTTTGATTTATGCAAGAAAAAAACATGGCCAAAAAGTGCCTTTTATTGTATTTTGTGGATTTAATAAATAACTTCATTTGCCACATTACATAATAAAATCATAACCGAAAATGAGTTCGTAAGTAGGAGATTTTGAACTTTAAAGCAGTTTTCTTATGTCTTTACACTATTTTTTTCTGGGCTGTAAAAAGACTTATCTAAAAAATACTCGATTATTTCAAAGGCCAAGATGTATTCTACTCGCAGTATTTAATTAAAGCATCTGAAACATTTCTAGGCGACCAAATTTTCAAACCAAAAACACATGATTTTGCATTACTACGCATGGCATCGCCTTAATTGAAAACATTTCTTATGTACATTATGAAAGATATACAGAAGTTAGAGAGTTCCAAATAAAGATTGCGTCAACGGTTAATAAAGTTTCTGAGAAAATATCTTTTAAGAGCTTTTGACAATATTATTTTGTTTTTGACAGGAAGATTTAGGTTAAAGTACTATAATGTTATTGTATCAATAAAAAAACGACCAAGCATTTGGGGAGAATGACTAAACTCTCAAACACCTTTCTTCCGAGGTAGACATATTTCAGTTAAACTTCAGTGACTACAAAATTGGAATAATTTTTTTTTAACAAAAATCAGCTTTTAAAAATAACGTTAACTAATGGGATAAGGTATCTGATAGCATTATTATGCCAGCGTCTGGACGGTTTAGGCCCTCTGATTGGTCGAATTCAAATCGTTAAAATATCACGCATTCTAGGCAGTGGCGGCTCGTGACTTTTGGGTTACTAGAGTGCTAATATTACAAAAAATGGTGTAATTGATGTTGTTGTAGCTGAAAACGATTTTTAATTATTTTTCGAAAATTGATTTTTTGTATGAAGATTTTTCAGGAATTCCGTGCGGCGCACGGCTATACAGAAATTTCCTGAAAATCTTCATACAAAAACTCGATTTTCGATTAAAAAAAATAAAAAATCATTTTCAGCTGTAACAACATCAGAATTGCCTTTTTTATAATATTAGCACTCTAGTACACCCAAAAGTCACGAGCCGCCACTGATTCTAGGGTTCCTTGAAAATGTCAATCCCTGCTTTACCGGCCGCTGGAGTAGTTTCCCTATTGGCCGACAGAGCGTACCTCTGGCGGCATAGTAGCGAATAATTTCATTTGAAATAATCCATAACAAATACGTACAATTTCATCTATTCAAATTACCAAACTACCGTTTTAATACGCATTTAAAAAGAAAACAATCATTTGATTCAACTTAATGACAATAAACAAGTACTCTTTGCATTTACGATTTAAAAAATATTGATATTTAATATTATTTACGTAAATAATAATTTCGCACCATTTTGACAGCCCAATAAAAACATGAAACACAATCGGAAGATAGAAACGCTTCGTTGATTGTAAAATTAGCCAACAAATCTCTAATCTGATATGTACCTACTTATATATATAATAAAATGTAAATGTTGTCTATGTATATAATAAAATGATTGGTTAGGTTAGGTTAGGTTGGGTTATTATAGGTTAACTGTTGTTAGTATCACTTAAACTGGGCGAATTCCAAGCAAGTGCCGCCCGCAGGGCCTAACAGCAAAAAATCCGCAGAGCGGTTTTTAACAACTAGTTTATATTAATTATTGTAAAAATTGTGAAATGTTGTGTATTGGAAAATATTGTGTTTATTAAATTTAAAAAATGTCCACTTTTTTCAATCCAACCTTTTTTTGTCTGATTTATTTTTAATGTTGTGTTTTAAAACAACATTAAAAATTGTTGTGCATAAAATTATATCGTAATTGCGCCCAATTTGTTTAAAATACATACATGATACAAGTAAAGAAATGTTTTAAATTAATATTATCGTGTTTTAAACTAGGTATTGTATTATATTGAGTTGAAAATTAAAGTTGTTTATTTCGTGAACTTCTGAATGTGGCACGGTCGTGTGTGCTAGAAGTCTTTAATAGATTGAAGTAATCACATTGATAAAAAAATGGTTCTCTTAATATTATTGACGAAAGTAAATGAAAAAAAAATGCCCCGGGTGAGGATTGAACTCACGACCTTAAGATTATGAGACTTACGCGCTGCCAACTGCGCCACCGAGGCGGTTGAGAGAGATGACAATAGGTTTGCTTGTTTGGTAGAATTAACTAGTATATTCTTAAAATACACTCGAGCCCGTGCGTAAGTTATTTTTGCAAAACAACTTTATGTTTGGAAATTAGTTGACGTGTATAATATTTCTTTGCTTTGTAACAATTTAATTTACGTAATATATTTACGCAAGACACATAACAATTAAAATCAGTATTGATTGTATATTATTGTACATAACACTTAGCCGATACTTACATTACATTAATTTTAAACTTAAATATTTATCTTTATATATGAATATATTTTTAAATTAGATTTACAGCTTATGCCCTGAGGAAAATTCTCTCAGGGCCTATGTCATCTTTGGGAATGCTGTGTGAAGGGTCTTTTTAGGATAGGAAGGAGAGAAAGTTCTGTATTAAGTATGAGGGGTGGGAATCGGGGGGTCGGTGGGTCCAGGAGGGACGGATGCACGAATCCATCCCTCCCACCGCAAGACGATGTTCCGAGAGAGTCCTGCTAGAGAGGTCAAACGGTCTTTCTCAACTAGTCTCTCTCGATCCAACCAGCTACGCAGTTGGCGGGCAGGCGCATCCGCCGCCAAGTCTCGGACAAACCTCACCCCTTGAACCCGGGCACCCCAAGTCATCAAACGTAGTGAACCACTTGGGGTGACCTATTCTGTGTGGGAGCACCGGCTGGATAATGCATTGATCCACTTGGCCCTCAAGCGGGGCCAACGGACTCCCCTGTTGGCTATTTCGGGCGCATATAGGACTGTGGCTAATGATGCATTACCGGTTCTGGCTGGTACACTGCCGATTGACTTGGAAATAAGGGAAGTTTTGACAAAAAAGGCATTGACAAGAGGTAAGGCCGCTGTCCACCTGGGAGTCGAACTGACACCCGGTGGAGCGGTGTCCCTTCCTGGCTTATTGAAAGCCATGCGAGAACGCTGAGTGTATGGCAAGAGCGATGGGATAGGTCGACGAAGGGTAGATTGACTTTCTCTTTCTTCCCTTCAGTTAAAAGCAGAATGGAAGGGGCGCACATAAAACTGGATCACTATATGACGCAATTGGTGTCCGGTCATGGGGAGCTCAGGGGGCGGCTACATAGTCTCGCCTTGTCTCCTCATCCGAACTGTTCATGTGGTGACACTAACCAGACAGCCGAGCACATTCTGTGGCACTGCGAGTTGATGAAGGATGCCCGAGAGGAAATGTTGGATGGCTTGAGAGGGATTACAAGACCGGCAAGGAATGCCGATCTCGTGTTGAACAGAGAAAATTTTGAATGCTTCAAAAAGTTTGTAAAGTCCTGGGTAGAGAGATGGCCTGTGCTTAGAGTTGCTGATTTAGATTAAAATCATCTTTGTTTCAGGTGCCAAGCGTATTGTTCCTGTCACTCCACGGTTACTCCTCTTATAACAAATTTAATATTGTTTATGCGCGATTGCTTTATGTTTTATTTTTATTTTTATATACTCATTGGTTTTACTTTCTTTGTCTTATGGCATGATCGCAATGCATTTATTATTTTATTTGTTTGTTTTATTATTTCTTATTCATTTATTGTGTATACTGGCTTTTTACACCGTTTTTGCCAATTCTTTACACTGTTTTTTTTTATGCACATTCTTTCTTTTACTTTTGAATTTGGGCCTTATTTATTTATTAGGAACGCGTTGATAATGATAGTACTGTTTCTTTTTGTGTTTTAGCTCTTTAATACTATGTTAATCTTTTTTTCCCTTCTTTTTTTTCTATTATGAACGGTCAATTTGTTGTTGATCACAACTTATTTTCTACGTTTGTTATTTGCCTTTTTATTTGTTACTAACAAATTGGTTTATGAATAGGTTGTCGAACTGAACTCTATCGTACTGTATTGTTCATTTCCCCACCACGGGGGCGGATAGACCCTGTTCCTGCATCCAGTAAGGTGACATTAATCCGGGGCGGCTGTCCCACGAACCACGGGTGCCTCCCCCGGCATCATGAGCGGGCCTGGGGAATGTTTGCGCGAGCCCGGTCCCCTTCCGTCCTGCCTCCGGTGACCTGAGGCTCACTTCATTCCCTAGGGTCTTTGGGAGTATCTCCCCCCCCCCTCCCCCCATTTACATTTCTTCGAGGGTACTCTCGGAAAACTGGCTAAGGGACGCGAGTGCTTGGGATCGTTGTGGCCAGGTCGCTTGCCACGCTCATTCTTGCCGGGACCGCCCCGTGATAGTGGGGTAAACTGCCCTCGATACGCGGCTTGTATATTTTTATGTTTCAATCATACTTCCACTTATAAAATTTGTGCTCCTTATTTATTATTTAATTTTAGATGCCAAACCACCAGGCGAACACATTTCATATGTGTTCTTATTTTGTGTTATTATTAATGTAAGTATGCATACATTATTTCGTACTAACAATCATGCATGCAGGGACATTGGAGGGTCTAGATTCGTTTTAAAATAAATGTAGCTTCTTTTTACAAAAAAAAATTAGAGTCCTGACGTGTGCGGCTAAGGAGGTTAAACAATCAGTTTCCTCACACAGCCGTCGGGAAAGGGTGGGTCCCCTCCAATGGGGTGACCTATGGCAGAGGTGTTGGTTATCCATTAAATGATGCTCGGGGTGGCGGTACCCAAGCCCGCCTCCAAAGTAAGTCACCAAACGTAGCCAACTACTTGGGGTGACCTATGGCAGAGGTGTTGGTTATCCATTAAATGATGCTCGGGGTGGCGGTACCCAAGCCCGCCTCCAAAGTAAGTCACCAAACGTAGCCAACCACTTGGGGTGACTTATGGCAGAGGTGTTGGTTATCCATTAAATGATGCTCGGGGTGGCGGTACCCAAGCCCGCCTCCAAAGTAAGTCACCAAACGTAGCCAACCACTTGGGGTGACCTATGGCAGAGGTGTTGGTTATCCATTAAATGATGCTCGGGGTGGCGGTACCCAAGCCCGCCTCCAAAGTAAGTCACCAAACGTAGCCAACCACTTGGGGTGACCTATGGCAGAGGTGTTGGTTATCCATTAAATGATGCTCGGGGTGGCGGTACCCAAGCCCGCCTCCAAAGTAAGTCACCAAACGTAGCCAACCACTTGGGGTGACCTATGGCAGAGGTGTTGGTTATCCATTAAATGATGCTCGGGGTGGCGGTACCCAAGCCCGCCTCCAAAGTAAGTCACCAAACGTAGCCAACCACTTGGGGTGACCTATGGCAGAGATGTTGGTTATCCATTAAATGATGCTCGGGGTGGCGGTACCCAAGCCCGCCTCCAAAGTAAGTCACCAAACGTAGCCAACCACTTGGGGTGACCTATGGCAGAGGTGTTGGTTATCCATTAAATGATGCTCGGGGTGGCGGTACCCAAGCCCGCCTCCAAAGTAAGTCACCAAACGTAGCCAACCACTTGGGGTGACCTATGGCAGAGGTGTTGGTTATCCATTAAATGATGCTCGGGGTGGCGGTACCCAAGCCCGCCTCCAAAGTAAGTCACCAAACGTAGCCAACCAATTGGGGTGACCTATGGCAGAGGTGTTGGTTATCCATTAAATGATGCTCGGGTGGCGGTACCCAAGCCCGCCTCCAAAGTAAGTCACCAAACGTAGCCAACCACTTGGGGTGACCTATGGCAGAGATGTTGGTTATCCATTAAATGATGCTCGGGGTGGCGGTACCCAAGCCCGCCTCCAAAGTAAGTCACCAAACGTAGCCAACCACTTGGGGTGACCTATGGCAGAGGTGTTGGTTATCCATTAAATGATGCTCGGGGTGGCGGTACCCAAGCCCGTCTCCAAAGTAAGTCACCAAACGTAGCCAACCACTTGGGGTGACCTATGGCAGAGGTGTTGGTTATCCATTAAATGATGCTCGGGGTGGCGGTACCCAAGCCCGCCTCCAAAGTAAGTCACCAAACGTAGCCAACCAATTGGGGTGACCTATGGCAGAGGTGTTGGTTATCCATTAAATGATGCTCGGGGTGGCGGTACCCAAGCCCGCCTCCAAAGTAAGTCACCAAACGTAGCCAACCACTTGGGGTGACCTATGGCAGAGGTGTTGGTTATCCATTAAATGATGCTCGGGGTGGCGGTACCCAAGCCCGCCTCCAAAGTAAGTCATCAAACGTATCCAACCACTTGGGGTGACCTATGGCAGAGGTGTTGGTTATCCATTAAATGATGCTCGGGGTGGCGGTACTCAAGCCCGCCTCCAAAGTAAGTCACCAAACGTAGCCAACCACTTGGGGTGACCTATGGCAGAGGTGTTGGTTATCCATTAAATGATGCTCGGGGTGGCGGTACCCAAGCCCGCCTCCAAAATAAGTCACCAAACGTAGCCAACCACTTGGGGTGACCTATGGCAGAGGTGTTGGTTATCCATTAAATGATGCTCGGGGTGGCGGTACCCAAGCCCGCCTCCAAAGTAAGTCACCAAACGTAGCCAACCACTTGGGGTGACCTATGGCAGAGGTGTTGGTTATCCATTAAATGATGCTCGGGGTGGCGGTACCCAAGCCCGCCTCCAAAGTAAGTCACCAAACGTAGCCAACCACTTGGGGTGACCTATGGCAGAGGTGTTGGTTATCCATTAAATGATGCTCGGGGTGGCGGTACCCAAGCCCGCCTCCAAAGTAAGTCACCAAACGTAGCCAACCACTTGGGGTGACCTATGGCAGAGGTGTTGGTTATCCATTAAATGATGCTCGGGGTGGCGGTACCCAAGCCCGCCTCCAAAGTAAGTCACCAAACGTAGCCAACCACTTGGGGTGACCTATGGCAGAGGTGTTGGTTATCCATTAAATGATGCTCGGGGTGGCGGTACCCAAGCCCGCCTCCAAAGTAAGTCACCAAACGTAGCCAACCACTTGGGGTGACCTATGGCAGAGGTGTTGGTTATCCATTAAATGATGCTCGGGGTGGCGGTACCCAAGCCCGCCTCCAAAGTAAGTCACCAAACGTAGCCAACCACTTGGGGTGACCTATGGCAGAGGTGTTGGTTATCCATTAAATGATGCTCGGGGTGGCGGTACCCAAGCCCGCCTCCAAAGTAAGTCACCAAACGTAGCCAACCAATTGGGGTGACCTATGGCAGAGGTGTTGGTTATCCATTAAATGATGCTCGGGGTGGCGGTACCCAAGCCCGCCTCCAAAGTAAGTCACCAAACGTAGCCAACCACTTGGGGTGACCTATGGCAGAGGTGTTGGTTATCCATTAAATGATGCTCGGGGTGGCGGTACCCAAGCCCGCCTCCAAAGTAAGTCACCAAACGTAGCCAACCACTTGGGGTGACCTATGACAGAGGTGTTGGTTATCCATTAAATGATGCTCGGGGTGGCGGTACCCAAGCCCGCCTCCAAAGTAAGTCACCAAACGTAGCCAACCACTTGGGGTGACCTATGGCAGAGGTGTTGGTTATCCATTAAATAATGCTCGGGGTGGCGGTACCCAAGCCCGCCTCCAAAGTAAATCACCAAACGTAGCCAACCACTTGGGGTGACCTATGGCAGAGGTGTTGGTTATCCATTAAATGATGCTCGGGGTGGCGGTACCCAAGCCCGCCTCCAAAGTAAGTCACCAAACGTAGCCAACCACTTGGGGTGACCTATGGCAGAGGTGTTGGTTATCCATTAAATGATGCTCGGGGTGGCGGTACCCAAGCCCGCCTCCAAAGTAAGTCACCAAACGTAGCCAACCACTTGGGGTGACCTATGGCAGAGGTGTTGGTTATCCATTAAATGATGCTCGGGGTGGCGGTACCCAAGCCCGCCTCCAAAGTAAGTCACCAAACGTAGCCAACCACTTGGGGTGACCTATGGCAGAGGTGTTGGTTATCCATTAAATGATGCTCGGGGTGGCGGTACCCAAGCCCGCCTCCAAAGTAAGTCACCAAACGTAGCCAACCACTTGGGGTGACCTATGGCAGAGGTGTTGGTTATCCATTAAATGATGCTCGGGGTGGCGGTACCCAAATCCGCCTCCTAAATTAAAATAAGTATATTCTAAGTTACGCCATTAAGCCGCCACAAATTTGAGAATTTTGTCGCTCGAATTCAAGCGCCCGCTGGAATGACTTTGTATCCTACGAAATGTCTTAAACAAGCCCACAAAGACTCGGAGATATTTTAAAATATCCCTTTTAATTCCCGCCTTTTGAGAGTAAGCGCTCAGACCCCTCCTCCTCCCTTCACAAATAAAAATGTTCAGCAATTGAATAAAGGAAATGGCTCCAAGAAGCGGCGAATAAATCTTTGTTTATACAAAGTTCTTGGTCGCCCCTTGAGGATTGCGTAATAGACCTTAACATCGCCGTTGTTAGCGAACAATTTGTAGTAGCTTACTGCTAAACCAATCTTCAACGTATATTTTTAGGACTTATAGATGGAGGAAAAACTAAAAATGTGTTCCGAAGCTTATGTACGCGTTTATGTTAATTTTAGAAGAAGAGAGAAAAGAATTGCGCTCTATATTTCAGTCAGCTTATGTTTAGGTGTATATTTTCACGTATAAGTCAAATATACTTATTAGTTAGGTTAGTTAGCGCCCTTTGTGGCAGACGGACGCGTCATGCCGCCTTCCAACCGCTTTGTGTTTTTTTTAGTATTTTCAAGGGAAGTGAGGCAACATCCCTTTGAAATTATTTTTGAAATCAATCAATCAACATTTTAAATTAACTTACCAATTAGTAATCAGAACTTAATAGTAATGTGATTAGAGTGCAGTGTGTTAAAAATGAACAATCGAAAATTGTGCAAAACAATATTTTAAATTCGCTGAAGTTTAACTTGGGACGAGAACCGGTAACTATAGGTACGTCAGATGTTTTCAATGAAATTCTTGGAAACTCTGAAAGCCCTAACAAGTGCCCAGGGTAATTTATTATCCCAACCGTCGCCTTTTATTGCGGGACAATGCACCACTAACATAATAACCAGGAACAAGAGTACAAGGAGATGGACTTGCCGAACGTCACAGCGGTGCTGCCAAGGTTTGTTATCTATGTGAGGATACTGTGACAGCGCTTAATTAGCAGCAGACACATACCTGGACGGATGATGAACCTCGTGCTGGCACTGTTGGTGGACGCGGTGCACTCTTTCGCTGCAGCAGCTGGTCCAGTTTCCTCACCACCTAGGATTCTTGCTGCAGAGTCTCCATCCTCTATCTTCGTCGAATGTCACAGCGGTGCTGCCAAGGTCTGGAATCCATGAGAGGACATTGTGTCAGCGCTCTATTAGCAGCAGACACATACCTGGACGGATGACGAACCTCGTGCTGGCACTGTTGGTGGACGCGGTGCACTCTCTCGCTGCAGCAGCTGGTCCACTTTCCTCACCACCTAGGATTCTTGCAGCAGATTCTCCATCTTCGTGTCACCTGTTTCTGTACTTCATTTTATTTAACTTAATTTCAATTTATTTTTGTAATTTTTATATTTTTTTGTAATATCTGCATTAACTGTAAAGCGCCCCTGAGGTGATATCTCACAAAAGCGGCGCTATACAAATTACCCAAAAAATTAATAAAAATTTACTAATTTACTAGCTGTACTCCGCCACGCGTCGCTGTAGCTCAGACTGTCTGTGCAGATAGAGAAAGAGGTGACATCAATGTAATATAAAGAAAACACACGCGTATTCGAATGCAAGGTTGTGTAAAAATTTCAAAAAAAATCTATGAAGAACTTTTGGATATTCACACCTTGAAGGCGTTTACTTGCATATTTTACTATATTTAAGTTGTACAAATGATTACAATAATTACAGCTTTACTATTGAACCATGTATGAGAAAACCTTACTAATAGAAATGTAAAATCGAAACTGGCATAAAATAGTTCACGGAAAGATTTTTATACATAATTAATGCAGTCAAAGAGGGTTTTTCTCATCAAATTTTGGAATATTTCTAAGGTATTTTAAATGTGCTGTATTTAGTTTATTCTTTTACAATAAGTCGTAAGAAAAAGTTGATATGGGTTAGAAATACAAATGGATTGCCAAATTTATATGCGGTGATTCATATTGAATCTTATTGTACAGCAAATCTAGAGTGAGTGTATTGTAAAGAGTAGATTTCTCAGGGTATATCGAGTCTTCCCAAGGAATTCACACTCTTCACAGTGTTACACTGAGCGCCAAAATTATGTTATAAAGCAGTGTTTATTCTACTACTGTGAGAAAATAACAATTTTAACACTGCTTCAGAACAATATACCGTTTAGATTTTTATGTCAATTGGAATATATTTTAATTTAAAACGTGAAAAATTTGTCTGCCCTAATGATGAAGACTTAAGTGCTTACCGAAAGATTGTCTAAAGAAAGAGGTAGCGCAACACGGCATAATAACCTAAAAATAAATCTGTATTGTATAAAAGAATGCAGTGAGTGTAATATAATAACGAGAGTTCAAAATAAGTATCTAGATAATGATATTTAAGTAATTATGCGCAATATGAAGTAAGTTTGTTAATATTAGTATAAAAATAAAGATGATCGGTTTGATGTAGAGCATGTTTATAATTAGCAAACATTGAATACGAATCATTTGCTTGGGCGCTATTTGCAAAGATATTATATCAGTTTCACTAAATACCGGCCGATGGTTGAGTGGTTACGATCCTTGACTTCGGAAGTCGCCAGCTCAATTCCCGACGTGCACTTACTATTTTAGTATGTGTTGAGGCAATTAAATGCATCTCCCTTTACCACATGATCCTGCATTCTTCCACCAAATTACCTGTCCCTGTCCAACAGTGAGAAGTAGGTACATCAGTGTAATTTTCAATAATTTATTATACATACACGTTAAGTGTTCCCTCAGTGCATTTAATTCGAGTCTATTACGGAAGCTTATGCAGTGATGATCAAGCAGTTTCCTTAAAGTTCATACTATTGATCTAAAAGAATAAGGGCAATTTAGAACCCTTTCCAGTTCTAACTGTTAACCACAGCTACCCCAATAGTTGTGTCAAATAATGATTACAGTTTACAATAAAACCACATACTGATTAGCATGCAACATTACGACTCCGGTATGTTTACGGCACGTGCCATAGTTCTATACAATAAATATAAAGTTTTTATAGATAATTAGAGATAATTTTTAGATAATTAGTTCTCAGCAGTTAAATTGGTGGAATGTTGATCCCGGTAAGACTAGGGGATTTGGGTTCAAACTCCAGTTGCGACAGTTACCTTTGTATTTCTCTGTATCTTTGTTGAGATTTTATTTCTTTCATTGAGTTTTTATTACTATCTTCTTAGTTGATTAAAAATTAAAGCTTATTGTTGGGGAGGAAAATAAAAATAAATAAATTTTATAATATCTTTTACCACGCATTTAGACATTGAAATGAATACGTGAATGTTGCCAACATTTCAAAGAAATATCTTAGTTTAATATCGTAATTTTCGAGGCCTAATTAATATTCATATTGAAGTTAAATTCTTCGAAATGGAAACAATATTTTATAATATGTACATCAAATAATGTATCTTACGTAAGAATTAATTGTGATATTTGCAAAGGAATAATATGATTTCGCATAATATTGTATGACAAGACGTATTTGACAATGTTTTTATTAGATTTTCAAGAATCTTTCTTCTCTCATTTGAACGCCATTTAAATAAGACATTATTGAAAAATATACTAGTAGTTGGGAAACCTCGCAAATCTGTAAAATTATGTTAATCTTCTTATCGACATTTTTCTGAGAAGCTTTTTATTTCTTGCCTTGAGAAAGCTTCGACCGAAACATCAAGGATTAAGTGTGGACAGATGGTGATGACTGGTCGAGATAGTCTTTGGTGATGATCTGGCTTGTAAGCCATACAGACCATCAGGGAATAATTAATTCCCTATGAAAAAATGGATTGCAAAATTCACTCGGCAGGAAAAGTAACAAATCATAATCCAGCCACCAAATACATAAAAACAGAAGACTCACCGAAAATATCACCCGCATTGAGTTTAGCAGCGATTCCTTAATCTTCAAATTCGGCAGCGGACGGCAATCGGCACAATTATACTTGGATTTGCACCATGAAATTATAATCTGCCACGACCAGCTCTCAAGAGAGTAGAATTTAGATTAATATTGAATTAGCACATTGTAATTCGTTAATTCATTAGTTTTAGTTTACTGCTTCTCCAGTCCTGGATAAATAATTATCGATTGAAAAAGGTATTTCACAGAATACGCTTCAATAAAATTAATCCATTTTTTAATTCATAAAATGGTTATTACAATACCATCCTCCGCCGCTCATTCCACTAGGGAATTCATTAAATACATAATTTTCTTGTGTTTACCGCAAATTAGTTCTAAGCGGTATATATTCTCAGTATGGCCCTAATAAAAACACTTCAATTCAGAATCGAAATGAAACTTGATATCCCTTTAGGCATGTTTGGTGACTATATCTGAACAGCTAAGCCTTGTTCTTTAATTATTACCTCGATCCTCCCCACATCTTTTATTTTTATTTCTTGCTAGAGCAATCCCGATGAGTTGCGAAACTCATTGTGGGACGAGTGGAACTTACAATACATAGGTGGGAGTTAATTGGTACAATTAACATTGGTATTTTAATATCAAAATTATAAGTTTCACATACAAAACAGTACACAAATAGAAGAAGGGAGGTTAAGTAGAACAAACAAGATGAAACAAAAAAGGAAACACACAGGGATTTAGAAGAATGTACTTACCCACATTGGTAAAAATTGATTATGCCCGGTTACAAAAGGATAGAGAAAGAAACAAAACAAAAGTACAACACGACAAGAATTAGGTATTTTCATATTTAAAAAAAATCTTTTGAAGCCTTGATGAACTCTGAATTTTCGGATTATCATGGATATTTTTTATACATATCTGGAAGAGAATTATAGAGTGTGTAGGCAATATAGTTCCCACGCCTCACAACAAGCCCATTTGGCGTGCCATCGTCCCACTGATTTCGTTCAGTTGAGACTCTGCTGCGGTATTTACATTGAAATTAAGTAAAACTGTCTGGAATATGTAGGCTAAAAAGATGGTGTAGATGTAGGTTCGGGAGCATCTGGATTTTTACGCCTGGTTACTATATTACAATTCTATCAGTATAAGGTGTATTTGCGACACGTGAAAGAGTGTAAAGATACCTTCAGTATCTCCTTGGTGTATGACCACCATTCAGAATCGAAGTGTTACTTGAAATGGCTTTAGCCGTTTTAGGTGACCAGATCTAAATAGATAGATATTTACCCACCATACTATTCCCCATCTACTTCACGTCCCTACTGCATTCAGCCTCACAAAATACCCCTATTGGGGACGCCATAGTATCACTGGCTCTAGACGATCGGGAGCTTGTGCGGTTTCACATGAAAAATACTAGAGTATACTGAGAGATACTGAGAGTATATATGCGGCAATGTAGGTCACTGTCTAGACGATTGATAGCTGTTGGGACTTTTGAGCGGTATTCACATAGTAAAATTAAAAAAAGTCTGCAGCCCAACGTTTCGATTCTGAAAAGTGATGTTTCAAAGCGAGATGCAAATAATGCACCATGAATTTATTGATTGAAATTTTACATCAATTACAGGATACCACACATCAGGACAGATTTTCTAGTACAGAATAGCATGAAATTGAATTTATTAAATGAAATTTCCAAAACAGTACTTTAATATACTTAATTACTCTTGAAATAACCTTAAAACTTTTTGTAATCCGCCTTCTCAAATGTTAGAAAACTTGAACAATTTAAATAAATTAAAAAGGTAGACCCCTATTTTCGGATTCAATGAGCTTTCTGCTCTACCACGAAGGTTGTTCGGCATAAAATAGTTTAACAAACCAAACGAAACAGGAACTGTCCTCGTTTTTTAAAGGGAATAACTAATTGTATTATATGAAAACTATTGTATTAGCTAGCAGGATTTTAGTGAGTCTATTTTGTTGCTTTGACTATTTCCATTTCACGGCTTCTTTGCATTCACTCGCCACGAATAATAATTAATTCGTGATGAATTTATCATTTTATTTCCCTCTTTCGAGTTTCAACCCACTCAGTGGAAGGCTTACCGGAAACCCTTTGAAAGTCGCTGACAAAGGTGTACCCCCAAAGCCTCCGAACCGTTACATCTTGAGTTATTTTACCGCATTTTGGTTATTTCCAAACCGGATATAATATTATTTTAATTGGTTATCATTCGATGTTGTAAAAAAGAAATTGGTTAATGTTGGTAGACATTATTACCTACTAAATTAATTATTGGCAAATTAATGACATAATTAAGAAAATGAAGTTGGTCAATAATAAATATTTTTTCACTCAATTTATTTTTTGGTAAATAATTTCATTTAGGATCTACGTCATGTTTGGGGATGCTGTTGGAGGGTATTTTTTGAGAAGAGGATGGAGTGAACACGGGTATTGAAGAGACCTGTAGTAACGAGAGAATACAGAGCCCTGAAAATAGTCCCACAGCCGAGCTGTTGAGTTCCAGAAAGAGTCCTAGAAATGATCCGTTCTTATATGTGTCAAATGTCAACCATGTACAATTGGTGGCGTGCGTTTGGCGTTTCCTACTATCCACCGGTGCTGAAGCGATCAATGACGCTAGTTCATACACAAATGGTATCGCGCGTTTGGCGTTTCCTACTATCCACCGGTGCCGAAGCAATCAATGACGCTAGTTCATACACAAATGCTAGCGCGCGTTTGGCGTTTCCTACTATCCACCGGTGCCGAAGCGATCAATGACGCTAGTTCATACACAAATGGTATCGCGCGTTTGGCGTTTCCTACTATCCACCGGTGCCGAAGCAATCAATGACGCTAGTTCATACACAAATGCTAGCGCGCGTTTGGCGTTTCCTACTATCCACCGGTGCCGAAGCGATCAATGACGCTAGTTCATACACAAATGGTAGCGCGCGTTTGGCGTTTCCTACTATCCACCGGTGCCGAAGCGATCAATGACGCTAGTTCATACACAAATGGTAGCGCGCGTTTGGCGTTTCCTACTATCCACCGGTGCCGAAGCGATCAATGATGCTAGTTCATACGGGCATCTTCCAAATTCTAAATAATATAAGTGAAAATTATATTTTTTTCCAAAAATTCTAACGTTTTTTTACTATTTACTTGATTTAACTGATAGTGCCAAAACTTGTACGTAAATAATAAAACTGATTTTTAGGTTTGCAATGTCCCCTGAGAAATTCTATAAAAGGTTTTAAGGCAATGCAATACGTGGTAATGTAAAATCATGTGTTTTTGGTTTGAAAATTTGGTCGCCTAGAAATGTTTCAGATGCTTATAAATACCGCGAGTATTATACATCTTGGCCTTTGAAATAATAGAGTATTTTAAACATAAGTCTTTTTATAAGCCCAGAAAAAAAAATTATAAGGACTATGAAAACTGCTTTAAAGTTCAAAATTTCATAATTACGAACCCATTTTCGGTTATGGTTTTATTGTATAATGTGACAAATTAAGTTATTTATAAAATGATTGGAATTTTTTTTTATATTTATGCCTGAACATCCACAAAATAAAATAAAAGGCACTTTTTGGCCATATTTTTATCTTGCCTAAATCAAAACAGCTGGATGGTGTTGAGCGGGAATTTAAGCCTTATGGCCATCTACATAAGGAGTGTTATTGATGGTGGCTGGATTCAAAATAATACACGACGTAGTGCATCGCCTTAAGGTCAATATCTGTACCTATGTCAAGACAATGTGATTTATTTTAACTAAAAAAAAAGTATTGCTACCAAAATTTGCGAACATCACAGACATAAGAAACTATAGACAACTGTAGCACGACAACTGTGTATCATTTTGACGAGTTGGAGGCAATCCGTGTATATGAATAAAATACATAAAATTAGCTTTTGGTGTCAATAGTACAAATAAAATCTATGATATTAGTGTAAGAGCTCACCCATAGATGGTACTAGATTAGTTTACTAGGTTACCCATAGATGAAAAGACAGATTGGATAATAAATAATCTGGGAACCTTAAGGTCGGGGTCCATATTATTTCAACCGTCTGCTAATACAGATATCAGAGCTCATTGTCATTAAAATTCCATTTCCAAGTGTTTTGTAGAAGCCGGAAATTTTTCTTAATTATAAAGTTTGTAAGAAAAACTCGGAGATTCAACAGGATTTTTCTACTTTTTAGCCGTTATCATCTCGCGTAACAAGAGAGAAATTTCTTTTGCATACAATGTAAGGAATTTCCGCCACACATAAACAACAGTGGCCGTTTATCAAACGCGAGTTAAGTCGGACCAACGGGGTCTACACTGTCTACTGCCTGTTTACAAAATAACGAACGCTTTTGAATTCTGCAGCGGATACTCTGCAGGCGGGCGCTGAATTATTCATGGGAACAAGTGGTTGGAGAATACTTCTCAAGGCAGATGTCCACTCAAGCGACATGATGTATTATACCAACAATAGGGTTGCCAATTATCTATATGAAAAATATTAATGAATGTTTGCAAATTTTTCATTATATTTCTGATATGATTAGTAGATTTATTTTATCATTGAAAAACCTTTAACGTCCTAATAATATGATATAAAATACTGTTAATTTATTAAAATTTTCGTCAAATTACTCGTATTCCTGTTAAAAATGGGACTGCGGGCCTATAAATAATGAATTGAAAGAGTTAGCCATAAAGTATCAGTCATAAGCTTTATAACACGTGTTCGTACAAATACAGATGTTGATACTGACATACTTATATTGTAAAACGAAAAAAGAAAATTTGTCATTCGTAAAAGAACACGTGATCTCGATATATTCTGAATGACTAATATTTGAACTGGAAGTTAACATGCATCTCACTTTTATAAGAGGATCATTTTTCTCCGTGTAGTACCTATTTAAAAGCGATTTTGTACCGGAAGTATTATATTTGTATTCCACCTATGACGTCAACTGCTTTTCTCTGTGGGCTAGTATATATATTTTGCATATAATACATATATTCATTTCAAGGTCTATATTACAGTAGAGTTTCTTCATATACTAACCACATCACTTTATTATTGTTATACAAGTCCCATTAACAACTGATATATGATGACCGGAGATTTCACTAAAAGGGGATGCTTTGCGGAGTATTCAAAGAAATGGTGGATTCAACTTGATCTTTGATAAATCAACAATAATTGTGATAATTAATATACTAAAGCAGCGACAAATCATTCTACATAATACATATATTCATTTCAAGGTCTAGGTTACAGTAGAGTTCCTTCATATACGAAACACAACACCTAATTATTCTTAACAACTAACATATGATAGAAGATAAAAGATTAAGAAGACATTGGAGATGCTTTGCGGAGGGTGTGAAGAAATGAAGAATACAACTTGATTTTGGATAAATCAACGATAATCGTGACTATAAATATACTAAAATGTGGGGTCATAATAATAAATCATCCCATATTCGGGAATCCGTGATTGTGTATTCCTATATATATGGGACGGTTGGCAACCCTACTGCTGTGCGCACACAACAAAATGTTCCCCCGTCACTGAATCATACACGGAGAGCTCTCGAGTAGGAAATACATTATTTATTTACCAAATTATAAGGGAATATACGACTGGTACATCATTCAGCGGCTTGACACTTTTGACAGCCTACCAATCAAAAAGCTTCAGGGTGAGAAAGACATAATATTCTGTGTCCTTACGTCGTCCGGAATGTTATTATAGGAGTATGCTTGCCTTTTTTATTAGAGAGATCCTGATGATCATCTTTTCCATGAACAATGTCTGTTTCGCTAATAACGTGACATCTTGAAAAAATGTTGGGAACGTATTTTGGGATATTGTCACTCAAAGTTTTTATTCTTATAACTATTTTAATATTTTTTTAGACAATAAAGTATTAAAATTGTATGAGATAGGTAAAAGTATACTAAAAGGAGTATGTATGGTAAAATAATGTTACATCTGACATCTGTTAATGTTACATCAAGATTACTTAAACTATGTATACGTAATGAACAATATTATGACAAGAAATTTTAGATGATTTTGACGTTAAGTGGAAATACCAATATTGTTAAATATCTCTCCTACAAATATGAAGTTGGTTGTTTTCATGTGAAATAATAAATGAAATACAAGTGTTTATTGAATTATTTGGCTTTTAAAAATAAGCCATCGTAGCGCAGTGGTTCCATGCACCTGACGGAATCCATACGGCACAATCAGAAGGTGTGGGTTCAATTCCCGTCGGTTTCATTTATTTTTTCTTCGAAGATTTTTTAAATGTGTTTCAGGCAAAATTTGTAAATTTTAATTTTTTTTATTTATTTACTTATACGGTAGTTGAATTCATTTGAAAGAATTTGGTAAAAACCTTCTTGCAATTAGACGACGTTTTTTTTTTTTTTTTTAATTTGCCGGTAACCCGGGCGTTTATTGACATCAATATTTGTTTACAAATTATGTGCGCTACCCGACTCACTAGACAATATCTGTTCTGAGCCGGGTAGCAGTATCTACCATTACATATATCAATAATAATAAAAGTGAATAAAAATACAAAGTAAATAAATAAAAATACAAAATACAGGAAAAAGAAACGTAATTAAAAAATAAAAGATTACCTAGATAAAATAATCTAAATATAAATTATTACATACATATGTAACAGTAATTGAACATTTTTTATTTTTTTTAATATGTCTTATAAAAATTAGCATGGAAGGTTTGCAAGTAACTTGTTAATGCAATTTCTTTTTTTGTTCATTAGCCACGTATTAAAGTATTTATATGTACATTTTCTGTTGATTTGAGTTGTATGTTGTGTTTCTTTTAAGAAAATATTGAATATGGAAGGTGCGAGGTAAGATTCATGTTTTTTAGCAAGAGTGGATTTAATTTTTGGCACTTGTAAATGATTGTTAGATTTAGCTCTAGTGTTCTAGGAGTGAGATATGTGTGAAGGTGACGATTTTATGCAATTTGTATGGATAATTTTTTTTATGAATAGCTTCCTGATATCAAGTATTTTATTTTTAATTAAAAGATTTTCAGTGGGATAAAGATATGGTTTTTTGAACATAGTTCTAATAAGTGCTTTATGAGCTGTATTATGTAGCTTGATGTATTTGTCTGCGGCACCACCCCATGCCGATATACCATAAATTAAAATGCTTTGACAAAGGGAAAAGTAGACATTTTTTAGTAGTTTAAGTGACATAATGTTTCTAATCGTTTTAAAAATGTATATTTGTTTGAAAAGAGTCCATTAAAATTTGTGATTTGTAATCGTTTTTCATTATTGTCTATCTTATAATTACGGTAAGACAGAGATCCTATACCTTTCATTTTTCTATATCTTGTTTTGTTTCATGTTTCAATGATATATTAGTATTAGCTTCTTTAAAAAAAAAAAAACTTAAAAAAACTTAAAACTTCTTTTTAAACGTTAAAACACTACTAAACTTCATTTTTGACAAAAAATAAATAAATTTCAACATACACAAAATAACACTAAAAGACCAGTTAGACAAGCGTACAAAGAAAACATAAAAACTCCGACAGTAAATTCAAGCTTTGGACAAAGACACTACCAATACCATGCTATAAAAGCTTTCAACAGTCTAAAAATTGAAATTAAAATTGAGGAAAATAAAAATAAATTCACACACAAAATTACAAAATGGATTAAAGAACAAAAAAGACAATATTACCAAAATTTCATAGAATAAAATAAAAATAAAACCTACACGTAACACACAAAACCAATATAAACACACATCACTCACAAACACACAAGATTATATATTAAATGTATTATTTTATCTTATATTGTAGATTGTATTTAAATTATATTTTCATATTATAAAATGAAAACCTCAGCACGGGCAAGCCACCCAGTGAGGCCAACATTACTGGAAAACTTTGAAATGTAAAAAAATATTGTACCAAATAAAAAAATATAAAAAAATGATAAATTATTGTTATTATCTTTCTTAAGCCCAAAGTTTAATTCGTTCAAATCCCAAGGACGATCACCAAATTTCTGTGGCAGAAATTAGCATTTATTGCCCTATTTAAATTGTAATTAGATAATTTTCGGATATCGGATTTTTCCGAAGCCCACTTCGAAGCCGCAAAGGCTTCACACTCGTCTTTTGAAAGTGGCACAAAGACTCGATTGGCACACTCTTGCTGGGTACTCTGTGGGTATTTTTAAAAGCCACTCTAAAATAAAGGGAATATCCAAAGGAAATCCCCGAACAGCACTTGAATTGCCGTCAAGATCAGCTCTCCAGAATCCATAGAACATCCGCCATCTGAAGGCTCTTCGGCTGCATGCGGCTTGAATCTATTTTACAATGGTCCTTGTTCCTACTACCCACTTCCTGCAGTCACAATACTCTTTGTGTGAGCTGTTCTACGACAGGATGCAACACTACTTGAGAGTATGTTCGGTATGTTGTTTTAAATTCTAAAGCAGCCCGTTCACCTGTAAATACATTTCAAACGTAATGCATCATTCGCGTGCTTAAAAAACACTTTATTGGTCTGAATGGCAAAAGCTAATTAAGAAAATGAATTTAGAATTGTCGTATCAACTCTGAAGTACGTAAAAATTCTATAGCTGCAAAATCTGGTAAACGGAAAGCTTCTATTTGGTTGTGATTTTAGTATTAGTAGTGTTTTGTTTTTGGGGTAATATGCCGTGTTGCGCTACCTCCTTCTTTAGACAACATTTCGGACGGCATTGTCCATCATCAGGGCAGATGTGTAATTTGAGGTTTGTGGTGAAATGTGTGCTTATATATGAAGATGCTTCTATTTATCTATCATCAGCTCGTAAAATCATTTTTTTAATGAGGGATGGTGTTTTTTGAAATGTATATTTAATTCTCGTAAACTTATACTAGATGCCTTATTGTTTGTTTCAAATGAAATGCGGCCCATGAATAACCACCGTCAATATTAAGCACAAAGAATTTTTATTTTTTTATTATTCTTAATATGAATATAAGACGAAAATCCTGAAAGACAAATAAATTTAATAAAATGTGTCATATTAATTAATTTAATAAAATCAGGGTACTCAGTTTTAATTTGTACCCTGATGATGTGTGAGGAAAGCCAAGCCGGTCTGTAAATAAATTAATTTAAAAATCGTGGTTTTACACAAAAAAGTGTTTATTTTTTATTAAATATGACAAACCATAAATTGATTGCTTTCTTCAATAACTTTAGATATTCATCAGAACTTTTGTTTAAAGAATTAAAAGTCAGAAAAATAAATACCCAGAGTAAAAATTCTTCATTTAAAAACAATTGATTACTCAGACAAACGTCAATACTCCCAAATCCAAAATTGAAAAAAGCAATGGGGCAATTCTACTATAAATATATTTTGTTGTTATTTTTACCCGAAAAATTAAAAACAACGAAGATTTAAAAATTCACGTTAAAAACACACACTAAAAATAAAAAATAATATTTATAGTATATAAATAATTGATGAACTAAATGACACATCCCCATACACACAAGCCTAACTTTATTATGGTGGTACATATTATGTATAAAATTGGGTGAAATAGATACTATATCTTCTGTTAAATATGAAACGTTATTTTTTGAAAAAAACATAAATAAAAAAGAGATTGAAGCAAGGAGTGTGTTATTAGTTAGTTTTTATTTTGTACGAATGAGATTGATGCAAGGAGTGTGTTATTAGTTAGTTTTTATTTTGTACGAATGAGATTGATGCAAGGAGTGTGTTGTTAGTTAGTTTTTATTTGTACGAATAAGATTGAAGCAAGGAGTGTGTTATAAGTTAGTTTTTATTTTGTACGAATGAGATTGAAGCAAGGAGTGTGTTATTAGTTAGTTTTTATTTGTACGAATAAGATTGAAGCAACGAGTGTGTTATTAGTTAGTTTTTATTTTGTACGAATGAGATTGAAGCAAGGAGTGTGTTATTAGTTATTTTTTATTTGTACGAATGAGATTGAAGCAAGGAGTGTGTTATTAGTTAGTTTTTATTTTGTACGAATGAGATTGATGCAAGGAGTGTGTTATTAGTTAGTTATTATTTTGCTTGATCGATGAATTCATTTTTGTTTTTGTTTTCAAATATTATTTACACAAAATATAACAAATAATAAATAAATTTTTAAACTGTTAAATTCGTCAAAGATTTCAAAATTACACAATGCGCCGCACCCTAAATATCCTGAGCGTCTTTTCCATGGAACTAGGATTCAATGGAAGCGGCATAATTTGTCGAGATGTATTAGAATACGCAAAACCAATGAAGCTCCCATAATTGTCGACGCCCTTGTGGGAGGGGATAGAGACGGGGAAGAGCGGTAAGCGAGCGCGGAGGGGGTCATGGGTCAGAGATAAGGGCCGAACTGTGAACGGGCTGCACATTATTTTATTTATTTTTTATTAAAAAAACATCCATAATTTTTTATCACATTTTGGGCATACAGCGCATTACGCATTATTTGCCAAACAAAGAATGGTGGTAAAAATATAAAATTAACTAGTGCGGAAAGGGAAGTAACAAAAGACATACATATTGTTTATTTATTTATTGGACCATACATGTTATTGTAAATTACCTAAATCTGATTTCAGGTAATTTTTTTTTTGCCAAATCAAGATCAATCGATAAATCGGTATCAATCTTCAGGGAATGTATCTAACAAGTGCAATTGGGTAAAAAACTAATGTTTTGAACTTGCTGAAACTCGCAGCGCCATTCCTTGGTGCTAACATTGCGCAATTCATCAGTTTATATAGATTTTTTTTCTTTATTAGGTAGAATTATTTTAAATAATCAACAGATTTGCAGAGTACAATTTTGTGCATTTTGGAATTGTATCAGTTGCCGACTGAAAATAAAAAAAATTAACTCTGAACCTATAACCAGCTCATTTCTGAATACTTTGAGAGCGTTATTTCAATAAAATATTAATTACCTGGTCAATAGAAAATGAAGGTACCGCATGTCTGTGCAATTTTATGAATCCTTTCGGAGTTGAATAAAAAGAATCTTGCGAAAAGTGATGGGAACAAACGCGGCTTGTGTTGTTTGGGAACCAGTCATCATTCCGATTCAAGGCATCAACCCAACTTCTTTTTCTATTAGAGTCTTATGGAAACTATCAATAAGACTAAATAATATTACATTATATACGCCAATGGGGCTTTTACGTAACAATATACTGATTATATAGTTTGAACTATCTGTACCTAGATCGTACTTAAAAATCGAGGTTTTCTGACAAATTGCGCACGTGCGCGCGTCGGTATCACCAGTTTTGAATCACAATTTTAGGTTTCCGCTGGTTTAATGGTGCGTCCTACAAAAAAAACTCTGGATCTTTTGTAGAGGTTTACTAAATCTACACTAATGCAAGTGAAGACAATTTTTTTTTGTAATACGAACTTTTAAGAGTTATTTATCGAAAACCTAAGATAGTGACACACATCTCGTCTTACCGACGCGCGCCCATGAGGGATTGTTCAAAAAACTAGGATTTAAAGTACGACCTAGGTATATATACAGACGGTTCCCTGATAAATCAACACATCGACAATTCAACACTTATTTTAAAAGTACATTATAAAGTCATTAAAAACAAAGAAAAAAACCTAACCTAACCTACTGAACCCAGTTAATAAAGTTTTTGTTTCATCACTTTCCATGACTTTATACCATTTTTAAAATTCGTGTTGAATCTTCGATGTGTTGATTTATCAGGTCACCATACAAGACAACTCATTATAAACGTGTGTTATAATTAATAAAAAATAAAGGTTTGTTGGTAATTTTTAATTATTATAAAATAAGTTGACTGATTCGGCCCATTGACATTCGTCCGCCGCGTGATTCCGACATGGCCGTGCTGGCCTGATGGCGGTTGAAATGAACTCGTCAAAAAATTAACTATAAAATGTCTAATTGAGCGGTGTTTAAATACTTATATGTGAAAGGTAAGACCGTCTTTCTTCTCAATTTTCTTCACAGAATTGCTTTTACACAATTTTACGGCGCAGTTGACCATTTTTCTATGTTTTATCAACGTTTTACTAGGAGCTCAATACGCGACCGAGGTGTAAAAGCTAATGTCAGCCGTCTCCGTAAAATTCCACAAAATTCACACTTGGAGCGCGCGGGCACACTTCACATGCTGTCTCTCTAGTATCCATACTCTTTGGTCTTTTCAATCAAAATGGAGAAAAAATTACCACAGCGCTGCTCTGCCTTCAAACATCCCCTATAGAATACAGCCTCCACACTCCACGGCCCCCTTCTCTTTTCCATTTCCATCTCCATAACCATTGTATGGCAAATGCCTTCATACACTGGAAATACCATACATCGTACAGCTATACACCCTGATCACAAACTCCATTCGTTCAATCAAAGCTGTGGCATTTTACAGTCACGAACGTCTTGGTGGCAATATTATATGCAATTTGTAAACAACCGGTGCGCGAATAATGCATTGGCGTCAATACTGATTGAACAATGAATATACATAAAGGCATTTATCAAGTTTTTTTTTTATTTTTTTTTATTTTATTTTTTATTTATTCTTTAATATATTTGTTAAACAATGGTATAGTATATTGTCCTCCACGCTAGGAGCTCACCTGTGTTGTGGAGGACTTTTTCAATTGTAAAGTTATATAATTCTAAAACAATACAGTGGAATTGATTACACAGAGAAACATTAAAAATTAAAATATAAAATCGATTTTTCCATAGTTATAACAGTAGTTTTTCCATAGTTATTCCAAAAAAGTGAAATATAAAAAAATAAATATTAACAGGATTGTAGCCAGTTCCATATGTGTTTTTTGTATTCTGTAAGATTAGATGTTTTATATTGTGTTGGAAGTGAATTGAATAGTTTTATAGCCTGGAATCTGTAGTGTTTTTGTCCAAAGGATGTGTTGGTTTTTGGTATTAGTAGTTGGTGTGCATGTCTTGTTCTGGTATTGCGAGAAGTTTGTGAAGTTTTAAATGTGTTTAGGTTCTTGTGAAGGAAAGTAAGTATTTGTTTTGAATAAAGTTTTTGAATCTTCAAAAACAGTTTTATTTCAGTTTTATTTTTAACATTTTCTTTTTTTATGTGAACACCGCAATCCGCAGTCCCAACTGCTCCCAACCATCTGGAGCCATTGAGACTGACATCCCCAATTGAGGTATGTTTTGAGACTGAAGGTAGTGGGGAGGGGAAGGAGATGGGGAAGAAGAAGGTGGGAGAGTACCTATTTAAACATATCTGGTCACTAAACGGACTGAATGGTGGACTTACACCATGGCGATACTCAGAGTATCTTCCACTATGGAACGTGCCGCAAGTACAGGGTTTTCCAATAAGAGGTGTTATTTTGAATAGCCCGCTATTTCGGTAGATGTTACTTTTGAATCTGTCATTTTTTAACAATTGACAAGTAGAAACTACGCCATTAATAAAAATGGAACGATACACGCTTCAACAACGCATTTAAATTATTAAAATTCTTTTGTGTGAATCAAATGCAAATCATTTTGAGTGATGAGGCCCATTTCCACCTTGGTGGCTTCGTCAACAAGCAAAATTGTCGCATCTGAGGCTCGGGAAACCCAAGAATTATTGTTTAAAAGCCTCTCTATCTTCAACGTTTGACTGTTTGGTGCGGTTAATGCTCCTATGGAGTCATTGGACCTTACTTTTTCGAAAATGAGGCTGGAGCAACAGTTACGGTGAATGGATTGCGCTATCGAGAGATGATTAATGATTTTTTATGGCCAAAAATAGATGGTATTGATTTAGACAATATTTAATTTCAACAAAACGGCGCTACGTGCCACACAAGCAACAAAATCATTGATCTTTCACGATTGAATATTTGAACCCGCGACCTTCGGCTGTTAGTCGAGAACCTTATCCGTCGACCACGGAGGCCGTCAAAGTTACACGTAGGTATTGACCGATCCTGCGAAACTGCTTTGAAATTATAATTTTTTTTTTTTTGTAAATTTTGAATCCTTCAATTATAATTCAAATAATTTTGCCGATCGATTTGAACGATTTCTCTAGATCGTTACAAATTGAGTACTGTGCCTGTTTTTATTTGTAATTTTTTTACATAGGAGGAAAATAATGTCACTTAGGTTCAATTTCATCTTTAGGGATACTGTGTGGAGGATATTATTTATGGATATAAAGGAGAGGAAGTTCTGGAAAGTAAAACGGTGCGAGGGTTGGGTAGAAATTTTGGGGTCAGTGAGTCAAGGAATGACGGACGAATCAATTCATCCCTCCCATCGGAGTGCAAGGCGATGGGTCGTGAGAGTCCGGCTGGAGAGGTCGAAAGGTCTCCTTCAGTCTCCTCGGATATGATAGGCGGAAAGACGCATCCAAACGTAAAAAAAACGTAGAAAAAAAAACGTAAACGTAAACCAAACGTAACGAACTATTTGGGGGGACCAACGGCAGTGGTGTTGGTTCAAATGAATGGTTCCCGTGGTGGCGGTATCCATACCCTCCTCTAAGATTGTATCTTGTCTGTTATTATATTGATTAATGAAGTTGTTAACAACAAAAGCTATACATAAAATGCACTTCTTCTGAAAATACATGGGCTTTAAAAGAATTATAATTTTAAATTATTGGCTAAATTTAAATAGCAGGGAATTAACGGAAAACTATGAGCGTAGTTAGTTAATTACTATTAATGCGGTAAAATCAGATTAAACGATTGAAAATAATAAATGTAATTAAAGTTAGGATACCCTTTTCACGATTCAATGGCAAAGTTGGACATTTGCAAACGGGGAAAAGGTTGTCCAACCAATTCGCAAATCATTTAATTCCGGCTTTTAAAACGGTAAGCACTCTTCGATAGGTACAATGGTACGAAACAGTGTACTTATGCAAATGCTGACTCTAACATTGGACGATACAATTTAAAACAAGGTTTAAAACATGTCATTATTATTATTATATGTTATCAAATTAGTTTTTGGAAAACTTCACTTTTAATTCATGATTTCGTGGAGGGTTATCAAGATTTTTCTAAGATCCTTGGTTACGAATCTGCATGGAGAAAACTTACTGAAATGAAATACTGATAATTTATTAAAAAAATGATTATATTATTAGTTTTTTCTGTTAAAAAAGGGGACTGCAGGCCTATAGAAATGTATTTTAAGAGATTCCAAAAAAGTATCAGTCAAAAGCAAATGTTTTACTTTTAATTTTTTTTTATCATACCGCTATTTAAACATTGTACATACAAAATATGATATTAAATATATATGGAAGAAATGGGGTCTACCCATAAGCCTTTTGTAATTTTTACTTTACAATAAATAATTTTTGATTTGATTTTTTTATGGTAAGTTGTATTTATTAGTCCTCCTCACTAGGGTGACCTGTGCTGAGACTGACTAAAGTTATTCATTTATATTTTATTTGTTTTCTTTATCATTTTTAATTTTTTTTATTAAAAACGAAAAATGCTACGGCTATGTTTGGTGTCCAGATTTGAATAGTCAGGTACTTTCCAACTATCCCCTTTCTTATTTCATTTCCTTAACCACGCTCTTCGGTTAGGAGCATTGGATTACTATTCTTTCATATTTACATAAAAAACACGGCTTACTAATATTCATATTACAGGTACCTATTTTTCATCCAACTGTATTTTTTTGTGTACAAAATAACGACAGACAGCCGAAATTAAAGAATTTTATGTCGTAATCCAAGATGAAAAATCACCGAGCAATTAAATTTAAATACCCTGCTCTTGCAGCGAGGTTCCTTTGTGTTATAAAATTTAAAATTAAAATCGGCGTGCAGATTACAAAAAATAATTAAGCGAAGTTAATTATTCCATGTCAAAGAGATTCCAAGAAACAAAACTTTTCGAGTTTGCGATTAGCAAAATATTCTGGTTTCCAATAAGTTCAAGAAAACTCGCGTTTTTGCTAAAAGAAACTAACTTTCACAGAAATAAAAAATTTTCGTTATCAAAATTGTCTTTCTCGAGTTCTTTGATTTAAAAATAATAATTTGTGAGGTAGGTAAATGGAAATTTGATTTCCGATAATCTGTGTATTGGAAAATTGTGGATGTAGTAAAATTTTAAATGTTTAATATTGAAACACTGTTATGATTATTCCACATCACAGTTTCTACTCAAATTATATTTTTTCTTCTTTTTTGTTTCGTTCCTTACGTCCTATCTTGGAAGAAAGAAGATTTGAAAAAAAAGAAGATTGACGCCAGTGCCATTTGTTTTATGTAAGAATTGTCGTGGTAGTAGTCGTTGCATATATTTCGCTTCTAGTTTCTTATCATACGCAAGTTAAATAGTGTCGTGTGGTGATTGTAAAAAGTTTGTGTTGTGGAAATCTTTAACATTAACGGTGCTTATAAGATGTACATATACATATATGAACTATACATGTCCACGGAATCTCCCAGAAAGCAACAGACCTCCAAAAGAAACAATCTTCATCAACCGGTAAACGTCTCCTTATCCTCGCTCTTGGTATTCCTTGTGATAAAAAAACACTATCGCCTATGTTCATGATCTAGTTAAAATAGAGTCCATTTCAAGTAACAATGGTCGGTACTAAACAATACATATTATTTTTGGAAGTAAATTCAATGATTATATGTCTATGTTTTAAGCACATCGTGAGGGAATTACGTTGAAATAATGCGTGAAAATCGTTATATTCCAAAATTATTAATTAAACGGTGCCATAAAAAAAGTTTTGTACAGAAATAAATTAGAGTACAACTAATACGTGAGTTTTTTTTGTGGAAAAGTTTTTTATTTATAAGTTTTATATATATATATAATCATCACTGTTTTATATAAATTTACTATATGTATATAAAACAGCGATGATTAATTAAAAAAAAATACCCATAAATAGATTGATGTGATAAAATTATTTTAGAGCAATTTAGAAAAAGTTTACATAGTTCCAATTTTTTGACCCAGATCCTAACATTTTTTATATGAGTTCAGGTTTTGGCGTATGTTGATGAAATTGGGCAAAAAAAATTACAATTTTGGGGCCATACAAATATCTTAATCCATAATCCATAAGAAATAAAATGAAAGTTACGAGTTTCTGGCTGTTTTACCTTTTACAGGAATATTATTATACAATTTTAATATCATAAATTCAAAATTACAATCAAACACATTGATAGAAGTAAGTAAGTGTACAGCAGACAGAGGGTTATTATTAAGATAATTACAAAGTAATAGCAAAGTATATATTCCAACCGTCCAATGACGGTGTACAAAAGGATGTTATTTCAGTTTATAGTTTATATTATTTTGTTAGTATATGTTCCAAGCTGTTGATTGATACCTCTCTAAGTGAGAATAACACGTGTTTAGGGAGGGAATGTCGTTTTAAGTTTTTAATATTTAATCATTTTAGTAATACTACAATACATATAAACTTATGAACATATATTTACAAAATAAAATATGTCTTTACGATAAATATTTCTGAAAATATATATTTTTTAAATTCTTGTTTGTATATATATATATTTATTTAAAAAAATATTTTGAGGTGTATCTTAATTTTATTTTTTAAATTTTCATAATTTTTTTCAACATTTATTAATTTAAGACGTTTGTTAAAAAAATTAATGGCTCATTATGTGTATGTAAATATACATGTTATATTGTCTGATTACTTGTACAGGGAAATGATTGACTAACATCATAATGTTCACAAAAAAAATTTAATGATTTATGGTTCCGAAATGTACCAATGAATTCTGTGAAAGAAACCTAAACTATATTTTACCCAAAATATTTAATAAACCACCAATGACAATTAAAAACATTACTACATATTCTGCTAAAGTCAAATATAATCAATAAAAAATGGCTATTAGATATATATGATTTATATTGATGCCCTACTAAAGCCTTTGTATTGCTAATTGGAATTCACACTGAGACATAATACTTAATACACATCACCTGTAATCTGCATGCCATGCATATAGATAATACTTGAAGTTATTTAGCGTGGGTAGCATTTTTTTTGCTTCATCACTAACTTATAAAAAAGTGTATTTATTGAATACACACCAAAATGACTTTCGTGTTATTTTAAGATAAGGATGCTAAATTTTAAGGAATTTAAGTAAAGAAGAACAAAAAAATATTCGTACTCAAATTTTAAATTAAAAAATATTATACCAAAATACATTTGATGCTTTGTTAACCACGCCAGCAATAAAATAAACCTTGCTAATTTTCACATGCTCTCAATAGGATTGTATCAAAGCGTAAACTCAATAGGTTTGTAAAATATTTCCCTCGGTGGCAAAGAATTAGAATAATTACGCGTTTAGCTGTCAATTTTCATAACGTAAATAATTACATAAAATATCCAACGTTAAGTGCTACATTTGAGATAATTTCCATTCAACAATGTTCTAAACTAAACGTATAATTCTCAAGTGGCATTAATGGCATTAAAGTATCGGCTTTAAATGTATACTTTTAGTGTACGGAAAAGCACTTTGCTCTTTTATTAACCACTCCTCAGTTAGTTGAGAATTCTCTCGATGTGAAGGCGTGAGTGCTTTTTTCATTTAGAAGAGTAAATTGAAGCACCGCTTGAATGCTTAAGCGTTCAATCATTAAAGGCAATGAGTACTTGAAAATATTCAATCAATAAGGATTCGAGTAAAAACGCACTTAACGAGTTGTTGAGTGAATCCTTAATTTTTTTAAATAAGAAATTGGAATACAAGAAACTTACAGCACAGCAACCTTTTCTTGCTTATTCTTACACTTATTTATTTATTTAGGAAACATTATTTTTAGCCTAAGGCTATTTTGTGCTCATTATAAATAATCAAAATGGTGAGTGTTCATTTTATCAGGTTATTCATAATCTGTGAAGTTTTTCTTTAAAAAAAAATAAATAATAGTGCTTGCCTAAAGCCTGGTCTCCAGCGACAGTATTACCGCAAACATGGAAACATGTCTGTGTAAACATGTTACATTGAGAATTGGATTTGAACCAATGTTTTTTTATATTTGTCCGATGTTTTGAAAACATTTGGTCGGTGGAGACCCGACGACTTTACGTGGCCATTTATTTTTTATCATCATTTTCACATTTTTTGTTTTTAATGAGTTTTATTAATTCACAATGTACATTTGTTACGTATAAATTTTTATAAAATTAGCGACCGGTTTCGACACGTCCGTGTCATTAACTAGCTATTTTAAAACTAAATTTTTAAGTGCAGAAATATGGGTTTTTATTATTTAGTTTTAAAATAGCTAGTTAATGACACGGACGTGTCGAAACCAGTCGCTAATTTTATAAAAATTTATACGTAACAAATGTACATTGTGAATTAATAAAACTCATTAAAAACAAAAAATGTCTAGAAATTGTTACATAGTGAATACCAAAGAAATACAAAAAAAAATCATTTTCACATTTAATATTTTAATAATCGCTTTTACCTAGATTATATGAAATTAGTAATAGATAGACAGATGTGGCGGATCTTTTCAACTGCAAGGAAGATAGGTACAATAAGGCTATACTATCATATCTTTTCAGTCACTATTAATTTAACCTACACGAAGAAAAATCTGTATTGTTGACTTATTTAAATACGATTAAAAATGGAATTGCAGGCGATTTCTTGTTACATTCCTAATATATAGGAACATTTGTTCATGTACCTGCATTTGCCCTGATAATGGTTTTTAATAATGATTTGTATGAACAAGTGTTCCGACATCGCGATAATACATTCCTTTTTTACTAAAAGTTTAATAACACCGGTCGACATTTATTTTTTTAAGTGCAGTCCCTTAAGCATAGCTAATGTTTTTATATGTATTTAGTATCCATCAATACAAAATGAAACAAAAAAAAAATTATAGGTCAGGTTTTTTTATTATTTAACAAAGTTTTTTACACTTAACAAAATTTCAAAACTAATTGAATTTATTTTTTTTGCTCCTGATTTGCGCTTGTGAGTATCTTGAGAGTCTCTCTGCAGGGTCCAGCAATAGTCTGCTATCATAGATGGACTCCACTTTCCTTGGTATCACTTTTCCATAGCCGCAATGTCCTGGTGAAATCATTCGCCGTGCTCGTCACTGACAACTCCCATATTTTCGGGGAAAAAATTCAAATGAGAGTGAAGGAAGTGTATTTTTAGTGACATGTTACATCCCATATTTTTATAGGCCATGAGCATTTCAGACACAATGCTAATATAGTCTTCACTTTTATGACTTCCAAGAAAATTCTAAACAACATTATTGAAAGCTGACCAAGCGGCTAGCTCGAATGGTCTCATCACTGTTATAAAATTCGGATCAGTCAAGACCTCCCTTATTTGTGGTCCCACGAATATTCCTTCTTTAATTTTTGCGTCGCTGATCTTAGGAAATTTCATGCCATTTCCATCCTTAGACAAGCCTTTTACAAAAAAATTCATCAAACCCAATTTAACGTGTAAGGGTGTAAGTAAGATATCTTTAGAATTTATTAAGGGAGCATGTTGAAAATTCTTCGTGTCAGGTTTAAGGTGCTTCCTAGTAGGCCAGTTTTCCTGTCTCTGCTGTCCCACTCGCACAGAAAACTACAATACTTTGTGTATCCCGCTTGCAGTCCTAGTAGGAGCCCTATTATTTTCAGATCACCACATATTTTCATTCGTATTTTACATATTTATTTTTTGTTAACAGCAGCTTCATGTTGTCATAGTTCTCTTTCGTGTTTGCAGTATGACCAAGTGGAATGGATGGTCAAAAAATCAAAAAAAATTAATGATAACTCACGAATAAATAATTTATTATTTATGAATTAATACACATTTTAGTAAAACTTAAAACCCATAAAAACCTGACGTGCTAGAAAAAAACTAATCACATATCTGAAATCAACGTGAAATTTTCTGTCAGATTTGGCTACTTTCGTTAAAGGGATAAAAAATGTGTTGACCAGTGTAGTTGAAAGTTTAATTCATTTGTTAAGGGCCTGCAGTCTCGTTTTTAAGGGGATTATGAATTATAATGTAATTCAGTCATTGAAGAGATAATAATATTTAATAAATAAGCAAAATCTTATATTGTAAATTTTCTCCGTGAAAGCCTAATTACACTTGTATGATATATTTTGTATGTACTTGTACTTTTATCTTCTACTTTTATATTCTTCTAGAGTTTGTATTCCTTTTATACTTTGTAGCAATGCTCACTGATACTGTTTAAAATGTAACTGCATGACCATTTCCTGATAAAATATTACTCATTCAGAATATATCTGAACAAGTATTCCACGCAGATGGCCTTGTCCGAATAAATGTAATGGACAAATGCGAAAATTTTATTATTTTTAAGAAAACGTGTTCCGATTTCCTCATAACATGTTCGTGCTTTTGTTATAAAATTTGACAAATCATTCATTTGGCCTCTAATCCCGTTTTAAACAGGAAAACAATTAATTTGACCAGTTCTTTTAATAAATTATCAATATTTCAAGTTAGTTTTCTCCGTGTGGTCAGGTTATGATTGCTGCAATTTCGCCTTTTGTGGAAGTAACTTACTTTGAATCCGTCCAGTGCTTAAACTGTAGTAATAATAATAATACGTTATGATTATGACTACAGTTGGAAGTAATGGTTTTTTTTAACTCTTTATCAGTAATCAAATATAAATTCTATCAGTGGTAGGCCATGAAATGGCTTTAGCCGTGTGGGGAGACCAGATATGAAAAACAAGGTACTCTCCTATCTTCCTCTTTCCTACCTCCGAAGCAGTTCGACGAAAAAACGCGGCTTACCGAGCCTACAACACATCTCGAACGCCCGAAAGCAGATCAGCATACAACAAATCGGCAAAGGAATGCAAGAGAATCATTAATAGGTCAAAATTCGAACACGACCTGCAGATCAGCAAAAAGCTGGCTGCCTGCCCGCATGGCAGCAGAGCATTCTGGTCGCTTGCGGGCTCAATAGGTCGAAATTTTCGCAAACCCAGTTTGCCACCTCTTACCAGACCTGACGGCTCACTAGCAAACACCGCCACCGAAAAGGCTAACTTATTAGGGAAAATGTTTGCGGAAAACTCAACCCTCGACGACGGGGGTGCTGCTCCGCCGTCGGTTCCTCACTGCGGCTTCTATATGAAAAAGCTGAGGATCCGGCATCGGGATGTACTCCACGTCATACGGGGGCTCGATGTTAACAAAGCTAGTGGACCTGATGGAATACCTGCCCTGGTACTGCAGAGGTGTGCTGCGGAAATAGTTCCAGTTTTGACAAAGCTCTTCAAAATGTCCCTGAAGTGTGGCACTGTGCCCTCTGGTTGGAAAAAAGCGGTAATTCACCCTATTCCCAAGAAAGGTGACCGCTCCAACCCGACCAACTACCGCCCCATAGCGATCACATCAGTTCTGTCCAAAGTGATGGAACGTGTGATCAACGACAAACTGCTCACATACCTCGAGAAGAACAAAATTATCAACGACCGTCAATACGGATTCCGGCGGAACCGCTCGTGCGGTGATCTTCTCGCGTATGTGACGCATGTTTGGGGGCGGTGCCTGGAACGTCACGGTGAGACCCAAACGGTCGCACTAGACATATCCAAGGCCTTTGACCGGGTCTGGCACCGAGGACTTGTCAACAAATTGCATTCTTACGGACTTCCCGCATCCCTGTGTACGTGGATTGCTGACTTTTTAAGGGATAGGTCGATTCAGGCGGTTGCTGACGGTTTCACCTCTTCCTCGCACTCCATAAATGCTGGCGTCCCACAGGGATCGGTTCTGTCTCCGACTTTGTTTTTGTTGCACATCAATGACCTTTTGACATGTGCACCGATTCATTGTTACGCGGATGACAGTACAGTTCATGATAGCTTTTTGTTTGATAAGCCCCCAAAGGGCACACAAACTCCAACGGCTCGGAGGGCTTTGAAGCAGAGAATGGACGGTTATCTCGAGAGTATTTCCTCCTGGGGTAAAAATAATCTCGTCGAATTTAATGTTTCAAAGACCCAATCCTGTCTGATTACGTCTAAAAGGGATCCAAATGATAATCTAGTCTCCTTCAACGGAAGCAATCTTCCGAACAGGCCTTCCATTGATATGCTTGGTGTAACTATAAGTGACCAGCTCAGGTACGGGGGCTCCATCGAAGCCAGAGTAAAGTTGGCCTCTCAGAAACTGGGCGTACTGTACAGGGCCCGCAGATACTTTAATAGTACACAACTGCTCACCCTGTACAAATCGCAAGTGCGCCCTACTGTCGAATTTGGCAGCCATCTCTGGTCTGGAGCCCCAAAATACATGAAAAAAACCCTTGACTCTGTGCAGAAACGGGCGGTCCGTTTGATAGATTCCCCAATCTTAACAAACGGACTGCAATCTTTAGAGCACAGGCGTCAGGTAGGTATGCTGTCCTTGTTCTATCGGTATTACAATGGAAGATGCTCTGAGGAACTAGCGTCATTGATCCCTTCGGCACCGGTGCGTAGTCGGGATACACGCCAAACGCGCGCCCAACATTTGTACACAGTTGACACTTGTCACATGAGAACGGGTCGCTTCTACGATTCGTTCTTAAGTTCAACAGCTCGGCTGTGGAACGAACTGCCGGCCTCTGTGTTTTATCCCTCCTACAACATGGGACTCTTCAAGACCCATGTTCACTCCTTCCTCTCCACAAAAAGACCCTCCACACAGCATCCCCAAAGATGACATAGGCCCTGAGGGAAATTATTTTCTTCAGGGCCTCCTGTGTGGAGTAAATATAAAAAAAAAAAAAAAACCATGAGGGAATGTTCCCTCCCACTACCTTCAGCCTCATAACATACGTAATCTGGGGATGTCATAGTATCACTGGCTCCAGATGGTTGGGAGCAGTTGGGACTCTTGTGCGGTACTCACATAATAAAGGAGGGGTCGAATATTGAAAGTTAGTATTAGTATGTGTATTTTGCAGCTATTTAATCTAAGAAAATAGTAAATTTTATGTAGACTTTTTTTTGTTATTTATATAAACTAGCAGACGAGTACCCGGCATTTCTCGGGGTTGTCCTTAGGAGACATATTCCACCATGGAATGTTCTGTAGATCTAATTAAGTAATACAATTCCGTAATACATTATTGTAACGTTTATCCAGAGTTAGCAATGTAAGCGTCCGAAAATATTTTTTTACGACTTGATTACAAAACATCGACTTTTCTCTACTTTTTATAAACATAATCTAATAGTATTATTGTCCCAGCGTCTGGATGATATAGGCCCTGTGATTGGTCAAATTCAAATTGTGCTTAAATAAGACTTTAAAGATTAAGACACGGTTTCATACTGAAATAGAATCGCCACATGTAATACGATATTTATTCAAAAATATCGTTTCTGCTCATACAATTTTTGGATAATATCGAAGAAAATATGTTTTAGAAAGTTCATGATCCATTGGATTAATTACATTACAGTGAAAATTATCCACAATTACGTGATTACGTTTGACGTTTGACGAAAAAAGCACGCGTTCATTCAACATGGCCGATGATACGCACCGCGTCAAAGATAGCCGACAAAGCGCTCCTCTGGCGGTGAAAGAACGAACCAAGGGGCTGGCGCGAATATTTAAATATGCAAAATAAAAAGATTTCTTCTGGAAGTTTATTTAAACTTAATGACAATAAACAACAACTCTTTGCATGTACGATTTTGAAAAATATTGATATTTAATATTATTTACGTAAATAATAATTTCGCATTATTTTGACAGAACACCGATATGATATACGTGAACGTATAGGCACTGCCAACCCAATAAAATAACATGAAAGACAATCGGAAGATAGAAACGCTTCGTTGATTGTAAAATTAGCCAACAAATCTCTAATCTGACATGTACTTATATGTATAATAAAACAATCATTTTGCCAGGTATAAATATTTATATAATATATATTAAGGTATTATTCGGAAACGCTGGACAAGGATAATACGAAATATTTTTAAGTAAAACCTTCGGATTTACCTTAATTAATATAGAAGGAATCTGAATGCATTCGGGAATTTTTGAATTTTAGCATTTTAATTTTTAATCACGTAAAATTAAAATTTGCTTTCGTTGTATTGGATGACAGTCGGAATAATTTCTATTGATGACATTTTCTTTTTTTTGGTATTCCTGATATGATTGTCTAGAATTTTTACCATAATTTACTCTATGCAAATATTATTTTGGTATTTTGGTTTCTTTTACAAGTAAGGAAATATTTAAAAAAAGGTTATTATAGGTTAGGATAGGTTAGGTTGGGTTATGCTAGATTAGGTTAGATTAGGTTGGATTAGTATAGTTCAAGTTAGTTTATAGGTAAGGTTAGATTAAGTTGGATTATTATGGGTTAGGATAAGTCAGGTTATGTTAGGTTAGGTAACGTTAGTTTGGGTTATTATGGGTTAGGTTAGGTTGGGTTATTATAGGTTAGGTTGGATTTGTATAGGTTAGGTTAGGATAGGTTAGGTTAGGATTGGTTCGGTTAGGTTAGGTTAGGTTAGGCTAGATTGGATTATTATAGGTTAGGTTAGGATATAGGTTAGGTTAGGTTGGATTATTATAGGTGAGGTAAGCTTAGGTCAGGTTAGATTATTATAGGTTAGGTTGGATTATTTCAGGTTAGGTTGGATTATTATAGGTTAGGCTGGATTATTATAGGTTAGGTTAGGTTATTATAGGTGAGGTTAAATAAAATAATAGTCAAATAAATCATTTGTGCTAAGTAGGCACTATTTTGCCGGAATATTGTATTACATTATATTTTTTTAATTTACGTTTTTCAATTGTCTCTAGCCGCTCATTTCAGGAATACCGACAAAAGAAAATGTTATCAACAGAAATTATTCAGGCTGTCATCCCATACAGCGAAAGCGAATTTTCATTTTACGTAATTAAAAATTAAAAAGCTAAAATTAAAATTTTCCCAAATGCTGTTCGATTCCTTTTATAGTCATTAAGGTAAATCAGAAGGTATTATTTAAAAATATTTCCTATTTTCCGTGTCCAGCGATTCCGAATATTTACCTATATTAATTTACCTTTAGCCATTTAGGCAATTATTCGGGAAAGGTAAAGTTTTACCCGAACAACTGTCATTATTATTATGCCTAAACGCCTTCCTGTTCCGTGTTTTAACAATATATACTCACCCTCTCTCTGTGAATGACCTAATATCTACCTATTAAATGTAACTGTTGTTAGTATCACTTAAACTGGGCGAAGCCCAACCAAGTGCCGCCCGCAGGGCCTAGCAGAAAAAAACCCGCGGAGCGGGTTTTTAACTGCTAGTATGCATATATTAGGCTTTCGGAAGAAATTTTCTAAATAATATTGAAAACCCTATCAAAATACGTTGCGTAGTTTAGAAAACTTAAGCGCACAAACATACAGCTACTGATAGCGACTTTATTTTATACCATTTAGAGATTTTTCATTTTACATCACCGTTGGAAATAAGAAAACATAAATAGTAAGATATCAACGAATTTATAAGTTTTATTTGTTTAATTCATCCACATTCGAAGAAATTGTTTATTAACCAAATTCCCCGAAAATAATATTCAACAGAAATGTGCCAAAATTACGTTAAATTTATATATGATTAAATAAAGCCGACAAATGGAATTACGACGATTAACATTACAACAGTTCATTTATCTACTTCTTTGAATACCACGTTCAACAAAGGCATATTTTGAAACATTCCTTTTCAGGCATCTTTAACGGCAAAACAATCTTCGCTAATAATTAAACCGAAATAATTCTTAACAATTCAGAATTAAATATTTTAGGCTTTCTCTTCACATCACTCCCAGCGAAATACAGCTGCAAATTTGTTGAGATTAATATTATGAAACGGATGCAGTGCAATAATGATCGACAAGTAAATAACAATTAAGAATCCTAAATAAAAAATAAAAATATTTGAGGAACGTAATATCAAAATTTTATCGACTTCAAATAATATTGTTTTAACCAATTAATTTTACATTTTTTTTAAGTCAAGGTTTTTTATTTATGGCACAAATGATACAAAATTATTATTAGCAATAAATAATCGCCTGAAATATCCATGCAAATCGAAAATATCTCTCAAGTAAAAATAAGCAATTGATTGAAGTACTAGTGCATTTTGAATTATTTGGCGGGTTGGGAATAAGCCGACGTAGATTAGCGGTTTAGATCACCTGAACGGAAATCAAAAGGTGCTGGTTCAATTCTCTTCAATTCTTAATCGGGAGATATTTTCAATTTGTATGGATATTGCTTTTAATAATTTGTTATCTTTTGTGCCAAATTTAGAAGAAATTGCTATTTCAATAATAATATAGCCGAGTTTTATTTTAGCCATTTGTACATTGACGTTTACAAATGTCTAATTTATGACTAATTACGTACTACACTTTAATCACTTATTGCATTTTCTTTTTATTAATATGGCTCCTACAATCTAGCTTGAATCCATCAAATGGTGCAGACTCTATGGTCTTCCTGTGTTCCTTTATAGACTAGACTATTTTGTGTATTGACTTTCTACTTTTTTGGTTGCCAAAAAAGGCGTTTATTGCACATGATTGTTTTAAATCATACTTTATATAATCAGAAAAATTTTGTCAAGTTGAATCGTAAATCATATAAAATTTTTGCATATAGGTTTAAAGGAAAAGAATATTTTAACAAAATTCAAAATGACTAAAGTTTTAAATTAATACACAAAACCTTTTATCTTCTTTTCGTTGGCAGATAATTTGAGCATTTAATGTAAATAAGTACATAGGCTTGGTTGATTGGTTACGACACCTAGACTATGAATCCGGAGGTCACGGGGTAAATCCCAGCTTGTGGTAAAAGTAAATTTTATTTGATTAATTTGTATTTTCATATTTTATTTAATTATAATAATAAACAGTATATTTGCTGCACGTTACAGGGAGCAAGATACTTTCAATATGGTCTTGGTGAAATACCTACATTCAGTATCGAAACATTGCTAGAAATGGCTTTAGCCATATTGGGTAAACTTATCTGAATAGTCAGGTACATCCCTCCTTCCCTTCTCCAATCTCCTTCCGCTCTCCACTTCCTTCAGCTTCTCAAAATAGCCCAATTATAGATGCCATAGTCTCACTGGCTCCAGACGGTTGAGATCATTTGGGAGGTACCTTCTCAATAAAAAAGTTGGTTTAATTTTAAAAAATAGGCCAAGAAGACGATGGCACCCAAACTGTCGAATCTTTGGGATTATCTCAAACTCAGTTAATAAACCTCCAGCGTCAACAAAACACCTTGCACTTTTAATTGTGATAGATTAACAATGGGTTCTGATATTATAAGTAGCAGGTGGTTGGAATAATCTTGACCCCAACTTTGAAGTTGCCACATTATTTATTATCCTATTATTCTCGACAGCTAACGCCATCCATGGCTAATCTCGCGTTATCAATGGGTGCTCACCCATGACCTCTCATATAATAATATCTAGAATATTAAACAAGCGAACTCAATTAATAGAACCATAAACATATTACTGTGGAGACAATATCCTCGAATGTTTTCAGCCTTCTAAACTCATTATAAATTTACGAAATCTTAATGGAGTAAGTCGCGAAATAGTCCTTATAAGTAGAAATATAAGCAGGTAGGTCCGGGTGACTTCTCAAAGCAGAAAGAAATTGTATTAACCGGCAGTGTGAGAGTCATTAAGGTTTTATATCAGGGCAGGAGTTAGCGAGTTGGCAGTTGACTGGCCCCGACTAACGCAATTGCACCGCCTAACACAATTAGCGGCGCTTTTAGCGGACCCTGTTGGGCGGTGTGGGCCCGGGCAGACCGGGGCACAAAACACCAACTGTGAAACAAAAAAAAACACCTGGTTGTAAAATATCCTTCATCATGATTTACGACAATACGACAGGTGAAGAAAATCGCTGAAAAATGTTTAATTATAAAAATTTGTACAATATTTTTATAAAGTACCTTAATATTTCTTTACATCATATATATATATTTTTTTCAAATTTATTTAATTTTTTTATTGTTATTAAATTATCAGTCTTATTACTGACAATACGGGAAAAAACTCAAAACATTTAGTAAACAAAGTATGTTAGTTGTAAGTCTCTATCGTTAGGCCACAGTTGTAAATATGTATGTCATTAAATAAACACAACAAGTTAATTATTATGAATCTTAGTTGTAAAACAGTTATGTTTATTATGCATTTGAGACAGATTTTTCGTGTCTAGTTTTTCACAATGTTGCAGAGAACGTGACAAAAGACGAAAAGAACTTAAATATTACAAAGTTTTTTTATTCTTTTTTATCTTTATTTCAATTTTGTCAATGTAAATTTTTAGCTATTTGTTCGATTTTATATATGAAAATTAACGCTTTTGATATACCTATCTATTTCATTGAAACAATATTTTACACAAGTTCTTCGTCTGATTTCGAGTTTATTATGGTAATTCGTTTTCTTTTTCAAATACATCCCTTTTACTATTTTTACTGACCACAACGTTGTATAGATTAATTTACAATCTTTATTAAATAAAAAATAGCTATCTTTCGGTTTCATCACATTTTTTCAAAATCTTAATTCCTGTTGAAAAAAATGTAATAAAAACCACGCAGCCTAGTGCAAGGGATGATTTCTTATAAATTAATATCTTTCTTATGATTAAAAAAAGGATTTTTATCTAATTTCGGGACTATTGCATTTGAGTTTTAAAAATACATAGATAAAATCACCTTTCACCCCCGTCAAAATGTAAAATTTCTTAATATTTGGTTCTCCTTTGCATACTTTTTAAGATGTTAAATTTTGTCATATAATGCAAACAATCAGAAAATTAATTAAGTTAATGTAAGTGTGCGGTATTGCTTCGCTCTCCCCTCTCAAACTCTGACTTTGTTCAAAATTGAATGTAATGTAATAGTCTTAGCGGACTTGGCGTTCTAGGTAGGCACCGGTTCCACCAAACGTGTCTTTAATACGTTAATGGATGTTAAGTTGTTTACCCGCCAGTTGGGACAGTCGTGGCAGTTGGGCAGACGGGTGAGAGGGAGTAAGGGGGGAGGTTAATGGGGTTGTTACGTGGGATTCAATATATATTAAGTAAGGGTTTGTCCGTCCTGAGACGTCGGCAGAATCAAATAGTTACAGATCAGTGGTAACACTGGTTCTTTGCGCAAATTTGTTTTGTTATATTATGTATTTTAAAATTAATTATACACTAAGAAAAAATCATTACTCACTGAGATATTCATTTTTTTTTGTTCTGTTGACTGACAAAATCATGAAAAATTTAGAGACCCAAGTTTTGGTAATATTTTTTGAGGTAAAAATTTAAAAAAACTTGTATAATTTATTTTCATCAAGTTTAATGTGTATATTAGTATATTAAAAAATAAATAATTATTTTATTTCTTAAAAAAAAACAGTTTAATTATAAAGAAGTTTTGCTCTATAATTATTACTACGAGAGACAGCTGTTTCGCCTTCTGAAGGCATTATCAAACTGTATGTTGTAGTTTAGTGTAATACAAATTACACGGCAGAGCTGGTTGATAAATACATTGTTTTGTGTGAAACTAAAATACTTTGTACGCACCGCTATTTAATCAAAAAAGATCGACATGTTTCAAAATCAATGGTTTCTTCGTCAGGATAAAAAAATGTAAATTTTCATTATACGTTTATCTTGACGAAGAAACTACTGCTTCTAAAACATGTGGATCCTTTTTGATTAAATAGTGGTGTTTAAAAAGTATTTTGTTTTCATGTATTGAAAATGTTTTTTGTTCATTAAATAATCGAATTTGTACATAAGACAATCTTAAAAACAAAACAACATCATATTTTAACTAATTACCTAGACGTATTCATCGATAAGAATTTTAAGCTTTTCAGTAACAAAATTTTAAAAAATGCTAAAAATTTACTTCAGAAAAATGGAAAAAAAAATTAAAAACCTCGTAATTTAAAAGTTCTTTTCATCTTGAGTGAAAAATACGAGTATTATGGCTTAAAAACATATTCTACCTCAAAAAGCTGACCAACCGGGTGGCGACATAATTCCCCTTTCCTTACACTTTACAGATAGAGAAAAAAAAATATACCGATTAACATACGCCGATTGTGAATATATAAATCGAATAAATAAATCGTCATTTAAAAACGATAAAAACCGTTTATAACTTAAAGAGCCAGTGATTTGTTGGCGGGTTCTGATAGAACCCGCCGCTGGACGTGAGCATTAAGAATGCAAGTTATGCTGCGTAGATACGCGCAGGAGTCACACTGCAGTATAAAAAATAATTAAAAAGAATAGTTACAAAAAATTTTAAATCTTGTTAAATATTTAAAATTGGAATTTTTCGATTACAGACTGACCCAATTGGGAGTGACCTTACTAACCTAAAAAACCGACGTACGTATGACGTCACGCGTACCCCGCCAGATTTCGGTTGTTTTAGCGGACTTTGAAAAATGCAAGATTCGAAAATTATTTTAACTATGAAATCGACGTATTTGTTAAAAAAATACATGAATACTGTTTTTTGCGCTAGAAGGTAAGTATTCATTAATTTAAAAAATACTAGAACTCCTTATTGTTGCGAAGGAAGCGGTAAAAAAAAGATTTTAAGTAAACTCTCTTTTACCCTTTACTACTCTGTATTTGCCACTCTAAAATATGTATTTGATGCATGGTACCTCACGGGCTGCGGGCATAATATAAAGGTTACAAGTCCTAAAAAACTGAAAGGTGAGGCAAACTAGCATTAGCCTGTCAAGTACATAAAACGTACATGTATTTGAAACAGACGTTTCGTGCTAGTTTTTCACAATGTTGCAGGGAACGTGACAAACGACGAAAAGAACTTAAATATTACGAAGTTTTTTATTCTTTTTTATCTTTATTTCCATTTTGTTAATGTAAATTTTTAGCATTTTGTTCGATTTGGTTACTAAAAAGCTTAAAATCCTCGTTGATGAATACGTCTAGATAATTAGTTAAAATATAATATACATAGTTTTGTTTTAAGATTGTCTTATGCATATTTTTTCCGATTTTATGTCCGGGTTAAATCTTCCCAACAGGAAAAACTAAACCCTTACACACACTTTTCCACAAATGATCATCTATTCAATTCACATTGTGTACGTGCATTGTATAAGTATAATAAATACAAAAAAATAGAAGAAAAACACGTCAACCCACCAGAGATCAAATGGGAAAATTTTTCACCGATTCCAGATATTTTCATATCACAGGGTTCATATCTGGAATAGGTGAATTATTTTCCCATGTGATCTTGTTCTTGAATTGTTTTATTTTATTTATTATGCTTATATAATGCACTTGCATAATGTGGATTGACTAGATGATCATTTGTGGAAAAGTGTGTGTAAGGGTTTAGTTTTTCCTGTAGTGAAGATTTAACCCGAACATAAAGTCGGAAAAGAAACTATTATCCTATAAGAACGCACCTGGAAGAGAATACTACTTTTTCTTTCTCCCTGTTTTTATTTTTTTGAAATATATTGATAGTTGTTAGAAGCGTATTGTTTTTATTTTTTTTATACATTCATTAATCAATGAAATGAAATCCTCGCCGATTTGACTGAAAACAGTATCGACTTATTCCACGAATCCTGAGTTTAATTTGCTTCATTCTTTCGTTAGATATATCACACGTAAAAAGGTGAGTGACATTTTCTACGTCATGTTATAATGCGTGATAGTATCTAGAATGCTCGATTGATAAAGGATTTTTCGATAATGTCGATAACTTGTCATCGTACTTAAGCACGACTACATATGGGTAACGTTTAAATAACAGTTACAGTCGAATAAATTAAGAACACTTATTAGTTCTGAACTGTTGTTTGTTCGTTGGCGATCTGCAGTCATGCTTGGGAAAAATGAAAATTTATCGATGTTATAAATAAAACCTTTATCGATCGACCGTGCTAAATGCTTAGCTTGTCGAAATGATACCCAGATTAGGGCAAGTCCATCAAATTTGGATGACTATGATAATTTATTATGAGTATTGTAACTCGTTGCAACCATCTATAAGACTATCATATTTATATAATGCAGATGCATAGTAAAAGGAATCTTAATGATTTATAACATGTTTTATACCGTTTACATACAAAAGAACAATGGACAAAATAATACTTTTTTGACCGTATTATAATAGAACCAACGATTTTTCTATTAGGTAGAGGTTTGCACTAAAGATGAAGTAAAATTATATTGTTCTTGTTGCAGGATTATAACTTTGACTAACTGCATTCTAACTAAGAGTGTTACCCACCGGTCGTGGTTCGTAAACTGCTTCGATGTAAAATATCTAAAGCACTAAAGTTTGTAACTTAATTTATATAATACTTGCATCAACTTTTGTGCAAACATCATTCTAGATAACATTATTGATTGAAAGATAAAATAACAACTTTAAGATGCACTTTCTTCAGAATTCTTTTCAGCTTAACAAAATGATTATTTGTTTTAAATAAATTATAAAGCAGATATACAAATTAATAATGAGTTATATAACATTCTTAATGAGATATTTTCAAAAAATATTAATACCATCCCTTAAAACTGTGTTGAAGATTTTGAGTTGTTTTTCTGATTACGTTTATCGTAAGTACTAAAGCTATGTTATTTTAATATTGTCATTCATTGTTGATTTCAAAAACGATCTAAAACCTCAAATTCCGAAACGGTTCCAACTGGCTACAAAATCATCATGACATAAAACCGCTAATGTCTCGTAAGTCGGTTGTCACCAACGTTACCCGGCGTGATGACAATACCAATGCCAAATTGACGAATAAAAACGAACATGTCGATTTGGAGGCAAATCGAAAATGACACATTTTAAACCGTTATGGAAAATTAAACCATCAACCTAAAAATTAAATAAAATTGTTATTTTTAAAAATTACCTTTTTTCTAAAATAGAAAAAAAGTGTAAATACTCGATTAACTAATATAATTTCCAAATTAGAATAGAAATAATCTCGATTCCAACTCCCCATTTGGTCTATTGGAGTAAATATACATATTTATGTTAAGTATATAATACCACATTCCAGTACTATTGGACTATAGAAGTGAAATTCGGAAACTTGTGTGGTGGAAAAAACGGAAAATGTAAAATTTATGAAGAATTTACTAGAATCTGACCCAACCGAATCATTGGGATGAATTTTTGAGTTAAGTTAGAAGATAAAACCATTTCGAGCAACGGTTCGTTTCTGAATGGTGGACTTTCACCAAAGCAATTCTGAGACCATCTACCACCCAATGACTTGCCTAATTCTTGTATATAACTAAATCCATTGAAGCAATGTTGAATTGTCTCAAAGGCGTAGATGAAAAAAACATAGTTTCTCATTTATTCATTTTCACGACCTCTGGATCAAGAACTAAGGCTGTTTTCGCTATACTATATAACACTAATCAAATCACGATATTCATTCTTCTCAAAGCCACGGAATTAATAAATTAATTAATTATACGTGGTGTCTGGAATTTAGTGGTACAAGCAAGAAACTGATGAATCTACATTTTTAAGACGAAAAATAAAAAAAATCGAAATGCTGAGATGGGTGTTTTTGCTGCCTTCTTCGGTTATCTGTGTGATTCATAATCTTGTGGTACTAATTTCCAGACATCGTTTATATTGTATATTATAGCATAACTCTATTACGTGAATACAGAAAATGTATCAAAACTTTTATAAAATCAGACAACCCATCAAGTCCTAATAAAAGAATCGATGAAATAAATATATTGTTTTTCCACTTTTCCCTAGAGACATTTTCGCAGCTTTGAATGCCAAAGTGACATTCCCGTGGAAGTGACAGCAGTGAGGGATTTTTCATAAATATTTCCGCCTTGTCCGTTATTTCAAAGTCAAATCCCGATCGGAAAACGTAAGAAAACCACCCTGGAAAACAGCCCTGTCCGTATAACGTTTTGGGTGAACTTTCAATAAGTTACATTGCGTTTGAGACGACACGTGTCACATGCAGTATGTGTTTACACATACAGAAGTTTGAGAAACAAACAATTATGTAATGTAAACATTCAAAAAAATATTCATGCAGATATGAAATAGTATCTTAATTTTGTTTGAAATAACATTATTTTATGTCAGTCGACTTCCTAGTGATAGATTTGCTAATTTAACTATGTTCCTAGACGCTTAAATCACAAAACTCCACCATCTTACTAATAAACGTGTTTAAAATTTCACACATTTTAATTTGACCACTAAGCATTCATTAATGACTATATTATACATGTAAAATGGCACTTTTATTAGTAAAAACATTATAAATGATCTAGAGCATATTATTATCATCACCGGATCGCTCGAAATTACATACTTTAATAAATGATGATATGATGAATAAATAAATGTAAATAGCTCCGTAATGGAAACAACTAATATGTATATAACAAATAATATGTATATGTAACATTCCATGTAACTCGTTTTGTTAAGTTAGTTAAAATTCAAACAAATTGCTTTTCAATTGTCACAAGGGACTGATAATCAAACACAATTTTGAAGAGGCTGATCAAATTACGACCCATTTCCAAATATTTATAAAAAATACAGTCTTGTGAAAACTTACACTTTCTTGCCATTCCCTTCTTTGTTTAGCTTCCATCAGCGTTTTTAGGTTATAGGTTTAATATTTGCAGTAATTTAATATTTCCTCCCGGAAAGCTCGCTACATTCCATTGTTTGCCTCGCCAATAGGGCGTTAGGCCTGTCCCCCAAGGGTGTTCTACAAGGGACGTTTGAGCCCCTCTTCAAACCTTTCGCCCTTAGCCCTCCTGTCAGTTGGAAGGGTTGCGAAGGCTGGATAGGTACCTATCCGACCACCCTGCCGGCACGACAAGAGTACAAGAGTAGTTCAAACCCTGCACACAAAAACATTCGTTGGTAAGTTTCAGTTTAATATGCTTTTAATCAACTGGTTTTGTAAGTATTCCGGTTTGATTAAGTAACGGTATTAAATTTACACAACCATATTATACAATATTGTAAATTGTCGAATTTTTCGTAACCTACTAGAAAATAACCTCTCGTTTGACAAAAACAGAGATATTGAAATTCTCCACACCTGCAAAAAAGGACAAAATCTACATAAACTAGAATCATTAGAAAGATCTCGTCTAACTAAAAAGTAGATCCTAACTTAGTAATGAACAATAATGAAATAACAAACAAGCCAATGAAATGTTTTGGGTTTATTTTGAGGACCGTGAAAGATTTTAAAGTAATTAATTCATTGAAATTACTATTCACTGGGTTGGTGAGAGTATAATTCGACAATCTGGGTTCCGTTGTATAACATTCACCAACAAAAAATTTACAGAGTGCAGTATTAATTTCTTAATTATAAATTAGGAATTAAAGTTAACGGTCTTAATTACACACTTTTAATTGACTTACAAAACTTGAACAACTTATCAAAAAGGCGCACAATTACTGATTGAGTTTATTTTTTCAAAATAGCGAATGGAATATTAGACGCCATGGATTTAACGAACCTTATTACTTTACGTGTACCCACCCACGCGTAAGACAAGACAAAATATTCTCTATAATATTCCAAAATCTAATAAATTAATTTGCTAATATTTTTTTGAAAATACACCAATTCAGAGGCTACACAGCCCAGGTAATCATTATAGTTCAATCGATGTTTACCGCCACCACTCATTGACCAAACTAAAAAAAACAATATATAAGAATATTTGTGACTGATCCACAAAATGTATTTTTTCTTAAATACGCACTTTATCTTTATATATGTTTTTCTATGTTCCATAAAACACCCAATCGGGCGTAATAAATTTTAGTTGATAACAAATTTGCTTTACAATAAACCGTTCCTGTTTATTCTTGTACTAATATTAAGCTACATATGTTCTGTATAATACCCAATCTGGCATTATAAAGGTTTTCTAAATACTAACATGCCTTACAATAAACATTTAATATTTATTTTACACACATCCACAATGTTATTAAATATTGTTCCACTACTACATTCATAGTACCTTAAGTACCCAATTTCTTGTACTCTTATTATTATTTATTGAACAATTATTACTCGAATGTACAACAAACTTCAACGATAACTAGTATTGTACCTTCTTATATTGTATGTACTCGGCCTATTATGCTATGTAATATACACTCATTATTGTACTCCTGATCAGAAAACCTTGATCATTGTATACATGTAAAATCCTTCATGAGGTGAATAAATAAACAAATTTAAAAAAATAGAAGCATGTGCTAAGTCCCTGCTGCTATCTCCATTATAATATTTTCACATGCTCTAAACATAAATATACTATTTTTAATTACAGTCCATTACAATATTATTTCTTACTCCAATGTAAAACATGTATCCCTTTAAAGTCTAACATTTCAATAAAAAATCCCATGTTACCTAAAATACAATAATGTTTTCCTGACGACTGTAATCAAGCAAAAATCTAATAAACCGTATAACTATTCAATTAGGGTTTTCTCCAAATAAATAGTAAATTAATCTCTCAAACCGAGGTTATTGGTCTGCTGGTAGTAACCAAATAATTGGAAATTCAATAGTGAAACACAACATAGCAACGATGATGGGAAAATCAATATAATTATAATAAAATCATTGAATACCATTCCTGTTAATACCCACTCTTTTCCCCGTGTCATATATATAAACCATAGTTTAAAGAATAATTGTACCAATATTCTTTAATTGAAGCGATTTGTAATAAGCTGAAACCGGTGACGGTCAAAAAATAAAATAAGTCGAAAAGTATTAAATCTGTTTCAATATATCACTAATTCTAAAATTACAAGATGAATTATCAGTATCAAAAATAGAATCATTCAATGTTGTAGAAGTATAAAAATTCGTGGAAATATTTGTTAGTCAGCTTGATATACATATCATTATTCTTTTTTTTCGAAGGAAACAAATAATTTGTGGCGTGACATTATATATTAAATGGAAAAACACAATTTGTAATAAGCCACTTTCATATAAAAACCTTTGTGTGTGTGAAATTATATATAAAATAAAAAAAAACACAACTTGTAATATACCACTTTCATAAAAATAATTGTTGTGAGTTTATATTTATATTAAATGAAAAATACAGTTTGTAATACACTACTTATTAAAAGTGGCGTAAATTGTGCTTTTTCATTTAATATATTATTATTCTATTGATTTCGGAAAAGTTCCAGTTTAGAAAAAGTAACCGTACATAATGAAATTTATTAATAAATATGTATTTTTTTACAGTAGAGAAAAAAAAAGTGCTTTCTGGGATTCTGTATCCCGTTCAAATGCCACATTGTTTTTGCGTTATATTTTTAACATTCTTAGTATCTTAAGTATCAATGTTGTACTAGAATTTTCCTCAAATGCTTATAATCGTTTTTTGTTGGTAAATAAGATTAAGAATATTTTTTAAATTAACTTCGTTTGAATTTGATCAACTAATATTTTTGCAGTTAATTATGTAGATAGATAAATTTTCGTAAAAAAATTATTCCCGCATTACATCATAAAAAAATACTTATTTCAGTTTTATTTACGTCCTGCGTAACTCTAGTACCTATCTATAGTATAATTTTGAGAGCGGAGCAGACTACTTGTGACTTGCGGAACCATCGGCGACCAGTACCACAACATGGCGGGTTGGAAGAAACTTTCACGTAAATCATCATTTAACTTTAGATAGTTTTTCGGGTTATCTTTATCCTTTTAAATCTTTTTATTTCTAGAAGAAATAAATGGCGCCCTTTATATAATTAACCTCTTAACTTTTATGATGACTTTCATTTATAAAATTCAACATGCAGATGCTCTTCGAGTCCTGCACACGGCCCTGAGAATCCTTTAGTTTGTATATTTTTTTTACATTACAGATTACAGTGTCACACACACGTCATTTTTCGCTCTCTTAAAGTAATTGATTTCCTACAGTTAAAACATCAAATTGTATCATTGAACCTCGCAAAATTTTTCAGTGAACTCACATAAAATTGACTCTTATATAATCTCTACAGTGTTGATGTTAATTTGCTGTGAAACCAATATTATAAAGTCCAGTAAGGTGCAGTTCCGCGTAGCCATATTTAATACTACCTACTAGTGGCAGTGCAGTGCCGTGCGTGCTCTGACAGACATACATACTCAGCTATATATCCACTTCATCGCCGGTGCCCGACAATCCAGAGGTGCCCAACCTTTTCAACATGAACTGTTCTAAGTGCCAACTAACTATTACCGACGGCATCACGTGTTACTCCTGCAGTAAGCAGTTTCATTACGAATGCGGAGGAACATCTGAAACTACATTCAGAAAGGCTAATAACGAGAAAAGAAGAAGCTGGCGCTGTACTACATGCAAAACTTCACTCCAATCATCCGCTACGTCAACCAACCCAATAGAAGATGTAATGGTAGAAATAAAAAAAATATCTTCTGAACTTGCCTCTCTCAAAACACTTAATAAGCAAGTCAAGGAAGACATGTCAGAACTGAAAAAATCTGTGGACTTCAACAACTCAAAATTGGATGACTTTTCCAATAGATTCCAAGCTTTCGAACAGTCAATGAGCAAAGTAGACTTTTTGGAACAAGAAGTTTCCTCCCTTAAATCGACCATCAAACAAATACAAGAAGATTCCAACAAAAGGGAGCAATGGATGAGACTACAAAATGTCGAAATAAAAGGAATACCTCAAGATAACAATGAAAACATTCCAAACATTCTATCAGAGATGGCAAACAAACTTGGCTTACACAATTTTAAAACTAACGAAATTGAGTTCGCCACCAGAGTCTCGGCGAAAGACCCACTTCATTCCAAATTAATCAAACCAATAATTGTTAAATTTACCACCCGCTCGCGTAAAAATGAATTCATCACCGAAATTCGACGAAGGAAAGGAATAAGCACGAAGGACCTGAATTACCCTGGTGACGATAGAAAAATCTATGTCAACGACCATCTGACTAGTTCTAACAAAAACCTCTCTTTTCGGGCCAAGGGGATTGCCAAGGAGAAGGGATTCCAGTTCACGTGGATAAAAAACACCAGGATATTTGTGAGAAAAAATCCCACTTCGCCTCCCATACCAATTTTCAAGGAAGAGGACCTAAAGAAAATAGCCTGAGTCGATCTGCATTCTCTTCGCGTCGTAAAATGGATTTTTCATACACTAATGTGTCTCCCCATACATTTCCCCCCTCCTTTTATCCACTCCTATTACACTCACCCTCCCTCTACCATTTCACCCTCTCCCACAAACTTTCTAATTCTTTTCTAAATCAGCCTACACTTCTCAAGAACCAACCTGGAATACATTTTACCGCATGTTGGCGACCCCCTGCACTCCCGACAATCAGACCTACTCGACGGACAATCGCGGTCTCACACACACTAATTATATTCTCCGCCGTGGTAAGCAAATTACCGTATACTCATTTGTCAACAAATATTTCACTCAAATATAAACTGAATAGTATTATTAACCGCTCTTACCTCAAATATGGATATCTACCTCAATCTAATTATATCAACATCAGAATAATATTATCACTAGCCGAGCCAGAGATGCGTATTATAAGATTTCTATACCATTATTATTTTAAACTACTTTATGCACCCATACCAAGAAATTATTGTGTTAGATGTACTTACTTTGTAAAACTGCATGACCACTATAACCGAACTCACTTATTGAAGTTATCATTTATATGTATAACTTACCGCCTACTCACTAATATTTATTCGAATACTCCCCATGTCTTTAGCAATATATCACCAGAACTGTAGAGGTCTTCGTACCAAGACTACGACGATCCTTCAAAATACCTTTTCAAACGATTACGATTTAATTGCCCTCACAGAATCATGGCTCACCAAAGGTATCAGAGACGAAGAACTTTTCGATCCTCGATACTATGTATATCGTAGAGACCGCGATTACGCTTCCACCGGTCAGCGTCTTGGCGGTGGTGTAGTGATAGCTATTAAACAGGAGCTGATCAGCGTCGCCAGACCAGAATGGACTTCTTGTGCTGAAGACATTTGGGTCACCATTCGCACGAATACTACACCTCACAGTTTGGTCCATATATGTTGCGTGTACATCCCCGGAGGGACTCAACATCAATATTTAATCGAAAATTTCCTGAACATGTTATCAGACGTAGTATCAAATAACCCCAATGATTCTTTTATTATCTTAGGTGACTTTAATCTTCCTGAAATTTCATGGATCCAAACTACGCCATCTGCTCACTATGCAGCTAGTAATTACTCTACTCACGTTAGTAATTACTTCGTAGACTGTATGCATTTTCTGAACCTCTCTCAATATAACGGTGAACTAAACTCAAGCGGCCATATCCTAGATCTGATTCTGTCAAATCTACTAATCTCCGTCGAATCTAATGACGACCCGCTAGTTCCCGAAGATGAACATCATAAAGCTCTATCCATTAGTGTGCCATTTCAGGAAACTCCTTCATTGACAAATGCGAAAAGAAAAGTTTTTCTATATAATCGTGGAGACTACGATTCAATTAATTTCGCCCTTGAACAAGCTGACTGGGCTTCCATTTTTTCTACCTCTCAAATAGAACCAGCGCTTGACGGTTTCTATACGTTTTTGAAATACCTCATAAATCTTCATATTCCTCATAAACTTTCGTGGAACTCGAAATATCCTCCTTGGTACAGTGCTGCCCTTATTAAGGTAACTAAGGAAAAATCAAAATACTTTAGCAAATATAAAAAACACAAGAACCAGGCTGACTATGACGCATTTTCCCTGCTTCGTAAACGGCACAAAGACTTATGTCGGAAAAGCAAATTCCGTTTCTTGAGTAATATTGAAAACAATATTTCCTCAAACCCTAAAAACTTCTGGAGCCACGTCAAATCTTCTAACGCATCCCAAGGTGTCCCAAAATGTATGTATTTTGGAGAGCTGAAAGCCAATAATGGAACGAAAATTGCAAATTTATTTTCAAAATATTTCAGTTCAGTTTTCAGTAAGCCCTCCGATCCACTTACCCTTGATCCAACTGACGTCGGGAACCATACATCCAATATAAGCAATATTGAGGTGACACGAGAAATTGTCTTAAAATACCTCAAGGAAATTGATACTCGCAAAGGTGCCGGTCCTGACGAAATACCTTCAATCTTTATCAAACAATGCGCACACAATCTAGCCTTACCCCTTTCTTTAATTTTCAATCGTTCCCTAACCGATTGCACTGTCCCTGTTATATGGAAATCTGCTTATGTGTCTCCTATTTTCAAAAATGGCAAAAAAACAGACGTTAAAAACTACAGGCCAATCTCCAAACTTTGTATATTTAACAAAATTTTTGAAAAAATAGTCTATGACCAACTATATTCTGCTCTTAAGCCCAGCCTGAATACGACCCAACACGGTTTCATTAGTGGTAAATCTACAACCACAAATCTTTTAACCTTCACAGAGTACCTGCAGGATAATTTGGATAACAGAATACAAGTGGACACTGTCTATACCGACTATAGTAAGGCGTTTGACAAGGTCGATCACTCAACCTTGTTGAACAAGCTTTTAAAGATTGGTATTCACGGCAATCTTTATCGTTGGCTCTCTTCTTATATCTCCAACCGTAGTCAAATAGTAGTGGTTGCTGGATTTAAATCCGACTCTGTTGCTGTAACATCGGGAGTTCCTCAAGGCAGCCTGTTAGGACCGTTACTATTTAATATCTATATCAATGATATTGGTCACTGCTTTTTACACTCGCAGACCATCCTATATGCAGATGACATGAAAATCTTCTCACCTATAAAATCAATCGAAGACTGTCACAAGCTGCAAAAGGATTTACAACGTTTAAACGCGTATGTTAATGCCCATTGTCTGGAATTAAATATATCCAAATGCTTCGTCATACGCTTTACTAGAAACAAAAACATATTTATACACGAATACTCAATTAATCATCAACCTTTATCTACCAAATCAGAAATTAAGGACCTTGGGGTTATACTTGATAGTAAACTGAATTTCAATAAACATATTGACCACGTAGTCACTAACGCATCTTCTATGCTGGGTTTCATAATCCGTTCCTGTAAACAATTCAAAGACATTGCTACTTTCAAAACACTGTATTTCTCATACGCTCGTAGTATCCTTGAATACGCATCTCAAGTGTGGAACCCAGGCTATGCAATACATAAAAATAGAATTGAAAGTGTTCAAAATAGATTTTTAAGGTACCTTAATTTCCGCTCTTTTCGATCTCATATCAGTAATGAAGACTCTGCAAAGTTCTTCAATATACAGACGTTAACTTTCCGAAGAAATGTAGCAGATTCGGTAATGTTATTCAAAATTACACACAATTTAATCGATAGTCCTGATCTTCTTCAACGCCTATTATTCCATGTTCCCAATCGCAACAGCAGACAGTCGCTTACTTTTAATCTGCCTCATTGTAAGACAAATTCCAAACAAAACTCATTTATCTACAGATCCACACACTTTTTTAACTTAAATTATAACCATATTGACATATTTAACTCGACTTTACGCGACATAAAACAAAAACTCAATAATCAACAAAACTCAAACTAGAAGTTCAATTCCTATATATTCCCGTCCTTTGCCTCTTAATCCTTATCCTATATTTCCCCCTCCCCCCCACCTTCCTTTATTTTAATATTTTTAATATTTCCTAACTAAACAAGAAATTAATTTAAGAGAACATCTCTATGCCATTGTACACCATTGTAACACCATTAACTATTCATCAGTGGAAAGTTCATAATTGGCATAATTGATAATATTATTATTGTATCATTATATAATTAAAGATTTGCTGTCAACTTTTCCAAATAAATAAATAAATAAATAAATAAATAATATTTTAAAAGAAAATTATTTTAATTGTGTCATTTCCACTATTGATAAAATTTCCACAATGACTATCCCGTGATTTTTACGGGTCTGCGCTATTATTTACGTATGTTTTTTATCGTCTGTTTTGAGGGATATTCACCTTTCATTTGATTAAATCACTTTTAAATATAATTACCAAGTATTCAGCCTAGTTACTGAAGTGTAATACGATAGTACAAATTAATTCATATTTGTATCATCTTCGTAAATGTTTGCAAGCTCCTATTATTCCAACAAGAACCACCGTCCGTTTCAAGTGTTTTCTTTCTTGAAGTGACTCGATTGTACCAAAAGAGCTGTGCTTTCGGAACATTTGAGACTCCTTCACCTGTCTACTTTAAAAACCTCTTCCACAGTAACTACGGCGAAATATAAACCCACAATACAATACAGAAGAGATACATAGCGGTAAGTGGAATTATTATTTCTTCAGCTCAGTGAAAAATAAAGATAAACTAGGCTACAAATTAATTTCTCAATTCAGTGTATGCTTAGTAACATATTAATTTATTTCAATTATTAACGAACTAACCTCCAATTTAAAAAATAAGTAATACGAAATTACAAGAAATTTTTTAATAATTATAAGCAAAAGATGGTACACGGAGATTAACTATTTAAATACTTACTGAAAATACTGTTAATTTATTAAAAATCTGATCAAATTATTCGTTTACTATTAAAAACGGAACTCAGCCCTTTGACGAATTAATTGAGTTCCTAACAAAGTATCAGTTACAAGAGAATGTTTTATGAGGACGGCGGAACACGTGTTCATACAGATACTGATAATGATATTGAAATATTGATATTTTCGCATTCCGTCATGATATTTGTTAGATAAAGAACAAGTACCCTCGATTTATTCTGAATGACTAATATTTTATCAGGAAATTTGCATGCTATACTTTTTTAACAGGATCTTTTTTATTCGTGTTTATGGATAAAGCGAAGACAGAAAACAGAAAAAAACGTAAGTTAAGACTTCGCTTGAAGTCATAACAATTTTATTGTTTCTTCACTTGAATGACGGACAAAAATCATTTTAGGACGAGTTGTTTCGCAGAATTTCATCAATTCATCAACTTATAAAGTTGATTTTCAAGTTTTTGAAAGGTTCTATTCAATATCTTTCATCATTTCAGATTTGTAAAACCACTGGCCAATAATGATATAGTAACAAAGCTTGAATAGAACCTTCACAAAACTTGAAAATCAACTTTGAAATTTGATGAATTGTTGAACGAAACAACCCGTTCTTAGACTTATACAAAAAATCAAGGTCTTGTCTTGAGTTGATCAGTCCAAATGAATAATATCCATAATAAGTTGAGTGTTGATAGAAGACAAGCAGTTTAATATTTCGATATTGAGTCTACAGGAGGAAATATTTAAAGGGATCAGTGGTAGTAAAAGGAAGTGAATTAATAATAACATTAATAATTTTAAGGAAACAAATGAGATTAAATTTCAGAAACACCTTTTTCTGTTAATACTTATTTTGAAGGATTTACCCATCAATGTAATATTTCACTGAAGAAGAATATAATCATAATAAATCAAAATATCCTGAGTTCAATTCCTATACTGTTCCTATACTGGTCTTATACTGTTTCATGTTCTCTCCTAAATCTCCTACTACCACCACAGTAAGCTGAAAATGTTGCTTGTGTTGTGATGGAGGACTTAGCCAGCCGAGGAATTGAACACACTACGCCCGAGTGAGACCCAAGCGCGATGTCAACTCGGAAACCGACCGGTCATTTAGATTTATTAGTATTATATTCTTCTTCAATGAGATCAATTTTTTTTCCTACGGTCTTCTAAAGGAGGAAGGTTTAGAGTTTCATCAAACTGTTTCTTTAAAATCCCTATCAACCTAAATATATATACCTATTCTTACGGACATCAAATCTGGAAGATGAATTAGGTTAATAATTCAAGTGAACTAAATAATCACTTTAAAGACGTTAACTTTTCAATTCTTAATATGAATATTAGATGCTTAAGAAGGCACTTTGATGAACTTGGTATTCTTCTCGATAGTCTTGATTTTTCTCCTAGTATTGTCATTTTAACAGAAACGCAAATGAAAGAAGTAATTCCCTATAACTTGCCAGGATATATAACTATTTCATCCGAATGTAAACATACTGGTCACGATGGAATCACTTTATTTATAAAAAATTGTCTTAAAAAACTTGTTTTCGAAATTCTAGACTTTAAAACAGCTAACGCAATCAAATTAACATTTACCCATAGTAATTGTACTTATTTGCTATTAGCTATCTATAGATCACCTTCCTTAAATGAATCTCTATTCAATAATGAACTTAATTCACTTATAAAAATGACTAACAGATATAACTTTAACTTTGCAATATTAACTGGTGATATTAATATAAACATTAATGAAAACAACAAAAGAACAAAGTGTTTAAATGAATACTTAGATTGTTTGTCATATGCAGGATATCAATCATACATAAACTCACCAACAAGAGAAAATCTAAATAATTCCACGACTCTAGATCACATATTTATCAAAACACTCAAACACGTTATAACTAAATCTTCAACTCTAAAAACAAACATTACTGACCACTACTCAACATTCTACGGACACAACATCTTAACCACAAATTCAAAAGAATACTCTAACACTGTTGAAATAAATGAAATTAATTACATCACATTAAACAATTTACTTCATTCAGAAAAATGGGACAACATACTATCAATAGCTAACCCAAATTCAGCATTAGAATTATTTTATAAAACTCTAGAAGCTTATATTTCTAAGAGTACAAATAAAATTGTCATCGCTAAGAGAAATTATAAATAAATTAAGCCTTGGATCACTGTAGGACTTATAGTCTCTATTAAACAAAGAGATAAATTATACAAAGAGATGTTAAATTATCAAAAAGCCTGTCAAAAAAATAACATAAGAATTATGCCTTTCATGAAAACGAAATATTTAATGTACAGAAATTTACTAAATAGGTTAATAAGAAATTGCAAAAAGAAGTATTATTGTGAACAAATTGATAGTGCAAAAAATGATACCAAAAAAACGTGGAATATTATTAACGAAATCACGAACAAAAAAAAAAGTATCAACCGATGTCAATGAGATTATAATAAATGAAAATATTATAACTGACAAATCGAGTATTGCAGAAAACTTTAACAACTTTTTTACAAATGTAGTAGATCAAGTAATTGAATCTTCTAGTAAAATTGATAATACAATACCCGTAGACTCATCATTACACTTAGACTCAACTAACGATTCAATTAACTCCTTAGAATATTTTTCACCCATCACAACAGATGAAATTGATAAACACATTGACGGTCTAAAATCAACAAATTCTACAGGAATTGATGGTTTATCAGGTAACACACTAAAAAAATAAAACATTACATTTTAACTCCATTGCTACATATTTTTAACATATCCTTAAAAGAGGGACATTTTCCCGAACAATTAAAAACCTCTATCATAATACCAATTCACAAATCAGGAGAAACGCACATATTAGACAACTACAGACCTATTTCCTTGGTCTCAAACCTCTCAAAAATATTTGAAAAATGTATAAAAAATAGAATAATGAATTACCTAGAACAAAACAAAATTCTGTCCCAAAATCAATATGGCTTCAGAACAAAACTAAGCACTGAAGATGCAATATTCGATCTGACTAAAAAATTATACACATCTGTTGATCAAAATAAAAAGAGTTTAGCTATATTCCTAGACTTAAGAAAAGCTTTTGATACGGTAAATCACAATCTACTTATTAAAAAAAATGAATCAAATAGGTTTAAAAAATGACACACTAAAAATTCTTACTAGCTATCTCAAAGACAGAAAACAAAAAACAAAAATAGGGGATTTTTATAGTACTGAAACAGGAATAAAAAATGGAGTACCACAGGGAACTGTGCTTGGCCCAATTCCCTTTCTAATATACATAAACGATTTATGTGATGTTATAATCCCTGGTAAAATTGTATCTTACGCAGATGATACAGTAATAATAGTGAATGGAAAATCCTGGCCTGAAACTTTTTTGAAGGCAACAAAATGTATTACATATGTCTCATCATGGCTAAAAAGTAATAGACTCTTCTTAAACTATAATAAAACATTTTACCTTACCTTTTCTAAAAATAGTAAAAATAAACTCCCTAATAACCTTAAAATTCGAATACATAACGTTAACTGTTATCAAGAAATATGCTCATCTTGCTTTGAACTCGGAAAAGTTGAAAAGATTAAATATTTAGGTATTGTTATTGATACAAAATTAAATTGGCAGTCACAAATTAATAACACCGTCTGTAAATTAAGATATCTTACATACACATTTTACAGACTAAAAGAAGTGCTCAATGTTGAAAAACTGAAAATTATTTATTTTTCTTTGGTGCAATTTTCACTCATATACGGAATAATAGGATGGGGCGATGCGCTTAATGCACATATCAAACCTTTACAAATAATTCAAAATTATATCATCAAAGTTATGTATAGTCGGAAAAGAACATTTTCAACGGATGAGTTATACAAAGAATCTAAACTATTCTGTCTCCGTAAACTATTTATTTTGCAAACTATGAAATACATCTTTAAAAACAAAAATAAATTCGAAATAAATGAAAACAGAACCAACATTACAAATAATAATGTATTTTATACTCCCCAAACGAACACAAAACAAATGCAAACGCACTGCAGTTTCATTGGACCTCGTACTTTCAATCTTTTACCGAAAAATATTCAAGTGATAACTAAACTTCCTCAATATTTAAAAGAATTAAAATTATGGCTTTTCGATAGAGCAGTTGAAACTTTTTTTATTTAATTTGTATCAATTTATGTTTCTCATAAAATATTCACCATATATTACATATATTACAATAAACACTTATAACTTCACTATACACTATTATACACACTTTTTATACAAAATGGATAATCTTGTTTTTATTTTATATGCCCACAATTTGTTTATTTCTAGGTACAATAAAATAATAACTTAAATATATTACCCACGCACAGGCTGCGCCTTAGTGGGTTCCCATTATTCTTATTGATTTTTTATAATATTGTATGTAATTAATGTAAAAATTGGGAAAAATAAAGGAATTAAAAAAATAAAAAATAAAAAAATTAGATATAAGCTGACGAAGTGACGTTTTTCAGAGGTGTGGCGGAAAAGAAAATAAAGAATCAAGTAAAAAAATCCTCCAAATTTTTAGGCGATGTCGGAAAATTCTGAAGAAATCACTCGTTTCTGATTGTGACAATATCCAATTATGTCCTACACGTCAGCAGCCTCTTTCGTAGCAGAATAATGTAGTCTTAAAGTATTTAGTGAATCTTAAGCAGAATTTTGTAAATGTTTTAAAATTTGAAAAACTTAATTCGTTACATTTTCGTAAAACAAATTATAAAGCTAACAATTACAGTCCAGATAAATTATTTTTTAGGCTTATGAAAAGATACATCTTAACATCATGTCAATTAAATAACACTTCTTCACCTACGCTTCCACGCTTATTAGAAACACTAGATCTCAAAGATAAAACAGCTTCTTATACTATGGTACTAATATCTATAACCAAATCCCACTCTCAAGAAGAAATCACAGTGAGGATAGCATTTAAAATGGAGAACAAAAATAAATAGAACATAGAAAAATAGAATACATGCTAACACCAAATATAGACTGAAACGGAAACTACACAACTGCACTGCATAGTAAATTTAAAATTATTTCAGTAACTTCATATTAATCAAGCATATTTAAAGTAGTTAAATATTTAAATGAAATCCTCAGGGTGGGAGATCCTAGTGAGGATATCATTATCTCTACTTTCGACAAGAATGAAAAATAAAATAGATAAAAAAACATGTAAAAATGCATATATACAACATAAAAATTTTATGTATATACCCACGTAGGCACACTCCTACATGTTATAAAAATAAATTACCAAAGTCTGCCTAAGAAAATTGATCATGAGCGTAAACAACTTTTTCGTTCACAAAAAACCGTCTTCAAATCGTACCTTTGATGTATAGTATACATATTAAAAGCAGAGAATTTTCAATATTTTTAAAATTAGGCCTTCTTTTCATACACGAGTATGAAATCACCGGAGCGGTGATACACGAATTTATAAGGCAGCTTTGACAAGTTGATTAACGCTTGAAAGCAAACATTTGCATACCTTCGCTTCGTACTGGAAGTTCACACGGCAGATTACGACCTTTGTACCCTAAGTATTGAAGTGTTACTTATTCAAAATCAGCTTTGGCCTGATGGGCATGAATAATTTCCTATGAAGTAGTCTTGTTCGTACAAGGCGGGGAAATATTCGATAATGTACCTATTTGTGGGTAGGTACATGATAAAAACGCTTTGGAGGTTCCGGTACCCAAAGGGCAGTTATATATTATAGTCCAGTTACTACGGCGATACTGAAAGTATATTTAATTCTGGATCGAAGTGCCAATGTTAAATAGTTCATGTTAACGTATTTCACATTAAACTAGGTCTACCAATAGAAACTATAAATTACAATTACTTTATGAAAGAATTAAAATTATTAAAACTCTCCGATAGATGACTCGTTGCCTTTTATTTTTAAAATCGTTAAAAAATTATAGACAGCCCTGATTTACTGAACCCAATCATCTTCGACATACCAACTACTCCATCGAAAATTCTTTTTAAATACAACAACAATATCAGGACTGATTCATTTAGACACTTTCTTATACCTATGTAGCACTCTCTTTAGGGTGAATTGTCTAATACAAAAAAAAATCCCTATGTAGATTACATGCAGTTGGCAATAATTTCGCAAAAATTGTAGATGTGTTCAACTATATGGAATACAATTGCAAAAAGGCTATACTAGCATACCTCAGTAATATAAATAACCAAGAAAAGAATAATACTATTTTCGAATATTTTCGAAGGAAGCAAATACTTTGGGGTGTGACATATTGAATGAAAAAAACATACACTTAGTAAGACACCACTTTATTTTTGAATTAATAACAATAGCCAACCGGGTTTCGCTTGTCCCAAGCTTCATCAGGACTAAATATCAACTAAAGCAAATTAGATACAGGCACATATAAATACAGGTAAATGAAAACAATGAGTGAAAGAGATACAAAACAGATAGAAAGAGATGCAAATAGAAAATGTGGAGACAAATTATTATCCTCATCATCCTTAATAATTTGTCTCCACATTTTCTATTTGCATCCCTTTCTATCTGTTTTGTATCTCTTTCACTCATTGTTTTCATTTACCTATATTTATATGTGCCTGTATCTAATTTGCTTTAGTTGATATTTAGTCCTGATGAAGCTTGGGACAAGCGAAACCCGGTTGGCTATTGTTATTAATTCAAAAATAAAGTGGTGTCTTACTAAGTGTATGTTTTTTTCATTCAATAATACTATTCTTCTGCGTTGAACTTCTACATGACTATAGCAAACTTTTATTTCTTGATTACTGTTGCACTGAACCGTTATGTATATCAAATGTTTGAAAAAGCTCGTATGGGCGTAGAATATATGAATAAATAAATAATTTATTTAATTTTGGCTTTCAAACCGATGACCTCCCATGTATGACATCGTTCATGATAGAGCCTCGATTCTATCATGAACATAAAGGAATATTACTTATGTTTGCAGTGGCTAAAAAGGCTTTCGCTGCCTGGTTTACAAACTCCATTCTCGTCCTGTCTTTTGCTACAACAACAATCTTAAATTTTATAAGCAATAATTATTAGCCTGAAACACTCATCCACATTGAAAAATCTCCTGATAAAAGATACATGACGCCAACGGGACTTGAACCCGTGGCGTTGGCGTCATGTGTCTTTTATCAGGAGATTTTTCAATGTGGATGAGTGTTTCAGGCTAATAATTTTGCTTATAAAATAATTGTTACCCTTTGTGGTATGCATACAAAATCTTGTCTTAAACATTAGTTTACCAAAAAAAAAAATTAATCTTAAATTAAGAAATTTATCTCAAAATTTATAATGTTATTTGGAACATCCAAATAACATAGTTTTTGGACTGATCATGATGAGGATTGAAAAAAATAATTTATTCATTCGATTTAGTGCTGTTATTTTGGTGCCTGTCGCATTAACATTAGATATATCTAGGTAACAAATGGCTTTAGCCGTATTTGGTGACTAGATTTGAATAGCCTACTTCTTCACAACCTTTCTCTTCTCCATCTCTGTGCGTAACAGTCTCACACCACTATCGAATTCGGGATGCTCACTGTCTCCGGATGGTATGGAGCAGTTGTTCGGTTTTCACGTAAAAAAATACTGTATGCGTTTTAACCCTTAAGGCGATGCACTACGTCGTGTAATATTTTAAATTAAGCCGCTATCAATAACAACCCTTACGTATATGGCGACAAGGTTTAAATTCTCGCTTAACACCATCCTCCTGTTTTGATGTATGCAAAAAAAAAACATGGCCAAAAAGTGCCTTTTATTTTATTTTGTAGATATTCAGGCATAAATATTTAATTTATACAATAAAATCATAACCGAAAATGGGTTCGTAAGTAAGAGATATTTAACTTTAAAGCAGTTTTCATAGATCTTAAACATTATTTTTTTTGTGCTTATAAAAAGCCTTATCTAAAAAATACTCGATTATTTTAAAGGCCAAAATGTATTCTACTCGCAGTATTTAATTAAAGCATCTGAAACATTTCTAGGCGACCAAATTATCAAACCAAAAACACATTATTTTGCATTACTACGTATGGCATCGCCTTAAGAGCTGGAACTCTGCAATTGCAGTGTTGAAAAATTGTGCCCACGCACGTCATAAATCACTGCAATTGTATTGTCCATCTTATACGTTTATTCTTTTTGGATATTACTACTACTGGGTTTGTAATTTCTCTTTCTTATTTCTAATGTTTTATTAGACCTATTATATATTGTTTTACAACAAGCTATTTTTCTACATCTTAATATTGTAAGTAATTTTTGTTCATTTTATTTTGTATTTGTTTAATTATTTTTTGTTTTACTACATGCTATTTCTATAAATCTTAACATTGTAATTTAAAGCATTATGACTACCATAATACGGGCATGAGCCTACTATGGTGATTGTAAAGAATACAACAAATTGTTTTTTTTTTTTATTTTTTTTTTTTTTTTATATATTCAATAATATTGTTATTGGGTTTATAAAAACAGTTTTTTTTAACAAGTTCTGCTGTGTAATTATTATTACGCGTGACAGCTGTTTCGCCCTCTGAAGGCATTATCAAACTGTCACGCGTAATAATAATTACACAGCAGAACTTGTTTAAAAATAAACTGTTTTTATAAACCCAATAACAATATTATTGAATATATAAAAAATTTAAATGGAGTTCTACAAATTAAACTTAATAACAATAAACAACAAATTGTGATCACTTAAATTTTACTAGTATTGTGCTTGTAAAGAACACAACAAATTGTGATCACTTAAATTTTACTAGTATGGTGGTTGTAAAGAACACAAAAAATTGTGTTCACTTAAATTTTACTAGTATTGTGCTTGTAAAGAACACAACAAATTGTGATCACTTAAATTTTACTTGTATGGTGGTTGTAAAGAACACAACAAATTGTGATCATTTAAATTTTATGAATAAAGAAACTTTTTTATATTGAATATTCATGCCGGTTCCTACGGGTTAAGGAAGTCATTTTTATAAAAAAAATATCACATCGATTCCGCATCCCCCTCAGTTTCATAATATTATCACTCTTAGATTAATACTTAGGTACATCTCATAGATTTTGCATTCTCTTCAGTTTCATAATAATATCACATCTATTGCGCATCCCTCTCAGCTTCATAATAATATCTCATCGATTCCATAACCCCCTCAATTTTGTAAGAATATCACACCGATTCCGTAACCTCCTCAGTTTCATAAAAATATCACATCGATTCCGTATCCCCCTCAGTTTTATAATAATTTCACATTGATTCCGCATCCCTCTCTGTTTACAATATTACAAGCAATGAAGGTATTCCACGAAATAAACTAATTAACCTTTGCCGTTCACATTGGAGTCAGAAAGGTTTAGCGAAAAGACAGCCCTTTCAAAAACAGGAGCACTTTACCCTGACATGACGTTAGGCAACATCGAATACAATTACATAATTCTCCCTCAATATTAATCATTGTTCTCACGGCTTAATAATTTTGTCAATCTTTATTATTTCATGTGATGAATTGGGAGATGAAAGCAATTAACATGGTGTGAATAAAATTATACATTTATTATTTTGGACAAAATTTTCTTATATGAACGAAGCACGTAAAAACCACTAAGAATCTTAGGGTGTTTTTCATCGAAAGCTAATATTTTAGGTCATATGAGGGTTTTCCAGAAAGTAGGATGTCAAAGACCTCCGCCGCCAGCTCTTTCAGCGACTTCTTCACAGCTTCCTCGACCTTCAGATCGTTGGAAAAACGTTTCTTATCCAAAAACTCATTTAGCTTAGTTAAAAGGTGATAGTCTGAAGGCGCCAAGTCGGGTCGTTAGGGGAGGTAGGTAAAAATACCCAGATGAAAAAAACGATGTCAGCAGCTCCTGCAAAATTCGCGCAGTGTGGGGCCTCGCGTTGTCATGAAGGAGGTTGGTCTGAATTCCCCTTCTGCGGTTCTGAATAGCTCTTCTGAGTTGTTTAGGTTATTGCAGTAAGCCTCTGCATTTATGGTATTTCTTTTAGGCACACAATTCACCACAAGAACCCCTTTACGGTCCCAAAAAACAGATGCCAAACAAACTGACCGTTAGGATCCCTCTTACTCGCCATGTGGGCCAAATTTGAAACTGCAACATTTTTGCTGGCAATAAGCTTTTTGCAATAATTGGAAGAAATTCCCGTCAGGAAATATTTTCAGGCTTTTGCGAACAACTCATATGGTCTCACAGAAATCGTTCTGCATCCCTTACTTTCGTGGTGAGAAATATGATCTAAATGGTACTAAAAAGAGAAAACACCACGCTTTATATTAAAATCTAGAAGTTAACCACAGAACAATAAAAATGATGAATGAGGTTTCGAACGAAATTTTTTCTATTAATTATTTTTTTTAAAAAAAGCAAAAAGTGAGGTGAAAATAACGTTTCTCTAATAAAATGGTTGTGTTTTTAATATTTTTTCGCTCTCAGTAATTTTATTTATAATAATTGTTAAATGAGCCATTTAATTTTTTTTTACGTTTGCATCCAAAATTTGAATACTTCAAAACATATATGTCTATTTCAAACAATAACATTTGATAGCGTATTTCTTCACTTTTAATTTTCGAATACGTTGATCAATATTCAATTGATTTGGATTTTATTGCAAACCGGAACTTCTGACGGAATATATGAGAGGCCAGAAGGGTTGAGATGATCTTTATTTATATATCATATGAATTTTCATTGTTAATTTAGTACACGTTACATTAATACTGATAACGAAGTAAATATCGACTTATAATTATCGAAATATTTAGGACGGGTTGTTCCGCAGAATTTGAACAATAATTCAAATTAAAAAGGTAAAATTCAAGTCATGTGACAGTTCCATTCATGTTCTGTTATTATTTTACTGTGGGCTGGTTGTTTTACATCACTAAGGACGGGTTGTTTCAGAGAATTTGAACAATTCATCAAATTTCAACGTTCATTTACAAGTTCTGTGAAAGATTTTTTCAAGTTCTGTTTTTATTTCAGTTCTGTCAAGCAACTAGCCTATAATGATATAATAACAGAATTTCAATAAAACTTTCACAGAACCCGTAAATGGACGTTGAAATTTGATAAATTGTTCAAATTCTCCGAAACAACCCGTCCTTAGATAATAAAATAACTTGAATAGAACTTTCATAGAACTTGAACTTAATCCCTGGAGTTTGATGAATTGTTAAATTCTGTAGAACAACCCGTCCTTAGTAGGGTCTTTATTCGTTTTTGAATTGTTTTTTTTTAAACTTTTTTACCTTAACCCCCAAACTATGTCATCTTTTGGGATGCTGCGTGGAGGGACTTTAATAAGGAAAAGAATGAGAGAAAGTTCTAGGAAGGTTAAATTTATGAGGGTTGGCTAGGAATCTAGGAATCAGAGTGCCGCGGTGGGTCGAGAGACCAGTTGGAGAAGTCAAAGGGTCTCCCCAAACCAGCCTCTACCGATCTGGCACGTCACGTTGCGGGTGGGTAGGCACATCCTGAACACCTTGCCCGATAAATACATCTCACCCGGGCACCCCTGCTAAAGCACCAAACGTAGTGAACTACTTGGGGTGAAATGTGTTGGTTATACAATAAATGGTTGCGGGTGCGGCGGTACCCATACCCACCTCCCAAATTATGCAGCATGTACAATGAAATTTTATTCAAATGTACATAAGTATCCCAAATTCGTTATTGCTTTTGAGACACAAAGTAATTTGGCATCATACAAGTTGTTTCTTAAAATTTATTCAGGTAATTTTTCTAGAGCGACATCAAATTTTTAAAATAAATCTTACTGTATCATAGAACTGTAGAAGAAACACTCCGAACAAAGTATACGAATGGAAAATAGTTGATCGGTTATCTTGATTTTGCAGTCTGAGAATTTTTTAAAGGTTGAACCAAGTTCATAGAGATGAAAAATTAAATCTTTTTAATTTTACCCTTCGAAGGTATATTCACTTAAGTTGGGTAAATACGGGAAGGCTGAACAAGGTGAAATATGTTGTTTATTTATTTAAAAAAAAAGAATATCAACCGGTTTCCAACCGCAGTTATACTAATGTTGATCCAACTACAGTTAAGTCCGAATCACACTTGCAAAGTGTTCGGCCAAGTCGCTCGGTTTGTTAATCTGTCGAGCAACTTATTGGAGAAAAGAGGTGGTCACGCGCAGAAGAGACGGGCTAGTCAGTTCATTGAGATTAAAATAAGAGTTTAAAGTTCTGTTATGGTTTTGCGATGGAAGAAAAAGAGAATTTTACAACAATAAACGTCAAACACTCGATAAATTCTAAATATTTTAATTTTTTTTCTTTCACTCGTACTGACCAAGTGGAGAGCGAGTGAAGCGCCGAGTTTAGTATGCAGGTACTGACTGTACTGATCTTATCAGCAGAGCATTCGACCGAATGCAATGTCTCGGCCAAGCACTCGGCAGGTGTAAATCAGGCATTCGATGTGTAATTCGACATTTGACATGTTCATTTTTAACATGAAACGAACGAACTTAGTTGTGTCTATGTTTACGCAAGAAAACCCCCACAATAATTTAAAAAAGCAAAATATATGTTTACTTCGTTCGATTTGTAAAACAGTTGTATTTCACTTCAATTTATTACTGTATTTATTTGATCACTTACAGTACATTTTACTCCAAGTTATATGGTTCTAAGTATTAAATTATACACAGTTAATATACCTATAACGTACGTCCTTAAAGTGTCTTGGTAATTTTTTCTGGGATAAAAATTACAGTTCTTGATCCTTTATAATGATGTATGTATGAGTAATAATAACAAAGAATACTAAATAGGAAAAAAGTGTGGAGAGAGAAACTTCTTAAATTCTTAAGAATTTATGTGGAGAAAAAGTTATGTTAAATTTTATTGTGGATTGTGTGAGGGAAGTACATGATTACATAGATCTGGTAATTAAATTCAGATGCAGTCATTGCTTTGTGGTCTTTCACCAGGGCGGAACTTTGAGTAGCTACCATGTCTTCCTACAAAGCTTTAGAGCAATATATTAGAATGGAAAAACTAATGCCCTTTTGCACAGGGATATGCAAGTATCCGATAACCATGTTATGAGCATCGCCATAGATATCGCGAAACAAAATAAAGATATTGCGTCGGTCACTATTAATCGTCGTTAAATACTAGGAGGTGGTATTATTATTAGTTAAAACTAGAATGATTATACTTATGCTCATATTGATCTGAAGTACATCCATTGTTACAACATGTATGACACAAGTGACGCCACGTTTAATGTCTCGACGACGTCACTGGAACCAACCTCGCCGGACTGATCGGGGGAAACTGGCGTCGCCAACGAGTTTAAAAAGCGTCGGTTACGTTTGTATGTCTACAAACCTCCGTAGAAGTGCATGGTGGTGGTCAATATTCTTAAAACGTTGAGTATATGATACTTGACTAGCCCTAAGGAAGGTGGGCCTAACGCTTACACGAGTATTAGGCGTTTTTAATAGCCTAGGATAGGATGGCAGGCAAAATAGAAAAACACGTTCTTTACGGTATTTTCATCATGAAAATAAAGCCTTCAAGTTGAACACTAAAGCACTTAATTAATAATGAAACAATGGGGTGCCGACGAAAATTAACGAGATATTTTTAATTAAGCGGTAATTGTTTTTCTTCTTTTACTCGTAGGGAATATCTTAAAATGTGCGCAGGATATTGCTGTGGTTTTTTGGATTATTTTTTAATTACCTCAGACATTAAGAAAAAAAATACTATTCCCGGTTATTTGTCAAAAACTTAAAAAATATATTTTTGGAAATATTTTATCGTGATTTGACATTATTTATTTTTTATGTTAAACCTCACAAGAGCGCCTCTGTCTTTGCGGTGTAAAAAAGAGAACTATATCGTCACCCAGTTGGGAAGATTTGGGAGGCTGGTTAAGCTAGGTATTTATTAAAACACGTCTTGATAATACATGTAGCTTGTTTCACATGCGAGCCGACTTATACAACAACAATTAAGAAATTATAGAAATACCAGTAGAACATTATAAACCTGTGTACAATTGATCAACCCAATGTCATATCGAATACTAAGAATATGTACAAATACGAAAGTAGCAAGAAAATCCCAATCCTAAATTTTAAAAAGATTGATAATCGATATTGTGTCAATATTTGAACATTTTGATGATAAATTTTTACTTCAAAATACTCGAACTCTATTATGCAATAAATTTTCTACGGAAACACGAGTTGTGTAATCTAGAATGGAATAATAATAATTGCTCCTTTTTCCGCACCAGGATTTTTAAATGTAAGAAAGTCGGTATTTTTATATTTATGTGGAATTAATGTTGTGACGCAAAATAAAATTCGTGATAAATAATTTTGTATTACCTACATAGTATTTTGGATTATTACAGTTATTTATTGATGATTTATGGGAAAAACAGCCATCATGAAAAGTTATAACAATACAGTCAATGTTTGTTTCAAAGTTCAAAAAATTTCAAAGAATCAGTTCATTATGAACGAATTATGTGAACAATTTATTCTAAGCTTGACAATAACGTTTTTTTTTCCGCGTGTACCTTTGTGATGAATCTCTTGATGGGGAGAAAAATAATACACAAACAAAAATGTCGGTTCCGAGTACTTCTTCGATATACCCTTGATTGAAATTAGAAGGAAAATAATGTGGCACCTTCAGGCGACTTCCATCTATCGTAACTCCTTGATGATTATATTGTATATTTAAATCGACGAAACGGAATTTAAATTGATTTTATGAATTTAAGTCGAACCTTAGCAGATATAAAATAATAAATTCTGTTACTCTGAGGCCCACCTCAGATTACTGATCTGTAGAAAATGCAGCAAAAGTATATAAATTACTTTTAAAATTATTAAATTATTGACGATATTAGCCAATATTAGCAATTCTTAAACGAATATTTAAAAAGAAAAAAATACGGTCACATCTAAGACGCAAACCCATAACCCTTGTCTTGCCGGGGCACAATAATTAAATATTATAATTTGAGGTTAAATCATTAAGTTACTCAAAAAAAAATAAAAAAAAACAATTTTCGGTTTTACTCATTAAGTTATTATAAAAATAAAATAATCATTATTTTGAAAAGTAATTCCTCCTTCTTCCTCTTACATTCAGCTTTGGTATTTTATGAGCCTTCATATATCCAGCTTTGGATTTTGAGTCTTATAGCATTTAGATTTTAATTTTATGAGCCTTCTGGCATCTAGCTTTGGACTTAATTAGCCATCTGGCATCTAGTTTTGGATATGATGGCCTTCTGTCATCCAGCTTTGGACTTTATAAGCCTTCTGTCATCCAGCTTTGGACTTTATAAGCCTTCTGTCATCCAGCTTTGGACTTTATAAGCCTTCTGTCATCCAGCTTTGGACTATATGATCTTACTGGTTTCCAGTTCTGGAATAATGAGACTTCTGGCATTCAGCTTTAGTCTTTCTGGCCTACCTTATTTTTTTACAATTTATAACAGCACCCACTCTTTCAAAACTTGCAGTTATTTTTAAATGATCAGCCCATCTGATGTGTCGGGTGAGGATACTGTTCTGGTTATTCCATTATTTCAGCAGAAGATGTTTTCAGGAACTAGCGTCATTAATCCCTTCAACACCTGGGCACATTCAAGAAATACAAAAAACGCACCCGCAACATGTATACCCAGACAAGAGAACGGGTCGTTTCTAAGACTCGTTCTTTTCTTGATTTCAACAGCTCGGCTGTAGAATGATTTGCCGACCTCCTTATTAAAAGACTCCACTCAGCATCCCAAAATATAACACATGCCCCGAGGGATTTTTTCACTGGACATCCTGTATGGAGTTAATGTAAAAAAATATTAAAATACTACGCGGGTTTTGAAAGTCAAAGTGATAAACTTTTTATTTATTTTATATTATATTAATTGAATCCGACACATCTTCTAATTCGCTTTAGCCATAAATCTACAGTAATAAATGTTGGTGAAACTAACCTCCCAAAGGCATTCGCGTAGATTGTAATTAAGAAATATTCATTGTAGAGAAAATTATAATTATTAGCAAAGATTTCTGAATTGTTGCGAAATGTTCGGGAGTTTGATACAAAAGCTTTGAAATATTTCGGATATCTTACTGGTAGTGAGATATTGAAATTGAACCAATTTAATAACGGTACCATTGATGTTTACTTCACAAAAGATAGCGAAAAGTAGCTGTCAGTGTTAATTCATTCAATGAATAATAATATAATCTTATTTGCTATTTAAAAAAACATATTATCAGGAATTATTTTGGTGCAAAGGCGTTCTGATACCAGCTCTAACGTATACTATTGAGAAATTACTAAAAATTTACCAATTTAAAACTTTATTACACTTGTTTATTTATCAGACCAGAGTGGTTTTAAAAAATAACACCCAACTTCAGAATGTTTCAGACCAGTATTATATGGTTTCATTATACTCATTACGAAGGAATTAAATCATGTGTAACAGTTTAAAAGGGGAACATAATAGTAAGATAACATGATATAATGGTAAGAACCACCAGATATAAAAATAAAATAGACTTAATGCAGTAGAATTGCAGTGCAATAGTACGTATTCTGATGATATAGGAAGAAAATAGATCTAATACGTTTGAATTGCAGTGCCGTAGTACGTATTCTGATGATATAGGAAGACAATTTGACTTAGCGCAGAAGAATCGCAGTGCAATAGTACGTATTGCGATGATATAGGAATAAAATAGACTTAATTTCAGTGCAGTAGTACGTATTAAGATGATATAGGAAGAAAATTGACTTAGTGCAGAATAATTGCAGTGCGACAGTAGGTATTGCGATGATATAGGAATAAAATAGACTTAATACAGTATAATTGCAGTGCAGTAGTACATATTACGATGATATAGGAAGACAAGAGGAAGAAAATAGACTTAATGCAGTAGAATTGCAGTGCAGTAGACCGTATTACGATTATATGGGAAGACAATAGGGATAAAATAGACTTAATGCAGTAGAATTGCAGTGCAGTAGTACGTATTACGATGATATAGGAAGAAATTATAATTAAAGAAGAATAATTTTCAATTTGAAAGGCGGATTTGGATACCGTCGCCATATGTCACCCCGAGTGGTTGCATATGTTTGGTGACTTAGTAGGGGTTCCTGTGTTCACCGGGTGAGGTGTGTTCAGATTTTGCCTGCCCACAAGCTGCGTGGCGTGCCATATAGGAAGAGGCTGGTTTGGATGACCGAAAAGGATATGGTTGAATTAGCTTAGTGGTAGAGCAAAGCCCCGGCATGGGTGAGGTCCTGGGTTCAATTCCTAGATGTGTCCGAATATTTTTGAGATCTTTCTGTTTCATATTTTTGCTTGAGTGTTGCTAATATTCTCTTCAATGATTACAAATATTCTTATTTTGTATTATATTTTTAGTATCCTGATTTTGGTTTTACAAATATCTTGTCAGAACGAAGAAACGGTTAAATTCAAGTATGATCACATTTTACTTATGGCACGAAGTATACTAAAACTTGGAGTATCGATTTCTTTTTCCATAATCTTACATATTTACAGCGTTAGTGAGTGAGAAACCCAGTAAAATCCAAGATATGAAAATGTCCTTTGCCCCTGTATTGTATTATATTTTCATATTTTGCAGGAAAACACTCGAGCAAGAAAACTTTTTTAATCCTTAACGAGAAAACTTAGGAAAATTGTTCTCGGGACATGCTACGTTTAGTATTACTTAAATTGTTTGCCGTCGCGAGGAAAGTTTTGAAAGGTCGTGAAGACATTATTGTCAAGTTTATGTGCCGTAGAGGAAACACAACACAACCTCATTTGGAACTCGCTACAAATAAATACACCTTTCAAGGAAAAGCTTAAAAAAGAAGTAAAACAATTTATTTCTTCCGAATTTCCTTGAATATTTTTTTCATTCTGCTTATATATTTAGTTTAAGTAGAAATACATGGAGGTCATTAAATAAACGTTTATCAAGTGATACCAGTATCGTCGTAGGTTGTTCCACAGTAGGCGAATTAAATCGATACGAAGTACAACGAGAAATTACATTTCATTTACTCCCATTACAAAGTGATTTATTGGGCTAGTAAGTACTATGTGGTAATTTTAACTATTTTTTGGGATATTATGATGGACAATGGACTCTGTAACGCCGTCCGAAATAAGACGTTAGCGTTTAGTTAAATAACGATAGTAAAATAAGTTGTCCGGAAAAACAGATTTTTAATAAAGGATTCCTGAAAAAAAAATGATGTTTTTACAATATTTTAGTAAAAAATTGTTGTAGGTTACAATAAAAATTTTGTCGAATATAACTGATAATTTTTACTGCTTTTTGATTCTTGAATATGTACTCATGAGCCCATCTACTTCAGAGTAAAGCAACATAAATTTTTAAAAAAATCCTTCAAAATTGAAAGTATTTCTACTAAAATATTCCATATTTTAATAGCAAAAATCTTTAAAAAAAAATCCAAAAATTTAGGACTTCATGCGAACTTTCAAAAGCTTTGTATTTAAAAAAAATATGTATTCTGTGTAGTTAGTTTTTACCGCATGCTAGAAATTTGCTTTCTGGAACCCGATTACCTACGTTTATTAAAGTTATGATAATTTAACTCCTCAGAAATTAATTGTTCGTTAAACTAACATCATCATTTTTTATGGAATTCCTTAAAGTAAATTTGCAATACTATTAAACAATAAATCACAATCTAATACCTTTTGACGGATTATGAACATCAAAATAAATCTTGATTCTCAAAACACCGATTTGTGAGAGATATAAATCGGATTTGGACCTAGACAACACGGGTCTGAGATAAGTCCTCCATCGTTGCACAAACTACATTTGCAGACCATTGTGTTGAATGTAGGGATACTTTGAAATAGTATCACGTTCGTTGGTGTGTGCATTGTGCATTGCATATCTTCAGTGTTCACCTAATTTACATCGACAACTATGTCCCACTCATCAATATACGAAAGTACGAACTCGTGAAGATATATTATGTAACCAATCTCATGCAATCGCTTTGAACATGCAAATCCAACGCGTCTGGATTGGATTACTTTAGAAAAACGAATTTAAAATGTTAGCGCTACAACATTCACACATTTTTGATGCGTGTACTGTCAATTTTGACTGTAGAGATTATTAGCGATTTATTCTCGAGATGATTTTCTTAGCACCGAAGAAAAAGTAACATTTTTTTACAATTATTTTACAAATTTAACTTAGCGAAGTGAACAATTCACAGTGCCCCCCAATAATTAATGTGATACACCTACATAATAAAAAATGGCACTTTTTTTAATGAAATGCATTGCTGGCAATTTCAAACGTCGGCCACCTCTGGTAATACTCAACCAGAATGTTTATCGATCTTTAAAAATAAATTAACGTGGGAGTGCTTAATTAGCGGTAGATGTAGTTACCTAATTCTATAGACGTTTTATCAAAAGCAGGATCAAACTTAAAACTACCAAAGCAACCTCAGTTCTAAGTACGGTAGGTATTAGGTGTTAGAGTGTAATTACCCAGTATCATTACTAGTAATTACAAAGTATAAGCCTTCATTAAAGCGTGGCGCACCGTTATCCCAGTTTTCTAATTATGTCCTGTCGTGTCAAAGGACTAAAGTTCTACCATAATTCGCAACCTGTACTAATTTGCATTCATTTGGACATGCAAGTCTCTACGATTAAAAAAACTCATTAGAAATTTTATGTTCCAAAATAAATATTAAAGAAACTCTTTAAAGTACATAGCAATAGTGTAATAAAGTAATTTTCGAACGATGTAGTCAGCCGAAGCTGGTAACTGCATTAAAAATCTACCGCTTCAATAAACGAAACAATTCTAAAACAAAGAAAAAAGTTATGTTTCGAACGATTGTGCTTTATTCCTGACGTATTATTTTTTAAAGTAATAATATGATCTTTATTAGAAATCATTCTGGCACATATGTATTAAATTTATGGCCCAGTCCTTTTCACTAAGCCAATTGAGCTCAAACCGTTTGACTTTCCACCTGTTCCTGCCACCAGACTACCGACCACCTCTTTAGCAGGCAAGTTTAAGTCTAATGCTCTAGAAAACTTTCAGATCAGACAAAAACATACTTTTTGAACACTATTATTTATTATATTTTGAAAATCAAGACTGATTTATCTATTGCGAAAGATATCAACTAAAAAAAATAATCTTTTCTAATCCAAGCAAGCACATACCGATCATTTATGACATTTTTGAGGTTTGCATTTGTTTAATTCCTTTGTTAATATCATACATAGTGTTAAGGGGCGTACTTGACTCACTTTAACCAGTGATTCCTGATGTTATTTGGAGTAAAAAACATAGGTGGAATATTAGTCTCCGGTGATTATTATTTAATTAATTTTACCTTTATTTAATTAATTTTACTGTCAAAAATTTAAAAAAAATAAACATTGTTAAAATGTCGTTACTGGTCACTCAGCTGAGTAAATGTCCAATCCCTCACATCTACCCTAGCTGTCCAATGCTTACGGTTTTTTAATGTTTTAATTAATTTATTGGACAATTTGTAAGGCCCCGCTTTTGTGAGATATTAGGAGGCGCTTCACAAATTATGAAGGTTTTAAAAAAAATATAACGAAAATAAAGTAAAGTTAAGTTAAGTAAAAAGAAGAACAGGAACAGCTGACACGAAGATAGAAGATGGAGACTCTGTAGATCGTGAAGAAAGTGGACCAGCTGCTGCAGCGAGAGAATCTACCGCGTCCTCCAAAAGTGCCAGCACGAGGTTCGTCATCCGTCCAGGTATGTGTCTGCTGCTAATAAAACGCTAACACCATATCCTCACATAGATACTCTGGTATTATTATTATTATTATAAATACTCCTCGGCAGCACCGCTGTGACGTTCGACGAAGATAGAAGATGGAGACTCTTCAACAAGAATCCTAGGTGGTGAAGAAACTGGACCAACTGCTGCAGCGAAAGAGTCCTCCGCGTCCACCAACAGTGTCACCACGAGGTTCGTCATCCGTCCAGGTATGCGTCTGCTGCTAATAAATCGCTGATGCAATATCCTCACATATATAACAGACCTTGGCAGAACCGCTGTGACTCGACGAGTCCATCATTATTATTATTAATAATAATAATAATATTTAGATGATCTACATAGCGCCGTCTTTGTGGAAAATCCCCTCATCTCTCCTAGTCTATTTAATTCTCTTCTAGTCACTTCTTAGCTATTCATGCCACTTACTGCATCTTCTCGACCCTTTTAGGTTCGTTTTTTAGACTATTCCTATCTTTTCTAGCTGATTTTTTATCCTAGCCTATTTTGCTTCTTCCTGGCTCTTATACATAATAAAACAAAAATCCAACAAAAAAATTAAAATTAAAATTTCTTCTATTGTGTCGTGGTCCAACGATTTCATACCTCTATCTCAGAATTAGAGAGCCCGCGTATCGCAGGCTATCGTAAACAAAAATCTTGAAGAAAAATCAAAGTGAAGATAATGTATGTTTATCTTCTGAAACAAAAAACCAAAAAACAAAAACCCAAATATTAAATAAAATATCGCTTATCTGTTTTATAGGGAGATATCCTCGGTTGGAGAGGTCCCGTAAATCCCGAAATAATGACACCACTTGACACTTGAGAGGCCAGGTATACAATCTCCAGCTGCATTGAAAGTCTTCGTTTTGGCTTCACTTTCCACAATTGTATCGGTTTAAAATGTTATAAAAATTGCAACAAGGTAAGCATTATATAAAACACAGATGTCTAACACTTTTCAGCAATCTCTTAACAAGAGAAGCCTTCTGAGATGATTAAACAAACCGGAGCGGTTACATCACGTCCGCTCTTCTCAGTACGCCATAATAATCATGTTGTTGAAAAAAAAACGGTAAAAAAGTCACCGGATATCAAAATTTCACTTACATTTTTACTTCAAATAATGTCAAGAATCACTGGTTAAAGTCAAGTACGCCACTTAACACCCAGTATACATTTATCATAAAATCAATCCTCAAAATATTGATATGTAAACATATGAACAGCTTTCTACGGTTCAAAGCTAATAAATCTCACCTAGATTTCGCCGTTCGTCTTCTATTTTTAGGATTTATAATTTTGGACAAGCGATCGCTCAAAACTAATATATCAAATGTTGCTGGAGTGGATACCACAAAACACTAACCAGAGTTAGACGAAGGAAACTTTTCCTATCTTATTTTAATTTTTCCTACACTTTTAGAATAACGGGAAGACAATTCAAAATGAAGTGGTATTAAGATAATGTTCCCTTTACACAAAGTTGAATGCTAAAATACAAAGCCTTACGCACGTGTGAGCTTATGGAGTCACATATTGTATATATTTTCCTATAGCTACCCCTGCATCGGTAAGTGGTGGCAGCTTTGAACTTTCTCAAGTTAAAGTTTAATACCGAGCAATAATTATTATTCGCGAACGAAATAATCCTCGCAGGAAAGGAGTGGAAACTTTGCAAGTTTCTGCTTCTAATTATGTCACTTTAATAAGGCTGTCACGCATACAAAGGAAACCCGCATACCTCTAAAACATAATATCAGGGGTGTATAGTTCATTGCAAACGTGTTCCCATGAGTAATTAGTATAAATCACTACTTTTTTTTACATTAGTTTTGTACAATAATTTTGAAATATTATAAATTTGAAGAAATTCACATAAAAATTGCTAAAGCGTCACGTTTTTTTTATATTTGTATTCACTCCTGAAAAAACTCTAGAATTTTTTTAAACGTCATATCTACACAGGAGGTTCTAAAGAAATGAATTTCTTTCTGAGCCCATATCATCTTTATCTCTCTCACTAGTACAATTAGGTGGGATTGAGAAGTTTGTTGTACTGGAATTTCAATAAAAACTATTCCTAACTAACTTGTTTTTGCGCTTATCCTCTAAGGCTAATTTGTTCGCTCTTAGGAACAACTCGTTTGAGTCTAATAGAAATAGTTGTCTCCCTAAATAGCGCGGTGAGAAATTTGAACCAAACAGTTTTAGAAAGGAAAAAAAAATCACGCTTTATATTCATATCTAAAAATTAACCACACAAGAGTTATGTTGTGTTCCCACAAACAGTTCTCCAACTCGTCGTGGAAGAAGATTTTAGAAAATAAGTTATTTATATTAAATCAGGAATTTATTCAATACTTCGCGTGTAACAAGATTGACTTCGATGGTCGACCTAACTAGGAGCTGGCTAAATGAGATCTGCAAACACCATGTTTGTCTGGAAGCAGCCTAGCTGGCCCTAGCGACTACTGATTACTAGCTGCCATCTTGCGGACTTCCAAGCAAGCTCTTTGCACTGCCCTCTATGAGTGTATCTGTGAAACTCTTAGCTAACTCACTTCCCAACAAGTTAAAATGTACAATTCTATTCTACTCAGAGATTTCGACCGCAATTTGAAAAAAATAAAAGAAAAACGTGATTTTTTAATAATTATTTTTATATGAAACGACAAAAAGTGAAGAGACCGTAACTTTTGTAATACATTTGTGTACTAAAATATGCGTGTTTTTTTTTTTTTTCGTTATTAGTAATTTTAGTTACAAAAAACGTTAAGTGCGCCATTTTAAAAAACTTTTTATCTTTGTATTAAAAATTTAGTTCTAATAAAAATTTATTTCTAATAAGAAAGCTTATTTCATTAATTTTGAAAAACAATTCTTAATTTTCGAATACATTCAGAAATATTTCGACCCCTTTAATAGCTTGAATGTGGATTGGCTTGCAGGCTTCATTGATCCTTTTTCTTACAACAAGGGTAATTTCAAGACCTGAATTCAATTCTACCTGTCATTTTAATGTCATCATCCCCCAAAAAGTCTATTTTCGCATTAAAAAAACCCACTCAGAAAGCTCACGTTCATGTACCTACGTTTTTTTCAATTTTAGTAAACCATTTTTTAAAATTCACAACCGATTTGTTCTTTTCAAATTAAGGAAGGTGTAAATATAACAAATTGCTTAAAATATTCATTAATAATGTGTGGAACCTTTTTATTACGTACATTTCAGTTGTTTTTCTGAACTTTTCCCATTACGGGATCCCCTCGTTTATCACTTTATTCTGGGACAGTTCATCGTAATACAACTTTCGTTAAATATTCACCTAAAAAGGTGACACATTAATTAACTCGAAAAAGTGATGTCACGATGTTTTGTAAAAAAAGAATACCTACAAATAATTTGTATTTTTTCTCGTTCTTCATTCTAAAATATACAACCATTTTTAAACATGTACCAGACATATTAGTAAGTACATAAATATTGAATGAAATGAAAACAAATAACATTGCATACCCAATATTTATTGAAAATGATCGACTTATTTATATTTAATAAAAAAAATATATTTAATTTTTTTTTTCATTATCATCTTTGCATCTAGAAGTTTGCGCTTTGTACACTAACAGAAATATTGAATAATGAAACAAAAAACGTAAAAAATAGTTCTTCAGATACGAGATTTGTGATTAATTTTTGGGGACAGGTGAGGGAAACTGTACTAAAGGACGAGTAGTTATGCCAATTGCTTTATCGATATATCGCTTTATTACAATTAATTTAATTCTGAAAATCACATTTAATTTGAAAAAATCCGAATTCTAATTATCATTGAATCAGAGTTGGAAAACAGACATATATCCGAAATTATTATTTTAGATGTTTTGTTTTTGCAGAGTAACTAAAGTACCTTCGTAGACAAATCATATTTTTTCCTGTATACATAACAAATATCCTACGAAAAGACTTCTGGCTTCCTTAGGGCTTAAGGCTTTTGATAGATTATCATCAAGTTTTTGTCCATTATAAAACAAGCTGTTTTGTGTGAAAAGTCTAGTTTTGAGAAGTCTATAATCTCGGCAACTAATTATAGGATAGTTGTGAAAATTTTCGTTGTACTTAATATTAGAGATAATTAGAGATTAGTTATTTTCAAGCTTTTACATGATTGTTTTGTGTATTAATACATATAATACCAGCTATGTTTCAACGCTTTATTTGCAGGTCAATTTCTAAAAAGAAAGTGTCGATAACAATACAATTTTTTTTTGAATCTATATTTAACCATCTAGTTTCCAACTATTTGTAGATTTAAAAACCTTTTGTATAATAGGAAAGTCATTACTGAACTTTTTACTATCCAAATAATTTTGTGATTTATGTCTTTATTTATGCCCAATTAAGCTTTTTGGGATATTTAAAAAATATATTTTGTTTTCTTCAGTAATCACAATTTCCTTAAGGTGGCGTAATTTTAATTAAATGAAAATAAATAACTTTGCATTCATCAATATTCAATCGACATAATCGATATATTTCGAAACGTATAATGAATATTAACAAATATAATAATAGACAAACAAATAATAATGACAATTGAATAATTTTAACAAATTATTATAAGCAGTAATTAGTGTTTATTTTTCAAGTAATTATTTACTGAGGTAATTAGTTTTTATTTTCTGACAACACTGACAGTCGGTGAAGTAGATTCCTTGTTACCCAAATTCGCTGACAAGAGGGTCAGGAGGGGGTCATTTTTGTTGCTTGTGTCAGTTGGCCTTTATATAAATATCCATGTTTTTTGTTATTGCGAAATTTAATAAAACAGCAGGGTCAGTGATAATCTGGGGGAATTTATTTTAACCGGGAAGTAAATATATTATAATTTGCAAAGTGAATGTATTGTAACATTTATAAAATAAACCATTGTCTTCAAAAACAACAATTCTTCTTACTGAAGGAAACCTACAAATTTAACAATTCGTCGCCTGAAATATCCATACAAAATGAAAATATCTCCCGAGTAAAAATAAATGCCGACGACGGGAATAATTTCAAATCACTTCAAGTGCGCTGAATAGCGTAAATAAAAAGGACCTAAAAATAATTAAATTTTATGTATAATTTCTAATATTAAAATCTTAGATACCTACGGTAAAAGGTTACGGAACAACGGTATTTTTTATGTGAATACTGCACAAAAGTCCCAACCGCCCTTGCCCCGGCAGCATATAACTATAGCATCCCCACATGAGAATGAATGGAGTGGGAAGGGGAAAAGGGTGGTTAAAGGAAAGTGGGGAAGTTAATATTGTTAATCTTATTCGAATTTATAAGGAAATTTTAATTTGACTCTAACGTAAGAATGTATTACCGGAAAAGACAGTACTTAGATTGGGTTGTTTTAATTTTGTTAGATGATAATTAAAATTATTTGATAAATATGGGTTGTTTCGCATGTACACCTTCAGAAAGGTACTGATTTTTTTTATAAGTACCATTTTATATTTTCAAGTTTCGTAATAACATAATGAAGTCATATATAAGAGAGTATTGAGGTAATTGCCGTTTTATGTTAATTCTATAACAGTGTTAATAATAACAACGATGTAATGCTCCAAGATTACTGTACGGGCAAACCAAGTAATAAATTCTGCACACGAAAATCACTTCAACAAAATATAAAGCTTTTTGGGATGAATTTACCGAAAAAAAATCATAAAACACGATCCTGTTATAAATTTAAATTTCTTGAAAGTATTTACTAAATTTCTATTGAAAAGGTGGTACGTAACAGACAAAAAATGTAAAATTCTGTATAATGATATATTCACATGGTAATCCGATATTATTCGCAATTTCATGTTGTAGAAAAGGTGAAAAAAACACACTGACATACTCGTCTTCGACAAGCCCATAACACAATTCCAACGGTTTATCTCTCGATCGAATATGAACAAAGAATTTGCTAATATTAAAATATAAATAAATGATAATTACCCATTTTAATAGATAGCAAATTTATTTTTAAAATGATCTATGAATAACCATATAAAACTTTCCGGATTAGTCACAATCAAAAGAAATATCAACTTAATATGTCTACTAAGAAATACTTAAACTTTCTGAAACCCATAGACGTCTTTTACGTTACCCATAGATGACGTGAGCTGTCGATAGTAATATGAAAATAAATAAGGTGAGAACCTCAAGGTTATGTGCAAATGTGTAAACTATATTAACATCCACTATAGTGGAAAGATTCCGGACACATTTGGCGGTTTAACTTTGATCTACCTTTGACGAGACTCAAGAATAACAAGTCCAACATAATTCCCTTAAATTAAATATACCTTTCCTGAGAGAAAGTCCAGTTACATCAAATTTTCCAATTATTTTCTAAATCCTGAATCTAAATTTCGCTAATAAACAATTAGTTAATGTTAATTATGTGTTAATCTCATGTGACCTACCAGGTAAGTATGGTACTGTATATTATAACTGTATAAATGTATTATAAATTTGTACAGCGTCCTTGAGGTGATTTTGCATAAAAACGGCGCTATACAAGTCATCCAAATGTTATTATTATTATTATTATTATTATAAGAATGTCGACCAATGTATGTACTTTCGACGGCGATTGCGAACGACCTGGATTGACATTAACATATCTATAATCTCTCATTTTTACCTGATTTCACTTTACCCAAACAATTTTCTCTTGTTTTTGTTGTTGTTTTTTATTCTTAAACTTTGTTCAACAGAGTTATTGTTCGGTTGGTATTCATGATTTTTTAAATGACTGTTGTGTACAGTATAAATTAAAATTTACAAAAAATACACTGAAATGCCATATAAACCCTATTGAGGTATTTGCAAGAGACTTATTTACTATGGAAATTAATATCTAATGAACATGATTATACTATTATGAATATCTTTACTCTCGATGTAAAACTGGCTCAACGTCATCCCTACAGAATTAATTAATTTTAAAATAAATTAAAACTTGTCTATTTCAGCACTGTGAGTTGATTACATTAGCCATTACCTACGTTCAGTTTGTTTATCGTGTAATTGAGTTAGACCGTTGGGTGAAATTCACCCGTGGTAATCCCCTTACAAAAGTGGTAACATGTATGCGAGTACCCATGGTTCTCTTTATGGTATTATCATTAGTGTAATGAAGTTAAGCACATGCTGTTATGATAATATTGATGAAAATGCATGTAGCTGTTTCATTACCACAAATAATAGAGCACGTGACGTCATTTGAAATGCAGTAGCTAAAATACCCATCTCTTCACATCACTTTGTAGCATTACAAATTAATTTCTGGATGGGTTTTGTCAAAGTGATTTTATCGTAAATTCGTTGTTTGACATAACGTTAGAATTAGTCTCACATTTCTAATAAATTGTCAAACAACAAATTAACAATAATATCTCTCTGACAAAACCGAGGCAGATATGAATTTATTCTACAACATGATGAAATACCGTGCTTGAAAGTCCAAACGTCAAACACGAATATTTTAAGTACTTTCATAAAGTTTTTTATTTGCCGGCTAAATATAAATGAAGTGCTGATTAATTCACAATTAAGTCCCTTTTCATCAACTTGAACACCAAATTGAAAGTTGCTTGAAATGGCTTTGGCCATGTTCAGTGACCAGATCTCCCTAATCTCCATGCCATATTCTCATTGGCTCCATACGGTAAGAAGCAGTTGGGACTCATAAAAAAATATATATTTCGTTTGTGTTTTTGTCCTGTGCAACTCTTATTCAATGATATCGAATTTGTTTCATTATATGTGTCATTTTAAAAATTGTAACTTATTTGTGTGAAGAATTCAGGCGATGAAGTACCTACCTGTAATGTATATATTTTAATATAAATTTTTTTAAATTTTTATTTTCAAAAATTGGAACTGATATGAAAAAAAATCAGAACATCCCGTGATTTTTCACGGGTTTATTAGAATGAATATTAGATAAATTAGGGTTTATTAGTTTATTAGATGAAAAAACATTTCAAACTGGTACTTCATTCTGAGTTTTAACACTCTTGCCTTATTTTTATTTTATTCTAGCCATATTTAGTTATATTAATATTACAAAGCATTAAAGCTCATAATTGAAGTGATATTACGAGCTGATCAAATTGCTTAATGTAAAGTAATTCGAGAGTGTTTGCGGCTTTAGATAACATGATAATTTATTGTTACGGAACATACTTGTTTCTTATAAGCTCGTAGTTAGGTTTTATTTTCGAATGAATGAATTAATTAAGGAGCGGAAACATTTAATTTCAGTTTTTTCTAAAAAAATGATTGGAGGCACCAATTAAAAGTAAATGCGAAACACGCATGACCGACACGAACCCTATATAAAAAAGTAATAATATATTAGTCCGAGTGATGAGAGAACGGTCAAAGTGGGTATGTCTGAAACCAAGGCCGACTATAAATAAAGACCTGGGGCTCTATTCCTGAATCGAGGGCGCTCGTAATCGCCGTCGAAAGTACGTACGTTGGTCGTCGTTGCTATTCCCAAAATTGGTCGAAAGTACATACTTCGACGCCAAACGTCAAAAGTCATTCCACACAACAACTACTGGGTATAACCAGTAGAAACAGGGCAGCGAGTGGTAGGTTGTTGGCGTTTCTATGGAATTGGCTGTCAAAATCTAGTCTAGCTGTCAATTTTTGTTTTACCGCGCGGATTCCGCAAATGTAAAAGTGAGTGAAAATTTCACACTTACTAAGTCTTTATCGGAGCTTACAAGCTCAATTAAGAGTTGCTTTTGGCAATTTGTAATATGTCCCGCAGCCATTTCTGTTTTGAATAACGAATAACTGTTGTCTGTTTGACAGTCACAACATAGAAATCCCAAAAACATCAGGGACATAGACAATATTCACAGGGGTGCCAATATAATCATCTCTTCTACCAACTTCGACCGTTCGACGCTCAAGAATACGTAAAATTGAAACATTCGAAAAAGTTAGTCGCGACGACTAGTAGTTTTTCACTCGAAGACGGCGCATACGAAAACGATTGATCGTTTAACTCCAGAATCGCAGGCCTGGGCGCCTGACAGCCGAATTATGAAGTCAGTGCTGTCGCTAAGTAAACATCATTTAAAAAAAGTCTAATCATTCCTGTTTATTATGCTTTGCGATAAAACAAAACACACATCAGCAATAACAACGAGTGTTTTATAACTCGATGGCACTGACTAGATCACGTGACACTTCCAAATCCTGTAGGCCAAAAGCCTATAATGGAGTCGGTCTATGTCTGAAACCAAGTGATTCCTTCCATAATATTTCCAAATTTTTCAATTTCAAAACTCCCAACTGCAGCGTCCAGAAAAAGTGAAAATATCGCATCCCCAGTTGGGATGTTGTGTGGCAGAAATGTAGTGGGGAACTGGTCACCAAACATGGCTAAAACATTTCATGAATCGATCGATTCTAGATGGTGGTCTTTTATAACAAACCACCTAACTTAATGAAGAAGATGTGAAATTACCCAAAATTAATTAAATGAAATTTACTTGCGCACCCCGCGATTTAAACTTATAGAGGTAATAATGAGTGCTATTTTCTGTAATCTTGGAACAATTCATAGCTTATGACCGTAATGCCATTGTAATGTGATATTGGATGCATTGAACAGAAAATCTGTATAAACTTCATGAGGCCAGAGCTCATTATTAAAGAGTTTTTGATCCGTCAGCACACAGAAGGACGTGGTAATGGTTCAGATTATTTATGGATTTATTATCAATTTATCTAGGCTGACAAAACCTAAATTAATGATCCTTCCACATGAAACCCACACAACTTGCTGAGCATCTCCCCCCTAGCTAAAGGATATAAAGTGTAGGGCTTTCTCATCAATGTTCAAATATTTTAACTTAATATTATGATAATTCTTTGCGGTTTTGCGCGTTATGTTATTAGTGGAACCGGATAAATCATCACAATGATAATTCATCACACCTTTAAAAAGTCATATAAAGTCATGGAAAGTGATGAAACAAAAACTTTATTAACTGGGTTATGTAGGTAAGGTTAGGTTAGGTTATTAAAAAAAATTCATCGTTTCTAATGACTTTATATCATTTTTTTAAAGTGTGTTGAATTGTCACAGTGTTGAGTTATTATGGAACCGTTATTAGTGGTTTCAACAAATAATTTCGTTTCCCATCAAAAAGTGGTTTCAAATTTATGAATTCTTATTGTAATTATAACAAGCCACCCAAAGTAATTCTTTCTTCGTTTAAATAATAGTTTATTAAGAACTAGAACTCATGAATAATATCATTTTCAATATCATTTTAAATGGATATTTAAAATATCAACATGTTTCTATATCCTAAAATTTCTCGACAAAAAAACTGTGCTGTATTTCTTGATTCATTCAAAAAATAAAGTATTGTCTAATATTTTGCACTAACCCCTATTTATTGAAGAAATGTACTCGTATTTTCAAAAATAGTAAAAATTCAGAAACGAAACATTAAACAGCAGTATTGCAAAACTTTGTAGCCTTTTCTGCTTTGTAGCTTTTTCGTTGAAAATGTCGTAGTTTTATCAACGCTAAATAACAGGTCTTGTTAAAACTTTTTACGGTTTACAATCACTACCGGAATTAGTTCCGCTCTCACAGGGTTAAGCCGTTACTTTAACTGCCATGTTAACTGTAACTGCGCCATTACCCAGCCGATGCACACAGTACTGGTCCGCCTTATCTCCAATTGGCCGAGCTCCGTCTAGACGAGACACCGTAGTATGAGAGTAGTTTTGTTCCCAAAATGGTTTGCATGTCAGCCTGTCGTTTGCCTGACGAGTTCGTGTATTCGGCCCTACTAGCTATTCGTACTCTGACCACTGAATAGATAGGTTGATAGAGGCACCAATTTGTAATCAATTTTACCTTACGTCGAATGAAAACATGATCAAGCATTTTCAAATATCGAAATTATTTCTCAAATAATATAATTATTGAAGACAATATTAGAAATTCCTAAACGAATATTTGAAACAGAAAAAGATACGGGCACATCTAGGACTCGACCCCCCAGGACCCTTGCCTTGCAGGGGCACATCTCTACCAACTGAGCTAATGGGACCCTATCTCCTTCGGTCATATTTAACTGTATCATGCTTCGAATAAGAACTACCGATATTGCCTTCATTTTTCTCACCGCACATTTTTATTGCCTGCTGTCTTTATGTATGATCGCAAGATTCAACTCGAACTTAATACAATCTAGACAGTGCCTTAGATAAATATATCTTATTTTAATTTGAATGTGGGATATCTATTGACTTTATCTGCAAGTCTAGGATGAATATAAACTAGTGGGACTTTACAAAGAAAATAACGGGATTGTAGGCCCTTAGAAAATGAATTGATAGGTTTCCTAATAAACTTTAAGTAAAATACGAATTATTTTTACGATGTCGAAACACGTGTTCATAAAAACGTGTTCGCATTTCATTATCAAGGCAAATACAGGAGCATGAATACGTGTTTGGATATATTGTAAATATCCCAAAAGTTTATCAGGAAACGGCCTGTAATCTTGATGAGCCAGATTACCAATAATAAGAAGAGATTTTTTAAAACAATACATTAGCAATACTCATTTTTCTCCGTGTACGGCTTCCCAAATCAGGAAATTTTGTCAGGCTGAATGGAATAGAGAGGAGAAGGAGATGTAGATGGAGGTGGAAATGATCTAGGTTGAGAATGTGAATGTTGGGTACATTTTAAGCAACGTATTGTTTTCGAATAGTGGATATTAAACAGATAACAAAGTGATGTGCAATATTCCTGACATATATATTTAGCGATAGTCTCGAAACTTTACACAATTTCTCGAATCCTTTGTTGGCACTTGACTTCACTTGACCCAAATCTTATTTTCTCTTGTTTTTGTTGTTGTTGTTTGACTTTTTTAGTGTTTTATTCCTACATCGTTGTAGGTACACAGTTATTGGATGGTGAATATGTATTTATTGTCTCTTATCTCTGTTGTTCTTGCTAAACATATTAATTGTTTTATTTCTATATTGTTGTAGATACCTAACAGTTATTGGACGGTTTATATTGATTATTTCTGTGTTTCTTGTTTCTGTTGTTGTTGTTGTTGAACATTTTTATTGTTTTATTCCTAATGTTTCTATTATATTGGTACGAGATCACCCTATGATAGGCAGGAAAATACTTTCTTCTTCTTCTTTCCAGCACATCAGTTTTACTTGTATACTTTAAAAACACAAGTATTACTGACTATCAGTCGCAGCTGAATTTTACTGGTAGGTACCAGATTAAGGGTCTAATTTCCCTTAATTAGTAATAGAATTCCACTACCTACCACTTCTGATAGACGACTGTCACAGCCTACTCTCAGATTAAGGGTCTAAGTTCCCTTAGTAAGTAGTGGTACTACTCTCAACCACTTTTGTGAGCCTACAGTCCCAGACTATTCTTCGAAACTGACCGTCCAGACTGCCTCTCGATGACTGACTCTACATGACTGCCTGTACATGACTGACTGAGTTTACTGACTGACTGAGTGACTCTTGATACTCGGGGTGTACATATAGTTGTATGTACACCATTATTGGACTGATGGTATAAATTCGTTGTTATTTATTGTTTCTGTTTCTATTGTTTTTCCTATATTGTTGTAGGTACACAGTTATTGGATGGTTGGTATTTATTATTTGTAGTTTTTATGTGTTAGCCCTCTATCAAAATAAAACAAAACATACTCCTAGAGATTTTCAGTTCAGTGCATGAAACTAATGTTAAGATTATTATCCATTCTATCAATTCGTTGGTTTACAATGCTGAAATCGATTCGCTTTTCCAAAAACATTTCAATTTAATATCCCTATTTAGGTACTGGTTTCAATTTATCGGACGTTCCTTGGTTGTTAAATTTTACGATCGGAATAGACGAGACTGGGCAAGTAGGTTTGCTACAGATAGGTACAGAAAAAAATATATACTGGAGGTCTAAAGTTCATCGAAAATTATCTTTTTTTTTTTTTTTTTTTTTATTTAATATCAAAATAATATACAAAAATCAAAAAGTCCCAATAAACTACTTTAAAGTAGTTTGTCATTGATTTGATAGATGGAATAATATTGGCAACGCTGGTATTATAAAATAATTCCCAGTTTTACTTAGTTAGTACCTAAGTCGAACTGTAGCATTAAATAATGCTAAAAAATGAGGTTTTTATTGAATATTTTTTATCTTTTTTAACATTTTTTTTCTACATGACCACACCTAATAAATTGACCACATTATCAGTATAACCACATCTAATTAATTACCTACATAGCAGCAAATAAATTCATTTTCTACATAATCAAATCAAATTAATTACCTACATAGCTACATCTAATAATTTTCTACATAACCACATCTAATTAATAACCTACGAGTACATAACTACATCTAATTCATTTCCTACATAACCACATCTAATTAATAACCTACATAATCAGTATAACAGGCCTGATAATTCACCACTCATAATTTGTTTATCGGATAACCAACATCTCTGCCATAGGTCACCCCAAGTGGTTCGCTACATTTAGTGTTTTAGCAGTGGTGCCCGGGTTCATCGGGTGAGATGTGTTCAGGATTCTAATCCTAATCTTAACAAACGGACTGCAATCTTTAGAGCACAGGCGTCAAGTAGGTATGCTGTCCTTGTTCTATCGGTATTAAAATGGAAGATGCTCTGAGGAACTAGCGTCATTGATCCCTTCGGCACCGGTGCGTAGTCAGGATACACGCCAAACGCGCGCCAAACATTTGTACACGGTTGAAATTTGTCACATGAGAACGGGTCGCTTCTACGATTCGTTCTTAAGTTCAACAGCTCGGCTGTGGAACGAACTGTTGAACCGGCCTCTGTGTTTCCTCCCTCCTACAACATGGGACTCTTCAAGACCCATGTTCACTCCTTCCTCTCCCCAAAGATGACATAGGCCCTGAAGGAAATTATTTTCTTCAGGGCCTCTTGTGTGGAGTAAATATAAAAAAAAAAAAAAATCTCATGCCCACCAGCTGCGTGGCGTGCTAGATCGGGAGAGGCTTGTTTGAGGGGATTTTTATAGAATTAATACATAATTAAATCTAGTTAATTTCCTACATAATAACATTTAATTAATTGAAAAAAATCGAGTGTCTCACCCAGTAGAATTTATTTAAATGGTTCCTTACCACTTGCAGTTAACCATTGCACCAGCAACTAGACGTAATGCTGAACTTGTAGGAGTGGTGCCTTAACCGTAATGAAATTCACTCCGGAACCAAACCCTCTCACCTTAAATTCTTTAGTCTCTAGTAAGTAGGTAATGGGAACCTGCTCTACTAAAAAAAGGGGCGGACTCTGTGATGACCTAAAAAAAAGCTTTAAGAGATCTTTAATAAGATAGGAACCTTAGAATAGACCTTATACCGGCCTTTTATGGATCTTATATAGACCTTAAATAAAATAAGAGCATTTTATAAACATATTGTATATTTACAACTCGCCCTTTTAGGTGTTTTTTCATAAAAAATAATATTAATTATCAAAATTTAAAAAAAAGACTCTTTACAATATAAGCACATAAATTTGTTTAAACCCTTTTTATGCTATCACATCTCTACCGGTCTCAATAAAAATTACACAGCAGAAATTGATCATAAATCAAATGTTTTTTTTAATATAAATTGAATGATTATATTCAATGTTTCTTAAACTATCTTTTTAGATCATACACATCAATGTAGCATATCATCAAAGAAGAAGATAATTCTAACAAATCTAAACAAAAAATGGATTTAGAACAATAGAAATAAAATAAAAAGATAACGTTAACAAATAGGAATCAAACCAACAATCTCTGTCTTACAGGGACAGCGTCTTTAGCCACTCGACCATTGGGCCTCATTAGTAAACGTCATATTTGTTGATTCATATTTCACATTCAGAATTAAAAATATTATATTGAAACAAATTTACCTTTTTAAAATTAACTTGAGGCGATGCACTACGTCGTGTAATATTTTGAATCGAGCCGTTATCAATAACAACCCTTACGTAGATGGCGATAAGGCTTAAATTCCCGCTTTACACCATCCATCTGTTTTGATTTATGCAAGAAAAAAACATGGCCAAAAAGTTCCTTTTATTTTATTTTGTGGATGTTCATGCACAAATATAATTTTTTTTTTCAATCATTTTATAAATAACTTAATTTCCCACATAATACAATAAAATCATAACCGAAAATGGGTTCGCAAGTAGGAGATTTTGAACTTTAAAGCAGTTTTTATAGGCCTTAAAAATTATTTTTTCTGAACTTATAAAGATACTCGATTATTTCAAAGGCCAGGATGTATTCTACTCGCAGTATTTAATTAAAGCATCTGAAACATTTCTAGGCGACCAAATTTTCAAACAAAAAACACATTATTTTAAATTACTACGTAGTGCATTGCCTTAATTATTTAAAAAAAAAAATAACATTGTGATAATTTATTCCTAGTTGTGACCGTTATCTGTTTTATTTTGTGTGAACTGTTTCATATTTTGTTTAGATTTGTTGCAGAGATAAAAAATAATAATTTATTTGAATAAATAAAATTAATAAAATAAATAAAAAATTAAGGAAAACCTTTTAAAAAAATGCAAAAAAACGAACATAAAGCAATGTATATTTATAATTAAATAAAAAAAATATTTCAGATAATGCAAATAATCTTAATAAATCAGTCAGAAAATGCAAACTTTCTCCTTCGAACCTTAATTCAATCCAGATGTAATATATTTTAGACGTAATGTGTAGCGTACAGCATAGGTTCAAAGGCACCCCGTTAGCGCCTATGCGGATGTATGTTTTCCAAAAGTTTAGTTTGAAAGTTCTGGCAAGAAGGTACCGTCGGGACATGGCACCGATCACGTCAAGATTAGGGTGCAATAATCCAGCCAACCCCTATTCGTGTTTCGGCAGATCAGGGGGAGGGTGGGGTTGAATATTGTACATTATTATACTGCTGCTCGCTGGCAGCTAGGCACGTGAATTATAAATGATTCTGTTTATTTGTTTTATTACGTTTTTCACATTTAAACGTATGAGTTCCGTTTTAAATTCTACTAGAAAATCATAAAGCCGAATTTCCCGGGGAAAGTAAACTAGTTTTTCAATTTATTTTGATATATTTTGAATTAAACTTCTGAAGAAAGGTACGAGAAGTTTAAAAAAAATTAAAAATAAAAAAGTATTGTAAAGTAGATTTTTATTGCTTGATTTTGTCATATGTCACTTCAAATGCGCTTAGATTTTCTTTACGTGAATAACGCAAAAAAGTCCCAACTAAGCCCAACCGTCTGGAGCCAGTGAGTGAGAGTATAGCTTACCCAAGCTAGTGCTAGTCGAGAATCTTACCCATCTACCACGGAGACCATCACCTAACTATAATAACCTTAACAATAAAGCTCGCAGTGACGAATAGGTCACGTTTTAATTATATGTTTACGTAGTATATATTTCAAAGGAAATTGAAATTTATTAAAAAAGCTTTATTTTTCCTACCCTTTATTATAATTTGTAATTTTTCTTTTAAGTTAGCCTTCATTGAAAACTTGGGATGGTTTTTTCAAAGATTTGTTTTTTTGTTAGCTAGAAAAGAATCTTATTTAAAAAATATTACAGTACGAAAGGAAACTAAATTTTAAAAAATCATTTAAAAAGAAACGGACAGTATGCACACTTTACTCACATGTATCATGTTAGTCTCTTGTTAAGTTGACCAACAGGGGAGGAATGCGTTAGATTAAAAGTCGCATTTGCTTGGAAGGTGTGATTCACAAATAAATTCCTAAAATAAAAGTTTTATTCAACAACATCTAATCTATCTTCTCAGAATATATTTGTTTATTCGTTTCTACACATACAGTAGATATACATAATAAGTACTAGTTATACAAATATGTTGATAATCATTATCTATACGGGTTGAAATAAGTGTTTTGTGAACACCTCACTAGAGGAACCTGTTCGCATGTTTTAGAAAAAGTTTTATTATGCCATCATGAGTAAAACACACGCTGTGTTCTACCCATGGTGGCAGTATTGTGTACACACACATGTAGGCAATTAAAAATATTACCAAATAATTATTAAACAATAATCATTTTATTAAAACTAAGAACATAATATACATTCTAGTTAAATTGTGTTATATATTATTGTGAAGCAATATTTTTTACAGCTACATATATAATGTTAAAATTTTCCGAGAAAAAAATACGGGTTCAATTCCCGCCGGTGGGATTTTTTTAATTCGTATAGGTGTTTCAGGATAAAAATTATTGCTCAAAAATAATATGTTATCCTTTATGCCATGTATAAAAAACCTTGTCTCTTAAAAATTATCATTGAAAATAATAAAATTGTGTGAATTATCAGCAAGTTGTTTCAAATTAGGTGGCAAGCAGCTATATACAGATTGACGGAATTTTACTTTTTTTTTTTTAAAAAAGAAAGTTAAACATTCCCAGGTTATGAATAACCTGACAATATTTAAAAATCTCCTACTTCCACCACAGTAAGCTGAAAATGTTGCTTGTGTTGTGATGGAGGACTTAGCCAGCCGAGGAATTGAACACACTACGCCTGGGTGGGTCCCAAACGCGATGTCAACTCGGCCACCGACCGGTTATAAAGGATCTCTGTCCGTGGATGGTGTATTTTAGTGGGAAGTTTAACATTAGATTTGTTGAAGACCTGGTTATTACTGTACTGATATTGTAAGGAAATATGTAAGAGGTATTTAAAGAGGTGAAGAATCGATGCTCTAGCATAAAGTTATCTGATTGACAAAAAGATAAGCAGCTTATACATTTTATGAGAATCTTTTTCATGTGATACTTAAATAATTATTTTAATAGTTGCCTTTTGAGGTTTTCTCGTAAAATGTTACTTGCACTTCCCTAAGACAGAAGATCATACGTGATACAATATTTGGAAAATTAATTCTGCCATCTGGTAGTTACGAAAATCATCGGTTTTAGAATTATGTCTTAAGGAACAAAACCTAAAGTAGGTATATCGTGCGTAAACCGTGAGGTGTTTTTAATCTAGACAGATAATCTATACGTTTACGTACTTATCGTCAGTTGCTAAAGCACGATTCAATTCATGAACGTAAAAAAACAAACTTCAAAGATTCATTCAATTTTTCATTCACCCTTCGACTTAAGTATGGAATTTGAAGGATGGCTTTAGCTCGTCAAGGCTTCGATCATGTCGGGATTAGGGGTGCAATAATCCACCCCAGCCTAGTAGAACGGGGGCTAGGGGTAAAGGCTGGAGTGTGGCAAATCACAGATAAGACGGGGTAGAAGTTTCCCAATAAACTTTCCCTTTAAGTATGCCAATCAAGATAAATCTTTCTTACTGCTACTCTCCTCGCGCTTCTGTGCTCCTGATACAAAGGAAGGAATTTAGTTTAAGATTGATGACATGTATGAGAGTTTTGGAAAAAGGTCTTAATCTAAAACGCGTTGACAACATCTGATTTAAATAATTTCTTTTAATAACTACTTTTCCCTTCAGAAAACTTATCAAAGAATGCACAACAAAAACTTCATAGAGGTATTCCGTAGTAACTAAATAGTTCAATAAATTTTATTTTTATTTTGAAAATTTTGCAAACGCCTCTGCCATAGGTCACCTCAAGTGGTTTGGTACGTTTTATGACTAAGGAGGGGTGTCCGGGTTCATGGGGTGAGGTTTATCCAGGTCTTGGCGGCGGATGAGACTGTGTGTCCAACGGCGTGGCAGGCTGACTGGTTATGAGTGAGACCTTTTGACCTCTCCAATAAGACTCTTTCGGAATATTGCCTTGCACTGCAGTGAGAGGGGTGGATTGAGAGGGGTCAATCCTCTTCTATGACTCTCCACACAGGATCACCAAATTTAACATAAGCCTCGAGAAGATAATTCAGGGCCTCTAATGTGTGGCGATAATGTAAAAAAAACTGTTTAAATTTGCTTTTTTAGTAAATGCTCTAGTCTTTTAGGAGCAATTTACCAATTATTGTTATGACATTAAACAGTTCCTTAAAACAGCTATAGGTATATTATTTTAAAATTTCTAGTTTATGATACGTAAAAGTAGAACCCGCAGCCCCGGCTTAAAGCCGAATTCATTGCCTTCAAAGTTACATTTCAAAAGTTACAATTTCCTATTGTATCTTCTCCTCCTTATCATTTTTGGGTCGGGGACCCATTGATTATCGATTTCCAGAGCACGATTGCTTTCGTTATTATATTGAGACGTCAATATTGACAATGAAAGAAATGAGAAATTTTCCTACTATATTAAAAATAATAATAACATAGCATTTATAAAGCGCAGTTTAGTGTCATTTCACTTCAGTGCGCTTTAATTTTTTTTTTTTTTTTTTTTTTTTTCTTTATTCATGAAATATTAATGTGTACAGTTTTTACATGCTTTTCGACTACCACACTAGACACACGCCCGTATTATGGTAGTCGAAATTTATATACATAGGTTTATATAATTATATAAATGTAATATTTGATAACTTGTTAATCTAAGTATTTTTTTTCTTACATGCAATGTATGTGTATAATAGGTGACACTTTTACTGGTTCCCAGTTCAGTAGATTGCTCAAGTGTACATCAACCGTATTTTAAACTGTTGATATTAATGAGATAAAATGAACACATTCAGCAAATAAATAGGTTACTTTACTTGTTAAAATAATGAAAATAAAGTAGAAATTATGAAAATGAACTTGTTGAAATAATGAAAATAAAGATTAATTAATTAAGTATTAAATTTTTTTCTTTACAGAATTGAATGAAAAACAAAAATGACTAATAAATAAAATGAGCTTAATTTAATGATGGCAGGCATTCCTTGAAAAAGTTCCTTCCTTTTATAAATAACCAATTTTGAACACTTATGACATACAAATTGTGAGTTTTTGATTTTCTGATATCAATACTCAGCGAGTTGAATATTTTGGGAGCAATGTAAGAAAACTGCCGCTGGGCGAAAGCTGTTTTCGTTTGGGGAATTTTACATTTTAGGTGTGACGAGTAACGGGTGTTAATTTTTTGTTGTGTTTTATTCACCAAGTCATTTTTCCGTATGTATATGAGAATGGTCTTAACATATAATTGTCGAATATCTAATATTCTGAGTTTTCTAAAAAGTGGTTCTGATGGGTTTGTTGGCTTACATTTGAATATTATCCTTAGTAACAGTTTTTGAATTAAAACCATGGGATGAAGAATCGTTTTTGCACAACCTCCCCATCCCACTATACCATATGTAGTAATTGATTGAAAAAGTGCAAAGTATACACATCTTAGTGTTTGTAGGTTAAGGATAGATCTGAGAGAGTAGAAAATGTAGCATAATTTGCGAAGCCTTTTTGTTGTAGAATTTATATGGGCCTCCCATCGCAGTTGATTGTCTATAATGACCCCCAAGTACTTAATTTCGTTTGATATTATAAGGTTATCGCATGAACAATTTTTGTGAGGTGATGTAGCCATGTTGAAGTTCTGTGAACATGAATGTATGGTAAGTTTATGATAGTTTTGAGGGAGATTAGGTTTGCGTATGGAAAAAAGTAAGTATTTAGTTTTCTCAATATTTAGAGTGAGGAGGTTGGAATCTAACCAGTGTTTTATTTCATTTATACCATGATTTGCTTTTTCAAATGTTGAATTCAAATTTTCATCTGCAAATATGATAACCGTATCATCGGCAAAAGATATTATAGTGCCACCAGTATCCAAATTGCATAACGAGTTAATGTATATTAGAAACAGAAGTGGGCCCAACACACTGCCTTGGGGCACGCCATATGTTATTGGCAAACTTGTACTTCTATACTCTTTAGCGGAGTTAATAATAGTTGACTGGGACCTATTTGTTAGATAGCTCTCAAACCATTTAAGAGGAACACCTCTTATTCCTATCTGTGAGAGTTTTTTCAAAAGTATGCGGTGAGATACAGTGTCAAAGGCTTTAGCCAGATCCAAGAATACAGCGAGGGGCTTGCGACTTTTATCGAGGTTATCAGAAATTAATTTAGTAAAAGCTGCAATTGCATCTGATGCACTAAGACCTTTGCGGAAGCCGTATTGGTTTTTTGACAGGATTTTATTTTCTTCGAGAAACTTGTAGAGCCTTTGTTTTACTGTTTTTTCGATTATTTTAGAGATTGGACTCAGTAGAGATATTGGTCTATAGTTATTGACGATTGATCTGTCCCCTGATTTAAAGATAGGAATAATTGTTGAATGTTTTAGAGTGTTTGGGAAAAGGCCAATTCGAAAACTTAGATTTGTGATGTATACAAGGGGCTTAGCAATGATTGGTTTAAGGTGTTTAATTAGTTTAGTGGATATATTGTCAACTCCCGTGGAGTGTGTATTTTTGAGTGAATTGATGATTTCAGTGATTTCTTGTTCTGTTGTTAGTGTGAGATTGAAAGGGTCATAACTCAGATTATCGAGAAAGATAGTATTTGCAAGATTATTTTCAGACTTGCTATTTCTTTTTAAAATATTATTTGCTAGATCCGATCCGATTGTAGAGAAGAATTGGTTGAAGTGATTTGCGATTGTTTCTGAATTTTCGGTTGCATTTAGTGTTTTATTTGTGATGGTTATTTTATTTATGGGTGTGGTAATTTTGTCGGTGTAGCATATTTCTTTGACAATGTTCCAGATTTTTTTATTATCATTCGCAGCTTCCTCTATCTGTTTCCTATAATAATCTTCTCTGGCCGTACAGGTTATTTTTTTACAGGCATTTCTGTATCTTTTATAAAATAAGAGAGATTCGTAATCAGTGGGGTTATTTTTACAATATTTATGAAGTTTATCACGTTTGCGGATACAGTGTAAATTACCAGTAGTTATCCAAGGTTTTAGTTTAATTGTACGACTACTTTGATTGTTGTGTGTGTGGGATGTGGCATTTTTCAGATGCTTATGTAGGATGTTGATGATAGATTCACACGCTAAGTTTGGATCGCTAATTTTGTAGAAATTTGACCAGTTTTCATTGGAAACCAGTTTGAAGAGAGTGTCATAAGAAATTTTCTTTAGTTGTATAGTGGATGCTGGTAATTTTTGAATTTTATGAGAAATGGAGGTGATAGTAGCGTAGTGATCTGTCACAGTGCACTGATATATGAGAGATTTGATATTTAGCTTACATTTGACAAAGACGTGGTCTATGCAACTGGCGGATAACTCTGAGACACGAGTAGGGGCTGTAATAGCTGGGATAAATCCTTGAAGAGTTAATAAATTTATGTAATCGTTTGCTTGGGGATGCATTGTATTTATAATATTAATATTTAGGTCACCAATAATTAGAACATTTTCATGATCTCTAATACATGCCAGAAACTGATTAAGCGAGTTTAAAAATGGTGTTATATTGGAAGTGCTCGGTGATCGGTATATAGTTAGAACAGTAACGCTATTTTCTATTTCAAGTTTAAGAAAATTTGAGTGAGTTATTGTGATTTCCTTTATAGAGTATTGTATATGATTTTTTATGTATATTATAACGCCGTCATTTTGTAATTGGTTATTCTGAGTACTGTATTGATTATAGTTTTTTATGTTTTTAGGAATATAGTTATCTCTGATCCAGCATTCGCTCAGAATAATCAAGTCAAAGTCTGAGTCAAGTTCTGTAAGTAGTATCATTAGTTCATTGAAATTTTTGTTCATGCTTCTGATATTCATGGAAAATATTTTTAGGTTGGATTTATTTAGGGTTTTTTGAACTTCTACAGAACTACTTGTTTCGATACATGGAATCTGCGACAAATTGTCTAAAATATTATTTATATTATCTTCCATTTTTTAAATTGGTGTAGGGTGTTGGTAGTAAAGTAAACTTTGGATGAAGACTAGAAGCTGAACAAAACTTGGCGAGCAATTTAGAAAACAAGTTGTATGTAGAGTTTTTACTGTTGGCAATGTTAGAAAATAATGTTGATGTTTCAAAGCAATAGAAATAGGAATAGTATCTTTTACCGGATTCTTGATTCTGACACTAGTACAATATATGTGATACCTCAAAACAAGTACAATAAAAAAATAATAATACGATACAATAAAAGTTTTACACATGATAATTTTAGAACTATAATTGTGATGAATTTGGTGAGAGTAGTGCCAGTGTCTCCGCATTGGAAACAAGAATTGCAGGTGTTCCGATATCTCTTCGTACGTAGATCTGCCCTGATTTGATCCACGAATACTTAAAAAATTTTTCCTTTGTAGCTTTGCGGGCCAGGTACCACAAGTGGTTAGCACGAAATGTCAGGTGTTCCGCAACGTAGACTGGTGAGCTTGGTCCGGCAATCCCTAAGTTCAGAGTGTTGAGCTTCTCCTCGGGACTGGATGCTTGTTTGTGGAAGGCTTTTATATCCGATAGTAATTGTTCTCGATCGCGATTTGAGGTCAGTTTAAAAACAATAGGTCCATTTTTGTGTTTTTGTGTCCTGTAGGACGCTTCAATGTTTGAAGTATTTACTTTTGATTGAATGGTTTGGCATATATTGTGGAATATATTTTTCAAACTTTCTCCCTTTATTTCGGGTATTCCCCTCACCTCTATATTTTTGGCTCTTGCCAACCTTTCGACATTTTCAAGCTGGCCTTCTCGTAGGTCAATTCGGGATTCTAAAGAGGAATTTTGTTTTGTTAACACCATATTTTTATCTTCTAACTCCCGCACGCGGAGGAGAATATCTTCATACTGCTTGCTCATGAAGGTTATTGTATCCAGTATTTTATTATTTTGTAAGATGATTGCATTTTGACTTTTCAGGATTTCGCTGTTCTCCGATCCAATGGGTTTATCACAACTGATATCGTAAACCGGTGACTGCGCCTGGGAAGAAGTGCCAACCGCTACGGTTGCGCACTTCTTGCATTTAATTTGAGTGCGCCGTTCCATTGTCAGTCGTCGATAAGCGGTTTCTGTGATTCCACCGCAGAGAAGATGGTATGCTCCTTTACATACTAGGCATACAAATGTAGTTCCCGTCGATTCGGGACATGCTAAGCAGTTAGGCATAGTTAGAGGATTTTTAATTTATTCAATTTTCGATGGATTCTCTGGGCCTTGAACGCGCCCCGCAACTTAACAGTCGTGCGTTAGAGATTAATTAAAATAAAAATAAAATATAAAATTTTTATTTGGTTTGGTTGGGGCTCGAACGTACGCCGTTGATATAACTTTCAGCGTGACCGATTTATCCACTGAACCACTTCCGAGTTATGAGTAGGCGAGATAATAGATCTTCATATATTGTAATTCAGCTTGAGAGATGACAGTGCTGTTTTTGCTAAATCTTTCACTTTCAATATTTGATAGTTTTACTTTTATATTAATAGAATTGGATTTAAAACTTAAAAAAAAAAAAACTGGGTGATTTAACACTGTTACACTTAGCAAAAAACAAAATTGAGCAATTTTGATGTAGTTTGAACGTAATCTTGAAAACAATTAATTTTGACAGTTCCGTATTATTTAAATTCGTACACTTTTAATGGAATGCAATGCAGTATTTAACTTATTAATCACGTAGATTGTGGATTTTTAAAGTCTTTATCGTTTGATCACTTAAAAATATAGGTTTGATTACTTTTTACTGCAATTTTTATAAATTTAACAGAGCTCAGCAGTTGTTGACAATAGCGTGCACTTGAGTAGGTAGAATGCTCAAAGAATTGCTAGAACAAACTTTAAAACAGTAATTTAATATTATTGGTTATATTCTTAAAATTATTCCTACAGTGTTCATTACCCAATAAAGATCTTATAATATAACACTAAATATACAGTTTGTACAAAGCGATGACAAAACGTAGAATAACAATAACAGCAGGACAGGACAAATCAAGAATATTAAAGCTGAAAAAATAATTTAAAACAGAAGGCAGTTTGTGCTCAGAAATGAGAATCTTCTGAGCAGACATTTAAAAAAAGTACAATTGGCGAGTATTGTATGTATAGCGCCCTTGAGGTGATCCAGCGCCCTTGAGGTGATTTCTCACGAAAACGGCGCTATATAAATTAGCCAAATATTAAATATTATTATTAAGGATCGGCATTCCTAAACGTCAAACGGCTATATATTTATTTATTTATTGCATCTCACTATGCACTACGTCGTGTAATATTTTTAATTGAGCCGCTATCAATAACAACCCTTCCGTAGATGGCGATAAGATTTAAATTCCCGCTTAAAACCATCCGCCTGTTTTGATTTATGCAAAAAAAACATGGCCAAAAAGTGCCTTTTATTTTATTTTGTGGATGTTCAGGCATAAATATTTAATTTTTTTTCGATCATTTTATAAATAACTTAATTTGCCACATTATACAATAAAATCATAACCGAAAATGGGTTGGTAAGTAGGATATTTTGAACTTTAAAGCAGTTTTCATATGCCTTTACATGATTTTTTTCTGAGCTTATAAAAAGACTTCATCAAGGCTGTGATGAAAGGCTTTAAATCACAGTGAAAAAAAAAACAGATTAACCATAGCTGCAAAAAAATATGCAAATTATTTATGAAAACGGACATGCTAACGACATCTGGCGGAGAAAGAATTGATCCAGCTTGCTTGCAGTAGACACCTGTAATAGTTGAAATTAAATCAAGGTTCCGGGACGAAAGCAGAGAGGTCGTAAAATCGTCTAGGACGACTGGTACTTCCCCTTTCCTAGGCCTAAAAAATAAATATTGAATTTTGTCAACCAATAGATCTGAACAAAGAGCTATAAAATTTTGAGTAACCAATCAGTGAACGGAGAGGCGTACACCAAATACAGACAAAGGAATAAACTTTGGATCGGGCAATAAAATAGATAGTTAAAGACATTTCGATTCTCACAGAAATGAGAGGTGAACGCACTTTAGGGTCAACATCGACTTTCAAGGTGACAAACTCCTGGGAATGTTTACAATAACTGAGACATTTATGGGGTATCGAACCATTGAAATTGGGTGCTTGGAAGTTTTACAAGTTGTAAAGCGCACACACAAAAATGCAATGAAAAAATTATAAACGTGATAGTATAAAAAAAGGACGAGAAAAGCGAAGGAAAGTTACTGGCGGAATTTCAACTGTAGTGCAATTATTTATGATAGAAGGAGGGTGTCATGTTCGATAAAAATCGTACTAAAGAGAGGAGTGAGTGTTGGAAACAATGGAAATTAATCGTTATCAATTTAAGATGAAACGGACATATTGGTAAATCAATTTTGAATGAAAAATCTCGCAAACAAAATACACATTTTAGAAAAGTGCGGCGATCGAATGGAAGGATAATACAGAGATTTTGGACTGCTACGAAGGTCCTAGGGACGTGAAAATCGAGTATCAGAAGAAGACAGTAAAATTAAACATATAGCGATAGATTAGATTCAGGAAAAGTAGACATTTTACATAATTATTAGGTTAGATATATATTAGAGTTACCCAATATTACGGAGGGATCGAAACAAGATAAAAGGTTGGCGGTCTCATGTATATTTTGAAGGATAAACAATCGAAATCCGAACATGATTTTTATTTACGTTAAGGTAATAAACGATTAGAAAAGCGATTAACTTTAACGTTGGGCTAATGAAGTATTTAGATTAGGCAAAAGAGATTAAAATTAATAGGTTTGAAATTAAACTAAATTTACGAGTCTAGTACCAAAATTTTAAACGTAAACAGATGTCAATGCATATGTTTTATGTGAATCCTGGTATGAGAAAGATAGAAAATTGGGCGGAGATTGAATAAAACAATAAAAATGACAGATATCCCAGAGTCTAATTAGGTATATCTCCCATAGAAGTGTGGAAAATTATATATTAATTAATAATAGATGAAGTATGAAATTTTCCTGGAGACCACACACATCGGGAAAAGTGGAGAAAAGATAAAAGGAAGGGTAAAGAACGGAGATAAAGAATAATCCAAGTGGAGAAAAGTGATACAATTCAAATTTATCCGTGAAATAAATAAATACGACTTGGAAAATAACTAGTTATAGAGTTATGAGAAATAACAAAAGAATAAAGAAGAAAACTGTGCAGGAAAACGTCGCGAATAATATAAAATTCAAAGTAAAAGGGAAAATTCGAATCTGCGACTTAAAGAAGAGAAAGTGCGGGTGGAAATGGAAAAGCTCATATAAGTGACAATAAAATTAAGTAGAATTTAAACAAATCGAAATTCTAAACTGCATAGTAGGGATTTCAACATGGATTTAGGCATTTTTCGCACGAGATGCATAAAATTGAGATGGATATATATATTATTGAGGACGGACCTATCGCAAATTGAGAAAAAAAAGGAACACAAAATCATGAGAATTTAACTACATTTTGTATGAACACAGGACAAAGGAAGCTTGGGCGATTAACACAGACTTACCCGATTCGGACCCTATCGATTTAGATTTGTGAGATAGAAACTGACCACCGCCTTGAGCCGGAAAGCAGAACATCTTATGGAAGCACAATCGATATTGATGGAAGGGGTGTTCGGATTTACGAGTTGATAGGAGATAGAATTAAGCATCAAGAGAAATTCAGATACGTCTTTTGGAACCTGAGAGGGGTATAAAAGATGGAACACATCAGTCAGGAGACAGTCGCGCCGAGGATTCGAAAAGTTGTTACGTGGCAGTACTACGTCTTTGGTAGGATTAACAGTGAAAAATCTTTAAGTGTTAAATTTTAAATAAGCCCCTGGACCTAGGAAAATTTTGTGAAAAGTACAAGTGCTAGAGTCAGTGAAATTTAATAAGTCAGTTAATTTAAATCAAACAGTGAAAATAAATACAGTTTAAACTCAGTGCTTTAAAAGTAAAGTGTGAAGTGCTTAAAAGTGTTAAAAGTGGATAGTGCAAAAAGTGTTAAAAGTGAATTATTAAAATTTAAAAATAATTATTTCATTCAAAGTGAAAACATTAGAATTTAGTGGAGAGTTTTATCGTTAATCTAGAGTGAACGGGTTCGCGGATTGATATTTAAAAATAGATTATAATTTTGCATCAATCAAACACAAAAAAAAAAAGGATTCAATAATAATAATCGCTCAAACCTTTGTTCTAAAAGTAACAATTCGAAAAAAAAAATAATTGTAGATACTTTAAAATATTGATGAAAACAGTGAAATTTAGAAGAAAGTTTTAAACAGATATTTAATTTATTCAGAATCGAAATATTTAAAAGTTTGCGCAATTCGGGATGAATTTTCTTATAAATTTATAAAAAAAAAAAAATAAAAAAAAATAAAAAAATTTTAAAAAGAGTGAAAACAACAAAAATAGTTCGACCTAAATAATTTATAATTTTCCGGCACATCTATATCACGAATTTTAAATATCAGCTAATTTATATGAATCGAGCAAGAATAAAATATTAAATAGGAATAAATAGTCGAAAAGATTAATTTTGAAAATATTTGGAAAATACAGTTAATTAGGTAGGATTTCTTTGACAAGATTTGTTGTGTGGCACCCAACTGGAAAAATCTTGGTGGGGGGTAAGTTTTCCTTTTATAAATAATTTTCAGGACCTAGGAGTGAGGAGATACAGCTGATTATGGTATATCAATTAAATTATTAAAAAACAACAAAACAAAGCATTACACATTAATATATGTATATTATGTATTTATTTATATAAAATAAAGTAATATATTGTATATAAAGAATAAATATATGAGTAATGTATTTATATATATGTATTTTACTTATTAATCGAAGCATCGAAATGGTAGCGATTTTTAATACCTACCCGAGGACATATCGATATTATTGAAAAAAAAAATATGTATTTATTAATATTCAAGACTATGTAGAATCATATATCTTATATTTATTTATTAATATAGGTAATCTTATTTAACGTATTTTGACAATCGAGATATGTGTACATATATATATTTATATTATTTTCACCTAATTTCTAGTAAATTTACTAAATTCGGGAAATGAAATAAATAGTTTAACTTCAATAAAGGATTTAAAAATATTTAAATTAACAATGCACAATAAAAGTAAAGAGGCACATATGACTTCTAAGGAATTTTAAAATAAACAAAGCTCACATTTAGGTTAGTGTGTCAGGAGATGGTTATATTATTTGTTTACAAATAAAGACGTACGGGGAACTGGGTCAACTGCATAGTTTGGAAACGACCTTGGCCGTAACTAGATAATTTATCAGAGTTATAAAGATAATCATCAGGATGTTATTGTGCAATGTGCAGCGATTTGGGTCATTCACAAATGCCTATCGTTCGCAAACGACAATTGAAAAATCACGGGTTAGCCAGATTTATATCGAAATATTACATAAAACATTTAAATATCATTGATTAGATAGTCGCATAGATTTTTATTAATTACCCGAAACAGCTGGAAGATGCGTGCTTTCAAATACCTATCATTCACAATCGACAATTGAAAAATCACGGGTTAGTAGGATTATATCGAATAATTATACGAAACATTTGAATATTATTGATTGGGTGCTCATACAGAACCCCATCAGTTGCCTGAGACATTTGAGAGTCGAGTACTCTCTAATGTGGCAATCAACTACTTGAAACAATTGGAAAATCACGGGATAGGATGAACAAAAATTAATGTTGAACCCTGGAGGAAAAATTTAAAACAAATACAGTTCATCAAACAGGAGGCAGTGGTCGCTCCTACAACAAGACCATTAACCAAATCAAATAGAGATGGCGATTCTCTTAAATAAAAACGTCAAAACCAAACAAAAAGCCTGGAGTTCGATAGCTCTCCAAAACAAACTATCAAATAATATCTTATTCTACTAGTATTTATTAGTATAACCTTATTCTTACGTATATATTCGGTTACCAATCCTAGAGTTTCGCAGAACTCTTCGTGCGAGATCCGAGCTCGGAATGCGAGGTAGATAGCCTCGTATTGTGAGTTATAAACCTTTCCCAAACTGTATGTATACATATATTTATTCGTATGTACTGTTTACTGGAGAATGCGGACCTGCATACAGCTTGCATTTTAGGTCTTATAGACCACTCTCGCATTTTCTTTTAAACGTGGAATGAGGATTCACGACCCGTAATTCCACACCAACCGTGAGTATATGATTGTATATAGGACGAAACCGGTTCGCCCTAAGTAAATTGTAGTCCAAGGAGGGGTCGGAATTTGGGGGTATCGGGACTCGAGGGGAAACTTGAAGGCAGTACATGATGACGTGGAAGGCTTTTTGGGACGCGATAACTTAGGTATCAATCAAAGAGCCGTGTCAAAGGATTGTGCAAATTTCTTGTTGACTCACGATCATCTCGTTTACTTGCAGGAGGATTTGGAGCCAAATTATGCCAGCAAATGGGCTATTCCGAGTTCGTCAAATATGCAATTAACTAATTACATTAACCTACTAAATCAATCTTTACATGTACCTTATAGCAGCAGAATCATAAAGGAGTGGCGCCAAACAGACCCAAGAGTTTACCAAAATCAAATTTACTAACAATTAACCATTTGAGTTATATTTAATTACCTGTCCAAATAAACATGTATAATATCTTTTATCAGCGTTTAACTACGATTTTGTTAGGGTGCAGGGAATCAGAATAATTACAATAGGAAAGTTAGCTCATCCAGAGAATTCATTTAAGTCTAGGTTTGCAATGGAAAGACCAATTAAATTGTGAAACTCAACACCTCGATCAGAACCAAGGGGGTTACCACAAAAATGAAGGTAATTAAAATCCTATATCATAAATCAAAAAAATTACACAACGTTTGATGGAATTTAATTACAATATAAATACGGAAATATTTGCGTTCAAGTTCGTAAATAACGTATTAATTAGTTGAGTACATATGTCTATGAAGATATATAGTACAAGAGAGCTTTAAGTAGCTTTCTGTAGATATCAAAGAAAAGGGTCCAATTTTCATGGAGGCTTATGTGTTGTAGGGGAGGAATTTTCCATCCCTGCGAACACATATGCAAAGCCTTAGAGAAAAAATTAAATATCGGTCATAGCCAAGAGAGAAGAAAATTTTCTATTTGTTTTAAACAAAAAAAAAAGAAATATATAAAATTACTCTCACACCTAGAAAGGGCGGATCATTACAAGGCCAAGATGTATTCTACTCGCAGTATTTAATTAAAGCATCGGAAACATTTCTAGGCGACCAAATTTTCAAACCAAAAACATACGATTTTGCATTACTACGTATGGCATCGCCTTAAATATTTACATTTGAGTGAAGCAAACATAACAGTAATCAAAACATTAAGTAAATCTACATACATGCACAAAATATTTCAAAATTAAAGAAAAAAATATGTATTAGATGTGTTACCAGATGGATAGTTAATATATTGACGATAAAATGACAAATTGAAATACCCTCACACATTAGCAGTTCGCGTGTCTTTTTTTTTCTCTAAAAAATGAGTTAATTGGTCAATGAGGTATTTAACTATAACTGACGATATTCATAGAAACTTTCTGAATTCCGTTTTTCAAACAGATTTTATTAATTGTGCATACGGCGTCTTTCAATTCTAAGAGGTTCGTTCTTCTGCCTCCGTTCATTAATAAGACGTTCTAGGAGGAATATATATTCTTCCAAGAAGCCAGTAATTTTACAAAACGAACGACATTATTCAAAAAAGTTATGTACATTTAACCGGAGGTCATCGGACACATCGATCGCCGCGCTAAATTAGGCGGCTTTCGTCTACCGGCTGGTGGAATATTTTATATCAACTGTTAGCCGTACTCGCGCATTCTGCCTTAAGCCATCTAATATCCATAGACAACGGATTTATTCAATATCGTATTGAAATAGGGATTTATCGATTGACCGCGCTAGACCCTAAGCGTCCTGTATTTGGTCTTTGTCCCTGTAATTGGGCCACCTTCTTCCATATGCCCAATTTCTCCTCAAACATTTTGGATTTGCTTTTCACACCTGGTTTTGAATTCAAAATGATAGAAATTATTTATCTGTTTGATGTCTACCGTGCATTCACTTCGTCGTATTTTCTCAGTTTATCTTGTTGATAGTAAAGTCTATAGTCTCCGTACTTCAATAACGAACTAAAAATTCATAGTATGACTAGGACTAGGGTGAAAAAGCTTGTTATAAACTTCCCAGTAAGAATGAAAACAACACGTCTAAAATTTTAGCGACAACATTTCGCCGTTGAAATAAATAAATTATGTAATATTTTCATCTGTGAACTCGTAACGGCGATTCGTAGCCATTCCGTGTTCTGTACAAGTTTGCTAATTAGCAGAGCATTTTAATACAAATTCTATGAATCTCAGAGATTATTTTCCCCAAGAACAACAAGGTAGAACAAGGCTAGCATTGCTACGTGACGACTTTTAATGTTTCATTTGTTTTGATAAATGAATCTGTAGTTATCGTGGTGTATAAATGAAAAGATCTCTCACTCAGTATAGCGTTTATTGATAAATTGTCAGCTGATTTTACAATCACACTATTTGACGTTTGTTGTGTACAAATACTAGGAATGCGCGCGAGACTAAACCGTAGTAATCGCAAGTAGGTGCAGCCGACAATAGTAATTACTGAACACTGATAATATGCTCGCTGCGTCGGGCCTATTTATATTGTTCGGCGGGTGGCGACAGCAGGTAGTTAAGTGGCAACTAAATCGAAGACACTCGCTCGATCTGGATCATTCGCGAACTTTCGACGGCGTGGCAATTATGCCTAGGCCGTAGGCTCGAACCTTTTGGCGAGTTCTCGTAGTATCCCAGACGGACTGCAGTATTATTGTCGCGAGTAGATACTTAAAACAGGTAGGTTGCTTTGTTTACGAGGCGAATTGGAATGCAGGTACATAATTCGGGAGTAGGTCGAGCGGTTTATTATTAATTATTTAATTTAGATTTTTCTCGACGCTACAAATCTATCAAGCGATCTCTAGACAGAATAAAGAGAATTTTTCCAAGTATTTTGGGGCTCCGGATCAGAGGTGGCTTCCAAATTCAACAGTGGGGCGCACTTATACACAGTCAACAGTTGTATACTATAAACATATCCAAAGTCCTATACAGTACGTCCAGCTTCTGAACGGTCAACTTGACTCTGGCTTCGATGGATCTCCGGTGCCAGTGCCGGTCACTTAGAGTTACCTACACTTAAAAATTGAAATTGATGATAAATAAACGATCTCCATGGATAAATGAATCGAAGGGTTGTTTGAAATTGCTTTAGTTATATGTAGTAAAATGTCAACATTACTAATCTGAAGCAAAACTTACCTGAGAAGAAGATACATCTCAACTTAATCCTTATAATCCTCACAAAGGAAAACCCTAAAAAAACATGGAACACTATAAATGAAATAATGAATAAAAATGATAAAAATAAGTCTAAAATAAATGTCATAAACAATAATGGAACTAAAATAAATGCTATCTGTGAACCAAAAATGTGCGCAAATATTTTCAACAAATTTTTCGCTACCGTCGGTCAAAAACATGCATATAAAATTGACCAAAATTATCAACCTGATGACATACATGAAGATAAAATAACAAACAGCAATCTTTCAATTTTTAAACCGATTCAGAAAAAAATATTGAAAACATAATACAATCACTTAAAAATGGTAGTGCGCCAGGATACGACGGTATAACTATAGAAATATTTAAAAAATACTGCAATTTTCCAACCAAACCGACTACGCATATAATTAATGTAAGTACTAAATACGGAATATTCCCGTCTAACTACAAAAAAGCCATTATAATCCCAGTATATAAATCCGGAGATTCAAAAGAAGTAAACAATTATCGCCCAATATCCTTATTATCCAACATTGCAAAAATACACGAAAAAGTAATAAAAAAACAAATTACTGATTATACAGATAACCAAAAAAGTATTAACCCTAGTCAATACGGTTTCAGAGATAAACTTAGCACACAAGACGCAATTGCAGAATTAACTAAGCTTATTTACAAAACATTAGATAGAGGCAAAAAATGCTTAAGTATATTCATTGACCTCCGTAAAGCTTTTGATAGTGTCTCACATTCAAAATTAATTAATAAACTAAATAATATAGGAATTACTGGCAAAGCTAAAAAATTGTTAAAAAGTTATCTCTATCAAAGAACTCAACAGGTTAAAGTAAACAACGAATTAAGTGAAATAGAAAATATAGATTTTGGAATTCCACAAGGAACTGTTTTGGGACCTTTACTATTTATATTATATGTAAATGAACTTTTTCAACTCCCAATCATTGGAAACATTATATCTTACGCAGATGATACAGTGATAACTATTGAAGCAAATTCTTGGAATGAGGTCGAAGTATCAGCTAATAATGCAATAAATATCGTTAAACTATGGTTTGACGAAAATTTATTGACACTAAATGTCGAAAAAACCCATTTTATACCTTATAGCCTAACAGGGAATAACTCAAATGTAAATCTAAACATAAAAATTCACGAAAGAAATTGCCTCCTTAGATTCGCACCCTGTAATTCAAACTGTATACACATTAGTAGTAAAGAAGAAATAAAATATCTTGGAATAATTATTGATAATAACATCAAATGGAAAAGTCAAATAAATTCCACAGTAGACAGAATGAGAAAACTGATCTATATATTTTTTAGACTAAGAAATATTGTATCATTAAAAATACTAAAAGATATTTATTATGCTCTGGCACACTCTGTACTACAATATGGAATCGTGGCTTGGGGGGGTGCATATAAATCACCCCTACTCCCATTGGAAACTATTCAAAAAATATTAATAAAAATCATCTTAAAAAAGCCATATTACTACCCAACTATAAATGTTTTTCAAGATTTCCCGGTTCCCCCACTTACAAAAATTTATGACAAAATTGCACTTCTACAAATACATAAAGATTTCTTTAGTAAAAATAATTTACCACAATTGAATATTAGCAAAAGAATAATATCTGTTGGAGGACTAACCGTACCACTAGCACGAACCACAACAGCACAGCATCACTATATTCAAGGGTGTAAAATTATTTAATAAATTACCCCTTGATATACGATCGGAAGAAAACTACGAAAAATATAAAAAAAATTAAATTAAAATATTCTTGTACCACCTCATAAATTTATTTATTGTTTAGAAATATGTTTTTGCCTTTTCAATTCTTTGAATCATTTATTAACTAACCAATATTTTTATTACTTTTATTTTTATTTTTTGTTAAATTACTAATATTTTTTGTTTAATTTAAACAAATGTAGAAATATTTTGTTGTCCTCTCCTAAACACAAGCAGCTGCTTTATTAGGAGGGTGATTGAAATTTTGGTGTTTATATTGTTATAAAATTGTAACCTTGTTTATATGTTTCAATAAAAATTTAAAAAAAAAAAAACTTTAATATTTACTTCTTACTTACCCTCAAAACATTCTGTAATAGAGGATACAATATAGTTCTATTGGATTCGTGTTAAATAGTTCAACTCTTGTGCGGAAATTGCAACTCATCGAAATTGCACTCGTACCAGTTAAACATTTTAACACTGAAGTGCTACGTCTTCTATACACTTTTCCTGGATTATTTGTTAAGGCTACCTTGTAGTATGCATTTGTCCCCGTCACGATGTAACAAATACATTTTTATAATGAAGTCATTGTATTTTATTTAATGACTTTTCAAATTTATCTGTGATGTTAGGCTGAAGGGAAAGGAAGAAAATTGAGAAAATACATATTGTAGAAAGGATACCAGGTTTTTTAGATCTGGTCGCTAAATACGGTTGAAGCCATTTCAACCAACGTTTTTTTGCTGAATGTAATACATAGTTTATGAGCACGTACTCGGTGGACTTTAACTAGCAATTTCTGAGCATATTTATATCGAGTAAAAAATTTATTTGAATTTTTCTCTCTGATGAGGTATATTTTTTCAATTAAAAACAAACAATTTTTTTTACTGTCCCCACTTATCGCCAATTATCGCCGACTTATCAGATTGCCACACGTCCCAATGGATCTGTTTCAGATTATCAGCGAGTCCGTCTGCGGCGGTTGGCGTTAAGTGTGAACACAGAATACACGGGTAAAATCTGCACCACCTACGTGGTAGCCTGTCAGCTGTCAGTTTGTGTTTATGAAATTAAAGTGACTTAAAACAAAGTAATAGCTATAATTTTCATAAACTTTGATGATAAGGAAGGGATATTTATAATAACAGTTGAAGTTTTGGATTTAGTGCGTTCTTAGTATTAATTTTTTTTAACTTAGCAGTTTTTTTTATTCCTCCATTCATTTTAAATTTGAGATAAAATAAAAATGCATTTGGATACTTATTTTGTACACAAAATAAGCGTCACTAACCGGCGTCACAGGCGAGTAGGAATCAATAAATCATTTCGGTAAAGCTTATCGGCGCCGTTACGCGCGTAAACAAATCTGAACCTGCTTTCACTATGTGGCGTCTCGTAAATTGACGTACAACACGCGCCGACTAATCAGTAAGCCGAAAACTCCGTGTCCTTTGTGTTCGTACACGTTAGAACAGAATTCACGTGACGTTATGCGCTAGGCCCAGTGGCGATGTTCGATGAAAAAATATATTTTTTGTTTTAAATTAAAAAAACTTCTTCCCTCGGCAATTTTTTAACTAAAAATATCTTATGAATCGCTGATTAAAGTCTTTCGAGTACGTGCTCATATATTCTGAATTAGATTTCCCGTTTCTCTAATTAGAAAACAACTTTTCTAAAACCCGCTTAAAAAGAATTCACCAAATTATTTTTTGTAAAATATATTGTAAATTTTGAATAAAATTTCCGAAAATTTAGGAGTCCGTAAATGAGGTCATCTGATTTAAACGAAGGTAACATCGTACGTGTTAGCCTATACAGTTGATGGGCATATCCTCGCGGCATCAGTGCTGGACCCTCGTCACGCGTGACAGGACTTGAAAGGGAGACCTTTACTTTACAGCCGGTATTAGTGAAATTCCCCAGAAAACTACTCAGGTTATCAAAAAATGCTTGTTGTGCAAAATTGTAATTATTTGATGAGTTTCTTCGGCGTGATTCAAATATTTGGTAAGGTCCTATTTTTGTTTTGAGGGAGATGTTTTTTAGTAAAAATGGAGGCTGGCGTGTTTTTGAAAACACAAAAATGCGGTCTAATTATAAAATATTAGTAGTATGACTCTAAATATAATTGATAACTTGCCACTATTATTGCTGACGCAACTATATGCATCTCCCTCTAATATATGTTCCTGCATTCCTCCACCCAATTACCTGTCCCTTTCTGACAGTTTGGAGAACCTACACGTCTACATTAGTCATGTTACAACAATTTATTTTTACAAGTCTTTTAAGTCAACCCGTGCAGTGCACATGTTAAGTGTTTATTCAGTGCGTTTAATTCGAGTATATTACGGAAGCTTGTACGCTGATAACCAGCAGTGTCCCCCAAGGCCATAATGTTGATAAAAAAGACCAAGAGTTAATCAGAATCCCTTTACAATTCTAACTGTTTACCACAGCTACCAGATAAACTGATTCGCTTACAATATTTGCGACTCCAATTATCCTAAGACTTAACTTCCATTTATTGACCAAATGCACATATGGGTGCTGATTCATTAATTCAACGGCTAATATTGATTGAAATGCGTATTTTCAGATGAAAATAATTTCAGAAAAAAATATCATCTATTATTTTATACACAAGTGTCAATGAATAACAAACAATTTTGGGAACACAACGCGAAAAAATGAGCTAGTTTTCCAAGAAGATCCTACTTCTGGGTTAAAACGTGACATACATTTTTATTACACGAAGTGCTTGAAATTGGAGACCCGGGTAAGTCCAGGGGGTTAATTCGTCTCACTGACGTTAAGTAAGGGTAGTGAGGATTTCTCTTTAAACTACCCCCAAACCAAAAGATACTACCACTTTGCCAAAAGGCCTGACTGCTCTAACTGATTGATATCGATGGTTCACCGATGATTTATACCTTTCAGTGGCCAGGCTGATGAAGCTATTATTTTTCATTTAATGTATGACAGGCAGAAACGACTTAAAATAAATGTCACGTCTTAATGGGAAGACCTTGGAAATGGGTTATTCGTTTAGAGAGAATAATAAGAACTTTTTTTTCATTTCATGACAAAGGACTTATTATAATGGATAGTTTAGATCAAAATGTTTGTTACGCTTGTAATGTTTTAGAACTTGTAGAGGACATAATCAATGTTTTATGATAATGAATAAAAAGCATCTATTTTGTTTGATTTTATTTTGGTCGTGCTGTCTTCAAGTGGTCATTACAAGTGGTCAAATTACGTTTCGAAGGGCAAAACAACTAATTAATACAAAATTTAAAAAAAAAATTGACACGGGGGCTTTTTTTCAAATGTTTCCGACTTTCACCCTTCAAGGATGTTCTAGGGTACATTTAAAATTTTTGAGAGAGGGAGGGTGGATTTATGTATTAATTTTGTTTGAAAATTAAATCGAAGATTGGAGTTGAATTCAGACTTATAAGAGATTAGATGTTGAATGGAGGGGAGGTAATTTTAGATAAGGCTTTATAGAAGATAGGGTATTTATTTACAGAGAGATAAGTTGTTTTATTAAATTGTAATTCAATATATTATATAAGATAACTTGTCTGTCTTTTCCCAGCTTGGCACTTGTTAACTTGTAGATAGTTTTTTTCTCAATGTATCATTTTTGTTGTAAGTTTAACTTTTGAATTTTCGAGGATTTTTGAATATTTTTTTCCTAAACCCGTATTTTAAATTTTGATATAATTGCCGGAGTATTGGATACTTTCAGTATCAGCCGGTGAAAAACAACAAGAATTCAGAATTGAAACAAATTCGAAATTGCTTTAAATGACCTTTGCCGTGTTTTATGACTAGATTTGAATACTACCCCCTCACGACAACCTTCAACATCACGACATTCCCCCGATTTGGGATACCATAGTCTCACTGGCTCCGTACAATTAGGACTCTTGTGGAATATTCACAAAAAATCATATGTTTTAATTTATCACATCATTTCAATCTTATAAAACGCACATAATAGAAGATATTATTTGTGAGGAATTGTTGAACTTTCGAGATAAAATCAACACTTTTCCCCTAGAGACCAATTTATCCTACAGTTACACGTTAGTAGCTCTTGTAACGGGGGAAGTTCTTCCATACGTCTGTCATATCAAAGTAACGATGTTTGTTTTCTTTCCCCGCCAGAGAAAGAAGTTAGCAAAGGCGATAGCTTGAGATTAAGGTATAAACGCTGGTATGACAGTCCATCCCCTTTCAGGCTTCCCTCGTTACTCGTGACTCGGGATAGAAACCTTTGTGATCTGGATATGCATCACTCTACTAGGATTTGGTTTAATTCATTGAAAATGTTAATGAAAATGTTAAATGTTAATGAAAATGTTACGGTAGATCTTTAGTTATTTTGAAGAGGAACTAAAAAAATGGAAAAATTTCAAAAGATTTTGATTTCCATCTAAGGGTACAAAACTTACAAATAAATCTGTTGGTCAATCATTTAAATGAATGAATTTACGTTGTTTCTTGATACTGTGGCGACTTTAAATTCTGTCGTATGAAAAAAACACTGTTTGAATCTTTTATTTATAAAATATAATTGTATGTCTACCTTTATAATAATATATATAAAAGTATATTATATATTCTGTAGATTATATAATAATATACAGAAGAGTATCTGTTGTGGCATAGCTTTATTTATTATATAATAACATACATAAGAGTATCTGTAGTGGCGTAGCATTGTTTATTATATAAACATATATTAAATAGTGTCTGTAATGGCGTAGCTTTGTGTAATATAAAGTAATATATAGAATAGTATCTGTAGTGGTGTAGTTTTGTGTATCATATAATAATACATAAAAGAGTAACTGTAATGGCGTGGTTTTGTATATTAAATCATATGTTCGAGGAACGAACAAGGGTTGGGATAGCCGTATTTTAGGGCTATTCCACACAGATAAAGCATGGGTAACGCCTATGGCTTATGACAGACGAATGCGATAACACAATTTGTAAGGTAAATTCACAGTCAACTTACCGGGTGGTGAACGAAGTCTACATCTCGAGAATCATCTGTCAGCACTGGAACGGTGATCGTTGTACGGTAGCACTCGTAAAGCAGGGTACTCACCTAACCGTGTAACATGTAACGTATCTGATACTGTATCAAGTGAGTACGTAGGCGCGAGCCTACTACGAGCCGCTCGCGGGTGGAGCGCAGTGTGCTCGCAGCGACCCGCCGACGGCGGTTTCACTGCGAGCACACTGCGAGCACTAAAGGCGGATCCGGGAGCTCGTAGCTGGATACGCGGTTACCGTGGACGAGCCGTACTCACTTTCAGATTGATACAGTATCAGTTACGTTACATGCTACACTCTTGGTGAGTACCCTGCTTTATGTTGAATTGGATTGCGATAAAATACTTTTAAGGGATTAAAAAATACGAGGATGATCGCGGTCTAGAGAAGATTTCAAACATTACAGCTATCCCCTTTTACTAACCCTGAAAACAGAACTGATGAAATTTTTTAATTAAAATAAGTAAAAAACTACTGCCTACATCTGATTTCGAAAATCCGGGCAACGCCGGGGACTTTACCTAGTAAAATATATTTTGAGTAAAATATATCCTAGTAAAAGATGCTCCCAGTCGTGCTCTGTCGAGAGACCACCATTTCGTATTAAAACGAGTTGCTTTTTTTGCTTACTGATTAGATTTTTACATTCAGGTAATATCCAACCATTCCCTATTCATTCACCTTTCTTTCCTCATACCTTTAGACCATCTGCCTCTAAAATATTCCAAACTGCCTAATATTTCCCAGGATCGAGATGTCATTTTTCTACTGGCCTCGGCAGTTCAAGTAGAATTTTAAGTGCAGTATCAAATAAAATAAATCTTACGTCTTTCAATTTTTAAAATTTATATAAAAACCATTATTAATTTCCAACAATTTACTAGGATTTTTCTAAGGGCTTGGTAAAAAAAATATAAGCAAGATTTTTACTGAAAAGGACAAATAAATAAAGAATATAAATATATCATCTGTAAATGGCTTCTGCGGAGTTTAATAAAACTTTCGGAAGGCGAAACAGCTGTCACGCGTAGTAATAATTCAACAGCAGTACTTGCTTAAAAGAAAACTTTATAAAATTAATTAACGATATTATTTATAAAATAACCTTAAAATGGAGTTCAACAATTTAAACACGTTAACAATAAAAATAAAAATCATCTTTGTTTTTTAACAATAGCTGGAGAGGTAAAAAGATATGCCTTAACCAGTCTCTCCAAGCCCAGACCACCACACATCAGATGGGTACATGCATCCGACCCAGACAATTTTTACCCCACCAACCCGGACACACCTGCTAAGTCCCTAAACGTAATGAACTACTCGGGGTGAATTAGGTGTTGGTTATCAAATTGATGATTATGTTCAAGAATGAAACAAAAGTTTAAAAAAGAATTTTCTTAAATATGCAGTGTTCCTATAAATTTAAAAAAATACTAGAAATATTTTAACATGTTATCATTTTAAACTCAATTTTAAAGTAAGCATAAAATAAGATTCAAAGTTATCTGAATGGTTAATAGTTGGACGAAAGTTCTCCATTTTACTGTTGGTCAAACTAGCGTACAAATGTTTGGGAATGAGGGTCCGGACCCCAGGGGGCGATTATTCTCGATTGAATTTTCAAAAGAAGAAACGTACGGATTTGGGAACGGATTGCCGGCGACGGGATATTGTTCCTTTTGTCAGCGAATTGGAAAAACCTAATATACGGACATCGATGTAAGATTGACAAATTCAGTTTCATCACTTTTTTACACTTGAATGGAATGTTTGTAGATTCAAAGGATGTATTATTGCTTTTTATTAATAAGGAAGGCAATTTAGGATATGTTTGTATCGTATTTGAGTGAGCGTTAATAGTTCAAACGAAATTGGCAACGTCCTGACTAAGCCTCCCGACGCACCGAGCGGCTTCCAACTAGCTTATTATATTTATATAAATTATACGGCTGTTTATATATTTTTAAATTATCTCCACATAGGAGGCCTTGAGGAAAATAATTTCATCTTTGTGGATGCTGTTTGGGGGGTTTTTTAAGCTCTGGGAAGAAAAACACCCGCTACGCAGCAGGTGGGCAAACGCATCCGCCGCCAGGACCTAGACAACCTCACCTCATGAACCCGGGCATGCCTGCTAATACACCAAACGTAGCGAAACACTTGGAGTGACCAATGGCAGGTGTGTTGGTTTGTAATGGGCTTTTACAAAGATGTGATAATATTGTACATAGTAATACAGTGGAACAGTTATCAAAAGTAAAATTTTCTTTTAAACTTATTGAGAACCCATGCAGAAGAAAAGTATTACGTTAACCTAAATTATTATTATTATTGAGATACGTTATTATAGCCTTCTTATAACTAAATTCCGCGAAGTTGAACAAATCTACAATATCTGCGATTTATATTGACATCTACATGTAATCTAGGTACAAGCGAGTATCTAAAGTCCTGATATTATTATTGCAATTAAAATTATTTTTCAATCGAGTAGTTCTATGTGGTTATGTTGAAGGTGATTAGACTCAATAAATCAGAGCTGTCTACGATTCCATAAATCATTTAAAAAATAAAAGTCTAGTCGTAAACAAGTCATCTATCTGAGAGTTTTAGTAATTTTAATTCTTTCTTCAAGTGGTTGTAATTATTTATAGTTTATATTGGTAGACCAAGTTTATAATTAATGTAGCTTAGAAATTTATGCTGAATCATTTCACGGGAATCGGAGTGGATTTTAAAGTAAGCTTGAAGTAAGATAGTAGAATTATATTCGACTTGATTTTGAACTAAAAAAGAATACAAAATTGTACAAGGTTTATATGTCAAGTGTCAGCCATTACGGATAATGAATCAAAGCTTTTAATAATTACACCAAGCTTCCAAAAGAGAAAAATAAAGAGTATGAAATCAATTGTGACTGTAATAATCGTGTTTTTGGGTATACCCATCAAATTATTAGTTCTTTTGACGGCATCAATCAGTGTATTGTAATGATTTTTTTACCTCAGCTGCATTAAAACAATAAAATTACCACATGCGCCAAGCAATTTCTTTTGCATTTATAGAAAAAGCAAAACGATTATCAAATAACACGTAATAATAACTACATTTGGAATTAACTCCTTACAATAAATCGCATATGCGCATTATTAGTAACCTAAAACTTCCAGTAAATAACAAAAAAATGTTGGCAAAAGTTATTAAAATATATTTCCTCGGCAACTTCATTAACCAGTGATAATCTTTCTTTGGAACTCTCTGACTTCTGTGCATCATTCTAAGGTTGGGTTGTTTCAGAGAATTTGAACAATTCATCAAATTATAAGTTAATTTTCAAGTTCGGTGAAAGTTCTATTTCAGTTTTGGTGAAGCAATTGGCCAATAATAATATAATAACAGAACTTGAATAGAACCTCCACAGAACTTGAATAGAACCTTCACAGAACTTGAAAATCAACTTTGAAATTTGATGAATTGTTCAAATTCTCTGAAACAACTCATTCTTAATGTATTTATGAAATAATTTTCAATTCAAGTTAAAATCTGTGTACACTTTTCATAGATTTCCCTTTTAAATTCGTATTCATACCTAAAAATAATTTCAATTAAATTGTATATTGTTGTCTTTCCCGAAATGAGTATTATTAAACTCATTGGGAATAATTTAACATATTTTTTTCTTGTAATATTATATCACTCAAATAAATAAATAAATATTTTACTATTTAGAAACAAACAATCGCCTTTTCCAGGATCGCCGTTATCCGTGACTCGCGGCGAGCATCCCGGGAAAAAATGGTGTCGTCAATGGGGCTAATCCTTCGATGGGAAAGCCTGAATCCCCTATTATAGTCACAATAATTGATTTCTTACACTTTATTTTGCCCCTTTTACAGCTTAATCACTTTTCACTAATTGGTACCGGCTCGGTACCTAGTGCGACTTAGCATTTGAGAAACTGTTATTTTTGCAAGGACATAGTATGAATTATCAATATATTATTATCTTAAAACACCTTTCGTCAATAGACAATCAACATTTACAACAATAATTATATTACGTAATTGTAAAAAGCATTCACTTTGTGGCTCATCATGATTTACAATAAAAACACATAAATTTGTTTTTGACCAATATTGTTTTATTTTCACTCTAATTATATAATCATAATTATATTAAGTAAGTAAGTAAGTACTAATCATAATTATATTAAGAAAAAAGAGTGTGCAGTTAGATTTAATAAATTTGAATACAAATTTCATATATTACCGTGAATACTGAGAATATCGTTTATTATGGTAAAGGCACAGCTACCAATAAATCAAGTCGCTCCAAAATATCACATGACTACATCAATAAACCTCGAACGGATATATTTTATATTTGAAATTTGTGAAACAAATAGCTTTGTCTGAAAGTCAGCATCACAAAACTGTTTCCTTGTAGGCAAATTTAATACTGAATTGATTCAAGCGAGTAAGATTGAATTGTTTTTTTATATTGATATTTTTATATTAGCTCCACACAGGAGGCCATGAGGAAAATAATTTTGAAACAAAAGAGATGAGGTTTGAGGGGTAGGAATCTGGTGGTTAGGGTGTCCAGGAGTGATGGACGAATGAATCATTTCTCCCACTGCTGTGTAAGGCCATGCTGCAGAGGTTCAAGAGTCTACCACAACCCGTATCTCCCGATTCTAAAGCATCCACCGCTAAGACATAGACAAACCTCTCCCGTGATCCTGGCGCTCTGGCTAAGTCGCTAAACGTAGCCGACCACTTGGGATGAATTATGGCAGAGGTATTGGTTTTCCAATAAACGTACACGACTCCAAAATTGACCTGAAAATCTGTTTTACCTACGCTTTATGAACTAAAAAAACAACAACGATGTGCAATTACATAAATAAATCTTTTTTTCCAATCAGATGTCGTCTTTCGATATTTTTAACTGTTGCATCACAATAGACTCTACAAAAATAATTCATATCCCATGGGCTATCTTAAGCAAAATGTAACACAAACAGTGACGAAATATTTACAATCATTGGTAAAACCATAATAAAATGTAACACAAACAATGACGACATATTCACAATCATTGGTAAAACAGTAAAAAAATTAAACACAAACAATAACAACATATTCACAATCATTGATAAAACTATAATAAAATGTAATACAAATAATGACGACATATTCACAATCATTGGTGAAACCATAATAAAATGTAACACAAACAATAACAACATATTCACAATCATTGATAAAATCATAATAAAATGTAACACAAACAATGACGACATATTCACAATAATTGGTAAAACCATAATAAAATGTAACAAAAACAATAACAACATATTCACAATCATCGATAAAACCATAATAAAGTGTGTAGCGTCGAGAAAAATCTAAATTAAATAATTAATAATAAACCGCTCGACCTACTTAGTACCTACTCCCGAATTATGTACCTGCAGTCCAAACCGCAACGTAAACAGAACAACCTACGTACTTCAAACACCTACTTGTCTACCAGGTGACAATACGTCACGAGCCGTCTTACACATACGAGAACTCGCCAGAAGGAACGAGTCTGCCGCCTATGCATAATTGCCGCGCTATCGAAGGTTCCTGAAACATACAGTCTGTGCGAGTGCCTAGGATTTAGTTGCCATCCACCTACCTACTGCCGCCGTCGGCCGTGTAGTATAAATATCCCCGACGCAGCAAGTCAGTCAGTTATCTATCAGCCGTCAGTCTACAAGGCTCAACGAGTGATCACCCGCGCTCTTCTTACTAGCGCGAAGGACATATACCCGGCTTCGCCCGTACCATCATGGACTCTATCGGGACATCATCTTAGCGCCTTGTCCAGATCGCCGTTCCTGGCCAGCGCTACTCGGATTACAAGCGCCCTGGTTCCAGTGTCTCTGACCAGCGCTTCTTCCACGCCATCATGACCATCACGAGGACATGCAGCATCCTCACTGGTCACACCGTTCCCGTTCAACCGCTTACAAGGTCCGCCGCACCTTCGGCCGTTTCGTCAGCACTGGAGTGCCTGAAGACCTACGTTCTTCGCCAGTGCCTGACCTTCATCGAGTCCCGGTCACCAGCGCCCGGCGTCGACTCACTGACCCGCGCTCGACCACCACATCATCGCAGCAACCGGAGTATTCAACATTTTTTGTCCTACATCATTTCCTCGTCACGGCAACTGACTCACCAATAAACACATGTGAGCTTCACAACTTTCTTTCATTTCGTGCCTCTCTCCTGATCCCCAAAAGTGTAACACAAACAATGACTACATATTCCCAATCATTGGTAAAACCATTATAGAGAAAAGTAAATTTCACATTCTGAAAGTAAAGATGAAATTAATGTAGTAAATGATAAAATAATGTAATATTTCCGGGAGATTTATGCAATTTTAGTTATTTCTAGCCCAAATTTGTGAAAATTATGGGATACTATAACTGTACGAATGAAAATTGACATCCGACTTCACTCATAAAGATTAAATCTATGGAATGTAAGCAAAACAAATACACATTTCAAATGTAGAATTAAAATATTTTTCTTGTAAAAAAAATTTTCATAGGTCGGTACTTTATCGATTGTTCTGACAATAAAAATATTTTTCTGTTAAAATATTACATTATAGATAGGTCATTTATAGATTATCTGCACTCTTCACACACTCAGTTTCATTATTGAAAATTACACTTTAATTCAAAGCAAATCCGATTTCATTTAACCTGAGTAACACGGGACAAACTCACAACAGAAATTAGTATTGTTTATATTATCGATAAAGTATCTACCCATGTAATTTAAAAAATATATACAGTGTGATGGCTGTGATGTACGGATTTGCTACATAAATCTTTTTTAGTAAATAATTGAAAAATTGTCATTCATATCAACGCGTCCATCGTACAGTTAAAATCATATTTCATACAATTACGAATCCAATTAGCACACTTTACATACATCATTTTCACACGCAGAATAATTATCGCCGATTATTGGGCCGAAACAATAAACACGGGTTATCTTATTGGAACATTCGTGACAAAATAGGCAACCCCCGTAAATTCCAGTATATATTCTCATATATTATATATTTGTCTGGTATATCTACCCTACCCGCTTTATATTATATTCCGGAATATTCGCCGAACGCTTGCCGATTAATAATCAACCCATTATTAAACGGGCATTATCAGCAGAGTTATTATTAATTTTGAATATGTATGCAGTGTTTGATGCCGTAATATTTGTGTATTGGGCCTACGAAAATTCGCTAATAATGTAAAGTAATTTACACAATTACCGAAAAGCATTTTGAGAATGCATGCAATATTTTAAAATTATTTTCTCAGCATCGTCGGAAAAAGCCATTAACTGGCCATTTAGCGCCATTTTTGTTTTTTTTTACAGATAAAATATTCCCGTGAAATGCCTAATCTTCAAACAAGTAGCGATAAGTAGAAGAGGACAATTATTGCCAAGCTTGTCAGATTATTACAATTTGATAGAAAGCTGAATCGAATCGGCGTTTAGCGGGGACCTTCCAAATATCAAGAACAAAAAATGACTTTGAATGACCATTTGACGACAATGTTACATTTGATTTTTTTGCGAAACAAATTGGCCTTAATTCAGTAGTTGCTTTTGTTAATTCAGTAATTAATATCTGATAGAAAGCTGAAAAGAATCGGATTTTGGCGGGGATCTTTCAAATACCAAGAACACAAAATAACGTTGAATGACCATTTGATGCAAATGTTACATTATTTGATTTTTTTGCGAAACAAGTGAGCCTAAATTCTGTAGTTGTTGGTAAGTTTGCATATGAAATATTAAATCGGGACTTATTACAGTAACTTTTTTATTTTATTTTAGTGTATTGGGGAAAAACAGTTACACATATATTTAATAAATAAACTAACATTGAGGTAACCAGTATAAAATAATATCCGCATAAAATTCATATGACATAAAAACAAACTATTAAATAAATAAGTGTTATTAATTGGATAAGAAAAATATAAAAAGAGCAATGTTTAAAAGTATATGGAGGAGCAACAAACTCGGCTATCAATTATACATAGAAACCGCACAGAAAACGATCTTAAAGGTAATACTAAAAAAACATAGACTGACTGATACAGACCAAATATTCAACAGCTGTGACGTACTAGATATACGCCAATTATACGTTAAAACACTACTAAACTGAATTTTTGACAAAAAAAATAAATTTCAACATACACAAAATAACACTAACAGACCAGTTAGACAAGCTCACAAAGAAAACATAAAAACTCCGACAGTAATTTCAAGCTTTGGACAAAGACACTACCAATACCATGCAATAAAAGCTTTCAACAGTTTAAAACTTGAAATTAAAATTGAGGAAAATAAAAATAAATTCACACACAAAATTACAAAATGGATTAAAGAACAAAAAAGACAATATTACCAAAATTTCATAGCATAAAATAAAAATAAAACCTACACGTAACACACAAAACCAATATAAACACACATCACTCACAAACACACAAGATTATTTTCAATGTACTATTTTTTTTAATTTTAAATATATTATTATGTATTTTTGATTTTAAATGTATAATTTTTCTCATTAAATGTATTATGTAATTTATATTTCATATTATAAAATGAAGACTTCAGCACGGGCAAGCCACCCAGTGAGGCCTACATTACTGGAAAACTTTGTAAAATTGTAAAAAATATTGTACCTAATAAAAATAAAAATAAATATAGACAGAAAGTGTAAAATAAAACTATAAAAATTATGTCAACAAATGGTAAATATCAGATTCTGAATATTTGTCAAAGTGTTTAATTTTGCGCACGTCCTTCTGAAAAATGAATTTTATGCGTAGTTGATTTTTGAGTGTGGAATAATTGGTTTGATCGTGTGTTTCGCTGGATAGTGAAATGAATATTTTATAGAATATGTCAACAGCGTTGTTGATGATTTTGAATAAAACATTTTGGTTGGATATTCTATCGATTATTATTTATTGAATGATGAGGAGGCTTTTAGTTGTTTCGGTGTTCTGAAGGACTTAAAATCTAACGGACTTAAAAGTTTTGAAAATTTTATTCAATTGATAAATGACCGTGAATGTGAAAACCTTACTAATTGAAAAGTAAAATCGAAACTGGCATAAAACAGTTCATAGAAAGATTCCTTTATACATACGATGTATAAATGACTTATCCAGTCAAAGAGGGTTGTTTATCTGTTGTATTACCTAGAATAATAATTTCTCGTCGAATTTCTGTTTTTTTCCAGGGTATTTTCAAAGTCTTTTTAATGTTCTATATATTTCTACATTTTAACATTTCAGAAACTATATAATAAAACCTTATAGATATTTTTATATGAAATATACTTTAATATTTTAAAAGTGGAATATTTTATTTTATAACATGAAAAAGATTGAGAAAAAACAATAATTTTTTATAAGAACCTCGCATAATTTCAGATCAATTACAACTGAAAAAACACAGTACTTTTATTTAAAAATTATACAAGAAAGCTGAAAATTAACTTTTTATCTTCTTCATACTAAAAAAAAACTTACTAACTTAACTTCCATAAAACAACAACAAAAATTCTAAAATGTTTAAAGCATTGCTTACACATTTAAAAGCGTTTATTTCTTCGGTACATGGTTACCATTACGCGCATTAGGTATTTATGTTATAAAAAAATTACTAAAGTGAAGTTCTTATAAAATTATATAACTGTCAAATTCTATTTGAATATTGGCATAACCGTTTAACCCCACTTTATGACAAAACATAAAAGTAGATTTTACAAATTCAATTATTACTCGTACATCATTATTTGACTAAAACTGAGGAAAAATAACACAAATATTTTGTATACATATTGAATTACACGAATATGATCGTAAATTTATCATTTCATGAAAAAAAAACACGATTTATGAGTACATTACAGAGAAAATGGAAAAAAAAACTATAAAACTCATTAGCAAAACATATATCAGCGGGAAAAATAAATACAACGCGTTTCCCATGAAAACATTGCTAGATGCACATTGTAGCCGGATCTAAAAAAGTGTTAAAAATTTGTTTTATCAGTACCAACTTGAATCTAAACTTTAACAGTATTTATACAATGTGTAACAAAAGCACCAAAAGTATTTTTGCTATTTGTTTTTGGGTGTTATGCCGTGTTGTGTCACACACACACATCTGCCCTGATGATGGACACTGTAACGTTGTCCGAAACGTTGGCTAAAGAAGGAGTTAGCGCAACATGGCATAACACAACAAAAACAAATAACAAAAAAAACAAAAGCACCGTTTAACGATTGTGAAGTGTTTAAGAACTTTTTTTGAGTACCTACTGTCTAATCTTTCAATTTTAACTTTGTATTCCAGAAGCAAAATTATTGATCCGAATTCTAATATCGATCGAATAAAAAGTACAGTGTAATCGGAGCCAATGTCAACTGAGAAATACCACGAGCTTGCCGGTAGACGGCGCTGAGCTGGCTGGTAGTGTTGCCAATATATAGACGATAATGTGGCTAGGGATTGAAACAATCATTTATTATTCTCGCTACACTGGTAAAAGTTTACAAAAAGAGCGAGAAGTAACGAGAGTAAAGCAGAATAAATTCGATTTTTGAAAGCGGATATAAAAAAAAAACATAATATAAATTCGAACGCAGTGAACATTGGCCTATGAAACACGGTAACTTTTTGTATATCCGTTTGTTTAATAACACGCCTTTGAGTTTTGAAACAACCGTGCCTTTGAGAGCATTAATGTAACCGTTCTGCCCTGATGAAGGCACGTTTATGCCGAAAGCGGCGCGTTATAATTAAATAAAGAAATTTAGATGCATTTTATCAATGTTTTACGATACAAGCTATTTCCAAAATATGGAACAAGTTTTGTGTGGGATAATAAGTAGCGAGGTTGACTCCGGCAATACAGAGTGAGTCAAAACAAAATAGTTTAAATAGTATTATAATAGTTAGGACGACCTCTTTTACATTCCAACTACTAACTATTTAAGACGTTTTCTCAATCCTGTACTCCGTCTAGATAAATGTATAATCTCTATCTAAGGTTATCGTCCTAAGATCCCAACCATCTTATTTATTTCTGTCAAAAAATAATAATTTAATACATTTGGAGTAAAGTAAAAACATAACCTTTGGACAGTTAAAATCTTGAGTTGTGTAAAAAATACTGACCGAGTAGTTAATATAGTCAGTTTTTGTCTTATTTAGTTCTGCGTGTTTAATTTAAAATCACATGGCATAAAAAGCATACCCGTTAATCTCTATACATATTTAATAAAATTAATTCCTATTGGTCACTTAACAAAATCATTAATCATAAATCACCCCGTCCAAATATCCATAATCTAAAACAATATTTGTTATCTGTTACACAAATTCGTGAACGGGATCAAACAATCTGGTATGGAAATTGGCAATTAAATTAATTACTTGAAGTTTTGTGTTTGTTTAAAAGTTTCTGGGCTTTCATCGGATAAACGGATATCAGACCGGCATCGGAATACGACAGATTGGCCTTTACGATAATATTTTTACTTTTATTAATATATAATTATCATGAACATTTTCACCATCTTATTGCAGGTCGTTTTATAAATACCTAATCATTTTTCGACGGGGAACAGAAGATATTGTGCCACTGTAAAAAATTTTAAGACAACTGAAGAATATTAGTTGAATACTCGTAGATGTGATACATTTGGAATACTGTTATTTTAGTAAGTTTTATTTAAACACCCTAAAATTAATTTTCCTTGTGACATCGCCTGGACTAAGCGGCATAACGCAACTAGGAAATTAATAATTTGGCTGTCAATAGGGCAACATTTACAGAATGAAATCAAATATGACCATAATTGTCTATTCGGGTCGTACCATCAATGTTCAACTATTTATTAATAATAATAATATTTAATTCCAGGATGTGGGGAGGTTAGTGCAATCCCACACGTCCCATATAGATATACATTTTTTTTGCACAATAGATATAATAAATTATCAAATAAGGAAAACAATGCAGGGTGTGGTCTTGAGTGCGCTTGGGCCCAGCGCTCACTCAGGAGTGGCGCTTGGTGCTGGTAGGCTGCGGTCACCAACGTGTTGGCGGAGGCCATTAGCCGCATCCTGGCTCCAGTGACCCGGTGTCTCATCAGGCCGGCAAATCCATTCAGTTCTAGTTCCGTGAACATTGTCGATGCGCTGCTGTATCTTCGGTATCCAAATACTATTCTACAGGCGTCATTATATTGAGTTCGGAGTCGTTCCATCGAGCAAGTTCGGTAGTGACACCATGTCTCACACGTATACAGGCCAGTACAGAATGCGTTGAACAGTATTTTTTTAACGGTATTGCTGCATTTGCAAAATCTGCGGGCAATCATGTTAGAAACTATGCTAAGGCTTCTCTTTTGTCGTTCGATATCGCCATCGTCCGATAGGTCTTCATTAATAATGTGCCCCAAGTATTTCACGTTCGAACATGTATTTATTTTTGCCTCGTTAAGGTATACGGGGAGCATCTTACTTGTATCTTGACTTTTTCCGTGGTGGAACGCAATCAATTTCGTCTTCTTCGGGTTGTACATCATATTATGCTGTTTTCCATATTCTTCACAAACGTTTAGGAGTAATCTTAATCCCTTCATCGACGGAGCTAGGAGGATCATGTCGTCCGCGTAGCTTATATGATTCATACATATACTCTTAACACAACAGCCCGCTCTGATGTCCAGGCGACTTGACAACTTGTCCATGTATACATTAAATAGAATGGGGGACATACACCCTCCTTGCCTTACTCCTGACCGCAAATGATTATTGATTGACTTGACCAAACATTAATTTATTATAATAAAGACATTGACTAGTGGCACATCCCCACGTTTTTTTTGTGAGTTACTCTTTATAGAAGTTAGGATCCTCCAAAAATCTTTAACACTGACTAGTTTAAACACCTTCAACATACGTTTAGCATAAAGCAATTGTTAAATGCTTAAAATAGATGGCTATTCATTCTATTGATACTAAGTACATTCATAATATAATAGTTTTATTTAAATAAAAATGTATTGCATGAAAATGCTGATTTCTGAGTTTTAATCGTGTTTATACTAAGTACATTCATAATATAATAGTTTTATTTAAATAAAAATGTATTGCATGAAAATGCTGATTTCTGAGTTTTAATCGTGTTTACAGGATCATATAAGAGAGGATTAATTCATTATTGGCAGCAGCAAAAACCCTTATTGGTATTTCGTACAGCCAGAAATATTCAAGTCAAAGCTAAATCTCACAGCTTATAAACGGAGAAACAAATCCTGAAGTAAATGCAAATATTTTCAAAAAACATTTCGCAACTACTATGCAGACCATCTCTTCAAACGAAACGCGTTTGAACGCCTATGATGACATTGACCCCATAGTCACTACAAACATGGTGAAAAACGCCATTAAAAACATGAAATCCGGAACATCAGCAGGACATGACGGCAAGGCGATGCCAAACGTAGTAATGCAAAATCATGTGTTTTTGGTTTGAAAATTTGGTCACCTAGAAATGTTTCAGATGCTTTAATTAAATACTGCGAGTAGAATACATCTTCACCATTGAAATAACCGAGTATTTTTTAGATAAGTCTTTTTATAAGCCAAGAAAAAAATAATGTAAAGGCCTATGAACTGATACTGCTTAAAAGTTCAAAATCTCCTACTTACAAACCCATTTTCGGTTATGATTTTATTGTATAATGTGGAAAATTAAGTTATCTATAAAATGATCGAAAAAAATTAAATTATTATGCCTGAACATCCACAAAATAAAATAAAAGGCACTTTTTGGCCATATTTTTTTCCTGCATAAATCAAAACAGGTGGATGGCGTTAAGCGGGGATTTAAACCTTATCGCCATCTACGTAAGGGTTGTTATTGATAGCGGCTTAATTTAAAATATTACACGACGTAGTGCATCGCCTTAAGTATCGAACACGTCAAACATGCAGGGGTAGCGATTCTGAAACTACTGGCAACATTGTTTACTGATATCATAAAGAGTGGTTATCTACCCAAAGACATGACAAAGACAATCATAATACCGATAGTAAAATCTAAACTGACAGACATAACTTAACAGGAAAATTACAGACCTATATCCATCGCCACCGCCAGAATATTTGAACGAGTTCTCTTAGATCAAGTCGGACCGAAATTGAAAACGAAAGACAATCAGATGGGTTTTTAAAACAGAATGTTCCACGGACTCGGCCATATTCTGCGTAAAACGGACGCTGGAATACTACAGGAAGAGAAAAACAACAACTTACGCATGTTTTCTGGACCTTAGTAAGGCATTCGACAGAGTTTCCCACCCCTTACTATGGAAAAAACTAAAGGAAAGAGGGATACCATGGGAAGTGGTAAAAATTCACGACTCATGGCACCATCAACAGGAAAACCTTGTAAAGTGGAATTATGGATTCTCAGAACCCTATTTCTTGAAAAGCGGGGAGATGACAGGGAGGATGTATGTCCCCAGTACTGTTTAACTTATACATGGACGAATTAACCCACAGGTTAAACAATGCTGGAGTGGGCTGCCACATCGGAGGTCTATGTGTTAACAATATGAGCTACGCAGATGATATGGTTCCGATGGCACCGTCAATACGGGGATTAAGAATTCTCCTGAAAATCTATGAAGAATTTGCTCACGAAACCAACATGATCTATAATGCGAAAAAAACAGCACTTTTGGTCATAAAACACGGGGAAGGCCCAAAAAACATTCCCCCAGTCTTTTTGAATGGTGAGATTCTGAAAACAGTAGAAACCACAAAATATCAACAACAAGTTAACGGATGATGAAGATATTGACAGGCAGAGGCGAGTACTGAGTATAAAATGTAACATGCTCAGTAGAAGATTTCGGCTCTGTAGTCAACGAGTGAAAAGGACGCTCTTCTTAGCCTTTTGCACCACCCTGTACACATGCGAGATCTGAGCTAATTTCAAGAAAAGAACAAGGGAAAGGCTTCGGGTGCAATATAACAACGCTTACCGATTGATGTTCGGACTCCCCAGGCACTGCAGTGCCTCCTCAATGTTTACAGAAGGGCGAGTTCCAGGATTTACAGCTCCGTTAAGAACCAGGATTGCAGGACTGAGGGAAAGGATAAACTATTCCAGAAACATTATTATCATAGAATCCCGTCTGACTTCAGGATCGAGCATTGAAGACCATTGGAGAAAGATACTTGCTCCCACAATCTTAGATCCGATGGATTCCCGTGCTTCTCTGCTTTAATTTAATTTCATTTTCAATTTAATTTTTTGATCTCTTTTTATTTATTTTACTATATGTAAATACTATCTGTACTTATATCCTCTATGGGATGTGTGGGATTGCACTTACCTCCCCACATCCTGGAATAAAGAATTTATTATTATTATTATTATATTAAATTTCCATCAGGAGCCATATAAAGGAGCCGTAAAAAAAATAACAAATATTTGTCTTGTTAAAAAAAACTTGTCGAATTCCGCCTCACACTTTTTATAAATAACACTTGGTTTCAACTTTCTTCAATTACTACAAGAAACAACTATTGATGTCGCGGAAGATGTTAAAAGAAGCAATAGTTCCATTTTCCTCAATCGCATAAATTATTAAAATAACCCAAAATAAAAACCTAAAAACCAATTTTGTGCATGTTTACTTTTTTTTAAAATTTATTTATTCAGTTGTTTTTTACATTATATTACTTAAACGGTCTACTTAAATTTTCGTCTTCATTGGATATTTAAGTTGAAATCAAGTGTTGTTTTTTTAAAGAGCCTTTGTATGCGGCGGAATTTGATAACTTTACCAAAAAATAAAAATTCTCTATATGGTTGAAATGTTTTGATTTCATTTGGTCGATACTTATAAGGGTAGAGCTTCCCTAGTGAGTTATTTATCAAAGTACTGTTCTGATTTTGCTCGAGGGTGATATTGCTTTTGAATATTGGAAAGATTGCAATTAAGATAGTGTGATCTATTTAATATAATAATGCCGAGGGACTTGGTACTAAACAAATTTGCTTTTGCGATACTAAAGAATTTGGGGAAACTTTACAATATTTAAGTTATAAAGCTGTCAGTAAATTAATGTTTCTCTTTGACTTGTTTGTAAGCCCATTCATAGAAAATGTACTGTCAACATTGAACCTATTCTTAAAAAAGACTCATTGCTTTGAGTAAAAAAACTATTGCACAGATATATTTAAACTTTTTCCACTCGTTTATTTTCACTTAAACTAATAATTTTATTCGCGACCAATTACTTATAATTTAGATAAGTTTCATATTTTTATTCATTTATGTTCTCCATAAAACGGTTATGCTGCAATATATTACGGAGACGAATACTAATTTGAGGTGCTTGCAAGTAGAAAAGGTCATAGGGTAATTTTACTAGTTTGTGACATACTTCAAAAAATAGTTGCTGAACTATCTGTGAGTGGTGTTTAAAATTTCGATGATCAATGCAGAATTGCTGAGCAGTTTAGTTGCTATGTTGATATGCGTGTTCCGATAGGCAGAAGTCATCGCATTTGGAGTATAAAGAAGTGTAAGGGATCTCACACAAATAATAATAATTTTTTTTTATTAATTTCTTAGACAATTACAAATTAGGATTTAATACATATAAGAAATTAGGTTATATAAATTTTACAAAAGATTGTTTTAAGTATTTATACATAGAAAAAGAAATTTCAAGAAATGTGGTATTTCCAAAAAAAATTCAGGCAGCGGTGAAAGATCTCGTCAATGTGGAGAGACTCTGTTAAATAACTGTTAGACTGTTATTTACAGACTTGGTGGAACACAATAATTATAACGCGTGTTCCAATATAATGATTTATTAACAATTAAGTGCGGATTGTCTACGTCTTATCTCTGAGCTGTCGGTTTGGGTAAAGAGGGCGAGCAGATGCATCCGTCATCTTTTATACCCCTATCAGTCATCTCGCTCTTACGCATTCAACAAGCAGGCGTACCACCAAAAACCTTTCTTACATCCTCCCCTACTAAAATTGAATGCCCCTATCTATATATATCATACCCTATTACTACATATTTCATTTACAATTTTATTTAAATATTTCATTTACTAAACAATTAACACAACATATTTTTTTTTAATAAAATTAACTATCATATGCCGCGTTTCTTTCTGCTTCCCTTCTCTTGTCTCGTCGCCCGTCCACTCCTCCTCCTGGACTGCGAGGGTCCTCATCTTGGCCGAAGTTTTCCCTGCCATGGGTTAGACCTGAAACATGGAGAAACAGTATTAGAGTCACTTCTATTACGTAACATACCTGAGAGATTAACTTCATCCGTCGACAGTTCCCTAGTGTCAGACGTACCGACTTCCGGCTTATCTCCCTCCTGCCATGAAACATGTAATTTCTTTATCTGGTCTAAATGTCTTTTCCACACCATATTAGACTTGTTAATTTTTATGATATATATTTTTCTACCTTTTTTTCAACAATAACCCCAGGGACCCATAACCTATTACCCTGAGCTCTGAAATCTCTAGTCATCACTTTCTGACCTATATTCAAATCTGACTTATTTCTACCCTTATATTGTCTTTTCTGATTGACTTGACTCTGAATAACCTTTCTTATTACTTTTTGTTGACGAGTAGAACTTGAAGTATTCGTTCTTTCCTCAACCTTCCTAGGAATCAGAGAGTCAAATACTGTTCTAATTTTTCTTCCCATTAATAATACAAATGGTTCACACCCTGTTGTTGCATGAACGGTATTTCTATAGTCAGTTAAAAAGTTACCTAACTTTTCTTTATAATCTGAAGGAAATCTATTATTTTTACAAATTTTTTTAAGAAAATTTTTACAGGTTTTAACAGCATTCTCAGCTTGCCCATTGCTACTCGGGTGGTTAACTGGACTAGTAATATGTTTCATACCATTTTTCTTACAAAAATTTTCAAAATCCTCAGAACAAAAACACGTACCATTATCACTAACTAAAGTTGCTGGAAAACCAAATTGTGAAAATAATCTATGAAGTACTTCAACATTTTCTTTTGAAGACAGACTGTTCACTTCCAGACACTCGATCCACTTCGAAGAAGAGTCTATCACAATTAAAAAGTTTTTATTATGTAAGCTACCATGATCAATATGCACCCTGAACCAAACTTCAGGTTCATAAGGCCATACTGCTAATGAACTCCTCAATTTATTTAAATCACTAGGCGCTGACGCGTTTAAAATGGCTTCTTTATTCCGCTGACACGGTTGAATTCCTTGCTCACTTATTTTATAACCTAAAAATTCAATAACTTTTAAATTGAATTCACACTTTTCACTATTCACCGTTAAATTACAACTTTTTAACCTATCTAAAACGAGACACACGTTTTTTTCTAAGTCGACTTCATCTTTTCCTATAACAATAATATCATCCAAGTAGAACGTCATGTTCCGTAATCCTGATAAACAATTTGCCATTGCTTTAGCAAAAACTGCTGGCGCTGGTGCTAACCCAAACACTAAACGTTTATATTGAAACAATCCCAAGTGGGTATTTATTGTTGTGAAACGTCTACACTCCTTTTCCAAAACAAACTGATTATATGCGGATTTTAAATCAATTTTAGCAAAAACCTTGCCTCCATTCACTTTGGTTAATAATTCCTCAATTCTAGGTAACGGATACTTGTCAATTAATAACTGATTATTCAATGTAGATTTATAATCACCACATAATCTAATGCTACCATCTTTCTTAATCACAGGTACGATTGGACTCGCGAAATCACTATACTGAACTTGTTCTATAATACCGTTAGAAAGTAAATTACTTATCCTTCAAAGCAAACGGCATTATTCTGTGATTACGAAATATCGGTACAGCACAATCTTTTAAGGTTAAATTCACTTCGTACTTGTTAAACTTTCCTATTTTATCCGTAAAAACTTCTGGAAATTTTTTCACTAATCGCTCTTTTAATGTATTTTGTTTTACACAATTAACGATCCCCGCTATTCCCACGTTAAAGAGATTCATGAAATCACGTCCTAAAATCGAAAGTGACGAACTACGCACGACAATAATTTTTAGTCGGTGTTGTAGACCATTATACTCTAGTATCGGTGTGAAAGTACCTACCACACCAATGAGCGTATTGTCAAAACTCCGTAAGCTCACGTTTTCGTGCAATAACTCAATACTGCTAAATTTATTGAGATAACATTCTTCCGGAATTACGCTACAAGATGCTCCAGAATCTACCATGAATTTATTATTTATTCCGTCGAGTGAAACTTCTATATAATATGGCTCAATACTTAGTACATCACCAACCATTCCATCCGACAACAAAATATTCACGTTTTTACGTGTTGTCACCTGTTTACACTGTTTTGCTAAATGACCTTTAGTACCACAAATTTTACATACATAATTTTTGAATCTACATTCTACCGCCGTGTGATTATTATAACCACAAACCGTACAATTACGCTTTGTAACATGATGAATCGGCGAACGAGCCCGATTACAGCTACTGCTTCGCTTGAAACTATATTCATCTCTCTTTTTCACATGCGTATTAGGTGAGACACGACCTCCGCCGACTGTTAAATTAGCTAAAACTCTGTTATCAGCTGATTGAGATTGGGTTGATGCTACAAGTTCAATACACTCTGCTACTTGCACACATTTTTCGAAAGTATATGATTCACTATCGAGAAATAATTTTTCTCTAATCTTACCGGGTTTACAACCTAATACAAAGAAATCTCTTAATTTCTCTGATAAACTATTCCCGAATTTGCAATTGCTAGAAAGAGATTTTAAACGAACAGCAAAATCGCGAACTGATTCGTCATTTCTTTGTTTAGCTGAATAGAACTGTGACCTTTCTTCAAAGAAACATTTTGTCGTACAACAATATTCATTGAGCTTAGATATTAAATCTTTTAAATCAACCTCTGTTACTTTTTTTGGAATACACAAATTTACCAGTAAAGAAAAACAATCATCTTGCAAAGCATTTAGGAAAATAGCTCTTTTTTTAACATCCGATGCGTACTTTTCATCATTCACAAGGAGGTACTGCTCGAGACGGACCTTGAAGTTCTCCCAGTTACCGTCACGCAAACTGAAGGACCCCAATCCTGACTCCATGCTTCCTCTACCCAGAAGGTACCCACAAGACAAGAAAAGAAAAACAGAAAAAAACTTCCCAAAGATTTCTCCGCTCTCCAATCTGCTCCTTGGACCCTCTCAGGAAACCGCTCCTTGACCCTTGTTGCTGGATGGCTCTTCCCAGACCGCTCTGAGACCTGGCAACACCGATTCTTGACCCTGGTGCTGCTGATGGCTGCCCCCAGACCACTCTTGTGGCCCGGACCCCTCCGATCCTTTGACCCTTGGAGATGCTGCCGCTTGACGCCCTGGACCCTTCCGTGCTTCCCCCTTCCGAGAAGCTGGTTGGCTCCAGTGGCTTCTTCTTCTTCTTCACTCCTTTCAGTGAAGAAAACAATATTTTTGGTCCGGCCTTTTTTACCGACCCGAATAATATGTTGCAATCCGAACTTTTCGATAATATCGCGTATTTCCTTGAGCGAAATCTCGCGCGTTGATTCTTTTAATCAATGTTTTACTGATTTCCGTAGGCTGCGCCACTGTTAAATAACTGTTAGACTGTTATTTACAGACTTGGTGGAACACAATAATTATAACGCGTGTTCCAATATAATGATTTATTAACAATTAAGTGCGGATTGTCTACGTCTTATCTCTGAGCTGTCGGTTTGGGTAAAGAGGGCGAGCAGATGCATCCGTCATCTTTTATACCCCTATCAGTCATCTCGCTCTTACGCATTCAACAAGCAGGCGTACCACCAAAAACCTTTCTTACAGACTCTTTCAAGAATCGGAAGAATTTCCCTTCTGAATCTCTCCTCGCTGACGCCAAATATATCTGGTTCAGGAGCAATATACTCCTCCCTACCGGAAGAACCATTGGCAGGTTAGTTTTGCAGGCAGGAAGATATAATAATCTATGATGACGTTGTCTAAGATAGTCATCTGGAACATAGAGACTCACGCGCTCCAAAATGGCTGAAATATAGCCTCGCATCAGTCTGAATAAGTGGGTAGCGGCATACCCCTCCCTTTTGAGCTGCAGGGAGTGAAGTCCAAGCACGCCCAGAAGAAAGTTCGTCGGGTAGAGCCATGGATAGTGGCCGTACTCCCTCATGTAAAGAAATCTTAGAAACTTTTTTTGAACCCTCTCCAACATGAGGGAGCACCCCACCTCATGAGGATTCCAGATAAGCGGACCACTCTCCAGCCTACTGCGGACCAGGGAGAAGTATAAAATCTTCAGAGCACGGGTATCCCGAAATACTCTGACGGTTCGGAAAACAAACCCTAACATTTTTAAGGCCGACTGGCACACCCCTTCAATATGAGGACGAAATGTCAACTTATTCTCATACATAATCCCAAGATCCTTTATGTTTGAAACTCGTTTGAGATTATGACCGAGCATAGTGTATCTGTGGTATGTGAGACTAAATGCTCTGGTGAAAGTCAGAACTACGCATTTCATGACATTGAAATGAAGCTTGTTTCGTTGACTCCATTCTGAAATGTTATCAACATCAGCTTGAAGGTGCAGGCAGTCCTCAATATTTCTTATTAGAAGAAATAATTTTAGATCGTCAGCGAACAGCAGAAAGCGAGAAAAACGAATGACTTCAGCAATGTCATTAATGAAAATGGAAAAAAGAAGAGGCCCTAGGATCGATCCTTGAGGAACCCCAGAAAAAAAAAGAAATTCGGCAGATTGGAAGATTCCGTGAGTGACAAATTGTTTTCTGTTCTTGAGGTAACTTTAAAAAAACTCTAACATCCGAAGTGAAAAACCCATCTGGGCAAGTTTTATGAGTAAGATATCGTGATTCACGGTGTCAAAAGCTTTGGAAAAGTCGTTGTACGAACAGTCTACTTGGTAACCTCTGTCTAGGGACCTAGCAACATAGTCGGTGAAAACCATCAGGTTGGTTTCAGTAGTTCTTCCTTTCCGGAAACCATGCTGTTCTGGGATAATGTATGCGTCTATCCGAGGCATAATGAATTTATGAATTAATTTTTCAAATACTTTAGCAGGAGCTGATAGTATAGCAACTGGTCTATAGTTTTCGATTAATTTTTTCGAACCATTTTTAAAAATAGGACATATTTTTGAAGTTTTCCATACTTCGGGAAAAGTTGAAGTATTTATAGCTAAGTTAAAGATAAGACATAGTGGTGTTTTTAGGAACTCGGCACACCCTTTAATAAAAAATACGGGAACGAAGTCTGGTCCGATAGAGTGCGAGTTCTTCATGAGTCTTATGGCACTCATAACGTCAGATTCCGTAAGTATACCTAAATCGATGTTTGAAGCTCCTTTGGTATTAAATGTGGCCGTATTATTAATGTCAAGAAGTGGAGGGTCTTTATTGTAGACCGATTGAAAATGATCAGCAAATGCGTTTGCCACACCCAAGCCACGAAATTCCTGATTACCTTTCATCATGGTGTCTTCGAGACCACCATCCTTCCGAAGAGATTTTATATAGTGCCAAAACATCTTGGGATCATGCATGATGTTTTCCTCAATTTCAGACACGTAGGCTCGATAGGCCACTCGAATCTCGCGCCTAACTAACGCTCGGTAAAAACTAAACAGATCGTATTCACTCTGAAGGCGTCCAGCTTTCCAGCGCTTATGATGGGCGTGTTTGATCTCTATATTCGAGATGACTTCTCTCGAGAACCACTTCGGATACTTGCGACCATCACTGCCTGCACGTTTTTTGGGAAAACAAGAATCAAATACGTCATAAATACATCTGTTAACATATTGCGCCGCCTCATCTACTGTACAGAAAGTGCTGAGGTTTTGCCAGTCCATCCGGCTCATTGATTCATACAAGTTGATGAAATTACCCTTGTTGAAATTCCATCCCCTTGAGATTTCACGTTCAAGGGTCGGGACTCTATTACTTTTAAAAGGTTTTCTCATCAAGCTGCACTGAAATTCAATAACCGGATGAAAGCTGTCCTCAGGTACAAGTGGAAATTCACAGCGTCTCACCTCAAGATTGGCATTACACAGAACAAAGTCAAGGATTCTGGAATTGGAATTTAGAATGTCATTACACTGCGAGAAACCAAAGGCCGCGCACAGATAGTCCAAATCAGATTCTACCTTAGAAACTTCACGAACGGAATGCAAATTAAAATCTCCCAGTATGACGACATTCTTTTGACCAATTGCATCGAAATTAGAATGTATCCTGTCAAAAAATTGATTGAATACTTCCCACCTACTGTTAAGCGGGAAATAAACCACACAAATGAATGTGACAGTCAGTTTGCAAGATACTTTTACCCATAAATCTTCTTGCTCAGTTTCTAGGGTGTGGATGCGCTCTACCTTTACCCCATCCTCACCCTTGAAGGCAAGGAGACAACCGCCACCCTGCCTGTGACCACTGCCATTGTCTCGATCTCTTCTAAAAACTAAGAAGTCACCACCAAAAAGTTCAGAGGTCAAAACACCAGCATTTAGCCATGTCTCGGTGAGTGCTATGATATCACAGTCACCGGCCGCGACATTATTGTAAAAATGCGAGCATTTCGTTTTCAACCCTCATTTTGGTAGTAAATGATCTTTTTTGTGTGCGAGTTGAGTCAGCTGTTGCCGACCGCAACCGCTGGAAGACGAGGCGCCGTCAGCCTTACTTCCCATTCCTTGATGAATGTGCGGCGCGGCCAGTGTTTTGCTTTCAAAATTTCGGCAACAGCCGGCTGAGGCACGCCAATCTTAAATGAGGAGTACTCACCCCGAGTTTTAATTTTTACGACCTTATATGATGCAGCGCCATATAGTGACGTTAGGTAATGCGACATGTCATCGCAAGAAGTATCAGGATAGAAGGGATAACAGTGAAAGAAGTTCAATACTGATGGCTCCTTTTCACTCTTTTGATTACCCCGTACGGTGACACGCCGTTTGCGTGCAACTTTTGTCCATTGATCAGATAGCCCTTTAGGTTGTAATATGTTGGGAGTCGTATTATCGGTAGAGCTATCAGTCGTGGCAGGAGCGACGGGTTTGACAGGTTCGGCCCCAGGAGACGATTCCAATGGGTCAGCGGGTACGGTCGATGGTGATGGTGATGATTGAAGTACCAGTTTTTGCTGCACCTCAAATTGTGGTTGGACAGACAAATATACTTGTTAGGTTTATATAAGTAAACCTCTTTCAATATAAGTGGATTAAGTATAGTTCCACAGATAAGTTAGAAAAAAAGCCAAAAATTATGTTTCGGTGTGCTGGTAAGGTGTTGAAATTGAGTATTCATGTTAAGAACAATGATGGATACAGAAATGAATAGTACGTTTATTCTCTCATATATGGGTAACTTTTGTCCTTTTTCTATGTCTAGGATAAAGTTTTGTTCAGAAGGGGCTCAAATAATGGAGCTATATTGCAGGATATTGTGAACAAGGGCTTCATTGTGTTCTCCGTGTTGCAATTTCGTTAATAAATGATCTCGCATTATGAAGAAAAAATTCAAGCATTTTTTTGGTGCAGGAGACAATGTCAGATAAGTGGGATTTGAAAGAGAGATTGGTTTCAAAAATCAAGGCAAGGTCTTAAATCTCATTTTTAAGTGTTTGTATTGTGGTAGGAGAATAGGAATGTATCCTTGGATCACTGCATTTCTGGATGCTGAAGGGTATGTTGTTCTGTTACAACCATTTGACAATAGAATCAAGATCATTCTTCAAAATAATAGAATCGATGTGACAAAGTTTTATATTATCAGCGAAGAGGAGATATTTTTCCAACGTCGTTATTGATGAACATAATAAAAATGAGGGGTTCTGGGTTCGATCCTTGGAGAATCCCGGAGTTGATTTTCTATTTTTGATAAAAATGGTGTTCGTAACTAACATACTGTAAGTAGCTAGCTATGAAAGCGAGACATTTGTGAGAGAATCCGATGTCACTCAATTTTTTAAATAAAATTATCAAATGCTTTCTCGAATTTTTTATAAATCATGCTTTTCAAATTTTTCAAGCGTGTTATTAATATTGGTAGTATATAACGTACGTTTTGTTGAAGGTGATAGAGTTAGGCAAAAGTGTATGTTTAGTTTGATTAAAATATAATTTGTGAATAAACTATGGTTTATAAATGTTGGCGGGTGCTGATAAGGCAGTTATTGGTCTGTAATTATCGACTGACGACTTTTTGCCTTTTTTGTGTATATGTGTGACTTTTGTTAGTATCTACATTTCAGGAAAGATATTATTTGAAGTGAAAGGTTAAAAATGTCAGCAGTGTCACAAATTCGTGACTTGGGTGTAGTATTCGATGAAAACTTGACATTCATTGCTCGCATTATTTATAGAACCAATAAGGCTTTAAATATGCTTAGCTTCCTTTGCAGAACTCTAACTAATTTTAGATCCCTAGATTGTACGAGAATCCTCTATATTTAATTAGTCAGAAGTGGAATATAATTTACCTATTTGGTCCCCTTTGTATAAAATTTATTCTCACAATGAAGAAATAGTTCAGCACAAATTTCTTAGGTACGTAAATTTTTAGCTTAAAATTCCATTTGAATACATTAATTATGTCGGTGAATGAATTCATTCCATCTAATAACACTGTCTGAAAGGAGAATTATGTCAAACCTGATTGTGTTACTTAAAAACTTAATTGACCGTCCTGCAATCGTTGCTTCTATTAAATTCCATGTGCTGATTAAGAACACAAGACAAAATGTAACATTCTTCTGCAATAAATACATGATACATCATCCAATAGGATGCATAATCTGGGCAACAAGTTTGGGGGTTCTTTTGAGATATTTATTGACTCCATTTATAGAATTAAGTGTAATCTATACAAACGCATTTTAGAATCCTACGAAATAAGTTAGATATCCTCAATTCTGACCTAAAGGCTATGGAAGAATATTTCCTAAATGTGCGACTAAATCCAAATAGGTCGAAAACAGTTGCGACAACTTTCCATCTTAGCAATTCACAAGTGAATGCCAAACTCTGAGTTCAGTTTGATGGAAAAAATATTTACCATGACCCCAACCCCCGCTATCTTGGAGTTACTTTGAACAGGTGCTTGAACTACCGGCAACACATGGAAACAGTGGGTAAAAAAACTAGGACAAGGCTTAACTTAGTTAATAAGCTCGCTGGAACTAGCTGGGGATGTGACACCAACACGCTCAGAACAGCATCCATTGCCTTGGTTTTCTCAACGGCTGAATACTGTGCTCCAGTATGGGCCAGAAGCGCCCACACTTCCATGGTAAATGTTAAGCTTTATGCAAACCATCAGCGGGAATTTAAAATCTACTCCTTTTTTTTGGCTCCCCGTACTTGCAAACATAGCCCCGCCAAACATCAGGCGAGAAATTGCAACACTGAGGGAATACAAGAAGGCGGTGCAAAAAAGCGCAATACATTTGCACGAAGATGTCGTCTCCCACCCGGCATGCCGCTTGAAGTCCCGAAAGCCCTTCTGGGCGGAAGGAGAGAAGCTCCTCCGATTACCTCTCACCTTAGAAGATAGGTGGAAACTTGAGTGGCAAACGGCCAACGTGGGAAATGCCCATCTCATACAGGACCCCACCGAGAGACAGTCTGGGTTCTCATTGCCTCGCAAAACCTGGTCCGCCATCAATAGGTTAAGGTGCGCCCATAGCCGATGTGCCCACATGATGTACAGATGGGGCCTTGAAGAGTCAGCAATGTGTGAATGTGGCTTGGTGCAGACCACCCAACATGTGGTCAACGAATGCCCGCTCCATTCATTCCCCGGTGGGATTGATGAGGTCCACGTGGCGACGCCTGATGCCCTAGACTGGCTTCCAGACCTAAATGTCCCCCTCTGACCCCCCCACCATACGAAAAAAGAAGAAGAAGTGATTTGTCTTTTTTGTAGTATTGTTCTAGTTTCTCTATTATTTTATGCTACTATCACAGGTTTTACTAATATTGTTTTATATTCGGTTTATCAGTTTATCAAAAATTTTGTATATTTTTTTCGATAGCTCACTAGGTATATTATTTTCTTAAAAACCATGTGAATCCGGCTGGGCGTAAAACCAAATAAAATGTGTTTTAGAGGTTAAATTAAATACTTTGAGTACGATAGGTGGTAAACTTTTGTTCAAACAATTCTCAAATCGACCTTGGGAAGCTCAACTTTGGTTAAAACTTATGATTTAAAAATATGCATTCCAATTCATTTAAACGATTCAAGTAAGGAGATTTATGCCAATAAACAACCAGTTTTTAATAAGAAACGTAATCTTGTATAAATTGTTGCGTATTTCGTAAGAAGTAAGCTTTGTGAAATAGGTATCACTATTGTTTTTATAATTAATTGTGTATTCGTAAAACCATAACTTAACCGTAACTTACGAACTGAACACAAAAAATTAAAATTTCATTTTGTCTTAGAATAACTAAGTTTCCGATGATATTTTTATTATTATAGTAAGAACAACAACGCGAACTTTCCTAGGGGATAAGTTTGTAAGTTATATAATAGAATGTTCTGTACGTTGTAAAGGTTGTTGGAGGGTTTGTATTCTGAAAACAGTCTTAGCGTAAAGTTTACCTTGTAATCTGCGTCATCTATTTATTAATTACCCCGTAAAACTTTTAATAAGGCAAAGGTCATACAACCAATCTATTATAAAAGTTTATGGCTTTAGGTAACTTTAACATGTTGTTAATTTTGAAAGTAAAGTTTCTTAGGGGGTTATTATTATGGAAGGGTTGTTAAAATTACATATTTGTAACATAAGATTTGGTACTGTCTATTCAAATGAACGAAAGATTTTTCCTGTTTTACGCTTGAAGGTTTTATGTATAGATGTGAAGGAAGATCAAAGCACCTTTCATACTGCAAGATTTTGAGATAAAATTGCATATGCTAAGGGGGCAAGAGAAGGGAAGGGTTGATTAATTGAATTCGCTGTTGACAGCTATGGAACAATTAAAGGCCCAGTTCCGGTTCTGACGCTTTTTTGTAAACGATATTGAACAAAAAAATACGCGTTGAATAGTTTACGGCAAACAGTAATTTTATTTGGAATTTTAATGAAAACTTTTTTTTGATCTAGTATCCAAGCTGATGTAAAACAATTATTTGGAAATTAAATGTAACTTTGCAAATATTCTATTCAATTATTCACTATGTGCTTGTAACGTTGGGTCTGACTTTGCATTAAGACGGACCAGTTAATTTTTCTTGTATTATTAACAGCCATTGTTGAAACAGGAATGAATGGAAACATTAAATTTGATGTCAATTATTTCACTGGTTATTATTTTAATTCAGTCGCCCCATATGTTTTCGTCAATAACACATGGAGTTATCAACTAGATATCTTTGCCTAGAATTCATGAAATAATTGTTTTTGAAAACGTTCAGCTAACACCATGGCACACGTTTTTGACTGAACGTTGCGAAATCCTTTTTTAACTCTACTTTAGGCATTTAATTTATCAGTAAATTTGTTTGTTCCATTTCAGTTCCGTTTTAAGATGGTGGTCGTTTTAAATTGTCTTACTCCACGGTAGCCGACAGGAGCGACAAAAATATGATTCTAAGATAGAATATATGTTATACTATTTTTAAGATAAAATAATTTAAATAACAATTCATTTGGTGAGACAGACCAATTAACGCAAATATTATTTTGTGAAAAATAACTAAGTTATTACGCAAATAAAACCAACAACAGCACGACGAGTCCGCACTCGACGGTTTAACGACTACGATTATTTTTTCAAATTTGAAATCATCGTTTTTATTATATTGTATTAATGGTGACCGGATAAATCATCAAAATGATAATCCATCACATCTTTAAAAACTTATATAAAGTCATGGAAAGTGATGAAACAAGAACTTTATTAACTGGGTTAGGTAGGTTAGGTTAGGTAAGGTTTAAAATAACAAAAATTTTATCGGTTTTAATGACTTTATTTCACTTTTTAAAAGTGAGTTGAATAGTCACTGTGTTGAGTTATCATGAGTTAAAAACACCACAATCTCGACAAGTGCTCGAAATTGATCCCTTGTAATGTTTTATACTAGTAGTTCTGAAAACAGAAAAAAAAATCTCTTCAAAACTAAAATATCCTCTGAAATCATAAGATTTTTACGTCGATACCCACTTGATACATACCTACCTAGGTACCTATTAATATGGTACCTTGGTTGCTCCTGCTACCCTTCTCAAGAATCTCATTTTGGCGGCCCAAACCTTAGAACCTCACCCTCGTTCATCACCAAAACTTGATTGAAATACCAACAAGCAATCCTAATAATAACTTGATTATATAATAACCACCTCCCTGGCAAAGCTTAAGCTAAGCTAAGCTCTTGGACTACAGACCGAGAGGTCACGGGTTCTAAATCTGAGAAAAGCTATGATTTCATTTACATAAGTAACAGGGAACATCCATATATTGCATCTAGTTTCGGAGTGATACATTATTGTTATCTCATTATCGTCCCGGTTTAAGACCAGCATTCAGTACTAAAAACGAAAATGAATAAATAAAGCAGAACAAATTATTATAAGCATTCATTAATCGCTTGAAATATCCATACAGGTTGAAAATATCACCTAGTAAAAATAAATAAATAAATTTACATAAATTCCCGTTGGCGGCATTTATTTTTTTATTGGAAGATATTTTCAATTTGTATGAATATTTCAAGCGACTAATTATTGATTATAAAAATTTGTTCTGCTTTATTTATTAATTTTCGGGAAATTGACAGTTCATATTTTATCAGCTTGTTCATGTGTAGTAAAACAAATATAAAACCAATGGTGGATTTCCTCCTTGTAACGGTACCTCTAATAAGACAACATAATAAGAATAAAAAATATTTAAAATAATTCAGAAACATTAGAGTGCAAGTAATAAATTATAAGATAATTATAATGAGTGCAAATCTGATGTAAGCGTTATGAGTAAAGTTAAGAAAGGGACACTTGGATGGTTTGGGCATGTAGAGAAAATGAGCGAAGCAAGAAGTGTATAGAGAATACACGATACGAATGCGAATGGTAGTAGAAATCGGGGACGTCCGAGGAAGACATGGCACGGTCAAGAGAATCAGATACTCGAGTCAGGCCATGTCAAGAAACAGAATAATAGAAGAATATGTATGAGACGATGTGTGAATGTGAATGAGGCAAGGAGTGTGTGCCAAGACCGAGTTGTTTGGCGGTCCGTCCTCTCTGCCTACCCCTGCGGAGAAACTGCGTGATGGTTAGTTAGTTAAATAAAAACATTACTATTATATTATTTAAGTAACTTTAGCTGTATTAAATGGTTTCCATTTTTGTTTAGTAATTGTTTGTTTAGGCATTGATTGTATATTTTTGTAGGTTTATTCGATTATTGTTAGTTTGAAAAAAATAATCTTATTTTCAATATTTTTCCCGGTAGGTGTTAAAGATTTTTTAAAATATTTTTTGTTAAATTTGGTACTTTGAAAGATAAGGCAAATATTAATTTTGTTATATGAAAATAAAATACATCGCAATTATTGTAGAAATATATTTGGTTTTTATAAGATACAATAATTTTATTGTAGAACTATACTTATATTTCGCTTGGTGAAAACATTTTTTTTACAAATACATTGATATTTCTCTTCTCCACATATTCGCAATTTGTCAACCTCTTTAAGTTGGCTTCTCACAAGAGATTTCTTATTTTTCATCACGTCTAACAATTGAGTTAATTTGCATTTAAAGTTAACCGTGAAATATTAATCCGAAGGATCTACTCACTTTAAACTCTCCCAAAAGAATATTTTTTTAGATATTCCTATGTGAAAATGCTCCTCTAGAATTTGTTGAAGTATAATTATGCATATTTTTTCACGTGTAGTATGACAGTCAGCGATAACATCGTCTTTTTATCTAATAAAGATATTGAATTAAAAAGTGGAAGTTCATGGTAAAAAAATTTCTGGACGCCCGAGGAAGATATGGAACGATCAAATGAATCAAATACTTTTTATACAAATAAATTCATTTCGAGAGTGATGAAATTTCGCACACTTGACTTGGCAGCTAGTTTATAATTAAACCCACTCCACCGACTCCGAGCATTTAATAAAAACGACAAAACAACCCACTGAACAATTATCTAAGGTGGAAAAATAACTACTTTCCTTTTTCATTTAAATCATCTCGAATGTTTCATTGAAAAACACTTCAACCAAAATATTATTCCAAACTTGAAGCTTATAATTCCAGAAAATACTAAATTTCGTATCAATTTAAAAAAGCTTCGGTAGGTAGGTACGTTCTAGTTATTTTTCCACGTGGAAATAAAATATCTACATAAATTTTCCACGAAACTCAATTATAATTATAATCATTCCAAAGATTCTCTTTTTCTATTCAAGTAAAATAAATTATTTTATTCAAATCTGGTATTTCGCAACGCTGATTACATTTTTTAATTTAATTGGTTTAAGATTTTCCCTCTACAAGAAAATGGAGAAAACAAATTGGAATGATGTTACATTAACGAATTTTATACAAAAAATATATTCGTTGAATAAAATAAAAAATGCAAACATTACAGGTAATAATTACCTACTAGCAGTTAAAAACCCGCTCCGCGGTTTTTTTTCTGCTAGGCCCTGCGGGCGGCACTTAGTTGGGCTTCGCCCAGTTGAAGTGATACTAACAACAGTTACATTTAATAGGTAGATATTAGGTCATTTACAGAGAGAAGGTGAGTATATATTGTTAAAACACGGAACAGGAAGGAGTTTAGGCATAATAAGAATGACAGTTGTTCGGGTAAAACTTTACCTTTCCCGAATAATTGCCTAAATGGCTAAAGGTAAATGAATATAGGTAAATATTCGGAATCGCTGGACACGGAAAATACGTAATATTTTTAAATAATACCTTCTGATTTACCTTAATTACTATAAAAGGAATCGAACAGCATTTCAGAAAGTTTTAATTTTAGCTTTTTAATTTTTAATTACGGAAAATGAAAATTCGCTTTCGCTGTATGGGATGACAGCCTGAATAATTTCTGTTGATAACATTGTCTTGTGTCGGTATTCCTGAAATGAGCGGCTAGAGACAATTGAAAAACGTAAATTAAAAAAATATAATGTAATACAATATTCCGGCAAAAGAGTGCCTACTTAAAAATCACAAATGATTTATTTGACTATTATTATCATTATTATTTTATTTAACCTCACCTATAATGACCTAACCTAACCTATAATAATCCAGCCTAACCTATAATAATCCAACCTAACCTATGTCCTAACCTAACCTAAAATAATCCAACCTAACCTATATCCTATCCTAACCTATAATAATCTAACCTGACCTAAGTTTACCTCACCTATAATAATCCAACCTAACCTAACCTATATCCTAACCTAACCTATAATAATCCAATCTAACCTAACCCAACCGAACCTAACCAAACCAATCCTAACCTAACCTATCCTAACCTAACCTAACCTATACAAATCTAACCTAACCTATAATAACCCAACCTAACCTAACCCATAATAACCCAAACTAACGTTACCTAACCTAACATAACCTGACTTATCCTAACCTATAATAATCAAACTTAATCTAACCTAACCTATAAACTAACTTGAACTATACTAATCCAACCTAATCTAACCTAACCTAGCATAACCCAACCTAACCTATAATAATCTTTTTTTAAATATTTCCTTACTTGTAAAAGAAACCAAAATAATATTTGCATAGAGTAAATGGTAAAAATTCTAGCCACTCATATCAGGAATACCAAAAAAAGAAAATGTCATCAATAGAAATTATTCCGGCTGTCATCCAATACAACGAAAGCGAATTTTAATTTTACGTAATTAAAAATTTAAATGCTAAAATTAAAAAATTCCCGAATGCATTCAGATTCCTTCTATATTAATTAAGGTAAATCCGAAGGTATATTTAAAAATATTTCGTATTATCCCTGTCCAGCGTTTCCGAATAATACCTTAATACATATTATATAAATATTTATACCTGGCAAAATGATTGTTTTATTATACATATAAGTACATGTCAGATTAGAGATTTGTTGGCTAATTTTACAATCAACGAAGCGTTTCTATCTTCCGATTGTCTTTCATGTTATTTTATTGGGTTGGCAGTGCCTATACTTCCGCGTATATCATATCGGTGTTCTGTCAAAATAATGCGAAATTATTATTTACGTAAATAATATTAAATATCAATATTTTTCAAAATCGTACATGCAAAGAGTTGTTGTTTATTGTAATTAAGTTGAATTAAATGTTTGTTTTATTTGTAAATGCGTATTAAAACGGTAGTTTCACGTAAATAATTACCGTTGTTTGAATAAATGAAATTGTACGTATTTGTATATCGCTCTTATGCGCTCTGTCGGCCAATAGGGAAACTACTTCAGCGGCCGGTAAAGGAGGGATTGACATTTTTAAGGAACCTTGGAATGTTTGATTCTTGACAGACGTCAAATATATAAAACGTAATTGTGGATAATTTTTACTGTGATGTAATTAATCCAATGGTTTGTAAACTTTCTAAAACATATTTTCTTCGATATTATCCAAAAATTATTTGAGCAGAAACGATGCCTTTGAAGAAATCTGGTGATCCTATTTTAGTATGAAATTGGGTCTTAATTTTCAAGTTAGCGGAATTTAACCGAAACAAATTATTTGAATTCGACCAATCAGAGGGCCCAGACCGTCCAGACGATCGCATAATAATATTATAGAATATTAGTGGCAGGGAATAAGATTTTTTAAATTTCACTACATCTACAGGCTGAACTATTCGCTTTTGGAAACCACTCATTTCGTCCCACAGAAATTTTTATGTCTCCATTACTGTTGCGCTGAGAAATACGATCAAAACTGTATTAGAAAGAGAACACACCACGCTTTATAACAAAAAAATAAAGTTAACCACAGAAGAATTAAAATGTGCACTTTTATTAAACCTATGAGACTTTGTTTTTTTTATTATTAATTTCTTTTATATGAAACGACAAAAAGTGAGGAAATGAAATAAGTGTGTTTCAATATGTGCAGTATTATTTTGTTACAAAAAAAGTAAACTAAGCAATTTTTTAAATATAAACATATTTTTTTATCTAATAAAAAGCGTCTTTCATCACCTTTCTACAACAGTGTTCGGATACGTTCAGAAATAATCCATTTATTATATTTAAAATCGAAAAGGCGTGAGGAGTTATTTAATAGTACATAATATATACGAGTACATATAACCATAATCTAGGATACAATTTTTGGTAAGTCCCTTGGAAGAGTGTTGTCTGTAGCTGTGATATGGTATTGATTAATTTTCTGCGTGTGTTTTATATTGATATTACCAATAAGGGTAGATATATTTTGGGTTTTGTGTTGTTCATTATAACGACTGTAACCTTTCTATATCCTTTTCCCGCAGAGGTAGATGATGAGGTATGGATGCCAATAATTTTGTCTTGGAACACATCTTCAAGTCATTAAACGGCCACTCTGTTGGACATTGTTTATTGTTAGCAATAAATTCTTGTCACAATAGTTGAAAGAATATTTTTTCTCTATTATTGTTGCATCTGAAATTATGTACGAATTAAGCTAAAATAATAATACATTTTTCATAACTTTTTTATTTAGGCACTAATTTGGGATCACCACCAAAGTTTCGCAGTATGAGCTGGGAACACTGTGTATTGTATTAAATTACTATTTTAGTCATAGGGATTATTTATTTACATCAGCCAAAAACCAACAAAAATGATAATATTATAGTGATTTATTTCTGGGTTTAGTATGCCGTGTTGCGCTTCCTTCCTCTTTAGCCAACGTTTTGGACAACATAATGATTATAGACACTGTAATGCTGTCCGAAATGTTGGCCAAAGAAAGAGGTAGCGCAACACGGTATAATACCCCAAAAATAAATCACTTTAATACTTTACGCCGTGAAAATCTCAAATCATATCTCGAAAAAATATGTATTAAATAATGCGGAGAAAATCCGAGGAAACAAAGTTTTGAATTTAAATCTTTTTCATATAACCGTATTGTGATGTTTTGAATACTCACATAAATAAATAAACGAAACAAACGTGCTCCAAACATTTTTTTGGTCGGAATAACAACATAAGATTTATTGACAGACGGGCTTGAAGTAAACATGTTCCCATGGGAAGGAAGAAAAGCAGAGATCGATGAGACAGTCGGGTCTTGAACTTGGGTACGTTGACAGCTCCGAGAAATCGATACAAATCAGAAGTGTTGTGTGAAATTACAGTTAATTAGTGAATTCAGATGGTGTTAAAAGTATTGTGGAATATTGAATTAAAGTGAAATATTATTGAACCGGTGTTTGTGTGAAGTGAAAGTGGTTGTATTAGTGAGGATAGGAATAATTGGATAATTTGTAGAGCGCCGTTTTGTGAAAAATCACCTCAGGGGCGCTAAGAGTTGGGCGATCGCGATTATAATATAAAATGTGTTAAATTAAACGTGATTTCGTAAATATGTAGTTCAAACTAAATAACTTGTCTTAAAAACATGAAAATAATAATAATAACGATTGCGTTTTAAAACAGAGTGAACGTATTTAAAGGCAGGAAGTTTTTTAATCGGGCTAGGGAGGAATTGATTTGGCGAGATGGCATTCTATCCACGGAGACCGAAAACCAGAGAATCAAACAAATAATAAACTCGGGTTCGAATCCTGACAGAGATTAGGGAGGTACAATTTTATTTACAGAATTATTTAATTACCCTTTTAAAGGCGTAGGGAGGGGACCAAAATTGAAAAAATTGCAAGGATTTCGCTAAAAGGAGGAAAGAAGCCGATAGGGAGGAGATCGAAAAACTAAACTGATTTAGCTATACAGTGTAACCAGGTTAGCTTCACGCTGAGAATGAGAGATGACTAACTGGGTGAGTTTTTTTAATATTATTTATTAAATTCCAGAGGGCCCTTTTAAAAGACGGATACAACCGAGGTACAGGAACTAAGTTTACGACACCTGCCGCCCAAATAATGTTATCATTAAAAGGAATGTGCTAGGCGAACTGTCAATCAGCTGTGAGCGAGAGACGGGCCAACGACCTTTTCATATGTAGGCCGATAACTTTTGTTTTAGGGGAACGCCTTGGACCGAGGGTCATATCGAGAATTTACCTACCTGCCGATCTGTTATTCTTTTAAAACATTACGAATCAAATCATGACGTTGTCCCTACGGTAGGTATTGAATCGCTGACGAAACATTAAATACCTATTACAAATTAGGCCAACCTATATAAATTCGCAGTATAAAAATACCTATCTACAGGGTACCTACCATAACACTGGCGTACAATTGAAACAGCGAACACTATGAGGGATAGAGGCGTTTAGGCTACGGCAGTGTAAAGTCAGTCGAAGGAGAAGTTTTGATAGCGTATGACCGCCCGAATAGAAAGCGATCGGATGCAACCAGACAGAACAAAATTTAACACTTTTCATCTATTGTTTGACTTTCTAATTTACAAATTGGGATGCACAAAGACAAATCTAGAGTCAAAAGAGGGAGATGGTAATCTCCGAAATAAAACTACCAACCGAACAACTTTTCTCAACAGGTACCTTTCGAGAGGTAGGCAGCCTCTTTAAATTAAATGCAAAAATCAAATCAATTATCCGTTTATACCTACCTGAGAGGATAGGTATTCAGTAGAAGTTACCCATACCTAATACACGAGGATGCTAGTAACCTCATAAAATAATTACTGGAACCAAATATTAAAATACAGACAGTCCTCATCCTAAATTTGGTATTTCGAGTAAACCTTACATATATCTCACATGATAATTGGCTGAATGGGTAGGCACACAACCTATCGATAGAAGCAGGCTAAATGTCGACAAGATCGTCAGGTGTTATCTATGTTATTGACCTAGAAAGGGATGTAAATTCCCGACGACGAGGAAGTTACAACGTTTTCTGGAGGTGGCACGTAACTAGGACCTTACGTGTCACATTTTCGCGACTAGATTCGTGACAAAGGATGTCATGGTTTTCCCCTTCTACACTCAGTAAAGTAGATTTTCCTGGAGGTGCATGAGGTTGGGGCAATTCTGAAATTGGTAACGAGACCTGGTTTTCTTTATTCTGGCGTGACGGTTGCCGATTTGGAACAAGGGGAGACCCGGCCGGTTGTGATATCCAGACACGCAGATATCGATTGCCTTGTTCAAATTATCATCCATCGGTTTTGTTTGGTAAAGAGGAGGAGCCAATCTTAGCTTGAACAAATTCATTTCCTTTCCTCTCCTTCCCCTTCCAAAATATATACATGGATGGCGCCGACAACTAACACCATAAATTTATCGTATGTTTATCACACATATAAAATTTAACACCTTGTTATACTCACATTACCCTACGATAGATAGAATCACGAAGCTAGTTGGGGAGCAGGCGACTTAGAAAATAAGGTTTATGAAATAGCTTTAAAACACAGCGGTAATGGATTCAACTCACTCTGTCTCAAAAGAACCGAGGGATACCACACATACATAGATAACTAGGTTTCTATACCGAGAAACAAAAAACCAACACAACGTTCGGTGAAGCCTTTTTATACTGAACTGTCACGTGAAATGATTACGTTCAAGATCGTAAACCACGTAGACAAACTAGGGTGCACACACTTGAAGGGGTGTGTAATAAAGAGAGGGGCAAGGGTTTGTAAAGACGGCAGGGAGGACATTCCTACCCCGGATATATACATAACCAAAGTCTTATGGAAAAGTTACCTATGGGACTTAAAGAAAATTTATCGTAGAAAGAAGAGAAGGTAAAGTTAGAAAAGGACAGATCATTACAGTATTTCGCATGCATATTCTTCCGAAAATCAGTTGTAATTTTTAACACTATTCTAAGGTTTTTGATGTTTGGGAATTACACGTTATCGATACAATTACAGTAAAGTTATTGTTATTTATCAAGCTGATACAAATATAACATTTTGACAAAAAAATTTCCTATAATATAGAAATAAACTAACAAAAAAATCCCACACTCATTCAAAACTCACACAAAGATTTTAACATTTAAATCTCAAATAAAGAGCTGTACAAAAAACACAAGGAGATCAGAAATAGAAAACGTACTGGCACCAAATATACGCTGAAACCGAAACTGCTAACATGAACAAAAAAAAAATATAAATAAATATATTTTTTTCATAAAAAACACTAGATAATATACTTACAATTACTTCTTATTAACCATTCTTATAAATTTAAAAAAAATCTAAATTAAATTCTCAGCATAGGAGATCCCAGTGAGGATATCATTATTTCTATTTGTTACAAACAGGAATATAATACACCGAGAAAACTTTGAAAAAATATCGCTAATTTGTTGGGAATATCTTAAAAATTTTCGCAATCCGGTTAAAAACGGGATCTCAGGCCATTAACGAATGAATTGATAGGTATCCTAATTAACTTTTAGTAAAATGCGAATTTTTTTTACGAGGTCGTAAAAATTCTATCATTTTCGCATTTCGTCATTGTGTATAGTATATTATATGTGAAGACAAAGGAAAGGAAGATACTGAATAATTCAGCAATACCTACTTTTTTTTCTACGTGTAAAATTACTATTAATACAAAATACTATAAATATAATACGAAACAATTCGTCCTTATTATTATTATCGTAGTTCTTAAGTACCCTAAATGCAACTGGTTAAAAATGAATTAATTACTTAAGACTTAATTGAAATAAAACAATGCAAACAAAACTCACAACACTGTTCTCTAATTATGCCTTGTTCTTCATCAACACTACCTGCACCCGGCAGCACGATATGCGCATAATAATATTTCAATGCATACTGCATACGTAGCGAGTAGCATTTAGCAAGTAGCAGGTAGAATACAAGACGCGTTCTGCTCTAAGTCATAGGTACTTCTTGGGCCCGCATAGAGCATCCCGCATCCCGGGTGCATTCACGTATGCCATGGGCCTAATTGTTCATACACCAATCGCAGGCCGCGATGCCCATCTAGGCATAGCTAATGTTGCTGTTCGGTCAAGTCTTTAGGGAAGGAAATTGCAAGACCGGATTAAGGTATGAATTAATTATATAAAATCATTTTGATGTGTTCCAAAATAGAATACATTCCTTTTAAGACATGTATTTTACACAAAAGAAAGAGAGAAAGTTCTGTGATGGAAGAATATACTAGGTATGGGTAGGAATCTGGTGTAGTGCTTTTATTTTTTTTACCTCCACTGAGGAGGTTCTGAGGAAAAAAATCCCTCAAAGCCCATGTCATCTTCGAAGATGCTGTTTGGAGGGTAGATTTAGGGGCAAAAATAGAGGAATTTCTGGGAAGGAAAAAGGGATGTGGAGTTGGTGGGAATCTGGGGATTAATGTGTCCAAGAGTAACGGACGTATTAATCCATCCCTCCCGCTGCAGTGCAAGGCGAAAGGTCGAGAGAGAGCGTCCAGCTGGAGAGGTCAAAAAGTCTCCCTCAACCAGTCTCTCTCGATCAGTAGGTGGGCAACCGTATTCGCCATCAAGACCTAGACAAACCTTGCCCACGAACCCAGGCACCCTTACTAACTCACCAAACGTGGCGATCCACTTGAGGTGACCTATGAAAGGGGTGTTGGTTATAAAATAAATGGTTCCCGGGGCGACTGTACCCATACCCGCTTGCCAAGGTCCAGGAATGATGTACGAATCTATCCCTTTCATATATATATTTATAAAGCTTACTAGGCACAACACTTATTTTTATGGAATGGAGAAATTCAAACGATTTAAAACAACAAATAAAATACGAACAAGGATTATTTTTCTTCTCTAAATCACAAGCCTTTTACCCATTACCGCAAATAAAATCTAATTGCTCTAAATTATAAAGAGATAAAATATTGTATCGACATTTGAATAAAACACCATCTCATTTATTATTTTACTAGCGCAGCCCGGTGAAAATCACAAGATAATCTGATTTTGAAAATGACAATTAAAATAATGTTCTTTTCAAAACCATTAAAGGTAGATTCAGATCCAATTTTTAAAATAACACATACATTCAATGAAAATTTGTTTTTATTGAAACAGAGTAATACAGGACGCACTGTTAATGATATGTGATAAAAATATCGCGAGATAATCTGAAATATTGACAAATCAGTTCCAATTTCGAAAACGACAATTGAAATGATCTTGTTCGGGGATAGCCGATTATTATTCGTTTAATACATACGTACGTAGGGGAAAAAACATTGCCCGGGCAGTACCCTTTCTGTAACAAGTTTATTTGTTGCACAAAAAGTGTACTGCCCGGGCACTACCCTTGCCGCGATGAGTGCAAAAGTGAAGCCCCGGAGTTTTTTGTGCATCTGAAGGAACAAAAAGGATAACCATCATCGAGATAGGCCTATTCGATATTCTGATGGCTTTCTCACAGCAGTACCGTTTACCGTTCCTTTTCATAATCTTCTAATCAGAACAAAATTTGCAACCCTAGATTGCAATTACAAGAGCCATCAAAACAGATCTTATGTTTTTGGGGATGTGGTGAGGAGGCACGAAATGAAAGATGTTGTGAAGGTCACAGTGTTTTATTTGAGTCAGGTTGCCGTATATGAGATGACTTGAGGACCGATGATGAAGACTGCGGTGAAGTGCTGGTCAAGCGTGGGTCAGTGAGTCGACGCCGCTGCTGATGACCGGACTCATTGACGTATCAGGTACTGGTGAAGGCTGTGGGTGTTCCGGGTGCTCCAGTGCTGAACAGGGAAGCTGAAGGTGCGGTGGACCTGGTTGGCGGTTGTGCGGGAAATGCATAGACCAGCGAGGATGCCGAGTGGTCTTGGTGCGTGGAAGTAGCGCTAGTCAGATGTGCTGGAGCCAGGGCGCTGTGTGATCCAATGTAGCGCTGGCCAGGAATGCTGGGGCCAGGGCGGTATGATCCCGTTGGAGTCCATGAATGAACCGTGCAGAGCCGTGCAGAGAGATAATTTACGAAACAACACAAATTCACAACACAAAATTTACTTGCGCACGCCGGGATTTGAACCCGCAATGTAAAATGTAATGCATATTATTTATATTACAATAAAAAAATGCATATTTCATGAATAATAATTATTGGGAACTGTTTTTTAATGTTTTATCTACCTACCCTACCGCTTGCTTTTAAGCCGGTTGGTATGGCATAAATAAAGTGATGTCTGCAAATTAAAAATGTTTCATGAAAAAATTATCCAAACATCACAACTACACATATAGGTAGATACACTAAAAAAACTGTTCGTTCGTTAGTACATATCTACCTCTTTTAGCGGCCTAAATTTATAAGAAAGTCACTGTTTTGTACAAAATTTGTAAGCGATTATTTATTGTTAAATTTATAGCCTTATTTAAATCTATTCCATGTTTTTCATGCTAATTCACCCCTGTGTGACTGTAGCAATTAGCAATCTCCAACTTGCCATATCGGAGTGCACAAATCAAGTCATATCTCAGCCCGAGGGGGAAAGCGTGAAGGCACGTGGCATGAGGCATGAAGCTTGAAGCACGTGAGTCCTGCCTTAAATACAAGCCGCCTGATGATTCGCTAACCGGCAGGCCGAGACGGGACCATCTCTAATTGTGACGTTTTGATTGCGGGCTTTATGTATCGAGGATTTAGGAATTCGCCCGATTTTAGATTATCCTGTTGATGTAAGATGATTGTGCCTGAAGAATGTTTGCGGAAACGTATAACCTATGGTGAATTGTACTGTACCAACCTGCGTTCAAAATTCCATTGTTCCTGTTGAATCGGAGAGCTTTCGGGAAAGCATTTCTTCGATAAGTCAATTGTGTTCAAATATGGTGTATTGTGACTTCTGGAAATCAATCAATCATCGCACCGATACAATGTGATGACGAAAATTTAAGATATTTCAAATGATGTATGTAGCTTTAAATTTTTGATTTGAATGTTCCTGACGCGTGATCTATGCGTATTTTATTCGGAATCTAACATCCAAGATAATATGTTTTATTAATGTTTATTCCACATACAAATTCAACTGATGTAGACGTTAGAGCTGTGATACCCCCAATGGGAGAAAGCTGTCTAGTGTAAAGAAATTAGAGAAAGAAATAAAACCTACGAGAATAATGTTAAAAATTTATTTACCTAAAGCGATTGCCTTTCTCTCGCCTGAGCGATACTGGAAGCATATTTTACACTCAGGGGAAATATATTGCATGTATTATCTTATATTTGGTAGATTTTTACTTTTAATTGGGCCCACCGCTTTCCCGCCCGGTATAGGTAATGGGTGGTTACTCCTTCAAGACTCTCACAAATACTTATTTTGTAAATGGAAGTACGCATAATAAATCAAGTTCAATCTTCAGTTTGAGAAAAAAGACCAATCTGTTAAATGAGGACAACAAAAGGGAAAAAATATTATTTTATAAAGCATAAAAAATACCAAAAAAGACAATAGGATAAGACATATAAGAAAAAAAAATTCTGGTCGTACGCTGGGTCAAAGGTCTAACTAACACCTCCCCCAAGAAGGGAGAGGTCGACGGCACATATAAGTTCTAAATGGACTGACACAACCAGGATAACAAAGCAAAAGCATTGCTTAGTAACAATGAAAAATTGAAACACACAATACGAAACTAATTTAAAAAAAATAGCACTTCAAGTGGATAAACCTACTATAAAATTCATTAACTTTTACAAGATTTTTGGGCTGATCGACATCTTTACATGCATTGTTAACCGATGGATAGTGTCAAAATATGTCACTACATGGTCATTAAAGTATATAACAACCTACCTCGTAGCATCAAACAAATAACCGACGTACTTAAATTTAAATCATCACTAAAAACATTTCTCTTAAACAGATATCACTTCACCTTAAATGAATACCTTTATTTCTGATTTGTATTTTTTATTTGCATACATTTGTTAACATGTAATTGTTAGGTTATGTAATATAATGTGTATTTGTTGGGTAAGCTGGAAGAAATAGGATGTAATCTATAAGCTTCACCTTTTGTTCTCTGTATTTTTGTGCACTAATTTTTTTTTAAAATTTGAATTTGAATTTAAAACGTCGGTTTAAGTTATAGAGACTAGTAAGCCAGCGGAAAAATCGATCAATTTCAAACTATATTTAATTATTGAAGACAATATTAGCGATTTGTAAACGAAAATTTGAAAAAGAAAAATCAGAAAAAGATACGGTCACATCTAGGACTTCATCCCACTAGCCTCGTTTTGCCGGAACACCGTTCTATGATCTACCACCTGAGCTAATACGACCTTATCTCCATCGGTAATATTTAACTAACTAAGAACTACCAATATTTTATTTATTTTTCAATAATGTACATTTGTTACATAATTTTTATTTTCTTTGCTACCGGTTTCGACCAAACTGCATCATTAACTAGCAATCTTAAAACTAACTTAAAATTTATACAAGTACAGAAAGAATAGTTTTTATTAGGTGAGGGTACTGGGAGTGGTGATTTGGGGTGGGTTGGTGGGAGGAGTTAAAATAAAGGTTGTCAATAAAAGTGACTTACAGGATGCTATAATTTTGTTAACTAAATAATTTTTTTAATATTTTTTTTGTTAATTTCTAAGATTTGTACAGCGCACGTATTGAAATATGTATTAACGTTTGAATGTTTAAATTTATTCGTTTAAGCCATGACCTGTCTTTTTTAAATGATTAAACTAAAACTCGGAATAGTTATTATTTCGTAAACAGAATTCATGTTCCCCGATACGAGTTTTAATTTTTTTAGTAGTCATACTTATATACTGTGCGTCATATTCATTACATTCTAATGTGTATATCCCATCAAAATAAAATCACGTAAATGAAAATTGTTGCCCAAGAACTACAAAAAAAACACTATTTTCATTTTATAATCGTGCATTTAAACAATATTAGTTTACTGTGTGGTTATTTAAAAAAAATGTATATGAAGAGTACATAAAAAATGTATACGTATATACATTGTGACGAATACATAAATTAACGTAACGCTAACGTTACGCGAAACGTAATTAAAGTGAAGCTGTAAGTGAAATCACTTTTTTAGATTAATCTTTACTACAAATCGGTATGGGTTATCAATACCAAAAATATAGTATGGATACATTGAAGCTTGTTCTATCGCTTGGTTTGATCAGAATTAAAATTAAATTGTTAGTTACGTAATGAAAAATATAAGCGTAAATTATTAAATAGATTTCTTTTTCAAGAGTTTAATATGAACTCGTTTAAGAAAAAACTTTAAAAAAATACCTTTATATAGCTTTGTTTATTTGTTTCCTTTTGCTACGACTTGATTAACTTTATTTCCGTTTTTATTAAATTATTCACAAAAAATTAAAATCCAATTTGGCGCTTACGTAATAATTTTTTGAGTGAAAAATTGTATTGAATTCTAGTATTTCGTCAGAAGACCCCGGAGAGTGGCAACGGGCAGACGTCAGATCTGTGCCAGTTTTTGCAACGGTTTTTTTAAAACACCGCTCAAACTGTGAGCGTGTAAACTTGTCTTTGTCTATTTTTCATGACCAAAATATTATACTGTCTCAATCATTGAAGTATTATACTAGATTAGCCCTGTCTAGTTAAATTCATTTAAAAAATGACACCACATAGCGTACGTCACAAATATGGAGATGAACTTAACAACCCAACTTTGTTTAAACTCCTTGTACAAGCGTTCAAACTCGTAAGCGAAACAAAGGAACAGCGTTCATTTTTTTATCGAGGTGATGTTGTAATTTGAATACAAAGCCGTCACCAAACCAATTTTTTTTGCTAAACCAGGTCTGAATCAGGGAAGGGACTAATAAATAACACAAAATGATTTTTATTTTCACATTTTTACTTTTTGGATTCATACACTCCATATTGAACCGTACAGGAAACGTTCCCATATTTACTATTTCCACAGGTTTCCTGTTAATTTTTTAGTAAATTTTGAATACATTAATTATCACGATGTTGGCCCACGTTGACCGTACCACCTTTGGAAACCATGTGTCCTCAAATCATTTTCATCCTAAACGTTTAGACTGCAATTTCCTTCAGGTCCTTTATAATCTCTGAGCATGCTGAGTGGAGGAGAGAATTTAATATACCTACAAATTAGGTATCGTTGCTTAATCTGAGAAAGGTTATTTTAATTACTGGTCGTTATTGTCTAGCTTTGATTAAGCACCATTTATATATTTCACAAAAATGGCACTACAAAAAGAAACTGAATAGGCATTTCTCTGAAATCGTATGACATTACAGCAGTTAATATAAGAAATAAATGTCGGTCCTTCCAAAATGGAATCTGGGTCAGTTGTCAGCGCGGTTTTGAGCTTTTTATTAATAAAAACAGATGTATTATAGCGAAATATTACTTTTTTTGTTTTTCACAGTTTGATTTTATAAATCTCAAAATACAACTTGTTAATCGATGGTTTTATTCCTTATGTACCTGAATGAATGATTTCTTATTTACCTGAAATAATTCCTCGATAATTTCTCATACTGAGATTTGTTAGATTAAATTGTTTTTTAAATTGCTTTTGTAAAATGGTTTTTATGATTCTAGTGGGCCAAGTCAGACGTTGTTTTGCCACAGAACGACTTTATGAAGGGAAGTCAAATTTTGGGTTTGTGTGTATTTTTGGATGAGAAATCAGAAAAATTAAACTGTCGTTAAAAACATATATTTAGATCTCGACAACAGCGCCACATATCGGGTCTAAAACTATTCTATATTTCAAGCTAGAACTAACCATACACTTTCATTGAAATCGGTTGGGCGGTTTCGGAGATTAGCGTGTACGAACACAGTAAAACGTGATTTTTATATACTGAGATTATGTAAGGTCTTCTTTTGCAGCACATCTTTTTATAAAAAAATAGTTATAGTATAATTAACATATGTTTGACCGGTTAATGGCTTATATAGCATTGCGGCTGGGTCCCATCCCATCGTTGTGAGTTCAATTTATCGCCTGGGTACGTCTTTCACCACGACACGACATAAGAAAAATTTTCCCCCTGACAAGGTCACGACAGTCCTTCATTCTTCGTCACGACACAAGCAACATTTTCCGCTTACTGTGATGGTAGTAGGAGATTTTCAAATATTGTCAGGTTATTTGCAATTCGGAAATGTTTGTCTTTCTTTAAAAGTATTATAACTAACACTTCCAGCGGGAAGGGTAGTTTAACCTCTTACGCCGTTCCTATTTGAATGGCGAGATATGTATTGCTGTCCGATAATTTTATACTTATTTTTTATAACAATCTCTTTGTAAGGGTTCCAACTTCCAACTGTATGTACCTATATGTATTTAATGAATTTGAACGAACTGCTCAACTTCTTGTCTTTTGTGTGTAAGAATATTTTATCAAAAAGAAACTGTGTATAAATCCGTTGAACGGGTAGACGTCCTCCCACTTGTTGCACCGGAGATGTTGATGAAGTTTTTCTTTGTTTTGTAATGATTTGTGCATGAAAAAAAATGGTAAATACATACATTTTTTACAAATAAAACATCACTTAATGACTAAAAATTGACATTCACATATTACGTGTTAATAAGGCTCCTGTTATTTTAAATGATTATAAATACATTGAAATATATCTAAATAAAAATTAAATGCAGCTTTAAAAAAAAGTTGTGTAATTATATTATTCAGTAATCTCTAAAGTTGGAGATTTGTTGGCTGTTTACAAAAGTTGTTGAGTTGTCAAAAAAACTCCGGCAGTATGCGTCCACCAGTTGAAAAGGGTTTTAGCGAAAGCGTTAACGGAACAAGATCTTTCCGGGCGCTTCCTACCTATTGTACTATTTTACGATTCCTTGCCTCGCGCAGACAAGACATACAATCTGAGTTTCGTGATTATTATAAAGGAAGGGGTAAGAACAAAAATACTTTTGGCTTTCATATTCCTCTTAACGCGCTAACATTGCGCATTGAATTTTGGTCCGATATACACCTATTTAGCTCTGTTTTCACAGTTAAAGTTAATAATGCTCCTCCCAGTAAATCAGTTCAATATTAATATCAAGATTGAATGCATCATAAATTAGTAAAAATGAATTATAATGGTCCATTAAAAGATTTAAATTTTCCTTTAAAACCCACATCTATGGCCTTCATTCAATAACATATCAATCTTCCACGCACACTACAATAGACGTATGGAAGTTGGATTAACCTTTCGTATTCCATGTAAAAAAATTCCGGCAATTTAGCAGTCTAATTCTTCAATAATTATGATTTATTCAGGCGCGTAATTAGAGAAAACCAGCGGCGAAACAAAAGCTCTCTCGCGTCGCTAAAAAACGAACATTATTTGTAAGTCCCTTTAATCCGGGAAAAAAAGTATTTTCCCTACATTAATTCCCCATTTCGGGGAAAAAAGTGACAAAAAGAGTACGCGTAAAAGTACCGGAGTGACCCCGGGCGAGATAAATTTCCCTACCTCCCCCCTTCCTACTGCCCCTTTCCTCGTGGCCAGCGCTCGTAATTGATTATCCATAAAAGCTTTTTTCATTCACTTAACCCTCTAGGAAGTGTGTGAGTATTATGTGCACAGTGATGTGAATATTTCAGAAATGAGTAAATTTATTTACACCGTAATAAGGTCGTCTCTTACAACTAGTTGAAAGTTTTTTTTATCATATCAATTAGAGTATGCTGAGGAGAGAACTTTTACAATTTTTTCCGCCTAAATTGTAAGAGATCCAGACATTTTGTAGTAACTGTATGGAGTATTATGCCTTTACTGTGGCATGTGAAGGTAACTTAGTAAATAATACGTGATCTTGTACTGATATTTATTGGGGAGCTGTTGTAACAAAAGGGCATACAACTTACGTGCATCGCCTTTTATAAGATCTCGCAAGCATGCTATCTCGCTTGCACTCATAAACATTCGCACAGACATCACATTTAAAAAAATATATTTCTGTTTATTACAACATTTAAAAATGTTTTAATTAATTTAAAAAGACACGTTTTTTGTAGGTACTCGTAGGAGGCCGATATGATTGAGGGGCCAGGCTTTGTGATATAGGCTTGATACAGGCTTTGTTATATATTGATATATAAGATCATGAAATTTTTGGAAAAATACAGAGATGTCATGATCATGAAACCACAGTGTCCTCCTTGATAATCTGAAGGGGGATACTGTGTTTATACTTATGACAGCAGAATAGCACTTTAAAAAAATATGCGAACACCTCATCATAGGTTCTTCTAGTGAGGTGTTCGCAAAACACTACTACTAAACTATTTACAAACAATTACTGAATTAAAATTTTCTGCATATTATCCACGTAAATGGAAATCATATGTACGAAAAATAAACATATAACACGTTTTCATTAAAATAAAAAAATAATCTTATATACAAAATATAACAATAAGATACCCGTGATTCAAAATGTTAGAAATTTTCAACAAATGTTTTAATATGGAAAAAAATTTGTGTTGAGGAACGAATAAAATAGTTTTTTCTAGACAAATTAACATGCAACAACTCTGGAAATCTCGTGCCACATGTGAATTGGAGTTACATAACAACTCAACACAATTACAATTTGGGGTTACATGACAACTCAACACAATTACAATTTGGGGTTACATGACAACTCAACACAATGACAATTTGGGGTTACATGACAACTCAACACAATGACAATTTGGGGTTACATGACAACTCAACACGATGACAATTCAACACACCCTTAAAAAGTGATGTAAAGTCATAAAAAGTGATAAAACAAAAAGGAGGTTAAAAATTTAACTATTTAACCTAGATTTATCTTATTTTTGTGACTTTATATCACTTTTTGAAGGTGTGTTGAATTGTCATTTTGATGAGTTTTAGTCACTATGATTTGGTACTCAGAAATCGTTATCAGCTTTGTTAATTCAAACGCATCCATAAAATATTATCAGTTTACCCTTTTCAACTGAAAATAACAAAATTGAAATATATTTCATCAAGGTCCCTTGGCACAACAATCTCACCGAATGATTTATCAACCTGTAACCTTCGTAGCGCTGTTTTTCTAACAATTGATAAAATATTCACATGGCTGTATGACTCTACTAGGTACTTTCGAAAACAAAGCCTCAATATGCCGGCAAAATGGTAATAGAAACATGCGAAAATCCCACAGGTTTATTCAAAAATGATCAACGCACCACCACGAACACCAAAAGACTTCAATTCGGCCAATTTTTCACGAGAATTGGTAAAACTTTTAGTTCAGTCAATTTCAGTCACACTTTTTTATTGGAAATAATTTTTTTTTAAATTAAATTTGCAAACATATTAAATAGATTTGGAAATATAGATAGTTCGAAGCTAATTGCTAAAAAAAGCACCTTTTTAATTATACTGCTCAAATTTAACTATACTGCTCAAAAGTATATCATAATTAACCAATAAAAGTAAACCTATATGATAAACTTAAATTATATAATATGATGTTAACTAATCTGTACGGAACAGAATAGACATATAATAAACTGGAATTACATAATATGATGTTCTTTACAAAACAGAATAGAAATATAATAAACTTAAATTAAATAATTTGATATGAACTAATCTGTACAAAACAGAATTGAAATATAATAAACTTAAATTACATAATATGATGTGAACTAATCCGTACAAAAAAGAATTGAAATAAAATAAACTTAAGTTACATAATATTGTGTGAATTAATCTGTACAAAACAGAATAAAAATAAAATAAACTTAAATTACATAATATGATGGTAACTAATCTGTAAATAAATATTCAAAAACAGAATATTTATTAAGAAAATCTAAATTACATTATATTACGTAAAATAATGTGTACATACCAGAATAGAAATATTATACACTTAAATTACATAATATGATGTTAACTAATCTGTACAAAAAGAGAATAGAAATAAAATAAAATTAAATAATTTTTTTTAAAAGATGTATATATTATGATTGTTTTACTAGCGTTCGTTAATTTCAAATTATGATTTTTTTTCATTCATTGACTTATTTAAAATGTTTGGCGGTTTGCGTTTTCAAACTGATAACACATAATAAATATAATCATTTTTCTGAGTTTGCTTCTTACTAAAAAACAGTTGGCGTTCGATTTGATTTTGATACCGTAATTATGATATAATTAATATAATATTATGAAATTAATAAAATACTTTTACAGCCTCTATATTAACCCGTATCATTACGCTGCCCAACCGGGTGGCAGAAGATACTCTTTGTATAGCCCTGGTGTAAGATCAGCTTTGAAACGTTGCTTGAGATGGCTTAAGCCGTGATTGGTGACCAGATCTGAATAGCAAGGTATTCCCTTGCCTACCTCTTCCCCAACTCGTTCCCCACACCGTAATCTCCAGACTCACAATTTACTCAAATTGGGGATGCCGTAATATCATAGAGCAGTTCGGACTCTTGTGTCGGTATTTACACAAAATAACATATGTAAGTATATATAATATCCCGCGATTTTTCACGGATCTGCTCTTATTAGACAATAAATTTAAACTTAGTAATGTAGATGTTTTACCGTTTTTGAGTCAGAATACGTAACACCGACACCAAAATAAAAAAAAATCTCCACGAAACAATTTTTTTTTAAACAGAATAGATTCCTAGTTTAAACAGATATTAGCCTAAAACCCACACGCTTATTTTGGCCAAGGAATACTAATCACACAGTCCGGGAAGGAGAAGACAGTAATTGATGGCCCGGGTCGTTTGCACACTTTTTATCTATTATCTAGCAATGTGTTCGAGACGATGAGACACGAAGATAATAGGAGAAGAGGAACAAGCCTCTCGAATTTAGAAGAATTTTCCGCTCTCTGAGAAATGGCTGCTAACGCGAACAAAATACTAAACAGTTAAGGAAAGCGTCTTAAAGATAAAGTTGTTTTGTTGTGATTTTATGTACAGGCCTAGTAAATCTTTTGAGATTTTTTTATTATTTATTTAATTCAGGAACAACTTTTTCTTTATATTTTAATTTCAGAATTAACAACATCATTTTAATTATTTATTAATTTAAACGCCTTGATGGGCTTTTACATTATACATATTTTACATAATTTACTGCATAATACAGTGACAACAGAAGAGTTTTATTTTTAAAACACAAAAATTACAATTTTTTTAAGTTCACAACATATCTACAGGAAAACAACAAGTATACGCAATCGCTCTTTAAGTATGCCACATGAAAATGTCATTCAGGTATCACTTGAACACAGGCAAACTTATATTAAATATGTCGATATTTGAGGTGAATTTATTTCCAAGTGTGTGAAAGCAAGATATAGGTGCATGTATGTGATAGTTGGTACTAAAGTTATTATTGCAGAATAATATATTTTGCCTAGTTGCTCGAGTAGGTACTCTGAAATCTATGAGTTGCAGGAGTTCACAACAGTCTAGTTTGGAGTGAATAATCTTAAATGAAAAAGTTAGGTCATTTATTTTTCTTCTGTTTTTTAGAGAATGTATTTTAAGTCTATTTAGTAAGAATGTATAGTTTATGTGTTGAATAGGTATGTGTAATTTGAAGTTATTAAATCGTAAAAATTTGTGCTGCACAGTGCACACGTACAATATTCTTAATATGAATCTGGTAGTATGGGGACCACACTATTGAATTGTATTCTAACAAACTGCGTACTAGCGATAGATACACGATTTTTATAACCTCCAACAAGTTGATGTCTTTGATGGTTCTGATTATAAATCACAGTGTCTTCATACCTTTATTAGTTATTTGTTGTATGTGATTTACAAAATTTAATTGAGTGTCAAACATAACTCCAAGGTCCCGAATTTCGTTGACTTTTTCTAAGATGTAGCAACTAACATATTTTTGGCATCTACCCTTTTTAATGGAAACAAAGTTTCTAATGAAATTAATTTGTAATCTAGAAAGCATCTCGCATAAAAATATCCGATCTTTATTTATGTGGCGATGAGAGAAACAATCCAGAATTGTCTCATTAATAATAAACAGCTCAACCTACTTAGGTAGCCTACCTTTCTACGAGTACCTACTTTCGAGTTACTACTGACAGCTCAAATCGTAAACAAAACAACGCGGCCTACCTACGACAATACGTCGCAGTCGGTCTGGCACATTACGACAACTCGCCAGAAGGTTCGAGCCTACCGCCTATGCATAATCGCTACGCCGCCGAATGTTCCCGAAAGACCCAGACTGAGCGAGTGTCTCCGATTTAGTTGCAATTCAACCTATCTACTGTCACCGCCGGCCCCACAGTATAAATAAGCCCGACGCAGCGAGCAGTCAGTCAGTCATCAATCCGCCGTCATTTTACAAGGATCAACGAGTGATAATCCGCGCACCTTTGCGCGAAGGACAATACTCCCGGCTTCGCCCGTACACATCATGGACTCTATCGGGACATCATCTTAGCGCCTTGGCCACCGTCCCTGGCCAGCGCTACACGGATTACAGCGCCCTGGTTCCAGCACCTCTGATCAGCGCTTCATCCACGCATCATGACCACCACGAGGACACGCAGCATCCTCACTGGTCTACGCACCTCCCGCTCACGGCTTACAAGGTCCACCGCACCTTCGGCCTTCCCGTCGGCACTGGAGTACCTGAAGACCCACGTTCTTCGCCAGTGCCTGACAGTCAACGAGTCCCGGTCATCAGCGCCCGGCGTCGACTCACTGACCCGCGCTTGACCAGCCATCACCGCCAGCAACCGGAGAATACAACACCAGTCCTACAGCAACTATCATCACGGCAAACTGACTCAATAAACACTATGATCTTCACAACACGCTTTTCATTTCGTGCCTCTCACCTGAGATCCCCAAATTTATATGGGATGGCTTGACTTTTTAAAAGTCAAAATGAATATCCAAGAACAACGTCTTCTTTTTTTTTAAATTTTGAAACTTATACCCATCAATGTAATATATCATTGAAGAAGAAGATAATACTATTAAATCTCAACGAAAGATATGTAATAAAAAAGATAACGGCCACAACAAGGGATCGAAACCAGGATATCTTGTCTTACAGAGACAGGCTTTTTAAGCCACTCGAAAATTGGGACCTATTTATAAAGCCAACATTTCAAATTTAGAATTAACAATATCATCTTGCAAGTAATTTTTCCCATATTTTTGGCTGCTACCTTTTTATATAAACACAAAGTTTCTAATGAAATTGGTTTGTAACCTAGATAGTGTCTCGGATAAACATATCCGGTTATGGGATATCTTAAATAAAATAGTAGCTGCCAAAATTATGGGAAAAATTAGATGCAAGATGAAAATTGTTAATTTTGAATTTGAAATATGAGACAAAAAAGTATGACGCTTGATAAATAGGTCCTAATGGTCGAGTGGTTTGAAACGCCTGTCCCGGTAAGACAGGAGATTGTGGTTTCAATAACTAATTGTGAACGTTATCTTTATTATTTTGGTTGTTTTGTTTAGATTTAATAGTGTTACTTTTCTACTTCTATTATATTTAATTAATTATTCACGCCTTGAAGGCTTTTACATGTAAGCATCATTATATATAAGATAAATAATAAGTGTACAGTAATTTGCACAATGCGGGTGAATAATTGTACATAATAAGTACTTAAGGTCTCACGTATGGACTATTGCAATAGTGCATATGTCGGTCTAACTCAGAAACAAATCAATAGAATCCAGTCAGTTCTTAATGTTGCGGCGAGAATGATTTTTGGTGAATCTAAGTTTTGCCGTATAACCCCACTTTTAAGGGATCGCCTTCACTGGCTTCGATGCCCTGAAAGAATAAAGTTTAAGATCTGCTTAAAGACCTTCAAAGCATTGCAAGGAATGGCGCCAGCCTATATATCGGAACTATATATCCGACATAAGCTTACTCTAAGGTCAGCAGATCTAGATGTTAGTAATCGTCTAATCGAACTTTCTAGGTCCAATCGAGCTGTTTACTATGATCGTTCTTTTAGTGTAACAGGCCCTCTCATCTGGAATAGACTTCCCTCAGCTCTAACTAATCTCCAGAATTTGGCTGAATTTAAACGGGCTTTAAAAACAAAATTATTTAAAAAATCTTACCATTTATAAATTTTAACTTCTTTTCAATATTTTATACTAAGCCATATTCTAAAACTTCGTTGTTTCGGTTGTCTCCTTATTGTACCCTTTTAAAGTGTCTGCTCAGAAAATTCTCATTTCTGAGCACAAACTGCCTCTTGTTTTATGTTATGTTTTAGTTTTAATATTCGTGTTTTGTCCTCTCCTGCTGTTATTATTCTATGTTTTGTCATCACTTTATATAAACAGTGTATTTAGTGTTAAAATATTAGATCTTTATTAGGTAAGGCACACAGTAATTTTAAGAACCACTAATACTGAATTACCATTTTTTTAAAAGTTTTTATACGAGTAGTTAAGCGCACTTGAAGTGAAATGACACTAAACTGCGCTATATAAATGCCATTTTATTATTATTATTATTATTAAGGTACCATAAAAGCACTTATTCAGCAAAGTGTTTCCAGTACCTAGTAGAGCTTAGAAAGAGAATTATCGTAACAAACCCGTACGTATTTCAATAGAATACAGTGCATACTAGAGTTTAGAAAGAGAATTATCGTAACAACCCGTGTGTCTTTCAATAGGAGGCAGTATCTACTAGAGTTTAGAAAGAGAGTTATCTTAACAAACGCGTGCGTTCGTACCGTACTGCCTCCTACTGAAACACGGAAAAGGAAATATCCTACCCGGAGCATATGGTGACATAACTATCAGGCCTTCTACAGGGGTAGGCAGAGAGAACGGACCGCTAACGAACTCCGCCTTGACACATACTCCTTGTTTCATTCATATTCATACAACATCTACTACATTACTCTTATGTTTTTCTGACTCTTGACATAGCCCCTGCCTCAAGTATTTTGTTCAATTCATCAACTTCTTCTTCACAACCCAATTTCTTCCACCATTCAGATTTGCGTTATATATTCTCCTTATACTTCTTCCTTTCATATTTTCCAAATGTTGTGAAGGTTGGCCAGGTACTTTCCGAAACCATCTCTTACCCATCGTCTTTCACACATCTTCAGCCAACCAACATATCTAATTTATCCTGCAAGAAAGGACTGTGGTGCGGTATTTGGATTAAACTCATTTAAAAATCTGTAGTTATATCAAGCATTTTATGTTGGAATTGGGATCTATATCCTAAAATATGAACAGACAAAATTATGATAAAACTAGCTAGTCCCCGGCCTTCCCAGTGCTTTACGCAGATGTTTTAAAAATCAGATGTAGAGAATAAGAGTTTTGCTCTAATTTGAACGTCATGCGTTAAGCTTACAAATACTAACAAGAATAATCAAAATTCAACTAAGGGTGGGAAAAGAGTATGGGGTAGTTTTTTTGAATTAAGTGTAAATTGTGACCTTTCTCTTGTTTTGAAAGTAAATTATAACCACATATAAAAAAATATATAATACAAAGATTTTTTTTCCATGTCGGGTTTCATATAAAGCATCTGTTTATTTTACGTAACGTTTTTCTATGTCGAATGAAGGGTCTATGTATGTGCTGATCCACCAGATATACGATTACATTACTGACTTTATTCTTTCACCCCAATTCAATTGTTCAACTATATTTCGGACAATAGCTTTAAATTCGTTATTGTGTTTTAATGGCACCAAAAAAAACTGAAAAATTCGCAATCTTCTCTCACCTATTATTAACGGGATATAAATATGATACAACGGTTTGTTCTCCATTATTAATTTTATTACTCGGTATTACTGAGGCAATTTTGAAAAAATTACGGGTCATTAAAAGGTAATTAAAGCCAGTCGTGGGGTTGAAAATTCAAAAAAAAAAAATAATTAATGTAAAAATATAAAAATGACGAGAATATATTATATATAAAATAATAATATCTAATGACAAGTATCTAATACATATTAAATAATAATATCTGATACATATGAAATAATAATATTTAATGACAAGTAGTATTAAATAATAATATCAAATAACAATAATCTAATATATATTAAATAATAATATTTAATGTCACGTATTCAATACATATTAAGTAATAATATCATATGACAAGTATCTAATACATATTTAATAATAATATCTAATGACTAGTATCTAATACATATTAAATAATAAAATGTTATCACAAGTATCTAATACATATTAAAAAAATAATATTTAAAGAAAAGTATCTAATACATATTAAATAGTAATATTTAAAGACAATCTAATACATCTAATAGCAATATGTAATAATGGGCGGTCTGTTTGATAAATTCATCTATCGAAACAAACGGATTGTAATCTTAAGAGCACAGGCGTCAGGTAAGTATATTGTTTTTGTTCTACCGATATAATAATGGAACACGCTCCGAGGAACTAGCGTCGTCGATCCCTTCGACAACGGCCTAAGAAAAAAAACACGCTTAGCATTTGTTACATGAGAACAGGTCGCTTCTTCGACTTGTTCTTGAGTTCAACAGCTCGGCTGTGGAACGATTTGCCGGCCTCTGTGTTTCTTCCCTCCTACAACACATATCTTCAAGACCCATGTTCACTCCTTCCATTCCTCATAAAGACCCTCTAAACAGCATCCCCAAAGATGGAAAAGGCCCTGAGGGAAATTATTTTCCTCAGAGCCTCTTGTGTGGAGTAATGTTAATAAAACGGTGGATGAATTTAATAGTGAACTTATAAAAACAGACTAGCATTTAACTGCATTTTAAGTCAATATAAAATACCAACTCACCAAAAATCAAAGGTACAACACTGTCAAGACAAATTCCACATTTAAAGTACCTACCTAAAGATAATAAAAAATATTTTTTAACCGGAAAATTGTTTTATTTATAAATTCTGTATTTGAATTACGTATTTCTTTTGTTTAAATTTATTAGGGTTAATCTTGACAATTAATGTCTGATTTTGTGATTTTTAAAGGGTATGCGCTTTTTAGCTACATGCAATTTATTATTAATTTATTATAAAATTATAATATCCCACGATTTTTCAAGCATATGCGCTTGTCTAACCTATTTAAGTTTTCATTAAAAAAATCACTATCTTTAAACATATTTGCTTTATCAGGTATTGTTGACGCAATATGCATCTCCCTTTAAAATTTGTTCCTCCTTTCCATTCAATTACCTATTACACAATTTACTTTGCCTGTTTGATATTGTGGAGTACCTACATCAGTAAAATTGGAACAATTTTTTATACATTGCCGGTCTGTTAAGAAAACCTAAGCAGTGTACACGTTATGTGTTCACACAGTGCGTTTAATTCGAGTATATTACGGAAGCTTGTATATATCGATTGAAAAGACCAAGAGAGAATCAGAATTATTTTCCAATAGTAACTGTTAAAAAGAGCTAACTTAATAGTTGTGTCAAATATTGATTACAGTCAACATTAACACAACATGATTCCAGGTACCAATCAAATAATATGAGAAATTGATAAACTCCCAATGTTGAAAATTTTAATTAATCGTAGATTCCTATGTAACGTGTCACTACCGAATTATCTCTTGCATACAGATCCGCAGTACAAATATATAGGGTGTTATTAGAAGCTGACTGCAATAGAAGCCTGAATAATGTGACCCATACAGCCACCATCCACTAAGGGGTTAGGATGTCTCCCAGCACCCTTCTCCCTCTCATCTTCTCACTCCTGCGCTTCCGGGGCTCAGATCAAATCTAACATACGTAAATCGGATAACTTCCGGGTCATTGCTCCGAGGTTGCTGTGCGCTGTATATGGCGTGCAGCGTCACTTCTGTGAGATAATTCCTACCTTAAATACCGAGAGGGATGAAGGAACAATGAATCCACCATATTAAGGATGTATTGTTTCACAGAATTTGAACAATTCATAAAATTTCAAGTTCTGTTATTATATCACAATGGGTCAGTGATTTGAATAGAACTTTCACAGAACTTGAAAATTAACTTTGAAATTTGATGAATTGTTCAAAATCCACAAAACAACCTATTCTAACTGCGAGTCCCTGCATTCACTGAGGGATTCATCATAAAACTTTATGCAGGTGCCAAAAAATAATTTATATTAGTTTCATCCATTGACATAGTAGATTAGTATAATATGTGTCGAGGGGTTCATCAATCTAAAAAAATCATCACCCAAACATGCAAACTAAGAGCGTTGACGTGTAACGTGTATGTAGTTAAATATAAAGATAAATCCTTAACCGTGAACCATAGTAAGGAACCTTTGGTAGTATTTATTGTTCTTTAAAAGTATTATCCCCTTAAAATACAATTAAGCGGTTTGTAAACAGGTTGTACATGTTCAATTGCAATGTAAATATGTGTACATACTAATTATAAAATATTCATTTGCAAACATAATCTAAAATAATACTTAATCTACTAACTAGATTGATAATGATGAATATTATAACGTATTTCCACGTATGAGCCATGTTTTCAGCATACATCTGAATCTATTTGGGAATTTACAATTTTTAATGTTACTTGGCAATATTTTTAACATTTTGGGCACGTTTTATTTTAGTATTTTTTATATTTTGGAACTAAAAGTAAAAAATTGTTTCAAAATATATTTGTATATTTGCATTCTAACAAAGCTATGTACGATGTTTTATTAACCCATTCATGACGAACTATTTTTTTTTCGAATTTCGCGCAGAAAATTCACAGAGTGGTTGGTTTTAAAAGTAGAATAAGAACGTTTTTTTCGGAATTTGAAAAAATCGTCTCCTCATCCCCCAGGAGCCTCGAGAAGGATGAGGTCCATATGGATCTTTCGGCAAATAACTAGTCAGAAATTTCATTTTTTCATCTTTATTGTTCAAAAAGTGTAATTTTCAACACCATCGTTTATTGATTTTGTTTTGATTTGAATACGTCAATAGCTTGGCGACGTCGCAAAATGTGTCGTGAGTGTGCGGTGGTTGTACCATGATTGAATTAGCGCATAAGAAATGCTTAGCAACGTTGCAAAATGTGTAGTGAGTTTGCAGTGATCGTGCCATGATTGCCGAAATGTGAGTGATAATTTAGAGAATTTATTCCATATTTGGACACTTTGGTGACAGGAGATAATTCACAACAAAGATTGTTCTATTAAAATAAGTACGACACCTAATTACTGAACAAATTTTTGTGTTCATATGTGTGTACCATAGACATATGAATATTAGTAGACCTGCCCTCAGTGATTAAAAGCGTATTATCCCCACTCCCCATACCGGTTCCATTGGAGCCGGCTGTGCTCGCGTATGGCCTCAAGTGAAATTTGAAAACGTGACGTCATCATTCTTTTGCTAACTATGGTCGAGGCATCATCGGTTCTTTTTACGAAATAACACGGCAAAATGTTGACTTGTACTATGAAAACTTGTAAAAATAGATGTGAAAAAGAGAATAAACCCAATTGTCGTATTACATTCCATATATAAGCATTATTTTACTTTATTTTAAGCATATTCACATCGTATAATATGAATCAATTGTTACTATCACATCGAGAAACGCCTGGACGCGAAACACAAAGCTGGTTGGTTGCTGGGAAGTAAATTATGAACATTTATAAAAGTGTCTTAACTAAATACTTAAACGAAATATTCGACTCTGAAAATAGAACCGAATTTTTTTGCCGAATTTGGACTTCGCAAATTTGTTCATAACGTGGCGAGTAATTTGCGCTCCCATGTAAAAATGTCTATTCATTCAAAAGCAGATTTTACTTTTAAGAAGTAAATGGTGATATTATAATGCGAGATGCCTATTTACTGTCAGATTGATTTACTGACGAATCACAGTCAGCTTCACTCCCTTCGTTCTTCAACAGTTGATTTTACCCCTCGCCATTATCTTCTCGTCTATTAATTCCTATGTCTGTGGTGTGTACACTTGACCTTTAAACACTTTAACTTTAAATATTTTAACGAAGATCAATTTCAATAATATTTTCAAGCAAAAAAGATCTATTTCGACATTGATCATTTCCAAATTTAGAAATGGAAGGATGTGTGTTCACGTAGAGTGAACATTTTAAGACACATCATTTTACAACCCATAATGGTTTTAACTCATTTTGGCCATTTTTTGATATTTGACCCGTTAATACTGAGCCGTACATAATATGTCATTATTTTTTAAGAGTAGATTATTAATTTAAACCTTTCAATAGTGATTATAAAGTAATGTGAACAAAAAAAATACTTGCAAAACCACTTGTTTTGATAGCTCTTGAAATATTTGTCTCGGGCAGCGAGTTTCTTGTGGACGAAATAATAGAAATGGTAACGGAATGCAACTATGACAGGATGCCACCAGAAAATTGAATGTCCAACATTGTATTTGGTGTCCTCTATGTTCCCTCTCTCTGAAGCACAAAAGCTCCACGGCGAATTGCACGTATCATGGAATAGAACTCGCAACCAGGGGTCGGTAGCGCGGTAGAGAAGGTTCTGTCCTGTACTTTACGTATCTTGGTGATAAAGGATCGGGGGGTATGGGGGTAGGTAAGGATTAAACTAAAGCAAGAAAATAATAATATGCTATATGCACGAACAACTAACAATTAATACGTGGATTTGCATCTTATCGTCTAATTAATCAAAAAATAATTTATTCGTCGATTTTCAACATTTCGTCCATTGTGCGCCTTTCTCCCGCAGTGAAGGGGTTGTAATGAACTGGGATATACTTAATGAATATAATGTACATCAATTTACAGGAAAGAATTAAAATATACTATTGCAGTCAGAGTACACGTGTGTGTTTATCGTTGAGCTGAATCCTGCAGCTGTACTATCCAAGATCCAAGTACCCGATTCCTGGCAGTATTTGCATAAGAGTACAAGAGTACGTAGGACAGAACTCAGGGGACTGGAGCAAATGTATGGAGAACTATGCTAAAATACCTTAATCTAATCATCAATGCTAAAATACTGAGCAGTTTGTCCAGCACGAGGGTGGTTAATGGGGAAACTACCCCGACTGCATTATGGGGTATGGATATTCATGACTTAAATACGTAGAAAAATCACGTACTTATGCACGTCCCTGTAATTTTGTGATCAAAAAGCTATACAATTATATATCAACATTTATTTCATTTTCAGATCGGTATTTTTTTAGATCAACTCACCACACTCCTCCGAAGAATTAAATTTTTGTTCATATTTTGATTTTATTAATGCAAAAGGGAATCGTTATTTTTAGTACATTAATTAACTTTTTGTGGTAAAGTTAATTATACGAAATTGTATTATTTCATAATAATTAGAATAAAATAATTTTTTTTTAATACCACTTTACTGTACATATTTTAAAAAAGTAAATACCAACCGGTTTTAGTTCACCGTAGTTCAACATTAATAAGGGTTATAAAAAAAAACAAATTAAATAAGGAGGATAATATATGGTAAAATTTTTCTTAAAACTTCCGTTTTTAAAACGCAAAAAAAAACAAAACTTTGATTCAACTTAATGATAATAATCAAAAACTTTTTGCTTTAACGTTTATTGAAAATAGTGATATTTATTATTTTCATAAATATTAATTGATACATACGTAAAATTCTTCATATTTGACATAACATGATGGAAGTTGTGCCAACCTAAAAAAATCACCTAATCAGGGGCTATACAAAATATAAAACGTAAACAAAAAAACATTCATTGTTGACGTCAATTATAATCAAGAGTTTTTTTTAAACGTATTAAAAACGTTAGTGTAGGTAAAATATAACTGTATATGTTCATAATGGGGCTATTTATTAAGTCTAAGTGTTTCTTTAATAATTTTTTTTTTGTATTATTTCACATAACAATAATTGTACATTTGTATTATTTGCCTCTACGAAGACTGAACATATTTTAAAATGATCATTTTTACATAGATTTTTTTTCAGTTTTAATAGCAGATCGTCCAAACAAAAAAGACTTTTTAAAAATTGATTTGCTTTTGAAGTTAAGAATTTGTTTAATTTTCTCGCAATTGATATTAAATTGTGAAGTAAAAATGCACCTTAAAATGTGTCCACAAAAAAACTATGTACAAAGTATTTTTTTCACGATAATTTTTTTTGAAAAATATTTATTTTATGAAAAAAAAAATGTACAACCGCCATGTAAGGGCTAATTTTAGGGCCATGTTTGGCCCCTGTGTGATGCTTACACATTTTAAATATTAATAATATGCTTATAGGAATTGTTTTTAAAATCTACAATGCAAAATTAATTATTAATATTTTTCTTCTTCAATGATTGCAAAATTACTTTGTGGCGTCATTTGAATATGTGAAAATATTACAATTTTTATGAACACGTGTTCCCAAATTTTCATAATACATTTTTTAAAGGCCTGTAGTCCCTTTTTTAACAGGAATACGAATAATTTGACCAGATTTTGAATAAATTAGCATTATTATATATCAGTAAGTTTTCTCCGTGTAAATTCTTCTGCTTGTAACACTTATTTATTTCATTAAAAAAATTTCATTTAAATTTTAACAGCTTTTGAAGGTTATGTGAACATTTTAACACTAATATGCACAAAGTCATCCGCGACTGCAGGAACTGCTGGCTGGTTGCACAATAGCAGTTCTCAGTGCACCTCGCCGCAACTATGCACTTGCGCAGCCCGCTTCTAGTTCCAGATGTACGGGCTATATTCCCCGCACACATTCTGAAGGCTTGGTTCAGTTCCCACAGGTAAACTGCCACGGCAGGTAACTCCGTGAACTTCCCCAAGTAACCCCGTTGACAGTAACTTTGGGGCATGCAGTTTATGTTATATTACATTCGGAAAACAACTATTATTATTATTAAAAAGCTTTGCGTTCTTTTCGTGTTCTTATGTAATGAAAAATTTAAACAATGTTTACATTCTGAACCACTCAAGATATGCCTCACTGCTGAGTATTGTCACATGGAACCCTCGAAACTAACAAAACCCATTTAACTTTTTTTAAATTAGCATACGATATCCCTATATTGAAATTCGAGAAACTCCCTATTGTTGCCAACTTTGGCGTAAAAAAATCATAAGAAACTAATTTCCTCCAGAAAAGATAAATTAATTTCATGATTGTTGTATTTTTTGAATCAGGTTTCTTCAGTTATTGACAATAATAATTATCGATATTAAAAATGTGAGTTTCTTATTACTTTCGTGTTTTAAAAACTCTGATGAAAAAACAGTAATAAAATAAAAAAGCCAATAAAAGAAAATTCTGTTGAACTAAGCATTAGTTCGTCAGACTCTTGAAAAATCACTGAATATTATAATATGGTAGGATTTGAAAAGTTGAAAGTATTTATTTAAAAAAAATTGCCTCAGATTCATTGCCTTTCAAAAACAAACATCAATTTTAGAAACGATCAGAAATTTAGCTTTCAAATGAACACCGTGAGTTAATTTGAAAATTCACAAACTTATGTCAAAAAATTTAAAACAGAAGAAATAGATAAGAAAATCAGAGCAAATTCCAATTCTAGAGGTCTCTGATGCATAGTTACACACAGACACACCACCGAAATTTTTATTTTAATTACTTCCCTTTCGTATTCATTCAAATCTATCTAGCAGTATAATGGGATTTTTTTGTAATTTTGTAAAATTAAGGTGACACAAAACTAACGAGGGTTTGCTTGAAGCTCATGATTTAAGTAATTCCGATAAATTTGTAACGATAGCATATACATATATATTAGATCAATCCCTATGGATGTAAGCTATTTATATTTAAGATTAATGAAAAAAAAAAATATATTCTAATTAAAATATTTTATAAAGGTTTTAAAATTTATAAAACGTTGTTCAACTATAAAATTAGCGGTAAGCGCCGTATTTTATTTTTCTAGACGATGAATTAGTAACTTCCCGAGGGATTACTCTAGACACATCTGAGATTAAAGTAATACGTTCATCAAGGTTCGTATATTACGTTGGGCCGCGCGCCGAATATTGTTTGTACACGACTTCATCATCCATGTCTAAGATTTCTACTTAGCAAGGCAAACTTTTTTCTACAAGGCAAATTCAACTGAAGGTCTGTTCAATAAACCAGCGTCGCGTGTCGCATATTTCCCTGCATGGTTTCTTCACTTACGTCGTTAAGATTCCGACTTTATTTTAGGCTATTGTCTCGTCTTAATAAATAAATTAAAAAATGCGTATCGACAGTTTTAACATAATATACCTATGGACTTTTGATAATAAACTTTTTTAATTTTTACGCTACTCATAAACAACCATTATCGTATGACAAATGGATATTTATCAGTTTTGTAGAACTTAAAACACGATCATATGAATTAGTTGTAATGTTTTCCCGTCTCCCCTATGTTCTCGTTAACGGATTAACATTTTGCTCGTTTGATTTGGCTCTTCTCGCGGTTTATCAACCCTTCAATCTTAACGAATTAATATGTCACGTTGTGTCAATTTTTTGTTTCGACAGGGATTAATTCATTGAAGGATCCTTTTAATTGGTTGTGGTAACTTTGGTTCTTTTTAGATGAGGCGTGTTACATTCTGTATGGTTTAAAAATAAGACAATGACCGACTACCCTGATTTTAACTACCTTTTCCTACCTTGTTTGCTCGCCCAAACGTTTCCGGTTGCTGCAGTTGATAATGTGCTAATATAATGAGACAATTAATTACAAATTAAGTACATGAAATTCACTATAGACAATTCAATTCAAGATGCACAAGATTCTAAGTTAATGATTTGACTATGGATTGTTAGTTTTGTGAGTTATTTCTATGAGTAGGTATTTTCGGGAATAGCTAGAGACAAAACATGTGTTGCTTTCGATTGGTCTCCGTCCAAATCCCACCCATCAACGTGACCAGCTCGAGAGCAGCCAAGTTGATGGTCCAATCCCAACACCTCCAGAAATGAATTGAATATCGCTCAGCGACAGATGAGATAATTACATGTTTTGCCTCCTGCCGGAGGGTGATGAAGGTGGAATGTGGGTCCTTGGTGGTAGCTGTTGATGTTGATGTTGATGATGAATGATGAAGATTCATCTTATACCGTTAGGTACAAGGGACTGCTCCGGTCCGGTGGCATGATAGCCTGGTGTCAGGAACCATATGGGTCACGTGGGTAGCGCGAGGTTTAGGTCGCGTCAACCTCCCCCAAATCGATGATGAGTTGAGCTTCGCCAGCATGCCGAAAATTAGGAGTCCACTCTACTAACCTCAAACATAAACATATACTGAAGTGGTTTGCATCAGCAACGTCAGGAGTTCGGGAGTCCCGTGAACACCCCTCTGGTTTACGCTCGTAAGGATAATGATGAATTCAGCTTCAGTTTGTTCGACTTCGCCTCTGCAGTCACGCTACTCCAAATAGCTCCTGGCTCCAGTCTATACAGCTTCTCGTTCCAGTAGAGGTAATGACACATATTTATCATATGTACAATACAAAACATACTTCAAGTCTTTCGTCCACACTCAAAATAGTCATGTCAATATTTAATTTGGATGAGGGCGTCCATCCGACATAACGAATGTTTCCTAGACGGGAGATTTTACCCCACTTCAAAGTCATGGTCATTCGCTCTATCGTTTGTTACCCTCCGTTCGCTTCAAATATCAAAGAATGGTAGAAATTGACATCCTCGACTTCCGGCGCTAAGGATCAGGGATACTGGAATCATCAGGTCGTGAATCTGAAATCATCCGATCTCCGTCAGCTCAAACGGTTTCAGTCGGAGTCAATTTCCAACCTAATTCTGGATGACTTCTCCTCCTATAGTGGGGTAAGTACTTATTGAATTTGACAGGAAGGACGTCAGAAATCGCCGAGACAACTTCATATTCGTCACGATCCCTTCGTTCTGTCAGCGAGAAAATCCTCACCATACGCCAGACAAGAATAGCATAGCCCTTATCCGCTTTGTTCCTTCGTCTACCAGCTAACTCAAGTAGGAAAGCCCATTAGCAATTTTCGTTCCCTTCGATCTGAACTCAGTGAAAGCGTCCTCTCACCAGCTGAAAATACTCGAAACAGGGGTCCATTCCAGGTGACTATCTAAGGCTGGTCCGCCAACACCTTCGACAGAAACCGGTGCTTTTACGGGAATAACTCAACCACACCAATAGCAGGGGAAAAAGCCGGCGCTGCTATACTAAAATAGACGTTATATCGGTATCCAGGGTTATCGACTTTGCTAACACAAGAGTCCCTATTAGGCAAGCCAAATTACAAATTTCGTTCCCTTCGCTTTTGTCGCTTTGGTAAGATAGGACAGCCTACGGAAAATTCGTACACTCCGTCCCCGCCAAACTTATGAAAAATGAAAATCTCACTTCATAGAATAGGAATGCCAGACAGATGAATTCTCCCGGCGGCTAGCTGTAACCCGCTGCGTTATCCCGATTCAAAATGAATGAAAAGAGTGATGTTTGAATAAGTTATATCCAATTAAATATATTTTATGAATTCCGTATAGAATAAGTTGAATTCCCAAGGAGGATACGACAACTCATTTTCAAATAACAGGCATTGAAGCATTTAATTTACCGTTCTATCCGTTACTATAAAAACACTGCATAAATACAATGGTTTGTGTTCTATAAATTTTGGCGCTAAATATAACTACTAGAGAATTATTAAATCATTTTAAACTCATAAACAATGTCTATTGTTGGATGATCTAAAGCGGTTTCAGGGTAACCGTTCTTCGTCCCTTTTTTTTAATGGCCAGGTCTCGTAATTTATGACCTCCTTCGCTAACGGGTACCTATAGTGCTCAAGTTGAATACCCTTACTTCAAAATACAATTGGATTATTTGGTTTACATTAAGGAAATAAGTGTTAATAATTAGATTATAATAGACTTACCGATACATCTTAGTGTCAACAATCCAAATAATTATAAAAAAAACAAACACAGTCACATGCAGAAAACTCATGCTGTTAGAAAACCGCACCTTCTACACTAAATGATTTTAGCCGTGTTCGCGTCCCGACGATTAATTCTTGTTGACGCGCTTCCTAGTTTTTTTACTAACTCGACTATCTTAAAACGCTGACCGATCCTGATTATTCCTGACCGCCTCCCAGACCTTGAAACTCTGACCCCCTTGACTGTATTTCCCGCCTCCCAAAGTTTTCAAACTGACTATCTTGAACCGCTTTTTCTAACCACCGACTATCGACTTCCTTCCCCCGTTCTTCAACGCTGACTGTCTTGAACCGCTTTTTCTAACCACGACTATCGACTTCCTCCTTCCGATCTTCAACGCTAACTGTCTATCCGCCCGGGCTCATTAACCACGACTATCGACTTGCTTCTTCCGACCTTCAACGCTGACTGTCCCGACCGTCTCCCCGCGCTTTCAAATCCAGACTCCCCCTTCTCAAACCAACCCCCCAAATCACCATATGCGATTTCTAATTTATGTTCTTTTGAATTATGAATGCTTTTTGTTTTCAAAAGACAGAAATGCACTAAAGGAACACATCAATTATGGCCCTAGAACCTGTCACATTAATTTTAAATCGTTTCAAAACCAATAAATTGTTACTTCTCCAGAAAAATGTCTAATTCTTCGTTCAAAGGATGAAACTTGACTACCCCCAGTCCAGTGGCGTGTTGGCCCACCAGCATTTTAGCTCGGCTTACTATTATCAACCACCATCACGGAGGTCTCTGACGATACAGTCATGTTCCTATTTTTTTTTTCTCTACCCTAATAAATCTAAACACTTGTTTCTAAAGCAGCTTTAAGGCCAACATCTGGTAAACTCCTACTTCGTGAAATCAACTGAAAAATTCTTTCTAACCATAATAAATCAACAATAACAAAAATTTATCCCAGGGCGAGTCCATCACATAGTAAAGGAGGTATCTATTTATCTATTGCGGTTTGACTAAAAAATTTTATGTCGCCCGAGTTCATTGGTAAGATTGTCGTGCCAGTAATTGTGAAAAATGAATAAATTCTTTAAATTATCGAAGGTTTTAGCTGTCGCCTTGCAATGGTAATAATTATATCGTTCCTCCAATTCTGACATCAATTATTTCAAAGTATTCCTTACCATGCAAAGCTGCAAACGTAATGACTTTTTCCAATTACAAAGCAATAATAATTTAACTTTGTTAAACCAATTGGAGCGGTGCCACGAAATGGGATAAAAAATCCTATTGTCGTTATCACTTTCTTGGTACATATTTGTTTCAATATTCTAGCTAAAACAGGTAATCCGTCGTGTATTGTATTACAAAAAACTCTTTAATATAATGTTTACCTAATAAAGTACAAGGAATCGTAAAAAATTCAATCTTAAGATATATTTATTGTCGCGAATGCATCGTCTGTATAATGTTATTGAATATGAATATGGTCTCGTTTATTATCAAATTAGCTATCTATCGACACGTTATGAAAAGTAATGGAATTAGAAATGTTGTAATTTTTTCATCTCTTTCTTCATCTCATATTATGCCTTTTGCTTCATTTGTATTATTTTTCTTTACTGTAGTTATAGCTAAACCACCCTGTGAACGTTGTTACTGGATTATCAACACTTATGCAATTCCCAATTCAAAATTTATAATTATATAACTCTGCAAATGATCTAAGCAATGAAGTTACAATATATATGGCCGCGATGTAGAAATCTCAAAGTGGCAAGCAAAAAGCACGTCAATCGGAGTAATTTGATTTTCGTAGATTCAGTATTAAACTGACACGCGTCGCATTAGGTCGTGTGCTACCGTTAAAGTTCCACAATGCCCTCGTGTATGATGAGAAAATATTGTTAGTTCTCGGCAAACACTAGTAAAAGCCAAGAAATAAGATTTCTAAAACCAAAATTTGAAACATCAAAAGGTATGGTCACATTTTGGACTTCAACCCAGGACCCTCGTTTTGCTGGGACGCCGTTCTACGAACTGAGGTAATGGGACCTTATTTCCTTCGGTCATATTTAACTGTATCATACTTCGAATAAGAACTCCCAACACGTTATGTTAATTTTCTCGTCGTACATTTTTATTGATGTAAATATGAACATATTCTTTGAAAGTCTATCTTTGTCCTACATGAACAAATAAATACTCTTAAGAGTATTTCTTACTTGCCATATGTTATCTTGAGTTCGTGAGACAATCACGAGTCTAAGATGTATTGTAACATGATTGGTTCCAAGGCAATAAATAAATATATATTATATATGACTTCTCCAATAATTTGTGGCACCATTTTAATTTAAATAATAATGAAGCTGGAATTGCAATACTGCATGCGAATCAGTTTGTAGATTTATTGTGAACTTTTATCAATATTTGAAACTACTATTGTGGTAGCTGTGGTTAACAGTTAGAATTGGAAATAATTATGACATACCCTTGGTCTTAATTAATAACTCTAATTAAACGCACTTAAGGGACATGTTAACTATATAGGTTTTTAAATATTGAAGACAATATTAGCGATTTCTAAACGAAAATCTGAAACAGAAAAATCAGAAAAGGAAACGGTCACATCTGGGACTCGAACCCAGGACCCTTGTCTTTCCGGGACAGTGCTCTACCAACTGATCTAATGGGATCCTATTCCCCTCGGTCACTTTTAACTGTATCATACTTCGAATAAGAACTACTAACATTGTCTTCATTTTTTCACCGCACATTTTTATTGGCAACTATCTTTATGTATGATCGCAAGATTCAACCCGAACTAAATGCAATCCAGACAGCGTCTTTTTAGATAAACCTATCTTATTTTTATTTTTAATGTGCGACATCTGTTGACTTTTCTGCAAGTCTAGAATGAATATTTATTTTTCGGAATAACTTTATTGAGTAAAACCTCAGGTTTGAGGTTTTACTCAATAAAGTTATTCCGAAAAATAAATATATATGGGTTTTCTTAACAGACTGGTGATGTGTATTTAAATTTTTTAAATGTCACTGAATTTAGGTACTCCACACTGAATAAGGACAGGTAACTGGATGTAAAATGCAGAAACATATGTTTAATGTTGGTGCATACAGTTGCGTCAGCAGACGCACTTTGTTTATACCACTGTTTATTGATTAACACAATGTTATGTTTCGGGAAATGTAGAAAAGTAGCAAACGTTTTATTGCAAGAAAAGAGACAAAAACTGACAAAATTGTGAAAGAAAAGTTATAAATTCAAAAAGAAAAAGCAGATTTCCGCTTTACCGTTTCAAATTTGGATTACGTTTATGTCTTCAATCATAAAAGAAAACAAAAAACCTGATACGAAAATTTACGAGTTTATTTGCTGCAAAATGAAGCCTTTAAAAACATCAATATCCATTTATTTTCCAATTTAGAAAAATTGGAAGAATTTAACTACAAACAATGACGAGCTCCGTGTTACATGGAACGGTGGTAAGATCCTCAAATCTTGAACTAAACGTTGATGATTCTAGACCAGGTGAGGGTCAAAATGATTAAATGTGAATTATTAATACATCATATAACCAACAAAATAATTATGGTACCTTCCTGCATAAACAAAGATTGAAAAAAAATGTAATTGAGGTAGTGAAGTTGCTTTGAACTAATTGCATTATCCTTTTGTTTGAATGAAAAAAGTAACACTATTAACATTAAGTAAAAGTATTTGAAGAGCTACTTAAGCATCAGGAAATTTTGATTTTAGCGCCGATTTAGTATGAGTTGTGCGCCTTGATTTTGTTCATACATTTCCATGGATTTTATATGAAATAGGTACAATATTATTTATCTTATGTTAGTAAATTATAGAAATCTAAATACAATATTATTTATCTTATGTTAGTAAATTATAGAAATCTAAAAATAAAATCGGGAACCTACATCCGATTTTACTGCTTTTTTACTCATGCATAAAAAATATTAGAATAGCTATTAACTTTTGATGGTTTGAGTAATAAAATACATACATAATTGTGAGATATTTTACACGGATCTTTCAATATAATATGAATACATAAAAATATATTTTACATTAATATTATGTATCAATATATTTAATATGTTCAAGTTGATGTTCAAAACACATGCAACAATGCTTTTGAACATCAACATTGAAGATGATTTATAACTTCAACATAAACACAGAATTCTACAAGGAACTGCAGATTTGCTGAATCACCTTTAAACATTTTATAATTATATATTTCATATATTTCATATTATATTTTATAATCCATTTAAGTAACCAGGAACATTTTATTTGTTAAGATTTAATTAACTCAAATTATATTTCACCAAAAAACTTATGTGCCTCTAGCGAATTGAGTTGTTGATGTTGCCAATATTTCACTGGAGTTGGACGTATTGTTTATACTATAGGGTATTTGGTGGGGTCACCTTAATTGTTCTTGTAATATACTTTAAAATCAACTATATTTTATTTACCAGCCCTTTTCAAATAAATTCCGTTTTTTTCTTATATTATCCTCTTTCCTTGTTCCTTTTCAACAAAAAATATCTTCTTATTTTGGATGTTTTAGTTGCACTTCTCCGGGCAGAGCTCTTCTTAGAGATACCTATTCATATAACATTTTGTCCCATTAACTAAGCAACAATTTGTGTCTAAAGCAAGTATGTACGTTTTATAATACCTCGCATAAAATGTCACACAAAGGACGTTAGCTTTGAAGCAAGTTTTTATCGCAACATCGTAAACACTATTCGAGAGTAGGACATTAGTAAGGCTGCATTTACCCTAATCAGTGCTGCGTTGGAAAATGTTGCATAATATAAAAGCGTTTAAAGTTCATTAATATGCGCAGGTGAGTTCGTTGCGGAATTTGCATGTACAGGTGAAAATAATTAACTTAGCATGTTCGCTCGCTGATCTCACTGCTTGTTGACCTATCTAATGGAACTAAAATATTCTTTAATAATTTGTAAGACGTTCGTTATGAACGTAGTGATTAGGTTACATTAATACTGAGTGAAGAGATATGGTAGGGTTGGGCGGGGCTAGTTGAACCAAGGGGCTATTTGGGCCACGCCAATATCTTCTGAAGAATGCTGAACATGTTCTAGCAAGCTAGAAGTGTGGGGACCACGCCACCAAGCATTCAGTAGGCACATGGCATCCGTAGCGTGAGTACGGGGATTTTGTGTAATTTTTGCTCCAAAAGTAAAAAAGACGATCGACTGCTTTTTTGAAAATAGATACCAAGTCAAGCTAAATCAATTTGAAATTGGTATTTACTTAACCATATCTTGTCAATTGTAAAATTGTAATACATTTAGTGGTATATGAGTTATACGATGAAATTTGTAATAAAACATGGGTGGGGCTAATTGAACAATTTGGTTCAACTTGCCCCATTCAGATTCCTTACTGTAATTTTATACGTAGTGCATTCATTTCACTCATCAACACATCAATAATACCGATTCTTTTAAACTTTCTAGATGCGTACACAGTATACCGACAACAGGCAAAGATAATGTTTCTCCCAATATCAACAACAATACTGTAGCATCTACATTTAGAAGTGGCATTTAGTTTTCACCTGAAACCGTTAGACCATTTCCAAAGGCAGGGCCCAAAAACAGCTGCAAACAGCGAGGAAGAAAAGAAAAGCTGCTATTTTAACAGACACTCCTGAAAGGGATTCTCTTGCCCAAGAGCAATCTAAGAAGCAAAAGACAGGAACAGATAAGGCAAAAAAGAAGGCAACTAAGAAAAAACTCTTCACATTGTAAGACTCATCATCCGACAATTGTGAAAAATATGCTTGCCTAATTTGTGATGAGATTTATTCAGACAGCTTTCCAGAAGAAGAGTAGGTTCGTTGTCTATCTAAAGTGGGCACATCAAAAGTGCACATCTGGAACTATTCCAATGTACATTTGCCGATTTCATCGATTAAATAATTCTAAGAAAACTTACCTGTTTTATTATACTTGTTTTTTTTAGATAAAATAATCGTTCTATTACCTAATTCTGTATTCTTTCATTATTTAAATAAATTTACTTGAATATCTTAATTTGTTTTACTAAACCATGAGTGTGAATAATAATACATATATGACACAATATTGTTCAACAAGCCCCGTGGGGTGGTTCAACTAGCCCCACCTATGAGGCAAGTTGAACCATTTCTCCTTCTGCGTGAAAATTAAAATATCTTGCATTAGGTCAACGTATTAAATCATTTCATGAATAACATTATAAAGCCAGATAATGAAGCTATCTTAATTAATTGAAAAAACAAAAATAACTATAAGAGTTTCGACTCTGGGGTCAAATTAGCAAAATTATGTTCAACTAGCCTCGCCCTACCCTACCTGTTTACATTCCGTCCAGTTAAATACATTATTTACCTTAACATAGATATTTATAACTACAAGCAATCTAGTTACAGGCAAAAATAAAAAATTATTGTTTTATGAAATTTATCATCTATTTAAACGACAACTTTAATATACTGTTAAACGTAAATAGGTATAATAGGTATACAAACCTTCCGCGCACTCAAAATCACCACCCATTTCTGCGTATGGTATTACCGAATTAATGAAATCTAGGAATCGACTTATTGTTAAAATTACATGGAGAAAAACTATGTATATTATCTGCATTGTATTCGTTACTCCGGTTAAAAACGGAATTGCAGCTCTTACGAATGAACTAACTGGAATGAATGGTCTAATAAATATCGGGACGCATAAAGAATAAATTCATAAGAATTGGCGAATGTCAATTGTCAGTATTTCCTGTTAATCTGTTATTAAGTTACGAATATAGTCTTGTGAATAATTCCACCGTGATATACTAACATTGTAACAAATTATTATAAGCAATAATTATTAGCCTAAAACACAAATATAAATTGAAAAAATCTTACTAGAAAAATAAATGCCGCCGACGGGAATTGAACCAGCAGCTTCTGATTGCCGGTCAGCTACACGGAACCACTGTGCTACGTCGGTTTATTTTTAACCGCCAATTAATTTAAAAAAATATTATTATTTCATTCACAAATTATTAATTTTTGATTGTATAATTTTTTTATTTTTTTATTTATTATTAAAAACTTTATCTTGTAGACATAAGTTTACCTTACTTTAAATATTATAGGTAATTACTAAAATTTCATTCGTTCTTACACAAATAATAATATTATAATTTTTCCAAGCCCGAAGCAATGAAATCGATTGTAAACTTCATTATGCGATAAAAATAGAATACGCTCCTGCTCTTTGGGCCCCATACCAGCAAAAATACATAAAATTATTAGATAAAATTCAAAACTTTTAAAGGTGTTTTTATATGAGAATGCATGGTGAGTATTTGATATGGATTTGCTCTCTGAAATGCGCTACGAAAGTCTTCAATCTAGGACGAGTGAAGTCCTTACAGTAACGGCATTAAAAATAATAAATTACTTCCTTGACAGCGCATACTTCCTGAATTGCTATAAATTGTTCAAACCGAACAACTACTCTATATTACACATTGCAGAACGGACGTTCTGGCCCAGCATAGCATGACAAGAGGTGTATGGTGCTACTAAATGAAATCTCTAGATCTCTTGACACTATCAGCTTGTATGTCTTGAAGGTTCAAGAGTCATTTTAGACAAGGACACTAAAATATTGGATTTTTGTAAAATTTGTCATGTTCATTGTAATAAGATTATATAACCATTTAAATATTATATCGGTAAAGTACCTATCCTTAAATTGATGTTTTATTAAGAGCCCTGTTAATTTATTGCTATCGCGTGTCATGTAATGTAATTGAATTAAATAAATCTAGGTAACTAGGAGCGTTAAAACACACACATAATTGTTCTTGGCCATCTCTTACGTTTCTATAAATATCTTTCAAAATTAACAATTTTAACCTACTGCCAGATATTGTTCATGGCACTGTCTCTGCACATACCGCGTTTATTATTTATGTTCAACACAAAATGTACATACATTATTAGTAATTGGTACTGATGTTAGCGTGCGCCAAATCCCTTTCCATTTATTTCCATTAACTATTAGCATGTTAGTGAGAGGATCATTTTCATAAATATTGCACTTAATTAGAACATAGTGTGTTTGTGTTTTTTATTCGTGTTTTTGCAGCAATCCTTTAGTGCAATATAATAGCCAGAATGGAGTTCCTTGCGTCAGAATTGCTTTGTTGCGCACGAATTGTTTAGCGATAATTAAGATGATATCTCAGCATGCTATAAAGTTCTGAATTTGTTTTGAAGGACTTGATGTAAATAAAAATATTTGGTTTTCTATAAGAGAACTTAATTCAACATAACCAATATTGTTTTAATGTGAAACCGCACAAAAGTCCCAAGTGCTAACAACCATGTGGTACCTGTGATACTATGGCATACCCAATTAGGATATGTTGTTATGTTAAAGGTATCGGAGAGGGGAAGGAGATAGGGAATAAGATGGTGGGGAACCATTTCAAGCAACGTTTCAATTTAGAATAGCGGTCTTACACCAGGGCGATACTGAGAATATTTTACACTCTGCTAAATTATTATTTAAGGCGATGCCATACGTAGTAATGCAAAATCATGTGTTTTTGGTTTGAAAATTTGGTCGCCTACAAATGTTTCAGATGCTTCAATTAAATACTGCGAGTAGAATACATCTTGGTCTTTGAAATAATCGAGAATTTTTTAGATAAGTCTTTTATTTTTATATTTCATCGTATAACCCAGAAAAAATAATGTATAAGGCCTATGAAAACTGCTTTAAAATTCAAAATTTCTTACTTACGAACCAATTTTCGGTTATGATTTTATTGTATAATGTGGAAAATTAAGTCATTTATAAAATGATCGAAAAAAAATTTAATATTTGTGGCTGAACATCCACAAAATAAAATAAAAGGCACTTTTTGGCCATGTTTTTTTCTTGCATACATCAAAACAGGCGGATTGCGGGAATTTAAACCTTATTGTCATCTACGTAAGGGTTGTTATTGATAGCGGCTCAATTTAAAATATTACACGACGTAGTGCATTGCCTTAAATGAGTAAATTGGGAAAACACTCCAGTAAAATTTTACTAGCGCATGCCGGGATTTGAACCTGCGACCTCCGGCTTGCCGGTTTGGCAAGTGTAAGGCCATCAAGTGTGAAATTAAATAAAATCTCCGACAGAAGATTGGTATCTTATGTCAATTTTCTTCTTAAAATCATAAATTGGTTTTTTGTTGGCCATGCATTATTGCAATTGATTTCATGTTGCTTATATATTCACACGATCTAAAAAAATCTATCACTGTAACAATAGTGTTAATACAAATTAGTTTATAATCTCCCTTTTTCCACAAATACACAGAATAGAAAAGCAATATGCAGATATTTTTAATTGCACCGAAAGAACTTACAAAAAGCTTTTCATATATTTTTGTGGAAAAAGGGAGATTATTTTTTTATAATCTCCCTTTTTCCACAAATGCACAGAATAGGAAAGCAATATGCAGATATTTTTAATTGCAACGAAAGAATTTACAAAAAATCTTTTCATATATTTTTGTGGAAAAAGGGAGATTATTTTTTTATAATCTCCCTTTTTCCACAAATGCACAGAATAGGAAAGCAATATGCAGATATTTTTAATTGCACCCAAAGAAGTCACAAAAAAGCTTTTCATATATTTTTTTGCTATTTAATATTGATCGTTGGCTGCGTCTATTTTATCATTCATTCATTAAAATTATTTTATCCCTTCTATAAATCTCAAAATATTAAGAAATAAATTCGCTATTCGCGTCATCTGTCTGTTTGTGTTTTTAGTTCACCTAAACTACGCAACGGATTTTGAAAGGATTTTCACTATCATTTAGAAAACTTCCTCCGAAAGATTTATATATAACTAATACATGCATATTATATGTTTAGAAAGTACAGAAAATTCGATGATCTTCTAATTCACAATTTAAAAAACTTTACTTGATATCATTCACTACCACGAACAACGCCGGGTACCCGTCAGCTAGTATGATTATAAAACGTATTCAACACTTATTTATCCATACTTCAAAAATATTTAATTTAATCAAGAATGGTACTACATTCAATGAAAGCCGTTAACATTTTCAATCTCTTCACAACGGCTTTTCTCAGAAGCAAAAATAACAAACGAAACAGCAGCTGATTCTTTGAAGTTGGCTGTTTGTTTGTTTCGCTTTCTGCATTTTCTTGAAAATCTTAAGAGAAGAGAAAATGAAGTGGATGAATATATTTATTCCTACAAATGATTTTTGTAGATTAACTTAGTTTCGTAAAGAGTTATTTGTTATCTCGCGTTCATGCGATTCGTTTTATTGTAATTCCACTCTTACCTGAATAGGAGTTGTGATGTGAATTGCGCAAATGTGGCGTTCTGTTGTATTCCAAAGATTTGTTTTATTGATATTAATCGGAAGGAATTATTATTTCTGAAACTAAAATATGGATAGTGTTTCTTTCGTTTATTGATAATTTTAGGGGGTAATGTTAATATAAACAGCAAGCCATGAAGTTTATTTATTAATTGACGCCCCTTTTCGAGGATTTTACAAGTGAATTTTAAGAAATATAAATTATTTATTGTACATGACTGAATTGCTTCATTAAAGACATTTTATATTTAAAGATAAATTGAAGATGTCCACTGACTTGGTATAATTGTTTCCCTCCATTAGAATTTTGGGCAAAGAGGAATACATACGGTAGTTAGTCCCAGAATTTCTGCACTGAAATAAATCCTGACTTCTTATATTACGTAGTGGAATCTGGAAGCTTATCAATACTGGACTATCAACTAAATCATTTAGAATTTTATGTAGAAAAACCAAGTCAGTGAAAATTTTTATGTCTGACAATATGAGCATATTCACATAATGCGTATTGTAGTTCAACATTATTGCTGGCATACCCATTTTAAAATTTATAAAACTTAAGAATTTGTTTTGTATTTTTTCAACAGCTTGTACATGTACATTATAATGTGGGTTCCAGATAGGAAAATTGTACTCAAGTTGTCTTCTTACATAGGCAAAATATAACAATGTAATACACTTTATATTGTTAAAACATCTTGTTAGCCTAGTTATAAATCCCAACATTTAACGTGCCTAAAATTCAATATTTTACCAATTAATGTTTAAAAATGTAACATTATGTTACCAATTAATGTAACCAAATACTGTTTAATTTTTTAAACATTAATTGTTACCAATTTTTAAACATTAATTGGTAACATAAGTCCCCTAGTTATAAATCCCAACATTTAACGTGCCTAAAATTCAATATGTTACCAATTAATGTTTAAAATGTGAACCGTTAATTGTTCCCAAGTAGAGATACTTTATACTTTTAAAGTAATCTTTAGTTTTGTTATGTATATGTTTACGTATAATATATTGCACATGAATAGTATAATAGATCAATTTATTTAGATGTGTAAATGATACTAATCTGTACCTATATTTATAATTAGTACAGAAATTATTTAAAATCTCACTAACAAAGTGCTTAATTGCAGTTCAGTAGGAAATATTTTGGAAAAAAATTGCGAGTAAAATCAAAGTAGGTATCTTTAAAATTTGCGAAATGTTAGACGGCCTCCGTGGTCACGGGATAAGTAGGGCCGACCTTGAGGCCCCTTTTTTAATGTGACACCTCACAAGAGCGTCCCGGTCTGTTCAGTGTAAAGGCAGGGGAGTTATGGCGCTGCTTGGGCACCGTTATGAAGCGGGTTAAGGTAGGGGCTGTAGGAAGGTTTTTATCTATGCGGGTCTTGAAGAGGCCTGGATTGTATGAATGACGAAAAACAGATTCCGTTAGCTCGTTCCAAAATCTAGTCGAAGAAGCGGCCCGTTCTCGTGAAGCGTACATCAACTCAGAACGTTAAAATTTAAATTCCACTTGCATACGTCGAGTTCCACTTACGTGCACTGGTGCACTAGAGATCAATGTTGCTAGCTCCTGAGAGTAGGCTCTATTAAAATACCTGTAGAACAGACTCAGTGTACCCATATTGCGTCGGTGCTTTAGAGATGGCAACCGGTCTGTTGACAATGGATTGTCAGACGGACCGCCCTCACTTTAATATTTATCTATTGGACACTTTGTATAGCGCCGCTTTTGTGGGTTATCACCTCAGAGGCGCTTTACAGTTGATACAGGTATTACAAAAATAAAGTTAAGTTAAGTTAAATGAAGTACAGGAACAGGTGACATGTAGATAGAAGATGGTGATTCTGCAGCAAGAATTCTGGGTGGTGAAGAAACTGGACCAGCTGTTGCATCGAGAGAGTCCACCACATCCACCAACAGTGCCAGCACGAGGTTCGTCATCCGTCCAGGTATGTGTATGTTGCTAATAAAGCTCTGACACAATATCCTTACATAGATAACAGACCTTGGCAGTACCGCTGTGACGTTCGGCGAGTCCATCATTCATCTCCATGTAATCCTGTTCCTGTTGATTGTTGAAGTGGTGATTTCCCCCAAGTAAGTAGGTTTATAAAGTATTGTGGGGTTCTAGCCCAGAGGTGGCTCTCAACTTCAATTGTTGGGCTTACTTGAGATTAGTATGGGGTTAGCTGCTGGTAAATATTGAATAATCTCATAGCCCTATACAAGACGCCCAGTTTTTTTGAAGCTAGATAAACTCGGGCTTCTATAGAGCCCCGATACTTGAACCGGTCCGATATTCTTACTCCAAGCATTTGAATGGAGTCTCTATTGGAGAGGATGTTTCCATCAAAATGCACGAGACAGTTATTGATCTCCCTTTTTGCGAAATAAGAAACGCTTGGATTTGAGACGTTGAAACTGACAAGCTTGGCCTTACCTCAAGTACGAACCTTTTCAACGTCATGGTCTACTTTTTGTCTCAAAACTTTGCGAGCTGTCAAAAAGATAACCCTCAACAAGATCGGTGATGTGACACAAAAACAGCGTCGGCGACAGCACAGATCCTTGTGGCATCCATCGATTTGGCGCGGAGAGGAAAAAAGCCGTCAACTACGGTTTGAATTGTTCTTCGTTTGAGTAAATTCAAATATGCAGGGTTGGATGGATTCCACACTTCCCGACAAGCGCCCGGTGCTACACCTTTGGAGACATCCAACACAAAGGTTTGAGATTCTCCAAAGTACCGCCCAAATATGCGTCATATACCTGAGCAGATCGCCACACGTTCGGTTTCGACGAAATCCATATAGCTGATTGCTTAATTTGTTGTTATTCTCGAGGTATGTGAGCAACTTGTTACTAACCACTCTTTTCCATACCTTTGAGAGTATGGAAGTGATGGTTATGGGGCAATTTGAAGGATCGGAGCGGTCCCCCTTTTAGGGATTGGGTGGACGATCGCCCTTTACAAAGATGTGGCCCCTTTCCACTTTTGAGTGAGAGCTTTGCCCACGGTCAAAACCAGTAGACGCCTAGGTAATCACTGTAATTAATAATATTCGGATGATTCATCAGCGATGATCATCAGCGCCTTAGGAATTCGGCGCCCGGAGCAGATTACTCTAATTGCGCCCGCATAAGGCCGAACCTGGGGGTAAGGCTCTCGACAAGCAAGCCGAAGTTAGCAGGTTCAAATCCCGGCGTCAGCAAATAAATTTTATTTGCATTATTTTACAATTTACTTATTTAAAATAATATATATCACACATTTGCGGAACGTTCCCGAGTGGAAGATACTCTCAGTATCGCCCTGATGTAAGACTACCATTCAGAATTTAAACGTTTCTATAGACAATTTTGGCGGTGTTTGGTGACCAGATCTAAATAACCAGGTATTTCCTCATCACAACATACCCCAATTGGGGATACCATAGTCTCACTGGTATTGCTTAAAATATTAACAATGTAAACTATTTTTCTCGGGTGTCCACCAATTCTACTATTTCCTAACCTTCTGTTTCCTTATCTTATTAGCTCCCTACTACTTTCAGCCTAATAACCCACCCAATTGGGGACGTCGTAGTTCCACTGATTTCGGGCAGTTGGGACTCTTGAAAGCAATGGGCTGCTTTTGATATGAAGCTACTTACACTCAACTATATAAATATATTTCCTACCAATTCATCTTATGTTTGAAAAACTTTCAAAATGATTAACAGCGCCTTCTGTAACAGTTCAGAACACAGTATTTTTTTTTTAAAACTACGCTTTGGACAAAATAGAGTTATCGAATTATTTTCATCCCCAAAATGTTAAAATAAAAAAAATAAAAACTTCAAACAATTTTCACAGCAGAACAGAATTGCCAGTCCCAACTGCCACGTTCCCGAAATGCATAAAACGCTAACAAGCAGAACAAAGTGTACGCACATTTGTTTCGCTGTTTGCTGAATCGGAAAAAAGGTAAAAAACAAAGAGTTGCGCTTCCAAACCCATTCCGATAGCGTCGAATTCAATTACAAACAAGGAAAATCTTTCAGCGACGCGCTTTTAATTTTGCAGGAAATCGCCGCGCCGGAAAATGTGCAGCGTCATAATAGAGCCTTCTGTACTACGCGGCTACTGACTAGTTGGTGCCTAACTGCCAGGGTGGGCCTTCAATTTAAAAAAAAAAATCTAAACTTTTTTTGTACTCTGTATCATGCATTTAATCAATTAAAGTGTAAAAATTGTAATCCCATCAGGGGAGCTGATAATATAAACAGGGCAACTATCTATTTATTCAATTAATCAAAAATATCAATTTAATGAAATAATTATAATTAGGTACCACTCAAAATAATTGGTATATTTCGAAACCAATAGTTTTTTCGTTAGGATGAACTTATGATATTAAAATTGATCACTTTTATGCTCAATCAACAAATCACTGGAAGTGAATAATATTGTTATGTAATGTATTTATGTTTAATGTATTAGTTATTTTTAGTTAAATAAATGATGATATAATTTTCTTTTATCTAGAAAAAAAACTTTAAAAAAAATTAATAAATATAAGATTAGACAAATACGTATAGACAGAAAAGTATACGTCCCTTTAGACAAAAATACTATAATAAGCGGTGATTTATTAGTTATTATTATAAAAAAATATACTTAAAATTAAAATAATCTCTCTCTCTGGTTTCAATCCTGGGATTGGTTTGCAGCAATTTTATCTAATCTCCTCTTCCATTCTTCCCTGTCTTGTGCGGCTCTTTTGACTTCTGCATATGATGAATCGCACATTATTTTTTTGTTTTTAACGCCTTTTTCATTCAATATCTTATTTTTTAGTAGGTCAGAACATTTTTTAAAAGAAAATAATATTGCAAAATAATAAAAACACTTATCTCACTGTGATAAAACATTACTCCGCTAGAGCGCGCTTTGCGTTATTGTGTTGGATTAAAATTATTATCTAATCCGTATATTATGATAATTGTATTACATTTATTTAATTAATTTATTTATTTTGATAATATGTAATAATTTACAGAAAAAAAAATTAAAACTATCTCCCTCTGATAAAATATCCGTTCGCTAGAGCGCACTACGCGATCTTGTGTGGGATTCTATTTCTGTACATTGTACATTATTTTTAAAAATATATTATATTTTGGGTGTGATGTAGGTAACATTATAAAACATAACAAGCTCTCATATTTTCAGAACCTACATAATATAATCAATTTATGCGGCTTTGCTTACAGTTGGTGCTCAGCGTGGTTGGCTTTCAATCAGTTAAGCGAGGTTCGATTCTCGGCTGTGGCATTTTTGAAGTGAAACCTTGTTGAGGTGGGGGAGCCGCTCACGAACGTTCTCTCTCTTCTCTTCTTTCCTCTCTCTCAGACACCAGCGAACTGCGCCACGCCAAGCATCAGCTGAAACTAGAAGTTTCACTTCTGTCTTGCGTAGGCTTGACACACCCACTTTTTTTTTTTTTAAATCGTGTCCACACATTGAAAAAAACTGTATTAAAGTATTATACGATCAAATGTTGAATTCTAATAGTTGATGTTTGAAATCAATCAAAATAATATTATAAAGCAAGAATTGTGTTCGTTTGTCCCTACAAACTCTCGACACGGTTATATAAAATTTGCATAATTCTTCAGTCGTGAATTTCACGGTCATCTCAACTATTTTAAGGTTTTAACGTTATTTCCATCACGAGCTGTTAAGCTTTTAAATGTTATCAAAACAGAATAAGACAATATATGTAATTGATAAGATTGATAAGATTATTTTTTTATAATAATCACCGATCGTTATAATATTTTTGGCAACGTAAAGAAACGTATTCGTTTACTCCTTTATGTATTAATTTTCATCTCATTTACCTACTTACTGAGCAAATTGATTTATTTAAATTTTACTGATCTAAGGAGAATTTTTGACCTCTCCATCAGCACTTTCTCGGGATACCCCTTTGCACTACAGTGGTAGGGATGGATTCATTCTTCCGTCACACCTGAACACACTGACCCCCACATTTCTACCCACTCCTCATACCTTTTTCCTTTCAACTACGATTCTTTCCTAAAAAATCCCTCCACACAGCATACCCAAAGATGAAAAAAGTCTCTAAGATGAATTATTTTTCTCATGGCCTATGGAGCTAATGTAAAAAAATAATTATTTGATATAAATGCGATTTAAGCACTTGGACATTATTATGTTCACTTGGACAATATTTGAGGATACCTGCATATTTTACTTTTGTTTACAAGGTAAAAAAATTGTAAATAATCTTACTGACACTAAAAATGTACTATTTGTTAACTTTTGAAAACCCTGAGAAAACAATATCTTTAAAAAATCATCCGTACAATGACGGCCAACGCCTCTCCCAATTTCCTAGTGTGGTTAGTGACTAGTTGCTAGTGGCTAGTGACTAGTTGCTAGTGGCTAGTGACTAGTGGCTACCTACCAGCATAACAGACTACCCCGTGGCAGCGGCTTAAATTCACTGCCGATCTGAAATGTTCTGTAAACTCAAAAGTATACTAGTGTCCCCACAAATCACGCTTAACGAGAACTTTCCCGGGAAGCCTTTATTCAGGATACAATGACGTCACGTGTTACGTTCGGTTTATATTTGTTTGAACGCTCGTTGTGATATGAAAGGTTTTGAGTTCTACTTACAGATAAATATTAAATGGCAGATTTCTATTTTTTATTAACAATTATTTAAGCCATTCTGAGTACATTTTTAAAGCTTGCCAATCTCAAATAAACCTCTGTGTTACACTGGATAATTTGACGATGTTTGGTTTTGTAGAAATTCATCGGGGAACAACTACCTCGGAAATGTTTCTATTTCGTGTTATATCCTAGGAAAGAAATAAAATATGTTTATTCATTCACTTAACACATTTATGTGGTTTCTCCACTGACCGAGCTCAGATTACACGTAATTTTTTATTCTTTTAAAGAAAGACAAATATTTTCGGTTTACCAATAACCTGACAATATTTGAAAATCTCCTACTACCACCACAGTAAGCGGAATATGTTGCTTGTGTTTTGATGGAGGACTTAGCTATCCGAGGAATTGAACACACTACGCCTGGGTGGGACCCAAACGCGATGTCAACTCAGCCGCCGACCGGTCACGGTTAAGATGTAATTGAGCGCTTTCCCGATAACTCAGGATTATATTTGACAGTATTAATGATGAGAAATAAAATAAATCACATACCTTTGTGTAATTTTTAAACATGTGCTAAAGAACAAATCGAAAAAGGTAAATTTTCGAATAATACTAATATATAAACTAAACACTATAGAATTCATTTTAAAATAACTCTATATTATATTTGGTTGATGAAAGAAACAATAAACAAATTTAAATTATTCAAAACCGAGCTATGAGATGTATAAGTATGTATAGTACTGTCAATTTGATAGTGCTCCCTCCCTAAACACGAGAATTTCTCAATTAGGGAGGTATTGTTACCACTAATATTATATATTATATATATTGTTTAATTATGTATTATATGTATATTGGTTAATAAATAAAAAAAAATAAAAATAAAATAATTAAGAGAAGCAAATATTCAAAACTTAATCAAAGGAAAGAAAAGATACATTAAATAGCGATAAAAATAGAGACTGCTACATAATGCTTAGTAATGATAAAATTATGAATAGCCAAATGTTTAAATACTTTAAGGATAAAATAGTTTTTTATTAAAAATATACGTAATAATTAAACTAGATATACACATTGAATTAAATTGGCGCATGTGAGAAAAACAGCTGTAGCGTCAAGATGAATCCAGATTAACTCATTAAAAATAAGCAGCTCGACGCTACTTAGGTACGTACTTGCAGCCGAAATCGTAAACGAAACAAAGCAACCTACCTGCTTCAAGGATCTACTCGCCTACCCGCGACAATACGATCGCAAGTCGGTCTGGCACATTACGACAACTCGCCAGAAGGTTCGAGAATATCGCCTATGCGTTAACGCGGCGCGACCGTAAGTTCCCGAAAGACCCAGACTGAGCGAGTGGCTCCGATTTAGTTGAGATTCATCTACCTACTGTTGCCGTCGGCCGTATAGTATAAATAAGCCCGACGCAGCGAGCAGTCAGTCAGTCATCAATCTGCCGTCTGTGGACAAATCTCGCGAGTGACAACCGGTGCGCTCCGCGCCCCCCGTGAAGGACAATACACGCGGCTTTGCCCGTACAGTCATGGACTCCATCGAGACATCATCTTAGCGCCATGGCCACGTCCCTGGCCAGCGCTACACGGATTACAGCGCCCTGGTTCCAGCGTCTCTGACCAGCGCTTCATGTATGCACCATGACCACCACGAGGATACGCAGCATCCTCACTGGTCTACGCAGCTCCCGCTCAACCGCCTACAAGGTTCGCCGCACCTTCGCCTTCCCGTCAGCACTTGAGTACTGATTTCCAAAATCGCCAGTGCCTGACAGTCATCGAGTCCCGGTCACCAGCGCCCGGCGTCGACTCACTTGACCTGCCATCACAGCCAGCGTCCGGTGAATACATCTGTCCAGCGTCAAATCTCATCACGGCAAACTGACTCAAATAAACACTGTGACCTTCACGACCGACTTTTATTTCGTGCCTCTCACCTGATCCCCAAACAGCTTTACAGAATTGAACAACTTTACATTTTTTTCAAAATGGCGGCGTTAGCACAGGAGCGCCTAGGTCGAAAACTTGGACTTTACATTAACGGGGCAGTCTATAAAACATATACAAAATGGGATTATAAGAATAATTACAATCGCGACCCCTTTTTCGCACCTATTGCACTGGCCTTTTACTGCAGAAACATAATTTTATAAATAACGAAATTCAACCATGGAATAATTAATTTATATACCTACATAAATTGTTATGTAAAGCTAACTAAATAAAAAAGATAGACAATTGAACCCAAACATACTGTTATATTAAATCATTGTGTGCAATTTATATATAAAATATAATAAACAAACATTCTTTTTAGTTTAAAATTTAAAATGGCGAAGAAAGGTAATAAAATTAAAATACCATCAATAACTCAACATTGATAGTTTTGTTGGATACAACGATATAATCAAGGGCTCAATAAGTGTTGTTATAAAGTGAGAGAGATATTATTAAGATCATTTACATACACTATTAATTTAATATTATTTTGGCATTTAAGATAGATAGTGAATATTGTTAATAAGTTGATTGCATTAACAGCATATTCAAATAATCATACCCAGTGAATTGAATCAACACAATCACAGGCTGATGATATCAATTATAAAAGTGATTCGATTTTTCTCTTCACTGATCTGAATTATATCATGCGTGCAGACTCTAATCATTATTGTGTTCATTGCGTTTATAAAAGTCAAACAAACAAAATTGCCAACTTTTAAAAAGGCGAAATGGCTTAAGTATTAAATTTGATTTACTTCAGCACAGACGAATAGACGTTATCGAAAAGTGGTGCTGGAAGAAAATGCTCAGCATTCCATGGACAGCCAGAGGCAATAATAAGGCTGAAGGTAGTTGGGTGGTGAAGGAGATGGGATAGAGGAAGGTGGGGAGGTACCTGGATATTTAGATCTGCTCATCAAACACGGCCAAGGACATTTGAAGCCACATTTCATTTCTGAATACTGGTCTTACACCGGGGCGATACTGAGAGTATTTTCACTCTGAAACGTGAGCAAATAAAGTATGTATATTATTTTTAATTAGAGTATGGGGAAATAACACAAATTAATCAAATACAATTTACTTGCGCACGCCAGGATTTGAAGCCCCTAGCTTGCTAGTCGAGAGCATTACCCCTCGACCACGGAAGCCGACAATATCAAAATCGTGCGGATAATAAAACTAATAAATGCGTGTACTACAAAACTACACAAATCTTCTTCATTCGTTTAAAAGAATATTCTTCTGCCCGTTGTATTTTTTTAAAGACAGCCTACGCTTTATTTTTAACTTAGGAACACCCACAAAACTTTGAATGCGGTAGTTTCCTGCTTTATTTTTCGGAAAAAAACTACCCTCTGGCCGATTCTATTCAATTCTCCCGCTGCTGTTGTTCCCCCCCACCCTACCTTCCCTCTCTCCCTCTCATGTAACGGAGGCGTGTCGAGAAACATCCCTGAAAAACCACCCCGTAATGAAACACGAGTTTTCTTTCATTGGGTTTTTCTTTTGTGATCGCCCACAGTAATGTGTAGGCCTACCACGCTAAACACCAAGAGACAAACCAAACGAGAATGCTTTATTTTTAGAAACTACAAAATCCAAAATCGCAATAGTTTACAGTTCTTGTCAAAACCTACACCGCTTTTGTGTAGATATTTATTAAAATACACACATTGCTGTGGAATAACACTTTCAACATTGTAACAAAATAGCAATTTTGTTCAATTCAACTAGTTCGTTTGAGTGAAGCGAAAAGCACTTGTTGTCAAAGGATTATTTGGCGCTTTTATTCAAAAAGTTATGATATTAAAAACACTTCACTAAAAACACTCCCGTCAGAACCCAAATAAAATATCATAAAAATCGAAATATCTATTTGAATTAATTAAAAGTGGCGAAAACTTTTTCGCCACTTTTTTGAAAAATCTCCCGAACGACACCGAATTATTATGATTAGGTAATAATAACAAAAATCCTCACACATAAAAACCTGTATTTGTCTCAATAATTTAATTGGAATAGCGTGGAAGAACCTTATTATAGAAGGGCGCTTCAAATAACCTAATTTTTCCCTTCTCTTAACTTTCTTTGGTATTTGCTTCTTGCGGTTATTTTTCAGCTTTCTTATAATTTTTTTCCTTTAATACTAATTTAAACTTTTTATTAATAATATTTACTTAACTATTCACGTGTCATTAATTTAAGAATTTGAATATTACTCGTAATAGTAATGTAATAAAAATAAAATAATAAAAATAATGGAATAAAAATGCAAAAATCAGTCACTTTAAATACATGTAGGATTACGAAAGATTTTTTAAATATTTATACTGAGGGATCAGTAGAATTTATAGTTTCAATTAGAAGTTCTACCGAGCCGAACCCTCTGATATGAAAATATCTGGAGTCGGTGAATTTTTTTCACATTTAATCTCTGGTGGTTTGACGTGTTGTTCTTGTATTGTTTTGTATTTATTATGCCTATATAATGCACTTGCATAATGGGGATTGACTAGATGATCATTTGTGGAAAAGTGTGTGGAAGGGTTCAGTTTTTCCTATGGGGAAGATTTAACCCGGACATAAAATTGGAAAAGTAAATAAAAGAAAAATACACAGATTTTGAAAATGAGATAAAACGAATTTGGCATTCTCAGACCATGAAAATATTACCGTTTTATATTTCGGCTACTGGCATTATACCTATCTCTCATTCAAAATTTAGGCGTATTAGATCTATCAAAAAAATTACATATAAAAATGCAAAAAAATGAAATAACCACGTATAATTGAATCGCGAGTCTAATTCATCGACGTATAATTGAAACGGAATACACTGATAAACTTAGTTATTCACCCAATATCACTCACCCAATATGCGAGGTACGAGGGGACTGCGAGCGAATGTCCCCAATTTTTTTGAAGCTTCGATATTATAGGTGTGCATTCAAATGAAAGGTGTCCTATTTAAAATTATTTGCCTGCAACTATGAATCTGATTTCTAAAAGGGTGATATTGATAAAAGGGATGGAAATGGAGTTTCCAGAGGTCAGGTGAAGCTGGTTACTTTTAGAATTAAAAAATAGATTGACCCTAAGCTCACATGGCTAGAATGAAATTAAAATAAATATTACATTTTAACTTTTACCCAAAAATTCCTGATATCCCGATAAGACAGAGAGCCTTGTATTGGATTGCTATATTTGCAGATGATACGGCATTGGTCATATCACATAGAGATCTAAAAATTGCAATTGAACTCATGCAAATTGACTTTAATCAACTTTGTAAATGGTCACACGATGCAGGACTATTAATAAATGCTAAAAAAACCAAAGTTATGCATATAAGATCACCTAATGCCAGATTTCAATCTAATCCTAATGTTATTTCTCAAAATTTTAATTGCATCCATAAAAATATCCCGACTAATTGTAAATGTGAAAGCTTAGAATTAGTTACAGAATATGTCTATCTTGGTGTTACAGTAGATTGCTTTTTCAAATGGGACAAACATATTAAAAAAACCTGTAAAAGACTCAGATCAATTGCTGGCAGAATGTACACATTAATTTTTTTCCTATCAATTGAAACACTTAAAATAATTTATATGTCAATGACAGAATCTATTATAAGATATGGATTAACCATATGGGGAAATACTAGTATAACCAATCTGAAACAAGTCCAAGTTGTACAAAACGCAATTGTAAAATTACTAGTCGTCCCTAATATTTTTAAACAGAGACATTATTCACCGTTGCTGTTTCAGAGTGCCAAAATTTTACCTGTTAAGGCTATTCTATGGCAAAAAATCATAATTCAATATATATTTACCCCGCAGCATAAAGAAAAATTAGAACATAAATACAGTACTAGATTCACGCGCAATGGCGGGTTAATAGTTCCGAAATTTAATAATAAATACGGACAGAGAACGTTTGAATACAACATACCGAAGATATTTAATTTATTACCTGACACTATAAAGCAATGTAAATCTATGAATAAGGTTAAATATATGGTGAAAAATTGGCTTTCGGAAAAAAAAAAATATTAACTTTAATAGTATGAAAAATTGTATGAAATAATTGTTGATTCTGTAGATATAAGATGTAAATTATAACTTATAAAAATGTATATGAAACTAAACTTTAAGCACCTGTTGACAAGCCAATTCAATTAGCTTAGCAGGAATTGTTTGTTGATATGTATTAACTATTTATTCAATAAAAAAAAAATAAAAAAAATATTATAAATCTGTAAAATTTTTCATTTTCTTGTTAAAAACGGGACTGCAGGCCTAAAACGAATGAAATGTCAGGTTTCCTAACCAACTGTTGTATATTTATTAAGATTAGTGCAGCTTCATTAAAACGTGATCAGATATGTTCCCTAATATATTATAATATTATATCCCTACAAAATTAAAAACAAACTCTTAAACAGGGTAAATGTGATTAGAGATCTTGGAGTGCTAATGGACAGTAAGCTTCTTTTTCAATCTCATATCGAGCATATTACGTCGAAGGCTTTGAAAATGCTGGGATTTATACTTAGAGTATGTTCAGTTTTCAAAAATCCACAAACATTTAAGATTCTCTACATATCTTACGTCCGAAGCCACCTAGAGTATGCATCAACAGTGTGGAACCCTCATAATTCTACATATAAATCAAACATAGAAAGAGTTCAGAAAAAGTTTTTGAAATATGTCTCTTATCGCATGCGAAATGATGAAAACAATGTGTCCATGAACCTTAAAATTCTTGATCAACGCCGAGATATCAGAGACCTAGTAATGCTATATAAGATAATCCACTATTTTATTGATAGCCCATACCTTTTACAAAATATTCATTTCAGATGTCCATTAAGAGTAACTCGATCTCCGGACACATTTTATATTCCTAAGAGCAATACTAATTATGTTGAAAATGTATTTATAAGAAGAAGCTGTAGCACCTTTAATAGATTATGCACAAATATCGATGTGTTCAATACGAGCCTCGCAGGATTCATAGCATTCCTAAGAGAGTAGCGTTCGATCGTTGCGGGAAACTTAGTAGTGTTAGTGTGTGTATTGTTTTTGTATGGGTTGAATCTGTAGTTTTTTTATTTTTATTTTTTTGGAGATTTTCCTTTTCTACTAGTTAGTATTTATATTGTATTGTATTATTTATATTCATATGTTTTTCTACCTATATATAAATGAATCTTGTGTGGAAACTTTACTGGTTTATGCAACATGGTAAAAATTATTTGTATTAAAATATATTTGTATAACTGTTTGTTTCCCAAATAAAATAAAATAAAATAAAATAAATGCGCTGAGATTTTGTTAGGAAATGGCGTTCTATCACGTTTTTAACAGGATTTTAATAAATCAGCCGTACTCATTTTTCTAAGTGCAGTTGCGACCGTTATATTTTTATTATCTGTGTCTTGTTATGTTTTAAGAAAGACAAGCATTCCCAGGATACGAATAACCTGACAATATTTGAAAATCATCCAATACCGAAAAAATCATCAAATACGCGGAAAATGTTGCTTGGGTTGTAGTGGAGGACTTAGCCAGCCGGGGAATTGGACACACTACACCAGGGTGGGACCCAAACGCAATGTCAACTCAGCCACCGACCGATCTTGTTCTATTCCATGTTTCATGTAGATGTATTATCTTCTTCAATGATAAATATTACGTAGCTTTTATTTGAAATTCACTGTTTGTAACCTTTGGTACTTGATCTATCAGGATGATTGGCGAAAAGCGAGAAGAGATAAGTTAAAAGCTTTCAGATGAGCGCTCTGTTCTGTACGTCGCGTCGGTCGTTGCGTTCCTCGTGCCCCCGCTTTTTCCCGGGTGTGCGCTTGGCCCGGCCTGGGTTTGGCAGATCATTTCAGCAATTCCGCCGTCTCATCCGCAGATACTTTGTTTATATGGGAAAGCACCAACGGCTCTCAATACCAGACACAAGTCGAAAATAATTGAAAATCTACATTGTTACTTTTGGGGAATCACTTTGCATCGAGAACAGACTTTTTAAAGTGTATTTTATTACTAGACTCTTAAAAACTAATACAAAATCCATACCTCACATAATCATCAAAACAGAGCAAAAATAATGGAAAAGCTGAATTTAATTAAGTTTTATGCTACCTTTGGTCAAAAAGGCTCTGAAATTTTAGCTGTGAAGTTATGCAATAAACTCCCACCAGTGTAAAACTAATTAAATCACTTAATAACTACATTGAGTCGAGCACATCTACAATTATTTATTTATTTATTTGCAAAAACAGTACAAAATACAATACATTGCAAAAGCGGTAAACAAATTATGGTAGAAAATTTTATAAGTATACAGTTAAAACATATGCAAAAGCGGTAAACAAAATATGGAAAAAAATATACATAAGTATACAGTTAAAACAAATACAATATTTCGCGCTTAAAGTCGTTGTAGGACATATGGAAAATATCCAAGTTAGCTGGAAGGGAGTTAATTAACCTAGTGAGTCTTCCCAGGGGCATCACCATTTATTTATTTATTTATTTATCGTTTCTTTACATTGTATCTTTTTTTTAAAGTTATAATTTTTAACCTCACTAGGACAAGCCTGTGTTGAGGTTAATAATTTTACAAAATATTAAAAAAATAGTACAAAGATTATAAGAGATTTAAAATAGTACAAATATTAAAAAAAAATAATTCAAATATTAAGATAACAATATTGTTACATTGACGTTTCTGCGAATTGGATACCTACATGGTACCTATCAGCCTATTCATTACAATATAATGCTGTAAACATGTAGGGTGACCATGATATTTAATTGCAATAAAAATGTAACAAACTATTATTTTTTTTAAACAGAGAAGAAAGAAAGAGAGAAAAAAACATTTACATTAAAAAAAGAAAAGGATGAAAAAATTAACTTATTCAAAATATTATGCCACAATTTAAAAGGACAAAGATGAAAGAATATGTTGGAAATCCTCGGATGGCAGAAATAATTTAACATTCTTTTTAAATGTACACAAGGAATTTGACGATTTAATGTGATCTGGAAGGCTATTAAATAAAAGTGGAGCCTGGTACAAATAATGTCTCTGCCCAAATGAGGATTTAGGGTGAATTGCCATAAAGTTCAGACCAGAGCCAATTCTTGTAGTACGAATTTGTTGCGTTCTTTTAGCAGAACTAATATTGTTAAAAAATCTGCATAACGTTTGTAGGATAAATAGTTGTTTTAAATTCATGATATTACATTCCTTATAAAGTAACTGTGTAGGATATGTAAATTTTTTCTTATACATAACTTTGAGAATCAGTTTTTGGGCAATATTAAGTGGTTCTATTACAGTCTTTAGGCAGGAACCCCAGCACACTATATTATATGAAAGTAGGCACTGAATTATAGCAAAATACACTGTTTTTAATTTTTCCTTGTCTAGTACATGTCTGAGATCTTTAAAAATATAGATAAGTCTCCTAACTTTATTTACTAACATTTCGACATGATCATTCCACCTCAAAAATTTATCAATTTTTACCCCCAGGTATTTGAGGCTGTCTACACTTTCCAAGGGGTTGCAGTTACACGTTTGCACACAATTGTGAATAATCAAATTATGAGAGGTAGATGGCTGACTTTTATAAGAAATGCTAAAAGTGATGTATTTGGTTTTTTGTGTATTTAAAGTTAAAATATTATTACTCAGATAATTATTAACTATTCCTAAACCTGTATCACATTTTTCAAAAGTTTCACTCCAATTTTTACCCTCAAATATTAAGGCAGTGTCATCTGCAAAACTAACAATGTTACCTGGAATTTTTAGACTGCATAAATCGTTTATATAAATAAGAAATAATATTGGCCCGAGTACACTACCTTGTGGTACTCCAAATGAGATAGATTTACTATCGCTTAACATTTTATTTATTTCTACTTGCTGTGTTCTATCACTAAGGTAAGATCTGAACCAACCCATAGCTGTATTATCAATGCCTAAAGATAATAATTTCTTAAGAAGCAACTCGTGGGAAACCGTATCGAAGGCCTTTGATAAGTCTAAAAATACCGCTATAGCTTTGTTGCCATAGTCCAGTGCGTTTATAACTTTGGTCAATACCTTTAATATAGCATCACTCGTACTTCTGTTCTCTCTAAAACCAAATTGGCTGTCGGAGAGTATTTTGTATTTTTCTAAAAATGATACTAATCTTGACTTAGCCAGTCTTTCTATTATTTTTGAGAGAGTATTGAGCAAAGATATTGGTCTGTAATTATTAACATTTTCGTGATCTCCACCTTTGAAAAGAGGTATAATCTTGGCATTTTTACAATGGGAAGGAAATATGCCATTCTTAAAACTAAGATTAACAATATGAGTTATAGGACCAGTTAACTCATAAACATGCTGTTTATACACCATTATACTTAAGCCATCGATACCACAGGAAAAAGACATTTTTAATTCATTTATAACTTTAGTAACTTCAAAAATGTTAGTAGTTTTAAATTCAAAACTATCTCCTGTAACTTGAGTACCAGGTTTAAAATTGTTAACAAGATACATTTCGTTGGTTTTATTAGCACTGCACAAGTTTTTTGCGTATGTAGGACCAATATCACTGAAGAAGTTATTAACATGGTTGGTAATTATATGTGGATCCTCCTCCAATGAGATAGTTTTGTTATTGATTACTAATTTTTTTATGGACACTTGCTCCTTTTGAATATTTATGGCTTCCTTTATAATCTTCCACTGTTGCTTGTTATTACCGTTGACTTTATCCAGTTTCCTTCTGTAATACGTTTGCTTTGTATATTTTATAATTTTTGTACACCAGTTTCTGTATCTCTTATAATAAGCCAGCAGTTGAATATTATTAACCTCTCCTCGACATTTGTTGTGCAGTTTGTCGCGGGTTCTAAGGCATTTGATAATTCCATCATTTATCCAAGGTTTTAAGTATTTGATGTTATGTTTTACACTTTGTACCGACGAGCAACTTTCCACGTGCATTTTTAAACATTTTACGAAGTTTTCAGTAGCTGAATTAACATCTTGCGATGACAGGACTGACTGCCATGATTCTTCTTTTAATTTAGCCTTCAAAAGAATGTTATTTATGACGGTTTTGATTTTTTCATTTTCCTTTGCTATTTTCTTTTGTCTAAAGCTCATAAATCTCAGCAATACCGCATCATGATCTGTTATGTCAGTAGTGAAGACAGCTCCCTGTGGTTCAAATTTAGATTTTACCATTGGTAAGTTAGTTCTGGACCTGGGAAGAATTAAAAGCCTGTGTTGGCGGCCTCTCGTGAAATTATCCGGGACATAAAGTCCTATTTTTGACAGAATGTCTGGAATTGATAGTAAACCATTCAGAAGCTTGTAAGCCATCAACAATAATGCGACGTCCCGTCTGGGACTAAAGCTGCAGATATTCAGCATTCCCGAGATAAATGCTGTGCTCGACTGATTTTTTATACTTTAACTTCACACAGAACGTCTATAAAATAGCCTTCAGGGCCTTTGTCTTCTTAGGGGGAGGTGTGTGGTGGGTGTTTATAGTGAAAGGAAGTTATGTGAAAGAAAAATGTATGAGGGGTGTGTAGAAATCTGAAGGTTAGTGGGTCTAGGATTAACGTACGAATGCATCTCTTCCTGGCTGATGAGGTCAAATGTTCTCCTTTAACCGGCTTCTCCATGTTCGGCCCGCAATGCAGCTGGCAGGTAGGGACATCCACCACCAAGACTTCGATAAACCTCATCCCATGAATCCGGGCACATCTGCTAAGCCACCAAACATGGCAAACCACTGAAGCGGTGATCTGTTTGAATTGTTCCATTTCCAACATTTCACAATAAAATATCAGTACATTCAGAATATATTGAGACAAGTGTTCTTGCAGCTGCGTTTATCCTTATAAATGTAACGACGAAATGCAAAAAAAATAAATATATATTTATATATCCACTAGTGCTCCGATATTCTCGTAATACATTCGTGTTTCACTGATAGTTTTTTAGAAAATTCGTCAATTCATTCGTTAAAGACATGCAGTCCCATTTTCAACAGAAATAATAATAATTCGACCAGATTTTCAATAAATTTGCAATATTTTATATCAGTAAGTTATTATGTAAATGAAAAACTAGTTTTGACAAGCAAAACCCTTCTATATATACAATGTTCCGTCACGCCGATTGCTCCTGGCAGGCCGTGTGCTAACCAATAGTATCGTCAGAATTTAAACTGTATAGTTTAAATTTCGCACACGTCAGCTATAACCACGGAGGCCATGGGCCTAGCAGTCGCACAAAAACCATTTGTCCTGTCAAATCTCGATCGCCGGTCATCTATCGGAATAATCATAATACGTATTTTTTATCGCATTTTTAGTTAAAATAACGAGTGCTAAAGAACCACAATCCCGTTCCAGTGCTGACAGATGAGGCTCACTATGCAGATTTCACCATCGCCACGCGGTAAGTTGATTGTGAAGTAACGTTTCGCATTCGCCTGTCACAAGCCATAAAATTCATTTATTCGTTATCTGTGTGGAATAGCCCTTTAGTCGGCTATTCCAACCCTTGTTCGTTCCTCGAACATACAATGATACACACAATACTCGTTAGTATTAGTATAATACTTCAGAACGAAGTTATTTCCAATTAATTTCTCACCTATATAACATAAATAATACTAATGTATCTTATTTTATTATATGTTTTTGTTGTAACATTTAATGTTTTTTCTTTTTTCGTTGTATTATTTTTCCTTTATTGTTTTAATTTTGTAGAATCTATAATAACTGTGATACTCTACTATTAAACTTTATAGTGTGTAAAAGCCCATTAGGGCGTGTAATAATAATAAATAAATAAACACATCATCTTTCATAACAAACGAAATTCTTCGTTTCAAGTATGTATAATCAAAAAATATTATACACATATCAATATTTGTCCAAATAATTATATCGGCAATAAATCGTTTGTTTTTTCATGTCTGTCTGATTCAGCATAATTTAATCTTATCGGGTAATTCAACAGGTTTTTGAGTGAGAAATAATAGATTGGGATTAGGGGACGGGAAAATAACGCTGATTCTATCCAAACTATATAGGGGAAGGGATTAGGTACTAAACCCAACCCACCTGTGATCGTATCGCTAAGGGCTGCGCGTTGACTGCTACTAATCTTGCTACCAGCATGCGGGCTGTGAAAAGTGGAACTTATCACCCATATTTAGATGGTAGCTTGCTGGGCTTTTTTCACTTTCAATTTTTTTAATATTTATATACACTTTAAAAAAGCGCCCCTATCAGTGTAAAGACAGGGTTAACTATATCGCTACCAGGTTGGAAAGCATTGTAAAGCGGGTTAAGGTAGGGGCTGTAAAAAGGGTTTTAGTAATGCGGTTATTATTTTTGTGAAATATTTTTTCTTGTCAAATATTATTATTCTTTTGATGATAAACTAATGTTAATAGGTATACCCGTTTGTATGGATATTTCAGGCAAGTAATTAATGCTTTTAATAATTTGTTATCCTTTGTGCTATGCATAAAAACCTTGTCTTATAAACAATAGTTTATCATTAAAAAAAAATCAAATTATTCGTAAGTCAGTTTAAAGCGGGATTGCAGACTCTTAACGAACGAATTGTTAAGTATCCTGATGTTAGTAAAATACGAATCTTAATATTTTCGCATTTCGTCGTCATATATTATCAAAAAATTGCAGGTACATGAAAACGTGTTTCAATTTATTTGGGATTTACTAAAAGTTTATCAGGAAACGGCCTGCAATCACGTTTTTAACCAGATTATCAATAATTTGAAGAGAATCTTAATAAATTTGCATTACTCATTTTTCTCTGTGCGCTAAGTCAACATCAAACGTGAAGTACTTTATGTAAGAATTAAGTTTAAAATATTTCCAATTTATGTGATCTAACAAATTTCTTGATACGGCAAATAACTCAGTTGAAGCTTTTTTTATTTTTTTTATTCCTTTATTTTTCCCAATTATAAATATAAATCAAAACGAATAGTGGGAACCCACTACGGCGCAGTTATTATATTATTGTACCTAGAAATAAACAAACTTTTGGCATATAAAACAAAAAACAAGATTGTATTTTGTCTAAGCGGTTTGTATAAAAAGTTTCAGTCACCGTAATTTCACCACGAGTTTCCCGACACCGTGTACACGTGGTAATGTTGCATGCGCGTAAATCGCGCAACACCGGGTAGTAAATGCTTGTTTATAATTACCGCGGTAATTAGAGTTGAAACGGTCACAGTAATATACTACGCGTTTCCCGACACCATGTATACAAGGGTATGGTTTTGTGCGTGTAACTCGCGTAACGCCGGGAATAATTGCTAGTTTATAAATACCCCGATATTGACGGTTTCGGTCACCATAATATCCATAATTCACAATATATTGTAGGTATTACCTATTTACATAATAAAATAATAATAATATTAATGTAAATTACACATACCGACGGAATTTTAGAGACAATATTTGTTTCAGAATCACAACCATTCGTCGGTAGGTGATTATTTTCCCTGAAAATTAAACAACACAAATTTATCGCTAAATGTTATAAAAAATATATGCGTATTCTGACTGATTCGTTTGAACGACCCTGTAGCATATAGAGTACGTACAATGTACAAGGATAATTAAGTATGACTAACCCTTTTTTTTCTGCAAATATTTCTCCCATGTACGTTTTTGATGACGAAATTTTTGTTTTCTTATAAAACTTTTGTCCGATAGTATTTTTCTCCCCATTTTTAAACGAGGAATTTCGTTATAATGTTATCAAGTAGACTGGCGTGGGATAGACGTCCGCTCGCCGCCCTGTTGCAGCGGGGAACGGGGAATGATAAAATTTCGGCTTGCGCCGAGGTAATCAGAAACAGCGAACAAACAATAAACGCGAATCGAAATTAATTACTATTATATACTTTAAGAATATATTTCTTGGTCATATATTATTTTTAATGTTTCAATAATATCATAGTAAATTATTTTTGTAAAAAAATCTCAACTATACCAATTTGTAAGGTCATAAATAAATAGTCAAATTGAGGGATTTTCGTCACAAAACGCGTCCTCGGATTTATTTATTAGTAATTTTATTTGAAATAAAAACAAAATTCTTATACAAACATATGATAGATAATTTATTGATTGTTTATACTGTATTATTATATTATTTGAAATATTTGTTGTATAATACAACTTCGCCTTTGAAAATGCAACAAATCTGCGCATCGTCCAACGGTAACACTTTATTATGGTATGAAAATAATATTATTTTTCAAAATTTAACATCTTACTTTAATAGATAAAATAACGATCTTTCGAAATCAATTTGTTTTTTTCTCTAGAAAAGTGTCCATACGTCTAAAACTGGCCTCAAAAATGCCAAATTTCAGGTCAAGTCTACCTATTTCGCCTTAATGTGTGTTCGGCATCTTCAATTTATTCACATATCGAGCACATTGGAGAGTCAGGAAGACCTATCAAAAACATTATTCTTACCATTATTGCAAGTCCGTATCGGAATCATTTAGTTTAAGGCAAACATATTTCTTCCAACAACTCATCATTTCACGACAAGGTCTCTTACGAGTATATGTAACGCATAACCTTGTCTTCTTTTGATGGTCCTCTCCTATCGTAGTACATTACAGTTTCTTGAATTTTGAAAGAATTTCGTCATCCTAACTTATGGTCTAAGAGGAAAAAAGGCCTAAGAGGTGGGTAGGATCAGATCAGGAGGTAGGAGGTAGATCCAGGGGTCAGTCTGTCCAGGAGTGACGGACGTATAAATCCATCCCTCCTACTGCGGTGTAAGGCGATGTTCTAAGAAAGTCCTGCTGGAGAGATCAGATGGTCTCCCTCAACCAGTCTCTTGCGATCTGACCATGCAGTTGTGAGAAGACTGATCAGCCACGAAGACCCGGACAAACCTTACCCCATGAACCCGGGTACCCCAGCTAAGTCAACAAACGTAGCGAACCACTTGAGGTGACCTTTGGTAAAGGGGTTGGTTATCTAATAAATGGTTCCCGGGGTGGCGGTACCCATATCCGCCTCCCAAATTGATATTACCCTTATAATAAATATTAGGAATCCAAATTCATATGATGTTTGGGACCAAATTTGGTCTCCTAATAATTAACGGGTAAAGACATGAATGTTATAAAGACATTGAACTGATATTACAGTTATCAATCAATACCAAAAAGTACCTTTGGCTAGAAACAACAGCGTAAACACAAAAAAACATAACACAAAATTTTTTGAAGATGTTTTTAAGAGTGTAAATGGTAATTTACACAATGTTGACAATAATAATTGGTACTAGAAAAGAAAACCTGTCATACCGGAAAAAAATTGAAACTTTTAAACTTGAAAGAGAAAAACGACGCTTCAATTTTCTTCCTGCGTCAATTTACGACAAAGGCAGCCATCGGAATTCTTTTAAAATTGACATGTTTCCAATAATTTTTTGCCACGGACGTTTTGATGGAACATCTCACAGGAGAGCTAACTTTAGACAGTTTAGTCAATGTTCACGAGTTCCCCTACCTGTTACCTATAAATTGAAAATAAAGTGTAGGTGTATTGTTCTTTGGAAATAAAATGCTACGTTAATTAATTTATTTGGAATGAGTATTGAAGCTTATTAACCTATTTAATCAACAAAGAAAATAATATTTATTTATCTATTACACCTTCTGGGCTTTTATATTATATTTTATAAGTTGTTTCACTGAACTATTGTCACTGGCTAGGAATGCGATGGCAACACCCTAAAAACGGAATTCGTTGCCCTGGATTTCTCGACAGTCTAGGGTCTAGGGTATCCACCACTTTCCCTACACGGAACAACATACATTTATACATACCAGAAACGTTTAAGTGTTCTCATCCAGGCAGTTTGTTCTTGTTCTTGAAGCTAGTGGATCGACAACATTATTAAATAACAATATACTAAGGAAAAGAAAGAAAAAGCAAATTTAAACATGTTCCTATGGCAGCGAACAACACAACACCTTTGCTTCTGGCGCACCACAGGCAGTCCCGACGAGAAACAGTGAGCAGTGGGATAGGAAGGTGGTCTTACGAACCCTTCACACCATCCCCGGCAGCATAGTGGCCATACGTGACCACTATGAAGACAGTGGAAGAGAGGAGATGAGACTTCTGAAAAACCTTCGGCACTAAGTAACTCACTCCAGCCGACAGGACCGCAAGAGAAATAAAGGTCAGAGTCGAAGGGAACCTTCCCTTTCACTGATACCGCTTCTTCGGGGGTGGGGTAGTGAACAGTATTTCAGGACTTCAGTATAGCAGGATTTCTCAACAGCTGAAAACTGTGCTCCAGTATGGGCTAGAAGCGCCCACACTTCCATGGTCGATGTTTAATTTAATGCCACAATGCAAACCATCAGTGGAGCTTTAAAATTTACACCTCTCCTTTGGCTCCCCGTTTTTGCAAATATAACCGTGCCTAAAATCTAGAGAGAGATTGCAATACTGAAGGAATACAAGAAGGCGTTGCAAAAAAATCGTAATAACTTTGCACGATGATCTCATATTTTACCCTGCATGCCGCTTAAAATCCCAAAAAACCTTTTGAATGGAAGAAGAGAGGCTCCTCCGATAACTTTTCACTCCAAAAGATAGGAAGGAAACTTGCGTGGCAATCGGTCAACGTGAAAAATGCCCATCTCATGCCCAACCCCATTGAGAGACAGCCTGGATTCTTATTGTCTCGTAAACTCTGGTCCACCATCAATAGGATAATGTCCTCCGACATCCGCTGTGCCCACATGATGCACACGTAGGGCCTTAAATAGTCGGCCATGTGTGAATGCGTTGCTATCCCCCCACCGATATGAAAGAAGAAGAAGTAAATATAAATATTAAAAAAAAAAACAATTAAAAAAATATGAACATTGATGAAAACTAATCAACAAACACATAAAAAAATACGCTGGTGAAAATGTTAACAGAAGAATAAACTAAAAGCTGAGAGATCGCGCCGACTTATCGCCCTTTACATAAAGAATATCACCCTTTACATAAAGAACACAAAATTTGATTTACTCATTTCTGTTTATTATTATGTTTAAATTAGTAAAAGGTATAAACGTAGAACTATTTGTTTAAGATAAAAGTTATCGAAAATTCAACATTTAACACGCCTCTCGCGGTAAGTCAGGAGATCCTGGGTTCGATTCCTAGTTGTGACCGTTACCTTTTTTATTTTTCTGTGTCTTGTTCTGTTTTATGTTTTGTTTAGACCAGATATTATCTTCTTATTCAAAGAATAAACAACATCGATGTTCATTATTTTTAAGGTGAAATACATATACCTCCAAGATCAGAATATTTATTTACGAGACTATGAAGTCTGGGAAAGGGGAATTTCGATAAGCCAATGCTCTGGTGTTGTTGTTGTAAAAGGACAATAAATGTCGAAAAGATCTTTTGGGAACATGGATATTGATTAATTGAAGCATTCGAGGACATTTAATTTTGTAATGCAGTATTTTATTTATTTATTGGAAAATTTGTATAGCGCCGCTTTTGCGAGATATCACCTCAGGGGCGCTTTACAGTTGATGCAAGTATTATAAATAAAGTATTATAATATAAGTAAATATAAATATTACAAATATAAAGTGAAATTAAGTTAATTAAAATGAAGTACAGGAACATGTGACACGAAGATAGAAGATGGAGACTCTGCAGCAAGAATCCTAGGTGGTGAAGAAGCTGGACCAGATGATGCAGCGAAGGAGTCCACCGCAACTACCAAAAGTGCCAGCTCGAGGTTCGTCAGCCGTCCAGGTGTATGTCTGCTGCTAATAAGGTGCTGACTGAATTTCCTCTCACAGATACCAGACCTTGGCAGCACCGCTGTGACATTCGACGAAGATAGAAGATGAAGACTCTGCAGCAAGAATCCTAGGTGGTGAAGAAACTGGACCAGATGATGCAGCGAAGGAGTCCACCGCGACTACCAAAAGTGCCAGCTTGAGGTTCGTCAGCCGTCCAGGTGTATGTCTGCTGCTAATAAGGCGCTGACTGAATTTCATCTCACAGATACCAGACCTTGGCAGCACCGCTGTGACATTCGACGAAGATAGAAGATGGAGACTCTGCAGCAAGAATCCTAGGTGGTGAAGAAACTGGACCAGCTGCTGCAAGGAGAGAGTCTACCGCGTCCATCAACATTTATGTATCAGTTTTAAATCTGTGCTTTTTCTTTTTTCTTAAATTTTCAATTGAGACATTTTGTCTAGTAGGTAATTATAAAAAATCTTTTATGTACACATATGCAATTTATGCGCCCTTGAGGTGATTTTCTCAGGAAAACGGCGCTATATAAATAATCCAATCATTATTATTAATAGTTTATATACCTTAGGAACTTATGCTGAATATTTTCAATATTATCGGAATGAATACTGAAAAAGATAGACCATAACGCAGAGTTATACTCTAGTTGACATCTGACGAGGGTTTTATGCATGATAAATGTGCCTAAATTGTTGAAGTTATTAACAACTCGTAATGATAAATGAAATGGACAAAGATATTAAAGATAGTCATTACTATTATTTAACGTATTGTTTTAATATGTATGAGCGATTCAGCAGAATTCTGCCTGAGCATTTACTAATAATAATAATAAATAAATAAAATAATATGATGTCAAAAATCTTCAAAAATCTGTTAATGAAAAAATAAGAAAATACTCGTACACAGATTTAGGAATTGAGATAAAAAAATATTACAATTTGTTATTTCGGCTACTGGCATTATACCTAGCTCTCTCATTAAAAATTCAGGCGTATTAGATCTATCAAAAAATTATATTTAATAATTCAAATATCAGTCATTTTAAATACATGTAGGATAACGAAAGATCTTTTAAATATTTATGTTAAGGGATCAGTATGATTCATAGGCCCTGTTAGGAGTTCTACCGAGCCGAATCCTCTGATATGAAAATATCTGGAGTCGGTGAATTATTTTCCCATTTGATCTCTGGTGAGTTGACGTATTGTTCTTGTATTGTTTTGTATTCATTTTGCTTATATAATGCACTTGCATAATGTTGATTGACTAGAATCTAGATGATCATTTGTGGAAAAGTGTGTGGAAGGGTTTAGTTTTTCCTATGGGGAAGATTTAACCCGGACATAAAATCGGAAAGATAAAAAAAATAATAGTTATAAAATAACAAAACTCTTCAAATAATTTTCCCTAATACTAGTATTTGTGCCTCTACTAGTTTACATTTGTAATTGTATAAAATATGGTGTCTATTCGTTCAGTAAATAATAACATTTGTTTTGAACTAATTTATTTTAAGACATTGCTCTGCCTACAGGTTTCAGAAGTGCCCTTCTATCGAAAGGAGAAAATTTAAACATTATTCAGTTTTAATAGCCTAATATTCAAAGTTTTAATGAAGAAATGATATTTTGTAAACTGATAAAGCAATATGTTAAAATGAAGTAACTTAAAACAAATTTATTTGTTTTCAAAAAAAAAATCATTAAATAATCACAGGAAACTCTGAGGAAAATGATTTCACTCCGAGGTTTGGTGTTGCTGTCGATGGTATTTTTGAGGAAAGGAAGGGGAGGAAGTTCTGTAAGGAACAAAGTATGAGGGGTGGGAAGGAATTTGGCGGTCAGTGTGTTCAAGATTGAAGTATAAATCCATCCCTCCCTCTGCGGCGCAAGGCGATGGGTCGAGAAAGTCCCGCAGATCAAAGGGTATCCTTCGGCCGGCCTTTACCGATCTTGCCCGCCAGGTAGCTAACGGGCAAACGCAGCCGCCGATACCTGGACAGACCCCACCTCATAAACCCGGGCACCCCGGACCCCTGCCAATATTGTAAATACAAAGCAAGATACAAAGTAAATGTTTTTTCGTAACTTCATAAAAACTAAATTTGCACAAAGTAAACCCCAGATTTAAATTTATAAATTTCTTTGCATGCGTACTTAGGGAAACTGATTTAACATTGAAATAAATTACAACCTTACTTGGAATTCTGATACAGTCTTTCAACACGTCAAACTTCTAGAGTCTTAACCGAATACATTATTTAATCTTAAACCATTTTCGTATTCATTTGCAAGAATGGCGCTGTTCTTAAAAAAACGCGCAGCAGTGTCTTTTTCGTGAAGTGCATCAAGTCATTTAAGTCCCTTATTAAATTTGTTTTCAGCGAGCATAAAAATAAAGCAAAGATGTCGTGTAAGTGCCAGATGTCGAGTGAAACTAAAACCTTCCAGGGAGGTGCAACATTTGACTTGCTAAATTTCCCGGAGAGAGTTTTCTAGTATTCCCCGCTGCAGCGTCTGAAAAATCTAGGGACAAACAAAAATTATATCTATTCAGTAAGTTGTCCATACTTCGTAAAGTTGGGCGTATTCACAAACCATGACTTGTTATGGATCAGCTTGTTTTTGGTTGCAGGCGAATTAACAATATCTTCTACGTTCATGTGCAAGTAGACAAGTACCCATGACTTCAATTACAAATGAGGAGATCTGAATAAGACTATCTGATAAAATAAGCGTACTACATAAGTAAAATGAACACCAATAGACACGCTGAGGTTTTTATCTTCAAATTCTTTTCCTTGCAGGTATTTAATTACGAATACTTTACAGCTATTCAACATCCTTACTATATTTTTGTTCTACACAGACAAAACTTACTGTAGTAAAATATTGCTTATTTATTTAAAAAAATGGACTGCAGGCCTATGACGAATGAATTGACAGATTTTCTAATCAACTATTAGTAAAACACAAATGTGTTATGAGGATGTCCGAAACGTTCGTTTCGTCATTATATTTATCAGGATAGGTAGAGCTGCATAAACACGTGTTACGATATATTCCGAATGTTCTAAAAATCATCTCACACAAAAGAAACTTCTTTAAAAAATTCATTGTGATTGTCATCAAGTATTGTTTTCTGAAGAACAATAATAAAACATATTGCTTCCGTCGACCTGAATAACCACGTTCTAAAAATGTTGTATGTGATTTTCAGCAAAAGTGATGGAATCTGCCAACTCCTATCAGCTATCAGGGGATTATCCATATCGCACCATGGTTTGTAATTCTAGCACTTTGTGATTCCTGACTCGGAAAAGTGTTCAACTTTTAAACTTTCATAAGAAGACAAAATTATGTTGTTTGATGTAAAACGACAGGGAGAACAAACGGGAGCCAACTTGAGCCGAGTAAACAGCGGCCAGAGGGATTTCAAAAATTTTAAATGCTAACAACTTTTTATTCGTTTCACATATGTTTTCAGTTATAATGTCACTTTTATTTAAATATTTGCTTTTGTACAACGTTAACTAATAGCATTAGGATTAATTGTTATTATTGTTTCAATAATGTTGTTTTTTATCGTCTGAGCTTAATCACCACCATCTTTATTAACTCTTAGAAGACGGTTAGTATTTTGTAAATATCTCGAAGCCAAATATAATATTTAAAATAATATTTAAAATAATTAAAAGGCATCTACAATCTAAAACCTAGCTTAACATTGCAGTGCACCTGAAGGTAGTCATGATTTCACTGAACTGTTATTGTAGTTGGTCGTATCCTAAAGGTTAATACAGGGCGTATAGTAGAAAATGCGCTGACTATTTAGTACTAAGCTCTGCAAAAACCAGTGGAAGAGAACTTTTAAGTTACGCAAGGTTTTCTTTTTGACTTGATTTCTTTCAGGTTTGGACTTTTTAGTCCGAAGACAGGTCTCTTTAACTGTCAGTGCATTTTATACAGCACGGCCTGTATTAATAAAAATTTGAATGACGGTGTCTTATTGTAAAATTACTATTGTTTTGATTACTTTTATGTAAACTAAATTACGAGTTTCAGCTGTCCTGTGCCAGGGAAATGTGTGAGGACGCACCGAGAAGACATTGCACAGTTAAAATTATCAAATATTTAAGTCGGGTCTTAGTTCTTCAAGAACTATGAGCCTTGGTAGGCAAATAGCATTATATTGTCCCTATTTACCCTTGCGGTAAAAGGTAGTGTTAATTAGTTAGTTACTTCACTTCCAGAGAGTGGGACGAGCCAGTGAAGGTCTGTAGGTAGAGCACACATCTAGATAGTGAAATATCAATTTGGAAACTAAATAAGGCCCTCGCAGTAAATTAAATACATACAGGCACATTTAATTAAGCCAGTCTATGAATGTCATAAAAATTAGAAGCAAGGATTTATGATTCGTTTCACAAATTACGAATTTGTTATTTCAAATCAGATCCTTGCTAGAATTTCGATTACGCTCAGTAGAAATGTTTCAAGGAAGTTGCCTTTCTTTTATTCTCAGTACAATAATCCCTGCGTTTTTGAAATAAACATGTGTGACTTATTTAGATAGACTAGCCTATCCACTACAATAAACAGGCTTAAATAATTGTTAAAATTTGTTATTAAGACGAGACAATACCCTAAAATAAGGCCAGAATGTACACGGCACAAAAACATGGGACGCGCAGCCCTGGTGTATTGGACTGATTTGCCCTATCAAATCTCTAAAATAAATTGGGAATCTTAACGACATGAAGTCGTATAAAAACAATATTCGGCGGGCAGCCCAACGTAATGGAAGGACCAATGGCCGACTTTGCCCTAGCTGGTCTAGAAAGACGATCTTTCCGTGGGGTTTATTTTGACTATTTTTTATTAATTTGTTTCTAAAATCTCAAATGCTTCTGGAGGGATACCTAGAAAGTTACTTATTCATCGTATAAAAAAATTTAATCTGGTGTTAATCGCTAATTTTATAGTTGAAAAAAATTTATAAAGTTTTTAAACCGTTTTAAATAAAATATTTTAATTGGAATGTCCTCTTTTATTAATCTTAAATGTAAATAATTTACTTCCGTAAGGATCCTTATAGATAGATTAGAGATTTTAGTAATAAGTTCATCAGAAAACAATGATATAAATGTCGTGCACAACTATCAGAGCTGAAATATTTTAAATAACATTCATTCAACCGTATTCTTTCTTTTTGGCAAACAACTTCTACTAATCAATATGTTTAAAATTTTTAAACAAATTGCTTAAGAATCTTTAATATCAATTAAAACTTACAAACTCTGATGTGGTTTCAAAAAATCTCGGTCATTTAATAAAATACTGCGTAATTTCGCTCTGCAAGTTAATAAAGAATTCACCTTTATCAAACGTTAAGTTGAAATTTCCCAACTGCCGTAAATCGGAGCAACACCTTCGGTCCGGCGTGATTTACAAAACCGAGGCAGCTCATAATGACGGCATAATAATGGCCAACTGTAAATAAATCAAAACGGCTCCAAGGCGTTATTGTAAATTACGATAAAGTTGAATGTTAAGGGCCACTGGAAAGGCCCTATTTTACAAAAACATCAAAGGGCCATCCATTAAAGTCTCACTGCTTATTATACATCGTATTACTTTGTTTGTACCGAAATTTCTTTTCGGAATGGAGGGCAGTCAATATTTTAGGGCAATTATTGGACATTAAAAGGCAATCTAAATGTGGATTATGATTTTTAATACGTGGCTTCTCTCAATTTGTGTTCGTTTTTTTTAAACTTAAATATTTTAAGCATTCTCATCGGTACTTTGCATAGATTTGGTCTCTTAGGATTAATATTAACACTTACTATTGCGTAAAAAGGATAAATAATAAAACAATAATTTATTTATTTTTAACGTGAAAAGCACGTAAATGTTTGACAACTGTTTCAGATTGTTTGGCGCCGATTGTACGCCCTTAACGATTAAAATTTTAATAAAATACAAATATATTATCACGATATCGGAGCACGTGTTCACAGAATATACTATTCTATACTACTGCTATATACTATCAAGCATTAGAAAAAATTTGGCTATTGTAATACTAAAATTATTATTGTTGTTATTATGTTTGTAGTTAATTTGAATATTGAATTTTGTTAATTTGTGTATTTAATTACGTTTGTAACTTTTCAATAAGACTTTGATATATATTTTTTTAATATACTCCTCCCATAAACACGAGCCCTGCAGCTCACTTTATGGACTAGTAGAATAATATATGTGCCCGCCTCAGAACAGAAACCTTCTAGTGAGGCGGGTTACTTTCACATTTGTTATATTAAACAGGTAATTGCAATAAACGCCCGGGTTTCCGGCTATTAAAAAAAAAATAGAAAAAAATTTTTGTTAGTAATTGTTATAATTTGAAATGTTGTATTATTTTGTAATTAATAAAGAAAAAATCATAATATTTTCTAATTTCGCCATTTATATTATGAAGGTAAATGCAAATGCATGAAAAAGTGTTCCGTTATATTAGGAATTCTCTAAAACTTTATCAAGAGACGGTCTGCAATCTTTTGAAAAATTTTTTAATAAATTAGCAATACTATTTTTTTCCGTGATGTCAGCCCAAATCGGGGTATATACAGGGGTTGAAGGGAGTGGGAAAAGAAAGGATATATTATTTTAGAAGAAGGTTTGTACCTGCCTATTTAAATACTGTCTCGAAACAAGGCTAAAGCCATTCCAGTCAAGATTCACTTCTAAATGGTGGTGTTTCATCAGAGCGATGTTGAGAACATCTACCACTCGGCTTGTGGGGCAATTTCTGTTGATTAAGGATAAGTGTGGAAAAAAGGCTAAAGCCATTCCAGTCAAGTTTAATTCCTAAATGGTGGTCTTTCATCAGAGCGATGTTGAGAACATCTACCACTCGGCTTGTGGGGCAATTTCTGTTGATTAAGGATAAGTGTGGAAAAAAGGCTAAAGCTATTTCAGTCAAGTTTCATTCTAAATGGTGGTGTTTCATCAGAGCGATGTTGAGAACATCTACCATTCGGTTTGTGGGGCAATTTCTGATGATTAAGGATAAGTGTGGAAAAAAGACTAAAGCCATTCCAGTCAAGTTTAATTTCTAAATGGTGGTCTTTCATCAAAGCGATGTTGAGAACATCAACCACTCGGCTTGCGGGGCAATTTCTGTTGTTTCAAGATAAGTGTGGAAAAAAGGTCGATCCTTATTAATTATTGTCTACGTTACATCCTCAAACTTGTTTTTCAAAATATGTATTTTTAATGCAAATTTTCTCCCTTTTGGATGAGTGCTGTGGTGAAATGATCAACCATTTAAACTTTGAATTGAATGTCAGTAAGAGCAGAAATATCAAAACGGAAATTACTTTTGACTGTCTTTCATTTCAGCGCTCCCCTGAGAGAAGACTAAATAAAAATATATTACTGAATATCATGTTGTTTATTTTATCACTGTTGAATAGACATTTCAAACATGTTTAAAAGCCAAATACAAATGTGTTCTAAAATTCTAGTTAAAAAATATATCTCAGAACTCACACAAAAAAGAACAGGAATGCCCGAACACCGTAAAAAAAATTTTTTTTAAACTAATTTTTGATATGGTGATTTATTTTTGGTATATTATGCCGTCTTGCGTTACGCAGGACGGCATAATACACCATATAAAGGCAGAAGATGGACACTGTAATGCTGTCCGAATCGTTGGCTAATGAAGGAGGTAGCGCAACATGGCATAGTACTTCAAAAATACATACTATAATACTTTTGGCCGTGAGCAACTCAAATGACATCTAATCTCTGGGACTTTACTTAATTCGCTTATATTAAAAGAAGTTAACTTATATGTGCCTCGTGTAAGTATGCTCGTGGAAGATCCCATGCACTTTTTTATTCTCTGGAAGCGAGGACTATCAGAGTAGATTGTAATGTTGATTGTCACCACATATTATATTAAACTCACCGTATTCTGGTAATATGCTCCACCATAGCTTGTAGCAATAAGGGGAATTAAAAAGAAGACTCAGAATATCAATTGTGATAAAAAAAATATGAATGAATAATTAATTTAAACCTTAAATACAAGAGCAAGACTTAAATTTAGAAAATCAGGGGTGGTTGGCTATTTGATAGCACAACGTAATTTGAACTCGGCCACGACATTTAATCGTAAAATTAAATTAACTATAAAGCTTAAAATAAGACATCACCACTGAGCGCCAGTCTAGAAAACTCTTCTAAACGAATTTATAAACATGGTGATATCTAAGAAATGATGTGTCTTATTCATGAGGATTAATAAAATGTCTCACGTGCGTGTTTCAATCTCCGACGATCAAGCAGCCCGTCCTCAGGTCCGTTTCCCACTCGCCTCGAAAACCAACTGCCGGCTTCTCTGGAATTCAACGCCTAGCTTATTTGGATCCTCCTAGTGGCAGCTGTAATTCCATGCCAACGCGTGTCTAGAAGTCTTGGTATGTCAGCGGATGGTTCCTACCGCTACAAGATTACTAGTAGACTATCAGAGACTAACAGAGCAATTGAGTCGCTCTTAACGCTTCTGCATTGACCATCGACATTTTCAACGTCATTTATGGACAGATCAGCAAATACTATATTAAAGCACAGTAATAGTAAGACTGTCCACATGAACTTTAATACTTACGTGTACCTCAAATTTATTTGCAAGCGTATCCGTAAAATATTGGTACATAACCGTTTTATAGAGAACATGAATATGTGGCAGCCGCGTCACCGCTGCTTGCACCTTCCAAGATACCGACCCGGGAATCATTGATCAGACCGCATGTGTAGGAAGGCAAAGAAAAGCTAAATCAACAATCAGGCGATGTATGAATTGATATATCGACCAATGATACCGCGATATGAAAACTGCTGATAAGACGAATGTCAACGATCCTGCGGGTTTGATGTCCAGATGCTTTGCTCCAACCCGTGGAAGACAAGAACAAAGGAATCATCACCTATATAAGCGGAGGAGGACCTAAGTACTTGCATCATTTCACTTAACAAGTCCAACTCGACATAACGTTACTCTGCACAAATCAAACACTCTGTGCTTAATGATTATCGACGTATTATTTTCGTGTACTAAATCTGTTAAATCAACTGCTCATCTGCAGTTTCCTGATTATTCTCTTGTACGTAGAGAAGCATCCAACTTCCTACAAATATATAAATAAATGAATTAATAAATAGGAACAACTCGTTCTTTTAACTTATTTTAAAGGTTGTAACCATTGACGTAATATATCTCGGCAGTTATTTAATAAGACAAGCTTGTGCTACATACGGAAAAATAACCTGCTCAAACCCTTATCAAACCTGAGATGCGTGGTCCCTAAAACTAGAACCACATTCGATAAACGACAATTCTGGTTCATCGCTCCTAAAATATACAATGCCTTAAACACCGATATAAATTCAAACAAGTCTATATCCCTTTTTACTATCCGTGTTCAATATTGGCTATTTGAAAGGAGACGAGCATTTATTATTTACGATAATTTATTTAATTTTCTTTTTTATTTCTAATATGGTTTGTATAATAATATGCATTTTTTAAATTTTTGTTTTGCCATAGCAATTTCCTTTTCAGTTATGTTTTATTATTGTTATTCTTACATTTATGTATGATTGAGTGATTGATCATGTACGACTACCATAATACGGGCATGAGCCTTGTATGGTAGTTGAGCAAATCACAAATATTGTTTTTTTTTTTGAATTTATAAAATACATAAATATAATTGAAGAAGTACCTAATACTAATAAATTTTAACGATACGTGAGATAGAACAGAACACCGAAAATTAAAAAAAAAGTAAACTAATTATAAATAAATTAAACCAAATATTTTTTTTAATGATAAACTATTGTGTATAAGACAAGGTTTCATGCATAGCACAAAGGATAACAAATTATTATACGCAATAATTAGTCGCCTGAAATATCAATACAAATTGAAAATATCTCCCGAGTAAAAATAAATGCCGCAGACGGGGATTGAACCCGCACCTTATAATGTCCGGTCAGATGCTCTGGACCACTGAACCACGTCGGCTTATTTCCAACCCGCCGAAAAATTCAATAGGTACTGGTACTTCAATCAACAATAAAATTACTGCTTTATATTATATTTTTTCACCTGTAAATAACCAACTTTATTTTTGTAGGAAAGGCTTTGTTAGTGCTGAATTTCCCACTAGATGGCGTCGAGACATATTATATCTACATTTGTTGATGAAATTTTTTGACTTGTCGAATATTATTATTTTTTTATGATAAACTAATGTTTATAAGACAAGGTTTTATGCATAGCACAAAGGATAACAGATTATTATAAGCAATAATTAGTTGCCTGCCTAGTAAAAATGCCGCTGACGGGAATTGAACCCGCACAAATATTATGTTTAATTAATTGGTCCTAATGGTCAAGTGGTTAGAGACGCCTTTCTTGGTAATACAAGAGATTCTGGGTTCGATTCCTAGTTTATTTTTCTTGTCTTGTTCTATTTCTCGTGTCGCTTAGATTTATTTTGATGTTTGACAAACGAGCAGATTTCTGCTGTGTAATTTAAATACAATCCCGCTGAAGGAAAAGTAGTGATATAATTTTGTTTCTTATTCTTTACGTTTTTCCTGCTAAAATCCATTTGAATTTTGTCCGCTTTGTATATATTAACTTATACAAATAGTCCTAAACAATAACTGATGAGGAGGGACTTATAATCCTTCCACAGCATCCGACTAATTTTATCTCCAACCTTACTTTACTTTCCCCATCCGTTTCCCGAGAATTATTGGGTAATAAAGTTTAACATCTTATTGATTACCTAAAATCTGTATTACATTATGGTTTGATTGTTTGGTTTCATTCCGATTTAATTCCTAAGTTATTCAGCATTAAAACCATGATTTTTTCTAAGAATGGTTATTGCATATTATTCATCTTATTCAAGTGATTGTCGCAATTTATGGAAAAAGAATTACATAAAATCTAACATTTAAAGAATATGTTAAGTACGCAATGGCTAAATTTTCACTCGGTTTAAAATGCAGTCACGTTTATCAAACTCCCATTTTCTGAAGATTTAAAAGCATGTAATTATTACATTTGGTTCGTGATCTGTCTGCTAGAGACCTCCACTAATTTGTAGAATATCAACGTAAAAATACCAACTTAATGACGCAGGTACAATGTGTTCCTTATTTTACGCTGACTATAATAATAATAATAATGTTTTGATGATTTGTATAGCGCCGTTTTTGTGCAATATCACCTCAAGGACGCTGTACAAATATATACTACATTTAAAATGATCTATCAATAAAAGCAAGATATTTAAGTTAATTTTTAAGTTACAGTTACTTAACATTTAAAGTGATGTGAATTAATTAACAAAAAATTTAGGTACAACTTAGTCATTCAATAATTGAAATGATTTTTAACGGTGTGCTCTGGCCGATTAATTTGATTTAAATTAAATAAAAATAATAAAAAAATTTTACCACACGTCTTAAAACCAAAGGTTTCTTCATCAGGATTAAATGAAGGCATTCAAGAAGATATTAATAAAGTTGATGAATATTGGACAGAAAATCAATTATTTCTAAATATAAAAAAATGTATTTTTATTTATTTATTTACTAACGGACAAAGTCCAATTAACGCATTAAATATTACGCCTACAAGTTAATAAAAGGAGAAGTGTTATAATAATAGATGCTAAGACAAAAAAAAAACACAAAACAATAGAGATAATGTCAAGTCAAGACAGGAACAACGTTTTGATGGAGTTTACGACTTCTGCCATCTCAATACAAATGCGGTAACATTTTCAAAAACAAGTCACCCAATCACCCATACTTAATAATTGATTTCATTTTGGGAGGCGGGTATGGGTACCGTCACCTCGGGAACCATTTGTTGGATAACCAACACCCCTCCCTGCTGGTCACCACAAGTGGTCTGCTAAGTTTGGTGATTTAGCAGGGGTGCCCGGTTTCATGGGGTGAGGTTTGTCTAGGTCTTGGTGGTGGATGCATTTGCTTACCTACTACGTAGCGGGCCGGATCTGGAGAGTGGTTGAGGGAAACTTTTTGACCTCTCCAGTCGGACTCTCTTGAGCTATCATTTAATCGCAATGGGAGGGGTCGATATATGCGTCCGTCACTCCTCGATACTTCGACCCTCAGATCGCTACCCAACCCTTATACCTTTTCCTTCCCAGAACTTCTCTTCCTTCCTTTCCCTAAAAAGACCCTCCACACAGCATCTCCAAAAACGACAAGGCATGCGTCGCTTTAAAGAGTATAAAAAATCAGAGAAATTGGAGTAAAACTTGACTCTAAATTACTATTTAAAGATTATGTTGAAAGTGTCTTAGAAAAATCTTACAAACAAATGGGCTTCATTCTACGCATCACAAAACCATACAATAAACCTTTTCATCTTAATCTTTAAACTTTTAATATATGGCATATTTATGTAAGATCCCATCTCAAATTTGTATCTGTCATTTTGAATACTCAATACGAAACTTATATTAACCGCATTGAAAATATTCAAACAAAATTTTTGAAACACCTGTCGTATTGTTTTGTAAATCATCGATCATTTTTGACGTACCGTTTCTGTATAATTGTAAACTTTTTTATTGTCTCACCAGCTGTATCAGAAAGTATTGCTTTTTTGAAAGCAATACCAGATTAAATACCATATTTTATTTACAACATTTAAAATCAAAATACGCGCAAAACTTGTAGCTCGTGCGTATCTTCAAATAATCCCTTAGAGATATTGATATTTTCCACTGTACTCCTAAAATGTATTTAAATCAAAACTTAATCATGTCTTTATTGTTAATTGATTATTTTTATTATTTTTTTACTTTAACTATGTAATATAATAACTTTTAATATATACTTGTTTTGTAATCTTTCACCATAACAAAATTATTGTAAATTGAACTAAACTAGTTTATCTTATATTTACCATTAAATATAAAAATAGTTTTTGAATATTTCTTTAAAAAACTTAAATAAAAAATAGTCAGAGAAGATTGCAGGGCTGATGTAAGCGTAATGAGTAAGATTAAGAAAGGAACGATCAGATGGTTCGGGCATGTATTCTAAGAAGATTGAATGACACAGTTTTGAATGGTATAAGAAGTCGGGGACGCACGAGGAATAATGGAACGTTCATTATGTATGAATGTGAATGAGGCAAGTAGTGTGTGCCAAGACCGAGTTGATTGGTGGTCCGTTTTCTCTGCCTTCCCCTCCAGATAACGGCGTGTTAGTTAGTCAAAGAGTTAGTTAGTTAGTCAAATAATCAAGAACAAATAATTACTTTAGATAAACAGGCCAAACAGATATTAGTTCGACAACAATCTGGTTTTAGAAAAAATGTTCTTGTGAAACTGCTATTAATTATGTAATAGACGAGTAGAAACATTTTCGAGACATAAAAAGTAAAATTATTGCAGTATTTCTAGACTTAAAACGAGCATTAGAAACAATCGACAGAGATAGATTAATCAAGAAATTAAGTAATATTGGAATTAATGGTAAAGAATCTAAATGGTTCGTTGATTATCAGAAAGAACGCAAGTAACAAAATATGATGGTTTAACATCTGAACCACATCACACTAATAAAGGCGTTCCGCAGGGTTCTGTATTAGGTCCACTGTTGTTCATTATATACATGAATGATATTATCAAAGTGTTAAAGCATTGTGCAATTAAACTCTATGCTGATGATACATTGTTATACATAGCCAGTAAAAATTTACAGGACGCCATTGAAAAAATACAAATTGATTTAAATTGTCTAACAGTTGGTCGGGTGGTTATAGCGCAATACATTGGTCCTTGGGCCTGGACCGACATAGCTTCTCCCACCCTCACTTCTCATACCTCTACGCGGTGACCAACAGGCAACGGACTGGAGGGTGAAGTTGATGGTAACCAATCCGTCGGGGGACCCCAAAAGTACGGCTAAAGTGAGAAGCAGTGAGCGTCTGTTCCGCATGTTAGTGGCGGCTCACAAATGGTGGGTGTGGCAACTCGACATATTCGGGTACTAGTCGCATACACCATATCTAATGGGTATCCAGGCTCATTAGTTTAATCCGATAATTGACCATAAACGGACAATGATAGCGGATCCAGCTCTAGTTAGTTGGGTCACTCTGGTTCCACGTCTGACGACCATCGGTGGATAAAAACCATAGTCAATCAACCAAAGCTTCATGGAAAAACATACGCAAAGATGCACTACCCTGTCTGGCAGCGAGGGGGAATCTCTCCTCGGTGATCCAGAGACTGACATTATGTTAGGGTCAGCTTGCAGAACTCCAGGAGCAAGCAAAATGAAGCGGAGGAAAGCCAGTCGTTCTGGGTTTGAAAAGATAAGAGCCATTACTTGGAATCTGGGAACGCTTACAGCAAAAAGCAAAGAATTGGCCGAATTGATGAGAAGACGTAGGATTGATATTGCATGCATTCAAGAAACCAAATGGAAAAATACAAATATAGACAAGTGCCGCTACCTAGAAACACAAACAAATGATTACAAACTGTATTACTACGGAGAAAGTAGTACCAGAAATGGAGTAGCCATAGTACTACAGCAAAGGTTTCATGAAAATGTGATAAAAGTAATAGCACCCAATGATAGAATTATAATGTTAAAACTGGTAATATGTAACACTATTTACAATATCATTTGTGCATATGCACCACAAATGGGATGTGATAGAGAAGAAAAAACAGTTTTTGGGACAAGCTGGAAGAATTAATCTAAAACATTCCAGAAAATGAAGCTATCATGATGGGGGCAGATATGAATGGGCATGTGGGGATGTCAAATAGTGGCCATGATACTAGCCATGGCGGCTTTGGATATGGAGCACGAAACGAACTAGGAGATGAGCTACTAAATTTCTCAGATGCATACGGTTTCACTATCGTGAACACATTCTACCAAAAGACACCAGAACATCTCATAACCTACAAAAGTGGAATTGCTGCAACACAAATAGATTATTGGTTATGTAGAAATGAAATGAGAAAAATGCTCAGAGACTGTAAAGTTATCCCTGGTGAACCCCTTGTAACACAACATCGCCTACTATTGCTGGAATTACATTTAACTAGACATAAATTGTATAAGGACAAGATAAAACCAACAACCAAAATTAAGTGGTTCAATATCTCAAAAGAAAACGGAAAACAATTAACGTCAAAACTCCAAAACTGGATGCTTGAAAATCTCCAAAATGAAGAGACACAAAACCCAACTGAAATGTGGAAAGCATTTGAACAGGTATGTTTACAGGAAGCCAAACAACATCTGGGAGTCTCCAAAGGTAAACTGAAAATAAAGAAGGAATCATGGTGGTGGACAAACGAGGTGCAAAAATGTGTAAAAGAGAAGAAAACTGCTTTCAGAAACTGGTCACAATGTAAGTGCGATAACGAGAAAGAGCAACTCCGGATAGTGTATAAGCAAATCAAAAAGACAGTAAAGAAAATAATTGCCTCTGCACAACATGAGGGATTGAGAGAGCTGTATGATGACCTAGAAACACCCAACGGAGTGCAAAAAATATACAAAATTGCAGCACACAGGAGAGAAAGGGCCAAATCTATTAGAACAACCAAATACATAGAAAACACTGACGGTGAGTTGATCACAGACGAAATCAAAATATGTGAAAGATGGAAAGATTATTATTCTACATTACTGAACGAAGAATTTCCAAGAACAATTCATGTGTCAGAGAAACCAGTGCTGGGGCCAGTTGAAGAAATCACTCCGACAGAAGTTAAAGTAGCCATATCACAAATGAAAAAGGGGAAAGCAGTGGGGCCAGACAATATTCCAGCCGAATTATGGAAAGAGTGTGGGGAAGTGGGACATAAATGGCTGTGCAACCTGTATAATAAAGTACTGACCGGAGAACCAATGCCAGAAAGCTTTAGGAAAAGCTATCTTCTTCCATTTTACAAAAATAAAGGAGACTCTAGGAAGTGCGACAATTATAGAGGGATAAAGCTTATGTCTCACACCATGAAAATATATGAGAGGATTATAAACACACGAATTAGGAATATTGTAAAAATACACGACGATCAATGCGGCTTTGTATCGGGGAAATAAACAATAGATGCTATTCAAACAGTCAGAATCATAGTTGAAAAATATCGAGATGCAAACAAAAAGATTTACACATGGTATTTATAGACTTGGAAAAAGCATTTGACAGGGTACCCCGAAGCCTGATATGGGCGGCATTGAGATCTCATAACGTACCAGAAAGATATGTGCTCTCCATACAAGATATGTATACAGACGTAGAAACACAAGTAAGATGCACATCAGGGATGTCACCAACATTTCCAATTAAAGTGGGGGTACACCAAGGATCTGTCCTCAGCCCATTGCTATTCATAATGGTCATGAATTACCTAACGAGCCAAGAAATGAACAGTATTCTCAAGACTATGCTTTTTGCAGATGATGTAGTACTGATAGAAGAAAATCATTGTGATCTACAAAATAGCCTGGAAAGGTGGAGAAAGATCCTGGAGGATAATGGACTAAAAATTAGCAGGAAAAAGACGGAATATTTGTATTTACCATTTGAAGACCCAAATGCTGTAACTCCTTCGATGCAATTGGATGGAGTAACATTAGCCAACTGTGACTCATTTAAGTATCTGGGCTCACTCATCCACAGAGACGGAGGATGTGCAGCGGATGTCAACCATAGGATAGGAGTGGGATGGATGAAATTTAGATCCGTAACAAAAATTTTGTGCGACACGAAAATGCCAATAAAACTTAAAGGAAAGACATACCAGACTATTGTTAGACCCGCGATAATGTATGGCTCCAAAGCTGGACTATGTACAACTCCTACTCTAGGCAACTCGAATCAGCAGAAATGCGAATGCTTAGATGGACGGCAGGAGTATCATTAAAATATAAAATTAAAAGCTCACGCATTCGTGGTAGCCTGAGTGTCACTGAAATAAACAGTAAGCTAGAGGAACGACAGTTAAGATGGTATGGGCACATAAGACGGAGACCACCAGACCACACAGTGAAGCAGGCAATGTCTATAGAGCTTCAAAGACAGTCATCCAGAGGTAGACCAAAGAACTCCTGGATGACCCAATGCTCCAAAATCCTACAAAGAAACGGCCTAGATGAAAGCGACACTCAGAACCGAAGAAGCTATACCTGAGAACGAGAAGAGCCGACCCCAACAGCCTACCTAGGCAATGAGTTGGGATAGTGCTAGGAAGAAGAAGACTTAAATTGTGTAACACTTTGGTTAAACCAAAACAAACTAAAATTGAATGTTATGAAAACAAAGTATTTAATTGTGGATAGTGTAGGGGGAAACGAGCAGGCAATACTAAAAATTGATAACGAAAACATAGAAAGGGTGAGTAGTATTAAATATCTGGGTGTAATATTAGATGAAAAATTAAAATTTGATGAACACTTAGAATACATAACAAAGAAAATTTCTAAAAAAGTTGGATTCCTAAAAAGGATCAGAAATAACTTGGATCTAAAGACAACGCGCCTTTTTTGTTGTTTGTTTTTGGGGTGTTATGCCGTGTTGCGCTAACTCCTTCTTTAGCCGACGTTTCGGACAGCGTTGCAGTGTCCATCATCAGGGCAGATCCGGTAGATCCGAAGATCAAAAACAAACAACAAAAATGCTTTTGGCCGTGAGAATCTAAAAACTTACCTGACACAACGCGCCTTGTTTACAATCCTATTGTTACTCCGCATTTAAAGTATTGTTCTAGTGTTTTATTCTTATGTAACGAAGCCCAAAACAATAAACTCCAGATTATACAAAATAGGGGGATGAGGATGATTTTAAAATGCAACATTCTTACTAGAGTTAAAATTATGTTACAAAATTTAAATATGATGACAACCAAACAACATATAATATATAATACGTTAACAATGATGTATAAGCTTCAAAATAATATGCTCCCAAATTATCTGCAAAGAAATGTTATGTACCATGAAAATGTTCACAATTATCCTACGAAAAGACACAGAGATTTTAGGCTTCCCAAAACTAAACTTTCATGCACACAAAACAGCGCATTTTATAAAGGGCAAAAACTTTATAATAACCTACCAAATGTCATAAAGGAAGCCACAAGCCTTAGCACTTTTTGTAGGACATGTGCTTTATATGTAAAAAATAATTTTTGATTGTTGAACATACTCACCAATATTATTTTAGTCACCTAGATATCTTATATAATATAATTTTGTGTATTTATCTTTTTCTCTTAAAATGTAATTGTTATTTTTTGTATTTTTTATATTTTCCTACTAGATGTATGAAAAAATTTGCGTACATCTAAATAAAGATTCAAAAACAAAACAAAAACAAAAATATTACGACATGCGGTCATTAATTAGCTATCATAAAAAATATATACTCATCAATATTATTTCTTCTTAATGCTAATATGTTTCCTAGTATCTTCTCAGCGATGCAAATCACAACAAACAAGACGTAGAAAACTTCGTATTCCCTTTTGAGAAATTTGAATAAATGTGGAAATCGTTTATAATACATTATTCAGTAGACGACTCAAAGTGTTGCAAAATTGAACCAATCGTTTTGCAATTCTTCAAATGGAATACGCTAGGAGCTTTTTATTGTAACGTGTCGTGGGACGGTTTCAAGTGACGGACAAAAACTAAGATAAATGGCCCTTTCAACGTACTGAACCTTGTTCTTTGAACACATTGTGTACCCATGTATTATGGGATTGTAATGCGGAGTTTTTTCTAAAGTCCCATATTGCTTTACTTTGTGATAAATGTGAGTTGTGTTTTGGATAAATTACTGTTTCAAGGCTTCAAAAAGCATGTATTTATATTCCAGTTAGATCACATTGGGATTTGGGACTGGCTGAAAAAGATGACAGTAGACAGAATGCATTTAAAATGAGATGTCCAGGCTGCAGTATCTATGTAACTAGGCGATACATAGATTATTGTCTCAATCCGATACCTTGTATTAAATTCTGAATCCAAAGTCATATATTTATTAGAGGGGCAATCATTCTTACTTGATTGGTATATACCACAACGCCACTGGATTTCTCCAACCCTAACAACCTTCGCTTCTTTACCAACCTTTTTGCAGGTGCTGTCAGTGGGAATTCACCGAGTTTGGTTTAAGGAAACTCTTCACAAATACGGTCGTTTATTGTTGCTAAAAAAGAAACTGACATAAAATATTCATGGAAATATATTAAAAAAAAACATCACTTTCATAGAATTCTTATTCAATTTACGCGGTAAACGCCGATTAAAAAAAATATGTGGGAAATATCCTAATTTTACAAGACAATTTAATTTCACGTGGCAATCTGGCGAAATGTGACATTACCATTTCATTTAGATTTTCTTTTAGTACCAACACGAATTTATACTTTATATAACGTGCAACAAAAACACCATTTAACGGTTGTGAAGTAATTTTATTTATTGACAAATTATAGTAAAATTGATCTTAACAATGACGCTTGCTAAGAAAACAGCCCAATTACTTAGGATAATTGACATATTTTTTCATCTGCAAATAAACCTATCACCAAGTTAAGGAGGTTATGATTCTGTTTTCTTAAATCTTTTTCTCTTTTATTTCTCACACTCCTGTTATTATTTTGAGAACAATAAATAGCTTACAGTTTAAGGCCATTTTCAAACCGTGGTTATGCCACATAAAGACGACTTATTTATATGATTCTATTTCAGTTTCACTTTTTATGGTGTCTAATGTCTTACCGGTTAAACCGATTTATCGGTAATGTCTTACCGGTTAAACCGATTTATCGGTAATGTCTTACCGGTTAAACCGATTTATCGGTAATGTATTTGCGACAATAGATTTTCGTATTCTGTGGGGGATTTTACACATTCGCACATTAAATGCAATGTTTTCTTAATTGCTTTATAATGACGTAGCTACTATTTGCGATAACTAATATTGGCTGAAAATATCATGCATCCTATCACGTAAATTTAATTTAATTAACTCTTGTTTTTTTATTTAACATTTTTTAAAACTACCTTTTTACTAATTATATATTTAGCTATTCAATAAAATATTTTAAATAATATAAATAACATAAAGCGTAAATTAAATTCTTACTTGTATATATTTTATTTATCTCTATTATTTTGACTTATTCAACACAATTTCTGTATTGTTTTTTTCTATAATGCCATAAATTTGCAATTATTTTGAAGTACAACACTCTATTAAATTGTATGAACATGCTCAAATTGTCAGACAGAAGAATTTTCACTGACTTGGTATTTCTATATAAAATTTTAAATGATTAAGTTGATAGTCCGGTATTGCTAGAATTGATAAGCTTTCGGATTCCACGACATAGTAGAAGTCAGAATTTATTTCAGTGTAGAAATTGTGGGACAAACTACCATATGTATTCCTCTTTGCCCGGAATACTAATGGAGGAAAACAATTATAACAAGTCAGTGAACATTTTCAATTTATTTTTAAACAAATATAAAATGTTGTTAATGAATCAATTCAGTTATGTACAATAAATAATGGATATTTCTTTACATTCGTATGTAAAAGCCCTGAAAAGGGCGTTAATAAATAAATAGATGAAATCGTAGACTATTTTCGTAGCAAGTAGGGAAATAATATTAAATGTAACAAATATTATAAAACTTGTATTAAACATGTAAAAAAACCTTTAGACGGTGATATAAGTCATTTAAAGCGATGGAAAAAAGCTAATCTGTCAACCTAACCTACGTAACCTAGTTTTTGTTTCATCACTTTTGACGACTCTATTTCACATTTCAAAGGTGTGTTAAATTATGGTGTGTTGAGTTATCCGGTCTCCGAAACTAACCACCCATTACAAAAAAGTGTTTCACAAAAGTTAACCATTTATTTTTAGTTCATTTTTTATCAAAGCTATCAGTAAATATTATCATTAAAAAATCCATTCATCAACTAAGACAGATATAATATTTGTTAAAAACGCGTTTTCAAATTTAACGCGCCCTTCGTCAATAATAATGATTATTAATTCACCTAATCGTAAATTTAATGAAGTACTCAATGAAATAAAGTCTTCAGAGCTTTTTCGTTACAAAGCGGTTTTCATGTTAAATATTTTATTTTAACAACTTGAAATACGTTCTATATTTAAAGTGTGTGCGTTTGACAGGTGAAAAGGTAGGAACTGTCGAATGCTTTGATTTATTCGTGGTATTGAAATTTTCTTCGGTGATTTTCCATTCATCATCATTAAAATCAACATTGATTAATTTATAATAAAAAATACACATTTTAGTATGAGCATTAGGGCCTACTTTCGAAATAGCGGTCACTCTAGGAATAAGTTATACTATAATTTGTTTTTTGATGTTGTAACACCTTTAGTCTAATGTAAAGAATAGAATATGGTTGTATTCGAAAACAACTGGTGTTGCAAAATTGCGATTGTATTAGTTGGCGTTTGAAGGTACTGCAAGGATAAGCCTTTTGCAATACACTCGAAGGAGTCCTTCAACATTTGACATACTTTAGGACTGGTCCTTTGGAAGGACCAGCCACAGACTGAAAATGTTAAATTTAAGTTGAAGACAAACTGTTGATCCTATATTTGTAGAAGAAATTGTAAATTATCAGCTGGATAGCCCTGATATATTAATTTTGAATCACTTTCATTTTCGTACCATTAGATCAAGGTTACCTAGTATGTATTATTGTGATAAATATACTACTGTTTTAGGCTAAAATTATATTAAAAATAAATTGTATACCTTTGGTAACTCTTATCCTTTGTTAGCTATTGTTTTAACGTGCCTCTATTGAAGTATAAAACTGTTTTAATTAAAAATTTTAACAGTGTATATTTTAATGAGGTCACTACATGACAGATTTATTGTTTTTGTTTTGTATTCTTCTTACAGGGTTTCAGGTTTGTCTAATGTCATTTAAAGCGTGGCGGGCCGGATCAGGATAGACTGATTGAGTGAGACAATTTTACCTCTCCAAAATCGGGAAGCACAATAAATGTACACAATGTTAATAAGACAATATTTAATCTACATGAAATACAGCTAACGAGTATGTTATAATTATTAAACTGCGTATTATTTCACAGATGGACGCATTGAACTTTAATAAATTTCCAACCCAACACCTTTTTAATATGCAATCTAATTTTTTGACATGTAAATAAATCATAACACTTTGTACCGTGACATTTTTACAAAACGTTATACAAAAAAGTTCATCGAACCACCACTATTGTAAGTTAACGACACGCCGGAATTGCGGAACTTTAATTGCGTTTGTTTAACAGTTTAGGAAGGGCGCGGCGTCGCGACGTCCTACCGACCAGCGGCGACGCACGAAGTCCGGTAAATGTCGCCGCGCCAAAAACAGCCTTTGCCAGTCGGATGGGCCGCTGCCTCTCTATACTCTATAATCCACATAATGGTTAAGGGTTGGATTGAGAACTTCATTTTCGATAGCCCTGGTTGGTGTCTTTGTTCAAGGAAGAGAATGGGAGGTTCAAGGATGCAATGGGTTTTCAATTTTCGGGGGAAGCACTCACCAGTAGTGTTCAAATCAAAAGTAATTTATAATATGTGCTTAAGTGCTACACTTATTTTATTTTCTTACACACAAGCGTTTTTAAATGAAAGTATTATTAATTCTTTAGTAAAACTGAGATCCCACCTACGATCTATTTCATGGAATGAACTCTATGGCCGATTCTATGAATAATATGATGAAGGCTGATAAAATATTGGGTTACTATTCCTATCAAGCATTAAATGGCATAAAAAGCATGTTCTCACTGATTTATCGATAAAGGCTTAGTCCTAGTGAGGCTGATTTTTATGATAAAAAGCGTGACATGCAATAAATAAATAAATAGATTCTATGAAATAAATCACAGAATAAATTCCCACAATCATGGAAAAAACTTCGACATCATTTTTTTTAATTTTTAATTTTTTTAATATTAACTCCACACAGGAGGCCCTGAAGAAAATAATTTCCCTCAGGGCCTATGTCATCTTTGGGGATGCTGTGTGGAGGGTCTTTTTGTGGAGAGGAAGGAGTGAACATGGGTCTTGAAGAGTCCCATGTTGTAGGAGGGTGGAAACACAGAGGCCGGCAGTTCGTTCCACAGCCGAGCTGTTGAACTTAAGAACGAATCGTAAAAGCGACCCGTTCTCATGTGACAAATGTCAACCGTGTACAAATGTTGGGCGCGCGTTTGGCGTGTATCCCGACTACGCACCGGTGCCGAAGGGATCAATGACGCTAGTTCCTCAGAGCATCTTCCATTGTAATACCGATAGAACAAGGACAGCATACCTACCTGACGCCTGTGCTCTAAAGATTGCAGTCCGTTTGTTAAGATTGGGGAATCTATCAAACGGACCGCCCGTTTTTGCACAGAGTCAAGGGTTTTTATCAAGTATTTAGGGGCTCCGGACCAGAGATGGTTGCCAAATTCGACAGTAGGGCGCACTTGCGATTTGTACAGGGTCAGCAGTTGTGTACTATTAAAGTATCTGCGGGCCCTGTACAGTACGCCCAGCTTCTGAATGGCCAGCTTTACTCTGGCTTCGATGGAGCCCCCATACCTGAGCTGGTCACCTATAGTTACACCAAGCATATCAATGGAAGGCCTGTTCAGAAGATTGCTTCCGTTGAAGGAGACTAGGTTATCATTTAGATCCCTTTTAGACGTAATCAGACAGGATTGGGTCTATGAAACATTAAATTCGACGAGATTATTTTTACTCCAGGAAGAAATACTCTCGAGATAACCGTCCATTCTCTGCTTCAAAGCCCTCCGAGCCGTTGGAGTTTGTGTACCATGTCATCAATCGTTAAAATATAAATCAATTTAGAAAAAAAAATCAACTCAATTACTGTTGAACTTATTGAGAATTTAGGTATGAGAGCATCAACAAAATGCTGACTGCTAATTAAATAATAATAATAGCCAATTTATAATATGTTTTATTTATATGTATTATCTGCCCCGACAAAAGCACGCTGTAAAACAAGTTACAATCTTTCAATTGACGGAAATGGTTACGCAGCCTTTTTAATACAAAACTTTAATTTGTATTTGAGGCCAAAATACCCAACCAAACTAAGAAAATATTATTTTATTCAAATTAGTAAATATCTTTCAAGTCAAGTTTGTAAATTATTATTATTACTAATGGTGATAACTAAAAATTAAATTGTCCCTTTTCTAGTATGAAAATATAATGAAATAATTATTTTCTTATATATATATATATATATAATTATTTCATTATATATATATATTTTTAAAAAGAAAGTCAATCATTCCCAGGTTACGAATAACCTGAAAATATTTAAAAATCTCCTACTACCACCACAGTAAGCTGAAAATGTTGCTTGTGTTGTGATGGAGGACTTAGCCCGCCGAGGAATTGAACACACTACGCCTGGGTGGGACCCAAACGCGATGTCAACTCGGCCACCGACCGGTATATATATAGTTTTATTTTAATTATATATTTATATATGTATATATAATTTAAAAAAAAACTATTTTCAAATCATACACGACAAACGTCTTTTTTACGATGTTTAATTTTATTGTATTTACACAGTATATTGGAATAGATTATTTTTTTATAATTACCGTTAACTCACAAAAATTGTCAAAGTTTCAAAAATCGGCCTATTTTTGATAATTTGAAACACAAATAAATATAACAGAACATATCCGTGCTGGATAATTTCCATACCTTTTGATTACAAAAATAAACCGCGCAAACAAAAGCTTCCTTATCAGTAATACGCATAATTCTTTTAGTTACTTCTTCAATCCGTTTTTTCCTATGGGATAGACTAGTCTCAGAAAGTAGGAAGCGCCCCCATGCTCCAGGTAGGTACCAAGACTACCCGGTACCCAGGGGGCCTGGGCCCACGGTACAGGTTGATATACCCGCTAACCGCAACGAGCGCATAAAGTATTTCGCTGTCTCGTAAATGACTGCGCTTCACAAAAGCGGCTGCTAAGTGCCCCTCAATTCTGGGCTTCGGAATATTTACGTGTCCATAAACATTCGCAAAGTCGCATACCGCACACCGCACACTGTGTAGTCAGAAGTGTGTACCCGGACTAAGGTATCTACTACGTAGGAGGGTTAAAGACGGAGTTGGTAGCTGTTAGCTAGAGGGTGTGTGTGTGCGGCGGTTAATGTGCCAGACTGCATGGAACTAATTTTTAAATGTAGATTATTCAAAAATCATCATCAACAAATCAGAGTTATTGTTTACCTATGCTTTTAATTTCATACTTCACTATTCAATATTCTCACCATATAAGCAATTAACATCTCTTTTATTAATAAAAATCTTCCTTACATGCCACAGCATCTTTAATAATTTATTTTCATTTAAGGTTTATTTGCAGCATTTGTTGGAGTTTTTTTGTTGTTTTTTTAACTGTTGTTTTTATAGTTTGATTATCTATACCTTCGAGTTTTAGTAGATTGATAATGGAGATGATAAATATTAGAATGTCGGTTACGTGTGAAAAGTCTCCTAAAAATATCCTCTACTTTAGTATGAAATTGATAACTTTCGATGGTTAGCATTTTTTGACTGTGTAAATATTATGTATTGCCTATCCAAGCAATGAATTATTAAGGTTTTATTAGTTAGTTCGTTTTTTTTTAAATTTCATAACACTTTTTAGGTTTCGTTTTACTGTATGGATGATTTTACTATGAAAACCCTTTATTTAATACAAAAAAAATTGAAAAAATTAAAATTTCAAAAGCAATATTTTTTTGAAGATAACGAAGAGTCTAAAGATTAATGCGATATCCGAGTAGTTAGATACGCAGTATATAGTGTGTAGCATATTCCGACCGTGAAAATAACTCCCTCTCACGTGTAATTATTATGTAGCGGTTACGCCACCGCTCCTAGGGTCATCATATCATAACCAGACCGCACGAATTAAAAAGCTGAATTAACAATCACACTTATGAAACTTCAATTGAAATATCGGTACCGCGATACGTAAACTGCTGATAAGATAATGTTTGCATACAGGGTGATGCAAACGTTCATACAATGATCCTGAGTCTGCGATCCTGCGGGTTCGACTTCCAGACAATACTCCAACCCGTGGCAAACAAGAACAAAGGAATCATCAGCCATATAAGCGGTGGAGGACATAAGTACATCATTATTACAGTCATTCAGTCCAACTTGGCATGACGTTAGTCTGCGCCTCGGCCCCGTGGCATTTTCGCTGGTCAGCATCTTCCGCTCATCTGCAGACCAATCCATCGCACCTTCGCCTATCTCGTTCACACTGGAGTACGGGAGTACTGGAGTACCCCACGTCTTCATCAGTGCTGAACGCAGCCACGAGGCCAGCGTCATCGGACCAGAGCCATCTCCCAACGGCGCAATTATACTGACTTAAAATAAACACTGTGAAACAACACCATCATTATCTTTCATTGTCACATTAACAAGATCCTACAATTAGAAGGCAGGATTTACCAATAAAAATCATCAATACAAACAACAAATCATTTTTAATATTTCTATTTTTGAAACTGATAATTTATGGTGGAATTCGATTATAATATATTAATTAACACTAATTAACTTAACTTAAAAATGTAACTTAACCGTAAATGTATAATATACCTCCTATGTATATATGTCAGCGACATGTCATTGGTACCAATTATTATACTAACTTTTATAACTTTGTAACTATTGTCATCTATGTAATTATGTACTGTTTGTTTCTGCAATAAACAAAAATAAAATAAAATAAAAATAAAATAATAAAAGAAATATAAAACTTTTTTCCATTTTAATTGGAAACATCACATTGACCATAACCGGTTTCACCTCGTTAAAGCCATCTTCAGACTGGTATCATGACATATTCGACCAGTCTGAAGATGGCCGAAGATGACGGTCAATAAAATCAAAGTGGAAAAAAGTTTTATATTTGTTTTATTATAATATATAAAGTCATTTTTACATATTGAAAACACAAATAAGGTGCATTGATGCCTATCATATGGGTTCAAAAATATAGTCTAGGAAACTTACGACCGACCCGCCATACCTCTAGGCTGTGAAAATGGAAGATGTCTTTATTTCTCTCCAGTAGAAAAGACGAGCAAGAAAAACTGCCGTCAGAAGTCGGGAATATTCGGTAAACTGGGGGAAAATGCCTAAAACTCAGCATTAGTGTTACTGTGTAACGGGGACTTGGCAGTACCAACTCACAACTCGGGTAAGCCCGACAATAGATTACCATGATGACGTCATTAAACTTAGCCAAATTACTACTTGTAGTATGTTTTAAGGTACTACGAGAATTTCACCATGTTACACATCTTGAGAAAATGTCTCTGTTGTTTTAAAAAATATTTATGTTACCAAATATTTTGTATCCATTCCGTTTTTAAAATGTTATTTAAAATGTCGTTAAAATTTCACTTTAGGATAAACGTTCAATGTTGAGAGTATGTTTGAATTTCTAAAGTAAAATCCAAATTCACGAAATTGCGATTGCCCTAAAACAATGGTTTCAAAAGCAGAAATCTCGGATATAATATTTAACAGGCACCACCGGAAAATATACACTATGTAGTCTGCTAACGCAAGAAGTACTACGACTTATTTATCTGAAAATTGAATATGGGTAGTTAGTAATATGTATAATGTTTCAAATGATAAAAGTGCTTACACTGTAAGCTTTTTAGTTCTAAAAAAATATATTTACTGGAATTTTAGATAACCCAGTAAAAAAGATATTCTGAGGGTCAAGCATGGATATGTCAATATGATATTGACTAAATTCGAGATATACGAGAATGTCTACGTCGTCAGTTAACAATATTGCCTAGCACGGCTCCTTGACTGTTTATTTTTGACAAACGCAACTGAAAAATTTCATTCTTTATTCAAAATTACTGGTTTATCAATGAACGGAATTGTGCGGTAAATAATTTATTTTTAAAAATTACAGGCTAATTAATTGAGAGAATTCGTATACGGGCATAATATGACTGTTCGGGCTTTGAATCGAATTTTGTTCTCATAAAAATTTGCGAATAAAGACCTAATTTACTAATTAAGTCCCATTTTAGAGCCAAAAAGCAAAAACGAACCAATTCATATTGAGGTTAGTATTTCAACACAATTTCTTAATATTTTCCTGATTTATTAATATTTTTACCTAACTATACAACGTTTGAAATTTTTCACAGGAAAAATGATTTTTCCAGAAATGCAACTTATCGTTTTGGACCATGATCCTTATAAAAATTCCAAAATTTCACCCCATTTGGTAGCGGAGAGCCATAAAAAATTGCTTCTAAAATTCTATATCATCTATGGACAAGTGAAAACAACAGCTGATTCTGACAGATCCATATTTAATGACAAAAGTAGTGAAATTTAAGCAAATTTAGCAAATAATCAAAGTTGAAACATATAAACTAGTGAAAAATTTATCAAAATAATAGTGTATTTCGTGGTGACAGTGCGAAACCATTTTACATATTGCCCTGAAAAATTACGCATAACGAATTCATTGTCATTGTAAACCACAACCACAGACAATTTATGTTTTTGAATTTTTGAATTTGTGAACAGGTTTTTTTTTTGTCATAAACAAATAAGTTAAATTATTTTTAACTCAATAAGGGGTATTTCTGAACAACTGTAAGAAACCTACCTACAAACTAAGAAATAAATCAACCAAAATGTCTAAAACTCGCAAGGTTTGCAGTGCAAAGAAAGATACATCTTCACCTTTAGCAACCACGTCTGGCCCTATTGATTCACCGTCGGCGCATCAGTCAATGATTAACATTGACACTGACTCATTAATCAATTTTTTTGAGTCGAAACTTGAAATCATGCGCAATGAAAACAAGAAAGCAATTGACGCTGTTCAGTTAAAATTAGATGCGCTGTCTAACGAGTGGAAGGATCAATACACAAAAATTCTGGGATGTGTGAACGTTCTCCAAGAAGAAAACTCAAACCTCCGGCAAGAAGTCCAGTCACTCCGAGATGCACAAGATGAGATGGAGCAGCCCAGCAGAATATGCAATGTAGACATCCATGGGATTCCCGAAGCAAAGGGCGAAAATTTGATGACATTAATAGAAAAAATAGGATCCAACATTAACGTCCCGCTTCCAAGTAGCTGTGTGGTTTCTGCGCATCGCGTCGCTCGCGGCCACTCCTCGCCCTCCAACCGTCCACGCAATATAGTCGTCCAGCTCTCCACAAAGCGACTTCGTGATGATGTCATCGCTGCAGCAAGGACTCGCAGCGGCCTTACCACGGAACAATTAGGATTTGGTGCTCCCACCACCAATTTTTATATAAATCAGCACCTTACATTGAAAAATAAAATCCTATTTGCCAAAACACGAGCCGCCGGAAAAGCTAACGGCTTTAAATACATATGGGTGCGGAACGGCAGTATTCTGGCGAAGAGGAACGATCTATCTCGGGTTTTCACCATTCGCCGTGAAGGAGACCTTCAAAAGATAATCACACATGAAAACATGTGACTACAAACATGTTACTGCTGTCTTCGGTATCCGCTTTCTCACAGTATTCTGTATCCTGTAATTTGTTTCTTTCAAAGCTACTTTATATTTTTGTTTACCGCGCAATATCCCTATAACTTTAAACCAATACCATGTTTCTCACATATTCATTCACATTCTAAAATGTCAACATATTTCACATTCCTTGATCTAATAAGTAGTCTATGTTTTTTATGTAATTTCGAAGCCTCATATGCCCTGCATAATGTATCACTCGTGCGATTGTGGAATATGTCAAACGGCACTCCTACTCTGGTAAAATGATCTCATCATCATCTATATCCGTTTATTACCAGAACTGTGGTGGTATTAGGACCAAAACCCAGGAGCTACTAATTAATGTATTATCGAATAACTACGACGTTATAGTTCTAGTTGAAACATGGCTTGTAGCAAGTATAAATACGGCTGAATTCATAGATTCGAGTTACACGGTGTTCCGACGTGATAGGGACCGTACACTCACTGGTAAAATGGACGGAGGCGGTGTGTTGGTAGCAGTGCGCAAGGAGCTTGCATCTTCCCGGCTCGATGACTAGGAAAATGGTCAAATCGAACAAATCTTCATTTCTATTCCGGTAAGGTCTTTCAATCTCATCATATGTGCAGTATACATACCTCCTGCCTCACAACCTACGGTCTATGATACGTTCTCCAAAAACCTGGAATCTGTATATTCATCACAACCAAATAATACTTTTTGTGTACTAGGAGATATGAATCTACCAACTCTGACTTGGTCATTTTCCGAAGACAGCAGTCAAGGTCTTGCCTCCTCAAATACGGCTGCATCGAAAACTTTGCTTCAAGCAATGTCATTGATGGACTTACTCCAATATAACTGTATTCCAAACCATAATGAAAAATACTTAGACCTCGTATTCTACAGTCGCGAAACAAATGTTAAACGTAGCAACAACCCTCTCCTCTCAGAGGATAGACACCACCCAGCCCTTGAATTTGATATATCCTTCGTAATTCAACCAAAAATCAAAAACAAAATACAGCGTAGGCGCAATTTCAGGAAAGCTAATTATGCTCAGATTAATGAGGACATTAATTGTATTGATTGGTTATCTGAAATCGCAAATTTACCAGCCGAAAAAGCAGTAGATCGATTCTATTTAAAAATAAACAGTGTAATTGATAAGCTTATTCCAGTATTGGCACGACGAAATGACAAATTCCCCATATGGTTTACTCCAGAACTTATTAGGTTATCAAGGAAAAAAGATAAAGTCTGGCTCAAATGGAAGACATATAAAGGTTTTTCTGACTATCGTGAATTTTCCTTCTTACGTGCTACATACAAAAAATTGACTTATGAAACCCGAAGGTTATTTTTTGACAACATCGAAAGTTCATTGCAAAATAATATCAAAAGCTTTTGGTCATACATATCCTCATTTAAATCGTCTGATGGATACCCTGCTGAAATGTCCTTCGAAGGGCGCAAATCTAACGATGCCCAGGAAATTTGTAATATGTTCTCTGAATTCTTTAAGTCAACATTTGAACCTTCCTCTATCAATGACCCAATTATTAACATTGACCAACTCGAGGAAGTTCAGGACTCTGGACTTGCGCACATTCACACAATTAAACTAACGGAAAAAGAAGTGCAATCGAGTTTAAAATCGATAGACATAAACAAGGGTGCGGGTCACGATGGAATACCGGCGTTTTTCCTTAGATCTGCTGCGTCGTCACTGTGTGTGCCGCTTACCATTATATTTAATAAATGCCTGAGTGATGGGGTTTTCCCTGATAGGTGGAAGTTGGCCTATATTATACCGGTCCACAAGGGTGACTCGCGTCAAAGAGTGGAAAACTATAGGCCAATATCCATTCTCTCGGCGATCCCTAAACTATTGGAAAGACTTGTCCATGACAATATATATCCCCAGCTTGCTGCCAAAATTATTGAACAACAACACGGGTTTGTAAAAGGCAAATCTACCACGAGTAATTTACTTATTTACTCAAATTTCTTATTTACTAGCATGGATCGAGGCCACCAGGTAGATGCAATATATTGCGATTTCAAAAAAGCTTTCGACAAGGTTGACCACCTTATTCTTATTAAAAAAATTATGTACAACGGAATAAGAGGAAATTTATTACGTTGGTTTATCTCATATTTAACAAAAAGACAACAAGCCGTATCATTACGAGGACAGACTTCTACATGGGAACCAGTTACTTCTGGCGTGCCACAGGGGTCAATCCTGGGTCCGCTGTTGTTTATTATTTTTATTAACACTGTTACTAAATGTTTCATGCATTGTTTATATCTTTTGTACGCTGACGACATAAAAATATTTGCCATTGTTTGAAATTTAAACGATTGTCTTCTCATACAAAGCGACTTAGTAAGGTTCGAAACGTTTTGCAATGAAAACAAAATTTACCTAAGTTACAATAAATGTAAACAAATAAGTTTTACTAAAAATCACAACGCTATCAAACACAATTATTGCATTGGTAATTATTTACTCGAGCACGTTTACTGTATAAGAGATCTAGGCGTACTGTTTGATTCCAAACTCCACTTCGATGCGCACATAGATAATATTGTGAATAAAGCTTACAGCATGCTAGGATTTGTCATCAGAAACAGCCGTGAATTTCGAAAACCTGAAACATATCTTCTCCTTTACCACACTCTGGTCCGTTCTCAACTTGAATACTGCACCTCCATATGGAATCCACTTTACGATATCTATAAAGAAAATATTGAAAATATTCAAAAGAAATTTCTGCGATGCCTCAATTACAGAATGAGCGCACCCAAACGTGGGTACATAAATATGCTCTCGAGTTATAACGTCTCCACTCTATCTAACCGGCGAACATACCTTGATCTCATGACTCTGTATAAAATCTGTAACAACGTTATTGACTGTCCCGACTTACTGAAATTGATAAACTTCAAAGTACCACCCAGAGTAACAAGGCTTAACGACTTATTCCACATTAGCAGGACGCGTACAAATGTTGGTGTCAGGGATCCAATCAGAAGAATGTGCGAATCACTTAATCAAAATCAAAACCTCAAGGACTCTGACTTATTTTTTGATACACGCACTACTTTTAGTAGAAAAATGAAGACTGTTTTCCTACAAAGTTCAAAGTAAACAACATAGACATACTTCGTTTAAATATATTTATATATTTTTTACTTTCTGTTTAACATTGTTTATCTATTTATATGTATATTTTTTTTTGTTTTACCCTCTAAATTTTTTCAAAAATAATTTGTAAATTCTTAAAAGGATATTGCGCATTTCTTTTATATCTCTATTTGTAAAATAATATTCTTATGTATATATTTTTCCCCTATTTATAAGTGAAAATATTTGTAAATGTTTTCTGCTGTTTAAGTTAATTCGAAATAGTTTGGATGCAGGTGAATTCTCTAGTTGATGTTTCGTATATATTTTTGTCAATTGATATCTGTATCTGTTTTTTCTCCTTAAAAAAAAAAAAAAAAAAAAAACCCAAGTCTGAAATTTTGTCCGAAAGTTAGTTTGAAATCAGTGCACAAAGGAATGATGATTTTTCCAGAAATGCAACTTTGCATGGTTTGTGACTGATTTCGTTTTGGACAATGATTCTTATCACGATTCAAAAATTTCAGTCCGTTTGGTAGCACAGAGCCTAAAAAAATTGCTTCTTAAGTTCGAAACCAAGCCTGAAATTAGTGCCCATAGGAATGATGATTTTTATTAAAATAAAACTTAAGGCAGATTTTGAGACTGATTTCGTTTTGGATCATGATTCCTAAATTTCATCCCGTTTGGTTTCATAGTGGCTGAAACAATGGCTTCTAAAGTTCGAACCCAAGTCTGAAATTAGTGCTCATAGGAATGATGATTTTCGTAACAAAGAGAAAAATATTAATTTTTATATATATTGTGTAATTTTTTAACAAGCTACTTGCATTTGAAATCTGTATCAATTTTAGAATAAAAATTCGCCATTTAAGGCCATTTATTGAATTAAGGTCCCCCTAGACAATACGTTTTCGATTATTTCGTTTTATAAATTATTAATTTATTTCAAATTTGAACGAATTCAATAATCTTCAGGTTTGAATGTATTAAAATATATATAAATATTTTTTTGTATATAGTATTTTAGAAAATATAAGTATTGATAAATAAATAAATAATAATGAATTTATTTTAACCCTTTTTTTCAATGACTCAAGTGAGAGTGAAATAATGAAAAAAGGGTTTCTATTTCCTAGAGAATAAAGTTTGGGCAAAAGAATAAAGTGATTTACTTTGTCAAAGACTTTTAAAGTTTGTGAAGATTAGAGTAAAACAACCTGTGTGTTTTCCTCCAAGGCTTTATTTATTTCCTCCATGGTTTTAAAACTGGTATTTTGTAAAGGAACGTAAATTAGTTGTATATTTCACTTTATCTAATTCACTGATTATAAATAAGTGATTTTCTTTTTAATGACATAAATATTAATGGTCTTTATTTCAGAATAATTGGCTCAAATATTTTAAAAATATTTGTCAATCAATCAATTAATAATTATTAGGTACTATTGGCCTGTAATAACCTTTGCTTGTTTCCCAACTGAAAAATTAGACGAATAAAATATTTTTCCATGAATCTGATAGTATTATTGTCCTAGTCTGATAGTATTATTGTCCTAGCGTCTGGACGATGTAGGCCCTCTGATTGGTCAAATTTAAATTGTTTGTTTCGGTTAAATTCCGCTAACTTGAAAATTAAGACCCAATTTCATACTAAAATAGGATCACCAGATTTCTTCAAAAGCATCGTTTCTGCTCATATAATTTTTGGATAATATCGAAGAAAATATGTTTTAGAAAGTTCACAATCCATTGGATTAATTACATTACAGTAAAAATTATCCACAATTACATTTTATATATTTGACGTCTGTCAAGAATCAAACATTCCAAAGTTCCTTAAAAATGTCAATCCCTCCTTTACCGGCCGCTGGAGTAGTTTCCCTACTGGCCGACAGAGCGGATAAGAGCGATATACAAATACGTACAATTACTGTTTCAATACGCATTTACAAATAAAACAAACATTTGAATCAACTTAATGACAATAAACAACAACTCTTTGCATGTACGATTTTGAAAAATATTGATATTTAATATTATAAACGTAAATAATAATCTCGCGCTATTTTGACAGAACACCGATATGAAGTAACGCATAATACGCGTATGTTTGTAGGAAGTATAGGCACTGCTAACCCAATAAAATAACATGAAAGACAATCGGAAGATAGAAACGCTTCGTTGATTGTAAAATTAGCCAACAAATCTCTAATGTGACATGTACTTATATGTATAATAAAACAATCATTTTGTCAGGTATATAATATATATTAAGGTATTATTCGGAATCGCTGGACAAGGATAATACGAAATATTTTTAAATAAAACCTTCAGATTTACCTTAATTAATATAAAAAGAATCTGAATGCATTTGGGAAATTTTTAATTTTAGCAATTTAATTTTTAATTACGTAAAAATTGGTAAAATGTAAATTAACTAATAGTTAATGTATTTAAAAATTTTTTTTCACGGATTCTATTTTAGTTTAAAATCAAAACCATCTAACGAGTATACATCCATCTTTGCGTCCGACATCCTTTCTTCTTTAAACTTCAGAAAACCTCTTCCTCGGCATCTTAATGGAAAATACTGAGTTCACAACTTACTCATCAGGGTTGAGACCCTATCACAATGTAGTACACTCTCAATGCTAGTACGATGGCATATCGAGCACCCCTTTGTGAAAACATACCCCTAATAGGGTTGAGAATATTTGCGAAAATCTTATACAGAGTTACTGGTTTTCGATTCAAAATATTGAAAGACGTTATAGAGTAAGTGAGAGAGACAACTTGAGCTTGGTTGCTTAATGGTTTTATTTATTGTTATTTTTGCCTCTTTGATGTTATTTGTTTTTATTAAAATGCATTAAACGAAGCACTTTTAAAAATCCTATTTTAAAATCACAAGAAAACAAGGTATGATTTTGGATTTTCAAGGCCAAAAGTATAAAAGTGATTTATTTGTGGGGTCCACATCTGTCCCGATGATGAAAACTGTAATGCTGTCCGAAACGTTTAATAAAGAAGGAGGAAGTATACCGCGACATAATACGCCAAAATAAATCACTTTAACACAAGAAAATAAGTTCAGAAGAAAGGTGTAATTTACCACGCAATTTTATATTGTTTACAGTAAAGATTAAATCGAGTTATTGTAAGGTCGATACTATCAGTGTGGCCCTGCAGAAAGATCTCATGTTTCGTTACGACATTTGTCATTTTTCTGGCTACGCCACATTATCAGCTTTGTTCTGTTCCCGCCAACCATAGAGCAGAAATTCAAACTCCAAGCTTGATTGTACGTAGAACAGCACGCACCTAGTGAAAGTGCAGTAAGTAAAAATTCAACCGTCATCGACTCAAGATCGAAGAGTTATTTACCGGAGAGAACACAAGTGACTTGTAATTCATTTTTATTGAACTTTTTTCCCAAGTGCGGGCCCGGCTGGATATCAAACCAAAAGAATCACCAAACCTGTAGAAATCTTGCGATTAATTGATGTGTTGGTTGGGGCAGCGTAATTCCCTATCGAATTACAAGACTCCCTAAAACAGAGAGAGGATAGAACGCCTTTCTTTGTCCCAATTACGGTGACGCAACCTACAGAGTTATCGCACACCACCGTTCAGTTTAAAAAAATTTAATATAATTTTTTTAAGTTAACTTCGTGTCCTTAGTGGAGACCCCAAGAGAGATAACTTCGCTGAGGGCATTTACCATCTTTGATTCTATGTGGAAGGTCTCTTTGAAGGAGATGCCATAGTCTCACGGAATGCCATAAAATATGTGAATATTTCTAAAGCCGACTGTTTTTTTCTAAAGGTGACGTTATAATTCAAAACCTTGATCTGATTATTGAAAAATTATTATTTGTATCTTTTCCCCAAAGATTGGCGCTGCCACCCTTCAATAATTCCACTTGCCACTGAATTATTTGAGTGAATTGAGTGCACTCTGACTGCCGCGTCCTAATTCCAACTTTTACTGCAGTCGACTGCAACATACGGTGTACTCCTGTCCGCCCCCGGTGCCAGGCCGATATCGCCCCCCTACACGCCACTGCAACAACACCACAACCTGGACTCAAAATAGAAAACCTAACCTAAATAATTTAGTCTCGCGGTGGAGATAAAAGTTGCGATCAGGTACCTACTCCAGAGAAGCTTCACATACATAATATTGATCCCATAAATAATTGAAATTGAAGTTCTGTTTCTCAGAGGATTTGGTGGTTAGTGTTTTCAATTACTGGATGATATGATTCGTCTGCTTTGGGTTTTTATTTAAAATACTTTGAGTACTTTTAAATAATATACGGTTTGCTAAGGGGCATCTTGAAATTTTTTTATTGGATTTTTACAAAGGATGAATAAAATATTATAAGTCGTTATTTAATAGTGTTTTCTACGTAAGTTTTCTTGGAACTTTACGCCAAAATATCTTTTATCTACCATCATAACCTGAATGCATTATTGTACTGATGTATAATGTGTGCCGCAAACGATAAAATGATAAAGTGAATTCATTAGAAATAATACGTCTAAGTGAATAGTTCTAATTCTATTCATAAATAAATAACACGAGAAACAACAACATATTCGTATATTAGAATACAGGATCTGATAAAACAAGAAACTACCAATTCAAAATTATAAAAAAGCCTTCTTATTCTGTGGTACTAAACTTTACATCAAATACCCACTCACTTTAAAAAATAACAAAAACGTTATGTAAAATATTTAATTGAAAAAAATCTGGGTACGAAATATGAGAATATCAGAACAACCTTCATATTCTGCTATATCTACTATCTATATATAGATATAACATATAGATATTCTACTACAGATATCTTGGAGTACAATATTTTTGTTATTTGTTTTTGGGGTATTATGCCGTGTAGCGCTAACTCCTTCTTTAGCCAACGTTTCGGACAGCATTGCAGTGTCCATCATCAGGGCAGATGTCTTATTTTTAATTAAATTTAATTAAATCAAAAATAAGACATCTGCCCTGATGATGGACACTGCAATGCTGTCCGAAACGTTGGCTAAAGAAGGAGTTAGCGCAACACGGCATAATACCCCAAAAACAAATAACAAAAATACTTTTGGCCGTGAAAATCTTAAATCATATTTGGAGTACAATACATTACCAGAAAGTTTCAGAAATATAAATAACAATAAAAATTTAAAATTTCAACTAACTAAATAAATGTAAATTGTAACCTGACTATTTAAACATGTAAATAAATAAATAGCGAACATTATAACCCACCATTTCTACACACCCCCTCACACAAGCCTAGCTTTATTGTGGTGGTATATCTTATGTGAAATGTTTACTATGTACATTACAGTTTTTAATGATTTTTGGTGAATATAAGTATTGTCGTATAACCCCACTTCTAAGGGATTGCCTTCATTGGTTTCGATGCCCTGAAAGAATAGAGTTTAAGATCCGCTTAATGTCCTTCAAAGCATTGCAATGAATGGCGCCAGCCTATATATCGGAACTATGTGTCCGACAAAACTTAAGCAATAGACAGCTTACTCTAAGGTCAGCAGATCTAGATGGTAGTAATCGTCTAATCGGACTTTCTAGGTCAAATCGAGCCGTTTACTATGATCGCTCTTTTAGTGTAACAGGCCTGCTCATTTGGAATAGACTTCCCTCAGCTCTTTCTAATCTCCAGAATTTGGCTGAATTTAAACGGGCTTTAAAAACAAAATTATTTAAAAAATCTTAACTTCTTTTCAATATTTTATACTAAGCCATATATTCTAAAACTTCCGGTAATTGTTTTGTTTCGGTTGCCTCCTTAATGTACCTTTTTAAAATGTCTGCTCAGAAGATTCTCATTTCTGAGCACAAACTGCCTCCTGTTTTATGTTATATTTTAGTTTTAATATTCTTGTTTTGTCTTGTCCTGCTGTCATTGTTATTCTAAGTTTTGTCATCACTTTGTAAGAGTATATTTATTGTTATAATATTAGATCTGTATTGGGTAAGACACACTGTAGGAATAATTTTAAGAACATGACCACTAAAACTGAATTACCGTTTTTAAGTTTGTTATAGTTAAGTGCACTTGAAGTGAAATGACACTATTCCATGTTATTAAGTAACTTTCGATTTAATGTCCGGATTAAATCTTCCCCATAGGAAAAACTAAACCCTTCCACACACTTTTCCACAAATGATCATCTAGTCAATCAACATTATGCAAGTGCATTATATAAGCAAAATAAATACAAAACAATACAAGAACAACACGTCAACTCACCAGAGATCAAATGGGAAAATAATTCACCGACTCCAGATATTTTCATATCAGAGGTTTCGGCTCGGTAGAACTTCTAACAGGGCCTATAAATCCTACTGATCCCTCAATATAAATATTTAAAAAATCTTTCTTTATCCTACATGTATTAAGAATGACCAACTTTTGCATCTTTATATATAAATTTTTTGATAGATCTAATACGCCTTAATTTTTAATGATAGAGCTAGGTATAATGCCAGTAGCCGAAATAACGAATGGTAATATTTTTATAGTCTGCGAATGCCAAATTCTTTTTATTTCGTTTCCTAAATCTGTGTATTTTCTTATTTTTTCATTAACAGATTTTTGAATATTACAGGAATTTGGAATAGCGACATCAATGATTGAGTTATTTTTTTAATTTTGTCATGTAAAACTATATCGGGTCTATTATGACTAATCGTTCGGTCTGTTAGTATAGTTTTATCATAATATATTTTATAAAATTCGTTTTCTAAAAATGAATTTTGTTTGTATTCATAATATGGTACTGTATTACGGCAGTCAATCAAGTTATGTTTAATTACCAAACTTCGGTGAATTATTTTTAAAACTTGATTGTGCCTAAATGTATACTCGGACGGTGCTAATATAGAACATCCCGATATAATATGTTCTATAGTTTCCGGAAAAGCCAAAAATTTTCTACACAAATCATCAATTTGATTTGTATCTTTGATTACATGCTTCCTACAATTTTTAGTATTAATGACTCTATCCCGAATGAAAGCATAATAATAATTATTATTATTATGATTGAAATGATCACTATGTACATTACGTTACACATTTTCTGTTAATGATGTAACATTATTTTTTTTATAGGCACGTGAAAAAAAATAATTAATGTAGTAACTAAGTAATTAAAATGTAAACGAGATCCCAGAGATCATATCATTATCTTCCACGTATCCAAAAAAGATTATAAAACATTTATTACAATTATATTATTATTTAGACGGTGTGTGAAGGTAACTGAAGCAAAAAATGTGTGCTTGGGGCAGAATTGTGTAGAGGTCCATCCTTTCTGAGGAGAAATGGCGTAACGGTTGGCAAATCAGGTAGTCATTCTCGCTCAATCAATAAAATATATTCCAACCAATTCGTTTTAGTTGACAGTAATCGCTCTGTTGTTGAAATTATCTGGTATCGCAAAACATCTGTTCGGGTGTCCAACTAAAAGCTTTTGAAAGGTGAGATCTACCAAAAATATATTTGAACAAACCTGTCTGGACTATTCAGGAATTATCAGTTATATGTTTTAACATTGCTACATAGAATAAAGAAGAACACAAGGATTGCGATGTGGGCATGTTTCGTTATCCAAATGTTCCATTAATATCCAATAGGTGCAAAACTATGTTTCATCATTATTATAAAAAATGAATGGGATGGCCATATACGACTTCAGGCAAGTGTGAAACAGATAGTAACTTTCACATTTAAAAATAAAAAGAACCGTAACGTTTTAAGTTAGTGGCGACAGTGGTTTCCATTTAAATCTACATTTAAGGAATTTCTAGTGTATATTATGTATTTTCAGCCTTTCTATAGACGGCCTCCGTGGTCGAAGGGTAAGGTCAGGTAAGGTAAGGTCAGAATCTAGTCGCAGGTTCAAACCCGGCGTGCGCAAGTAATTTTTTTTGATTAATTTGTTATATTACAATTTACTCATTTCAAATAATATTTAGTATTTTTGTAACGTTTCAGAGTGGAAGATACTGTCAGTATCACCCTGGTGCAAGACCACAATTTATAATAGAAACGTTGCTTGAAATGGCTTTGGCCATATTTGGTAACAAGATCTGAATAGGTACTCCCCCACCTTCCTCTACCCCGTCTCTTTCGCCTTCACCACTACCTTCAGCCTCACAAAATACCCCAATTGGGGATGCCAGAGCCATTTTTTTAAATCAACGCTAACATTATACATATATTATGTTAGAGCTGATTTATATATCCTTTTGCAGCATTTTACGGAACGTGCTAAAAGTTACGGTCGTTTGAATAGTTATGAAACAGAACAGCAAAACTTTTAACAAGCAATCAGAAAACTAGAGACGGTATGCTTATAAAAATAATTGCAATTATTTTTTTAATATTTTTATTTCTTGCTAGAGCAATCCCGATGAGTTACAAAACTCATTGCAAGATGATAGGAACTTATAATACATAGGTGGAAGTTGATAGGTGCAATTTTAAATTGGTATTTTGATATCAACATTATTAGTTTCACATACGAAACAGAACAAAAATAGAAAAATATAATAATTATAAGTTTCACATACAAAACAGTAGACAAATGGAAAAAAGGAGTTTAATTGGAACAAACAAGAAGAAACAAAAAAGAAACAGACAGAGATATACACACAGAACCAAGGTAGGAATTTAGAAGAAGGTACTTACCCACTAATAAGCTAATATTTTATTGGCGAAAAATTATTATGCATGATTACAGATACACAGTATAGAAAAGGAGAGAGAAAGAAACAAAATAATGTACAGCACAACAAGAAAAACGTATTTTCGTTTTTAAAAAATATTATTTTAGTCTTACTTCGAATTGTTGGATTATGCTGGCTGTTTTTATACATATCTGAAAGAGAGTTATAGAGTGTGTACTGCAGGCAAGAGGAAGCTACAAACCAAAAATGTGTATATTCTTGGTATACCTTATAACGCAGGTAATAGGCATTAAAATCGCTTGACAAACATAGTCTAGAAACGTTCGATTTCAAGCAAAAAACTCGTTTTTAATTATTTTGTAAATAATTTAATAAGAAAGCAAAAAAGTTAATCAAGTGAAACTGTCACAGATAATCTTTGCTATAATACTGTATTTTTTTAAGATGTTTCCATTTGTGCGTTCATACATTTCTATTGAAAAAAATTTTTTTTTAGTAATTTATTTTTTTATTTGTATTCTAATCAAGCGAAGCGTTAGGAAAACCTTCAATTTATCTAAAACATATTTTTTGTATTCATAATGTACACTAATTTGTTATAAAGATTAATCAAAATAGTGATTTGGCATTAAGCTTCGCCTTAAGAGATTTTATGGCATTTTTCGTAGCCTGTGTAAGAGGAATGCGGATTTTATTGTTATTCAGGGTATTGTGGTTTTGGATTTTTGATTGTAAAGTAGTTTGATGTTACTGTGGGTTGATTGTTGGGTAATTTGTAGGATGAAGCTCGTGATTTTATTTTTCTGAAGGACTGTGATTGGAAGGATACTGGAAATTAAATAGATGCCTTTGACATCTTAATTGATGTCCCATAGAAAACCTAGAACATTTCTGAGAGCTCGGTCTTGGACCACCTGCAGGTCATCAGTAGCAGTTTCTTTAAGGCAACGCCCCAGATACAAAAGAGATAGGATAGGTGTGAATGTACCATGACATAATACACCGAAGAATATTATTATTAGAATAGTAATAAGAATAATAGTTTATGAATGGGTAGTAATCCTTGAAGCCTATACAGTACACAAGTTTATGAAGGGTAATTTTCTCCTTCAGATGAATTCAACATCAAGGATTTTCGTTGGTCCGAATTATTAGAATTTTTTTTTAAATTTCTTCTTGTATTAATTTAAAAGCATAAAATATTATTTCAGTCAACTGAAAATCACAAATTTAAAGCTGTTCAATCTATCAGCTCAGAAATGCGAATCAATATTTCCAAATTTTGAATGGCAATCTTGGTATTTCAAGTTTTTTCAAGGTTCGTAATTGAATCAAAGGCTCGTCTAAGTCCTCTAGAAACCACTTTACAAATTTCATGAATATTAAATCTGAATGTCGATGTCAAAATGGATTCTGCTTCTGTATAGGAAAATTAATACTTTTTAATATTATAAATTTTGATTTCATCTTTTGAAATCTTTCTCTAATAGTATTGAGAAAATTATTAAGTTTTCTTTTAATTTTTGTTGTGCTAAGAAAACATCTCAATAAGTATCTAGAAATTTTATTTATGGGGAGTAGAAATGTATAATATGTATTTATATTTGTACAGTGCCCTTGAGGTGATTTTGTACAAAAACGGCGCTATACAAATCATCCAAATATTATTATTATTAACTATATATATATATATATATATAGTTAATAATAATTATATATATATATATATATATATATATATATATATATATATAATTTAAATATATATATATATATATATATATTTAAATTATAATCAATTTATGGCTAATAAATTGAATCCACAGGTTCGTCGATCACTAATACAAAACTGTCTGTCATTTGGTTAATGAACGTGATTCTTGTACATATATTGTTATTATTTATTCATATTTTCTACAGGAAGATAATGTACAGGACCATACTTAACTGGTAGATCACTTGAGATTAACACTGTTTATTGTTTTTTGAAGAAATTTCAATACAGTTCGCACGAAGAGGGCATAATCATTGGAACACATGTAATTGGAAATGCCATTATTTATTCTGCTATTTATTTTAGTAATATATGTAATAATAACACATCTTCCCTGATGATGGACACTGCAATGTTGTCCGAAACGTTGGCTAAAGAAGGAGTTAGCGCAACACGGCATAACACCCCAAAAACAAATAACAAAAAAGTAATATATGTATTTATGTTCTTTAATGAGCGTGTTTGGGATAGGATAAGCAAATTTTATGTTTGGCGGTGCATCAGAAGATTTTGATAAAAATTTATCTTCCAAAATGTGATTCGTCCCTCGGTATGAAACAGATTTCGAATAATGTAAATCGAATAAGAAAGTCTGATTAGAATGTATTATAGACAAAACATGAATGCTTCTATCACACAGCTTTATTGCATTTAACTGAATGAGAGAGCCCCAGAATGTAGGTTTTTAGTTAATACCTGAATTCAGTTAGGCTTGTTAGTTCGGGGGAAGTTTATTGGAAGCTTTCGGCCCAGATGCTCCGAAAGCGCGATCACCAAACTTAGTATTTGTCTTGCGCTTAGGTTACAACAGTCTGTTTATAGCTGATGATGTTGCTTGATCTAAGAGTTGACTGCCTCAGACCAGTATTTTCCGGGATGCATACATAGATGTTATGCGGGTCCATTTCTTTGATGGATTTAAACACCATCCAGCACAACTTGTACTGGATTCTTTTAGAACATTTGAGCCAGTGAAGGTTAGGAAGGTGTTCTTAAATGTGCGAATATTTAGAAAACCCGGTTTCGAACCGTGCTACTGAATAAAACACTGATTGAAGTTTGTCAGATTGATATTTTGGAAGGCTGGCGTAAGTGCCATTACAGTCATCGAAATTTAAGACTACGTAAGAGTTGATTAGTAGTTTTGTTGATTCTGTAATACGGTTTCTTCGGACAGACTTGAGTGACTACGTAAGAGTTGATTAGTAGTTTTGTTGATTCTGTAATACGGTTTCTTCGGACAGACTTGAGTTGTCTTAGGTAGAAAAAAACGGTGCGTACAGTCCTAGTTTAATTGACTTTCAAGCGAAAATTCAGAATCTAAATTGACACCGAGAAGTTTGATTGTTGTTTTGGAATGATATCGCTGCCGGAAATAGAAATAGAAATTGGCCGCCCAGATAAACTCAGTCTTGGATGGATTCAGCTTCAACTTGTTTGAAGACATCCAACGAGTTATTGCTTCTAGACATTCAGCTGCACGGATTTCGAGATAATTGATTTCGTTTGGAGTGCAGTAAAAATAAACTAGCAGATCATTAGCGTAGCAGTGAGACAAAAATGACTACATTATTTTGGCGATATCATTTGTAAGAAGGATGAAGAGAAGTGGACAGATATTCGTTTTGGGTAAAAACCTTTGAAGAAAGTGTTGCAAAGTTAGACAGTTTATTTCTAACCTTCACGACTTATGTGCTATTACGTTATGCGTTTTATGTTATGTGTCATATATTAATATATGTGTTATGTGTCATATGTTATATTTTTTATGTTATATTTTATCTGTTATGTGTTACGAATTATGTGTTATGTGTTATTTATTTATGAATTTAAGCGCCCTGATGTGCTTTTACTTGATAAATATTTTACATGACTTACTGGATAATATAGTGCCAACGGAAGGTTTTTATTTTTAAAACAACAACAATAATAACAATACATAAAATAAGTATGTTCGTACATGCATACATACATTAACACATGCATATGTGTGTTAAAAACAAAATAAAAAAATAGTAATAATAAAAGTGGTACTCGTAGAAAGGTATGGAGAAGAGATTTAGAAAAATGCAGGAAATGATAAAAGTAACGAGCGAACATTAACGACACCCACAAAACTAATAACACCAAACACATCAATAAGTTCACAGCGTTTGTTTGCAAGGTGATGAATTCTTAGTATTGGGAGAGTAGTTATTATTGTTATTGTTACATTTTAAATTGTCTTTGATTCGAGTTAGTCTGGCATGTTTATTAATTAAAATTAATTCTAATTAATCAGGGCTGTGAATTAGAGATTTAATAATTTTGAATAAATAAAAATTATGTGTTATTTGGTATGGGTAACATTTATGTGTTATATGTTATGTGTTATATGCTATGTGTAACATTTAAATGATATATGTTATGGTACGATTTGAGATTTTCACGGCCAAAAGTATTATAGTGATTTTTTACTTTATTTACTTAATAAATAACACATTAGCAAACAGCAGAGTTATTAGATCGTTCGGTAGAAAAATATATTTGATGAGAAACCCTCGCGATCCATTACTCGGTTTTCGGTTCAGATATCAATCAAAGTCAATTTTGGATAGGCCATCGAGGAGGTGTGTAGAGGGGTACGAAACAAGTTAATTTTGTACTAAATACTAGTAGTTCGATTCCAGAGAAAAAGGTAAAATTGGGGAAAAAACCAAAAACCGTAAAATAAAAAAAAGAACAAAAACAAAGAAATTCACTTAGTTTTTTTTTTTAATTGTGTTTGCTATTTCGGCCTTCAGAGCAATTTATTATCAAACTGTGGTTACGCTACATGGGACGACTTATTGTTATATTATATAATTTAACCACCCCATTTAAGTTGGGTTCGATGTACGATATTTTGGACGGTGGAAAACCGATTGACATTATGTATTGTTTATTTTTTATTGTTAATTGTTTATTGTTTATTGTTTATTGTTTATTGTTTATTGTTTATTGTTTATTGTTTATTGTTTATTGTTTATTGTTTATTGTTTATTGTTTATTGTTTATTGTTTATTGTTTATTGTTTATTGTTTATTGTTTATTGTTTATTGTTTATTGTTTATTGTTTATTGTTTATTGTTTATTGTTTATTGTTTATTGTTTATTGTTTTTTGTTTATTGTTTATTATTTATTGTTTATTGTTTATTGTTCATTGTTTATTGTTTATTGTTTATTGTTTATTGTTTATTGTTTATTGTTTATTGTTTATTGTTTATTGTTTATTGTTTATTGTTTATTGTTTATTGTTTATTGTTTATTGTTTATTGTTTATTGTTTATTGTTTATTGTTTATTGTTTATTGTTTATATTGTTTATTGTTTATTGTTTCATTATGATGACAGGTTGTCCTCATTAGTTTATAATGACGTGGTACCACGTACTTTATGCCTTTTTGTACACAGTTTACACAAAATCACATTGAAAATCTAGAAACCGAATAACCACTAATGATAGAATCATTCCAAAACTACTTTATTAAATACTATCAAATAAGTCCAATGCTAATCAAAATATGTAGCCTCGAGTAAATTTTCAATCCGAATATATTATGAATGATCCTTACAAATGAAATAAAGCCAACCACTTTTACTGGAATTTACTGAATTGAAATACTTCCGTTGTACGCAGGGTTAACGCAAATAACCAACATTCTCAATACCGGTAAATTACAATCGGAAATTCTCAGCAGGTTCCGGTTTTTCAATTTCGCTATCCCAGTATAAATAGTTTCTGTTTATTGGTCTTATACTCGTATACATAATTTCAACCTCCGTTATACAAAAAACATCTAGTTAGTAAATATCAATAAAAAGACAAAGCGAACTCCATATTTATATCATAAAAAGGCATGTGTTTTCGGGTGAAACGTTTGGAACTTCAATACCCTCAGGTGGCGTTTTTCGTTGGAACAAATAACCGAGAAAGCTATGCAGATATGAATAATAATAAAATTTGGCTAATTTAATTTTAATTTTCGTGAGAAATCACCTCAACGTACAAAAATACAAATATATTTCCCAAATAGTTAACACTAGAACTATAGCTCTTAACCTAAATAGATCCAATAACTTCGGGTGGGCAATACTCGCCAATTGTCATTTTCATTTTTTAAATGTGGTTAATTCTGTAGAAATGAAATCACTATTAACTGTAGTAAAACTATGATCTAGAGAGAAATGTGGAGATTTGCAAATAATGCATGGCTGATGTCAGCGTAATGAGTAAGAATACGAAAGTAACGTTAACATGGTTTGGGCATGTAGAGCAAAAAAACAAAGAAAATTGTGTAAGGAAAACATATGAAACATACTTGAGTCAAATCATGTCAAGAATCAAAATAAGATAAGATGAATGAATAAGAATGAAGCAAGAGTGTGTGCGAAGTCTATCATCTCTTATTTCTACGGGTAAACAGCATGCTGGTAAGTTAGTTAGTCAGGATAGCTTTACGTCTCTTTCTAATGTTTCGTACTCGAAGTAACAGAAGTTGAGTGACCACTGACATACTGACCAGCATTCTGTCCGCTTCATAATCATCCACCAATTTCCAACTAATTTTAGTCACCTTTCTATGAGATTCACAAAAAGCAGTCTATTTCCTGGCATTAATGTTTCGATAACGGTACACACCAATAAAAACCGGTATGCAAACCCTTGCCCCATCGTTTCGGCTCCAACAAAAAGTTAATTTGTTTGAGTTCCAAAGCTTACATATTATTTTGGGTCGACGGCATTTATTGGCGGCGTTTAGTTTGTTACAAAAGGCTCACTTATTGAAATGGACTGGTTTTCAATCGTGTTAAGTGGTGTACTTCGGATTTTATCATTTAACCCGTTTGAACAAATTAATGTTCAAAGTTTTGCTTGAAACTTTCTAATTCTGTATACTATTGATACAGTTGAACCCAAAATCATGTTAATTAATTCCTTAACTTTACATATGTATCCTTAAAAGTTTGATGATTTCGGTCAATATTCGTACCTACCCTTCATTTTTTTATTGGAGAGTGTCCTTTGTGAAAATATATGTATTTTGTTTATGAAGTTGTAGAATGTTTGAGTTCGAGTTAACAAACTAGTGGAGACGTTGATTTTATTTCCAACATTTTTAACAATTTCACTGTAATTTATTTTGGATTAAATGCGTGCTTTACAATTATTATTTTTTTAAATTGTTCTCATTGCTGTTGGTGAAAAACAAACATTTCACAGAAGCCTCGATAATATACTGGCTTAGAATTAAAACACAGTATCTCAAAAATTGTGTCTTTTAAAATTTATAAAATAAAAAAAAAATAATTGAGAAGTGAAGTGCACCTAAGATAGCCTATAATTTTATGGGTCCAAATATTGCATCTCCTACCCACCCACATCCACATCACCCACCGTCCAAGAGATATAAACATATTAAAATATATATCCATAGTCGAGTATCGCCATGGTGATAAGACCACCATTCAGAATTGAAACGTTGCTTGAAATGGCTTTGGCTGTGTTTGGTAACCAGATCTGAATAGCCAAGCACTTCCTACCCACCTTCATTTTACCCATCTCCTTCTCCTACCCACAACCTTGAGCCTCACAATATATTACACATGGGGTTGCCATAGTCTCACTGGCTCCCTACGGTTGGGAGCAATTGAGACTCTTGTGTGGTAAAAACATAAAAAAAAATTCTCCCAGCAATGTTTTATAAGCACAGATACTGCACCTCCTTCACAATTATATTTACCCTTATGCTAAAATCCATGCCAAAATATTGTGTTTTTTACAAGATATAGATTTCCAAATATCTATAATCTCAATATTATGATTTATGGTGATAGAATATTTTAACCTTAAGCCATCGAAATAAGTAAACATATATGTATACTATATTATTTCGTTGCCTCGTTTGAAAACTGACACTAAACTGAAGTGTAAATTTTACAATATGATAAATGAAGATTACAACCATTTCTCGAAGAAATTCTCAATATTCTGGCCATTATTTCTAAATAAATCTGTTTATATTTCAATAAAGCAAAATCATAAATATAGTAAAAATAATTGATGTTTTGTAATTAACAAGTATTTTTTATTAAACCAGTTAAACATATTATATATAATACAAGCTACAACAAACAGTTTAAAATCTTATCAATTTCTTCTTATGAAGTATTGTGGAACAATCGTCAACCATTTTACGTTTCAGAGGCTTACTGGCCCCAGTTCCAAACGTCTTCACAGCGTTGAAACCAAAAGTAGCGCTAGAAACAAAAGTTGATTTGGAAATGTTTTTGACCAAATACTCCTCAGTATTAAAACGCCGAAGGTTAAGAGGATCACAGATCTTAGACGAACGCACATATCTGCGAAGTCTTGTCCTTAGAACTCTATCTCCCTTGATGACTGATGACCATACGGGATCAACCTTAGATGCTGATAGCAGGGAAATATCATCAAGTTTTCTGAATATAATAGATGAGATTTCTAAAGGCAAACTGCTTATCAAATCAGTAACATCAGCTACAACTCGAGTAACTCCCATCACACACAATAGCGAATAGAATGAATTCATATCTGGTATTATTAGCAATGCAGTTAAATGGAGTTAGTAAAATTTTGTATTGGTTTGGTTTTAGATTACCATTAAATTTGGTGGTAGTCCAATGGTTTTGATAATACCGTGTTGCGGACGTGAATTTTTTCAAGACAATTTTTTTTTAAATATTTTTTTTCTTTTTTTATCTTTCATTCAGTAGGCAAAGTGCCATTTTTAAATTAATTTTGTGATTTATATTTTACGTGTTATGTATTTATTGTTGTTATTATTACGTGTTGAAGGCTGTATAAATTCATCAATTCCCGATACTTGTACCCAAAAATCAAAATCAATTTGCAGTTTTGGTGAAGTTTCCTTTCTCCGTTTACTACTAAATACGCCCAAATGATTACAGTAATACTTCGTTAATAGGTACAAGAAACACGTATTTACGTCGGGGGAAATGGAAAAGCATGCACAAAATAGGTTATTAGGTTTTGGTTTGGATTATTTAAAAAAATTGTGCGTATTGAGATTCGCCTAACGTCACTTCAAGCTAACATAATCCAATATCAAACTGCGGCACTTTATCTTTAAAAGAGAAATTTTTTAATTCGAGTAAAAGTAAATTAATTTGATTGCGTGTTTCGACGTAAATAGTTGTTTCTTGCAATAATTAAGTTGAAAAAAAGTGTTTTTTAAATAATTTATGCGGAAGTAGGGAAACTTTACCGCAGTGTTTTTACAGAAGGCAATTTAAAAAAATATATAATTTAAATAAGAAGGTTCTTATTTTCCTACACAATTTTTAAAGGAATATTCTGAAATATTCATAGTTTTCATTGGAAAATTTAAAGGGTACCATTTGACCGTACTTAAACGACATCGTGGGAAGAAACAGCAAGATTCTTATTTTGTTTTAAATATGTGCAAAACCGTTTTGTAACATACCACACGACTAAATTATTATGTTTCTTTGTGAAAACAAGAAGAAAAAATATAACAATCCTAGCACAATTTTTAAGAAAAAAATAACCGTAATGATGGCATTTTAATTTTATTTTTATAATGACAAATACATTTTCTACAGCGGTATATAATGTATAAACTTTGATTTGCCGCCAAAACCACAGGATTTTATTTATGAATAGGCGGGGTTGACGTCATGACGGTCACATTCAGTGACAGCTGTCTTACCAGGCAGTAGGATTTTCTACTGTCTTCATAGTGACGTTATATTATAGCTAGTTTGAACCTTTTAATTATGTGCGGTTCTAGATCGTTTTTTATTCAAAAATATTATGAATGAAATTATTACAATTGCACATACTACTTTCCAGATTCCGGAAAACTGAGCATTTATAGTAATTTTTACAACTTTTTGAAAATCCCAAGAACATAAAATTTTTAAATACGTTTAAATCAGTAGTGACGCGATACTAAAATGATACGAGCCACTCGCAGCTCAGCTTAAAATGTTCGAGACTTCTAGTATGTCATCGCGCATTACAGCCTGGAAGCTTTTGGAATTTTCCCGAGTGGAAGGCACCGCGCGTCTATATAAACGCCGCTGCATTCTCAGTCAGTCTAGTATTCAACAACTCACCATGACTTACGACACTAGCGTCGCTAGCATTAGCAACTCCAGCCTAGATCACCATCCAGCCTCCGCCCACATGGCGTTGAGGACCGAACCACAACGCTCTGGGGGACCAGGAAGATTCGTGATCTTTACCACTAACAATCAACCTCATCATCAAGTCTCCGCCTACCACGCATCGAGCACGCATCCACATCCTATCATTCGTCATCAGAAGCCTTCGCCTTCGTATCCACATATACGTGTTATCCATCCCATTGCGATACACACACACACCTACACTGTCTACATAATAAAGACGAATTGATCCATACATTTCTCTCTACCTATCGTTACCCACAAATCCATTAAAAACTGAATGCATACTTTTCAATGGCTTTGTTATACTCTCTGATAGTCACAAATTATCGGTAGGTTCATCATAGAATTACAGGCCATCGCGATCCACCCTACTATTTCCCATGATTAATACAGCTATTAAGTAGTCGGATCCGAGGAATCACCACGCACCACCCAGACCTGCGACCTCGAGTTAAATGTGCCGTGCGTTGCTCGAACACGCAATTAACAGGTTAGTGTTATTAGCTCTGCACGCGATCCTTTACCAGTACAGTTTGATGGTGAATAGTGAATTATCGACAGTGGAAAGGCAAAAGGGGAGGGCTCAAATTTTTAACATTGAAATTATTGTAATATTATCCCAAAGAGTGAAGGAACCTTCCTTAACAGGCAGGGAAGTTTTGGTTCTAACTGCGATTCCAAGTCTCTCGTGTGACAACGAAAACATCGTTAATTTTAAGTCTAAGGACAATTCCTTATGCTTAAGTTGAACCGAAATCTCTCCCCTGACAGATTGTTCCTCATTTTGCTAGATGATTGCTCCCCTAGAGCTGTTAGAGTTGGGGTTCCGATCCCAAGCAAAATAACTGCAATCGCCTTCACTTCAAACACCTTTCTAATAACAAATAATGCTCTAGCAGACTTCGTAACGGTAAAAAAACTTTTTATATATAGACTAACCTATTAATAAGTGAAAAGGGCGGATACAAAACAAAAGTGAAGGATTTGCATAAAAAAAGATGTCTAGAGTAAAATGCAAAAGGAATGGAATGATATGCATAACGAAGACCACAAAGACGAGACTCGTAGTGGCGGGAAAAAATAGATTTTTAGAGTCAGTGAAAGAAATTGGATGGACGTCCTCGAAATATGATGTTGGGAAAAATATTTAGTATTTCATGGACTAATGCATCTATTCTGGAAGAGCTAGGGATCCACAATATGCTTCCAACTGTCTACCAAGCATAGGATGCTAACTTGGAAAAACTCTTGGTCATTGGAAAAGTGTTTGACAGGAAAAGCAATGGAAGGTCACCTATACGCTAGAGTGACCGAGTATCAGTCCTCAGCTTTTATCTATCCCACAGCCAAGTGGGGGAGTAGGTAGTACTCAAAATTAATATCCTCCTTATATTAGTTTAAATACTTGACATATCATTTTAGTGTTTTACGTATTTTTGTGCAAAAACATTTATAATTGACTGAATAATTGGGATTTCTATAGTTTAAAAGCACATAGGACAGAAAATGAATTTCATTAATGTCAATTTCAGATGTGCGCGTATATTTGCGTGAGTTATACCAAAAGTTGATAGAGTGTACTGTCATCGAGAACGAGTCTATCTACCACAGTGGGTTTATTTCCACTTTAAAAATTCCATTTTGTTAATTAATTCAGTTATATATTCTCTGAAATTGACATCATAAAAATTTATTGCAGTTATTAATCTCGGTACTATCCAATTAGGATTTAGCTTAAGTGATAGCGCGATTCACTCATTTTAGTCAGTTCCTGGGGAGGTAGGTTTAATCCTCAGTCAGACCAATTATTTTTAATTTAAGTTTTAAAAAACTATGAAAAAAAAACTTTTTATTCATCACTATGTGATTAAAATATATCACATTTGATCTTTTTTATTTAAATGGTGTTGTATGGTAAGTATATTATTTTCAAATAATTAAGATGACACCACAAAGTAATTTTGCAATTATTGAAGAAGACATGTTATAAATTTACAGCAGTTAAGAGCCAGTCCATATAGAGGAAGGTTTAATCTACAGTCCCGTGATGGAACTAATGGATTCTTTACCAGATGTGTTAAACTTAATTTTTTTCAATGTTTTCAATTAATGTAAAAGCTAAATATTTAAAAAAAATTATACAAGCTATTTAAGACACAGTCAAACTATTCTTACATACCTAAAATTAATTACGTAATTAGAATTTTTTGAATTGAATGTAGATATGGGTCATGGGAAAAACATTTTCTTTTCATCTAAATATTCTAAAAAATTAATTAAAAATATGTGGAGGTTCAATAATTGTATATAATTGACCAAATAAAGTTAGGTAATAGTAATTTTGAAAGTTAAACAAATCTTTCTAATACTCTGCAATATATAACCATGAAAAAAATACGTGCTATATGACAAAAACTCAATGTACAAACTAGGTCGAAAATGCCAAAATACGTTGTTCTACATACTGTACAACATAGCCAAAAAAACTTATAGCTATTATTATTAATTTTATTTTATTTCATCATCATGAATTTTATCAACCAGGATGGAAATAAATTGTTTCGACGTCTCTATCGTTTTGGCAGCCTTTATTACGTCGGGTAATTTGTTTTCCCAATCATTTTTTATTCTCCGTCAAACTACATAATTACCTTCTTATTATATTTTATCAATGCTCATCATCGACGGCCTCCAACGGTGGTCGATAGGTATAATCTAGCGAGCCGAAGTTTGCGGGTACAAATCCCGGCGTGCGCTTGAAAATTTTATTTGATTAATTTGTGTTATTTCCCAATTGAATAATTAAAAATAATATATAGTTAACTTTCGTAAGTAGGGTGGAAGATGATCTCAGTATCGCCCTGGTGTAGGACTTGGATTCAAAATAATAATATTGCTTGAAAAGGCTTTGACCGTATTTTGGTTACCAGCTATGCATAGCGAAGTACTCCTCCACCTTTCTCTTCCCCATGTGCTTCCCCTCCTCAATAACTTGAACCTCACAATATACCCCGATTGGTAATGCCATAGTCTCACTGGCTTCAGACAGTTGGGACTTTTGTGCGGAATTAACATAAATAAATAAATTGGTAAGGATTACCAATGAAGATGAAAAGGTAATTATTTTTATTTCTAATTACTGGTGAATTTTGATGAACAGATAAATTGATTTTAATAAATCATAAAAATGACCAAAAGTAATACATTTTCGGGCGATTTCAGTCAGGCCCATTAATTCCCATCAAATTGTATTAAACAGACCTTCCCACAATAGACTTACCTCTGAATGCTTTTTAATTGAGAGTTCAAAACTTTTGTCCGTTATAATTACCAAAAAAACAAATTTTTCGTTAAATTTTCAGCACAGCAATTTGTTTTCGAAAATATCGTGATTTTAAATTGTTGAAAATGTATTTTTAATCACAGCAGAGAAACACGAATTTACTCGGCTTTTTTGCAATACGGAGTTTTGCTTAAATAATAATCATCTTGTAAATGTAAGGTTTTTACTCTGCTTTTGGGGATATATATTTTTAAGTCTTTGAAGTTTTTCATCTTTACCAATTTACCGATTTAAATCTATCTATGCATGATGCTCTTGCTCACGCTCAAGTGTTTGCAGAGTTTTATTACGGGATTTACAAGCATAAGATATAGTCAAGGTATAAAAACTAAAGAGTGCTGTGGAAAACTTTTATTTTCAATTTAAAGTTGTTAAGTGTTTATATCGTAAAATAAAATTAATTCCAAATATCTTCGCCCTGTGTTAAACTCGATCGGTCGTCCGTGATATTGAGAAATAACTCCATTCACATGTAAGCAGCATTCGGTAGTTTATTCAGTGAATTATAACCCTTTCGGACCCCGTACTCACGATTGTGAGGGTAATTTCAATATTTAATTTCGGATAGTTCAAATGCTTCTATAGGTTTGGGACCGGGCTAGATGGATTGTGAGCATGGTGAACTATTTGAAAAATGTTATTTAGCCGTGTAAATGATATATTATATGACTAGAGAGATGTTTAAAATGATCTAGCGCCAAATGCATGTCTATCAAAATATGTCAACTGTGTCCTTATATTTCATCGCAATCAATGATTCTTATCAACTGACCTATGAATGTTTTACTCTATAGATACCTTATTTTGGAACTGATGAGACTCGGTACTCACAATTGTGAGTATTGCTTTATCAAAAATATTTGATTTATTTCTTTTTTAAATTTTGTTACCTTTATTCATATTATCAAAAAAAACTGTTTGTCAATAGAGCTCAGGTCTGAAAGAAATATAAACCAACATATTGGTGGACATTGGCTTACAGAGTTTGACACAGTGCATAATAGAGGGTGCGTGTACTGTAGTATGTTGACTTACTCCCATGTTAGGTGCGAAGGTAGAGTTATCTGTCTGCTTCTGAAATGCCCGATTTATTTCACGGCAGTAAAGAAAAACCTTTTTTATATGATAAAGTAGTAAATGCTCTCAGTATTGCCCAGGTGAAAGATCCTCACTCAGAATCAAAACATTGCTTGGAATGGTTTTAGCCGTTATTGTAACAAGATTTGACTTCCCCACCATTTCCACTGACTCTGAACAATGGGCGGTAATCGGGGCTCTCGTGTGATATTCACATTTTTTTTTAATTCCAGAAAAAAGATAAGAAAAATTGTTTTATTATTCGTTTATTTTAATTTTTCCCTACTTAAATGTACAATTTTCAAATATTTTGATCAGAATACTTCATAAAATAGGTTTTGGCATCTTACAAACGAGAAATGATATGCATTTGAAGGACTTTCTACAATCTTACAACAATTGAAATATCTTACATTATTTACAAACACAGTTTTACTTAAGACAAGGGATTTTGGTTTATGATTTCTTTTCGGAAGGAACATTGCTGACAGGATAAATGGTGGTATCAAAAATTTTATTCACTCTTTATAAAATTAGCTATAATCTAGTTACACCATTTCCAGATTATTAAAATTAATTAATTTTATATATACTTTAAACATGTGCTTAGGGATCGGTTTAGACAAACATTGACATTTTTAAAAGTATAAAACAAATTACTCAAACAATAAAAAAATGCAGCATAATTTAGAAATTAAATTTAATATTTTCATAGTAACGGTTACTTCAGTCCAAAATTAAGTAAAAACTTATGTTCTTAAAAAATGCGTTCCTTATACATTTACATTCACGTTAATTAAAATACTGCCTATTTATAAAGAGAAATAAGAGTTTAAGGAAAAAAAATGAGAAAACCAAAACATTTATTTCATTCAAAGATTAATAATTATCGTTTCTAAAAATTTTAAAAAGTTGAAAATCTTGAAACGAAAAAAAAATTATATTCATTTAGTTTAATGATTCAACAAATATACTTGTTTATTAAAAAAAATTAGAACTCAATATATCGTAGAAAAATAATCTTTTTTAATACACAAATTAAAATAATAAATAGGCCTATTATGCACAATTTAACAAAAATGTTTGGTATTAATTGAATTACATTTTGTTTTCAATCTCATCAAAAGATTAGAATAAAATATTCAGTAAAAGGGGAAAGTATAAAAACAATGATGATAGCAAAGATGAAAGTCATATACGTGACGAAGTGATTGATGAAATGTAACACTAATTAATACGAATATTATACAATATGGTCCGACGTCAGTATTAAAGATAACAATTTGTTAAAAATTTAATTGAACGATTCGAAGTTTACATTAATTTTAACAGGCCGTTACATTGACAAACATTTCGGTAAAAGAGGACAATGTATGTTAATGGCATACCGTCGATATCAATGAATACAAACCAATATACAAGATGTACCAGAACATACCCAAAAGACTTTTTCCATCGAGTCCTGGGAATATTTTGAGTGAAAATATCATGGACCTAATAAGCCCTGGACTGAACCATTCATATAAAAGTTGAAGCTACGGGATGAGGGAAAAGATGCATGAAACATTCAAAATACTATTACAAATTTTAATGAGATAATATCCCATTGCCTGTCTCATAAAATACTAAAAAAATTGTAAGCCGTTATAATTGCATTAACAATACAGATAAAAATCATTTTAAAAAGGTTGTCATACAAGATGGCTTCCAGGCAATTTCCCTTCACCCTAGATTTGGCTTCAATGCCGCTCATACAAAATCGCACTAATGTTCTATCCAGGGCTTAATAGGTTCATGGAAAATGAAGATGTAATTTATGATGCTCGCTTGAAATGGCTATAGCCGTGTTTTATGACCAGATCTGATAAGCCAGATTACTTCCCAACCTTCCTCTTTTCGTCTCTTTCCCACTACCTTCAGCTGGACAGCATGACGCAATTGGGGAAGCCATAGTCTCATCGGTTCTAGACGGTTGGGAGCAGTTAGGACTCAAGACAATTAAATGACAAAACAATGAAATTTATGTATCAAAGTCAACATCCATGAAAACAGATTCTTAAAAATATTCAAGTATCAACAAAAGATCAATCAAATTTCAAAAAATCTCGACAGCACCAAAGACGAAAGCACTGCGATTGCCGTGGTCGACGTATGTTTGGCCGGTACGGGAGCCGCGGCGGCCAAGGCGCTGGCGTGACACCTCAGGTCCTCGGGGTAGAGACGGAGCAGTCGGCTGCTGGAGTAGGGGGGCCCCGCGTAGTGCGCGCCCGAGCGGGAGCACTCGGCGGGCGGGGGCAGGCGGCCCACGGGACCCGACTCGCGCGCCCAACGCCGCACCCAGCGGGCCAGCCAGGCTACCCCGCAGTCACAGGGCAATGGGTTGTCGGAGACGGTTAAACCACCTAAACAAGAAAAGATATCGAATTAAGGGTCAAATAAAAATTATTCACACTTACTACCATCTACGAAAGGGGCAGTTTATGAATATTCTAAAATTTACCCTCAAGGTGAATAGTTTGTTGACGGAAGGTATATACGGAATATGAAAATATAGTTATTTTTTCCCACTCGAGCGATTAGTGGCGTATAATGCCATGTTTACAAAAACGTTTTGAGCGATCACTTGCCATAATTTGCCAAATTTATAGAACCTAAAAATATGGGATAAACGATGAATTCTGGGTGGATTCATTGGCTCTAAACCAAAGTAAGTAGTTTCATATGTTTCCATATTAATATTTTGAGGAACGGTATCAAACAAATAATACGGTAATGTATATATATTATGACAAAAATTTCTTGAGTGGATTAACTATAAATTCAAATTTATATTCCGTGTGTACATCACCCGCCAACAAACAATAATTATTAATTTTTCTTAAGATTTTAAAGCAGAACAGGCAAAAAGTTGTTTTTTTTTTTTTTTAAATTTAATTAACGCAATCTATGAAGGTATCGATCATAAATTGTGTAACGTTTTTCTATTTCCCAACCCCTATTGTTGAATTAAAAAAGCAAATTTTCAGAAAATAATCGATCTTACAAAACACATTATTTCTACGGTAAAACGCGATCGTTACAAATTTTGAGTATTGATATTGGTATAATTCTTCTTAATAAACTATGAGTTTTACCCACTTTACAGAATAATTAACCATTAATTGCCTGTTTACGTATTGAATAAGGAGTTTAATATCGAGTATTTGGATGTTAGACGATGAAAACAAAGACTGCATTCAAAATCCCCTGCGATTTTCAGGATATTTTCATTGAAAAATCGTTAGTACACGAACTATTTTTACAAAAAATAGCCACTTCTTTGGTAAAATGCCCGAAACTTCTTAAATAATTCAATTAAGAGTGACCAATAGAAAAACCAGACAAAACCACACGTTGAACGTCCCTCTATGCAATACTCACTCAAAACAAAATATATTAATTCACCGCGCTTCGTACATGCTTAACACTTCAAACAGTGTAATGTACTTATTTAATACAGAATCTCACATTTTCAAACCCAAAATCCATCAAGAATTTCAAGAATTATCCAAAAATATATACACTCACATATAAATGTGTGTTTTCATGTTTCAATATATGTATGTGAAAAAAAATTAACTTTCTACTACAACACATAAATACCTGTCACACTTAATCACAAACACGTTAACACCTCAGCACAGGTTCTCCTAGTGAGGTGTTCACGTAACATACAATATCACCCATACACAGTTTTACCTATATCAACCTATGTTCTTTATTTTTTTATACCTTTTTCTGTACTTTTTTCTTTGTACTACAATAAAAAACACTGTAATCATTTGTAAAAAGTGTATTCAAGAATAGACATAATTAAATAAATTAATTAATTTTGTTATAAATAACTAAAGGTTCGTTAAATCTATTAAAAAATGGTCAAAAATTCAATACTAGCCGAGAGTGGTGATTTTGGATTACCCACATTGTGGTTGTTATCATAAATCACCATAGAAACCCCATATTCAATATGGTGACCGGATACATCATCAAAATGATAATTCATCACATCTTTGAAAAGTTATATAAAGTCATGGAAAGTGATGAAACAAAAACTTTATTAACTGGGTTAAGTAGGTTAGGTTAGGTTAGGTTTAAAAAAAATAATTTCATCGTTTCTAATGACTTTATATCACTTTTTAAAAGTTTGTTGAATTGTCATTGTGTTGAGTTATCATGGAACCGAAAAAATAGGCATTTACAATGCATTATATGTTAGGTCATAATTGATAATTTATGCTTACCGGCAATAAGTTTGGTGGCCAGTTTCTCCCAGGTGGAAGAATTTGGGTAGAATGTAGCTGGACTCAGTGAAGCCAGTTGATTTCTGCTCAGGTCTAGAGAGAGCTGTGACACTTTCCCTAAGTCCTCCAATAGCCCCGCTGGTAGTTCTCTGATAGCCGTGTCTTGAATCTGTACACTGAGTTCATAAAGCCTCTCAGCTCCTTCAAAAGCTTCCGCAGAAATCTTCTTGACCTCTTCCCCAGTTATTTTTAACTCTTTCAGCTTGGGCACAAAAACTCCATTCAGCTGATATTCAATTGTTTCTTCTTTTATGTAAATTTTTAATGTCTGTAGACCTAAAACTTCTGAAATAATACTCCCCAGGTGAAAGTCTTTTATGTTATGTCTAAGTTCCGTTCTCAGCGACGTCAAACTTTTGAGTGAGGACAAAGTACCGGGATCAAAATGCTTCAGCTTGTGAAGGTTGCAAATATCTAAATTCTGTAGCCTCTCCAAACCGTGAAAGCTGTTTTCGTTCAACGATTGAATCGGGTTCTTAGATAAATCAAGAAACTTTAAATTTGGCGTATGGGTCCAAATATGCGCAGGGACCGATGTTAGAGAATTTCCCTTCAAGTAGAGATACCTTAAAGCTCCCAAATTCTTCACGGAAATTTCTTTAGCGTGTTCTATAAAATTAAACGTTAGATTAAGAGAGGTGAGATTCCTCAAAGGAATAATGGGGAAAACTTTTAGCCCGATATTTGAAAGACTTAAATATCTCAAGACCGGGAGGTAATGAAGAAGTTCTTTGAAGTTTGCATTCACAGTGTTTGAGCTAACATCCAAGTTTTGCAAATTTCCTAAGCTGTTGAAAATATTATCTGACAAAATAGTTAACCTGTTGTTACTTAAGTCTAGACTCAGCAGGAATGGAATAACTTGGAATAAGGTACTGTCGACACTCTCTATGCTATTGTGACTTATATCTAAATACCTCAGAGTAAATCCCACTTGCGAGAAAGCCATCGAGGGAAGAATTATAAACTCGTTTATACTCAGATCTAAATGTTCTAACATCGTATTCTTAAAAACATCTCTTGGTAATGTTCTTATATGATTTCGTCTTAAATTGAGAAACCTTAAACTATTTAAATTCGAAAATTGTTCTACGTATAATTGTTCTATTCTATTATGGGACAGATCGAGTATCTGCAATTGTTTTAAACCTAAAAACGCCCGTCTCTGTATTGTGCTAATATAATTGTGGTCTAAATTCAAAATTTCTAATACATCTAAGTTTTTAAATGAGTTGGTATCTAAGTGTCCTATCTCGTTGTAGGAAAGAATGCATCTTTTAAGTCTTTTTGCAATTTTTGATAAAAACGATGTAGGAGTATCAGCTAATCGATTATGTGAAGTATCTAATGTATCAATAAAAACTTCAGTGCCACTTCCATCTAGTAAAATAATTTGATTTCTACTTATATTTAAAAGAAAGGGAATTTCAAAATCCGTCACATTGTGAAACACTTTCAAAGAGAATTCTTTCAATTGATTTTTCTGTAATTCTAACTTAAATAAACTAGGAAGATCGTGGAACGCGTTATCCCCAATATCAGTCACGAGGTTATCGAATAATGCTATATGCATTAACTTTGGCATATTATGAAAAGCGCTACTAGAGATATTCCTTATTCTATTAACTGTCAAGTCCAGAATTTGTAATTCGGAAAGGGAATTGAATGTTTCAGAATCTATTATTTCCAACAAATTATAAGAAAGGTAAATTTCTCGGACGATCTCAAATTTGTAAACGTCAAAAAAACTGACGGGGATACTAGTGATCCTGTTAAATTCTAAATTCAGGTATTGTAACTTCTGTAAGTGGAAGAGCGATTGTACGAATAGCGACTGAATATTATTATTATCTAGACCAAGCCATTCCAAGCTGGTGAGGTGTAATAATACTTCTTCGGGGAAATCGTCGCGGTACATCGACAGAGACATCTCTAATATCTTCAGAGTCTGTGACATGTTCACGAAAACTTCGGGGTGAACGAAATGAATATCGTTGAAACTTAAACTAAGTTCTTTCAGCTGCGGCAGGGAAGAGAACACCCCTGCATCGAGTCTTGTAATTTTATTACTTCGCAGGTATAAAGTTTTGACGGAGTCACCCCACTGATCGAAATCCCCTTCCTCCAAGTAGGCTATCAAGTTGTAGCCCATATCGAGATGAGTCAAACTGCAGTTGCGCAGGGCGTCTCTCGGAATTGATGTCAGCAAGTTTCCATTCAGAGATAAAACTTTCACATGTTGCGGTAAAAAGTGTACGTTTGCAATTTTATTGGACGGCAAATATAAATGTTTAAGTCTTTTGAGATTCATCACGGCGTAAGGGATGCTAGAAAGTTGGTTGTGTTCTAAATCTAGTTGTTCGAGGGTGTGTTCCAACCCGTGGAAACAATCGTCATCTAAATGTTCTATCCTGTTGTATGATAAAACTAGTTTTACTGTATGCATTCCTTTGAAAGCGTTCGCCGGTATCAGTTTTAATTGGTTAAGTTCTAGACTCAAATGCCGCACGACGAGGGTATTGTTAAATAGATTGCTAGGCCAAGCCTCCAGCCCATTATCTCCTAACTCTAGTTTGTCCATGTTTCTATGGTTTTTAAATGTTATGTGTGATATTCGTTGTATGAGATTTCCTCTGAGATTTAAAGTTTGTAGATGTTGGAGATTTGGAAACAAATCCACAGGGAACTTGTTCAAAAGGTTATCAGCCAGATTCAGATTTTTTATATTCGACGGTAAAGACATCTTGGTTATTGAAGATATCTTATTTTTATCCAAGTCGAGTTTGTTTAGATGTTTAAGTTGATGCAGCGAATCACTTGGGATTTCCGATATGCTATTTCCCGTCAAGATAAGACTAGTTAATGATTCTCTCATGTGTGCCCAATCTCCAATTAAATCTACAATGTTATTGCTGAAAACAAATAAAAATATTTGATAAATAATGAATTTATGTTCATTTTCATACAATTTATATCCACATTGCTTTAATGGTGTTCTAACTATATTATTCAAAAATAATTACGTACTTTTGAAGATTAAGCCAATTCAGAATTTTCAGAATCTTCAGGGTGTTAAACGGTATTTCTGGAAACTCGTTGTAACCAAAGTCCAGGGATGATAAAGTTTGTGACATCGACCTAAAATAAAAATGTTTAAATCAATAACTATTATCTTATATCACTAATTAATCTTTATCCTAAAATTTATGCTGCAAATGGTGACTAACGTCAATGCTCGATCTGGAAGGTTTTGCAGTCGGTTATCCGACAGAACTAAAGACTGTAGTCTGAGAGCATCCAGCGCACCACTTTCTACCCCTCGTAGTCCGGTTCCAGTGACTTCTAAATGCATGAGACCCGAGCTGCTTAGTTCTGTAACAATAAAAACAATTAGTATTTGTCGGCGTGAAGAGACCTATTTTTTGTTTTGGCAATTTTGTAAATTTCTTAGATTTTCTGGCATCCGATCAGCAAATGTATAGTGGAAGCATAGAGCTATAATTAGAGGTGATACTGCGTACTAGTACGAGTATTTCGTCGAATCGGTGCGCGTAGACCGGAATCGGTAGTTTTAGTTAGAGCGTTGGGAGAGTTGGAAGTCACAAAACGAATTGTTGACAATGACATTGACAAAATGTTTTTTTCGCTTCATGTCTCATCTAAATATAATACACAATGAGTGGAAGTCCCTTTAAACGTCTTCCCAAGATAAGGAACAGGAAATGATTTCGCAGCAAGTGGTAAGATACCTACTATTGACTGCGAGTCAAATTTTCTCAAAAAAAGCAGAAAACAAATAAAAAAGCACGTAACTATGATCAAGAAGAAAATACTATCTGTAACAAGACTAAATCAGAAGATCACAATTGAGAAAATAATAGTTGCTAGACTGTGCAACACTCATAGCACCATCGCCGCTTAGGGACGTTTGTCCCTGTTGCTGCCGTAAAAAAAGACCACGAGTGATATTTGTTACCTGGCAGTTTGTGGAGCGGCACCGCCACGCAGGAGATCTGTCCAGGGCGGCACCAGCACAGCGAGTTGAAGGAGCAAGGCCACTGTGCGCGCGCGCCGCCCGCCCACATTCCCATACACACCCATAGCGCCAGTGCCGCCCAGGGACGCATGCCCCCGCTGCTGCTGTAACAAAAAAGATTATTACGGCAAACTGCTGGAATTAGGGCAACATACATATTTAAAAATCCATTTATTAAAAAATATTACTGAGCAAATTCGTGCATAGGTCCGTCCATTACGCAACGCCGCGCGCCGAAAATTGATTTTACACGACTTCATCACTTGTGTCGTTAATATTCACACTTTATTCAAGAGATTTGTTGGGCAAGTTCAACCGTATCTCTGTCCAATACGCAGGGCTAAGCGTCGCATATTTATGTGCATGGCTTCTTCACTTTACGTCGTTACGATTCTGACTTTATTTGAAGGTATTGTCTCGTCTTAAGGCCGCATATATCTAGCAAATGATTACGGTTTGATAGAACGGATGAAAACCTTCCTAGAAGGTGACCGTGAATACCTATTTGTATTGTAAGTCTATTGTCCACATAATATATCAGCACAATATACTAAACATTTGGTGATATATCATATGCAAGAATTGTTAAATTAGTCGTGGTAAATTTGCCATGATTTACGGCTGATGGTTAATTGAGTAAAAGTTAGTTTGAAGATGGGAAAAATCTAGTGACAAGTTTTTTTGAGGTTCTAATTTAACACAGTAAATTAACCACTTAAATGATGTGATCGACAATCGCTTGCAGCGATACTTTTAACGAAGATAAATTTTAACTATTATTGTTCGCCTTTCTTTCGTACTTAATTCCAAGACTCAAAACCATTTCTTTACCGTCTGCACTGTGTTTAAAGTGATGAACTTCAAAATGTTCACCGAAAAAATGACAGCACTTAAACATTTTTCCGTTAATTTATATTTCGTACGTGAATACTAAAATTAAACTGGAAACTTTTGATAAACCACTGAAAAATTTAGCATAATGTTTACTTTTTAAATATAATTTTTTTATTTATTAATTAGGTTTTAGTATAGTGGATTTGCACAAAAAAATAAGCTTGTACCTAAAAATTCCATCTTGAGCTACTACTGTCATACCGTGTTTTACCTAATTTTACTAAAAACACATAGAAATAAAATTTTATCTCGATGATTAGTAAAAATGTCTTAATAAAGCGAAAAATTACACTACTATAGTTATTATGTATAGATACACCTAATACTTCTTCAGTTATATTTTCTGGAGAAAATTGAAGAAAACTTTACCGATGGATCCTAAACCAATAAGAATTTATTCCTAAGTAATTTTACTAAAACCAAACCAACCACGAGTTCCATTTTGAGAGTATTTTTCACACAATGCGTGGCTTTAAGTGGGTCATTAGGTCCGCTCTCTTTGCCGGAATGGAACATGGAACATCTTCTTGTAAATACGATCTTTCCTCACTTTCTCACAGGATTTGGAATACGCGGAGTTGCTTCGACGGATATCCCCACATACCAAAAATTGATTTAAAAGATTATGAATAGAAGAAAAATAAATATTTTTTACTAGAGCTACTTGGTTTAAAAGACCCCGATGTTGAGGAATGTTATTTTTCAGATATAATAGACGAATTCAAGAAAAATGTACTTTTATAAAATGCTTTTCCTTAAATCTTATTATGTAGTTAATTCAAGGTGATGATGAAATTATTTACGCCTTTAAAAATAATTAATTCTTTTGTAATCAATTCTAATTGTAATAATTATCACCTTAAGAGAAAACCTCAACCATAAACAGACAATAAAAGTATTATTTTATTTATTGACGCCCTATTGGGCTTTTAAGTACATAAAAATAAAAAAAATTATTTTAACAACAGTATAAAACAAACAATAGAAAATCGAAATAAAATATATTGATTTCTCATACATTATTTACATTTAAAAAGTTGTGGACTAATTTGGCTTTAAATGTATTGAAGTTTAAATTAAATATGTCAGCGACATCACTTAGTTCATTGCCCAACCTATGTATTCTTTCTAACACAGAATTCGTAGCGAAGTTATTGTTGTAGAATAAAATATTCCGTCTAGTATATTTTGGAGGTATATGTAAAGATAGCAAGTTTATAGTGTCAGGGCAGTCTAACTAACTAACTCTTGAATGAACAATTTTATATAATAAAAGAAGATCAAATATTTTTCGCCTTTCAGATAATTTCGATAAGTTAAGTTTACTGCGTAAATTGACATAATTGATTTCAATAATAGGAATACCAATTTTGAAATTAATAAAACGTAAAAATTTATTTAGAATTTTTTCAATTTGTAAACAATGAGAGTTGAAATGAGGACACCAAATGGTTGCATTGTATTCAACCTGACTTCCAACCAGAGACGTGTATAGTAATTTTATAGTTTTTATGTTATTGAAGTCTTTAGCGAATTTATTTTATTTTAATGATAATCTAATGTTTACGAGACAAAGTTTTTATGGATAGCTCAAAAGATCACTCATTATTTTTAAACAATAATTATTATCTTGAAACACCAATATAAAATTGAAAAAAAATTCGAGAAAAAATACATGCCGTCGACGGGAATTGAACCGGATTGAATTGCCGGTCAGGTGCTCTACCAATTGCGCTAAGAATAAGCCGAAGTAGAGAAACTGACCGGCGGTAATCAAAAGGTTTTATCAGTTTATATAGGTGTTTCAGGCTAATAATTATTGCTTAAAAACAATAAAAAAAATAAAAGTTTTAAATAAAAAATGGTGTATTTTGTTTTCATTACTACTGGAGACATTTTATGTAGCTAAGCGAGGAGGTGAAGAAATTATTTAAACCTTTTAAGAGACATTAAAAGTAATTCTTTAGTATTTAATTCTACTGGTATCATCACACTAATTCAAACTCACAACTTCAAACAGAAAACAAAAACTTTAAACAAATTATAGTGTTATTTATTTAGTAAATTAAAAAGGGTTTCAATTTTTTAAATATTTCACAAGGTTAAAATAAAATAAAACAGATTTTTTTGCATAGCTCATAAAAATACACAAGACAAATAATTTATTTCTGCTCTTGACCAGGTTGTTACCCGTTTGCAATGTCCGAGTCTTTAACTCCTTGAGGTACGAACTTTTTTTTCTTATTTTTTACCTTTTTTTTTTTAATCAATTGATGTTACTTATAATAACGAGGAAAAAATATTTAAAAAAAAATTGGACTGAAGGCTTTTCAGGAATGAGGTGGTCAAAATTTTATACCACAGTACACATGGGAAAAAAATATTAGGTTCAAATCAAAAGTTTATTAGAAATAAAAAAAGGCCATTTTATATGACTAATTGTGGAAATTTTCAAAACAGTTTTTATCTTTTTTTACACAAAGGGGTACTTTGCAAACACAACATATCCAGTTGGAACGTATGGGCCTGTCTTTTGTACTACAATTCGCACAACGACGTGAAGTAGTATGTTCTGGCCGGTGGGCGCTATTTTTCAGACGTATTTCAGGGTCCACGTAAGGCTTATGTCTCTTAATTTCCACCACCTCCGATGTGGACCCACGCTTTTTGGTGCATTTCAGCTCCTCTTCAGCCAAAAGTCCTCTGTAAACTTGCCTCCTGAAATCTTTGAGCCTCAATGGATTGTCTTTGTCAGCCTTACCCAACTTGCAGAGCTCTGTGTAAACAATGTAAGAATTTACAATTGTTGCATCTAAAAAGTGGAAAAATAAACGATGCCACCATTTTTTAGACTTTCTGTTTATCGAGTAAACCGCCTTCTTTTGATCAAACTTGTCCACATAATTCATGCAGTTGTTATAATTATTTAGAGCCAACGGACATGGCACCCTTGTGATCTCACCAGTTTTCTCTTTACGGTTGACATGCATGGCATCCTTTGGGTTGTGAAAGTTTGAAAGGAGGTGTACAGCTCTTCTATCTCTCCATTTTATCATGGAAATTCCTGTATCACTCACGTACCAGTCATATTCACCTCTTTTTAGGTTTTTATCATCCTTCATCTTAGGCAAATATTTTCTGGTTGATTGGACAGTTCCACATGAGCGAATATTCATATCTTTCAGCTGTTTTTGTAGGGAGTAGCAATTAAAATAATTATCAAAGTAAACTGTGTAGTTACGACCTTGAATAGATTGACAAAAATTTAAGACAACTCTTGGCCCTAAGTTAGACTCAGCGTAGTCACCAATTTTTCCTGTGTATATTTCAAATTTTAAGTTGTATCCATTTTCTGCACACATCATCCAGATCTTATAGCCTCTTTTAATGGGTTTTTTGGGCATGTATTGCTTCAATGTGCTGCGGCCTTTGAATTTGACCATGCTCTCGTCAATTGTCAAAGTAGGTGATGGCTTGTAATTTCGATCAAAGGTGTCTGACAAGCAGTTCAACAAAGGCCTTATTTTATATAATTTATCGAAATTAAGTTGACCTCTAGCAGGCATCAATGAATTGTCGTTGAGATGAAGGTTTGACAACAGCCAGCCAAACCTATGGACTGTCATAAATCTTGAAATATAGGGGTCGTGTAAATCAGGGGACGATGACCAATAGTCTCTATAACTGGGGGATTTTTTAATTCCCATTACTAAATTTAGTGCAATGATTTTTTTAATTTCCTGAACGGTTGTGGGTTGGTGATTTTCCCCGACTTGTTGTGCGTATAGATTGGTCTGGAAGCAGATATTTTCAATCAAACTAGGAGTCCAAAATTTCAGAAAAATTTCCAAAGGTGTGGGATTTTCCATCGTAAGAAAGTCATTATGTAGTCCTGTTTCTTCACGGAATTCACCAGGGAGGGCGGTATTGAACGTACGGCTCCATTTAGGCACGACTATAATCGCAGGTATGACAGGTGTAGATGCAGTTGTGCCTGGAACAGCAGCGGTGGATGACAAAACGGACATTGAGATATTAGGACTATACTGGGCAGATGGAGAAGACGATACTGGTCGGTTACGCGTACGCGAAAGATGAACATCAAAAGTAGATGGTGATTGTGAACCAGAAGGGCTGGATGTGCCTGCTATAGGGTGATCGAGTGTGGTAGATGAAGAAGACGCCGGGATTTGATTCCTCACACAAGATAGAGGCAGTTCAACATCATCATCGTCCGAAGAGGCGCTAACTGTGACATTTGCTAGATGCTCCTCCTGTAGATCCTCTTCCTCATTGTCTGAGCACCCATAACAACTGTCATCATCAGAAGGTATCTCTTCTAAAAGTATTCCTGCGATTTCTTCTTGGCGAAGACCTTTCTTCGGCATGGTGTATCTGTAAAATTATAAAATCAGAATAACCATGTTGTAAGACTAAAAAAATTACCTCAAGTACGGTGGTCGAAAAGCAAAACCACCAAAAAATTTCGATTTTACAAAAAAATACTATATTTATAGACATTTCTTATTGATAATTCAACAAATGAAAAACAAGGGCACTAGAATTCATAAGAAATGGACAAAAATTCGAAATACATACCGTTATATTTCACTTTAAAGTCGGAGATCACAAAAAACCACAATTCGCTGGCAATTGTCAAACACATAACCAAACCGTGCAAAGCCACCTATTATCGCTATTGGAAACTAAATAGTAGAGAATCTATGTCTCACATGGCATTTAAAAAACTTGTCAATAGATGGCCGTTTTAGCATAATTATTTATTTTCAAGGTGGCCGAATTTTGAAACCACAGTACTTCAAAGAGTTAAAAGCTTTAAAAAAATAAAAAAATTGAATTTTTGATACGTTGGAACAGTTAATAATTTATTTTTTAAAAAGGTGTGCAAATAAAATAAAATCGTTCAAATACAAAGCCCATGCGTGAGTATTATAATTATTTTTTATCACGATAAAATATTTTAAAACTTAACATAAAATCTTGATAAAGAGAGTTCCTTGGTAATTTTTTAAAGGATAAATGGTAAAAAAAAGTTGTATGAAATAAGAACAAACTAAAAAAATATAAAAATATGACAATTAAATTTTTTTACGCATAAGAATGGGGTTCGGATGAAAGTTCAAATCAAACATACAAATATGGTGCTAACATTTAAAAAATATTTTTTATAAAATGTGTTATTGCTGCAATAAAAAAAACAAGAATTTAATGTATGTCATTGTACAACTAGTATTAAATTCAGTTTCTGAAAGTTTATGTTTGAAATTTTTTATTATGTAAAATTGGAGAATTTCGTTCAACAAATACTGTAGGAGTAATTATGACTGTTAACCCCTCCGGCGTTTTGGGGTCATATATGAACGGGTGTTTTTTATAAAAGTATTTTTATGAGTTTTTTCTATCATGCGGAAATACTTCATTTTTTGACACTAGAAAGACTTATAATAACTCTTTTCAGTTTGCCTCAATTATATATACTGGATGCCATTAATAAAATAGGCAAAATGAATCATTCATATTTTGCTCCGCTATCGTAACAATCGGTTTAACTTTAAAAATTATTTCTTATTTTTTTATTATATGAACGAGATAAAAAAGAAGTTACTGTTTTCTTACAAATTCTCCAAACAAAACGAATGTGTTTTCGAAATATCGAGTTCTCTCCATTTTTCTATGATTGTGGTAAAAAAATTAGTAATGTTTTTGGCATCTTTTTTCACGCTTTATATTAAAATTTTATTATTTAGATATAGTTTTGACATATAATTTTATCTGGTTTCTAAAACAGATTTTTTTTGAAAATATAGCAAAGTGAGCAAAAGTTTTGAAAGAACAAGCTTGCCAAAAAATACTGTTTCAGTTATAGGTAATATTAGGTATAAATTCAGTGACGCGAAACAAAGTTAGGTGTTTCAGTTTCTTCACGGACATGTGTTATCCATTCAAACTTATAAATCCCACCCCTTTCGGCTGGGGTTGTGTTCTCCTGTGTCACCCCCTCAGAGATAGTACCCACCGAGATTAAGTCGAGCGTTTTAACCTCCGCACTTCCGCCACGTTCCGCCTCACTTCCACATCCTATCTGAACGCAGCCTAGGAGATTCATAACATGCGGAATTTCGGCACGCGAAATTGTTAATTTGAAGCCAAGTTGGATGTGCTAATATTGGAGTGTGTAGTGCTTAGATTCTGCAATAGTTACTGTTAGTTTAAGCAGAGTGTGGTTGGTAAGCTTAAGTCTAGTGTGTACATAAGTCATAATGTGTAGTTAGTACTAAGCCGAGCTTTTAAAAGGATCCGGCAAACTTAAGGCGTAACTTTAATGATGATGTATACGATTATTGAAAAAATTATATGTATCCTTTGCTTCATTTGAAAGGCAAAATACAAATTAAATTTTGGATTTTAGACCAAAATACCATATTAAGTATTGTAAGGAAAAGGTTGCGCAGCCGTGTCCATTAAAGCCAAATTATTGACATGTATCAAAAAATCATTATTTCAAAATGGAGTTTCTTGAAGTATCTCAAATACCACCGCAAAGCATAATGGATTATACCCTTCTGTACTTTCAACACTTTTGTTCAGTTTGCAGTGTTTTCTGTGTATTTCAAATGCGCTTTATACATCTAATTCTTAAATTTTCCATAAAAACAAATACACTGATATAGAAACAAGTTAAAATTATCTTTTTGGTGTATGCGTTTAAAATAAACATTACTATTTCCAAATAATAAAATTTTAATGTCAAACGTGAAATTATTGTTAAAAACGCTAACTACATTTTTACTTAATTTTTTCCCCCAATCATGGAAAAAATTAAAGAAATCGATATTTTGAAAAAACATTCGTTTTGTTTGGGGAATTTGTAAGAAAACTGTACCTTTACGTTAATCTCGTTCACATAATATTTATTTTTTTAAATTTAAACCGATACATAAATTATTAATTTCGGCTATTTTTCGAATTTGATTAATGTAATCTAGTATAAATATTTGAGACAAACTGGAATGAATTATTATTTCTTGTTTTTAAAGTAAAAAAAATCGTATTTCCGCGTGATAGAAAAAAAATATGGACGCCGGGTCATATATGACCCTAAAACGCAGGAGGGGTTAAGGAGGTTTGAAAAGTTGATGTTTTTATGTATGTACCTATCTAAAATAATAATTTCCAGATGAAAAAAAGTATTTAATGGTAAAAAACAAATATTGAACTCTATAATCCTGTAATATTCTACTTATCCTCAATTTTTTTCTACTTTTTCAATACGTTTCTTTTAATTTAATAATCATTATTAAAGTGAAACCATCACTAAATGTATATAATTTAAAAAAATACTTGTTACATACCATAATACATTATTAAACTTTTATTAAATAAAAAATATATTTTTTCCATTTCTTTCATTTCGGTATTTCATCTATTATTACTATATCAGATTATTATTTTCGGTTAAAAATCTAATTTTAAGTTTTAAAAAATGCTCCGTATTAAAGTACGTACTTTACTTCACATATATGAATTCTTATTATACTTTCACCGTTCTCGGTGGTACACTAGTATGTTTGAAGTCCCCACTCGCCAACGACAGTCTGCCCGTAAGTGGAAAAAGTTGGTGAGAGTCTTGACCTTTCTGATTTCGATGTGGACATGGTTTCTTGAATTAATTTTGAATCTCATACATGTGAAGTATTTGCCAAACCCATTGAGGCTTGACTCTGGCTGACCCTCATTCGAACCAGTGCCATCGAAGTTTAGTGGTGTAAGTGAATCAGAAAATTACTAATTTTGGGTAAGGGTAGTTAAGTTCTTATGTATAGAAAAAAGTTGAATACAGTATTATTAATTTAATCATCTTATAAAGGGTGTTAAGGGATGTACTTAACATTCATTAACCAGTGATACCTGACATTATTTAGAGTAGAAAATGTACATGAAATATTTGTCTATGGTGACACTTTTTATGTTTGTTTTTAAACAAAAACATAGAAAATCAGAAGACATTGTGAGATGATTAATCGGCTGAGTTACCAGTGACGTCATGTGGAATTTTTTTTCAAAATTGTTTAAAAACAATCGAGAACAAAGTCACCGGAGACAAATTATTATTTTTTTACTCCAAATAATGTCAGGAATCACTGATTAAAGTAAGTCAAGCACGTCCCTCAACACCCCGTATGTAGATACTCACCGAATATATATAATAAATTACTTCAACCTACTTTTGTACATCCTCTATATAATCGTATATTATTATTATTTTCTACAGAAAATATACTGTATACTTTGATTTCATGTATTACCTTTGTGAATAGAATTTAGAAAGGGATGGAAAGGATTTGGGCATGTAGAGCGAATCAACGAAGAAAAAGTATAAGGAGAAAATATGAATAACTATTTTTTTGATGGTAAACTAATGTTTATAAGACTAGGTTTTTTTTATATCTAGGATAACAAATAATTATAAGCAAAAATTAGTCGCCTGAAATATCAATACAAATTGAAAACATCTCCCGAGAAAATAAATGCCGCCAACGGGAATTGAAACCGTGCCTTCTGATATCCAGTCAGGTGCTCTGAAACCACTGAGCTATGTCGGCTTATTTATAACCCGCCAAATGATTCAATATGTACTAGTAACTCAATCAACAATTACTGCGGATTGTATTTTTTCCACCTATAAACAACCAACTTTATTATTGTAGGAGAGGCTTTGTTAGTGCTAAATTTCTCACTAGATGGCGTCGAGACATATAATATCTTCATTTATTGGTGAAATATTTTTGACTTGTCAAATATTATTATTTTTTTAATGATAAACTAATGTTTATAAGACAAGGTTTTATGCATAGCATAAAGGATAACAAATAGTTATAAGCAATAATTAGTCGCCTGAAATATCAGAAGGCATTGAACCCGTGGCTTCTGATATTTGCTTATAATTATTTAGAAAATATGAAAGTGTGGTAGAAAGAGCTGTTTGGTGGTTCTTCCTTTCTGCCCACCTGGGGAAACGACGTGTTGGTTAGTTAGATAGATCCCTTTATGTAAAAGCCTTTTTAGGTGATAACTAAATAAAGGAAATAATTAAATTTTGACCGGTCGGTGGCCGAGTTGACATCGCGTTTGGGTCCCACCCAGGCGTAGTGTGTTCAATTCCTCGGCTGGCTAAGTCCTCCATCACAACACAAGCAACATTTTCAGCTTACTGTGGTGGTAGTAGGAGATTTTCAAACATTGTCAGATTAATCGTAACCCGGGAATGTTTGTCTTTCTTTATAAAAAAAAAATAAAAAATAATAATAATAATAATAATAATAATAATTAGTGAATTGACAAATAAATTAAATAATTAATGCTTAAAATAATCTACGAACGAATAATTGAATTCATGAATTAAGGCATCAATAAATGAAATAAATAGTGAATTTATTAATTATTTCTTAATTAATTAATGAAAAATTGAAATATACGAAGTAATATATTAAAGAATGAATTGATCAATACATAAATATGCAATCTAACATGAACATGAAGATGAGGAAATTCTTGAAACATTCTTATAAAGAGACGGTAGGTTGCAAGGATTGTTTTTTATGTTCTTACGAAGGTTGAAGATGAGTTCATGTAAAATTATATAATATATTTATTCTGTTGCCGGGATAAAACAGTTGTGAATAAATTTTAACAATACTTTATATATCATAAAAGTTTTTAATCACATCAGACACAGCAAAGATTATTTAAGTAATTGCGGCGCGAAAGGATAAAATTGTTTTGATTAGCATGCTAAAGATATGCAATTAGTAGACTGCCTGAGTAGCTTGCTGCTGTCGCTTATATAAGGTGCGAATGCATCGAGAATCATCCAGCGGGTAGGTAGAAGGGCAGTACCTACGGTGTTCGCTAATTAGTTCCAATGCAATTCAAGTTGCACCTAAGAACGTTCACGAACATTCTAGTTACTATCGCTACAATATGTTGCCGCCCGTAACGCTGAAGATTCTAGCGGTCGCCCAATGCCTGTAGGAATAGCGCGGTAGTTTCAGGTACCGTCTGGCTTGACCTTTAGGCAACGGCCGAAGTGTCCAGTAAGTTCTACCACATCCTAGGTACCTAGGTACAACTGTGTACTATGCAGTCCCCGGCACTACAATGTTTTTAATCTATTTGAGACAGTTGACAATTTTTTTTTGAGGGAACATTATATAAATGAGAAAAATACAAAATTGAATAGCTTCAATATAATCTATCCTTTATCATGCCTGCTGCCGAATATATATTATGCAACTAATCTGGAATTTCAATATAAAGCCAGTTCTAACGGGTAGTCGGAATCAAAAGGTTACCTACATATCAATTGAATTCGTATTTCGGGGTAAATTGAAACTTCACTCCAATGTAATGTATCAGTTTCCTTTGAATTTCGCTAGTGCGTCAGACACGAATACTACGTTTGTATGGATATTATTCAATTTCAGTTGATCCTATATTACATTCTAAACTATATTGTGTAACTAATTTGTTATTTCTGGAGAAGTTTATATTATTATTATTTTTTTTTTTTTTTCATTATTAAATTTGATTACATTCAATAAGAAATATGAGTTAAAAATATTTCATTGAAGAAGAAGATAAAACTAATATATCTAAGCGAATGAAACAGAACAAGACACAGAACAATAAAAAGATAACGGTCTCAACTGGGAATTGAACCCAGGATCTGGGTCTTACCGGGACAATGTGTTTAACCACTCGGCCATTGGGAACAAATTATTGTACATTATTTATGTTGATCTCATATTAAAAATTCAGAATTAACAATATCATTTAGCAACTATTTTTTCCATATCTATTTGAATGATTGCAAATTTCTAAAAAATTGGTTTGTAATCTAGATATAGTCTCGGATAACTTTTTGTTAAATTGATTTTTTCTAAAAGTCTAAATTAGTATTTTTTTTTTTTGGAAAAAAAATCGTTTAAATAACTTTGAAGGTTAGTAACTAATAAATCTAAACAAAATGTCTTTTTTTACTTTTCTTTGTCTTGTTCTATTTCATATTCCGAAACATCTTTTTTAGTTCTATGTACCTTGTTCTGTTTCATCCATCGTTTAGATTTATAAGTCTATTCATTTTCTTCAATGATATATTACATAATTGGGTTAAAAGTTGTTTAAAAAATTGGAATAATTTTATAATTTAAATTTTGCACTCAGGACAGTGGCAATTCAACATACTTCTGAAAAGTGATGTAAAGTCAGTAAAAATGATGAGAAAAGGCCAACAAATCTAAACTTTTCATCTCTCTTATCACTTTTCAAAAGTGTGTTGAATTGCCACTGTCCTAAGTTGCCCGGTTACCAAGTATGTATACAAGTTTTATAAGTTTTTTTTTCATGTGATAATTTAATTTAAAACAAAAAACAATAACTTAGAAACCCGGTCGGTATTAAGTTTAAAAAGTAAGATAGATGTTTGTTAGTTATTGTTTTATTGTAAATTAAAAGTTTTATTTTAAAATTAAAAGTTTTATTTTAAATTAAAAGTTTTATTTTAAATTAAAAGTTTTATTTTAAATTAAAAGTTTTATTTTGTTTAATTATTTTGAATTTATAAATCGTCATTCAAAAATGATAAAAACCGTTAGGACTTAAAAGCTCTGTGATAGTTCATTTATGAACCACAGTTTTGTCATTTTGGGGCAAGGTCTTTTATTATCCTCCAATTTTAAGTTTTTATTAAGTTTGTTACAAGTCATTCAAGCGTTCAACCGCCATACTTTTTCGTGACCGTAGAGTTTTTAGACCTTTTATGCCGGTAAATCTTGAGCTGTGTCTGTGTAACAAACAAATAGCGTATTTAAGTTCCTACCAGCAATGATTTTACTACTGCACGTGCAAGTCAATTTGGGATTGGCGTTTGGTGACTTAGCAGGGGTGCCCGAGTTTATGGGTAAGGTTTGCGTCTGCCCACCTACTGTGTGGCGGACCAGATTTGGAGCCTTGCATCGCATTGAGAGGGATGGATATAAACGTCCATCACTCCTGGACACACTGAATTTCGTGTCCTTCAGATTTATACCCACCCTTCATACCTTTTGCACAAAGAAAACCACAAAATACTTTTTATTTCAAATAAAATAAATTAATGTTTTATCCGTAAATAATAATATATCTCAAAGATGTGCACATAACATAATTTTATAAAAGAATCCTGAGTACAAAACAGTCAAACAGAGTCCTTTTAAGTTAATTTTATATATTATTTAACCGGATCGAGGCAACCTAGAGGCTTTGAAAAAGTAGAGACAGGGGTTTTATATTTAAATCCACTGCCCCAAAAATCTACAGGGTCAACACTTTGGATTTATTTCCTTTTTTCGAATATTGCAATTTTATTTAAGACTGGCTTTCATACCCGGCTATTCCATCGTATTTTATTCAGGAATATTAAAAACAAAGGATTTTTTTATTGCTGAATAAAGTACTACATTTTTCAATCATTTGTTGGAAACAGGCTACCACTTCATTAAAATCAAAAAAAAACTACGTTTTAAAACATTCATAGATGATGCATATTTCAAATTTTCCTCCGTAGAAATATTAGAATTTTAAAATATGAATAAGTACAGTAATAGCACCCTATAAATAACTTTGCTAAAGAATAACCATTTTTGATGTGATTTAAGATTTTCATGGCCAAAAGTATTATAATGATTAATTTTTGGGGTACTATGCCGTGTTGCGCTACCTCTTACTTTAGCCCACTTTTAAGACAGCATTATCTGCCCTGATGATGGACACTGTAATGCTGTCCAAAACATTGGCTAGAGTAGAAGGTAGCTACACACGGCACAATACTTATACTAAAAAAATAAATCACTATAACACACTAATAACCATGTTTCCTTATTATTATTCCACCAACTCAACGTTCTTCGAATATCTACCCCACTCACCCCACTCACCCCACCTAACAATATCTTTTACTGCATTCTTATGTTTTTATTTGCGAACTGTACGTAGATAATTTTTATAGATTTTTTCTTTTCGCGTATTCCAAGAATTTAAAAAAACTTTAATAATTTAGTAGCTACACGTTATAACAGTGATTGTCTTGACTTTGGTGATGATTTTTGTGCAGTCCCACACATTTCATAAATAAAAAGGTGAACACTGTAAAACATATTTTTCATATATATTTTTTGGTTCCATGATAACTCAACACAGTGACAATTCAACACACTTTTAAAAAGTGATATAAAGTCATTAGAAACGATGAAAAAAATATATTTTTTAATCTAACCTAAACAAACCTAACCTAACCTAACCTAACCTACATAAAAGTTAATAAAGTTTTTGTTTCATCACTTTCACTTTATATAACTTTTGAAAGATGTGATGAATTATCATTGTGATGATTTATCCAGTAACCATATTTTTTAAAGCCTCCATTATCATTTGACAATGTTCATTGATCAAATATTTTTTTGCTCATTTTGTGACAATAGATTTTTTTTTAATTTCGCGTAGCAATAATCTATGTCATTAACCAAATTTTTCGAAACGGTCAATTATTATTACTTCCCACTTGAGTAGCTACCAATTTGATAATGCAAAAAAAAACTTGCAGCATTGTCCAATTTCACAATATAAGACCGCACAGGAGTTAAGTGAGTAAATATATCAATAATTGAAAAATAAATAGTAACAATTATTTTACAACCAATAATTATTCGCCTGAAACACTCATCCACATTCAAAAATTATTGCTTGTAAAATAATTGTTACCCCTTGTGCTATGCATAAAAAAACCTTGTCTTAAAACATTAGTTTACCAAAAAAAAAAAAAATGAAAAATAAATAACTTATAAAATGTATTGATTTTTAAAAATTCTTGCAGGCAGTTGCTATGTAAGGTAACAAAGATATAAAACAAACTTTACATAAATGTTACATAAAAATAACTGGAAAACAAATGTAATATAAAAATAATCACATTCCGCTTAACAAAAAGAATCAACCCTTACATGGAGAAAGAAAGAGTCTTAGAATAAATTTACGTGAAAAATTGGAAATCCATTAACAATTGAATGATGCTAATGAAACATTAATTAATATAGTATGGAAAATTATTTATTTCCCACTTCTCAGTATGTTCTCAAGACCTAAACAATATAACACATTTAAATAGCAAGAACAAATACCATTTCTATAAAAGTAGTGTAAGTCAAAGTGTGTTTTTTTTCATTTAATATATAATGTCGCACCCCAAAGTATTTGCTTATTTCGAAAAAAAATATTACTCCTTGTTTAGTGTAATTTTATACTACGTACAAGAATTTGTTTGTAATTTGTGCGAATTTGTCGTATTTAGTCGAAACTTAAAGAATCACACGAGGAAATTACTTTGCTAATTTCGCAGTTGGTTTAAGTGCATAAAAGTACAATGAAAAAATATTTAAAAACTGTTTTATTAAACATCTTGCTCGAAGGTTTCACTAGAATATACAAGTCACAAATATTTTAGGCAAATCAGTTTGTTATTTTATTGTGGACTGAAATCAATATTCGACACAACTATTGTGGTATCTGTGATTAACAGTTAAATTGACAGGGATTCCGACTTACCCTTGGTCTTTTTGATCGTTATTATGGCCCTCGGGGACACTTCTGGTCATGACGGCACTTCTTCGGCATCTTCGGCAATATACTCGAATTAAATGCAGTAAATAAACACTTCATCGGTTTTCTTAACAGACCGGTAATGTATAATACATTGTAGAAATATCACTCATGTATGTATCTAGGTTCTCCACACTGTCAGACAGGGACAGGTAATTGAGTGGAGGAATGTAGGAACATATTTTAAATGTAGACGCACAAAGTCAACATAACAAAAAAGACAAAAAAAGTCAGTTAGTCAAAAAAAAAACAAAAATAAAAAATAAAAAAATCTAAGAAACTCAATAAATAATACCTCATGCCATACACACAAGCAATTGCTTATTATGGGAGAACATTGAAAAATAATAAAAAATAATCATATCATAATATCTTTTATCTTATTAATCGTGAAATATGTATGTATATCACACATTGTCAAAATTTTTCTTGAATAAATATAAAAATAAATAAAATAACCTAAATTAACTTTAAGAATATTTAACATTACTTATATTTTAAAAGAGGACCTTTCAGTATTAGTATTTTTTCTGTTTCACTTCAATAGTACGCCTCCGCTCGGCTTTTGCAAGGATCAAACAAGATATCATATTAGATTTCTTTCGAAAATGAAAAAAATGACAAAAGCGTATTTAATAATATAAATTTCACGTGTTTAAGAAAGACTGGTTTTAAAAAAAGAACAGCTTCGTTTTTAAAATATCACCCTGGATTGAAAGTTAAATCATTATCCATATTTAGATGATGAAGTCAAAATAAATTTAGTAGACACCTTAATAAAGGACTCTGATCTCTCGACATTAGCCTTATAATATTATCATCCGTAATTAAGAATCCTAATATGGGTTGTGATTCCATCTGTCGGCGATTTACTACCCACGAAGACGTTACACGATGCGAAAATATTGGTTCCATTTTTTTACTTCCAGACAACTTTAACCTCCGAACTACCGAACCCGGTCCCCGCGCACTGTAACCAGCGTGCTCATAGTAAGAGCGCCTCTACGACTAGGTCAGCGAAGGTATAATAATATGCGTGAAAGAAATATGGTGCCTAAAAAATAATTGTTTTATTTGGGTCGCTTGCGTAAAATGCTCTACATTTTGTAAGAAATAACTAAACTAACTAACCATCAGGGATTGCAACAATAACATTTGGCTGTCATCAGTTGTTTTGTTTTGCTCTATCTAAAAATAATTTTATACCATTCTTTTTTGCTTTCTGGCAGAAAAAAAAGTGTAGTGTGTTGTGCCTTGAGGTTTCTTCTCCCTTCTGATCATCCAGGAGTCACTTTTCGCTGCTGATTTCCAGATATTTATAAACTTTTTTACTTCTGTCATTTTCCATACTATTGTTGTAGTTGTTTACTGTTGTGAATAATGGAGGAAGATTTCCCTCCTGGACCCCCTACAAAGCCCCCAGATCCCTCTCCGGACCCCCCAGATGGGGAAAATGTAGAAATTTCTGACAGTGATTCTGTCATTTTGACTTCTACCAAAAAAAGGAAATTTACTCCTTCTTCCCCAATAAAACTTGACTCGCCTTCGACTTCACAGTCCCCACCAGCACTTTCTCAACTTCCTCCAACAAACTTTTACTCTCCTCATTCCCGTGGCCCATTCATAGTATACGCCCAAAAAACTGAGCAAGGAAAAACCATCCACCCTCTTGAATTTGGCAAATTCTTATCAAATAGCAAGAATCTTTCAATCAAGCCTGGAGGTGTAAAAGCCGAGGATCGCTTCCGAATCTCCGTCGAATTCCTCTCAGGGTCAGCTGCCAACAGTTTCATCAAAAATATCTTCATTTCATCTAATTCAAAGTTTAAGGCATATATCCCTACTTTCAATGTCACTCGCATGGGCCTGGTCAGAGGTATCTCGACCGATCTGTCCATCGAAGAAATTCTGTCTTCACTTTCAACCCCCCAGCACATTGGCAATCCCATAAAAGCCAGGAGGCTAAATTACAAGGACTACTCTGAGGGTATAATTTCCTGGAAGCCCTCCCAATCTGTCGTTATCACCTTTGAAGGTCAATCTCTTCCCTCCCATATATATTTATTCTTCAACTCATTACCAGTTGAAATGTATACTTATCCCACCACTCAATGTTTCAATTGCTGCCGTTTTGGTCATACCAAAGCTGCATGCAGATCTCAACCCAGATGTTTTAAATGTGGAGAAAACCACGCAGCTGACCAATGTCCTTCTTCCTCCTCACCTAAATGTTTTAACTGCTCAGGCTCACATACAGCTATCAACACATCTTGCCCAGAACAATCTCGCCAAAAAAATATTAAAATTTCTATGGCCTCTCAGAACTTGTCTTTTCTACAGGCTTCTAAACTATTCCCGCCTGTCAAAAAATCATTTGCTGAGGCTTTATCCAGCAACTCCTCATCCAACCCTCTTCCCTCCACTACAACAACTTCTTCTCGTTCAACTAAATTCACATACAAAAACGCTATCTCTAAACCGGCTCCTGGATACGATCAGCAACAACACAACTCACTGCTCTTATATCCCAATGGTTCACCTCTTTCAAATGCCACAAATGGGTGTGCAAATAATTATAATCCGTCCTCAATGAACTCTCTTAAACTTTCTGAAAAACTCTCCCAAGACAATTCTTCATTTATCCAAACTCTTATTATGCTTCTAATTGACCTTATTTCTTCTCAAACTAATCTACCGTCCAACGCTGCTACTATTATTTCCACATTAAAATCATTTATTCAAAATGACTCTTCAGGATGTCAGAATACTTCAGTGGAATAGCCGAAGTGCTATTTCTAACAAATCTGATCTCCTTAACCTATTAAATTCCAACATTATTTCTTTGGCTGCTATCTCGGAGACTTGGTTTACTCCATCCACCCACTTTAATGTGGGAGGGTATTCCTGTCTCCGCGACGACCGCCCGGAAGGTTCGGGCGGCGGTGCTGCCCTTTTTATTAAAAAATCCATATCATTTTCCCCAATAAATAATATCAAACCCCCCAATGCTGACTTCCAAATGGTTGCAGCTAAAATAAAGGACACATCCTTTATTTCAGTCTATCTTCCCCCAACAGCCCACTTCAATAAACAAACTTGGTTGCAAATTGTAAGTCAACTAAGCCCTCCTTTCTTTATACTAGGCGATTTTAATGCCCATTCCCCCGTCTGGGGTTCTGCTTTCTCCGACCGAGATGGTCGAAGTGTGATGGATTTCCTAGATCAATCCAACCTTTTCCTTTTGAATGACGGATCTCCTACTAGGATCTCACGCCCCAGCACAAACCCTAGTGCAGTGGATCTATCGATATGTTCTACTAGTCTGGCTTCTCTCTCCTCATGGGTGGTGTCCCCCGACCCTTGCTCCAGTGATCATTTCCCGATCACCATTACTTATCAAACTTCTTTCCAATCAGACAAGTCTCATATTTCGACAAAAATTAAAACGAAACACACCAAATGGGATGAATTTAACTCTCATATGGACAAGTTCCTATTAAATTCACCCGCCACCGATATATTTTCCGTCAAAGATGATTATAATAACTTCAAATCAATGCTCATAACTGCAATAAATAAATCAAATCCCCCCCCTAAAACTAAATCTCTCAAAAAACTCCCTCCAACTCCCTGGTGGGATGAGGAATGTTCCAAAGTAGTAAGAATTCGGAAAGCTAAATCTCTTTCCTATCGTTACAATATGACTATGGAGAACTATCTTATATAAAAAAACGCTGAATCCAATGCCAAAAGGGTATTGAGGTCAAAAAAAAGATCCGGGTGGTACAACTTCTGCAGTTCAGTATCTCCGAACACTCCAATTTCGGAAGTTTGGTCTATGATCCGAAGATTTAGATCCTCCTTCAGTTCACCATCTCCTCGAGCGTCTCATTCTAAATGGATCGATGAATTTTTGGACAAAATTGCCCCCCCTTCTGTACCTAACTTAGATGAAATAACGCCCATCTATAATACTCCTATGTCTAATCATTGGCTAGACTCTCCATTCACCTTAATTGAGCTAAAAAATTGTTTATCAACAGTCAAGGACTCATCTCCAGGCAGAGATGGTATACCTTACAGCATAATCAAAAATAGTAATGATAATGTTCTAAACCACTTCTTAAGCATCTTAAATAAAATCTTCCAGACTGGTATAACGCCTGATGACTGGAGTTGTCAAATAATCATCCCTATTTTAAAAACAAACAAATCACCAAATTCTGGATCCAACTACAGGCCAATCGCTCTTTCATCCACCTTCAGTAAACTTTATAAAAAATTAATTAAAAACCGATTAGAATTTTTCGTCGAGAGTAAACAGCTTCTCTCTCCATCTCAATTTGGATTTAGGAAAAAAAAATCCACTCAAGATAACCTTGCCATCATCAGTACTGATATTAATTTATCAATTTCTAAACAGGAAGTTTGTCTTGCCGTCTTTATAGATATAGAAGGCGCCTTTGACAATGTTTCCATCCCAATCTTGAAAAAAAAACTTCTAGGCCTTGGCCTTCCCCCCATGTTTGTCCAATCTATTATTAATCTATTTCTAGATAGAAAAATTTTCATTGAACTTCCAGATATTTTTCCTCAAAGTAGGTCTATTTGGAAGGGTTTACCACAAGGCGATGTATTGTCCCCCTTACTGTATAATATATACACATATGATATGCATGTCACTATTCCCCCACAAGTAAAAGTTATTGAGTTCGCAGATGACATAGCTTTCTTCTTATCATCCAAAATCATCCCTCTCGCCGTCAAATATCTTAACGAAGCCATGAATGCCCTTTGCACATGGCTCACGTTAAATGGTCTTGAACTTTCAATCCAAAAGACTCAGTGTGTCACCTTCTCAAACCGCCATAAAAACCCCCCCGTTCAAATTTTATTTAAAAATTCTCCAATCCCCAACGCTTCTGAAGTAAAATTTTTGGGAGTAACATTTGATAGGAAACTTAAATGGTCTTCCCATATTAATAATTTAGTTACTAAATGCGAAAAAAATTTAAATTTCATCAGATCATTATCTGGCGTTTGGTGGGGTGCTCACCCTACTTGCATTAAGTTGCTTTACAACGCACTTATTCGAAGCCATCTTGACTATGCCTGCCCACTTTTTAGTACTGCCTCAAAAAATGTACTTGATAAATTAGACAAAATTCAATCTAAATCTTTGCGAATTATAACTGGAGCAATGCAATCGTCACCCACCAATTCCCTTCAAGTAGAATGTTCTGATCCTCCTCTTTATTTAAGGCGTCAACTATTTGCTGACAAATTTGTTCTTAAATGTTTAAATTCTAAATGTCATCAGGTTATCCCCAGCGTCTCGTTGTTCATTGACTCAACCCATTCATCTACAATCAGAGCTTCAACTAAACCTCTTCCTGACATCTGTAAAAATTTTAAGTCTCTCTCAGAGCTTCACATCATCCAAAATGATCTACTTCCCTTATACAAATTAAAATATAGTCACGTCACCCTATCCCCAACAATAATAGAAGGGATCGGAATCCTTAAAAGTCATTCCAATCTCCCGGCCCGAACTGTCAATAATATGTTCAATGACATTATTTCATCTAAATGGCCCAACTTTTCTCTTTTATTTACTGATGGATCCAAATCTCCCGACTCTCCTAACTGTGGTATAGGTATTAACGTTTACCACAATAATTCTAATGACAGAATATTTCATTCAATTTCAAATCAATTTTCAATATTTTCAGCCGAGTGTATTGCAATAATAGAATCTCTCAAATATATAATCAAAAATAATTTTGAACATTCCCTCGTTCTCTCTGACTCTCTCAGTTCCCTCCAAAAACTTAAATCCAGTCCTCTTCTTCATCCTTATGATCATTTTGTATGCCTTATTCGAGAGATGATAGCCTCCATTCAAAGCTCTGGTAAAACTGTAACTCTGATTTGGATTCCTGGACATGTTGATGTCATGGGTAATGATATTGCGGATGCCTTGGCAAAACAAGGAGCGTCCAACCCTGTTGTTACCCTCGTAAACCACATTCCCCTATCTGACATTTTTTCCATCATCAAAGATAGATCCCGCAATGTTTGGTCAGAGTATTGGCACATTGCTAGTCAATCCAAGGGAGCCTGCTATGCCTCAATACAAAGGACTATTCCATCAAAACCGTGGTTTCAGCAATTCCCTCATTTTTCCAAAAAAGAAATTTTTTCACTCATTCGAATGAGGATCGGACATTGTTCTGTTCCTTCCCACTTTTTTAAAATTCACGTCCTTGACTCCCCAGATTGTACATTCTGTGGTCTAGAAGTGGGAACTTTAGATCACATATTTTTTGGTTGTCCCTCTCTAAACAAATATCTTCTCTTCTATCAAGCCTTATCTAAAATTGCCTCCCCTCCATTCAACATCTCATCTCTTCTAAGTCTGAACTCGACTCCAATTTTCATTATAATTTTGAAATTTGCCTATTTAAATAAAATTAATATTTAAATTCACCTTTCATTTCTCAATAATTTTAAATGATGGCCAAGAACACCCTTGAAGGGTGAAAGCCAGAAATAATAAGAAAAAAAAAAAAAACTAACCATCAGCCCGTTTCTCTGCAAGGGTAGACAGAGAGGACAGACCGCCAAATATCTCAGTCATGACACACGTCTCTAAACTCCTTTCTTAGTTTATTCACTCTACATGCCCAAATCATCTGAGCGTGCCTTTCTCAATCTTACTCATAATGCTTTCATCAGCCTTGAATTCTTTGCGGATCTGCACATTTCTCAGACAATCATACACAGTTTTATCTCACATACGTCTCAGGGATCTCATTTCTACAGCATTCAATCTACCTCTGCCAATTTATCATCGCCACATATCCGGGTAGTCACCAGCACTCCATTGTGGACTGCAAGCGTTGTTTATTCGAAAAGTTTCAGCCTTCCCATTTTTGGTAACGATAAAAACTGTTCTGTCAGTCACCTCAATTTTAAATTTTATTTCGGCAGGTACCTAATAATTAATTGTACCTCTGACCTCTGACTCCTCTACACAGTTTGAACACTATGAAAAAAAAATTACAAGCCCTTATTTCAGAAAGGTTTATTGACTTTAATATGTTCATATTGAACTAAGACCCCAATGGTTACGCAATTCCAAATATTTTTCTATGGTTACCTAATAAAAAATTATGTTTAGTATCCGATAATACTGAATTAGTCGCGTGGTGCGCTTGTTTACATACTTCAAATGTGATTTACTGTTATAGATTTTCCAATTACGAAAATTCATTCAATTTCGGGAAGCAAGATAACTTGACGTGTATTTTTTATATGGATTTTCAGTAATGGACGAGTACTTATTTTTAACTGGCAGATTTCGATTTGCCTGCATTTAATTGCTAGTTAAATCGTTTTCTTGAACACTTGACCAAAATACACGATATTTTGTTAGATTATTTTATTACTGTAAAGTCGACCACGAGATAAACAACTTATTACCCCCGTCAAAATTATTGACTTTTCGTGACTCTCAATTCTTCATATTTACTCATTATATGCCTTTGGATGGGCTGCACAACGCACGTGAGTCGCTTCCAACCAGCAAAGTAATAATTGAGCAGTCAAAAGGGATAAACAAAGTGTATGCCGTAATAGCGTATTCAAGAATTCCCAAACATGTTATAAAAATTACATTAGGGGCTAACAAAAGGCCCTGAAAAAAAAAGTCATCTTAGGGGATGCTGTGTGGAGGGTCGCTTTAAGGCACAGAATGAGAGGAAATTCTGAGAAGAAAAAAGGCATGTAGGCTGGTTAGGAATCTTGGAAGGTGAGTGTGTTCACGAGTGAATAAAGTATGAATCCATCCCTCCGATTACAGTGCAAGACGATGGGTTGAACCAGTCTCTTTCAATCACGCCGGACGTATGCGCCACCAACACCTATGAACCCGGGAACTCCTGCTAAGTCACCGAACGTAGCGACTCCCCTCGGGTGATCTATGGCATAGTTATCCAATAAATGCTTCCCGGTGTAAACTTACTTGTAAGCCGGGAGAGGCTTATGTGCGTTGTGCGGACTGTCTGAAGGCAACTAGGGATATTATTTTTCCAGAATATTGTTAATAATTACAACCACTTGATGAAATAATTAAAATTATTAAAACCCTCAGATAAAAGACTCCAACGTGATTTTTATTTTAAAAAAATGTTCAAGGAATTATAGACAGCCCTGATTTATTGAGCCAAATCACTTTTAACATACCAACTAGAACTACTCGATCAAAAATTATTTTTAATTACAACAACAATATCAGGACTGGGTCACGTAGATACTCACTTGTATCCAGATTAAATGCAGTTGGCATAATTTCACAGAAATCGTAAATGTGTTCAACTGCACCGAATATAGTTACAATAAGGCTATAGTAACGAACCTCAATAATATTCACAACTAAGCTAAGCGTAATACTATTCTCCTGCAATGAATTTCTACAGGTATAACTAATAGCAAACTTTTTTTCATGATTACTTTTGCACTAAACTATTATGTACATCAAACGTTTGAAAAGCCAATTTGGGCGTAGAATATATAAATAATCTTTAAAATAAGAAATCATAAAATATAATACAGTTTCAACTAAAGTTTCAAATCGTATCGTTTCTGTCAGTAGATTGATTTACATTATCGGTTCTTTCCCACAAACTAGACATTTAAAATTGCATACGCCACATACATGCTCAATGATATTTCAACAATTTCTGACTTAAGCATAGGCGAAGCTTAGTGCTAAATCACTATTTTGAATAATATTTATAACGAATTGGTGTTCATTATGAATACGAAAAAACATGCTTTAGATAAATTGAAGGTTTTCCTATCGTTTCGCTTGGGTAGAATACAAATAAAATTAAAATATAATTAAAAAAAAATTTATGTAAGCTACTAAAAAAATATATTTTAATAGAAATGTTTGAACGCGTAAAGAAAACAACTTAAACAATACATTATTATAGTTTAGATTGTATGTAAGAGTTTCACTTGATTAATTTTTTGCTTTCTTTAAATTTTTACAAAAAAAATAAAAACTTATTCTATACTAGCACAGAACATCTCTGGACTTGACACGGCCTCCGTGGTCAAGGGGCAAGGCTCTCGACTAGCAAGCCGAATGTCGTGGGTTCGTTTCACAAATTATTAATTAAAAATAATATATTGTATACTTACTGCCTGTTCCAGGGTGGAAGATATTATCGTATCGCAATGGTGTAAGACTACAATTCAGAATTGAAAAGTTGCTTGAAATGGCTGTAGCCTTGTTTGGTTACCAGATCTGATAGCCAGGTACTCTCTCACCTTCCTCCTCCCTATCATCTTGCCCTCCCCACTACCTTCAGCTTCAGAACGTACCCCAATTGGGGATGCCATAGTTTTACTGGCTTCAGGCAGTTTTGAGCAGTTGTATGCAAACAAAAAAACCAGTAACAAATCACTAGATAGTATAATTCTTGGATTTGTCAATCTGAAAGAATTTATAAAATATTTGCCTCGGGATTATATTGCCTTTATTTCGACAAATTAGAGAGACGAATGAACACGTAAAAAAAGAGATTTTAATTTTCTAGAATTATTAATTAAATAATAATCATTTTGTAATCATAGGTAGATACTCTATTGCTCGTTTGAATTCACACAATCATCAGTTATAATTTTGAAGATAATTTAAAAAAATTGAGATTATTACGCATTACGTATATGTTATATCACAGAAAACCGAAATTAGTATGTTGAATAATACAAATCTTTTCATCTGTAAAAAGATAATACGAAGCCGTTCAGGAAAATAGCGGATATTAGAAGAAAGGCGAATGCCACTGGTTGGCGAATAAACGGGATAAATATATCAGGAGAGTTAATTATACGTTGATATAATTAGGACGTGGGGGATTTGGTGGCTTGGGAACAATCGTTAGCAGACAGGTGTAAGTAGCAGTTACGGTTGGTTGAACATCCAGAAAGGTTTGTTAGGTTGGTCGCCAGAACAAATTAAATAACAGTTCAGGAATAAAAATTTGTCATATGTTTCACGTAGTACAATTCAAGTGTTTTTCACTTAACAAACGTAGTTTAAATTTTACACAACTGATAAATAACCATTTAATCTACATTAATGTCAGTCATGTAATAATGTCAATAATCAGATAAATAAACTTTAAAATACGTGTATTAGCAAGGAAGGATATAAAGTTATTGGGGTCAATGTGTCTAGCTCAGTGAAATCTATAACTTTTACAATGTAATCAACAGGTGAAATTTCAGATGGTTTTATACCGATTTCCCGAGCACGTTTGCGCTGTTGATAGCCAGACCGATATTGATAAAGAAATTAATCTTAAATCGACGAATGCTAGCAACAATGGATGTATTATCTACGAATTGAGATTCCAATAAGAGAACCTCGGGACCTGGATAAACTTCACCCAATGAACCTGGTTACCCCTGCTAGTTACCAAACGTAGCGAACCACTTAGTGTGATCTATGGCAGAGTTATTGGTAATTAAATAAATATGTCCCGGGCGACGGCCCCTCAGTTCTATAGGAAAAAGAGGATAAGTCTATTGAAATGTTGATGAAGAGATGATTATGATTATAATTTATTGTATTTCTTTAAAAAGTATAATTATTTAGCTGGTGGATGAAGTTTTACTTAGTTAAAAGCAGTAGGTAACTATCTTATACAAACAATTTGGACAGTGCAGTCATGAGGATGCGATATAAACTGTTATTTTTATAAATATCAACCAAGTTACTAAAGAAGGCTCTGTAACTAAGTACTTATATTGTACGCTTGTTATAGTATGTAAAATTATTGAACACCTTTGTGCAACAAAACTCTCTACGACCTGCTATATGTATTATATAGCAGGTCTAGCAGCCTACTGTATTGTACCTGCTTTTACTGTTCATACTCAGTTTATTATGTTTTGTATTATACACTTACAGTTGTTCCTTACTTACCTATAACAATGTTTACACGTAAAAGCCTTCATGTGAATAAATAAAACTGCACGGATAAACACTTTCTGCCAAAGTCAATTATTTTACCAGTCTCAAAAGTCTTCCATTCCTGAAAGTTAAATAACCAAAAAATTAAAAAATAACACAATGGTTTCGTTGATTTTCTTATTTTCCTAAAGAATCGCGGATAACAAAGACGATTTATAAAAAGAAGATAAGTTGATTCACAAAATTTAACAAACGATAATATTATTTATCGTATTATTGTCGAATTATTTCATTGGAAGCCCCTTGTGTTTCCGGCGGAACAGTTCCCCGTGTATTCTAGTAGAGTTTCATTGTGGTAGGGGACGGTAGGACGAGATAAAATGCTGATCCCGTATTTTCCGCACTTGACAAGGAGGCTTCCGCGTGTTTCACGCGCGTTCGTCAGTTCTAAGACTGTTGATATACGCACACACTTTACCGGGTACGAGCTAAAATAAATACGCTTTAGGAAGAACGTAATAAAAAGGCTTTGTAGAACTTTTCGTTTTGATATTGCGTACACGGAAAAAAATGGGTAGGTGTTGCTAATTTATCAAGAAACTCTTTAAATTATTGGGTGGTACCGTAAAAAAAAACAGGATTGCAGGTTATTTCCTGATAAACTTTTAGTAAATTCCTTATATATCAGAATACGTGTTCATGCACTTGATTATGTATGATGAAGAAATGTGAAAATATTAGGATTTTGTACCGATATTTGTATTTTATAAAAAGTAAATGAACCTTTCAATTCATTCGTTAAGAGCCTGCATTCCTGTTTTTAACCAGGTTACGAATAATTTTAAGAGATCCTTAATCAATTAGCAATACTCATTTTTCTCCGTGTCTGATCTGTTATAATTCTGCATTATATTTACGCGTTTTAAAAGGTTTGTTACAGACAAACATTTCCTTATTAAACTAACAACTGAAAATATTTTAATTCCTCTACATTCATCTAGATATTTATTATTTTTTTTCATAGCTTTTTTGTAGTTGTAAAAACTTTGAAAAACACTACGATGTAAAGTAGTTGTAATGTTGATGAATACATTTTCTTTAAAACATTTCAATATTAATTTTTTTCAGTTCGAGAGTATAGCGTTGTTTATCACACTCCGGGCCGTTGGCCAGTTAGTGACAGACGTATTACCGTTTTCAACGTGAGCATGTACAATATCAGAAATATGCGGTTTAGGTGATTTTCAAATAAATGTATTTGAATTTCGATTTGATTTTCTTGAATGAGTGAATGAATACCGGTATGAAAAATCAATGAATGAATACAGGCGTGAAAAATGAATGAATGAATACAGGTGTGAAAAATGAATGAATGAATACAGGTGTGAAAAATGAATGAATGAATACAGGCCTGAAAAATGAATGAATATAGGTGTGAAAAATGAATGAATGAATACAGGCGTGAAGAATGAAGAATGAATACAGGTGTGAAAAATAAATTAATTAATACAGGTGTGAGAAATTAATGAATGAATAAAATGGAATCTGGTAAGCAGACATTAACCCACTTCCCGACGTGGCTGCGGAAACTCGGCAGATTTGTGAACCAAAATTTGTACACGGTTGACATTTGTCACATGAGAACGGGTCGCTTCTACGATTCGTTCTTAAATTCAACAGCTCGGCTGTGGAACGAACTGCCGGCCTTTGTGTTTCCTCCCTCTTACAACATGGGACTCTTCAAGACCCATGTTCACTCCTTCCTCTCCACAAAAAGACCCTCCACACAGCATCCCCAAAGATGACATAGGCCCTGAGGGAAATTATTTTCTTCAGGGCCTCCTGGGTGGAGTGAATATAAAAAAAAAAATCTAAAAAAAAAGATTGACTCGTTCTCAATGACAATGCATTCTATCAACACTAGAAAATCACACCTACACATGCGAACATATACGCATTTCTCTGAAATTGGAAGAAATAATATATAAAACTTTACAATTGTTAATATGTGAAATAATTCTCAGTCTTATCTAATTGAGATTTGGCTTAGGCGTTAACGGTGTTCGGTGAAGTCCGAGGAAGATATGATACGATCAAATGAACTAATATTTATGTGTGGGTAAATACGGCGTATATTGTGAAAGAGGAAAGCATTTAAGGATAATGTATGACGTGGAAACGAATGGAAGGAAATGTAGAAATGGCACGATCATTGCGTGGAAAGATCAAACACTTAAATAAGGAAACTCCTTAAATTCTTCATAATAATATTATTTCCAACCAAAAAATGCACCAAGTTTTCCGGTACCCTATACCCTACTACTCCATTACTTTATGCCAAGCCATTCATAACCCCGAACATTGCCAGGTATAAATAAGCTAGTAAATGATACAATTGCATTGATATAATAACGTTAAAAACCTTTCCACAGCACAGTTTCGTCGGATACCAAAACTCTTCTAACTTATGCATCACTCTATTATAATATGAAGCATGCCAAAAGTCTCTTAAAAAACCCTGTACCCAAATACCAGCATGCAATCATGATTTCCAAATTCATAGGAATACAATCAGCAATCCTGAAATTTGTCCGGAACACGCATCACGATATAATACATAATATTACCCGTCAGCTTCTACTTCTTAGGTCAATCAATCATGATACTAACAGAAACGCCCAACACGGTTTCTTGACAGACAATACATTTTTCTCAAACTAATTAAAGATGGAAATCGTGAAGACTTTGGACGGGTTGTTTTGCAGAATTCGAACAATTCATCAAATTTCAAAGTACGTTTTCGGGTTCTGTGATAGTCCTATTCAAGTTCTGTTATTATATCATTATAGTCTAGTTGCTTGACAGAACTTGAAAAAATCTTTCACAGTCGTTGTGTTTCACAGTAATTGTTCAAATTCTCCGAAACAACCCGTCCTTAGTTTCTGAATATCCTTGACCAAATTGACATCATTATTAATAAATACTTAAGTATATTTTAATATCAATGAAGTTTTCAGTTCATCAATTTAACAGCCATTTAATAAGCCATAACCAACACGTCTGCCATAGGTCACCCTAAGTGGTTCGCTACGTTTAGTGACTAAGTAGGGGTGCCAGGGTTTATCGGGTGAAGTGTATTCAGGATGCGCCTGTCCACTAGCTGTGTGCCGAATTGGGAGAGGCAGGTTTGGGGAGACCCTTTAACCTCTCCAACCGGTCTCTCTTGACGTATCGATCATCCTGACTGCTAGACACACTGACCCTTAGATTTCTACCCACTCCTGATACCTTTTGCCTTCTCCGAACTTACTCTCCTACCTTTTTTAAAAAAATACCCGCTACATATCATCCTCAAAGATGACAAAGGGCCTTGGAGAAGGGAAATTAATTTCCTTAGGGAAAGTATATCGAAACTACAAGGTACGGTGTCAACTTACATAGTATGCAAAATATAATGTCTCTATTATTTTTTATAAAGCTTCTTCTAGAAGAACTCTAAAGAACTCTAGACTCACTACTCTACATTCTACTACTACAGATTGTAAGTCAGGTAATATTGTATTTTTCGCTCCTCATTATATGACCAAGATATCAATTTTTTTTTCTATTTTTGATCTAGTTACAAATCGGTCATTTTTAGCCACTTAATGCATTTTGTAAAACCCCTACCCTAGTAAAGTTCCTCTGACCGTCTGGGTTATTTTAAGGACACAACCACAGATGCACATGTAAAAATTGTGATCGTGTAATCCTTACTTGACGTTCAAACACATACATTTCAGTAAATGGTGGTAGTTAAATACACTTAAGTGGTTTATTATTTAACAATCGGCACTGTTTACGTTATGGTCTCCAATAAATACAATCTTTACTTCCACTTTTGTGAGAATAACAGCACTTGAGTAGAAAAACATTAAAATTAAATAGTTTGAACTGCAGAATCATCAAATACACTTGTCGGACATGTTTATAACACGGGCCTCTTCAAGTTCTAGGTTAGTTCCCCTTTCCTTAAAAATATCCTTGATGCTTCTGTATGGATTAATCATTATCACATATCCCAGGACAGAATTTTGTGTCCTCCTCAAAGACTCTCCACTGGCTTCTATTATTTGCCATTCACCTTAATTCTTCAGTCTTTCCCATCCTGTTCCAATCCTCTTCCAAGCACTCCATACATCTCATCCCCAGTCAACCTAAGTGTCACTTCCACTGGGGCACCCACTTCGTCAAAAATATCGGTGTCTTGTCATCTGGGATTCTTTTAACATTTTCACTGTCCAACTAATGGTTATCCTAAATTAGGTGAGAGCATCATGTGAAGTTAAAAATATATTGTTTGAAAATGGTGTTGAGAAACGACTCCAATTCGTTACCTCAGATTATAAGCCCCAATACTCTTTCAATAGTATTTTATCAATCAATTACCCCTGCCTTCAACAAATAATGGAGGTTAATTTAGGTATCTTTTGTATGTTTCCGGATCGGACTCCGAGTGCCTTTTCTAAGTGGAAGCCATGTTCACTGTCATTTCCCAAATTTTATGACGTTGATATTTGACTCTGCTATTTTTTCTTTTCTTTCATTAAAGGAAACCCCCAGGTGGCGTGTCTAATGTCTCCCACCCCTCTTATAATAAATTTATAGGTTATGTATTTACATAAACCAAGGGAAACTCAGGCAGTGCCTAATATTCCAGCGATTATCCTATAGAATATTCCGTTTGCGATGAGTAAAAAGCAGGCTTAAGTTACCAAAATAACCATAACAATCTCCATTAAAAAAATTATATTTTATAAACTACGTGTATAATGATTTTCCGGCCTCTGTGTTGCTCTGCCCTCCTACAACATGGGTCTCTTCAAGACTTTTGTTCACTCCTTTCCACAAAAATAATCTTCACACAGCATCCCCAAAGATGTCATGGACCTCCAGGGAAATTATTTTCCTCATGGCCTCCTGTGCGGAGTTAATGAAAAAAAAATCAAGCATGAATTTTTAAGCGTACATGATTTTATCTATGAAGCAGGAAATTTGCATAACTATAATAAAACAATAAAAATCTCCAACTGAGAGCTGTGGCGCAGTGAAATTAGCACAGATTTTTCACAGAATGTGTTCGACTACAATACAAAAGCTTATTTCCCAGTTCGTTGTGTTGTGTCGCGCCTCACTTCAGCTTTTCACTTCATCAAGAGCTAAAAAGTTAATAATTTTATACAGTACTGTCAAAAAGAAGAAAAAAACATGTCATGCATTTCAATACACTTTATGTATTTTACTACACACTTTTGCATTTCAATACATTGTTCCTTGTATTTTATTAAACACTATTCAATACACAGCTCCATGTATTTTAATACACTCTATTGCATTTTAACACATTGTTCCTTGTATTTTAGTACACCGTGTTGTTTCAATACACTGCCCAATATATTTTAATACACACTTTCGCTTTTCAATGTCATTTTTGTGCATTTTAAGACACTATTGTATTTCAATGCACTGTTCGATGTATTTTAATACACACCATCGCATTTAAATACAGTGTTCCATGTATTTTAATACACACCATTTGCATTGGAATACACTGATTCATGTATTTTAATACACACCATTGCATTTAAATACACTGTTCCGTGTGTTTAAATACACACTAGTTAATTTCAATACACTGTTCAATGTATTTTAATACTCACTACTGCAATTCAATTCACTGTTCCATGTATTTTAATATATCGTATTTTATTTGATTCATAGTCGAAGTTGGTTTTGTGGTCCGTCCTCTCTGCCTACCCCTGCGGGGAAATGGGGTGATGGTTAGTTAATTAATAAGTTATGTATTCTCTAAACCTACACATTTCTTCAAACTATTACTATCAATATTCGTTATGTGCCCCACAAAATTTCTAATAACTTATGAATTTCAATCTCTGAATTTAACAACAAACCGACCCCAAAACTTCCATGTTTACCAAATCGGATTACATACTTATTAATACATCAAATAAAATCTAATCACCGAAAAGTTCTTCTCATAGTTGACCCTTTACCCCAAAATTTGGCCTCAAAGCATAATTCCAATTGCGTTCAAGAATAATTTAGCGCAAACTAAGCTGGACAAACATGACCATATAAAATTCATCGAGTAATTTTAGATGTAGTAACGCAAAAAGGTGCTGAATCGTATTTAAATTTATGAATCTCACGTAATTATAAAGAAAATATTTTAAATATTGAAGACAATATTAGAGATTTTTAAACGAAAATCTGAAACAGAAAAATCAGAAAAGGAAACGGTCACATCTGGGACTCGAACCCAGGACCCTTGTCTTTCCGGGACAATGCTCTACCAACTGCGCTAATGGGACCCTATTAATAAGATAGGTTTATCTAAAAGACGCTGTCTGGATTGCATTTAGTTCGGGTTGAATCTTGCGATCATACATAAAGATAGTTGCCAATAAAAATGTGCGGTGAAAAAAATGAAGACAATGTTGGTAGTTCTTATTCGAAGTATGATACAGTTAAAATTGACCGAGGGGAATAGGGTCCCATTAGCGCAGTTGGTAGAGCATTGTCCCGGAAAGACAAGGGTCCTGGGTTCGAGTCCCAGATGTGACCGTTTCCTTTTCTGATTTTTCTGTTTCAGATTTTCGTTTAAAAATCTCTAATATTGTCTTCAATATTTAAATATTACAATTTGAGGTTTTACTCAATAAAGTTATTCCGAAAAATGAAAATATTTTATGTGATACCGAGATTTTCCAGTTTGGTAGATACCACAGTATTGCTCTTGTGGAAGACCAACATTGATTATTGAAGCGTTGCTTGAAATTACTTTAGCCAAGATCGACCAGATCTGTACAGGGTTTTTTTCCATACAAAAAGACATACCTACTAAAAATCCTTAGTGGAGGTACACACTTACCCAATAAATTCGCTGTGTGCTTGTCGAGCGCGAGACTGGTGACGTTGTTTATTATTACATCCACCTTCTGTCCGGTACACCCCTAACGTGAAAAAGTATTTTTCACCAAATAGTTTCCTCGGACAGTAAGGTATCTTCTTAAGGGGTTGAACACGATGGTTTTCACAGAAAGTGTGTTGGTATCTTCCAACTGTAGGTATTCGTTGAAGTTCCCGTCGTTGAGAGGTATGTTGTAAGTATGTAGTCGTAAATGTAGATTAAAAATCGTTATCTCTTTGACTGCATGAAACGATCATTGAAGTAATCAGCTTTCAGAAGAATTAATGAATGAATCTCTTGTTACGTAACGGGTGGCCTTCAGGCTCTCTAACCCATTATCGAGTTATGTATAGTGAGTACATGTGAGGTATTTGTTTATAATATTTCTTTAAAGTAAACAAATCACAGCTATTCTGTTACCAGCTGTAAAGCGTGGGAAGGGGGGGGGGGGGGGGGGGGGGGGGGGGGTGGTAGTGGGTGTTAGTACTTGGATCGGCTGGTCGATTTCAAATGATCCAAAAGCAATAATAATGCAGTACGCACACGCCGGCGCAATTTTTCGTTTGTAGCTGAAAAGTACATCTAAAAGTTGAAATTTCAATAAGTTATTAATCTTTTTTACTTCTACCATCATGTAGAATCACCTCACGAAGTTACTGCACTTTCACCCCGAACACCCTGATAGTCAGATATTTGCCAACCTTCTCTTTTTCTTTTTCTTAATTTTAAGAGAAAAAGATTACTCTAATAAATAGGGAATTTGACTAGTTTAGTGGGTATATTATTGATAAAATTTCAATTCTTAAATTTAATTTACCCATCGATGATTTAGAACCGACAACTTGCTGGTCACTAACCAAGAAACTTAACATCCTGCCAAGGGTACATTCAAGTCTTAGAAAAAAAGTAATATTAAATTAAAGGGCTCTCGAGCTTTATAAACCAAATAATATTCTCTTCTTGTAAAGCTTTAGGCATAGCTACGTCCAATAATGTCAGGTGAATATTATATCCGAATATGAATATTATATTTATTGTTTTTGTGTTTAATTCGTAGAACTCCATTTAATTTTTTTATAAATTTAATTTAGATTAAATTTGATAATATTATTATTAAGTTCTGCAAGTGTTTTAGTTTTTTATTATTGTGACAGCTGTTTCGGCTTACAAGGCCATTTTCAAACTGTGGTTAGTCCACATTGAGACGACGTTTTTATACTATTTCAAATGTAAATTTTGAAGGTGCATAGATACATTGATTTATTACTGGTTACACCGATGACATGATCTATTGTTGGTTAAACCAATCTATGTTTTCCCCTCAGTAAATGGTAATGGGTTCTTAATTATTAACTAATGACTTTATTGCTATGAATTATTTGGGTGCATTATACTGCTTGGGTTTGGTGAAAATACTAAGAAGTGGTGAGTAAATTATTTTCCGTACTTTATTAATTAGTGTTAAATTTGGGTCATTCGTTCGTTTATTGATTTCTAATTGTTCAAGTAAATTTAATCTAATGCCCTTTTTTTCTATATGCAATGGTTTAGGAGTGGTTGTTAAGTGGGGTATGATTATTCACCAAGAGATGTTCTGCGAATTTTGAGGATGTGTTTTTATTATTATAACATCGTATATGTTCTTGGAATCTAGTTGAGAATGCCCTCCCCGTTTGTCCGATGTAAGTGGCGTTACAATCGGCGTGGTCACATTTTAATTCATATATGCCACTGTTATTGAGTATAGGGATTTTACTTTTAGAGTTTTTAAGGCTTGTTCCTAAATTATTGTTTGTTCGAAAAGCTATATTTAAACCACATTTTTTAATTTCTTTTGCAATTTTTTCAGATATTGGGCCGAGGAATTCGAGACATGCAAATTTTTCTATATTTTTGTTATTTACCGGATATATTAAATTGATTTTATTTTTATATTTCTTATTTTTTATTATTTTTTCAATGTTATTTGCCTCATAGCCGTTATTAATCGCGATCGTTTTTATCGTTTCCTTTTCCTTTACATAAGCTTTATTGTCTAAGGGAATGTTAATGAGTCTATGTACCATTGAATGGTACGCTGATAATTTATGAGACCAAGGATGATTTGAATTTGAATTTATTGTTGTATCTGTAAAAGTTGGTTTTCTAAATATTTCAAAGGTATGTTTATTATTACTTTTACCAATTGTCAGATCTAAAAAGTTTATTTTACCTTCAATCTCATGTTCAACTGTGAAGCAGATTTTATTATTAACGGTGTTGGCCCAATTAGTAAAGATATCTAACTGTCGGTTGGTACCATTCCAACATATAAGGATGTCGTCTACGTATCGGACATAATATACTATATGTTTAGCTAAGGGAGATTTAAGAATTATATTTTCAATAAAGTCATTAGTAAATAATTAATAACCCATTACCATTTACTGAGGGGAAAACATAGATTGGTTTAACCAACAATAGATCATGTCATCGGTGTAACCAGTAATAAATCAATGTATGCACCTTCAAAATTTACATTTGAAATAGTATAAAAACGTCGTCTCAATGTGGACTAACCACAGTTTGAAAATGGCCTTGTAAGCCGAAACAGCTGTCACAATAATAAAAAACTAAAACACTTGCAGAACTTAATAATAATATTATCAAATTTAATCTAAATTAAATTTATAAAAAAAAAAAAAAAAAAATGAATATTATATATTATATGCTAACCTTGTAGGTTTCAAATCGGACTTCCCATGTATATACAGAGATGCCAGGCTTTGTTAAAAGCTCCCATTATACGATGCTGGCGGATTGAATTATTAATTCATTACGGAAACCTTTAACATTACATCATTATAAATACTCTTTGTTATTATCATACCGGGAACAGAAGCTATTGTGAAAAGTTATATTTTATACTTAAAAGACTTTAGGAGTTAACCCATGCACGTATTATTTTAATATTATTTATACATTCGTCAAAACCATAAATTTAATAACTATATAGTTCAAAACAAATTGACACTTCGAAACGTCGAGCGTCTGCGAAATAATACCTCCGTCGTGTTTAATTCGTCGCAAAAATTTACGCGTGGCACGTCGTGCGCCAGCAGATTCTATTTTCGCAATATGTCACGTGTTTTTTTTTAATATGATGTTTGTGTAATTTTTTCCATCGTACCAGATAATGCGTTTATATATTTTTACAAATATTATAAAATACACCACAAATAGTTTCACCAGAATAGAGAAATGATTTTTTTCTTAGTCATCAATCAATCACAAACATTCCAGGGTTACGAATAAACTGAAAATTTTTGAAAATCTCCTACTACCAATACAGTAAACGGAAAATGTTTCTTGGGTTGTGATAGAAGACTTGCCAGCCGAGGATTTGGTCGCACTACGCCTGTGTGGGACCCAAACGCGATGTCAACTCAGCCACCGACTGGTCAATAAGTATTGTTGACCGTTCGGTGGATAAGATAAGATAAGTAAGATGTTATATAAAAACATTTTAAAGAATTAAGATAATATTCTTGAGCTTTATTATATTTTCCATACAGCTAAATAAGTGTTTTTCATAGTACAAAATAAGGGAATGAAGCAGTAGCAACTTTGTTATTATTTTACATGTTTTAGATGTTCTTTACAAAACGAAAAGCTATAACGCTTATCGCACAGTTTATTTTGTTTCCTAGTCGAATAAAATTTATTTTAGTAAGCTACAAAAATTTTTAGTATGCAAAATTCCATGAAAATGAAGTATTTGAATATTCCCATCGACTGCGATGTTCAACGGGAACAACATTTTTGTGGCTCTTAGGCACTTTCCGCACTCAAATAGTTAGTTTTTACGTAAGGTTAACAGTATTATATTATTGCATTAAGCATTTGAAAAATAAGTGGATCAATATTTTTCGGATAAAATCTACACAAATGGAATCTATTTTCTTTGAAATTTGATATTAAAGAAATATTATGGGATTTATTTATATTTAATTAACAAAGTCTTCCGGCTTTTACGTGTGATACTTTTAGTATAAGAAACATGAGTAAATAACAAAGACAATTGAGATCCTGTTTAAGTAATACAATATTGGAAAGAAAGAAATATGTATATAAAATATATACTGCTTTATCTATCAGTAACTGACTTAAGTTAGATGACGTACACAGTAAATGCTTATAGGTAGGTGTATAATAAGTTAAGTATATTTCAAGATGAAAAGTTCTAAATGAGAGCTGTGTGGAACTCGTATGAGCGTGTATAACATCAACTAATACAACATAGAATTTAAGAACATAACATATGTAAATAAAAAAAAAACTAACAGTGAGATCTTGTACTCAATAAACGATTTAAAAAAATATGTATATAAATATATAAACATATATCTATGTAAAGTATATTACATATAATATCACATATTTTTTTATCGTTTATTGAGTACAAGATCTCATTGTATATATATATATATATATATATATATATATATATATATATACGTTCCGTCACGCCGTTTGCTTTTGACAGGCCGTGTGGTAACCAATAGTATGGTCAGAATTTGAACTGTGTAGTTTAAATTCACACACGTCAGCTATAACCACGGAGGGCCGTGAGCCGACACAATCGCACAAAAAAACGTTCGTCCTGTCAAAACCAATGTTTATACTATCGTCGGTTTTTTATCGGAATAATCCCTTAATACGTATTTTATCGTAATCCAATTCAAAATAACGAGTGCTACCGTACAAAGATCACCGTTCCAGTGCTGACAGATGATTCTCGAGATGCAGATTTCATTCGCCACCCGGTAAGTTGATTGTGAATTAACCTTACGAATTGTTTTTTCGCATTTGCCTGTCATAAACCATAGGCTTCATCCATGCTTTATCTGTATGTAATAGCCCTTTTAAGTACGGCTATCTCAACCCTTGTTCCTTCCTCGAACAATATGCTTAACGGTAGGTATACAATACGTAAAATACATTTCTAGTTGAGATGATGATAATATTATGTCATAAGACAAAAAACCTACTTTTTTAAGAAGTTTTTAAGAAAGTTTAAGAAGCACCTACCTGGCTACTCAGATCTGGCAACAGCAAATAGATTACTACAAGTCAAGCTAACCAGTGACCTCTGGGTTCAGGGTAATTTGACACTTATTATAATAAGTTCTAACGCAGACTCTCGAAAAACCACGGAATCACGGGTTGCTATTGCGTACTAATATCTAGTCGAAACGTATCCTACAATTACGAAGCGAGTACTGGTTCGGTGGTTTCCGGTCGTTCGGCGCAAGAGCATTGGTAGCGTTAAAGGCCAAATTGGTCTACATGGAGGCGTTAAAGTGGAACAATTCTAGACTTCAATAGTCTCTATTCTCCATTTATATATCTCGGATAGTTTCGACAGTATTGAAAATCGTAAAAATACAATATTATAGGTAATATTATAGGTATTTAATTCTACAAACAAACACTTCCAATTTTTAAAATGAAACAGCAAAAGTTCTAGAGTTCATTGAACCGTAGTTACAGACAGATCCACAACTAAAGTTTATATTTTTAATGCAGTTTTATTTCAGTTTCCTTAGAAAAATATCAAATAAATAGATATCACATCTATTGTTACGTAATTCAAAACAACATTTTTATTTTCTTCACACTGAAGAGCTCTTAGTGTTTTTACGCGTAGGAATAAAAAAACTTGTATGGTCTAAAAACTATATTTTAGCTTAAAATTTCACCGTTAGGCTAATCTATTTATTTAATTAAATTATTATCTAACTATTATTATTATATTCTTCATACGAAAACTGAATAAACATTAATTTTATTGACATTTACAATTTCTATGACGATATTAACGTGTAATGACCGTTTACATTAGTAATAAGCTAATACTCCTAATAACGGTATTGATTATTTGATTGTATGTAGCATTGGTTCATTATGTATTCAAACACAAATTTGAAAAATGAAGCGTTTCTATATGTTAATTAGAACAGAATAAAATAACCCATTCATCATAAAAATCATTAAGTTTTGACACATAGTATTCATCGCTACATAATTTCATATGTATTCTTTCACCTCTAGGTTGTCATCATTCTTTAACGTAATTTAAATGAATATAACAAAAAAGACTGCATCGCGACATTTAAAGTTCAAGGTGTATATTTTTTCATAAATAAATAAACATACTTGAAAATAAGTCGAGACGAAGAGAAAAATTAATGTGCGGAAGTGATTTTGAGAGATATGCTTTTCGCGTAGAATACAATTTTGAATAATTTAGTTTTACCAAAAGTCCAATAAAATATACTTGATTTGTGCTTTGAAAAGAGCTTCTAGTAGCATGGTAAAAAACAGTTATTTTGTTAATTTAAGGTTAACCGCGCCATTTAAGGATGCCATCGCTGGTTGATAAAAATTTGTGTTTTCTCTTATTTAGAATAGGGTAAAAGATTAAAATATAGGGATTTTTAAATACTCAAAAACTGAGAATTCTGAGAACAGGAGCTATTGAGACTGTACGAAGAACTATTACTGATGTTTTAAAGGATATGGAAGTATTAAATATACCTGACTGCTCACAGCTGAATTTTTGCCATTTCTTTTAAATTGTAAAACATTAAATCATATTTAATATTTGAAATACTCCTACTTCCTTAATTATAATCCTAAGTTCTAAGGTGTTCTTGCCGTAATGGAGAACTTAGAAAGCATAAAATTGAACCAGTGGCGCCCAAATGTGAAATAAAAAGAATTCCATGCTATAAACTGCAAAGCACCGTAATTTAAGAATAACCAACATATGACTTTTTTGAGGTAATGTCGACCTCTGGACTCATTGTCAGAGAACTTAACGCTATGCCATGTAAGTCGCCTGTCTCATTACTCATTCATAATTATTATTAATCACCAGCCCATATTTGTTTTTCTGTAAAGGCTGTTTTGTTTTTCCACGTAGAGTGTTTTTTATTGCAAGACCCCTGTCTGAAAACGACTACGCCTATGTAGCACGTAGCGGCTACGGTGGGCTCTACGGCTGCCTAAAGAGGAGTAGGGGCGGGATGGGGTGAATAAATGTTTTCAAATATGTAGGGGTAGTTCCGTATTCATTACACTACAACCTTAGTTGAGCATCTCCTTGTCTCAAACCATCTGAATTCTGAACATTCTCCTAAAAAGCTTCAGCTTAACATTGAATTAATGTTTTTTTCGTATATCATTACTGTCCACTCAAAATCATAAAATAATTATTGGGATAAACTTTCGCCTTAACTGGCATTATTTTAACACAATTTAAATCCCGGCGTGCATAAGTAAATTTGATTGTGTCAGTTAACAATTTAATTATTTAAAATAATATAAGGTTTCGAGTCGGGCCATGTCAAGAGTCAGAATAATAGAAGAGTATGTATGAGACGATGTATGAATGTGAATGAGGAAAGAAGTGTGTGCCAAGACCGAGTTGTTTGGCGGTCCGTCCTCTCTGCCTACCCCTGCGGGGAAACGGCGTGATGGTTAGTTAGTTAGTTAGTTATATTTGGTTTGCGGTAAGTTACAGTGAGGAAGATACTTTCAGTATCGCCCTGTTGTAAGACCACCATTCAGAATTGAAACATTGCTTGAAATGGCTTTTAGAGTTTTTGGTGGCCAGATCTGAATAGTCAAGTACTTCCCACCTTCCTCTTCCTCGTCTCCTACCCCTCTCGCTACCGTCAGCCTCACAACATACTCAAATTGGGGATACCATATTCTTACTGGCTCTAGGCAGTGGGGACTCTTGTGCGGTATTCACATTAAATAAATAAATAAAAAATATACTTTGCGTTTTTACAGAACAATGTTTTTACTAAGAATTTTTTCTTTTAGTTTTTTTTCTCAGTAGTTGTTCATGTTCACTCCTTCCTCTCGTCAAAAAGACTCTCCACGCAGCATCCGCAGAGATGACATAGGCCCTGAGGGAAATTATTTTCCTCAGGGCCTCCTGTGTCGAGTAGAAATAAAAATAAATAACAGCTGTATTACAAAATTACTGTGAACGTAGAAGGAAAGATGGTTATTAAAAAAAATAATGAATTGGCTAAACAATTATTTGGTCATCCACGTACTGAGATGTTATACTCAACAATGTTGGAAATTGGCATAAATAATTTTAATTTACAAAAAAACATACTTGTTATTAATTTAACTGCCCTAACCATATTTATAAAAAAACATTAATTCAGATTTTTTTACTTCGTAATAATTATTTTAACCACAATGAGTAAATCATTCAAAAATAACGAGTTTAATAACATCAAAAACAATATAAAATGCTAATTTAAGGAAAAAAAATCAATTCGAACCCCTTTTGAGTAATTAAAACTCATTCTTTATCTCGCGTTTGTAATTGGGGTGATTTAATCCTGGAAATACTGTTGCTAATAAATCAAAGTCAATTTAAACATAAAGCGAAAAGCAGAAACACGAAAAAACAAATCCGACATTTTAACTGTCAAGGGAGTCTTACAAATTATTCCAAACCCTTGATTCAATTGTCAAATTGCTACCATTTCCTTGATGTCTAAATTTTACCTTAACACACATAAAGAATCTGACGCCATTTGAATGTTTTTTTTTTTTACATATTTTTTACAGCTAAAATTAATCTAATCATGGCAGAAAGGGAGCGAGCGGAGAATATAAGACTTTTTTGGATTACGTATTTTTTATTAGTTTACTTTACTACTATATTATAATTTTAATAATCTCGACCTATTGGGCTATCTCTTCCGCCGGCTAGAAGCCAAAAAAAAATCTTTTTGGTTTGTCTGAAGATTGAATCTTCCTGCCCAGGGATTGGCACTTAAACTGCTGTGAAAATCTTTTGAAATGTCTTTTAAAACATTGTTTTTTGGTTTAACTGAGAATCGAACCTTCCTCCACACCAACCGAATAAAACACCGTTGACACCTAAGCCAAATCCTAATTAGATAGTACCGAAATTTATGTCGTGAATTTACTAATATTTTTAATATAATGTCATCCAGTGCTATTCAAAATGATGACTACTAAAACATGATAGATTGCATTGTCATCGATAACGAGTTTGTCTTAGATAAATCAGATGTCAGAAAGTGAGTAAATTTTTACTTGCGAGATTCCCCTTCAGTCATTAATTATTGATTCCGAAAAAAGCCGAAAGCCGACGTGGCTCAGTGGTCCAGAGCGTCTGACCGGACATCAGAAGGTGCGGGTTCAATTCCCACCGGCGGCATTTATTTCAATTTGTATTGATATTATAGGCAGCTAATTATTGCTTTTAATAACTAATTATTCATTCATTCATTCATAACTTTATAAGTTTTTTTCAGTATGCGAATACCACACAATAGTCCCCATTGCTCCCAACCGTCTGGGTATGTTTTGAAGCTGAAGGTATTGGAGATGCGAAGGAGATGGGGTAAAGGAAGTTGGGGTGTACCTTACTATTTAGATCTGGTCATCAATATCGGCTAAAGCCATTTGAAGCAACATTTCAATTCTGAATGGTGGTCTTACACAAGGGCGATACTGAGAGTATCTTCAACACTTGAAATTTGCTGCAAATACACCTTATATTGTTTTCAATGATTAAATAATGAACTGACACAATTCAATTTAATTTAATTTACTAATAATTTATTCATTTATTGATACATTCATTTCATTCATTCAACCAAAAAAACAACAACTAATTTCATTTGATAATTGAATTTGAAATGTGTTGGAAAAAAAAATTCTGATTACAAGTGGGTACCTACTTTATTGCTTGTCTAAATTCAAACAATCAGTTCGAATTTTGAAAATACATTTCATTTACATTGTAAATATTAGTTTTTTTGTATGCCAACAGTCGCACTTATGACCTCTTATATACTTTTTTTTCTTTTTCTGACAAATGATATCACATTGCATAGTAGTGAGTGTACAAGCAAACATTTAGTTATTTTAATCCTATGCTTTAAATGATGCTCCGCAACCACTGTTAATGCCTAAAATTATAGGTTCTTGTCAGAAATCCAAGAAAACCATTTCAGAATCAAAGCTCTCAAGAGGAACGGCTATGCGGAATTTTCCAGCCAAAACTTAAATGTGTATTTGTTATACCTTTTGAGTAAGAAAATAATTATTCAATTTGGTAGAGTATTTTGGCCACAAATTCATATTTAATTGTTGCATGAAAAAGACCTCATAGACGTTCCTCTTAAGCCCTCTTTACAACGATTGACGAAAAAAATAATAAATTATACAAAGTTATAAATCTTTTTGCCAACTTAAAGCAGAAGACAAAAAGTAAAAACACTTAAGGGTCCTTGCGAGATCATCTATTAAAATGTCCCAGATTTTATGTCTCCTGTCTATTTGCCTAAGGAACCGTTCCTAGGGAAGTTTTATAGACCATTCCATAGGAAATACTGGGGCTGGAGTTAGGCCGTAGGGTAGGGAGCTGTAAATTAGTTCCATTTCAATATCCCTTCTGAATATTCCAGATTGCTGGAAAGTTTAATGGAAATTTTTAGTGCCTTTCAATATTATAATGGCACCCCCCGAATGAAGCCCGAATGAAATATTTACCTACCGGCGACGAGAATTTTACAAGGAACATTGAGTTTTATATTTTAATTAAGAAAGTAAAGTGTTTGAGATAGTAGGCTAATGGCTTGGTATAAAAAAGTTACACTTTTCAAGCCACGGTCTGCACAGTTTGCAAAGTATATTATCACTTTGGGGGAAGAAAGGGCGTTAAGCGACGCTATTAATTTCTATTTTTAGGAGACTCTGTAAGACCAATATAAGTTACATTAGAGCAATTCTTAATTATATGTTTATTTTTTTTAAATATTCAATCTACACAAGAGGCCCTGACGAAAATAATTTCTCTCAGGACCTAAATTATCTTTAGGCATGCTGCGTGGAGGGGTTTTTTTAAGAAAGGAGTGAAAGCTCTGTGAAAAAAAAGAGTAGAAGGGGGTGGGTAGGAATCAGTGTATCAAGGAGTGACGAATGAATCAATACCTGAAAAGGTCCAACTGAAGAGGTGAAAGGATCTCCCCCAGCTAGTCTCTTCAGATACGGCCCGCCACGAAGTTGGTGGACAGACGCAGTCGCCAACAAAATCTGGACAAACCTCACCCCATGAACCCGGTCACTCCTGCTAAGTCACCATACGTAGATAACCACTCTGGGTGACCTATGGCAGAAAAGTAAGTTATCCAATGAAAGGATCCCGGGGAGGCCGACTTATTACTCTTGTTACTTTGTTTTATTTCTTGTTGTTATTTATTTGAACTTAAGATCTTATCTTTTCTTTATTAAATCAGCTCTCTTATTTACTTTTGTACTATATTGTACGTGTACAATAAATTGTATTATCTCCCACTTATGTTTTGTTTGGATTGTTAAAATTCACAATATGATGGATTATGCACGTGCAGGCGATGCTTTCAATGGGTGAACTAACAATTTAATGCAATGGCTATAATACCTTGCAATGGAAGGGCCAAATAAATATTTTGTAATTTGAAAAAAAGGTTTGTAAATTAATGTTTCGAAGATTAATTTCTGTTATGACACAAAATATTCATTTAAAATAACATATATTATATTTGCGGCACGTTCCGTAGTGGAAGATACTCTCAGTATCGCCCTGGTGTAAGACCACTATTAGGAAATGAAAAGTTGCTTGAAATGGTTTTAGCCGTGTTTGGTGACCGGATCTGAATATCCAGGTACTTCTCCACCTTCCTCTTCCCGACAACTTCCCCTCCCCACTACCTGAAGCCTTATAACATACCTCAATTGGGTATGCCATGCTCTCACTGGCTTCAGACGGTTGGGAGCAGTTGGGACTCTTGTGCGTTTCATATAATAGTGTTACCTGAGGAAAAAGAATCTATTTTCAGAACTACGAATAAGGACGAAGCCGGAATCAAAACACTTAAACCAAAAAAAAATTTATAATAAAAACACGTAAATTTGTTTTTGACCACGATAGTTTTATTTTCACTCTACCGGTTTCGGAAGATCCCTTCCTTCGTCAGGAGAATATTTAAAACAGTTTTAAATATTCTCCTGACGAAGGAAGGGATCTTCCGAAACCGGTAGAGTGAAAATAAAACTATCGTGGTCAAAAACAAATTTATGTGTTTTTATTATAAATTATGATGAGCCACAAAGTGAATGCTTTTTACAATTACGCAAAAAAAAATTATATTCGCGGATACAATTCAGCAATCCAGAAGATATCTTAACTGGTTTTATGCCCGCATTAAAAGTTACTTAAATATTTTAATTGCTCAGAGTTTTTCTTCCATATTACAATCTAACACCCAGCTTACTAGAATTCACATCAAAACTTTACTAAAAACCACCAGCAACCCCGATCAGCACCGGTAACACGTGAGCCAGTATTAAAAAAATACAATCACACTGCCTTATACTTTCCGCAAAGTACTTTTTTCTATATTTGCATAATTCGACATTTTCTCATCCGCACTCATAAAACTTCAAAGTCACACATACATCAATAATATTATTCAGGCTTCTCACGTATTCTTTTTTGGAGTTTATTCACAGGTACTATTCTGTCCCCTGCGTTTCATATGCCTGGAACTATTGTCATTTGTCATACGTTTTATGTGACTGAGAAGCCTGGGCGCTTCTTTTAACATTCTTTCTACTTCTGCCGGCTTCTGAAAGCGCGAAAGCCTTCGACTCGAATAATTTATGTGCGAAGGTATAAAAGGTTTGCCGGAATCTTTTTATTCCAGGTGAAATTGTGAATAATGAAGATAAATGATGAGGAGCATAGACATATGAATATTAGTAGACCTGCCCTAAGTGATTAAAAGCGTATTATCCCCACTCCCCATACCGGTTCCATTGAGCCGGCTGGGCTCGCGTATGGCTTCCCATGAATCAAAAGAATGTGACGTCATCATTCTTGTTCGAACTAGCGTCGAGCTACGGTCGAGTTCGTTTTACGAAATAACGCGGCAAAATGGTCGGTTGCGCTATGAAAACTTGTAAAAATAGAAGTGAAAAAGAGAATAAACCCAATTGTCGTATTACATTCCATAGGTAAGCATTATTTTAATTTGTTTTAAGCTTATCACATCGTATAATATAGATCAGTTTTAGAAACATATACTATCACGCGATGGACGCGAACAACAAAGCCGTGTCCACAAGAATCAGGGATGTGCCTTCGCCTTTTGCGCTTTGATAAAATATGTATATATATATATATATATTTTTTTTTTTACTCGCCACGTTATGAACTAATTTGCGAAGTCCAAATTTGGCAAAGTAAATTTCTTCTGTTTGCAGAGTCGTAGTTAGTTTCAGAGTATTTAGTTAAGAGACTTTTACAAATGTTTCATAATTTACTTACCCCAGTAAACAACGATGAGCACACTTGAGAATCGCTACATTGTGATGTGATAGTATGTGTTTCTAAAACTGATCCATATAATACGGTGTGAATAAGCTTAAAATAAAGTAAAATAATGCTTACTTATGGAATGTAATACGACAATTGGGTTTATTCTCTTTTTCACATCTATTTTTACAAGTTTTCATATCACAAGTCAACATTTTGCCGTGTTATTTCGTAAAATGAACCGATGATGCCTCGACCATAGTTCGCACAAGAATGATGACGTCACGTTTTCAAATTTCACTTGAGGCCATACGCGAGCCCAGCCGGCTCCAATGGAACCGGTATGGGGAGTGGGGATAATACGCTTTTAATCACTTAGGGCAGGTCTACTAATATTCATATGTCTATGGTATTACGTTGTTTTCGATCATATTCAATTATTAACCTATCAACTGTGGGAGGGACTCCGGAGTCCTCCAAACTAAAATCGAAGATTTTTTTAAAATCAATTTTAACCCGTGTTTACAAAGGAACTGTATGAATAATACGGCCAGAATCGCTTGCGCTAAATATTTCTTTAGGAAATATTTTTTATTTGATAAACGCAGCTTCTTTGACGGCGTTGGAATATATTATCTTCCACTTTAGAACGTGCCGCAAACATCCTTTAAATTATTTTAAATTAGTAAATCGTGAAATAATTCAAATTAATCAAATAAAAATTTTATTTGCACGCTGGGTTTCGAACCCGAAACTTCCCGCTTGCTAGTTGAGAGCGTTACCCCTCGACTACGGAGACCTTCATATCTATGATTTGTAATTTTTCTCACGGACACGGGCGTCATCACAGTCAACAGATTAATACCTTCTTTCTATGTTGGTTCATCTTTAAAATATATTTTTATTCAGCTGTTATTATTTATCTAGCATCGATAATATAACTATTGTACATGTTGTTTTCTCTTAAACTGTGCTTTTATTTTTGTACATTATTTAAACCCCTGTAAGTTGTTTATTGGATGCTGTTCTTACAAATATACTTTAATTATTAACCCTTTTGTCTTTTTCTTTTGATTTCTTCCATTGTCCGTATATATTTATATATACATAATTTATATGTATAACTCGTATATTTTTGAATAATATTATGCATAGTCTTAGAATACTGTTATTATGTCGGTGTATATAATACTGTCTTACTAATTTCTTGCAGACATATTATGATGCTTAAATGTACCTAAAAAAATGTTTATGCAAATATTATACCCAAAAAATAAATAAAAAGCACCTTCATCGACAAAATACTCCCAAATAATACCCCACACCTGGCTATGTGGTGGTGAGAAGTACCTAGCTATGTAAATCTGGTCACTGAACACGCCTAAAGCCATTTCAAGTAGTTGGGGCGATACTGAGAGTATCTACAAAAACAAGGAGCAAATAATAATGTAAATGCTACGTATTATTGTGATGAAATAATGTTTGAAATAATTCGCGTAAATTAATTTTAATTAAAAGTGATAATTACATTATTTTATTATTAATAGGAAAAAAAGCGGTTGTGACAACCCTAGATCATTGTTCGAATGTGGCCGTTGCTTAGAGTAATAATATAGCCGTTGTCAAGTGTGCTTGTCGCTGTTTACTGGGGTAAGTAAATTATGAACATTCGTAAAAGGGTCTTAACTAAATACTCTGAAACTAACTACGACGCTGCAAACAGAAGAAATTTACTTTGCCGAATTTGGACTTCGCAAATTTGTTCATAACGTGGCGAGTAATTTGCGCTCCCATGTAAAAATGTCTATTCATTCAAAGCAGATTTTACTTTTAAGAAGTAAATGGTGATATTATAATGCGAGATGCCTATTTACTGTCAGATTGATTTATTGACGAATCACAGTCATCTTCACTCCCTTCGTTCTTCAACAGTTGATTTTACCCCTCGCCTTTATCTTCTCGTCTATTAATTCCTATGTCTGTGATGAGGAGGCATTGTTTGGAGAACGGAAGTTACGGGTTCAATTTCTATGGAAGTGCGAAGATCGTCAGCTGATCTGTCCAAATTGCCTTTATGGAAATTTTACTGAAAAAATTTTTGTTATTTATTTTTGGGCGGAAAACATTTTGCGTCTTTTTATTCATTTTTTGTATACTATTGTTGTATGTACCTACTCTTATACTTTATTTTTTTTTGTGTACCTACTATTATACTTTATTGTTTTATGTACCTATTCTTATACTTTATAGTTTTGCGTACCTACTCTTATACTTTATTGTTTTATTGAAAGTTTTTAGTTAAAATGCTAACACAAAAATTATAAAAAATACAAGGTAATATAAAAAAAGTGTAAACAAAACAATCCAAAAAGGCAAAGCTTATTAGTTCGTATTAGCAAATTTTTACCATATTACCCATCCAAGCAATTCAAATGTCGCGAATGCAAATCCGGGCATGCGCAAGTAAAATTATTTTATGAATTTGTGTTATTTCACAATGGATTAATTTAAACTAATATATAGTATACTCGTTCTTTATGTTTTTGTTTTGTTTGTTTTTTTTTTGTAATTTTACTATGCTTATATTGAGTTCTGAGTGTAAATATTTTTAGCTTTTTTTTGGAACATGGGACAATGTCATTATCATACTGTGGTAAAGCCATATCGAGATGATAGACTTATTTACATGATTTTGCTTACCAAAACACTATATTTTATTTGAACGATGTTTTAAGTGGTTTATTTGTCGCAATACTTAAAAATAAAATCCTTGCAAAACTTAAAAATAATATTATTAAAATAAAAACTTTTAATTTAAAAAAAAAAATCAATGATTTTTTTTTGTGTTTTGTATATGTAGAAACTGTAAAATTATGTACATATTTAAAATGGAAACTATAGAAATTTCAGATTCTTACCCACTCCTCATACCTTTTTTTTCTTCCCACAACTTCCATCTCCTTCCTTTTTTTAAAAAAAAACTCACCTTACGGCATCCCCAAAGATATGACAAAGGCCATAAGAAAAAATATGTTTCTAAAAACCTTCTGTTTTATTATTCCAATCAGTTTCATAAAGCAAACAATGAAATAATTACAATATTAATTTAGATCATTTTGAAGAGATGCTAGACATCAATTACGTGTAATACCTACAATATATCCTCGTTCTCTCTTTAGCAAAAATGTCTCCAATTTCAAAAACTAGATTTTGTCGACAGACGTCAAAATATGCAGTTCAATAAATTTACTTTGTCCTCTAACTATTTCATAAAGCTATCCAGTTTTTAGGTTGGAATCACTTTAGCATTAACGTGGGCGATATTACCCACATTTTCCTACAGAATTTTGTGAAAGCTCTCAATAAAACATGCTACATATTTTTACTATGACATTCACTAGCCTTATGTAGATGTAGTATTCGAGGATATTGACATTAAATACAGAAAATGGCTTGTGAAAATCATTTATGAAGACCTATTGCAAGGATGCTGAAATAAGTAATTAATCAACAAACATATTTACTATGTCAATATATATACAGGGTGTCCAGGGGTAAGGTCGGCTATTTTCAGGAGGTGATTTTACATTCTACATGATGGTAGAAGTAAAAACTTTTTTTTTTTCAAAATTCCAATGTTCATTTTCCCATACTAAATAATAATCTTTTTTACATAAAAACTGCCTTACAACATTAGAATTTCTAAGAAAAAGTATTTTTTTTTTTAAATTCAACTATTATGTAGAATCACCCACCCAAAGTTAGTGCACTTTACCCCCGAACACACTGTATATTTATCTTTATCTCAAATAAAAAAATTTCAAGAGAAAACAGTGTTCAACTTTTCCGAAAAATATTTACCTAAATTAATCTAAAATTGTTTTAAAATTATAAATAAATCCTCCAGATATTCGTGCAACAAACTTTACAAGGATATATTTGATATTTGTCAGTTTTATATTAAAGAATAATACATAATAGAAGTTCATAAAAAAATAAAGGAAAATAATCAAACACAAACATCATACTGGAAAAATTAAGGAAAGAAATGGTATTTCTGTTCCAATAAGCTACACAGCGATATATCTAAAAGCACGCTCGTTCCTCGGACCGAAAATACATTGTAAACTCATAAGAAACAGTGTGAATTGTCAGCATTCGGTCCAAAAATACCTACATTAATAATTAATTTAGGAAGGATCGATTCAAATAGAAATGTTAAAAAATATGTAATAATTTATTACAAGGTGTCTTATTTCTTTTTTTTCTTCACTTTCCCATTTTTTTCTTCTTTTTTATTTAAGATATTATTTAATTGATAAAATGAGAGATCTATGTAATTTTATATTATGTATCTTCAAAAAAAAAAAAAACAACCTTGCACATGATTAGTTTCTTAAAACAGGCATTGTCTACTAAGAAACTTATGTTGACTGGACTATAACGTGTTCACACCTGTATTGCAGCTTATCCTAGATGCACATTATATTTATCCACTGTGCAAAATAAACTTTTTTTCACTATTTGGCTTATACTACATATCTACATGTATTTTTTTTAAACAAAAAAGTTACAAGTCAAATATGAAAATGTCAGTGGATTCAAAAATCATCACCTTATTGGATGATCACCTAAAATATGACCCTTATTTCAGTCATCAGAAATTCCCAAACATAAAATCTTTGGAAAGCGTTAAGCAATCCCCGTGTTTTTGTTCTGGCAGTCCATGCAAATTGCTACCAAATTATCGAATTAATGAAGCAATTTATTAGACAAACTTATAATTACATACCTTATTATGACATTCCACGATAAATTCACAAAATCCAAGGCTCTTCACTGATAATAAAATTTATTAAAAAATTCAACTTAGTTTCACCAGAAAATGTACATTTTTCATTAAAAAAACTTTTTAATAATGTCCCACTCAAGTTCTAATACCCATGTCACTCTCACATAAAAACAATAAAGGTTGAGAGATACAGCAGAAGCAGCACACTAGTTCACATTCCTGAATAATTCACGTGTTCATAACTGATAATGCATTATTTAAAATGTCGACAGAGCCGTAACAATTCCCGGACGGGACCTAACCGTACATAATACCGTCACACCTTCCGTCGTATATTTTCCAGGCAGGTTTATATTATTCATAGTATTACAGCGAGTTCGGTACGAGGACGTAGATTGGTAAATGTGTAGGATCGCACGGCGAGAAGCGACCGTTCCCCGGTCGTGCCAGACCCCGACTGACTCTGAACCCTCTAATAAATCCTTAAGTATAAAACAGTTTCCCATTATGTGGTGGGGATTCGATTATCCGGATGGAACGCGGATTCGAACTTATTCCTTTTTCAAAAACTGGAATAAGGAAATGGCAAGATTGGCCATTATCGGACATTATAAACTTTTATAAATTATGTTCGAAACTGACAGTTTTTCCGCGCGGAAATTCATGAGCGAGGATTTACAGGGAAAAAACTTTTTTTTTAATGGTGAAATCAAATGATTTACTGTCTTATTTTCCGTGTTTTATTTTTTAAAATCAATAGAATTTTTTTAGAAAGCAGTAATAAAGAAAATTCAGATTGGATTAAAACATAATTTTTTTTTGAAGAACTGAGAAAATAAACGGTTTATTTATATTTCATCACCGAATATTGTTAACTTTAAATAATTATTTTCCACATTAAACTTGTACAGATTTCTCAGCGCAAAGTATTTATAGAGAAATTATTGTCTTCCCAACGATGCAATCCAATAACTCACTGTGTTTTAATGAATCTTTCCAATGATTTTCTGATGCAGAACAAAGATTTACTGGGTGTTATTGATTTACTGTGTTTTAATGATGCTTTGCTATGTGTTTATGAATCTTTTCAATGATTTACTAATGCAAAACAAAAATTTACCGTGTTATATTGATGCTATGCACTGATTATCTGTTTTATTTTTCACTTTTTAATTCCTATTTAATTTCAAAACAGAGATTGAGTAAAAAAATTGAATGAATAAACATTTTCAAGAAAGGGATTTATTTAACTCGATCGCATTAACGTTAAAGTGATTAATCTGACACAATCCGGAAGGTGTTTTAATGTTTTCTTTTTGGGATCTTTCGTGGCATTAAAGCGATTCCTGAAATTAAAAAAAAATCCGGCGTTAGCGATTCGCAAATTTCGTAATCTTGGACGCTAAAAGAGGCATTATTATAGTACGTGTTCTTTGAAATATAATATATATTTGTACGTTGTGGGTCACTTTTGTAAGAACCTCGTTTTTTATATCTGTTTCTTTAAATTTTTGTATTGAATAAATTTCTTAAAATTTTATCTTTAATTTACAGTTTTTATTTATAAAATAATTGTGTAGGTGTTTCCATCCTAAGAGAATATGATAATAATCAGAGTAAAAAAAAAGCGCGTCAAAAACTTATATTTTATTTCATTTTAATTCTTAGAAATCAAATCACCTTGATTTTCTTTCCAATTTCGATTCCAATACAAAACTCGGTAAGAAGACTACGTAGAAGTGAAATGTAATATTTGAAAAATCAAAGCGGTGAAATTCGTATTAATTTTACTTTTAAAATACTACACTTTAGTATAAACTTCCGGTTAGAAGGAATACATTAGGCAATTTAAAAAAAAAATTTCAACTCAAAATTTAAGTTCAGAAAAATATCATGAAATATTTTTTCAAATTATTATTAGCCTGAACTACTAATACAAATTGAAAATATCTCCCGAGAAAAAAATAAGAGAGAAAAAAGTTCTTTGTTTTCAGGTGAAAAAATGAAATAAGAAATAATTTTTGAATGCAAATACTAAGACATATTGAATAATTTGGCGGGTTTGGAATAAACTGCTGTAGCTTCATTGATAGAGTAGCTGACCGGCCATCAGAAGACTGCAAGTTCAATTCCCGCCGGCGGATTTTTTTTGCGGGTTATTCTTTCAATTTGTATGAGTGCTTCAGGCTAATGCATAAAAACCCTTCAAAACATTATAGTCCAGTCAGTGGGGGATAAAAAAGGGCTCCACCTTGCAAAAGGTTAGGTAGTAGCGATTTTCACATATGTTGTTAAGATTGGGACTCTAAAGAAAAAAAAAAGTTTTCGACCTTGGGGAGGTCGAGCTCGATCCGCCATCTTGGATTGAAGGTGCCAAAATTTGGTTTTTTCAAAATAATTATGAAGTGGTTGATTTTACAACCAAATTGTTGAATGCAAACTTAAAGACAACTAAATTATCTACATTTTTTGTAAAAAGGTTTTTTTTTGTAAGTCTAATAGGTAACGAGTTACAGCGGTTGAAATAAGAAAATTTTGACAAAAAATTGTAAAACTCCAGTTTTCTTGATAAATTTTGTACACAATATCATTTTAACGTATTTCTACGTTACAATATACTTATATAGCATCATACGTGTACTCGATGACGTTGATTTGTTATAGTGGGATCCTAGTCTACAACTGACTTGGCAACACTGATTGAGTCCTGGTTAGAGGACGTTGACTGGATGCTCATGTCTGCAGATGTTCTTTTCGATGAAACAATGCCAGTTCAAGTTTCACAAGAACGATTTTTAGCCAGTGAAAATAACAAAGTCCGTCTGATTTCGATGCTTACAAAGCAATTTATACAGGATGATTTTACAGTTAAGCAGGCTGAAGAAGATGCTGATGAGTTGATTGTCAATACTGCGATTTCCTTGTGTTCATCATATGACGCTGTTTTCATTATTGGCGAAGACGTTGATCTCCTAGTTCTGCTGACAGCATTAGCACCACCCAAAAGTAGTATATATCTTCCCAAACCCGGGAGAGGCAAAACTTTTGAAAGACTGTGTTCCGCGAATAGTGTGAAATACAAAGAGGCGGCTGAGAATATTCTGTTTCTTCATGGCATTTAAGGCATTTAGCGGCTGCGATACAACATCGTCCTTCTTCAACCAAGGAAAAACAAAATTTTGTTCGCTTGTGCAAAACGACACAAGACTCAATGCCATGATAGGAATTTTCAAACAACATGATGCAACACCAGAAGACATAGCAGTTGCAAGAACACGCTTTCTTGTTGCTTTGTACGGGGGTGACATGGATAAGGAAACCTTGGAAGAAGTCCGCTACAAACGTTTCGCAAAGTCGATAACAAAAAGCAAATCAATCAAGCAATCAATCTTGCCTCTTTGCCACCAACGAACGACGCTGCACGGTACCATGCATTTAGAACGTACCACCAAGTCCAAAAATGGTATGGAATCCAAAAAAATCCAGAAACTTGGGCTGGAAACGTGACACCAACGGGCTTGTTCCAGTAAGAATGACAAAGAAACCAGCACCCGAGACTTTATTAAAATTTATTTCATGCAATTGTAAAAAAGGATGCGGCGTTGCATGTAGCTGCACGAAAGCTGGATTGAAGTGTTCTATTGTATGTGGATGCTGTAATAGTCAAACATGCTGAAATTCGCTAGAGGTTCACATCGATGTAGAGGACGAAGAAGAAGAGATTTTGTCAATGGAAGCCCAGAATCTCAGTATCACAGGCAATGAGTTAGATGATGATATTGGTGACGAAGACTGTTATTAAGTAACATAATTTATAGTAACATAATTCATAGTAATGTAACATAATTTCGAAATCTACCATCGCTGGTATATCTGTGGACTAGACCTACTGGAGATACCACAATAAAAAATGTGCCATGTTCTATACCTCATGGTGGTGTGGAAATGAGTTTACAAAATCATTATAATTATGTAATGAATAACCCGAAAAAATTACAAAGTTGGGAATTTCATCATTTTTAGAAAAATATTCACATTTCCGCCACTGTAACTCATTATCTATTAGACTTACAAAAAAATATCATGTAAAAAAATGTAGGTAATTTAGTTGTCTTTAAGTTTGCTTTCAACAATTTGGTTGTAAAACGACCACTTCACAATTATTTTGAAAAAAACAAATTTTGGCACCTTCAATCCAAGATGGCGGGTCGAGCTCGACCCTCCCAAGGTCGAAAACTTTTTTTTTTCCTTAGAGTCCCAATCTTAACAACATATATCAAAATCGCTACTACCTAACCTTTTGCAAGGTAAAACTCCCCACTGACTGGACTATTAGTTTATCATTAAAAAAAATTAAAATGTTTTGCTAAAAATCATCAGCAGATAAATAAAATTAAAATATTCTTCAGGGAACATAAATTAAGATAATTTTTCAGTTTTGAATTTTAGTGGCTATTCCAAGGGTTGTTTTAGGTGTTTCGTTCTCTTCCTAAATTCTTAAACACCCTCCTTTCAAAAATGAATCCTAAGGACTGAATTCCGACAACTAGCAAATCATTTTTTACTTTCCGGTACTACTCAATTTCGTTTATTCTTTATCCGCGTTCTTCGGGAAATACGCGTTGTGGAAATTATTTGCATAAAATGATTAATTTATTCTGTACTTAAATGATTTCCTTACGAACTTTGCTTACATTATTTCAGTCCATTTGGTCGATTAAAGTAATTCTGATGGAGCTATAAAAACAATACATAAAACATAAAAAAAAGTGTTTTTGTTGTTTGTTTTTGGGGTGTTATGCCGTGTTGCGCTAACTCCTTCTTTAGCCGACGTTTCGGACAGCGTTGCAGTGTCCATCATCAGGGCAGATTCGGTAGATCCGAAGATGTCACACAAGAAAAGTATATTTTTCACGTTTGTGAAAACGCCTTGACAGCATACCTGCTCTAATTAATATCGCTCTTCTTTGCCTTTCCATATCCTCCATGTCTTTCAGGTTGTCTGTGATAATATGTCCCAGGTATTTGACGACTAATATCCAATTTCTTTCATCTAGCCATACTGAAGGTGTTAGCATGTTTTAGTTTTTGCATTTGAAAACCATAACTAAATAAATAAACATCCTTCATCTTCTTCCCTTTACCACTACATTCAGTCTAACAACACATTCCAATCGAAGATGCCATATACCAACTGGCTCCAGACAGTTTGAACAGTTGGAACTCTTGGAATCAAATAAAATAAAAATAAATTAACCACCGTAATTTTTTTCAGTATAAATAATCAATTAAACTATTGTGTGCGTTTGATTAATCCACTTGATTAAGTGAATACGTTCTGTAATGATAAAATAATATGAAACATAAATTAAATTTTGACAGTTCGCTTTGAGCCAAACTGTATTGGAACGAAACCACAAACGTTAATTATCGGCGCACTAGTCGTTTGTGAATTTCCAAATCGGGTAAATAATAACAACTTTATGGTTAAGTCGATCGCGTAGTTTAACCATACGCCAAAATTAACGATAATGGCTTAACTTCCAATAGCCGAATGGAGATTTTCCGATTAAATTCGGTCTATCAGAGTATTAAAATAAATAACATAAATAATATTATGTTTGCTTCGGTGGTCAGTTAATCCCTAAACTAGTAGTTCTTTGAACAGTTATACACCCGGCGTCCAAAAAAGGTTGTTTCCAAATTGTCCCTTATTTAATATTTCGATACCAAAATTTCCTCTAATCATAAGATTTATAAGTAAATACTTAATTTTAACCCATATAATTTATGCGACATTTAAAAAAACAAACAAGGAATTTACAATGTGTCCAAAGAAAAGTAACTATCTTGATTACATTTTTTTTTCAAACTTTCTGCAGGTAAAACGATGTCACATTTAAAAAAATGATATTTACTGATTATATCACGCTTCACTTATTTTTAAATAATTAAGATGTTTTATTCCTTGTGTACTTTAAAAAATATATTGGTGCTAGCCGATGATTAAAAAACATATTTTTCATCTTTGTCCTTTTAAATTAATGGCATAATATGCTGTATGTATTTTTTTTTCAACCGTGCCCTTTTATATATTTTTTTCTTCTCGATGGTCCCATATAAAATAATGGTTTGTATGTTTTTTTTACAATCAAATATCAATGTATATCATGGTCACACTACATGTTTACTACATTATACTGTAATGAATTAGCTAGAATTAAAATTCAATTGGCTTAGTAGGTACCATGTAGGTACGCATTTCGTAGAAACATTAATGTAACAACATTGTTCTCTCAATATATAATGCTGTTACATTAATGCTTCTAACATTATATATAGAGAGAACAATGTTGTAACGTTAATGTTTCTAACATTATATATTGAGAAAACAATGTTGTTCCATTAATTTTTCTAATTTGTGATTAGCATTACTTTGTCAAATTATTAACCTCAACACAGGCTTGTTCTAGTGAGGTTAAAAAAATTGACATAAAGAGATACAATGTAAAGAAACAAGAAATAATAAACTAAACCAATAAAAATGCCACCATTCCGCAGCAAAAACGGGACGTACAAACAAATTTACAGATAGACGATATGCAAAACGGTAGAGTTAAAACAGAACTAAGCGTAAATAGAAGGTTATAAATAAGTAAACGCCTACCTAAGATTCTACCATTAATTATTTTCAAACCATGTTTTATTTGCTCTTTAGAAAGGACGGGCATCCTTTAAGTTCCTCATCGGTGTCTATTCGATGGAACAAAGTTACGAACATCGGAAAATAAAACCTTCAGAATCATTATCGGTTCGACATTTAAGCCAACAATTCTAATTAATGGTGAAGCAACAAAACAACCTCTTTTAAACAAAGAAGACAAAAGAGCCTTAATGTTAAGTTGCCGAAAAATTGTTGAAAAGTTTTGATTGCAGGCCTTTTGTTAGTGAGAACAGCAAACAAAATTGTATTTTGAAATTCACCGACTAAGTCAGCCAACCATAAATCAGTAATTCCCATAGACATCCAAATAGTCTTGCACTAATATGATATCCAGGTATTATTTTGATGAGCTGGAGGTAAACCACGTGACCATATTTTTGGCACCAAGAGTTTTTGAAAAACCAAGCTCTCTAATGTTAGGCAATGGTTTGCAGCGCAGTCCATTGTGAGACTTTTTTGTGCAGGATTGGAATGTTTTTAAAAACGGATAAAAAATCGAACCATATTCAAAATAGGTTACACAGTGACGCTAAAATCAGTGAGGTAAGTAAATTATTAAAAATCACTAATTGCAAGTAATTATGCCAGACATTTTTATTTACATGACTTGTCCTGAAACCCGCTGAGAGTCACAACTGCAAATAAAACTAAGATTATTTTGTTAAATGCTCTTTTGTCGCTACTGTCTTAGTGTGACTCTTCTAGCAGTTCATCGAGTCAGACATCTTGGTCTTCACTCCTTTGCCGCTACTTTTTTAGGGTGATTCTTCTACTAGTCTGTTATGTCAGACATCTTTCTTCGAATTTATTGTCCTGAAACCGGCTGAAAGTCGTGACTAAAAATTAAACTTGGATTATTATTAAAAAGGCTCTTTTGTCTCTACTGTTTTCGTGTGACTCTCCTAGCAGTCCATCGTGTCAGACATATTAGTCTTGTCCTAAAACCGGATGGAAGTCATGATTTAAAACTAAACTAAGATTATCTTGGTCTTGACTCCTTTGCCGCTACTGTTTTAGGGCGATTCTTCTACTAGTCCGTTATGTCAGACATCTTTGTGCGCATGTATTGTCCTGAAACCGGCTGAAAGTCGTGACTGAAAATTATTTAAAAAAAGGCTCTTCTTTCGCTACTGTTTTAGTGTGACTCTTCTTGCAGTTTATCGAGTCAGACATCTTGGTCTTGTCCTGAAACCGGATGGAGGTCAAAAACAGGATTTAAAACTAAACTAAGATTATTTTGGCAAAGACTTCTTTGCCGCTACCGTTTTAGGGTGATTCTTCTACTAGTCTGTTATGTCAGACCTCTTTGTGCACATGTATTGTTCTGAAACCGACTGAAAGACGTAATGAAATTTATACTGAAAACTTAACTAAGATCATTTTGGCAAAGGCTATTTTGTCTCCGCTACTCGTATTATGTACGGTGCGGTTTTTCTTACCATTCCATTATATCGGCGTTCTGAGTAATGTCTTGTCCTGACGTAACACTAATAGGTTGTACGTCCTGTAGGCTGTAGGGGACGGGAGGCATCACTGGTCGGAAACGGCTCCCTTGTAATCCTCGGTGCGACCAGCCGGATGTGCCTGTCTGAACCAATCTGCTAAGTCACTTCCTTGGCCCGCAGCCTCCCACTTCCGTCGGCCATTAATCTCAGACCTGAAATCTAACCCCGTTCATCTATTTTACAGGAAAACGCAATCTGTGCCGGCGGGTTGTATGATTAACGTGTCTCTCATCCATTGCCTGCCCACTGCAGCCAACAGAATGCTACGTGGAGTTCAAGTTCCAGGAATATACTTTTAATAGCTTTGAGTCCCTTTCTATTTTCATAACTATTAGTGTTAATATTAAATTAAAATAATAAGATTGTAAAGCTTTTTCAATCGGAATGGTGTAATCATGTTAGGGGAATCTTCATACAAATACATTTTAAATCCATTTATTAATACTTTTGATTGATCTTTGGTACCACTTCTACACAAGGTCTGAAGATGTGCACTGCAAGGCAGTTTGAAACTTTGGTTAAATGAGGAGAACGCGTAAAATACAAAATTCAACCACGACTTGTTTATTTTACGACAACTTAAATGTGATTGAAGAAAAAGATAATACTAATACATCTTAATAAAACATGAAACAGAATAAGACACAGAAAAATAATAAGATAACTGTTACATCACAACTAGGAATAGAACCAAGGATCTCTTGTGCTACCGGAACAGGCGTCTTAACCACTCGACCATTGGGACCTATTTATTAACCCTAAAGTTGGCGCGCTATGAGCATTTTGCCGCCCTCTGTAGAAAAACGTTGATATTTCTTAATACTATTGCGCGTAAACTTTGCGCTTTTTAGTAGCTGCTCCCACTATCGTTCGCAACCCATGCCGAAAGATTGGACGCCATCGGCATGCAGGGGGCTGCTTGAGAAAGAGGTTATTACTATCAAGTTTAGTCTCGTCCGGCGGCGATTTGCTCACTGCGCGCCTACTCACGTTAGTAAAAATTGTGCTCTATATTATTAACGGTTTAACACATTTATTTTCTCAAAATGAAAAATATTCAGTTATTATGAAAAATACAAGTGATACTTAAAACTAAATATAAGTATTACTTATGAGTATTATAGTAGGTAATTCTAAATAAAGAAACTAATAAGTAGTCGGACACTCTTAGTTAACCAATAAATTACAGTATTGTAGGTAGAATGAAAAGGTGAATGTTCTATGACGTATCATTATAAACGCAAGTCTATAGCAATTGGAAATTCTATTATGTATAGAGTAAATAAGAGTTGTTTATTTACAAAGTTGAAATGTGGACTATATCTTTTGATACTTTTATTGTAAAAACTAGAAAACCCTTTTTATTTCAATGTATCATACGTGTCCAGAACTATGCCAGAATTTTCAATTAAATTCATATTTACGTAAATGAGGTTGTTTTTTTAAATGATGAATACTGTCGGTATAAATAGCCAAATAATTTACAAATCCAATACTGAACACTTGATGCTACGCTGACAGTACTTGAAGGAGATTGCGATGGTCCTGGTTAAGCCATATATGACCGCAAGGTCTTTTGTAGACACTTTAAATATTTCTCTTAGGGACCAAATTCCTAGCTTTGTTCATATAGAACAAGCATCATCTTCAAAGACGGAAGGCAAATGTATAAAAATCAAAGAAAAATAGACGCACGAAAAAAAGGTGTTGCAGATGCTCAAAATTGCAGTGCAACGAACATTTGCACATTCTTATGTGAAGACCTTTTCGCCAAAGCATATCATGCAGATTTAAAAAATATTTAATGTTGTTATTTTTTCCATTTTTATAAATATTATAGAAGGATAATGTAGGATTACTTAAAAAAGTAAATTAAAATGTTAAATTTTATAAAATCGACTGAAAACCAAGTTTCCTTTGGCAGAGTTCAATAAATATGTCGATTTGTAATTCTTTATTTCTGTTTTACTAAAATCCTGAGAGAATAAATCAATTAAATTGCATTATTCCTACTTAAAATTGTTCACGAAAACGAGCGGCAAAATGCTCCCCACGCGCCTACTAACGTTTTACGGAAAGACGCGCCCACTCTAGGGTTAAACGTCATATTTCTCGATATCATATTTCAAATTTAGAATTCACAATATTATTTTTCAACTATTTTTTTCCCATATATTTGGCGGCTATCTTTCTTCTTCAATAATATATAACATTTATGGGTATAAACTTCAAAGTAAGTAAAAAAAAAAGTTGTTTCCGAATTATTGAAATGTTTATAAAATTACAAGTAATTTTTTTAATGCATTAAAATCAATTCTAACCAGCTTGAACTAAAACGTCAATAAATTCACTCTTAATCGATGTATTTCACCAACAACACTGGTGAATTATATGCTATCTGGGTCCCAAATCAAGGAATTGAACGAAATGGTCAAATTTTTTCATGATAATTGCATCGACTTCATCAAAATACTCGATGCGACCAGTCTATCCATTTGAGAAAATATTTTGTTTTTAATTCATCTTACAGTTGGCTTTTCTTGGCTAAAAGCAACATTGAGATTAAAAAAAATAATATCTCTAAATAATATAATATGGTAAAGAGGTGAGAAAATCATCAGTTTTGGCTTTTATTAAACTTAGGGAACGATAGAAACCTTATGACGTGAAAAATTGGCTGCCGTGTGTTCTCAATTCCTTCCGATTTGTGTTCACCGAGCAAATTCTTCCAAATTGTTCTAATCACGCTCCGCATTTTGTTCGTAGTATTTATGTCATTTACCACGACTATCGTCTTTATAGACAAATCCTAGTGACTTATTACGTAGCTTAATACTGTCTAAACATGTCGTTCACAAAGAAAACTTACTGATATCAAATATTGTTAATTTTTTAAATATCTGGTCAAATTTTTCGTTTTCCTGTTAAAACGGGACTAGTGGCCTATAGCGATTTATTTGATAAATTTTAAAACAAACTATAAAGCAAGAATATGTTATGAGGAAGTCGGAACACGTGTTTGTCAAAATTATAATATTTTCGCATCTCGTCTTTTATATGTTTTTATGCGTTGAGCACTTGTTGACATGTGGAAACCTGGCTATAGTACTTACATTACATGGTGATAATATTAAATCCAAACAACCTATATTACATTTTGATTTAATATGTGAGAAGGGCAATAATTCTTTTTACATTGATATTTATTTATTGGCAAAAACAGTACAAAAACCAATACATTGCAAAAGCGGTAAACAAATTATGGAAGAAAATTTTATACATAAGTATACAGTCAAAACATATGCAAAAGCGGTAAACAAAATATGGAAAAAAAATATACATTAGTATATAGTTAAAAAAAATACAATATTTCGCGCTTAAAGTCGTTGTAGGACATATGGAAAATATCCAAGTTAGCTGGAAGGGAGTTCAACATAGTGAGTCTTCCCAGGGGCATCACCTTTGGTAAGTTAGTTCTGGACCTGGGAAGAATTAAAAGCCTGTGTTGACGGCCTCTCGTGAAATTATCCGGGACATAAAGTCCTATTTTTGACAGAATGTCTGGAATTGATAGTAAACCATTCAGAAGCTTGTAAGCCATCAACAATAATGCGACGTCCCGTCTGGAACTAAGGCTGCAGATATTCAGCATTCCCGAGATAAATGCTGTTGGAAACAGCCATGGGTAAAAACCAAACTCTCTCAATATATACCACTGTCAGCTTTCCCTTCTCTTTCTTTGTCAACCTTCGCTTCTTTACAAACATGAACTGAATTAACATCTCTCGGGCGCTGTCTGTGGGAATCCGCTTATTTTTTGAGGAAATTTTAGATATTAGTGCAGTAGTTTATTGATGTTAAAAATAATTACATTTTTTTATATCCGAAATAACAATGAAATCTGTGGAAACTCAGAAAAGTGGCATATTTCCTTAGCATAGTTGCCGTATTCGTTCATTATCAAGTTAGGGAGGTAACGATTTTTTTTCTTAATCATTTTTTTAAAGTTTTTATATCTCATTTTCATTTTATTTCCATAGAATTAGGTCATATGAATAAAACATAGTGATACAGTTGTTTGGTAATAAAACCATTCCCTATGTTACTGTGAGCAAAGTTCCTATAACCATGTTACCTAAGCTTTGACCTGAATTTTAATCTGCAAAAATACCCTTTGTCCGCACATATTTTTGGATTATTTTGTATATTTACACAGAAACAAAATCTCTTGAACATTTCTTAAAAAAATCTTACTATCACATGTTACCTCAGTTTATCCTATTTTATGCATGTTGCTATCTTATCTGAATTTTTCCATATGCTTTTCATAACATTTCAAAAGGTGAAAGGGGATCAATCATTTATCAATACCTGGAGACATTATTGAATTACCTGCAATTTCTCTCACCGTAGAACTTTACTGCCTCGTTTTCTAGGTAGGATTTTTGCGATAGATTAGTAGTAAGAGCAGTAGCCGGGATAGCAAAAAGTCTTTGTATTAACGTTCCGGATGTAACGAAGCTTTTTAATTCGCGTTGTTTCCTAACGAAAATTTGATATTAATTTTAATTTTCCGCACAAATAATTGTTGCAGTTTTGTATGATATTTGTAGATTTTTCTTGGAGTATTGCACGTTCATTTTCGATGCCCATCTACAGATGTCAACCTGCCCCAATGCTGGAAATTTTGCGACAACCAAAACGTCGCAAGAAGGTACCTAAATGAAACACAGCTAAATTCCCCATGCAAAAGCAAGCAACACAATGAGTGACACTTAAACGTCATGAGTGTAATAAATTAATAATGTAGTAAACAATTTCACAACAATGTTTTAAGTTCATGACTTGGGTTAAATACCATTATTGAAGTTGGGCTCCGGAGAAGTTACTGTTTCGTTATGCTTAATTAATACAAAAACAAGGTTTCCTATATTAAACCTTTAAGTGGTGTTCTTGACGAGGGTAGGTATGCCTCAAGCATTCCTACTTTGATAATGACTTCACTAGGCGAAACAGCTATTTACACTTGACGTCGACTCAAAAAGTTTTTTAAAACATTTTTGATTTTTCACGAAAACGACGCTATACAAATCAGCCAAATATTGTCATCATTATGAATTATTGGTGATGATGACGAATATCGATAAAAATATTATAGCTTCAATATACACATGATATATTATTATTTAAAATAGTTTGATAATTTAAAAATTCTGAAAATTTTATTGTATTTTAATTTAAACCGATTTTTTTGGTTCTCCACGTGATGTAGACTTACCAGTTTCACGCTAGTACCGTGAGTATCTCGATACCGTGTATATTCAGGTTAAAAAACGTTGATTTTTGACAATTAGGTACGTAAAATATTCTGTCAAATAATAATTTTGAAAAATTATAAAATATACCAAAGTAATATAAGAATTTATTTATTTCATTTGTTAACCACATAAAAATCTCTAATAAGGCCTTAAAATGTTGGGATTTATAAATAGGCTAACCAGAAATTTTAACAATACAAAGTGTATTAAATTGTTATATTTTGCCTATAAAAGAAGTCAACTTGAGTACAATTCTCCTGTCTGGAACCTACATTATAATATACTTGTACAAGCTGTTAAAAGAATACAGAACAAATTCTTACTCTTTATAAATTTTAAAATGGGTATTCCAGCAAATACGTTGAACTACAATACTCATTATATGAATATGCTCAAATTGTCAGACAGAAGAATTTTCACCGACTTGATATTTCTATATAAAGTTCTAAATGATTTAGTTGATAGTCCGGTATTGCTAGAATTGATAAGCTTCAGGATTCCTCAACGTAATACTAGAAGTCAGGATTTATTTCAGTGCAGAAATTCTAGGACTAACTACCATATGTATTCCTCTTTGCCCAGAATACTAATGGAGGGAAACAACTATACTAAGTCAGTGGACATCTTCAGTTTATCTTTAAACAAATATAAACTGTTGTTAATGAAGCAATTCAGTTTTTGGAGAAGCTTAAAATTAGTTTGAAATAAAATTTTAAAATTAAAATTAAAAATACTGGACAGGATAGGCATCTCTGGTCAGTTTTGTATAGATTTTGCTCTGCAGGTGAGTGATGATGAAATACAGTCATCTATGCACTAAGCAGCTGGATTCATCCGAATTATATTGTTTGACAAGAGAGGGCACCACTAGTCCTGATTGTCATCTTCTAATTTTAAATATTTTCGTAACAAGAAAAGTGACAGATCTTTTAGAATTACAATGTGTTAATTCAATTTTATTCTAAATTCTACTCTCTTGAGAGCTTGTCGTGACAGATTATTTCATGGTTCGAATGCAAGTTTTATTGTGCTGATTACCGTCCGCTGCCGAATTTGGAGATTAACTTTGAGAATAAGGAATTGCTGCCAAACTCAATGCGAGTGATATATTCGGTGAGTTCTCTGTTTTTTTGTATTTGGTGGCTGAATGATTTGTTACGTCTCCTGCAGAGTGAATTTTGTAATCAACCCATTTTTTTCATAGGGAATTAATTATTCCCTGATGGTCTGTGTGGCTTACAAGCCAGATCATCACCAGTTATGTACAATAAATAATGTATATTTCTTAATATTCATATGTAAAAACCCCAAAAAAGGGCGTTAATTAATAAATAATTTGTAGATCGGCGTTTTAAATAAAAAAATCACCTCAAAGGCGATGTAATAACGGTCAACCTTTGCATCACGTCATTTAATCCCAATCGCGACGCCATCACGGAGATATCGACGACTATGTGGCGTCATTTGATGCGATTCCCCCTGGCGCCACTCAACGCTAACTTCATATTGAAAAATGTTTTCCATGAAAACGCGTTTCTTAGCCTTTTTGGCAATATCAAATTTTCCTAACCCCTTATCTTTTTTTCAGATCATCAGAAACAATTGGTGTTTTATTGATTGAACGGTGATGATTGCAAAGCACTTATGTTTTTATGATGAAGACAAAACAATTGTTACTATTAAATAAATAAACCACCTTCAATCATAAATCGCTTTAGATTTAATATAATAATACTTTATTTCTATTGTTCAAGAACACATTTATCTTTTATTGATGGACAAGTGAAGGTAAAATGACAAGAATTCGATGCAATCATCGTCAAAACTCACAACATTGACACATATGTCGAATATTTATTGAAATGTCTTGTCTCAGGGTAGCAAAAAAATATTTAAGTCATTCATAATATCAAACAAAACATATAATAATATATTTTGATGAAATATTGTTTATTATAATGAATTTAATTCAACCATTAAATAAATGGAAACAAATAACGAAAGAAAACCTTTTTTTCTTTTTAATTTATTTTGAAGATTAATAATATTACAATATTTGGATGATTTGTATAGCGCCGTTTTTTGTGCAAATTCACCTCAAGGGCGCTGTACAAATATATAATACATTTCTACAATGATATTTGTTATAACTAACTTTATATATGGAGATAATATAAAGTACCATACTTACCTGGTAGGTCACTTAAGATTAACACTTAATTAAAATTAACTAATTGTTTATTAGCGAAATTTACATACAGGATTTAAGAAATAATTGGAAAATTGGACATAATTAGACTTTTCAGTATTTATTTTAATAATATATATTTATGTTCTTAAATGAGCGTGTTTAGGAAAGGAAAAGCAAATTTTATGCTAGGCGGTACAAAAGTAATGTTATACCCATCAATGTAATAAAAGATAATACTAATAAATTTAAACGAAACATGAAACAGAACAAGACACAAAAAAAAAAACAAAAAGATTTCAAACCGATTTCATTAATAAATATGTCCCAATGGTCGTGTGGTTTAAGACGCCTGTCCCAGTAAGAAAAAAGATCCTTGGTTCAATTTCTAGTTGTGACCAGTGGCGGCTCGTGACTTTAGAGTGTGACAGAGTAATAAGTTTGAAAAATTCGACATTTTTGATGTTGTTTAGTCCAAAACGATTTTTTTTTTTTTTGAAAACTTGATTTTTGGTACGAAGATTTTCAGATAAATTGCAGGTTGACTTTTCCCAAAGATATTAGAAGAACGAGATATGCTATGTTGGCCGCCGGACCGTAGCCGGAGTACTACCTAATTAGGGTACTTTGAACGGTATCGGGACGTGTACGCACAGAAATCTGTTCTATGTATTAGTGCGGATACCTTAGCGCAAGCGAAGGTGTGCAGTAGTATTGGTGAACAAAACCGGCGACACTCGGCAAAAAAATTCCACTCAGTACGAACTGCGCGTAGCACATCTCGTTCTTCTAATATCTTTGACTTTTCCATATACATTTATAATATTTTTATCCCTGTAGGATAACCTACACCTTTTATTATGTCTTCACGGCTTAAAATGTATGCTTGTATCAAATAATATTTAAATACTCATTTAAGTATCCAGTACGTCTGTCTCGACACAGGTGAGACAGATATCTAAAAATACCTGTAAAACAACTTTATATTGATAATAAAAAATAATAAATTAAAAAATAAATACCAATAAAATATTGTAAAATATTGGCTTTCCTAATAAAATAACATAAACACAATCGTAACTATACTCACAATTACCGTAATAGCAAAAATAATTATTTTGAATTCAAGCACAACTTGACAAACATCGTAAGTCTTCGAAAGTCAACCTCTTGGATTAAGATACGCGGATTGTATCGGCATGAATGTATTCAATATCGGGAATCCCTAAATCACCCCCTCCAATAGTACCTACCCTTTCCTCTACCGTCAACTGTCAACTGTCAAATGCTCATTTGAGATGTCGCTTGTCACCAAGACGAGCAGTACATAAACGATACAAGTCGTATTGTGACAGGGTTGCGCTAAACGCTTAAAAATTGAAAATGTATTTTTAAAATTTTTCTTATACGTATTCCCAAATGTTTATATGGCTTGAAAATCGATACCTGGTACATCTATCTAACCTAACTACTATGAAAATACTCTGATCATTAATGCAAAATAATCGTAAGGTAAATCAAATATACTGATCTGTGCAAAACCAGGAAAAAATCTTCAGAATATCTTAAGAGAGGTTAAATTCTTGAAATAAAAAGTTTTCTTTATTGGTACAGTTTTGGAACGAAGGTTCAAATCGCATCTTAAAAAATTCCATTATATTTCTGTCTTAATAAAGAACATTCATCTGCGAACGATCTGTCCATGACAGGTTTATCATTTTTGTCGTGTCTCACACTTATAAAGACTTATTTTGGTCCAGTGGTCGTCAACATTATAAGCACAGTAAATGTTGTTAATTTTTGAGTAGTTGTTGTTGTTATAATTGGAAATTAACGAAATCCTATAAATAAAAACAGACGCATGAAAGAAGTGAACTTAGTATCAACAAAAATTGGTTTAGAGACAAGTTGATATTTTTATCAAATGGAGGTTTAAACCATGTTTGAGATTTTCAATTTATCAAATTTGTCAACAAAGTGAATTTACAATTATTCAAGAAAATATTAAAGAAGTCTTTAAATCTTACAACATCTGACTGAAGAGATAACCAGTTAGAAATGAAACAATGCCTAAAATCTATTGATCTAGGTAAGTTTAGCAAGCGGATCAGAAAAAAAAACATCCAATCCTTCCTCTCCCTTCAATACATTATTGTAATGTCTTGGATAACAAGCAATATTTAGTTTCCCAGTTGCAACGTTATTTACAGGAGATTATTGGTTTGGTTCGTCAAGATTACAAAATGATTAATTTACGAATATAATTACAAATCAGTCTTACTGGACTAACGTCTGCTCTAGTTGAGTCCCTAAGTTATTTTGTTTACAAATTAAAGACACAGAATTCTACCCCTACAAGGCTGGATTCGGGTATCCCAATCAGAACTAATCGAAAACTGACGTGCGCAAGCGCCTGCTTGCTGAACAGGTAGTACCACCTATGGTTAATTATCAAAACTATGTCTTAACACAATAATAATAAAAAAAATCCTCAAATTCAACAGCAAAATCTCACTGGATTCGAGCATTTGGAATGATATACGTACTAAAAGTGGTTTTGATATTGTTTATGTCAAACCTAACTCTTTTTTTGACAGAAAAATGAGTAACATTTTTCCGCCCCTCAAATTAGATTATCCGTACATCCCCAAACACAGCAAATTTATTCAGCAAAATCATTGTCAACCCTATCATAATACTATGTATGCGTGAGTCCCGTTTAGGTTTACTTGACAGTGAGATTAGCATATACGTCGGTCGTCACGCGCCGCGATCTTCGAATCTGTACCCAGCCCTTGCTGCGTACACCCCGTGGCCCTATCTCTCCGCTCAACCCTCTCTGCCCCTCTGCCGGCTGTATTCCCGCTGTTGGAATCTTCTCACAGTAGAGGAAATACGGTGACTTTTACAGCGAGATTAAATAGTATCAATTGATGTTTTCATGGGGTCCTTGATTTCTTGTGCGAATATTTGTATTTTTTATTAGGTAAGGATTTTGCGGTGATTTTGATGTTCGGTTAACCATTTGGGTGATGGGTATTTGTACCGAAATATTTAAGGGCAGATTTATTTTCACTTTTATGCGAAGATGCCCAAGAGTTCCAACTGCTACTAGCCGTCTGGAGCCAGTGAGGCTATTGTATCACCAATTGGGGTATGTTGTGAGGCTAGATTTAGGGGGGAGGGGAAAGAAATGGGGAAGAGGAAGGTTGAAAAGTACCTGGACAATTAGAACTGTTCACTAAACATGGCCAAAGCTATATCAAGCAACGTTTCATTTCTAAATGGCGGTTTAATACCAGGGTGCTATTGAAAGATACTGAGAGATACTGAAAGATATCTTCCACTAGGAAAAGTGACGCAAATAAACAATATATCTATATTATTGGCCTCCGGCTTGTTAGTCGCAATCCTTATCCGTCGACCACGGAGGTTACCTTCACCAATTATTAATTTATTTCAACTGGTAGCTGGTAGAGTCGTATATACTGTCAGAATCACATTGGTGAAATAAATACCATTCAGTATAGAAACTTTATTGAAATGTCTCTAGCTGTGTTTAGTAACCAGATCTGAATAGCCAGATACTTCTCAAACTCCCTCCTTCCATTTTCTTCCTTTCGTTACGCGAACATAAAATATCTAGTAAGAAAAAAAAAATTCGCTCACTAGGAAAGAGCATTAAAATTCTTGAAAATATATATCTGAAACTATTATTTTATGTTAAATTGTAATAGAAATCAAACATCAACCTGTAAAAACAAAGTTTTATATTAATGGATGTATTTTAAAATACACTTATTTGGTTTGACTGAGGATTGAACCTTTCTCCCCAGGGAATGGAGTCAACAAAGTTAAAATCTATGCCAAATCATTATTTCATATATTTACACCTGTAACGTCATCCGTGTCCGTGTCTGTATGCGTGATTGCTACCAAAATACGTTTTCATCGACAACGAGTCTATCTGAAGAGTTTCAGATCGTTCGGATGTTGGGAAGTGGGTTAATTTCCACTTCGAAGTTTTTTTAATTCAAAATCATACATTCAAGAAAACAAAATCATACATTCAAGAAAACAAAATCATACATTTAAGAAAACAAAATCAGACATTCAAGAAAACAAAATCATACATTCAAGAAAACAAAACAGAAATTCAAATAGAGGTATTTAAAAATTATATAAATCTTTCACTGCAACAATAATTTCAATACCCATTCGTTTATATAGTTTCCTAAACCAGGTGTACACAGCAAATGTGCATAAATTGTCACACTGTTGCAGATATTTTTAATAGCACCCAAAAGTTTGCAGAAAAGAATTTCGCATGTTTTTTTGAGAACAGATTAAGTAAAAAATAACAGTATGTAATTTTTTATTTATTTTAATCATATAAGTATGTTTTCAACTAAACTTTTTTTATAGAAATGATTTATTCCGCGTAAGTAAACATAATTAACTCAAACACCAAACAAATAGTTTTGTTCCAACCATTCTTATTGAATATTTCCTTCAATAATAATAAACACATTCCTTTTTATAACTTTTTGTTAATGTGACCCTTTCCTTCGTTAATTGAGGTCAAATAAATTCATTTTGTAATCTCGAAAAGTTATCTGAAATTTCCTACAATAACAGTTTTACATCAATAAAACCAATAAATCGGATTACCCGAAAACTACAGAAAAATCAGAATCTTCAAACTGAATAATTTATTTGATTTTAATACAATTGACAATTTTTTTATAATAATACAAGCTGTGGCTCAGTCGGTCTGTGCATTTATAAAAATAATAGTGTTGCTTTTACGTCTAACAGATAGCGCTGTTTAAAAATATACATATTTTTATTTGTCACATATATACAATATGGATACATAAAAATACATTCGTATTCGAATGCAACTTTGTGTCAAAATTCCATACAATTCTCTGCACTCTTCAAATATTGAATATTTAAATATATTATTTTACATGCAGATATTTTCTTAAGGTTTTGATGTATTTCTGAAGTACTGTATAATTGTAATCATTTGAAATACCTACTTAACAATTTCCTTTTTGATATTGTATTAAAATTTATTAAAGTTCACTAGAAAACTATTTAGATGGGCAAGAATAGTGATTAAATTATTGGAAGACTGAACACAAATGTCGCTATACTCGTTATTAGACGAAGGTGGTTACAGCGGTTCTACAGCGGAGTTCTGACTGTTTTTGTTAGTGTCGAACTGAGACACAATGTAAAAAATAGACTGAAAGCAGAAGAAATGCGATTCCTGTGTCGTGTTTGTCATAAAATCATAATTCTGTATAACAAATTTAATGAAATAAAAGTAGTGATACAAGACCGATCGTAGCGCAATTAACTAGATTATTAAAGGTAACTTTAGATCGATAATCCACGTTGAGCCAATAAACGGAAAAATACCTGGTAAATAGGATCACATATTTTTAATGCTGATAATTATTTTATGACATCATAACTAGAGTCAAGTCATATCACGCCTTGAATATTTCAAATAAGAAACATTTAATGAAAGTTTTCATAAAAATGGTTTAAAATTTCTTTCAGAAATTATAAATAACCATTAGGAATCTACCCTTTTGGCCACAACCAAAATCAATCTCAATCACCGTCTTCTAAAAAACCCCGAAACTTTCCATGTTCCTTTCCAAAAAATCAATATAACCTTTTCTCAACCTCTTTTGCGAACGTGTCGATTAAATAATATCTTCTGTAGTGGAAATATTCCGGGCATATAATTTAGGGATAGCCAGCAGAACATTATTTCAAAGTTTCTTGTTTTACATGACGCAAACATTAGTCTCTTGTTTTGGTTGTTGTTTTAAATACTTGTTTTATTCTTGCATATGGTTATACGCATTTATTTGATGATTGGTATTTATATCATGTATTTTTTAACCCTTCTTAATGTCTGCTGTGTACATTATAAATAAAATAAAAATTATAAACGGAAATAATACAAGAATATGAGACAGTTTACGAATGCGAACGAAACAAGGAGGGGGTATCAAGGCATCGCTTTTCGTGCATTTAATTTTTTCTACCCTGCCCAACATGAAATAAATTCCCTGATTGTTATATTGCGTGTCGCAAATTTTTAATTTTAAGAACTGTCAACCATGCGCACTCGATATTTCGTTTTCATAGAACATTTTTAATTCAATTTTCATATCTTCGTACATTAATTGGTAAAAATGTTCACTGCAAATTAGAACAAGTTTCAATTGAAGCTGCCGGCATTGTTGTCGATAGACTTCATTGTATTTTTTGTTTCCGTCACAGCTAATATAAACATTTTTGCGATAGGCAAATATCGAACTAATTAATGTTTTTCACCGAGTGTTGATTTGAATGAATGAAACTTTTTTACAATTTTATTTTGCCTTTAGAAGTAGATATTCCGATCAAATATTGGGTGATTTCGAAACACAGTATTATATTATACATTATGCATATTGTTATAATTATGTAGATGTGTTCCCTGTAACTTGCCTTTCCTTATGAATGCATTCTTTTAATAAATAAAAAAAGATATACGAATCACATTACACAATTTAATACTGTTATTAATTTACATATTATAATATAAGTATTTAATGTACTCCCATAAATAAGCAGGGCTTGTGTGTATGGGGGGTTTTGTTATATTGGTTTAAATTTGGTATGATTCAGTTCAAGTGTTCGGAATACTTTTTAAGTTGGCTTTTGAATTCTTTTATATTTGCATTCATGTTGTTAATTTTTTCTGGTAATGAGTTAAAATAAATCAACTCCGATATATTCATGGTTGAACTGTCCTATTGTGTTTTTACATTTAGGAGTAGGAAGTATTGACGTTTGTCTAAGATTTCTGATATTTTTAAAGACTGCAACTTTATTTTGAATATTGTTTTTATAAATTTGTAATGTTGCATGGTAGAAGTATAATGCACTTAATGTTCTGACCTTAAATTGTTTGAATAAAAGTTCGGACGAATATGAATAGGGTTTTTTTAATATAGTTTTTGTGATATGTAAATTATTTATGTTTGATTTTTATATGTACCGCCCCAGCCTATAATGCCGTATTGTATAATTAATCGACAGAAAGCGAAGTATGTGGTTCTAAATATTTTTTTGTTTAAAATTTAATGTTTATAATAAATAACAATGGTCCCAAAGCCATGCCTTGGGTTATTGAAAAGTCACTATATTTTAAATCGCTGACTTGATTGAGTAATTTTACTTGTTGAGGTGTTTTATGTAAATAAGTAGTTATCCATGCTAAGACTTTTCCCATAATCCCTACTGATTTTAATTTATTTATTAATTTTTTGCTGTCGAAAGCTTTTTTAAGATCTATAAATATGCCGATACATTTTTTATCGGAATCTAGGGCCGTATACAAAAAGTTCGTTATTTTTGCTATCGCGTCGTGAGTACTTGTATTTTTTTAATCCGAATTAGTTATAATCATTTTTTTTTCTTTTAAGAATGTCAAATTTGTTTTTTTACAATTTTTTTCAAATATTTTTGATATATTTGATAGAAGTGAAATCGGGCGATAATTTTATGTATCTTTACGACAGTCTGTTTTATAAATGGGGGTTATTATTGATCTTTTAAAGTAATTGGGAAATTCGCCATTTGCTAGACTTAGGTTTATTATATGTGTTATGAGGAGAATTAAGTATGCTTTCATCGATTTTATTGTTTTAGTATCTATGTTATCAAAGCTGGGGGCAGAATCTCCTTTTAGTTCCGAAATAGTTCTGTCAATATCCATTTCTGTGTCTGAGTGAAATTTATTCATTTGACATTGTGTTTTTGTTGTGGATTAGATATATTAGTCTTATTTTTGGATTTTGCTAAGTTTTTCCCCACGTTACTAAAACAGTTATTTAAAATATTACAACATTTTTTTTTCATCTTGTACGTTATATAATTTTTTCCCATCTGAGACTTCTGATATGTGGTTATATATATATTTTTAATTTTTTCATTTATTGTTTGGCCATATTTTTGTCTTTAGCTTTTGTTATAATTTTTGAGTAATAGTCGTTTTTCGTTTTTCTAATTAGTGTACTTAATATATATTTTTATAGTACAATACAATGTTACTGTTAACTAGTGGTTGTGTTATTTTATAAAGTTTATTTTTTTTCCTAATGGCTTTTATTAATCCTAGAGTAATCTAAGGTTTAATTTTCTTTGTTTTTGAGTTGGAAACGATCTGCCTTGTTTTTGTTGCTTCTAAAGCGTGTTTATTTAAAGTGTTTTCAAACAGTAAGGCACTTTCGTTGGCGCATTTATTTTTTTAAATTTCTTCCCATTTTTCAGTTTTTAATGATTTTCCTAATAATTTGTAGTCTGCTTGGGAATATGGAAGATTTAATTTGGGTTTTGTGTTTATTTTTCTATTTGTATCATGAAATATAAGACACGCGTAGTGATCAGTTATGTTGGTTTTCCACAAGGTAGATTTAATACTTTTTATTTCATTTAAATGTATATTACACCAGATGATCTATGCATTTTTTTTGGTTTTTAATTTCTCGGGTGTTACTATTTATATAAGATTTAAAATTGAGGTGCATCATCATGTTAATGAAATTATTTTTTTCTGTTGAGTTATGGTTTGTAGAAATATTTATATTAAAATCACTACAATATTCTAGGTAATTTGCTTAGATATTCACATAGTTCGTTTATTAAGTTAATTTAATTTGATTTGTGTGTTCTGTACACTGTTAAAATTCTGTATAATTATTTTTTTAAATTTTATATCTATTTTAAGACAGTTTGCATATTGTATATAAATTTCTTCAATATCAGTAATTTCACACTCATTGTGAACAAATATAATTAAACCACTATTTTTGTTTATCGGTCTTGTTGTTACGATGCCTTTGTAGTTGATCGATTTTTATCGAGAAAAAAACTTGTTAAAATATTGCCAATTCTATTATTGCTATTCACAATTTTCTTTAAAGAGTAAATTTATTCGCTTTTCAGAACAACTTATAAAAGACGAAAAAACGTAAGGGTACGTATTAATTTGCGAACTGTACCACGAATTACGGGAAATGAACAAATCAACTGCAAGCGGCGTTTTGCGCCATTTGCGGTTGCTTCGTTTCTTTCCCATAAGATGAGGTTCAGTTCGACAGTTTGGCTCGCGAATGTATACGTAGCATAAGATCATAAGTAGCCATTTAAAAAAAAATGTTTAATATCATTATTTAAAGATTTCAATACTATAAAGTTTAAAATCATATTTTAAAAACAGTTTTTATTTTTCGGATTTGTTCAGAAATATTCCATTTATTTGGATTTTATTGCTTTTATTGTGATAAAACACAAATAAATCCTTATTTTTATTTCCAGTTCTTCTGTTTTATAGTATACTGACTATCATGCTATTAAAAGATTATTATTTATTATATTTCTGTTTATTATTCACATTTACTTTCCCTCCTTCCTCCTCCCCATCAGTGCTGTCAAGGTCTGTTATCTAAGTGAAGATATTGTTTCAGCTCTTTATTAGCAGCAGACACATACCTGGAAGTATGACGAACCTCATGCTGGCACTATTGGTGGACGCGGTGAACTCTCTCGTTGCAGCAGATGGTCTAGTTTCTTCACCACCTAGGATTCTTGCTGCAGAGTCTCCATCTTCTATCTTCGTTTCACCTGTTCCTGTACTTCATTTTATTCAACTTAACTTTTTTTTTGTAATATTAATATTTTTTTAAATACTTGCATAAACTGTAAAGTGCGCCTGAGGTGTCTCACAAAAACGGGAAATAAAATAAAATATTCCCAACTAACTTCAGCCTCACAAAATACCTTAAATAGTCTCATGGGCTCCAGTCGGCTGGGAGCAGTTGGAACTTTTGAGCGGTACTCACGTTGAAAACAAAGAAAAAATAGAACAAAGAGTTCTTTTTTTTAAACCATAAACTTAATTATAAATCTCTGCTATGGCAATCACCAATTAATGAACACATGTTTGGTCACAATTTACAAGATTCCCATTCCGTCATCCTTCAGTCGGGTTCCTTCAATTCCCTTAATCCTCTCACAAATGCCTGCCAGTAAGGATCCTGACATTAACAAATTACGATATAGGACACTGATGATGATATATTTATAGAGAATCTGTTACATATGTATAAATATATATTTACATTGAAATCTTACAAATACACCAATGTATTTTTTTTAAAGAAAGCTCCCCCCTTACAAAAAACTTGAGAGTATTTAATTTCCCTCTCTACGTCCGTAATATAAAAGATGACTATTTTACTTGTGCCCTGGTGGAAGATTTAATTTTCTGTGAAATTAAATTCCAAAAAAAGCATGGGACGCCTGTGTTCAAAACTGATTCTTTGGACAGCGTCAATTATATTGCCATTCAAAAAAGAAACACATGGTGTAGAGATATTTAAAAAAATTTAGATTTTAATAACTGTGGAAAGTTCTTATAATCATTATTAGTACACAAAAATTAGACAAATAATTCGCAGAGTGGTAGATACTCGCATTACTAAAAAATCCAAGTGCAACCAGTCAGAGGAATCAGTCGAAATGGCTTTATCCATGTTTAGTGACCAATTTGGATACTTATATAGAAAATTTACTTACATACATCTACATCTACATCTCATTCCCGTCTTTACTTCTTTCGACTTAACAAAAAACCTCAATGAGGTATTTACACCGTTTATTCTCGAAAGATAAATATAACGATGATGAAGCCATTTTAATTTTATTATTATGTTGACGAATACATTTTCTATATCGATTTAAAATGAGCCATTTTTGATTGGCTTGCAAAACTATTTGTTCGTTTTTATTTGTGAACATGGCGTCGTTGTGACGTCACACACGTCAACGTCGATGACAGCGGTCTTACAAGTCTTTAGAGTTTTCTAAGACATGATGACGTTGTAGCCAATCCCCGAACCGTTTTGGAATGTTCGGTTTCATATCATTAATAAATAAACTTCAAATACATATAATTCAGACATTGTGAAAATACCCCACTGAGAATTCCATAGCCCAACTGGCTTTATGGAGTTGCGATACTTGTGCAGAAATGACATTAAGCAGAAAAAATCTGTCATTTTCAAGCGTTTTTATGTTTAACACACTTTCATGGCACTTGTAAAAATTCATCCCCTACAGTTTAACAGTGGGGCTTAACTGACGGACCAATGCTGGTGCCAGCGGTGGCGATAGAATGACGTTTATTATTGTCGGCGCGACTGGAGAGGTATTATTACGAAGGGTGTACTCAGTACTAGCGTCGCGTGTACCCTTCTGCTGAGTTATGATGGCCGGATACGTGTCGCGATGAACCCTCCTCGCGCCCTCAAATAAAAGGCTTTCGTGTGGTGTAAACTGACATTTTCTAGTAAAATTTGGGAGTTTTGTTGACGGTCCCTTTGCTGATTTAAACCACGTTAATTTTTTTCTTCAATAGTCGCAAAATTATTTTGTGGTCTTTTTTAATTATACAAACATGAAACAATTTGTATCAACCACTTTAAAATAATAATAATCTGCATGTTTCAAAGCCAATTGCTTCTTTGTCAGGGTAGTGACAATTAAGATTGGTTTTTGTTAATTATTCGGACAAAGAAGCCATTGGTTTTGAAATAATTAAATTATTAGTAATTTAAATATGGTGTTTACAAATATTTGATTTTCACATAAAAAAATTTAATGTTTTCAACCGGACTGATGACTAAAATAAAGTACCCAAAAAAAAATCGCTTATGAATTTTGATGTAAATTATAGATTCAAACTAATAATCCGATGAGTTGTTTTGGACTTCAATGTTGTCATGGTGATAAGGCATCCGATAAGGCATCATAATATCACAGAATAGTCGTCATTTTTTTACCATTAGCAAAATTGCATCTGCATCTGATTCACCTAAAATCAAAATGTGCATAATATTTCGATGACTTTTTCGAGTTGAAATCTCCAATTTTAGTCGAAAATGGTTTAAGAACTGAAATGTACCAAATCCTTTATTTTAATGGTTTCAAATATTGCACCTCCCAAACCTACCGTCCCAAAAGTAAAAAGTTATTAAAATATATTATAAATCATCCAAGCATAGTTTATTATGAGCACAGATATTGTATTTACTTTCAATTTAATTTAATTTTATGCTAAACGAAAGTCCATGCCAAAATATTTTATTTACATAATATACAGATACCGTAATAGTACCTAAAAACGTGCTTTTATATCACAAAATGTAATGTTTGCAGGTTTGCAAACCCTTAATCTCAGTTTTCGCAATATTGTATTTTATGAAGATATAATATTTCAACTCTAAGCCATCGATTTATAAAATGACCAAAATATATATATATATTTTTATAGTAGGTAAGTTTTTAGATTCTCACGGCCAAAAGCATTTTTATTGTTTGTTTTTGGGGTGTTATGCCGTGTTGCGCTAACTCCTTCTTTAGCCGACGTTTCGGACAGGTAGATCCGGTAGATCCGAAGATGTGTCACATCTTCGGATCTACCGGATCTGCCCTGATGATGGACGCTGCAACGCTGTCCGAAACGTTGGCTAAAGAAGGAGTTAGCGCAACACGGCATAACACCCCAAAAACAAACAATAAAATTTTTTATAGTATTCTAAACGGAACGCATGTGTTGTCATTATTCTATATAAAATCAACAAATGTCTTCGGGGAATCGTTTTACAGCTATAGAATATTGTACACCATATTGGTATGCTGAAATAATTTTTAATATTTGCACTAAAGTTCACAAAACATCAATAACTTCAAAGCGAGAATTTTTTCCCAATTTCCACAGAATCTACCTCAGGCCGACATTCTTTAAAAATCAGCTTAATAAATTCCTTCTGAATACAATTCGAATTTTCTGAGAAAATTAAACTCGAACCCAAGAATGTAAAATCTAATAATTTTTTTTACCTCTTATATAAAAATTTTAACAGAAATGACTAGAAATCGTCGTTTTTCCAATATTTTCCAACATTTATTTTTAAATTCAATTTGAAGAATGGCAGTAGAATCTGTGCCTAATTCTTTTAAAGAGCGTGTAAAACATTACAAAATGGTAAACTTAGAGTTCCGAACAAAAATTTTAGGAAAATAAAAATAACAATTGATAGTTATATACATAATTAGTAACTATACTATAGAGGAAAGGTGACATTTGGCATTTATCTCCGACTATATTCTCTCCGAAGAATTCCTCTGGTATCAGGTATTGAATCTATGACTTCTTTAAGAAGTCCTAGATAATGTGTCGTCACTGGAAGGAACAGTATAAGGCCTTGAGCCCAAGACCGACTTGTGATCTCTGCTTGGTTCAAGGTTGTGCACTCGATTTAATAACTCGATAAACCTAAATATTTTGTAAAATGTTTTTATAGAACATTAAACTCTTATAATAATAACATCCCTACATTAATGGCTGAATTTTCCCTAACTTGATAATTTGGAAATGTGTTCCAAGAGTTAAAATTTTCCTAAAATAAAATGTAGATGGAACCATGGTGGGTAAAATGTAAATGGAAGTGTAGATGAAAAATGAGGAACAAATAGAAGTACTATAGAGGAAAACAGTGCACACCATAACTAGAGGATATAAATATAATGGTTATGCATCCTAACGTACAATGTACAATTTGCATTTCACCAACCATCACAAATCCTGCTTCACAGACAGTATTGCGCCATTGTTCGTCTACTCAAATGCAGTCGTCTCACGGGTTACGTCAACTAAAGACAAATTTATTGTAAAAAATTTGGTAAAATAACAGAACCTATCTATTTTATTCATTTTTAATACGTTGCGAGATATATTGTGATGCATTTGGTTTGAAAACGTTATTTCACAGCTTTGTCCAAATAAAAACAAAAACCTTTAAATGTTTACTTTTTCATATCAACAATTAATGGCTTTTTCAAAATATTTGTCTTTCATCTAAAAATGTTGTACCCAATGATATAATCGCACTTCTGGTTGAACTCCGTAATAGCATTCATATTGCTTAGGTGTACTTCAAAATTGAATTATACAATACTTATTGTTGTACACTTCTTGTTTTACTCGGCTGAGTGACAACAATAGAAATAATTCGCGAATTTCTTGAACAAATGGGAATTTACTTCTAACGCAAGACGCTTTCCAACCTACCACCGCCCCACCCAAACATTAACGTATGGAACTTCCAACGCAAATACCTCGAACAAAATGTATTTTACTGCCAAATTTCCATATGGACCCGTCAGCGCTCAATTGATACAAATTGTTCATGTCCAACGGGTAATTTAAGCGCTTGAAAAGTTGAGGGTTATTCTACCACCACCAATTTTTTATATATTTATATTTTTTTCTTTATTTATATAAGTTTTTGTCCGAATTTTTTTCATCAACCACCCTTGGCACATGCCCGTACCATGGTAGTGAAAGTTTGCATAATATTAAACTAAAAATAAGATCATAGAAATAACACATAAATAACCTAAATGATTTTATCAAGTACAGGATGACTTAAATAATGTAGTTATTTAGTATCAGTAAAACCAGTTATTTGATGAAAACAACGTCATACATCAATATCTGTTGAATGACAACACAATTGTAACCAGCCCCAATATTCCCGATCTTGTTGTGATTTTCTATGGAAAGTTACAATCTAATAGTAATATTAATCAAATCATAAACAAAGCTGCTAAAATTGTGCCGCTTACTGTAATGGTAGTAGGAGGTTTTCAAATATTATCAGGTAATTCGTAACCCGGGAATGTTATCTTTCTTTAAAAAACATATATTTATTTGTTAATTATTATTTGATAATTATTATTCAATTGGCTATAAAAACAATTATTAACCTCCATACAAAGAGCACACTTACTGCTTTCTTGTTATAAACGGGACTGTGAGCATATAACGAATTGACAAAATTCATTCGAATATGTTATGATATGAGATGAGATCTTATTCAAATGTATTCTGAATGACTAATATTTCACTAGGAAATGGTCTTGCAATCCCATTTTTAACAGTATTTTGATAGCCGTACTCATTTTTCTCCATCTGGTTTCTAAAAAATGCAATAGATTCTCATTCATCAATTTATTGAATTTGTGTTTCTGCCTATTTTCAATAAACTATATATAACATGACAGATTCCACCACTGCATTGAATATTTCCCACTATCAATGTTTTGACGAGTCTACTCCGGAATCCCTGTCAAAATAGTGTCCTGAATTGCACGGAGCTATAAATTACTACAACAAATAGCTGATATTTGTTCAGAAGCCCGACATTATTATGAAATGAAACAGGGACGTACGAGTTTTTTCAGTTGTAAAATTATTATACTATGGGTAAATACAAATATGTACTATGAACATCTATCTTCCATCCATATAAATAAAAATGCAAATGTTCGTTTGATCAAAATCTTTAATGACCGAAAGTTCTTCACGAAAACGTTGCATTCGAATACGCTTGTGTTTATATATACCTATATTATATAGAACAGAATGCAGGTCTAAACTAAAAACTTAACTTTTTAAGCTGTCATACCCATTGATGTATTATACTAGATTAGCCAAGTCTAGTTAAATTCATTTTAAAAATAATGCCACGTAGCATACGTCACAAATATGGAGATGAACTTAACAACCCAACTCTGTTTAAACTCCTTGTACAACCGTTCAAACTCGTAAGCGAAACCACGGAGAATTTGTTGTCAGAGGTGTTGTAATATGGACATAATTCAAATTTAAATATTTGGAACTCGGTTATTTTTGTGATTGAAAAAATGAACTTGCCCAGCATAGCTGACAAGCAAAATAGACCAACAAAAGGTAAAACGCAATGCACAGTGCTCATTTCGCATTGCGACATGCGTGGGCCTTTTCATAAATGTGCATGTGAACCAAACCAAAATTTTGTTGGGGTTATTTTTAAATGAATATGCCGTGTCTAGTCTAATTTAGACTATGGTCATACCCTTTAATTAAATATACCATTCCTGAGAGAAAGTCCAGTTATATTCAATTTTCCAACTATGTCCTAAATCCTGTATCTAAATTTCGCTAAAAAACAATTAGTTAATTAAGTGTTAATCTCAAGTGATCTAGCAGGTAAGTATTGTACTGAATATTATCTCCATAAATAGTTAGTAATAACATAGGTCACTGTAGAAATGTATTATAGATTTGTACAGCGCTCTTGAGGTGATTTTGCACAAAAACGGCGCTATACAAGTCATACAATTATTATCATTATTATTAAATCACCTGTGACAGGTAAAAAAAAGTTTTTTAAACAGCGCCATCTTTTGGACGGAAAAGCAACACACGCTATTGTTTCTATATCTGCACAGACAGAATGAGCGACAGCAACGCGTGGCGGGGGACTTAAAATCTGTGAATATTTCCTAGACCTCCGTGGTCGAGCGGTTAAGGTCCTTAACTACAAATCCAGAGGTTCCGATTTGATGGACGGATGCAAACAAATTGTATTTTATTAATTTGTCTAATTTCACATTCAATTAATATAAAAAATATACACACTCATAGTAGAAATGGCTTAAGTTGCGTTTTATGACCAGATCTGAATAGTCAGTTACTTCTCAACCTTCCTTTTTCTTATCTTCTTTCCACCACCTCCTTATAACACGTCTCAATTGTGGATGCCATAATCCCACTGGGCCGGATTGTTGACAGCAGTTGGGACTCTTGAAAAAAAAACACAATTTATTTTTGGTCCAGGTATATATAATTTTTTTTAAAGTCAAATATTATATTTACCAGATGAAGATTGAAGCTAGTTTTAGAAGTAGGTGATATACTTACACGACGACTTGTTCAAGATACCTCACGGCAGAACAGATATTTTAGCATAGCGTAGCATGACCCGAAGAATGGTACTTTTGAATGATATGTCCAAAAAGGACTGAATAAAACAGTTACATATGACAGGATAATATAAGATGAAAATTTAAAAAATACAAAGACATAAAAAAGTGCATACCAAAAATTCCGCAAATAAAAAGCCTGTGCAATTACTCTTTAAGGCGATGCACTACATCGTGTAATATTTTAAATCGAGCCGTTATCAATAAAACCTCTCACGTAGATGGCGATAAAGTTTAAATTCCCGCCTAATACCATCCGTCTGTTTTGATTTATGCAAGAAAAAAACATGGCCAAAAGGTGCCTTTTATTTAATTTTGTGGATGTTTAGGAATAAATATTTAATTTTTGTCCAATCATTTTATAAATAACGTAATTTGCGACATTATATAATAAAATCAAAACCGAAAATGGGTTCAAAAGTAGGAGATTTTGTACTTTAAAGCAGTTTTCATAGACCTTATACATTATTTTTTTCTGGGCTTATAAAAAGACTTCTCTAAAAAATACGCGATTATTTCAAAGGCCAAGATATATTCTACTCGCAGTATTTAATTAAAGCATCTGAAACATTTCTAGGCGACCAAATTTTCAAACCAAAAACACATGATTTTGCATTACTGCGTAGTGCATCGCCTTAAATAGACTTATAACTCTTTTGGGGAATGTTAGGAATGCTATAATCAAAACAATTATACCGACTGGATGTTACGTTTAATATAAAAATTAGTTTAAACGTTTGAAATCTCCTTAGAAGGGTATTGATTTCATCGTTAAGTTAAAATGGCCATATTGAAATAGCTTCAAGACCCGAGACCGTCTGGGAACAATATTATGCAAATGAACGGAAATAAGATTTCCCTACAAAGCAAAGCTGAACAAATAGATTTTGTATCTGTGTCAGGGTAAAATTGGCTCAATTAGTGACTCGTGGCTCGCTGGCTCGAAATCTCCCGACATCTAGGGAAACTTCGCTTCGAGTGTAATTATTTTATTTTATAAGTATAAATAATAACACAAACGAAGGAGAACTGTTGTTCTAAGCATCGTTCTTTTTGTTGAAAACTTTCCGTAAGCTGTTCTCTTCTGAGGTTGTTTGTTGCTTTACATATTAGCTATGTTGTCTTATTTGAAATGTTTATTAATGTAATAAGACAGAGGTAAGTATTAAATGTTTTAAACTTATTGAACATGTCCTTATACCTTTACGTTTTCTCTTCGTATGGTGAAGGGGGCCGTATACTGCTTGGGTTAAAATTGTTGCTCATAATAATATTCATGCAAGTTTTTTTTAGGCTGGTACCACTTGTTCCAAACCTCAAAAACACGGTCATTTTCGTATTTTTTTTCGCTTACTTTATCTTTCCAGATGACATTTGTAATGTCATTGACCCAATCTGTTTTTAATTGTGCCAAAATCCGGCCAATTCGATTAGGCGTCCCGTATTTGCTTTGGTAAATCAATATTTCGATTGAAAATAACCCTCCGATAGTGCTGCAAAGGGGTATTTCTGCTTTTTTACATTTTCATTACACGACAGATTGATATTTGTCAAATCTACCAGATTGTTAACAAAGTCCGCCAAATACAATTGTATTACGGCCAGTATACGCAATACGCATGCGTGTGATTATGAGTAATGATTTCTACTAACCCGTTCTTATCCCCCCCGAATTATAAAGTTGTGTGACAAAGCAAGTTTTGATATTTTGAGAATGCCAGATACATTGTCAAACAAGTTACAGAGGCACATTATCAAATTATGTTGCACTTTATGTGGTGATATTTGACTTAAGTAGTTAACTTAAATAGCAGCAGGTAACTTAGGTAAATTAGGAGGAATCCTTGTGAGTAAATTAGAGTGATTTCCAAATATCATCACCATCAAGTTACTCAAGAACTGAATATCTGACGTAGGTACTCCGAATACTAATATTTCGGTGTCAATACTCGCATACTATGCAGTGAGACAAGACCCCTCAAAGTTATCACGAGACGATGATTTCCATCCATCGAAGATGAATGCAGATTCATTATCCCCTATAACTAGCACTTGAACCGTCTCGCATTCAACCCGGAAGTTTGGCGGGTAGCCCCCGTCACCAGTCAGCAGTGGCGGTTCTTCATATGGGTACGATGGGGTTTATCCTTACCAGATGTAGAAACTTTATCCATACCAAAAAAACATAAAAACAAATAACATTTTTTGCAGAAATATATTACCAAAAATTGTTTCGTATTTTTTCAAGCTTGAAATTAGAAAAGTTTCTATGGAAAAACTGACATACGCTCCGAGGATTCCTTGTAGTTAACTAAAGCATACATCCATAATAATACACCACACACTACTTGAGTGCAAGGCTCTAATGCCATTGACCATAATGAGCATTGACCATGGGCAGAGCGCACAGCGTAGTTAGGGGATGTCACCGGGCTTTTTCGTTTGAAATTCGTATTTAGTGCATTTGGATTGGTTTCCTAAGAATTTCGCCCTACCGCGCATGTGTTTTTGTATGCAGATCTCACAGAGCTTGGGGATGTTCAAATAAAGTTCGATGATAATCTTAATCTTTTATGGCGTTACTTTTATTATTCTATATTATAAATTTGTATACCTTTTGTATTTAGATAGCTGATTAGGTGCATGACTTAACGGTTAACATATTTCCCCACCATCGAATAAGAGCTCGTGCCGCCACTGCGAGTTAGGGGTCGGTATCACCAGAGTTCTATCACGGGTGGGGGGGAGAGTTTGGCGACATCGCGAGCCAGATCAGCGCACTAGAGTACAGGCTGTTCTCTGTTCACTGTTCACAGGCAAAGTTGAACTTCTCCGCGGTGCAAAGTTTCGCAGGCAAATGTTTGTAACACCTTCGCTAATGAACTAAGAAGCGGAAACTCGCGGGACATCAGACACCTAGAAACTATACTGTGCAAGTAGACGAAATTGTATGCACCATTTAGTTTAGTTTATAGATTCGGTAGTAATATCTAGTTCAAGGAATAAAGTATCTACACCTAATGCCCACCTTGCAGTGATTTTACGTTAATTTCAGTGAATCAATTTGTTTTTTTTTTTAATATAAGTAAAAGTTTATTTTCATTATAGTGCTACAATTAAAGGTGCTACTGCATACTAATATCTCGTCGAAACTTGTTCCACTATAAGAACGCGATAAGCGGTGCGCGTAGACCGGATTCGGTAGTTTTAGTTAGAGCGTTCGGAGAGTTGGAGGTCAGTTAGAAGTAAAAAAGCAGAACCTATTTTGCTTGTTTCGTCTAAATAGAATAGATTAATGATTTTTATATATTTTGTCGCACATGTGGAATTGTATGGCTTTTCTGAAAAACAAACAGCCGATTGAACAGTAAAGCTATGTAGCTCATGATAGAAAATGGTGTGGAATGTTAAAAAACAGTTGGGTCCACCAATTTTAGAAAGAAAATCGTTATAAAAAGAGGGAATCTCCGTTGGGGTGTTTTAAGTGACAGATTTTCAGAAATTTTTAAATTAGAAATCTTGTTCTTCGATTTGTTTACCCAAAAAATATAAATATTAATTCATGTTTCAAGATAAGAATTTTTGTGTATTTTTTCCTTTTATTTTAAACAAAGACAAACATTCCCGGGTTGTGACCTACAATATTTGAAAATCTCCTACTATCACCACAGTAGGCGGAAAATGTTGCTTGTGTTGAGATTGAGCACTTGGCCAGCCTAGGAATTGATCACATACGCCTGGGACCCAAACGCAATACCAACTCAGCCACTGACTTAAATGACAAAGATTTATTAAAATATGGTAAATGTGACTTGTATCTTTGTAATACCTTTTTTTAATACCTCTTTGTCACGTATACATATATATATATATATCAAAATGGATAAGTTCACTTGGAGACCACAATATATAAAAATTGGTACATAAATTAAATTATATTATAATTTTATCAACTAATTATCAATTATTATTAATATTTAATACCATCTTTATTACTATAAATACATTTAGAAACCATGATTTTAATATTTGTAATGCAATTAAATTTGTATAATTTAATAACTTTTAATTTAATGTAATTTGTATAGTTTTATTACTTACTTATTATTTAATTGTATAATCTAATTGTATAATCTAATTGTATAATCTAATTGTAAAAACTAATTGTATAATCTAATTGTATAATCCAATTAACTTATATTTTAATCAGAATTGCATAACTTTATAACTTATAATTAACTTATTTTATAAATCCAATCTGTAAATATCACCCGCCATAACACAGGGACATCCCTAGCATGGCGGATGAATTATCAAAAATATGTAAAAATGTTCAACAAGTTCTTATAATAAATAAATAAATAAATATGTATACGTGACAAAGAGGTATTAAAAAAAGGTATTACAAAGATACAAGTCACATTTACCATATTTTAATAAATCTTTGTCATTTAAGTCAGATAAGACAAAGAGGTATTAAAAAAAGGTATTACAAAGATACAAGTCACATTTACCATATTTTAATAAATCTTTGTCATTTAAGTCAGTGGCTGAGTTGGTATTGCGTTTGGGTCCCAGGCGTATGTGATCAATTCCTAGGCTGGCCAAGTACTCAATCTCAACACAAGCAACATTTTCCGCCTACTGTGGTGATAGTAGGAGATTTTCAAATATTGTAGGTATATATATATATATATATACGATACATTTACGTACAGAGTTAAAGAAAATCGTTAAATCAAAACTGTTAATCAAAATTTGGACGAATTTCTTATATGAAAAGGGGTGGTATAACAAAATAGGTCGACATAATTTCTCCTAAGTGACTTATAATACTAGTTTTAGAGTTAAGCAAAATTATGGATGCAATCTTTAGAATTATTAATATCTACCTGAACACAAGCCCGTAATAAAAATATAGATAAAATCAAAACAAAATTCTATGGTTAAATCACTAGTTTCAAATTTTTATTTCACAGCGGCTAAACATTTTATTGCTGTATCGAAACATAAAATTCTGATTCAGTATATATCCGACTCTTAAAAATAAGAGCAAAGTGGAACATGAGCAAAATACTAGGTTCTCAAATAATAAAGACATGCTTGTTCCAAAACATAATTATAAATACTGACAGTGAACCCTAGAGAATAACGTTCCCAAAATGTTACAAAGAATTTTCAAAAATTTTGAATTCTGAAATAGATTCAAATAAATGCTGAAAAAATACCTCCGAGGTTAAGTATATAATATAAACTTAACTAGGCATCACTATCAATCAAAAATTGTTAACAATAATAATTCGTATAAAATAATATTACTTCATTGTAATTAACGTGAACATCCTGTGAACATCCAAACAGCACAATTGTAAATTACTTTGAAATAAAAATATCTAAAAAAGTCCTAGAGACAACCACTAAGATACATTTTTACATTATAAAAGCATATACGATCAATCCTACTCGAGACCGGACGTGTTTAATTATAAAATGAAATAATAGGATTTCCATTTATTTTCATACCAAAGAATACGGTTAACGTTATCTACTATAAATAAGGATACATAGCTGAGATTTATTTTTCCATATTCCATTTTAAAAGGTTTCTCGGAAAAATTCGATAAAAATAATTATTGTTCCCCAGGGAAATTCCAGATAGGTAAAAAACATTGATTGCTCTTTTTCATTCCTCATCTATTTTCATACGTTTATTCAAATGAAATCAATCAAACTACGAAAGCCCTTCCAGTTCGGTTATCGCTTCCCTTTACCAAATCTTAGGGGTCTTTTCTCCAAATTTCACGAGTGATTTAACCTGATTATTTTGTAATTCGTTTTGATCTTTAAGCATGCGAATAATTCTGGGGTAAAAAATATATCCGTCCTTCCCATCCCCTCCGCGATCTGAAAGTTGATAAGTTGGCGAATTTATGCCGATTTTTTTATGGTCCGTTTCTTCCGTAAAAAACGCTGATTCAAATGTGGGGAAAAGCAAAATCTCGATCGGAATTGAAGGATTTTAAATTCAACCAATCATGCTTAACAATATTATATAAAGCTGAAATTTAAAAATGTTGTTCTTTATTTGTGTACAATTTTAAAGCTAAGTAAGATACTTAGAAACTTAAACTACATTATTATTCGTGTCTTATTAGACCAATTAATAATTCATACTTATTTTCGCGTCGTTGCATATTTTTTGTGGTGATAAGAGTGGTACTACTCAGTATCAGCTTGGTAGAAACAAAATGTTTTTTAAAAGGCTTTAGTCGTGTTTGGTAACAATATTCGAATAGCCAGATCATTATCGATCTTCTTATAGCCTCCCAAATAATTAAAATAACTTAATGGCTGGGATTTTTTTGTAGCACTTGGGACTGATGTTCAGCTATCATATTTAAAAAAAAAGTAAAATCAGAAATTAATTGTCACAATATATATTCGACTGGTCGGTGGCCGAGTTGACATCGCGCTTGGGTCTCACTCGGGCGTAGTGTGTTCAATTCCTCGGCTGGCTAAGTCCTCCATCACAACACAAGCAACATTTTCAGCTTACTGTGGTGGTAGTAGGAGATTTTCAAATATTTTCATATTATTCGTAACCCGGGAATGTTTGTCTTTCTTTAAAAAAAAAAAAAATTTCAATGGATTTTCAGTTTTCAGGTTTTTTTTCTATATTTTAAAGCTTCATAGCTCATAGTGCATTTGATCATGCTTAGTAAAAACAGATAACTTTGAAATTACAGACGTTCCAAACGGGTTGCTCCATAAAATTTTCAAAAAAATATTTATAAATGATTTATGACGATGTGAAATTGAATTTATTTTGATTTTGTTTTAAAAAGAAAGATAAACATTCCCGGGTTAACCTGAAAATATTTGAAAATCTCCTACTACCACCACACTAAGCGGAAAATGTTTCTTGTGTTGTGATGGAGGACTTAGCCAGCCGAGGAATTGAACACAGTACGCCTGGTGGGACCCAAACGTGATGTCAACTCAGCCACCGATCGGCCGATGAAATTATTTAGCAATTAAGAAAATCAGTTATGAAATAGGAGCTATGTATTCCAAAGCGTTGAAATTCGGATAGAAAGTGAAATTTCCATTTTAAATGGGAGTCCACAAAGGTTAAATTTTTCACCACTGTGCGGGACGTGTTTGCCTGCACAAGAAAAGACTGTAAATAATAAGCACCGGTACAAATCAGCCCTCAACCTGGGTGATGATTTAAGTAAAACACCGTGAGGAGTTCTATCCAAACCATCATAAAAAAAAGACGATTCAAATCAAAATTCACATTTTAATTACAAGTATCGAACTGGAATACAGAACGTACAAATGGGTGTAGCTTATAGGTACTTCCTATTTTTTACAGCCAATCCAATTCAAAAGAAATAGTTATATGTATTTTAAAACAACTTGTTTTTAATACACAAATAGAAAACTGAGACAATCGAAAATCTTTCATCGATAATTTCAGATTGGAGCACATTGTGCATCATTGCGCCATACTATACAGCAAATGGCGTAGGCGACTGGTGCAGCAGTGGCCAGTTCAAATGGTAGCTAGCAGGAATTGGCCAGCCTCTAGGTTGTTAGCATCAATGGCTAATCCATTCAGTAGCCAGAAAGAATTTGCCAGCCTCTAGGTTGTCAGCATCAGTGCTGGTTCAGTCGGTAGCCAGGAAGAATTGGCCAGACTTTAGGTTTTCGGCATCAATGGCTAATTCAGTCGGTAGCCAGGAAGAATTGGCCGGCTTCTAGGTTGTCAGCATCAATGGCTTATTCAGTCTGTAGCCAGGAAGAATTGGCCAGCCTCTAGGTTTTTTAGCATCAATGGCTAATTTAGTTTGTAGCCAGGAAGAATTGGCCAGCTTCTAGGTTTTCAGCATCAATGGCTAATTCAGACGGTAGCCAAGAAGCATTGGCCAGCCTCTAGGTTTTCAACATCAATGGCTAATTCAGTCGGTAGCCAGGAAGAATTGGCCGGCTTCTAGGTTGTCAGCATCAATGGCTTATTCAGTCTGTAGCCAGGAAGAATTGGCCAGCCTCTAGGTTTTTTAGCATCAATGGCTAATTTAGTTTGTAGCCAGGAAGAATTGGCCGGCTTCTATGTTTTCAGCATCAATGGCTAATTCAGTTGGTAGCGAGGAAGAATTGGCCGGCCTCTAGGTTGTCAGTATCAATGCAGCAGGGATTGGCTAGCCTCTAGGTCAGAGGTTCCCAACTTTTTTGCCCCGTAGACCACTTGCCAACTTTTCGATTTTTGCAACAGTGCAATATTGTTAAAATTGTTGATATTTAAAACACCAGGGTGGTGCTCCAGTACCCCAGGTAGGGTTTAAGAGTTAACGTCCCATGTGATAATCATTTATTTTTTTCGTAAAAAGCTTCTGTTCCCTTGCCTGTCCAACAACCGGGTGGCGGTATAGTTACTCTGTCTTTACACTGTGCAGACAGGGGCGCCCGTGTGAGGTATTACACCAAATGAAAATGAAGCAGGATAAGCAACGGGTCTTTCTTTTTGTAGAACTGCCCCTTAAGTTCTTTGTCAGTGCTTATTCCGGTCAGTTCTTCTTGTCACATGATATCCGATTCTTCAACGTTCCATTTCCATAATAAAAATGTCCTCAAACTAAGTTTTGAAGTCTGTGTGAAGTGCATTTTAATGTTGAACGTCATTATTACCCTGGACGTTTTTCAAAAACAAGTTGGGGAACTAGGAAAGTTCGCGGCTTTCAATGTGCAATGTTTTGCTTGAATATATATTAATTCTGACGAGAAAAAGAACATAGACTCTATTTATATACCTCAATTAACAACTTTACGAAATATAAAAATACAAATATCAAATAAGTAATTTCTAAGTCTATTATATTTGTGTTAGGTCTATTGTGTCATTTACGGAACTCCTAAATGTTGACTTGAGGTAAATGGTGGTCCGCTCGTATGTACTCCCATTTGAATATAGTGGACCCCCAATTTTTTTTCTCGCTGGCATAGACCCCCAGCAAGCCGATGTCGACCCCTGGGGGTCGATATAGACCACTTTGGGAAACTCTGCTCTAGGTGATCAGCGGCAGTGGGCAGTTCAGTCAGTAGCCAGTAGTAATTTGACGGCCGGCATAGTCCAGTGGTAACGCATTGGACTGCCATTCCGAAGGTCGCGGGTTCGAACCCGGCGTGCGCAAATAAATTTTATTTGATTAATTTGTGTTATTTCACAATTAATTAATTAAAATAATATATAGTATATTTGCGGCACGCTCCAGAGTGGAAGATACTACCAGTATCGCCCTGGTGTAAGACCACCATTCAGAATTGAAACGTTGCTCCAAATGGCTTTAGCCGTGTTTAGTGACTAGATCTGAATAGCCAGGTACTTACCCACCTTCCTCTTTCCCTTCCCCACTTACCTTCAGCCTCACAACATCCCCCAATTGGGGATGCCATAGTCTCACTGGCTCCAGACGGGAGCAGTTGGGACTCTTGTGAGGTTACTATAAAAATAAAAAAAAAGCCAGCGGGTATTCGTCAGCTTTTAGGTTGTCAGTATCTGTGGCTGGTTCAGTCGATAGCCAGGAGGAATTCATCAGCCTCTAGGTTGTCAGCATCAATGCAGCAGGGATTGGCCAGCCTCTAGGTGATCAACGGCAGTGGGCAGTTCAGTCGGTAGCCAGCAGGTATTCGTCAGCCTTTAGGTTGCCAGCATCTGTGGCTGGTTTAGTCGCAGGAATTCAGCGATGGCATGGTCATTTGATTATGAGAGCCGGCACACGGAGACGCCCCATTATTGTTATGATGACAGATGCGTCTGGCTCAGCTGATAGAGTGCCGGCCGTAAATAGCTCGTTGCAAATAGTTGTTATCTTTAAAATGGTTGTGCCGTGATGGAGGAACAGACGCGACTACAGATTTCAGTTGACAATCAGGAATTTATAATTTTTAATTATAATTTACAGATCGCGATTTAACTGGAGGTGTTCCGTCCACTCGTGGTAATTTTTAAACTTGACTGCGCCAATATTTTGTTTTATCTTCCTATTTATAATTTCTTCAACAAGCATTTTTGTGGCATCAATAACATCAAAAAAAACTTGTTTACTGTTCTAAATGCAGGTGTTCGTATGAGTCAGCGTCAGGTGTTCAATATTATTTTTTTTCTGGCTTGAATCGCCTAGTAACCGATTATTTTGATGCATTTTTCAACTGGCAAATTTTATAATATTAAATGCAATAAAATCATGTTTTTATGTTAGATACAACCATCATATTTAAATTCATACATTTAAAATATTTTAAATAGTGCTGACTCAACGAATAGATGGTTACTTGAAGATTTCAAAACTAAAAGTAACTTACACTGCTTAGAAAGATATCAAGAAAAGCCGAAATACAAAAACAATATGCTTATCAGGAAAAATGAGTCAACCACACGATTAAAATTGATTAAGATCAAATAATAATCGTATAATCATCATAATAATAACAATAACATTATAAAAAAATGATACAGTTTATTATCATAAAAATAAAAATAACATAATTACTGAAAATTGACAGTGCAGGTAGATATATAACAACTAATAATAATCGTATAATCATCATAATAATAACAATAACATAATAACAAAATGATACAGTTAATCATCATAAGAATAACAATAACATAATTACTGACAATTGACAGTGCAGGTAGATATATAACAACTAATAATAATCGTATAATCATCATAAGAATAACAATAACATAATAACAAAATGATAGAGTTAATTATCGCATACTTGCCTGCATATTTGCTTTTCAAAGGTAGTAATGTCATTAAAACTAAATATTATGTCGACAGCTCAAGTTTCATTCCCCACACGATGCAATCTCTGAGATAATAAATTAGTATCAAAAGCAACTACATCAAATGGAGCATGAATTCTAGTGTCGTATTTATTGTTTGCACGGTATTTAATCATACTCACCTTGTTGGGGCTGTCTAAGCATCCGTTAATAGTTTTAAATAATATATTATAATTTTAAATAACCCACTAGAAGACTTAAATAAAATTCAATTAATTAAATACTCTAAAAAAACACACATTGGAGGACAGGCGTAAAATAAACGACTTAACTTTTTTATTCAAGATTCTAAACACTAAAATCGACTGTTGCGAACTTCTGCAACTCATAAACTTACGAATACCTACAATAACAACACGACAAAATACACTATTCCACTGCAACACACATAAGCGCAATTACATTGCGAACTCCCCAATGCAACGGCTTCACACTATGGGAAACCAATACTTAGGTGATGTCGATATATTTAATATTAACTTTGCGATTTTTGTGGATTACATAAAAAACTTATTTCAACACTATTCCTAAATGGATGTTATATTTTTGTAAACCATTCAAATCGCTGTATTTTTTAATTTATGTTCTTATTGTTTTTAATTTTGTTTCTTTCATATATTATTTTTTAATGTAATTTTATTTTTATTATTTCTTTCTTATGTTTCAAAACTGTCATTAAAATTGTACCACCTACATGTTAAAGCCCTCTGGACGTTAAATAAATAAATAAAGCTATAACCAAGTAACCTTGTTTTCTTAACAAAACAAAACAAAAAAATCTATGGTTTAAGAGTTGGATGGGGCAGTGGGATTGTTTGCAACGACCCTTAAATAATTAGAAAAGGAAGATACTCATGAATACAAATTGTGCATGAGAATGTCACTAGAGCACTTTATCACGTTTCGATAAAATTCAACGTGAAAATACATTCTTTAAAATAAATCCCGGCATTTCTACAGCAGCGACAATTGCCTTCACAGCGTTTTCTGTGCACTCTTTGTACCTATAAGCTGGGCAATCGATGAGCCATAATCAGTCGTGTTCGTTATTTATGGTTATCAATTTAGTAATCTCTTAATCATTCATGCGACATTTTCGGCAGAAAAGGGGTGCGGGAGCGAATGGCTATTATCCTATTGTCTTATCTGTGCGCGTTCATACGCGGACAATGCGATCGCACAGAGAAAACTTACTAATATGATTTATTATTAATTTATTAAAAATCTGGTAAACTTATTTGTTTTCCCGTTAAAAACGGGACTGGATGCCTATAAGGAACGAATTGACAATTTCATAACAATATACCGGTACTCGTCCGTATATTTATTCAGGCAAGGTCACCTGCGTTGAATATTAATACTAAATGAATGTACCTAGGCAGATATATTCTCATTGACTAATATTTTATTAGAAAATGATCATTTAGACACATTTTTAACAGTATTTAAAAATCAGTAGGTACTCGTTGTGGGGGTAAAACACCGTCCTGCGGAGGCAGTCTCCCTGTCTATCTGAAAAACAATGTCTTAGCCCATTGTCATGTCTTCCAAATCTTTGTTAACACTAGGACAATAGATCCGGAGCCGGGATAAGACAATATTGTCCTGTCCTCGTGTGAACTGCGCGTATAGTATTTTTATAAGTTCCAAATACTATGTATTGGATGTGGGACTGCAAATCGGCTAAGACAACCGCACTGTGTACATTATATATTTGCGTTCTGCTTTGCCGGCGCTGAGACAAAGGAGGAGAAATTGAAAATGTAACTTAATGGGGCATGTCCTCCCTATCACATAATGGTATTATGGCCCGATGTGCCGCACTGTCCCCATCAACCGACTCCAAAAATCCATCAAGCAAAACGACAATCAAAAAAAGGTCAAAAGAAAAGTTCGAAATTTGATTGCATCTTGTTACTTTACTTGTCCTTTTTTGTATACGGTCGTATTTTGTGGTCACGGTTGAGGGATTGTTCGGGTCTTGGAACTGGTCGTCGGGCAAACAGAGTGGTGGTGGATAAACAGACGCAAGTCAAACATAATTAGTCAGCGAGGCGCCATTAGCGGGGCAAGTGGACACAGGGCTGGCCGAACAGATTTTGTCACTTAGGGATGTGTGGGGCATTACTATCGACCCAGATTATTTTAATATGCGCCAATATTGCTGTGCTAAATGAACACAAACAATTAAATGTTCACAATGAAGATTGCAAAAGACAGGAAAGTTTTATTTGGACGTACTCAACGATCTAAAAGGGTCGTTCCAACTTCTCACGTAATACATATTCAAAACAAAGAGAAAAGGGGAAAATTTTCCCAAGTGCACCAAGCCCGAAGTTTGCCCAATAAAACGTATTTTACATATTTCCGTATCATTAAATCAATATAGGTACCCCGCTGCGGAAACCATTTATTGTATAACCAACACCTCTGATATATGTCACAGCAAGTAGTTCGCTACGTTTGATGAGCAGTCTTTCCGGATTCATATGTGAGGTTTGTCCAGGTCTTGGTGGCGCATGTGTCTGTCCACCAACTGCGTGGCCTGCCAGATCACGAGATACTGGTGAAGGGAGATCTTTTTTAACTCTCCAGCAGGGCTCTCTCAACCCATCGTCATGCGCTGCAGCGGGAGGGTGAGAATTAAACTCCGTCTCTCCCGAACACACTGAACACCAGATTCCTACCAATCACTCATGCTTTTTTCTTTCCCAGAACTTCCTATCCTTCCGTTACAGGCCCTGAGAGGAATTATTTTTCTCATATTTGTATGAAGCTGATGTGAAAAATGACAAGATTTCTTATGAATTATAATTATAAGCGGTAAGGTCCCTGACTCTGAACCCAACGATTAAGCCTGTTAAAAACCCAGTATGTGCAATTTGAAAGTTTTAATTACCTATCACGTTTTCACCAAAACAAAAATATTAAATTTGTATTTTCTTCTTGCAGTGCCATTTCTTATGGGAGGTTGACTATCACCATAGCAATCTTTAAGTTAACCGAATATTTTCAGTTTGCAACGTCAACAGTCATCCCAAGTGATTCGCTGCGTTTGGTGATTTAGCAGGGGTGCCTGAGTTCATGGGGTGAGGATTGTCTAGGTCTTCTACTGGTCTGCCCGCCTACTTAGTGGCGGGCCGGTTTTGGAGAGACAGGTTATTTATTACTGTTATTTTTACCACTCCAACATGCACCGCAGTCGAAGGGTTAGATTCGAACGATTTTTTCAAGTTCTGTTTTTATTTCAGTTTTGTCAAGCAACTAGCCTACAGTGATATAATAACAGAACTTGAATAGGACTTTCAAAGAACCCGCAAATGAACGTTGAAATTTGATGAATTGTTCAAATTCTCCGAAACAACCCGTCCTTAGTTAAGTTATGATTTGAGATTTTCACCATTTCAGTCTTGTTAAGATACCACCTTCTTTGGCTAACGTTTCGGAAACAGTGTCCATCATCAGGGCTTACACATTTGCCCTAATGATAAACACTGTAATGCTGTCCGAAACGTTGGCTAAAGAAGGAGGTAGCTTAACACGGTATAATGTCGCAAAAATTTATACTTTAATCTTAGTTAAGTTAGAAATTATCACACTAGCTGCAAAAGACGAATTTCAAAAAAAATACGAAAAACTTTCGTAAATATGTTGTCAAAACGTCAACAAACTGTTTTGTGTAAGAAATTTCTTGGAAGGAGTCGAGTGTAAACTGTTGTTTAGAAGTTAGGAGATATAACGTGAGTATTACGATGCTATAACTACAAACTAAAGACCCATTCACATCTGAAAGTTCTAACAAGACCCCCGGTACTAACCAGAACTTTATATTGTCGTATTTTTCTTTTAACAACTTCGAGAGACTTTTAAAGCATTAGACGTTAAATGTACCCACAGCAGGTAATCTTGTCGTTTGATTTTAAAATTTCGGTGTATTATGGGTCTTTAAATATATTAAGGTTTGATAAATTTCGCGAATAAATTTAGACATACAGTTTTTGTGTACTTATTTACTTTAGTGATTTTTTTTTTTTTTATAGTGAATACCTCAGAAGAGTCCCAACTGCTCCCGTCTGGAGCCAGTGAGACTATGGCATCCCCAATTGGGGGATGTTGTGAGGCTGAAGGTAAGTGGGGAAGGGAAAGAGGAAGGTGGGGAAGTACCTGGTTATTCAGATCTAGTCACTAAACACGGCTAAAGCCATTTGGAGCAACGTTTCAATTCTGAATGGTGGTCTTACACCAGGGCGATACTGGTAGTATCTTCCACTCTGGAACCTGCCGCAAATAAACTATATATTATTTTAATTAATTAATTGTGAAATAACACAAATTAATCAAATAAAATTTATTTGCGCACGCCGGGTTCGAACCCGCGACCTTCGGAATGGCAGTCCAATGCGTTACCACTGGACTATTCCGGCCGTCAATGAATTTAGAAATTCAGTTTTGGTGAACATATTTACTTTATCGAATAAATTAAGAAATACAGTTTTTGTGAGCTTATTTACTTTCGCGAATAAATTTAGGAATACAGTTTTTGTGAACTTACAAATGAACTTCCCTATTCGTTCAGGACACAAATATTTTTTACGAAAGTATTTTTATGGATGGTGGGAAGATAAATCTTGTAATTAAAACATTTTGACAGTGCATAAAAAAATAATAAATAATTAATCAGATTTAAGTTGAAAAATGTAGTTATTTTGGTTTTACTTTGCGTTCCATTTTATCAGAGAAATTCAATACTGCTGTCACAGTTAAAGCTGTAATATTACACTAAAAATTAAGTCGCTTTTTGTAACCATTAGAAATATAATCTTCGTAAGTCGACGGGTCACAAAGAGATAGATGTTACATTCGTTGTCAAATAATGGTATTTATATTTTTAGGAAGTCGCGATTGGAACAAAAATATGCTTTTTGATATCTGAAATATTAGTCGCATATTCAAGGAACTTCAAAAAATAATCTGCGATTAAAAATCTGGGAGTTAAAATGACTTCATATTGTTAAATTTTTTTTATTATTTATTAATGAACACCCATTAAAAGGTACAAATAATCAGAGAGAGGGATGAAACTAATACATGGCCTTTTATACTACTATAATATATCAGCTTGCTCTACACTGACGGAATCAAATATCTGACTCCCATAAATACTTTCAGCTTCACAAATCCTACAATTATCATAACATCCCGCTAGTGCACAAATATAAATTATATATATATATAAACATTAATTTTATTATTATAAAGGTAATACTTAAAAAAAACTCTACTTTCCCAACAAAATTGCTTTTTAAAATGTTTCCAGTACCAAATATTGATGATATATTTAAGCAAACTTCAATTATAAAAATGTGTAAAGAAAAAAATAACACAGAATATCAAGAATTTTACAAACTGATGAGAAATGGAAATCAATTTATTACGCCAATCTGTAAAACAACTCAAATGCAAAACCATTATATTTACCAAGCCATAAAAAACTACAATAATCTCCCTTCCGAATTGCGCTGTATTACGAACCAACAAGAACAAATCAATAAAATCAAACTTTTTTTCAAAAAAAACTTATATTAAAAAAATATATGGATATATTATATTTATATTTTACACATAACATTGAATCACTGAAGTAAGAATCGTGGCTCCCTTATCAGGCACAAGAGCTCCTCTTTTCTGATACGGTATACATGACCAATAATGTACCTAAATATTATATTTTGCAAAAAAATGTATGTATTAATGTAACTATGATCTATATTAAAATAATTAAAAAAAAAATATATATATAAAATGAATGTTTCTTTGATTGTCCCCTATATATGTACTCAAAAACATCTTTGCCGATTTCGCCGAAAATTCAAAAGTTTGTTCTTGTTAGAGTCAGTGGAGACTTTTTAGAGAGTGGTTTGAATGGTGAAAGAAGTCGGGGATGCCCGAAGAAGACTTAATGCATTATCTATGCACTAGAATCAGATACGGAGTTGAATAAAAGTCAATATAATGTATTTTTAATAACAGTAATAATATGGTTCACAATAATGAAAGGTAGAAAAATTGGGGACGCCCGAGGAAGACTTAACCCACTATCTCTGCAATTTATCTATTTATTTATTTATTGCATCTCACTATACATAAAACACTTTTTTTTCTCATAAAAATCAACCTCACTAGGACTGAGCCTGTATCGAGGTTAACAATTTACATTTGAGTGAAGCAAACATAAGAGTAATCACAAACATAAATTAACTCTACATACAAACACAAAATTAAAGAAAAATTAAGTATTAGATGTGTTACCAGATGGGTAATTTGACAGTATATTGTAACAATATTTGAACCATAACTAATCATTAATCATTATTCAAAAGAAGAAGTAAAGTGGATAATAAAGACAGATAGGGTGACATTCAGTTTTTAGTAAATGGGACTTATATAAATAACAATGAAATGAAATAACATATTACGGAGTCTGTCCTTTATTAATCGTAACAATGTGGTATACAGTAGCGAATGGTGGAGTCGAGCACGAAAACAAAAATTAAATCCGTAAACTTTTTCAATTCCTTAGAATAATATAGTTTACACCTTAAAAATAGACCCTATTTTCAGGTGCAATAGAATTCACTACCTCAAAACTATACTCCAAACCATTCCTAACCCCGAGCAATGCCAGGTACACGGCAGCTAGTATTATATAAATATGGAGAAAAATTCTGAATTTATTGTTATTAAGTTTAATTTGTAGAACTCCATTTAATTTTTTTATTTTATTATTTTTTTATTTTATTTTTTTTTTAATTTTTTTTATTTTTATTTTTTTTTTTTTTTAAATTCTGAAATTACAGTTTTATAAATTCATGTTTTATGATATCACTCTCCATTCTATATATTTCCTTTTACTTTTTCTTATGTTTTATTTGTTTTATCAAACATACATTTCATATTTTATTTTATTTGTACTTACTTATCTCTGTATATAACATTGTAGTTATATTTTATGGAATGTGTGGGATTGCACTCACCTCCCCACATTCTGGAATAAAGAATTATTATTATTATTATTGTAATGTATGTGAATTGGTCAATAAACTTTAATTCAGGGCATATCAGAACTATTTTCATTATTACAGAGCCATGCAATGTAATTACATTAAAGTGCTTGTTAGCCACATTTTTTTATTTATTTTCCTTAATGTTCAGGCATTGAAATATAAAACTATAGAACCTCTAAATAAATAACTAAATAACTTTATCGTGTCTAAAGCGCAAATAACACGTAATACCCGGAGGTTCAAAATAAAACACATGCGGCGATGGTGGGTCCAGATTGACCCGGCTGAAATGATGAAATTAAAAGGCTTTTTAAACAAAGTCACAAACAAAAATCACAGTACTAGAAATGTGCCCGAATGGTTGACAACATCTGCGCGGGACTGTGAGAGACAAAGACGGAAGGACAGAGCAAGAGATATGCTGTTTCGTCGGCTGCTCGAATTCAACTGAGAAGAAATGGAATTTTTGCGTGTTTTCATACACAATTATTCTAATAAATTTTTTAAAACGTGTCCGATTTTAATAATTTTTGAGTCGAAATGTGGTTAAATATTTGATAAAAGAATAGACAAAAGGAAATTAGCCTAAACGAAATATTTGCGGAAAAATCTTTTATTTAAAAAAACACTGGGTCAAATCAGACCCATCACCGGAGTCGAGGTGATAATCAGATACTATGTTTGTCTTTAGATTAGATTTAGATATCTCGGATAGACGACAGCCCTAAAAATGTCTAAATTGAACGTATCATTGAGAGATATCTGTGTGATAAAGCCCTATGTCGATACGATTTTAACGAAATCACCAATCTATGGTCAGTTAGCGACAGTTCCCCTGTTTTCACTCTTTGATAAAAGGTCATTTTCATACTGCAGAGGATAACCAGTGCAATATCTATCAATGATCCATTCATTCTTTTGTTTAAACGTGTTCGGGCCAGCTGAAATCTGCCACCGCCGCGGGATATGCGAAAGTTTTACTTCAAGTGAGCTCTTTTTCCATTTTTACTATGGACTCTAACCCTCTTCGCTATTCATTCGAAATTAATTAAAATATTTCACCGCAATCCGATTAAAATAAGTTTAAAATGTAGTAATTTTGATAACAAGGTTATATAATTGAAACACTTACTTACATCAAACCATGATCACTTATTTATAGGTAGGGTGTAATAACATATACCCGAAGGATTTTTAACCAGCGATTCCTGCGATGTTTGCAGAAAAAAACGTTGATGTCATTTTGCTGTCCGATTTTTTTTTTCAATAAAAAAATATAAAAATTTATAAAATTCTATCACACGTCGCCACTGGTCCCACTGATACAGGTCGCGACACGTGTGATACGCGATGTCTCATATAATAACGTGCTGCTGGAAAGAGACGTAGTGCGTCTCGTGTGACTCGCTAAGCAGTACCGAACTGCTCAGTTGCGACATGTTGTGGAAAAATATATATTTTTAATTGGAAAAAAACATTGTCGAACAGCAAAATGACAAACTTCATTTTTACTATACACTTGCTCAGGAATCGGTGGATATGATTCTTCGTGTAAGCGCTGTTACACCTGTGTGTTATTTTATATAAATGCCGCAGAGTCCAACTGCTCCTACGTATCCCCAAAATTAGGGAATAATATGAGGTTGAAAGTTGTCTGGCTAAAAAGAAAATGAGAAGAGCAAGGTTAGGAACTGATAGTTCCTAATCTGGTAGTCTATTAGGCTATTCAGAAACACCAATTCACTGAACACGACTGTTGCATTGAGAAAAATGAGTATGGCTTATTTATTAAAATCTTATTAAAACGTGATTGTAATCCATTTCCTAGTAAAATATAAGTCCAAAATATATCGGAACACGTGTTCATGCAGCTGCGATTTTCCTGATAAATATAAAGACGAACTGCGACAGTATTATATTTTTTATGAATACGTGTTCCGACATCCTAATAAAATATTCTTACCGACAGTTTGTTATTAAACATGCAATTAATGGCCTGCAGTCCCGTTTTTAACAGGAATACGAATAATTTTCCCGGATTTTGAATAAATTTGCAATATTTTCTTTCATTAAGTTTTCTTCATGTGTCATTTCAAACGACACGGGTTATGGCGTTTCGATTCCAAATGAATCTTGAGCAAAGCAGTGTTTTTTGTGAATATGATTGTTTGTCCACATTTTAACAAGTCGTGTTACAGCAATCATATTCTGTAAAATGTGTTGCGATATTGCGAGTTAAAAGATAAAAGCCATTGTTTTATTATCGCAAATAAAATTCTGGAAGTAAACAGCCGTACGTAAACAGTAAACGCTTACGCTCCTTGAATGAACAATGTACAGCTTTATCAAGCACTTACTTAGAAAGCTCCGTACAGGAAACAGTTCGAAACTTGACGTGAGACGTGTCAATTGCATGGGCGCATATCACAGGAAATGAATTCTCTATCGAACAAAACAAAGATTCAATTCAATAGCTTACAAAGTTCAACCACCTCACAACAAAGGTAAATCTAAGCCGAGAGCTTTTAATCAAACTTTAGAAACACTTTCAACATTTTGAAAGTGTTCTTAAATACTACACGATTACTTGTTTTAGCATTTAGTGTTGTGAAAGCGTGAATTATAATACATACTCTTGGTGATCAAATTGGAGACACTGTTTAAAAAGGTGTTTTTAAATCTGTGCTCTCAAAATTTGTAAAGTGTTGTACCCTTATAGCTTTTATTGCTTAACGACATTCACCTCACATTAGAGTTCAATCAAAACCTTGAGCATTTGAGCATCACGCAGTTGAAAAACTAGGAACCTTTTGAAATTGTTCTGAAATGCTATATTATGACTACTTGTTTTAGAATAAGGTGTGAATTATAGTACTCTTGGCAATCAAATTGAAGACAATGTCTAAAAAAGTCTAATTAAATCTATGCTCTCCAATACGTGCGGTGATTTGTTTTTGAAGCTTTTGTTGCGGAAGAGGCTTGCCGGTGTTCCATTTGTGATGACAGGAAGAGTGAATGAAATTTTCCCATTCCCAGTGGACCGAGGAAAGCCTCGGATGTGACGTCACTCATGACGGAACGGTGCAAATAAAGCCAACAAGGCAATCCACTTAGCAGCGGCTGGGAGTACAACGAGTCTTTATTCGGACTCCTGAGTCCTGAAAACCTGAAACCCACGAGCTGAAAAAACAGAGCCCAAAACACGCCTCAACGAGCTGAATTCTTCGCTAAATACTTTTGTAATTCAAAGAATTTAAGTAGGAGAAGACTTTGCGTAATTATTACCGTAAAAAAACGTTCGTATAAATAATAATAATACCTCAAGTAAAGTGAAAAAGATCTTCTCTTATAAGAATTTAAAAGAGTTGGGACAGTTCGAAATCCTTAGAAAGCTTTTAAATTATCCTTAACTTTACAAACTGTTCGTGACGGCTTGTCCGGAATATATTTTTTGGGTAATTATTAATTAACCTCAAATAAACACTATTATATAAAATAACAACTTCAAAGAGTGCAGATTGGAACTCGGCCAGTTGTGATTTTCTACATGTTTAAGGAAAGCTTTTTAAAAAAATCTGTGCATAATTTTAATTTAATGTATAATTGAAACGCAATATTTATTGTTGACTTCATAATATAATTCTTTCAATGAATCTTCAGGAGTTGCAGACAAAGGCACAACCGGAATGAGTATTTTTAATGATAGTAATTGGACACTACTAAAATCCGCTACTGTCCTGGCTATTTTATTTTTCGAATTTTTTTATTTACATAACTTTATTAAACAAAAAATATTCATGACAAACCATAGCATGTCGATCGCAAGTAATATATGGTTAAGTAATATTTCGTAAATTTCTATAAACTTTAAGAACTATGCGCGAACCGAAGATGTCAACCGATATTTTTTATGTCATTATTATTTTTTTATTATGTTAGGTTACTTTTCCTATGAACCTAAAAAGTCCTGCAAGCGTGCGATTTTGAATGGATGGCGTTGAAGCCAAATCTAGGTCGAGGGGAATTTGTCTGGCAGACATCTTGTATGACAAACTTTTGATTTTCCTCAGGGCCTTGTATGAGGGGTTTAAAAATATATTGTGATGATTAATTTTATTGAACTAAATAATGTATGAAACCAGATGCACTAAATAAATAAGTACATAAAATTTAAACGTTATAAAATATTTTGATCAATAAGCTCTGCTTCTATTTTTAGTATTTACAAAACAACTTGAGTTATTTCTGTGCCATGAGTGATGTTATTGTGTGCTTTGTGTTGTGGAGTATTACCATCTCTCCAAGACAAGAAAACAATCAAATTTATATACTCCTGTTATACTCTATTTCTACTCAATTTAGACTTCTAGACTGTGCTACCACACTGTCTATCCACTGTTGCATGAATCAGAAATACACAAAAGTTCATTCAAACATAAATAGTCCTGAAAGCTCGAGATAGTACAGGGTTTTCCAATAAGAGGTGTTATTTTGAATAGCCCACTATTTCGGTAGATGTTATTTTTAAAGCTGTCATTTTTTGACATTTGACAAGTAGAAACTACGTCATTAATACAAATGGAACGATACACGCTTCTACTACGCTTTGAAATTCACTTGAGTGAATCAAATGCAAATCATCTTGAGTGATGAGGCCCATTTCCACCTCGGTGGCTTCGTCAACAAGCAAAATTGTCGCATCTGGGGCTCGTAAAACCCAAGAGTTATTGTGGAAAAGTCTCTCTATTCTCAACGTGTGACTGTTTGGTACGGTTTATGGTCCGGCGGAGTCATTGGACCTTACTTTTTTGAAAATGAGGCTGGATAAACAGTTACGGTGAATGGATTGCGCTATCAAGAGATGATTAATGATTTTTTATGGCTGGAATTGGATAGTATTGATCTGGACAACGTTTACTTTCAACAAGACGGCGCTACGTGCCAAACAAGCAACGAAACCATTGAACTTTTACGATTGAAGATCAACATAACACCTCTTATTGGAAAACCCTGTAGTTTTGAAGAAGCTTTTCAACGAATCATATTCATATGAAATTCATTAAAAATAAATTTTTAAAAAACATGCCTTAAATTTGTCGATAAACGTATTACCATATTGCCTCGTGAATAACGAAATCATTCATTACTGAAAATTAAAGGCTCTTGGAGAATTTGGTGCCCGAGAAACATCTTTCTAGCCTGGACACTCGAGTGCTTTTGTCATGGAGTCATTTTAAAGTCACTTTTGCTCTGGAAGCAACATTAATTTTGGAAACCTAGCTAGAGATATTATTGCTGTCTGCCACGTTGTTCATTTGGTGTCTGCGATGTTCTTCAAAATCGGTAACATTAACCATAAAATTACCTAAGCAAGCCCTTTTTGCTAGACAGATCTTAGGATATTTGTTTAATCTTTGTTATGAACATAAATTTTTAACGTTGAACACTTTTTTCGTTCTGTATACTAATATTAATCCTTACAGATCACTAATACTCTTGTGCATTAATAGATTAGGTTCTCCAGCTTTTTTCAAAATTTTACAACAATTATTTTATTTAATAATAATTGTTATCACCTTATCTCTTGATGATATTATATGGTGACCGGAAAAATCATCACAATTATAATTCGTCACATCTTTAAAATGTTATATAAAGTCATGGAAAGTGATGAAACAAAAACTTTATTAACTGGGTTATGTAGGTAGGCTTAGGTTAGGTTAAAAAAAAAAATTATCGTTTTTAATGACTTTATACTACTTTTTAAAAGTGTGTTGAATTGTCACTGTGTTGAGTTATCATGGAACCTATTATATATTTCAGTTACAAAAATGGTATTCTGTTGTTATTTGAGAATAACATTCGTTATTATTATTTTTTCATATTTACAGTTACATACTATGTATAAAGAATCACTAAATGCACCACACACTAAATTTATTAGAAATATGACAATAATTACTTTAGATCCCAAGAGAATTTCATTTAAATCTTCTAAAATTATATATATTGATATTCTTAACGAGAACAAGAATCTATAATAATAATAGAAACTATAGAACAAATTATATCGGGATGTTCTATATTAGCACCGTCCGAGTATACATTTAGGCACAGTCAAGTTTTAAAAATAATTCACAAAAGTTTGGTAATTAAACATAACTCGATTGACTGCCGTAATATAATAACATATTATGAATACGAACCAAATTCATTTTTAGAAAACGAATTTTATAAAATATATTATGATAAAACTATACTAACATTATAGTTTTACATGACAAAATTAAAAAAATAAATTTTATCATTGATGTCGCTATTCCAATTTCCTATAATATTTAAAAATCTTTGAAAAAAATAAGAAAATACACAGATTTAGGAAATGAGATAAAAAGAATTTGGCATTCTTGGACTATAAAAATATTACCATTCGTTATTTCGGCTACTGGCATCATACTTAGCTCTCTCATTAAAAATTTTGGCGCATTAGATCTATCCGAAAATTTATATATAAAAATGCAAAAATCATTTTAAATACATGTAAGATAACGAAAGATTTTTTAAATATTTATATTGATGATCAGTAGAATTTATAAGCCCTGTTAGGATAGGAGTTCTACCGAGCTGAACCCTCTGATATGAAAATATCTGGAGTCGGTGAATTATTTTCCCATTTGATCTCTGGTGAGTTGACGTGTTGTTCTTGTATTGTTTGTATTTATTTTGCTTATATAATGCACTTGCATAATGTTGATTGACTAGATGATCATTTGTGGAAAAGTGTGTGGAAGGGTTTAGTTTTTCCTATGGGGAAGATTAAACTCGGACATAAAATTGGAAAAGAAATAAATAATATCTTTATTTAGGAAAGTTTACACATTACAACTATAAATACATATTATGGTGTACATTGATTTGTGACTTTCATTTTTAAGGTTATAAAATTAACAGAAAAATACAAACATAATATGATGAAGGTAAAAAGAAAATAAAAGTGCAGTTAGTTGAGGTTTCTCAAATACCGCCTCACTAGGCTAGCCTGTGTTGAGGCAGAATTTTTCGTGTTAGTTCCTAATACCTTTGAACATACTTATACTTGTATTAAGATGTATTCGCTCAATATTATGGTGACTCTAACTCCTCAAATGGAATACCGTCAGAGTTAAGGTTCGAGTATTGAAGCAAATCGGAGAAAGATATTGGCTCCAATAATCTTCAATCTGATGGATCAATAGCGACAAAGAAAGGCTAAATAGTTTCAGTGTTATATTTATATTTATTATGAAATAAATCCATATGTTTGATGGATGGATGAAGAAGTTAGGGACTTCCCTCTAAGACATGCTCAATCAAGTTTATTAAATACACATCAGAACCGTTCCCATAGCCTGGGTTACATGGCAAAGGTCTGCAGTATATCCAATTAGGGACTTTAATAAGGCAGAAGAGAGCGAGCAAAGGAACGGAGGATGTAGGAAGGATTATTAGATACTGGCTATTGGTTACTGCGTATAAGCAAGTCATTTCGATGCACTTGTATAATGCATGAAACTTAATAATCCATATTTTTAAAAACACATCTACGTCAAAATGACGTATTTTGTGTATAAAACTTTTAATGAATAATAATCTACATGTTTCATAGCCAATGGCTTCTTCTTTAGGATAGTGAAAATTTAACAGTAATACTAAGAATATATCAAGATAATTATGAAAAAATTATAATAAACAGTAATGGTTGATTGAAGTACTAGTACATATTGAACTGTTTGGAGGGTTGGAAATAAGCCGACGTGGCTCACTGGTCCAGAGTGTCTGACCGGATATAAGAAGACGCGGGTTCAATTCCCGTCGACGGCATTTATTTTTACTCGGGAGATATTTTCAATTTGCATTGATATTACAGGCGACTAATTATTGCTTATAATAATTTATTGATTAAAAGTGGTGCATACAAAGTATTTAAAAAAAAAATGACGCCACAAAGTAATTTTGAAACTATTGGAGAAGTAAAACATAGTATATTATAATTTGTGAAATAACACAAATTATTCAAATAAATTTATTGGAACGTTCCGCAAATATATTATAATTTGTGTAATAACACAAATTATTAAAATAAATATATATTGGAACGTTCCACAAATATACTATACAAGTAATTTTGAAACTATTGAAGAAGTAAAACATCTATTTGAATATCAATTTGGTTTTCGTGAATAAATAATTGTTAATTGGAAGTGGAAATTAACTCACTTTCCGATATCCTATCGAGCTAAAACTTGGCAGAAAGACTTGATGTCCATGACAAAAAACATTGGTGGTATGCGTGTACAGTATACACGCATACACACGAATATAAATATATGCATTTCTCTGAAATCGAATGATATTACAGCAGTTAATATAAGAAAAAAATGTCGGTCTTATCCAATCAGGATTTGGCTCAGTTGCTAGCGCAGTTAACTTCCCTGAAGAGAAATGTTGAATGCTTTGTCAAACCAAAAAAGAAATTGAAATATTTTTCAATACATCTATTATGGTAAAAAAACTATTTATTTATGGGATGATTTTTTATTTTATTTTTGGTTGCACGTACCTAATAAAATCAAATCATTAGAATTGGCTCCACTAAGGAGAACGTTTTTCAAAACCAAAGATTTTTATTTTTATCGCTTTTTATTTGCAATTCACCTGGTTTTAAAGAATTTGCGAGGACTAGCGTGGCTATTAACACTCCCTATTCATGTGGAGACAACACTTAATAGTTAATTCGCACGCTTATACTTCACCAAGGAAAAGTTTGGGAAGTTTATACATTCAACACTTTACTTAGTATGTTTTAAAGTATAATTAATTTATAAGATGCGATCAAATAAAAAATGACAAATATCGAAAACTTAATAAAAAGTAAAACAATCAACTCAAAAACAACATTACTTTGTTATCAAAAATAATATTACTATAATTTTGATTTACGTAACGAAGCAAATATAATTGTTTTCAACTTTGTAATGTTTTTCTCCTTCCAGTTCAATTGAAAAATTAAAAGCACACCTGAATGGTTGTTTACAAAGTAAGTCGAAGTAGATTGCCCTATTGACTTTCGTACACAAATTGCTGAAAGAAATATTTCAGTCACTTTTTCTGGGTTTACTACCCAGATAATAAGTATAACGGCGAGCTTTACGACGCTCTTGAAAGGGTTTATACCGTAAAAGTTTAAGAGAGCTTTCTTAGGAGCAATGAATTTTTTCAAGCGGTCAAAATCTAATCACACGTAAAATGAATAAAAGAACTTCTGTTTTCTCTATTTTTACGGCCAATAAATTGCAAATAATTCTACTTCTTCTACTGAGGCAATCCGCCATGTTTCACTGTCTATCGCTAGAATCTTCGTAGCAGAGCAGTAAGCTCCTTGATTCCGAACAAAGATGTTTAAGAAAAACGATTATGTGAAACGGAACCAGATTCCCAACTGCTTCCAACCTTCTGAATCCAGTGAAACTATGTGGTATGTTGTAAGGCTGAAGGTAATGGGGATGGGAAGGAGACGGGGAAGAGGAGGGTGTAGAAGTACCTGGTTTTCAGATCTGGTTACCAAACACGCGCAAAGTCATTACAAGCAACGATTCAATTCTTAATGGTGGTTTACACCAGGGCGATACTGAGAGTATCTTTCACTCTGGAACGTGCCGCAAATATACTATATATTATAATTTGTGAAATAATACAAATTATTCAAATAAAATATATTGCGCACGCCGGGATTGAACTCGCGACCTCAAGCTTGCTAGTTGAGGACACTTGTTCCTCGGTCACGGAGTCCAGCCGTTGGAGAAAAAAAAACTTATTTAGTTTAATTTGTATATTTTACACGGCATTTCAGTATTAATAACCTATTTTTATGGAATGCCCTGGCTTACACATGCCTGAATACTTCAGCCGTAGTCGTGACCACAAGTTGTTACAGATACCACATGGCAAAACAGATGTTCTAGCATAGCATAGAATGACCATAGAAATGATAACAGGGAATGAAATTTCTAAAACTGTAGATATATTGAATGACTGCTTAAATAACCTTAAAACACGTTTTCCAAAATGACAGGAATGTTAATATAAGAAATCATTTATTGTAAATGGATGATTCATATAATCATCTGTAATCAAATAATACCATTGAAGAAGAAGAAAATACTAATAAATCTAAACTAAACATGAAACAGAAATTAAGTCTCAACTGGGAATCGAACCCAGGATCTTTTTCTTATTTCTGCAATGATATATTAAATTGATGGGTATAACCTTCAAAAGTTATTGAGTATTCATTTAGACTTTTGGAAAAAGTCAACAGGTGTCACATATAAATAAAAATTAAAAATGCTTATTCGAGGCACTATCTAGGTTAAAAATAAATTCTTTAGAACTTTGTAATAACTCATTTATAGCAGAAAAAATTAATTGAAGATAATAGTATTCTTGGTCCTGAATTTCAAATACGAGATCGTCAATAATGACGTCAAATAATTAAGTCCCAATGTCCAAATCCAGTTGTCTCTGAGATCGATTCCCAAATGAAACCGTTACCTTTTTGAATTTTTCTATGCCTTGTTCTGTTTCATGTTTCGTTTCGATTTATCAGTATTATTTTCTTCTTCCGTGATATATTACATTGTTAGGTAATAAATTAGTAATACCGTCTGTAAATTAAGATATCTAACATACACATTTTACAGACTAAAAGAAGTGCGCAATGTTGAAAAACTGAAAATTATTTATTTTTCTTTGGTGCAATCTTCACTCATATACGGAATAATAGGATGGGGCGCTGCGCTTCATGCACATAGAAAACCTTTACAAATAACTCAAAATTATATCATCAAAGTTATATATAGTCGGAAAAGAACACTTTCAACAGATGAGTTATATAAAGAATCTAATCTATTCTGTCTCCGTAAACTATTTATTTTGCAAACTATGAAATACATATTTAAAAATAAAAATAAATTCGAAATAAATGAAAAAAGACTCAAAATTCTAAATAATAATGTATTTTATACTCCCCAAACGAACACAAAACAAATGCAAACACACTGCAGTTTCATTGGACCTCGTACTTTCAATATTTTACCGAGAAATATTCAAGTGATTACTAAACTTCCTCAATATTTAAAAGAGTTAAAATTATGGCTTTTCGATACAGCAGTTGACACTTTTTTTATTTAACTTGTATCAATTTATGTTTCTCATAAAATATTCACCATACATTACACTAAACACTTATAGCTTCACTATACACTATTGTAAACACTTTTTATAGAAACCGCTCAGACAAAATGTAATCTTGTTTTGGTTTTATATGCCCACAGTTTGTTTATTTCTAGTTACAATAATATAATAACTTAAATATATTACCTACGTACAGGCTGCGCCTTAGTGGGTTCCCATTATTCGTATTGATTTATATAATATTGTATGTAATTAATTTAAAAATTGGGAAAAATAAAGGAATTAAAAAAAAACCTCCAGAAGTTATTACAAGAAGTTATTCCAATAAAATTTATTAAAAAATACATTTACCTATGGATATATTTTTTATAAGATTATTTATGAGGGTGTGTGGAAATACTTTACATTAATTCCACGGTAAGAATCGAAAAGCTAGCCGCTTGAAACGGTTTTTAGCTTTGTTTAGTGACTCACGATAATATCAAGCTGGGCACTTCCAAACCTTCCTTGATCTCATCTTCCCAATTCTTACAGTCTCAAAACTTTCCTCAGTGGGGATCCCCGTAGACGGATTAGCTTAGATCAGTTGGAACTTTTGTTAGAAAACATTACAAGAACAAAGAGTATGTTGTTACAATTACTTTCTCAGTAAATCGGTTTAACCCGGTAATAAATCATTTAAGACAACATCAAAATTAAAATAGTAAGTCGTCTCAAAGTAGCCTAACCACAATTATAAATTGGCCTTGAATGCGAAAACAGCAATAAAAGTTGATTTACATTCAATTTAAAAACACATGAAATTTATCTTTTCTAAAGTTTTACAGCCTGGTGTAGTACATATATCCTTAACTGTTAACGGCAGCGTCTTTTTTCATGAAATTAATCTTTAATTTTCTGTGGATAATTTTGCGTCGCTTAAGTAGCGATAATTTATTTTCCCAAAAGAAATACAAAAAATCACGGGTTACGAATACCCTGACTTTATTTGTGTTACCAAGTGGGAGATTTGAAAATTATTAATGTTTACAGGAAAACGTTGTTTGTGTCGTAATGGAGGACTTAGCTATCTCAGGAATTTAACTCACGATGCCTGAGTGGGAATCAGATACGATTCCAACACAGCCACTGACTGTTCTGATAAGTGACATAAAATTTCCATTTTTGTTTGGGTTCAATTACGCATTTTTATAATTATCGAAGAACATAAAATATATATTTTACTAATTATTATTTTATGTTTATATTTATAGTATATTTTATTTGAAAAGATGTGCTTTTTGCATAACGATAACTTTTGTATAACCTATTAAGATTGATTAGTGTTCGCGCAATATATAGTGGATTGTTAGGTATGCATCCACAGGCTTAATGGACAAGTGTAATGTCAATACAAAATCCTGTAAATGTCCTACCTACCCTTTTACCCATCCCAAAATATCACAATAATAAAATGATTGTTGCGACACACGTAAAATCGGACAAGTGGCGTCAGTTGCTCATCAGAGTTCGTAGTGATAACTAATATCAGACAGGGCGATTATATATTTGTGAAGTGAAATCATCCAAAACTCCTGGAGACGTGTGGTAATCATCAACGGGTGAGTCCATCTTTCCTGCATTCCAATCTGGGCTTATCTTGTGCTCCAGAAGCCCAGATTTATACCTTTTTGACTATTGCACTGTCCATCGGGTTTGTTGGATGCATAAATCGTCCCATAACCTAGCATTCGGTGTAGTTTGGGACTGGTCCTTTGAGCTTGTGGCATAGGGCTTTGGTCTGCACCACCTTTAAAATATAGGGGAGTCGCAGCATCGCAACACCAATTAGTTTAGTACAAATATTTCCCTTGTCTAGATAATAATAGAGAAAACAATGATTGACCAATATACATTTATATACAACTAGCAGTTAAAAACCCGCTCCGCGGGTTTTTAACTGCTAGGCCCTGCGGGCGGCACTGTGTTGGGCTTCGCCCAGTTTAAGTGATGCTAACAACAGTTACATTTAATAGGTAGATATTAGGTCATTCACAGAGAGAGGGTGAGTATATATTGTTAAAACACGGAACAGGAAGGAGTTTAGGCATAATAAGAATGATAGTTGTTCGGGTAAAACTTTACCTTTCCCGAATAATTGCCTAAATGGCTAAAATCGGAATCGCTGGACACGGAAAATACGAATTATTTTAAAATAATACTTTCTGATTTACCTTAATTACTATAAAAGGAATCGAACAGCATTTGGGAAATTTTTAATTTTAGCTTTTTAATTTTTAATTACGTAAAGTGAAAATTCGCTTTCGCTGTATGGGATGACAGCCTGAATAATTCCTATTGATAACATTTTCTTTTGTCGGTATTCCTGAAATGAGCGGCTAGAGACAATTGAAAAACGTAAATTAAAAAAATATAATGTAATACAATATTCCGGCAAAATAGTGTCTACTTAAAAAGCACAAATGATTTATTTGACTATTATTATCATTATTATTTTATTTAACCTCACCTATAATAACCTAACCTAACCTATAATAATCCAACCTAACCCATAATAATCCAACCTAACCTATGTCCTAACCTAACTTATAATAATCCAACCTAACTTATATCCTATCCTAACCTATAATAATCTAACCTTACCTAACCTAACCTCACCTATAATAATCCAACCTAACCTAACCTATATCCTAACTTAACCTATAATAATCCAATCTAACCTAACCCAACCTAACCTAATCGAACCAATCCTAACCTAACCTATCCTAACCTAACCTATAAAAATCCAACCTAACCTGTAATAACCCAACCTAACCTAACCCATAATAACCCAAACTAACGTTACCTAACCTAACATAACCTGACTTATCCTAACCTATAATAATCCAACTTATTCTAACCTAGCCTATAAACTAACTTGAACTATACTAATCCAACCTAACCTAACCTAACCTAGCATAACCCAACCTAACCTATCCTAACCTATAATAACCTTTTTTTAAATATTTCCTTACTTGTAAAAGAAACTAAAATACCTTTATTTTATTTTTCGAGCTTGGCTAAAATAGTACCACCTACCTAGTATATGCATAGAGTAAATGGTAAAAATTCTAGCCACTCATATCAGGAATACCAAAAAAAGAAAATGTCATCAATAGAAATTATCCCGGCTGTCATCCAATACAACGAAAGCGAAATTTAATTTTACGTAATTAAAAATTAAAATGCTAAAATTAAAAAAACTCCCAAATGCATTCAGATTCCTTTTATATTAATTAAGGTAAATCCGAAGGTTTTATTTACAAATATTTCGTATTATCCTTGTTCAGCGATTCCGAATAATACCTTAATATATATTATATACCTGGCAAAATGATTGTTTTATTATACATTAAGTACATGTCAGATTAGAGATTTGTTGGCTAATTTTACAATCAACGAAGCGTTTCTATCTTCCGATTGTCTTTCATGTTATTTTATTGGGTTGGCAGTGCCTATACTTCCGCTTATTGTTAACTTCATGTCGGTGTTCTGTCAAATAGTGCGAAATTATTATTTACGTAAATAATATTAAATATCAATATTTTTCAAAATCGTACATGCAAAGAGTTGTTGTTTATTGTCATTAAGTTGAATCAAATGTTTGTTTTATTTGTAAATGCGTATTAAAACGGTAGTTTCACGTAAATAATTACCGTTGTTTAAATAAATAAATTTGTACGTATTTGTATATCGCTCTTATGCGCTCTGTCGGCCAATAGGGAAACTACTCCAGCGGCCGGTAAAGGAGGGATTGACATTTTTAAGGAACCTTGGAATGTTTGATTCTTGACAGACGTCAAATATATAAAACGTAATTGTGGATAATTTTTTACTATAATGTAATTAATCCAATCGATTGTGAACTTTCTAAAACATATTTTCTTCGATATTATCCAAAAATTATATGATCAGAAAACATGCTTTTGAAGAAATCCGGTGATCCTATTTTAGTATGAAATCGGGTCTTAATTTTCAAGTTAGCGGAATTTAACCGAAACAAACAATTTAAATTTGACCAATCAGAGGGCCTACATCGTCCAGACGCAAGGGTATTAATACTATCAGATTCTCAAATTTATTTATAAATCTCAGTTACAAAACACCTGCGTGGCGTGCCAGATCAGGAGAGGCTGGTTTGGGAGACCTTTTGACCTCTCCAACTGGTCTCTTGACCCATCGCCTTGCACCACAGCGGAAGAGATATATTTATACCATTCTCCTGGACACACCGATCCCTAGATTCCTACCCACCCCTCATCCTTTCCAGAACTTCCTGTCCTCAAAAAAAACCCTCCACGCAGCACCCCAAAGATGATATAGGCCCGGAGGGAATTATTTTTCATCAGGGCCTTCTGCGTGGGACAAATGTAAAAAAAATTGAACCCTATTAATTTTGAAAAACTTATAAAGAGAAACATTTCTTCTCAATACATGAAAATCATGCGCAATGCAATGTCCCTAGTCACTATCCCTATCCGGAGGCGCCTCATTTTAAGGTATATTCGCGGCATATTCCAGTGTGGAAGATCCGTATGTCCCTGGTGTAAGACCACCATTTGGAATTGAAATATTGCTTGAAATTGTACTTACCCACCTTCCTTTTCCACAGCTTCTTCCCTTCCCCACTTCCTACAGCCTCACAACATACCTCAAATGAGGATGCCATAGTCTTACTGGCTTCAGAAGGTTGGGAGCAGTTGGGACTCTTGTGCGGTTTCACGTGTTTTTCAAGCTCCTGAAGGTTTATTTTACATGTTTTTTTAAATGAATATACAATTCAGGACTACGAATGAGGTCGTTTTATGAATATCATTTACAGACTTCGTCTACTGAAAAAAAGCTTAAAATACTCGTCGTTGAAAGAACGTCGAGTGGTTACGTTGTTGTTAAGACGTAACCTCCATGCTGAAGATTAAAAATTCAGCTACCCCACTGTAGCCTACCGGTGATTTTATCAGGGCATGATACTTTATTTAAATTTTATAAAAAAAGTTTGAATGCAGCAGCGTTATCAAAGAATTGTGTATTTTTAATCGTTCGGAAGAAAGTTTTCATTGACATGATCAAATATCATTTTTTATACAAAATTTACGGAAAGTGTTTTTACTATGATATTTTTTATGACATTTTTATTAGGAGCAAATACGATGTGGAAAAAACATACGTGTTTTCATCTCATCGATATTGAAATATTGGCAATATCGTGTAGTTTACCTAACACAGTTTGTTGATCAGCCGTCGCAAATAATATATTTTCGACAAGTGCCCAATATGTGTAATGAATACTGATACCCAATTCAAAAAAGGTTCATCATCCCTTTCACAAAGGAGGGAAGTTTCAATTCAACAGGCTACCCGCGGCTACCCGTGTGGAATTATTCATGCCCAGGAAGGTTGGAGAGCGAAGAGGTTGTAACCTAATCTAACCTAACCTTACCGTGCAGGGCGCAAAACTGCCGAAGATATGAATTCTAGGAGTTGATTGGAAAGTTAATTTGTTTTAAAAATGCGAAAAACGCATGAAATAACGATAGATTGGACACTCTTTATAAACGAGAGATACCTTACATATTTGGTTAAAATATTTATAGACAGGTACAAGATTGTTGCATCCTGGAAATGGTTATTTATTAGCTAGATCCTTCTCAATTTCTCAAGTATAGTTTTCGTTGTTTGTTCTCATTTTGAAGCATGTGCTAAATGTACAGGTTGTCCGGGAGTAAAGTCACTAACTCTTTATAAACGGTAGATACCTAACATGTTTGGTTAAAATATTTATAGACAGATACAAGATTGTTGCATCCTGGACATTGTTATTTACTAGCTAGATCCTTCTCAATTTCTCAAGTATAGTTTTCACCGTTTGTTCTTATTTTGAAGCATGTGCTAAATATACAGGTTGTCCGAGGGTAAAGTCACTAACGTCGGGGAGTGATTCCATATAATTTTAGAAGTAGAAAAAATAGATAATTTTTTTTGAAATGCCAATGATTTTATGGGATAATAAATATCCTCCTATGGAAAAATATGTTAGTATTGGAAAATAAAGTTGGAATTTAAAAACAAGTTATTTATGTTTTTACTTCTACCATCATGTAGAATCACCTCCTGAAATAAGTGCACTTTACCCCCGGATACCCAGTATATGACCTCTCTAATAAACGTGTTTCAAATTTTACACAACTAATTGGATGGAACGGAAAGTACAAACAAATTCTCAGTGAATTAACAACGTTGGTATTTCTTTTTTACTGACTACCTATACATTTTAATTTACCCGGAAACAGCCTTACTATTAAACGTTGTTTAAATTTTATACAATTGATAAACAACCGTGTACGTAAAAACCTTGCTTAAAGAAACTCATATTTAAGAGCCATAACATAGTTAGTTATACAGACAAAGAGGGTTATACAAACTTGAAATTTCTTACAGAATTTCGGAATATTTCCAAGGTATTTTAAATGTGCTATATATGTCTTCTTTTTGAAGATGTCGTACAAAAATACCATTTTTAAATCAAGAAAAAAAACTTTTTTGATTTTTGCATTAGAAATATGCTTTTGTTTTTATAAATTTGAATATTTTATTTTCAAACATGAAAAAATTTTACGAAAAATAAGTACCATTTATTTTTACACTAAACTTCGCAAAATTGTTTCGTAGAAAATAAAAAATTTAGAAAAAATTGTTACGTCACTTTTTATATACTTTATATTATAATAAAAAAATTATGAAAGAAATATTATAATAATTGAGTGGTTTAAAACAAAACAATTTTTTTCATTGATGTATTCATATATTGAGTACTCAATTTAATCTTACTATTAAATTGCCATTTTCCAAGTCAAAAATTCTAACGAAGCTTGATCATAAATATTATTTTCCTAGTTAAATATTGAAAAATGGTTCCTATACAACACACAATGCGTAATTTTGTTGGTTTTATGTTATTTTAAATCTTACGTGATTATAAAAAAAGCATGACATTTTTGTCAGATGAAATTAGTGTTTTTTTTTGGCCAAAGGAGTGATAACTTTTGAAATGTTTATGTATTTGAACATGTATTTAAAAAAGAAACACTTATGAATCACCTGGTCCCACGGACCCTACCATGCATAACATGTGGCATAATTTCATCTGGCATGCAGAGGGTTAACATACCCATACGAATTAAAGATTCCTCTGGTGATCAGAATCTCAACCTTTGTACTGCCAGTGGGTTCGTATTTCAAATACTATTCAAGTTGAGAGATATAAACACATTGAGAAATTTGCCATACAAATTAGCCACTAAACATATTTGAAATCGTCTCGATGTTATGGAATGGTTTTCTTGAAGTATGATTGATTCTATCACAAGTATGATTACAATATTTAACATACTAATTTCCGTTTCTGGTGCAAGGGTAATAAAGAAATGTGAAATATTGCTGTGTAAAGCGTAACATTATTTTAGTTCAATAATCTTTTCATTTTTAAACTTGGAACTACTTATCATGTCAGACATGCGATAAAGTAGTTAACGAAATCATTTAGTGAATTAATAATTCTTCGATCGAAATTTGTATTTGTTTTCTATAAATGCTTGGCAGATTCTTAGATAAATTGGTATAGTCAAGATACGTTACTGAGAAATTGCGCACGATTTCGCTAGGTTCAGTGGACTCCTTTAACGGTCCGTTCATATACACATTTGTTCGTAGATATGTATATTTTGAATCGCTTTCATTTTCAAGTGGTGCTACGTTTTTTGTTTGTTTAGGGTCAATAGTTAGATAATATCGTAATTTTTCAAGTTTACCAACATTCGGTTGGTAAATTTCTTCTTTTTAATGATCCTGAGACAAATATATCTTTAAAAAATAAATAGAGCTTCGCAAATCCTACAATTACAATATCGCATGATTTTTTAAGTATTGGTTGTAGTATTTTAATTTTTGCTGCTGCCGCGGGTATTTTAATGCTAGACCCTGCAGGTGGCTTTTTGATGGGATTCGCCTAATTTAGTAGAGTTCCATGATAGCAATTATTATAATCAGTGCAATAATTAACTTATCACCTATTCATTTTTCTATCCAAATAACCATTTGTGAATGCTTACGTAATATATTATGAAATTCACTGGAAACTCAAATGAAAACTAATTTCTACTGAACCCGTTATCCCACGGGTAAGCAATCGACATAAACCGAGTGCTGTAAGACCCTGCGCAAATTAAGTTCGCTATAGTAAGGAAACGGTCTGCAGCACAGTTCAGTGTGCAACTTTTCTGCGCAGTGTTTTACATCATTAAGTTTATGTAATTTAACCGAATCGGTTTGAGAGCTTAAAATTCAAGATTACCATTTACATATAAATCATCATTTTAGATGCATTGTTTTGTTCATAGACACAGCTCAAATTTTAGAATTTTATAAAAGTAGAGAGAAACCGATTCCAAAAATAGCCGGTTCCTTGGACAAATTTTAATTTTTCTAAAAAAAACAATTCGGCAAAAATTTGAACATCTCAAACTTTAAGGATAGAAAATGGAAATGGAAATTTTCATAATTTTTTTTTTATCCTTTGATATAACTTGAAGTTTGGAAATTATCAATGTTCGGATATTTTTATTTTTCTGAAAAAAGTTACTGGGAAAATTTGAAAAAAGTCGGATATTTTTTGATCGGAAAATTGGTCCGGAAAATAGGTAGGGAAATAGTTCAGGAAATTTGTATTAAGGGATTATATACAGTTAGGAGGCCCAAAAAAAGGTATTTTCAAGAATTTTTCCTGGTAAGACTTTTTAATTTATTAAAGTAAAAATTCGTACAGATATTATGGCAACTTTGAACAGAATTTTGAGAATAGTCATTTGTAAAAATAATTATTTTGAAAGCTGCTATGGCTGTTCTCCAGAAGCTCCTCTAAAAAAAGGCATTTTGCGGTGACCATCATATCTCTGGATTGGATTATCTAAAATGAAAAACCAAACGGATTTCTTTATAATAATAAATATTCCTATAATTGATCGAAGGACAGAGCAAAATAATATTTTTTGACAAAATGGCGGCTACTGAAAAAAAATCAACTTTTTACCAAAATGTTGGCCTTATATTGTTAACAAAAAAATATAAATACTTATCGCTGAGAATAGGCCTTCGATTAATAACTTAAAATAATAATCTTAAAAAGCTTGTGTTAAAATTTGAGACTGATCGGTTGAGCCGTTTCCGAGTAATCTTGGTCACCGACTTTAAAAACACAGTTTTGAGAAAAACGCGTTTAAAGTTTGAAAAGTACTTTACATGGAATAAAAAAAATATTTTTTCAACTTACATCAAGTCGTCTATTCCAGGGCCATATAATACACCCTCCGCCCTTTAGGCAGCTTCTTCCCTCTCGTGGGCTATCATGTGCTCTGCGGTCGGAGACGGCCACGCTCTGTTTATCCTTTCTTTCGGCGTATGAATGCGCTTTAAGCCCAAGTAAAACCCCTATTGCATTCATGTTATATAATAATGATGTTTTTTACTTTATTAAATATGCCAGCAGCTATGTATGCAGCCATTTCTACGGTTTTGGAACCGGCCTGAACTATTTTTGGAGAGATATTCCATATCAGTTGATTGTAGCTCTCGTTGTTGTTTTGGGTGAAACCACCCACACATCTTTCTCTTAATTTCTCATTCCTGAGATCTGTATAAATGGGAAATATAGTCTCAGCAAAATCTTATGGTAATGACGGATGATCATGCTTGAAAGTGGGTAATTAATTGGCAGCTACTGCCCGTTGCCAACTGCACCATGACTCTGGTCCGATGGGGCACTTCTCGTGTTGAGGTTTTTGTCCGTTGAGCAATAATGATAATATGTGACCCAGATAACATTATACATTTTTTCGACGGGATCCCAATTTCTCCTAATTGCTAAGCCATAATAAACTGTCAACTTGTCGATAATTTTACCACAAAGTTTGCCTTTTCCACCAAAAGTTTTTTTTTGTATTTTTTTCATTTTTACTATCAACTGTTTCCACATTTTTATTCACAAAATCTCAGTGTCACGTGCCCATTCTCTTCTGTACGTGTCCAATACATTCTTTCTTCATAACTTCTTAATCGGCGTCAGGTGCAACTTTTAAAACCCCCGAATACGTTTTGGAATCACCGTCTCCGCTCTGACAGGTCTTTACAAATATGCGTGTAACTTCGAAAATAATAGCCGGATTGACTTGAAATTTTCTGTGTTTGTACTTAAACAAATGTTCATTACGAAAATGAAATAAAAAACATCGTCTTTTGAAAATTCTAACTATATATAACCCCTTAAAACATATCTTTTGAATTTAATGTGATGTATGGAAATTATCCATGTTGACAATTTTTTATTTTTATGAAAAAAATTCTTCCCTTAAAATTGAAAAACTCCTCGTTAAATTGTGTAAAAGTTTTTGAAACTGAGAAAGTATTCGATCTCGTGCAGTTTCTTCTCGTTACACCAGTAATAAATAACACATGTGAGAAATTATTAGTTATAAGTCTAAGTGATAGGGTTTTATATTTATTTATTTATCGTTTCTTTACATTGTATCTTTTTTTTAAAGTTATAATTTTGAACCTCACTAGGACAAGCCTGTGTTGAGGTTAATAATTTTACAAAATATTTAAAAAAATAGTACAAAGATTATAAGAGATTTAAAATAGTACGAATATTAAAAAAATAATTAAAATATTAAGATAACAATATTGTTACATTGACGTTTCTGCGAATTGGATACCTCCATGGTACCTATCAGCCTATTCATTACAATATAATGCTGTAAACATGTAGGGTGACCATGATATTTAATTGCAATAAAAATGTAACAATATTATTATTTTATAAATTAAGTTGGAAAACGCACTCTAGGTGATTTTCTCATGAAAATAATCACTATTATCTATGAAGTTCTTTCATGGAGTTACAAGCATTTTCAACATACATACATAAATACATATGTCTTCGGTAGTGTTAATTTTGGTAAAGGGAGGTAGTTCACACATGCTAACGGCTTAGGGGTACGTCGAATGGGTTCGAAGTCTTCGATTGTAACTCTCAATACTAATTGGACAAACTAGACCTATTTGGAACTACTTTTGGGAAGAATACATTGTTAGTGTTTGTAGAGCAACCTTTTTCGTTCGATCCGGAATAATATATTTATTTTACGAATGTGCGAACTTCGATTAGTATTCTTTTAATTTCATTACTTTTCATTTTACATATGTAAAACATTGAAAGAAAACTAATAATCATCTTTGCAATTGTAATAGTGCATACTAATAATTTACTCGAGATAGTGAGTCAATGATATGCTCATTTTGGGAGTATTTGAGGTTATTAGAAAGAATTGGAAGAAAGTTATTTAAATCTTATCATTTAAGAAACATTTTGTCATAAAGCAATATTTCAAAACAGAATGGTGGTAGAAGTACCTAACCAAAACAATATTAAAAGTATGTTTTAAAACTCAGATATTTTCTAATAAAATACAAATTGTGTAAATATAAGTAACGGTTAAGTATTTAATTTACTGGCCTAGAAAAAAATGTATTTAATCAAAATAATTAAGATAATCTTATTGTTTCTGTAACGAAAATAACACCATTTTCGATAAATAATATTAATTTATTTACGCAACTGGTACATTTTCGTATTTCTCCGTTCTTAAGATTAAATTTTGAGATTTTTGTTGTGAAATATGGTATTTAATATTATCATTTCAGATTAAACCTGGGAACGTTCATTATCCTCTTCTAATCTCGTTTTTCTTAAGTATCTATTAGGGCTTAATAAGAAAGATTTTAAGCAAAAAGTATTATTTAGATAAGCTTTTCTGAGAGTTTTCCATGAAAAATGTCTGAAAATATAATGCAACAATAACCATCTTATAAACATTATTTCAAGATACAAAAAGATCATAGAAAAAACACGTTTATTTACCGAAAAAAATACTCAGACGTTATCCTTTTACTTTAATATTATTTGGCAGCATTTCTGAGTTCAAAATAATATCTGCTTCAAAGTTGATGGGCAAAAATTGTCATGCAAAAATATTATTAGGTAAAATGACGCTGAACGCGTAGTACCAAGAATTTTAATCTATACTGGTACTATAAAAATAACTGATGTCGCGAGTTTTCATAAGAAATTATGGCTTCTAGGCCCCAGGCAATTCAATTAAACTATTCAAAAAAGAGTTTGGATATATCAAACCGTCTGATGAATTTCGCCATAAGTAAGGATAAAATGAGCTTACTTTGTATAAACGTCAAACACATTCGCATATCAGTGTATCTCTGCAATGTATTAAAATAAAAGATTTTTTAACATGTACCTATTTTAATGATATAACTTATACAATTTGGATAGCACCGTTTCTGTGGAAGGTACTACATATATCTACGGAGATATTTTCAATTTCTATTGATATTACAGGCGACTAATTATTACTTATAATAATTTGTAATTGAAAATAACTAGGACAGGCTAAATTGACACACATATGTTTAACAACAAACGATAAAAAATAGAAGAAAAGAAAAGGAAACAAAGAATAAAAAAAAAAAAAAAAATTTAAAGCAAAAACTTACCAAACTTAAAAATAAAATAAAACAAACAAGTACTTAATAATAAAGGGTTAAAACTTAAAGATTGGTAAGTGTTAGTTGCATCGCATAACATATTTGGTAGAACAAAAGAATAAAAAAAGAACAAAATTAGTTCTACGTACATATATTCTAAGAGCACGAATATTTGACATGAAAACATAAAAAATTTAAGTGTTTTTTTTTGTTTTTGTTAAATGGTGCCAAATACATATTTTGTTTATTAAAGATAGAAAAGGGGTGAGAAGATAAAGATAAAATAAAATATTTACTTGGATATTGTTATCTAGATAATTATTTTATTTTGTCCAATTTTGTTTTAATTATTTTGATATTATAATCTTTATCTTCTCCCCCCTTTTCTGTGTTAACTGCTTTTTATTCGGTAAACTTATGAAAATGATCGATACATTTACTAAAGGATTAAGACATATTACTAATAGTTTATCAGGAAACATCAATTCATTGATTGAGGGTCTGCAATCAATTTTTAAGCGGATAACGAATAACTTGAAGAGATTCCTAATAAAATAGAAATATTTTTTACTAGTCATTTTTCTCTGTGTATCAACATGGAAAAGGTCCTATTAATGGATATTATTTATTTATAGATACCAAAGGAATGACTCCAAAGTTGAAATATTAATAGCTTAATTAATTTAATCAAATTTAAGCAAATCCACTCTTCAAATTCTCTACACAAAACCTTGGTTTTAAATCAGAAGTATCAATCTACCTCCATCAATTTACATATTCCCCTTAAATTCGTAACGCTGGCCAGGTTTAATGTGAATGTTTTACCTTGCTCCTTTAATCAAAGCAAGTGTTTCGTCCTTAAAACCCTGAGAGATCAAAGCCTCCGTCCCTTTGAATTATTACATATGTGTAGGTATTACCTATACAGTTATAGTCTGGAGAGCGGTTTATAACACCTTCATCACTTGCGGAAAACACATGAAAGGGTTACAAAAGAAAAGATCAACATAATAAATAAATATTAATGTGTTGCCTTTTAATTTTATGACAAATAATTCATGTTTTAATTTCGTGCTTAGGCTATTTTTCTTTAACTAATTAAGATCAATGATTTAAGCAATTTTTCAAAATCGGAAATTAAATGTCTGAAAACGTTATTTCTTATAGTATTACAAGCCAGCGTTGCTCGACGACTTACAAATGGCCTAGGAGTAAAGTTTTGAGATTATGATTTCTAGAGTTCCTGACAACTAGATGCATTTAAAAAATATTTTTATGGTATTGTATTTGCTTCACGTAATCGAACCGTGTCTTCATCGGGCGTTCTTGACCTCTCCTACCATTTACTTACATCTCAATTATTCACAAATAAACATTTGATTCATATCTTCCTCTTTTTTTCCATTAATTTCATATAGTGTCATAAAATCCACATTGTTACGATTAAAAACTACATTTTGTCGAATTTAATTCGACTCCTTATCTCATTCCAGTCCAGAGATAAGTCTTTACACCACTCTCTAAATACTTATAAGAACAAATTTTGAAATTTTCTGCGAAATTGGATCAATTGTATAGTATAGGAACGCGAAAGGGACAAACAAAAAAAATGATTGTTATATTTATAAAGAAATATAATATGCTACTCAAAAGTAACTTTTACGCAAAAACTTTCTACTACCTCAAATCTTTAAACGAAAAAAAGTAACCAAGTAATTGGGAAAAAATATATTCTCAAAGTGCCTAAGTCAATGAGTTTGAATATTTTAGCCATTTCATCTAAAATGTATCATTAATTTAAAAAAAAAATAACCATTGCATTGGTACTATTTTTATTTCACTTTGTCGTTTAATTGCTTTCCTTTGAAATTTGTTAATTACACATTTAGAATTTAATGAGTCATGGTGTGCAATCGATAAAATGTTGTAGGAAACGTATTAATTTTAACTTTTAATTACATGCGTATTGTAACGTAATGGATTTTGTATCAGTATAGGTTTTAAATTCGCGCGGAAGAAATACACAACACAGACCACTCTGGCCGGCCGACAAACTTCCGCCCACAGACGCCCGCTTCCTTCCCGCTCAGGACCTTGTATGCCTTTTTTGTTTGTCACTACATTGTAACTTCTTGATTCGGGTAGAAACTGTTCAAACATTCAAGTGAAAACCAAATCATCCGCGTCCCCGAAATGCCGTCGTACGCGAGGTATTTTAGTCACGGCACCCGTGTTCTGTTGATGTAATTTGACCTACCAAACTGTGAGCTACTTTTATCCTTCCCATAATGTGTGCCCATTGCTTAACTGTAACGAACCAAGACAGAAAGATAACTAGCTCAGTCCCGCATCGTCCACAACTGAGGATCCCCCAACTATGTAATTTCAGCCAATATAATGATTTATTTTTTATTTATTTTTCTTAGTAAATAAATAAAGTTATACGTATAAAATCGTATTTAAATTGGGTTTTTACATTTAAAGAGATTTGGAAACTGCTCTTTCATAGAAGCATTAGCTTATGTTTGGAAGAGGAGTGCACAGTACATTATTGTAGTTATTTATAAGTAATTAATTATATGATAGTTATTATGTGTTGTAGTAAGTACATTACAGCGAGAAAGTAAAAAATATTTACATTATAATATGTTTGGTAGATGTTTGATATAAGTGCAGAAATTTGCAAAATGGGTACACAAAACCATTCGAAATGCAAAATGGAAATGGGTCAAAATTTTTCCATTTGAAAATGCAAAATGCAAAATAGGTTTTAGAAAAGCATTTCAAAATGCAAAATACCTATTTTCAAAATGCATTGAAAATGCAAAATGGTTTCTCAGGTCAAACAATTAAAATAATTATAGAATTTTCAAACAATTTTTTTTATTTAATAATGGATATCAATGTAGAACAAACATATTACATGATGGTAAATCCAAAAACACCACGACTACAGATTATGAAACTACAATTTGCGCAGGACTAATGTTGCCAACGTAAAAACATAGAAACTGCTATCTAACATTTAATATTATAGCCCCATGTTCAGTATTTGAATCAGTATTTATTGTAATGGTATCACTCAATTACCAGGGCTCCTACCAGGGAGCAACTTGACAAATGTAAATTATCTCTCATAGCGAGGTTGAGGACCGACTGATATTTGGGGCTTATGAAAAAAAGATGAGTGGAGATAGTAGGAAGAATGTTGCAAAAAAGCATTTAAAATGGAAAATGCATTGAGAAAAGCATTTAAAATGCTCAATGGTTTTTAGAAAAGCATTTAAAATGCAAAATGGAAAATACCCATTTTGCATTTTGCATTTCCATTTGAAATGGATTTATTTGAAATAAAGCACATCTCTGTATAAGTGTAAATAGTTAAAGAGGATAAGTAATTTAATTTATAAAGAAAATGGGTGATATACGTTATTTTTTAACCCTTCAGACCTCGGCAAAACATAACTAGCCACAAACATCATATTCCATTATAGCCTCTGAAGGACAGTTCTGAACGGGGCGTCAACACAATATAAAAGTATTTTTATCTTTTTTTCTATAATGCGTAGATATGTGATGTTATGTCAATGGACAGATAAATGATTTATTCTTCACAATTTGTATCAAATATTTATACATTATTATTACACAAAAGGAATATGTTTTATAAATATCGAATTCTTTCAAAATTATGGACGTTCCAACACAAAATGTACTGGTAAGTTTTTTGTTAATATTTTCATGTTTGATTTTAAAAAATTATGTTTTAGAAAGATCAATGTTTTTTTCAAAGATAATTTAATCTTGTTCTTAAAATAGTATTTCTTTAAACGACAACTTCAAATATAAGTAATATGTAGCACATTTTAGATACCTGGGGAGCATTCCGAAATTTCAAGAAAATTGACCATGTTGTTGGGACTTGTTGGTAAAAATATTTAAAAATATGAAGGGTTAATATTCATGTGGATAGATTTAGTTGTTTAACAATTTTGTCATTAATGCGTCTTGTTTCTTTTGGTAATTGATTGAAACAAGCTCTTTTTTGGTAAGTATAATAATTTTGGGCAAGTGAAGTATTTAATTTTGAGCATGGAAAATATATCAAAGTCAAGTTCAGTTTTCAGTTAAAAATTTGTAATTGTTTTTTTTCTTTTATGATTTCAATTGTTGAATTTTTAATGTACAGATCTTTAATTTGATGTACTGGAGATTCTTCTTATAAGCGCTTTGTTGGATTTAAAAAATATTATTTTAATTATTATTCTCTGTACGATTCCTAATCGGAGAAGGTTAGTTTTAAATGCGGAACCCCAACTAATGATAGCCTATTGCATAGTGATTAGACTAAGGCGTAGTATATTTAAAGGTGTTTTTCGACAAGAATTTCGATGGACCCTTAACTAAAACTAGGGCACAATTTTTATAATAACTAACAATATAAATAAATAATTTTATTGATAGGTAATCAGAATGTAATGGTAATCCACTATTCCGTACCGAAACATTACTTGCAATGGCTTATATGCCTTAATGTTATCTGCTATCGCTTACGCGATAAATACCTATAAGAGAGACGACGTTTGGAATTTACTAGTGGTATAAGCAGAAAACTGGGGAATGTACTTAGAACAGTGGTCGCCAAACTTTAGAACCTACGGACAAGACCTGAAACCACGTAATGAAATAATTAAAATTATTAAAACAGTCCTGTAGAAGACTCGTTTCATCCTTGAATTTTATTTCTTAAGCTTTTAATGGTAGTATAGACAGCCTTGATTTACTTAGCCCAATTAACTTTCATATACCAACGAGAAAAACTAGATCAAAAATTATTTTCAATTGCAACAACAATAATATCAAGACTGAGTCATTTAGATACTCGCTTGTACCAAAATTGCATGCAGTTCTGCATATAACTTAGTTAAAGAAGGCTATAATAACATACCTCTTAAATAAATATTAATGTCAGCTTTCATTATTCTTTTGAGTATGTTAATTCAACAATTTTTCATCTTCTATAATAATTTTTCACTGAATTATTTTATATATCACATGTTTTAAAATCCTGTTTGGGCGTATAACATAAATAAAGAAATAAATATTATCGCTTTTTCTAAAGTTTGCCACCGAAATAAAGTTTCAGTAATCCCTTATAACCTCTGGATTCAAAGTCGATCATCACAGCCTCTACCTTGAGTAATCGTGACTCTTTCATGACGATGCGAAATAGTGTTTTATTAAACGGATTATTATTTATTACATCAGGGGTGAAGAGAAAATAATGACGCAACGCTCTATTAAAACTATTAACCTTGTCGGACTTAATACGAGTTCGCGAAATATTTTTTTCCCAGCGTGTAATTACTGGGGGTGGAGTTTTTGACGCGTGCTGGCTGGTTCTCCAGGGTTGGAATGCGTGTTCGGGGAATATTCGTGAAGATTTCACAAGGGATATTATTGGGGTTGTTTCTGGGTAATTGGAGAGCTATTGCGTTAAGGTGACACATCCAATACAACCAAAAAATGTACGATCTTGCCACAGACGTCTGAAACAGACAGAACAAAAGAGTGACAACAATACGGGTGTAAGAGTGAGCATGATTGTCCAGTCTCTCTTCGCCATTCGTCATTTAGCGCATTGTGTTTTAACTACAGTATATATTGACTATAATTATAATTCCGTTGTCCCAATATTTTTTCACAGACATAATAGACAAAAAACCTTTTTTTGTTTTGTTTTCTCCCGAGGTTTTCAATTTTGATTATCTTGTCAATTTCTCAATTATACTGCCATCCCATTCATCTATGTTCCCCTTTTTAAGTACATCTATTTGAATTGTGATTTTTTGCCTAGATTGAATGAATAAATACATTAATGAAATGCAATCTTACGTATGATCAAGCTGAAATTTGACGGATAGATTATTTGTTGATGACAATGTATTCGACCAACTTTTGGTGGTACTCATGGATCGCGCGCACACATGCAGTTTTCTGAAATTAAAAAAGTTAATTTACGAAATAAACTTCGGCACTAACCAAATACATTGAATTTATTATAAATAAAAATAAGTACTATTGTTATAATTTACGAGTATTATAGAAAAAAAAATTGGAACTGGTTGATTTTTTACGTACTTTTTTTAAAAATTACAATAAAAATTGACTTATCTCTTTCTTCAGCTGCATCGTTCAATGAACCCACGTGGTAAAGTCACGCGATCTCTCACTCGGCGATGCTTTATGTCAGTTTATACATTCATAATGCTATTTAAAACCGGGACTGACTCCGTTTACTGGTGGGGAAACACGTACGTGTATAAACGGACACAATCCACGGAAAAACGTTCTGAAAAACACGATTGGATCGATGTTTTTTACCACGAGGCTATTCCGTAATAACCTGAGGGAAGGGTAATTTTTATGCCCCTGAAAAATTTTCATGGGCGTGAAATGTAAATCGAATAAACAAAGACGAATTGTGTTTCCATTTTTATCGCCGCTGTTTAATGTAGATTTCTCACACCGATAACTTACAACTCTAGCCTAGTGGGTTCAATTTTCAATTCATTTTAAAGGAAGGTTATTTGTTTTTCAGGCTTTAAATGAAAATGAAAATGACGTGAATTTATAGGAAAAATAATGTCAAAAAATGCGGAATATTTTACGTGTATTTTGTACGTACAAATGTCTAGTTATTGAAAATTATTGTTTGTGATAATGCACAAGTTTCGCAAAACTATTTGAAGTCAATGGAACTATGGCATCCTTGTTTGAGGAATCTTTAGTTTAAAAGAAGTAGGAGATAGGGAGATTAAAGTTGAGAAATACAGCATATCATTTTAAAGAGACCCTTGCTTTTGTGGTGGTGTACTAGATGGATAAATACATAAAAAAAAAAATCTTTTTAAAGCTAAAATAAAAACTATTTTGTACAAATACAAATACATTATAGTTCTAAAGGTTAACACATTTAATAATAAAGGCCTTACTTACAAACGTGTTTAACCTATAAACAACCATTTATGTTTACTAGTAAAGGAGTTAGTATAAAAGACATATATATTAATTTTGACATTATACAGTATAAATGCAACTAAATCGTAAGTTTTAGTTTAAGCCCATCTTCTGTTAGTAGCTAATGATGTCATATGGCAATAATTATTTAATCATTGAAGACAACATGAGCCTTGGTTACTTACTTACTCAGCCTTATTTACTTACACAATAGAGAAAATAGACAATGAAGAATACCATTTCAAATGTCTAAAATACAAAGATAGATAAGTAGATATAACACTGTTAACATACTCTCATACACACTCAAAGGGACACGACATGCTTAAACACACTCAAAAGCCAATTAATACAATTGAATGCAAACAATCATTGGATACTAATGTATTAAGTATGGGTCGATTCAAAGAATTTGAATGATTCATAAAGTTTCAAAGTTGATTATCTTATTCAGTTTTTTGAAACAACTGGCCAATAATTATATAATAAAAGAACTTGGATAGAACCTTCACAGAAGTAGAAAATCAACTTCTAAATTTGATGAATTGTTAAAATTCTCCGAATCAATCCTTAGAAACAATATCAGTATTAAAAAAAAGATCTATTAAATAATCATGTTGGAATTGGCAACTTATTTTTTTTTTATTTTTTTTATTAAATTTAATATAATTACATTTAGTACAATATAAGATATGGGTAGTCCCACAAAGCTGTGACAATCAGCTTGTCTGTAGGTTCTACCATTTAATGTTATAACATAATACACATTAGCTTAAGTTTAAATATTAATACCAAATATAATGTTTAGGATAGATAAACGTTTTTTTCATTTATTAACCACTTTTTTGTCAGTTTAGGGCAGGGTTCCTCATTATTTTTCAAGTTAAAGTTTTCGTTAAATTTGTTATAAATCACAGGTATCAAATAATCAAGTGTTCTGCTACCATACTTATTTGATATTAGTGGAATTTTTAAATTAAATTATTATTGATTAAAGTAGTATGTACAAAATAAGAGAAAATTGGTTGCCCGTATTAATTAGTAATTTTTTAAATGGACTAAGGACGGGTTGTTTACTTGTTTTACAGAATTCAAATTTCAAAGTTAATTTTCAAATTTTGTAAAGGTGAATTGTAAAGTACTGTTATTATTTAATTTTTATTTTAATTTAATTTAATTTAATTGAAAAACGTAGCTATACACACTTATATCTTTGAGTATTTGTGGGGTAAGAGAGGCTGCGGACGTTTGTTCAAAACTTTCCAAAACTTTTTTGAAACTTTTGATACTATCGACATTCACAAATACATACAAACGTGTTCGTTTTAAAATGGTTTTCCTATGTTTATAATATTACTATGCAATCTGGATACTGATAAAATCTCTACTTTCTGATAGAAAAAAAGTTGTGGGCGTTAGGATGTTTTCTCTATTTTCGGTGCCTCTGATGAAATTGATAATATATTTTCAGATATCGCATAAAAATATTTCAAATAAACTATTACTACGCTATACTACCCCGAAGACAAAAACAAATCACATTTTTCAAGCCTTGAGCTAGTTTCGTCATTTTTTTCTTATTATAAATACAAAACTTATTGGTCTGCTGGAAACTACCTTCAAAATTATCAAAGAGAAATAATTCGATGAATGAAATATATACTTTAAGAATAATATAGAACAAACAAATGGCTTCCTAAAGGAGGCTCTTAGGAAACTATTTTTTCTCAGAGCGCATGTCTACTTTGGGGATGCTTTTTGGAAGATTTTTTTAATGAGAGGAAGGAGAGAAGGGAAGGGTAGGTATCGGGTATATAGGGTAGGTTTTTGAATTCATCCCGGTCGAAAGAGTCTTGCTGGAGAGCTTTTACAAGATCTCCCTCACCAAGTTCCTTAAAACCACCTCACTCACCAAGGCCACACAGTAGGTGAGTAGACGCATCTGCCGCCAAGACATAGACAATTCTCACCTCAAAACCAGGGCATCAATACTAAGGACGGGTTGTTTCGGAGAATCTGAACAATTCATCAAATTTCAACGTTCATTTTCAAGTTCTGTGAAAGATTTTTTCAAGTTCTGGTTTTATTTCAGTTTTGTCAAGCAACTAGCCTACAATGATATAAAAACAGAACTTGAATAAGTCATTCACAGAACCCGAAAATGGACGTTGAAATTAGATGAATTGTTCAAATTCTCCGAAACAACCCGTCCTTAGTATTGATGCCCTGGTTTTGAGGTGAGAATTGTCTATGTCTTGGCGGCAGATGCGTCTACTCACCTACTGTGTGGCCTTGGTGAGTGAGGTGGTTTTAAGGAACTTGGTGAGGGAGATCTTGTAAAAGCTCTCCAGCAAGACTCTTTCGACCGGGATGAATGAAGTCAGTAAACCATTAGTATACCACAGTGAACCATTTGGGGTGACCTATAGTGGAAGTATTGGTTATCTAATTAAGGAATAATTGAATGATTGTATTTTGTGTAATTGTTCTTTGTGGGTCTGGTAACGAGACAATGAAAGATGCATGTTGTGTTGTGTCACAGCGTTTATTGCAATTCAGTGGTATTGTGCAGTTGCGAGACGACTGGGACCGATGAGGATGATAACAACAAGTGTAGACGGCGATGACGGCGGAGCGGTCGAGGCGCTGGTCAGTGAGTCGACGCCGCGTTGATGGAGACCGGACTCGTGGGTGTATTCAGCACTGGTGAAGACGTGGAGTCTTCCGGGTACTGCAGTGTGAACGTGGTAGCCGAAGGTGCGATGGACATGGTCGGCAGATGAGCCGGAGATGCAGGCCGGTGACGATGCCGCGGGGCCGAGGCGCAGAACGGCGAAGTGGTCGCAGGGTCTAGGCACGTGAGATCAGCGCTAGCCAGGAACGATGGCCGGGGCCAGGACGTTGAGGTGATCCCAAGGAGTCCGTAATTAATTGTAGTCCGTGCTGAGCCGGGTGTAGGTGAGTAGTTCCTGTAGCGGTGTGGTGAAGAAAGAGCGGGACGCGACGTGGGGGAACCGGCGGTCAGTGGTCGGCTGCTTCAGTACGCAGCAAGGAGTCGCAGCTCTCGCTAATTGTTCACTCGTAAAATTGCTAATGGATGACTGACTGAGTGCGTCTGGGCGCGCCTCATTATAAAGCTGCCCGGGTCCATTCGAGAACATTTCATAACTCTAGGTAAGACGCCGAAAACTCGCGTTGCGACTAGAGTGTTCCCGCCACAATGCGTTTTGTATTGGCGAGCGTTCTAGAAAATTCTCGTGGCATCGCTACATCTCTATGAAGAAATTGGTGTCAAATTTTATTTTATATCATGCTCTTTAGGAATTGATTTCATTACTTAACGAATAAATTTGTTAGCAAGAGTGACTAAGATTATTTAGGTTTTATGTATTTTATTATTTAATTTATGCAGAAACGAGCGGTCCGTTTAATAGATTGCCCTATCTCTAAAAATAGACTTCAATTTTTAGAGCACGGAGGTCAGAAAAGTATGCTGAACTTATTCTACAGGTATTACAAATATGCCAATTATGCGCTCAACATATACGCATCTTTGAAATTTGTCACTCGTTATACTCGTCAATAGCACGGCTGTGGAAGTGAAATGATTTTCCGGTTTCTATGTTTCCTCTCTTCTAAAACATAGGTCTCTCCAAGACCTATTTTCATTCCTTCATTTCTCTAAATAGACCTATCACACAGCATCCAGAAAGATAATATAGGCGTTCGAAGTTCGTTTATAGATAATATAAACGAACTTCCCCTTCGCCACTTGTTTCAACACTTAGATGGTGCTACAACAGGACCTAAAGGGTTTTCAGGACCTATTGGAAAACTTCTTTCAAGCAGCTCTGAAAACACCGTTATAAATTATTCACCAATACACTTTGAGATGCACAAACTCAACGCAGAGGAATTGAAAAATTTGAGCACGGACCAAAAATACTTGTACGAAATATGTTTTGCAGTTACAACGGGTCACTGCCCACCAAATTTAGCAAACCGTCATCCGGTAGTATTTGTCACTCACGCTGGTTGACGACAGCAAACTCAATACTTCGATTATATATAGGAACAACTAACCCTTCAGTGAACCTAAAAATTCTTGCTGAATATGTTGTTAAAGCATATGCTCCGACATGGTTTGAGATAAAGAGGCACCCGTCGTGTTAAGATGGGGCATTACATGACTATAATAAAACTCAACCGATATTTGAGCACCGATCTACGAGATATAATTAATCCAGTAATTCAAAGAAACGCCTATTTTTGCCACCCGGAAAATCTGCTACTATCCATGATAATGGATGACAAACTTATTGTAAGAGAATTGGGTTTGAGACGAATATTAAAGGCGCGAGATAGATGTCCTAGTCCATCTGTTGTTAGAGACTTTATTATTCCAACAATAAACTTTTCAGCAAGTAAATATTACGATATTATCAACTGGCAGGAATGCGAAGTTACACCGCCACCGATACTATCCGAAATCAGTAATGATGGCCTAGTCAAAATGATAAATAATTTCGGTGAAGAAAAGGACAGTATTAAATATCCCAGATTTCCCTGCCACACTCAAGCAGTCGAGAGGTGCATCAAATTAGTTACCCAGGCATCGTTGTCTACAGTTGGGCCTGAAGCAAGAGATGGATTCATTCGGGCGACAATAAAATCTAGGCATATAATGCCCGAATTTCACACCAAATCTCATTTTAAAACACGATAAATATTATAAAACTTCGATAATGTTTAAAAAAATTCTCTTTGTTAAAGTATTTAATTTAATAAAAAAACATGTTTCTCAAAAACACGAAAAAAACAATAAAAATCAATAATCCTCTTCAAAAAACCAAAAATAGACCCCGCCTTGAAACTATGGTAACTTTATTTTTATTTTCAGATGTGTTATGCACCTTATAAGCTATAAACCCCCTAATAAAATTGTATTTTTGCTATGAATATCGCTTGTTTATAATGCTTGGCAGAGTTTTCAGCGACTTTTTTCATACAATTTTTTTCTAAATATAAATGTGCTGGTTGTTGAATAAAGGAATGTTTCGATCGAGTTGATTTTTTTAGACGAAAGAGGTGTTATATAAAGGCAACTTTTTTTTGCTATTACAGTACTGGCATCTTTAAAAAAAAAAGTCCCATACAACGTCACTCCACCCTATCCGGGATGTGCCGCGAATAAAAAACATTCAATTAATTATATGTGAAACAACATCAATAAATCAAATCAAATTTACTTACCCCAGACCACGGAGGCTGTCAAAATTTATTGTTAATAAGTCATTTTAACCATATGTTTAACAAATTATTTCAAAACCATCAGTACCTACATAAAATATTTACAAATCCATCTATAAATATATTGTGGGGACAAGGGTTTTTTTAACTATAATCAGTTGTTGGGCAGCTTTATCAGGGACTCGTGTGGTCACCACTGTACTATGAAATAAGCACTTGACCAGGCATGATACCAATATTATTAAAGCTCGGTATAATCGAATAGTTTAGTCAAACAAGTTAAACTGCACATTTCCGATAAGCTCTGCAAACTTTCAGTAGGTAGTGCGCTTCTGCGGTCCGCGGAGATAACTGGATAACCGTGCTCTGCGTTGAAACAACTTCATGTTTAATCTAACTAACTAATTAACCATCCCACCATTTACCGCAGAGTAGGCAGGTAGGATAAAAAACTATAAATTTAATACAACTCTGTCACGAACTAAAAATATTATAGGTTATACTCTGTAATGTAAAACCATATTTATAATTATGCACTGTACTATTTAGTATACTTCAGATAATCAAAAAAATCTTATTTCGGGTGTGTGTCTGTCTGTTACTATGGTTCAGTAAACTCTAGAACTCGGATTTGCTTTTGAATTTATTTGTCATTTTCAAAATTGAAACTGTGTGAAAAATCAAACAAGCGGCATAACAGGCACCCACACCTTATTTCGTATTTTAACAGAAAATTATTTTAATGACTTGAATAACCTGCTCGGTAAAGTTTAAAAAAAGCGTGAAAAAATTCTCTGAAATTTATTAAAAATTATTCAACACAATAGGAATGAAAAATTCAAGCAATTCTTTATTTTTACACCTTCCTTATCTTCAAAATGACAAATCGGTTTGAATCAAAAAGGTTTTCAGGCTTTTTCATTTGCGAAATTTGTGAACAATTGAACAATTTACTCTCACAGGTATTAGATTTTGGTTATTTTTTAAGGTCTTTGCAGACGTTTTCTTACCTTCTTAGCATTTATAGGTATAATATAATATAATATATCATTGACTGCCGTAAAATAACATTGCAGATATTATTTTATTCTTAAATTTTTAACACTTCACACAGTGAATTCGACTTATTAAATACAGCACTTCACATTTTCAAAACTAAAATCAATAAATAAAATTCTCAAGATTGTAATATTTTCCTCTTTTCGCCATTCTTTTACTTTGTTTAAAACAATATAAAATTTTCTTCTCTCTTGGCTATGACCGATATTTAATTTTTTTTTTTCTAAGGCTTTGCATATGCGTTCGCAGGGATGGAAAATTCCTCCCCTACAACACATAAGCCTCCATGAAAATTGGACCCTTTTCTTTGATATCTACAGAAAGCTACTTAAAGCTCTCTTGTACTATATATCTTTATAGACATATGTACTTAACTAATTAATACGTTATTTACGAACTTGAACGCAAATATTTCCGTATTTATATCGTAATTAAATTCCATCAAACGTTGTGTAATTTTTTGATTTATGATATAGGATTTTAATTACCTTCATTTTTGTGGTAACCCTCTTGGTTCTGATCGAGGCGTTGAGTTTCAAAATTTAATTGGTCTTTCCATTGCAAACCTAGACTTAAATGAATTCTCTGGATGAGCTAACTTTCCTATTGTAATTATTCTGATTCCCTGCACCCTAACAAAATCGTAGTTAATCGCAAGTAAAAGATATTATACATGTTTATTTGGACAGGTAATTAAATATAAACTCAAATGGTTAATTGTTAGTAAATTTGATTTTGGTAAACTCTTGTGTCTGTTTGGCGCCACTCCTTTATGATTCTGCTGCTATAAGGTACATGTAAAGATTGATTTAATAGGTTAATGTAATTAGTTAATTGCATATTTGACGAACTCGGAATAGCCCATTTGCTGGCATAATTTGGCTCCAAATCCTCCTGCAAGTAAACGAGATGATCGTGAGTCAACGAGAAATTCGCACAATCCTTTGACACGGCTCTTTGATTGATACCTAAGTTATCGCGTCCCAAAAAGCCTTCCACGTCATCATGCACTGCCTTCAAGTTTCCCCTCGAGTCCCGATACCCCCAAATTCCAACCCCTTCTTGGACTACAATTTACTTAGGGCGAACCGGTTTCGTCCTATATACAATCATATACTCACGGTTGGTGTGGACTTACGGGTCGTGAATCCTCATTCCACGTTTAAGAGAAGATGCGAGAGTGGTCCAGAAGACCTAAAATGCAAGCTGTATGCAGGTCCGCATCCTCCAGTAAACAGTACATACGAATAAATATATGTATACATACAGTTTGGGAAAGGCTTATAACTTGCAATACGAGGCTATCTACCTCGCATTCCAAGCTCGGATCTCGCACGAAGAATTCTGCACAATTCTTAGCTTGGTAACCGAATATATACGTAAGAATAAGGTTATACTAATAAATACTAGTAAAATAAGATCTTATGATAGTTTGTTTTGGAGAGCTATCGAACTCCAGGCTTTTTGTTTGTTTGGTTTTGACGTTTTTATTTAAGAGAATTGCCATCTCTATTTGGTTTGGTTAATGGTCTTGTTATAGGAGCGACCACTGCCTCCTATTGATGAACTGTATTTGTTTTAAATTTTACCTCCAGGGTTCAACATTAATTTTTGTTCATCCTATCCCGTGATTTTCCAATTGTTTCAAGTAGTTGGTTGCCACATTAGAGAGTACTCGACTCTCAAATGTCTCAGGCAACTGATGGGGTTCTGTATGAGCACCCAATCAATAATATTCAAATGTTTCGTATAATTATTCGATATAATCCTACTAACCCGTGATTTTCCAATTGTCGATTGAGAATGATAAGTATTTGTAAGCACGCAGCTTCCAGCTGTTTCAGGTAACTAATAAAAATCTATGCGACTATCTAAACAATGGTATTTAAATGTTTCATGTAATTTTTCGATATAAATCTTGCTAACCCGTGATTTTCAATTGTTGTTTGTGAATGATAGGTATTTGTGAATACGCAAAAATCGCTGCACATTGTTCAATGACATCCTGGTTATTATCCTTATAACCCTGACAAATTATCTAGTTATGGCCAAGGTCGTTTTCAAACTATGCAGTTGACTGACCCAATTCTTCAGTGTATGCTTTGTTTATCAACAAATCGAATAATATAAACATCTCATCTGACCCACTAACCCAGATGTGAGATTGTTTATTTTAAAATTATCTCGCGCTCTCCTTGTGATTCATTTTCGTTACCCTCTATTGTGCATAGTCAATTTAAAATATTTTTAATTCCTTTATTGAAGCTAAACTATTTTTTTCTTTTCCGAATTTAGTAAATTTTTCTAGAGTTTAATTGAAGAATAAATATATATATATATAAGTACACATATCTCGATTGTCAAAATATGTTAAATAAGAGTACATATATCAATAAATAAATATAAAATATATGATTCTACATAGTCTCGAATATTAATAAATACATATTTTCTTTTCAATAAAGTAGATATGTCCATAGGTAGGTATCTAAGATCGCTACCATTTCGATGTTCTGATTAAATGATAAATATATATATACATATACATGGTACATACATTACTTATATATACTATTTATATACAATATTTTACTTTATTTTTTTTTTATGGATAAATACATATATTACATATATTAGTGTGTAATTCCTTTTTGTTGTTTCACTTTAATATTCAATTGATATACTTCCACTTCACAGCCCTTCTGTGTCTCCTGGGACCTGAAAATTATTTATAAAAGGAAAACTTACCCTCGTCAAGTTATTTCCGGTCGGGTAGTACACAACAACCTTGATGAAGAAATCCTACCTAATTAATTGTATTTTTCAACTAATTTCAAAATAAATCTTTTCGACTATTTATTCCTATATAATATTTTATTCTCGCTTGAATCATATAAATTAGCTGATATTTAATTTTTCTTCCGAACGAAATCCTAATCCAGAAAACCCGTTGATTTAATAACACTTTTCTAGTGTAGGCTTTTGAATGATAGCTGTTTCAAATACTTTTTTCGAAATGGTAGATTGATGTTTAGAATTCCGGTTAAAACGACAAACACTTTTAACACTGTCGCTATACGCACGATGGATTTTAATTGATCAATTTATTGATTCTAAATTTCTTTTTATTTATTTTTATAGGAAAATTTTTTCCGAATTGCGCAGACTTTTAATTATCTCGATTCTTAATAAATTAATTTCTTTTCCGAACTGTTACTTTTAGAACAAAGGTTTGAGCATTTGTTGTTATTTCTTTTCGAACTGTCTAGATTATGTTTATTTTAAACTAAGACGTAAATATTTATTACTATTATTATTATTTTTTAACCAAATTGATGTTAAATTATAATCTATTTTTAAATTTCAATTCACGAGCACATCCACTCTAGATGAACGACAAAACTCTCAATCGAATTTTAATTTCACTTGAATGGAATAATTATTTTTAAATTTTGATTTAATTTTTAATTCAGTAATCACTTTTTTGCACTTCACTAAACACTTTTTAAGCACTGAGTTTAAATTATATTTATTTTCACTGTTTAACCAAATTAAACTGACTCAACAAAACTTCACTGATGGGATTTTCAAAGGAATTTAAACTGAATTTAAAATTTCTAACTTTTCACAAAACTTCCTAAGTCCAGGGACTTGTTCAAAATTTAATACTTAGACTTGTTCAAAATTTAACACTTAGATTATTTCACTAGAATTTTACCAATAGACGTAGTACTGCGACGTAAACTCCGTTTTCAAAACTCTCGACTGACTCCCTGAAAACTGGTCTGCACCGCCATTTTATACCCTTCTCAGATTCCAAAAGACGTATCTGAATTTCCTCTGATGATCGATTCTATCTTTTACCAACTCGCAAATCCGAACATCCCTGCCATTAATATCGATTGTGCTTCCATAAGATCTTCTGCTTTCCGGCTCTGGGCGGTGGTTAATTTTTATCTCACAACTCTAAATCGATAGGGTCCGAATCGGGTAAGTCCGCGTTAGTCGCCCAAGCTTTCTTTGTCCTCCGTTCATACAAAATGTAGTTAAAATCTCATGATTTTACGTTCCTTTTTTTTTAATTCGCGATAGGTCCATCCTCAATAACATATATATAGATCTCAATTTTATGCATCTCGTGCGAAAATTGTTTAAATCCATGCTGAGATCTTTACTACGCATTTTTGAATTTCGATTTGTCTAAATTCTACTTAATTTTATTGTCACCTATACGAGCTTTTCCATTTTCACCCGTACCTTCCCTCTTTATGTCGCAGATTTGAGTTTTCCTTATTTTTTTGGATTTTCTTTTATTCGCGACGTTTTCCTGCACAATTTTCTTCTTTATTCTTTTGTTATTTCTCATAACTCTATAACTAATTATTTTCCAAGTCGTATTTATTTATGCCACGGATAAATTTGAATTTTATCACTTTTCTCCACTTGGATTATTCTTTATCTCCGTTCTTTACCCTTTCTTTTATCTTTTCTCCACTTTTCCCGATGTGTGTGGTCTCCAGGAAAATTTCATACTTCATCTATTATTAATTAATATATAATTTTCCACACTTCTATGGGAGATATACCTAATTAGACTCTGGGATATCTGTTATTTTTATTGCCTAACCCAATCTCCGCCCCAACCTCTATCTTTGTCATACAAGATTTCACATAAATTATATGTCTGGACACCTGTTTACGTCTTGAATTTATGTACTATGGTCGTACATTTTATTTAATTTCAAACCTATTAATTTTAATCTCTTTTGCCTAATCTAAATACCTCATAAGCCCCACGTTAAAGTTAATCGTTTTTCTAATCGTTTATTACCTTAACGTAAATAAAAATCATGTTCGGATTTCGATTGTTTATCTCCCAAAATACACATGAGACTGTCAACCTTTTATCTCATGTCACTTCTTCAGCCGTCTTGTGTAGCTCTAATATCTATCTAACCTAATAATCATGTAAAATGCCTACGTTTCCTGAATCTAATCTATCGCTATATGTTTAGTTTTACTGTCTTCTTCTGATACTCAATTTTCATGTCCCTAGGACCTTTGTAGCAGCTCAAAAATCTCTGTATTATCCTTCCATTCGGTCGCCGCACTTTTCTAAAATGTCTATTTTTTTTGCGAGATTTTCATTCAAAATTGATTTACCAATATGTCCGTTTCATCTTAAATTGATAACGATTAATTTCCATTGTTTCCAAAACTCTCACCTCTCTTTAGTACGATTTTTATCGAACATGACACCCTCCTTCTATCATAAATAATTGTACTACAGTTGAAAATTCTGCCAGTAATTTCCCTAAGTTTCTCCGCCCTCTCTTACACTATCACGTTTATAATTTTTTCATTGTATTTTTGTGTGTGCGCTTTACAACTTGTAAAACTTCCAAAGCCCTCGATTTCAATGGTTCGATACCCCATAAATGTCTCAGTTATTGTAAACATTCCCAGGATCCGTTCCCTTGAACGTCGATGTTTATTCTACAGTGCGTTCACCTCTAATTTCTGTGGGAATCGAAATGTCGTTAATTATCTATTTTATTTGCCGATCCAAAGTTCATTCCTTTGTCTGTAGCTGATGTACGCCTCTCCGTTCACTGATTGGTTATTCAAAATTTTTATCGTTCTCGACCAGATCCAATTGGTCGACAACCTTCAATATTTATTTTTAAGCCTAGAAAGGGGGTTCCTTTCTCGTCTTAGACGATTTTACGACCTCTCTGCTTTCATCCCGGAATCTCGATTTAAGTCCAACTATTACAGGCGCCTACTGCAAGCAAACTGAATCAATTCTTTCTCCGCCAGATGTCGTTAGCATGTCCGTTTTCATAAATAATTTGTATATTTTTTTGCAGCTATGGTTTATCTGTTTTTTCACTGTGATTTAAAGCCTTTCATCACAAGATACATATGTATTACTGTTCACACACCAGATCTATTCCCTTCCCAACCTTCTCGCCGTCCCATCTCCATAGGTTAATATAACTCCTTTCTATTTTATGTTCACTTAATGATACACCACTCAAAACCTTAATTTAGTTAATGAAAAATTATACAATTTTTATATAACTGTGGTTTTTCTCAATAAAATAAATTATTATCCATATTGACTTTCATTTTCTTATTTATTCCAACAGAAATCTTTTCCTCCAAAAGAAGACTTTTTTTCTTGAAAAACCTTCGTCACATTTTTCATAAGCCATAAAGACATGTCTGTCCAATAAAGTATCGCATAACCTAAAGCAAGCTGCAACGACCAAATTAAATACGTACCTGCATAATCCCGTTTAGCGGGGATGAACTAAAAATACTATTATTTAACATATGGAAACGGAAAGTGTCAGAGATGGAATGCTAATAGGAATCAATATAAACAAGTAGAAAAAAACATTCTATGTAATACCGGTTGATGGCCGAGTTGATATCGCGTTTAGGTCCCACTTGTGTTCAATTCCTCGGCTGGCCAAGTCCTCCATCTCAACATTTTCCGCTTACTGTGGTGCTAGTGTGAGATTTTCAAATATTGTTAAGTTATTCGTAAGCCGGGAATGTTTGTCTTTATATAAAAAAAATTGTCAATGGTCAAAACACAAAAAAAATAAGAATTGATATGAACTTGACGGTTCCACGATAACTCAACACAGTGACAATTCAACACACTTTTGAAAAGTGATATAAAGTCACTAGAAGGGATGAAAAAAAAATTAATTAAACCTTACCTAACCAAACCTACTTAACCCAGTTACCAAAGTTTTTGTTTCATCACTGTCCGTGACTTTATATAACTTGTTAAAGATGTGATGAATTATCATTGTGATGATTTATCCGGTCACCGAACTTGACCATCATTTTACTCTAATTTATTTTTCGGATATCATGCCGACTTGCAATTCTTCCTTCATTTGAAAAAGTTTTTTTTTTGTAAATACATATTTGAATTTCTCTTTTTTTCGGTAATGAATGAATGCCAATCTTGCAAGCGAAAATTAACCCATTTACTGATATTGATCAAGCTGAAACTCGGCAGATGATTGTAGATGACAATGCAATCTATCAACTTTTGGTGGCAATCACACCCAGATATGTATGCCTTTCTCTGAAATCGGATAATATTACAACAATTAATATGTAAAAAAAGGAATTTGGCGAGGAGTTGTCGACTCCAGTTCCTGGGAAGGAAGATTCAATCCTCAGTCAAAGCAAAATATTTTGTTTTACAATAATATAAATTTTAAAAGAACATAGCAGTTTTATAGCAAGTTTCTTGAGAGGAAGGTTTAATCCTCAGTCAAACCAAAAAAATAATTATTATAATATATCATATTCCTTGAAATTAACATTGAAACATTAAAAAAAAACATTGAAATTACTACTGGCCGGCCCAAAAGTTAGCGCAACTAGGGTTAAAATTGAAAGTAGATGTATCGTAGCAAAAAAAACTTTTTTTACGTGATCATTTTCCACGACAGCGTGAAACTATATATTGCCAATTATTTCTGCAATACGTTGTTGCAAGTTTATGTTTTGTCAAATAAAATGTAACTAGTCATCGTATTGAATGCACTCATTTGAAAAAGTGAGGGACATAAACACAAATTTAGCACACATTTATATACAAACTTGAATTGAAAGCAACGAAAACTATTGAACGATTCAAGCATCATCAAATCAAACACAGCTTAGTCTTGATTTGAAGAAGTAGTTTATTTTGAAAAACAACATGATAACATCGTTGGTTCTATAATATTGCATAAAAATTAAATCTATCTATTTTTTATAGATTATTCGATGAAACTTAATGTCGAAGGTCTGAAACATGTTGAAAAATTATGTGAATGGAAAGCATAATTTTACATGAAGACGGTTTTATTTTTATAAAACGATGTATTATATTATTGATTTAATGGTATGACCTAACACGGTCGTATGTCCACAAATAAATTTTCAATAACGAACCGAGTCAGTGTCATTTCAACCCTGTTCAACATTCCATATTTACACACGGGTATTAATTAACATAGCTTATCTACAGAGCCGTGTCGGCGAAGCGGTATCGTGTGTTACTGTGAACTGCGGAATTGTGTAAGTGTGCATAGAACACAATTCTCAGAGGCGTGCATTCCACTTAGGCACATTAACACTGCCTGTTTACCATAAGGTTACGTACTCACTTTAAAATAAGGGTAATAAAAAAAAATTATAATTTTATTGCTAATATATCTACTCTTAAAAATACGCGTGAAGTCGAATAACAGCGCCGCGCGCATCGTACCGACTGCTGATAACGTGTCAAGAGCAGAAACTAAATATTCAAAATGGTGAACATGGTAAATTTAAATGTTGACCGTATTATATATAAAAAGTACTGTGTGCTTAGCGCGCATTCAAGGGAAGACTCGTTTGTGTTAATGTCAAAAAACGCCGTGACTTTCGGTACATATCACAAAAGTGGAAATCAGTGCCATTTATTGGTACCTCAAGTAATAAGTACAACTTTACTAACAAAATAAAAACCAATTACGTTGGCTTTCTTTCATGGGAGGGAGTATGTTCATAAACTATGAATAACGTTAAAAATGTGTGGAAGATTTAAAGTTTATTTTTCTGATTTTCATAATTTTACGAAAAATGTTTATATTTAATATTTTTATCTATAATTATTGATTTTAAAACCCACACACCGATATTGTTCCAATAGGCTACAACGTCGTTGTGAAATCATAGAAATTGTCACTGGCTGGTTGGACGGCTCTCACCAACGTTACCCATCATGACGTCAACGCCGCCGAATTCATGAACTAAAACGAACATGCTGTCTTGGCGCTAAATAAATATACATATATTCTGTAATTGGTTTGTAATGTGCGTAACTGAATCGGTTATTTTGATGATGTGGCTGTATCCCGACAAACTTCGAATAAAGACAGCAGCTTAGCCATTCTTAGATAAAACTTAAAATATTTGTGAAGTTTCTTTTAATATTAATTAATTCGCTATTTTCCCATTAAAAACTGTGTGCACGCCACTGACACTACTCAGTACAACTTGTTATGTGGTCGACCGAGCAACACGAGCTTTATCACCGGCAGGTTAATCGATGGGTTTTATTACATCATGTGAGTTGAACTCGTGGTTATGTTTCCGGTAATTTCTTATGTGTTTTGTGAGACGACGTCAGAAGAGATTGAACTGCTTGTTGGTGAATAATTTATCCTCTGATCAGAAAGGGGTAAATTTATTAAAGTTTTTTTTAAATTTTACACTACAGTGGATGTTATAAGCTTGTGTGCGTAGTAAAATATGAAGAGAAATCGAATTATTTAAGGATGTATGTGTGAGTGCATATTTCAATATTTTATAATAAGCCATATTCTAAAACATAATATCACAATAAATCAATAAAATAAAATTACTTAGTTTTAAACCACTTTATTCACCCGACTTTTAATATAGTCAAGAAGTTTGGGTTATAAGTTTCACAACTAACCTTCTTGAGGACAGATATGAATAGTATAGTTTATATAAATATTATAAAGTATTATTTACAAAGGTTAGTTACAACTGAAACTAGTTGTCTTTTTATAAAATTGTATATTAAAGTGGTGTTGAACTATATAATTTTTCATTTAAATTTTTATGTCAATACACAAAGATGTTGCTTTCTTATATTGATTATTCCGAATTGGCGATTCGTAGAAAGATCTTCGTACATGTGAACCCTGACGAGATAAAAGGCAGCATCCAAGAAGACCACTATCTACTACTAGAAACGGAAAGTATAGATAAAATTACAGCCAACCGGTCGAGTTAAAACAAGAATTCTTTACACTTACTCAATTATTCACTACCTTTCTATAGAATTTATTGTTTGTATTTAGTTTCTCATTTGCAATGTTTATTTTTGGAGATTTCAATGATTTCTACGGTTCATCACGATAACAATTTAATCGATTACAATATACTAACATTTATATTTAAGTTAAAAAATAAGATGCTCCCAAAACACAGGTTTAAGAATGTAAATTTCAATTTCGGAATACACGAGAAACTGTGGAAATTTTAGACTTCCAAAAACAAATTTGTCGGAAACCCAAAATAATCTCTATTTTAAAGGATTTAAGATTTTTAATGAATTACCGATAAATTTTAAAGAAGCTAAAAGCCTAGCTGCTTTTCGTGGGTTATGCCTAAATACGATAAAAATAAGTTTTATATGTATTGTAAAGTGTCCTCAATATATAATAGAAATAAGTAAAAAAAAAGGTTTATACTAGATATAAAATCTAATTTTAAAACTAAATAAAAAACATACAAAAAAAATCTGTATTATTTACGTAAAGAATAACAAAGCAGTGTTACTGGACCGACGTCCGTTTTAGTTTAGTCTCTAAATTATTGCCTAACACTGAGGTCTGCCCACTACGATCGGCTAAGGTTCGAATATCGCACTCGGAACCATTCGGAACCTGGCGTGCGCACGTATCGCTTGCTGTATGCAATGCCACCTATGACTAATGCCAAAAACTATCGTTACAATATTACCAACCCTACAGTTAGTTACAAAAATAATTAATTTGTCATACTGAATGCAAATACAAAGGTATAATGAAACTTACCCCAAGTTCATTTCAACTTCAAACTATTAATGTTTGGTGCGGAACAATAACAAACCACCCGCAGCAAATGATCCCTGTTTATTAACAATGGACCAATTAGACGACAGAGGCAGATCGGGTGACTTGGCAATAATTGGACAGGGCGGCACGTGATGGATCATACATGATTGATTATCTTCATACTTCAGTGCACCGCCGCCACTGGCTTGGCCTAACCAACTACACCGTGACCAGCCCACCTTAGTCTACCGCAAGGGTGGTATTTTGTATTACGTACGTTTACGTTGTACGTTTGCAGTGACAACAACGTCAACTTAACCAAAATATTGATGAAGAGTAATTGAAACCGTCTGGGTAGTTAATTATTACTACCACTAGCCCGGATTTTACACAAAGTCTTTTAAAATCAGATATACACAGTAGTTTTCCTTTGATTTAAAAGGTCAAGTGTGCAAAATTTCATAATTTTCGAAATTAATCTGAAGATATAAATAAAAGAATAATGCCACGTCACCCACCACAGACACTCTTCTTTATATATGGAAGATAGAAGAAAGATGAGGTTTTCAAAATCCGACTTTGGCAGTAATATTCCACTAATTTCGATCGTCAAGTTATTCAAAATTATTCAAATTCTACTTAAAGGGGAGGGAAAAGGACATGGAGGGTATTTTTTTAAAAATCTGCTGTAATTTTGTAAGTCAGTTGCCCGCCAGAGACCCACTTCTCTATATAAAAGGAAGATAGAAGGATTGTCCATATACATACATTTGTACAGCAAATATTTAATTTCAAGGGTACAGCTATATTTTGTTTTATTAACACCGCACATGTTTCAACTGCTCCCAATCGTCTGCAGTGAACGGGACTTATGGTATACCCAATTGAGGTGTATTTTGAGGCTGACGTCAGTATAGAGGTGGAGAAGTAGCTAGCTGTTCAAATATATATATTTATTTAGTTTTAAAAATATTTGTATTTATATATATAATATAAAACATTAGAATAATTGCATATGAATCTTATTTCTATGACATTTAGGCACACTTTACATTACATCTAAAACTTATTATTTTAGATCGTGTCACCAAACACAGCGCCATTTTAAGCAATGTCTTATTTGAGTGTAGGTTTTTCACCGTGACGATAACGGAACATGTAGCACATATACTTTACACTTTTTAAAATTAATTAAATACGTAATAACATACATTAATTAAACATGTCGATCCTTTTTTATAAAGTAGAGGTGTACAAAGTATTGTATGTTCATGTCAAATCCTGATGTCATAGAGAAAAAAAAATATATTCATATATACAGGGTGTCCGGAAACTCGTAGTACAAGCGGGAAACTGGTGAATCTACATTACATTTGGAGTCGATTTTGTAGTATATATTTTTTTTATTTGAGCTTTCGTTATCGAGTAAATCGAGTTTGAAGTTGTTTTTTTTTTTTTTAATCAAATTCTTATAAATTATTACTGAAGATCAAAGTACCCAACTAATTAAAACTATTTGAAAGTAAAACAAATGAAGAAACTCGGATTTGAAGCATTATTTTGAAATCACCCTTCATTTAACCCGGTGTAATCATAAAATATTTCTGCTCTGCAGGGTTAAAACATCTGTTATTCAACCCTAAACACCAGAAAAAACTTTAACCCTAAAATAGCCGAAAAATATTTTTTTTTGGTTTTTTTTTTTTTTTGAAAATGCTCAAATCAAAAACTTTATGTTTTTTTGGGTTCCCCATGTGGTGTAGATTCTCCAGTTTCCCGCTTGTACTACGAGTTTCCGGACACCGTGTATATATTTTTTAAATAGTTTTTCTTTTTAAAAAACTTTAATCTCATTATGTTTTTTGTATTATTATTATTGACTTTTGTTTTCGTGTATGTATTATCTTACAATATTTTTAATATTTACTTTATACATATTTTATGTATTATATGGAGCTCGTGGGATTGCACCACCCTCCCCGAGATCTGGAATAAAAATTTATAAAAAAAAATATTTATATATAATTAAAATGTCGCCACAAAGTAATTTTGCGATTATTGAAGAAGTAAATCAAATGTATTTGTGCAAGCAGGGATTTGAACCCTTGACCTCTCGATTCGTAGTGAAATTACTTCATGCGCAAAAGTCACGGATGATATACAAATGAAATATTTTTGAGTTGTGTTTGGTTTTGAAAGTCATCACAATAATAATCTCTAAACTCTCGTAAAGTCATTTTAATAATGAATCTCTAAATTATTCTCTCGAAACAGTTTAAACACTGAGCTCTGCCCCCTACGATCGGCTATGGTTCGGGTATCTCACTCGGAACTATTCGGTGATCTATTAAATTACGCAATTAGTAAAAACTTAATAAGTATTTTTTTTTAGTTTTCATAGCACAGTTCATTATTATTTTCAAGAGCATTTTGTTCCTTAGAACAGGCAATCTGCTAAGCTAGGAACTAACATCGACCTGACAATACGTAATAACACTTGTATAAATTTAAATAAAATATTATATAACGCTTTTTTTAATGATTTTTCTGGTACATACATTGGTATAATTTTACAATAAAGGTAACACTTTTTTTATAAAAACAGTTAAAAAGTAAAAAAGAATACATTTAGCAGATTAACCAAAAAAATCCCACATAGGCATCGCCAGTTCGTGGGTATAATTGTGTTTATTAACAGTTAAAATGTTACTCACAAACATACATTATCATTGTATAAGATTAGAAAATAAAATTGAAAAAATAAAAAATCACTGTTTACTGAATTACAATTCAAAAAACATGATTTAAAAATATTAAAAAAATAAAATAAAAATTTTTAAGTTACATCAGGTCAGATGTTACAGCAGGTCAGATGTTACGGCAAGTAAATGTTTGTATCAATGGTATTTATCCAAGACTCAATATGATTCATCAAACAGTTAAAAAGTAAAGTAAAAGTCATTTAACAAAACAACCAAACAAAAAAAAACCAGCCATTTATTAAAGTTAAAAATTTTACTCACATACATACATTAAGAAGATTAGAAAAAAAAAAAATGTTAAAATACATCAGTTCAGATGTTACAGCAGGTCAGATGTTACAGTAGGTCAGATGTTACAGCAACTAAATGTTTGTATCAATGGTATTTATCCAAGACTTTACATTTACATTACATTTTTATATATTTCGTAGGAGTATTTATTTTAACATTCTATTTTTGTAGTCTTATAGAGAGCATTATACATTTTTGTGTTATAAAATACGCATGTCTTTGCGCAAGTCTGGTTTTACACAGCAGAACTTTAAAAACATTATTTAACCTATTACTAAATAGGTTTTATTTTTTTGTAAAAAGGATATTTCTAGCAAATATATATTTTAAATATTGTAAACGGTAAATTTTTCTTATCTCAAACAATTTAGCTTCTTGGAATAATTGCAGGGAAGGGTAGTGCATATCTTTATCCAACAATATCTTTATTATTATTTTTTGCGTTGTTTCTAGTGGCTTAACATGCGTATACACGCCCGCCCATCCAAATATTCCATAAGATACTGATGATTGCACCACAGCAAGATACACCAATTTCATTATTTTAATGTCGACTATATAGAATTGTGTGCGATATTGCAAAATTTGTTACGTTTGATTGAAAAATTACAATGATTAATGTAAAACTATTTCTTTATTTAGGTTTACATTTATCATGACTGGAATAAACTTAAAAACTTATGATATTGCATGAACCATGAATTTCATTAAAAACAATATTCAGAAATCACAATATTGCTGAAGTAAGTTTTTGTTCCAATTGTCATTACTTTATTCAGATGCAGTTTATTTGTTGCTGGGTACTTACCAATTTCTTCAAATAATTTCTACGGTTTTCAGATTGTATTATAAAGCTTTGTAGTGTGTATTATTGGATAAAAGTCAGTAAACAAATATAATGCAATGTAACAAATGAATAAAATAATATGTTTATAAATATCTGTTTATTGTATTGCACGTGTGACATAATAGCATTAGAACATCAAACAGTCATAATTAATGCTTGAGAGACGTGACGTAATATTTGAAAAGATATTTTCAGCGCCTGAACATTAAATATGCAATAAATGGGCTTTATTTGGCAGACATGGGGCAGGAGGCGTTAGGCATGAGGGCATGAGGCATGAGAGCATGAGACATGAGGGCATGAGGCATGACAGTCACATCTCTCTGAAGCTGCCAAGTCATGTGTTTGCAATTTCATACTGTCACAGCGGCGATCAGTGGTGATTGGTCATCCCGTGCCACGTGGCGGCTCCCTATATTATTACGTTTACATTAACGTATGTATACACTCCCGAATGTATTATAGTTTCGAGTATTTAATGTTTCAGGACGTTGAACTAAATGAGTTGTGGCTCATAATTTTGCCATTACTTATTAGTTTTTTTTTCTATAGATACAACAGATATTATTTTTCTACTTTTAAAAAAAAATTGTTTTATAATACATATAAGTATATTATATATATTTATTTTCTATTTACCTGACGAGTAAATTATTTTATGTTTCCAGTCTTACTGGTTTTGCAATAAACATGAATAATTAAATGCATTTAATGAATTTACATCAATACTTTATACTTGAATCTTTTCTTTATTTACAATATTATTTCATTTGGATTTTATGTTAATAGTATTAGCATTTGATTTTTACCTTTTTTGTATTTAGTTATGCTATTATCCATGTTACACTTACATACATAAACTGTCAATTTACCCTGTAAAAGCCCGATAGGGCGTTAATGAATAGTAAAAAAATAATTCAAACTTAAAATTCTTAATGCCAATATAGAAGAATATTATTAAATTTTATTTTAATATTTATTATCGCCTTTATTGAGCTATAACAATTAAAATATAAATACAATTAAAAAATTCTGCAAAAAATGAATAACTAAAATATTTCAAAAATAAAGCATGTAACATAATTATCACTAACTAAAGAACCCTTGAAATATATCACGAATACAATTGCTAAAGCATAGGCATAGATTACGATAACTTGTTATTTACATTTCGTCAACGGCAATCGGTCACCGCGTAAATCATATTTGGCAAATTTTCAGGAGAGACAAAAGACCGGCGATGATTTTACGGTGGAAAGCAATTGAGATGCGCGGTGTTACTATTTTTGTTGTAGCACTATTCCCTTACATTGAAAAATCACATATTATTCCTACCGATGTATGTTTATTACCGCCGTCGAATGGCATTGCAGGATGACTTACGCGGTGATGTTACATACGCGGTGATGGATTGCCATCGACGATTTACTAAAAAGTGCCGAAATAATGTGGCTATAAATGTGTCAAAAATTAAAACGAAAATCTCAGCGACATTTAATAGTTCATTATATAAGTTACTAAATTAATTTATTTCTTCTAAAATACTTAATCGGGCGTAAGAAAGGTTTGTTAATTATAAACGTGCTTTACTAACTGTTAATCTTTATTTTTATAATTATATTAACCAACTTATTTTAACTACGTTTATATTACTATAATGCACTTATTAAACTCCTCTGTTCAAATTTTAATATATCTTCACATTTTTCATGTGTACTTTTTATCAATGTATTAATTTAAGTATGTTACGTAAAACAACCAATCTGGCGGTATAATGGTTTGCTAAACACAAACACGCTTTACAACAAACTATTTTCATAGTACTTGTACTTATTTTACACTCTTGTTATTATTCAAAATTATTGAACTCTTTAGTATAACAGAACTTTCCATGATCACTTGTATTGTACCTGCTTATATCGTTCATAATTAACTAACTAACTATCACGCCGTTTCTCCGTGGGAGTAGGCAGAGAGGACGAACAGACAAACAACTCGGTCTTGACACACACTCCTTGCTTCATTCTAATTCATGCTTCGTCTCATTTTTTTATTTTTTTTTATTTTTTTTTTTATGTGACACCTCACAAGAGTGTCCCTGCCTGTGCAGTGCACAGACAGGGGAGCTATGTCACCACCCGGTTGGGCGGCGTTGTGAGGCGGAGTAAGGTAGGGGCTGTAGGAAGGGATTTGTTAATGCGGGCCTTGAAGAGGCTCGGATTATAGGAGGGAGGAAAAACAGATGCCGGTAGCTCGTTCCACATACGAGCCGACTTACACAAAAACGAGTCGTAAAAACGGCCCGTTCTCATGAAGCCAACGTCAACCGTGAACGGGTGTTCAGTTCGTGTCCGTCGAGTTTCGCGCACGTGCACCGGTGCATCAGGAATCAATGCTGCTAGCTCCTTGGAGCAGGCTCCATTGAAATACCTGTAGAACAGACACAGCATGCCTACATTGCGTCTATGCATCAGAGAAGGCAATCGGTCTGTTAACAACGGATTGTCAATCAGACGGATCGCTCTCCTTTGCACAGACTCAAGCAGGTTTATCAAGTATTTTGGGGCACCAGCCCAAAGGTGGCTCCCAAATTCAATAGTTAGGCGGACTTGAGACTTGTACAGGGTCAGCAGCTGGTCACTGTTGAAGAATCTCCTAGCCCTGTACAAGACACCCAACTTTTTGGAGGCCTGATTTACTCGGGCTTCTATGGATCCCCGATACTTGAGCTGGTCTGATATAGTAACTCCAAGCATTTCAATGGAGTCTTTATTGGGGAGAGTGCTCCCATCAAATTGCACCAGACAGTCATTGATCTCCCTCTTTGCCGAAATCAGACACGCTTGGGTTTTTGAGACGTTGAAACTGACCAAGTTGGCCTTACCCCAGGCACGAACCATCTCTAGGTGGTGGTCAATTTTTCGCTTCAAAACTTCCCGAGCTGTTCGGACATCATAGGTGGAAGGGGGCCTGTCAAAAAGATAACCCTCGTGAACGGTGCTGTCATCAGCGTAGCAGTGAATTGGTGCACATTCAACGAGATCGTTGATGTGCAATAAAAACAGCGTCGGAGACAGCACAGATCCTTGTGGCACCCCCGCATTGATTTGGTGCGGTGAGGAAGAAGAGCCGTCAACCACGGTTTGAATTGTTCTTCCCCTCAGAAAGTCCGCAATCCAACTATGCAGGGTTGGGTGGATCCCATACGATGGTAATTTCCCGATAAGCGCCCGGTGCCAGACTCTGTCAAAGGCTTTGGAGATATCCAACCCAACGGTTTGGGTTTCACCAAAACGTTCCATGTACCGCCCCCAAATATGCGTTACATATCCGAGTAGATCGCCACACGATCGGTTTCGACGAAATCCATATTGCCGATCGCTTAGGATATTGTTATTCTCGAGATATGTGAGCAATTTGTTGTTAACCACCCTTTCTAATACCTTCGAGAGTATGGAAGTGATGGCTATGGGGCGGTAGTTAGAAGGGTCGGAACGGTCCCCCTTTTTTGGGATTGGGTGGACGATTGCCTTTTTCCAAAGATCAGGCACCTTTCCACCTTTGAGAGAGAGCCTAAATAATTTCGCGAGCACTGGAGTCATTTCTGCAGAACACCTCTTGAGGACTAAGGCAGGTATTCCGTCCGGCCCACTGGCTTTGTCGACTTTCAGCTCGTTCAAGACTCGGAGAACCTCTCTTTTCCGGATCTTCGGTTCCTCCATTTGAAAACCGCAGTGCGGAATGGAAGGGGGAGTCTCTCCGTTATCTTGAAGAGTTGAGTTTTCCGCGAAAATTTTGCCTAATAATTCAGCTTTCTCGCGGACCGAGTTAGCCAGCCGACCATCAGGCTTGGTCAGAGGTGGGAAAGTGGTTCTGCAGAAATTTTTTCCGATCGAGCTAGCGAGTGACCAGAAAGCACGGCTACCAGTGGGGCAGTCAGCCAGCTTTTTCGCAATTCTCTGGTCGTGATCGCTCTTAGCTCTATTTAGAACTCTTTTACAATCCCTTGCCCGTTTTCGGTATTCCGAAAGGTTATTCATGGAGCTAATCTTCCGGAGTGCATTAAAAGCCGTATTTTTGAGTCTTACAGCTTCAGCACAGCGATGGTCAAACCACGGTTTTGTGCCCGCTCCAGAGGATTTGACGGAGAAGGGAATGTAGCAATCCATTGCTGATGTGATTACTTCTTCTACCTCGCGTGCACAAATTGATGGGTCCTCGGAGCTAAAGCATACAGTACTCCAAGGAAAGGCGCCGAAGAAAGACCGCATGCCGTCCCATTTTGCTGCCCTGTAGTGCCATACCTTCCTCTTTACATGTTTGTCGGGTTGACGGTTCATGGAGGATGGGACAGAGGTGGTAATCAGGCAGTGGTCAGAGGATCCTAAGGGCGCTGTCACCTCCACTCTGTACCCGAGTGGCTCACTAGTGAGAAACAAATCGAGTAGGTTGGCTCGATGTGATGGGACGTCTGGTATTCTGGTTGGAGATTCTACGAGTTGGCTTAGTCCATGGATAAGGGCAAAGGATTCCGCAGATCTACCGGCAGAGTTTGTTGGGCCCGAGAACTTCAGCCATTGTTCATTATGAACATTGAAGTCCCCCAGGATTACAAACTCGGCCGATGGGTAACGGGGCAAGAGAATATCTACAGTGTCACTCAAGTATTTAAACAACTCAACAGTGTCTGATTCGGCAAGGTTTGGTGAGCGATATAGGCACGCGTAAATTCTCATCATACCGGTGAGATCCACACGTACCCATAACACTTCGTGTTTTGCGCTCTCGATATTTGCGAGACGAGCGCAGCTGATGTCAGCACGGCTGTAAAGGCAGACACCTCCTTTGGGCCTGAAAAGGCTTTCCAGATGATATCCTGGGCAGTTCAGATAGGAGGTATCTGGGGGCTCGGCAATCTGTGTTTCCGTAAGGAAGAGGAGATGGGGATTTTGTGAGAGAAGGTGGTGGTGGATGGGAGTTAGGTTGGTGTGCAGACCGCGAATGTTAGCGAAATTCACCTTCATCCTCGGTCCACACTGAGGACTCCTACTGTTCGCTGTCGCTGAGTTTATATTAATTTGTTGTGAGTTCATAGTTTTTAAGTTTGTTTTATTTGTTTGTGGGATTTAGGATGGGTTGGGAAGGATTAGGTTAAAAAGGTTGGGTGGGGAGTTGGAGAGTGGAGCAACTGGATACACCAAACGTAAGGTATGTTCTTCTGACTGCGGTTCTAGGCAATGGGCAGGAGAGTCCGGCTGTGGAGGTCGCCCAGTGCGCCCCAAACGCTAGATACTGGGTCCTCACCGGTCACGAACCGGCACAACATCAGCGGCAGGGTTTTTTCGCTGGCTGATGGGGCAGCCCACCCTTGGTCGTGAGCCCAAGGGTCGGGCCCCTGTACTATCCAGCGGCCCGGACAGCGATAACCGGTTTACTGGATCTCCCTCAACCGGCCTCTCCCAGCCCGGCCCGCCCCGCAGTGAGTAGGCCGACCCATTCATCAGTGTGATCCAGAACGCACAACCCTCCATGAGCCCGGGCACCCCTGCTAAGTCACCAAACGTAGCGAACCACTTCAGGTGACCTGTGGCAGAGGTGTTGGTAACCCAGAGTATGGTTCCCGGGGCGGCGGTACCCATTGACCACCTCCCAAATTAAAATTAAAATCATACATACTCTTCTATTATTCTGACTCTTGCCGTGGCCCGACTCAAGTATATGATCAACTTGATCGTGCTATGTCTTCCTCGGGCTTCCCCGACTTTTACTACCATTCATATTTGCGTCATATATTTTTATTACACTCATTTCTTCGCTCATTTGCTCTACATGCCCAAAAACGATTTTTTTGAAGACACTTCTTAGTGAGCATACGCAATGAGAAAATTTGGTTCATTCACCTCCTTCCACTCATAAAAGCACCTTGCACATCCCATATCTTATCCATTGTTTCCTCTCTTATCCTTTCAATCAAAATTATACCACACAGCTTGCCAACTGAGCAGGCTAATAGCCCTATGATTCACACATTCCATACGTGACCCTTTACCTTTGTATAATGGCATGATCACAGCCCTTCTCCGATCTAAAGACATGTAGCCCTCCTTTAAAAATTTAATTATACGGCTATCTCCTTTAAAATATTCAGCTGCAATTTTTTCGAAACCGACAGCCTTACCATTCTTCATAAATTTAATCGATCTTTTTATGTCATCAATGCTGATTCCGGTAACATTCGCCCCATCATCATTCATATCTGATTCGCCGCTGGAATCATTGTCACTTGGCTTGCTTTCGAAGATTTCTTCAAAATACTTCATCCATCTCTCTTTTATTTCTTCCTCATTCGTCAATATTTTTCCATCTTTCAATTTTATCACTTTAATGCTTCCGTTTTCTGGACTATTCTGGGATCTTTTGATTTCCTTCCAAAACAATTTAATGTTTTCTTGGAAGTGGTCTGTCATTTTATTCCTTCTTCCTCTTCCTGACCTTTCTTTTGGTCTTTCGCTCCAACTCTTACTTTTTTCTTGCATCCCTTTCGCCCGATCACTCTCTTTGCTGGAAGCACTGTCAGCCGCTATCAGACATAACCATGCTTTCGTCTTCTCTAAGACCAGTGATTTAATCTCATCATCCCACCATGCATCACCTTTCTTCCTACCTTATGTGCTTATTCCACACACCTCTCTAGCAGATTCCAGATGACCCACTTTTATGTGGTTCTATGTTTCGTCTATTCTTAGACCGTTCATTTCCTTCTGATTCGATCTCATCTCTGCACAATTCACATACTTACTTCTCACAAAAACAGTTTAGCAAGTATCTATAATAGAGATTAAAAAAAAAATAAAACAAAAAAAAAATAAGCAATTATAAAGGGTAAACTTACTAATGTGATAACTACATTTTACAACTAAAATTTACGATCAAGCTATAGGAAACAAAAAGTTAACTAATAGTTATGTTGAAAAAATATGTGAAATGCTTTACTGTAAGTTCTGTCAGTGCTATTAAAATGTCTGCTTCTATTATGCACCTTTTCAAAAAATATTTAGTAAAAATGCTAATGCACTTTAGTGACAATGAAATCCTAAATATCTCAACTTAAAATCGAGAACGTTTTTCATTTAAATGTATTAATTAAGAATCATCAAACAAAACTTTTGTATGGTATTTTTTTAAACACAACCTACTTCCGCCCTTCCCTAGTCTTACCCACCCCCCAGTACCTTTAGCTCCACAGCATTCCTCAATAAGGGTGCCCCACGGTCCCACTGGATTCGGTCAGTCGAATCTTTTGTCTGATCATCAAATAAAAACAAAAATTCCGCCCTGATTTGAAACTCTACGCATGCTTCCTTTGTTAACCCCCGGTGTATTCTTATCCGACCTTCTCCAGTCTCTACATACCACCTTGTACCCCACGATTCTAATATTCCCGTGCTTCTAATTCCCATGCCTTTTTCATAATATTCTCGCAAAACATTCCGGCACTCTCTCCCGGTGCCGGGTCCTACCCACCCAATAAGTGAACACATAAATCACCGGTGCCTCTAGATAAGATCGGAACCTCCCCGCCATTAGGCCCGCCGCCCGCGCGGTGGACTTTACCAGTTTAGTTGGACCTGTGATATACAATGTATTAGATGATATTTTCGATACAAGCACTGTCGAGAAAGCATTGTTGATTCTAATTATGGTGATTTTTGCTAGAGATATATATCTTTTTTTCAAATGTCTTCTTTATTCCTAGATTAAACAACCGATAATCCAGGGGAAAGGTGATGAAATACATACATCAAACCCCGGTCGCGGTGAATTATTTTTTTATGGTTTTTCGATTGTACTATTTTTGCTACTATTTTATAGGATAACGTTCTTCTTCCGGTGTCCTCTCTATTGGAGGTTGAACTATCATCATAGCAATCTTCACTTCAAACCGCAGCCCGCGTACTGTACACAAACTAGTCACGTAGATTATGAAGTAATAATATTTAACATTTTCAACTTTCATGTATTTCTTTTAACTTAATAAATAACTTAAAAAAATAAAATATTATTATTATTGTTAAACTTATTAAAGCAGAAACGGAATACGGATACTTCCCGTAAGTACTAAAGCCTTTTTCATCTCACTCATTTTAATTTGTTTCCAGATCCAGGTTCCTGTTTTCCAGCGAATCTCTTGGATGATACTTTAGTGGTTAGGGTGTCCCCACCGGGATTCCCTCTTTTTTTAGGTTCCCTGAAGGCCTCAAGAAGTAAGAGTCAACTGGGGTGACCTCAACTCTCCTCTCCACTCCCAAGTTTACCAAAGATCCCTCGGCGATCTTAGTTTTTTGTTTTTGCTTTGAATGGTTCATTTTTGGTCACACGGAATACGGATAATTCTCGTTAGCACTTAAACCTATTTTAACTCATTTTTTTTCCAGATCTAGCGTGGTTCCTGTTTTCCAGCGAATGGATTCTTGGAGGATACTGTAGCGGTAATGGAGTTCCTATCGGGATTCCCTCTTTGCTTAGGTTCCCTGAAGACCTTACGAGGTAAAAGACAATCCAGGTGATCTCAGCTTTCCTCTCCACTCCCAAGTTTCCCAAAGATCCCTCAGTGATGTTAGTTTTTTTGTTTTTATTTTGAATGGTTCATTTTTGGTCATCTATAAAAAAAAGATCTTACCCAACAGAGCCCTGAGTGCTAGGGTATGGTCAATTCTCCATGATGCGACCCTGTATCTTGGAGGCTTAGAGGAGCGTTTGTGACTACTCTCCAGCGACATTCGCCGTGAGTACGATAGCGTATTTCCTTTTCCGTGTTCAATAGGAGGCAGTACTAGAGTTTAGAAAGAGAATTAGCGTAACAAACCCGTGCGTGTTTCAAAACAGTACTGCCGCGCCGTATTACCTCTTATTGAACACGGAAAAGGAAATACGCACCACGTTACCTTACACCCTGGATTGGGAAGTCTATTGCAGTCCATGTTTGCACTCCCTGAGCGATGGATTTCAACATGTTAAACAAAGGGTGCTTTTCTTCCAAAAGTCCAACCCAGGGTATTCTTTGCCAAGGCGTAGCATACCCCAGGTTATAGGCAAATTCTTAACACCCGAACGCTTAAGCCGGCGAGGGAAGTGCTACAGTTTTCTTTATTACCGACACATGAAAATACTTGCGGGATAATTTACGGCAAAGGCCGGAGTGCAAATTGATCAACATGTTGTGGGAAAGTATTTCGAATTTATAAAAAACTGCCTAGGAAAGATGTAGAAATTCTGCAAATTGGCATCGCAAAAAAGTTTAATTACGTATCTGGGTATGATCAAAGCGTATAAACGTTAAAAATATTATTAATAAATAGTTTAATGGCAAAATATTAGAACGCGTCGTTATATTAGTAGGACACAAATATTATAAAATCAATGATGTTTTCACCTTTGTTTATAAATCGAACTGTATGGTATTAAAATCAGGTAATTTGTAAGATTTAATAGTTTTGCAGGGGAAACTTCATACTTTAAAATTGATTAATTGAGTCTGCAAAAGCATTACATATGTAGAGACATTATTCCTGTGTACATTAATTAACAATACTATTCAATGCCCGGAGTTGCTAACAAAGATACAATGTAATGTACCTGCGCGCTCCATACGCTCCTCTGTCATGTTCAATGTAGGTCAATGCAAAACCAACTATAAACGAAATTCTTGCTTGAACAACTATGTAATAATTACAATAATGAAATATCAAAAGAGGACATTTTAAATTTCGAGCTTAACAATTACAAAAAGATCATAGAATTTTATTTATCTGATATTTCATAAGTGTGTAACTTTTACGTTGTTTATATTTTAATTCGTTATGAATTGAATTTGTTTAATTTATTTGTTATTACTTCTGTTTTGAACTTAATTAATGTTATATCTTGTCTTAATATGACACCTTCAATTTCAATAGAATAAGCTCCAAAAAATAAAGGTTTTTTCTTACTTTTCACGAGCGATATTTAGTATATTTTTATATTCTTATTATATTGTCATCTTAGAGATAAAGTCACAAAGGTAATTCTATAATTTGTTAGATTTTGGCTACTAAAACAATACAATTTAACAAGTAGTGACTAAATTTATCTGTCGATTTTCCGAAAATAATTAAAACTTTTTAAAGCGTTTGATAGAAATACTGTCCATGAAAATATGTCTAAATGGATAGTAGGATATAAGTAATGCTTATTCGAATTAATCCATAAAAAGGAGATGTTATAATATTACATATTTACCCGCTTACAACTTCTGTAGTAATGTGAAAGTTTTGTTTAAATTTAAAACTATGTTGAATCAACGAAAAACCCCGCTAATGGCCGTTAAACTTTTTTTCGGCGTCTCTCTTAGAAGTGAATTGCAATTTTTAGAGCAAGGCGTCCGGTAGGTATGACGTCCTTGTTCTACCGGTATTGCAATGGAAGATGCTCCGAGGAACAAGCATCATTGATCCCTACGGCACCGGTGCATAATCGGGAAACACGTCAAACGCGCGCCCAACATATGTTTTTTTGTTTCCTTACTTTTTATAATTGTTAACACTAATAAAACAAGCCTGTGTTGAGGTAAATAAAATTACGAAATAATAAAAATAACACCAAAATTATGTATTGAGAGAACAAATTTATTACATTAATGAGTTTCTACCAACTAAGCTGCATATGTAGTAAAATGTAGGGTAACCATGTGTTGATATTTGATTGAAAAAAAATATACTAAACTATTAATTTAAAAAGGGCAGAAAAGAAAAAAATATTATTATGTTATTAATTTAAAAAGGACAAGGATGAAAAAAATGTTGACAATCCTCGGCCAGCACAGATAATTTAACAATATTTTACACAAGTACACAAGGATAATTTGTGTGTTCTGGAAGGCTATTGAATAGAAGTGCCTACTACAAATAATTTCTTTGACCAAATGAAGATTTAGTGTGAATTGTCACAAAATTTATACACGAGAACGGGTCGCTTCTACGATTCGCTCTTGAGTTCAACAGCTCGGCTGTGGAACAATTATCCGGCCTCTGTTTTTCATCCGTCATACAACATGGGTCTCTTCAAGACCCATGTTCACTCCTTTCACTCCAAAATACATTTTTTTAAATATATTTTCCACACAGCATCCCTAGAGCTGACATAGGCTCTGAAGGACATTATTTTCCCCAGGGCCTTCTGTGTGGAAAATACATTAAAAAAAAGATTTTTGAAAGTGTTTTATTTTTATTATTTTTTTAACTTAATAATAATGTGACTAGAGAGCAGTGTTTCAAAAATGAATAATCGAAAATTGTGCTAAAAATATTCTAAATTCGCTTAAGTTGAACTTGGGACGAGAATCGGTAACTGTAGGTACGCCAGATGTTTTCAATGTTATTCTTGGAAACTCTGAAAGCCCTAACAAGTGCCCAAGGTGATTTATTATCTCGTCCGCCGCCTTTTATTTCGGAACAATGCACCACTAACATAATCACCAGAAACAAGTGTACAAGGAGATGGAACGTCACAGCGGTGCTGCCAAGGTTTGTTATCTATGTGAGGATACTGTGACAGCACTTAATTAGAAACCTGGACGGATGACGAACCTCGTGCTGGTGGCGCGGTGCACTCTTTCGCTGCAGTAGCTGGTCCAGTTTCCTCACCACCTGGGATTCTTGCTGCAGAGTCTCCATCCTCTACCTTCGTCGAATGTCACAGCGGTGCTGCCAAGGTCTGGAATCCATGAGAGGACATTGTGTCAGCGCTCTATTAGCAGCAGACACATACCTGGAAGGATGACAAACCTCGTGCTGGCACTGTTGGTGGACGCGGTGGACTCTCTCGCTGCAGCAGCTGGTCCAGTTTCCTCACCACCTAGGATTCTTGCAGCAGATTCTCCATCTCCGTGTCACCTGTTTCTGTACTTCATTTTATTTAACTTAATTTCAATTTCAATTTGTAATATATATATATTTTTTTTTGTAATATCTGCATTAACTGTACAGCGCCCCTGAGGTGATATTTCGCAAAAGCGGCGCTATAAAAATCATCCAATAAATAAATAAATAATAAATGGAGAATAATAACCATAATTTGTCGAATGATGGTTGAGGAAGAGCAGTTCATTATTTCTGAGTCTTTGCGAGGGGATATTGAAGGGAATGAGTTGCAGTAGAGTAGGTGAATCAATAATACCATTTATAATTTTGAAGAAGCAAATGTCAAACAAAATAATGACGAGACTTGAACATGAAGCTCGCCAATTAGTAACCTTATTTTTCAGAGAGCTGTACAAAGAGAGACATACACATTTGTCCCATTTAACTTAAATTATAGTGTGCTATATTCATTATTAATAGAATTACTATGCCAATGAGGATTATGATTTAAAAGTTAATAAATGTCATAAAGGGTACAGGGGGTACGCAAGTTTGTACGCTTTGAATAAATGGGAAAACTAATTGGGAACCACTGCACTAGAAGTGACCTACCCGGGAAGTTAAGTATTGTTTATTATCTGCCTATTCAAAATATTAATAAATAAATATAAGAACATAAGAAAATTCTAGCATGACGTTCATTAATGAAATGCATTGTACACATAGCTTTTTATAAGCGATCGACGAACCGGTTGATGCAATTTGTTAGACATAAATTGATAATAGTTTGACTAGTCTATAGTTAGTAATAACATAGATCATTTTAGAAATGTATTATATATTTGTACAGCGCCCTTGAGGTGATTTTACACAAATCATCCTAATAGTATTATTATTATTAGAAGAAAGAAGACGTTAAAAAAATCCATTAAATTTGATGGCATATCTCCATCGTATAACTGTCATGGCCAGTCATTATCAAGAACGGTGACAGTATGAACAGTTATAAAAATACACATGACACCGTGAGCTTATTGCAAATGGTCTTATTTTTTCATAAGGGTTTCCTAAGAAAAAAATATAACGGATAAAAACGTGACAAAAATACGAACGACGAAACAATCTGCGAATACCGAGGAAAGGGTAGCTCTGAGATACAAGATACAACATTTAAGATAACACCGCAAATAAATTACGGAAACAATGTTGTGATACTTAACGTAACGTAACATAACAAAGAGGAAGATAATCTTGAAATATGATTAGACTTCATAGTAGTTACGGAACGTTTTGTCTACAAAAAGTGGGAACCGGGAAATATGTCGTGGGTTTTAACTTAAACGCAATGCTGAAAAAGTAATGGAGGATGTTTTTTTGCAGTTTTGTCATTACATTCGGGATATTATAATTCAAGGATTTTTGAAGCTGAAAATTTTTGACAATTGGTAGAGAATAGTCAGGAAAAATTTTCGACGAAAATCTACAATTTATAGATAGGTACTTTATCGCTTGTCTGAATTCTTGACATGTCAGTTCTAGTTTAAAATATGAAAACTCAAATAAATTTCTGTTCAAATGTTATATTTTATTTTTAATTTATTTATTAACGATTGGGGTTTTTAAATTAAATTAAATACAACAGTTAATAAAAAAAAAATTTCAACGATACTCGTATAACATAAATAAACAAAATATTGCATACTTAAGAAAAATATACTTAAGCATATGCATATGCGATTATGATATGTCGTTATTGTCATTTACTAAAAAGTGATGAAATCATTTGTTTCAAAAAAATGTATTAAAATTCATTGCCAAGTCTTTGAATCTTCTCCTTGATGGAATTCAACACAAAGTTATTGTTGTGAAACATTATGTTCTATATATCTAGTATGCTTCGGATGTACATGTAATGACAACAAATTAATCGCATCAGGGCAGTCTAATCTCGAATTAAAAATTTTATACATTAAAAGAAGATCAAATATTTTTCACCTTTCAGATAATTTCGACAAGTGAGTTTACTTCGTAAATTCATATAATTGATTGCATTTATAGGACCACCAACTTTCAAGTGTAAACAATTATTTTGAATGAAATTAATTTGAAAGCAATGAGGAGACCAAATGCATGAATTATGTTCTATCCTACTTCTAACCAGAGATGTGTGTAATCATTTTATGGTTTTTAGGTTATCAAATTATTTTGCGATTCTGAGAATCAATCCAAACATTAGTATTTATAAGATATGTTGTAGTTAGGTAGGTACCTACTTCATCACTTACCTGATTTCTTCTAAAAAACTGTTAAATCATTCATAAGCATTCATAATAATAACCGCCCGGTAAAATTAGTATATTAACCAACCAGAAATTTCATAAATCTAGACAATATAGATGTTATAATTGGCACCGATTCTCGTAATAATTTATAAAACCTTGTGTTGTGTTCGTACAAACAGGTCTCCAACTCGTCTTGGAAGGAGTTTATAAATAATTGGTTCTTTTAGATTAATCAGGGATTTATTATTACTCAGCGTAATATAACGGTGACTCGATAGTCAACGTAACTAGAAGCTGGCTAATTGGAATCTGAAACAGTAAATTTCTCGGAGAGCCTTCCTACTGGCCCTGGCGACTACTGGCCACTGGATCCATCTTGCGGACTTCCACGCAATCTCTATGCACTGCCATCTGTGCGTGCATCTATGAAGCTCTTACTTTCCAACACCTTGTAAACCATTTTCTACTCATTTTATCTACATGTTATGAGTAATGTAATGTAATATACACTTTAATGAAATGTTTACTTCTAAGGTAATTATTTATAAAATAAATCTGAGTTCACTGAACTTGAGTTACAATCACAAACAACGGAAATTATAAATTTTGATGATGAAATGTTCCGTTTTAGATTTTTGTGTATGTACAGTGAATGTAGTAAGTACCTGTTCTAATCTATAATATACGAGTATATTTGAACAATACAATTTTTTTTAAAGTTTTGATTCATATTATGTTCATTATGAACAGTTATACAAATAAAATTACAGTGTAGTATGAAGAAAAAGTCCCACAAAGGCAAAGCCTGTGCGTGGGTGTTGGTATTATTGTAATTATTTTCACAATTCCATGGTAGGAATATATTTAAAAGGTGAGCATTTACTTTGAAGATAAATAAGTTATCAAATGAGAAACAATAAATGTTACGTTTGTTTAATCCATACGGGCTTTCAATACATTAAAATTATTGTTCACGGAAGAAAAATATAATACTAATAAATCTAAACGAAACATGAAACAGAACAAGACATAGAAACATAAAAAGATAACGATCTCATTTTGATACATTACATTTATGAGTATAACCTTCAAAAGTTATGCTAGTAAAATGAAATATTTTTCTATTTAAACATTCAAAATTAAAAAAAAAACTTTATTTTTGCCCCCAAAACGATGAAGTTTTGATAGTTTATGTAGATAGGTACCCTCGATAATATAGACAATTTATTCATGAATAAACCATCTAATATATATCATTAATTTGAAATGATCTCTTAAAAGTATAGAGAATAGTAGTTTCTCGACCAGAAATAATGTGGATTTAAGACTGTAAGTCCATCCTCGAAATACTTCGTGCATATTGGGTGACTTATGCTAACTTTCGTCTTCCAATGGTCAAAATTTAAGATTTAAAAAATTTAAGACAACTGCGCTTCGCTGCACCCGGAGAAAATGTGGTGGAAGTTGTATAGATAACTTTCACATTGCAATACACCTACTATTCCTATCTATGTAACTATAATATTATTAATTACTGATAAATTACTACAATAATATACTCAACACTCCTCTTCCAACTACAAGTTAACGATTGCTGTAAAAAACTTGTTGATTCTTTTTTTTAAATAACCTTTTTTTTAATAAAAAATACTTTAGTTTATAAATTATGCTAATTGATGTTTAAAAATAACATAAATATATATTTTTAGTTTAACTGGGGGTTGAAGCTTCCTCCCAATTATTATGGACTTTAAAAACTTAATGAAATGGTGTTACTGAGGTTTTAACCTATCTCTCCAGTGACTGAAGTCAAAAACGCTAACATCTAAGCCAAATTCTAATACCGATATTTAGTTCGTGTCTTGACTGCTTAAATAAATTATTAAATATTTGGGGATCAGGTGGTGAGAGGCACGAAATGAAAGGCGGTGTCGTGAAGGTCACAGTGTTTATTGAGTCAGTTGCTGTGATGAGAAGACGACGTAGGACAGATGTTGAATACTCCGGTTGCTGCGGTGATGTGGTCTAGGCGGTAGTTGGCGACGGCGCGTTGAGACCGGACTCGATGACTGTCAGGCACTGGCAATTTGGGGAATCAATACTCCAGTGCTGACGGGAAGGCCGAAGGTGCAGCGGACCTTGTAGGCGGCTGAGCGGGAGTGGCGTAGACCAGTGAGGATGCTGCGTGTCCTCGTGGTGGTCATGGTGGCGTGGAAGAAGCGCTGGTCAGAGACGCTGGAACCAGGGCGCTTGTAATCCGAGTAGCGCTGGCCAGGGACGACAATCTGGGCCAAGGCGCTAAGATGATGTCCCGATGGAGTCCATGATGGTACGGGCGAAGCCGGGAATATTGTCCTTTGCGCTAGTAAGAGAAGCGCGGGTTATCACTAGCTGATTCTTGTTAAATGACGGCGGACTGATGACTGACAGACTGACTGGCTGCGTCGGGCTTATTTATGCTGTTCGGCCGGTGGCGACAGCAGGTAGTGAATTGCAACTAAATTCGAGGCACTCGCTCAGTCTGGGCCTTTCGCGAAATTTCGGCAGCGCGGCAATTATGCCTAGGCGGTAGACTCGAACCTTCTGGCGAGTTCTCGTAATGTCCCAGACGGACTGCGGCGTATTTTCGCCGGTAGATACTTGAAGCAGGTAGGTTGCTTTGTTTTGATTTCGGCTGCAAGTACGTACCTGCAAATACATACCTAAATAGCGTCGAGCTGCTTATTATAAATGAATTAATCTAGATTATTCTTGATGCTACAAATATAATGCCCAATTCTAGTACCGATATTTAATTCGTGTCTTGACTGCTTAAAGAAATTATTCAAAAATATAATGCCTTCCAATTTCGGAAAAATGTGTGTGCGCGTACGAGTGTATGCCAAAAAAGTTGATAGAATGCATTGACATCAACAATCTGTTTGACAAGATTCATTTCATTCATTCAACCAAGAAAACGAAATCTAAATTCAAATAGATGGATTAAAAAATTAATACTTAATAACTATTCCCAATCGGTATTTCAATTAAAGTGTTGGACAACCAACTATCATCCCTTGGCTTCATCGTTCACCTCTCTTTAGTCCCAGCTTAAAGTCGGGAAGTTTGCCTTGCGGGCTTTTACATTCATTCATTCTGGAAGGCATTTCCTATTCTCGCAGGCGTTTAACTTCGCCTTGAAGGAGATTCTTTGCAAAGCATTTTAAGGCAAGAAGAAGAAAAAGTATTTACCAAAGAGAAGAAGATGGAATTTTTGTCTTACAAGAGAAAAGAACCGAAAGTTTTTTTATATTTTGATTCAATATTAAAGTAGATAACTTAGATTTGCGTAGATGTGGAAACATAATACTTGTAAGAAAATAATATCATATTCTTTTCTTTTGTGAGCTTGTCAATATGATGAGGATACTATTAATAATTTTTATTGAGGAAGAAGATGATGCTTATAAATTTAACCGAAACATGAAACAGAACAAGACGCAATAAAATAAAAAGATAACGGTCTCGACTGGGAATCGAACCCAGGATCTCTGTCTTACCGGAACAACGTCTTTAACCACTCGACCATTGGGACCAAAGTCATTTTTGTCGATCTCATATTTCAAATTTAGAATTAAGAATATTATCTTGCAGATATTTTTCCCATATTTTTGGAAGAATCTTTTTTTAAGATTACTCATATTTAAAAAAATGGTTTTATTCTAGATAGTGTCTCGGATAAGCATCAAACTGATTTTTATTTATATTAATATTGGCTTTTTTTTAAGTTTAAATTAATATTCAATTTTTATTGAAACATTTTTAGTTATGAAAACTTGCTAGTTTGTTTAAGTACAACATATTAAAACATTTTCTACCGATTGATAAAAATCCTTCAAATTTTAAGACGATGAAATAAAGCATAAATATTATTCGGTATGCCCTTTATTAATGATAAATCAAAACATGTTTTACGTGTAAATCTAATTGATTGATTCAACAACCAAATCACCATCAAAAACTTCAAGCAATCGAAAAATGTGCAACGCTTTGTCTTATTACGAAATAGATCTATTAACAAACAAAAAACAGTAAATGAATAATAACGCTTTACTAAAATGGACAGTGAATATTAATTATTTCTAAGAGATAATTACATACCGCAAAGCTTACTGATTTTATAACTTTCGATAAGTTTTATAATCAAACTCGAAAGCTTTCTCTTTTTGTCTAATTTATTCTTGTTACACTTAAATATTTCAACAAAAGTAAGGTTTTGATAATAATTTTAATACTTAAACATGTCCTGGAGAATATAATGGTTTTTTTATTACCCTGATATCAGGTGACGAGATAAATATTTTATAACGTTTGTTTTATTAAGTTTTTATGGGTTTCCAGCGGAGGGCAATTTACAAGGTAATTTGCTTTTCGGCACTTTACAAAAATAATAAAATAACACACATTCTCACACGTTGGAAGTCATAAAATTATAATAAATTATTTTGGTTGCATGGTTGTTTAGGGGGTGTACCCTTAAAGTACAGGTAATACTATGAACACCTTTATTTGCACGTCGCAATTTTAATTATGATTTAAATTTATTACTTTTTGATCCGCTTTATGAGCGCTCTGGCGTCCAGTTTTGGACACAAGACTCTCTCGAGTTTGAAGCTGGCAGATCTTTTTATAACACTAGCCAATATCGTCCGTAGAAAGTTATGTTGTTGTTTTCACATTTAGTGATGACATCCTGAGATTAAAGATTTGTAAAAGAGATATGTAATTATTTTTTTTATTATTAACCCCACACAGGAGGCCCCGAGGAAAATAATTTCGCTTAGGGCCTATGTCACCTCTGTGGATGCTGCGTGGAGGATCTTCTTTAGGAGAGGAAGGAGTTAACATGAATCTTAAAGAGACCCACGATGTAGGAGGGTTGAAATACAGAGACCGGCAAATGGTTCCATAGCCGAGCTGTTTAACTCAATAACAAGTGGTAGAAGGAACCCGCTCTAATGCGACAAATATTAACCGTGTACATATGTTGAACGGGCGTTTGTAATAATTGCTCTCGATGGAATTAATTATTCTGTTTGTGATTGTCAAGGGTGAGGGCAACTTATGTTTTATATATTATTTATTTTTATTTTATTAATACAAGACTTAGAGGGTACATATGGTTTTTGCGATATTTCACCCTCCATACTAGGGATGACCCTGTGTTATGGCGGGTGAATTTTACAGTTTGAACAGAATCTATACATTACTATAATATGAAAAAAGAAAGAAAAATGATGTAAAGCTAGTTTTGGTTGCAAGAAGAGAATGGAGAAGTTAGAGAATTATTAGAAGATTATAAGATCTATTTACTAATAATTTCTCAAATTATCAGCTTACTGATTTTATATCACCCGACAATTAACTTTAATTTATGTATTTCACCGCCGATTTTTTTATAACGAAAAAAATAACTTCCAGCTGAATGGAAGGATTTAAAAAAGTTTTAATTCAACTTCTTCATGACAAAATATTGTGAAAATATTTTAAACAAAGAAACACTATCTTCAACTTTCTTAATTGCGCATAATCTAAACATTATAAGTTATTCGTTTCCACGATCATCGATTGGACATTCATATTGAAATAGTTAAACCAACCTCAGAGGTCAACACACATCACTATTTATGTAAATAATCATTTCGATAATCTGAAAGGGGGGAGCGTGCGAAGGAGCAAATACAACTGACCGCTACCATGTTTACATAAAACTAAACTCAATGTTGACGTTCAATCATTTAAAGTTCGCATCTACAAACATCCACCGCAACTTTCATAGCTTCTCCTTGAAATATCCCGGTAATTCGTTACGGCCGGGTCGACGTTGGAGCCGGGTTCGGCCAAGCGGGGATTCGCCGTATTTACACAGGACGACCTCATCAACCCAGCCAATATTTTGTCAGTGTGTTGGGTACATCACCAAAGGACTTGTTATCCGGGATACACTTTGAGGTTTATATGTTTTTATTTGGATTGCGCGGTGTCTGTTGGGAACATGATTTCATATAGATACTCGTACATAGGGCTTGAAGCAAAAAAAAAATTGATAATTTCAGAACGTGGTACTGGAAATATTGTCGAGCAAAAAATTTAATCAACAAAACACAAATGAAAAAAAGTGTTTTACTTTAAAGCACCTTATTTGGTTATAAAGGTCGACCGGTTTCGGTAAATCTTAACATTTCCCGAGAAAATTGTCCAGGATAAAACCTGTTTACTTGTATGAATCAAATAAAGTGGTTTAAAATAAAAATAAAAACTTATTTCATTTGTAGAATGTCAAGACATAGTGTTCGCTTACTTCGATAAAATAAATATCAATCAAAATCGACCAGATTTATAAGATAAAGTGAAAAATATATATAATAATATCAGGACGAATCTCAGATTTTTTTTTTTGGTACAATATCTTACATTTCTTAGTACAATTTAGTAATGTTGGCATCACTGGGTGGCTTACCCGTGCTGACGCCATTTGCGTTTATTTGGTTTTCAGTAGCTACAAATTAGAAGAGCTGAGAGTACCTCTTATAAAATTAAAAAAAAAACTTTTACCCACCTTGCTCATGGCTCAGCCATGGCACTGTGCTCACGTGAACTCTTCAAATCAATCTCTTCAAGTCACATTTGTAAATAATACCTGCGTTATGCATATCTCGTGTTGCTCGTAGTTTTTACGGCGTTATTTTTTAAACAATCATGGTACCCCTTCCCCGCGCTATATTTCTTAAAGGGTAGAAGGTATACAATCTTGGTACCCCTTATCCGCGTTATATCTCGTAAAGCACTGAACGTATACAATCATGGTACCCCTTCTCCGCGTTATATCTCGTAAAGCGCTGAACGTATACCTTCATGGTACTCCTTCTCCACGCTATATCTCGTGAAGGGCTGAACTTACAGAAAAAAACCTTTTATATGCTAATGTTTTCCGCAATTTCATATTAGCATTCATTGAGGTACGACGAGTATGAGGCCAGTTTTTTGCAAAAAAAAAATTTTCGTGATTTTTAACCTTTATTTCGTATCTCAAATTACTACCACTTTTAAGATTTTGTAAAATACTTATTTGAAAGTTTTAAACTTAATGCACACAAAAATTTTGCTTGATATGAATTATTCCGACCGAAAATCCTTATTTGTCTGGACTATAAGTAATCCTTTCACGTGCAGAAAGTTATACACCTGCTTATAATTTTTTTGTTGTGGAGATTTGTCCTTTTTTTTAAGAAAACCTTTGGCGGATTTTGTTTACCTTGACCGCCCAAAATAGTCAAAGAGAATTTTTATAAAATCCTAAAAACGTAGTTTTGATTTAAATTAAGTTTTTTTGAGAGAGGTTTCCACACCGTTAATGAGATTCTTCTCCTAGCTAAATATCTCTTAAGCTTGAGGACCGAGACGTAGATTACTCAAAAGGTTCATAAAGTTAAGCAATGCTTCTCAAACAGTAGGAAATTCTTAAAAACTTTGACACAGTTAGACTTCGCCCAGTTTAAGTGATACTAACTACAGTTACATTTATTAGGTAGATATTAGGTCATTCACAGAGAGAAAGTGAGTATATATTGTTAAAACACGGAACAGGAAGGAGTTAAAGAATAATAACAAGCTCAATTTAGTCATAATAAGAAAGACAGTTCTTTGAATAAATGAAATTGTACATATTTGTTCCGGATGCTTATAAATGAAACACTATTATTCACTTAATGTCTACAACTGATATTAACTGTTACTGTATCTAATAGAATCTGCTCTCATATGAGGCTTTCATTGCTTAAATATGTGTTTCAATTAAAGACAGTTATTTAAAAGTTGACTGAAATAATATATAACATAACATATAGATTAATTGTACCGGTATTTACGAAACATATTCTATATAAATAATCAATGGATTACAATAAATTATGGAAACTCCGAAAATGTCTCAGGGAATCAAACACAATAAATAATGAATTTAATTTAGCCAAGACAGTACATTTATTTTTTTTATTTTTCTTTCACATGTTTTTAAAAATACAATAATTACTAAAAATTTTACGTAGACATTATTTCCAACGATGCACTGTTTAACGTAAAAGTTTTAGAATCCCCGAAGCACGTAAGCTAACACAGAGAATAATATAGGACGCACTCCCCCCTTCACGGTATAATTTCATAATTTAGATACAAAAAGAAAAGTTGGCATTAATCCGTTAAGCCTTATAAATACACTGAAGTTTCCCCAAAACCTCCCTTTCCCCACCCCCCTTGTCCCTAGTCATTCCACAGCAGCGCAGCGAGGATTTTGCCGAGAAAAGAAGTCTGAGTTGCCGAAGCTTGCCTTTGAACTTTGGGCGGAAAATTCACCATGGTATCCTACTCGCTTTTTGTTAAACCTAAGCTCATTGCGCTCAGATGAAAAATGCTTAAAAACATACGTACTCCTTGCCACGTATTTTTTTAATATTATTTTAGTACTTGTCTGAAAGCTGGTCTGAAAATATCTTAAGTCAAATAAACGACATAATTTGAACACATCTTAAACATCATGTGAGTAGACGTTCAATGCGGAATAATGTTCAAATACAAGAGTAGCTGGTCTATACATGCAATCAACATGGCAGAACAGTTATTCGTGTGTTGGTAAATTTATTTAGAATTAACGGCATCAGTGTCAAATGAATGTTATCGACAGTCAAATTAAAATATTGAAAGATAGGAAAATTATAAGATAACAAGAAAAGATAATACACATTAGTAAAAAGTATTAGTAAAAACTGATATATCTTCTATTAAGGATTATTTTTTCGATGTATTAATAAATCCAAGAAATAAATATTTTAAGATTTTCTAGCAATGCGTTTACAATTTCAGATTTTTGTTTTCTTTTTTCTGGGAATTAAAAGCAACTTAATTTTTTTTCTGTGAACGAGATAAAAGTGAAATTACAATTTTTTAGAAAGTTTTTAAATAAAGGTACTGTTTCTTTTTAATTTTGAATTTTTTGGTTAAAATTCTTGTGGTAAGCTTTTTAATCTACAAGGTAATTTTATCTAGTTTTTTAAATTGTATTTTTTTAGGACATAATTAAAAAAAATTATATTTCTAAAGGAAAAATTCCGAAATTTGATGAAAATTTATTATTATTAATTGTTTATTCAACGGATAAACAACCCTCGTTTGCTGGATAAGCAATGTATATATCTTTTAATTAACTATTTAACTAACTTACAATCTAACTCACTATATTTACTAAAGGTGATTTTTCTAAAGGTAAATTTCTAATTTTTAAACCAAACTTTATATATTATAAAGAGAATTGGCAATATATGTTTTGAAAGGCAAATATTTTATAAGTTCTTTCAGCATTTCGTATAATAATTATAATATCCCGTGATTTGTATTATCATCTTGGCGTTATTATTGGATTATAATTGAGCTGAGCGAAAGGTTTTAGTTTTCTGATAAATATTCAAGTTAGGCGTCCAGTTTGGAAATGAGGCTTATTTTATTTTTTACTGTATTTTGATAATCGTACTAAGATTTGGCATTGGTTTGGCAAACTACATAACATTGAGTTAGCCACATTGGTTTCGAACAAAGATATTAGAAGAACGAGATGTGCTATGCGCAGTTCGTACTGAGTGGAATTGTTTTGCCGAGTGTCGCCGGTTTTGTTCACCAATACTACTGCACACCTTCGCTTGCGCTAAGGTATCCGCACTAATACATAGAACAGATTTCTGTGCATACACGTCCCGATACCGTTCAAAGTACCTTAATTAGGTAGTACTCCGGCTACGGTCCGGCGGCCAACATAGCATATCTCGTTCTTCTAATATCTTTGGTTTCGAACCTGCGACCAAAAATAAATATAAATACTGTGATCATTAGATAGGTATGGCCTTTTTTAACTAACAATATGGCCCTACAAATTGAACCTATTTTTAAATTTTCGCAATTTGTTAACATCCAATTACCATAAATTAGTGATCGTTTATCAGTTGTGTAAAATTTAAAACAATGACCTAAAGAAGCGAAGCTTGTAATATTTTCGCCTTTTCACCATTTTCTTTTATTTTTATTTGTTTAAAACAATATAAAATTTTCTTCTCTCTTGGCTATGACCGATATTTAATTTTTTCTCTAAGGCTTTGCATATGTGTTCGCAGGGATGGAAAATTCCTCCCCTACAACACATAAGCCTCCATGAAAATTGGACCCCTTTCTTTGATATCTACAGAAAGCTACTTAAAGCTCTCTTGTACTATATATCTTCATAGACATATGTACTCAACTAATTAATACGTTATTTACGAACTTGAACGCAAATATTTCCGTATTTATATTGTAATTAAATTCCATCAAACGTTGTATAATTTTTTGATTTATGATATAGGATTTTAATTACCTTCATTTTTGTGGTAACCCCCTTGGTTCTGATCGAGGTGTTGAGTTTCACAATTTAATTGGTCTTTCCATTGCAAACCTAGACTTAAATGAATTCTCTGGATGAGCTAACTTTCCTATTGTAATTTTCTGATTCCCTGCACCCTAACAAAATCGTAGTTAAACGCTGATAAAAGATATTATACATGTTTATTTGGACAAGTAATTAAATATAACTCAAATGGTTAATCGTTAGTAAATTTGATTTTGGTAAACTCTTGGGTCTGTTTGGCGCCACTCCTTTTTGATTCTGCTGCTATAAGGTACATGTAAGGATTGATTTAGTAGGTTAATGTAATTAGTTAATTGCATATTTGACGAACTCGGAATAGCCCATTTGCTGGCATAATTTGGCTCCAAATCCTCCTGCAAGTAAACGAGATGATCGTGAGTCAACAAGAAATTTGCACAATCCTTTGACACGGCTCTTTGATTGATACCTAAGTTATCGCGTCCCAAAAAGCCTTCCACGTCATCATGTACTGCCTTCAAGTTTCCCCTCGGGTCTCGATACCCCCAAATTCCGACCCCTCTTTGGACTACAATTTACTTAGGGCGAACCGGTTTCGTCCTATATACTAATATATACTCACGGTTGGTGTGGACTTACGGGTCGTGAATCCTCATTCCACGTTTAAAAGAAAATGCGAGAGTGGTCTATAAGACCTAAAATGCAAGCTGTATGCAGGTCCGCATTCTCCAGTAAACAGTACATACGAATAAATATATGTATACATACAGTTTGGGAAAGGTTTATAACTCACAATACGAGGCTATCTACCTCGCATTCCGAGCTCGGATCTCGCACGAAGAGTTCTGCGAAACTCTAGGATTGGTAACCGAATATATACGTAAGAATAAGGTTATACTAATAAATACTAGTAGAATAAGGTCTTATTTGATAGTTTGTTTTGGAGAGCTATCGAACTCCAGGCTTTTTGTTTGGTTTTGACGTTTTTATTTAAGAGAATCGCCATCTCTATTTGGTTTGGTTAATGGTCTTGTTATAGGAGCGACCACTGCCTCCTATTGATGAACTGTATTTGTTTTAAATTTTACCTCCAGGGTTCAATATTAATTTTAGTTCATCCTATCCCGTGATTTTCCAATTGCTTTAAGTAGTTGATTGCCACATTAGAGAGTACTCGACTCTCAAATGTCTCAGGCAACTGATGGGGTTTTGTATGAGCACCCAATCAATAACATTCAAATGTTTTGTATAATTATTCGATATAAATCTTGCTAACCCGTGATTTTTCAATTGTCGTTTGTGATTGATAGGTATTTGTGAATGACCCAAATCGCTGCACATTGCACAATAACATCCTGATGATTATCCTTATAACTCTGATAAGTTATCTAGTTACGGCCAAGGTCGTTTCCAAACTATGCAGTTGACCCAGTTCCCCGTACGTCTTTATTTGTAAACAAATAATATAACCATCTCCTGACACACTAACCTAAATGTGAGATTTGTTTATTTTAAAATTCCTTAGAAGTCATTTGTGCCTCTTTACTTTTATTGTGCATTGTTAATTTAAATATTTTTAAATCCTTTATTGAAGTTAAACTATTTATTTCATTTCCCGAATTTAGTAAATTTACTAGAAATTAGGTGAAAATAATATAAATATATATATGTACACATATCTCTATTGTCAAAATATGTTAAATAAGAGTACATATATTTATAAATAAATATAAAATATATGATTCTACATAGTCTGGAATATTAATAAATACATATTTTCTTTTTTCAATAATATCGATATGTCCTCGGGTAGGTATTAAAATCGCTACCATTTCGATGCTTCGATTAATAAGTAAAATACATATATATAAATACATTACTCATATATTTATTCTTTATATACAATATATTACTTTATTTTATATAAATAAATACATAATATACATATATTAATGTGTAAAGCTTTGTTTTGTTGTTTTTTAATAATTTAATTGATATACCATAATCAGCTGTATCTCCTCACTCCTAGGTCCTGAAAATTATTTATAAAAGGAAAACTTACCCCCCACCAAGATTTTTCCAGTTGGGTGCCACACAACAAATCTTGTCAAAGAAATCCTACCTAATTAACTGTATTTTCCAAATATTTTCAAAATTAATCTTTTCGACTATTTATCCCTATTTAATATTTTATTCTTGCTCGATTCATATAAATTAGCTGATATTTAAAATTCGTGATATAGATGTGCCGGAAAATTATAAATTATTTAGGTCGAACTATTTTTGTTGTTTTCACTCTTTTTTAAATTTTTTATTATTTTTTTTTTTTATATAAATTTATAAGAAAATTCATCCCGAATTGCGCAAACTTTTAAATATTTCGATTCTGAATAAATTAAATATCTGTTTAAAACTTTCTTCTAAATTTCACTGTTTTCACCAATATTTTAAAGTATCTACAATTATTATTTTTTTTTTCGAATTGTTACTTTTAGAACAAAGGTTTGAGCGATTATTATTATTGAATCCTTTTTTTTTTTTGTGTTTGATTGATGCAAAATTATAATCTATTTTTAAATATCAATCCGCGAACCCGTTCACTCTAGATTAACGATAAAACTCTCCACTAAATTCTAATGTTTTCACTTTGAATGAAATAATTATTTTTAAATTTTAATAATTCACTTTTAACACTTTTTGCACTATCCACTTTTAACACTTTTAAGCACTTCACACTTTACTTTTAAAGCACTGATTTTAAACTGTATTTATTTTCACTGTTTGATTTAATTTAACTGACTTATTAAATTTCACTGACTCTAGCACTTGTACTTTTCACAAAATTTTCCTAAGTCCAGGGGCTTATTTAAAATTTAACACTTAAAGATTTTTCACTGTTAATCCTACCAAAGACGTAGTACTGCCACGTAACAACTTTTCGAATCCTCGGCGCGACTGTCTCCTGACTGATGTGTTCCATCTTTTATACCCCTCTCAGGTTCCAAAAGACGTATCTGAATTTCTCTTGATGCTTAATTCTATCTCCTATCAACTCGTAAATCCGAACACCCCTTCCATCAATATCGATTGTGCTTCCATAAGATGTTCTGCTTTCCGGCTCAAGGCGGTGGTCAGTTTCCATCTCACAAATCTAAATCGATAGGGTCCGAATCGGGTAAGTCTGTGTTAATCGCCCAAGCTTCCTTTGTCCTGTGTTCATACAAAATGTAGTTAAATTCTCATGATTTTGTGTTCCTTTTTTTTCTCAATTTGCGATAGGTCCGTCCTCAATAATATATATATACATCTCAATTTTATGCATCTCGTGCGAAAAATGCCTAAATCCATGTTGAAATCCCTACTACGCAGTTTAGAATTTCGATTTGTTTAAATTCTACTTAATTTTATTGTCACTTATATGAGCTTTTCCATTTCCACCCGCACTTTCTCTTCTTTAAGTCGCAGATTCGAATTTTCCCTTTTACTTTGAATTTTATATTATTCGCGACGTTTTCCTGCACAGTTTTCTTCTTTATTCTTTTGTTATTTCTCATAACTCTATAACTAGTTATTTTCCAAGTCGTATTTATTTATTTCACGGATAAATTTGAATTGTATCACTTTTCTCCACTTGGATTATTCTTTATCTCCGTTCTTTACCCTTCCTTTTATCTTTTCTCCACTTTTCCCGATGTGTGTGGTCTCCAGGAAAATTTCATACTTCATCTATTATTAATTAATATATAATTTTCCACACTTCTATGGGAGATATACTTAATTAGACTCTGGGATATCTGTCATTTTTATTGTTTTATTCAATCTCCGCCCAATTTTCTATCTTTCTCATACCAGGATTCACATAAAACATATGCATTGACATCTGTTTACGTTTAAAATTTTGGTACTAGACTCGTAAATTTAGTTTAATTTCAAACCTATTAATTTTAATCTCTTTTGCCTAATCTAAATACTTCATAAGCCCAACGTTAAAGTTAATCGCTTTTCTAATCGTTTATTACCTTAACGTAAATAAAAATCATGTTCGGATTTTGATTGTTTATCCTTCAAAATATACATGAGACCGCCAACCTTTTATCTTGTTTCGATCCCTCTGTAATATTGGGTAACTCTAATATATATCTAACCTAATAATTATGTAAAATGTCTCCTTTTCCTGAATCTAATCTATCGCTATATGTTTAGTTTTACTGTCTTCTTCTGATACTCGATTTTCACGTCCCTAGGACCTTCGTAGCAGTCCAAAATCTCTGTATTATCCTTCCATTCGATCGCTGCACTTTTCTAAAATGTGTATTTTTTTTTGCGAGATTCTTCATTCAAAATTGATTTACCAATATGTCCGTTTCATCTTAAATTGATAACGATTAATTTCCATTGTTTCCAACACTCACTCCTCTCTTTAGTACGATTTTTATCGAACATGACACCCTCCTTCTATCATAAATAATTGCACTATAGTTGAAATTCCGCCAGTAACTTTCCTTCGCTTTTCCCGTCCTTTTTTTATACTATCACGTTTATAATTTTTTTCATTGCATTTTTGTGTGTGCGCTTTACAACTTGTAAAACTTCCAAGCACCCGATTTCAATGGTTCGATACCCCATAAATGTCTCAGTTATTGTAAACATTCCCAGGAGTTTGTCACCTTGAAAGTCGATGTTGACCCTAAAGTGCGTTCACCTCTAATTTCTGTGAGAATCGAAATGTCGTTAATTCTTTTTTTATTGCCCGATCCACAGTTCATTCCTTTGTCTGTATTTGATGTACGCCTCTCCGTTCACTGATTGGTTACTCAAAATTTTATAGCTCTTTGTTCAGATCTATTGGTTGACAAAATTCAATATTTATTTTTAGGCCTAGGAAAGGGGAAGTACCAGTCGTCCTAGACGATTTTACGACCTCTCTGCTTTCGTCCCGGAACCTTGATTTAATTTCAACTATTACAGGTGTCTACTGCAAGCAAGCTGGATCAATTCTTTCTCCGCCAGATGTCGTTAGCATGTCCGTTTTCATAAATAATTTGCATATTTTCTTGCAGCTATGGTTTATCTGTTTTTTTTTTTTCACTGTGATTTAAAGCCTTTCATCACAAGCTAACAGTCCACAATGGAGTGCTGGTATCTACCCTAATATTTAGCAATGCGCGTGAAACTGGCAGAAGGAGGAAGTAAGGTTTGTTAGTTATATATATTAGTTTCTCGTTGATTCTGGGTTTTTTGTTATAAATAATTAATTAATTTCGTACTACAACCATTAATGATTGCAAACGTATTTAACAACATTATTTATTTCTTTGTTACAATTAATTCCAGATAAGGAAACATTAACTAATCTATTAAGCAAAGTAAAGAAAAACTGATTATTTTACACCAAATGGATGATTAATAATTACATATTTAATACTTATTCTGACCAAGAAACTATTTGTTTTGACACACGTCGATTATTTTTATTAAATGGATGTGTAAACAAATGTATTTTCTTATTTTAAAATATAATTATTGAGTGCATTTTAAATTGCAACATTTCAGGACTGTCGACAATAGAATTAATTATTTAAAAAAAGATAAGTGCCAATCAGATACCAATCTTCTGTCGGACAGCTTTACTAATTAAATATTGTTTATTAGACAGTTTTAATATTAAGTTTATAATTTATGTCTTAAAAAAATGTCCTGTGTTTTTATGTTATAGCCAACTTTTTCCTGAATTATTAACACTTTCCTTTGCAGTGCAAGCATGAAGTCTTCGGAACGAACTGCCCTCCGTCAGATGTCACGTTCAGAGCATTAAAGAAGCACCTTCTTGCTGGCAGTTTGATGCTTCCCTTAAAACCACCTCAATTTTATTCGTTTGCCTAGACCGCCCGTTTCCCCATTTGAAGACATTTTTATTTTATATATTGTGGGATAAATACGTAGTGTGGTTGACTTTGTCAGTACAGAGCGAGACAGCTGACACAGTGGAAATACGAATGTAGTAGTGAGATCGCTTTCTCACATCCCAGCTAATTGAGAGCTAGTTGAGAGATATCCTTAATTTTCTACTCGGTTTTTTACACGGTTTAATCATCCAAATCGGAGTCTTATTAAAGGTCTACCTGATAATACTAAACATTATACATACATAAAAATAAATGTAATATAACCCATCATACATATATAAATAACCATAACAGTAATACAACACATCATACATAGATAGTGATAACGGTAATATAACACACCACACACAAATAACCATACCATTAATATTACACATCATACATAAATAACGATAACAGTAATATAACACACCACACATAAATAACCATAAAAGTAATATAACACAGCATACATAAATAACGATAATAGTAATATAACACACCACATATAAAAAACCGTAACTGTAATATAAAATATCATAAATAAATAACCATAATAGTAATATGACCGCAGTGCAGTGAGTATTTTATTTTATTTGAAGGCATTCACGCTTTGCGGCAAAATCCTATATTGCAATATTATTGTTTCATTGAAAACCATGATCATTTTGAGAAATTGCCGCCTTTATTCAATGGATAAAACTTGTTTGCGAAAAGTACGTTACGTAGGGTACAAAATGTAGTCGAAAAACATTTTCTAAATATTATCCTGTACCATGTTGCGCTTCCTCTTTCTTTAGCCAACTTTTCGGACATCTGACGCTGTGACCAGTGTCCGTGATGAGGGCAGATTGTAGATTCGTTAATTTGTAATTTTTTTTTTTTAAGTGGTGACTCATTAAAATTTATTAATTTATTAATGTTCTTCATAAAAAAATTGAATATCTTTTTTTTGTACAAATAGAACAACGTCTTATGCGCCTCACAGTTTTTACCTCACATGGGTGTTTACAATATTACCTGGCTATTCTAAACTTAGCGGTCTTTTCTCGGTAGACAAAAATTAGTTTCCTAAAACCCCCACTAAAAGTTATGTTTTTGCAGCATCCGAGCAACCATCACCAGCAGCAGCAACCAACCACAGCCATATACGAGTATATTTGGCAGTCTGTGTGCATATCAGAAAATAAAGTCGATAGGTTTTTTTATTTTTATTTTTTTTTTATTTTTTTTTTTTTTTAGTTTTTTTTAGTTTTTTTTTTAGTTTTATTTTTATTTTTTTTTTTTAAAAGGTGAATTGAAATGTCCGATTTTCGAATGAGTTATTAAAGTTGAATGTCTCAGTGATTTATAAAAACGTTCAGTCAGTCTGTGTGGTCGTACAAAGTCGGTATTTGTGCTCTGTCGTGTAGTTTTTTCTGGTTTGTTCTGATTTCGAAGTGTCTGTAGTTTCATATGGTCAGAGTGTGAGATGCTACTCCACACTGAATAGCATAGGTCAGAACCGGACGGATAAGCTTAGCGAATTTCGAGTTTGGTTCTGGGAAGTAGCGGATTTCTACTGCCGAATGAGCCTCTTTGCGCTGATCGGCTTTCTCACTCTTGTGTGCGAGTTGAATACATGAGATTTCCAACTAAGCTGAGTCCATAATCAGATCCAGGTACACGACTTCATCCTTCCAAGTGGGGTGAAGTGGAGTGTCTATATACGTAGAAGTGATACCATGTTGTGAGCGTAAATCCTCTGACGGTCGGTATTTTAAAATAAAATTGGTTAAATTAATGTGGTTTTCAGCATTTGGCAAATTTAGATCATTGATTTGGAAGTCATTTTCAAATGTACTTAATTATTTTTTTTTTGCCGTGTTCTTTCAATGTTAAGAGAATGAATTTAATATAAAGGTGACCAAAGAGGAATTATAATGAAGAATGCTTCTGAATAGCGGTCATACAGAATTTTTAGTAAATTCATATACTTATGAGTGTATTGAAATAAATATATTTTTGGTATGATTATGTTATATTAATATATAATCCAGCAATTCTCGCCTTCTCATCTTCTGCTACTCCTTCCTATATTCGTTAAAGGAAACACGTCCAAACACTCGAACAGGAAACTTTCTACAAAATCGGCATTTCACCTACCCTACTCTTTCCTTCCTGTGCACCGTTTTGCCCGGCGATATATTATTTGTTTCGCGTAGGTAAGGGACAATTAAATGAAATTGTTTCCATTCAACTTGCCCCGACACAAGTCAAGTGTTATTTACAAGGGCCGTGGCGGACTCCGGAGAACGGACCATTCCACGTTTTTTCCAAGACAATAATATATGGTAGGTTGACCCTTTTTCGTACGGCCCTCGAGGGACCCATTACCCTCGGCCCGCGCTGCCTGCTTCCCGCTGCCCGCTACCCTTCCCCTTACCCGGTTTACTGCTACTAGCCGCCCGCCAGCGGAGGAAAAAATCATTTTCATGTGAAACATCTAAGTAGATCGTAAATATTCTCCTTTTTTGGAAACATATCTTAACTAACTTAACCGTTTAACTCTTTCTTTTTTGGGGATTATATGGTTACCTTTCTTGAATTTGTCACGATTAAGATTTTGTTTGGATACCAAATATTGTTTCATAAAAAATGTTCATTCGTTTTACATATTGCAATAAAAACGTTTGCTTTTCCAATAAATATTGTTAAAGATTTTTGTATTTTCATGCAAAGCACAGAGGATAACAACTTTTTACGCACAAAAATTATTAACCTGAAACAAAAATTTAATTTTTAAAAATCTTCCGACTAAAAGAAATGTCGCTAACGGAAAATAAAGACATAATATATATAGACGCCACCTTGTAAGAAATTTTGCATTTTAACAATACTTTTCCTAAAAAAGTTGTTTGTTTTAAAAAAAAAACATCGATCTGGGCCATGTCATTTTTGGAGATTCTGTACGGAAGGTTTTTTAAGAAAATAAAGGAGAGAAAGTTCTGGTAAGGAAAAGGGAATGAGAGGTAGGTAGGATCTGGTGGTCAATGTGTCCAGGAGTGACGGACCTATGAAGCTATCCCTTCCAGACGATGTGTCGGGAGAGAGTCCGGCTGAAGAGGTCAGGAGGTCTTCCTCAACCAGAAAATGCATCCGCCACCAGGACCTGAACAAATCTCACCCCATGAACCAGGGCACCCCTGTTCACCAAACGTAGCGAACCATTTGGGGTGACCTATGACAGGGGTGTTGGTTATCAACTAAAAGGTTCCCGGGGCGGATTTACCCATACTATTTCGTGATTAATTTTAGTCTATTTCCTCATTTCTGTTTTATTTAATTTATTTAAACGCCATAAAATGGCTTTTACAATAGAGTGATTACAGAACAAGTAATAAATAATTTGGTTGTACGCTGTAACAATAAGGATTACATTGCATTGCCCAAACAATGCAAGTAGCCCGGAATGAAAGTATTAAGTATTTTAATATTTCTTAAATCGAGTTAGCTAAAAATTCAGAATAATATTACATAACAGTCTTACTAACTGCTAACATTTGGTCCATTTATAATACCCATCATTCGTTAAATATATTATATATTTTTAATGTTTACATTACTTATTCGGTCACATGCTGTTTTGATGGCCTCTGTTATCGGGGGCCAAGACTCTGATCTAACAAGTCGGAGGTCGCGAGTTCAAATCCAGGCTTGCGCAAGTAAATTTTATTTAATTAATTTGGGTTATTTCTCAATTTAATCATTCAAAATAATATACAGTATACGTTCCAGGTTAAAACAGTGTAAGATACTCTCACTGTCACCCTGGTGTAAGGCCACCATTCAGAATTGACACGTTACTTGAAATGGCTATTGTTGTGTTTGGTGACCAAATATGAATAGCCAGGTCTCCTTCCCCTTCCTGCTACCTTCAGCTTCGCAACAGCAATTGGGAATACATAGCCGCATTGATTCTAGAGTTGAGAGCAGTTGGGACTCTTGTGTGGTTTTATATAAAACAAAAACAACAAAAAATATCAACGTCGTTGGCCGCAAGGGGTAGGGTTCACAATGTTAAATTTGCAGTTCATATGTTCAATAAATGGTATTTTTTTTAAAATAAAACGGTTGTAAAATACTTACGCAAAGCGCCAGCGGGAAAATTTTGGCATGGTCCGGTCAAACCAATAAATGCTGTTGATTTTTATCGTTCGAAGAGTCTTTTCTTGACTTCATCAAAATGAGATCAAGAAAACTTTTAGGATTCTTGCAGGTCTTATAAATTGGACTAGCGGGTCATGGATTGCTCATCACTGATTTAATATATTGATTTATAACAAATTCCGCCATAAAAACATAACGTCAATGTTAAATTATAATCGAGCTTTCAAATTATTTTCGTCCTCTTTAATGGACTAAATGATCCCATTCTGAAAATACTTCAAAAATATTATCCGGCTTCATACTACCATAACAATTTCCAAATTGCAAGAATTTCTTCGAAGAAGACCCAGCTCGAGGCTTTAGGAATTAGATGAAGTTGTTAACAAAAACGACGCCATATTTTGAGGTCTCTTTTATGGGTGAATCCGACACTGCATCAAGTAGGCTCTATCGGTACACGCATTAAAAACAAAGTATCTTCTTAACACACTTCGCGACAGTCCGATAGAATGGTAAAACGGAATGTCCTTGGCGTGAAGAGTTGATGCAGAGAAGTAGAACAGTTTTATTCCGAGTTATAACTTCTCGAGGAAATAAAACAGTAAAAGTCCTGGGCCGAATTTCTCGTAGGACTTAACGAGTTCCCCAGAAAGGAAAATACGATATTTATAGGGACTTAAACAGAACACGAAATTGGCCCATAAAGTTTAAGGTCCTTGTATTTGCTTTCTTCACTTTTTTGGGGGGCATTTTGATGCGAATCGGATTAAAGAGGTTTGAGATTAATTCGACGCGTAAACTTGATGATTCAATAAAAGGCATTGGGCTTAATTGGCTCGTTACACGGGGGAGCTTTATAAATGGAGGAGGGATCGGATTTTGCTTCATTTTTCTTTCCCATTTTTATAATTTCGGGGAAAAATATTATTAATTGTGAATTCACACAGAAACAAATCGATTGATGCAGTTCATTTGAGATCAAGAGAAAACAATGATTTCTGAAATAAGATTTTTTCTTGAGAGCAAACTTTGAAGAACCTCGAATATATACTTAGCCTTTGCTCCATTTTGAAGTCAACCATTTTTTGTTGTTGTTATAACACAGGAATCAAGAGATAATTTTGGTTGATGGGGATTTTATTTCGATCAATAGAAACCTATTAGACATTCAGAGTCATTGTGGTGTGTTATGGGCGGTGACTTTACCAAGTAACCGTTGACGGCATATTTATGAAATAATGTTTTTTATATATGAATTTAAAAAAAAAATAAAACGGTGGCGAAAATTTAGTTCGCATTATTTAATAAGGTCAGGACACAACGTTTGTCAGGTGCGTCCCTTTCAACCAGAAGTCCCTTTTTGGCTCACCGCCCACTTTCCACGTATGTTTTTCTTCAACGCCCTTAAAAACTAAATTTTAAAAATACTATTAATCCATCACTAATACCTTATCACTAATTGAATGGTTTAAAGATATTGCGATGGCGCACCTACGACTTTTACAATTCATTATCATGGTGGCCTCCGTGGTAAAGAGGTAAGGCTCTCGACTAGCAAATCGAATCCCGGTGTGCGCAAGCACATTTTATTAGAAGAAATTGGTGTTATTTTATAAATTTATTAATTTATAATAATAAATAGTATAGTTGCGGTACGTTCCAGATAGAAAGAGGGGGGGATGATATCGCCCCCTTTGGAAAAAAATGTAATACGGCAGTCGAAAAATCATTTTTATTTGAAATTGATTTGATATTCGCTTTACCGTTAGATTGTCGCATTTGGTTGATTAACTAGGTCATATTTTCATATCAGCTATTGTAATTTTTAATCGAATTTGAAGTAAAGTTACAAAAACAGGCACATTTTACTACTAATTTGATTCAGAAAAACCTTTGCATATGATTTCAATAAATTGTCACTTCAACTATATTATTATTATTTGATTCACGGCGATGATTTTGTAATAATTATTCATATCATTTTCGTTATGAATTTAAAACAAAAAAAAATAGAGGCAAATGAATATTTTCCGTATTTTTACTATTCAAAGTTTAGGCAGAATTCTTTTATTATTTTAAAAAAAAAGGAAAAAACTTCACACAGAAATGCAAGACGATGGTTTGAGATAGTCCTGCCGAAGACGTCAAAAAGTATCTCCCTCAACAGGCCTCACACGATTCCACCCGTCACGCAGTTGGCGGGTAGATGCATTCTCCGTCAAGACCTAGAAAAACCTCACAACTTTGAAGTTTGTTTCTTGCATCCACTACTCTATTTGTAAGGAAGTGTTTCCTAGGATAGGATGCAAAGGGTGTTTTATTTTTTTGTTGATTGTCCAAAGTGATTTATATATTTGTATGTGATGAAGATTTCTTCGATATCAGAGCAACTATAATGTACAAATGTCTGAAGAGCATATCACAATCCGCGACATTGAATATGACTAAATTTGAATGTGTTAATTTTTTAATAACTAAATAAAATTTCGTATTTAAAATTTTTAATTTGATAAAAAATACACCAGTTCAGAGGGTAAAAAGGCAATGTCAAAATCTCTAAATGCGCGGCGTTTTAAACAAAGTGTTATATGCATGCAAAATCTCTGATTGAAGCTTAAACCTTCTAATGAAACTGTGTTTATCTGAAGTGACTTGTCAGGTAAGTAAATTTTCTGTAGCTGTTTGGAAATTATTAGATAGAGCCTAGGAATTCATGTTTGTACAGCGCCCTCTAAGTGATTTTTCACAAAAACGGACGATAAAATTATCGAATTATAACAATAATTATTACTTCATTACGACATCTTTATCAACAATCCGGTGGTCGTGGGTTCAAAAATCCAAATTGTGTTATTTCACATTCATAAAATGAAACTTTCTTGAAATAGTTGTGACTAGTAGGAATAGAAGGCAAACAAATAATTCGTCTTAAGAGGAAGCTACAAGCCAAAAATGTGTATATTCTTGGAATACCTTATATTGTAGGTATAGGCATTAAAATTGCTTGACAAACTGAGTCTAGAATCGTTCGATTTCAAGTACAAAACTGTTTTTTTTATTTATTTTGTAAATATTTTTTTAAGAAAGCCAAAAAGTTAATCAAGTGAAAATGTCACAGATAATCTTAGCTATAATCTTGTATTTTTTAAAAGTTGGTTTCTTTACGCGTTCATACATTTCTATTGAATATATTTTTTTAAGTAGTTTACATTTATATTTTTTACTGAGTAATTTATTTTTTAATTTGTATTCTACTCAGGCGAAACTATATGAAAACCTTCAATTTTATGTATTCATAATGTACACCAATTCGTTATAAAGATTAATCAAAACAGTGATTCAGCATTAAGCTTCGCCTTAATAGTGTTAAGCATTTCTTGCAAAAAGTTTATTTTCATAAAATAATTAAATTTACGCCATCTATGAACGAGAAGATTATAACGTACGTTATGTTTACCCTAAATTCTAAATAGAAAGGACCTTCCTAAGCGTTAAAAAAACCTTCTGTAGTTTTCTATAACCTACGTAATCAATGTTTTTTTAAATTTTTTTATTTATATATTTTACTATTTTTTATTCTCAAGTTCAATAAATAAATAAATTCTCAAATGTTAGAGAAGATGAACTTGTCTCACCGACGGCTTTGGCATTTGAACCGTGTATAGTGTAAGGTAACTACTTTAAACAAATAAGCTTCAAGTACTTAGATGAAAGTGAAAAAAATGGTGTACTCCGAAAAAAAATTGTCCAATCAAATTTGATATAATTTTAATGATTAACTTGTAATGGACGAAATTCATTTGTTGGTTCAGTTATGATTACACACACACAAATTAATAGTACGAGATTCACTCAACAGCAATGGGTTACAAGATTAACAAGCCAGATAATTAATACCCCGAGCACATGTAAACTACTATTAAAATCATTCTACAATAACTGAGTTGTTCAAAACTGTAGTACGTATAGTTTATACAATAAATTCATTGTTAGAATACCACACGAACTTTAGAATGTTGGTCAAAGATATATTAATGATTATATAATATAAGAGTTTATTCCAGAATGTATGCAGGGGTAGTGTAATACAATATGTTCCATATTTTAAAATCAAAGACAAATAATAAAAATATACAGATAGGCACAAAAAAATGGGGAACAGAAGTAAAAAATGTGTGCAAGCAGCCGTTTATGCAGGATTCTTGAACATCTTCCGTCTTCAGAAGGACATCGGGGGGGACTCCATCCAGGCAATCATGGCAGTGATGATAGTATTGACGTAGTCTGCGCCATAAGCTTCCCATGTTGTGGAAAGCTGTGAAAGCGTGCACTCGTCCCTCCAGGAACGTTTCCGTAGCGCTGCAGTATCTCGTAAGGCGGAATAGTTGGCGATATATTATTATAAGCGACTTTTATCTTATGCCATTTGGATGCAGCATAATTTACCCACAGTTCTAATTATATAGCATAATAAATACTGAGTTAAACAATATCTACTCAGCATACAGAAATTAAATTTTCAATGTTGCAAGAGATGTAGTAATGCAAAACCACGTGTTTTGGGTTTGAAAATCTGATCGCTTAGAAATATTTTAGAAACACTGCGAATATATCACATCTTGGTCTTTGAAAAAATAGAGAATATTTAATAAAAGTCTTTACATAGGCCCAGAAAAAATAAAATATCAGGTCTATGCTAACCGCTTTAAAGTTCGAAATCCCTACATACAAACCTATTTTTGGTTATGGTTTTATTGTATAATGTGGTAATTTAAGTTTTTTTAGAAAATAATAGTAAAATATTTAAATATTCATACCTGAAATTCGCAAAATATAATAAAACACATTTCGGAGATTTTTTCTTCTTGCATGAATCAAAACATGCTACAGAAATTTAGACCTTATCGCCATCTGCATAAGGAATGTTGTTGTTGGCGGTCCGATTTTAAATGTTACACGACGTGGTGAATAAACAAAATATTAATTCTGGTGAAAAATATATTTTGAAATGTCAAAACTAATGATTGTGTAATTTTTAATAAAAAACTAAAGATTGTGTAATTTTTAATACAATCACGTATTCTAGCCAACTTAACTTCAGGTTTATTTTGATAATTTTGCAAATTCGGACCTCTGTTGATAAGAAATTAATTTATTATATTAAATAAGCAAAGCAGGTTAAAAAAAACAGCCTAACGGATGTTAATTCGTTCTTCCACCTGTGTCCTCAATTTCGCCCGTATTAAAAATGAACATTCCGCAAATTTAGGGAAAAAATCATTAGAGCGAGGTTTTTTTGTATCCGAAAAGAACAAAAAGGGTTTCAATTATTCACCGGCGCGGAGTAATTTTTGCCAATATTATTTCCTTTGAGTGAAAATAAAAGCAAAACAAAGGCGTTGCGATAGTCAGTCGCTTTTGTTTCGTATTTTTGGCAATTTGCTTTGTCCCCAACAGTATCAATTAGAACGATAATTATTATTTCATATTGTTTGTTGTGAGAGTGATTTTAAAACAAAAAAGAGAACAATTCCCTAGCGTAATTACTCCACACTCCAAACACGATTATTTGGAGTCTTCGTCTCGCATTTCGATGAGTTTGGGTGGCGGTTTCTGCATAAACACACTTGCACTTTTGCAAATTTTGTATTGCTTAAACATTATTTGTTTATGTGTTTTTACAGGTTCCATGATAACTCAACACAGTGACAATTAACACACTTTTAAAAAGTTATATAAAGTCATTAGAAACGATGAAATTTTTTTTGAACCTAACCTAACCTAACCTAACCAATTTAACCCAGTTAATAAAGTTTTTATTTCAACACTTTCCATAACTTTATATAACTTTTTAAAGATGTGATGAATTATCATTATGATGATTTATCCGGTCACCGTTTTTACACATACCACACTTTAAAAAAAACTCTTCCCCAAACAGACGTGTTGTCGTTTTCTACTCGAGATTCCCGAGGCGGTAGCCGGCCTGCCTAGAAGTGCTACACACCAATAATAGATAGATTATTTTTTATTTTTGTTTTGTGTGAATCCGCACAAGATTCCCAACTGCTATCAACTGTCTGGAGCCAGTGCGACTATGGCGTCCCCAAATGGCATTATAATAACATGGCATTTATATATAGGCCAGTGCAATTAGCGCCAAAAAGGGGGTCGCGATCGAAGTAATTCCGGTAGTCCCAATTTTTTTTATATGTTATATAAACTGATCCCCTGATGTAAAATCTGATTTTCCGACCTTGGCGCACCTGTGCTCGCGCCGCCATTTTGAAAAAACTGGCCGAAATCGGGCCAAAATCTAGTTTTTCCCAAATATCTCATTTCCAATGAAAATTTCGGCTAAAGTATTTCAACAAGTATAATAGAACATAAAATAACCTACAACTTTTGTAAAAAAAAATTTCTTCTATCTCTAATAGGTACCGAGGTAGAAAGTCGTAAAGGTGCGTATATTTTTGAAAAAACAAGTTTTTTGCGCGACTAAGTCTGGTTTTTTTATAAATACCTCGTTTCCAGTGGAATTTCATGAAAATTTTATTGATACCAATTATGTAGAACATAAAATTTCAAAAAAAGCTGTGCCGTTTTTATGTTTATATAGTTTTTTACCGATATAAAGAATAAACAAATCCAGGTAGGTACGCACAGAAAATCTATCACGGTTTATTATCACGTTATTAGATTTTTTTTGCATTTTTAAATACAAACATCTATAAATTTACTAGAGGGCACTTCGGTTTGGGGGGGGGCTACCCCCCACCCTTCTACTCCTCCCCTCCGGTTCCCTTCAGTTGCCGCGTGTCACGTCTTGAGCCTGGAGCGGAGTGTAAGTGTCACAGCAGCGTTCAGTTCTAAATGATTCAGTGCAATCGGGTATGAAAGATTTACAAAAGAGGGCTACTTTACGATTTGACGGTCTCATAAATTTTGGTCAGGGATTTGGTCTGACATGACCATCGAACAAACTCTGATGAGATCGATGAAAACATCTGGAGGTTTGACCCAAGGACGGGGAATCACAGACAGTTCCATCCTTCGTTGGACTGCTGGATTCGTTTATCTGCATAACATTTGTGAGGGTATCGAGTCATTTTGTGGGATTGAATCAGGAACGTCAGAGCAACATGTAGAGATGAGGCCTGCAAGAATTAAGAGGGATGATCGAGACGTTCAAACTCTCATTGATTGGTTTGCTTGCCATGAACCATTTCCTAAAACAAACGTGATTATGTCTATTAGCAGTGGCACAATGGGGGATAGCAAAGTCACTTGTCACATGGCTGAAAAAATGGGGAAATTAGCTATGTCTAAAGTTATCAACAAGAACTTTGGAAACCTACACTTAAAACGTAATGATGCAATAGTTTCTCTTGCGGCGGTGACCAGCAGTGTCAAAAATCAGGGTGTGACTATGTCAATAGATCCATTAATGCTATTCCATCGTATGTGTATTGCTAAAAAGTCTGAAAGTGAACTTAAATAATATTTTCAATATGAACTCTCTCCTGTACCATTGTCTCTTTTCTCAGAAGAAGGCATGCGCAAAAGAACGAAGTCTATATTTTATTCATCATTAAACCCTCTACCAAATAATACAGAACTGGGAAGCAGTAAAATACAGGTAATTGATGGAGGATATTTACTGCACAAAGTTGTATGGGGCTCGTGCTCAACCTTTTTCAGTAATTTTCCAGCAATATATCAGATATGTACAAAATCACTATGGATCCAATGCAGTAGTGGTTATCGATGGATACCCAGATTCTATGGAAAAGAAAAGCACTAAAGGGGTGGAAAGAGCACGGCGTGCCAGAGTTACAACTTCTGCTGAAGTTTTGTTTTTTGAAAGCATGCACCCACAAGTGCCACAGGAAAAGTTTCTGGGAAATGAGAAGAACAAATCTCGTTTTATTTCCCTACTCAGAACCTCATTTGCACGATCCCACATAACGACAGTACAAGCTGAAGAGGATGCTGACGTTCTCATAGTGAACACAGCAAATTTGTTGTCATCTTAACATGATGTAGTCATAATTGTTGGTCAGGATATTGATCTTCTGGTACTCCTCACAGCTCTCTCACCTCTCAACGTATATTACCAAAAAGTTCTAACGCGTTGTACTCGAAAAAATGTTTTAAACACGTTGAAATGGTTGAAAACATTTTATTACTTCATGCCATAAGTGGTTGCGATACAACTGGAGCTCCGTTCGGTCAAGGCAAACACAAATTTTGTAATATTCTTCTCAAGAACCACTCAGTGAATGAACTTGTTCGTGTATTTCAAGACCCAAAAGCAAAGACAGAAACAATCACTTTGGCTGCCGAACTCAAATCTGAAACCGAAATCAAATTTGGAAAATTTAAGGTACATCATTTTCGTCAAAGGAGTAAAAAAGAACAAATTCAATTTATCCAGGCTACCACCCACCAAAGATGCAGTCCAGCAACACGCTTCAAGAACATACTTGCAAGTGCAGACTTAGTTTGATCACGATAAAGATCCGACTGAATGGGGGTGGAAAAAGGATGCTGTTGGGTTACTTACTCCAGTAACAATGTTGAAGGAAGCTGCACCTCAGGCCTTGCTGAACTTCATATCATGTCAATGTAAAAAAGGTTGCGCTGGAAAGTGCACCTGCAGAAAGTCGGGTTTGAAATGTTCCCTACTCTGCATTCATTGCAATGGCAACTCCTTCGAGAATGCTGTAGAAGCCTTCGTTGATGACGATGACAGGAATATGATGACCCAGTCGCCACAAATTTGGGTGATAAGACAGATGAAGAAGCTATTCAGGGCCAGAAGTAAAAAACTATAGTCAAGGGCTTGTACTTCTGTCTAAACTGATCTACCATTAATTTTATTTTTTGTTATGCTAACAACTTAACTAATAAAGAAAAGAATGTCAATAAATGTTAATTTTACGAAAATACCAATTTTTTATCTTTTTCATGTACCTTATCATCTTAATTGTATTAATAATCTTAAATGTATGTTGTGATTACGTTGATAGGCATGTCAGACCAAGCTGCGAGCACAAATGTAGTGGCTTGGCCTATTTTAGTGGTCTTCCCATTGGGAATGTATGGCGACCGATATGCTGAAATAGTCTATCTACTATATTTATAGCTAGGTCTGACACAGGCATGACGATTGTTGTCAACTTACATGTTCTTAGAACAATAATTCTTAAAGAAAAATAAAATCAAGGAATGCCAAGTTTAAGACACCTGACCTCAGTTTCAATTTATGGCCTGGTTTTGGTGGATTAGAGTTTGGATACGTAATAGAGATAAAAAATATAAATTATATACCTATTTCTTTAACGAAATTTTATTTTCTACAAAATTATTATCAATAAATTTTTCACAAAATTGTACTGGAAACGAGGTATTTATAAAAAACCAAACCTAGTCGCGCAAAAAACTTGTTTTTTTAAAAATATACGCACCTTTACGACTTTCTACCTCGGTACCTATTAGAGATAGAAGAAATTTTTGTTAACAAAAGTTGTTGGTTATTTTATGTTTTATTATACTTGTAAAAATACTTTAGCCGAAATTTGCATTGGAAATGAGATATTTGGGAAAAACTAGATTTTGGCCCGATTTCGGCCAGTTTTTTCAAAATGGCGGCGCTAGCACAGGTGCGCCAAGGTCGGAAAATAAGATTTTACATCAGGGGATCAGTTTATATAACATATAAAAAAATTGGGACTACCGGAATTACTTCGATCGCGAATCGCTAATTGCACTGGCCTAATAGCGCAGTTTAGTGTCATTTCACTTCAAGTGCGAAATACCAGATGGGGTATGTTGTGAGTTGTGAGGCTGAAGCGAGTAGTGACGGGAGGTAGATGGGGGAGAGGAAGGTGGGAAAGTAACTGGCTATTCAAATCTGGTCACCAAACATGGCTAAAGCCATTTCAAGCAACGTTTCAATTCTGAATGGTGTTTTTACACCAGGGCGATACTGAGAGTATCTTCCATTCTGTATACTATATATTATTTTAAATCAACGTCGAGGTGCCAGTCAGTCAGCCTTACAAGTAAGTACCATACGTCGACGTTTACTGAACTGGGCAGTCGTTCCAGCCAGCCCCCTCTCATGCTTTCGCCTCTATGGGTCACGGACCTACCTTAAAGGAGAGGATACAAATAATCATCGACCGCTGGAAATTACAACAGCGACTGGGGCCTTGTGAAATCTTCCATGGCCTACGTACCCCACGCACCTAGGCATCAATGACATCTTCGCTGGTCTGCACCATGGCCCTGTGACATCTTCGCTGGTCTGCGCCTTGGCCCTGTGACATCTTCGCTGGTCTGCACCATGGCCCTGTGACATCTTCGCTGGTCTGCGCCTTGGCCCTGTGACATCTTCGCTGGTATGCGCCTTGGCCCTGTGACATCTTCGCTGGTATGCGCCTTAGCCCTGTGACATCTTCGCCGGCGTCCATCTCACGTGCAGGGAGTCCATCCGCACTCGCATCATCTACCGACGAGGTCAATCGTACCTTCGGCTTACATACTTCACAGTGGAGCACCAGAAAGACTCAACGTCTTCACTAGTGATGAACACCACCTATATGCATCCACACATGATGCATACCAATTGATGACATCGTCGTTCGTCTTCAGCAAGTCCAGTCTCCACCAACACGGTGTCGAGCTACCGACTTCATCGCATCGACCACTCCACTCCGTTTATCTCCGCTTCATCTGGTATTTACCATCGACCTGGAGGATTCGCCGCTGTCTACATTTTCGATCTTTGGGTGGGGGAATTCGCCATCGATCAAGTCCACCAACTGTGCGAGAGTCGGTCCGGAGTCATCTCGCTACGACTCAATAAAAATTTGTGACATTACAACTTCTTTCACTCGTCTCCTTACCACATCCCAAAAACATTTCTTTTCGAAAAATGCGTATTTTTAACAAATATTTATATTTAATGGTTTGCGCACTGTCCACTTATTGAGAAGCAGTGGTCTACACAATAGATCATTATTTATATGAGGGAAACACGCAATCGTTAAGAGGCGCTTATTTTCCCCTTTGAATATTTGAGAGGTGTTTTATAAAATATGGCGAGTGCAAGTGATTGCCAACATTCTTGCAAAACATAAATCTTTAAGGTTCGGGTTGTAAAAATAATTTTAAAATCATAATATAAGTACATTTAAATTTTGCTCGCTGATCTCGAAAGCAAACAGTTTTTTTGTCAAATATATATATTAATTCTATTTACTGATGTCGGGCTATTTAGAAGGAGATTGAATATATGTACACCCTTGTGGCCTGTTTTTTTTACCACTTTTAGTCTTTGCTGAATAAGATGCTAATCAATTCTATGGTTTATTGATGAACCAAAAGGTACTAAAATTCATAAAAATATACATTGATGTGTATTTTCCCACGCGAATCACCGTGAATCGAATTCTATTCATTAATTACATATATAATTATAGATTCGCATACCACTCGTAAAAAAAATGTAAATACATTGAAAAGCTACTAAAATCATTAACAGTGCAACTTAGAACGTTCGCGACCTTCAGTATGTGCAGCGTCCATCGCTTCTTGGACATACTAGGATAAAAACGAAGGCGCACGTGTCTCCTTGCAGCTGCTGGAAGGTTCTCGGTTTTACAAGATGCACGCTGCCCTATATAAATGAAGCCACATTGCGCCAAAATCAGTCAGTCAGTCAGTCCTCTCTATCTCCTATCTCTATCTCATTCTGGTCTCCGCCCGCATTACGTCGAGCCACCGACTACATCGCCGTGACCATACTCCACCACCGTTCATCTCCTCTTCAACATTGTCGAGCATGGGCCTGGTGAATTCGCCATCACTTATCTCCGTCGCCGCGGTGTTGAGCAGTTAGCCGAGAGGATTCGCCACCGATCATCTCCACTACAGCATCAACGTCAGCGTCCAGAGGGATTCCTCATCAACAACAAACCTCTACAAAACTGACTACTCAAGAAAGACTCTGCGATAGAACATATAACTTTCATTCGCCTCTGCCTGCTTTCACACATATATATCTTGATATTTGTGGTTAAATAGAAAGTGTAATGGAATATCGTCACTTTGTGCAGCATTAAATAATATGTTCCACCAAAACTGTGTATTTATATTTATATATGTATTTTGCCCCTCAAGAATACTTTTGTCATAACGAGTCGATCAGATATAATGCCAATCAAATATGCATTGTCGATTCATACAGCAAGCGATGAGCCTTGTCGGCAACCTGTGTATTAGATTCACTCGAATCGGTGACCTTGTTTTACGTCGGTAATGGATAATATTTATTTGATAAAATATATGAATCATTTGAATTCGATTATACACTCTTTCGACATAGAGTTCGTTTCAAGTCACATATTTTGAAGATAAATATACAAAGTGTTAAGGGACGCATATGACGAACTTTAACCAGCGACTCCTGGTACTTACACTAGGGCTATACTGAGTGTATATTCCACTCGGAAACATGAAACATGACTGACATTTAATGCGTATATTAACTGTGGCAATATTATCGAATTTCAGAGAAATGTTTATATTTTCGCATGTGTATGCATTATGCCACCAAAGTTGGTAAGTGCATCAACAACGAGTCAATCTGCCGAGTTTCAGCTCGATCGGATGTCGGGAAGTGGGTTAATTTCCACATCAATTCACGAAAACGAAAGTCAAATTTAAATAGATTTATGAAAATTGCATATACCAGAAGGCTAAACATTGCAAACTCAAAGTTCAAAAGAGAAAATCAATAAAATTTTATTATTATTATCTTTTGATGAATAATAATGTTTTATTTAAAATGGAATGAACCCCAATTATAAGGTTCATAAGAAGTTATTATACTTATAAGGGCATTGATGTAATTTAGTCTATGTAAAAGGGTCTATTTTTCAGGCTTTTGAAAACAGAAATTGAAAAATTGCCCAATTTATCCCACTTAAAAAGTTTTATCTGGTTCTTTGGAAAATATTTTAACAGAGTTTTATTATATGTTGTCACTATAATTTTATTTACTGGCCTGTAGACTATGGATGGGACACCGATGTGCTACATACATTTTTTTTAAATGATTTTAATTCTTATGTACAAAAGAATTGTATGAAGAATAAGTTCAGAATTGCTTTAGAAAATACTATTTATTTGATGTATATGTCTCTGACAGCTTTGGAATAAATTAATTATCTATGATTTTTCACCGTGTCATTATTTCTCAAGGATGTCATCACAGTCAACAGGTTGATACATAGAAACAAATAGATAAAATAAAAGCCTCAAATAACTTTAAAATACTCATTCATAAATGTTCAGCAAAAGGTGACAGAAGAACATAGATTAATCTGCCAAATATTGAACGGAATATTTACTTTCTTAAATTAAACCATTGACTTCACTCGTATCCATTGACTTCACACGTATCCATAAAAAAAGTTTCACGATAAAATAACACGCTTTACTACCACTGGCGCTCGCACAGAATTTTCGGTTGCATTGTCAGGAAAAACGCGATAAATAAATCAACTATTCTGAGAGCCGCTAATTAATCTACGCTGATCGATATTCATTGAAAAGCGAGTGGCCTGCCAATTATTTGTTATGAAATGAACTCTGAACAATACCTAAATTATGGAGGGCTCAAACGCCCATCAAGAAAATATTTTTTCTTTTGTTTAATATTAATAAGTTTTTCATTATATTTTATAATGGTTGAAGGTTGTGTGAAATTTACGACCATAATCATAATTCAATTCTTGTGTTAAAAAATTACAAAATTAAAGTACATATTAACCCCTCAGGTCTTTGGCATATTTATTTACTAATGGGCTTTTACAAAGATAGGTAACAAGTAATTCAGTTGTGTAAGGTACAAAGTAAACAATGAATAACGATTTATAATTAAATTAAGGTAAATTAAAATTAATAGAGTGGATTATGGAAAGAAAAATATGTATAAAGAAACATAGAAATATAAAAAAATATGTATAAAGAAACATAGAAATATAAAGTATATGAATAAAGAAATATAAAAATTACTAGAAAGAAAAAAAGAAATAAAAATATTTATAAAGAAACATAGAAATATAAAAATGTGTATGAAGAAACATAGGAATATAAAAATAAAAGTGACATACATCTCAGTAAAGTGATTAAAAATATTTCGTTTTATAACTTATTAGTCTTTATTTTATTACTTATTATATATCTTTAAAAATATCTACAATATTCCCAAAATTATGTAGTCTAGTTATAGGTGTATGAGCTTCATAGTTAGTTTTAAAATTGTCTCAGAAAAAAGTAGTACTTTGTCTCGTATTGACCATTAAATAAATATATTATATACGGAATCTTTAAAAATATCTACAATACTCTCAAAATTATGTAGTCTAGTTATAGGTGTATGAGCTTCATAGTTAGTTTTAAAATTGTCACAGAAAAAGGTAGTACTTTGCCTCGTATTAACCATTATATTTCTTAAAGACGCTGTCAGGAAGTCGGAGAAATTATATTAGGTGTATTTCGGCTTTGCAATAAAATCCAAATAATTGGAATATTTTTGAACGTATCCGAAAACTAAAAAACTGTTTTTGATAAGCGGTAAAATATGCTTTTATAAATATGAAATTAAGTATATTAGAGTACAGTTTTGCAATAGTAACTTGCCCACCTGGGCAATCCATTCCATCAAATATGGAAACATCAAAGATTTCATAAATGAAATCTCTTCAGTTAAGAACTCCAAAATACAGATAACAGAGCACAATACAAATAAAATAAATTTGTCCGCAAAAAAAAAACATTAAATAGAAACAAAGTATAATGTATTAGATAAAAAAATGTATTGACGAAAAATTATGTCACTCCATAGGAGACTTAAATTTAATTTGTTATTTGATAAAGGATTAATACTATTTCATGTAAATATTAGAAGTATAGAAAAAAACATGAATTATTTAATAATATCATTAGAAACAGTAAATTATTTCCGGATTGCATTGTATTAACAGAATCGCATTCTGCTGCCGAATTGAATTATAATATACCAGCGCACTTCTGCTATGCAACAACAACTAAATTAAACAAAAACTCTGGTATCGGAAAATTTGTATGAAAGCAATATAATGTACCCAACTAAACTAACCAAAATACAGAGTACAAAGGGTATAGCTTATAGGTTACATCCTATTTCTTCCAGCTTATCCAACAAATACACATTATATTACATAACCCAACAATTAAATGTTAACAAATGCATGTAAATAAAAAAAACTAAAATCAGAAATAAAAAACATAGGTGTTTAATTTAAGTAGGTGCGGTGACATTTGTTTAAAGAATTTTTTTTAGAGATGATTTAAATTTAAGTATGTCGGTTATTGGTTTTATGCTACGCGGGAGGTTGAAAGGTTGGTACTTTAATGACCATGTACTGTGGTCCTTTTTGAAATATAGTTTTGTTTGCTTCTGGGTTTAATAAGTTTTCTGTGAACCTTGTAGCGTGTTTCTTTGTTGAGTTTTCTTATGGGAACTTTTCTGGAGATGATCGAACTAACAGGCATAACTCCATTTTATTTAACTCCGTCACTGTCAGAAGTTCGAGATTTTTAAAAATTGGTCTCCGTGAAACCTGGTGATCAGAGTTTGTAATTTTTTGTAGGCACCTCTTTTGGATGATAAAAACATCTTTGGCGTTTACTGAATTTCCCCAAATAACTATTCAGTATTTTATCATTGATTATACGTATCCATAATATGCGGTGATTACTGACTCGATGTTTCAGATATTTTTAAGTGTGCCTAGAACAAAAGAAAAGCTACTGATTTTTGCTACAACTTTAGATACACGTTATTTCCAGTTTATATTTGCATTTAGTTGTATTCCTAGCAGTGAACAAGTTTGGGAAGGGTCGATATGATTGTTATTAAAGTTAACATTTATTTTTATGGGTGTAGCTTGTACTGGACAAAATTTTAGAAGTTCAGTTTTGTTTGTGTTAAGCGACAGATTTTGTGATAACAGCCAGTTTGCTATTGATTGACAAGTCTCGTTAACATGTTTACACATTCTGTGCCAGCAATTACTGGAAATATTTACTAAAAAATTTACAGAACTTGAATAGAACTTTCACAGAACTTGAAAATTAACCTTGAAATTTGATGAATTGTTCAAATTCTTTGAAACAACCCGCCCTTAGAATTCTAGGGCGGTAGTGACTTAAAAAGGACAAATATTTAAATATTGTTCTTGCTAAAATGCATATTTTGCAAAGTGTTTTATGGAGACCTAATCTTTTTGTTTTTTTAAATTTCTCATTTATTGCTTGTGCCACCCCTGCATACCGCCTGGATCAATTTGCTGTAAATGTGATTAATAAAATTTTCAATAATACATTCCAAAGTCTGTCTGTCCACATGTCACAATCAAACGTCCGACTGCTGTTCAATTCGTAAAATTTCAAAATCTACATAAAAAATTAATAATTTTATAATTATAGTGGGATGCACGAGTAATTAAACGTCGCTTTAAATATTTTCAGAATATTTATTTAAAATTTAACGCCTTTCGGTTTTTACATATGATACTTATTACTTCACCTATCTTAAGTAACTAGGTGGTTAAGGTAGGCTTATAATAAGTTAAGTATTTTTCAAGTTGAATTTTCTAAATGAAAATTGTGTAAATAATAAACAGCAACAACATTTGCGAACCTAAACGAGAGTCATCCCACGAATTACGGAAATGGAATGGCGTTATGCGCCATTTATACGGTTGCTTCGTTTTTTTCCCATAAGTTGAGGTTCAGCTCCCATACGTACTAGCATCAACTTAATACGACATAGGAGGTAAGAACATAATAAATGTAAATAAAAAAGCTTATAGTGAGATCCTGTTCTCAATACAATAATTAAAAATATATATTCATCCAAAATAATATGTAATTTACTTAATATGAGAAATATGAGGTGTGTGTATATATTGGAAAAAAGTATATACTGGAAAACCTGAATTGTAAAAATAAATAAATAAATAAATATATCGATATATATGGTAGGTATATAATATATAAAATATTTTTGTAGTTGAGATGATGACCATATATACTAGACAAAAAACTTAATTTCTTATGAAATTATTTTAATTAATGTTGTAATCGTGAAAAGAGGAAAAAAATTAAACGTAAGTAAAATAAAATTATGATATTACAGGTCATAAGTTTTTTTCTTTAACCATAAATGTTATAACTAAAATACATAGAACAGTAGGTAGAGATTTTATTTATTTTTTTTAAATTTTTTAATTTTTTTTAATTTAATTAAAATCAAATTGAATAGTATAATTATTAAGTTCTGGAAGTATATTTTGGTTTTTGTTATTGTTACAGCTGTTTCGGCTTGAAAGTGGCCTTGAAAATTAAAAATTATATTATTAAACTTGATTTTAATTAAATTTTAAAAAAAAAATGGAGTTTTACGAATAAAACAAAAAAACAAAAAATAGAGATGTTTATAATATGTCTTTGTTAAAGTTTGCTATACAAATATTTAGTAGAGGATGATAGATGTCAGGGAGTAATTCTAATAGTAACAATTATTTCTCCTATCGTTCCCAAGAGGTCTGTCGTTTACTTACGGTGTTAATTAAGCTATTTGGGTTTTCGTGAAATTATCAGTTGGATCACTGAAAATTGTTTATTGTATAGATAATAGCGTAATGGTAGATTGATGACAGCGTGGCTGCTCGCTAACTGTGAAATAAGCAATGTCAAAGGAATCCAGAAAGATGATACTGTTTTACACTGAATAATGCACTGATAACTGAATTACCATTAATATAACTTTTATCATTCACTCAATTAACACCATTACAGTCGATTGATGACAACCGGTAGCTCGCCAGCTGTGCAATGTCAAGTGTCAAAGGTATACACATAAACTATACTGTGTTACAATTAATAATGCACTAATCAAGCAAATATCATTAATATAACTTTTATCTTTCACTCAATTAACCCTATAACAGTAGATTGATGACAATCGGTGGCTCGCCAGCTGCGCAATGTCAAGTGTCAAAGGTATACAAATAAACAGAGATGTGCAAAATGGGTACCCAAAACCATTTGAAATGCCAAATGGAAATGGGTCAAAACTTTTCCATTTGAAAATGCAAAATGCAAAATGGTTTTAAGAAAAGCATTTCAAATGCAAAATGCAAAATACCTATTTTCAAAATGCATTGAAAATGCAAAATGGTTTCTCAGGTCAAACAAATAAAATAATTATAGAATTCTTAAACAATTTTAGTGGACATTAATGTAGAACAAACATATTACATAATGGTAAATCCAAAAACACCACGACTACAGATTATGAAACCACAAAAAATTTGCGCGGGACTAATGTTGACAACGTAAAAACATAGAAACTGCCATATAACATTACAGCGTTATAATTATTATTTTTAGTACAGCGTCATGGCCCCATGTTCAGTATTTGAATCAGTATTTTTTGTAATGGTATCACTCAGTTGCCAGGGCTCCTACCAGGGAGCAACTTGACAAATGTAAATTATCTCTCATAGCGAGGTTAAGGAGCGACTGATATTTGGGGATTATGAAAAAAAGATGAGTGGAGATAGTAGGAAGAATGTTGCAAAAAAGCATTTAAAATGGAAAATGCATTGAGAAAAGCATTTAAAATGCAAAATGGAAAATAGCCATCTTCCATTTTGCATTTCCATTTGAAATGGATTTATTTTAAATAAAGCACATCTCTGCAAGTAAACTATACTGTGTTACAATTAATAATGCACTAATCAAGCAAATATCATTAATATAACTTTTATCTTTCACTCAATTAACCCTATAACAGTAGATTGATGACAATCGGTGGCTCGCCAGCTGTGCAATGTCAAGTGTCAAAAGTATACACACAAACTATACTGTGTTACAATTAATAATGCACTAATCAAGCAAATATCATTAATATAACTTTTATCTTTCACTCAATTAACCCTATAACAGTAGATTGATGACAATCGGTGGCTCGCCAGCTGTGGAATGTCAAGTGTCAAAGGTATACACATAAACTATACTGTGTTACAATTAATAATGCACTAATCAAGCAAATATCATTAATATAACTTTTATCTTTCACTCAATTAACCCTATAACAGTAGATTGATGACAATCGGTGGCTCGCCAGCTGTGGAATGTCAAGTGTCAAAGGTATACACATAAACTATACTGTGTTACAATTAATAATGCACTAATCAAGCAAATATCATTAATATAACTTTTATCTTTCACTCAATTTACCCTATAACAGTAGATTGATGACAATCGGTGGCTCGCCAGCTGTGCAATGTCTAATGTCAAAGGTATACAACTAAACTATACAGTGTTATAATTAATAATGCACTAATCAAGCAAATATCATTAATATAACTTTTATCTTTCACTCAATTAACACTATTACAGAAGACTGATGACAATCGGTGGCTCGCCAGCTGTGCAATGTCAAGTGTCAAAGGTATACAACTAAACTATATTGTGTTACAATTAATAATGCACTAATCAAGCAAATATCATTAATATAACTTTTATCTTTCACTCAATTAACACTATTACAGTAGATTGATGACAATCGGTGGCTCGCCAGCTGTGCAATGTCAAGTGTCAAAGGTATACAACTAAACTATATTGTGTTACAATTAATAATGCACTAATCAAGCAAATATCATTAATATAACTTTTATCTTTCACTCAATTTACCCTATAACAGTAGATTGATGACAATCGGTGGCTCGCCAGCTGTGGAATGTCAAGTGTCAAAGGTATACACATAAACTATACTGTGTTACAATTAATAATGCACTAATCAAGCATATATCATTATTATAACTTTTATCTTTCACTCAATTAATCCTATAACAGAAGATTGATGACAATCGGTGGCTCGCCAGCTGTGCAATGTCAAGTGTCAAAGGTATACAACTAAACTATATTGTGTTACAATTAATAATGCACTAATCAAGCAAATATCATTAATATAACTTTTATCTTTCACTCAATTAACACTATTACAGAAGACTGATGACAATCGGTGGCTCGCCAGCTGTGCAATGTCAAGTGTCAAAGGTATACAACTAAACTATACTGTGTTACAATTAATAATGCACTAATCAAGCAAATATCATTAATATAACTTTTATCTTTCACTCAATTTACCCTATAACAGTAGATTGATGACAATCGGTGGCTCGCCAGCTGTGGAATGTCAAGTGTCAAAGGTATACACATAAACTATACTGTGTTACAATTAATAATGCACTAATCAAGCATATATCATTATTATAACTTTTATCTTTCACTCAATTAATCCTATAACAGAAGATTGATGACAATCGGTGGCTCGCCAGCTGTGCAATGTCTAATGTCAAAGGTATACAACTAAACTATACAGTGTTATAATTAATAATGCACTAATCAAGCAAATATCATTAATATAACTTTTATCTTTCACTCAATTAACACTATTACAGTAGATTGATGACAATCGGTGGCTCGCCAGCTGTGCAATGTCAAGTGTCAAAGGTATACAACTAAACTATATTGTGTTACAATTAATAATGCACTAATCAAGCAAATATCATTAATATAACTTTTATCTTTCACTCAATTAACACTATTACAGAAGACTGATGACAATCGGTGGCTCGCCAGCTGTGCAATGTCAAGTGTCAAAGGTATACAACTAAACTATATTGTGTTACAATTAATAATGCACTAATCAAGCAAATATCATTAATATAACTTTTATCTTTCACTCAATTAACACTATTACAGTAGATTGATGACAATCGGTGGCTCGCCAGCTGTGCAATGTCAAGTGTCAAAGGTATACAACTAAACTATATTGTGTTACAATTAATAATGCACTAATCAAGCAAATATCATTAATATAACTTTTATCTTTCACTCAATTAACACTATTACAGAAGACTGATGACAATCGGTGGCTCGCCAGCTGTGCAATGTCAAGTGTCAAAGGTATACAACTAAACTATATTGTGTTACAATTAATAATGCACTAATCAAGCAAATATCATTAATATAACTTTTATCTTTCACTCAATTAACACTATTACAGTAGATTGATGACAATCGGTGGCTCGCCAGCTGTGCAATGTCAAGTGTCAAAGGTATACAACTAAACTATATTGTGTTACAATTAATAATGCACTAATCAAGCAAATATCATTAATATAACTTTTATCTTTCACTCAATTTACCCTATAACAGTAGATTGATGACAATCGGTGGCTCGCCAGCTGTGGAATGTCAAGTGTCAAATGTATACACATAAACTATACTGTGTTACAATTAATAATGCACTAATCAAGCATATATCATTATTATAACTTTTATCTTTCACTCAATTAACCCTATAACAGTAGATTGATGACAATCGGTGGCTCGCCAGCTGTGCAATGTCTAATGTCAAAGGTATACAACTAAACTATACAGTGTTATAATTAATAATGCACTAATCAAGCAAATATCATTAATATAACTTTTATCTTTCACTCAATTAACACTATTACAGTAGATTGATGACAATCGGTGGCTCGCCAGCTGTGCAATGTCAAGTGTCAAAGGTATACAACTAAACTATATTGTGTTACAATTAATAATGCACTAATCAAGCAAATATCATTAATATAACTTTTATCTTTCACTCAATTTACCCTATAACAGTAGATTGATGACAATCGGTGGCTCGCCAGCTGTGGAATGTCAAGTGTCAAAGGTATACACATAAACTATACTGTGTTACAATTAATAATGCACTAATCAAGCATATATCATTATTATAACTTTTATCTTTCACTCAATTAATCCTATAACAGAAGATTGATGACAATCGGTGGCTCGCCAGCTGTGCAATGTCAAGTGTCAAAGGTATACAACTAAACTATATTGTGTTACAATTAATAATGCACTAATCAAGCAAATATCATTAATATAACTTTTATCTTTCACTCAATTTACCCTATAACAGTAGATTGATGACAATCGGTGGCTCGCCAGCTGTGGAATGTCAAGTGTCAAAGGTATACAACTAAACTATATTGTGTTACAATTAATAATGCACTAATCAAGCAAATATCATTAATATAACTTTTATCTTTCACTCAATTTACCCTATAACAGTAGATTGATGACAATCGGTGGCTCGCCAGCTGTGCAATGTCAAGTGTCAAAGGTATACAACTAAACTATATTGTGTTACAATTAATAATGCACTAATCAAGCAAATATCATTAATATAACTTTTATCTTTCACTCAATTAACACTATTACAGTAGATTGATGACAATCGGTGGCTCGCCAGCTGTGCAATGTCAAGTGTCAAAGGTATACAACTAAACTATATTGTGTTACAATTAATAATGCACTAATCAAGCAAATATCATTAATATAACTTTTATCTTTCACTCAATTAACCCTATAACAGTAGATTGATGACAATCGGTGGCTCGCCAGCTGTGGAATGTCAAGTGTCAAAGGTATACACATAAACTATACTGTGTTACAATTAATAATGCACTAATCAAGCATATATCATTATTATAACTTTTATCTTTCACTCAATTAATCCTATAACAGAAGATTGATGACAATCGGTGGCTCGCCAGCTGTGCAATGTCTAATGTCAAAGGTATACAACTAAACTATACAGTGTTATAATTAATAATGCACTAATCAAGCAAATATCATTAATATAACTTTTATCTTTCACTCAATTAACACTATTACAGTCGATTGATGACCATTGGTGGCTCGCCAACTGTGCAATGTCTAATGTCAAAGGTATACAACTACACTATACAGTGTTATAATTAATAATGCACTAATCAAACAAATATCATTAATATAACTTTTATCTTTTACTCAATTAACACTATTACAGTCGATTGATGACCATTGGTGGCTCGCCAACTGTGCAATGTCTAATGTCAAAGGTATACACATAAACCATACTGTGTAACAATTAATAATGCACTATTAATCACGCAATTTTCATTAATATATCTTTTATAATTCTGTTACTGAACACTATTACAGATTTAAGTTTTGTGAATTAGATATTTACTTTATTTAGCAATACTTTTTACACGAGCACTCAAACGTGACATGCTCGTAATATTGTTGATGATTAAATCAAATGAATATATCATATTTTGATGTTGACGATTAAATCAAATGAATACATTATATTTTTTATGTTGACGATTTAATCAAATGAATACATTATATTTTTGTAAGATTTATTTCGTTTGCTCTCTATGAATTCATCGAAGATTTTATTTGCATAGTTATTACATTATTTAGCCCAATATCAAATGAATTCCCTTATTATATTAAAATACTACGGGTCGAAAGACATACAATTTCAGTAAGCGAAAAACTTTTCCAGTTTCGCCAATTAATTTTTTTCATTCTAAGCATATCGATATCTTTTAAATATTTATTTATTCTCCTTGTGCGTCCGTAGTTTAAGAGTTTATGAGTTGGGTCGAGAGACCAGTTAGAGAGGTCAAAGGGTCTCCCCAAACCAGCCTCTCCCGATCTGGCACGTCACGCAGGTGGTGGGTAAGCGCATTCTGAACACACCTCACCCGATGAACCCGGGCACCCATGCTAAATCACCAAACGAAGAGAACCACTTGGGGTGACGTTTAGCAGAGGTGTTGGTTATCCAACAAATGGTTACCGAAGTGACGGTACCCAAACCCGCGTCATAAATTGATGGTTATTTCAAATAATGTAAATAATTACGAAAAAAAACTTGTCACACAATAAGAAATAATAATATTTATTTGTTATTAATCTAAATGGAGAAACAGTTATAATCTCGCCATTGCATTCTGACAATATGTTTAATTATTCACCTTAATTCCTCATTTTGATTACGTTCTATACAATGTAATATGATTCAACCCTCTAAGCTCTAAACCCCTGGTGTATAGATCAGCAAAACAAACAAACCACGATTATTAGTTGGCAGTAATCGTGCATTCATACACGCCATTTGTCTATTGTGCCAACCAGGCAGCGTAAGGGTTACCAGTTTTTAAATATTGGAAGTTCATAATGTTACAATGTTTGAAAAATCAACCCGTAAAAACAAAGATTTTTTTACAAGAATCTATCTATTATCAATTATCGCTCTTTTTCAATTTCAAAGTGTTTTTTTTTTGGTTTGACGGAGGATTGAATTTCCTCCCCAGATACTGGCTCTTTAACTGTTGTGAACTTTTAAAATGAACCTTCCTCTTCGGGGAATGGAGTCAATCGCAGTATCAACCACTGTATCGTCATCCAATTTCAAAGTAATGCGTAAATGTTCGCGTGTGTGTGTGCGTGATTCCATCCAAAATGCCTTGTCTATCTGTCGAGTTTCTAAAGACGACTTTGATAAATAAATTATTCATTTTCTTTGCGGCAATTGTGAAATGTGGTAACAGTTTGAAAAATAATCGTATATTACGGCATCTTTGGGGTCCCTTTGAGACCCATCATCACTCCTTTCTCTCCTTAAACACTCTTCCACACTCGCACCTCGAAAGATGACATTTTCCTTAGGGTCTCCAGAGTAGGGGTTATTGTATAATTTAAAAAATATATATGAAATGTGTTTACGTTCTTAAAATCAACTGACAAGAAATTTACAAAGCTGTTAACGGAAACAATAATTCAAAATTTGGTTTAGTTTAGAACGAGTGAAAATAACAAAGAGAGATAGATTTGTTAATATGGCTACATAATATTATTTATAACGTATTATTTGTAATGTTAGCCACTACTCCACTGTTTTGATTTATTTGTAATTTGAATGAGGTTGTCTCCTAATTAAAATACTTTTTATTGTGAAACGATTCAACACAACAATTGTTCAAATGACAGTGCTGCAGTACCACCGCGTACATGCCGTGACGTCACAAGCTTTCAGGACTACCATATAGTTTCGGTACTTATTCGGATTATTAAAAAATTGTATACTCATCTAATTAAAAAGATACCTTTGTAAGAAGCGTTGAGATTCATTTAGCTGTAGAAGAACGTAGCAGAAACGTTTTAGAATCGACATTCTTGACAATTAGTTCTAATTTTAAAAATGGTAATTAAATTAATAGTCTGTCAAAAATATTAAATTACATGTAGGTGTTTTATCACTTCGCAAACAAACACTTAAAATTTTCGAAAATTTTCTAAAGTTCGGTAAACCGGAGATACAAAAACCCGAAATGAGTATTTTTGATTGATAAGATTGCTTAGACAAAATAGTTTTTTGTTGTGAAACTTAGTAACTTAATTGTGTATAAAGTCAATTTAAGAGCAGACGGGTTCATTTTATGGTGGGTACCTACCTATTGTTTTAATTGTTTAATCCTGAAGGCGATTCTATTACTGCACCACCCACATGACGTCGACATGTTTTGACAACATAACGATAACAAGGATCAGTTCATACACAAACCAGATTATCTCACTAATATTATCGGCGATGAATATTTTATTCAATTGCTATAGAACAGTGTATGTAACATCCTTACTAATGTAAACTGACATTTAACGGCCATAAAATAGTTCACCGAACGATATATACATTGTATACACAGCCAAAGAGGTTTTTTTTATCGATAGCATTAACTTGAAATTTCTCATCGAGTTTGAATTGTTTCCAAGATATTTTAAATAGGCGAATATGTTTTTACTCTTTAGTCCTAAGAACAAATACTTTTAAAGGAACTAGAATACCTGTTAGATTTTTGTATTCTAAATAATACTTTAATATTTATGAATGGGACAATGTTTTAATTTCAAACGCGAAAAAAGTATTTGTTTTAAATCGACATATGTTTTTACTCCGAATTCACTCTGCAATAAAAATGTCACTTCCCTTTTTATCTCTTCCATACAATAAAAAAAAACTATAACGCCCAGAGAATACAAAAAAAATGATATTTTAGAATCCTCGTTTGCGCTATAAACGTTGATTTCTTTGATTTATTATACCTACACATGCAAAATGAATTTTTCATGTGGTAAGAGTCAATTCAAACATTATATGTCAGAAATAACCTAACTTTATCAAAACATTAATCTCATATGTCATGGGTACCGAAATGCGGCGTCGCCAATTCTTTCGCAGCCAGTTACAGATTTTTTTATTAGTAATAATTCGAAACAGAAATTGTACAGTTTTTATTCAATGCGGAACTAAAACACAGTTTAACGGTTGGGACGTTTTTTTATTAGTAAGGCTTAAAACTCAATGTTTTGCTACCGCGAAAATGTCGGAAGAAACCGAATGTAAGTAGTAGCCGGTCTTTCATCGCGCATCTTCATCAGATGAATCAATCTTGCAGCATTCAGCATCAGATACGCTGCAAAGTTGGTGATCTGGTTTAAAACCTTCTTCTACCCTTATATAGCTGTATTAAAAAAGTAAGCTTTCGGATAACTTCTCAAAAAAAACCAACATCTCACTAAGAAACATTAAATAAAACAATTTTTTGTCTTTGGCAACCCTTGTCGTCAATTTAATGCCGGTATAATCAAAATTGCAATCACTTTAGCTGCTAAGTATTCTGATTGTGTGTTGTTCGCAGACAATAACAGATGCGAGAGAGATAATAGGTTATTGATGGAATTGACCGCGTTCTCCACTATTGCTGGTATACACCGTCGCTGTTATTCCTGCTGTTATTGCGTTTCCCGGTGAAATAAAGTAGAGCTCACAATGTAAATTATTATCAGTTCATGCTCTCTAAATTTCCCCTCGTAATTGAAATTTGTAGCTTTCGGAGTGGGGTGGGAATCGATTAAAAAAGTAATAATTTAAAATTACTTTTCACAAGCACCGGTAAAAAATAAGCACTTTTTTATGTGACGCACGTAAAAGTGTACTGCCAAGGGCTAGTGGCACGATATTATTTGAGGTAGAAACGAAAAGAGGACTTTTAGGAGAAGTGAGGGAGAAAGGCCGGCTAATCGGACATTTTTTTTTTGTTTATTTACGATGATAAAAGCCATTGAAATGCAAAGTATTATTTTTCTATGTTGAACTCTGTCTCGACTGACTCTGAACTCTGACTGAACCAGGAAACAGAATGACTTTGACGATTGCATTCACAAATTAAAATTAAGTTGAGATTTACTATTAAAGTAATGAATCATTAATAACCAAACTTAATTTTATAAATAGCTGAATTTGGCATATTAATTTGATGTTTTTCAACCAAAATCACCTGTAAGATAACTTAAGCACCTCTTCAAAAACAAAAAACATATTCCTTTACAATCTCAGTCCTCAATAATAACCAGGATGAATGGGCTGATATTTAAGAAACGCAATAATAAGAACATTTGCAAAAATAAGCATTTTTAGGAAAATTATCGTTCTTACTGACACAAATGCAAGACTTGAGTTCTGACTTTGAAAGCCATATCCTCTGACTCTATGGCAACGAATGGACTCGAGTTTAAAAATCGTTATAATAATTGTGGTCCAAAGTGAAATTAATAACAAAATCTGAGAAAAAAATCATTTTTAGGAAAATCATCACTTTTAGGGGCACAAATGTATGGATTCGATCTTTGAAAGCCTATTTCTCTGACTATGGCGACGAATGGACTCATGTTTTAGAATCGTAATAAGAATTGTGTTAAAGTAAAATAATTAAAAGTAAAATCAATAACATAATCGTCAAAAGGAAGCATTTTTAGGAAAATCATCATTCTTACAGGCACAAATTCAAGACTTGGGTTCGAACTTTTTCTGACTCTATGTCAATGAATAAACTGATATTTAAGATTCGCAATAAGAATTGTGGACTGAAGTGAAATCAATAACAAATTCTGCAAATAGAAGAAATTTTATGAAAATCATCATTCTTACAGGCTCAAATGCAAGACTTTGGTTCGAACTTTGCAAGACATTTTCTCCGACTGTATAGAGACGAATGGATAAATATTTTAGAATTGCATTAAGAATTGTGGACCAAAGTGAAATCAATAACAAAATCTGCAAAAATTAGCATTTTTAGGAAAAGTATCATTCTAATGGACACAAATGCTAGACTTGGGTGAGAACTTTGATTGCCACACCCTCTTACTCTATGGAAACGACTAGAGATTTAAAATCGTAATAAGAATTTCGGTTCGAAGTGAAATCTATAAACAAATCTGCAAAAATAACTATTTTTAGAAATAATATTCATTTTATAAATAGCTGAACTTGGCATATTAATTTGATGTTTTTCAAATAAAATCACATGTAAGATAACTTAAGAAGAACATTTGCAAAAATAAGCATTTTTAGGAAAATCATCATTCTTACGGGCACAAATGCAAGACGTTGGGTCGAACTTTGAAAGCCATTTTCTCTGACTTTATGGCAAAGAATGGACCGATATTTTAGAATCGAAATAAGAATTGTTGTCAAAATCTGCAAAAAGAACCATTTGTAAGAAAATTCTTACGGGCACAAATGCAACATATTAACATACCAATAAAACACTCATCAAACGGACAAAGATCCTTCGAATACTATTCCATAAAACTGTAAAACTAATTGGTACCTAATCTGAAAAACTAGATCACATAAAAAACAGAAAAATTAGATCACAGAATGGATAAAAACTAATACACAATATTTCAAACACATTCTCACCCCAAACCAAACATAACACATTTTAATTAGTATGTATATAATATTTTTAGTTCTACTAAATCGATGATTGTTGTATTATTATGTGGCAATGTTTTAAATACACTGCATTTTAAATACTTGCATTCAATATCTTCTAATTTTTTTTGTTATCTTTTATCTTAATTGTAACTTTAAGTACTCTTCATGTGGAATCCCTTACTTTTCACGAAACTATGTCTATATACTATGTAACATTATGATGTTACAACTATTAACTTATTATGTTTACATTACTGCCGCCATGTATGAAACTATATACGATCATCTCCAGAAAAGTTCCCACAAAAAAACTCAACACATAAACACGCTAAAAGGTTCACAGAAAACTTATTAATCCCAAAAGCAAACAAAACTATTTTTCAGAAAGGACCACACTACATGGCCATTAAAGTATATAACAACCTTCCACGTAGCATCAAACAAATAACCGACATACTTAAATTTAAATCAACACTAAAAACATTTCTTTTAAACAAATGTCACTACACCTTAAATGAATACCTTACATAAATTAAATACCTCTGTTTTTTTATTTTTTATTTTACATGCATTTGTTAACGTGTAATTGTTGGGTTATGTAATATAATGTGTATTTTTTGGGTTAGCTGGAAGAAATAGGATGTTACCTATAAGGCTTATAGGTTACATCCTATTTCTACAAAGGGTATAGCTTAAAAGCTTAAAGTATAAGCTATACCCTTTGTACTCTTTTTGTGCAAGAAATATTTTTTTGAATTTTGAATTTTATTTCACAATTTATTAATTTAAAATAATATAAAGTCTACTCGCAGCACGTTTCAGAGTGGAATATACTCTAATTATCGCCCTGGTGTAAGACAACTATTCAGAATTGATACGTTGTTTGAAGTGGCTTTAGTCCTGTTTGGTGACCAGATCTGAATAGCCAGGTACTCTCCCACCTTCTTCATTTCCCATCTGTTTCGCTTAATCTCTACCATCAGCCTCACAAAATACCCCGAACTGGGATGCCATAGTCTCACTGGCACCAGATGGTTGGGAGCAGTTGGAACTCTTGTGCGGTATTCACACAAAAATAATTATATTTAAATGAATGAGTGACGTGGTAAATAACATGAATCTTGAATCACTAGTGAATATGCTGTACCCCATTGCATAACCAGATTAGCCCAAAAACATATTAATTTTATTGCCCATAAAATTACCTTTGGTAAGACCATGTTGCGTCAAAACATTAACTATTATATGAAAAACATAATTAAAATCTATCATCCCTAGTAGTATTTACTTACATCAGTTATGTAATGCCATACACTTCTTTTACAAATCTATCATCCGTAGTAGTATTTACTTCCATCGGTTATGCAATTCCATACATTTCTCTTACAAATCTATCATCCGTAGTAGTATTTACTTACATCGGTTATGCAATGCCATACATTTCTCTACAAATCTATCATCTTAGTAATATTTACTTACATCGGTTATGCAATGCCTTACATTTCTCTTACAAATCTATCATCCGTAGTAGTATTTACTTACATCGGTTATGCAATTCCACACATTTCTCTTACAAATCTATCATCCGTAGTAGTATTTACTTACATCGGTTGTGCAACGCCATACATTCATGCCCTTGTGTTTGGCTTTTATAAAACTTATTCTTTCTAAAACACTGGTAGGTATCATATGTTTATGTTTGGTTTAACACTTCCACTGAAAATATCACATTTCGTGTTATTTTCGTTTTAATTGAATTCATTTTTTTTCAATAACTTAATTTTATATCTTTAATCTCCAAAGAAAATGTAAACCTTAAGTTAATTTTTTATACTTAAACCATAGAAATGTTATAATAAACACTATAATTCCCACGCATAAGCTTATCCTGTATTTATATTTGTAAAACTGTTCTAATTTTCTGTTCTAATAATCAAAACTTTCAATTAAAATTAATATTTAAAAAACCCACCACAGACGCCAATGCGTAGGAGATGTGAGCAAAGGTTATTTTTACTGATGTTCATCATTCTTAATTTATAAAAATCAAAAATATTACAATACATTTTAACATTTTTTACGTTTCGCCATCGAAACAAAATAAATGTTTAAGTTAAATCAGGAATTATCTCGTCAAAAGGGGTCTGGCGAAATTTATATTTAAAAAACTCCCTTCAAAAAAGGGCCGGTATTTGAGTCGAGTCGAGTGTAATTATGGTAATACTTTAATCCGCAAAATTAACTGCGTTAATTCGACTACATCCGCCAAAGTTACCAACTTTCAGCGCGAGATGGCCTTTAATGATCTTTTCACAAAAAACGCCCAAAGTTTCAGTGAAATTTTAATTAACTCGCTAATCAGAATATCTCCCAGATAAGATCCGCGATTTATTTAGTACTGAAATTTCTGATACAAGGAACAGCTATTTTGGAAGAATGTTTAATGTTTTTCAGCCTGAAGGTAAAATTGGAAAGGTACCTTTAGATTTATTAATGGGGTTTGTGAACACTGGAAATCCAAACATTTTATTTTTAGTGATATTATTTTATTTTATTTTAGATGGGTAAGTACTAACCTATATTTGTTTTACTCTATTGTAAGCTATCTGAAGTCCCCGGTTTTGCCAGGGATTTATGAAGACTTTTTAAATCAATTCTAGGCAGTAATTTTCCTCTTATACGACAAGTGTGCAAAATTTTATTTTCAAGCATCAAAATTCTACTTTAAAGGGTATGAAAAGGGCATACGGTGTTTTTTAAACATTCTTTTTTCAAGATTAATTGTGCAATATTAAATCACTCTATTTAATCATAAAACTGTATATTTGTATAAGAACAAATCTCACCCAAAGTCTTTTCTTTATAACCAAACACAAATATGAATTTCAAATCTGGTTCAATGAACTCAAATTTGCTTGAATGAAGGTGTCATTTTCTAAATTGGAACTGCTTGTGTGAGGTATTCAGACAAGCGATAATCTAGGCATCTTTTTATGATATTTTAACATAAAATTATTTTAATTGCCATTTTCAAATATCCTGCATTTGAAAATGGCAATTATAAAATATATCATTTCATTGGATTGTCCTGAACGCAATACCAGATCAAATACCTTATTTTATATACAACATTTCAAATCGAAATACGCACAAAACTCCTTGCTCGGGCGTATCTGTAAATCTTATAATGCCTTAAGCGATATTGACATTTTCCACTGTACCCTTAAATCGTTTAAAATCAAATTAACCTTACTATGTACCTAAGTTAAAAATATTACTTCTGTATTGTTTAGTATTCTTTTTTTAATCATTTTTCACACACACTAGGTATATACTTTATTACTTTTAATTAATATATAGCTTTTATAAATATTATAAATGGAACTTAACTGGTGTAAATCATGTTCTATATTTTATGTTCAATCATTTTTTTGTAAAACTGTATGTTTCCTAAATAAATTTAAAAAAAAAAACCGTAATTTTCATTGGTCTGCGCTTGTTTATAGTGGTAACCGGATAAATCATCACAATGAGAATTCATCACATCTTTAAAAAGTTAAATAAAGTCATGGAAAGTGATGAAACAAAAACTTTATTAACTGGGTTAAGTAGGTTAGGTTAGGTAAAAAAAATCATCGTTTCTAATGACTTTATATCACTTTTAAAAGTTTGTTGAATTGTCGTTGTGTTGAGTTATCATGGAACCGTTTATAATATATAATTACTAGAACTGTAGAATAAGATGTTGAGAAATTAACAAGGTTTCATTATTATATGTCCTCTTACCAATAGCTTCTGTAAGCGCATGGGTGAATACAATGTGCCGTTTCTTATAAAAAATTCAATATTTTTTGTCCGCTCTAATATTATTGTGGGGGTGAGATAAGCCTGTTGCTTAAAACATTCGACTAGTAGTTGCTCAAGCCGAGTTTTGTATATTATACTTTAGAAACCAACTCGAACGACTTTTGGCTTATTATTTTGTTTAACGCCCACCTGGGCTTTTGAAATGCATTTTAAAACAAAATAAATCTAGTAAGCTATCGAAATTTATACAAAAAAAAATTAAACCTGATGAATATAAAATGATATTAGTAAAACATGTAACAGTAACATAAAATACTATAGAAACTATAACAATACTACATATCAGACAAAACAGTAAAACTACATTACCAATGCTTCTCTAATTTGTAAGATTGTAAGATTCAACAGAGTGCTTGTAAAGATAACTTCTAAAAATGTAGTCAGTACCTAAATATATAACTCAAATAACACTGAAAAAACAAATTGATATTATGGAAAACAACATAACTGACCACTACACCTGTATATTTGTTAAAAACATAGAAAAAAGTACCAACCCCAACAAAACTGACAAAAAAAAACAAGAAAAAAAATTAAAATATGAAAACTTTAGAAATAAATCTTAAGTTACTCATCAAGAAATCAATACTGACACAGAAAAAACCCAAAACTCTGTGGTGATATTTTTAACGATTATTTTGTTAATGTCGGCGCTAATCTTGCTAGTAATATTATCCTAGACAAAAAACAAACTCAACTACCGGAGCTTAACCCAACTTTTGAAGAAGGTTTCCACACATTTGCCTCAGTAACTGATAAAGAAGTTGTTTAACGCTATAATAATTTTACGAGGCTGGCTATGACAACATAACTGTAAAAACATTAAAAACTGTACGTGAGATAATCAGCAAACCAATTGCTCATATAATAAATGTAAATCGAAAGAAGGGCACATTCCCTAACAACTATAAGAAGACTATTGTGACCCCTCTTTTTAAATCTGGTGACGAAAAAAACATTTCTTACTTTCGCCCCATAGCACTCACATCAAACATAGCAAAAATCTATGAAAAAATTGTTAAAAAACAACTCAACAACTACATAAAAGATAAGAAGATAATGAGCCCAAACCAGTTTGGATTTAGGGACAATCTCAGTACACAGAATGCGATTGCTAAATTAACATCAACAATAATTCAAAAATTAGATAATGGAGAAAAGTTTCTTGGAATCTTCATTGATCTCCGCAAAGCATTTTATAGCATATCACACTCAAAACTCACTGAGAAACTAAAACAAATTGGATTGGACGGAGTAGTGCCAAAATGGTTCCAAAGTTATCTAAAAGAGAGATTTCAATATGTCAAAATCAATAATACCCTTAGTGAACCCAAAACCTCATCTTTTGGCATACCGCAAGGAACTGTCATCGGTCCAATCCTTTTTTATTATATATGTAAATCAAATCTTCACTCTTCCTATTGTTGGCGATATCATATCTTATGCAGATGTCACTTTATTTATCGCAAAAGGAAAATCATGGGAGGAAACAATGAGGATAGCCAATATCAATATAAACATGGTTCGATCTAAATTGTCTCTCACTGAATACCGAGAAAACATATTTCATCCCATTCTCTTTGCAAGAAAAAAAATTCAAAAACAATATTACCATTAAAATCCATTCATCACAGTGTGAAAATAAAAAAAGAATGCGGCAATTCAAATTGTTTACCAATAACATGCAAAAATAGTATAAAGTATATACGAACAAGTCCAAAATACGGCAACCAGAGTAAGAAAACTTATTCACTTATTCGTTAGATTGAGAAACATCCTATCATATATTATGATTAAAACTATTTATTTCTCTCTTGCCCAATCTATTCTACAATATGGTATAATTGGGTGGTGGGGGACTTTCAAAACTAACCTCTTACCTGTAGAAAAGGCACAGAGGTTGATTCTAAAAATCATACTACGTAAACCAAGTATATTTCCAACAACACAGTTATTTAACTCTTTTTGGGTTCTCAGTCTAAATAATTTATTCAAAATTCATTCAAGGTATACATTTTTCAATGCACTCCCATATAAAATCAAATCTGAAAAAAATTAAAAATCCTTTAAATTGCAAACTTTGTTGATCAAAACCAAATAATAATCATAAGTTTTAATTTAATTTTTTACATATCTTTTGATTACAGGTACCTACACATTAGAAGTTATTGATCAAATTAAAATTTTAATATAACATACTTAGTATATAGTTAACTATTTAATTTCATCACTAATTAACGAAAAAATATTTTTATTCTTTTACAATATTCTCTTGAAATATTATATCAGCTTTCGAACCACCAATAGCTTACTGTCGCAATTTATAATGTACCTTCGCTTGCAATATTATCAGCTCCGTTTACTCCAAATTAATAAAATAACTCGATGTACTTATACCACCTACTACCTACTTATTAATAGAAATGTAATAATATTATTTTTATTTTACTACTATTCTTAAATTAATATTAAATTTAAAGAAATATATGGTTAAATTTATTTACATTTACTGTTTATCTAATTTAGTGACAGATATTGTAGTCTATTTTCATTATCTATACTTTTGTTATCATGCTATATAATTTTTATTTATTTCTTACTTTATAAATAAAAACTTTCTTTCTTTTCTTTACCATATTTATATTGTAATGGCACTACTCCCCAACCCAAATACGAGAAACGTTTTTCTCTACTGAATTGGGTAGTTGGTTAAAAAGAAAACATTTTTATTGTAATTGTTTTTTTTAGTATAACATATTTATGTTTTTTTATAAAAGAAACATATTTTTAAATAAAAAAAATTATATTTATATCAATAGTACCCCCAAACATGTTGCCCAGATTGTGCATCCTATTAGTGAGTGTGTATATATTGCAGAAGAATGTTATATTTTGTCTTGTATTACTAGTCGGCGCATGGAATTTAATAGTGGCAACGATGGCAGGACTGTCGATTAGGTTGTTGATATATATTTTAATGGTAAACTTTTGTTTATAAGACAAAGTTTTTTATGCATAGCACATATTCCTAGTCGGCATATGGAATTTAATAGTGGCAACGATGGCAGGACTGTCAATTAAATTGTTAATATATATTTTAATGGTAAACTTCTGTGTATAAGACAAGGTTTTTTAAGCATTTGTTAAGTTTTTGCACAGAGATAATTATTAGGGTAAGTTTTTAAATCGTCTTAAATGATCGCTAGCCATAATGTGCCAAAATTATGTAGAACCTTTTTTTGTATTAGGCAAGAACCTAAAAATAAGGGAAAATGAGGACTCAAGAGGTTACTTACCATTGAATTTTTCCGGACTTAAAAGTGTTTAAAAGCCTCAAATCGTAATTAAATGTATACACCTGAGAAGTGTAGAATGTATTGAAAATAAATGCCAGAAATATCTGTCTCAAGTATCAAAGTATCAAAATGAATCTATCATTGTTTTCGTTCCAAAAGAATATAAAATTCTGTTAAATTTTTAATCAAATACGTCAGAGAACAAAAGTTATAATAATTCAGACTTTAAAGCAATCGTTTCTCGTCACAAAAGGGCATTGGCAGAGCTAGGAACGGAGTTACAAGGAGGGCAAAAAAGCACGTTTATGGATGGCTGGCTGGGTGGGCAAACCAACCAGGTACACAAAGTGTCCTTGATTGATGCCCACCCGCTACAGGTAACCCTAAAGTGGACAAAAATGTTGAATTATTTTCTACGGTAGGTACAGCTGAAAAAAACTGTTTGTGCATTGAGCAATGGGCGATCCGTTTGATAATACATATTATAATCTTGTTGAAGAAGAAGATAATAATAAAAAATTTAAACAACGGACTTAAAATACATAGAAAGGAGATGCTCTCAACTGGGAGTCTTACAGGGACAACTTCTTTATCTACTCGATCATTGGGACCTACTTATTATACTTCATATTTTTCGATCTCATATTTCAAATTCAGAATAAACAATATTATCTTACAACTTATTTTTTCCCCATATTTTTGGCAGCTATCTTTTTATATGAATGATCATTAAGTGCTAAAGAATTGTTTTGTAACCTAGATAATGTCTCGGATAAACACTGACGATTAATAATAGTCGTATAAGGTATGTAAATACAAAACCATATATTAAATTCTAATGTTACTTTAAAATTTACTTTATAATAAACCTGCTTGTTGCTGTGATTAATTATTTCATTTAATTTTATATTTTTAAATTTTATATTTTAAAATACTCTATTAGAATTTCGATTTTGTTTTCCTCAATGAATGAATGAATGAAGTGGAATCATGGAAGTGGAAAAAAAACAATTCCCGACATCCGATCGAGCTGAAACTCGGCTGCTAGATTCGTTGTTGATGACAATGCATTCAATCTACTTTTGGAGGCACTCATGCTCACACATGCACTCAATCATCTTTTTGAAATTAGAAGACATTATAATTAATATAATCACATCAGAACTAGAATATTTATCCTGAAACATGTAAGCTTTTGGTTATATTACCCACACACAGGCAATGCCTTAGTGTGCTCCCATTACTCCAATACGCATTGCTGTTGCTCAGTCTATCTGTGTAGATAGAGAAACAATAGTGCGTGTTTCTTTTGCGTCCAACAGATGGCGCTGTTTATTGTTTAATTTTTTTTATCTGTTACAGGTAATATATTTATAATATAGGCATCTAAAAACACACGCGTATTTAAATGCAATATTGGGTCAAAATTTCAAAGCAATCAATAAAGTGCTTTCGGATATTAAAGATTTTGAACAAACGAAAATTAAAATTTTTATTTATGTAGATTATATTTTATGCGTATGTGATTTTTTTTAATGTTCGTATTTATCTTACTTAAAAATAATAATGGCTTTTAGCCGTATTTGGTGACCAGTTCTGAATAGCAGGTACTTCCCCTTCTCTTCCCCTCATACACTCCATTCTACCTTAAAACATAATCCGATTGGGAACGCCATAGTCAGACTGGCTCCAGAAAGACGGAAGAAGTTTGGGACTCTCGTGCTGTATTCACAAAATAAAAAACGCTTTCAAAGTAAAAATGAAGGAAAACAAAATGACACCAGACTGTTCACGTGCTGACTAAAGGACCTAGCGAATAAATAAAAACAACATTTTTAAGGAAACTTAAGGTAGTAGAACTTTTTGGAAACTTGGTCCAAAAACAAAACAAAAAAACAGATTTATAGGTTTGTCAACGTATGTAAGAAAAGGTTTTTCTTTGGCATATATTATATAAGTTCACGTTGCCGTTTTTGCCCTGTTATTTACGTGTCATTAGTTCCACACCCTGCCAAAATTTGGCCTTATCCACTCGGATGACATTTTTTAAAATCTTTTTCATGAAATGGATAATTTTCTTTGTCGTAATATATTTCCCTATTATGATTTAGGGTTGGATGGTCCTATGAAAATCACTTTTCATTTTAGCGCAGTGTTTTAGTTTTAAAATACGTTTTTCAACCTGACTTCTGCTTGTCATTCTTTTGAAACATAATCGTCCACACCAGAGTGGAAGATACTCTCAGTGTTGTACAAACTTTCTTTGAAATGGCTTTTACCTTGACTTTCTTCTTTTTCTTCTCATTCCATTCCCCACTCCCTTCAGCATCACATTAAACCCAGATAAAAGATGTCTTAAACCCACTGGCTTCGAACAATCTATAGCAGTTGAGACTCTTCAATATACACCAGCAATAATAATAATAATTACAGTAGAATATGGGGAGGTTAGTGCAATCTCACACGTCCCATATAGATATACATTTTTTTGTATAATAGATATAATAAATTAACAAAAAGGACAACTATGCAGGGTGTGGTCTTGAGTGCGCTTGGGCCCAGCGCTCACTCAGGAGTGGCGTTTGGTGCTGGTAGGCTGCGGTCACTAACGTGTTGGCTGAGGTCATTAGCACAATATACACATTTTTGGCTATTAGCTTCTTCTTAATTGAACCATTAAAACGGCCACCATCTTGAACCGGAAACGGAACCTACAGACAAATGCACAGACATACAAAATACAAAAAAAACAGTTTAGTTGAGTATTTCGACCTCAAATAAAAAATTTCGTTTTGTATGAAAAAGGTCGCACACCCATAAAAGCCTTTTATTAGTCCGCTATCTCTTCCATGGTGACCGGATAAATCATCAAAATGATAATGCATCAAATCTTTAAAAAATATAAAGTCATGGAAAGTGATGAAACAAAAACTTTATTGACTGGGTTAAGTATCTAGGTTAGATTAGGTTAGGTTAGGTTTAAAAAAAAATTTCATCGTTTCTAATGACTTTATATCACTTTTTAAAAGTGTGTTGGAGCTATCCCAAATATACGAATTTAATGTTCGCGGAATTTTTATATAATATTTAAAAAAGGGGTAAAAATTCCATAGTTCTAAAATTCCTTCAAATAAAATTCCAAAGTTTGCTTTGAGGTTAATCCATTCCAATGAAAAAGCCCGGTGTTCCAGGTGACCCGTGTCACAGAGTAAGCGGGCGCATTCCGTCTCTGACTGCAGCAGTAAATATTGCGCTCCCAATCAGGGCAACCCGCATCCTGGACCCGGGGCAGGCCGCTTTTTTAGACAAATTCTTTGTAAAACAACGGATTAGTGTGTGTTTTTCCTTTTAGATTTCCATTCAATTAAAACGAATATAGTTTTGGAATTTGAGACCCCATACGAAGTTTTTTTTTGTGATTTCATTGAATGCTGGATTTTTGATGAAGGACTTTTTTATAGTATTTCATGCATTTTTCACACATTCTTCTTTTTCCAGGTTTTACTTCCTTTGTGGTACAGGTATGTCAAGAACCTAATAACGCAATGTTAAACGTGGGGCACGCTACGTACACGGTGTACAATGTTCGCATCGGTCCAATTGAACTTTGTATACAATTATGTAGCGCAAACATTGTATTTAAAAATTATATATATTTAAAAAAAATATTTTAATAATTTATTCCACAACAAGTGATAAAATCATCCAAAAGTAAATGTATTTACACAATAAAACCCAGATGTACAAGAAGGTACACTTTTATTTATATGAACCACTATTTAATTATAATCTAATCTTTTTAATCATAACTACCTACTTCTCTTCTAAATTAAAATTAAGACATCTCGAAAGGTAGAATATATCACAACTATAACATCACAACTGCCATTCTACAAATAATTCAACGCTCCTCACACAACAACACTAAACCAGTCTTTAATTCTGACATACACCAGCACAAAACACGATCACAAAATCAAATACATTTATCGTCATCTACTTACACGACCAAATTTGGAATTAATCCTTACAATATATTGCACATAAACAATATAACGCATTACCTAGTAATTTAAAACTTCCGGCAACTAACAAAAAAACATTGACAAAAGCTCTTAAAAGATATTTCCTTAGCAGTTTCATTAATGACTAACACAATCTTTCTCTGGTACTCCATAATAACATCTGCGTTTATTTATTTTAATGTGTTTATTTTAATGTATTTTATTTATTTGCCTTGTCCTTTCTAATGTTGTCTTTCCCGAAATGAGCTTTATAAACTCATTGAGAATAATACATTATTACTTTGTTTTCATTTTGTAATGTATTATCTTGTAATAAAAAAAAAGAATAAAAAAAAGAATCACCTTATTTATCTTCTAAAATAACAATAATCCTTTTTCGTGATTTTTTTTACAAGAGATAAGAAAAAACTCTGTGAATATGAGCCCAAAGTTAAAAATAGTAAGAAGTTTCAAACAATTTTTGCATGGTGGAAAAATAACTCAACATTTTGTACAGGTAGCATAATTTTTGAGGGAAAAAATAACACTTTAGGTATTCAATAGTTACACTGACGCCTCCGTGGTCGCGGGTTAAAAATCCGATATGCGCAAGTAAATTTTATTAAATTATTTCGTGTTATTTCTCGAATGACTCATTTAAAATAAAATATACTGTATTTGCGGCACGTTCCACAGTGTAAGATACTATCAGTGTCGCCCTGGTGCGAAACCACCATTTAGAATTGAAACGTTGCTTGAAATGGCTTTTGCCGTGTTTGGTGACCAGATCTGAATAGCCAGGAACTTACCCACCTTTCTCTTGCGTATCTTCTTCTCCTTCCCACTGCCTTCAGCCTCACAACATACCCCTATTGGGGACGTCATCTTTGGCTCCAGATGGTTGGGAGCAGTTAGGACTCTCGTGCGGAAACCAATAAAAAATTAAATAATACAATATATATATGTACTGGTCAAAACTCCCGGGAAGACGTAACTCCAAAACTAATAGTTGACACTGTACGCGCATGAATTGCAGTGATCTGTGACATTCCGTGCGACTGAGGAATACTGGGCACGAGGTTTGTAAAGATTGGTCGACTGTTCAATTATAGTCTGTATACAGGTTTGTCTGAGTCCATTTTGACCCATTAAGACCGGTTAAGTTTTACCGTAATAATTACTTTTAGGCACTTACAAAAAAATGCTTTGCGCTAAGGAATACACCATCCATTAAAAAGTAAATAAAGGTTGGGACTATTTAACACTATTGCATTAGTATATATACTCGAGCGACGCTCTCTTCAAGGAGTTTAATGTGCTTGATGTTCGACAGTGTTACATAAAAAAAATAACAATCTGCGTCCACAAAAATAAAAACAAAACGATAACAGTCGATCATAATCATCACACCAGAAGTAAGAGCAGAAACGACCTTTCTATTCCAACTAGCAATACTGCGGCTTATCAAAAAGTTTTCTCATACCTGGGACCAAAAATATACAACAAAATCCCCTCTCAATTTAAACTATGTGAATTATCAGCCTTCGGTACTAAAATTACTAAATGGTTATTAGACTTAGGTAGGACAGATTCCGAAAAATTATTAAAAAACGTAGTCTAAGTTGATTTCCTCGATTTTGTATTTTGTATTTACCTAAAAAATATTTTTTTTATTTTTCTTTCTTACATTGATATATTATATTTTTATTTTATATTTTACATGTACCTATCTGGATTTTATTGTTCATTACTGCTAAATTGTATTTTCCTAAAAAAATATTTTCTTTCTATTTTTCTTTCTTACATTTATATGTTATATTTTAATTTTATTTTATATTTTATATGTACCTACCTGGAATTATGTACACGCAACCTGCCAATTTGACTGTCCTAAAACGGGAAACTTCCTAGTTGGACAGTCAAAGCTTCCTTTTATATTTGTATATCTTGTATGTAATAAATGTAATAATAATAAATAAATAAATAAAATATGACCATTTCGAATAATGTAAAATATTAACGGTCCCCGTTAAAGGTCAATTCTCAGCCCGTTTTAGCTATTGATTAATTTGTGATCAAATTTAAATCATTGCGGGTATGCTGTTGCTGACAGTTGATCCAATTTGGAAAAGTGCGGAGACGGGCCGAGAATCGACGTTTACCGTTGAAATGTCAATCATTCAAAATGGCGCTGATCGCCGATTTGATGAAATTAAACAATATAGATTATATGCATTTTTAGGCATTTTTCTCTCCTGATAAAACAGTTTTTATCTATTGATACGACTTGATACTACTCAGGAGTTACCTTAACTTAGGATTCTGTCAATGCTTTGATATTTTGTAAGTTAAACCCATTTATACGTAGATATAAATATACGTAGCACCTTTAAGAATTACTTGTATTTTAACAGGCTGAACAAAGCAATTCTCTGCAAAACTAGACGGGGGATCAATCCATTCCCTTAAAATGGGTAGAAATTTAAAAAATGCAGAATCATCTTGTAAATCGTTCTTGCGAAGTGACTTTAAACATTATACAATATCTAAAATATGCCTGTTCGAGGTCAAACAAAATTGTCAAACGTAAGAGTTGATTGCAGATTTACAAAAGTATTGTCATTTAATAATATGGAACAGATTCGTCGATAACCTAAACACTAAAACTACTAGAAACAATTTCCTCAAAAAATTATATTCTTAACAAATATACCAAGAACATTTTAAGAAAATTTATTGGTAACGATTAAAAATCGCACTAACTAAAGTATTTTTAAAAATCTAGATAAGTGAACACAGCTTAGTGTGAAAATTCTATTTCCCTTACAAATATTTATATTTTCTCCCCGGAGCGCATAAAAAATAAAGATACGTTTTTCTCAGCGAAAAAAACGGTATCTCTAGCCATTAAGAGCCTGAAATGACGGGAAATGGTTGAGGTGAGGATGGTTGAGATAAGAACACGGTCCATTAGGCTTAAGATGCTGGGAAATGTGTATCTGTTCTCAAAAGCCTACCAAAAAAATAATCCACATATTTAATACTTAGCATGTTGAGGACTGGTGTGTGAAGTATGTTAATTTAATATATCTCTTAGAATTATAATATGTTATGAGTTTGTTTAATATTGTACAGCCTATAATTATTAGTTTTCGTTCTAAATAACTAAGCGCAAGTCTTAGTTAACTAGTTATAAGTGTTAGTCGTAAGCGACTAGTAATAAATCTTAGCTGAAAGATATTAGTTATAATTCTAAGTAATTTATTTTCATCAATTTTAATTTGTAGAACTCCAGTTTCAATATTTGGTTTTTCTTTTAAATGTTCAATAGTATTTTTAAAAAATTAAATAAAATATATATATATATATATATATTTTTAAAACGTTTTTTTTGTAAATTTAATAATAGTATTATTATGTATATACATAAAAGAAAAAGCAAAAAAGAAAAGTTAATAAAAATTCTTAATGATTGTTTTAGTCGTAAGTCTTAGATTTAAGTCACTAGTTACAATAATTAGAAATCTTAGTTGTAAGTCAATAATATTAATTTTACTACGTATTAATTTGTACAGCATCCTTGCGGTGATTTTTCACAAAAAAATAAGAAAAACAATATTATTATTATGTTTTACGTCAGGTAAACTATGTTGTAATGTGCCCTTAAGGTGATTTATCCCACAAAACAACGATAAAGATGTCTTAATCGCTATTTATAAGTCTTAGTTGTAAGTCACAAGTTATAAACCTTAGCTAAAATATTTTACAGACTTATTAACCCTTAGTGATATATTAGATAAATTATATTATAAAGCGCCCATGCAATATTATTAAAATTGATACTATCCCGTGATCTTTCTTTAATACTTAAATGATAAGCAATGATGATCTAGCAATAAATGGTTTTCCACAAGAAACTGCCTTAGAGTCACTACTCTTCAATCACCTAAGTAACATAGTAATACCTGGAAAAATTTTCTCTACACTACAATAATTATAATAATATTCGATAAATTTAAGGTCCTACCGGTTTTAAAATTATTTGAAAGAGAGAAAGCTATTTTGAAAGTTTTTAAAAAATCTGAACTGTATTCAACGAGAAGCTTAAGACCTAGAACTTCTGGGAATATATGTATATGTACCTAGATGCAACACGACAGCTGTACAGCACCATTATGAATACTTAGGCCCTAAGCTATTCAACGATTTACCCGATATAATAAAAAATGAAAAAACTATTTAAAAAATAACTGATTTATACTTTTTTACAGAAAACCTACACTGTTGTTATTTATTTATGTATTGTTATTTTTTTTTACTTTCGTCCTTTTAATGGTTACATACTGTATTTGGTCAAATAAATATTATGTATTTAATTAGTAAATATACTAGCTCCCCAGTTAGAGCCGAGATTTCTCTACCTACTGGGTAATTGAAATGTTCAATGAATATCATAATAAAAATTATCCTGTATTTACTCTTTTTATACAATAAAAAAAAAATTAAAAAATTGTTCATATTAAAACGTGGGAATTTACAACAAATGCATTGCAATAGTCGAAGATTGGCTATTTGGAAATCTTCTTAGCCTAAGTTATGATAAAACAATTTTTATGAAACTTATGTTTCATAATGTTAATTGTTACCATGCAACGTGCTCAAACTGCGAAGATGTAAAACTAGGAAAATTTAACAAGCACATAGACTGCCAACTCAAATGCACTTAACATATATAGAGAAAACCGTCAATAAACTGAGATGTCTAAATTATATTTTCAAACGCATAAAAAATATTGTTAATATAAGAAAAACAAAGCTTGATTATGACACATTGGTGCTTTTGTCCATTTTCTATGGAATTGTCGCCTGGGGAGAAACATACAATAATCATATAAAACTACTAGAAATTGCCCAGAAGTTATTAAGATAATATACAAGATGATCAAAACCCATCTCACCGATAAATTCTTTCAGAAAACTGAAATTATGGAAATGAGGATCTATTATGTCCAATGTCTAAAATGTATACACAGTCGTCCTAACGATTTGCCAAAAAAATCCAAACCGCTCTAGCCAGAGACATATCACTTGCGAGTACACCTAGTCTGAAGCTTTACACGAAGCTTTCGAGCTTTTAGACGTTGTGACAATAATTATACAACTTTAAGCTGAATTCCCAATAAACCATCACTTCAAATCCAACCTTTATCTTTATATTTCTTTCAAAGTCTTTATCTATCTATTTATTTATATAAACATAAAAAGAAGAGGGTCTATGGCGGATAGCATGGATTTCATTTTTATACAAATCAAATCAGATTGATGAAATTTTTCACACTTGACATTCAAAACTAGATGAAGGTTGCTAATATTTATCTATATAATATTTCGAAAAACCACCTCCATCTTCTTTCTCTATTTTGATTCCTCCTGTTTTTTTGCACAATCGACTTTCAAAATTAGAGGGAAAAATCTATGTAAAGCCCAGGTACCGTCCGGGGCTTCAGCTAGTCCTCAAAGATAAATATTCGGATTTTCAACATGTTTTATGAATATTTTAATTTAAATTTAAAAAGATAAATAAAACAGCAAGTCTGCCACAAACATTAAGGTTAAGTTTGTAACTTAATACAGTTAAAATGTAAAAAATATTAATAAAAATACGTTTGCCAAAAAATATCAATGTCTCTTAGATAATATATTTATTTGTATGAATTATTATCACACACGATGATGTGAGCTAACTAAAGATTAATAAATAAATAAAAATTCCTGCAGCTTACCAATAAACGTGTTTTGAAAACTGATAAACAACTGGGAAAATACGTAAATGGTAATATATCAAATGTTTAAAATTAAAAATTCGTTTATTAGTAAGACTGAAAATAGATAACATATGACTTACAGCGAATGCCCCGCAAATGGTGAAATCGTGGTCTGAAAGCACGTAGCCTCCCTGTATCGTGCGGACGAGCGTAAATAGGGTTGGCTTGCGGGGAATATTCACCGCAACGTGCGGTGCGCGCGGAACCTTGCAGCCCGTCCGCACGGCGCACATGTTTCTAATTCGTGTTGCCTTGTAAAACATACGTGGCCCGCGGGTGTGTTGCACATTTGAGAGGATTGTGGTTACGTGAGAATAATGTTTACAAAAAATAAATTTAAAAATATATTTTATGTTTTTTATAATGCTTGTAAAATACGTCAAATTCCCACTTTTCTACCGCTGCGCTACTAAAGTATCTCTAATCTTTAATATACATACATATATATATTATATCTTTCTTAATGGATTTACATTATTCGAAGCCTTACTTCTCAATCTGTCTCATGCCGAGAGACAAATCACATTTAAGAAGATAAATTCTAATCAAATCCTTGTAATTTTACTACCCAACGTAAAATTTACTTTTCATCTCATAATCACGCTCATTATAGAACTTTAACATATATGTTATTAAAATAAATGTGAACTAGATTAAATAATGGCTTTTCCAATTACATGTGTTCTAATTATGTCCTCTGAATAAACTAAATTTCTCTAATGATACAATAAACAGTGTTAATCTCAAGTGATCTCGCAGGTAAGAATGTTCCTGTATAATATTATATGCCTGTTCAAAATATGTATCTGTATTTTATTTATAATATCACGTTGTTTAACTCAACTTTTACTAACGTAACATATAATACTGCCGCCATGGATGGAACCATAGTCCCACTTGAGAGTCTCAAGAAGTATATCAAAAATATGCGAACACCTCAGGACATGTTCTTAAGTGAGGTGTCCACAAAATATTACTAACAAAACAAATATTACAGAACAAAATATAACATAAATGTGAACTGCAATCATCTGTAAAACGTTATGTAAGAGAATAAAAAAAAAACAAATATTGTGCAAGATACCCGAAACCACATATAGAACCAAACAAACTTTTTTCCCATTATTTCGGCAAATAAAAAACGTCACTTTTTAAAATATATTTAATACTTGATATAAACCCCCTAGCGACCGGTTTTTCACAATTTTTTCCTTTAAAATTCAACTTTCGAATTCGATTTATTCGAAAACGAAAGCTCAAATCAAAAACTATACAACAAAATCGACTTCAAATGTGATGTAGATTCTCCAGTTCCCGCTTGTACCACGAGTTTTTGTGGCGACAAATTTGATTTGTTTTTTTATACAAACCCAAGGTGTTATTTCGAGATTGATGAAATTTTGCACACTTGTCTTTCAAAACGAGAGGTAGTCTACGTGTAATTTCTAAAAACCAAAACATCCCTTTTTCCCACCCCTTAAGCAGATGTTTGATACTTTTTCATGAAATTTTGCACATGTACTTATTATTCATAATAAAAATAAAATTATTACCGTCTACATCTGATTGAAAACCCTACTTAAAGCCCTAGCAACGCCGGGGACTTAAGCTAGTTTTCTATAGATATTTCAGTGACACAAATTCTATAAATATTTAAGTTGTTTTTTTCACTTTCATTTGGTATACAGTTAATTTTTCGCAAAGCAAACAAAACAAAAAAAAAATCCCGCTTATATGGACCAGTCCCGGTGTTGCAAAATTGAAAAATATTTCCCTGTGCAGTTTTTATTATTTGTATGACAGTGGCAGTATGGCTCCGTTTGCAGCAAAGGACTTTGCTTATTCTGCTGGCTTTAGATTTTGTTTGCTTTTTATTCGGCTTGCTCTGCTCGTTTTGCTTCTCTCCAATTCTGTGCTTATTATCGGAGCTACGGTGATAAAGTCAAACACGTTCGGTCGCTTATTTATGCAAAAATGTTCATGCTACGCGGACCACAGCGTCCACAGCCGAGGAAGTTCGCCTTTTTGCTCGAATCGCGTCGGGGAAATAATAACCAACAGATTTTTAATGAAAATACATTCATGGGCAAAATTTTATAATAATATTATAATAAAATAACTGTTTTAACCGTGACTATCTTCTAATCTAGTGTTTCTGACAAACTTAGGATAATCCGTGGCGTGGTGGTTAACGAAATAACCGTAAAACGAACAATTATATTACTCGTTTCTTCGATCCTGTTTTAACCTGCAACATGTGACATGAATTTGACTTAAATGACTGGCAAGTGTTTTGCTAAGCCCACGGAAATTTATTATCCCGACAGTTGTTTTTTTTTTTTTATTTCGGGCAGAATACACCACTTCAACAATCACCAGGAACATGATAACGTTTAGATGAATGATGGATTTGCCGAACGTCACAGCAGTGCTGCCAGGGTGTCTTATCTATGTGAGGTGTCAGCGCTTTATTAGCAGCAGACACATACCTGGACGGATGAAGAACCTCGTGCTGGCACTGTTGGTGGACGCGGTGGATTCTCTCGCTGCAGCAGCTGGTCCAGTTTCTTCACCACCTAGGATTCTTGCTGCAGAGTCTCCATCTTCGTGTCACCTGTTCCTGTACTTCATTTTACTTAACTTAACTTCACTTTATTTTTGTATTATTTATATTTTTTGTAATGCCTGCATCAACTGTAAAGCGCCCCTGAGGTGATATCTCACAAAAACGGCGTTATAAAAATTGTCCAATAAATAAAAAAATAAAATACATATTTGGTGACGCTGGTCCTATACACCGGGTTTTTCAACCTCAGATTTTACTAATAAGCAATCGCAACTTTTACAAGGTGAAATTTTAAAAATGTGTGTTTTGTTAACAATAGAACAGAATTGTCAATTCTTATTTTAAAATATCAAAACTTTTAGCAATCATATTTTTAAAGAAATAATCAGCCTTTGCCAATCCTACAATATTATGGACTTATCCTTAAAAAAAAACTAAAAAAAATTGTCTTCTAAAATAACTCTTCTTCAAGAGCCAAGCAGCTAGTGAATGTTGGCACTACATATTGTTGACGGTGACCGGGTATCTCATCAAAATGACAATTCAACACACATACAAAAAATTATATAAAGTCATTAAAAGTGATGAAACAAAAACTAGCTTTAATAGTTACCTAAGCAACTTATTTATGAAAATGAGGAAACAAAAACTAGGTTAAATAGGTTACATACGTAACTATTAAACCTATTTTTGTTTCATCACTTTTAATGACTTTATATCACTTTTTAATGGTGTGTTGAATTTTCATTTCCTCTTGTGTGGGGCTAACTAAAAAATAAATAGATATCTTCCCTTAAGTTTACGGCAGATTTATTTGGTCCAATACCAATCTGAACGCGATGTCTTTGCGGTATTCTGGATGATAAATTTATTCTTTAGAAAAGCGCATACCATTATTGTCGAATTACTTACGTAAAAATGACAATAGGCGCTTTAAAGTTTTGTCTCAAATCTGTAAGCAACGACCGCTTCTTCTGGACCACGTTCCACCGTACAATATAACAGAGGGGACGAGATTAATTTGTTTTGTCATTTTCATGTTGGTAATCTTATATAATTTATATTTTATAGCGTTATAATAATATTACTGATTTCTTTTAAAATAGCAAAATCGCCGTGTGGCGTCAAATAAAAAAAAACTTTATTTGTTTTTCAACTATTAAATAAGATTAATCAACATCTACCATCGTCATTATTCCATAACCAATGGCTTCTTTACCAGTACAAAGTACACTAATAATTAGTACAAATAAAAATGGAGATAAAACTATCTGTTTAATATAGAAACAGTTTTGGATAATACCTACTATCATTTCCCATCCATATACTTTCATATCTACTATATATTCCCTTCCTTAAAACAGCCTTACCCACATTGGAAAGTACGAGGCGTATCCAGAAAGTAAGTGTACTGAGGCTCTCACGACCAAATGAATTTTATTTTCGACATGTTGGCTACACTTACGTGTAGCCTGACTCTTCTCCTCCGCAACGAGACCGGTTCAAGGTCAGTACGTTGATAAGTGTCGACGCAACAACACGTTTCGTGAAAAATGTCAATCCAATCTCCCGCCAAGTGCGAAATACGCGGTGTCATCCGTTATCTTGTTTGGAAGGGAAAACCTCCGTTTGAGGTTTATAATGAGTTGAAAACTACATATGGTGATAAAGCTATGAATTGTACGAGTGTGTACAAGTGGTATCGCGAGTTTAAAAACGGTTCTCACCTCTTCACCCTCCACCAAAAAGTTCAAAACCACAATTTCAGCCAAGAAAATCATGGCATCCGTGTTTTGGGACAGTCAAGGCATAATTTTTATTAAATATCTGCCTCAAAGGGAGACCATCAACTCTGCAAGATACTGTGAGACCCTAAAAATATTGCGGAAGGCGATTCAAAACAAGAGGAGAGGCATGCTGACAAAGGGAGTCAGCCTGCTGCACGACAATGCCAGACCACACACGGCCAACGCCACGTTTAAATGGGATGTCCTGAACTACTCCACGCATTCCTCTAACCTAGCACCTTCAGATTATTATTTCTTTACCTCCCTGAAGCTGTACATGGGTGGAAAAAGGTTTTTAACCGACGAAGAGGTAAAGGAGGAGGTGGAGAAGTGGACGAAGGGGTTGGCGGGAAACTTCTTCGAGGGAGGCATCAAAAAGTTAATACCCCGCTTCACCACCTGCATTGAGAGGAATGACGACTATGTCTAAAAATAGCTTACATGTGTACTACGGTAACCATGTAATTTTTTTGTTTCAATAAAAAAAATTGTAACCTACAGAAATTCAGTACACTTACTTTCTGGATACGCCTCGTATAAGATGATTTATGTTGCACTGTAAATTGTCGCAAGTCAGTCGAATTCGTGTCGTATAACAAGAAGGTGCAATCTTAGTATCGTCGATGTATTATTCACATGCTTTGTCCTAAATATAAAAATTCTCTCGTTTATCTCGTTGTAGAAGAAATTTCACCCGAACAGTGCAAGTGCATCGATAGCCCTATTGCCCGGATTCATGGGAATTCCAGGTAGGCTGTTTCCTTCATTCCACTTTTCCCGTGATTTATTCAAAACCAATTGAATGAGCTCTTTACTGTCGTATTCTATTATAGATTTGATTTACGGTTCATTTTATGTGTAATAGAACACGTTACACTATCTATACCCAAAAATATCGCAATAAAAGTTGGTTAATTAGTTGAAATTATATAAAATAAATTCGGGGTAAAAAAAAAATATATTATACAGTAATAATTGTTTTAAAAATAAGATCAAGGAGTAACTAATATTTTAAACAACAAAATATAGCTAATAATCTGTAAATTAAATTTAATAAAGCTATTGAATAAATGTATTAATTTAATTATTAATAATATTTAACTTAATATTAACACTTTTTCTAATTTCATCTAATGGTAATGACATTGTATGTGCATGGGATTTTTTTTGTTCCTTATTTATTTGATTTAAATAATAAGCTGAAAGTTGAGTAGAAAGAGAAGAGGGATTTTTAAAACTTCTCGGTATAAATATAATGTTAATATTTTTTGATGAAACAGCGGTCAACATTTATCATTAGTTAAAAATATGATATTGTTTCTCACTGTTAAATTTCAGATAAAAGCCAACTAGTTAATAAAGTAAATATGTGAAAATTATCTATTCAGAAAATTACATACTTAACCTCACCAATAAACGTGTTTTCTCTTTTACATAATTGAAAAAGAACAATTCATGTAGATAGGGTAAATGGTTTTGTATAAGTTGTATAAAAGTAAGAACCAACTATTTAAAATGAAAATATTTAAAGCTTATCTACACAGTTATTTATATAATGAAAAAGGAAAGAGAGAAAAAATAACAAACATAGTAAAAGGGCAAAAGAAGAAAGACGAGAAACCAACAGAATTTACGGAAAATATGACATTAATTAAGTATATCATTTGTTAACTTAATCTTTATAAATACCTCCATTAACATCTGAAAGAAATTACCGCCTACGAGACAATAGACACGCTTCTAAAAAATTACCTGTTTTACTTTGGAATTTTCTTGAACAGTAATGAAATGCGTTAAAAACTTCTAAAACCCAGGTCTAGACAATACACACTACAGAGCACATCAAGTTAGCCAAAATTTTAGTGGACTGCAAATGTAGCGAGCCGCAAAGCAGGGGTTAATAGCCAGGACCACTAATTTTAGAGCAGTGTTTCCCAGCCTTCTTTATGCCATGCCCCACCGTAGTCTTTTCAAAAGTCAGATGCCCCACCGGCATCTTTTTTAACTAAACAGCATGTTAATTTTCAAATTATGTTGTTATATTTTTGTAAACATACGAACCCCTAATGAAATTAAATAAAACCTATTCTAATACATATATTATAACTGAAATTATTACAAAACACAAATTGAAAATGTTATTGAGTAGAATAAAATTAAAATTAAAACAATAATAAAACACAAGTTACAATTGAAATTTAGTACAAACACACATAATATATATTGATGCCTAATTCATTATTAAATTCAGTTACACTTGCTACAAAGAAATTTTATGTCCGGATCTAACTTATTTAATTACCGTCTTAGTTACCCTCTATTAGTTATATCCAATCGATTTCGTTTTTTAGTAAGTAAATCGCTTATGGTGCTATTTTTTTTTTGTATGACCGATGAGTATTCCCCTTTATATGTGGAATGCCTACGTGTCTCATCACCTCTGAGGCGTTATGCCCCACCGGTGGGGCGTACGCCCCACCTTGGGAAACACTGTTTTAGAGTAAAGATTGACCTGATGATGGTAGGAGAAAAAAGAAGTAGAATTCAGATTTTCGGTGAAAGATACGACTTTGGTAAGAACAACACCATAACAATATTTAAAATGCCTCAACTGCCGAAAAGTTACAACGTTTTTTTGTGTCACCGTAAAGGTGTCGATAAAAAGCGATCCTTCAGGTGATGAAAAAGCCTCGTTAACTTGTTCCCTAGTCTTAATAATTTACTAGATTCAAGTCCAAAGAATACAAAGAGTTTAACGACGGAAACAAAACGGTCCCTCAGTTTATATCTAACACTTGTGAACGACTTGAAATTCAAGGCGAGCTTTATCACCTGCCGGAACATTCTTGACACTGTTTTCCTTCATAATAAATATCGAGCATGCTCTTGGTTATAAAATACAGACAAAAAACAAAACAAAAAAAGTTTTTAAGTGTATTATTTAATAGACAGTTACGGCTTGTAAAGAATGAAAACTACATAATATTTTCATGTAATTAATGAAATTTCTAGGTTACTATTAACTCGATATAGTGAAAACTCAGTAACCCGCCATTACACATAATTAATTACTCATTTAAGATATTGGGGTGTTAAGGGACGCACTTGACTTAATTTAACCAGTAATTTTTTACATTATTTGGAGTAAATAATATAAATCATTGCAGTAGAGATATTTTTCGTTTATCATAATGATTATCATTTTGAAAAACACTTTGACTTTGTGTAACATTGATGTAAATCAAACTGTTAGATACCGTTATTTCCCCGGCAATATTTGTACGTATTTTTAAAATCGCAATAATTCTAGTTTTTTTTGTATTCTGCGCTCTCTATGGCAAGTTTAGGCTGAAAATGCTTTGTCTTAAATTCGTAAAATTTTAATAGAAAATTTGAAAAAAGATAAACACGGGCGCACAATGGCTGTAAATAAGTTAGGCGGCGATAAGTGAAGTGGAACGCTGTTGGAAAGGAATATTTTATCCGTGCGAAAAGCCTTCTTCTAATATTCACGCTTGATTTTAATACAGGATTTAATGTTTTTTTTTTGGAATCCCACAAGGTTTTGGTTTAAGCCTTTTTTAAGTACATATTGAATAACTTGGATTGCAGAGTTACAAGGTCAATTTGAACGCAAAGGTCATGGCTAAGCTTAGCTATATATTCGTATTCAGAATTTAAAATTTAAACAAAATATTTAGTCATATTTTATTGCATACTTTCGTTAACCTGTGAAAAATTACGGGATATTATAATTGTATATATATATATATATATTATACGAGTAATTTATATTGTGCATTTGTTTCAGGATCACTGCTTTTTATGCATCGAATTTTAGTGAACTATAATAAACGTCATCTATAATAAGATACGTCATTTTTATATCAATCTAACAAAAAGTATTGCATCCATTAAAAATCGAGTAAAATATGTATATGAACGGTCCGCTAAAGCATGTCAACTGAACTTAGTTCAGTGAAACCACGCGCATTGTCTCAGTAACGTATCTTCACTCTAATAAGTATTCATTTAAGCTTCCGTTAAGCATTTGAACCAAATAAATACGCATTTCAAATAAAAATGTATTAATTCGTACGGAAATTGGTACCCACATTATCCCTTGTCTGACATACGATAATTAATAAGTAGTTCCAATGTTGAAAATTCAAAATTCATCGAACTTGAATATTGTGTTACTCAGAAATATTACTTAACCCATGCACGTACTACCAAAATTAGGATATTTAATTAAGTGCATGATTTTGTATTAATTTCAAAGGCGAGATGCGAATTTCATGCTCCACGAAACCAGGCAGTAAAATATATTATGAGTATTGATAATTTATTAAGAAGCTCTTTTTTTTCGTAATCAGGTTAAAAACGGGATTCCCGGTTCTTGAATATTATCCCGGTTCTTGATAGTTTTCCTGATAAACATTTAGTAGAAAACGAACGTATTATCACGATGACGCAACAATTGTTCAAAAAATTATTATATCTTGGCATTTCATTACATATTTTCAAGGCAAATATAGGTGCAAGAACACGTGTTCCGATATTATACAAATTCACTTAAAATTTATCACGAATGGCCTGCAATCCATTAGGAATTTATAAAAAAATGTCAGGAAACGGCCTAAAATTCAGTTTTTAACCGGATTACCAATAATTTGACGAGATTATTAATAAATTAGCGATACTCATTATTCTCTGTGTATTTTTATAATAATAATGAAGACATGTGTGTTTATCTGCCCACCCCTGCGGAGAAACAACCTGAGGGTATATTAGGTAGTTTAACGAAGGGACAGTATGGAACACGGCACATCCATCAGGCTCCGTTTCGCAGGATAATCCCTGATGAAACTTTCTATAATCGAGGCTGACACCCCCGACCAGATAAAGTGGCCCTGCCATTTTGACTGATTTGGGTCAGCTCAGATTAGGGGAGGGGAGTAGGTGATATACATGGCCCGTTTCATATTAAAAGGGTGATAATTTGACTGATCTGCTTTGCATGCTCGATTAATCCGAACTTTGCCCGAGATAGAATTATGTCCTTAATTCTGGATGAATGGGTCGTACCAAGGTTTATTATCAATTCAAGGCTTGTAATAAATATATACCATTGACTTGTGATCCGATTATCATGATATCTTAATCGAGTATTTCGGAATTGAGGGGTACTAAAAAGCTCGAAGTTCAGTGTTTTAAAAGATTTAGTATTCCGCTTACGAAAAAATTCAATTTATTACAACATTCTTTGTTCATCCGGTATTTTTTAAAGGAAAAATATCGAAAATGTTGACTAAGCACAATATTAAATCAATTGAAGGGTGTGGTAGAAAAACTAAGAACTTTGTCGAATTTTTTTAATAATTTTATAATCCCGAAAAAATAGTTTTTTTACTATGATACATCTATTTTTATTAATAAACGTGTTTAAAACATAAATTTTTTGGTTTAAATGAGTATTGAAGCTTCCTTCCCTGGGACTGGAGCTAACCGCACTGAGCAACTTGACGAAATTCTTAGTAAATTGGCAAATTTTATTTCAGATCGCGTTCTCCGTGCACTTCATTCATACGAGATACATTCATACATACATACATTCATTCAAGAAAGTGAAAGTGAAATTCAAAGAGATTTAAAAAAAATATATTTTATGATTTTATTTATTGTAAATTTTAGTGCAAACTTCTAAAGAAGCAAATATCAAAATGTAATTTGAGCAGATTTTGGATTACCAATTTTGTCCACAACACCCCACAAATAATATAATAACTTACTTTTTTCGGATTTGTCATTCTTCCCTTAATAAATGAACCTTAAACAATGTAATATCTTGCAATTTAACGCGAGCAAAATTTATAATCTTTGGAAACACAGAATGAATACATTGATTTTGGCAAAGGGGTTAATTCTTTAACCGTTGTGATGATAAAGAACAAATTCACTTAATTACTATTAAAAAAAATGCTATACTAAATTTCACTGGACATATAGTTGTCCGAAAACAAAACAAAAAAGATAAATATACCAACAATGGAATACAGACAAATATGTGAAAATCGAAATAATACCGCACAAGAGACCAAACCGTCTGGTGTCAGTGACACAATGCCATCCCTAATTGGGTATGTTGTAAGGCTGATGGTAGTGGAAGGCAATATGGAAGAGAAAGGTGAGGGAGCACCTGGTTACTCAGATCTGGTCACCAAACACGGCTAAAACTATTTCAGGCAACTTTTCAATTTTGAATGGTGGCATTACACCAGGGCGATATTGACAGTGTACTATATATCATACATACTTTATTTTACATTTTCTAACACTATTAATGTACCATGTAATGCACCTTTTTACACACCGAAAAAGTATACCTACCCAGTTTGATTCTCATCGAAACTAACTGCCTCTCTTCATCAAAAAAATGGTCAACACAAAAAACTCAAACAAAGCAAATCTATAGCTTATTATATAAACTTTAGGGAAACTATGAAAAAATGTAAAGATCTTTCTAAACATTGCTACAAAATGTACATAACTACCATCGAGAAAGATGTTTTTAAATCCAAAAATCTCTGGAAATTTCTAAAAAACATAAAAAATGAAAACACGGATTACCCACCAATAATGCAAATGAATGGAATCAGTGCAAATAATACACAGGAAATTGTAAACCTTTTTTCAGACTTCTTCAAAAACTTATACGATGATGAAATAATAATAAATACCTGAATTCAAATTTTGTAACACTTAACAAATTGCCATACTCTTGCGAACAGAAATTACTTTCCTTAGACACTGAAAAATCTGCTGGCCCAGACAACATTCCACCAAGATTCCTTAAAAAATGATCCAATGCATTATCTCAACCGCTTACAGTACTATTCAACCGCCTCTTGTTCCTTGGATATTTTCCAAGCCGCTGTAAATCGAGTTTCATTACAGCTATCCTCAAAAAAGGAGACAACACTGACATAGCCAATTATCGCCCCATTTGTATACAGTCAGTACTTCCTAAGCTTTTTGAATCACTGGTCCTTTATGAAATTTATCCTAAATTTATAAAACTAATTGACCAAAAACAACACGGTTTTATCAAAGGTAGATCGACCGCAACCAACCTGAATATATTTCAAAACTTTATATTAGAATCTTTTGCAAAAAATAAACAAGACGACTGCATGTATACAGACTTTTCGAAAGCATTGAACAAAGTATCCCATAAACTACTAACCCGAAAACTATTTGCCCTAGCAGTATGAAATAACATGCTTAAATGGTTTGCTAGCTATTTATCAAATCGTAAACTATTTGTTAAAATAAAATCTTTGAAATCGAAAGCTGTCTGTGTCACCAGTGGTCTACCGCAAGGTAGTCACCTTGGTCCGGTTTTTTTTTTCTCATTTTCATTAACAATATAACAAATTGCTTCAACGATGTCGAGGAATTGCTCTTTGCTGATGACATCAAGCTATACAAAAAAAATAACTGATGTAAATCATTGCCAAATACTACAGTGAAATATTAATAAGTTTGTGGCAGCGATGTGTATGTGTGCGTATGAGAGCTATACTTATTTGTAATTTACGGTGGCTGCCCGAACCGTAAATTGTGTTCAGGAGATTGAAATGAGTGTCTGCAGTATTAAATAATTTTATTCGAGAAGACGAATATTACAATTTTACAGAAAGCGGAGACGGTGGCAGACAAAGTAGAGAGAGTGGCGGTAGGATCGAAGGTTGAAACCGGAATGAAGATTTCTCTTCTCGTGCTCGCTTGCGTCTAGCGGCGGATTAATTCAACTTAGTGTTGCCACATGTGGGAGGAAATAAAGTAGTCCCACAAGTTTAAAGATTGGTGCAAAATAATCTGTTTTTAAATTTAGACAAATGCAAAACCTTGACTTTCTCAAGAAATAAAAATCCTGTTTTATTTGAATATTCCATTAACAATACAGCTTTAGAAAGAGTCACGGAAATGAGAGATCTCGGAATTATTTTGGATGAAAAACTAAGTTTCTTCAATCATATCCACCAAATTTTAAACAAAGGCATGAAAACACCAGGCTTCGTATTAAGAACAACTAAAAACTTCAACTCAATGCAAGCCATTAGTTAGAAGCATAATTGAATACAAGTCAGTAGTTTGGTCTCCCTCTTACAAAATTCACATGAATTTCACTGAGCGAATACAAAAAAAATTACTACGTTTTATAAATTTTAAATTAAATATCCCACTAGAAGACTTTATCATTATTAAGACAATATCATTTTTTATTAAATACTCTAAAAATACACACATCGGAAGACAGGCGTAAAATAAACGACTTATCTTTTTTATTAAAAATTCAAAATTTGACTGTTGCGAACTTCTGCATTTCATAAACTTACTAATACCTACCTACAATAAAAACACGACAAAGTAGACTATTCCACTGCAACACACGTAACCGCAATTAGATTGAGAATTCCCTGATACAACGGTTTCACACTATTAAGGAAAGGAAACTACTAGGAAACAAATACTTAGGTAATGTCGATATATTTAATATTAACTTTCAAAGATTTATTTCAACACTATTCCTAAATGGAAGTTGTATTTTTGTAAACCAGTCAAATCGCTGAATTTTTTAATTTATGTTCTTGTTCTTTTAATTTTTGTTTCTTGCATATATTATTTTTTAAAGTAAATTTATTTGTATTATTTCTTTCTCATGTTTAAAAATTGTCTGTCATCAAAATTGTACCACCTACATGTAAAAGCTCTCTGGGCGTTAAATAAATAAATATCATTTTAAATGAATAAATTGTGAAATAATACAAAATCATCAAATAAAATTTACATTCGCACTCCGGGATTTGAACCCGCGATCTTCGAATTGCTGGTTGAGAACCATTCCCTTCGACCACGGTGGCCGTCAAATGGTAACATCGAGAAATACTGAGCAGAAAACTATCGGTCTCAATAAAATATCAAAAATAGATTACTAATTAGGTAATCTACAAAGGACATGGAAAAAATTAGTAAAGTCATTGGGTACGAGTTTGCAGATATAAATCCTGCAGAAATGAAGAACAAAACATCCTGCTTTTTATATCGCAAACTTTAAATTCTACAAGTTACAAGACAAGACAGATTAAAAAATCTATTGCGGTCAACTCGTAAAATAAATCCCTAGCTCTCAATCGAACAGTTCATCACTTAGCGAAAATAATCAGTGTGAGTGGTGACACCGACAGTAGACATTTAAGCTTCAAGCTTAAATTTAAACTCAGTGGTTGGTCTTTTAGATTTGTGAAAGGGGCTGTGGTGTAGACTTATACAACGAAAACTACTTTTCCCTCACCGCACTTTTAATTTCCGGCTTTTTAATAACGCGTCCATGCATTCTATTCAGATTTTCATTTAAATAATTCAACTATTTTCCTGTGTGGTTCGCGCGAGAAAAAAAAATAATACATGGGAGATTCTAGAGGAAACGATGTAAGCAAAAAAATGCATTCAATGGAATGCGTTTTTTGTACACTGGAATAAATTGTAAATCAAGCAAAACCAAAGATAATAGAAATTGTTATATAATTCCTAAGGTTCTTCGCTACGTTTGGTAACTAAGGAGGGGTGATCGGGTTCATGGGAGTGAGGTTTGTGAAGGTATAGTGATGGATCCGGAGATATAGATTACTACCTTAATATAGATTAAGGAAATCTTTGATTCCTTCAGCCGGATTCTTTCGCTTTGCACCGCGATAGGAGGGATTATACGTAATCACTCTTAGACATACTGACCATCATATTACTACCCACCCCTCAAACCCCTTTCCTTACCGAAATCTCATCCCTTCCTTTCCTTCAAGAGGAATCAGGATCTCCTAAATTAGGATCCCCAAAGATAAAATAGGCCCTGAGGGTTCCAGTTTAATAAATAAATATTTAAATTGGTTTGATACCACTTTATTTGAATTAATTAATAAATGCTGGTTTGGGAAGGGCCCTTCTATAATTAAGAGAATTTTTAAACTAGAATAGATTGAAAAATACTGACAAATATTCATAAATATTTAAGCTTTGGAGTAGGAGGTTAACAAAACGTAATTAGGGAAATTACGGAGAGAACAGAGGGACTTACTTGATTTTGAAAATTAATACGTTAATAATGTTTTTGTCGCTGAAAATACCGATAATTTTTATAATCAATTAAAATTATTGTACGATTATATTTCAGTTTATTAATTTATTTGTTTATTTTAAAGTACTTATATTTGTATATCGTAATAAATTCCTTACAGGTATTATTTAAAAAAAAATAGTTTATAAGTCTTTTTTTTACGTATTTTCGTAATTTAAATTTTAAAAATTTGTGTGTTCTTCTAATTTTGTTTCTTCTTTTCGGGGATGTTGTTTAAAAATGAGTTTTCAGTTACAGCTACAATGATACCATTAATGTTGTATTTTACCACTCTAGCTCCCTGAAAAGCCACAGTACGCCACTGGTATTTACCTACCTGCACTCAAGACTTCACAGTAAGCGTTCAAAAAGAATAGGAATTAAATAGAGAAAAAATCTCTCGACAAGTGTATTTTCGAAACACTGTGATTTTTTTTATACATATAAAATGTTACATAACAGAAACGGCTGTGTTTTTTATAATTTTCGGAGCATATTTTGCAATTTTTTCTATCGAGAGAATTTTAATTATGTAATTATTATTTAACTCAGCAAATATAAGGAGATCATCTTTAAAAATAACCTTAAAACTTAGTGTTGAAGGGAAGTATGTAATATTTCGGTAGAAAATCGGAATGTGGGGTCTTAATAATTGCTCCACACTCGCCAAAAAAACAAAACGTTCTGTTTTAATATCCACGGAGACGGCCCAAGTCAAAAAACCATTTGTCTTTATGAAGAATCACAAAGCTAGTGTATTTTTTGTATGTAACTGCTGCTATTGACGAAGAAGAACATGACTACAGTTTAAGTGTAAAAACGTGTTGACTTACTTCAGACCTTTTTAACGGCTAATGATATAACCGTTTTTTTTTAAATAACCTTCAAATGCAAAACTATTTATTTTGCTCATTTCTGTAAAAAAATTAACTTTCAGAGCCATCCAAGTTGTATTTCTGTGGATACTTTTATGACATTTTACAAGGTTCTAACATCATTTGAACCTTTTGCAATTGCTATTTTGTTCGTATCTGACAGTTGATCATTATAGTTGGAAAATCATCTAACTTCGCCTTACCGTGTTCTGAAGTGTCAATGTTTCCGAAGATGATTCCTCTCAATCTATTTAACATTTTATAATTTTGAGGTTCAATCTGGTGTAAAGTATTTGAGGTTAACATATTTTAAAGGAAAATATATAATTATAACGTGGCCCTATATTGGAATGCAGCAGGGAAATGTGTTTAGAACCTTATGAAATTAACGAGATTGGTCGATAGAAATTTTTTTATATTTATTTTTTTTATATATTCAATAATATTGTTACTTGGTTTATTTTTAAACAAGTTCTGCTGTGTAATTATTACTACGCGTGACAGCTGTTTTGCCCTCTGAAGGCATTATCAAACTGTCAAACCTTCAGAGGGCGAAACAGCTGTCACACGTAATAATAATTACACAGCAGAACTTGTTTAAAAATAAACTGTTTTTATGAACCCAATAACAATATTATTGAATATATAAAAAATAAACAAATTAAAATGGAGTTCTACAAATTAAACTTGAAAACAATATATAAAAGGTCGATAGTTGTTAACATCCAGGTTATTCCTTTCAATAAAGGTATAATTTTGGAATAGGAAACCAGCCATTCTCAAAGATAACATAAACAATATGTGTGATAGGGTTCCATGATAACTGAACACAGTGACAATTCAAACCACCTTTAAAAAGTGATATAAAGTCATTAGAAACGATGAAAAAAAATTAAAACCTAACCTAACCTACTTAACCCAGGAAATTAAGTTTTTGTTTCATCACTTTCCATGACTTTATATAACTTTTTAAAGATGTGATGAATGATCATTTTGATGATTTATCCGGTCACCGTGTAATAGGTATAACTAGTTCAGTAGCCTTTTTTGTAGATCATTGCACTTATACAGTCATTTCCACTTGAAAAACTTGATTTAAGATCTTAATCACCTTTGGAACTTCAATACAATTCGTCGGAATAAATTCAAACATTCTACCCTAAAGCCTTTAAATGTTGCCCAAAAATTTATTTTAAAAATAATGTATGAGAAAAGTTTTTTTTATTCGTCACAGTAAGGTGACTGGATAAATCATCACAATGATAATTCATCGCATCTTTAAAAAGTTATATAGAGTCATGGAAAGTGATGAAACAAAAACTTTATTAACTGGGTTAAGTAGGTTAGGTTAGGTTAGGTAAAGTTTAAAAAAAATTCTATCGTTTCTAATGACTTTATATCACTTCTTAAAAGTGTGTTGAATTGTCACTGTGTTGATTTCTCATGGAACACACAGTTATTATATATTATGAAATGATGTTAATTAGTACATAATACAGGCTCTCTGTAAATTTTTCAACAATATTGTTATTGCCAAGAGATCACAACAATTGCGCAATACAAGATTGGGTTCTTCTTTCATGTATCAGCCGGTGAATAGCAGAACAGCATTTAGACAAAGGAGTTTTTCTTAAAAAGCTTAATAATAGGCTAAGTGAAAATATGAAAAAAATTATAGGTTCGTTAAATCTAAAAATTCCAAACTAGCTGAGGGTGGTGATTTTGTATTATCCATATCGTAGCTTCTATCATAAATCACCTTAGAAACCCCATGTTTGATATAATACAACTATTTATGCATAATGTAATTTACTTATTTGATTGAATTAAATGCCCATAGCACGGGCATGTGCCTAGCATGGTGGTCGAAAAATCCTCAATGCATGTAACAAACTTTTAAAAAATATATGTATTTAATTGAAAAGCTGTTCATCTCGGTAACTGGATAAATAAATCATCACAATGATAATTCATCACATCTTTAAAAAGTTATATAAAGTCATGGAAAGTGATGAAACAAAAAAATTATTAACTGGGTTATGTAGGTTAGGTTAGGTTAGATTAAAAAAAAATTCATCGTTTCTAATGACTTTATATCACTTTTTAAAAGTGTGTTGAGTTGTCACTGTGTTGAGTTGTCATGGAACCGTTCATCTCGACACAGGAATTCCCTAGTTAGATAAGCAGCGGAGGAAAAGAAATGATTTTTCCTTGGCTTATATTGCATTACGGTTCTATCTGAACGTTAAGGTATGTTCTAAAATGGTAACTATACGTCCTATTTACATATTTCCCTATAATGTTAAAGTAAAATACTTTACACAATATTCTACCTCAAAATCAGAAATCAGTTAATTAGAAATTTTCAAATGGTCTTTGCAAACTTTGACACCTCATATCTCAGAACAAAGTAAACTGAAGTTAGAATCCTGTCTAATCGAGGTGACAAAATAGATGTTGAAAAAATTACATAATGATCGCAATTTTTGTTAATTTGATCGTTTAAGATGCTTCGTGCCGGTGACTGCAACGCAAATGAATTTCCCTGGGGCATTTGTGTTGTAAATTTATGTTTGATCGTGTGAGAAATGGGAAGATCAAAGAATGCACGGCTGATTCATGCGTAATGAGTAAGATTAAGAGATGGACGCTAAGATGGTATGGCCATGTAGAACGAATGAACGAAGAAAGAAATGTCAGGAGAATATATGACGCGATATGAATGGCAAGTAAAGTCGGTGAATTAGAATGATTGCATGCACCCATCGAGAGTTTTCGTGTTGAAAGTGTACGCAATTTAACCATGAGAAACTCATATATTTAAACAAATCGTACGTGTAAGTATATTATTAATTCAAAAGAGACAGGTCTTTTTAAAAACATCTATGTTAATTTAACTATGACAAACTCGTACATTCAAACAATTCCACATGTGGGTACATTATTAATTGAAAACAGACAGGTCTTTTTATAAACATCCATGTTAATTGAACTATGACAAACTCGTATATTTAAACAATTCCTATTTTTTTTTACTATTTTAATAAAGATCATATGGGTTACATTAATACATACATATTTTGCAAAATATAATATTAAGGTTCATAATTGGTCATGTATACCTTATCAGAAAAGAGGAGCTTTTGTGCCTGATAAGGGAGCCACGATTTTTACTTAGATGTACATCATTAATTCAAAACAGACAGGTCTTTTTATAAACATCTATGTTAATTTAACTATGACAAACTCGTACATTCAAACAATTCCACATGTGGGTACATTATTAATTGAAAACAGACAGGTCTTTTTATAAACATCCATGTTAATTGAACTATGACAAACTCGTATATTTAAACAATTCCTATTTTTTTTTACTATTTTAATAAAGATCATATGGGTTACATTAATACATACATATTTTGCAAAATATAATATTAAGGTTCATAATTGGTCATGTATACCTTATCAGAAAAGAGGAGCTTTTGTGCCTGATAAGGGAGCCACGATTTTTACTTAGATGTACATCATTAATTCAAAACAGACAGGTCTTTTTATAAACATCTATGTTAATTTAACTATGACCAACTTGTATATTCAAACAATTCCTACATGTAGGTATATTATTAATTCAAAACAGACAGGTCTTTTTATAAACATCCATGTTAATTGAACTATGATAAACTCGTATATTTCAACAATTCCTACATGTAGGTAAATTATTAATTCAAAACAGACAGGCCAGTTTAAATATAGTAGAAACGCAATGTGGGTTTATTTTAACAGTTGCTTATATCAAATAAATTGAGTAAATACAAAATGGACTTATACACACGAGCACAACGTTTATAAAAACGTCACAAGTATACGAACAGTATTATTTATTACAAATTTACAATCTCCTCCCTGACAAAACGGAGAATCGAATAAGTAAATTTTTGATAAAGCGGTTAGGTTAAGCGAACAGAATGTAATGTTAAGTACTATTGTTAAATTATTTTTGTCATGTGTTAATATTATATACTTACATTTTGTTAAACGGTAAATATTTATTATTCTTTAAACGTGTCATTAAAAAATAATAAAATATCGCTACAATGACATAAAATTAGGAGGGCATTTAAGGGAATTTGTATTTGTGGCTACTTGGTCTTTTTCCGGTTACACGAAGAAACCACGTCCGGACAGGATTGTCATGTTCAGGCATTGCGGCCTTAATCCGGACGTACGACAAGCCTATTTATGTCGAACATCAGGGAGTCATGGTGGAGTTGAGTTAGGTTGAGTAAATATTTTTTTATTGTATTTAGTACAGAGCAAGCATTTTAGCGTTATGTAGGTACCTATTAAGAGTTCATTGATAATAATTATTTTTTAATCAATGAAGAAGATGTCTTATCATAATTTTAAGCTTTTTATAATTGAATAAGATGTTATATTTTTGTTATTTGTTTTTGGGATGTTATGCTGTGTTGCGCTAACTCCTTGTAAGATGTTATATTGTAACTTTAAACTTTTCAATCATTGAAGAAGGTGTTATATTATAATTTTAATCTTTTTATAATTGAAGAAGATGTTACATTGTAACTCTTAACTTTTCAATCATTGAAGAAGGTGTAATATTATAATTTTAAACTTTTTAATCATTGAAGAAGATGTTATATTATAACATTAAACTTTTCAATCATTGAAAATGGTGTTATATCATAATTTTAATCTTTTTTCACTTTATTATTATTCGACCGTCAGACGAATATTTTTTCATAGAAAATTTTTTGATACTTACGTAGATAGTTACATGAAATATTTAAAATTGTAAAAAAAAAATTGTAACAAATATACGTAAAAAAATATCCACCAAGGCGAAGCCTCAGTGTGGGTATTATATGTATTTTTATCTTATTTCTATGGTTTAAGCGGAGATACAATATCAAATATAAATTAAAGTTATTTTAAAAGAGTTACTTTACAGATGCAATACAAGAAACTAGAGCATGAAATATGTGAGAATTTTAAAATAACACAAACAATATGGTAACTACTAGTTTTTAAAGAAGACATCAAAGTGAACTATTGAACAAAAACATCACAAACAATAAAATATGTCTGCTGTTTTGTATGTTTGTAAAAAAATAAAAAAAATAAACTGTTTATGGATATAAATGTAATAGATGGTATTGCTAAAACTTATAAGAAGAAATATCAAGTTCAGTGTTTTTTAGCCAAGATTTGATGTAGTTTTTAAAAGATTGAAGCTTTACACACGTGGCCCTTTTAAAGGTTGTATATCTTAATTATACATTTCTGGAACAATAAAACTAATATGCCTTTGGGCCAACCTGGTTTTGCAGTGAGGCACAGAGTATTCACAAGCGCCATGTTTTTGGCTGGCACGATTTGAATTTTTAATAAAGTTGTTTGGTCGCGTGTAATGATGACTATAATAAGCAGAAACTTATATTACGTATTTTATGACAATTTTATTTATTTTATTTTATATTAATATTTAATTACATATTTTTTTAATAATAATAAGTAATTAATCACCTTGCATTGTTATATTTTTGTCTTTCATTACTTATTTGTCTATTCTTAAATTCGTTAATTATTAGTATGCGTTTATCCTGACGAAGAAAGCACTGGTTTTGAAAAATTTCAATTATTTTGATTAAATAGTGGTGTTCACAAAGTTATTTATTTTATGTAAAAAAAAAAATTTATAATGTATAATACATTAATTTTAAGGTCGTGTGTTATTATTTTGGCTACTTAAATCAAATGATTTTTATTAAAAATCTATTTGATTTCATTAGTAAATTCACTAAGAGTGGGATATTAGCACAAGTTTAAAACAACTTTGCTGGTGGAACTTTGCTAACTTACTTGAAAACACTTAACTGCTTAACAAGGTTCCAACTGTTAAAATTGCATATTTCTAACTTTAAACGACCGTTAATGATATTTAAAATCAGTCAATAACCTACAACTAACCATATTGCATACTCAAAACAATATAAAGTTGAATACGTTCCGAAATAAAGTCATTCAAATCTTTGAAGCCCGATATCTTAGAATAGGGTCAGAGTCAGATGGAACCTTATTATTCTATGAGGTTGAATATGTTAACATTTTATTTTCATAACCATATACATATATGTTTCGATAGCGCTTGGAATATTTCCGGCCGCGAGTTTCTTGTGTACGAAATATAAAAAGGGTAACGGAATGGAATTATGAGAGGATGCCACCAGAATATTGAAAGTCTTACCTTTGGTCTTGGTGTCCTCCACAGACATAGGAATTAATAGACGAGAAGATAATGGCGAGGGGTAAAATCAACTGTTGAAGAACGAAGGGGGTTAAGCTGACTGTGATTCGTCAATAAATCAATCTGACAGTAAATAGGCATCTCGCATTATAATATCACCATTTAGTTCTTAAAAGTAAAATCTGCTTTTGAATGAATAGACATTTTTACATGGGAGCGCAAATTACTCGCCACGTTATGAACTAATTTGCGAAGTCCAAATTCGGCAAAGTAAATTTCTTCTGTTTGCAGAGTCGTAGTTAGTTTCAGAGTATTTAGTTAAGACACTTTTACAAATGTTTCATAATTTACTTACCCCAGTAAACAACGATGAGCACACTTGAGAATCGCTACATTGTGATGTGATAGTATATGTTTCTAAAACTGATCCATATAATACGGTGTGAATAAGCTTAAAATAAAGTAAAATAATGCTTACTTATGGAATGTAATACGACAATTGGGTTAATTCTCTTTTTCACATCTATTTTTACAAGTTTTCATATCACAAGTCAACATTTTGCCGTGTTATTTCGTAAAATGAACCGATGATGCCTCGACCATAGTTCGCACAAGAATGATGACGTCACGTTTTCAAATTTCACTTGCGGCCATACGCGAGCCCAGCCGGCTCCAATGGAACCGGTATGGGGAGTGGGGATAATACGCTTTTAATCACTTAGGGCAGGTCTACTAATATTCATATGTCTATGGTGTCCTCAGTGTTCCCTCTCTCTCTGCTAGAACAAAAAATCCACGGAGCATTGCACGTAATCCGGAATTGAACTGGCAACCTTTGATCGGTTGCGTGGTAGAAAAGGTACTGTTTTGGTACTTTTCGTCTCCTGGTGACAAAGGTAATAGGACGGGTAGGTAATGAGTAAACTATTAGAGATAACAATCGGCTGTATGCCCGAATATATAATATATATATATATATATATATATATTATCACATAAATTATATATGTATTTTTAATTAAAGATGGGCCCCATAAAAAGCAAGCTTGTGGGTTTGGGAAAGAGTGTGATTTTTTTTTATATAAATATTTTTTTTATGTAGTGAAATTTTTAAATTGTGTATTGATTTCTTTAAAGCTATTTTTAAGGGATCTTATATTTTCTGGTAAATTATTTTACCTAGGTATTTGTGGTTCCGTTGCCCAAACATTTTATTACAAATCGAAATCGGCAACATGTATTTTTCTGAATGGAACAGCTTTATTTAAAACATACAAGATATTAATATTCTTTGTACACTTGTTAAGTGGTAAACGAACAGGGTATACAATTTACTGACTTTAAATTCTGTAAATATGATTATACAGGATGTAAAAATGATTTCTTTAAAATTGTTAAATTATTAGTTTTAAGGCATTATAAATAGATTGTGTAAAGGTTGTATTAACGCGAACCCATCCTATTATACCATATTAAATTATGGATTGACAGAAAGCGAAGTAGGTCATTCTTGGTAGTTCTTTATTTAGACTAAACAGCTAAATATGTAGGTCAACTTTCGTACCCTGTTTTTGAGGATGGTTATTTGGGGAGACCATTTTAGGCATTGGTCGATAGATAGATAAGATCCTAATAAATAAACATTTTGTAAGAAGTCACAGCATGCATACTCGTGTTACTTTTATTAAAATTTAGGTTTAGTGCGTATCTTTCACAGAATTTTTTTATATTTTTTTTTTTATGCGATGCTGCACAACAGCGACAGTAAGACCATGGAATCCCCAATCGAGGTATTTTGTAAGGCTGAATGTAGAGGGGAGTGGAAGTATATGGGTAAGGGGAAGGTGGGGAAGTACCTGGCTATTCAGATATGGTCACCAAATACAGTCAAAGGCATTTCAAGCATGGCGATACTGATATCATCTTCCACTCTGGAAACTGCCACAAATATACTGTATTTTATTTTTAATTGGTATTTTATGAACAAAACACAATTTAGCCAAATAAAATTTATTTGCGTACTCCGGGATTCGAACCTGTGAACCTTGAGCTTGCTGGTCGAGACTCTTACCCTTCGACCAATTAATTATCTTAACAAATAATTAGCGTAATATGGGACGATATTTAACTCGCTAGTCGATATTTAAGTTACTATCTTATTTTAGTGCATTTTCGGGCAACGTAGATAATATCATGACGCTTCAAATTAGCTAGATTCTAATTATACAGGGTGTATCGGCACGTACCCGACAAACTTTAACCAGCTATTCCTTAGCATATTTGGAGTAAAAAATCTTATGTGCACTTTGCTGTCGGGTAACGTTTTTTTTAATATAAAAAATTATTATCCATATTTTCACCACATGTCACCACTGTTATCCTTTGTCAAAGTTTGAAAACCCATCTGGCAAATATTTTATTCGAATTCCGTTGAATAATGCACGTGTGTACCTATATTGGCGCACTTTTACAATCACAACGAAATGGCGCGGCACCATTCGTCTCATTTTTAACTATTATTATTAAGTGTGTGCGAAAGAGCGAAGACGCTTTTTGACATACTTGCTTATAACAGCTGTTGAACACGAAAAGCAATGCCAATGACAGTGATGTAGTGTGGAAATTTTAATTTTTTTTGTTATTAATTGAAAAAAAAAATGTTACCGGACAGCAAAGTGCCCATAACATTTTTTACTTAATAGCTGGTTAAAGTTTATCGGGTTAGTGCCGATACACCCTGTATAAACATATTAATAGTTCAGTTCAGTCTAGTTTCGGTAAATAATGTTTTTTTTTTAAATCATATTCGTCCAACAAAAAGAGAACAACAAATTAGGAGTTACGATAATTAATTTTCTTTATAATTTGATTGTTTCAACTACCTCACTAGGTGTGACTTGTATCTGGAATGTACAGTAAAAATCATTGCCATGTTACTGACAGATTAAGGAAATATTAAATTAAAGGTTGGATGGATGGATGGTTGAATTGTGAAGCTTTTTTTTTATATATATTTGTAAGACGGAAAAAATTGTAAATACATTCAATAAATTTCTTAACGATTATAGTAGGTTCGTGTCGTAAAGTATATCTTATTGTAATTTAAATGCTTAAATATTCTAACTGGATTTAAAATAAAAATTTATAATGTGATAAAGCTTACAAAAAAGGTTAAAAAAGGGTTGTTCTACTCCCTTAACTAGTTTAACTTTCATGTATTTCGATAGTTTATAATTTAAATTTTGACATAAAATTATCCGCCACAAATGATTTTAAAGGGGTATTTACTTAGGTAAAAGTAAAAAAAATGGATATGTTTATTGAATTCACTATCTAGATTGCATTTAGTTCGAGAAGAATCTTACGATCATATCGATAGCAGCCAATAAAAATATGCTTTGTGAAAATGATGATAATGTTGGTAGTTGTCAAAGTATGATACAGTTAAAGTATGATATATGATACCGAAGGAGATAGGGTCCCATTAGCTCAGTGGCAGAGCAGTAAGAGCCCTGGCAAGGCTAAGGACCTGGGATCAATTCTTAGATGCGGCCGTATCTTTTCCAAAATTTTTCTCAGTGATTAAAATGGATATTTAGTTCACAGTTAAAAATTGGTAGTCACTCCATTTTACAGTTTTTTAGTATTTCGGAATAACGGTAATGGTAAATTTGCTGAGCTTTCTCCATTCATGTGATACCGTATATACATACTCCTTACATACGCAACGTTATGATTTATCATGATATGTTTGTAAGGGAAGAGTGCCGACGTGAATTTCCCGGAAGGTTCATCACGTTTTTTAAACCAATTAATTTATTTCGCACGTAAACATTAAACATTTATTTTTTTTATCATACAAATATTTACGCTTCTGTAGACCAACAAAAACATAGACCAAATCAAAAAAAATAAATTAGAGGAATTGAAAAATAATGTTAAACTTTAATTTTAAACACATTTTTGGTTGCTACGAAAATAAAATGCAATTAATTGTTTTTCCTAAATGTGTAACTAACTAACTAATGACCACAAAATTTCATTGCGGGTGTAGCAGATATAATGGACTCCCACACGATCCTGTCAAAGCACACACTCCGTTTTTATGTGAGTACTGCACAAGAGTCCCAACTACTCCCGACCATCTGGAGACAGTGAGACTAAGGCATACCAAGTTGGGGTAATGGGGAGGAAAGGAGATGGGAAAGAGGAAGGAAGGAAGTACCTGGTTATTCAGATCTGGTAACCAAACACGAATAAAACCATTCGAAGATACGTTTCGATTCTGATTGGTGGTCCTTCAAAAGAGCGATATTGGAAGTTTCCACTACCAACAAATTTATCAAATAAAATCTACCCGGGCATGCCGGGATTTGAATCCGGGAACACTGGATTTGTAGCCAAGGATTGTAACCACTCAACCATGGAGGCCATCAGTTCATCAGACTGTCACTACTTGCTTCATTCACATTCATACATCGTCTCAAACATACTTCTCTTTTGTCTGACCCCCATGACTAAACTAACTGACTTCACTTTAATGCGAAGCTTAGTGCTAAATCAATATTTTGATTAATCTTTATAACGAATTGGTGTACATTATGAATACCAAAAAATATGCTTTAGATAAATTGAAAGTTAACCTATCGCTTCGCTTGAATAGAATACAAATATAAAAATAAATTACTCACTAAAAAATATAAATGCAAACTACTAAAAAAAATATTTTCAATCGAAAATTATGAACGCATAAAGGATTTTTTTTTTAAATACAGAGTTATAGCTAAGATTATCTGTGACAGTTTCACTTGATTAACTTTTTTATAAAATTATTTACAAAATAAATAAAAACCAGTTTTTTGCTTGAAATCGAACGTTGCTAGACTACGGTTGTCAGGCAATTTTAATGCCTATTGCCTACGATATAAGGTATACCAAGAATAAACACATTTTTTTCTTGTAGCTTCCTCTTAACTTCATAATAATAATAATACTTGCATGATTTTTACAGCGCACTTTTTATAAAAAATTACATGAAGTGCACTGTACAAATATATACTATAATTCTACAATCTATATTACTATCCATAGATTAGACAAACTATTATAAACTTATGTTAAAGATTGCAACCACCGGTTTGTAAATAACTTAAACAAAACTATACGTACAACGCATTTAACTAATGAACGTGATGCTGCGAATAATTAATAATTAATATTATTTAATTATTGAAGACAATATTAGCGATTTCTAAACGAAAATCTGAAACAGAAAAATCAGAAAAGGATACGGTCACATCTAGGACTAGAACCCATGACCCTTGTCTTTCCAGGACACCGCTTTACAACTGAGCTAATGGGACCCTATCCCCCTCGATCACTTTTAACTGTATCACACTTGGAATAAGAACTACCAACATGAATGTTCGCTAATAGAAATCGCTAATATTGTCTTCAGTAATTAAATATTACAATTTGAGGTTTTACTCAATAAATTTATTCCGAAAAATAAAAATTAATATTATTGTTTATTTATATTTTGCATAAGCAGATATTTGGCCGGTATATTATCCAATAGTTTTAATAATATGACATTGATTAGGTTCCGAAATGAAACAACGTGCTTGGCTAGGCTGACGAAAAAGGAAGAGATTTTGTACATATCATAGACAAGTTTATCATACTTAAGTAAAGTTTTTTATAAGTACCTAAAGAAATGGTATTTTGAGCATATTTATTTATTTATTTATTTAACGCCCAGAGGGCTTTTACATGGTTGGTAGTATAATTTTAATTTGACAGATATTTTGAAACATAAAAAATAAGAATAAAATTACATTTGATAAAAGTATTATAAAAGTATATTATAACACATATTAAACCATATGTTTATTTATATACATGTTAAATTCAACGTAATTGATTTAAAACAAAATATTTCTTAATATTTTCCTTAAACTCCCTTTTCTATTCATCTTTGTGTACAATCTATTTTTTTTAAATTACTCTAATAAAAACAGAGTAAATTATTTATAATCTATTTACATAATTTACATTTTGCGCTAACAGAATTTTTAATTCTGAAAACCCGTTTAAAATCTCAAAGCACTACTAAAAAATAAATTTCAATAACAATGAGACTCCTAAAAAAGTTTTATTTGCCACTTAAGGTCTTTCGGAGATAACGACTTAAAATATCCCGGAAAAGCCAGTAAAAGCAAATACGGTAACAAAAAAAAAACACTTTGACCTCCCGTCATTAGAGCAATTTATCACGTAAAGAGAGTAAATGAATTATGTCGGCTTCTGGGTAAAGTGTTTACGTGGAAGATTTTTACCCTCAGTACAAATTGGTGGCCCTTCGGTTCCATTCGAGTCACGTGGCTCCGAGAGGGGGTTGATCAGTGGAAGGGGGTAAGCATAAGACCATCCCTACACCTTGTTACGTGGATTGGGTCGAGAAATGTACGCGTAAGTGCTTTTAGGACATGGAATTAGTGTTGTAAGTGATTTTTTAATTTAGCCTTTGCTTTATTTTTTGAGGCGGTTAATTGTTGAGAAACAAATTAAACTATTTGAATTATCGTGGAAATTTTTGTTTGATAAAACAATGAAATTATGCTATTTCTCCGCAGGGGTAGGCAGGGATGATTATACATAAACCTTGCTTCATCTACATTCATACATCATCTAAAACATAGGTAGGCACCTATTGATATGATTTGAAATTTTCACGGCCAAAAAGGAGTAGGTATCGTGATTTCTTTTTAGGTTATGTCGTGTTACACTTCCTCCCGCTTCAGGCAACTTTTAGCGTCATCACCCACATTTGCCCTGAAGATGGAGGAACGTCCAAAACGTTTGCTAAAGAAGGAGGAAGCGTAACATGGCATGAGAACCCAAAAATATATGAAGATAATAGGTACCTACCCTTTGATTATTCCAAAACAAGTATTTGTTTCACTTTGCTGTGCCAAATCTTTCTGGGACGATCCTGATCTCTTTTTCTATCCACTTTGGTGTAAAAAATTAGCTGACACTCCTTTTTCTATCCACCTGTGCAAAACATTTAACTGACACTCCTTTTTCTATCCACTTCGGTGTAAAACATTTAGTTGACACTCCTAGTTTCTATCCACTTCTGTGTAAAACATTTAGCTGACACTCCTTTTTCTATCCACTTCGGTGTAAAACATTTAGTTGAAACTCCTAGTTTCTATTCACTTCGGTGTAAAACATTAAGCCGACACTCCTTTTTTCTATCCACTTTGGGGTAAAACATTTAGCTGACACTCTGATTCATATCCACTTCGAAGTAAAACAGTAAGCTGACACTCCTTTTTCTATCTACTTCGGTGTATAACATTAAGCTGAAACTCCCTTTTCTATCCATCAGTTCTACGTTTCCAATTATTTATCTTAGTTTCCTTTTGCTAACCTTGTTAATTATCCAAACATCGGCCATGAATTTTATTCAGATATCAATAAAAGTTGAACGCCTTATTCACAGTTGTCGGCAGCAGACAAACGAGTCGTTGCTCCCACTCTAATGTGAATCCTGCGACTAAACGTGTCTTAAAACGTCACCCAGCTGTGCAGTGATATTATTTCCATGACTTAATAAGTAGAATTCAGGGACGTCTCTAAAAGATCTGATACTAGAAAAGGGTGATATCAAGAGTCAATGAGTATACTTTCATGTGGAGATTTTTTATTTAGTCTCATTGCTAAATCGAAAAAATTCTAAATAAATTTGTACGCTTTTTTTAATTTCAAAATATTTTCTTTATAGATATTATAAATAGGTGCCCATGATATAGGGGTGCATAAATATAAGGCGACCTGGTTACTTGCGTCAACACACGGGTCAGAGGAAAGGCAAATTGGTCCTACCATCTGCCAAATGAAGGCCTCTGATCCCCGATACAGATTGGTATACCCCAAACCTTTAATAGAGTAAAACACAATAAAACTTACTTACCGCCAGTTTTGGTTCTCTTAATGTGAGTGGGGGAGGCTGATTTTTAATTTTTACATTAGTTCATCACAGGAGGCCCTGAGGAAAATAATTCCCCTCTGGGCCTATGTCATCTTTGGGGATTCTGTGTGGAGGGTATTTTTATGAAAGGAAGGGGAGAAAGTTCTGGGAAGTAAAAAGGTATTAAGGGTAGGTAGGAATCTGGGGATCAGTATGTCCAGGAGTGACGAACGCATGAATCCAACGCCCCACTGTAAGGCGATGTTCTGAAAGATTCCTGCTGGAGAGGTCAAAGGGTCTCCCTCAACAACTCTCCTGATCCGGCCTGCCACACAGTTGGTGAACAGACGCATCTGTCATCAAGACCAGTTCAAACCTCTCCACATGAACCCGGCCACTCCTACTTGGTCACCAAACGTAGCGAACCACTTGGGGTGACCTATGGCAGAGTTGTCGATTATCCAATAAATGATTTTAGGGGCGGCGGTACCCGTACCCATAACCGCCTCCCAAATTGAGATTTCAGATCACAAGGAACATTAGAAACACTAATATCTCACTGCGAGCGACACTTGAGATGATTATGTTCCTACACGGTGGTTACGTCCAACTATATCAGTAGTTGCCGATACAGGGCAATCAATGAACGTTTTTGAACGTTTCACGGCAATCACATCAGGATTGATCAGGAAGTTCTGTACTTCCTAGTTTACTTTTTTTACTAGTATAGTATAGTTTTATTTTCGCCGGTGTGTCTCATTAAATACATTCTACTTATCCCTTCTTTGAAATATTATTATGGTCAGGTAGATGTTTTAATTATTAGAACGGTCTTGGCCTATGGATGTGAGGCGGGAACACTGACAGCAAAGTCTGCGGAACGGCTGGACACCTTCGAAAGAAAGGTACTTCGTAGAATCTTAGGAGCGGTGCGAGAGGGAGAGGCATGGAGAATCCGCCACAATAAGGAGCTATATGACATCTACCAAGCTCCCAGACTCTCTACTCATTTACGGCTCCAAAGACTAAGATGGGCCGGACATGTGCACCGAATGCCAAGCACACGTGTACCAAAGAAGGTTCTAACAGAACACCCGGGAGGCAAACGAAAGGCGGGCAGACCTAGGCTGAGATGGGAGGACGATGTCAGGAAAGATGAAAGAGGACTACTCCATGTTGCAGATTGGAAGACGACGGCCGAGGACAGAGGGCGGTGGAGGCTCATGTTAAAGGAGGCCAAGGCTCGAAATGGGCTGTAGCGCCATTGAAGAAGAAGAAGAAGATGTTTCATAACAATATTTTTTTGTAAACTTTCAGGTCACATATCGTCCCTCTTTCCCATCAGAGTTGAGGACCTGATTATTCCGTGCACATTGTACAATGATTTAAACAATGTACAATTGTACTTGAACATTATTCTGTAGTGCCTTTTGTAACGAAGATTTCCATGTTAATTCTCGCACCGAAGTAAATTACCGCTGAAGTCCTCCATCACGTTAGCCCGGCTTAAAGGAAAGTTTTATCTTACGGGGTAATTGAATAATACTACGGGAGGTTAAGAAAGGTTGTTATCTAGTTACTCTGATCCTAACTAGATCCACTTGGATTGTAAATTGTTTAATTATTTTAAGGATTGTAACATTTTCACAAAACATAAAATCGTTTTATTAGATTTTCATTTACTGGTTTTCATATCATATGGAATTTGCCTTCTAGCCTGAGGTTGGCTGTTATCAGGAAATTCTTCGTGACGCAGACTGAAGCCCGTAAAAACGGAACTGCACTCGTAGAAGTTACATAAGTGTTTAAACCACGTCTTCAAATAATCTTCCACGTGTTTATTCGTTATTTTATTATGATATCATCGAAATGCTTGGCTTTTTGATGATAACCATTTTTTTTAAGTTTTTAAAGAAATCTGTTTTTTTATAGTAAGAAAACTTTGTGTTTGACTTGATAATTTTTTTATTTAGAGTAAAAATACATATTAATTTAAAATGTAATTCTTGGATTCACTTGGGGAGAAGTACATTGCATTTCCTTCAATCCTTTTGCTGGAATCGCGAACCATAGCCCTAAGTAAATATTGGGTAATTAAATAAAAATGTTTTAATGGGAATAAGCGAAGCTGTGCTAATAAGGAAAAGCATTTCGACAACCTTCGTGGAAAAGCGGTCAGATCCTTGGCTGGTTAACGAATTCGAAACAATTCGTCTTTTTTAAATAAAATTTGTTTAAAATAATCCTTGTATATTTCATCGACTTACAGCAGGATTTCTTTTAGGAGAGTACGGTCGTAAAAATATGCCTTATGCCTGTGACAGACCACACTATAAGCGCGCTATATTATCGTGGCTTAACCTATTTTAGAATATCGCTACTTCTCACCGCTAATGTATGGCGAGCGATACGATGAAATAGGCCAAGCCTTGAGAGTTTGCCGCAAGTGTGTTACTAGTTTTTTATTTGTGTTTTCAAGTTCGAGAATACGAAGTAAGATATCTTCATATTGTTTATTATTGCTATTGTGGTGAGGATTTGAGTGTTTTGTTCTAGTATTTGGTTTTGTTTAGTTAATAGCTCGTCGTCTAATGATGAACTATCAACAATGCTAGGATTAGCCGTAGGTACAACATTTAAACATTTCTTGCGTTTAATTTGTGCACGTTTCTTCTTGCTAAGGTGTCGGCATGTACTTTCAGCCACTCCCCCGCAGTGAAGATGAAAAGTTCCTTTGCATGTGGTGCACGCGAACACAAATTCGGCGGAGAATGTAGATTCCTGGCAGTCGTTGCAGTTTTTCATGTTGATTAGTTATTATTTATTATTGAAATGGGAACGTGTATAGTAATGCAGAGCGCTGCTCACACTGAAGTGAATTCACTTTTATATTTTCTGGTATATTTATTATTATGATATTTTGAAAATGAAAGTAGAAATAAATAGTTTTTGCACTTGTATTTTTGTGTATTTAACACAGGTATGAACTACAGGAACAAATAGTTGGGTTAACTTGCGAATTCAATCACTGTCAGTTCACAGATCTTATTCACATTAAATCACTGTAAGAAGGCCGTTTAGATTCAGCTAAATAGTATATTTCACTTGAGTAGTGTAAATGTAAACATCAACCGACGGATTGAATGATTTTTATGATTTATTTACTGTGTAATAAGATTAGTTTTGAGGAGCGATTTTTTTGCGTGCGCACTGTTATTATAGGTAGTTATTGTTTAGCCCTATAAAGGAGTATGGACGTAAAGTGTAAGGCGGTGTTTATAGTAATGCTCCTAATAATAATAAAATTTAATAAAAAATTATATTTTTTTGTTAATATTTGATTAATTCGGTTATTTTTTTAAGTATACGAAATTTACTTCAATTCCTTTCAATTGATCGATTAATAAAATTCTTGTGTTGCTCTTTAAAAGCTAAAGTTTTATTTTATCAGGTTTATATCACCTGTAAGGTTATTAAGTATTTTTTTCCAAATTTCTAATTATGATTTATTTATTTTAAAATCGGTGAAATATTGCCATATTCGTTTGCGTTCTGTTTTACTTCTACGTCGTGCATCACTTGTCATTTTGACGTTGAAATTCTAACTGTAAAGTACTGCTTTATCGACGACGCGAAACACAGCGAAATTCAAAATTTTAGGGAATACATTTCTTTCGGATGTATATTTTTAAGAAAGTTTGATTTTTATAACACAAATTATAAATTATGAAAATTTGGTGGTAAAAAAAACTCTCTCCGAATTTAAACATGGAGTCACTCGTGTCTGTGTGACATATTTTAAAACAACGCGTGGGTGTGTTAAGCAAGATCCAATGCTGAAAAAAGACAGAGAACAAAAGGATTTACAAATTTGATATCTTCAGCAACTGTTTGCTTGTGATTGAGGTTATGAAACATTGTAGTTTTAACATTTCGAGAATTCAACATTGATTGGTGGCGACGCACGGTGTCGCAAAAAGGTGTTTTTTCGCACATGGTATTTTTATGAGACATTTGTTAAGTATTTTTTCATAATTTCTTTAAAAATCCTTCAAATAAATATAGCATTGAGTGAAACAAATTTGGTCTCCTGTAATTAAGGTTAAGGTACTGAAAAAAAATCTGAAACACAAAAATTGCGTTAGTTTAATGATTTATTATTATTACATTTACATTTTTATTTATATTTTATAACTTCTTTTACACATTATGTTCTGGATGGAGTAGCATAAGTAAAAATGGATGCTTAAAAAATAAGGCGTAGATACTGTAGGGCAGGGGTGCTCAAACTTGAACTGCTGGCGATCTACCTCAATATTATTAGATTCCGATCGATCGACTCTGAGAGGCTGCAAGTATGTGTGATGCAGGATTGTCGTCTATGTAGGCAGGGTGTATCGTGGCGCAGGTATAAGTGTATATATAGGGAAGTTGCACAATTGCATGGCCACGAATCCACATAGAATTTGGAGGAACGATAGAAATTAGTTTTAATATGCATTTTTTTTTAGTCAAGGTAGGTGGAGGTCTGCACTAAAAAGTCAATAAAAAAACTTATATTTATTCAAAATTGCAAGTTTATTGGTTCTTACAAAAAACAAACGAGTTCTAGTTTCTGAACTTAACTGAATAATGACTTTGGATGTTGAAGCGTGGCACTGCATGTCCTCAGCATACTTTTCATACGATGGTACGTAATTACCGAGTGCTAATCGCAAGCACGATGACATAATATATGTTCGTCAGTTAGTCGATTGCGATATTTTGAATTCTACAAACTACAAATAAATAATAAAAAAAGAAGACATGAAAAATGGGAAATTTTTCTCGAGATCGACTCAAAAAGCACTCGCGATCGACTGGTCGATCGCGATCGACCGTTTGAGCACCCCTGCTGTAGGGTAACTTATAGGGAGTTCACATCTCCCAAAAATAACAATAGTATTTACGGTTCCCTACATTCACGTGCGACTGGTAACATTACAACCTCGCGCGAGATGCCTCACGCGGAAATCATTTCATTCTCTTTCCAGTGGTCTCAGCCGCCGGTTTAGCCCTAAATCCCCTCTAACTTACGCGATCTGTTCTGTTCATAAAATTATTGGAACGTGAGTTTGTTAAAATAAAAACTAAATTGAAAATATTCGAATTCTGATTTTACACACCCACAGTAATCACGCAACTTTGGATTCTGCGGATTGGAGAACCACAGAATCATCCAGCTAACAACCCATTTAAATTGGCGATAAATACAATCCTCCAAAATACTTAATTGAATAGAAACGTCTCTCAATAATTATAAAAAAAAAAAACAATTCACTCCCAGAAAATAATACTATTATATTTGCAGTACGTAAAAGAAGGAAGATTTCAAACAATTAGGTAAATAATTTTTGGGTATGTAGGTACCTAGGAACTAAAAACAAATCTTGATTAATATAAATTTGGTGTGTTCAAATTTATTTTAATTTTACAAGACTTACTAAAAATATTTTTAGATAGAGAAATAAAAATCCACATTCACGATACAGCTCTCCGAACTATCCAAAAATACAAATAAATAACTAGTAAAAAATATGTCTCCAATTTTTTAAAAGTAAAAACTAGAAGATATTTAACATATAAAATATTAACGATACGAGCCATCGAAATCAATAAAAAAAACTATCATCATTATAAGATATCGTTTGTCCCACGACTATGTCCACGCTGATTGCATTACGATCAAATAACATCAAGATAATCCTCAAAAAGTTTTTTCAATCAACAACGCTTAGTCAAATAGACACCTTAGTCAAATTCAAATTGGATAGTGCCGATATTTATTTCGTACATTAACTGCTTTAAATTTTTATTTATAAAATAAAATGTCTTTCAAATAAATCCTTGTATGTGCGCGTGTGTATGCATGAGTGCCACCAAAAATTGATAGAATTTATTATCATTTACAGCGAGTCCATCTGTTAAAGTTTTAGCCCGATCCGAAAATTAATAAGAAGGTCAAAAAATCCGAAGGTTAATTTTCAAATGGATGTAATTAAAAATTACCTGTTTACCCGTTTTCAATCAAGACACTGAAATTTAACGGATCGAGGTTAATGTACAGCTACGTATACATGCGCAAGCCGAACTGCCGAGCTGAATATCAAGTTATGGGAAAGCAACGAAGCAAACGTAAATGGCCCGAAACGCCGCTCGGCTCGGTTTGCGTTTCGGTTCACAAATGTATACGTACCATAAGACATATGAGTGTTTATATTGGTGCACACAACGTCTGCTCCGTCTTACGGCAATTTCCGGCGAGACTTTAGATCGAGGCACTGCTAAATGTTACCGATCCAAATTGAAATTCGACTTCGAACTTCTTATTTGCATTCGTTCGGAGCAAACACTCTGTTAACCTCGGTGCGAGATTGCTCACTTATTCTAAAGAAATCCAGTGCTATAAGTACAAGTAGTCTATAGACACTCTCACATAGACAGCTTAAAGTTTTGATTTTGAGTTTTTTCCCAAGAATTATCAATAAATATGCATTGCTTAGTGCCTAGTCATAAAAAAAGCCATTGAAATCTTTGCTTGTTGGGAAGAAATTTTTCCAAAGACTCTCGAACTGTGAGAGCTTCTTATTGTGGTCTCGACCTAACGCAACTATTTTGAGCGCATAATGAAAATAGGGTTTCAAAGTATTCCAGTATAAAAAATGGTTAAAATAACATAACGAAGGTGAGTAGTAGCTGATTTAACATTTATACATAGAATTTTAAACAATAACGTCGAATGTACCGAACTTATTGGATGTCAACATACCTTTTAGACGCACACGACATAGGAAGCTACAAGCCAAAAATGTGCATATTCTTTGTATATTATTTTATATTTTAGGTAATAGGCATTAAAATCGTTGACAAAGGGAGTCTAGAAACGTTCGATTTCAAGCAAAAAACTGGTTTTTATTTATTTTCTAAATAATTTTATAAGAAAGTAAAAAAATTTTATCAAGTGAAACTGTCACAGACATATGAATATATAGACTAGAAATTAAAGGTGAGGGGTAAAATCAACTGTTGAAGAACGAAGGGGGTAAAGCTGACTGTGATTCGTCAATAAATCAATCTGACAGTATATAGGCATCTCGCATTATAATATCACCATTTAGTTCTTAAAAGTAAAATCTGCTTTTGAATGAATAGACATTTTTACATGGGAGCGCAAATTAATCGCCACGTTATGAACAAATTTGCGAAGTCCAAATTCGGCGAAAAAAAATTTCTTCTTCTATTTTCAGAGTCGAATATTTTGTTTACGTATTTAGTTAAGACACTTTTATAAGTGTTCATAATTTACTTCCCAGTAACAACGATGCGCACACTTGAGAATCGCTACATTCGACCAATGTTGGCTCGATGTGATGTATATGTTTCTACAACTGATTCATATTATACGACGTGAATAAGCTTAAAATGATGCTTACATATGGAATGTAATACGGCAATTGGGTTTATTCTCTTTTTCACATATATTTTTACAAGTTTTCATATCACAAACCACTATTTTGCCGTGTTATTTCATAAAATGCCTCGACCATAGCTCGACGCTAGTTCGAACAAGAATGATGACGTCACATCCTCAAGATTCACGGGAAGCCATACGCGAGCCCAGCCGGCTCCAATGGAACCGGTATGGGGAGTGGGGAATAATACACTTTTAATCACTTAGGGCAGGTCTACTAATATTCATATGTCTATGGTCACAGATAATTTTAGCTATAATAATGTATTTTTTAAAAGTTCTTTTAAAAAAATATATGTTTTTAGTAGTTTACATTTATATTTTTTAATAAGTAATTATTTGTATCTACTCAAGCGAAGCGATAGGAAAATTTTCAATTTATCTAAAGCATATTTTTTGGTATTCATAATGTACACCAATTGGTTATAAAGATTAATCAAAATAGTGATTTGGCATTAAGCTTCGCCTTAATTACAAAATGCAGCATCTAATTCTTCATACATTCATATTTCGGAGCAAATACTCTGTTAACCTCGGTGCGAGATTATTCTAAGGAAATCCGGTGTTAGGGTTACAAATAGTCTATCTATCTCACATAGACAGTCAAAAGTTTTAATTTTGAGTGTCTTCCCAAGTTACAATAAAATGCCATTGAAATCTTTGTTTGTTGGGAAGAAATCTTTCCAAAGACTCTCGAACTGCGAGAGCTTGTCATTGTGGTCTCGACCTAAAGCAAATATTTTGAGCGCATAACACAATTTCCACAATGAGCAACGGAGTTTCAGAATATTCCATTTTCACAAATAAATCCTAAGAACAACAAAGATGCTGTGTGGAGGGTTTTTTTGAGGAGATAATAATTGCGAGGCAATAATTTTATCATGAAGCTTAACTAGCAAACAAAACTGTTTTAAATTTAACATTACATGAAACTTTAACAGATGGAGTCGCTGTAGATTACAATAATTTCTATCAATTTTTGGTGGCACTCATGCATACACACGCGCGCATACAAGCATTTATCTGAAAATAGAAGACATTTTATTTAAGAAATAAAAATTTACAGCAGTTAATGTACGAAATAAATGTCGATATTATCTAAATAGAATTTGGCTTAGGTGTCAGCGTTATTCCTCCTGGGAAGAAAGGTTCACTCATGATGTGTTATCGTTAAAATAACTTTGTTTTTAGGTATAAGAAAGCATTCGATAGGTACTCATGTTGTGTATTCACGTGACAAATAACTTGTCGCGCACAGTTCGTACACGTTGCTACTGAAATCACGAGACACACGTCGGCGTCGCACTTGTGTCTTTTTTCCCATAGAAGCGATGGGACATTGTGAATTTTGACGATGAGAACACAAGAACAAGTCGTGGAAACGACTCTTTCTCTTGTGACGAATGTCATTTATCAATCAAATCAGTTTCAGTTCATTATTATTTAATCAGTAGTAATCGAGCTTTGAAATATCGACTTACGACCAAAACGAACATGGCGTATTTTTAAATATCACAAACGAGTATACGGAGACTTCAAATCTCGGGCAAAGCCGGGTCATAACTCTAGTAACCACCAGTAATGCATAAATTCGGTTCTACCACTAAATCTCTAACCGTTCCGCTCCAGAAGTAGAAGCTGAACGTAAAGATGAAGTCTCAAATAAATACGAACGATCGCAATGAAGGTTCCCGGCTTAGTCTCAGAAATCTAGCTTCATAAAAATATAATGACATCGTCTGGCGTGCTTTATGACCTCGCTCGCTTAATGAGAGAGTGGAGGACCCTTCATATCGGCTACATTCATTAGGGGCATCTTCATCTATCTGCCGAAAGCCATTTTACCGGTCGTAAAGCCGCGAAAGCCTTCCTAAGCTCACCGCAGCGGTTTTATCTTCCAATATGTGCATTTAGAATTAAAAACCACTCGGTTTGAAACTCGGTTGGATTTTGATTTAATGTACAATGTTGCAAGGTTTCAAATTGCATTTGAAAATGGCAAAAATGATAACGTTAAACTGGTCTTTCATGATGATCTCAGTGGTTTTGTAGTTAAGCTACTGACTTTGAATCGTGATGTTGCGGAAGTAATAGCCTACTTATTTTAATGAAGATAATATTGGTAGTTCTATCACCAAAGGAATGGAGTCGGATTAGCTCAGTGGTAGAGCAGAGCCCGGACAAAGCGAAGGTCCTGGGTTCAATTCCTATATGCGACCGTGTCTTTTTTTGATTTTTCTGTTTAAAATTTGCATTGTCCCGGCCTTGTGATCTAGGAGGCTTGTCATAATCCCCTCCTATGTAATTCCTTCCATGTGTCATTCTGGTAGTGCAATATTTGTACGTGGAATTCACTTGCGTGTTATTTCGTCCTGACCCCTATAATACAGCGAGTGCTGTTCCCATTGCAATTGAGTTACATTGCAGAATACATCACTCTCCTTTTACATGTTGCTATCAAACGTACGCTTAAGAGATTCTTGATAAATTGAGATCTCTGAAGAAAAAGACTTAGAGAAATTGAACAATTCTTCAAAGTTAATTTGAAAGATTTTTTCAAGTTCTATTATTATTTCTATATATAATAACAGAACATGAATAGGACCTCCACAAAACCCGAAAATGAACTTTAAATTTGAAAAATTCTTCAAATTTAATAGTATATTTTCAAGTTCTATAAACATTCTGCTCGAAATCTGTTTCACATCACTGAAATAATAATAAAACTTGTTACAAGAGTTTACCAATCTTGAAAACGCGTGAGAATTTTATCGCAAATTTTCATTAACGAATGTCCGAACTGAGTCTGTAAAGCCGGCCATATAATTGTAGGAGTCTGACTATGGTTGTGGCTCCGTACTATGCTGAAAAATTATGCTGATGACAGTATCTACCTGGCTACCGCGTCAGCAAAGATATGACCACTCATCGATTGCGTAGAGCGTAGTTATTGAATGAAAAAATGTTTAACTACAGAATTATATGAGCTAAAATTACGCCCCTTATAGTAAAAATCCCTCATCCCACTACAGCTGGTGAGTTTTGTTCTTTATTGAACTCTTATATTGTTTTACAGCATTTAGTTCAAAATCCACCGCCCTCGGTTGAACTCAAACGCTTCGTCAGAGATCTTGGGATCTTGATGAATTCCGAACAGCTTCTAATAAATGTAGCAAAAGTTCATGTACACCGATACTCGTTTATTGACCTCCTCAGAGTCAAGCTACCTCTCTGATAAATATGATTACGTTCCCAAACATAATGGCCTTATATTCTGTGTATTCTATAAATAATTTATATGACTTCTCTTACAGCAGTTTGAAATGCAGTGCGCAAGCCCATCTCTGCCATAACACAAGTAGCGCTCCCAGGAATGCAGAATCTCATGGGTGAGATTCGGCTCAGGTTACCGGGCTATACCCTGCATCTTCTGAAATGATTTATCTATCAGAAGGTATGAAATATTCACGCGGTTCAGGGCGGCATTAGCATACAAATATCCCGCCGTATGAAGATGTTTCCTGGGTCGATATTGAGCCAATACCTGCCAAGTGGGCCAAACAAAATCAAGCGGGGCTTACTTTTTCATATTTGTTTGCATAACATATCCACAATTCAGGCATTATTGCTTCGCTTTCGCTATAAATTTTGTTTAACGGGTGTGTTTTTAAGCAGTTCTGGGTTAAAATTGATATTGATTTTCTAATAAAAGGTGTGTGTGAAGCTTTGTCCAACTGATCAACTAGAATCACTTGTTCAGTAATTGTATATTTTGTGGCAACGTTTGCAGTTAAATAATAGTTTTAACAACTGTTTTTAAAAAAATCAAATCAACAGAGTGGATAATCTTGTCAGTATTGCCCTCGTGTAAGACCACCGTTTAGAATTGAAACGTAGCTTGAAATGGCTTTAACCGCGTTTGATGACCAGATCTGAATAGTCAGATACTTCTCCACCTTCCTCTTCTCGTCTCCTTCCCCTCCGCATTACTTTCAGCCTCATGACATACCCCAATTGGGAATTCCAAAGTCTCACTAACTCCAGCCAGTTGGTACTCCGTGCATTATTCACATTTAAAAACGTTTGAAAAACGAGTTTGGCTTTTGGCTTTGAATTGCTAAGATGGAAAGCTTTCGCAACTGTTTTCGACTTTTTGGCTCTAACCACCAATTGAGGAAATAATCATTCATTGATTGTATTCGGGTTAGAATTAATGGTATCATCTGCTTCCTTTGAAGTTTTAAAGACTTGGGCTGTGACAGCGATTTCATGTGTATTCGTAAACTTTTTGCCTTGGTGTAGACGTTAAAAACGATGGGACAAACACTTCGTTGTTATTGATTCCAGATATATCTTCAGAGACACGTACTTTGTCATTTTTTTAAATATTGCACAGGAGTCCCAACAAGTCTCTGGTCACGTTTATTGGGACTAAATAGGGCATGTTGTGAGGTTCAAGTTACAGAAATAATTTCTTACTTCTAGCAAAATTTATTGAACATCAAAATTGTTTCTTCAGCAGATTTTATTTTATTTATTTTATTTCATTTAAACGCCCATAGGGCTTTTACATATAATAATGTACATCTTTATTTTTTTAGTTATACATTTTATATAAAAAAAAATACATATAGATTACATATAAAAATGTCAGATTTAGCAAAATATAGGTTACATAAAATATAAGAGTTTAAAAAATTAGGTATGATAGAGTGCAAATAAGTGCGACAAAAAATATAAAATTTGCCAAAATCCTCCAAATCAACGATAATGTTAATAAGAAGGTATAAAATTAGTTGATAACAATAGTTTACAAAGTATGTAAAAATAGTTCGCACATACTCCGTTTAAAGTTGGCCAAGTTCAAATTATTGTCAAATACATTTATATTATTTAAGTATTTGTTACCAAGACTGTGTAAACGTTGTATTGGAGAGTGAAAACTATAGTTGGAATGAGATGTATGTATGTAAAATGTTGATATTTGCCTAGTTGTTCGTGTAGGTATGTGTAGATTTATTAAATGCAGGAGTTCACAACAATCGAATTTAGAGTTCAATAATTTTAATAAAAAGGTTAGGTCGTTTATTTTTCTTCTGTTTTCTAATGTCGGAATATTTAAATGATTCAATAATGACTGGTAATTTATGTGTTCTAAAGGGATGTTAAGTTTAAAATTGACGAAGCGTAGAAATTTTCTTTGAATTCTTTCAACATTATGAATATGTACATTGTAGAAGGGTGACCAAACTATGGAGTTATGTTCTATCAGGCTTCTAACAAGGGATATGTACAATAGTTTTATGATTTGTAAAGATTTAAAGTTTTTAATTGTTCTTAATATAAAACCTAATGTTTTCATACCCTTATTCACAGTTTGTTGAATGTGGGCCGTAAAGTCTAGTTTCTCATCCATTATTATGCCAAGATCTCGCATTTCCTTTACTCTTTCCAAATTTGTTTTATTTATTGAATAGCCAAAAAATTGTGATGTTTTTTTTCTGGAAAAGGTCAAAATTTTGCATTTTTCTACATTTAAATATAAATTGTTTTGTGAACACCACTTATTTAGCATGTCTATATTAGATTGAAGAACTTGACAGTCGTTTAATGAGGTTATTTCTTTATATAATTTAATATCGTCGGCGAATAGCAGTACATTGACATTTTCAAAGCAGTTGACTATGTCATTTATAAAAACAATAAATAAAATTGGGCCAAGATGACTACCTTGCGGTACACCACTAGTGGCCAAAAATGGTTTAGATAAAAAAGATTTTATTTTAACAAGTAAAGTTCTACCAGATATGTAGCTACTTAACCAGCTTAACATATTTGCTCTGATTCCTATAGCATGAAGTTTTTGGATCAGTACTTTGTGAGACACTTTATCAAAGGCTTTCGAAAAATCAGTATATATACAGTCAACTTGTTTATTTTTAGAAAAAGACTCCAATATATAGTTTTGAAACAGTAGTAAATTTGTTGTAGTTGATCTACCTCTAATGAAGCCATGTTGTTTGTCATTTATTAATTTTGTTAGTGTAGGATATATTTCTTCCAAAACTAAAGATTCAAAGATTTTGGGTAATACAGATTGTATGCATATTGGTCGATAGTTTGAAATGTCAGTCTCGTCACCTTTTTTAAATATTGGAATAATATAGCTGGATTTCCAGTAGACGGGAAAATATCCAGAGGATAGTAGGTGGTTAAATAAAATGGTTAGTGGTTTAGACAATACGGAGGAGCACTGTTTTAGGAAAATTGGCGGGATGGTGTCCGGGCCTGCAGACTTGTTTATGTCTAAGGAATTTAATTTTTTTTTGCAAGATTCTTCGGTGATGTAGCAGTCTGTTAAATGTGTGGTTTTTTTGAATGTGTATGAAGGAATATTTTCTTCTAGTGTTTCATCATCATAAACATTTTTAAAGAAGTCAGAAAAAAGATTTACAATGTCTTGCGTATTGTTGGCGTATTTGTCGTCCATGTGCATTTCTGGAGGATAGTCTGTACTGTCGTTGTTTATTTTTTTAATAAATTTCCAGAGATTGTTTGAGTTTAAGGCTGTGTTCTCGATAGAATTTATATATGTTTTATAACAGATTTTAGAGAGATCTTTGCATTTTTTCCTACTTTCACTGAAATTTGTATAGTCGATTTTCTTCAGAGTTTTTTTGAATTTTTTATGAAGTATTTTTTTTTGTTTTAGTGAGGCTATTAGTTCTGATGAGAAGTAAGTTGGATATGTATGTTTTTTAGGAGTAAATAGTGGTACATATGATTTGATAGTGGTGGAGAATATTGAATATAGATTTTCTAAGGAATCGTCAGTATTAACATCAGACAAAAAAGACCAGTCGACATGCGAAAGATGAGAATTTATAGATTCAAAATCTGCTTTTTTGTAGTTGAGAGTTTTTTCAACGGGTTTCGGCTCGACGCCACATATATTTAACTTAATATAAAGAGGGGGGTGATGGTTATCAACAGGTAACAGAGGATCATTACATTTCTCAATGAACAATTTAGGATAATTTGATATTGCTAGATCTAGTAAGCGATCATTTATGTTGTATATAAAGTTATGTTGTAAAAGATTTAAAAAATTTGTCATATCTAAAATCTCACGTGCACGATCATTTTGACTTTCATTAACAATGAAACCACTATCACTTGTTTTCCATTTTAGGTTAGGGAGGTTGTAATCCCCGAGAATAATAATTTTAGAGTTAGGATATTTGTAGAGTAGATTTTCAACGTCTTCGCTGTGGCTTCGATAGTTTCCGGCATCAGATAGTGGCGGTGTGTATAAAGTTGCAATTATTATCTTTTCTACAGTGGTATCAATTTGTACAAATAGTTGTTCGAGTGTATTATTTTTTGTTTTGAGTTTTCTTGACATCAATTTCTTCTTTATTGCAATTAGTACTCCGCCTCCCCTTGTTTTGGAACTGGATTTAGAGTTTCTATCGCAGCGAAAAATTTTGTAGTTGTTGAGTCCGAGTTCTGTTGATTTTATTTCCGAGTCGAGCCAAGTTTCTGTCAGCACATATACGTCGTAATGGTGTAGCGATATTGTAGAACGTAGTTCATTTAATTTGGTGCGTAGTCCCCGCGCGTTCTGGTAGTATATCTTGAGTTTGCATCGTTTTTTGGCGGTGTTTGCACTATTTTAGGGTTTCCGTTTACATATTTTATAGTAATATCATTTTCGCCATTTGTCTTTCGTTTTTCCAGTTCTTCTCTTAGATTTTTTAGATGTTTTTGTTGAAAAATTGTAGCATCGGGGTATATCCTTGTGTTGTTTTTTAAAAGATGACGTTTACTTAGTAATTTTCTGGATGTTGTGGAGTTATTGAATTCTATTTTAAGGGACCTTGGTTTTTCAACACTTGGTTTTCCAATGCGGTAAACACGTAGCATATCACGGTTTGCGGTATCATCGAGAGCAGAGATTAAAACCGTTACCTTGTTTTTGTCATCTATTAATTTGTTGGCCGCAGTCGTTTCAGTGCTTTCGGGTATATTACAAAGAATGATGTTTTTAGCTCTTTCGCTACGCTCATTAATTTCAGAAATTACCTCGCAAATGTCGAGGTTGTTTTGTGGGGCTGGGATATTTATTCCGATTTCCTTATAAGCCCATAATTCACCCTCTAGACTAGCAGATATTCGAGTTCTATGGCTTGTCTAGGACCCAGTAGTGGAAAGTTTGAATGTTGGAAGTTTTATGTGAATTGGCAAGTTTTTTCAAAATTATATGATAAAAATCAATTCAGTAATACCAATTCAGGATTTTAGTGATGACTCTCTTGTTATTTTGGCTGTAGGTAAAATGATCGTAAAAAAAATGATCGTAAGCAAAATGATCGTAAGTAAACGATCGTCACCAAAATAATCGTAAGCAAAATGATCTTTAACAAAATGATCGTCAGCAAAATGATTGTAAAGAAAAATGATCGTAATCGAAATGATCATAAGCGAATGATCGTAGGCTAAATCGTTAGCAAAATGATTGTAAGCAAAATAGCGTCTGTGTGTCGTGTTAATGTTAAAAGAATTGATATAATTTATGTGAAATCATTTATTATTATGAGATATTGTACTGCATACCGAAAAAATCATTTGATTACTTGCCGTTGTCATAGTAAATGCTCCTTTTACAGACTTTATATTATGCAAATCTAAAAAAGAGTTAACAGCAAATATTACATTATTTGCGTATTTACAAACATTTTTTTGTGTTAACGTACAAATGGCAAATTGCAATCTTTTTGCTTACGATTAAAACGTCGGGTACCGTTATTTTAAGGCATTGATACCCGAAATAAGCGTATTAAGTTTTTCACAAATTTTGCCCTATATCCGAGATTTCGTCGGTATTTAAAGTTACTAAATGAAAGGGCCTTTAAATATAACTTTTAAATGCCAACATCTTCCCCATTCCGCTAACTCACTTAGCTAAATAATTAATTTCCCGAATCATCAATTATTTAAAATCTTTGAATGTGTTCTTTAATTTGGGTGGAAATTTAACTTTTTCTAGGAGGAGAATCACCCCTCCACGAATTGCTTAACTTTTAACTTTTCGGTGAAATCTTTAAAAGCTCCGAGCGGCAAAGGTTAATAATTATGTTCATTCAGTGGAAAAGTAGTTGAAAGTTTGACTTGCCTTTGCCAGGTAGGTACACCAATTTACATAATAATGATTGTTTGGAGTGGCGCAACCTTCATCAGTCATTTTAACTTGGGAAGTTGGTATCACTGTAATCTCAAGCCGTTTGAAACGTACTTTTTTAAAAGTCCCAAATTAATAAGCTTTGTGGATAAAATAATGTATAAAATATGTTTTCAGTAAGGTATCTATTAAGAAGTAAGTTTCTTGGCTTACAAGTTTAGGTTAAAATCATTTTATTAGATACTACAAAATTATTGCTTCTAGAGTGACACAATAATCGGAACCGGTGGAGCTTTAAAAATTTAGGAAAGCAACATTTAGATAAGTATCATTTATGGGGATTAGTAACTTTTTAGGAGTATATTCTACGTATGTTGGTACTATTTAAGTAAGTTATGTTTTGGTAAATAATGTTTCAGGGATGACTGTAGTAGGTGGGGAGAGAAGAAGAAAGAAGAGGAATGTTGTGAAATAGTCACTGGGCTGTTGCAGATCTGCACACCAAGTATTGCTTTTGTTCTTTTTCTAGGAGGATGTTCTGATTGTACCATTTAATGGATAAACAACAATATTTTTTTTGGTACAATATTTTTTTACATTTATAGTTAGTTATCCAGTAATGTTGGCCTCACTGGGTGGCTTACCCGTGCTGAGGCCTTAATTTTATAATATACAAATAAATAATATACATAATACATCTTAAGAGATATATATATATATATATCTTTTGAGTGTTGTGTGTTTTATATTGGTTTTGTGTGTTACGTGTAGGTTTTATTATATTATGTTATGAAATATTGATAATATTGTCTTTTTGTTCTTTAATCCATTATGTAATTTTGTGTCTGGATTTGTTTTTGTTTTTTTTAATTTTATTTTCTAGTCTTAGACTGTTTCGAAAGCTGTTATAGCATTGTATTGATAGTGTCTTTGTCCAAAGCTTGTATTTACTGTCGGAGTTTTTATGTTTTCTTTGTACGCTTGTCTGCTCTGTTAGTTATATTTGCCATAGTGTTTCGATACGTTTTGTGATTTTGCAGGGGTGCCCAGCTTCATGGGGTGAGGTTTGTTCTTGGCGGCGATGCGTTTGCCTATCAACTGCGTGGTGGACCGGAACGGAAAAGGCCGGTTGAGGGAGATATTTTGACTTCTCCAGCTGGAAAATTTGACTTCAGCTTAGAATATGCTTACACCACAGCATGAGGGATGGATTTATAGGTCCGTCACTCCTGGACAAACTGACCCCAAGAACACTACCCACCATTTATACTTATTGCGATCCCAAAACTTTTTCTTCTTCTTTCCTTAAAAACATCCTACACACGGCGTTACCAAAGATGACATTGGCTTTGAGAAAAATTGTTTTACTCAAAACAGTGAGTAGTAAATCTAAAAATATATATAATGGTATCTCTTTTTCCCGTGGAGTTATACATTATTCAAAGTTGCGCTATAAAAGCCTCTTAACTTTCAATGACCTCGCATGGCTACGGTATGCCACCTTACATTGCAATTAGTACGAGAAGTTTCTACCCAGGATACTTCCCTTCTTTGCTGGCACTAAATTCAATTAGTCAGGGAAGACCTTGCGGGACTTGACTGCAGCGGGATTCTGAGTGAGATTTTGTCTTGCTCGTTTACGATGATGAAGTTGACAAGAGTGTTACATGACTAAATAACACAGGTGTGAATTACACGTACCTACCTACCTATATTACAATGCCAAAAATACACACCGACAGAATGATGGCGTTAGTGTAATTATGGTAACAAAAAAAAGTTTTTTCATTTTCAAGTCAAAATATTGACCGACAGAATTACATATTGAGAGAATTGCACCTGCTAGAGATACAACTAGGTACTTGAATTACCCACTCCAAAAAAACTAACTTTTTTCAAGCATTATAATACACCATAGATGGTGTTAATGTAATTATTGTAACAAAAAAAAGTTTTTTCGTTTTCAAGTCAAAATATTGACTAATTATATTTAAAGTATATGACTAGTTTACGCCCGAGTACATTTTGTAGATGAACACAAATAAAATAAAAAAAAACGCCTAAATTATAACGTACTTTAACCTTTAAAAACAGTTTTTGACATGTATAATTTGAGTAAGTAGATGTAATTGAAGTACCACGTGAAAGTGTCCAAATGTGTAATATCGGCTTTGTATAATTTCGTCCGAGAAATTCTAATGATTTTTAGAAATATCATAAGAAATTGGTACGAGAAATTTTACTGATTTTAATGTAACAACATTGAAAATAGAGTATCTATATTGAGAATAGGCTGTATCTAAGTAAGTCACAATGATACTTAATTCTGTACTTGAAATGTGTTTTTCTTTTGCTTTACTATCTTAAAGTTTATCGTGCTCTATCGTATTCTTATATTATATATACGAGATATTATATCTAGCTTGCAAATATAATGGTTGTGGTACCTCCGCCCCGGCAACGATTTATTAAATAACCAACACTTCTGCCATAGGTCACCCCAAGTGGTTCGCTGCGTTTGTTGATTTAGCAGGGGTGCTTGGGTTCATCGGGTGTATTCAGGGTGCACCTGCTCACCTGCTGAGAGACTAGTTTGGAGAGACCCTTTGACCTCTCCAACTGCTTTGCGCCGCAGCGGGAGGGATATATTCATATGTCAGTCACTCCTGGACATACTTATCCCTATATTAGAGTCCCAACTGCTCCCGACCGCCTGGAGCCAGTAAAGCTATGGCCTCCCCAATTAGGGTATGTTGGGGGCTGAAGGCAGTGGTGAGGGGAAGGAGATGGTGAAGAGGAAGGTAGGGGTGTACCTGGCTATTCTAATCTGGTCACCAAACACGAATAAAGCCATTTCAAGCAACACCAGAGCAATACTAAGAGTGTTATCTACTCTGGAGCGTGGCGCAAGTACACAATATATTATTTAAATGTTACTAAAATGATACTAGCATCCCAAAAGATAAAATAAATACCTGAGGGAAATTATTTTCTCCAGGTTCTCCTGTGGGTTAATGATGAAAAAAAACATTGAATTCAAAAATCTTTCTGTCGCAGGGTAAAAACCCGGTCAGTGTGCTAATTTTTCATCCACAGCCTTTTGCATGGCCGTTACAAACGTTAAAATTAGCTCGATCGAAGACTACCAAAAAAAATATAACAAAAAATCGCCATTGTAATTATTTCTCCTACTACAGATTCGCCATAGTAATTTCAGGTGTGCCCCGCCATTGTTTCCCGGACATGTTCGTGTTTACAATGCCGGGCCGTTCAAGTGTTAAAAAACAAAAGGTCCGACAACGCCCGGTTAATTTATGTCCGGATTCCGTGCCGCCAGACAACGAGATAAAGTATTTCAGAATTCGACGGAGGAAAAGGGCGCCTGATTCTGAATGCCCTACATTTTCAGCGAAAAGATTTACCAGTGCAGGTGGAGAGGGTCACACCTTGTTAAGTGGTGTAACACCTTGTTTTATAGATAACGGGAAAATTATATTAAATACCATACCAAATGCTGCGTACATAACTGATACTACAAGCAAAATATAGATGCACTACAATTTGAAATAACGGAAAAAATACAGAGTGTAAAGCTTATACACCTACTTAAGGCGATGCACTACGTAGTAATGCAAAATCATGTGTTTTTGGTTTGAAAATTTGGTCGCCTTGAAATGTTTCAGAAGCTTTAAATAAATACCGCGTGTATAATACATCTTGGCCTTTGAAATGATCGAGTATTTTTTACATAAGTCTTTTTATAAGCCCAGAAAAAAATAATTTATTAGGCCTATGAAAACTACTTTAAAGTTCAAAATTTCCAACTTACAGACCCATTTTCGGTTATGGTTTTATTGTATAGTGTGGCAAATTAAGTTATTTATAAAATGCTCAGAAAACATTTAAATATTTATGTCTGAACATCCACAAAATAAAATAAAACGCACTTTTTGGCCATGTTTTCTTCTTGCCTAAATCAAAACGGCTGGATGGTGTTAAGCGGGAATTTAATCCTTATCGCCATCTACGTAAGGAGTGTTATTGATGGCGGCTCGATTCAAAATATTACACGACGTAGTGCATCGCCTTTAATAAATTAATTAATGAGACTAGTAGCGTTGAATTCGATATGGCAACGATCGTGGCTTCCCGTGAGGAGAGTGGAGGCCAACATCAGATACGCCGTGAATGCATTAGTTTTCGATGAGAAGATTGTATAATTTCAATGTAAACTAGTATCGTTAGATTAATTGGGGTACCTTGACTGTATCAATGTCTTTATTCAGACAACTCTACACTTCAATCATTATCAGATAATTAGCAATTTGTAGAACGTTAAAGCCGAACTGAAGCAAATGTGCGGAAGATGGTTTTGGATACAGCCATGGAATAAACAAGAAAGCTTTAAGTGCCTTGTGTACAAAATCGAATGGAAACAAATGTGTCACTGACCAATTACCCTTTGGTTCTAGACCATTTATCACATGGTCTGTCTCTTTTTCACTTGCCCGAAATGGTATATCTTAATCCCATTTGAATATCGTAATCATGGTGAAACACAGTTTTACATAGCCACAAATTGGGCTTACGTCCACGCCCACAAGGCACTTCTTGTGGTATTCTTTATTCTATGGATATAGCAAACATGCAGGACACTGGTTCAGCGGTGCCAGCGCTCGGGAGTAATTATTTTTGACTTGAAGGTAGACACCACCGCGCCGCAAGAGCAACAAATTTGAAATTTGTAAATATTACCATAATAAGAGACAACCACCAGAAACGAAGCATTGTTTGAAACGCGGCGTTAGGTAATTTGATTGGTAATCTGATCAGAGTACTTAAATTAAATTCTTAAGACATAAGATAAAGTAAGTTAGGAAGAAAGATTAAGTAAGTTCCTACTCTCAGTTGTTTGGCATTTTCTTTATACCTCAAGATCGATCCACTAAAGCATCCACTCGGTCTGTCATGGAAATCTTTCCAAATGTTCAGCAAATCATGGTTTTTGCGACCTGCAGAATCTTACGACGGTTTCACGCTTAATGTCTAACGAAAGTTCAATATTTGTGTTGGGAACTTATAGCCCAGTCAATGAAGGTTTTGCGTCGGAACTAATTCCCCGGAAGCTGAATTTTTCACAGATGTTAGAAGACCTTTAGACATGTATTTTTACAAAAGTCCCCGACTTTCCCCCTTGTGCTTCCTTCCCCACCCCCTCTTGAATATATTTTTAAAAGCCTTTCGGAATACGCTAATATCTCCTTAATGGTTTTATTAAATCAATTTTTTTTTTATTTAGTTTTTAATTAGTTATTCTAAAAAATTGTATTCTTTCATTTTTGCGAGAAAAGCTATACAATCTCTACAATTTATTAGTAAAGGAAAAATATCAGTTTTTAAAATAGTATTTCAGAATATATTTGCACATAACTTTTTTCTGAGCATGTTAACGAAAAAAAATAAATCAACAAAACTTGTAGACAATATTTTTAAATACAAAATAATGTATATAATGATGGGTTTTAAGTTATAATAAGGCACGTAGGCTGTTAATAAGGAGCACAGCGCGCGGCGGCTCGAACGCGCAGCGGTTCGCGGCGCAGCGAGAAGTTACAAAAACCTAAGGAAAGTTATGATTAATTCATAACTAAAATAATTTGATTTAATAAAACCATTAAGGAGATATTAGCGTATTCCGAAAGGCTTTTAAAAATATATTCAAGAGGGGGTGAGGAAGGAAGCACAAGGGGGAAAGTCGGGGACTTTTGTAAAAATACATGTCTAAAGGTCTTCTAACATCTGTGAAAAATTCAGCTTCCGGGGAATTAGTTCCGACATTGGGTCTTTTTTTCCCTTCATTGACTGGGCTATTAAGCCTGGAGTCAATTGTCTTAACTATCCATTCAAACACCGTCGCTGTTTGGAGATTTTTGGCCATCCCTAGAAAACTCTTCTAACCCCTTTTGACCGCCTACTGCTGTTTCCCTTCTGTTCAAAATTGTCAGGTAGTTTTCTTAAACATGATCTAGCCACCTAAGCTTAGGCTTTCCAACTCGCCTTCACCCTACAGGTTTATTATCGCCTCAATATTCAAGATTAAGTAAATCCGCTATTTTTTAGTGTAATGCATGCCAAATGTAGCTAGTGCCAATGTGGTGTAGAGGCTGGAGTATTATTGTAGTGGGTGAAGGTCTGCTTGTAACAAAAGAGGCAAACAACTAATGTGCATCGCCTTTTATAAGATCTTGTAAGCATTCCATTTCGCTTGCACTCATCCACATTCGTACATACATCACATAATGCTTATCCCATAATGAAATACTGTTTTTTAAAGCAGATAAATGACATTTTCATAATATTAAAACAGAATCCATGACAGTTGATCCCCCGACACTTGGCCCACAGACAGTTGATACCCCGGACATAGGATCCGTCTGCCAGTTGATTGCTTGGACACATGATCCCCTAATGGTTTATTTCTGATGTACGTCTTCATTTGTAAAATCAGAAGTGTGCAGAGAAGATATACGGCCGTATAACAAAGTCGATGAATACATATCTGCAAGCGTCTTGAGTGAAAAACCGTTGTAAAAATATTTTTTTCTTACAATAATCCTAGGTAATCCTAGTAATCCAATAGTCTCCGAAGGAGTAACGCAGTGAGGATATACAGCCGAATAGCAAAATACAACATACAAATACACTCTATCTAATTACTTATTATATAACTATATATCGCGGAAGGGGAATGCAGTTGTAAGGCCGCAGGTATAAAAAAGTAAATACAAACTGCTTTAAAAAGGTTTTTGCTAACAATAATGCCATTTTCCTAAGGAGTATGCAGTGAGGCTATACAGCCGACAAATAAACTTTAAAAAAAGCAATTAAAATATTCAAAAGTTTAAAAGAAAATATACCTAGAGTTTTCAAAATCGTTTTCCGATATTTTTTTCTTGTAAACTTTATTTACAACTTCATACGAAACTAAAAAACACATACAATTGCACAGACGAATTATAAATTTTATTGTCACTAAGCTTCACTTTTTTCATTTTTCTAAATTGACAAACCTTAACCGGGTGTTCAGCGTTTTCCTGTTTTATAGAATTATTTAAATTTATACGGAAGCGTCTAAGGTAAACTTTTAGATGCAAAAAGAAAGCTTAGTGTTCTCTCTTTCTAAATATGTTTATATTATATTTCTGATAATATAAAAGGGGTGGAACAAGATTTAATGGTACATATGTGTATTTGGTGACAGACATAGTAGCCTTTTCGTTAGTTTGTTTAAATTTATTATGTAAACTTTTAAATGCAAAGAGAAAGCTTGGTGTTCTCTCTATTTAAATTTGTTTATATTATATTTCTGATCACAATAGAAAAGGGGTGGAACAAGATTTAATGGGACATTTGTGTCTGTGATGACGGACATAGTAGCCCTTTTTTTGGTTTTGTTTTAATTTATTATAATTACTACTTGTTCTACCGACCACCGCTGTCCCAGTTATATAAAGCTTGTCATTGACGGCTTACCTCTACAATACAGAAGTTATAATGCCTAATAAAATTTCACCACCTCCCATTAAAATGAAGATAAACCCTGCGAGGGGCGGTTAATTCCACGCGCCACCACTGGCAGCCGCAGGTCCGCATAATGATGCATTGTGCGGGAAATGAAATTCGTTAGGTCACCATAGCGGGCTGGCCATGCGAGCGGCGCCTTATTTATGCCCTCGCCCGCGCTGCGATTTCCACGCCACGCCACTGTGTTCAGATTGCTCGGAACCCTTGAACTTTGCACCCACAATGGCTGGAATATGGAATATTCTGAAATGACAATTTGTAAATTGCATTGCACCCTGCAAAGGTGATATTTAAAGGTCATATTATATTATATTTCAACGAGTGTCGCGCTATGTTTTCCGTTCACTGTTTTCATTCGTTTAGCGATGTCTGAATCAAACAATTTAAATCTCGTTCTTCGCCTTACTTCTAAATAAATTTTGACATAACTTTACAACTTACTGTAAAGCATTACATATATTTTTAAATAAAATAAAAATACACAATTTTACCAAAAAAACACAACAAATGATCGACAGAAGAATGAAGTTAATTAATTTTAATTTTTTTTGTGACTTTATTGAAATATTTAAAGAAAGATTATGTTTGCCAAACAATGTACATGTTTATATGTTTATAAAACTATTAGCACACACGAAGATGTGAGCTAACTTAAGATTAATAAATAAATAAATAAATAAATTACACATAATTTCTATATATCGTAAGGCAATGCACCGCGTCGTGAAAAATTAATGGAATCGAGTCGCTAACAATAACAGTCCTTTTGTAGATGGAGATAAAATGTAAATTCCCACTTACGAGGAAGCTACAAACCGAAAATGTGTGTATTTTTGGTATACCTTATATTGTAGGTAATAGGCATGAAAGTCGCTTGACAAACGTCTAGAAACGTTCGATTTCAAGCACAAAACTTGTTTTTATTTATTTTGTAAATAATTTTATAAGTAAGCAAAAAAGTTAATCAAGTGAAACTGTCACAGATAATTTTAGGTATAATACTGTAATTTTTAAAGTTATTAAAAATTTATTAGCTTACATTTATATTTTTTATTGAGTAATTTATTTTTTATTTGTATTCTACTTAAGCGAACCGATAGTAAAACCTTCAATTTATCATTTTATAAAGCATATTTTTGGTATTCATAATGTACACTCATTCGTTATAAAGATTAATCAAAATATTAATTTAGCATTGAGCTTCGCCTTAACACCAACCGTCTATGTTGATTTATGAAAAAAAAAATGAAAAAAAAGTGTGTTTTATTTGATTTTGTGAAGTTCACAAACATTTAAATGTTTTACTATCATTTTCTCAAGAACTTAATTTGCAACACAATACATTAATGCCAAAACCGAAAAGAGAGGAGGAGAAGTTGGAGATTTTTAACTAATTATTATTTTTAAGGCTGTTTTTACAGGCTTTTTACTGGGCTTATAAAAGATTGATCAATTACGTGCTCAATTGTTTCAAAGGTCAAGATGTGTTTTACTTGCATTAATTAATTTAAGTATCTTAAATATTTCTAAGCGATTAAATTTTCAAACAAAAACTTCATTTCGCTTTGCTTTAAGTCTGAAGTTAAAAAAATCCTCAAACATTGAAATTATTTAGTCAACATTATTAAGTAAAATCTCAATTCCATTATGGGGTTTTAAGATTTGAAATATTCATTTAACTCAATTCATTGGATTTAATTTTGAAGGTTGTATAGTGTACATGGTAGACACCAATAAAATAATTAATCATTGAAGAAGAAAATAATACTGCTACATGTAAACGTAACATAAAACAGAAGAAGACACATTAAATAAAAAGTAACCGTCGTAACTGGGGAACGAACACAGGACCTCAATTACGTTGGTGATTAGAGCGTTGTCCCGGTAATGCAGAGGTCCTAGGTTCGATCAAAACCTCCAAAAACGTTTAACGAAAGTTTTAAATTTCTCCGAATAAAAAAATTGATAAAAACTTTTGTATGTGAGTTATGCATAAGACTCTCCAACTACACCGTGGAGCCGGTGAGACTATAGCATACCTTATTGGAGTAGTGAGGCTTAAGTTAGTTTTAAGGTAAAAAAGGTTGACAAGAAGAAGATCAGAAAATACCAGGACATTCAAATCTGTTCACCAAACACAATTCAATCTATTTTTTTTATTTTTTATTATTGATACATTATTTTACAGTATTTCATATTTTATTTCAGTAATGTTGGCCTCACTGGGTTGTTTACCCGTGCTGAGGCCCCCATTTTATAATATAAGAATTTATACATTTAAACAAAAAACAACATTAAAATAAAGATAAATTTAAACGAAAAATAAAGATTAGAAATTAAAATCTAATTATCACACCAAAAGAAAAATATTAAAAGAGAATGGAAATCGGCATTTATAATAATTTATGTGTTTGTGGGTGTTGCGTGTATATGTTTTATTCTTTTATGTTATAGAATTTAGGAAATATTGTCTTTTTTGTTCTTTAATCCATTTTTTTATTTTGTGCTTGAATTTATTTTTATTTTCCTCAATTTTTGTTTCAAGTGGAAGACTGTTGAATGCTTTAATAGCGTGGTATTTACGGTGTCTTTGTCCAAAGGTAGTGTTTACCGTCGGAGTTTTTATGTTTTTTTATACGCTTTTCTGACCGGTCTATTAGTGATATTTTGTGTTTGTTGGGGTTTGTTTTTTTGGTCGAAAATGTAGTTTAGTAGTGTTTTTACATATAATTGGCGTATATCAAGTATGTCACAGCTTTAAAATATTTGGTCTGTGTCGGTTAGTTTATGTTTTTTGAGTATTACCTTTAATATCGTTTTCTGTGCGATTTCTATTTGAGCGGTAGCTGCGTTTGTTGCTCCTCCCCAAGCAATTATTTAAAGTAACGATTCTGAAAGTATCTACACCTCTGGAACCTGCCGCAAATTAGACATTGAATAATTTTTTTAATCTTTGACCTCAAGATTTGTAGCCAAGGATTTAACAACGATCAAGGAAATTTCAAGAAAAAATCATTTTATATTTTATTTTATTTGTACTTACTTGAATCTCTGTATATAACATTGTAGTTATATTTTATGGAATGTGTGGGATTGTACTCACCTCCCCACATTCTGGAATAAACAATTATTATTATTAACAAAATTACTAACTATTGTAAGATTATCTACAAAATTCAAAGACGTTCAAATTTTTTATATAACAATATAATAACTTATATTATCTAGAGTTTAAATATTAACAGATGTGTAGGCTTTGAAGTAGTTTAGATTTAGTTAGAGTAGTTACTATTTTCATAAGCCCTAATTAGAATTATTCTAAGAAATTTTCTTCACTCTAAGTAGGTGTATAAGGTAAAAAAAGTTATATTTTAAAATTAATTTATGATCAAACTCCTGGAAAAAACATTTATCCTTCTTATCCCTCAAAATTAATATTTCCTACAGTTGTTTGTGTCGATTCCTTTGTTTCATTCTCAGACTTTATAATCCAGTGGTTCTCAACAGTTTCATGAAACGAAAAAAACTTAAATATAAGAAGAAACAACAAAAAATAATTTTAGTCAATTTAGTGTTTTAACGCATGTATATTCATATTTAGTTTGAATACAAATTGAATCATTCATAAAAATTTGCTTCGAACGTTTTAAAAATTTGGTACGTCCGAATACTAGAAGCACCAGAAACCTATTTTTTATGTGTATTTCTCTAATTCACATGATTTAATTTATATGATTCGTTATTTCAGTGTTAAAATTGACAATATCCGTGGTCGAGGGGTAAGGCTCTCGACTAGCAATCCGAAGGACGCGGATTCAAATCCCGGCGTGCGTCAATAAATTTAATTCGATGAATTTGGGTTGTTCCAATCATGTATTCACAAAAGTTCCACGTCTGGCACGTTCCGGAGTGGAGGATACTCTCAGTGTCGCCCTGGTCTGAGACCAACATTCAGAATTTAAACTTTACTTGAAATGGATTTAGCCATGTTTGGTGACCAGATCTGAATTTCCAGGTTTCTTCTGCCCCATCTTCTTCCCCTCCCGACTACCTTCCGCCTCACAACATACCCCAATTGTGTATTCTCACTGGCGCCGTACGGTAAGGAGCAGTAGGAACACTTGTGTGGTATTCCAATAAAAAATGTGTATTTATGCATATATACACATTTAAAAAAAATAACCTCATGTTTTTTTTTGTGTTATGAAAATAATCTTTCGCATCCCGGCAAAGATCAAGTACCTACCTCTAATATATTTCACAATACAGACTCTGTTTTAGCTAAAGCTCACGGCGTTGTCCGAACATTTACGCAGAGTTTTTTGAAATCGGATGTGTGAAAATAATTTTTCTCTTTAATGGGAATCAAAATTCTTCTGGGATTTGTAAAGGAGTGGAAAGGGGCAACGTAGGTGGTTTTTCGAGTTTTTTTTTCAACAATCTCGGAATAAAACTGAAGATTTGTATCTGGCCACCAACCCGGCTGCGATAGATTTGAAATATGAAGTATTCTTTTTTAGCATTTAACACTTTTAATCTCAGCAAGTAAAATTCATTTTTGTCAATGGTAGCAACTAGTTTATTATTAATTCTTACAATTTAATAATACATCATATTTTTGAGAGACTCTGGAATAACGTAAGCTCCTAAATAAAATTCTCCGAGCCGGGAAGAGGCCTGGTGATCCCTTATTAAAAGTTGAATTCAGGCAAGCCACTCAAGGCAATCTCTTCCCCTGAAAAATGATCCCTGAAATCCTGAAAATAACTTATGCTCACAGCAAGCTATTAACTTGCAAATGAGTATTTGTACGCCCGCTGAAAAATCCGGCGGTTTATTTAAATTTTTGAAAATTTCTTCGGGGGACCGGGATAATTTTCTTTTGATATTATTTATTGTTATATTATGTCGCCTCGTTTCGTGTTGGTGGATAGAGAATTTCATTACATTGATCGATGGAGCTTTTTCCAGCATTGTTTTTTTATGTGCATATCACACAAGACTCCTAAGCTTCAACTGCTCCCTGAACTAAGTGATACTATGGCATCTCCAATCGGGTATATTGAGAGGCTGTTAGTAATGGGGAGGGAAAGGAGATGTTTTTTTTTGTTGTTATTGCATTTAAGTATTTTTTTTTGTCGTTGTATTGCAAGTCAAAAAACAAAATCAAACACACAATAATGCATAATTATTCATTGTGACTTTACACATGTTGACGTCACATATGTTGACTTCTCTGTAATCGAAATACTTGACCTAGGCATAATGTTTGATCAGAAACTCTGCTTTGTATCTCACATACAAAGTCGTAGGAACCAATGACTCGAGTAAGATTAAAGTAATACCCAAACAAAAATTTATTATCGTTTCACGCTTAGATCCCGACACGACGACGGAGGAAGTCATTTCCCATGTCAAAACGAATACAGCTCTCAGCTGTAATGCTGAAAAGTTTATGGCGTTTTCTAAAAAATACTCATCCTTTAAAATAGGAGTCGACGAGCGGAACATCGAGTTGTTATTAAAAGAAGAACTTTGGCCCCGAGGAGTGGTTGTCCGTCATTTTAGTTTTTACACAAAACGTATTTCTGACAAAGAAAACAATAAAAAGCCACTTCAAACACAATGACTACTATTGTACCAAAACGTGCGAGGACTCAGATCGAAGATGAACAAATTTTATGAAAATGTTCTTAGCCAAGAACATAAGTTTATCGTAATTACTGAGACTTGGCTTAATGAATCGATTTTCAACGCACAGATTTTTGACAGTAGATACATCGTATTCCGAAAGGACAGAAGCACTGGACAAACACGAGGTGGTGGACTACTGATGGCATTACTGAATGAAGAAAACATGAAGACAGAACGTTTTTCACAACTAGAAACGGGCGATGAAAATTTATGGGTCAAGGTCACTATTCACGACGTTTGTTTGTTTATTTGTGCGGTTTATATACCACCCAGTTCCAAAACAAGTGTTTACACGACTTTTTTCGAAATGCTAATTAGTAATTTAAACTACCTTGTTCGCAAGAAAATTTTAGTGATTGGTGATTTTAATATCAATTCTTCACAAAATCCACGTGCTGTGAAAACCGAACTCTCGTATGTTATGGAACTATTTCAGCTGAAACAATTTAATATAGTTCTGAACTCAAGTGGTCGTACTTTGGATCTAGTGCTAGGTAATTTTAATATGGTCATAGAAAAATCTGATTTCTGTCTTGTTCCAGAAGACAACCATCATCCCACACTTTTGTCAGAAATTAACCTTAAACATGATAAACCGTTAAAAAATCATCATATACTATCAGAAAATAACTTCCGTGGTTGGAATTTCTACAAGGGAGACTTTGAGAAGCTGTACAGCCAACTGCGTGACCACAATTGGCAGGCTATCTTGGAGATTTCCGATGTTGACGAGGCAGTTAAATGTTTTTACGATATCCTATTCGCGTATTTAGATGAATGCTTCCCAAGAAAAAAAAAGGCATCGAAAAGAAAACTATCCTAAATGGTTTTCGCGCGAAATTATTGGGGATATAAAGATGAAGCGCATACATCACCGGCGGTGGAGACAATCAGGTTTGGAAAGTGAACACGAGTTATTTAAAACTTATCGTACTAGAATTAAACGCAATATTTCAATAGCCCACAAAAATTATATTTCGGAGGTAGAGAATAACGTGAAAAACGATCCGAAATCATTCTGGAAATATATTTCTGACAAGAAACGTGACAGAGGTTTCTTAAGTCATGTTAATCTAAATGATAGCACACACAAAGGATCCGACATACCGGAAGCCTTCGCAAAGTATTTTCAATCCGTATATAATTCAAAAAAAGTTGATTTTGAATCTTATGTTCCAAGACAGACTGAATCAACAAAAGCTCAAAATATATCTATTCATAGCGTTGATATTGTAGATTTTGTTTTAGCAGTAAAGAAATTGAAACCAAAAACATCGTATGGTCCTGATTTCATTCCACCCTTTATTATTAAGGGATGTTCTGAACCATTATGTAAGCCACTTCTATATATATTTAATCTTACGGTTAAAAACGGAATTTTTCCTAAATTATGGAAGCTGTCGAAAGTCACCCCTTTACACAAAGATGGCGACAAGTATCAAACAACCAACTACCGTCCTATAGCGATTCTCTCCGCACCTGCTAAACTATTGGAAATAATTATCCATAAATATGTTTATACCAAAGTTGAACCATTCTTGATCGAACAACAACATGGATTTAGACATGGCCGATCAACCACTACAAATTTAATGGTATTTACAGATTACTTGTCGAGAGCACTCGATAACAGGTCGAGAAGATACAAAAAAAGTTTATACGATACCTCTACATGAGAGAGTTTGGTTATTACCCATGGCTGTTTCCAACAGTATATGCAGCCTTAGTTCCAGAAGGGATGTTGCATTACTCCTGATGGCGTATAAGCTACTAAACGGTTTAGTATCAATACCAGACATTCTGGCTAAAATAGGATTTTATGTCCCGGATAATTTCGCGCGAGGCCGCCAACACAGGCTTTTGATTCTTCCTAGGTGCAGAACTAACTTACCAATGGTGATGCCCTTGGGAAGAATCACTAGGTTAATTAACTGCCTCGCAGGAAATGTGGATATTTTCCACATGTCCTACAACGTATTTAAACGTGAAATATTATTATTCAATACTTAAAATTGTAAATCTAAATTTGAAACTTTTTTCTTTGTCCCACTTGTAAATGTATCTATTTGTTATTCACTTTTTTGTAAATGTTAATTATCGATATTGCAATGTTCTGGTTCATACTGTTTTTGCAAATAAACAATAAATAAATAAATAAATAACTTCTATCAATAACAGGGCTATGAAAATGTTATGTTTTAAAGTAAGAATTTCCAAGGATTTTAAAAATATCAACACCATTAAACATTCTGTTCACATCTCTCGTTAGAAGTATTCTAGAATACAACTGTACAATTTGGTCACCTTCTTTAATAATCACATTAATACCATTGAAAGAGTCCAACGCAAATTTTTGAGGTGTATTAATTTTAGGCTTGGAATTACTTAAGAAACAATAGATTATGATTTCTTATTATATTCATTGAAATTGCTTAAGTTAAGTGATAAAAGAAAAATTTTTGATCTTATATTTTTATAGAGCAGTGTCCCGGAAAGACAAGGGTCCTGAGTTCGAGTCCGTGACCGTATCCTTTTCCGATTTTTCTGTTTCAGATTTTCGTTTAGAAATCGCTAATATTGTCTTCAATAATTAGTTTATATATATTGTTGATATTATTAATTACATGAATAAATAGTTTTGAAATTATCAATTACATGAATAAATAGTTTTTATATATTGTTGATATATATAAATTAACGATTTACTCCAAAACAACAAAAGCCAAATCCACATTTTTTTTTATATTTGTGCATATTTAGTAATTATGCTTTTGGACAGCATTATTGCGCCCATCATCAAGGCAAATGTGCCCTGTCACATGCCTTGATGAATATTGAACAAAAAAGAGGGTAGCACAATAGGACATAATACCCCAAAAATAAATCATTATAAAACCATTTAACTCAGTTCTAAATTATGGGCTAATTTTTGGTTGACGTATTTTGAAGACAAGCCTTTCGTAGTATTTTTTTTACATCTGCTACACACAGGAGACCATGCGGAAAATAATTTCTCTCACGGCATATGTCATCTTTGGGGATACTATGTAAGGAAACTTTTAAGAAAATGGAGGTGATGAGGTTCAGATTCCTTCTGGGAAGGAAAAAATGTATGAGGGGTGGGTTTGAATCTGAAGTCAGTGTGTCCAGGAGTGACAGCCATATGGGTCCATCCCTCCCACCATGGTGCGAGGCAACGGGTCGATAGAGTCCGACAAGAGAGGTCGAAGGACATCCCTCAACCGGCCTCTCACAAACGGGAGTATCACGCAATTGTTGAATGAAAACCTGGATAAACCTCAACCCGTGCACCCGGGCACCCCTGATAACTCACCAAACATCGGACCCACTGCAGAGGTGTTAGTTATTCAATTAATGGTTCCCGGGGTGGCGGTACCCGTACCCGCCCCCTAAAATTAATCCTCACTATTAAATACTAATACTATAAAGTACTTAGTTATATCTGATAAATTAATGCACAGTCACAAAAGATTACACACTTTGCTACGAAATATTAAATATTAATATGAAATATTCCAATATCTATGACAAACGACACTTATGAAATGGACCTCCTAACGAACCAAGATAACAATAAAATATTTTTTATAAGTTCCTACAGTGTTAATAAGGTTTTTATGAAAATAATATTATTTTTTTTTTTTTGTAGATTTATAGCAATATTAATTTGGCATCGAATATTTTCTTTTTAGATGTGATTTTAGGCTTTGGATTCCTTATTTTGGATTTTTAATTTTTCCAAATTATTCGGACAGTTTATTTTACTACCTTCCTAATACGTTGCGTAAATAGAGTTATTTTTTTAATTTAATAATATACATTACGACAGCTTCCATAGACGAGTGGCAAGGTTCTCCATCAGCAATCCGAAGGTTGCTGTTCAAATCCTGGCGTTGGTAAATAAATTTGATTTGTTTACTTTGTGTTATTGCACAACTTATTCATTTAAAATAATTTATGGTATATTTACATCACGTTCCAGAGTCAAATTTACTCTCAGTATCGCACTGGTGTAATACCACCATTCAGAATTGAACGTTGCTTGAAATGACTTGCAGTATTTACTGACCAAATCTGAATAGCCAGTTACTTCTCCATCTTCTTCCCTTCCCCACTACATTTAGTCTCACAATATTCCACAATTGGGGATGCTGTAGTCCCACTGGCTCCAGCTGGTTGGTATCATTGGGGACTCTGTACGGTATTAACATAAAAAAAAACAATTTTTGAAAAATGTTGTGCATGTCCTCTTGTCATATTAACAAATTATTGTCATATTAGAAATTGCAACACTGAGGGAATACAAGAAGGCGCTGCAAAAAAGCGCAATACCTCTACACGAAGATGTCGTCTCCCACCCGGCATGCCGCTTGAAGTCCCGAAAGCCCTTCTGGGCGGAAGGAGAGAGGCTCCTCCGACTACCTCTCACCCCAGAAGATAGGTGGAAACTTGAGTGGCAAACGGCCAACGTGGGAAATGCCCATCTCATACAGGACCCCACCGAGAGACAGCCTGGGTTCTCACTGCCTCGCAAAACCTGGTCCGCCATCAATAGGTTAAGGTGCTCCCATAGCCGCTGTGCCCACATGATGCACAGATGGGGCCTTAAAGAGTCGGCGATGTGTGAATGTGGTGCGGTGCAGACTACCGAACATGTGGTCAACGAATGCCCGCTCCATTCATTCCCCGGCGGGATTGATGAGGTTCACATGGCGACGCCTGAGGCCCTAATATGGCTCGCAGATCTAGATGTCCCCCTCTGACCCCCCACCATACGAAAGAAGAAGAAGAACAAATTATTTAACGAATGTAACTTTTTGAACAATCACTAGCAAATTTTCTACAACCTTTGTTCCAACTTTGCGATCTCCGAGAGCAAAAATTAAACAATCCGTGTACGTACACGCGAAAAACTTTTTCTATGAACTTTTCAGAATTTTTCTACTTTTTTGCCCTTTTTCCCGGCAACGGGTGAATTTAAAACTGGAAAATATTGCACACTTTTCTTTTTAAAAATTACAAAAACTTGAAAAACAGGATCCACACCACTGGAAAAGGGTTTAATTAATTCCAGTGCAGTGTAATGAATTTCAAACATAAAATGGTTAAGGAACAATCTTAGCGGAGTTTTACCGCGGCAATAAAAAGCGAAATGTACGGTTAAACTTTTTACGACATCTTTCAATATTTAATTACGACGCTTCCCTTCATAGAAGTCTCTCTAGGCTTGAATATTTGCAATTCATTAAATGTTACACAAAGCATAAAGCACCGTACAAGGAATTTCATGTTAAAATTACACCATTAAACGATGTAACATCATTTTTTTTCATTAATTTAAATGACTCATTAAGATTTTTTGTCGAAAAAAGCTAAAACTTTTCATGAAAGTATTCTTTATTTTGTCCAATCTGTACAAATATACAAACCTTTTTTCTGAATTTATATAGTTTACTCATAGAGAAAACACACTAAATAGTAGTTTTCGGGGTTGTAATAAAAACGGTGTAATTGACTGAGCGTTTTCCATCTGTCTGTAAATTTGTTTGTTACGTTCCAGTTCCGGTTCAAGATGGTGGTCGTGTTGGACACTATTCTTTGATATGGATCGTGGTTCCTGATAAAAACTGTAAAATCAATTATTGGAAGAAAAGTTTGAACAGAGAATTTTCATTAAGATGGTGACATTTCTTTGGACAAATTTTATAATTCCTTATTTGATTTTTTTAAATGATATAATAACTTTAAGAATGATAATTAAGTAGGTAGGTATTTAATTATGATTTCAAAACGTAATTCTGATTTTGATTTATCGAATTAGAGAAAATTAGAAACAGAGGTTTTTGGACGGATGGTTTACAGTTTACAGAACTAATATTGTAGTTTTCCTAGGAAATTATTAAAAGGAAGCCATATTTACCGTACATTTAACGTAGTATTTGTTTTTAAATGGCAAATCTATGGACGGTTTTGGTTGGTCTAAAGTGCAAGCTTCTGCAAATATATTACAGTATTCATGTATCTTTGACATTTGCGAGAAACAATACAATTATTGGAATGAAAGTAGAACTCAGGAGTACCAAAACTAAAGTATTTCAAGAAAGGCAGACAAATACAATATTGAATTGAATCACCAATACATTATTGTATTTGTAACTTTTCTTGGAGTAATTGTGTATTTCTACCGGAAAAACTATTTATTCGTATTTATAATACGCATGTACGGGGGCCATCAAATCATTTGTCTTAATATTTTAATACGTTACTTGCGAAAAGTTTATTTTCCTAAAATTATTAAATTATCGTCACGTATGAATAAACTTCATATACTGCAATCACGCATCCACAACCTGAATCTCAGAAGAAGAAAAAAAGGAAATATAATTAAATGAACAGTATTTATTTGATGCTGCTATCCACTTTCAATCCAATATCCTTGCTTTCCCAAACTTGAATACGACACAAGTTGAATGGATTAGTTTCCCCTTTGGCCGCCAGGTTCCGTTTAAACTTTCGATAATAATTTCAACAATTCTAATTTCAAAATCGACCTTAAGCCGTTAGCAAAACCTGTTGCGGCTAGTTGCTAACTGAGTCCGGGTCGGCTAACGAACTGGCCCGAACGGATTATTGTTTTCATAGACTTTGTAGGGTAACTATAACAGTAACAATCACCAGGGGTACTTATTGTTGAGACTGAACTTTACTATTGTTATGACCCGGAAAACCCGGAATAAGATACATATATAGTATGACTTATTGTTGTAGAATTGAAAGGAAGTAACAACGTGGGTGAATAAACATTTAATAATTTATTATTTATTTATTTAATACTTTTGAAGTCCACACGATGAAAAGACAATATTGTATTTTCCCAGTTCCTGACTTTTTTTCGTAGTATGAATAGAAATTTAGACGACAGGATAATGGGCAAATATATTAACCTAGAGATAGACGGGCAGGATATATGCGGAGGCTGTGTCCCACCCTGCCTCTACGTGTGTACGCGCATGGATAGGACAGGACAGGCGCGTAAGTTTCGCTCCCACGCATTTTCTGCCAAAAATGTCGCATAAATGGTACTCGAAAGAGATTACTAAATTGATAACCATATATAGCGAACACGACTGCAATTAATATTTTTCACGATCTCGCTCGTAACGCGCGTCGTCGTATTTCCACTATCACAACGTACCGCGTTCGAACTACGGTCAAATTGTTGCAACTAACTAACTAACCATCACGCCGTTTTCCCGCAGGGGTAGGCAGAGAGGACGGACCGCCAAACAACTCGGTCTTGGCACACACTTCTTGCCTCATTCAAATTCGTGCTATGAATTTAATATATCGTCTCATACACACTCTTCTATTGTTCTGACTCTTGAGATGGCCCGAATCAAGTATCTGATTTACTTGATCGTTCCATGTCTTCCTCGGGCGTCCCCGACTTCTGATACTATTCGCTCTACATGCCCAAAACCATCTAAGCATCCCTTTCTTAATATTACTCATTACGCTCACATCAGCCTTGCATTCTTTGCTGATCTTCACATTTCTCAGACGATCGTAAATTTTTTACCACACATTTGCCTCAGGGATCTCATTTCTGCAGCATTCAGTTTAATTTCATCCTTTCTCTACCAGTTCCATGCCTCACTTCCATACATCAGGATAGGTACCAGCACTCAATTGTGGACTGCTAGCTTCGCTTCTTTGGACATTTTTTGCAAGCGCCAACTGCGTTAAATCCTCCGTTAATGGAGTTACCCACATTTACCCTTGTTTCAATATATCTGTCAGCCTTTTCTAGTAAACATACTTCCTAAATATACAAACTCATCTACCTGCTCCAAGTAATCATCATTCACAACTATATTGTACACGTTATTGTTGTTTTAGTTTTCGTACTCTCTCTCTCTCTCTCAAATACCATGACTTTAGACTTACATACATTCATCATTAACTCATTCTTCATACATACTTAGTTCATCCTGGACAGAGGAGGAGAGACTGCAGATCCTTTATACTGTTAGCAATCAGCATCAGCACCGCATCAGCACCGCATCAACACCATTATCCTACCCTACGCTGTTCACGGAGCTGATACAAGACAATATTGTATTATCTTCCATATTATCCTCGTGTGAACTCGGCAATATACGTGTATTATTTTAAAAAAATATAAGTTTTAATTCGTTTTGTTTTCTTCTAATTTTATTTCTTCTGGTAATTCGCCAAATATCTTAATTGCTCCATACATCGAGGAGTTTTATTTCATTTCCCCGTCTCATGCGTGTGTTTGTGCTGCAGGTTTTCTATTTTTCTTGGAAATTCAATTAATGTGTGGTCATTAATTATTTTGTAGGTTACAATAACTTCTTCAAAATTTCCTCGATTTCCAAAATATATTTTGTCATGGGTATAATTCTCATTGCTAGACCCCGATCCGTGTTCACAAGACAATTGTTGAGACAGCCGCATACAACGGGTTTTAATAATAAAAGGGTTACATATTAAAATTTTATTTAGTTTAATAGACTTTTTATTACTCTTTTGCTCGTAAATTACGAGTAAATTACGAATTATTTGCATTAAATGCAAATAACATTACGTGCTCAAAATAATTGATAACTGACTATTATGGTTATAAGTAACCATAAAAAATGTTTTTTTTTTTTTATATATTTTTTTTCCGAAATCATTTTTGATAATGTAGTGTTTTCGGAATATAACAGTATCGTGGAAGATCAAAAGGTCAAATTACTAATGAAAATAGATTGGAAATAAGTTTTATTTTTGCAAAAACTTAATGAGTAAAAACTAAAAATGTAATATTTAATTATTGAAAACAATAGTAGCGAATTTTAAACGAAAATTTGAAATAGAAATATCAGATGAAGATACGGTCGTATTTAATGCTTGAACCCAGGACCTTTTCCTTGCCGGGGCACTGCTATATATATATTTAAATATATTTTTTCGAAACACTACTTAGTTTGCATTTAGTTCGAGTAGAATTTGCGATCATGCATAAAGATGGCAGCCAATAAAAATTGACTTAGAATATCAAGATAATATTCTTAACTCTTATTCGAAGTATGATGCAGATAAATACTACCGAGTGAAATAGGGGTCTATGTCCCGAAGACGGGGATGCTATGCGTTGTTGGTTTTTTTAAGGAAAGGAAGGAGAGGATGTTCTGGGAAGATTAAGGATAGAGAGATCCTTCTTGTAATTATTGCAAACTCTTACGAGGCAATAATTTTGTTTAAATTTCAAGTTATAGAGAGAATACGTACATATGAGTGGAAACAACTTCGGATCTAACTTAAAATATAAAGGTTTTATTTACAAATTTGGAGGAGAACATAATAATTACCATAAGTATAAAAAAAATAACGAGATTGAAGATTAAGGACAGATTGTTTCACAGTATAGGATATTTTCACAAACTATGAAAAAACTAATTATTTAAAGTTTAATGATTCTGATAATTGTACTAAAAGTGTGAAATTTTCATGTCTCATTGTTCAACGACTCAACACATTCATGTTATACAATCGGAACTCAAACTATACCTCTTCCTGCCACCTATAAAAATTTTCTATCTCTCTCAGATCTTCAAATTATCAAAACGAACTTCTTACCTTATACAAATTAAAATAAAGTCACCCTATCAACAATAATTTAAGAAGGGACCGGTATCCACAAAATGCACTCCAATCTCCCGGCCAGTACTATCAATAATATGTTCTATTCCACTCTCCCGGCCCGTACTGTCAATAATATCTTCTATTCCAATCTCCCGGCCCGTACTGTCAATAATATCTTCTATTCCAATCTCCTGGACCGTACTGTCAATAATTTGTTCTATTCCGATCTCCCGGCCCGTACTGTCAGTAAGATGTTCTATTCCAATCCCCCGGCCTTTTCTATCAATAATATGTTCTATTCCAATATCCCGACCCGTACTGTCAATAATATGTTCAATGACATTATTTCAACTAAATAGCCCAACTCCTTTATTTTATTTACTGATGGTTCCAAATCTCGAAACTGTGGTATAGGTACTAACGTTTACCAAAATAATTCTATGACAGAATATTTAATTCAATTTTAAATTAATTTTTAATATCTTTAGCCGAATGCATTGTAATAATTGAATCTCTCAATTATCAAAAATAATTTTGTACATTTCCTTGTTCTCTCTGATTCACTCAGTTCCCTCCAAAAACAGACCATGAAAATTAACTTTGAAATATGATAAATTGTTTTGTGAAACAAACCGTCCTAAGAAGATATACTGAAAACTTTAAGCATAAAGCTTAATGTTGCATATTACGCGTTTAAAGACGACCTAAATAAAATTATTTACCCGGGAAGTTGTATCACGTAAAGTTTTATTTACATTTGTAGTTCATAATCACCCTAAACCCGCCCTTTTGACGAAAGATTTAGATTAAGGGTCACGAAATGAGACCCTTTCATTCACTTAAATGAGTCACTTCTTCCAATTGACCCCACACTTGTCCCCGTAATGACCCTTCTGCAAACAGAAACATCCCCAACAGGACATATAAATGTTAATGGTCTTGGTAGAATGCTGCGGGAATCCTAATGTGTCGATCGAGAGCCAATAAACTATGGTATTTGGGATCGGACAAAATGGCTGTTTTGTCTTGTATGAGCATCAGCATCATTACAATGACGGACACAATCGAAACGTTGATAAAGTTATTCGATTTAGAATCATTGTGATAATTAAATTGTATTAACACGTATTATTCTTATATATTTCGAGCCACTCTGTGTCTCATTTAGACCAAACAAACATTAACAATTTGTATATATATATTCATTCCAACTATAGTTTGTATTTCCCAATACAAAATTTACACAGTCACAAATTTTAAAAAGATGTGTAGGTATTTGACAATAATTTGAACTTGACAAACTTCAAACGCCGCACGTGCAAACTATTTCTACTTTTTTACTATCGTTAACTCCTCAAGCCTCTGGCATATTCTGGCATGGTCAAATTATTTCAGCGTTGCAATACAATCCAAATAAGTGGAATATTTCTCAACGTATCCAAAAACTAAACTGTTTTTGAAAGTTTATGAAATACGTTTTCAAATTTTATTATTAGAAATAGAAATTTTTAATACAAAAATAAAAGTTTTAATACTAAACTAAAATATCTAATAACGAAAAAAAAATTAAAAAAATACAAATATTTTACAAAAGTTACTGTCTCCTTACTTTTTGTATTTATCATGTAAAAATAATAAATAAATAAAAAATTCTTTAAGTTTCATAAAGTGCGGTCGAAAATTTTGATTTCATATACGTGTGCATTTTAATTCTTCTTTGGTTAACTTTTAGGTTTGAATATAAAGCGTGGTGTTTTCTCTTTCTTACACAGTTAAGATCATATTTCTCACCATGACAATAAGGGAGACAACGATTTCTATGAGATGTTTTGAACTGTTCTCAAAAGCGAGCAAATTAGCCTGAGGGGTTACGTAGGATGTTTTAATCGCTAATAATTATATCTACTTTGATGTCCAAGAATTATTTCATAATCATTTTCCAAAAATATTTCCTATTGTGTCATTCATTCCTTCGTATTTTGTGACAGTGATGGCAAGTGACAGTTAGGAATTATCTCTGACGTTTCTTTGGTCTTTCTTGTTTTGTCTTTTCCTAAACAAACAATAAACAAAAAAACACAACCATTGTGAAATAAACAAAAGGTTTCATTTTCATTGTATTGAGTAATTGGGAGGCGATTCTCGTTGAAAACTTCGGTTCGATGGCCAAAATGTAAAATAACAGAATGACACAAAAATTATTATTTTATAAATTAAATATAGTTGGGGCTGTATCTCGCACTGGTTTAAGCATCCTAAAATATCGTAATTTTAATTTGCCACGATATGAAAATGACCCAGAAATAACTGCGAGTATTTTCACTGAGCGATACAATGATTCGAAATCCCTTCAAAATTAATTTGGTATATAAAATTATCACCTAACTGAAACTACAGATGAGTGTGAACCGAAAAAAAGAGAAAAACAATTTTACAGACATAAAGATATCAAAACATATTTTTAGTGAAATACATATTTTTTAATGAAAATAATACCCCACTGCTAAATATTAGCACAAGGAATACTTCCGTTGGTGGACCCGTACGAACCACAACAGCACAGAATCACTATGTACAAAGTAATAAAACTATTTAATCAATCACCCGCTGATATGCGAACAGAAAAAAAATTGGACAAGTATAAAAAAAAAAAAAAGTGGGTGTGTCAAGCCTACGCAAGACAGAAGTGAAACTTCTAGTTTCAGCTGATGCTTGGCGTGGCGCAGTTCGCTGGTGTCTGAGAGAGAGGAAAGAAGAGAAGAGAGAGAACGTTCGTGAGCGGCTCCCCCACCTCAACAAGGTTTCACTTCAAAAATGCCACAGCCGAGAATCGAACCTCGCTTAACTGATTGAAAGCCAACCACGCTGAGCACCAACTGTAAGCAAAGCCGCATAAATTGATTATATTATGTAGGTTCTGAAAATATGAGAGCTTGTTATGTTTTATAATGTTACCTACATCACACCCAAAATATAATATATTTTTAAAAATAATGTACAATGTACAGAAATAGAATCCCACACAAGATCGCGTAGTGCGCTCTAGCGAACGGATATTTTATCAGAGGGAGATAGTTTTAATTTTTTTTTTCTGTAAATTATTACATATTATCAAAATAAATAAATTAATTAAATAAATGTAATACAATTATCATAATATACGGATTAGATAATAATTTTAATCCAACACAATAACGCAAAGCGCGCTCTAGCGGAGTAATGTTTTATCACAGTGAGATAAGTGTTTTTATTATTTTGCAATATTATTTTCTTTTAAAAAATGTTCTGACCTACTAAAAAATAAGATATTGAATGAAAAAGGCGTTAAAAACAAAAAAATAATGTGCGATGGCCGAGAATCGAACTCGGATCAACTGCTTGGAAGGCAACTATGCTGACCATTACACCACCAACGCCAGTTGTCGGAATGAGCTAAGAAGCATTTATATGTTACTTCAAAACTTTGACTAGATCAAATGAACTTTAATCGGTGGTGGGGGTACCCGCATTTTCGTTTCGGTCATGAGTCGGTTTTACTCCGGTCCTCGAAATTGCATGACGCGCGTAAAGAAGTTTCACTTCAAAAATTAAATCATATCTTTGTAGTACCACCATATAATTTTAACTTCTATTTTGTTATTCCTAATATTTTATGTTTTATGTACAACCCATTTACATTTCTTGTTTTAATTACGAGTACCTTTATAATCTTAAAAAATGTTATGTCTAAATCTCTTATATGTTAAATTTTTAAGTTATCAATAAGTTGTCCTTTCCTAACCACAAGCATCATCTTTTGTAGGAGAGTGTATGAAATATGCTTTAATATGTAATATTTGTAATGTCCGATTCGCTTCTTCAATTTTTTTTTCATATTCCTTACTTTTCTCATTTTTTCCCATTATTGGTAAGTCGATATTCTATTATGAACACATCTGCCCTGATTATGGATACTGCAATGCTGTTCGAAACGTTGTCTAAAGAAGGAGGTAGCGCAACACGGCATTATACCCCAAAATCAAATCACTATAATACCTTTGGTCGTGAAAATCTCAAATCATACCTATTATGAACACGTTTATAAAAAAGTGACCCATGCGTTGGGCATTTTTTACAATCTACAAATATCATTAAAAATGTGTGGAAGATTGAAAGTTTATTTTCCGATACTGAACATTGTACATAAAACGTGTAATTTTTATTAATAATTATTGAATTAAAAACGATTTAAAACAGCACATTCCGAAATGATTCCAACTGGCTACAACGTCACTATGACATAGAAAACTCCGATGTCTGGTAAGACGGCTGTTACCAACGAATTCACGAATAAAAAAAGAACATGTCATTTTGGCAGCTAATCGAAAAGGAAATATTTTAAATCATTGTATAAAAATACCTTCATTATCATATTTTTTTTCGAGAAGGGAAAATACTTAAAATGTTCTATTTTGTGCAAAAATGGACAATGGAAGGATTTTAAACTGTTAAGTCGCCACTCAAACGTGACGGCAGAGAAAAGGGGTTTAAAAAATATTGAAAAATAAATATTTCTCCTTATTTCCTACATAAATTAAAGATTTTTTACTCTTGCAAAACTTTCTAAAGCAAAAAGCGTCCACTGAATTGGATTCCGGCTCTTAATTTCGGAGCTTATTTACTTTTCCGATTGTCACTAACAAACTTTAACATTCATTGATGTGAAAGCTTCCGTCTTTATTCGTCCATTATAATTTGAGTTAAGTATATTTAATTTACTTATTGAGTTCTTGCCTCGTCCCTTTGACTTGTGCTATCACTTTTGTATGATCAGTTCTTGTTTCTTTGTCAACTTCAAACGGAAGAAGCAGTTATTTGAAAAAACCATGATTGATTAAGAGACCCTTTGTCTACTTTTGAAGAATCCAATGACGCACGCGGTATTTACTTAATTGGAATTGAATTAGGAAAGGCAAGAGATAAAAATCTGTTTGTCTCTAACTCTAACTCTAACTCTATGGTAGTTTCTCAACTATGACGGAGTTTCGACACTAATTTTTCAAAGAGGATATTTAAAATTTTTGAAACATTTAATGTAATTACGCGTTTTGTACATTATCTGATTTGTTGCCGCTAAATCTGAATAATTACTAGAGATCGGTGCTAATTTCATTAGATACCATTCGATAGTTTTCTCCTACATTTTTCCTCTGAAGCCTGTAATCGGTTTTTACTATCCCGTTTTTTAAGAAGTTCAGTTCAGTTAATTTTCTAAATAACTTATTTTTTATTAATTTGAAATCGCACAAGAGTCCCAACTGCTCCCAACCGTCTAGAGCCATTGAGACCATGGCATCCCCAATTGGAGAATGTTGTGGGGAGGAGAAGGAGACGGATAAGAAAATGTTTGGGAAGTACTAAGTAAACATGGCCAAAGCCATTTCAAGCAACTTTTCAATTCTGAATGGTGGTCTTACACCAGGGCAATACTGAGAGTATCTTCCACTCTGTAACGTACCGCAAAAACACTAGGTATATATTATTTTAAATGAGTAATTTATGAAATAACACAAATAAAATTTACTGGCGCACGCCGGGATTCAAACCCGCAACCTTCTTGCTTGAAATCGAGAACCTTGCCCCTCGACCACGGAGGCTAATTATGATTGAAGAAGAAGATAATACTAACAAATCTAAACGAAACATGAAACAGAACAAGACACAGAAAATTGAATCGAACCCAGAATATTTGTCTGACCGGGACAACGTCTTTATTAATTTAATAATTGGGACCTAATTTTTATACGTCATATTTTTAGATTTCATATTTCAAATTCAGAATTAAAAATACTTAATTTTTTGTCACATTATTAAATTTTTTTTTAAATTGGTAAGTAAGCATTTCTACACTTTTCGGAAATAAAATACCACCAATACTTTTTTTCTAGGCTCTATTTTTCTTGTTAATTTTATAGGTTGTCAAAATTTAGTACTACTCTAAAATTATTAGAACCTAGAAAAATATTCAAGCCAATTAAATTTTCAATTGAAAAACATATTTTCATACAATATAAAAAACCGCATACCAACACTTCGCCCCAATTGCCCCAATCATCGATGTGTCATGACTAATTTTATTAAGAGCGGGAGCCACGGTACCAGCTTAAAGGGAATATGAAAGCCTTTTTATAATATGAAAGTATTTTTAATAATAATAATAATTACGAAACTCAGATTGTATGTCATGTGTTCGCGAGGCAAGGAATTGTTAAATAATACATTTGCCGTGCGCGGCGAACCTGCAATAGGTAGGAAGCGCCCGAAAAGATCTTGCTAAAACCCTTTTCAATAGGTGGACGCACACTGCCGGAGTTTTGTTGACAACTCAACAACTTTTGTAAAAAGCCAACAATTCTCCAACTTTAAAGATTTCTGATTAATATAATTACACAGTTTTTTTTTAAACTGCATATAATTTTTTTTTAGATATTGTTTTATGTTTTTGTAATCATTAAAAATAACAGGAGCCTTATTAACACGTAATATGTGTAAGTCAATTTTTAGTCATTTAGTGATGTTTTATTTTATGTTGTGTTTTATTTAGTCATTTATTGACGGAAAAAAACGTTTATCAAGTCAAGTGGTAGCAAATAAACATAGCAAATTAAAGTATTTTTTAAAAGTTGTTTCTTATAAGAGTTCATATTAAACTCTTGAAAAAGAATTATATTTAGTAGTTTACGCTTATATTTCTCATGACGTAATTAACAATTTTGTTTTAATTCTGATCAAGCAAGCGATAGAACAAGCTTTAATGTATCCATAGTATGTATGTATTTTTTGCGTCATATTTAAAAGATAGAAGTCAGTATGTAAATATAAATGGATACGACTCCCATAAGTTCGCAGCTCTGTCAGGAATTCCTCAAGGATCGAATCTCGGTCCCATGTTATTCCTCATTCTGATTGATGACATTCAGGATTGCATACGTCACAGCTCATGTCTACTATTCGCAGATGACATGAAACTGATGAAGGAAATCGAATCAGATTATGATTATTCGAAACTGCAGGCCGACCTCGATTCAATCATGATATGGTCGGTAGAAAATAAACTTAACTTCAATATTAAAAAATGCGTTGTTATGACTTATAGTCGTTCACAAAATCCGGTATTCTGCCAGTATAGAATGAATGGTGAAGTACTTACACGCGTAAACATCATCAAGGACCTTGGGGTGATCTTTGATCCCAAGCTGACATTTTCAAACCACATAGTCCAGCTTACCTCGGCTTGCTCCAAAACTCTTGGTTTTGTAATTAGAACTTGCAAACAATTCAATAACAAAGAAGCAATGACCTCCATGTTCAACGGAGTGGTCAGAAGCAAGCTGGAGTACGCCAGTACTGTCTGGATACCTTATCAACTTAAATACATAAATATGATTGAACAAATTCAAAAAAAATTCCTAAGGTATGTTTACATGCGATCATACGGAATATATCCGAAATTCATGCATCACGTGGAACTGCTAAAGGAGACAAATTACCAAAGCCTGGAGACTAGGCGTAATGCCGGACTCATGGTATTTGAATTAAAGTTACTAAAAAACCTTATCGATTGCCCATATCTCCTGTCATGCTGTGGATTATTCGTTCCTGATAAATACTGTCGAAATCGTAGCCACGACCTATTCTGTATACCGCAGGGTCGGACAGATGTCATTGCCCGACATAGCATGACAAGAGGTATGACCTTACTAAATGCCCTACCAGCGGATATAGATGTGTTTAATATCACTATACCATGTTTTAAAAAATATATGTACATGTATTGTTAGTTTTAATAAAATTGTACCATAATTGGACTTACCTGTCTGTCGTACAATAATAAAAAAATAAAAAAAATAAAAAAAAATAAAAAAATAAAATATATATATTTTTGGTATTGATAACCTATACCGATTTGTAGTAAAGATTAATCTAAATAGTGACTTCACTTATAGCTTCACCTTAATATTTATAATATTCACCTTATAATATAATTTTAATATTTAAAAAGAGTTAACTCAATTGAATGAAGGCTCAATTGAACGGGATCCGTGAGCTCAGAGCGTACGAGCATTATGAGCAATGAGAATACTGTACTTGCCCGGTATGATTCGCCCAATACGGCTCCCCCGGTATGATTCTCCCGATACAGCACCGTAGGACTCTTGGTACCGGTACGCCACTTCGTAACACGAGATAATATACCTACCATATAGTAAAACCTCACCCTTGGAACAACAAACAACAACTAAAAAGAAAATAGATATAACCTTGTTGATTGATGATTGATTGATTGATGTCATGATTTTTGCATAGAATGTCTTTAAATCTAGAGATAATTCACTTACAATACGTTCTGCATGTCCACTTCTTCATAAATTTAATTCTTTACATATTTTCGCAGTTTCGCGTAATAGGCAAATGGAACCTTGTTATTCCAAGCGAATAAGCTTGAACACAAAACAAATGGAACGATGGTACATAGAACTAAGTTGTCCGTAAAACTAATATAATGAATTTTAAATGGGACTTTGTCGCATAACTATCTGCGAACTAACGTAAAAACATTCTAAAATAGAAGATACTCTCAGAATAGTCCTGGAATAAGACCACCATCCAGGATTGAAACGTTGGTTGGAATGGCTTCAGTCACATATGTTGACCAGATCTTAATAGCCAGATCTCTTCTTACTCTCCCCATCTCCTTCCCCTCCTTACTATCTTCAGCTTCACAACATACCTCAATCAGGGATGCCATAGTCTCACTGAATACAGACGGTTGGAAACAATTGGATCTCTTGTACGCTATTCACATAAAAAAACAAAAAAAATGGGCATATTTCAACTGGGGTTTTAAAGAGAAAAAAAATTAAGAAACTTGGTGCAAAAAAGTCAATTTTGAACAAAATGTCAGAAAGAACCTTGTTGTACAAATGAAAGAAATTTAAATAATATACTTACACATGTAGGACAATAAATTCAGGTACTTGACTCAGTCAGTTTAGAGTGAGACAGATGCATTATAGTTGTATAAAAGCCCATGTTTTAGTTTGATCTCTTTCACATCTCAGCTCGCAACTAGAAACCACGTATCCGTAAACTTTGTACTCGGTTAACAATAACCATAGTAAACAATATCGTAGTATCATTCATATGAATAATTCAGAACCCTATATATATTGGTATAGTCTGCAAACCATATAACAACAATATATAATGCATAAATCTCTTCCGGTAAGCAAGAATGTTGAACGTGCTTAAAAACCTGTTAACTGTTCAGCTCCTGCCATTGATTCAAGCAACGGGCTAACACGATTCGTTTACAGGCTATATTAGCTTCATTTTAATGAACTACCCTCTCTAGACGGAGCAATCAACCCTTAATACGTCCCCGTAGAACCATACAGCCTTTCCTACAGCCATTCTATGCGTAAAACTGTAATATTATCAAGTCATTACGAGTATGGAGAAATCCTGTTAAAACTTGGGATGGGTAAAGAATATTATAATGAAAGTTTTATGGTGCCCCTTGGATTAATGTCGTTCAACTAATTATTTACGATAATATCAGCATTGGATGATCTTAATAGGTAGGTAGTTGTTGAGTCTTTTTTATGGGATTATCGCACAAGAGGCCCAACTTCTCCCGACTTTCCGGAGCCAGCGAGACTGTGTCATCCCCAATAAGGAAAATATTATGGCTTAAGAAATATTTTTTTTTTTATTATTAAACGAAGAGTTTATAAATCAAATTTTTATACGAATAAAACACCATCGCATTAAAATGGCAGTAGTATGACTAAATCTACTGATTTTGACACATGCTGGCATCACAACCAGTCTATGCGAGTAATATATTTATGGTACACAAGGTCCACAGTCACACCATTTCTTTCATAGTAATTAATACAGGTTTTAAACACCAGTAAATTGTTTCGGTAATCAGGTATGGTTATGGATGTATTTTTGCACTTTGGTTCAATACAATAACATTAGTGACAAGATCTTAAAATTAACTTAATCATAAAAGCGGGTAATCGTCTCGACTCCCATTCAAAATACAGCACCGGTTAAAAAAACGTAGGATTTTTGAGTCTGATGACTGGTGATGGATAGGTTAGGTTAGGTTACACGTCAAGATTTAGTGCGATTTTGAAAAACCCAAAAATTACAATTTTGAAAATATTTTAACTATTGAAACTATGTATAACAGTAAAAATATATAATGGTATTTAAGTTACAGGGTCATTATTGATAAAAAAATTAACTGAAGTTCCCTATTATGGTATGTTGTCAGGCTGAAGGTAATGAGGAAGGGGAGGGTTGGGGGCGTCGATACCTTGCTATGACCTATGAGTACTAATTTACTATTCATGTCAAATCCAAGTGACTTACTTGATAAATTGTCTAAAATTACATTGTTATTATACTATATTTTTAAATATTTGATTTCTAATACATGTTTACATGAAGGAACCCGTTTTGTTCTTTTAAATGTATATTTCGTTTTCTTTCCTTCGATAAATAATATTTTTGGGAATTTTATTGAAAGAAACCGTCTTCATTAACAACACATTTATATACATAAAAATTAAAATATTTATTAAAAAATTATATTTAATTACATATTAAAGATATTTTTTTCAAAAGAAGCAAACACATTGTGACTTGATATTTTAAATAAATTAAATGAAAATACTTGGTTTTAGGTGATTAAAATTATTTTTATAACTGTCCTGATAATAGTACGGAGGTACTGAAACCGGTAGACGATAAAATTTATCAATAAAGTGACCTAAAACCAAGTATTTTCATTTAATTTATTTTAGTATTTTATTTTTGTTAGTGAAAATTTCAAAGAGATTTGCTAACAATAAAGTTCACTGCAGAACTTCCTGTAAACAAACTAAAGCACTATTTCGTCAGCTTTTTTAGTGGATCCTTCAAAAACGCAATTGAATCATTATGTAAACGTATTGATTTTTATTTCGTTTAAAACTTTTAATAACCATTTGTGTCTGAAAGGATCATTTACTTCGTTATTTGTGGCAAACAAAACATCCATTAAGCGGCCAATACCTAAAGAAGAAAATAAGAAATAAAGGGAATATATATTATTATGTTGATATTCACGGCAACCCTTTTAGCCAAGTTCTGCTCCTATATCTATTGTTAGGGTCTGAATTCAGGTGAAAAAAATATATACGTAATACGTAGTAAGATTAAGCTTACGGGTCTGATAATTTACAGATCCTGTGTTTCCTGTTCCCTTCCCAGGGGTGTAGTAACATTTCCGATGGTCGTAATTTATCGCCGCGTTTAAGACTCCGTCCCTGGAACCAGAGAGGGTGAAAATTAAGGGCGCGTAGGCGAAAATAGTGGGTAAATATTTAACACTTTCTCAAACAGCGTGAAAAGATACGGCGATAAGTTGCTAGATCCATCTTTACAGGGAAATCACAAGTAGTCAACTTTCTTGTATGTGTTTGTTATTGCGAAGTAACTTTTTAGAGGCTTGGGAATGAAAGTGTTTTTTGTTGTTGTTAGAGTTGAAAAATTAAACGTCGCATTAAATTTAGGAGCGTAATGCAAATACTACATAAATCTTGTGAGATTTCAAGCAATAAGGTTAAAGCGATTTTTTTAATTTAAAATTGTAATTTAAAAATATATATATATTTTTATATTTTATACCAATAAATCAAATAATGTTTATACATAGAATAAGTTTCATGTAGAATAAGTTTTCCAGCAAATATAGTAGGTGCAGGCATACTTTTCTAATAGAAATATATATAGTGTTATATATTTTACAGTACAACAAACACTAACCGTATATTTTTAACAGTATTTTTTGAACACAAATATTTTGCACAATTTTGTCATTTATTAGTGATAATTGTACATGTGCATAATCCAGGTATGCAAAATAATTGTACAATTGTACGAGATAGGTATGCAAAATAGTTATGCATTTGTACAAGGCAGATATGGTAAGAATTGTTTATTTTTACAAGCTAGGTATGCGTAATAATCACACATTTAATGCGATATCATTCCAAAAACTACAGTCAATCTTTTTGGTGTCAATCTAGATTCGGACTGTGGGTTAAAAGTCAAATAAATAGCACTGTAAGCACCGTTTTTTTTACCTAAGAACTACAACTTACAACTCAAGTCAATCCGAATAAACCTTCCTATAGAGGCAACAAAACAATTAATCAATTCTTGTGTAGTCTCACTTCTCGATTACTGTAACAGCATTTATGCCAGCGTTCCAAAATATCAAACCGACAAACTTCAATCAGCCCATAACCGGGGTCTCTAAATATTCGCACATTTCAGAACACCTTTGTAACGTTCACTGGCTCGATTCCCCTAAAAGAATCCAGTAAAAATTGTGCTGGATGGGGTTTAAATCTATCATTTAAATGGCCCCACCCTACACTGGTCTGAGGCAGTCAACTCTTAGATCAGCAACATAATCAGCTATAAGCAGACTGATGGAAACTAAGCGCAAGCCATATACTAAGTTTGGAGATCGCGCTTTTGGAAAATATGGACCTAAGGCTTGAAATAAACTCCCTCCAAAACTAAGATGCATAACAAACCCAACAGAATTCAGATCCAAACAAAAAACTTACCTTTTTAGGCTCGCATATCCATAAACTAAACAGTGACCGGATAAATCATCACAATGATTATTCATGACATCTTTAAAAAGTTATATAAAGTCATGGATAGTGATGAAACAAAAACTTTATTAACTGGGTTAAGTAGGTTAGGTTAGGTTAGGTTTGAAAAAAAATTTCATCGTTTCTAATGACTTTATATCACTTTTTAAACGTGTGCTGAATTATCACTGTGTTGAGTTTATAATATATCCTAATCACACTTTTCTTAACAGATTTACATTATTCGAAGCCCATTATATACTTATCAATCTATGTCATACCAATGAACGAATCACATTTTGAGAAGATAAATTCTGATGAAATCCTTGTACTTTTTTACCGCCCAACATAAGAGTTACTTTTCCTCATCTAAACACGCTCATTAAAGAACATAAATCTACATTAATAAAATGAATACCAGAATCAATAATAGCATTTCCAATAACACGTGTTCAATTTATGTTCTCTGCGTGCGAACTGCTTATAATTTTTTCTAATAGACAGTGATAATCTCAAGTGACCTTTCAGGTAAGTATGGTTCAGTATCTATATTATCAGCCGGTACAGAATGTAAATAGATTGTAATATATATCCATTAGCAGCAAATTGAGCAAGTGTTTGACCCTTTGGAGACTGCAGCAAGAGAGGTGGGCTTGCAAATCAATGAGAACAAAACTAAAATCATGATGCAAACCAGAACCCCACACCGCAGAATAAAATATAAAGTGAATTTTAAAAACTCCTATAACTTTGAAGTGGTCGAAGAGTTTGCCTACCTGGGCTCCATCATAACGCAGGACAACGAAGACCCAGTAGAAGTAAGAAAGCGCATCACAGCCGCTAACAACACTTACTTCGCGTTGCTGCCAGTGTTCAAATCCTGAAACGTCCATAGGAAAACCAAAATAACCCTATATAAAACAATTATTAGAACGGTCTTGGCCTATGGATGTGAGGCGGGAACACTGACAGCAAAGTCTGCGGAACGGCTGGACACCTTCAAAAGAAAGGTACTTCGAAGAATCTTAGGAGCGGTGCGAGAGGGAGAGGCATGGAGAATCCGCCACAATAAGGAGCTATATGACATCTACCAAGCTCCCAGACTCTCTACTCATTTACGGCTCCAAAGACTAAGATGGGCCGGACATGTGCACCGAATGCCAAGCACACGTGTACCAAAGAAGGTTCTAACAGGACACCCGGGAGGCAAACGAAAGGCGGGCAGACCTAGGCCGAGATGGGAGGACGATGTCAGGAAAGATGCCAGAGGACTACTCCATGTTGCAGATTGGAAGACGACGGCCGAGGACAGAGGGCGGTGGAGGCTCATGTTAAAGGAGGCCAAGGCTCGAAATGGGCTGTAGCGCCATTGAAGAAGAAGAAGAAGCAGCAAATTAATTGCAAGTAAAGCTAGCTTTGCATAATCATTGTACATTTGCACAAGCAAGGTATGCAAACAAAATTAAATAACTGAAATAAATCTCTTAGGAATTTAATAAAAAGGCGTTTTAATTTAATAATTCACTCAATTTACCCTAATGTGATTAGAACACGAACTTTAAAAAAATATATACATATATTAATTATACAACTTGTCCAAATTTCAAAAATATTTTATTATTATTTTTATTTTCCCATTTAATCGAAAGTTGTGATTGCTTAATGTATGTCATGACAATTAATTAAAAACCCTACAGTATATGATGGAAATATCATTGGATGCTGAAAAAAGTGGGTTTGAATTAAACATTCTAGATGTATAATAATAAAATCGCAGGTTACATGACACTAGGGTACAACTATTGAATCAAAAAGTCACGGATTACCTTAAAGTGACAGGAACACATTTATTATTATTCAACGGTACCTACAGCATTTTTACTTTTCCGTATAATTCTTTTTCGTTATTAACCTCTATTATACTAAAATAAAGTCGCTATCGCGTCTGTTTGTTTGTGTGCTTAGTTCTTTTAAAATACGCATCTGATTTTGATAGGGTTTTCACTAGCATTTAGAGAATTTCTTACGGAAGTTTTATATATATAATACATTCATATTATATTTATATAAATTAGAGAAAAGTCGAGCAACGCTGGATACACGTCAGCTAGTTAAAAATAATAAAATAAAATTATTTAGAATACAAAGTTCCACACACGCTCATCGTACCGTAAGTAAAAGGTGAGTTTTTGTTTAATTTTATTCGGGTGTATTATAAGGTTTGTTCATACTTACGAGTAAGAAAACTAAGGCAAAGATTTAAGTCTTTCTGTCTGCTGCTGCCTTACAACCCGCACCCCGTACCTAGTACTTCGTAACCAGGGCCGAAGATATAATTAGTCAACCTGGGCAGTTGCACAGGGCGGATTTTTTAGGAGGCGGCATTTGGGTGAAAAAGTTTGCGCTGTGACTCCATACTTGTTGTTCGGGTAGGAAACAGTTTTTTTACTGTTTTATGTTTTTCACAACTTATTTTCTACGTTTTTTATTTGCCTTTTTATTTGTTACTTACAAATTGGTTTATGAATAGGCTGTCGAACTGAACTCTATCGTACTGTGTTGTTCATTTCCCCACCATGGGGGCGGTTAGACCCTGTTCCTGCATCCAGTAAGGTGACATTAATCCGGTGCGGCTGTCCCACGAACCACGGGTGCCTCCCCCGGCATCATGAGCGGGCCTGGGGAATGTTTGCGCGAGCCCGGTCCCCTTCCGTCCTGCCTCCGGTGACCTGAGGCTCACTTCATTCCCTAGGGTCTTTGGGAGTATCTCCCCCCCTCCCCCATTTACATTTCTTCGAGCTTACTCTCGGAAAACTGGCTAAAGGACGCGGGTGCTTGGGATCGTTGTGGCCAGGCCGCTTGCCACGCTCATTCTTGCCGGGACTGCCCCGTGATAGTGGGGTAAACTGCCCTCAATACGCGACTTGTATATTTTTATGTTTCAATCATACTTCCACTTATAAATATTGTGCTCCTTATTTATTATTTAATTTTAGATGCCAATCCACCAGGCGAACACATTTCAGATGTGTTCTTATTTTGTGTAACTATTAATGTAAGTATGCATACATTGTTTCGTACTAACAATCATGCATGCAGGAACATTGGAGGGTCTAGAATCATTTTAAAATAAATTTAGCTTCTTTTTACAAAAAAAAAATTAGAGTCAGTTTCCTCACACAGCCGTCGGAAAAGGGTGGGTCCCCTCCAATGTTTTATGTTTTGCTTCAAAATAAATAAAACCTTTATAAGAATCGTGGCTCCCTTATCAGGCACAAGAACTCCACTTTTCTGATAAGGTATACATAACCAATGATGATCTAAACTGTAATATTGTTAAATATTTATGTATCTATATTCCTTATATTACAATAAAAAATTTAAAAAATGTGGTATGTAACGAACTATGCGTCCTGATATAATCTTTAAATATTCAAAGGAATAAATTTGTGACGTTAAAAAAAAAAAACAATTTAATTACAGCATTATTTGATGATTCAAAATATGAGTAAACTACATATTTTGTGGTAAAGTGACAATAAGAAACGAAAACCCTTAATTACTAATGTACACGAGCTCCATAATGAGAAAACATAAATATGGTGTGTACTAACAAAATTTCATTACCAAGTAACAATAATATAATCGAAAACACAAATTTTACGTTGTTTGTATGTTCTGCATAACTCTGGCTAAATTAACTAAAAATTGATTTGAATTTAAGTGTTATTTACAAAATTGGAGATGGTTGCGTGAAGAATTCCGACAAGTGAAACAATATATAGGTACTTTAAATATTATATTTTTACAGAAAATAATTTTTAATGTATTCAAATTATCTTTATGTTAAAGCATGCTATCGAAGACACAAAACATAATGTTCTAGATTACTTTGTAAGTGGATATCATTGTGAGTAAAAAATTTTTTAGATAATAATGCCATTCATTATTTTGGGGAACGTTGTCGGACTGACAAAAATAAGGTATTTCGGGTTTAACTGACTCTTCACATCTAGTCACAAAATCTGTGGAATGCAATTTCAGATAACTTTTTGATTCCAAAATATGGTGCTTCAATATGGCTGGGCATACATGATATATATAACCAGCGACCTCTGTATTCACAGCTAAGAAGTTTACGCTCTGAAAAAACTCTTTTTAATTTATAAAACAACTCAACTCAACTCAACTTACTGATCGTTCTGCCAAGGAGCACGTAGGTAAAAAAATGTTTCGTGGAGGAGGGAGTTTGTCAAAGTACCTAAACACGGCCCTGCCCCTACCCCAAGTTCGTGACAGATCCTACCCGGTTAGTTAGCACGAAGTAAACGAGTCTACTTGTATATTATTATGAAAATCGTATCAAAGCGGCGCCGAGTTGTAAACTTTGGATATGAAACCGTGTTCTGTCACGTTAGAAACCAAACCCGACCGACACGAATATGAGATTGTGATACACAACGCACTACTCCTGCCACTGGCCCTGTAGCTAATATCATTAAATCAGGGGTGTCCAACTGTTAGGCATAACCTCGAAAATCGATCAATGTCAGCAAAGGGTTTGACTGTTTCTTACTAGCGTCACGCTTACCAATTTGGGGGCTATTTCTCAAAGATTCATTAGGATTATGATTGCCATTATGTCCACCCTTCTAAATCATTTAACTAAAAGCACATTTAATTTTGTTCTAAGCTGTTGAAATAAACACAAACCATAATTTTAAAGTAGAAAGTGTGTATGTGTAATTTATGAGGCAGAGAAACTTTCCATTATTGTTCCGTATGAACAATTTATTATAATTAAAAGCGAAGTAAGGTTTTATTTACTTACCTACAACACCACTTTAATGTGTTTATATGGAAATACATTGAAATATCAAATTCACGAGCAAATCCGTGTAGTAAAACTAGGTATATGGACATTTTCTTTGCGTTCATGTCATGTTCCACAATTTTTTTTTCATAATAATGTTTTATAGAGTATTGGGAAGTTATATATAATTTTTAACAGACAAATTTATGTAATAACTTTATTGAGTCAATTTTATAATATGGGTTGTAGACTGAACCATTATTATTATAAGTTTGTGATTATTAATACTTAGTTTATTGTTAACGGAGTACAGATACTATGGATTCGTGTATACTAATTTGCAAGCTGGGATGGAAGAGTAAGATAAAACTAATACATGGGTTTTTATACTACTACAATATATCTGACGGAGGCAAACACCTGACTGTATTGTCCCACAGTCAATTAAATATAACTGTAGAAAATATGTACAGGTTTTATTAGTTTATTGGTGGTGCGTTTTTTCCATGCAACTTTCAATTTAACAAAGATTTGATTTCGTAATTAATTTAAGGGGTTTAAGATTAAATTAGTTGCGTCTTAAAAAGCTTTGGGTTTTGCTTTGTTTTACACATGTTATTGCGAGAATAAACAATTTTCACGTAATTTTACAAACTGCGAAAAAAGTTCCGTTTAACGTTTCTAAGACAGAATACGTGACTTCTATTCCGAGACAGGATCGGTGGAAAATTATAAGTTGAAATTAAAAGTAATGGAACAAAATGCATAAAAACCTACATATAACTAATTAATTATGTATGGCTATTGATTTTTTTAACAAATTAATTTATTTCTTATTTTTTAATTATTTTTGATATTTTTTAGGAACGCAAGCAAATAATTATATAGATTAAAATACCGCGACAAATAACAACGCGCGCAATAGAACTTTAATGTTTCAATTTGTATTGTTTCGCAATTAATAAATTTAAAAATAATATATCGCGGGGTTAATGCCAAAAGTTGGTAATTGCGTTTGTAGGATTTTTGAGTTAGTGATGGTTTAAATGTTTATGTATTATAATCTATGATTGGAAGTAGTAATTTTTTATAAAACTTTGAAACTTATTTTTTTAAATAATTAATAGACAAGAAAAATATTGAAAAGTACTTATAAAAATAAGCATGTTTGTTTAAGAAACATCGTTCTAATGATTTTTAAATAATCAACAATAGCATTATTTCCGAAACCCTGACTTCATAATGAAGATCAAACTTTAAAATTGAGTTTACTCCAAAACATGTTTTTGTTAGTCACTAGCTTTTGGCAGTAACCCCACGATAATTGCGGTACCTCGCAAGACCAAATTAGGATATGTTATGAAGCTAAAGTTAGTGGAGATAGTAAAGAGGAAGGTACGAACGTACCTGGTCAAGCAACGCTTCGATTTTGAATGGTTGTTTTTCCTCAGGGCGATGCTGAAAGTATCTACTACACTGCTTTGCAAAGTAATTTGGTTTCTCATCACTGACGTACGTGTACCACCCTCCCAAATTAGTTGGGGGGTTGTGTTGAAAATTCGGTTAGAATTTCAGGAATGAATAACCCGGTGATTAATCTCACATATCGGTGTGGAATTTAATTAAATGACAGAATTAAGGAAGACACGGTGAAAGATTTAGCGCTGGGTGTCGCGAGGTGACGGAGGTATTTATCGCCCGCCGTGTCACCGCACTTTGGGTACATTTTACAATAAATTATTTAATTATAATGTCATCATGCTTTAACTCAATTATACACCAAGACATCTACTTAAATTCTGAGATTATTACCAACTTATGAATACGTAGACTTAAATAAACCGAGAAACGTGCTTTGCGGGGATGTCTGGTATTCCCGAGAAAAGGAAATTTTTCCCTACTTTGTGTTAAATTGATTCCTGAGATCCAACAAGAGTTTAGAAGAGCCAAAGTGATCCAAAAAAAGACTAGAAGAAACAAGAAAAAAAACGGTTATCAGAAGATTAAAGATGAGTCCAGAAGAGACAGAACTATTTAAAAAAAAAAACAAGAAGAACTACAGCGAGCCAAAAAGAGGCACGGGCAGCCAAGAAGAGACTGGAATAGACAAGAACAGAAAAAATAAGAAAAGAAGAGGAGACGAGAAAATATAAGAAGAGACAAGAAGAGGAGAGAAAAGACGAGAAGAGGCAAGAAGAAACAAGAAGAGACAAGAAGGAGCGGTAAGAAATATGAAGATTCAAGAAGAACAAAAAATAGACAAGATGAGCCAAGAAGGGGTGTAAAGATGCAATAAGATGCAAGAAGAGCTAATACGGAATGTTGGTTTAATAGGTTGCCTTGACTACCAGTCCATTCGTTTGTCTATTTATTTGACTCGCTCGCCCACGCTTGTTGTGGTCACGCCCCCGAGTGTGAGATTCTTGCACAAATAAATCGATTTATGCCAGAATTTCACTAGTGACCGTTGATTAATTTGTAAAAAATATTAACAACGCAATACATCTACGAGTTTCTAGTGAATATTTATGTTTCTTATGAAATAAAGTTTACCATACCTAGAATAAAATGAAATCGATATAATTATATGGACCTTCCATGCAGGCACAAAGCACGAATTGTTTACAAATTATTTCAATGCTCAAAATGTAAGATGCTTCATACGGGGCCCAATAATACAGTTGGACTCCAATACCATCAGCAGCAGTGAAATATAAAATATTTTTACACCTATTATTGTTAAATTTAAATCTAAGAAATTTAAACTCTTATCTATACCTATTTCTAATGTAAATTGTAATACATAAAAAATATTCAATTTACATTAGAAATAGGTATAGATAAGAGTTTAAATTTCTTAGATTTAAATTTAACAATAATAGGTAATAAAATAGACTTCAATATTTTCCGTAAAGATACGTACACTGATATTATCATACATAATTTATCAAATCATCCCTTTTCTCAAAAAGTCGCAGCTTTCCATTCTATGCTTAATAGATTAATATCGATTCATTTGTCGGATCCTAATTATACCTCAGAATTAAATATCATAAAACAAATAGCATCTAATAACGGCTATCCTTATAAATTGATAGTTGAAATACTAAATAAAAAAATTAAACATAAACTCTTTAAACTTTATATTTATCCTATTTATAAAGATACAAACAAACAATGGCGTAGAATTCTATTTGTAGATAATGATACTTCCAAAATTATAAATAAAAACATCCCCTTCACTATTCAACCGGCGTTTTATACGGATAACAAATTAAAAAAATATATTTTAATAATAAAGATATTGATAGTCAAACTAAAAAATCAGGTGTTTATAAACTCAACTGTAATGACTGTAATTCCTTTTATATAGGAAAAACTAATAGAAACTTTGAGATCAGAATTAAAGAACATCTTAGGGCTTTAAAGGGAAACTGTGAATCAGAATTTGCGGATCATTTATTAAATAACGACCATACTTTCGATATTAATTCAGGTTTTAAAATACTACATTCTGGTTACAAGGTATCTCAAATCAATAATTTTGAAATCTTAGAAATAAGAAAACACGTGAATATGAAAGCAGATATTATTAATAAACAAAATATTTTATAAACCCCATTTTAAATATTTTCCCAATTACTCGGTCTTTCCCGTCTAATGACATTTTAATTCCTACTTTGAATAACCCTCCTCCACTCTTACCTCTCCCCGCTCCTTCTACCTCTTCTTTCTAGACCTAATTTTTAATTATAACTTTAGTATACTTGTGCTCCTGATGATGTGAACTTGGTTCACGAAACATGTTGAGATTTTGTATCGAAATAAAGTTATGTAAACTAAGTTATTTGTGTTTTAATAGAAAATAAATAATGCCATCACAAAGTGAAAAGCAGTTAGAAGAAGTTTTCTTCGAAAAATTAAATATAAAATAGTCGTAATCATTATAATTAATAAAAAACCATTGCTAAAATCAGATTCTTTGTCAGTTTCAGACATTCTTCTTACCAAAAAGCATTTTTAACACGCGTTCAATGTATGCACGCTCCTTATAAATGTTTCTTGAAATGTACATGTTTTGTGAATGCGGTATTTACATGTTATGTAAATGCGGTGAGAAATTATAGCAAATTAGTTTTGTAAAACCATGTCTATTTCTGGACAAATTTATTGAGCATTTTCGTGACCACAAATTAGTTTGTACATTCTCACGAACTTGTGAATATAATTGGCGACATGGTTTGCAAGCTGTTTTCATTTAACTCTACAATTGAGCGGTGAAATGTTTATAAACTGGTAGAAATAATTCTACAGGCTAACCAGAAACGAAAGTCAACACGTCTAAATATTACTTTCAAGCCACATTCTGGTAGAAGTAAATAAGGCACAGGAGGGGCTTTTTAGAACAAAAATGTATGTCCCCATTATTGTTATCATGATTTTTTAATTTGCATTCTTGGAATTTTAAGATCTCCCAAATACCTTAACCATAAAGCAGATAACATCTTTGTGTCTCGGCGTGATGTGGCGTCATAAAATTTGTGCTATTTTATCTGTCTTGAATTTGTATGTCAACGAGACTGTTATCAGATGGCAACTTCATTTCAATAATTAACCACAGAGATTTTTTAACTAGATTTAATTTTTTTTAAAAGATATCGGACAAGAGTTTTGTGTTTCATATTTATCAATCCAAATTTATTGCTAATTTATTAACATTAGTTAAAATAAAATTAAAAATTATTTATATATAATATAATAAAAGTGATTTATTTCCATTAAATTTAAAATAACGCCGAAAAGTAAATTTGCCTTTACTGAAGATTTATTAATAATTGCCAACTATTGAAAAATCATTTCGCTTTGACCTTCGTTATTAATATACTAATGTTAAAGTTATAATGTTATAATACGAAATGTATCCGATTGTCAAATTTTACAGAGTAATTTAGAAAAACTTCATCAATGGTGTGAACAAAATGCTTTATTTTTGAACATTCAGAAATGTCAAGTAATACGATTTTCCAAAACTCGTTATAATATATTACATGAATATACATTAAATAATATTAAATTAATACCAGTATCACATATTCGTGACTTGGGTGTAATATTCGTTGAAAACTTGTCATTCATTGAACACATCAACTATATAACTAATAAGGCTTTAAAGATGCTTGGCTTCCTTTGCAGAACTTTAACCGATTTTAAGTCCATAGATTTTATGAGAACCCTCTATACTTCATTAGTCAGAAGTCAATTGGAGTATATTTCACCTATTTGGTCCCCTTTATATAAAGTTCACTCCAATAATATAGAAAGAGTTCAGCACAAATTTCGTAAATTTTTAGCTCGGAATTCCTATTGATTACATTAATTATGTCAGTTTGATGAATCAATTGCATCTAATAACACTGTCTGACAGGAGAATTATTTCAGACCTGGTTGTGTTACACAGAGTCATTAACAACTTAATTGATAGTCCTGCCATCTTTGCCACTATTAAACTACATGTGCCGACTAGGAATACAAGGCAAAATATAACATTCTTCTGTAATACATACTCGACCAACTATCAGACACACTCACTGACCAATAGGATGCATGATCTGGGCAACAAGTATGGGGGTGTTATTGATTTATTTATTGACTCCATATATAGAATTAAGCATAATCTACATCAACACTTTGTTGAATCCTACAAATTAGAGTAGCTTTGGTAAATTAGTTTTAATGATTTGTTTTATATGTAATGTTGTTGTAATTTCTTTTTTACTTTATGTTTATGTTTTTTCCTTCTTTAAAATGGATAACATCTATTTACTGTCAATATCTCCTGTATAATACATATTCTCTTATTCTACTGCATCATGTATCACTTCTATGTAAAAGCCTTTTTAGGCATTATTTATTTACATATACATAAATAAATAAATATATAAAAATACTTCAGGTGGCTCGTTAAGTCTGCATGTGCTTTGGTTTTTATTTTTCGTCCTTTATTGTCCTTTGGACTATTTCTTGAGGTGAGAATAACAGTAAATAATAAATAAAAATAACAGCGCATAAAAAATTAAATGTATTTCAGAGTGTGTATGAAATGATTAAATGATAAACCAAACATTTTTTCACAAATTAACATCAACACACCGTCAAAAAAATCAACAATGGGGATGAAAGACATTTTTAACATCAAAACCTACCATAAAGAATTTTAGTAAAAAATATTTAGATTTTTTTTCAATGTATTCATATACGAGTAGATCAAAAAATACCGTTTCTGAATATATATTTTTACTCTCAGAATTAATAAATCCTTTTTGAAAAATGATTTAAAAGCTTTACCGTGTATACGCTCTACGATTAGTCGAACGAAATCTGATGTCAAATGTACTCCGCGTTAAGTTTGTAGAACGTAATAATTAAACATCTCTTTCTTTTACAAGCGTACTTTGATAATAAAAGGGAGGCGTCGATATACAGTTTTGAATTGTAAAGTTAGGTATGTTGATATAAGTTTTTGAGATGATTTGTGTTTGCCTTTTTAGTTTTATCGATTGTTTTAACTTACATCGTAGTATCTCGTGATATTTTAAAAAGTTTTGTTAAATTCAAAGATGTAAAATTGAAGCTATACCATAATAGAATGCAACTCAAAGAACTATCGCGACCCCGACTAAAATCACCTACATGCCAGCTTAACGTTTTTGTAAAAATGAGTAAGCAGGAACTCATTTCAAATTTACGTTAAAGCAATGATAATAACCCCGCTGGCGAGAACCCGCCATACTGCCGCGGTGAGAGCTACATAGGAACTTCGATGATACCGTGTAGACTTCAGTGTACGGGCTTTGTCTTGGGATGTTTTGATATTTAAAAATGCCCTTAATTTAGTTAGACAGTAAACATTGATAAAACAGTGTACTAGAATTCCTTACTAAAGAATTTAAAGAATGTCCATACAAAATGCACTAACCTCAGGACGGTCAGCGCACGGGTGACGTCACGCATCCTCCCGCTTCTTACCACTTAAATCAAAATATTCAAACTTGAAGAATTAATTTAACCATGAGAAAGAACTTAAAAATATATATATAAATACTAGTATTTAAATTTGAATGTGGATGTTGATCAAATAAGTTTTTAAAAACATACACAAATTCCCTATTACAGGATATTTCTTCCCTGTTCTGCGAAGATAAGATATTACAACACTATACACTGCACTAATAATGAAATAGACATTTTTAATGATCAATTTAATCACTTTAAAAAAAACGTTTAATTATTAATCACATCAAGCTGCTATTGTGATGAAGCCCTTTATTTAAAGACAAATTGTACCTACCAAATTAGTGTCTGGGTTCGAGCTGATTTAATTATAATTCTTGGTATGGTTGTAATCGCTTTATCAGTTGGTTGCATCTGAATTAAGTAGACTTATCGAGCTATTTTGGTAAAGCCACTTACGTTGCGATTGTGTATCGATTTACTGATTATATCCGGACTTCCTATTTCTAAGAAAACATAATATTATAATTATAAAGCTGTATCATACCTATAATCAAAATTTCTACGAACGATAAAAACCTTTTCCGGGAAAAAAACGGCTAAAAAAGAATGATATCATTTGATAATTACGTAGTAATAAAAATTACTGATAACACTTTTTTATACTAACGTAATTTTTACGTGATTTAGTTTAACTTATTTTTCTTAAGCGATGAGGAAAATTTGTATGATAAAGTCAAAGACGAGCTCGATGGCACAGTGGTAAGGTTTTTAACTATAAACCTAGATCCTACCTAGAGTTCAAGCCCCGGCGAAGGTGAGAAAAAAATGCACTTATTTGGGTTAAATAAGATGGAGTTCAATAGAATCTTTGTTTACGCTTTGCAAACGTTACGGTTAAGATCACTTACTGGTAAAGTTTCATTACGTCAACGTTGGGTTTACGTCACGTGAACGTATAATTTATAAATTTGTTGTATAATATTTTGTATTAAACTATTTTATAAATAAAGTTAAATGTGTTGCTCTTTTTGGTGATATGTTTTCAGTATGTCCAAGTATTTCAACCTTACTTATCTATAATTTAACCTCAGCGCAATGAGCAGGTAGAGTAATATATTTTTGGTTTTTTTTACATTAGCTCCATACAGGAAAATAATTTATTTGATGACGGAACATCCAGCGTATTCCGCTTCAATGCAACATTAAAAATGACTAAGCTCAAGTTACCACATTTCAGTTCTTATCGCCCTCTAACGAGGAGCATCCCTGACAGGCCCCGGCCAACGCCAGCCGGCAGTAGGGGTGGGTGCGAATAATGTGCCTCATTTGGGAAGGGCTAATTCACAGATTTCATCAGATGATGCCATCTGCCTGCGGTCGGGCTAATGACCCGACAAAAGGATACTGCGAGAGATGAGCAGCTGAATCGTGGCTATCATCAAAAATGACGTGCGATGGTGGTGCAAGCAATTAGCGGAATTGCAGTTGAGTTTTATCTTCATTCGTTGCAATTCTAATTGAGTTTGGTTTAGTTTAATGTTGATCATGTTAGCATAATCTGTGACCGGTGTAATAGAGCGAAATGACTAAAAGTGACTTTTAATTTGGATTGCAATTAGAATTATTGCAGTTTGCAGTTGAATTTATTTTCATTCGTTGTGATTCTAATTGAGTTTGGTTTAGTTTAATGTTGATCATGTTAATGTGATTTGTGGCCGGTGTTATAGAGTGCATTACGGAGATATCTCACAAGAGTGCCTGATGCTGAAAGTGTCTTTTAATTTGTGGAACATTGTCAATAGTGTCCCCGTTATGTTGACTCCTCCCTCCGTTTCCCTCTCAACCCCCTCCTCCTCCCTCAAATCCCCTCCCACCAAAGAACCAAACTAAATAAAACCCCATATTTCTGCACTTAAAAATTTAGTTAATGACACGGACGTGTCGAAACCGGTCGCTAATTAATAAAATTCATACGTAACAAATGTGCATTGTGAATAATAAAACTCATTAAAAACAAAAATGTCTAGAAATTGTTACATAGTGAATGCCAAAGATATTAGAATATCTTTGGTGAATGCTAAAAAATACAAAAAATTGGAAGCATAGTTGTATCGGTTATGGTTGAGTTACATACAACAGTTTTGGTAATTTCTTTTGTTTTACTCATAATATGGTCAATTCAACTTTCACTGTCATCCACTTTTCAAGTAGGGACATCTATTAGGCATTCGAGTCTATGGGAAGCTAGCATCCGCAGATATTGTATTCTTTGGGATATTAATTTCCTGGAATATCTCCAAGAGCAATACATATTTATTGTCCTTTAGTAGGTAGAGTTCCTCGACTACGCATTTAAGTAATAGCTCTATATTTCTTGTTGAAGGCGATCGATATATTGTGAATACAGCTTTTTCTTTACAGGTTAAACCCATCAATGTAATATATCATTGAAGAAGAAGATAATACCTATAAATCTTAACGAAACATGAAACAGCACAAGATACAGAAAAATAAAAAAGATAACGGTCACAACTAGGAATCGAACCCAAGATCTCTTGTCTGAGCTTGAACTTGACCATTGTTACCCATTTACTAAACGTCATATTTGTCAATCTCACATTTCAAATTCAGAATTAACAATATCATCTTCCAACCAATTATATTTTTGGCATCTATCTTTTTAAGTGGAAATAAAGTTTCTAATGAAATTTGTTTGTAAGCTAGATAGAGTCTCGGATAAATTATGTTTTTATTATTTTGTACTGTTTCATGTTTCGCTTAGATTTATTAGTATTATCTCTTCGGGAGACAAGTGGAAGAGGTTGTGAGGTCATAGCGTTTATTGTGCCAGTGTAAATGTGAGAGATGACTCCGGACCGATGCTCTCGCAGTTAGTGGACTTGATCGATGGCGAATTTCCCAGGCCAAAGATCGACACCGCACCGGCGGATGTAGTTAGCGGTGAATCAATCAGGTCGGTAGTCATCACCAGATGAAGCAGGGATAAACTAAGTGGAGGCGATGATGTCGGTGGCTCTACAACGCGTTGTTGGAGACCGGACTTGTAGATGGTGTTTAGCACTGGGGAAGAAGTTGAGTGTTCCAGGTACTCCAGTGTAAAGTAAGAGAGACGAAGATGCTGTGGATCTTGACGGCTTGATGCGATCGCGAACGCTCTCGCTGCGGCACGGACAACGTCAGCATACCCGTGACTTTATGCTGAGTCGCTGCGGCGGCGGCGCTTAGTTCGTACGGTGTTCCGGCTGAAGACTGACTGTATGCAAGTGGGGTGTGGAGAGGCGACTTCAGTGGCGGCTGAATGCTTGCAGAGGACAAACTCACTGGCTGGTTAAGATTGATACTGGCTTAGGTACCATGACGTAGCCGCTTTATATAGGTTACACTCGTTTGAGAACAAATCGGCAAATCTCTAGTAGATAGATACAGCGTAGATTTGCCGTCTTACTAGTAGGTTCCATTGTGATGCGCGTTGCATGTGTTGAATTTCTATAACCAATAAGGCTACCGCTACCACTACAATCTTATCTTAGAGTTTTTTTTTAATTGAATTACAATTAAAGGGATTTCAGTTAAGTTTCTATTCATTCGTTGCAACTTTAATTTTTTTTTTAAGAATAATGTTGGCTCAATCTGTGGCCGATGTCATAAAGTTATTAAATTACTCACAAGGGTAACTGAATGATACGACTGACAGGATTGAGATGAATTTTTCTTCATTCTTTGAAATTCAAACTGAATTTTATGTGGGTTTAATCCGAATGTTACTGAAGTCAGTTAGTTGAATTAATGACCAGGTAGGTTTAACATTAAAAGTATTTTCCATATGATCACAAAGTATGCACGCAGTTAGTCTTATCAAAGCAATCAGTTTATCTTTAAGCCTCAGCTTCAAATAAATTTTAAGCTTCATAAGTTTAGGAATCAGACTTTTTTTATTTTTTTTAATCTAAATTTGTTCATGAATGCAGCGCAAGCTCCAGGCCAGAGCTCAAAGATAATAATATATCATTTCCTGAAAAATCTCAGCTGCACTGCAAAGATTTATTTTGGATTAAACCTTTGTAGGAAATCTCTACGTTGTGGTTGAATTTCAAAGCTCAGAACGGAATGGAGATAAGTTATTTTAATTATTATTTTTAAATTTTTTAAGTGACACAATGAATACTTGAGTACCTAAAAAATATAGATAAAATTCAAAGAAACGGGATATATAGGTACTGAACTGATGGAAAACTGATATATTGGGACGGAACTGATGGAAAACTGATATATAGGTAAAGAACTGATAGCGAGTTGGAGCGGACGTGTTTTAACCGCTCCGGTTTGTTTAATCCTTTCAAAAGGTTTCCCTTGTTAAGAGATTGGTGAAAAATGTTTAGCATCCGTGTTTTATATAGTGCTTACCTTCTCATTTACGAAATGCGCGTAACTTCTACCATTTAGCCGGAATTTGCAATTATTATAGCATTTTAAACCGATTAAATTTTGAAAGTGAAGCCACAACAAAGATTCTCAACGCAGTCGAAGATTTTATACCTAACCCCTTAAGTGTCAAGTGGTGTCGAGATTTACGGGACCTCTTCAACCAAGGATATCTACCTAGAAAACAGATAAGCCATATTTTATTTAAAGTTTTTGTTTTTGTTTCTGTTTTTGTTTATGTATTTTGTTACAGATAACACACATACACTTCACTTGGACTTTGGTTCAAAATTTTGCTTATGATAGCCTGCGATAAGCGAGCCCTAAAGGTCTGAGACAGAGGTATGAAATCGTCGGATCACGACAATAGAAAAAATTGTATTTTTTTGCTGGATTTTATTTAGGTATTAGAGCCAGGAAAGAGTCTAAAAGGGTCGAGAGGTTACACTAAGTGGCATGAATAGCTAAGAAATGACTAGAGAGACTAAAATAGACTAGGATGAGGTGATTTTGCACAGCGGTGCTGCCAAGGTCTGTTATCTATGTGAGGATATTGTGTCAGCGCTCTTTATTAGCAGCAGACATATGTCAGCGCTATATTAGCAGCAGACACATACCTGAACGGATGACGAACCTCGTGCTGGCACTGTTGGTGGACGGGGTAGTCTCTCTCGCTGCAGTAGCTGGTACAGTTCCTTCACCACCTAGGATTCTTGCAGCAGAGTCTCCATCTTCTATCTTCGTCGAACGTCACAGCGGTGCTGCCAAGTTCTGTTATCTATGTGAGAATATGGTGTCAGCGCTCTTTATTAGCAGCAGACACATGTCAGCGCTATATTAGCAGCAGACACATACCTGAACGGATGACGAACCTCGTGTTGGCACAGTTGGTCTAAATAACAAATGTAGATCCTAGGAAACAAATTGTACAGCGCCCTTGAGGTGATTTTTCACAAAAACGGCACACTACAAATTATCCAATTATTATTATTATTATTAAAACTGACGCCGCCAACTCACATGAGATAAGTTTTAGTTGCAACCTTATATTTTTATATTTTAATTTCTGTGACTTAATTAATGTAAAATAATATGTGCCTATTAAACATAAATATTTCATATACCCATAAGAGCTACTGGTTCTAAGACCTTGTTTAATTGTTACAATTCCAGGACTGAGCTTTTCAAACATTCGCTTGTACCTAGATTACATGAAGTTAGTAATAGGTACGCAGATGTAGCGGATCTGTTTAACTGCACAGAAGCTGGGTACAAGAAGGCTTTACTATCATATCTTCTAAATCATTACTAATATAACGTAAGTCTACTCATAATTGTTGATAAAAATATTTGTATGTACTTGTATCTCCTTCTAGTATTAATTTTATACTTTCTGTCGTCATTTTATGATCAAATGCCACAGTTAATTGTAATTCTGTGACACGTAATTCTGGTAATTGGTATATTTATACCGTTGATATTCTTAAATAAATAAATATATTCCTGGTGAAATAACACCATTTCGTATCGTAACGGGTGTCACTTGAAACGGTTTTAGCCATGTTTGTTAACCATATCTGAATATCCAATTGGGGATTCCATAAAACGTCTAGCTCCAGACTAGCGATTGGTCATGACACATTTTATTAAGAGCGGGAGTCATGATACCAGCTCAATTTATTCGTATGACTCAATTGAAAGGAAGCCATGAGCTCGGAGCAATGAGAATACTGTGCTCGCCCGATACGACTACGCGACTGGCCAATACGTCTCCCCGGTTACGGTTCCCCCGCTACAGGGCTCCCCCGATACGGCTCCCAGCTTACGATCCATGGTACGGTTTTTAACGGAAGTTGTACGAATACGGCTCATTGTGCGGCTCATTCATGAACAACTCATTATCAAATCTTATTATTACTGCATACGGCTGAGAGCAGTTGGGACTGTTGTTGACACATAACAAAAAGCTTACTACAAAGTCTTGTGAAGCTTAATATTTTTTTATAAAGTTACTTTTCTCTCTTCAACCCATCCGCACGAATCAGCCAAGCAAGCAATATGATTTTCTAGTAAAATACATAAGTTTGGGAATAATGCTAGAAAATATCCGCTCCGCTTGGCACAATATGTGAGCGCTGTGATGGGGTTGAATGTGGTTTTAATTCCAGCTATTACCAGGATTATATTCTGAAATTCGGTTATATGATTAGGGATTTTAATGGAACCTCAAAAGTGAGGAGATTTATTATTATTCATATTTTTTACTGCACCGTAGACCAATAATTCCATTTATGTACGTATAAACGTTACGGTTTTTTATCTTTCATAATAAAACATTCAAAAATCTATGGGTACAAATTTCTTTATAGTGATTTTTTTAGTCCGTGTAAATTTGGATGTACGTTCCGTTTCCGTTTCAAGATGATGGCCGTTTAAATGTTTCAGTCAAGATTATTTTTTCAAATAAAAATTCGGCTTTTTTTTACTTTCTCATTTACAATTTTTCAAAATTATGGTACGTTTTTTACATTAGCTGCACACAGGAGGCCCTGAAAAATTAATTTCTCAAGGGGCTTTTGCCGTCTTTGGGGATGCTGTGTGTAGGATTTTTCTAACTGAAGAAAAGAGACGAAGTTCTGGGAGGGAAAAAAGGTATTAGGGCTCACTCCCACTCTTTTGCAAAGCGTTGGGTAGAGAGAGTCCTTCTAGAAAGTTCAAAAGGTCTCCTCAACCAGTCTCTCCCGATACAGCCCACCACGCAGCTGGAGGGCAGATGAATCCGCCATCTAGACCTAGAAAAACCTCACCCCATAAACCCGGTCACCTCTGCTAAGTCACCAAACGAAACGAACCTTTTGGTATGACCGATCTTATACGTGTTTGTTACTCAAATCTCGCCTGTCAAATTGAATTGTAATTATTATTATTATCTTTACCGAAAAAGACTTAAGCCGGGCTTCCAAAAAGTAAAATCATATCGTTCGGATTATGATAATATTAGTTAGCTTAGTGAAAATAATTAATATCCAGTCATAAGATCATTCATAAACAAATCAATAATTTTTAAGACTTTGAAAACGGTTTAGTAAATTTGACCGTAGTTGTGGCAAATATCAAACTGCTTTATTTAGTATCATATTACTCTGAAAAAAGCGATGTTTACCGCAATTTTATAAGGCGATACAAACAGTATACGAGCTGATAAATATTATGAGTATCGTGGGAACCGAACTCCCCTAAAGCTGATTACTTCACTATCCCCTTTCCTTCATCGCTCGTAAGGAGCTGACAGAGTTTACGACTCCAACTACCCTTAAGAGTTAATAACATCTCGTCTCGTCTCTCAGATGCAAAGGGTACAGTACTGAAAAGATGTTCGATGCATCGATACGAATTCAATCCATTTCGACGAGCAAAAATAAAACGTTTCATTATAAAATAAATCGAAGCTTATGGCGCAGATTACGTCAATCAAATAATACAATCATCAAGATTAAGAAAGGGATACTCGGATGGTTGGAACTACAAATTTTGAGCAGAAGATTGAAAAAAATAGCGCCAGAGGGATCTTATACTTGAGTCAAGTATTGTGAAAAGTATAAATTGCCCAATTTTGATACTCTGTGAGGCTGAATAAAGTGGGGATGCGATGAAGAGAAAGGTTCGAAGCACCTGGCTATTCAGATCTGGTCACTAAACACGGCCAAAGCCATTTCAAGCAACGTTTCTATTCTGGGGGTGGTATTTCATCAGGGCGATATTAAGAATTTCACTCAGGAACAAGGTGAAAAATATACCGATTTTTATCTTAAAATAATACATTTAAAATCAAAAATACACTTTGTAATACACCACTTTTATTTATATTTATTAATAAAAAAAGTTTTTTTTACATTAGCTTCACACAGGAAGCCTTTAAAAAAATCGCTCAAGGCCTATGTTATCGTTTGGGATGCTTTGTGGAGGGTCTTTTTAGGGAAAGGGAGGAGAGAAAGTTCTGAGAAGGAGAAATGTATGAGGCGCGGGTAGGAATTTGAGGGTCAATATGTCCAGGAATAACGGACAAAATAATCAATCCCTCCCACTGCAGTGCAAAGCGATGGATCGGTAGAAAGTCCGACTGGAGAGGTCAGAAGGTCTCTCAACTAGTCTCCCCCGATCCGACCCGCCACGCAGTAGGTTCGGCCAAGACTTAGGAAAACCTCACCCCATGAACCCAAGCACCCCTGCTAAGTCACCAAACGTAGCTTAACCCTTTGGGTGACCAATGGCAGGGGTGTTAGTTATCCAATAAATTCTTCCGTGGCGGCGGTACTCGTAACCGCCTACCAAAATTAGTTTATAACAAAGTGAGTTTTTCATTTAAACTATAATGTCACACCCCCAAGTAATAAATCTCCGTGGACATTGATTAAACAAACTTCCACAACATATCTTCGATGCTACTAATAAAAACCAATTTAAAACTGAATTGGATTCTTAATTGGAGCGAAAAATGAATGGACTTATTTTAAATTTTAAAGAAGTCAATTACTCTTAAACTTACTATGAAATCAGATATGAGCTCATCAGCAATAACTGCTTGCTCATAAAATAATTATAATAAAAACTTTTATTTGCTTCCTATTAAAAATAACCCAAAACCAAAGTTGTTTTCGAGACGTTCTTTCTTGGACAAAATAATTTCTCTTTGAGTGGAAAAGTTCCAAAAAAATTCAAGGCGGTGGATAAAGATACCGCATCCGCAGGTAAAACACCTGCCACATCTCAAGGCGCAAATAAGTTGTTCCATAAGGATAATGATGACATTACGGCGCCTAATGTTCCCGCTTCCCCCCGGGTTAATAACGCCAGAATGCTCGCTACTTGCTTGTTCGGAATTACACCTTTCGTTGTTGCAATATACCAAACTGTTTTTGTGACGAATTAAAATTAGCGTTATTTTTAATCACGGATGATTTTTTAAAAGCTTTTAAAGCTCCAATGGCCAAAATATTAAATTTTATTTAGTACTAACAATTTTTCGAGCTGTAAACCTTAATGGTTCGTTGTTTGTCCATCCGTCACATTTGACAACTTCGTAGTTCGACAAACAACTCCAGCGAAACGGGAGTATTTTCGAATTATTTCAGAAGTGTATCATTACAAAGTGTTATATTTTATTATATTGTGATGAGGAATTAAAACACTATTTTATCAAAGCAACATTATTTACCCTGGTCGACAACCATTCTACAGGTAGCATTAATAATCAATAATAAATTATAACACATATAAATTCTCTTGAAATTACATCACACTATTCATATTTATTTTATTTATGTTATTTATTTTATTTATTTTAGTTATTTTATTTATTTAACGCCCAGAGGGCTTTTACATGTAGGTGGTAAAATTTTAATGACACATTTGAAACATAAAGAAATAATAAAAATAAATTTACATTAAAAAATAATAATGCAGAAAATAACAAGAACATAAATTAAAAAATACAGGGATTTGACTGGTTTACAAAAATATAACTTCCATTTAGGAATAGTGTTGAAATAAGTCTTTTACGTAATCCACAAAATTGGCAAAGTTAATATTAAATATATCAATATTTACATAAAGTAAAAAACACACATCATCTACAAATATTACATTTACTTTCATGGTACAATTTATTGATATATTGTTATTTGTTATTGTTCTATATATAAAATTTTTATTTTACAATGATTTATCAACCTACGACACTCCAAATAACGTGGAAATTTTGCTTGTTGAAAAAGGTAGAGGAAAGAAAAGGGATTCAAAAATTATTTCGAGTACATAATCATATTCGGTCACTAAAAAATATAAGAACAGCGCAAGCAATGTTTCCGCTCTGGAAGAATCTTCTACACTGCTTATCTAATGTCACTTAATGGTGTCCTAATTCGGCGTTAACGCAAATGTTACGATGGTCTACATGAAAGACAATATAAATCTAGACTTCCCTCGTTAAATGACTGATCTGAACTCTAGAATCATGAAGAACTCTAAAACCGTTTTTGATTTGCTTCTAAATTCCGATTGCAAGGCCATGTTCAAAAATGTAAAAGGATACTGGCTACTTCTGGAAAGAAAAATCTTTTAAGCCTGCAAGAAAATGTCAGCCAGAAAAAGTACAACCACCAGCCATACTAATAGATTGGGAAGAGCCGCTTACAGTAATAACCCTAAACTGGAGCAGGGATAGAAGATGGTCAACAACCGAAAATGTAAAAAGATACTTCTACTTCTGGGAAGAAAAATCTTTTAAGCCTCGCAAGAAAATGTCAACCAGAAAATCTACAACCACCAGCCATTCTAATAGATTTTGAAGAGCCGTTTACAGCAATAACCCTAAATAAGAGCAGGGATAAAAGATGGTCAACAACCAAAAATGCTTCTTTTCAATAAGTCTGTAGGATTGCAGAGAGGCATAAACTAGTTGGCTAGATATTGTGGTGGAAAAGGCCACATCCTTGGGCTAAGAAATTAATTTAGGTCATCAGGAGACCTACAGGGTGAAGGTATTATCTAGAGATAGCCAATCAGGATGTGCCGATGAGGACGATTATTTACTAGCAAATAGCTATCATTACGAATTACATCACCAATAGGTAAGTAAAAAAAAGGTTACCGTACAATTTCAATACTGCGTTGAACTGAAAAAGAAGGAACAATTATTAATATGTTTTAATCTTTAAAAAAAGTTAACCCATTGCAAATGGGGCATCTAGTTTCGTATCCACTTGCAACACTGTTTTGATATTCTACAGTAAATGCATCCAGGGAATACTTCAGCAAATTCTGAAGAAATTTCTGATCCAACTCGCCTTCGACAAATAATTTCTCGATAAAGATTCCAATAGCGCTATCATCAATGCAAAACTTCTTCAAATAATCGTAAACGATACCAAAGAGTTTATAAAACAAATCTTTTCCATAAACGCCCAAGGCCTGAAGTTGCTCAAGCACGCATGTTGTGAGAATATCCTCAAGTTTTTTTAATATCTGTACCAATTTATTGTAGATATCTTCATTATTAGCAAACGAGCAGATTTTCAACGCGACGTATTCTAAGATATCATCACTTGAAGCGACCGACAGATCGGGGAAATCTTTAAGCAAGTAACCTACCGTCGCCGTTACCGAAAGTGCGACTTTATAGAAAGTCGATGGAGACTGAACGTTGACTGTAAGGTTTGTGGGTACGTTACTGACTGAAGTGTTAGCAGGTCCAATACTGCTCAGGTAGGCGGCCCTAGCTTGCGGGTTGAGGCTGTAGAACTCTTGCGGGTTAATGATATGTTTGCCGTTCAGTAGAGCTTGTCCGTCTTTCATAGCAATCCGGACATTGTTTTGGTTCAGCTGTTTGTTCAGCCGCAAAGCGCCTTGGAAGAATTGATCCTTATTTTCAATTTTCTGAATGCCCCTGATGACTTCCGAGTTGCCTCTAGCCTTGCCATTGATTCGACGAGTTTCAGCAACCATCTTATCATAAATTTTCCTACAGTGAAAACGGAAGAAATTAATTAAATACATATAGAAAAACACTCACGCATACACAACTTACACACTTATACACTACACACCCCACCTGGTAATTACTGTATATACATACCACATACAAGACATAACAAGGAAACATATCATAGGTATCCAATAAAATATTTAATATCTGTAAATTGTTCCATCACCCTACACGATGTACTGTTTGTTTATATAATATCTAATAAATAAAATAAAATAAATTACATAGTCAAATAAAGACGAAATGTATCGTTCAATAAAATATTGAGATTTAATTCCATGCATAATTGAGCCACATACATCGTTTGTGGAAGTAATTTAGCACTGTATCTCAGAGGTGCAGTGTTAAGGTTCAAGAACAAAACACGGAAGGAAAAGGGAATCTCACCTTTGACGATTGGATCGCAGCGACTCTCTGTAGGTGGATATTTGCGAATTCTGAGTCTCTTCGATGATGGTGTGGGCCATTTTGTTCGAGACTAAAGAGTTAGTGAGAAACAAGATTGAAGAAGCTATCTGGAATATTTCCAGGGATGTGGGACCCTCTTTTGTCTTGTTGTACTGTGGACAAATAATTTAAAAAAAAAACGTATGGAAAAAATTATGAAAAGTTTGTATACTAGTGTTACTTTTAATACACATTATATTTTGTTTTTATTTTACCTTAATGATGCAATTGGTGATAGTGTTGACCAACCCTGCACCGCTGGTCAAAGCTGCCATGACTATTGAAGAATTGTGGGCCAAACGGAAACCCTAAATAAGAGGATAAATATAATTTGAATTTCAATATAAAGCCATTTTAAACGAATACATCATTAAAATAATGAATTCTTACTGTGGCGATGGTAGCCCCGTTGCTAGCTGCTTTAGTCAGAAGTTTCGTAGAAGCCCCAGCTACCATTCCAGTAGCACTTGCCCCCAAGTTCAACCAGCAACCCCTGGCTTCTGGGTCTGCTAGGCTAACACTCTGTAACAATGTATCAGATCGGGATTTATTGCTTTTAATAGAACAAATATTGTATTTTATTGTGACAAAACTATTTATTTCAAAGAAGTGGCACACAACGTTACGCACCTGACTGGCAAATGATAATAGTAAATAGAGGTCGTTTAACTTACACTAAAATAACACAAAAAGCCTAAACTATGGCGTTTGAAAAAGGCTCGCATTAATGTTAGCCATTCTGTTAGTTGAACCTGCTCAACCAACAAAAATCAAAAGCAATGTTTCGTGCGATATTTTGTCTGCGATAAACTTTGCCTTCATTTAGATAAGTCTTTGCGACAGCCAAAATTTATTGGTAAAGGTGCATACGCCGTGTCTAGATATAATTGGTCGATGTAACACCGATTTAAAAAAAAAACATGGTACCATGGTATACACATAAATTGTGCCCCAATTTTGTTTTATTTTAATACCTGTTATATCCAAAACTGCATGCTCTAGATCTAGATGAACTTACAAATACACTGTAAACAATAAATTATATCGAAAATTTTATTTCATTTCAGTAATTCTCATAGAATTTCAGTTGAAAGTGAATGTAGGATACAAAAAGAATTGAGAGAAAAATGATAACCAAACCACAAATCACACAACAAGATCATCAATCTGTTGGAGGAGTTCTGGCACACAAAACAATCTTAATATATTATTATCAGTGCGGTACTTCGAGGTAATTATTACAAGGAAACGACTAATGCGATATTTTCAAGCAACATCAACCAGCTTCGAAGAGAGTCCTTTTCTTTTTTCTTGCTCAAGTTGTGATCTTTAGAAAAGATAAGTACTCTGGATAAATGGCACGGCAGTAGGAACCAAACGTTTTATCAATTCGAAATCCAACAATACCTGATCGTGTTTATTCCTGTCGACGAGCTGCTCGGAAGAGGTGAACAGGCCGTAGAGGCCAGTGACTCCTGTGGCCACTCCAGTGGCCATGGCCACCCCGGCCGTGATGGGCGCGAACACGGACACGGCCAGCACGCCAACAGCACCCACAGCCACGCCCGTGCACACGTAGTCACCCACCTCGCGCACCTTGCTGGACACGGACGAGGCAGGCGATAGGACAACGTCCAGATTCACGAGGACCAAATCCTGACAAGTGAGTTAAATTAGGCTCGTTATCCATAATTACATTTAAAATATAAATAATTTTACTAATAACTAATAAGATGCATTATGGACGAAATATGGGGTGGATGAATGAAAGAAACTACTGGATTAGGAAGAGGGAATCAAAATGACAAATCTTGCAATAAAAAACAACAAACTATTGCGGAAGTATTCACTTCCCGGAAGGTTTCAAAAGGCGGATGCATGAAATCAATTATTTTATTTTAAATATAAATTATCAGTAATTATAACCAATAACAAACATACCTTTGACATGGTGAAATAATAATGCCATTTTACATTTTTCATCCAATCTTATTGTTACCCTTGTAAACCACATTCCCCTATCTGATATTTTTTCCATCCTCAAAGTGAGATCCCGCAATGTTTGGTCAGAGTGTTGGCACATTGCTAACTAATCCAAGAGAGCCTGCTATGTCTCAATATAAAGGCCTATCCCATCAAAACTGTGGTTTCAACAATTCCCCCATTTTTCCAAAGAATAAATTTCCTCACTTATTCGAGTGATGATTGGGCATTGTTCCGTTCCTTCTCACCTTTTTAAAATGCACGCGCTTGATTCCTCAGATTGTACTTTCTGTGGTCGAGAAGTGGGAATTTAAGATTGTGTGTTTTTTGGTTGTTTCTCTCTTAACTCCTCTCTTCTATCAACCCTTATCTAAAATTGCCTCCCCTCCATTCAACATCTCATCTCTTCTAAGTCTGAACTCGACTCCAATCTTCCATATACTTTTAAAATTTTATTAATTTAAACAAAATCAAAATTTAAATTCACCCTCCCTCTCTCCATAATTTTAAATGATGGCCTAGAACGCCCTTGAAGGGTGAAAGCCAGAAACATTTTTTTTTTAAAGTTCTATTGAAAAATATTTATATCAGGGGACATGTTATAATAGTTGAATAATTTTTTCGACCGGTTATTACCAGTGGTAGGTTAAAGATTGTGGCACACAAATCACCCCGGCACCAGATCAGCATCGTCTCAGCTCGAGTTATTCAGAATTCTTTGTATGTACCACCATACTTCTTCGCACACTAATCAACATCGTACCAGCTTTGCCTCGCCTCGGGACAAGTTAGTGAAGTTGAAACGCAATTCTTTTTATTTATATTTTCGAACTGTTTTTAACAATAATTAGCATTACTCATAGTTTTTCGTGTATCAGTAAGACAGTTTCTATCTATGTATTTATCTATCGGTGAGGCAATTAACGGACCTACTAGAAAAAAATCTGTTGGATACATCCGATACTGCGATTTTACCCGAAGTCTCTAAGATATAAATATCTCAGAAACTTATTTTGTACTTTCTCTACCATTAGAGAGAAATTAAAATCCACAGGTCTCTATATTAATGAGCCTCTTTTCAAAACTTTATGTGCTATTTTATGGTACACGAATCGTGGCTGATTTGATCTTCAAAAAAGCCTCGTATATAATCGAAAAATTTAAAATGTTGACAAGTGAGGAAGAAATAAAATAGAGATGGATGAAGGATTTTTAAAAAGGTTTTCGAAACAACTCAAGTGATTCCAGCGGCGAAGCAGGTATGATGTTGGAGTGAATGATTAATCAACAAGAGGAAGATAATGCACCGGTATCTGAACTCGGAATTTCCGCTTGTCTACCGAATTCATTATCAATTTGGCTAAGGAACAACCAAATTTTAAAACTGCCGTGTTTCTCCAATATATTTTCCTTCATATTTCGAAAAAAAGGCTTTGAAATTATTAATACTTTTTTTCTAAACCAATTGTGAAACAGATGAAGAATGTGGAGATGGCAATCTGATGGAGTAGAAGACGGGTGGATTAGTAGAAGTTCCTAGCTGTTCTTATCTGACAACTAAACAAGGCTGTAAAATTATTAATACTTTTTCCTTAACCAATTGTAAAACAGATGAAGAATGCGGAGATGGCAAGGTGATGGAGTAGAAGACGGGTGGATTAGTAGAAGTTCCTAGCTGTTCTGATCTGATCACTAAATAAGGCTAAAGCAATTTTAACAACACAAACAGAAAATAAATAGTTACATCGATAATGCCCCCGTGGTAGCGCCCGTTGGCGGGTGCCACAATATATCCTTTTGGTTGTTTATTATTCTCCAAATAGAGTGACCAGTTTTCGTAGATTCTGCCAATGTCATCAATGAAAATACAGCAGCCAGTGCGGCTATCTGAAAAATCCATTAAAAAAATATTTCTTAGTTACATCAAAATATATTATACAGATTTATCTTAAGGTTTTAGGCATAAAATATTCACTTGTAAGATAGGCTTCCAATATTCTGGCAGAGATGAAATTTTGTGGTTTGTAGATTAGTTTGTAGTTTGTAAAGCAGACATAAAATAGCAGTTCTCGGATTTTTTTATTAATTCATTCTTACCACTAAGGGTGCTCACTTTGATGCATTTTCTGATTCTGAACACTGGACTGACATAAATTTTGTCCGATTTGACTTTTTCATATGCGTCTTTGTTAGTCTCTCCTGTCATCTCCGGAACGCAGCACACAAATATAATCGACATGAAAATTGACTTGTGGTCCGCTGAATACTTTTCTGTGAATCAAAAGATGGATTATAATTGTGTCACTGAAGGGGTTATGTACAGTTAGAATTTAAAAAAAAAAGATTTTTTTTAACTTCTTTTTCGTAATGAACATTTATTTAAGTACACACACAGAAAATTTCAAGTCGATCCGGCTATTATTTTCGGAGTTACACGCATATTTGTAAAAACGTGTCAGAGCGGAGACAGTGACTCCAAAACGTATTCGTGGGGTTTTAAAAGTTCCACCTTACGGCGATGGGGAAGTTTTGAAGAAAGAATGTATTGGAAACGTACAGAAGAGAATGGGCACGAGACACCGAGATTATGTGAGTAAAAATATGGAAACAGATCATAATAAAAATGAAAAAAAATACAAAAAAAAAACTTTTGGTGGAAAAGGCAAACTTAGTGGTTAAATTATGGTCAAGTTGACAGTTTATAATGGCTTTGCAATTAGGAGAAATTATGATTCCGTCGAAAAAATGTATCTATATATATGCTATCTGGGCCACATATTATCATTATTGCTCAACTTTACAAATTTATTTTCAATTTGGAAAACATTTGTGAAAAGTTTCTTAAAGCAACTTTCTCTATGCGATGGTGGCAGACGCTGCATAAACCTCACTTATTACATAAACCTTATTATAATCTGCAACTGAGGGTTGTTATAAGTTATTACCAGTAGCTACAGTAGATTAATATTACATCGCATATGAACACTTACGAAACTGGCGTATTTTTTCATATATCGGCAGGACTCTTTCCATTTGCTCAGCACTGTAGCCGTAAGTAGAATTAGAGTTGGCTGAAGACAAATCCCCTGATTCAGTATCCGGTGTGCCATATATAGCAAAGGCTATTTTCTGCTTGATCAGAAATATGTCTGTTTGATCAAATCTAAAATCATAAATGAAAAATGTTACCATATACAGCCAAAACTAGTGATTTTATGATATCAAAACACACATTAATAATATACGTATATAATTTAATTGTTATTTTAAACCGTGTGTATTGTGCTCGCAGCGTTACACAGCTACACGCATTTATGAAAGTATGGTAGAGCCCATCTATGAAGTCTTCATCAACAAATGTAAGCCTTCATCCACAAAACTGCATTCATGTCTGAGGTGTACCTTTAGTGAGATATTAACTCTCTTCTTAATTTGCAATACACTTGATGATCGGGAGATTTTAATAATTTCTTCAGTTTGTCTGAGATTCCGAGTGTGTTTACTATCATGAGATATTTACAATAAATATCTAACTTGACTTAATATCCGTTCTAACGGATGATCTGAGTTATTCTTAAGCGGGAGGGAACTCTGACTGAAATGCTCGCCCGTAGATCGGCTAGCATCGGCTGTATTCGTAACCATTCGGGTATTAGACGCTTGTCATGTGGTATTACTACTACCATCTATGGAGACATCTTAAAACTAAATATCATATCTTAAATCTATGCACTCTAACGACATTTGTTGAACAGTATTTAAACTAAATGTATTTACCAACACTACAATGTTTAATATATTTTATTTTTATTTAATGCAATGTTATATATGTGTTAAATAATAGAATCGATCTACAATTTTAAAATAATATGATATATTTATACTTTTTTTACAACTAGTGTTTTTTTGGCAAAATAAAATGAATCGAGTATAATGGATCATCTTTATGTAACTATGGCCAGTATATTTGAAAAATCTTACTTATTCCAGTCCGTACAGCCAAGTATTTCCAGATAATCCTGTTGAATTTCTCTGGCCGTATTGAGTGAACTCACAGGTTCCGACTCGGATGCATTAGATGTATTCCTAGAAAAAAACAATTCATACAATTAGAACTAAAGCTACCACGAGATTTGATAGAACAAAAAATAAGTTATCAATTTAAAAGCAAATAATAAAAATCATAAGACTCACATGATATTTCTTTCAAGTCTAAGAATATGCACACTTAAAGAAATGGCGAATCTGAAAGAGACATTTTTAATTGAACAATTATTAGAAAGTGTGGTTAAAAAAATTGGTAACCCTCAAAGAGAAAATTTTCGATTATTGTATCTACCTATTTCCTTTGTACTATTTTAATCAGTGACTGTGGATTTTATGAAATAAAGAAGATCATTTATTACTGACCGAATCGAAACCGAAACCTAAACCGAATCTCGGCTTCTGTTCTAGTTTCGGCCGAATTCTTTTTATATATAATTCAATATTTTCATAGTGCAAAAACTTATTTAGTAAAACTTCAATTTGTCATATTTAACCATTGAAGATAATATTAGCGACTCTTAAATAAAGATGTGAGGCAGATTAGTCATGAAAATATTCATTTGCATCTGGCCATTGAACGCAGGTTTAACTCAGCCAGAACTAGAAGAGAAGCTGAGTTTCGGCTTAGGTTTCGGCTAGACTAGTGACAAAGTCAATAGATGTCGCTTATTAACATGGATAAGTTTATCGTATCGTATAGATTTCAATTAAATTCGGGTAGAATCTTGCAACCACGTATGAAGATAGCAGCCAAAAAGTAAATGAAAAGTAAGTTTGGTAGCTCTTAGTCGAAGTATGGTACAGTTAAATATGACGGAAGTTGATATGTTTGAAATAGCTCAGTGATAGCTCACAGCACCACTCCGGCAAGGCAGAGGTTTTTAGCTCAATTCTCTCAATTCATTCGAGAGTAAATATTATTTTCGATGATTTATTATTTAAATAAATTAATATACACTATACGTATGGCCGAATTTATTCGTTTTTATTGTTAAACTAGTTAAATAAAATAAAAGACATCAATTAGTAAATTGGTCTACTTTTAGCATTTTTTGTTTGATTTGTTATGTAACAGTTCTTAAATGTAGGTTATTGGTACTTTAACTTCAAAGGAGTTACAAAAATACAAAAGCTCTTTAAACTGCTAATTACACACATATTTAAAAAAAATAAGCTTAGTCTTTATTTTTATATTAGAAAGGGGAAAGCATCATAATAACTAATTATTATTTAAAGGATAAACTTTGAGTAAAATAAGTGACATTTTAAAGTTACACATTCTTTTAAAATGTAACTTTAAAGCCACATTTACTTAACAGCTTTATATTAATTTTTATGAAATTATTATTTTAATAAAGTTATTCTAGTTGCATACGTAGTATACACATTACACAATCGCCCGATGAAAGTCGAACGTGATCCTATACATCACGAATTCATGTTTCGACTCAGCCAAAGTTTCGGCTAAGTTTTGGCCGAAATCGAAACCGTGGCCGGAACACATTTACTGTCCGAAACTAAAACCTAAAACCAAAATTCGTTCGATGACAGAAGATAATATTATCTAAAAAAATTGCGGTCGCAAATGAACTTTAAAATTAAAAAATAAATGATTGGTATGATGAATGATTATCATAATCAAACCACAATGTTATTATTAGCGCGACCATGTTCGTGCCAAGAAATTAATCATTCTGACATAAGCAATATATTTTCCTTACGCGTAATTGTTTGACATTTTCGAAATTGGAGCTGATGTTATAAATTTATAAAAACGTTTTTTAGTTTTTCCCCTATAGACTCAAAACTACCGAACCGATTCTGCTGAAATTTTCAAAGTTTGTTCCTATTAGTGTCAGGAGTGGTTTGAATTGTAGAAGAAGTCGGGGACGCCCGAGAAAGACTTAAAGCATTATCTCTGCACCAGAATGATACTAATATTTATATTTTATTTTTTATATGTGTAATTATTTTTGATTCTGTGATTGCGTAGCATTCACTTTGGTAAGCTAATCCGTAATTTTTTACGGGTAACAAATAGGTTATAATGGACTACGACATGATTTAAGAGAGACTCGTCAGAATACAGCATTTTTTATTATATATTACACACTTTACAAATATAAGGCAAAAAACGTCCCGATATAACAGATTCAGCTGGAGATAAATTAATTAATCGAAGTGTGCAGATTCGAACAAAAAATTTTAGTTTATACATTTTGCTTATAATTGATCTTAGTCGTGTACAAACTTTGTGAAACTTAAACCTTACTTTTCAGACAGTTATTTCCATAGTCAGAAACCTTCACAGTCCACTTCGATATGGTAAATACCTAAATGTGTTAAAAGTGTGAACAACTATGAATTTGTAAGTTTTTTAAGGTCATTAAGAGTTAGTCCTAAAAAGTCCTAAATTGTCCAGTTTTTAAAATAAATATCAACTCTACTTTTTTGACTAATCTACAATTAAATGTGACAAGTAGTAATGGAAGGAAAATCAGCAAATGTAAAATCAATTGCCAATGTTTTTACTATAGTGTACTTTGCGTGAAAAGTCGTAAACTTTTTAATAAAATGTGTGTATCTGAAGTGACCTGCCAGGTAAGTATGCTTTTTTGTATCTGTTTGTAAATAATAAATAAGATGAGCCTTGAAATAAATTAAAATTAAATTAACTTGTAATAAATTTTACAGAACCCTTGAAGCGATGTTTCGTAAAAACGGCGCTACACAAATTATCCAAATATTATTATTATGACAATTTTTTACAAAGCAAATAATTACCACAACACTATTTAGTTTAATCCCAATTCAAATTAAAAAGAACTATATTCGTTTCTTCTTCGTAACTTAATGGAATTCAACTAATTTATTTTTTTTATTTTTAAAAGAAAGACAAACATTCCCGGGTTACGAATAACCTGACAATATTTGAAAATCTCCTACTACCACCACAGTAAGCTGAAAAGGTTGCTTGTGTTGTTATGGAGGACTTAGCCAGCCGAGGAATTGAACACACTACGCCTGGGTGGGACCCAAACGCGATGTCAACTCGGTCACCGACCGGTCGACTAAGAATTAACTGTTTCAAATAAATAAAATAAAATTAAATGAGTGATTTTTATTTTAAATTTTACTTTTAACAAGATCAAAATCTCTGGATCAGTATTGAAGCGAGTGGCAACAAATAATAATAAAAAAGAATATGATAAAATAATTGTTAGATATTTTCCGCTACTTTTTCCATTAACCAACAAGACAGCATTCATCATAATATATAAAAACAATCTGCAGATCTCAATAAAATTACCGATGCTTACCAGTTTTTTAAATTTATTGAACACGGCACAGAAAAATAATTATATCAAACTTATCAATAAAAGACTGAATGCAAATCAGAGCTTAAAAATTCAATAAACGCACACGTTGACTGTACAATATAGAATGACCGATCCGAGCGAAGGAAAAAACTTTTAAAACATGACGAGTTGTTTCAGTTCTGTGAAGCAACTGGCCCATGTGAGTATAATAACAGAACTTTAATAGGACTTTCACAAAACTTAGAAATTAATGAATTGTTCAAATTCTCTGAAACAACCTGTCTTTGAAGTCGGCGAACGTTCGAATGCATTTCAAATTCCTATTTGTTTAAAATCTTGATATCACACAAATATTACGTCATTGATTACCTATCATTTTTTTTTCGTATTATCGGTTTTATCATGCGTATTATTTTATCGTGATGTGAATTTACATTCGGTGAACGGTTTTTAATTAGTTTTATTAACGTGACAACCAACGCTGACTTGTGAATATGATAGGACATAATAATAATAATTATTGGATCATTTGTATAGCGCCGTTTTCGTGAGAAAATCACCATTTTGAAAATGCCACGGTTAAAATATTTTTTCTCTTAAAATATATAGGTACTTGATCACTTGTCGGAATTCTTCACACTTTAGTTCCAATCTTAAAAATGACACTTAATTCCAACATAAAATGAGTTCATTGAACAGATTTCTAGCAGGAATAATTGATTCAGACAACCGAAATTAGTTTTCTTGATTATTATGGACAAGTTTTCTGTAAGTTTTTTTAATAAATATATTCCCCCTTACTAATAAATATGTTTAAAATGTTGCCCAACTAATAAACAACCGTTTTCGATGGAATATTACATGGAATTGGTCAAATGATTTATCTTTAACTTAACTTTAATTTAACTTTAATTTAACTTTAATTTAACTTTAATTTAACTTTATCGATCAAATGATCGATAAAGATCATACATTCTGTCATAGCACCGGTGCTAACATCTTACATAAAAACGGGCATGGTAACAGACTAAACAACTTAGAGGCACTAGAAATTAAAAAAGCTGTAAAAACCAAAAGTCAGATACTTAATAATCAATTAGACATATCAAGTAGTCCAATATTAGGTCTGTTTCCGATAAACCCATAAAAAAATCCCAGTTCTCCTTACCTCCTTACCACCATGCCAGTTGATGCTTTGTTTCTCCCGATTTATTGATATAACCCATTAGTCTACATAATTATCTAGCGGTTTATCCATTACTTGTGCACTTATGTTAATGTATTTTATGACCGTCTTTGTGTTGCTTATATTTGTATCATGTTGTCTCCCTCTATATTTTGTTATATATATACACACATTATGTACTTCTTGTTTAGTATTAATTTGTACCCTGATGATGCTTAAGTAAAGCGAAACCGGTCGGTTCTTAAATTAATAAATATCGTGGTTTTAAAACAAAAAAGTATTTTATTTTATTAAATATGTCAAACCACAAAGTGATTGCTTTCTACAATAATAAATATTTATAATTATTACTAAATCCATTTGTTACAAAAAAGATAATAAAACAATTATTATTGTTATAACTAACTATAATATCTTTATCGAAATAAATGACGGGTTTTTTCATGCAATTTGAACAATATGTCAAATGTCAAAGTTAATATTGAAGTTCTGTAAAAGTATTTTTTTTTTTTTTTACAGTGAATGCCTCACAAGAGTCCCAACTGCTCCCGTCTGGAGCCAGTGAGACTATGGCATCCCCAATTGGGGGATGTTGTGAGGCTGAAGGTAAGCGGGGAAGGGAAAGAGGAAGGTGGGGAAGTACCTGGCTATTCAGATCTAGTCACTAAACACGGCTAAAGCCATTTGGAGCAACGTTTCAATTCTGAATGGTGGTCTTACACCAGGGCGATACTGGTAGTATCTTCCACTCTGGAACGTGCCGCAAATATACTATATACATTATTTTAATTAATTAATTGTGAAATAACACAAATTAATCATATAAAATTTATTTTGCACGCCGGGTTCGAACCCGCGACCTTCGGAATGGCAGTCCAATGCGTTACCACTGGACTATGCCGGCCGTCAAACTATTACTCAAGTTCAGCTATTATCCAAGTACTGTGCAAAAACTGATGAAATAACAACAGAACTCGAATAGAACAGTTTATCAGTTGTGTAAAATTTCGTATACATTTTTTTCATGCCTTGTTGGAATACCTAAAAACTCAAAATATGTATTGCAAGATAGCTATAATATAAAGGTAGCTATATATAACAGACTAAATTTAGAAATCAAATAAATTGTTTATCATCAGTGTTTTCTAGGCTTCTTTCTCCGAGATGATGGAGGCAAAGCATGTCTGGGTAATATAAATGATATAAGAGAGTTGAATATACAGTAATAATATACATATTATGCTTATGGGGTTGAGATGGTACGTAATTAGAGTTTTATGGTGAATGGGAGTACGTTGACGGACACGATACCAGCAGTAGTATAAAGTACAATCGCATGATTTAAGTGCCCATCACACGAACAGTTAAGGAAAGATGACCGTCGTTATGGTGCTTTATTGTGCTTCATCATTTGATGTAAAAATCTTTGCACTGGTCATAATAACTACCATGGCCACATATTATTATGTGAATATTCCACAAACCAGAGTGGTAAAAACATGGTTGCTTGAAAAGGTTATATTTTGAAGTGGTTCGCTACGTTTGTTGACTTAGGAGGGGTTTATGGGAAATTTGTCCATTTATTGAAGGCGGATGCAACTGCACATCAGCTGTCGCCAGATGAGGGAAACCCTTTGACCTATGCAGCTGAACTCTCCCGACTCATCGCCTTGCATCGCAGTGGTAGGGATTAATTAATTCGTCACTCCTGGTCACACTAACCCCCAGATTCCTACTCGCCCCTCATACATTTTTCCTTCACAAAACCTCCTCTCATTCCTTCCCTTAAAAAGACCCTCCACACAGCATCCCCAAATATGACATAGGCCCTAAGGGAAGTTATTTTCCCCAGGGTCTCCAGTGGAGACTTAATTTAATTTTAAAAAAGCTGTGTTTAGTGTCCAAATTTGAAGAGCCATATTCTTCTCCATTTAATTCCTCTACTCTCACTACCTTCATCTTCACAACATTTTGGGATGTCATAGTCCCACTGGCTCCGAACAGTTGCGACTATTGTTTGAATTTGAAAATAAAACATAAAAACTCCGACATTAAATTCAAGCTTTGGACAAAGACACTACCAATACCATGCTATAAAAGCTTTCAACAGTCTAAAAATTGAAATTAAAACTGAGGAAAATAAAAATAAATTCACACACAAAATTACAAAATGGATTAAAGAACAAAAAAGACAATATTACCAAAATGTCATAGCATTAAATAAAAATAAAACCTACACGTAACACACAAAACCAATACAAACACACATCACTCACAAACACACAAGATTATATATTAAATGTATTATTTTATCTTCTCCTGAGACCAAAATTTTATTTAAGTTTTTTACTCCAAATAATCCCAGCAATCATTGGATAAAGTTTTTCGGTTACGTGTGATTTTTACTCAATTGTCCTCAATCGCTGCTCATTGTTGACCTTTCATAAAAAAATCTATGTTTACTTAGTCATTTTTCCACTGAGCCAATGGCGTGGGCTTTTAAAAAGGCCAAAAATTCTACTGACAATTTTGATGATTGATGCTTAGAAAATAGACGACACCTCCCACCAGTGGCGTGACGATGAATTATTCCTGCCCCGTGCCATTGATTTATAGCCTCAATTACAAAAATAAAATGACCATATTTCGAATTTCAGCGAATGATTTATTTAGTGTTGATTTTACAAATATTCCAATTAACTGGTTTTCAGCATATATCACGCGGTCTCTCGCGTCTATCGATATATTTATTTTTCGTTATTTTTTATTATTATTTATCCAAAATAAAAAATAAAATATTATAATAATGTAATAATGAGGAGGATCCTATAAAAACAATCCAAACTCTGTAAAAAATTTCTTTAAATTATAACTAAAAAAAATTCTACCTTCTCAACAGAATCACTATTTAAATTGTTTCCAGTACCAAATCTCAGTGACATATTTAAGCAAGCTTCCTTTATAAAAATGTGCAAAGAAAAAAATTACAAAGAATACCGAGAATTTGACAAACTAATGAGAAATGGAAATCAATTTATTACACCTAATTTTAAAACAACACAAATGCAAAACCATTATATTTACCAAACCATAAAAAACTACAATAATCTCTAACTGTGCTGTATTGTCAACCAATCAGAACAAATAAATTAAATTAAATTAAAAATTTAAAAAAAAAAATTAAATTAAACATTACATTGAAAAATCTATATTCTATACAAAAATATTACTGCAACATAAAACCTATGTAATAATCGTGCCTCCCTTATCAGACACAAGAACTCCTCTTTTCCGATAACGTAAACGTGACCAATGATGATCTAAAATGCAATATTGTTGAATATTTATGTACCTATATTCCTTATATTACAATAAAAAAATAAAAATAATTAAATAAAAAAATGTTGATGAAGTTGAAATACCTGCTTAACATCAATCGCCTGTTTCGATTTAAGTAAAAAAAAACATCGCAAAATCCATTTTTTATTCAATTCTCGACTGCAAAAATAATATTATGTTAAAAAAAAATTCCACATTGGACAATAACCCCATATCAAAAAAGGGATTTGTAAATATGAGATTTTGCACTTCAAATCATTTTTTTAGGCCGTATACTTTATTTTTCTGGGCAATAAACAGACTTGTTCACAAAATGACTTATCGATTATGGCTAAGGCCAGGATGTTTTATTTTCGCAGTATATTAAAAGAATCTCTATAATATGTCTGACGACCAAATTTTTAAATCAAAAACAAATAATTTTGCTTTACATTTCAGTGCTTACTCCATAAATTGAGATATTTATGAGCCAATTTAGAAAAAAACCTCTGCAACAAAAAAATATTGTAATGTTTTGCGGAAATAATAATAATAATAATAATAATAATATTTTATTCCAGGATGTGGGGAGGTTTGTGCAATCCCACACGTCCCATATAGATATACATTTTTTTTTTGTACAATAGATATAATAAATTATCAAATAAGGAAAACTATGCAGGGTGTGGTCTTGAGTGCGCTTGGGCCCAGCGCTCACTCAGGAGTGGCGCTTGGTGCTGGTAGGCTGCGGTCACCAACGTATTGGCGGAGGCCATTAGCCGCATCCTGGCTCCAGTGACCCGGTGTCTCATCAGGCCGGCAAATCCATTCAGTCCTAGTTCCGTGAACATTGTCGATGCGCTGCTGTATCTTCGGTATCCAAATATTATTCTACAGGCGTCATTATATTGAATTCGGAGTCGTTCCATCGAGCAAGTTCGGTAGTAACACCATGTCTCACACGTATACAGGCCAGTACAGAATGCGTTGAACAGTATTTTTTTAACGGTATTGCTGCATTTGCAAAATCTGCGGGCAATCATGTTAGAAACTATGCTAAGGCTTCTCCTTTGTCGTTCGATATCGCCATCGTCCGATAGGTTTTCATTAATAATGTGCCCCAAGTATTTCACGTTCGAACATGTATTTATTTTTGCCTCGTTAAGGTATACGGGGAGCATATTACTTGTATCTTGACTTTTTCCGTGGTGGAACGCAATCAATTCCGTCTTCTTTGGGTTGTACATCATATTATGCTGTTTTCCATATTCTTCACAAATGTTTAGGAGCAATCTTAATCCCTTGATCGACGGAGCTAGGAGGATCATGTCGTCCGCGTAGCTTATATGATTCATACATATACTGTTAACACGACAGCCCGCTCTGATATCCAGGCGACTTGATAACTCGTCCATATATACATTAAATAGAATGGGGGACATACACCCTCCTTGCCTTACTCCTGACCGCAAATATATCGGCTGGGAGTATGTACTTGCCCACCGTACAACATTTTCCTGCTGGGAGTGCCATCGGGATAGGATGTTTATAAATAAGGTAGGTATATTCCTAGCTTTCAATTTGTCCCATAATGTTTTATGACAGACCCTGTCGAAGGCTTTACTTAGGTCTAAGAAGCACCCGTATACGGTAGTTTTTCGTTTCTTGTAGAATTCTATTATTTGCTTTGCAGTATATATTGCCATATTAGTGGATAATCTACATTTAAATCCCATCTGGTTATCTTTAGACATTAGTTTATCATGTATCTCATTTAATATTACCCTTTCAAATAATCTTGCAGTTATAGTTGCTAAAGATATTGGCCGGTAATTGCTGGAGTTAGTCATGTCAGGCTGTCCCGATTTCAGGATTGGAGTTATAATCGTTTTCGTCATTGCACCCGGTATATGGTTGTGTTTAAGTATTGCGTTGAACAGTATGTTTAGTAGTTTGGGTATGTATCTACCTCCGTATTTTATGTGTTCAATACTTAGATTATCATGTCCCGGAGACTTACCAGCCTTGGTGCCTGTTATGGCCTTCATTATACTATTTTCAGAGAGTTGAACGTTTTGTCCATCATATTCCATAATATCAGGGACAGACGGTACTTCATCTCCGGAAATATCTGCAAAGGTTCTTCTAAAATTATTAGCAATTTCCTCCGTGTTTATGGACCCATCAATTTGGCTGGCGATTCGATTTTTTGGTTTGATCAGGTTGTTGCTTTTCTTCCAGAATTGGGCAAACTGCTTTGTGTCAAGTGATTTTACGATATCATCCATTTTTGTTCGTTCAGAAGAGCTTTGGCAGTGTTTAAGAGCTATTTTGAACTCCTTCCTTTTTCGTTTTCTTTCATCCGCAATGGGACCATGTAATGGTCTCCCATTCTTAATCCACTCCATCAACGCCGATCTGGAATTTTCGTAGTGTTCCTTAACTTGTTGATTCCACCCAGCAATGACACGATGTGTTTTTGGATTGCTTTGATCGTTCTCCCGATGAAATACAGTATTTGCAGCCCTACTTAAGGCTTCAACGATGTCTGTGTATATATTTTCCACGTTTTGTATATGGTCGCATCTGTCACATATAGAATCCGAGTTACAAATGGATACGAAGTGTCTTTGATAGATCACACTAAGTAATGCTTCTGCTACAGACGTATATTCACTGATTTTCTTATTATTATTCCTTCTCCATATTATGTTATTAGGCTGTTGTGGAATATTAAAAATAGTTGCAGGTAATTTTTCAGCAGCGATTACGCAAGATGTCGGCCTGTGATCGGACCAGTCAGTATCATAGTGTATTTTTATACTATCTATTTTGTTCTTAAGACTATTAGTGCATATACAGTGATCGATACAAGTATATACAAGTGTTAGGGAGTAGAGTTTATAAAAGACACACGGGAAGACTTTGCATTAACTATGCACTGGAATGAGATGCGGAGTCAAATACAAGTTGATATATTGTAGTTTTCTACCAGTACCTACCAATGTGATATAATGTAGTTTTCTACTAGTACCAATTTGATATATTGTAGTTTTCTACTAGTACCAATGTGATATATTGTAGTTTTCTACTAGTACAAATGTGATATATTGTAGTTTTCTACTAGTACCAATGTGATATAATGTAGTTTTCTACTAGTACCAATGTGATATATTGTAGTTTTCTACTAGTACCGATGTGATATAATGTAGTTTTCTACTAGTACCAATGTGATATAATGTAGTTTTCTACTAGTACCAATGTGATATAATGTAGTTTTCTACTAGTACCAATGTGATATATTGTAGTTTTCTACTAGTACCAATGTGATATATTGTAGTTTTCTACTAGTACCAATGTGATATAATGTAGTTTTCTACTAGTACCAATGTGATATAATGTAGTTTTCTACTAGTACCAATGTGATATAATGTAGTTTTCTACTAGTACCAATGTGATATAATGTAGTTTTCTACTAGTACCAATGTGATATAATGTAGTTTTCTACTAGTACCAATGTGATATAATGTAGTTTTATACTAGTACCAATGTGATATAATATAGTTTTCTACTAGTACCAATGTGATATAATGTAGTTTTCTACTAGTACCAATGTGATATAATGTAGTTTTCTACTAGTACCAATGTGATATAATGTAGTTTTCTACTAGTACCAATGTGATATAATGTAGTTTTCTACTAGTACCAATGTGATATACAGTAATGAATGGTCACGCCCGAAGAAGACACGATCAAGTGAAACAAAACTTACAAAAGGTAAACTAATTAAATTATTTAGATAGATACACCTTAAAATATAGACTCAGTTTTCACGTACACCAGAACTCACAACCTCTAAACTTTACTCCAAACCATTCATAGCCTAGAGCAACTCCGGGTACAAGTCAGCTAGTTCTTTATTTAAAAAGTTAAGTAAAAAATGTGATATTTGAGTTGATAAGCAAATTTACAAAAACATCGATTAGCGAATGATTAAATTAATTAAAAGAGAGCAAAAATTATTATTTTTTTATTTTTTATTAAATAATTAATCAATTTACAGAGTAAAATAATGTATGTTAATTAAGATAATTCATAAAACTAGTTTTCACTGCTTATATTTTTTTGTAAATATTTCTCTTTTATAGAAGCTGGCGCTTGTGTTTAAAAGAGTGTTGAGCATCAGGATGAAGAAAATTTAATGTTTATAATTATGATTTTTAAATGAACAAATTTATTTAATTAATTAAGAAGATAGTTTCATCATTGTGGTATTTTTACACTGAACTTCTCTTTAATCGATTTTAGTAGGTGTTTATCGTTTTCGATTGATCTGATGTTTTCAGGTAGGCTGTTGAAGTATTTTTTCCCTAGATAGATGTAATGATGTTGAGCAAAAGTGGTGTTACATTTTTGTGTTGGAAATATATGTTTTTGACGAGTACGATTTTTAGTTAAAAAGCTGTGATTTTGTTTTCTTCGTGGTTTTTCTTTTTATGTTTATCCTGACGCATCATCATATATAACTCGTATCTACCACTATTGCTAGTATTTACATAATTACACAAGTCGTATCTACCACTAATGCTAGTATTTACATCATTTAATCACTCGTGTTCACCACTATTGCTAGTATTTATATCATTACACCACTCGTATCTACCACTATTGCTAGTATTTATATCATTACACCACTCGTATCTACCACTATTGCTAGTATTTATATCATTACACCACTCGTATCTACCACTATTGCTAGTATTTATATCATTACACCACTCGTATCTACCACTATTGCTAGTATTTATATCATTACACCACTCGTATCTACCACTATTGCTAGTATTTATATCATTGCACCATCAAGAATAAGTTATTACTTTTTTTATATTTCACTGCTGTAATTTTTTTTTTCAAAATATATCCAAGGTATATTTATGAAGGCATTAAAATTACAATATCTTTCTGAGTATTGTTGGAAGCGTCACTCCAACCCTCGCCGCGAGCGTGTAAGGCTATTTCAAAGTGCTTTTTGATATTCCGAGGTCTTAAAAGTTTTACAGTTTTAAGTCTCGGCGTAAGTTATTGCTCTAGAATTGCTGAAACCTGTATTGTACACAGTCCCTGGGGAGTGCTCGATTTTAAAATCGACACATCCCATTGCGTTATAAAAGTGTGAAACACTGTACAACATTACAAAGATTAAAAATAAATATTTACACGTTAACTGGCGAAAAAAATATGGAGCACTCCAGGGGTCTAGCATAGACACAGTGGTAATTAATCAGAATCGATACCATAAACTAGGCACAGGAAGTTTACTTGTCTATATTCTTAATATACTTGCCTTTGCTAAATATATCAATAAATTAAACAACGTCGGGAAATCACCCAAGATGGCAACGCTGATTCTCCATAAATTGAAATAATTGCTGTGTGTGCTCACATGACAGGAAACGTAATTGGAAAAAATCTCAATCACCACCATTTTCTCTTTTTCAATATAAATTTGAAATTAATAATGAACAATTGCATTAAATTTTTTTTTCATAAGAATTATAAAATGTATGATTCGTTTGTATTGACTTCATAAATATGAAGATTTTTTACACTCGTTAGCAAACAAAAAACATATTTTTTAAAGTTGCGAAAATTTTGTAATGTGTGTCAGTGGGTCGTGTCAAAATATTTAAAAATACATCATAAAAAAAATAAACATTTTATATGTCTGGAAAAATATGCAGTTTAATAATATATTTTGACTCGAGAAAAAAATGACAGTATATAATATTATGTTGTAGTGCAGTGTAGCGAGTGCCATTTACAACCTGAGTAATCCGGTAATCGAGGGTCAAAATCAAGGCGTGATTCGTAGTACGACTCCAAATCAAAATCAAAACTGAAAATGCTTGAAATCATTTTAGCAGTGTTTGGTGATGAAATCTGAATAGCCGGGTTTGTACTTCCCAACCTTCCTCTGCCAACCTCCCTCTCGACTCTCACAAATCACATAGCGTACCACATAAATTGGGGATGCCATAGTAACAATCGACTTCGAGAATTCTTGATAATGTTAATACTTCACGCATACTTAACCAATCGCATCTTCATAAATTCTCACAAACGCCACAAGAACCGTCCATTTTACATGTTGTAGTCCCACTAGTGATGGATAGCAAGGATCCCAAGGACTATATATCTCTTCCCTCTTCCTCTTTCTCTGGAAATGTGCTGCAGTATCGGATCAGGTCACGTGACCAGACTGCAGATCGTTTTATCCTTATTGGACGACGTTAGACGGGACAAATAGAGCGAATCTATTACGATCTAGTAACAAAATGGTGACGTAAATATACCTTTTTTTGCTACTTGATATTTATTACTTAAAACGTATTTCAAGGAGTCGGGAGAATATAAAGAGATTTAAAAAATAATACAATAATGTAAAAACGCATTATCTGATAACACGGTTCGTTTTACACCTGCCGGAAACATTGAACACTTATTTCAAATGTTTAATTAAATACTTTTAACATATTTACATACCTTTATAATATATAATAAATTAACTTACATAAATTCACAAAAAATCGCTACCAATTAGCGTCATTTTCATTCCCACTCTCGTCAAAATATCATCTTTTTATATTTGATCAACCTGTTCTGTTTCTGATCTGTTTCCCTGCCCCCAACGAAGAATTCAATTGGTTAATGATGAAAATGACCTTGACATCTGTCACATAAATATTTGTGACAAGAGAAGTTCTTGCTTAATTGGGTTTATTTTGTCTATGGGTATTTTTTTCGAACTTTGGCAATATTTTGAAGGAAGGAAGTGGAGTTTTGTTTATGGTCACTTCCTCCCCGGCCCATTAGGCCGATGGGTCGGTGGATCCAGTCACTCTCCTTTAAAGGGGTTTGAATCTGAGTTAATCATGTGAATAGGAGTTATAATTTCTTTTAAAAAAGGCGCGGGGTGTTTATCCTTTCACGAATAGTTCGTGTTGATTATTATTTCTAGTGGGGATTATGGAATCCCGCTTTTCATCCAGTGTTGGCCGTTGGTCATATTTGTATACTCGTGTTTCGGAACTGAAACCGTAAATGGATCGGTTCTAGCTATGGCTAGTAGTTGATGGCTGAGTTTTCCCGCGTCGCGAAGGAACGGATTGCTGTTCCCGAAGTCTGTAAGACAAGCCTGGTCGGCTACCACGTGCTGCAGGCCTGATGCCCCTGCAGGCGTCCATTGAGGGAGTTGCTGTCCTCCCGCTGCCACTAAGAAAACGGCTTGCTGTCTTGGCTCCGTTGAAGAGTCTGGTCGACTACCACGTGCTGCAGGCCTGATGCCCCTGCAGGCGTCCATTGAAGGAGATGCGTCCTCCTGCTTCCACTAAGAGAAGGATGTCCTGGCCTCCGTCCCGGGTCCGTTCCCCGCTGCCGAGAGCAAGTTTTCGTTCGCCATTCGTTGTCGTTCTTTCGTTTCACGTTAAGTTAGTTTAGTTTAATTCAAGAGTCCATCGGGTATGTGCCTATATTCATTTCTATGATTACATGTTTATCATCTGTACTCCTTTGTAGTTGCTTTTGATGTTTCAATATATTTTCCATTAAGAACTCACTCTTTTATTTATGATCACTTAACTTACTTGACAGGAAATTATTCCCACAATCTTGAGATGAGATCTCAGCTCTACCGTTTCCTTTTAAACATTGGAATGTACCTACCTAAAATTGCATACGTTACATTTGGCGCTCAACGTTTAAAATATTTCGTTTTCGGTGCAGTATCCTTTTTTCTGTCATGTCAAGTTGGGTTTTCATTAATACTAGTTGATAATATTAGAGTTGAATCAATGTGTGTGCACTTAGCATTTCCATACTTACATTCACATCATAATGTCTACTATTGACCTTTAATATTAATGTTATGTTCATGTATCCTCATACATAACCTATAATAATTATGTTGTTTGCATTTTGAAATGTCATTGTATTGCAAAGAACTTTTCATTGTTTGATCATAGACAACTTATTACTGATGAAGTTAGAAGTTTTCGAGTGTTTGAGTAAATTAATTATTATTTTTTCTTAAAATATAATATCGATTGTCTATGATTCTCTTGTTGATCTATGAACAAGATTAGTTGTCAAAATTTTGAAGGTTAAAACTTGTTTTGTACCTGTCATACTGATTAATAATAACTTGATTAAACATCTTTGTTTATACGCAATACGAATTGAATAATGATTAGTAAAACCTTTCATTATTATTTGCTACAAAATATAGTTTGGTATATTCTGTGTTATCATAATATGTAGTTTTGTTTACGTTCCTGGGTAAATACAAATTCCAACGTAAACACAATTTAAATATCCTTTTGATACTTTCGAAATACTTTGTTACAAGTTATTCGTAAGTAAATCATAATTATTGATAGTAATATCAATGTAGTGTCAAACATAATACTATGTACTACGTACAAAACTTACTTTTTAAATATATTTGCACAGTAATATTCAAGTTTTTATGAATCCAGTACACATTTAAATTACGACTTTGTCAAAAATAAATTACCTACCTTATTACTATCACAATTACTATCAAAACAAATAACTTGTTTACATTCTAAAAATACTATCTGTCAAAATGTGTACATTGACATTTTTGTCATCTATCATGATGAAACATAAACATGCAAATAATGTTCAATATTGTTATTTTATAATGAAATACCTTTTTCAAAGAATCTTTTATATGATATTACCATTTCATATACAAAAACTGTAACGAGACTTTTCATGGTTATTTTTCAATGACAGCGCACTTCTGTCATTATTGAATATGTTGTTGTGGTGTCATCTGACATTAGGCACTAGTAAATACTACATTGTTTACAAACATGGATAACTGTCAATGTCTGCACAAGACTTCGTTATTTTTTATTTTTTTTGCGGTCTATTTAATCGAAAATAACGACGTGTAATTTTTTAATAAAGAGCATCATCATCATCTACATCAATTATCATAACAATTTGGTTAATTGTTTTCTTTATCAATTATTACAACAATTTGGATAATTGTTTTTTTTTTATTAAATTACAATAAAGTAAATGTCCTTGATTCGTAATTGTACTTGGCGTTCTAGTATATAATCGTACTTGTATACCGTCGCCTGGTGAGCACTGAAATATTAGGAGGATACTTTGACGGTACTGTTGTGTCTCGTGTTAATGTATACAATTTATACTTGTCGAGTTGACTTGTACAGGGGGTTTGGTAATTGATGTGTTATAAATAAATTATTATTTATATTTCATTATTACATTTAAGATATTATTCTTATTAAAGAATAATTATTTAATTTCTAATTATCATTTTCTCCTATTTAACAAAGATGGCGATTTCGGATATTAATGGGGTGACGAAGGAGGAAATGATTAAATTGTTATCGGATCGTAACATCGTTCCGGAAGCTACTCTATCCAGTATGCGCGAACAGGCTCGCTCCTTTAATAAAAGTCTGAAAGTTGGGGGTGGTTCTAATATAGATGTGGGGGATGATAATACAGTTTCTTCAGAAAATACTAAAACTATAATTAATAATTATTATCAGTCGGCAGTTTCTAGTAATAAATCTAAGTTTAAGTTTTCCACGCGCAACATGGACGCATGTTTGCCGTTAGCTGATTGTGAACAAGATGTTAGACCACATGTTAATATTAAAATTAAGAATTTGTTTTTTCTTCAGGTAGATTAGTTTTGTTTTTTTAAGGAGGCTAATGTTTTAGTGTGTAGGCCTACCAAAGCCTTCACATTATTGCAATATATATTTATAATTCTTTTGTGACTGTTCTGTTCTCATGATTTGGAGTTTGGTACCTCCATTTCTTGTGCTCAGTACGGACACTATAATCTAGTTTATCGACGATAAACCGTTTATTTACCCTCGGTAAACTGGAACGTGATCCTTGTGGTCACTGGCGCCCAAATTTTGTTAGTTAAGTCTTTCTTTCTTCGTTACTATGTTTTTTCTTGTTATTAATAACATACACTAGTTTCGGGATTTTGGTAGTTTCAAATATTTGATTATATTGGTTATAATACACTTAGTTATATACATGCACACACATTGATTTATTTCTTGGTTCCGTCTGTATAACGGATTATGTTGTAATGTTTTTATTTTTAAGTTTAAGCCCTTCTTTCTTTAGTCCACTGGAGGCCCTTTTATCGGCCCATTGAACCTCCAGGGAACTTCAGAATGTATATCTTGGAATTTTATGTTTCAGAGACTTGAGCTACTTTCTGATGCACAAAAGTTCTGTTAAGTCTATTATTGATAGTTTGTATTTCATAAACTTTAAGTATGGTATAGCTTTCCTAAAAGTTCTTTAAATAAGTCTTAGTTCATAAGAAAGTTGTTTTGTCTCTAACAAAGTAAGTACTGCTTTGGCGTGCTTAACTAGTAATTAATTCTTTTGGAATTATCACTTTGCCTCTAATACAGGAAAATGTGTTTCTGTTTAGTTTTTAAGTCTAAATGTGATAAACATTAGAGTCTTACTGTTAATACCAGTATTAGACTATAAATTAAGTATTACTAGTGTCATTCATTAAATTTTGGATTGATCACTCCTCGAATAGTCTCAACTCACTGAAAGCCATAGTTGATCACATAATTTTGTTTTGTTTGTACAAGAAATGCTGACGTTTTGTCTACACTTGGAGTGTTCTTTTAAGGAATGCCAGCTTGGGTATTGCCTTGATCTCTTTTCTTTTACAATCAATGTCACTCTGTTGAGTGTTTGCTGCAGTTTATGCATGTTATATGGATTTTTGTATATCCTAAAGTATGAGCTTAACTTACTAGTTTCTGTTTTGCTTTTTAGTACCAATTGACTTTGGTCATGAACTGATTGATAAATAGATAGGTATTGTGTTATGTAAACCCTATTCTGTCCACCTTGATTGGCAGGTATTTATTGTTTTATAAATCCTGACCTGATTTGACTTTCGCAAAAAGAATAATTTGAATATTATTCTTGTTTGACGACTCTGTAACTTATTGATATTTCTTCAGAATTGTAAATCCTGGTTCAATAACGAACGATAAAAAAAAAAAATGATGGATAAATAATCCAATACAAACCCCTACTCTGGTCACGTCTGATAGACAGTTTGTAAACTGATTCTATGCTACTAATAACACAGAAAAGTATTTTCTTGTGTACTAATTTTGCCAACTTTGAACTCCATTGTTCTGAATTGTAAAAAAAACGTAGATCTATAAAGATATTTTCATTATCTATGATTGTTTAATTTTAAGTATTATTTAATTTTAAGTTTTGTCATAAGAATGTTGTCATAAGATTGTTGTCATAAGACTGTTAAACCGGATGGACTTAGTTAGATAGGTTTCTCATTTTGCTATTTAATTATAGCGTAAATTCAGTGCAAGTGAGGGCTGTTTAACCACCCTAAAGTGAAGCCTAATTGGACTTTATTTCCTGTGCAAGAAAAAGTGATCTTGTTTTTTTTCTTTATTATTAAGAAATTTATTTTTAAGAAATTTAGTTTTTAAGAAACTTAATTCTAAGTTGTTATTTTAACTACTAATTATTGTTTATGTTTTCATTTTTCTAGATACCTGATGGACTCATAGTTTAGTTTATTAGTGGTCTTAGTTGTTCATGTTTGAGGGCAAACATTTTGTGGGAAGGGGGGAATTGTCACATAAATATTTGTGACAAGAGAAGTTCTTGCTTAATTGGGTTTATTTTGTCTATGGGTATTTTTTTCGAACTTTGGCAATATTTTGAAGGAAGGAAGTGGAGTTTTGTTTATGGTCACTTCCTCCCCGGCCCATTAGGCCGATGGGTCGGTGGATCCAGTCACTCTCCTTTAAAGGGGTTTTAATATGAGTTAATCATGTGAATAGGAGTTATAATTTCTTTTAAAAAAGGCGCGGGGTGTTTATCCTTTCACGAATAGTTCGTGTTGATTATTATTTCTAGTGGGGATTATGGAATCCCGCTTTTCATCCAGTGTTGGCCGTTGGTCATATTTGTATACTCGTGTTTCGGAACTGAAACCGTAAATGGATCGGTCCTAGCTATGGCTAGTAGTTGATGGCTGAGTTTTCCCGCGTCGCGAAGGAACGGATTGCTGTTCCCGAAGTCTGTAAGACAAGCCTGGTCGGCTACCACGTGCTGCAGGCCTGATGCCCCTGCAGGCGTCCATTGAGGGAGTTGCTGTCCTCCCGCTGCCACTAAGAAAACGGCTTGCTGTCTTGGCTCCGTTGAAGAGTCTGGTCGACTACCACGTGCTGCAGGCCTGATGCCCCTGCAGGCGTCCATTGAAGGAGATGCGTCCTCCTGCTTCCACTAAGAGAAGGATGTCCTGGCCTCCGTCCCGGGTCCGTTCCCCGCTGCCGAGAGCAAGTTTTCGTTCGCCATTCGTTGTCGTTCTTTCGTTTCACGTTAAGTTAGTTTAGTTTAATTCAAGAGTCCATCGGGTATGTGCCTATATTCATTTCTATGATTACATGTTTATCATCTGTACTCCTTTGTAGTTGCTTTTGATGTTTCAATATATTTTCCATTAAGAACTCACTCTTTTATTTATGATCACTTAACTTACTTGACAGGAAATTATTCCCACAATCTTGAGATGAGATCTCAGCTCTACCGTTTCCTTTTAAACATTGGAATGTACCTACCTAAAATTGCATACGTTACACATCATCTACATCGAGTACCATAACTTAAGCGTACCATGTCTTCATAAAATAACACAGAATCTTATTTAAGGCGATGCACTACGTCGTGTCATATTTTAAATTGAGCCGCTATCAATAACAACCCTTACTTAGATAGCGATAAGGTTTAAATTCCCGCTTAAGGCGTATTAACCAGCGACCGAGAATTCGAATTTCGTCAAAAGACAGTCTCTCGATCGGACGTTTTTTAGAACGAGACAGAAATACCATATTCATTCCACTGCCAGCCGTATACTCCGCGCGGCGGTCGAAACCTACAGCATGGTTCCGATGAAATAACAATTATTGAAGTACAGTACAACAATTCCTACCGAATACTTTTTGGGCTGTCCTGGTACTGCAGTGCCACTGAGATGTTTGTAGAAGGGCGTGCTCCCGGATTCCGAGCACTAATGAAAAAACGGATCACCAGCTTTCGAACACGACTAGCCACGAGCGAAAACGGTCTTGTGATGGCAGCAATGCACTTCTGGCAGGGACCAGGGAGCCAAATCCTGATGTCATAGATAAAAATATATATATATACATATATATATATATATATATTTTTTTTTTTTAAAGACTTTTCTTTAAAAAAAAAACTTTAATCTCATTATGTTTTTTTTTTGCATTATTATTATGGTCTTTTGTTTTCGTTTATTGTGTATGTATTATCTTACAATATTTCTTTATATTTACTTTATATATATTCTATGTATAATATGGAGCTCGTGGGATTGCACCACCCTCCCCGAGATCTGGAATAAAAATTAAAAAAAAAAAAAAAATTGTGTTTGAATTTTCGGTTGTAGCTTTCTTCCTAACAAGTAGTTACATACATATTTGTAAATTATACGTCGGAGTGCGTAAACATAAATAAATACAAATGCAGTGCGTTGACATAGTAGGTAAAAAATAGGTAGGTGTTTGAATAAACATTTTTTTTTTAATTTTTCAAATATTTTTATTCACTTGTTTTTTTTTTTCATTATATTTATCGTAGGTTTTACAAAAGTGATTAACATTAAGTTTGACTGTAAAAAATCTCTTGTCTTACATATTTATCCGTTTGTAAGATAGGTATTACCAGTAAGTTTTATTTCTAATACTTAAAGTAAGTATACCAAAATAACCTCGTTTTTTTTCTTCTAAAACAAGAAGCTCAATTCACAATATGACATTATGAAACTGAAAAAAAGTAACACGAAAAATACTAAATACGTTGAATTATACCAATGTAATAGGGAATTGGACAATAGAATAGAAATGATTAACAAAAACATGATTTGAATCGCACATCACGAATCAAAACCGTTATTTTGACGGGAATCATATACGCATAGACTAAAATGCGGCATTTCCTGCTCTTTTGTAGCCAGTTAAATATATTTATATGAGGAAGATTTCGAAACAGAAATTGTACAGCTTAATGTGTAACTAAGAAAATTTTATTACAAATAAGTTTACATGGAAATGGAATTAATCTCCTTCGAAGTACTGTGCTTGACTAGAGATATACTTATCCCAACGTTGAATCCATGACTTGAAACATTTTACCACGAGTTACCCGACACCGTGTGTACAAGGTACTGTTGCATACGTGTTGCTCGCGCCAATTTACTACCCGCAACGCCGGGTAGTAAATTATGGTTTATGATTATCGCGGTAATTACAATTGAATCGGTCACCGTAATATACCATGCATTTCCCGACACCATAATAATAATAATAATAATAATAATTGGATGACTTGTATAGCGCCGTTTTTGTGCAAAATCACCTCAAGGGCGCTGAAATCACCTCAACGGCGCTGGTATACAAGGGTATGGTTTTGTGTGTGTAACTCGCGTAATGCTGGGAATTATTGATATTTTATAATTACCGCGATATTCACGGTTTCTATCACCGTAATTTCACCACGAGTTTCCCGACACCGTGTACACGTGGTAATGTTGTATGCGCGTAAATCGCGCAACACCGGGTAGTAAATGCTTGTTTATAATTACCGCGGTAATTAGAGTTGAATCGGTCACAGTAATATACTACGCGTTTCCCGACACCATGTATACAAGGGTATGGTTTTGTGCGTGTAACTCGCGTAACGCCGGGAATAATTGCTAGTTTATAAATACCCCGATATTGACGGTTTCGGTCACCATAATATCCATGATTCACAATATATTGTAGGTATTACCTATTTACATAATAAAATAATAATAATATTAATGTAAATTACACATACCGACGGAATTTTAGAGACAATATTTGCTTCAGAATCACAATCATTCGTCGGTAGGTGATTATTTTCCCTGAAAATTAAACAACACAAATTTATCGCTAAATGTTATAAAAAATATATGCGTATTCTGACTGATTCGTTTGAACGACCCTGTAGCATATAGAGTACGTACAATGTACAAGGATAATTAAATATGACTAACCCTTTTTTTCTGCAAATATTTTTCCCATGTACGTTTTTGATGACGAAATTTTTGTTTTCTTATAAAAATTTTGTCCGATAGTATTTTTCTCCCCATTTTTAAACGAGGAATTTCGTTAAAATGTTATCAAGTAGACTGGCGTGGAATAGACGTCCGCTCACCGCCCTGTTGCAGCGGGGAATGATAAAATTTCGGCTTGCGCCGTGGTAATCAGAAACAACGAACAACGAACAAACAATAAACGCGAATCGAAATTAATTACTATTATATACTTTAAGAATATATTTCTTGGTCATAAATTATTTTTAATGTTTCAATAATATCATAGTAAATTATTTTTGTAAAAAAATCTCAACTATACCAATTTGTAAGGTCATAAATAAATAGTCAAATGGAGGGATTTTCGTCACAAAACGCGTCCTCGGATTTATTTATTAGTAATTTTATTTGAAATAAAAAAAAAATTCTTATACATACATATGATAGATAATTTATTGATTGTTTATACTGTATTATTATATGATTTGAAATATTTGTTGTATAATACAACTTCGCATTTGAAAATGCAACAAATCTGCGCATCGTCCAACGGTAACACTTTATTATGGTATGAAAATAATATTATTTTTCAAAATTTAACATCTTACTTTAGTAGATAAAATAACGATCTTTCGAAATCAATTTGTGTTTTTCTCTAGAAAAGTGTCCATACGTCTAAAACTGGCCTCAAAAATGCCAAATTTCAGGTCAAGTCTACCTATTTCGCCTTAAAGCTGAATTGGATTCTTTGCAGAGAAGAATGAATGGACTTATTTTAAATTTTAAAGAACTTAATTACTGTTAAACATACTATGAAATCAGATATGAGCTCATCTGCAATAACTGCTTGCTCATAAAATAATTATAATAAAAACTTTTATTTGCTTCATATTAAAAATAACTTCAAACCCAAAACCAAAGTTGTTTTCGAGACGTTCTTTCTTGGACAAAATAATTTCTCTTTGAGTGGAAAAGTTCCAAAAAAATTCAAGGCGGTGGATAAAGATACCGCATCCGCAGGTAAAACACCTGCCACATCTCAAGACGCAAATAAGTTGTTCCATAAGGATAATGATGACATTAAGGCGCCTAATGTTCCCGCTTCCCCGCGGGTTAATACCGCCAGAATGCTTGTTCGGAATTACACCTTTCGTTATTGCAATATACCAAAATTTTTTTGTGACGAATTAATATTAGCGTTATTTTTAATCACGGATGATTTTTTAAAAGCTTTTAAAGTTTCAATGGCCATAATATTAAATTTTATTTAGAACTAACAATTTTTTGAGCTGTAAACCTTAATGGATCGTTGTTTGACCATCCGTCACATTTGACAACTTCGTAGTTCGACAAACAACTCGACATTAATATTATTGAATTTTAGTTTTTAGTTTGAGACATTATTTACCCTGGTCGACAACCATTCTACAGGTAGCATTAATAATCAATAATAAATTATAACACATATAAATTCTCTTGAAATTACATCACACTATTCATATTTATTTATTTATTTTATTTATATAACGCCCAGAGGGCTTTTACATGTAGGTGGTACAATTTTAATGACAGTTTTGAAACATAAGAAAGAAATAATAAAATAAAATTACATAAAAAAATAATATATGCAAAAAACAAAATTAAAAATAACAAGAAAATAAGTTAAAAAATACAGCGATTTGACTGGTTTACAAATATATAACTTCCATTTAGGAATAATGTTGAAATAAGTCTTTTACGTAATCCACAAAATTAATATTAAATATATCAATATTTACATAAAGTAAAAAACACACATCATCTACAAATATTTCATTTACTTTCAAGGTACAATTTATTGATATATTGTTAAATATGACATTTTTATTTTACAAAAATTTATCAACCTACGACACTCCAAATAACGTGGAAATTTTGCTTGTTGAAAAATGTAGAGGTAAGGAAAGGGATTCAAAAATTATTTCGAGTACATAATCATATTCGGTCACTAAATAATATAAGCACAGCGCAAAGCAATGTTTCCACTCTGGAAGAATCAACTACACTGCTTAATCTGATGTCACTTAATTAGTGTCCTAATTAAGTAAATGTAAACGCGAATGTTACGATGGTCTACATGAAAGACAATTGCAAGGCCATGTTCAAAAATGTTAAAGGATACTGGCTACTTCTGGAAGAAGAATCTTTTAAGCCATGCAAGAAAATGTCAAAATACAACCATCAGCCATACTAATAGATTGAGAAGAGCCGCTTACAGCAATAACCCTAAATTGGAGCCGGGATAGAAGATGGTGAACAACCAAAAATGCTTCTTTTCAATAAGTCTGTAGGATTGTAGAGAGACATAAACTAGTTGGCTAGACATTGTGGTGGAAAAGGCCACGTCCTTGGACTAAGAAATTAATTTAGGTCATCAGGAGACCTGCAGGGTGAAGGTATTATCTAGAGATAGCCAATCAGGATGTGCCGATGAGGACGATTATTTACTAGCAAAGAGCTAACATTACGAATTACATCACCAATAGGTAAGTAAAAAAAAGTTACCGTACAACTTCAATACTGCGTTTAACTGAAAAAGAAGGAACAATTTCTTTATATGTTTTAATCTTTAAAAAAAGTTAACCCATTGCAAATGGGGCATCTAGTTTCGTATCCACTTGCAACACTGTTTTGATATTCTACAGTAAATGCATCCAGGAAATACTTCAGTAAATTCTGAAGAAATTTCTGATCCAACTCGCCTTCGACAAATAATTTCTCGATAAAGATTCCAATAGCGCTATCGTCAATGCACAACTTCTTCAAATAATCGTAAACGATACCAAAGAGTTTATAAAACAAATCTTTTCCATAAACGCCCAAGGCCTGAAGTTGCTCAAGCACGTATGTTGTAAGAATATCCTCAAGTTTTTTTAATATCTGTACCAATTTATCATAGATATCTTCATTATTAGCAAACGAGCAGATTTTCAATGCGATGTATTCTATGATATCATCATTTGAAGCGACCGACAGATCGGGGAAATCTTTAAGCAAGTTACCTACCGTCGACGTTACCGACAGTGCGACTTTATAGAAAGTCGATGGAGACTGAACGTTGGCTGTAAGGTTTGTGGGTACGTTACTGACTGAAGTGTTAGCAGGTCCAATACTGCTCAGGTAGGTGACCCTAGCTTGCGGGTTGAGGCTGTAGAACTCTTGTGGGTTTATGATGTGTTCGCCGTTCAGCAAAGCTTGACCGTCTTTCATAGCGATCCGGACTTTATGTTGGTTCAGCTGTTTGTTGAGCCGCAGAGCGTCTTGGAAGAATTGATCCTTATTTTCAATTTTCTGAATTCCCCTGATGACTTCTGAGTTGCCTCTAGCCTTGCCATTGATTCGACGAGTTTCAGCAACCATCTTATCATAAATTTTCCTACATTGAAAACGGAAGAAATTAATTAAATACATATAGAAAAACACTCACGCATACACAACTTACACACTTGTACACTACACACCCCACCTGGTAATTACTGTATATACATACCACATACAAGACATAATATATATAAAAATGGCAGTAAAAATGATGTCTCGAACTATCGATCTATATCCAAATTACCGATACTAAGTAAAGTATTGGAAAAACTTGTTTACGATCAATTATATTCTACTATCTCACCCTCACTCTTAAATAATCAACACGGCTTTATGAAAAATCGCTCTACAACTTCAAATCTTTTTTAAAAATATTCTTCATGCTCAAATGGATATGCAATGCCAGGTAGATGCCATTTATACGGATTATTCTAAAGCATTTGACCGTGTTAATCATTATATTCTTTTACAAAAGTTATTATGTCTAGGAATTCACGGTGACCTCTATAGATGGATCGCATCATACGTCAATAATCGGCACAAATCACGGTTGTCAATTGTTTTGCATCTTGTTTAACGGAAATCGTCTCAGGTGTGCCCCAGGGGTCGCATCTTGGACCACTCTTAAATAAAAACAAAATCATCTATCCATACAACTTGAATAACAAACCTTTACAACCTATGTCTGCGTGTAAAGATCTAGGTGTTTACTTAGATAGCAAATTAATTTTTGACAAGCACATTGAACACATTATTTCAAAATCCAACAGAATGCTAGGTTTCTTATTAAGAATATGCAAAGTTTTCAAAAGTGCTAAGACTAAGAAAATTTTGTTTTGTTCATTGGTCAGAAGTCCACTGGAGTATGCTTCCACAATATGGAATCCTCAATATAAGGTATACATAGATTTAGTAGAAAGTATACAAAATAAATTTTCGAAACATTTACTCAAGAAATACAACAAAACTACAAATAATATGTTAACTTTACAAAAAAGACGCACATTGTAAGACCTGTTGTTTCTACATAATCTGCTTAGTAATAAAATTGATAGTCCCGAATTGCTATCTGTGATTGGTTTAAATTTTCCAACGAGGCGTACCAGGCACACTACACTATTTCATATTGAAGCCAACAATACCAATGCAGCAAGCAACTCAGTAATTACTCGCGCGATCACAACATACACCCATTACGAAAAATTACTACATTTAGACATCTTTCATGATTCCTTTCTAACATACGAAACTAACTTATTAAATTTCTTAGCATGACATATTCCAAAAATATATTTCACCTCATTTTTCAAAACGTCTATGTATTAACAGTCAATTACAATTCGTGGGCTTATTATAATTCTTGTTTTCAATTAATTTATTATTATCTATCCACACACTTCCTTCCTTTCATAACAATCTCAGGCGAAATTACGTAATGATATTTTATGGACATACGTAATAGGTACTACAACTATGTAATAACTAAAAATATCTAACTGTATCTTATTGTACTGTGTATGTCTTAACAAATAAATAAATAACCAGGAAACATATCATAGGTATCCAAAATAAAATATTTAATATCTGTAAATTGTTTCATCACCCTACACGATGTACTGTTTGTTTCTATAATTTCTAATAAATAAAATAAAATAAATTTCATAGTCAAATAAAGACGAAATGTATTGTTCAATAAAATATTGAGATTTAATTCCATGCATAATTGAGCCATATACATCGTTTGTGGAGGTAATTTAGCACTGTATCTCAGAGGTGTAGTGTTAAGGTTCAAGAACAAAACACGGAAGGAAAAGGGAATCTCACCTTTGGCGATTGGATCGCAGCGACTCTCTGTAGGTGGATATTTGCGAATTCTGAGTCTCTTCGATGATGGTGTGGGCCATTTTGTTCGACACTAAAGAGTTAGTGAGAAACAAGATTGAAGAAGCTATCTGGAATATTTCCAGAGATGTGGGACCCTCTTTTGTTTTGTTGTACTGTGGACAAATAATTAGAAAAAAACGTATGGAAAAAAATTATGAAAAGTTGGTATACTAGTGTTTCTTTCAATACACATTTTAGAATGTTTTTATTTTACCTTAATGACGCAATTGGTGATAGTGTTGATCAACCCTGCACCGCTGGTCAGAGCTGCCATGACTATTGAAGAGTTGTGGGCCAAACGGAAACCCTAAATAAGAGGATAAATATAATTTGAATTTCAATATAAAGCCATTTTAAACGAGTACATCATTAAAATAATGAATTCTTACTGTGGCGATGGTAGCACCGTTACTAGCTGATTGAGTCAGGAGTTTGGTAGAAGCTCCAGCTACCATTGCAGTAGCACTTGCCCCCAAGTTCAACCAGCAACCCCTGGCTTCTGCGTCTGCTAGGCTAATACTCTGGAACAATGCATCATATCGGGATTTATTGCTTTTAATAGAACAAATATTGTATTTTATTGTGACAAAACTATTTATTTCAAAGAAGTGGCACACAACGTTACGCACCTGACTGGCAAATGATAATAGTAAATAGAGGTCGTTTAACTTACACTAAAATAACACAAAAAGCCTAAACTATGGCGTTTGAAAAAGGCTCGCATTAATGTTAGCCATTCTGTTAGTTGAACCTGCTCAACCAACAAAAATCAAAAGCAATGTTTCGTGCTATATTTTGTCTGCGATAAACTTTGCCTTCATTTAGATAAGTCTTTGCGACAGCCAAAATTTATTGGTAAAGGTGCATACGCCGTGTCTAGATATAATTGGTCGATGTAACACCGATTTTTAAAAAAAACATGGTACCATGGTATACACATAAATTGTGCCCCAATTTGTTTTATTTTAATACCTGTTATATCCAAAACTGCATGCTCTAGATCTAGATGAACTTACAAATACACTGTAAACAATAAATTATATCGAAAATTTTATTTCATTTCAGTAATTCTCATAGAATTTCAGTTGAAAGTGAATGTAGGATACAAAAAGAATTGAGAGAAAAATGATAACCAAACCACAAATCACACAACAAGATCATCAATCTGTTGGAGGAGTTCTGGCACACAAAACAATCTTAATATATTATTATCAGTGCGGTACTTCGAGGTAATTATTACAAGGAAACGACTAATGCGATATTTTCAAGCAATACCAACCAGCTTCGAAGAGAGTCCTTTTCTTTTTTCTTGCTCAAGTTGTGATCTTTAGAAAAGATAAGTACTCTGGATAAATGGCACGGCAGTAGGAACCAAACGTTTTATCAATTCGAAATCCAACAATACCTGATCGTGTTTATTCCTGTCGACGAGTTGCTCGGAAGAGGTGAACAGGCCGTAGAGGCCAGTGACCCCTGTGGCCACTCCAGTGGTCATGGCCACCCCGGCCGTGATGGGCGCGAACACGGACACGGCCAGCACGCCAACAGCACCTACAGCCACGCCCGTGCACACGTAGTCCCCCACCTCGCGCACCTTGCTGGACACGGACGAGGCAGGCGATAGGACAACGTCCAGATTCACGAGGACCAAATCCTGACAAGTGAGTTAAATTAGGCTCGTTATCCATAATTACATTTAAAATATAAATAATTTTACTAATAACTAATAAGATGCATTATGGACGAAATATGGGGTGGATGAATGAAAGAAACTACTGGATTAGGAAGAGGGAATCAAAATGACAAATCTTGCAATAAAAAACAACAAACTATTGCGGAAGTATTCACTTCCCGGAAGGTTTCAAAAGGCGGATGCATGAAATCAATTATTTTATTTTAAATATAAATTATCAGTAATTATAACCAATAACAAACATACCTTTGACATGGTGAAATAATAATGCCATTTTACATTTTTCATCCAATCTTATTGTTACCCTTGTAAACCACATTCCCCTATCTGATATTTTTTCCATCCTCAAAGTGAGATCCCGCAATGTTTGGTCAGAGTGTTGGCACATTGCTAACTAATCCAAGAGAGCCTGCTATGTCTCAATATTCCAACAAAAAATTCCCCCATTTTTCCAAAGAATAAATTTCCTCACTTATTCGAGTGATGATTGGGCATTGTTCCGTTCCTTCTCACTTTTTTAAAATGCACGCGCTTGATTGAAGTTGGAATTGAAGTGGGAATTTAAGATTGTGTGTTTTTTGGTTGTTTCTCTCTTAACTCCTCTCTTCTATCAACCCTTATCTAAAATTGCCTCCCCTCCATTCAACATCTCATCTCTTCTAAGTCTGAACTCGACTCCAATCTTCCATATACTTTTAAAATTTTGTTAATTTAAACAAAATCAATATTTAAATTCACCCTCCCTCTCTCCATAATTTTAAATGATGGCCTAGAACGCCCTTGAAGGGTGAAAGCCAGTAACATTTTGAAAAAAAAGTTCTATTGAAAAATATTTATATCAGGAGACATGTTTTAGTAGTTGAATCATTTTTTCCACCGGTATTACCAGTGGTAGGTTAGAGATTGTGGCACACAAATCACCCCGGCACCAGATCAGCATCGTCTCAGCTCGAGTCATTCAGAATTCTTTGTATGAACCTCCATACTTCTTCGCGCACTAATCAGAATCGTACCAGCTTCGCCTCGCCTCCGGACAAGTTAGTGAAGTGAGGCGAAGCGGTGCCGATCCGATTAGAAATTGTCGGGAACATAAAACTCAATTATTTGTATTTATATCGCGAATACAAACGAATTGCATTCAGAAGGTTATGTGCTGTTACACGGAGAAAACTTCTTGATGAAAAATATTGCTAATTTATTATTTAAAATCTCTTCAAACTATTCGTAGTCCTGTTAAAAAGGGCTATTATTGAATGAATTGATAGGTATCCTGATAAACTTTAAGTAAAACACCAATGTTTTGTCACGATTTCCGAACTGTTTTTAACAATAATTAGCATTACTCATATTTTTTCGTGTATCAGTATAGCAGTTTCTATCTATCTATCTATCGGTGAGGCAATTAACGGACCTACCAAAAAAAATCTGTTGGATATATCCGATACTGCGATTTTACCCGAAGATATAAATACCTCAAAAACTTATTTTGTACTTTCTCTTCCATTAGAGAGAAATTAAAATCCACAGGTCTCTATATTAATGAGCCTCTTTTCAAAAAGTGATGTGCTATTTTATTGTACACGAATCGCGGCTGATCTGATCTTCAAAAAAGCCTCGTATATAATCGAAAGATGTAAAATGTTGACGAGTGAGGAAGTAATAAAATAAAGATGGATGATGGATTTTTAAAAAGTTTTCGAAACAACTAAAGTGATTCCAGCGGCGAAGAAGGTTTGATGTGGAGTGAATGATTAATCAACAAGAGGAAGATAATGCACCGGTATTTGAACTCGGAATTTCTGCTTGCCTACCGAATTCATTATCAATTTGGCTAATGAACCACCAAATTTAAAAACTGCCGTGTTTCTCCAATACATTCTCCTTCATATTTTGAAAAAAAGGCTTTGAAATTATGAATACTTTTTTCTAAACCAATTGTTCCTAGCTGTTCTAATCTGATCACTAAACAAGGCTGTGAAATTATTAATTCTTTTTCCTTAACCAATTGTGAAACAGATAAAGAATGTGGAGATGGCAAGGTAATGGAGCAGAAGACGGGTGGATTAGTAGAAGTTCCTAGCTGTTCTGATCTGATCACTAAACAAGGCTAAAGCAATTTTAAGAACACAAACAGAAAATAAATAGTTACATCCAGAATGCCCCCGTGGTAACGCCCGTTGGCGGGTGCCACAATATATCCTTTTGGTTGTTTGTTATTCTCCAAATAGAGTGACCAGTTTTTGTAGATTCTGCCAATGTCATCAATGAAGATACAGCAGCCAGTGCGGCTATCTGAAAAATCCATAAAAAAAAATATTTTTTAGTTACATCAAAATTTTGTGGTTTGTAGATTAGTTTGTAGTTTGTAAAGCAGAAATAAAATAGCAGTTCTTGGATTTTTTTATTAATTCATTCTTACCACTAAGGGTGCTCACTTTGATGCATTTTCTGATTCTGAACACTGGACTGACATAAATTTTGTCCGACTTGACTTTTTCATATGCGTCTTTGTTAGTCTCTCCTGTCATCTCCGGAACGCAGCACACAAATATAATCGACATGAAAATTGACTTGTGGTCCGCTGAATACTTTTCTGTGAATAAAAAAGGTGGATTTTAATTGTGTCACTGAAGGGGTTATATACAGTTAGAATTTTCAAAAAACGATTTTTGTTATTTCTATTTCGTAATAAACATTTATTTAAGTACACACACTAAAAATTTCAAGTCGATCCGGCTATTATTTTCGGAGTTACACGCATATTTGTAAAAACGTGTCAGAGCGGAGACAGTGACTCCAAAACGTATTCGGGGGTTTTAAAAGTCGCACCTTACAGCGATCAAGAAGTGATGAAGAAAGAATGTATTGGAAACTTACAGAAGAGAATGAGCACGAGACACTGAGATTATGTGAGTAAAAATGTGGAAACAGCTCATAATAAAAATGAAAAAAAAAATACAAAAAAAAAAACTTTTGGTGGAAAAGGCAAACTTAATGGTAAAATTATCGTCAAGTTGACAGTTTATAATTGCTTAGCAATTAGGAGAAATTGTGATTCCGTCGAAAAAATTTATAATGCTATCTGGGCCACATATTATCATTGCTCAACGGACAAAAACCTCAACACGAGAAGTGCCCGATCGGACCAGAGTCATGGTGCAGTTGGCAACGGGCAGTAGCTGCCAATGAATTACCCACTTTCAAGCATGATCATCCATTATTACCACAAGATTTTGCTGGGGCTATACTTCCCATTTATACAGATCTCAGCAATGAGAAATTATTAGAAATATGTGAGGGTGGTTTCACCCAAAACAACAACGAGAGCTACAATCAACTGATATGGAAAATCTCTAGTTAAGTTCATAATTGCATTGAATTGCCAAAAATAGTTCAGGCCGGTTCCAAAACTTTCGAAACATATTTAATGAAGGTACAACATCATTATTATATTACATGAATGCAATTGGGGTTTTACTTGGGCCCAAAGCGCATTCATACGCCAAAAGAGAGGATAAACAGCGCGTGGCCGTCTCCGACCGCAGAGCACATGATAGCACACGAGAGGGAAGAATGGTCCGCAGACAACACCAACTCGAGTTATCAGAAACTGACGAAGGGGCAAAGGGTGTATTATATGGTTCTGGAATAGACGACTCGATGGAAGTTGAAAAATTTTTTTTTTTAATCTGTGTAAAGTGCTTTTCAAACTTTAAACGCGTTTTTCTCAAAACTGTGTTTTTAAAGTCGGTGACCAAGATTACTCGGAAACGGCTCAACCGATCAGTCTCAAATTTTAACACGAGCTTCTTAAGTATATTTTAGAGTTATTAATCGAAGGCCTGTTCTCACCGATAATTATGTATTTTTTTATAAACAATATACGGCCAAAATTTTGGTAAAAAGTCGTTTTTTTGAGAAGCCGCCATTTTGTCAAAAAAATTATTTTGCTCTGTCCTTCGATCAATTGGAGGAATATTTATTATTAAGAGATCCGTTTGGTTTTTTCATTTTAGATGATCCAGTCCAGAGATATGATGGTCACCGCAAGATGTCTTTTTTAGAGGAGCTTCTGGAGATCAGCTATAGCAGCTTTCAAAATGGCTACTAAATTAAAAAGTCTTCTCAGAAAAAAATCTTGAAAAATCCCTTTTTTGGGCCTCCTGACTGTATATAACGCCTTAAGCCGCGTCTCCAGCGACCGTTTCCACAATATTACGATGAAAATTGTCTTAAAAATTCGAAAAGGGGACGTTCCCATCCACATTTTGATCGAAAATGCAATGTTCGTGTTTTCCGTGGCAGTTTTAAAACATTCTCTTTAATAAATAATGTCTTAAGGATGATCGTTTCTATCATGAACTCATTTTAAATAAAGTCTTTAAGTCTATTTAAAGAGAGCCCAATAAACCGCCGGAACAATTTTTGACAGCTGCTGTTTCTTGATTCTAAAATGGTACATCAGGCTTGTATATGAATCCCCAGTTGCAAGGAATCGTAATGTGACAGCAAGTCGCGTTTCTGGCGAAATGACATAGTTTTTTTAAATGTCTGGCCGGAATAAATAAAACTTACTAGACGCGAAAGAAATTACCTATCCCAAATCTGTCTCCTATTTTCAATTACTGATATAAATTAAAATTTCAATGTCGAAAGTACGGTTGAACCCGAGATTTGTATTTCCTCCCTGGTGGAATACTTTCTACGATCGCTAAAACAGCAAGAACGTCTTCCTCTTCAGAACTCATCTTGACAGTTCATTGCAAAAACCGAGAGCACACAAGTCGTCCCCATCAGACATCTACAAAATAATGACAAAATGTCTATGGCCACGTCCACCCCAATTTTTAAACAAAGGGAGGAGACGGAATGTGGACGAAAACAAAAATGTTTGAGGTAATGTTTGACGTGTTGTTTGTGAAAACGGTCGCAAGAGATACCGCTTTAAGCGATCGTTAAATACAGCTGTGGATGTTGGTTGGATGTGCCAAGACGGTCGGTCAAATTTATTTACAATTTGGAAAACATTTGTGAAAAGGTTCTTAAAGCAACTTCCTCTATGCGATGGTGGTAGACGCTGCGTAAACCTCACTTATTACATAAACCTTATTATAATCTACAACTGAGGTTTGTTATAAGTTATTACGAGTAGCTACAATAAATTAATATTACATCGCAAATGAACACTTACGAAACTGGCGTATTTTTTCATAAATCGGCAGGACTCTTTCCAATTGCTCAGCACTGTAGCCGTAAGTAGAATTAGAGTTGGCTGAAGACAAATCCCCTGATTCAGTATCCGGTGTGCCATATATAGCAAAGGCTATTTTCTGCTTGATCAGAAATATGTCTGTTTGATCAAATCTAAAATAATAAATTAAAAAAATTACCATATACAGCCAAAACTAGTGATTTTATGATATCAAAACACACATTAATAATATACGTATATAATTTAATTGTTATTTTAAACCGTGTGTATTGTGCTCGCAACGTTACACCGCTAGACGCATTTATGAAAGTATGGTGGAGCCCATCTGTGAAGTCTTCATCGACAAATGTAAACCTTCATTCACTATTTTTTTTTTTTTTAATTTGGTAGGTGAGAATGGGTACCGCCGCCCTGGGAACCATTTATTGGATGACCAACACCCCTGCCACAGGTCACCCCAAGTGGTTCGCTACGTTTGGTGACTTAGCAGGGGTGCCCGGGTTCATGGGTTAAGGTTTGCCCGGGTCTTGGTGGCGGGTGCGTCGGCCCACCTTCTGCGTGGCGGGCCGGTTGGGAGATGCTGGTTGAGAGAGACCCTTTACAACCGGTTACCGCTGTCCGGGCCGCTCAATAGTACAGGAGCCTGACCCTCAGGCTCACGACTAAGGGTGGGCTGCCCCATCAGCGAGTGAAAAAACCCCGCCACTGCTGTTGTGCCGGTTCGTGACCGGAGGGGACCCAACAGCAGCGTTTGGGACGCATTGGATGCCCTCTCCAGCCGGACTCTCCAGCCTATTGCCTAGCACCGCAGTGGGTGGGCTGGAACCAAACGCTCATCACTCCTCACCAACTTAAAATCATGAACATACAAAATAAATTTAACATCAATACAGCGGCGAGTAGCAGGCGTCCCCGGTGCAGGCCAAAACTGTTGGTAAATTTTGCCAACATTCGCGGCCTGCACACAAATTTAACTCTTTTCATCACCATCTTTTGTCCCAACGTCCCAACCTTCTTTTCCTATCCGAAACTCAGATAGCCGAGCCGCCAGACTCCTCCTATCTGGACTGCCCAGGCTTTGCCCTTGCAAGCAAGTTCCGACTCAAAGGAGGAGTCTGCCTCTATAGTCGATCTGACGTCAACTGTGTACGACCATTGAGTCTGGAAAACTCCAGATTCGACGTAATGTGGGTGCGCGTCAATTTGTGCCAGTACGGCAAGATTCTACGCATGTTTATACCGTTCACCGAACCATAGCGAATCAGATACTTCCGAACTCTTCAAACATTTGAGCGATACTATTGATGATCTCTTGCCCCGCTACCCTTCGGCCGAGTTTATTGTTCTGGGTGACTTCAATGTTCATAACGAACCATGGTTGAAGTTCTCAGGCCCAACGGACTCGGCTGGCCGACAGGCGGAATCCTTTGCCATTTGCTACGGATTAGAGCAACTGGTTCAGGAGCCTACAAGGGTTCCTGATGTCCAAACACACCGCTCCAATCTGTTAGACCTATTCTTAACTACTGTGCCACACAGTTATAAGATTGACGTCACAGCGCCTCTGGGATCATCCGACCACTGCCTAGTGACGACATCAATCCCCGTTAACCTCAGACCAACCAATGAGAGGCTGAGGAGAAAAGTGTGGCACTATAGGTCAGCAGATTGGTTCGGTATGCGGGCCCATTTCAACGCTTTTCTGTGGTCAACTGTTTGTTTTCGGACTTCGGACCCTTCAAGATGTGCCCAGGAGATTGGTGAAGTCATCAAATCGGAGATGGATGGCTTCATACAATCGACTACTAAAGAAACTGGTGTGGGCTCAAAGCCGTGGTTCAGTCGACAATGCTACGAAGCAGTTTGACGAAAAAACGCCGCTTACCGAGCCTACAACACATCTCGAACGCCCGAAAGCAGATCAGCATACAACAAATCGGCGAAGGAATGCAAGAGAATCATGAATAGGTCAAAATTCGAACACGACCTGCAGATCAGCAAAAAGCTGGCTGCCTGCCCGCATGGCAGCAGAGCATTCTGGTTGCTTGCGGGCTCAATAGGTCGGAATTTTTGCAAACCCAGTTTGCCACCTCTTACCAGACCTGACGGCTCACTAGCAAACACCGCCACCGAAAAGGCTAACCTATTAGGGAAAATGTTTGCGGAAAACTCGACCCTCGACGACGGAGGTGCTGTTCCACCGTCGGTTCCTTACTGCGGCCTCTATATGAAAAAGCTGAGGATCCGGCATCGGGATGCACTCCACGTCATACGGGGGCTCGATTTTAACAAAGCTAGTGGACCTGATGGAATACCTGCCCTGGTATTGCAGAGGTGTGCTGCGGAAATAGTTCCAGTTTTGAAAAAGCTCTTCAAAATGTCCCTGAAGTGTTGCACTATGCCCTCTGGTTGGAAAAAAGCGGTCATTCACCCTATTTCCAAGAAAGTTGACCGCTCCAACCCGGCCAACTACCGCCCCATAGCGATCACATCAGTTCTGTCCAAAGTGATGGAACGTGTGATCAACAACAAACTGCTCACATACCTCGAGAAGAACAAAATTATCAACGACCATCAATACGGATTCCGGCGGAACCGCTCGTGCGGTGATCTTATCGCGTATGTGACGCATGTTTGGGGGCGGTGCGTCACGGTGAGACCCAAACGGTCGCACTAGACATATCCAAGGCCTTTGACCGGGTCTGGCACCGAGGACTTGTCAACAAATTGCCTTCTTACGGACTTCCCGCATCCCTGTGTACGTGGATTGCTGACTTTTTAAGGGATAGGTCGATTCAAGCGTTTGCTGACGGTTTCACCTCTTCCTCACACCCCGTAAATGCTGGCGTCCCACAGGGATCGGTTCTGTCTCCGACTTTGTTTTTGTTGCGCATCAATGACCTTTTGACATGTGCACAGATTCATTGTTACGCGGATGACAGTACAGTTCATGATAGCTTTTTTTGACAAGCCCCCAAAGGGCACACAAACTCCAACGGCTCAGAGGGCTTTGAAGCAGAGAATGGACGGTTATCTCGAGAGTATTTCCTCCTAGGGTAAAAATAATCTCGTCGAATTTAATTTTTCAAAGACCCAATCCTGTCTGATTACGTCTAAAAGGGATCCAAATGATAATCTAGTCTCCTTCAACGGAAGCAATCTTCCGAACAGGCCTTCCATTGATATGCTTGGTGTAACTATAAGTGACCAGCTCAGGTACGGGGGCTCAATCGAAGCCAGAGTAAAGTTGGCCTCTCAGAAGCTGGGCGTACTGTACAGGGCCCGCAGATACTTTAATATTACACAACTGCTGACCCTGTACAAATTGCAAGTGCGCCCTACTGTCGAATTTGGCAGCCATCTCTGGTCTGGAGCCCCTAAATACTTGAAAAAACCCTTGACTCTGTGCAGAAACGGGCGGTCCGTTTGATAGATTCCCCAATCTTAACAAACGGACTGCAATCTTTAGAGCACAAGCGTCAGGTAGGTATGCTGTCCTTGTTCTATCTGTATTATGTACAATGGAATATGCTCTGAGGAACTAGCGTTATTGATCCCTTCGGCACCGGTGCGTAGTGGGGATACACGCCAAACGCGCGCCCAACATTTTTACATGGTTGACATTTGTCACATGAGAACGGGTCGCTTCTACGATTCTTTTTTCAGTTCAACAGCTCGGCTGTGGAACGAACTGCCGGCCTCTGTGTTTTTTCCCTCCTACAACATGGGACTCTTCAAGACCCATGTTCACTCCTTCCTCTCCACAATAAGACCCTCCACACAGCATCCCCAAAGATGACATAGGCCCTGAGGGAAATTATTTTCTTCAGAGCCTCATGTGTGGAGTTAATATAAAAAAAATTAAAAAAAACAAAAATGCATTCATGTCTGAGGGGTACCTTTATTGAGATATTAACTTTCTTCTTAATTTGCAATACACTTGATGATCGGGAGATTTTAATAATTTCTTCAGTTTGTCTGAGATTCCGAGTATGTTTACTATCATGAGATATTTACAATAAATATCTAACTTGACTTAATATCCGTTCTAACGGATGCTCTGAGTTATTCTTAAGCGGGAGGGAACTCTGACTGAAATGCTAGCCTGTAGATCGGCTAGCATCGGCTGTATTCGTAACCATTCGGGTATTAGACGCTTGTCATGTGGTATTACTACTACCACCTATGAAGACATCTTAAAACTACATAAACTAAATATCATATCTTAAATCTATGCACTCTAACGACATTTGTTGAACGGTATTTACCAACACTACAATATCTAATGTATTTTATTTTTATTTACTGCAATGTTATATGTGTGTAAATGATAGAATCGATCTACAATTCTAAAATAATATCATATATTTATACTTTTTTTTACAACCAGTGTTTTTTTGGCAAAATAAAATGAATAAAGTATAATGGATCATCTATGGCCAGTATATTTGAAAAATCTTACTTATTCCAGTCCGTACAGCCAAGTATTTCCAGATAATCCTGTTGAATTTCTCTGGCCGTATTGATTGAACTCACAGGTTCCGACTCGGACGCATTAGATGAATTCCTAGAAAAAAAACCAATTCATAGAATTAGCACTAAAGCTACCACGAGATTTGATAGAACAAAGAATAAGTTATCAATTTAAAAGCAAATAATAAAAATCATAAGACTCACATGATATTTCTTTAAAGAAAGTCTAAGAAAATGCACACTGAAAGAAATGGCGAATCTGAAAGAGACATTTTTAATTGAATAATTATTAGATAGTGTGGTTTAGAGACAATTTTTATTAAAATTTTCGATTTCGTATCCACCTATTTCCTTTGTACTATTTAAATTAGTGACTGTGGATTTTATTTAATTAAGAAGATCACTTATTACTGACCGAGCCGAAACCGAAACCTAAACCGAATCTCGACTTCTGTTCTAGTTTCGGCCTAATTCTTTTTAAATAAATAATTCAATATTTTCATGGGGCAAAAACTTATTTGATAAAACTTCAATTTATCATATTTAATCATTGAAGATAATATTAGCGACTCTTAAACAAAAATGTGAAGCAGATGAGTCATGAAAGGATTCGGTCGCATCTGGCCACTGAACGCAGATTTAACTCAGCCAAAACTAGGAGAGAAGCTGAGTTTCGGCTTAGGTTTCGGCTTGACTAGTGACAAAGTCAATAGATGTCGCATATTAACAAGGATAAGTTTATCCAAGACACTTATCTATATTTCAATTAAATTCGGGTAGAATATTGCAACCACGTATAAAGATAGCAGCCAAAAAAGTAAATGAAAATTATGTTTGGTAGCTCTTAGTCAAAGTATGGTAAATTAAATATGACGGAAGTTGATATGATCGAAATAGCTCAGTGGCAGCTCAGAGCACTACCCCGACAAGGCAGATGTCCTTAGCTCAATTCTCTCAATTCGTTCGAGAGTTATTAATATTATTTTGATGATTTATTGGTAGCAGAAGTCGGGGACGCCCGAGGAAGACATGGCACGACAGAGTGAATCAGATACTTGAGTCGGGCCATGTCAAGAGTCAGAACAATAGAAGAGTATGTATGAGACGATGTATGAATGTGAATGAGGCGAGGAGTGTGTGCCAGGACCGAGTTGTTTGGCGGTCCGTCCTCTCTGCCTATCCTTGCGGGGAAACGGCGTGATGGTTAGTTAGTTAGTTAGTTAGTTAGTTGATGATTTATTATTTAAATAGATTAATATACACTATACGTTTAGCCGAATTTAGGCGTTTTTATTGTTAAACTAGTTAAATTAAATAAAAAACATAAATTAAATGGTAAATTGGTCTACTTTTAGCATTTTTTTAGCTGTTATGTAACAGTTCTTAAGTTTAGATTATTGGTACTTCAACTTCAAAGGAGTTACAAAAATACAAAAGCTCTTTGAACTTCGAATTACACACATATTCAAAAAATCAATCTAGTCTTTATTTTAATTTGAGAAAAGGTTCATTTTTGTATTAGAAAAGGAAAAACATCATAATAACTAATTATTATTTAAACGATAAACTTTGAGTTCACTAAGTGACATTTTAAAGGTACACATTCTTTAAAAATTAAACTTTATTTATTTATTATTTCCGTATATACATTACATTGTCTACCAAATTATTTACATTTGTATATAATACATAAACTTAAAATGTTGTTAATATGGTGTTTGTTTTATGCTGGGTGTGAGGTAGGTTGGAGTAGGTAACACTGTGGTGGGTAATGTTATATGTTTTGTGAACACCTCACTTTAGCAACGTTTAGTACTTAAGAGGTTTAAATTAAATTTTATTAAGTTATTATTTTAATAAAATTATTCTAGTTGCATATGTAGTATACACATTACACAATCGCCCGAGGAAAGTCGAACGTGATCCTACACATCACGAATGGAGGTTTTGACTGAGCCGAATTTTCGGTTAAGTTTTGGCCGAAACTGAAACCGTGGCCGAAACACATTTATTGGCCGAAACTAAAACCGAAAACGAAAATTCGTTCGATGACAGAAGATAATATTATCTAAAAAAATTGCGGTCGCAAATGAACTTTAAAAATAAATGATTAGTATGATGAATGATTATCCTAATCAAACCACGATGTTATTATTAGCGCGACCATATTCTGCCAAGAAATTAATCATTCTGACATAAGCAATATATTTTCTTACGCGTAATTGTTTGACATTTTCGAAATTGGAGCTAATGTTATACATTCATATAAACGATTTTTTTTTGTTTTTCCCCTATAGACTCAAAACTACCGAACCGATTTTGCTAAAATTTTCAAAGATTGTTCTTATTAGTGTCAGGAGTAGTTTGAGTAGTAGAAGAAGTCGGGGACGCCCGAGAAAGACTTAAAGCATTATCTCTGCACCGGAATGATAATTAATATTTTATTTTTGATATGTGTAATTATTTTTGATTCTGTGATTGCGTAGCATTCACTTTAGTAAGCTAATCAGTAATTTTTCACGGGTAACAAATAGGTTATAATAGACTACCACATGATATAAGAGTGACTCGTCAGAATTCAGAACTTTTTAATTATATATTACACACTTTACAAATATAAGGCAAAAAACGTCCCGATAAACTGCTTTTTAGCAGTTTGTCTGACGGGTTCTTTACATTATAAATCTTATTATATTGAATTTACAGTTACATTTTACAATTATATGTATAAAACAAAAAAAATAAAAATTCTACCGAAATATAGCAAAAGAAAATTATGAAAAACATAAATTACAATTTTAAAAGTATTTAGAATAATAAATCATTGTAAGCCAATACAAATTAATTCTTTCAGTAAGCCAAGTTCACCAATTGTTTGTTTTCGGCACAGTTTTTAATTTTAGCAGGTAACATATTAAAACAACTGGGAATCATATAGTTTAACTTTATTTGTCCATATTTATTTATATGCTTAGGTAAAATAAGTCCTTCATTACACAGTTAAAACGGGTATTATGATTGTGTTCTAGCCTGTTTATATATAAGGGCTTATTTATGTGATGAAATCTAAATTTGTACCACAGAATTGCTCTCACTGAAAGAATTTTGAGACTCTGATAGAAGTATATAATATTATGCCTTTTTTTGTATTAATTTTTTTCAGCTAATAATTTAACCAATGAATTTTGCGCGGATTGAACATGGTCGATATTAGTTTTACAGGAAAATTCCCAAGCTGTTATTCCATACCTTATAACAGATTCACTGAGAGATAAATAAATTATTCGAAGTGTGCAAATTTTGGAAAAAAAAAATTTACTTATGTAATCTGCTTTTAATTGATCTTAGTCGTGCACAAACTTTGTGAAACTTAAACCTTACTTTTCAGACATTTATTTCCATAGTCAGAAACCTTCACAGTCCACTTCGATATAGTAAATAACTAAATATGTTAAAAGTGTGAACAACCAACAATTTGTAAGCTTTTTAAGGTCATTTATAGTCAGTCCTAAAGAGTCCTAAATTCTCCAGTTCTTAAAATAAATATCAAGTCTATTTCGACTAATCTACTAATAAATGTGATATGTAGTAATGGAAGGAAAAATATGTAATATAATTTTTTTTTATCTGTTTGTAAATAATAAATAATATGAAACCCATAAACTTGTAATAAATTGTACACAACCTTTGAAGCGATGTTTCGTAAAAACGGCGCTATTCAAATTATCCAAATATTATTATTATGATAATTTTTTACGAAGCAAAGAATTACCACAACACTTCTTAGTTTAATCCCACTTTAAATGAAAAAGAACCATATTCGTTTCTTCTTCGTAACTTCCTTGATAACTCAAAAAAAATTAACTTAGTTTTATATCCTTCAATGGAATTCTACTAAGAATTGACTGTTTCAAAATACAAATTAAATAAAATTAAATGAGTGATTTTTATTTTTAATTTTACTTTAAACACTTATTAAACACTGCATCGTTAAAAAAAAAAAAAAAAAAAAAATCTTTAGATTTTTTCTGCCACTTTTTCTTCACTGTATCATGGAACCAACAAGACAGCATTTATCATAATATTTAAAAAAAACAATCTGCAAATCTCAATTAAATTACCGATGCTTACCAGTTTTTAAAACTTATTAAACACTGCACAGAAAAATTATACCAAACTTCTCATTGAAAGACTGAATGGAAATCAGAGCTTAAGAATTAAATAAACGCACACGTTGTCTGTACAATTTAGAATGACCGATCCGAGCGAAGGAAAAAACTTTTAAAACAAGACGGGTTGTTTCAGTTCTGCGAAACAACTGGCCCATGTGGGTTAAATAACAGAACTTTAATAGGACTTTCACAAAACTTAGAAATTAATGAATTGTTCAAATTCTCTGGAACAACCTGTCTTTAAAGTCGGCGAACTTCGAATGCATTTCAAATTCCTATATGTCTAAAAAAATTGTATGAAAATCTTGATATCCCACAAATATTACGTCATTGATTACCTATCATTTTTTTCGTATTATCGGTTTTATCATGCGTATTATTTTATCGTGATGTGAAATTTATATTCGGTGAACGGTTGGTAATTAGTTTTACTAACGTAAATGACCAACGCAGACTCGTGAATATGATAGGAGAAAAAAAAATTATACCTCTGGATAAAAATACTATTAAAATAAAACACGACCTTACCGTAATACAACGTCAACAAATTGCAAGCTTGTGGAAGGAGTTGGAATCCAGACATAACAATGGTGAATCAAATTTAACAATAAAATACATAAATTCAACACCCAAAATAGTTTATTTACTCCCAAAAAACTCGTCAAGCCGTCTTCGAGAAGATTTTACTACCAGAACGTCAGAGGTTTAAAGACAAAGCTGAACGAATTTAGGATAAACGCCCCAATTATTTCACACGATGTCATCGCTCTTACGGAAACCTGGCCAGAACCGTCAATCCACTCAGCAGAGCTTGGTCTACCCTTTCATCAGGTCTACCGGCTTGACAGAAATATCAACACCAGTTCCAGATCAAGAGGTGGAGGCGTCCTTATAGCAGTCAACAGAAAAATGTCCTCAAAAGTGTTGAAAACCAAAAATTGTGATGTCGAACAAATTTTCATTATGGTAAACGATAAAAATTAAAATTACATTATTGGTTGCGTGTACATTCCTCCGTCGGCTAATTTATCTATTTATAAAAATCATTCCGAAGATATCGAACTTTTGAAATCAAAACACAAAAAACATAAATTCATAATTTTTGGAGATTACAACCTTCCAAATTGTAATTTCAACTGTACTGATTCCCAATCAGTTACATTGTGCGAAAGAGAAATCATTGATATGTCAATATTTCTGAATCTCACCCAATTTAATAATGTACATAATTCAAATAATCGCCTTCTAGATCTTGTTTTCTCAAATGAAGAGGACATAATAGTTAGTAAAGCATTAGAGTCTATCCTTCCCATTGATAATCATCATCCTCCACTGTCAGTAATTATTCCAAACAATGTTAAAAAAAATATTAAACTCTCAAGTTCTAGTTTTAATTTCAAGAATGCCAATTACAATGATATTAATGACCATCTCAGCAAAGTAGATTGGACTTTTCTCAAGGAAAACAATATGATCTATAATACAGAATCATTTTATTATAAAATAAATGCCATTATCATAGACTGTATACCCTTAATAAAATTCAAAGAATCAAAGCATCCAAAATGGTTTAACAAGGAATTAATTCAATTAATAGCTAAAAAAAAAGTTTTACATAAAAAAATTAAAGCAGTGAGGTCCCTACCAAATTATATTGAGTTCAGTAAAATAAGAAAAGATTGTAAAAATATGTCAAAAATTTGTTACAACAATTATATAAATACGGTAGAAATGTCAATTAATGGAAACATACAACAATTTTGGAATTACGCAAAGTCTATGAAAAATTATGATATTAGCATACCCTCTAATATGTTTTTTATTTATTTATTTATTATTTTATTTACGCCCTAATGGGCTTTTACATGAAAATATACATTTACATTGATTACAATAATTGAACATAAGAAGATAAATGGAGTTAATTGTAAGAAAGCAACACATATAATAAAATTTTGTGCAAATTAGCAAAACACTAATAAGATGGATTCAATATAAAATATACCCAAGCATGAAATAGTAAGTAAAAGAAAGTTCAACATAAAAAGTAAGTAAGTGGGTGTGTTTAAACCCAGTATTAATTGTGTGTTTAACAAATCGATAAACCAATATAAATTAGAGTGTAACTTACTCGTGAGGTAAAGAACATTATAACAGAGATTTAAAAAAAAAAAAAAATAACAAAATAAGAGTTGCACCTGTAAAAAGCAAAAACTAATAGAATTTAGCAATATCGACATGAATAAGAAATAATAAGATCTGAGATGGAACATAGTGTTATGTATAAAAAGTAGTTAGTAGGTATATGCATACAATTATAAGTGTATAGTAGAGCAAATAAAAAACAAACAAATATGGATATAATTTACTTGAAAGTTTCGAATGGGAGAAGATGTAATAAAATTATTAAAGCTATAAAAGTTAATTATTAGCCGATAGAATCGAAATAAGTTGCCTTTTAAAGCTCACAAAATTGTCAAAACCAAATATATCTATAAGTTCACAGTATTTATTCGCAAGGTTGTGAATTCTAGGAATTGGTGAAAAAATAGAATAATTAGTGTTGAGGTTCTTGTTAAATTTAAAAGTATCTTTACTGCGAGTTTGCCTAGCAGGAACATTAATGCAAATAAGTTCCAACAAATTAGGGCTGTCAATTAAAGATTTAATAATTTTGAATAAAAATAGCAAATCAATTAACACTCTTCTATCAGATAATTTAAGAAGTTTAGTTTCAGCAAGCAAGTTATTGTAATTTATAAATTCGATTGGAATTTTCATTTTAAAATTAATGTACCGAAGGAATTTATTTTGTACCTTTTCTAATGATTGAGAATGGACCTTGTAGTACGGTGACCATACGGTGGAATTGTATTCTAATTTGCTTCGTACTAACGAGCAATACAGATGTTTTAATGTTGACATACTTTTAAAATTTGCTCCCATTCTCAAAATAAAACCTAGTATTCTCATCGCATCGCTTGTTATTTCATCGATGTGTTCGTTAAACTGTAGACTCTCGTGGAATATAACACCAAGATCACGAATCTGTGATACACGAAGAAGATTAGCACCATTCATAAAATAGGAAAAATTAAGTGGATTTTTGCCTTTGTAAAAACTGATAATCTGGCATTTACCTAAATTTAGTTGCAAATCATTGACAGAACACCACGCACATAGTTTATTAAGGTTCAACTGCAAAATTGCGCGATCGTCATCGTCTTTGATTATTCTGTATATCTTCAGATCGTCGGCAAATAACAGGACTTTAACATTAGTAAAAATATTAACAATATCATTGATAAACAAACAAAATAATATTGGGCCCAAGTGAGATCCCTGTGGTACTCCGCTCGAGGCAGCAAATGTATAAGAAGTAAACGAATCTATCTTGACTGCTAAGTACCTTCCTAATAGATAACTCTTAAACCATTCCAACATGCTCCCTCTTATTCCCAACAATTTTAGTTTACGTAATAATATTTTGTGGTTTACTTTATCAAATGCCTTACTGAAGTCAGTATATATGGAATCAGTTTGATGTGATGCATTAAGGGCATTAACAATATCATTCGTGTACAATATCAAATTGGTAAGAGTAGATCTACCTTTAATGAATCCATGTTGAAGGGGAGAGATGGTTCGATTGATTCGGGATATCAACTTATCTAGTACTAGGCTTTCAAAAAGTTTGGGTAAAGTAGACATTATACATATTGGCCTATAATTTGTTACTTCGCTCTTATTACCTTTTTTGAAAATGGGCGTTAAAAGACTAAACTTCCAAAGGTCCGGGAATACACCTGATGAGAGTGACTTTGTAAATAACTTATGAATAGGATATGACAATGTATGCATACAATTTACTAAAAACCTGGGCGGAACATTATCAGGTCCTGCGGATTTTCGGGAATCAAGACTCTTCAGCTTAGATATAATATCGTCTATGGTTACATTACAGTCAGATATATCAAGAGTTTCAACCAAATCAAAGCACGAAATATTGCTGTCTTCACTTGCATTAATGTAAACGCCGCTAAAAAAATCAGCAAAAAGATTAACAGTTTCCTGAAGATTTTGGGATAATTTAGAATCGAATGACACACTACTAGGTATGTAAGTACCATTTTCTTTTTGGGATTTAACATATTTCCAAAAGAAATTTGAGTCGTCCATGATAGAGCCTTCGACATCACTAATGTAATTTTTGTAACATTTTGCGGAGAGCTTATTGCACTCTGCCCTCAATTTTTGAAACGCAGTATAATCGATGGCCAGGCGACTTTGTTTGAATCTCTTATGAGATAATTTTTTGAGGTAAATTAAGTCTATCAGGTCTTTTGAGAACCATTTAGGGTATAGAGTTTCTCTGTAAGTCGTTAAAGGAACAAATTGTTCAATTGCAGAATTAACGATGAAGTAAAATTTTTTAAGGTGTACATTAATATCATCGTCGCTATCAAAGAATGACCAGTCAGTCTGTTTAAGGAAATTTGAAATTTTAACATAGTCAGCTTTTTTGAAATTTCGAGTTTCTACTACCTTTTTTACGATAGGAATTGGTTTAAGATTAGACATGCATATTTCTAGTGGTGGATGGTAAACATCGACAGGTAATAGAATTTCGGTACTTCTCACAACACAGATGTCAGACACATTTGACAGTGCCAAATCCAACGTACGACCTCCTATATTATGAACATTATTACACTGTGTTAGACCTAAGAACAGTGCCATATCTCTAATAACACGAATATTAACATTAGAACAAGAATTGACAGAATTCATATTACACCAATCATAATGTGGCAGATTGTAATCACCAACTAGAAGTAGTTTAGTATTAGGATATTTAGCACAAATTGATTCAACCTCGTCGCAGTGATTGCTGTAGCTTTGGACATCAGAATTCGGAGGTAAGTATGCACATCCCACTATTATTTTACCTCTAGAAGTGTTCACATTGACAAATACTTTTAAAATTTGCTCCCATTCTCAAAATAAAACCTAGTATTCTCATCGCATCGCTTGTTATTTCATCGATGTGTTCGTTAAACTGTAGACTCTCGTGGAATATAACACCAAGATCACGAATCTGTGATACACGAAGAAGATTAGCACCATTCATAAAATAGGAAAAATTAAGTGGATTTTTGCCTTTGTAAAAACTGATAATCTGGCATTTACCTAAATTTAGTTGCAAATCATTGACAGAACACCACGCACATAGTTTATTAAGGTTCAACTGCAAAATTGCGCGATCGTCATCGTCTTTGATTATTCTGTATATCTTCAGATCGTCGGCAAATAACAGGACTTTAACATTAGTAAAAATATTAACAATATCATTGATAAACAAACAAAATAATATTGGGCCCAAGTGAGATCCCTGTGGTACTCCGCTCGAGGCAGCAAATGTATAAGAAGTAAACGAATCTATCTTGACTGCTAAGTACCTTCCTAATAGATAACTCTTAAACCATTCCAACATGCTCCCTCTTATTCCCAACAATTTTAGTTTACGTAATAATATTTTGTGGTTTACTTTATCAAATGCCTTACTGAAGTCAGTATATATGGAATCAGTTTGATGTGATGCATTAAGGGCATTAACAATATCATTCGTGTACAATATCAAATTGGTAAGAGTAGATCTACCTTTAATGAATCCATGTTGAAGGGGAGAGATGGTTCGATTGATTCGGGATATCAACTTATCTAGTACTAGGCTTTCAAAAAGTTTGGGTAAAGTAGACATTATACATATTGGCCTATAATTTGTTACTTCGCTCTTATTACCTTTTTTGAAAATGGGCGTTAAAAGACTAAACTTCCAAAGGTCCGGGAATACACCTGATGAGAGTGACTTTGTAAATAACTTATGAATAGGATATGACAATGTATGCATACAATTTACTAAAAACCTGGGCGGAACATTATCAGGTCCTGCGGATTTTCGGGAATCAAGACTCTTCAGCTTAGATATAATATCGTCTATGGTTACATTACAGTCAGATATATCAAGAGTTTCAACCAAATCAAAGCACGAAATATTGCTGTCTTCACTTGCATTAATGTAAACGCCGCTAAAAAAATCAGCAAAAAGATTAACAGTTTCCTGAAGATTTTGGGATAATTTAGAATCGAATGACACACTACTAGGTATGTAAGTACCATTTTCTTTTTGGGATTTAACATATTTCCAAAAGAAATTTGAGTCGTCCATGATAGAGCCTTCGACATCACTAATGTAATTTTTGTAACATTTTGCGGAGAGCTTATTGCACTCTGCCCTCAATTTTTGAAACGCAGTATAATCGATGGCCAGGCGACTTTGTTTGAATCTCTTATGAGATAATTTTTTGAGGTAAATTAAGTCTATCAGGTCTTTTGAGAACCATTTAGGGTATAGAGTTTCTCTGTAAGTCGTTAAAGGAACAAATTGTTCAATTGCAGAATTAACGATGAAGTAAAATTTTTTAAGGTGTACATTAATATCATCGTCGCTATCAAAGAATGACCAGTCAGTCTGTTTAAGGAAATTTGAAATTTTAACATAGTCAGCTTTTTTGAAATTTCGAGTTTCTACTACCTTTTTTACGATAGGAATTGGTTTAAGATTAGACATGCATATTTCTAGTGGTGGATGGTAAACATCGACAGGTAATAGAATTTCGGTACTTCTCACAACACAGATGTCAGACACATTTGACAGTGCCAAATCCAACGTACGACCTCCTATATTATGAACATTATTACACTGTGTTAGACCTAAGAACAGTGCCATATCTCTAATAACACGAATATTAACATTAGAACAAGAATTGACAGAATTCATATTACACCAATCATAATGTGGCAGATTGTAATCACCAACTAGAAGTAGTTTAGTATTAGGATATTTAGCACAAATTGATTCAACCTCGTCGCAGTGATTGCTGTAGCTTTGGACATCAGAATTCGGAGGTAAGTATGCACATCCCACTATTATTTTACCTCTAGAAGTGTTCACATTGACAAATAGTTGCTCGATGGATGTGTTTTTTGTGGATATTTTTGAAGAACTGAGATTTTTTGAGATAGCAATGGCTACACCACCTCCTCTCATTTTGGCACTTGTTTTAGAATTCCTATCCATACGGTAGATGTTGAAATTAGGGAAGCCTAATTCGGCAGAATTGATTCCTGAGTCGAGCCATGTTTCGGTTAAAATGAAGATATCACTGCTGATAGTTGCCGCCGAAGTCAGCAACATGGGAAGTTTAGTGCGGATCCCTCTCACATTTTGGTAGTAGCATTTTATTTTTTGTTGTTTCAGTTTTTTGGCGCACATTCAATAATTTTAGGTACAGAGTTCACATATTTGATAGTTATATTGGTTTCACCGTTGTTCTTCCTCGTCTCGAGTTTTTGGCGTAAATCTAGAAGTTGAGTCCTCTGCAATGGTGTTTGGTCGTTACTGGCCTTTATACCGTTTTTCAGTTTTGCGTTCCTGGTCAAAACCTCACGAGCCGAGACAGAGTCATTGAATTCGACCTTAATCGGTCTAATTTTGTTGGACTTTTTTACACCAAGTCTGTACGACTTAACCACACTCGGTATTAATTCATTATTTATATCACTAATCGCTGAAACTACTTTATCGCTGTCCATTTTAATAATTGTTGTTGTTGATTCTGAAATACTTTCGGGAACATTAAATAAAATAATGTTCTTTGACCGGGTTTTTCTTTCCTCGGCCTCTGCGAGCAAATCATTTATTGAAGATGAAGTATTTGTCGGGTTAGTAACAATAGACTGAGTATCCGTTACACTTTTTAATGTTGACAATTCTCCTTCCAACATTCCCATACGAACAGCCATCAATCCTGTGGTTCCTAACAGATCCGTTGTTATCGGGGTAATTTTACCCATTTGCTCCTTCGTAAATTTGTTGCCGGGGTCATTAATAATTTTTATCAGCGAACAGAGTAGATTGAGTAGAGTAGAGTTTTATGAAAGCAAAAGAGCCGACGACTCCCAAAATGTAGCTCACCTATTTGCCGACTTCTTCAAAAGTGTATATGTCCGTGACATATACACTTTTGTCACACAATAATAATCAACGATCACTTGCCTAGTTTCTTCACGGATCATGACTTAAATGTGACTAATGTAATAATTGAATTTAACGATGTACTGACTCAGCTAAAACAATTAATCAAAGCAAGAGCGGAGGTCCTGATAATATCCCACCTGTTTTCTTAAAGAATTGCGCCACTACTCTTGCATATCCACTACATTTTCTTTTTAACCAGTCACTACAAATAGGACACTTTCCTGAAAAATGGAAATACAGCTTCCTCACCCCGATATTTAAAAAAGGAGATAAAAATGAGGTGAGCAATTATAGACCGATCTGCCTTTTATCAACTATTCCAAAAATGTTTGAAAAACTTATTTTTAATAAAATCATTCACTGTATCAAGCCAGTAATTTCTCCTAACCAGCATGGTTTTACATCAGGAAAGTCTACTTTGTCCAATCTCTTAATTTATCAAAACTATTTATCAGAATCCATGTCTAAGAAGTTACAAGTTGATTCAGTCTATACTGATTTCAGCAAAGCATTTGATAAGGTTAATCACGATCTGTTGTTAAAAAAGCTTCATAAATTAGGAATAGCAGGGTATCTATACATGTGGTTTAACAGTTATTTAAGTAACAGGAAATTGGCCGTTAAAATTGATGGCTTTATTTCTTATAAATTTAAAGCTACCAGCGGTGTCCCCCAAGGGTCACATTTGGGACCAATTTTATTTTTGATATTTGTGAACGATGTGCTCACTATATTCAACGATGTCGAAGTTTCAATGTTTGCGGACGATATGAAAATATACAAAGCTATAAGAAATATGAACGACTGTCAAACATTGTCAAATAACTTGCTTAAACTATTTGTTTGGTGCCAAGAGAACTATCTAGAACTAAATATAAACAAATGTCTAATTATGAGATTTCATAGAATAAAAAATTCAATTATTTATGATTACTCCATCAATGATGTAGCTCTAACCGCTGTAACCGAGGTGAATGATTTAGGTGTAAACTTTGACCAAAAACTGAATTTTATAAATCATATTGAAATTACTTCAAATAAAGCTTTGAAAATGTTGGGTTTTGTTATAAGAATTTGCAGCCAATTTAAAAATATTCAAACATATAAACATTTGTATGTGTCATTGGTTAGGAGTCAAATTGAGTACAACTCGACAGTGTGGGCACCTAGTTACGCTAGTCATTCACTAACGATAGAAAGAATTCAAAAAAAATTCTTAAGATTTATTAATTTCAGAATGGGTATTACAAGGGAATGCGTCAACTATGATTATCTACTATGTCAGCTTAATTTATTAAAATTATCTGAACGTAGAATAGTTAATGACCTAAAATGTTTATATAAAATCATAAATTCAATAATTGACATCCCTGAACTATTATATTTGATTTCCCTACATATACCTCGTAAACCAACATTGAGGCATTATCTACCGTTCTATTGTGATAACTCCAACACTGAATCTCAATTCTATACCCCCGTTCGCCGTATATAAAATTTGGGCAGTGACTATAAAGATGTTGTTGATATATTCAAAACATCATTCACCACATATAAACAAGTCATTACCCAATTTATTTTGGAAAAAAGAATATCAAATACAATATAATTTAACTACAGAAACTAAGTATTTTCGTTTTATTTCGTTTTTGACATTTTTTTGTAAGAGGTTGTGTTTTATTATGTATTCTATTTCCTTTTTGATTTTGTTTTGTGATTTTACTTTGACTTTGTTTTATTTTTGATTTGTTGTGTTCTTTGTAAAAAACAAGAAAACAACATGTAAAAGCCCTGCCGGGCGTAAATTTATAAATAAAAAAATAATATTTATTATTGGATCATTTGTGAGAAAATCACCATTTTGAAAATGCCAGAGTTAAAATATTTTTTCTCTTAAAATATGTGGGTACTTCATCACTTGTCCGAATTCTTCACACTTTAGTTCCAATCTTAAAAATGACACTTAATTGCAACATAAAATAAGTTCATTGAACAGATTTCTAGCAGGAATAATTGATTCAGACAACCGAAATTAGTATTCTTGATTATTATGGACAAGTTTCCTGTAAGTTTTTTTAATAAATATATTCCCCCTTACTAATAAATGTGTTTAAAATTTTGCCCAACTAATAAACAACCGTTTTCGATGGAATGTTAAATGGTTGTTAATCAGATGTGTAAGATTTAAAACACGTTTATTGGTTAGACCCGCTTAAATAATATGTTTTAGATTAATTATTTGCTGCGTTCTGTCGATGATATGGGTACCTCGGAGTAAGTAATAAGTTAAGTTTTTCACTGTTCTGACCTTACGCGCCGCGTAATATTTACACCACGTTTTTTTAGTAAGGCTTTACATAAATTTAAAGCCCATTTTTAATCAAATTCAAAAAAAATTCGGTGAAAAGAAACAATTCTTCAACATTTATATTTATTATGATAAAGCCTGTGTTAGGCCAAGCTATAAGCGCGCTATATTTTCGTGGTCTATTTCAGCGTATCGCTGGTGGTTATGGCGAGCGATATGCTGAAGTAGACCAAGCCATTTTGATATGGTGTAGATTTATATCTACCCAACGGTGATAACAAATTGTATCGGATATAGATTATTAGTAGAATTAATTTATAAAAACCGTAAAAAATCAACACAACTACAAATATCATTATTTCCGATACAATAACGCCTTCTGCACAATGTTTTGTCTCCCCAGATACTGCAGCGCTTCCCGTATGTTCACGGAGGGGCGAGTTTGACGCACACTGAAGAAACATACTAGCGCCTAATATAGTCACGGCTCCCTAAAGGCTTCAACTTTCTATTATTCTATTTATTTTATCATTTTATTCTATTTTATGTTCAATTCATCTTTTGTTTTTCTTTCTTTGTTTTCCTGTTCTATTTTTTGTTTTTGATCATATTTTTGAATGTGTGGGACTGCACTAACCTCCCCACATACCAGAATAAACATTTATTATTATTATTAAATTCATTTGTTACAAAAAAAAATAACAAAACAATTATAACTATATTATCATTATCACAATGGAGGACGGGTTTTCTCATGAATTTGAACAATTTATCAACTGTCAAAGTTATTATTGAAGTTCTGAAAAAGTCTTAATCAAGTTCAGCTATTATCCAAGTAGGTACTGTGCAACAATTGGCTCATGATGAAATAACAACAGAACTCGAATAGAACTTTCGCATAATCTGAATTTTATATTTTGAATTGAATTGTTCAAATTCTGTGAAACAACATGTCCTTACGAGACGTTAATGGTTGTTTATCAGTTGTGTAAAATTTTTGATATACATTTTTTATATATTTCCTATACATTTTTGTCATGACTTGTTGGAATACTAACAACTCTAATTTCTACTGCAAGATAGCTATAACAGACTAAATAAAGATTAAAAATCAAATAAATTGTTTATCATCAGTGTTTTCTTGGCTTCTTTTTACACGATGATGGAGGCAAGCATGTCTGGGTAATAAAAATGATATAAGAGAGTTGAAAATACAGTAATAATACCTATACATATTATGCTTATGGGGTTGAGATGGTACGTAATTAGAGTTTTATAGTGAATGGGAGTACGTTGACGGACACGATACCAGCAGTAGTATAAAGTACAATCCCATGATTTAAGTGCCCATCACACGAACAGTTAAGGAAAAATGACCGTCGTTATAGTGCTTTATTGTGCTTCATCATTTGATGTAAAAATCTTTGCACTGGATTCTTTGGTCATAATAACTACCATGGCCACATAATATTATGTGAATATTCTACAAACCAGAGTGGTAAAAACATGGTTGCTTGAAAAGTTTCTATTTTGAAGTGGTCCGCTACGTTTGTTGACTTAGGAGGGGTTTATGGGAAATTTGTCAATTTATTGGAGGCGGATGCATCTGCACATCAGCTGTCGCCATATGAGGGAAACCCTTTGACGTGTGTAGTTGAACTCTCTCGACCCAAGGCCTTGCATCGCAGTGGTAGGGATTAATTAATTCGTCACTCCTGGTCACACTAACCCCCAGATTCCTACTCGCCCCTCATACATTTTTCCTTCACAAAACTTCCTCTCATTCCGTCCCTTAAAAAGACCCTCCACACAGCATCCCCAAATATGACATAGGCCCTAAGGGAAGTTATTTTTCCCAGGGTGTCCTGTGGGGACTTAAATTAATTTTTAAAAAGCCGTGTTTAGTGTCCAAATTTAATATGTTCTCCATCTCATTTCTCTACTCTCACTACCTTCATCTTCACAACATTTGGGGATGTCATAGTCCCACTGGCTCCGAACAGTTGCGACTATTGTTTGAATTTGAAAATATTTTTCAAAATTTTTTGTTGGTATATTTTGTTGGTATAAACAAATATATTCGCCTGAGACCACAATTTTATTTAAGTTTTTTACTCCAAATAAGCCCAGCAATCATTGGATAAAGTTTTTCGGTTACGTGTGATTCTTACTCAATTGTCCTCAATCGCTGCTCATCGTTGACCTTTCATAAAAAAATCTATGTTTGCTTAGTCATTTTTCCACTGAGCCAATGGCGTGGGCTTTTAAAAAGGCCAAAAATTCTACTGACAATTTTGATGATTGATGCTTAGAAAATAGACGACACCTCCCACCAGTGGCGTGACGATGAATTATTCCTGCCCCGTGCCATTGATTTATAGCCTCAATTACAAAAATAAAAAGACCATATTTAGAATTTCAGCGAATGATTTATTTAGTGTTGATTTTACAAATATTCCAATTAACTGGTTTTCAGCATATATCACGCGGTCTCTCGCGTCTATCGATATATTTATTTTTCGTTATTTATTATTATTATTTATCCAAAATAAAAAATAAAATATTATAATAATGTAATAATGAGGAGGATCCTATAAAAACAATCTAAACTCTGTAAAAGTTTTCTTTAAATTATAACTAAAAAAAATTCTACCTTCTCAACAGAATCACTATTTAAATTGTTTCCAGTTCCAAATCTCAGTGACATATTTAAGCAAGCTTCCATTATAAAAATGTGCAAAGAAAAAAATTACAAAGAATACCGAGAATTTGACAAACTAATGAGAAATGGAAATCAATTTATTACACCTAATTTTAAAACAACACAAATGCAAAACCATTATATTTACCAAACCATAAAAAACTACAATAATCTCTAACTGTGCTGTATTGTCAACCAATCAGAACAAATAAATGAAATTAAAAAAACTTAAATCAAACATTACATTGAAAAATCTATATTCCATACAAAAAATATTATTACAACATTAAACCTGTGTAAGAATCGTGCCTCCCTTATCAGACACAAGAACTCCTCTTTTTCGATAACGTAAACGTGACCAATGATGATTTAAAATGCAATATTGTTAAATATTAATGTATCAATATTCCTGATATTACAATAAAAAATAAAAAAAATAAAATTAAAATAATGTTGATGAGTTGAATTGAAATACCTGCTTAACCTTTTGAACGCGTTAATTTGCTCCGTTTTATCTATACCCGTACGCGGTACATATTTTCAAATACCTATGCATGCAATTAAATGTCAAATTATAGCATTCTGGCATGATTTATTGGACGATATAGACAGAACAGATTATTCTCCACAATATGAAAACAAATCTTCGTGTGTCAACACTCTTAGATGTTTATAAAAACAAAAACATAAAATTTCACACAAAGACGTACCGTATCTTTTCAATGTGGTCCCGCCATTCACTCGGCGTCATAAATAAACCACTCTCGGTGTGTGTGTACTTAGGCCACTGTGTTTATAGACACAAGTGGGACACCATGATCACTTATCATTCTTAGTTATGAAAAGTTGTGAATGACAAACTAGTACTAACGCCATCCGTTGACAAAAATGTAAACTAAAGGACTAAAAGGCGCGAAGAGGCGCACTTGGTTATCGATCTTTTTTTATGAAATACAATTTTATTTTTGAGAAATTCTTGTAGATGTCAGCATCGTGATAGTTCTACAAATGTCCAAGTGAGCAAGAAATACATTTATGACGAAAGAGAGCGGGAATATCGGCCGTCAAAGTTGCCGTATCAACTGTTGATACAGCCGCGTGTGAGTATAGACTTTTTGCCGTAACTACAGTTGATACGGCCGCGTGCAAAGAGTTAACATCAATCGCCTGTTTCGATTTAAGTAAAAAAAACATCGCAAAATCCATTTTTTATTCAATTCTCGACTGCAAAAATAATATTATGTTAAAATTCCACATTGGACAATAACCCCATATCAAAAAAGGGATTTGTAAATAGGAGATTTTGCACTTAAAATCATTTTTTAGGCCGTATACTTTATTTTTCTGGGCAATAAACAGACTTGTTCACAAAATGACTTATCGATTATGGCTAAGGCCAGGATGTTTTATTTTCGCAGTATATTAAAAGAATCTCTATAATATGTCTGACGACCAAATTTTTAAATCAAAAACAAATAATTTTGCTTTACATTTCAGTTCTTTCTCCATAAATTGCGATATTTATGAGCCAATTTAGAAAAAAACCTCTGCAACAAAAAAATATTGTTACGTTTTGTGGAAATATACAGGTGTTCGGGGGTAGGGTATATAAAAGACACACGGGGAAGACTTTGCATTAAATATGCACTGGAATGAGATACGGAGTCGAATGAAAGGCGATATAATTTAGTTTTCTGCTAGTACTAATGTGATTCACAGTAGTGAATCGTAGAATTCGGGCACGCCCAAGGAAGACACGATCAAGTGAAACCAATCTTATAAAAAGTAAACTTTTCAATTTTTTAGACAAATACACCTTAAAAAATAGACCCAGTTTCCACGTACACAAGAACTCACAACCTCTAAACTTTACGTTAAGTAAACAATGTGAAATTTGACTTGATAAGCAAATTTACAAAAACATCGATTATCGAATGATTAAATTAATTAAAAGAAAGCAAAAATTATTAATTTTTATTTTTTATTAAATAATTAATCAATTTACAGAGTAAAATAATGTATGTTAATTAAGATAATTCATAAAACTAGTTTTCACTGCTTATATTTTTTTGTAAATATTTCTCTTTTATAGAAGCTGGCGCTTGTGTTTAAAAGAGTGTTGAGCATCAGGATGAAGAAAATTTAATTTTTATAATTATGATTTTTAAATAAACAAATTTATTTAATTAATTAAGAAGATAGTTTCATCATTGTGGTATTTTTACACTGAACTTCTCTTTAATCGATTTTAGTAGGTGTTTATCGTTTTCGATTGATCTGATGTTTTCAGGTAGGCTGTTGAAGTATTTTTTCCCTAGATAGATGTAATGATGTTGAGCAAAAGTGGTGTTACATTTTTGTGTTGGAAATATATGTTTTTGACGAGTACGATTTTCAGTTAAAAAGCTGTGATTTTGTTTTATTCGTGGTTTTTCTTTTTATGTTTATCCTGACGCATCATCATATATAACTCGTATCTACCACTATTGCTAGTATTTACATAATTACACAAGTCGTATCTACCACTATTGCTAGTATTTACATAATTACACAAGTCGTATCTACCACTAATGCTAGTATTTACATCATTTAATCACTCGTGTTCACCACTATTGCTAGTATTTATATCATTACACCACTCGTATCTACCACTAATGCTAGTATTTATATCATTATACCACTCGTATCTACCACTATTGCTAGTATTTATATCACTGCACCATCAAGAATAAGTTATTACTTTTTTTATATTTCACTGCTGTAATTTATTTTTTTTCAAAATATATCCAAGGTATATTTATGAAGGCATTAAAATTACAATATCTTTCTGAGTATTGTTGGAAGCGTCACTCCAACCCTCGCCGCGAGCGTGTAAGGCTATTTCAAAGTGCTTTTTGATATTCCGAGGTCTTAAAAGTTTTACAGTTTTAAGTCTCGGCGTAAGTTATTGCTAGAGCATAATTCTAGAGAATTGCTGAAACCTGTATTGTACACAGTCCCTGGGGAGTGCTCGATTTTAAAATCGACACTCCCTGGGGAGTGCTCGATTTTAAAATCGACACATCCGATTGCGTTATAAACGTGTGAAACTCTGTAAAACATTACAAAGATTAAAAATAAATATTTACACGTTAACTGGCAAAAAAATATGAAGTACTCCAGGGGTCTAGCATAGACACAGTGATAATTAATCAGAATTGTAACGGACGTAGTTGACCACATTATTTAATTTCATAAAAATTGTTTTACTTTTATAAAATGTGCCTACCCCACGCCACTGGCAAAATCACCACTCCCCGCCACTGGTCATTTTGTCCAATTTTCGGCCCAAGCATTTTTTTTTTTTTTTTTTTTCATTTTCTAGATTCTTATATTCCATGAAGTGGTGAATCATTTAAATTTACTGAATTTAAAGTTAATGTTCTTTATACAAATAGAACGGCGTCATATGCGCCTCACAATTTTTACCTCATATGGGTTTATTTAAATATTACCTGGCTTTTATAGACTTAGAGGCCTTGTATTTTCTCGGTAGGGAAAAAATTTGTTGCCTAAAAACCCTACTAAAATTGCATGTATCATCATCCAGCATCAGCACCAGCGGCGACCTACAGCGGCCATATACTACATACGTGTCTGTTTGTGTTGTGTTGGGAATGGGGGGTAGGAAATTTCGGCTGCGCCCTTTTGTTGGAGTCCTTCCGCATTTGCCGTTGGGAGTAAGGAAAATCGCAGAAAACCTTACCCAGGAAGGAGCGGCCGAACGTCAACTTGAAACGTTTGCGGCCTTCAGTAACATCGGTATATGATGTCCTGCATTTTTGAGATGTGTGTGTGTGTCTGTTTTTATGTTAATATATACTTATGGGAAGATAGAAAATAAACATACATATACATACAAATTATAAAATATTATATAAATATATAAATAGATATATAAACATTATATATTTGGGAAGAAAGTCGGGAGTTTAGGAAATACCTACTGCTCGCTATTCGTCCGCGTCTAATTCTGGCATGTGCCATATGTGGTCATGGTCCATGAGGATGTGTTTAGGTAGTCTATGTGTGTATCTGAATGTCAGGTCGCTCGGGGCATTGTATTGTCCTATGTCTCGTATTAGTGGATTTTTACTAAGTGTGAGTGATTTGTAAAAGCGTTCAGTCAGTCTGTGTGTGAATTCGTATAGAGTTGGAATTTGTTCTCGTTCGTGTAATCTCTTCAAGTTTGTTCTGAGTCTCGTGTTGTATGTGATTTTAATGCAGAGATTTTGAAGTGTCTGTAGATTCTTGTGGTCTGTGTGTGAGATACTGCTCCATACGGGAATCGCATAAGAGAGTACCGGACGAATGAGCGAGTAGTAGACGAGGAGTTTGGTTTTGGGAAGTAGCGGACTCCGTCTATTGAAAATTGGCTTCATCATGCCGATCGCTTTTCGCGTGCGCGTGTGTATCTTCGCTTGGTGAGATTTCCAGTTGAGGCGGGAGTCCATGGTCAGGCCGAGATATGTCACTTCATCTTTCCATTCAATGCTGTGTCCTCCCATTTCGATGTTAAAGTCAGGAGTTCTATTTACACGTTTTCTCGTGAACATGATGGCTTCAGTTTTCGCCTCGTTCAGTTTCAGGCGCCATTTTTTGTAGTACTCTACGAGCGCGTCGAGCGCCCTCTGTAGGTAAATAGCGGCCATATTCGCTTTCAGCGAGGAAACGTATAGTTTGACGTCATCTGCGTAGATGGACAGATTGCATCTCTCGTCTCGGGGGATGTCGTAGGTGAACAGAATGAAGAGAAATGGTCCAAGTAAACTTCCTTGCGGCACGCCTTTTGGAATCTCACGCATTGAAGATAGCACGTTCCTTATGAACACTCTGAACGATCTATTCTTTAGGTATTCCTGTATCAGTCTCGTTAGGTATATTTATTTATTTATTTATTTATTTATTTATTTATATATAATTTGTACATTTATTTATAACAATTACAGGTAATAAAGCCTAAGACGTTATAATTGTACCATTTATGCAGTGTATATGCAATGCCAAAAATCTCGCAAATGCGCTATAGGACACAAAAAATAAATCTAATTTCTTATCTACCGCATTCAAAAAGCACGTAGCTCTCCCCACAGGTGAGTTCATTAATAAATTAGTGCGGCTTGCTCTACTATATAGAAGATTGTGATGACGTCCTCGAGAGTGAGACTCTGGTACAAAAAAATTTAATTGGGCCAGAATCTCATTATTAGATAAGTGACCGTTTATTAGTTGGAAAAAATATTTAAGCAAAGCAATACCTCTACGTGTCTCTAGGGAGTGGTAATTGGTCATGCCTAATATATAAATCGATGGGTAAAGCCAAGGGTAACGTCCATAGAGCCGCGAGAATAAAAACCTTAAAAATTTTTTATGGACTCTTTCAATGCGTAAAGTGTATGTTAATTCATGTGGAGCCCAGATGATCGAGTTTGATTCAAGTACACTTAGGACTAGTGTGTTATATAATAACGTCAGTGTTTTTGTGTTACGAAACGGATATGAGTTTCTAATTACGAAGCCGAGAAGCCTGTATCCTCTGCTTATTAAATCATCGATGTGTTGGTGAAAGGTTAGTTTGCTGTCGTAAATAACTCCTAGATCTTTGATTTGATTTAGGTGTTGGAGAATAATTTCATTGATTGTATATTCAAATACATGCGGTTTCTTTGATCTTGTATACGAGACGATATTGCACTTGGGTGTACTGAAGTTCAAGCCATTTATTTTGGCCCAGTTTGAGACGCAGTCAATGTCACGTTGAAGGAGAATACAGTCAAGATGGTTTTTTATTGAACGATATAGTTTCAAGTCATCTGCAAATAGTAAATACAGCGAATGTGTGATGACTGAACCAATATCGTTGATAAAAATCAGAAACAGAAGTGGTCCAAGGATAGACCCCTGAGGAACTCCAGAAAAAACTGTGAATTCCAAAGAACTGGAACCCTTATAATAAACAAACTGTCTACGATTTCGAAAATATGAAGCAAAAAAACAGAGTAGTCTTTTGGAAAAACCAAATGAAGCTAGCTTATTTAGAAGAATGTCGATGTCAACCTTGTCGAATGCTTTTTCCAGGTCAAAATAAGCAACATCCACCTGTCCTCGATTGTCGAGAGTTTGTGATAAGAAATCTGAGATGCATAAGAGGTTTGATGTTACTGACATCTGGGGTCTAAAACCATATTGACGGTCATCAAGAATTGGATTAACGTGATTAAGTATATATTTATGTAGAATTTTCTCGAATATTTTCATGATGGAACATAGAACGGCAACTGGTCGATAATTCCGGATATCGCGTTTGTCTCCCTTCTTGTAGATAGGGGTTATTTTAGTTAATCTCCAGATGTCTGGGAGAATCCCGTTTTTTAGGCAAACATTGAAGAGATGACATAATGGTGGTATTAAAAGGTCGGAACAACCCTTTAGTATAAATGTTGGAATATTGTCAGGACCGATGGAGTGAGGTTTCTTTAAATTTGAGAGTGCCTCCTTAACATCTTTTTCTGAAATACTGACCAGGTCGAATGAGGGCCCAATCTGTACAGTGTGAAGGGTAGAGTCAATATTGAGAGTCGGTTGGACATTTTTGTAAACAGATGAAAAAAAGGTCGCAAAACTATTTGCGATTTTATCATCAGTAGTCAATTCCTCTCCGTCAAGAATCATAGACTTAAATGAGTTGTTGGATTTTTTTAGATCCTTAATGTACTTCCAAAACTGTTTGGGATCAATAGATAATTTTTCTTCCATTGAAGTTAAATGATTTTTAAAAGCTTCACTGATTTCATGTTTTACGATGGAGCGATAGGCTGAAAAACTAGCATAGTCCAAGTTGTGACGTGTTTTTTTCCATCGCTTATGAAAAATATGTTTAATTTTAATATTTGAAATAATACTATTGGTGTACCACTTAGGATATACTCTGTGTGCCGTAGTGCGAGGTGTGGAAATGGGTATACACTTGTCGAATATATTGTAAATTGAATTGTAAAAATTTGTACATAATGCATTTATATCTGTTGAACTTTGGCAGACCGGTTGCCATGAGCATTCAGAAAGCAATTCATATAATAAGTGGAAATTTCCTTTGCTGAATCTCCATGCGTTTATGGTTCTAGCTCCATGATAGGAGGGAACTTCTATTGGACTTGGGTTTAGACATGAATTTGCAACACCTGAGTGAGTCTCACTAATACTAATAGACAAAGCAGGGTGGTGCTTGTCCTCGTTTGTAATAGGGTCATGACATTTCTCAACACACTTTATAAGATCCTTGGCATTACATAAAACTATGTCCAGAGTGTTATTATAATCATTACATATCAAGTTATATTCTTGCAAACCGTAGAAACATTTAAAATAGTTAAACATGTTCACAATATTGGAGTTACAGGAAGGGAGGTTCAAATCACCTAATATTAAGATATTTTTGTCACTGAGAAGATTATAATTACTTTCTATTTTTTCGAACATGTTGTAGTATAACGAAGTTGAAGAACGAGGTGGCACATATATCACACATACGAAAACAGTTGAAGATTTCAAGGATAGCTTCACCCACAGGGATTCAGTGTCGGGGAGGTCCATTGAAGAAATCCTCTCAGCATGGGTTACAGAATCAGCACGAACAGCCAGGACGACACCCCCCGCTCGTGTGAGGCGGTCACGACGAAAGACAACATAATTTTCTGGAAATAGCTCTGAATTATGCACACTTGGTTTCAGCCACGATTCAGTGATTGCTATTAAATCTAAGCTATCTCGAGCAAATAGGTTGTTTTTAAATACTGCCAATTTCGTATTTAGCCCTCGAACGTTTTGATAATAGATAGAGAGGTTAGAATTACTTCTCACTCTTAGAGTGTTTCGTTTTATCATTGGTTGCAACGTTTCTCCGAAAAAACCACTCATTAAATGCAACATGATTTGGCCATATGTTCGGGTCCATATAAAATGAAAGCTTCGATTCCGGGACTCCAATCCGGAAAGAGGCGTAGTCAGCTTTGGCTGTCAATTTGACAACATCGTAAACAATTTCTTTGTTTATATTGAGAAGGAAATTTACCATATCCTCGACCGTAGTGTTGACATCGAATTGCCAGGCATGTATATATTTGCGCCTTTCAACGGCTATGAGGCCTTTATGCTCAGTCGCGGTACCATGAAGTACTGGTCGTCTTTTTTTCCTATGCGTGACTCGGCGCCAATTGGGGTTAGCCGAAGTGGAGGTATAGGCTTCTGTTTCCGATTTGGATTCTGCTGTATCGGTTTCTGCAGTCTTCGATGTTATAGTATCGGTAGGTTGGGCAACGGGAGTTGACATCTTCTTCGGTTTAGATGGGCCGGACATCGGAACCGATGGATCTGGAACAGATGATGCCATTGAAGCATATGTTATAGCAGGTTGAGGGTCTACTTCCGATTTGCCCTTTTTTGTAGCAGATCTCGTGGTAATCTTACGAGCGTTGGGGCAGCCGACTAAGGCAGCTTGGGTTGTGGCGGGCGGTGGGCTAGCCGCTCTGTTTGGCTGTATGTCGCTGGGTCCCGTTGAGAGCTGCGGGGCGGAGGGGGACGAGCGTAGTAAAGTTGTGACCGCTTGTGCGGCGGCGGCAGGCGCGGCGGGCAAGACGCGCGGGTCCGGGGGGATCGGACCTGCGGCGTTCGACGAAGAGACACTGCATGTACATGTACACATTTTAACGCTACCGACATACGTTGTCAGAAAATTTTTAAGGGAATTCTGTTCCCTTTCAAAAAACAACATTTTGTCACTCAAACTTTCAATCGTTTTCGTTAGAAGGTGAAGCCCAGTCAAAATTTCGTTACTGTCACCCATTTCGGTTAATTATCAAGCGCTGATAATAGGAAACAGAAACAAAATTTTAGCGCGACAAAAAAGACGTGCGTTCCGGGCGATATAGAATAATCGTACTATGGGCGTGTTAGTGCGGTGCAGCTTATGCACGAGCCCGTCTATCCATACGGTGTCGAATGTCTTCTCTAGGTCGATGAGCGCAGCGGCGGTGAAGCGATGTTCGTTAAATTTTCTTGCGATGTATTCCGCTACTCTGGTGAGTTGATGGGTCGTGGAGTGCCTCTTTCTGAAGCCGAACTGCTCGTCTGGCAACGTTTTGTTGTCGTCGTGGTGTGGTACAAGCCTGTTGAGTATAATTTGTTCAAATACCTTGCTCAGCGTAGATAATAGGCTAATCGGCCGGTAACTTGTCGGCTGCGTTCTATCTTTATTCGGCTTTGCGAAAGGCAGCACGGTCGCCGATTTCCAAATCTGGGGGAAATGCCCGGTCATGAGGCAGGCATTGAACAATTTTGTTGTGTAGATGATGGCTTTTTGAGGGAGATGTTTGAGTAAAATGTTATGAATTTGATCGCTTCCCGGCGCCTTGTTTGTTCTCAATCGCCTGATTGTGACAGCAATCTCGCTTGGCGTAGCAAAGTGAATATCTTCAGCGTTTGTCTGCTCTGCTTCCCTCAAGTCTCGTAGAGAGTCAGCTACGATACGGTCTGTAGCCGGGTCGGAAAGGCCGTCTGTAGCGGCGTAGGCTCTCTCGAACCCGTCGGCGAGTGTTTCAGCTTTTTCTTGTAGCGAAAGCGCCGTCCCGGGGCCGTTCAATTTCTGTAGCGGGGGGATTGTGAAATCTTTATGTCTAAGCGCGCTAGCCATTTTCCATAGGGAATTATCCTTTGGCGTGAGTGATGCGACTTTTTTGTCCCAAAGTTCGCGCTTGAGTTCTGCGATTTCGGTCTTGATTTCCCTCTGCAGACAGTTGTACGCTGTCTTGAAATATTCGTCGCGTGTGCGGTGAAACATGCGTCGCAGGCGATTTTTCTCCTTGATGAGCGATAGAACGTACTCGGGAAGCTTGATCGTGTATGGGTGTATTTCTTTTAGAGGAATGTGTGTATCTTGTGCTGTTTGAAGAATCTCTGTGAGAGTGCTTGTAGCTGCGTCGATTTCTTGTGGCGAGCGCAGAGTTCCCGAAGTGAGATGAATTCGTTCGTTGACTTCTTTTTTGAATCCTTCCCAGTTCGCATCCTTGTAATTGCGCTGTTTTCTAGGGGTCCTTGAAGTTGTGCCGCCTATAGTAAAGCTCACGGGCAGGTGGTCCGATGACAGTTCGTCTAATGTGCGCAGTGGAGATATTGTCTTAACATTTTTCTCGAGTACTATATCCAATGTACTCGGATATCTAGATAGTTGCGAGTAGTACGTAGGTCTGTCGGGCGCCATTATCGAATAGGTATTTGTCTGCATGTGTGTAAAGAGCGTATTTCCGTTCGCATTTCCTCTGTAGTTATTCCAATAGTTGTGTTTGGCGTTCAAGTCACCTCCCATCACAACAATTGGTCCCAGATTGAGCAATTTATTGAGATCTTCTCTCACTAGGTTACGTTGGGTGCAGTATACGGAGATGATGGTGTGCGCTCTACCCTCTATGGTGACTTCGATAATCGTGGCTTCGGCGTACTTCAACTTCGGAGTGGGGATTCTTGTGGACGTCATAGATTGCCGAACGAATATTGCGGTTCCTCCGCCTGATCTTCCTTGTCGGTCGTCACGATAAATTTCGAAACCTTGCACTCTCAGCGGTACGCTTGGATTCAAGTGAGATTCTGATAGGAGAATAATGTCGGTGTGTAATTCGTTTGCCAAAGCCAGCAGTTTGTCTGTCTTGTTGCGCACGCTAAATGCGTTCCATACGAGGACTTTCACCGTCTCGGTATTAGGCATCGAGGGTGTCTAGAAGCTCTATCAGGATGACGAGCTTGTCTGCTCTTGATGTGCAGCGAGCGAGCTGTGATCGCATCCTGAGGAGGCCTTGGAGCAGGGCCATCAAATCCAGGTTGTCTTCTGAAGAGGTGGACGCGCGCACGGGCTCCTGCTGTGGGCGGGGCTGGGGGCGGGGCTGTGGGGGCGGCGCGGTCTCGCGCTGCTCTTGGGCGGGGGCGGTGCCTCCGGCTACGTTGGCCCATGAGCGTCCATCCGTCCTCGGCTGAGGAGGTGGCCTGCTCGGGTTCTGGTCTGCCGGCGGTCGTTGGGTCCTTCTGGCAGGTCGCTGCTGTATTGAGGCGACGTACGCTACCCGCTTGGGGCAGCCTCGGTAATTGGCGGGATGCGGGCCTGAGCAGTTGCAGCATGCGGCGGGCTCGTCTCTCGTCTTCTTGGGGCATTCTGCCGAAGCATGCTCCAGTAAGCATTTTACGCACCTTGCTGTGTGCGAGCAGTTTCGGGACCCATGCCCGAAGTCTTGACATCTGTAGCACTGAGTGCCGTGCTGAAAGTGATTGCTCCTGTGCTTCTGGAGTCGAATTCGGCAGTGGCACAGGTATTTGACGGCCGCGCGCAGCTGTCCCATGTTGACTTCCTTATTGAAGTGTGCTAAGTATAAGGGATACTCGATTGAGGCGGTCATCTTAACCACCTTCACTGCTGGGAATCCTTGTGATTCCAGATCTGCCTTGATTTCTTCCACTTCGACGAGCGGCAGGCCCTTGATGACGGCCTTTTTCATTTTTTCCGCTTCGGCCGTGAATGTGTGAAAGCCGCGAGCCTCCGCTCGCAGTCCATTGGTGAGGGCGCGATGGTCCTCCATCGTGCGCACGAAAATGTTAGCCGTGCCGCCCCTGTTGTACCTGAAAGTAAAGAGCTAACCAGCCCCCAGATGTCCTTGCACCGCAGCTGTGATCTGCGCGTGTGTCATGTTCCCCAGGGTCATCACAACCGGGGGAACGCGGTCTCTCCTGCCGGTACCTGCGGGAGAGAAAGATAAATTAGTGTTGGCACGCTTCATACGCGACGCGCCGGCGCCTTCGCTTACCTCGGACAACTCTTCAAATCGGTTGCCACACTGGAGCGGTTGTGGTCCCCGTGGGGACATGGGCCTCTTCACGGGGTTGGACGGCCTCGTCCAGCCTCCATCCTGGGGGGCAGCCGTCTTCATCGGCTGCTGCGGTCTCGGGGGCGCCACGTAGGCCGACGTTGGGCCTATCGGGGGGCGCGTGGGGGACTGGGTCCTGCTGCCCAAGAGGGGCCTGCTGCGGGCTCCATCATCTCCGTTTCATCGGGCGTGGTGGCAGTCGTGGTGGTGGATGGTCTCCGGGTCCTTGGGTCCTCGGGGCGGGGCTGTGGTGCGGGGATCGTAAGGCGCACGGTCCCGGTCTTAGTGCGATGCGCAATTTGGTGAGCGCCGGGCGGTACCACGACCGGGGAGTCCTCGTGGTCAGCGGGGAGCATCCTCGTCGGGAACATCTTCACTTGTTGTGAGCGGTGACTCCTCTTAAAAAGAGAGCACGTCTCGGGAACTTGCGGGCGGTTTGTAGGGGCCAGCGTGGATTTTTTGTGTTGAGTAATACTTTGCGTGAAAGATTGCCTTGATAAAGGCAGTTGGGTGGGCGCGGGCGCCTGCTCGGTGGGCCGGCGGGATTCCTCCGGCCGGCAAAAGTAGCGGGGCCTGGTTGAGTACACAAGCCAGACAAAAACGCTTTTGTGGTTGTGTCACAAACCACAAAAACTCTCAAATCTCTATCTATCCTTTCGGCCCAAGCGGCTTGAAAACTTTGACTCCGAATGGCATCGATACCGTACCGCCCGCATACCTGCCGCGTGGATCGATGTTCAACGTTTTTTCTATGTAAAATTTACTAGGAAAAATCAATTTTTAAATATTGCAAATGTGTATATTTTACTTGTTCATCCCCTCGGCGGTAGTCAAATAAACACTATTTTCGATATACTACCGCTGAGGAGATATTAAAAAAGCTGTTTTTCACCCATATGTATAACCATATTTTGAACAATATTTTTACCTTTTTTGCGTGTACAAAAATCCAGGAACCTCGTAGCATAGTGAATCTTATCTCTTTCTGAGCGCTATGTTACGGGGGACCTGGGAAAAATACTAACTTAACATGTTTTACAAATTTGATCGCTTTGAGATCATATTTACACATTAATTTACAAACTTTTCTTATTTTTTGTCGTATCTTGGCAAACAAAAAATCTAGTTGTCAAGATACACATTCTCATAACTACTATGCACTTAAACTATGTAATTGTCATTCATGTAAGCGTTCAAAATCTTTTCTAACTCGCAAATTTAAGCGACTACTATCACCAGTGCTGCCGACAAAATGAATATGCAACATTTTGTCGGAGCCTATAAACTCATTGTTGGCGCGGGTACAACCCCCCACCACTTTTGGGCTCCTAGCCCAATGTCGGGCGCGAGTCAGGCTAATTAAATATAAGCAGCCACATAATTAAAAATAAATCAGTTCATCTTTACCACCGAAACCAAGCGTTTTATTTATCTACAAGTGACTCCTGCCCAACATAAATAATGTCAAATTTTTTAAGTCTCCGGCAGTTAAACTATGTCTACAATGTTAACGCTCGTCTTCTCGATCTAGTGTTTTCCAATTCTTCTTCTGTAAAAGTATCCGCATCTGCTGAAGATATTCTCCCAATCGACAAGTATCACCCTCCTTTAACGATCGAATGCTACAGTTCAAAAATAGAAAAAAATCCATCTCCATCAACAAAATTAAACTTTTTCAAAGCTGATTTTAAGCAAATCACAAATCTTCTATTGTCTACTGACTGGAACTTTCTTGACTTTGAAGAAAACCTAAATATAATGGTAGACAAATTTTACTTAATTTTAAATAATGCAATTGAATTGTTTGTACCCGTCACTAAAATCACTGTGCACAACTACCCAAAATGGTTTAGCAACGACCTTATTAAAATAATTAGAGACAAAAAAATTGCTCATAAAGTTTATAAATCGTCACGTGATCCTAAAGATAATGTTAAATTTTGTGAACTAAGAAAGACAACTAAAAATATGTCCAAGTTATGTTACAAAAGGTGTATCGAAAACTGCGAAGAATTGGCAGCAGCTAATCCTCAGAATATTTATAAATTTGCGAACATGCTCAATAATAATGACTCTAGTATTCCGTCAAACATGTACTTAGATAATAAAATGGCCGATACCCCCCAAGAAGTCGTCAATCTGTTTGCTGAATTTTTCAGCAAAGTCTATGATACTGCAAACAACTCTCCATTATTCGATACAACTACAGCTAACAATGACAACAAGATCGATTTTAGCCAATGTATATTCAAAGAAAGCGATATTAGAACTAAATTAAAATCCCTTGATATTAATAAATCGGCTGGTCCCGATAACATTCCTCCAATTTTCTTATCAAAATGCTTATCAGTTTTAACATTACCTCTAACTAAACTTTTTAACTTGTCTCTAAAAATTGGTACCTTTCCACAAAAATGGAAAACCAGTTTTCTATTTCCAATCTTTAAGAAACGAAATAGATCAGATATCTCTAACTATAGACCTATATGTATCCAATCGTCAATCCCTAAACTATTTGAATCTGCTCTGCTTTCTAAACTCTCGCCTGAGATTAACAAAGTTATTTCACATCGTCAACATGGTTTCATGGCAAAAAGATCTACTTTTACAAACTTGATGATCTATCAGGAATACCTATTTAATACAATGCAAAAGCGTCTTCAAACAGACGTAGTGTATACTGACTCTAGTAAGGCATTCGACAAAGTCTCACATAAAATTATCATACATAAACTTAGTGCCCTTGGAATAACAGGGAATATTTTGAGATGGTTTGAGAGTTATCTGCATAAAAGAAAAATATGTGTTAAACTCAACTCACACTATTCACACCAGTTCGAAGTCTTTACCGGCGTCTCACAGGGGTCTCATTTAGGACCAGTACTATTTTTATTGTTTATCAATGATATAACTACGGTTTTTGATGGAGTCATGATTCTCTTATTTGCAGATGATCTCAAAATTTATAAAACCATTACAAATATTCATGACTGTTACGTACTACAATTTAATCTTGTGAGGCTACAAGAGTGGTGCACCCACAATGAACTATTTCTCAATATTGATAAATGTCAAACGATAACTTTTTCCCGAATCAAAAATCCCATTACGCATCAATATAGCATCAACAACATTTTCCTAAAAAGAGTTGAGAATATTAAGGATCTTGGTATTATTTTTGACAGGCAACTAACATTTGTTCCTCATATAAACGAAATAACCAACAAGGCCATGAAATGTTTGGGTTTTATATTAAGGACAACGAAAGATTTTAAATTAATAAATTCCTTCAAACTGCTATTCACTGGTTTAGTTAGAAGTAATCTAGAGTATAACTCAACAATCTGGTCTCCATTTTATAAGATTCACCAATTAAAAATTGAAAGAGTGCAACATAAATTTCTGCGATTTATTAATTATAAATTAGGAATTCCAAACGAATATCTTAATTACACTTTCCTCATGAACTTACTAAATTTAACCGATTTATCATTGAGACGCACAGTGTGCGACTTAGTATCTCTTTTCAAAATTTCGAATGGCAGACTGGACGCCATTGATTTGACGAGTCTTATATCGCTCCGTGTACCTACGCGCAACACTCGACAGACCGCTCTATATAATGTTCCCATATCTGCTAACAATTATTTTCAAAACTCACCTATTCAAAGACTTCACATACTCGGTAATAAGTATAGCTCAATTGATGTTTATCATCACCAATCAGTATACAAACTAAAATACAGTATACTAGAATGTTTGTAACAGATTCATAATTTTTTTTCAAACGCATATTTTATTGTTTCATTAACTAAGCTTTGTTTTGTAAAATTCCCAATCGGGCAAAATAAAGATTGATGATTACAAAGATGGTTTACAACAAACTGTAGTGTTTATCTTTATAATAATAATAACAAACTTACTTGTCTTGTGTGTATTACCTACTTAGATTATTGTACTCTTGTAACTACACTATATTTATATAAACTTATCGAACTCATTGTCCAAATTCCAATAACACCGTAACTATATACTTGAATTGTATCTACTTAACTACCTACCTATATCTGTTATATTTTTCTCAAGTTTATGTATTAGTTTAACCTATGTTCTGTAAAATATTCAACCGACGTACTTTGTACAATAAACTTTGCTTGCTTATGTTTATAAAATAATAACACCATAACAATAACCCTACACATTGTTATGTAAGTTCATACTCAATTTATTATGCTATGTAATTAAAATATTTTATAATGCTACTGAACAACAAAACCCATAACATGTATATGTAAAAGCCTTCTAGGCGTTAATAAAATAAAATAAATAAAATAAAAAACATCTGCCTCACCTCGCCAAGTCTTCTGCTCCAAGATCTTCTGGTGTTACCTCTTCAAGACCAGCCGGCCCTTCTCTGGAAAACCGCCAACACCAGAAGCGAGCAGAGACGACAGCACACCCAGTGCCCAACATTCACCAAGCCTGGGTGCGGGAGGCAGATTTCATCACAAATATTACTACTATCATCATCATCGGCCGTAAAGGAGCATTCTCATCGGTTGAAGACACGGTTTGGACCCGGCGCCTAAATCTACAGTCTTGTGCGGACTCCCGTCCAGTACAAGAATCGATAACATAAACTAGGCACAGGAAGTTTACTTGTCTATATTCTTAACATACTTGCCTTTGCTAAATATATCAATAAATTAAACAACGTCGGGAAATCACCCAAGATGGAAACGCTGATTCTTTCAATAAACTGAAATAATTGCTGTGTGTGCTCACTTGAGAGGAAACTTAATTGGAAAAATCTCAATCACCACCGTTTTCTCTTTTTCAATGTAAATATGAAATAAATAATGAACAATTGCATTAAATATTTTTTTCAGGAAGATTTATGAAATGTATGATTCGTTTGTATTGAATTCATAAATATGAAGATTTTTTACACTCGTTGGCAAACAAAAAATAACTATTTAAAAGTTGAGAAAATTGTGTAATGTGTGTCAGTATGTCGTGTCAAACTATGTAAAATAACATTAAAAAAATAAACATTTTGTTTGTCTGGAAAAATATGCAGTTTAATAATATATTTTGACTCAAGAAAAAAATGACAGTATATAATGGTATGTTGTAGTGCAGTGTAGCGAGTGCCATTTACAACCTGAGTAATCCGGTAATCGAGGGTTCAAATCAAGGCGTGATTCGTAGTACGACTCCAATTCAAAATCAAAACTGAAAATGCTTGAAATCACTTTAGCAGTATTTGGTGATGAAATCTGAATAGCCGGGTTTGTACTTCCCAACCTTCCTCTGCCCAACCTCCCTCTCGACTCTCACAAATCACATAGCGTACCACATAAATTGGGGATGCCATAGTAACAATCGACTTCGAGAATTCTTGATAATGTCAATACTTCACTCATACTTAACCAATCGCATCTTCATAAATTCTAACAAACGCCGCAAGAACCGTCCATTTTACATGTTGTAGTCCCACTAGTGATGGATAGCAAGGATCCCAAGGACTATATATCTCTTCCCTCTTCCTCTTTCTCTGGAAATGTGCTGCAGTATCGGATCAGGTCACGTGACCAGACTGCAGATCGTTTTATCCTTATTGGACGACGTTAGACGGGACAAATAGAGCGAATCTATTACGATCTAGTAACAAAATGGTGACATAAAAATATACGTTTTTTTGCTACTTGATATTTATTACTTAAAACGTATTTCAAGGAGTCGGGAGAATATAAAGAGATTTAAAAAATAATACAATAATGTAAAAACGCATTATCTGATAACACGGTTTGTTTTACACCTGCCAGAAACATTGAACACATATTTCAAATGTTTAATTAAATACTTTAACATATTTACATACGTTTATAATATATAATAAATTAACTAACATAGTTCACAAAAAATTGCTACAAATTAGGGTCATTTTCATTCCCACTCTCGTCAAAATATCATCTCTTTATATTTGATCAACCTGACTCTGTTTCCCTGCCCCCAACGAAGAATTTAATTGGTTAATGATGAAAATGACCTTGACGTCATCTACATCGAGTGTTTGCCTAACTTAAGCGTACCATGTCTTCATTCTACTTGCAGTATTTAATTAAAGCATCTGAAACATTTCTAGGCGACCAAATTTTCAAACCAAAAACACATGATTTTGCATTACTACGTATGGCATCGCCTTAATCAATCTAATCCCTAACGATTTGTCAGTTTTTTATCTAGATTTAAAAAATTATGCGCTCAATTTAAGATATTAAGTTTTTATACATTATATAATGTCATTGTATAAGTATAGCCTGTATTTTTGCTGAACGATTTTTTCATAATGGCTGCCATTACCACGCCATGGTGCGTGACTTTTGAGAGGTTTTTTGGGGGTCAGCGTAGTGTTTATGCGTTTACTTATTTTTGGATTACCTCCGTGGTTCTAAATCAATTCTTCAACCTTCAAATTACAGCGGTTCAATCATTAAAGTCAAGCTGTTCTTTAGGAAATGAAGCCCATGAATTCGGTGACATAATTCATAAGAAATTCTACAATACTTTTCAAACAGAATATTTTATTTTGTTGTACGGCGAACATGCTCTGATGTACGTAAATTTAAAAAGTATAAAATACATATTTTGTGTTTTATGGTGATTTATTTTTGGGATATGTTTTGCGCTTCCTCCATATTTAGCCAACTTTACTGATTGCGTCACAGTGTCCATTATCAGGGCAAATGTATAGATTGTGGTTAAGTGTGTATAAAATGAGAGACTCGCAGTGGAACATTTTGGCTCTGATGTCCACAGGTGAAAAGGAAGCTCGTCTTAGCTTTTTGTTCTACCTTGTATACAATGATTCTAGATTTTTGCACTACCTTGTATACAACGATGCTAGCTTTTTGTACTACCTTTTATAAAATGATGCCAGTTTTTGTACTACCTTATATACAATGCTGTTAGCTTTTTATACTACCTTGTAAACAATGATGCTACCCTTTTGTTCTACTTTGTATACAATGATGCTAGCTTTTTGTACTTCTTCGTATACATAATAATTCTAGCTTTTGTACTATTTTGTATACCATGATGCTAGCCTTTTGTACTACCTTGTGTACAATCATGCTAGTTTTTTTGTACTGCCTTGTATACAACCATACTATTTTTTTTGTACTACCTTATATACTATGGGCTTATTTCAAACGGAGAACCATTAAAAGGCTTCGGGTGCAATACAACAATTCATAAGGCATGAAGTTTGGACTTCCCTGGCACTGCAGTTGCAGTTCAAATAAGGACCAGGGTGGCAGGATTGGGGTGAAGGATCTATCACTCCTCAAATATCGTCATCATCGAATACCATCGAACAACATTAGAAAAGGATATTGGCCCTTACAATATTCGTCCTGATGGACCAATAACGCGTTTAAGCGATCAATAAATGCTTTTTTAAATTTATATTTACATTGTACATTTATAGACGAAGAAAAATGAGTACGGATTTTAAGATACTGTTAAAAAATGTGACTGCATGGATCAAAGATATTAGAAGAACGAGATGTGCTATGCGCAGTTCGTACTGAGTGGAATTGTTTTGCCGAGTGTCGTCGGTTTTGTTCACCAATACTACTGCACATCTTCGCTTACGCTAAGGCATCGCTAAGGTATCCGCACTAATACATAGAACAGATTTCTGTGCGTACACGTCCCGATACCGTTCAAAGTACCCTAATTAGGTAGTACTCCGGCTACGGTCCGGCGGCCAACATAGCATATCTCGTTCTTCTAATATCTTTGGCATGGACATTTCCTAAAATAAATTTAGTATTTATAGAATACATCTGAACACGTTTTCACGCAGGAGGCCTCGTCCTAGTAAATATAATGGACGAGTACGAAAATATTATTATTTAAAATTAAACAATAACTTTGTAAACATCACTTATAGGTAAATACTTAATGCCGACCGGGTTTCGCTACAACCGTAGCTTCATCAGGATAGTATAATACTAAACATCTAAAATATAAATTAACATGTGTTGATATCACGGTAAGTAGACAGTCTGAGCTACAGTGAAAGAAGTAGGGATAGGTGGGAGATTGAGAGGCGAGTGCTCTTTTTCAATAGGGAACAATCTGAGTATAGGGCTTTTATTTAGGTTTATTTGGTTGTTGATGACTTTACTATTGACGTTTTTGGCTTTCCTTAACTCTAGCGCCTCTAAGTTATCCAACCTAAGGCCTATTCCGTTTTTATGTAATAGACTGACGCCAGTGTTTTTGTCAAACGTATGGTTGGTTGATATGAGATGATTTGCAAATTCGGAGAACCCATTACTGTTTGGGCATCTTAGGTGTCTTTGACTCGCGTGCTGATATTACGTGCTGTTTTGCCTATGTAAAACGCGGGACAGTCACTACATTGCAGTGAGTAAATACCTGAATGATTTAACCGATGTTATTTGTCCTTAACGTTCATCAAAAATTTACCTATACTATTGTTAGTGTAAAAAGCTGATTTGATATCTTTTTGATATCAACACATGTTAATTTATATTTTAGATGTTTAGTATTATACTGTCCTGATGAAGCTACGGTTGTAGCGAAACCCGGTCAGCATTAAGTATTTACCTATAAGTGATGTTTACAAAGTTATTGTTTAATTTTAAATTATAATGTCACATCACAAATTAACCGCTTCATATGAAGAAAGAAAATATTATTACTTTTAAAAATATGTGTTCCGACTTCCCCATAAAATATACGTGCTTTACTGATAGTTTGTTATGAAATTTGTCACTTAATTCGTTATTGGCTACCAGTCCCGTTTTTAACAGGAAAACGAAAAATATTAACAGATTTTTAATAAATAAACAATATTTTATACCAGTAAGCTTCCTCCGTATATGATTCTTATTTATAAACATGTTCATACTTGAATCTCTGTATGTAACTACGTACATATCTATGGGATGTGCGGAATTGCACTAACACTCCCCACATTCTGGAATAAATACCTTTATTGTTGGTTGCCTCCCTAATTAGGCGGGCTCGATGCGTTTCGAGTCTTCTAGGATCTTAGGAATTATTAGTTTGTTAATATTGTTAAAAACTTGTAATATTTATAATTTGTATGATTTTTCAAGGGTTTGCGCTATTTCAAAATGAAACAATATTTTATTTTCAATATTCACTTTTAGAAGTAAACAGTTTGTAGAACTATGGTACCTATTTCTGTAAAAATAGATTTTTTTAAAGAATCAGTGCGAAATTTAAAAACTTCAAAAAAAGAAAACAATTTTAAAGTAATTTTCATTAACTTGGTTCACAAATATTTCGCGTACAACAGAACAAAATATATTGTTACAGCAATTCTAGTAATTTAGAAGTACCTACTCTATTGCATAAAAATAACTGTCTCAAAAAAAATTCCAATGATGTTATCATTCCATTTAATTAAAATAATATTTTTTATGCGGAAAAAAATAATTGAAATGTGAGATTTTTATCTCAGACCACTTTCTAGCCACACTGTATCTGCCCACCGTTTCTTGGAAAATTCGCCGCAGACTTTCTAAAAAAGAATGGTAACTTTGTAAGGGAAATTTATCATTGTTCCACCGGAGGGCATTTGGGGGGAGAGAATAAAACAATTGAATAAAGTTAATGACAGATGGAAAATTTATAAGCGAAATAAATTCCACGATTCCCAAACTCGCCTCGCTCCTCTGGGATATCGGATTGACGAAAAATAATTGAAATCTCTCCTTCTCGTGTTTCTATTGCTCTTGGACAACTTTTTTTGGTTTGTTTTGGTTGTGTTGTTTGTATTTCGTGGAAGATAAATGTTTGCAAGATAATGCTGGAATTAAAAAACATTCTTGGGATATAATCATTTGTATTTTACATCTTTTATTATGTGTAGTAAAACTAGTAAGACATCCAACATAATCCATCACGTACGCGTCGTATGTGAAATCTAGTTTCGTTTATGAATAAAAATTGGTGTGCGTACACAGGTAACTTATTTGAAAACATCTTTCGGCATTCGCTGAGCATAAGTGCTTTGCTGTATTTATTTTTTAGATCATTTCAAGATCTACAGGACGACGCACGAATAACTAATGTAGCCCTTTCCGTTGCGAAGTTATGACTATTTTTTTAGTCGCAGGGTGAATTTCAAGGCTCTTATCTGACCCCCCTCGTAAGCGCACAAACAAGCGACGGCCTCCGTGGTTGAGGGTAAGGCTCTCGACCAGCAACTGGGATCGCGGGTTCAAATCCCGGCCCGCACAAGTAAATTATGTTGCAAATTACTCACTAAACATAAAATGTAGAATATTTGCGGCACGTTCCAGAGTGAAAGATTCTATCAGTAACGCGCTGGCGTTTCATTATCATTCAGGATTGAAACTTTTTGAAATGGCTTTGGCCGTATTTGGTAACCAGATCTGAATAGTAAGGTTCTTTCCCACCATTCTCTTCCCCATCTCTTTCCACTCCCCACTACCTTCAGCCTCACAAAATACACCAATTGAGGAAACCATAATCTCACTAGCTCCGGACGGTTGGGAGCAGTTAGGACTCTTGTGCGGTTTCACACATTATTAAAAAAGAAAAAAAACGGGAAATGGTCAATTTAGAATAGGTATATATGCCACATGGCGCCACAACCCTTGGGCCACGATATATATTTAAATATTTTAAACAAAATAGTTTTATCGCTAACTCTGGCGGGCCCAAAGATATTAGAAGAACGAGATGTGCTATGAGCAGTTCATACTGTGTGGAATTGTTTTGCCGAGTGTCGCCGGTTTTGTTCACCAATACTACTGCAAACCTTCGCTTACGCTAAGGTATCCGCACTAATACATAGAACAGATTTCTGTACGTACACGTCCCGATACCGTTCAAAGTACCCTAATTAGGTAGTACTCCGGCTACGGTCCGGCGGCCAACATAGCATATCTCGTTCTTCTAATATCTTTGGGCGGGCCCTTATTATGCCTTTTTAAAAACGTTTTCTTGTTATGAAATAATTGTCATTAGACATAACTTTTACTCGATACCTACAATAATAGCACAGGTAGGTACTATTCGGAGAACGTTCTTCAAATTCCTTTTGTGTTTGATTGGAAATATCCGCGTATGTCTGTTACGGTTCCATAATAACTCAACACAGTGACAATTCAACACACTTTTAAAAAGTGATATAAAGTCATTAGAAACGATGAAATTTTTTTTTTAACCTAACCTAACCTAATCTACTTAACCCAGTTAATAAAGTTTTTGTTTTATCACTTTAAATGACTTTATATAACTTTTTAAATATGTGGTGAATTATAATTGTGATGATTTATCCGGTCTCCGTCTATTACTACTCAACGGATTTTGATAGGCTTTTCGAAGGTTTTTATTTAATTTTTATTATATTTTCTAGAAAGTAGAGAAAAGTCGATGTTTTGTAATCAGGTTGCTAAATATCTATTTTTGGGCGCTTACATTGCTAACACCGGCTAAATCTTATGAGATATATCAACATAATGTACTACGGAAATGTATATTTTAAGAAGTCTTCACAACCTCAAACCTTTACCCCAATTATTTATAAGTCCCCGAGCAACGCCGGGTCCACGTCAGCCAGTTATTTTATTTTTTCGCTTTTATAACAAAAAAACGTTTGGAGTGAAGGGGATTATTTATTACTTCTGGAAAAACCCTCCAAATTTTAATTATATCCATAGACATATGAATATTAGTAGACCTGCCCTAAGTGATTAAAAGCGTATTATCCCCACTCCCCATACCGGTTCCATTGGAGCCGGCTGTGCTCGCGTATGGCCTCAAGTGAAATTTGAAAACGTGACGTCATCATTCTTGTGCGAACTATGGTCGAGGCATCATCGGTTCATTTTACGAAATAACACGGCAAAATGTTGACTTGTACTATGAAAACTTGTAAAAATAGATGTGAAAAAGAGAATAAACCCAATTGTCGTATTACATTCCATATATAAGCATTATTTTACATTATTTTAAGCATATTCACATCGTATAATATGAATCAGTTGTTACTATCACATCGAGAAACGTCTGGACGCGAAACACAAAGCTGGTTGGTTGCTGGGAAGTAAATTATGAACATTTATAAAAGTGTCTTAACTAAATACTTAAACGAAATATTCGACTCTGAAAATGAACCGAATTTTTTTGCCGAATTTGGACTTCGCAAATTTGTTCATAACGTGGCGAGTAATTTGCGCTCCCATGTAAAAATGTCTATTCATTCCAAAGCAGATTTTACTTTTAAGAAGTAAATGGTGATATTATAATGCGAGATGCCTATTTACTGTCAGATTGATTTATTGACGAATCACAGTAATCTTCACTCCCTTCGTTCTTCAACAGCTGATTTTACCCCTCGCCATTATCTTCTCGTCTATTAATTCCTATGTCTGTGATTATATCCATATATCCGTACCGTATACTATGGGCCTTACTGATTAACGTGTCATAAAAATTTTACACGTCTGATAAACAATTGCTAGCGTAACGTAAATTATCAATTGAACATAATTTTAAAGACTTTTATTAGTGGAGAGATAAGCCTTTCAAAAATATAACTGAAACTTTTCAAAGTAATATCTTCCTGAAATCGTTTTAATCCATAAAAGCGAAATAACAATGTGAGTTTCAAATAATGATAATGGCATGGCTTTGCGATCAAAGGGAATCTCATGAGAAAAATTGAAATAATAGAATTCCGTAAGTAAAAACAAGTCCACTTGTAGGTACATATAAAGAAAGATGCTTGTTAGTTCTTCCATGAAGCTAAATACATAACATCTAATTAGGAAATGTATGGGCTGTATTGGAAAACCAAGTAAGACAATGGGTACACACGTACACAGTGATAATTGTAAATCTATTAAAATATGGTTTCTTAGCAACTATAAATGTTTTTAGGTAATAAATAATGAGGTTATCTTATCTGATTATATAACGCGTCAGCAGATCATCGGGACCAAAATATTATATAAAAAATTCTAAAATAATATAATCAAAACTTGACCATTTTAAAGGTAATTAGATTTTTCAATGTGGATGAGTGTTTCAGGCTAGTAATTATTGCTTATAAAATAATTGTTACCCTTTGTGCTATGCATAAAAAATCTTGTCTTAAAAACATTAGTTTACCAAAAAAATATTAAAAAAATAACAAATAATCAAATACGACAACGTCCTTGAGGTGGTTGATTCACTACACGGCGGTAAATAAAGTTGACCATTTATCAATATTATTATCATATCAATGATCTTTGAGACTGCACTTCCTTGCAAGGAAATATTTTTAACAAAAATATCTTGTGAATCAATAAAATTATCGGTTTATATGGATATTTTTTTATCGGTGCTTGCAGTGATAACCTGATAAGCATGTTGTGAGTGTAGTGAAAAATGAGAATTCCTGATATCCACGTCTCAAAACGTAGTAGGTACCTACGTCTAAATCAGAAGTTCCCAAACTTTTTGTTAGACCGCTTGCCAAATTTTTTTTCCGTATACCTGCCTGCCGAATATTGAATTTTCCTAAAACTATTAACGTCCCATGTGATAATCATTTATTTTTTTAGTAAAAATATTCCCTTCCCTTGCCTGCCCAACAACCGGGTGGCGGTATAGTTGCTCTGTCTGTACATTGTGCAGACAGGGGCGCCGTTGTGAGGTATTACACCAAAGGAAAATGTAGCATGATAAGCAACGTGAATTACCCTACAGAACTGCCCGTTAAGTTCTTTGTCAGTGCTTATTCCGGTCAGTTCTTCTTGTCACATGATATCCGATTCTTCAACGTTGCATTTCCCTAATCAAAATGTCCTCAAACTTAGTTTTGAAGTCTGTGTGAAGTGCATTTAAATGTTGAACTCATTATTACCCTAGACGTTTTTCGAAAACAAGTTGAGGAACTAGGAAAATTCGCGGCTTCCAATGTGCAATATTTTGCTTAAATATATTAATTCTGATAAGAATAGGAACGTAGACTCTATTTATATACCTCAATTAACAACTTTACGAAATATAAAAATACAAATATCAAAGAAGAAATCAAAAAAAATCTCAGACAATTATATTTGTGTTAGGTCTATTGTGTCATTTACGGAACTCCTAAATGTTGACTTGAGGTAAATGGGGGTCCGCTCGTATGTACCCCTATTTGAATCTCGTGGACCCCCAAATTTTTTTCTCGCTGACGTAGACCCCCAGCATGCCGATATCGACCCCTGGGGGTCTATATAGACCACTTTGGGAACCTCTGGTCTAGATGTATATTTTTTTAAAGTTTTAAGTAAATATAATTTTAAAATATTATTAAGTTCTGCAATTTTCTTTTATTAACGTGATAGCTATTTGATTAATTATGATTTCTTCAACTATCCATTCGTTGTTCGCTTCCTTGTAGCCCGCTTGTATGATTTATGGTCCGTATTCCATCTAATACATCCAAGAAGTCGGTCCTGTTCCCAGTAATGTTTGTCACGAATTCCTCTTTGCAGTTGGCCAGGTCCAATAATCTCTGACACAGGAATTACTTGGTGTTCACAGGAATTCCTTAATAAGTGCCCTAAATCACTTGGGCAGTGGCGTAACTACCGGCTTGGTCAGCTGGGGCAACCACCCGAAGGAAAAGGGTCATCGAACAAATGGAGCTATATTTTCAGTAGTATCACAATCATCATGTTGAAAACTTATTGATATAAATATTTTCATTATTTTTTTGTTTTTTTTGTTTAATTATTTTTTTTTTAAATATTTTTATTCATATTTTCTATATATCTTTTTATTTATATCTTTGATTCTATGTAAATTCGCATTATCTAAAATTAGATCAAACTCCCGCCACCTCAGAACAGGCTCAGCCTAGTGAGGTGGATTCTACCAAAAAAAAAAGAATTTTAATTTATTGGTTAATAAATATCAATAATAAAAAATAAAATATTGCTAATTTACTAAGAATCTCTTCAAATTATTCGTTATCCGGTTAAAAAAGGGATTGCATGGCGCATGCGCTTTACAGATCAATTGATATGTTTCCTGATAAACTGTTAGTAAAATACCAATGAATTATCATTATTTTGGAACACGTATTCATAAAAATCATAACATTTTCGCGCTTCGTCATAATACATATATAATTATGAAAAATGCAAGTGCATTATCAAGTGTTCCGATATTATTGCGATTTACTAGAAAAAATTTCAGGAAGCGGCCTACAGTCCTGTTTTTTACCAAATTACCATTCATTAGAAGAAATTTTTAATAAATCGGCAATACTCTTTTTCTGTGTGTGAATTTATTGGTACCACATAAAATATGAGATTTATATTCGTGCTTTTATACCACTAAACATAATATATTGTTTTACTAGATGTACCCATCTAGCTTAGCTACCGTACCTGGTTTTATTACGTTTCCCTCTGTCGCTACGTTTTCCTTTGTATTTTACGTGAAAAAGTTTACCTGTGAGTTCTTTGACACTAGCTTATAGTTTAGCGCGGTCTAACTTTAGGAAAGAAACGCATGAAATACATTGTCTCAATGACCAACTATATGTATATACGAGTTAACATTATGTTAAATAACGGCCAAATAATTGCTGTAAAATTTCTCCGTCTGAAACGCAAATGGCTTTGGAAATACTTTGTACTAATCAAGGGCCAATGAATGAGTTCATAATTATGTCGATTAGTCAACCCATTGTCATATTGTTATCTACATCTCGAAGTGCGCTAAGATCAAGGAAGTTTCAACTAAATTTATTTTTCCGAATAATGGTAGAGATTATTCCAAAATAATCACGAAAATGAATTGTTTTGTTTCTCCAGTGTTTATTTTAGCAATCTATCAAGACAAAGCATACACTTCAGGCTCAGGCATTCATATCTTTGCATTATTTCCAACAGCTAACCCTTTTGGACAAGTGACAAGTATACTCTCCAGCAACCTAAAAGGCCTTAATGATTTGAACATCTGGACCACTAAATTATTTTTTATGTTTGTTTTTTTTTTTTATATTTACATTAACCCCTCACAAAAGATCATGATGAAAATAATTTAATAATCTTTAAGAATGCAATGTGGAGGGCCTTTTTTAAAGAAAGAAAGAAGAGGAAGTTCTGGATACGTAAAATGTGTGATGGTTGGGTAGGAATCTAGGGATCGGTGTGTCCAGTAGTGACACACATATCAATAAATACCTATATATTTATTTAGTTATTTATTTATTAACGGACATCGTCCAAATTACAAAATAATAACACGAATAAAGTAAAATGAAAAATACAGGAGTAGACAAAGGTACATGAAAGCAAAGACATATGGTAGATATAATATAAGAAAATAAAGTGACAAGTCGAATCAAGTCAAGAATACGCCGTGGGTCAGGACCACAGGACACTTATAATATTCCGTCACTTGTTTAGCGACTGGCAAAAATCATTGAGACTTATCCCAAAAAAGTTAAGGTTTTGACTTGAGTTGACCAGTCTTCACATTCTGGACAATGGTGAATAATATCCATAATTTGTCGAATGATGGTTGAGGAAGAGCAGTTCATTATTTCTGAGTCTTTGCGAGGGGATATTGAAGGGAATGAGTTGCAGTAGAGTAGGTGAATCAATAATACCATTTATAATTTTGAAGAAACAAATGAGGTCATTTCTTTCCCGACTTACAAAGGAGAGAGGTATAGAGTTAGTTCAATTTCATCATATGAGTATTTGCCTTTTTCTAAACCTAGCCTCCTAGCAATCCCTCTTAAGAACCGATGTTGAAGAGATTCAATGGGTCGAATGTGGACAGCATAAAAAGGAGACCAAATAACACAAGCAACATATTGACATAGAGAGACCAGTTGGAGAGGTTTGAGGGTCAAGTGTGCAAATTTTTATCAATATTGAAATAAAACTGTAGATTTGTGTAAAAATCGAAGCCACGTCGCCCGCCGCCATGGACACTTCTTTATATATAGATAGCATAGACATATGAATATTAGTAGACCTGCCCTAAGTGATTAAAAGCGTATTATCCCCACTCCCCATACCGGTTCCATTGGAGCCGGCTGTGCTCGCGTATGGCCTCAAGTGAAATTTGAAAACGTGACGTCATCATTCTTGTGCGAACTATGGTCGAGGCATCATCGGTTCATTTTACGAAATAACACTGCAAAATGTTGACTTGTGATATGAAAACTTGTAAAAATAGATGTGAAAAAGAGAATAAACCCAATTGTCGTATTACATTCCATAAGTAAGCATTATTTTACTTTATTTTTAGCTTATTCACACCGTATTATATGGATCAGTTTTAGAAACACATACTATCACATCACAATGTAGCGATTCTCAAGTGTGCTCATCGTTGTTTACTGGGGTAAGTAAATTATGAAACATTTGTAAAAGTGTCTTAACTAAATACTCTGAAACTAACTACGACTCTGAAAATAGAAGCTGCCTTACTTTGCCGAATTTGGACTTCGCAAATTAGTTCATAACGTGGCGAGTAATTTGCGCTCCCATGTAAAAATGTCTATTCATTCAAAAGCAGATTTTACTTTAAAGAACTAAATGGTGATATTATAATGCGAGATGCCTATTTACTGTCAGATTGATTTATTGACGAATCACAGTCAGCCTTACCCCCTTCGTTCTTCAACAGTTGATTTTACCCCTCGCCATTATCTTCTCGTCTATTAATTCCTATGTCTGTGATAGATAGATATTCTTTACTGTTCACTCGAGAGAAGAGGCTGAAAATTCTTGGGACCAGGAAATATAGCGTAACGCCACTGAAATAAGGCCTAGTTTAATCAAACCATTTACCGTTCGACTGCCCATTTGGGAGTGCCTTGTACAATGTATACGGTACGTGTACTACCTCCTTTACAACACGTGTACCCCGTACAGCCTCCTTTAGTGTGATAACTGTCCCAGCAAAGTAATTTAAACTTTGACAGGTTGGCAGCATTTGAGTGCTATGTGATACAAGACTAATTATTCGGAACTACTTCTTCCATTACTGTCTTTTTCATCACACACGCACGATTATTTTCCGTTTTTCCTCAACCCTCAGATTCAAGATCCCCGTGTAAAAATGTTCAAATTTGTAAGATCACAATGTTACGGCGTAGTACGTTTTTTACGGAGTGGCTGTTAGGAACGTATCACCATACTTTATTTTATACACAATATGGAGAAGTTTGCAGCAGATGGGTGTACCTAAATAATTAAGGAAATGAATATGTATCTGTTATCACACATTTTACGATGAATCTTTTGAGGCTTATCTCGCACGATAAGTCATCTTGATAAGATTTTAAATCACCATCACGTGTCATATCGCTTTTCAAGGATGCATTACTCGCACGACAAAACTGTGGGACTTAAGTAATTAACTCTCGGGGTATGATGCATTATAATATTTCTGTTTAGATGTTTTAATAAATACTGCTCCACATTAACACATGTATAAACTGTTGAATAATAATAACCCAATAAATACGAAAACAACTGGCCCAATCAATCAGTTGTCCGACGACTTTCGTGAAGTTGTGTTTCATTGTAAATCCTCTCCCAAGGTACCCCCGAGAGGAAACCGGCATTTTACAGTCAATGTCACTGGCGTAGGTGTCCAGTACATTCACCATGATAATACCGATAATGCACTACGAAAAAATTACAAATTTACCCTTAGCACCATAGAATAACAAAGAAAACTAGAAATGCCTTCCAAATAGATTTGACTGATTTTTGATTTCCAGTGACAGACTACCTTTTGATTCTAGTCCATTTAGCACGCGCTCTCTTTCCATACTTGCCTCACACTGTTCTGAATATGAAATTTAAGCAAAGAATGGTCAGACTTTTGGATCACTAAACACGTTTGCACGCATTTCTCATCTCAAATGATAGTGGATCGCACAAATTTCCCCACATTCCCGAATAAACACATTATAATTATTTTGAACCTTTTTTAAAGATTTTTTGATAAAAAAATTTTAATGTTGCGGTCAATAAATTTTACATATTTTAATTATTATATTATATTTTAATTATTGTTCAGTTCACGGTACTTAAAACCTTATCCCGAAGGTCAACATTACAAAGGACTTGCATCTCAAGAACGTTGCATAGCATAAAATTTAAGAGTCCGAGCTTCCATTTTGTACAATAGATTGGAGTGGATACAGCACTTTGCCGTACGTTAGAAAAATTTACAAAAAATCATGGGTATCTCTTAAATTTTAATAATCTTCGTTATTTCGCTATCGATTATTTATGCTGGCACTTCGACGTAAGCAACGAAATTATATCATTTGTTTTGTAGATAAAAAATAAATATTATTGTAGAAAGCAATCACTTAGTGGTTTGACACATTTAATAAAATAAAATAAAACGCTTTTTGTTTTAAAACCACGAGTATTTAATAATTTTTAGAACAGACCGGTTTCGATTTACTCAAGCATCTTCAGGGTACAAATTATTACAGTAATACTCGTGGTTTTAAAACAAAAAGTATTTTATTTTATTTTATTTAAAAAATAATATATCATTGAAGAAGAAGATAATACTAAACGAAACGTAAAATAGAATAAGGCAAAGAAAAATAAAAAGGTAACGGTCTCAACTGGGAATCGAACCCAGGATCTCCGTCTTACCAGGACAACGCCTCTAACCACTCGGCCATTGGGACATAATTATTACAAATCATTTTTGGCACACCCAATTTCTACCGATTTATAAGAAATTTGTCGTTAAGTTTTTAAGTTCCAAAAAAAATATATATACAGGGTGTATCGGCAAGTACCCGACAAACTTTAACCAGCTATTCCTCAGCACATTTGGAGTAAAAAATGTTACAGTCGCTTTGCTGTCCGGTAACATTTTTTTCCATTAAAAACAAAAAATAAATAAAAAAATCCACACTCCGTCACTGTCATTTGCATTGTTTCTCGTGTCCAACAGCTGTTATTAGCAAGTGTGTGAAAAAGTGTCCTCGCTCTTTCGTACACACTAAATAATAATAGTTAAAAATGAGACGAATGGTGCCGTGCCATTTCGTTGTGATTGTAAAAGCGCGCCAATGTAGGTACGTACGTGCATTATTCAACGAAACTCGAACAAAATATTGCCAGACGGGTTTTCAAACTTTGACAAAGGATAAAACATTGGTGACATGTGGTGAAAATATGAATAGTAAATTTTTGTTAAAAAAAAAATGTTACCGGACAGCAAAGTGCCCATAACATTTTTTACTCCAAATGTGCTAAGGAATAGCTGGTTAAAGTTTATCGGGTACGTGCCGATACACCCTGTATATATTATTGAGGATAATATGTATACATTAGTTGTAGCGAAACTATGAACACATTTTTTTTAAATATAAAACAGGCACCAAGTCTTGGATCATCAGCCAAGACAGATTAGTTTTATTGCTCCAAAAATGTATAATTCTTTATGCACAACCTTTAAAAGGGCCACGTGTGTAAAGCTTCAATATTTTAAAAACTACATTTATTTTTTCTGATAAGTGATATTTGATATAACTAGATATTTTTTTTCTGATAAGTGATCTTTCATATAACTAGGTATTTTTTTCTGATAAGTGATATTTGATTTAACTAGATATTTTTTTGATAAGTTTTAGCAAAGCCATCTATTACATTTATATCCATTGGCAGTTTATTTTTTATTATTTCAAATACATACAAAACAGCAGATATATTTTATTGTTTTTTATGTTTTGGTTTGCTAGTTAACTTTTCAAGATGTCTTCTTTAAAAACTAGTAGGTACCTTATTTTTGTGTTATTTTAAAACTATTTCATGCTTCAGTTTTTTGTATTTCATCTGTACAGTAACTCTTCTTAAATAACTTAAATGTATATTTGATATTGTATCTCCACTTAAACCATAGAAATAAGATAAAAAATACCCATAATACCGAGAGTGGACTCAGGCTTCGCCTTCGTGGGATTTTTTACGTACATTTATTACAATATTTTCATACAGTTTTCATCCACTATGTACCAAAAAAAAATTTCAATTAAAAAAAATATGATAAAATAAAAATAAAAATTTTAAAAAAGATCTAAGAACAAAAATTTTATAAAAACCCCTTTTTAAGTATATACTCCAACTAGATGCTGATTGACCTCTGTCATTTAAGAGGAAGCTATAAGTCAAAATGTGTATATTCTTGGTATACCTTATATTGTAGTTAATAGACATTTAAATCGCTTGACAAACGGAGTCTAGAAACGTTCGATTTCAAGTATTAAACTGGTTTTTATTAATTTTGTAAATAATTTTATAAGAAAGCAAAAAAGTTAATCAAGTGAAACTGTCACAGATAATCTTAGCTATAATACTGTATTTTTAAAAAGTTATTTCCTTAACGCGTTCTTAAGATAACATAAATAACAATATTACATTACATTAAAGCGAAGCTTAATACTAAATCACTATTTTGATTAATCTTTGTAACGAATTGGTGTACATTATTAATACCAAAAAAATATGCTTTAGATAAATTGAAGGTTTTCCTACCGTTTCGCTTGATTAGAATACAAATAAGAAAATAAATTACTAAATAAAAAATACAAATGTAAACCTTTTTTTCAATAGAAATGTATGAACGCATAACTAACACATAACAACTTTAAAAAATACAGTATTATAGCTAAGATTATCTGTTACAGTTTCACTTGATTAACTTTTTTGCTTTCTTATAAAATAATAAACAAAATAAATAAAAACCAGTTTTGTGCTTGAAATTGAACGTTTCTAGATTCCGTTTGTCAAGCGATTTTAATGCCTATTACCTACGATATTAGGTATACCAAGAATATACTTATTTTTGGCTTGTAGCTTCCTCTTAAGGGGCCTTAAGACTCTGGCTTTATTTAAAACGCCTTGCAGCCGATAAAAATATCCACATTGTGATTATAAATTATCATCATTTTGTATTGATGCAATGAACTCATTTCAAGATTATATAGGTACCTACCTAGCATTGTTATGGATTAAATATTATCTATATACACACATAACTTCAATGCAATATTATTATTAATCATGTTATCTATTATATATTGCGACTTAAAATCAGAAAATGTTTTGAATTTTGCTAATAAGGGACTTTTGTAGTTTATGATCGAAAATGAATCAATAAATTGATAACCCCAATGTATCTAAGATCAGTCCTGAACAGTTTGTGGAAGAAGTCGTCGGTTTTCGTGTTTGTGCAGTTTTTTCAAATAATTTTCGACAATTATTATTCGATCGGTAAAAATATATTTCATTTGACTAATATAAATTTATCTAAAATATATTTCATTTCACTAATTTAATACATTTAATTTGACTAATTTAATTTTTTTTCCAAAATAATGTTTGTTCTCAATTAAATTAATGTTTTTTTCTTCTGAAAGTCAATACCTGCACAGTGCATACTAACATAATTATTGCTATTCTTGTAACGTTATTAGTTTTTATACGAGTATTATCTTATTGACACCCTTGAGTGTATCTATAGTATTCGCGTAGGAGGGGGGGGGCGTTTCGACCGTAAGGCGAGAGTTCGATCCTGTGGGGGGCAAGGGAAAAACAGGAATGTTTATGGGGGCTTCTACATGGAGAAAAATGAGTATTACTAATGTATTAAAAATCTCTTCAAATTATTGGTAATCTGGTTAAAAATAGGATTGCAGGCCATTCGTGATAAATTTTTAGTGAATTTTTATAATATCAGAACACGTGTTCATGCACCTGCATTTGCCTTGATAATATACAATGACGAGATACGAAAATATGAGAATTTTAATGAACACGTGTTAAGACATCGTATTTTACTTAAAGTTTATTAGGAAACCTAACAATTCATTCATTAGAAGCCTGCAATCCTGCTTTTAACCGGATTACGAATAATTTGAAATGATTTAATGAGCAATATTCAATATTACTGTTTTTCTCCATGTATTTACCATAACTCATTATTTGCATCATATTAATTAATTAGATGGTCTTCCGCCTTATTTATCCAACGTTTTGTCCAGCGTTACAGTGTCCATCATCAGGGCAAATGTGATGTTCACCGATAGATACTGTAACACCGTCAAAAACGTTGGCTTAAAAAACCCGATTAAACTTTTGGCCAAGAAAATCTCAAATCATATCTAATAAAAATCATGGTACATTTCTCATTTATTTTACTAAAACATTAAAAAAATTATATCACACTATTCACGGGATAAAAATACATCGTGACTGCATAATTTTTATTTCTGTAATAAGACGCGCTAAAAATATTGTTAGGTAGTCACTGGCTAAATATTATTTTTCTGTTATTGAGATTTTTCTTACTGGCAATGTATTTTGACACGTTTGGAATGCGTTCGAACGTTCGAAATGCGGACGACGCCGGTGGACTTCCCCGATTTACCGGCTTGGTTTGGTTCCCCACTAGCAACTAGCAATTATTATGTTTGTTGGTTCGTTCATTCTGCATTCAGCGTTCGGCACAGTTTATTTATGGTTCGGCATATCGGCGGTTCAGAGTGATTATAATTTATAATAACGCATTGCAATTGCGCTTGTTACAAGTTTTGCCTTATAGAATTTATTATACCACTATTGTTTTGTGCCGTGATTGGATTTAAAACAAGCAAACCTTCGATATTTCACCGTGATTTGCAGGTAATTGCACTCATTATTCTTTATAACACCGAAGTAGTTTTGTCGTTTATCATTGTTTGTAAAACTAATTTCGTTTTCGTATCCGTATTGTGTTTCTTTCGTATCGGCTTTTGGCCTTGAAGATTTGTCGCCCTTATCGCATCAAACAAAAAATTGTTGACGTTATAAGAAGTAACTAGTTAGTGCGCCCTTGAGGTGATTTTTCACAAAAACGGCGCTCTACAAATTATCCAATTATTATTATTATTATTATTATTAGTGAGTGTCAAATATGCGTTAAAAGTTATTGTTTTATAATATTATAAATAATTACATTTTTATAGACGATTACTTGTTATGTAACGAAACAATTAAAATATTTTTTCAACCATATAAAACAGAACAGTTACATTCTACACCCTTGTTGATTTGCAGTAGGTTTTATAATTAGTACAACTCGTCTCACACTAAACATAAACAATAGTGATAATATGATAATATGATAATATGATAATAGCATCATACTAGCATGATAACAGAATGATACTAGTTACTAGTAGTAATATTATGATTAAATTGATGATTCAGAAATAACCTAACAAATAAATAATTACACCTGTTTTCTATTATTGGTTCAGTTTGCTTTTGCAGTTCCAATTACAAGAACAAGGTTTCATCTGACACATTAATGCCATGGGATAATGAGCTTTACCCGAATTGGCTAGAGATTATTATGGCATAACATTGAAATGGCAGATGGATCAAGTTTTATTTATTTAGTTTGGTAGTTTTTTTTTAGCCTAGCAACACTTCACGTTCGATGTCAGTTGTTTCGCAATACTCAATAAATATTATTATTTTGTGTGACAATCGTTTTCTATAAATTGTCATGCGTTCATGACAGCCGTTTTTAATTAATTTTAAATAATTATTATCTCTCTTATGAATCGTTCTCGGCATTTCTTCAGCGTCTATAGTCTGAGTTCATGATTCATGATGCAATATCAGTGTTTTGACGCGCAATAACATTTGGCTGTTTGGTTTTGTGCCTATTTTTAAAGACTGAAGTGAATTGTTGAAATTGTGTTAGTAATCTGTTTTCTGTGATAGCTGCAGTCAATTGATGGTATGTTTTTCAATGTTTAAATCGCTGATATCATAGTTAAATCTGTTAATTTTCAATTTGTAGATTTATAACCTATAAATGTCAGATTTACTCTCTATTTTTCGTCCATGGTCATTCTCCTTATATTTGAATAATTGTAATGAAATATAACTATTAAAATGATAGGATTATTTCAATATTATTAACTTCTGTACAATACATTTTTACATTTAATCCACACAACAAGAATGTCCAAAGTACATTGTTATGATACATAGAATAATCAGCTGTTCCCATAAAAGTTGTAGGTATTTATAATGTCACTTTCGCTTATAAAATGAATAATGCACCGGCCTACCTAAATGACACAGATCTTGGGAAGCCAATCTCATTGGCAAACATTTTAATTTACAAAAAGCATTATTTTTTTGTGTAAACTTGTCGAATTCTGCTGCATGCAAAGGCTCTTTAAAAATACACTTGATTTTAACTAAAATATCTAATGAAGACAACAATTTTTGTCCTGGGTTCAAGTAAAGATGCACAAAATAGGTTTTTAGTGTTTAGTTTGGGTTATTTTAATAATTTATGCGTATTTCCTAACCTCCAATCTTAACTTTGAGCAGAAAATGGAACTTTAATGCATATTTTACCATCTCTCACCACATAATTAGTTATCTCTTGTAGAAATCAAGTTGAAACGAAATGCTGTATGTTTTTTTATGGAAAAACTTACAAAAAATCCTTGTAATGTCGGCAATTAATTAATCAAAAATACTGAATCCTCTACAATATCTCATATTCATCAAACAAGGTCAAATCACAATGACCTAAAAAATATTCCAGGTCATAAAACCACATTCGGGTAAAGATATTATATATATTTTGCGACGAAACTCCACAATATCCTTCCCCCTGATATGAAGCTAATAGAAAATTTGAATGATTACAAATCAAAAATAGAAATCTGGCTGAAAGGATTAATGAAAAAAACTCTGAACAAAACATTAAAAACTAATAAAACAGAAATGAATAACTTTAGTCCGCCTCAGCACAGGTCACTCTAGAGGGGAGGACTAAGAAATACAACTTACTTATGTACAATGTTTAAATAGTCGCCATAATAAAAAATAAATAATAAATTATTTGACTAACCGCCGCACTTTTAGGCACATATTGTGGTAATTACACTTTGTTTTAACAATTACCACAAGAAAGCAATTTATGCATATTTGATTTGAAACTAAACTTTCGCAATTGTCATTCTGTGCAAAAAAGTCCAAAATGGCGGCAAAGAGATCGTTTTATAAGGTAAATTTTGAACTTAGAATAAAATGGAATTCTAACGTAAATCGTTATTTCTTGTACTAAAGTTGAAATGAAGTGTATTTTTTTTTATTTATTATTTTCTTATTATTTTCCAGCTGTTGATTTTTATTGTTTACAAGATTTAACCAAATAATAATTTATCATAGTTCGGCTTTGCAAATACAAATCATTATTAACTCTTTAAATATAATACATATAATATTGAGTCTGGAAAACTCCAGATTCGACGTAATGTGGGTGCGCGTCAATCTTGCCAGTATGGCAAGATTCTACGCATGTCTATACCGCTCACCGAACCGTAGCGAATCAGACACTTCCGAGCTCTTCAAACATTTGAGCGATACTATTGATGATCTCTTGCCCCGCTACCCTTCGGCCGAGTTTGTTGTTCTGGGGGACTTCAATGTTCATAACGAACCATGGTTGAAGTTCCCAGGCCCAACCGACTCGGCTGGCCGACAGGCGGATTCCTTTGCCATTTGCTACGGATTAGAGCAATTAGTTCAGGAGCCTACAAAGGTTCCTGATGTCCAGACTCACCGCTCCAATCTGTTAGACCTATTCTTAACTACTGTGCCACACGGTTATAAGATTGACGTCACAGCGCCTCTGGGATCATCTGACCACTGCCTAGTGACGACATCAATCCCCGTTAGCCTCAGACCAACCAATGAGAGGCTGAGGAGAAAAGTGTGGCACTATAGGTCAGCAGATTGGTTCGGTATGCTGGCCCATTTCAACGCTTTTCCGTGGTCAGCTGTTTGTTTTCGGACTTCGGACCCTTCAAGATGTGCCCAGGAGATTGGTGAAGTCATCAAATCGGCGATGGATGGCTTCATACAATCGACTACTAAAGAAACTGGTGCGGGCTCAAAGCCGTGGTTCAGTCGACAATGCTCCGAAGCAGTTCGACGAAAAAACGCGGCTTACCGAGCCTACAACACATCTCGAACGCCCGAAAGCAGATCAGCATACAACAAATCGGCAAAGGAATGCAAGAGAATCATTAATAGGTCAAAATTCGAACACGACCTGCAGATCAGCAAAAAGCTGGCTGCCTGCCCGCACGGCAGCAGAGCATTCTGGTCGCTTGTGGGCTCAATAGGTCGAAATTTTTGCAAACCCAGTTTGCCACCTCTTACCAGACCTGACGGCTCACTAGCAAACACCGCCACCGAAAAGGCTAACTTATTAGGGAAAATGTTTGCGGAAAACTCGACCCTCGACGACGGGGGTGCTGTTCCGCCGTCGGTTCCTCACTGCGGCTTCTATATGAAAAAGCTGAGGATCCGGCATCGGGATGTACTCCACGTCATACGGGGGCTCGATGTTAACAAAGCTAGTGGACCTGATGGAATACCTGCCCTGGTATTGCAGAGGTGTGCTGCGGAAATAGTTCCAGTTTTGACAAAGCTCTTCAAAATGTCCCTGAAGTGTGGAACTGTGCCCTCTGGTTGGAAAAAAGCGGTAATTCACCCTATTCCCAAGAAAGGTGACCGCTCCAACCCGGCCAACTACCGCCCCATAGCGATCACATCAGTTCTGTCCAAAGTGATGGAACGTGTGATCAACGACAAACTGCTCACATACCTCGAGAAGAACAAAATTATCAACGACCGTCAATACGGATTCCGGCGGAACCGCTCGTGCGGTGATCTTCTCGCGTATATGACGCATGTTTGGGGGCGGTGCCTGGAACGTCACGGTGAGACCCAAACGGTCGCACTAGACATATCCAAGGCCTTTGACCGGGTCTGGCACCGAGGACTTGTCAACAAATTGCATTCTTACGGACTTCCCGCATCCCTGTGTACGTGGATTGCTGACTTTTTAAGGGATAGGTCGATTCAGGCGGTTGCTGACGGTTTCACCTCTTCCTCGCACTCTATAAATGCTGGCGTCCCACAGGGATCGGTTCTGTCTCCGACTTTGTTTTTGTTGCACATCAATGACCTTTTGACATGTGCACCGATTCATTGTTACGCGGATGACAGTACAGTTCATGATAGCTTTTTGTTTGACAAGCCCCCAAAGGTCACACAAACTCCAACGGCTCGGAGGGCTTTGAAGCAGAGAATGGACGGTTATCTCGAGAGTATTTCCTCCTGGGGTAAAAATAATCTCGTCGAATTTAATGTTTCAAAGACCCAATCCTGTCTGATTACGTCTAAAAGGGATCCAAATGATAATCTAGTCTCCTTCAACGGAAGCAATCTTCCGAACAGGCCTTCCATTGATATGCTTGGTGTAACTATAAGTGACCAGCTCAGGTACGGGGGCTCCATCGAAGCCAGAGTAAAGTTGGCCTCTCAGAAGCTGGGCGTACTGAACAGGGCCCGCAGATACTTTAATAGTACACAACTGCTCACCCTGTACAAATCGCAAGTGCGCCCTACTGTCGAATTTGGCAGCCATCTCTGGTCTGGAGCCCCAAAATACCTGAAAAAAACCCTTGACTCTGTGCAGAAACGGGCGGTCCGTTTGATAGATTCCCCAATCTTAACAAACGGACTGCAATCTTTAGAGCACAGGCGTCAGGTAGGTATGCTGTCCTTGTTCTATCGGTATTACAATGGAAGATGCTCTGAGGAACTAGCGTCATTGATCCCCTCGGCACCGGTGCGTAGTCGGGATACACGCCAAACGCGCGCCCAACATTTGTACACAGTTGACACTTGTCACATGAGAACGGGTCGCTTCTACGATTCGTTCTTAAGTTCAACAGCTCGGCTGTGGAACGAACTGCCGGCCTCTGTGTTTCCTCCCTCCTACAACATGGGACTCTTCAAGACCCATGTTCACTCCTTCCTCTCCACAAAAAGACCCTCCACACAGCATCCCCAAAGATGACATAGGCCCTGAGGGAAATTATTTTCTTCAGGGCCTCCTGTGTGGAGTTAATATAAAAAAAAAAATAAATAAAAAATCAATATTAAAAAATACGTGACGGCCATATTTAGAACAATTTTCTTAACCGTTCTGGCTAATTTGTTGGCTTTTGTGAACAACTCATATGATCTCACAGAAATCGTTGTCCTCCCTTACTGTTGTGTTGAGCAATATTATCTAAACGGTGTTAGAAAGAGAAAATACCACGTTTTATATTCAAATCTAGAAATTAACCATAGTCGAATTAAAATAAATAAATATTTTTATTAGTTAGTTTTTATGAAACTACAAAGAAATGAGATGACTTTATGAAAATTAAACACACTTTACTTTGAAACGTTTACTATAATAAATTTGTTTGTGCTTAAGGACGGGAAGAGTATTTTTACCTTTTGCGCCGGCTTCTTTTCAATGGCAAAAAAGACAGAATTATTCAATGTTTTTACATGAATATTATATACCTATCTCTTTGTAGAGGTTCCAACTATATGTACATAATTATCGAATTGTAATGTAAGTCTTTTTTTAAATGTATTTTCGTGCCTTTCGTTTATATCAGTATTCCAACAAAAGGATAGTATATTATTTGTAAGTGAAATAATTCAATTCCTGGAATGAGGGTTTTTATGATCGTGAAACCTGATTCGAATCTCTTTCTCTGTTCCACACCCATTCGACTCCTATGTGCAAGCGAGCGAGAGATGTCGGGCGTATTTAAAGAAAGCTGGTGTGAGCAAATACCGATAGGCTGACCGTAATTAACATATAAAAAGGTTAATTGAGTTGCATTTCAAATAATATTCGATTTTCGTTTAGTACTTTTATAGCTTGGGTATGCTGAGTTAGTATGTAGAAATTTTTATTAAAATTTTAATTATTTTCGAAGATATAGAGATTTAAAACAAATTAAAGAAATTCACATGGGCCCCATATTTTCGCCCGGACTCAGCATAGCGCCAGCGCAAAAAATACCTGGCCGAAATGTGTCAGTAAAACTAAAAAAACCTGACTTCGGGTAATTTATAATATATTTTTAGCCTAATAATTATTGCTTATAAATAATATGTTATCCTGTATGCGTAAAAAACCTTGCCTCTTAAACATTAGTTTAAAAAGCAAACAAAACTATATTTCAAAAAGGACCACACTACATGGCCATTAAAGTATATAACAACCTTCCACGTAGTATCAAACTAATAACCGACATACTTAAATTTAAATCATCACTAAAAACATTTATTTTAAACAAATGTCACTACACCTTACATAAATTAAATACCTATGTTTTTTTATTTTTTATTTACATACATTTGTTAACATGTAATTGTTGGGTTAGCTGGAAGAAATAGGATGTAACCTATAAGCTATACCCTATACCCTTTGTACTCTGTATTTTTGTGCAATAAATATTATTTTGAATTTTAAATTTTTATCGGTAAAAAATAATTTTTAATATTATTATTTGGGGGAGTGCACATCACTTGTGCTGTCATCTAATATTCTTTCAATTAATCTGATTTCAGCCAATCTCAGACTTTGGAACCTACATAATCATACAATTTTCTCAATGAGATTTTCATAGACATGATAATATGTAATAAGTATTGTAATTAATCTGTATTGTTTTTTGTTGTCTTTACTTTCAGGTACTGTTACAAGCACTTGAATCTTATCTCATTCTTTAATCAATAATTTTCTTTCTCACACAGATTCGACATTATCTCAGTCATTTTCATTAAGTTGGACAAAAAACTATCATGTGAGTTGAAAAAATTATTTCAAAATTATTAATATATTTTCTTCCTTGTTACTTATAAAAAAACAGTGTAACAATTCTTCCTTGTTAACTTGTTGTGTTAATTGACATTTTTTGTAGGGATAATGAACCTAATGCACCCGAGTCAGAGCCTGTGAGTTCATTCATTACGGCCAGAGAAATTCAACAGGATTACCTTGAAGTATTTGGCTGCACGGACTGGAATAAGTCAGTATTTTTTGTAAACATAACCAAAATATAATACTCATACTAAAATAGGTACTCAGATACATAGAGATTAACCTTTTCATGTATCTAGCTGTCATTCTTAATCCATTAACCCTTCAAACCTCAGAGGACATTACTAGCCACAAACATCATATGCCATTAAAGGCTCTGAAGGACAGATCTGACCGGGGCGTCCATACATTATAAATGTATTTTTCTATAATACAGAGATATGTGAATTATTCATCGTTGGAAAGAGAAATACTTGATTCAATGAATAAAATCCTAAGAATTGTCAAGAGTGTATTATTACAAATTGGCAAGATGTTTTCGTCGACAAAATTATTAATATTTTTTTATTGTACACACGGCAAAAAAGTGAAGTAACAGTTTTATTACTAATTTCCTACACAAAAGAAATGTGTTTTCTAAATATCGAATTCTTTCAAAATTATGGACTTTCCAAGTCAAAATGTATCGATAAGTTTTTAGTCAACCTTTTAATGTTTGATATTTAAATTTATTTAGGACAGGTTGTTTCACAGAATTTGTACAATTCATCACATTTCAAAGTTGATTTTCAAGTTCTGTGAAGGTTCTATTCAAGTTCTGTTATTATTTCAGTTTTGTGAAACAACTGGCCAATAATGATATAATAACAAAACTTTAGTAGAACCTTCACAGAACTTGAAAATCAGCATTGAAATTTGATGAATTGTTCAAATTCTTTGATACAACCCATCCTTAGAAATATCAATATCTACTTCAGGTACAAACATCTTAAAGAAAATTTTAACTAGTTTCTATAATGGTATTTCTTTTTACAACAATTTATATAACACATTCAAAATACTTCAGAAGCTTTCTAAAATTCTGTGAAATTTACGGATTTACAGAATGGAAATGGAAAATAATGCATATTAATAGTTATTTAGTTAAAATTAAAATTGATTATTCACTTGGCGGCCATCGTTTTTATGTGAATGTTTAAAGTTATTTATTTTTCTTCTCTTATTTAACCCAAACTATGAACCTTAAAATGTAAAATAGGTTCTTAATCTAATTTAAAAAAAACTCTTCTTCACCTATTTTAATAATATTATATCAAATTATTCGTATTTTGAAAGAAATAGCTATTAATTAATTCTTTTCCATATCCAGTTACTGAAATAGTTATTGGTCATTGTTATCCAACTGACTGACGTAATAATTGTGTCCCGAGTATATTTATCTTTTCCGCTTGTAATGATGGTAGTGGGAGTTTTTCAACTATTGTCAGCTTATTCATAATCTTCCATCTTATTTTCCTCCTTTACAATCACATTAAATGTCGTAAATTTGTTACTTATGAATAATTTATATATTTTTTAATGATCGTTTGTGTCGATATTATAGTTTTCGTAACCTTCTCTTTTATATTATGTTTTAGATTTGAGAAGTCAAACATATTTCTGATCAAGCAGAAAATAGCCTTTGCTATATACGGCTCACCGGGCACTGAATCCGAGGATCTGTGTTTAGCAAATGCTAATTCTACTTTTGGCTACACTGCTGAGCAATTGGAAAGAGTCATACCGATTTATGATAAAATATGCCAGTTTCGTAAGTATTTATAATATGACATTATTAGTTTGTTTTATCACAAATGTTTATTTAAGTCACTATTTTAACGCATCTTTCTTTATTCACAGAAAAGTATTCAGCGGATCACAAGTCAGTTTTCATGTCGATTATATTTGTGTGCTGCGTTCCTGAGATGAAAGAAGTGACTGACAAATTCGCATATGACAAAGTTATGTCAGACAAAATTTGCGTCAGTCCGGTGTTCAGGATTAGAAAATGCATCAAAGTTAGTCTGTCAGGTAACATTTTTTTCTCTAACTAACTAACCATCACGCCGTTTCTCCGCAAGGTTAGGCAGAGAGGACGGACCGCCAAACAACTCCGTCTTGGCACACACTTCTTGCCTCATTCACATTCATAATAATAAATAAATTGTCAGAACTAGGGGAAAAATTGTGGCTATTCCAAAAATTCTTTTTGGAGTTTATTTCATATGCGTCCCATTCTACTGATTGTGATTGTGTGGTGGTTTTCAAAATATATTTTCTACCTTCTATCTAGCAATCGCCAACAATGACAGAAAAACCAATTAATGACACTGTTTATTGTCAAAACATTGTCAGACGATCAAAAACATTACAACAGAATATGATTTTATGTGATTTATAAAAAGCAGTCGGGGATGCCCGAGAAAGACATGACATGATGACATGTCAAGAATCAGAATAATGGAAGGATATGTATGGTGCGATGTATGAATGTGACTGAAGCAAGGAGAGTGTGCCAAGACTTAGTTGTTTGGCGGTCCGTCCTCTCTGCCTATCCCTGTGGAGAATTATTTAGCTGTAATAAGATCTTTAACTATCTCATATTTAAATGTTTAATTTTAGATAGCCGCACCGGGTGTTGTATTTTCATTGATGATATTGGCAGAGTTTACCAAAGCTGGTCCCTCTATTTGGAGAATAACAAACAACCGAAAGGAATTATCGTGGCACCCGCCAATGGGCGTTATCACGGGATCATCAGCGATGTAAGTTATTAACTTTTAGCAACTCTTAAATGTATTTTTCGTAAGCAATATATCCCCAAAATCTTTACTTCTCAGGGCTGATGAGGCTGTGGCATTCCCAATCAGAGAGTTATGTGAGGGTAAAGAAAATGAGGAGGGGAAGGAGATGGGGAAGAGGAAGATGAAGATTAAAAGTACCTGACTTCTCAGATCTGGTCACTAAATGGTTAAATTCATTTTGAGCTCTTCCCACATCCTTGCACACTTTTTCTAAAGCATATTATTTGGGTATTATTAATGTTATTTCAATATTTAGTATTGTATTAGCATGTTATATACTTTCAGTATAGCCTTGGTGAAAGACCACCATTCAGAATTGAAACGTTGCTTGAAATGGCTTGGCCGTATTTGGTGACTGGATCTGAATAGCCAGGTTCTTTACTCAAATTCCTCTTTACGTCTTCTTCCCCTCCCCATTCCCTTTACCATCACAACATACCCCAATTGGGGTATACCAAAAATGTTAAACAGAAAATGCAGAAAAACATTCTGTCGCATATGGTAAGTGACCCTAGTACCTGTGCCTTTCAATTCCCAGATGCGATCAATTAAATATTACACTTTCAATTTTTACTCAATAAGTTTTTCCACTATAAAAATATTGAAAATAAATTTACTTGTGACCCAGGATTTCGTCCACGTGGATCTAGAAATAGCCTTATCTCCTGCCTCGTCGGTGTCCAGCAGGGTCCGCGAGGTGGGCGACTATGTGTGCACCGGCGTGGCCGTGGGCGCCGTGGGAGTGCTGGGCGTGTCTGTGTTTGCACCCGTCGCGGCGGGTGTGGCCATGGCCACTGGAGTGGCCACTGGTGTTACCGGCCTCTATGGCCTATTTACTTCATCTGGGCATCTCGTCGACAGAAATAAACACGCTCAGGTATTTAAAAAAATCATTTAATAATTTAGCTTTAACTGAAATTTTGGATTTATTTAAAAATATTCCCAAATGAAATTAAATAATATTTAAATGAATTCCTTTAATGTCATTTGTCCCTCCCCAAATGGGGGATTTTTTTTAAGATTGTTTTTCACGCAAACTGGAAATACTACCTTATACAAAAACTAAAAAAATATATTTTAACTACGCAAATGTTTTATAAATGTCATTTCGTATAAAATAATTACCGAAAAATTCACAAACTTTGACAAAGCTTTTTCGTAAACATGCATAATTTTACAGTCAATGACTTTATGGAATATGTTACTATTATTTGGAAGTGAATGGAAACCTTTTAGATGCAAATACAAAGTGTGGTGTTGCCTCTTTCTGACACTGCTTAAATTGTATATTTCACCGTAATTCAAATTAAGATCGTTATTCGAGTTTTCTCAGTTTGTGCCATAAACCTTACAAAATACCCGAGAGGTTAAAGAAAACTTAAATGTGTCATAAATTACACATAATGTTAACCTATAACACTATAGTACCTAACTTAAATAGTAAACCTCTCATAAATTGCAATATCTATATAATGTTAACCTATAACACTATAGTACCTAACTTGAATAGTATGTATGTTTATATTAATTTTCTGTTTTCATTATAAACAAATAAATATATGATATTTTGTTGGAGAAATTAGGCGGAGCAACGATTAAACGCAGCAGTTTTGGAATAGCTAAAAATGCCAAACTGCATACTAAAACGCAACGCGGCTAGCGTTTTTAGCTAATTCTATTTCAGTATCACCATGAAATAGAATTATGTTAAAACGCTAGCCGCAGTGCTTGTTTGTACGCGGTTTAGCATTTTCAGCTATTCTAAAACTGCTGCATTTAATATCAGTGCGTGCTCCATCTTAGTGTTGCATGGATGGAACAAAATGGTTTCATGGCAAAAAGAACATTGAAGAGAAGTGATCTAAAGTGAAGAACCTAACCTAACCCAACTTAAACTCACACAATCCAACCTTACTTATTCTTTTGTCATGTTCTGTTTTGTCATTATTCTGTTTTATCCGGTTACCCACAAAAATAGTGGTCATTTGAAATGTGTGTGGATCACTGAAAATCCCTAGATTCTGAAAATCCCCTAAAGAAAACTGATATCAAGAATATAAAAATAAATGAAAAATGTTTTCTGCGATAATCTCGCCTACAAAATGATTTAAAATAACAATTTTTTTAACAAAAATTCTCATGTAATAACTTGTTGCAGAGTGTCAGCCTAGCAGACCCGGAAGCCAGGAGTTGCTGGTTGAACCTGGGAGCCAGTGCTGCCGGAATGGTAGCCGGTGCTTCTTCCAGGCTCTTGGCCAGAGCGGCTAGCAATGGGGCTACCATCGCCACTGTAAGAATATAGTTTATTATGATGCGTTTGTTTAAAATTACATGATTAAAAATTACAATAAATTAATTTTTTTTTTTTTTAGGGATTCCGTTTGGCCCACGACACTGCAATAGTCATGGCAGCTCTGACCAGCGGAGCAGGGCTGGCCAACACTATAACAAACTGTGTCATTAAGGTAAAAAAAATCATATTTAAAAATGTATATATATATATATACAGGGTTTTCCAATAAGAGGTGTTATTTTGATATTCAATCGTAAAAGATCAAAGGTTTCGTTGCTTGTGTGGCATGTAGCGCCGTCTTGTTGAAAGTAAACGTTGTCCAGATCAATACCATCCAATTCCGTCCATAAAAAATCATTACTCATCTCTCGATAGCGCAATCCATTCACCGTAACTGTTGCTCCAGCCTCATTTTCGAAAAAGTAAGGTCCAATGACTCCGCCGGACCATAAACCGCACCAAACAGTCACACGTTGAGGATAAAGAGGCTTTTCAACAATAACTCTTGGGTTTTCCGAGCCCCAGATGCCACAATTTTGCTTGTTTACGAAGCCACCGAGGTGGAAATGGGCCTCATCACTCAAGATGATTTGCATTTGATTCACTCAAGTGAATTTTAATAATTTCAATGCGTTGTTGAAGCGTGTATCGTTCCATTTTTATTAATGGCGTTTCTACTTGTCAAATGTCAAAAAATGACAGCTTCAAAAGTAACATCTACCGAAATAGCGGGCTATTCAAAATAACACCTCTTGTTGGAAAACCCTATATTTTTATTCAATTTTATTTTCTATCTAAATTTTTTGTTTTTGTTCACAGTACAACAAGACCAAGGAGGGTCCCACATCCCTGGAAATATTCCAGATAGCTTCTTCGATCTTTTTCCTCACCAACTCGATAGTGTCCAACAGAATGGCTTCCACCATCATCGAAGAGACTCAGAATTCGCAGATATCCACATACAGAGACTCGTTGCGTTCTAACCGCCAAAGGTGAGATTCCACTTTCGTGCTATGTTTCGCTGTGTTTCCCAGTTACTGTGATAAATTACCTCCATTAAAAATTATGCTTTGCTCAATTTTGGATATTGACCGAGCGTAGCGAAGTTCGGTTTTACATTTCGCCTGTCTGTAAATTTGTTGGTACTTTCCGTTTCAAGATGGTTAGTTAAAGATTCTTTTTCAAATGTGAAATCGTCGTGTTTATTTGGATTTAGCTAGAATTAGCTTTTTGAAGAATTGTCATTGAGATGTGACATTTTGAAAAAATTGTACAATTTTTTATTTGAAACTAGCTGTACCATCGCTGAAACAAGAGCGCGTGTTGCTTTAAAAAAAAAAAAACTGTAATTCTTTTTTAGATGCCAAGTCGACTATCGCAGAACTGCCTAGTTATTGAGCAATCCATTTCGTCTTTTATTAAGTATTTTAGTAATTATTTTCTTCCATTTTCTTTGTAGGAAAATTTACGATAAGATGGTGGCTGAAACTCGCCGAATCAATGGCAAGGCCAGAGGTAACTCAGAAGTCATCAGGGGAATCCAGAAGATTGAAAATAAGGATCAATTCTTCCAAGACGCTCTGCGGCTGAACAAACAGCTGAACCAATATAAAGTCCGGATCGCTATGAAAGACGGTCAAGCTATGCTGAACGGCGAACACATCATAAACCCACAAGAGTTCTACAGCCTCAACCCGCAAGCCAGGGCCGCCTACCTGAGCAGTATTGGACCAGCTAACTTGTCAGCCAGCAACGTGCCCACAAACCTTACAGTCGACGTTCGATCTCCGTCCACCGCCTACCAAATCCCCAGTGTCATGACAACTGTGATGACAGTTAATAGATTGATTAAAGATTTCCCCGACCTTTCAGTCGCTTCAACCGATGATATTTTGCAATATGTCGCGTTGAAAATCTGTGCGTTTGCTAAAGACATGGCAATCTACAGCAAATTTGTACTAATTTTGAAAACGCTTGAAAATAATCTGAACATGTACATGCTCGAGCAACTTAACGTTTTGGGAATTAATGGAAACGATTTGTTTTACCGACTCTTTGTTTTCGTTTATGATTATTTGAAAAATATTTGCGGTGATGACAGCGGTATCGCAAGCGTTATTGAGAGTATATTTATCGACGGTGAGCTGAATCACAATTTTGTTTCAGATTTGTTGAAGTACTTCCAGAATAAGTTGACTATTGATTACAGTAATAGTGTTGCAAATGGAGACGAAATTAGATGCCCCATTTGCAATGGGCTGACTTTTTCCAAAGATTAATTTTTTCAATTTACCTTTTCAAGCACAACACAGTATTGAAGTAGTGTTATCTTATTTTTATGAATTAACAATATGAGGTGTTTGCTTTGCAAATCGATATCCTCGTTGGCACTATATAGTCCTGACTATCTCTAGAAAATACAACACTTCTTCTTGTCTCCCTCCAGTTCTTTATAAATATTATCTTCTTCTACTTTACTTCGTTCTAGTAGTAGAAGATTGTAGAGTTTGGATTTGACTTTTATCGAAAGGAGTTTAGGTTTTTTAAATCTATCGTTTTTGAAGGGTCCTATTGGAATAAACTATGAATGCGCGAATATATAAACGCTACATTCATACTTATATGTTTAATGTTCTAAAAAAGATGCAAATCTCGCATATAAAATTAAAGTTTTTAAATAAAATTGCCGTAATTCCTAAACGCTTCGCTATATCCGAGCGTTTTTCAGCAGGATTTTTTCCATTTCGACAATTTTTAATCTTTATTGAAGAGTATGTACTTTTTTCATCGGGTTGTTCATATTTAGGGTTGAAATGCTTAAAAACAAGATTGTAGAGACATAACCGCAAGCGTCCCCCGCTGAATTTGAATTTAATAACATCTAACGTCAGAAGTGGCTGCCGGCAGTGATCGTTTGAATAAAATAGCACCAAAACTGCCTGCTTTAAATGATTTATTTTTTTTAAAGAAAGAAAAACCTTCCCAGGTCACGAACAACCTGACAATATTTGAAAATCTCCTACTACCATCACAGTAAGCGGAAAATGTTGCTTGTGTTGTGACGGAGGACTTGGCCAGTCGAGGAATTGATCACACTACGCCTGGGTGGAACCCAGACGCGATGCCAACTCGGCCACTTACCAGTTAATGGGGTAAAACGGAGTGTATAGAAACGATCGAGGCGATCTATTTTTGCGAGATTTGTATGAAATTAATTCAGGACTGGAAAACTAAAGGACACGTGCGGGAAAACAATTATGTATTAGACGAGTGATCGATCGACATTTCACTACTCGAATCTCCGAACCCTTCTGGATTCCTTTCTTTCCTCCTATCTCTTTCGCTATGCAACATTGCCTGATATGAGGACGTCACAGTGCCAATGATTTCGATCAGTAATTTTTTTTTAATACATCACACTTTTTAATACTTGCAACAATTTCTTTGTGATATAAATATGTAACTACTTTCTTGGCATTTCTACAATCCTAATCACTTGCATCATTTTTGGTGTGTATCAGGCCAATTTGTGTTCTGTATCGATGCGCACATGTTTATAATTACTCACTATAATTAGATTGTAATTACTTCTGTGCCTGTTTGTCTTATTGAACAGTATTTAGAAATGTATTTAGTTTGGCGATAACAAATGACTTTATTAAATTAATAATTGTGCATCACTTTAGTTCCAACATTCTTTTACAATAATTAGTACAATATTAACGAATTTCATGTGAAAAAATATTGTTTCTCTCTCTAGCAACTTTTACCATGTAATTTATTTATCTAATTATATTATGTTCTTATATTTTTTGTATGTCTGTAGTTTTATTAAAATTAATTATTGATTATGAACTAACTAAGTGATATTATAACATTTTCCAAAAAAATTTTGATGAAATGTTTTATTGATATTTTCAATCAGAAATCCACTCTGAGGGCTGTATTATTCCAAAAATAAATTTAAACAATGATTTGGCACTAATTAAAAAATTAGAAGAATTTAAAAGCAATGTTTTTACTTTTTATTATAATGTCCATAGTAATTATTGTTTAGCTCTAAGACATTTAACCCATGTTCCGTAGCGAATAATAAAATTTTTGTAACATTATTTTTATTAATTTGTTTCAATTTTATATATAAACAAACAAAGCAATAAAGCCGTGATGAAACATATCTTATTGTGCCTTGTAACTCCTAGTATGTAATTTGAACAACGGTGCTTGTTAATTAGAGTTTTATCTTTAATAAATGATATAAATTTATATTAAAAAAATATTTTTCAAATCCCTTTATTTGCATTTTTTCCCGTCACCCTTACTTCCAGTTGTGTTGACTCGACCTCCTAATTGTCCTCTCATCCAACCCGGCTCCGCGAAAAGGGATGACCTCCCGAACTCTTCGTGATTCTCCATACAACGTTGACGCCCCGAAATCGCGTGATGAGGAAAGTAGAAAAACTTCTGAGCTGAGGAAGTTGTGTGCTTTCTCAAGACAGCTTACGAACAACATACTCCAACGGTGAGTTCTAAGCCGAGGCCAAAGGTATTCGGGAATTTGTTAGTGAACATATAAGGTTATACAAATATTATTAATTTGATTTTTTTATTTGTTTTGAGCATGAGTTGGTTGCAGCTAGTCGCTTCCATGTTGATTTGAGGTGCCTCTGCGCGGCTGCCAACTCGGTAGAATGTACGACTTTTGTCGTCAGGCACGGACGTCGAGTGATTTATGGGGTCCCTTTTCTTCCTTTTGGGTCGTGTGTCGCCACTAACTGCTTACAAATAAGTAGGTCATTGGCCTCGTGCTAAACACAGCTGTTAGAAGCAAGCAAACAGTTCTAAATGTGATACTATTTTATCAGTTGCAGCCCCATCTTCGTCGCAATTTTAACGTTCTGGAAATATATATTCATGCAAGATCACTCACCCAAAATCGTTATATTACCAGTCCAGTCGGGATATCGACGACATGTACATTAATCCACGTCCAGGGGCTGTAGGTAGGATGTAGAAGCCCCTAAGCCGTTAAGGGTTCGTATTAAATTCGAAATCGATTATCTATGTCACCCGTCTACTCGCCAGTAGGAACTATAACCATATTGGATCTAATTTTCTAGCTAAAATTTCTACCTTCATACGCCGCCCCGTAGATAGCACATAAATTACCGAATACTAGATTTCGGAATGTTTAAGCGGATCATTTCTTTCAATAGAATATCTCTTCCTCCCTAACCGTAAGTTGATAGTTGACATGCATAGGTATTTGTTGGCCTCCACTGTACCTAATCTAGATATCTCCCCCTAACGACTATTTTAGAGCATCTAAGTAAGCATTTGCCGAGATCTACCCAAACTCCCTCCCCCTTCCTAGAACCTTTCATATATTATTTGCCACGTTCACTTCGATTTTTTCACTAAATTCTTATATCGTGTAAACCGTTAAAATCCTTCCCGTGTTCGCAAGGAAAACACTGTCTATACCCCCAATTCAAATGAGCAATTTACTCTACGTTTTATATATTGGAAATTAATTATTATTAATTTTGACCAGAAGGTCCACATGTGATTTACGAATGATGTATTTAGCTCTTATTAAATTCTTCTCTCCGAGTAAATTCATTCGCCGCGTTTCTACACGATTTTTATTATTATTTTTTGATTAATGTACGCTGTCTCTTCAATTTCACAAAATTTTTAGAACTTTGTCTTAGCCGTTTTCGTCAGGTCATTTAATAGTTATTATGGTTCTCTATTTTTTTCTCCTCTAATGGCACACGCGTTATTATTAAACATTACCGCAGTCGAGTTTCATCGTTTTATATTAGTCTGAACCAAGAGACTCCAACCCGTGAATTTAGTATCGTCTAATTATGAGTTTACCCTTTTTTTTTGGTTGAATCTAATTAAATTTTAAAACACTTCAATTATTTCAATTAATATTAAAACCACAACTTCACTATATTTAAAACTCTATCAGTTTAGTTTAAAGATAGCACACCAAACTGTCGCGACGTTAAGTTCTCGAAGACAGACTCCAACCAAGTTAAAACGAAAAAGCCCCGATTCCCTCCAAACAACGCTATTTAATAATGTTTTCTTTCGAATAAATCGACTTAAAATTTGTGCGACTTTCGTCTTTATGAATTCGAGGTTTCACTCCCCGTTAAGTTTAGAATTGCATAATCCCGTTTCAGATTTTTTTTGTTCTCGCCTTCCGAGTTGGGGTAAACACCTACCCTCTGCCGAGACGGGTACAGGCGTGTACTCGGTGACCTGACTTCCGGGCGCCCTCCCGTAAATGATTTTCGGCGATGTAGATTATTGCGCAAAATTATTTGATTATTTTTTTTTCGTACACGTGTTGTGTCCGTAATATTGGTTGATTTCCGGCCTATAGACTAGGTGTAGCTCATTTCTATATCGTTGTTTTCGAAATCTTTCCGAGAAATTCGCTATTGATATCGATAATATAATCGATAAATTATCCCAACTAACGGAAGCTTTTCACCTATTATGTCCAGCGCTTGCGCAATCCAGTATCCTTCCTTGTGTGCTGCCTTCTAGCATTTGATTGGTGTCTACACGATCCGTGGGTGATCCCAGGACACATATACCTTCCTCTCGGTGATGACATACGTAGGCATTCGTTCCAAAATTTGATTCGACACGTTTTTTGTAATTTCGCCTACCTGTTTTGACTCTTTTCGTGATATCCGCCGCATATCTTCTGGTAATTTTTCGTAACCCATCGCTGTCCACTACCCGAGTCGGTGACACCTCTTCCATCATGAGCTAAACTACCTTTCGGGTTTCTTTTCGATTCCTGGTCCTTTCTTTTCGGTGATCTACGCCCAGTACATCCCTGTTTTTACAGTTTCTTTGCGTCTAGTTTTAGCCCAACCCATATACTCTTTTCTCGCTTCATCCAGGAATTTCAATATATTATCCTCGTAACTTTGTTTACGCGCAAAAAAGGTCGTAAAATTTTGATCGTTAATCAAAGACTTCGTGACCCATTAACTTTTATGTCTTTTCTTAATTACCCAACTTGCATCTCCCCCGTGTTAATATAATTAGGCAATTTCGGCCAAACATCCCATCTTAAGTTAAAATTCGTGTCCATTGTCAACACTTGAAATAGCACTCAGAACTTCAGCGATCGTAAACAATTCTCTCTATGAGGATCACCTCGTAATATGTCTTCTGGACCAAAACATTCTAAAAAACCATCTTCTTTCGCCAAACCGTCACCCCCCTGTTTCGTTATCGATGGTTGGGTATCGCTTCGTTTCTACCTTAGAATGCAAATTTATCGTCGTTCTCCAAGTGCCCTTACACGCATCGTGAGACCGGATCCCAAGGTTAGCTCAACAGTAAATCAACCTAGAGTGTTTCGTGTCTTTAGACCGCCCTTAGTCTCCGTGATTGGCGAAAAATTTTTTAATTGATTTTGGGAATGATCTGATTCGTTGAGCTCCATCACGCCTCTTTTCAATTATTACGTGGTTAACACCTATTACCGACGTAGGTTTCTATAATAAAGCTTCTAGTATGTCCCAAAGATGTCCATAGTCTGTTCGTTCCTCCCTATTCTCTGAACGTATTTTAATTTATGAAAAAAAAAAAAATTCTTTACGTTCCTTTACCCCAAACAGGTCCATTACACAGTGCTGGTTTGAATCACACAAATGTGTTTAATTTTTAAAACAATTAGGTACTTACCTACCCAATATTTGAAAAAATAAATGATAAGTTTTCTAATACCTAGCTAATAATATCAAATCATTAGAAAATGCCCAAAGTTTTCTTAAAAGTTAGTTTGATTGCAAAATCAAGAATTAGAAAAACTTGTCCCAGGTGCAAAGTTTGAGTACTTTTCGTTATTGGGTACAATAAGTACAGGTACAAAAAAATACCGGTGACAAAATACTTGAGTATTTAATCTGACCTGAAGATTGAATAAGAATAAGTAATTGCTCAACTAAATCTCATAAATTCTATCTCGAAATCCATCTTGAGAGAATTTCTGTGATACCTAACTCCCCACAAAAAATTTCAGATGTGTGATTCCCCAAAAAAAGGTTTCAAATCCATGGGGGAGAGGTGGGTTGTTAGAGAACTACTGTGAAAAGTTATTACCCACAAAAAAAAATACATATGTGATTCCCCACATTTTTCAAATACGCCTCACCTCTAGATCAGTGGCCAATTCCCCAGGCGGAAGATCGACGCGGCGTCGGTGGATGTAGTCGATGGTCAACACCGTATGAAGCGGAGATGCACGGTGGTAGAGTGGTCATTGCGTTGGTGGTTCTATACCGCGTTGGCGGAGACCGGACTTGTAGGTTGTGTTCAGCACTGGTGAAGACCATGGGTCTTCCTGTTACTCGAGTGTGAAGTAAGAAAGCCGGAGGTACGATGGACGTGGTATGTAGATGATGGGAGGCTCCAACCGCGGGCGAAGCCAGATACGCTAGTATGTACCTGCCGCTCAATGCGGGACCCAGTTGCGGAGCGCGGTGCGGAGTATAGTGCGTGGGGGTGGCTGCGGAACAGCCGCCCTGGTCGCTTACCTGGGACTGAACGGCTGTGTGCTAAAGACTGACTGCTTAAGGGGGTATTTCACTATGTCGGGCTAAATATCTGACTAGCTATCCGTTGGCTGGCTTTAAAGATCAGAATAACTTCGTTATTCAACGGCGACCGTTTCACCATTGTTTCCGAGCTTCCGGATAGATAACACTCGAAATAGTCTGGCAACATCACAAAATGTTTGCAGTTACTCCATCTACTGCCACAGCTGTCATGCGTCACAGTCCGCACACCGCAAAGTGTGCATTTTTTTGGTTATGTTATGTTGATTATCAGGTCATTTTAGATAGATTCGTGTCGAATTAATAAATTGTTTCTTATTTTGAACACAATCAAATAATTCAGGATGGATCATACAAGCATTCAAATTCATTCAACAAAATTCGACTCACTTCTCCGCTGTCAAACTCGGAATGTTTTGACGCCATCTTTGATTCGAGGAATAGCGCCTAACGTCAGGTTCGAGCACTGATTAGTCAAATCGAACTTTAACCCGAGCGTTAGCGTTATTCAGATATAGTGAAAACGAAAAAATGACTAATCCGCGGATTAGTGCTTAGTCAGAACATAATCAGAGATAGTGAAATACCCCCTAAGACTAACTAGATACCGCATGCGGGCGCGCCTAATAGGAAACACTCTTTCGAGAACATTTTGGCAATCGAGAGTAGGTCGGTGCGGCGCACTTTCGCCACTCATCTCGTAGGTTCCAAATGCGATGCGCGTTACTTGAATTGGATGTTCTAAAACTTACTAGGAGTAGCTTGCCGCTACAACTAGTCCCAGGTGCAAAGTTTGAAAAAAAAACCATAATCGGCAAATCAATTCTCAAGTGCCACGCGAAGAACAACTTAGTGTGTGAAAACCTACTTTTAATATTGAAGAACACTAAGTAAAAGTTTCTCTTCACTAATTTTATTGAATTGAACCAAAGTGCAAAAGTACATCCGTTACCGCATCTGAAATAAAAAAAGCATTTTCATAAGTTCAGCTGTGGATATTGGACATTGTAGACCATAGATATGTTACTCACGTAGACTGGTTGTGCTGTCAGAATCAGCAGTTTCAGACGTACCAACCAAACGGTGTGTTTTAATCTGAGGCTGGTTTGGGGAGACCCTTTGACCTCTCCAACTGGTCTCTCGACCCATTGCTTTGCGCCGCAGTTCAAGGGATGTTCATTCGTCCGTCACTCCTGGACACACTGATCTATGGATTCCTACCCATCCCTCATACTTGTTTTTCCTTCCTTGAACGTCCTTTCCCTCCTTTCCTTGAGGAAACTCTCCACACAGCATCCCTAAGGATGACATGGGCCCTTTATAAATTCTATATATAATAATATACATATTCAAACATGTATATTCAGAATCAGCGTTTATCGATCTATATGAATAAGTATATATTTATATTTTAAAGCCATGATATTTTTCACTGTAGTTCCTTATAGTCCTTGCAACGAAAGTAAAAATATTTGCTAAACACGAATGCTTATTCCCTACAAGATTTAACAATCCACAAACATTTTACACTGGTTTAAATAAACCAGGACTCCAGGGTCCCCGTCCCGTCAGTAAATAAAGGGCTAAAATAATTATAAACAACCCAGTTTAAATTTAACCGCAATGTGGACACAATGATTATATTTTTTACTGGCGGTGAAGTCTTCGTTAGCCCTTCGATTTTTTCGTGTTTCCTGGTGATTTTTCCAGCAAACAAACCTGACAGCAGCCCTTAATTAGGGTTACACAGAACTACCCCTGCCAATCTCACTGATTGGGGTTGACTACCGGATTACAACCAACTGCCCTACGGTCACTAGGTACGTTACACTCCCTTGAATTTGAATTTATATACCAGAAGATCTGTACACGAGTATACCTTTGCAATACAAAGAACTAAAAATGTCCAAAATTATCCGAAAGACTATCTTGAAAATTGTAGATCTCCGATGTTTTTCAAAAAGGGCATATTTTCACCTGTCACAGGTGACATCTATATAATATATAGGTAACCTACGCATATTTGAATGCAAATTTGTGTCAAAATTTCAAAGCAATCGGCGAAGAACTTTGGGAGATTTAAGATTTTGTACAAACGAACATTTACATTTTTAAAATCGACTTTACTAAATAAAATTTTACCAATATTGACTTGGAAAGAAAAAAAAAGAATTCCAGAAATTCATTTACGCGAAATGATATGGTTTTGAAATTTCTACCAACATTATTTGAATTTTAAAAAATGACTTCGTAAATACATCTTCAACCATATCTGCTGCGGACTAGGTCTAGTTTTTTCATAGTTTTAACTAGTGAATTTTGGTGTTACCGAAGAGGGGAATAGTTTCAAATAATATTTTATCTTCTAAAATTTTGTGAAGTTGAATAAATACTGTATGTAATATTTTTAGTGAACATTAGCCTTTGGAAAGAGGTTGTAGATATTGCAATGTGCATTGAAGTAAGTATACTTGATGCGATGGACTCCAGGGTTTCTCGATTCTCCGGTGACCGGATAAATCATCAAAATGATAATTCATCACATCTTTAAAAAGTTATATGAAGTCATGGAAAGTGATGAAACAAAAACTTAATTAACTGGGTTAAGTAGGTCAGGTTAGTTTAGGTTAAAAAAAAAATTTTTTTCATCGTTTTTAATGACGACAATTTTTAAATTTGTGTTGAATTGTCACTGTGTTGAGTTATCATGGAACCGTTTTGGTAACCTTTCAAGTTGACACAACTATTTGAGAAGCGGGTCTAGTGATAGCACATATGTAAACTTTTCTGGTTCTTTTAGCAGAATCGATATTAATACACTCCGAGGGTCACTCAAGGTCACTGAGGTAGGTTCTCCATAGTTTTTCGATGGTTGCTGTCAGAACAGGATAGTCAAATTGGGTAATGAAATGAGATGAGGAAATGCAGGAACATTTGTTGGTGCATATTTTATTAATGCATATTTGCGTCTACAATTTGGATGTAACAATTTTTTTTAACTAGCCTAAAATCTATTTTAATACTATTATGTCAAAACATGGCGTAAAGAAAATACGCTTATCAACGAACTAGCTATTAAAATGAATTATTTTCAATTTTACGTTACTGAAATACTTGAGTTATCTAATTGATACAAAGTGTTTTAAAAATAAAATCTGACCATTAACCGTGTCCCACTTTTCCTGTGTATTTACCTAATTTGTGAATAATGTGTCAAGTTTATAAAAATAAATACGTTACCAATCTAAAAATATCTACATTTTTTAAATACAAAATCGCGGCTGTGCACAGTACATGAACAACAATAGAAAAAGTTAAATATTACTGCTAATCAGGAACCGAAATAAAGTCTCTTTTCCACAGGGGTAATGCAAATTGCTAAAAACAGACCGAGGTTTAAAGAACAAAGTTAAATGGTTATTACAAAACTTTGTTTTCCTTAAAACAATGAAACTGGCGAGTGGAAAACCCTTTTTGCCTTGAATTCAAATGGAACACGAAGATAATAAAAGCTTCTGTGAAAATTTTCCCGGCACGCAAAACGGTAATTTCCAAAAATAATACTTTATTGTGTAGTTGGACAATAATTGAACATTTAGACAGCGGACATTTTATTAGCATTTTCCCATGAAATAGTCGATAATATTATATCACATAAAGTGCCCGGAGTAAGTACCTTGAAGTATTTGACGACCTCTGTAGCGAACTGGCTTTCGCATTTGTTAAAAGAACCCCATATTGAATACAATAGAAACAAATGGAGGTATGGAAACATACCGATTATCACCATTAAAAATCCTCATACATTTAATCACTGAACAAATCTTCAGGTGGCGCGGTTAACCTTTTAAAAATTTACAAAAAAACTATTTTTTTACTTGTTCAGGCGCCAATATTGGCCCAATGAATTGAGCCAACGTGGACTTGGGGCTTTAGACGCAAAGCGCATGAATCTCAAAATCACTCCCGCATATCGATTTCTTGATGTTACACTTAATTACTAAAAAATGCCCAACATAAGAAAAGATTTATCGTGGCCTGTGTTTAGTGAACCAACACGGATTAAATACAACATGTTACCGACTTATTTCCATGTTCTAAATAACGAAATTTGTTTTGATTAAAATTTTTTATGAAATATCTTTAAAAGTAGGTAGAAAAAAGTGTTATAAAAAGCTTCTATTTATGTCGTAATCCACCATGACCTGCTGGAGTCAAAATTTGTTCCTTGCTCACTCTAATGAACTCCAGTTTACATCGTGTAAACCCTTGTAAAATCATAACATCTCCAATTACGACATATAGCCAGCTAAATGGCCAAAATATTGCCTATGTACGCTGCAATTTTTCATTAAAATCAGTCCAGTAGGGGAAAATAGCATTCATAAACTTCCCGCTTTTAGTTTGGACATATCCGAGTTTTGCGTTTGCACATCGGAATGGCAATATTTTTCTTGTCCGCCAGAACGGCCAGGGGCGTAACGGAAACTCCTGTAGGAATGGGCACAGCCCACTGAAGAGATAAACCGATAAAAGTTTAGTTTGATCATTTTAAAAATTTTTAACTTAACAATTTTTTCTTGAGCTGAATCAATTTAATTGAGTTTTTCGTCGAATCAGTATACTTAGTTCGTTGTAGTTTTTTTTTACAACTGATTAATTTAAAATTATATATCGACTGTGGTTTGGTAAAACCCTTCAAGCCACAAAATGAAAAATTTACAGGTGACGGTAAAAATGAATCATTTACGGATTCGTTAAACTAATTTAAAAACTCGAAGTTTATATAAAACTGGTTATTTATTTTTCAAAATATTGCAATTTTATTTATAATTTAGAAAAAAATGGGGGTTGAGCAGTTTCATGTACGATTTTTTCGAAATAACCTTAAAAAAAATTAAGCATAAATTTACTTTTAAAATTTGAAAATGCCTAAATTAGCAAAAATTGCTTTACCGTGTTGTACTTTTCTACAAACCATTCTACATAAAACCTCTGAAAAGTGACTCTGAAGATACTCTCGGTATCGCCTATATATATTAAGCGTGTTTATGACCAGATCTGAATAGCCAAAAACGTACCCACTTTCTCTTTCTTATCGTAAAGAATTGTTTTTCGTGTGACGTCACGAGACACCATTGTAAACATTTTAAGTTCACTTGAAAAGCTCATAACTTCGTCATTTCGGAAATATCGGAAAACTAAATTTTCTATCGTTTTTAAGTCTTTAAATTTACTATGACCCGTCAGTGACTGAGTCGGCATCGCGTTTGGGTCCCACCCAGGCGTAGTGTGTTCAATTCCTCGACTGGCTAAGTTTTTTATCACAACACAAGCAACATTTTGGTGTTAGTAGGAGATTTTAAAATATTGTCAGGTTACTCGTAACCCGGGAATGTTTGTCTTTCTTTTAAAAAAAAATTAATCAATATTTGATGTGAGGTAATAAATTTGATTTATTTAAATTTATTTTACAAAATAAGAGGAACCGGGTAGCTATGATAATACACTTGAGACTTGAGTGTGTTATTCATTAATACAATATAAACTTAATAAAAAATATAATTTTACCAGCCTTCTAACCAAACACCCAACTTCGTCGCATGAAAGAGAACACTCACAATTTCTGTAAAATTTAAGTCTACAAAAACACGAACTTTTCGAAATTTGTTGCTTCTCAAAATTAAGCAGAATCTCTCCGATTAGTGTTCCAGCTCGGGCCCTGGCCCAGTAAAAAAAATAATACTCCACTGACTATACTAACAGCACCAACGAACAGCCAACTGAATAATAATAATAAAATACGTAAAATAAATATTTATTCTCTACGAAAATGTCAATCACTCCTCTTTCGGCATTTTCGCGATATGAGGTCGCGCTCAAATAAAAAGTTGATGTTTTTCTGTCTGACATTCGTCAAATTCGTCAGCTGGCTGACGGGAAGGGTAACTACATTTATGTTGGCAGGGTTTTTGATGTGACAGTAGTTAAGAACCGCATTCCGAATTTCTACCGAAATTTAACGTACTCCCCTTGAATAATTTGAAGTTTGAATCAATTAAAAAAATAATAATTTGAAATAATCTCTGTGCATTTGTCGAGTTGAAAAAGTAGTTATATGAAAATTATATAAAAAATACCGGTTCTGTTATTTATCAAATTATAGGTAAGAAAAATTTACAGTGTTTCTTTAAATACAACTTTTGACGAGACAATTTTGTTTATTTTAAATAAGTCATGCTTTCTAAAATACTATTTGACTTGTACCCGGTGTTCCTCTGGTGATGAATTCTAGTGTACCTGAAAACTGGGTGCATTATTTTGTAAGGTGGAAATAATATTATTGTAAATTTTTCTAAAGGTTTACTATTAAGTATTTGTTTTAACTTGATCGTGTAACATTTTCCTCGTTCATCCCCTACTTCTTCTACCATTCACTTAAATGTCATGCATTCTGTTTACACGACGTATTATATCATTAGTACGATTCGGTATTTAAACAAAAAAATCTAAAAGTTTTGTCCTCGGCATGCTCTAATTAAAATGATACATTTGTCAAAAACATGAAATGTCGTTATAGAAGACGACCTCATTTTCAAATCCCTATTTTGTTTAATTTAATTGAAGGTAGGTACGTTCAATTCTAAAAGCCTCCGACGCTTTTGGTAAATGGTTAGGATATATTTGGTTAGATAGAAGAGAGACGAGTATGTAATCTTATTTTTTTTTTAATCCAACAGGACTAGGAGGGTAGTACAATCGCAGTCTGCCATGTTACATGATATATACATACGATAGAGAAATAATGTAATATTATGTTACATCTAATCTCTTACTGATCGTATCGTTGCATAGGAGGGAGCCTACAGAACCTCAATTCTGCCACTGGAAATTACTCCAATACTAATGATCAATATTTATTTATTTATTGGACAATTTTTATAGAGCCGCTTTTGTGAGATATCACTTCAGCGGCGCTTTACAGTTGATGCAGGTATTACAAAAAATATAAATATTACAAAAATAAATTAAGTTAAATAAAATGAAGTACAGGAACAGGCGATGAAGTACAGAAACAGGTGACAGGAAAATGGTGACTCTGCAGCAAGAATCCTAGGTGGTGAGGAAACTGGACCAGCTGCTGCAGCGAAAGAGTACACCGCGTCCACCAACAGTGCCAGCACGAGATTCGTCATCCGTCCAGGTATGTGTCTGATGCTAATTAAGCGCTGACACAGTATCCTCACATAGATAACAAACCTTGGCAGCACCGCTGTGACTTTCGGCAAGTCCATCATTCATCTCCATGTAATCTTGTTCCTGGTGATTGTGTTAGTGATGCAATGTGCCCGCAATAAAAGGCGACGGTTGGGATAATAAATAACCCTGGGTACTTGTTAGGGCCTTCAGAGTTTCCAAGAATTCCGTCGAAAACATCTGGCATACCTACAGTTACCGATTCTCGTCCCAAGTTTAACTTCAGCGAATTTCGAATATTTTTAGCACAATTTTCGATTATTCATTTTTAACACACTGCACTCTAATCACTTTACTATAAAGTTCTGATTACTAATTGGTAAGTTAATTTAAAATGTTGATTGACTGATTTCAAAAATAATTTCAAAGGGGTGTTGCCTCATTTCCCTTGAAAATACTAAAAAAAACACAAAGCGGTTAGAGGACGGCTTGACGCGTCCGGTTGCCACGAAGGGCGCTACAATACTCAAAGATCTGACTATTCAACCTCCCTTTACAAGACTTTTAAGTTCCACCGCTATAAAATACATTAAAAAATGCTACTACACATACAAAAAGATATTTCAAACAAGTCGTACCATGCCATGGTGAGTGCTGAGAGCAATAGGCAAAACACAATTATGCACTCCATTAATGCACACCAGTATTGCACAACAGTACTTCACGTACACTGGAGTGGTGTGGTTGAATTAAATAGCGACAGAGCCGATTACAATAAATTTAAAAATAAAATAAACAATATTACCTTGAACTTCGCATCACTTTTCACAATAGTTTTCTTATACTATTATTTAGTATATTCGTTTTACATTACATTAACTTTACATTGTTACATACGATTTTTTTTCTCTTCACTTTACTTTATATGTATAAAGTAAAGTGAAATTTTATTATAATTTGTACATGAATAAATCTTGGTAATCATGACGTAAACATGTCGATGGACTAAGCAATTAAAAAATAAAAAAGACTGCGCAGATATAATATAATATCTCCATAAAATTATAAATGGCTTTATTAATTGTTCAGTCATTTTGTCTGAGATTTTAGAGTCCCAAGCTCGAGAAAAAAGAAATCAATTTTTCATCTTTATAAATGCTCTGCTAATAACAGACTAAACGCTTTTATAATCGAAGCGAGTAACTTAAAAAATATATCCTAGCTAACATTGAATAATTTATAATTTTTAAAAACAAATTGCACGTTATTATGTTGTTGCTATGAATCCTGTTCAGTTGCATACCATTATTTTTATAAACATTTGTTCAGTTTAGTTGTAGGTAACATGGTTCCATGATAACTCAACACAGTGACAATTCAACACATTATTAAAAAGTGAAATAAAGTAATTAGAAATGATGAAAAAAAATTTTTTTTTACCTAACTTAACCTAACCTACATAACCCAGTTATTGAAGTTTTTGTTTCATCACTTTCCATGACTTTATATAACTTTTTAAAGATCTGATGAATTATCATTGTGATGATTTATCCGGTTACCAAGTAACATATTGGTGATTATTGCTGTTGGGAGTGTAGTGAACATATGTTTTTTATACATTGTCATTTATTTGTATTCTTCTAATTGTTTTTTTTATTTTTTTATTATTTATATAGATAATATTTGCAATTGTTGACCCTTTGTTTTTTGTTAGAATTTGATGTTTATGTGAAAATCTGTTATTAGATTTGATTTTATTTTTGTTTTTAGTGTATTATTTATTTTAACAAAACCGGATTCTGATTCCTAAATAAATAAATATTTTTTTGTTAAAAATGTTAAATTATAATTTTGTTTCCCATTTTACACACGAGTGGATACACTCTCGTGAAGGTAAATATGTTTTAATTATCTTCTGAAACACTTTATTATCATGTTATTGTATAAATTTACCTTGTAAATATAGATAAAAGTAAATTTAAAAAAAATTTATTTCAATTAAAAGATGGAGTAAATATTTTGAATGCAAGTTGCTCATGTTGTTGGTAAATGCTAGGTTTAATAGTAAAACCCTTGTAAAACATAAGAATTAGAAATTTTCTGCCTTTTGCAGTAAAATATGTATAACTTAGGCATGATTCACATATTCTTCTATTTGCCTCGGATTTCTAACATCCGTTTCTGACCGAAATACGTATTGTATTGTTCCGGAACAGGGCGGTGGAACACTTCGGCAGTGGCGGCACGTGGGGGCTTTATCGCGGACGTGCCCCGGCGAGCGCGGCGCACAGTGGGCTGAAAATCGGCTTTCATAGACATAGAGACTTGAATTTTCAAGGGTATTTTTTTTGGCTAGAAATGGATTCTGCTGATCATTACTATGCTATAAAATGTCGTACGAAGCAATTGCGTGTACAAATGAAGGAGTTATAATTTTTTTAAGAAAAATTTGTATGGCGCTGACATTAAAAATGAGGCTATCTCTGGAATCATAAGGTTGGCCGTTCTATCCTTACATACAGATAATACTACTATTTATTTGTATTTTTTTGACATACTTCATATTGTGGCGCAAGGTGCGATTTTTTTTTTAAAAATCCTCAAAGTTGAAAAAACCCTTTTTAATGTTGATGATTCATTTTAACGCTTAAATGCTTTTGGGCTTGCAGTGTAAATAAAATATTGTAAACTAGACAAAGCATACTCATATGTAAAGCATTTAAGCATTAAAATGAATCTTCAACATAAAAAAGTTTTTTTTTCAACTTTGAGGATTTAAAAAAAAAAAAATCACAAGTTTCGCCACAATACGAAGTATGTCAAAAAAATACAAATAAATAGTAGTATATTTGTGTGTAAGGATATAATGGTCAACCTTATGATTCCAGAGATAGCCTCATTTTTAATGTCAGTTCCATACAAATTTTTCTTAAAAAAATGATGACTCCTTCATTTGTACACGCAATTGCTTCATACAAATTTTTATAGCATAGTAATGATCAGCAGAATCCATTTCTAGCCAAAAAAAATACACTTGAAAATTCAAGTCACTATGTCTATGAAAGGCGATTTTCAGCTCACTGTGCACAGTTTTTTGGCTTGGAGTGTAAATAAAATATTGTAAACTAGACAAAGCATACTCATATGTAAAGCATTTAAGCATTAAAATGAATCATCAACAAAAAAAAGATTTTTTTTCCACTTTAGGATTTTAAAAAAAAAAATCGCACCTTGCGCCACAATATGAAGTATGTCAAAAAAATACAAATAAATAGTAATATTATCTGTGTGTAAGGATAGAACGGCCAACCTTATGATTCCAGAGATAGCCTCATTTTTAATGTCGGCGCCATACAAATTTTTCTTAAAAAAATTATAACTCCTTCATTTGTACACGCAATTGCTTCGTACGACATTTTATAGCATAGTAATGATCAGCAGAATCCATTTCTAGCCAAAAAAATACCCTTGAAGATTCAAGTTTCTATGTCTATGAGAGCCGATTTTCAGCCCACCGTGCGGCGGGCCCGAGCACGCGTGGGGCACGTCCGCCATGCAAAATGCCACTGATCTGCGTACCGGTATTAGGATGCAGCTCAAAGATGGTAATGTTGGCCCTGAGGAATATAATTTGCTTCAGAGCCTATGTCATCTTTTGGGATGCTGTGTGGAGGGTATTTTTTAAGGAAAAGAAGGAGAGCAAGTTCTGGAATGGTAAAAGATACGAGGGTTTCGTAGGAATCTAGGGGTTAGTTTTCCCAGGAGTGACGGACATATGAATATATACCCGGACACCCCTGCTAAATCACCAAACGTGGCGAACCACTTGGAGTGACTATGGTTTTGGTAATCCAATTAATGGTTCCCGGGGCGGCGGTACCCAATCCTGCCTCCCAAATCGAAATTTAATTTAATTTACTTGTAAAAATGCTGTATGTACTTTGAGATATTATTTTGCATTTATGTTTTATTTAATATAAACAAACCATACCAAAAATGCACATTTTTGATTTTCCGCCATATTGATAATTTTATTTATTTATTTCATGTAAACGCCCGAAGGTCTTTTACACACAATGCAATTTTTTAAATACAATAAAGACAAAGAGTTTACATAATATATAAGAATATACAGATTACATAAAATATAAGATTTATCAATGCATAGCTAACATGAAACATAAGAGTTTACGAAACATAGGTAACATGCAATTTAAGTAAGTGAAATAAAAATAGATGATCTGCCAATATCCTCAAAATCAATTTAATAAAAAAGTATGAAATTGTTGTTCACGTTAGCCTATAAACTATGTAACTTTAATTAACAATCTTCATTACGTTATATTATGATAAGAATCGACAAAAAGTCTAATAGAAAAACATTTATATCAATGTAAACATTACATTAAACTGAGCTTATATTTTGACACTGATTGGCAGCGGTAAACATCGATTGAACTATACTTATTACCAAGTCTGTGTAATTTTTGAATAGGCGAGTTTATGAAATAATTGTGCGGATGGCGTTTGTGACGTCACACCGGTTAACGTTTGCAGGGGCAGTTCCGGGTCCCGGGGGCAGCTGCCTTAACAGCCTGCAGAATTACTTACGTCATAACCAAATTCGTACCATTTAGGAATTTGCATTTTTAAAAATCAATAATACTTACTGAAAATATTAAATAATAATATTTTTTATGCAATAATCAGATACTGAAAAAAATATTTTGTAAAAATACCCCATCCCATGGTTAATGTTTTTACTTGTTTTTGAATTCCAACACACAAGAAAAAAACCCTCTTTTTGAAAATTATACATTATTTTCTTATTAGTTCTAATCAAATCCTTGTACTTTTGCATCGCCCAACATAGGAGTTGTTTTTATCATCTAAACACGCTCATTAAAGAACATAAATATACATTAATAAAATAAATATCAGAATTAATAATAGCATCTCCAAATAAATGTCTTCGATTATGTCCTCTGCGTGAGAACTGTATATAATTTTTTTTAATAGTGACAATCTCAAGTGACCTCCCAGATAAGTATGGTCCAGTATCTATATAATCTGCCTCTACAGAATTAAATAAATTGTAATATATGTCCATTAGCAGCATCACGTTCGTTGATCAAATGCATTGTTTGTATATATATATATAGTTTTATATTAGCGATCGACGAACCCGTGGATCTGTTAGACATAAGTTGATCATAGTTTTTCGTTTGTAGTCTTTAGTTAGTAATAAGATAGATCATTGTAGAAATATATTATATATTTGTACAGCGTCCTTGAGGTGATTTTTCACCAGGGCCTCAGGCGTCGCCATGTGAATATGGCGACGCCTCACCAATCCCTCCGGGGAATTAATGTAACGGGCACGTTATTGTTACCGCGCTTGTAGACAGTGCAGTGCGTGAAGCGATACCAAATTAAGTGGGCCTCCATCTACAAACTATGCCGCTATATAAGGGGCCGAAGACCGATAGGTCTCCCGGCCAAGGGGAATCGATAAATTATTACCTTCAAGGCGATGCACTACGTCGTGTAATATTTCAAATTGAGCCGCTATCAATAATAACCCTTACGTAGATAACGATAAGGTTTAAATTCCCGCTTAACACCATCCGCCTATTTTGATTTATGCAAGAAAAAAACATGGCCAAAAAGTGCCTTTTATTTTATTTTGTGGATTTTCAGGCATAAATATTTTTTTTTTCGATCATTTTATAAATAACTTAATTTGCCACATTATACAATAAAATCATAACCGAAAATGGGTTCGTAAGTAGGAGATTTTAAATTTTAAAGCAGTTTTCATAGGCCTTATACATTATTTTTTTCTGGGCTTATAAAAAAACTTATCTAAAAAATACTCGATTATTTATTTATTATTTTAAGGCCAGGATGTATTCTACTCGCAGTATTTAATTAAAGCATCTGAAACATTTGTAGGCGACCAAATTTTCAAACCAAAAACACGTGATTTTGCATTACTACGTATGGCATCGCCTTAAATTGAAGCTTCTATTCAATCTAATTATTAATATATTTCATATGAAATAATTATGAAACTCTAGTAGTATAACAAATTATTATAAGCATTAATTACTTGCCTGAATTATCCGTACAAATTGAAAACATATCCTGAGTAAAAATAAGTGCCGCCGACGGGGATTGAACCCGCACCCTCAGATGTCTGGTCAGGTGCTCTAGACCACTGAGCTACGTCGGCTTATTCCCAACCCGTCAAATAATTCAATATGTACAAGTACTTCAATCGACAATTACTGCTTATTATATTTTTTCATTCGGACACCTGATTCAATTTCTAAATAAATCATCACAACATCCTCTATAAATATGACTTCTCTTCCATCCCTGCACTGATCCCAGTGGCGTATGTAGAATAGCTAAATTTGCCCCCGTTCGTTTTCCAGTTGTGATGATATTTTCACTTTCGAGTAACAGATGGCCGAATTTAATTGAAATTTACTGGTGTTGTGTGAAGACTGGCCTATTCGCATGTAAATGGATGGTATTTGAGTGGATTGTGCGTGAGTTTCATAGTATTTTGCTTGTTTTTCTCCCTTTTTCTTCTTTACTAACTAAAACACCCACAAGAGATGAAGGTATGTTCAAATTCCCCACAAGTTCCTTTACTTCTATAATGAATATATAAAATTCTATTGAAATTGGCGTTTATTTTTTATTATCTAGGCCATTTTCGGTTTTTCCCTTTGCTATCAGGCTTTAAAAACAGACTTTTTGAAAATTTGTTGCGAAAGAAAACGAAATATATTATGTTTTCACAGTTATTGTAAATATTATTTTGCAATATGGTTGGATAATCAAGAAATGCCCAGAATCGAACAAAAATATTTTCCCAGAAAAAAAGCATCTCTTGAAAAATCTTGGAATGGAATTCTCGACGAATTGGTAACCTTGATGTGGTTATTGTAGATCATAGACATCTTAATCTCGTAGAATGCACAGACTGGTTGAAGTGAGACAACCTGCGTAATATCCAAGTGAGATTAGTATAATTAAAACAACGTAAAAACTAGTGAAACAGATTATAATAAAATAAATTTTAATACGGAAAATGTAAAATGTCATCCCCAGTACGGTAGCAGCGAAAACATTACGACATAAAATTATGTCAATACAAATCATAGTAAATAAATAATTTTTGTCTTAATTTTTATCATTTTACTACTTTAACACTTTGTGACCAAATAATAATTAGTAATAAAAAATCACTTTACGCAATCTGCATTGCTGAAATTAAAATGGTGCTTTAATTTAAAATTAAAGATATTAAAATTTAAAAAAAAATAAATTGAAAACTTTGCTAAATTTTATTTTTTAAAACTACTGTTGACCAGGTTTTGCTACAACCTAGCCTCTTTAATATTCAAATGTAGCCCTGAAGAAGCTATGGTCGTAAATAGGTATAAAAAGTGATGTTAATAATTATTAATAGTTATTGTTTTATTATAAATTAAAATGCTACATCACAAAGTATCTATTCCGTACGAACATAATACAAGTATACTCGTATAAAAAGTTGTTTTACTGCAATACATCTCTTTAAAATGTCTTTTAAAACTTAAAAAAATTGGTTTGATTGAGTATTGAACCTTCCTACCCAGAAACTGGAGTCGATAACTCAACCTACTTACTAGGACTGACATTTATTTCGATTAACGAAATTCAATTATTCCGATTTCATAAAAATACGCATATCTCCGCTTGTGTGTACGTGATTGCCACCAAAAGTTGATAGAATGCATCGTCATCGCTAAAGAGTATATCTGCTGAGTTTCAGCTCGATCGAATGACGGAAAGTGGACTAATTTCCGCTCTCAAGATTTGCATTAATTCATTAATTCATTCCCAAAAACAATAGTGAATTTCAAAAAGAATTATTTAAAAATATTAAGTTTCCTCAATAAAATTACCTTTGTTTAGAACAACAACTAAACTTGCAAAGTTTCAAAATATCTGTATAAAAATATTGTGTAATGATTCGCATACAGTTCTTTCAGCTTCTCATTCCTCCAATCATTCGCATGCCCCTTTCCCGACACATCGTTATGTTCATTTTATCATATAATTTGCATACAAACCTTTCCACCAGACGCTTATACAAACTTAGAATAACTACTTCGTGAAAACGTAAGGAGCTGTCCGTGATGAAAAACTAACAATTTTGATTTAGAAATCACTCCTTTGGAATTACGCAAAGCGATGAAAAAAGCTTTAGTTTAATTTTTTTGTAGCGAAAATCTTCTCAGTGTATATTAGAGATTTTCAAGTGTGCGAAATTTCATCAAAAATTATCAAAGTAATGGTTTAGTTGGTGGGAAAAGGGGTTGTGTGGGATTTTTGTAATCTCACGTGTTCCTCTCGTTCCTCTTGTTTTGAAGGTCAAATTTTATCCATCTCGGAGTAAATCTATAGATATATAAATATAACATATTGACATGCCCAGTCACGTGTCTGGCAGATATAAGACATCTAAATCAATTTTTATTGAAGGAAGTGAAAATGTAAGTAAACAAGTATTTTTCTTATTGATAATGAAACTTTTTGTTTTTTGTTTTTAGTTTTCTGTAAATGTATACATTTATACAATGCGGTTAAGTTATATCTTCCGTATTTTTCAGTAATAGTAGCAGTCGATGCTGTTTGCGATGGTAATAAAGTGACAAAATCACTATTAAATTTTAATAATATGTAAATGAAATCCTTAGCACGGGAGATCCCAGTGAGGATCCATATATATTTGTTACAAAAAAATAATATAGTAAAACGCTTACTATTATTAGTTGGCCGATGATAACTGAAATATGTGACGAAAGTCTTATACGTAATATCTTCTAAGTATCTTGAGAACACTGCATTTAATTTAGTTCTATAATATATCTAGTAGTAGATTCCCTTGAATCATCATTATTCATCTTGTCAACATAAGAATTGGCTTCCCCGCACAGAGTTTTGTCGGCCGGGCGAGCCGAAGAGTTACGAGGCTTGCCGGATGAAGCGTCGCGCGTCGTTTCCTAAGAGAGCGTCGTCTCATCTTGCTACGCAAGAGTCGGTTTTATCCCTCTAGACGCGCCAAAAGATGTTTCAGATAAAAAACATAGCCACTCCGTCACAGATGCTCTTCTTTATATAGTATACCACCTGAAGTTCCCGGCATTACCCAGGCTTTACGCAGAGTTTTTTGATAACAAATGTAGACAGTGACCTTCCTATTATTTTGAGGTAAGTGTGCAAAATGTTAACAATCTCAGAATAAAACTTTAGATTTGTATAAATAACAAAGCCACGCCGTCACAGTCGCTCTTCGTTATGAATAAAGAAGATAAGTAAATTTACGAGACCAAAACATATTTTTAAAAGGGAAGGGAAAAAAGATGGAGAAGAGGGAGGTGGGAAATGTTTGACCTGAACATCCTACCAGTAAGACTAATGACCAGTAAAGCACCATAAACAATAAAAATCGCCCAACGCACCATAGATATAAAGCTTGTAGGAGGAAATCTACCAGACCATAAAACAAATTAATGGCTTAGAGACCATTCCCACGTCACGGACATTACTAGAACAATGGGCACAACCTAAATAATGAGACCATGCATGGTCATATGTAGCAAGGAAAAATTGTGGCTGGCCACTCTAGGTGAATTATCCCCAATGCCTAACCAGCGCAATTATATTACAGGATGGCCGCTCGGGGAATATTTGGGCACATAGCGGCAATGTTTATTAGTTATGAGATCGAAACCTAACTTTTTTTCTATTTTACCAGTCTTTTGCTCCAACAACAGTGTTAAATATTATTTTCAAGTAAAGTGCACAGACTTCGTAAGGTGATTCTGCGTGATGTTATACGTAAAGAAATATTAACAACTGTTTTCGAAATTCTAACGTTTAACGGTAGTTTTCAGGTAAAATAGATGATTTTTTTTTGTATGGCAAGTAGTGGAAACTATTCTTCCTTAGAAAAATATTTTTGTACGCCAAAAATGTACAATGTTTCGAAAGTTAGTTTAATTAATTATTGCAAACAACATTATTTACAGCAGCAAAAAAAATAATTATTTCTACAACAATATCAATCACTTATAAAAAAAAATCTTTATTTTCTCCACCGATAAGGATCAATGGTAAGTAGTCGCCATAAAAAAATAAAAATTTCGAAGCTTTGTACCATTATAAAATTATTTTTATACTGTACTAGAGGACTTTTAAATGGTTTGGGGCAAATATTTAAGTTAGTGAATTCTAACAACGCGAGTACCTGACAACTGGGTGCATTTTTATGGTGGAAATAATATTATTGTAATAAGTATCTTATATTGTAATAAGTTCACTTGGTCGTACCGTGTCTTCCTCGGGCTTCATTCCTTGTCTTCGAGCATCTCTGATTTTTTTGTACCATCCACTTTATGTAGTATCATGAAAACTACAATGTTATGTGGAAAAACTATATTATGGGTGTGATGTTTGGTAATAAGTTGGGTTTTAAAGCGATAGATGGCATCAGTCATAAAGCTTACTCCAGAGTCCGACAGATGTCGCTAGAGTGTAGCAATTGCCTGTGGGATATTATTGCCAGACAACAAGCTTCTAGAAACAGAGAATTACCAACCCTCGGGTAATGAACAGTGTAGCTAAATCCAGACTTATTTATTGTAACGTAAATAAACGCAATTATAGTAAAGAACCTTGTACTTTTCACAAAAGTTCCCAACACTAAATCTGCAAGTAAAGCAGAGATATAACAATGTCGAATTTAATTCGACTCCGTATCTCATTTCAGTGCAGTGACAATGCGTTCTCGACTTTTTCTACAATTTGACCCACTCTCTAAAAAATTCTGGTACTAATAAGAACATAATTAGAAATTTTCAGTAAAATCGTATGAATTGTATAGAAATGCATACGTGACAAATAAAGAAACATTCATTTTTATATAATATTAATTTTAATAGATTATCATTAATTTTAATTAAATAATAGTATCCCATCACCTCACGCATTCGTGGTAGCCTGGGTGTCACTGACATAAACAGTAAGCTAGAGGAACGACAGTTAAGATGGTATGGGCACATAAGACGGAGACCACCAGACCACACTGTGAAGCAGGCAATGTCTATAGAGCTTCAAAGACAGTCATCCAGAGGTAGACCAAAGAACTCCTGGATGACCCAATGCTCCAAAATCCTACAAAGAAACGGCCTAGATGAAAGCGACACTCAGAACCGAAGAAGCTATAACCTGAGAACGAGAAGAGCCGACCCCAACAGCCTACCTAGGCAATGAGTTGGGATAGTGCTAGGAAGAAGAAGAAGAATAGTATCCCATCACCATTTAGATATAGCTTTATAGCGAGTAGGTACTGTAAATAATTGTTTATTAACTAGCCACATTACTCACCCAATTTTGGTAACACTAACGGCCATGTGAGTAGTTTATTTATGGGCCATCCTTACGCCAGCCAGCCGACAGCTCTTAGAATTTACTCATTCTCCGTAATAATATAGTAATAACTAACTACAGTACAAACATATAAAATATATAAAGAGTTGACAATAATAAGAGAGAGAGAAACAATATTAGAGGGAGGCAGATCATCAGACCGTGCTAGGTAGAGGGGTGGGAGAGAGAAGGGGTAAACTGGGCAGAATGTGAACAGCTTTAATATTGAAATTCTCGTTTATTTGAAATAAAAAACAGTATTATTTTTAAATTATTATAAGCAATATTTAGTCGCCTGCAATATCAACACAAATTGAAAATATCTCCCGAGTAAAAATAAATGCCGCCGACGGGAATTGAACCCGCGCCTTCTGATGTCCGGTCAGACGCTCTGAACCTCTGAGCCACGTCGGCTTATTTCCAATCCGCCAAATAATCAAATATGTACTAGTACTTCAATCAAATTGACGGCCGGCATAGTCCAGTGGTAATGCATTGGACTGCCATTCCGAAGGTCGCGGGTTCAAACCCGGCGTGCGCAAATAAATTTTATTTGATTAATTTGTGTTATTTCACATTAATTAATTAAAATAATATATAGTATATTTGCGGAACGTTCCAGAGTGGAAGATACTACCAGTATCGCCCTGGTGTAAGACCACCATTCAGAATTGAAACGTTGCTCCAAATGGCTTTAGCTGTGTTAAGTGACTAGATCTGAATAGCCAGGTACTTCCCCACCTTCCTCTTTTTCTTCCCCACTTACCTTCAGCCTCACAATACCCCCCAATTGGGGATGCCATAGTCTCACTGGCTCCAGACGGGAGCAGTTGGGACTCTTGTGAGGTATTCACTATAAAAATAAAAAAAATCAACAATTACTGCTTATTATATTTTTTCCACCTCTAAACAACCAACTTTATTTTTGTAGGAAAGGCTTTGTTAGTGCTAAATTTCCCACTAGATGGCGTCGAGATATATTATTAATTCCCGTCGGAGGCATTTATTTTACTCGGGAGATCTTTTCAATTTATATTGATATTACAGGCGACTAATTATTGCTTAAAATAATTTATTTTCCTTTATGCTATGCATAAAAACCTTGTCTTATAAACATTAGTTTATCATTAAAAAAATAATTATTAATTATGCTTTTTTATAAATTATCACATTTTATATTTCTGATTGACCGTAAATTGTGATTTCTTATTCAATTCTTAATATTAGTTAGAAAGTGATTTAAAATGTCTCGTCAGTACTAATAATTAAATTATTAAGCTCATCGTTTGGCTGCATCGTCTACAGTGTGGTACAAATGATCAGAAGAAGTTTGAAGTTAGCACAGGGTGGCCCGGAAGAAATGCTACAAATCAATTGCTCGCAAATAAGTGAGAGCAAGTGGAATTGCAGAAAAGGACATTGCGCTTTATATAACACACGTCAAAGTATAAGAACGGGTTGGATTTATTTAGGGTGACAATGCTTTAAAATACATTAATATTTTATTATTTTTTCACAATTCATTACTAGATTTGATTTTTAATGTATTATTAAAGTATTTATTTATTTTAAAGTTGTGGATAGCCTCTCTGGCAGAAACAACAATATCCATGGAAAATTGGAATGAATTAATCTGTTGTCGCTATTTTATATTACTCATCTTGTTATTATTTACACATCTGAGTCTGTTGGAATCAAGAGTCGGTATAAAATAAGAATATGTATTTATTTTACATATTTATTTATTTACAGAGGTGGCTCCCAAATTCAATCGTTGGGCGTTCTTGAGATTTTTATAGGTTTAGCAGCTGGTTACTATTGAAGAATCTTTTAGCCCTATGAAAGATGCCCAGTTTCTTGGAAGTCAGATTTACTGGGGCTTCTATAGACCCCTGATACTTGATGTGCTATGAAAGAACTTTATTTTCCTGAATTGCGGATATTTGGAGTTTGCAAGGAATAAATAACACCCAAAATAATTTCACGATAGACAAAAATACCCCCTTATTGGTAGCAATTGATACATCTCCTGTCATTTGTCATTTGAAAATCGTAAACTCTTTTTTTTTTAAGATTTGAAATTTCTGTTTCGGTTGAAATCAAAATAATTCGTTTGTTACAATTGTCACCCCACTCTGGTGCAGCACTAAATACACAAAAGCTTCCCTCTTCGTAAGGAAAATTCATAAGAAAACTTTTACGAACGAATCGGGGGAGGGGGGGGGGGGGGGTTAACTTGATGTCGGAGAGGGGCAAGAGGAAGGGGTGGATGGGGAAAGAGAAGGGGAAGGGGATTTTTACGCTCGACCAATCGGAAGTCTTGGGACAAATGATTGCCTTCTGTACCACTGGCGATAAATCCAGCTGGAACTTTTCAAGCATTTGCCTCCGAGAAGCAGATTTGCCATGAATTGGTCGAATCAACTTGGCTACGTGTTGTTAGCTTTTTCTTTCCAAAGTTGTCTGAACATAAATATTGCAGTATTTTAACGGTCGAAAGTTAGGAAAAAGGTAATCAATTTTTCAGTTATTTTTGTTCGATAATTTTTTTGTGTTACTATACACATTTGCAATAACTGTCTAAAAATTGAACTGTTATGATTAAAATATAGATTTAGTAAATAATGATAATAATGGTACCTGCCTATTTGAGGTAATAGGTACCTACCTACATCCACAAGTATACAAAACAAACAAATTTGAGGTAATAGGTACCTACCTACATCCATAAGTATATAACACACACAAATTTGAGGTAATATGTACCTACCTACATCCATAAGTATATAACACACACAAATTTGAGGTAATAGGTACCTACCTACATCCATAAGTATATAACACACACGAATTCGAGGTAATAGGTACCTACCTACATCCATAAATATATAAAACACACAAATTTGAGGTAATAGGTACCTACCTACATCCATAAGTATATAACACACACAAATTTGAGGTAATAGGTACCTACCTACATCCATAAGTATATAACACACACAAATTTGAGGTTATAGGTACCTACCTACATCCATAAGTATATAACACACACAAATTTGAGGTATTAGGTACCTACCTACATCCACAAGTATATAACACACAAAAATATTAAAAAAAAAATCTATAATTTGTAACAAATCGTATAAATAACGAGATAGTTATTTAAAAAAAATATATATTATAGCGACTATTTAAACATTGTACATACAAAATATGATGTTGAATATATGTATAGCAAATTGTTTCTTAGTCCTCCTCACTAGGGTGACCTGTGCTGAGGCGGACTAAAGTTATTTATTTCTGTTTTATTAGTTTTCTATGTCGTTTTTAATGTTTTGTTCATTAATCTCTCTCAGCCAGATTTTTATTCTTGATTTATAATCATTCAAATTTTTTATTCGCTTCGTATCGCGGGGAAATATATTGTGGAGTTTCGTCTCCAAATAAATATAATTTCTTTGCCCGAATGTGGTTTTATGCCCTGGAATATTTTTTTATGACATTGCGATTTTACCTTGTTTGATGAATACGCGGTGTTGTAGAGGTTTAATTTTTAATAGTTTCATTTGGTACATTAAAAATTTTTTTTTCAAAGAGTGTTAAGAAAAAAATTCACTTGTGAAAATGTTTTATTTTATTTTATTGAAATCTTGACCACCTCGAAGAAAGGAAACAGGCGACCATAATCTAAATCTTAGGGAAAATTCAGTTTTAATTTTTAAAATTCTAGGGTACCTATCCCAAATATATGGCAAAGGAAAACAACGTAACCCACAAATAAGTCTCAATTATTTTATGGTTAGGAAAAGGGTAGTAAACCATCTGCTAAATAAAATGTACTGATATTTGAAGTTTTTTTTTAATAAATTTAGGACGGGTTGTTTCGGATAATTTGAACAATTCATCAAATTTCAACGTTCATTTTCGGGTTCTGTGAAAGACTTATTCAAGTTCTTGTCTTGATGTATATATTATGTTTATGGGTAATGGGTTAAAACACACCGTTTGGTTGGTTCAACTGAATCTGCAATGTTAACACAACCAGTCTACACGATTAATATATCTATGTTCTACAACTTTCAAATCAGGGTTGCCAATTTGTAGAAAATTCCCCAAATTGCAAGGAATTTCTATGATTTTCAAGAATTGGGTTTTTTCGGCGAAAACTTTTTTGTGGGTAAAATAAGTAATTTTAAGAACAACGAAGGGATGTTATAATAGTGTACCCATATACTTGCTACGATGAATAGGTGGCGAACGTGTTTAGGAAAAAAAGTTCAGAAAATGTTTGAAGCGTAAGTTTTCAGAAATTAGAATAAAATGTACATATATATCAGGTCAAATGCTGTTGGTTAACAATGTAGAAATTATCCACTTTTCTCACAATTATTTTAATTTCTTTGTCTTAAACAACATAAACTGCCAATTCAGTTCAGTGTTTTTGATGCGGTAAATACCTAGCAACTTAGTCCCTAGTCACTCTAGTCACTCTAGACTGTGACACTACCCACTACTATAATACTGGCGCGTTATAATTGTACAGCGGATAATACTGCAGTACGGTCACGTTAAGGTTTTAGCGCAAATGTAATCTCGTCATATCAGGTTAAGGCACGTAGGGACCACGTGAATTAAGTATCTAATATAACATAGTACCTACGTAACGTAATACGGTCGGAGCGTTTTAAAATGATACATTTTAAAATCGTAGTTGGGTGGAGTGAGCGGAATTATTAATAAACTAGCTTGCTTGCGTGAAAACTTTCATTAAACTGAAATATATTTTTTCGTTTTAAAATTGGTTGGGTACTACAAATCACAAATGGTTAGTTTGCCATTTTATGTCATCGGGAAAAATTAAAACGGGTTTTCCAATAAGAGGTGTTATTTAGAATAGCCCGCTATTTTGGTAGATTTTACTTTTAAAGCTGTTATTTTTTGACATTTTACAAGTAAAAACTACGTCGTTAATAAAAATGGAACAATACACGCTTCAACAACGCATTAAAATTCAGTTGAGTGAATCAAATGCAAATCATCTTGAGTGATGAGGCCCATTTCCACCTCGGTGGCTTCGTCAACAAGCAAAATTGTCGCATTAGGGGCTCGAAAAACCCAAGAGTTAATGTCAAAAACCCTCTCTTTCCTCAACATGTGACTGTTTGGTGCAGTTTTTGGTCCGGTGGAGTCATTGGACCTTACTTTTTTGAAAATGAGGCTGGAGCAACAGTTACGGTGAATGGATTGCGCTATCGAGAGATGATTAATGATTTTTTTCTGGCCGGAATTGGATGGTATTGATTTGGATAACGTTTACATTCAACAAAATGGCGCTACGTGCCACACAAGCAACGAAACCATTGATCTTTTACGATTGAATCACACCTCTTATTGGAAAATCCTGTACATCGGAAAACGAAATTATTATACTCAGGTACGAAAATCTGACATGATATAAGTTGTGTTCTATTCTTTTTTATTTGATTACCGCACTAGGATTCCAATTGACTGGAGCCGGTGGGAATATGGTATTGGTGAAAACATCCTAATTATTGGGGTATGTTGTGAGGAAGAAGAGAACGTGGAGGGAAAAGAGATGGGATAGAAGAAGGTTGGAATATAAAATATTAGCGTGAAAAACGCGGGCAATTTTGTGCTATGATGCGTCGCTTGGACTCAAACAGGGCTACCACTGCGAAATACAAATTATTTAAACAGTTTTCATTGATTTTTATAATTATTTATTTTGGGATATTTTGTTGATTTGAACAAATTTTGTGCGACGTGAAGAAATTTGGGAACAGTATGGGAATGACCTAACTGTTAACCGACAAAACCGAGATACGTATGACGTCATGCGTGCCCCGTAAGATTCAAATCGTTTCGTTGGGATTAGAAAAATTCAAATTTAGATAATTGTTTAAACCTCATTGACAGCTATCAAAAATACCGAATAATTAATCGAATTTCTTAATAGTTGTACCGGACAGCAGATGGATGTACCTAAATAATTAAGGAAATTAATATCTCGTATCACCATAGACATATGAATATTAGTAGACCTGCCCTAAGTGATTAAAAGCGTATTATCCCCACTCCCCATACCGGTTCCATTGAGCCGGCTGGGTCCGCGTATGGCCTCAAGTGAAATTTGAAAACGTGACGTCATCATTCTTGTGCGAACTATGGTCGAGGCATCATCGGTTCATTTTACGAAATAACACGGCAAAATGTTTACTTGTACTATGAAAACTGGTAAAAATAGATGCGAAAAAAGAGAATAAACCCAATTGTCGTATTACATTCCATATATAAGCATTATTTTATTTTATTTTAAGCATATTCACATCGTATAATTTGAATCAGTTGTTACTATCACATCGAGAAACGTCTGGACGCGAAACACAAAGCTGGTTGGTTGCTGGGAAGTAAATTATGAACATTTATAAAAGTGTCTTAACTAAATACTCTGAAACTAACTACGACTCTGAATATAGAAGCTGCCTTACTTTGCCGAATTTGGACTTCGCAAATTTGTTCATAACGTGGCGAGTAATTTGCGCTCCCATGTAAAAATGTCTATTCATTCAAAGCAGATTTTACTTTTAAGAAGTAAATGGTGATATTATAATGCGAGATGCCTATTTACTGTCAGATTGATTTATTGACGAATCACAGTCAGCTTCACTCCCTTCGTTCTTCAACAGTTGATTTTACCCCTCGCCTTTATCTTCTCGTCTATTAATTCCTATGTCTGTGCGTATCACACATTTTACAATGCCGAATCCTTTGAGGCTTATCTCGCACGATGAGTCATCTTGATAAGATTTTAAATCACCGTACACGTGTCATATCGCCATTTCAATGATGAAATACTCGCACGACAAAACTGTGGGACCTTAGTAATTAATTCTCGGCACCATGACGCATTCTAATATTTTTGTTTAGATATAATAATAATAGCTCCATATTAACACGTTTAGAAACAAATCTCTCTCATGTGACTCTTCCTTAAGGGGGGGCTAGGGTTTTAAAATTATTTTTTTTGCATTTTTTTAAAAAATAAATGCTTAATATGTTGAGAATATTGTGTTCAAATTTCAAGTTGATTGGAGCAAAATTGACGAAGTTACGAGTATTTTTATACCTGTCGGATTTTAATCCCTACCCGACCATACGTATAAGCCTAGCAGAGCAGGAAGCTGAGAAACAAACTAAAGAAGGCAGGATTCGTCGTAGACAGGAGCAAAAATGTGCTTTAGACATCATGGATGATAGCAACATCCTTTATGGACCTGGCATTGATGATTCAGTGTGAGGTAAGCCGATAAAATTTGCTTATAAACGTTTACCAGATTTTTTAGTGTTCAAAACTTTATAGCGTTTTTCCCACAACTCATGTTTTCAAAGTCGGTGACCGTCATAACTTCAAAACTACTGCACTGATCCTTTTGAAATTTTGAAAACTATTTCTGTATATAATTTACGAGGTAACGCTGGAGAGTTTTTTTCAAATTTGTAAATAATTATTATTTTACAATAACAAATTAGCCGATTTTTTTCACTAAAAATAGCGTTTTCCCCTTCAAAGTGTTCCAAAAAAGTGAAAAATTAAAATTTCGAAAAACCCTCCCAGCGTTACCTGGGAAAAACTATTATCTAACGAATGAACTTTGATTTTTTGATTTCAGATGACCCAGCACCGAGTTATGAGGGGCACCGCCATTCTACTTTTTTTTAGACACGTCCGAATAATTGCTGCCATTGCCGTGTTTTTTAATATTTCTCCGTGAAAATTTTATACGACATTCTTAAAATGTCATACTTTACTGTCCTATTAGATTTAATAAAGAAATTTTAACTGTGTTGTCACAAAAAATTCACAAAAAAATGCCTTTTTTCGTACGAATTAACCCTAGCCCCCCCTTAATTGAGCTTGTCTGAACCTTTTCTGGTTTCTTATTATTATTTATTCGAATATTTATTTCAATCATTCTCACGCTTGTGCGTTTTTATTGCTCGGCTCAGAGTATGAAGCTAGCAGCTTGTACAGCATCAACCTATTTCTTAAACAATTTCCACTCTCGTGCCATTTGGATTACTTCAGCGATACATTTGGAGATGAAGTAGCGGAAACATAAATGGTACTATCAGTATCTGCACTAACTTCGGGAGGTGATTTTACATGATGGTAGAAGAAAAAAAGATTGATACCTTTTTTCGAAATTCTAATTTTTTTTCCCTATACTAAAATATTTTTCCATAGAAGAGTATTTATTTTCCCATACAGACAATCCAACTTTTTTAAACTAAAAACTACTTTAAAACGTTGGAATTTCTAAAAAAAAAATTATTTTTACTTCTAAAATCATGTAGAATCACCCCCCGAAGTAAGTGCAATTTACCCTCGGACACCCTGTATTATCATAATACGAAATTTACAGTTTTTTTTTAAATTTCGAGAAAACGAAACAATTATTCTAAACATTGACGGCCTCCGTGGTCGAGGGGTAAAGCTCTCGACAATCAAGCTGGAAGTAGCGGGTTCAAATCCTGACGTGCGCAAGTAAATTTTATTTGATTAATTTTAGTTTTTTCACAATTTATTAATTTAAAATAATAAATAGTATATTTGCGGAACGTTCCAGAGTGAAAGATAATCTCAGTATAGCCATATATATATTTCCACCGTTCTCTTCTCTACCTCCTTCCCCTTCACAATATAATATAATATAATATATAATATAATATAATACTGGCCCAATTAAATTTTTTTGTACCAGAGTCTCACTCTCGAGGACGTCATCACAATCTTCTATATAGTAAAGCAAGCCGCACTAATTTATTTATGAACTCACCTGTGGGGAGAGCTACGTGCTTTTTGAATGCGGTATATAAAAAAATAGATTTATTTTTTGTGTCCTATAGCGCATTTGCGAGATTTTTGGCATTGCATATATACTGCATAAATGGTACAATTATAACGTCTTAGGCTATATTACCTGTAATTGTTATAAATAAATGTACAAATTATATAAATAAATATATTCAGCTTCATTCCCGACCGGAGATGCTATAGTCATACGGCTCTAGACGGTTGTAAGCAGTAGAGCACTAGTGCGTAATTCACATAAAAAAATACAAAAAAAATTATTGAAGGAAAAGTCGCAGAATTTAATGCTGAAAACAACCTGTTAGTAAAATTGAGAGAGATTGCATGGAATCCTTTATCTTTCTGTATCCTGAAAGAGAGCAGGTGTTTCAGGACCATTTTGTTGCTGCTTCTATTATATCCGGATGCACGAAACCTGATGCGATCCTAAACAAAGCTTCTCAACTGTAACGTCTTTTATTGTTCAATTGTAACAATATTATTTGTACGATATGATCGTGAGATAATACAGACAGATAAAATAGGATCATGAGAGAATACAGAAAGATAAAATAGGATCATGAGAGAATACAAAAAGATAAAATAGGATCTTGGGAGAATACAGAATGATAAAATAGACTCATGAGAGAATACAGAAAGATAAAATAGTATTATGAGAGAATACAGAAAGATAAAATTTTGTGGGCTTACTGATGAGAAGATAAAAGGCAAAAAATAATCGTTTGGTGATAGATGTTTCTGAATGTTTATATGTTTTTCAATTTACCTTGAGTACAACAAAAAATCATTGAAGACAATATTAGCGACTTACAATCGAAAAATGTGAAACAGAAAAAAAAACAGAAAAAGTATTCAGTCACATCTAAGAATTGAACACAAGACCTCTTTCTTACGGGGGGATATATTTTCTAAGACTATCTTTACATCTATAGTGTTTAGTTCGGGTAGAATCTGGAAATCAAACATAAAGATGGCATCAACATGTGCCACTTCCTTAACCTATTCCAAAAATAAAAATATTCAAAATGCATTGGTTCATTTTACAGAGCATTGCATGGTTTAATGAAAAAAAACTCACAATCGTTAACTCCTTATCTTTTGACATATAATTGAGTTTTCAAAAGATGGTGATTAAAATTCATTTTCAAACTGAAAAAAGTTTCGTTGATATGCAAAATTTCAGAAAAAAAATCCAAATTTATGTTCCGCGATGTTTTACTGTTGGTATGTTTTCTAAATTTTTCTGGACATAATAGCAATTATTCATTGGGTAATATATTTTTTTAAAAAGCTACGATTTTTCTTGGTTTTTTGCATGTACATTTTGAAGGCCTCCGTTATCGAGGGGTAAAGCTCTCGACCACGAATCTAATCTAAAATAATTCAAGCTACATTTGCGGCAATTTCCAGTGTAGGCGATGCTCTCACCATCGCCTGGGTGATAAACTACCATTCAAAATTGAAAACTTGCTAAAAATGGCTTCAGCCGTGTTTGGTGACCAGATCTGAATGGCCAGTTCTTCCACCTTCCTCTTACTCATCTCCTTCCCCTCTGCACTACATTCAAACACTCAACATACCCCAATAGGGGATGCCATAGTCTCATTGGCTTCAGACGATTGGAAGCAGCTGGGAATCTCATTCGGTATTCCCATAAAAAAACAGTGAAATTAACCACCAAAATTACCAAAAAATCCAGATGTGACAACCCAAATTATCAAAAAGTCCCAGATGTGACCGTTTCCTTTTCTGATTTTTCTGTTTTAGATTTTCGTTTAGCAATCACTAATATTGTCTTCAATATTTAAATATTACAATTTGAGGTTTTACTCAATAAAGTTATTCCGAAAAATAAATAAAAAAAAACCCAAATTACCATTTAGATAAACACAAATTCTTACCCTGAAAAAAACACGACGTTAAAAATCGTGTAAAATTCCAGCATTAAATATTAATTAAGCCTTATTAAAGAAAATAAATTGTTAGTCGTTTAGATAGGACCACGTTATGTTCAGCAAAAAAAACTGGCAAACTGCGGAAATACACAATAATCTGGGTTAATATTTTTTCATGGCGCGCCTTATCCTGTGCAAGAGTTTAAAACAATCATTTTAAATCACCGCCACAACATTGATGGGAATATAAGGCCGACTACAATACGAATACAGGCGACGGATTTTGAAGTGTCACGTGATCAAGTCAGTAAATGGCAACGATTGTTGTTGATACTCGTTATTACTTCTTTTTAACATTAGCTCCACACAGGAGCCCCTGAGTAAAAATATTTTTCCTAATGGCTTACTTCATCACTGGGAATGCTGTGTGGAGTGTTTTATTTAAGGAAAGGAAGGAGAGGAAGATCTGGAAAGGAAAAAGGAATTAGGGGTGAGCGGGAATCTGAGGCCAGTGTGTCCAGATGTGATAGACGTTTGAATACATCCCTCCCACTCTATAATATCTCTCTGGACCAGTCTCTCCAAATCAGACGCATCCACCGCCAATACATAGAAAACCCTCACCCCATGAACCCAGGCACCCCTGCCAAGTCACCAAACGTAGCGAACCACTTGGGGTAACCTATGGCAGAGGTTTTGGTTACATAACGAATGGTTCCTGGCTGTAACCATACCCGCCTCCAAATTGAGATTATTGAGGAGGTGCTGATTCGTGTGTGGTTTTACCGCAAGCATCTTGCCCTTTTATAATGTTTGTTTTGAGCAGTGAAGTTTACTTAGCGACAGTACCGACTTCATTTTTTGGCAGTCGCGCGCTCAGGTCCGTACTCTGGGCTGAGTAACTTTAAATATTGCATATTAAAAAGGTACTTAAATAATATGTATCTTTTAAATGAATGATGAAATCGAAAATGTAATTATTTAGCACGGAACGTTCTATATTCTGTGGGCTATATGAAAGATGTCGGATGACCGGACAAAAACTGCTAGTCAAGAATGAACAAGCGGAAAGAAGTCTCGTTAAACATCTACAGATTATTATTTTTAACTATGACTACCGATTGGGGTAGCTATTTTAAGAGCCATTTCAAGCAACATTTCGATTCCGAATGGTGGCTTTTCATAAGTATCAACCACAAGTTAAGTGAATCAATGTTATGTCATTGATAAATTCATCAAATAAAATTGACTTGTTCACGCCGGGTTTTGAACGCGCGACTTGACAACTCAACCACGTAGGGCGTCATTATCCATAAACATAGATCATAAAAAAGACGCCTTATATTGCTAATTAAATATTTTTGAAATAACTCTAAAACCATAAAAATATACATCACACCAAACACCAAGGACGGATTTTTTCATAGAATTTGAAGAATCATCAGTTTTTTTTCAGATTCTGTGAAAGTTCCACTCAAGTTCAGTTTTTATTTCGCTTCTGAAAAATAACTAGCAGCAGTGGCGGACTAAGCCCGTCAGACGCCCGGGGCGGCAAAGATGAATGAGCCCCCCCCCCCCTAGTTTAGTAAATTGATGTAATTTTAGTAGCTTTTTATTCAGTTCATATTTGTATGTATAAGTGCTTGATTATTTAGTTTAATCTTGCAAGCGAAATTTAAATATTGATATGGACGAGGAAAATAAAATACGAAACGATCCAGGGCGGGCCACCCCCCCCCCCTTAGTCCGCCACTGACTAGCAGACAATGAAATAACAGCAAAAATTGAATAGAACCTTCACAAAACTTGAATTTTAACTAAGAAATTTGATAAATTATTAAAATTCTACGAATCAACCCGTCCTAAGCCTTTTTCATAAGCTAACTATCTCAATAAACTCGTACAACATTTTGAAAATGGCAAAGCAGTAAAAATTTTCTTCAATATTTCTCAAACATTTTATATTAATATTTTTATGTTCGCTATGAAAACGATTTCCCATTCAATGCTACCGCAAAACTGTAAGTATTTATTTCACTTTAGAAAAGCTTTATTTGTAATGCTCCCAAGGGCAATGATGCAGAGGCAATCCACAGTTTTAAAGCCTTTGCTTCGGACTGTATACAATTTACAATATTTTCACCCGCTCCGTTGCATGCGAAAAACCTGAAATAATTTTTGTTGTTTGTTTTTGGGGTGTTATGCCGTGTTGAGCTAACTCCTTCTTTAGCCGACGTTTCAACAAACAACAAAAATGCTTTTGGCCGTAAGAATCTAAAAACTTACCTAACCTGAAATAATATCTTCGTGAATTACAGTCTTCAGAAAATTCATAATTCATATTGGTCAGAGATTCTAACAGATAACTTATGATGCACAACGTGATAGATGAAAAATGAATTTATTTATTTATTTCACGCCTATTAAGGCTTTTACATACATAGGTATATACATATAAAAAAATATTTACGGAATTATACACGAAAATAGTGCAGGAAACGACTATTTAAAACAATTGCAGAAAAAAAATATTAAGTCAAAATATCACTGAACTTGATCTACACAGCATACAGGCCAAAACATAAAAAATCTAAAATATTTTTTTCTGTTTCAGTTGAAAAAATTATTGTGTTAGTCAAATTAAATACCTTTATTAAAATATTCCACTACTTGATGAAAAAAACTTCAATAGGGTATGCTTATATATTGAAATTGATGTACTAAATATTTTTTTTTTTTTTTTTTTTTAATAGTGAATACCTCACAAGAGTCCCAACTGCTCCCGTCTGGAGACAGTGAGACTATGGCATCCCCAATTGGGGGATGTTGTGAGGCTGAAGGTAAGTGGGGAAGGGAAAGAGAAAGGTGGGGAAGTACCTGGCTATTCAGATCTAGTCACTAAACACGGCTAAAGCCATTTGGAGCAACGTTTCAATTCTGAATGGTGGTCTTACACCAGGGCGATACTGGTAGTATCTTCCACTCTGGAACGTGCCGCAAATATACTATATATTATTTTTATTAATTAATTGTGAAATAACACAAATTAATCAAATAAAATTTATTTGCGCACGCCGGGTTCGAACCCGCGACCTTCGGAATGGCAGTCCAATGCGTTACCACTGGACTATGCCGGCCGTCAAATAATATATAAACAACATCGTAGTATTTGTTTCCTAGCTGTTGAATAAAAAAATTAACACCGAATGGTTGTTTGAAAACGCTGTGACGAAACATTTTAAGGGAAAAGGGTTTACAAAACTAGATATTCACAGCTAGGTTATTTCACAGTGTAAGTGCAGTGTTTTATCTTGTCATATTGTGTAGACATCTTCTCAACTTGAAATATATTTTACCCAATAATAATAATAAATTGTATACGTCAAAGAAATTATCTAAATTATTTTTTGAATTAAATAACATAATTTTACCAAAAATCATATTCGACGAAATTAGTTTTTAAGATCTTCATACAATAGTATACGCTAGTGCTATTACTGTTTGTAATAAGTTAAGAATTAAATTATCATCCTCTGATGATAGATCATATAGTTATAGTAAACGAGAATGGCAGATCAGATTAGAAAATGATGTAGTATTTTTAAGAAGTAACATAGCTAGTGTAATAGAATATAAAAATGGAAATAAAATTAGGAAAATTTTGAGACATGTAGATGAAATTGGGAGAAAATTTGGTTATAACATTGATAGTCATAATAATGAAAATATAATCAACGATTTATTGGATTTATTAAAACAAAAATTAGGCGTAAAAGCTAGTAGATTAAAAATATATAATTATACGTATAATAAAAAAAGTTGATTATTCCAGAAAAATGAAAAAAATATTTTATTTAAAACTTGACGATAATCAAAATATTATTTCGAATAGTAAAATTCCGTTGCCCTCTGAATCAGATATGTGCGATTTTTGGACTAAAATTTGGAGTAAAGATATAAAACATAACGAGTCAAGTCTCCGATAGAAAATGAAGAACTCAATTTTTCAGGCATTGAAAAAATGAGTTTTTCTAATATATCGGTTTAATTGTTAAACAAAATTATTAAAAATACTCATAATTGGAAAGCCACGGGTCGCGATTGGCTACATAATTTTTGGTGCAAAGGTCTGATTACTTTACATCCTCTTTTGGCAAAAAATCTTTCAAAATTTGTCAGTCAACCTCAATTTTTTTTTCAGGGCATTACTTATATGTTGCCCAAAAGCGAAAATATTAATAATCCCTCTCAGTACAGACCCATTACATGTTTAACGACAATATACAAAATTTTAACCTCTTGCTTGACAGATATAATACATACTCATTTAAATGAAAAAAATATGTTATCTGAACAACAAAAAGGTTGTCGCAGAAAACATATGGGATGTTAAGAACAATTAGTTATTGATTCTGTAATTCTAAAACAGATTCAAACTCGAAAACGTAATTTACATACTTGCTATATAGACTACCAAAAGGCTTTCGATCGTGTCCCGCACTCGTGGCTGATCAAATTATTAAATATATATAAAATTAACCCCATTATTATTAGCTTTTTGGAAAATATTATGTCCTTTTGAAATACCAATTTACTTATCAATTTAAAAGGTAAGAAACTAGTATAACCGGACATTTCAATTAAAAGAGGGATTTTTCAAGGAGAGTCATTGAGTCCTCTTTGGTTTTGCTTAACATTGAATCCTCTATCTAAAATGTTAATTAAAAGCAAGTTTGGAATAAAAATTAAGGGTAATACAAGGGAGAGTAGTAGAATTTGGCATTTATTATTTATGGATGATATGAAATTATTTTCGAATTCTGAACAAAATTTAGAGAAAATTATAGAAGTAGTTAAAAACTTTTCAAATGATATCAAAATGACTTTTGGTATAGATAAATGTAGAACTATCCATATAGAGAAAGGCAAAATTGTAGATGGGGACGAGAATATATTTAAAAATTTCCAAATTTCTAGTATGAAAAGTGATGAGGTTTATAAGTAATTAGGATACCCACAATCAAATCGATTAGACCATACTTCTATTAAAAACGATATAAAGATTAAATTTCAAACTAGGATCAGGAAAATTTTAAAATGCAATCTATCTGCTAAAAATTTAGTAAAAGCAATAAATACTTGGGCAATACCTCTATTAACGCACTCATTTGGCATAATTAAATGGCCCAATACAGATTTAGATAAATTACAAATATTAATTAGAAGTACGCTAACAAAGTTTAATTGCCATCATCCAAATTCAGCTATAGAACGAATTAATTTACCTAAAAATTAAGGAGGTAGAGGTATAGTCAAAATAACTTCTTTGAAAAATAATTAGGTAGAAATGCTACGAACTTTTTTCCATAGGAAAGCTCATAGCTCAGAAATGCACAAAATAATTTGCAAGGCAGATAAAAATATTACACCTTTTAATTTATACGATGAGAATGCCAACATTTTTATAAATCCCAACCAGGAATGATTAGATTCATGGTCAAATAAAATTTTACACACAAAACTTACGTTTGGTTGAGTCCCGTTGGCGTCGTGTATCTTTTATCAGGAAATTTTTCAATGTGGATGAGTGTTTCAGGCTAATAATTATTGCTTATAAAAATAATTGTTACCCTTTGTGCTATGCATAAAAAATCTTGTCTTAAACCTTAGTTTACCAAAAAATAATAATTAAAAAGAATTATATTTAATTTTACTTATTATATTTTGGTTATGTTTGGTTTGGAATTATAATATTTTGAATAAAGTGAATATCTTGATTTTTTATCCAGGCTAAGATATGTTTTTTGAGAAAGTTTGTAGATGTGTTTGTAGTCAATAATTGTTTCAAAGTAATGGGCATACTGTTAAAAAGTTTGGTTGCGTAGTATTGAAAGTGTCTTTGTCCGTATGTGGTTATTTATTAACAGTTTTTATTACATTCACTGAAATTGTTGAAGTTAAATAATAGAAAAGAAAATTGATCTTATATTTTTATGTAAAATTATAAATTATTCGTTGGAACCCTGATACATTAATGTTGATTCACTTTCATGTTCCTACCCTTAGATAAAAGTTCCCTAATATGTACTACTTTGACAATCGTACTAGGGTTTCAACCTACAATTATATTATAAATAGATTACACACCACTGATAACTCCCATGCAATGTTAGCTGATGTTTTTATATGCTTTTGTGGAAATATAAATCTGTAACGATTAGACATTTAAGCAGTGCATATATTAATGAATCACTGCACAACAGTTTTTTTTTTTTTGGTTTGTGTTTTCTTCTTCATTTCATTCAATAACTTTGTACTAATGTGTATTTTTTTTCTTGTTAACTTATTTAGTTTTCATTTTTCCTTGCTAATCATTCTACTATGACTGTCAATAACTTTCATATACTTAAATGGCACTTGTCCCTTTAATTCTAAATAAAAATAATATGTTTATGAAATATAACATCATAGGAGTGCAGTCTTTTCCCAACGCCGCCAGTTTTCTTCAGATGCAGTCTCGATCTTGGAGATTTTATTTGATCGAAAGATGGTCTATCTGCCAATACAATATTTGCTCCGAAGCCAAGTTTCTTTTTATTTAGTTCGACGCCGCGCGTTGTTCTGTTTTTTTGTTACTCTTCGATATTTCTTTTGTATTTGTGCTTTCCACTGATTTCGCCGTTCCGCGTATTGTCTTTACTTTAATCAAAACAGAACAAGAGAAAATAAAAACTCATGAGACTAAGTCATTCTTTTAAAAGACAGACCATTGAAAATAGGCCACCTTGTATAATATAGCATTTCCAAATTACCAACATATATTATGAGTAAAGATGAGAAGCAAATAATTTATTTAAATTATAATTTTGATTGCACTGTAGACACTTAAACTAAAGTTTTTTCAAGAAGAAGAGAATACTTATAAATCTAAACGACACATGAAACAGAAAAATACATAAAAAAATAAGAATCGAAGCAAAGACTCAGTCTTACCGGGACAATGCCCCTAACTACTCTTCTATTGGGACCTAATTATTTTACGTCATGATCATGTTTTATTTAAATTTATTAATATCATCTTCTTCGATGATATATCACATTGATACTACCTTCAAAAGGTATTAAAATAAGTCATTCCAATAAAGTTTAATATATTTTTCTTTGGTAGAACGTATTCTTAGATACCGAATACCAACATAGAGGAACACAAGCCACTAGTGCACAGACACAACACACGTTTTAAAGAAAAAGAAACTGGAATTCTTTATACCAATCATTTAAAAAAAAAAAAAAAAAATTTTGCTCGTGATGAAAGTGAGAAACCTAGCATTGAATTGTAAAGATATGGATGGTAAAATATAAATCAAACATCATTCATTTTTTTTTTGTATAATTACATCGTACTTAGTTAGTCTGTAACTGTTAGCTTAATTCCGCTAACAACACAGTACAAATAGTTGTTTTTTTTCTTCTGGCTTTATGTCCGGGTTAAATCTTCCCCACAGGAAAAACTAAACCCATCCACACACTTTTCTACAAATGATCATCTAGTCAGTACACATTATGCAAGTGCATTATATAAGCATAATAAATTCAAAACAATACGAGGACAACACGTCAAATCACCAGAGATAAAATGGGAAAATAAATCACCGACTCCAGATATTTTCATAACAGGGGGTTCGGCTCGGTAGAACTTCTAATTGGGCTTTTAACTTTTCTATTAATGTAATGTGTATAATTATGCTCCTTACACTGAAAAAAATGAGTTAGCTAAAGTGTTAAGCTAATTGAAGTTGTGTAACCATCGCCTAAAGTTCAGCTACTTTACCTAAAATACTTTATGTGCAGATACCGTCGTTGTTTAGTAAAATGTGCTCGAGCTATTACAACTAAACTTTAATAATAGCACACTAAAAGCATACTTACCTAAACAAAATAATCGGTTTGGTTAATCAAGCTAAAGTAATTTACTAAACCTATTTCACTTTAGTAACTTAAGTTTATGTGTTACTTCCCAAAGTATTTAGCTAAATTTAACTAAACATCTAGTTTGGTTAAATATTTTGTTCTTATAGCAAAACTGAGGTTGGAATATCTAAATTTGGTATTTTTACATAACAATTAGTTGCTTTGCACAAACTTAGGCAAAGTGCAACAAAACTTTAGTTAAAATCTCCCGAACTTTGGTAGATCTTTTTATCGTCGCTAACGGTCGACGCGCAGGTGTTCATTTACGACGCAGTTCTCAGATCGCCACAGTTCGCACCATACGTGAATTGACGTTCGTTGCGCGCGTTGCGAATTTATTTTTGAATTGAATTGAATTTATGTTAACCGCTGTTCCTAGTTCCTAGTGATAATGGCAGACAAAACGGTGGAGGATTATTTAATTTCTTGGAATCTGGAGGCTTACATAGAAACATTTAAAGGTGAGTTTTCTTTTTTCATTTTTTTATTGATTTAGAATTTAGATCATGGAACTATGATAATATATATTATGATAATATCCATTCTATTTGATTTAGAAACTGGCACCTTCATTATTCCATGACTCAAGTACCTACGCAATAGATTTAGAAGATTTGTATTTATTATGTACCTAGTTTGAAGAGTGCGTGTTGACGCTACAACCAAGATTGTGTCAGGAGTCATGACACAAGTTACAGAGAGTGGTATATAAAAAAAAATAATTAGATCACTTGTATAGCGCCGTTTTTGTGCAAAATCACCTCAAGGGCGCCTTTATTTCTTTGTTTGTTTCCGCCAGTATTATTTTGTATTGAACGAATGTTGTTTGAAACTGTAGTATTTTCTAAATTACAATTTTACCCTAGCCAGAAACTAGAACCAACCAAACTAGCTTTGAAATCGTACCGATGGATGGTCAATCATAGCAGGTTATATTTAATTTTAATAAATGTGTATTGCAAATTATTAATTCTGACATAACATTTTGAACATTGAATTCTGTTGTTTTTTTTTTGGGAGGGATATTTTTTTTAAATACAGGGTGACCACCCATTGTTAATGTTTACATTTGAAATTTTCATATAAATGAAATAATTCCATTATTAAAACTATTTTATCTCCGCTTGATTCATGATACAGGGTGTTCGGTATCTGCTGTTGTATAAATATACATTTTTTTTAATGAATAATTTTCATTCCTTTGAAAAATAAATTTTTATTTTCTTGTTTTGAAATTTTTTGTATTATCTCGTCGTTTTTTTTCTTTATTTCAGACTCAAGCCATAGAATCGAAAACACTCCTGATAATATCTCAAGATGATATTAAAGAATTGATTCCGACTGTAGGGCACCGGGCACTGCCTACAGCACACATTAATGCGCTCAAGGATGTTATTAATCTACCTGTCATAAGTGTAAGTTTTTAAAAGCAGTAATGATGACATATTGTAAACCTAGGCCTTTTTTGGCTAACCATTTGGAAATAGTTGTACCGGACGCGATTTTGATACAAAAATAATAGTATTTAAAATAATAATTCCTGTAATTAATGAATAAATCGACTGCCGGGGGGGTCAAGCAATTCCAAAGGGATAAAAACAAAGCTTGACCCCTTTACCCTTTCTTTCCCCTTTGTGTACATACCCCCTTTTTGTTTCAGATTGAAGATATACCTTCAACTTCCAAACAAAAAACGCCCATAAATTATCAACACGATGACTTCCTTGTAAATGACATTTCCTTGTTGGAAAATAAAAACAAATCACAAAGAATAACGCAAGAAGCTTTTGAAGAGCAAATTTCGAATGTAAGTTAAATAATTTTAGTAAGTTTCAGATACCTAAGTAACTTAGGTTAATTGTTTTATACATTCCGATACATGTATTTTAGTAGTGGCAGCGTAGAATAGCCATCCTGTGACTGATATTATGATGATTATAGAATTGGTTATTAGTTATGTAATCAATATGCAATTTAATTTTGTTTTTCAGGACTTACGCAATCATCTCCTATCAATCAATGAAGGGCAAGCACTTTTAATGCAGTTTGAGTCAAAGGGTCTGTTGGACAATTCTGCCAGACTGTGCAGTACTATTATAAGTAAGGAATTGCAGGGTAATCCAGATAGATCCATTACAAGCAAGAGATTTTATGAATTTGCTTTTCAAATCACCAAAGTCTTTAATAAAGAAAGCGCAGCTGTATATTTCACCCCATATGTGTGTTTTGGGCCTACCCAAAAAATTGCTGCTAAAGGTAAATTACTAGACACATACAGGCAGCGCCGAAAAGAATTTGCCAAATCAGGACACAAACATCTTTTACTATATTTAAAAAAAATATATAATAAAAAATGATAATATAAATGTGTGTATGATCAAACGTGTTTTCTTTTTTGAGGCTTTGCTGGTAGCTGGAAACAATATTTTGAGAGACGATTCTTAACAAAATAACTTTTATATGAATGAGGTTTTTAATAAGTACTTTCTAGTCTTACAAAACATAATATTTATTTATTTAGGTTTCATCTCTCAAAAGGGTTGTAATAAACTACCTGCAACTCAAAGTATTTAACCCATGATTCTGAATTATGGGTATAATCCTTCGAGTTGATGGTGGTTACATTTACACCCTGTATTGTTTTAAGCTAAACTGCAAAGCTGCACTTCCTATTTAATTTAGATAATCTAACCAAAAAGCTAAGCTACAGTACCTAAAGCTAGCTAGCAGTAGAGAGCTAAAACACCTATATCGGTAGGGCTATTCCAACCGAAGTTTAGTTAATCAACCTAACCATTTTGTAATATTAACTAAATAATAAGGTTACTTCATCAAAACAGTTAAGTTTTTCTAACCGAACACTACAAAATGGTTTAGGTATATAATTTTTAGTTTAGGTAACACAACTAAACACAAAGCTGTCTCAACCGATTAGTTTAGCTAGAATACCTGAATCGTTAAGCTGTCATAAATACAGTTTAGGTAACACAACTAAACACAAAGCTGTCTCAACCGATTAGTTTAGCTAGAATATCTGAATCGTTAAGCTGTCATAAATACAGTTTAGGTAACACAACTAAACACAAAGCTGTCGCAACCGATTAGTTTAGCTAGAATATCTGAATCGTTAAGCTGTCATAAATACAGTTTAGGTAACACAACTAAACACAGAAAGCTGTCTCAACCGATTAGTTTAGCTAGAATATCTGAATCGTTAAGCTGTCATAAATAAACTGCTGTTTAGCAAACAGTAGCTAAAAGTTCGGCAGTCACCACAGCAACTAAACTGTTTAGTAGATAATTACTGAAAATTTGGTAAATCGTACCTAAACATTTCTTTCAGTGTATTCTCTATTAATTACAAAATGTTAAGGTAGGAACTATTTTATTGTTATAATATAATTTATTATGTTTGTATTCAATTTATACATATTTATTCTTTATATCGCCATCAAATTTTGATTTTGTAATCATGATGAAATACAGATTTATGTATGGAAAAATATTTGGATCACAAAACGCTCACAAGCCACTTCTTGCGTTATTCTTTGTTCTATGATTGATTAATCGTAAATTTTACTGTGTGTCGCAGTATGCTTCATCTTAAGTATTACTGTATAACTATAATGTATGTATTATAGGTACCTATACATTATCACCTAAATTTGATTCATCTCAAGTATTACTGTATACCTTGTTGGGTTTCGAGAGCCACGCAGGGGGCCAATGTTGAGTTGCCGGCCGTCAGCTTCAGTGGTAGAATCAGGAGACTCATAGATTAGCTCAGTTGAGGTCGGCAATCATGCCTTTACACGGGGGACAGATTCAAAAATTCAACTCCACTCCCTCGTCAAATGAAACGCTTCAATGGGATGATTCATGAGTGTATTTACAGTTAAACAAGCACATACACAGTATAACAAAAAAGGGGCACATAATATACATCCAAAATAAATTCTGACTGATTGAATTTAACAAATCTATCTCTTACTTTGGTTTCGTCTGGCAGACGTCTGTGACAGGCTTTTAAATAGGCACATAATGAGCAAAGGTTTGGTGTACGCTTACATGAGATGTTCCATGAATGAGGGCCAGCGAGGAGTTACTTCCAGAACATTGTAGAGTGGAAAACAAGGTGATGCTCTTCCACACGCGCAAAATCTCGTGTTAGGCTGGGCGATGCTGTGCGCGCGCGGAGAGCGTAGTGTCAAAGCCGAGTCCAGAGTCGAAGTGAAGATGGCCGACGCGCGCTAAAATGGTGTGCTACAATAATGCATACAGGCAGCTCATGCAACTACTGAGATTCTGCAGTGCCTCCACAATGTTAACTGAAGGGAGGGTGCACTCATTCCCCGCCTTACTTCGCCACTGACTAGCCAGGTTCTGGGGTAGGACTCGGAAGTCTACCCACATCATCGTTGTGGCTGCATCCGAGTGGCTCAGTTCCCCACTCAATGAGCGATGGATGCAGATGATGCGGCGACCTCCCTGATGGACGGTTTAATTTAATTTAATCTAATTGTTTTTATTGTATTACCTATTTATATGACTACTTTAATTTTGATTTATATTTTAATTTTATGTTTAGTATCTGTCTAATATTTTTTTCTCTTTGTTTTATCTTATTTCCATTTTTATAATTTTTACTTTATTTTATTGTTTCCCCGTTTTAATGCGGTTCATGTAATATGGCAGACTGGGATGGCACTATCCTCCCAGTCCTGCTGGATTAAAACTTAAATAAATAAATAATAAAACCGTTGGGGTTCTTGGCGCGGTGCGCAGGAATGCATGCGCACCGTTCTGCGCCGCCTAGTTCTGCGTTGAATATTATTTTGGCGGGGTTTTTTAAATGTGTTTGAGAGATCTGTTAAGTAACAACCTATACTGTATGTATTGTAGGTACCTACACATTATCACCTAAATATGCTACATCTCAAGTATTACTGTATACCTATACTGTAGTATTATAGGTACCTACACATTATTACCTACATATGCTTCAACTCAAGTATTACTGTATGTATCATAGGTACCTACACATTATTACCTACATATTACTCTATACCTATACTGTAAGTACTATAGGTACCTATACATTATCACCCTTTTCCTGTGTAATTCTACAACAAACCTAGATGTCGAAAATATCCGCCACATTCAAATTTCATGAAAATATATATTCCCACCGAATCGCATTACTTGTTGGCAATCGAGGGTTTAGCCGAACTCTCAAAATCCGGATATTGATTGAGAGCTATTGTCGTCCTTTTGAGGTGGCCCTCGCACTCTTCAACTACTCACATCTCCTCATTCCTCTCGAGATCTCTACTAACTCGTGAGGGTCTGGGGAGGAACACGAAGGAAAGGTGGAGAGATGCGGAGAAAAGATCGAAGCTCACTGTTGTCAAGGAAAGATGCATATCGCATCTCGCGAGACTGGAATTTCTGCATGCAGGCAGTGGTACCGTCTGCGATGAAATGCATGTGATTTTATTTTTGTTCAATTGAGTTGAGTGAGTGGTATTGCTTCTTCGAGACTTTTTAGAAGGATATGTCTTCCTTGTTTAGGAATTCTCCGAACAGTGCTTTGTCAAGAGCACTGTTTAGCTTCACGACCTTTTTCTAACACAGTAGGTAAGGGCAAGATTTATTTATTTATATATTTTTTTAATTCTTATAATTAACTCATCAAAAATGCCAAATTTGCGGCTAAAATCCTGTAAATTTAGTTCTTTAATGGCCTCTATATCATAATTTAAAATAAAATAGCACAAATCCGTACTAAATATTTGCTAAACCTTTCGATTGAAAAAATAATTTTGCAGTTTGGTCCGGTATTTTGGCTTCAAATAAAAATTTAAGATTTGTAGGAAAAGACCGCGCAGCTGTTCCTAGTGTGTTTCATAAATAGGTATATGTTATTGAAGTATTATGTATATCCGCTGTATTACCGTAAAGATTATTGAAATTTTTATTCTGACTGAATGTTTAAAAGTAATATCAGATGGGTAAAAGATTGACAGATAAATTTTGGGATATTATGCCGTATTGTTTTTTCTCCTTCTTGCCAACGTTTCGGACTTTTTTTTTTAAATATTAACTCCACACAGGAGGTCCTGAGGAAAATAATTTCCCTCAGGGCCTATGTCATCTTTGGGGATGCTGTGTGGAGGGTCTTTTTGTGAAGAGGAAGGAGTGAACATGGGTTTTGAAGAGTCCCATGTTGTAGGAGGGAGGAAACACAGAGGCCGGCAGTTCGTTCCACAGCCGAGCTGTTGAACTTAAGAACGAATCGTAGAAGTGACCCGTTCTTATGTGACAAGTGTCAACTGTGTACAAATGTTGGGGGCGCGTTTGGCGTGTATCCCGACTACGCACCGGTGCCGAAGGGATCAATGACGCTAGTTCCTCAGAGCATCTTCCATTGTAATACCGATAGAACAAGGACAGCATACTTACCTGACGCCTGTGCTCTAAAGATTGCAGTCCGTTTGTTAAGATTGGGGAATCTATCAAACGGACCGCCCGTTTTTGCACAGAGTCTAGGGTTTTTTCAGGTATTTAGGGGCTCCGGACCAGAGATGGCTGCCAAATTCGACAGTAGGGCGCACTTGCGATTTGTACAGGGTCAGCAGTTGTGTATTATTAAAGTATCTGCGGGCCCTGTACAGTACGCCCAGCTTCTGAGAGGCCAACTTTACTCTGGCTTCGATGGAGCCCCCGTACCTGAGCTGGTCACTTATAGTTATACCAAGCATATCAATGGAAGGCCTGTTCGGAAGATTGCTTCCGTTGAAGGAGACTAGATTATCATTTGGATCCCTTTTAGACATAATCAGACAGGATTGGGTCTTTGAAACATTAAATTCGACGAGATTATTTTTACCCCAGGAGGAAATACTCTCGAGATAACCGTCCATTCTCTGCTTCAAAGCCCTCCGAGCCGTTGGAGTTTGTGTGCCCTTTGGGGGCTTGTCAAACAAAAAGCTATCATGAACTGTACTGTCATCCGCGTAACAATGAATCGGTGCACATGTCAAAAGGTCATTGATGTGCAACAAAAACAAAGTCGGAGACAGAACCGATCCCTGTGGGACGCCAGCATTTATGGAGTGCGAGGAAGAGGTGAAACCGTCAGCAACCGCCTGAATCGACCTATCCCTTAAAAAGTCAGCAATCCACGTACACAGGGATGCGGGAAGTCCGTAAGAATGCAATTTGTTGACAAGTCCTCGGTGCCAGACCCGGTCAAAGGCCTTGGATATGTCTAGTGCGACCGTTTGGGTCTCACCGTGACGTTCCAGGCACCGCTCCCAAACATGCGTCACATACGCGAGAAGATCACCGCACGAGCGGTTCCGCCGGAATCCGTATTGACGGTCGTTGATAATTTTGTTCTTCTCGAGGTATGTGAGCAGTTTGTCGTTGATCACACGTTCCATCACTTTGGACAGAACTGATGTGATCGCTATGGGGCGGTAGTTGGCCGGGTTGGAGCGGTCACCTTTCTTGGGAATAGGGTGAATGACCGCTTTTTTCCAACCAGAGGGCACAGTTCCACACTTCAGGGACATTTTGAAGAGCTTTGTCAAAACTGGAACTATTTCCGCAGCACACCTCTGCAATACCAGGGCAGGTATTCCATCAGGTCCACTAGCTTTGTTAACATCGAGCCCCCGTATGACGTGGAGTACATCCCGATGCCGGATCCTCAGCTTTTTCATATAGAAGCCGCAGTGAGGAACCGATGGCGGAATAGCACCTCCGTCGTCGAGGGTCGAGTTTTCCGCAAACATTTTCCCTAATAGGTTAGCCTTTTCGGTGGCGGTGTTTGCTAGTGAGCCGTCAGGTCTGGTAAGAGGTGGCAAATTGGGTTTGCAAAAATTTCGACCTATTGAGCCCGCAAGCTATATTACTATATTACAGTTTATATGATCTTTAAAAGTAATGCCGTGTTGCAAGGGTTAATCCTATAAAAATTAGTTCAATTAGTCTCAATTGATTGATATTGATTTTTGTGGATTTCAGCCGCCTCTGTAATATTTACTTCTTACATTATTTATATTGAAATAAATTTTTCATTACAAAAAATGTTTGTACCTTACAGGAATCGACCCCAAGACCAACGTCCAAAGGCAAAGTTTCTTTCCGGCGTTGTGTACGATATGTATGTTTTATTTATGGATATGTTTCGGGCGTTCCATATGTCTTTTGTATGAGCCCCTATCTCCTGCTTTGTGGCATTATTTATACGGACATTCTCTCGAGTGTCTTTATGCGAAACCTGAGGATGTATGCGAACAAAGGTTTATGTAACTGCGTGGATGCAGAAATACGATCAATATCAATTGTTAGGTGAAACAACATCTAAAAAGAAATATTTTTTTGAATATTGAAGATAATATTATCTATTTTAAAGAACAATTTGAAACAGAATAATCAAAAAAATCACGGTTACATCTGAGACTTGAACCCAAGTACATTTCCTTGCCGGGGCGCTGCTCTACCACTTGCGCTAATGGGACCATATATCGCGGAGTCATATTTAACTTAATCATACTTCGAATTTGAACTACCAACATTATTTTCATTTTCCTCACCGAACCTGGGTTCAAGTTCCGGTGATCGGATAAATCATCACAATGACAATTCATCACATCTTTAAAAAGTTAAATAAAGTCATGGAAAGTGATGAAACAAAAACTTTATTAGCTGTATTAAGTAGGTTAGGTGAGGTGATTTTTTTTTATTTTCATCGCTTCTAATGACTTTATATCACTTTTTAAAAGTGTGTTGAATTGTCACTGTGTTGAGTTTTCATGGAACCATAATGGATAGCAGTCAACTCAGAACTAGTTGCACAATCTAATACAACAATTGGTACATTTACAGTTTGTTTGACAAGAAGTTTATTGTTGTAAATTACACAAACAAACAATAAGTTATTATTTTAATTTTTGGAATAACTTAATTGGTAAAACCTCATACTTTTAGTATTTAAATATTGAAGATATGCAACTTGAGGTTCCATGATAACTCAACACAGTGAAAATTCAACAAAATTTTAAAAAGTGATATTAAGTCATTAGAAACGATGAAAAAAATTTTTTTTCACCTAACCTAACCTAACCTACTTAACCCAGTTAATAAAGTTTTTGTTTCATCACTTTCCATGACTTTATATACATTTTTAAAGATGTGATGAATTATCATTGTGATGATCTATCTAGTCACCATTCATTATATTTATTATTAATGAGCTGAAGTCCCCGGCGTTACCCGGGCTTTATTCTGTTTTAAGGTGTGAGAAAAAGGAATGCGAGAGGTTTTTGAAATCTCGCGTAGACAGTGACCTATTATTTTGAAAGTCAAGTGTGCGAAATTTCATCAATCTCGGAAATAAACTGTAGATTTGTATAGTTCAGTCACAAGGCTGTCTGATAGTGACAATAAATAATGCAATAATATAATAATAATAATTCCTCATCTTCGCGTTTTAGAAACCATCCTTATGTTTGTCGATTTACTCATCTTCATGTTTGTTGACCGTAGATTTTTGTGTTAGTGTTGTTACTTTATACGTTTTACGTTTCGCATTTTCATGTTTACTTAACTATGGTTCAGATAAATTTTCTTCGAAATAATGTTTCGATTACAATCAACAATGCATATAGATTTATTAAAATTAATTTTAATACTTACTTACTTTTATCGATGATTTTCAGATATATTCTGTTGCTTATTTCTGTTGCTTATATTGTTGCTTATATTTTTGTTGATTTTTCGTTGATTTTTATTGATATTCTGTTTCTATAATTATATGTAATTTTCTTATTCTACAATATTCTGTAGTATTTTACAGTATTTTTGAAAATATTCTTTTTACATTTTTGTAACTATACATATTATTATCTATATATATAAGCACATAGACTAGCTCCCCAGTTTGACCCGAGAATATTTCTCTACAAATTGGGTAAACAAAAAAAAGTGATGTCTGATATGAAATGTAATATATTTTTATCTCTAGTGAATATTTACTTTTTTTTTATAAATAAATAAATAAAAAAAAATAATAATAGTAATATGTATTTAATACTATTCATCTGAAACTCGGTAAAAAACTTAAAAAAATTATTTACACATCACGAATATTTTGTGTTTTTCAACTTAACCTATCCTCCAGAACTAATCTATCATAACGGGGAGAATAAATTTATCCAGTTTCCATACAATATAATATGCCGCGAAAGTGTTGAATACCAAATGGCTACCTGCCTGTTCGACCCATTATTATTTAAATAAAAATAAAGCACATACAAAAAGCTTCGAATGAAACGCACTGGAGTTTCTTTCGTCGTGTTTATTTAACGTTTTCAGAGAATAATATTTTTTTTTTGCTTTATGTAAACTATACACTTAATGACATCCGTAGAAGAATGGTAAAATCCCATACTTCTGGCAAGTATCGCGCTAATGACGTAAGAGATAGTTACAAAAAGGCAATGTCCGTATGTATGTGCCCTGCAGACTCAAAAACTACTAAAACGATTTTGCTAAAATTTTCATTTTTTGTTCTTATTAGTATCAGCAGTATTTAAAGAGTGGTTTGCATATTAGAAAAAGACGGTGATACCAGAGGAAGATTTAATGCATTATCTTTGTACTGGAATGAGATAAAAAAAAATAGTCTCTGAAAAATACCACGTTTCCGGAACATCAGTTCCTATTTTGAAAGGGGCAATAAAAAAATACTCTGTGAAAATACCACATTTCCAGAGCATCACTTCCTATTTTGAAAGTGGCAATAAAAGAATTCTTTTAAAAATATTTTATTATTTATTTATTTATTTTTACATTTATTACATACAAGATATACAAATATAAAAGGAAGCTTTGACTGTCCAACTAGGAAGTTTCCCGTTTTAGGACAGTCAAATTGGCAGGTTGAGTGTACATAATTCCAGGTAGGTACATGTAAAATATAAAAATAAAATTAAAATATAACATATAAATGTAAGAAAGAAAATATTTTTTTTTAGGAAAATACAATTTAGCAGTAATAAACAATAAAATCCAGATAGGTACATGTAAAATATAAAATAAAAATATAATATATCAATGTAAGAAAGAAAAATAAAAAAATATTTTTTAGGTAAATACAAAATACAAAATCGAAGAAATCAACTCAGACTACGTTTTTTAATAGATAGGTAAGTACTTTTTTTGCTTGTTTATATTCTCCAAACAAACAATTTCAAGTTCTAAAGCTCATTAAACTGGAGTTACAGTCAGAGCCACAACCGAAATTGGTATTTTAAACAATTTTATAACGGTTATAAAAACAGCAAAACTTGAGGTTTACATCAAATCTTGAAATCATCTTTAGTAAAAATCTTCTAAAGACGATTTTAGAGGTTGATTAGTTTTAGGGGGAGTAAAACGGCTTTCGTTTTAAGTTTTACTGGTAACCGTGTGGTCCGAAGCGTCGGGATCAATCGTTTGCCATCCCAGTCCTCCATCTATTGCAATTTTGAGAATTGGGAAAAAAAAAAATTATCAAGTTGTTCATAATCTAGGAATGTTTATCTTTCTTTAAAAGAACCTTATTTGAGAATCTGGTTTTCGTTTCACCGGGATAATTTTTTTCTGCAGCTTTCATTCTTAAACTAGGTACAAATTAATATACGTAATATAAAATAAATTAATTGAATGAATACCATAAAGCTACTGCGTCTCTAAAATAAGAATAATCATGTAATTTAAATTTTAATTATGTGTTGTAAATGTAAATTATTGACTTATTGGGATGATTAATTATGTTTCAAAATGTACTGTACTGTCATGTATTGTGCATAAAGAAAAAATTAAAAATACCTTCTGTGGTTATAATGGTCTGCATATGAGTACGTGGTGTCTGGGTTCAGAGCCGAAAGTTTTAACCGATACATATAGAGTCCATCACGCAAACCATGTTTTTTGATTGGCTAATACTGCAGAGTGGTTGGCCTCAGAGAGTGAGGTTGGCCTTGATTTGTTTGTTTGAGTGGGAAGTTTACTTGTCGCGATGTCGTGGAACCTAGAGAATAGTAACTTCGCTCTCCGGAGAAAGAATCCTCGGGAGTTACACGAGTCCCCTCTACACAACCCAAAAGTAACAGTATGGTGTGCAATGGGGAGAAAGGCATTATTGAATCGTCCTTTTTTAGGAATAAAATATTACTGTGAGCCCTACGGTTTCGCTAGAGAGTATAGTTTCAACAAAATGGTGCAACTGCACACACAGCTCGTAATCCAATGGCTGTCTTACGTATTCAGTTTCCAGGATCTCCAGATATGGGAATATTCACTGGCCTCCTCACTCTCCTGATCTAAGCTTATGTCACTTTTGTGGAGATATCTCAAGTCCCGAGTACATGTCGACAAGCCAGATGACGAAAATCCAAGGGGAATTGATCGAATTCAGCTTCAAATTTTAATTGACGCTACTCAAAGTTTTCGGGATCGACTTACAAATGTAAATGGCCAACATCTTAGCGACGGGGACGTGATCTTCAAAATGTAAAATGCAAAAGAACCTATTATTTTTTTTTGAAATCTTGCGATTGCCGGGGCGGACTCTGCACATCGACTATTAATTTGACTCCCAGAATCGTTATATCCTTTTTCTTAAAATAGTCTTCCCAAAAATAATAAATTAGAAATCCTCAGAACATATTTCTCTTTTGTAAGAAGATGACATTTAAAAATAACAAAAAAATCTGGTATTACTATATATGATGTCTTATCATTAATCAAATCCAGATTGAACTTTTAGCCCTAGGTTTATTTTAAGATCAAAGCCTCAAGAGAACATACAACATAAAAAAAACACCGCGGTAAAAAAGGCATGTTTATTTATCCCGGGAGTGATGGCTGTGTTTTTCCCCTCACTTAATATAAATTTACTGGCGTTTTATGTATCGCCTTAAGTGCGGAATATTCCCCATAAAATGTTAACCCAGGTCCTCACTTTTGTATCGCCCCTTGAATATTTGCTTTAGTAAGTGCGAATATCTCCAGATTGCGAGGTGCACGTAAAAATAAAGGTGTCGAGAATTATTTTTAAGACTTTGTAAGAGTTAACTGGTAAAGTTTATCTCACTACTGCGAAGAGATTGAAAATAAAACAAAATGTAGTAATTATTATTTTTTGGTAAACTAATGTTTAAGACAAGATTTTTTTTATGCATAGCACAAAGGGTAACAATTATTTTACAAGCAATAATTATTCGCCTGAAACACTCATCCACATTGAAAAATCTCCTGATAAAAGATACATGACGCTGACGAAGACATATGTCATGTATCTTTTATACATGACATGTGTCTTCGTCAGCGTCATGTATCTTTTATCAGGAGATTTTTCGATGTGGATGAGTGTTTCAGGCGAATAATTATTGCTTGTAAAATAATTGTTACCCTTTGTGCTATGCATAAAAAAAAATCATGTCTTAAACATTAGTTTACCAAAAAATAATAATTAATATTTTACAAGTTCTAGTTTTTCACCTAAAAATGTAGACAATTTGTCTCGACGCCATCTAGTGAGAGAGTTAGCACTTACAATGCCTTTCTCATATAAAATAAAGTTGGTTGTTTTCAGGTGAAAAAATGTAACAAGCAGTAATTGTTGAATGAAACACTAGTATATATTGAATTATTTCGCGGATAAGCCGCCATAGCTCAGTGGTCAGAGCTGTCGACCGGAAATCGAAGGGACACAGGTTCGAGTCCCGTTGGCGTCATGTATCTTTTATCAGGAGATTTTTCAATGTGGATGAGTGTTTCAGGCGAATAATTATTGCTTGTAAAATAAAATGTAGTAGTTGTAGCTGAATATATATATATGTATTGTTAAATGTCTCGAACGGTGAAACGAACGGTTGTCATGAAATTTACATGTATTTATCTCTCTGTTCCACGTTCCGCGTGACATCTTTCTAATCCAAGTTGTATTTTGCAATAATAAAAATGGTTGTAAATGTAATTTTTTTGTTAATACTGTAAGTTCTAACACCAACTCACACAGTGAAGTCGCAGTTTCACGATACCAATAATATCGTGACCTCCAGATTTGTTGCAAAAGATTGTAATCATTTGCATGGTATATTCTTCAGAATCGATGTTCAAAATCTTTTTTCTTTTACCAAAAGCAAAAAAAAAGTTTTTAATTGCTTTTCCAGTTTTTTTTTCATATCACACAACCGCCTTTGTTCCGTAGAAATAATATCACATGGTGAAATTCTGTAAGGACACTTGAATTATCCAAAACGAGGAGGAAACAGAGCGAATAAGGGCTGATAAAATAAAAGGAAAAAAACGCAATTAGTGTGCGGGGCGCCATCGGGGTGACCTACCCTTAAAAGTCGCTCCCTTAATACTAGGAAATTACGTTTTAACAACTCCATTCCATGCACGCCATTATTCTGCCTACAAGTATCAGCGTTTATATTTTAATATTGAAATAATAACCTTTGTTTTATTGCAGAGTTTCAACAAAAGGTAGAAATACATAAATTTAAGGGAGGAAATAATGTGGTTTGTTTCCTTTTAGTGAGCAGTTCGCCGGAACATATTAAGTCATTTGACTGAACAATTTTCTGTAAATACAAAAAATTGGTGGTGTTTTTTAAATTTAAAATTTAATACCGCACTCTGAACCGTCTGGGGCCAGTAAGACTATGGCATCCCCAATGGATTATTTAGTGAGTCTGAAGGTAGTGGGGAGGGGAAGGAGATAAGGAAGATTAAGTAAGAACGATCTTCCATTACGGTCTGGTGATAAGGATCAATAATGACGATAAATCCATTTTATAGCGTTTTTTCTTAAACGAAAATAAGAAGATGTACTTATTTTAATTAGACTGTAGAGCTTTGCCCAAATTTATTTAATGAATTCTTCTGTGTTTTTCGTTTTCATGAAAGACGCGTGGGAAGGAAGATTATTCGTCTTTGACGTACATACGACTTATCTCTAGGACTACTCACAGTTCGAAGCTTTCCATATTATTCAATGTAAAAACCGCACAAGAGTCCCAACTGTATGGCTTACATGGAGTCTATGGCATCTCCGATAGAGATATATTTTTAGGTTGGTGGGAGTGGGGAAAAGTAAACATAGAAGAGGAAGGTCGGTAAGGACCTGGCTACTCAGATCTGGTCAGTAAACACGGTTATTGTCATTTAAAACAACATTTCGATTTTGGTCTTTTTTCATTTTATCGCTTTCACCAGGGCGACACAAAACTAGCAACTTTTTACGGAAATTTCTTGTCGGTAAGAAATTTACGCATTATTCAAGATTGCGTAAGATTGTCGTGTATTGCCTATTTTTGTCGACGTATTGCCCTGTTTTGACGGTAAATTTGTTAGCTTACCGATATTACTTATTTTTTTACATCTATAAATAAAAAACTTATAAATAATGCTAATAAAATCTTATGAGAGATTTTCACATAAACATCGAATTATAACTAAAATTACTGTACCCGTGGGCTAAACTATTTACAAATATTCAAAATTGTACATGTTAGATATAAAATACAATAATATATAAGAACACAAATAAATGAGAGTATAAAAACAAATTATCCTCCCTACACTACCAACAGAAATAATCACTAATATATACCAACAACTAAACTGAACAAATCTTTATAAAATGGATGGTAAACGAGTCGTTCATATTTCGCTGTGCACAAATTTTTATTCTACCATACTATATATACTACATGGAGACGATATCGGGACGGTCCGCCGAAACGGTGACATGAGCGAGACAGATTACGCTCATAGCGGCAAATCATGTGTTGGACCAGTGTAGATATAATAACTCATCCCGTGCATAATCAGCGCATGCGTGAAGCGCCTTGAAGGCAATTGAATTGTGCACCAAGTTGGTTATGGATTCCCCGATGCGTCTGAAGGAATTCGTTGAGGAAAACTAATTGTACTAATTTACAATGTTAGCGCTATAATATTCACACAATGATATGGTAAATTTAAATGGTTTTGTGAGATTTTCGGCGATTATTTGCGCGTTCTTTACTATTGAGACATTCTTGCGAAAGCCGATCATGTTATTTATTAATTTATTTTACATATGTAACTTAGTAGAGTGAATGAATTGCAGCACCCCATTTAATAATTTGCTATTAGAGTATCTACGTACAACTTTGAGCTTTAGGTATAGTTAAAGTTCGGATATAACCTCTTCATTTCACTGCCTTCCCTAACCGTCCGGGATCCATCCTTGTTATAAAGAACCTGTTTCATTACTCAGAAAATTCTATCAATGATTTGGTTTTGCCATTTTCGGACAAAACAAAAAATATGTGGTAAACGCATTTTTAACACCTTTTGCAAGTTTGCGTTTTCACTTAAATATTGCAACTTTTCGGGTTGTCAGGCGAAAGACGAAATCGTGACACGCCTTTAAACACGCGATGCCTTAAGTGATAATGTGATATAAATATGTTTTACGGGCTTAACACATTCGCTGCCAAGAGTATTTGTTACCATTAAAATTACATATAATGATTGGTCTGCCCATGGGCGTGATTGGAACTGGACCGGTTAAGAGATGGTATATCAAATACAAATCATATCAGCTACCCTTGTCGAGTTTTGTTTCCACTTTTTGATCTTAACCTACGCATGGCTATCCTTAGAACATAGACAACAGGTAGAAATTAACCCAATAAATATAAAAGATTATGTTACGTTTTTATTCTAGATTCTGCTTTAAAATTATTCCCCTTGTAACATTTTAACAAACTTATAAAAACTTACGTACAATGTGACCTTAGAACGGGGTATCCTAGTAAGGTCACATTATTTTCGACATTTGTATAAAATTAAAAAAATTTAAATAAATATATTTTTTTATTACAACACGAAAATAACCTTATACAAATTTCATAATCACTAAACAAAGCAGACCTGTTTTCCTAAAATGCCTATCTTTACCGTAAAATTTTAGTCACTGAAAAACAATTACCAATTTTTACAAAAAATAAAATGAGGTAAGAGGGTCGCTAATGGCGCGGGCGTGGAAAAGGTTCCATTTTTTTCATTTGTTAAAAATAAACCTTCGGGGTAGGACCCTTGCATGACACATTTTACATAGCCCTACTATTATACACTGAACTAAGTGACCATGTAATTAGGGCGTGTTAAATATCACTGTCAGCTGATATCACATTAAGTATGAAAACTTCCGCCACGTTTTATTAAAAAATCATTTTCTCGTAGAATGTGATAATTAAAAAAAATGTTCATCGTTTAAAAATTAATTAAATTTCTTGTGATTATTTTTATTACAATGCTTTGTTGAGCGGTTTTTGAATGTCGCTGTGAAGATTTTATTTTTCTGTTTTTCCCACAAAGAGTGTGTATTTTTCTTGGAATTTCTTGTAATTTAATTATTTTTTGATCTGCACTAGATTAGCTTTGTGAATCAAATTGAGTTCTTGATAAAATAAGTACTCTTTTAATTTTGGGGGAGAAAATTTAAAGATCAAATACATGAAACAGCCGAAACAATTCTTAATCTTCCAGGTTTCGTTTTATGAATTTGTAAGACCTTGGGCAAGTACATTTATTATTTTATTTTTATTAATTTTGAATATTCAAATCTTCACTAGGCATTCCTGTTGCGAGGTGGACTATAGATAATTGTATAGGTGTTAAATATATTTTCTTTTTAATTTAAGCCACGAATGTACGCTTATTCGAATTGTTTATATATTTTTTTTTGTTTTTTGCTAATTGACTTCGTTTATAATGTTATGCATATTGTAAGTGCGTTACTAATAAATCTGTTTTAAATTTTGCAAAACTAATAAATAACCGTTTATCGCACTTAAATGGTTGTACAAATAAAAAGGAATCCAAAACAGACGGCCAAATTTTGCCTATAATAGATCCCTGATTATTATTTGCCGATGATTTAAAATTATATAAAAAAATTTCTGATTGCATAATTTTACAAAAAAATTTAAACAACTTGTTTAATTGGTGCATATGAAATAAACTGGCACTTAACATTAGTAAATGTCAAATAATAAGATTTTATAAAATAAAGAAACCGACAATTTATGAATACAATCTTGACAAAATTATATTAAACTCAGTAGAAACAATAAATGATCTAGGTATTATTTTTAACTCAAAACTTACATTTATTAGCCATATAACTAATATTATTAATAGAGCAATGAAGATTTTAGGATTTATTATTAGAATAACCAAACAATTTTGTAACATTGATACTATTCGCATTTTATACATAACGCTAGTGAGAAGCATTTTGGAATATAACTCTACGATTTGGGCTCCACATTACAATATCCATATTCAAGCGATTGAAAAAGTCCAGCATAGATTCCTTAGGTATATTAATTTTAAATTAGGTATTCCAAGAGAATCCGTGGACTATAATTTGTTATTAAACGGGACTAATCTCGTAAATTTATCAGATCGCAGAAAAATCTCTGATCTATTAATATTATATAAAATAATTCACTCGGGATACCCCTGATTTAATAGAACTAATACAATTTCATTGCCCTGGTCGCGCTAACAATAGACTGACTCTACCGTTCTACTATAATAACACACACACATTATCACATTATTACTCACCAATCAGTCGATTACACATTTTGGGAAATGAACATGCTAACATCGGCGACATTTATTTCTTAAAATTAGCGCAATATAAACATGCACTCAAAAATTATTTTTCCATAATGTAACTTTATATACGCAATATGGACATGTTGAAATGAAATGATGATATTTCTCATTGTTCTTTTTTTGTTATTTTTGGTTGTGATACTCAAAATAATTGTATGTTATTTTTAAGTTTAAAACTATTATCATGTAATGATATTATTTTTCTTACTTTTGTACTCTGTTATATGTTTATTTATAAAAGGCAGTATAGCCGTTTATGTATTTAAAATAAAAAATAAAATAAAATCCCTGGATAATTTTTAATAAATTTTACCCGGAAACACTTCAATTTTGGTCCTAACCGACAGGCGTTCGGTGGAGTAAGTAGATTTGTACACACACGCGGTTGTATACGCATTTCTATGAAATCGGATGACATTACAGCAGTTAATATGAGTAATCAATGTCGGTCCTATCCGATTGGAATTTGGCGTGGTTGGTAGAGTTATAAACTCCAGTTTCTGGGTACGAAGGTTCAATCCTCAGTCGAACCAAAAAAATATAATGGTAAGGACATTTAAAAATAGACCTATGACAACAAATGTGAAAGTAACGAAATCTATAAGAAGTCACAATATTATAATATATAAAATAGTTAGTAATAATACATTAAGTGGAATTTATAAAGATCATTAAATGTTGTGATTATCTTCAGAGTAGTACCATCAAAGGGGTCTCCATTCGAGCAGCATTGACAATTATAGTGTTGGTGGATTTAAATACTTCTTTTCTTCCTTCGATGAAAATTTCCGTAGCTCTGCAGTGCAGAGCGGGAAGAGTTGGCAAAAAGCATTTTTAAGGGTTTTTTTTCAGTATTTGCAATTCCGTATTATATTTTATTTATTGAAGTGAAACTTCTTTACGCGCGTCATGCAATTTCGAGGACCGGAGTAAAACCGACTCATGACCGAAACGAAAATGCGGGTACCCCCACCACCGATTAAAGTTCATTTGATCTAGTCAAAGTTTTGAAGTAACATATAAATGCTTCTTAGCTCATCCCGACAACTGGCGTTGGTGGTGTAATGGTCAGCATAGTTGCCTTCCAAGCAGTTGATCCGAGTTCGATTCTCGGCCATCGCACATTATTTTTTTGTTTTTAACGCCTTTTTCATTCAATATCTTATTTTTTAGTAGGTCAGAACATTTTTTAAAAGAAAATAATATTGCAAAATAATAAAAACACTTATCTCACTGTGATAAAACATTACTCCGCTAGAGCGCGCTTTGCGTTATTGTGTTGGATTAAAATTATTATCTAATCCGTATATTATGATAATTGTATTACATTTATTTAATTAATTTATTTATTTTGATAATATGTAATAATTTACAGAAAAAAAAATTAAAACTATCTCCCTCTGATAAAATATCCGTTCGCTAGAGCGCACTACGCGATCTTGTGTGGGATTCTATTTCTGTACATTGTACATTATTTTTAAAAATATATTATATTTTGGGTGTGATGTATGTAACATTATAAAACATAACAAGCTCTCATATTTTCAGAACCTACATAATATAATCAATTTATGCGGCTTTGCTTACAGTTGGTGCTCAGCGTGGTTGGCTTTCAATCAGTTAAGCGAGGTTCGATTCTCGGCTGTGGCATTTTTGAAGTGAAACCTTGTTGAGGTGGGGGAGCCGCTCACGAACGTTCTCTCTCTTCTCTTCTTTCCTCTCTCTCAGACACCAGCGAACTGCGCCACGCCAAGCATCAGCTGAAACTAGAAGTTTCACTTCTGTCTTGCGTAGGCTTGACACACCCACTTTTTTTTTTATTTAGGAAGCAAACAGTCGTACATTAAAAAATTATAACAATAAATATCCATATGTTCTAGACCAATTAAGTTCCATTGAGTTAAATGTTGATTTAGTATTTTTTACCTACACAACATATTAAATGGCAAAAAATAAACATAATATAGAAATACATAAAATTAAAAACAAAAAGAAAAAATACAACTTTTCACATAGCTATACTATTCACTACGGGTGATAATAATGTAATTTAAGTATTTTAATTTATTAAGCTGAATTTTATATGATATTAAGTTATGGTTGAAAATGTCTACATCTCTAGAGGCATTGTGAGTTTCACAGATACGTACTATTACAGAGTTTTGCGTATATTTGGATTTACAATGTGGTATTCTAAATAAATCGTTCGATCTGGTGTTTTGCTTGGGGCAACGAGATGCAATCCTTTCTAACAGATATGATGAATCAACAAGGCAATTCACGATTTTGTGTAAGAATAATGCATCAGAGATTTTTCTGCGTTTATATAAAGTGACAGGGGCAAATCGATGGTCACTAAAACGATACGATAGGTGTTTCATAAATTTGTTCTGAATATTTTCAATGCGATCAATTTATGTTTGATATTGAGGATTCCTATATATTTGTATATGTTTATTCCGATGCTGTAAAGATATTTATATCCGTAATTCAAAAGTACAGAGTGATGAGTGATTGTTTTAACATATGCGTTCGAGGTATCGAAAAAACGCCTCCATAGCATACCAGCTCTAACATATCTCAATATCTTCAATGTTCTTCCAGTGGGATTCCAAGTGAGCTGTATTTTCTTTACATCTTTAGTCTTCCACTTCCAGAAAGACAGGTTCTAAAATAAAGATCAGGAGAAGAAGAAGAAGAGATATGTACATGTCCTTATCCACTGCAATCCCTCATTCCTAGAAAGTTGCGAAGAACGCTGGCTGTATCTCCCAGACAAAAAGAGGACAAGCGGCAAACACCCCCTAGCCTAGCACACTCTGATACCCTGATACATGGCTTCTTCCAGTTAGTTCGGCTCCGCGGAGAAACCAAGTTTATTGAAACTTTTCTACCTCAGCCATTTATTTAATCTCGTCCCCCGCCAACTTCCCCCCCTCTAGAAACCCACCTTTGCACACCCCTATCGAGAAATACGAAATACCCTCACATACGCTTCTCCTTTTCTTCTCTTCCCCTTATGCCGCGTAGTTTTATTTCAGTTACCGAACAAGTCCAAACAAAGTTTCCTTTGCGAAATCTAAACACTCTCCTGGATACATTATTTAAGTTGTTGCAAATTAGTTTGTATCGTGCATTAAATTATTCAATCTCTCGTGCAAGATGTGTATTTTCGAAAAGGAAAAAGATGCAAACATTGGTAGCGTCTGATATGTTAATAATTACTTTTAGCAACACGTGTAAGATTAGATTTACAATCGGTTAGCAAAACTCCTATTTAATTTTTTACATATTAGTTATTTTCGTATTATAAAAAAACTTTTGATAATCGTTTAGGTCGCACGATTAAATTTGGCCCAAACAACACAACATACTAATGATTGGTGTATTGATGCATACAAATATTTACTTGTCTGAGAATCGGTGTTTTGTCCTTCTTGCTGTTATTAGTGAAAAAAAAGGACAACATACACAAAAATATGACCATTCAGCTTGACAGATGATGATAATTTCTATTGGCATTTAACGGGGATCGTTCAAAAGATGAATTCAAAATAGAACTGATGGTCGATTTGACGTTCATCAAATACACAGAAAGACCAGACATTATTATATGTCACACAATAGAGTTTTTAAATATGTATATACCTTTTTTGATATTCCCCGATTTAATTCGTATGCGTTAAATTTTTGTTGCAAAAAAATGTGTATTTTTAAACCTCGGTTGTTGATACAAAAAACAAAAAAATATTTTACCATAATAATACTCAATAATATTTACGTAAACTTCTCTTGTTTAGTTTTATTTACATAAATATTGCCAGTTCGCTCCCCGCGTAAATCGAAGCGTCGGCGTTGATTCGTTTTGCGGGTACATTTATATTGCCCGCCAGGCAAAATAAACTTTCGCCTATTTTCTCCCGTTTACAGTTGCCAGGTTCAAAGTTTGTTGGGTTAATGTTTCACATTATTATTTTTATACAGAAAAAAATACGCAACGATTGTGTTATACAGTATACATGATTACTGAGTATCGATTGAAACTGTGTTTTTAAATATTCAACATACACGACAATTGAGCGATTATTGTTGAGTACGTCATTATGAATCGATCAACACATAATATAAAAACAGAATACGAACAAGTAAAACGTCAGCAAAAAAATGATATGTATTTTTAGTGTATTGTAGTTTTTTTACCAGTTACAATGTCTTATTCTTCTACGTGACCTCCAAGATCATCGCAGGCCGCAAAAGATTAAATTTGTAACAATTATTTTAAAGCAATAATTATTAGCCTGAAACACTCATCCACATTGAAAAATCTCCTGATAAAAGATACATGACGCCAACGGGACCCGTGTCCTTTCGATTTCCGGTCGACAGCTCTGACCACTGAACTATGGCGGCTTATCTCTTATCCGCGAAATAATTCAATATATACTAAAGTTTCATTCAACAATTACTGCTTATTACATTTTTCATGTATCTTTTATCAGGAGATTTTTCAATGTGGATGAGTGTTTCCGGCTAATAATTATTGCTTGTAAAATAATTGTTACCCTTTGTGCTATGCATAAAAAATCTTGTCTTAAACATTAGTTTACCAAAAAAAATAATGATTAAATTTGTGTCAAAAATTGAATTGGATGTTGCAAGGAATGAGGTAAAGGGGAGAGGAAGGAGATTGAAAAGGTAACACGGCCTGGAACACCTGACTACCGTAGTATTTTGGCACATATGTGAAATTAACAATAGAAGTTTGTACATATTCAGCTAAATAAGTACTTTTCCTATAAATTTCAAATGCCGAACGTTTTTGTGTATTGTGATTATCACTTTGCAGTTTGATTTCAATGGTGTAATACTGTATACTTAATTCTTCCAGAATGGTAGTTACTCCAGAATGATCATGGTGAAAGATCATCACGTAGAATCTTATTTCCCATCATCCACTTTCATCATGTAATATTTGTTCATAGTGTAAAAAAAAACTTTTAATTCATAGCAGTATTATTATTTTCACCACAATTAAACCCAGTTTATTAGTATTCTCTACCACAAAACTTTACTCCTAACCATTAATAACCTCGAGCAAAGCTGAGTACACGGTACACGACAGCTAGTTGTGTAAATATAAAAAAAACTTTTGATCTTCAATATTCAGTTACATTCAAACTTTCAAAATTCTTACAACATAAAATATTCTATTCACCACTGCCAAGATCATAGTACATAATCTGATAGATTTCGTGTTCAAAATTATATTTAAATTGCCCTTTTTCATACGGGGTGACCTATTTCCCGACGCGAGTGAAGCACAATTTTCCTGGGGCAATTTTCATCCCTGTACGGCAAACGAGGCAGGGAACGGTCCCCCCTGAAATAAAATTGGTACTAAAAAGCCTGTCAACAATAAAGGTACACACTTCAGCCAGGTTATTGGTTGGGAAATTTAAGAACAGGATGGAAAAGCAGGTACTTACCACGGCGTTGACACTTTTTACTGATGGCAATATTTATGATGTTTTTTGTGTTTTTAGTCCCTCGTTGCGGTTACTGGTGTTTTTATTTTTAATGATGTATTTTTTTACGTTTTATTCTTGAACTCTTCCCGCATAATGGTATCATGGAATGCCATCGAGAAAAAATTGTTTTGTCAAATAATATGATAATTGAGAAGTTCCAAACAGGAACAATCATCTGATTGTTACTTAAAAATCCGTTAGACGTAGTTGAAATTTCCGTACTCGTCGACCGATTGGTTTAATCTCTGTCTTATTTTTTTATTAATAAAACTTTGAACGTAATGTGAAAACTCAGGTTTTACAATGGGTTATTTTGTTTCTTAAGATTTATGATACTCTTCTATAAAAAGCTGAAACGAACCGAGAATTGGCGTATTACGGAGATCGTTCAAATGACGAAAAGCCAAAATGATCATCGATTTGATGATCATCAAATCTGACGAGATACACAGAAAGACCGACTTAACAAAGTCAATAAATACGTAAACAATTCATGTATTATAATAAAAATAAATTTAAGCATTTAGTTTGCTTGTGGATGGAAGAGGAGTGTACGTATGGAAAAAAATAACAGTTTGACAGTAAAATTATGTTACATCCATAATTTTGTGAAATATTTTTCTAATTAACGATTTTTTTGATGTATTCAATTGTCATCATTATTATGAAATTACAAGATATACATATTCACATATTTAAAGAGAAAAGTAGTATACATTTATTTTTATTCATACTGGATTTTTACAGATGATCTCACTTACGTGAAACCAATCCAGTTATGAAACTCACATTAAAAGTTATTACATAAATTGTACAAAAGCTCACTCGAATGAAAAATAGTATGAAGAAAGTCAAGAGACAAAAGAGACACAAACAGAGACACAAAAAGAGATACAAATAGAGACGCAAATAATAGACAATGTAATCATCCCAACATATTTTTTTAGCAACAGAACATTTTTCTGAATCCGTATATATTGTTGATGAAAATGCCTACTTCAACACACTATATCTTATTATATAGTCAATACATTTGGGTCAGAGGGCTGAAATACGCGATATTATTTTTAAATGTATTCCGGTGAAACATGCTATGGCATCTAAAACAATACGAATTGAGAATATTTATTTCAATATTGCTTTTAAAACTGCAGTATCAAGAAGCCCGTGAAATATTTTGCTAAAACATATTAGATCAGTCAATTGCATTTAATTTTAAGTGTATTCATCTATACCACAGTAGACCACATTTGAAAGATAACAGTATTTTTAAACTGATTCTACAATGTTTACAGTACATGTTTACAGGATTCCAAATAGCGCTTCTACATTCAAGTTTACTTCTAACGCACTGTACAGACATAAAATTGTTTGAGGGTATTTGAAACTTTTGTGTACGAGACGTGTGGGCCTGTACAAGGAAAAACTGTAAGCTATAAGTACCGGCACACATCAGCCCTCGACTTGTGCAATAATTTAAGTAAAACACCCTGAGGTATTATATTTTAATCATCATAAAATTAAAGATGATTCAAATTAAAGCTCAACTTGGTGGTAGACAAAACCAAGTCGTCTCAAATTTTAATGATTAGTACCATTTGTTTTGATGCATTAAATAACTCGAGTGTCTTCGGTATTTTCAACTTTCTCAATATTATGATTTTATTTTGGAAAAAAAGAGATGAAACCCTGCAGGTGTTCGATTCAAGTCACCGATGGCAATTGCATAATATGATGTTAGATAGGGTTTACATATTCTGTGAATAAATTCAAAAATTTAAAGTGATTACTAAGGACGGGTTGTTTCGGAGAATTTGAACAATTCATCAAATTTCAAAGCTCATTTTCGGGTTCTGTGAAAGCCCTTTTCAAGTTCTGTTATTATATCATTATATGCCAGTTGCTTGAAAGAACTGAAATAATAACAGAACTTGAAAAAATCTTTCACAGAACTTGAAAATTAACTTTGAAATTTGATGAATTGTTCAAATCCTCCGAAACAACCCGTCCTTAATGTCGTTAATGTGTATTTGAATTTAAAATCAAGAATGATTCCTAGATCTCTTATAGAAGACACTTTTTTAAGAATACAATTATTGAAAACATAAGGAAAATCTTTTAATCATTGACACTTTACCAGTCATTGAGTGTTTTTGGGACAGATTTAATTTAAAATGTGTGTCAAATCAAATTCAAAAATAGAACTGTACTAAATTTGACAAAATGTTGTTACACTTTGAATGATGAAATTATTTTAAAATTATTCACTTTAGTGTATTAAAAAAATGAGACAGTATCATGCTGGGAGATATATCTCGGGTGTGTGCTGTCTGTGAAGAATATCTCTTAAAATTGCCCAAAGAGTTAAGTGCGCATTTAATAATTTGCAACTTTTGCATAACAATTTATGGATAGAATATAAACCGGTTTCTTCGAAGTTTTAATTCAATCGGAGAATGTAAACTTCAAGCATATCATAGCAATGAATTAATTATAATGAATATTCTACGTCGTCGCTGTCATTATATATTGCTCAAATCGTTGTATCCAAGTCCTGAGTATTTTTATCATCACTTTATAGTTTAAATAGTCATCGTTGAAGTGTGAGTAAATCTTCATCATATTTAAATATCCAAATTGACTTGGCTCCAAATTGTGGGATTTGAAGGTAAAGTAAAAACATATTGTATGCTACAAAAAGTTACTAGAATTATTACGTGACGTACGACCTCTCTTTAGGACTATTTAAAGCAGGTTTTGTTATAAAAAAGAGACTGCTGTGTATAATACCGTATAAATGAATAAATAACGTGTGAATTATTAGAATATTTTATTCTTATTTTACCTTAACTATACAAAGGTATGTCATCTTCGGGGATGATTTATGGGTGGCTTTTCTGACTAGAGAATGGCGGGAACATGGGTTTTGAATTAGTCAATTGAACTTCACATTTAATTTCATGCACGGAAATAAATGACTAATATTGAAAATGTCTAATTAATGTGAATTGTAGCGGTAGCTACTAGAATAATTCATAGAAAATCGAGACCTTCCAGAGCGGTCTGCAGTACATACCGTACCAATCTAAAACGAAAACGATGATATTTTTTTTGAAAACTTCAGAAGTAAGTAACAATAAATACATTTGCAAACACATTTTACTAAAACTTCACTAATGTAAACGTAAAAAACTCTTATTAAAACATCAGAACCGTCCATTCCATTAAAAATGTAAACTATTTTAAAAAAAACGTAGGTTGAATTCACGAAGCTCTATATTTTATACGAAACAAAAAAAGTACATAATGGAACGGAGTACTCGGTCATTGCGATTCCATTAAGTAACTACTAGCGATTTGTCGGTTATTCCAATCTACGTGTATTCTGTTCCGTTAGTTGCTGCCCTACTCAGTGCGCGCTAAAACCTTCTACGTTATATTATTTACGTGTAAATTTTAACTCGGCTCGATGTTATTTTTAATCAGATATAAATTTCCATATGTGTTTCAGTCGCTTTTCTGGGAAATGTCGTGATGATTATAATATGTAAATTCGTGTTATAATGTATACAAGTTTACGTAAGTAGGCTCGCAGTACGACATGTACGTTTATTTCATGGTGTATTTTTACTGGGTATATTGTGACATAACTTAATTTAGTTGGGGTTTTGTTTAATTCAATAGTTGTACTATTGGGAATATTTTGATATTCAGGCGAGGAAGGACATATAATGATGGTAATTTTAATATTGAAACAACAAATCATTAGAAAATTACAAAATGTTATTATGATGTTACACTGAGCTAACTTGGTCCCCTTTATTCCCCTGACAAACATGTTTTTCAAAACATGCAGTTTAAATTTTCTATCGCTTTGAAACATTTTTTAAAGTTGTATTTTATTTTTTTAGTTGTTTTTTTAATATTTCGAAATTTACTCGGAAATCAATGATGGCGTGGGTTATAAAAAATATTATTTTATTATCATTATAAGTACATACAGGGTGTCCGAAAGTAAAGTGGTGAACTTCGGAAGGTGATTCTACATGATGGTAGAAGTAAAAAAGTTAATTTACTTATTTCGAAATCTAATGTTTACTATCGCATACAAAATTATTTTTCTATGGAAGAATATTTATTTGCCATACAAAAAATTTAACCCTTTTACCTAATAACTACCTGAAAATGTTTGAATTTCAAAAAAGTTATTCCCCTTTTTTACTTGTACTATCGTGTAGAATCACGTCCCGAAGTTAGCGCACTGTACCCCCGGACACCATGTACGTGGAAATAATATAAATAAATCGTCTGTAACTGGCTTCATCACAGTTTGATAATAAATTGAGAGGGCGAAACATCTGTCACGTGTACTAATAATTACACAACAGAACTTGTGTATAAATAAATTGTTTTTTTTTTTGTAAATTTAATAATAATATTATTGAATATTTAAAAGAAAAATTAAAATGGAGTTCTGCATATTAAAGTTGATAGCAATAAAAATAAATGTAAAAAAATAAAATACTTTTTTGTTTTAAAACCACGATATTTATTAATTTAAGAACCGACCAGTTTCGCTTTAGTTAAGCATCATCAGGGTACAAATTAATACTAAATTTAGTATTAATAATAATATTAATATTTAATATTAATAACTTTAGTATTAATTTGTACCCTGATGATGCTTAACTAAAGCGAAACCGGTCGGTTCTTAAATTAATAAATATCGTGGTTTTTAAAACAAAAAAGTATTTTATTTTATTAAATATGTCAAACCACAAAGTGATTGCTTTCTACAATAATAAAAATAAATGTATTCTACAGATTACCTTATTGCTTTCTAATACTCATCGTTTCACCGCAAAACTGCCGCTAATATTCTCATTCAATTATTTTTTGTCTCGAGATTTTTTAATATATTTTAAAGTTCAAAATATACTATTTTAGTGTCTTGTCTGAAAAACCGAGCTTAAAATATAAAAAGTCTAGACTGTGTATAAATGTTTTTCTTCGCAATAGGCACGTAGGCCTTTATTTGTTTTAAAAGCCTACGCAGATTACAAGTCAAATTAGTTTTTTAGGTTGCCATTTAATTTTGAAAAACAATTTATTTCACTTTTTACGGCAGTTATTACAACGAAACCAAACATTTTCACAACCCCTGACATATCTTGATTTTCGCTTAATTTTTTTACGCCTTATTTTATATAAACGCCTTTGTAAGGTGAAGGTGAGGTGCGTATTATTTCAATTATTTTTATATTTTTTAGGTTTACCAATAATGAAAAAAAAAAAAAAACATTACTTTATATATTTTTTTATTGGTGCCCTTTTTTACTCATTTAAAGTACGCTCTAGCGTGTTTAAATCGCACTTTATGGAACGCGCGTTTTTTAAAGTTACTATGGCAATATCAACAAATCAACAAAATGTGAAGTCTAAATGTCAACTTTTAACTATAAATCCAACTATTAATCTTATGTGACAGATTGCAAATTAATGTTTGTGTTTTTCATTTCCATGACAACAAGATATTGTGATGTCACATCACGAATTCATTAATAGTTCTTATTTCCAAATTTTTAATAATAATATCAATATTTATGTTTTCAAAGTGTACCAATAAAAAAAATAGCGTAAAGTATTCGTGGATAGCTGGTCTTTAAAACACTTGCTTTATTTCGAGCACTCGGATACGCCGTCGTGCTCGAAAAATCGCGCGTGTTTTAAAGACCTGTTTATCCACTTATACTTTAATATACTATTAAATCACATGGATAAGGTAAATTCTATTATAAAAATATTGCATTTGAAATACATTTTTCAATTTTTTAAATTTAAATATCGCTTAAGAGTCCCAACTGCTCTCCACCATCTGTAGCCTGTGAATCTATGATATCCCCAATTGGAGTATCTTGTGAGGATGAAGTATTGGGGAGGGGAATGAGTTGGGAAAGAGGAAGGTGTGGGAGTACCTGGCTATTTAGATCTGGTCACCAAACACGGCGAAATTCACTTCAAGCAACGTTTCAATTCAGAATGGTGGTCTTACACAAGGGCGATACTGAGAGTATCTTCCATTGCGGAACGTGCCAGAAGTATGCTATATGTAGATTTGAATGAATAATTTGGGAAATAACATATTCATAAAATAAAATTTTCATGGCCTCCAGGCCACCCTAAGCACTCGTTCTTGATTATAAGAGTTTTTGGTCAAAATAAAAGACACGGTGTTTTGTTGTGAAGAAGGAATACTGTCAGTCGGTGGCTAAGTTGACATTGCGCTTGGGTCCCAGCCAGGCGTACTGTGTAGCGTCGAGAAAAATCTAGATTAACTAATTAATAATAAACCGCTCGACCTACTTAGTACCTACTCCCGAATTATGTACCTGCAGTCCGAACCGCAACGTAAACAAAGTAATCTACGTACTACAAGACCTACTTGTCTAACGACAACAATAAGTCGGTCTTACACATTACGAGAACTCGCCAGAAGGTTCGAGTCTACGGCCTATGCATAATTGCCGCGCTATCGAAGGTTCCTGAAACATACAGTCTGTGCGAGTGCCTAAGATTTAGTTGCCATCCACCTACCTATTGCCGCCGTCGGCCGTGTAGTATAAATATGCCCGACGCAGCGAGCCTGACAGTAAGTCATCATTCTGCCACCAACGATTTACTTATCTCACGAGTGACAACTGGTGCGCCCCGCGCCCCTCCGCAAAGGACATATACCCGGCTTCGCCCGTACTATCATGGACTCTATCGGGACATTATCTTAGCGCCTTGTCCAGATCGCCGTCCCTGGCAAGTGCCACTCGGATTACAAGCACCCTGGTTCTAGCGTCTCTGACCAGCGCTTCTTCCACGCCATCATGACCATCACGAGGACACGCAGCATCCTCACTGGTCACACCGTTCCCGTTCAACCGCCTACAAGGTCCGCCGCACCTTCAGCCGTCTCGTCAGCACTGGAGTGCCTGAATACCTACGTTCTTCGCCAGTGCCTGACCTTCATCGAATCCCGGTCACCAGCGCCCGGCGTCGACTCACCGACCCGCGCTTGACCTGCCATCACAGCCAGCATCCGGTGTATTCTTCTGTCCAGCGTCAACTCTCGTTACGGCTACACTGACTCACCAATAAACACAGTGAACTCCACGACACGCCTTTCATTTCGTGCCTTCACCATTGATCCCCAAAACTGTATTCAGTTCCTCGGCTGGCTAAGGCATCCAACACAAGCAACATTTTTCGCTTACTGTGGTGATAGTAGGAGATTTTCAAATATTTTCGTGTATTCATAACGCGGGAATATTTGTCTTTTTTTTATTGATAATTATTATTTAAAAAACATTCACAACACATAATATAGAGAGCTTTCTTCGTTTTCCTTCATAATATTGTATTTTAAAGCTCAAGCCGTCAGCTTTACGTCAAGAATATTATCACAATATTTTGTTATGGTGCACGCATTTTATGATAAAATATTAGGCATCGCACTAATAACGTCTCCTAAGAATATCAACTTGCCGGCTACAAAGCGCCATCCCTCTCTTCACGCAGCTTTCTGCCTAATAACATTAATGACGACGCATTGCCCCGAAAGTTCACCCGTAAAGGTGAAATCCTCGCGACCTTTCGGCGACACAATATTTCACACGGGAAATGTCAATCTGAAACTCAGCCATTGCTGTAATAATAATGTGTTCCCTGTACATTCTCATACTTGCATTAGAGAAAGTATTGCTTCTTATCTTAATAACAAATTCAGGGTCCGTCATGGAAACCGCGTGTCTTTTGCTTGGCTAGAATGGACGAGTGGTTGGCCTCAGAAAGATTTGTGTGTTAGAGTAGGAATTGTAATTGTTGCGATATCGTGGAACCTATAGCATCGTGCCGGAGAAAGAATCCCCAGGAGTTACGTGAGTCCTCTCTATACAGTATACAGCCCAAGATAGCAGTGTGGTGTGCAATTGGGGAGAAGGACATTATTGGATCGTACTTTTCTTAGGAAAACAACATTACTGTGACTATTTAAGATGTTCCAAACGTTCTTCTTCCCAGAACTTAGACTTTGTAAATGGGTAATGAGGAGGGTATGAATTCAGCAAGATGGTGAAACTGCACATACAGTTCGTAATTCAATGGTTGTCTTAGGGATTTAGTATCCGGGCAGCCTTATCTCCAGATGTCGCAATATTCAATGGCCTCATCGCTTCCCTGATCTAAGCTTATGTGATTTCCCCTTGTGGGGATATCTTAAATCTCGAGTATACGTTAACAATCCAAACTGCGTTGAAGATCCCAAGATGAAAATCCAGGAGAAAATCGTTCCGATTCAAGGTCAGAATTGACGCTACTCAAAGTTTCTGGGACCGGCTACAATCATGCATAAATATAAATGGCCAACATCTCAGCGCCATGATCTTCAAAACATAAATAAACTGCCAAAAAAAATACCAACTTATGTAATGTTTTTCTTAAATAAAAATGTTTTTTAAGCAAAACTGACCGAGTACATCTTATTTGAAAACCATGCGATTTATAAGTTTTCTAGCGTCCAGCAAGCTTATTAAAACCTTTCCTTAAATGTCTCCAGTTTTTCGACTTTTTTGCGAGCTCTAACCAAAATCTTCCCATACTAGATAATTATAATAACGCCTCTAGCATCTTGTTCAAAAGGATGTACTTCAATTTTGTTCTTTAACTAAAGGATTATTCTTTTGTATAAGTAAAACAGTTTTTTTGTTTTTGTTTTTACATAATTTAATTTATTTCCATGCATACATTACAGTGTCTACCAAATTATTTACATTTAAATATATATATTTAAAACTGTTTTTAATATGGTTTTTGTTTTATGCTGGGTGTAAGGTAAATTTGAGTAGGTGAAACTGTGGTGGGTAATGTTATATGTTTCGTGAACACCTCACTAGGAGAACCCGTGCTGAGGTGTTTACGTGGTTATGATTAAGTGGTACAAGTATTTATGTGTATTGGTTTAATTTTCTTATATAAATTTAAGTTGGGACAATATTGCTTGTTTCAGAACAACCGTTCTTTTCTCAGGGCAAAATATATACTATCATAACAATACAAAAGAATGGATGAGCGTGTATTATTAAGTGTTGAAATGGGGGTGGAGGTGTAATTAGGGATTATTCTTTTTCCGTGTTTTCTCGTTTGACTGCTAACATTCGTAAGAATACAAGAAGTCAGTAAATAAATAAACCTACAACATACCACAAATAAAGTTAGAACCTCATCGACGGCAAAGATAATAGGAAGGTTTTGATCTCACCCCCCTGAAATTGACTATTCTTTTTAAGTTACTTAATTCTCCTTTAACTTTTAAAAATTATTTATGCTGTATCGTCAACATTTTAATCATCCAACTTAATTCACCACGTTCCCTTTTTTCATCTCATTTTGCTTTCCATACCCTTAAACCTCACAATATTCCCGAATTTATGGATGCTATAGCGCCACAGGCTAAGCCTGGAAATAACATTTTTGTAACGAAAATATATTAGTTATATGTTACTGCTACTATAGAGTGGAAATTTTCAACCACTATGTAGTGTGAACACAGACATCGAATAAAGAAGAACGCAAGAAATTCTACATTAGAGTGTTCTGTGATTCAAAAGTCAGGCCAATCTAGCCTTAAATTTTAAATGCAGGGCAACTGAACTGTGAACTTTGTTTCATCATCATTATGAAATTAAAATGGGGTGGGCGTGTTTCGTGATCCAAATATCTTCCCAATCGGGGCTTTAATTTCCAACTGTGCTTACGAAATTAAAATGGGATGGGCGTGTTTCGTGATCCAAATATCTTCCCAATCGGGGCTTTAATTTCCAACTGTGCTTACGAAATTAAAATGGGATGGGCGTGTTTCGTGATCCAAATATCTTCCCAATCGGGGCTTTAATTTCCAACTGTGCTTACGAAATTAAAATGGGATGGGCGTGTTTCGTGATCCAAATATCTTCCCAATCGGGGCTTTAATTTCCAACTGTGCTTACGAAATTAAAATGGGATGGAGATCTTAAATATTTATTGGGCTAAATAGAACTTTTTTTTCCATTCAAATTTGTATCGAAGGCACTACTAGTTTTTTTTTCTTTATTCTGCTGTATAGGATCAGAAAAGTGTAAAAGAGACTGAGCGTTCGCTAAAACTGTGGTCTAGAACTGAAAGGTATTTGTCTGTGGCAGGGCCGGCCTTGTTCACAATACTACCTGGTGACGCCATTACGCATTAAAAATTAACTTACACACACATACATGCGACAACTGTACTGAAATAATATTGTTGTTCCTTGCCCTACCTTACTCTATTCCAGCATCTTTTCACTGCACAATGTGTAATCAATCGCTTACCACAACCCGCACTGTTCGTCTATAAACCTCTCCCGCGCGATGTTATAGCTTAAACCGCTCGCTGAAACATATTTATCAACTGCTTTACCTACATACATTTTACATCCGCGCACGTCTCATGCAAAACCGCTTGGTGTTCAGTGCCACCACTTTAATACCTGAGGAGGATAGACAGGAAGAAAACGAGTGCCCTTTTCCTAATGGTGAGTCCTTTCTTATCCATACATCATATTATTGTCTTACGTGCAATGGTAATTACAAAAACATCCAAGGTCCTTCGACAAACATTTTTTACACTCCTTAAAAACATAGCATAACACCTTTTACACGCCATTACTCAAAAAGTCATTTCCTCGAAAACTGAAATGTATTCCATCCAGCGTTTTCTCAGTGACATTCAGAATTCTACAAGAAATCCACATGGCGAGAACTCCATATACTATTGTGCGCCGGCATTAGTAGTTTGTAGCTTTTTGCTCGCGCCGGGAAACGAACCATACCTAATTGAGTCTGGGATTTTTTCTCGACACGTCACGGACGGGCATAGTGGACCACGGCGTCTGGCATCGACCCGATGCTGCCACTATTTCCCGCTACTCGCTGCCGACTTCACAGTGCTCGATAAGTTCATTTTTAAATCCTAACAAATACGATTCTAAATGGACTTTGCCAACTTGTAATGTTGGTATTTAGCAGCGATGAAAAAACGATTTGGGATGTGTTGTGGCAGAAATTATGTCACACATACTCTTATTTACCTGAAAACCCCAGTAGCCAACTGGACTAAGCATTTGATATTGAGTTGGATAGTTGTGGATTCGATTCCCGCCAATTTGGGAGGGGGACATGGGTACCGCCGCCCGGGAACCATTTGTTGGATAATCAACACCTCTGCCATAGGTCACCCCTAGTGGTTCGTTAAATTTTGTTACAACGAACCTTGGATAACCGTAAATTGAATTTGATCGATTAAAATCTATTCAAGTAAATATGTAGTATATTTGGGGCAAGTTCCATAGTGGTAGATACTTACAGTATCGCCTTGGTGATCGCGCTTTAAGTAACACCAGCATTCAGAATGTAAAGGTTGCTTGAAATGGATTTGGTCGTGTTTGGTGACCAAATTATTCGTATTCTATTGATGCAACAAAAATATTGAGTGTTTTTAATAATAATAACATGGCATTTATAAAGCACAGTTAAGTGTCATTATAATATAAGTGTAGGTATACTCATAAATATTTAAATTCACTATTTAACTGACTGCCTCAACACAGGCTAGCCTAGTGAGGCAGGTTATGAGAATCCTCAACTTTGTATAATTATTATGTATTATATCTGTTTAAAAGTTTATAGTTGCAAATTTATTAAATAAAGATACTATATACCTACTCTAGTCAAAAACGTGACTGCAGGCCTTAAATAAATGAATTGAGGTTTCCCAACAAACTGTTGGAAAAAACACGAATACGTTATTAGAATGCCGGAACACGTGTTCATTTGTTAGGAAAAGGACATGTCAGGCATGAAAACTTGTTCCGATATATTGTGAATGGATTATTTTTTTATCAAGAAATGTATTTCAATCACGTTTTAAAAAGGATTTCAATAAATCAGCCACACTCATTTTTCTCTGTGTGGGAGCAGTTAGTGGGTAGGTAGGTACTAACAACAACAAAAAATAATAAAAATATAAATATGCAAGAAAAATATTCCACCACATTTTTTTAATCTGTTCGTTGAATTGAATGCTTTTTTTTAGTTACCTATATATTATAACTCAAAATTTCATCACCACGCTGAATCCTCACAATCCTATACGCCCAGTGGTTGTTTATCACTAGCCGTTTAGTTTCTGATCAGAGAGAAGCAATTAATTAGGCAGTATTCCAACAAACCAACTCTTGGAATTCCTGGAATATCACAGTTTGCGGAGTTCATTAGTGACGAGAGTGGATCGAACGCCAGACAATGTACTAACTTGTTTTCGAATTTCGACAAAGTTTTCAAACTGGAAGCAACTTTGCGTAGTTGCTAAATTTATGGGAATTCCTAATACGCCAGTCGAACTATCAGATCTTATATTGAAAATTGTATTTCACCAACGATTTTTTTTTCAAAATACGTTTTAAATTGTATTAAATTACACTTGTATGTTTAGGTATCTATCTATATAAATAAAACTGTAAATGTTCGTTTGTTCAAAATCTTATATCTCTGAAAGTTCTTCCCCGATTGTTTTAAAATTATTACACAACGTTGAATTCGAGCAAGCGTGTGTTTTTATTTATTTATTTGTTTTAAGGAACATAAACAGTCTTAATAATAATTTAATATACATAGGAGGATGCAAAAGAAACAGACCAATTAAAAATGTTCACAGATGGTTGATTTGGTAATATACAACTTTATATACCTATATTATGTAGATTTCATCTTTGGCAGGTAAAACATATTTTTCTGTAAAACAGTGCCATTGTTGGAAGTAAAAGTAACAAAAGTTATAGTTTCTCGAACTGCATAGACAGAATAAGCCACAGCAACACGTGACGGGGCGCAACTAGTATACTAATAATTATATTAAGTGGCAAACTTTGCCCGAGTTTCAATACATGTAAAATATATTTTTAATGATATACTGGACCAATGGCGTGTAAAATAATAAATTGCTTTAAATTAACATAGTTTTGCAACATAAAACGTCAAATATAATATAAAAAAATTAAATTGTGGATTTTTTTCTTAGAATGACTGCCACGGTTGATCACACTGACCTAGTGGAGAGCAAGTCAAGTGCCGAATCGAGAGGGTACTTACTTAAACTGACTGCCTCGGCTGATCGCACTGACCTAGTGAAGAGCGAGTCAAGTACCGAGTTGAGAGGGTACTTACTTAAACTGACTGCCTCGGCTGATCGCACTGACTTAGTGGAGAGCGAGTCAAGTACCGAGTTGAGAGGGTACTTACTTAAACTGACTGCCTCGGCTGATCGCACTGACTTAGTGGAGAGCGAGTCAAGAGCCGAGTTGAGAGGGTACTTACTCGACCAAGTCGCTGGGTCTTGCTTCTATCGACTATCTCGCCTGAATCACTCGCCCGCTACTAAGCCTGACTGACTGTTCATATCAACCGAGCACTCGGCAGGCATTACACTTCCCTGCTTTTCGTTCGCATTAAAGTTATAGCCGTAATTAAAAAATAGTATCTTCCATCATTTAAATGAGGACCTTCGTTTATGTTCTATTTAAAAAATATATAATTTTTCGAAGAAAACTTCTTCTAACTGCTTTTCACTTTGTGATGGCATTATTTATTTTTTATTAAAACACAAATAACATTGTTTACATCACTTTATTTCGATACAAAATCTCTACATGTTTCATGAACCAAGTTCACTTCATCAGGAGCACAAGTATACTATACTTGTGCTCCTGATACTATGTATAGTATACTTGTGCTCCTGATGAAGTGAACTTGGTTCATGAAACATGTTGAGATTTTGTATCGAAATAAAGTGATGTAAACAATGTTATTTGTGTTTTAATAAAAAAAAATAAATAAAAAAAATATATATATATTTTAATAATTTATTTTATTATTTAGTTTTAAAATTACTATTTATTTTATAAACATTAATTAAATGTTTCTAAAAAGCGTCACAAATTTATTTTTTGATCCTAAATGTTCCCTCAGTGCATTTAATACGAGTATATTACAAGTCTTACAAGATCATTATATCGATTCGCAACGAGACGAATACCAAAAACCAGGGATCCTTTCCAATTCTAACTGTTAACCACAGCTACCCCAATAGTTGTATCAAATTTCGATTACACCAATTTTTACATTGGATTCGCAGACAATATTTACGACTTCAATTGGTTTACATCCACATCATTACATACTTTTAAGTCCTCCAAATAAATGGTTTTTACTCTCTCCCATAAATAATGATTTTACCATTTTTTTATAAATTTCTGACTTTATGTCTGGGTTACATCTTCCCCATAGGAAAAACTAAACCCTTCCACATACTTTTCCACAGATTATCATTTAGTCAATCAACATATATAAGTAAACTAAATACAAAACAAGTCAAGAACAACAAGTCAACTCACCAGAGATCAAATGGGAAAATAATTCACCGACTCAAGATATTTTCATATCAGAGGATTCGGCTCGGTAGAACTCCTAACAAGGCCTATAAATCCTACTGATCCCTCAGCATAAATATTTAAAAAATCTTTCGTAATCTTACATGTATTTAAAATGACTGATTTTTGCATTTTTATATATACATTTTTTGATAGCTAGGTATAATGCCAGTAGCCGAAATAATAAATGATATATACTATTAATATTAATAATAACAATTTAATTTTCGTTTTTTTTAATGTAAAAAGTTGTCTTTTGAATAAATAAAGACGAGCACATTATTTTACAATTTTTTTGAAACTCACGTAACTAATGTTGACATTCCCGCTTTCAAGATAATAGAAATTGTGAAAAAAAACATCCGAAAGTTTTCAATGCCAGTTTTGATCATGACATTGTAAGACTGATTTTTATTTAGCCTGGAGAATTTTAGTATTTCAGATATATTGTAGAAAATCCGCAAAATTATAAATATTATTTTATGCCAAAATATTTATGTGATATCGGGATAAAAAATATTCGCTGACATTCTTGATTTTTTTTCCTTCCGCAGGGTAAAAATTATTGATAAAAAATATTGCTAATTTTTGTAAATTATTCGTAATCTGATTGGAAACGGGATTGCAGTCCCTTAAAGAATGAATTGTTAGGTTTCCTGATAATATTTTAGTAAAATACAAATGTATGATCACGATGTCGAAACGCGTGTTCAGAAAAATCCTAACATTTTCGCAATTGGTCATTATATATTTTCATGACAAACGCAGGGGCATGAATACGTGTTCCAATATTATTACGAATTTACTAAAAGTTTATCAGGAAACGGCCTGCAATTCAGTTTTTAATCGGATTACTAATAATTTGAAGAGATTCGAACCATTTGGACACGTTGCAAATAAAGGGGCCACACACGACCGAGTCAAGGAGCGGAGCCAGTTAGATCTACGCCCAGTGATGCCGCAAAAATAAAAATCGGTAGGTTGTCAAATATTTATAATAATAAAAAATAATACTTGGATGACTTGTATAGCGCCGTTTTTGTGCAAAAACACCTCAAGGGCGTAGTTATAGTGTCTAGTTGTTATATTTCCAGTAGCTAGAGAACTTCGGAGAGAAAACTTTCCCCAGAATATTTTAGAAATTGCATCACTATCTACGTCACCATTGAGTGAACATGAACTTGTGAACTGAAAGATAATTGGGTACAATAATAGGTTTTGTTTCATAAATATTCAACAAAAGGTGTATTTAAATTAGTTATTACAAATAATACTGGATTATTTTTTTTAAATACTGATACGAGGGTTATTTAAAGTTAATTTGTAATAAATAATATATAGATACCTAGGTTCATGAACAATGTTTATATTTCTTTATAAAATCGAGTATAAAAACCACGTCCGAATAAATACGCCATACCATGGAGGAATCTTTCCTTCGTTAGTCATACAGTCCGACGCCATGTTGTATGAATTTATACTGAGCGGATTTTGGCTTGAATTGTATACACCTAATAGACCTGGCGAGCAATTTGCTTGAAGATATGCCGATATGCACATACGACCGAGCCGAACCACGGTTTATTGGCTCGTCTCAGTGGATTTATAGAATGAGGTGATGCGCTTGGTGCATTTATTAAGCATTTACAAATAACTCAAAAGAACATTATTAAGGTTATATACACGGTGTCCGGAAGCTCGTAGTACAAGCGGGAAACTGGAGAATCTACACCACATGGGGAACCCAAAAAAAAATAAAGTTTTTTGATTTGAGCATTTTCAAAAAAAAAAAAACCAAAAAAAAATATTTTTCGGCTATTTTAGGGTTAAAGTTTTTTCTGGTGTTTAGGGTTGAATAACAGATGTTTTGACCCTGCAGAGCAGAAATATTTTATGATTACACAGGGTTAAATGAAGGGTGATTTCAAAATAATGCTTCAAATCCGAGTTTCTTCATTTGTTTTACTTTCAAATAGTTTTAATTAGTTGGGTACTTTGATCTTCAGTAATAATTTATAAGAATTTGATTAAAAAAAAAAAAAAATCAACTTCAAACTCGATTTACTCGATAACGAAAGCTCAAATAAAAAAAAATATACTACAAAATCGACTCCAAATGTGATGTAGATTCACCAGTTTCCCGCTTGTACTACGAGTTTCCGGACACCCTGTATAATAGAATAAGAACATACTCAACTGAATTATAATTCAAAGAAACCAAATAATTTATCCTGTAAATCATGAAATTTGTATTTAAAAACAAAAATAATTTCAAAAAAAATTCAAATTAAATAAGTAAAAGGATAAATAATATATTTTACACCCATATTAACATCAAACTAATGCAAATATATTGCAGTTTAATTAGTCCGCGTTCTTTTAATTTTCTACCGAAACTAATGACTAATAAAATATCATACTTTTTAAAATAATTATAATTATGGCTGAATGAATCATAATATGTTGGATCATACACACTGTTTATGTAAATTCTTTGCAAACTTTCATGTTTCACTTCAAAATTATTATTTCTTCAAAAATTACATTATTTGTTTGTTTTGTGATTAAAAAAAATTAAAATAAAAATAAATATAAATAAACAAAATAAAAAATTTAGACACCAAACATTCGTTTCATTTCTTCACAACGTTATTACATTACTTTGTCGTTACATTAAAATTTACAACGTATTTGATATTATATTTTGTTTGAAATAATACAAAAGTAATTTTTAATTTTTAAAATGTGTAAAAAAGTTATTAGGAAAAAATGAAATTGAACTTGCCTAATGTCAAAGCACCTGAGTTTCTCCACAAACGATGAGTTTTGGCTCGGCGCGGGGCTATTCGACTCGTTGGCTCTGCCTTATATGTCCAGCTTTAATGTGGTCAAATCTGAAAACCAAGCCCAGACTTTCTGATATTTTCTGCTTCTACTCCTCAACGTCTTTCTGTCTCACTACACTCCCCATTATTGAACAAAACCCCAGCATAAACTCCCCTTTTCTCCCTTTTCCCATCCCTTTATTATCATTTACCTACCCCATCCCCTCTCTCCACAAAGTACTCCTTAGCACTAGGTTCTACTTAGTGACCTTAGAATAATAAAACACCACCAAAGCCGCAAGAATAGAGTTTAATTATTAATATTGTTTGAAGCCTTTATCATGAAATATTGTTTTTAACTATCATAATAATAAATAATACCTTTAACGGGAGTTGATGAAATTTATGCTGCTTTTACGTTTAATATGGCTAATGATGTTTGGTATTAAGTAAAACTGCGCAGGTTACATAGAAACCGTCACAGGTGGTTCCTTATTCCTTATGTTTTATTCATAGAAATTCAAAGTCGGACGGATAAGAAAAATTTAATTTCACCAAAGTATTCTAAATTAGACTAGCCACGGTGAGATATGAACTTCTTGTGTATATTTTAACTCATTTTAAGTGACTTTGGTGGTAATCAAATGCACCGCTGAGCAATTTGTAAAATAATGTATTGTTAAAGTAATAATACTAAATATAATTATCTACATAATGCTTTATAATTCTGTTAATGCTCAAATTTATGTTATTTTGAACGTTTAAAGTGATTTTCGTAGGGCTTTTAAAAGTACCGACGTAGAAACCAACAACAACTAGCCTACCTACCTACAAGTCGACTGTCAAACGCTCTACATAAAAATCTAAAAAACATCACCAAAATCACTGTAATAAAACCAAAAAAGTGTCAAACTCTACTCACAGTGTCATCACTGCGTTTCGCTTATATAAATGTGATAAACAAATTAAGTATAAAAAAAATCGAAATAGTCAAGTGATAAAATAGTGAAACTAATACTGCAATCGTGTGTAAAACGGTGAAACCTAACGGTCTAAAAATTACTCTGTGGCTACCCATATTGATAAGTGAAAAGTTAACACCTATTTAAGTTTTAAGATTGTATCTAAGTGAAATTTAGGATCATATTATCAGTGTCCATAATTACTTTGACATTAAACAAAATTCAAAACAATATACCTATCTCGCTATTGGTCAAAAGTGAGATCGCTTCGTGCTAAAATTTTGCGGAAAACTATTTTTTAGGCGTTGAGGATTATTAACCACAATGTTTAACTGTGAAGGTTGCCTCAACCCAATAAATAAAGATGAGTATATGTTCACGTGTACCAAGTGCAAAATAACATTTCACAATAATTGCCTCAATATCTCTGATTCCAAATACAAAAAAATGGCAGAAAAAAATAAAACTTCTTGGAAATGCCCAAAATGCCTAATCAGACCAGGATCACCGTCTACATCCTCGGCTGCAAATACCGACGATAATGATATGCTCTTTATTCGTCTGACCAAACATTTTGACCAAAAGGTCACTGAACTTAAAAAAATGTTCGAAGACGAAATTAAGGAACTGAAGAGAAGCAACGAATTTATAAGTAATCAATATGAAGATCTGTTATCAAATTTTAAAGTACTACAAGACCTACAAAAAGATACACAATCCTTACGTGAAATAAATATAAAGAATGACTTAAGAATTTCAAGCCTGGAAACCAGACTAGCCACTATGGAACAAAATAATCTCTGCGACTGTGTGGAAATGGCGGGTGTTGAATTGCGGCCGGGAGAACAACCAGCTGAAGCCGTTCTTCGGGTAGCCAATTCCCTTGGTATGCCATTGTTGCAGCAGGATCTACGCCTTGTGACCAGGACCCGGGACCGCAGAACTAACGCCCCCGATAAACTGCAAGTAAATTTCTACAACCAGAAAACGAGAGATATGGTCTTATCTTTCAAAAATACAGCCAAAATACTTAACCCAAAATCACCTATTTATATTAGTGAAGTGCTTACGCCTTACTATAAGGAATTGCTGTGGAAAGCAAAACAAAAGGCTAAAGAAACAAAATTCGAATTTGTGTGGTTTAAAGCCAATAAATTACTCGTTCGTAAGGGTCCGGGGGAAAAAATCATTCAAGTCAAACATGAAAGTGACATTAAAAAAATGGTATTGTAGATTTTTAATTCTAGAGAAAACCCTTACTGTAATGGATATTATTAAAAATGGAATGTATTACCAATTATAGGACGTCAAATCCTAAATTCTGTAAAAATGTACTACAAACACACTCATCCTCTCTTCAAATCTTACAGCAAAATATTAGATCAATTTCCAAGAATTTTGACGAATTCTTGCTACAACTTGATAATATTGGAACCTCTTTTCATATAATTATTCTTACTGAATGCTGGATACCAAAAAATTATGCTCCTAAAATTTTGAAAGGGTATGATCACTACAGCACTTCAATACATACTAAACAAAATGATGGAGTTGTTGTCTATACCAGAACTGACCTGATTGGTTTATCTGTCAAGGAAATCCAAGTCAGCGGTGCAAACTGTTTGCAAATAACTCTCAAAAATGACACATGTATCTTAGCAATATACCGTTCTCCATCCTCTTATAATATTTCACCATTCCTAAAATCAATTAATAACTGTTTAACTGAATTATGTAATATTAAAAATTGTATTATTGCTGGTGACCTCAACATAAATATTCTGCCCACAAACGAACATCCTCAGTGCCAAGAATACTTAAATACGCTCACTTACCATGGATTCCAAAGCACCATAAACACTCCCACACGTGCTACATTAGACTCCATTTCATGCATCGACCACATCATGGTCAAATCCAACTGCCCAGTAATATCTATTGTATATGAATCTACACTTACCGACCACTACACCACTATTCTTTCCATACAAACATGCAACAGAAAAGACAAACATAAAAACACAACAAATAAGAAAAAAATCATTCAAATCAATTATGATTGTGTTCGTCAATCTCTGATGAGTAAATCATGGTCAGAATTACTTAACATTATAAATCCAGAAGACGCCTGGACGTACTTTATCAATTACTTACAGACTACCATTAACGAACATACAAACATAATTATAAAACATATACCAAATAATATTTTACCAATTAAGCCATGGATTAACCACACTATTATTAAATCTATCCGTAAACGTAACAAACTCCACAAAAACGTTATTAACAATCCTTATGATATACAACTTCGAAACTTTTATAAAAGATATAGAAACATTTGTACCCAAATAATAAGAAAGGCTAAAGAGATATATTACAAACAGAAAATAGAAAACTGTAATAATGATCCTAAAAAACTTTGGAAAACACTTAAAGAAGCCACCCACTCTCAACCTAATCCTACGAATGACTTAAAACAACTAAAAGTAAATGATAAAATATTTAGTTTTTCTAGTAATCCCGATATTATTGTTAATCATGCAAATAAATACTTCTCAAAAATAGGTGAACAACTCGCAAAAAATATCGATGTAAACCATACCAACTCCAGTTCACTAAGCTGTAATACAAATTTTGCCCAACAACTTGCATTTTAGTCTAAAACAAATTTCAAATGAAGATACTAGATTGATCATAAACTCATTAAAAAACTCGTCTTCAACTGGCTTAGACGATATATCAAATATTGCCTTAAAAAAACTTGTATCAGAAATAACCACTCCCTTAACAAATCTTATTAACCTAAGCATCCTAAAAGGCCGATTCCCCGACAATCTAAAACACGGAATCATAATCCCAATACATAAAGGAGGCTCTAGAGCGGACATAACGAACTATCGTCCAATTACATTACTAAATTCACTATCTAAAGTCTTTGAAAAAACTATTAATAATCAACTAATTGAATACCTTGAACAAAATAACATACTATCACTCAACCAGTTTGGGTTCAGGAAAAATAAAGGCACCTCCGAAGCCCTGGCAACAGTAACCGATTTTCTAAATGAAAACTTAGACAAGGGATCAAAATGCATATCAATATTCTTAGACCTGTGCAAAGCATTCGATACTATCTCTCACTCTAAACTTTTACAAAAACTATCTAATATTGGTATAAATGGTGATGAACTTACTATTATTAGCGATTACCTGTCAAACCGAAAGCAAAGTGTGAAAATCAACAACTGCAATAGCAATCAATTACCAATTAGCTACGGCGTGCCTCAAGGAAGTGTTTTAGGTCCTACCCTGTTCTTAATATACATAAATGAATTATGTAATCTTCAAATAGATGCCAAAATTGTAAGTTTCGCTGATGATACGATTCTCCTCTTCAAATCAAGCAATTGGAATGATGTATACATAAAAGCTAACAGGGGCATAACTGTGGTTAAAAGATGGTTAAACAATAATACACTAACAATGAATGTGACCAAAACTAAATACATTGAATTTAGTATTAATCCTTCCTTAAGAAACCCAGAAAATCAAATTAAAATTTGTGCTTGCAACCTGACAAATCCGATAATATGTGATTGCCCTTATTTAGAACAGGTAACTAAAATTAAATACTTAGGTATTATTTTTGATAGCAATTTAAAGTGGAAAGAACATATAACCTCTACAGCAAACAAACTTAGAAAATTCATTTATTTTTTTAGACAAACTCGCAACTTTCTCAACCTAAGCCAGCTCAAAACAATCTACTATGCACTTTGTCAATCTTTAATAGAGTATGGTATCATAGCATGGGGAGGAGCAAACGCTGCCGCCATTGATCCAATATCTAAAGCTCAGAAACTTATAATAAAGATTATCCTCAAACTACCAATCACAAGCAGTTCGGATGAAATCTTTAGGAAAATCTGTGTTATGGACATTAGGCAACTTTATGCCAAAAACATACTAACATACCTCTTAAAACACAAAACTACTTTTGACAATATCCAAACTGCTCGTGATACTAGAACAAAAGGACATAATTTCTTACAAATCCCTTTCGCTAAAACAACTTTTGGCCAGAGAAACTTTAGATATTTTGCAACAAGGCTATATAATGCTCTCCCACTAGCCATTAGACTGAACGATTTTTTTCTGAAATATAAAACAGACATCAAATCTTGGATCATCAGCCAAGACAGATCCATGATAAATTTTTTTATAAAAATCCCTACATAAGTATGTACTCCAACTAGATGCTGATTAACAAATGTATCATTTATTATTATTATTTATTATTTTCTATCTTTTTCACAATGTCATTTAATGTAGTGAAATATTTAATGTATCAAAAAATATGTAAACATTTTTAATGTATCAAATACGTCTGTCTCGACACAGGTTTATCCTAGTGAGACAGACATCGAAAAAAAAAACCTGTAAAAGAAACTTTATATTGATAATAAAAAAAAAAAAAAAAAGAAGAAAAAGGTTCCAAAAACAATTTCGTTGTGATATTTTCACCTCTTATTTAGAACCCAGCGGTAATTAGAATGTTTTTTTAAGGCTGAAATGTTTGGGAAGGGAAATGAGATGAAGACGAGGAAGTTTGGCCTGTCAATTCTGGTCACCAAAAAAGGCTACACCAATTTCAAACAACGTTTCAATTCTGAATGGTGGTCTTTTACTAGGGAAATTCTGAATGTATCTACCACTCTGAAACGTGCAGTAAGGATATTACTTATATTTATTTTCTATCAATTAAATGTGTTGATTGGGAAAGAAAAGCAGAAGACGTATTCAAATGAGATGGGACAACTGGAGACATTTGTAGAAGGAATGTCCAATCTGGTCGCTGTAAGACTCGAGTGCAGTCATACCATATTTGATGTCTTCGAAACATTCTACCGTTACATAATAAACCGGTTAGAGGTCAAACTAATAGTCAAACGAATAATAGTCAAAAGCATTGCGTTCCCACCTTGGAATTGCGTGTTCCTCTGCTAGCTATGTCTCTCATCAGTGCACAAGAAACTTACTAGCTCTACCCGCCACGCGTTGCTATGGCTCAGTCTGTATGTGCAGATAGACAAACAATTTTGATTTTACATCCAACAGATGTCGCTATTTTTCAAAAAAGAATGTTTGTCCTACAGATGCAGCTGTTTTTCAATAAAAGCATATTTTTTCCTGTCACTGGTGACATATACAGATTTTCCAATAAGAGGTGTTATTTTGAATAGCCCGCTATTTCGGTAGATGTTACTTTTGAATCTGTAATTTTTTGACATTTGACAAGTAGAAACTACGCCAAATAGAACGATACACGCTTCAACAACGCATTGAAATTATTAAAATTCACTTGAGTGAATCAAATGCAAATCATCTTGAGTGTTGAGGCCCATTTCCACCTCGGTGGCTTCGTCAACAAGCAAAATTGTCGCATCTGGGGCTCGGAAAACCCAAGAGTTATTGTTGAAAAGCCTTTCTATTCTCAACGTGTGACTGTTTGGTGCGCTTTATGGTCCGGCGGAGTCATTGGACCTTACTTTTTCGAAAATGAGGCTGAAGCAACAGTTACGGTGAATGGATTGCGCTATCGATCATTGGATGGTATTGATCTGGACAACCTTTACTTTCAACTAGATGGCGCTACATGTCACACAAGCAACGAAATCATTGATTTTTTACGAATGAATATCAAAATAACACCTCTTATTGGAAAACCCTGTATATTTCATTCATTCATCATTTAAAAAGATATTTAAAAAAATATATACCTACTTCCCGACAAGATTTTTTTCCGGGTGATATTATTTTGCTAACTGACCCGACTTATTACTTACTTGTAATTAAAGTGTATTATTTTTATATAATTGGCAACGCTACGCGAAGAACAGTGGATTGATTGAATATGAGTTTTATTTATTAACTCCATACAGGAGACACTGTGAGGCATATGTCATCTTTTGGGATGCTGTATTAAGGATCTTTTTAAAGAAAATGATGGCGAAGAAGTTCTGGCTAGGCAAAAGGTACGAGGGTCGGGTAGGAATGTTGGGATCAGTATGTCCAGGAGTGATGGACGTATGAATATATCCATTGCGACACAAGGCGATGGGTCTAGAGACCAGTTGAAGCGGTCAATGGGTCTACCCAAACCAGCCTGTCTCGATCTGGTTCACCACGCAGTTGGTGGGCATCCTAACCACACCTCACCCCATGAACCCGGACATCCTGCTGATTCACTAAACGCAGTGAACCACTTGGGGTGATCTATGGTAGAGGTGTTGGTCATCCAATAAATGTTTTTCTGGGCGGCGGTACTCAAAACTGCCTCCAAAACCATCAAGGTATCTTACTTTTAAACTAAACCTGTTGTCAAGCAGAAAAATGTTTGGTGTGTCAACAGATGTCAAAGGGATTAATGAAACTAGCTCTTGGACCACCTTTTGTTGAAATATCAGTAAAACAAATACATTAAAGTTGTTCTACCTTGCAATGCATCCCTTAAGAAATGGAAGTTAGATAGGGAAAAAACATGACTGTTTTTGAACAAGTTTATTTGATGTTTCTATTTTTTATTATTTAATAAATATTTACACGATGATGCAGTACATTTGCTTTTGACTATCACACTAGGCTTATAATGTCCGTGTTGTGCCCGTGCTTTTAGACTAGAGTTGGCTTCCAAAATCAAGATTCGACTGCACTAAACAATCTGTACAAGGTTAGCAGTTTTGAACTGTAATGAAATCAATCAATGTTGCTCTTTTTTTTTAAGAAAGACTTACATTCCCGGATAACGAATAACCTGACAATATTTGAAAATCTCCTACTACTACCACAGTAGATGGAAAATATTACTTGTGTTGTGATGGGGGACATACATACATACACATTGATATTGAAGACATTATAGTCTGTATTAAATCACTTGAACCCAAAACGAGCTCGGGACCTGATAAGATTCCTTCCATCTTACTTAAGAATTGTGTCCAAAGTTTATCTGTTCCGCTTAATATACTGTTCAACAAGTCACTCTCCACAGGACACTTTCCACAAATATGGAAACTTAGCTACCTAACTCCTGTATTTAAAAGTGGTGATAAATCCTTTGTTGAAAATTATCGGCCTATCTGTATTCAATCGTCTATACCTAAACTTTTTGAGAAATTGATTCTTAAGAAAATCAGCTTCTTTGTAAACTCTTGTATCGCAACTTGTCAACACGGCTTTATCTCCGGCAGATCAACTTTGACTAACCTAACATTATATGAAAATTTTATTTCCAATGCACTTGCCAACAAACAACAAGTTGATTCTATATATACGGACTTCAGTAAGGCGTTTGATAAGGTCTGTCATAAAATCCTCATTAATAAACTTTTGAAACTCGGCATTAATGGAAACCTTTTATCTTGGTTTAAGAGTTACCTACTTAGGCGTCAGTTAACTGTCTGTATTAATGATCACTTATCCTACATGTTCGAAGCTACCAGTGGCGTACCCCAGGGTTCGCATCTTGGTCCTTTACTTTTTAATTTATTCATTAACGACGTAACAAACATATTCACCCGTGTTCTCATTCTAATGTTCGCTGATGATATGAAGATATATAGAATTATTGACAATATCGAGGACTGTCTAACACTTCAATCTAATATTAATAGCTTTTACGATTGGTGTCTTAAAAACAAATTAACTCTTAATGTAAAAAAATGTCAACTTATGAGATTCCACAGAAAAAAAAACCCATTTTTGTTCACCTACTTTCTCAATAATCACACCTTATTATCTGTGGATGAAATAAGAGACCTTGGTATAACATTTGACACTAAATTAACATTCATTAAACACATTAATAATATAACCAGTAAAGCAATGCAAATGTTAGGATTTGTCTTACGGATTTCAAAGGATTTTAAAAATTTAAAAACTGTCAAATTACTTTACACTTCACTTGTTAGAAGCCAACTAGAATTTAACACCACCATTTGGAGTCCTTACTACAGTGTACATGAGAATTCCCTTGAGCGAGTCCAACATAAATTTTTACGTTATATTAAATTTAAATTGGGAATATTCGTCGAAAACATTAATTACCCCTCTCTGTTACAATTATTGGGACTCGATACATTAAAAGAAAGAAGAATTTGTTTTGACCTATTTTATCTATTTAAAATCGTTACCAACCTGTTGAACTCCCCTGAACTTCTTTCGTTAATATGTTTCCATGTACCTAGTCGATCAGTTCGTTTCAAATTACCCTATCATTGCAACAATACAAGGATCTAACGCTGAACTCAATTCCATAATAAATCGCCTACATGTACTTGGTAATAAATATGTTTTGGATGAATCTATAAACATTACTAGCTTAACCTCATACAAACACTATTTAATTAAAACTGTATGTCAGCGCTTCTCAGATTGATTATAATCAAATATAGTTTTAAAGTATTAATTTATCCGGGATTTATTGTATATGAATTGTTTATATATTTATATATATATATAAATATATAAACAATTGTTGTATTGTATTTATAATAACTATTTCTATTGTTCTCTTTTATGTATTTTATATTTATATTTTTTTTTATCTATGTATATTCTGTATTAATATGTATAACAAATGTTATTTTTTTGTAAAAGCCGCTATAATTGGCGTTAATAAATAATAAATAAAAAAATAAAAAAAATAAAATAGCCAGCCAAGGAATTGAACGTGTGACGCCTGCTCACCTACTGACCGGTATTATAATAAAATTTTAATAGTTTTTGACTATGAAGCAGAAAATGTATATATATTTGTCACTTGGCATAAGTTCCCCAACAGGGGTCTCTTAATCCACCTGAAATTTACAAAGAAATTATAGTAAAATTTTTAGAATCGCGAAATAATGTTTGGAAGGACTCTGGACAAGTAAATAAATCTGGAGAAATGTTTGGCCCTGCAATATGTGTGCAATAAAAACAAATAAATGTAATGGAACTTGCCAAAACATAGTTTTGGCAAGAATGCATCTGCCAACCCTGTAGTCAAATTCAGAGTCTCCCCTAACTCCCAATTCTCTTCTCCGCAATTCGTTTCAATTATACACGGTTTTTCGGTAAACACTTCTACGCCGCCGAGCGCCATACCCGCGCTAAAACCTATAGCCATAGGCCACGATGGTCCCAAATGCAACTTAAGTTGGCCAAGATCACTACTTCTTTTTGACGACAATTATATTCTTTATTAGACTTTTTTATGTGAAACCGCACAAGAGTCTCAACTGTCTCGAGCCAGTGAGACTATGGCACCCCAATTGGAGTATGTTGTGAGTCTGACAGTAGTGGGGAGGGATAGATGAGGCAGAGGAAGGACTGAAAGTTGGCACGAATTTATGTATGAGTAGATAAAAGTTAAAGACGAAAGTAAGTATTACGTAATATAATTTACAGACAAGTAACGGTATTGAAAATATGGATACATGAATTTGTAGACACTCACCAATGTTTAATATAATGTTTCCAATATTTATATTTTCAAGATTCTTGATAATTATCTACGACACTTACCAGTGGGTTTTAGGTCGCCATTTTTTTATTATTTTCATCAGAATTCGTCTATTATACATTTTACTTCGTCGACCTGGACTGTTTTCAGCGGCCTCGGATTTTTTTTATCCCTAGGATCTTCGGGAAAATTTACATAATCCTTTCAGGAAAAATCTGGGCTGTCAGTGCACCTTGGCTTCTGGAAGAGTACGGGATGCTGGAAATTATTAGACCGCCTTGATTGGACTGCCTAGTGATGAGTGTGATACTTTCCATCCTGGATACTATTTTTTTTTCATTGACTCCATACAGAAAGTGCTAAAGATAATAATTTCCCTTGGGGTCTACGTCATCTTCAGGAAAGCTGTCCGGAGGGTCTTTCTAAGGGAAGGGAGAAAAGGATTGTCTGAGAACGAAAAGGTATAAGGGAATGAATCTGGTGATCAGTGCGTCTAGGACAGATATATGAATCCATCCCTCCCACTACGATGCAAGGCGTTGTAGTCGGGAGTCCGACTGGAAAGGTCAAAGAACCTCCCAATCTGGCCCGCCACGCATGAAAATGAACAAACCATACCCCATGAACCCGGGCACCCCTTCTAAGTCACCAAACGTAGCGAACCACTTATGGTGAACTATGGCAGAGTTGTTGGTTATCTAATTAATTGTTCCCGAGGCAGCTTTATCCATCCCTTCTCCGAAATTTCTCTTTCTCTTTTGGTTTAAGTTGGTTACTCCTTCACTTTTGATTTGTTTTCTCGAGATTGCCATCATATGATATGGGTCGCCAACCCCCGAATTGTGAAATCGTTATATTGTTTTTGTTTTTATTTATTGCATCTCACTTTGCATAAATCCCGTTTTTTCTCATAAAAATCAACCTCGCTGCGACAAAGCCCGTATCGAGGTTTTAATAATCATAAGAAGAACTAAAAGTTGTGCAATAAATAACAGTGGCCTGTCTGATTTTTTATTACATCTGTACTAAACCAACCTGAAAGCAACTGTTACTAATACTCCTTCTAAGCGATTGCAATGCTGAGACAGAAGAGGGTCTAGACTCTAGAGTCACTTAAAAAAGTAGATTCTTTCTGACAAAAAAAATAGAGTTCTAACACGTAAATAGTAATACGAGGTAAACAATATGTTTCCTTAAAACGCTTTTGGAAAGTGGTGGGGTAACTTTGACATTAACATTTTATTTTAGCGATAAAACCGATGGCTATTTTTAGGTATTTTACGTCTAAAAACCGTTTTGGAAAATACGAAAGTGCCTGAAAATCATCGATCAAATAGAACACAATTTTTTTTTCTGATGCCTTTTCCTATGAGAGGTTAACTATAGTCAAAGTAAAGTAATCCGCTCATGGACACTCATCAACAGAATATAATATTTAAAAAAAAGGTTCGACCAACAATTGTTGAAATCATATTTAAACCACTTAGTATTGCGATTTGGACCTACGTGCGGCCGTGCTATATCCTACAGCCGCGGTATAACCTCGGTATTGCCGCGCCGCTGTTTTTGTTTTTCCATTACGCCTTGGGAAGAACCCACTCCGCGTAAAACTGGGCCGTTCAGAGTCAATAAAGGTGTATTTATCTTTCACGAAACGTAACTTGATAACATTACGCTGCTTTTTGTGATGATAATACTTGCGATGAAATTTGTGCGGGATTATATACTCTCGCAGCCTGAACTGATCCCTTACGGAGGTTAAATCTTATTTTTGTTTCATGCAATACCACTTCGTGTGGAATTTATGACTCCACAGACACGAGCGATAATCATAAATAAATTTCTTCTTCCCACCTACATGTTTACCAATAATACGATGTAGGCTATCATCGCCTTACTTCACTTCGCCTTTTCTTAAATGAATCATAAGATATTGTTACCAAAAGACATGCAATAAATTTAACTCAACGTCAAAATTGAAATCTCCTGCTACCATAAAATAAACACAACATTAAGCTTAATCACATCTTCGGATCTACCGGATCTGCCCTGATGATGGACACTGCAACGCTGTCCGAAACGTCGGCTAAAGAAGGAGTTAGCGCAACACGGCATAACACCCCAAAAACAAACAAAAAAAAAACAACATTAAGCATTTAATTGTTGTATTTTAAGAAATCTACTTGTTTTTTTCAATAAAAATTTAACGAAAAAATATCACATTAATGTAAACACAAAAATGAAACAACAATTTTGAACAAAAATAATACCACGTGGCCTCCAAACCAGCATCATCCTTTTATTTATTTTATCCTTACAAAAAAAAAACAATTCGGGGTTGCCATGGTTTTGCTCACTTAGAACAATAGATTATTTATAGCCCATTATTAATAGCCCATTTAGCACGCGTTCTGTCTCTTTTACACTTATCCGACATCGTTTATCGCCATCCCATTTGAATTCCATATTTGTGATGAAATACAGTTCTGCATATGGAATTTAACCAAAGAATGGTCAGACTTTTGAATCACGAAGCACGGCCAAGAGGATTTTTTTTGTTCTTCTTTATGCTGTGTTCTGAAGTGAAGGATTCTTCCGTAGGATTATATTAAAAAATGACCTACACATAGAAATTCTGACATCCACAAACCGGTACAAATCACTTATCACTATTAAATCAGAGGGTCAACAATTCCACTATGTTCTTAACAAAACATTCCAACCAAAGGTAGCATTCAATCAAGCTAAAAAGAAATCGACGTACAGGTTTACCTTCTACAAAAATAACCCTCCTTGAACTGAATTGAAAAACTTACCCTTCACCGATTAAGTAAGGTAATAATAATACTTTGAGACAAACCCGCCCCTCGCCCGGCCATTTATGTCTATTAAATTAATTTTATTTTCCGGTCTGCTCAGTAGGGGAAGTTCATCCCCCTCGCCAAATATCCATTCGCCGGACAAATTGACCAATCAAATTTTCGTTAACGAAATAAAAGCAATCATGCAATAAAGGCTTCGATTTTACGTACGCCGTTTATAAGTGGCCGATTTCGTTTAACGGCCGATACAATTCTGACTTGGCAAGGGAATAAAGTCCTGTTTTAAAGACGTCTGTATCGTGCAAATGATTTTGAGGCAGTTAAGGAAAGGACACGCTGGGAACACGCACGCAACGTAAGCAATGCGTTGAGACATCTGGACAAATTACAATACGAAAAAGATGATTTAGAAATACACTTGGCACATGCAATGCAATCCTATGCTTCCCATGCAATGCCGATCTGCGCTATCAAGATCGGCGTGGCTCGTGTGAAAAAAATATGGAGGTAGTTAAATACCTTCCAACGAGTTGATGTTATGTTTAAGGTAATGTTTTTTTTTTTTTTTATGTCAGGCGTTTATTGACATTATCGATCTTTTTGTTCAATAAGTTTCCTCACACAGCTGTTGGGAAAGGGTGAGTCCCCTCCAATGCTCTTTTTATTGTTAAAATGGCCAAAATTGGAGTTGAAAGACGTTAGAAAGTGGTTCATAACGTAACATTCATTAAATATCGTCATACTACGCATACTCTGTCTATCGTCATACTATCTGTGTTGCGTTCGTAAGACAAGAGTATGCACTTCGGCCGGGGAACGTAGTACTGCATTCATTGCGTACGTGGGCCCAGTGTGTCCATACCTTTACTGTTTAGTGTCTTTATAGTAGGGGCTTTATGCTTTATTCTCATGTTGGTGAGATCGGAAAGCCATCAATTTGAATAAACCTCGGTTTGATGGCGTGCTTGCCGCGACATCAAAGTTATGCCAAATTTAGATGGGAAACGATGTCCTTGCATTTGCACACGGCTTCAACCAAATACTCGTCAAAATGGATCATTCATGTTTTATTTGCTAAACGTAATAGTACCATAAACTTTATTACAAATAAATATATCTTTCTCCGTAGAGGAGTGGTAATTATATTCTCACTATCACATTAGATCGACTTCCATAAGAGGCAATAGACATATCAGCACTGTATGTCTACCTTATCGTATTCGCGTAGCATAAAAATATAAAAAATATTCAAATAAATTAACCAAAATACGTGCGAATTTCCGCTGCGAATTGCGTATACGCGCGCATCCTACTGACCGCCCCACTAAAATGCAACTTACGCATTAAATGCGGGTACCCAAGTGCCGCCAACATCAGTGTAGATTATTCAATGTTGATATACTATTATGCACAGAATATCATGTGTGCTGTGAGCTGCGTGAGCATTCAAGTTATGACGCGTTTGTGTTAGTGTTTAGGCAGTGCTTGTGGAAACAATTTCAATTTACATCTGTTCTATTTTATTCCGTTTTTTGTTTATATCTATCTCCATTGATTAGTTCTTGAAAATTAGTCGATTTTATTCTATGTATTTGTCAGGTCGAAAATGTTTATCATTCTAAAGTAATCGTGATTTATCGGAAAAAAAATTTAGCCTGCGAAACTTGTGGTAGTAAAAGAAAATACGTGATTAGCTAAATTAAAAAAAAAAACAGCAACAACTTACAACTTATATAATAAAAAAACAATTTTAACCAGAAATTCCTGAGATTTTTTTAGAGTACGCCCTTTATATAAATTAATTCACTATATATTAGGCAGTTGCTACCCTGAATAAAAACTATGTGTACGCCACTGGGAGTCAGTGGTAGATAATAAAATATTCAAAAATGTGTATTTGTGAAAACATTGCCATGCTGCATCTATAATAATATACAAAATTACTAATTTCGGCTAAATGATTAATATGTGTTATTTCACAAGTCAATTCATTAAAAATAATATATCGTATACCATTCAGAATTAAAACGTTGTTCTAAATGGTTTTACCCGTGTTTTGTGACCAGATCTGAGTAGCTAAGTAATCTCCACATCTTGTTCTTCTCCGCACTACCTTCAGCTTCACAACATACCGGAATTGGGGATCCCATAGTTTTTCTGCCTCAAGACGGTTGGGAGCCGTTGGGACTCTTGAGCAATATTCGCATAAAAAATGATTTCCAGAACTCGGATAAGTTTGGTTTTCAAAATTGGTACTGTTTCTTTGGAGAATTCTTACAAGCTATAAAGTACCTACCCATAATATAATTATTTAACAGAAAATTATTTATTTATTTTTCGGAATAACTTTATTGAGTAAAACCTCAAATTGTAATAATTAATTATTGAAGACAATATTAGCGATTTCTAAACGAAAATCTGAAACAGAAAAATCAGAAAAGGATACGGTCACATCTAGGACTCGAACCCAGGACCCTTGTCTTTCCGGGACACCGCTCTACCAACTGAGCTAATGGGACCCTATCCCCCTCGGTCACTTTTAACTGTATCATACTTCGAATAAGAACTACCAACATTGTTTTCATTTTTTCACCGCACATTTTTATTGGCAACTATCTTTTATGTATGATCGCAAGATTCAACCAAAATAGTAGAAGCGAAGAAGTTATGTGGGTACATAGGTTTATTTGTGTCTAGAAGAATAAAAGTGATAGAATATACAACATTTATACTGATTAGTTTTAAGATAAAATATACTACCCAGATCAGAATATTTGTTAGACTGTGAAGTCTCGGAATCGGAGAATTTTGGTAAGCTAGTGCCCTGGTGTTATTGAAGTAAAAAGGTAAGAAATGTCGGCATGATTTTTTGGGAACATGGATATTGATAAATTGTAGTAATTCGGGTCAGTCAATTTTAAAATGTAGTATTCTTGGAAACAGTGTTAAATCTGAGCTTATTCTTCATTCTAAAAGTTTCAATAGAGACATTTTATCCAGGAGGTAATTGTAATTTATGTTTTGTATATGAATATGCAATTTATAATTTATAAACCTTAGAAACTTCCGTTGAATCTTTTCAATGTAATCTGAATGAATATTGAAAAATGGAGACCATAACGTAGAGTTATACTCAGGTTGGCATCTGACAAGGGTTGTATATAACATAATAAATGTGCCTAAATTATTGAAAAATTCTGCAGCCCTTAAAACAAAGCTAAGAGTCTTGTGTCTTTTATCTTCGGCGTAACAGGCGGCAATATATTGTAGCGATAATAACTAGAATATTCAGGAACGTTCTAAGGTTCATTTTTAATTTCACCAATATTTACAATGTCTTATTTAAAACGATTTGTATAATTTAGCTTACGTCACAATCAATAGTCACGATCTATACAACTTAATGTACCGAAAAGTATCTTCTCTTAATCGAGAAAACGTTTTAATTCAACCGTCGGTATTGTAAAACATTCAAAGTTTCCAAGAATGTACATAAATCCGTTCATGCTGTCTGAAGGCGAACAATGCAAGCATGGATAAAGAAGGGGAAACTTGACAGCTGATCTTGCCCTATCGGCTGAGGAGTTTGAAATACTTAAACGGAGGACGCACAATGAATTGATTGTTATTAAAATACTGTGCGTCAATTTTTTCTCTGTAAGTGGTTTCTGTTTAGACTCAATGCGTTCAAAAGGTTCCTAGTAAGATACCGTACGTTCGACGGCACAATACTAACAGTTTTTTTGTGGATTTTAATATTGATCCAAGTTACCTCAAAGCAGTGGCGCATCAAAAGTGGGAATTCCACCCTATTTTTTTTGGTTTACATTAGCTCCACACAGGATTTTTTTTCAGGGTCTTTGAGCTGTGTGGAGAGTATTTTAATGGAAGGAAGAAGAATAAGTTCTGGGAAGGAAAAAGGCATGAGGAGTGGGTGGGAATATGGGGGTCAGTATGTCTAGAAGTGATTGACGTATGAATCCATCCCTCCCAATGTGGGATTCTCCCTCAACCAGTATTTCGTGATCTGGCCTGCCAAGCAGCTGGAGGACAGACGTATTCGCCACCAAGTCCCGGACAAACCTCACCCGGACACCTCTGCTGCGTCACTAAACCCACGTGGGGTAACCTATGGTAGAGGTATTGGTTATCCAATACATGTTCCCGGGACCCGTGGTATACCCATTACCGCCTTCCAAATTGAAAACATATTTATTTTACAAATACATGATTTTTTCTAAGAAGAAAAAGTGCAGCATTTTCTGCACAGGTTGGTGTAGTTTTTTAACTAATTATTCTGACACTGTTCACTATGAGAGTTATTGAGTAACTTGCGAGCAATCTTTTTCGGCAGAAAAAGTAAGATTTAAATAATGTTAGCAGCGGTGACCGGATAAATCATTACAATGATAATTCATCACATCTTAAAAAAGCTATATAAAGTCATGGAAAGTGATGAAATAAAAACTTTATTAGCTGGGTTAAGTAGGTTAGGTTAGGTTAGGTTAGGTTATGTTAATTTTTTTTTCGTTTCTAATGACTTTATATCGGTGCGGTATTAAAAAAAAACGCGAAATATTCAAGACCCTAATTATGTATCTCAACTTTATGAAATTGGCTTATTCACACGTACACGTACATCCGTTGAACCTGGGTTTTAAATTTATAACTTTTATTGAATAATAAATATATTTTCATATCCCCCCCCCCCCGTAAATAATACCGTACGTGCGCCACTGCCACGAAGTATTAGCGCGCTATACGATTTATTTACACTGGCGTTTATTAAATGTATGAATTGACCGATGATTGACATAAGGCTGGTGTGTTTTGAAAACCACGAGCACGGTGAATTGTCTGATTTAGTCCTGGCTCTTGGATTTTGTACGACTCGCTGGCGAATTGATCGGGTCAAAAGTATCCGATCTTTGATCGGCTATTTTGGCGTTTGTCGTAAGAAGTAGATAGAACTGCAACTGTATACTAAGATGTATACATTGCGTAGACCGGGAGTCTCGAGTCACGTTCTCGCGTAACTTAAAGAGATCGTTAATCTGATGCAAAGATATTAGAAGAACGAGATGTGCTATGCGCAGTTCGTACTGAGTGGAATTGTTTTGCCGAGTGTCGCCGGTTTTGTTCACCAATATTACTGCACACCTTCGCTTGCGCTAAGGTATCCGCACTAATACATAGAACAGATTTCTGTGCGTACACGTCCCGATACCGTTCAAAGTACCCTAATTAGGTAGTACTCCGGCTACGGTCCGGCGGCCAACATAGCATATCTCGTTCTTCTAATATCTTTGATCTGATGTCATTGCGGTTCCGTGTTCTACTTACAGGAGACTGGTATGGCATGGATAACAAGTAACTTATTATTTCTAAAATTATCTTTGGAACCGGTTCCCGATGTCTTAATTTTTTTAATCGGCCTGCTAATTGCTAGTGTGATCCGAATTGTATACCAGGTTTAAATTTAAAATCTTTATTTCTCTCTAGAACATCTATAGTCGCTTGTCATATCCATCTTTTTTGAAGAAGTAACCCAATCGATGATTGGCGGTTCTTGATCGGGTTCAAATGATGGGTTGGTTCACGATTGACCCATAAATACCCTGATTGAATAATATCTGGATCTTACACTGTATACAAACCGTGATTATATCAATAGCAACCGTACTATTACACTCAATGTCATGTCATTAAAAGAAACTATGACTGAGCGAAGTCCATTCCACCATTCCAATCAACCGACATAAACATCGCAACTTCCTCTCGGCTGAAAGTTTCTAAGTTATTGATACTCTGAAGTTATTAAGCGATCCCGGGGGGTTGCCGGCAGCCGGGTATGGGCAGCCGGGCAGCCGGAATACGGGTGGAACGGCCGTATATTTTTACGAATCTCCCGGGCACGGCCGTCTCGTGTATCACGACTAATCCCGGTGGATTATTGGTAGTTCTGGTCTTCTGGTACTACTTGTAAACCACGGACTCTTACAGTAGTGAGATCGATTTCAAGTTCCGATTTGCTCCATTTATTGTAGTTTTCTTGATACTTACAGGATACATTAGTCATGTTTTTAGGTGAAACTTATGACAACACGTTGAATATACGATAAAAGATATTTTTATAGTGCCAAATTGCATCAATTTTGTCAAATTGTAGGGTAATGGAAACATATATTTTGTCCAGATGCCTGCACTATGGTTTACAGAGCATAGCGAAGTCCTGCCTGATCACGACCAATTTTTTTGATACATTCCTGTTCCGGATCAAGATGGCGGCCTTGTTAGATAAAACATTATTATCCCGCCAGAGTTCGCTCATCCGTAGTTCCTGCTCAGCTGCGAATAATTATTACTATGGTACCTACAAAATTCAATGTTGATATTTCTCTGGACAAATTGCATAATTCCTTTTTTGTGCGGCCGTGACTCCTGGACCAACCGACCTCCAACCTACCCCTTATACACTTTTCCTTCCCAGGACTTACTCTCATTCCTTTCCTAAAAAGACCCTCTACACAGCATCCCCAAAAATGACAAAGGCAATGACAGAAATTAAGTACTTCCTGTGTAGATCTAATGTAAAAAAATAATGCATTAAGTACCCACTTATAAGTTACACTTACAAATCGTAGAAATTTAGAGGGAACTTAGGTTTTTATTTATAGGAGCGAATTAGAAGAATACTTTTTTGGAGGCAACATCTACTGTTCACAGAACTACTAATCTAAATTTATGAAAGATATATGTTTAGACAATCGACGCATAAATGGAAGTCACATAGTCAACGCAAACTCTTAATATATTCATATGCAAAGTATAGTTGTTTGATATGACAATGTTTTTGAAGTCTTCTGTATTTCTTGTTTTTGATCCAGGTATTTTAACTGTTTTGATTATTATCTGATTAGTGTTACATTTTTATTGTCCTTTACTAAAGTTCTCATACAACGAATTATTAATTTACTTAAAAAAAAATTTGTCTTTCCTTGAACCTTAAAAATAACTGGTTATTCTAAAAACAAATAGCTACGCTACTTAATTAATTATTCAATTAATTTGATTATAATTGTAATTTATGGGTTTGTACAGATTGGCATCAATACAAAATAATTGATTATATTTCATTTATACGGCATTTTTACTTTAAATAAATTCTCTAAACTTTTGTATTTTTATATTTTCTTATACTTTATACTATAACTTTACATCTATGTTAATGGCACATGTTGTTGTTGTATGTTTTTTAATAAATAAATAAATTACGATGACGACAAAGCTTTACGAGCAGACCTTCATTCGTAAGCTAGAAATATTAACGCTGTTATATTGCTAGAATCATGTTACGAAGTATTGTTTATTTCAATTTATTAGCTGATTGTGTAATTTATTAACCTGAATCTTGTAAATCCTTAATAAAGCAAAAAGTAAGAACAATAAACTCAGAAATACCCATTACAAAGGAAACTGCTGTTGTAAAAAAACATTAGTTTTTCTCTTCAGTGGACAAAATAAATATAGGTCTGATGAACATTTAAGTAATAAGGTAGCTTTTAGGGAGACTTTTTTTTTCGAAGGAAGCAAATATATTGGGGTGTGACATTATACAGTCGATGAAAAATAACGCTTTGTAATTAATACGCCACTTTTTTATTGAATATAATACATCTGACAGCCAATCAGGTTTCGCTTATCTCAAGCTTCATAATGGCCATTATATTATCTGTTAATATAATAGCCCTGATGAAGCTTATCTTATTTGTTCACCTATCAGATAAAACATAAGAGGATGGTTAGTTTTCGCAAAAATTATTTGCAAAATACAATATTTTTTTAATGTATTAGCAATAATTTTATTTTATATACTAGCGCAGATCCGTAAAAAATGGGTGATATAGTAACTCTGAGCAAAAACATAGGTCGTTAATTTTAGAGACGATCAGAAATTTACCTCTCAAATGAACACTGTTAAGTAAACTTGAAAAAATATGACATCTGTCTAAAATTTAAACAAAAATACACATTTCAAATGTAGAATTATTATTAAAATAAAATCATTTATTCACACAATCATTTCCAAATTTGAAAATTAAAAGTTCTTAGAACGTCAATAACTTACACATTACATCACGCAAAAATGTTTCACATCACGCACATCATCACAGACAACCGAAATTAGTAAGTTTGATGATTTGATAAGCTGAAAAGTGAAAGTAATCAATTGTCAATTTTACTGTTCTCAACCGGGAATTTCATAGTTGGACAAGTTTCAATATTCTGTAAAATATTTTTTTGCCTTATATATATTTTTTTTTTCATTTTACATAGGTCACCCGCAATTTGACGTGGATATCACATTTTCTTTGTAAAAATACCGTCTTGTTTGCACGGGGCGGGCGCGGCTATAATAGGAAAGGCCGCTGGCCGGAAGGTCGTCTTCAAATTGTTAAATATTTACATTTCCATTAACTCTTTCGATGATATTTTCATTTGAGGGTATCTTTGTGGATGACAGATTTTCTTTTATTTATTTATTTGAATTCTGGGTAATATTGCTAAACGTTCCCCGCAGTACAGATTCCCTGAGCTGTGGGACTATGGCATCCGCAATTGGGATGTGTTGTATGCGAATTAGTTTATGGTTTTATTTTGGTTAACAGTTAGAATTGGAAAGAATTCTGAATTACTCTTGATCTTTTCGATCGATATTATGGTTTTCAGCAACATTGCGTGATCATCGCTGCATAACGCTTTATAATGGACTCGAATTAAACGCACTAAACTAACATGTTCACTGTACCGGTTTTCTTAACAGACTGATCATGTTTAAATAAATTGTTGCAATTTCACTGAATGTAGGTACTCCACACTGTCAGACAGGGACAAGTTATTGGGTAATAGGTTGGGTTAAATTGGATGCAAGTAGTTACGTCAACGGGAGGAGATTCATAAAAGGAAGGTTGGGGAATGTCCAGAGTGGCCGGCGATTTAACAGTCGTGAGGTTTGTCCAGATTTTGGTAGCAGATGCGTCTTCGCCTCAGGAAGAATTGATTCATACGAAACTTCTGGACACACTGCCTCCAGAGTCCTACCCAGTCCTCAAACCTTTTTCCTTCCCAGAACTTTGTTACGTTTGGTTACATAGGATGCGGACATCCTTTACTTAAAAAGACCTTCAAGACAGTCTACCTGAATATGAAATGGCCCCGAGGTATATTATTATTATTTTTGTAATTCGGTAGTAATAAGAAATTAAGTACTTAGATCAAATAAACGGGAAGGGAGCCAGAGGAACATAATCACAAGGTCGGTAAGTTGACAAAATTGTTAAGAACTGTCTTAAACTCTGATCTTCAGCAACAAACTTCCTTTGCAATATGTACGTTACAAATACAATTATTTTCGTTTTAGGTTAGTTAAAAAAAATACAGTACCTAATCAAGTTTGATTCTATGGAAAGGTGATCTTTCACCAGTCACACCAGTAGAGAGTATATACCACTCTAGTTAATTTGCTTGTATATTTAAAATGTGTTCTTCTTGATTTTTGTTAAGTTTAATATTTGCTGCGACAACTACATTTCGTCAGCAAGAACTTTTGAAAATAAAATTGCGGAAACCATTCAAACACAAGGTTTTCAACCGGAACACACATAAGTACAAAGGAATCCTCTACGTGTAATTTTGAAATGTATTTTTTGTAAACTCAGCTCACTTACTATGCAAATGTGCTGCTAAAGGCGCGACAATTCCGCAGTAATGTGGCCTTAATGCTCACGGTGACTATGTATGTAAGTATAAAGCGCTAACGTCGCAGGTTTGTTCGCTTTATTGTCATTTTCAAGGGAAAACAGGTTCATCTGGCTTACTTTTGGCCCTGGGCAGAGAGGGATCTTCTATTCGATGTCAGAGGTTACATTATTTAAAATTTATAAGTGGTAAGAAATTTTCAATGCCATATTTTGGATTGGAGGTTATGCAAAGGCAGCTTTATACTTGTACGAAGTGTACGAAGGCAAACATTTATGTTTTATTCCTGTACAAACAAGTTAACAATAATATTCAATATCCAGAGTTGCTAAAAAAGATTCTATTTAATGTGACCTGCCCGCTCCACAAGCTCTTCTGTCATATTCAAAGTAGATCAATGCAAAACAAACTTTAAGGCGATGCCATACGTAGTAATACAAAATCATGTGTTTTTGGTTTGAAAATTTGGTCGCCTAGAAATGTTTCAGATGCTTTAATTAAATACTGGGAGTAGAATACATCTTGGCCTTTGAAATAATCGAGTATTTTTTAGATATATCTTTTTATAAGCCCACAAAAAAATAGTGTAAAGGCCTATGAAAACTGCTTTAAAGTTCGAAATCTCCTACTTACGAACCCGTTTTCGGTTATGATTTTATTGTATAATGTGGCAAATTAAGTTATTTATAAAATGATCAAAAAAAAATTAAATATTTATGCCTGAACATCCACAAAATAAAATAAAAGGCACTTTTTGGCCTTGAATAAATCAAAACAGGCGGATGGTGTTAAGCGAGAATTTAAACCTTATCGCCATCTACGTAAGGGTTGTTATTGATAGCGGCTCAATTTAAAATATTAAACGACCTGGTGCATCGCCTTAAGCAAAATTCTTGTTTAAATAGACCATCTAATAATTTCAAAATTACAATAATATAATATCAAAAGTGGACATTTTCAATAACGAACTTAAAAAATGTAAAAAGTTCTTAAAAACGTATTTCTCTGATATTTCATGGGTATTTAATTTGGATATTTGGTTGTTTACTATAATTTGTATATTGTAACTGATATTTGAAATTCTATCATGTATTGAATTTGCCTTATGTACCTACATCCTAGCTTTTTATGGTTACAAATAAACGACAACCGTGACTACAGACTATAGGTAAGTACATTGTAAAAAAAAAATCTGTATCCAATACAATATTTTGTCTGAATATGGTACCTCACTAGAATAACCTTCATAAAATAAATGTTTTGCTTACCTTTCACGAGCAACATTTTGTTTCTATATAAATAACAGTATTTTTATTCTTATTGTCTTATTAGAGGTGCAGTCACAACGAGGAAAACAATAATTGCTTTAATTTTGGCTATAATACACGCGTACAAACTGATAAAATTAATCTGAAACAGAAAAATCAGAAAAGGATACGGACACATCTAGAACACGAACCCAGGACCCTTGGCTTGCCGCGGCACAGCTCTACCACTGAGATAATGGGACCCTATCTACTTGGCCATGTGTAACTGTATCATACTTCGAATAAGAACTACCAACATTGTTTTAATTTTTTATTGGCAACTATCTTTGTGAGATAGGGTCCCATTAGCTCAGTGGTAGAGCAGTTCCCGGGCAAGACAAGGGTCCTGGGTTCGTGTCCTAGATGTGATTGTATCCTTTTCTGATTTTTCTGTTTCAGATTAATTTTATCAGTTTGTACGCGTGTATTATAGCCAAAATTAAAGCAATTACTGACTGGCTGCAGGCAGTTGTGAGGTATCCACAGACATAGGAATTAATAGACGAGAAGATAAAGGCGAGGGGTAAAATCAACTGTTGAAGAACGAAGGGAGTGAAGATGACTGTGATTCGTCAATAAATCAATCTGACAGTAAATAGGCATCTCGCATTATAATATCACCATTTACTTCTTAAAATTAAAATCTGCTTTGAATGAATAGACATTTTTACATGGGAGCGCAAATTACTCGCCAGGTTATGAACAAATTTGCGAAGTCCAAATTCGGCAAAGTAAGGCAGCGTCTATATTCAGAGTCGTAGTTAGTTTCAGAGTATTTAGTTAAGACACTTTTATAAATGTTCATAATTTACTTCCCAGCAACCAACCAGCTTTGTGTTTCGCGTCCAGACGTTTCTCGATGTGATAGTAACAACTGATTCATATTATACGATGTGAATATGCTTAAAATAAAATAAAATAATGCTTATATATGGAATGTAATACGACAATTGGGTTTATTCTCTTTTTTCGCATCTATTTTTACCAGTTTTCATAGTACAAGTAAACATTTTGCCGTGTTATTTCGTAAAATGAACCGATGATGCCTCGACCATAGTTCGCACAAGAATGATGACGTCACGTTTTCAAATATCACTTGAGGCCGTACGCGAGCCCAGCCGGCTCAATGGAACCGGTATGGGGAGTGGGGATAATACGCTTTTAATCACTTAGGGCAGGTCTACTAATATTCATATGTCTATGGAGGTATCGCATAAAAGTAAAAACAGTGTAAATAAGTAAATAAAAAATAGGAAATCATTTCAGCTCGACGTTGGGTCCTCCGCCTCTGCCCGAGTATGCTGAACGGTACAGGGACAGGTCATAGAACGGAGTAATCCATATTATAACGATACTGTTAATTCCCTACATAATTCTCTTCGGTTTCTCTCACTCGCATTAACAATTACGTCTTCTTTTATGTGATAGTGCGAGGCGTTAGCAGTTAGCTGATGAAGATCGGGAACTATATTATTAAAGGATAACCGCTTAGAATATTATCTAACAAGTTTGCTTTCAATGCTGATAATTGAGTGATACTTAAGACGCTTTTAGGGGGTAAGAAAAAATAATATTCATTACAAATAGGAAGAGGTTTAACCCTTACAGCGTTTGAGGGTCATATATGACCTGGCTTCCATATTTTATAAAAGTATTTGTATCTTTTTTTCCATCATTTGCAAATACATTTGTTTGACGTTCAAAAGAGAAAAAATAATTCTTTCTAGTTTGCTTTGAATGTGTATCCTGGAATCAATTCCTAAAAATAACCAAAATTAACAATTCATATTTTGCGCCGCTATCGTAACAGTAAGTTTAAATTTTAAAAATGTTTTTTATTATATGAACGTGATGAAAATGAATGTACAGTTTTCTTATAAATTCCCCAAACAAAACGAACATGTTTTCGAAATATTGAATTCTCTAATTTTTTCTATGATTGGAATAAAAAATTAAGTAAAAATGTGGTTGCGTTTTTGACAACATTTTTCACGTGTGGTGTTAAATTTTTATTTATTTATAATTTTTAATTTTTGTTTTAAATGAATACACCGGAAAGATATTTTTGTTAATTTTCTAAAACAGTAATTATTTTTAAGTTAAATTTAAAAAAATAAGACGTATATAGCGTATATGCCATACACATTAAATATTGCAAACTGAACAAATTTAATTTATTTTTTTATTTATTGTTCTTAAGATATTCTAGTATTTTTTTGATAAATTAATGTTTTTTTAAGACAAGATTTTATTTATGCATAGCACAAAGGATAACAATTATTTTTATAAGCAATAATTGTTCGCCTGAAACACTCATCCACATTGAAAAATCTCCTGATAAAAAATACATGACGCCAACGGGACTCGAACCCGTGTCCCTTCGATTTCCGGTCGAAAGCTCTGACCACTGAGCTATGGAGGCTTATCTCTTACCCGCGAAATTATTCAATATATGCTAGTGTTTCATTCAACAATTACTGCTTGTTACATTTTTTTCACCTGAGAACAACCAACTTTATTTTATATGAGAAAGGCATTGTAAGTGCTAACTCTCTCACTAGATGGCGTTGAGACAAATTGTCTACATTTTTAGGTGAAATACTTGAACTTGTCAAATATTAATTATTATTTTTTTGATAAATTAATGTTTTTTTAAGACAGATTTTATTTATGCATAGCACAAAGGATAACAATTATTTTTATAAGCAATAATTGTTCGCCTGAAACACTCATCCACATTGAAAAATCTCCTGATAAAAAATACATGACGCCAACGGGACTCGAACCCGTGTCCCTTCGATTTCGTTAACCCTTCAATACTTTCATCACAATTTTGTATAAAAACTTTGGGTCAACAAAACTACAAATACTTAGGAACAAATTTCTTCCATAAATTGCTAGAAATTATAAAATCACTTAATGATAGATTAAAAAAATTCAAAACACAATTTAAAAGAATATACTGAAAACCTTAACTAAAAAATAAAAAAAAATGTAATTTAAAAAAAATAATAATTGAAAAAAATAAAAAAATTTAAAAAATAATAATAATAAATCTAAAAAACTAAACAAATAATACCTCATCCCATGCACACAAGCAATTGCTTATTGTGGGAAATTGACTAACTACCTAGTTAGACTCTAAGACTCTAGAGCAGTGTTTCCCAGCCTTCTTTATGCCATGCTCCACCGTAGTCTTTTCAAAAGTCAGATGCCCCACCGGCATCTCCTTTTAATTAAACAGCAGGTAAATTTTCAAATCACATTGTAATATGTTTATAAACATATGAACCCCTAATGAAATTAAATAAAACCTATTATAATGCATAGTTTATAACTGAAATTAAATTTCTGTAACTATCCATGTTCGCAGAAGTCAAGCTTAATGGCAAAAATTCGCATTCATACTAATGAAAAACCTTTCTCATGTTCTTACTGTAACTATTCATATTCACAAAAGAAAATTTGACTAACATTTGCATTCACACTAAGGATAAACCAATTTCATGTTCTTACTGCGATAATTCATGTTCACGGAAGTCACGTTTAATGAGACACAATAGCACTCATTCTTAAAAAAAATCATTCTCTTGTTCTTACTTTAACTATTCATGTTCACAAAAGATAAATTTAATGACTCACATTTGCATTTGCATTAGCACAAAGTTTATGCATAAATAAAATCTTGTCTTAAAAAAACATTAATTTATCAAAAAAATAATAATTAATATTTGACAAGTTCAAGTATTTCACCTAAAAATGTAGACAATTTGTCTCAACGCCATCTAGTGAGAGAGTTAGCACTTACAATGCCTTTTTCATATAAAATAAAGTTGGTTGTTCTCAGGTGAAAAAAATGTAACAAGCAGTAATTGTTGAATGAAACACTAGCATATATTGAATAATTTCGCGGGTAAGAGATAAGCCTCCATAGCTCAGTGGTCAGAGCTTTCGACCGGAAATCGAAGGGACACGGGTTCGAGTCCCGTTGGCGTCATGTATTTTTTATCAGGAGATTTTTCAATGTGGATGAGTGTTTCAGGCGAACAATTATTGCTTATAAAAATAATTGTTATCCTTTGTGCTATGCATAAATAAAATCTTGTCTTAAAAAAACATTAATTTATCAAAAAAATAATAATTAATATTTGACAAGTTCAAGTATTTCACCTAAAAATGTAGACAATTTGTCTCAACGCCATCTAGTGAGAGAGTTAGCACTTACAATGCCTTTCTCATATAAAATAAAGTTGGTTGTTCTCGGGTGAAAAAAATGTAACAAGCAGTAATTGTTGAATGAAACACTAGCATATATTGAATAATTTCGCGGGTAAGAGATAAGCCTCCATAGCTCAGTGGTCAGAGCTTTCGACCGGAAATCGAAGGGACACGGGTTCGAGTCCCGTTGGCGTCATGTATTTTTTATCAGGAGATTTTTCAATGTGGATGAGTGTTTCAGGCGAACAATTATTGCTTATAAAAATAATTGTTATCCTTTGTGCTATGCAAAAATAAAATCTTGTCTTAAAAAAACATTAATTTATCAAAAAAATAATAACCATGTAACTGTTAATTTTCCTAAAATAAAACATATAATTACAAAAAGAACATGATACATGAATTTTTATAAGCATGAATGCGAATTTGTAACAATAAGCTGGATATCCGTGAACATGAATGATCGCAGTAAGAACATGAGAATGGGTTTTGCTTAGTATGAGTACGAATGTGTCTTCTTAAGCTTGACTTTTGTGAACATGAATAGTTACTCTAAGAAAATGTGAATGGTTTATCCTAAATATGAGTGATAATGGGTGTAATAATTACAGTAAGAATGGTTTTTATTAAGTGTGAGCGCTATTGTGTCTCATTAAACGTGACTTCTGTGAACATGAATTATCGCAGTAAGATCATGACAATGGTTTATCCTTAGTGTGAATGCAAATGTGAGTCATTAAATTTATCTTTTGTGAACATGAATAGTTAAAGTAAGAACATGAGAATGATTTTTTTTAAGAATGAGTGCTATTGTGTCTCATTAAACGTGACTTCCGTGAACATGAATTATCGCAGTAAGAACATGAAATTGGTTTATCCTTAGTGTGAATGCAAATGTTGGTCAAATTTTCTTTTGTGAATATGAATAGTTACAGTAAGAACATGAGAAAGGTTTTTCGTTAGTATGAATGCGAATTTTTGCCATTAAGCTTGACTTCTGCGAACATGGATAGTTACAGAAATTTAATTTCAGTTATAAACTATGCATTATAATAGGTTTTATTTAATTTCATTAGGGGTTCATATGTTTATAAACATATTACAGTGTGATTTGAAAATTTACCTGCTGTTTAATTAAAAAAGATGCCGGTGGGGCATCTGACTTTTGAAAAGACTACGGTGGAGCATGGCATAAAGAAGGCTGGGAAACACTGCTCTAGAGTCTTGGAGTCTAACTAGGTAGTTAGTCAATTTCCCACAATAAGCAATTGCTTATGTGTATGGGATGAGGTATTATTTGTTTAGTTTTTTAGATTTATTATTATTATTTTTTAAATTTATAAATTTTTTTATTTTTTTCAATTATTATTTTTTTTTTAAATTACATTTATTTTTATTTTTTAGTTAAGGTTTTCAGTTTAAACTTTTTAATTATGTTTTGAATTTTTTTAATCTATCATTAAGTGATCTTATAATTTCTAGCAATTTATGGAAGAAATTTGTTCCTAAGTATTTGTAGTTTTGTTGACCCAAAGTTTTTATACAAAATTGTGATGAAAGTATTGAAGGGTTAACAAAATTACTCATGATAGTGACCATAACATATTATGACTCTAAGCATCGGTCTCGTGAAAGACTAAGACTGGAAATAGTGCGACGTTCACGTACATAGGTATCATGCAGTAATATATACATAAGTGAATGAATGAAGAGCAGAAGTGCTAAGGGATTCGTTACGCACTGCATTCGTTACGAGTCGAGGTCGACGGACGGTATGCGTGGCACTATTTAGGCTGGATAATCGACGACGAAGCTCTGACGAGCTGTACCGAAGTTCGTCGTACGCAGCGCGTTCTTCTTCTTTCATTCTATACATATTACCGTACGCGACGATGTTTGCGTACGTCGGTCGCGTTTAGTGATCAGATTAATTTGGAAGACGGCTATGGGTACCGCTGTCAGGGTAATCATTAGTTGGTTAAACAACATCTCTATTATGGGTCACACCAAGTGGTTCGCTTCGTTTTAGCGTGAGGCGCCGGATGGATGCCGGTGGCGGATTTGTCTTCCCATCAGCTGCGCTTCGTTTCCTTTTTCTATGTTATCTGTACACTGTAACTCTCTAATCAATTGAGAATGTTTTTATAAAACCCTTATGAAGATTTAGGTCGAATCGAAACCGGTTGGTTTAAATATTATACCAAAATAAAGTGGTCTTCGACCTGAGTTATTTTATTCCGATTATGTACTCTTATACCCAAAAAGTGATTTCTACATGTCAAAATTATTAAGTGGGAGTATTTTGTAATTTAGTTTATGAAATGTGTTTTGATTTTTAATGAAAATACCACCATTCGGAAACGAAACGTTCAATTTAAAATATCGTAGAATCGTCTTCATTAATTTATCCTTTTGACCGGGCGTAATGAGGCTGCGGGGGTAGTCGGGTAGGTGTTGTGTGGTAACGGGACTTGTCCCCGACACCTTCGTGCGAGGGAATGTCTCCAAAGCAGGATCATGCCTGATCCCTTTAAGGCATAAACAGCGCCTCTAATCCACCTTTTCAATGTGAGACTAGATTGATGGGATAGAGGGATGCTTCCCCCACTCCCAACCTTAGATACTTAATACCACCTTCGTAGTTTGCATACCAATTATATTTTAAATACACTTCATAAAACTTCACAAACTATCATACGTGCCCATGAGATACATCAATAAGATTTTAGATTCGAGTTTTGTCGTTTATATTTGTAGATGATTTGTACCGATAAAGTTCAAAACGTTGGGTTCTCAGCCAGTAGTCACCCAGCAATGCAATATACAATTGAAAAATAAGATAATAATATTAAATCACAGACAAGACACAGAAAAATAAAAAGATAACGGTCACAACTAGGAATCGAAGCATGTTTATCCAAGACGCTGTAAGATAAGTTTTTGACCATTTTCATCAAAAACTTTTTGGACATTTAAAAAGGTAGATGCCAAAAATATTGGGAAAATTAATTCTGAATTTGAAATATGTGATCAAAAAATATGAAGCTCAATGAATAGGTCATTTAAGACGCCTGTCCCGGTAATACAAGAGATCCTGGGTTCGATTCCTACTTGTGAAACAGCTGTCACAATAATAAAAACTAAAACACTTGCAGAACTTAATAATAACACTTTTAAATTTGGTTTATATTCAATTTCAGAAATATGAAATGAGTTCCAAAATAACAAGTAAAAACACGAAATTAACTTACACAAAAAAATAATATGAATGATTACTTTTTGTCTTTAAATATTTCATAATATTCTTTAACATACTTTAAATTCACAGCAATACTGTAACGTAACCAAGTGAACACCTCAGCACAGTGGGGTGTTTTTACGCTACTTTATAATACAGTATTTAATATTAATATTTAATATTTAACAGTACCTAATGTCATTCTTACAAATTTTACATAATTTATAGTAAAAAAAATTTATTTGTTGTACTTGTATTATAATTGCATTATTGTAACTGTAAAATAAAAAATTAAAAAAATGTTTTCAAAATGCAGTCTTCAATCAAATAAGTTAATTTTCAATTTAAATTTTAAGTTTAATTGAAATTCTTTTATATCTGGACATTACCAGTGTCCCAGGCTCGAACGCATCAAAATTATCAACATTGACAAGATGAAGTTATTATCAATTAGTTGATACATGATCGCCGGTCGCGATTCTGCTAAGTTGTCGATAGAGCTTTGTTAGTCCCCCTGGAGAACAAACCAAAGTTATTAAAACATTCCCTTAGCTTAAAAGAAATACAATAATAAAAATAAAAATGTTTTCATTTATGTTTCTTGGTTTATTGTACAAACATACAGTCTGTAAATAGAATAAAAAAAATAAAAAACCTTCATTTCTGTATGTTTTTTTTTCCAAATGCCTAGAGGGCTATTTCTTTCTAATTTACCTCTGAAATACTTTTTTTATAAAATTGAAATCTTTTCCCTTTGAATTAAAAAAAACCCTTTTAACTTGATAGGCTTTGGGCACAAACTGGCAGATCTTCAAAGCATTTTATTTTGCGGCTGGATTAAAAATGGCAAGTAAGAAGATACTTGGGTATTTCCACCTATATAAATCATTAGAATTTTTCGATTTCCAACATTTTTTTGATTCAGTAGAATATAGGTATTACGATGAGTAGGTACCTTTCTATGTATTTTATAAATCAATTTTGTGTTTTACAACTACAGCTACTTTCTTCCCATACTTTTAAATTACTGCAAAACTTCATGGACTGCCCTCAAATGTTTAGTGTTGTAAAAATACTCGTGTTCCTGTTAAATCTACTCCACTTTTTTCCATTGTGATAACCTTAACACTAGCAACTATTCATGTAACCATATATGACACACACCAGCTTTTCATCAAACCAAGGTTGTGTGGGCGTGGTCACTAAAATTAGAACCACATTCGCTCAACGACATTTCTGGTTCATCTCTTCTAAAATAATATAAAATACATTGAGCACCTATGTAAAGCCAAATGATACTATATCCCTTTTTACTATCTGTTTTCAACATTGGATATTTGAAAAGGGACGAACTTTTTTTAAAGAATACATGAGTTCCTAACATGTTTAAAAAACAAAATATTTATATATTTATTTTATATTTTAACATTCTACCTTATTGATTTTTTTCACATCACTAAAATCAAATGTGACCATAAATAATTTAGGGGCGGGTTTGTGTACCGCTGCCCCGGAGAGCCTTCTATTTGTGGTTAATGTAAAAAATATCAAAACAAACATATACTGTTTTCGACAGGTACCTTACCGTGAATAAATTGGCTTACCTGCGTTAAAAATTTTGTCATAAAATAATTGTTATTATTTTATTTTCTGAATTTAAATCTTACTTAGGACGGGTTGTTTCAGAGAATTTGAACAATTCATCAAATTTCACTGTTAATTTATGAGGACTGTGAAATTAATATTCAATTTCTATTATTATTTGAGTTCTGTGAAGTAACTGGCCCATGTTTATTTACTAATACAACTTCAATAAGACTTTCACAGAACTTTGAAATTAACTTTGAAATTTGATGAATTGTTCAAATTCTCTGAAGCAACTCGTCCTTAGTAAAATATTGATTTTTATTTATATTTTATATGGTATATTGTTTTTAATTTTATTTCTGTTATGGATAATATAATAATATTGTTTTTCCTTTTGTTTTATTATATGTTTCCACGAGCAAATAAAAAATACTAGTTTACTTTTATTTATTTCATTTGGACAATCACAGCTCATTTTACGATGGGTTATAAGGTAATAACATTATTATTTATAGCATTATGACTACCACAACACGGGCATAAGCCTAGTGTGGGAGTTATTAAGTATAAAAAAATTGTAATACATAAAATTTACAGAATAAATAAAAAAAAAATAAAAAATAAAATATATATATATATATATTGAATTATAGTTTGTCCTTAAAACGTCGTGGTAATTTTATCTGGAATGAAAATCATTGTTATTAATTCTTACTTATGATGGAGGTATAAGTAATAATATAGAAAAATACTGAAGAGGTAAAATTTATGTGGAGATATGTAGAGAAAACATTTTTTACCAATAAACAAACGAAGCTCTGGAATTAAAATCGACTATTAATAAAAGCTTCGTAAAAAGTCTATCGCGAATTGTTTTAAAATGATCAAAAAAATTATAAATTAGTTTTTTACGTTAGAAAAGAATAATATGATATGTCTTTTTGAAATAAAAAGTGTATACATTAAATATTAATTATTATAATTTAAATCATATACGACTTCCATAATGTGAGAATATGAACCTATTATTAGCCCGCCAGGCAATAGGTTGTCTTTACTGTATAATGTGGCAAATAAAATGCTTTAAAAATTTATTTTATTAAAATAAACACTAAACACACTTTTTGACGATGTTTTTTTCCTGCATAAATGAAAACAGACGGCTGGTGTGGAGCAGGAATTTAAACCTTATCGCCATCTTCATAAGGATTGTTATTGTTAGCGGCCCGATGCAAAAAAACTTTAGACGACGCCGACGGGGTGACGGGGTGCCTTAAATTATTTTTAGTTGATATTTTAAAGGTTCGGCCAAAACACGTATCACTCTGTACACAGCAGAGTGATGGCTTACATTATACAGTACCTACATCACGCGAATGATATGCAGAATATCTCTCCTGCACGCGACCTTATCCGATAATAATATTATACACACTAGAGATATCGTGTGTGGTTCTTCAGAGTGAAATTAGAAAACATAATACTTCAACAAAGAAATGTGCAATGATCATGCTAAATAAATGATTTTAAAATGAGACCCGTACTAAAAAAAATAGATTATTTACGTTAATAGCATTGTCAGCACAATCATAATTAAACTAACCATCACGCCGTTCCTCCGCAGGGGTAGGCAGAGAGGTCGGACCGCCAAACAACTCGGTCTGGGCACACACTCCTTGCCTCATTCCCATGGCCCGACTCAAGTATCTGATTCACTTGGTCATGCCATGTCTTCCTCGGACGTCCCCGACTTCTGCTACCATTCACATTTGCATCGTATATTCTCCTTACACTCCTTTCTTCGCTCATTCGCTCTACATGCCCAAACAATCTAAGCTTCCCTTTCTTGATCTTACTCATTACACTTACATCAGCCTTGCACTCTTTGCGGATCTCCACATTTCTCACACGATCACACATGGTTTTACCACACATACGCCTCAGGGATCTCATTTCTACAGCATTCAATCTGCTTTCAACCTTTCTCTGCCAGTTCCTTTTACTTCGTTTTATATAAAAGCCCTATGGATGCTTAAATAAAATAAAATAAAAAATTTACACCGCGTTCGGAATCTCGTAGTACAAACCGGAAACAAGTTAATTTACATCACATAGAGAAATTTCGGCAAACTAAATAGTGTTTTAAAAAAATACATTATGTTGTTCGTTTAAGTTTTTCCCGTTAAACTACAACTAAGCAGTTTGTAAACAGGATGTACATTTTCAATTAAAATGCAAATATGTATACATAGTATTATTAAAATTATAATATAAATAATATTTTTTTTTTTTTCACTTGTAGCAAACACTTTGTGGGTATACATAATTATAATAATTAAAATAAAATAACTTTGTTTAAATACCACTTTATTGTATATATTTATAACCAACCGGTTTCAGTTCAGCCCGAACCTTCATCAGGGTTAATAAAAACATATTAAATTAATTACAGAGGTGTATGGGTACTTATAGTTAAGCTGGAAGAGGGAGAGAGAACATCAACTTTGGTGGGGGTGGAAGACTTAGGTAGGAGAGAGGGGGTAAACATAGGTGCAGGAAATGGAAATATATTTAAAATGGGGCTGTTTGTTAAATCTAATTGTTTATTTAGTAAATTGATTTTATTGACTTTAAGGGATTTTTTTATCTCGAGTGCTTCTAAATTGTTGAGGCGTAGACCTATCCCGTTTCTATGTAATACTTCTACACCTGAAGGCTTATCAAATGAGTGATCTTTATCTATTAAATGTGTTGCAAATTCCGAAAAACCTATGTTGTTTAAGCATCTCAAGTGCTCAACTACCCGCGTTTGAACATTTCTTGCAGTTTTACCAATGTAAAATGCTTCCCACCAAAGTTGATGTTCTCTCTCCCTCTTCCAGCTTAACTATAAGTACCCATACACCTCTGTAATTAATTTAATATGTTTTTATTAACCCTGATGAAGGTTCGGGCTGAACTGAAACCGGTTGGTTATAAATATATACAATAAAGTGGTATTTAAACAAAGTTATTTTATTTTAATTATTATAAATAATATTGTTGGTACGAGTATTTAGTTGGTTTATTCAGATTATTATTATTAACACAAATAGTCTAAAATAACTAAATAGTTAAAAATCCTTTATATCAGGGTCTAAGCTTAGAGGCATTTTAAAATAAATAATCAATTAGCTGAATCTATAATGACAAATGAAATAAAATTCGAATTTCGTACTCGATTTAATGTAAAACAAAAGTTTAAAATAAAAAAAAAGTTATACCACAATAATATTAACTCCATACTTATACCAAATGTGACGTAGATTCAATAGTTTCCCTTTGTACTACGAGTTTCCGGATACAGTGGATACATAAATATTTTTAAAATAAGACAAAGTAACAAAGACAATCGCATTAAGGCGATGCCATACGTAGTAATGCAAAATCATGTGTTTTTGGTTTGAACATTTGGTCGCCTAGAAACGTTTCAGATGCTTTAATTAAATACTGCGAGTAAAATACATCTTGACCTTTGAAACAACGGAGTACTTTTTAGTTAAGTCTTTTTATAAGCCCAGAAAAAAATAATGTATAAGGCCTATGAAAACTGCTTTAAAGTTCAAAACCTCCTACTTACGAACCCATTTTCGGTTATGATTTTATTGTAAAATGTGGCAAATTAAGTTATTTATAAAATGATCGGAAAAAATTTTAATATTTTTGCCTGACAATCCACAATATAAAATAAAAGGCACTTTTTGGCCATGTTTTTTCTTGCATAAATCTATACAGGCAGATGGTGTTAAGCGGGAATTTAAACCTTATCGCTATCTACGTAAGGGTTGTTATTGATAGCGGCACAATTTAAAATTTTACACGACGTAGTGCATCGCCTTAATAATATTTGAAGGCAATCTATACTTTTTTAAAGAATTTATTTTTTTATTTTTTTATAGTGAATACTTCACAAGAGTCCCAACTGCTCCCGTCTGGAGCCAGTGAGACTATGGCATCCCCAATTGGGGGATGTTGTGAGGCTGAAGGTAAGTGGGGAAGGGAAAGAGGAAGGTGGGGAAGTACCTGGCTATTCAGATCTAGTCACTAAACACGGCTAAAGCCATTTGGAGCAACGTTTCAATTCTGAATGGTGGTCTTACACCAGGGCGATACTGGTAGTATCTTCCACTCTGGAACGTGCCGCAAATATACTATATATTATTTTAATTAATTAATTGTGAAATAAAACAAATTAATCAAATAAAATTTATTTGCGCACGCCGGGTTCGAACCCGCGACCTTCGGAATGGCAGTCCAATGCGTTACCACTGGACCATGCCGGCCGTCAATTGGGACATTGTTAATCGTTCTCATAGAAGAAATAAGCTTAAGTTTTGTTTTGGGTTCGATTTCATCCTAGAAGCTGTAAGAAGGAAATTATAAATAATGTCTAAAGTTTCACTGCGTATTTATCAACGACCTAATATATTTTAAAGAAATAAAGCAATAGTAATTTTATTAATAACCACGAATTTATTTAATTTATTTCTACCGGCTGATTTCGCTTACACTGAGAAAAATGAGAATTGCTAATTTATTAAGAATCTCCACAAATTTTTGGGAAATCCGGTAAATCACTTGTTTCCGGGGAATACAGTAATAGTAAATTCGTAATATATCGGAACACGTGTTCATCCACCTGTTTTGATAATAAGCAATGACGAAATGCGAAAATATTAGAATTTTTATGAACACTTGTTACGACATCGTGATAATACTTTCATATTTTACTAAAAAAATATTGGGAATCCTATCATTTCATTTCTTTAGGGCCTGCGATCTCCGTGTAACATATCTACCACAGCTTCATCTGTATCTTCTTCCCCTACCTACTTACTACCTTTAGCCATAACTGAATTTGGGATGTCATAGTCTCCTGGCTCCAGACCAACGACAGCAGCAGTTTCAAATAACCGACTCTTTATTTTGTTTATTCGATTCATCGCTAAACATAATTGAAGCTACCACTTGTGGGGCAAATGATATCTATACGTAATACCACATAAAAAACCCAATCTGAATTGCACTTTAATCTTGGATTCCAGTTATATCTCCACTATCCAGAATGCAACCTGATTTGTTGTGATTTCTTCTGATTTTGTAGGGTGGCCCCATTCCCGGTAGCGGCGCTCAATTATAATTTTGTCACGTAGCCTTTTTAGTGCTGACTCCGGGAGATATGTGAAGCGCGTAGCTGCCGGGATTGGGACCGATCCTGCTATCAGCCGCGGGCAGGGCCGGAATGGTATACACCGTATTCGAGGCACTAGTTATCGGGTACCCAATAAATACAACACTAGACTCCACGCACCATTTAATGTAGTTGCTTGTCGCACTAATTTTAGGTACACAATTCTTATTCACAGAGATTAAATTGTATGGGGAATGAAACTTGCTTTGTCGATGTAATTCATTTTAAATTGCTTTCTTTAAAAAGCAAACATTCAAACATATTAAATAATATTGAACTGCATGGGAGTGTATTATATTACCCTATTCGAGGCACTAGTTATTGGGTACCCAATAAATACAGCATAAGACTCCACACTCCATTTAATGTAGTTGTTGTCCCACTAATTTTAGGTAAACAATTCTTATTCACCGAAATTATATTTTGTGGTGAATGAAAATTGCTCTGTTGATATACTTAAATTTAAATTGCTTTTTTAAAAAAGCAAACATAAATGCAGATATGCAATAATATTTAACTGCATCGGTGTGTATTATTTTTTTTTACTAGTATATCAAATCGGTAGTGGATAGGGATAGCGATAGAGGCGCTATTACGTACTAATATCTCGTCGAAATGTATTCCCATGCGAGTAGCAGTCGGCGGTCACTGAATTCAGTAGTGTCTTGTCGTTCAGCAATAAAGCGCCAACAGCATTGGAGATCAAATTGGACTAAAATCGGAGGCAAAAAGTGTAACCAATTTTTTACATTGTGTGTCATCTAAATAGTATAAATCAATGGATATAGTCTGAATTTTGGATAAATCAGTTCCAAAATAATTTAATCTAAAAATATATATTTATTATAGGTAGGTACTTTATCGCTTATCTGGAATTCTTCAAACAAACGTAAATACAAATAAAAAGTTTTAGAGTTCAATGAACCGTAGTTACAGACAAACTCACAACCAATTTTTTTTTTAAATCGAGTTGAACAATAATTAACTCCTTGGTCCTGGCCTGTCCCTCCAAGTTGAGGATTACCCCGGGAAATCGATTTAAATTGACAACAAGACTTGGCAAATCCACTGAGACTTGAAACCCTCTACATACAGTCAATGCATATAACCTACCCTTTGCAGTGTGCAATGTGCATCCTGTGTACTGTGCAATAATGCGCATACGAATTCCAACTAACCAATTTATAATTTCAAATTTTCTGTAAACCTGCTGATCTTCTCTTTTCGATGAAAACCGACTTAAGTCCAAAATACATTGGATGGTGAATCGTTTAAGGGGGAAAAATATTTATAAAGTATATATTATTTATGTGAGCCACTACTAGGTATAACAACTGGATTATTTATTTTTTTAAGTCTGATCTTGGTTCAAATTCTTTTTGAATTTTCCCATATAAATATTATTTACTATAAATTCGCCTTCCCTTTCTCAATTTGGGGAATGCTCCACAAATTGGCAACCCTGATGTGGATATTGTAGACCATAGATATGTTACTAACGTAGACTGGTTGTGATAAAATAGCTGATTTAATCGTAACAACCCAACAGTTTTGTGTACGTGGATTGCTGACTTTTTAAGGGATAGGTCGATTCAGGCGGTAGCTGACGGTTTCACCTTTTCCTCGCACTCCATAAATGCTGGCGTCCCACAGGGATCGGTTCTGTCTCCGTCTTTGTTTTTGTTGCACATCAATGACCTTTTGACATGTGCACCGATTCATTGTTACGCGGATGACAGTACAGTTCATGAAAGCTTTTTGTTTGACAAGCCCCCAAAGGGCACACAAACTCCAACGGATCGGAGGGCTTTGAAGTAGAGAATGGACGGTTATCTCGAGAGTATTTCCTCCTGGGGTAAAAATAATCTCGTCGAATTTAATGTTTCAAAGACCCAATCCTGTCTGATTACGTCTAAAAGGGATCCAAATGATAATTTAGTCTCATTCAACGGAAGCAATCTTCCGAACAGGCCTTCCATTGACATGCTTGGTGTAACTATAAGTGACCAGCTCAGGTACGGGGGCTCCATCGAAGCCAGAGTAAAGTTGGCCTCTCAGAAGCTGGGCGTACTGTACAGGGCCCGCAGATACTTTAATAGTACACAACTGCTGACCCTGTACAAATCGCAAGTGCGCCCTACTGTCGAATTTGGCAGCCATCTCTGGTCCGGAGCCCCTAAATACCTGAAAAAATCCCTTGACTCTTTGCAGAAACGGGCGGTCCGTTTGATAGATTCCCCAATCTTAGCAAACGGACTGAAATCTTTAGAGCACAGGCGTCAGGTAGGAATGCTGTCCTTGTTCTATCGGTATTACAATGGAAGATGCTCTAAGGAACTAGCGTTATTGATCCGTTCGGCACCGGTGCGTAGTCGGGATACACGCCAAACGCGCGCCCAACATTTGTACACAGTTGACATTTGTCACATGAGAACGGGTCGCTTCTACGATTCGTTCTTAAGTTCAACAGCTCGGCTGTGGAACGAACTACCGGCCTCTGTGTTTCCTCCCTCCTACAACATGGGACTCTTTAAGACCCATGTTCACTCCTTCCTTTCCACAATAAAACCCTCCACACAGCATCCCCAAAGATGACATAAGCCCTGAGGGAAATTATTTTCTTCAGGGCCTCCTGTGTGGAGTTAATATAAAAAATAAAAAAAACGGTGTGTTTTAATTTGATAGTATTTTATTCGTTTGAAACCATCAAGGGATAAACTCAGAAACCCTGATAAAAAAGCCAATGGGTTTCGAAAGCAACAGTTTCTTCGTCGAAGTACTTGGTACGACAAGGTGTTATCTAGTTTCAAGTAAACCATGGTGTGTCTCTTCTTCTCGCTGCCTCGAATATCTCCGTATCGTTTATATGTGAATACTGCACAAGAGTCTCAACTGCTTCTAACCGTCAGGAGCCAGTGAGACTATGGCATCCCTAATTGGGGCCATTTTCGAGGCTGAAGGCAGTGGAAACGGGAAGAAAATGGGGAAAAGGAAGGTCGGGAAGTACCTTACGTTACAGAACTGGTCACCAAACACGGATAAAACCATTTCGAAGAACGTTTCAAATCTGAATATATATTTTATAAAATTATTTAGAATCTCCTCAAAATTATTTGTAATCCTATTAAAACGGGACTGCAGGCACTTTACGAATGAATTGATAGGCTTTTAGGACGTGTTGTTTGACAGCATTTGAACAATTCGTCAAACTTCGAAGTTCATTTTCAATATTCAAGTTTTGTTATAATATCATTATTAGCCAGTTGTTTTACAAAACTTAAATAATAACAGAACTTGAATCGAACCTTTACAAAACTTGAAAATCAAAGAAATTTGATGAGTTGTTTAAATTCTGTGAAAAACCCCATCCAGAGTAAAATGCGAATGTATTATAACGAGATCGGAACACATTTTCATAAAAAATCTAAATTTTCGCATTTCGTCATTATATTTATCAAGGCGTTCATGCACATACATTTGCCTTCTACTAGGAATTTACTAAAAGTTTATCAGGAAATGGCCTGCATTCCTGTTTTAAATGGTATTACCAATCATTTGAAGAGATTCTTCATAATTTAGCAATGCTAATTGTTCCCCATGTGATTTTCTTTCCTCAGAGCGATGCTGAGAGTATCTTCCACTTTGGAAGTACATCTATATTATTTTAATTGAATAAATTGTGAAAAAACATAAGTCATCCAAATTAAATTTACTTGCTCACGCCGGAATTCGAACCTTGACCTCCGGATTATTAGATCCTTACCACTAGACCACGGAGGCCTTATCCATATTTATTAGTAGGTACTTTTCCCTTACGCTTTTTAAAAAAGGTTTTTGTTTTCATTTTAAGTAGTTGGCACAGTGCTGAAACTAAAAAAACTACTGGTATTGGTTGTCATTATTAAAGTTTTTTATGTTTGGCGATATCCGTAATGTTGATTAAAGTTTACGCTGCAACACGAATTGATATCCCAAACCTTCCCATCGTTTCGCTAAATGGTTTCCCTCGTATATATTTAGCGTGGATATTGAGAAACTAGGTTCGACTTTTGACCTCTGCGTTATTACCAAACTTATACCATTACACCCATCTTCTTACCAAACTAAACCACTAACTAAGGCAATCGACTAATTCAGCCCTATCTATGTTACTACTGTCAACAATGAAAGAATAAATTTGAAAAATTATAAAACAGATTAAATGAAAAAATAAATTAAGAAACCTTTTTTATTATTTTATTCATTTTACGCCCGTAGGGCTTTTTAAATTAGTATACTATCAACATGATGCATAATTTAGAACTTTAGAAAGATATAGTAAAAAAAATCTTTTAAAAATAGGTTAACAAAGAAACAACCAAAGTTTCAAAAATAAGGTTGGATAAATAAACTGTTCCCACAAACAGTTCTCCAACTCGTCGTAGAAGGAGATTTTAATAATAGGTCATTTGTGTTAAATGAGGGATTTATAGATACTTCACGTATTACAATGGTGACTCAATATTCAACCTAACTAGAAACTGGCTAAATGATATCTGAAAACACCAAGTTGTCTGGGAGCATTCTTAACAGGTCCTGGCGACTACTGGCAACTAGCTGCCATCTTGCGGACTTCCACGCAAGCTCTACGCACTGCCCTCTATGAGTGCATCTGCGAAGCTCTTACTTCCCAACAGTTTTTAATATGATCCACAAAATTCACCAACATTAAATACATCAATATCACCTAAGTATTAATTTCCCATAGTGTGAAACCTCTGTCTCGAAGAATTATCAATGTAGTTGCGCTTCTGCACCTGCGGTGGAACAGAGTATTGTGTAGTTTTGTTATTGTGGGTATGTTTAAGTTTATTTTATATTGCAGGAGTTCGGAACAGTAAAATTCAGAGTTTGGTATTTTAAATAAAAAAAATATTTTAGTCTGTCTTCTAATGTATTATTTTTTTATTTAAAGTTTTTAAAAAGAAAGCATAATTTATGTATTCGCTCAGTGTTATTAATATGAATTTTGTCAGAGGAAGACCAAACTACTGAGTTGTATTCGATCAGGCTTCTAACTAGAGAAACGTATAACAGTTTTATGGATGTACGGAATTAAAGTTATTGTTCGTTCTTAATATGAAGCCTAGTATTTTGATACCTTTTTTCGCAATTTGGTGGATGTGACTAGCAAAGATTAGTTTTTTTTTAATCTAAAATGATACAGATCTCTCATTTCTGTGACTTTTTCTAATGCCATGAATGGAATATTCAAATAACACTGGAGATTTGTTTTGGTAGAAAGTCAAGGTTTTGGCATTTTTCTACATTTAAGTATAGATTATTTTGAATGCACCAATCTTTAAATTTACTATTGTTTGACTGAAGTATTTAATGATGTTCAGGAATTTTTTTGTATGTTTTTATTTAGTTATAAAAAACTACATTTTTATATCTAGTATAAACCTTTTAACAACTTATTTCTATAACATTAAGGACAGTTTACAATAGATCTAAAACTTATTCTGGTGATAATCTGGCGTATAAATAGCACAGACCATCAGGGAATATTTTAAATCTCTATTAAAAAAAATTAATTGATCAATGAATTCACTCTGCAGGAGAAGACAACTTATAACGCAGCTACCAAAATACATATGAACAGAAAGACTCGCCAGAAAATAACATTTGCAATTGAGTTTTGTTCCTTGATCTTCAATCAGCACAAAATATATTTGAGTTCGCACTAGGAGATTATAGTGTGTCACCATCTCTCAAGAGAGTAGAATTATTAATGGTGAATCAGCACATTGCAATAATAAGCACTGCACATTATTGTGACAAAAAATATTATAATATCATTTTTGTCTTAAATAGACCTCTTTTGACAAATGATACAAACTGGATAAATCCATCTGATCAATGCAAAGGTGTCGGTAATCGGTTATCATTCACCTGCAGAGCAAAATTCATCCAAAAATGACCAGAGATATCTCTTTTGTCCATTATATATATTAAAAATTGATTAATTCATATATGTATTTTAAAAATTAATTCACACTAATATTAAATTAAATTTTAAATTTTAAATCGACTGCTTCTCCATATTCTTTAACCCGCAAATAAATGTAAAACGTCCCTCGGAATAAGACAGATTGAGTTGTAAGGCTTCGAAAAATATAAATCCAATAAGAAAAGTGTGATTATTATATAATATATTCTATAATATTTAGGCATAAACCATGAAAAAAATTATTGAAAAAGAAATATATTATTTTACAACATAATTTATTTTTATTTTTGATGATTGGATAATTTTTGGTGAAGTCAAGTACCGGAAAAAAAATAATGTTATTATTAAAAGAAAAAAAAATTCTCACAGTTGAAAAGTTAATTAAAAATGTGAAATCAACAATTTAATATTTATTCACCATGTAACCTTTAAAATAATTTTTCAATTTTTTCAGCACGCGCAGGGGTATGTATGTGAACCCTTTACTATCCCGCAAAGAAGTGGGGGAGTAGGTAGTACCCGAAATTACTATCCTCCTTATATCCTCCTTATGTCAAATACTTGACATATCATTTTAGTATTTTACGTATTCCTGCGCAAATACATAAGTTACCATTAATAATTGACTGAATAATTGGGAATAATTTCTATATTTTAAAAGCCCAAAAGACAGAAAAATCATGGGGTCGTCGGAAGACCCACTTGGTTACAGATGTTTTGTTTGGCATCTTGGCCTGTCAAGAGTTAAGTTAGCTAAGTCGATATTTATTCAATACAAGATATTTAGTGGATATAAATTTTAAATTAGAACGCAGAAATCGATAGCAAAATATAATATGTTATGTAAATTAGGGCAGGGTGTTTGAAAGAGAGCGTACGAAAATAGTGTGAATGATAAATACCCTGAGCAGGTGGATGAATTTGTGTATTCGGAAAGCATGTTTACGAGAGATGGGAGGACTGATAAGATATATTGAAAGAAGGGTGAATGCAGATAATTCCATTAGTGGAGGGCTGAACGCGGTTGGCGCCAACGAAAAACTGTGCAACCAAGTGAAGCTAGCATTCCACAATGGAGTGCTGGTACCTACACTGATGCATGTGAGGAATGGAACTGGCAGAGAAAGGATGGAAGTAGACAGCATTCTGTAGAAATGAGATCCCATCCATGTACTATCGTGTGAGAAATATGGAGACACCAATAATGCAAGGCTGATGTAAGATTAAGAAAGGGACGCTAAGATGGATTGGGCATACAGAGCAAATGAACGAAGAAAGGTGTGTAAAGATAATATATGGTAGATGAAGTCAAAGACGCCTTAGGAAGACATGGCACAATCAAGTGAATCAGATGCTTGAGTCGGGACATATCGAGAATCAGAATAATAGATGAATTTGTATGCGACAATGATTGTGAATGACGCAAGGTGTATATGTTAAGACCGGGTTGTTTGGCGGTCAGTTCTCTCTGCCTACCTCTGCGATGAAACGGCGTGATGGTTAGTTAGTTAGCTTAGTTATTAGTTATTCTAAATTAAAGAAAATATTATTTTAAAAAATTGTATGCGAATACCGGTACCCGGATAAATCATAAAAATGATAACTCATCACATCTTTAAAAAGTTATATAAAGTCATGGAAAGTGATGAAACAAAAACTGTATTGACTGGGTTATGTAGGTTAGGTTAGGTTAAAATAAATAAAAATATTGTTTCTAATGACTTTATAACATTTTTTTAAAGTGTTTTGAATTTTCACTGTGTTGAGTTATCATGGAACCGCGAATAACACACAAGAGTACCAATTGCTGCCGATCGTTTGGAGCCAGGGAGACTATGGCATCCACAATTCAAGCAATGTTTCAATTCTGAATGGTGGTCTCTAACTAGTGCTATATGATAATATATTCCACTCTTAAACGTGCCGCAAATTTATAAAATTTACTTACATGCGACGGGATTCAACCCACAATCTCCGGATTGGTCGAGATTGAAGTCGAGAACACCTGGAGAAGCAGTCTATTTAAAATTTAAAATTAGTGTGGATTAATTTTTAAAATACATAAATGAATTAATTAATTTTTTATATATATAATGGACAAAAGAGACATCTCTGGTCATTTTTGGATGGATTTTGCTCTGCAGGTGAATGGTAACAGATTACCGACACCTTTTGCAATGATCAGATGGATTCATCCAGTTTGTATCATTTGTCAAAAGAGGTCTATTGAAGACTAAAATGTTTGAAATATTTTTTGACAATAAATGTCACAAATAACGGCAGTACGTATTATTACAATGTGCTAATTCATCATTAATAATTCTACTCTCTTGTGAGCTGGTGACACATTATAATCTCCTAGTGCGAACTCAAATATATTTGTGCTGATTGAAGATCAAGGAGCAGAACTCAATTGCGAGTGCTATTTTCTGGTGAGTCTTTCTGTTCATATGTATTTTGGTGGCTGGTTTAAGTTGTCTTTCTCCTGCAGAGTGAATTCATTGATCAATCCATTTTTTTTCATAGGGATTTAAAATATTCCCTGATGGTCTGTGCTATTTGCACGCCAGATTATCACTAACACCCTTCGACATTGAGTCCGTCAATATGTAATAATTCAATCTTAAATAAATATAAAAAATCCTGGGTGTTGGCGCAATTACATTCATCTCCCTTTAACATATTATGTTTCTGCATTCCATTACCTGTCCCTGATGACAGTGTGAAGTATCTACATACCTACATGAGTGACATTGCAACAATTTATTATACATCACCAGTCTGTTAAGAAAAACTGTACGGTGAACACGTTACGTGTTCTCTCAGTGTGTTTTAATACGTATGTACGAGTATAACGGAAGCTTGAACAGTGATAACCAGCAGTGTCCCTCAATCCATAATATCGATAGAAAAGATCAAGAGTGATTCGGAATTCAATTTTAACTGCCCTTTCAGCCCCAGTGTTAATTCAAATTAACATGAACTTTGTGAATTTTTTTACCGTAACGGTAGCAATTTAGAAAAGCCATGTTTTCGTTTTCTTATAGCTTGTAGTCATTTCTGTGGCGTCTATTTTTTCTGCTCGGTTGAAATCCTTATTCCCGCCACAACAAAGATAAATATTTTGACATCTGCTGATTGTGAGTTTCATCGAATTTCTGCCGTCATTGAATACTTAATTTAAGGTGAGATGTCAATATTTTATACTCGAATTACAAATATTTTAACGCATTAAGATGTGATCTATAATAATAACATCAGTTCAATTCACTGATCACAGTCATTTCCAAGAATATTGTAAATGAATTTCAATGTTCATTCAAATTAACACTGGTAGTGACGGACATGTTTTCAACTAGTATGGCGAATTTTTAAAGATTTATTATCCTAGATTATTTCTTTATTTATGAATGAATTTAAGTTAAAATGTTATTTATTTGTACCTTAGAGATTATTACTACACTGTAAATGTGCATTTTTGACATGAAACAGTTATTTGTATTACTTTTGTGGTATGTTTATTTCATGTTACTATTTAAAAAATACCCTCTGACGCCCAATGTTAATCCAAATTCTAAAGAAAAAAAAAATTAAATACCAAAATTTTTAAATAATTTTCTGAGGTATTATCAGCATTACATATTTTATATATGTGGAAACAATAATTCGGGTGTGAAAGGGTTAACCACAACTCCCCCAATAGTGATGTCAAATATTGGTGAGGACTCACAATAAAACCACAAACTGATTCGCACATAATATTTGCGACTACTTTTGGGTTTCGTTTAAACTGGTAATATTCGCCATAACTCTGCTAAATTAAACCTAATACTCTATTGCTGTAATAATTATAGCTCGTGCAATGATGGAAATGTATAGATGCGAACCCAGCACCCTAGACCACTTAGCCACAACATTTGTATTTATGGAACTGGGAAATGTATCTGAAGTAAAGGTGAGGTGAGATACACTTTAAGACACTGAAGTCAAGTAATTACATTTTCTCCTAAGTATCCAAGATTGTAAACGCACGTTAATCATTGTGCCTTTGCAGTCAACACCACACGGCAAAAACTTACTGGTATATAATACTATTATTTTACTAAAAATCTGGTCAAATTAATCGTTTTCCTGTTAAAAACAGGACTGCAGGTTTGACAGAGTTCTTAACAAAGTATCAGTTAAAAGCGAATGTTTTGTGAGAACGGCGGAACAAGTGATCATAGAAATATTGATATTGATATTGATACTGATATTGTTGCATTCCGCAATGATATTTTTAAGGAAAAGAACACGTATTCTCCATATATTCTGAATGACTAATATTTTAACAGAAAATAGGCATGCTATCACTTTTTTTAACAGTATCATTTTTCTCTGCAGAAAATAAATAATCCGACCGTTTTTAAAAGAATCCATAATTCAATGTAAATACCTACTTACTTCATAATGATACAGATAAAATGTTTCTCGTTATTCGAATGAATTTCCAGCAATAAAACGCGAAAGAGCGCGATCCGCGCAATAATACGTTTTCCCCTTTTTCCGATTGATAATCGGGCTGGGTATGTTACCCGGAATAAAATAATATGTTCCCTATCATAAATGAAATGAATCAAATTTCAACCCACTTAATGCGGATTTTATATTCCTTTCGATCCCATAACAGGGGTCGGCAAACTTTTCAGTGAGAAGTGTTCAAAATTTTCGTGGAACCGCAACAATTTTTTTAATTATTTTATGCTGGGTTTTAATGGAAGTACTTGATTTACTTTAACCAGTGGTTCCTCATATAATTTTGAGTAAAAATATTAATGAAGTTTTTTAATCCGGTATATTTTTTAAAACTTAAATCTTTTAAAAACCCTTAGATATTGGACGGTTATAATCGGGGTGAGGGGTCAATCGGTTATTAGGCTGAACTAGTGACCAGATTTAAAAACATCACGTAACAAATTGAAAACATTATCAAACTGATTGAAAATTCCTTCTGGAGGCGAAACAGCTATCCTATATATAGTAATAATTACACAAATTACAATTTTGATACAAATAAACATTTTATTTTTGAATAATTAAATATAAAAAAAGATTGAAAGAGATTCTACAAAAGTGATTTGATAACAATTTAAAAAATCATCAAATATTCACCCTTGACATATAATTTTAAATAGAATCGCTGTTTTCAACGCATTCTTAAACTAAATACTGTTTTTGAATGCAAATGAAAGCCTTTTTTAGATTTTAATAATACTTACAAACGAACGTATAACGAAATTTAACATTTAAATTAAAATTTTGACGCAACCATGGCTACTGTTTTAAAAATCATTAACCGATGGTTCATTTCTTGTAAATTTTATTTTCCACATAATACGAAATTTAGTTAGATGAACGCATTATTAAATTTATTGTCGCTTTTTTGTTTTTTATAAAAATAATTATTTTAAAACAGGCATATCTTGACTTAATTTATTTAAAAAAATCTTAAATTGTATGGGAGCATTTATTGTAAACTTTAAATACAAAGTAAAAGTTTAGTTTTATATCTTTATAAATCTGTTCATAGTAATAGAAAATGAGATTTTGTGACAGATATAGCACTACTTGAGTGGTTTTATGGCATAAAACGCGATAAAATCAAGCTTATTCATTCAGTATCGGCCGTACTACCAAAACTACGAATCACGCAAAATATTTTTCACGTGTTACGCCTTTTATTTATTTGAGAATTTAGACCGCTGAAACAATACTTCATAATTGGTTGACTGCGTTGCAATATATTCAACTAAATTCGTTTGTATTTGTGATAGTTGCTGATATTATCAATTATCTAACGGTTGACACAAATTTCCGTCAATGGCGATGGGCGTTGAGGGCTTCTAGCTGTTATTTCCAACGTTTGACACAAATTTCCGTCAATAGCGTTGGGCGTTAAGCTGTTCCAACAGTTGATTGAGCACGCAGGGAGAGAACAAACACAGCGATTGTGCCATTTGTTGTGCATTTTGTTGTATCTCCGGGATTTCCTCACAAACATTCTTAATCAATAAACCTCGGCTTCAACAACACATTTTTACTTTTATTCTGAGAGATTGACAATAGATCTAAAGTTTTTACGCACAATTACGAAAAAAAATGTTTACCAATACCAACCCTTACACCGGAGAATGACAACGGCCGACGCAAATTGAATTGAATTGTGTTGGGATAAACGATAAAGCTCTAAAATGGATAAAAAGTTATTTATTTGAACGATACCAAGTAATCGAGATAAACAACTCACTTAGTCTACCACTAACAAGTAATTTCGGGTTACCGCAAGGCACAATCCTAGGCTCCCTACTATTTATAATTTATGTCAACGATATTTTCAAACTACCACCTAACGCAAACATAATATCATATGCCGACGACACAGCTATCACAGTGAATGTGATCGACTGGAATGCAGTAAACGAACAAGCACATAATACATTTTCATGAACACATTGAAACAATGGACATACTATATACATTTCTCAATTTACAAACTAAAAACACTCCCTAATACTAAAATAATTATTCACAATAACAAATGTAATAAAAACACATGTATCCAAGGCTGTTCAATATTGAACTCAGTGTAAGAAATTAAATATCTCGGAGTGATAATAGAACAACATATGAACTGCAATATCCGTTAATTGGTTAAGCGTATCAGAAAGTGTGTAAATATATTCATAAGGTTGAGAAATATTTAAAAAAGAAGTAATCTAAAAAGACTACGCATTAATCGAGTCGTTAATTCAATACGGAATTATTCGATGGGGGGGTCATACAATAAGATTCCAACCCCGATCAAAGTGGTCCAGAAGCTAATCCTTAAAGTAATCCTCAAGAAACCCTTCACATATCCAACAGAAACGCTATTTGCAAATTTATAAAGATAATATAATCAAAAAATTTGAAACCCACCTATCAAAAAGATATCAATACAATATCAAAATTCCAAAATGTAATACCAAACAAGTGCAAAATAAGTATACCTATTTAGGAATAAAGTATTTTAACAACCTTCCGATTGAAATAAAGAAATTAAAGGATATTAACATACTAAAACTAAAACTGAAGTTACACTTTCAGAAATAATTAACTAAATAATTGCATTTTTTTCCCTTTGTTGATATTTATTATCAATCTATACTCATCTCCACTGTATTTAGATGTTGCTAATTACTCAATAATTAGTATATACCAGAATACTATACATGAACAACTACACATATAGATAATCCAGAAGTTTCAATTGTTCCTATTATATATATATATATATATATATATATATATATTGTCCTCTTCCCGTATTATGTTGATCCAGTAAGAAGTTGTTAGACTAAGTTGATCCACCTTTAACACCATATAACTTGGCTATTATGGAATACATCTGAATGAATTGACAACAGTGGTACAATAATTATCAATGTTGCCAGTTTGCCAGAAAAACCATTTGATATACTGTTAATAAAATTTTCAAAATTTGTATGGAAATCGGATGCATAATTTATGTTGATCTACCCAAATTGGCATACTTATGTTGATCTCATATATATTGATCTATTCCCGTAGTATGTTGATCCAGGTAAGAAGTTATTAGACAAAGTTGATCTGTGTCCCTATATATGGTTTTACTAAATGAACCAATCAAGGGGCAATCGGTGGACTGTTCATCACAAGGTTTTATGTGGTTCCGTAATCTTTTGTGATATTGAACTCAAAGTATTAGTCTCTAGAGTCGAATATCGCATGAAATGACTGTGAAATGGTACCGTTTCAAATCAAAATGACGTGTGTTGCTTGAATTGTTTATAAGAAATGTATGCGTATTTAGATCGAAACGAAAATTTCGCAAAAACAAATCCATAAAAAAATCATAACTTAGCAGGGGTACACGGGTTCATAGGGTGAGGTTTGTCTAGGTCCTGGCGGCGGATGCGTTTTCCCATCTACTGCGTGGCGGGCCGGATCGAAATAAACTGGTTGAGGGATACCTTTCGACCACAAAAATCCAAAATGGCGGCAAAAGGAATAATGTTATGTAGGAAATTTTGAACCTGTATCTTTTACCATCTCTCCTGATTACGCTTCGTGACTTAGTAGGGGAGGCCGGGTTCTTGGTTATAATGGGTAATTAATGGATGGTTGGACGCGGTTGGAGCTAACTAAAAACTGTCCAAAGAAGCGAAGCTAGCAGTCCACAATGGAGTGCTGGTACCTACCCTAATATATGGAAATGAGGCATGGAATTGGCAGAAGAAGGCTGAAAGTAGACAGAATATGATGCCATGCCTCACTTCCATATATTAGGGTAGGTACCAGCACTCCATTGTGGACTGCTAGCTTCTTTGGACAGTTTTTTGCTATCTCCAACCGCGTTCAATCATCCATTGATTACCCATTTTAAATAATTACCCATTATAATCAAGAACCCGGCCACCCCTACTAAGTCACGAAGCGTAATCAGGAGAGGTGGTAAGAAGTTCAAAATATACCATATAACATTATTCCTTTTGCCGCCATTTTAGATTTTTATGGCCAAAAGGTATCCCTCAACCAGTCTCTTTCGATCCGGCAAGTCCACAATGGAGTGCTGGTACCTACCCTAATATGTGGAAGTGAGCATGAAACTGGCAGAAGAAGGCTGAAAGTAGACAGAATACTGTAGAAATGAGATCCCTGAGGCATATGTGCGGTAAAATCATGTATGACGAAATGTGCGTATGCTGTGTCTATTCTAGGGGTATTTTATTAGAGCCTGTTTATATATGAACGGGTCGTTTCTCCAACTCGTTTTATCGTAAGTCGGCTCGCATGTGGAACGAGCTATCGGCATCTGTTTTTCCTCCTCCATATAATCCGGGCCTCTTTAAGACCCGCATTAATAAATTCATTCCTACAGACCCTACCTTAACCCGCCCCATAACGCTGCCCAACTGGGTGGCGACATAGTTTCTCTGTATTTAACGTGTAAAGACAGGGGCGCTCTAGTGAGATGTGTCACATAAAAAAGTCATACCTCCGAATTTGAATATGGAGACATACAAAATGATCTATATTATAAGTTATAACCAATGAATTCACACAATTTTTATCGATTATCACTTTTTATTAGGATTTAAAAAAAATCGTAAACTTTATAATCACATAACTCTTGAAAAGAAAGTCCCAATGATTGGCATAAATCATTCAAATCGAATAAACATTATTTTTTAAATATTAATATTCTGTTTAAATTATTGTCACATCTTACCGGAAATCGTTATATTTTAAAGTTCTCTAAATAAAATTAAATCTTCTTATTTAAAAGAATTATCTCACATTTAATATTATTTAAACAATATGACCGGAAGTCGGCATCTTTCAGTGGAATATACTAAAAAAACACCACAAGGTGGTTACAAATGCAATTATATTTAATCAATTTTTTCGATTATATTTTATGTGAAGAATTTTTCACAGAGGCCCAATGAATATTAATGAAATACAATGAAATCACTTGCTTCATCGGTAGAGGAGACCAAAGCCAATTGAACCAATTTGACTTTAACATTTTCTACGTCTTGCATATAAAGTTTACGAAAAAAATACTTATAATCAACGTCAGACAATTTAACTGCCCACCAAATTCGTATATGATCTTTTTTCAATCTCATATAAATTAAGCTATATTCTCATAAACCAATTGAGTGAAATGCTGCAATGACCCCGACCCCGGGGTTAGTATTAGTTTAATTTAGTTAGGATTAGTTTAAACTTACTCTTCAAAATTTCATTTTTTTTTAACGTAATACACTATATATCCTCAAGAAAATCTGTTTAATCACGAACCGTAACTACTTGATGTAATAAAAAAAGAAAAACAAATATATGTTAATATCATAGTTTGCTTTAATCTCGATAAAAACAGAAGAAGAAAAAGTTTTTTTTTATGAATGAGATAAAACTTTACCCCAAACAACGTGTAAATATATTAATTAAAATCAAAATATAAACTTCACATTAGGAACGAACAAATAATTACATTGACTAAGTGTTACGGACGGACATGCACTTGAGCAAGACTTGGGAGCTGTACTCACAGAAACTTTAAAAAAACTTGGGTTTATTTGTAGTACGGGGTCAATTATTATTATTATTATTATGTAATGAGCAGGCAGCATTCTGCTGATGCGCTCATATCTGATTTTACAACAAGTTTGACAGTAATTGAGTTGTACTGGTATAATTATCCCCCGAAAACATTAAAACGGAAACAATATAAACTACTTTTTTAAAAGAAAGACATACATTCCCGGGTTTCGAATAACCTGGCAATATTTGAAAATCTCCTACTACCACCACAGTCAGCTGAAAATGTTGCTTGTGTTGTGATGGAGGACTTAGCCAGCCCAGGAATTGAACACACTACGCCGCGCCTGGGTGGGACCCAAACGCGATGTCAACTCGGCCACCGACCGGTCTAAAATATGACAGAGATCGCTCCAGTGGATAAGTAATAAAACGTAGTTTATAGGCAGTTTATAAAAAAAAAATTGTCTAAAGAAACAGATACATTTTTAAAACAGTAATAAATAAAGTACATTCTGGAATCGTTAATAAGTCGTTTTGAAATATTTAGCCGTGTTAAGTAATCAATAGTATCCGGAAACGCGGTGGCAAAACGTGGAATTCCATAGCCGTTTTTAATTTATTAAAAATATTTATAAAATCAAAGACAAAACAATTAAATGTATTCTAATCAGGGTGTCGTTATAACAAAAAAACGCCGACATGGATATATCGCGGCGCGGGCGGCCACGCAGCTGCATTATCTTAACAACGAAGTTTAGGTCTGATCAAATTCACAATAAAGTATTATTTTTTAACGAAATTAGTTTTAATACAGAGAATATCCAAATAAACCTTTTTTGTGTATAAAAACATATCGGCTTCTTTGTCTGGATGTGGTGTGATTTGATTTGTATTTTTTTATGAAACATTATTATGAAGCATCGAAGAATTATCAATATTTAAATAAAAAAATATTGAAGTGTTTTACGCTCTCCTCTAGCTGGTATTAGTATAACATGCAGGTGTTCGGTTCTAGACAAACTGTGAAAAAAATCAGCTTCTCATTGGGTGGTCATGTAAAATGAGTGTTATTCATTGATGTATTAATGTCACATGTTAGTCTGCTATTGTTACAATAATATTGAAATTTTGCCATTTTGCCGTGCTAAAAACACTTTATTCAACTTCTCGAAATTAGCTGTAGATTTTTAGTTTTGAATACCACACCAGAGTCCTAACTGCTCCCGTCTGGAGCCAGTGAGACTATGGCATCCTCAATTGGGGTTGTTGTGAGACTGAATATATTGTGAACCTCGAAGGAGATGAGGAAGTTGGGAGAGTACTTGGCTCTTCAGATCTGGTTGCCAAACACTAATTGTAAAATAGTACAAATTAATTTTAGTAAAATTTATTTGAGCCCGCGACCTTCGGATTGCTAGTCGATAGCCTTACCCCTCGATAACGGAGGCCGTCATTTAGGAACGTTTTAAATTATGTTTTACATTTGAAAGTAGACGTTTATTACAATTTGGGAGGAGAGTATGTGCACCGCCGCCCCGGGAACCATTTATTGGATAACCTACACTTCTGCCATAGGTCTCCCCAAGTTGTTGGATATGTTTGGTGACTTATCAGGTGTGCCCGAGTTTATGGGGTGAGGTATGTGAGGGGCTTGGCGGCGGATGCGCCTGCCTAATAACTGCGTGGTGGGCCGGATCGATTAGTCCTCTTTCAACGCATCGCCTTGCAACGCAGTAGGAGAGTTGGATTCTTATGTATATCACTCAATCACACTGAACCCCAGATTACTACCCACCCATCATACCTATTTACTTCCCAGAACCCACTCTCCTTCCTTTCCTTCAAAATTCCCCCAACACAGCATTCACAAAGATGACATAGGCCCTGAGGGTTACGATTTTCCTCAGGGCCTCCTGAGTGGATATGTTGTAAAAAATATAAGAAATAAACAACAATCTCGCTAAACGTTGACGGTGACCTATGGTAGGGGTGTTGGTTATCTAATAAATGGTTCCCGGGGCGGCGGTACACATAATTGTAATAGTTCTCGAGGGCTCTGATGTACAGACATTATGGCTCTTGTTGATTGACGAACATATACTAAAAAATCGTTGGTTGGAATCGTAGCTTGAAATGACTTTAGCCATGTTTAGTAATAAACAAATTAGAATAGATTTTTTAGCAATCATAATTTAAAATTTGTAAAATTTAATTCTCACCAATCTAATCGCCGCAATTTTAATAGGCACATATTATGGATATTACGCTTTGTTTCAACTTAATCATTACAAGAAACTTACGTCGGGAGAGATGGTAAAAGATATATTAAAATAAAATTTTATTCAATCAAAGTTCAAAATTTCTCTTTTAAAATGACCCAGACAAACCTCACCCTATGAACCCGAGCACCCCTGCTAAGTCACGAAACGTAGTAAATGATGTATTAAATTTACAATTTTTGTTTAATCAAGTTCAAAAGATTTTTTTAGCATGGATTTGACGTTTGCGAAAGTTCCATTTCAATATAAATACTCGTGAGGCAGTCTATCCTCTGTAAGTATAAAGTCATATTCATAGAATATGGATGTACTAACAGGATCTAAAAAGTACGACAACGCGCGCGAAATTGGCGGTTAAGTTACAACGCATGCAAGCCGTCAAGTTTGTCAGAAATATATAGATCAACAAAATAAATCGTGTAAAATGTATATGCGACCGAAAAATGGGCGTGGCTTACAGCTAAATCTCGATGACACAAGTTGATCTGTAGGGATTTACATATGTATGCCAGCTTGGGTAATGGATCAACATATCCGGGGTGGATCAACAAATGCAAACGGATCAACAAATACCTGGCGTACCGTCGCGCGAGATCAACATAGTACGAGAGGGGATAAATATATATATGTATATATATATATATATACTTACCAATAGCATAATGGTATTTTTTCATCATTTATTTTTCTTATAATTAGTGTAACTCGCTCACAAAGAACAAGAACCAGTTTCTTCATTGGTGAGATTGCGAACATAAATATATTTTGTAACCATATGTACTTATATAACATCCTGCACCCACTTACATGTATTATTATTTTTTTAATAAATTAATGTTTTTAAGACAAGATTTTATTTATGCATAGCACAAAGGATAACAATTATTTTTATAAGCAATAATTGTTCGCCTGAAACACTCATCCACATTGAAAAAATCTCCTGATAAAAAATAGTATAATACTAAAAATGTAGACAATTTGTCTCAACGCCATCTAGTGAGAGAGTTATCACTTACAATGCCTTTCTCATATAAAATAAAGTTGGTTGTTCTCAGGTGAAAAAAATGTAACAAGCAGTAATTGTTGAATGAAACACTACCATATATTGAATAATTTCGCGGGTAAGAGATAAGCCTCCATAGCTCAGTGGTCAGAGCTTTCGACCGGAAATCGAATGGACACGGGTTCGAGTCCCGTTGGCGTCGTGTATTTTTTATCAGGAGATCTTTTCAATGTGGATGAGTGTTTCAGGCGAACAATTATTGCATATGAAAATAACACTTATATGTATTAAATAAAAATAAATAAAATAAAAAATCTTAATTAGCAGGTGGTTGGAATAATAAAATGGACCTCGACCTTGAGGTTCTCACCTTCTTTGTGATCTTATTACTCTCGACAGCTTACGCCATCTACGGGTAACCTAATAGATTAATCTAGTGCCATGTATGGGTGAGCTCATATACTAATATCAAGGATATTACAATTTTATGGGAACGTATCATGATCTTTTGACGAAGCTATAGAGTGGAGATGAAGCTGGAATTGAAAAGCCGCAAATTCCAAATATGTTCGCATAGGCTCGCGAGCCGGGGTCTTCCTACCCCCTCACTACACGATCCAGAATGCTTTCCCCAACATTTATAATAATCCGATTGATATCATGGCAATTCGAAGTATTTTATTGGGAATATTTTAACCATCGTTATGTAATTTATCGTCGTATAATTTAAATTGGAAGCTTATCGAAGATAATCCTTCGTCCTAGGTTCGATTAAATAATTCTCTCTCGTGAAAATTTCTGTAGAATTTTAAGGCATTATTATTAAGAAATCAGTTTGAAGGGTATTCGTTTATTTTTAAACGATAAACTTCTCAAGAGATTATTATTGAATAAGTGAGCCGCAAAAATTCATGGGAAAATATTTAGTAGGTACTGATATTGATAAATAAATTATTCACTTTGCAGAAGTATTCATAACAATCAATTTTTTAATTGAACATTGTACATGTTTTTTAAAATAAAAATTAAATCTGTTTACATCACTAAATAATAAAGATAGTGTTTATTTTAACGTAGCGTAGACCACTGAAAAATATTTACAATTATTAATATATAAATAATTCTAATATATAAATAATTATAATTGTAGAATTTGTGAAGTTGAAAGTACTCATAAAACAATTTCCTCAGATTTGCGTTTAAAATTTTTTTTTTTTTTACAAATTCGAAATGTATCTTTCGAATGAACACCGTTACTAAACTTGTGAAAAATAACGATATCTGTCAGAAATTTAAACAAAAGAAATACTCATAAAAATTAAAATATTAAATAATTGTTTAATGACATCTCATTATATTATTTTATATATTAAAAAACAAAAATCTCTTCACTTTATATGTTGTTCTACATACATATGTATGTTAAGTTTTTATTTTTATATTTTTTACCTTTACACACGAGTGTTAGACTCCCGTAAAGGTAAACATGTTTAATTATAATTTGAAATATGTTCTTATTATATAAATTTAAATAATTATATTGGGTTTTATAAAATAAATAAAAAAAATATTTAAAAAAAATATTAATGTACTTTATCGTTGGTTCCCACAATCAGATCAAATTTTTAAAATTAAAAGTTCATTGAAAACATTACATTAACATTATCTATAACATATTACGCCGGCATACTTTACATGGCTCTCTGCCAATCACTGTTAGAATACGGCATTATCGGATGGGGCAGTGCAAATAAAAATATACTAAATCTACTAATTAAAACTCAAAAAGCCAAAATGAAAATTATACTGAAAGTTCCTGTAAGAACTAGCACTGACGAAATATTCACCAATCTTAACATCATGTCAATTAAATAACTATATTCTAAAACTATACTCATTTACATTGATAAGTACAAAACCCAAGAAATAACAACAAACACGTACAATAGAAACACAAGATGTCATGGTCAAAAATTTATCCAACAAATAACTACTATTACAACTTTTGGGCAAAAAAGCTTCTTATATCATAGTATTAAACTCTACAATAAAATACCACTCTCACTCAAAAACCTCAACATTATAACATTTAAATCTCAAATAAAAAGCTGGATACTTAATATAGGGAGATCTGAAATAGAAAATATACTGATATAAAACACAGACTAAAACCGAATCTACTAAACTGAACTATACAAAAAAACACTATTTTAAAATTATTATAATGTCACATCATACAATGTATAAGCTTCATATGATAATATAGGTCGCTTTATCAGCTCGATTAGTAGTAATTTGAGATATATTAAAAAGATAATCAGAGACGTTCACTGGAGACATTGGGTCTATGTCAACTCTTAGGTAATTTTGTGAGGTTTGATTTTCTCCGTGTGAAAACCACACGGAGAAATATCTACAAAAAACTTTTTTTTCGTGAGACAGAATTAGGGGAATAATAACTCGGGGTATGACGATCTTTAAATGCAAATTCAATTATCTGATAGACATTATGAATAATTAGAAACCTCTATTCATTTGTAAAAAGCCATCTTTATTTAAAAAGACGTCGAAAAGTTTTTTTAAAAGGTACCCTATTACAAGTCTACTTCCTTCAGTTATACAGTAAAATTATTGTTTTAAACAAAAACACAAATGTATGCTTGTTTTATCATTCAAAGTACTTACTTACGATACTCCTAAAACACATACCGTTGTAAAACTACCGAAAATTGTGATAGGGAATCAGAAATAAGGTTTTTTTATACATCTAGGGGCCTACTTAAATACATTGAAATAAGATAATAATGTCTCTTTTACATTATATACTTACTCAGTTATATCACATTTATATACATGTTTCGCTTGGTGAAAAAGTATCATTTTCTATTAAGCATAAAACAGGTCAATATATTGATTTTTGAAAATTTGACTCAGCCATTTCGTAGCCATAGACAATAAAAATAAAAATATTTTTACTACTTAAATGTACCTGTACCTACGTTTTATCTATTGGTAAAAAAATAACCTTAAAAATTTAAAATCTCACAAAAGTTGAAAATTGCAGTGGGGAGAGGAAGGAGATGGGGTACAGAAAAGTGGGGAAGTATCAGATCTCGTCACCAAACACGTCGAAAGTCATTTCAAGCAATGTTAACATTTGAATGGTTGTCTTTCACTAGGGCGGTACTGAAAGTAAGTATCTAACGCTCTGGAACTTGCCGCAAACTCAGAGTCTAGAAACTCGTAGACAAGCGGGTAAATGGTGGATCTACATCGCAGAGAACCATAAATAAATTTTTTCATTATAATTATAAGAATAAATTGTTAAACAACACAAATTAATCAAATGCAATCTACTTGCGCTTGCCGGGATTTGAAACTGTGACCGCTGGATTCGTAGCTAAGACTAACCGTTCTACCTCGAAGGTAATTAGATAATGACAGACATCGAAAAAAAACCTGTAAAAAAACTAAATATTGTTAGTAAATTTTTTTTTTTAAAGTCGAAGTACAAAATATCAGATAATGTTCACGAAACAGCTAATTAGAGTCATAACGGTGAATCCCCTTTCCTATTTGGGTTTGAAATGAGTATGAGTATGTTTTCTCAAAGGGAAGTAGGTATATCTAATTATTTCCTTTTGTGAAAACATTGCTCATGTTAGAAGGGAAGAAATGGAAGTGAAAATCGAGAAGTAATTACTGTTTTGTCGGGAAATAAATTAAAGTTTTATTTTTATTTTTTTTTTATTTAAAAAAAAGTAAATATTCACAAGAGATAAAAAATATTACATTTCATATCAGATATCACTTTTTTTTGTTTACCCAATTTGTAGAGAAATATTCTCGGGTCAATCTGGGGAGCTAGTCTATGTGCTTATATATATATATATATATATCCCGCTACATTTGTTGCGTCCGACCCCTAAAAACTCCATAGCATTGCATACGGACGCTACAATGTTTTGAGCTCAAAATTGGCCAGAACGATGCTTACCCCATGTAGAATCGTATGGCAAAAATTTTTGTGGAAGCAAAAAATCTCTCAGAATGTCTGGAAACGAATATTGAACGTTTGACATTTTGCCGACAGGTTCGCTACACGATGTATATATTGAGCAGTGTATGTTTTTATTCATTTCTACGATCTTGCCGCGTCCACGAAGTAATATAATTTTCGATACATAACGACGATCGTGCTGCATCTACGCATTACGTCGATAGTATTGCGTCCTCGAGACGGATTACGAGTAGATATTATTTTATATACATAACGACGGTCGTGCTGCGTCCACGCATTACGTCGATAGTACTGCGTCCCCGTAGCCGCTCATGAGAATATACTATTTTTAACACATAATGACAATCGTGCTGCTTCCGTGCATCACGTCGATAGTATTGCGTCCCAGTGAACGATCTCGAGTAGATATTATTTTGAATATACGACGACGGTCGATATAATTTTCGATACATAACGACGATCGTACTGCGTCTACGCATTACGTCGATAGTATTGCGTCCTCGAGACCGATTACGAGTAGATATTATTTAATATACATAACGATGGTCGTGCTGCATCCACGCATTACTTTGATAGTATTGCGTCCCCATGGCCGATAACGCTGAAATATTATTATGAATACATAACGACGGTTTTGCTGTGTCCACGCATTACTTCGATAGAACTGCGTCCCCGTGGCCATTCACGAGTGCATTGTTATGTATTATTTGGGCGTTTGGTTGAGTAAATCATCAGATTTGGCAACATTGGGTTAATTTACAACGATGCCGCTTGACTCTCAGAACTAAGAAGCATCCAGCGTGGTTTTTAATGCATAACGACGATCGTGCTGGGTGTACGCATTACGTTGGTAGTATTGCGTCCGTTCACGAATAGATATTATTTTAATACATATCGAACCCGTGGCCGATCTAGATTAGGTATTATTTTTAATTAATGAAGACAATATTAGCGAAACTCAATCGAACATCTGAAACGGAAAAATCTGAAAAAAGCACTGTCACATTTGGGAATCGAACCCAGGACCTTTGGTTTTCCAGGCCGTGACTCAACCAACTGAGGTAATGTGTCCCTATCCGATTCGGTCATATTTACTGTAATATACTTCGACTGAGAATTATCAACAGAGTGAAAGTTACTCCCAGTATCACCCGGGTGTAAGACCACCATTCAGAATTGAAACTTTGCTCCAAGTGGCTTTAGCAGTGTTTAGTGACTATATCTGAATAGTCAGGTACTTTCCCACCTTTGTCTTCCCCACCTTTCTCTTCCCCATCGCTTCCCCTTCCCCACTTACCTACAGCCTCACAATATACCCCAATTGGGGATGCTATAGTCTCACTGGCTCCAGACTGGAGCAGTTGAGACTCTTGTGAGGAATTCAATATAAAAATAAAAATAAAACATAATCTTAATTTTCTTAACGCATATTTTTATTGGCTGCTATCTTTATGTATGATTGCAGGATTCAACTCGAACTAAATGCGTGAGCAGGTACCCAAGCGATTCCTTCAGAAACTTGATCAGGGTGCTTAGGGTGTGAACATCTTGGAATAATTATCGATAATAACATCAAATGGAAAAGTCAAATAAACTCCACAGTAGACAGAATGAGAAAACTCATCTTTATATTTTTTCGACTTAGAAATTCTGTATCATTAAAAATACATAAAGATATTTATTTTGCACTTGCACATTCTACACTACTACAATAAAGGGAATCGTGGCTTGTGGTGGGGGGGGAGGGTGCATATAAATCATGCCTACTTCCATTTGTGACAATTCAAAAAATATTAATAAAAATGATCTTAAACAAGCCATATTACTATCCAACAATACATGTTTTCCAAGGTTTCCCCTCTCACAAAAATTTATGAAAAATACTCGTACATTAAGTACTTCAATTACATAAAGATTTCTTTGATAAAAATAATATTCCACAATAAATTTTAAGCAAAATAATTATTTATATTGGAGGACTAACCGTACCACTAGTTTGAACTACAACAGCACAACATCACTATTTAACGGTATAAATTTTTTTAATAAATTACTTCTAGATATATCAGAGAAAAATTATAACAGTTACAAAAAAAAATCAATTTAAAATTCTCTAATACCACCTCATAACTTTTCTTATTGTTTGATATTATTTATTTATTTATTTTTATTTCAGGGAAATCAACAGTTTACAATGTGGTTCATTTATACATGTGTAATTTACCTAACTGAGAAATCAATTACAGATTTCCTCAATATACTATTCTATAATGTATCTAAAAATTTAAACACTATACTTAAATTTATCTAAAAAATATTAAATTTATCGAAGAAAGCAAACACTTTGTGGCTTGACATTATACAAATGAAACAAATACTTTGTTTTAAACCACATTATTTTAATTTATATTTCGTCGACCGGTTTGGATTGAACCCAAATATTGTGTTAAATAAATATAAAGTGGTTTAAAAAGAAGTATTGTTTGATTTTTTGTAAAAAATATAACTTTATTCAAGAGGGAGATTATTATAACAGGAGATTATTAAAACAGAAGATTATTATAAAATAATACTACATAATATTTGTCATTACATTTTATGCAGTTTGGTACACGTTTAATACATTTTTAATTGAGTTTTTATATTTATTTTGGTGACATTGAAGATAGAATTAGAGAGAATGTTATTATACATATGTTGAACATATTCTTCTAAGACAAGAATTTTTATTTGAAATGGTTTTACAGTGTTTTTCTTTAAATAGATTACATGAGCGTGTGTGCCGTGTAGGTACTTTTCAATTATGTTTAATAAACTCCACATATCATGTTTCTGCTTATCATTCTTAGGTATTATTTATAAATAACCTGTTTTTATTACTTTTATTGTATTTTCTTGTAAGGTTATTGATAGTTTTTACAAGCATCTGATTTATCAGAAAAGTGAATGAAATATTATGTTGTAAATATTGTAACACTAAAGATGTTAAGAAATATAAATAAAAATATTTTTATTTTAAACATAATGATAAAAATAAGTTTAGCTCATTAATTGAAATATTACAATTTGAGGTTGAACTAATTAAGTTAAATATAAAAACATATATTATTATATTGAATACGTAACGACGGAAGTGCTGCGTCGATGGTATTGTATCCTTGTAACCGATCACGAGTAGATATTATTTTGTATACATAATGACGGCCGTGCTGCGTCCACGCTTTACGTCGATAGTATTGCGTCCCCATGGCCGTTTGTGAATTTGTACATTTTTATGTATTGTTTGAGCCCTTGGTGAAGCAAAACGCTAGATTTGGCGACATTTAGTTCATTTACAACGATGCCACGTAGCACTCAGAACTAAAAATCACCCTGCGCGGGTGGACATTTTTGTAAGATGGATTACAGTAGACGGTAAATTGACGTCCCGACCTAAAAAGGTCCGACCGCCCTCTGTAATCGAGCGAACTGGCGCGTTATGAAATGATACATTTTTACTAAGGATATCTTTGTAAAAAAAATTGTCACACGCCTGCGCCCAGTAGGTACGTTTGTATACAAGATGCAACAAGATATTCATTCAAACTTCTCACTATCAGTAGACAGTTTTTTGTCAGGTCTGGTGTGTTTCTGGATGCCAAAAAAATAAAACAAATATATATACATATATTTTTTAAATACCGCACAAGAGTCTCAACCGCTCCCGTCTGGAACAGCGAGACTGTGGCATCCCCAATCTGAGTACAAGGGTGAAGGTATTGGCGAGGGGAAGAAGATGGGGAAGAGAAATATAGAAAAGTACCTGGATATTTATATCTGGTCACCAAACACGGCAAAAGCTTAGAAATAACGTTTCCATTCGGAATGGTTGTCTCACACCAGGGCGATACTGAGAGTATATTTCACTCTGGAACGTGTTGCAAAAACACTTTATATTGTGTTAAATGTATTAATTGTGAAATAACACAAACAAATAAAAAATTATTTGGGCATGCCGGGTTTGACCGTCAGATTACGGGATTCGGATTGCGAGTCGAGAGTCTTACCTCTCAACCACAGATGCTGTATTTAATTAATTTAATCACTATGAACGTGAAAAGTTCACTGAAGAGTAAGAAATATTTTGTGTTGTTTATTTATTTGTTAATTTATTTTTTACACCTAATAGACTTTTACATTCTAGTTTGATAGTTGAGTATCGCAGTTATTATAAATTCTTCAAAATTAAAACAATAGAGAAAACAAAATAGAATGAAAATAAAAAAAATGTTACAACAAAAGCGTATAATGAAATAAGATACATTGGTAAAAATGATAAGAAGTCTCACATAAGTAGATATTCAAAAGATTGCAAAAAATATAGATGTCTATTTGTCTCGATATATAAAAGAATTAAAATAACCAATATTTATATTGATTATTTTTAAGGTGAAATATATCTCCCATATCAGAATAAGTCATGCAATCCTTAGGGGTTTTATAATATAAGGGGTATAACAACGGCTTAAATGTACCTTTTGAAACTCTCAAAACAAATCCAAGAGTCTTAAGGGCCTTATATACGGAAGACGTAAAAATGAAATCGACCTTCAAAACGCCATGTAACAAACAAATAATATACACTCGGACGCCATAATAAATTATTCAGTATGGACGTGAAACCTTTATTAGAATAGTCAGCAATATACGGAAGACGTAACAATTGAATTAGAGTGAACGGACGTGAAACCTATATTAAAAGGAACCATCAATATATAAAAAATATACACTCGGACGTGAGTATGTACGTGACGCTAGAAATGTATGAAAGTGTAATAAACATCAAAACCTGCATTATTATGAATATTAAAAAAATTTGATATTAGCGATTATTGTGAGTAAAACATAGTGCAATATTCACAAAAACAATCTAAAAAAAAGAATTAGTAGTGCTGGACGCCCAAAGACGGATTTACGCACGGACGCAATAAATGTTGCGGGACCTTTATATATATATATATATATATAGATAATAATATGTATAGTTACAAAAATGGAAAAAAAAAACTGCAAAATACTACAAAATATTGTACAATAAGAAAATTACATATAATTATAGAAACAGAATATCAACAAAAATCAACAAAAATCAACAAAAATATAGCGACAATATAAGCAACAGAATGAATCTGGAAATCATCGATTAAAGTAAGCCAATATTCTCTGTAAAAATATAACGAAATTTTTTTTTAAATTTAAAATAATTTTTCTCACTTTTAATTGTATCCGACAACTCGTTAAATAACTTTGGGCCTATATATTCATGATGGTGTTGTGCAGCTGTAGTATTGCATCTAGGTACATACATGTTCCCATATGTTCTAGGTCTTATACTTCGCGTTGAGGACCTTTCAGAATCTTTAAAAACTTTTAAAATAGCATTTCTTTGAAATAGTTTTGAAATCGGTAGGACCTTAAATTTTTAAAAAAGTTCGTTGGTTGGAAAAATTCTTGGTTTTTTAATAATAACTTTGATTATCATTATTTGTGTTGTTACTTTCGAATACAGATAATTCTTATAGATACCTCCCCATGCGATTATTCCGTACTGCAACACTGACTGTTTTCAGAAATGTTTAATTTATTAAAGTTGAAGTCCTTCATACACATTATAATGAAGCATGTTCCAATCCGGTCAACAAGAATGAAATATTACTGGTTGCATTTAATAAATGCAATTAAAATAATGCATTACTCATAACTCATACATTACTCAAGAAGTCACCGATGTAAACCTTCGTTATCGGTTTCTTTGTAATGTTGCATGTTAAATGTCATGACCTCGGTGGTAAAGATGGCGGCATCAAATTCCTGCAAGGGCAAATGAATGCACATAGGCATGATTAATTGTCATTATTTATTATTAAGACGATGCACTACGTAGTAGGTAATGCAAAATCAAAGGTTTTTGTTTTGAAAATTTGGTCGCCTAGAAATGTTTCAGATGCTTTAATTAAATACTGCTAGTAGAATACATCTTGGCCTTTGAAATAATCGAGTATTGTTAGATAAGTCTTTTTATAAGCCCAGTAAAAAATAATGTATAAGGCCTATGAAAACTGCTTTAAAGTTCAAAATCTCCTACTTACGAACCCATTTTCGGCAATGATTTTATTGTATAATGTGGAAAATTAAGTTATTTATGAAATAATCGGAAAAAAATTATATATTTATCCCTGAACACCCACAGAATAAAATAAAAGGCACTTTTTGGTCATGTTTTTTTCTTGCATAAATCAAAACAGGCTGATGGTGTTAAGCGGGAATTTAAACCTTATTGCCATCTACGTAAGGGCTGTTATTGATAGCGGCTCGATTTAAAATATTACACGACGTAGTGCATCGCCTTAATCAAATAAGCTCGGTGATTTATTAATTTTAAACACGCTAAAATAATAATAATTTTTTGATTTTTTAAATTTTACATACCCTCTTCCCGTGAAAATTGTAAGAAAAAAACTTCATTCCATTCCATTTGAATATTACTTCCGAATGTGTACGACAGAATTTAAGTGTAAGAGTATTAATAATATTAGTACGTAAGAGAGTTTTTCTCTGATAGTCCATGAGTAACTCTCTGGTTGTTTGTATTAAAAATTCTGTCATGAATTGAATTTGTTTTATGTTCATCTTGGCTTTTTATGGTAACTCATAAATGAGAACCGTGATTACAGATGTAACTGATAAAAATATGATTTTTTTTTGTTATGAATTGCAAACTGATTAAATATAAAAATGTGTGTTTTACCGACACCTCACAGGTTATTTTTCTGTTTAATGTTACTTTTTGTTTATATAATTCTGTTTTATTTTATTTTTTTACCTACACACATTCTGTCTTCTTATTTGATTATAATATTATGGTTTTTGTTTTTTTTCTGTTTTAAATAAACATTTAAAAAAAATTGATAAATATAATAATAATAAGTGTTTTATTATCTTTTTTTTGTGTAACAAATAGATATAATGATATCCTCACTGGGATCTCACGTGCTGAGGATTTCATTTACATATTATGTATAATTTAATTAAAAGAATACATAGAAAAAAAATATTCTGGATGTATCCATTTTAACTTAGTAGAAAACGCTTTCCGTGAACTTTGTTGAATCAAAATAATGCATGAAATGGTCATAAATGTGTTAAAAGACCAGTTCTCAATAGTCAGGTACCTACTCAACCTTCACTTGCTCATCTACTTTCTTTAATTGCTGTCTTTCTACCATCATGTAGAATTACCTCCCGAAGTTAGAGCACTTTACACACAAAAACATTATTTATAAATCAATCATCATCACGACCTGAAATTGTTCAATGCAATCAGAAACATTAAAGAAGCTCCACCGTGACTCCGAAGTTCCCCTCCTTAAATACCACATCATAAGTCTCGCGGAATCTTTTTATTCTGGCATTCCAACCCATACAAACCCATTCATTAACTTGCTCGCCCAGTACGACGCAAATGCCAAAACTTAGTATAAAAAACCAAAACAAATACTACGTAAATTACCCCCCTAATTGCAGCCTTGTTTCATTGCAAAAATTTTTTCACAAAAAACTAAAAATTATTTTCCAACAATCAATATAAACTCATGATGAAAGAGAAAGGGGCCTTTTTGACCCGGAGCTCTGTATGCCAATATTTCAAAAAGTCAAAAATATATTGTCAAATAACTTTTTGAGATTTATTGTATGGTGTCGTGATAACCGCTTGCAACTTAACATAAGCAAATGTCCAATTATGCGGTTTTATCGAATAAAGAATCCAATATTTTTTGATTATTCCATTAAAAATATGTCGTTAGTATCTGTCTCGGATATTAATGACTTAGGTATTTGATTTGAAAAGAAACTCGACTTTATCAAGCATATAGAAATAATAACCAATAAAGCTTTGAAAATGTAGGGATTTATTTAAGGATATCTAGAGATTTCAATAACGTCAATACTGTAAAAAAATTATATATGTCACTAGTAAAGAGTTATATAAAATACAATTCCACGGTTTGGTACCCAAATTATGAGGTTCATTCACATGCGATTGAAAGAATCCAAAATAATTTTTTAAGTTGTGTAAATTTTAAAATGGGCATTCCTAGAGAATGCCTAAATTACGATAACGTAGTTTGTTCATTAAATTTAATAAAATTATCTGATCGTAGAATCATTTCCGAATTAACCTGTTGGTATAAAATCATTAATTCAATGTTTAATAACCCTGATTTATTATTTGTAATCTCTTTTCATACTCCAAGCAGGTCAGTTACAAGACAGTACCTACCATATTATTGTAACAATTCTACACCAACGTTCCAATATTACACTCCTATGCGACGGATTCAACAGCTAGGAAACAAATATTCCGATGTTGTTGATATATTTAGTACATTAATTTCAATATATGAGCATACCTTTTGACGTTTTTATCATCAAGTAGGGAAATATTTTGATAAAGCTATTTAAATTGACTAACACATTAACGGTATATTGTCAAATGAAACAAAAAAAAAATTGGATTTTTTATATTTTGTACCTACATACTGTGTGCATCAAACTCAATAATATTTTTACTTTAAATTTATTTTTGTGCAAGTGTTTTAAACAGTCGTTTCCTGCACTATTTACGAGTATAATTTTGTAAATATTGTTATTTATATGTAATAGCCTTAATAGGCGTAAAATATATAAAAAAAATATATTAAATAAAATATTTTGTTTACAAATTGTTAACAAAACAGCTGTGTTGTCTTTATCAATTTTTCAGTCAGTTTGATTTTAGATTTCATTTCATCACACTTCACTGCAGAAATAATAATCGTATATCATTTCAGAAGCTATTCATAATAATTTTTCAATGAAAAAAATCAAATTTTTCCTCTGAACTGACGACAATTTTAAAATATATATCAGAATAAGACATTGGATCATTACAACAAACCTTAATGCAAATATCATAAAAAGCACTCTCCTTTACAATGAACACTCTAAATTAGTCCCTATTTGATATGACAGTATGGTTTAAAATAGTAAGAATTTTTAATGCAACTTGGTATTTTTTTGAGTCTCGTTTTCCAAGCGGTTCGTGCATTTTATTGCGAACGTCTGAACGCTCCCACGACAAAAGTTCGCGGGAAATTTTACGGAAAAAGAATATAAAAATAAAAGAATTGAGATGACGTACAGAAACAAAAGAAAACAGATGCAGCAGCGATACGAATGTTCCCAAACGATGGTGTATTAGTGTAAATAGATCTGGAAACTAACTAATGGTTTACCGTGTAATATTAATGTTTATAATTTTTTTTTGCGAAATAATTATATATTTTAATTTTAATAAAATGGATAACTTGGTAAATACAACTATTTAATCAAAAAGAATCAATTTTTCTAATACAATACAGCCAGCTTTTTATACGAATAATAAATTGAAAAATTATATTCTAAATAACAAGGACAAAGACTTTAAAATGAAAAAATCCGGAGTTTACCAATTGAATTGCAATTATTGTAACCATTTTTACATAGGTAAAACTTGTAGAAATTTTGAAACAAGGATTAAGGAACATTTGAGATGTCTAAATAGCAATAATTATTCGGAATTTGCTAACCATCTAATTGAATTCAACCATTCATTTGACATAAATACTGGTTTTAAAATTTTACACACTAATGTTAGTGGTTTTCAGTTAGACCTTTTAGAAATATTAGAAATTAGGAAAAATGTCAATAGAAATTTAAATATTATTAATAATCAAACTAATTTTGTGAATAACCCTGTCTTAAACATATTTCCATTGTAATTTTTTGTCTTTGATCTTCTAAACACCTCCCCTTTCCACCTCTCACCCCTCCCTCAACCCCCCCCCCCACACTACTTCCTTTTCTACCCACACCTGTCTCTATATACTTGACAATTTAGTTTTTAGTACATTAATTGTCCTGATGAAGAGAACATCGTTCTCGAAACATGTTGACTTTATATAAAAAATAAAGATTTTCGTGGTAAAAACAAAGTGTTTTAATTATTTTATTAATAAAATGGTGCCACAAAGTGAATTTGCAAAATTTGAAGAAGAAATTACAAATTGGTTTGCGTTGAGTATAAACTTTTGGAGGTGAAATGTGTTTTATCTTTTATTGTTGTAATTATTCAACATTGTAATTAGAAATAAGTACGTATAAATCTATAGAAACAAAATTTTTAATTATGTTAGGGTGGCAAAGTTATATTTCAGACATCTTGGGGATTTACGATTACCTACAGCCGCTAGAAGTTTAGATAAAATATAATAGTGAAAAAATTTCTTTCTTAAATCTCAAACGCTTCGTGGCAGAACTTCCTACATAACAAAGTTAATTTGATTACCTTTTTCATCGTCGTTTGCGTGTTTCCATGCTTCCAAGCATCCCTGTAGTAGTTCACCAGATGTGGCACTAGGAATTGCACCGAAACGGCCAGAGCTCCACCGGACCACCGTGCATTTTATCGTAAACGTCGCGCGGCACGAATTCTACAACCGAGGGTTGCATCCCTCAAGACGGATAAAGAATTCTCAACTAAATAAAGGACACAAACAACAACCTTCCTTCTATTTTATTTATTCCTTATCTAAGTGTAAACACTTTGGAATAAAATAATACCTTGTAAACAAACAAAATTCAGTGTAAAATAAAATAAATTTCTTGTAGAGAATCGTAAAGTTTATGGCAGCATTTGTTTGATGCAAGTTTTTTTGCTGCCGCGGATGTTTGTTTGGCGTAAATTTCATGTCTTCCTATTATGGTCCCAAGATTATTAAAATTTTATTTATTCATTTATTGTGTTGGAACATTTACAGATTATTATATTTGTAACATAAGCATTGGAAGTGTTCAAACTGTTTGATAATGCCTTCAAAAGGCTAAACAGCTCTCACGCATAGTAATATAAGTACATAACAGAACTTGTTTGTAAATTAGCTGATGATTGAATTGAATAAAAATACTATAGAAAATATAAAAAAAAACTTAAAATTAAAATGGAGTTCTGCAAATTAAACTTGAAAACAATAAATAAAACAAAATTTAGATCATTACAAAATTTTCTTTGTGAAATCATTATATAATTATGCTTACATCAGTCCAAGCCACGAGAGTAAAACAAAATTGCTTGTTAATCATTGAAGACAATATTAATGATTCTCAAATGAAAGATTTGAAAACGTTCTGTTAAAAAGATTTCGCATTTGAGTTAATAAATTTTAAGTTAATGTAAATAACGAGTAATCATTATTTTTTTGTGTACTAAAGTAAACACAATATCTTTTAATTTTTAAGTTGATAATAACTTAACAAGTATATAGTATTTTATGCTTTATTTAAAAAATCTTTTCAAATCTATGTTCTACTGTTGCATTCAATTTAATAAGCGTAAAATTAGTCATAATCGTTTTGTAAAAGCCCAATAGGACGTTAATAAATAAATTAAAAAATTGATAAAAATATTCATTCAGAGCACTTCAACGGCCAGGAATAGGTCCTGGGTTCGGTTATCAGTAATCTGTTTCTGTCTTTTCTGTTTCACATCTTTCAATGTAGAGTAGTTAATATTGTCTTCAATGATTAAATATTACAATTTGAGGTTTTATTCATTGTATTATCTGTCTATTATCTATATAAATAAAAAATGTACAAGTTTGTTTGTTCAAAATCTTAAGACTCCGGAAGTCCTTCACCTATTGCTTTGAAATTTTGACACAACTTTGCATTTGAATACGCGTGTGTTTCTATACACTATATTATATGGATTTCACCTGTGACAGGTAAAAATATGATTTTGTCACCTGCGACAGGTAAAAATATGATTTTTTATCAACTGTGACAGGTAAAAACAGTTTTTTTTTAACAGCGCCATCTATTGGACTTAAAAGCAACATACGCAATTGTTTATCTGTCTGCACATACACAGCAACGCTATCTCCAATATAAAAAATTAAAGATTTTTATTTATTTATATTTGTTAAATTAATTTGACGTACGTGCACGTGCATGGTCAACTTTGTAATCCCATTCTGCAACTCGTGTTAGCACTCATACAATTTAAATTTACATGTGATTATATTATTTCGTGTATAATAATATGATCCCATATGACTAGTTACTATGTTCATTAGTTTTATTCCTTGTATTTTCATTCCGAGTAAGCCTTAAAAATATTATTAATTATTTAGACACATTATTTACAGGTGTCGCCGACTGTTAAGCTGTAGACGGGTTCAGACTTGTATATTGATTTTCCAAATAATATCTGCTATATTAGATTACCGGGTCACACTGAATAGATAATATACACTAGAAATGCCTCCTTTGTAGTTTGAATTTAAGCCATTGTTGCCACCGATTTTCTTACATTTACTTAATGACATGTTAAACTGGCAAGCAAAAAGTACGTCAATTGTACTGCTTTCGATTTCGTAGATTAAGAACTAAACTGTCACGCCTCGCGTATAGTCATGTGCTACATTTAAGAGGACATAAGACGTCAAAATAATATCAGTTATGGGCGTTTTTAGTGGGCGCGGCTATAGCCCTTAGAGTAATACTATAGCCCAAAACATTTCGTTTACGCCCCGCGCTGGTCAAAATTTCGCACAGTGTGACATAGTTTGATTTCACACGGACAAGTTTTATAATTATAAATTTAAAATGATAATAATAATTTTCATTATTGTTGGCATTAGTTAACGAATTGCATAATTTGCATGGTGTTTTGAAAATCGTGGTATCTACATACAGTATATAATCATCTGCAGTATGCAAGGCATCCCAAATAATCATAAATCACAAATACTTTATTGTTATTATTTTTTTCTTGATAGAACAATCCCGATGAGTTAAAAAACTCACTGTAGGACGGGAAGAACTTACAATACAAAGGTAGGAGTAATTAGGTACAATTTTACATTGGTATTTTGATATCAAAATTATAAGTTTCACATAAGAAACAGTACAAAAATAGAAAAATAAAATATTTTTACTAATAAAACTTTGACATAGAAAATAGTTCCTACATTACAGTTTTTTTACATCTCAGATTTTAGATTTTATTTCTTGCTAGAGCAATCCCGATGAGTTACAGAACTCATTGTAGGACGAGAGGAATTTACAATACATAGGTGGGATTTAATAGGTAAAATTTTATGTCAGTATTTCGATATCAAAAAACCTTCACCGTCCAATGCTTTGTTTTTCTTTTGAAGTGGAAAAAATATGTCATCGGAAACCAAAATGAATGTACTTCTTATACTTCAAATTGAATAAGCTCAGGAATCGCTGGAAGTTTATTGAGTGCGTATACATGTATATACCTACATATTTATAGATTTATAAAATTAATTAAGCTGTCATTTTACAATTATGTTCTGTAGAAAATTTAGCCCAAAAATTTACTTTTAAGTGTTTATTTATGTAGTACCGTCTCAATTCCGTTAAGCATTTTCCTTGGTGCCGTCATTTTGTTCGGGATAAAACTCATTTTGTCTTCTGTTTTCCCATATTTAACTGAAACGTACGTATATATTAGCCAAGAGATTTATTATAAATTGGTTCAATTTTACCTTAAATTTGAAAATCATTTCAACATAAGTAAGTGCAGTAACTTGGGGAGATAATTGTACAATTCTATCTACAACAAATGATCTAACAATCTAAACTTAAAAGATGAATAACTCTTTTTAATATTCGAATGACTTTAGGTACTTTATAGGTAACATTTGTCTAATTGTCTGTACGGAGAAAAACTTTCGATGTAGAGTATTTGTTTTATGGAAAAAAAAATTTCGAATTTCCAAAATTTTATACCGGTCACTTTGTATAATACCTTATACTAGGGCAGACCCAGTTAATTCTTGAAAAATCTGTTTGCATTTTAAAGTAAAGCAATTTTTGGTTAAAATATTATATTAGGTATTTATGGCATGTCTGAGTTCTTCACAATCAGTTCCAATTTTTCTGTGCCCAAAAATTGGTGTGACTGAAACCCAAATAATATAATTTATATGTAAAAAGAAACTACATTGTTTATAATTATTATATTTGAAATACTTTTTATATGAAATAAGTTTTACTTGATAATCATTTTTAGGTGTGACTATTACAAATAAAAATCGCACATAACAGCGGAACTTTTTATTCAAAAAAATATTTAAGGTAATATTTAACTATTAAAATAAATAAACTTAAGAATTAAAAAAACTTCTACCAAATAAACTGTTTTCATATTTTTTTAACAATGTCCAAATTTATCTGAAACATGACCACTGTGCACATTTTAAGTATAAACAATTGAAAAAAAAAATGTTTTCTTTTATATTGGTGAAACATAAAAAAAACCTTTACTCACTTGAGGAAGGAGTTAAATTATAAAAAACAGAAAATTTCACTAATAGATTTAAAAGTAATCGTTTGATTAAATAAATAAATACGTAAAAGAAATCACCGTACATTCGGGCCGGAACAGAGGCGACCTTTCCGGCTTGAGCTCTGGCCGACACTGAGCTGGAACGGTCTAACTACTTCAGCACCTGCACACGAATACAGTTGCGTGCGTTACAGTATTAAAGTACTTACGGCCGTGTTACCTTTAGCGGTATAGAAATTGGAAATTTCAGAGTGTTATATTTTAATTAATTCTTATGAATACATTAATAAAATCTCTAATGTTTCTAGAGGGATTCGTCGGGAAGTTACTAATTCATCGTCTACAAAAATAAAATCTGGTGCTTGCCGCTTATCTTACAACATTTTACAATTAATAAAATGTGCATACCTTTTTATATAGTATATTTAATGATAAGGTCCTGTTTTTATTAATCTTAAATATAAATAACTTGCATCCCTTCGAATCCCTCTAGAAACATTTAACATTTTAGTCATAAGCTCATCAGAAATAATTAAAATGTGAGCGTCGGGGCAAATCCCAGTTATCAGGGTATTGTGTCACCTTAAGGCGATGCACTACGTCGTGTAATATTTTAAATTGAGCCGATATCAATAACAACCCTTACGTAAATGGTGATAAGTTTTAAATTCCCGCTTAACACCATCCGCCTGTTTTGATTTATGCAAGAAAAAAACACGGCCAAAAAGTGCCTTTTATTTTATTTTGTGGATGTTCAGGCATAAATATTTCATTTTTTTTCGATCATTTTATAAATAACTTAATTCGCCACATCATACAATAAAATCATAACAGAAAATGGATTCGTAATTATGAATTATTTTATAAGCAATAATTATTAGCCTGAAACACTCATCCACATTGAAAAATCTCCTGATAAAAGATACATGATGCCTACGGTATCCCTGTATCTTTCGGTAGCCATGTATCTTTTATCAGGATATTTTTAAATGTGAATGAGTGTTTCAGGCTAATAATTATTGCTTATAAAATAATTGTTACCCTTTGTGCTATGCATAAAAAATCTTGTCTTAAATATTAGTTTACCAAAAAAATAAATCGTAATTAGGTGATTTTTAACCTTAAAGCAGTTTTCATAGGCATTATATATTATTTTTTCTGGGCTTATAAAAAGACTTTTCTAAAAAATATTCGATAATTTCAAAGGCCTAGATGTATTCTACTCTCAGTATTTAATTAAAGCATCTGAAACATTTCTAGGCGACCAAATTTTCAAACCAAAAACACACGATTTTGCTTTACTACGTATGGCATTGCCGTGAATTGTCTTGAAAAATGCCAAAATGCCCTCGTGTGTGATTTAATCAAAGAAAATGTTTAAATTACTAGATAAACGTTAGTAAAAACCAAGGAATAATATTTCATTTGTAAATACTTGGATATTACCATTATTTTTAGATTATGATGTTATTAATTTAATAATACAGTTGTTTCCCGTCCGACGATGTTATGCGTAGTAGAGAAAATGCATGGCCGACTAGAGAAAAGGTCTGGGCGTGCAACATCCAAATTACGATGCCGTATAATGAAAATTTCATAATGATGATGAGACACAAAAGAATGGTCAGACTTTTGGGTCACACACGCCCACATCGCATTTCTTGTATTCTTCTTTATTCTATGCTGGGTCAGCTATCGACCTTTATCATTTCGGGTAAGTACTTACCTAGCTGGAGTTTTTATATATCTGGACCTGACATTTGACAACGGTCATCATTTCAAAATTGGAACGTCCTTTGGTAAAATCATCCAGATAAATACTCCCACCTCGCCGTGGAAACAGTTGTTATATTGCGTTCTTGATAAATCTCTTTTTTTATGTGACTTAAGAATTCTAATTGGCGGGAGCCAGTAAAACTACATTAACCTATTTTTTAAGAATTTCGCAAGATTGAATCGAGAGAGGGAGTGGAGTGAATTCGCTAAATATGCCAAATTATTATGGCTATAGCAATTTCAAGTTAAGTTTGAAATCTGAATGGTAGTACCTGTGTCACAAGCGTGGCATTGATAGTATTTTTCTCTAAATATAACTATGAACTTTATTATTCTTACATGGCATAATACCCCAAAAATAACTCACACATTATTTGTACAGTATTTACTATATATGTTTTAACCCAATTATTTAACACCTCCGCCACCGGGTATTATTAAGAAAGGAATCCTTGTGAATCAAATACTTGTGTGTTTTGCCCATGACAGGTTAGAATAACAAAAGAGTATGTATGAGACGATATATGAATGTGAATGATTCAAAGCGTGTATGCCAAGACAAAGTTGTGTAGCAGTCTATCCTCTCTGCATACATTTGCGGGAAAATGATGTTACGGTTGGTAAATAAGTTTGTTGTTCACCTGGCCATAGAATATAATTTTACCTTGACAGAATTGAGATTACTAAAATAATATTTGACACTTTTGTTACATTGATAACCCATTTAATTTTTTGGACTTCGGTTGATATTATTAATCGAAGACTTCGTAACCAGAGGCGACGCTCGAAACTACTGCACATTGGCTTGGCACTGATTTTACTGTACACTGAGATCAAAGCGTTGTCTGTAGCGGTGAGTGTTCAAGTTTGACAAGCGATGCAAAGGGGTTGGTTCAAAACTTGTAGCAGGGTTGTCACAGTAAATAAATGAAAATGTTATATAAAATAAAACGATTTAAAATGGCCATCCTTATGTCGTACTTTATAATCGTATGTAATAATGTATCTGTATTTCTTATGACGTGTATATAACATATTTTACTCAGCGTCCCTGAGGTAATTTTTTACAAAAACGCGCTTTACAAATCATCGATTTTTTATTATTATTTTTGAGAATAGATACTAATGGGAAATCATACATATATTTAAAAAATGGGAATCTTTCCCTTTTAACGCAATTTTGGCCGCTGTATGATTTTTTTGTTCTGAGTATTTACCTTAAATATGTGTAAATCACTTATTTTAGGAAGTTTTTGTAAATTTGTAATCGCAAGAAATTTTAAAAAATCCACACATATTTGTATTATTCCGTCCTTTGTAGAAGAACAAATGCAACATGGAGGAAACTGATAAATTTATCTAAGTGACAACCAGTGAAAACAATTATTTATGGGCTGATTTCTAAAAAATTAAAAAAAAAACGACGGTAAAATACAAAATTTTAATCTGAGCTCTAATTTGTAAAAAAAATGAAAGTGCAACTTTTCAATACAAATACAATTGATTTTTTCTGTAGTTTTCCATGTCTTAATTGAACCTTTTAACATTTCCCGGCTGATTGAATTTAGATGCCAAGTTAACGATTTACTTTTAATTTTAAGTGTTTATTTAGCACATTATATTGAAGTGTATGGTCAACAATCAATATAATAGTATAGAATATGTCGGGAGCATCTTTTATCCTTATACTATATTCGTCTTCCTCTACGCTTTACCTAATAATTGGTTTAAGATGAAATAAAAATTCAATCCCCAAGCAACTTAACCATAAGAAACTTTCTTAGCTTAACCTTAGGTAATTAAACTCAGATGTAGGTGTATCCGATAGATCTTTGTAATATAAATGTAAGCTGTTTGTTTCTTATAAATATTTAAATTATCTCAAGATGATAATTTAAAATACATGATTAAAAACGATAAACATATTATGCAAATAAATAACTAAGAAATATTAAAAACCTTGTTCCACATTCTTATTAAAAGATGCCCTAACTGTTTCAACACAACGGAGGCGATGTCTATGTCAACCTAGAAATATCACTCCATGTAAAAGATGACGATGAAATTAAATGATTAAAATTGATGCAATTATATATTCCACTAATATTAAAATGATTTACCTTCTTTGCGCAGCCCTGTCCGCGAATTCAGTGTAAACCTCTGACGTTAAGCAATCACCTCTGGCCGCCGCCGTGACAGTGTGAAATTGGCCACACATGACTCGGCGCATCCGCCAATGATCCGCCCGTAACGACCCGGTAATTTCACTTTATTCCGCGCCCGGAACTCGCCCGGAATACCCGGAACTATTGGCACAACCCTAATTAGCGACCATCCGTCAACTGTCCACATTTAATGTGATGTGTCGAAAACAAAAGTATTAGATTGTGGATTTTGGAAGATTTGTGTACGTAAGCGGGATAGGTGTGACTTAGGATGTAGGATGATTTGTATACCAAAACAGGATAGGTGTGGCGTCTGTTGTTTGTTTTAAAAATTTACCAGCTTAGAGGGGTGTGTACTGTATAGGAAACATTAATCTTTCGTTAAAATTAATGAACTGTGTTAAATTGGATACAATAATGAAAAAAAATATATTTTGTAATTTTTTAAAAGGTTTCATACACATTAATCAATAGGGGATCAAAACGTGTCTGAAAAACTGTTACAAAATAATTTTGATTCATTTGCTATGTCTGAAAAAGAATAGTAGGTTTTTTGGTTGTAAGGATGATATTTCACGTACCGCATGGAGAAAAATGAATATTGCTGATTAAATTAAAATTTCTTCAAATTATCGGTAATCTGGAAAAAACTGAATTGCAGGCCGTTTCCTGATAAACTTTTAGTAGATTTGTAATAACATCGGAAGACGTGTTCATGCACCTGCGTTCGTGGTAATTTTATAATTTTTGTATATCTTAGACATCGTTACAAAACATTGGTATTTTACAAAAATTTTATCAGGAGACCTGTATCAATGTATTCGTTAATGGCCTGCAATCCCGTTTTGAACTGAATTACAAATAATTTGAAGGTATTCTTAATGAATTTGCAATATTATTTTTTCGGTAAGTTTTCTCGGTGCAATACACTGCCAGAATTACGTACGGACGAAATTACAAATGAACGAAAGTAAACGTGGAGAGAATTACATGTATTTTAAAAAATAATTTATTTAAATCAAATTTAATAGTATAATTATTAAATTCTGTAAGTTATTTTTTGGTTTTTTATTGTTACAGCTATTTCGGCTTTCAATGCCATTTTCAAACTGTGATTTTAACCACGTTTAGACGACTTATTTATATGATTCTATTTTACCCTCTCCCAATTAAAAATGATTTATTACCGGTTAAACCGATTTACTAAAAACATAATTGTGACAATAGATTTCATATTATGTGGGAATATTTTGAAGTCGTTTGTTTTCCCCACATTAATGTTATCTTAATTGTTTTTTTTTTATATTTTGGTACAATATTTTTACATTTCAGAGTTCTCCAGTAAAGTTGGCCTCTGGGTGGCTTACCCGTGCTGAGGCCTTCATAATGATGTGGCTGCTATTAATTTATTTAAATGTGTTATATTGTTAAGGTTTTGTGAACATACTTACAAGCGGGGTATAAGTAATTATCCTTACTTTATTAATTAATGTAATATTAGAGTCATTGGTTCTTTTATTGATTTCTAATTGTTCAAGTAAAATTTGCAATACTAATAATGTTGTCTTAATAATATCACGTGATTTAGTCGCGTCAAAACGCGGATATTATTGTAGACACTTCGTTCACAGACACTAATCCTTAGTAGTGTTATCTTTACCCATTCTTTATTTTATGTGTTTACCAATTTTATGAAAAACTCATGTTTCCAATTTAGGTAAAACCTTTCGGTGCATAAATCCCAGAGAGACCAACAAAATAGTTGATGTTTTATGCAACAACAAAACCGACAGATATTTGAAAATATGTAGTCAATCATCAGAAGAACTGACCGCGTTCATGGTTGAGAAATTGCAATCAGCGGCTGCGATTACGAAGGGCGAGGGTTTAATTCCTGGCGTGCGCAAGAAATCTTTTTTTGCTTATTTTCTGTTATTTAACAATTTATTCATTTAATATAATATATAGTACCTTCCTTCATTTAAGACACGTTCCAGAAAAAAACACTAAAATTTAATATTGCTAATGTATTGGGTATCTCTTCAAATTATTCTTAATCTGATTAAAAACCGGGTTTTAGAAGCTTAACGAATGAATTAATAGGTTTCCTAATAAACTTTTAGTAAAATAATGTTTCCTAATAAACAATGTCGATGTCAATCATGATGTCGGAACACGTGTTCACAAAAATGCTAATATTGCTGCGTTTCATCACTGTAAATTATCAAAGCAAATAATATATGTGCATAAATATGTGTTTTCATATTTTCTTTTCCGGACCGCCAATAATTTGAAGAGAGTTCAATAAATTAGCAATACTTATTTTTTTCCCTGTAGATACGTAGTTACTTCACCTTGGTAAAAGATTGCCATTTAAAATCAATACGTTGACGTTGCTTGGAATGAGCAATTTAGCCGGACCGGTCAATGGCTGAGTTGGCATCGCTTCTGATTCTTACCATGGTCTCGTGAGTTTAATTCCTCGGCTGGCTCCCTCGTCACTACATAAACAACATTTTTGCTTTCCGTCATGATAGTGTTTAAAACATTTTCTCGTTATTTGCAACCCCAAATTCTTAATCTCCTCCCCTCCCCACTTTTTTTTTTTTTTTTTTTACAGTATTACCGCACAAGAGTCCCAACTGCTCCCGTCTGGAGCCAGTGAGACTATGGCATCCCCAATTGGGGTATGTTGTGAGGCTGAGGGTATTGGGGAGGGAGGGAGATGGGAAAGAGGAAGGTGGGGAAGTACCTGGCTATTCAGATCTGGTCACCAAACACGGCTAAAGCCATTTCAAGCAACGTTTCAATTCTGAATGGTGGTCTTACACCAGGGCGATACTGAGAGTATCTTCCACTCTGGAACGTGCCGCAAATATACTATATATTATTTTAATTAATTAATTGTGAAATAACACAAATTAATCAAATAAAATTTATTTGCGCACGCCGGGTTCGAACCCGCGACCTTCGGATCTGTAGTCAAAAGCGTATACCACTAGACCACGCCGGCCGTCACTACGCCACTACCTTAAGAGTCGCATCATACCTCCTATTGGTGATGCTATAGTCTCACTGACTCCAGACGGTTGCGAGCAGTTCTTGTTCAGTACGCAAAGTAAAAAATAAGTATCGAAAGGGTGTTTTATAAATTTCAAGAGAAACGAGAAAATATTTGCATAATTTGGGCTCACTGACACACTCACAACACGCATCCATCCATCTATTGAATAGTATCTTCAGTAAGTCAGTCCAAAACCCGCTTTTTAATTAATGGCCAAACTTCGCGTAATTTCACCGCTATAAGCGTAATACCAGCACAAATTTTATTTTATTTTTTTATTTTATTTAAAGTATACAATACAGAATATAGTATATTATATAAAGCATTGTACTCCCAGGTGTTAATAAACTCATTGCGGGAATGATACGCATTACATGAAACATATAGCTGTATGTATTAAATGGACATATGATGGGACATACACAACATTATTATTTCAGATAGTAGATGAAGTTATAGCATGTTAGTTTGGGTCTTTTTAAATTGACTTGCACATTTGATCTCGTTGGGTAGTTGATTATATTTTGTGTGAGCTATGTATTCTAGGGATCTTAGTCCATATTTTGTTGATTTGATTTTTGGTATATGTAGTTTGTTGTGATTTCTTGTGTTGTGTTGGTGTACGTCGTAATTGTAATAGAGTGTAGTGTTGGAATGTGCCGAGTGTTGAATTACTTGTAATATAGTTTTCGTTATTTCAAAAGTGGGAATGGTATTAAAAGGAAGTATTTGGGTGTTTCTGTAGATGTCTTTGACATGTGTGTCCCAAGGTAAACTGAAAATATTTTGCAGGGCTCTATTTTGGACGACTTGGACTTCTGAAATCATTTTTTTTGTAGCAAATCCCCAGATTCCGGCGAGATATATTAGATGTGAGTGAATCATAGCATGGTAAATCGATTTTAATAGAGAGGGAGGAAGTAACCCGCGAAGTCTATATAAAACACCAGTTATAGGAGTAATTTTGGATAGAAAATGTTTAAATTGGTGATTCCATGTGAGTTGTGAATCAATGAAAAGGCCAAGATATTTTGTAACATCAGCCCTTTCAAGGCGGTTATTATCAAGACTTATATTAAGACTTACATTTTTTTATTTGCAAACAGTATGTAATATGTTTTTTTATGTTTAGGCTAAGTTTGTTTAATCGCAGCCAGTTTGCCAGGCAAGCTTAAATTAAATTAAATTTAATTAAATTTGATCATATGGAAATCAAGCTCATTGTCTATCCATACCATCGGTAATAATATCAAACACAACAAATCAAATCAAATGATGCAATATAGTTGCTTCAAAGTATTTCAGGGCAAGTTTAGAAAATTATTTAATTTTGACAGATAAATTGTTATCATCAGAAGTGAAAGTATTGAAGAGGAAATAAAAAAATATATTATTGGATATTAAGAAGCAATATCTATATGATATGACTATTTAACGAGCAGATTAAAATAGATTTATGCTACTTGGCCCTAGGTGCGGATTTTTGATGGGCTTCGCCCAATTTGTTCAAGATTTTGTATATTCCCTGATGCACTTTGAATCTGAATTCCTTTACAAAAAATATTCTTTACTGTTGGAATAGTGAATTTAGATTTTTGATGTAAAGTTTGGAAATTTTCACCAAGGAAAAAATACTACTGGGAAAATTTTAGGTCGGGAATTGATCGGAAAACTGGTGGGGAATTTTTGATATGTAGCTTCAAGAAGAATCTAGATTAATTCATTTATAATAAGCAGCTCGACGCTACTTAGGTACGTACTTGCAGTCGAAATCAAAACAAAGCAACCTACTTACTACAAGCACCTACTTGTCTATCGGCGACAATACTATTGCAAATCAGTCTGGAATGTTACGAGAATTCGCCAGAAGGTTTGAGTCTACCGCCTAGGCATAATTGCCGCGCCGCCAAAATTTCGCGAAAGGCCCAGACTGAGCGAGTGCCTCGAATTTAGTTGCAATTAACTACCCGCTGTTGCCACCGGCCGAACAGTATAAATAAGCCCGACGCAGCGAGTCAGGCAGTCAGTCAACATTCTGCCGTCAGTGGACAAATATCACGAGTGACGATCGGTGCGCCCCCGCGCCCCCCGCGAAGGACAAGATACCCGGCTTCGCCCGTACAATCGTGGACTCCATCGGGACATCATCTTAGCGCCTTGGCCCAGATCGCCGTCCCTGGCCAGCGCTACTCGGATTACAAACGCCCTGGTTCTAGCGTCTCTGACCAGCGCTTTTTCCACGCCACCATGACCACCACGAGGACACGCAGCATCCTCACTGGTCTACGCTGCTCCCGCTCAACTGCCTACAAGGTCCGCCGCACCTTCGGCCTTCCGTCAGCACTGGAGTATTGATTCCCCAGATCGCCAGTGCCTGACAGTCATCGAGTCCGGTCTCAACGCGCCGTCGCCAACTACCGCCTAGACCACATCACCGCAACAACCGGAGTATTCAACATTTGTCCTACATCATCTCCTCGTCACGGCAACTGACTCAATAATCACTGTGACCTTCACGACACACTTTTTCATTTCGTGCCTCTCACCATTGATCCCCAAAGATATAATGTGAAGTTCAGAAATTTTGGAATTTTTTTTGTTCTTCCGGAAAATTGGAAAAATCGGAAATTTGGCCCGGATATTTTCCGGAAATGTGTCAAGTAATTTTCAGAAAATATTTATCATTTTATCTTTGACTTTGCTATGTGAAGTTTGGAAATGTGTTTTAATCTGGATTTTTTTTTCAACGTAATTAATAATTTAACTGATAGACCCATATTTCATTTGTTCCGTTTAAAACAAAATTTTGTGTCCCTCTTTTCTATTTGTATTCCTTTCAGTCACTAAAGTTTCTTCTTTTCAATTCATCTTGGTCTCTGTGTAATTATGATTAGTTGATATAAATATAAGCCTTGGCGAATTTTGAGATAAGCAAAATGAAGTTGACTGTAATTTATGAATTCAATAAAAGTGGTGTTTATAAAGTTCTTTGTTTAAAAAAACTTCTTCTATAATTGCAAAGTCAATTTTTGGCGTTATTTTAATTTAAAAATATAAACACTGTATATACCACCATTTAAAGCGAAATAATCGACACAAATCTAAATAATTCATTTTAATAGTAATATTAACCCCACCAGCGTTTGAGGGTTATATATGACCGGGAGTACATATTTTATAAAAGTATTTTTAGCTTTTTATCTATCATGCGTAAATACAAGAAAAATGATATAATAAAGAGAAATAATAATTATTTCCAGTTTGTCTCAAATATAATAGTATTTTATTTATTTTATACTGGAATCCATTAATAAAATACTAAAATAGCCAAAATTAATAATCGGTATAACTATATCAACGAGATAAAAGTGAAGGAACAGTTTTCTTACAAATTCCTCACACAAAATGAAAGTGTTTTAGAAATATAGAGTTCTCTCAATTTTTCTACAATTGGAGTAAAAATGTACCGAACATGTGGTCAAAAAATGCCCGCTGGATTAATTCCCCGGCGGGATTGATGAGGTCCACCGGGTGACGTCTGAGGCTATCAGACGAGTTCACTGACCTAGATGTACCCTCTGGCCCCCACTTTACCAAAAAAAGAAGTATTTAAATTTACTAACCACTTGTTTCACTTGGCTTAAATTTTATCAAAGAGTCGGTATGTAGTCATGTTTATTGAACTATAAAGACGGATACAGAATAAAAAAATTGTGAAAAACTGTTGTTCTGAGTTGTGATTATCTCATTTACACTTATATGTTAGCCAACTCTGTGTGGTTTTGTTTAGTTTAAATTGTTACCCTGATGATTTTTCAGCGAAACCGATTGGTGAATTTAAAACATTCAGTGGTTAAAAATGAAGTGTTTGTTTCATTCAACTTCATTAGTTACCTATCCGAAAATAATGTTATGCGTCATACCAAAAAATGACATTTAAAAATCGTCTAAAATCCTAATATCGGTTATATTTCTTTCTGAAACTGGTTCAATTTTTTAATTTATTTTATATATGTGCATCTATATAAAAAGGTTAACATTTATTTTTTTGGCTTTGCCTGTCTCACTAGGAAATCCTGTGTCGAGACAGACTTGCTTACAAATATTTTATAATATTAAAAGAAAGTACATTTTTCAATAAAGCAAAAATATTTGACAAAAAATTTCATGTTGGTGGGTAGTGGTAACAATAACGAGTTAGAAGATTATATCTGGGTGAGGTTATTAATTATTGCACGACCTTTTTCGATGATCCATTGTTTGATCAGGATTTTGTATTTGTTAAAATTATTCGATTGTCTTGTTTTATCAGGTAGGTTATTGTATATTTTAGACGCAATGTATTTGAATTTTTTTGACCAAATGTTGTTTTTGTTTTAGGTGTTTGTATGAGTTCTTTGGTTTTGTTCCTCGTCTTTACAATATTTTGGGTATTTTCATAAAATATATGTGTTTTATTTTACAGATGAGTTAAGATAGTTTTTGTGTAAATTTGTCGAATATCTAATACATGGAATTTTTAGAATATATTTGCAGTACTTGTTATTAAGCAAACTTTAAGAATAACTTTCATAATTCATTTTTGTGCCTTCGATAATGAATCTACACCTGATAGTGTTGCACCTCCCCATGCGATTATTCCATACTCAATGATGGATTGACAAAGAGAGTAATTAACAATTTTCATGAATTCTAGAACTTGGATTTACTTTGAATTTAAATGTCATTTTCAAAATTGTAATTGTTTGTGTCAAAAATTCAGACAAGCGATAAAGTAGGTAGGTTTTATAATATTATAACAGATTTTTTTTAGATTGTCTTTTTCAAAATAGGAATCACAATATACCTTTTTAAATTTATAAATCATCTAGTTTGATTTTTCAAAATAAACTTCAGAGGTGAACCTGAAGCTCGAGAAGGTTTATGCCTGGGATAAGGCCAATCTGGTCAGTTTTAACGCCTCAAAAACCCAAGTGTGTGATTTCGGCAACCCAATAAAGACTCCATTGAAATGCTTGGAGTAAGCATATTGGACCGGCTTTGGTGACAAGGCTCTACAGAAGCCCCAGTAAATCTGACTTCCAAGAAACTGGGCGTCTTTTATAGGGCGGGCAGATTCTTCAATAATTACCAGCTAACCCTATACAAATATCAAGTACGCCCAACAATTGAATTTGGCCCCCTCTGGCCTGAAGCCTCACAGTACTTGATAAACTTACTTGATCCTGTGAAAAGGAGGGCAGTCCGTCTGATTGACAATCCATTGTTAATAGACCTATTGCCATCTCTAATGCACAGACGCAATGTGGGCATGCTGAGTCTATTCTACAGGTATTTCAATGGAGCTTATTCTAAGAAGCTAGCATAATCGATCCCCGGTAAACCAGTGCACGTGGGTTTAACTCAACGTACACGAGCGGAGCACCCGTTCACAGTTGATGTTGACTTCATGACAACGGGCTGTTTTTATGTAAGACGGCTCGTATGTATGTGGAACGAGTTACCAGGATCTCTTCTTTCTCTTTCATATAATTTGGGCCTCTTCAAGACTAGCATTAATAAATCACTCCCTACAGCCCCTATCTTAACCCGCCTTACAACGCTGCTCAACCGGGTGCCTTTGCATCGTACAGTTAGGGGCGCTCTTATGAGGTGTCACATAAAAAAATAATTTAAATATAATGTCACATCCCAAAGTATTTGCTTCCTTCTTTAAAAAAAAAAAAATTTTGGTTAAGTGCTTATTTTTCATAACTTTCCCGTGATTTTTCACGCGTGCATTAGTAATATTTTGTATTATTTATTTTAGTGAGTGATCTTGGCCAAACACAATTTGCATATTTTTCTTATAAAAAAATACAATAAATGAGAGTACGTAAATATACATTAACATAACATAACGTAACATAAATAAACTTAAAATCAACGGTACAGAGCTGATAAGAGTAAGTAATTACAAACTTATAAAAATAGGAACATGTGTACATTAATAATGTTATTTCAAAATAGAATTGTCTAAATACTAGTAATAATAATAACGTTCTTGTTAGTTAGTAAATTTTGCATTACATAAGAGAAAAACATTCTCATCTCCATATATTTTATACGTAACATTATCACGTAACGATTTGATCTGATCTTCAAAGTTTGAGACATCTCATCCCCGGCGACCGTATATCATTTTCCAAGAAAGTATCGAATAACTCTGAATATATCTATTTGCCTCCATTGTTCTAGAATTCCAGGGTCCTTAATCACAAAGCAAGTGGCCGTCAAGCCCCTGCCGCATTATTTGCCGGCCAATATAAAGACACATGTCACTTAGTTTGAGAACAGCTGGCCCCTTGGACCTCAAGCCAAAGGTCCTCCTCCCATGTCGAGTGAAGGACCTTTGAAAGTCTCTCGTAAGTGACTTTCGATAGTATGAAGTGTGTACAGTCTATCTCTTTGTTCTAAAAGCAGGGGTATCAAACTTCCGGACTGATGCGATTTGTGATATTTTAAATAGGTACATGGTTTTTTAGTGATTTATTTCATTGTTATTACGCCAAGTTGCCCTACAACCTTCTTTAGTCTATGTTTTGACAGCGTTACAGAGTCCATCATCATGGCATATGTGTAAATGTATGGTAAATTATGTGCTTATGTATGTAGATGTGATACCGTGCTGTTGACTTCAATTGTTACTGGTATTACTGGTTTTCTGCATTTAGTTTTGGTGTAGCCGTCAATAACTGGATACCAAGAGCTTTTGAGCTTCTAACATTTTCTTTATTTTTGTAAATCCATTTTTTCGGTATAATTCTCACAGCTTTGTTTTGTAATGTTATTTGCTTCATTATTATTTCGTACGGTTATTAATCCATTGTTTCATAATAATAGAAGGCTGCTACAGTAATAATTGTGTGGTACAATAATTGATTTGTTTACATTTTACTGGAAACTGTGTTAAGGAATATCCTTATTTTTCCCAGCAGTAAAATTGTGTTTTTTTTTATCATGTTTTGTGTTTTGAGAAAAAGTCAGTTTGGAGTTCAGTATTACCTAAAAATATTTCATTTCAAACATTTCATTCAAAGCTTCTCCGTATATTAATATTTCTCTTTTTTTGACATTACTCGTTTTCCAATGTTCATAAATTTTGTTTTATTTTGATTCAATTTTAGTTCAGCCATATTGATGTATTATTTAGGTTTTGATTTAATTGATTCATTATGGGTTTATAATTTTCCCTTGTATATCAATGCGAGCGTCGTCTACAAATTATTTTATTGTAGAATATTTCAATATTTTTACATTACATTATAAAAAGGATATGTCCGAGAACAGACCCTTGTGGTACCCCCCAAGGTAATATTCATTGTTTCAATTTATCGGAAATTTGCTTCGTACGCAATTTTTTATTTTTAAAAATAATTTTAAATCATACCTACATCTTAGCCAATGTAATTAGGTTAATGTTAAGATGTCAATTTTAAAGAATGTTTAAAGATGAAATGAAAATGAGTTATTATTTTTTATGCATTTTAATATTGGGTTAGCAATAAAACATACATTTAATCGATATATCGGCAGTGAAAAAATACCAGTCATAATACGTGGTTGGGTTAGGTTAGGTTAGGTTATGTTTTTCTAATTGCTGACAACAAGTGGCAGGTCAACTTATGCCGGAAGAAAACTTTTTAGCGCTGACCAAAACCTCAATATTATGGTGACAATTTTAATGATGCCTGAAAAAAATACATGTAAATGAGATTTAAAAGTTTATTATGACACGAAAATAATCAATAAAAATGTACCACTAAATATTCACTGTATGACTGGCTGGAATCTCTGGCGAGGCTTGAGTTTTACTCTTTACTTGGGTAGGAAAAGGTAATGGGGTGGTTGTAGATAGTAGACAGGTTATAGGCATGTAGACAGTTTTATAGATTTGTGTAAAAAGCAAAGACATGCCGCCCGCCACAGACACTCTTCTTTATATTTGCATAAAGATAGCAGAATTTAATTTTTCATTTATGGCGATTTATTTACTCAATCTTTCCTGGAATCGAGCAACTGTTCAAAAATATATTTTAGATTTATAATTTGTATTGTGTTTTTTTTCCTATGTATTGGATGTAGGGTACTGCAGAATCAATCTAGTTTACGTATATTGTTATTAACATTTTTATGTTTTTTTCTTAACAAATAAAAAAACGTATGACAGTGATGTAGGTACACAAAATAATAGGGTTGTCTACATATTTTTTTAAGATTACTATTTTTTTAAAGTTTACACAAAAATTTATTTGATTTGAAATCGCCATGGTTTTTTTGTATTTTAAATTATTGTTTAGTGAAAATACCGACATACTAAAAAAGTTGTCAAAAGTCCCAAAAACTCTAAAATATTCAGTGATTTTTATAGTACGAATAAAAAAATGTTTATAAAAACTGTTATTGTCTAGTTAATGTTATTATTTATTTTTCACGGCTCACGCGAATTTGTAGTTTGAGACCTCTGTTGAGTATCACAGCAAAGAGATATCTGAAGAAGTTACGTCCTCTAAAAGAACTTTGTATCAATATAGGTTTACTGGAAATATTTTGTGTTTATTAATAATTATTCAATCCGAGTGAATTTTCAAGAAAAGCGTTTGTGTTGCAATTTATTCTGTGGCTTCAAGTGTTTATTTAAAAAAATATACAAACCTCTGAATAGTTTGTATATTTCCATATTTAAATATCCATCCGCCATCATATTATCATAGATCTTAATTTATATGACTCAATATTATACAAAAAGCACATACATTTCAGTAATAGATGGATGGAAGCACATATTGTAAGAGAAGAAACAAGCGAGATAAATCGGGATACTAGAAGAAGTCGGGTACAAACAGGGCGTACAAGCCGACAAGACTAAGTGTGCGGTAAATCCTCTTAGCGTACTTGCGGTGTAGTAACGATCTATCACCAACACAAACAAGTTTCTTGCAAACAACTTCTAGGCTTAGCGTAATCCAGTTTCTTCATTGCTTTATGGTTATTTTTATCTCGAATTAACCTTTCTTAAATATTTTTTATCTTTAATTGTTTATGCATTTTTTAACCTTTCAAATACATTGCATTTTCTTAACATTATCTACATTAACGTTGAAGCTAAACTTATGCAATAAATATAATATTAGTTCCATAAATTAAATAAAATAATCACTTAGAATATTTCCCGTATCCTTCCCAAACATAAAATCACGAGCACCATCTTTCAAATTACCCAACAGTCAATCCAAGCTACTTTACAATCAAGACATCTACAACCACAATACTCGGAATTAAAATAAAATCTGCATTCCTGTAACACACACTACGAAATATGGGAAAAAATCTCTATATTGCCTACACACTCTATAACTTTCTTTTAGATATGTATAAAAACAGCCAGCATTTATAAAAAATTCAAAGTAAGGCCTTAAAATATTATTTTTTTAAAACGTATAGAAACGAAAATACGTAATTTTGTCTTTCTTTATTTATTTATTTCATTTAAACGCCCATAGGGCTTTTACATATAATAATGTACATCTTTATTTTTTTAGTTATACATTTTATATTAAAAAAAATATATATAGATTACATATAAAAATGTCAGATTTAGCAAAATATAGGTTACATAAAATATAAGAGTTTAAAAAATTAGGTATGATAGAGTGCAAATAAGTGCGACAAAAAATATAAAATTTGCCAAAATCCTCCAAATCAACGATAATGTTAATAAGAAGGTATAAAATTAGTTGATAACAATAGTTTACAAAGTATGTAAAAATAGTTCGCACATACTCCGTTTAAAGTTGGCCAAGTTCAAATTATTGTCAAATACATTTATATTATTTAAGTATTTGTTACCAAGACTGTGTAAGACTGTCTTGTTTCTTTCTCTTTCCTTTCCTATCTCCTGTATTTGTAATCGAGCATAATCTATTTTTACCTGGTAAGTAAGTACCTTCTTGTAAATTTCTACCTCTGCTTTGTGCTTATGTTTACATCCATGTCTGTTTCTTTTTTGTTTATTCTTTTTCGTTCTACTTAACCTCACTTTTTTGTATTGTTTTATTTTTGTACTATTTTATATTTGAAACTTAAAATTTTGGTTTCAAAATACCAATGTGACATTGTACCTATTAACTCCCATCTATGTATTTTAAGTTCCTCTCGTCCTAAAATGAGTTTTCTTACTAAAAATAATAAAAAAAACTGTTTTTTGTATGAATACGTTTGGAGCGAATCACTGAGACTAATTATGGTATCCCCATGTTGTGAGACTGAAGGTAGAAGGGAAAGGAAGGAGATGGGATAGGCGAAAGTGGAAAGTACCTAGCTATTCAGATCTCGTCACCAGCCATTTGAAGGAACGTTTCTTTTAAAAAGGCGATAGTGGTAGTATCTTCAAATATTCTATTCATTATTTTAAATTAATAAATTGCGAATTAACAAAGATTAAGCATATAATATGCCTACTTGCGCACGCCAAAATTAGAACCCGTGACCTCCGGATTGCTAGTTGAGAATCTTATCCCTCCACAACGGAGGCTGTCAATTGTGAATTGTGTTTATTTATTATTATTTTTTATTTTTTTTTAAAGAAAGACAAACATTCCTGGGTTACGAATAACCTGAAAATATTTGAAAATCTCCTACTACCACCACAGTAAGCTGAAAATGTTGCTTGTGTTGTGATGGAGGACTTAGCCAGCCGAGGAATTGAACACACTACGTCTGGGTGAAACCCAAACGCGATGTCAACTCGGACACCGACCTTTATTATTATCTTTTATCATTTCAATTTACATTCAAATTAAAACAATTTATATTTCAATGTTAGTTATATTCATAAAAAATAATACAAATTAATCAGACGGTAGCCTGTTTCTCAGAATTTAATTTAATTTTAATTTAATGATTTTAAAAAACAATCTGTTTTTTTACTTACAGCCTTACTAATAAATCTGTTTTAAGTTTTACACAACGTATGAAATAAGTAAATATTTTAAACAACCTTCCTTTTATGCATGGTAAATGATTGTATATCAATTGCGTAAAATTTAAAAATATATAACTCGGTGGGGGCCTTAGTGTTTTGGCTAAATGATGTGGGTTTTTTGCATTGAATATTCTTAAACATAAATGAAATTCAATCAAGATACTTTTTCATATTCACTTTCTCATAAATTTCATGTTTTAGTAATTTATTTGTGATTCAAACTTTGAACTTCAATACTATATCTCCTGCATACAAATGGCAGCTGTAACTTTGTTGTTCCAAAGACACAATATCTGTACCTAGTACACAAACGAATCAAACCTGGCCCTTTTCTCCCACATTTAAAATCACAAACACAATACTTCCCAATTAGTGTAGGTAGTTACATTCCCACTCGCCACAAGAAATTGTGACTCTTGTATTGTGTTCTCATAAAATAAAGTTTGTTACCGAACCACCCAACACCAACAACGGAATATATTATGATTATATTTCTTAGCTTAAGAGGAATATCTGTGCGGCATTTTTTGTACAAAATTTTAATTTGGTCTTGAAGCCAAAATACCAAACCAAACTGAATAATTATTTTGTTTTAATCAAATTGTATAGCAAATATATCTAGTATAGATATGTGCAATTTTATTTATTTGTTATTTAAATTATTATTTATATTCCATTAAAGAAATTATTAAAAAGACAAATAACTTTGAATCACTTTTTGTTGTTTGTTTTTGGGGTGTTATGCCGTGTTGCGCTAACTCCTTCTTTAAGAAAAAAAACACCCCAAAAACACCCCAAAAACAAACAACAAAAATGCTTTTGGCCGTGAGAATCTAAAAACTTACTTGCATCACTTTTATTTATATACACAATCTACTGTGTATATAAATAAAAGTGATGTGTTTCGTGAACGATTTTCACATCATCAGGATTAAATGTACGCATTAAATTAAATGTAAAATGATAAGGTGTACATTTAATCGTGATGATTTGAACATCGTTCACAAAACATATAGATGGTGTATTTAAATAAAAGTGATGTGAACAAAGTTATTTGTCTTTTTAATAAATTCTTTTAATTAAATAAAGGGTAAAAAATCGTTTTTTCGCTAATTTAAAAAAATTAAATAGGGTATCCGGGGGGTAAAGTGCGTTTACTTCGGGAGTTGATTCTACATGATGTTAGAATAATAAAAAAAAACTTTTTTCGAAATTATAACTTTTTTTTCACATAATTTTTTTTCATGGTAGAATATTTCTTTTCTCACTAAATAAATTCAACAAATTTACCTAAAAGCTACCATAAAGAATTTTGAAATAAGTTATTTTTATTTTTTACTTGTAGTATTACGTAGAATCACCCCCCGAAGGACATCCTGTATACCACGCAATTCTATCCCTAGATGCTGGATAACGTGTACCCGGCTCGGGGACTTATCAATGGTTTGGGCAAAATTAGGTCGTTGTGAATTCTAGGAACAATCGGGTTCATTTTTTATATGGAAATAATATTATTGTAAAAAGTATTTGTTTCACTTGATCGTGCCATGTTTTTCTCGGACGTCCTCGACCTCTTCAACAATTCACTTCCAAGTTATAAGTCATAGTCTTCGTTTATCACATTTACAACAAATAAATATTTTTGATTCATGTCTTCCCTTGGCATCACTGACTTTTCTTACCGTTTACTTCGTGTAGTATTTTGATATCCAAGTTTTTACAATAAAAAACTATATTTTTTTACTTTAATTCTTCTCCGTATCTCATTCCTGCGCAGATATAATACGTTTAGTCTTTCTCGAGCGTCCCCGACTTCTCCTACCATTCAAACGACTTTCTAAAAACTCTTAGCACTATCAAGTATAGGAATGCGTACGAAACAAACAAATAAACACTAAGCAAATCAGTCTTTCTCAAAGTGGGCGACAACGCCCCCTTGTGGGCGCTGAAGGCTTTCATGGGGGCAATATAAGGCTCTAATAAAATTAGGGGGCGTTTAGAAAATCTAGAGTGGCGACGGCAAAGAAGTTATATCTATAAAAATACGACAGAATCTTGTTGAATTAAATAATTATATTCAGGAAAAACTTTTTAACTTATATAATTTTTACTATTTATTATGTTAGTTTATACAAAATTTGAATATAAACAAGATAATATTTAATTTTTAAACTTTAAATATTTTTACAGTAAATATAACATTTATTTTTAAATACATTCATTCTTCAGACTTTCAGGCATTTTATCATACATCTTTAGTCCTTGGTACACTAGGCAGTTCTGTGATTTTGATTTCTTCATTTGTGGCAATCTAATTCTATTTACATTTCGGGTTTCTTAATTATGAACATCTCTACTAAAAACAATTTCATCCTTAAAATATTTTTGGCATTTGGTTGTTCGTGACTTTATGCACAAAAATTAACACATTAAATAACAGTCTCTTTTATATTTAAATCAAATTTAGCTGCTCTCGCATTTGATTAATGCTTACGTATTTGCCTTTTCCCAGTATACATCTCATAGCTCTATTCTGTATAACATCTAGTTTATTCAAATTTCCTTCATTGGCCAAATATAACATAGAGCAATAATCTAAATGTAGAGCAACTATAGTTTTATAAATGAGCTCTGTATTGTTTCCATTCAGTTTATTTTTTAATCTATTAAGAAAATTGACCTTTTTTGATACCTTCTTTAGCACATATTCAAAATTTGTTGTGAAAATGAGTTTTGAATAGAGTATTACGACAAATGGTAATGTAAAAAGGTGCGTTTAAAAATAGGGTGGTCGAAATATGTTTGAGAACCTGTGACAGATGAAACAAAAAAAAATATTTTTTTAATAATTATCTATACTCTATTCAAAATTGCTTCTAAAATCACGAAAAATTGAATCATTTAATGACTTAAATTTTATAATTTAAAACATAAATAAATTAAAAAAACACATATCCATACTTGGTTTTTGCTATAACTTTTGATTAAAAAAATATTATTTAATTTGGTTACGTATTTTGTGGTCAAATCGAAATTTAAGTTTTGTATGAAAAAGCAGCGCAGTCGTTCCTCTTAAGCAATATATTTATGATTATATGTATTTGTTAGCGAGCAATTCAATGGCCTTGCCTCGACTCGAAGGTTTGGCGACATTATAGCGTGTTGGAGTGAAATTCGTCAATATTATTTTTATGCATAAAGCCTCGGGTAATAAAATGCGATTTCAGCTATCACGCACGCACAAATGGAGGCAATTCGTCATGAAACAGTTTCTAAAGTTTCTTTTTGGTTCAATGACTTACGATAATGTGAATGGTTATTATGGGATTTGACTGCCACAATCGCTGGGAAATATTTATATATTGTGTTTGTTTTGGTGGCTTGTTGGGAATTTTGGAATTTGAAGGTAAACAAATTTACCTATGTATATAAACATTATTGTTTCTTTGTTAGTCACTTGTACACTTAAAAACTACTGGACTGATTTTGCTGAAAATTTCAAAGTTTGTTTTTATGAGTGTCAGGAGTGTTTGGAGAGTGGTTTAAATGATAAAAGAATTCGGAGACGACCAAAGATTTAACGCATTATTTCTGCACTGGAATGAGATATGGAATCGAATAAAAATCGATATGAAGTAGGTTTTTTATAGTAACAATTTGGCATAAGAATGGTGGAAGTTGGAGATGTCCGAGAAAGACATGGTACGATCAAGTGAAACAAAAACTTATGAAAAGTAAACTTTTTCAATTCCTGAAGTATAATATTATTTCCACCTTAAAAATAGTCCCAGTTTTCAGGTGATTTTAAAAAAAAAACTTACTCCAAACCATTCACAATACCGAACAACGCCGGGTAAACATTAGCTAGTATGATATAAAATATGAAAAGTATGAATGTTGTGAATATTTGATATTGAAAAAAAAATTTAATAAATTGTTCACCGATCATCATTATATTAGAGGTATTCGTGTCTTGTCAGATATAGGATGTAACTATAGAATAAAGAATACCACCAGAAGTTTCTGTGCCATAAAGTGAACAAATTTGAATGGAAACAAGTGTTTGATTTAGCCCATGGCTCCGCCTCACTTGCACTGTCCTGACATTGTAGATCTTCATCCCATTTCAATTTCATAAACACAGTTTTGTATTGGAAACTTAAGTCTTGATTCGGTCAACATTTGTGTCACGAAAGACGCCCAATATTAACTTCTTTGCCTGCACACCTGTTTTGATGTAAGTATGCAAGAAAAAAGCATCACAAAAAGTTGTTTTATTTTACTTTGCAAAGTTCAGGCACAAATAATATTAAAATGTTTTACGATCATTTTCTAGAGAACTAAATTAGCCACAATATAAAATAAAACTACAACCAAAAAATGAATCGTAAGTAGGACATTTTGAACTTTAAAGCAAATTTTATTGGATTAATTCTAGTTGATTATTTCAAAGGCCAAGATGAGTTCTACTCGCAGTATTTGATTAAACATCATGCTAAGTGATCAAATTTTCCAATCAAAAAAACGTAATTTTGCATTACTTCGAAGTGCTTCCCCTTAGTATTGAAATGTTATAATATAACGTAGATATGTTGTTGATTTTGATAGATTACTTTTCAAAACTCAGTTTGAGAAATCATCTATCTCCTAAATGACGCATCATTATTTCGATGACCAAAAAACAGTATATTTATTCAGTTATTTCCCATTACGCGATGTCAGGGGTTCTCACTGTTAATGGATGACCCGGCCAAACTCCTAGAAGTATATTATTATTTATTACCGTATCCGGGCAATATGGCCGCGGCCGTTTATATTCTCCCCTGTCCATACAGCTTCCTAAGATTCATCTCTCCTTCTCTGGACTTTTCCCACAAAACCAACTATTTATAACCATATGGGGAAAATGCGGAAACCTGCGTTCATTAATAAGAAAAAATTTATCCGTTTATGGAAATGTCAGATTACTAAGGACGGGTTGTTTCAGAAAATTTAAATTTTATCTCAAGTTCTGTTATTATTTCAATTCTGTCAAGTAACTCTCCTATAGTGACATCATAATTGACATTCATATAACTCGCAAATGAACGTTGAAATTTGATGAATTGTTCAAATTCTATCCCATCCTTTTAGGATAGGTTGTTTCGGAGAATTTGAATAATTCATCAAATTTCAACATTCATTTTCGGGTTCTGTGAAAGTTTTTTTCAAGTTTTGTTACTATATCATTATAGACTGATTGCTTAAAAGAACTGAAATTAAAACAGAAATTGAAAAATTCTTTCGAAAAACTTGAAAAAGGAACGTTGAAATTTGATGAATTGTTCAAATTCTATCCCATCCTTTTAGGATAGGTTGTTTCGGAGAATTTGAACAATTCATCAAATTTCAACATTCATTTTCGGGTTCTGTGAAAGTTCTTTTCAAGTTCTGTTACTATATCATTATAGACTGATTGCTTAAAAAAACTGAAATTAAAACAGAACTTGAATTTTTTTTCGAAAAACTTGAAAATTAAGGTTGAAATTTGATGAATTGTTCAAATTCTATGTAAAATTAATATATTGTATTCATTGCCCATCCAGCGTTATTATTTTATATCATTTTATTGAAAGTTCAATAAACTGTACCACTGATAAAGTAAAAACGACTTAAATGGGAAACTATGGACGGACTCCGTGATCGAGGTATAAGGCTCTTGCCTAGCAAACCAGAGGTAGCGGGCTTAAATTTGATGTGATTAATTTGTGTTATCCCACAATTTAATAATTTAAAATAAAATACCTATATAATATTTTTGCGGCGCATTCCAGAGTGAAAAATACTTTCATTCTCAGCCTGGTGTAAGACTACCATTCAGAATTGAAACGTTGCTTGTAATGACTTTGGCCGTGTTTGGTGACCAGACCTTAATAGCCAGGTACTTCCCCACCTTGATCTACCTCACCTCCTTCAACATAACCAAATTGGGGATGCCATGGTCACACTGGGTCCAGATGGTTGGAAGCCGTTAGAACTCTAGTGGAGTGTCACATGTTTTCAATTTCTTTATTTTTTGTTGGTACCTCGTACCTTGGAAGCACACGTTGTTTGGAAGTCACTGAATACGTATACACACTACGTAGAAATGCCTTCCATGCAATAAACTTAATCAATGTTTCCATGTAGATTTGAATGGAAATTAATGTCACCACTGACCATCACACATTCTAGTTCGAACCCATTTAGCACGTGCTCTGTCTCTTTTTTGTTACATTAACTCCTCACAGAACGCCCTCAGGGCTATGTCATCTTTGGGGTTTCGGTTGTGGAGGGTCGTTTTCAGGAGAGGAAGGAGTGAACAAGGGTCTTGAAGAGACCCACGGGGAAACACGTAGGCCGGCAAATCGTTCCACTTCCGAGCTGTTGAACTCAAGAACAAGTCGTAGAAGCAACATGTTCTCACATCAAATGGCAACCGTGTACATTGGTTGGGTGCGCGTTTGGCGTATTTCCCGACTATGTTCCGGTGTCGAAGGGATTAATGACGATAGTTCCTCGGAGCATCTTCCATTGTAATACCGGTAAAATAAGACAGCGTACCTACCTGACGCTACCGGGAGGGAAATCTGTCAAACGGACCACCCGTTTCTGCACACAGTAAATGATTTTTTCAGGTATCTGGTACTCCAGAGCAGAGGTGGCTGCCAAATTGATCAGTAAGGCGCACTTGCGATTTGTACAGAGTCAGCAATTGAGTACTTTTAAAGTATCTGCGGGCCCTGTACTACACGCCCAGCTTATGAGAGGCTGCCAGTCTATCTCACGCTTGCCTGAAATCATATTTCGCTATCCCATTTGATAATTTTATAATGATAACACTGCTTTGTATTGGAAATTTAAGGCCCGGTTTACCTGACTTTTCGATCATGAAACGGACCCATATCCCTTTTCTCGTGTTCGTCTTTATTCTATGTTGTATGTGGTATAACAATCGTGAAATGGGAATAATATTCGTGCAGCCAGGTTCATTGTACCAGGTGTGAATTAATCACACACAGGTAATAAATCATTGCGCAAGCAAGTCCCACTAGGTACCGCCCTGCACTGTAAGGAGAAATACGTTCTACTAGGTATGCTGGTGGTACACGTAAGCAACCAATTGTACTAAAAATAGTGAACAAATTAATAAAAAAAATACACACATATGTATTGTATCTATATATATTTTTTCCTGGGCGTGGCAGACTCAGACTGAGGTTATACGTGACCTCATCGTAATATAATCTTCTGTCTTTTTCGTTTTCATACAAGTGTGAGAGAAGAGATCATCGATGACGTATTTACGACCTCTCGCTGGGACTAACGTAAAACCGAATAAATAAAGACCGGTCAAGGAATTTTTTTTTTTAAATATATCGAAAAAAACGTAAATTTAAAACAGGTTAATTTCTAGATTTTGGCATACACACATACATATTCCTTTTAAGTTTCTTGTGCCGAAATTTCATCATATTTTAACTTTTTTTTTGTCACAGACGAAAATTTGGGCAATTTCATTTTTAAATGCTTACCAAACAAGGGATGTACTTTTCTGTATTTTCAGGTATCGTCAATAATTCAACTTGTAAAGAGACAATCGGTCATTTTTGAACGCATACCCCATACAATTGGCATGTTTTGTATAGGTTTGGTGGATCTTGTAGACGCAAAAAAATTGATATCGTCTAATATTGACAACACTTTTTTTTCTCCTGAAATCTATTTCAGTGGCAGTCTATTCAAGTACGTATTTCCAGGTTGATTTCCCAGTCGGCAGGACCAATCAATCATGTCTGTATTTTGAAAAAAAAACCTCACTGACAACGCTATGTGGTCATTAAGATCTATCATCATTGATAATTGCCATTATTTCCATTCTGGCTACCAGCCCTCCTGAGGTACTTGGACTCAATTAAAAGTGGAATTCAATGGGAAAGCGATTACGGCCTTTGATCGAAGGGCATTATTTTAAGAGTGATTAAATTGCTTAGGAACCTACTTTTCTTTCTGAATATTTCCTGTCTCCATAAAACAGTCGTACCTACACCAATATATTACAGAGATTACAAATGTTTTTTTATTTTTTTTATTTTTTATATTAACTCCACACAGGAGGCCCTGAAGAAAATAATTTCCCTCAGGGCCTATGTCATCTTTGGGGATGCTGTGTGGAGGGTCTTTTTGTGGAGAGGGAGGAGTGAACATGGGTCTTGAAGAGTCCCATGTTGTAGGAAGGAGGAAACACAGAGGCTGGCACTTCGTTCCACAGCCGAGCTGTTGAACTTAAGAACAAATCGTAGAAGCGACCCGTTCTCATGTGACAAATGTCAACCGTGTACAAATGTTGGGCGCGCGTTTGGCGTGTATCCCGACTACGCACCGGTGCCGAAGGGATCAATGACGCTAGTTCCTCAGAGCATCTTCCATTTAATACCGATAGAACAAGGACAGCATACCTACCTGACGCCTGTGCTCTAAAGATTGCAGTCCGTTTGTTAAGATTGGGGAATCTATCAAACGGACCGCCCGTTTTTGCACAGAGTCAAGGGTTTTTTTCAGGTATTTAGGGGCTCCGGACCAGAGATGGCTGCCAAAATCGACAGTAGGGCGCACTTGCGATTTGTACAGGGTCAGCAGTTGTGTACTATTAAAGTATCTGCGGGCCCTGTACAGTACGCCCAGCTTCTGAGAGGCCAACTTTACTCTGTCTTCGATAGAGCCCCCGTACCTGAGCTGGTCACTTATAGTTACACCAAGCATATCAATGGAAGGCCTGTTCGGAAGATTGCTTCCGTTGAAGAGCTAGTACATATGTACTGAAAATATTTATATGTTTGGGGACCCCGCAATTCTTCGCTATTGATAGTATATTTCTCGGGCGTCTGCGACTTCTTAAACCATTCACTATTGTATACCACAATTAATAAAATTCTACTCCGTATCTCAATCCGGTGAAGGTAAATTGTGTTAAATATGCCTCGGGCGTCTCCAACTTCTTATACCATTCAAAACACTTCGTAAGTACTTCTGGCACTAATACAAACTAATTTTGAAATTTTCAGCAATATCGCGCGACTACTTTCCGAGTTTTGCGAACACAAAGAAACACAGGCTGATTTTTTTATATATTAAGATTAACCTCCGTTTCAGCTTTTACAATAATATTATAAATTTAATTCAAAACAACAGTAAATTAAAAACAAATATATAAAAATATTTTTAAAAATATAGACTAATATACAATATACTCTCTTAGTTAAAAACATGTTAACTGAAAAACCCTTGAAATAAAAAGAATAAGAACTGAGAATTACGTATTTTACAACGTTTACAAAACCGAAATGTTACTGTATCGTTCCTACACATAATTACCGTAATTATATTGTTTGTGGAAGAATTACATATTGATTAAATTAATTACAAAACAAATACAATGCATCTAATTCTTAAATTAACCGTGCTCTTTGTGTGTTTATTCAATAATATTTGTCTAAGTTCTAACATAGACATTTTTCGTATTAACTGCATAAATTTAAAAGTGGCATCATGTCAATGATATAAACTGTTCAATTCGCATACAGATACACACACACTCATACATCCACACACATACACTATACACGTCCCACGGTAATAACTAAATATACATGACACATATAAGACATTACAAGGAAATATATCATAGATACCTACCTACCTTGAAAAAATGAATAACTGTAAATTGTTTCATCACTTTAAAGAATGTACTGTTTGTTTCTATAATACATAGTAAATTATTATGACCCAGCCGCAATGTTTCATGTTTGCAAAAACATTTGGTTGAATGTTTGAGGTAATATTATCGCTGGTCACCCGCCTTAAGAATAACGTATATTTAAATTTTAGTATGTTGCGTATTTTTAAATTTTAGAACTATGCACATTTTTATATTTGAGAATGTTGCGTATTTTTATATTTTAGAATGTTGCGTATACACAACTAAAATTTTATTGCTTAATAATAATCAATTTCCAAACATCTCCACGACCGGCATTTTTTCTTTGGCGAAAGGAGAATAAATGAATTAAATTGATCCCTTTCCGACCTTAATTAGATCGAGAGGGAAGTTTGTCGTCGAAAAGGTAAACATAATTATTAGCAACCCTTTCAGGGCTGGGGGTGCTGGTGTGCTGGCGGCAGATAATGTTGGAATCCAGGCTGTCTTTGTGGGAACAAATTGGATGACACGTATAATAAACTTAGCAGAACTTTGCTTAAGGCACGTTTTGTGCGATAACTGGTCGAACTTGATATTATAATGTACTTATTTCAAGTAAAATAATCGAAATAATTTATTACAAATATATATAAATGTGAATAAATAATAAAACGTATTAGTTTGGGAATACACAGACTGCTACAAGCGGACGATATTCGACACACAGTGTTTTTCTTGTGCGTGTGTTGTCGATAGTTCGTGTATTGTCGGTCAGGTAGTTTGCGGTCAGTCAATATGTGTGCTGTCGGTCAGACCGTATATTATTGGTCATAGTGTCTGTGGGACAGGTTGTGTATTGTCAGTCAGGTTGTATGATGTCGTTCAGGTTAAGCTGTCGGTTTGTCTATTAAGTGGTGTGCTGTTGGTCAAGTGTTGTGTTGTCGGTCAGGTGATGTACTGACGGTCAGGTCTTGCTGTCAGTCATTGTGTTTATACATTGTCGATCAGATTGTGTGCTAAGATATTCGGTCAGGTTGTTTAATGTTGGTCAGGTAGTGAGTTGTCGGTCAGGTTGTGTGTTGTAGATTTGTCGATTAGATCAGTTAGGTGGTCGGTTTTCACTTTGGAGCAGACATAACAAACTTAGAAGCTCTTTGTCAAATCGAGATATTTCTTGGACAACATAAATAAAACGGGGATAACCAAAATATGTATATACCGAGTAAAGCTTAATAAAGTAGTCCGAGGAAGCTTATGAAGACCTCCGTCTTCGAAGGTTAAGGTTCTTAACTAACACGCTGGAGGTGGCGTGTTCAAATCTTATTTGAACTTAATTGAAAATTGTAACTTTTATTTGATTAATTTGCATCATTTTACAATTTACTCATTTAAAAATAATGTATAGTATTTTTGAGGCGCGTTTCAGAGTGAAAGATACTCGCAGTATCTCCCTGGTGTAGAATCACCATTCCAAATTGTAACTTTGCTTGAAATGGCTTTGGCTGTGTTTGATGACCAGATCTTAATAGCCAGGTACTTCCTAATCTTTCACTTCTCTTTCTCAATCCTCTTCCCACTACCTTCACCCCTCACAACATATCCAATCGGGGATGCCATAATCTAGCTCCAGACGTTTTAAAGAAGTTGAAACTCGTATGTGGTTTCACATTAAAAAGAGCTTCATAAAGTAGTACCTTAAAGTAGTACTTCAACGATGACAACCTCTTTCTGAGACTAGTTTATTACACATCCAGTCCAACGTATTAACTGTATTTGCATAATAGGTATTTGTAAAAAAAAGTGCACTGATAAAAGTTGAACACAACACATGTTTTATTTTGAACGCTTAACAGCAGGCAGAGCGGACATCAAACAAAAGGACTGTTCATTAAAATGATATTTGTATGCACCTCTCGCCCGTGGACTTGAAATGTCTTCTAATAATAAAGCAGAGGAATAACTCCGGCCATTATTTCCGCATAACTCTGGGTATTATGATAATTTGGGGTGTTTAGGAAGGTAATAGCTTTAGCTGTAATCAAAGCCTGATTTGCTACTCTGTATTCGGCGGAGGCTCTACGGGCCATTCTAAAGGGGTCCTTCTATATTAGTATTACTTGTAAGTACTTATACTAAGTAACTACTATATTTTATTGTAGGTCTCACAGGCCGGAAGTTCTCAAAATGGGCGTCCCATTAAGTGAAATATTCTAACCAACCTCACCTTTTTATATTTTTCAACTGTTTTGGATACTTTGGGATTTTCTCCCTGATCTTTCAAGTGGCGATTTGAGCTGTTGATTTAAGTAAATGAATTTTTTTCCATGATAAAGTTATACATAATTTCTGGAATAGCTGCAACGGGCTGATCCTTTCGGATAAATTGTTTCCAATTTTGAAAATAATTTTCTGACTGAAACTGTAACTTCCTGAAAACAAATTATGTACATGTTTCAAGCAATTTATTTGTTTATTTATTAACGCCCTACGTGATTTTACATAACGATTAAAAATTATATTGATAACAACATTATAACATAAACAAAAACCGAAAAAGAATAAAATACAATATACTTGTGTTGGGAAGTAAGAGGTTCATAGATGCACGCACAGATGGCAGTGCATAGAGCTTGCGTGGAAGTCCGCAAGATGGAGCCAGTGGCCAGTAATTGCCAGGGCCAGTGGGAAGGCTCTCAGAGAAACTTACTGTTTCAGATTCAAACTAGCCAGATACTAGTTAGGTCGACTATCGAGTAACCTTTATCATACGTGGAGTATTAATAAATCCCTGATTAATCTAAAAAAAACACTTATTTATTAACTCCTTCCAAGACGAGTTGGAGACCTGTTTGTACGAACACAACAACTTGTTTAGTTATTATCACACTAACTTGAAAGAGTCCTTGAAATTTATGTAGGAGTAATAAAAAAATGTATATATTTTTAATACTTAAGCCAATGCGTAAATTATGATTACTCATAATTTAAATTAACTAAAAAGTGCTGAACTGATTTGACTTTGAATGTGTCAAAATTTAAATCTAAAATATCAACGATATCTATTAGTTCATTACCCATTATCTAAGTATATGTATACTCTTCATAACAGAATTAAACATGAAGTTATTGTTGTGAAATAATGTATTCCATCTAGCATGCTTTGGAGGAACATGTAAGGAAAAAATTTTTTAGCATCAGGGCAGTCAAATCTTGAATTATATATTTTTATTTTTGGACGCATTTTTTCCGAGAAAAGTAACTTCCTAAAATAATATTAAATTCAAGCATCGAGCAATTTATGTTACGCTCTGTAGGAATGATCTGAAGAATTTATAATCATTGTATAGTAGCTTCGTTAGTAAATATAATAGTCTTTAGAAAGGCCTTGTAGGAAAGATATTTGTATATAATAATAATATTTGGATGATTTGTACAGCGTCGTTGTTTTTAGTATAAATCTCCTCAAGGGCATTGTACAAATGTAAAAATATGTATTTTATCCAATGCTTTATCTTATTATATATTTCTTTATTACTAACTATACACAATCTATTATAACAACTTATGACTAAAATATTGCATTCACCAGTTAATCCATCAATAATAACCATAGACAAAATAAAAAAAATAAAACAAATAAAACAGAAATGAATAACTTCAGTCCGCCTCAGCACAGGTCACCCTAGTGAGAACTAAGAAATATAATTTACTATTCACAATCATATTTTGTATGTACAATGTTTAAATAGTCGCTTTAATAAAATAAATAACAAAAAATACAAAACTACGCGTACCATGCAATGAACGTGATGCTACGTTAAAATACGATTATAATGTCCAGGCAGATAATATCTTGAGATTAACAATGTTCATTAGAGAAATTTTGATATAGTTTTGCACGCATAGAAAATGATTTATTTATTTATTTATTTATATTTATTTTATTTATTTTTACATTTATTACATACAAGATATACAAATATAAAAGGAAGCTTTGACTGTCCAACTAGGAAGTTTCCCGTTTTAGGACAGTCAAATTGGCAGGTTGCGTGTACATAATTCCAGGTAGGTACATGTAAAATATAAAAATAAAATTAAAATATAACATATAAATGTAAAGAAAAATAGAAAGAAAATATTTTTTTAGGAAAATACAATTTAGCAGTAATAAACAATAAAATCCAGATAGGTACATGTAAAATATAAAATAAAAATATAATATATCAATGTAAGAAAGAAAAATAAAAAAAATATTTTTTAGGTAAATACAAAATACAAAATCGAAGAAATCAACTCAGACTACGTTTTTTAATAATTTTTCGGAATCTGTCCTACCTAAGTCTAATAACCATTTAGTAATTTTAGTATCGAAGGCTGATAATTCACACAGTTTAAATTGATAGGGGATTTTGTTGTATATTTTTGGTCCCAGGTATGAGAAAACTTTTTGATAAGCCGCAGTATTGCTAGTTGGAATAGAAAGGTCGTTTCTGCTCTTACTTCTGGTTTGATGATTATGATCGACTGTTATCGTTTTGTTTTTATTTTTGTGGACGCAGATTGTTATTTTTTTTATGTAACACTGTCGAACATCAAGCACATTAAACTCCTTGATTGGAATCACATGTCATTGGAGATGCTTTTATTTAATACTGGTATTTATTTCAATAATTGTGTTCTTTAAAATATGTTTTATGTGGGCGGTGTAGTAAAAGGAATTGATTAGAATTTAAATTGGTACTTGGAGATGGTTCAAGGGTGATTAGGATATATAGGCAATACAAGAATGGTACTTGGAGATGGTTCAAAGGTAATTAGGATATATGGAAAATACAATAATGGTACTTGGAGATGGTTTAAGAGTAATCAAGGGAGATAAGAATATATAGGCAATACAAGAATGGTACTTGGATAAGGTTTAAGGGTAATTAGGATACACAGGCAATACAAGAATGGTACTTGGAGGGTGTTCAAAGGTAATTAAGATATATGGACAGTACAATAATGGTACTTGGAGATGGTTTAAGGGCAATTCGGATATATAGGCAAAACAAGAATGGTACTTGAAGATGGTTCAAGGGCGATTCGGATATAAAGGCAAAACAAGAATGGTACTTGGAGATTGTTCAAGGGCAATTAGGGTATATAGGCAAAACAATAATGGTACTTGGAGATTGTTCAAGGGTGATTAGGATATATTGGCAATAGAAGAATGGTACTTGGAGATGGTTCAAGGGTGATTAGGATATATTGGCAATAGAAGAATGGGACTTGGAGATGGTTCAAGGGTGATTAGGATATATTGGCAATAGAAGAATGGTACTTGGAGATGGTTCAAGGGTGATTTGGATATATTGGCAATAGAAGAATGGTAAGAATGCTGGAGGGAGTTATTCCAAGCCTCATGGCCTTACACTTAATCGCTTATCACATATATCACAAAGCACTCTTTTTAGGGTGAATTACAGGCATTATCAAGGTAGTTAATTAATACACTATCAAGACAGTTTGATAAGGCGAAACAGCTGTTACGCATAAAAATAACTACACAGCAGAAGTTGTTCATAAATTAACCGTTTTTTATTTGAATAATGAAAAAATTGAATATTTAAAAGAAAACCTTTAAATTAAAATTCATTGATCATAAATTCACAAAATAAACTCTTTCCGAAAGCGTAATGCGGTTACGCGTAAAAATTCCAAAGTTACTTTGCAGAAATTTTATCAAAACAAAAACAAAAATGTGATGAAAGCAGAAAATTAGTTATTCAATTTCATGTAATTATAACTCCAACTTCGCATTTAATGTCACGCTTTTGTCAAAACAGATGATAACCTTGAATTTCAACTTCACTAATATGTGAGAGTTAGTAGTAAGAACTTGTCGAATGTGTCTTGGTTCTTGAATAATTAATCTGTAGTCACGGGAGATGAGAATGTTGCCTGTTGAATCTAGGGAATTTTCTCAGATAAGTTCGTAGATAAATCCTTATTTGAAAATACGAAATTGCGCCACCATTGAGCCCGGGATGAAACACAACATCCAATGGGTTTTCTTTATGATACTGAAGTTCATATTTCTGCCAGATTTATGTTTAAATTCGCAAAACTAACTAAGTTTACGGCCATAAGTACTTGGTGCCAAATTCACGTTAAAGTATTGCGCAACATGATAATAACACCTACAAACTCAAATATTTTAGTAATATACTAATACGTTTTTCTGACGATGACCTCGTTTGTATTCTACGCTTTTGTGTGAAATCTTTTTTTTATGAAAGACGAACATTCACGGGTTACTAATAATCTGACAATATTTGAAAATTTCCTGCTTCCAGCACAGAAAGCGGAAAATGGAGAACTTAACCAGTCGAGGAATTGAACACACTACGCCTTGGTGGGACCTTTGCTTTTGTGGGAATCTTTAGAGTGTTTGTTTTCAAGAGCCAATTATCATATGGTTTTGATTAAATTGACATGCCTTACGATGTTTCTTTACAACTTTCATTATGAAAATAAAAATCAACTTGTAAAAATAAAGTTTTTTTACCATTATACATCAATTCTGTTTTCAATTTTCGATCTATATGCGATGCCATCTCTCGGGCCGGCTAGTAGCCAATTTTAAAGATTTTTTTTTGGTTTGACTGAGGATTGAACCTTCCTCCCCAGGGACTGGAGTCAACCGCGCTAACAACTGTGCCGAATCCCGATTTCGTAGGAACGATTTCGTGTGTTAACTTCTGTAATGTCATCCAATTTTAGAGAAATGCGTTTATGTACTGTACGGTTCCATGATAACTCAACACAGTGACAATTCAACACACTTTTAAAAAAAAGATTTTTTAACCTAACCTAACCTTAACCCACTTAATACATTTTTTGTTTCATCACTTTCCATGACTTTATATAACTTTTTAAAGATTTGATGAATTATCATTGTGATGATTTATCCGGTTACCATACTGTACGTGTACACGTGATTGAAAATTTAAGGAGTCTATCGGATGGCCTCAATTGGGAAATGGGTTAATTTTGGCTCCCAAGATTTGCATTAATTCATTACCGAAATCAAATATTGTAATTTTTTTAAAATTTAGTTAATTAATTCATTGTGGACCCTAAAATAATTGCAATTAATATTTTAGCATACTTTTGATTTAGTGTATGGTGGTGATTTACAATGTTTGTTTTGGGTCCTTACTAATAAACGTAATTTAAATTTTGTATGTTAAATGATTGCTTATCAGCTGTGTCAAATTGAAATCACGTTTTTTTTACATATAGATAACCCACACAGAAGGCCCTATGGAAAATAATTTCTCTGAGGGCCTATGTCACCTTTGGGGATGTTGTTTGGGGGTCTTTTTTTAGGATAGGAAGTTCTCTGAAGGAAAGGGGTGTGTGGGGTGGGCAGGATTCTGTGGGTCAGTACTTCCAGGAGTTACGTATGAATGCACCCCACTACAAAGCAATGCGATTGGTCGAGAGAGTTCGGCTGAAAATGTCAAAAGTGTCTCTTTCAATCGGCCTCACCCGATAACACCAATTGGTCGACAGATGCACCCGCCGACAAGACATGTACGAACCTCCATATTTATCCAATTAATGGTTGCCGGGGCGGCGGTACACAAATTGAATTGGTAAGGGGAATAGTGAGGGAGATAGTAAGAGAGATATTAAGGGGGATAGTAAGTGGGATAGTAAGAGAGATAGTAAGAGAGATGTTAAGGGGGATAGTAAGGGGAGCAGTAAGGGAGATAGTAAGAGAGATAATAAGAGAGATAGTAAGGGGGGTAGTAAGAGAGATAGTAAGGGGGATAGTAAGGGGGATAGTAAGAGAGAAAGTAAGAGAGATATTAAGGAGGATAGTAAGGGGAGTAGTAAGGCGGATAGTAAGAGAGATAGTAAGTTATATAGAAAGGGGTTAGTAAGGGGGATAGTAAGAGAGATAGTAAGAGAGATAGTAAGGGGGATAGTATGGAACTTGTAAATATTTTGAAACGTATAATCCTACCGAACAATAACTAATTCAATTCTAAAATAACCGCAAATTACCACTTGTTACGTTTTGGAACTGGCAGATATCGGTATTCTAAGCATTCTCTCATACTTTCAAAACTGCTAATGTTTGAGTTATTACACTTTGGAATTAAAGTCTCGAACAGCTCTAATGAATGTTAATAGTAGTTAGTACCGAGTGTATACAAACTCAATAGCATCACCAAACTGCGGAACTTGCAGTTGCACCCGCCAGCCACAGGGTGTGACGGCAAAGTAAAATGTTTGTATTGTGTGATAAACTTCATTATTACATTTCAAATTACAGGGAAACACTTCTTACCAAAGTGAAAATTTTGTCTTCAATTAAATTTCACGTTTTAAAAATACTGCGACCGAATCTTTTGAGAGTTGTAAATATTATCTTCAATGATTTAATATTTCAATTTGCGGTTTTACTCAATAAGTTATTCCAATATAAAAATATTTTTATTATTGTAGAAAGCAATCACTTTGTGTTTTGACATATTTAAAAAAATATTTTATTTTATTTTATTAAAATATTTTTACTTTAAATCTTTCAATACAGAGGTGTTGGTTATCCACTGAATGGCTACCGGGGGGCGGTACCAATACCCGCCTCTCGAATATACTACAAGTGATGCATCCTCAACTCTTTATCATGGTATGTACATTGATGTAAAATTAATACGCACAGTTAATAAAAACACTCAAGCCGTGGGTCGACGGTGTAAGTTCTGTCACAGCCCGCCGACTAACCACAGGGCGTTTAAGTCTCTTACGATTTTAGACGTTTTTAAATGATAAGATATTAATTATTATATTATATATAATAAAACTTATATATTCACAATCAGCGTTTGTTGATCTATGTGAAAATATGTTGTTTTCATGATATTTTTCACTTATCTGAGTTCCTCATTGGGATCCATAGTCTCTCTGGCTCCAGGCGGTTGGGAGCAGTTGGGGTTTTTGTGCGAAATAGTATGATAATAATTATAATAATACCACTGAAGTAGGTACCCAATTAATGATAATATTAACCTTTCGAGTTTCAACCCTCATTACTGGTATTAAGAAAGTTTGGGATAGGTTAAGTTGAGCTTAAATTTTCCAATTAACTTAATGTAACGCCCGTTTCTTTATCCCTTCGAGCTTTGGACGGACCCTACACACATTGGTGTATGCGATACATTGTTGTACAATATTCCCAGAGAGTCCCGAACTACAAACTGTATAGAAAATAGAAACGTCCGGTTAATTCGGACACAGTCGCTAAACCACATTGTTAAGTGAGCAATCCAAAATGGTTGGGCAAAGCAGGGCCGGCGCGGAGTGTTTTGGCGGTAGGGCACATACGTCTGTAATGACGAAAACGAAGAGAAGATGGCACAATAGTACTTTAACAGAAATAATTTAACGACTATAGTAAACTCCCTGTTATGTAAATTGTTATAACCATGTAGTTGTAATTGTGTGGTGTTATAGAGCCAGGAAAGAGTCTAAAAGGGTCAAGAAGATGCACTAAGTGGCATGAATAGCTAAGAAGTGACTAGAAGAGACTAAAATAGACTAGGAGAGATAAGGTGATTTTGCACAAGAGCGGCGCTGTATAAATCGTCATTATTATTATTAATAGAGACTAGATATGATGGACTCGCCGAACGTCACAGCGTTGCTGCCAAGATCTGTTATCTATGTGAGGATATTGTGTCAGCGCTTTATTAGCAGCGGACACATACCTGGACGGATGACGAACATCGTGCTGGCACTGTTGGTGGACGCGGTGGACTCTCTCCCAGCAGCAGCTGGTCCAGTTTCTTCACCACCTAGGATTCTTGCTGCAGTCTCAATCTTTTATCTTCATGTTACCTTTTCCTGTTCTTCATTTTAATTTACTTTGGTAATATTTATAATTTTTGTAATACCAGCATCAACTGTAAAGCGCCCCTGAGGTGATAACTCACAAAAGCGGCGCTATAAAAATTGTCCAATATTATCATTATTATTATTTACGATGTATATAGTTGTAATTAAGTAAGAATAGTGTCGGTAATATTTATTTTTATTTAATTTTTTTATTTTTATTTATTTATTTCAAAGAAAATTTACACTGGATGATACATTTTGAATGTTATTTCAACCGCCACTACGGGGGCCGTCTAGTTGTAAGTAAGAAAAAATATATGGTTGTCAGTAATAATAGCTGTAAGTAAGTAAAATAATTAATTTATTTTTATGTTCAACCGCAAAGAATCCCAACTCTTCCAAACCATCTGGAGCCAATGAGACAATGGCATACCTAATTGGGGTATATTGTGAGGCTGAAGTTAGGGGGAGGGGAAGGAGGTGGGGTATTACCTGGCTATTCAGATCTGGTCACCAAACACATTTCAAGTAACGTTTCAATTCTGAATTATGGTCTACCAGGGCGATACCGAGAGTTTTTTCCACTCTGGGACGTGTGACACTACATATTATTAGCAATGATTAATTTGTGAAATAACACAAATTTATCAAATAAAATTTAATTGCTGGCCGGGATTTGAACACGCGACCTCCAGCTTGCTAGTCGTGAGTCTTACCCCTCGACCATGGAGGCCATATACCGTATATTAGCATACGCATACCTAGTTAGAAGTAACTATGTAAGTAAAAGTTATTTACGTAGTTGCCCATTGAAGGAGACATAGTGAGCTTTGCAGATGACACTGTAATTATATTCTATGAACAAAATTGGACAAGCACACATAAAAAACGGAGTAAGGTCTGACTGTACTCCAAAACTGGTTAAAAGCAAACTCCCTCACATTAAATGCGAGTAAAACTAAATATCTGACATTCTTTAAAAACAAAAGAGGTCAACCAACGAATGAGCATAAATTCAAATTACATGAATGTCTAAACAAATATCCACAATGTTCTTGCCCGCATCTATATGGATTTTGGACTATTCCAAACTAAAACAATTAAATATCTTGGGATCGTAATAAGCGACAAACTTCATTGGGATGCACACATCGAAGGAACCTCAAAAAAGCTAACAAAACTCATTTATTTCTTCAAAAAATTACGAAATATCTTGTCAATTACAGATCTAAAGAAAGTATATTATGCTCTATGCCCCTCTCTATTGGAATATTGAATAATAGGATGGGGCTCAGCATCATCAAACCATCTTAAACAACTAAAGAAAACTCAAAATTGGATCATAAAGACCATATTAAAGCTCCCCGTAAGGACGCCAACTACTGATATTTTTAATCTGTTTGATGTTCCAAGTTTACAAAAAATCTATGCTAAAAATATTCTAGTACATCACCTAAAAAATAAACCAGAGGCAAACCCCTCTCACGATCATAAAACCAGAGCCAAGCAAACAGACATACTAAATATTCCTAAATGTAATTCTACCTTTGGACAAAGGAGCTCTGAATTTTTAGCAATAAAATTAAATAATAAACTCCCTCTTAACATCAAACAAAGGAAAAAGAAAAATAACTACATTAAGGACATCAAATCTTGGCTTAGGGAAATATCGGAAGAAGAACTAGCTAATATATTAAAAACATCATCTTAGTCGCTGAAAACGTATACTAACATATATATAGTCCCCCTCAGCACAGGATCTCCTAGTGAGGAGGACTTCAATGATGTGTTTTAATTTTATTTTTTTTTTCATGCGCCATACAAAAATGTACCTAATTATTTAAAAAAGTAACTAAATAAAAAAAATAAAAGTTAAATAGTGAATGTTCTCAACGAAAACGGTGTTATGGAGATAAGGTGGGAAGGTTGACAGACACGGAAAGGACATGCAAGACGAACGCGTTATAAAATTTTAAGACAAACTATCTTTAAATACAAGTTATTTTAATGGAGGTATTCTTAAAGGCGCTGGATTAGTCACTTATGTCATGCCTTGATATATTATTGTCGTCTTTTGATTGTTTGAATTGAAAGAACCGGGCGTTGATTTGTTTCCTTCTTATATGTCTGTACAGTACCCGCGTTAAGGGATCTTTGCTTAGTGTGCTTGCATAGTTTAATTTAATGTATAAAAGAAATATTATATATTACATATTTACCTTATTCCGCCTCTGGACCGGTTGCATTATCGCTTCGTAGTATAGGGAATACAATCGTAGTATAGGGAATACAATCGTAGTATAGGGAATACAATCGTAGTATAGGGAAGGGTGGGAACTTCGCGCGTAGTCTACTGTTAAAACCTGGTAATTTCTCATCACGACTATAGAGTTTTCCCAGAAGCTTTAAATTCGGAGAGAATTTCGAATACATTGTATTGCAAATAACTTTGCAGCTATCAATGTGAGCATATTGCAAAAGATACCGTCTTTCAGGATGCGAGATAACACGGATTGTTTGAGGCACGTTCCAGGGTGGAATATAATCCCAGTAACGTCCAAGTGTACAACCACTATACAGAATTGAAATGATTTCTTGAAACGGTTTTAGCTGTGTTTGGTAACCAGATCTGGCAGAATAGCCAGCTATTTCTCCACCAAAATTGGGAGCAGTCAGGACTCTTGTGCGGTATTCATAAAAAAAGATAAACAACTATTTTAGGTCACAAAAAAACATACGCTTGATGATGCTGCTATACTAATGGTTGACTGTCGTAAATAGGTATTTTCTGGAATACGATGTCCGGAAAATTGTAGTAGTTACAAGCGGAAAACTGGTGAACCCACATTACATAGAGAAACCAAAAAACCTTTTATTTTTTCGATCTAAGTATTTAATTTTTTAAACTTTTTTCGGCCACTAAAACGTTTAAGAACTTGTGGAGTCGGGTCTAAGTTTTGACGGATCTTACTAGACATTGAACAGCTCTCCGGCGACCGTTTTTTTTTCAAATTTGATAAAAAAAATTCAAACGTTATACTTGATTTACTCAAAAACAAAAGTTAAAATCTAAAAAAGTAACATGATTCTGTTCTGTTCTGTTCGTAAGTCCGCAAACAGGGTGAAACTAATCCTGTGTCAAATAGACACACGATAATATCACAAATCTGATTTTCTATTTTTGGGAATATACTAGCTGTTTATAACGACGGCGTCGAACCGTGACGGCTTAATTCTCATTGGAAAACTTGCGATATCCTTGTTTTCAAAATCTCTTTCGTTTAGTTGAAGAGTGTGGGCACCGTAATCGCGCCATGTTATTAGTAACAAAAGGTTACTCCTTCAAGGCGCACTACGATTCTAATTTTTTCTAACTAAGCAAAACTACATTTATGTAACATGACTCTAGACCCTCAAGTATCCATACACAGCAGGAATTAGTAGCATTTGTATGTGGATGATGGATTAGTATTTATACACTAGTGAGCAGTAATGAAATTTCAGCAGAAAACAAACAATAACTCTGAACAAAATCACAATTTGAATTTGGGAGGCGGGTGTCCGTACCGTTCATTTGATAACCAACACCTCTGCCATAGTCACCACAAATGGTTCGATTTAGAAGAGACGCCCGGGTTCATCAGGTGAGGTGTGTCCAGGATGCGCCTGCCCAGCAACTGCGTGGCGTTCCGGATCAGGAAAAGCTGGTTTGGGGAGACAATTTGAGTTCTCCAACTGATCTCTCCTGACCCATCGCCTTGGGATAGATCATTTGTTCGTCACTCCCGAATAGTGGACAATGATCCTCATATTCCTATCCATCCTTTTTAGCTTTTTCCTTCTCCGAACTTCCGCTCCTTCCTTTCCTTAAAAAGACCTTGCCCCCAACATCCACAAAGATGACAGGCCCTGAAGAAAATTATTATTCCTCAAGCCTTCTTGTGTGCGGTTAAGGCGATTCCATACGTAGTAATGCAAAATCATGTGTTTTTGGTTTGAAAATTTGGTCGCCTAGAAATGTTTCAGATGCTTTAATTAAATACAGCAAGTAGAATACATCTTGGCCTTTGAAATAATCTAGTATTTTTTAGATAAATCTTTTTGTAAGTCCAGAAAAAAATAATGTATAAGGCCTATGAAAACAGCTTTAAAGTTCAAAATCTCCTACTTACGAAACCATTATCGGTTATGATTGTATTGTATAATGGGGCAAATTAAGTTATTTATAAAATGGTCGAAAAAAAATTTAATATTTATGCCTAAATATCCACAAAATAAAATAAAAGGTACTTTTTGGCCATGTTTTTTTCTTGTATAAATCAAAACAGGCGGATGGTGTTAAGCGGGAATTTAAACCTTATCGCCATCTACGTAAGGGTTGTTATTGATAGCGGCTCAATTTAAAATATTACACGACGTAGTGCATCGCCTTAAGGCGAATATAAACGCCAAACATATTTGGGTGTTCAACAGAATATAAAATGTGCACATTTTTTGGTCTTATCTGCACGAGACAAGTAATTGCAGTAGCCGCGTACTATGTACCTGCAATACGTAGGAAGCGCCCGACCAGGCTTCCCCGTTCGCCAATGCTTCCGTATACCTACTAATACCTTGTTGACTGGTGGACGATTATTATCAATCTTATTTTTACAACAGCGGCAGAGCTATGACTTCCGGATGGACTCAAACTGTGGGGATTAATATAATAATTACGTTTAATAATAACTGTATATTTTTTTATTGATTTTATTTGTATGCATTATTAATACATATAAAATATTTGTTAATAATACGTTACATTGAAATGTCACTTACATATATTATTTAAAAAAAATTAAATACACTTTTATCAAATTTATGTGGCTAATGTATTTTTTTAATTAAATTTAAAAATAATTTTTGAAAAACCATCAAATTACCAAACAAATATCCAGTATTGGAAATTATCAAGGAACAATTCTTAAGTTCTTTTTTCTAAAAATAGTGCATTAGTATATAATTCTACATGCATGTTAATTGTAGCAACTATTAAATATATATAATGTAATATCAACTTGTGATAGTACTCCCTCTCTAATCACGATAATTTCTCAACTAGGGAGGTATTATTACCACTAATTAGAACATATAAGCTTTACATGTATTTAAAAAAATGTACTTACACCTGATTTTATTATAATGTAAAAAAATTGGAAACACAAAAAATACTTATATTGTGAATTTCTGTAGCATATTCATAAACCTAAAATTTCTCAAATGATATAACATTCTCAATATCAATAGAGTAGAAATCAGGAACAATTGTTGATGACACATCGTCTGTAATTATGCCATTTTGTAACTCCATTGATGATGATTGCGTTATAGGCGTAACTTTTACAACATCACACGGATCTGGTATTTTTTCTGAATATGTTAATTTACGCTTTGTTGGAGGTTGAGAGAGTGTTTTTTTTAGTTTGTCATTGATTGCATCGACTATAAAAGGAGGATTCCTAATTGGCTATTACTGTTATTTCTTGGATCAATAATTTCAGGAAGTAAGCAATGTAAATAAAATCGGACCAATTTGGGTTCCATTCAGGAATATCTGGTTTTATGCAGAACTCTCCATACTCAGCATCTTTTCGATTCATGTGTCGCTGAATTCGATTTTTCTTCCGAAAATATCGCAAAGTAAGACGACATTTCGATAGTCTGTTTTTTTCTGATTTTTTTAGTCTGCCTCCAGGAGTTTTCCCTAAAAGCTGTTTATGTAATGTATACAGTGGTTTTCGAGAGTTGTGGGATACAACCGCTGCATAGCATCGCCCTTGATAAGATTGCTTATTGGAATAATTTATCCTTTTTCCACCTACAAATTTGGCTATTATTTCGTTAAACCTCTCTACAACATTATTTCGTTTTAGTCCCCATCTTCAATAAATTGTGGACATGTAAAAACGCATTATTAGTCAACATAAATGCAAACGGAAAGCATTTTTCCGTAAGAAGAAAGTCATTAATTTGTTAAATAATGAATAAAACTATACATTCAAAAGTATTTTGAGATAAAAAAGTATAATATTTTGTTCATGAATAATAACAATATCACACAAAACTCCCTCACCGTTTGAGAACTAATAATACTCGTAACCAAAATAATGCCGACAAGAAAAAACCGACGAAAAAACTGTCACAGAACAACTTCCGTTCCGTGCCACGTTCCGCGGACTTCTGTACAGATCCTAGAATGTTTGCGTCTTATATCACCACGAATAGAGGCGACAATTGCTTGACCAGCGGAGTCTGGATATATTTGACGTAAGCGCCAAAGTGAGTTTTATTTATTTGTTGAATATTTTTACATGAATGAAAAAAAGTTAGTCAATAATAATTATAGAAAATAATCTTAGCCATAAAACGGTATTTTTTAAAATGTGTTTCTTATATGAGTTCTTAGTTACCTCAAGAAAAAACAAAATTATCAGTGGTTTACGTTTATATTTTTTGTAACGCAACTAGTAATTTTATTTTAATTCCGATCAATAATAAAGAAAGAAAAAGCTTCAATTTATGCATAGTATATTTTTTGGTGTTCATAATGTATACCGATTCGTAGCAAAGATTAATCTAAATAGTGATTTAGCATTTACCTTCCTCTTAATGTTAAAAAACATTAATAGTTGGAATAATATTGTGGTGAAAAAAGAAAATCATCGACATTCCATAAATTTAAAATAAAAAATAACAATGATCAAAAGTCGTCTCCGTTAGAGCAGGGACAAGGATTTAGGTAAACCTCTTTCGTTTACTGGAAATTGAGGTCACCGGAAGAAGAGCATTTTTTTTTCTTAGTGACAATTTATGATTGACAATAATCATACCACTCAATCGTCCATGTAATTGGGTGCATTAAAGTCTAAATGCCTGCCCACCGACGAATTATGAGCCATTTGCTCTAGGTGAGGATTCTCCTCACCCGCTACCCGCCTATCCCCAACTTCCCCCGCTCGTGAATAATTCATGGGTATTTAGGGGAATGTGGGGCTGACTGCACGCTTACATTTCCATAATTGCCTGAGTGCGTTTTTACTGGCTTTGGCGTGGCATAATGTGATGGAAATTTCCCCCGACAGTGCTGAACCGGAAAGTTCCCAGTAGGCAGATACCCGTATGGGAATTATTTTTAAATGTAAACAGTATATATTATCAGGAACAACTTTTTCTTTTTAACTTATTTTGAAGTAACTTACTATACCCATCATGAAGAAGAAAAAAATATTAAGAAATCTAAACGAAACATGAAACAAAACAAATATGACGCTCAATAAATAGGTTCCAATGGTCGAGTGGTTTAAGACGTCTATCCCGGTAAGACAAGAGATCCTGGGTTCAATTCCTAGTTGTGACCGTTATTATTTAATTTTTCTGTGTCTTGTTCTGTTTCATTTTTCGTTTCAATGTTACATATTTTCTTCAATAGTTGCAAAATTACTTTGTGGCGTAAAGTTTTGAGGTTTTAAATTCTGGTGAACCTGATAACGGGGTGCATTTTTTAGGTGAAAATAATATTATTGGAAAAACTACACTATGTCAATTTCAACGTGACTCCTTATGTACACAGATAATACGTTAAGTCTTCTTCGGGCATCCCCGACTTTTTCTACTATTCATTGCTGTGTACCGCATTGTTACTTTAAAAATACTACAATATTTCGAGTTTAATCCTAATATATATCTCATTCCAATGTAAAGGTAATGCGTTAAGTCTTCCCTGGATGTCCCCGACTTCTTTTAGCATTCAAACCACTCTCCAAACGCTTCTGGTAGTAATAAGAACAAACTGTGAAATTTTCGTCGCAATCGGATGAACGGTATTGGAACGCGTAAGAGACAAACATAGTAACAAACATATTTGTATAAATATAATAATAATATATTTTTTAATTACATTATGAAGATACTTATATAACCATCCTTATAATAATAACTATGGAGGTAACGTATGATTTCTAGTTCGCCCCTGTTCTCACGCCACATACTGTTTAACTTCTGCAATCCTGGTGCCCACTCAGATAATGAAACAAAAAGAGAATCTGATTTGAAGTTTGGTTTAAGCAAGTTGGCTAGAGTGCTAAGTTGCTGAGAGTTTTTAAGACATTCTGCATGTTCTCCCTGAGTGCTCAATCTACCTTGAGTACTTTTTGATTTAATTACTTCTACTGGATGGTAATGGACGGACCATCTCACATAGAATTGGGCTCACGTATTATATTAATTAGATTGCGTCTTACATTTCCTAATCTTAAGTTGACTTGTACAACAGATTTCTGCTCCGTTTCTTCCCACGTTCCTTTATTTTTTTTTCGGACTAATGGTCTTATTTTAGCCAGTAAACGAGGAGAGTTCAATACAATGTATATGTGTCTACGACTTAATCTAACCTAACCTAACGTAACGTAACCTAACCTAACTTATACTAACCTAACCTGACGTAACCTAGCTTAACCTAACCTAACCTTATCTAAACTAACCTAACATAGCAGAAAATGATAAAAGTTCTTAACTAACCGCTAACCTAACCTAACCTAACCTTACCTAACCTAATCTAACCTATCTTAACCTAACCTAACCTAACCTAACCTAACCTAACCTGACGTAACCTAGCTTAACCTAACCTAACCTTATCCCGACGTGGGGACTATCACCAGAAATAGTAAAGACAATATACGACGGGCCAATCGTGCCGATATTTACGTACGGATCAGGGGTCTGGGGAGATATGTGTAAAAGAGTCAAAAATAGGAAAGAATTAGCAAGTATTAAACGTCAATACGCAATAAAAAATTGTAAGGGGCATAGAACAATCTCCACCACCTCAGCTTTAGCCTTAGTAGGAACACCACCAATAGATCTAAAAAAAGCCGACGTTAAAAATATTTACAGAATAAATAGAAGAGGAATACCCGCTCACTTTTTACCAGCTGACAGGGAAATAATGATCACATGCTGTATAAATGAACTACAACATCCAAGGAAAATAGTAAAAGAAAATATAAAAATCGAGTTAGAAAATGGAAATAAAATTAACGAGGATCCCATACAAATGTATACAGACGGAAGCAAACAGGATGGTAAATTGGGCGCAGGAGTAGTAATAAAATGGGAAAGATTGGGTGTCAAAATCATTTAAATTAGAAGACTATTGCACTGTTTACCAAGCAGAAATGTTAGCTATTCAAAAACTCATAGAATGGGTTCAAATGAAGGGAATAATAGATAAAGATATAACTTTAAACTCAGACAGCAAATCATCACTAGAAACATTTAGGGACGAGAGAACTACGAACGATATAGCAAGAGAGTGCTTGGGAAAATTTGAAAAATGCCGTAAAAATAACAACCGGGTAAAATTTCAATAGATTAGAGCACACAAAGGCTTAGAGGTAAACGAAAAAGCAGATGCGGCAGCGAAGAAGGGAAAATTGTTGAAAAAGTGTCCAGACTACAGTTAGGTACCTACAAGCTTCACTAAAATAACATTAAAGAAAGAGACGGAAGAAAAATGATATATCAGATATATGGAAGGAAGCATGGGTAGAATAACAAAGATATACTTCCCAGATATTTGAGCAGAAATTCAAAAGCAGAAAATAGCTTCCATGCAACACAGATGCTGACAGGACATGGATGCTTCAAAGAGTACCTGAAACGCTTCAAGATAATAGACGATGACAAATTCCCATGTGACAAAACATCTACTCAGGACAACACCCATATTTTAGAAAAATGTTCAATTTTTGATGTAGACAGATTTAAATTAAATTACAAATTAGAAAACCTCGGAAACACTGAAGAGAATAGTACAGATATATGGAAACGGAAAAAAACAAGCGAAATATATATAGCGTATTTAGAAAAAATAAACAAAAGAATTAAAGAAATTAATGAAATGAGTGAAAATTAAAGATAAAGTTTGTGTAGGATAAGGAATATTTATAAAAAGAATTAAGAAAAACCTTATGTGTAACAATCAATTTACCCACGACAGATCCCACAAATCCATACAACTTAACCTAACATAACAGAAAATGGTAAATGTTCTTTAAGTGAAATATGTACATCTATATCTGATGAATTTGAGTTATTTCACAATTTATTAATTAAAAATAATTTATAGAATACTTGCGGCATTTTTCAGAGTGGAAGATACTCTCACCACCATTCAGAATTCGAACGTTGCTTGAAATGGCTTCAGCCGTGTTTGGTGATCATATCTGAAAAGATACTCGCTAGGTACTCGCCCACCTTCCATGCCCCATCTCCTTCCACTCCCACTACATTCAGCCTCAAAATATTACCCCAGAGACGGTTGGCAGCAGTTGGGACTCTTGTTCAGTTTTCAAATAATTTTTTTTTTCAAAAATTTACATACCTACATCTATATAAAAGTGTCATAACTAGGTAGACATATATTGTAAAAGATACATAATTTTTTATGTATTATTATTATCTCATGTATTTGAGTAGCCCCAAGATGTAAAAAAAGAAAATTTATTTCGGATTCCTACCACATTTTTTGCCTAGGTCTTATTTATTTTTTATAACGGACTTTTCAACGTTCGGAATATGGTTTAAATTTATAAATTTTCGAATATTTTTTAGGTGTTTTCTTATTGATCATCATGTCAATAATCTTTATAGCTCTCTCGACTGTAGAGAGCTACAAAACGACTAAGATAGGCTATGCAACTATTACATAGGTAATTATTTGGAACTCAATGTTTCTAAATGCCACATCATGTCTTTCACTAGAAACAAGTATATAATTAACTTTCCCTATTCACTCTGCGATGAATCCGTGATCTCAAAAAACGAATGTAAAGATCTTGGAGTCTACGTAGACAGTAAACTTATATTCAATACGCACATTTCTTCAATCACTGCTAGATTTTACAAAGTGTTAGGTTATTGCTGCGTCTGAATTAATTTAAAATCCACGTATGCTAGTAATGCTATATTCCTCACTAGTCAGAAGTACACTGGAATATGCATCGCCTGTCTGGAATCCCGAATACATTTATTTTGTGAATAATATAGAGTGCATACAAAATAAATTTATTAAATACCTCAACAATAATTATATTTGCAATCTCCAATCCCTGAAATCCAGGCGAACGGTAGCTGACATGACATTTCTCTATAAAACAATACACAACGAAATAGACTGCCCAGAACTTCTATCCCAAATAAATTTTAACACCCCATCTAAAAGAACTGGACACACCAACCTTTTTTACACAACTAGTAATAAAACAAACGCTGCAGCCAATTCCCTAATTCTTCGCATCCTTGAAACATTCAACTCAATTCATAAAAGCACAAATACCGATATATTTTTTGATTCTCTCCCTCTATTTAAGAAAAAATTCTTTAGCACACTGAATTCGCACACAAAACACACACATCCACACACATACTAACTAGCATTCTAACTAACTTAACTTAAGTAAAATGTATAATTTATCACATATGTATATATAGTATATATTATTACCCTGGACATATATATAGTATATATATGTCCAGGGTAATAATGACGTTCAACATTTAGATGTACTTCACACAGACTTCAAAACTAAGTTTGAGAACATTTTGACTGTGGAAATGGAATGTTGAAGAATCGGATATGATATGACAAGAAGAACTGATCGGAATAAGCGCTAACAAAGAACTAAAGGGGCAGTTCTGTAGGGCCAGCTACAGAAAGAAATTCCCGTTGCTTATCCTGCTCTATTTTTATTTGGTGTAATACCTCACAAGGGCGCCCCTGTCTACACAATGCAAAAACAGGGGAACCATATCGCCACCCGGTTGTAGGGAAGGCAAGGGAAGGGAATTTTTTTACGAAAAAATAAATGATTATCACATGGGACGTTAATAGTTTTAGGAAAATTCAATATTCGACAGACAGAGTCTAAATGAATATTCAATAACTACTTCTTCCTTTTAACTGGTTTTAAAGGATATACAAATCAATGTAATATGTCACTGAAGAATAAGATAATACTAATAACTCTAAACGAACAACAGACAGAAAAATAAAAAAGATAACGGTCACATCTAGGAATTGAGCCCAGGATTTCTTGTCTTAACGGGACAGGCTTTTAAGTCTAAATTTATATTACGCATTTTTTTATTGAATAGGTACTTTAAAATGGGTTAGAAATGATTTATTTTTTCTATATTTATGGACCTCACTAATGTTATACTGAGGTCTACATATTACAATATTATTGTTTTCCATTATTCTTCTATGGTGTTTTGATTATGTAATACAAAAATGAACAAAAAGTACCTCTTGCTTCTGTTAATTGTGTTGTTTTCATGTCTCTTGTATATGTTATTCTTTATTTTCAAGTGTGTTTTTTTTTCATGAAATATTTTCCCGTTGACTTGATCCGATCTTTCTTGTGTTTTTGAAAGCTTGATTGTTTTAATTACAACCGGAATAATGTTGTTCAATTTTGTCCTGGGTAGTAGTACATATATTTAAATAGTGCTAGTATTATGCATAAATTGCGTATTTACAGAAGAAATTGTTAAGTTATGAAAATAAATGTTATGGTTTATTTTATTATTTTTCTTTATCAAAACACATATTGAAAATTAGTCCCTATGAGAACTATCACTGAGGAAATCTTCAACAATCTTAGAATAAAACTCCTTTGCTTTCATATGTAAATACAAAACACGAGAAAGAAGAACTAACCAATAAATTTTAATCACCAGAACTCAAGGTCAAAAAAATATCCAACAAGCAAATACAAATACAAAATTTGGGCAAAAAATCTTCCTGTACTATGATTCTAAACTTTATAATTTAATCTCACTAATTCAAAACTCACAATGATATAATAACATTTAAATCTCAAATAAAAAGCTAAATATAATACATACGGAAGATAATGAAACACTTAACATTAGTATTTGTAAGATTTATTTCAAGGAAAGGGATTTTTTTTTATAAGAACATTTAAAAAAATATATTTTTCCCAAGTTCTATTTTTGGATTTTATCATTCTTTCTTTTGATTCCTCCCGGTAGTCGATTGAAAAAAGATATTCCTTGGTTGGTACACATTTCTACAAATTAAATAACTTTGGGCATATGTCCATTTCGGTAAAAATAGGTATTTATCTTTTTCTTGTGATTAGAATTCTTATTTTTTTGCAGTACAAATCTTTAAATAAAGGTAGGTATATACTTTCTTTAAATTCTTCAAATAAGTCTCTTGAGTAGTCACATAGTGTTTTCAATATAATTTTATTCTCTTTTTACAATCACTATTTGATCCCCAACTAATATTTATAATTTTCATTAAAATTAAACGTTAATATTTCAGCTATATTTCAGAAAAGTATAGGATTCAGATGCTAATCTCTATTGCAAATACCTTCTGCCACCTACTGTTTAAACCACAAACTGGACTTTAAATTCAGAACGGGGTGAGTGAAGACATCTAATCCAACTTGAGAGAATTAAATACAGATCTGCATGTTTGAATTGAGTGCAACGCAAGAGTATAAATGGACAAAGAAGCTTCTACGAAGATATCCTCCTTATTTTGAAACGTGGTTCTGAACCACTGACACGAATTAAAATAGGACCATTTCGGTTTTCAACTTTGTTCTACCAGTATTGCAATAGAAGATACCCCGATCACGCCTAGAACATAGGTACACGGTTAAAATTTAATTTGCGTCATCTATGCTTCCTCCCTTCAACAACAGGGGTCTATTCGAGACCTATATTTACTCCTTACTCTCCTCAAAAAAACCTCCGCACAGCATCCTCAAAGCTGACATAGAACTGAGGGAAATTATTCTCCACGTGTGTGAAGTCAAGATATAAAACGAACAAAATCGAAGCAATTGAAAACGTAATTGATATAGCTGTTTAATAGTTTTATGAGTACAATGAAGAATATGCTTAGGAAACTTAATCAACAAGGAAAGAATATTTTTTTAAAAATTCGCTATTACTGAAAGGAAATGTATAATCTTATATAATTATAATCTTTGCAATATATTTTACTTATTTGGAAGTGTATGGTTGACTTTTCGTTACAAATACAAATTGTGGTGCTACCTCTTTCTAACACTCTTTAAATTATGTACCTCACCATAGTACAAAAGGAAAAAGAACGACTATTATAAAACCGTCTCATTTTAATACTGTTGATAAAAAAGCAAGCTCTTGAGACGTCACAAGGCTCCTTGTGACGTCACGTAGTTTTAACTATTAGAAATTAATATAAAACTTATTCGACCGGTCAGTGGTTGAGTGGGCATAGCGCTTGGGTCTCACCCGAGCGTCGCGTGTTCGATTCCTCGGCTGGCTAAGTCCTCCATCACAACACAAGCAATATTTTCGGCTTTCTGTGGTGGTAGTAGGAGATTTTCAAACATTGTTGGGTTATTCGTAACCCGGGAATGTTTGTCTTTCTTTTAAAAAAAAAAAAAAAAAAAAATTATAAATATAAATCGTTATTTAATTAGGAGGAAAAAAAGTGAAGTTCCTTATTGAACATGAAACTATACATAACCAAATTAATAAAACGTAACGTTGCTTGAAATTGTTTTGGCCGTATTTAGTGACAAAAACTGAATTTTCGGCTGCATCCCCACCATCCTATTTCTTATCTCATTTTTCTTCATACTTATACCCCAAAATCGGGAATGCCAAATCCCTAAACTCCATTTGTAATTTTTGTAATCACCAAAATACATAGTACATTTTTTTTACAATTTCGTTCGGAAAATTTAATTAATTAAGAATCGATACCTTACTCGTATGACGTAATAAATTTACTTGATAGGAAATCTCATAATTTTTTTTTAAGGTATATTTTCAATTATTTTTTTCTGCCTTTAATGTAAATGGGAAGCTACGTTGGTTTACAGATATTTTGCCAGTTGTCACTGAGGAATGGAACGTAGAATGGTAGTTTAACTGTAAAGGATGTGTGATATATATTATAAAATTGTAAAAACAGAGATATAATCTTAGCGGTCATTTGAGATGTAGAATGTAGATTTCTGCTAAATAGATAGATACGTACTTGAAACAAGTGGGGGTATCTAACTGACTAAAATAGCTTCATGCGGGGTAACCGTGCGCGTTGAGGAAGTGTAGGCGGCGTTGATGTTTGCGACGAATTTGTACATGCTTCACCTGGGCTTATACCTCAATTCTGCAGTGCTTGAGGTCAACTTAAATCTGTTTGTGTGTACAATGAGCCCTACGTAGAAAATATAACTCGACTCTTTTAAATCTTGGTTTTCTTATTTGTTTCACCTCCATTACCGATGGGTGCTATTATGTAACTAATTATGTCAAAACGGTGTAGTACATGGCAATTTATACTAAAATGGCGTTAGTTTTACGGGTAGGAAGAGGCTATTCTTATACAGATAAACAGTAATTTGTTAAAAATGTGATGTGGTAAGTGTCCGGAATTTTATGAGTGCGTACACTTTCACATATTCACAAAAGCGATTTCAAATAAATATATTTCAACCTACGTTTGATTCTTGTGGTGAAATATTTCGCGAGTAAGAAAGCATTTGAATAGTTCATTTTGCATCCGAGAGCAGATTTAAAGCGGAGTGTGAACATTTACACTACGGTATGCGCATGCTTACCTCGTCCGCATTTGTGTCAAGTATACGCAATCGCCATGCATTTAAACTTTTTGCCTAATGATCTTAAGCTTTTAATACAAAAATTCTAATGTAAAAAATGCGTACGGTTACCCCACTTGACTCAAGTCACTCTAGTAACTATAAGTTTTCAACGTGTTTTTAATGAAATTCTGAATCAATATACATATATTTTTTTAAATTTGTGGACACATACGCAATGTTCAAAAATACAACTATTTTGAGACACTAATTTTGCTTTCGTGCAAAGAACTATCTACCGTTTATCACCCATTTATTAGTTTCATAATAATCACCATATTGGACACTTATTTCCCAAGAAAATACATAAATAATCATCAATTATTGTACTGGCAAACTAAGTACCGTACCTCAGTACCATGTAATTTTCCATATTGTAACGGTCTTATAAAATGATAATATTGAATTTAAAAACAATTGGATAATTTGACACGCAATTTGGATTGATATAAAAATAATCACCCTCTTCGTTCGCTTGCTTCGTAACAAATTCTCAACCATTGTAAGCACTAAATTCTTAATGTTAGAAATTCTCATTCTCTTAAGCCACTTAATTTTTCGTTAGGTGATAAATATATTATAAACTCTCTTGAGAAATTAATTGACTTTCCTTTACTTTATTTTTACCAATTGACACGATTTCAAAATGGTAGGATTCTCATAATGTTTCTGTATCCTAGTCGGAAAAAGTTTGAATGTCTAAGTAGGAGTCAAAGTGGAAGTGGATGGTAATTTGTTGCTCACAAATCAAAGACGGTAGCAAAGAGCGTCCTCTAACGAGAAGTAATCTCATTAACTTCTGAGGAATAGAAGCAACAAAATCAGGGTTGTCTCTATGGATTTAAAATTTATTTCCACATTACAAAAAAAAACGGAAAGTAATTTAAAAAGCAGAAGTAAATTGAAATGTGTTAAGAATAACAGGAAAATACAATAATTTCAGGAGACAAAAAACTACCCGTAAAACATTTATATTTTTTTCATATTATCCATCGATTTTTATTAAAATATGTATTTATACAAATAGATTTTTACAAAAAAAAACGATTGTTATTATTATTATAAAATAATATTTTTTTCTTTGACTGATTATTGAACCTTCCTTCCCAGGTACCTACTGGAGTCAACCACGCTAAAAAACTGAGTCAAATCCCGATTAGGTAGGACCGATTTTTATTTCGTATATTAATTATAATTGCTGTACTGTCATCCAATTTCAGAGATATGCGTGTGTATGTGTGATTGCCATCCAAATTAAGTGTCATTGACAACGAGTCTATCTGCCGAATTTCAGTTCAACCTGATACTTGAAGTGGATTAATTTCTACATCCAAGATTTGAATTAATTCAAGTTTTGCAGATTCTTGACAGCTATCACTAATAAAAAACAGTTGTTCCTAATAAATCACACGCCCATCGCTTTCGAGTATGACCTTTGTAACAATTAATCTTACCTGTATTAATACTTCCCTAAAAGGAATCTCAAGATATATGTGGGTAGATTAAATGCTTGCACCAGTAATAAAACTCTTATAGCAAATATAAGATTTATTTTATAAAATGCGGTTTCTAACAACATAGCTCTAGGAAATTATAAAAGAAACAAGAGACTCAATATAAAGGTTATATCTCAAAGCGTGTCGAGATAGAAATACTCGATAGTTAAAAATGCAAGTCATGTCAGTTGAAAATTTTACAAAGAATAAATGATGCTATGAGAATAAAATGGGCGCCAGCTCAGAATTAGTTAATTCTGAACAAATTTATAAATTATCAGTGTAATCCCTAAGAAACTTAAATATATCAAACTCAATTTAAAGGGCCTTTTACGTAAATTCAGGTTCCGCCAAAGTCAGCAAGTTTTTCAGAACGTCTCGTGCCACCGGGACTCGAGCCACAACTGTCGAACCAAGTCCAAACGATGCGCACTTCAGACTCGATCGCCAAACAAGACGGCAACTTGAGAATGCTGAATGTCAGTCCGGTAGGTATTTTAACGGGCGAGACTGCTACACCTTTGGTTATTTATCCCAACGAAGAAGTTATACGATGAAAAATTGATCCCAACGGTAATCGGTTAGATATACACCTCGTCCAGTCTGTTCCCAGTTTGAAGATTATAGCAACACTTCTTCACGGACCTTCAGGCATTCAAATTTTGTTCATGCCTTCCTCAAATATTCTTTAGTTACTTCAACTTTTAATTGACAGCTTCCACCGATCCCAAATTGCACTTAGCTATCGGCCCAAACCATCCATGAAAGAGTTCTGTTTCTCATTTTTATGTGAAACCACACAAGAGTCTGACGTGTCTGGAGCCAGTGAGACTGTTGCATTAGAGGAGAATGAGATGGGGAAGACGACGGTAGAGAATTACCTGGCATATTCAGTTTTGATCACCAAACACGGCCAAAGCCATTTCAAGCATCGTTTCAATTCTGAATGGTGGTCTTACACCAGGGCGATACCTAGAGTATCTTCCACTCTGGAACGTGTCGAAAATATACTATTTACAATTTTTTAAGTAAAACCTATTAATCAAATAAAATTTACTTTCGCGATTTACACCTATAACCTCCGGCTTGCTAGTCGAGAACCTTAAATCATTAGCCGTCCCAATCAAAACCAAGTAGTAAGTATCCAGCAAAATTTCACTTCTACAGATGTTTCTTCTTCTTTCCAATGCTAAATAAAGCGTAAATGTTAAATTTGGCATCTTACCAAAACGTATTAAAATATTTCCTTTTTTTATAAATACAACATTCATGGTAAGAATCTGCAAATACACATACATCAGAATAAGACGTGTGAAAAGATTGATTTCTCTCTCGGGTTGTAAAATTTTATGATTCATTACCTTTTTAACCCTTATTTTTTTAAGGCTTTGAATTTATTCTCCCGGCTTTAAGGGTAGCGGGCAGTGGACAGCCCTAACCCAATCATCCGCTTCTCTGCACGAGTCGCTGAACAGCTGGGAAAAAAATGTCTTTCATTTTAGCACTCTGATGTTACTTCGTTTTTACCTTTAAGGCTTTATGTACTCGTACATTAATGCCTTTGAAAAAAATTTGATTTAAAAATTATCCGTAAATCTGAATGTAAATATTATTAGGATTCGATGATGCTGAGTGTTTAACCGAATTAGGAAAAGTACAGAAAAGAATCTTAAATTTGATTTTATCTTTTTCTCACTTAGCTTACAGCTAATACTCATTCAGCTTTATAGCTGGAATTTATTTATCTTGTTTAATCATTAACGAAATGGAAATTATGAAGTATATTAATTTATTTCGCAGTAGGATGGCTGAATAAGCCTGTCGACCCAAGGGTAGGTAAGCAAATAAACCGAATGCTACAAAACCGAAACCTACGCATAAAATTTAGTTCGCTGCAATAAGGTGACGTTCTGTAGAGCATGTGGAACTTTTCTGCGCAGGGTCTTATAGCATTTGGTTTATGTCGATTACTTACCGACCCGTGGGTCGACGGGCTGAATTTACGTATTTCATAAAGACGAGAAAATTGATGATCCTGTATCTCTACGAGTGACAAACTAACACAACTTGTTTGTTCAAAAGCTGGAACGCACCGAAAATCGGTGTTAAACGAGGACGATTCAATTGTAAAAAATAAAATGGTGCCAAAGTTCGAAACTCTGCCCAGATTGCTGATGTTTTTAAAAAATATGTAAAATTATTTGTATCCCAATGTTGTTATCTAATTGGAGTTCTTCGAAAAAATGGTAATGCGTATAGAAAAGCGAAGTTTTGAACATTAAAAAAACAATACACATTTTCCTATCGAAAATATAATGATAAAGAAAAACATTTTGAAAAAACGTAATATTCTTGGCGTAGCGAAGTTGAATGAATAGCTTTATTTTTAACCATTTTTCAAGTCTCAAGAATACGACGAATTTGCTTTGTTATTTTAATGTAATATTATTTTTGAAATATTTTCAGAGCCTTACATATTTATTTTTATGCTCCAGAAACGACGAAATTGTATTATAATTTATTTTATTTTATATCTTGTTTGAATTTCTTCAAAAATAATATTTGGTACCTAAATAAGTCGAAGCAACAGACAATAAATGTTTGTTGCTTATTTTAATTTAACGCCTCGTGTGAAAATCGAAAATAAATATTTTTTGAAATATTACGCTTCCGCAAAACGATAAATTAATAAACAGTCTAAAAAATAAACTCTGAGTCGCTTTTTAAATTTGAAAAAGCCAATAGATGTAAGATTGGGTTACCATTTCTGTTTTACCATCTATTTATGGAGGTTCAAACATTTATACGAATGTCTTAATAATATAATTGTTTTAGCCCTGATGACGATGGCATGAGCAGTGGCGTAATGAGGGTTATTCTCACCAACATTTTTAACTGCTGCAGCATGTAATGAGCAAATGATAATATCACTTCCTCCAACCCTACACCTTTTGACCACTTATATAGAATTTTAATGCGATTAACAGCGACAAGCTAAGTACCTAAACAACCATGTTACAGAGGGATGAATTGACGGCCTCGCAGTTGTGAGGTAATCTCTCATTGTGCCACTAATGACGTAAGTATTATTTTTTATAAATTTTGCACTTATTGTAAAAATCATCAATTTTGATGTGCAACTTTTTAAAAGACAGTATTCTTTTATCTATTTCATTTTTTTCTCGATATGTGGTATGACATATCGAGAAAATATCCATAAAAATTGAAAATATCTCCCGAGTAAAAATAAATAATAATATTAACAGTAATTGTTGATTGAAGTACTGGTACATATCGGATTATTTGGCGTGTTGGAAATAAACCGACGTAGCTCAGTGGTCCAGAGCACCTGACCGGACATCAAAAGGTGCGGGTTTGATTTCCGTCGGTGGGATTTATTTTTACTCGGGAGATATTTTCAATTTGTATGGATATTTCAGGCGAAATTTGAATAATGCATATTTCGCGTCGCTATTGTAACAATCGGCTTAACTTTAAAATTTATTTCTTATTTTTGTTATTATATGAACGAGATAAGAGTGAAGTAGGAGTTTTCTTACAAATTCCTCAAAAAAAACGAATATGTATTCGAAATACCGAGTTCTCATTTTTTCTACGATTGAGGTAAAAAATTAAGTAAAAATGTGGTTAGCGTTTTTGGTAACTTTTTTCACGTTTCATATTGAAATTTTAATATTTATAAAAAAATATGTTTATTTTATATGCACACTTCGAAAAGATAATATCAAGTTACTAAAACAGTATTTATTTTTACGGAAAATTAAAAAAGAGATGTTTATAGTGCATTTGAAATACACAGAAAACATTTCCAACTGAACAAAGTGATGAAATTACTGAAGTGATTCAAAAACAATTTCTTTATCTTAAATTTGTGTGATTTCTTTGTTGTTATTATTTTTTATCTTGAATACAATACAATCGCCAATTAACAATCATCAAGCAATGCCTTGTTACAAACACGTTTAGATTCAAAACACATTGTGTTTACTGATTCAAAAATTCTTGTTTATCTTAGATTCGTGTGATATTTGCGTTCTTTATTAAAGTTTAACTTTAATACAATACTATTATATTATATATTAGTGTATAACTGTTACGGAGACTAGGAAAAATAAATAAATACATTTGTTCAAAGCTCCAACTGACGCATACAAACAATATAGGCCTAACAATTATTTTTATAAGCAATAATTATTAGCCTGAAACCCTCATCCACATTGAAAAATCTCCTGATAAAAGATACATGACGCCAACGGGACTTGAACCCGTGTCCTTTCGATTTCCGGTCGACAGCTCTGACCACTGAGCTATGGCGGCTTATCAGCTATGTGTTTCAGGCTAATAATTATTGCTTATAAAAATAATTGTTACCCTTTGTGCTATGCATAAAAAATCTTGTCTTAAACGTTAGTTTACCAAAAAATAATAATTAATATTTGACAAGTTCTAGTATTTTCACTAAAAATGTAGACAATTTGTCTCGACGCCATCTAGTGTAGAGAGTTAGCACTTACAATGCCTTTCTCATATAAAATAAAGTTGGTTGTTTCAGGTGAAAAAATGTAACAAGCAGTAATTGTTGAATGAAATACTAGTATTTATTGAATTATTTCGCGGATAAGAGATAAGCCGCCATAGCTCAGTGGTCAGAGCTGTCGACCGGAAATCGAAAGGACACGGGTTCAAGTCCCGTTGGCGTCATGTATCTTTTATCAGGAGATTTTTCAATGTGGATGAGTGTTTCAGGCTAATAATTATTGCTTGTAAAAATAATTGTTACCCTTTGTGCTATGCATAAAAAATCTTGTCTTAAACATTAGTTTACCAAAAAATAATAATCAATATACGCCTAACCACATTCAATATTTTCAAAATCTTTTCTAAACACGAATTAACCCAAGAAATAGTTTATAATAAAAACACATAAATTTGTTTTTGACCACGATAGTTTTATTTTCACTCTACCGGTTTCGGAAGATCCCTTCCTTCGTCAGGAGAATATTTAAAACTAATCTACTACACAAAATATTGACACATAAATACAAAAATGTTAAGTGTTTGAGAGAGATGTCGACAAAGTGGAAGGGGTAATTACGGGAATTCCAGGAAGAACAGAGCGGTTAACTGGAAATATGTCAAGAATAGGACTATAAGACAGATTAATTTGGTTATTTATTATACTGGAGTTATTATTGATGGCTTTTCTGATTTCAAGTGCTTCTAAATTGTCTAATTTTTTGCCTTTCTTACTACGGTGAAGAATTTTAACGCCTGTATCTTTACTAAAAGTATGATCGGTGGAAATGAGATGATTGGCAAACTCCGAAAAATTATTGTTATTTAAACATCTTAAATGTTCGGTGATTCTAATATTTATATTTCTAGTTGTCTTACCTATGTAGAACGATTGACAATCATTGCAACATAGTTGGTAAATGCCTGAGTGGCTAAATTTGTGATCTTTATCTTTAGTATTTTTAAGTAATTTTCCCAAGTTGTTATCAGTATAGAACGCGGGTTTAATGTGGGTAGGCAAATTTTTTGAACTAAGTGAAGAAAAATTGGATATGTATAAGATTTTACGCCATTGAAAGGGATTTATGATTTTATTATTAGTTTCAGGTGTACCAAATAAAAATGTATTCGTCGAAATGAGTTTAAGTTTTTTATTCAGGATTTTATCAATTAAGTGTGTCGAGTAACCATTATTTAGAGCAATTTGTTTTATTTTTGACAGTTCAATTTCAAAATTAACAGCTGATAGTGGGATTTTTACTAAGCGGTGTACCATTGAATGATAGGCAGAATGTTTGTGTGATATCGGGTGGTTTGACGTGTTATGTATAGTTATATCCGTGAATGTCGGTTTACGATAGATGTTAAATTCAATTGTATTATTTATTGAAGTTAGTGTTAAATCTAGAAAATTAATCGATGCATTACTGCCTACCTCTACAGTGAATTGAATTTTTTTATGAAATGAATTTATAAGAAGAAGGAATTTAGTTAGTTGCCGCTCTGTTCCCGTCCAGATACAAAAAATATCGTCTACATATCGTTTCCAAGTGAGAACATTATTTAAGAGTGATGACTTACAATTAAAAATCTTATTTTCTAAGTTATTCATAAAAATATCTGCCAAAAGTGGGCTAGTAGGAGCTCCCATAGGTAGCCCTTGGCTCTGTTGGAAGACGCAGTTGTTATACTGGAAATAATTTTGATTAAGGCACATATTGAATAAACGAGACAGGTCATCAATCATATCTTTATCTAAATTAGAGGATTTTAACATATCTACAATTATTTGTTTGCAATCAGTAGTTGGAACATTTGGAAATAAGTTAATTACATCAAACGAAATTAGCTTAGCATTATTGGGAATGAACAAGTCCTTAACTGAATTTATTAAATCAAATGAGTTTTTAATGGTATATTTGGGTGAAAACACATTAAAATTGTTGAAGACATTAGTGATATGAGAAGCTATTATGAAATTCGGGGAAGCACAGCATGACACGACAGGACGAATAGGTTCATTGATTTTATGTATTTTTAAAAACCCGTACAACTTGGGAATTTTAGGATTAGACTGCAAGAATTTATTCTGGTTAGGATAATCATCTTTAAAGATTTGGGATTTGCATGCATTTATTGAATTTTTTATATCTATTTGAAATTTATTAGTCGGATCTTTTTTTTATAATAACGAAGTCGTCACTTTTTACGAAGTCTTCCATTTTTTCGTGGTAGTCCATTTTGTTCATTATGATCACAGTGTTTCCTTTGTCTGCCCTAGTAAGCACTAAATCCTTTTCAGCCAACGTTTTGCGAATTTTATTGGTGCATAAAATTTCTAGATGTATGACCTTTTTAATTTTATCTTTAGTTATTAGATTTTTAATTGTACCCAAGTTGTACGGGTTTTTAAAAATACATAAAATCAATGAACCTATTCGTCCTGTCGTGTCATGCTGTGCTTCCCCGAATTTCATAATAGCTTCTCATATCACTAATGTCTTCAACAATTTTAATGTGTTTTCACCCAAATATACCATTAAAAACTCATTTGATTTAATAAATTCAGTTAAGGACTTGTTCATTCCCAATAATGCTAAGCTAATTTCGTTTGATGTAATTAACTTATTTCCAAATGTTCCAACTACTGATTGCAAACAAATAATTGTAGATATGTTAAAATCCTCTAATTTAGATAAAGATATGATTGATGACCTGTCTCGTTTATTCAATATGTGCCTTAATCAAAATTATTTCCAGTATAACAACTGCGTCTTCCAACAGAGCCAAGGGCTACCTATGGGAGCTCCTACTAGCCCACTTTTGGCAGATATTTTTATGAATAACTTAGAAAATAAGATTTTTAATTGTAAGTCATCACTCTTAAATAATGTTCTCACTTGGAAACGATATGTAGACGATATTTTTTGTATCTGGACGGGAACAGAGCGGCAACTAACTAAATTCCTTCTTCTTATAAATTCATTTCATAAAAAAATTCAATTCACTGTAGAGGTAGGCAGTAATGCATCGATTAATTTTCTAGATTTAACACTAACTTCAATAAATAATACAATTGAATTTAACATCTATCGTAAACCGACATTCACGGATATAACTATACATAACACGTCAAACCACCCGATATCACACAAACATTCTGCCTATCATTCAATGGTACACCGCTTAGTAAAAATCCCACTATCAGCTGTTAATTTTGAAATTGAACTGTCAAAAATAAAACAAATTGCTCTAAATAATGGTTACTCGACACACTTAATTGATAAAATCCTGAATAAGAAACTTAAACTCATTTCGACGAATACATTTTTATTTGGTACACCTGAAACTAATAATAAAATCATAAATCCCTTTCAATGGCGTAAAATCTTATACATATCCAATTTTTCTTCACTTAGTTCAAAAAATTTGCCTACCCACATTAAAGCCGCGTTCTATACTGATAACAACTTGGGAAAATTACTTAAAAATACTAAAGATAAAGATCACAAATTTAGCCACTCAGGCATTTACCAACTATGTTGCAATGATTGTCAATCGTTCTACATAGGTAAGACAACTAGAAATATAAATATTAGAATCACCGAACATTTAAGATGTTTAAATAACAATAATTTTTCGGAGTTTGCCAATCATCTCATTTCCACCGATCATACTTTTAGTAAAGATACAGGCGTTAAAATTCTTCACCGTAGTAAGAAAGGCAAAAAATTAGACAATTTAGAAGCACTTGAAATCAGAAAAGCCATCAATAATAACTCCAGTATAATAAATAACCAAATTAATCTGTCTTATAGTCCTATTCTTGACATATTTCCAGTTAACCGCTCTGTTCTTCCTGGAATTCCCGTAATTACCCCTTCCACTTTGTCGACATCTCTCTCAAACACTTAACATTTTTGTATTTATGTGTCAATATTTTGTGTAGTAGATTAGTTTTAAATATTCTCCTGATGAAGGAAGGGATCTTCCGAAACCGGTAGAGTGAAAATAAAACTATCGTGGTCAAAAACAAATTTATGTGTTTTTATTATAAATTATGATGAGCCACAAAGTGAATGCTTTTTACAATTACGCAAGAAATAGTTCTTCAGCGTTAAAGTATAGTTCCACAAACTTAGCCAAAACATTAACCCTAGCTTTGCTGACTTCGTTTACGAACTTAGTTTTAGCAGAGTAGGTAAAATAGAAGTAGGCTACGGGTTACGGGAATGCCGGTGAGGTAAGGTCATCAAACGTTACTACTGCCCACAAACATCCAAGGCAATAAAAGCCAAGCAAGTTTCCACGTTACGATTCGCCTCAGAATGACCGTTACATCATTTGGAACTACTTTTTTCCGAGTAAACAGACAGAACTCTTATAAACTACTAGACTCAGGATCGGAAGCGAATAAATTTGACAGGCTTATGGAAAGTTTTGTAGCATTAATATGTTGTACCTTTATATGACTTACCATGTTGATTTTTTATTTGTCAAAAAAACTAGTTTATTAATAAAGTTTTTCTCAAATTGTGTACCTACCAACAGCCAGATGCTTATGTTATTTTTAATGATATGAAAACGGGTGGCAAGTTTACGTAAAACCTTACTGATCTTGTGTGCTATCATTCATTTTTTATTCACTTCTTTAACAGTTTTTCAGTCCTTTTAATGAAAGTAAACAGACGAAATTGTGTGTTTTCTTAGCGACATAAAAAGGCCATTATTAAACTATTTTTTTTTTTTTATTTTTTTTTTATTTGGTTTACGCCCAGCCCGGCTTTTTCATGTATTTTTAAAACAGAACATATCCAATGAGATATATATATTTTTTATATAGATTACACAACAAAAATTTAAAGCATGATATAATAGTAAACTGAATATAAAACAATATTAGTAAAACATTTAACAGTTACATAAAATAATGTAGAAACTTGAAAAATACTACATATTAGATAAATCACTAAAACTACATAACCATTTATAGAAATGAAGAATAGGAATGTAGTCAATAAATATATCGAATTTGTTGCCAAGATCATGCATCCTATTGGTTATTGAGTGTGTCTCATAGTTAGTTGTGTACGTTTTGAAGAAGAATGATATATGTTGTCTTGTATTCCTAGTCGGCAAATGAAATATAATAGTGGCAACGCACACACACACACACACACACACACACACACACATACAGACAGAAGGTACGGGTTCAATTCTCAATATTTTTGGGACATATTTTCAATTTTTGGATATTATGGATATTTCAGGCGACCAATTATTGCTTATAATAATTTGTTATCCTTTGTGCAATGCATAAAACCTTGTCTTATAAACATAAGCTAATCATTAAAAAAAATAAGTCTCTGTTGTATTAATTTGAAGAAAGACTACCTAAAATTAGGTTGAGCATTTTGGAGGAGGCCCACCACTTCCCCGCCCTGTTTTAGGTACTGATGGTACCCCTTCAGAGCTCTCGCAAGGACGCTAATTTTTTAAAAAACGAATCTACATTTAAAATTTCAAAACAAGACCTCCAAAATGTCCATGCATACGATGTTATTCGCAGTATGCAAGTGCTGTGTTTTAATAATTTTAGTAAGTTCTATTCTACTTGGTTAATTTAATAAAAACACATTTACAAAATGTCAACAATAGGTAGAGAAGAATTAAAATAATACACAGCCACCTACAAAGAGAACAAAAAAGAAAAATGGTAAAGTATGCGCCTCTTTCTGTGGTGAAGGGGGTGTCGATACCCACTAACAGGCAGACCTAGGGAGAGAAAGCTGGGCGTTGGATTGGCTTCACGAGAATCAGGTTCCGCGCCCCTAAGCCAGGAAACCGGTTGTGCCTCGACGAGAAGTGTGAGTTGGGGTTGGGAATATCCCGAAGACCATGAGGAGAAAGCGTCGGAATACCTGGAGGCAGGGCGGAAGGTTGCCGATCCACGTTCGGCCCATCCTCAGTCCAGTTCCTGACCTCAGGGGAGGCGCTGCGAGCAGACGATGACACAGATCCCTCATCGTGATTTGATCTTGAAGTTTGATATGCACGGACGAGGTCTTCTGTCACCCCAGAGTTGGGGTACGCCGGACTGACACAAGAAAAATATAAGTTCAGTGCTACTACCAGCAAGCAGGTCACTCTATAGTAGAAAAGAAAGAACAAGATACAAAGCAGTGTATAAAAATAAAAGAAAATCTTAAAAAAATTATAAGCAGAATCAGTCTGTTACAAAATATCCAAAATAACCTGCAATAAGAGATAGAAAGTAAACATTAGATGCAAATAATAAACATTAGTATAATCAGGAACAGAAAATTTGTAGAATGCTAATTAATACAGTAAATAAACAGAAAGAAAAAGAAGAAAAAAAACAGTTATAAATATGTACATGAAAACAATTGTCTCGTAGTCCATTGTGTCCAGGAGCAACACCTGGCGTTAAAGCTATCGATTTTAGTCTAGTACTCGACTCTAAGATCAGACCATCTCTCAACCCAGATCTTTGTATACTTCCTCAGACACTCGAAATTCACTTTGTTCGAGACGAGATCGGAGTTCCAAACCGGTCTCGTTGTTACTTCCAAACCGGCCAATAATTCATCTCTTGCATCCATCATAATCTCACAGTGCCACAAAATGTGCTCAGCGGTTTGATCAGAACTACCACACGCGCAGTTTGGATGTGGGGACAGGGAGAGTCTATGTAGTCTCCCCCTGAACTCACCATGTCCTGACAAAATTTGGGTCATGTGATGATCCAATTTAATGTGGGCTCCTTCCATTCTGATTTTAACTGATGGGAAGAAGGAGAAAGTCCATCTTCCCATATTCGACCTATCCCAGCGAGATTGCCACTCGTTGAGTGACAAATCACTCATTTGTCTAAGCAGTCCAGGAAGAGTCCCGACACCGCCTGGCGTAAGAGTTACGCCGAGATGGGTAGCGGGGAGTCCCCTGGTCAACTTTTTCTTCGTTAAAACCTCCCTAATTTCTAGATCGATTGGCAAAATACCGGCCAACACGGGCAAAGCGTCTGAAGCAACGGTTCTATAAGCACCGGAGAGCGCCAGCAAGGGGGTTCGCTGACCCCTCTTGAGAGCCGAGAGTATAAGCGAATTCCCCAAACGGTGCTCCCACACAGAGGCAGCATACGAGACTTGCGCCACGTATGTACCCCTATAAAGTAGTCGCAGCGCTGGGGATCGCAACCCCCACTCAGCTGTAGAGATTCTTCTCAGTTTCAAGAAGAGGGCCTGGGCCTTGCTGGAGACCTCTTTAACATGAGTTAAAAAGGAAGACGATCGATCTAGTGTTACACCAAGATATTTGACAGAGTCTGCAAATTGAATAGTGGAGGCTCCCATTCTGATGAAAGGATTTCTTCCTCTACTGAGGGTGCCTTTCATCAAGAGTCCCACGGTCTTTTGGGGGGCAAAGTTCAACTTGTTCCTCTCACCCCAACTGAGGATTGCTCGCAAACCTTCTTCAGCCTTTCTTTCCACTTCCCTTCTGCTGTCCCCCGAGACCAGATACAACTTATCATCAGCGTAGTCGACCGATGTGCATCCTTCAGGAAAGGGTAACCTGGAGGAGTCATCAAAATTTATATTCCAATATTTAGGTGCCAATATGGAGCCTTGTGGGCATCCCTTATCAACCTTACGCACTATTTTCTGATCACCATAAACGATCTCTATTGTGCGATCATTTAAGTAATCGCAGTTGATTTTAAAAAGGTCTGGTGGGCAGCCTCTATTTTTAATTTTGGTGATCAACATCGGCCACCACGCGTGATCGAAGGCACCAGTTATATCTAAGAAGATTCCAATGACATACTTCTTTGGACAGACCTTCACCCATTCAAGCGCATACATAATGGCGTGCTCGGTAGATTTCCCAGGGACGAAGCCAAATTGTCGCTCACATGCTGGTGAAAGATATTGCTGCAACCTGTTATTTATTAGTGTTTCCAAAATTTTGCTGAAAACAGGCAAAAGGGTGATTGGACGGTAGGCCTTCACGTCCATCCTGAGTTTGTCGTTTCCCTTTGGGATAATCTTGAGCACACCTCTCTTCCATTCCGTAGGGAAAACTCCTCTACGCAGACATGTTTCCATAACCTGGAACAACTCTTCCTTGGCATGGATCCAGACGTTCTTCGCTATTATACCATTAAGACGATCGTGCCCTGGTGCCTTCTTCGGACCCAAACCCTTAATTATAACATCAATTTCAGCCTTAGTTACTTTTAGCGTTCTATCCTCACTGGCGAGGATCCTAGGTTGAAGCCGTGACAGAGCTCTTATCTGTTTGTGGTGGTCGTTTTCCCCGATTACTGAGTCTAATGGAACTAATTTATCCAACAAGGTGTTTAGTGTGCTGGTCACATCGGTACATTAGGTTGAGCAATGCGGGTGGTTGTGATTTGAGGTCTGCAGTGTGCTTTAGTGTTCGGAACTCTGAGGGTCCGGTATTTAACCAGACAACCCTCCAGCCAGCGCAGCGGTGGGGGTCCCCAAAATTCTAAAGGATTCCTTACTGAAATGGGCTCACTTAAAGTGATCCTTAAAACTTTACTGTGGAATGTGAGTTGGCTTTGGGCAAATTAATCAAACAATGGAAGCGAATTGTAGAAAGAGGAATATTTTTATTTATAATTTTGAGACAGTTAATTCATGGTGGAATTCCAATTTAAAAAGTTTTATTTTAAAACTAACTAACTAACTAACCACGACGCCGTTTCTCCGCAGGGGTAGGCAGAGAAGACGGACAAATAACTCGGTCTTGGCACACACTTCTTGCCTCATTCACATTCATACATCGTCTCATACATACTCTTCTATTATTCTGACTCTTGACATGGCCCGACTCGAGTATCTGATTCACTTGATCGTGCCATGTCTTCCTCGGGCGTCCCCGACTTCTGCTACCATTCAAATTTGCATCATATATCCTATCTTAGCTCAATCGCTCTGTATGCCCATTTTATTCTACACGTTTTATTTTATTTATTTATTAATGTCCTAAACGGCTTTTACATAATCATTGTAATTAAATAATAAAAAAACAACACCATGGCATAAATAAATATTAAAAATATTTAAAGAATAAAGCATACAATTTAATAAACTTTTAAGTTACTATCACACTAACTTGAAAGAACCTTTAAAATTTATATACGTGTAGTAATTTTATTTTTTTTAAATGAATTGAAAATACTTATACAAGTGCATAAATTATGATTACTCGTTATTTAAATTAAATAAAAAGTGCTGAACTAATTGGGCTTTGAGTGTGTCTATATTTAGTCAATGGTGTCAAGATTTACAACAAAAATATCAGCAACATCATTGTATAAGCTCATTGCCCAGTCTTCCCTCCATCAGATTGAACACAGTTAATGTTGTGAAATAATAATTCCATCTAGTATGTTTCAAAGCTACATGAAGAGACAACAAAATTATAGCGTTTTATATTGCTATGCAAGGGTTTTAAATGTTTTAAATCAGATATTAAGGTGACGTGTTATCTTACATCGAAATAATGACTCGATGATAAGAAAGCGAATAAAGTAACACTCATTTTTCCTCGACCGAAGAAAAATTCTCGCTAAATTTATCTATGTGACTTATTTTTTCCTTTAGACGTCTTCATAATGCTGCCATAATTATTTGTTAAGGCGATGCCATACGTAGTAATGCAAAATCATGCGTTTTTGGTTTGAAAATTTGGTCGCCTACAAATGTTTCAGATGCTTTAATTAAATACAGCAAGTAGAATACATCTTGGCTTTTGAAATAATCGAATATTTTTTAGATAAGTTTTTTTATAAGCCCAGAAAAAAATAATGTATTATGTCTATGAAAACCGCTTTAAAGTTCAAAATCTTCTACTTACGAACCCATTTTCGGTTATAATTTTTTTGTATTATGTGGCAAATTAAGTTATTTATAAAATGATCGAAGAAAAATTAAATATTTATGCCTGAACATCCACAAAATAAAATAAAAGGCACTTTTTGGCCATGTTTTTTTCTTGCATTAATCAAAACTGGCGGATGGTGTTAAGCGGGAATTTAAATCTTATTGCCAACTACGTAAGGGTTGTTATTGATAGCGGCTTAATTGAAAATATTACACGACGTAGTGCATCGCCATAATTGATCAATTTTCAAAGACGTACGAATAATTACTTTCGAGACATAAATTCTTTAGGTATTTCCGTGACGGCCTCCATGGTAAGACTCTCGACTAGCAATCTGGAGGTCGCGAGTTCAAATCCCGACATGCACAAGTATTTTTTAAATTGATTAATGTGTGTTGAAAAATAATGTATTGAGTATTTGCGGCACGATCAGAGTGGAAGATACTACCAGTATCGCACTGGTGTAAGACCACTATTCAGCTTTGGTCGTATTTGTTGACCAGAATTGAATAGCCTTTCCCACATTCCTCTTCACCATCTCCACCCCCCTCCCAGCTACCTTCAGCCTCACCACAAACCCAATTGGGGATGTTATAGATGGGATTCGCTGATTCCAGAAGGTTGGGACTCAGGTGTAATTAAACATACTAATTTCAGCTGTCGGCGCACGGGTGCATGAATTCGAATTTCACTTTTTATGTGAATAAAGCACAAAAGTCCCATCTGCTCCCAACCATCTGGATCTAGTGAAACTATTGCATCCGCAATTGGGGTATGTCGTGAGGCCGAAGGTAATGGAGAGGGATTTTACTTCCTGCGTAGTGCGTAAATGACGTTCATTGAATTTTCAAAATTGGGTCTGTATATCTGTTAATACTTAGAACGGGTTGTTTCACGGAATTTGATTAAATCATCAAATTTCGATGTAAATGTTCAAGTCCGGCGAAAGTTTTATTCATGTTCTGTTATTGTATCAATGTGGGTCAGATTCTTCACAGAACTGAAAAAAATAACAGAACTTAAAAATTAACTTTGAAATTTGATGATTTCTTCAAGTTCTGCGAAACAACCCATCCTCAACATATCTTATAATATCAAACAGGTGATAAAATTTGTACCAAAAATATATTATCAATTAATAATAATTCTTGAATACGAATAAATAATAATTAATAATAATTTAATAATTTAATTAATAATAATTTCTGAATACGAACCAAATTCATTTTTAGAAAACGAATTTTATAAAATATATTATGATAAAACTATACTAACAGACCGAGCAATTAATCATAATAGACCCGATATAGTTTTTCATGACAAAATTAAAAAAATAACTTATATCATTGATGTCGCTATACCAAATTCCTGTAATATTCAAAAATCTATTAGCGAAAAAATAAGAAAATACACAGATTTAGGAAATGAAATAAAAAGAATTTGGCATTCTCAGACTATAAAAATATTACCATTCGTTATTTCGGCTACTGGCATTATACCTAGCTCTCTAATTAAAAATTTAGGCGTATTAGATCTATCAAAAAATTTATATATAAAGATGTCGGTCATTTTGAATACATGTAGGATAACAAAAGATTTTTTAAATATTTATGTTGAGGGATCAGTAGGATTTATAGGCCCTGTTAGAAGTTCTACCGAGCCGAACCCTCTGATATGAAAATATCTGGAGACGGTGAATTTTTTTCCCATTTGATATCTGGTGAGTTGACGTGTTGTTGTTCTTGTATTGTTTTGTATTTATTTTACTTATATAATGCACTTACATAGTGTTGATTGACTAGCTGATCATTTGTGGAAAAGTGAGTGGAAGGGTTTAGTTTTTCCTATGGGGAAGATTTAACCCGGACAACAAAATCGGAAGCATAAAAAAAAAAAGTGTAAAGGTAATTCTGGTTGCCTGTCTAAATATTTGTCAATAAAAATATATAATTTATTTTAAAGAAAATTGAATGAAATTATTTTGATAGGCAATAATCCTGATGCAAATACTATATTCTTCCAGCTTCACAAATCGTACAATTATTCAATATTTTTTTAATTTATTTACTATGTAATGAATTCTTATTAAATAATAATTTTACAAATATTTCATCCCGTGAGTTTTCACGTGCTTTCGATTGGAATATATATACTAATCTTCTTTATACACCGATCTCAAGGAAAAGGTTTGAAAATAAAAAGGTACGTTACTTTCAAGGGACCAACATATTTTTTCTACTCGATTAAATAATATATTAGATAGGCGCGCATATCGCTTACGTTCACAGGTCATTAGTTAGACAAACTTTGAAACGGTGGAAAATACATACTACTATTTAAAGTTTTAATAACCGCATATACACGGTTAAACTTGCCACAAAGTTAACAAATGTGTTGGAAATATTTTAATAAATAATTTTTTATTTGTGCCCTTATTTGAATTTCAAAATAAATCAATAACAATTATTTAAAAAAATTGTCATTTTTTTCACAGTTTTTTGAAGATTGTAAATACAATTGCATATGCGTACTTAGCTAATTGAAAAATAATTCTCTTTTTTGTAGAAAATTAACTTTTGGAGTTTTTTGTAACATTAACCTTAGATCAGAAAACTTCTCAAAATTTTGTTTTGTAAGACTTTTAACCAGTTCCCTCTACTTTATTTGTCAAATTAATATATAATCATGAAGAATCACTAAAAATATATCAGGTCCTCAGAAATTCTACTAGATTTTAAGGTGTTTAAATTAATTTCATAAACATGTGAGTTGTGTAAGGATTATACAGTAGATGTTGGTCATTACATAAACAACTGTAATTTTAACAGGATACCGGCACAAATGGACACCTTGTTCCCTGAATTGTTTAGGTAAAGTCCAACTTGTAGTGGCAGCAAAAACTTTGCAGAATTAGAAGGAAGATAGTCAATTAAACATCGTATTACTTTTCTAGAGTACTGTTGAATGAGGAATGACTGCTTTTACCACTTGCTCTTGTCACTTTTCTTTTAATTAGGCAAAATGTTATATTTCCCACATATGTGTAAGAGGCATAAATATTTAAATAATGGTGACCACCCTCATCTCCTTCAAGGAATGCATGAGATAACAGAGTTATATAATTATATGGCTGATAATGCGAAAATTCATTAAAATTAATTGCATTTGTCTTAGCTCGTGAAAACGAGAAAAGAATTTAAAGTGTGATATAATACGATTGTAACATATATACAGCATACAGATATGAAAAGGATTCTATCAAAGATATGTAAAGATAAACATGTAAGATGAGCAAGTTTTTCTATCACGTCCGACAAAACGAGAGTGATGAAAAATATGTAATTATTGTTTAAGTGTGAGGGTGTGATGTCTGTACGTATGTGGATGAGTGCAAGCGAGATGTAATGCTTGCAAGATCTTATAAAAGGCGATGCACGTTAGTTGTGTGCCTCTTTTGCTACAAGCAGCTCCCCAATAAATATCAGTACAAGATCATGTATCATTATTGTGTACGACCTTCACCCGTTACAATAATACTCAGCCTCTACACCACATTGGCACCAGCTACATATGGAATACATTACAGCGAGGCTCTATAATACGTAACAAACGAAAAGCCTAAATGATTGAAAAAACGCACCCATTTTAATAAATTCTTCTTTCCCGGTAGGAAATATTCTAAAGCTGAATTGAGAAATGAGATTTGCAATGTTTTAAAATATTCAGTAAACTCATTTTCAAACCCGTTTTAACGATCGTTTAACTCTTTCCGAAAACAATCAAATCTACTTGCTCGCATCAAAGCCTCAAAGGTTACCTCACCCCTTATCCCAGCAACAATTAAACAGCCCAGCCTCTCATATTACTACTTGCTTTATCTCTGTTTTCTAGCGGCGGCCGTTACAAAGTTGAGGGCCGGAGATTTAAGCACTGCCTTAAACGCAAAGTCCCTTGACGTACCGAGCAAGGAAGTTAGAGTTACTGTTGAGAGTTTTGAGTTAAGAGCAGCATTCAGTCAAGATTACTGACTTCTTGCTTCTACCTGTGTTCCCGAACGTACAATAAAATCCTAAACGGTAAATCTTCAAGTTTGACTGTAAATGCGCTTTTTCTTCTTTTGGCTTACTGACTAAGTGTCAGGCTATTTCTTCGTACGAAAGGATTGAAAGCCTCAGTCTCAGTTGAAAAATTCAGTCTTTTTTATTTAATTTTTTACAGCACGAGTCTGTAATAGTAAGGAACGTCACGCACTATGTTTATTCACATAAAACATCGATTAATAAAGTAAATATACGTTACTAATATATAACTCGCGTGGTTTTACTGATCCAGTGGACACGCTTTAGCAGATCATTCATATAGCTATTTCATTCGTTCACACATCTTCTTTGAATGGCTAACCTTTTCTTGGGCAGTGCTACATTTTTTGTGAAAATAACAAGTTTTGTGTTTTTATAACGTCATTGGAGAGATGTCGTAATTTTTTAAGTTTACTAACATTCGATAGGTAAAATTCTTCTTTTAAAATGCAATGATTCAGAGGCAAGCATTTTTTTATAAATACTTTCTTCATCTCCACAAATCCTAAAATTATAAAATATTTTGTGTAGGTCTGCGCTAGGAATAATACAGTTAATAGCACAGACATATGAATATATAGACTAGAAATTAAAGGTGAGGGGTAAAATCAACTGTTGAAGAACGAAGGGGGTAAAGCTGACTGTGATTCGTCAGTAAATCAATCTGACAGTATATAGGCATCTCGTATTATAATATCACCATTTAGTTCTTAAAAGTAAAATCTGCTTTTGAATGAATAGACATTTTTACATGGGAGCGCAAATTACTCGCCACGTTATGAACAAATTTGCGAAGTCCAAATTCGGCAAAAAAAATTTCTTCTATTTTCAGAGTCGAATATTTTGCTTACGTATTTAGTTAAGACACTTTTATAAGTGTTCATAATTTACTTCCCAGTAACAACGATGCGCACACTTGGGAATCGCTAAATTCGACCAATGTTGGCTCGATGTGATAGTATATGTTTCTACAACTGATTCATATTATACGACGTGAATAAGCTTAAAATTATGCTTACATATGGAATGTAATATGACAATTGGGATTATTCTCTTTTTCACATCTATTTTTAGAAGTTTTCATATCACAAGCCACTATTTTGCCGTGTTATTTCATAAAATGCCTCGACCATAGCTCGACGCTAGTTCAAACAAGAATGATGACGTCACATTCTCAAGATTCACGGGAAGCCATACGCGAGCCCAGCCGGCTCCAATGGAACCGGTATGGGGAGTGGGGAATAATACGCTTTTAATCACTTAGGGCAGGTCTACTAATATTCATATGTCTATGGTTAGTAGTTATTCTGTAGATAGTGAATAATAATCTATTATACGTTTTCAACCAAACTAATTAGTGACATTTTCTGCTTATATGTACCCATTATTACCCATCAGAAATCTCATTCTTACTGCTGAAGTGTAAGTAATTTCGTCCTTTCTCTGTCAGTTCCCTACCAAGCTCACATAAATCAGGATGTTTATCAGGAAAGTCCAGCTTTGTACCTTAACCCAGTTTCAAGAAACACTTAGACTGATTTATGAATTTTAACTTATAATTCGAATTTGCTAAAATTTAAAAATAAATAAGTACTTAGTTTCGTTTATGGAACCGTAATAAAGCAATTACTTCCAAGTAAACCTTGCTTTGTTTCTGAAGCAAAGTTGAAAGGCAATTGAAACCTTTATAACGGTCTGGTGAAGTGTCACTTTCTTTTGAAATGCAAATGAAGTTGATTGATACGTAACCTTTTGGAACCCGAACTTGAGACATAATGATTTAATTATTGTAGGTTTTTCCCGAGAAACAAAGCTTCAATATCGAGTTTCAATGACTTTGAAAAATACGTCTGTCGGTGATTGGTACTATTATGTACTTTTAACATTTCGGTTCTGATAATATTACCTCGCATTATAAGATAAATTATTTCACTCTGTGCACGGAGAAAAAATAGTATTGCTAATTAAAAACGGGATTGGAGGCCCTTAACGAATGAATTGATATGTGTCCTAGTAATTTTTTTGTAAAATAGTAATGTAATATCACGACACATGTTCATGAAAATTCTAATTTTTTCGCATTTTATCATTTTATATTGTGACAGGTGCATGAACACGTGTTCCGATGTATTAATTTACCAGTTTATCAGAAAATTTAAAGGGATTCTTAATAAATTAGCAATGCTCATTTTTCTCCGTGTGAAATGAAATAAAAATCGTTGCTTTTGCGAAATCGGTTTTTTGTCATATTTTGAAAGAAGTCAGAAAAAAGAAAGAAGAAGTTATTTTCTTCAAGTACGCCTAACAATTGAATTTGAAAGCCTCCTCTGGGTTTAAGCTCCACAATACTTCTTAAACCTACACGAATCTGTGCAAAGGAGTGCCGTTAGTCCGAATGACAATCCATTGTTAACCGACCGATTACTATCGATAATGCACAGACGCAATGTGGACGTGCTGAGTCTGTTCTACAGGTATTTGAATGGAGCCTACTCTAAGGAGCTTGCAGCATTAATCCCCGGTACACTGGTGCACGTGCGTGAAACTCGACGTACACGAGCGGAACATCAGTTCACAGTTTTGTTGGCTTCATGAGAACGGGCCGTTTCTTCGACTGGTTTCTTTGTAAATTGGCTCGTTTGTGGGACGAGCTACTGGCATCTGTTTTTCCTCCTACATATTATCCGGGCCGCTTCCTACAGCCCCAAGCTTAACCCGCCTCACGGTTCACCTCAGGTTCCCTTGCTTTTACATTGTACTGGTTGGGTCGCTCTTGTGAGCATAAAGCACATAAAAAATATGTAAAATTCCGTAAAACCTTTTCTACGAGTTCTGGGATTTTTAATTATGGCTAGGGAGTTCGAAGAATACGCGCACCATTGTAAAAAAATGTTCGTAAAGCATATTTCAATATCGTAGATTTAAATATTTTAATTGCAATGCGAGGTGCTTTTAGACTGTCAGATAAATTATTTCGCAAATCACTTAAGGGTAGACGCCAACGACCACCCACGTTAGTTTCGTGCCAATTTGCGGAAGTCCGCGAGTGCCCGCTGCCCAAAATCTGGCCAAATTGAAGAAATGTGTTATGAAAAATGAGATTTAAAAAAAAAGTTCTCGCGTGTTGAGATCTTTGATAGTCACAAAACTAACTAAGTAGTTTCACAAGAAATTTATCGAATCTCTTCTTAATTATTTTATATAGACATTCCGTGAATTGAAATTATTGAAATACATTTTTGGAAAAGACCACGTTTAACTAAGCCGTAGAAAATATACAGAAATTTTAAAGTTAATAATACGTAGAATTCACGAGCTTACAAATGTAATGATTTTTCAACATTTTTTCCATGAATGGAACATGATGAAATACTGTAAAATATAGGTGCAATCGCTGTTTATATATTTATACTGGGTTTTTACAAATGTTCTCACTTACGTGACCATCCAGTTACAAAAACTGAGTTAACTTACAGGCAAACATCTAGAAATTACATACATACAGGTAAAAATGCAATTAAATACAGGTTACGTATAATTTAAAAACCAAACAAATAATAATATAAAATTATACATAAGTTTAATTTGATAAGCAGTATATATATATCTCTATATTAAAATTCAGAGAAATAATTTTTTTGAATGAGGGTGGAATATTTCCATGCCGAACGCTTAAAGGCTTCAGCTAAAGGCTGAAATTGATCATATTGCGGAATATTCCAGTGGCTAACCTTTTATCGTATAGTATTTCTTTGATCTGTAAAAATACTTAAATATGACTAGTATGTACAAATGTTTAAATAAAATAGAACTTAGATCAGGTAACCTCGAACATAAAAGTATTCTTTGCTAGTAGAAAACACTCCACAGTTTGCAGATCATTTTCACCTCATCTGCATGCTTGCACCGCATACTTGAATTGTTTCTGAACTGCGTTCTGGTGAATTAATTTAAAAAAAACCTAAAAACTATTGAATCACATAGGGGGTTTGTCTGAAACCGAGCACTTTTAACTGCGAGCGGCCAAGTTAATTAACTGTTGATACTCTAATAGCGGGTGAAGCAACGGGAACGGAGATTCTGCGATCCACGTGTACCTGTACAATAATCGCTCCCCGCGGACGAAGTGAAAATTGAAGTGGAAATAATGGATGCACTTCCGCGGCAACGGAAGTCGGTAAAGGAAACCTCATTAGCAGGCAAAAGGCAAAACAAACTACCGCTGTACAGCGGAGTATGAGAGAAGGTACATTGGAAAACAGCACACAGCCGCTTGCCATGGCAGGATAACTTTGCAAGGCGGATTGAGGACTGGAAAGGATGCAAGGAACTAATCTAATTAAGCAACTACAACCTAAGACAGCTTTTTTGTATTACTTGCTGTACATATTTGTATTATATTTGTTATGATCGTGCCATTGTAGAATTGTATAAGAGAGATGGCGAGATAACCACTGTAGGTGTACTCGGTGTCCGGAAACTCGTAGTACAAGCTAAAAATTGATGAATCTTTGTCACATTTGGAGTCGATTGTGTGGTATAACCTTTTTTTGATTTGAACTTTCGTTTACGAGTAAAACGGTAAAGTACGAAGTTGGAATATGTTTGATTTTAAAGTCAAATTTGTAATCTGGCCTCTGGGGTGTTAATATCAGTGTAGACCCGGCTCTAATGGTTTGTTTCAACAATTAGGTTGTCAAAAAAATGGAAAAAATAGAAATGCTCAAATTGGATGAATATGCGCCAGTTTCCCGCTTGTACTACCATGGTTTTCCGGACTCACTTCACTATTAAAATATTACCTTACCTATCTCAACCTGACCCATTATGAATTGCAGCATTTTGACGATTATTCCACCATCCCTGTACCACAGTAATTAAATAAAAGGTCATTATTAAAAAGGCTAAGATATTTCAATTTTAGCTGGTAACCGATTCACTGGGTAGTTCCGAATCTGGCAGCGGATTTTATAATGAAAAACTTAACAGGACAGTAAAGGATGCGAGGAACTAATCTAATTAATCAACTACAACCTAAGTTTTTTTGTATAACTTATTACAGCTAGGTTCTGTAGCTGGAGAGCAATCCGCTGTAATTTAGTACTTGTGTATGGCAGTGAGGCTATAATAGAATCAATGAAAATAGACCAAAAGCAGTAGTTTTATCCTTTTGGACAATATAATCAAAAGGGTTTAGTAGATACGAAGAAATAAGCCAAAACTTGGTAAAAATTTTTGAAATGAGTTCATATTTTACTAAAATTTGTTTAAATAATTAAAATATTGTTAAAAAATTTCTTTTTTGAAAAAAATTTGATCGCTTGAAGAAAACAGTAGTAAACAAAAGTGACTTTTGACCAAAATGTGTTTCAAACAAAAAGTTATGTGCCCCGGCAAGGCAAGGGTCCTGTGTTCGAGTCCTAGATGTGACCGCATCCTTTTCTGATTTTTCTGTTACAGATTTTCGTTTAGAAATCGCTAATATTGTCTTCAATAATTAAAAAGGAAGAAATTTATTTTTATTGTAATACAAAAAATATTGTTACTTTTTTGCGTACATAATTCACCAAATATATTTAATATTTTTTATGAAAAAGATGTGGGGAAGTTAGTGCAATCCCACACATTCTATATAGGTACACATATTGATTGTACAAAAGATATATGAATATAATGATTTTTTTTTTGGAAATACAAGTCTGAAAATTCATAAAATAAAACAATTCTTAAAAAATACAAGAGAATCTAAAAGTAAAAAAATCAACAATAATTAAGCGAATTGTACAAGATACAAGAAAATTAAATAAGATCATTATTGGTCTATTGCTCATCAAAAGAGATCTTGTACCTGATAAGGAAGCCACAATTCTTATCTTGGTAGTACGTTGTATTATTTTGTGTATAAAATGTATATTTTGAATGTTAGTTTTTTCTGAAAAAATGTTTTATTTATTTTAATACAGCGCAATTCAGAAGGGAGATTATTGTAGTTTTTAATGATTGTAAATATAATAGTTTTGCATTTAAGTTGTTCTAAAAGTAGTCGTAATAAATTTTTTTCCATTTCTCATTGGTTTGTAGTATTCCCGATAAACTCTGATATTATTTTCTTTACTATGTTGACGGCCTCCGTGGTCGGGGGGTAAGCCCCCGACTGGTAAGCCAAAGTTCGCGGTTTCACGCCGCAAATATTTTTTTTTTGATGAATTTCAGTTATTTCACAATTTAGACATTTAAAATAATATATAATATAATTGAGGCACGCTTCAGAGTGGAAGATACTCTCAGTATTACCCTGGCGTAAGACCACCATTCAAAATTGAAATCTTGCTTGAAATGGCTTTAGCGTATTTGGTGACCAGATCTGAATGGCAAGGTACTTCCTCACCTTCCTCCCCCATCTCCACCCCCCCTCAAACTTCGATCTTACAACACATCCCAATAGAGGGGTTTCATAGTCTCACTTGCCGCAGACGGTTGGAAGCAGTTGGAACTTTTGTGTGGTTTCACATTTTATATAAATTTTTGGTTACTTTGCTACCGGTTTTGACCCAACTGTGTCATTAACTAGCACAAGTTTTAAGACTGCCAGTTAATGACACGGTTGTGTCAAAACCGAGAGCAAAGTAAACAAAATTTAAGTAACAAATGTACATTTGAAAATAAAACTCAATAAAACATAAATGTCTAGAAATTGTTACAACGCCTAAGAAACACAAAAAAATAAAGTAAAACTAGCTTGAATATATCTTAAACATTTGGTAATGAAAACAGTTTAAAAAATTGATCACATATTGTTAATGGCGGTCAAACATAGGGTTAAATATGGATCAAAATAATAAAATATGGAGATTCTTCTGAACTACTTTTTTTGTCCTACTGGCCAATAACAAAAATATTCTTTCTAAATGAATAAAATATTTTCCAAAGGGGCAAAAGACGAAAAATATGGTAAATTATGGTGAAATGTGGTCAAATTTGACTAAAATTAGTTTTAAAATGCTGACTTTATCTAAAGTACTGAAAATGTTAATTCAGATCTTGTCAGCATTTCCAAAATACCCAATGTCTTTTTCAATGTCTACATATTATTGCCAAGGACGATTTTCAATTTGTCGCGTTGTAAAATAAATTATCAACTGCGGCAGATCTAAATAAACGTAAAGTAATGCGGTTTTTAACCTAACCTAAGCTAACCTAACCTAACCTAACATGACCTAACCTAACCTTACCTAACCTAACCTAAGGGAGGGTTCCATCCCAACGATCATATACGAGCAATCTTACAAGAACACATCCTGCTATGTTATTTCATCAGTGTCCACAAAGTGGTGGAATAAGTTTACAAACGTATTCAGAACGGAAGCGGGAGAACCTCCGTAGGAAAACAGAAAACAAACACAGACGGCGATGTGCAGTTCCGTGGAGCGGTGTGCACTGTGCACTATGCACTAGGCAATGTGCAGTCTGTACACTACTTTATACTGTGCAGCCAGAGACCAATTTAAATGGGCCAGTTTTGAGAATCCTGTATTGAAAACAATATTGAAGGTTTTCTGATCGTGCACGGAGAAAAATTAATAATGTTTTTTATGAAAACGTGTTACGACGACGCGTTACTCGAACATTCCTTCTTTAAAAAGTTCAACTTGAAACCAATAAATTCATTCGTTTAGGGCCTGCAGTCCCGTTTTCAACAGAATTACGAATAATTTGATGATATTTTTTAATAAATTTTCAATGTTTTATATTAGAAAGGATTGTTATAAAGACTCCGCCTGTCTCAACACCGATTCAATGAACTTCAAATCATGACAAAATATAACATTCTTCTGTAATACATACTCGACCAACTATCAGACACACTCACTGACCAATAGGATGCATGATCTGGGCAACAAGTATGGGGGTGCTATTGATTTATTTATTGACTCCATATATAGAATTAAGCATAATCTACACCAACACTTTGTTGAATCCTACAAATTAGAGTAGCGTTGGTAAATTAGTTTTAATGATTTGTCTTATATGTAGTGTTGTTGTAATTTCTTTTTTACTTTATGTTACTCTTACGTTTTACTAATATTGCTTCATATTTTTTAATATTTTCTCATCATACTTTTAATCACAATTTTACAAGTGTGTATTTTTTACCTTCTTTAAAATGGATTACATCTATTTACTGTCAATATCTCCTGTATAATACATGTTCTCTTATTGTACTGCATCATGTATCACTTCTATGTAAAGCCTTTTTAGGCGTATATATAAATAAATAAATTAAAAAAATTGCATGTGTTGGTTCGAAGAATTCAGGTAAGCGTTAAAAGTACTCACCCATGATATAATATTTTTAACAGAACATTATTTTAGTAATTGTCATTTTCAAAATTGGAACTAATGAGGACAGATCTTTTAGAATTTTTTGAAAATATACCTTACAATTCCGAAGATATATGTCGTCGAAACGTTGATATATGCGGCGTTTCTGAATAAATTATACAATCGTGTCGACTTGAGGAATGAGTTTTACCCAAATCCACTCTTTCGAAAGGTCCCAAATAAATGTTCATAATTATCAAATCAGAATACAATTCTTCTTTTTATATTCATATTCGAGTCTTTCGTGTACATCGGTATTTCAACAAATGGACTTTTTATTATTGAATACCTGACACTTACGTTTGAAAATTAACGAAATAAGTAATTTTTCGGTTAGTCATTTTGTAGCTTGGGTATGCTCATGTATGTCAATTTTGTAGCCATACACCGATTTTATTCGGCAAAAAATACCAAACAAATACACAACATAATTATGTAGGTAATTCCATTGGTAGTGAGTACAATCTATAGTATTTCTTTCTTGGCTCGCATTAATTTTAGGCTCCCCCTCGAATGAATAACCTCATTCCTCTCACCCCTAAATTATTATGCAATCTTCGACAAAATTACCCTAACAATAGTTACGCGTACAAAAATTATTATAAATTATTATTACAAAAAAACTTAAAAAAATTGTTTTTACATAAATATATGATATTATTGATTTAGAAAATCAGATTATAAAAAGACTTGAAAAATATTGTGGAATTTTCATAGGCACAAGAGGTGGGTCCTGTGAGTACTTTCCGTTACTAGTTACAGTGAGTACCGGTACAAAAAAATACCTGTTAAAAAAATCCGGTTACAAAATACTCACGAGTATTTTATACCAATCTGGGGACTGGGGACGGAAAGTAATAAATACTCAGTCCCATTATAAAATACTTCTGTGTATTTTGTAACTGGTATTCTTAACAATTCAACAAGTATTTTTTTGTACCTGTACTCGTTGTACTCACGTAATTTCTAATTTCTGCCCACAAAGATTCCCTACAAATTTTCTTCCGCATTGAATCCATGAGAGGGGGTTGTTAGTGAATTTCTATGACAAGTAATTCCCCACAATAATTTTTCGAATCCATGGGGTTTCCTCTGGTGCATTTTCTTTGCGCGTACAGTTAAAGAAAGTATTTGTTAAAAATACTCTCAAGTATATAATTTATGCCTACCTGGGGATTATAGTATCTGGGGACTGGGGACGGAGAGTAATAAATACCCAGTCCGAGTATAAAATACTTTAACAGGTATTTTTTTGTACTCATTGTACCCAGATACCTGTGATATTTACAAATACTTAAAAACCAGGTATTTTGGAGTTTTTTCACAAGTAAGTATCGCATGAAAATACCCGGTACTTTTAATGGGTACGAAAAATGCGCCTTTTCTTTAATAGGAACTAGGTGATGCAAAAATGATATCCATTTGCTGATAGCAAAAGTAAAATAGGCTTTAAGAAATAATTGTGATCGCTGTTGACCGGTCCGCATAAATTGGGTTTAACGTTTTCCTCACTGAGTTAAATGTCCCCTATGCGGATGTGTGCGGAGTCAACGTGTGTTTTTCCTATGCGCCAAAGTGTGCGGGCGCGAAGAAGTGTCCTGTTAGCAGTTAACCCGTTAAACGTACACATGTGTGGTGTAACGTGTGGTGTTATCGTCGTACAAAGTGTTGGGTGTGTACGCTGACTGCAAGGTGTGTGTGAATGTCACAGGACAGGGATGGCGGAACCTTTTCTACGGGTTTTTCAATTACACGGAGAAAACTTACAAATATAAAATACTGTATATTAAAAATCGTGTCAAATTATTCGTTTTCCTGTAAAAAACGTGACTGCAGGTCCTTGAAAAATGAATTGACAGAGCTTCTAACAAATTACCAGATAAAAGCGAATGTTATACGAGGACAGCGGACCACGTGTTCATAAAAATATTCTTATTGATACTGCCGCATTCTGTCACGATATTTATTAGGATAAGAACACGTGTTCTCGATATATTCTGAGTGACTAAAATTTTATCAGGAAATTTGCATGCTATCACTTTTTTAAAATGATCATTTTTCTCCGTGTAATGTCATTTGTGTAACTCCTTTTGAAAAGCTTTGCAAATCGCGTTTGTCAACAATGCAAGTTACACGGAGGAAAATCAGTATTGCTAAGAAACTTTTATAATTACTGGCAATTCGGTTAAAAACGGGATTGCGGGTCCTCAATAAATGAATTGATTGGATTCCTAATAAACTTTTAGTAAAATACAAATGTATTATTGCAATGTCGGAACACGTGCTCATAAAAATCCTAATTTTATCGCATTTTGTCATTTTATATTATTAAGACAAATGCAGGTGCTTTAACACGTGTTTCGCAAAATATGAGGAAATAACTAAAAGTTTATCAGGGAATGGCTAGAAATTCTGTTTCTAACCGTATTATCAAAATTTTAAAGATATTCTTAATAAATAAGCAATACTCATTTTTGTCCGTGTGACTAAAGTTTGAAAAAAGAATCGTCAACACTTATTTAGATATTGCGAATTAAAGATAGTCATTATTTTGACTTTTTGGCTTCGTCTTACCTCCTACGTTGACAAGCAAGTCAGTCTTTGCAAAGAAAAGTTAAAGAAATATAGAGAAATTTATCGCACGCAGTAACAAACAGTTTTAAGCGTCTGCTACGTTCGGTCCATGATCAGAACTATTGGATTATTACAGATTAGGCATGATCTAATTCATACAGAATTAGATGCATCCAAACTTATCCCACGAGTCAAGTCTAAGTCACCAAAGTAAACCCGCGTGTCATTGTTTCACCATTCCCGTTTGCGATCTGAATGTGTGAAGCTGATACACTATGGGCTCGCTTGTATTTTTTTCAATTCATGTTTTTTTTTTCAGAATAAAACTGTTTTTATTAGTATTTTTTAATCCCGAACAGTATTCTAAGGATGGAACTGCAAAATGTACTTTTTCTTCCGTACACGGAACGGTACAAACTGGTATGCATGCGTGTTTGCATTTCTGTCAAGTTTACCCATATAATATAAAGTCGAAATCCTTTTCGTTCATTTTATGTACCTATAAAATCTATTGGGATGCTTTTAATGAGAGGTTATGTAACTCTATCAAAAGTTTCAACATCCGAAGTCCGGATATTATAGGAGGGTAAAGGTTGAACGCCTTTATAACGCAGTTGTTTACTATTGTGGACCGCGTTATTACAATTTTATCATTTTTTATTATAAACACCAGTACGGTGTTGTCATGTCGATTCTTAGGGTTGGTGAACTTAACAAAACTTGTTAAAAACTTGTTATCTTCCATACATAAGAAACAATGATAAATACTTTTGGTTTTGCGTTTGCTCGGTGTTACATTTATGGATTTGGATGGAGTATTGGGGTGTATTGGGTTATTTTTGGATGTATCAGGATGTAGTGGGATGTTTTTTTTAATGTATTTATTTATTTATAATAATTGGGCTTGTACAAAAATAGGTAACAAGTAATACAGTTGTGTTAGGTACATAGTTTACAATAAATAATGATTTATGATTATATTACAGTAAATTAAAATTAATAGTGTGGATTACGGAAAGGAAAATAGGTATTAAGAAATAAAGAAATATAAAAATAAAAGTGTATTCACTACGGAATCGTGAATTTAATAAACAAATCTACAATATTTCCAAACTTTTTTTCCAAAATGATGTAGTCTATTTACAGGTGTATGCGCTTCATAGTTGGTTTTAAAGTTGCCACAAAAAATGTAGCACTTTGCCTCGTATTTCTGGTCGGTACGTAAAATTTTATTTTGGCGAGAATTTCAGGGTTGTCAATGCAATTATTAATAATTTTATTCAATAGTACAAGGTCAGAGACGATCCGCCTATCTGACAGCGTTATTAGGTTAAGTTATTTCATCAAAAGGACATAGCTAATATTTTGAATCGGAATATTCAGTTAAAAGTTAATAAATCTTAGAAATTTGTGCTGTACCCTTTCAATATTGTCTGAATGCGTTTTATACAATGGGGACCAATAGGCGAATTATACTCTACCTGGCTTCTTAATAAATAAGTGTACAATGTTTTCAAACATTCAAGTGACTTGAAATTACTCACCGTTCTACATATGAAACCAAGCATTTGTATAGCTCTCTTTGTTATATCATTTACATGCAGAGTAAATGTTAACTTTTCATCACATAAAACACCCTGTCCCTGATCTGAGCGACTGATGTCAATAGTACATTATATTATATTATACATTATAGAGTATTCATAAGTAACATGACTTTGGATTTTACGAGAACGAATAACTTGGCACTTTTGAATATTAAAAAATAATTAGTTGATCACACACCAATGATACTATTTATCCAAATTGGATTGTATAATATGGCAATCCTCTATACTACGTATCATTCTATATATTTTCAAATCATCAGCGAAGTGCAGAACTTGTACATCTTTAAATACACTAACAATGTCATTTATAAATAATAAAAACAGAATCAGTCCGAAGTGAGATCCTTGGAGAACCCCACTTGTGGCTTCGAAGATGTAAGATTCTACAGAATTTATTTTAACACAAAGTTTTCTTTTACTTAGATAACTGTTGATCCAGATCAATAAGGTTCCTTTAATGCCCAAAAAACTTAGTTTATACACAAAAATATTTCTCCTAACTTTATCAAAATATTGGAATGTATTGGGATGTATTGGAAAATATTGAGATGTATTGTGATATATTATGATGTAATGGGATGTATTGGGATGTTTTGGGATGTATTGGGATGTATTGGGATGTATTGAGATGTATTGTGATGTATTGGGTTGTATTGGGATGTATTGGGATGTATTGTGATGTATTGAGATTTATTAGGATGTATTAGTATTTAGTGGGATGTACTGGGATATATTTGGATGTATTGTGATGTATTGAGATTTATTAGGATGTATTAGTATTTAGTGGGATGTACTGGGATATATTTGGATGTATTGGAATGTATTTGGATGTATTGGGATGTATTGACATGTATTGTGATGTACGAATATTTGGGATCTAATTGATAGATTGGCTAATATATATAATCATTCAACTTAACATTATGCTATTTAACTTTTTTTAGAAGTAATTTTAATTCCACGTAACATTGTGCAATTTATTTTCTTAATTGAAGTAATTTTCAGAAAATATAAAGTTGGGATATTGTCTCAATGTCACTTACCCATTGTTTTTAAAATAAAAATATATATACATATATATAACGAAATAATTATAAAAAAATCAATTGTAAAACTACGATTTTCGCAAAAAAAAAACTACATTACCTATTTTATTTACATTTATATCTGTTTTTCTCACGAAAAATATGAGGAATTTAAAAAGAAACAAATTCTGAAAAATTATTGAAAAAAAACTCACTTCTGTATAGTATCACTATTTTTATCCGCTGAGGTTCACAATTACCACAATTTCTTTCTAGCAACCCCAGTCTCTTTTGAAGTTCAACATTTCTATTTTTTAATCTTTCTCCCTTTAATGTTCACTCCACCGATTGGTTGGGCTGTCTGTTAGCCGCAATTCCTTCCCCAGTATTGCTAAATCTAAGTTCCCCAGTTCTCTATGCTTTCATGTTATTTCTCTGAAGACTTTGCCTTTGATAAAGGTAATTGCTAAGTTCTGTGCAATACGTTTTATGTACATGTGTGATTTTGTCAAACTAATTATTTCATTTGACGTGTTATCAGAACTCAATCGCAGCAAGCAACGGATTTACCTTTGACGAGCCTGGAAGGTGAATTTCTGACAAATATACATACATTTATTAGTTTGCCCTTGAAGTTTAATAAATCTTTAAAATAAGCCTTTGTCTAAAGCTGAAAGTACACGTTTGACCAATGTTGGCACCAACATGCCAACGTGTGAAGACTATTGGTAGGTAGGCGCCAAGTTCCTTTGATGTGTTCACGAAAAATCAACAATAATCGGTTGGCCGACATTTAAATTGCTACGGCCAATATACCCACGTCAAGTGTTTGGGCCAACGTTGGTCGACCAACCGATTGTGGCGCCAACCCACCAAGAGCGTTCACACGTTGGCGGATTAGCGCCAACGTTGGCCCAATGTGTTGGCCTAATCTGTTCTTTCAGCTTTACATCTTAGTTTTACAGAGTCGCTTTGTAATATTTTTTTTCTTAAATTATCTCTCTGTGATAAATACATTTTGAAATGAGCGATTGTCTGAAATGGAATCTAGATGTTGTTTATTTTAATTAATTTTGTAATTATTGTCAAAACCAAAAAACACATTTTCGGAATGTGGGTAGGTACTTTCATTTTCGGTGTACTGCTTTTTTATTTCATAAATTATGAATTAACTATTAAAAATAACATAATATAGAATTTAATATCTACGTACAACTTTTGAGAAAAAAAAACTTTTATGAACATCAAAAGTTCGAATCATTCCAATCACAAACGTTTCTGAACATCAAACGTTTGAATCATTCCAATCGCAAATTTTTATGAACATCAAACGTTTGAATCATTCCAATCACAAACGTTTCTGAACATCAAACGTTTGAATCATTACAATCGCAAACTTTTGTTCAAAAATTTTGTAGAAACTCTTAGCTTTAATCTAACTAGCGCTACACAAGCTTAGATAAAAGTAACTATCAAAAGTTCTACTCTTCTCCACCATCGTTTCATAAGTTACTAGATGAACAGTGTGTCACAATGTGTCACACAGAAAGCAATATTATTATAAATGAGCTCATTAGTTCAAGAGAGGATTATTGAAAATTTGCCATATTGATAAATGGGAGATTCAACAATGTCAATATAAATAATGTAATTTTACGAACATCACATTATTTGTACGAACATGCCGATCGGTTTCAGCATAACCTTAACCTAAAAGTTATTATCCAGCTGTACTGGGTGAATTGAGCCAATCTCCCATATTACAATCATGAGTTTATATATATATACATTATGAAAGAACAAGTATGTTTATTTTTTAAATATTTCATCCAATAATCTGTTGTGTCACGCGAACTATCAAATTAACGAAAACTCCTGCTTCAACAAAATACTTTTTAAGTGAATACCAAACAAGAGTCCCAACTGCTCCCAACGAATTTTACTTTTAATGGGTTGGAATAATATGGACCCCGAACTTGAGGTGCTCACCTTATTTGGGTACTTTCCACTTTGTCTCTACAATACTAGATAGCTAACGCCATCTATGGGTAACCTAATTGACTGATCTAGTGCCATCTACGGCATACACTATCAAGCATAGGGTACGATATTAAATAAACAATGTTTGATTGTTATTGCATTACACTATTTTGACACTTTTCTATATTAATTAACCGGTTTCGCCTGAGTTTTAACGAAATAAGTTTTGAAATATTATTTTTAAATATGCAACAATCACCAAGGTCCATTTATTATCTCTTGAAAATAAAATTTGAAAAATTTAAAGCTCCGCCGATTGAACGCTGATCTAAAATAGTTTACGTTATGCAGAAAAAGCAGAGCAAATTTAATGGCGCTATAGCTCACCGTGATTCGGAGAGTTTGCGTTTAGACGTGTAAACTGATTTTCTGCTTCTTATATTGTTACTCACCGCTCGAGCGTTTTTGATCTCATACTATGCTTAAAATATCGATCGTGTTTTATACCGCGATCTACAATCTAGTGTTTTACATCTCACTGATTATCGTCCGTTAAACTGTAACATTTAATTTCCCAGCCCTATTCCAAGTTCTTTTTTGGATTCGAATTCATCCTTTTTAAAATCTGTTCGTTCTCTTGTTTTTAAATTCATTCTTTCCATTTTCATTCTTTCCCTTGTTTCGGATTCGTTCTTTCCCAAGATTTTTCTGTCGGAACTAGTTCTTCCCGTTCCCGTTTAATGCAATCGTTTCCATTCACCGGAAAGAGATTACTACAAATTCATGAATTGAATATCAATGCTTTTTAGAATGGCAATTTTAATTCCTGGTTTATATTCCGGATTGTAACTTGAGCACGTGATTAATTAAACTGTATAAAGAATTGTCAATGATTCTAAAATTTCAAATTTAAAATTGTCCAATTAAAAATGAACCTATGTATTCGTTTTCGTTTTTATTGAAATTGGTTTGAATACAGTAATATTCATTGAACTTCCTTCCATTTTTAAAAATGTTCTGAACTTCGTTAACTTTGAATAGAACCAATTCTGTTTTTGAAAATATACGAATGCGTTAGTTATAAATTGGTCTTATATGAAATCTTGTAAATGGATAAAATATGCAAAAAGATTAAAGGACCAGCCGGTAGCTATGTTGACAAGTCATGTGTTTAATTTCTTCTGGCTAAGTCATCCACCATTGACATTTTTTTTTATTTTTTTTTATTGTTGATACATTTTTTTTACAATATTTCATATTTCAATTTAGTAATGTTGGCCTCACTGGGTTGTTTACCCGTGCTGAGGCCCCCATTTTATAATTTAAGAATTTATACATTTAAAAAAAAATAAAAGAAAAGAAAAACAACATTAAAATAAAGATAAATTTAAAATAAAAAATAAAGATTAAAAATTAAAATATAATTATAACACTAAAAGAAAAATATCAAAAGAGAATGTAAATCGGCATTTATAATGATATATGTGTTTGTGCGTGTTGCGTGTTTTATATATTTTTTTTGTGTTGCGTGTATATGTTTTATTCTTATTCGTTTTGTTCATTTAAACAACCATTGGAGTGATTTCTTGGCATATTTTGCATTTTTGCAAAAATGTTTGGAGAGATCACATGTTAATTAAATAAAATGGTAAATGTATATACATGACAACAATCACTCCAGTAGGTAATTTAGCTGTCCATTTTGGATTGTCTTTTTGGCCATTTGAATAATTTCTGTGTCAATTTTTCGACTCTTATTTTTGTCTATTTAACGATTTGTGGAAAGTATTAGGAATGATTGTCATTTTAATTTTGAAAATATATTTGTCAATTCGGACATTTATTTATTTTATTAAAAAGATAAAAAACTTAGTTTACAATGATATTCGCTTCATCAGGAGAAATTTACACTAAAGTTAAAAATTAAAAATCGATTAAATTTGGAAAAGGCTTGTAGAGGAAGTGGGGAGGTGTAAGGTTGGAAAAAGAGGGTTTATAAAAAAAATACTAATTGTATCTGAAGTGATATTAATATTTTTAACGTATTTTTAACCCTGTATTTACAACGAAAGTAAGATCCTTTTTCAATAAATGATTAGTAAACTTAGAGTCACTACTATAATAGAGAGCTGTGAGATGTTCATTTAACTCATGTGGTAATGTTTCTACTACTTATACCTATGTAAAAGGAAATGCAATCATTACAATTGAGTTTATCAATTCCTGATTCTTTTTGCTCAACGAATATTAAATTTAAAATAAAAATGAGTTTTTTAATATAAATTAGGATTTCACCCGTAAGGGTTCAGCAGTGTCAAAAACTGGACAATATTACGGTGTGGTTTAATTTGGTATTATTATTATTATTATCATCTATTTTCTACAAAAAGCACAAAAAATGGTAATGCGTGTTTTCAATAGGCGACAAACAAGATCGATAAGTCCTACATTCGACTCTTCATCGAGTATAAATAATGTCTTAAATATACGTCAACTCCATCTAAAATTTAGACATTTCTTCTACAAATACAATCACACCAAAAAACTTCATACTACACAAGCGCAAAGACAATTCACCTACCTAAAATCTACAATTTCTAAAATCTTCAACCTTCTCCCTGATAACTTAAAAACCAAAACCTGACTCTATTCTTTCAAAACACAAATAACGCCATGAAACCTAAGATCTGCAATTCATTTCAATCACAACACCCATACATTCTATACTCTATCTAAATATCTTTCTTCATACATCTCTCACATCCATTTTTTTAAATTAATTATCATAAAAAATATTTATGACTAAATCTGAATTATATAATTTAACAACAATTATTAAATGCATATTATAAAAAAAAAACAATCTGTTAACTTCACCCGCCATAACACAGGAACACCCATAGCATTGCATGAGAAATAATATTAAAAAAAAAATTCTACCGTACAATTTTTTTTGCATGATATAAATAATAAAAAATGAGATGTACTCGTATGTATCGTTTCATCTCCTCCCAAAGGCAGACATTTGCGTGGTAATGGCATGATGATTAAGCAAGCTAGTTAGTTATGTTGCCAATTAATAAATCAAACACTTCGATAACCTTGTTATACTCCATCAATCGAGCTTAGTAAAACGCAATCTTACCAAATTCTCAGAAATTATTTATCCCATCCTACACCGTCTTACTTGGCTCAATATTTGATAGTGTCAACATCCATTCTGCTCTGACATTCATCGCCTGTGTTCTGTGTTCATAGCTGTTTAATGCTCGTACTACAAAGGCGGAAAATTATAATTGAATACATACATTATAGATTACCACCAGGAGTTGCGATGCCATCGAGGATGGCATGTTTGAACGACAATCAAGACACGTTATTTTTGTTACTTGCGAATGAAACATTTAATTAATATCTTATATAATAACTATTGGGTAAGTTGATTAACACACTTATACAAAACTGAAGACGTATCACATCAATATTTCATGATGGCCTATCGGTGCATGTACCTACAATTAAGGAATATTCTGAATTACACGGATTCTGCGATTCATCAGAACGCGCATATGGAGCATGTATTTACATACGGACATTCGAAAACGGCATCTGGATCTGCAGATTGCTATGCGCTCGCTCAAGAGTGGCGCCTCTGAAAAAAATCTCCTTGCCTAGATTAGAACTATCAGGAGCTCTTTTATTATCTCAACTCATGAAGAAGGTAACAGACTCATTAACATTTCAAGGATCCACCTCTTACTGGTGCGATTCTACGATAACTCTCGCGTGGATCGCCGCATCGCCCGCACGATGGAAAACCTTTGTCGCCAATCGTGTATCGGAGATTCAAGACACAACCTCTCATGGACAATGGAGACATGTTTCAACCAAACTAAACCCTGCTGATCTCATATCTAGAGGCGTTTCTCCAATGGATCTTGCATCTTGCAACCTCTGGTGGAATGGTCCTCTATGGCTATCTCAAAATGAGACACATTGGCCAACTACCGTCATCCCAGATTCACCAGAACTTCCGGAACAGAAAACCACTACTCAAGCATTCATAACACAAATACATAACACTGACATCTTTGATCGTTATTCTACTTTACACAAATTGCAAAGAGTAGTAGCTTATTGTATTCGTTTCAAAACTAATGCTCTCCGCAAGTTTGAATCTCAAACAACCACACTAACTGTACTTGAACTAACTACTGCAATGACAACGCTTGTTAAAATAGTTCAAAGGCAATGCTTTGCATCAGATATAAAGGCATTACAGTCAAAATCAAAATGTCTTTTGTCAAATAGTAAACTTCTCTCATTGAACCCATTTTTAGACTCGGAGAACGTACTGCGCGTTGGCGGACGTCTATCAAATGCAAACCTCACCTATAATCAAAAACATCCTGTAGTTTTACCTTCCAATCACCAGTTTACTAAACTAATTATAAATCATTTTCATCGTCAATTATTACATGCTGGACCGCAAGCGTTACTCGCATCCATTCGTTTACAATTTTGGCCACTCTGTGGAAGACGCACCATACGCAGTGTTCTTCGTAAATGTATAGTTTGTTTCAGGTCAAAACCTACAACACTTCAACCATTAATGGGGAACCAACCTCATTCTAGACTGCAACCAACACGCCCGTTTCTTACGTGTGGTGTTGATTACGCAGGACCTTATTACATTAAATCTGGAAATATTCGTAGTAAAACAACTCTCAAGGTTTATTTGTGAATCTTTGTGTGCTTTTCTACCAAGGCAGTTCATCTTGAGCTTGCTACTGATTTATCTACTACGGGTTTCCTCAAATGTTTCAATCGCTTTATCGCACGACGTGGAAAATGTGCTCATATCTACTCAGACAATGCTGGGAATTTTGCAGGAGCTTCAAATGATCTCAAGTCCTTAACCTCTTTTTTGCAGAACTCTTCGACTCAGAATGAATTTTCGGATTTTTTTGGTTCTCATTCTATTCAATGGCACTTTATTCCAGCTAGATCTCCCCATTTTGGCGGATTATGGGAAAGCGCAGTGAAGTCAGCCAAGCATCATTTGACTAGAGTTCTCCGTAACTTGTCATTGACTTTTGAGGAGCTGTATACTGTCTTAACGCAGGTCGAGGCATGCCTCAATTCTCGTCCGCTCACCCCCCTTTCCACCGATCCATCTGACCTCACTCCTCTCACCCCGGGTCACTTCCTTATTGGCGAATCTTTGGTTGCTGCACCTCAACTGGACCTGACCGCTACGAATTCTGGAAGGCTCTCCAGATTTGAACGAACCACTCAGCTCGTTCAACATTTTTGGCAAAGGTGGTCTAAGGAGTATCTCACTCTCTTGCAGGAACGAGCTAAATGGAGGACCAAAACCCCAGACGTGCTGCAACCAGGCTCCTTGGTACTGCTCTTTGAGGATAACTTACCTCCTACCAAGTGGGCTCTTGGTCGCATTCTGACACTACACCCTGGCACTGATGGCATCACACGAGCAGCTACTGTCGCTACCTCTAAATCGACAGTAACAAGGGCTGTCAACCGGCTCTGTTTACTACCCGTTGACCAGACAACATCATCATCGTCATCAGCATCATCATCATCTCTGTCACCTTAGTGACTTTCCTGCAATGACTCTCCAGTGACATTCTCCACAGTGAAACCCAGTGAACTTTACTTTCATCGACTTCATCATGATTTTGTTAACAAACTTAGTTTGTCAAAGCCGGGAGTATGTTGCGTGTCGTATCTTGTGATTGTCCTTTTTTATTTAACTTTATTCAAGCCTAAACTCTTTCACTTTTTCATTTTATAATCTCGATGTGTAGAGCCTTTTACATTATCTTTTTCTGTCTGTGCCACCTTTTATATTAAATCTTTTTGTCTATGGCACGTCATAGTGTAATATTGTCATTAATTTCGCATCTATAATATTTTGTGTCTGTATTCACGTCAAATATTAGTGTTTTGTTTTATATAATTTGTTGTGATCGAGATCTTTTGTTTTATTCTGATTAGCATTCAATTTTACATGACCAGTATCATCCAACTCTCGCTTCTCTCTCTCGGTTTAATGTCTACCCTCTTCTGTGTTACATATTAAACATATTAACCAAAAACACAAGTGTTTTTAATGAGAAGCGAACCTCCATCTATCTCAACGGCAAGCCAATCCTTGTCGTGATACGAAAGAAGCCTACACGAGCCGATTAGCCTTACAAACTGACTGGAGGCTTCTGGACTCCACACGAGGACGCTGCTCAATACCTATCAGTACCTACTTAGTTGCTAGCTATAAGTTTTAATTGTAAGTCACTAGTTATAAGTCTCATTATTAAGTTGCTAGCTAAAAGTCTTAGTTGTAAGTTGTAAGTCACTAGTTACAAATCTTAGTTGTAAGTCACAAGAATGTGTCCATTCTGTGGAAGAGCTATTCATCCGAAGTAAGATTTAAACTGGCTGCCTACAACGTATTTTAATATACCTACTTTGAACACGTTGCTCGGTAATCTGAGGTCTCCAACTTGGAGAATTCCATAATTAATGTTAAAGGAAGACAAGTTTTATCACTGGCATCCGGCACGTCGATGTCCTAAACTCGTCAGCAGCGTAGAGGCGCGGGAGTGGAGGACCCTAGCCCACTAAGGAACTTGGATTTGGGTCACGATCCTCAGCAAATTAGTGTTCTCAAAGATATACAATAATTTAATTATTTTACTTATTTTCGTTTTTCATCAAGCTTTGATTTACCATCTGTCATTTGATACTATCCACTATATTTCATTGTGACATTCAAATGTTGAATCGCATACTACGTCCTACTTATTGGCTGATCCAACCGATGTTCGAACCGATCCATTCGCACTAATCTTCAATTTATTCCCGGCTTTTGGCATATTTCTCCAAGGGTACGCACGCAAGATTAGCCGAGTAAATCTTAATTATTATGCGTGTGCAAATTGAGGAATAAATAATCTACTTATACCAACAAATTAATTTCACACTATGGATATTAAAGCCTTAAAGATACGCGTAACGTTTTTCCGATCTTACAAAACTTTTAATTATTCACATATAGTAAGCTGATGTTACGTTTCATATAAATAGCGCAAGAAAATCACCAACTGTCAGGAATCAGTGGTTCGTGGCATCGTCAAAAGGGGTTTGTGGAGATGAAGGAAGTGGGATATGGATATGGGTGGATAAAGATCGGGTTAATCAGTTCTGTTCACAAAACTTTTCGTTGCATTAGTAATTATTACTAAAATTCGTCAACTGAAAGGCTGGACAGTCTTAGTAAAAAGTGTCAATTGTTCAATCGATGTTTACATATTTAAGATCATTATATTTGAATTTTTGGACCAAATTTATTTTATTTTACATGTGCACTGTTCTGTCGTATTAATTTAGCTATGTTCTGTACAACACCCAATCCAGTGTATTAATCACCCGCATACCCAATTTCTACCGATTCATAAAAAGTATCTTGTTAACTCTTTCAGTTTTTAAGATTTAAAAAAAATATATATATAATGTTATATCTAAACAATAATATGAAATTCTCTCGATAAAAAAAAAACCTTGAAGTAAGCTCCAAAAATTATTAAAAACACGTTTCGTTCTGTTATTTAATATGTCACAAGTATGAAAAAATACACAATAGATCTTAAAATGCAACTAAAGTATTTGTCGAGAGATTTTTGCTCTATTTCAAACGAGTGGTGTTTTATTTAATATTTTAATCATTTTCGCTTAATTATGATCGTTTTTCAATATTAGCGCGCTTCATCTAACATTAGTATTTACATATCCCCCTTTCAAACCATCTTTGAACGCTTAATACGGGGCCTTAAAGATTTTCTGTATTGCTTTACCTATGCCTTACAACTGTCCTTGTTAATTTTATTTAGTTATTTATTAAAGTCCTATTGGGCTTATACATAATATTATAAAATTAATTAAAAACAACAGTGACTAAAACTTAAACTTAACACCATTAAATTATCTTCATTGCGCTGTAACTTCTTACATAGCGGTTTTAATTTGAATAACTTTTTAATAACTTTGAAGGTTAAACCCATCAATGTCATATATTATTGAAGAAGAAGATAATACTTATAGGGGGAAGTCCCATAGTGCCGAACACCTAAGCTTGGGAGATATTTAAAAAAAACGAATGGATTTGAATTTATTTTTTACACTTTTTTGGGTACACAACAATCATAGACATGTAAAAAAATCAACAAACAATCAACAGAATACAAAATAAAAGTGAAAATAAAAACTAATCATTGGCATCAATTTTTGGTTTATCATTCTGTGGCACCTAGTACCGAACATACTTATAAAATGGCACTTATGACCGAACACTCCTAATAAAGGTAACATCTATCACAAATATATCATATGACGGCCGGCATAGTCCAGTGGTAACGCATTGGACTGCCATTCTGAAGGTCGCGGGTTTGAACCCGGCGTGCGCAAATAAATTTTATTTGATTAATTTGTGTTATTTCACAATTAATTAATTAAAATAATATATAGTATATTTGCGGCACGTTCCAGAGTGGAAGATACTACCAGTATCGCCCTGGTGTAAGACCACCATTCAGAATTGAAACGTTGCTCCAAATGGCTTTAGCCGTGTTTAGTGACTAGATATGAATAGCCAGGTACTTCCCCACCTTCCTCTTTCCCTTCCCCACTTACCTTCAGCCTCACAACATCCCCCAATTGGGGATGCCATAGTCTCACTGGCTCCAGACGGGAGCAGTTGGGACTCTTGTGAGGTATTCACTATAAAAAAAATTAAAAAAATATCAGAGCACTCTGGAATATCAGCGCATGCCTCGTGAGCCCATTCCTTATACGACTTGCACTGAATCCAGTCCTCATCGTGACTTTCTAAACAAACAACACAATACGTTTCTTGGGTTGCATGCGCAGATTTTTTACTCTTTTGACGGTTTTCTTGTAACGGCAAAATTTTAGTCTTTTTTATTTTCTCTTTTTTATCCGTCTTCTTAAATGTACTTTTAAAAGGAACGTTTATTCTTTTGAAAAGACTTTTAAGTTATCGAAAAACACATCTACCTGTGATTTATTGAATCTAACTGCACGCATCAAACTGGTAGACTCTGCTGTTAATATATTCATATATTCTTAATAAAAATGCTTACCAGCTCTATTTTTTAACATTAAAACGATGAGGTATTTTGAGTTGTACGGCTAGATTAAATGCTAGTTTTAAAATTCCTTTCTTGTCAATGGCATGCATCTATCAGCTAAGTCTTTGATGTGTGTTTCTAAGACTAATCTTCATATTCCGACGATATGGTTTTCGTGAACCTCCCAAAGATAGGTTTTAATTCTACTTCTTTTCCTTGTCTTACAAGTTTCAATTTATCATTTAAAGTAGTAGTGAGAACACCGTATCTTGAAGCAATTTCTCTTAGAGACATATTTTTCATAGTTTCTTTTTCAATTGCAGCTTTTAAATTTTCGGGTTGCCAGCGACCTTTTTTCGCCCTCTCCATTATTTAAAATATAAGTTTATCTGAAATAATAAAATGGAACCATCAATACTATTTAAAATAAAATAATTGCGAAAAATAATTGTTCGATCATAGGGGAAAAACACTGTTCGGTCGTAGGGACTCACAGAAAAAAATGTACATAAGAATAACCTTAAATATTCTTATTTAACGCAAGTTTAAAGCACTAAAATTGTAAAAATACTTACCAAAGACCAATTAAACTCTGATAGGAATGTCACCACACATAAATCTTGCAACAACCAGTATTTTCTTGTATGCGCGATACATCTCGTTCAAGCGCAAAATGAACGCGTCGGCTCCCACGGGAGCTACGAGCAAGACTAACTGCTGCCGCGCCTCTCGCGACCTAACTAGCTATGTCTCTTTCTTTACCACAACAAATGACCGTTTTGGTTCGCTTATTTGTTATAGTTTTCGTATTCGTTCGGTACTACCTGCCGTTCGGCGTTAGGGGACTTCGCCCTACAGCGAAACAAAACATGAAACAGAGCTATAAAAATAAAAATCCAATCAGAGAAACTATCTAGGTTACAAACCAAGTACGTAATTAAGTTTTTATTCATTCAAAAAGATAGCTGCCAAAAAATGGGAAAATTTATTTATTGATTCTGAAATTTAAATATGATATCGAAAAAAATGACGCATAATAATTAGTTGTTAAATGCGTTTTCCTGGTAAACAGAGATCGTGGTAAACAGGGTTCGATACCCATTTGAGCCTTTTTATTTTTTTAAATTTTCTTTGTCTTTTTCTATGTCATGTTTCGTTCAGATTTATTAGTATTATTTTATTCTTCCATAATAACTTACATGGTGCCCTAGGATCTAATTATTTTATAGATACTTATTGACGTACAACTTTCCATGATAACGTAACTACTTGCTAACATTGTACCCAGTTATATATTTGTTTTTTTCATGAAATAAATTGGTTTATTGAGAACTTGTTACATGTTCAAAGTCTCGCGTCAAGAGATGCTCCCGGCGCGGCGCTCCCTACACGCCGAACCATGTCATCGTTTGGTAGCTGGCGTTAGGACAACTACCAAAAGATACATATCACTTTCATTCTCTTTTAATTCGTATCTAACGTTTTCTTTGAAATCAATTCTACGAAATAAGTTTTTCGAAAATCAATTCTTCGAAAATATTGATTCTTATATTTTTTCGGAGCAAAACTGGCGATTAGTCGTAGCAGCATATGACAATTCTGGGCGGATATTTAAACCGAAGAATTGAGACTTCGAAAAATGTGTATTTCGGGGAACTGCCATTGGAAAAATATGTCCTTCGAACCAATGATTTTGGTAAATTGATATCGAAGAATTGATTTTCGAAGAATTTTCCATTAATCCTTTTAAATTGTTTAATATATATACTTACATACTCACTTGTACCACTTGCCTGTACTTGATGTGTCTTTACGTGAAAGCCTTTAAGGTGTGAATAAATCTATATAAATAAAACACAATGTACGTATATATATATATATATATATATATTTGCCTCAAAAACGACTGGATCGATGTCACGAAAATTTCAAAGTATTTATTTATTTATTTATTAACGGACATCGTCCAAATTACAAAATAATAACACGAATACAGTAAAATGAAAAATACAGGATTAGACAAAGGTACATGAAAGAATAGACATAAGGCAGATATAATATAAGAAAATAAAGTGACAAGTCGAATCAAGTCAAGACTACGTCGTGGGTCAGGAAAACTTATAATATTCCGTCACTTGTTTAGCGACCGGCAAAAATCATTCAGACTTATCCCAAAAAAGTTAATGTTTTGACTTGAGTTGACCAGTCTACACATTCTGGACAATGGTGAATAATATCCAAAATTTGTCGAATGATGGTTGAGGAAGAGCAGTTCATTATTTCTGAGTCTTTGCGAGGGGATATTGAAGGGAATGAGTTGCAGTAGAGTAGGTTAATCAATAATACCAGTATAATAGTATGTTCTATTTAATACCAGAAGTGTTTATTGTTTGAATGGAATAAGAAGTCGGGGACGTCCTAGACACAACGCATTATTTCTGCACTGGAATGAGAAATGGATTCGAATTAAATATGATATAGTAGTTTTTTTTACAGTAACAATGTGTTTTTATGATGAAGTGAATGGTAGAAAAATTTGGAGTCGACCGAGGAAAACATGAATCAAATAATTATTTGCGATGAAATGATAATTTATAAATTATAAGTGAATGGAAAAAGAATTTGGGGACGCCCGAGAACCACTTGACACGACCAAGTGAATCAAATACTCATATGTGATAAAATGAGGTATACATGAACGAAGAAAGGGATGTAAGAAGAATAACGTGGTAGAAAAAATCAGGGACGCTCGACTAAGACTTGGAACCACGAAGTGAATCAAATACGCACGATACGTAAGAAGAATGTATGTCTTGGAAGAGAATGTTAGAAGAAGTTGGGGACTGCCGAGGAAGACATGGCACAATCAAATAAATCAAATACTTGTACGTGGTAAAACGTAGCGTATGTGATGAATCCATAAAGTGGTGTAAGAAAATGAAATGTTTGAAGTGGAAGTGAATGATTGAAGAGGTCGGTGACGCCCGACAAAGACATGGCAATGATTAAAATAATCAAAATGACAAAGACATGGCAATGATTAAAATAATCAAAATGTGTGATAAAATTTGGCGTATGTGATCAAAGGAAGGAAAGGGAAGTGAATGGTAAAACAAGTCGACGACGCCCAAGGAAGACATGACACAAATAAATTTCAAGTAACGATTCAATTCTAAATGGTGGTTTTTCACCAGATCGACACTAGCCTCAATGCCAAGTATCTCACACCTGTATCAGGTAGGCTGTAATACGCAGATTTTTATGTTTATATTAGTAATGTAACTACATTTACCTTTCTAGCCTACGCTCTTTAACTGCGTACACTACCACACTCCAGCCTTTACGGACGGAATTTCCAGAGAAAATGCTCTTTAATTCACTAAACGCTGGCTTCAGCCTGAAACAATCAAGTAATCACCTTTTCCTCTTTAGTTCTTTTGTCCTAAGACGTGCAGAATTGAATTAATGCAAATCCTTTGTCCTAAGCGGTGAGATGAGGGTGAACTGTTTGGTGGCCGCCGACACCATTTGTCACCTACTTAGCTCATTTCTACCTGAGCTGAAAAAGCACGTCCTAATTTTTTCATAAAATTCCGACAATTAAAATAATTATCTTCCAAATAAACTCTTTACAGTGGGCAGCACAATTTTTCAACATTCTATAATGGGTTTTCCAATAAGAGGTGTTATTTTGATATTCAATCGTAAAAGATCAATGGTTTCGTTGCTTGTGTGGCACATAGCGCCGTTTTGTTGAAAGTAAACGTTGTTCAGATCCATTCATCCAATTCCGGCCATAAAAATCATTAATCATCTCTCGATAGCGCAATCCATTCACCGTAACTGTTGCTACAGCCTCATTTTCAAAAGAGTAAGGTCCAATGACTCCGTTGCACCAAAAACCGCACCATACAGTCACACGTTGGGGATAAAGAGGCTTTTCAACAATAATTCTTGGGTTTTCCGAGCCCCAGATGCGACAATTTTGCTTGTTGACGAAGCCACCGAGATAGAAATGGGCCTCATCACTCAAGATGATTTGCATTTGATTCCCTCAAGTGAATTTTAATAATATCAATGCGTTGTTGAAGCGTGTATCGTATGTAAACATCTAGTGTATAATAATAATTCATCGCAGAAGGTTGGGTTAAGACAGGGATGCGTTCTCATATTATATTTTCCTTCAAATTATCAAACCTATACTATATTGAACCTCATAATCAGAAAATGTTGAACAGATTATGTTTTTTTATTTATTTATTTTTTTATTTATTGAATAAATAGTTAATACATATCAACAAACAAGTCCTGCTAAGCCAATTGAATTGGCTTGTCAACAGGTGCTTAAAGTTTAGTTTCATATACATTTTTATATGTTATAATTTACATCTTATATCTACAGAATCAACCATTTTTTCATACAATTTTTCATACATATTAAAGTAATTTTTTTTTGATAGCCAATTTTTCACCATATATTTAACCTTATTCATAGATTTACATTGCTTTATAGTGTCAGGTAATAAATTAAATATCTTCGGTATGTTGTATTCAAACGTTCTCTGTCCGTATTTATTATTAAATTTCGGAACTATTAAACCGTCATTGCGCGTGAATCTAGTACTGTATTTATGTTCTAATTTTTCTTTATGCTGCGGGGTAAATATATATTGAATTATGATTTTTTGCCAAAGAATAGCCTTAACAGGTAAAATTTTGGCACTCTGAAACAGCGACGGTGTATTATGTCTCTGTTTAAAAATATTAGGGACGACTAGTAATTTTACAATTGCGTTTTGTACAACTTGGACTTGTTTCAGATTGGTTATACTAGTATTTCCCCATATGGTTAATCCATATCTTATAATAGATTCTGCCATTGACATATAAATTATTTTAAGTGTTTCAATTGATAGGAAAAAATTTAATGTGTACATTCTGCCAGCAATTGATCTGAGTCTTTTACAGTTTTTTTTTTAATATGTTTGTCCCATTTGAAAAAGCAATCTACTGTAACACCAAGATAGACATATTCTGTAACTAATTACAGGCCGCCTCAGAACAGGAAACCCTAGTGAGGAGGACTGTGAAAAAAATACAAAAAATATACTTATATTATACTTTAAACCTACATAATGTAAAATTTTGCTATTGATATTAAAAAAAAAAAAAAAATTCTCAGCTTTCACATTTACAATTGCCTTTGTCTAGTTTGACACCTTAGATCATGGTAAAACGAAGGTAAAACCCTATCGAACTACGTAGAGTGACGAACTGCGCCTCGTAAAACGATTAACTTTCCGATAAAAACAAAATAGCAATTTCAAAAGAATCAAAGTTGTTAGAACCTTGTAAAATAAATGGTACCTTTAAGAACTTGATTTTAGAACTTTGTCATACAAGTATCTACGGAAAAAACAACACAGAATGCTCTGAAAGTTATTTTGGTTTTAGAAATGAGCAAAAGAAATGGTTTCGTACTCTACGGTCATTTCTGAAAAAAATAAGTTAGAACCTTGTGCAATTTCGGTGACAATTTAGTTTAGGTGACCGTTCAATTTTAATTACTACTATTTTAATAAAACCTTATTTTATGTAATTCGTGTGAATTTGATAAAAGCTGCCGTACCAGGAACGAAATAGCAAAATGCGAATAAAAAGGTATTCTTCACTAATTCTGGTCTTCATCGACCAAATGATCCCTTTTGGTTCTCTAGTCCATATTAGTACTGGGCGTTGACGATCATTCCATCCAACTCCAAAGTTGTTCGTTGGCGATTTTCAACTCTTGAAAATAACTGTTGAAAATAAAGCCGACGTTGACGCAACTATAATTGATTAATTCTAGTGATTTATTAACTCAGGTCTGTTTTAAATGCTTAATTCTCCATACTCGATGAAACCTCATTCATCACATATGTAATTATATTTTTTTAGATAATTTAGTAATATCTACACCTATTCAAATTATCATAAAGCATTAAATGTATTATCCAAGTATTTCGAATTTCGATGCTAATAGACGCGAATAAACGCGCGACAAGCCAGTACAATCAAATTAAACGTATAGAAGTTCGACACGATACTAACAAAAAGGGAATGCCTATTAACGGGTGGTTCCCCGAATCATTGTGTATTATTATTATCTCTATGCCCCACACACGTAATAATAATCCTATAATAAAGTTGAAAGTTGAAACTTTTGGAAGACTTTGGTTTCGGTGTTGAAAACATTATCCTGTTGAAATATTAAAGACATTGAAGATATATTTTGCTTGTTGCTTGGCGCTACGAATCGGCCGTATTGGATGGGAAAATCAAAAAAAAGGCAGTAGGTACGTACATTACCATAAGACCATTTCAAATTAGGCATAATATCGTTCACGAAGTGTAATCTCTTGACCCTTTTGATTTAACAGGCCAACTGTTGAAAACAATAGGTACAAAACGTAGCTAGGTGGCCGACGTTGATAATTATCAATAGGTTATTTTTTACTTGTCGTTGATAAATTTGATTGTCCCTTAGTGCTGCGTATCGGCCGTATTGTATTCAAAAATAAAAGAAAAACGTCTCTCAGGAGTTACATAACCAAAAGACCATTTGAAATATCGAGTAATGTTGTTCACGAAGTGCAAACTCTTAACCTTTTTATTTATTAGGCAGTTGAATCGTTGACTGCGTTGAATTATATTATTATATTTCAACTATTGGCGCTAATTATTATCAACAGCGCGTTGAAACAATATAAATATTGTTTCCAACGGCTAGTTATATTTTGTCACAGTACTAGTCCATATATTGTAATACACCGTGCAGAATTCTACCCTTTTCGAGACAAAATTTTTTCAAGGATTAAGTTTTGATTTTTTTTAATTTAATTTTATCTTCTTCCCTTTCAAAGACGTCTTCTCCTGTTTGAGCTCTGAAATCAATTTTTCACTTGTAACAATTCCATCAATAATATCTTCAGGTTTATTGTACACTTCATCTTAAAGATTAAACCTTAGGCAGGTGTAAAAGGTAAACTCTTCAGTAAATTCAATTAATCAAAGGCTCCGCCCAACTAAAAGTTCCAAGGATAGCAATAATAATAACAAACCTTGGGAAAACACTCCCGCTATAAGGAACAAACGCCATATCTCTCCCTTTACACCAAAGGGGAAATTATGCAAATATCTGTACACAAGATAACACACGCTCCATGTGTGCCAAATTAAATATTGTGTTTGCTACTTTTAGGCATGAAAGAGTTTTAGAGAATGTTCTTTGTATCAGAGTGTTCTAGAATACATGAAAACCCTGACGAGAATAATGAAAATTAACCACAATATACTGCATTGTTACATGCATACGATATAATATTTTGCTTCTGCTCCAAATCATTGTTTTTTGTTATTGCAACTATTTTTTTATTTATTTTGAATTTACGACACTAGTGCCATTTACATACATAAGTTTTTTTTACACATTAATGGTACAGTATTAAATTTTGATGAGTGAAAAATTAAAGAATTAAATTAAAACATAATAAAGAACATCACAGTAAAGAAATAAGCCTGTTATGTATGGTTATTTACCTGTTATGTATGTATTATGGCGCCCCACGTTGGGCGCCAATAATGTTACCGTGTGATTAAGTGGCAACAAATATAAGTAAGGATGGGTTTATTATATAGAAATAAAAAAAATATTTCAGAATACTAAAATGAATTACAACAAAAAAAACATTATAAAAAAGGTAATTAATTAGCATCCTACTATTAAATCTATCTGGCAAAGTTCTAGCATAGGTAAAATGAAGGTGTGATACCAGTTTGTTCTTGATGCGAAGAAGTAGATTCCGGCTCTTCACAGTAACTGTCCCAGTTTATATTTTATCCAAAAAATAATGCTATAGTCCATTGCAAAATAGCCTCGTGATTCTGGTCTCTAAAAAGGTCCCTCTTAACCAATCTGGATCGGCAGATGTCATCCGATTACATCAATCCAATGGTCAATGTTCCATATGCAAAAGCTCACAAAATCGGCGAATGTGTTCGTCGAACCTCAGCCAAGAGGAATGCCCGCTGCTCTGGGCTGGTGATCAAAGAATGACCACTGCTTCCAATGCAAATCACAGATTCTATCTTCCTTAGGTTTGGCAACCCTCCAAGTCAAAATTTCAGGGCTGTCAATTTGACCAATAGCAAAATAACACACCAAGACCATAGATGCGATGTAAGTAAAGTGATGCACACACCTTGTTACAAATCTTATATGTAACAACCTTACTAAAATAAGTGGCGTTAAAATGTGTTATTAGTGCAGCTTTATACTTCACAAGGGGCATATTAAGAGAATCTGCGATTTTAGCATAAAAGTTCCCAAGTTTGTGCAATATATGTATAACTGAGTTATATCCTGAGACTGTAGTATAATTGTCATAATAATAAATACTAGAGGACCTTGATCTAATGCTAGGTATATGAAATTGAATCAACATTTATATATCAGGGCTATCTAACTGATAATTTATAATTTTGTATAAACATAAAAGATCAAAATTTTTTCTGCTATCATTTAACTTAAGCAATTTCAATGAATGTAATAAAAAATTATAATCCATTGTTCCTAAAGGAATTCCAACCCTAAAATTAATACATATTTAAAAAAAAATCAAATTTCTACTTGTTTAGATTAATAGAAAATATCATTTTTCGAAACAATTCTAGTATGCGCATCACTAGTTTGTCTTCTCCATGTTGGATGTCCCAAATATGGACCACATACATGTCCCCCGTGGAGTGTTGCCTTCTGCTTAATTACTAGCGGTCTTTATGGGGAACCAGACGTACTTGCATGCGGCGACACGTTTTTCTAGCCCGCTTTCATAAACTATCTTATAGGGGTACCTTGGATACCCCACAGAAAACGTCTCACGGGATGTTAGTGAGCTATAGACCAACATAAATAAATCAGTTGGACATAAAATAAACATATAATACATTAAAACATTTCATTGCGCACATATCCAATATCCATGAATACATTAATACAAATCAATTTGTACATTTTTATTTTATTTTTTATTTTTTATTTTTTATTTATTGAAACATATAAACAAGGTTACAATTTTTTTAACAATATAAACACCAATATATCAATCACTCTCCTAATAAAGCAGCTGCTTGTGTTTAGGAGAGGACAACAAAAATATTTTTACATTTGTTTAAATTAAACAAAAAATATTAGTAATAAAACAAAAAATAACACAAAAAATAACAATAAAAGTAATAAAAATATAGGTTAGTTAATAAATGATTCAAAGAATTTAAAAGGCAAAAACATATTTCTAAACAATAAGTAAAGTTATGAGGTGGTACAAGAGTATTTTAATTTAATTTTTTTTTAATATTTTTCGTAGTTTTCTTCCGATCGTATATCAAGGGGTAATTTATTAAATAATTTTACACCCTTGAATATATAGTGATGTTGTGCTGTTGTGGTTCGTGCTAGTGGCACGGTTAGTCCTCCAACAGATATTATTCTTTTGCTAATATTCAATTGTGGTAAATTATTTTTACTAAAGAAATCTTTATGTATTTGTAGAAGTGCAATTTTGTCATAAATTTTTGTAAGTGGGGGAACCGGGAAATCTTGAAAAACATTTATAGTTGGGTAGTAATATGGCTTTTTTAATATGATTTTTATTAGTATTTTTTGAATAGTTTCCAGTGGGAGTAGGGATGATTTATATGCACCCCCCCAAGCCACGATTCCATATTGTAGGACAGAGTGCGCCAGTGCATAATAAATATCTTTTAGTATTTTTAATGATACAATATTTCTTAGTCTAAAAAATATATAGATTAGTTTTCTCAATCTGTCTACTGTGGAATTTATTTGACTTTTCCATTTAATATTATTATCAATAATTATTCCAAGATATTTTATTTTTTTTTTACTACTAATGTTTATACAGTTTGAATTACAGGGTGCGAATTTAAGGAGGCAATTTCTTTCGTGAATTTTTATGTTTAGATTTACATTTGAGTTATTCCCTGTTAGGCTATAAGGTATAAAATGGGTTTTTTCGACATTCAGTGTCAATAAATTTTCGTCAAACCATAGTTTAACGATATTTATTGCATTATTAGCTGATACTACGACCTCATTCCATGAATTTCCTTCAATAGTTATAACTGTATCATCTGCGTAAGATATGATGTTTCCAATGATTGGGAGTTGAAAAAGTTCATTAACATATAATATAAAAAGTAAAGGTCCCAAAACAGTTCCTTGTGGAATTCCAAAATCTATATTTTCTATTTCACTTAATTCGTTGTTTACTTTAACCTGTTGAGTTCTTTGATAGAGATAACTTTTTAACCATGTTTTAGCTTTGCCAGTAATTCCTATATTATTTAGTTTATTAATTAATTTTGAATGTGAGACACTATCAAAAGCTTTACTGAGGTCAATGAATATACTTAAGCATTTTTTGCCTCTATCTAATGTTTTGTAAATAAGCTTAGTTAATTCTGCAATTGCGTCTTGTACGCTAAGTTTATCTCTGAAACCGTATTGACTAGGGTTAATACTTTTTTGGTTATCCGTATAATCAGTAATTTGTTTTTTTATTACTTTTTCGTGTATTTTTGCAATGTTGGATAATAAGGATATTGGGCGGTAATTGTTTACTTCTTTTGAATCTCCGGATTTATATACTGGGATTAAAATGGCTTTTTTTTAGTTAGACGGGAATATTCCGTATTTAGTACTTACATTAATTATGTGCGTAATCGGTTTGGTTAGAAAATTGCAGTATTTTTTCAAGATTTCTGTAGTTATACCGTCGTATCCTGGCGCACTACCATTTTTAAGTGATTGTATTATGTTTTCAATATTTTTTTCTGAAGTCGGTTAAAAAATTGAAAGATTGCTATTTGTTATTTTATCTTCATGTATGTCATCAGGTTGATAATTTTGGTCAATTTTATATGCAAGTTTTTGACCGACGGTAGCGAAAAATTTGTTGAAAATATTTGCGCACATTTTTGGTTCACGGATAGCATTTATTTTAGTTCCATTATTGTTTATGACATTTATTGTAGACTTATTTTTATTATTTTTATTCATTATTTCATTTATAGTGTTCCATGTTTTTTTAGGGTTTTCTTTTGTGAGGATTATTTTCTCCCTGTAATATTTTTCTTTTGTGTCTTTGATAATTTTAATGAGTTTGTTCCGGAATATTTTGTATTCGTTTTTTACTTGGCTTTTGGTAGGGTTTTTTTTTGTGTCTATGAAAAGTTTTTCTTTTTTCCGGATAGATATGAGTAATCCTTGCGTAATCCATGGTTTGATTTGCCTTAATTTAGAACTTGGTTGATTATTTATAAAGGTTGTACAGTCTGCGATATGAGCATTTAAAGTTTCTTCAAAGAAGTTTGCGCACATGTCTGGGTTTTGGCAATTTAGTATTGAGGACCAAGATTCGTTACTTAATTTATTGTTTAATTTTTTATTGTTCAATTTGGAAATTATGTTAATATTTTTTCTAGAGTCATTTAATCCTAAGTTTTTATTGAAATCATAAATAAAAATATTTGTATGGTGATCTGTTATATCATTTTTCCATATAATAGATTTAATTTTTTCTGTGTGTTTAATATTGCTCCATATGTGGTCCAGGCATGATGGCGATTGGTTTGCAAATTCTCTTGTGAAATTATTTACACATGATATAAAGTTCATTTCATTCATAGCATTTATATAATCTAATTTATTTTTACAGTGGTTATTAGGACCAATATTAATATTTAAATCACCTATTACGATACAATTTAGATGGTTTTTGTTACATAGTATTTTTTTAAATTCTTCTATAAATAAAGGTACATCAGAACTGTGTGTTCGATATATTGCGATTATATTGAATGGCATATTATTTAAAACAAAATTTAATGACAAACAGTTTGCTTTGCATATGTGTATTTCGGTAATATTGATATCAGTAAATTTTTCTTTAGCGTATACTACAATTCCACTATTTTTATTAATCTGATAATTTGTATTGTAATTTTTGTAGTTTGGGATGATTGGTATATTTATGTTTGCATGTATGTGCGCCTCGGATAGTATTATGAAATCTGGCTGTGAACATAATGTATTTAGGGATACCAAAAGTTCATCCATGTTTTTATTTATACTTCTAATGTTTAGGTGCAAGATTGTTAGTCTATTTATTATATTGTCATAGATCTTATTGCATTCACTGGCTGCTTCACATACGTATTCTTCTATATTTAGATTTTTATCAATTTCCAATATTCATGAATACATTATTACATGTCATTTTGCAGATATTCAATATCCATGAATACATTAAAACATGTCATTGCGCACATATCCAATATCCATGAATACATTATTTCATGTCATTTTATACATATTCAATATCCATGAATACATTAAAACATGTCATTGCGCACATATCCAATATCCATGAATACATTATTTCATGTCATTTTGCACATATCCAGTATCCATGAATAAATTATAACATGTCATTGCGCACATATCCAATATAGATGAATACATTATTACATATCATTTAATACATATCCAATATCCATGAATACATTATTACATGTCATTTTGCCGATATTCAATATGCATGAATACATTAAAACATGTCATTGCGCACATATCCAATATACATTATTTCATGTCATTTTATACATATCCAATATCCATGAATACATTATTACATGTCGTTGTACACATATCCAATATGCATAAATCCATTGTTTGACCTAAAATGTTACTTATAATTTTTCTGAATCAAATGTACAATAATAAATGAATTAATAAAACAACCAATTTATTTGATTTCGATTAATTTACTTGACAAAAATTATTTTAGTTAGAGTGTAATTTTTTCAACCTTCCAGAATTGAAACGTTTCATAAAATTGCTTTAGCCGTGTTTGGTTAACATATCTGAATAGCCCGGTACTTCCCAATTCTCAGCCTCGCAACATATTTCTAAGTAATTAGCAGTTATGACTCTTGTGTGGTATTCACATATCACTGGATGCGTGGTTTACAATTTTAGTAAATAAACCGATGCTATCATATCCTTCAAACACCAACTAGACGTGGTCAAAACCGCAATTGTCACCTCATTTTTAGTGTCAGAACTCTGAGCTGTAATGCTATATACGCGAGCCGAACTGCCGAACTGAACCTCAACTTATGGAAAAAAAAACTAAGCAACCGCAAGTGGCGCAAAACGCCGCTTGCATTTAATTAATTCCTTTCCCGTGATTCGTGGTACGGTTCGCGTTTCGGTTCGCAAATGAATACTTACCCTAAGGTGCCGTGAAATATGGGGGTTTTTCGTCAAGGTAGTAAGTAACCCATGCTGATCATAGTTCTTAATCATTAGAAACTAGTATGAAGAATTAGTAATAACAATATTTAAAACTAACACCCTTTTAGGTGTTGAGCATTTTAGTTGTAAGCAAGCAAAAAGAACTATAGATAAAGATATGTATTTTGCCGAAGAAATCAGCAGTCAACAAAGCATTAAGCAACATGATATTCAAGGCAAGGCGCAAAAATGTGTAACAATGAAAAAAAGAAACGCGCTACCCATAAACAGATTAACCAACCTACCATTGATCATGACTACACTTGTAAGGCGGGTCCGTAGTAAGAGTAAAAAAAGATGAAGAAGATGGTTTGAAAGGGAGATATGTAAATACGAATGTAACATAAAGCGCCAATATTCAAAAAAACAATAATAATTAAGCGAAAATTATGAAAATATTTAACAAGACACCACTCGTTTACAATACAGCAAAACTCTATTCCTAAGTTGCCTGTATAGATATACTGTGATTTTTTTTTTTACCTATCACATATTAAATAAAACAACAAAATGTGTTTAAATAATTTTCGGAGCATAGTTTGCGATTTTTTCCTATTGGGGGAATTTCAAATAATTACCGTTTCGTCTTTACAAATTTATAGATGTTTTCTTATAAGTTATATATTATTTGTATGTTATAAATCGATAAAAATTTAGAATTCGGGGGCTTAAACCACCTTTTTTCTGAGGTAGAGATTTTTAGTGACTTCAAGATTGCAATAAATATATTTTTTAAAAGAAGGCTCTATATCAACTGACGTAATAAATGCTTTTGCTGTGTGTGGAAACTGATTTTTTAACCTCCTTAACCGTGCTGCACACGTCAAGACTCTATTTTTTTTCTAAAAATAAGTTATTTTTGTTTTTAAAACGATTCTAGACCCCTCAATGTCCTGCATTCATGATTGCTTGGAGGCGCTAGTGAAATCTACTATTTTTAAGGAATGGCTGCAGATTTTAAATTTTCAATCAACACATTCTTAATACCCGACGAGGGTATTTATAAACGCATTTTATTTAAAGGGGATGCCATTGGGAGGCATCATTCAATCAGTCATTCCGTCAGTGTAGAGCGAGACAGATGTATTATAGTAGTATAAAAGCCCATGGATTACTTTTATCTCTCTCTTTCTCTCACACATCCTATATATCACACCTAGTAAACATGCATCCGTAATCTCTGTTAATGAGGTTAACAATAAACTAAGTAATCAAACTTGGAGTATTATTGTATGAATAATCCCAGAATCTTATAATAATAGTGATACAGCCTACAACCATACTGTAACAATAGTAATAATTTTTTAAACAAATTCAGATACTTAATAAATTCAGAGACAAGTGGTTAATATGACATAACTATTTATAAAACATGAGTGAAACCAGTTACGATAGGTAGCCTTTAAATTTGTTGTACATTTTTAATGCAAAGAGTAATGAGCTATTACTCTCATTCAATATTTTTTGTACCTGTATGTAATTCTGTTTAATAATTTCCCTGCGATCCTTTGAAAGTTTCCGCCAGATACACAAGGTTCAGTCCCCGACTGCCGCAAGATTAGAAAGTTGGGAACAGGCCGCCCAGAGCCGAAAGCCTCGGCGGTTTAGCAAAATGAAACTCGCTTGTTTGCATTTATGCTCGCGATTAATTCACCGTGATACATGCGGAACTCCTGCGGCGCATCCCGGGACCCGCTCAAACCCCGCTGGAACCTGGGACTTGGCCAGTCAGGCGAAAAGGGAGTTAGTGGAAACCCTTGGAGGATGCAGGTAAACAGTTACGATTTAGGACATAACCTAAATAATATCGGCTTATGGTAAAATAGCAACAAGGCGTCCACTTTATACTAAGATAGAGTTTGCTGAAGTAGAAAAATATTGATAAAATAATTAAAACACTTTGTTTTTACCACAATAATCTTTATTTTTTATATATTATAGTCAACATGTTTCCAGAACGATTTTCTCTTCATCAGAACAATTAATGTACTAAAAACTAAATTGTCAAGTATATAGGGACAGGTGTGGGTAGAAAAGGAAGTAGTGTGGGGGAGGGGGTTGGGTGTGTAGAAAAGTAGATTGTGTGGGTAGAAAAGGAAGTAGTGTGGGGGGGGGGGGGGGTTGGGGGGGGGTTTAAAAATGAAAAAATCCGGAGTTTACCAATTGAATTGCAATGATTGTAACCATTTTTACATAGGTAAAACTTACAAAAAATTTGAAACAAGGATTGAGGAACATTTGAGATGTCTAAATAGCAATAATTATTCGGAATTTGCTAACCATCTAATTGAATTCAACCATTCATTTGACATAAATACTGGTTTTAAAATTTTACACACTAATGTTAGTGGTTTTCAGTTAGACCTTTTAGAAATATTAGAAATTAGGAAAAATGTCAATAGAAATTCAAATATTATTAATAATCAAACTAATTTTGTGAATAACCCTGTCTTAAACATATTTCCATTGTAATTTTTTGTCTTTGATCTTCTAAGCACCTCCCCTTTCCACCTCTCACCCCTCCCCTCAACCCCCCCCCCCACACTACTTTCTTTTCTACCCACACCTGTCTCTATATACTTGACAATTTAGTTTTTAGTACATTAATTGTCCTGATGAAGAGAACATCGTTCTCTAAACATGTTGACTTTATATAAAAAATAAAGATTATCGTGGTAAAAACAAAGTGTTTTAATTATTTTATTAATAAAATGGTGCCACAAAGTGAATTTGCAAAATTTGAAGAAGAAAAATATTGTGCTATTGCTGAAAAATGTGTCATAATTGTTGCGCTTATCATATAATATACCATTCAATGTGAAGATAATACTAAAGTGAAACATAAAACAGAACAAGACAAAGAAAAATAAAAGGTAACGGTCTCAATTGATAATCGATCAAATTATCTCTGAATTGTACTACGTACCCTGCACAACAAGGTAGGTACCGGCACTCCATTGTGGACTGCTAGCCTTGCTTCTTCGCGTCAGTTACCTACATTTATCCTTTTTTCAATATATCTACCAGCCTTTCTATCTCTCGTAATGAAATTCAGCCATAATACCTTCAGTCATACGGTGACTCGTGACCAAACATTGTCTGCTTGCCGTTCATTACAAACAATGAAACTCATTTCAACGAAAATAATTTGGTACATTTCGTCCAATGACTTCTGAAATAAAACGCCAAGAACTATTCAATTTATTTTCAAATTATTTTTCCAGTAAGTCAACCCTTTCAAATCTAAAGGGGTTGACTAAATAAACACCATTAGAAGAGAGGGTGCTCAACTGTTCACCCTGTGCTTTAAAAGCCCATTCCCTGCAGGCTCCGATACGATGAACCTCCTGCATTATAAAAATTCCAACGATTTCGCTTCAAAAGGAAACTTGGCAGATTAAGTAGTTTTTTCTAATTTTTCTCAATTCCATCAGTGGGCACACAGTCGCTTTAGAACTGATGGTCTTCAATTTATTTCTGAATGGAACGAAAATATCCGAGTAATCGCATCAGTTGAAAGGGAATAAAAACGCACGGAGAAGATTTACAAACCTTCTGCAGTCTGGCTGGTTGACCAAACGACGTAAAAATAAATATAGATTTAAGGCCCAGTTTCTCTCAGCAATTTATTTAACTAAGTTTTTCTTCAAGCTATGTATCTCCCTCATAAAGTCCCAATTGTTTCTAAGGACGGGTTTTTTCAGAGAATTTGAACAATTCTTCGAATTTCAAAGTAATTTTTCAAGTTCTGTGAAGATTTTTTCCAAGTTTTGTTATTATTTCAGTTCTTTCAAGTAACTAACATATAATAAAATAACTTGAATGGGACATAATCTGAAGAATTGTTAAAATTCTATGAAACAACCCATCCTAAGAAATTTAAATGTAACGTTGTCATAAGCACCATTTTTTTAACATTTAAAAGGTCCCCGTTAAACACTACTTCTAGGTGGTACCAAATCGTAATAAGCTGACAAGCTTAACAAAATGATAGTTGCTCTTCTGCTGATTACAGTGTTGAAAAGCTGAACCGGACAAAGAATAGATAGTTAACGGAAACTTTTCAATTGTCAAAAAAACAAAATTGCGCTGTATGGCCATTTGACGAGTATGTCACTTGTGAATTTTTGCAAAACAACTGGACCTACATCATTTTTATTTGTGAACCGAAAATATATTTCTTCCAATTTGGGGTCTAGTCCCTTATCTGTTACCAGTTCAAAGCTCTGTCACTTATAATGGGCATCAGGTTGCTTGCTGCTGCGTTTACTTTCAGACCTTCAAGAGAGAAAATCTGTGCGAAATTTGTGACCCCTTTTCTATAGATCTTTTTGATAATAGACGAAAATAATAAATTTTCAGTTATAAAATTTTTTTGTGGATTAATAGAACTTTTAACAACTCAAGTCTTTTCAACAAGACATAAGAGCATATGGAGCGCGTAGGTACATAGAAATGAATCTTATTATCCCAGCCAATTCTGCGATTTCATATATTATGTATTTTTTTGCAGATTTAGGTCTACTCATCCCCTACTATCATTCCACCTGATATGCACTTCGTTAATTGTTTTACCCATTTTATTGGGACGTCCCGACAAATTCAGTCATTCCATATTGTACTGACTTGTACGACCATCTAGCAAATGTCAAAGATGACCATCATATCAAATCTGCAGCCAAAATATATTTTTCTAACATTTTGACTTTCTAGCAAAATATGTTGAATATCCCAGTCAACAAACAAAGGTTGGGTTTTGTAAATTATAGCTCTTTCTGCGGAGCATGTTCCATACAAATTGAAGACGGAGCAGAGAGAGAATTATCCGCGTCAAAGCGAAGGGTCCCGGGAACCCGAGATGTCTGGATTTGCATTCTTGTGTGAATAGCTTACCTGCTTAGTGCTTAGAATGCTTAGTGCTTAGACGAAAACTTATCAAGATAACTCCGCCATTCTGTAATTCTATGCATACGGGAAAACACGCTTTAAAATAAGACAAAATAGGATTTGATAAAGCACAAAATTCGTACATTTATGAAATTTTGGATATAAATCAGTGGTGGTTTAAGACATAATTCAACATCAATAATGTCGTATTTTTCAATCTTACCACTCTAGCTCAAAAAAAGTGTAGATCCGCCAATCTCACACATTCATCTTTGTTTAAATGTTATTCTACGGAGTCCACAAAAAAAAGTTGTAGAAACCCCTCCGGGGGAGAGGGAAGTACGGCAATTCTTGAAAAATATATTTTTTTAAATTAGGTCGAGTGAGGTATCGTCTACAATGTTTTTATTCGTTCTGAAGCGAATGAGACCACTCCCAAGTCAAAAGTAATAATATTTAGTGAAAGTTTTTAGTGAAGACGACACAAATTCATTTAGACGTGTAAAATAGTACCAAAATGCAGAAAATAACCCGAGCCTGGGTAGCCAACTACTTCCAACTGTTCAGAGTCAGAGGGAATATGGTATCCCTAATTGGGATAATTTGGGGTAAGACTGAAGGGACTGGGACAGGGAATGGCATCGAGAAAAGAAAGGCTGGAAAGTACCTAGCTAAGCATATCTGATCACGAAAACGTTTCGATTTTGAATAGAAGTTTCCTGGGAAATTCTAACGGCCGTTGTTTCCAACTTTTCGAACGATCAATCTCCAGGCCCCGATCAGCCAAGTGATTTGTTCAGTAACGTTTGATTCGCCTGTTTCAAAACATCTTTACCGTTGATTATCTTAAGTGCCTTCCCCCCCGCTTTAATAGTAAAAAAATGACATCATAGTAAAAACCTTCAATGTTAAATTAATACTGACGAATTAATTATTGTATTTATTATCAATGCGTATAACTTTATTTAAATACTGTAATACATAAACCGATATTTTCATTTATTTTTAACAAACCTCTGTAATATGTTAAAAATAAAGTTTTTGAGTGACTTTGATGCCACCGTGTCTTGGTGTTGTGTTTATTTTTCACTCTGTTAACACTTTTCATAACCAGTCATTTACTGAGGCAGGCTTAATAAAGTAGTTTGCCTTCCTTAAATTGGTTGATCGCTCAGTCGCCACCTTTCCATTGAATAGAGCGTAGTTTGAGTAGTTTGTGTTTGAGCAGTGTTGAGCCAAAATTTCGGCTCAAATGTTGGTCAGTAGGATTGGGAACAGCGGCCGTTAGAGTCACTAGTTACCGCTCTCGTGATGTTTTAACAAAATTCTGGGGATTTGATCTGAAAGCTATGTGATTCGTAATTAATTGATACATTATTAATTTAATCAATGTAGAAAACTTGCATTTCAATTTGTGTAATTCAGAAAAATGAAAAATAAAAGTGCTGTAAATAGTAGAAAATGCCTAATCCTAGACGTTCGATGAATTTAATTACTGAATGTTTATATGAGGTAGTACTGACGGCTTATATAGAACGAGCTTTCTCATATAAAACTTTATTTTGGAATTATACCAAGGAATGTAGATAATAGTAAAATACTGTAGCTAAAATCCACCGCAGTCCAATAAAACATAATCTTTCTCCGAAACAGCCGAAACCTCCCCAAAATGCACTGGTAATTAAACAGCGAAACGCTCGACTAGGCATTAACCCGGAAGGTTGTTTATCATTCATCCCGACAGCGCCATCCCCCGGGATGCTGTGAAACTGGGATGCTGTAGAACTGGGATGATGTAGAACTAGGATGTTGTAGAACTGGGATACAGAGGGGTTGGGATACTCGTAGGTGGGGTTGGGATCAAAGGCATTTAGCAGCCGTCAAACTGTCCATCCAACACTTGACGGGTGATGGTCATTTGAAACATTTGATGCACAATCATTTAGGAAATGATTACTCGGGGATAAGAGTTATTGATCTTGTCACTTTTAGGTGGTTTCTGAGAATTTGATTAAAAAATTACATTATGACAAAGTATAGTTTCGAAAGTTTTGTCTCGTGGGATGCATATAAGATATAAGAGGGTCAGATGTCACATATTTTCAAGATTCAAAATCAGATTATGACAGACTTTGTGATTTATAAATAGATTTCAAGAATTTAAAAAAAGAAATGCGTATATTCTAAGATCAATCAATCCAAGCGGGTTAAAATCCGCTGAATAAATCATTAACCCCAACTGACAACAGACAACTGTGCATTCGTTTTGGGAAATATGCATCCAAACCTGACGCCATGTCATAAAGTTTTATTAACTCGTTTTAAAAAGAAAATATCGAGCTTTCAGCTTGAATTCAAAAATTTATGTAAACGCTCTGGAAAAAATTTAAATAATTTCATGAGAAACATTTACCATTTGAAAAATATTTGTCAGCGCTTGCAATTTTTTTTTATATAACTTAAGAAAAGTGAAGCGACAATAACTTTTATAATGCCTTCGCCTAATTAAAAATGTTATTTAATTTCGTGTAAAGTAGTAATTATAGTTTACAATCATCGGTAAGCGACGTTAAAATACTTTATCTTTGTTTGCGTTCAAAATCTGAAAAAGTTTTTAATCTGCTTTCAAGAACAGCATTTTTTTAAATACTTTTAGAAACATTTGATCAGGAATCAAATGTAACGTGAAAATATTATCCGTCTAATTGAAAAACGTTTGAGTCTTCGGGAGTTATTCAGTTCGAATAACTTAAGGCCAAATGTTTCACAGAATTTGAATAATTCATCATTTTTAGAAGTTAATTTTGAATATCTATTATTTTATTTATTATTTTTGTTTATTGCACAAACAAACAGTACATAATTACATAGATGACAATAGTTACAAAGTTAGTACAATAATTGGTACCGATGACATGTCGCTGACATATGTATATATGAGGTATATTATACATTTTACCGTTATCATTTAATTTATGTGAAACAACTGGTCAATAATGATATAATAACCAAACTTGTACAGAACCTTTATAGAGCTAGAAAATGTACTTTGAAATTAGATGAATTTTTCAAATTCTGTGAAACAACTGGAAGTGTTTATTTTTAACATTATTGTTTTGGTTATTATTTTTCAGCGAGTAGTATTAGTAAATATATTACTATTCACTCAGTGGCTTAGACTAGGGCTCGGTAAACAACCGCCCGCGTGCCAAAATAGGCCTATTTTAATCCGGTACATTCTTCAATCAAAATAAAAATCAAAAATAAATTAAACACTGTACGATACGTATTATTTGTTTGTAAAATTCTCAGAAACTGACTTTCCAAATGTTAAAAATCGACATCAATTATCGAATATTCATCAGTTAATTAGCCATTGATTGGTTTCCTGATCAAAATTAATATTTAACAATTTCCGTTCTGTTTGAAAATTACAAAACGGTTAGGTAGACACACTTGTGATGTTTTGAAATATGAGTAAAAAATTACATGATCTTAAAAAAATCAGGAAAATAAAAACCACAGGTTTTTATGGTTTCACCAAAAATGTGAAAAATTGTCTCTTAAGACGCGACGCTTCTTTTTAAAATAGACAAGAGTAAATCTTCATTCTAATCTATTTGTATTCATATGCCAATTTTGTTTAGTGTTCAGTACTGTTCGATACGAAAAAAACTGAAATTGATATCAATTCCATGAATATTCTGTCATTATCATAAGCCGAATAAATCATTACAAATTTAGGATTAAAAATTAAAATTATCTCTTCATTTTTGTTTACAGAAATCACTCATCTTCAATTAGTTAACCTTTCCAAAATTAGCTTTCATGCACATAATTATAGCTTCGACTAATAATTTTCAATTATAATTAGACGGTTCAATGGTCTCAACTCCCATAAAAATAAAATTAACATCTCCCCTTATATTTATGAACTCCGCCTAGCTGGATAATTTTCAAACATCTTGAAGAGACTTTAACGAAGTATCTCAAATCTTCTAATGAAATAAACAGTCTGATTTTAAAAGAAAATTACGACTAGAAATAAAAGAAGCGTGTTTAATATGAAAAGATCATAACAAAGTTGCCCTAATTTCCCGAAACGACGTTGAATGAAGACAGAATTTAAAAAAAACGTTGTTTTTCCATTTATTTTTTTTAAAAGAAAGACGTTAAACATAATGTACATTAGGCTGGAGTAAGATTGCAAAAATCAGAAGTCAGTATCGTATAGCAAAAAGAAAACGCCTTATATCCTCGATATTATCGTAAAAATAGTTCCCAAATCCATAAGTTACAAATATTAATATTTGTGGTTTACTTTTACATTTCGTATATTTACTTACAAAAGTGTCGTAAAAACAAATAACGTTTTTCCATCATGATGACACTCGGCAACACTTTAAAGGTTATTTCAGAGTCCCGAAAATGAATTAAAATTAAAATTTTCGTGTAATTTTTACTCAATATAATACATTGATTATAAAAATCTGTACACTTAATTATTAAACGTTCACTTATAAATAAAGATAATCAACAGGTTTTCTCTCGGTGGAAGCTTTAGCGAAAATAGTGAACTCAGGATGTTAGCCGGTTTGCATCCCCCGTGCTCAGAAATTATTTTAAAATAAATATTGTGCAAGCAAATCGTTAAAAAAAAGTTCATAAGACGTACAAATGTTTAATCAAGGTACTGAAATTTTGAAACCCAATATTTTCAGTTATGTCGATTTATGATTTTCGCATTCATAAATCGTCAGGTTTTCGAATAAAAACATATGTATATACATTTTAATTTATTTTTACGAGAATATTAATGATATAAGACGTCTGTTTTTGCTATTACAATTCACAAAAAAAAAAGTTGCTCCGGTCTAATGTACATTGCCGGATTATATATAGGTCTCGCAATTAAAGTTAATACAATACGATACATGATAACCTTGCAAAGCGTCACTGATAAGCAGCCCTTTTTTTGCATATGCCTTCTTAAACGAAAAGGAGTCGTTTGAATTTGAATATTCTAAAAGTTTAATTTATATTTTTTTAAATAATTTTACTGGATTTTCTTTTCTAATTAACTAACTAACCATTATGCCGTTTCCCGCGGGGTAGGCAGAGAGGACGCACCGCCAAATGATCTTGGCACTTATACTCCTTGATTCAATCACATTCATGCATCCTTTTTTTCTACATACGTAGATAAAAAATAAACACAACTTTATAACCAACAAAAGTTTCACGTAAAAGCCTACTAGAGCTTGAATAATTAAAGATATGAAATATTTGTCTTAATCTATTTTCTCTGTTCATCCTCTTTAGATTCCTAAACCATCTAAAAGTCATTTCTATACTTTTCATACTGTCTTGTACATCATTACACACATACGCTTCAGGAATCTCATTTCAACAGCATTCAGTCTATTTTCATCTTTCCTCTGCCAGTTGCACGCCTCACTGTCAAACATCAAGGTAGGTTTTTGTATTATATTGTCTTCAATCATTAAATGTTACAATTTGATGTTTTTCTCATTAAGTTATTCCGAAAATATAAAATATAATTCTCCCCGATCTGCAAAGTGCTGTCCACGAAACAATTTCGTTGAAAAAAAAATCTTTTAATTTAACTGTATTTTACATGGATTTTACGAACAGAATTATACCTGGTAAACTGTCTAAAATTCACAAAGTTTTTGTAGCATTACATAACGTTAACCTGAATATGAAACAATATTTTAAAATCAAGTAACAGTGACATAAAATAATTTAGAAACCAGAACAATACTACTTATAACCTATAAGATAAATCACTAAAACTATATTTACAACTCTACTACAATTTGTAAGATTCAACGAAGTGCTGGTGTGCAAGATTACGCTTAATTTACGCTTAATTAATCCTATTGGTAAGTGGGTGTGTCTGATAGTTAGTTGTGTATGTATTGCAGAATAATGTTACATTTTACCTTGTTTGTCAATTAAGTTGTTAATAACTCTATACAACACAACCAGTTCTGACGTATTTTTTACATAATTCTTCACATAGTAAAACGTGAGTTTTAATGTGTGCTTTCAACTACGGCTTTACATAATACACTCTTTCTAACTAATATTCGAATGCCCTGCAGAACGACGCAGAATCTAATCAATTGATGTCCACGAAATCAGGTACAGACGTACCTCCTTTATGCGCAGCTTTGAAATGTGGCCTTATTATTTGACGTTACAGTGATTGATTAGCATCAACTCCATTGTGGCGTCGGTATTGCCCGCATATTTGGCCTAAAATTTATAAGTAATATATAACAGACCTCTTCACTGCTGGTTGTGTTAGGGCCTAATAGTTAGGTACCGTCGATGGCATGCAAACCCACTCAATGATATTTCCAGTACCTTCGCACTGCTAATTTAGATCTGGGGATAGCTAAATAATTTACGAACGTTCGCCATCGAATAATGGAGCCCACCTTGTAAAGCCGGCGCAATCATAAACGCCGTTTTACACGGATCATGAATAATATTCACAGGAAGCCGATTCTTGAACCCTGTGGAATCCGTGTGGAATAATATGGAATTTTTATTCGTTGTAAATTTGTCGAAAGTTTCTTTGTTTTTTAACCTCTAGAATACTGTCGACTGCAATAACAGTTCTGATAAATTGTACTTTCAAAATGTAGTATTTTTACATGAACTGCATAATGTAGCATCTTTAAGATGTTTCAAATAAAATATACAGGGATTATACCGAAATATACGCAAAATGAAATGCATCTTATTTTTTAAAAAGTGACATTTTTGTGATGGTGTTTTTACTGGAAATTAACCTCCTGCTGAGTGATATAATATACCATATTTTGGGATGGCCTGATTCTCTGTGGAGAACCCAATTGCCCAGAGGAGGTGTAGACTGTGCGCTTAATTATGGAATATATCTAATACTTCGTATGTGTAAAAGCACTGCTTATGAAACAATTACTATTTATCTTGTATGTAAACGGTATATTCTCACAGTCAATTCTAGGTAGTATAACCTCATACGCGGACGATACAGTACTCATTGAAGTACTCATTGGGAAGGAGTAAAACAAAAAGCAACAGAAGACATAAATCTACTCAAATACTGGTTTGACATAAACCTACTATTCCTATATAGCGAAAAAACCCATGTATTTCCATTTGCAATAAAATCAAACGATATTCCACAAAATTTTGACATAATTATACACGACAACTTTGAAGAACATAATACAAATCACTGTACAATAAATTGTTCCACACTACAAATTACAAATAAAATTAAATACTTAGGAATAATAATGGACAAAAACCTTAACTGGAAAGATCAAATCAACCTTACCAATAACAAAATAAGGAAATTAATTTATATTTTTCAGAAACTGCGTAACTTTCTATCATTGGAAAATTTAACTTCAGTCTACTACGCATTAGTACAATCGAATCTCCAATACGGTGTAACCAGTTGGGGATCCGCATACAAAACTAATCTCCTACCTATTGAAATTGTACAACGTCTGATTTTTAAAATAATATTGAAAAAAACCGAGAGATTATCCAACTTAACTTATATTTGAAGAATTTAAAGTACTAAAATTTAATGATCTTATCCGAAAAAACATAATAATTCAAATAATAAAAGAAAAACAAAATCACAGTTTTTCAACTGAAAGACGTACTCGTCAAAAACATATATTTCCAATACAAAAATGTAACACCTCATTTGCACAACATCATTACACATTTCTAGGCAAAAAATACTTTAATAACCTACCTGATAATATCAGAAAAATCAAAGACGACAAAACCCTAATCAAAGCGATCAAAGAACATTTCAATGTAAAAAACCAAAATAACGAAATTCGTCAATTAAATAGTGTAAAGTTATAAATCGTTAAATTGTACATTTTTGATATATACTTATATTTTTAATATTCTTAACTCCTTAAATTATTAATAAGAATACTTACATAAATAATGTTCATCTCGATACTCAGCATATCTTTTAAACACAAGCGTCTACTTCCATAAAAGAGAAACATCAAAAAATTCAAAAAAAATTGTGAAAACTAATTTTTATATATCATTATTGTTAGCAAATATTATTACACATTGTAAACTGTTTAATTATTACATAATAAATAAAAAAAATGCAAAAGATTTTTTCAAAACGTGGTCCGTTTTCAGTGGTTATAAAGACGTAATATAGGAAGAGGCCTCATTTCATGACCTCAATTTTCACAAGGCGTTCTTTGATTATTGAAATCTGCACTGTAAAGATAAACCACAGATAAAATAAATTCAAAAAGAGAATGGATTAATTTGATTTTTCCTTCATTATTAATTATAATACTAGCGCAGACCCGTAACAAATCACGAGATATTATAATTATTGTAAGATTTGTAAACCAGAAATAAATTATAAATTATTTGTTCTAGGATCATTGACCATTCGAATACATACGTTAACGTTAGTTATTTCACCGAATTTGAACAATTCATCATATTATGTAGTTCATTTTCAAGTAATGTGAAAATTCTATTCAAGTTATGTTATTATTTCAGTTATCTAAAATAACTTGCTCATAATGATATAATAACAAAACATCAATATTACCATTAAAAAACTTGAATATTAGCTTTGAAATTTGATGAATTGTTCAAATTCTGTGAAACAACTGGCGCTCAATAAACTTTTAAAATAATTGTTTAGAAAATCTGTCAAAGATTTAAATATGTCAAAATGTTAACCATAGAAATGCACATATGAAATAAAGAATTGTTATCATTGATTATTAAAATACAATAATGTTGGTACCTACTTTATCGCTTGTCCGATGTGATTTAATGCTTATCAGTTCCAATTTCGAAAAATATAAATTCATTGAAGTGAAAACCGAAATAATGCATGTTCAAAGCTCCGTAGAAAGCATTCAAATGGAGGAAAATATGATTTGAATAGGCAAATATAGTAATAAGAAGGACATAATTAGAGAGATATATATAATTAGAGGGAGCATGCAAATATAAACAAAAAACTATTACAATTATTATATGTAAGCGAAAATATTTCATAAATCACGACCTATTAAAAAATGTACTATAACATGATAAAAAACATAATCTTCGGAGCATAATTTTACATTTTTTTGTATTTGGGGAATTTCTTTTAATAACTTTTCGACTCTGCAAATATATGGAGATTGTTTTTTAAAATAACATATATATGTATACATTTATTGTGTTATTATATATTAAAAATTTATTTATATATTTATTTTAACCCTTCAATACTTTCATCACATTTGTTCAGTTTGCAATGTTTTCTGTGTATTTGAAGCTATATACATCTTAGTTTCCAATTTTCCGTAAAAAAATTACTGTTTTAAAAACTAGATAAAATTATCTTTCCGGTATATGCATTTTAAATAAACATTACTATTTGTAAATAATACAATTTATATTTCAAACGTGAAAAATTTTGTCAAAACCGCTAACAACATTTAACTTAATTTTTTACTCAAATCGTAGAAAAATTGAGAGAAGTCAACTTTTAGAAAACACGTTCGTTTTGTTTGAAAAGTTTGCAAGAAAACTATACCCTTACTTTTATCTCGTTCATATAATAAAATATAAAAAATAATTTTTTTAAGTTAAGTGAAAAATGTTACCAAAACCGATAACAACATTTAACTTAATTTTTTACTCAAATCGTAGAAAAATTGAGAGAAGTCTACTTTTAGAAAACACGTTCGTTTGGTTTGAAAATTTTGCAAGAAAACTGTACCTTTACTTTTATCTCGTTCATATAATAAATAAAAGAAATATTTTTTTAAAGTTAAGTCAAGTTTTAGGACGGGTTGTTTCGGAGAATTTGAACAATTCATCATATTTCAACGATCATTTTCGGGTTCTGTGAAAGACTTATTCAAGTTCTGTTTTTATATCATTGTAGGCTAGTTGCTTGACAAAACTGAAATAAAAACAGAACTTGAAAAAATCCTTCACAGAACTTGAAAATGAACGTTGAAATTTGATGAATTGTTCAGATTCTTAGAAACAATCCGTCCTAAGTTGTTACGATAGCGGCGCTAAATATTCATTTTGGCTAATTTAAGGATTTTATTAATGGATTCTAGTATAAATATTTGAAACTGGAAAGAACTATTATTTCTCTTTCTAAACATTAAAAAAATTATGTACTTCCGCATGATAGAATTTTTTTTTTACAAAATATGGACGCCCGGTCATATATGACCCTCAAACGCTAGAGGGGTGAAGAGCTTGAAAACTTGAAGCGTTCAAGGGAAATATGTTATAAATCGGTATCGGTATACCGAATCCTGAAAGTGGGGTAATTAATTCCATAGAGTTTCTCAAGAATCAGCTCCCAGAAGAGGATGAAACGCAGGGGAATTATTGCACGAAGCCAGTGGAAGCGTATTTCCCAGTCACGCATATTTATGTTAAGGTTAACACGCTCCATGACGATTATAACGATATTTGACGTAATAAGCGGGGCTGCTTGTGAATTATCCATGTTCATATATATATATATATATATATATATATAGGTATTGTGTACCCAATATTACCGACTGAAAAGTGGTGTACCTGATTGCTTCGAAAACGGAAATTCCAGAAGTTTCCAACAATTACGATATGTAGAGAGTAGGTATACATATTGTAGAAAGCAATACATTACAATAACACCGTGTTATTACAGATACGAGCGTCTCATTGTATTAAAAGCGCTTGTAATCCGAAGGTAGTTCTAACGATTCGTGTAGAGAGTGTAAATTCTTTCTTTCTTTTTCGAAGGTAGATCGAACAATCTATCAAATTTATTATAAAAGCTGGCAATATCTACGTTTTGATAAATATCCGCGCTGACTCAGTCACATCTCGAGGCTTTTACGAATTTACGCCTCTAACTTCAAAAAACTAGTTTTGAAGACTTATAGTTACGCGTTTACTAAACTAGACCACTGTACTTTGAAGATGGTATTGTTGTATTTCCGTATTTTTCAAAATGTCTTGTTTTCCGCTATTGAGGCAACTATTAATTTTCCTTTAACATTGCCCTTGCATTTTTCTATCCAATTTTTACTTACAAGTACCTATCATTATCTGACTATACCCATGTATTTGTGTGACATTTTACAACAATAAATAAATAGTGACTGTCTAAGCAGTTTATTGATGGAGCCTGTTTGAAGAACATCTATTTGTGATCAGTGCTGTTATTAATATCAAATCAGGGTAGAAGGCCTTTGCAGTGAACATATTCGGTTCCCTTGATGTGTTTCGTATTCAACCTGGATGTTATGGAAGCTTGTGCGTGAAATAAATCATATCTCCTGTGAGTGAACCAACCATCATCATCTTTGAAGATCATCAAAGGGGTAAGTCGGATTTCTTCCTTACTCCGTGTTCACCATCTCTAACCATAGTGTCAACTTCCAAGTTCACAATTAATATTTTACATTCCACTCTTGATTCACCTATTGCGATCACACCCGCCTTCCCTCTCACTTCACCACTTCATAGTGCTGTGCGTCAGTTACCTGCAGAAAATTTGTTCCAATATATGTATTGAGTCATTTTCTTCCTTTGCAACATATTTATGTTTTATGCAATGGTCCTTCGATTAAATACATAATTAAACCATTTACAAATCAACTTGGAAGATTTGGTAAACTTTTAATCTCTACTTTAACCCCGGAAGTTGTTCATGCGGAAGCATGAATCAATATAAGTATTATTTAATTTTGAATCAATCCACTTAATTTGGTTTGTCATCGGTTGACATATTCGCGACATAAAAAAAATCACAAAACCTTTTTAAGAAACTTCACTAAGCAACAATACTGAATATTTAAAATTATAATCACTGATGAATTTGTAATTATCACAAATTAACACGCCTGGTTTGTTTAAAACTTTGGAGCTAATGGTCGTTGTCAAAATATTCATGAATAATTTACTACGATATAACCTGACGTACCTTCATACCTGATTTACCTAACACATGTACCTTACCTACGAGCAAATGAGTTACTTACCTTTTAAATTGTTAAAAAAATTTATACCTATTAGTTGGGCTTATTTTGATTCCTGCAAAAACAACCAAAATGTGGTACACTTTTACAAAATCAAGGCAGATTTATCATTGTTATGAATAAAACACACAAGCACCGTAAAATTATAAAAGCCTCATTAAAACTAAAAGCTTCAACTTCATAATTTATAATTTTATCTCCCATTTAATGTGGCTTACCCCAATTAAATCATATATATATGTTTAACAGCCGAACACATTTTCACAGACCGCGCAGAGCTGGGTGCTTTGTAATTGTTTCATCTTGCATGGTCCTGATGCCTAATCTCTTGTGAAATTATTATTGTGAAGCTGGAAGCGGATGCATCACAATTCACGTTTCACAATGTACAGCGGTAATACGCAAAAACCTCAGAGGATAACAATAACCGAGAATAATTTCACGAGAACACAAAAAAAGTCTGCTGAAACAGTGTTTTGTTTGGTCAGGAAACGAGAATTTATTTTACTCATATTATGTCAACTATAAAAAAATACGGGATAAGGGACGTACGACTTACTTTAATCGGTGATTCCGAATTCCTGACATTATCTGGAGTAAAAAATGCACTTGAAACTTTGGCCCCATGTGACATTTTTAGTTGCTTATTTTTTTTTTTTTTTTTAACCTTCTCGTGTCACACCGGTCACTCAGCCGACTAATCGCTCTACCCCTAAACTGAACTTAACTTTTGTAAAAAAAAAACTTTTCACAATTTTTTACTCTAAATAATGACAGAAATCGCTCACTGGTTAAATTAAGTCAAAGAAGTTGTAATAATACTTCATATTTTCACCGTTCAGATATTATTACATAAAATATAAAATTTTTGAAGTAATATAATATTTCATGGGTCCGCATCGGACGGATTGCATCAAACGGATTTTTAGAATTCTTTGTATCAAGTCATGCAAGTGCGTCCACCGATCGGTACCGTGCGGACTGCACGCATAGGAGCGTCGGTAACGCCGACGCAAATTGGCAACTATACCGATGCGTGCCGATAACGTCACACGGATTGCCGATCCAGTGGACGCATCCGCGCGCTCGGCCGCCTTTTGCTTTCGGTTCACACACACCGTTCGTCCGCTCGTTACGAAAATCCGAGACCCTGAAATAAAGTCGGAATCTTAAACGACGTAAGTGAAGAAGCTATGCACAACATTAAGCGATGCGCGGCCCTGGTATATTGGACAGACCTACGGTTGAATTTGCCGCAGCAAAGCTCTAAAATAAAGTGGGAATTTTAACCACAAAAGTGATGAAGTCGTACAAACAATATTCGAATAATTATAATTATTATAATAAATCAATATTATATAAAGGCGTAATGGACGGACCTACAGTCGAAATTGCCCTAGCTGGCCTAGAAAATTGATCTTTTTGTTTGTATTATTTTAATTACCTCTGATGAACGTATTACTAAATTCTTAAATGTACTTACTAATTCATTGTCTAGAAAAATAAAACATGGTGGTTACCGCAAATTTCATAGTTAAAAAACGTTTTAGAAAATTATCAAACCGTTTTACATAAAATATTTGAACTTAAAATATCTTAAATATAGATAACTCACATCCGCAGGTATCAGGGATATTATCGTTAAAAATTCGACAAAATTCACGAGAGTCTCTAGCGAATCCCCGTAATTAGAGTATTGTGTAGCTTTATATTGAAAACTGGACCAGTGGACGCCTACCTTAGTGTCCTCTTTCATTATTAAGTTATTTACATTAAACCCACACATATTAGAAATATTATGATGTAATACATTTTATTTTCATTCTTATGGGGCCCTATTGGAGGCAGGCCATCACCAGAGAAATTTTCACCGAGCAGAATACAGTTCACGTCTACATTTTATTGGATCTTCAGCATACAACTAGTTAGCTTATCGTGGCGCAAATGTGGTCAAAATACTGGAGGTTTTTTTCTCTTTGGTTACAAAGTTCTAGTTATAGAATTTTTTTTATATTATATAAACAAATAGTACGTGATTTACAGAGGTAAAACAATATACAGGAATAAGATATTGCATGTTGGGTACCTATGATATGTTTCCTTGTAATGTCTGCTAAGTGGTATGTTTATTCCTTAATTACCAGGTGAAGTGTGTAGTATATAGGTGTGTGTGTGTATATGTGTCTGTATGTATGCGTATTGAACAGTTTAAATTATTGACATGATGCCACGTTTGAATTTGGGCAGTGAATCCGAAAAATGTCGATGTTAGAGTTTAGACAAATATTATTTAGAGTATGAAGAGCTCGGTTAATAGGCAAATTAGATGCTGCATTTGTTTTATAATTAAGCGTGAAATAGCACTGTATGTCGTGAACGTCTTAAAGGTATGTTAAAATTAATAAGTGACAGAAGTTCGGTACAGTATGTAATAATGTACATAATTTATAATGTACATTTAATGAACATTTTATAACATGAACTTGGTCACTTTACCTGGGACTTTTGAAATACTGGCACTTTAATATTGACAAATAATAATTTATTAATAATAAACACTAAAAAAAAATTATATTTGGTAACCTCTTTTATCATCGATTTGCCATCGTTAAGGCATTCTTCACAACCCTGAACAACTTTCTCAAATGAAGAGTTCCGCACAAGAGTCCCAACTGCTCCCAACCGTCTAAAGTGAGACTGTGGGATACCAGATATTGGAGTATGTTGTGAGAAGGAGATGGGGAATAGGAAGGTGTGGAAGTACATGACTATTCAGATCTTGTTAACCCTTGGGACCTTCTAAGACCCAAACAGTCCCAAATGCCGTGCGCGCATTATACTCTCCTAGTACCATATTTGTCCCAGAACGACCGCACATTATTAAAATGCATATATCTCTCTTCCTCTCATCTAAAAATTAATTATTTCTTTTATGTCAGAAAGAGAACGAAATAGTGCTTTTTATTGTCTTTGAAAAAATGGAAGCTTGTAGAAGGTTCGATCCGTGCAAAGCAACAACGTCTCAAGGGTTAAATTAATCAATTCATAATTGTGATATCCTTCATATAAGTATACGACCCCGCTCAAAGATGACACAATATTAGTCTATTAGGTTACCGATAGATGGCGTTGTCGAGTATTGTAGGGACTGAGGTGATAATAAATAATTAAGGAATCTCAATGTCGGGGTCCAGATTATTTCAAGCTCTTGCTAATTAAGATATCAGAGCCATCGTCAATCCATCACATTAAAAAAATCAAACATCCAAGTGTTTTGTTGAAGCCGGAGTTTTATTTAATAAGAGAGTTTGTGCGAAACCCCACAGATACAACAATATCAAAAGATCGTAACGACTCATTCATGGAGGTCGTCTTCCTCTACCTTGTATTTCATTAATCTTGCCTTGAATCGCATTGGCAGAAATTAATTATTATTGTTTACCCTCCACGTCCGCATGAAGCATTTCTGCATTGATATTAAATTATTTTTCTCCCATCTGATAAATTCATCAAGTACTTAAAAGGCAATTCCAATTACATCTAAGCCGACACACTAGAAGTGCTAATAATAAATAAGTAAATGGATCGTTGGCCCCACGTTGGGCGCCAAGTTGTGCCCGACCCGCTTTGCATACCCAAACACCGTAAATGCATTATGCACGACACTGTCACCGCAACCAACCAACCAACCCCGTGAGATAGATACGTGGTCGCCTCGCCTCGCCTGTCCTTGCCTCTTCTCGACCTTCCTCGCCCCTCCTCGCCATGTCTCGCGTTCCACCAGACATTTTACTATCACCCGGCGTACGCAGCGCCTGGAAATGATGCGATTTCGAGGGGGATGGTTGGGTGTGATGCGATTTTGAAGGGAATACGAATCATATTGTTATTTTGTGATTTATCTCTCATACCTGTTGGTGGTTTTCAGAAGCTCTAAATGTTTGCTTTTGGAAGGATGTGTCCCTGGTGTATGGCTTTGAGGCATGGAATTGGCAAAGGAAAGTCGAAAGTAGACTAACTGATGTAGAAAAGAGATGCGTGGTTAAACCATGTTGTCGTGTGATAAATTAATTAATGTAGAGATTTGTAAAGAATGTAAGGTTGGTGTTTGAATGAAGGAAAGAAATGTGGAAGAGAAAAGTGGGAAAAAAAAGTCCCTGTCACCAAACACGACTAAAACATTTCAAGCAACGTTTCGATTCGGAATGGTCGTCTTTCACCAGGGTGATACTGGGAATATCTTCCACTCCGGAACATGCCGCAAATATACTATACGAGTATATATTTTAAGTAAATAAATTGTGAAAAATACAAAATGATCAAACAAAATTTACTTGATTTTTCAAGGAAAAAATGATCCAATAATAATAAATGGATAATTTGCACAGCGCCATTTTAACTGTAACTGTAACTCACCGTTTGTAGTAGGTTTTTTGTTAGCCCAATTTACTCAATTCTGAAGATATTCGGGTTCTAGATTTAAACAGATACCAGGAGCTCATAACTTTGAGGTGTGTTAACAATTTGTTCAACATCCTCGACTTCTCCGTACTGTGTATTTGGTGAGCGCCATCTTACCGTCAATTAGATGCGCGGCGACACCGAGTGCATACTGAACTGAAATTAATTTACTTTGGAAGTTCGGCCCGAAGTTGGCCGTGAACCGGGCTAACCCATTGTATACAAAAATACCACCAAATTCATTTTTATAAGTGATAGCTAAAAAACTATCCGTTTATCCTTATCTATACTTTCAGCAATCTTTCAGTAATATTTCAACAATCTTTCTGTAATATTTCAGAAATCTTTCAGTAATATTTCATTGGTCTGTCATTAATATTTAAGAAATCTTTCACTAATATTTCAACTATCTTCAGTAATCTTTAATTATTATTTCAGTAATCTTTCGGTAGTCTTTCAGTATTATTTATTAATAATCTTTCAGCAACCTTTCAGTAATATTTCAGTATTTTTTCATTAACTTTTAAGTAATCATTCGCTTATCTTTCAGTGTTATTTTAGCATCAAATTAATCTAATTAACAAATTTCATTTTATTAGTCAGTTTTGTTTGTCTAATCAAATTGTAAACTGGGACCTCAGCACGGCATACTGCACTAACTAGCAAATAATGTTTTTTTAAGTGCTGCTAATGAATCAATAATTTTAGTTTATTCTTTCAGCAATCCACAGATAATTTTTCAGTATTGATATTTTTTTCAATAATTTTAATAAAACCTATCCCTTGGGTAGAAAAGAAAACTTAGAGATAAAACGGAGAGCAAATATTTAAACTCTATTTGTGAAATAATTTTAATTAGGTGTCTAATTTTTAGGTCATGAATGTAAGTATTTTGTAAATTTATTATTACTTTTTTATGTTTCAATTTACACCAACAGGGTACCCCAATCAAACATAATAATTTTGGTTGCGATTCTATCGGTCAGTGATTAAAACTCTGATTTATTTTTTAATTTATGTGTCATTTTCGAAATTGGAAATGACTGTGTGAATAATTCAGATAATGTGATAAAGTAGGTACTAATCAAAACAATTTTCTTTTAATTGATAAAGTAATAATTCTGTACCCGTTTTACCTAAGATAATGTAATATTTAAAGAAAAAAAAAATTTGGAGTAAAGCAAAATATTTTTTTGCAGAAAATTATTTTAATTCTATTATTGAATTTTTTTAAATTTCTTAGAGTTAATCTTGACAAGTAAAGTCAGATTTCGTGATTTTTCAAGGGTTTACGATTTTTCCATTAATAAGACAGCCTTATTTATTAACTAGCTGGATTTAGTAATATAATATTTTATCACTTGATATCTGTAATTACGGTTAAGTTATTATTTTTAGGAAAAACAAGAGACAGAAAAATAAAAAGATAACGCTCACAACTAGGAATCGAACCCAGGATTTCTTGTCTTACTTATTATTTTTTATTTCATTTATATTATCACACCACCCATTGTGTTCCTCTAACAAAATAAAAGTGTTGTTATTTAATTCAATTTCATATAACCCCCCAACGCACGAGATCTTCACGGATATCACAAGAACAGGGAACTGATTAACTTTCATGGCCGCCCAGCCGCGAGGAAACCGTACAAATATTATAACATACATTTAAGATGAAATTCAGGCTCCAGGGGGTTAAGTAGCAACATTTCCTTAGTAAATCCAACCCGAATTTCTCATCAGTCCTTATTCCAAGTGGTATAAATTAGTTTTTCCAAAATTTTAAATTGAAAATTGAAAGCAGTTTATAATTTTTTTTATTTTTTAAAGAAAGTCACACATTCCCAGGTTACGAATAACCTGACAATATTTTTAAATATTCTACTACCACTACAGTAAGCTGAAAATGGTGCTTGTGTTGTGATGGAGGACTTAGCCAGCCGAGGAATTGAACACACTACGCCTGGGTGAACACCCAAACGCGATGTCAACTCGTCCACCGACCGCTCATTATATATAAAGGTATCTAGATTAGAAAAAAGTGTCGTTCTTCGAATAATGTTCCAGTGTTTTACAATTGTCATGGCCAAGAAGCGTGCACATTTTCGGTGACGTTTCTCAATATTCAGAAATCACAGAAAAAATATAGATTATAATAATTAAAACTTCTTCAATAATTGCATCATATAATTATTTAAATTAAATAAATAACTTTATAAACACCACTATTATTTTTTTTTAAATATCGAAATGTTTCAAAATCAATGATTTCTTCGTCAGGATAAAAGTACAATTAAAATTAACAATTTAAAAAAAGGAAAATCTAGAAAGTTTCTTGGATGAATATATCCATTTTTATTTTAATGTGCGACATCTATTGACTTTTCTACAAGTCTAGGTGGAACGTTTTTATAGTGAATTAATGAAAAAAACCTCAATTTGTATAAAAGTATTCCAAATAAATAAAAACAATTTTTGCACTTAAACCGACCATTTCTAGACTCCGTTTGCCAAGTGATTTGCACGCCTTTTACCATGATTTGGGGTGATAAAAGACATTTTTGGATTGTGCAATACGTATCCCGCTTGACAGAATGAAGGATGACAGGAAGGAGAATAAACTACACCTAAATGACGCCTCCAGGAGACATACAATCGAACCGAATACCGGATCCTGTCAAAGTTAATTGCGAATCTAAATTTCAACAAAGAATCAAATCTCAAAATATATTAATTTAGCGTTCCATCATCCCTGCACACCCATGCGGAAGAGTGGCACGATCGGAAGTGTTTCAAATGAAATAAATTTATCATCTATTACATATGTCATCAAAATAAATCGAAATGTTGGTGTAATTGATTTCTATACCCTTCTCGCTCCGGTCATCCCCCTAAATCATAGGTCTTTAGTAGTGGATAAAACTATCAAATAAAGCAATTATGTAGGTAATAAATAGGAAGTAAAATTGGTTCAAAGCGGATTCGGAGTATCCTTGAGATTTGGGTCCTTATAAGGAATCATTACACTGATGAATGTGTATCAACCCTTCAGAAATGAGTATTTTGAATCCTTTCTGCATATTGTCAGATAAAAGGGTGGATCTAGACTACCAAACTGTGTATAATATAGAGGACGTGTACACAGAAATTTTCTGATATAACCGAAAGAGTTTTCCATTTCTGGAGTCTGGCTTTAACCGAATTTCCACACATTTTTGAATTATTTTTGACTACTAAAATATACACAAAACAAGAAATACGGCACGTCCTGTACAAAGTAAAAAATCGATTTTTTTCTGTTGTGTGTTTCAAAGGTCTTGATTAGCATGACGTTGCTAGCTGATAATAGTTGCATGAACCCAGAAAAAATATGACATAAAGCAATACAAGTTTCATGACGGTGCGATCAAACAAAAAAGGATATTTTATTATAAACTAGCTGTACCCCGCCACGCGTTGGTCGGGCCACGTCAAGAGTCAGAATAATAGAAGAGTATGAATGAGACGATGTATGAATGTGAACGAGGCAAGTGCACGAGGTGTGTGCAAAAACCGCAATGTTTGGCAGTCGGTCCTCTCTGAAAACCCCTGCGGGGAAACGGCGTGATGGTTAGGTAGTTAGTTATTGTAAAACCATTTTGCGAAATGTTTTTTTTTTTTTTAATATAGATAAGGACATATGGACAAATAAAATTTCATAAGCATCTCAAGTCCTCTATGCTCAATAAGCATGAATAGTTAACTCGTGTAAGGGTTGAAGGACGAAGGTTCCTCTCCGGCACGTCTTTAATTAGAAGGGTGTCACTCGTAGGCCCGGAACCTTTTGAATAATTACACCTCTAGACCCTTCGGATTGGACTTCTATAGGACGGTGTCATACCCGATAGTAGCATGGATTTGGATTAGCCGTTAATAAAAGGTTTCTGAACTCATTTAATTTTTATGCTAATTAAAATTTGATGGATTTTCGGTTCGGTTACTCTCTTAAGGAATTGTTTAAGACTTTCAACATTTACTCTGTAAAAGGGGATTTAATGTTAATCATGGGTATATGTTTGCAAACATATTTGGCGTTCAGAGATATTCAATTTGTAGGAAAGTATTTACAACTGAATTTTCTTGAAGATTTGTGAAGAATTCACACACGAAACGAAAATGAAGTATTTTTTTTATAAAAGCTCCTTCAGGAGGCCCTAAGTAAAATAATTCTCCTCAGGGCCTATACCATCTTTGGGGATGCTGTGTGGAGGGTCTTTTTTAGGAATGGAAGGAAAGCAAGTTCTGGGAAAGAAAAATGTAAAACGGGTGGGTAGGAATCTGGGGGTCAGTGTGTTCAGGAGTGACAGAAGTATGAAATCATCTCTCCTGAAAGAATCTGAAAGATCTGTTAGAGAGGTCGAAAGATCTCCCTCAATCAGTCTCCCGATCTGGCCCGCCACGCAGTTGGTGCGCAGAAGCATCCGCCGCCAAGACCCGGACAAACCTGACCCCAAGAAACCAGCACCCTTGCTAAGCCACCAAACATATCAAACGACTTGGCCTGCCCTATAGCAGAGGTGTTGGTTATTCACTAAAGAGTTCCCATACCCGCCTCCCAAATTGTATATAAAATGTATTTTTGATCCGAAAAAACAGCACTGTTGGTTATCAAACACGAGAAGATCCAAAAAACATTCCCCCAGCGTTAAAAGTGTAGAAACAACCAAATATTTAGGAGACATTATAACCAATGAGTTAATGGACGATAACGACATCGACAGGCAGAGGTGAGCACAAAGTATAAAATCAATCATATTCAGCAGAAGATTTCATCTCTGCATCGAACAAGTGAAAAGGAAGTTCTTCTCAGCCTTCTGGTCTAACTTGATACGTGCAAGCTACGGAAAGGCTTCAAAAGCAGCATAATAATGCATACCGCATGCTTTCGGGTTTTCCAGGCACTGCAGTGCCACTCTATATTTGGGGAAGGACGAGTTCCCGGGCTTGAAACATTAATGAGTAATTCATAAAAATCCCATTTATATTTATTTATTAATTATCGGGAAATCGCCAGTTTACAATTATTTCAGTTTGTACATGAGTATTATATGGCCAAAATAAAATTATGGATTTCTTTCTTGTGACTTTACCTCTACTGAGACAGCATAAAAAGGAATAAGTAAATTAAATTTGTAAGAAAGGAATATGAAATCAAAAATTTTTACAAAACAAAATATTATATAAAACGAAAAGTTACAAAACAAAACATTTATCTGACATTATCATTACCTATCTGACTATACCGACGTATGTGTATGACATTTTACAACAATAAAAGTGACTGTCGAACCAGTTTATTGATGGAGCCTGTTTGAAGAACATCTATTTGTGATCAGTGCTGTTATTAATATCAACTCAGGGAAGAAGGCCTGTGCAGTGAACATATTCGGTTCCCTCAGTGTGTTTCGTATCCAACCTGGATGTTATGTTATCATATCTTCTGTGAGTGAAATCATACCATCATCATCTTTGAAGAACATCAAAGGGGTATGTCGAATTCCTTACTCCATGTTCACAATCTCCAACCATAGTTGTGTCAACTTCAAAGTTCACAATTAATATTTAACATTCCACTCTTTATTCGCCTATTGCGATCACATGACTAATTTTCCATAAGTGACAATTTCTTCTCCAAATATAAACATTACATCATGTTTTATTACTATTTATATTATTTTAGATATGTATTAACTTCTAATATTTATATCGCATTTACAAAACATGTAAGTGGATCGGATCGGTCAGCGGCTGAGTTGGCATCGCGCTTAAGCTTGTTCAATTCCTCGGCTGGCTAAGTTCTCCATCACAAAACAAGAAACATTTTTCGCTTACTGTGGTGGTAGTAGGATATTTTCAAATATTGTCAGGTTATTCATAACCCGGGAATTTTTGTCTTTCTTTAAAAGAAAATAATGTACTTTACATAATACATGTACTTGTCATTTTATTAATTACTTATAAATAACTACAATAATTTACTGTACACTCCTTTTCCATCTAAGAGTAGTATTCGAATCTCCAAGTATGTTCAAACCCAATGTAAATACTATTTCAAATGTACTTATCTAACTAACTAACTAACGATCACGCCGTTTCCCCGCAGGAGTAGGCAAAGAGGACTGGCCGCTAAACAACTCGGTCTTGGCACACACTCCTTGCCTCATTCACATTCATAAAGCGTCTCATACATACTCTTCTATTATTCTGACTCAAGTATCAGATTCACTTGGTCGTGCCATGTCATCCTCGGGCGTCCCTGACTTCTGCTACCATTCACATTTGCATCGTATATTCTTCTTAAACTCCTTTCTTCGCTCATTTGCTCTACATGCCCAAACCATCTAAGCGTCCCTTTCTTGATCTTACTTATTACGCTTACATCAGCCTTTCACTATTTGCGGATCTCTACATTCCTCACACGATCATACATGGTTTTACCACACATAGGCCTCAGGGATCTCATTTCAACAGCATTCAATCTACTTTCATCCTTTCTTTGCCAGTGTCATGCCTCACTTCCATACATCAGGGTAGGTACCAGCACTCTATTGTGGACTGCTAACTTCGCTTCTTTGGACAATTTTTTGTTAGCGTCAACTGCGTTTAGTCCTCCATTTTATCTTATCTTACTTATTTTTAAATAAAAGTAAATAATTTAAAATATTAGCAAAATTGAAATGCATCCAACCCTTCATTTCTCTTTAGAGATGAATTTACCATAGTTCTACCGCTCTGGACATTTTTTCAATAAAATAATTTTCACTTTACGGTACCACATTCATACGATAAGTCGGTTTCCCACGGGGAAATAATAATATGCATTTAAATAAAGTAATTCGACTCCTGTGGGTCTCATACGATTCAATGCCTTATCTGGGATGCTACATGATACGGACGGTAAAGTTGTGTATCTGCATTTATTTCGAATCCATTCCATTTGAATCTGTAAAAGAAACGTCCATATGAAAATGATCTTGCATTTCTCGGAACATATCCGAGAATCATAATATTTTGTATTAGTTGTACAAACAATGGTGCTTACTTATTTGACAATAGATGCATTATTCCTGCATAAATAATTTAACAATAATATTCATTGCCTTGAGCTGAGTATTTTGAGTATCAAATACGATTCAATGTTATATATCTGCGCGCTCCACAAGCTCTTCTGTCCTATTCAAAATATTCAAATGGATAAATGTAAAACAAACTGCTTTTAGACAATGTGTTTTGGAAATAATGTAAAACAAAAATATCTTTTTAAACTGCCGATGTAATTACTAAAATAACATAATATCGAAGGTGAACAATTGATGTACGAAAAAATGACGTACCATGGGTAATTTTTATGTTATAAATTTAATTTATTTTATGTACATTCTGTCTTCTAATTATAAAATACATAATGGTTTATGTTTTAAGTATTGTTTAAAATTTCATGGATAAAACTTACCGGTCGAATTATTCATATTCGTGTTAAAAACAGGACTGCAGTCCTTCAACAAATGAATTGACAGGTTTTCTAATAAACTGTCGTTAAACACAAATATGTTATTAGAATGTCGGAACACGTGTTCATAAAGATTATAATAGTGTAACATTTCGACATGAAAGGTGTTTAACAGGAAAAGTAGATTAATATTTTAGTAGAAAATGGATTGCAATCACGTTTTTAACAGGATTTTAATAAATCAGCCATACTTATTTTCTCCGTGCAGATACAATAAATGTACATATTTTAAAACAATCTGAACCTCACTGGGCGCTTTTCTCGTACTGAGGCCCCCATTTTACAATTCAATAATATTCGATTCAAAAAATGATATGAACTCAAATATTTGAAATAAATTAAAACTAAACTGATATGACAAAATAATTCCCTATGTTAATTCTGTTCATTTCTAAATAAAATGGGGAAGTTTTTTGTCATTAGTTTTATGAATAGCAGATATAATATAAATATTTTTAAAAATTTTAAAAAATTAATTAAAAAAAACAACTCAAATGCCAAACCATTATATTTACCAAGCCATAAAAAACTACTATAATCTCCCTTCCGAATTGTGCTGTATTATGAACCAACAAGAACAAATAAATAATCTCAAACTTTTTTTCCAAAAAAACTTACAGTAAAAAATATATAAATATATAATTATATATAGTTTACACATAACATAATATTATAAATTATTTTTTTTTTTGATAAATTAATGTTTTTAAGACAAGATTTTATTTATGCATAGCACAAAGGATAACAATTATTTTTATTTTTATAAGTAATAATTGTTCGCCTGAAACACTCATCCACATTGAAAAAATCTCCTGATAAAAAATACATGACGCCAACGGGAAAAAAAACAAAAACATTAATTTATCAAAAAAATAATTATTAATATTTGACAAGTTCAAGTATTTCACCTAAAAATGTAGACAATTTGTCTCAACGCCATCTAGTGAGAGATTTAGCACTTACAATGCCTTTCTCATATAAAATAAAGTTGGTTGTTCTCAGGTGAAAAAAATGTAACAAGCAGTAATTGTTGAATGAAACACAAGCATATATTGAATAATTTCGCGGGTAAGAGATAAGCCTCCATAGCTCAGTGGTCAGAGCTTTCGACCGGAAATCGAATGGACATGGGTTCGAGTCCCGTTGGCGTCATGTATTTTTTATCAGGAGATTTTTTCAATGTGAATGAGTGTTTCAGGCGAACAATTATTACTTATAAAAATAAAAATAATAATATTATAACATAGACTCTAAGTAAGAATCGTGGCTCCCTTATCAGGCACAAGAGCTCCACTTTTCTGATAAGGTATACATGACCAACTATGAACCTAAATATAATATTTTGCAAAATATGTATGCTTTAATGTAACCCATATGATCTATATTAAAATAATTTAAAAAAATACGAAATTCTACTGTTGATTTTACAAAGATTGCTAAATAAAATCGAATTTTTTGTACTTAACTATAATTAGGGAAATAAAGAGCTTTTTTGTTAATCATTTTTATCCAAATTATAAGTTTTTTTTACTTCTTTTCGACTACAACACTAAATACATGCAGTAGGTAGTCGAAATTTTTTTATATATAATTAAATATACCTAATACCTGTTGATCGTTATTATATTGAGGAAATCGGTACTTTGTTTCTTAGTTAAGTAAGTTGCATATGTAATGTATAAAAAAAAGTCCCCTTTAAAAATAACCAAATCTGAACACCAATATTATAAAGATTATAAGTTTTCGATTTATTAGGTAGATTTAGGGCGACTTGCACCAACTATCGCAAATTTTATCTTAAATTGTATTTAACTAAACGTATTTAAGACCCTAAATACATTTAACTTAAATGCGTTTAGTTGCGTCCTGCACCACGCAGTTCGGTGGCAATTTTAGTTAAACGCGTTTAACGCGTCGGTAAAACAGTTACCGCGTGTTTACCGCCATTTACGCGTAAATAAAACAGCTACGATGTTTCATTTTACTTGAAGTGTCAAAATATTTTGTGATTGTGTGTGTGGTTTAATAGTGTGTTCATTTATTTTATGAAGAAAAAGTTAAAGCAAATAGACATAATGATGAAATAATACAAAAAGAGCTTCTGTTGTTGGAATTAAAAATAAAACAATTATCCGAGTAATTTTGTTTTTTTTTATTTCTTTTACATATTATATTGTTTTAAAGTATAATAAGAATGCTGTAGGTATGATTAGAAGTTTACAACCTTGCAAAGTACTCCTCGATAAGGAGTGTTAGCTCCAAGTGACGAGCACCTCGCTGATGTTTTATTGGTGTTGAATTTTAACTGAGGTTCAATTTCTTGCACTAATAATGATGTCATTTCTTTACTGAGACGAAATATTCTTTGAAACTTCTTGGCACTGAGTGTTTCAAATAAATTTGTTCTCTTGTTTACTTTTCTGACTACTTATATTATAATTTATTTAAGTTATTTATAATTTCAATAACATAATTTCTTCATGATCGTCAGAATACAAATCCCAAATGTTCATTGTGAATACAAATTAAAATGAGATAGATTTTAAACACAATCAGAAATCGAAGAGATAACCTAAATATTTTTGACAGTACTGCTTTACGAGTAGGGCTAAACACGTTTAACTCAGTTAAACAGCCGCTTTTGGGTATTTAACTTTGACAGTTCTTTAAACGCATTTAACGAATTAAATTTTGTGGTGCAAGACGCCAAGTCGACTTAAATCAAATAATGTGTTTAAAATTATATTTAAATCAAATTTAACTTATGGTGCAAGCCGCCCTTAATCAATATTATTCTTCTGAAAGAAAATACTGAAGAAATCAGGGTAGTGAAAAGGAGAAGGAACATTAAAAAATATCGTAAAATGGAATGACTTTGAAATTAAATTACATTTTACAAAAACATTGTACAAATTTTAACTGCTTATTTTCAATATATCTAAATAAATATTTTGAAATATATATTTAGATATATATATAGAAGTGGGGCGACTTTGATATTCCATTTTTTATAAGCTTATTACAATTTACAATAGTATGTCAATCATAAAATGTTAATAACTAAAATGTGACTTCAAATATTCAAGAAGTTATATATTATATCGATAGACCCAAATAAACATTGTTTAGAAACTATTCTAAATGTTGAGGAATTTACAAAATGAGTTTCTGTCTGAAAATATCTAAAAAAACAGCTTTTCAATTGAACCCACAATGAAAATATTTAGAAACTTATTTTTATACGAGTATATTAAGAAACTTGTTATGGAATGTTTAGAAAGGAGCGTAAGGAGAATTTACGATTCAAATGTGAATAGTAAAAGAAGTCTGGGACGCTCGAAGAAGACATGGCACGACCAAGTGAATCAGATACTTGAGTGGGGCCATGTCAAGAGTCAGAATAAGTCAGAGTATGTATGAGACGATGTATGAATGTGAATGAGGCAAGGAGTTTGTTACAAGACCGAGTTGTTTGGCGGTCCGTCATATCTGCCTACCCCTGCGGTGAAATGGCGTAATGGTTAGTTGGTAAGTTAACTTATTCTTGAGGAGTCATTGTATCCACGTTGTCCGAAAAAAAGATTAAAAAGATCGAGTAATTTGTACATGCATATCGGCGAAAATCAACGTCACCCCCCGATTATTTTTTTTCCATATTATGGAACTTCTTATGAATTAGTTCTTTACAACTGGTCACTGAACATAGTCAAAGTTATTGGAGTAGGTCTTTCGATTCTGAATGTTGTTCTTTCACCGAGAAAATAGAGAGAGAGAGAGAGATAGTATTTTGAATTCCCTTTTTTTACATTGGCTTCACGCAAGAAGCCATGAGGAAAATATTGACCTATGTAGGGGGTATTTTTAAGGAAATAAAGAAGAAGAGGTTTCGAGAATGAAAGAGGTGTGAGTGGTGGTTAGGAATCCGGGGTCTGTGTGTCCAGAAGTGACGGACGTGTGAATCCTTTTCTCTCGCCAAGATCTAGACAAACATCCCCATAAACCCGAACACTGCTAAATCACCAACCAAACATAGCGAACAACTTGGAGTGAGGTGTCGGTTATTCAATTAGTGGTTCCCGGGGAGGCGATACACATACCCGCCTCCCTGAGAAGAGAATCAATGTTTAATAGATTAATTTGTAACTTTTCTATATTTAACTTCTGACAAGCCGGATGTTCGGCTTTGCTGGAAAATCTTTTAAAAATTTTGTGTTCAACGTCATTTCGGAGAGAACCTTGGGTCTTTGACTGTGGAAAGGTATCATGGTAAATCGTTAATAATATTAATACAATAAGTCATTCGTGGACAGTTGTAATCATTATTTAAATTCCCTCTGTGAAACCAAAAAGTTAAGGGTGAAGAATAAATAAGATTTTCTTTAACCTGTCTCGGGTCCAGGAGAAGAGCAACTTTTAAACTGTTTTGATTGATTCTTCCTTTAGGGCGGGATAGCAATCAGAACGGGGCATCCTTCCCAATAGATTATTGGTAAACTTTGTCTCGGAACTATCCTGATTCTTCCCTAAGAGCCCCGGGGGTTGGGAATTTTACACCCTGAGGTAAAATTGGAGTCGTAAAAACATGGTTTTATTCTGCCAGAGAAGATTGCCTGCATCAGCGTTATTTGTTTAAGTTGTGGTTATTGAAGATTGGGGAAGCCAATACAAATGGAGTTACTTGTTCATGAAAACTGAATGTCTGAAACTTGCGGGTAAAGGCCGGAGGAATTTACAAGTCAGATTTGTTTAACAGACAAATCGATAAAATAAAGCGAATGAAATCAATGTGGAAAAACCACAAATGACGCGAAACGCCGCTTGTGGATGCTTCGTTTCTTTTCCGTAATTCGTGGCTCGGCTCATCAGAGAACAAATGTGGCAATTTTGAGAGTAAATTTAGGAAAAGATTTTAAAATTTCTTCATTTCAGGTTAGACAATTAATCGAATTTTTCATTTTGTAAATGAGCCATTTGCTTCTTATACTTTTCATTATAGGTATGGGTAAGTGCGTATAAACATGCGAGCCAAACTGTTAAGCTTAAGCACAACTTACGGAAAAGGACGAGTTACGTTCCTTTCATATAATTCATGGTTAGGCTCGCACGTTTTTCCTCGTGTCTATACGCAGCATGACAAATGCTAACACTAAATTGAAAAAAACATATATTTGTTATTTTCCCGAAACACTTGATCATCCCAAAGTTAAAAACAAATAGATATAACTACAAAAGCAAACAATATGTCTTAATTCATGCAGGGCAGAAAAAAAGAAAAAGTTGGAGAAAATTGTAATTTCACAAATTGAACGGCAATAAATCTAGGCAGCATATCGGCCCGCATAAATCGCGCATTAGACATGTGAGCCAACATATTTACAAAAAAAACCTATTCTCATTTGCGTTTGGTTTTATTTATGTACTTGTTATTCACAACCCTGTTCTTGGATTCGTATTTTTGTATTTACAAATAAAACATTTATATTCGTGAACAAGACAAACTGATAAATTGCAGGGGTTCTTTCTATTATGTGACATGTGTGGATAAATGATACCACAACAGAATGTTACGGAAGTTAATGAAATGTATACCGATGAATTTTTTTTTAAATATTTCGGACAATGGTCTCCAGAAACTCCGTCTTCTTGTGTTCTTCTCTGGTGTTTAGTTTATCATCAGTTTGATCTTCGCCCTGCAGTTTTACAAACTGCACCCATACCAGTCACGTGGATTTCGAAGCCATAACGAGCGGCATCTTTCACTACTTTGTTTCATATAATAATACTATCAATCTTCCCCCGAAGTAGGAAAAAGAACAAATACTATATTATTATTTTAATTTTGTTATTTAAGATTTTTTCATGGATGGCGGTATTTGCACCATCTGACAGAGATAGCATGTCGGTTGTACCAGAATGGTTCCGAGAGCAGCCAATGCCAGCCGACTCCTAGGCAGGGAGCTCACTTAGAGTTACAGTTCCGGTTAGAATATCTCACAGTCTCTGATAGAATTAACGTATAAGCTGCTTGAGATTTATTGTAATGATAAGAAAACGCTCGTTATTTTGATGAACCGAATCATTTATTGAATACTCCCGATCACAAGTGTACTTCATACTAAGACAATACTTACACAGTATACCAGACACTACACCATACTACACTTTTTCAGAATAATAGATGTGTTCGACTGCATGGAATTTAGTTTCAAGAAGGCTATAATAACATACCTCATAAATAAATATTAATGTGAGCTTTTATTATTATTTGCAGCTTTCATTTAACATTTTCACGTGCATTTGGTTCCTGAGAATAGGCAATCTGCTTAAAAACTAATATCGACCTGCCAGAGATAGTAATACTTTGACACTTTTAATTAAAATAAAATATAACGCATTGTGAACAATACTAGAAAACTGTTGCTTTAGTTTGAAAAATTTATTTTTAATATCATGAAAACAACTACTGATGCAAGTTTTTGATAATTTGTCAATGCTTTATTCTCTTTGTTAATTTCTACTGTTTTTCAGTTCGTAAAACAGATATGCTTTGTACTGTGATATTATTAAATAATAGCCTATAAACAAATTAAATAAAAAATAAAATTCGCAGCTATTTATTAAATCGACTGTACTTGTTATTCGAGTCGCCATCCCGCGCTGTAACGTGTAATACAACAGCCTATGGCGTTTATCGTGCGCCACGTTCTCTGTGATTTTGCGGTAAAAACGCAGGTCTAGACAAAGTTTGCCGAATGATACTATTGGCGTGCCGGCGCGACGTTTGTCTCTAGGGATGTGGTGTGGGGGGTAGAATGCAGGGTGTAGGCAGTAGGTAGTAGGGTGCAGGGAGTACCTACAGACAGAGCGCGGAATGACGTGAAAGTGTCATTACTTTAAGCTGGTTACAACTTCAGAATACGTACGTATAACGATAATAGCAGCCTCCGTGAATAAGGGATAAGGCTTTAAAGACTACAAACCCGGAGGTCACGTGTTTAAATCCCAGAGGGCGCAAGTCAATGTAATTTCATTAATTTGTGTTGTTTCACAATTGGTTCATTAAAAACTACATGTTTTAGTACATTTGCGACGTTTCAAAGTGGAAGATACTCGCAGTCTCAACCTAATGAAATACTTCATTGAGAGTTCAATCATTGTTTGAAATGACTCTCTTTGTTAGACATTTAGTGTCCAGATCTGTATATCCAGGTCATTCTACACTACATACAGCTTCACAACATACCCCAATTGACGCCATAGTTTTACTGACTTCAGGGCGTTACTCACATTAAAAAATTTAAACAGTGTTTGATTTTGGGTTTTATGATAGCGGTGTAAAATTAAAAAAAAAATAGCATATGGCATGGTCGGCCCGTTGTTGATTTCTTTTTTTATCCATAGCGTCTGAACAGCAATCAAAAAGCTGCGGATTTAATTCCCTTTGGCGGCATTTATTCTTTCTCGGGAGATTTTTTCAATTTGCATGGGTATATCATGTGAATAATCATTGCTTATAATTATTCATTTTATATTAGAATTAGTTACAATATTAAGTATATTGTACTGTAAGGGACTTATTAATAGACGTGTTTTCAATTTTACACAACTGATAATACTGTAACGGCAACTACTACTATGTTCTGAAATTTAATACATGCAAACGGGCATCACATTGGAACCTACGAGTTAGACGGTGAATGAACTATTTAAAATAATAGCGAAAGTCGCCGGTTTGTTCTCGAATGATTGCGCCCTATATATAACGCGGCGACATCGCGGTACTTAATTCAGTCGGTCTTCCGTGCACCATGATCCGCAGGTACCTACAAGCGTATTCGGCTTCGCCCGCGATTCGAGCGCATAATCATCAGCCAACTAGGTCCACCGTACCTTTGGCTTATTTCGCAATGAAGTATCAGAAAGACCCATAGTCTTTACCAATGATGGACACCACTTGCAAGTCCGGCCTCCATTGACGCGGTGTCGATACCCCGATTTCGTCACCATGATCACGAACCACGGGTCTACATGCATTGCATCGTGATGCAATCAACTACCATGGCGACATCGTTATTCATCGACAGCAATAACTGTGACTACTCTGGCTACTCTATTTGTACTGTGTGATTCGATTTATCTCAACAAAGATGCTGCTAGGATACCACACACATCTTTCATGCATTCGTTTTCCTACCAGATCCCCAAAAAACCATTAATGTTTGGTATGGTAGTTTATCAATTGTATAAAATTTAAAACACGCTTATAAGTACGGGGTGAATATTGAAATTTGTCTTCAAAGTAGGTACTCTTACCTTTCATCTTCGAGATGGTGTATTCGATAGACCACTATAGACAATGGGTTCAAACAAAGATAGATTTCTATTCATTATACAATTCTAGGAATTGGACTATTATTATAATACAGGTTGCGGCTAAGGCTGCATTAATAAAGAGAAAGTTCAAACCAAATAAAGGCCGGACAATGACACCTTTCAACTAGCGTGTTGGTGGAAATTGAGTTAATTATAATCACTTTTCCGTTCAAGAAATTTCTAGAGTATTCTAGAACTTCCCATAAATAAATATTCGGTATTTTAGTTTTGCTGTATGGCTTGGCATATGTACTATAGTTACTATTTAATATTTTAGTTACTTTTTTTTTAAATTTGTGATATAAAATCTGTAAACATTGGTAATCCGGATAAAAACAGGACTGATGACCGCTTCCTGATAAACTTTTAGGAAATTTGTGATAACATCGAAACACGTGTCCATACACCTGCGTTTGTCTTAATAATATATAATGACAAAATTAAAAAAATGTTAGGATTTTGATGAACACGTGTTCAGAATCAGTGATAATTCATTGGTATTTTATTAAAAGTTTATCAGGAAACTTGTCAATTTATTATTTAACGACCTGCAATCCGTCGAGTAGAACGATATTTTTTTATCAATAAGTTTTCTCCGTGTATGGCATCCCCAATTGGGGTATGTTGTGAGACTGAAAGTAGCAGGGAGGGGAAAGAGATGGGTAAGAGGAAGATGGGGAAGTACCAAGCAATTCGAATATGGTTACCAAACACGGCTAAAGCCATTTCAATTCTGAACGGTGATCTTACAAGGGCGATACCTTATATAACTTTAAATGATTTAATTGTTAAAAAACACAAATTACTCAAATAAAATTTACTTGCGTCTCGGAATTTGAACCCGCGACCTCCATATTGCCAGCCGAGAGTCTTACCCCTCGACCATATTGTCCATCAAATTAAAAATAAATACAGAACCACAAAACTTCATTCCGTAAAGTGGAAATATTCACGTTAAATCCAAACTGAAAAGCGTTTCACATTTCTTGATTCCATAGCTCATCTTTTGAAAGCATTCGGTGATTCAGATATAACTACACATGCATTAACTGTCTACTTTACATCAAAATCATAAAATATATATAATTCAACTTTTACTTTTTATATATGTTTATGAAAATTAAATTGAGTTAAAAATGTTAATTTTGATAATGTGTATCTGTCCGTGAAACTGTGATTCAATGAATTTAAGTGTCATTTTCGAAATTGCAACTGATTGTGTTAAGACAAGCGATGAAGTACCTATGTGAAATATAATATTTTTAACAGAAGATTATTTGAATAGTTATTTTAAAAATTACGACGGATTTGTTAAGAATTCAGGTTATCCCACGATATTCACCAAAGTGAGCTAGATAATTAATAATAACACTGTGCTATTTTCTAAAACGCATTTTATTTTAAATTTTACCCTAAACGCGCTTTACTAAAGAAGTTTTTGCCAAAAAATATTAAGTAATTGTTCTCATGAGTTACTTAAAGGTCACATTTTTTTATTGAAAACAAACTATAACAAATTATTATAAGCATTAATTACTCGACTGAAATATCCATACAAATTGAAAATTGCTGCCTAGTAAAAATAAATGCCGCCGACGGGAATCGAACCCGCACCTTCTGATGTCCGGTCAGATGCTCTGGACCACTGAGCTACGTCGGCGTCGGCCTATTCCCAACCCGCCAAATAATTCAATATGTACATGTACTTCAATCGACAATTACGGCTTATTATATATATATATATAGATCCTTTGTGCTATTCATAAAAATCTTGCCTCTTAAACATTAGTTTATCATTAAAAAAAATAATAATAATGTATTATAACACAGTTGTTGGTTAAATGTTATTTTTCAAGGTAAATTCACAGATATAGTAAAAATAGTCTCAATGTATCAAATCACAATAATAATTAACTGAGCACGGGATCGGAGAGAACCTTGCCGATTAGTCTTTGGCAGCAACAAAATTGACTTGTGTCGTTATGGTAACGGGCGGCGGCGACTGTGTTCTGCTTAGAGGGTCGTACCATAGGACGAAGCGCAACTAAGGCAGCAGTCGGGGTCTGGTTGGTGCTTTGAGGGCGTCTGCGCACCCTGGTTCGCCTAGGTTTGGGTGAGCAGGATGGCGCTGTACGGGGAAAAGAGATGGTGTAGTGGCAAGCGTAAAAACGGTGCGCTACAATATATATATTAAACATATATATGTTTAAAGATTCCATTACCAATACAACTTTAGAAAGAGTCACGGAAATGAGAGATCTCGGAAAATATAAAAATAATAATATATAATATAACATAGATAACAAAAGATTTTTTAAATATTTATGTTGAGGGATCAGTAGGATTTATAGGTCCAGTTAGAATACTACCGAACCGAACCCTCTGATATGAAAATATCTGGAGTCGGTGAATTATTTTCCCATTTGATCTCTGGTGAGTTGACGTGTTGTTCTTGTATTGTTTTGTATTTATTTTGCTTATATAATGCACTTACATAATGTTGATTGACTAGATGATCATTTATGGAAAAGTGTGTGTAAGGGTTTAGTTTTTCCTATGGGGAAGATTTAACCCGGACAATAAAATCGGAAGCTTAAAAAAACATATATCTGTTTAAAGATTCCATTATCAATACAGCTATAGAAAGAGTCACAGAAATGAGAGTTTCGGCAATCATATCCACCAAATTGTGAACAAAGGCATGAAAACATTAGGCTTCGTATAAAGAACAAATAAAAACTTTAACTCCATACAAGCCATTAAACTGTTATACATATCTCTAGTTAGAAGCATAATTGAATACAACTCAGTAATTTGGTCTCTCTCTTACAAAATTCACATTAATAACATTGAGCGAATACAAAAAAATATGGCCTGTCTCTATTAAATGGTTAGAGTTTCCGAGTTTGCTAACCATTTAGTGCGCTATAGAAACCTTAGAAATCAACAAAAAAATAAATTCAAAAATTAATTTAGTTAACAAGTCTCCTTCCCCTTCCCCCCCCCCCCCCCCCCCCCCCCCCCCAAATCACCCCACCCACCTTATAAAATCTAAATCTTTCTGTACTTGTATAATTTTAAAGTTATTTTTAAGATTGCTAGTTAATGACACGGTTGTGTCAAAACCGGTAGCAAAGTAAACGAAATTTAAGTTGATTAATTTAATTTGATGTTTATAATTAAATAAGTACCAACTCTTATGGTTTCGTGTGAAATTTTAGTTGTTGAATTATAAAATTAGATAATTGGAAACATAAATTATTGTATGCCAGGTTTACTGTTCACAGAACTACTAGTGTTAATCTGCGATACAAAGGGTTTAACATTACCCAATATCATCTTTATCAAGATAGCGGAATAATATATATATACAGTGTACAATGAATGCTTCAAAATAAAGTTAATATATGTACAGTGTACAATGAATGCTTCAAAATAAAGTTAGTCAAGATCCCAACCCTTCTAGACGTCTCAATGGCCCGATGCCATGTTCCCTGATACCTCCGGGGGTGGGGACGGGTATTTAGTGCCATCTGTCGCCTCAGGCCAAACTTAAACTTACGGATTCCGAAGATTAGACTTTACAAACAAATATAATTAGCGCCAGTTAAACTGACAACGATACAAGCGTGATTGATGCCCGGATGAGCGCTCATTCACTTTATTTCTCTTGCCAACTTTAGATGTTTCTGTTTTAGAAACGTTTCGTTTTAGGAACGTTTCGGTTTTAGTTGCAGTGCGACGTCTTTGGATAAAGAAATGGGGTGATGGCGATGTGTATATATTTTTTTAATTTCGTTTTGTGACTGAGAAATAAAGTGAATGAGCGTTCATTCACTTTATTTCTCTTACCAACTTTAGATGTTTCTGTTTTAGAAACGTTTCGGTTTAGGAACGTTTCAGTTTTTGTAAAGTTTCAGTTTTAGGAAAGTTTCGGTTTTAGTTGCATTGCGACGTCTTTGGATGAAGAAATAGGGTGTTGGCGATGTGTATATTTTTTTAATATGGTTTTGTGATTGATGCCCAAATGAGCGTTCATTCACTTTATTTCTCTTGCCAACTTTAGATGTTTCTGTTTTAGAAACGTTCCGTTTAAAGAACGTTTCAGTTTTTGTAACGTTTCAGTTTTAGGAACGTTTCGGTTTTAGGTGCGGTGCGACGGCTTTGAATGAAGAAATGGAGTGTTGGCGATATGTATATTTTTAATTGAATATTTTTATAGTGGTATAAAAAAGATTTACGTGGAATTCAATATTTTCTCGTCGACATATATTATATCCATGCTACACGGAGAAAACTTACTGAAATAAAATACTGTTTATTTATTAAATATCTGGTCAAATTATTCGTTTTCCTGTTAAAATAGGACTGCAGGCTTTTAACGAATGAATTGACGGAGTTCCTAACAAGTTAAAAGCTAATATTGAGGTTGACGGAATACGTGTTCATACAAATACTGATATTAATATTGTCTCATTCCGTTATGATATTTACTAGGAAAAGAACACGTGACCTTGATATATTCTGAATGACTAATATTTTATCAGGAAATTGGCATACTATCACTTTTTTAACAGGATCATTTTTTGCTTGTAAAAAGCAGACATCACTGCAAACGATTGTATTATGGTAAGTGGACGCTATATAAATGCAATATTTTTATTTTACATTTTTGTTCCTCGTTACACACGCTAAACTGCCAGAGCAGTTTGTCAGCAGGTTTATTTTACAATAGTAAGTATAATGCTCAAGCATAAATAAAACGAGAAATCACAGTACAGAAAATAGAGAATGAAGAATAATATTGCATGTGATTACAATACAAATCTTTTAAATATAATGTAGGCAAAACACTCATAGATACATACACAAACTTTCTGAAAGGCATATCAATTTATGCGTCACATTCTCAAATAAATCAATGACAACCAATGGCGTAACAACGCATCTAGGCGTGTTATTGTCTCACAAACTTAAGATAACATGTGGCAAGTAAGAAACACTCTTATGTTTCCAGTATTTGTTTTTTTATTTGCAGCGTAGTTCATTTATGACAAAGATAGACGTTAGCTCAGTGGTATAGCGAAGCCCTGGTAAAACTGATGTTCTAGATACATTTACATTTTTCTGTTTCAATTTTTTGCTTTAGATTCGCTAATATTGTCGTCAAAGATTAAAAATTACAATTTGAGGTTTTACTCATTAAGTTATTCCATAAATAAATTCATCATATGTAATTTTTTAACCTAACCTTCGGTCTGTTGTGTACATTATAAATAAAATAATGTTTTTTTAAAGGTCCATAGTCCATGGCAAAAATAAAACTGAGAATTTTAAAAGTTGAGTTGACGTAATGAAGACTTTCAATCTTACGTAACTTTGAAAGTGTGTTCTGCTTCTTCAGCACATTTCAGACTTTCCGCTGAATAGTTAAGATTTCATTAAAATATAATTATTTTATACGTAGTAATTAATTGAAGTAATTTGCTGAGCCCACCTTTAACGCCATAATGAATACCTTTAGTTTGGCTTGTAATGGTAATATCGCTATCATCCCTGGATTCACCTTTGACAACAGAACGCTGACGTGTTTGCCGTATAAGGGGCCGCCCTTGTTTATCTTCTAAAACTATCCGGGTGCTCGCTCTACTAGTTCAAAGGTATGGCATGGTCGTTATCTAATACGTGGTACGATACGTACAGATGTCGACAAATCACAAAGGAGAGAAGAAGAGGTCAGGGATTGCTTCCGAAACTGCGACCGTGACCTAGGATGATAGGCCATCAAAGCATTTTGTTCAAATTTATAAAGTGTCTCGAATGTTATCTTCAAATTATTAAAGTGTCTCGAATGTTACCTTTAAATTTTGAAAGTGTCTCAAATGTTATCTTTAAATTATGAAAGTGTCTCGAATGTTATCTTTAAACTTTGAAAGTGTCTTGAATGTTATCTTTAAATTTTGAAAGTGCCTCAAATGTTATCTTTAAATTTTGAAAGTGTTTCAAATGTTGTCTTTAAATTTTGAAAGTTGCTCAAATGTTATCTTTAATTTTTTTTCTACAAAAAGTCAAAGTTATCAAAATAGATTGTAAGATTTTTCGAAGGTAAATTAGTATTTACGGACGATTTTTTTTCTTGGAAAAATGACCAAATACAGTGGAATCTTGGATGTGGAAATTATGCCACTTTCCAATATCCAATCTAACTAAAACTCGGCAGATAGATTCATTATCGATGAAAATATATTCTGTCTTCTGTGGTCTAGAAATATGAATTTAGATCACATTAGATATCGATATAGATCATTTTTTGGTTGTCTCTCTCTAAACAATTATCCTCTCTTCTATCAAACCTAAATAGCCAATCTAAAAATGTATCCCCTCCATTCCAAATCTCATCTCTTCTATATATAACCTCTACTCCAATCTTCCATATAATTTTGAACTTTGCCAATGTTAATAAAATTAATATATAAATTAAACTTTCTTTTCTCCGTAATTTGAAATGATGACTTAGAACATTTGGGGAGGAGGGTTCAATCCTGAGACAAAACATATTTTTTTAAAGTTTGAAATGACTATTCAAAAGTTGACAGGAAATAAAATACGTCTAAAATAGGTTTTCGCAGGCCAAATATGCATAAGTTTCGGGTCTTTTTCATTACCTTAAATATTCATAGGGATTTTGATTGCAGCTGGCAATTTGAGATATTTAACAGAGTCCTATAAAACATGTCTGTTCATAAAACTGCTAGCGTGAATTTTATGCATACTTAAAATGTATTTTATTTCCGTTCGTATTTGCAATATCATTCTATTTTTTTCACACTCAAACCGTAATCCTGAACCAAAATAACTACTGAAGCAGTCGAGAGCATCCAACACTTGCCCAAATCAATTTAAGGACCAGTTCACTTCAAGGCTCTAGGTACTTTTGCATTTTAAACGAAGCTTCTATTAAATGATTCTAAAATCCCCCGACTGTCCCTACACGGCGCAATGTACATCTATACACACCTAAAACTTTCAAGTGTTATCATCCAAGGCAGTTTATTCTTACACCTATTGAAGCAGAAAAAAATATGATTAAAAATTATCATCAGCAACTTTTGGAAATCCTTACGAAAAATGTGCGAGACTAATTATCGCTTCGAACAACGCAAGCTGGGAGACCTTATTTTTTAAGTAATTTTATCTACTTGCTCAACAGTTTAAAAATAATTTAAAAAATTGCATTAAATAAGTAATACTTCAAACTTAACCGCCTGGTCAAGCCAGATAACATTTGAAATTGTACGGGAAATTGACGACCAAACACCCTTATAGAACAAACAGCCGCTAGTCGTGTGTAAAAGTGCTTTCAGATTTTTAAAAAAGTGTCTACGTGTTTTCGCATGCAAAGTGAGGTTGAAAATCAAAATGCAAAATAGTGCAATTGGCTTTGTAAAAACAGGTACAAATAAAATAGTGAATTTGGTTCCGCATCGGATAGGTACAGTTAAAATAGTGCAATTGGCTTTGCGCTGGAGAGGTACAGATACAATAGTGCAATTAGCTATGCGTCGGATAGGTACAGATAAAAAAAATTGAGTGACAGTGCTCAGGCAGTAAATTTTATCTTTGCTGTAATCGCCAAAACAAGCTTCGGATTTAAAATTTTACGTTCTTCATTTAAAAGAAGTTTGTCTGAATCGCGGTTATCAAATTATAGTATAAATCTTCATTTATAAAGTTTATTTTAATTGTAAATATCACAGAATATCGTGATATACCTACGAGTATTTTTATATTAAAGGTATTTTAAAAATATCCCTTTTTAAGTCCACATTAATTATTTCACTTCGTTTCTCAACGGAAGCCAGTGAGACTATGGCATCTCCAATTGGGTATATTGTGAGGCTGAAGGTAATGGAAGAGAAAGGAGATAGGGAAAAGGAAAACAGGGCTTTTCAGGTTTGGTCACTATACATAGCTTAAACCATTCCGAGCAAAGATGAAATTTTGAATAGTGGCCTTTCACCAGGGCAATTTCGAAAGTATCTGCCACTCTGAAACGTAACGCAAATATATAATATCCTTGATATAAGTGTAAAAATTCATGGAAATAGATCAATCTTTTAGGTTACCCATAGATGGCGTTTAGCTGTCGAGTATTGTGAAGACCGACTGTATGATAAATAAAGTAGGAACCTCCAGGTCGGAGTCCATAAGATAAGAGTCCATTGTGAGTCTACGATATTAAAGTACAAGTGTTTTATTTAGGCCGGAGTTTTATTTAATAAGAGAGTTTGTGAGAAAACCCAGAGATACAACAAAATGTTTAAATATGTATAATATTAAAATAATCAATTGTAAAATAACACATTAAATTTACTAGATGCCAAAAATTGAAAACAAGCCTGAAAGAACCGATTGGAAGTTTACTATTTGTCTTGGTTGAGCTACCAACAACCACAATCCTGATGCTTCTGATCTCGTATTACAGATGGGGAATAATCACAGCAACCATTATGTGGAATAGTGTTATTCATACTCTGTCAGATGATCTTAAGGGGAAACGCTGCGCTGCTTTCATACAAAACTTATATTTGGATTTGAGGCTAAAATACCCAACACTGAAAATTATTATTCTTTTTTTTTTTAATCCAAAGGTATAGCAAAGATTTAGTACATGTACGTGCTACTTTATATATTTGTGTTTTGAATTATAAAACATAGGCTATCAAAAAAATACATTTTATATTTTATTTATAAATTTAAATCACAAACGACCGATTTACGTTAGAACACAAATTTGAGTAAATAATTTTTATTTTATTAATTTTTTTGTTTTATTTATCATAATATAAAATATGTAAATAACGCTCGATTATTTTTTTAATAATTACAAATAACTCGCAAAAAAATTCCAAAGTTGTGTCTAAAATAAGCTTAGATCAGCTAAGCAAGGAGGCCGGTGACTATTGCAATGTCTAAGGCTGACTGGAAACTGATCCTGTTATACACACATTGATATACGAGCTGTATGTGCAGTTTCACAAATCCACGAATTTCGGTAGAGTTTTGTCATACATAACTGTGCTCTTGGTTCCACGACATTGCGACAACTAAACTTCCCACTCTAACAGACAAATAAAGTTCATCCACCACTTTCTAAGTCGAACCACTCGGCCGTACTAGTCAATCAAAAAATACGAGGATTCTGTTATGAACACTGTATAAAAAAGCCTCACAAAAATAAATAATAAAAAACAAGGAACTACTGTTATTATTTAAATCATGTATTCCTTCAAAACTATATTCAGAAATTATCTTCCTGGTGTATATTTAGGTGCAATTTTTCATTTCTATATTTAGGTGTACTTAGTTAATAGGTATCTACCATTCTTTTTTTTAATATCTATTGTTCCTCGATTCGTGTTATTAACGGTGTCTGCAAACTGTCTTTAATAAGGAAAAATAATGGTTTTTGTTTAATATTATCTAACCTTACTTAACAATCATTTTATTAAAAATATCAAATGTTTAAAAATCCAAGAAATTGTGTCTAAATTTGTAAAAATTACAAAAACTACTACTATTGACGTATTCGGCTAATATTATTTGCTTTGTACATTAAAATCACTTCAGTGGGCATCCAAACCGGAACCGTAATAACATAATCGCATTTCAGACAGTGACGGCGCCAATTGACGTTGAAATCTTAATAAACAACCTCCGCAGATAGCGAGCGACAGCCCAGAGCTAAGTCCCCGTAAAGTGGGTCGGGTTCGACCTCTGGGAATAAGCGGGGGCGTCGGGCGCCGTCGGTACAGGCGGCGCGGGCGTCGCGGCGGCGACCGACGCCCCGTCCTAACTCCGGACTGGATAATCTAATACAAAAAGACAGCGTAATCAAGAATTGAAGTTTCCCGTATTTGGCAAGTTCTGGGCGTAGTGTTATTAAGAAACGGAATCTTTGTGGTTTGTTTCAATTTTGGTAGTATATCTTAACAGGAACTAGTAGTTCCGTGAACAGTGGAACTCGCGTCCATAAAGAGTGTTTCTAATTTTTATACTTATGAAATCTACTAATAATTACTTCATTTATATCAATCATAGTAAAAATGTTGTGTATAATCCAAGCAAACGTCCGATCTGCCCGAAGCCAGTAGGACAAGGTCAGTTAAAAAAATGGAGTATGTTGTAATTTTTGATGCTGACAGACGCATGATCAACTGTTTTTATTACTATTAATATTATTTTAATTTTTAATAAAGATTCGCTGTCAGCTTTCCTGTTAATATAAATAACTGTAAACAAAAAAATACATGCGATGCGTTATGAGCTGTGAAGCGGAAATCAGTAATTTGGAGTAGGTATAGGTATAGTAGTAGGAGTTGTGAAGCTGGTTGAATATATATATAATGTTATGAATAGATATATATGTTATAGTTAAGGTTTTCATGGGTGGAAGATGTAGAATGATGTTCTCGGCTTAGAGATATTATTAAATTGTATTCATATTTTTTTTTTAAATATTCAGTATATACACATATATTATTTAGTCTTGCAATTTGCTAAGTTTCTAATTAATTTACGTATTTTCGTAAATTATATCTCTTTAGGGATGGTGTATCAAAATTCGCGTACCACTTTCATTTAATAAGTTACAAATACAACACCGCTAACTCAATGTTGAAATGAAAACGTGGAGAAATCCCACGGCTTTAACCAAATATTAATTTGCATGTTTATGGGCCACCTTGCCGTAATTACAGAATATATCTTATACGAGTATTTCCATCCCTTTCCCAGCTTCATCCCCTGATAATGTTATCTATGCCTCAGGTAATCTGAGCATATCATTATTAAGTATACAAAATGAGCACTTTAGCATCACTGGATAAAATAAATGTATTTTATTTTACATCTTTTCTGAATTTATACTGTACTAGTTGTACCCCGCCACGCGTTGCTGTGGTACAACTATTAATCTTCCTTTAACATTGTCCTTGCATTTCCCATCCTATTTACCTACAAGTACCTGTCATGATCTGATTATATAAAAATGACTGTCAAACCAGTTTATTGATGGAGCTTGTTTGATGAACACCTACTTGTTATCAGTGCTGTTATTAATATCAACTCAGGGTAGAAGGCCTGTGCAGTAACATAAACATACTCGGTTCCCTCAGTGTGTTTCATATCCAACCTGGATGTTATGTTATCATAACTTCTGTGAGTGAAATCATACCATCATCATCTTTGAAGAACATCAAAGAGGTATGTTGAATTCTTTACTCCATGTTCACAATCTCCAACCATAGTTGTGTCAACTTCAAAGTTCACAATTAATATTTTACAGACCACTCTTGATTCTCCTATTGCGATCACATTCTGTAAGTGCAGATAGAGAAACAATAGTGCGTATTGTAGTGTAGTGTGTTTTTCGTCTAACAGATGGAGCTGTTTTTCAAATAAATATGTTTTTTACCTGCCACAGCTGACATCTTAATAAAAACACACGCGTATTCAATGCAATGTTGTGTAAAAAATTTCAAAGTAATCTGTGAAGAACTTTCGGAGATTTAAGATTTTGAACAATCAAACATAAACATTTTTATTTATATAGATTTTTCAATGTTTGGGTTTAGAAAAATCACCTTTGAAATTGTTTTTTCTCCTAATCAAAATTATTTTAAAATATGGTTTTAAAGCAAATATTTTTAGAAAGCTTACACGTTAAACTTAAATCCGGAGATTCAAAAGAAGTAAACAATTACCGCCCAATATCCTTATTATCCAACATTGCAAAAATACACGAAAAAGTAATAAAAAAACAAATTACTGATTATACAGATAACCAAAAATGTATTAACCCTAGTCAATACGGTTTCAGAGATAAACTTAGCACACAAGACGCAATTGCAGAATTAACTAAGCTTATTTACAAAACATTAGATAGAGGCAAAAAGTGCTTAAGTATATTCATTGACCTCCGGAAAGCTTTTGATAGTGTCTCACATTCAAAATTAATTAATAAACTAAATAATATAGGAATTACTGGCAAAGCTAAAACATGGTTAAAAAGTTATCTCTATCAAAGAACTCAACAGGTTAAAGTAAACAACGAATTAAGTGAAATAGAAAATATAGATTTTGGAATTCCACAAGGAACTGTTTTGGGACCTTTACTATTTATACTATATGTAAATGAACTTTTTAAACTCCCAATCATTGGAAACATTATATCTTACGCAGATGATACAGTGATAACTATTGAAGGAAATTCTTGGAATGAGGTCGAAGTATCAGCTAATAATGCCATAAATATCGTTAAACTATGGTTTGACGAAAACTTATTGACACTAAATGTAGAAAAAACCCATTTCATACCTTATAGCCTAACAGGGAATATCTCAAATGTAAATCTAAACATAAAAATTCACGAAAGAAATTGCCTCCTTAGAATCGCACCCTGTAACTTAAACTGTATAAACATTAGTAGTAAAGAAGAAATAAAATTTCTTGGAATAATTATTGATAATAACATCAAATGGAAAAGTCAAATAAATTCCACAGTAGACAGAATGAGAAAACTGATCTATATATTTTTTAGACTAAGAAATACTGTATCATTAAAAATACTAAAAGATATTTATTATGCACTGGCGCACTCTGTCCTACAATATGGAATCGTGGCTTGGGGGGGTGCATATAAATCATCCCCACTCCCACTGGAAACTATCCAAAAAATACTAATAAAAATCATCTTAAAAAAGCCATATTACTACCCAACTATAAATGTTTTTCAAGATTTCCCGGTTCCCCCACTTACAAAAATTTATGACAAAATTGCACTCCTACAAATACATAAAGATTTCTTTAGTAAAAATAATTTACCACAATTGAATATTAGCAAAAGAATAATATCTGTTGGAGGACTAACCGTGCCACTAGCACGAACCACAACAGCACAACATCACTATATATTCAAGGGTGTAAAATTATTTAATAAATTACCCCTTGATATACGATCGGAAGAAAACTTCGAAAAATATAAAAAAAAAATTAAATTAAAATACTCTTGTACCACCTCATAACTTTACTTATTGTTTAGAAATATGTTTTTGCCTTTTAAATTCTTTGAATCATTTATTAACTAACCTATATTTTTATTACTTTTATTGTTATTTTTTGTTTTATTACTAATATTTTTTGTTTAATTTAAACAAATGTTAAAATATTTTTGTTGTCCTCTCCTAAACACAAGCAGCTGCTTTATTAGGAGAGTGATTGAAATATTTGTGTTTATATTGTTATAAAATTGTAAATCTTGTTTATATGTTTCAATAAAAAAAATTAAAAAAAACGTTTTTCTACGGAAGAGCAGGATATGGAAATAAATAAGAAACGCGAAGGTTTGAAAGTACCTAGCAATCTGATGGCTAAAAACATAGCTAAAGCCATCTCAAGCAACTTCCGAGCGGAATGACGGTGGAAGTATTAGTAGTAACTCTTCTGGAACAGAGGTGCAAACATTCAAATTTTAAATCAAAATTCAAAAATATATTTATTGCACAAAAAGAGTACAAAGGGTATAGCTTATAGGTTAAACTATGTTCTATTAAATAATCTGAAGCTGGTTGAATATATATATAATGTTATGAATAGATATATATGTTATAGTTAAGGTTTTCATGGGTGGAAGATGTAGAATGATGTTCTCGGCTTAGAGATATTATTAAATTGTATTCATATTTTTTTTTTAAATATTCAGTATATACACATATATTATTTAGTCTTGCAATTTGCTAAGTTTCTAATTAATTTACGTATTTTCGTAAATTATATCTCTTTAGGGATGGTGTATCAAAATTCGCGTACCACTTTCATTTAATAAGTTACAAATACAACACCGCTAACTCAATGTTGAAATGAAAACGTGGAGAAATCCCACGGCTTTAACCAAATATTAATTTGCATGTTTATGGGCCACCTTGCCGTAATTACAGAATATATCTTATACGAGTATTTCCATCCCTTTCCCAGCTTCATCCCCTGATAATGTTATCTATGCCTCAGGTAATCTGAGCATATCATTATTAAGTATACAAAATGAGCACTTTAGCATCACTGGATAAAATAAATGTATTTTATTTTACATCTTTTCTGAATTTATACTGTACTAGTTGTACCCCGCCACGCGTTGCTGTGGTACAACTATTAATCTTCCTTTAACATTGTCCTTGCATTTCCCATCCTATTTACCTACAAGTACCTGTCATGATCTGATTATATAAAAATGACTGTCAAACCAGTTTATTGATGGAGCTTGTTTGATGAACACCTACTTGTTATCAGTGCTGTTATTAATATCAACTCAGGGTAGAAGGCCTGTGCAGTAACATAAACATACTCGGTTCCCTCAGTGTGTTTCATATCCAACCTGGATGTTATGTTATCATAACTTCTGTGAGTGAAATCATACCATCATCATCTTTGAAGAACATCAAAGAGGTATGTTGAATTCTTTACTCCATGTTCACAATCTCCAACCATAGTTGTGTCAACTTCAAAGTTCACAATTAATATTTTACAGACCACTCTTGATTCTCCTATTGCGATCACATTCTGTAAGTGCAGATAGAGAAACAATAGTGCGTATTGTAGTGTAGTGTGTTTTTCGTCTAACAGATGGAGCTGTTTTTCAAATAAATATGTTTTTTACCTGCCACAGCTGACATCTTAATAAAAACACACGCGTATTCAATGCAATGTTGTGTAAAAAATTTCAAAGTAATCTGTGAAGAACTTTCGGAGATTTAAGATTTTGAACAATCAAACATAAACATTTTTATTTATATAGATTTTTCAATGTTTGGGTTTAGAAAAATCACCTTTGAAATTGTTTTTTCTCCTAATCAAAATTATTTTAAAATATGGTTTTAAAGCAAATATTTTTAGAAAGCTTACACGTTAAACTTAAATCCGGAGATTCAAAAGAAGTAAACAATTACCGCCCAATATCCTTATTATCCAACATTGCAAAAATACACGAAAAAGTAATAAAAAAACAAATTACTGATTATACAGATAACCAAAAATGTATTAACCCTAGTCAATACGGTTTCAGAGATAAACTTAGCACACAAGACGCAATTGCAGAATTAACTAAGCTTATTTACAAAACATTAGATAGAGGCAAAAAGTGCTTAAGTATATTCATTGACCTCCGGAAAGCTTTTGATAGTGTCTCACATTCAAAATTAATTAATAAACTAAATAATATAGGAATTACTGGCAAAGCTAAAACATGGTTAAAAAGTTATCTCTATCAAAGAACTCAACAGGTTAAAGTAAACAACGAATTAAGTGAAATAGAAAATATAGATTTTGGAATTCCACAAGGAACTGTTTTGGGACCTTTACTATTTATACTATATGTAAATGAACTTTTTAAACTCCCAATCATTGGAAACATTATATCTTACGCAGATGATACAGTGATAACTATTGAAGGAAATTCTTGGAATGAGGTCGAAGTATCAGCTAATAATGCCATAAATATCGTTAAACTATGGTTTGACGAAAACTTATTGACACTAAATGTAGAAAAAACCCATTTCATACCTTATAGCCTAACAGGGAATATCTCAAATGTAAATCTAAACATAAAAATTCACGAAAGAAATTGCCTCCTTAGAATCGCACCCTGTAACTTAAACTGTATAAACATTAGTAGTAAAGAAGAAATAAAATTTCTTGGAATAATTATTGATAATAACATCAAATGGAAAAGTCAAATAAATTCCACAGTAGACAGAATGAGAAAACTGATCTATATATTTTTTAGACTAAGAAATACTGTATCATTAAAAATACTAAAAGATATTTATTATGCACTGGCGCACTCTGTCCTACAATATGGAATCGTGGCTTGGGGGGGTGCATATAAATCATCCCCACTCCCACTGGAAACTATCCAAAAAATACTAATAAAAATCATCTTAAAAAAGCCATATTACTACCCAACTATAAATGTTTTTCAAGATTTCCCGGTTCCCCCACTTACAAAAATTTATGACAAAATTGCACTCCTACAAATACATAAAGATTTCTTTAGTAAAAATAATTTACCACAATTGAATATTAGCAAAAGAATAATATCTGTTGGAGGACTAACCGTGCCACTAGCACGAACCACAACAGCACAACATCACTATATATTCAAGGGTGTAAAATTATTTAATAAATTACCCCTTGATATACGATCGGAAGAAAACTTCGAAAAATATAAAAAAAAAATTAAATTAAAATACTCTTGTACCACCTCATAACTTTACTTATTGTTTAGAAATATGTTTTTGCCTTTTAAATTCTTTGAATCATTTATTAACTAACCTATATTTTTATTACTTTTATTGTTATTTTTTGTTTTATTACTAATATTTTTTGTTTAATTTAAACAAATGTTAAAATATTTTTGTTGTCCTCTCCTAAACACAAGCAGCTGCTTTATTAGGAGAGTGATTGAAATATTTGTGTTTATATTGTTATAAAATTGTAAATCTTGTTTATATGTTTCAATAAAAAAAATAAAAAAAAACGTTTTTCTACGGAAGAGCAGGATATGGAAATAAATAAGAAACGCGAAGGTTTGAAAGTACCTAGCAATCTGATGGCTAAAAACATAGCTAAAGCCATCTCAAGCAACTTCCGAGCGGAATGACGGTGGAAGTATTAGTAGTAACTCTTCTGGAACAGAGGTGCAAACATTCAAATTTTAAATCAAAATTCAAAAATATATTTATTGCACAAAAAGAGTACAAAGGGTATAGCTTATAGGTTAAACTATGTTCTATTAAATAATCTATATTTTATTTATTTTACCTTATTATATTAACTGGACTAAATTATATTAATTAAGCTAAAATAATAAAAAAAATCTATTTTAATGATTTGCATAGCGCAAGTTTTGTGAAAAATCTTTTCAAGCTTTATAAATATACATTAATTTTATGCCAGAGCATTATTAACATTAAACTAGACCAACTATTTTTACTAAATTTACTACAATTTCATCCACTGGTTCGTCGTTCACTAATACGAAACTATAGTGTAATCTAACATTCGTACCAATTAACATGATGCAGAGTCAAAATAAACAAATATAATTATTTTTCTATCGATGAAACTATATTCTATTAATTCAAACTTGTTCTTGTAATTAAACTAAATTCTATTAATTTAACTATATTCAAATAATATTTTAATTTTAATAAAGCTAAATGATATATTCTATTAATTGAACTATGTACATAAGTTAATTCAACGGTATTCTATTTATTAAATTGCATTATATTTTAAAGTTATTTATTTTTGGGGTACTGTGCCGTGTTATTTGGGGTATTCTCGGCTAAATAAGAAGGTAGCGTAACACGGCATAATACCCCAAAAATAAATCACTATAACACTTTTGGCAGTGAAAATCTTCAAATGATATCTTTATATAATTCACTTTGTGGAGTCATTTTAATTTAATAAAAAAATTACATTTTAACAATCAAACTGTATTCTATTAGTTAAACTACATTTTATTAATTAATCTATTTATATTAATTCAACTAAATTTGCACAAAAAAATCTATTTTGTTTTTTAAACCCGTGACTGTCACGAATGTCCTCATCATAAACCTTTCACAATTTAAAACTGGTTTATTTGAAAGACATAAAAATATTTTCCAAAATAAAGCTAACCGATGAGGTTTTATGATCCACGAGTTTTTCAAATTTATTGTTTTAAATAAAAAATTCAAATCTTAAAAATTTATTGACGCAAGGTACCCAGCAGAGTCGGGAACCTTAAAACAAGTCTATTAAAGAACATGATTTATGGTTTTGGTCAGGTTAAATCGGCCGAATCCTCATATTTCACGTTTTGTTCATGTTACCGTTTTTGTTAACTGCATTTTTCTGCGTAGCGGGTTAGAACCCTGTGGCAGCACAAAATATATAAATGGTTATATGTAAATAAACTGAAATTAAATGAAACTTAAATTAAATTCATGGAGATAGGTAAAAATCTAAACGAACTTATTACCCTAAACATAGACGGTCAAAATATTGATTAAGTCGAAGAAATTAAATACTTGAGAATTTTAATCGATAGCAAATTTGAAACTTAGAAGGAAGCTACAAGACTAAAATGTGTATATTCTTTATGTGCCTTATATTGTCACGAATGTAGGTAATAGACATTAAAATAGCTTGACAAACGGAGTCTAGTAACGTTCGATTTCAAGCACAAAATGGGTTTTTATTTATTTTGTAAATAATTTTATAAGAAAGCAAAAAAGTTAATCAAGGGAAACTGTCACAGATAATCTTAGCTATAATATTTTTTTAAAGATGTTTTCTTTACGCATTCATGCATTTCTATTGAAAAATATTTAAAAAATGTATTTTACATTCATATTTTTTATCGAGTTATTTATTTTTTTTAATTATTCAAGACAATATTAGCGATTTCTAAACGAAAATCTGATACAAAAAAATCAGAAAAGGATACGGTCACATCTAGGACTCGAACCCAGTACCCTTGCCTTGCCGGGACACGACACGAACATTTAGAAATCGCTAATATTGTCTTCAATAATTAAATATTACAATTTGAGGTTTTACTCAATAAAGTTATTCCAAAAAGTAAATATTTATTTTTTTATTTATGAAAAAATATTTTAGTAAAATTTATTTTTTTATTTATGATAAATTTTTTTTTGTTTTATTTTTGTTCTTCGTGAGATTGTAGAACCACTTTTTTTGTTCTTCGTTAGGTTGTAGAAAAACCTTTTTTTGTTCTTCTTGAGATTGTAGAAAAACCTTTTTTGTTCTTCATTAGACTTTAGAAAAACCTTTTTTTGTGAAGATGTGACGCGACTTGTGATGTGACTTGGTGGATGTGTGTTCTTATTAAACTAATATTTATTTTCGGAGATTGAAATGCTTATTTCAGCCTGGAACAACTCAATGGAACTTCACTCCTACCAGTTTCGTAAGTATTTTTTTCTCACCAACTTTTCTCAAGTGAGAAAATAAGAATAATAAAAAAGTACATATTGAATTATTTGGAAATAAGCCGACATAGCTCAGTCGTCCAGAGCACCTGACCGGACATCAGAAGGTGCGGGTTCAATTTCCGTAGGCGGCATTTATTTTTACTCGGGAGATATTTTTAATTTGTATAGATATTTCATGCGACTATTACAATAATTTGTTATTCTTTGTGCTACGCATAAAAAATCTTGCCTTATAAACATTAGTTTATCATTAAAAAATAATAAACTTAGTTAAAAAGTCCCCGCCTAAAGCATCATTTGATCATTTTACGTAAAGTACCATCAAGCACTTGTACGGTGGTCAAAATCCTTAGTAGGGCTGTTAATCTTATCTACGAATACCTACTTATACTTACGAAAGTTATCGATTTAGGGTGGTTCCGATAACAATTAAATTATTTTTTATACGTCTCATTTTTAAGTCGTTTTCATGGTCGTCGATCTAACTAATTAGCTAATTAGGCAACAATTCAATAAAGAATATATTTATTTATGTCACGAAAACAGTATTAAAACCAATACATTTCAAAAGCGATAAAGAAAAATACACCAAAATTGGTTGGCATAATGAATATCTAAGGTTACATGTATGACAATAAAGGTGACACACTGTTACACAATTTAGATTAAACAATACTTCGTGCTTAAATTTGTTGTGGGTCATGTAGAAAATATCAACATTTCCACAGGCGCGTCAGCCATAGGCCATCAGCAGTTATAATATATCATACAGCGTGAACTGGCGCTTTCTAAAAAAAAAAAAGAAATTCATAGATTTTATACTGTATCTGTCCAATATTTACATTAAAGCATACTAACATTACAAATATTATTTTTACATATGTAGTGATGACAAAAAGCGTTTCCGAAGGTTTTTTATATACAGATACAGATTTATTTATACAATTACATTATTACATTACATGTAATATTTTGACCCACAGAACAACAAGTCTTATGATGGTCGATACTAAGCAAAAAGAATAATATTACATAACATGCACAACAAAATGACAGTTTGAGCACAATAAGATTTAGATATTTCTAATATAATATAGATTTAGATAGGCTATACTTTAATAACGCTGTCTTGTAGATTAATGAGACTACAAACTAGTCTAACAATTTGATTCATGATAGGAACATGGTTATGGTGTATGGATGCATGCATCTTGCACATCCCAAATTCTCGCATCCTACTGATAACCCGTTCTACGTGAATTCGCAGGTCAGCAATCCTTTTTGCTTGGATTACTTCCTCTGAAGTGCAAACGACATTAGCATGTACACTGGGAGGACGAACTAACTCACATTGCCGAATGTGAAGCAAATTAGTAATGTTTTTAAATCCCCTGTCTGCCATGATGCACGTACCCGGCTTCAAGATGTCAAGATATCCGCAATCTTCAACTATAATAGTGTCCGAAGCACGTCCACCATAACCTGAAGAAATAAAACTAATCACTCCGTTTGCGGTGCATGACACCAGATATTTAAGAGTGTTGCAACTTTTATATTCCGACCAGGTTAAAGATTGGTGTATCTGGTTAATAGGCTTATTGATTTGAATTTCTAAGCAGTTGTAATATGGCAACATAGTCCCATCTGCTCCCAACTGTCTGGAGCAAGTGATACTATGGCATCCCCGATCGGGGTATTTTGTGAGGCTTAAGGTAGTGGAGAGGAGATGGAGATGAGAAGGGGGTGGTGGGGAAGTACCTGGCTATTCAGATCTGGTCGCCAAACACGGTCAAAGACATTTCAAGCAACGCTTCAAATCTGAATGGTGGTCTTACACCAGGGCGATACTGAGAACATCTTCCACTCTGCAACGTGCCGCAAATATACTATAATATATTATTCTAAATTAATAATTTGTTTATAATACAAATTCATCGAAATATAATTTCAATTCTTAATGGTGGTCCTACACCAGGGCGGTAATGAAAGCATCTTCCACTCTGGAATTATATTATTTTAAATGAGGAATTTGTGATATAACACAATAATACACACGACCACCAGCTATCCTAACCCTTCGACATAAGAGCTGGTCCCTCATTTGCTCCTTCGAGACATTCTTCAGTAATTTTAGTGCACTTACGTAAGCAAAATAAACTTTTTTTATGTAACAGTTCGTTCCTGTCTCACCCACCTGTCCAAAAAGAAATAAAAACGTCTAAAACTGCCTTGTCATTTGTCATTGTGTTCTTTAAGATGTGAAATAAGATGTCAGCGGTCCCTGAGTGAGCCCCTCTGTCAATTCTCCTCCCTCGGGGGGGATAAAAATCACATTATGTACATTGAGGTATTACTCATCAGGAAGGTATTCAATTTACAAATTTATTATTTTATTATTTAATAAATGTTTACATGTTACATTTTTTTGTCATTTTTTTAACTACCATACTAGGCTAATGCCCGTGTTGTGGTAGTTATACATGAAATAATAATAAAGATAACATAAAAGAACAAAAAATAATATTTTATAGAAACATAAGTATGCAAGTATGAATCATACATGAAATAATAGTGAAAATAACATAAAAGAACTAAAAAATTTAATTACTATTTTATAGAAAAATAAGTATGCAAGTATGAATCATACATGAAAAAATACATCAATTTTGTGTGGGCTAAAAAGTTGCACGACATATTGGACGCTTCGTACATTTCTTACTGTTGAATATTTGTTATGTTAATTAGGTTAAAACTATTTTTTCCGTCAATTTTACGTAAAGGTGAGGTGCGAACCGTAACTACAGTGTTCGTAGCAGTCCGCTAGATAAATTCTCACGTAGGGTGACCGGATAAATCATCACAATGATAATTCATCACATCTTTAATTTTAATTAAAAAATTGATATAAAGTCATGGAAAGTGATGAAACAAAAACTTTATTAACTGGGTTAAGTAGGTTAGGTGAGGTTAGGTTAAAAAAAAATTTCATCATTCTAATGACTTTATATCATTTTTTAAAAATGTGTTGAATTGTCACTGTGTTGAGTTATCATGGAACCCTCACGTAGATATTTAACTCGTTGCAAATAAAGTGTTATTAACAGTAAATCGCATTAAAAATATATTGTTGTTTATTTTTGTCCCTGGGTTTATCATGGTGCACAACGCAATAAAAATGTTTATTCCCGTGTTATACACAGCATTTTTAATAAGAATAAACGCTACGTATACGCTTTATTTTGTATTCCTAAGGAAACACATGTGATGTTTTATAATGTCAATTTTTTTCTTTAATAGCCGTCACGCAATGCCTGGCAGATGTAGACGTGAAAATTAAAGTAAGCCAGTATTTATATTTTGATAAAAAAAACTATAGTTTTATTATTGTTAAAATATACGAACAGAAATTCATCATTTAGAATACATCTATTGCCAATTTTAGCGACCTCTGTGGTCGAGGGGTAAGGTTCTCGACTAGCAAGCCGAATGTCGCGGGTTCAAATCCCGGCGTGCGCAAGTGAATTTTATTGAATTAATTTGTGTTATTTCACAATTTATTGATTCAAAATAATATGTAGTATACTTTCGGCATTTTCCATAGTGGGAGATACTCTCAGAATCGCCCTGGTATAAGAAGACCATTCAAAATTGAAATATTGCATCAAATGGCTTTAGCTGTGTTTGTTGACCAAATATGAATATTTCCATCTCTCTCATCATTATCCCCTTCTCCTCCCCACTACCTTCAGCCTCACATCATACCGCCCTTGTGGATGCCATAGTCTTACTGGCTCCAGATAGTTAGGAGAAAATAAAAAAAAATGGAAAAATAGAAGCAAATATACCGCACAGAGTTTTTGACAGCCGGGAGGAAAGAGCCGACTAGTCACGAGGTATTTTTTTTTTATAGTGAATACCTCACAAGAGTCCCAACTGCTCCCGTCTGGAGCCAGTGAGACTATGGCATCCCCAATTGGGGGATGTTGTGAGGCTGAAGGTAAGTGGGGAAGGGAAAGAGGAAGGTGGGGAAGTACCTGGCTATTCAGATCTAGTCACTAAACACGGCTAAAGCCATTTGGAGCAATGTTTCAATTCTGAATGGTGGTCTTACACCAGGGCGATACTGGTAGTATCTTCCACTCTGGAACGACTGCTACGAGTCGGATTTACTATAGGCGGGCCAAAATATATTTCACAACAATAACTTTTTTTACGTGAACTATTGCTTAAATGGTAGGTGTTGTCAAATCTCGTATTTTTATTTTGTATTATATATTAATTAATTGAAATGTGTAAACAAAGGTATCAGAAAAAATACAATCGGTAAATTTTGGTTTAAGAAATTTTAATTATACCTATTTATTTAGCGAATACAAAAAAAAATTCTACGTTTTATAAATTTTAAATTAAATATCCAACTAGAAGACTTACAATATAATTTCTTATTAAATACTCTAAAAATACACACATTGGAAGACAGGCGTAAAATAAACGACTTAACTTTTTTATTCAAGATTCTAAACTCTAAATTCGACTATTGCAAACTTCTGCAACTCATAAACTTACGAATATCTACAATAAGAACACGACAAAATACACTATTCCACTGCAACACACATAAGCGCAATTACATTGCGAACTCCCCAATACAACGGTTTCACACTATGAGAAACCAATACTTAGGTGATGTCGATATATTTAATATTAACTTTGCGAATTTTGTGGATCACATAAAAGAATTATTTCAACACTATTCCTAAATGGAAGTTATATTTTTGTAAACCAGTCAAATTGCTATATTTTTAAATTTATGTTCTTGTTATTTTTAATTTTGTTTCTTGCATATATTATTTTTTGATGTAATTTTATTTTTATTATTTCTTTCTCGTGTTTCAAAACTGTCTGTCATGAAAATTCTACCACCTACATCTAAAAGCCCCCTGGGTGTTAAATAAATAAATAAAATAAATTCATCTATCGGTACTAGTCCTGGTAAACACTTAACACTTCAAAAACAAACAAATTCAAATTTAAAAAAAAGAACACGGCGTTTCGAAAACAAATTACCCCTTATAAAAAAAACATTGCCAGTGATTGGTAGATCTAGATTCAAAAGGTATACTACGTCACTCAAAATTTACGCCCCGAACGAAATATGCGAATTGCTACAAAGGCGAGTAACGGCCGATTAGCACGAAGGCTGTGTTGGAGGGGGGGATGGCGAGGGGGGGGGGGGACTCCCATGGAACTGCGGGGCTAAATTTAATTAACAAATCGGAACCGGAAATGCCGACCAGTGAAGGCTGTATTTCTTGCCTCGTTGTGGGTTCTGGAGACAAAGCCTTGTAACTGGGAAAATACAAATATTATAAATACATTTATGTACGAATTAAAACACTAGTTTTAGATAGGTTTATACTATAGAATTGGCATTAAATTTATACAATATTTACATACTATTTTACTTGTTACTATTTTATGTATTGGCGGAACAGATTTTTAAAGTCTCAACAGTTTTTTGCAATAATAATATAATTAGATGCATTTCTGCTTACTATACTATACTAAAACTGTCCGGTATTATCTGTGTAGGTTGATTATTAAACTTTGTCTAATGCGAAGCACTACTTGGTAATGCAAATATTTGGTCGGAAAATTTGGTAGCCTAGAAACAATTTAGATGATTTTATTAAATACTGCGAGTAGAACACAACTTGGCCTTTAAAACAATCTGGCATTTTTTTAACAGCTCGGAAAAAGTAAAATATCAGGCCCATAAAAACTGCTTCGAAGATCGAAATCTCCTACTTACGAACCTATTTTTAGTTATAATTTTATTGTATAATGTAGAAACTTAAGTTCTTTAGATAATTATCGTAAAATATTTGATTATTTGTGCCTGAACTTCGTAAATCAAAACAGGCGGATGGTGTTATAAAACTTATCGCCATCTATATAAAGAGTGTTATTGTTAGCGACCTCATTCCAAATGTTATACGTTGTAGTGCATCGCCTTAACATAAAACAGCAGAAATCAAACGATTAAAAAGTTATTGTGGACATCATATTATAGAGAATCACATGATAATAACTGTATTCAAATGTCATTGTATTATCATGTTATTTATTTAATTTAGAAACGACAGAAAAATATTATTCATTTTAAATATTACGATGTTTCTTTTGTAGCCTTAACCAAAACCCCATTGTTTAATAATATGTTCTAGATCTTGTTAAAGGATTTGTGTAGTTGTAAAATTAAACCGTTGTGATGGCAGAAAGAAACAAAATCTTAGCAAATCCAATTAAATATTGCGTTTATTTAGCCGCTGCTGTTTGGATTTCTTATGCTTTACGAGGTGACCGTATTTTACTCGACTTCAGTGAAAATCAGCTTTTGTTAATAAATTATCTGAAATGTACGCCTTTTCTTACAAAATTTAAACTATTGAAAATCAAAAAAATCTATTAAACAAGTTGTTTTTTTTTAACTCTCTCTCTCTCTGGTTTCAATCCTGGGATTGGTTTGCAGCAATTTTATCTAATCTCCTCTTCCATTCTTCCCTGTCTTGTGCGGCTCTTTTGACTTCTGCATATGATGAGCAGCGCACGTCCACCAGCAGGTCCTCCAGGTACTCTCGGCGTGGGCGTCCCCTAGAGTTGGTCCCCTCGGTCATACCCTCTATTATGACATGCAAGAGGCCTTCTTGTCGTATAACATGGCCGATCCATCTTGCACGCCTTTCGGACAAGGTCCTGAGCAGGTGCCTTCCTCCTTCGATTCTTTGGAGAACCTCCTCATTTGTAACATGGTCTCTCCAGGAAATTCCTAACAGTCTTCTATAGGACCACATCTCAAAAACCTCTAGTCTCCGTTTATCTCTTTCGGATAGGCACCATGTTTCGCAGCCGTACATCAAGATACTTCATACATAGGTCTTGATGAGGAGTATTCTCAGTGAACTACTAATATAATTATTGTGCGCTGTTGTGTTTTGCGATAGCTAAAAACATAGATCATTGTTCCAAAGCTCCTTGGATATTATATTAAGTTTGTGGATAAATAAACTAGGGGTTTACGGCCTACTAAAAGTATAAAAAATCTCTTTCAGATATGTGTGACATTATTTATTTATACATTTTAGGAAAAGTTGACAGCAAATCTTTAATTATACAATGAAACAATAATAATATAGTTAATTATGCCAATTATGAACTTTCCACTGATGAATAGTTAATGGTAAGGTGTACAATGTCATAGAGATGTTCTCTTAAATTAATTTCTTGTTTAGTTATAAAATATTAAAATAAAGGAGGGTGGGGAGGAGGAGGGGGAAATATAACATAAGGATTAAGAGGCAAAGGACGGGAATGTATGGGAATTGAACTTCTAGTTTGAGTTTTGTTGATTATTGAGTTTTTGTTTTATCGAGTTAAAAATGTCAATATGGTTATAATTTAAGTTAAATGAATGTGTGGATCTGTAGACAAGTGAGTTTTGTTTGGAGTTGGTCTTACAATGAGGGAGATTAAAAGTAATCGACTGTCTGCTGTTGCGATTGGGAACATGGAATAATAGGCGTTGAAGAAGATCAGGACTATCGATTAAATTGTGTGTAATTTTAAATAACATTACCGAATCTGCTATATTTCTTCAGAAAGTTAACGTCTGTATACTGAAGAACTTTGCATATTCTTCATTACTAATATGAGATCGAAAAGAGCGGAAATTAAGGTATCTTAAAAATCTATTTTGAACACTTTCAATTCTTTTTTTATGTATTGCATAGCCTGGGTTCCACACTTGTGATGCGTATTCAAGGATACTACGAACGTATGAGAAATACAGATTATTACAAAACCCGGAGAAAGGTATAACATCGCTGGCAGATACCTTCGTATGTAGGTGAAATACTAAAAATTTTAGACACTCGACCCCTCCTTCGTAAAATATCGTATCTTAAAAATCCCAATTGTTGATGAGAGCCATTTAAAGTTTATTTTGATCGCTACAAATACAAAAATCAATTGATTAAAGTCAAATTCTCTACAGATACTTTCGTTTTGTAAATTATTTTATTGTCAATGAATATTGTGTAAATAATCCTAACGGCTTTTCTGACAACCACATTCTACTTATACGTAGGACAAAAAATTATGACAAATGTCGTTCTTATCAAATACGACAGTTTACGCTGAGATCCATTGAGTGTGTTTGATTGTATGTATTAGATTCCATAATTTGCGTAGGATTTGTGGAAATATTTTTTTTCCTATATCATATCACGATTATACCTACTTTATCGCTCGTCTGAAAAATTTTTCACGTTCCAATTTTGAATTTGAAACTTAAATTAAAATTAAATATCAGTTCGTTCAACCTGTTTTCACGCGGGAATAACGCACAGAAAAGCAAATAAATGCAATATATAAGACGCTGTATAGATTGCATTTAAGTCGGGTTGAATCTTGCGATCATACATAAAGATAGTTGCCAATAAAAAAAGTGGGTGTGTCAAGCCTACGCAAGACAGAAGTGAAACTTCTAGTATTCCTCTCTCTCTATTTTCAAATTTAATTTATTCCTCTCTCTCTATTTTCAAATTAACCGTATGAACCACAATCAATTACGTATTTCACTCGTATTACACTCACGACGCAGTATACTAACCAAGCAGCTGATGCTTGGCGTGGCGCAGTTCGCTGGTGTCTGAGAGAGAGGAAAGAAGAGAAGAGAGAGAACGTTCGTGAGCGGCTCCCCCACCTCAACAAGCGCATATGGTGAGAGAGGGACAGTGAACGGTGAGCGGTGGTGGGGGTACCCGCATTTTCGTGTCGATCCTGACTCGGTTTTACTCCGTCCCCGAAAATCCATTACGCGCCTAAAGAAGTTTCACTTCAAAATGTGGATTGAAAAAATGAAGACAATGTTGGTAGTTCTTATTCGAAGAATGATAGAGTTAAATGTGACCGAAGGAGATAGGGTCCCATTAGATCAGTGGTAGAGCGGTGCCCCGGCAAGACAAGGGTCCTGGGTTCCAGTCCTAGATGTGACCGTATCCTTTTCTGATATTTCTGTTTCAGATTTTCGTTTAGAAATCGCTAATATTGTCAAAATTACTATGTTTGATATTTTTATTTTAATATCGTACAGGAGCTAATTAATAAATAAGCCAGAGTGGAAGATACTACCAGTATCGCCCTGGTGTAAGACCACTATTCAGAATTGAAACGTTGCTCCAAATGGCTTTAGCCGTGTTTAGTGACTAGATCTGAATAGCCAGGTACTTCCCCACCTTCCTCTTTCCCTTCCCCACTTACCTTCAGCCTCACAACATCCCCCAATTGGGGATGCCATAGTCTCACTGCCTCCAGACGGGAGCAGTTGAGACTCTTGTGAGGTATTCACTATAAAAAAAAAAAAAAAAATCTGGATTGAATAGGACCGTAACATTTTAGTAAGCGTTTTTAAAAGTGTTTTTGGTAAGCAAAGAGATCGCTAGGCTTTTTAGTTAAGATTTCCAAAAATCTATATTTTTTAGGTTGACTTAAATTTATTGGGCTGATTAAAAAACTTCTCACAAGAGTGTTTGCATCTCCATTTCTGCGAAGGCAACCTTTGCTAAGAGAGTCTCACAATCAAAGGTACTGTGAATTTTTCTAAACGTTGTTTTAGCGTGAACGAATGAAAACAATTTAAAACTTTTCGTGTCGAACACAAAAGTCGTTCATCAAACGAACGTGTATTATCGATAAAGTTCAAAGTTAATGTTGGCATAAAGGTCAAACAAAAAGAACAGGTCGCAATTGTATTTTTTCGCCCCCAAACGTGTTATGAATGCTTAACATTCATACCGTTAGTGTTTACTTTGGAGAACTCTATTTTTTTTCGGTATATTATTTCGGTAGAACCTTCTTGTTATTTCTGTTGGGTTCGGTAGCGGTAATTCTATCAAAGGTAAGCATTAAATGTTTTCAAAGTAGTTAGTCTAATAAAAACAGTTTCCGAAAAATTGGCTTTTACTGGATATCTGAAATCTAAATTCTGTATATATATGATGTTAAGGAGTTTTTTTCTGCTAAACCATTTACTTTAACGTTCACTTTATCTGAACGCATGTTTTTTTTATTTAATCAAAATATTTCGATGGCAGTAATTATGGTGTAGCTAAATGAAGGTTCCATCGGTATAGACTTTGTAGCTAAATGAAGGTTCCATCGATATTTACTTTGTAGCTAAATGAAGGTTCCATCAATATAGAGGGTGTAGCTAAATGAAGGTTCCATCAGTATAGACTTTGTCGCCAAATTGCAGGTTCTATCGATATAAACTTTGTAGCTAAATGAAGGTTCCATCGATATTGACTTTGTAGCTAAGTGAAAGTTCCATCGATATAAACTTTGAAGCTAAATTAAGGTTCCATCGATATAGACTTTGCAAAGATAACTGAAAAACAATATGTCAAATGTATTAAAAAATCTCTTCAAATCATTCGTTATCCGGTAATAAAACGGGATTGCAGGCCCTTAACGAATGAGCTGATAGGTTTTCTAATAAACCATCAGTAAAATACCAATGTCGAAACACGTGTTCATAAAAACCCTAAATTCATAGGAACACAAATACCTCACCCATGCGCATGCCAAGACCTTGAAAAGGTGGAATTAGTCAAATATCTGGGTATTTTAATACATTACTCATTTTCCTGGAGAGCGCACATTGAAAATACGGCCAAACGCATACAAAAACTAATTTTCTACTTGAAAGATGTAAGCAACATTGTTGATAAAAAAAATATTAAAATTGTGTTCCAGAAAATTGTGCACTTCTGTTCACAAAAAGCTGTAATAAGAGTGATGGATAAAAAACCTTTTATGCATCCATCGACACCCTTATTTAAGGAAATAAAATTACTAGACGTAATAAAGATGCATAAACATGCAGTCATAATGTACTATACGAACAATCCCAAGCTTCATAGTCTTGTAGATCACAGTTACACAACAAAACTATGATTAGAACAAAGGATGATAGTACTAAAATGAATAGATCGTTTGGACAAGGTTTCCATGTATTCCTGTCTCCTAAGGTGTATAATGGGTTCAAGCAGCAATGCAGTAAGGTTAAAACGGGCCCTCTTCATAAGAAAATTACCGTATGGCTGATAGAAAGTGGCAGAACGAAATCAGAAAGCTTCCTGAAAGAAATTATTGTCTGACTGAAGAAAGACCCTTAAGTGAATTCATTCAAACTATATCCATACTATAGTATATATTTATTTATTATTTTTGTTTTTTTTTGTTGTTTGTTTTTGGGGTGTTATGCCGTGTTGCGCTAACTCCTTCTTTAGCCGACGTTTCGGACAGCGTTGCAGTGTCTATCATCAGGGCAGATCCGGTAGATCCGAAGATGCAAAATACACATCTTCGGATCTACCGGATCTGCCCTGATGATGGACACTGCAACGCTGTCCGAAACGTCGGCTAAAGAAGGAGTTAGCGCAACACGGCATAACACCCCAAAAACAAACAACAAAAATGCTTTTGGCCGTGAAAATCTAAAAACTTACATTTTTGTTTTTGTATTACCATTTGTATTACGATATATCTAGGTACAACATTGTATTATGGTTTTGATATTTTCTTATTTATGTTACCACCATAATACGGGCATTTGCCTAGTTTTGGGTATGAATAATAAATAAATAACATTTTCGCCTCTTTTCACTATATATTATTAAGACAAACGCAGGTGCATGAACATGTGTTCCGATATTATTACGAATTTACTAAATGTTTATCAGGAAGCAGCTTGCAATCCCAATTTTAAACGGATTACCGTTTATTATTTAAGAGATTTTGAATAAATCAACAATATTTGTTTTCATATGTTGGTTGATTTTGGGTACCTATTTCTAATTTACATAAAGGTTTATCTAGCAAGTAAGAGCTGTAATACAATGGTAAGGACGATACTATATAATGTAATCTATCGAATAGAAGCATGAAAAATCTTTTTTCCAAATAAATTATGATAAAAGTTATCAAACCATTTTACCTACCTAAGAAAAGAAAGGAAGATAGTACAATCTTAGCCATAAATCAAGATCAATGGAGTTTAGATTTAACGTGAACTCTGCAACTTTGAAATATCCTTATAACTGAGACAAACAATACAACGCGTAAGGTTGTTATAATATTATCAATTCAAATATCAGACGGAACAACATAGTATATAATATACCCACTCATATTAAATTTAAAAAAAATGGTTAGTCAAAAGGATATGTTTTAAGATTTTCACGGCCATAAGATTTATTTTTTGGGAATTACTGGGCCTCCTCTTTCTTTAGCCAACGTTTCGGATAGCATCACAGTTTCAATGATGGACACAACACGGCATAACATACCAAAAATACATCACTTGATAGTGAAAATTTTTACTCGAAATACTCATTTATCACAACATTATTGGTACAATAGCGGAGACCTGTAAAAAATTACAGGATTCTCGGAATTCTTGACAAATCAATTCCTATTTTGAAAACCCCAATTAAAATAAATTTCTCTTCAAAATATTTTATTATACGTATCTAGGTATTATTTCATCCGTCTGAATTCTTCACACGATTTGTTCCAATTTTAAATGACACCGTTCATTACACTAGAGTTACGCAGTACTCAAAGACCTCAGAAATAAGTATTTATAAATCTGATGATTATTATTTGATGACGGAGAAATATGAGTATTGCTGATTAATTAAAATCCTGTCAAAAATGGGACAGCAGGCCGTTTCCTAATTAAATTTTAGTACTTTCCGAATATATCGAAACACGTGTTAATGCACCTGCTTTTTTGTTAATACAATGTTAATACAATGACGAAATGTGAAAATATAATGAATTTTATGTACACGTGTTTCGACTATTCGATTTTTACTTAAAGTTTAAAATGAATCCTATAAATTCCTTGGTTAAGGGTCTGCAGTCCGTTTTTAACAAAATTTATAACAATTTTAAAAAATGAAATATTTTACAAATACAGAATTGAGTCAGTCCAAAGTAGATTTTTAAGATACCTGAGTTTACGTTATTTTTTTCTCATGTTAGTTTGTTAATTTCTTCTCATGTTAGCAATGGTGATTATTGCAATAACATAACTTAACAAATAAATCTAGCAGATTCGGTTATGTTATTTAAAACCTCACAACTTAGTTAAAAGTCGACACAATAGACAGTCGCTTACTTTTCAACATCCTATTTTCAAGACCAATTCTAAACAGAACTCCTTTATCTACAGATCCACAAATTCATTACACTACCGCACTTAAACTAGATCACTCAATCTACCTTCCAAACTACTCTCATCCTTCGTCCCTTTATCCTAATCCTACATTCCCTTCCAAACACCAATCCACCCCCTCAACATATTTTACAGCTGAAAAATTTAATTATATTGTTCCACTTTACTTAAATATCATTTACTAACAACAGTGGAAAAATTATATTTGGAATAGATAATGAATTTTATTATTTACTTGACCATTCGACATTTAATTTGTATGTAAATTTGTTTGTTACATTCCTGTTCCGGTTTCAGATGATGGCCTTTTTAGATACTACCTTTTTATCCCAAAAGAGTTCGTAAAATCGTGGTTTCTACTAATAACTATCAAATCGGAATAACCAGTGATATGTTACCTACCGGCCTGAAGAAAATAGTAAAAAAGAATTTGCACTAAGATGGCGACATTTCTTTGAATAAATTACATAATTCCTTTTTTAGTAATAAACAAATGTTACTTTTTTAATTTGAATACGCACAAAATTATATTCCCGATTAGGGTATGTTGTGAGGCTAAAGGTACTGGGGAGTGAAAGGAGATGATGAGGGGGAAGGTGGGAGAGTACCTGTCAATTCAAAGCTGGTCACCAAACATGGTTAATGCCATTACATGCCAAGTTTGATTTATTAAATAAGGGAAAATTATAAACATATTTTTGGACGCAAAGTCTACAGTTTAAAGAACCATTATGCTTAAGTATATCTTAATTATAAGATTTACTTTCAATTTTCCAGAAAGAAATAAAATTTTAAATAAATTGAGAAGCACGCTGTATCTAAGAGATATCGTAAATTATGATGTAACAATAATCCCTAACAGTAATATGCCCACAAATGAATTGCCCCGTAATTACCAGTCTGTACAATAGGCATTAAACCGCGCAGTAATCATCATTATCATAACATATAATCGACATCAAAACGAGCAATTAATTAAGCTTACTTACGTACAATCGGCATTACAGAAGCTTAAGGCCGTCTTAAATGGCCACAATATTAAAATAATAAATACGTATGGGGGGCGATGAAATGATTGACTGGTGTAGTACCCATTTACACAATTAAATATAATTACCCCACTTTACAATATAACTTTTTTAATGGAACTAATATAATTGAGCTTTTTTCCGATTTCCACAGCAAACTGTTTTTTGTTGACATTTTATGGCCTAAACGACATTAACACGAAACCCATTCCTAATATTTAGAAGTAAAATTAAATCGTTTGATATAAGTTTTTTTTCAAACACGTGGAACTCTATTATTTTTTTTTATTTAATTTTAAATATTGCTTCTATTTAAAACTTCCTTATTTTAAATTAGCAATAATTTCTAAGGTAAAAATATCTTTTCAGCTGAATTTAATACATTATCTACACGATATACCCAATATTATTTAAGTACTGGACAAGATAATAAAAATAATACATTTCTACCTACTAATTTACTTTAATACTAAGGACGAGTCGTTTAACAAAACTTGAACAATTCTTTTAAATCTGTACAAAAAATTAATGACTGGTTGTTTCACGGAAGTTGAACAATTCATCGAATTTCAAAATTGGTTCTGTGAAGGTTCAAATGAATTTCTATTGTTATATCATAATGGACCAGTTGCTTCAAGAAACTGAAATAATAACAGCACTTAAATAGAACCTTCATAGAACTTGAAAATCAGCAATGAAATTTGATGGAATGTTCAACAATGTAATACTATAGAGTGTGACGATATAGACATCTTTATAACAATATTGCTTATTTCAATCCCATGTCCAGAATATAACAATTTATTGCTGTGGAGTGTGACGATATCAGAGATGTGCAAAATGGGTACCCAAAACTATTTGAAATGCAAAATGGAAATGGGTCAAAACTTTTCCATTTGAAAATGTAAAATGCAAAATGGTTTTTACAAAAGCATTTCAAATGCAAAATGCAAAATACCTATTTTCAAAATGCATTGAAAATGCAAAATGGTTTCTCAGGTCAAACAATTAAAATAAAAATAGAATTTTTAAACAATGTTGTCATTTAATAATGGACATCAATGTAGAACAAACATTATACATGATGGTAAATCCAAAAACACCACCACTACAGATTATGAAACCACAAAAAATTTGCGCGGGACTAATGTTGCCAACTTAAAAACATAGAAACTGCTATCTCACATTTAATATTACAGCGTCATGGCCCCATGTTCAGTATTTGAAGCAGTATTTTTGTAATGGTATCACTCAATTGCCAGGGCTTCTACCAGGGAGCAACTTGACAAATGTAAATTATCTCTCATAGCGAGGTTGAGGACAGACTGATATTTGGGGCTTATGAAAAAAAGATGAGTGGAGATAGTAGGAAGAATGTTGCAAAAAAGCATTTAAAATAGAAAATGCTTTGAGAAAAGCATTAAAAATGCAAAATGCAAAATGGAAAATACCCATTTTGCATTTTGCATTTCCATTTGAAATGGATTTATTTGAAATAAAGCACATCTCTGGACGATATAGACATTTTTAAAACAATATTGTCTATTTCAATCCAATGTCCAGAATGTAAAAATTTATTGCTGTGGAGTGTGACGATATAGACATCTTTATAACAATATTGCCTATTTCAATCCCATGTCCAGAATGTAACAATTTATTACTGTGGAGTGAGACATATATTATTTTTATTATTTATAATATTATTTTATAATTTTATCTTGGGTGGAGAATAAAACCTATGAAAGTTATACATTTGGAGGTAGAGGAATTATTTCACACTCTGAATATAGAAACTTGTATTTTGTCTTAGTAGACAACTGGTACTACATTCAACCATATAATTAGGTAAAATAAAGTTCAACGAATTGTCCATTCCAATAATTTTATTTATTTATACGCCCATTGTGCTTTTAAATACATATTTCATAAAAAAATATTCTGAAGATTGTAAGTTCACAATATTAACAGTAATAATACATATAACCATATCCATTTGACATATTATAATAGCAAGTAAATAGTAAATGCATAAAATAATTATTTTTAGGTATAAACCTGTTGTAAAAAAATAAGAATATGCCTACTCCTAAGGTACACAAACGTAAATTAGTTAAAAATAAATGTAAAGTTTATATGCACATACTAGGTAGTGGCAGCAGTAACATGATATCATACGACACATACTGTATGAGGCCTTTGAATTAGAAAGTTAACGAAATAATTATTGGCGGTATTGCTAACAAAATATAGAGCGTTTGACTGGTTATCGTGGCCTGTTATGTAAAAAGCCTATTATTTTCAATATAAGTATTGAACTAAAATGATGTAATTGCTTAATTCATATTTCTTTTCTTTCTTTCTTTCCGTCTTCTCTTTCTCTGGACTACATTCTTACTATGTTATATATTATATTTTACTTATTTATTATTATTATTTCAGTTATTTTACTAGTAGCATCTCCACCTAGTAAAAAATAAACCTTGATTTACGATGCGAACATTTTACTAGAAGCATCTCCACCCAGTAACAACTAAACCTTGATTTACGCTGTGAACATTTTACTAGTAGCATCTCCACCTAGTAACAACTAAACCTTGATTTACGCTGTGAACATTTTTGAGTGTGAATACATATGCTCTATATACAGTATTTGCATACTAACAAAACTTGAATATTTACTTTTATATTTGAATTCATAAAATTTATTATTTAATATTTAAGTTCTGGAAATGTATATTCAAGTTCTTTTATTATATTACTATGGGCGAGTTGTTTTACAGAAGTGAAATAATAACACAGCTTTCAGAAAACATGAAAATTATCTTCGAAGTTTTATTGAACGAGTGGCCCTAAGCAACTTGTTGCGGCGTGAATGGACTGTAATTGCGATATTTTGTGAATTCGTTTGATTGGACTTACCAATATCTCCAAGCTGTCGGCACCTTCCACTTTGCTCTGCGGTAATCACGGGTAGGGTAATTGTTAGTATTGGAAGAGAGGTCAGGAAAGGGAATGGTGATATTGGGTTTTGCGAAATGGTAAATGCGTTAGAGATTGCTAATTTTATGCACTTCGTCACGGCGATCTTTTGCGGTATAACATTTGCTGTTTTCAGCGCGGCGCGGTGGTGTAAAAACTCAAGATAGGTTATTCGGAAAGCGGTAGATCGGTTGTACCTTACGGCGCGGTAATTTTAACACAACTGACTGATGTAGGTAAAGGCGCGGAACGCGGGCGGCAAACAACCGAACCAAATACTATATGCAACAATTATAACTGGCCCGAGCACAACTATTGACAAAAAAATGTATTTTTTTAAATTTAAATTCTAAAATTTCGTTGTGTAGTACTTTCGTAGGTACGCATTTTTTACATATAACCAAGGGAATACGATTTTTACTTGATAACTCATTTTTATTACAACCCACCTAATAGGTATAAATGCGTGTTTAAGGGGGGGGGAGTGTAAGGTGTAGGACGTGGGATATGTTCAATGTTCATGGTTAGTGAACATTCATCAAATGAAATAGCGTTCAGGGAAAAGCTCTTCCGGCGACTTGATATGGATGGGTAGTCGCCAACGTTCTTAAAAAATAGGGCACCTGAAGAATAATATGAAGTCAAATAAACCAACGCGTTTACACATTTATGTAAAATAAAAATATACACTGTTTATATAGCGGAAGAGGGAAGTTTATTTGTTGTATAAACTTGAAGGACTGGAATATTTCCAAGGAATTTTAAATATGCTATATATTTCTACCCTTTGAAAATAAGAAAGTCGTAAAAACTTATATCACTTTTTTTAAACAACAAAATACCTTATAATGAAATTTATTAAAAATAATCTTTTTTACAAGGAATCGGCCACTTCACTTTTTATCTCCTTCATACGATTAAAAAATAAAAATTATTTAGAATTAACCAAAATTGAACAAAAAAATGACAATTTCGATTAATTTTTTGCAGTACATCAAAATATAGAATAAAATCTCTGAAGTATATTGCCTACACGCTTTATAACTCTCTTTTAGGTATGTATAAAAAGCAGCCAGCGTAGTAAAAAAATCAAAGTAATGCTTTCAAATAATATTTTTTTTAAGTACGTTTTAATGAAAAAACGTAATTAATTTGACTTATTTTGTTTTCTTTCTTTTTTTCTCTCTCATTTTTTTTTGCTTTATTTATAATCTTCCATTAGTATTGTATGTGAAACTTATAATTTTGACATCAAAATATATACGTAAAATTGTACATTTTACCTCCCGCATATGTGAGTTCCTTAAATGAGTTTTGTAACACATCGGAATTGCTCTAGTAAGAGATAACAAAAATAAAACTTAATTTAAAATCGTAATATTCCAGTACGTACTTGTTGTGAAACGTTTGTAGAAGTTTTAACAGTAATTATGACACTTGTAAATATAATTTAGGTACGCTAACACCTTCATGGTAGTATTATTTGAAAGGAGCTAGACAGCACAATCGGTACTTACGGTAACGCCTTCAATGTACAATATGTACTTATGGTAACACCTTCGTATAGTGCTTAGTAATATACTCGTATGTGAGGTGTGAAGTTGTCTCCTGTATATAATGTTAAGATAACTTTAACCTAAGTAGGAACGGAACGGGAACGCTGAGAATCCAATTTATGTAAATGAGTTTGAAAGCTTTCTAAGATTTGGAATGAGCAAGAGAATTAGTTATTCAGCCGGAAATAGCATCAGTGGGAAGTTTCCTTCGCATCCGGTACACTTTCAGTTCTCCCGAAGTGGATTCAATACCTAACTGTGGAAAATGCAGCGAAGAGATGAACAACATTAATAATTGTAATTATACAGTTTATTAGTTCCACTATGATTGAGTAAATTTTATTCGATTAAATTGTGTTATTTCACAATGTACTGTAGCAGTTCAATCTTGCCCCGCTACCGAGTTCCTAATACCTGTCAAGAACTTGCACTTGTTGATGTGTCGCAAGCGGTATGGCAACTTCCAGATGTAGCTCGAGGCTGGATTGCGGAAACACCATCGCCACGAACTTCAGTACTTTACGGGCAGCCAACTGGGGACGTTGGGTCTACAGTGAAGATACGAGCAGCACTCCAGTCGACAAATCTTATGTGCAGCGATGACGCCGTCAGCTAGTAGAATTTCTACCTTGGTCATCGTTCGCTCTGTTTTATAAATTTAACAACGCTTGATGCGTAGTTTGGTGCCCTTCACACGATAATTCAGGTCAGATAATTTATGTCACCACACTATTGTCACACTTTCAATGTAATTTTAAATTCCACCTGTGCGCTCAGTTCTTCGGACTGGCCGCTCACCCCTGAGATATAATTAATAATGTTTAATAGAGTTCGCTTGATCTATAAGTTGTAGGAATAAATGTTATTTTGGAAACCTTTTATCCCTTTTATTCTCACATACTTAGCAAATCCCCATGTTGGTTCCTCTAGTTGTTTCAGTACTGATTTAAATTAAATGTATATTTTTTTAAATTTTTATTTTTTAAACTGACGATTCATGGTGGAATACCATTGTATTATATTATAATTAAACATATACGAAACTTTTTTCCACTTTAATTTTATTGACCGTAACCGGTTTCAGCTCATTAAAGCCATATTCAGACTGGTACAAATTATTCTTAGTCTACAGTTTATATATATAACATAGGTCCTTGTAGACCACCCCTTTCTCGCCCCTCCGCCCCTCCCCAACATGTTATCTATATAAATCTTAGGACAAAGAATAATTTGTACCAGTCTGAAGATGACTTTAACGTTTTAAGATGTACACGGCCAAAAGTATTTTTTTATTTGTTTTTGCGGTGTCCATCACAGGAGAGATGTGCCCTGACACTGTAACGTTGTCCAAATCGTTGGCTAAAGAAGAAGTTAGCGCAACACGGCATAACACCCCAAAAACAAATAACAAAAATGGCTTTTACGAGCTGAAACCGGTTACGGTCAATAATAATACCTTTCTTTGAGTTGTTGAACTTTTACATTTTACGCTTGTTACTTTATACTTTTGTTTGAGTTTTTATACTTTCACTATTCTTACTTTTGTTGATGACAACGTTATGCCGTATTTATGAAAAATTAAATAAAATTACAGTGGAAAAAAGTTTCATATTTGTTTTATTATAATATATGTAAATGTATATTATACTGGTGTACACCGCAAGGCTTCGCTATCGCTAACGTCTTTCTCGGGCGTCTCTGACTTCTTCCACCATTCATTTCAGTATATAATACTGTTTCTGTTATAAAACTATGTTACATCCAAAGATATTAGAAGAACCAGATGTGCTATGAGCAGTTCATACTGTGTGGAATTGTTTTGCCCAGTGTCGCCGGTTTTGTTCACCAATACTACTGCACACCTTCGCTTACGCTAAGGTATCCGCACTAATACATAGAACAGATTTCTGTGCGTACACGTCCAGATAGTATTCAAAGTACTCTAATTAAGTAGTACTCCGCCTACGGTCCGGCGGCCAACATAGCATATCTTGTTCTTCTAATATCTTTGGTTACATCGAATTAAATTCGACTCTGTATCTCATTCCAGTGCTGAGATATTGCGTTAAGTATTCCTCGGGCTTCCCCGACTTTGTATACGATTTGAACTACTCTCTAAACACACCTGGCACTAATAAGAACAACTTTGAAGAAGATTAGCGACACATTCCAGAGTAGAAGATACAAGTAAAAAGCCATGGTTAAATACCACCATTCAGAATTGAAACGCGGCATTAAATGACTTTGGCTGTGTTTGGTGACTAGATATGAAGAGCCATATACTACCCACCTTCCTCTCCCCATCTCTTTCATCTCCCCATTACCTTCAGCCTCCAAACATATCCCAATTGGGGAAGCCATAGTCTCACTGGTTCCAGACGACGACTCGTATCACTTAAAAATAACATTTTGGATACTTAAATCATAACATGATAATAAATAGTATTTAAAAAGTTTTATTATAATAAATTATAGTTTAATTATTAGTAAAAAAAAATGTTCATTTAATGGAAGAAGAAAACTTATACTTACAAACCTAAACGAAACATGAAACAGAACAAACACATAAATTTAAAAAACGATAACGGTCTCAACTCGGAATCGAACCTAGGATTTCTGTCTTTTCGGGACAACATCCTTATCCACTCGAACATTAGGACCTAATTAGCATACGTCATATTTGTCGATCTCAAATTAAGGAATAATAATATCATCTTGCAAATAATTTTTCCCATATATTTGGCAGTTATCTTTATGAATGATCACAGAGTTCTAAAGAATTGGTTAGGCACCTAGATAGTGTCTCGGAAAAACACAATATTTGATTTTTTTTATTTATATTGATGGGTATAACTATTCATTTATTTATGAAAAACAAATAATACTTAACAAAACTGCATAGTTTCTAAAACTACATAAAATTGTCTCTATGACAGTTTTTTTGTTAAACATCGTGAGAAAATCATCGAAGAAAAAGATTGCGCGAAATCCTGACCACCAAACTTTGGACACTTGTTCTGTGTACGAAATATTAAAATAAATCATTGTCAGTGCAATCTTTTTAAATTTATTTTTATTTAGCACTGTACCAGATTCCTTTTTCGAAAAATTACTTAAAAAAAATTACGTTATGCAACATTTTTTCTGTTGATCTTTTTCGTCATTGCTTTCAACTTTTCACTTGAAGATTGTATTAAGAAAAAGGGGAGATTGGATCAGAGTGATTTATGAGGTAAGTTGGCCATCACGCATTGATACAACCAACCCCACTGTTCCCTATTCTAGCCTCAGGACCTGCTTAGTCGTTATTTTATTACGGCCTTTCGATTTCCAGCGCCACCCACTCCCGCTAGGCATTACTTCCACCACTCACCTTGTTTTAGTGTAGGTACTCTTAGGCTCATCTTCCACAGCAGTGGCGCACCCAACTTTTCGTCTGAGGGGGGGACGACAGTTAAAGTTCAATAAAATTCAGCATAAAACGTAGATTTTATTGACGTTCTTACGTAATTTTACGTATGTTTAAAAAAATAGGATGCTTAATTAGGGATCTGTAACTGCCTTTGTTATTGCTTTGTTTATACCACACTGAAGTTCCAAATTTTACTATTTTTTTAATGATAAACTAATAACACAGGAAAACAAATTATTATTAGAAATAATTAATCGCCTGAAATATCAATACAAATTAAAAATATCTCGTGAAAAATATAAAAATGTGCAGTAATTGTTTATTGAAGTAGTACATATTGAATTATTTGGCTGGTTTGGAATAAACCGCGTGCAGAAGGTGCGGGTTCAATTCCCGTCGGCGGCATTTATTTTCAATCAAGCTTCGCAAATTTTTTTCAGATATAATTTAATTATTGAATCATTGGCACATTTTTTTTATTCTAACAATTTTCATTCCATTTCCAATATATTCTGCGGTAAAGCGCATTTCTAGGACTGGTGACACAAAATCAGAGAAAAAAAATTTTGATCCACTCAAGGCACAGTCCATTTCCGTAATTCTCCTGTCGTGAAGTGTCCCCAGTAATTGTGAGAATAATATTGTTCTTGGATTACACAATAACTCCCGTAATTTACACTGCTTGAGCCAGTTATAAAATTATAATTAAAAAAAATACTCTGCCCAACCACTCCCCTGGGTACGCCACTGTTTCAATAAATACGGATACGTTTTTTTATGTGAATACCGCACAAGAGTTCCAACTGCTCCCAATCGTCTTGAGCCAATAACACTATGGTATCGCAAATTGGAGTATGTTGTGAGGCTGAAGATAGCGGCGAGGGGAAGGAGACGGAGAAGATAAAATTGGGGAAGTACCTGGCTATTCAGATGTGGTCACTTAATACGGCTAAAGCCATTTCAAGTAAAGTTTCAAATCTGAATTATGGTCTTACACCAGAGCGATACTGAGAGTATCTTCCACTCTGGAACGTGCCGCAAATATTCCATATATTATTTTTAGTGAATAAATTGTGATGCAATACAAATTCTTCAAATTAAAATTTACTTGCGGACGCCAGGATTTGAGCACGCGAACTTAAAATTGTTAGTCGAGATCCTTACCCCTCGACCAGGGGGGCCGTCAAATAATCCGATACTTGACTATTGAAATACTTATCTTGGCGGCTACGTCGTACATCTTGTTTCATTTGTTGCAATGCTTGTTCTTTAGAACAACGCTAGGAACAAAACAGAAAACAAAGAATAACAAGATATTAAAATAACAGACAAATATATCATAAATACTTTCGGCCACTAAAATTCTACAATAATAATGATAATATCCTACAATGTTTTACAGGTCTGCGCTAGTTTTAAATATATTTATGTTGACGTGTCACATGACGTTCAGCCTGTGACGGTGAATCCGAGGAAAGGTCATTATTTGTGATTGGATTTTTTTTGCATTTAATTGTACATCGCGTGGTGTTTGTAGCGTGGCCGAAGCAGATTGGATTTAATTTTACCATTTATCTCGCGACACGTACGAGTAAATATCAAAATGGATTTACATCTGCCGTAAGAGACAGATAAATTCATTACGTTGCCAGAACGGAGGACTGTGACATATCCCTCCGAGTTCATACATTAATAATGCTTTTCCAGTTTTTGGAGGCGAAAAAGAATTTTCTTGACATATATTCTTTATCCTGTCAAACCGTCATAGAATTCTCAGTTATCTTATTTTCACTGCATTCAGAACTATTTTGGCAGAATTGTTGGTTTTTCCAGAATGCAGTGCCAAATTATACTGCGCTTGCAGTTTCATCAATAATATAATTTTTTATACATAATATAATTTTTTATACATAATATAATAAAATGTTTCTTCTCAATTCATCATACTGAAATAATCATAGCCACCCAAATCAGCATCAGTAGTGGGATACCTTATAAAAACACTTTCTGAGATAATTATATAATACACGTATTTATATATTTGCACATAAAACATTCAAAATATCTCGAGCTCCAAATGACTATCTACTTTTTTCTAAATTACGCAACAGGGTGAAAAACATGTCGATCTCCTGCTACAAAGAATACCTGGAAAATATTGAGCAATCGTTACAAAATAAACCTCAAAATTTATTCAAATTCGCAAATAATCTTAATAGTAATGAATCTGGTATTCTGTCTATCATATACTACAATGGTAAAATTGCTGATACACCTCAAGGAATTACTGACTTATTTGCCGAATGCTTTGGCGAAGTATATGAAGCAAACTCATCCAATAACCAGATACCTCAATTCAACTCCAATATTTCTATTGATTTTAACGACCTTGTTATTGATGAAATCGATGTTCAGCGTAAAATTACATTATTAGATACTCAGAAATCCGTTGGCCCGGACACCATACCCGCAATTTATTTAAAAAACTGTGTATCTAACTTAAAAGGTCACCTAACCAAAATATTTAATCTATCATTAGCATCTGGCCTTTTCCCACAAAAATGGAAGACCAGTTTCCTTAGTCCCATCTATAAAAAAGGCGACAAAACGGATGCTTCTAATTACAGACCTATTTGCATACAATCAGTAATACCTAAATTGTTTGAATCCGTATTTCTATCAAAATTTATGTTGCAGGCTCGTAAAATCATTTCCCCTCACCAACATGGATTTATATCCGGTAGATCTACACTTACAAATTTAATTATATACGAAAAATATATATCTGATAATCTAAATTCAAAATTGCAAACGGATGCAGTTTACACAGATTTCAGCAGAGCGTTCGATAAAGTTTCTATAAAAATCTTATTAAACAAACTAGAAGTATATGGGATAAAAGGAAATCTACTAAAATGGCTTGAGACCTATTTGACATCTAGAAAACTGTACGTTAAACTATCTAACCATATTTCACATGAAATTGAAGCTTCAAGTGGGGTGCCTCAAGGTTCTCATCTAGGTCCGATTCTTTTTTTGTTATTTATCAATGACATTGTTACAATATTTGAAGGTATCCATTTCCTATTGTTTGCTGATGACCTGAAAATTTACACTATTATAAGAAATTTAATGGACTGTCTTGTATTGCAAAAAAACTTGGATCGATTATATAACTGGTGTAACATAAATGATTTATTTTTAAACATTAATAAATGTCATTCTATAAGTTTTTCTCGAAATAAAAATCCAATAGTCTTTCAATATCATATTAACAATGTAAATCTTTCTACAGTAACATTAATAAAAGATCTGGGTGTCGTTTTTGATAACAAGATGACATTCGTCCCCCACATCGATGCAATCACGAATAAAGCACTTAAATGTCTCGGATTTGTATTAAGAACGTCCAAAGATCTAATGTATACTAATACACTCAAAACATTGTACATTACACTTGTCAGAAGCATTCTTGAGTATAATTCCTCTCTCTGGTCGCATCTATACAATGTACACTCACACAAAATTGAAAGAATACAACACAAATTTTTAAGGCATATAAATTACAAATTACATATTCCATTAGAAAATTTAAATTATAATTATTTAATGCACTTTATCACAGCGAAGAAAAATCTGTGATGCTTTATTATTATTTAAAATTATCAACGGTTATTTGGACAGCCCCGAACTAGTGAATATGATAAATTATCAAGTTCCCAATAAGTACAACACTAGACTTCATGCTCCATTCAATATAGTTGCTTCTCGCACTAATTTTATGATCAACTCTTGTCTTCAGAGATTGCATCGTGTGGGGAATGAAACATGCTCTGTTGATATATTTTTTAATAAAAACATCGCCTCCTTTAAAAAGCGTATATGTATGCAGATATTAAGCAAAAATCCTGTTGATTGTTAATAATAATAAACTTAATACTCTGTAACTACTTTCATAATACCTACTTCTTTTTGTATGTAATTGCTGTGTACCTTTTATTTTTGTCATAATAATAAAAAAAAAAACTTACGTACATTTATAATAGCAAAAAAATATATATATATATATATAAATATATATTTTAAATTACAAGAATATTACTTAATTTATAAATCGCTAGAAAATGTTTTGCACCACTGCCAACAGGTATGTTTCGAGTTTGTTTGTAATTATGTTTTGTGTAATATTGTGACACTTATAATTGCTGAATGTACTGTAGCCTGAGCCCAAATAAGTATTTGCTGGTTGAACTCCTCTATACAATATACAATTTACTTATCGTATACTAATACTTACCTGTGTTGTGCCAACTTGTCTTTCATGCTCAGCTTATTATCATAAATACTATGTTATACTTCTTATGATGCTATATACTTGTTATAATGCTCCTGTATAATTTACCTTGCATGTAAAAGCCGTCAAGGCGTGAACAAACAAATAAATAAATAAATAAATAACAAATTATTATACGCATTAATTATTACTCGCCTGAAATATCCATAAAAATTGAAAATATCTCCCGAGTAAAAATAAATGCCGACGACGGGAATTGAACCCGTGCCTTCTGATGTCCGGTCAGGTGCTTTGGACCACTGAGCTACGTCGGCTTATTTCCAACCCACCAAATAATTGAATATGTACAAGTACTTCAATCGACAATTACTGCTTATTTTATATTTTTAAATTATTATTATTATTTTTTTTTTTTTTTTTTTTTTTAATTTAAAAATTTTTATAAAAAAAAAAAAAATTAATTAAAAAAAACACATCTGGGACTCGAACCCAGGACCCTTGTCTTTCCGGGACAGTGCTCTACCTCCTGGGTTCGAGTCCCAGATGTGACCGTTTCCTTTTCTGATTTTTCTGTTTCAGATTTTCGTTTAGAAATCACTAATATTGTCTTCAATATTTAAATATTACAATTTGAGGTTTTACTCAATAAAGTTATTCCGAAAAATAAATATTATATTTTTTATTTCTTTTTTTATCCTTTGGGCTATGCATAAAAACCTTGTCTTGTATACATTAGTTTTTCATTAAAAAAATAATACATGTATTTATACTGAATGCTGTAGAATTAAGATCCTTGAGGTGTATGTGTGTTAAACCTCGTATAATCGTGTGAGAAAAGTAGAGATCTGCAAAGAATGCAAGGCCGGTAAGCGTAAAAAATAAGATGAAGAAAGGCACTATTAGATGGTTTAATGGTTAAGAGCGAATGAACCAAGAAAGGAACGTAAGAATTTGGAAGAAGGATCTGGGTACCGCCGCCTCGGGAACTATTTATTGGATAACCAAAACCGCTGCCATTGGTCACCCCAAGTGCTTCACTTCGTTTGGTGATTTGGCAGGGGTGCCTGGGTTCATCGGGTGAGGTGTGTTCAGGATATACCTGCCCGCTGAGCTGCGTGACGTGCCAGATTGGGAGAGGTTGGTTTGGAGAGACCCTTTGACCTCTCCAACTGATCTCTCGACCCATTGACTTGCGCCGCAGTGGGAGGGATATATTCATATGTCCGTCACTATTGGACACACTGATCACTCGATTCCCACCCACTTCCTCTCCTTCGTTTCCTTAAAAAGACCCTCCTCACAGCATACTCAGAGATGACATAGGCTCTAAGGGAAATTATTACTATAGGGTTTTTTGTCTGAGGTTAATGTAAAAAAAGGAAAATATATGACCCACATTTAAAAGTCTGGAACGCTCGAGGAATTGAATCCAACACTTAAGTAGGGTCATGTCAAGAGTCAGAATAATAGAAGAGTATGTTTGAGACGATTTATGAATGTAAATGAGGCAAAGAGTATGTGCCAAGACCGAGTTGTTCAACGGTCCGTCCTCTCTGCCTACTTCTGCTCCTACTTAAATTTCAGACCTCGAATACAAATCTCGGTCTAATTTCTTAGAAATAGCGGGCATTCCCCAAAAAAATGGAGAGCAGCAGATGGAGATAGTAAAAAGAGTTGCGGCGGCGGCAGGAATGGAAATCCAGCACAATGATATAATTGATATAAAAAGGACACATGATAGAAGGAACAATGCGCCACCGAAACTGCTAGTGGAATTTGCGGAAAAAAAGACAAGAGACAATCTTCTTTCTAAAAGGAAAAATATTAATTATGCAGCTATAAAAGATATCTCCACCGAACCAATCTATATTGCAGAGGAATTGAGCCCATATCAAAGGGAACTGCTCTGGAAAACGAAAAAATCTGCCAATGAAAAAATGTACTCCTACGTTTGGTTCAAAGATGGAAAAATAATGACGCGAAGAAGGCCAACCGAAAAAATAATTTATATAAAACATGTAGATGATATAAAAAATATTGTATAACAAAAGGGCACAAAAACGATTACGAAAAAAATATAAAAATGGCTGACATTATATTAACCTCGGAACCAAATGATCTACTGAATTTAAATAACAACTCTTTCAATATACTACACAAAAACATAAGAAGCATAAGAAAAATTTTGATGAATTGCAAATTTTATTGAAATATTTAAAAGTTAATTTTCAAATAATAATACTTACTGAATGTTGGATAAATCATAAATACATGAAATTGGAAATTGCTGGATATACAACCTACTCAAGTTTGAATAACAAAAAACAAAACGATGGTGTAATTATATACATTAAAAATGAAATAAAAGCCGAAGTTGAAGAAATTATTATCACAAATGCCAATTGTTTAAAAATTAAAATCAGTAAAGAAAAAGCTATATTAGCAATCTATCGATCGCCCTCAACAAGAAACATCGACCCATTCCTTAAATCCGTAGACGAGGAACTCTGCCTTCTTAAAGAAACGAAAAACATATTTATTATTGGAGATGTAAATATAAATATTTTAGAAAATGGACACCCTAAGCGAATTCAATATCTGAAGATGCTAGCATCCCATGGACTGGAAAGCTTAATAAATGTTCCTACTCGAAAAGTGGACAACAGTGAAAGTTGCATAGACCATATAATGAGTAAAACAAAAAACATTACTCAAACTGTTGTATTTAATTCAACTATAACCGATCATTATACAACTATGCTTTCAATAAAAATAAACAAGTCAAATAAAATGAAGAAAAAACCATTAACAACAGAAAAAACAGAAATCAACTGGAATATCATTAAAAATAATCTACAATGTACCGATTGGAAAAAACTGCAAAGCATGAACAATACAAATGATGCATGGAATTATTTCATAGAACTTCTTCAGAATAATATACTATCTAATACCACAAAAATTACTAAGAAAATCTCACACAAAAATGTACATATTAAACCATGGATTACACAGAATGTTATAAACTGCATAAGAAAAAGAGACAAGTTACACAAGAAACTTAAAAAAATTCCATACGATATACACATGTTAAGATACTACAAAAGATACAGAAACATTTGCAAAAAAGTTATTATGTATACAAAAGAAACCTACTATAAGAAAAAAATTGTAGATTGTAAACAAAATCCCAGGAAAATGTGGAAAATAATAAATGAAATAACCAGTTCTAAATCTGCCAACGCTACATCAATTGACGTGCTGAATATAAACAATGTTCCCAGGACATACGCTGATAATCCTGACCAAATACTTGAATACGTCAATAATTTTTTCATAAATATAGGATCAAATCTAGCAAAGCAAGTTACAAAATGTAATGAAGCTGTACAAATAAACGAACCACCTGAGCAAGGAAATCAGCTCAATTTTAAACAAATTACAGCTGACGATATCAAAAACACAATTTCTTCTTTAAAATCAAATATTTCTTCGGGGGAGGACACAATCTCAACCAACGCAATAAAATATCTCTGTAAAGAACTTATCGAACCACTTACATACTTAGTCAACATGTCTATAACGAATAGCATATTCCCTACAGCCCTCAAAAAAGCGATTGTTATACCAATATTTAAACAAGGATGTAAAAATGACATAAACAATTACCGACCAATAAGCCTACTAAATGCATTTTCAAAAATATTGGAAAGAATACTAAAAAAACAACTCTTATCCTACTTAGAAGACAATAAAAAATTATCAAAAACTCAGTATGGATTTAGGGAGAACTTAAGTACTAGTGACGCCATAGAAAAAATTACCGATATGATCACTAAAAGTTTAGACAGTGGAGAAAAAACTTTGGCAATCTTCATAGACTTACAAAAGGCTTTTGACACAATAGATCACAAAATACTTTTTTCAAAACTTTCAAAAATTGGTATGTCATGTACAACACTAAACTTACTAAAAAGCTATATGACGGAGCGTACACAGAGCGTCCAAATTAACAAGAGAAAAAGCAAACCTCTCCTAATCAACCATGGAGTACCACAAGGAAGCGTACTAGGTCCGATATTATTTTTAATATACATTAATGATATCTGTAACCTAGAAACAAGAGGAAAAATCATTAGTTTTGCTGATGACACAGTAATTTTATTTAAAGAAAAAGATTGGATAAATACCTACAAAGAAGCTGAACACGGACTTGGTCTCCTGCAAAACTGGCTTAAAAGAAACTCCCTGACGCTTAATGTCAATAAAACAAAATATCTGACATTTTCTAAAACAGCCAGAGGGCAGCCGTCAGAGGACCTTAATCTCAAATTACATTCATGCCAAGGAATTTATCAAAAAAATCAAGGCTTATCATGCCTCTGTCCCACTATAGCACACTCCAAAAGCATCAAATATCTTGGAATTGAAATTGATGATAATCTTCGTTGGAACTCACATATAGATGTAATTACAAAAAAACTAACCAGGTACATATACTTCTTTAGAAACATTCGCAATATCCTCAATATAAACGATATTAAAAAAGTATACTATGCTTTGTGTCAATCACAAATAGAGTACGGAATAACTGGATGGGGGTCTGCCTTGAGCACTCACACAGAGCGGCTCAATATAGCACAAAAAGGAGTATTAAAGACTATACTGAAAGTTCCGCTTAGAACTCCGACAGAAAAAATATTCAAAAACTTCAATGTTTACAATGTACAGAAACTATATTCAAAAAATATTTTATTTAAACTGAAAAAAAACATATCCGAATACTCCACTGCCCAACATAAATACACAACCAGGGCAAAAAGCGAAAATATCCTGATTACTCCCAGTTTAAACACATCCTTTGGACAGAGAAATAATAAATTCCATGCTATAAAATTGTTCAATGCTCTACCAAATGAAACCAAAAAAATAAACGAAATGAGTATATTTAAAACAAAAGTCAAAACATGGCTTAGAGATCAAAGTAACAATCAACTTACAAACATTATGAAGACAATGTAAAGACAATTCAAAACTAAATACAAAAATTTAAGAAAAACTACAGGCCGCCTCAGAACAGGAAACCCTAGTGAGGAGGACTGTGAAAAAAATACAAAAAATATACTTATATTATACTTTAAACCTACATAATGTACAAATTTTGCTATTGATATTAATAAAAAAAAATAAAAAAAATATTATTTACGGTGACCGAATAAATCATCACAATGATAATTCATCACGTCTTTTAAAAGTTATATAAAGTCATAGAAAGTGATGAAACAAAAACTTTATTAACCGGGTTAAGTAGGTTAGGAAAGGTAAAAAAAAATTCATCGTTTCTAATGACTTTATATCACTTTTTAAAAGTGTGTTGAATTGTCACTGTGTTGAGTTATCATGGAACCATTATTTACAATACCTATAATTTATAACACTTCTTTTAAAACAACCGAAATGCAAAAACCGTTATAATTATCAAGCCATAACATTTTCAGCAATCTCTCTACTGAATTGCGCAGAATTAAAGACAAATCAGAAAACAAATAAATATATTATTTTTTTTAAAGTTGAAATTCTTTATATTTTACATGAAACATTTTATAAATACAGGGTGCGGCTAAACAGACATTTCAAAAATAGGCAGTGCAGTTTTGAAGGGCCATTAAAATGGGGTTGATTGGATTTTATTCGGTACATCATCCTGTTTTATGCATCAAGTCCTAAAGATGATTGCACTTATGAAGTTTTAAAGCAGAATACCGCACACATGTATCTCATTAGAAGGTTATTAGAGCACTAATGAAGTTTTAAAGACAAATACCGCACAACAATGTATCTCATTAGAAGGTTATTAGAGCACTAATGAAGTTTTAAAGACGAATACCGCACAACAATGTATCTCATTAGAAGGTTATTAGAGCACTAATGAAGTTTTAAAGACGAATACCGCACAACAATGTATCTCATTAGAAGGTTATTAGAGCACTAATGAAGTTTTAAAGACGAATACCGCACAACAATGTATCTCATTAGAAGGTTATTAGAGCACTAATGAAGTTTTAAAGACGAATACCGCACAACAATGTATCGTCGAATTGAATTGAATTGAATATAATCTTTAATTGATTTAGAATTTTTGTACTTTTTATGTATTTTCTTCTTCAATAGAGTCAATTAAATCTTTATTGAACCACTGACGGAAAACATTTTTTTTTTACATTTAATGTAAGGCACACTTTTTTCTATGATATTGTGAATTATTTTATAGAATACGTTGATATTTTCGTTAATATTTTCTTGTTTTAAAAAAGTCCAATCAGTAGCATTTAAGTATTCATTAATATGATTAAAATCAGCTTTATTAAAATGTGAAGTGATTTTTTGCACTTTAGATTTGGTATTTTATTTAGTGATACGCTAATATTTAATGGTGGATGATAGTTATCTACAGGTAATATTATTTCACTTGATTTTACTACAGTTACTGAAGTATCACTTGAAAATACCAAGTCCAGTATTTTGTTATTACAATTTTAAATTTTATTTAATTGTGTTAGATTTATAAAATTTGACATGCTTATAACTTCTTTGTTTATAGTTGACAAGCCAGCGTTTTTTATACCTGTCAATTCCATAAAGTTTTGATTCCAAATGATGTTCGGAAGATTAAAATCGCTAGTTATAATTATTTTTACTTAATATGTGTTTCTTTAGTTTAAATTTATATGTGAATTATAAATGATTTTTAAAGTTTTCTATAAATTATGATTTGATATTTTTGGGGCCAATATTACAGTGATTTATTTTTGGGGTATTATGTTGTGCTGCGCTACCTCCCTCGTTTTACTAACAGTGTTAATTCGGAAGGCAATTGAAGACATTTTTCTAATTATTAGTCATTATAGTCTAATATAGTCAACAAAAAAATATTTTTATATCGAGAATAAAATCGACAATATTGGTTTTTGATGGGCAATCCAGAGATAAATATTTTAAAAATACTTACAATTTCACAAATTCAACAATTACATAATCCCTCTATTTTTCACGGGTTTGTTCTAGTATTACAATAAGAACAAAATATATTAGTATTTTTATTTTTGATATTGAGAACTCGTGGTGCAATTTCATTAGGATATATTGAACCAATTTACAAACTGGGTTAATGATAAAGGTGAATTGTCTAATGTTGCGTCACACCTACTAGATAATAAACAGTCGTTTGACAAAGACAGAGATAATACAGGTGTCCATACCTGCAATAAAGTACAAAAACAAGATTGGCTAGAAACATTAGAAATGACCCGCCTTGTTAAATAAGTAGACCATAACTTTGTAATGATCAACAAATGAGAAGCCTATGCCAAATCACCGCTCCTACATTATTATAATATTATCACGTGTTTAAAATGATAACCGGATAAAACATCACAATGATAATTCATCACATCTTTCAAAAGTTATATAAAGTCATGGAAAGTGATGAAACAAAAACTTTATTAACTGGGTTATGTAGGTTAGGTTAAAAAAAAAAAATTATCGTTTCTAATGACTTTATATCGCTTTTTAAAAGTGTGTTGAATTGTCACTGTGTTGAGTTATGATGGAACCGTTTAAAATTTGTATTTTATTCATTTACAGTCCATTAGTATGATTATTATTTTTTTTTGGTAAACTAATGTTTTTAAGACAAGATTTTTTATGCATAGCACAAAGGGTAACAATTATTTTACAAGCAATAATTATTCATTTTTTATTAAAACACAAATAACATTGTTTACATCACTTTATTTCGATACAAAATCTCAACATGTTTCATGAACCAAGTTCACTTCATCAGGAGCACAAGTATACTAAAGTTATAATTAAAATTAGGTCTAGAAAGAAGAGGTAGAAGGAGCGGGGAGGGGTAAGAGTGGGGGAGGGTTATTCAAAGTAGGAATTAAAATGTCATTAGACGGGAAAGACCGGGTAATTGGGAAAATATTTAAAATGGGATTTATAAAAAATTTTTGTTTATTAATAATATCTGCTTTCATATTCACGTGTTTTCTTATTTCTAGGATTTCAAAATTATTGATTTGAGATACCTTGTAACCAGAATGTAGTATTTTAAAACCTGAATTAATATCGAAAGTATGGTCGTTATTTAATAAATGATCCGCAAATTCTGATTCACAGTTTCCCTTTAAAGCCCTAAGATGTTCTTTAATTCTGATCTCAAAGTTTCTATTAGTTTTTCCTATATAAAAGGAATTACAATCATTACAGTTGAGTTTATAAACACCTGATTTTTTAGTTTGACTATCAATATCTTTATTATTAAGAATATATTTTTTTAATTTGTTATTCGTATAAAACGCCGGTTGAATAGTGAAGGGAATGTTTTTATTTATAATTTTGGAAGTATCATTATCTACAAATAGAATTCTACGCCATTGTTTGTTTGTATCTTTATAAATAGGATAAATATAAAGTTTAAAGAATTTATGTTTAATTTTTTTATTTAGTATTTCATCTATCAATTTATTAGGATAGCCGTTATTAGATGCTATTTGTTTTATGATATTTAATTCTGAGATATAATTAGGATCCGACAAAGGAATAGAAATTAATCTATTAAGCATAGAATGGAAAGCTGCGACTTTTTGAGAAAAGGGATGATTTGATGAATTATGAATGACAATATCAGTGTACGTATCTTTACGGAAAATATTAAAATCTATTTTATTACCTATTATTGTTAAATTTAAATCTAAGAAATTTAAACTCTTATCTATACCTATTTCTAATGTAAATTGAATATTTTTGTGTATTTTATTTAAAAAGTTTAAAAACATGTTCAATTGTCTTTCTGTTCCTAACCAAATGCAAAAAATGTCGTCCACATATCTCTTCCAACAATATAAATTTTTAAGTAACAAGGCACCGCTATTAAAAATCTTATTTTCTAAATTATTAATAAAAATGTCTGCAATCAAAGGACTCGTACTGTTCCCCATGGCCAAGCCATCCTTTTGTTTAAAAATTGTATTGTTAAATTGAAAATAATTTTGTTTAAAAATAACTTCGAAAAATAAAATGAGGTCATGGATAAGGTCTTTCTGTAAGTTAGATGAATTTAACAAATTATTGATGATGGTTTTACTTTCTTCTATTGGAATACTAGGGAATAAATTTACTACGTCAAAAGAAACCAACATAGCATGATTAGGAATTTCCAAATCCTTTAGATAATTAACTAATTCTAACGAATTTTTAACTGTGTATGTTGGTTGAAATATATTAGCATTATTAATTACAGTATTGATAGCTGACGCTAATTTAAAAGTTGGGGCATTACAATTAGAGACTACTGGCCTAATAGGTTTGTTCAGTTTATGTATTTTTAATAGGCTATAAAGTTTAGGAATTTTTGGGTTAATTAAAATAAAATTTTTGTTATTTTTCATGTTTACAAAGATATCACTTTTACAACGTTTAACCGCTTCTTTCATCATTTCTTGACACTTATTAATAGGGTTATTTAGAATTATTTCAAAATTGTCCCCTTGTAGAAAATCCATTGTCTTGTTAATATAGTCAACTTTATCCATGATGATAACACTGTTACCTTTATCTGCCTTCGTAACAACCAGATTTTTTTCCTTCACCATTTTAGAAATATTCTTAGCAATTTTTATGTCAGTATTAGAAATTATATTCTTTTCCCGATTAGGAACTGTTTTTTTGTTGTTAATGTTTTTTATCCCTTCAGCACATTTATAATGGAACGATTTGGGTTGATTTATTAATGCATTGTCCATATCCACTGCCAACAACTCTAATTCTTCTCTATTTTTAATATTAGAATTATAATGCAAGTTATGATTTAGTCCTTTATTTAATAATTTTAACTCTTCCTCCGCAAACTCATGATTAGACATGTTAATCACTCGATCATGGAATTTAAACTGTTTATTTTCAGTTGGTGACACTACCGCATTAACTTTTTTATTATTATCACACAATTTTTTAATTTTTTTGTCAAGAACAGTTTTCTTTTTGTATGCTTTGATACTAGCTATAGATCTAACTTGATCATCAAACAGGTCCCATTCCAATGGGTGTAAAGCACTAGCCAATTCCATATGTAAGAATTTAAGTTGAAGTTTAATAACATTCCGTTTTTTATAAACATGTCGAAATAACATGTCGAAATAAAGTGATGTAAACAATGTTATTTGTGTTTTAATAAAAAATAAATAATGCCATCACAAAGTGAAAAGCAGTTAGAAGAAGTTTTCTTCGAAAAATTAATAATTATTCGCCTGAAACACTCATCCACATTGAAAAATCTCCTGATAAAAGATACATGACGCCAACGGGACTCGAACCCGTGTCCCTTTGATTTCTGGTCGACAGCTCTGACCACTGAGCTATGGCGGCTTATCTCTTACCCGCGAAATAATTCAATATATACTAGTGTTTCATTCAACAATGTGTAACAACAAAAATGTAACAAGCAGTAATTATTGAATGAAACACTAGTATATATTGATTATTTCGCGGGTAAGAGATAAGCCGCCATAGCTCAGTGGTCAGAGCTGTCGACCGGAAATCAAAGGGACACGGGTTCGAGTCCCGTTGGCGTCATGTATCTTTTATCAGGAGATTTTTCAATGTGGATGAGTGTTTCAATCGAATAATTATTGCTTGTAAAATAATCATTAGTATGATATTTATGACAACTCCGATCAAAAAATATATATTCTTTTAACCACTCGAGTGATTTTCGGCATATTATGCCGATATTGCAAAACGTCTTGAAAATAATATTCCTTTTTTGAATCACAAAATTCGCGCATTTACGATTTTTTTATGTATCCGTAAAATATAGGATAAGCGGTAAAATATAAGTGAATTATATTGTATATAGCACTATAATCAGTGTTTATTTTTTTGTATTAAAATTTAGATGTATTATTTTTTTAAATGAGGGAATTTATTCTCAACTCATATTCCAGTTACTGATGCGAACACTCTAGTAGGCAGTGTTATAGTATTGACAAATATCAAAGTAAAATCCCACGTTACAAATAATATAATAATAATAGCGATAGATACCTCCCTGCCAACTGTAATTGAGTGAAAACCATTCATGTTAGGTATTCCTTAAATAAATAGCAAATTAATCTAGAAAATCAATGTAATTATGCCTGCTGGTATTAACAGATAATTGGAAATTCGACTGAGAAACACCACATAGCAACGGTGTTGGTAAAATCCATGTAATTATACTAAAATCATTGCTTTATTCTATCCATGTTAACCCCACCCCCTCCCACAAATATTGTGTAAATAAAACATAGTTCGTGGAATAATTGTACCAGCTTAAAGATGGAGTTTAGATGAGATAGGCCCTGAGGGAAATAATTTTACTCTGTGCCTCCTGCGTGGGGTTAATGTAAAAATGTGGTGTTTGTGTTAAGGCGATGTACTACATCGTGTAATATTTTAAATTGAGCCGCTATCAATAACAACCTTTACATAGATGGCGATAAGGTTTAAATTCCCGCTTAACACCATCCGCCTGTTTTGATTTATGCATGAAAAAAACGTGGCCAAAAAGTGCCTTTTATTTTATTTTATGGATGTTCAGGCATAAATATTTAATTTTTTTCCGATCATTTTATAAATATCTTAATTTGCCACATTATACAATAAAATCATCACCGACCATAGGTTCGTAAGAAGGAGATTTTGAACTTTAAAGCAGTTTTCATAGGCCTTATGCATTATTTTATGTGGGGTTATAAAAACACTTATCTAAAAAATACTCGATTATTTCAAAGGCCAAAATGTATTCTACTCACAGTATTTAATTAAAGCATCTGAAACATTTCTAGGCGACCAAATTTTCAAACCAAAAACACATGATTTTGCATTACTACGTATGGCATCGCCTTAATGTGTATTAGTGCAAGAGAGATAGTATGCTTTCGAGATTCTATAAAAGGTGATGCATGCTAGGATATTGTCTATTTTGTTACAAATAACTTTCTGATATTATACTATATTATATTATACCAGTACTAGATCACCTATTACTTTACTGAGTACTACTTTTACTGTGTACCACAATAAAGGAACGACATGCCCATACACTAAAAAACAAAAATATGTTACGATAAGTTAAGACCGTCAACAGTAAAAAAAACACATGCGGAAAAAAAGGTTAAATTTTTCTAGATTTATCATTAAAATATATTAGGACTTGGGTGTTGGGTGGAAATTTGAATAAGTTCTAGCACAATGAAATTCACTTTTTTATTTGAAATCGCACAAGTGTCCCAAGTGCTTCCAATCGTCTGGAGCCAGTGAGAATATGACACACCAATGGAATTTTCTGAAGCTGAAGGTATTGGGGACGAGAAGAAGATGGAAAAGAGAAACTTTGGGAAGTACGTGTTACTTAGATCTGGTAACCAAAAACGGCCAAAACCATTTATTTATTGCAAGTCAATACATATAAATCACGATTTTTCTCATAAAAAACAAACTTACTAGGACATAGCCACATATCCATTCCTGTATCCATCCTTGTTCTTAATAGCCCAGTCAATGAAGGTTTTGTGTCGGAACTAATTCCCCGGAAGCTGAATTTTTCACAGATGTTAGAAGACCTTTAGACATGTATTTTTACAAAAGTTCCCGACTTTCCCCCTTGTGCTTCCTTCCCCACCCCTTCTTGAATATGTTTTTCAAAGCCTTTCGGAATACGCTAATATCTCCTTAGTGGTTTTATTAAATCAGATTATTTATTTTTTGTTTAGTTTCTAATAAATCATTCTAAAAAATTGTATTCTTTCATTTTTGCGAGAAAAGCTATACAATCTCTACAATTTATTAGTAAAGGAAAAATATCAGTTTTTAAAATAGTATTTCAGAATATATTTGCACATAACTTTTTTCTGAGCCTGTAAATGACAAAAAATAAATCAATAAAACTTGTAGACAATATTTTTAGCTATAAAATAATGTATATAATAATGGGTTTAAATTTATAATAAGGCACGTAGGCTGTTAATAAGGAGCACGGCGCGCGGCGGCTCGAACGCGCAGCGGTTCGCGGCGCAGCGAGAAATTACAAAAACCTAAGGAAAGTAATGATTAATTCATGTGTTTGCTTTTTTTATAACAAATTCATTTAACGTTGAAGAGTTTTATTGTTATTTACCAGTTTTAGTTCGGAGGGGAGGGGGGGAATATAAATATTTTCCCCTGCCCAATGAAGCGCTTTCATTATCCACCAACCGCCGTGCCCCGGTCTGGCTAAACAGTCATATTATGTTGTATGATTGTTTGTTACTTATTATTTAAATAAATGTTTGTGGGAAATTTATGGGAATCAGTTTACGCGTCCTCAACAGTAACCCACATGCTCCATGGACATGAATATTCTCGGGCAAACAGAGCCTACACAACAGCAGCGTCTCTTGTCCACGTAATGAGAGAAGAATACCGAGATATTGATGGGAAATTAAGACAAATAGAAAATATGTATCAAGATTTAGTTACGTGGAAAAAATATATGGAGGAGGTTAAGACAATTTAAAAGAGACGATTCCATATACTGAAGCAAGTGAAGACAGGATTAAGGAATCATCGAGTAGTACCTACTGCCAAGTTGTGGCTTTAACTTCAACATTGCATCGACCTCATGCTTAGATTTATATTTGCAGAGAAGTCCGGGAATCGGAAAATGCACCTAAATACTATTGTTGATATGCTTCCATTTTTCCACCCGGCAGGACATTTACCATACGCAAAATCAGCACATATGTACGTTCAAAGTATGTTGCAACTCGAATCAAGAATAACTAAAGAAGAATATAAGCTATTCACTGAAAATGGGTACTTTACATGAGACATCGAGTAGTGTCTCATGCGACCAATGAAGTCAGTAGGAGGTTTGACACTTGGGCGCGGAATCACTGACAGGAATCAAAGTGGAAACTTGGAACCACTTACTGCGTGAAAGTGCAAGAGAGCATTGAAGAATTCATCGGTTTAGAATTTAATTTTACTGAACAGCATGTTGAGCTGCGCGAATCACGGAAGAAAAGGGATGAGCTAGATATAGGAAAATATACATCATGGCTAAGACAGCACAGCCCGTTCACCAAGTTCTCGGGAGAGCTGGTGTCTTTATCTTCAGGGTTTATTTCAGATAATAGTGTCAATTGTGATAACGCCTGGCAGCTATGCAAAAAATGAAAGGATGTAATTTTGGAGATATACGACTGAAAAGGAAAGACATGGTGACTACCCAGCAAGATTCAAATCCGCAACTGTTGGGACGAGACAAGTTGCAGTAAACCCCAGCAGCTATTTAACAGAATACTGTGCATTAGTGATAGTCCTAGCAAGCTTTAGACCTACTTAGGATATGAATTGGCTTCAAGACCCCTTCTATTTTTGATGAAGTCTCCCTTCGTAAAGGAACAAAATCATGTACGGCGAAAGTATTTAGCGAAAGTGTTCATGACGAAGTTGATTTGGAAAATGCTGCAATAGTCATCGATGGGGGATACCTCCTACACTCTGTTGTTTGGCAAACTTAAACTACTTACGGAGACATCATTAAATCATACTCACGTTTCGTCCATACTAAATTTAGCAAACATTCTATTGTCGTTTTGTATGGATACCCTGAAGAACCGACTGTAAAATATGAAGAGCAAAGACGAAGGTTGGCTAACAACTCATCGTGCGATATTGAATTAAACTTCACTACAAGTTGTTTGACTAAAAAGGAAGCTTTCTTATCTAATAAGAAAAACAACTAAAATAACGATTGAAGCACTGTGTCATGAATTTAGTGAATCTGGTTTGAAAACAGTCACGGCCGCAGGTGATGCCGATATTGACATTGTACTAACCGGCATCGAACAACTCAACTTCTTCTCAAAAGTGATTGTTGTTGGCACGGATAGTGATCTTTTGGTATTACTTGCTCCTGAAGGAAAATTCGTTTTTTTCTGTAAAGATGTTGGTGGAAAGGCCCCTTCCAGAACTTTCTACATCATAGAGAAACCTATAATGTTACATAAAGATATTCGAAAACACATGCTATTTACCCATGCCATTACGGGCTGTGATTCGACCCCATCTTTATATGGGTTAGGAAAGATAAAAGCTGTTGACATGATGAAAAACAATCCCGAGGCAAAACGCGCAGCTGAGGCATTTCTGGAAAAAGATGCAACTGAAGAGAACTTGTTGCAAAATGGAGAAAAATTCGCTCTCGCCATGTATGGTCTTGGTAGCTACTCTAATTGAAACGAAGCTCGATACTATAAGTTTACCAGACTAACGACAAAATCAGCTTTTAAATCTAAATTTGACTTGGCAAAACTGCCACCGACTTCAGAATCGTGTCATCAACATTTGTTGAGAGTTTATTTGCAAGTACAGTTTTGGTTAGGAAACAAAACTAAACCCTATAAACTGGGGATGGAGGTATGAAAATGTAAATGAAAATTGTGGAAAGAAGAAATTTTTAAAACCATTTGCTCCTGATGACCTTCTTTCTCTGGTGTCCTGTTCCTGCAAGTCTGGATGTGGAAATTACTGTGGCTGCAGAAAATCTGCATTTACCTGCTCTGCCACGTGCTACAACCGTAACGAATTATCATTTCTGAACACACCCCAGTATGACGAACAAATGGAAGACTCTCTTGACTAGAAAATTATTTTAATATTTGCCTAATGTTGTCATAGATAATATTGATAGGTATATAATATAATTTACAAACCGTTTTGTCATTATAATATTTTTTGAGGTATATTTTAAGAAGCTTGTTTGAAAGTAAACCATTTTAGATCTATGCACTGTTTTAAGTGATTTGTTGTTTCGGTATTTTATTGTTGATAGGTGCATATGATAAAACAAGTGAGAATTTCACAAAATATTTTTTAGAACTTCACCATAACATAAGGTCTGCAATATTTTAATGTTGTGAAAGAGTAGTCTCACGCTGTTGTCGGTATTTTTGGCTTATTTCACATAACTTTATTTAAATAATAAGTAACAAACAATCATACAACATAATATGACTGTTTAGCCAGACCGGGGCACGGCGGTTGGTGGATAATGAAAGCGCTTCATTGGGCAGGGGAAAATATTTATATTCCTCCCCTCCCCTCCGAACTAAAACTGGTAAATAACAATAAAACTCTTCAACGTTAAATGAATTTGTTATAAAAAAAGCAAACACATGAATTAATCATTACTTTCCTTAGGTTTTTGTAATTTCTCGCTGCGCCGCGAACCGCTGCGCGTTCGAGCCGCCGCGCGCCGTGCTCCTTATTAACAGCCTACGTGCCTTATTATAAATTAAAACCCATCATTATACACATTATTTTATAGCTAAATATATTAACTACAAGTTTTATTGATTTATTTTTTGTCGTTTACAGGCTCAGAAAAAAGTTATGTGCAAATATATTCTGAAATACTATTTTAAAAACTGATATTTTTCCTTTACTAATAAATTGTAGAGATTGTATAGCTTTTCTCGCAAAAATGAAAGAATACATTTTTTTAGAATAACTTATCAGAAACTAAACAAAAAATAAATTATTTGATTTAATAAAACCATTAAGGAGATATTAGCGTATTCCGAAAGGCTTTGAAAAATATATTCAAGAGGGGGTGGGGAAGGAAGCACAAGGGGGAAAGTCGGGGACTTTTGTAAAAATACATGTCTAAAGGTCTTCTAACATCTGTGAAAAATTCAGCTTCCGGGGAATTAGTTCCGACATTGGGTCTTTTTTTCCCTTCATTGACTGGGCTATAACAGGAATGCTCGATTTCAATACATTAGAAGCCCGCAGAAAAATATTTTTATACAAACACTTTTTTAAGTTAATCTCTGGTACAATACACAATCCACCATGTTGAAAGAGGTAAACTTTTAAGTTCCTTACAATTATACTCGAGGGAGATCCCATGCACTCTTATATGCTCCAAAAGCGAGGACTTCTGCCTATCAGAACGCGCCAATAAACAGAGCGACTCAACTGCTTAACGATTCTGCATTAGCCATCGACATTTTCAATGTCACCTACAGACAATTCAGTAACTATCTTTTAACACATGTCACAAAATAGTAAAACTGCCTCTGTAAACTTTTTAATTTGTAATCTTCTCCATGATATATTGGTGTATAACCGTTTTATGGAGAACATGAAAAAATAAATAAATAAATAAATAGCCTGTATTGAAGATAAAAACTTATATTTAAGTGAAGCAAAAATAGAGTAATCACAAACATAAAGTAATACTACATATAAACACAAAATATTAAAAGAAAACAATAAATATGTATTGGATGAGTTACCAGATACGTAATTTGACAATTTCAACCTACGTTTCAATTCTGTGATGGTGATCTTACACCAGGTCGATACTGAGAGTATCTTTCATTCTGAAACGCGCCGCAAATAAACTAAATAATGAAATAACACAAATTACAAAGTTAAATTTACTTGCGCACGTCGGGATTCGAACCCTCGATCTCCAGCCTGCTAGTCGAGAGCTTTAAGGAGGTCTTCAAATCAAACCGACTAAAGTAGAGGATGCACAGTAATCAAAACTATACGTTAAAGGAATGAACAAGATTTGCAAACAATTTTTTAGTGCTTGCCAGATTTATTTTGTTTATAATACGTTTTGTAGGAAAATTAAAGAAAGAGCTTTATTTCCTTGTAATTTTTATTAAACGTCAAACTAATCTAGTTTTTAGTTTGCCGCTGGCGATTTCCTTAAGTTGAGAGTAGAGCAGGCAGTTGTAGTAGTAGGTACAGCTTGTAATATAAAACTCTTCTCATTAAGAGAAGTATTATAATTTTGCGGGAACTAAGTTTTTTTACGAAGCATTATTTTTGCACGAAGAAATTTAAAATTTTCATAATTATGTCGCCGTCATTTCAACGATAGTTATTATTTACGACAGCAGACGGGCAAGGAATCATGGGGTTCTAATTCAAATTTTGAAAAGGACAATTAAAATACACACTTTTTTCAAATATTATATAACTGGTACTTTGTTGATTTATTGCTTTATTACAATCAATTTTGAAAATAACACTTAAATTCTAAGCGAATCCGAGTTCTAGAGTTCATTTAACCAGAGTTACAGACGGGCACAACCGAAAATTTTCACTCCTTAAAATAAAAAAGCAGTTTTCTGATAACTCAACACTATGACAATTCAACACACCTTGTAATGTAAAAATACTAACTTATAAACCTTGCCTACGTTTTTAACTTAGTTTTTATTTCATCACTTTATATCATTTTTTAAAGGTGTGTTGAATTGTCATTTTAATGAGAATAAAGAGGTACACGGAGAAAATATATTGAATATCTTCAAATTATTAATTGCATCATGACAAAATGCGAAATTATTTAGATTTTCGTAAAGACATGTTCCGACATTGTGATAATATATTTGTAATTTACTAAAAGTTTATTAGGAAACTTGTTAATTTTTTAAGCAATTCTCAATAAATTTTCAATATTTTTCTCCTTGCAGGTTTAGTTAATTTCCTTACCAATTTTAACCGTCGGAACAAAGACAAGAAGTTGGAAATCATTGCCTGTTTAGTAATATTTTTTCGCATTAGAAGGGGTCGATTTGGCGACTCGTTTTGGTGGGTAAGGGATTGACTCTAGTGTTTCCTATATCTACAAAAGTACACCCAAAACAGTTTCACCAGATATTAAACAGCCTTTAATAGATTTTTTTTCTACTCTAGACGACCAACGTATAGAGAAAACAAATCACATTCAAAAAGAGAAACGCATTTTTTTAAATTTTGAATTCGTTTTGTATAAATTCAATGTGTCGTAAAGAACGGAGACGAATAATAATAAAAAATAGAATCAACTCCAGTACTTAGGTTAAAAAATCTAAAGTACGTAACTGTAAGAAATCATTATTTACGTAAGACGTAAATCCACTCTCGAAAGCTTTTTAAAATTGCGAAACAGACAACGGAGTAGAGATTTCTGTATCGCATTTGACGGTAAAGTTGAAAACAGAGAGTCTTAGTTTCGTGCTCAGGCCTTGGTCTGGGAGATGTAAGCTGTTGTCTTGCAGGTAATAATAATAATAAAAGTGTTTATTCCGGTATGTGGAGAGGTTAGTGCAGTACCACACATTCCATATAGAGATACAAAAAAATATATGATCAAAAACAAAAAAACAAAGAAAAAAAACAGAATAAATTGAAAATAAAATAAAAGAATAAAATGATAAAATTAATAGAATAATAGAAAGTTGAAGCCTTTAGGGAGCCGTGACTATATTAGGCGCTAGTATTTTTCTCCAGTGTGCGTCAATGCTGGAGGATGGAGTGAGGCGGGCTTCCATAGTGAGGATATTTCCAGAGTTTCTTATCCTTTCCCTCATTCCTGCCACCCTGGATCTAATAAGGGCTGCATAGAATTTGTCCCTCCGTGAACATACGGGAAGCGCTGCAGTATCTGGGGAGACAAAACATTACGCGGAAGGCGTTGTTGTATTGGACCCGTAGTCTTTCTATACTACTCTTTGTGTAGTTTGCCCATAGTTCGCCCGTGTACATCATTGCGCAGAAGGAAAGGAAGAGCGTCCTTTTTACTGCGGTACTGCAAAAGCGAAATCTTCTACTGAGCATTTTTGCTTTAACGCTGAGAGCTCGTCTTTGTCTATCGATATCAGATTCATCATCGTCATCGTCCATCAGATTACTGGTGATTATGTGTCCAAGGTATTTAGTTCCTTCGGTCACCTTCAAGTTCAAACCGTTCAAGGTAGCTGGAGGAATATTTTTCGGGCCTTGCCCATGTCTTATGACCAATAGAGCCGTTTTAGCGGGGTTATACAACATATTTTTTTCTTCAGCATACTCTTTACAGATTTTCAGAAGAATGCGCAGTCCGCATAACTGAAGTTATTCAGACACTGTCGTCCGATGTGGCAGCCTTTGGCTGAACAATGGCAGCATTGTTTAGCCTTTCGGTGAGTTCGTCCATGTACAGATCGAACAGTATCGGTGACATGCATCCTCCCTGTCTGACGCCACTCTTTAGGAGGAAAGGTTCGGAAAAACCATCTTTCCATCTTACTAGGTTTTTCTGCTCTCTGTGCCATGAGTCGAGGATACGTATGACTAAAAAAACTGTGTTGCAACATGAAACAAACTCCGGCTTCAAACACGGCTAAAGCCATTACAAGCAACGTTCCAATTCTGAATAGTGGTATCACACCAGGGCTATACTGAGAGTATCTTAGAACATACCGCAAGTATACTATATGAAATGAAGAAATTGTGACAAAACATAAATACATCAAATAAATTTGCGCGTTCACGCCGGGATTTGAGCCCGCGACATTCGAATTGCTAGTCAGAGCCTTAACCCTCGACCACTGAGACCACCTGGACTTTTAGTGTGATAGATTGACAATGAGCTCTCTGATATATTAATTAGGCGCACTTGAAGTGAAATGACAATGAAAATTGTTGGATTAATCTGGACCCCGACCTTGAGGTCCCCACCTCATTATCCACCCGGTCCCTTCAATACTCGACAGCTAACGCCATATATGGGTAACCCAACAGACTACTACCAGTGCCATCTATGGGTGAGCTCCTAAATTCATATCAAGGATATAACAATTACAATGGTAACGTTTTCGGTGATTATTTTTATCAAATCCTGTACGTGATTAATAATCAGCAACATCACCATGATAACAGATAACATTCTAACATGCCTTTAATAGCATTTTATCAAGGATTTTGAATTGTTTTACATTCTGATGTTAAAAATATAAGATAGGTAAATCATAAAAAAACGAATATAAATATGCAGAAACTTTTTTCACATTTTACAATTTCCCTTAAAATTTTTTTGTGGTAAGCTTAGTTTTGGTGTCTTAGTAGGAGTTTCTGTGTTCATGGGGTAAGATTTTTTCAGGTCTTGATGGCTGATAATAAAAATAAAAATATTTTTGCGCTCTCTCATAAAAAAAAGGTTTTCAAAATTTGTATACATAACTTTACTTATAATGCAACATCTCGCTGCAACCGAAATTTCATTGATATTTTTTTCTAATTTAATAGTAAAATTATTGAAAAATATTGCAAAAACGATTCGGTGACTTATATCATTTATAGTTCATTTTATATTTTAACGCTCCATAGTTCATGATGTAAATGACAATGCCAGCTGAAAATAGTAAAGTATACTGTGAATGTCAACAGGTCAGAACTCATCGTAAAAGCGTTTGGTTGATTTAATAAACAAATTTTCAAATTTACAGATACTATGAAGAAAGTAAACTGTGCTATGTAGAAAGCAGAAGATAATAATTTCGATCTAATGATTGTACGGCGTCCCACATAAATCCCAAACCACACCCACGTGTACCCCACGTGTAAGTTGTCCCATTAAAAGAACTTTATATTTGAGAATCCTCCAGCGAGGACACCAGGAGTACAGAGGGCAGAGGTGATTCAAATTAATTTTTGACGAACAGACCGAGCGACAAGCGGAAGCCATCAACAATTTATTCCTGAAGCCCCGAAAGCCTTTGAAGAAACCTTAAAAGCCTTCTACCCCCACCCGCCCTGCTTCACCTATGTGTCCACCCTCCCACACCTGCATGGCGTATACGTATACGCAGATTAAACAGGTGAAATACTGCAGAAGACATATAATATCATAACCAGTCAGGGACAGTTCGCACCCAGGCATCGTGTGTCAATTTCCTCTGTCCAAATCCTAAAACCTCCATTTTTGCACGAGAAATATGTTACACTTATAATGATGGTAGTAGGAGTTTCATAAATATCTTCATTTTTCCTGAGATTTATGTAAACTAAAAAAAATTGCATTTATTTTGAAACGTTCATTTGTCTGATTGTTTGAACAGTACCAACCTACCTAATAAAATATTCACTATCTTTTCAAATTTCAGAAAATTGTCGAATGGGAGAAAGACTCTTACAAAACAATTATTTTCTCTTTAACAAATAATCCAAAGATAATGAAATATATTTTTATAGGAATCATTCACTTTGTGGTTAAATCATTATTATAATATTAATATAAATATTTCAGTTGATAGATCGGCGATAAATTATTGCTGAATGACGACTTTTGTGAAAAATTATTAAATTACTTGTTATAAAAAACCCAATCCAATAACATTCGAAATTTGAATCCTGATCTAGTTTTAAACCCTGCTTATACGTGTACACTACACAATGAACTTATGTAACAGATCTGTAGGCAGATATATGCCCCCATACAGCGAGCTTACCGCAGTAAAGTATCCTAATTTATTAAGTAAGCCACCCAATGTCGGGATATGTGTAAACACTAACATTCGGTTACTCCACCGGGTGGGGTGGGGTGGAAGGGGGCAGGGGAGCGATTTAGGGGGTGAACACGTACCTCTGAGAATGTGCCACAATTTCGAATGCTTTTAAGAATACTGTAAGGTGTAACTTACTCGGCAGTAATCTAAAAGTACATTTCGGCAACTTGGGATCAAAGAAACGAAAATCATTTTTGATTTGAACAGATAGAAATACTATTTTTTGGACAGACCTCTTTTTATCTTCTTCAAATGATCGTTTGTTACTGATTTTAACTGCCTCCGTTCACTACATTGGTAGAACATGATAGCCCCTAGCAAAACACATCGTTAAAAGTTTAATCGACAATGTCGGTTGTTTGTCAATGAACAAACAACGGTGGACGTCGACTAAAGAAAGCTGATTTGGTGTAAGTGATATGTTGTTTGTTCGCTAGCAAACTGCGGTCGATTTAATTATATTTAGGAATCGATCGGTTATATAATACGATAAAATCATTTAAAAATAAACATAAGATAAACATATTTAGTTCCATCAAGGCGACATAAGACTCTAATAAGGGGGTTTGCTCAATGCTCACATTTTAATTATTTCTGATGAACGTATTACTAGAATCTCAAACACACAAATTCGTTGTGGCTATTGTTTTCTCGTGCGTTTTGTTATTCGCTTTAAATCTACTAATAGAATTTTCCATATTTTTTGTTCGATTTGTGTGAACCTAACGCATTTTTGCATATATATCAACGAATAAAATATATATTTCACTATTTTATATGTAATATTGCAACATACATATTTTATTTAAAAAATATGTTTTTCATAAATGGAGCAAAATGAGTATTGCTAATTTATTAAGAATTTCTTAAAATTATTGGTAATCTAAACGAATCAACAGGTTTTCTGATAAACTTTTAGTAAATTCTTTATTAATTTTTTTAGGAATAAAGGAAGAGGATAGGACATGTTCCCGATACATTCCATACTCTCGTGTTAATAATCGATCGTATGTATTACTTCATTTCGATATTTCTTTAGGTTATTACTAAATATGGCAATGCTGTAAAATGTTGTATTATATGTATTGTGCACATACACGAGGAATTGAGATTTTTTTCGAATATTTGTTCTAAACGAGGGTAAATAAAATAAATCAGATTGTCGGGTTGATCTTGACGGAATATGAAGATTTATTAAATTAGTAAGTTCTGGTGAGTCCAGACCATTATTTAAGATTTTCAACAATAAGATTTGATCAAAAAATAGACGTCGTGTTTGGAGGGAGTTAAAATTAGGAAATTTAATGGATTCTGTATAATTTGAGAAGTGTAAGTTTAATTTATAATTAAGGTGTTTAAATTTTTTTTTGATTTTTTTCTAAATAAATAATAAAAAAAATTATGAATATACTATCACGATATCGGAAAAAATGTTCACTTTTCGTCATGGTATCAAGCTACGTACATGTTAATTCATTCGTTTAGACCTACAATCTCGTTTTTTAACCGGATTATCAATAATTTAAAGAGATTCCTTATAAACCTGCAATACTCATTTTTCTCCATGTAAAACATTTCCTAGTTGCTCTTAATAAAGCGGGAGCATCCTCAACGTGTAGATAAAACATGTCTTTTTAAATAATCTCCACGTTAAGAACTGCGAACTGTAATAATAATTCATCTACGATGCTCCCGGTAGCATTATCTGCAGTGTCAAAACTAAGATCTTGCGAGAAGTTGGGCAGTGCTGAGACCAAAGAACTAACAAGGCGGTTGCAAGTCTGTCTAAAAATATATAATGATAATAATGTTTTCATTTCGTTTGATTGCGGCGTAATTATGCTATTTATATTGGACTAATCAAAGCACAATGTAGAAAAATTTTAGTAGAGCAAAAAATAACTGTTTATCAACAATTTTTTTAGAGCTGACGCTCAACCACAGAAATTGTGGAGTCCTATCAAGACCATGATTGCCATGAAATCAATGCCTTGAAGAGATTCAGGTAATGAAAGAACAAGATTACACAATGGTCAATTTTTTTACAAATTGTAAACTCTTACGTGTGTCATATTTGGGGATACTGTGTGAAAGATCTTTTTTATGAAAGGAAGTTCTAGAATCTAGGGATCAGTATGTATCCATCCCGCTGTATCCAACGCGATGAGTGAAGAGATACCAATTGGAGAGGTCAAAGAGTGTCCCCAAACCATTCTCTAACCATCTGGCACGACACGCCCAGAACCCAGGCACCCCTGCTTAGTCGCGAAACGTAGCGAACCACTTGGGGTGATCTATAGCAGAGGTGTTGGTTATCCAATAAATGGTACCCAAACCCGCCTCCCAAAATTTAACTAAGTATACAAGTAAATCAATTATACATAGGTATTCATCGATCTTTTTTCGATGTAAACAATGAAAAAACACAAAAAATACGTAAATAACAGAATAAGTAAACAATAAGAATAGTGATTACATCAAAAATAGTCAGTATTTAAAATGTGTTTTTTTTATTTATTCACTTACACATACATGTATTAATAGATAGAATCAATCAATTTGATATCATTATTATTTATAATATGTATTAAAGGTACAGATAAAAAAAATTACATCTTGTAGGTTGTTGAATGTTTGCATATACGTATCATGAATTGTGCATATTTAGATTCAGCTGGTGTGGCGTTCAGGACAACGAGATGTAATCCTTTCTAATATATATGATGAATCAATTCAACAATCGAAGGCACCACCACTTTCCCGAACCGTTTTAAGGACCAGATGGGTCCCTCCATCGGTTCTAATGTCAATATTCTACTTTTGTTAAAATGAAGCTACTATTAAATGATTCTAAACGCCCCCGACTGTCATTTATACATACCATAAATGTTTAAGTGTTCTCATCCAAGGTATTTTGCTCTTGTTCTTGAACATAAATAAAGTTAGTGGAAAGACAACATTTATAAAGAAGAACATACAAAGGAAAAATAAATAAAAAATCAAATTTAAACACGTTCCCATGGCAGTGAACAATCAATATCACAACTCACAATTTTATTTTAAGAACAACGCATCAGTGACTTTTTTACGCTTACAGAGAGTAATGGAATGAAATGGTGATTACTAAAGCAACATGACATATGTTTAATTTTTTATGTTTTCATTACGTAGGTGTAGTATTGTGGATTCCGAATAACTGAAGTAAAATCAAGTTGTGATCTTACATATGTCATATATAGAAAAATAAATGTGTGCCGTATGGTAAAGGGCAAAGCCATGGCAAAGCATACAAAGCAAAAGTTGATACGCAAAAGTTGCTAAGCAAAAGTAGCTACGAGAAAGTTGCTGAGCAAAAGTTGCTACGAAAAAGTTGCTGAGCAAAAGTTGCTAAGCAAAAGTTGCTACGCAAAAGTTGCTGAGCAAAAGTTGCTAAGCAAAAGTTGCTAAGCGACCAACCGTTGTTTACGTAACTTACGTGACCATCAAGCATTGATAAAAACTAAACATCGCAAGCGAATTACTATGTTTTAAACAATTCTTATTAAATAATTATTATGTTGTCACTTAGAACACGGAGAAAACTTACTGATGCAAGGAAAAAACTTTCTGGTAAGTTATTTAAAATATCATGAATTTTCCTAGTAAAATACCAATGTTTTGTCACGATGTCCAAAACGTGTTCATATATTATGACGAATTAACCAACACTTTATAAAGAAGCGGCTTATAGTCCATTTTTAATAGGATGACTAATAAATTTAAGAGATTTTCAATAAATCAGCATTGCTAATTTTTCTCCGTGTATTAAATATTTTTAATTTTGTAAGAATATCTTAAAATTATTCATAATCCGGTAAAACGTGGAATTGCAGGCCTTTGACGAATGAATTGATTGGTTTCCTAATAATCTTTTAGTAAAACACGAATGCGTTATCGTGATTTCGGAACACACGTTCATAAAAACATTCTAATATTTTCACATTTCCTCATTGTATATCATCACGACAAAAGCAATGTTTTAAACTGATGAAAAATGAAAATTTCTTAAAATGGGAGTAACTTATTCAGAGAATATTTGTAGTTGAATTAACAAAGTTGCCAACATAAGTGCCTTTAAAATTAATTAATTATGGAATATTCCATTGAGTTAAACAATACTTTATCTCTAGTGTAAGAATATGCTTAAGTATAAGTATTAGGGTACTTACTTATCCTGGAACATAATGAAATCGTTGAAAATTATGTTTTAAAACAAAGTTTTTAGATTAGTCGCTGAGAATATTTGGTGCTTATATTCTATTTGACTAGAAACATAAGTTAACGAATTAATTATTTATTTGTTCAACTTTGTTGTTGTTCTGTTGAAACTTGTATTTTTGAACTAATAAAGGAATTCTACTCGTCCCTCATAAATTATAACTGCCTTGTTATTTTTTTGCTCCGAAAAATTTAAATAGATTTAGATTATTTTCAAAAATAGCAAGATGAATTAATTTTTTCTTATATATAAATGCATATGCAATTTAGGAATGAGTAATTTTACTTTATTTGATTGAAGAAGCACAAAGTACTTACAAATCTAAACAAAACGTTTAACAAAAAATTTAGAAAAAAGATGACGGTATCAACAAAAATCGAATATATTTATTCTTTGAGAAAAGTCAATAGATATATCATATAAATAAAAATCGAATAGGTTTATCTGAGACACTATCTAGAATACAAACCAATTCTTTAGAATGTTGTGATCATTCAAAAAAAGCTTCCAAAATAATGGGAAAAAATTCTTGTAAGATAATATTGTTAATTCTTAATCAGAAATTTGAGATTGACAAATATGACATTTAATAAACAGGTCAAGTTGGTTAAGACGCCTATCCTGATAAGACAAGAGATCCTGGGTTCAACTCCTAGTTGTAACCGGTATCTTTTTATTTTTTCTGTATCTTGTTCTATTTCATGTTTCGCTTAGTGAGTATTATCTTCTCAAATTATATATTACATTAATGGGAATAAACTTCATAAGTAAACGAAAAGTTTTTACAATAAAAATTGAATATTCATTTAAGCTTTTAGAAAAATCCAATAGGTATCTCATATAAATTAAAATCGGATAGGTTTATCCGAGACACTATCTAGAATACAAACCAATTCTTCAGAATTTTGTGATCATTCAAAAAGATTAAATAGCTGCCAAAATATGATAAAAAATATTTGCAATAAAATATTGTTAATTCTGAATTTGAAATGTGAGATCGACAAATATGACGTTTAATAATTAAGACCCAATAGTGGAGTGGATAAAGCTGTTGTCCCGGTGAGACAGAGATTCTGGGTTCGATGCCCAGTTGAGACTTGATTGATTATCTTTTTATTTCAATGTCTGGTTGTGTTTCATGTTTTGTTTAGATTTGTTAGTATTATCTTCTTCAATGATGTGTTTTATTAATGGGTATGATGACCTTCAAAAGTAAAACAAAAAATTGTTCCAGTTAAAAATATATATTTGATTTACATAACAGACAGTTTATTATAACAAAGCATAACCAACCGTCCAATAATCCTGGACGCTGTTGGTGGACGCGGTGGACTCTCTCGCTGCAGCAGCTGGTCCAGTTTCTTCACCAAATTTTGCTCAAAAATATTCGACATTCGAAATGAACGTCGATCGGTAAATGCACCCCAGATGTTTTCAACGGAATTCTTAGAAACTTTGAAGACTCTGGGAAGTGTTTTGCTAAGCCCAGGGTAATTTATTATCCCGACCGTCGCTTTTTATTGCGGGCAGAATGCACCACTTCAACAATCACCAGGAACATGATTACATGGAGATGAATGATGGGTCTCTTATCTATGTGAGGTATCTGCGCTTTAATAGTAGCAGACATATATCTAGACGAATGACAAACCTCGTGCTGGCGCAGTTGGTGGACGCGGTGGACTCTCTCGCTGCAGCGGCTGGTCCAGTTTATTCACCGCTTAGGATTTTTGCTGCAGAGTCTCCATCTTCTATCTTCGTCGAACGTCACAGCGGTGCTGCCAAGGTCTGGTATCTGTGAGAGGATATTTTGTCAGCCCTTTATTAGCAGCAGACACATACCTGGACGGATGACGAACCTCGTGGTGGCACTGTTGGTGGACGCGGTGGACTCTTTCGCTGCAGCAGCTAGTCCAGTTTCTTCACCACCTAGGATTCTTGTTGCAGAGTCTCCATCTTCTATCTTCGTGTCACCTATTCCTATACTTAATTTTACATAACTAGACTTCAATTTATTTTTGTAATATTTATATTTTTTGTAATACCTGCATCAACGGTAAAGCGCCCCTGAGGTGATATCTTATAAAATCGGCGCTATACAAATTATCCAATAAATAATAATAATAACGATGTATAATAATAACAAATAGTAAAACAACAACAAACACAAGAGACAATGAAGTTTGGTTCAAGTGAAGTTAAGCCCCAGCATACCCAATTTTTACTGATTTATAACAAATGTCTCATTTAAGTTTTTAAATATTAGCGCGCTCCCTCTAACATTTATATTTATAAATCTACATTTAAAACCATCTTAGAACGCTTACTACGGGGCCTTAATGGTGAGAGTGGGAGTTCTGGGGGCTATCGCTAAACAAGTCCAGTAGAGTGGGTGTTATATAGTATACACATTCACAAAAGAACTAGGTAGAAGGTTAAGTTGTTTCTTTGGAAAGGAATATTGAAAGTTTGGGGGTTTATTACTGGACTGTAACAGATACTGATTTTGATTGTAAATGGAATTAATATAAAATGTGATGATCAGATAAAAGTGTGTTGAGGTGGATAATCTTTTTATTTGTTTTAAACAGACCATCAATCGGTAATATTAGATCAGTCGATAAGTAGTTACCTATTATTGGTATGGCCCATTCCATTCAGTATAGAAACATTGTTTAGCGATTGCTTTAGCCATAATTAGTGGCAAGATCATTCCAAACATTTTTTCTCCATTTCCTTCCCCTCCCCCCTCTTTCATCTGCCTCACAACCTACTCTAACTGTAAAAAATATAATAAATACATTTTTTAAAGGTCTCTCTCTCTCTCATACACACACACACAATATAAAAAATGAAAATGATTTTGTTTGTATCCGTCTAGTTCAATAAACAAATAAATAGTTTGGTTTTATCGGGCTGCCGTCCTCAAGGTGAGAATTATCCTGATGATAGGCAGCTTCTGATAGGAGTAAAGAGTTGAAAATTGGTAGTATAAAGATATTAGTGTTTTTCAGAAAAAAAGACTGTTATAGTCAGAATGTTAATTACTGATTTTAGTAGCCAGGTCCCCCTATCCGAAATTCTTTGTTATTTTGTAATTAGTCCAATTTAAGATGTTTGTTATTCATCTCGTTATGTACAAAAAAACAGTTAATAAGCGATGTCCATCATCACATTCTTCTAGTGCACTGGGCGCTGGCATTATGGACCGGAAACTCCGCAAGGCGGCGCTTACTTCCGCTCGTCCGTTTCCCGGAAGTGACATTAACAAAGTGATAGTTTTTCTCCCTGGAAATTGGCCGTAATGGAGCATTACTCCAAGACGTTTTGCTCTGTTTGCCTTGAAATTGTAGTTTGCTGCATATTCACCATGTTCTTAATATATAGCAGCACGTCTGTTGGGATGTCTCATAAACGATGAGAACTAGCGATAAGACATTTGTATTGCTTTTTCTCTTTAGATTTACAAGGGAAATGCTAGAATATTGTACTCGTCGTTTCCGTCGTACGCTATGTTGTTTTTAAATATCTATTTTCTTACAAAAAGTAAGAACTTAAATTTACTTTATTTGAATCGATTAAAATTAAAATAGCAAGCAGGTAGACAATTACCATTATATACACAAAAATCTAACACTATCAATACAGCATTAAAATTAATACATATTCATTTGTATTAGTATCCTAAAATTTAATATTTTTCCTTGTGTAATTAAATGAACTTAAAAATACCATGGAGGTAAACAAATTTATTTTTTTACATTAACTCCACACACGAGATCTTGAGGTAACCATAAGGGATGCTATATGGATGGTCTTTTCGAGGAGAGGAAGGAGTGAACATGGGTATTGAAGAGACCCATTTTGTAGGAGGGAAGAAACACAGAGGCCGGCAAATCATCACACAACCGATCTGTTGAACTCATGTGACAAATATCGACGGTGAGACCAAGCACCAGTGCCGAAGGAATCAATAACGCTAATTCATCGGAGCATCTTCCATTGTAATACCGGTAGAACAAGGACAGCATTCCTACCTGACGACTGTGCTCTAAATATTGCAATCTGTTTGTTAAGAAATAATAGATAAAATTATAAAAATTATGAAATTACACCAACACAGCAACCCACAGTCAACAATCACGGAGGAAATCAACAAACAAAGTCAACAAATGTGAATATGAGAAATCAAAAAACATAAATATGAGGTTTTCAAACATGAAGATGAGAAATCAAAAAACATAAAGATGAGGTCTTCAAACATGAATATTAGGAAATCATAAAAAAATGATTTTTCACCAACACAAAGTCGTGGGGTCTGTGAATATACTGTTATTAAATAAAATTAAAATTTAGAAAAAAAAAAAAGTTAAAAAGAAATAAACAAAAAAGAAAAATTATTATGTAAATAGGAGGTAGGTACCTATGTATAATACCTATGTTATAAAAATTAATGCTAAAACATTTACTGTGTTTCATCATAGACACCTTCACACAGATACAACGATTTTATTAGTATTTGTAATTTAAATCAATTCAAATTAAGCTTACAATTCGTCTTGAAATTGTGACAAACTTTATTCTTTCTTCATAGCATAGAACTTTTTGAATTCTTTATAAACTTTTACTGCTTTCGTCAAACCAGTCAACGTTTCAAAATAATTTCGCAATTCCGATATAAAAGAAGGTTGCGAAGAAAGCATCCGAGTCCTTTCATTCCGTGAAAGCCTCCGTGAGGCAAAAGCCTGAATTGCGAACCTGCTTCCGTTAGAAATTAGCTGTAGCCTACTTTAAGTAGTTTATTTGTAAGTTTAACGAAACGGAAATTCAATAACCAAAGGCTTTGGGAAAAGGCAAGTGTACTTTAGAAAATATTTTCAACAATTATTGTCTTTAGAAAACTTCTTTGCAAGATTTTCTTAGATCTTTGTTATTTGAAGGTGATAAAACAATTCGACAATTTTATTTGGCATTTGTTACACGAGGACAGCACAACCGTGGAATGATTTACCGTCTGCTGTGTCTCCTCAAGACCCTAGTTCGCTCTTTCCTCTCCTCAAAAAAACCCCCCACACAGCATACCCAAAGATGACAAAAACCTATAAGAGAAATATTTGTTAATTTAAAGGTGCTCTGGATATATTTGCATTACGTTTTACCGCAAAGTGATCATTTTAATGTGTCTCTATCTCACATAGGAAATTGTTACATAAAATTATACAACTATCGCAGCAGACTCGTGAAATTACCATGGGATTTTTGAAGCTAAAAGTAGTTGATATTAGTCTCAGGATTTTCTCTAGACAAAAACAAACATTTACTTTTATTTTTCGTTGGTATATTAGGGAGACGTCTAAAATTTACTCTTCGAATTTCGAAAATTTCGAATATAGAACATACTTAATTAATTAAATAATTTTGTTAACTACTTTATCGCTTGTCTGAATTTTTTTCACAATCAGTTCCAATTTTTATTCAATTAAAAGTTCATTGAATATACAGTCATATTTCACATCACAAAAAACCGAAATTATTACGTTTGATGGTGTGTGTGATAAACGAACACCGATCTGAACATCGAACCTAAGAAAACGATTTAGATTCCATTTTCCAAATGTGTTGATATTGACTGTAAGCATTTGAGGTAAGAGTTCCAACAACACACACCCACCGTTTCGTATAATCAACTAGTCGATACATAAAAATATCCATTACCTAATTGGACAAATCATCTTCAAAAATTGTCTTCAGGCTGGAGGTCACTTGGAGGGCTATTCCGGTTATACTTAAGGATAAGGAATTATCTTTAACCTTAAAATTAACGATTTAAGGGCCGATTTCAGTTCAACATAAGGACAAGAGATTATCCTTAACATTAAAATTAGCAACTTAAGGGGCGATTCCGGTTCAACCTACAGGTAAGGAATTGTCCTTACCTTAAAATGAACGACTTTGGGGGCAATTTCGGTTCTACTTAGAGATGAGACTTTAGTCAATGAATTTTTCGGTAGCTGCAATTCTGATTCTTTCGGATAACAGCGAAAAGTCGTTAAGATATAATAGAATAGATACAATGCCCTAAAATAAAGCCAAAATCTTAACGACGTATGTGAAGCAGTCCTGCACGAAAAAATGCTACGCGCGTCCCTCGTGTATAGGACAGACCTGCGGTTGAATTTGACCTATCAAATATCTAAAATATAGTGGAAATCTTAACGACATAAGTGATGAAGCCGCGTAAAAATAATATGAGGCGCGTGGCCTGGCGTAATGGAAGGACCTACGGTCGACTTTGCCCTAGCAGGCCTAGGAAGTCGACGCTTCCGTGGAGTTTATTTTAATTATTACTGATGGACGTAATGATAAAATCTCAAATATTTCTAGAGAGATCCGTCGGGAAGATACAAATTCACTGTCTAGAAAAATAAAATCTAAAAATTTTATATTTGAAAAACGTTTTTTAATAATTTCAAACCGCTTTGCATAAAATAGTTTTATTGTAAAGTACTGTTTTTATTGAACTTAATTATTTATTTATTTATTTATTGGATGATTTTTATAGCGCCGCTTTTGTGAGATATCACCTCAGGAGCGCTTTACAGTTAATGCAGATATTACAAAAAAATATAAATATTACAGTTTGAAATTGAAATTAAGTTAAATAATATGAAGTACAGAAACAGGTGACACGGAGATGGAGAATCTGCTGCAAGAATCCTAGGTGGTGAGGAAACTGGACCAGCTGCTGCAGCGAGAGAGTCCACCGCGTCCACCAACAGTGCCAGCACGAGGTTTGTCATCCGTCCAGGTATGTGTCTGCTGCTAATAGAGCGCTGACACAATGTCCTCTCATGGATTCCAGACCTTGGCAGCACCGCTGTGACGTTCGACGAAGATAGAGGATGGAGACTCTGCAGCAAGAATCGCGGGTGGTGAGGAAACTGGACCAGCTGCTACAGCGAGAGAGTGCACCGCGCCCACCAACAGTGCCAGCACGAGGTTCGTCATCCGTCCAGGTATGTGTCTGCTGCTAATTAAGCGCTGTCACAGTATCCTCACATAGATAACAAACCTTGGCAGCACCGCTGTGACGTTCGGCAAGTCCATCTCCTTGTACACTTGTTCCTGGTGATTATGTTAGTGGTGCATTGTCCCACAATAAAAGGCGACGGACGGGATAATAAATCACCCTGGGCACTTGTTAGGGCTTTCAGAGTTTCCAAGAATAACATTGAAAACATCTGGCGTACATACAGTTACCGATTCTCGTCCCAAGTTCAACTTCAAGAATATTTTTAGCACAATTTTCGATTATTAATTTTTGAAACACTGCACTCTAATCACATTAAATATAAATAACTAACGTAGGGATTCCTATAGAAACATTTGGACTTTAGTAATACGTTCATCAGAAAGAATTAAAATGTGAGCGTCGAACAAACCCCCATTATTAGAGTCTCATGTCGCCTTAATTTTAAGGTTAAGGTCGATTCCTTATCCTAAGTCGAACCGTAATCGCCCATCTGGTTGGTGACCAAGCGGACGACGTAACGATCAGTCGCTGATAGAGTGAACTCAGTTCCGCGGACACAAGATTACTGTGTAATACAAGATGATTAATTAATCCTCAGCTTACTTAAGCCACTGCGGCTAACTAGCGTGTAATTATTATACCATCCTTGTCTAGATCAGTGTTTCTCAAATAATCTCATGTGGCCCTCTGTCGGTAGCAACATTTCTGGCTAACCACAGGTCTAATTCATATTTTTAGAAGCCAAGAGGAGTTGCGTTTCCTATGGAAATATCAATACTTCTCGTATTGTAACAACTCTTTCTTCGTGGTCTAAATCGACGAGAATTAAATGGAATGAAAGAATTTCGGCTTTCTGTGAGCCACTTTTCTTCTTGATGGAATATTTTAGAGTTCAATATTTTGTGTGGATAAAGTATTTAAAATGTAATTTAATATTAATATATTTTGATTTCAAACATGAAAAAAAGTTTAAAAAATAATACAATAATAATTTCCAGAATATAACTCAAAAAATCAGCTGAATTTCTAGGATTTATCTTGACTTTTACAAAAATATTTCATTAAAAACATGATTTTTATAGAATTCTTATCGTATTCGCGCTTTAACAGTCAATTAAAAACTAATTTATCCAAAAAAACAACACTCTTTCAAAACGGGAATTTCAGGTGTCAGTCCGCAGAAATGTAACGTTGCCAGCTCTTTCTGAGCACAATTAGAGACATTTTTTATTGGTACTAAATAGAATTTAATTTTTATGGTCTTCATCCAATGAGTAACTAAAATACCGTTTAACGGTTGGAAAGTATTTTTTTAGGTTAGTTAGTTAGGCTGTTAGTGTATATTAGTGGATAAGGGTAACAAAGCGTTGAGAAACTGTGGTTTGTTTTATCCAAGTCCACTCACAGGGTTATAGGGTTGCATAAGGGGTTTATGGTGATGTTGAAATAATTATCCTTACTTAGATGTTACTGTATAACTGAAAATTTAACTCTTTGAGCAACATAGTGTTTTCAAACAATGTTACATTTAACAAGGCGACAGCTGAAAGTACTTTATTTTATTTTTTTTTTATTTCTGTCACTGTCGGAGTATCTAATATAAGTAAATACACAAAGATGACATATTGTGTGGATTTAATAGTTGCGCGTGAGGTTTAAAATTGAATAGCCTTAAATGTGTACCCTTCACCCCCCTTTGCCCCTTGTCCCCTTTCCTTGATCCGGGCCCAAAGACAAGGAGTATTCAGTTGTTATCGTTGCATTCCCCGCGAACATTCGTGTCATATTGAAACCCGTATATGTTGAACTCGGCTGTGATTATTTTGGAGCACAATCGTCCAGTGAAACGTTTTTACCCGCCGCAGTGAATTTCACTGTGCTTTTGTTTGTGTTAAGTGAGCGAATGTTAATTGTATGCAAACTGATAAGAGAACAGAACCAGCGGCTTAAGGAGAACGAGACCAGGGTAAGTCTTTGGCCTTTCCTACTCATTTTCCTCTTGCAAACACTAAGGCAATTCAATTCGTTTTTGTTTGGCTTAGTCTATATCGCATCCGCAATACCGCAACCCCCCGCACAATTGCGTACGAAAGAGTTGCGCACAACCATCAATTTGGTCCAATTTCGAACCGGATTATATTGTATTACTTTCGTTCGCAATTACAATCTATAATCATTATTTGTACCAAAATCATGGCATTTGCATTATAAATGAGTTAAAATTTAGTTCGTCAAATAGCTATATTAAAAACGAATTACATTTAATTCCTCGTGGCAAATTATAGGTTGACAATAATTTAATCGTGTATGTAGGTACCTGGTTTAACGCAAGGAATCGTATTCTAAGTAGGTACTTGTATTCAATACTCAATTCTAATACGAGTACATACTTCGCTAGCGTTAAGTACGTAGGTATGTATTAACGACCGCTAATAATAGATAGTAAACAGAATAATAATTTAGTTGTTATTGAGTTTAATTTGGAAACACATATCAGAAGAATTGTTTACTTTGATCAATTACGCTAGCGTTAATTAAATTATTGCGTTATTTAAATTATAGTGAATTATTTGGGTTAATTATTTATTGCTAAATACATAATGGCCACTAAAGAAAAAAAGTTGAGATTACTGACGGCTCAGCGAGATGCGTTAGATGCACGTCTTACTAAGTTATTTGAACTATCAAATAAAATTTCCGACTTAGTATTCTAGAGGAGTTTCTTTCGTTAGTTTTTTTTTTTTTTTTTTTTTTTTTTTTTAATTTATTAACGAGGCTTCTGACTCACATAATGTTGTCATTTTTTGCCTCTTCAGTTTTTAAAATTACAATATTAAAATATTTTAATTATAATTTATAAGTTTTTTAAAAGGTGCCTTTTGTCCAAGAATACACTTTCAAATATTTTCCAATTTACATGATCGAATAAATTTCATGATTCTTGATATGGCATAGAACTCTGTTGAGGCTATTAAATTCTGAATTTCCGATGGGTCCGAGGTCATCAATATTGTCACTCTCTGTTGTTCATACTTAATGCACTTTGTTAATGTATGTTGGACATCTTCAATTTCTTCACATATTGAGCACATTGGAGAATCAGAGAGGCCTATCAAACACAATACTCTTCCCATTAGTGCATGTCCGGATCTTAATCTAAAAATTATTCTTATTTCTGATCTTTTCAGATTAACCTCAGTGAACCAGGGTTTTTTAAACGGTTCCTTTTGGAGTTTTCTATACCATATACCCTTATTGGTAGATAAAGTCTCAAAATGTTGATTCCACATCATATTACATGTTAAATTAATTTTTTGGCAGTAATCTTCGGCATCTGGTTTCCAGTCATACATGTGTCCATTCACACATGCTTCGTTTGCTAAGAAATCCGCTTCTTCATTCCCATGTATTCCTACGTGAGATGGAATCCATTGCAAGCATATCTGCATACCTTTCTGCTGTAGCCGCATTATTTGATCTGCAATATTGTAGGCTATCTTTCTGCAGGCAATTCCTTTTGAAACACTTTTGATATGTTGAAGCGCGCTTTTAGAATCGCTTAATATTACAATTTGATTCCAGTTATTTTTAATTGAATACTCCACAGCTTCTTTGATTGCTATCAATTCTGCATTCATAATAGTGCAATTTTTATTCAGTTTTATTTTATGTGTAAAATTGTTTTGTATTGAAATGAAGGCAGCTCCAACTTGATCCGGTTTTTTTGATCCGTCGGTGTAGATCTGGTAGAATCCTGAATATTTCTTAATTAGCATATCGCTTACGATATTACTAATTTCTCTCAATGAAAGTTGTCTTTTGGGGTAATTGAAATCATCAATATCAACTGCAATACATTCTAAATTAATTGCTCCAACCCAGGTTTCGAAGGAGTACATATCGAGACATTTGTTTCTATTTGTTTTCCAATCAATGGTTTCTGTACAAATTTTTATCAACATAGGCAATTTTTTATTATTCCAGAATGTGTTTTGAATCAAGGATTTTAGTTTGAAAATTTCCAAAACAAGTGGATTATTTTCAATTGATACAGCTCTTAGCCAAAATCTTGCAGCTAGTTTCCAAGTTCTTATATGCAAAGGAGGGGCACACATTTCACTTTGTAAGACATGCACCGGAGTTGAGTTCAGGAAGCCTCCACATATTCTTAAGGCTCGTGATTGTATTCTCTCTAATTTTTCAATATTGCTTTTGGCAGAATTATGAAAGAGTATACTACCATAATCTAATCGACTTCTTATAAGGGACGTGTACAATCTTCTCATATGAAGTGGATGAATTCCCCAGCTTTTGCCTGACAACACTTTCAAAATATTCATCGGCTGGTTCAATTTTAGACAGGTATTATTTATATGTTTATTCCAAGCAAGTCTGTAATCCAACCACACCCCAAGGAACTTATGTTCATCTACTCTTTCTATAAGTATATCATTTATTTTAATATTCAGGATATTTCGTCTCTTTCCCCTTGCAAATAGACATATTTTCGTTTTATGTTCCGATATTTCAAGACCTTTTATTTGAAGAGCATTCTGTAGTTCTAACAGAGCTTGTTAAATAATGTCTTCACATGTTTTTACTTTCTTACTTGAATAATAAATACCAAAATCATCAATGTACTGTACGCGTTTCACTTGGGGATGGTTTCCTATACCAGAAGTTCCAATATTGAATAGGAGGGCAGACATGGGATCTCCTTGCGGTAGTCCTCTCGAGCACATTTGTGTAGCAAATATGTTAGATTCTTTAATAATGATTATTCTTTGTTTAAAATATTCCCAGATATACTTTATAACTTTTCCTTTTATACCTTTAGAGATGAGAACCTTAATGACCTCTTCGATCTTTATATTATTGTATGCATCTTTAATGTCTACAAAAGCAGCAATTGTAACGGCATTGGTTGTTTGGGCAACTTGTATTTCTGTAACCATTCTTCCCAGATTATCCATGGTTGATAGTTTTCTTCTAGATCCTATTGTAGACTTATCGAATAAGAAATTATTTTCTAAATACCACTCTAATCGTCTTGTAATTATAGTGTTGAAAGTTTTACAAAGACATGAAATTAATGAAATTGGCCTTATAGAGGTCATAAGTTTCGGATCTCTTCCGGGTTTAATTATAGGCACAATTTTTACCTGTTTCCATTGCATAGGTAATATAGAAGTTCGTAAAATTGAATTGAATAAATCGATGATAAGCAAATGACAAGAAGTAGGTAAATTAGTTATCATAGAATAAGATATCATATCTATTCCTGGGGATGTATCTTTCATTTTTAATACTGATTGTAGTTCAGAAGCTGTTATCGGTTTGTGAATGCCAGAAGTATCCGAGGTTTCTTCTTCTGTCCACACATGTTCAATTAGATCTTCGTTTGGGGCCAGATATTTTAGATACTCCAGCGCTGATTCGCTATTCTCAACGATATTTGGACGGGAGGTTCCTATTCCCTTATACCATTTCATTTTCTTCCATATATCAGAAAAGGTTGTATTAGCGTCAACAGAATCACAGAACTTTCTCCATCCATCCTTTTTTGCTTTTCTTACTATCCGCCTAGTACTCGCCTCCTTGCGCTTTAATTCTATGTAATTGTCAATATTAACATTTTTCCGTAAACGAGTCAGAGCTAATCTTCTTTCAGCTATAGCTTTCGAGACTTCTTGATTCCACCATGACTTCGGTTTGAATTCTTTATTTTTAGACTTCTTAAAGAATGGAATACTTTCATCTGCACCTTTGTTCAGAACTTCTTCTAATTTGTCATAGTACTCTTGGATTGACAATGATTGTTCTGTAAGGTTTTGTATTAATTTTTCCACCGTGGATTTATATTTGTTCCAATCTGCTTTTTTGAAATTTCTTTTCAAAATTGGTTCATATTCACAACAATTTTCTTCTAAAGTGATAATAATTGGTAAATGATCACTACCCATCGTATCTGAATCTACCCTCCAGTTACAAGTCAGTACAAGCTCTGAAGATACCAGGGTAATATCCGGGCTCGAACTCCTTTGTCCGGGATGTCCTAATCTTGTTATATCCCCGTTATTGATAATAATAAGGCTTGAATCTTGGCAGGCTTCTGCAATGAGATCTCTCCTCGTATCTCGTATAGCTCTATCCCATAGTGGATTGTGGGCATTGAAATCACCGCATACTAGGGCACCTGATCCCATCTGATCAAAAACTTTCCTCCATGTTTGAATTGTAACATTTATATTACTAGGACAATATATCACGTTGACGGATTTCAGATTTCCAGCATTGAGTAAGTTAACACTGCATAATTCTAATTCACAGGATCCGATGATATCTAGGGTTCGTTCAATTGACTGTAAACTTTTATGGATTAAGATTGCAACTCCTCCATAGCCATCGGCTCTGTCTCGTCTATATGTTGTATAGTCTTTAAATGTCAAAATGTAAGGAAATTGTAGCCGAGTTTCTGATATAAGGGCAATTTTAATGTGTTGCCTCTGTAAATATATTTCTAAATCAGGTTTCTTAAAATGTAAGCTTCGAGCATTCCATTGTAATATGTTAAGGTTATTCTTATCCATTATTCGCCGTGACAAGTGATTTCAATATATCATTTAAGCCTCCTTCCTTAATCATACCCATTATGGTGTCTATGAATCTATTAATTGCTATTTTTACGAGATTTTCCCAGTTTTCCCCATTTATAATTGCTGTCAATATTTCACGAGCAATGTTGACATTACTGTTGTTTTTTGAATTTATATGCATTTCAGCTGTGTTTGTCTTATTTCGTTTAAGTTTCTCAGCATAAGTAGTTTTTCCGCTTGATTTGTACACATTTTCTTTACTAAACATGTTATTTGGAATATTTACTTTTTCTTTTGAGTTAGATATCTTCTTTTCTATGAGTTTTTTCGCCTGTTTATGCGTAACATTTTTTTTTGCCATTTTTTGTGTAATCTCTTTCTCGTTCTTCCACTCGGACAGTTAATGTCATTTGCCGGATGGTCTCCTCCGCAGTTAACACATTTGGCTACCTGGTCACAGGTCTCGTGCTCTCCATTACATTTCGGGCACAGCTTAATATCTTTCTTGCTACAGTTATTTGCAATATGTCCATACCTCCAACAACAATAGCATTGCATTACCCTGAACACATAAGGTTCTACTCCGAATTTGACCCCGTACATAAAGACATGTGATGGGATCTCTTTCCCCACGAATTTCAGGCTCACAGTTGTCGTCAGTTGACCCTCTTTCCCCTTTTTAGAGAAACGCTTTATGCTAACCACACTTTTATCAGATTTGACGACTTCCATGATTTCTTCGTCTGTCACATCAAGGTCTACCCTTCGTATTACACCGAAAGAAAATTCATTATTATTTTTTTTTGTCACTTCCCATTTCTTAAAATTGAAAATTGAATTCTTGATGGCTTTTTCGGCTTCCAGATCGTTTGGGAACGTAATTTCCATTTTTGTTCCGGAAATTATTTTCATTTTCTCCATTTTCATTCCAGCCTTAAAAAGTAGTTTCGCCATTCCTAATTTTCCAGGTAGGTTTTCTCCTTGTACCACAATGATTCCTTTCTTCTCATTCAATTCTTTTTTCCCTGTTTCACTAGTGATAGAAAAGTCAAGGCTGAACTCCGAAACTAGTTTCGGAGTTCAGCCTTGACTTTTTACCGGACCGTGTCACGGTTTGCCACTCTCCAGAAATCTCATCACTTTTATTATTTGATGTTTCCATTACATCATTAATCACTATTTTAGGCGATAGTGGGTACACCATATTACTGGATGGATCCAGAGCCTTCTGGCCCTGGTCTCCCCTTTATTTATATTTCAAGCACGAGTAGTTTTTCGAAAACAACGTTTTGTAGATTTATTGTCACCAATGCGCGTCCACTGGAAGTAATTTCTGATTACGTCAAAATACGGAAATTCGAGCGCGGCTAGGACCGTCGTCTGCTCCCCACGAAGGTTCGCGGCGTACTGTCTTTCGTTAGTTGAAACTCTAGACTTGACTAGAAGTAAGTATGAGGACATATCTCAACAAATAAATATATTAAATTTGGAAATCGATTCAAACTTTGAACCTGATTTTGAAAGATGGTTCAAGTTCGACGATATGTACGGACATATCAAAAGAAATATATCATTAAATCGGGAAAACACTTCGCGGGTGGTTAGTGAACAGAAAAAATGTAGTGTAAAACTCCCACCGATTGAATTGGCATATTTCGATGGGGAAATAAAAAATTGGCCCATATTTTATTCAAGTTTTATTAACACCGTACACAATAACGATACACTTTCGAATTCAGAAAAGTTATATTATTTGTTGGGAAAAATTAGTAACCGTGTTAAATCAACGTTCGCCGGGATCATTTTATCGCCGGAAAATTACGAAATTATTTTTAACTCGTTGATCGATAAATATAACGACAAAAGAGTAATATCTTCTGCATACATCGATCAAATTTTGGATTTTAAATCCTTTGCTGTTGCAAATATTAATAATCTGGAATCCTTCATTGACATATGACAGCCGTTAATATTAAATATGATGTGCAAAAAGAACCATTAAAAAACATGAAAAAGATAACAATTTTGTCCCAAAAACATATTGATAATCACATCCGAGAAATACATTGGAATTCTTTACTTAATGAACAAGAAAGTACCTTTTTGTATCATCAAATTAAAAATAATTTCATTAATTTATATGAAAAAAGCACTGTGTCATTTTTTGAAAAACCAACCAAAAGACCACATGCGATCAAAAAATGGATAACTACAGATATTTTAGAGTTAATAAAAAAAAGGGATTTATTGTTTCGAAGATGGAAAAATTCTCCTTGTAATAAAACTTATGAAAATGAATACAGGTACATGCGAAATAATGTCAACAAATTAATTACTAAAAGAAAAAATTGTTATTTTAAAGATAAATTCAAACGTAGTTTCAATAATACTAAGCAAACATGGGATGAAATAAATAAATTGTTGGGAAGAAAAACTAAAAGTAATTGTGATGAAGTCATCTCACGATATGTGTTAAAGGAACAAACGGTGGAAAGTGTAACAAACCAATATGTAAATTATTTCTCAGATATTATAAGCCAAATGTTGCACAGATGTGATTTTAAGGCATCCAATGTTAATCAAATAGAATTACCTCACAGTATGTATTTACCAAAGGCAACTCTCACTGAGATAAAAAATATTGTTAAGAAAATGAAAAATTCAAAATCCTTGGGAATGGACAACATAAGAATGTACGACATAAAAAGACATATAGATATTTTAGGACCTATTATAACGCACTTAGTTAATAGACTTATTATAGAAGCTGAATTGCCAAATGATCTTAAATGTGCTATTATTAGACCTATATACAAAGGAGGAAAGCACTCAGAAATAGGAAACTATCAACCTATCAGTATAATGCCTGCACTTGAAAAAATTTTTGAAAAATATATTTCCTTAAAATTAAATAAATACTTAGAAAAATTTGACATTATAGACCAAAAACAATATGGCTTTCAAAAGAAAAAAAGCACAGAGCATTTATTACAGGATTTTTCAAATTATATTAATAATGAATTAAACCATAAAAGACATGTTTTAGTACTATTTATAGATAACTCCAAAGCGTTTGATACAATTGACCCACAAAAATTATTAAAAATCTTAGAAGCAATTGGAATTAGAGGTAACCTACTTAATTTGTTTAAAAATTATTTATCTAATAGACATATATGTGTAAAAATATTAGAAAAAATGAGTGGGAGGAAAAAAATCTGTGCTGGAGTCCCGCAGGGGTCGATTTTGGGTCCAACCCTTTATATTATATTTGTATCAATAATGAAAAAATTATTTAAATATGTAAGACACTTTGTATATGCTGACGACACTGCTCTTGTCATATCTGATGAATAATTATCCATTGCGATTAAATATATGCAACATGAATTTACGTCCCTGATAAAATGGTCACATGACGCAGGTCTAATCATTAATACCAAGAAAACTAAATTGATGCACATACGGTCTCCACATGCTTCATTTCAGATCATGCCTAAAATAATTTCACATAACTTTATATGTATTCATCAAAACATTTTACAGCCATGTATGTGTGAAAGTATTGAACTGGTAAATGAATACGTTTATTTGGGGGTGACTGTTGATTGTCATTTCAAATGGGATTCACAAATAAACAAAACTTGCAAGCGGCTGAGAGCGATAGTGGGTAGGATATACAAACTGAAATGTTTCGTTCCGGTGAATATTTTAAAAATTATTTACCTATCACTCGCAGAATCAACTTTACGGTATGGTTTAACTACTTGGGGTCACTCTTGTAAAACTAATTTAAACCACCTGCAATCAGTACAAAATTCTATGGTGAAGTTATTAGCCCAAAAACATATTTTTTCACAGAGACGAAACATATCATTGTTGTATCGGAATTTAACAATATTACCGGTGCAGGCCTTATTATGGTACAAAATATTGATTCAACATATATCTGAGTCTGATTATAAAAGAAAAGTGGAACATGAATATAATACAAGGTTTACGAAGAATGAAGGAATGCTTGTTCCAAAATATAATAATAAATACGGACGGCGAACCCTAGAATTTAACGTGCCAAAAATGCTTAACATGTTACCCATTAATATAAAAAATTGCGATTCCACAAATAGATTAAGATATATACTGAAACAATGGTTACTAAATAGAGATAGTTTATATTAATTTATGTGTGTTAATTGTATAGTTATAGTAATAATATTATGTGTGTATGTATGTAATTGATCATTAACATCCTGTTGACAAACTGCTTTATTGAAGTTTAACGGGATTGTAACTTGAAAACCAATAAAAAAAAAAAAAAAAAAGATCATTTTGCGTCAGCTGTGGCAGCCGTTAAAAATGTAAATTTAGATAATTTGTGTGACTTTATTTTCTTACACATTGCATTGAAAAAACTTGATATTGACTCGGTGAAAGGATTCGAAACATACAATCGGGAAAATGAATTCCCCTCGTTTGAAGACTTGGTGAAATTTGTGCGTGAACAAGTTAAGATCTTGCAAAAAACCGGTTCTTCAAGGAAATCGGTGGAAAATAAAAGTGAAACGTTAAAACGGTCACAAAGATCGACGCAAGCCTATATGAGCGCTGGTAGTGAGGAAAATCGTCAGCCTATTAAATGTTTACTTTGCAAAAATCAATCGCACGGAAATTTGTTTAAATGTTCAGAATTTAAAAAATTGAATGTAAGGGAACCGTTCAATTTTATCAAAAGCAAGGGATTCTGTTTTAGATGCCTTAGTGATAGACATAAGGCTAGGGCTTGCAATTCAAATCAAAATTGTCATAAGTGTAATGACAAGTTTCATCATACAATGTTATATTTACAGACCGAAATTTACTCTCGTTTCAATCGAGCAATAAATTATAACATTACTTCATTGATTGTGAATAAAGTTACAGAGCGCTTACCTACCGCCAAAGTTGATGTACCTTCATTGTCATATTTGAATGACTTACCGTTGGCGGATGAGTCATATGGAGAACCAGGAGAAATTGACATGTTGCTAGGAGCCCAGCTCTTCCCGCATCTCCTGTTGTCAAAAAGGGTTCAAGACCCTTTTCAGAGGTATAATCTGCATGCTTTAGAAACAGTTCTAGGATACGTTATTTTGGGATCAGCACCAACTCGGGTTGAGGATAATGTTAGCGTATCTTGTTGTGCCATGCTAGAAGAACCAGATGATATTTGTCTCAAAAGATTTTGGGAATTAGAAGAGGTAAACGTACCGTCTATTAAAAGTCCTGAAGATCGTGAATGTGAGGAAATATATCAAAGAACAACCACAAGATATCCTGAAAATGGAAGATATATAGTAACTTTGCCATTTAAAGGGGATGTTTCAACCCTTGGGGATTCATTTGCAATGGCAAAGAAACGTTTTTTATGCCTTGAACGTAAATTGGAAGCCTCTCCAAAATTAAGAGAAGCTTATAATAATATTATCAATGAATATTTAGAGAAAGATTATTTGACTCTCAGCACTTCAAATGAAGGAAATGAGATGCCTTCATACATAATTCCGCACCATGGAGTTGTACGAGAGGATAAAATCACGACCAGTTTGAGAATAGTCCTGGACGCTAGCGCAAAAACAAGCACATCCGTGTCATTGAATAATATTTTATATAGTGGGGAAAATTTACAGGGAAATTTATTTAATATAATAATGAATTTTCGTGTATTCCCAATAGCTCTCTCAGCTGATATACGCAAAATGTTTTTGTGTATAGGAGTGAAAGATAGTGATCGGAGATATCAACGAATCTTGTATCGCTTCTCGCCCAGCGAAGATATTAAAACTTATGAGTTTAACCGCGTTTGTTTTGGTCTTACATCCAGCCCATTTCAAGTTTTACGCACTATCAGGCAATTGGCCTCCAATGAAGGAGAAGCTTTTCCTGAGGCTAAGAAAATTATTGAAGAATTTTTATATATGGATAATTTTGTATATAGTATGGAAACTGAAGAGGGTGCAAAGGAAACGTCCTCTCAGTTAATCGCATTATTGAAGACTGGCCAATTTGACCTTGTCAAGTGGACCAGCAATTCGCAAGATGTTCTGGAATCTATTCCAGATTCGCATCGCTTATCAGCGATAAAGGAATTTGATGAAGTAAGCATGCATAAAATATTGGGCTTATACTGGTCACCAAATTCCGATTTATTCTCGTTCGTCACTTCTACACCTAAAACAGGTTGTACAAAACGAAATATATTGTCTTGTGTCGCAAAAATATGGGGTATTATGGGCTTCATCGCGCCTGTCGTTTTATATGCCAAGCTTTTAATTAAACAATTGTGGCTACACAAATGCGATTGGGATGATGAGCCTCCCGACGATATTGTAAGGATATGGACGCAATTCTGTGAGGAACTTTCCTCACTAAATAGAATACAAATTCCGCGCCATACTGGCATCACGTCCAGTAGCATCGTAACCATTTTTGGTTTCGCAGATGCCAGCGAAAAGGCATATGGAGGTATAGTGTATTTCCATGTCCAAAATCATGAAGCAATTTCAGTACATGTTGCTTGTGCAAAATCGAAGGTTTCTCCTGTGAAACCTGTTTCTCTCGCACGATTATAACTTTGCGCTGCATTAATACTTGCAAAATTAATGCATAACGTAGTAGAAACCTTAGAAAAACGCTTGAAAATTGAAAATATATACACATTTACTGATTCCACTGTAGCACTTTGTTGGATTCAGTCTTCTCCGCACCGTTGGGGGACATTCGTGGCTAATAGAGTTGCTAAAATTCAATCTGAATTATCGGCTACCTGTTTTAATCATATAGCAGGCACAGATAATCCCGCTGATTGTCTGTCATGAGGGCTTACCCCCAATCAAATTTTAGATCACCCGCTATGGTTTTATGGCCCACCGTGGATGAAATTTAGGCCTGATCGGTGGCCCATTAGCACATTTGATGTTACTATGGTGACAGAACTACCCGAACAGAAGTCTATTTCGTTAGTAATGACTTCTGGCTTAGAAGAATATGATATTCTAACCCTGTCAAAGCGCTTTTCCTCGTGGAATAAATTATTACGATGTTTGATTTACGTATTTCGTTTTCTCAAGGTGTTGCCATATCGAAAATATATAAGTGGGTCAGATTTAGAATTCGTTGAGCTTAAAATATTGCGCGAAATACAACGAGCGTACTTTCCCGGGGAATTGATAAATCTACAACAAGGAAAAACGTGTAAACCCGTATTTCAACGTTTGAGACCGTTCTTGAATGACGGACTCATAAGGTTGGGAGGTCGTTTAGTTAATTCGGATTTAAATTTTGATCAAAAGCACCCCATAGTTCTCCCGCGAAAGGATCACGTTTTAAATTTGTTGGTTGATCATTATCATAAAATTCATTGTCACTCGGGTCCCGCATTATTAATGTCTATTTTGAGGCAAAAATATTGGATACTGTCAGCCCGTAGTTTAATTCTGAATCGAGTTCATAAATGCAATTCGTGTTTTCGGCTACGCCCTAAAACAATTGCACCTTTAATGGCGGATCACAGAGATTGTCGTGTCATTCAGTCTATTAAACCATTTACGCATGTGGGTATAGACTTTGCCGGGCCTTTAAGGGTAACCGTATCACGTGGACGTGGAATTCGTTCTCAAAAGGCGTATATTTGCTTATTCGTGTGTTTGACAACAAGAGCTATACACCTTGAATTGGCGTCAAGTTTGAGCACCGAATGTTTTCTGAATGCATTCAAACGATTTCTTTCTAGACGTGGTCCTGTGTCAAATTTATACTCAGACAACGGAACTAACTTTGTAGGAGCCAAGAGAAAATTGAATGAATTGCACGCATTTTCGTCATCTTCACATTTTGGTGGAGAATTCGCAAGTATTTTGGCCAATAATAGAATAAGCTGGCATTTGAATGCGCCAATAGCACCCTACTTTGGAGGAAATTGGGAATCCAATATTAAAAGTATGAAGACTCATCTTTTTCGGGTAATAGGAGATCAGATTCTATCGTTTGAAGAGGCAACTACAGTACTTGCACAAGTAGAAACCATTCTGAATACGAGGCCATTGTGTGGGACGCTCTCTTCAGACCCCTCCGAGCCCCTTGCGTTAACGCCAGCTCACTTCTTGACGGCAACTCCCTTAAAACACCTGCCCGCCATGGAAATTCAGAAGGATAATTTAAACCTTCTATCGCGTCATGATTTACTCGATAAATTAATTCAATCATTCTGGAAGCGATGGAGATTAGATTACTTGCATACTTTGCAAGTACGTCCAAAATGGAATACTCCTACTAATCCAGTAAAGGTTGGCTTAGTAGTAATAGTGGGAACTGAAAACGCCCCACCATTACATTGGCCGTTGGGTATTATTGATGAAGTTTTCCCCGCAAAAGATGGAGTAATTCGTGTTGCTCGTGTCAGAACAGTGCTGGGATCTTATATTCGCCCAGTAATACGGCTATACCCTTTGCCAACTCAATAGTAGTCTAGTAGCATTAGGTTTAGTCAATGTAGGTTAGGAAATTTATGATAACTGTAGGTTATGTTAATTTTTTTATATGATAAATGCCATGACAATGCGGTTTTAAAAGGGGTGATTTCGCACCCTTTCAAGGCGGGGGGGATAGTTGCGCGTGAGGTTTAAAATTGAATAGCCTTAAATGTGTACCCTTCACCCCCCTTTGCCCCTTGTCCCCTTTCCTTGATCCGGGCCCAAAGACAAGGAGTATTCAGTTGTTATCGTTGCATTCCCCGCGAACATTCGTGTCATATTGAAACCCGCATATGTTGAACTCGGCTGTGATTATTTTGGAGCACAATCGTCCAGTGAAACGTTTTTACCCGCCGCAGTGAATTTCACTGTGTTTTTGTTTGTGTTAAGTGAGCGAATGTTAATTGTATGCAAACTGATAAGAGAACAGAACCAGCGGCTTAAGGAGAACGAGACCAGGGTAAGTCTTTGGCCTTTCCTACTCATTTTCCTCTTGCAAACGCTAAGGCAATTCAATTCGTTTTTGTTTGGCTTAGTCTATATCGCATCCGCAATACCGCAATCCCCCGCACAATTGCGTACGAAAGAGTTGCGCACAACCATTTAATGTAAAAATACCTTTTATTAGGATTTTTCGTTACACGCATTTTAACTCGCAGGGCCTCAGACAATCTATTGTGATGTCAATAAAATATTCTTCTTGACATTCAATTTGAAATAGATTAGCTGATTTTGAACGTACCTCAAAATTAAATACTGTTTTAAAGGCTCCTAAAAAGACTTATAATTAGACTAAACGTGACTTTTAATTTTAATTTTAGTATGCAGCTAAAAATCTTAATGGGTTGAACGCAAATACAGCAAAGTTTTTAAAAACCCTTACCGATAAGTTTTTGCCAACTGTATTTGCCGCTGCCAACGATACTATAAAACACATTTACCGAATTATAATTTTAAGTACTTGTCAAATCTCGACCGAAAATACGTTTGGCGTATTTCTGTTTTATAGAATTATCTCAAATTATTCGGGAATTTAAACCATGGTAAACTTTTAAACGAGATTTTAATGTTTTATAATAAAAAAAGTTTATTAATGTTAAAACATATAATTTAACCCCTCCAGCATTTTAAGGTTATATATGACCGGGCGTATCAAAACTTAATTCTTTTGACGTTAGAAAGAGAAATAATAATTGTTTTCAGTCAGTCTCAAATATCTATTCTGGATATCATTAATAAAATCTTAAAAATATTCAAAATGAAAAATTCATATTTTTCGCCGCTATCGTAAAAATCAACTTAACTTTAAAAAGTATTTCTGGTTTTTTACTACATGAACAAGATAAAAGCGAATTTACAAATTCCCAGAAAAAAAAAACAATGTATTTTTAAAATATCGAGTTCTCTCATTTTTTTACGATTGGCGTAAAAAAATGTAAAAATGTGGTTAGTGTTTTTTTTTCACGTAAGATTTTAATATTTTATTATTAAGAAATAGTAATGTTTAAATGAATACACCGGAAAGCTAATTTTATCTTGTTTCTAAAACAGTATTTATTTTTACGGAAAGTTAAAAAATAAGATTTATATAGCCCATTTGAAATACACAGAAACATTGCAAACTGAACAAATGTGTGGAAAATACTGAAGGTATGTTTTAATTTTAATTTTAATTTTTACTATGACATGTAACATAACATTTTTTTATGTTATGTTACGAGTACATGTCTGACCATAATAAAAAAGGAGAGAGAACGAATTTTATGAGGACTTATTATGTGTTGACAGATCTGCCCGAGTGGTTTTTATAACAATCTTTCTCCAACCAAAACTTTTACAAACAATTTGTCAATTTGAATGGAAGATACCCTCAGTATTACCGTTGCTTGAAATGGTTTTAGCCGTGTTTGGTGAACAGATCTGAAAACCCAGGTAATCCCTCAACTTCCTCTTCCCATCTCCTTCCCCTCCCTACATTCAGCCTCACAACATACCCCAATCGGGGATTACATAGTCTCACTGGCTCCAGACTCTTGTGAGGTATTCACAGAAAATATAAATAAATTAAGTTGCCATTTGATTGCTTTATTGTCATTTTGCATTTATTTAGGTAGGTACCTAGGTTTATTTTTTTACAAGTTAAGTTACATATCAATGTTTCAAGATTTTTCCATTTACAGTTTTGTATAATAAACAGAGTTTATAACAGGTATATTTAGAATTTACAATTTATTTATTTATTAATCTTTGAGAAATCAACTGTCAATTTTATATATTTTTTTACACTATAAAAAATATGCAATCAATTAAAAGTTTCTTCCTTGTATGAAAAAACGAACAGAGTTATAAATTTCAAAAAAAAAAAATTAATTAAGAGGAAGACAAAAAAAATAAATTTAACAGAAACAGAAACCAAAAAGCTACTCACTACAATTTGCCAGAAAACACTATTTTGTGGACTTTTTATATTTATACAGCTTGCAATTAAGAATGTCCACTTTTAACGTGGTATGGTATTTATTACATAACCTGTTGAAGCAAAAAATATGTTTACAGTTTGTTTTGCATTGATCAACTTCATAATTATTGAATAAGACAGCGGAGCGTGTAAAGCGCGCAGGTACATTAAAATAACTCTCCTTTATAATGTTCAACCCATTCTACTATTTTTTTTCCATTTACTGCTTTCAAATTTCTTTTAATTTTCAAAGCTCTGCACAATTTTTTTTTTATATTTACAAAACGAAATTCCAATCAATTTTTCATATTTTGATTTCGTTATTTCAAAACTCACTGCTTTCATAGAAGCGGGTTAGCACACAAAACACCATTTTGGGATTAATCAAATCTCCGAACCAACATATTTCCGTAGTTTTCAATTCGCCATACATTTTTCCGGCGTTAGTGCTTAATTAAATCTGCCAATTTTACAATTTGATTCCGATGAGTCCGACTACGTAATTTTTTTAATGGGAAGTTATTGAATAAGCTATTGTTTATTACATATGAATGAAATACTTTATTTTTATCCTGACGTAGAAGCCATTGGCTTTGAAACATGTAGATTATTATTGGTTGAAAAGTGGTGTACACAAAGTATTTCATTTACATATGTAGCAATTGACGCTCCTAGAAGGTTCCAGAAAGACTACCGATATAAAATGCATGGACCGCGAACGTATGAGACATTTTGCAAGGCACAATTAATTGCGTAACTTAAATATGTACCAGCTACCTACTGCCTACGAGCACCTACTTGCGACGTCCGAGCGAACTACCTACGTCAATACAATTGCGAGTTTTACTAGGTACATTAGGCGCATCCGCCACTGCCTAGGCATAATTTTAGCGCCATCGAAACATCGATCAAAATGACTCCACAAAGTAATTTTACAACTATTGAAAAGTTTTTTTTTGTTTACTGGATGTGAAAGAATATCTCTTGATAAATTCATCAGCTCCACACGTTCAAATCTTCGTGGCAATCTTTAATATCATGTGGCTTGGCTCATTTTGAACATGATTTCTCATATTTGCAATTTTTTGCTTTGTGCTTGAAGCCATTGCAATTAAAGCATCTTATAATGCCGAAATTGATTCGACGTTTATCCTATGCAATATTTATTTTTTCTTTTTTTAACATCCGCTGTTATGTATTTTATGAGTTATGCCTAAATACGACAAAGAATAAGGACGGGTTTTTTTCGGAGAATTTGAACAATTCATCAAATTTCAACGTTCATTTTCGGGTTCTGTGAAAGTCGTATTCAAGTTCTGTTATTGTATAATTATTGTCTAATTGCTTGACAGAACTGAAATAAAAACAGAACCTGAAAAAACCATTCGTTGAACTTGAAAATGGATGTTGAAATTTGATGTATTGTTCAAATTCTTCGAAACAACCCGTCCTTAGTTTTAGATGTACTGTAAAGTGTCTTTAATGTAATAAAAAATAAGTTAAAAGGTTTATACTAGACATAAAAATGTAAATTATTTTGTAACAAAATAAAAATATACAAAAAAAAAAATCTTTTTCATTTTGCGTTATTTCTGGATCTCCACATTTTAAAAATTAATGGCTTTTTATATTTTACTATAGCGACTATTTAAACATTGTGCATACAAAATATGATAGTGACTATATGTGTAGTGTTACATTTTACATTATTACATTCGATTAAACTTTTCTATTGGCTTTATATAAGGTAAGGATGTTGTGGAGTTTTGTCACAAAATAAATGCAGTTCCTTTGTCCTAATGTGGTTTTATGGCTTAGAAAATTTTTTGTATCATTGTGATTTGATCTAGTGTAATGAATACATGGTATTATAGAGGATTCAGTACTTACATGCGCCTAAAGGATCTCATTAAGCGGCATTTCTTTAACCTTCATCTTATCTTACATTCTCAACGCCATATTATGAATGTTTAGCCTTATGTTTAGTCCGTTAAATGTATTGTAATAATATTTATAATCTAAATCATCATCAAAAATAATTATTTCATTTGTTTCTATGTACTGAGAGAAATCTATTTTTGCCCTCAGGATAAATAAACAGAACTTAATTAATAAAACATTAATTTAAGAATTTTTTATCGTTTTACCTTGATTTATCCATACAAATATTTTTTTTTAGAATGCAAAAATATTCAGATTTTCGTGAACACGTGTACCGACGTGATGATAACATATTCGTAATTTAGTACACTTTTAACAGTTAATTCATTCATTAGGCCAGCAATCTCATTATTTACCGGAATTACAAAAAAATTTAAGGGATTCTTAGAAAATTATTACAGTTATTTATCTCCGTGTGGTATTAACTCTGGTTCAAAGAAATTGAATTTGTTTTTAATGTAAGTGTCATTTTCAAAATTGGAAATGATTGTGTGAAGAATTCAGACAAGCGATAAAATACCAGGGTGTAAAAATAATATAATATTTGAACTGCGCTAGTTATATTTGGAACTGCGCTAGTTATACCCATGTTATATCACTAAAGTAATAGATCTTTCTTGGCAGCAGCATTTTTCCAAGAAACTTTTCTGTTATTTGTAGTATTGTTGCAAGAAGGTGATGAATTGTGTTTTTCCCTGTGCTTGAAATCAAACGGGTTTGTTTTTCCTTCCAGAACAGGCACACAGTAAGATTTCTTTGCAATTGTATTTGAAATTCAAACTACAAATTCTCGTGCAAAATTTATAAGAAGCTGCCTTTCTCGAAAATAAGGGTTTTACAACCTCTGACCAGCTAAGACCAACCTTTTATTCTGCTTAATTAATAAAATTAAAATTAGATTATTAAATTAATAAAACAAAATACCCAAATAATTTTTAAAACTACTTTTCTTTAACAACTTTGGAAGATTAAACCATCAATGTAATATAGAAGAAGATAATTCTTATAAATCTAAAAGAAACACGAAACAGAACAAAACACAGAAAAAAATATATGACGGTCGGAATCGATCCCAGTATCTCTGTTTTACCGGACAACATATTTAACCACTCGACCATTGAGACCTAATTATTATACGTCATTTTTGTCGATCTCATATTTCGATTTAACAACATCAATTTGTCCCATATTTTTGAACGATTACAAAAGATGATTTCTAAAGCATTGATTTGTAACTTATATAGTATTGTATACATTCAATGATATATTACATCGATGGTATAACATTCAAAAGTTATAAAAGAAAAAGCACAAAACACGATCACAAAATCAAATACATTTATCGTCATCTACTTACACGACCAAATTTGGAATTAACTCCTTACAATACACTGCACATAAACAATATAACGCATTACCTAGTAATTTAAAACTTCCGGCAACGAACAAAAAAACAATGACAAAATCAAGCTATTTCCTTAGCAGTTTCATTAACCCATTTACGCCTGCCGTGCCCAAACGAGGACGCCTTCAAATCTACCCACCATTTTGTTATTAATGTGGTAAGTTTTGCTAACAGTGCATTATTGTCGAGTTAATTGATGTGTCTTACATTTTATATCAAACATTCTGGATAACACCATTTATAAAAAGTATTTTAGTGTCATAAATAAAGTGAATCTCAGAGTCGCGGTGATTACCAAATGTAAGTATTTTTTTTTATATGTTTACGTTCGTAAATTTTTAATTTTTCTACATAATCTTAATGAACACTTTGTTTACTTTGGAATAAAAATTTGATAAGGTAAAATATATAATTTACTGAACTGTGAACTACTTTTTTTGTTGGTGTCCCCAAATAGGGACAGTGGGCACATAAAGAGTAAAATATTCTTTTTTTTACAGAGTTTTGACTGCACATAAATATGTCAAAACGGCAATTTGAAGTAAGCGATAACTATCATGGACTCCAGGAGGCCCTTGATGCTATTATGGCAGAAGAGGACTCAGATGTTGAATTTGATATCGTTGCTCTTCCCCCAGAAACAAGTATCCTCACTGACGAAGAAAAAGGCGATGAAGACAATATTATTACCAATGACATGCCAAGAGATATTCCTGGAAATATCGAAGTTTTTGTAAACAGAAACGAAGAAGATTGGGACAGTTCTGATGAAGAGCCTTTGTCGAATTCCGCTAGAAGGCAACGATGCAATGTTGGGCCCCGTTGGCGTAAATGCGAGCCTAGCTACGATCACATGCCTTTTGATGAGAATAATGTACAACAATGATGCAAAAACCTAATTACTGATCTCAAAGGTAAAAATCCTGTTTCAATTTTCGAGAAGATTTTTGATCAGGAAGTAATCGATATGATTCTTCAATATTCTGATTTGTATGCATCACAAAACAATAAACATGATATCAATATTATCGTTGGTGAGTTGAAAACATTTTTGGCCATTCTATCTCTATCTGGTTATCACACTTTGCCTCGCGAACGTCTATTGTGGTCTTTAGACGAGGACTGTAATGTACCTGTTGTTTCTAAGGCAATGACGAGAAACAGATTTTTAGATATCAAAAAGTACCAACATTTTTGTGATAATACTGTAGCTGCTGAAACATCAGATAAAATGTTCAAGATGCGAACCCTTGCTGAGGTTCTCATGAAGAAATTTATGCAATGGGGAGTGTTTCACACAAATCTGTCAATAGATGAATCCATGGTGAAATATTTTGGACGTCATCCGTCGAAACAATTTATTCGAGGTAAGCCTGTACGCTTCGGTTATAAAAATTGGATGCTCGCTAGTGCTGATGGCTACTGCTACAATTTTGATATTTATTGCGGCAAGTCGCAAATACCCACCGATGAGCCTTTGAGTACACGAGTTGTGAAAAACCTGTTGAACAAGCTAAACACAGATCCTAGAGACCATGTTGTGTTCTTCGATAATTTTTTCACTAGCTATGCATTGCTGCGGGATTTATGGGAATCTGGCTACAGGAACTGTACGTGAGGGTAGGACCTGCAAATTTCCTCTCACACCCGTCAAGGAGATGAAAACGAAAAGTCGTGCTGACTTTGACGACCGGTTCAACACGGTCAATAAAATATTGTTTGTTCGCTGGCTGGATAACAGCGTTTGTACAATGGGAACAAACTACGATAATTTTCTTCCGAGCTCAATCTAAAAGAAGAAAATCGATGAAAATATTCCTCAAATATTTATGAATTACAACAGAGGCATGGACGGTGTCGATCAAGCCGATCAGTCGATTTCAACGTATCGAACTTCAATACGAGGCAAGAAGTGGTGGTGGGTGTTATTTACATACATGTTCGATCTACACATACTTAGTAACGACGTGAAGATGGACCAGCTACAATTTCACCCATCAGCCTCTGTAGTGCTCAATTTACAGTTTGATGGTTTTGACCACTTTCCGGAGAAGTTGACAAAACAGTTGCGACGCACTATTTGCCATAGTAAGGCACGTGAGGAGTGCAAAAAATGCAAAAAAACTTTGTGTATCGAAAAACCATCCTTCGAGAAATACCATACTGAATGTGCCCAGTGTCCCCATTTGAGCACGGCACTTTTTTTTCTAGTAAATAAAAAAAAATTAAATATATTTTTTTTATTTTTGTTAAAAAACTCTATTTCCTACTACATAAAATGAATTTATTCTTTTTTCTACGATTACTTTAGTCTTGGGCGTAAATGGGTTAATGACTAACACAATCTTTCTCTGGAACTCCAAAATAACATCTGCGTTTATTTATGTTAATGTATTTTGTTTATTTGCCTTGTCCTTTCTAATGTTGTCTTTCCCGAAATGAGTTTTATAAACTCATTGGGAATAATACATTATTACTTTGTTATCATTTTGTAATGTATTATCTTGTGATAAAAAAAATAAAAAATTATTCCAATAAAAAATGATTATTCACTTTAACTTTAAGTAAAGTCAATGCGTATCCCATATACAAAAAAACATAAATTTTTATCCGGGACACTTGAGATTCCCAGTTGAGACCGTTATCTTTAAATTTTTTTCTGTGTATTGTTATAAATCATGTTTCGTTTAGTTTTATTATTATTATTGCCTTCTTCAATGATATATTACTTTGATAGTGTAACCTTCAATAAATAAAATTATTATTATTATCGGTCTGGTGGGTGACCTCAATTCCGAAGTGAAAAATTATTTGAAATGACTTCATCCATTTGAAGTGATTATATTTGAATAGCCAGATCATCACCCTTTTACTTTTTCCATTCTTTTGTAATTCACCTCATCTGCTTTACCAATTTAATTTGTCTGTGCGTTAGTTCTGCTTGAAATTTTATTCAACGATCTTAAATTTATTCTTGATTTGTCTGAAAAATTGGTGCTAATTGTTTGAAGAAGACAAGTACCTACCTTCAACTTAAAATCACGTTAATGGCAGATCTTTCAGTTTCTTGTCTCTGAAGCCGACGGTTTAAAACACTAAGTTAGTAAGCAAATTTTATTTAATATCAATTTTATATTTGACATAAATTGAATTTAATTTCAATTGTATATTTGATATAAATTTAATTCAATACAATTGTATATTTGACATATTTAATATTATATCAATCGGAGGTTTGACATAAATTACATTTAATATTAATTTTATGTTTGACATAATTTTAATTTAACATCAATTGTATACTTGACGTAAGTTTAATTTAATATCAATTGTATGTTTAACATAAATTTAATGAAATATCATTTGTATATTCGACATAAATTCAATTTAATATCAATTGTATATTTGACATATATTAAGTAAAATAATACGTTGTAAGTATATTTGCTCAATTTGGCAGGCGGGTAAGGGTACCGACTGAATGGGTACGGGAGCCATTTATTGGATAACCGACACCCCTGCTATAGGTAACCGCAAGTGGTTCGCTACGTTTGGTGACTTAGCAGGGCTGCCTGGGTTCATGGGGTGAGGTTTTGTTCATTTCTTGGCGGCGGATGCGTTTGCCTACCTACTGCACGCGGATTGGATCGGGAGAGACTAATTGAGGGAGAAATTTTGACTTCTCCAGCTGGACTCTCGACCCATCCTTTTGTACCCTAGTGGTAGGGATGGATTCATATGTTTGTTAATTCTGGACCCATTGACTCCCAGACTCTTGCTTTTTTCCTTAATGGAACTTTCTCTCCTTCCTTTTCCAAAAAGTCCTTTCACACAGCATCCCCAAAGATGACATAGGCCTTGTTGGGATTCCTCCTCTTTTCTCTCTCTCTCTGATTATTTCCTGTAATGTTTTTCATGGCAGGTGTAAAGTAGGTCACCACTAATCATAAACCACCACAAAACCACATTTATACGAAAAAATTCCAAAAAAAAACATGAAACCACAATTCCTCATTCGTCTCCCAAAGTAACATTGTGTGAAGTGACTAACGATCGAAATAAACGGCCGCCCCATTATCAAACAGCTCGGTCCGCTGGGAAGTTCGATTCCATTGGCTTTTGGGTAAATTTGCCAGAAAAAACGACTGGCAGTTCACGCATTTTTATGGCAAAAAAATTACGGGACACTGTTCGCATTAAATTGTGTCAACCGGTTGGTATAATTCAATGAAGAGTCGACTGTAAAGGACGCAGACTAAAATTCAAGTGGTGCGTAATGCAAAATGTCGGCGGTCACTATTTTTTTAAGGAACTACACGGAGAGATGGAATTTTTCCACTCTCCATCGAATAACTACTCTCCAAGAAAACTCTTTCAATATAAATATTTCCTGAAAATCATTTTTTTCCTGCACGGATTCATAAAACAAGAAGTCAAAATATAAGTCATATTTGTTGTGAATGGATTCTTGAAATAATAATTCCTTCTTAACAGTAAAATACTGTTTTTATCGATATGATTTTAGATTTTCACGGCCAAAAGTATTTTTGTTATTTGTTTTTGGGGTGTTATGCCGTGTTGCGCTAACTCCTTCTTTAGCCAACGTTTCGGACAGCATTGCAGTGTCCATCATCAGGGCAGATGTGTTATTTGAGGTTGTGTTAAAATGTGAGCTTATGTATGAGGTTGTGATACCGTGTTGCCAGCTCCAACCCTCTGAGCTAACATTAACGTATCATTTTTTTATTTAAAGTGGTTTTCTTCGTTTAGCTCTGGTGTAGCCGTCAATTACCGGATACCAAGAACTATTGAGCTTAGCTCCATCTTCTCTATTAAGGTTTACGGGATTTTTATGAATTTCAATGGCCTCCGTAATCAGCCTTGCTCTATAAGTTTTGGGTCTCCCCAGGATTTCAGGAACAAATCCAAATTAATGCCCGGTGTCAATCAAATGCTCGGCAATTGCCGATTTGTCAGGGTGGCCGAGTTTACAAGCTGTGAAGTGTTCTGAAATCCTTTTGGAGATAGTCCGCTCTGTTTGGCCTACATAGACCTTGTCACATCCGGAACAGCTGAGTTTATACACTCCATCTGTTTCCAGAGGAAACTTAGTCTTTGCAGACCTCAGTAAGTCCTGTATCATTTTCGTTGTTCCGAAGACAGTCTTGATACTTTCCTTTCTCAATAGCCTGGCAATTCTGTCTGTCGCATTGTGCACATAAGGCAGGAAGACTAACACATCTGCCCTGATGATGGACACTGCAATGCTGTCCGAAACGTTGACTAAAGAAGGAGTTAGCGCGACACGGCATAACACCCCAAAAACAAATAACAAAAATGTTTTTATCGAGATTAAAAACATGATTTAAGATTTTCACGGCCAAAAGTATTTTTGTTATTTGTTTTTGGGGTGTTATGCCGTGTCGCGCTAACTCCTTCTTTAGTCAACGTTTCGGACAGCATTGCAGTGTCCATCATCAGGGCAGATGTGCTAGTATCTGCACAAAACGAAGACAGAATTGAACAAGAGTCGAAAGGCTGTGTCTCCCTGCCTTATGTGCACAATGTGACAGACAGAATTGCCAGGCTATTGAGAAAGGAAAGTATCAAGACTGTCTTTGGAACAACAACAAAGATACAGGACTTACTGAGGTCTGCAAAGACTAAGTTTCCTCTGGAAACAGATGGAGTGTATAAACTCAGCTGTTCCGGATGTGACAAAGTCTATGTAGACCAGACAGAGCGGACTATTTCCAAAAGGATTTCAGAACACTTCAGAGCTTGTAAACTCGGCCACCCTGACAAATCGGCAATTGCCGAGCATTTGATTGACACCGGGCATTACTTTGAAATTGTTCCTGAAGGCCTGGGGAGACCCAAAATTTATAGAGCACGGCTGATTACGGATGCCATTGAAATTCATAAAAATATCGTAAACATTAATAGAGACGAAGGAGCTAAGCTCAATAGTTCTTGGTTTCCGGTAATTGACGGTTACACCAGAGCTAAACGAAGAAAACCACTTTAAAAAATATACGTTAATGTTAGCTCAGAGGGTTGGAGCTGGCAACGCGGTATCACATCCACATACATAAGCTCACATTTAACCACAACCTCAAATAACACATCTGCCCTGATGATGGACACTGCAATGCTGTCCGAAACGTTGGCTAAAGAAGGAGTTAGCGCAACACGGCATAACACCCCAAAAAAAAAAAAAAAGAGATTAAAAACTCTTATTATCAGGAATCGCGTGTCTAGGAATTGAAATGCCTTTGACTTTGTTTGATGATCAAATTGGAAAAGCCAGATACTTTCCCACCATCCTCTGCCCCATCTCTTTGATGTCATAGTCTCATTGGCTCCAGAGGGTTCTGAACTCCTGAGAGAATTCTTATTATTTTATATTTTCTCTGCCATGCTCTCAAAATCTCTCTTATTTTTGAAACCTCACGGTTCTCCGTACAAAGATAATCACTGTAGAGGGGCAGCCCTATATACTACCCTTTGTACAACCGATATTTCGAATAAGTCAGAAACCACTACAATATATCTACACTAAAGCCATCTTTATTTAACAATTTTTCTCGAACTATCACAATATCAAAAACAAATCAGGAGAAAATGTTTTTTTAGTTGCTATGGTTTCATCGGTTTTCTTAATTTGAAAAACTTGTTTTTGTTTATTTAAAATCATTCAAACTTACATACAATTATTACTACAAAATTTCTTCAAATACTACTATTTTATGTTGGACAGAGTAGATCGAAACATCCGATTTCGACTGTAAATATAAATGTATTGACCAGAACGGAGGCCACCTTCTAGATATCGAGAAGTAATTTAACAAAAACTAGGACGAGTTGTTTCAGACAATTTGAACGATTCTTCAAGTTCCATAGTTTATTTTCAAGTTCCGTGAAAGTTATTTGAAGTTCTGTTATTATTTCAGCTCTGTCAAGTAACGAGCCTATAATGATATCCTAACAGAACTTCAATAGGACTTTCGCGGAACCCGAAAACGATCGTTGAAATTTGATGAATTGTTCAAATTTTATGAAACAACCCATCCAATATGTACCACTGTGTAGAGGAAAAAGAGTGAACATGATATCTCTGATACTGATGTTTTAAGATTTTTTTAAATAAGGAAGTTTGCGCGGCACCATATATTAGTGACATCTCAAATGGATACAGAAAATTGAAAAAATAGCTAAAAAAAAAAACTAATTATTAATTTTCTTGTAGTTCTTTTATCTTTGGTATAATTACGTTAATGGCTCCGTTTTGAATTTATTTTCTCCCACACGCACGCACCGTCGTAAATTCCACATAATTGTTCGCATAAACTATGAATTACTACCAGGAATTTGTGTAATTTTTAATGTGGAAAATTGGTCCGGGAGCGTCATTCACAGTGTTAAATGCTGGGGGTATACTTATACGCAATCATTATTCAAATCACTTGTGTGATTGAATCATTAAGATTGTATTTTCAAGGAACTGTTGCTAATCAAATTTTACTCTGTTACAGACTTAGAATAATGAATTTTAATAACGGGTAGGAACGTATTAACACTTGGTGTATTTTGTGATCTTGTTGTGAAGTCACTTTAAATGATCTGAGAGATTCTTATCCTTATTTCAGATTTTAATAATACAAATGGAAACAATCAAAACTTTAAAATTTTCAAAAATGGAGAATTTTTTTACGAACCATTTGTTGCTTACCGATTTGCTTTTTGTGAACCATCACTTTATACGAAACTAAAAAAAAACTAAAAATTACACAAACGTATTTAAAAGGTTATTTGTCACTTTACTTTTTTTTCTTTAAAAATTAATAAAAATAAAAATCGACAAATTTTATTGAATTATTTTTTTTGGAATATTTTAAAATTTCTTGAAAGTCTCTATGGTAAACTTTTAAATGTTAATACAGAGCGCGGTGTTGCTTCTTTCGAAAATTGCTTAAATCGTACATTTCACCGTAATACACTGCCATAGAACGACTTTTATGGGTTCGTCTCAGTAAGCCCGTAAAAGGCACAAAATTACCCGAGGGGTATTACATTAAACTTACATCAATATGTCGGTAGATCCATTCAAATTCTACTGCCAATGTAAATATAATTTCTCTCTGACATTCTTAGAGTGGCATTTTTGTTTAATTTTTTAAATTCTTATTCTTACTAAGAAATAGACATTCCAGTTTTGCAACACTCCCTTTAGCCACACAACATACCTCAATTAGGAACACCATCGTCCAACTTTTTAGAAATTCCACCTTTTTTTCCCATAATAAAATATTTTTAGATAGAAGCATATTTATTTTCCCACACAAACAATTCAACTTTTTCACCTAAAAACTACCCTAATAAGTTTCGAAAATAGTATATTTTTTACTTAAAAAATCAAGTAGAATCACCCCCCAAAGTAACTACCACTTTACCTCCAGGCACCCTGTATAATTGCTAATTGGTTATACCCTTGATGTTCACTCCTCAGAATTAACATTAACTATTTTAAAGTCTAAAATTGTAAAAAGCTCTTCGAGATAGACATTTATCTTATTCATAATGCTTCTTAATTGGGAACTGCTAGAGATTGTACGTTAATTACGAATTATCCAAAATTATACAGTTGAGATTAAAATTTATTATTCTGAAAAATATACATAGGTACCTCTTTAAACCGCTGAAGTTTCCAAGTTATTTTTGTAATAAAAATATTATATTTGAGGTAGATATATTATTTATTAAAGGTTTTAAGCAAACAAGTCTTGAAAAAATATGTTATCTGCAAATATGTTTACAATTTTCTTTGATCTTTGGAATACTCGTGGAAACATTATTTCAGTTATTGAGTTAAATTCGAGAACAACCTTCGATTACCGTAATATTGGGAGACTTCGATCATTGCGGATTATTAACTAGCTGGACTCCCCGGCGTTTCTCGAGCTTCAGACAAAGTATTTAATAATCATACTTAGACAGTGATTTTCCTTTTGTTATGAAGGTCAAGTGTGCAAAATTTCATCAATTTCGGATTGAATTGATTCGTAATAAAAAAAAAAAAACGCCTGCTGCCACAGACAACCTCCTTTACATAAATAGTGAACCCGGCATTGCTCGGGGTTATTCATGGTTTTTAGTAATGTTTTGGTGTTGTGAGTTCTAGTAAACTGAGTGTAGGTGAAAATAATAATATTTTCAAAAATTGAAATGTACATCTAGATATTGGATTCACGTATCTTGCTATGTCTTCCTCGGGCGTCCCAGACTGCTTCTACCATTCACTTCCACGTCATACAATCTCACAACACTCCTTTCTTCATTCATCCGCTCTCCATAACCAAACAATAAGCATCCCTTTCTTAATCTTATCTTCGCCTCGCTTTACCACAAATAAGTGCCAATTTCTTTTGCTGTCTTCCTCGGTTGACCTCAACATCTTATATCATTCGATTCCACGACGTACATTCTGCTTACACACGTTTCTTAGTTCACACGCCACATTCCACCACACATAATTATTTGATTCACTTGATCATGCCATCGGACGTCCAGAACTTCCACTTCATAATTCGATATCCTTATCACATAAAGAGACGGTGAAATCTCAGACTGTTATATTACACCCGAAAAATTATGCACAGTTACATTTCGTTTAAAAAATGGAAACAAATCGTAATAAAACAGAGAAAAATCTACAAAAACTTCGTGGGAGAGTCTTAAGTGAATGAATCACTCGGATTAATATTTTATTAATATTAATATTTTAACTTTAAATGCAAATGATGAATGATAAAAAAATCTCAATTCATTTGTGAAAAGCCACCTTTATTAAAAAAAGAGGTTGAAAATTCTGAATATATGCAGAAGAGAAATATCTATGTACTTGAAAAAAAAGTATTAACTAAGTTACATATCGGCACATTTCACTTCTATAGTAAAATTATTGTTTTTTAAACAAACCAAATTGGTTTTTTCAATAATTGCAATAAACATTAAGTATTTTATTTTCATGTAAAAAATGTGTGCTTGTTTTATCATTCAAAATACTTAATTCAACAAAAAAATATTAGAAAAATTATTTAACACCTACCGTCGATATGTCTATTTAAAAAATTTAAACACTTATGTCTATTCAAAAAATGCATTATTAATACCTAGGCTAAAATTTTGAATAATTTTTACAGTAATGTAATATTTTGATAATCGGATACTTTTAAATAAAATAACTCTTTTTAATTATAAATCTAAATAGTTATTTAACTTTTATATAAATGTAAGTATGTAGATATTACCCATTGTAAACATTTATAAATTTCTATTGTATATAAATAAAACAGGTAAATAAATCAATTTTTGAAATTCTGAATTAGCCATTTCGTATACACCTACAATACCTGTATAGAAAATAAGAATTAAAAAATAAAACGCTTTGGGAAGATATTTCGCTATGACAAAACGCTTCTCAATTAATGGATTGTCCCTCAGGGAAATGACATATTAGAAGATAGTGGACCCCGTAATGCTTTGCTATTGCTGATGTCTTTCTCGGACGTCTTAGACTTCCTCTACCATTCACTACTTGTGTGTTATTGTTAAATACTACATTACATTGATTATAATTCTACTCCGTATCTCATTCCTGCACAGCACCGTTAATTCGAAATCATATACTTATTTCACTGTTAATTTGAAATCATATATTTAATTTACCGTTTATTTGAAATCATATACATACTTAGTGCACCGTTAATTCAAAATCATATACTTAATGCACCGTTCATTTGAAATCATTTACATACTTAGTGCACCGTAAATTTGAAATCATGTACTTAGTGCACCGTTAGTTTAAAATCATATCCTTAATGCACCGTTTATTTGAAATAATATACATACTTAGCGCACCGTTGATATGAAATCATATACTTAGTGCACCGTTAATTTAAAATCATATACTTAGTGCACCGTTTATTTGAAATCGTATACATACTTAGTGCACCGTTAATTTCAAATCATATACATACTTAGTGCCGTTTATTTGAAATCATATACATACTTAGTGCACCGTTAATTTAAAATCATATACTTAATGTAACGTTTATTTGAAATCATTTACATACTTAGTGCACCGTAAATTTGAAATCATGTACTTAATGCACCGTTAATTTAAAATCATATTCTTTTGCACCGTTAACTTGAAATAATACACTTAGTGCACCGTTTATTTGAAATCAATGTTTGTTACTATATGGATGTGGCTAGTGCCTTAAAATCCAATTACATTGTTGATAGTAGGGAAAAATTATTGGATTATCCGTTTCCATTGAAATGATAGAAACGTTATAGAAATATTACATATTTTCGCGTTATTTAAAAATGGTTGAAGTAATTGACATACGCGGTTATTGTTTTAATTAAGATCGGCGTGAGTGAATTTGTTCCACAGCGCAGCGAAAAGAGTGGTTCCCATTCGGATTTTCAATAATCGAAACGATTCATAAATGTTCAAACAGAGTATCATTGCGATACGTACAATGGTGATGTGTAAAATGTGCATTGCGTATCATGGGCCGTTTATTACAGGTATTGCGTATCATGATAACATATAATACAGTGTTGCAAATCACGGGTTTTGCGTTTCCTGGGAGACGCTTACCATAATGTGTGAAACGCATTATTTTTTCCATAATTATTTATTATATGAATTTAGAATACATACTGTGAAATATGTTTAATTTTTCAAATTCTTATCCTTACTAAGAAATAGAAATTCCAGCTTCGCAACACTCCCTTAAGCCACACAAAATACCTCATTTAGGAACGCCATCGTCACACTTTTTAGGAATTCCAGCTTTTTTTCCTCATAGTAAAATATTTTTACATAGAAGCATATTTATTATCCCACACAAACAATTCAACCTTTTCACCTAAAAACTACCCTAAAACCTTTCGAAAATAGTATCCTTTTTACTAATAAAATCAAGTAGAATCACCCCCCAAAGTAACTACCACTTTACCTCCAGGCATCCTGTATATTTGCTAATTGGTTATACCCTTGATGTTCACTCTTCAGAATTAATATTAACTATTTTAAAGTCTATGTGAAATGTGATGGTGATATACGAGTATAATGGCGATATGTATTTATTGATTTATTGGGCTTTTACAATAAGATTACAAATTCAATTGAAAACAACAATAATTAAATATTTAAAAATAAAGCATGAAAAACAATTATCACGCTAACTCAGAACTCTTGAAAAAAATATAAAAAGATATTATGAATACATAAGCTTCTTAAACATGTGCATATTTATTTTTATTTTTTATTAAATGTGTCAAAATTTAAATCGAAAATATAAGCAACATCTATTAATTCATTGCCCAGTCTATGAATACTGTCCATGACAGAATTGAACACAAAATTACTATTGGGATATAATGTGTTCCATCTAGTATTCTTCGGATGTACATGTAATGACAACAAATTAATAGCGTCAGGGCAGTCAAATCTTGAATTAACAATTTTATACAATGAAAGAAGATCAAATATTTTTCGCCGTTAGATTATTTCGATAAATTGATATTACTTCGTAAATTCACAAAATTGATTAAATTTATATATTCATAAGGCGTAAAAATTTATTTTGAATTTATTCAAATTGTAAGTAATGAGAGTTATAATTAAGAGACCTAGTGAATGAATTATATTTTACCGGCCTTCTAACCAGAGATGTGTGTAATAATTTAATTTCATGTACTCGGTGATACATTTCATGTTTATACTTTTTCTGGGCGTTGAGAATCATAATGCACTCTTATATGCTCCGAAAGCGAAACCTATCAGAACGCGCCAGTAAACAGAGCGACCCAACTGCTTAACCATTCTGCATTAGCCATCGACATTTTCAATGTCACCTACAGACAATTCAGTAACTATCTTTTAACACATGTCACAAAATAGTAAAACTGCCTCTGTAAACTTTTTAATTTGCAATCTTCTCCATGATATATATTGGTGTATAACCGTTTTATGGAGAACATGAAAAAAAAAAAAAAATACATGATGGCCGATAAGAATCCTAAGCTATGCGAATCATAGGTGAAATATCATACTTGTTATAATTATAATCATAAATTTGTGTATCGTGGATAATATTTATAAAAATAATGCGTAACATGGATGATACATCTCAAAATTAAAATTAAAAAATGATTATTAAACAATTAAAATTGATACTTTTTCTCTTTTCCCAATGATCAGAAAGCCAGTCCGCTGCAATAATTGTAAAGTACAACGTCAATTCTACGAACTTCGTGAATTAATAAAATAATGTTGTTGCGCAAAATGCAGCCAACCTCCCGTTAGGTCGGTCTAGGCCGTGATCCGACCATTTTTTTTTCAATCTGAACGCATCACATTAAATAATTTGTAATTGGGTTTGAGTCGGCTGGCTGCCGTTCCAATAAACGACAAATCATTCTGGTTTGGTACGATGCAATTAATAATTCCTACGGATGGACGATTTATTTTGGAACATAGTCATTTTGCTAACCTTGCTATTTGTTTCAATATCTCGTAATTCACAAAAAAATGATGGTTACGCCGAACGATGGTTACTTTGGACATACGTAACCGCTGTACTTGGAAGAATGATTGTGCATTCCTTTAATTAAAAAAAAACAAAAACAAATAATGTAGCATCTAATTCGACAATTAACCGATCTCTTCATACTCTAAATAATATTTGTCTTAACTTTAACATTGACATTTTTTCGGATTCACTGCCCTAATTCAAACGTGGCATCATGTCAATAATTTAAAGAATTCAATTCGTATACATACAGACACACACACACACACATACAAACACTCCCACATAAATTACACACGTCACACACACACACCTATAAACTACACAAGTCACCTGGTAATTAAGGAATATACATAACACTTAGCAGACATTACAAGGAAACATATCATAGGTACACAACATGAAGTATCTTATTCCTGTATATTGTTTTATCTCTGTAAATCATGTACTGTTTGTTTCTGTAATATAAAAAAATATAAAAAATAATAAAAATAAAAACCTACCTCGTATCCCTGTCTTCAGTTCGACGACCGCTTTCTCAGAGTTCTAATTATCGCTGTCCTGCTCTGATCACCAGTGTGCCACGCATAGACATATGAATATTAGTAGACCTGCCCTAAGTGATTAAAAGCGTATTATCCCCACTCCCCATACCGGTTCCATTGGAGCCGGCTGGGCTCGCGTATGGCCTCAAGTGAAATTTGAAAACGTGACGTCATCATTCTTGTGCGAACTATGGTCGAGGCATCATCGGTTCATTTTACGAAATAACACGGCAAAATGTTGACTTGTGATATGAAAACTTGTAAAAATAGATGTGAAAAAGAGAATAAACCCAATTGTCGTATTACATTCCATAAGTAAGCATTATTTTACTTTATTTTAAGCTTATTCACACCGTATTATATGGATCAGTTTTAGAAATATATACTATCACATCACAATCATCGTTGTTTACTGGGGTAAGTAAATTATGAAACATTTGTAAAAGTATCTTAACTAAATACTCTGAAACTAACTACGACTCTGCAAACAGAAGAAATTTACTTTGCCGAATTTGGACTTCGCAAATTAGTTCATAACGTGGCGAGTAATTTGCGCTCCCATGTAAAAATGTCTATTCATTCAAAAGCAAATTTTACTTTTAAGAACTAAATGGTGATATTATAATGCGAGATGCCTATTTACTGTCAGATTGATTTATTGACGAATCACAGTCAGCTTAACCCCCTTCGTTCTTCAACAGTTGATTTTACCCCTCGCCATTATCTTCTCGTCTATTAATTCCTATGTCTGTGGTGACACGCCACCAACCATCTTATAAATCTAATCCAATCCGCAATAGAGGCAGTGAAATCATCAGTACCGAGAGTAGAATTATTCTACAAATACGCGGTGAGTCTTCTCCCATTTCCTACGTGACATATTTCTCCTGGGTACGGTGGTTTGTTCGTACACTATATCAACACTAAATGGTCCTTTGACATATAACTTGCACAAATTACACATCAGTTTGTATGTCTCGAAAGTACCTGACTACTATAATTTACCCGGCTAACTGTACCTTTTATATATGGGTACCGGACAAGAGTTCCAACGGTAGACGGTGAGCCTATGTCATACCCAATCGGAGTTGAATGTGATAAGGTGGGAAAGAGATGGGTATGATTGAGGTGTGGAAATATCCGACTCTTCAGATTTGATTACCAAACACGTCTAAAGTCTAACAAATAATTATAAGCAACTAGCAGTTAAAAACTCGCTCCGCGGCTTTTTTGCTGCAAGGCCCTGCGGGTGGCACTTGGTTACTTTTAAGTTACATTTAATAGGTACATATTAGGTCATTCACAGAGAGAGGGTGAGTATATATTGTAAATGGATTATTACAATATAGCGCCCTTGAGGTGATATCTCACAAAAGCGGCGCTATACAAATTGTTCAATAAATAAATAAATATAATGCTTACATTTTATTGTGTACATATGCATTGATATACAACGGAAATAGATAAAATAATGTAATCTTATTAAACTTTATTTAAACACAAATAATTTTTTTTACATCACTTTATTATATCCCCGCCCACTCTTACCCCTCCCCCTCCTTCTACTTCTTCTTTCCAATTGTAATCTATATTTATTTTTTGACTTTTCTTGACGGAGTATACTTATTCCCGATGAAGTGAACTTTGTTCATGTAACATGTAGAGGTTGTATGTAATTAAGTGATGTAAACAAAGTTATTTATGTTTTAATAAAATAAAAGTAAAGTTCTTATTAAACGCTTGTTAATGGTCAAGTAATTTTGCGTATTGTTAGCTGCATATTTAAATATTCGCGCAAGTCATTCGGTTCGTTCTTTTACCGCCAGAGGGCCAGAGTGGTCGAATTTTGCCTGCAGACCCCCTATTCGGGATTTACCCGAATAATACGATGTGAATTCGACCAATCAGAGGGCCTAGATCGTCCAGACGCTAGCGTAATAATACTATCATATAATTAGTCATCCGAAATACTAATACAAATTGAAAATATCTCCCGAGTAAAAATAAATCCCGCCAACGGGAATTGAACCCTGAACTTTATTTTTGTAGGAAAGGCTTTGTTAGTGCTAAATTTCTCACTAGATGGCTTCGAGACAAAAGTTGGTTGTTTACAGGTGGAAAAAATATAATAAGCAGTAATTGTTGATAGAGGTACTAGTACATATTGAATCATTTGGCGGGTTGGAAATAAGCCGACATAGCTCAGTGGATACAGAGCACCTGACCGGACATCAGAAGGCACGGGTTCAATTCCCGTTGGCGGCATTTATTTTTACTCGGGAGATATTTTCAATTTGTATTAGTATTTCGAATGACTAATTATTGCTTATAATTATTTGTTATCCTTTATGCTATGCATAAAACCTTGTCTTATAAACGTTAGTTTATCATTAAAAAATAAAACGTGTAAATTCAATTTAAGCATCGTTTCGATTCTGAATATTAGTCTTAAATAGGGTGATACTAAAAGTATCCACCACTTTGGATCTTGCTTTAATTATGCTATAATATATTACCTTAAATTAATAAATTGTCAAATAATACAAATAGACAAAAGCGCCAGCTTCTATAGGAGAGGAACATTAAATTATTTCGCATTCCGATACCGGGATTTGAACCCGAGACCTTTCGTAGACGATTCGTTGCCAAGGATCTTAAAAACTCAACCACAGAGGCCTACAGTGGCTTGCTGTTAATATCTCGGCTCTAAGTATATCTAAAGCCATTCTAATAAATGATTCTACTACTGTAGAGATAAACCTGCAAATGTTTGTTGTAGGCATGTCCGCGTGTCAGAAGTAAGATCAATTTTATCGTTTATAATTCATTGATGAAACAGTTTCAAATATATATTCTTAGTAATCATCTTCATTAACCTGTCAGTGGCTTGAAATTCTTAAAAAACCGTATAAATTAACAACATCGATTTTCTTAAAAATCACAGTTTACATTTTAATCATATGAAATGACAAATAACCGTTTTACGTCATTTTATTTTGACACTCATTCAACTCTTTGAAGATGACCATTTCTTCAGGAATAGTTGTATTCTTAATGAAACATGCTTTTTTGATATTAGCTCCACACATCAGGCTCTGAGAAAATAATCCTTATTTTATTTTTTTATTTTATTTTATTTGGGAAACAAACAGTTATACAAATATATTTTAGTACAAATCATTTTTACCAAGTTGCATAAACCAGTAAAGTTTCCACAGAAGATTCATTTATATATAAGTAGAAAAACATATGAATATAAATAATACAATACAATATAAATACTAACTAGTAGAAAAGGAAAATCTCCAAAAAAATAAAAATAAAAAGACTACAGATTCAACCCATACAAAAACAATACACACACTAACTCTACTAAGTTTCCCGCAACGATCGAACGCTACTCTCTTAGGAATGCTATGAATCCTGCGAGGCTCGTATTGAACACATCGATATTTGTGCATAATCTATTAAAGGTGCTACAGCTTCTTCTTATAAATACATTTTCAACATAATTAGTATTGCTCTTAGGAATATAAAATGTGTCCGGAGATCGAGTTACTCTTAATGGACATCTGAAATGAATATTTTGTAAAAGGTATGGGCTATCAATAAAATAGTGGATTATCTTATATAGCATTACTAGGTCTCTGATATCTTAGGCCTATATCATCATTGCGGATGCTTTGTAGAGGGTATTTATTAAAGAAATTAAGGAAGGAATAAAAAGGGGTGGATAGGAATCTGGGGGTCAATGTGTACAGGAGTGACGAATGTTTGAGTTCACCCTTCCCACTATGGTGCAAGGCGATGGGTCGAGAGAGTCCTGCTGGAGACGTAAAAAGATCTCCCTCAACCTGTCTCTCCAAATCCATCCCGCCTCAGAGTAGGTGGGCAGACGCATCCGTAACCAAGACCTAGACAATATACACCCCATGAACCCGGGAACCCCCTGCTTAGTCACCAAACATAAAGAAAAGTAATCTAAACGTGTTGATTGTGTAGCAAATAAAAGTCACGTAAAAGTGTTGATTGTGTAACTAATAAAAGTTATATAAACATGTTGACTGTTTATCAACGAAAAGTGATGTAAATATAGTTATCGGTCTTTTAAATGAATAAATAATGCCACGACAAAGTGAATAGCATTTAAAAGAAATTTACTTGAACAAAAAAAATATTACATACATTAATTGTTATGAAAATGAGTAATATTGACTTTTCAAAATAAGAAAGAAGGAAAACCTTAAAATTATTTTGCTAAACGACCAGAAAAAGAACTCCTCTTAGGAAGCTCGTTTCGAAGCAATAATCCTTTAATCCTGGTCTCTTCGATGCTCGGATTAATCGCTCCTGCTAAGTCCTAATTCTTGATTTTCCAGAAAACCCAATGGATTTTCTGACCACTGTCCCTTAGACTTAAACGCTGGCTTACGGGCCACATAAGACCCGAGGGACAGATCTAATAATGAAATAACGATTGAACTAATTGGAAGGTTTTGTGGGATTGTCACAGGTGTAAAAATAAACAATGATACTGTAAGAAGAAAGTTAAAGTAAAGTTACTAAATTCCTTTTATATAATATATTGACTCCTTACATGAGACCCTGGGGGAAATCATTATCTTCTATTTATGTCTAGGACATCTTTGGGAACGCTGTGTGGCGGGACTCACACTATGGAGAGATTATGTGAAGGGTCTGCTTTCAAAATACTTGACATTACGATCCATGGCTACGAATCCGGAGCTCACGGGTTCTAATCCCGTGTAGCGTGTGATTTTATTTCATTAATTTGTCTGTTAAAAATATGTCATTCATAGTATATTCACATCATTTTCTAGAGATTTTCAGCATCGCCCTGATGAAAGACCAACATTCGAATTGGCTTTGGTCGTGTTTAGAGGCTAGATATTAATAGCCAGGTTTTTTGCCCCGCACCACCTCTACCTACGCTACATACCTTAATTCTTACTGTTTCCGGATGGTTGGTATCAGTTGGGACTCTTGTGGGGTACGCACTCCCATTATTTTGAGAGGGTGTGGGTACCGCCACTTCTGGAACCATTTAATGGATAATTAACACCTCTGTCATAGGACATCTCAAGTGGTTCACTACATTTGATGACTTAGCAGCGGTGCCTGGATTCATAGGATGGGGTTTTTTCTGCGGATCAGGACATTTGACCTCTCCAACAGGACTTTTTCGACCCACCCGCTTGCACCCCAATGGAATGGACGGAATTATACATCTGCCACTCCTAGACACACACACCCACAGACTCCTACCCACCCTTCATACCTATCCGGAACCTACTCTCCTTCATGTTATTCAAAGACCTTCCACACAGCATCCCCAAAGTAAGATAGGTTCATAAAGGAAATTATTTTGCTCAGGGCCTCTTTCGTGGAGGTTATGCACAAAAATTATTATCTATCCCAATAGAGTTTTTGTAACTTGATTTTTCATACGTAAGTGAGATCGTCTCGTTAAATCCTGGTATAAATAAATATAAATATTATAGGTCACGATAAATCGTAATTTCAATAACAAAAACTCAAAGAGAAAATTACTCCGCCAGGAATAGAGTTTTTTCGTGATAAAGAATGTATCTTTTATGAAAAAAATGTCATAAAATATGAAATTTCTTTATTATCCGCTCTAAATGTTAATTTTACTTTTATTTGGACGTGCATTTTTTATACGACTCATAAAAATGGCCAGCAAAATAAATGCAACGAAATAAAGATAACCTTTTCGGACAACATTCAGCAGTAAAATATATTTTGCATATTTTTATTTAGTAAAGGAAACTCTTGAAAGTAATTAAAAATGCGCTGAAAACTGTCTTTAACAAATAAAACCCACCGACTATTAATATCATTTTTTTAATAAAGCATGGATGCTTTAGGGATAGTTCTCATGCCACATTGTGCTATCTCTATATCGCCTCATTCTCCGGTAACCCGGACCCTTTTAAAGATAACCAGGGTTTTCATTGGATATTTGGGTGTGTCCCTTGGTTCCACAAAACGCCTTCCCTGCCACCTAAGCCTTGTGCCCACCAGGGCAGGACATCGGCACCAAAGGTGAATTGGAGTCTCTTAATCCTTTTCACATGTCCTGCAACTATTGATCATTTCCACTCCCAACAGCTACATGTGTCATTTGAAGTGGCATTTGTTTCACTTGATCGTGGCATGTCTTTTATCGGGCATCCTCAGATTCTTCTACGTCATGTTTCATGTATTACCTTTTTATCCTTTTGCGTTAATCACATACGCCACATTTCACTACACATAATTATTTGATTAATTTGGTCATGCCATATCTTTCTCGGGCGTCTCCGACTTCTTCATTCATTCACTTCCATGATATACGTTCTCCTTACACCACTTTTTTGTTCATCACATTCGCCTCATTTTACCGTAAATAACTATTTGTTTCCCTTGATCGTGCCATGCCTTTGAGAGTCTCCAACTTTTTCTGCCATTCTCTTCCACGTAAACATTCTCCCTACACTCCTTTTTCGTTTTATTTTTGCAAATATCGATTTTTATTCGACTACGAATCACATTTCAAAGCAGAGATGGAGCATTAAATCTTCCTCGGGGGTCCAAGTTTCTTTCTACCATTCACTGCTTTGTACCACATTGTTACTATTAAAAACTACATTACATATTTTGACTTCTTATACCATTTCAATGCAGTGATAATGCATTGAAATTATTAGAAAAGATTAGTCTTCATTGAGCGTCCACGACTTCCTTTAATAATCAAACCACACTTTTACCTCTCTAAACACTCTTGGCACTAATAAGAAATCACTTTCGAGTTTGTAGGGTACGGAAAATAGCTTTACATATAGATTTGTGTTTTTGACTTTTTTTTATTTTAATTTAATATAAATTTATCGTTGGCTTACCAGATTTCATCAGTGACATTCTTGTCAAAACTGAGTTAGAAGTCACAATCCATCTATTTTGTCATGGTTTATCATGACAGCACGGACAGATACCCACATATCTTACTACTGACAGCACGGACAAATACCTGCATATCTTGCCATTGTCAGCACGAACAAATTCCTACAAATCTTACCATTGACAGCACAAACAAATACCTACATATCTTACTGACACCACGGACAAAATTTACATATCTTACCACTGACAGCACGAACAAATACTTACATATCTTACCACTGAAAGCACGGATCAAAACAATATGTTTTTGCAAATGTAAATAAGTATCTTAGTCGTAAATCTATAGTTTTACGCCACATCTAAGTCACATCATTGCAGTATTGTCTAAATACCCTCTTTATCATATTGCCATACCGTATTCAGAAATGCCCTTCCTTCCGGAAGAATATTATAACTAAATCATGATAATATGTAAGATATAACTCAATTTTTAAATTTCCAGACAGTAAACACCAAGCCATTAAATAGTGCATTTCAAACACCGTGCACTATCAAAGCCCGGTATATTTCCATTCCATAAACTCGCTCCACCATTGCAAGCCTCGGATTATTTGCTATCGGTCTCAACACCTACAGATCACGCGTGCAAACAATTGGTCCGGCACCGAACAAAAAAATACCTAGTTTTTTTTTTTTTTTTTTTTTTTTTTATTTATTCACATTTAAACCCGCTAAACTACTTGTGTAGTTTGTCAGCAGGGACATAGAGACAACATTTATACACTCATAAGATACAATTTGAACGGTACATAATTACATAAATTGGTTACATTGCAGAAAAGTTTAAATAGCAGCATAAAAGCCTTATATAATAAGCAAGTAAAAATAAATGTATGAACAAATTAGTATTATCAACATAAAACATAAAAGCCTTATAAAATAAGCAAGTAAAAATAAATGTATGAACAAATTAGTATTATCAACAAGTACATCAATAGTTTCATAAATAGAGGTAGGTAGTCAGGTATTATAAAATAATTGTTTTTCCATTTTCTAAGAATATGAATTCCATTTCAGGGGCATCAGTATAGATCATTATTATCCAATAACCATTTCCTTAGATTATATTTAACATTGGCAGTATACATGTTATTATTTTTAATTGTCATTGGTAATAAGTTAAACATTTTGGGTACTATATAGTTTAAAGTTCTTTCACCATATTTATTAGTACATTTCGGAACTACCAGTCCTTCATTTTGAGTGAATCTTGTGTTATGTTTATGGCAAACTCTTTCCCTATACAATGAATCAGACAATATAACATGTTGACTTACAATATTATAAAACAATAATCCTCTGACAGGTAAAATATTCAGAGACTTGTATATTAATTTAATGTTACTTCTGTGTTGATTGTCATATTTATGGATTAACAATTTTATAATGGAGTTTTGTAATGTTTGTATATAGCTTATATTAGTTTTACAAGAATGTCCCCAAGAAGTAATTCCATAACGTATAGTGGATTCAGCCAGAGATAAGTAGATTAACTTTAAAGTACTTATAGGCACGAAATATTTTATTTTATAAATCCTACCCACAATAGCTCGTAGACGTTTACAAACATTAGCAATTTGTACATCCCATTTCATGTAGCAGTCAATAGTAACACCCAAATATACATAACTTTTGACAAAATCAATGGTTTCACATGAACAGGGCTGTGCAACATTTTTATGTATGCAGTCAAATGTGTGTGTATATAATGAAGGATTTACATTACATCTGGCGTGTGGAGATCTGATGTGCATAATTTTAGTTTTTTTGGCGTTTATAAAGAGGCCTGCATCATGCGACCATTTCAGTAGGGCAATAAAATCATGTTGCATAAGGTTCATTGCAGTAACCAGATCTTCGTGCGATATTACGAGCGCCGTATCGTCTGCATATACAAAATGTTTAACAAATGAAAACAATTTTCTCATAATTGAGACATAAATAATATAAAGGGTTGGCCCTAGAATTGACCCCTGTGCAACACCTGTTGAGATATATTTTCTTTTGCTAAATTTTTTAAGAATTTTTACTCTTATTTGTCGATCAGTTAGTAAATTTTTTAATAAAACTAGCAGCTTTCCTCTAATTCCTATTGCCTCCAGTGTTTCTAATAGTTTATTTGTATCAATGGTATCAAATGCCTTAGAGTTATCTATGAATAAAACCAAAACTTGTTTTTTTAGATTTAATTCATAATTTATGTGATTTGAAAATTCCTGAAGCAGCATTTCCGTACTTTTTTTCTTTTGAAATCCATATTGGTTGGGATCCAACAAAGAGAAAGATTCTAGATATTTATTAAGTTTTATGGAAATGTATTTTTCAAGTATTTTTTCTAGGGCTGGCAATATGCTTATTGGCCTATAATTTTGAATATCTGTATGTTTGCCCCCTTTGTAAATTGGCCTAATGATGCTACTTTTTAGTTCATCTGGTATTACTGCTTGCGATAAAATTAAATTGATAAAGTGTGTTATAACAGGCCCTAAAATATTAATATGTGTCTTAATGTCAAACATTCGAATGTTGTCAATCCCTGGTGACTTTGAATTGTTTAATTTGCTAACAATAATATTGATTTCTTGGCAGGTAGCTCTGGGTAGGTACATACTATGTTGCACTTCATTCGGCCTGACGGTCGATGCTAAATAATCACATTTATGTATCATAGAGTTAACACTATTTGTAAAATATTCAACAAACTTATCTGCTACGGTTTCTTCATTATTCGTATTTAACATATATTTCGAGATTATTTCGTCACAACTACTTTTGGACTTGCGTCCTAATAATTTATTTATTTCATCCCAAGTTTTTTTTGTATTTCCAAAATAATTTTTGAATTTATTGTTAAAAAAGGTAGACTTACATTTAATAATTTCTTTTGTCACCTTATTTCTGAAAGTTTTATATTCCAATTCAAAGAATTGATTGCTAGGAAAATTCTTCCACCTTCTGTACAATGAATCTTTTTTTTTAATGTTTTCTAAGATATTAGAAGTTATCCAAGGTTTTATTGACAAAGGTCTTTTTTTGGGTTTATAATTCATAACGATTTTACTCTGTTCATACAAATTCTTAAAGTTGTTTTTAATTTTACTATATAGTATATTGCAATCTTGTTCCTCAAGCAAGGAGTACCACTTAAAATTATGAATGTTTTTGTCGATTTTGTTTTGCGATAAAAACGAAATTCTTTCCCCGTGTTCTGGGGCTTCTTTCCTTGCACTATATTTAATATTAACTGCAGTTAAAAAGTGATCCGCTATAGTAATATTATTACATACACATGAGGAAAGAGAATCGCTTTGTTTACATCCACTGTTAAATCGGACAAATATGTGGTCTAAACAAGTACGAGTAACTTTTCCTGCTAAAACTGCTTCTCTAGTTACGTCACAAATACATTTGATTAAATAATTATCCGACATTATATTTTCATATGCCATAATAATAGGGTTTTGACAATTTAACAAGTCTAGATTAATATCTCCTATAAGTAAAACATTTTCTTTGGGGCTTATAGTATGCAGAATGGCAGATATTTCATTAAGAAATTGTGGTTGGCTAGAGTTGGGGGGGCGGTATATTGCTATGATGTTTAAAATACTCTTGTTTGGAAGTGTCATAGAGCCAAGCACACATTCAAAATGATTTGTTTCTATTGTTTTCTGTTGAAATGTGAATTCATTTCGAACATATAGCAATATACCTCCTCCAGATTTTTTAGTTCGGCAATAGTTGTAGCAATTAAATCCAGGAATATTATACAGACAGACAAGATTAGGTGTTATAGCCGTTTCACATAACATTAACACATGAATATGCTTCCAACAAGTATTTAAGTAGACATTCAAAGTATCCCAGTATTTATAAATCGATCTAACATTCAACTGAACAATATTAATATTTTCCATATTGTAGTTGCTATGAAACTTTAGCCAATCACAGAAATTATGAGTATTTTCGTAATCTACCTCGTCATCTTCTTCAATGTAATTAGACGCCATAATCAATAGTTGCAAAGTCCTTGGCAAGGGCAGCCTTGTAGGCCGGGCAGGAGTCCTTGTCTCCAGTCGGATGTGCAGTGGGCTTCCCAAATCTTGTACAGGTGGCGCAGACAGGCTCGGCGGCGGCTTTTGGGCAGTTTATCCGGGCGTGACCTTCGCCTGCGCAGTGTCCACATCTTTGCTGGTCCTTGCAAAACTTGAAGGAATGTCCGATCATTTGGCACTTGGAGCACACTGTAAGTCCAATGAAGTCACGAACACGGCACACATTCCAGTCCACAAAGACTTTCCCCTGCTCCACCAGCACGTGACGAATGTGGGCAGGAACCTCGAAGACCCGGTGGCAAGTTGATCCAGTTCGAGCGCCAGCAAGGTGACTTAGCTTGCAACTTTTTACTGCGAAATCTAGGCCTGCTTTGTCCTGGGCTCCTGCTAAGGCATTTTTTAGGAAGCACTCGTCCGTTAGGTCACGAGGAACATTGAAGAAAATCACCCTTGGAAGCCGTTTTGTTGGTAATCGAGCGCTTAGAGTGTCCGAGTTTGCTAGACATGGGGTTTTCAGTATTTTATCCTGATCTTCTTGTGTTGCAGTATGGATTACAACGCCTTTGTTTCTGATTCTCCTAATACCCGTCACACGGATTCCAAGTTCTGATGGTCGTAATGTATCTTTTAGTAGCTGTTTCGTATCGTCGCTATCTTTTGTAGAATCCAGCTTTGGGAAGATGCATACAGCAGGTTTGGGGGTCCCAACGTTAAGTCCTGAGCGGTTGATTGATGGTATCATCTTCTGTGGGCCATTTTTCACAATATCGGCAAACGATAGGCTTGCTTCCGTGGCATCGGCTACTCTACGCATCACTGGTCCTAGATCTGACTCCAACTGCAATATTTTTTCTAACCTGTGTTGGTTTTCTGCTTTTTCAATCGCGATCTCTCCCTTTGCCACTATTAATTTGGCATTAACTGTTGCCAGATCAGCTTTGAAACCCTCTCGTTCCAATAACAGCTGTGAAACTGATCTGAATACAGCGGATACATATGCGCTTATCCGCAGTTGTTGATCCTTTGAGACTCTTGACTGCTTTTCAGCAAGGACATCTTGGAGTGCTCTTAGACTTGCTTCAGTGTCGTTCAGTATCTGTACTGAGGACACTGGGATTTCACTATCATTTTCAGACACGTCGGAATAGTCCGATGCTCCGTCAGATTCCTCATCTTCAACCACTGGAGAAATCATTCCCGAGGCCTTTTTTTGTGATGGGGACGTCATCTTATCCAGCATTCTTTTTTTACGCCGATGGCAGCATTCATCAGGCATCGGTGGGATGGACATTTCAATGAGAACAAACACACAATCTTAGGTTGTTTTAAAACTTTCGATAAAAATGTTTAGAATCCGCTAGAATAGTATTATTTTATTACTGTTTTATCAAATAAACTTTTTTGGCACTTAAATTTTCCATATAAATACTGTTTGCACACGAATTCGGAGGTTTTTTTTAGTTTTTTTGCAAGAGCAAAGTGTAAACACGAACTGCTGTCACTGCGATTATTGTTACATTGGTTGATGTGAGTTTTATAAATACTAAGATCTATTACAAGACGTCACTATAGAAAGTATCTCCAGGTTATCTAAAACCCTATATCAATACGATATTGAAAAAATCCGTCATCTATGGTCAGATAGCGATATTTGCGAGCACGGTCAGAATATTATTCCGACATTTGGTAGACAAAAGCCGCTGCTTTTAGCGCGGCCTCCAAAGTGTCGGATAAGCTGTCAATATACACAACTTTTTTAACAATGTCGTTCGTTATGCAAAATAACTGACTTATTAATGAATGGAGGTGAGTAACTAAGCTCTTAGAATTTTAAAATTCGTTACTTTAAGACGCGATCTTCGTTCCAGAAACAAAAGGTGTTAGTTATAACTAAATACCTCACTGACTAATTAACTCCCTTTATGCAACCTTGATAAAAAAAACGTGGTGTAAATATTAGTAGGTCAGAACAGTGAAAAACTTGACTTATTACCATGTCCTTTATTTGGTTAAAACGATCATATGCCAGACTCGACACCAGTTTTACTAAAACAACTTTGAATGTGGGTGTAAGAATTTAATTAGTAATACGGTTAGTGTCAAAAAGTACATGGGACTGCCAAAGTATTTTAAAGATAATATTTCAATTCGACATCACTAATTAATTAATATTTTTTTTACTTTCACGTAGCACATTTAGGAATATCAATGTTGTGTTGTCAGCATGTGTCAATTCCTTATGTATTGCTTTATCAATATTGGTCTGGTTATCAACAGCGCGACCGTGCTCGGAAAATCGGTAGTTGCGCCTACCAATCCGATCTTTAAAATTTATCGATTTTCCAGACCCCCTAATCCGGAGGGGCAATACAGCAAATTATCAAAATCCATGTTAATAATATCTGGGAACGAAATTATCTAATAAAACCCCCCCAGAAATTAAAATATGCATCGATACAATAACAACTAAAAGGATAATAGGCTTGGGTAGGGGGGAGTAAGAAAAAATGGTCGGTTGTCACATAAAATAATTATGCATACATATTAGTAAGAAACTTAGTAGGTGTTTAAATATTGATATTAATAATTAAGGAGCGTGATAACAAAGAGAAATTAAAAGCAACAAAAACGCTTTTTATCGTTAAACAATTTTAAGTGAATAGTCACAAAAAGATAAAATAACCTGCATTCGAAGGTAAAATGTAAAAATTGTTTTATCTTTCGAAAGCATCTGAATTTACAAATAATTTATTAAATACATATTAAATATATATCTTCCGTTGATAGGGAATCGGAAATAAAGTTTCATATTATATAACGTGAGCATACTCAGATAAATTGAAAGAAGATAATAATGGCTCTAGCTGATTTGTACCCGGCATTACTCGACTTTTCTCTACTTTCAATAAATATAATATCTATGTGTTATTTATATAAACCTTTCGAAAGAAATTCTCTAAATGATAGTGAAAACCCTATCAAACTCCGGTGCATAATTTAGAATAACTAAGCGCACAAACAGACAGACGCGGATAGTGACTTTACGAATACGAATACCGATTACGAATTTACTAAAAGTTTATCAGAAAACAGCCTGTAATCCCGTTTTTAGTTCATTAGGATCTGGGATGTTCTCGAACGTTTCAGACTATTCCCGAACATTCCACAATATTTCAGAATATTCTGCGATGATAGAAATTTTGTGCAATGCTCTCGAATACTCTCGAATGTTCTGGACTGTTCTAAAAATTTCTAGAGGGCGAAACTTCGAAGCGTTATATCTTCAAAAGCGCGCCTTTCAGGTATAAACGGGAACCTTCTTCATGGATGGGGGATAGAGGGCTACCGCACCATATAACTCCCTTAATCGTACAGGGACTTATTTGTGATTATTTATTTCACTTTTAGATAGTTTGATGTTTCACTTTTAAAATTTATCCAATTTATCTATAATCTCAAAATTTGTCACTTTTTATTACACATAAAACAAGTAAACATGTTGTTTAAAAAAAAAACTTATTTGCCATCGCAAATATACCTACACAGAGAAAATGAATAAAAACTAACCGTTTTGGCTACAAATTTCTCTTTGTGAAAACGCTACTCAATTACAAAATAATACACAACACAGTACCAAATATTGATGATATATTTAAGCAAACTTCCATTATAAAATAGTGTAAAGAAAAAAAATAACACAGAATATCAAGAATTCTACAAACTGATGAGAAATGGAAATCAATTTATTACGCCAATCTTTAAAACAACTCAAATGCAAAACCATTATATTTACCAAGAAATAAAAAAACCACAATAATCTTCTTTCCGAATTGCGCTGTATTACGAACCAACAAAAACAAATAAATAAAATCAACCTTTTTTCCAAATAAATTTATAGTAAAAAAATATATATTTATTGTAAAAAATATACATATTATTATACATTTAAGAATCTAAGTAAGAATCGTGGCTCCCTTATCAGGCACAAGAGCTCCTCTTTTCTGATAAGGTATACATGACCAATTATGAACCTAAATATTATATTTTGCAAAATATGTATGTATTAATGAAACCCATATGATCTATATTAAAATAATAAAAATAAAAATAACTGGAGTATTTGGTTCTTAAGAAAAGGCAAAATGCCTAGCTAAGAACGAATATCGACCTAACAAGACATAATAGCACTAATGGTTCTCATTTTTAATATTTTCAGTTGTTTTAAATATTTTTAATTTGTTATTTATTTGTTTTTTTATTATTCGGCGATATATATTATCACATCTACAAATTCCGGCATTATTGTTAGCAAACATATTTGAATACTGGATTTCCACTCAAGACGCGTGAAGATATGTCCATCGATTTTTGTATACGGCCGTACATTGCCTCTGCATATATATAATTTTTGAGGAATTTTAGGGATCAACTCGAAGAATGATCAACTGTCGAGAGATTAACTCAAAATTCGGGCTACCATAAAGTTTCTACTTTTGTTTGTTTCAACCCTAACTTAAAATTAGAACGGCATGTTCTTGCGTGACGAAATTTCCATAGATTTTTCTGACTAGAGTGGGAGAAATTGGGTACCTTACTTCAGACACTTGATACATTTCTGTCGGTTTGTTCGTTCAGTGGTCCGGCATAACAGCTTGCTGCAGCACAATGGCGCCAGATGTCGTCTGGTGACCGGAAGTGTAACTATCCGGTACCGGAAGAGCCCCTATCCGCGCGGTGTTTTCCTGAACATCCGGCGCAGGAAGGTTTCCATGTTTGATTTAGAGACTGTTCGATCGTGACTTGGAGAGCGGTGCCACTTTTTTTACTATTTCCAAATGTTTTATGTACTTTTAAATGTTCACGAGGTAGGAATTCTGTTTGTTTTGTGTTAAAAACTCTCCTACATGGCTTAAGATTGTGTCGGAACTCGTACAATGTCAGTCAATACCAGAGTTAACATCAGTTTTATAAAAATAACCTTTAGAAATATCGAATCAAAGTTGTCAACGATCGTAAATTATTTCATGAATACAGAATTTATTTATTTAAAACGAGTAAAAAACTCCTTCATAAAAAAATATATTTATAACAAGCAGTAATTTTTGATTGAAGTTTTTATTTTTATTTTTTATTATTGGCAATTTTTTTGATACATACAGGTACATATATAATTATACAAAACATACGACAGTAACAAAAAATTCCCCCAAAGGCGAAGCCTGTGCGTGGGCATTATAAGTTATGAATTAAAAACAGTGGTGGTCAAATAAAGAAAAAATATATATAGAACCTATAGTTAGATTAATATGATTTTACTGAAGGTTTTGCGTATTTAATAAAAGTAAATAAACTATAAATAAATATTTAATGAACAGTTAAAGTTAAATATTTTTTTTTTAAATGTAGACGGTAATGGCATATTTTAGGTATCATATTCGTAGTACAAATTATAGAAAAAAATTCTCACTTCCAGATTTTTTTTTATCCAGCTTTTAACATTTATTATATACGAGTTTAGGTTCTGGCACATCTTGATGGAACTCTGCAAGGAATTAAACAATTTTGGGCAAATTTAGTTAATGTGTTTTTGGGCTAGCCTAGTTTTGCATTGAGGCACTGTGTACATGCATATGTTGTGTCTCTGGCTAGAACGATTTGGGTTTTTACACAAATTATAAGGACGAGTGTATATAAAATTAAGACATTGTACACAGTAGATCCGCCTTAGTTCCATAATGTCAGTTTTCTGAAAAAATTGATCGCTGGGATATGTCTTGGTCTTCTGGTGCATTATCTTAATGATAGACTTCTGAACAATTTCTAGAGGTTTCAAATGGTTATTGTCTGTTCCTCCCCAGGCGATTTTTCCGTAGGAAATGGATGAAAGTACCAATGCATCATAAACAAGCCTAATGGTTCTTATGTTAACGATATTGCTCATACGTTTGAATATGTAAATTAGATGCCTCAGTTTATTGACAGTTTTTTCTATGTGATAAGTCCATTTGAGTTGACAGTCAAGTATTTGATACAATTTCCTAATTTTACATCTTCGCAGTTTGAGCATGTTGCGGGGTTACAATTAACATTATAGAACTTCAGTACAAATTGAATTATTTGGCGTGTTGGAAATAAGCCGACGTGGCTCAGTGGTCCAGAGCGTCTGACCGGACATCAGAAGGTGCGGGTTCAATTCCCGTCGGCGGCATATATTTTTACTCGGGAGATATATTCAATTTGTAATGATATTACAGGCAACTAATTATTGCTTATAATAATTTATTATAATAGTCAAACTATTATAAACGAATGGCTAATAGATTGCATTCACTGGTTTGTCGTTCTAACACAAAACTATAATATGTAATGCATTTGATTGATGAACGTGATTATTATTTATTTATATTTTGTACAGGCAGATAATATATTAATTAACATTATATTATTTAACATTATATTAATTAACATTATATTAATTAACATTATGTTAATTAACATTATATTAATTTACATTATATTAATTTACATTATATTAATTAACATATATTAATTTATATAATGTTAATTATTATAATGTTAATTATTATAATGTTAATTAATATTAACAACATAACTTTGGATGACATTATATTTATTCAAAAGTACATAATTCTTATGTTTTAAGTAGATACACATTATTATGATGAATTTATGCGGTCACTCTTAGAATAATTGGTGGTGTAATGGTCAGCAAAGCCTTTCAAGCATATAATCTGGGTTCAATTCTTAGCCGAGTCATAAGTTTATATCATTTTTATCGTTTTATTTTAGATTGAATAAACTGTGATTTTTCACAGTTCTGCGCTAGTTACAAAATAAATACGACTAAAAAACCGTTTCTAAGCGTGTTTTTAAGTAACTCTTTTTTTCATTATTTTGATGCGATGCACTACGTCGTTTAATATTTTAAATTGAGCCGCTATCAAAAACAACCCTTACGTAGGTGGCGATAAGGTTTAAATCCGCATGTTTTGATTTGTGCAAGAAAAAAGCATGGCCAAAAAGGCACTTCTATTTTATTTTGTGAATGTTCAGGAATAAATATTTAATTTTTTTTTTTATTATTTTATAAATAACTTAATTTGCCACATTATACAATAAATCATAACCCAAAATGGGTTCGTAAGTAGGAGATTTTGAACTTTAAATCAGTTGTCATAGTCGTTTACATTATTTTTTTCTGGGCTTATAAAAAGACTTATCTAAAAAATACTTGATTATTTCAAAGGCCAACATGTATTCTACTCGCAGTATTTAATTAAAGCATCTGAAACATTTCTAGGCGACCAAATTTTCAAAAAAACACATGATGTTGCATTACTACGTATGGCATCGCCTTAAGTAATAGTTCCATTTATGTTTGTAACTAAGATCTGATTAATTCACATTTAATGTGAAATAAAATATATTTTGATACACAAATGGATTGTACGAGTATTATCCTCGTAAACAGACACTTCTGTTGCATTCGAAGAAACTCCGAAAGAAATAACTTTAATGTTTATTTAGAAATAATAACTTAACTTAACTTTTTTGTAATTCATTTTTTTCTCTTTTTGATAGGCAGTATACCAAACGAGAAGGAATGTTTTATGCATAGGTCCATTTAGAGCAGATGTTCCTAGGATTCCTCGAAAAATTACACGTTCGAGAGGCTTTTTGGGAGTAGAGAACCTTGATTAATATGTGGCGAGGAGGGCCCTGTGATCAAATAGCTAACGAAATAATGCATCGGATAGTAATTCATCTGTTTCGTGAAAATCGCAAACTGCAAATATTTTATCGGACTTTCTGAAATTTGACAAAAAGTAGCTTACCCGGCTTTTGACAAAAAGTAGCTTACCCGGCTTTGCCGAGTATCGTTACTTCGAACAATTTATATTTTTGGTGGATCCATTATAACTCAACACAGTGACAATTCAACACACTTTTAAAAAGTGATATAAAGTCATTGGAAACTATGAAAATTATTTTTTTAAACCCAAAGATATTAGAAGAACAATATCTTTGTTTAAACCTAATCTAACCTAACCTAACCTGACCTACTTAACCCAGTTAAGAAAGTTTTTGTTTCATCCTTTCCATGACTTTATATAACTTTTTAAAGATGTGATGAATTATCATTGTGATGATTTATCCGGTCACCATTTTTGTTATACGCCACAAATTATAAACGAAAACACGGGCATATTTGCCTAGTGCGGTAGTCGAAAAGCATGTAAAAAAATGTACGAAAAATACAACAATACAATAAAATTGAGGCAAATTTCAATTATTTTCAGTTTAAGTTTTTTGTTTTTGAGTTTTTTTTGACAAATTTTATAATATGTAGGAACCTAACCTAAAATGCATAATGGCGTTTTTATTGATTAAATGAACGATTATATGTGAAAAAAGTCGAGATGGACCGTCACAAAACGGGGGTTTATAAATTTCTCAATCTGGAAGCAAGGTACGGGTACCGCCGCCCCATAAACCATTAATTGGGTAAACATCACCTCTGCCATACGTCGTCCTAAGGGGCTCGTTGTTTGGTGAAATGTTCGTGAAATGATATTTTTCCAGGTCGTGGTGGCGGATATGTCTGTCCATCAGATGCGTAGCGGGCTGGATCGCAGTATGCCGGTTGAAGGAGACCATAAGACATCTCCAGCTGGACTTTTGAAACCAACGCCTTGAATCGCAGTGGAAGTGGACTCCTCCTTCACACCGGGACACAGTGATGCAGCCCTCACAACTTTCCCTTGCCAGAACTTTCTCTCCTTCCTTCTTTTTAAATACCCTTAAAACAGCATCCCCAGTAATGACATGTGACTCCTGTGTGGATTTAATGTAATAAAGTAATACTAATAATAATAATCGCTTGAACAGTTTGTTATTGCAATTATTGTTATTCTGATTATAAGATTATTATTAGATACTTATTATCTACTTACATTTTTTTTATTACTTTATTTATTTTCATTTCTTTACACATATTATACATATTAAAAGATAGTATATAATAACACAATATATAATACCATATAGTATACACAAGAAATGAAAACCCACTAAGGCACTGCCTGAGTGTGGGTAATATAAAACGATTAGTATATTTCAAGTACCTAAAGTATAATATACATTAGTAAAAATTTTTTTTTTTTGTTTATAGTGATTATAAAAAGTAAAGAGAAAACATTATGTACAATAGTTTATAAAGTTTCAGCAAGTGAGTTGTAGAAAGGATCAATAAATTTATAGTAAAAGCGTTTCAATATCTGCCTCATTCAGCCATAATTTTACCTCTTTAATATATTCTATCTTTTTATTTATCATTTGAGTTTGTAGTGGTAGAAGGTTAAATGTACGAGGACCAATGAAACTGCTATGTGTCTGCATTAATTTAGTATTGGTTTGGGGGGTGTAAAATATATTATTTGTTCTTTTGCTCATTCTGTTTTCATTTATTTTGAAATTATTTTTCTTTTTAAATAAATATTTCATAGTTTGTAATATAAATAATTTACGAATATTAAATAATTTAGATTCCTTGTATAATAGGTCGGTCGAGAATGTTTTATTTTTGTTATATATGACTTTAATTATGTGTTTTTGAATTATTTGTAGAGGCTTAAAAAATGTATCAGGTGCACCACCCCATCCTATTATGCCACAAGTGATTGCAGATTGCACCAGAGAGAAGTAGATCATTTTCAATTTTTCAGCGTTTAAAATTTCCTTGAGTCTATATAATATGTAGGTAAGATATCTTAGTTTAGAAGTGGTTTGATTAATATGTGATTTCCAATTAAGATTAATATCTATTGATACTCCTAAATATTTTATATTTTTGACATTAGCGAGTTCGTTGCACAGGAAGCACATTTCTTGATTGCAAGTTGTATTATGGATTCTAATTTTAAGGTTGTCTTTTGGTTTGTTTTTCATGTTTTTATAAAAAGGTAAGTAAAATGTTTTGCTGTAGTTTAAGACAAGTTTGTTGTATTTTAACCATTTTGAAACTCATACTCATAAAGATTCCCTAATGCGCTGCTGCAGCGCTGGTATAGATACGATGATTAGAGCCGTATACTGCTCAGGTTAAAATATTTACTTATAAATAAATTCATACAGGATTTTTTTAGACTGGCACTACTTTGTTCCAATCTTCAAGTACACATTTGCTTTTCTCGTTTAGTTGCTAATTTCACGTCTTTTCAGATGACATTTGCGATATCATTGACCTAGTCTGCTTTGAATTGTTTCGAAATGTGATTAATTTGAGTATGCTTTTCGTATTCGATATTTCGATTTAAAATATTCCTCTGATAGTGCTGCCAATGGGTATTACTGCTTTTTTTACATTTTCATTGCGCGACCGATCGATATTTGTCAAATTAAATATATCAATAGTCCGCGATCTCCGTTTTAATACCACAGTAATACATCCCTAATCCTGGAGGTCAGGCGGTTTAAAAAGTGGTCAGCCACTAGGTGTACGTATACATTTGCAAACAGAAACGCGAACCGTACCACAATTTACGGGAAAGGAACGAATCAACTGCAAGCAGCGTTCCGCGGCATTTGCGGTTGCTTCGTTTCTTTCCCATAAGTTGAGGTTCAGTTCGGCAGTTCGGCTCGCGGATGTATAGGTGGCATAATACTGCGGTGTTACTTTTATTTAGTAAGAAACAAACAGCTTTATATAAAATATGATTTAAGATTTTCACGGCCAAAAGTATTTTCGTTATTTGTTTTTGGGGTGTTATGCCGTGTTGTGCTAACTCCTTCTTTAGCCAACGTTTCGGACAGCATTGCAGTGTCCATCATCAGGGCAGATGTGTTATTTGAGGTTGTGTTAAAATGTGAGCTTAAGTATGAGGTTGTGATACCGCGTTGCCAGCTCCAACCCTCTGAGCTAACATTAACGTATCATTTTTTTTTATTTAAAGTGGTTTTCTTCGTTTAGCTCTGGTGTATCCGTCAATTACCGGATACCAAGAACTATTGAGCTTAGCTCCATCGTCTCTATTAATATTTACAGGATTTTTATGAATTTCAATGGCCTCCGTAATCAGCCGTGCTCTATAAGTTTTGGGTCTCCCCAGGATTTCAGGAACAAATCCAAAGTAGTGCCCGGTGTCAAAGAAGGAGTTAGCGCAACACGGCATAACACCCCAAAAACAAAAACAAAAAAACAAAAAAAACTTTTATATAATATACGAGATAAATATACTATAAATATATATATAGAACTAAAGTGTGAAAAATTCCGACAAGTGATTTTTTATTTTTATTTTATTTATTTTGTAAGAAACAAACAGCTTTTATCTAATATACAATGATAGATATAAATATACAAGTTAACTGAAGTCAAGCCACAGAAGTTTCTTATGTTAAAGTGCATTAGAAATGAAGTTTTAGTATCTTAAAATTAATTTGGTGTTAAAGGAAGGGGAGAAGAAGAGGAAAATAGGAAGAGGATAGGAGATGCTGCCGATACATTCCATACTCTCATATTAATAATATTAATAATAATTACGGCCGGTATATGTGTAATGTTTTTTACTAACCTGTTCTTATCCCTCCATATTTCATCATGAGTACGACGGTTTATGTATGTGTATTTTTATGTCTATTTATGTAAAAGCACAAGAGGCACTTAAATAAAATAAAATACTGAGTAATTTTTGGTGATGCTCAAACCCATCTTGTGCGTTTTATATCTCTGGCGTCCAATGAAAGCTTACGCCGCGCTGTATGAATATAAATCTGCTGATTTAATGAAACACGAAACGCTTTACGACTAAACTTTCAATTAAATTGTACACTCGCATTGTAATCCATGCATGTCTAAAAAAATACACCTACCGACCAACGAATTTCGTAAAATTAAAAAAAAAAACAACAAAATTTGAAAAAAATATTTTACTGCTACATTTGACTGCATAGAAAAATTTCTTTTTGTCTTTTCGATTTTCTAAAATTTTGAGATAACAATTGTTTTTATAATATTAAAAAGTTAAACAGCTAAAAATGTTGGGACACGTATCTTGTTAATTTGAAAAATAATTTTCTTATCCTTCCTTTCTACCGTGAGACTATAAATGGTAGAAGTAAGATTCCCTAGAAATGGAGTTCATTAAAATTTGTGGTTTTCTTCCGCGGAAAAGAAATTTTTCAATATTTGACATCTCATAAAACTTTGTGGTATTGTCTATTATTTTTTTAGTTATTATATTTTCCTGGACACAGAAAAATGAAAGCAATTGAGGTTTTTATTTATTTATTTACGCCTTTTTTCTGGGCTTTTACATGAGAAAATTAAGAAATATACATTATTTATTTAACATAACTGAATTGCTTCATTAACAACATTTTATATATTTTTTTTTTTTTGTAATTATTTTTTATTTTTAATAATATGTTTACATGGTACATAATTAATTTTACATCTTGGGTTTTTTTACTACTCTTCCATTGAAAGCATTTGCTTGTGTATGGAAGGGGAGTGTACATAAATGTTGTTGTTAGTTAGTACTTAAATAATTCATTGTACATAAATGTATGTTTGCTGTAGTATTTTTTTTTGATAGTAGTGAAGGATAATATATTAATATAATAAATTTAAAAAAAGAAGTTATGGAAAACTAAGGATATTTGTGAGATTAATTAAGTGACAGTAGTTTTTTTTTCAGAATATTTTTAAAGTGTCTCTTGACAGAGAGCAGTATTCGGGTTTTATCATTAATGCTTCTGATTTCTTCTGGTAGACGACGATTTGTTTAAACATCATTGTTTCCCTCCATTAGTATTCTGGGCAAAGAGGAATACATATGGTAGTTAGTCCCAGAATTTCTGCACTGAAATAAATCCTGACTTCTAGTATTACGTTGTGGAATCTGAAAGCTTATCAATTCTAGCAATACCGGACTATCAACTAAATTCTTTAGAATTTTATATAGAAATACCAAGTCAGTGAAAATTCTTCTGTCTGGCAAACTAGCAAATTATTTTCCACACTTACTATTTTTCAAATCATTTTCCAGAAAAAACTTCAATCATTCATTAGTTTATTTTCTTATGTAATGGATATAGAACAAAATAAGTTGCAAATTTTCCAAAATAGAACAATGAGAATAATATTTTGAAAGTTACTAAAATGTTAAAAGAACGAAATTGGCTAGCAATGAAACAGATGCTGACCTTGAACGCGATGATATTTATAAATAAAATAAAATAAAAACAAACTTTTACAAAAATACTTTTCAAATACTTTTTTAGTCTCCATCTTACGAAATTCACATTAACAACATTGAGCGAATACAAAAAAATATCCTACGTTTTATAAATTTTAAATTAAATATCCCTGTCGAAGACTTAAAATACAATTTCTTATTAAATACTCTAAAAATACATACATTAGAAGATAGACGTAAAATAAACGATTTAACGTTCTTATTCAAAATACTTAACTCTAAATTCGACTGTTGTGAACTCCTGCAACTTATAAACATACATACATCCACAGTAACAACACGACAAAATACAATATTCTACAACAGCACACATAAGCGTAACTACATTGCCCATTCTCCGATACAACGACTTCACACCATGGGAAATCTTTACTTGGGTGATGTTGACATATTTAATACCAACTTGGCAAGGTTTGTGGATCATTTAAAACATTTATTTCAACAATACTCCTAAACACATCATGTAAACCTACAAATAACTGTAATTTTCTGTTTTTGTTTCTTGTGTTTGTATGACTTGTTGCATAGCTTTTATCAAATGTAATTTTATTCTTATCTTTTATGTTTCAAAGTATCTGTCAAATTAAAATTATACTACCAACCATGTAAAAGCCCTCTGGGCGTTAAATAAAATAAATAAATAAACTAAGACATCCACAGACATAATTTTAATTTTATTTTTATAGTGAATACCTCACAAGAGTCCCAACTGCTCCCGTCTGGAGCCAGTGAGACTATGGCATCCCCAATTGGGGGATGTTGTGAGGCTGAAGGTAAGTGGGGAAGGGAAAGAGGAAGGTAGGGAAGTACCTGGCTATTCAGATCTAGTCACTAAACACGGCTAAAGCCATTTGGAGCAACGTTTCAATTCTGAATGGTGGTCTTACACCAGGGCGATACTGGTAGTATCTTCCACTCTGGAACGTGCCGCAAATATACTATATATTATTTTAATTAATTAATTGTGAAATAACACAAATTAATCAAATAAAATTTATTTGCGCACGCCGGGTTCGAACCCGCGACCTTCGGAATGGCAGTCCAATGCGTTACCACTGGACTATGCCGGCCGTCAAAATAATAATAACAATACAAATGTAATAATGTATCTGTGTACTGAATAATAAATTAGACATTAAATTTGTAAACTTAGATGTGCAAAATGATGAAATAATATTAATAAAACAAATTTAATAAGATAAATACTTTTTTAAATCCAAAAGTTTGTATATTTAAGGGTTTACCGTTTATTATTTTTTTTTTTTATAAATTTAATTTAGATTAAATTTGATAATATTATTATTAAGTTCTGCAAGTTTTTTAGTTTTTTATTATTGTGACAGCTGTTTCGGCTTACAAGGCCATTTTCAAACTGTGGTTAGTCCACATTGAGACGAAGTATTTATACTATTTCAAATGTAAATTTTGAAGGTGCATACATTGATTTATTACTGGTTACACCGATGACATGATCTATGTTTTCCCCTCAGTAAATGGTAATGAGTTCTTAATTATTTACTTATGACTTTATTGCTATGAATTATTTGGGTGCATTATACTGCTTGGGTTTTGTGAAAATACTGAGAAGTGGTGAGTAAATTATTTTCCGTACTTTATTAATCAGTGTTAAATTTGGGTCATTCGTTCGTTTATTGATTTCTAATTGTTCTAGTAAATTTAATCTAATGCCCTTTTTTTCCATATGCAATGGTTTAGGACCCTTGTTGTTAAGTGGGGTATGATTATTATCATGACGTTTTTTTATTCTAAACACGGCTTGTTAACATGTTCGCTTGATGTTGTAGAGATATTCAAATATCAGAGACAGTGGTCCAGGGTACAGAATTCAAAGGCAATAGCGAGTACAGCATCGCAACAAGAACATGCCACCTTACATGGGTCCGCATTTAAGGACCTGTTAACAAGGTGACATGGCCAACCACTCAGCCTTTGTGATACATCAATCATAGTCATACTGTAGTCTATAGTCCTGTCAGAGGGAACAATATTGATTATTGGATAAACTGGTAATCTCTACAGTATGTTTGTAATGTTTGTCATATTGCTAGTTCGTTTGATAGATGTGATATATTGTCTACAAGCGACCTCTTCTTTTTCTCCCTGACCGAGTTCAAGATTCTACAATGTTTGAGTTCCAGTGGTAATTCGTTTTAAGTAATTTGATTGTGTTAATTTTTAATTTCTTTATTGACGCCCTATTGGGCTTTTAAGAACATAACAATTACAAATTTCATTTTTTAACAACAGTATAAAACAAACAATATAAAATCGAAATAAAATATAATGATTTCTTATACATTATTTACATTTAAAAAGTGGTGGACTAATTTGGCTTTAAATGTATTGAAGTTTAAATTAAATATGTCAGCGACATCACTTAGTTCATTGCCAAACCTATGTATTCTTTCTAACACTGAATTCGTAGCGAAGTTATTGTTGTAGAATAAAATATTTCGCCTAGTATATTTTGGAGGTATATGTAAAGATAGCAAATTTATAGTGTCAGGGCAGTCTAACCTTGAATGAACAATTTTATATAATAAAAGGAGATAAAATATTTTTCGCCTTTCAGATTATTTCGATAAGTTAAGTTTACTGCGTAAATTTTCATAATTGATTTCAATAATCGGAATACCAATTTTGAAATTAATAATTAAAAATCAAATTAACAATTTGTAAACAATGAGAGTTGAAATGGGGACACCAAATGGTTGCATTGTATTCAACCTGACTTCTAATCATAGACGTGTATAGTAATTTTATAGTTTTTATGTCATTAAAGTCTTTAGCGATTCTGAGAATAAATCCAAGCATTTGTAATCCCTTACTGGTAATGCTATTAATGTGATTCAAGGAGAGTAATTTGGAATCAAAGATAACTCCAAGGTCATTGAATTCAAAAACTCTTTTTAGATCGGCATTGTTAATTGAGTAGTCGAATAATAAAGGGGTTTTAGATCTATGGAAACTGATCGTTTGGCATTTGTTGATATTAAGATGTAATTTGTTTACGATGCACCATTCATAAAGTTTATTTAAGTTCATTCGTAGAGTTAAACAATCAGAAGAATTACCGATCGATTTAAACATCTTTAGATCGTCGGCGAATAGAAGAAAGTGAATATTATCGAAAATTAGTAAAATGTCGTTAATAAATAGTGAGAAAAGAATTGGTCCTAGGTGGGAACCTTGGGGGACCCCACTTAAGGCAAAAAAAGTGTAAGAAGTTGTGGAGGTAATTTTTACAGATAATTTTCTGTATGATAAGTAACTTCTAAGCCATTCGAGAAAGTTTCCGCTTATTCCCAAGTGTTCTAATTTTTCCATTAAAATGCGACGAGAAACAGTATCAAAGGCTTTGCTAAAGTCAGTATAAATTGTATCAACTTGAAGACCCTTAGACAGTGCATTAGAAATAAAATTTTCGTAAAGCAATAAGTTAGATGACGTAGATCTGTCTGGCATAAAACCATTTTGAAATGTTGATATAATTGGTTTAATTTGATGAATGATTTTACTTAATATAATCTGTTCTAAAAGTTTAGGTAGTGATGACATAATACATATGGGTCTATAATTTTCAATTTGACATTTATCTCCTTTTTTAAAAATAGGTCTTATAAAGCTACTTTTCCAAATTTCAGGAAAACAACCTGTGGATAGAGGATAAATTGAAAATTATAGTATTAGGAAGAGCTAGAACATGAATACAGTTTTTAAGTAATATTGAGGGAATCATATCTGGCCCCGAATTCGACCTGGTATCCAAGTGTTTGATAAAATTCACAACATCATTTACTACCACATGGATGTTATGCAAGTTGAGTGAGCTATCGGTAAATTGGGGTTTATCAGATAATATGTTGTCATTGTCTTCAACATATACACTCTTGAAGAAATCTGCAAATAAATTTACAATATCGTTTTTGTCATGACCCACTTTTTTCCCGTAAAACATTTTTATGAGAATACTGCAGAAGACACCCAAATGCTCTCAGTCGTCTGGAACCAGTGAGACTATGGCATCCCCAATAGGGGAATGTTGCGAAGCTGTAGGAAGTACGGAGAGGAACTTAATGTGAAAGGGAAAGATTAGGAAGTACTGGCCATAGTAAATATATGGCCGTCAAACACGGCTAGTCCCATTTTATTTCAAGCCACGGTTCAATTCTGAATTTTTGTTTTCACCAAGGCGATAACTGAGATAAATTCAATTTGAACTACCATAAATCAATTTATCAAATAAAATATACTTTACGGATTTTTTCAACCTACTGGGCACACTGAACCCTAGATACCTACTTACCTCTCATACGTTTTCCTTCCCAGAATCTCTTCTGTTTCATTTCCTTAAAATACACCCTACATATTACCTCTCATACGTTTTCCTTCCCAGAATCTCTTCTATTTCATTTCCTTAAATTACCCCCTACATATTACCTCTCATACGTTTTCATTCCCAGAATCTCTTCTGTTTCATTTCCTTAAAATACCCCCTATATATTACCTCTCATACGTTTTCCTTCCCAGAATCTCTTTTTTTCATTTCCTTAAAATACCCCCTACATATTACCTCTCATACGTTTTCTTCCCAGAATCTCTTCTTTTTCATTTCCTTAAAATACCCCCTACATATTACCTCTCATACGTTTTCCTTCCTAGAATCTCTTCTGTTTCATTTCCTTAAAATACCCCCTACATATTACCTCTCATACGTTTTCCTTCCCAGAATCTCTTCTGTTTCATTTCCTTAAATTACCCCCTACATATTACCTCTCATACGTTTTCCTTCCCAGAATCTCTTCTGTTTCGTTTCCTTAAAATACCCCCTACATATTACCTCTCATACGTTTTCCTTCCCAGAATCTCTTCTGTTTCGTTTCCTTAAAATACCCCCTACATATTACCTCTCATACGTTTTCCTTTCCAGAATCTCTTCTGTTTCATTTCCTTAAAATACCCCCTACATATTACCTCTCATACGTTTTCCTTCCCAGAATCTCCTCTGTTTTATTTCTTTAAAATACCCAATGCACATCATCCCCAAAGATGACATATACCTCCCGTAATAGTAGAAGCTAATGTAAAAAAATGTATTTAAATGTTTAGTTACATTCGTTTGTCTTTTATCATTGAGACGAATGTTTTATTAGGGTCAAAGATATTAAATTATTCATCCACCCAGCCAGGTTTTCGACATTTCCGCATCCGCCGGAAATCCTTTCCACCTGCGGGTAACTGTGACAGAAGTTAACCTTCACGTACCTATACCTATACCATCTCCCTCCACAATGTTACCATCTCCCGAATGTTCCCCTCTCCCCCGAATGTTACGGGTCCCGCGATAGGATAAACCGTCAACTTTCCGGTTAGTTACCCGCTATTCAGCAGCCACTGGTGTGCAGTGATTGCTGGAAGTTACGTGCGGGAACTCAAAAAGTTACTTCAAATGTCAGGATGTTTGGACGTTTTCGATGGTTTAGTCAATTCAAATTCATGTTGCAGGTTAAAATATGTATTTTGGTTTTTTTTTAAACAGACATATCTTTTCAAATACTGAAGCCTTGGTTCTACTAAGAATAATCTAAAGGAAAAATTAAACAGTAGAAGAATAAAATCAATATTTGCAACATTAGTTTTATTTAACAAGTAGACTAATTTGAAGGCCCCCGTGGTCGAGAAGTAAGGTTCTCGACTAGAAAGCTGGGTTCAAATCCCGGGGTGCGCAAGTAAATTTTACTTTATTAATTTGTGTTATTTTACAAATCGTCCATTTAAAAAAATTAAATATATGTAGTTTATAAAGTACCGGATTGGAAAACACTCTCAGTATCGCCCTGGTGTAAGACCACCATTCAGAATTTAAACTTGCTTGAAATGGCTTTGGCCGTGTTTAGTGACCAGATCTTAATAGCCAGATACTTCCCCACTTTTCTCTTATCCATCTCCTTCCCCTCTCCACTTCCTTCAGCCTCAAAACATACCCCAATCGGAGATGCTATCATCTCACTGGTTCCAGACGGCTGGGAGCATTTGGGACTCTTGTGCGATTTCAAATAAAAATAAAAATAAATGTAATTTTTATTTATTTGCTTTGTGACGAATCTCTCATTGATTGTTAAGACCATCTGGCCTGATCATGGACACTGTAACGCTGTCCGAAATGTTTGCTAAAGAAGGAAGAAGCGAAAAACGTCATTATTACCCAAAAAATATTCACGATAAAAGCTAACGGTGATCGGTTAGTTAGCCGAGCGGTCCAATGTGTCGGCTTTCCAGGCAAGCATCGCGGGTTTAATCCTCATTTAGCTTAGTCCAACAGCAATACTTAAGTAACATGTATTGTTATAGTTAACTAGTAGTACGTTATTATTTATTTATTTATTTCACATATACGGCACAACAAGTGCCATGCACATACTAATTTACAGAGAATAGTACAGCAACAAAAGGAATGCAACAATATAAATGTAAGTATAATGGTATAATCTGTAAATAGTAAGTAAGGTTAAAAGTATGAAAAAAAGAAATATAAATATAATATAAGTAGCAATCTGTAGTATAGTAATAAGTCAAAGTAAGAAATTATATGTAATAATATACAAAAAAGTAGTATAAGGAAGAATGAAGTGCTTATAAAATGCCTAAAAGGCATTAAGAGTTTGTAAAAAATAAAATAAAAGATATTAGAAAGGTATATACTATTACAAAATGAAAGGAATAAAATATATACTATTATAATATGAAAAGGAAACAAAAGTAATAAATTACGTAAATCTACCGGGAGAATAGCGTGTATAATAATAATGTGCGACACTGCTTGACAGTCCGATAGAGTTTTACATAGTACCTATGATGACTATGATATATAATGCAATGATATCAGCTTCTACCTATCGAGTTCTAGTAGTTTTTAATCTGAAGTACATAATCATTATGATGGTATGGTATTACTCGACAATTTTTGTTTTATGCATCTTTTATATGATAATAGACAATCAGCGTGATCGATATTGGAATATTCATTGCCTAATCTGTGCAAGCGATGGATTATTGAATTTTGTTCTGCGTTAGATCCAGTATAGTTGCAATAATAAGGTGACTTGAGTCTAGTTGGTCTACAGGGAACATAGTAGTTTATCAACGAAGTTAATTCAGGGGAGTCAAACCGGTGATTGATTATTTTAAATAAAAAAAATAGATAATTAAGTATTCTTCTAAAAATTATAAACTTACCCTCTTTGTAGAACTTCCGATATATCTTTCATACTTATTCACGTGCAACTTTTATCGCTGTATTAATTTGTCTATGTTCTGTAAAATTACCAATCTGGCGTAATAAAGATTTGCTAAATACAAAACATTCTGTACTACAAACTATTTTTTTTTAAATATCGACAAAGTTACTACACAATGCTTTGACACTGCTTTCGTAGTACCTTAAGTACTTATTTTGTTATTATTTACTAGAGTTTTATAATTTAATATATATATATAATTTAATAGAGTTCCTTTGTACAACAGAACTCTCTATGATAACTTGTATAGTATCTTCTTATATCATTCGTTATTCACTACACTTATTATTGTTCACCTGAACAACTTACCTGTAACAATGTATACATATAAAGGAGTGTATAAATAAATAAATAAATAATGATAGTATAAAATTTAAAATCACCACCTCACCTTGTTTAATTTACAATAACGTCGTCCGTGCATTTCTAATCCTGCTGAATTGTTTCTGAAATTATCAAATTTCAAAATTATGCATCTGTTAAGTATTTTTAAATTTGCAGTATCTCTCCTAACCGTATCTTGTTAATTGTAACGATAATTCTAATTAATGTGTACTTACTTCATTCACTTTACTCTTTAAGTCCTTTTTTATGATTTATCTCTAAACTTGTATAAAAAATATTTGTACACTTTGATTTGACATTGAGCATTATCTATATACAAAATAATTTTGTTTTATACTTTATCCTTATTTACATGTAAAAAAATATTTAAAATTGTTATTTACCATTCAATCTGTGAGAAATAGTTAGGATGCAGGCGAATTTTGAAGTTATTGTTTTACAAAATTATATTTTAATTACTGTCTGTATCTGTGTTTTCTCCTTAAATAAATAAATTCTTCGTAATTTTGAACAAATTTTTTGCACATTTTAATATGTTGCTATCAAAAAGATCCGATGCTAATTATTTACGTGTATAATGATACTTATTATTATTGTATTAGTCGACAAAAAAAAATTTCACCTTGCACTAATTTTGATTTTTTACCCAATCTACAGTCTCAGTAGTAAACAAAACGAAAGTTCTCCCGAAAAGGACACAATCCAATCTCTATAAAACTCTCATCAACCAATGCTAAGCTACGGCTCAGTGGGCTGGGATTTCGTAAAAAATAGAGAAACGGTATTGGAAATTTTTGAGAGGAAGATCCAAAAGGAAGTCTTTGGACCAATCTTGACAAGCTCCGTGACAGAACGGTTAAAATCCATTAATCAAGTCCCGGAGATCATGGGCTCGCACCCGCACGAAGAAAAATGAGTATTGCCGACTTATTAAAATCCTGTTAAAAATAGGATAGCATGCCCTTTCTTAATAAAATTTTAGTACATTCATAATATTTCGGAATACGGGTTCATGCACCTGCGTCTGTCCTGATATTACACAATGACGAAATGCGAAAATAATAGTATTTTTATGAACACGTGTTCCGACATCGTCATAATATTCGTGTTTTATTGCTAGTTTGAAAACCTGTCAATTAAGTTGTTAAAGGCCTGCAGTACGGTTTTTAACCGGAATAGGTATAATTTGACGAGGTTCTTAATAAATAAGCAATATTTTATATCAGTAAATTATCTCCGTGCGGCTTGTGCAAATAAACGGTATTTTTTTTATTTACTTATTATTTTAATACACACCTTGTACTTTTTAAGGCGATGCCATGGGTAGTAATGCAAAATCATGTGTTTTTGGTTTGAAAATTTGGTCTCCTAGAAATGTTTCAGATGCTTCAATTAAATACTGCGAGTAGAATACATCTCGGCCTTTGAAATAATCGAGTATTTTTTAGATAAATCTTTAGAAAAGTTCAGAAAAAAATAATGTAAATGCCTATGAAAACTGCTTTAAAGTTCAAAATCTCCTACTTACGAACCCATTTTCGGTTATGATTTTATTGTAAAATGTGGCAAATTAAGTTATTTATAAAATGATCGAAAAAAAAAATTATGCCTGAACATCCACAAAATAAAATAAAAGTCACTTTTTGGCCATGTTTTTTTCTTGCATAAATCAAAACAGGCGGATGGTGTTAAGCGGGAATTTAAACATAATCGCTATCTACGTTAGGGTTTTTATTGATAGCGGCTCAATTTAAAATATTACACGACGTAGTGCATCGCCCTAAGATATATCACAGATACTCACAGAATTACCCCCGACAAAACCATCGTTCAGAATCAAATCGTTACATGAAATTGTTTTGACCCTAGACAACTAACGTTGTTACTGTTCGTCAATAAGCAAACCGTTCGGTTTTTTGACGAACGCTTTTTTTCTATTTTATAATTAGATTTTTATTATTTTATATAAAAATCTTGTAAAATATTGAATAATGAGGTCATAAATTCAATAACATAATAACATACACGTATTTTTATTCAAGTTTTATGTGGGTACCTAATCAATTACGTATCTACAATAGCACTACATTTACACTACAACGTGTCATACCATGACCGTAACCGTATGAATATGAAACAAATGAATATCTAACAACGCCCGCTAGACCGTTCCGTCACCGACCAACACCGTAGCGTGCCGTGACCGGACCCTCAACAAATACACGTCTAGATTTTTTTTCCGGTGGCGATACGCTCCGAGCTTAGATACATACGGTAAATACGTACGCTGTCAATCCGATACTTTCATGGCACGGTCATGGTATGCTCCGGTTATGTGGGCAGATTTCTTAAGTCAATGCAGATACGGCTTGCAGACTGATTGCAGTTCCAGCTTCCTTACAATCGTTTCCTACAGTGTCGTTGTTCCGCGTCCTTCTGAAATTAATTTATAGTACTGATACTTCGAGTCCTTATTTAATACTTCACTTCACAAATGAATGCAGTCATTCATACACACTTCCACATCAATACACGCCAATTACACTTAAATTTGAGAAAAATTGCCTGTTTCTTTGACACCGTGAAGTCAAATTATACAAATCAACGATTACAAATTGAATTAATTATATAATTTACCGCCAGCGGGACAAAACATTAAAACAACTAAAACCATAGAACTAAACATTCGACAAAATGATGAGTAGTCAGTAGGTATCTCAAAAACAAAAGACTTACCAACTAAAACTAAGACGAAGAAGCATTAAAGAAGACAGAAAGATTTAAATTTGATGATCGTCATTTTGACAAACGTTAGCTATACAAGGTTAATAGTTTTAAGTACTTTCCAGCCTTCATCTTTCACGTCTCATTTTTTCTCAATCCCTTCAGCCTTACAACACACCCCAATTAGGGTTGCTGCTATAATCCCACTGGTTCCAGGCATTTGAGACTGGGTGATAATGATATTCAATTAACAGATGCATTTTCTAGAATCGACCATGACCATTGACCATAGCCAAGACACATGAAGTATTAAAGGGCTGATTTTAATGATTGTCGTGGAGATGAAATTAAAAAATTAACATCAATTTGGTAGGCGGGTATGGGTACCTTTGCCCCAGCAAACTTTTATTGGATAACCAACATCCCTATCATAGGTAACGCCAAATGGTTCGCTACATTTGGTGACTTAGCAGGGGTACCCGGATTCATGTGGTGAAATTTTTCAAGTTTTCCTACCTAATGCGTCGTGGGTCGGATCGGGAGAGACTAGTTGAGGAAGACCTTTTGCCCTCTCTAGCCGGACTCTCTCTTGACCCATCGCAAAGTGGGAGGGATGGATTCATACTTTCGTCACTCCTGTACGCATTGACCCCCAGATTCTTCCAACACCTTATACCTTTCTAGAACTTTCCCTCCTTTATTTTCCTAAAAATACATCCCACACAGTATCCCCAAAGATGACATAGGCTCTGAGGGATATTTTCCGCCGGGCCTACTGCGTAATGTAAAAAAAATGTTTAATATGTGTGATTAATTTAAATATATTACCAAAACTACCCTTAAAACCCTTTGCACTCCTAATTTTTTTTTTAATTACCTACTACCAACTCCTTAATTAATTTACAAAAAAGGGATAAAAAGTGGCCTCAATAAAAAGTTAAACAAACATTTTTAAAATATGTAATTTTTATTACTCTTTCTTTACATAGAGTACAAAAAACATAGAAATATATAAAATTAACAACTTAATATGCCCTTATTCACTTAAACTTTTTCAGTGTGTGGTATTTCTTGAAACATTCTCCTGGATGGAGGCCAGGTTTCCTATCACAAGTTTCACAATAACTTCTAACTTTTCTTCTTCTGATAATAATATCTTCATCGGAATCGTCCTCATCAGAAAATGGAACTTGTGGAGAAGGAGGAACATCTCTGTCATTTTCAAGTAAACGAAGTTCACTGTCTATTTCAAGCATGTATTGGTCATCACCACTTTCATATTCATTGATCACAGATTGTTTTTTTTATCCGGGGCATTTTTATTTTATTCAAGGTATATAATAAAGCACGTTAAATTATTACTAACAAATCACTAATTATGAAGAAAAAGAAATGTAAAACTATATTTTCACCTAATTACTGAGTATTATTTTCAAGACCGAACGACACATGTGCTTTCTCGGCCACGAAATATTTGCTACTAAAAACAGTAAAAACAAATGTAAATACACAAACAGAACAAAATATTATGTGATAACAAGTGAATAGGTATAAGAATCCTTTGTTATGTGTTGGGAGAAATCCCTCAGCGCTTCCTATTGTTACGCAGGTAGACAGGTGTGATGTTTTGGACATCCACAAAAATAAACGATAAATAATAAAATAACGTGCTCTAAAAAATTTTTTGTTTAAACAACGACGGAAGATTTATTGACAGACAGGCCTTGAGTAAACAGATTCCCACGGGAAAGGAGAGACCGGAGGACAGTCAGGTTTGGAACTTGAGTGCGTTGACAGCTCCATGAAATCTATACAAATGAGAAGTGTTGTGTGAAATTGCAGTGAATTAGTGGATTCAGATGGTGTTAATAGTATTGTGGAATTTTGAACTAAAGTGAAATATTATTGAACCGGTTTTGTGCGAAGTGAAAGTGGTTGGACTCAGTGAGAAAACAATTAATAATAATGACAATAATAATAATTGGATAATTTGTAGAGCGCCGTTTTGTAAAAACCCACCTCAGGGGCGCCAGGTGTTGTGCAATCGCGATTGTGTTATAAAGTTGTGTTGATTTAAACGTGATTTCGTATACAGTTCGAACTAGATTGCTTGTCTTAAAAACATGAAAATAATAAAAATAATGATCGCGTTTTTAAAACAAAGTGAACATATAAAGGCAGGAAGTGTTTAATCGGGCTAAGTTATTGATTTGGCGAGATGGCATTCTATCCACGGAGACCGAAAACCAGAGAATCAAATAGATTATTAACTGTGGGTTCGAATCCTAACAGATTAGGGAGGTACAATTTTATTTACAGGAATATTTAATTACCCTTTTATAAGCGTAGGGAGGAGGTCGAAAATTAAAGTGATTTAGCTATATAGTGTAACCAGGTAAGTTTCACACGAGGATTTGGAGGTGACTAACAGGGTGAGTTTTTTTATATTATTTATTAAATTTCAGAGGACCCTTTTAATAATAGGATACAACCGAGTTTGCAACGCCTGCATCCCAAATAATCTTCCCATAAGAAGAGATACGCTAGACGCATTGTCAATCAGCTGTGAGCGAGAGACGAGTCAACGACCTTTTCATATATAGGCCGAGAGGCGCGGAGTACAGTCAGTCAAAGGGGAAGTTTTGCTAGCGTATGCCGTCCCAAATTGAAAGCGATCGGATACAACCAGACGGAACAAAATGAAAACTTTTCTTCTGTTATTTGACCTTCTAATTTAATACCTTTCATCTATTGTTTGACTTCCTAAGTTACGAATTGGGATGCACAAAAACAAATCTAAAGTCGAAAGAGGGAGATGGTAATCTCCGAAATAAAACTACCAACCGAACAACTTTTCTCAACAGGTATCTTTCGAGAGGTAGGCGGCCTCTTTAAATTAAATGCAAAAAATCAAACCAATTATCCGTTTATACCTTACCTGAGAGGATAGGTATTCAGTAGAAGTTACCCATACCTAATACACGAGGATGCTAGTAACCTCATAAAATAAATACTGGAACCAAATATTAAAATACAGACAGTCCTCATCCCAAATTTGGCATATCGAGTAGACCTTACATATATCTCACATGATAATTGGCTGAATGGGTAGGCACACAACCTATCGTTAATAAGCAGGCAGAATGTCGACAAGATCGTCGTGTGTTATATGTGTATTGACCTAGAAAGGGATGTAAATCCCCGACGGCGTGGGAGTTACAACGTTTTCTGGAGGTGGCACGTAACTTAGGACCTTGCGTGTCACATTTTCGCGACTAGATTCGTGATAAAGGGATGTTATGGTTTTCCCCTTCTACACTCAGTAAAGTAGTTTATCCTGGAGGTGTTTGAGATTGGGGCAATTCTGAAATTGGTGAAGAGACCTGGTTTTCTTTATTCTGGCGTGAAGGTTGCCGATTTGGAACAAGGGGAGACCCGGCCGGTTGTGATATCCAGACACGCAGATATCGATCGCCTTGCTCAAATTATCATCCATCAGTTTTGTTTGGTAAGCGGAGGAGCCAATCTTAACTTGAAAAAAATTCATTTCCTTTCCTCTCCTTCCCCTCCCAAAATATATACATGGATGGCGCCGACAACTAACACCATAAATTTATCGTATGTATATCACATATATAAAATCTAACACTTTATTATATTCACATTACCCTACGATAGGTAGAATCGAGTAGCTAGGGGGGGGTGAGCAGGCGACTTAGAAGATAAGGTTTATAAAATGGTTTTGAAAAACAGCGGTAATGGATTCAACTCACTCTATCTCAAAAGAACCAAGGGATACCACACATACATAAATAACTAGGTTTCTAAACCGAGAAACAAAAACCCAACACAACGTTCGGTGAAGCCTTTTTATACTGAACCGTCACGTGAAATGAGTACGTTCAAGGTCGTACGTCACGTAGACAAACTAGGATGTACACACTTGAAGGGGTGTGTAATAAAGAAAAGACGGCAGGGAGGACCTTCCTACCCCGGATATATATATAACCAAAGCCTTATGGAAAAGTTACCTACGGGACTTAAGGAAAATGTATCGTAGAAAGAAGAGAAGGAAAAGTTTGAAGTAGAAAGGCCAGATCATTACATCTGGTGCCGAAACCAGGGAGATAGATATACAAGCTGGTTTGAATTCATTACTGTTGTTGAAAAAAAAAAAATGGATTTCATAAACCTTATTAATTCACATTAACAGCAAAAGAAATGGTACCTATCGTCAAAAATGATAACAGAGACATCGTACTTCAAAGGCAAAATAGAATAAACAGACAGACCCGGAAAACATTGAATTCATTGTGACGACAAAAAACATCTAAAATGTTCATAAACAACGAAGCCAAAGGATAAACAAACATCGAAATCGGATTAATTATAACACAAGAATAAGATAGCTGGGACAAATCTAAAATAAACATTGCATTCAGATATCGTGAAGTATATGGCATATTTTATACCGTTGATATTTGAATAAATGTAAACAATTATTGTTTATTCCAGATCTAAAAGGCAGAGAATGTTTAAGACATAAATAATAAAAGACAGACAAAACCATCGGATCACCGCCGAGGACACAAAATAAAAACAAATCAACATGAAAATAAATAACACTCGAACATAATACAAATAACGTATTGAGGTGAAACAACACTGTTTAAACAAATAACTCAGAGTTTAAAAATAAACAAGTGTGACATGACATATTGAATTTCTACCCATAGAGACACAAAACACTTGAAAAAGCTGAGGGCGGAAAAAAACTCACCAGTAGAACAAGCCGATAATCACGGGAACCAAAAAAATAAACAGATGCTAGGTTAGAAACGAAGAACAGGGGCGCTCAACATTTTGGAAGAATTAAAATAAAATTTAAAATAAAAATAAAAAATAAATACAGAGGTATTCGAGAAACGTAAATTACCTATAGTTATTTCTAATCCCATCGACTAACACGAGGAAGCGAGATTACCCGTTGGGCTTAGAACTAAAGGGAGGCTGTGATGTTTTGGACATCCACAAAAATAAACGATAAATAATAAAATAACGTGCTCTAAAAAATTTTTTGTTTAAACAACGACGGAAGATTTATTGACAGACAGGCCTTGAGTAAACAGATTCCCACGGGAAAGGAGAGACCGGAGGACAGTCAGGTTTGGAACTTGAGTGCGTTGACAGCTCCATGAAATCTATACAAATGAGAAGTGTTGTGTGAAATTGCAGTGAATTAGTGGATTCAGATGGTGTTAATAGTATTGTGGAATTTTGAACTAAAGTGAAATATTATTGAACCGGTTTTGTGCGAAGTGAAAGTGGTTGGACTCAGTGAGAAAACAATTAATAATAATGACAATAATAATAATTGGATAATTTGTAGAGCGCCGTTTTGTAAAAACCCACCTCAGGGGCGCCAGGTGTTGTGCAATCGCGATTGTGTTATAAAGTTGTGTTGATTTAAACGTGATTTCGTATACAGTTCGAACTAGATTGCTTGTCTTAAAAACATGAAAATAATAAAAATAATGATCGCGTTTTTAAAACAAAGTGAACATATAAAGGCAGGAAGTGTTTAATCGGGCTAAGTTATTGATTTGGCGAGATGGCATTCTATCCACGGAGACCGAAAACCAGAGAATCAAATAGATTATTAACTGTGGGTTCGAATCCTAACAGATTAGGGAGGTACAATTTTATTTACAGGAATATTTAATTACCCTTTTATAAGCGTAGGGAGGAGGTCGAAAATTAAAGTGATTTAGCTATATAGTGTAACCAGGTAAGTTTCACACGAGGATTTGGAGGTGACTAACAGGGTGAGTTTTTTTATATTATTTATTAAATTTCAGAGGACCCTTTTAATAATAGGATACAACCGAGTTTGCAACGCCTGCATCCCAAATAATCTTCCCATAAGAAGAGATACGCTAGACGCATTGTCAATCAGCTGTGAGCGAGAGACGAGTCAACGACCTTTTCATATATAGGCCGAGAGGCGCGGAGTACAGTCAGTCAAAGGGGAAGTTTTGCTAGCGTATGCCGTCCCAAATTGAAAGCGATCGGATACAACCAGACGGAACAAAATGAAAACTTTTCTTCTGTTATTTGACCTTCTAATTTAATACCTTTCATCTATTGTTTGACTTCCTAAGTTACGAATTGGGATGCACAAAAACAAATCTAAAGTCGAAAGAGGGAGATGGTAATCTCCGAAATAAAACTACCAACCGAACAACTTTTCTCAACAGGTATCTTTCGAGAGGTAGGCGGCCTCTTTAAATTAAATGCAAAAAATCAAACCAATTATCCGTTTATACCTTACCTGAGAGGATAGGTATTCAGTAGAAGTTACCCATACCTAATACACGAGGATGCTAGTAACCTCATAAAATAAATACTGGAACCAAATATTAAAATACAGACAGTCCTCATCCCAAATTTGGCATATCGAGTAGACCTTACATATATCTCACATGATAATTGGCTGAATGGGTAGGCACACAACCTATCGTTAATAAGCAGGCAGAATGTCGACAAGATCGTCGTGTGTTATATGTGTATTGACCTAGAAAGGGATGTAAATCCCCGACGGCGTGGGAGTTACAACGTTTTCTGGAGGTGGCACGTAACTTAGGACCTTGCGTGTCACATTTTCGCGACTAGATTCGTGATAAAGGGATGTTATGGTTTTCCCCTTCTACACTCAGTAAAGTAGTTTATCCTGGAGGTGTTTGAGATTGGGGCAATTCTGAAATTGGTGAAGAGACCTGGTTTTCTTTATTCTGGCGTGAAGGTTGCCGATTTGGAACAAGGGGAGACCCGGCCGGTTGTGATATCCAGACACGCAGATATCGATCGCCTTGCTCAAATTATCATCCATCAGTTTTGTTTGGTAAGCGGAGGAGCCAATCTTAACTTGAAAAAAATTCATTTCCTTTCCTCTCCTTCCCCTCCCAAAATATATACATGGATGGCGCCGACAACTAACACCATAAATTTATCGTATGTATATCACATATATAAAATCTAACACTTTATTATATTCACATTACCCTACGATAGGTAGAATCGAGTAGCTAGGGGGGGGTGAGCAGGCGACTTAGAAGATAAGGTTTATAAAATGGTTTTGAAAAACAGCGGTAATGGATTCAACTCACTCTATCTCAAAAGAACCAAGGGATACCACACATACATAAATAACTAGGTTTCTAAACCGAGAAACAAAAACCCAACACAACGTTCGGTGAAGCCTTTTTATACTGAACCGTCACGTGAAATGAGTACGTTCAAGGTCGTACGTCACGTAGACAAACTAGGATGTACACACTTGAAGGGGTGTGTAATAAAGAAAAGACGGCAGGGAGGACCTTCCTACCCCGGATATATATATAACCAAAGCCTTATGGAAAAGTTACCTACGGGACTTAAGGAAAATGTATCGTAGAAAGAAGAGAAGGAAAAGTTTGAAGTAGAAAGGCCAGATCATTACACAGGCAAGTACCTACCTACTTACATGCGTCGCAACCAAATAACTGCGCAGTGCATTTACAAGGTTAAAAATAATACGATTTTAAAAATTATCTAAAAGGCGAAACTTGACGAGATATATGTATTTTGCGTATTCGGAATATTCAGAATGAGATATAAAGTGTTTAAAAGAAAAAAAAATACATTTGATAATTTAAATTATTTTTCGAAATTGCGTTACTATAATGTCGAGTATGACTCGACATAGGAGTTGGTGTAAGAAATATAATGTCGAGCCACACTCGACAAAGGAGTGGTATGAGTTAAACTATAAGTCCCCCTAACAAAACAAATACATTAAGCAATGCAAAACGGAGATTGTCAGACAAGAAAAACATTTCTCCCAACAAAGGTACAAAATCCAGTATTAACTTACATTGAATATCGATGAATATATTTTCATTCCTTAATATGTTTTGTTCCCCAAAAAGAAATGATGTTTAAGAACACAAAAATATTCAATATCGATATGCTCAATGCCTTTCGTTTAATTTTTTGTCGAAGACCGTTCCTTTCAGGGGGAATCTCCCCCCCAGTGGAATGAATACTTTGTGGTTCCAACGAAACAAAAATAAACCGGGAGATTCGAATGAACTTCACGTAAATTTTTCGTAAGTTTTTGTTGGAAGGAAGTGCGTTTTTCTTCCTTGTCGTTTTTTGGTCTTGTTTTCGTTTGGGAAGGGTGATATGGTTTGATCCGGGTTTTATATGAAAATCATTGGTTTCGATCAATTACTAATTTGTACTATTGAAATTTGTAAAATAACATAAGTTTCGTTTACAAATTTTAAGAAACAAAATAAAAATGTAGCCGTACTGGGGTACGCCTTTTTAAGGCCACATGGTGAATCATATTGTAAAACTGTTTTTTTTTACATTAGCTCTTTAACACAGGATGCCCTGAGAAAAAAGGAAGATCTGTGAAGGAAAAGGGTATACAGGGTGGGTAGGAATTTGGGGGTCAAAGTGTCCAAGAGTGACGGTAATATATAAATCCATCCACTGCGGTGCAAGGCGATGGGTCGAGAGAGTCCGGCAGGAGAGGTCAAAAGGTTTCACTCAATCAGTCTCTCCTGATTTGGCCCGCCACGCAGTACGTGGGCAAACGCATTCGCCTAAAAAACCAGATAAACCTAACCCAATGAACCCGGGTACCCCCGCTAAGTCACCAATAGTAGCCAACCACTTGGGTGTTGATTATCCAATAATTGGTTCCCTGGGCGACGGTACCCATACCCGCCTCCTAAAAAAAGAGAAAAATTATTTAAAATAATATTAATACAATTGAGATTATAAAAGGTGTGATAGTGAACAGAAAGGAAAAACATTAATCTCTCTCGCTCACATACTTAAAATCCCGCGAGAGTTGTTCTCAACCAAAAAAATTCTTGTGGCCCAAGGGTTGTGACGCCAAGTGGCGTATATAGTATAAAAATAGACAATTTCCCTTTGCTTGCTAGTACGCTTGCTTATGACCTCGAATATTTTCAAATTCACTCTTCGCGACCAAAGAATGAGTAATAACTCGGCAACGGAAAGGGTTGAATAAGTTACTTGGGCGTTGTCGTAGCAAAAAAATATTAAAGTTTTTGATTAATAAATTGTGCCAATTTTTAATTTATAAAATTTCATCTTTCGGTTAATATGAATTATATTTCATTACCCTGTTACTAAATTAAATAAATACCACTGTAAGTTTAATACTTACGTAATACTATATTTTTGGAAATGAGGCTTTCATTTCTCCATAAATTATGCCCAGCGAGGAAAGAAAGACGTTTTCACGCAAAAAGTATCGGTTGAAAAGAAATAATACTCACCCCATTTTTTGAGTTTTGATAATAGTTTTTAGTTTGAGGGAAAAGTTATATAACTTGATGGAAAAGTTACTTTTTTGAGCAAATGTGGTTTACGTTGTGGTGTTTCGATAGCTCTTGGAAATGTTATCTAGGGCCGCGAGTTTCTTATTGTGGAAAAAAAGGAACGGAAATTGCACAGCGTGAGGATGCCAACAGAATATTAAAAAGTCCTTCCTTGTTGATGGTGTCCTCTTTGTTCTCTTTAAAGTGCAAAAAACTTCATGGTAAAATGCCTTACTTTTGCACTCAACGCAGATTTGAACTTGTAACTTGTTGTTGGTTGCGCGGTAGAAAAGGAAGGAACGGACCCTTTTCGTCTCCTAGTGACAAAAAGGATCGGACGGGTAGTGGGAGGCAGAGGCGGGTCATGAGTTTTATAGAACGAGAGTGCTAATATTATAAAAATGGAATTATTGATGTTGTTGTAGCTGAAAACGATTTTTTTTTTTTTTTCGAAAATTCATTTTTTTGTATGAAGATTTTCAGGAAATCTCAGTTTGACCCTGAAATTTTTCACACGAAAAATGGAAATTTCGAAAAAAAATAATTATCGTTTCCAGCTATAACAACATCAATAATGCCATTTTTGTAATATTAGCATTCTAGAACACCCAAAAGTCACAAGCCACTACTAGAGGTAAGTATGATTAAATAAAAATTCTCCGACGAAGAAATTACAGTTTTATTTAAAAAAAAACACTATTGTAAAATCAAAGCTTAACAATTCCTACAGAACTTAATCGCAAATATCCTTTTTTTATGAATCTATTTATATAACGAAGAGCGTATGTGGCGGGCGGCGTAAATTTGATTTCTTAATTTGAAATCTACTGTTTATTTTAAAATTTATGAAATTTTTCACAGTTGACCTTCAAACAAGACAAGAGGAAGGTACACGAGATTTTTAAAAACTGCTCCCATCCCCTTTTACACCCTTTAAAGTAGTTTGATACTTCTTTGATACTTGACTTTCAAAATAAGAGATAAATTACTATCTTTATCTGATTACGAAAAAATCCATGTAAAGTCCGGCCAACGCCGAAGACTTGGGATAGTTTTTATAAAACCAATCAAATCAAAGGGATTTCTGTTGCTTCATATTTTAGGAAAGTATGACTTGAAGATTATTCTTCCTCTCTCTGACTTCTGAGTTTAATTTGGCGAGATCCAATGAACGGGAAAATTTGCTGTGTCACAGTGATCAGTACCACTACCTACTGGAGTGGTGGCTCCCTCCGTTCCCTTCCCACTGTCCCTCCTTATTTCCTTTCATAGCCCCCTTTTACTACCGTTCCATCTATTTTTACCACTTTTACAACTTTTAGCATTGTGTTTACTTCGGCCCACCTTAATTTTAAATCAATTTTGCTTTATGATATTTATATCCGATACCTTGATTAATTTAGAGGATAAATTATTTATATTTTTACAGTACGGTAGCAGTCCACAATGGAGTAATAGAACATACCCTGGTGTATGACAGTAAGGCATAGAACTGCCAGAGGAAGGATGAAAGTTAACTGAATGCTGTATTAATGAGATCCCTAAGATTTTATTTATAAGATTAATCCAGGATTAACCTATATAATATGTAAAACCACAAAATGACTGAGAATATCGGCTATTTTTATTATAGATTAAATAAGTACCTAATGTAAATTTCGCAAGAAACATCTATTTACAAAATGAGTACTTTTAATAGATACTTTACAAAACAAGTATTTTTTAACTTAAAACTGCACTTAATGCATGTGTGCACTAGGCCATAGATATATTTGTGGTCATGTTAGAAATATGAATCGGGTTGTTTGGCGGTCCTTTGCTCTCTGCCTACTCCTACAGTAAATGGCGTGATACTCACATCAAAGTTTTTAAAATAACATTGTGGAATCGAGATTGAAAAGCTAACATGATTTTAAAAAACTACTTGTGTTGACAATGTAATAAAAATGATATCTTAATTAGCAGGCGATTATAATAATATGGACTCCGACCTTGAGGTTGTTTACTATCCACTTGGTCACTACAATACTCCACAGCTAACGCCACATGTGGGTAACCTAATAGACTAATCTAGTGCTTACTATGGGTGACCTCATTATAATATCAAGAATATCACATGAGCAAAATAATGTTTTACACAAATTCTTTTTAATGTGTCACCGTGATTATTTTTTGGATTATTATGCAGTGCTTCGCTTCTACCTTCTTTAGTCAACGTTCGAACAGCGTTACGGTGTCAATCATCAAAGCAAATGTGTAGATTGTTGTGAAGTGTATTTATCTATGGAGAATGATGCAAGCGTTATTCTTTAATAATTAATAACGATACCCAATAACCAAAAATGAATAACGATAATACTTTTGTCTGTGATAATCTCAAATCATATCCGCTCAACTACAGAATAAAAACCTAGCATTGCTAAAAGTATTAGTATTAAAACATAGAATTGTAGAAATCTACTCAAAATTTTTCAACTTTGTAACAAGTAAAAAATTTGTTGTTTTAAACGTACCTTTTAAAAAAATTATGTCAAAACATTATTTCTGATAATTTCAGTTTATAATTTATAATTATTTTCTCCAATTTCAAACCACTGTAATGAGTGATATTATTTTTTGCAACTCTTATCTACAAAATTGTAAACATTTCAATGTAAAGCAAAAACCCATGGGCGTGTAAAAAGACTAAATAAATAACCCTAATAAAAAATCATATTTTCTTCATAGTCCCTTCTCTTTCATTCTCTACAATATACTTTCATAATAACGAAATTTAACTTAATATTTTACGTTTTTTTATTAACATTTTGAATAGTGTTATTTTTCAAGTTTTGCCTAAAATAATATATAATATTATAATAACTGTGTAAATATTAAAAAAAAACACGTGGCTCTCTCAATACATATTCTCCTGGTAAGGTGCTTGCGAAACACTGACATTTTATAATAATATTTCTCGGCACAAACTCACGGAAAATAACCTTTGTTAAGGCGTCTAGAATCTTTGTGAAATTCCTTTAATGTTTAAAAATAATTTAAACTTTTGCTAAGTTTACGTATAATTGTTTCATCAACCAGCGCACATTATATTTGATATATTTTACAACGAATCAATCATAAAAAACAAAAACACTTCTCCAATATCACAAAAATAATATCCAATCAATTCAATCATCTAGTGGAAGAAATAAATAATGCGAAATGGAAAACAAATATTTTTGAAAGAAAAATACTTTCTTTGACATTTTCTTTTATCCACGAAAAAGATAATTTTCTCTTTGTTTATCTAAAACTTTTAATTAAATTCATAAATTTTGAGAATTTCGCTGAAAAAGAAGTGTTATCTGTAAAAGAAAGTTAAAGGTACTGTTTTTATTCCCTTTTTACTCAAACTGATGTATGACAGCAATCTTTCAGGATAAAAGAAGACCTATTTTTTAAGTTTGTTTTTCTTATGAAAAGTTTTCTTCTGTTTCTGTACAAAAACTGGTCCTCACTTATCCGGACCAAAGTTGGCTAATTAACATAGCAGAAGAATGTTTTCCCAGAGTATTTTTCCAGCTGTTTTTTCAAAGAAAAGGGTCTAGAATGAAATAATGTTAAACGCACATTTTTTTTGTTAAAAACACAGAGTTTATTGTGATTAATTTTTCTTTTGAAAAAAATTACCCCGAAAACTTGAATTTTATTACGAATTTTTGATACCTTATCTTTTCACCTGATGAATTGTGTAAGAAACGTATTGTTTCTTTGTATTTTTCTATCTAAAGCAGTGTTTTTACCTTCGAATTAAATCTATTACTTAACTTTGCATTTTAGCTTAGTAAATTTGACACGTTCGGATATTATGTATTATTTTGTAGAATTCTAGTTTAGTTTTAAATGCATTTCATTTGACTAAATTTCTTTGAAAAAAACTAGAGTAAGTCATATAGTTCTCATAAAAATCGTCCGTCCTTCTTACCTCTTCTCCCATTTTGCCAATCAATGTTCGTTTTAGACGATGCTTTATTTCGTCCAGTTTTCATATGGATCGTCTTTTCATATGGATTCAAGATGAAAAAAATTAGGGTTCTATTTTGGTATCAATTTTTGTAAAGTTTAATATGGCGAACATTATTTGACATTTGTCATCTGTTATTGTTTTATATAATTGTGCTATGGAAATGTCGCATGTTTTTTTCGTTTCATATTTAAAATATTGAAGAAAAAGACTGATATGTAATCAATGAATAACAAGATGAAAGTAATAAATTCAAACAAAACATTAAACAGAATAAAAATTTAACGATCCCAACTGGAAATCGAACCCAGGATCTCTGTTTTACCGGAACAATGCCTTTAACCACTAATTGACAAAGTTTTCTTAGACAACGCTTCTAACATTCAAAAAAGTTATTCCAATAAAAATTATCAACAATGTGTTTTTATCATAACTGATTATGAATGTGTATTACTGTTCGTTAATGCGAATTTCGGGTGTTTTTTCTAAACTTGTTGATGGCAACGGTAGATGCTTTCATGTGATCTTTGGTTATATTGGAGGTGTTGCCATTTAACTTGTTGATGGCAACGGTAGATGCTTTGATGTTATCTTTGGTTATATTGGAGAAGTTGCCATTTAACTTGTTGATGGCAACGGCAGATGCTTTGATGTTATCTTTGGTTATATTGGAGGTGTTGCCATTTAACTTGTTGATGGCAACGGCATCAACCGTAAGTGTAAAAATAAGTATATGGTTTCCAAATGGGGATTGTGTGAAAAAAAAGGCATCTTTTTAAACGACCATAATTCATGCCCCATGCCCATTATTTATACTCATGATATTCATGGTGTATAGACAAAAATAAGTCTGATTTATTAAAATCCTTTTAAGAACGGGATTGCAGGCCATTTCCTAATAAACCTTAAGTGTTCATACACCTGCGTTTGTCCTGATACGAATATTACAATTTTTATGAACATATGGCCCGACATCACGATTAAACATTTTTATCGTGATGTCGAATAAACAAAATTTTATAAGAAAACCTATCATTACATTCGTTAAGAGCCTGCAATCCCACTTTGAACCGGATTACAAATAATTTGAAAAGATTCTTATTAAATTAGCAATATTTTATATCAGTAAGTTTTCTCCGTGTATCCTTTTTCACTGGTTTGTATTTTTTATCTCATAAGGAAATACCTAACACAGCTCTTTGTCTTGTCGCCATTTTCGTAACTACCTTCTTGGTCAGCGTTTATGTTTCAAATAAATTTAATAGATTATATAAAAACTTCCAAAGTCCAGTCATTTAAGAAAAGACATTTGAGTGATTTCATTGCATCATTAATTCCTACACAGAAATAAACGATCTATTACTCCGTAATACCAATAAGCCGTACTCGGGGTATTGTATTCGTTCCTCTCCCATCCGCCCAAGTTTCCTCGGCCAACTTTGTCAAAGAATTGATAGTTTCTATCCGGAGTTGATACAATAAGGTCTGCGATTCTTGACTCGTGAAATTGCCGAGTGTTTAAAGTTTCCAAGTTGGAATTACGAGTGTCTTATGTATTAATGTATTGTCAAGCGAAACTTAAATTGAAACGGAATACTGTAAATACCATTCAGACTTAAGAATGTAATGATTAAAATAAAAGCGATACCGCATTTATTTAATTAATAATAATGTCTATAATTGAACAAGTTAGAAAATTTTATAACAATATAATATATTTAAAGCAAAAATTTACATGTACAAAGAATTAAGAAGATCTCGAAGGGTGACCATTATTTAATAAACCACAGGGTTACCCTAAAGGGTAAACATAGGATAACCATATGGTAACCAAAGGGTAATCATAGGAGAACCATAAGGTAACTTAACATAAGGTAACATAAGGTAAAAAAATGTTGTGTTAATTTTTTAGAAAATGAAATATATGAAATAAAATTGTAATATAAAATATGTAGAAATAGGGTTCTATATGTAGCTAGGGACATTCAATTTTAGTAGGGGAGGATGTAAGAAAGGTTTTAGGTGGTACGCCTGCTTTTTGAATGTGTAAGAGCGAGATGACAGATGATGTATAAAAGATGATGGATGCATCTGCTTGCTCTCTTTTCCCAACCGACAGCTAAGAAGATAGTAGTAGACAATCACTTCTGTATTGTTAATAAACGTTCAATCCGCACACGCGTTCTAATTATTGAGTACCACCAAGTCTGTAAATAACAGTGGTAATACTATATGGTAACTATACGGTAACTGTAGAGTAACCTTAGCGTAACCATAGGGTAACCATAGGGTGACCTTAGGGTAACCATTGGGTAACCATAGAGTAACCATAGGGTAACTATAGGGTAACCATAAGGTAACCATAGGGTAATCATAGGGTAACCATAGGGTAACCATAGGGTAGCCGTGACTCAAACAAGCCATTCGATAGTATAGTTTAAGGCTCCTTTGTAAGCGATCAAAAAAATAAGATGGTTTAAAGAGCGCGCTAATATAGAAAATGGATAATAAATAATTGAGCGGAAACTGTGAAAATATTTAATAACACATGACTCGTTAATAGAGTAAAAATCTTTATCAATGCCGAAGCTGTATTTAACACTTTGAACTTTTTGTACAAATGTGTTTTTAATAATTTTTGGAGCGTACTTTTTGATTTTTTCCCCTCGAGGGAATTTCATGTGATTACCGTTTCGGCTTTACAAATATGTATGGATATCATCTTCAATACAACATATATATTTTTAACAACTTTACGTTTTCAAGAGCAATACGTTATAAATCGGTATAAATTCGGAATGCGGAGGTAACATTCAGAATCGGGCCACTAACAATAACACTCCCTATGTAGATAGCGGTAAGGTTTCCGACTAATATTCTGGCTTTACACCAGCCGACTGTTTTGATTTATCAACAAAAAAAACATCGCGTGAAATATAAAAACATTTTTTTCTTTTTCTAAAGAACTCAATTTGCCACATTGCACAACAAAACCACAATCAAAAGGGAGATTTTGCAATATAAAGTAGTTTTTATAGGCTTGACACTTTATTTCTTGTAAAAAAATTTATCATAAAAAATCCTCCACTATTTCAAATGCCAAGATGTGTTCCATTCGTAGTATTTAATTAAAGCATCTTTTATATTTCGAAGCAATCAAATTTTCAAACTAAAACACATTTTCCATCGCTTTAAAAGTAAAAATAAATTTCTCACAAATACAATCGAGCTTACTTTCTGGACCAGAAGTAATTCAAACTAACCACTACATCTTGTAAGTCCTACACTCCATGATTGATAACATTTTTTGTGTCCTTTCTAACTTTCTATTCTATCCACATTCATCATATATAAACAGGCATATCTTATCGGTACTACATTGCTTCTTGCGAGGAAAATCTTGGAGGATGGAACTTGAAACAGGCGAGTACTCATAGGATGAAAATGAACAAACTTAAATTGTTTTATTTTAGAAAAACGTACAAAAAAATGTTTATAAAAATAAAATTTAATTTGTAATATTTACATTATCAACAGTGCTTATCATCTACTCACCTTCTTTGTCACAACTCATCCAGTTCAACATCTCTTCTTTTAGACTCCGAAATAATGAATTAATCAACTTGTACCTATTATGGATACCATATTCCTGTTTCCAGAATGTAGAGACGATGTAGGTCAACTCAAGTCAATGCAATGAATTACTGTTCCTCAATCAACTTGTACTTATTATGGATACCATTTTCCTTTTTCCAGAATGTAGAAACCATGTATGTCAACTCAAGTCAAAGCAATGAATAACTGTTCCTCAATCAACTTGTACTTATTATGGATACCATTCTCGTATGTCCAGAATATAGAGACAATGTAGGACATGTAGGTCAACTAAAGTCAAAGCAATTAATTACTGTTCCTCAATCAACTTGTACTTATTATGGATCTATGGTTATACTCGAGGTGTTGCCATTTTTAATTTATTGATGGCAACGGCAGATTCTTTCATTTGATCTTTGGTCATATTGGAGATGTTACCATTTAACTTGTTGATTTCTTATACTTATTATAGAAACCATTCTCCTTTCTCCAGAATGTAGAGACGATGTAGGTCAACTCAAGTCAAAGCAATGAATTTTTCTTCGGAGTCTAAATAAAAAAATTTGTGTTTTTTTTTATCGAATCCTGTTACCTATTTAATCCTGAATAATGGCGTGAACCCTTACCAATTTCATACAAATACCGCCAAGACAAATAAGAAAACCACTTTTAGAAAATATCTCTCCGAAGTAGTGCATACGATTCAAAATCGATGCAAAATATGGTATAATGTATCGAGAGCATCTCCTATCCGTATTTTATATTCCTCTTTCCTGTACCTTTTTATTATTTTTAGAGTGGAAAATACTCTCAGTATCGCCTTGGTGTAAGACCACCACTCAGAATTGAAATTTTACTTGAAATGGCTCTAGCCGTATTTGATTACCAGATCTGAATAGTCAGATACCCTCCCAGTTTCCTCTTCTCCATCTCCTTCCCTTCCCAACAACCTTCAGCATCACAAAATTCCTCGATTGGAGATACACTTATCTAACTGGTTCCGACGGTTGGGAGAAGTTGAGACTCTTGCGGGATTCATATGAAAAATAAAAAGACAAAATAAAACTCATCGATCTTCTTTAACCTATTTTTTACAGCCATTTTCTATATTGTAAAAGCGTTTCTTACAAATACATACATTTTGTCTTACTTTTTGTCATTGCTATGAATAATGGCTAATGTATACTCTCTTTTCGCAGCTATCTCTGTTTTCTTTTTAAAATTATTTATGTATATACAGGGTTTTCCAATAAGAGGTGTTATTTCTATATTCAATCGTAAAAGATCAATGGTTTCGTTGCTTGTGTGGCACGTAGCGCCGTCTTGTTGAAAGTAATCGTTGTCCAGATCAATACCATTCAATTTTGGCCATGAAAAATCATTAATCATCTCTCGATAGCGCAATCCATTCACCGTAACTGTTGCTCCAGCCTCATTTTCGAAAAAATAAGGTCCAATGACTCCGCCGGACCATAAACCGCACGAAACAGTCACACGTTAAGGATAGAGAGGCTTTTCAACAATAATTCTTGGGTTTTCCGAGCCCCAGATGCGACAATTTTGCTTGTTGACGAAGCCACCGAGGTGGAAATGGGCCTCATCACTCAAAATGATTTGCATTTGATTCACTCAAGTGAATTTTAATAATTTCAATGCGTTGTTGAAGCATGTATCGTTCCATTTTTATTAATGGCGTAGTTTCTACTTGTCAAATGTCAAAAAATGATGCGACAATTTTGCTTGTTGACGAAGCCACTGAGGTGGAAATGGGCCTCATCACTCAAGATGATTTGCATTTGATTCACTCAAGTGAATTTTAATAATTTCAATGCATTGTTAAAGCGTGTATCATTCCATTTTTATTAATGGCGTAGTTTCTACTTGTCAAATGTCAAAAAATGATAGCTTTAAAAGTAACATCTACCGAAATAGCAGGCTATTCAAAATAACACCTCTTATTGAACTTTAAAACCCGGTATATAAATTTGTCCCACTTTGTCATTGCTATTAATGCATGTGTGCTATACTTTCGCAGAAATCTCTCTTTTTTAATCTATTCGTGTTATGTTGTATTGTTAATTGACAATTTGTTCGCAATCCTAATAAATAAACAAACCCCCACATTTTTACTCTTGAAGATGGAACCTCTCCGACATCGAGAAAACACTTTACTTTCGGAATCACTCGTATTAGTTTTAATTCCAGTGCAATAAATTGCAGCCATCCGTGGCACGACTCTATTCCCCCGCCATAACTCTCTTGGCCGTTCTATTCGCCCGTTTTGAGATAATTGGAGGAAGAATTGTGTTCTTGCAATAGTGGTCCAGAGAGGCTGGGCGATCCATCATGGCGGGAACATGTGTGCGAGTCAGACCGGGGCTTATTTGGAGAAAAAAGCTCTCATTTTAGGCGAAAGCCCCCGTAAATAGCCCAAATCAAATAATACACCTGAAGTATTGAAGTTATTTATAATATGACTTTACTGGGGGTGTCTTAAATAATATTTTCTTTCGTTTTTTAGAAAACTACTAAAAAATTCCCCACAAATAACGATTTTTAATTAGTTGTAAAAGAGATCATGGCCAATATAATTGCCGTAACTACTACACGGAGATAAATGGGTATTGCTAACGCTTTTATAATCTCTTCAAATTATTGGTAACCAGGTTAAAAACGGGATTGCAGGTCATTAACGTATGAAAAGTTTTCCCTATAAACTTCATAAACTGCGAATATATTATAAATATGTCTAACTACTAACTAACTAACTAAACATCACACAGTTTTACCGCAGGGGTAGGCAGAGAGGATTGACCGGGGTCTAAGCACATACTCCTTGCCTAATTCACATTCACACATCGTCGCATACATACACTTCTATTATTCGGACTTTTGACATGACCCGACTCGAGTATCCGATTCACTTGATCGTGCCATGTCTTCCTCGGGCGTCCCCGACTTCTCATCATATATTCTCCTTACACTACTTCGCTCACTCGCTCTACATGACCAAACCTTCCAAGCGTCCCTTTCTTAATCTTATTCATTACGCTACATTAGCCTTGCGTTCTTTGCGGATCTTCACACATCTCTCACGATCATAAATGGTTAATTTTTTTTATATTAACAGTAAGTTTACAAATATTCTAAGAATTTGAACAATTCTTGAAATTTCAAAGTCAATTTTCAAATTCTGGGAAAGATTTTTTCAAGTTCTGTTCTTATTCCAGTTCTGTCAAGCGACTAGCCTATAATGATATTATAACAAAACTTGAATAGGACTTTCACAGAACCCGAAAATTAACGTCAAAATTTGATGAATTTTTCAAATTCTCCGAAACAACCCATTCTAAGTAGGGACTTCTTAAGGAGTTTAATCAAAGGAATTTTATATTATTTAACTTCTTGGAAAAAATTGTCCAAAGAAGCGAAGTTAGCAGTCCACAATGGAGTGCTGGTACCTACCCTGATGTATGGAAGTGAGGCATGGAACTGGCAAAGAAAGGATGAAAGTTAATTGAATGCTGTTGAAATGAGATCCCTGAGGCCTATGTGTGGTAAAACCATGTATGATCACGTGAGGAATCCGCAAAAAGTGCAAGGCTGATGCAAGCGTAATGAGTAAGATCAAGAAAGGGACGCTTAGATGGTTTGGGCATGTAGAGCGAATGAGCGAAGAAAGGAGTGTAAGGAGAATATACGATGCAAATGTGAATAGTAGCAGAAGTCGGGGAAGCCCGAGGAAGACATGGCACGATCAAGTGAATCAGATACTCGAGTCGGGCCATGTCAAGAGTCAGAACAATAGAAGAGTATGTATGAGACGATGTATGAATGTGAATGAGGCAAGGAGTGTGTGCCAAGACCGAGTTGTTTGGCAGTCTGTTCTCTCTGCCTACCCCTGCGGGGAAACGGCGTGATGGTTAGTTAGTTAGTTTAGTTAACTTCTTGGATCCAATCCATATTTCAATATCCTTTATTTATTTTTCGAATTTTATTTTATTTATTTACTGCTGGTACGTGTTTGGTTAAAATTTTGACCAAACACAAGTATTTTACCGTACATAAGTATTTGTTTGACATGATCGTGTCATGCCTTCCTCGGGCGACCCCGAATTCTTCTACCATTCTCTTCCACATCATATTTTCTAATTACACCTCTTTATTCGTTCATCACGTACGACTCATTTTACCACAAATAATTTATAATTTGACTTTTTCTACTATTCACCACAATTTAAACCTCATTGTTACTAGAGAAAAACTACATTATATGGACTTTAATTTGACTAAGTATCTCGTTCCCGGCATAGACTAAATACAACTAGACAAGCCGTGTAACCATTGAAAAATAACCTCAACTCAATTTTGGTTTGGTTCACGTGCACATTTATGAAAAGGCGCACGCAGTGTGTCGCAATGCGAAATGGGCACTGTGCATTGCGTTTTACCTTTTGTTGGTCTAGAGTTAAGCTATTTTGCTTGTCAGCTATGCTTGGCAAGTTCATTTTTTCAATCACAAAAATAACCCAGTTCCAAATATTTTAGATTGTACCTTTCGCGGACTTTATTTTAGAAAATGTAATCAGCTATCTGAATAAAAAAATATATAAGTACCTTATCGATAGATTTAAGGCAACGCATTAACAAATATCAGAAATTAATAGAATTTCACTAACGACAAGTAAATTTTCTGAAGTCATCTTTCAAACTAGTCACTATCATGACGTCATGCAGTGTGTTATACGCTTTTAACGAATACATATAAACGATAGTACATGGCACGAGCTTGCCACATGATAATTATTGATGTGTTCGTTAAAATCACGCGTTTTTACTTGATGCGCGCAAAAAACTTTAGAAGTCTTGGTTATTTTTTAGTCTGTCTCTAATTCAGGGTTGTATTCAGTCCACAATTATTTGGGTGTTAAATTATATGAAAATATGGCGTCGTTGAGAAATTTATTTTGTGCTTACTATTTTAATTACATTCTTTTCATTGAAAAAATATATATTACAAAGTATTTATAGATATATATTACACTTACCTTTTTTATTATAACTATTGCTGTAGCGGTGATGAAGGTGGTGGAAGATATGTTACATGAAAAGGAACGTTCATGTAGGCTTAAAATGTTAGGTACAGGAATAAATATTCTCTATATTCTATATACATTCGGATAATTATTCTTAAAATGTCTTATTTTCGCTTAGGTTTCCCCACAAACAGAGAAAAATTGAGAAATGGATATAAGCAATCCGGATTCAATTTTGTGAAAATAACTAGGTAATATTTATTATACACGGTGTCCGGAAACTCGTAGTACAAGCGGGAAACTGGAGAATCTACACCACATGGGGAACCCAAAAAAACATAAAGTTTTTTGATTTGAGCATTTTCAAAAAAAAAAAAACCAAAAAAAAATATTTTTCGGCTATTTTAGGGTTAAAGTTTTTTCTGGTGTTTAGGGTTAAATAACAGATGTTTTAACCCTGCAGAGCAGAAATATTTTATGATTACACCGGGTTAAATGAAGGGTTATTTCAAAATAATGCTTCAAATCCGAGTTTCTTCATTTGTTTTACTTTCAAATAGTTTTAATTAGTTGGGTACTTTGATCTTCAGTAATAATTTATAAGAATTTGATTAAAAAAAAAAAAAAAAAAAAAATCAACTTCAAACTCCATTTACTCGATAACGAAAGCTCAAATAAAAAAAATATATACTACAAAATCGACTCCAAATGTGATGTAGATTCACCAGTTTCCCGCTTGTACTATGAGTTTCCGGACATCCTGTATATAACATTCGAAAAAATTCCCCAATTCCTCGTATATGTGCACAATCTAATACAAAATTTTACAGCATTGACATTTTTGGTAATAACCTAAAGAAATATCGATATGAAGGAATGCGTACGATCGATTATTAATCTGAGAGTATGGAATGTATCAGGAGTATCTCCTATCCTCTTCCTATTTTCCTCTTCCTCTCCCCTTCCTTTAACACCAAATTAATTTTAAGATATTAAAACTTCATTTCCAATGAACTTTAACATAAGAAACTTCCGTGGCTTCACTTCAGTTAACTTGTATATTTATATCTATCATTGTATATTATATAAAAGCTGTTTGTTTCTTACAAAATAAGTGAATAAATATTTACAAATACGGAAAAAAAAGAGTATTTGCTAATTTATTTTTAAAAAAGCGGATTGCAGGCCTTTAACGAACGAATAAACAGGTTTCCTGTTAAATTGTTAGTAAATTTCGAATACATTAATTATCACGATATCGGAACACGTTGACCGTACCATCATCAGGAAGCCATTTGTGCTCAAATCATTTTCATCCCAAACGTTTAGACTGCAATTTCCTTCAGGTCCTTTATAATCTTTGAGCATTCTGTGTGGAGAGAATGTAATATACCCACAAATTAGGTATCGTTTCTTAATCTGAGAAAGGTTATATTAATTACTGGTTGTTATTGTCTAGCTTTGATTAAGCACCATCTATATATTTCACAAAAATGGTACTACAAAAATAAACCGAATAGGCATTTCTCTGAAATCGTATGACATTACAGCAGTTAATATACGAAATAAATGTCGGTCCGATCGGCATGCATTTGGCAAGGTTGTTGGCGCAGTTCACTCCAATCCTTGGGAAGGAAGGTACAATCATATTTTTTTCCGTAGATATGTAAAGTTGTGCCTATATTAAAAAAGGAGACAAACACAATGTAAAAATGTAAAAGTTTATTTAATGGGCATAAATAAATTGATATTATTACCATGTAACCCCCACCCTCCCTTGTCCCACCCCACCACACCCTCTCTGAAGCTCTGTCCTCGTCTAATATGATTTCTCTCGCTTTATTTTGATATTATATTTTATACATTATTTATAAGTTTCTAGACTAGTTTTTAATAATGCTGTCTTATAAACCTAACGAAGCGGATAAAAACAAAATAACTTTTCATTTGATTAAAGTGTCAAGCCACAAAGTAAACGCTTTCTTTGATAATTATATACTATTTTATACAACTAATTTTGTAAATTCATAAAACTTCTGCTCAATAGTAAATATGTGTACGTTTCCCGTTTTGGTTCAATACGAAATGTGTGTACAGAATCCAAAACTTAAAATGTGAAAATAAAAATCATTTTGTATATAATAATATAATATAATAAAAATCATAAAAGTTATTTATTAGTCCTTTACCTGATTCAGACCTGGTTTAGCAAAAAAATGTTGGTTTTGTGACGGCTTCGTATTCAAATTACAACAACACCTCGGTAACAAAATGAACGCTGTTCCTTCGTTTCGTTTACGAGTTTGAACGCTTGTACAAGGAGTTTAAACAGAGTTGGGTTGTTAAGTTCATCTCCATATTTGTGACGTACGCTATGTGGTGTCATTTTTAAAAAGGATTTAACTAGACAAGGCTAATCTAGTATAATACATCAATGCGTTCCCGGGCATAGATAAAGCGAAAGTCTTCCTCAAGCGTCCTCAACTTCTTTTACCATTTAAACAATTCCCTAAGCATCCCTGGCACTAATAAAATTGGAAATAATCATCGAAATCGGTTTAGTAGTTTTGGAGTTTATGGAGCACAAACAAAAAAAAACATGTGTAAAAAATATTTTTGATATACCTACGTGCGTGTAGGTATATCAAAAATACTAATATCTGTTGTGCGTGTGTCCTGAGTAAATCTGGTTGAATAAACTCTGGTTTGCAATATTATAATTAAAAAAAAATTATTGCAATTGTCATTTTAACAATTCATGGATCTGCTCAAGTATTTAATAATTTATTCATTTATTTATTTATTTATTTATTTATTTATTTATTTATTAAACGCCATAAAAGGCTTTTACAGTAATGTGATACATTATATTATAAGTTCACAGTGATACATAGGCGAATATTAGTATTAAATTGAAGAACACAACAATATGTATATGAAACGACATTGAATGTGATACAGCTGAAATTTTTTTAAGGCATAGAATGCTTCAATAATAGAAAACACTTCATTTACACAGGATAAAATATACAGTAAAGGTGACTTGCCAACAGATATAATCTAGCAAAGTATTATAGTAGCGCAAATAGTAGTGAGTTTATTGTTACAATCAAATTTATATCTCAACTTGGCCACTATGGCCGGAGTGTATGGCAAAGTAGCTTCAACAATTCAGGGCTGTCAGAGACTTGACAATTAAAAATATTTTTTTTATTATTAAAATAATACATCCGTTAGCCAACACTGTAAGAAATCTCAAGCAGTTTATATTGATGCTATATGGTAATAATAGGTATATATCATGGTAAAGATATTGTAGATTACAGCTGAAACTACTTATAATAATATTATAAAAGGTTTCAAAACTTTTATAATATTCTTATAATTAGTTTAAGCAGTAATTCATGGATCTGCTCTAGTATATTATAATAGGTATATATTATGGTGAAGATATTAAAAATTACTGCTTAAACTACTAATACTAATATTATAAAAACTGTAAAAATATCTATATCAGACTATAAAAATATTACCATTCGTTATTTCGGAAACTGGCATTATACCTAGCTCTCTCATTCAAAATTTAGGCGTATTAGATCTATCAAAAAAATTATATATAAAGATGCCAAATTCGGTCATTTTGAATACATGTAGGACAACGAAAGATTTTTTAAATATGTTGAGGGATCAGTAGGATTTATAGGCCCTGTTAGGAGTTCTACCGAGCCGAACCCTCTGATATGAATTCTATCCCTCTGATAGTCGGTGAATTATTTTCCCATTTAATCTCTGGTGAGTTCACGTGTTGTTCTTGTATTGTTTTGTATTTATTTTGCTTATATAATGCACTTGCATAATGTTGATAGACTAGATGATCATTTGTGGAAAAGTGTGTGGAAGGTTTATAATATAGTTTTAAATTTTTTTCATCTTTATTTTTTTTTTCAGGCTAAAACCGGTAACGGTCAAAAATAAAATATGGTGGAAAATGTTTTATAACCTTTATTAATATTATAATAATGGATTTCCACCACGAATTGTCAGTATCAAAAATAGAAATATTAAACTACTTTTTTTTTCATAAAAAACATCAAATTCAAAACGGTGGTTTTATGTAAGAGAATGATGCTACAGGTGCTTTCACCGCCTTTTAGGTATATTTTTAGATCAAACAAAAACTAACTTTCCCTGAAAAGTTCTAATTTTCCTTCACATAGTAAAACCTACCAACTTCAATAACAACCGCCAAATCATTTCTTATCCTGTTTTAATCGAGATCCTTTATCCACTGCACGTGTCACGTTTCAAACTTCTTCTTCGCCGTCAAACCAAGGCGACCCGAGCCCCTTCCCCTCCCCTCCAAGGGTCGAAATTTCTACACTGAATCTGGACAGGATCGGACTTAGCAAACGACCTAAAGGGTTGTGACACCGGGAGCTTAAATTAATTGAGCCTAAGAAAAATTCCCCAAAAACATACACGCTCGAGGCAGAAGAAGTTAACTTTTTGTTAATGTGTTCTGCCCATCCTCTAAATGTTTAGGTGTGAGAAGTAAGGTAAGAGCTTCACAGATGCACTCATAGAGGGCAGTGCATAGAGCTTGCGTGGAAATCCGCAAGATGGCAGCTAGTGGCCAGTAGTCGCCAGGGCCAGTGAAAATGCTCCCAGACAAACTTACTGTTTCAGATTTGAATTAGCCAGCTTCTAGTTAGGTCGACTATCGAGTCACAATTGTAATACGCGAAGTATTAATAAATTCCTGATTTATCACAAAAAACCAATTATTTATAGTCTCCTTCCACGACGAGATGGAGAACTGTTTGTGGGAACACAACAGTAGGTTAATGTGGTTGGTTTATGACATTTAATCATTTTCGAGTTGGGTAAATATAAAATTTAGCTCTTTTGATAATTAGGTGCTGCGCTCAAACGTGTAAAACTGAGTTATTATTGTTAAGTGGGGTTTTTTCGCCTACCACATTGTTTAACTGTAAATGTATGTAAAAATATGTAATCAAAAACCTTTTGTTGAAAACACAAAAAAATACTTCCATTTAATTTGTTGTTGTTCTTAACAGGTTCACTGGCAGCCGTGAAAAGTGAGGGCATACAAAACTCCTCCTCCAAGATTGGAATACGCTGTCTTCAATATGCTGTAACTCTAAAACTAGATAATCAAAAATTTCATTCAAGCACAGGTTCAGAAAAAAACCAACATGACCGCGACGCGACGAGATGTATGATTTTCACTGAGCATTGAAAGTTGCATACGCCAACAGGCGGGTGTGGAGTTTTTCGAAACGTTCGAACTCCGCCAAATGGCGGATTTAACAGAAAACCTGTTAAATTTGTTCATTTGTAGAAGAGTATACACCCGGAAGAGCGAAAAATACAAACATACATCGTAAAAGAAAACTGGCTCCCTTGTGATAGCCAACCTTCGATAACTAAAGAAGAAGAAAAGTAAGATGGAGGAACTTAAGAATCATGCGCGTGAAAATAGAACTTACTTGGACCCCAATATACAATATACATTTTATATATTATTTTGTTTTAGCTATTGGTACATTGAAATACACAAATTTATAATTAATAATTATAAGCAATCATTAGTCATCCGAAATACTAGTACAAATTGAAAATATCTCCCGTGTAAAAATAAATGCCGCCAACAGGAATTAAACTCGTGCCTTCTGATATCCGGTCAGGTGCTCTGTATCTACTGAGCTGTGTCGGCTTATTTCCAACCCGCCAAATGATTCTATATGTACTAGTACCTCAATCAACAATTACTGCCTATTATATTTTTCACCTGTAAACAACCAACTTTATTTTTGTAGGAAAGGCTTTGTTAGTGCTAAATTTCTCACTAGATGGCGTCGAGACATATGATATCTTCATTTATTAGTGAAATATTTTTGACTTATCAAATATTATTTTTTTTTTTAATGATAAACAAACGTTTATAAGACAAGGTTTTATGCATAGCATAATGGATAACAAATAATTATAAGCAATAATCTGACAGGACATCAGAAGGCACGGGTTCAATTCCCGTTGGCGGCATTTATTTTTACTCGGGAGATATTTTCAATTTGTATTAGTATTTTGGATAACTAATTATTGTTTTTAATTATTTTTATCCTTGATGCTATGCATAAAACCTTGTCTTATAAACGTTAGTTTATCATTAAAAAAAATAACAAATTTATAATTTACTATTTATTACATACATACATTATTAAATTTTATTGAATATAGTTTTTTTTTATTTTTATAATTCCCACATTTCCCACATTTTAAAACAACATTGTATTCATTTGTACAGCAAACTATTTTGTTTATTGACTTTGTCCTTTTTTCGTAGCCTTATTTCATTGTACATTGTTTTATTATGTTTGTGAAAGTCCACGTTGTATATAATATTCTCCGAAAAGTATTTTGGTAAAAAGTTGTTTTCTATTGTATGTATAATTAACATCCTGTTCAAGGTCAGCATCTATTTTACTCTTAGCCAATTTAGCTAGTTTCCTTAACATTTTAGTAAGTTTTTAAAATCTATTTCGCCAAAGAGTTATTCTCATTGCTCTAGTTTGAAAAATTTGCAACTTTTTTTGTTCTCTATCACATTACATAAGAAAAAAATCTTAATAGAACCGTGATGAATCCAGCAATGGCTAATATCTGGTGAGATATCTGAAAAAAAAACACAGATTCCTAATAATGGCGTTTTAAAATCTTAGAGACTAAAATTAATCGTAATGAAAATAGTTCTATTGAATAAGCAACCTGACATTTCATACGTACGTTATCCGCTTTCCCGTCCAACCTGGACCATATTTAATTAGTTTCCCTATTTAAACAGAAACCAAGCTCAATTTGCTATGAAATTTCATCAAAACCGGCATTTCTTAATTTTCTCTGCATATAAATGGGCCATCGCAAGGGTCATTTCTAAGGTAAGCCCGGTCCTGCCTCTGAGGTTTTGCGGGGAAAACTTCTAAAATCCCGCCCAATTAAAAAATAATGACAGCACCCTGTTCCTTTGTGACTCGGGCTTAATGAGAGACCCAAAAGTCTTTTATAATGTTTCTATTCATTAGGAAGTTCAGGACCCGGGGCCTGGGGCCTGACTCCTGGAACCTCAGACAGGCCCGTCGCCGAGGGCCTTGAAAAATAACAAACTAGTGCAGTGAGTCGAGTCACCGTCACTACGCGTCACTTCAAATGACGCGCGGTAATTTTGAAAAATATAGCATTCCGCCAACATTTATTCTGTAGGGGGTTTCACTAGAGATTTATACAGGTAGAAGTGTGTTGTGAGCGTGTCAACGTGCCAGTATGTTCAATCCTTCCTTATTTCTAGTGAATTTTATTAAACAGTTTGGATTACCATTTACTTTATTTTAGGTGAATTCCGCACAAGAGTCACAGTGGGACTATGGTATCGCAAATTATTGAATTTTGTGAGGATAAACGGAGTGGGTGGGAAAGGAAATAAGGGATAGGAAGGTTTAAAAGTACTTAACTTCTGGCAAACACTACTAAAGCCACATAAACATTGCTAAAGCCATTTCAAACAACGTTTGGGTTCTAAATGGTGGTCATTCACCAAGGAGCTACTCAGAGTATATATTACTGGAACGTACTGCAATAGTTGTTTATGTTAATTAAATGTGTATCAACAATTAATTTCAATATATTTCTTCTATTTTCATGGATTTCTAGTAACTCCATGAGTTTTTAGTAAATCCATCAATTTCTAGTAACTCCATGAATTTCTAGTAACTCTATGGATTTCTACTCACTCCGTGAATTTCTAGTAACTTCATGGATTTCTAGTAACTCCGTGGATTTCTAGTAACTCCGTGGATTTCTAGTAACTCTATGGATTTCTAGTAACTACATGGATTTCTAGAAACTTTATGGATTTCTAGCAACTCTATGAATTTCTAGTAACTCCATGGATTTTTAGAAACTTTATTGATTTCTAGTAACTCCATGTATTTCTAGTCACTCCATGGATTTTTAGTAACTACATTGATTTTTTGTAACTCGATGGATTACTAAAAACTATATGGATTTCTAGTAACTCCATGGAATTCTAGTAGCTCAGACTTTATGGTATTTGAACCACGAGAAATGCTCGTAGCACAAAATATAATGTATTTGCTTGGTAAGGAATAATGTACCTTAATATAACTCCAGCTTGTCGTTTGGTCTTTTGCAAATTGTTTATTTTTTTCTGTGAAAAAGCTCTTAGTGAAATTCCATTTCAAATTTCATAATTCCGCTTTTCAATAGTCATAGTACTGTGTGCCTTTATAAGAAATCCTCATATACGAAAACATCACAAACATGACTTGTGAACAACTGTAAATAATGCTTATTTATTTGGAAAATATATTAAAACTCAGTATTTTCATATGTCATCAGTTTTTATAATATTTTTAGAACATTGGAGAGAGATAAAAATTTCTTAGAATATACGAAGATACTGGGAAAACTACAAAAGGAAAGGATTTATAAAAAATATAAATATATTTTTTGGCAAGTCGGAACAATTTAAAAAAAAATCACTCTGCGTGGTCGAGGTGGTCATGCTCTCGACTACTAATAATGCTACAAATCTTTGTTATTTATTTTTTTTAAATATATATAGTATATTTGCGGCACGTTTCCGAGTGGAAGATTCACTCAGTATCGCCCTGGTGTAAGACAATTAAGAATTGAAACATTGCTTGAAATGGTTTTGACTGTATTTGTTGACCAGGTCTGAATAACGAGGTAATTCCCACCTTACTCTTACACATCTCCTTCCTCTCCCCACTAACTTAATCCTCACAACATACCTCAATTGGGGATGCCATAGTCTCGCTGGCTACAGACGGTTGGTAGAAGTTTGAATTTTTCGGAAGTTGAAATTACGAAAATAGTGTCAGCCTGATTTGCAAACTACCCCTGGCGTTATAAGCGTTACTATTATTTTAGAAATTTACAAGGCACGTATAAACAAATTGGCGTCATCAATTTTATTTCTAATTGGTAACTTATTTCGCACTTCTTGGGACTATATGTTAAGTGGGTAGATCGTAACGCACCATTCGAAAAAAACATGGAATGTTTTCAAGGGATTTAACCGTATCAAAGAAATGTGTACACCTCTCTCATAAATACAATGTACCCACAATCCACATGCCAAAATTTTTTGTTGCATGGCGTTTATTTAATATTAAATTCATTAGTTACTAAATAAGTATGGACTTTAGTCCATACAGATGGACTTTAGTTCATTTTAATGAACAAATTCTGCAGAATTAAGCAATAACAAAAAAAACACGTGTATTGTTTTTGGATCGTTTTTGTGCCATGTTTTTGGCATTGGAAAGTTTCTTTCGAATTGAGAGAGAAATGCATTTAATTTGTTAAAGACCTGTGTATGGATGGAGACAAATTAAGTTAAATTTACAAGCACAGCGCCCTTGAGGTGATTTTGCAGAAAAACGGAGCTATAAAAATCATCCATTTTTTATTTTTGTTTAAGTTTTCCGACTTTATGTCCGAATTAAATCTTCCTCACAGGAAAAACTAAACCCTTCCACACACTTTTCCACAAATGATCATCTAGTCAATCCACATTATGCAAGTGCATTATATAAGCATAATAAATACAAAACAATACAAAAATAACACGTCAAATCACCAGAGATCAAATGGGAAAATAATTCACCGTCTCCAGATATTTTCATATCAGAGGGTTTGGCTCGGTAGAACTTCTAATTGGACCCATAAATCCTACTGATCCCTCAATATAATTTTATTATTATTATTATCATTACTATCCTCACTCTGAAGTTATAGTCTTTACCAACACGTAATTGTTTGAGTGTTCACAATAAGGCATTGCAGTGAAAAATATTATGGCTTTAAAATATATAATTACATATATCAACAAACGCTGATTCTGAATACATAAGTTTTATTATTCGTAGAATTTATAAATTGTCATTAAAAAAACGAATAAAATACACCGTTTGGTTGGTAAGACTGAATCTGCTGATTCATCACAACCAGTCTACGTGAGTAAAATATCTATGATCTACAATATCCACATCAGTTTGCGTAATTGTGGAGAAATCCCCATATACCGGGAATTTTTAAGAATTAATTCAAAATGTCGGTTTTTTGAAGGGAAAACCTTTTTGTGTAAAAATGCGGGGATTCCAGGAATTTCTTGATTTTCCAACCATATCGAAAAATAATAAGTGCAATAATTGTGAGAACGTACTATAATTCCTACCCTGGTTCGCATTCACATTACAACCGATAAAAAAATTGTTCTACAAGTTTTTAGAAATCAGTAATTCTGTTTATCAGGTGCAGTCGTGGTTGTATTTTTGCACTTTTGTTCATTATTCAATTTGCACGTTAGTGACGAGATGCTTATATTACCGAGATGCTTACCTCGTGTTTTTCAAGGCTAAAAGCGGGTAATCTTAAGATAAAAAAATGTCTCGACTCCCATACAAAATAAAGCGCCGGTTGAAAAAAAATATACTTTTTGAGGATGGTGAATGGTGACGTCACTGGTCACGTCCATAGATTGGTTGCATTTTCAGGAGACCCGAAAAATTAAAGCTTGAAAATTATTATAACTATTAAAACTACCTATAACTAAAAAAATGTACCCGACAATAAATTGATGAATTGGTGAGAATGTGTATTGAGTAAAAATGTGAACCATGCCCGATGCAGAAATTATTATTTTTATTTTTTTATTTATTAATCAAGTATACACAGATAGATTCAAATCCTTTTTTTTATTAACCTCGATTTCAACACCTAATGGTACGTATACATTTGAGAACCGGAACGCGAACCAAGCCTCGAATTACGATAAAGGAACAAAGCAACTGCAAGCGGCGTTTTGCGCCATTTGCAGTTCATAATAATAATAATAAAATTAAAATAATTAAAAGAATTTGGCATTCTCAGACTATAAAAATATTACCGTTCGTTATTTCGGCTACTGGCATTATACCTAGCTCTCTCATTAAAAATTTAAGCGTATTAGATCTACAAAAAATTTATATATAAAGATGCAAAAGTCGGTCATTTTGAATACATGTAGGATAACGAAAGATTTTTTAAATATTTATGTTGAGGGATCAGTAGGATTTATAGGTCCTGTTAGGAGTTCTACTGAGCCGAACCCTCTGATATGAAAATATCTGGAGTCGGTGAATTTTTTTCCCATTTGATCTCTGGTGAGTTGACGTGTTGTTGTTTTTGTATTTTTTTGTATTTATTTTACTTATATAATGCACTTGCATAATGTTGATTGACTAGATAATCATTTGTGGAAAAGTGTGTGGAAGGGTTTAGTTTTTCCTATGGGGAAGATTTAACCCGGACAACAAAATCGGAAGCATTAAAAAAAATAACTGGATAATTTGTAGAGCGCCGTTTTTGTGAAAAATCACCCAACTTACTTACTTATTTCTTTCCCAATAGTTGAGTCGGCTCGCGTATGTATACGTAGCATGCAAAGCACGCCAAAAAATATTTTTAGGCAAAAAAAAATTAAACTAATCTCGGGAAGTATACTTAATCCACTTGTATCGAAAGAAGTTAACTTATATATGTATAGCAAGAATACTCGAGGGAGATCCAATGCACTTTTTATACTCATATAGTGAGGACTTCTGACATCATCAGAAAGCGCCAATCAACAGAGCGACTCAACTGATTACAAATTCTGTATTAACCATCGATATTTTTAACGTTACTTATTCAGCAACTATAATTTGACTTAAGTCATACAATAGTAAAACTGCCCCCCATGATCTTTAATACTTACATGAATCTCAAATTCGTAATCCAAGAAGATTCAGCCCAGTAAGAACTGGGCTGAATGTGTACGTGTACCTATGTTTATATAATTTAGAATTTAACTGTAGGTGGGCACAGACAAATCATTTTTAAAGAGGACACATTTGAATCAATTGTCTGTTGGGACTCTTATTCATTCACGTAAAAATACTAAGTTTCTAAGTAAAATAAAAACCCGTTCGTTTTAAGCAAAATGATTTCGTTTAGCGATAGCGGTGCCATTACCCATAAGGGAATAAAAGTGACTTCACTTCACGAACTCAAATAACTGTATTTATTCCAATATAAGTTGATCGGTCTAGACACGAACGTAAAAACGTACAAGTGATACTGTTGAAAAAACGGACATGTATATTGTACAGATGTCGCAAGCAGATTTGTGGGATACGCTGTCAAAAAATGATTGGAAAAAGAAGACATACATTTTGTGGGAGGGCAAAAACATATATTTTTAAATAAGCTACTCAAACAATCTTACCTTTTCATCTAGCACAGTTTATTCTGTAAAGAATTAATAGAACTTGATTTTTTAGACTGCTAGCCGAACGTCCTACCCACTATTGGAACTTCTGGCTTTCGCCATAATTGAAATAAATTCTTAATTATTATTAGGTATGTGAAATCATTTCCTGAAAAGAAGACGACCTCTTTGGTCTAGCAGTTGAGATCCAAAACTAAAAATCCAAATCCAAAACAAGACTGCAAAACCGGGTCGAAATTTATTTACATTATTTTATATTTATTCAAATCCATGCTTTTCTTTTGCGGCACGTTCCACAATGGTACTTATATATTCTCAAAATTGCCAGAGAAAGACTACAATTAATAATCGAAATTATGCATGAAATGAATAGATCTGAATAGTAATGTACTTCCTCAAATACCTTCTCTGTATACTCTCACTGTCCCCATTCATTTCAGATTCACAATGTACCCTAATTTTGATGCCATAATCCCACAAGCTCCGGACAGTTGAGACTCGTGTGCAGTATTCACAAAAAAAAGTTGTTTATATTGTGTACTGAATTATAACTCTCGAATACCAAGCGGGCTACGGGCTCAAATACAGCGCGCGCAAGCAAATTTTATTTAATATAATTTGTATCATTTCACAAATCACTCATTTAAAATAATATATTATATTTGCGGCACGTTCCACTCTGTCTTTATCTAGACCAATAACTCTAATGATCATAAACGAGTGTTTGGGATGGCCTGGAGGATAAAATCCTCTCTATCGTGCACTCAAAATAACTCTGTCGGGAGAAATTTTACTGCTAACCCACCTCAATTCTGAATACGGAGGGGCAAACCTATATACTAAAGACATCTGTTGGATAAATCTATAACCTCTTAGATCTATCAATAATAGAGCCATGTATGTATTTAGCTTGAATTATCACTATTTAGGAGTAAGATACTGAGGCAAATTTTATTTAAAAATAATTTCAGTTTTACAAATCGTATGATTATTATTTCCCATTATTTGTCACGGTTTGCGGTAGTATTATATAAATGATTATTGATATAAATATTATAGATTATGAAATGTTTTGCAGTTTAAATTAACAAAAGTTATTTAAATTAACAAACACTCGAGCGATGTTTGGCATATTATGGCAATTTTGCAAAAACGTTTTGAACGATTGTCCATCATAATGAGTCAAATTTATAGAACCTAAAAATATGGGATAAACGGTGAAATCTAGGTGGATTCATCTGTTGAAAATAATAGAATACATTGAAAAATGTATCAAAGACAACAACCAATAAGACCCCATTATTTAAAATGCCGGTAATTTTCAAACTGTGGGAATTTTTTTTCATTATTATATTAAAATGTAACTCATATATATTTTGAGGAATTATTTATGTATTTTGAGGAATGATATTACACATGACATGCAATGGCTCGGTTGTAATCGCGTTTGAGTCCCATTGTAAGGCGTCGTAGGTTCATTTCCTTGACTGGCTAAGTCCTCGATTACAACAAGCAACATTTTCCGCTTACTGTGGTGATAGAAGAAAATTTTCAAATATTGTCTGGTTATTCTTAACCCGAGAATGTTTGTCTTTCTTTTTAAACAAATAAATAATACGATAAATAGCTCGAGTGGATAAATTGACGTGTTTTAGCTTGTAACAAATTTGAGAAAAGTGTAAGTGATTGAATCTAAACCTTAATTATAAATTCGATTTCCATAGATTTATTCATGCGTTTGAAACTCAACCGAACATTTCATATTATTCATAAATCAAAACCGCCAATTTTGTAGACAGTCTCATTTGCTTCTTTATAACTTATAGTTAATAGTCACCTCAGTTGGACACGGATATAACTGACATTTTTTTCAAATTTTTAATACAATTACTATTACAAAAATGACTTCAGTGTTGTATTTCTGTGGATACCTTGTATTTATAACTAAGTTCTAACATCAAGTTCTTAAAGCTTCTATTTATTTTATCAGGTTCTAACATCAGTTTGAACCATTTTCAAATGCTATTTTCTTTGCATCTGACAATTTATTGTTTTACGAGGCGCAGTGAAGTTCATCACTTTAGTTGGATAGGGTTATAACTTTGACTTACAATGTTCTGAGGTGTTAATGTTTTGTAAAGACGATTTCTTGTAATATATTTAACATTTCCTGTATTTAAGGTTCAATCTTGTTCAAAGTATTTTTGTTTAAGAGAAAATATTTAAAATGAAATAAAATAATTTTTGTTTTAAATCCACGAGTTTTTAATAATTTTTGAACCGACCGGTTCATTATTACACTAATCATTTGTAGTATTACAGTACAGTACAGTACAGTACAGTATTACAGTAATAATTTGTACCCTGAAGATGTTTGAGTAAAGCGAAACCGGTCGGTTCAAAAATTATTAAAAACTTGTGGTTTTAAAACAAAAATTATTTTATTTCATTTTAAATGTGTCAAACCACAAAGTGGTTGCTTTCTACAATAAAAGAAAATATTTAATTATAACATAGCCCTATCTTAGAATAACATTAGGGAAATGGTTATGTCCAATTTTGATTATAATTTTTTTTTATTATGTAATGTGCTCCATACATAGTAGTATAGATTACCAATTAACGCTGGATTGATTCTAGAACACAGAATTCCAAAAATCCATGAATCACAACGACCCTACTAGGCATAGAGAAGCACAATCTGATAGTATTAATACGCTTGCGTCTGGACGATGTAGGCCCTCTGATTGGTCAATCTGATAGTATTAATACGCTTGCGTCTGGACGATGTAGGCCCTCTGATTAGTCAAATTTAAATTGTTTGTTTTGGTTAAATTCCGCTAACTTGAAAATTAAGACCCGATTTCATACTAAAATAGGATCACCAGATTTCTTCAAAAGCATCTCTTCTGATCATATAATTTTTAGATAATATCGAAGAAAATATGTTTTAGAAAGTTCACAATCCATTGGATCAATTACATTACAGTAAAAATTATCCACAATTACGTATTGAAATTTGACGTTTGTCATTATTCACGCGAAAGACACATTGTTCAGTGTTGCCAGCGTATATCGATTTCCAATCAATGTAAAAAGCTTCTATAGCCAGTTAGTGTCAAGCAATGTACAATGTCAGTGTGATTTTTTAAAGTGAGATATATATATACAAATATTTAATTATAAATGATAAATATAATATATAATTATAAATCCACCATTATAAAGCCGGCTGCAAAAATAACCAGTTCCACTCGATACTTAAATACGTAATTAATTATTTTTTAATATTACAACACCGACCCCATTCGCTGTCATCAGCTGTCATGTTTAATATGTGATAATTACAGAATTATTATTGACGTGATAACCGTAGATATTTCTTTTAAAAACTATCGCTGTAAATCGCTAAAAAGAAATATTTGGTTTTCAGATTATTATTTCAATTTAATTACTATGGCTAAAAGGTATGTGGACAATATTTTACCAGAATTGGTCAAATTTCGGAATGTTCGAATGAGAGGGAAATTTACCAGGCGATCGAACTGCCATATACCACAAATTTTAGCTTATCCTCCAGCACTTAACGAATGATTGACAGGAGATTGTAGACAATCTAAAAACTTTAGGAATTTTGTTTGTCAATACAAATGCTACTAGATGTAAACAGTGCTAATAGATTTGCCTCATTTGGAGCGCAAATAGCTAATATTCCAGGTAATGGTCCATATTGTTTAAAAAAAATTGGTTAGGTTTATCATCTGACTTCAAGAAGTATACAAGTTGCAGGTAAAATACCTTCCTATGCTCAGCTTTATCTATACGATCCTGATGAGGCTGTTAGAGTGCGTATGAGTCATCCATGTTATGCCGATTGCTATAAAAATATAATGCAAATAATTGATGATTGAACTAAAAGAAGCTGTCGAAGAAGAAGAAATACGCATTGCGGCTGAGGGTGGGCAGGTGAGAGATATATGTCTATTATTTACACGTTCATCAGAGGTACAATGCTCCAACCAGTTCTCACGATATCGCCATGGTTTACGTAGCAGACAGACGGGAATTTGTCATCGGGTATAGATATCGCTGTTTAACCTAAAAATGTTGAAGGACCTCAAAGGATGGCAACTTTATCAAAGCATTTAGATCCTATGGTTTTCCCACTACTATTTCCATCAGGTGAATGTGGTTGGACCCCAGGCTTTCAGCATCATGCTGATTTCTGTACTGCTCAATGTCATACTGTAACTGCTATGTAGTTTTATGCAAGTAAATTAGCAGTGCGAAGAAACATATTTAATCCAATCCACTATGCGGGTAAACTTTTTCAACGGTATTTAATTCATGCTTACATTATTTACCAATCTGGTCGCCTAGATTACATTAGGAAAAACCAACGACACCTCAGAGTGGAATGCTATCAAGGTTTGCAAAACCATGTAAGAAATTTAGCCACTGATAGAGGAGTATGTGCAGGTAATATAGTCATTCTTCCATCATCATTTACTGGTGGACCACGCCATGTGAATGAACTTTATCAAGTTTCAATGGCAATGGTACGTAAATTTGGTCGTCCTGTCGTCGTCATAACTTTTACATGCAATCTCAAATGGCCAGAAATACCAACCGAATTGGAACATTATCAATCGGCCGCGGACAGGCCTGATATAGTAGCCAAGGTTTTCCATCTAAAAGTCAAGGAATTTATTCATGATATGACTGAGAAACATGTTTTTGGAAAGGTAATTTGTTGGGTGTATACAATTGAACATCAAAAAAGAGGACTCTCTCATCTACATGGTGTGTTTACACTTTGCAGCCAAGATAAGTTGTATACAGCTTCTGATATTGATAATGCCGTATCTGCAGAACTACCCCATCCGAAGAACGGTTTTGTACCATATTATTTAAAAAAATAACATTCATGGACCATGTGGCGTACTTAATCCAAGGTCAGTCTGCATGGTAGACGGTAAGTGCTCTAAAAAATTCCCCAAATCATTTAAAGATGCTACTGATAATAATTCCGCAGGCTACCCAGAGTACAGGATACGTGATAATTTTTCTGAAAATCACGTTGTTCGGGATATACGTATCGACAATCGATTTGTTGTTCCATATAATGCATTCCTTAGCAAAAAATATGATGCTCATATTAATGTTGAAATTCGTTCCTCTTTGGATAGTATTTATTTATTTATACTGGGTTTTTAGAGATGTTCTCACTTATCTATACATGATCAATATCACTCAATTTTACTTCTGGCTTTACATTTACCCGACAGCCAATCTGTTTATTTTGTAGAGGGGCGGGAGGAACAGGCTCTTAGGGAAGCATCTACAAGGAACACCTCTTTAACAGCGTGGTTCCAATTAAATCTTAAAGATATTGAGGGACGCTCTATTCTGTATCAAGATGTACCAAATAACTATGTCTTTTCAGCTGGTAAAAAGTGGACGAGGCGACAGCGGGGAGGCGGCAACATCATTGATGACATACGAGAATGGACGCAGTGCATAACAGAGGCTTCATTGTATTTGATGCCTAAAATTCTTAGACATCTATTTGTTTTAATTTTAATACAATGTATCCCTTCGATCTTCGGCTGAAGATTTTTTTCATCGTGGTGTTGCTGAAGAAACAGCTATTAATCTTTGTCTTTTAAACATACAGGATATTCTTATGAAGGAGAATTCATCTTTTTTTTTTTTTTTTAATTATTGTACGACAGACAGGTAAGTCCAATTATGGTACAATTTTATTAAAACTAACAATACATGTACATATATTTTTTTAAACACTGCAGGGCTTACCTGAACCTGATGAAAGTTGCAGTTTTGGACAAGTATCTGATTTTAATGTAATTTCTGAAAACACTTTAGGTGAATTGATGGCTGCCAAACTCAATGACGTACAACTTCAAGCATATAATTCTATTTTGAATAAGTTTTTTCACATGAAAATGATGACAATGAATGTTTTTTCATTGATGGCCCAGGCGAAACAGGGAAAACATACCTTTACTAAACTTTAATTCACACTCTAAGACGAAAAGGTAAAAGAGTTTTATCATACTGCTTTTAATTTACCCCTCAATTTACAGGACAATACAACATGTAAGGTCACATCAAATAATCGGAAAATTATAACGGAAGCAGATATTATAATATGGGATGAAGCACCGATGGCCCCAGGTGTAGCTTTAGAAGTAATTGAGCGTACTATACGTGATATCATGGGAAGTGATTCTGTCTTTGGTAACAAAGTTATTGTTTTGGGCGAAGACTTTCGTCAGATCCTTCCAGTGTGTCGACGTATTTCACGAGGACAATTAATTGCCGCTTGCATAAAAAGCAGCATACTTTGGTAAAATTTGAAAACTTTTCAATTAAAAACAAATGTCAGAGCTTTAGAAAGTGAAAATATATTTTCTAAATGGCTTTTGGACTTGGAAGATGGCAAACTTCTTTCTGTAGAAGGAACATTAGAGTCATCTGTGCTTATTCCCAATGTAAATATTTGTCAAGATATTATTCACTGTATATACAGTGAGACACATACAACTCCTGATGCCTTAGTGATGAGTCAACGTACCATATTGTGCCCTAAAAATAGTCATGTTTATGCAATCAATGAGGATGTACTTCAACGGAAAGCGCCCCTGAGGTGATATCTCACAAAAGCGGTGCTATAAAAATTTTAGCTGTAACTTAATTCAAGCCAAAATAATTACGGGGAACAGAAAAGGTACATTACATTTCATTCCTAGAATTTAAAACACTTTGTCGGATGTTACAATATAATTCAATATGTGCAGAAAACAGTTTCCAGTCAAATTAGCTTATGCAATGACCATCAATAAATCTCAAGGACAAACTTTTGAACGGGGTGGACTGTTTCTTCCTGAACCAGTATTTTCTAATGGACAGTTTGAGCGCAGTCATCGTTATTTATACAAATTCTGACTGATTGGTATACGGATAATATTGTTTATAAAGAGATTTTTTCCTAATGAAAGTGTATAATATTATGTTGTAGATTGTAAAAAATAAAAGTATAATAAATTGTACTTGCTTAAAAAGTTTTGTTTTTTGACTCAATTTATCCCACCTGTAAGGTTTTCCAGCCTAAGAATTAAGAGAGTTTTGGTGTATTTACTTTGAAAATCGTTAGGTAAGAGCGTAATATTATTTCACTCAAATATGTAGATTTTTAGGACTTATACCAATAAAATAATTGTTAATATATTTTTTAAAAAATGTAATTAGTTTGACAGTCTTTTGGTAAGAGTATATTATTTTACCAAAGTTATATGTAATATTGTAATATGTTGATATTTTTTTTATTTTCGAATTACATCTAAATATTTTGCAATTTAATTTCGATTTAAAAATTAAATCATTTCGGTGGTATGGAAGAGGAAACATTTTTCTCATTGATGAGATTTATGTTGGGGTGAGGGGTATTTAATGGTTCAGAATGTCTTTCTATTATATATCTACCCATTGATCTAATATCTACCTATTAAATGTAACTGTTAGTATCACTCAAACTGGGCGAAGCCCAACCAAGTGCCGCCCGCAGGGCCTAGCAGCAAAAACCCGCGGAGCGGGTTTTTAACTGCTAGTTGTGTATTATTAATAAAACACAAAGAGTCATAAAATTCCAGAAATATTTAATGCATTACCTGAAGACATTAAAAAGAGACATCTATTTCGATAATCAAAACAAAAGTGAGGTCATTCTATCACCGTTGAACATGAAAATAAAATAGCTTCATTACTTAAGGCCTGAACAAACCGCCGCGTTCAAAGCGCGTCCGCGATCCCGTGCACGGTGGCGATCAGATGTTGTGTATGAACTTGTAGCAACGTGTTCACATCGAAGCGTTCTCAGATTGGCCGCGGCGTCCTGTGCAGCGTCTGGACGCGGCGATCGCTCGCGTCCGCGATCAGTTGCTGCTTGCAGGATCTGCACGCTGCACGCAACGTAATTATCTCTGAGTTTGTGGTATTTCTCATGATGTCGGATACATAAATAAATAAATATGAATGTGATACATAAATAAATAAATGTCGGATACATAAATACACGCGTATTTACGCGCTCATACATGCATGTACACTTACACAACCAGAAAAGAGAGTATTTGATCTTTTCCTGCATAATAGCATGTCTTAGACTTCTAATTTTTTTTTTGTTTTTCTTTTATTTTTATTTCTTCTTTATTCTTTTTATTTTTCTTTTTTTTTCTTTTTTTTTTTGTCTTCTGCTTTCTACTTTAACATTTTAATATTTTCTATTTCCATTATAATTCATTCTAATATAATCTTTCATACTTTAAACATGTATAAATATTTAATTCATATGTTAACACTAGACCTTAGACATACTAACTATATACCATTGGTCGCCACGAGACAGGCAGTCGCCTAGTGTGGTGATTTAATGTATCACATGTAAGAAAATGTATTATTGTATTATCATGTATTCTATAAATAAAAATAAATAAATACAGAGAGAATGATCAACGAAATTAGCATCTGCCGATGGTTTTTTCATGTTTTCAGCAATTAAATTACAATTATTATCACTTTCGATATAAAATATAATAAACATAATCGATTAGCTATGAATATTCATATTTTTCCGATATTAAATCGCTTATTTTGAGATGTGTATTGACTACACAGCACCGGAACGCGTGTATTTTTTAGCAGAGTTCTATGTTTATATTTTGTACAAAAGAAGTTGTAATTATTATATATGTGTTCGATTAATTTGTTTTATGTAAGTGTAAACCATTCTTAAGAATTTTGTCCCCATTAATCTGATATTTAAAATATTGAAATCGAAAGAAAATCTTGAAATTAAAATTCATTAAAAAATAGTTAATTCAAATATACATAAATTCTAACAAAATTGCACTATGGGTTTCATTTTATCCTACCAACCCGTCGAAATTATTTATCTTACCAAACCGTCATTTAAGTAAATTTACACTTTTCAGGGGCTTTTTCACCATCTTCCCAATAGCTTATCTACCCTTATAACGAATATTATTAAAATTAAAATAAAATACATGCAGTGGTTAAAAAAATCGGCCAACTTATACAATATATAGCCACTATACATAGGTTCGATTACCGAATTATAAACTCAAACTTAATAAATAAATAAACCGTAAATCGAAAATATTCGTTATTAGGGTAGATAAGCTACTACCTTCATCATCTGCAATAGCCGCTAGAAGTAATAATTCTTCTTCAGATTCGTCTCCAAACATGATTATGATTATTTAAATGGTTCCCGCTCCGAGCTATACCTACCACACAACCGACACGAACGTACGAGTGCCACGGACGCCAGCTGATCGCTAGTTGATCGCTAGTTTGGTGTGAACGGTTCTGCACGCACACAGGACGCTCACCGTGAACGCCATCGCGGACGCAAAATGATCGCGGCGGTGTGGCCTTGCCTTTAGTAATACTTTTAATTATTTCCTGCATCGTAATTTCCTGTGGCCTGTAATCCGTAACATATAACGTTAAAAATAAAACTTTTAATATCGCACTAAAATATCTGCATATTTTAATGTTAAGTATGTGTTTTAATATTACAAATTACAAAATTTTACAATTAATTATAATACGAAATACTCATTTCATATTTTTATACATAATTCTTCAACACATATAGTACTACACTAATTTTTATATTACTCATTTTTTTACTTCTATTTTTTCTTATTATTTTTATTTTACTATTTTTTACCTAACATTTAGTTTATATATAAATTGTTAATTACCAGCCTCAGAACAGACTATGTCTAGTGAGGAGGGTAATGAAAAAAAAACATCTGTACAGAACTAACCTTAAATAAACGCCCGGTTTGCCGGCACTGAAACTGAATATGAAATTAAGAATTATTTTTGTGTATCATAATTTAAAGTATTATTATAAAACCTTATATTAAGATACTCATATTATAATATTAATATTATAATACTTAAGTATTATATTATAAAGTATTATAATATTAAGTTTAATGATATTATATTGTAATATTTAGTATTTTAATATTAGTATAATTAATGATTTTAAGAATTATTATAAAAAATAGGTATTAAAATATTAAATAAAGTATATTAACATTGTAATCTAAAACATTATAGAATAGACTACCATAATACGGGCATAAGCCTAGTATGGTGGTTGTAGACAACAAAATAATTGTAATCATTTAAATTTTTATGAATAAAGAAACACAAAAAAAAAACAAAACAATATTAAGTGTTTAATATTAAAATACTTTATATTATATAAAGTATAGTAATATTAAAATGCTTCTTATTATATAGAGTATAATAATATTAAGTATTTTAATATTAAATCACGTATTTTAATATTAATAATAATAATTATAATAATAATGTTTATTTCAGCTGGACAGAGCGGTGTGTGCAATGCTCTGCCTGTCATAAAAGCTTACATTTATTTTAATACATAAAAATAAAATGAATAAAGAAATAAATAAAAATAATAAATAAAAAATCAATACATTGATGTGCACATTGGGACTTTATGGTGGCTTGAGTGAAATTCTCCATCTCTGGTGTAGAGGCGTTCCCTGCCACTGGGCAACGGCCTGGACAAGAGTGTTGTCCGATCTCTGGTAGCGCTGACTCGTCCCGGCTATTCTGTGGCGCATCAAAGCAGCGAACCCATGCACCCTTCCTTCGGTGAACATCTGTGAGGCGCTGCATCGCCAGGGGAGGCCAAATAGGGCAATGTATGCGTGGTTGTACTGTACTCGGAGTGTGTTCATGACGCCTTGTGTGTATGTCGTCCATAGCTCGCTAGTGTAGAAGCTCATACAATATGTATGGAAAAGTTGCTTCTTCACCGGAGGACTGCTTTTCTTGAATCTCCTGGCAAGCATGTTAGCTCGCACACTCAGTACTCTTCTTTGACGTTCTATGTCTTTTTTATCATTTAGGTCATCGGTGATGACATGCCCCAAATATTTGTTTTCGCTGCAAATTGTCAGGTTGGCCCCGCCGAGACGTATGGGTGGAATGACAGTGGGACTAGTATTTGCTTTAAATATCAGCAGGGATGACTTTTTAGCATTGTACATCAGCCCATGACTATCAACGTAAGCTTCGCATATTGCCAGAAATTTTCTCATCGCTTTTATCGATGGAGCTAGTATGACCATGTCGTCTGCATAGCTAATATTGTTCATACATACCCCGGCAATATGGCATCCGATTCTTGTCGTATTTAGTGTTTTACTAAGTTCATCCATATACACGTTGAAAAGCACTGGGGACATTGAGCCTCCTTGTCTAACGCCGCACTTTAATTTGGCTGCTTCTGATAGGCTTTCATTCCATCTGACAAAGTTTTCCTGTTGGTTGTACCATGTTCTCAATATATTAACAATTTGTGGTGGAACTTTTCGTTCGGTCAGTTTTTTCCACAACGCATTATGACAAACCCTGTCAAAGGCTTTGCTTAAGTCTAGGAAGCATGCGTACACCGCTGTTTTTCTGGCTTTATAGTATTCGATTGTTTGTTTCATGCTATATATGGCCGTATCAGTAGAGCATCCAGCTTTGCAGCCCATTTGAGAGTCCTCTGTATTGAGCTTGTCTTCCGTTAAATTTAAGATGACCTTTTCGAAGATTCTTGCAATTATTGTGGCAAGAGATGTAAAAGATGTCTGTAATTAACAGATTATGTCAAGTTCAACTGCGGCTTAATTTAAATAAATTCTAAACAAATAAATATGAAAAATGAGAGATTTATTACAATTAAACTGGTTGCTTAGTTTTGTAAGATTTGTATGAAATAAAATATCACATTGAAAAAAACATTAATAAATCTGTACGTTTGGGTATGTTCTAAAATGGTAAGTTTACGTTCTATTAAAATAGTTTACTTTAAATTATGTTAAACTAACATACTTTACACAATATTCAAACTGAAAATCAAAAATCGGTTAATAGATAATTATTCTTTGCAAACTTTGACCTCAAACCTCATATCTGAGAACAAGGTAAAGTGAAGTTAGAACTCTGTCAATTGAGGTGATGAAATAAGACAGGATCTTACGGGAAAATATCCAAGAACTAATAATATTCTCGTGGGACAAATACTGGAACATACGAAACATTTACCGTGTTCGAATTTGGACTGAAGCATCACATAAACGTTTCTTTGTTCACCTGTTTACCCATTCCTGTTACGTCGTTTCGTCTATACGGTTATCCCAGTGCAAGTTCTCACGCCATACGCGTTCCCAATTTTATTTCATTCTGTCTAATACTTCGTGATAAGCCTTCCAAGGTCTGTTCTACCATTCGACACGATGTCGTGCCGCCGAGAGCTCAGTTCCTGATACCGAATCCGACCGAATTCACTTCCAGCGGAATGGAAAAGTTGGGGCAATTCAATCATCGCTTTTACTTTACGAGTTTTACGCGGAACGGGCGTAACAAAACCCCACAAAGCCACGGTGGACTAATCAAACTCGCTTTAGGACAGCGGTTCAAAACCTTTTGAACAGTAATGTCATGACGGTGGTTTTTTCTTCCATTTTCCAATGAAAATTCTGGAGGAAGTAATTTTTTTTTTCTGAGCACTTATTTTTTTTACATTAGCTCAACACAGGGGGCCATGAGGAAAAAATCCATCTGGGCCTATGTCAACTTTGGGGATGCTGTGTGGAAGGTATTTTTAGGGAAAAGAAGGAGAGGAAGTTCTGGGAAGGAAAAAGGTATGAGGGTTGGGTTAGAATTTGGGGGTCGATGTGTCCAGGAGTGACGGACGTATAAATCCATCCACCATCCGGTGAAATGAAATGGATTGAAAGAGTCAAGCTGGAGAGGTCAAAAGGTCTCTCTCAAGTCTCCCACGATCCGGATCACCACGCACAAACCTAGACCCAGACAAACCTGACCCCGTGAACCCGGGCACCCCTGCTAAGTCATCAAATGGAAAAAACCTCTTGGGATGACCTAAGGCAGAGGCGTTGGTTATCCAATTAATGATTTCTAGGGTGGCGGTACACATATCTCTTATTTATTTATTTATTGCATCTCACTATACACAGAACCCTTTTATTTCACATAAAAATCAAACTCACTAGGACTAAGCCTGTATCGAGGTTAACAATTTACATTTGAGTGAGTCATGTAATACATGTTTGTTAAGATGAAAATTTTTAAATTTATTGATTCGTGTTCTCCATAAAGCTTTTATGCATATATTAAGGAGAGGTTAACACATTTGAGATTCATGTAAGTATTAAAGGTCATGGGGCACTTTACTATCGTGGGACTTAACTTCAAAAAATAGTTGCTGAACTGTCTGTAAATGAAATTAAAATGTCGATGGTTAATGCAGATTTTTTAAGCAGATGAGTCGCTCTGTTGATTGGCGCGTACTGGTTGGCAGAAATGCTAGTTTTCGGAGTATAAAAATGTGCATTAGATCTTCTATGAGTATGTGCACTTGTTAGGCACATATAAGTTCACCTGTTTCAATGTAAGTGGATTAAAGCCCCGTATTTAGCGTTCAAATATGGTTTGTAAGGGAGATATGTAAATACGAATGTTAGTTCGTGGTTAACTAACTCTAAAACACGCAATGTGGACAAAAAAACTTACCTGCCGTAAGTAAAAAACCATTCCCGTAAAACATCTATCATTTGGCACAAAGCATAAATAAATAATAGAACCAAATCATGTCTTAAAAACTCAATTTTTTTACGATCTTACATTTTGCACCGCAGCCGTGTATTACTAGATTCGTTTTATTTTTAAATTGGGCCGTTTATGGTCCTCGTGTCGGAGGTTGTGCACCACTGCCTTACAGCCTTGCCGGGAACAGTTTTGGTATTCTTAGAAAATGCAAATGGCGGTAAGTCCTGGAACAATTTGCATTACATGTAATCCCAATGATTTGAACAAATTTATTAAAATGGAAAACTTTCGTTTATCATTGTTGGAGAATTCCTGACATTAATTCCTCCGTTGTCATTCCCCTACAACCTCCCTACTCAATAAGCATTGTTGACAACTAGAGAGACATGGTATGCGATTATTAGATTCCATGACAGTTGATCCCCCGACAGTTGGCCATAGAGTTCTACGAAATAAACACAAAACAATAATAAAAAACACAGCTTTATACTGTTTTCATTTATGTTTTTTTTTTGCAATTTTTGAAGAAAATAATTTTCCCCGGGGCCTATATCATCTGTGTGGAAGGTCTTTTTAAGTATATAAGAAAGTATAGTTAGTTCTGGAAAGGAACAACAAGTATGTAAGGAGTGATTTATAAATCTATCCCCCCCACCGCGTTGCAAAGCGTTGGGTCGAGAAAGTCCGAATGGAGAAGTCAAAGGGTCTCCTTTAACCAGCCTCTCCCGATCCAGCCCGGCACGCGACTGGTGCCAAAACCAGGATAAACCTCACCCCATGAACCACCACCACCAATAATTAAGTCACCAGTAAGTCACCAAACGTAGTTTGCACCTAGGGGAGACCTATGGCAGAGGTGTTGGTTATCTAATAAATGGTTCCCGGAGCAGAGGTACCCCTATCCGCTTTCCAAATTGCTTTTCTTTATTTTTCCTTCTCTCCCCTTTCTCTTGTCAATCCTCTCCCAATTGTCCCATAAATTACCAAATATTGAGAATGCCTTACTTCCACTGGTTTTGGTCAGCTTTGAATTATATGTTACAGTTTTTTCGCAATCATTTAAACGTAGAATGAGCACCTGCATTTTTGTCATTGTTGCTTTCAATGAAGTCAAACAAACGAAGTTTTCTATTAATCAAACTGTTACGTAAATTATTGAGATCTTAGCCTATGAATCATTTAGATTTAATTAATTCAACTTCAGCATTAAAATGGCTGAAATCTGTGAATTAGTGGTGACGGAATGATGGATGGCAGAAATATAAACAAGGCTGAATAAATCATTCACAAATTTTAAATCAAGCTTCCTCGTACCTGTTACCATTTTTTCCCTTTCAACGTCAAGCGAGAAACTAATTTAAGTAAGCCTAAGAGATTACAGTAACGTAAAGGATGATTTTTGAAATACCACCGTAAATAATTTAGTAAAAGTTGTGAAACCAACATTTTGCAGTAGTATTATGTTTTAAGACCCCTTTAAGAATCAAAAATAAAATAACTTTAAAATATTTATTATACTGTTCTGATTAAGCTACGGTTGTAGCGAAACCCGGTCGGCATTAAGTATTTACCTATAAGTGATGTTTACAAAGTTATTGTTTAATTTTAAACTTCAAAATAATTTTATTCTATGAAATCTAGTTTTAATAATTGCACATTTGCTTACATCTAGTTATAAATTATTCTCTTAGCCCAAACATAAAGTTTAAACAAGTTATTTGACAGTATTAAACGGGCATTAATATTTCTAATAACTTTGTATTAAACATTAAAACTTTTACATCGTAGAAGATAGTAAGAACATTATTTTAAAGATCAAAAATTAAATTGGTTCCAAATGTGACCCTTGGTGAACACCGCTGGTAGCGACGAATTTGAATAATATCTATAAGTCACAGTACTTAGTTGCTAGCTATAAGTCTTAGTTTTAAGTCACTAGTGATACGTATTAGCTGTTAATTATTATTTTTTGTGTCCATCTCCATCTTGACCCACACTCTTAGCTTCATCTGCAGTCATACGTCGTCTCACAAATAGGTCATTTTATGTTATTCCGGCTTGACCCAAGTCTAGTATACAACACAAATTGATCCCCAAACCTCCATATTCCTAGCCTGGTATCGTAACCTCTCAACCACGGAGGCCGTCAAAATATAAGATATAGGTATTACAAATTTTAAAAAAATAGATTTGAAATCTCCAATGAGCCTTTTGAATGCCCCCCTCTGTAGATATATTTCCTTTCAACTTGTTTCATTTCATTTCAAATTCAAATATAGAATGGCGTTCAGAATTTGACGCGCAGTGTAGTTGACAGACGAAATTAACAAAATAGTATGCCCGTCCTTTAATGGGAATTTGAAATTAAGTGAAATCGTGCATTTTTAAATAAATATATATCAATCACCATATTTAATATCAAATTTATTATCTTACAGTTATAAATTTGAAGTTTGTGATCACAGAAGGATTCCTATTTATAAATTTAATGTGTCTGGCTTTTATCTGCATATTTCAATGCAGTCGGTGATTTCGTTCAAATCAAGCATCAGCTCCATTTTGAATTTTCAAAACGGTCCCCGTTTACCGCCGATTCTAGTTCTGTTTCAGCGTTTGAATAATTTGTGAATAATTGACAATCATAAAACTTGAGGTTATGCTTGATTATAATGTGTTCCAAATCGGAATTTGATTATCAGAATATAGCTTTGATTAGATTTACTAAATGCTTTTCAATTTGATTATTAGGTTAAAGCTTTTTTTAGATGTGCCAAATATCGTTTCAAATACAGGTTGACTGTTAAGATATGGCTTTGTTTAAATAAACTAAATACTTTTCAGTACGATTGTTAGGGTTAAGCTTTGATTAGATTTTTTACTAAATACTTTCCAATTTGACTTTCAGATTAGCTTTGTTTTAACTTCTAAATGCTTTTCAATTTGACTTTTAGTTTAGCTTTGTTTAGATTCACCAAATACTATCTTACCTTCCTCTTATCTTATCAAACACCGACATCAAATACCTAGTCATTACAGTATACCAACGCGTAAAATGGTTCCCACGTATAAACATACTCAAAGCTAGATTAAGAAAACTAACATACATCTTTAGATGTCTAAAAAAAATTTTCAAAATAAAAATGTACTTAGAATGTCGTACTTCGCTTTCTGCCAATAAATAAAACGGTATGGCATTATAGGATAGGGTTGAACTTATAAAAAATACTCACAACCCATTTATATGCAAAGATTAAAAATAAAAACAGTTCTATATAAACTATTTACGTATACCTCAGAACTTTTGTTTAAAGGATTTTAAGTCAGAAAACCAAATGCATTATACTTCTCCAATGATAATATTCTATATAAAACTGCACCATTTAAAAACAATAGAAGGCTTATGCAAACATCAATTGTCCCAACTTCAAAATGTAAAAAAAACAATGAGGCAATTTAATTATACTTACATTTCTTGCAGTAATTTTTTTGAAATTTTTTACTAGGAAGATTCAATGATAACAATGTTGGTGTGTAAAAGATGTTATGTTACGTTGCTTTAGGAGTGTAAAAAACGTATGTCGAAGGACCTTGAATTTAGTGTTAATTACCACTGCACATGATGGGACAATAATATGTTGAATGGAAGAAAAGATTCACCATTTGGTCACATTGGCATTCGTATCTTCATGTTTGTTCTTCTCACAGCAATGGCACTGAACACGTAACTGTTTTGCACGATATTGGCGTGGATGAAAAGATGTAATAAAATAAGAAAGGTAAGATTTCGCGCGGATGCGTTTTTTTTATAGTAAGCTATGCGAGATATTGTAACTAACCTCAATGTGCACAGAAAGGTGTAGGAATAAAAGTAAGTAGGACAGAGGAACAACAATACTATCCCAGTACAGTGGTCGTAGGTATGTATATATGTGTGCATGAGATGTATGTGTAAATTAATGTGTATTGGCGTCACGAAATTTAAAAGACTTCACCTTAATCCCCCCATTCCCAATTTCTACAGATTTTTAAGATATTTCTCTTTAACTTTTTAAGTTCGAAAGATAAATGTTATTTTTGAAGATAATATCTATACATTTGTTATGCCAAAACAGTAATTATATGAATTTCTCTAGATAGAAAAAAATCGCAAAATAAGCTCCGAGAATTATATAGGTTCGAAAAAATTCAGTGTATCTTTAAATGAAACTAAAGCATATGTTGAGAGATTTTTGCTCCTTTTCAAATGACTTTTCAAATTTCGCGTTATTATTATAGTTTTTACATCTCTCCCTTTCAACCCATATTTGAACGCATCCTACGCGGCCTTAAAAACACACTCAAAATAAACATTGAATATTATCAAAATATAAACAAACAAATAACAATAATATTACAATAACACACCCACCATACACACAAGCTCAGCTTAATGATGTGGGGTAAATCTTACGTAAAATTATTATTAAATTGTAAATGAACTTTTTGAATATACATATTTGAAAATATATATATATACTTCTGTCAGCAACACAACCTTCATCAAATTAGTAGACATGTCACAGTTCACGTAATACATGGGCTCGGAAGTGGAATTTTTATGCAAAACCACTTTTTTTTTCTTAATATTGGGAACATCAAAAACCACGTTGGCACTCCCTGCACGTTTACGTTATAATGTATTTTTTTCGACTAATTTCACTTACGATCACATGCGTGGCGTTGAAGCTCCGTGCCGAAATTCTAAATGCTCACCACGAATGTTGACTGGGCGCATAACACGCAAGTATTCATTATGAAAGTATGTTCTTTAAGGCGACATAATACTCTAACGGCGTGGTCGACGCTTACATTTTAATTATTTCTAACTAACGAACGCAGAGAGGACGGACCGCCAAACAACTCGGTCTCGGCTCACACTTCTTGCCTCATTCACATTCAAACATCGTCTGATACATACTCTTCTATTATTCTGACTCTTGACATAGCCCGACTCGAGTATCTGATTCACTTAATCTTGCAATGTCTTCCTCGAGAGTCCCCGACTTCTGCTACCATTCGCATTTGCATCATATATCCTCTTTACACTCCTTTCTTCGCTCATTCTCTCTACATGCCCCAACTTAATGTTACTCATTACGCTTACATCAGACTTGCACTCTTTGCGGATCTCCACATTCCTCACATGGTTTTACCACACATACGCCTCAGGGATCTCATTTCAACAGCATTCAATCTACTTTCATGCTTTCTCTGCCATTATTAGAACTCTATTGTGGACTGCTAACTTCGCTTCTTTGGACATTTTTTTGTTAGCGCCAACTGCGTTCAGTCCTCCATTAATAGAGTTACCTGCATTTACCCTTCTTCAAATATCTCTACTAGCCTTCCCATATCTCGTTAACATACTTCCTAAATACACAAACTCATCCACCTGCTCCAAGTATTCTTCATTCACAACTATATTGCGCACTGTTTTCATATTCTCTCTTTCAAATACCATGACTTTAGACTTACTTACATTCATCATTAACTCATTCTTCATACATACTTCATTCATCCTAGACACGAGAGACTGTAGATCATTCATACTATTAGCAATCAGCACCGCATCAGATGAATGTATTAATAAAATCTTTAATGTCTCTAGAGGGATCCAATTTAAATATTTTACATAAAAATTTTATAAAACGTTTTTTAACTATAAAATTAGCGGTGAGCACCAGATTTTATTTTTTTAGACGATGAATTAGTAACTTCCTGAGAGATCCCTTTAGAAACATTTGAGAATTTTGTAATACGTTCATCAGAAACAATTAAAATAAACCCCATGGAAAGATCGATTTTCTAGACCTGCTACGGCAAAGTCGACCGTAGATCTGTCCATTTCGATGGGCCGCTCGCCTGAATATTGTTTTACACGACTTCATCACTTATGTCGTTAATATTCTCACTTTATAGTTGAGATTTAATGGGACAAATTCAACTGCAGGTCTGTCCAAAACATCACGCCGAGCGTCGCACATATTTGTGCACTGCTTCTTCACTAAAGTCTTTAATATTGTGGCTTTATTTTAGGGTATTGTCTCGTCTTAATACATTTTGTGTAAACATGACGACTTTAACAATGGTAACAACTAACAACATCGTATAGGGGGTTCATCAAAATATATTATAATAATAATTTTATCTTGTCATGCCTACGAAACTATCACAGAATGTTCTTTTTTTCAAATAAGGTGACACATTCAACTCACTTGTGACAGTTGTGACATATTCACTTACGCCGGAGCACGCAGATGTGACATTTGCGGTGATGGATTCACAGCGACGATATATATATTTTTACATCATGAATGTTATCGACTGTGGAAAAAGAGAACGCAAAATAACATGTATTTTAAACATTAATAAAGTTGTTCGGTAAATATAGTGCTCTGAAAATTGTTATTTTATTACAGAGTGGAAGATACTCTCAGTACCTATCCCCTTGGAGTGACACCATAATTCAGAATTGAAACGTTGCTTGAAAATCTTCCCCCTCCCCGCCACCCTCAGCCTCACAACATACCCCAATAAGGGATGCCATAGTCGCTATAACTCCAGACGATTGGGAGCAGTTGGGATTCTTGTGCTTTATTCACATTTTAAAAAAATGGGCGGCTTATTATTGATAATTTCTACGATAGTAATATAATTAACATCAAGATAATATATGCGTAAATGAGTCCTGAGTTTGTATGGAGAGGCCACTCGTTTACCGTGAATGCCCAATTTGTTAAGTAAATGGGCTGCATTAGTAAATGAGCCTGAGTTTGTATGGAGATACCACCTGTATACTGTGAATGCCCAATTTGTTAGTTAAACTGGCTGCATTAGTACATGAGTCCTGAGTTTGTATGTAGAGACCACCCGTATACTGTGAATGTCCAATTTGTTAATTAAACTGGCTGCATTAGTAAATGAGTCCTGAGTTTGTATGTAGAGACCACCCGTATACTGTTAATGCCCAGTTTGTTAATTAAACTGGCTGCATTAGTAAATGAGTCCTGAGTTTGTATGGAGAGACCACCCGTTTACCGGCAATCCCCAATTCGTTAATTAACAGGCTGCACTATGTAAAATATCTGTAAATGCGGTGATGTTACGAGTTTGAGAGGAGTGCTGCGATTTCGTAATAATTCTGTCACTTGTCACTCAAAATATCCCTTTGGCTTAAGTGACTTTATGATATACAAAAAATAATTAATGTACATTATTTTTGGACTGAAAGTACATTTTCAGTAAAAATGAGTTCAAAGTAAAAAAGTGTGAAAATCCCTAACTCGAATATTTCATGGGCATAAGTCCACAACCACACAGAATAAGTTTTTTTTCCAAAATATAATAAAGTTCAAAAACCATTTTAGTGGATAGTTCGTATGCGATAATTATGTAAGTGGTAACTTTCGAATTTTTTCATTTTTTATTTTATTTTTTTATTTGGGATAGCTTTTCTCACTTTAATTGAGACAATTAAATCGTTAAATAGCTTTACATTTATTTTTGTTGTAAAAATCATAAATTTAGTTATGATTTTAATCTAGAAAACAACATTATGAATGCACATCATAAATTGTCCCTATTCAAAACACATTTTAAAAGTAGTGGTGTGTTTACAAAGTCCGTATCTAAAAGTTTAAAGTTAACAAATTTACTTTAAACTAAATGAGTTTGGACGTTGATGAATTAAATTACCTTGGTATGGCCAGAGCATAGGCCAACTTTCTACCTCAATTTTCATAGAAATGGACATAACAACTAATTTAGTGTTTGGTCGAGTTTAATACGTGTAATCTCTTTTGATCTATGTTGTTGTTTTGACTGTTGGCCTAACAAATAATAAGCCACATTACGATTCATCAACTCCTTCCATGGAGACCGTCAAAATAGATGATGAAGATATACGATGTTAGGCAAGTGTAAGAGACAAAGCACGTCATCAATAATAATAAATAAATTGGCTAGAACCAAAAGGTATTAAGACGAAAAATGTTCTAAGAACATAGGTTTGCTCGAGGCTGACTTTATAATTATTTATATTTTAAAACAATTCCTTACAAATTAAAATATTTTTCATAAAACGATTTTTTATTTTTTTTTTTTTTATTTATTTATTTATTAAATTTAATATAGTTACATTTTATACAATATAAGATATGGGTAGTCCCACAAAGCTGTGACAATCAGCTTGTCTGTAGGTTCTACCATTTAATGTTATAACATAATACACATTAGCTTAAGTTTAAATATAAATACCAAATATAATGTTTAGGATAGATAAACGTTTTGTTCATTTATTAACCACTTTTTTGTCAGTTTAGGGCAAGGTTCCTCATTATTTTTCAAGTTAAAGGTTTCGTTAAATTTGTTATAAATCACAGGTATCAAATAGTCAAGTGTTCTGCTACCATACTTATTTGATATTAGTGGAATTTTTAGGCCTTTTTTTTCAGTAAATCTTGTTTTGTGACTATGCACCAATGGCTTTTTGTACGCATTTTCTCCCGCATTATCCATAATTATAATAAACCAGAGAAGCCCTTTAATTGGGAGTAGGCCCTCAGAGCCATACAGTAATTTTAAGTTGTTTCTTTGTTTGTAAATGCTAGGTTTAACAATTTTTTTAATTATAGCAGTTTGTAGATTTTGAATGTATTTAATATTAATATTACTCGAGTGTCCCCAAGTTCGAATTCCATATCTAAGTATTGATTCGACCATAGAATGATATATAAGTTTGAGAGTACATCGAGGCAATACAAATATTAATTTATAAAAATTACTCGCCAAACATCGGAGCTGGTTACAAATTTTGATCACACTTTTGTCCCATTTAAAGTTATTGTCTACGATTATGCCAAGGTAAGTATATTCGTTTGCAAAATCAATTTTTTCACAGCAGCAAATATTATCCATTTTTTTATGTATACAATCAAAATTATGTGCAGTTATTTTAGGTAAGTTCCACATTTTCAAGCTCGGTGATCTCATATGTAACCTCTTGTATAACTAATCCTGTAAAAAAATGCTGTTTGTTTCTTACAATAAATAAATAAATATACATGCATTTAGTTTTTTTGACATTAATAATTAATCCTACATCATGAGACCATTTAAGTAGCTCGTTAAAGTCAATTTGTAATTCTTGAATAGCTATTTCAGGGTTTTCATTAGAGACAACTAGTGCAGTATCATCAGCAAAAATAAATTACGGGCTATTTTAAAAAGTTTAGACATGGCAATTACATATATAATGTATAATTTTGGTCCTAAAATTGACCCTTGTGGCACCCCTGATTTAATAAATCTAAAATTACTCATTACATTCAAAATCTTTACATACATTTTTCTATTTGTTAAATAGTTTTTGAAAAATGATAGGAGTTTACCACGGATTCCTATGATTTCGAGTACCTTGATTAATTGTGTATGGCTGAGTGTATCGAAAGCTTTTGAGAAATCAATAAATAATACTAGTACATGTTTTTTTGAGTTAAGCTCTGAATTTATATAATTGGAAAATTTTTCGAGCAGTTTATCACAGCTTTTTTGTTTTTGGACGCCATACTGACATTCATCAATAATGCCCAAATTATTTAAATATTTATCCAAATTTATAGATATATATTTTTCTAATATTTTTTCTAATGCGGGTAATAAGGAAATAGGCCTATAATTATTTATTACGGTGTGATCTCCATTTTTAAAAATGGGCCTTATGATGCTGCATTTTAGTTCAGCTGGAATGTGACTTGTGTCAATAATTCTGTTAATTAGGTGAGTAATTATAGGACTAAATAATTTAACATGTTTTTTTAGATCATACATGCGAATTAGATCGACGCCCGGTGTCTTTGAATTTTTCATTCTTCCGATAATGCATTCAGTTTGTTCTGTATTAGCTCTTGGTAGGTACATTGAATGTTGCAAATGTTCTTGCTTCAACTCAGACGCTCGAACATTGCATTCGTGCAATAACTGATTTACACCTTCGTCAAAGAATTTTGCAAAGTTTTCTGCCACCACATCCGCAGTTTGGGAATTTAAGAAATATTTAGATATTACTTCATCACAATCGGATTTATTTTTCCTACCCAATACTTGATTTACTTCATTCCATGTTTTTTTAATGTCCTTGAAACAATGTTTAAATTTCTTATTATAGTATATTTTTTTTGTGTTTAATATTTTTTTATTTAGTTTATTTCTGTATTTCTTGAATTCGATTTCATATATTTTATTGTTAGGCGTGTTTTTCCATTTCCTCCATAATGTGTCACGTAGTTGTATATTTTCAATGAGATTATAATTTATCCAGCCCTTTTGGTTATTACGCTGTTTATTTGTATTTGATTTTGTTTCAGTACTTTTTTCGTAAATATATTTGAATTTCGATTTAATTTCTTCATAAATTAAGTAAGGTTCCGTTATGTTTAGTATTTCATTCTAAACTATATTTCATTCTAAACAATTTCATTGGAAACTATAATTAGCGGTGAGCACCAATTTTTTATTTTTCCTTCTATGGATTATTGTATTAATATGGAATCATCCAAGACTTTAGTAATTCGTTTATTGGAATGGATTAAAATAAACCCCAGGGAACAATATTTTTTTTAGATTTGCCAGGGCGAATTCTACCGTAGGTCCGTCCAATACGCCGGGCCGCGTGACGAATATTTTTGAACACGTCTTCTTAAGGCGATGCACTACGTCGTGTAGTATTTTAAATTGAGCCGCTATCAATAACAACCCTTACGTAGATGGCGATAAGGTTTAAATTCCCGCTTAACACCATCCGCCTGTTTTGATTTATGCAAGAAAAAAACATGGCCAAAAAGTGGTTTTTATTTTATTTTGTGGATGTTCAGGCATAAATATATAATTTTTTTCTAATCATTTTATAAATAACTTAATTTGCCACACTATACAATAAAATCATAACCGAAAATGCGTTCGTAAGTGGGAAATTTTGAACTTTAAAGCAGTATTCATAGGCCTTATACATTATTTTTTCCTGGGTTTATAAAAAGACTGATCTAAAAAATACTCGATCATTTCAAAGGCCAAGATGTATTCTACTCCCAGTATTTAATTAAAGCATCTGAAACATTTCTAAGCGACCAAATTTTCAAACCAAAAACACATAATTTTGCATTACTACGTATGGCATCGCCTTAACTTACGTCGTTAAGACCCCCACTTTTTTGCAGTATTATTATTATTTTATTATTTATAGAATTTGCCAAATTCAGCCGTAGGTCCATCCCATAAACAGAGGCCGCGAGTCGAATACTTTTGCAGCCATCTTCTTTATTGACATCGTTACGATGCCGACTATATTTAAGGGTAAAAAAATCATAACATATTGCGCAGTATGTTAATGTGAATCTCACAGTTGGTAACAAGGGGTGGCAATGCTTTAAATCGGTAACAAAATATACAAGTCAATTTGTAGAATTACATTTCCGAACAAATACGTCCAGGGAAGTCAACAGTGTTGTTCCGTTGTCTCATTCAGACCGTTAGCCCATTGGAATGATTTGTACAGTCACCGTCGCGTTCAGAGTCCGTCCCATTCGCATTCGGTTGCCTGGAATCTTCAGCGGGCATTGCGGCCCAAAACCGCAGTTTGCGCCCGACTAACATGAATGGGATTGTCCGTAGAATTTGCATACAGCGGACTGGTAGACCGAACTCTGTACTGTTCTGGAGTAACTATTCAAGTGTACACTGGATGTGGTAATTATTTTAATGAAACGCAAATCTAAACTTTCTCTCACATAAAATCAAATCTCGATGTGCGCAAGTACATTTTATTGAACTTACAAGTTAAGAATTAAAAATAATTTGTGGTTTATGTGCGGCACGTTTCAGAGTGGAAGATACTCTCAGTATCGCCTTGGTGTAAGACCACCATTCAAAATTGAAACTTTGCTTGAAATGGCTTTATCTATGTTTGGTGACAAAATCTGAATAGCCAGGAACTTCCCCACCTTCCTCATCCCCATTTCCTTCCCTTTGCTTTTACCTTCTGCTTCACGATATACTCCGATTGGGGATGCCATAGTCTCACTGGCTCCAGAGGGTTTGGAGTAGTTACGACTCTCACGATATTCACTTTTTTTTAAACTAGTAAAACTTGGTATCAACGACTAATCAAGTTTACCATACTAAAAACCAAAATTAATCTTTTTCACCCATTCATTTTTAAATTCTTAAATTCTCACGAAGTTGCTCTAATCTGGTGGTGACATTGTACTAACAAAGAATCAACGAATTTACCAAAACTCAGGTTGGAGAGAAAATTATCGGCTGCCTCCATCCAGTGTACTTAGATCTTCTCTGGTTGTATAGTCCGTTCACAATGGCCACCTCGTTAGGCCGATGGGTCGGAAAATGCAGCGTTGGTAGTTTTGACGCCCGCTGCGGCATCAGCCAGCGGACGGACCATACTACACACTACATATCTACTATGTATACACTGAGTATAGTTCGCACGACAAGACAATGTTTAGATTTACAATGGACGGTAAATAGTGAGGGGGGTTGTCGTGTCTTGGCGAATGAATTGAATAGACATTCGGTGGGAAATGTTCGACATTATAAATCTATATGTCAAATATCTAAGCCAGCTTTTGCAACATCGGCGTAATCGACAAATGAAAATATTATTCGGATACAGTATCTGTTGAACTTTTATCGAACAATAAACCAAACTGCGTTAACAAATGTGTGGATGAAAATAAAAAATATGTTTTCAAGTGATAACCGAAAAATCACGGGATATTTAAATTGTAGGTTTAATAATTGCATGATAGCTAAAAAGCGCAGGCCCAGGAAAAATCACGAAATGTAACTTTATTTCTCAAAATTAACCTTAAGAAATTTAAACAAAAGAAATAAACATTTGAAATATTGAATTAAAATCATTTGCCGAGTTTATATAATAATTCTTTACACAAAAGTTCCAATTTTGAAAATGACACTTAAATTCAAAACAAATTCGAGTTCATTGAACCAGAGGTACAGACTGAACACAACCGAAATTATTTCATAATGATCCAATCTCACACGATCATGCATGGTTTTACCAAGTTTATACCTCATAGATCTTATTTCTATGGCATTCAGCCTACTTCCATCCTTCCATGTCCAGTGCCATGCCTCACTGCTATTCGTCAGGGTGCGTACCAGCACTCTAATGTGGACTGCTGGTTACTACCAGTTTCAATGCATCTTTTGGACAGAGAAGTATAAAATTCTTTGCTACGAAATTATACAATTCTCCACCAAATCAAACAAAAAGCAACCAAAATGAACATATTTAAAACAAATGTAAAAACATGGCTGAGAGAAAAAAGTGATATTCAACTTAAAAACATGATGAAGACGATGTAAAGACAACTTGAAACTAAATACAAAAATTTAAAAACTACAGGCCGCCTGAGAACAGGAAACCCTTGTGAGGAGGACAGTGAAAAAAATTGAATTTATAATCTAAACCTACATCATGTATAAACTATGCAAATTAAACTAATAAAAATTATATACAAAAATTATAATATTATTCAATTTATTAAAATTCTGAACATAACCTACGCGATACTAAATTATTACAAGCTGGAATAAATTCATTTTAATTAAAATTACCCCATTTTACAAGTTTTTACAAATTAGGCTACTACGAGGAACCGAGTTAGCTCTATTGTCGGAATAAACGCCACCTAGCCAACGGCAGCAGTAAATAACGGCGAGATGCACTAACGGCTAACGACCAACGAGATTCCGTTACAACGATAAACGTGATGAATTTCCGTTTCAAAGCGTGGACCTTGATTTTAGAGGTTTTACACAATTATTTTATTTTAAAAATATTTTATTAAAAATTAATCATTTTAATGGCTAAACAGGGGTCCATAAATTATGTCAAAATGTTAACGTTAGTTTTTTTTGATAAGATTTTCATGTTTCATATTAATATTTTATTATTTAGAAATATTACTTTTGTTTCAAATTCAAAAATCTCAAATGTAATTTTATCTTGTTTCTAAAATGTCATTTCTTTTAACGAAAACTTTAAAAAATAGAAATATATAACACATATTCTTTGGCAGTATTCTCAAATTAGTAGTATTCGAAATTATTAGTATTCCAAAATCCCGTAATATTTCACCGTGTCGTGTGACTTGTTGGTAAATCTCTAAATACTATAAAACAAAGTATCTAAGATTGCAGTCCACAGTGGAGTGCTAGTACCTACCCTGATAATGGGAGTGAGGCATGGAACTGGCAGAGGATGGACGAAAGCAGACTGAATAATGTAGACCTGAGTTCACTGAGGTGTGTGTGTGAAAATTCACAAACCATGAAAGGCTGATGTAGGTGTGGTAAGATTAAGAAAGCGACGCTAAGATGGTTAGGACATGTAGAGCGAATGATTGAAGAAAATAGTGTAAGGAGAATATATGACGCGAATGTAAATGGTAGAAGAAGTAGAGGACGCCCGAGGACATGACACGATCAAGTGACCAGATACCCGAGTCGGGCCATGTCAAGAGTCGAAATAACAGAAGAGTATATTATATGAGACGATGAATGAATCTTTGAGGCAACGAGTGTATAGCAAGACCGAGTTCTTTGGCGCCCCGTCCTCTCTGCCTACCCCTTAAAGGAAACGGCGTGATGGTTAGTTAGTTTTTTACTATCCCTTAGCAAAACCAACACATAATACAAAATAAATAAATTTTCGATCTAAACAATAACGTTTCCTGCTTTTATGACATTATAGGTGTATTTAAGGGTTATTCTAAATATGGTACCAATAATAAGTTTTAACCCATTATTAAAATACTTGGAAATAAATTATTTCCGTTACACCGTTGTTACGACATCGTAATTTATTTTAATGGGTATTTGCTTGTCGCCTTAGTTTCAATAGCATTTTAATGGCTTTTCAATATTTTATCAGAGAAACAAAAAGCCACGACGTGAAACATCACATTATTACTAAATTTCAAATTGATATAAAAATGTTCAAATGAAATATTTTAATAGGCAAAAGTGTAAAGATAAATAAATTTAAAGGACGAATTTTGATCCTGATTATGTAGGATAACTTTTGTGGCGTAGCGCCATGAAACAATTCTTCCTCCTTCTTGAAGCAATGTCTCGGACAATTTTAAAATAACCCATCACAAAAATAATAGTCAACACCAATTTGTGCATTTTGGTATCTCTTAGATTTATAATTCTGCCATTCTCTTTTCAATTCTTCGAAGGATAAGCTAATTGATTGTTGTAAACCAAAGTACTGTCATCGTGATTTATTTTGTGTGTTTATGCTGTGTTGCACTTCCTCCATCTTAAGCCAACGTTTCATGTTTAATTGTATCACACTTCGAATTAGAACTACAAACATTATCTTCATGTTCTTCATCATTTTGTGTATGATCGCAAGCTCCATCTCTAAACCGAAGAAAATGGAGTCGGATCAGCTCAGTTGGTAGAACAGCGCCCAGTAAGGCGAAGATCCTGGCTTCAAGTCCTAGATGCGACTGTATTTTTTTTTTATTATTCTTTCAGATTCACATTAGTTTTATTTAGGGAATCTGCAAGAAAACAATCACCTCACTTTTTATCTCCTTTATACAATAAAAATTCTGTAATAATTCCCAGAGAATAATTAAAAATTTAAAAAGTGACTTTTTTGATTCGTTAGCGCAAGAAAAACGTTGATTGAAATGAAAGTATTTGCATCAGCAAATCACAAGGAATTTTTTTTTCGCGAACGCGAATTGAAAAACGTTATCATCTCGGTGACTGTTTTAAGCCACTACCGTGGAAATTTTCAATGATTTCGTGATCCTCTAATTTACATTTATACTCCGTTTTTCACGCTCATACCGCGAAACTTGAGGGTGACTTGAGGGGGAAAAATACTCATAATATTTTACAAAACCGATAAAAAAAATATTATTAAGGTGTTCCAGTGTAGTCGTAACTACGTCGTAATGAACGTGTTTAGATAAAATTTTCGGGTGCGTCTAAACTGGACAAAATTTCCTCGAGCCGAGCCACGAATTACGGGAAAGGAACAAAGCAACCGCAAGCGACGATTCCGATTTCCGTTGCTCGGCTCGCAGAAAATTGTTCCTTTTGGATGCGTTAGGTACGAGCCTAGTAACAGAGGTTAAAGACAAATAAAAACGTGTAAATTCAAAATCAATGCATTTAAGGAACAGCTGACCGAGCGTGGAGAAATAATAACGATAATAAAGTTGTGTTTATACGATCGTTTTGTAAATCGCATAAAAAGAATAAATTTATCATAATCTTTTAAACTTGATACTAATGAAAGAAACTTTAGAATATTACTCTAATTTAAACAATCGTAATCTATAAAATTTTATTTTTTAATATTTATAGAGATACCTAACAAATGTAATCATTTAATTCTGAGTATAAAATTGTGACAAAATGCATCTGTTTGAACGATAATATTCAACATTACGTTCAATTTCGATTTTATCCGGCATTTAAATCAAGAAACATCAAGATTTCTCTGGTAAAAGAAACTTTAACAAAGTCGATCCAATTTATCTCTAATCCGTGATATTTGCTTTAACAACAATCAAATAGCTATAAACCAGGAAACGAATCGAATTGAAAACTATACCGCTTCAGTTCACTTCTTTAAGATTATTCTCGTTCGATTGCAAACACTGCAATCTCTACAAGAATCTACGATGGAGGAAAAACTTTTTCATTAAAGCCCTCACGAGAAATTCTGACTTCCATGAAATTAAAAATTATCCTAATTCCAGAGCCGTTGTTTGAAGGAACTTGTTGTGTAAACGGAAAACACTTGGGAATGGTCGATGCCAATAATTTGACCTACACACGCTAAACGGTGTTCAAAAGTTAACAGAGTGGTTTTATTGGACCCATGCGATTGCCTATAACAGGGATGGGAGTCAACGTACAAGTACTTATTTGTTTTACTTTATTTTCCAGTAGATTATATCATCTTAGGGGATGCTGTAAGGGCTGTTTTCACGTAAATGAAAGAGTAAACATGACTCTTGAAGAGACTCATATTTTAGGAGGAGCGAAACACAAAAGCAAGCATATTATTTCACATCGAAGTCATTAAGGCGATGCCATACGTCGTGAATAATTTTGAATCGAGCCGCCATCAATAACACTCCTTACGTAGATGGCAATAAGGCTTAAATTCCCGCTTAACACCATCCAGCTGTTTTGATTTAGGCAAGAAAAAAACATTGCCAAAAAGTGCCTTTTATTTTATTTTCTGGATTTTCAGGCATAAATATTTAAATTTTTTCTGATCATTTTATAAATAACTTAATTTTACACATTATACAATAAAACCATAACCGAAAATGGGTTCGTAAGTAGGAAATTTTGAACTTTAAAGCAGTTTTCATAGGCCTTATAAATTATTTTTTTCTGGGCTTATAAAAAGACTGTAAAAAATACTCGATTATTTCAAAGGCCAAGATGTATTATACTCGCGGTATTTATTTAAATCATCTGAAACATTTCTAGGCGACAAAATTTTCAAACCAAAAAGACATGATTTGGATTACTACGTATGGCATCGCCTTATGCAAAAAAAATAATCGTCGTGTAGTCTTATTCTCATTTTTCGTAGGTCCTAGATGTTAGACATATGTTTTTTGTTTTCCAGCTGTGCAAAAGGGCATATCAATCTATCGTACCAATAACGTGTTAATTATAAAAACCAGATTTTTTTTCAAGACGGGTACGTATTTTATTTTATTTTCACTTTTGCTATCGTTAATGAATATAAATTTTCAAAGCGGACATTTTCCTACTTCTCGACATCCGATCGAGCAGAAATTCGGCAAATAGACTTGTTGTCGATGACGGACAAACGCGCGAGCGCTCACGTATTTTTTCTGAAATGAATGACGTTATTTTTTTTTTAAATAAAGCAGTTAATACACGAAATGACTATCAGTACTATCAAATTAGGATTTGACTTGAAGGTTCAATCTTCAGTCAAACCAAAAATTGGTTATATAAATCTTTGAAATTGGCTACGAGCTGGCTCGAGGAATTTTTGTTTTATTTTTTAACAGAAACCAGACACAGGAGGCCCTGAGAAAAATAATTTCCCTCAGAGCCTGTCTCATCTTTGGGGATGCTGTGTGGAAGGTCTTTTTTAATGAAAGGAATAAGAGGAAGATCTGGGAAGGTAAAAGGTATTAGGGTTGGGTATGAATCTAGTGATGACAGAAATATGAATATATCCCTCCCGCTGCGATGCAAGGCGATGAGACAGAACTAACTGGAGAGATCAAAAGGACTCCCCAAACCTCTCTCGATCTGGCAGGCACATCTTGAACAGGACCTCACCCGATAAACCCGGGCACCCCTGCTAAATCACAAAACATGGCGAACCACGTGGGTGACCTATGGCAGAGATGTTGTTTATCAAATGAATGGTTCCTGGGGCGGCGGTATCCAAACCCACCTCCAAGGGAACTAAAGTTGAAAATGGAAATATATGTATTTTCGTTAAAAAAAATTGTTTTCCACCGGTTATATATTCATTTCATTAATAACTAAATATTCATATACGCATTATATACGAGAAAATGTTTGTCTTATCCAATCGGGATTTGTCTCGGTTAATACAGTTCTCAACTCCATTATCCGTTGTTAGCAGTCATGTGAATTCCGATTTGAAAAAGCATCAACTTATGTGTAAAGAATGAATACCGTTATTTATGGAGAAAATAAGCGCGGAAGAAGTAGCAGTTTTTTTGGAACTGCAGAAGAAAATAGAACCTACTATGTTCGTACCACCTAAAGGAGTATGCACGGATAACATAGAACACTAGACGAAGCTATTAGATTTTTTTAAAATTGGAACCTGTTTATAAAGGATACACCCACGCTATATATGGGAAATGTGGAATCCAGCTTTTCCTAAAAGAAAAATATTTTTTATTTTTTTTATTTGTGTTTACTTAATAAGGTTTGATGAGAGTTACATTATATAAAAATCTATAATATTTCATTCATATAGTTTCTTCTTAGTCCTCCTCACTAGGTAGTCCTGTGCTGAGGTGGACTGGTAGATTTCTTTGATTTTCTGTTATTTTGTTTCTATGATGTTTTTAATGCATTTTCTAGTATGTCTGTATTAATTTCTTTCACCCATGTTTTGATTTTTTCCTTAAGCTTATTTATCTTTTCTATCTTTTTCAAACTTGGAGGAAGGGTGTTGTAAAATTTGGTTGCCAGATATATGTGGTTTCTTTGGCCAAAACTTGTCTTGAATTTTGGAACATCTCGTATATTATCCCTTTTTGAGGCTCTTGTATCATGTATCCGAGTTTCTGTTTTTAAAATGATGTATTAAAATATTCTCGGCATATATTTGTTTTAAATTTAGAATGTCAAAACACTTAAAAATATCTTTTGAGGGGATTCTGATTGGTAATTTTAATATGGTTTTTATAATGCTCTTCTGAGCAATATCTAAGTGGTTAATATCATTTTGAATTATTCACTGCTAAACCAATCATTGTCAATACGTAGATTTTTCTTTATTTTTGTTACTCGTACGCATTGTGTTGCATTTTATTTTCATTCAAACTTATTTAAAAACCCTTTTGTATTATTTTTGCCCAATTTTATGATTAAATTCTAGACTAAAAAAAAGATATACAACGAAAATCTGGCTGAAAGGGGTCAGTGAATTTTATTTCTAATTAACCACTAAAATCGACATAGAAGACAAACAAAATAGTTTTTTTGGCATTTTCTCATCAGAGATGTAGTTTGAAAACTTCAACGGTTATTTTTTTAAATAACAGATGGCGATGCATTTGTTTACAACAATCCGAAAATGAACGGACATTAGCATAATAATAATTAGTCCGCCTTAGCACAGGACACCCTAATGAGGACAACTATGAAATACCATTATTATTCTTGAATTCACCATAATATTTTGTATGTACAATGTTTTATTTACAGTCGCTAAAATAAAAATAAAACTTTTTTTCCAAAAACCATCAAAAATTCTTTCCCTACGCTTGCCAATCCCTTTTCTTCCACAATCCCCAACTTCCCCTCACGTTGGCCTGGGGAAAGGAGGGATTTTATGGTATAAATTTAATCGTTAGGATCCAGTAATAGCCCCATTAATACCTGCGATATCAAATTTACAGCCTTGCCATGTTACAGTTTATGCCCGGCAGAGGGCCGCATTGGGTCCTAATTAATTTGTAGCCCACGATATCAGTTTATTTGACCAGCCCGTGTTCTAATTAATATGAGTCCTACAGTTAATTTCAGCGGCATGTAGAATTTCAGTACCGGGCTATTATATTATTAAGGGTGAGTTTTAAGGCTTCATTAAATTCTTGAACCTATGTTGTTCTACTTTTAAATTTTTGGATGTATATTTTAATGAATTATTTTTGACGGTGTATTTTAATGAATTATTTTTGATTGTATATTTTAATGAATCATTTTTAATTTTTGACTGTATATTTCAATTATTCTTTAAATTTCTGACTGTATATATTAATTTACTTAAAATTATTGATTGTATATTTTAATTTACAATAAATTTTTGACTGTTTATTTTAATTTACTTTTTAGTTTTTACTAAAATTTTAAGTTGTGAATTTTTTCCGTAATAGATGATCCAAAATATTTCGGCTGTAGGTGTGTGAAGTGAAATATTCCTACGTGAAATTATTTACGGTCAATGAACTCGAATTTGCTTTACAAATTTCAAAATTGAAAAATTGGAAAATCAGAAAAGCCATTAAAGACGTACCTAAAAAAATAATGTTAGTTTTATTAATTTATAAATTGAATTTGGGTACCTACTTTATCGCTTTTCTGGATTTCACACAATCATAATTATAAGTATCAAATGAAAAATACACTTTGTAAAACACGACTTTTATTTTGAATTAATATTAACAGCCAACCAGGTTTCGCTTAGCTCAAGCTTCATCAGGGCTTATTATATCAACTGATATAATAAGTCGTTATATATGTAATATGCTAAGGAATAGCTGGTTAAAGTTTGTCGGGTACGTGCCGATACACCTGTATATTCATTAATTTAGCTATGTTGTGTAAAACACCCAATTTGGCGGAATAAAGGTTTGCTGAATGGAAATATACTTTACAACAAACTGTTTATGTTTATTTTTATTAATATCAACAAAGTTACTACACAATGCTGTGTAACTACTTTCATAGTATCGAAATTATTTTGTACTCTTGTTATTATATTCAATTATTGAACTCCTTTATACAACAAAACTCTCCATGAAAACTTGTATTGTATCTGCTTATATTGTCTATACTCAGTTTATTATGTGATGTACTGTACACTTATTATTGTACTCCTGAATAACTTATCTATAACTATGTATACGTATAAAAGCCTCGAAGATGTTAATAAATAAATAATATTCAGAACATGCAGGTAATAAGATGTCGGGGACGTCCAGGAAGACAATGACAAGTATCATGACTAGAGTCGAAAAAATGAAAAAGAATCTATAAGACAGTATGCTAAGACAGAGTTTTGTAGCGTTCCAATCTCGCTACCTATCCTTGCGGAGAAATTGTATGATAATATTATAATAGTTCGACCAAACACAAATACCGTTCCCAAGAGAAGCGTCGCAACGCCCGGAATGAAGTGTGCGGGAGGCGTGACAAGCCACCAACGAACGCTAACGAAATACTAATAAATCACGCCCTTTCTGTGCATTATTGCAAGAGGCGTTTGTATGATCTTTTGCTTGTGGTCTAGCAATAGTAATAACGAAGTTGTCTCCTTTAGTGAAATTACTATAAAAATAAATAAATCACATTTAATAAAATTATAATTAGAGCATGCTGAGGACAGAACTTTTGTCAAAATATTAATACTTGCGGCCGGACGAAAAGCGTGTGACATCACGGTACATACACGGCAGTACTGTAGCACTCCCTTTAAAATTATGAATTTTTTTATTTCATTTAAACGCCCAAAGGGCTTTTACATACAATGCAATTATGTTTTTTAAATACAATAACAGTAAAGTTAAATACAATTGTGTCGTTTTTCTGTTATTTGTTTTTGGGGTGTTATGCCGTGTTGCGCTAACTCCTTCTTTAGCCAACGTTTCGGACAGCATTGCAGTGTCCATCATCAGGGCAGATGTGTTATTTGAGGTTGTGTTAAAATGTGAGCTTAAGTATGAGGTTGTGATACCGTGTTGCCAGCTCCAACCCTCTGAGCTAACATTAACGTATCATTTTTATTGTTTATTATTGTTATTGAAACGTTGGCTAAAGAAGGAGTTAGCGCAACACGGCATAACACCCCAAAAACAAATAACAAAAATACTTTTGGCCGTGAAAATCTTAAATCATATTTTACAATTGTGTCGAATCAAATCTTGTATGACGTCACTAGACACAATTTTCTTGGTTTTACTCAAGTTAATTGCTAAAACTCATAACAACCTAATTGTAATTTTTTTTCATATCTAATGCGATCCTGCACCCCAATCATAGGTAGATACCGTTTACTGGCCAATAAAACTCTTTATTGGTGGTTTCTGTTGTTTGATTTGTGAACAAACTCATCTTTATTTAGTGCGACGAAACCCTGATTTCGGATGCCGATTTACGTAAATAGGTCGCTTTTACCTGTTATTTGACTAAACGATCAATTTCAGTTTACGGAGCTTTTTTTACCCTTTGATAAATATTCAGGGAACAAGAGTATTTCTCACATTCAAAGATTTATGTGATAATCGTTTTTTCCCTTTTATTTGTGCTTTTTTATTTATGATAATTGATGGAAAAAAACGCTTTGATTCCGTGGATAGCCAGGCTCACTATAATATTCATTTTGGAATAACTAGGCATCTACAATAGGCTATAAACTTTCTGCCCAGAGCGTACTTTCGAGACAAGATACTTCTGAGAATTCACAGCAGTTAAGAGCCATTCTCTTGGGAAGATGGTTCAATACTGAGTCAAGCAAATGTCGAAAATTGAAAATAGATGATTTTTTTTAAATTTAAATATATTAATTTATTTTTTTACTTATTTTTCTCTTTTTTCTTTATATTCTAGGTACATATGCACACTGAATATTAATATTTGATAAAGCAATATGTTAAAATTTAAAAATCTAAATATCTTATTAAAATTTTGTAAGGAATAAATAAATTATTTAATTGAATCGACACTGTGTTTATTTGTGTAGGTATACTTACTAAGATTTCCGCATATTGATCTGCATGTTTTAACCTTTAAACTTCAATGAGAAACCGCTGTCCGTATTTCATGACACCAAATTTCTCTGTTTTCTGAGAGTTTTCTTTGGGGTCGTAATGTGAGGACAAATTTATACAGTAGTGAATTTCACAAATTATGCATTGGCGGAATTATACGTAAAGAAATAATGTAACAATGGAAGAATTACACTTTACAAGTACTTGTTAATTATTGCTGCTGGAATTACACACGTCGAACACTGTTTTTTTTTATTAAATGTGTTAATTTTGTGGTTGTGTTTTCAGTGTGTGATTAGTAAACTTCATATTGGAAAAAAAATAATTATAGGATCTGTATGTGCATAATTCTAGTAGGAGTAATTTAAGTAAATGAATATCTCTTTGTGTGTAATTTCGTTCATGGGTAATTGTGGAATTGTAATATTGGTTTTTTGACGGGTGTAATTCTCTCCATGTGAAATGTCATCCTTGTGTAATATTAGTACGTGAAATTCACGTCTGTGTCTACTGGCCCTACTTACGGTGAAATTCACCTAACTCTTTCCGTAATACAGGATATTTAATCAAAGATTCAAGTTGTAAATAGTAAAAAATTATCTCAAAAGGGTACATAATATGTAAGTACATATTATACTGTGGCAGGTTTATTGTAAGATGTATGGAGACATGGATTGACTTAGGAAGGATTAAAGTAGACTGAATGCTGTAGAAATATGATCCTTGAGGCGTGTGTTCTAAAACCTTATTCGACCGTCTGAAAAATGTTAACATTCGCAGAGAATGCAAGGTGGTTAAATGGTTTGGGGATGTTGAGCGAATGAACACTGCAAGGAAAGTAAGGAGAATTTATGACACACATGTAGAAGAATTTGGTGACGCCCGATGAAGACATTGCACAATCAAGAGAGTCCGAATAATAGAAGGATGTGAATTTGAGTGTGGAAAGACCGAGTTGTTTGATGGTTCCACCTCTTTGTCTACCCCTGTATGAAAATGGCTACAGTTAACAGCTAACGGGTGTTTTTGAAACACTTTATATCAAACTCAAAAATATATACAAAAATCAACCACAAATACAACATATGGACCAAAAACTTCATATTTTATAGTATTAAACTTTGCAACAAAATCCCACTCTCATTAAAAAATCACAACAATAGTATAACATTTAAATTTAAAACATATACATAATCTAACATTTAAATCTAAAACATATACTTAATCTTACATTTAAATCAAAAACATATACATAATCTAATATATAATCTAACATTTAAATATAATACGTGAAAAATATACTTTTCAACGCATTTTACACTTCGATGTACACGTCAGAACTGTGGCTGGATTACACTGCATCCCAATGGCATAAGCTAAAAGTCGCTTACAATAATGCTTATCGCCAACTATTCCGCCTACCGAGGTACTGCAGCGCCACGGAAATGTTCCTGGAGGGATGAGTACACTCTTTCAGAGCGCTTCTCCGCCATCACATGAGAAGCTTATGGCGCAGACTGCGCCAATCAAGTAACATAATCATCACTTCCATGGTTGCCTGGATGGAATCCCCTCTGATGGCCCTCTGGAGACGGGAGAAAAACTGAAAATATCCTCCATAAACGGCTACTTACACTCAAGTTTGTGTATATATTTTAACTTTTTTCTCTTAAATTCCGCTTTTTTGTGCCTGTCGGAATCACCTATGTATTATGATTATTGTTCTTACTCTAATTATGTATAATGTTTCAAATATGAAATATACTGCATTGCACTACCCCTGCATACATTCTGGAATAAATTCTTATTATTATTATTATTATTAAATCTCAAATGTAAGTTGGATACAAAACATAGGGAGATCAGAAATAGAATATACCAAATACAGACTGAAACCTAAACTACTCAACTCCACTAAAAAACACATATTAATATATTTAAATATATTTCAGAAAAAACTCTACCCAATACTAATTTTAAATAATACATAAATTAAATCCTCGACACGGGAGATCGCAGTAAGGATATCATTATCGCCAAAAACAAGACAATACAAAATTTAATTTATTATTGTAAATCTAAATTTATAATAATAATTAATTGCGCATTACTTCCACGAAGGATTTCACCGTCAGAAGGTATATTGAATCACAAGTACAGTAACAAAAGTAAAATCATTTATTTTTAATTACACGCTTTATTCATATGATTTAATACGATTAATGATACTAAATAATCAAATCATTTTCAATGGGCGCTTTCCACTCACAATCAACGTTTATTATTCACTTTGAAAATAACAAGAAACGCGACCATTGTTCTTGACCCACTTAGCCCATTTATGCGAGGTTTTGATATCAAATTCACAAACATTGTACTTAACGAAATAAAACCCATGCAAAACGAGGGTAGAATTCATAGTTATAAAGCACTCTGGCAAGGTCTGGAATAAAAGGAGGAATACATTGTGTTTCAGAACGTACCTGACAGCAATTTCTGAATTCTATTTCGGACGACATATTATCGCGGCTTACTATAGCTTATCATAAGAACAACTAAACAGTTTAGTGACCCAGATAAAAAGATTGCCATATTCGATGGGATTATAAGAAGCTGGCTGGCATATGCAAGCGATACAGCGCTCAGCACCAAACTAAATACATAAATTATTCTGGAACAAATCCATTAAAAAATCTTAGGGAATTGTTAAACACGGACGCATAGAACTTATCCGAGGTTAGTCCTAGATAGTTCGCTACATGGAATTATTTAAGGCAATGTACATATTTTGCATAGAATAAAGACTTTATGCAAATATGAGTATTGCATATCTTTTTGTACTTTTTTTTTAATCTATTCTTTATACTTAACTTAACTTTATATTTAACCTTTGCACTTTACATCTATATTATACTTTACTTTTAAATGTATACTTTATACTTATACTTTATACTTTATACTTTATAATTTATACTTTTTACTTTATATGTTATACTTTTTACTTTACGCTTTATACTTTACACTTTATACTTTATACTTTATACTTTATACTTTATACTTTATACTTTATACTTTATACTTTATACTTTATACTTTATACTTTATACATATACTTAATACTTTATACTTTATACTTTATACTTTATACTTTATACTTTATACTTTATACTTTATACTTTATACTTTATACTTTATACTTTTTATAAATATTTTTTTCTTGGAGTGTTATGGCTTATACATGCCAGAAAACTTCAACCGTAGTCGTCACTACGACTTATTCAAGTCACACGGCAGAACATATGTTCTAGCACGGCATAGTATAACAAGAGGAATAGTGCTATTGAATGAAGTTTAAAAAACTGTATTTACACGTACTTAATTTCTTAAACACTCTTTACATAACCTCAAAAAAATACCCCTCTATATGTCTTTTGGTGGAGCGAAAAAACCTTTTTTTTAAAATTTTATTTTAGTCTATTAAGGACCTTTGTTCACTTTAGATTGGCAGCTGTATTTTCGTTAACAAATTAATAACAAAGCACTCTTTTCAGGGTGAAATGCCTAAAACCAAAAAAATAATAACGTTATTGATAAATCTCTTAAACTAATTGGCTACACCTGACTTCATTAATATAATTACCTCAAAAACTCTTCACTGTTCGTTGGTTCGCTCTGAATTTTGAATAATCTTGAATAATAATGTGCCTTCGTTATTTGGTCTCCATTATACGATGTTCTCATTAATCATATCGAGTCCGTACAGCATAGCTTCTGTAGTGGAATTACCTGGAAGTAAAAGATAGAAAAAAGAAAATACTCATACGATGAACATGATATAAAATTATACCTTTCTTTAGAAAAACTTGGATCCCATCTGCATTTTCCAAATTATTAATTACATTATCTTTATTATCTTTAGTGTCCTATTTTTTACCCAATGTATCATTTATCCTAGTATTAACTTCGTCTAACACGTATTGTCTTATAATTGAACATAAACAAATAAATAAATTTGAATTAAAGTGATTCCTGAATATTCATTTAGATTCTTATAAAAGTCAATAGGTATCTCATATAAATAAAGCCGGACATATTTATCCGGTACACTATCTAGGTTACTAACCAATTTCATTAGACACTTTTTAGCCATTTAAATAGGTAGATGCCAAAAATATGGGAAAAATTTGTTGGGAGATGATATTTTTAATTCAAAATTCGAAATATGACGCTTAGTAAATATGTCCCAAAAGTCGAGTGGTTTAAGACGCCTGTCTTGTTAAGACAAGAAATCCTTGGTTCGATTTCTAGTTGTGACCGTTTTATTTTATTTTCCTATGTCTTGTCCTGTTTCTTGTTTCGTTTAGATGTATTAGTATTATGTTCTTCTTCAATGATAAATAAATAAATTTATGCCTATCTTTCCAAATACTAAGATTTCTTAAGAAAATTGACAATTAATACTAATAATAGTAATATTAGAAATTAGTTTTAAAATATCTAAGAACTGGCCGAGAAACGGCACACCCCCATAAGACCTACCCCTACTCTATCTGTATATTGCTGAGCAATGTTTAATTATGAAAATAAACAATGAAAGTGACCAGTGACATATTATGACGGGAAGAAATATGTATTTAGTGATTGAAAAAAATATTTAATGACACCGGAGGGCAAAACACCATTTACATATTTCACTCCAAATAAGCTCAGAAATCGATAGTTAAAGTCTGCCGAGTACGCTCTGAAACACCCTGTATATTTTTCAATGTATGGGAGACTGGATTCATTCAAGTGGACATTAGGAAACATTTTATCTGCGGTCCCTACAAAAGGGTAAAAACTCGCAGTAAAAAATACTGCGAGAAGCTGTAAAATGATATCTAGAGTTTTTAGTGCGGTTTGTTGCAAGAGGAATCCGACGGAAATCGGGCTTTTAATTTTAGAGTTAAAGTGTGCGTTTTGATATTCGTTATGTTTGATAAAAATTGTTTGGAATTATTTTATCACTTTTTTTACATGTTTTTTAGGATGTTTTTACATCATGCTTGTACCTTGTATCCATCCACAGAAGTTTTTTTTAAAGAACTTCAACAAAAATTGTTTCAATTTATAATGCTCTCAACAACGGCTCTTATTTGAAGTGGCGCCATATAAATATATAGCATCACGTTGTGTCTCTAATAAATTCAGATGACAACCCTGAATCATGAATTATTTAATATTTTTTTGTATGTTAGAAAATATATGTTTTAATCACCATAGCGAAGTCCTATTTCGACAGGTTGAAGGTGGTGGCCGTGTTGGATAGTACATTTTTATGCCGCCAGATTTCGCATGAGCGTCGCACCGTCAAATTGTAATAGAATAGTAGATGTGTAAGCAAATTTCCCTAGACTTAGGGAAAAAATACAAAATCTAAGGATATTCTGAAATGTTGACTAAAGAATGTCAAAATATTGGGGAAATTACAAATATTCTACGGAAATGTCTAGTTTTAAGTTGCTTTAACATAGTAACTTTTTTTTTGAATCTTTAGACTTACTTGTATTTCTGATACATTAACTTATCTATTATACATTCATTTATCTAGATATTATACAATTAATATCAATACCTATACATATATGACACGTGTGATTGCATTAACCTCCTCACATCCTGCAATAAAATTTATTTATACAGTGAGTGCACTGAATATTTAGTTAGATAATGTTGTGGGTATGCCGGCAAAAAATTTAAACTCCAATTTCGCTGTTTTCAAATACTTTTCATTCATATATGTTTGAATTTTAATTACGAATAGTCGGTTATTAAGTTTATTTCCAAGTATATTGCTATACTATTGATAGCAATTAGTATATTTTGACAAATGTTTTTGTTCTGGCAAAAAAAAAAAAACACTAAATTACTAAGTGCTTTTTGTCCGTCAATTCACTTTCTTTTTAACGTACTACACATTTGCGTTACATCTGCTATAAAAATATATATTTCACACGATTTGTTAAACAAAATGCAATAAATGTTATGACACGTTAAGGGCACATAATATAAAACAAATCGGTTTGACGTTTTTTTCAGTACTAAAATTTTTTCGACCTACCGTTATTTTTTTAAAATTTAACTGCCAGTTTAAAGAACGTAAATAAATTCATAATACTGCCCACGAATCTACTGTACATAAAAAACCCATTTTAATTCTGTCATCCTTATAAAAATATTATATTATAATTAATAATTATTGATTTTAAAAACGGTCTACAACCGCATATCCTAAACAGTTCTAACTGGATACAGCTTCATTATGACGTAGAAAACGCTGCTTTGTGAAACAAGACGGCTGTCATCGACGTTGGCCGGCGTGACGTCAAGAACGCTATATTCACGAACAAAACTAACATTAATTTCGAGGGCAAATCAAAATATCACATTTAAATCGTTATAGAAAATATATTCGTCGAAATAAATATAAATTTAAAAAATGCCATTATTGTCGTAATTTTTTTTTTCATTTTTTAGACTGCAAAAAGAAGACCCTAATGTGCTAAAATTAAGCTGAAACAAAATGGCAGTGATTGGTACTTACTTCAGAAAGATCTACCTGGGTGCAGCACTTGAAGTGAACGTCGCGAGAGTAATGTTCGACACTCTATCCTGTCACCTTGCGTCGCGGTGTTTTATTGTATGGATGGATCGATTTTATAAAAATTCATGGAACAAGAGGCTGCCAGAGCGGAACCAAGATTGTACGGGTCGCATTGATATGAAATGTCTGGTGGTAGAAATGCAATCCGTACAATAATGGTTTCTTATTCGTTTCTGTTAAAGAAATGCGAAGGCTAATTATCATGTTACCTGTATGGAAGAAAGATTTGTTACTTGACTCTGGGTCTGTACATGGTGTCCGAAAACTCGTAGTATAAAAAGAAAACTGATGAATCTACAAAACATACATATGAAATCCTTGTTCTCAGTATCTTGAAATATGGCTCCATTATTTGGCCCCTTCTGAACAAAACCAAAAAGAAGTACAAAATAGGTTTACGCATTACCTGTGTATGAGTAAATGTACGTACCATCCATTCCTGTATCCATCCTTGTTCAACATATTTTTAGGTAAAGGTTTTTTAAACTAATCTCTGGAACTATACTTTATTCTTCTATATTGAAAGAGATTAACTTATATTTGCCTAAAAATTATACTCGTGAGAGATTTTCTGCCATTTCTACTCCAGGATTTTAACTCGCACACTCTGGAATCGTATACCCCTCGACCAAGTAGACGCGAAATAACTGTGAGCGAATTGTAATACTAAGATAACTAAATCTTTCTATGAATACATTAAATCATTAAACAGTATAGGTACGTACAACTAGAGCTTAGTTTATTAATATTATCAAACAAAAACAAATAACAAAAACTGGACATTATGTGTTTTTCATTTCAACAATTTATCAACTTCAAGAATGAATTATCTTGAATCGAATAAAATATTACCGTATCTAGATTCCTGAGAGTAAAAAAGCTGTCATAAAATTTGGGTGATGATTCCCAAACTAATAATTCAAAGATTTATCCATGTATTTGAATAACAAGGGTGAAGGAATTATGTTTTTTGTTCATTGAATCGGTCATTAAATTAATCGAATCTGTGCATAAATAGCATAAGTTGAGAATAAATCAAATCTGTACATAAATAGCACAAGTTAAAAATAAAATGTTAAATCTATACATAAATAGCACAAGTTGAGAATACAGTTAAATGGATAAATAAAGATAAGAAAATGGTTAAATTAATCGAATCTATACACAAATAGCACAAGTTGAGTATAAAAAAGTTAAATGAATCGAATCTATACACAAATAGCACAAGTTGAGAATAAAAAGTTAAATGAATCGAATCTATACAAAAAATAGCACAAGTTGCGAATAAAAAGTAAAATGAATCAAATCTATTACATTAGTAGCACAAATTGAGATTCAAAAAGTTAAATTAATCGAATCTACACATAAATAGCCCAAATTCAGAGTAAAAAAGTTAAAAGAATCGAATCAATACAAAAAATAGTACAAGTTGAGAATAAAAAATTAAATGAATCGAATCTATACATAAATTGCACAAGTTGAGTTTAAAAAGTAAACAATAATTTTACAACTCCATAACTCAACAAGCTAAGTTGATTAAAGGAGGGTTAGAGTGAGACGACAATAGATGAAACTTTACATACAGTAGCGCTTTCTCACTCATCGTCCAAGCTAAACGTTAGTTTGTCATAAATAAATTAATAATATCAATCATTACTAAACTATCCTTAACATAAGTGTCTATTAGGTTACCCATAGATGACGTAACCTGTCGAGAAAAATAGGATAATAAATAAGGTGAGAATCACATAGCACTCTTTTTAGGGTGAATTGCCTAATACAAAAAAAAAAAAAAAAAAGGTGTGAACCTCAAGGTCAGGGTCCAGAATATTTAAACCGCCCGCAAATTAAGATATCAGAGTCATTGTCAATCTATAATAATAATAATAATTAAATCATTTATAAGGAGCAATTTTTATGAAAAATCTCTTTTATCATTACTATTATAATCATTATATAGGGCCATCTCAAAATCCAATAAAAGTTCAAAAAAAGTCAAAGTATTTTTTTGAAGCCGGAGTTTTATTGATTAAGAGAATTGGCGAGAAAACCCCAGGGATATAACAACTAACAGAATAGCAGAAGTGTTCTAAGTTTACCTCTTTCAAATAAAGCACTTAAATAACATTGGCGCAGCCGCATCGAACGTCCTGCCACTGTTGTCTAGATTCTTGAGATTAATAAAGCCAACAAAAATGCAGTCGGAATGTTTTTACAACTAGATAATTCAACGATCTATCCTCGTTCTCCCGCTCCAAGTAACACGTTCCAAGTCGAAAGTCACAACTTCTAGACGTTCCAGACTGCAACAATTAGAAACAGTTGAATATGAATAAGTGTTTAATTAACTTTTAGCGCAGTTTGGCTCTTTAATGCCCGTAGCCATTACGAAACAATCTCTCTGCGGAACTTGTGCAAGAATAAAACATAAACTTTAGTTAAGTTTAACTTAAATTTCAGTTAAAAACTTTTTACGCTTCCATTTACGTTATTTAAGTTGGCGAACGTGAAGAATACTCAAGATGTGTGCAACATGGAAGCGTTAGTTGGGATAAATGGAATAAGAATCGTAAATTAACGTAGCGTTTAAAATCTAACTTTTAACACATTACGGTTTTTTATGTGCATCCTGCGGAACCCTGGTTGAATAAACCCAAATATGCATTGAATTTAAGAGACATTTTCAAAATCCATTGATCGAATCGAATCATAATTGAATGAAGAATTCAGACAAGCAATAATGTAACTAATAAAGAATTTGAGTAAAAAATATTTAGGACGAGTTGTTTCGGAGAATTTGAACAATTCATCAAATTTCAACGTTCATTTTCGGGTTCTGTGAAAGTCCTTTGAAAACTTGAAAAAATCTTTCACAGAACTTGAAAATGAACTTTGAAATTTGATGAATTGTTCAGATTCTCCGAAACAACCCGTCCTTAGACTTTTAAGAAATATATTCAAGTAGATCAAAAAACTCCGACTCTCGATATACTTATATATTTATATATTTTTACTCTCAGAATTAATAAACCATTCTTAATGTATATACGCTGCATGATTGGCCGAAGGAAATCTGATGTACTTCAAATGTACTTCGTGTTAAGTTTGGACAACGTAATAATTAAAAATCTCTTTCTTTTACATGCGTATTTTGATAATAAGTGGGAGAGGTCACTATAAAGTTTTGTATTGTTTAGTTAGGTATGTTGATCTGAATTTTTTTCGATGATTTGTGGATGTATTTTTAGTTTTATCGATTGTTTTAACTTACGTTCTAGTATCTCCGAAGATTTTAGAAGGTTTTATGTAGAGATTTTAAATTCGAAGCGGTACAATTGAAGCTATTCCATAATAAAATGCAACTCAAACAACTAGCGCGACCGCGACTAAAATCACCTTCATGCCAATTTATCATTTTTGTAAAAATTAGAAAGTGGGAACTCATTTCAAATTTAGGTAAAATCAATGACAATACACCCACTGGCGAGAGCTACGTGGGTACATCGATGATACCGTGTCGACTTCATCGTACGGGCTTTGTCTAACGATGTTTAGGCTAGAATAACAAATTCAAATGTCAACAATTAGTTTCAGGATGAAATTTTGATATTTAAAAAATACCCTTAAATTATTTAGACGGTAAACATTGTTTAAAAATGTACCGGAATTCCATACTTAAAAATAAATAAAAAGCTCCATACAAAATACACTAACCACAGGACGTTCAGCGCACGGATGTCACGCACGCTCCCGCTTTGCGATCGTTTTGGTGGGCTTAAAAATATTCAAACATAAAGAATTAATTTAACCATGAAAACGAACTTTAAAAAATACTAGTATTTGAGTTTAAATGTTGAGATTTAAAAAAAATAATTACTCTAAGTTCTTATTATACATACAAATTTTTTTCAGAAATTTATTTAAATTTTTACCTTTAAAATTGGTACTTACTGATTTTTTGAGTTTCCGTTTATTTAATTCCGATTATCTCGTCATATTTCACAGGTTTACATAAGTATTACAATAATTTATTTTGAAGTTACGACTTCACATGTTAACTGTGTGTCTCTAAATATTAAATTTTTCCGATTGAACGAAACCGTTCGAATCATCGAGTTACGATACATAACGCGTAATAATAGATTGTGTCTACCTAGCAATATCCAATATAAATATCAATATCCTTGCAATATTACTGTGAAATTTTGTACCCGTGCGGGAAGTAGGAAGGGGATGTGGCGGCAGTCGATGTGGCCCGAATCCTTCCGACCGCGAACGAACTCAGAGAACGAACCGAAGGAATAATCAGTCAATTTACACGACAACTGACTATTTATTTATTTATTTATTTATTTAAACGCCCATTGGGCTTTTACATACATTGTTATTAGTGTTATTACATTAACTATGTGACATTGAAAAGTTTACGTACATATATAAATAAAATAGTTATTATATCTGTAGTACATAAATGTTTTACAAATAATACAGAATACCATTATGGAGAACAGTTTTTTTTTCTTTTTTTACTTACTTAGAAAAATAAATGGATTGAAATTAATCAGCATTTATAGGGACTTAAAATCATATTCGAATTGTTATTTAAATTACAATATTAATTTGTAAAGTTAAAACATATATATTAAAGTTAAAAAGTCATAAAAGAAGTCATAAAAGAAAAGAGTGAAAAAACAGAAGCTAAAAAATGGGTTTTTTACTATGGAGTGGAGAAGTCATACATTTCAGCAAAGTGTTTATGTAGATTTCGTTTGAGCACTGCTACGGAATCTCTAAATATATCAACAACATTACCAAATTTATTACCAAAATTTTGTATTCGATTTAACGATATGTGCGCATGATAATTAGATTTGAAATTGTTACAGAAAAAGGTGGAATTTTGTCTCGTATTTTTGGAAGGTACAAACAATTTTATTGTGGCAAGAATTTCAGGGCTGTCGATTCTATAATTAATAATTTTATTTAGTAGAACAAGGTCGGAGATAATTCGCCTATCTGATAGCGTAATCAAATTTAGTTGATGCATGAGTTGGATATAATTTATATTTTGGATTGGAATATTTAGTTTAAAGTTAATAAATCTTAAAAATTTGTGTTGTACCCTTTCAATATTGTTGGAATGTACTTTATAAAACGGGGACCAAATAGGCGAATTATACTGTACTTGACTTCTATGTAAAATACTGTACTTGACTACTATGGTAAAACCCTACTCACCGATGAAAGGTTATACCATTGTTTTTCCTATATTTTCCAGTACGGCTTGTATAATATCTCAGCGTGCATGTCGGCATTTTGTAGTTATCGCCGAACAAGACACAGAAAAATAAAAAGATAACGGTCTCAACTGGAAATCGAACCCAGGATCTCTGTGTTACCGGGACAATGTCTTTTAACCACTCGACCATTGACACCTAATTATTATTCGTCATTTTTGTCTTGCAATAAACTTTTCCCATATTTTTGACAGCTATCTTTTTGAATGATGATACAAAGTTCTAAAAAATCAGTTCGTTACTTAGATAGTGTCTCGGATAAACATGTCCGATTTTTATTAATATGGTATACATAGGTACCTATTGATTTTTTCTAAAAGTCTACAGTAAAAAGTTAATAAATTGTTATAACATGGTTTTAAATTAAATATAATTACTGTAATAAATCTTATATTTAATTGAAACCCATTTGTTATAAAATATAATATTATTATAAATGACACTATTTTTATTAGTATTATAAATGCCATGGGATTACAAGAGAATTCTAAATAGAGCTAAAAACGTCCACGACCAGTATTGCCAAAAAGCTAGTTGACTGCCCCACTGGTAGCCGTTCTTTCTGGTCGCTCGCTGGTTCAATGGGGAGAAACTACTTTTCCACATCCTAACATCCTAAGAGATCGGCAATATGAATTTCGAGAAACCGATCGTGTGCGATCTGCTCCGATATGTGTCGCATATTTAGGGGCATTTATTTAAACGTTTTGGAGAAACGTCGGGTTTTCAAGGCCTTTGAAAGGGTCTGGGCATTTATAGGGAAGTTTCCATCGTATGGTAAGATTATCCAACCCTGCGTATTTGGATTTTGGACTTTCTCAAGTTAAGAACAATTCAAAACATAGTTGTTTCGTTATGACGTTTGTCATTTTTCTGGCATTATCAGCTTTGTTCTGCTCCCACCAACCATAGAGCAGGAATTCAAACTTTCATTCAACAGAAACAGGCACGCACCGAGGATCAAAAATTAAGAAAAATAAAAAAAATAACAAATCAATTGTCATCGACTAAAGACCGAAGAGAAAAAGCGCCGTTTTAATCTTATTATTCATAGCACATGCTCGCCGATTGTATGCATTCGTTCAAATGAAAAAGGGCGACTTTTTATTAATTGAACGTTTTTCCCAAATGCGGGCCCCGCTGGACATTAAACCAAAGATTCACCAACCTGGTAAGCGCAGAAATCTGGCTATTACTTTGTGTGTTGGGTGGGGTAACGCAATCTCTATTTCGAATTAAAAGTCTTCTGGAACAGAGAAAGGATAACTCCTTTTTCTGACCCAAATTACGATGACGCAATTTCAGTGTCATCGCACATAGTGGACCACTCTTCTTTCTCTCCGCATCAAATCAAAGCGGGGGTAAGTATCAAATACCAGAGATCAAATACTAGAGATTCCATAAGATATCACAAGTATCTGTTCTATCACCAACGCTGTTTTTGTTACACGCCAACGATCTCGTTAATTGTGACGACAGCACCGTTTACGAGGGTTATCTATCTCTATAGCTCGAGAAGTTTTAGACAAAAAGTTGATCACCACTTCGAAAAGGTTCGCGCACGGGGTAGGGCTAAACCAGTCAGCTTCAACGTCTCAAAAACCCAATCTCTATTTTTGGCAAAGCCTCAGATTTTCTCTTCAGTTCAATTTCAGATTTTTTATTGGAGTTTCATAATCCAAACAGAGACAAGAAAAAAACTAACATTATGTACCTGCCTATGGTTCAATATATATTATTATATATTATCAAATTCTACGATTTCGACAAGAAAATTTCCATCCATCATAATTTATTTTATATGTCAACTGTACTCTGTCTGCTACGACAGTTATCAAATTTGTATACCTTAGGATTTATATTATTTTATATTTAGGTCATTATGATTACTTCAAACGATTGATTTTTTGGATATAATAAATTAGACTTCACAAAGTACGCAACTATTCTATTCATCGTTAAATCATCATAAATTAAAAAGGTGCTAAATTTAAATAAAAGTACAGCAATGCAAAAACACACAATGCATTTGTTCACAAATTTCCCCAATTTACATCGCTTTATTAAACATTAGACATTTTTTTTATTTACGAGACTAACATTTTCCCGTAAAAATTCTACTCTTTTCGGTTTTTTACCCAATTTGCATATTATTTCGGAATGACGCTCACGACATCTCGAGCCGAAATACAAAACCATCTGCGGATACGAATTCGAGATTTTCGTCGCTGAGGGAATTTTTCGATTTTGAAGAAAGCATTTATTTTGTGGCTTGTCCATAGTAACAATGTAAAAACATTTTTTTTTAAATCACTTTGTTAATATAATTGCTACATAATAATTTTAAACAAACATAAGATACAAAATACTGACAGTTATAAACAAAAATTTAGATGTTGGAGTGGTAGATCAACAAATGAGAAGGGTTAAATAAAGGATTAAGGACAGATATGTATAAAAACAGCCAGCATAATCCAAAAATTCAAAGTAATGCTTTAAAAGAATATTTTTTTTAAACTTATAAACACTAAAATACGTAATTCTTGTCATGTTGTACATTTTTGTTTCTTTCTCTTTCTTTTTCTATCCCCTGTATTTGTAATTGAGCATTATCTATTTTTACTAATGTATTAGAAGGTAAGTACCTTCTTTTAAATTACTACCTAGGCTCTGTGTTTATGTGTATATCCCTGTATGTTTCATTTTTTGTTTCTTTCTCTTTCCTTTTCTATCCCCTGTATTTGTAATTGAGCATTATCTATTTTTACTAATGTATAAGAAGGTAAGTACCTTCTTTTAAATTACTACCTAGGCTCTGTGTTTATGTGTATATCCCTGTCCGTTTCCTTTTTTGTTTCTCTCTCTTTCTTTTTCTATCCCCTGTATTTCTAATCGAGCATTATCTATTTTTACTAATGTATTAGAAGGTAAGTACCTTCTTTTAACTTACCACCTAGGATCTGTGTTTATGTGTATATCCCTGTCTGTTTCCTTTTTTGTTTCTTCTTGTTTGTTCTACTTAACCTCCCTTTTTCCAATTGTGTACTGTTTTGTATGTGAAACTTATAATTAAAACATTTTTCTATTTGTACTGTTTCGTATGTGAAATTTATAATTCTGATATCAAAATACCAAATGTAAAATTGTACCTATTAACTCCCACCTATGTAAACTTGTCCCACAATAAGTTTTGTTACTCATCGGGATTGCTTTAGCAAGAAATAAAAATAAAAAATGCAGAGGTTCGTTTCGAAAAAAACAAAAATAAATTTAAGATAGATGAATTTACCAGAAAGATAGATACATCCATTTCTATGAAGGTTAAATCTGTAATATATATGTTATAAAGAAGAATGTCTTTGAGTGGTATCGGTTTTTATACAAATCTGAAATTTTATTCCGAAATTGATGATTTTTTACACACTTGACCTTCAAAATGTAGGTCACTGCCTGATGAGAGAAAAACCACCCCTTCCCTTTTTCCCTCCCATTCAAGCAGAATGAACCAGGGAGAATTTAAACTAGTTTAGGTAACAAAAACAAAATGTCCACCATAGCAATAAAAATGGTCTCGTCATTAAGAATAGGTACTATAATGAAGCCGGAGTGCATGTTAACTAAAACTCAATGATGGATCAAAAAATATACAAATAAATCTTAATAATTTTATTTTAATGCAGTTAATGATCAATCTGTAAATAAAACTAATAATATTAAATTAATATATACCACACGATGAATAGATATTCTATCATAGAAAAGCATGACATGAAGAATTTATCCATATGCTGACGACCTCAAGTTATATAAGCAATTAAATCTATAGAAGATTGTGAACTCTTACAACAAGACCTTAACACTTTATTTACTTGGTGTGTTGACAACGAAATTGAACTAAATATAGCTAAGTGTAAAGTTATAAATTTCATTAAGAACACCAACAAAACCCTATTTTCATATAGCATATGTGGTCACAATTTTGAAACAGTTGAATCGATAAAAGATGTTATGAATAAGTATTTGTCACAATGTTACGATACTTACTTAGCCCATAGATGTGTTAATAGGCTGTTATTGTGTGTGGTTTTTCTAAGTACATTATTGACTGTTAATATGATTGAATAGTGGGTGGCCAAGTTTGACTTTGTTGGTCTTTGAAGGCCAACGCGCCAGAGTCCCTTCCAGTGGTTGAACTGGAAAAGAGCTCGCCAAACCGACCTACCGACGGTAGAGCATAATTCTCCATTCAGGGCGCGGAAAAATATATCCCATCTACATGATGTTTGAAAGGAAGTTGCAAGGTTGTAGAATGAAAGTAATCTGGATAAACTTTGGACTGGCCGTAACAAATTATATTTGATAAATTTCACAGAGAAATACAAAAAAGGTGAAAACTTACCCCCATCGACCAGAACGTAGAATCTATCTACCCTGTCTAAAATAATAAGAACGTATTTAGTTATGAGGAACGAACACTGAGTGCCGCGAATGGCGGAGTAGATGAATCAGCCATGTAGCTAGAGGACGGCAGCATCAGGATGTGGCTGGCCGACGGCCCAGTGTGGTCCAGCCAGTAGGAGTAGACGGCATCAGAATGTGGCTGGCCTACGGCCCAGTGTGGTCCAGCCAAGAGGAGTAGACGGCATCAGAATGTGGCTGGCCTACGGCCCAGTGTGGTCCAGCCAAGAGGAGTAGACCGCTGCATCAGGTGTGAGGTACGATTTAAAAAATGCTCCGAATCAAAATGCACACGGCGAAAACAGTTTATCGGCAGAAATAATCACCGATCACTAGGATAAACTCTGATTACCTCCATGGCCACACATGGCGAAATACGTTTTCATTATCCACGCCACCTGGGGCGAATTCCACTCGCGGGAAATATTATTAGACTTCTAAACTTGAATCACAAACTGAACATTTCGGTATTAATCACGAATCCATGAAATATCTTTCGATCAGATCCTCAGAGCCCCAGAGATAATAATTGACCCCCCGACCGGACACCCTCTCTCTTCTCTGACCGGCCGGGAAGTGCCACCATCTTGAATTTTTTCTCACTTCCTGTTAAAGTTCTAAGTTGCCAGAGCATAAACAATAGACAAGATAAATCACAGATTTGACAGGTTCTTACTTAGAGTGAAAATCGTATGTTATTTTCATAACAAAGATTTAGGAATTATATTCGACAACAAACTAACGTTCAACCAACATATTGAATATATCAAGTAAATCAAATAAATTACTTGGTTTTATTGTAAGATCAACTAAACTGTTCAAGAATTCTAACAGCGTAATAATTCTATTCAATTCGTTAATCCGCAGTGTTCTTGAGTATAGGTCAACAGTCTGGAATGCACATTATATCACACAGGTATCTAGACTTGAATCTGTCCAAAGAAAATTTATACGGATTTTGTCTTATCGATCAGGTGTCTACCATCTACTAGACGGTTATGAACAAAGACTTACTTATTTTAAATTAATGGTTTACAAAATTGTGAATAATCAAGTAGATAGTAACATAGTCCATCAAATCAAGTTAAACGCCAGGCTCAAATTCACTAGATACCTTAACATATTTTGAACCGAAATTTTTACCAAAAACACTGGTTATTTTAATCCTATGTCTAGAATGTCTCGATCATACAACTATATTGCGAAAACACATGCTTGCATAGATATTTTCGTAAATAATATTTCTTGTTTCAAGAGACATCTCCACGATTTCTGTAACCAAAAAAAACAAATATTGTTTGTTGATTTTTGATGGATTGATATTTTCTATTATATACCTAATTTAAACAATTTTTTTAATTATTTGTAATTTTAAGCTTTGTATAAAAAACTACTGATATTGTTGTGTTTCCTTCAGTGAATGTACAAATGTGATTGCTGCAGACACATTAGCCTAGGGACAATTATATTGGAATATAAAATTATTTTATACTAACAACAAGAGTGTATTTTAAAGGTCCTGTTTGTGTCTCAAATAAAATAAAAAAATGCTATTGAGTGAAATTTTTAAAACCGTAGATATATTTAATTACTCTTTAAAAAGTTTTGTTTGAGTACCAATCTTCCCAAATATTACGAAATTGATTATAATCTGTCGTACAATAATTTAAATAAATAATAAAATTAAATTCTTCACTCCCCTTCCATACACAAGCAAATGCTTTCAATGGAAGAGTAGTAAAAAGACCCAAGATGTAAAATGAACTATGTACCATGTAAACATATTATTAAAAATAAAAAATAATTACAAAAAATAAAAAATAAAAATAGGTTAACTAAGGAAAATCACTCTTTTAAATTATATATACAAATAAATACCATTTCTTCAATAAAGTTTTCATAAAAGTGTTGTTAATTAAGTAAAAATTCCTAGAATATATGCATAAAAAATTCTTATTAGATCACCGAGTTAAGGACAAACAACATTGTTCAATACGACTCACTTGTCTCACTGGCAAAAAATATTTGAATTTCCGAGCATTTTTTTTATTTTCTGAGCCCTTTTGCTCATTGCACTGAACCCTGCCTTAAATATCCAAGCTAAACGGCTCAAGATATCATTTACATATAAAAAGGACAAATCATTTCCTATAAATACCCAATAATCGCTCGAATATAGCTTTTCCCTTTTAGTGAGGTGGTACACAAATTCTAGTGAAATATTATTATGATTTATGAATACGGACATTTCTGAATTCATGAATAAACCATCGCCCCTCTACGGAAATCTGAATTTCGGTCCTGCCTACTAAAATTTGAGGCTCAGTTAGTAAAATAAATCACACATTCTCCTTGTAAATTGTGTCACTGTATTTTTAAGGCAGTACTACTTCCGTGCCGTCTTATGCAAGCAATTTTAATTGAGCGTCGATATGAAAAATGTGGCAGCTGTAATCTAATTTTATATAACACGGATGAGGAGTTTTGTGAGAGTGTTTTTTCAATATTTGCTTAATCGTTTGATATAACATCTTGATCTTTTCTCATCTTATTCCTATGTTAAAAATAATGGCTTAACGTGTCAGATATAGGGTTTACTGTATATTATTTTATATTATTAAAAACAAGTAGAGCTTATTATTATAGTTATACAGTTAAAAGTAGCTGGAAGGCAGATGCATACATTACATTTTTGCTAAAGGGGAGATATATCTCTCAGGATGTTCGTCGTACTCCTTGTTATAACATAAAACTTCAAAATGTGTATTATTGTTGTACTGAAATTACATCCCAAAAAAATATTAAATAGTCATGAATTACAATCGTAGGCTGGTAAAAATTTATTTAACCTAACCTAATGTATTTGTTTACATACTAAAAAATAAGGAGAAAATTTTATTCAATTTATAAACGACCGTGTATGTAAAAATCTTACTAACTGAAACATCAAATAGAAACGGCCATGAAATATTTCATGAAAATAAACATTGTTTATCCAGTCAAAGGGAGTTGTTTATCTGTTGTATAAACTTGAAACAACAATAATTTCTCATCGATTATCGGAATTTTTTGAAGGTCTTTTAAATGCTATTTTTATGTATAAATTTTAAAGATGTCGAAAAAACAAATACTATTTTAGATAAAATTACTCTTTAGATTTTTATATTTAAAATATACTATACTGTTTAAAATTGCAATATATACTTGAAAAAAGCTTAACACAAACATTTTTAATCAAAATATCGAAAAATTTCAGAAAATTAAAAATTCAGAGAACACAGTCCTTTCATTTAAGTATTTTTCAAGATAATTGTCACTTCACATCTCATTCATACAATTAAAAAATATTATAATAATTCTTAGAGAATAACCAAAAAATCAGTCATTTTTAATGCATTTTGTCATCAATATAAACGTTGATTTTATTTATTTTCTATTTACCTACACATGTATAAGACATTAATGTTATTAAACAATATCACTTTCATGGAAGTACTTTTAAATTCACGTGGAAAAAGTTAATTAAAAATAAAAGCCAGATATAACCTCGGTTTTTCCGATAAGATTAAACTATATTGATTACAGTATGACATTATATGGATTAAAACCGAAAAATAATACAGAAGGCCTCCGTGGTCGAGTGGTAAGACTCTCGACTAGCAAGCTGGAGGTCGAGGGTTCAAATCTCAGTGTGCACAATTAAATTTTATTTGATTAATTTGATTTATTTCATAAATTACTCATATATATTGTATACTTGCGGTACGTTCCAGAGAGGAAAATACTCTCGGTATCGCACTGGTGTAAGACCACCATTCAGAAATGAAACCTTGCTTGAAATGGCTTTGGCCGTGTTTCGTGACCAGATCTGAATAGCCGGGTACTTTTCTAACCTACCTCTTCCCCATCTCCTTCCTCTCCCCACTAATTTCAGCCTCATAACGTACCCCAATTGAGGATGCCATAGTCTCACTGGTACCAGATGGTTGGGAGCAGTTGGGACTCTTTTGCGGTTTCACATAAAAAAATAATAGTTTAGTTAGCATGCGCATAAGTCTGAAAAATGCAATGTTGCGAGATATTTTTACTAGCAATAATTCTAAACAAAAAGTGTACAGTTTTTGTACAATGTATTACAAAAACACCTTTAAATGGTCGCGAATGGTTTTTATTAGTAAGATCTCTTGTTTATAAATATGATCACATAAAAAACATTTTTATGGGCTTAAATTTAAATTACAAATCTCTGATTTACGTTGTAATACAAAATTTATCGTAGGTATATATATATTTATATAATAATGAAAATTAAAAATTGGACAAAAAGCCTATTTTATGTTTTTTTAACCCCCCGTTGGGCAACGTGGCCTGACCGGGCCATTTTGATTTTCAAATGTTTTTTTTCCGTTACTTTTTGGCAAGCGGTTCAACATATGATAAAACTCCGCGAACTGTGCGTAATTGCCGACGAGCTTGAGTTTAGTTGGTAGAATAAAAAATAAATAAAACAAAAATTTCAGGACTGTACCACATAGAACATCATCATAAGCGATGAACTGAACAGGTCATCGCTTATGGCTACTGTTGAGTGTTGTGTTGTCTGATTAAATATTTCATTTCATGTTTTCGTATTTATCATTAAAAATTAACTTCACCTTTCTTATATTGATGTGTAGAATCTTTTACATCAAATTCGCGTCTGTGTGTCACCTTTTCTATGTATTATCTGTTTATGCTCCGTTTTGTCTATTTTTTTTTATGTCAAAATATCAGGTTTGGGTTAAAATGTGCAAATCATTGTAACATTCTTGTATCATTTTTACCTTTTACAATATTCGCTTTCATTCGAGATCTAAAAGCCTTTGAGTTAACATTCGACACCTTAAAGCCTCTGAGCTAACAACTAGAGTCAATTAAAGAAAATTAAAACGCAATAAATCAATCAGTTAAAACCTAAGTGTTTTAATAACAACCATCTCTCATCCATCCATCTATCTCTGTGCGTATCCCTGCGCAAAGAAACGAAGGACTTCAAGAAAAGCAGCTCGCCTTACAACCGACGGCAGAAGTCCTGGAGACTATCGCTGGAGCGTACAGCACCCGCTCAGTGGTCAAATTTACGCCGGGAAACTTCCAGATGCTGATCGTGAAGTTAATCAAGGCGAACGAGTGGTGTTGGATTTAGTTGAGAAGTATCGCTGTACCGGCTGAACAGAATACTGCGATTTCTCTTTACGTCACTCGACTTGGCCAGAATTCTGATGGGAAAATGACTTGCCTGTTAGCGAACTGTAAGCGCAAACAGGGTGTTTTTCCGTTATATATATATATATACAACATATTAACAAGTTTAACACTATTTGCACAACTACCTTCATATAAAACTTGTTTGATAGCCCACACCTCTTTTATGGCCTGGCCAGGCCACATTGCCCATCCAAAGGGGTGCAAAGGGGTAAAAATAAAATTTTCAATGACATATATTTTATAAATTAAAACACAAATAAAAAAATAGCGCTGATTCAATAGCAATACTATTATATGGCATATATCTAGATATATGCCATATATTTTTTATGTAATTATTCAGTTCAGTTGGGTGTTTTGGCCTCAAATCATAAATGAAGTTTTGCATGAAAGAATTTTTGCCGTTCGTGTCATCAGGCCACTGGTCCCGAATAATACAAAACTACTACAAAACTTTTTATGTTGACCGGAGCAGAACTCACGTCCAAAAAGGACAACTTTTTCCCAACTCGAACAAGAACCATGCAGTGCTTGATTTTGCGGATATTATGTTAGTTCGTAGTTTGGAAATATTTGCATACGATTCTCAATGGAAATCGAAACCAATCTATCAATGTGCGCAATGGATGTGCGCTATTTACACTAACTTCACAGTGCGCAAAAAGTACAAATGATGCCTAAATATTTCCTAATGAATAAAACATATTTTTATAGCAGTTCCTCTTCCTGAAAAACTTTTTGTTTTGAGAAAATGAAAATGCATTATTAAAAGTAGTTGTTCAATATCTTTTAAAAATATGTAGCAAATATCTTGTTACAGAAAAAATACTATTTTAACGTCATGCTAAAAATGACATGATGCGGGCCTAAAATTGTTGCAATGACCTGTAAATTCCAAAGAAAAAGCTTATTTTATAACGTCAGAGCTCACCGTTCAAGACTTTTTACTCGATCGAAGTATCACAACTTTTCATCTTTTATTATCTATTTATATTTATTAATTGTTTTTAAATAGAAACAGATACGTATATCATAATAGAACCCTGCAAATATATTTATTAAACACTTTTTGCATAAATTAATTATACATTTTGTTCTAGTTGAATATCCACTTGTAAATCACCAAATATCTTAATTTTTCTGTACATCAACGACTTTTAACTTTTGTAATTTCATTCGATTACTTTTCTTCGTCCGATGTATGTGGTTGTGCTGCAGGTTTGAATATTGCATTGAATATTGTCTTATTAATACTATTTATCTTAATTTTTTAAAATATTGTGTGTTTTTCTTAATATTGTGTATCAAGTAAATTGACTCGTGGCTTGGAATTAAATACATTTAATATGTTAAACATAAACGCTAAAAATTTCGAAAGCAAACTAATGTTACTTTGCGGAATAATTTGGTCACGAATATAATGAAAATCTAACTAGCTCACTCACCTGCACAACAATCTAAATTACTAACATTAAACTCCAGATTGTCGACAGTCTAGTAAATCTACTCAGATTTATTGCAACGGAATAATTACTGTGGGTCCTTGTAAACTTTTTCTTCGGATTATTTTATTGTGTTCTTTTTTTAAACTAAAGCAAAATGGATTTCGAAATAAGACATTTTCATGTTTTTTTTTCTTCTGGAAACACAATTAAGAAAAAAAATTACGATAGTTAAGATATTTGTATTATCTTTTTATGTAGACAATTAAGATTTCGAATTAGCCGCCAAAATGACGTGTTAGTTTTATTCGTGAAATCGCCATCGTTGACGTCACTCCTGGCGCCGTTGGTGACAGCCGCCTAGCCAACCAGTGGCTGCTTCATGTCATAATGACGTTGTAGCCATTTGCAACCGTTTCGGAATGTGCGGTTTTGGATCGTTTTTAAAATCAATAATTATGAATAAAAATATTAAAATTACACATTTTAGTCAGTAATCATAATCAGAAAAATAATCTTCAAATCTGCCACACATGTTTAACGGTATTCTTCATAAATCTGCCAAAATACGATGTTGTCAGTTCTTTCACAGCACAGCTTAAGATATTTTTTATTGGTAATAATTCGAAATAGAAATTTTACAGTTTTTATAAAATGTGAAACAAAGTTTTGAACTGATTTTTTATTGTTAGTATTTATTTTGTGGCGGACTGCGGAGATGAAAGGTTTCTGATTTTATAGATAATGTGATTGTCTGTAAATACGAGTCTGGCGTTAGCTCTTAATTTGGTCAAATGTGATGGGTATAATTTAGATTCAATAATTTCCCGCTTATACCGCCAGATTCTGGAAACGTTAATGTAGTTATATTATAAACAATGTATTTTATTAACGATAGCAAAAATAAATCACATACTAAAACATCTATTCAGGAAAAGTTTCTACAACATGTATTCTATTTCGCTAAACAAACACCGATTTAAATACAGACACGATTAAATGGGAGTTTTTATTATTAATTACCTATTGCGGCACGGCGTAACATTACATTGTTATAATGTTAGATTACATACAAAATACCTACATTATTTGTAACAATGAAAAAGTTTTGCCTACAGTGATTGCTACATCGAAACTTCTCGCTTTGAAAAGGTAAAACATCTGCTAGATGACTTTAGAAGCAAAAGGGTTTCCTTGTGAACAGTGTTTAATCAGTATTGATGAGTTAGCCGATTTTATCCGATCAAACGTCCCGTAGTTATCTGCAGAGCGTTCAATCTCTCCGTGTTCGCTTTAGAAGCTAATATCCCGGTCCATTGTCTCAGACGGAGGCTGGAATAATTGAAGACTTCTAGATTCTCCGCGGTATGGACCGAGACTTAGCAGGGGCGCCGCATACATAGGGCAAGGTACGCGGCGCTCACAGGCGGCCTTTCTTAAGGGCGGTCCTAGAACGCTCTATTGGTTTGGACATAGGGCCGCGGATACGTATGAACGTACCCATTGTGCTCGTATCATCAGCCGACCAGGTCCGCCGCACCTTCGGCTTTCTTGCTTTTCACTGGAGTTTCAGGAAGACTCATGGTCTTCACCAGTGCTGAACACCAATCACATGTCCGGTCTTGGCCAGCAATGACGTAGAGCCACCAACTCCATCGCCACGACCACTCCACAGCCGTCATCACCGCTTCATATTGTATTGGCCATCGACCTGAAAATTCGCCTATATCCGGAATTATGGGGAATTTGCCAGCAGTAATTTCCACGAGCTGCGTCGAGCATCTGTCCGGAGTCTTTACTACGACCTCTCAAACTTCAATAAACACCGTTATAATCTAACTCATCTTTCATTCGTCTCACCTTACGATCCCCAAATATGAATGTAAACATTTTATCTTTATGTTGTTTATTTTTTGTATTGTGATTAATAACATTAATAAAAAATAAACTTTGGTCAGACAAGGGTATAAAAATATTTACATGAAAGTACACAGTCGTGGGGATTAATTAATACAGTTAAGAGGAAGCTACAAGTTATTGTTTACTGAGTAATTTATTATTTTATTTGTATTCTACTCAAGCGAAACGATAGGAAAATCTTCAATTTATCTAAAGCATATTTTTTGGTATTCATAATGTAAACTAATTCGTCATAAAGATTAATCAAAATAGTGATTTAGCATTAAGCTTCGCCTTAATATTTAATTTATATCGAATTTGGTTGGAGAATAATTTTTGTCACATCTTGTTGCCTAAAATTCATGTTGTTTTTAGATTTGGTTATGTTGTAGCGATTGATGTTTCAGGCGGCTTGCCCCATAGACTTAATAGTATAAAAATACACATTATAAGGTTATTGTAGCACTAATATAGGTGGTGGTGAAGGTAGCATCAGTAGGAAGAGATTCTTTTGAAATCAAAAGAATCTCATGGCCAAAAATAAAAATTACAGAACCGTTAGAAAATTGATCCTACAGGCCACAAGATAAAATAATTAATGTTGACACTGTCGTTCATATTATGTTCATTCGGTTCGGACGATTCTAAAACATACTCTCATACTGATATTCATTTTAAAAAATAATAAAATATTCGAATGTCGACGAAATACTGAATACATCGCATGAAAAACGCTTTTTTTGTTGTTATTATTTATTTAGGTACAATATTTATTTTACATTTCATAGTTATCCAGTAATGTTGGCCTCACTGGGTAGCTTACCTGGATAACTATGTGTAGTTTTGCACAAAGAACACTGATATATAATACTGTTAATTTATTACAAATCTGGTCAAATTATTTCCTGACAAGGTATCTGTACAAATACTGATATTGTCGCATTCCTTCATGCCATTTATTAGGAAAAGAACACGCATTCTCTTTATATTATGAATGACTAATATTTTATCAGATAATTGGCATGCTATCACTTTTTTAACAGGATCATTTTTCTCCGTGTACATATTATTTAAAAAAATACACATTATGAAATAATCCCAACATAAGTATGATTTTTCCTAGTGTTTTACAAATTTAAAACGTTTTTGACTTTCGCACACAGATGGTGGCACCTCCCGTGGTGGCCCTGTCTGGGTCCACAGAGTGACTCGGAACTTCCACAGCACAATGAGGGACTGATTTCTCGGAGGTCGCACAGGCTAGCTAAAGACAATGGCAAAGGGGAAACACAATGGGCTCGTCTCGGGGGACGGAGTGAATTATGAACTAGAGCTAACGTCGTAAGATTAAAGTTGTACACTTGTGGAACTTTCAAGGGTAGAAAAATACATTGTCAATGGAGACGTTCAAGTTGTCAGAAATATTATGGATTGAGGCAGTCAAAATTGAAGTAGGAAGTTTCTTTGTCGAGTGATAGGAAAATTTAAAATGCATTATTAAAACGAGTACAAATTCGTTAATAACTGGTTTTAATGCCCGGCTTTAGCCGTTTTGTAAAATCTTGGTAAATGACGAAAATAGTGTTTGGATCATTTTGTCCCTTTTTCCTCAGAAAATCACCCCAGGGGTGCTAGAGTTGCAATATTCTGTGCAAATCAGTTTGGGGTTTTATTGTGGACTGTTGTTAACAGTTAGAATTGGAAAGGATTCTAGGATTCACTCTTAGTCTTTACGATCGATTTAGTGGACTTGAGGGACACTGCGTGGTCATCACTTCCATAACAGGCTCTAATTAAACCTACTGAAGAGACATGTTCACAGTACAGGTTTTCTTAACCCACTGGTCATTTGCTACAATCAAATTGTAGCAAATGTCACTGATGTGGGTACTCCACACTCTCAGACAGTGACAGGTTATTGGATAACAGGTTGGGTGGGGAAATGTAGGAACATTAAATACATCACAGGGAGATGCATATAGTAAAAAAATGACGATGTGATTAAATAGAGTAATCTTTTTCAAAGGCTTAAAAATTGTAAAAGAGAGTTTTTGACCTTCTCAATCGCCACAAGACGTATCGGAATATTTCCTCAAACATCGATCATTTATAATCTAGTGTGTTTTCTATTGAATGCGTGGTTCCAATAATATGAAATGGTTTCCGATGAAAATTTAGACTAACATACTTTTTTGTTGTTATGATTTCCAGGATGAGTCCCAATTCAGAGCCCGGGGGATCAGTGGAACTATGGCATGCCCAAGTTCGGGGAATGATGAGGGGATAGTATAAGGTGAAATCATTATCGGTATATACTCGTACATTACCTGACCTTTCAAATTTGATGATGTACTAAAAGTAGGTGTTTCGCTAGCTCTTGTAATATTTCCGGCCACGTGTTTCTTGTGTACGAAATATAGAAAGGGGAACGGAATGGAACTCCGTGAGGATGCCACCGTAATATTGAAAGTCCTACCTTTGGTCTTGGTGTCCCCGGTGTTCCACGGCGAATTGCACGTAACCCAGAATTGAACTAGCAACCTTTGATCAGTAGCGCGGTAGAAAAGGTACTGTCTTGGTACTTCCCGTCTCCTAGTGACAAAGATGTTAGGACGGGTATGGGGAATAGGTAGGGAGTAAACCACACCTTAAAGATAATGATCAGCTCTATGTCCGAACTGTAGGTAAAGTTAAAGTCATCTCCAGGGCCTTTTACATTTAAATCCTCATCAGCTCAATTTTTTTTATTTTACTATATGTAAATACTATCTGTACTTATATCATCTATAGGATGTGTGGGATTGCACTAACCTCTCCACATCCTAGAATAAAGAATTTATTTTTATTATTATATTATATTCATAGTAACGAGAAAACTGAAAATAAAATATAAACGAAATACACAGAAAATTTTAAAAAAGATATTTGTGACAACTCAGTGTCGAGCTCAGGACTGTACCCACTAACCTATTGAAAACTGATTATTTTCCGCCACTTTTATCGTGCATTCTTTGCGGATCTCCACATTTCTCACACGATCATAAATGGTTTTACCACACATACGCCTCAGGGATCTTATTTGTCCAGCATTCAGTCTTCTTTTATCCTATCTCTGCCAGTTCCATGCCTTTCTTCCATACAGGATAGGTACCAGCTAGTTATGAATCATGAATACCAAGTACTCCAAGTATTCATGATTCATAACTATATTGCACACTGTTTTCGTACTCCCTCTTTCAAACACCATCCGTCTACTCATAATAGATAATACGTTGGGATAAGATAGGGTTAGTAGAAAATTTTACTCATAATCACGCGCATACTGGCTGTAATACGAGAGTATTAAAAGTCGATAGATTTTTAAACCGTCCGACCCCCCGGTATAGAAACGTATTACAATCGTTATAAGACGAAAATTTCTTTTAAATTTTAACATTTGCAAGAACAATATCACGACTGAGTCTTTAGGTACTCGCTTGCATCTAGATTACATGCAGTTGGCAATTATAGACGTATTCAACTGCCCGGAATAAAGTTAAAAAAAAGGCTATAAAAATATATATTAATAATAATAATTAAGGTTAGCATAATACTTTTCTTCTGTATAAGTTCCACTAATTTATTATTTACGTATCTCATGTATGGACGTTTAATATAAATACATATTCGGCTAACATCGTGTATCGTATACAACTCATCTGTCCTTACTTGAACTAGAAAAAAATACTTATAAAAATGGTATATTTTTCCATTACCTACAACTATTTATAGTAAAGGAAAATACCTTTATACCGCGGAAAGAATTTCAGATATGATACAGCCCACATACTTCCATTTACCTTCCCCTGAACACAGGTAGCGGTAGAGAGGAAAAACCTTTTTAGCCACATGTGTCTCGGAATAAATTCCGGAACGCGTGGGCACTTATTTCCGTTGGAAAATCTCATTTCGTTCGATTCTGCGGGCGAAATAATCTCTGGCAGACGATTATTTTGCAAATAATGTGTCATTCGCATCGGCAAAAATATGTCCGCTTTAAATGGTGAGTTAACAATGAAATACCGATGTTTAGTAATAAAAACAGTAAATAAAATATTTATTTTCTAAATTCTTATTATCCGTGAAAATTACTGAATTTAAGGTTAAAATGATTATTTTTTAAAGTATTATGCGGTGTTCTACCGCCTTCTTTAGCCAACGTTTCAGACTACATTACAGTGTCCATCATCGAGATGTATCATAGGCTCATGTATTTAGATGTGATACCGTATCGCTAGCTCCAATCCTCTAATAGCTGGTATTATAGTGTAATTAAAATTTTATTTCTGCGATTTGTTTTGGTGTAGCCGTCAATTACCGGATACCATCAACTTAGGATACATACTAGAATATTTGTTTTGGTCTAGTCGTCAATTTCCAGATACCATGAACTTTTGATATATACAAGAATATTTGTTTTGGTGTAGCTGTCAATTACCGGATACCATGAACTTTGGATACATACAAGAATACTTGTTTTGGTGTAGCCGTCAATTACCGGATATCAAGAACTTTGGATACATACAAGAATATTTGTTTTGGTGTAGCCGTCAATTACCGAATACAATGAACTTTGGATACATACAAGAATACTTGTTTTGGTGTAGCTGTCAATTACCGGATGAACTTTGGATGCATACAAGAATACTTGTTTTGGTGTAGCCTTCAATTACCGGATACCATGAACTTTGAATACATACAAGAATACTTGTTTTGGTGTGGCCGTCAATTACCGGATACCATGAACTTTGGATACATACAAGAATATTTGTTTTGTTGTAGCCGTCAATTACCGGATACCATGAACTTTGGATACATACAAGAATACTTGTTTTGGTGTAGCTGTCAATTACCGGATACCAAGAACTTTGGATACATACAAGAATATTTAAACTACCGGATACAGCAACACAGAGCCACATAAAGCAAGAAAAAATATAGTATATTTATATGTAACAAATTAATTAGTAATTTGTAAACTTAAATGTACAAATTACTAAAATAAAATAAATAAATTTAAAAAAAAAATAAAAAACAGGAATATTTGTTTTGGTGTAGCCATCAATTACCGAATACCATGAAATTTGGATATATGTATAAATGAGAGTTAAACACACATAGAAAAAAATCCAAGCAATTCTATGATGTTGTTTATACTATTTTGGTACAATAACACCCAATGGAAGGAAGGCAAGAAAATGCTTTCTTCGTTTTTTCTTCACATCTATTTATTTTAGTAAAATATAAATACAAAGAATACTAACTATCAGCCGTAGCTGAAATGTACTGTGATCTCCAAAATCACTAATCTCATACTAAGGGTATAATTACCCTTAGTCTGTAGGTACTTCTATACTTATTATCTATACTACACTCCTCTGTGATCTTCCACGATCACAGTTCTTAAGTAACATTTCAAGAGCACAAAACAATGAAAATATATTTTTTGATTGAAAAAACTTAGGATTATTGAGAATATATTTTGAAGACTGCAACTCAATTCTACAACTGTCTACGATTTGGCCATCCTACAGGTAAATACCAAGAAAAAGTAAAGAATCAAAGATATATGTACTGCGCCGAAGACCACCACTACCGGGAATGTAAATCTCTGATACCGAATAACTCATCAAAATGACAATTCAATACACCCTTAAAAAGTGATATTAGATCGTGAAAAGTGATGTAACAAAACTAGATCAAATTTTTTAGGTTTAAATTTTTTTTTTACATCGCATTTAATGACTTTATATCACTTTTAACCTTTCCCTTACTGTGCTAAAACAATCCAGGCGTTCGGGTGCTTTGTAGTCAGTACACATCTCAAAATAAGTGATTTAATATTGGGAAAATATGAAAATTCATAGTAAAACGCTTATGTTTATTATATTTTTTATCAAAAGTGATAATAATTGAAATTTAATTTGCTGAAAACATGAAAAAACCATCGTCAGATGTTAAAAAAAGTGCGAGGGGTCCACATCTAACGACGGTCCGCGACCAAATGGTTGGCGGCTAGCACACACACAGCTATGCGGTCGTAGGTATCGATGGTCTAAATAAAAATACAACTGCGGACGTGCGGATTTCTCATGTTCCCGCGTAGCGAACTAAAGCGGGACATCAATAGCGTGTCATTTCCTCACACACTCTTCGCGTAGCAGTATCAAACGGTTGTATTGGTGTATTTGTTTCCAATTTTTAACAAAACCCTCTGATTTTTAATTGAATTTGAAAACTATGTACAATTTTATTTTTTAATTCACTGCATAAATGTATAACGGAGGAATACCCAAAATCTGAACCCATTATTTATTATGTTATGGAAATATAGTAGTCACAATGTTATGATACTTACTTAGCCCATAGTTGAGTTAATAGGCTGTTATTGTGTTGGTTTCTTTTAATTACATTATTGACTGTTATTATGATTGAATAGTGGGTGGCCAAGTTTGACTTTGTTGGTCTTTGAAGGCCAACGCGCCAGAGTCCCTCCCAGTGGTTGAACTGGAAAAGAGCTCGCCAAACCGACCTACCGACGGTAGAGCATAATTCTCCATTCAGGGCGGGGAAAAATATATCCCATCTACATGATGTTTGAAAGGAAGTTGCAAGGTTATAGAATGAAAGTAATCTGGTTAAAGTTTGGACTGGCCGTAACAAGTTTTTTTTTTTCTTATTATTTCTGGCTTTCACCCTTCAAGGGTGTTCTTGGCCATCATTTAAAATTATTGAGAAATGAAGGGTGAATTTAAATATTAATTTTATTTAAATAGGCAAATTTCAAAATTATAAAGAAAATTGGAGTCGAGTTCAGACTTAGAAGAGATGAGATGTTGAATGGAGGGGAGGCAATTTTAGATAAGGCTTGATAGAAGAGAGGATATTTGTTTAGAGAGGGACAACCAAAAAATATGTGATCTAAAGTTCCCACTTCTAGACCACAGAATGTACAATCTGGGGAGTCAACAACGTGAATTTTAAAAAGATGGGAAGGAACGGAACAATGTCCGATCCTCATTCGAATGAGTGAAGAAATTTCTTTTTTGGAAAAATGAGGGAATTGCTGAAACCACGGTTTTGATGGAATAGTCCTTTGTATTGAGGCATAGCAGGCTCCCTTGGATTGACTAGCAATGTGCCAATACTCCGACCAAACATTGCGGGATCTATCTTTGATGATGGAAAAAATGTCAGATAGGGGAATGTGGTTTACGAGGGTAACAACAGGGTTGGACGCTCCTTGTTTTGCCAAGGCATCCGCAATATCATTACCCATGATACCAACATGTCCAGGAATCCAAATCAAAGTTACAGTTTTACCAGAGCTTTGAATGGAGGCTATCATCTCTCGAATAAGGCATACAAAGTGATCATCAGGATGAAGAAGAGGACTGGATTTAAGTTTTTGGAGGGAACTGAGAGAGTCAGAGAGAACGAGGGAATGTTCAAAATTATTTTTGATTATATATTTGAGAGATTCTATTATTGCAATGCACTCCGCTGAAAATATTGAAAATTGATTTGAAATTGAATGAAATATTCTGTCATTAGAATTATTGTGGTAAACGTTAATACCTATACCACAGTTAGGAGAGTCGGGAGATTTGGATCCATCAGTAAATAAAAGAGAAAAGTTGGGCCATTTAGATGAAATAATGTCATTGAACTTATTATTGACAGTTCGGGCCGGGAGATTGGAATGACTTTTAAGGATTCCGATCCCTTCTATTATTGTTGGGGATAGGGTGACGTGACTATATTTTAATTTGTATAAGGGAAGTAGATCATTTTGGATGATGTGAAGCTCTGAGAGAGACTTAAAATTTTTACAGATGTCAGGAAGAGGTTTAGTTGAAGCTCTGTTTGTAGATGAATGTGTTGAGTCAATGAACAACGAGACGCTGGGGATAACCTGATGACATTTAGAATTTAAACATTTAAGAACAAATTTGTCAGCAAATAGTTGACGCCTTAAATAAAGAGGAGGATCAGAACATTCTACTTGAAGGGAATTGATGGGTGACGATTGCATCGCTCCAGTTATAATTCGCAAAGATTTAGATTGAATTTTGTCTAATTTATCAAGTACATTTTTTGAGGCAGTACTAAAAAGTGGGCAGGCATAGTCAAGATGGCTTCGAATAAGTGCGTTGTAAAGCAACTTAATGCAAGTAGGGTGAGCTCCCCACCAAACGCCAGATAATGATCTGATGATATTTAAATTTTTTTCGCATTTAGTAACTAAATTATTAATATGGGAAGACCATTTAAGTTTCCTATCAAATGTTACTCCCAAAAATTTTACTTCAGAAGCGTTGGGGATTGGAGAATTTTTAAATAAAATTTGAACGGGGGGGGTTTTATGGCGGTTTGAGAAGGTGACACACTGAGTCTTTTGGATTGAAAGTTCAAGACCATTTAATGTGAGCCATGTGCAAAGGGCATTCATGGCATCGTTAAGATATTTGACGGCGAGAGGGATGATTTTGGATGATAAGAAGAAAGCTATGTCATCTGCGAACTCAATAACTTTTACTTGTGGGGGAATAGTGACATGCATATCATATGTGTATATATTATACAGTAAGGGGGACAATACATCGCCTTGTGGTAAACCCTTCCAAATAGACCTACTTTGAGGAAAAATATCTGGAAGTTCAATGAAAATTTTTCTATCTAGAAATAGATTAATAATAGATTGGACAAACATGGGGGGAAGGCCAAGGCCTAGAAGTTTTTTTTTTCAAGATTGGGATGGAAACATTGTCAAAGGCGCCTTCTATATCTATAAAGACGGCAAGACAAACTTCCTGTTAAGAAATTGATAAATTAATATCAGTACTGATGATGGCAAGGTTATCTTGAGTGGATTTTTTTTTCCTAAATCCAAATTGAGATGGAGAGAGAAGCTGTTTACTCTCGACAAAAAATTCTAATCGGTTTTTAATTAATTTTTCATAAAGTTTACTGAGGGTGGATGAAAGAGCGATTGGCCTGTAGTTGGATCCAGAATTTGGTGATTTGTTTGTTTTTAAAATAGGGATGATTATTTGACAACTCCAGTCATCAGGCATTATACCAGTCTGGAAGATTTTATTTAAGATGCTTAAGAAGTGGTTTAGAACATTATCATTACTATTTTTGATTATGCTGTAAGGTATACCATCTCTGCCTGGAGATGAGTCCTTGACTGTTGATAAACAATTTTTTAGCTCAATTAAGGTGAACGGAGAGTCTAGCCAATGATTAGACATAGGAGTATTATAGATGGGCGTTATTTCATCTAAGTTAGGTACAGAAGGGGGGCAATTTTGTCCAAAAATTCATCGATCCATTTAGAATGAGACGCTCGAGGAGATGGTGAACTGAAGGAAGATCTAAATCTTCGGATCATAGACCAAACTTCCGAAATTGGAGTGTTCGGAGATACTGAACTGCAGAAGTTGTACCACCCGGATCTTTTTTTTGACCTCAATACCCTTTTGGCCTTGGATTCAGCGTTTTTGTATATAAGATAGTTCTCCATAGTCATATTGTAACGATAGGAAAGAGATTTAGCTTTCCGAATTCTTACTACTTTGGAACATTCCTCATCCCACCAGGGAGTTGGAGGGAGTTTTTTGAGAGATTTAGTTTTAGGGGGAGGATTTGATTTATTTATTGCAGTTATGAGCATTGATTTGAAGTTATTATAATCATTTTTGACGGAAAATATATCGGTGGCGGGTGAATTTAATAGGAACTTGTCCATATGAGAGTTAAATTCATCCCATTTGGTGTGTTTCGTTTTAATTTTTGTCGAAATATGAGACTTATCTGATTGGAAAGAAGTTTGATAAGTAATGGTGATCGGGAAATGATCACTGGAGCAAGGGTCTGGGGACACCACCCACGAGGAGAGAGAAGCCAAACTAGTAGAACATATCGATAGATCCACTGCACTGGGGTTTGTGCTGGGGCGTGAGATCCTAGTAGGAGATCCGTCATTCAAAAGGAAAAGGTTGGATTGATCTAGGAAATCCATCACACTTCGACCATCTCGGTCGGAGAAAGCAGAACCCCAGACGGGGGAATGGGCATTAAAATCGCCTAATATAAAGAAAGGAGGGCTTAGTTGACTTACAATTTGCAACCAAGTTTGTTTATTGAAGTGGGCTGTTGGGGGAAGATAGACTGAAATAAAGGATGTGTCCTTTATTTTAGCTGCAACCATTTGGAAGTCAGCATTGAGGGGTTTGATATTATTTATTGGGGAAAATGATATGGATTTTTTAATAAAAAGGGCAGCACCGCCGCCCGAACCTTCCGGGCGGTCGTCACGGAGACAGGAATACCCTCCCACATTAAAGTGGGTGGATGGAGTAAACCAAGTCTCCGAGATAGCAGCCAAAGAAATAATGTTGGAATTTAATAGGTTAAGGAGATCAGATTTGTTAGAAATAGCACTTCGGCTATTCCACTGAAGTATTCTGACATCCTGAAGAGTCATTTTGAATAAATGATTTTAATGTGGAAATAATAGTAGCAGCGTTGGACGGTAGATAAGTTTGAGAAGAAATAAGGTCAATTAGAAGCATAATAAGAGTTTGGATAAATGAAGAATTGTCTTCGGAGAGTTTTTCAGAAAGTTTAAGAGAGTTAATTGAGGACGGATTATAATTATTTGCACACCCATTTGTGGCATTTGAAAGAGGTGAACCATTGGGATTTAAGAGCAGTGAGTTGTGTTGTTGCTGATCGTATCCAGGAGCCGGTTTAGAGATAGCGTTTTTGTATGTGAATTTAGTTGAACGAGAAGAAGTTGTTGTAGTGGAGGGAAGAGGGTTGGATGAGGAGTTGCTGGATAAAGCCTCAGCAAATGATTTTTTGACAGGCGGGAATAGTTTAGAAGCCTGTAGAAAAGACAAGTTCTGAGAGGCCATAGAAATTTTAATATTTTTTTGGCGAGATTGTTCTGGGCAAGATGTGTTGATAGCTGTATGTGAGCCTGAGCAGTTAAAACATTTAGGTGAGGAGGAAGAAGGACATTGGTCAGCTGCGTGGTTTTCTCCACATTTAAAACATCTGGGTTGAGATCTGCATGCAGCTTTGGTATGACCAAAACGGCAGCAATTGAAACATTGAGTGGTGGGATAAGTATACATTTCAACTGGTAATGAGTTGAAGAATAAATATATATGGGAGGGAAGAGATTGACCTTCAAAGGTGATAACGACAGATTGGGAGGGCTTCCAGGAAATTATACCCTCAGAGGAGTCCTTGAAATTTAGCCTCCTGGCTTTTATGGGATTGCCAATGTGTTGGGGGGTTGAAAGTGAAGACAGAATTTCTTCGATGGACAGATCGGTCGAGATACCTCTGACCAGGCCCATGCGAGTGACATTGAAAGTAGGGATATATGCCTTAAACTTTGAATTAGATGAAATGAAGATATTTTTGATGAAACTGTTGGCAGCTGACCCTGAGAGGAATTCGACGGAGATTCGGAAGCGACCCTCGGCTTTCACACCTCCAGGCTTGATTGAAAGATTCTTGCTATTTGATAGGAATTTGCCAAATTCAAGAGGGTGGATGGTTTTTCCTTGCTCAGTTTTTTGGGCGTATACTATGAATGGGCCACGGGAATGAAGAGAATAAAAGTTTGTTGGAGGAAGTTGAGAAAGTGCTGGTGGGGACTGTGAAGTCGAAGGCGAGTCAAGTTTTATTGGGGAAGAAGGAGTCAATTTCCTTTTTTTGGTAGAAGTCAAAATCACAGAATCACTGTCAGAAATTTCTACATTTTCCCCGTCTGGGGGGTCCGGAGAGGGATCTGGGGGCTTTGTAGGGGGTCCAGGAGGGAAATCTTCCTCCATTATTCACAACAGTAAACAACTACAATAATAGTATGAAAAATGACAGAAGTAAAAAAGTTTATAAATATCTGGAAATCAGCAGCGAAAAGTGACTCCTGGAAGATCAGAAGGGAGAAGAAACCTCAAGGCACAACACACTACACTTTTTTTTGGCCAGAAAACAAAATAGAATGGAAAAAAATTAATTTTAGATAGAGCAAAACAAAACAACTGATGACAGCCAAATGTTATTCGCCGTAACAAGTTATATTTGATAAATTTCACAGAGAAATACAAAAAGGTGAAAACTTACCCCCATCGACCAGAACGTAGAATCTATCTACCCTGTCTAAAATAATATGAATGTACGTAGTTATGAGGAACGAACACTGAGTGCCGCGAATGGCGGAGTAGATGAATCAGCCATGTAGTTAGAGGACGGCAGCATCAGGATGTGGCTGGCCGACGGCCCAGTATGGTCCAGCCAAGAGGAGTAGACGGCATCAGAATGTGGCTGGCCAACGGCCCAGTGTGGTCCAGCCAAGAGGAGTAGACGGCATCAGAATGTGGCTGGCCAACGGCCCAGTGTGGTCCAGCCAAGAGGAGTAGACGGCATCAGAATGTGGCTGGCCAACGGCCCAGTGTAGTCCAGCCAAGAGGAGTAGACGGCATCAGAATGTGGCTGGCCAATGGCCCAGTGTGGTCCAGCCAAGAGGAGTAGACGGCATCAGAATGTGGCTGGCCAACGGCCCAGTGTGGTCCAGCCAAGAGTAGACGGTTAATCCGTAAGTTGCCCTTCCACAAGGCAAGGTTGTAATGATCCGCCCTTTCTACTTCAAACTTTTCTTTCTCTTCTTTCTACGATAATTTTTCCTTTAAGTCCCATAGGTAACTTTTCCATAAGGCTTTGGTTATGTATATATCCGGGGTAGGAAGGTCCTCCCTGCCGTCTTTCAATCCCTTGCCTCTCTCTTTATTACACACCCCTTCAAGTGTGTACATCCTAGTTTGTCTACGTGACGTACGACCTTGAACGTACTCATTTCACGTGACGGATCAGTATAAAAAGGCTTCACCGAACGTTGTGTTGGTTTTTTGTTTCTCGGTTTAGAAACCTAGTTATCTATGTATGTGTGGTATCCCTTGGTTCTTTTGAGATAGAGTGAGTTGAATTCATTACCGCTGTGTTTTAAAGCCATCTCATAAACCTGATTTTTCTGAGTCGCCTGCTCTTCAAACTAGCTACGTGAGTCTACCTGTCATAGGATTATGTGAGTATAATAAAGTGTTAGATTTTATATATACATACGATAAATTTATGGTGTTAGTTGTCGGCGCCATCCATGTATATATTTTGGGAGGGGAAGGAGAGGAAAGGGAATGAATTTTTTTTCAAGCTAAGATTGACTCCTCCTCTTACCAAACAAAACTGATGGATGATAATTTAAGCAAGGCGATCGATATCTGCGTGTCTGGATATCACAACCGGCCGGGTCTCCCCTTGTTCCAAATCGGCAACCGTCACGCCAGAATAAAGAAAACCAGGTCTCATCACCAATTTCAGAATTGCCCCAATCTCATACACCTCCAGGATAATCTACTTTACTGAGTGTAGAAGGGGAAAACCATGACATCCCTTGTCACGAATCTAGTCGCGAAAATGTGACACGTAAGGTCCTAAGTTACGTGCCACCTCTAGAAAACTTGTAACTCCCACGTCGTCGGGGATTTACATCCCTTTCTAGGTCAATACATAGATAACACACGACGATCTTGTCGACATTTAGCCTGCTTTTTAACGATAGGTTGTGTGCCTACCCATTCAGCCAATTATCATGTGAGATATATGTAAGGTCTACTCGAAATGCCAAATTTAGGATGAGGACTGTCTGTATTTTAATATTCGGTTCTAGTAATTATTTTATGAGGTTACTAGCATCCTCGTGTATTAGGTATGGGTAACTCCTACTGAATATCTATCCTCTCAGGTAGGTATAAACGGATAATTGGTTTGATTTTTGCATTTAATTTAAAGAGGCTGCCTACCTCTCGAAAGGTACCTGTTGAGAAAAGTTGTTCGGTTGGTAGTTTTATTTCGGAGATTACCATCTCCCTCTTTCGACTTTAGATTTGTTTTTGTGCATCCCAATTCGTAACTTAGAAAGTCAAACAATAGATGAAAAGTATAAAATTAGAAAGTCAAATAACAGAAGAAAAGTTTTCATTTTGTTCCGTCTGGTTGCATCCGATCGCTTTCAATTCGGGACGGCATACGCTAGCAAAACTTCCCCTTTGACTGACTGTACACCGCGCCTCTCGGCCTATATATGAAAAGGTCATTGGCTCGTCTCTCGCTCACGGCTGATTGACATTTCGCCTAGCACATCCCTTTTAATGATAACATTATTTGGGCGGCAGGTGTCGTAAACTTAGTTCCTGTACCTCGGTTGTATCCGTCTTTTAAAAGGGTCCTCTGAAATTTAATAAATAATATAAAAAAACTCACCCAGTTAGTCATCTCTCATTCTCAGCGTGAAGCTTACCTGGTTACACTATATAGCTAAATCACTTTAATTTTCGACCTCCTCCCTACGCCTATAAAAGGGTAATTAAATAATTCTGTAAATACAATTGTACCTCCCTAATCTCTGTTGGGATTCAAACCCGAGTTTATAATTTGTTTGATCCTCTGGTTTTCGGTCTCCGTGGATAGATCTCGCCAAATCAATTTCTCCCTAGACCGATTAAAACTTGCTGCCTTCATATACGTTCACTCTGTTTTAACGAAATCATTATTATTATTATTTTCTCACTGAGTCGAACCACTTTCACTTCACACAAACACTGGTTCAATAATCTTTCTCTTTAATTCAATATTCCACAATATTCCCTAATACCATTTGAATCCAATAATTAACTGTAATTTCACATATCACTTCTGACTTGTATTGATTTCTTGGAGCTGTCAACGTATCTAAGTTCAAGACTCGACTGCCTGTACCTGCGCCCTGTCCCGTGTGAATGTGTTTACTCCAGGCCTGTCTGTCAATAAATCTTCCGTCGTTGTCTAAACAAAAAAATTTTTTGAGCACGTTCGTTTATTATTTATCGTTTATTTATTTTCGTGATTATTCAAACCATCACAAGGTGGAACTTAATAATGCTCTGAATCAAAATGCACACGGCGAAAACAGTTTATCGGCAGAAATAATCACCGATCGCTTGGATAAACTCTGATTACCCCCAAGGCCACACATGGTGAAAAACGTTTTCATTATTCACGAAATTCGGGGCCAATTCCACTCTCGGGAAATATTACTAGACTTCTAATCTTGAAGCACAAACTGAACATTTCGGTATTAATCACAAATCCATGAAATAACTTTCGATTAGATCCTCAGACCTACAGAAATAATAATTGACCCCCCGACCGGACACCCTCTCCCTTGTCTGTCCGGCCGGGAAGTGCAACCATCTTGAATTTTTTCTCACTTCCTGTTAAAGTTCCTTGTTGCCAGAGCATAAACAATAGACAAGATAAATCACAGATTTGACAGGTTCCTACTTAGAGTAATAATCGTATGTTATTTTCATAACATTACCCCGGTCGCCCCCAACGTGTTTGCCCTCAAACACAAGGAGAACAAAATAAAAGCCTGAGCTAAGAGATACCCTAACTTGGTCTGATGGGTTCCTAAAACATACATGATATAATAACATAAAAAATGAGTTATATAGCAGAAATGTACTAAAAGTAATAGTATGCTTGCAAATGGGTGTGTCACAAAATCAGTCGCGCCCATCATGCGTAAGACATGATGGATGAGTTTGCGGCGCATCCAATTGAAGTTCAGAGTATTAGATATAACAAAATCAGAACTTAGAAAGACCTTAAATTGTACACAATTAGCAGTAAGAAAATACGTGGACGGGGCCCGTAATCACCCGCAGCATGTACGACGCTGGGTGATGTATTCTGACTCTCGTCTGGGACTACCGTAGACGTAGCATCTATAACAGAATAGAACTTAAAATTAGTATACAAATATTATCACTAAAGCATGATATCAATATACATCAAAACATTAAATATGCACAAAGCATCACTGTTCAGATCCACTTTTTAAATAAGCCAAAGTAGGCTACACTGTAGATGGTGTACCATCTGCACTTTATCACTGATTCTAAATCCATTTTGGAAAAGAAGAGTTCCTCTATAGAAGAGTATTCCTATCTAACTCCCTAAACTGGTCTCGTGGGTTTAGTTTTTCTGACAGTTATATACAATAGAAAACAACATATAAGTTTATTTTACCATTGGTATATGAAATACAGGATATAACCAACCATTGTAAATGAATGGTGTTATGAATAGTCTTACAATCATCGCAAAAATGATGCCACATTATTTAGTAAACAACCATCCTTAAAAATGGTGCCAATAGAATTGTTAGCGACCATCGTAAATAAATGGTGCTATAAATAGTCTACAACCATCGTTAAAATGGTGTCAATCAATTAAGTATTCGTTTTTTGTCCCCGAGGGTTAAATTTGTAAATTGTAGTATTAGTGTAACTAATTACTGAGGTTCTCACAGGAACCAATCAATCAATAACTTATTTTTAGGATTGATTTTAATTCTTCAAATGATGAAGTTTTGATATTATATAAATTTATTAATATTAGTTCAGTAGTAACTTGTTTATAGAAACTTAACAATTTTTTTTTTGTAATAGTAAAGATACTTACATAGACAAATGGGCAATGAGACCTATGTAAGCACAATATATTTAAACTCGGAACATCTTGAAATACTGGGGGAATAACTCCATATGTTCTTACTTAAAGTAATACAATATAAAGGTATATGAACACAGTTCATTTGATATTAAGCTTAGAATACAAGAGGATATGCGGGTTCATATCGTCGTATAATCCAAGTTGACATAAAAAATAAACTTAAAAATAAATATGAGCTAAGTTGAACTGATCGTGACCAGAAATATAAATGTATTTGTGTTTCGAAGCATCTCACATTTGTATATATATTTTATAATCTACAAAATTTTAACATATTATTTTAATGAGAAATTATACTCGAGTAATCAACTGGAGTAAAATTAATTTTCCGTAAAGGACGAACTTAAAAATATGTATATTTTATAATCTACAAAATTTTAACTTATTATTCTAATGAGAAATTATACTCGAGTATCAACTAGAGTAAAATTAAATTTTCCGTTTTTCTTCGGCGGCGGTACCTCCACCTCAGAACTCGAGCCCGAAAGAACCCGTCTAACCAAGCGGAGCCAACTGTGCACTCGCACTTCCTCTGCGCAAAGGAAGGCGCGTGAACAGAGCGACTCACATTTAGTTTTTTTCCTTTTTTTTTTTTTGAATCTCCATATTTTAAAGAAGCAACCCTAGGTTTAGAGTTGTTGTGACTCTTCTTCCTACATTCCGATATTAGATGCCCCTTTAATTTACAAAAAGAACAATAAATATTGTTACCTGAAGAATTTGTTTCAGTATGACACATCTCCTTTTCTCATTGATGTTGTTTATTATTGTCGACATTTTGAAGTTTACTTATGAAACCGCAAGTATTGAATACAAAATGATAATAAATTAGCTAATGACGATAGCTATGAATATATTGCACTCCCGCGAGGCAAATATATAATTAAATGCACTTATAAGCACTGTATAGTATTGGTTGCATAACACAATTATCAAAACTTTCAAAGTGTATTATTATTAGGCTGTTGTTGTCAAAATCGCGATGTTTGTTTACGCTTGACATTCCTAGCTGTCAAGTTGACACATAGTATTGTGTTGCCCGTAAAATAAAAATAAATTATAATAATGCGTACAAATCGTTATTTATGTTGGTTGCACTGATGGCACTTTGATAAGTTCGCACTGTTGACTGACATTTATGTACCTAATAACATTTATAGGTTATGTTTTATGTGAGATACGTCGAAACAACAAAACAAATACACGTGATTACTAAAACGCTTGCAACTTCGATTCAAAACCAAATTAAAAGAATAAATACGAACCAACCACGTTGGTGCGCCATGTTATGAATATGTATTGGGCACAATGTTATGATACTTACTTAGCCCATAGTTGAGTTAATAGGCTGTTATTGTGTTGGGTTCTTTTAATTACATTATTGACTGTTATTATGATTGAATAGTGGGTGGCCAAGTTTGACTTTGTTGGTCTTTGAAGGCCAACGAGTCCCTCCCAGTGGTTGAACTGGAAAAGAGCTCGCCAAACCGACCTACCGACGGTAGAGCATAATTCTCCATTCAGGGCGGGGAAAAATATATCCCATCTACATGATGTTTGAAAGAAAGTTGCAAGGTTATAGAATGAAAGTAATCTGGTTAAAGTTTGGACTGGCCGTAACAAGTTATATTTGATAAATTTCACAGAGAAATACAAAAAGGTGAAAACTTACCCCCATCGACCAGAACGTAGAATCTATCTACCCTGTCTAAAATAATATGAACGTACGTAGTTATGAGGAACGAACACTGAGTGCCGCGAATGGCGGAGTAGATGAATCAGCCATGTAGTTAGAGGACGGCAGCATCAGGATGTGGCTGGCCGACGGCCCAGTGTGGTCCAGCCAATTGGAGTAGACGGCAGCATCAGGATGTGGCTGGCCGACGGCCCAGTGTGGTCCAGCCAAGAGGAGTAGACGGCATCAGAATGTGGCTGGTCAACGGCCCAGTGTGGTCCAGCCAAGAGGAGTAGACGGCATCAGAATGTGGCTGGCCAACGGCCCAGTGTGGTCCAGCCAAGAGGAGTAGACGGCATCAGAATGTGGCTGGCCAACGGCCCAGTGTGGTCCAGCCAAGAGTAGACGGTTAATCCGTAAGTTGCCCTTCCACGAGGCAAGGTGGAACTTAATAATGCTCTGAATCAAAATGCACAGGGCAAAAACAGTTTATCGGCAGAAATAATCACCGATCGCTTGGATAAACTCTGATTACCCCCAAGGCCACACATGGTGAAAAACGTTTTCATTATTCACGCCATTCGGGGCGAATTCCACTCGCGGGAAATATTACTAGACTTTTAATCTTGAAGCACAAACTGAACATTTCGGTATTAATCACAAATCCATGAAATAACTTTCGATTAGATCCTCAGACCTACAGAAATAATAATTGACCCCCCGACCGGACACCCTCTCCCTTGTCTGTCCGGCCGGGAAGTGCAACCATCTTGAATTTTTTCTCACTTCCTGTTAAAGTTCCTTGTTGCCAGAGCATAAACAATAGACAAGATAAATCACAGATTTGACAGGTTCCTACTTAGAGTAATAATCGTATGTTATTTTCATAACAATTATAATTATAGAGTTATTAAAGTTATTAGAAGCGATGTGTAGTAAATACATACTACAGATAAGGAAGGGTTAAAAGGTGTATTGAATTGTCATTTTGTTTGGAAATTTAATGTTCAAGAAAGTTAAACAAAAAATAGATTTTCATTCAGAATAAATAAGAAATTATACCCTATATGAAACATTTCAAGTGTAATAATATGTTGACTGAGAGTTTTGTTTTGATATGCTTTTGTAGAAAACGAAAGATTGTGACCAAAAGCAGTGTGTAATTTTTTTTATATCGCTAAATTCAAATGTGACAATGTGGCCGTTAATATGTACATTTCTAGATAATTACCTACCACGATTAACCTGTGTTAAAGAAAAAAAAATAATGATGTTAAATATTTGGTATAATTTTGCATGTATTTTAATTTTCTATTGATAGAGCATTTATGCTATCAAGGCGTTTTCACTTCTGCAGTACAAACGTCAAAAGGTTACTATTCACCGCATTCTGCACTTATTTGTACACGCCAGTAGGTAGATTACACTGCATCCCAATGGCATAAGGTAAAAGTCGCTTACAATAATGCTTATCTCCAACTATTCCGCCTACCGATGAAATGTTCCTGAAGGGACGAACGCACTCTCTCAGAGCGCTTCACAGCCACCACCTGGGAAGCTTACGTCAATCAAATAACAATATAATCACTGCTAATGGTTGCCTGGATGGAGTCCCCCCTGATGGACCTCTGGAGACGGGAGATGTTCAAATATCCTCCATAAACGGCTGCTTGCACACATTTTTCTGTTTATCCTTTTTCACATAAATTCTACCTTTTTTGTTTTATTTGCATTATTATTTTGTCAAATTCAAATTATTTTAAATATATTACTTCAAAATATGGAATGTATTGTATTGCACTATCCCTGCATTCATTCTGGAATAAATTCTTATTTTTATTAATATTACTTTTAATATTTTATTTCCATTTTCCATAAGATATCTTTTTATCAATCAGTTCAATTTTTATTTCTAACATGATTTCTTTAATAAATACGTATTTTTTAAATTTTTGTTTTACCATAACATGTATTTTTCCCTTGTGTTTCTTTTCTTTCTACAAAATTCAATTACTTTCTACAAAATTACAATACAAAATTACAATTACAATTACCTTTCTACAAAATTACAATTCTTTCTACAAAATATTATTTTCTTATTCTTACATAAATCATCTACGACTACCATCATACGGGCCAGCCTAGAATGGTAGTTGAGAAAATCACCATAATTGTAATTGTTGGTACCTAGCATCGTCATACCTGTACCTTTCCTTTTGATTTCTTTAAAATATTATTGTTGACCACCTACCTAACTCCTAACATTCCTATGCCGAATTAGTGTAACTTCAGTTCAGTTAAAACAATCGTCCTGTCAACATCTAAGCTGTGTCTGATTACGGAGGCCCCCTTCCGACCGTATCGAAACTTGTAAAGCCATCGTGAGGCTTTTGCATTTTGGTGAAAATTAGTGCTTTGTGTTTGAACAAGCTGCGCTGAACGAGAGAGAAAAACGTGGAAAGAAGCGCAGAAAGGTGAGTTGGCATATCCGAAATTCAATTCCTCTTGTATTCCGCGGTGCGACGGTGCCTGAGTCCGTCCCCAACAGTAATCTTTTAAAAATTATAAAATACATTTTTAAAAAAATGCCTTACCTACTGAGCGTCCCATTCGTAAAACCCTTACTATTTTTTTTAATTGTAATACAGTGTTGTAAATTACGTCTGTTCTCAACAAATGATATCTGCATACCTCTATAAATAAATAAATAAAAATACATATTCTCAGGGCTAGTAAGTACATCATCAAGAGATTAATAAAAAAATTTAAGTATTTATATTACAACTTTGCATGAAAAACTATTTCTTAGCACTAATAATTATCCTCCTGAAAAGCAATTGTTTTATTATTTCATAATTAATGCCAATCACTTAAATAACCACTTAAAACACAATAATACTTGTTGGTTATCAAAAATGTCTTTGAACGTAATAAAATATTAGTCTTTAGCTTTAACGATATGATCGAACTAATGAAAACGCTAATTAATAATAATAATACAGTAAAGCGTCATTGTTATTATATAATATTACCTTGATTATTTTTTAAGACAAGGTTTTTATACATAGCACAAAGGATAACAAATTATTATAAGCATTCTCGCCTGAAATATCCATATCAGAAAGTGTGGGTTCAATTCCCTTCGGCGGCATTTACTTTTACTCGGGAGAACTTTGATATTTAAAAAATTGTATACAGGTGACAAGGTCATTTATAGTCCTTCATACAAATTAAATGTAAAACCTTTTCATAGCTTTGGTAGTTCTACGTAAGAGTTTTTCGCTTGTTGAATCATGGAACTTAATATATCATCCTAAAATATTTTGAAAAAAAAGTTCTACTCTAGTATTAGTGAAGTAAGCGAGTTACTTTTATTTATTTTTTCGGAATAACTTTATTGAGTAAAACCTCAAATTGTAATATTTAAATATTGAAGACAATATTAGTGATTTCTAAACGAAAATCTGAAACAGAAAAATCAGAAAAGGAAACGGTCACATCTGGGACTCCTTTTCTGATTTTTCTGTTTCAGATTTTCGTTTAGAAATCACTAATATTGTCTTCAATATTTAAATATTACAATTTGAGGTTTTACTCAATAAAGTTATTCCGAAAAACTAAATATTCATTCTAGACTTTTAGAAAAGTCAACAGATGTCGCACATTAAAAATAAAAAATAAGATAGGTTTATCTAAAAAGACGCTGTCTGGATTGCATTTAGTTCGGGTTGAATCTTGCGATCATACATAAAGATAGTTGCCAATAAAAATGTGCGGTGAAAAAATGAAGACAATGTTAGAAGTTCTTATTCGAAGTATGATACAGTTAAAAGTGACCGAGGGGAATAGGGTCCCATTAGCTCAGTCGGTAGAGCACTGTCCCGGAAAGACAAGGGTCTCGAGTCCCACACCCGTATTCAGAGTCGATCCTTTAGTTCAAGAAACCTTCCTTTCCTTTAAAAAACACCGTTTTATATTCAGAGACACGCCTAAAGTCGGTGTGACGTCACTTAGTAAGGAAGCTACCTTTCTCAAGATTTCAAAAAATTTTGTATTCAGAGACGTCACTATGGAAGTCTCTACGACACTGCGCACGCGCATACTTGCTTACTTTGACTTTTAGCTGTCAAAACTCGAGGTTGGTGGGTAGGGTACCTTTGCCTTGCTAAGTCGGTGATTTGTTCCCAGTTGTTGCGGTTGTTGCTGTTGAAAACATAAAACAATGGAGATGCAGATTATGGAAATGGATAACGAGTTTTTGGATTACATCGTTGATCCATACAATACACGTGACGACGTTGGCACGGACAATATGGGCAGCGTGCGGCGTTATTTACGCGATTTTTAAAATCCCGTGGAGTTTTACAGTGACCGGCAATTTAAGGATCGTTATCGGTTGGAGAAAACAACTGTAATGCATATATTAATTCCTCTATTATTTCCGAATTACGCTTTAGTTAATAATAGAGGCTTGCCCATACCTCCTGTTATTCAGGTAGCTATCGCGCTGCGATTCTACGCTACTGGTAATTATCAGGTAAATGCGTCTTTTTTACTAGATATCTATTGTCAAATTATGTTCTACTTTTGTGAAACGAAAATATTACATTTTGTGATGCTGAAACTTGTTATTTACATTATTTCTGTACTGATTTGAAATCGACAAAGAATGAAAGAATGCATATATTATTTAATGAAAACATGATGTCAACCTAAAATTAACCAGATGCCCTTAGATGTACAAAATATCTAGATGGAGTGTTCATCTTGTATTATTTTCAATGTTCATTAACTACCTACATATTTTTATATGATTCCAGATTGTTGCGGGAGATCTACACAAACTGAGCCAACCAACCTCCAGCAGAGTAGTGCAAAAGATTTCCTCCAGATTGGCGCAACGGATAACTGAATTTATTCATTTTCCTCAACGGCCCCAGGACTACGCTGAAAATCGGAAACTCTTCTATTCAAGAGCCCAATTTCCAGGAGTCGTCGGATGTATTGACTGTACACACATTGCCATCAAGAGCCCAAGCCGAACGATAGGGGAATCTTTTCGCAACAGGAAAGGATGGTTCTCCTTGAATGTGCAAGCTGTGTCAGGTCCACGTTTGGAATTTTTGGACATAGTTGCCAGGTGGCCTGGTTCTACCCACGATTCCAGGATATTTCAAAACAGCGCGTGCCGCCTAAAGTTTGAGGAGAAAAGGATTACAGGCATTCTTCTCGGGGACAGCGGATATGGCCAGACAAATTATATGTTCACACCAGTATTAAATCCTGCAAATGAAGGGCAAGAAAAATATAATAAGGCGCAAATTTCCACACGGAATGTAGTCGAAAGATTATTTGGTGTATGGAAGAGGAGATTTCCTTGTCTGAGGAGGAAATTAGAAAATAAACTAAGTAATACTACAAACATTATCGTTGCGTGTGCCATTTTGCATAATTTATGTATATCGTCAAACGACCAGCATTTTGGGCGGTTTGAGGGTATAAATATACCTGTCAATTCGGTGGTGCAGTCTGCTTCAGGCAGAACGATAAGAGATGCATTTATCCAAAGACATTTTACGTGATGTGTAATGAACTGTGAAAGGACACCATATCTAATGTATAATAATTGTGCTGTGTAATTAACTGTGAAAGGACACCATATATAATGTATAGTAATTGTGCTGTGTATTGAACTGTGAAAGGACACCATATCTAATGTTATGACTAATGAAGTCATATTTTTTAATGCATAGTAATTGTGCTGTGTAATGTCATGCTGTGAAAGGACACCTTATCTAATGTAATGAGTAGTGAAGTCATATTTTTTATAATATGTTATAATTATGCTGTGTATTGAATTATGAAAGAGCACAAGGGTTTATCTTAAATATATACCTATGTATGTATTAATAATGTCCATTATCAAAAAAATTGAAACAGAATGGAAAATAAATAAAACATTTATTGGAGATTAATATATTTTTTATTCATATTTATTTATTGGCGAGCTCTTTTTCCAATTCTGCCTTCGCTCTTCTTATTTGTAGTTCTATAAGTTCGTTCTGCAGACGAGCTCCTTTCGACTGCTCCCGAGCAGTCTCGATCTGCTCCCGGGCAATCTGCTGGGCAGTCTCCCTCTGCTCCCGGGCAGTCTCGATCTGCTCCCGGGCAATCTCCTGGGCAGTCTCCTTCTGCTCCCGGGCAGTCTCTCTCTGCTCCCGGGCAGTCTCCATCCTTACTACGTGCATTTCTTCATCGTACTTTGTTAGATTGGTGCTTCTGAGGCAACGCACTTGGCCCTCGTCCCGAACCACCTGCCCACTAGATGGTATCAAGTCTGAAACAACACAAAATTACAAGCTGATTAGTGAAACAACACAAAATTGCAAGCTGATTAGTCATCAATGTAAATAACAGGTTTATTTGTGTTTATTTTTAAAATTGTCAATGGTATTATAGACAGCCCTGATATATTAAGCCTAATTACCTTCCATATACCCACTAGAACCACTCGATCCAAAATTCTTTTTAATTTCAATAACAATATCAGGACTGAGTCATTTAGAAACTCGCTTATACCTAGATTGCATGCAGTTGGCAATGCTTTCTCAGAAGTAGTAGATGTGTTCAACTGCACGGAATATAGTTATAAGAAGGCTATAATAACATACCTCTGTCGTAATTATCAAAGTTATTAGGCATAATACCATTCTATTCATAAGTTATCACAGAACCTAAACTATGCACTTACATCAGATATCAGACAGAAGAGTGTTATCTAATAATTTTATATACTTAATCAAAACTATAATTTTTCCCAAAATTGTTATGAGATGTCTTACTGACAGCCCTGTTTCAATAGAGCTAACTCTTAGTTCTCAGCAAATTCAACCAAATCCAATATTGAAGGTAACAATAACCTCAATACTAAACTACTGTACGGATTGAAAATAAAAATGCTATTGTACCTATGTATACCAGATGTTATTCTTGTTTAATTTTCAACATAATTTCTCAGTAATTATTCTGTTTAACATAATACTGTTTCGCTCCTGTGAACCACTGTAAACATAACTCATGTATATTGTAAAAGCCTTTTACGGCGTCTAAATAAATAAAAAAATAAAAAAAAAATAAAAATAAATAACACTCTGTGCCCCATGACATAGTGCACAGTCGGGAAACACGCCAAACACGCGCCCAACATATTTATTTGTTTACACAGTAAAGTAAGTAAGTGTAAAGTAAATATAAAGTGCAAACTATAAATTACAAGTAAAAATTAAAATTTAAAGTAAGAAAAAAAACAGTAAAAATGTAGAAATATAAATTATCTCTAAAAGGTACCCACAAAGATTTAAATATAAAAAGTAAGAAATCCTGGATTATGTCATCCGATTTGATAAATTTTTCAAGTACCTATGATTTCTAGTACATTAAATAGTTTTGGAGTGCAGTACTGGTAGGCATATTATGTTTACATGATGTATTATCGTGGTACCTACTAGCAAACAAATTAAGTTTAATGCATCTTTTGTATGAGGCCAGATTACCGACGAAGTGATCGATATTAGCATATTCATTGCATGTACACGGATGACATTTGTCATCAACAGCTCGGCTGTGGAACGATTTGCTGGCCTCTGTTTTTCCTCCCTCCTACAACATTGGTCTCTTCAAGACCCATTTTCACTCCTTCCTCAAAAACATTCCCCACACAGCATCTTCAACAGGGCCCCTCTTTCTTTATGGTGGAAAACGAGAGGTTAAAGTAAAGCTCTCCGAACTCCGAGCATTATTTGAACCTTTGTACGAAAATGCAAGTAATCACAGCAAATAGAGAGGTAAATATAGTCACCTTTCTTGGCTATAATGCGACGTGTCTTCGTCTTGAGCTGGGGCGTTGAACTTTCCTCCGGTGTTTTTGTTATATCTGAAAATTAAAAACACTTTTGCAATATTTCTATCTCGAAAATTATTTAAGATTTAGCATGACAACTGATAAAATTATGTAATAAGTTCCTACAGAGAAATGCGAACACTACCATCTAACAACAAATCACATTTTGAATTGATAAGAATCAATTATATTATCAAAAATTGACTTACCAAACACCGGCACTTCAGTCGACTGGTCAGTCCATGGCATGCTGAATAAAGCAGACGTGCTGGTGCTGGGCACAGCGGTATCTGAAACTTAAACAATACTTTATAAGAAATAAGGTCAAAGTTAAATAAACAAGTAGCCAAAATATTTCACATAACTTTCTTAAACTAACCGCGATCGCTGTCGTTGCTAAAGCTCAGTTCAACGTTGGTGGCCAAGTCCAGCACGCTGTCAACGGGATGATGCTCATCAGAGACAGTTGGCGACAGCCTGCCCCCTCCCGTCTTCATCCTGCTCCTCTTTTCCTCGCAGAGCTCCATCTTCCTTTTTGACTTAATGTTGTCCCAGCATTTCTTAAGCTGCGCTTGGGTCCGCTAAGAAGGAATTCAATAATACAGTATTATAATAGTATTACGGAATCGGAACAATAGAAGAGTATGTATATGAATGAAAAAAGAGTATCCCTGTGGGGAAACGGCGTGATGGCTAGTTAGTATTTCGGTAATTTTTGGATAGGGCCTGACACGCTTATTACGAATATTTTTTAGAAAAAAACTTTATATTCGCCTTAATTACTATAAAAGAAAACTTTTTGCATTTCGGGCGGCGGAAAATTATGAATTTAAATTTTCAATTGCGTTAACCAAAATTCACTTCGCGAATCTATGCAGCGGCAATCAGCTGCCATTAGGTACGTCACTGTTATGTTGGTATCCCTGATACATTGATTTGTATCACAAACCATGTTACACAAACCTAGCGTAGCCGGTAAACTAGTTGAAAACTGGGATGTTTTTCTTGCCTTGACGCGAGCAGGCGTTATTAAGGGGCACTTTCCTTTGTATCACAAACCATATTACACAAACCTCGGCATCCCACGAAGATAGCAACGGTCGTATTTAGCTCTTGTTAATGCATCAGTGATACCAACATAACAGTGCGTTCCTAATGGCGTCGCGTTGTCGCCACATCGATTCGCGAAGTGAATTTTGGTTTTATGCAATTGAAAATCAAAATGCATAATTTTCCGCCGCCCGAAATGCAAAAAGTTTTCTTTTATAGTAATTAAGGCGAATATAAAGTTTTTTTCTAAAAATTATTCGTAATAAGCGTGTCAGGCCCTATCCAAAATTTACCAGTATTTCAATTACAAAAGATACAAACCTTTTGATTGCCGGCGATTGAGTTGAAATCATCTGTCAACTTGGCCCACGCATTTTTCTTCTCGCCAAGTTGCAGATGATTAGTCGAAATGCTGGCAACGGCGGGATATGTGTTTATTAAATCTAATAAACATTGCCTTTCACTCGGCGTGATTATAATACGAGAATTCATAGTTTAAAAAGGAAACTTTCGAGACACTCAACTGAAGATGTAACAGAGACTTTTGACAGGCCGATGTTATTTACTTATTTACGACAGACGCTTGAACTAAATCCATAGACAACAGCATAGATAAACACACAGATTGTCCCAAAACGGGGCATGTTGTTTCCGTAGAAGCAGGACATCGACAAGTTTCGGATGACGTCACACCTTTCTTTCGGCGTAGACAAAAGGTCTCTACCTGAGGAAAGGAAGCTCAAAGTGTGGACTCTGTATAGAAGCGTTAAAGGTAAGAACGGTTCTTACCTTTGCTTAGGTAAGGCTGACACTTGACTTAGACAACTTTAAGGATCGACTCTGAATACGGGTGCCAGATGTGACCGTTTCCTTTTCTGATTTTTCTGTTTCAGATTTTCGTTTAGAAATCACTAATATTGTCTTCAATATTTGAGTTACTTTTACATTATTATTAGTGGGTCCGGGTAGACGTTGTCCTGCCACAGACCGCCTTCTATATAGGGATGTTGAAATTTGTGGTTGTATTTTTGGATGAAAAATCTGAAAACATTAAAAAAACAACAACAAAAAATTATCTCGTTAATCTGTTGGGCGGTTTCAGAGATTAACGTGTACGAACACAGTGACACGTGATTTTATATATTAAGAAGATTATTAGTAGTTCTGTGAGCAGTGGACCTCACTCGTAGTGATTTATTTTTGGGGTACTATGCCGTCTTGCGCTACATCCTTCTAGCCAACGTGCACATATCTGCCCTGACGATTGACACTGTAATGCTATCCGAAACGTTGGCAAAGAAAGAGGTAGCGCATCACGGCATAATAACTCAAAAATATATTTCTATTATACTTGTGGCAGTGAAAACCTAAAATCATATCAGTAGACCTCAAGTACAAAAAATAATGTTTCTTATTTTCATTTTTTAAAAAACAAAACCAAAATTTCCTTTGAAATCATAAAATTTGTCAGTAGGTTCTTAAATACCTACATACTTTTTAAATCGTCAATATATTACGTAACAGTTTTTTTTTTTCAAATTAGGAACATATTAAATTTATCCATAAAAATGTCACATTCTCAATGACCATTCTTGTTTCAAACTTTCTTCAGACCGGTTGGTACCATAATATTGACTATTCCGATTTGACAGCTCGCAGTAGGAAACACGATCATAAGAACTCTAGTGGGATAAAAGGGTAGTTTCCAACAAGGCCATCTTGAACCAGAAACGGAACAAATTTACGGAGAGATGAAATGCAAATGGTCGAGTTAAAACAGGACTTCACGTTATACTCAATAGATTAATATAGTTATATTTTACCTTTGTTAGATTCAACTTGAGTACAACTCTACCATCTGGAACCAACATTACAATATTCTTGTACAAGCAATTGAAAGAATTCAGAATAAGTTCTTATGTTTTAAATGGGTATTCCAGCTATTTTGTTGTACTACAACACTCTTTTAAATGTTTTAAATATGATTAAATTGTCGGATAGAAGGATTTTCACTGACTTTGTATTTCTATATGAAACTCTAAGGACGGATTGTTTCGGAGAATTTGAACAATTCATCAAATTTCAACGCTCATTTTCCAGTTATGCGAAAGATTTTTTCAAGTTCTATTTTTATTTCAGTTCTGTCAAGCAACTAGCCTATAATAGGACTTTCACAGAACCCGGAAATTAACGTTGAAATTTGATGAATTGTTCAAATTCTCCGAAACAACCCGTCCTAAATGATGCATTTGATAATCCAGAATTGCTTGCATTGATAAGCTTTCGGATACCACTACGTAATACTAGAAGTCGGGATTTATGTCAGTGAAGAAATTCTGGGACTAACTACCAGATGTGTATTCTTCATTGCCCATAATAATCAATATAATAATAAGAAAATAATTATACATAGTCAGTGGACATCTTCAATTTAACACTAAACAAATAAAAACGACTGAGGCAGTTCAGTTTCGCATAATAAATACTGTATAATTTTTACTATTCATTTTCCAAAGAGCGTCAAAAGGGCGATATTAAATAAATATATAATATCTAAATATAAACACATCAGGAGAATATGAAAACTATCTTAAGATACACAATACTATTTAAATTAATTTCATTTTAATATATAAGTTACTATGCGTTGAAGTGGGAGGTGAGTAAAGGGGAAGGGGTAATTATGGGTTTACTGGAAATATGTCTAGAATTATATACAGGAAATATGTCTAAAATTATATACTGGAAATATTTATAGAATTATATACTGGAAATTTGTCTAGAATTATATACTGGAAATGTGTGTTGAATTATATACTGGAAATGTGTGTTGAATTATATACTGGAAATGTGTCTAGAATTATTTACTGGAAATATGTATAGAATACGTCTAAAAGATAAATTTATTTGGTAATTCAATACATTAGAGTTATTATTTAAGGGTTTTCTAATTTGATGCTATCTAACCGCTCCCTCCTTCCGAGAAATCCCCTAATTATCCCTTCCCCTATGGTCACCTCCCACTCCGACACCTAAATATTTATATCTTCAGTATTGTGTTATATTTAGTTAGTTTTAATATTCTCCTGATGAAGGAAGGGTTCTTCAGAAGACCCATTGAGTACTTTATAAATTTGAAGTCGTCTAAAACAAATTTATTTTGTATATTATAAATTATGGCGAGCTATAAAAAGCTTTTTACAAATATGAAATAAAATATCGCTTAATCTCTCATTATAAAGTGATGGTAGCCGTTTACGCAAGTTTTCTGTTTTTAAGAAAGGTTAATCCATATAAATTGTAGTTTGATCTGAGCAAACCTATTTGAAATCTTATTCTCGTCATTTGTGAGTCTGTTAACTGCTGATATCTAGATCTCCTAAAGTACCACCCCCATTCAGTGGCTCACTGTGAGTCCAATCTGAGTGTTATCGCAAGCAAGATTTTATAACAAAAACCGAGTCTTACCCTTTTTCTGGTTGCATTCAATTTCAATTATAATTTTTTTATTGTTTCTCGCTTTACATAAATCATATTTTTTCACAGAATAATCTACCTACCTAGAACTAATTGTTTAAAAAAATTTAGACTAACAATTTACAATTTGAGTGAAGCAAACCTTTTTTAACCACTACACAGGAGGCTTTGAGAAAAATAATTTCCCTCAAGGCCTATGTCATCTTTTGGAATGCTGTGTGGAGGGGTATTTTACGGAAAGGAAGGAGAGGAAGTTCTATGAAGGTAAAAGGTATGAGGGATCGGTAGGAATATTGGGATCAGTGTATCCAGTCATATGAATATATATCTCACACTGCAGCGCAAGGCGATGGGTTGAGATACCAGTTGGAGAGGTCAAAGGGTTTCCTCGAACTCTCTCGGTCTGGCACGCCATGCAGCTGGTGTTCAAGCGCATCCTAAACACAACCCACCCGATGAACTTCGCCCCTGCTTAGTCACCAAACTTCGCGAACCACCACTTAAGATGACCCATGGCAGAGGTATTGTTTATCCAATAAATAGTTCCCGGGGAGGCGGTACCCAAACCCACCTAACAAAGAAGAAAGAAAAAAGTGTTACATGAGTGGCTAGATAAACTTGGAATTAATATAAGCTGGAAGAATATTAAAAATAAGTGGAGTCTGATATATTGTAAAGTTCTACCCAATGACTTCTTAGAAAGATCGAGAGCAGCGCGCAGTAAATATCGTACCTACCATTATTATTAGAAAGCCGCCAGCCTACTACTTGCGGCCTGAAATGTTAAAAGATGCCATTCGATCAGTCCCCCTGAAAGCATCTAGCTCATGTCCAGCTGCAACTGAGACGGGCGTCCGTCCCGCCGCCGCGCACTGCGCCACGCACCTACTCCCGCAGTGTTCCGCACGTACGTACGAGCATACCCAACGCTGTGTGCTCACCACTCGTCTGCTCACATCATCTGCCAACCAGGTCCACTGCACCTCAACTTTCTTCACACCTGGAAGATCCATGGTCTTCACCACCAGTGATAATCTCACAGGTCCGGTCTCCACCAACGCGGCGCCGAGCTACAGACTTCATCGGCCTGTAGGATTCACCGTCGACTACATCCACCTACGCGGTGTCAACTTTCGGGCTGACACACTGACTTAGGCCCATTGTCCACACAATCGTCTTTTGTAGGATGCATGTAACCTACAAATGACGATAAGCGTATTTTGCATATTTGTTGTGTCCACGCTGATTCATGCAATAGTCAGTCACGTTACAAAACGTCTCAGTTTTCTTTCAACTAGCATCGAGAAAACACGTATTTTGTTGTGAAAATGTCAAGTGATGACGATGAAGTGGTTATAGCATACAATTTTATTAGAAGACAACGAAACAGGCGAAGAAAGTACTGGATTCATCCATACATCGAAATAAATATAAATTGTAGATTGTTTGTTGCTGCCACAGAGTTATCAGAAGATGATTCTGTATTTCAATCATTTTACCAAATGACTAAACATACGTACCAAAATTTAGTCTCTACTGTTGGACCACTGATACAAAGACAAAATAACCAACTGCAATACGGTCAGTCGAGTAGTGACATGTTGCCACGCGCACCGCATTACGAACGCATGACGAACGCATGACGAGCGGCTGACGTGACGTTGCCGCTTCGTGGACACAGATTTCATTGTTTCTACGCAAGATGCAAACATTCGTCTTGTAATCGTCAATTGACGAAAGCGTGCGTATGACGTGCGGTTACGTGGACAATGGGCCTTACATAAACACCGTGATTCTACATAAAATATTTCGTTCGTCTTACCTTACCATTTCCAAATATTCAAAGTTATTAGGGATAGCTTCCTGAAAAAAAACGAATGAGATTTAAAAAAAATGAGATGTACATACATTATAAACTTATAAGAAGCTCCAATCTACAATAACATTTATAAATGTTTTACTAAAATCTGAATCTTTTAAGATTTATGTTAAAAATTATGTCTCTCTGATACAAAAATCGAATTATTTCCCCTTATTCTACACCCCTACTCTCTGACTGGAGTAGGGGGAGAGTAGTTCCATATTATTAGTTGTAAGCTCGCTGCTCACAGGCAACCTTTACGGCTGCATCCCTCGGGACCGGGGAGAGATGGGATCGAAACGCAATGAATTACTTATGGCCTTTTATCTATACGCCTTATTAAGGGCTGCCAGTTCGGTATCATGTTCTCTTAATATTATTAGTATTCATTTGCACTTTCAAAATGTGTGAGAAATGTGGACATCCGCAAAGAATGCAGGGCTGATGTGAGCGTAAGTAGTAAGATTAAGAAAGGGACGCTTAGATGGTTTGGGGATGTAGAGCGAATTAACGACGAAAGGAGAATAAGGAGAAAATGATAGCAGAAGTCGGGGATGCTCAAGGAAGACATGGCGCGATCAAGTGAATCAGATACTTGATTCGGGCCATGTTAAGAGAATGTATGAAAGTGAATGAGGCAAGGAGTGTGTGCAAATACCGAGTTGGTTGGAGGTCTGTCCTCTCTGCCTACCCTTTCGGGGAAACGGTGAGATGGTTACTTAGTTGGATAATTAGTTGTAAATTCCGGTTCAGATTTTGTTATTTATGCTTCTTTGCTATTCGTCGTTCAATATACTATATTTTCTTATTAAACAAATTCAGTCTTGCATTTTTTTCCTATTAAACATATTCAGTCTTGCCTTTTTTTCCTATTAAACATATTCAGTCTTGCCTTTTTTTACTATTAAACATATTCAGTCTTGCCTTTTTTTCCTATTAAACATATGCAGTCTTGCCTTTTTTTCCTATTAAACATATTCAGTCTTGCCTTTTTTTCCTATTAAACATATTCAGTCTTGCCTTTTTTTCCTATTAAACATATTCAGCCTTGCATTTTTTTCCCATTAAACATATTCAGTCTTGTCTTTTTTAAGACTGTTTGATGAATGTTTAAAATCTCCGATTTTGGTACCGCCGCCCCGGACACCATTCATTGGATAACCTACACCTCTGCCTTAGGTCACCACAGGTGGTTCGCCACATTTGCTGACTTAACAGGGATGCCCGAGTTTATGAGTTGAGCATTGTCTAGGCCTTTTTGGAGAATGCGTTTGTCCACCTATTGTGTGGTGGGGTGATTCTCTCGACCATTCGCCTTGCGCCGCAGTGAGAGGGATGAATTCAAACGTCCGTCACTCCTGGACACACAGACCCCCAGATTTCTACCCACCCCTCATACCTTTTACCTTTTCAGATCTTCCTCTCTTTCCTTTCCGTAAATACACTCCACACATCATCCCCAAAGATGACATAGTCCCTGAGGGAAATAATTTTCATATAGTCTCCTTTGTGTTGATAATGGGAAAAAGCATATAATGGAAAAGAAGCTGACTTTAGTGTCTCCTCCTTCATACAACTTGTGTCTTGAAGAGAACCATGTTTAACATTTTTACAGCTGGTACGCATTTGTAATAATGCAGTAATGTGTAATGCAGCAGTTTAAATTTAAATCCAAATAAAAAATTGAAACAAAGAAAAATACTAACAATAGCACAGAAATAATAAAAAAATAATCTCATGGAAAAAAAGCATTTATTAGTAAAATTTAAATGCAATTATATCATTCAAAAAGCTCTTCTGATGATAAAGTATAAGGATATTCACATTATAATTTATTTTAAATTTTAATGATAACACATCTCATTACCAGCTCACAGTGTAATAATTTTTAACTTGGGCTTCGAAATATTATAATTCTAACTTTTAAAAATGAAATATAATTAGTTTTGTTTGTTAATTTTCCTGACATGGGTATAAACTCAAACAATGCAAAATGATATCTTTCTGTCAGTTGATATATTTTACATACATAAAAAAAAAACAAACAAAAAAACTGTATCTTGTGTTGAAATTATTTTTTTCTGGTTTTTCATTAAAGATGAAGTAAGTTGTTTTGTAATTTTTGTTAAAGATTATTTACGATACATTTTTAAATACTTCACCCTCTGTCTGTCTCAATGCCAATGTAAATCACTTCACTCCCTATCTGTCTCGATTGCAATGTAAATCACTTCACTATCTGTCTGTCTCGATGCCAATGTAAATCACTTGATTCTCTTTCTGCCTCGATGCCAATGTAAATAACTTTATTCTCTGTCTGTCTCGATGCCAATCTAAATCGCTTCACTCTCTACCTGTCTAGATGCAAATTTAAATCACTTCAGTCTCTGTCTGTCTCGATGCCAATGTAAATAACTTTATTCTCTGTCTGTCTCGATGTCAATCTAAATCGCTTCACTCTCTACCTGTCTAGATGCAAATTTAAATCACTTCACTCTGTCTCGATGCCAACACTTCACTTGTATATTTTTAGTGTGTGATATTCAGTAAACCTAAACTCAGCTTTTGAATGTTTTAACCAAACCGGTACATAAAATAAACCCTTTAAAATTAATTGTATCTGTACATAGGCACGTCCTTGTTTTTGAAAGGACGTAGGCATCATGAGAAAGGAAGAAATACAGCTCGCTGTCCCCTTAAAAAGCAACGGGCAGAACAAACGATTTACCTTTTGTTAACTTTAAACTATAGACCAGAAGTAGGATAAATGGGCTCGCAAAACGGTCTTCCAGATAGCATTAAAAAGGATTTAAGATGCCGTCGTCCTTCACCTGCTTTTAGAGTAAATACTTCTCAAATAAATAAACAATTCTGGTATAAAGGAGGAAAATAATTATTGTTTATTTTGTTAGACGAAGAGCCATTCAAAGGCACTATAATACGGCCCTGCTTTTGAACCCTTGACACAGAGATTTTGAAAACTTATTTTTATTTTTGTGTCACACCGCACAAGAGTTCTAGTGCTCAAAACCAGGGTGGTGGGACATTTCCAATTGAGGTGCGTTGAAGGGAGTGGGAGTGGGTAGGAAGGTTGAGAAATACAAATAATACTTTGAGATGTATCATATAAATGCAGCTAAAGCCATTTCAAACAATATTTCTTATCTAAATGTTGGTGTTTCACCAAGGCGATGTTCAAGAATTTACTATTCTGAAATCCATCTAAAGAAAGACAAAAGTCAGCAATCAAAACTGTTTATTTTCGTTGCGCCAATGAAGCTTATCAAACATACTAATTTCGGTTGTATGTAATGTGCGTTATTCCCGCGTGAAATTATTCACACATTTTCAAAATTGGAACTGATTGATTGATTGATTTTTTAAGAACAATTCAGAAATTCGATAAATTAGGATAATAGTAGTTAATTGTGTTTTTCAAAATTGGAATAGAAAAATCTCCCCTTACAAAATATGATACATAATTGACTTACTCTTTGCTTTCTCCGTTATCGATTCATCCTTTCTTCTTCAGGAAGACCGTCCATATTTCGCACATGGCTACTAGAATATTTCGCTTCGGAAACCAACACATCGAAGCGTACATTTTTAAATCATTTTTCGTTTTCAACACTCGACTTTGCCTTTTCCTGATATATTCGTTTCATTCTCTCGCTATACGAAGTTTTTAAAGAATCATTTATAAAATAGTGTTCATTTTTTAAGAATCTGTTCAAATTATTAATTTTATTGTTAAAAACGGGAATTCAGGCTTTCAATAGACAAATTATAGTTAAAAATAAAAAAAATTATGAGGACGGCGGAACACGTGTTCATATAAATACTGATATTGAAATAAACAAACTGATATTGTCGCATTCCGTCATGATATTCATCAGGAGAAAAAAATGTGTTCTTGATATATTCTGAATGAGTAATATTTTATCAGGAAATCAACGTGCTTTCACTTTTTTAACAGGATCATTGTCTCCGTGGAGTAGAGTCCCAACTGCTCCAAACTATCCACATACAGACTGATAGAACCTAAGCGCAAGCCAAATACTAAGTTTGGTGATCGCGCTTTCGGAGTATCTGGGCCGAAGGCTTGGAATAAACTCCCTCCGGAACTAAGATCCATAACAAGTCCAACAGAATTCAGGTCTAAACTAAAAACTTACCTTTTTAAGCTATCGTACCCTTAAATTTAATATACCATTCCTAAGAGAAAGTCCAGTTATATTCAATTTTTCAATTAAGTCCTAAATCCTGTATCTAAATTCCGTCAATAAACAATTAGATAATGTTAATTAAGTGTTAATCTCAAGTGACCTACCAGGTAAGTATTGTAATGTATATTTTCTCCATAAATAGTTAATTAATAACATAGATCACTGTAGAAATGTATTATAAGTTTGTACAGCGCCCTTGAGGTGATTTTGCACAAAAACGGCGCTATACAAGTCATCCGATTATTATTATTATTATATACCCATATGACATCCGCGATTGGTATATGTTTTGAGTCTGAAGGGACTGGGAAAGGAAAGGAAATGTAGAATAAAATGGTCGAAAGTTTCTAGTTTTTTAGATTAGGATATCACACAGAGTTTCATTTCAGGCAAAGTTTCAATTTAGAATTTGTGGTAATTTACAAGTAGTTCTCTGGATTGTATACCGCATTTTTGTAAAGATGTAATGGTGGTAAAACACCATGTTAAGCCTCCAAGAAATATAAAATTGTTGCTGTTTTAAGTAAAAGCTGGCGTAATTATAGTAGTAAATGGATTCTCAAACTGTGGGCCAAAAGTTATGCATCACTCCTCTAAAGAAGCGCAGAATTTGAGAAAAACCTTACATAGAAACAACGACAAATTTCGTATCCCTCAGTACTTTCATAAAGTTTGTTCAGTTCATAATGTTTTCTGAGTATTTCAAATGCTCTATTTATATTATTTTTTTTAATTATCCGTAAAAAATATTGTTTTAGAAACTAGATTAAATTATCTTTCCGGTGTATGCATTTAAAATAAACCTCACTTTTCTATAAGTAAGTAATTAGATTTTAATATCAAAAGAGAAAAATATTGTCAAATTATTCATTTTGGCTATTTTTATGATTTTATTAATAGCATCCAGTATAAATATTTGAGACAATCTGGAAAGAATTATTATTTTTCTATTGAACTTCAAAAAAATTACGTATTTCCGCATGATAGAAAAAATGATAGAAATACTTTTACAAAATATGGACGCCCGGTCATATATGACCCACAAACGCTGGAGGGGTTAATAGAATACAATTACATTTCTAAACTTACCTATAAAGCGTACAAATCATACACAATTTAAACAACCGTGCCTCATAATAATAAAATACTTAATTTAAATTATCTGTTGAATCATCATTTATCATTAATCATTTTATTCACTTTATTCGTTTTAGACATATTCATTTTATCCGTTTTGTTCATTGTATTAATTTTATAACATTGTAGAATAAGAATACAACACGGATAAAGCATCCAGTGAGGCCCATATTATCAAATAAAAATAAAAATTATATTAATTAAATAAAATATTATTTGTTATTTCGGCTACTGGCGTTATACCTAGCTCACTCATTCAAAATTTAGGCGTATAAGATGTGTCAAAGAATTTATAAATACAAATATCAGTCATTTTAAATACATGTAGGATTACGGAAGATTTTTTAAATATTTATATTGAGGGATCAGTAGGATTTATAGGTCCAATTAGAAGTTCTACCGAGCCGAACCCTCTGATATGAAAATATTTGGAGTCGGTGAATTATTTCCCCATTTGATCTCTGGTGATTTGACGTGTTGTTTTTGTATTTATTATGCTTATATAATGCACTTTCATAATGTGGATTGACTAAATGATCATTTGTAGAAAAGTATGTGGAAGGGTTTAGTTTTTCCTGTGGGGATGATTTAACCCGGACATAAAGTCGGAAGAAAAAATATTTATTTTAGAAAGAAATATGTTTTATGCGCTACTTTAACATTAATCTTATTCCAAAACTCAGCAACAAAATCGTAATTAAAATAATGAACATGTGCCCACTCCCCATGTTTACTCAGTACATATAATTATAATACAAAACAATATTATGCTTGGACGTTGGTATCTAGACACTATGATGATATTATGAGTGGGCTCCTTTCCCAAAGCCCTCTAAGCCAACAAAATACCTGTCCGAGCTTTGTATACCAAAAAACATGACATTTATTTTTACTTCGGTACACAATCATTAAGTACAGAAAAGGGATATGTGTATTAAAATGGCTTTGAAAATATTGGCTTTTGGATTTATTATGAAAACTTTTACCCTAGTTAACTGAGTCATTATTAAATGACCCACTTTCATGGCGCGTGTTTGCTTCGTATATATGTTTAATTGCTTGACACGTGTCTCAAACACTCCACGACCAGGTGAACCTAGAATCATTATTATGTTGTTGTCAAATTATCTTTGGATGGGTGAGTACAGAGCAAGTAAATAGTACAAAAAAGTCCCAAATGCCCCAACCGTCTAAATCCAATGAGATTATGGCAACCTCAATTGGGTTATATTGTGATGTTGGAGGTAACGAGGAGGGGGAAGAGATATATAAGAGAAAGGTGAAGGAGTACTAGGCTATTCTGATCTGATCACCAAACACGGCTTAACCCATTTCAAGCAACGTTTCAATTTGGAATGGTGGTCTCACACCAGGGTGATACCGAGAGTATCTTCCACTCTGAAACGTGCCGGAAGTATTTACAGGGACTTTCAGTATAATTATCATGATTGTTTTAAAAAGATTAGTTTTTTTAATAACTATGAGGAGATATAGTTCGAGGAGGAATATCGCATTACTGCTGATGGCTTAGATGCTTCTGAATGGTTTGATATCGATACCAAATATGCTGGCTAAAAAAGGGTTTATTGTCCCAGATAATTTCACGTGAGGCACTTTCCCTGTTTCTTCCCAAATGCAGAACTAACTTGCCAATGCTGATACCCCAAGGAAAATTCACCAGGATAATTAACTTCCTCGCAAGAAATGTGGATATTTTCCAGATGTCCTACAACAAATTTATGAACGAAGTTTTAATTAACCTTTGTGTACCTATGTGCAACCTTTTATGTCCTATATATAACCTTATATATTTATTGTGCTAACCAATTTTTTCGAAATATTCAACATCGCTTTTGCAATTTATTGATTGTTGCACTGTATTTTGCAAAATTAAGTAAATAATATGTTTAGTCCATTTAAGTATAATCAATTTTTATCCATAGACGTTATGCGGTCAATGTTTTCCAATGAGGGACAATTACACTACCCAAGTGAAGTATGAATTATCAAGTTTCCTGGTTTTCTTCTGAATTTTATACACATATTTTTATTTATTTAATTTTACAGTGATTAATTTGGTGGAAGTATAGCCATTTTTGGTTCTGTTTATTGTGTCCTCTGCTTTCTTAATATATTTCTGCCCAATTATTCCCGTTAATTGGAGGAACTGCATCATATTTAAAGGATATAATTTTGCCTTCATATTCCACGTGACATAGGTCATTAATGTAAATTAAGAACATGATTGGACCCAGAATACATCCTTGAGGCACCCCGAATAGAACATAAATAACTTTGCTCCTCATTTTGTTAAGTTTTCCATTTGATTTCTCTTTTCCAATACAACTTTTAAATAAAGTCAATTCATTATCAGTAATCCCTAAATTTTTCGATAAATTGTAATTGACGGTGTCGAAAGATTTAGAAAGGTCAAGGAATATGCCAATGCACTTCATATGAGTCTAGATTTTTTTATATTTCCAGGGCTATGGCGTTGGAGGTCAGTATATTTCTTCTGAATCCATTGCTTCTGTGATAATCATTTGCTAACTTCTATGAGAGATTCCTTTATCTAAGATTTTAGATAAAGTATTTTGAATTATGGTTGGTTTATAATTATTTATATCTTTATATTTTCTGATTTAAAAATTGTGCGATAGTCCCTTAGATTATTAATGGTTAATGTGAAGATAGACAAACGGTATGATTACTACACTGCATTTTATAGACGGCATGACTTTAGTCTTGTTTGATAACCAAATCTGAAGAGCCAGGTACTTCCTTCCATCCCTTCTCTTCCCCACTCCTTTCATCCCTAATACATACTCCAATGGGCAATCGAGGGGGGCGAGGTTGGATAGCGCCTCCCCGGGAACCATTTACTGGACAAACAACATTCTGGCATAAGTAAACTCACGTGGTTCGCTACGTTTTGTGTTTTAGCAGGGGTGCCCGGGTTCATCGAATGAGGTGTGTTTGGGATGCACCTACCCACTATCTGCGTGGCATGCCGGATCGGGGATAGACTGATTGGAGAGACCCTTTGACCTCTCTAACTGGTCTTTCTTGTTTCATTGCCTTGCGCCGCAGCTGGATGGATAAATAATTCGTCCGTCACTCCTGGACACACCGATCCCTAGATTCCTACCCACCTCTCATACATTTTTCCTTCTCAGAACTTCCTTTCTTTCCTTTACTTAAACAAATCTTACCTTCTATGTAGGCCAGGAAATTACGGTTTAACTTTCCATCACTGTTTTATTGTATTTTTATAAATATTTGAAGAGTTCATTGTTTTCTTTATTATTTGTGTTGTAAAATAGTCCGTTTTTTCTCTCAGAAATTATTTTATCTTTGGTTGTGTTGTTTGTGGGTTATGTGTTAAAAAAAAAACTTTAATGAAATCAGTTTTGAAATTTAAAGATATATTTATTTTCTACTTACTGAAATACATAATTTACAATTCATTGAAAATGACCTTAACCTAAGTTTGGCGGCGTTTTAAAACAAATGATATGCATTTGAAGGACCAACTAGTCGAAATTTTAAAAATCTATTCAAACAGTAATATTATAATTATTCGTAATAATTTACAATATCAATATTTATTATTAAAAAAAAACATATTTGCCGACATTAAAATTACAGATTAGTGCATATTAGATAGTAACAATCTCTTAAAAATATTTTATTTATTAATGTATCTATGCATTTCTTACATTTCATAATTTTTTAACGACTCACTTGACAAAAAAATATCACAGTCAATGCCGTCGAGAATAAATAATTTACATTTTTCATTTATAAATTCATGCAAATTTTTCAAAATTATGATTATTTTTAAAGTGCCAATATGTTTGAATGTCGACTGTAGAATGCAGAAGGGAATAAGAACAACTTAACTAAATAAATATTACGCCTGTTTCCCGCAGAGAGATTTAGAGAGGAAAGCCACACAGCTCTTTCCTGGCATATATTCCTTGCTTCATCCACTTTCAGGTAGGCGACACATTACGCTATTCGCATCACAGCTTGGCATATTTCATCATATCTCTCGCCATACACTACCAATGAGAATGTATGGCGAGCGATATGATAAAATAGGCAAAGCTACAAAAATAATGCGTGGTCTGTCACAAGCATCGTACAAACTCGACTGTTATGAGTGAATGAATTAAAAAGATGAAGTGAAAATAAGTATTCTGCCAGCCAGGCTATATTTGAAAAGCATACGACCCCTCTCCTATCTACTGCAAGAATGGGTCAGAACAATTTAAGGAGCGCCGTAATTAGGCGGCTGTCATCTGTCAAAGTGACAGATCCTATACAAAGAAATGATATTCCGCGGCAGTTACCCAATTGATCAGACCCAATCTATAATATAGCGTAATGTGTCTAAGGTTTTTCGTTGAATTCAGTGTTCAACAGTCGCATATGGTAATATGACAATAACCACCAACTATTCGCACTTAAACTGCATTCAATCTCCGTTCATCCTTCATTTACTGGTTAAGTTCTTTTGAAATCTCCTTGTTCATATTTCAAACATCTCCAACAACAGTCGCATATGGCTTTATCACAAATAACGCCTCACTATTCGCGCTTCCACTGCATTTAATCTCCGTTCATCCTTCCTTTACCGGTTACGTTCTTATGAAATCTCCTTATTCATATTTCAAACATCTCCAACAACAGTCACACAATATCACAAATAACACCTAACTATTCGCGCTTCTGGTGTATTAAATCTCCGTTCATCCTTCCTTTACCGGTTACGTTCTTTTGAAATCTCCTTGTTCATATTTCAAACATCTCCAACAACAGTCGCATATGGCTTTATCACAAATAACGCCTCACTATTCGCGCTTCCACTGCATTTAATCTCCGTTCATCCTTCCTTTACCGGTTACGTTCTTTTGAAATCTCCTTGTTCATATTTCAAACATCTCCAACAACAGTCCCATATGGCTTTATCACAAATAACGCCTCACTATTCGCGCTTCCACTGCATTCAATCTCCGTTCAACATTCCTTTACCGGTTTCATGCCTCGCTGACACACATCGGGATTGATATCAAAACTACACTGTGAGCTGTTTGCTTCGCTTCCATTGACAACTTTTTTATTTGCCACCATTCAATTCAGTTTTCTATCCATTGAAAAAGAATTCAATAGAAGTTTACCACGAAGCAAGAAAAAAACACCATATAAAGAAAAATCGACATTTAAAAAATGTTTTATGAGACTTAAAAAATGTTTACGTTTTAACTTTTATATTAATATAACATATTTATGATCAGGGTTTCTTTGAGTGATGAGGTTTTCGTTGTTTTGTTTTGTAAAAAAAAAACTAAATTATTATAAAAATTATGGATTTGTCCTTCGAAACATGTGTCGTTAACACATTATTTTGTTTAACCTTGTCGAATATTTTTGTTCATTGCTTTATATGCACGGAGAAAAATGGGTATTGCTAATTTATTAAAAATCTTTTCAAATTATTGATAATGCGGTTAAAACGGAATTGCAGGCCATTTCCTGATTGACTTTTCGTGAATTTCTAATAAATCGGAACACATGTTCATGCACCTGCAATTTCCTTGATAAAATTTAAATTTAAAACACACGTTCTGACATCGTGATAATACATTCGTATTTTACTTTACAGTTTATCAGGAAACCTATCAATTTATTCGTTAAGAGCCTGCAATCCCTTTTTAATCGGATTAACAATATTTTGATGATATTCTTAATAAATTAGCCAAACTTGTTTTTCTCCGTATGTGAATTAAATTTAGTAAAACATTTTTAATTGCATAAGTCATGTAACTCGTTCCATTCTGCATTCTTACAGACAATATTTTATAATATAATGTTAATGTTTTTGTTTGCATATAATTTAAAATATATTCAGGATAGTTTGAAACATTTTTTCAATGGAATTAATAAAAAAGCGAACAGAAATTCTCGTCTAACAGAGCAATATGCATCTAAATAATTACAACTCTCTTCTGAATTCATGCATTTGAAATGTTATAAAATTTATAAAAAAATACATGAACGCGTAAAGAATTTTTTCAACGGAATCCACAAAGGGCAAAATTAAATTTATTTTCCTGGAACGTTGCAATATAGCAACATTTCCATCGCAAAAAGTGTGTGTACTACCTCCTGCATTCCTTCAGTCGAAACGTTGTAAGCAAAAAACTTCGTAAATACAGAAATGTTTGAGGTATTTATCAGCGCAGAATCAACAAAAACCTGTTCTGATATACTCATGAAAACAATTCATGAAAAATACAAGCTAAAACGTGGACGGTAGTGCCATGAAAAATTTAAGATCATCGGAATTCAATGCCTATCCGGCATGCGAATGATAAATTGAAAACTTTTATCGTGTGCCGAATGTAAAAAACGTTTTCCCCGCGATCGCAGACATTTTATTATCAGGTTGAATACCATTTATTTTATCGTTCACTCCTCGATGCGATGCTGTACCTATAATCTGAACACTCAAAAGCAATAGGTCGGGAATATGCTCAAATCTCAAATGTGCTTTCTTCCTTTTCCCATTGTCAATACTTAGGGTCCAACAGCCGATCGATGACTTTTATCGATTTACGCAATATTTTGAAAGATTTTTGGATTAATCAATGTATATATTTATGAAAAGTTGTGAATTATGACTGCTGTTAAGACATTTTGTAAGTGGAAATCAACAAACTAAACAATCAATATCACAAATCTAGGACCGTCAGTTAATATATACAGCAAGATTAATTCTCTAACCAGGATTTTTAGGAAAATATACATGATAGCCTAAGGGAAACGTAATGTATATTTTTTCTTTGGTAAAGTACGAATTAATGAGAAAAATACGATAACGTTTTTTTATATAAGAAATAATATTGAATAAAAAAAATTCTTTAAAAAAATCGGTTGACAAAGAGTGCGTGTAAACTTATTCGCCGGTTATTAGTTCTTTATCAGTTTAATCCTCTGCAAGCTATCTATTGCCGCGAATACACATTCCAGTGTAAAATCATGCTTTTAGCGAGGAACTGGCTAACTAAACACGTGCTTGTACGTCAGTAAACACACGCTAGCTACAGGCAAGTTAGCTACTCATATCTCTAATTTCGTGCGCGTAGCTGGCCAACATGGAAGTCCCGGAAGAAATAGGAAACTAATTTTATTTTCGTGATGCGGATCTGTTTTCCACATGCATTGAAAGCTGCTATAGTACACAATATATTTTGGTAGCTATTATCAATTTGCAAAAAGAGTTATAAAACTGTCACGTACGTGTCCACTTTGCTAGCTACTGAAAAGCACGTTCAGACATGCTGTGTGTCCCCCATCACTACCCACACACTTCACACCGCGTGCCACAGGAACACTTAAAATCAAACGCCGTGCGATTGAATAACATACCAGCTACCAGCATGCGAGTTCCTAGCAGCGACACGGTATGCGTATTTCCTTTTCTGTGTTCAATGGGAGGCACTACCGCAGTACTGCCTTGAAACACGCACGGGTTTGTTACGCTAAATTTCTTTCTCAACTCTAGTCCTGCCTCCTTTTGAACACGGAAAAGGAAATACGCACGCGGTACGCGTGCCACTGGCACGCTGAAGACCGCTACTGCAATCATTTTTTTTATACCTCTAGAAGCTCAGTGATATGAGCGTGAAATGCGGAGTTATGAATTGAACCAGAGACCCAGACTCGAGACTCAAGCGTAGACCACTGCACTACAGAATTAATCACATCTACATAATATAAGATTTTACAACAAAGTTGCTCCACCTACAAATAGTACAGAAAATTATTAAAAACTTTCAAAAAATTGCCTCAAATCGATTTTTTTAATTATCGACCCATTTTGTGCACACCAGTGTTGGAGAAAACACAGTACATAGTTACTTACAATATGTACATTTCTACATATTTATATTTACACCTTTACTCAAAACCCTGATGTCAATTGATCCGATTTATATAAATAACATCATAACTGTTTACAAATTAATCTGTGATACCTATAACTGTTTTATATTTTACTGTCCAGAATAACTTCCCTCACTTATTCTGTTTTCAATGTTCGTTTTAATGTCCGACCAAACATATTCTAAAGTGTAGGTTGCTTTCATAAATGTACATATTTTTAAGAACGTGACAGTTCACTAAAGTAGAATTTGTCTTGTTTTTTCTTTGGGTATTGCAAAAATAAATCAATTAATTTATTTTTATGTTTTTGAAATACTAATGCAATCTTTATTGACGTTTAAGAAGTTTTGATTGCTTGGTTGAATTAACAATACTCTTTGAATATCAATTTAAGACAAGATCCTTGATAATAATTATTTGTTCAGTTCACTTGTTGCCAGAATCTCAGATGTTTTCTGTGAATATTAAAGCTTTGATGTCGTAATAATATTATCCTTTGTATGTAAATTTCATTTCGCACATTATCATAACTAAATCTTTCTGTTTGTTGAAGATTTTCTTCGGGTGAGGCGCCCGTGGAAACATTTTTAAGAAACTTTACATTTGCAAAGTAATGCTTAATAATTGGTATTACGTTCATACCCCATCTGTTGAGAGGTAAATTTAAAAATTCAACAAGTTATTTCAATCAACTTTAGAACAATTGTTTTCATAACAAATTAAATGTTTTAAAATAAATTTCATCAATAATTATTGATACAGAAATTACACAGATTTTGATAAGGGACTTCGAAATATTATAAATAAAATATAACTTTGCTTCTCAGATTCCTTCTGATATTAATTATCTGATTGTTTGTCAGATTCCTTCCAAATTTCCTTCTCAGATTCCTAATAATATTCCTTCCAAGTTTCCTTCTCCGGTTCTTTCCACGATTCCTTCTCAGATTCCTTCTAAGATTCCTGTTAGATTTCTTAATAGATTTCCTCTCAGCTCCTTTCTAGAATTTCCTCTTGAGTCGTGGTGATTGCTGCCATTGCCTCAGATATATGAACTCTGCAATTTTATATAACACTTTCCTGAATGCATCCAAATATCAAACTGTTGACCACAATCAAACTCTGGATCCCCGGAAAAAATACGAAATTTTCCACACTGCGTTAATGCAACTGTTAATACAGTGTCCCTGTGCAAAATACCAACAATTAATCGTCATTATCACGCGCAAGCGGGCGGCGGTCTGTCTCTCCGCTGTCTACCACACATCACAATTTTTACACAACCATAGTAACCACTGTAAAGTTCAAAAGCACAAATAACAGCGTGAAAACGGAATTCTTTACGGTGAGGGGTGCTGCTGCGGCTAATGCGCTGGCGTGGCACCGCAGGTCCTCGGGGTAGAGGCGGAGCAGTCTGCTGCTGGAGTAGGGGGGCCCCGCGTAGTGCGCGCCCGAGCGGGTGCACTCGGCGGGCGGGGGCAGTCGGCCCGCGGGGCCCGACTCGCGCGCCCAGCGCCGCACCCAGCGGGCCAGCCAGGCCACCCCGCAGTCGCAGGGTAATGGGTTGTCTGACACTGATAATCCACCTGCAAATTAACGTAATTTATCAACTGACACAAACGTCGGAATCATTTAACTAGCATCAATCAGCAAGTGAATTAATCAAGTGAATCAATTGAGTGAAGCAAACAAGCCAATCGATCTAGTGAATTGATTGAGTGAAGTATCAATCCTGAATTACCTGTTATTCCATTAAATCAAACAAGTGAATCAACGGCAATCATCAATTGGGGTAAAGAATATTTTTTGCTTATGAAAACCATTTAATTATTGATTGAAATAAAACGGTTTCTGATAAAACCATTTTTTATTTTCTTTTCAGTAACATACCTTAGAAAAATTGAGTTATAAAAATGCAAAGGCCAAAAATTTAAAGCACGCGTTACGATTTTAAAATAATGAACTTTGTTATATATTTGAAGATATTTCTTTGATTTCATTAACCTAGCAATTTAACAGAAGAGATTTTGGTTTGACTCACCAGCAATCAATTTGGTTGCGAACCTCTCCCAAGTAGTTGAATTGGGATACAATGTGGAAGGGCTCAGTGAATTCAACTGGTTTTTGGTCAAGTCCAGAGACAATTGTGGCACCTTTCCAAGGTCCCTCAGTAGTCCAGCAGGCAGTTCTCTTATACTGGTCTCTGTGATCTGGACATTCAGTTCATAGAGCTTATCAGCGCCTTCGAAACAATCTGCAGATATTTTCTTCAACCCTAGTCCAGATATCTGTATATGTCTTAATTTGGGCACGAATACACCATTAAGTTGGTCATCGATGTAGTCCTCTTTTATGTAAATATGGATCTTTTTGATTCCAGGGACCTCAGCAACTAAAGGTCCTAAACGAAAGCTTTTGATGCTCGGCATTGATTCAGTTCTCAAAATTGACAAGCTTTTTAAAGTTGACAATGTATCTTGTTCGAAGTGACTTAGCTTGTGTAAATTTTTGATGTCGAGATGTACAAGATTAGGCAATCCAAAAAAGCTGTTTTTATTCAAGGATTGAATGGGATTCTTTGATAAATCTAGAATCTTGAGATTTGGCGTGTGTGACCAGATCTGTGCAGGCACAGATGTTAAAGAGTTTCCCCTCAAATAAAGATATCTGAGTGAATTCAAATCTTTTACAGCATTCTCCTTGGCGCCTTCGATAAAATTGAACGTAAGATTAAGCGAAGTCAGATTTCGCAGCGGAATAAAAGGAAAAGTTTTTAATCCAACGTTCGAGAGGCTTAAGTATCTTGTTATTGGGAGATAATGCAGAAGTTCTTTGAAATTCGCTCTCACGTTATTCGAACTTAAGTCCAATTCTTGGAGACTGCCAAGACTGTTGAACAGGTTGTCGGAGAGAATGGTTAATTTGTTACTACTTAGGTCGAGACTTAAAAGAAAGGGAGTTTCCTGAAACAGCGTGCTGTCCAAGCTTTCTATACTATTGTGACTTATGTCTAAGTGCCGTAAGGTAAATCCCACTTGTGAAAATGCCATGGCTGGCAGCATTGTGAATTCATTCACGCTTAAGTCTAAGTGTTCCAGCATTGTGTTCTTGAACACGTCTCTCGGTAATGACCGCAGATGGTTCCTTCTCAAGTTGAGAAACCTTAAATTGTTTAAATTTGAAAACTGTTCAACGGACACCTGCTCTATTCTGTTGTGGGATAAATCAAGTATTTGCAGTTTTTTCAGTCCATAGAAAGCTCTCCTCCTGATGTAGCCTACGTAATTGTGGTCTAAATTTAATATTTCTAAAACGTCTAAATTCTCGAACGCGTTTGTATCCAAGTGTCCGACTTCGTTATAAGACAGCACACACCGCTTTAGCTTCTTCGACATTTTGAATAGAAATGGCGTGGGAACATCTGCCAGTCGATTGTGCGCCACGTCGAGCGTCTCGATATTTGCCTCGGGGCCAGTGTCATCCAGCAACACTATTTCATTTCTACTTATATTTAATAAAAACGGCATATCTACGTCGGAGACATTGTGAAACGCTCGCAGCGAGAATTCTCTTATTTGGTTCTTCTGCAATTCCAATTTCAGTAGACTAGGAAGATCATAAAATGCGCGCTCCCCGATGTCGGTCACCAAATTGTCGAATAGCGCTATGTGCATTAACTTCGGCACATTTCTGAAAGCGTTACTCGAAATATTCCGTATTCTATTGACTGAGAAATCCAGTATTTGCAGTTCAGAGAGAAAGCTGACGGTTTCTGGGTCTATAACATCCAATAGGTTATATGAAAAGTTTATTTCTTTAACACTTTCCATGGAATGTGTATTGAAAAAATCAACAGGTATACTGGTAATCCGATTAAATTCTAAACTTAAGTACTGCAGCCGGTGCAGGAATACGGCTGTATCCGCGGAGAGCGTTTGAATGTTGTTATTATCAATAGCGAGTAGTTCCAGACTCGACAAGTGCTTTAATACGTCTACGGGGAAATCGTCTCTATACATGGAGAAAGACATTTCTAGAATTTTCAACGTCAGTGACATATTTATGAAAATGTCAGGATGCACGTAGTGAATATCGTTGAAACTTAGACTGAGTTCCTTCAACTGCGGTAGAGCAGAGAAGATGCCAGCATCCAGTCTAGTAATTTTGTTACTTCTCAAGTATAATGTTTTGACAGATTCGCCCCAGATGTCAAAATCTCCATCTTCGATGTACGCTATAAGATTATATCCAATATCGAGATGAGTCAAGGAACAGTTTTTCAAAGCTTCCCTTGGAATAAACGATAGTAAATTTCCATTCAGAGATAATATTTTAATATGTTGCGGTAGATAATCAATATTCATAATTTTATTGGACGGTATATACAATTGTTTAAGTCGTTTGAGTTCAAGAATAGCTCGTGGAACTTCTGTCAGCTGGTTGTGTTCCAAGTCTAAATGCTCCAAAGTATGCTCCAAGCCATGAAATGCCATGTCATCTACGTACTCTATTTTGTTGTACGATAAAATTAGCTTCACCGTGTTCATTCCCTTGAATGCATTAGCTGGAATGACCCGAATGTGATTGAGCTCGAGACTTAAGTGCCTTACGACTAGTGTTTCGTTAAATATGTTACTAGGCCAGGTTTCGAGCCCATTGTCTCCGAGCTCGAGTTTTTCTAAACTCTTGTGGTGTTTGAAAGTAGTTTGAGATATCCTGTGAATTAGATTTCCTTTGAGATTCAGCGATTGCAAATGGTGGAGATACGTAAAGAGCTCAAACGGGAAATGTTCCAGAAGGTTGTTCGCCAAGTTCAATGACTGTAAATTTATAGGAAATGATTTTCTTGCAACATATTGAATTCTGTTATTATCAAGATCCAACTTGTTCAAATGTTTCAATTGAGTCAATGATCCCATGGTGATGTCAGTCACATAATTCCCTGTTAGAATCAGGCTGGTAAGTGAATCTTTCATATAAGCCCAGTCTCCAGCCAAGTTAATGATGTTGTTACTGCAATAATACAGAAATTAGTTTTTATAAAGATTTTTATCTAAAATACGAATTTAATATACGAAAGAATTGAACTTACTTTTGAAGATTCAACCAATTTAAGATCTTTAACATTTTCAAGATGTTGAATGGAATATCCGGAATTTCATTATAGCCGAGGTCCAGAGATGACAAAGTTTGTGACATGGAGCTGAAAGAAAATACGATTGAAGGAGTCGTTTTCGCTAGCAAACCCAAATCTAATCAAATTAGTGAAACGAGTATAAATATTGTGACTATTATGTGGTTTCATTATATTTTGTATCCTCTTCTGTTTTACACAACAACAACAAAAATTATCAATCACAAATGGTTCACCAAATGAAACAACCAGTAAATTGTGTAATTATACTAAATTGAAGAAGAAGATAATGCTAACACGTCTAAACGAAACATGACAAAGAAAATAAAAATTTAACTTACTTATACGATACTTCTGACCCTTATGTACTTTATTTATTGATTATTTTTTATGAAATTTTGACTTCGTGTTTTTTTTATTCTTACGATTATGACATTATTTTATGCATTTCATTGACGTTATATTATATATTTATACTCAATGATCTATACGTAATTTTTGACCGCACATTAAATTTATTTTAATTTTTATACAATATGCTTTTCAAATTAAAACAATTTATAATAATCATTTTTATGTTTTTATATTATTAATGACTTCAACCATCCTCAAAGGATATATTGAGTCGTATAGTTCCTATCTACGATAAGTCCACTTTCGTGAAATGTTGGCAAATTAATATTTTTTAATTACAAGGTTTTTTAAATAAAAACTAGAGAATTATTTATTAGGTGGGCTTTGTTGTCAAACTACGGATATACATAATAAGATAAAACCATTAATTTCATAATAGTTTAGGAGTAATTACGTAAATAATGATGGACTTATCGGCATTTGAAAGTAACTGTCAAATTAATCGTATATAGGAACTCACCAGCCTGTACTTATCGGTGTTTTTTCTCAACACCGTTGAAATGTGAATGACAAGTATAGGGCCAACAAAAAAAAATGATTTAAATGAAAAGAAAATATTTAATGTTTTATTTTTTTTAATAAAAGTTAGTTAAGAAAAGTGCATAGAAGAAAAATTAAATAAAATACAAATGTACTTACGAAATTTTTTTTTTCGATTTTTTTATTTTTTATAATTTTTTACAAAAAAATACGATGGATTAGAATATGTTTACAAAAAAAAACCTAAAAATATTATATATAAAATATTTGAAATAATATTATTTTGTACTCTAAACAAAAGTAAATAATCATTGCAATATTTAAGAATTAAACAAAACCAATTTTTGAATGAAACATAAAATTACTATAAAAAGTAAAAGCAGATATTTTATGATTACAATTTTTCTGTATTTATCACAAAATATTCAAAAACTATTGTGCTAATCAACTAAATTATAGAACAAAACACAAAAATATTATATAAAAGGAAATGCAGATATTTAGTGATTACAATTTTTCTGTATTTATCACAATAAATTCAAAAGCTATTGTGCGAATAAACTAAATTATAGAACAATATATATTATTAAAATGATGAAAGAAATGTAGCAATTTTATGATGATAATTTTTTTTTGATATTTTTTTTTGTATTCATCTCGATAAATTCAAAAACAGATATTTTATACAAAAATCGAGGATTTTCAATTATTAATTCTTAATTAAAACTCGTGGTTTTAAACAAAAACAAGTGTATTATTTTTATTAAAAAAACTTTTGTTAATTGGCCCATAATATTATGTACCTTACTTATTACAAGAAATAAATAAATAAAATAAAAACTTTTGTTAATTTGTTAATAGTATTGTGTACCTTACTTATTATTAGAAATAATAATAAAAAACTGTAATAAAAATTAAGCTTGAAAACAATAAATACAAACTTTAAAATTATTAAAAACAACTGAGCGAAGTTTTGAGATCACCCAGTAATGGCCGACTCTCAATGAATGATTCCACTCAAAATAGGAGATTTTTAAGGACCTATTACGGCTATCCACGTGTTTTTTGCAAGATTCCTTGATGATAACTCGCTTTCTAGATGTATTACCCGCCACGTGAACAACATTTGTGGTTATATCGGACATTATTTAGCTGTAAAAATGTATAAAAAGGCAGACACTTTTACAAAACAACTGCTTCAGCGGCCATGTTAGAATTTGAGAAATGCTTCCCCCCCATTGGCTGCCTGGACGAAATCTTTCTCGCTCATTTGCTGCCTGCACGAGCGGTGGACTAATCGGCTTTTGGAACATACTGCTCCGTGGATTTATCGTTGTTTGGAACTCATTGCGATTTTTAAATCCACTTTTCGTAGGTTTTTACGGCCGTTTTGAACTCATCTATATTTGAGTGTGCCAAAGAGCCGCTAGAGTAAAACTGCATCATTAGTTCATTTTTGGAGAAAAGTGGACTTATCGTAGATAGGAACTATACGACTCATATCTCCTAAATACTTCTGATTCTTATGTACTTTCATGCTTGATCTGACTGTGTACATTTTATGTCTTTATAAGTTTTCATATTATAGGTGTTATGTTGTACTACTTAACTACCCTCAAATGAGACATGTTATATTCTTTTGATCTTTTATCACTATATTATATCAAATTTTTCTGTATAAATTTTATGCAATATTTCTCCTTCAAATCAAGTTATCTCTTCTATATTATTTATTTACTACCCGTCTCAGAACAGATGTTGTCTAGTGAGACGGGTAACTTACCTACCAACATTGTCAAAAAACTTTTTTTCAATTCAATAAACGACCGGGTTGCCGGCAAACTATTATTATTATTAGTAAGCGGTCACAACTAGGAATCGAACGCAGGATCTCTTGTCTTACCGGGACAGCGTCTTAACCACTCGACCATTGGGAACTTGGTATTAAATGTCATATTTGTCGATTTCATATTTCAAAATTAACAATATTATCTTGCAAATAATTTTTACCCAAATTTTTGGCAGTTGTCTTTTTGAATGATCACAAATTTATAAAGAATCGGTTTGTAACGTAGATAGTGTTTCGAATAAAGATATGCGATTTTTATTTACATGGGATACCTATTTACGCTGTCCCTCTCAGACAAGAGATCCTGTGTTCGATTCCTAATTGTGACCGTTATCTTTTTTTATTTTGTGTGTCTTGTTCTATTTCCTGTTTCGTTTGGATTTTTTAGTATAATCTTCTTCTTTAATTATATATTATATTGATGGGTATTACCTTCAAAAGATGTAAGAAACAAAAATTACATATTATGAATTTACAAAATATATAAATTACATATATGAAATTACATATATGAAAGTCTCAATTTTAACAATAATAACAATGATTTAAGTCTTAGACAAAATTCACACAAAATTATTAATCATTAATAATAATTAATGACATGACTGAAAATACCCCAGCAGGTTCATTGGGTGAGAGGTTTGTACGTGTATGCAATAAACTGTAAACATTCTAGATTAATACACTTTTTGACAAAAAAAGCTTCTTTTACTTTGGTACTAAACTCTACAACAAAATCTCACTCTCATTCAAAAAATCATAACAGCATTATAACATTTAAAACTCAAATAAAATGGATAGAAAAGTAGAGTGAGATCAGAATTAGAAAACAGACTGAAAAAGAAACCATTAAAAAAAACCCACGTAATATATTTATAAATCTTTCAGTAACTTTACATCAGTCATGAAAATAAAAACATTTATTATTGTTAATGTTACCGTGTTCATTTTAAACAACTTAAATAAAACAGTAGAAGACCTAATAGAATTAGAATATACCTGAACGCCTTATCAGGTAAGGTGTGTATCCTGTTGTCCGGGAGAGCCAATGACTGGAGCCTTAAGGCGTCCAGCGCCCCACTCTCAACTCCTCGCAGACCAGCTCCCGCCACTTCCACGTGGACCAGCCCAGTAATGCTCAGTTCTAAAAATATAAATCATTGTTCGACGCAGCAAATTTCATGGAACCTATTCACCTACAGCACAGCTTTTATTATCTGAAATTCGTTTAATCGATTGTAACATTCATTTAATCGACTGTAAATTTCGTTTAATCGATTGTAACATTTAATCGATTAAAACATTAGTTAAATCGATTGTAACTTACATTTAATCGATAGTAACATTCGTTTAATCGATTGTTACATTCATTTATCGATTGTAACATTCATTAAACGATTGTAACATTAGTTTAATCGATTGTAACATTCTTTAAACGATTGTATCATTCGTTTAATCGATTGTAACATTCGTTTAATCGATTCTAACATTCATTCAATCGATTGTAACAGATTCCAGACAAAAAATCTGATATGAATTCAAACAAATTTATTTTCTCAGTACTCGTCAAATATCACAAAGGCTTACAAAAGTTGTCTAGAAATCTCAACATTATTAACTTTTATATTTTGCCTTTGTTAGAAGTCTATTTGAGTACAATTCTCCCAGTCTGGAACCCACATTACAATATTCATGTACCTACAAGCTATTTAAATAATACAAAACAAATTCTTACGCTTTCTAAGTTTTAATAATGAAACTCCAGCTATTTTGTTGAACTCTCTTTTTATTCTTACTAGGTATTTCAAAATAAAATTCTAAATGATGCATTTGATAGTCAAGAATTGATTTCATTGGTAAGCTTTTGGATTTCATTACGTGATCTTAGAAGTCGGGATTTATTTCAGTGCAGAAATTCTGGGGCTAACTACCGTATTATCTACTCCTCATTGCCCCCAAAATATTAAGGGAATTAATTATGCCGAGTTAGTGGACATCTTATATCCATCTCTAAATAAACACAAATGATTGTTTGTTAAGACAGTTCAGTTACGTATAAAAAGAAAAAGATACTGTTCCTATGCAAATCCCCTAAAAGGGGCTTTAATAAATAAAGACATAAGTCTTGTATTCGGAAAACGACTTCTTATTAAAATATCATTGTGGAGGAAGATAATACTAAAATATCATTGTGGAGTAAGATAATACTAAAAAATCTTAACGAAACATGAAACAGAACAAAATACAGCAAATATTTGAGAAAGGTAACCGTCTCAACTGGTAATATAACCCAAGATCTCTGTCTTACAGGGATAACGCATCAATCAACTCGACCATTGGAACCTAACATTTTACGTCGTATTTGTCGAGCTCATAATTAACAGAAATAATATTATCTTCATCTAATTTTTCACTATGCTGCTCTCCTTTTGAAAGTTCTAACGAATTTATTTGTAATCTAAATAGTGTCTCGGATAAACATCTTCGATTTTTTTGTTTATATGAGACACCTGTAAAAATATCGAAATGAATATTCAACTTTATTGGAATTACTTTTTAAAGATTATTACCATATGCTTATAAATCTGAACGAAACATAAAACAAAACAGGACACAGAAAAATAGAAAGGTAACAGTCTCAAAAGGGAATCGAACCCAGGATCTTTTGTTCTACCGGGACACCGCTCAAACCAAGCATTGGCGTATTAAATTGATGGGTATAACCGTCAAAAGTAATTCCAATAAAACATGGATTTTCTTATCAAAATGTTTCCCCAAAAACTGTTTTCAATGAGATGCCGGGTGTGAAGTTCGAGCATTAAAATGCAAATAATTTTCCATTATGAACCTAAACACTAGCGTTCATCGTTCATCTATCATTCGAGGGTAATTGGTAATTTGGTAACATTGTAGTCAGATAACTTTAATAAAGCAGTACAACAGCAAACTGTAACGCAAGTATGAGAATCCTGTCTGAGACTAACATCTAAAGAATTTCGAACTTTATGAAGGGACCGGATCAGATGAAATGGAAGATAGCACAATGGGTCCATGGTCTGAGTGCTCACGGGAACTATGGTAAATCATCTCCGCTTTATTCAAAAAATTAACAACACATGAAAAGATGAAGTTCTTGAGTGACGTGTGTACGCCTGTTACCTGGCAGTTTGTGGAGCGGCACCGCCACGCAGGAGATCTGTCCAGGGCGGCACCAGCACAGCGAGTTGAAGGAGCAAGGCCACTGTGCGCGCGCGCCTCCCGCCCACATTCCCATACACACCCATAGCGCCAGCGCCGCCCAGGGACGCATGCCCCCGCTGCTGCTGTAACAAAATACCACACATTATAGTCTGTTTTGAGACAAAACCTTCACATCGTCTATGGTAAACTTCTTGATGCAAATATAAAGAGTGGTTCTCTCTCTTTCTAACACTGTTTAAATCACAAGTCTCAGCGTAATACAGAATGAGATAGCATTACTTTTATGAGGCCGTGTGAGGAGAAAGATTGTAGGTAATTTCTTAGAAATTAATTTACCGAAATCAATTGTCCAAAAGACATATTTTTCGAACGGCAGTTCTACGAAATACACTTTTCTCGAAGTCTCAATTCTTAGAATAACAATTCTTCGAATTCTTGTCGAATTCCGCCGCATGCATAGGTTCTTTAAAAAAATATCACTATATTTCAACTTAAAGTCAAATAGTAGTGGTTGCTGGATTTAAATCCGACTCTGTTGCTGTTACATCGGGAGTTCCTCAAGGCAGCCTGTTAGGACCGTTACTATTTAATATCTATATCAATGATATTGGTCACTGCTTTTTACACTCGCAGACCATCCTATATGCAGATGACATGAAAATCTTCTCACCTATAAAATCAATCGAAGACTGTCACAAGCTGCAAAAGGATTTACAACGTTTAAACGCGTATGTTAATGCCCATTGTCTGCAATTAAATATATCCAAATGCTTCACCGTACGCTTTACTAGAAACAAAAACATATTTATACACGAATACTCAATTAATCATCAACCTTTATCTACCAAATCAGAAATTAAGGACCTTGGGGTTATACTTGATAGTAAACTGAATTTCAATAAACATATTGACCACGTAGTCACTAACGCATCTTCTATGCTGGGTTTCATAATCCGTTCCTGTAAACAATTCAAAGATATTGCTACTTTCAAAACACTGTATTTCTCATACGTTCGTAGTATCCTTGAATACGCATCACAAGTGTGGAACCCAGGCTATGCAATACATAAAAATAGAATTGAAAGTGTTCAAAATAGATTTTTAAGGTACCTTAATTTCCGCTCTTTTCGATCTCATATCAGTAATGAAGACTCTGCAAAGTTCTTCAATATACAGACGTTAACTTTCCGAAGAAATATAGCAGATCCGGTAATGTTATTCAAAATTACACACAATTTAATCGATAGTCCTGATCTTCTTCAACGCCTATTATTCCATGTTCCCAATCGCAACAGCAGACAGTCGCTTACTTTTAATCTCCCTCATTGTAAGACGAATTCCAAACAAAACTCATTTATCTACAGATCCACACACTCTTTTAACTTAAATTATTACCATATTGACATATTTAACTCGACTTTACGCGACATAAAACAAAAACTCAAAAATCAACAAAACTCAAACTAGAAGTTCAATTCCTATATATTCCCGTCCCTTGCCTCTTAATCCTTATCCTATATTTCCCCCTCCTCCCCCCACCCTCCTTTATTTTAATATTTTTAATATTTTCTAACTAAACAAGAAATTAATTTAAGAGAACATCTCTATGCCATTGTACACCATTGTAACACCATTAACTATTCATCAGTGGAAAGTTCATAATTGGCATAATTAATAATATTATTATTGTATCATTATATAATTAAAGATTTGCTGTCAACTTTTCCAAATAAATAAATAAATATCTAATGGAGACAACATACGAGTGGCACAGAGGCTTCACGCAGCAAGTGTCAGTACATCATCAAAATTTTAAGAGTTAATATGTCAAAAAATTGTATGGTCGAAGAAAACGTAGTCAAAGAATCAGCAGTTTCGAAGAATTGATTTTCGAAAAACTTATTACGTGAAAACGTTAGATAACTTGGAGAAATATGAACCAAAAAGACTCTAAGGTCTAAGGCCATCAACAAACAGACCCGGTACGGAGATAAGAATTGTTACTTCAAAGTTCTGAGTTCTTCTGCTATTGGCAGCACGATGTGTGCGCTGGCCAATAAATACTTATCTGGCAACACACGCAAAAAATCATCACTTTGCCGATGTCGGAAGATGTCAGAAGTATGGTCAATCTCATCAAAGTCTCGGGTCGTCCGTCTTCATCTATGTTCTTTTGACGATAAAAATGTTTTTAATAAACAGTGGAAAATGAAGATAAAAATAAATATATGAATACACATTTTACAAATGATTACAGTGGTGTATATTGTAGTACTGAGAAATAAGTACAGAAAAAGGTGCAAAAAATAAAGAAAATAGGTTGAAATAGGTAAAACTATGCGTCGGTGATATTGTATGCAACGTGAACACCTCACTAGGAGAACCTGTGCTGAGGTGTTAACGTGTTTGTGATTAAGTGTGACAGGTATTTATGTGTTGTAGTAGAAAGTTTTTTTTTTTTTCACAAACATATATTGAAACATTAAAACACACATTTATATGTGAGTGTATGTATTTTTGGATAATTCCTGAAGGACGTGTAAAATTTTTAATTTTACTTATTATATTTTAGTTATGTTTGGATTGGAATTATAATCTTTTGAATAAAGTGAATATCTTGATTTTTTATCCAGGCTACGATATTTTTTTTGAGAAATTTTGTAGATATATTTGCAGTCAGTAATTGTTTCAAAGTAATGAGCATACTGTTAAAAAGTATGGTTGCATAGTATTGAAAGTGTCTTTATCCGTGTGTGGTGTATGTTATCGGAATGTTCAGTGTTTTATTTGTTGAGGACCTGGTTTTTATTATGGCTTTTGGTTGATTTGTAATATGAAGATTATTATGGATGAGATGTAGGAGAGCAGTTTTGGTGTAAAGTTGTCTTATTGACATGATGTCTAGTGTTATGAAGATTTTGGTTGAGTCTGTGTAGAATGTTACTTGCAGTATGAGTTTTATTATTGCCTTTTGAACTTTTTGAATTGGGTAGGTAGGTACTTTATCGCTTGTAGTTAAAATAATTTTCCCTTAAATAGGGAAATAGGTTATAATAAGTACTTTATCGCTTATCTTAATTCATGACATAATGAAATTACACTTTTGAGAATGACACTTAAAATAATTTTCTGTTCAAATATTATATCATAGGTAGGTATCTCTTGTCTGAATTGTTGACATAATCAAGTTTCAATTTTTAAAACGACACCTAAATTCAAAACAAACCCTAGTTCATTGAACCAGAGTTAAATAGCAGTCACGAACAAACCCACAACCGAAATTAGTATATTTGCACCGAGAAAACATACTGATATAAAAATTGCTAATTTATTTCAAATCTCTTCAAATTATTCGTTTTCCTGTTAAAAACGAAACTGAAGGCTCTAAACGAATGAATTGATAGTTGATGATAATCATGTTAAACTTGTAGCAAAAAGAAATGTATTAATGCGACGTCGGAACACGTGTTCATAAAAATCATAATATTTTCGCATTTCATCAACATATTATACTAACAGGACAGGTGCATGAACACAGGTGCATGAACACGTGTTCCTATATATTCAGAAAGTGCTATCGTTTAGCTAGTTATTAAATAAAAAACGTATACATTATACTTTCTCCAATATTATCATTGAAACTTATGAATCATCGATTGCATCTCTTGTGAGTAATCAACGGCTCCATCAAGAGATTTTTTTTTTGATTAAATTTACTCACTTCATTAAGCTGAGCTTTTTTTTGAGTGGTTCAATTTAGAAAGACAAAAAAGAGATTGGAGTAAAGATTCAATAGTAATTTAACGGCTTTGAACTCCGCGTGCTCCCAGAATCCTCTCAGGAACTTTATTACTTGATTTACGAGGGATAAAATTTCAGCATAAAAAGGATAATAAAAACTTACATAACTCAAAGTGTCTATACTGACGACTGATATATTATTTTTGTAATATTCTATCAATTTTTTTATAAAATCTTATTGTTGTTATTCCTTTCTCACGAATTTGGAAGTCAAAGTTTAAAAAAAAACTATGTTTATTAAATAAATGTACTAAAAAATATATATTGCATCGTGAATGCAAACCGCTGCTATTTCCGCCTACAAAAACAAATAAAATCCAGACTGCTTTCCAGAACCACCAAGGTATTAGTGTACAAAACACTAATTAGACCAGTGCTTACGTACGCAGCCGAGACGTGGGTTCTAACTAAGAAGAATGAGCGAGCACTGGACGTTTTTGAAAGGAAAATTTTGAGGCGCATCTTCGGACCGGTTCTAGAAAATGGATTTTGGCGCAGACGTTATAACAATGAGCTCTATACTCTGTTTAAGGAGCTAAACGTCACAAAGTTCATAAAACTGGGAAGACTTCGGTGGCTAGGTCATGAGGAGAGAATGACCGAGCATCAAGAACCAAAGTCCCTGCTGAGCTCAAGACCGATAGGGAGAAGGAGCCTGGGAAGGCCAAGGTTAAGATGGAGCGACAACGTCCTCAAAGATTTGTCTGCCTTGGAGCTTCGAAACTGGAGAGAGCTGGCGCGGGACCGAGATGAGTGGAGGAAGATTCTTGAGGAGGCCAAGACCCACCAGGGGTTGTAGAGCCAAAAGTGATGATGATGATGACAATATTTATTTGTTTGACTGGGGATTGAACTTTCTTCGCCAGAGAATGACACTTAATTATAAGTGTGAACTTTTAAATGTCTGTTAAACCTTAAAAAATATATTGCTTGACTGTGGATTGAACCTTTTTCTCCAGGGACTGGCTAAAATCAGCGAACACCGCTATCACTGAATCCAAATCCTAATTTGATAACACCGAGATTTATTTCGTATATTAAATACTGGATTTTTTTATAAAGAAATCTATTTTCAGATAAAACTGTGTGTGTGTGCGTGTGTTGTCGACGACAAAAAGTCTATCTGCCGAGTTTTTTAAATGGGTTATTTTCTACTTCCAATTATGTTCAAATATAACAAAGAGCCATTCGCAAAAGTAATATTGATTGTTGAAAGATTGATAACAATCTACTGAGAATATGAACATAGAAAAAGACGCAGAAAAGAAAGATGATGAGGTAAGTTGTGACTGAAACTCGAAACTTTACTTAACCGAGAGTAGTGCAGTGACCAGCTCGGATTTTTAGACAATCTAAAATTTTAAAATCCATTAAAAACTCATTAGCTTGAACACATGTCGTAAATGCGAATAGTAGAAGAAGTAGGGGACTCCTGAGGAAGACATGAAACGATCAAATGAACCAGATACTTGAGTCGTGCCATTTTAACAGTCGTAATAACAGAAACATAAATATGAGACGATGTACGAATGTAAATGAGGCAACAAGCGTGTGTCAAGACCGAGTTGTTTGGCAGCCCGTTGTCTCTGTCCACTCCTGGGGGGAAACGGCATGATGGTTTATTATATATTTTTTAATTTACCCCACACAAGAGGCCTTGAGGAAAATGATTTCGCGCCAAACGCGCCTCTCAAGCAGGAAGATAGTTAGTTATATTAAAATATCAGTAATTAAACTTTATTGAAAGACATTTTCCAATATTTGAAAAATACAAACAACACTAATGAAATAAGTTCTATCGTGTCGAATTTTTACCTAACGTAAACACCCCTATACGAGGACGATGTCGATTTTCATCGTCGAGGGACGTAGGTTGCCACTGTACGATATACCTTTTCGATGTCATTTCACCATTATGATAGTACCTATTCGGAAACATTGCTGCATTGCGAAATGTATCGGCGGCATGCGAAATATTATTTCGAAACATCATTCCATTATTGCAACGTTTCTACTTTCTAACAAAAAATTATTTCTAACATCCATTTTTCTATTATTGAAACATTCTCATTACTAACATTTGCCATGAAATTATTTCACCGCCATCTTTATTAATACAAGCCGTGCTGTAGAAAATGAAGAGACATGTTTCCGGACTTTTGCACTGATTTAGCAGGTTTTGGTACTAATCCATGCTACTAACCTGTACTAACAGTTAGTACAGGTGTATATATAGTCACTATATTACTATATTCTAACCTAGTGCAAAAATTCGAAAACAGGTCTTTAACTCTCGGCTCATTTTCCGTATTAATTAAAGATATCAGTGATTATATCCAGAATTCGGACGTTTTCTACAATAAACAATTATATCGATTTCAATAATTTATTTTAACTCTTTATTGTGAATTCCGCGTCTCTACTGCTCCCATTTGGCCGGGCCAGTGGGACTATGGTATACCCGATTCCGACAACATATTCTGAGTCTGAAGAGGTGTGGTAGGGAAGGAAGTGGATATGAAGAAAAAGATTAGGAAGGTTTGAAAGAATTGGAATATTCACGGTCAAAGCCAATTCAAGCAACTTTCAATTCTTAATGCCGGTCTTTCAGCAAGTTAATAGTTAGGTCGGGTTGTATTTGAACCATTTATCAATTTCAACGTTAAAACATATTTTCTATGAAAGTTGTGTTCAAGTTCCGTTATTATTTTATCTTAAGCCAGATGTTTCACAGTACTCCAATAATAGAACTTGGATAGGACTTTCACAGAACTTGATTATTAAAATTATAATTTGAGGAATTGTTCGAATTCTGCGACACAAGCCGTCATTGGGGTATGGACTACTCTATTTTCATTTTTACATTCCATTTCGATTGTTCTCAACATTTTTGGATAATATCCAACATTCTATTTTTGGAATGTTTCCATCGTCAACATATCTACTTTATTCAATCATTCTATCATTAAAAATTTAATCTCACCTACCAATCATTCAATTGTAGAAGTGTTTCTCATTTTCAACATATTTCTGCAAATATGCAGCGTTACTACAGTAGTACCAGGCATGTATGTCATCATGAAGTAGTTCAATGGTCGTATCTTGTTTGATATAATATTGATCGGCGACGTTAACCATTCTTCTAAGCATTCTGTCTTGTTTTTACAAATTATATTTTTTTAATATAACATCTTCAATTTTTACTAGAAAAAGCTTCATAAAATAAATGCTTTCTTAATTGTCATAAGCGACTTTTCGGTTTATGTAATTTTTGTAATAAAATTAATTATTTTTATTATAAGTAATAATTAGTCGCCTGTAATATCAATACAAATTGAAAATATCTCCGAGTAAAAATAAATGCCCCCAATAGGAATTGAACCCGCACCTTCTGATGTCCGGTCAGATGCTCTGGACCACTGAGCCACGTGGGCTTATTTCCAACACGCCAAATAATTCAATATGTACTAGTACTTCAATCAACAATTACTGCTTCTGACCGGACATCAGAAGGCGCGGGTTCAATTCCCGTCTGCGGCATTTATTTTTTTCGTGAGATATTTTCAATTTATATTGATATTACAGGCGACTTATTATTGCTTAATTTTTTTTATCCTTTGTGCTATGCATAAAAACCTTGTCTTAAAAACATTAGTGTATCATTAAAAAAAAATAATAATAATGAATTATTTTTACTTTTTATCTGGTAAAGTCACAAGGATGAAATCCAAAATTGTTTTTTTAGCTATACAGGGTGTCCGGGGGTTAAGTGTATTAACTGCGGGAAGTGATTCTACATTATGGTAGAAGTAAAAAAGATTAAATAACTTTTTTCAAAATTCCAATTTTTTTTGCAATACTAAAATATTTTTCCACAGAAGAATATAAAATTTTTCCATTAAAAACAATTGAAATTTTTTTATCTAAAAACTAACTTAAAACGTTATATTATATTCTTCTTCGATGAATAGATAAATAATGAGGAACGGGAACTTCACAATATGATATAATATATTAAATTGTACAGGGTGTTAAGGGACGTGATGGTGATTCCTGACATTATTAAAAATATAAATGAAATTTTGGTATCCGGTGACATTTTTTTTTCTTCTAAAAATCAGCAGAAATTTGATAGTTAAAGTCGATGTGAGGGTTTGGGCAGTTATTAGGCTGAGTGACCAGTGAAGAGATAAGAATTTTTTTTTCTTGTTTTTGAAAAAAAAAAATTTAAAACCTTAAAAAATCACCCGATACCAAAATATCGTGTGCTTTTTTAACTCCAAATAATGTCAGGGATCACTGGTTAGATAGAGTAAGTCAAGTACGTCCCTTATCACCCTTCATATTATAATATATTACGTTATTAGCATTATAGAATAGACCCATCGTTCGATTAATGAAATGTTTCCACAATGAACATTTATGAATCACTCCCATCACTATACATATACAAGTGTATCTTTAAATACGGTATTCGTAGAAATGTATTCTCACCGATTTAAAAGTCCAATCGATAAATAAATGTCAGAGTGATGGCAGGCAATCTTAAATTGAATTAGGAAGAAGCCACAAAGACAATTAGGGAGAAATACAATACCCCCTCAGGAATCCTAATTTAATCATCGTGTCTACGGATTACAGGTACGCAATCAGTTACATATTCAAATATATACGGATTATAGCCAAATCTCATTTACATTAATTCTGGGGTGTTATTAATAACTAGCTGTTCCCCGCCACGCATTCGTGTGGCTCATTCGCAGATAGGGAAACAATAGCGCATGTTGCTTTTAAGTCCAACAATTTGCGCTGTTTAAAAAAAACATGTTTGTCAAACAGATGGCGCTGGTTTTTTCATAAATAATAATAATAATGTTGTTTTCAGCTGGACAGAGCGGTGTGTGCAATGTTCTGCCTGCCATAAAAGTTTACATTTAAGTTAATCAATAAAGAAATAAATAAAAATAATAAAAAATGAATACATTGATGAGCACATTAGGACTTTATGGTGGCTTGAGTGAAATTCTTCATCTCTGGTGTAGAGGCGCTCCCTGCCACTGGGCAACGGCCTGGACAAGAGTGTTGTCCGATCTCTGGTAGAGCTGACTCGTCCCGGCTATTCTGTGGCGCATTAAAGCTGCGAACCCATGCACCCTTCCTTCGGTGAACATCTGTGAGGCGCTGCATCGCCAGGGGAGGCCAAATAGGGCTCTGTATGCGTGGTTGTACTGAACTCGGAGTATGTTCATGACGCCTTGTGTGTATGTCGTCCATAGCTTGCTAGTGTAGAAGCTCATACAATATGTTTGGAAAAGTTGCTTCTTCACCGGAGGACTGCATTTGTTGAATCTTAATAAAGAAACATGTTTTAAAATGTCACAGGTAACATCTATTTGTCGGAAATTTAAGATTTTTAACAAACGAACATTGACAATTTTGTTTATGTAGACTAACTATACCCCGCCACGCCTTGCTGTGGCTCAGTCTCTCTGTGCAGATAGAGAAAGAATAGCGAATGTTGCTTTTATGTCCAACAATTGTTTTTTATGGGGCTGTTTTTTAAAAAAAGCACGTTTCACGGGTGACATCTATTAAATAGATATATAAAAACACACGTGTATTCGAATGCAACGTAGTGTCAAAATTTCAATCGGATTTTTAACAAACGAATATTTAAATTTGTTATTTATATAGATAGGCTAGCGTAGTCCCTTAATTTTTTTTATATTTAAAGTTTGTGAGAAAGCCTGGAGACATTTTTTTTTCTTTATTCTTAAAGTTTTTCGTACAAAGTTTTTTTTATATGAGATATAAGAATGAATTATAATAATAAACAAAAATATATTAGAAGAAGGAACTCATAAATATTTGAAGGTAAGATTAAAAGTAAGTGATCATTTAAATGAGGTAGATCTTAAAAATAATTAGTTTACCTGTCGTGATAAAAATATTGAAAAATCTCTGGTTTTCACCATTGAAGTAATAATCATGTATTGTTTCATAGTGCTTTCACACAAACGAAGTATTGAATTCCGTAAGTCTAAACTTAAGCTTTAGGATGCACAGTTTACACCCGCGCTGTGCAAGCGGGTTCCCTACAAAGGATCCCTGACATTATTTGAAAATAATAGAAATCAAATTAAAATAGGAGTATAAAAACAACATAACGTTACTTGTAGAAAGAATTGAAATTAAAAGATAGATTAAAGAATAAAATAGTCATATTTTTTTAAAAATTTTAAGGTAAAATAATTAAACATGCATAAAATAATACACAACACCATGTTATTTTTTAGCAATAATTTACTAGCCTGAGACACCAATATAAATTGAAAAACCGTCCGAGAAAATATAGATGCCGCCGACGGAAATTGAACCCGCAGAAAAATTGATTGCCGGTCAGCTGCTCTGTCAATTGTGCTACGTAGGCTTATTCAAAACCTGCCAAATTATTCAATATGTACTGGTATTTTTCATTCAACAATTTTTGCTCATTAATATTTGTAGGAAAGGCAATGATAATTCTATATATCTTACTAGCTGGAGCGAGACATATTATATCTTAATTTGTTGGTGAAATATTTTGACTTGTCAAATATTATTATTTTAATGATAAAGTCATGTTTAAGATACAGGTTGTTTGTTATGCAAAGCATGTAGGATAACATATAATTTTTAATTTCAAATAAAACAATAACTTAATACTGACCGGGTTTCGCTACAACTGTAGCTTCATCAGGGCTGCGGGTATTATACAGTCAAACACTTATTGTTTTATTTTTAATTATAATGTCACATCACAAAGTGCCTCAAATGAATAGGTGTTTGAGGCTAATAATTATTTCTTTAACATAATAAGTTATGTTATATTTATTTAGTTATATTTGTGCTATGTATAACAACCTGTCTCGTAAACATTAGTTTATCCTTTAAAAATATTATACTCAATACACACATCATTTTATTCACTGGTACCTTGTAAAATGGATTAAACAACAAAAAAGACAATATTACCAAAATGTCATAGCATAAAATAAAAATAAAACCTACACGTAACACACAAAACCAATATAAACACACATCACTCACAAACACACAAGATTATAAATTAAATGTATTATTTTATCTTATATTGTTGATTGTATTTAGATTATATTTTCATATTATAAAATGAAGGCCTCAGCACGGGCAAGCCACCCAGTGAGGCCAACATTACTGGAAAACTTTGAAATGTAAAAAAAAAATATTGTACCAAATAAAATAAAAAATTAAAAAAATATTAGATTTTTTTTTCATTTCCGCCTTAATTATTGTATTTAATTTTATTTCAATTTATTATTTTAAAAAAATGGGGGCCTTAGTACGGAAAAAGCACCCAATGAGGCTCAAATGATCAAATAATCTTTTTAAATATGTGAAGTCATTATACGAGATAACAAAAAATAAAGAATATTTCAGGTAAAGAAAATTTGTTTAATTTAACAATAAAAATGAATGAATAAGTATGTTGACTTATTTTAACGTTGTGAAAGTAATTATTTAATATTTGCCTCAGGATTGAAGAACATTGATCTAACACAGGGGTGGCCAAACTTTTGACCTGTTCGGTCTACTTGCGTTAAAAATTATTTCTTGCGGTCGACTGCAAGGTAGAGTTTAAAAGTGACAAAATAAAACTATTTTGTGATAAATTTGTAAGAATTTATTAATGCAATGTAACATATAAAAACATTTCATTCAGCTTTATGTTTTAGGGTGGATGTTTGACACTGCATATTCTGTACAAGCTTATCATATTGGGGAGTGTACGAAGTAACTGCGATTCGCAAACACGAAGTTAAGTGGGCATCTGTTATGCGGGAACGATGTTTGGTTTGTATTGCATTCATCGTTGAAAATGTTGATTCGCAAAGATAGGTAGAACCGAAAAACGACGTCAAATATAAAGCTAACTTTCTTAGACGTGGAATCTTCTCATTGAAACGCGCGTAGCGAGGCGATCCGCATTTAGTTGCCTACTCACGCACATGCACTCATCAATACTGTTGTTGCGATGCGACCAAAGCGTGTGAGTGGGTACCTTATTCAGTCCTTCGCGCGAATACATCTCAAAATAATATTATTTTGTCATATTTTCCTATTCACTTGATTTTACTCTCGCGGGCTACCTAAATCAGCTTCGCGGTCGATCGGTAGACCGCGGTCGACCTGTTGGCCATCCCTGATCTAACACTATCTATGCATATAGTGGTGTCGAAAAATTTCGACTCCACTGTATAAGTTGGCATTTGAAGGTGCTGCTGGAATAAGCCCTTTGAAAGATCAGTCCCAAAACTATCTTAAATGCTATTTAATTACAACGGACGCCAAACTCGATGGATAGTATTCCTCAATATATTAAATCTGGCCTTCTAAAACATAAGATTAGCCCAAATTGGAATATAGAAGAAAAATGACTAACCCGTCGCAGTTGGGGCCACCAAGTGTGTCAACATCACTGTTAAGATGAATATAAATAATACTGAATTCATTATAAGTTAGGACGAGTTGTTTCACGAAATTGAAAAATTCATCAAATTTCAAGGATGATTTATAAGTTCTGTGAAGGTTCTACTCAAATTCTGTTATTATTTCACTTTTTTCAAGCATCTAGCCTACAATGATCTGTTATGACATCATTATAGGCAAATTTCAGTTGTATGAAATATTTGGCCAATAATGATATAGTATCAGAACTTGAATAGAACCTTCACAGAACTTGAAAATCGGCTTCGTAATTTTATGAATTGTTCAAATTCTCTGAAACAACCCACCCTTATATTCCGCGGTCTCTTTTATACCTCACTGGTAGTTCAGTCATTAAGGCGAAGCTTATTGCTAAATAGTGATTTTCGATTAATCTTTATAACGAATCGGTTAACATTATAAATACCAAAAAACATGCTTTAGATAAATTGAAGCTTTTCCTACCGTTTCCTTTGAGTAGAATTCAAATAAAAAATATTTTCTCCAAATAAAATATAAATGTAAACTACTAAAAAATGTACTTATTCAATAGAAATATATGAAAGTAAACGAAACAAATTTAAAAAATACAATATTATGGCTAAGACTATCTGTGACAGTTTCCCTTGGTTAACTTTTTTGCGATCTTATAAAATTGTTTACAAAATAAATAAAATCCTTTCTTCTAACATAGCAAACTTATTTTGTGGCACCATTTTAATTGAAATTAATAAAATACTTAGTTTTTACCACATTTATTGTTTATAAATACCAACATGTTTCATGAGCAACGCTCACTTCTTCGGGGTTTTAATAATACTTCAGGGTTTTAATAATAGTATTATTAAAACCCTGAAGAAGTGAGCGTTGCTCATGGAACATGTTGGTATTTATAAACAATAAAAGTGGTAAAAACTAAGTATTTTATTAATTTCAATTAAATAAAATCCACTTTTGCGCTTAAAATCGAGCGTTTTTTTACTTCGTTTGCCAAGCGATTTAAATGCCTATTACCTGTATTCGTGATGAAATAAGGCATATCAAGATTATACGCATTTTTGGCTTGTAGCTCTTAATCAAAAATTCATGAAAACAAATCTAACATTCGGAAAAAAATACTAAGTGATCCTAATAGGAATAATGCATGATGATCAAAGGCCTAGGAAATGTTTGAAAATGTTAATGTTTTTGGGAGTCCCTAGCCAAATAAAATATTTAATGGTATGCGCCATACTCCTTTTATTGCTCGCGTCATATTATGCGTCATGAATGTGGGTTACTGCTGTCGTTTTTCCTGTAAAAATGTCCTGCTAACGTCGGCGCTAAAGAGAGGTCGAGAGTGTTTTGCGGCCGTTAAATCTGTGGCACGTGGTCAAAATATAATAGAATCAAAATGACACCATCGATCTGTTTCAAATCTAGTTTTAACTACAGGATTTTCCAATAAGAGGTGTTATTTTGATATTCAATGGTAAAATATCAATGGTTTCGTTGCTTGTGTAGCACGTAGCGCCGTCTTGTTGAAAGCAAACGTTTTCCAGATCAATACCATCCAATTCCGGCCATAAAAAAATATTAATCGTCTCTCGATAGCGCAATCCATTCACCGTAACTGTTGCTCCAGCCTCATTTTCGAAAAAGTAAGGTCCAATGACTCCGCGGGACCATAAACCGCACCAAACAGTCACACGTTGAGGATAATGAGGCTTTTCAACAATAACTCTTCGGTTTTCCGAGCCCCAGATGCGATAATTTTGCTTGTTGACGAAACCACCGAGGTGGAAATGGGCCTTATCACTCAAGATGATTTGCATTTGATTCACTAATGAGAATTTTAATAATTTATTGTGTATCGTTCCATTTTTATTAATGGCGTAGTTTCTACTTGTCAAATGTCAAAAAATGACAGCTTCAAAAGTAACATCTACTGAAATAGAGAAATATAATATAATTCAAAATAATACCTCTTATTGGAAAACCCTGTACAATAAAAATAGCATAAAATGCAAATAAAAAAAGATTAATAAATAGATTAAATGTTTGCTGGGAATTAAATTTATGACGGCCTCTCTCTGATAAGGATCTCGACTAGCAATCCGAAGGTCGCGGACTCAAATTCCGGCGTGCGCAAGTAAATTTTAATTGATTTTTATAATAATTCACAATTTCATAATTAAAATTATTTATAGCAAACTTGTGGCACGTTTCAGATTGGAAGATACTCTCAGTATCGCCCCGGTGTAAGATCACCTTACATAATTGAAACGTTGCTTGCACACGTCATTTGGCGACCAAATATGAATACCAGGTACCTTACTAACTTCCTCTTCCTCCTCTTCTTCCTCTCCTCTTTACCTTCAGTCCCACAACATACACCCATTGGAGATGCCATAGTCCCACTGGTTCCAGACGGTTAGGAGCAGTTGGGACTTTTCCTTAGTTTTTTTTATGTGAATATCGCACAAGAGTTTCAGAGAATAAGTAGACTGTGGCATTCCCAAATGGGGAATGTTGTGTGACTAAAGGGAGTGGGGAAGAGAAGGAAATGTGTAATTAGAAGAACAAGGTTGGGAAGTAGGTACCTGGCTTTGCAGATCTTGTCACTAATCGCGGTTACAGCCATTTCAAACAAGTTTTAGATTCTGAATAGTGGTATTTCACCACGGCGACAATAAGAGTATCTACCACTTTTAGATATCTTATTTCAATGAATCTGAATAGGCTCACAGTCAAATATTTACTACAGGCAAATAATGTAAAATATCCATTATTATCTTATTTCAATGTATCTGAGTAGGCTCACAGTTAAATATTTACTACAGTCAAATAATGTAAAATATCCATTATTATCTTATTTCAATGTATCTGAGTAGACCCCTAGTTAAATATTTACAACGGGCATATAATGTAAAACGTTCATCATTATCTTATTTCAATGTATTTGAGTAGGCTCCCAGTTAAATATTTACTACAGGCAAATAATGTAAAATATCCATTATTATCTTTGGGAGGAGGGTTTTTTAAATTATTATAATTTGAACACCCTCTAAGAGTCCCGACAACTCCAAGCAATAGTTATTTTTTAATGGAACGTGTTTAAATTTCCAAAATAGATTGTTGAGGTTTTTGCACACGTAGTTACATTTTTCAGTTATACACTTTTGCCACTTACCTTTTAATATCAATGTAATATCAATAGTAAAGAATGATAAAAAAGCAACTTTAAAATCGGGAAATTTACAGTGTGTACACAATCGTATCTTTTCCAAACTTAAAAATCCTGATCAAACTGTGTTAATTTTTATAGGAACGACCTTTCTTTGACCTTCGAAGGTTGTACTCATCAACGTTATTTTCATTTTTAAAAAGAATTCCTAGGTTCGATTCCCGTCATCTTTTTATTTTCATTGTCTTGTTCAGTTTCATGTTTCATTTCGATTTATTAGTATTGTCTTCTTTTTCTTCAATGATATTTTATTACAATTACATTACATTTAAAAAAAAAATTCTAATAAAAATTGAATATTCATTTTGAAATATTCAATATTCAAATTCAATAATAAATAGAAATTAAGTGTGTTTATCCGAGACGCTATCTAGGCTACAAACCAATTCTTTAGAATTTTGTGATCATTAAAAAAGATAGCTGCCGAAAAATGGGAATAATATTTGAAATATGAGATCGACAAATAAGAATAATAATTAGGTAGAGATAAGTATAAGATAATCGAGTGGATAAAAACGTTGTCCCGGTAAGACAGAGATTCTGGGTTTGATACTCAGTTGAGACCGTTATCTTTTAATCTTCAGTGACTTGTTCCGTTTCATGTTGCGTGTGGATTTTTCTAGTAGTATCTTCTCCAACGATATAAAAAATGTGTTCGTCTGAAGTTGACGTCATTAATGGAGGACTAAACGCAGTTGGCGTTACCAAAAAATTGTCCAAAGAAGCGAAGTTATGCAGTCCACAATGACGTGCTGGTACATACCCTGATGTATGGAAGTGAGGCATGGAACTGGCAAAGAAAGGATGAAAGTAGATTGAATGCTGTTGAAATGAGATCCCTGAGGCGTATGTGTGGTAAAAACATGTATGATCACGTGAGGAATGTGGAGATCCGCAAAGAATGCAAGGCTGATGTAAGCAAACATAGTAAGATTAAGAAAGGGACGCTTAGATGGTTTGGGCATAAAGAGCGAAGAAAGGAGTGTAGCCTTCGTTGCAGCCGAACGCGTCGTGTCGTCCTCGAACCGCTTTGTGTTTCTTTTTTAGTATTTTCAAAGGAAATGAGGAAATGAACATCCCTTTGAAATTATTTTTAAAATCAGTCAACATTTTTAATTAACTTACCAATTAGTAATCAGAACTTTATAGTAATGTGATTAGAGTGCAGTGTGTTAAAAGTGAGTAATCGAAAATTGTGCTAAAAAATATTCGTAATTCGCTGAAGTTAAACTAGGGACGAGAATCGGTAACTGAAGGTACGCCAGATGTTTTCAACGGAATTCTTGGAAACTCTGAAGGTCCTAACAAGTGCCTAGGGTAATTTATTATCCCGACCGTCGCCTTTTATTGCGGGCACATTGCACCACTAACACAATCACCAGGAACAAGATTACATGGATATGAATTATGGACTTGACGAACGTCACAGCGGTGCTGCCAAGATCTGTAAATATCTGTGTGAGGATATTGTGTCAACGCTTTATTAGCAGCAGACACATACCTGGACGGATGACGAACCTTGTGCTGGCACTGTTGGTGAACGCGGTAGACTCTCGCTGCAGCAGCTGGTCCAGTTTCCTCACCACCTAGGATTCTTGCTGCAGAGTCTCCATCTTCTATCTTCGTATCACCTGTTCCTCTACTTCATCACCTGTTCATGCACTTCATTTTATTTAACTTAATTTCACTTATTTTTGTAATATTTATATTTTTGTAATACCTGCATCAACTGTAAAGCTACCCTGAGGTGATATCTCACAAAAGCGGCGCTATACAAATTGTCCAATAAATAATAATAATAACTAGGATAAATGATGCAAATGCGAATGGTAGCAGAAGTCGGGGACGCCCGAAGAAGACATGGAACGATCAAGTGAATCAGATACTCGAGTCGAGCCATGTCAAGAGTCATAATAGAGTATGTATGAGACGATGTATGAATGTGGATGAGGCAAGGAGGGTGTGCCAAGACCGAGTTGTTTGGCGGTTCGGCCTCTTTGCCTACCCTTGCGGGGAAACGGCGTGATTAGTTAGTAAGATTTGTTTTTGTCTGAAATTGCCTGCCACATATTGTGTGATTTGGAATCTGTTTGTAAATAATTAATCACTTCTGTTGATTTTTTTACAAAAATGGCGCTGTACAAATTATCCAACTATAATTATTGTTTGACATATCTTTAAAAAATATTTCCACAAAAAAAATATTTTGCTCGGCAAAATCACGATTAATTTTCAAAATGCCCGCTCCACCGGTAACAAACACTCAACAGTAGGTACCTGCCAACATAATATTATGTAATGTGTGATTCCCTTCACTCTAAAACGCAGATCAAACATAAAATATTGAGGAAAACCCCCTAAAGAGTCCCCATAAAGGGCCGTATTTTTGGCTTTATGTCCCAGCTCCGGCAAAACAGATCCAATTTTGGCAGCGCGGCCATTAAAAAAACACCATAACGGTTATGGTTCCCTATTGAGGATAAGGATACGTAGTTAAGATGGATTCACCGCCAAACGGAAAAGTTTCAACTGTCAGAACGATATACTCGTAGCTTTCGAGTTCGAAACGACGTCACGTCAAAAATCATGTAAGCCAAGAAAAATCGATACTAAATAATAATAATAATAGAAATAGAAGGATTTTTGCTTGCCATTCGGGATATAGTCATTAATACTAAAAATTATAGGAAGCATATAATCAAAGATACAAATGAAATTGATGATTTATGTAGAAAATGTTTGGCTTTTTCGGAAACTATATATACATATTATATAGGGATGTTCTATATTAGCACCGTCCGAGTATACATTTAGACACAATCAAGTTTTAAAAATAATTCACCAAAGTTTGGTAATTAAACATAACTTGATTGACTGCCGTAATATAATACCATATTATGAATACGAACCAAATTCATTTTAGGAAAATATATTAAGATAAAAATATTGATGTCGCTATTCCAAATTCCTGTAATATTCAAAAATCTGTTAATGAAAAAATTAGAAAATACACAGATTTATCAAAAGAGATAAAAAGAATTTGGCATTCTCAGACTAATATAACCATTCGTTATTTTGGCTACTGACATTATACCTAGCTATCTCATTAAAAATTTAGGCGTATTAGATCTATCGAAAAATTTATAAATAAAAATGCAAAAATCAGTCATTAAAAACATATAGGATAACGAAAGATTTTTTAAATATTTATGTTGAGGGATCAGTAGGATTTATAGGCCCTGTTAAGAGTTCTACCGAGCCGAACCCTCTGATATGAAAATATCTGGAGTCGGTGAATTATTTTCCCATTTGATCTCTGGTGAGTTTACGTGTTGTTCTTGTATTGTTTTGTATTTATTTTGCTTATATAATGCACTTGCATAATGTTGATTGACTAGATGATTATTTGTGGAAAAGTGTGTGGAAGGGTTTAATTTTTCCTATGGGAAAGATTTAACCCGGACGAAAAATCGGAAAATAATAATAATTTATTCCAGAATATATGCAAGGGCAATGCAATACATTCCATATTTGATAATAGTTCCTTAAACCTTGTTCGTTTTATTGGTTATTGTCCTATAACTCTATTGAAATCTTTTTTCTGTTACGAATGACTTTAATTATAGAGGGGAGAAATGACAACGAATCTATAAATATAATTTCTTTACTTTTACCGATCGATATATATGGTCCAAGGTTTTAGCATTAAATTCATCTGCAAGTTGAATTAGCTGAAAGTTAAAATAGTGTATGTCCAATTTTGTTCGAAAATGATTTAGGTACGATGTACCAAAGATAGCCTATATTTTCATTTTCGCAAGGCCTCGATTCTTCACGAAGTCATTCCAGTCGAATAATGAGTGGTTCGACTTGCTCGTCGTTCGAGTGGAATGACTTTTGATGTTTGGCGTATGTAAGTACGTACCTTGGACGAGACTTAAAAATAAGAATGTCGACCAATGTATGTACTTTCGACGACGAATGCGAGCGGCCTGGATTGGAGAATCGATACCTTTTCATGTAGATAGTACAATTTTAAGAATTAATTGTGTATCGTTCCATTTTTATTAATGGCGTAGTTTCTACTTGTCAAATGTCAAAAAATGACAGCTTCAAAAGTAACATCTACCGAAATAGCGAAATATAATATAATTCAAAATAACACCTCTTATTGCAGTAAAATAATGTATTTTTTCGTATTTTTATTGTGGGTATGTGTAGGTTTATGAGTTGCAGGAGTTCGATATTTTTGATAAAAAGGTAAAATCTTTTATTTTACGTCTATGCTTTGAGATTTTCATAACCAAAACTATTAGAGTGATTTATTTTTGGGGATTTTTTTTTTTTTATAGTGAATACCTCACAAGAGTCCCAACTGCTCCCGTCTGGAGCCAGTGAGACTATGGCATGCCCAATTGGGGGATGTTGTGAGGCTGAAGGTAAGTGGGGAAGGGAAAGAGGAAGTTGGGGAAGTACCTGGCTATTCAGATCTAGTCACTAAACACGGCTAAAGCCATTTGGAGCAACGTTTCAATTCTGAATGGTGGTCTTACACCAGGGCGATACTGGTAGTATCTTCCACTCTGGAACGTGCCGCAAATATACTATATATTATTTTTTTTTTTATTTTTTTATTGTGTTTATTTCTTGCTAGAGCAATCCCGATGAGTAACAGTACTCATTTTAGGACAGGAGGAACTTACAATTCATATGTAGGAGGTAGTAGGAACAATTTTACAACGGTATTTTGATATCAAATATAAGTTTCACATTCAATACAGCATAAAAATTAAAATAATGACACGTTAAGTAGAACAAACAACAATAGAAAACAAGTACAGAAAGAAAAAAAAACATGGATAAGATACAACAAGAAATGACAACACAGTTACATATTTTCATTTTTAAATGTAGTATTAAAGTAGTTTTAAAGCATTGCTTTGCAATTTTTATGCAAATGTAGTATTAAATGTAGTTTTAAAGCATTGCTTTGCAATTTTTTACTATGGTGGATGTGTTTGTACATATCTGGAAGCGAGTTATATAGTGTATAGGCAATATAGTTCAGTGATTTTAACCCATATTTTGTAGTGTGTGTTTGAGGAATGCGGATTTTATTGTTATTTCGAGTATTGTGGTTGTGGATGTCTTATTGTAAAGTGGCTTGATGTTGGTGTGAGTTGATTTTTGGGTAATTTGTAGGATGGTGCTTGTGATTTCATACATAGGAAGGATTGTAATTGGAAGGATACCAGAAACTGAATAGATGTCCCTAACATGAGTGTCCCATGGAAGTTCAAACACATTTCTGAGAGCTCGGTTTTGAACCACCTGCAGGTCAGCTATCAATTTCTTTGAGGCAAAACCCCAGATACAGCAGAGATAGGAAAGGTGTGAATGTACCATGGCATAGTATACTGAAGTTAGTAAAGGAATGGGTAGCAATCCTTGAAGCCTATATAGTACACCAGTTATAGGGGTAATTTTCTCTTTTATATGATTTATATGGAGATCCCACGAGAGTTGGGAATCTACGATCAGACCCAAATATTTTGTGTTCATTTTCTTTTCGAGGCAGTTGTCTCCAATTTTAATATCGAGGCTGAAATTTTTCTTGCTACCGAAAAGTATATAATGGGTTTTTTTTACGTTAAGAGTTAGTTTGTTTATTCTCAACCAGTTTGTGAGATGGGAAATATCAGCATTCATCTCCGTTTCAAGCTCCGCTAGGTTCAGTTTTTTGTAAAAAATTACCGTATCGTCAGCATAAAGTTGTATAGTTCCTTTAATACCCCACTTTGTTATGTCATTCACGTAGATTAGGAATAGCAACGGTCCAAGAATTGATCCCTGTGGTACTCCACATGTTATTTTACCTAATTCACTCATTTCTCCTCCAAATTCTACTGCCGAAAAGCGATTTGATAAATAAGATCGGAAAAGCTCCAGAGGTGTACCAACAATACCCAAATGCTTCAGTTTTTCGATCAATACGTTATGATTCACCGTGTCAAACGCCTTCTTTAGATCAATAAATATTGCCGCCGTAAAATCACCGTCATCTATATGTTTCTGCAGATTTGATATAAAATCGAAGGCTGCACATTTAGTGTTAGATCGTCGTCTGAAACCATATTGTTTTGACGTGAGAATTTTGTTGTGTTCGAGATATTTCAATAGTCTTTCTTTAATAACACATTCAAAAATTTTAGAGATAGCTGGAAGTATAGAGATTGGACGATAATTTTGGACATTTATATATATATATATATATAATAATATATATAATATATAATATTATATATATATTTTAAATAATTACTTGTGAAATAACACAAATTAATCAAATAAAATTTATTTGCGCACACCGGGTTCGAACCCGCGACCTTCGGAATGGCAGTCCAATGCGTTACCACTGGACTATGCCGGCCGTCAGCCGGATTATTAAGCCGGATTAAGCCGGATTCTATTATCTACAATACCTCTTTCTTTGGCCAACATTTCGGACAGCATTGCAGTGTCCCTAATGATGAAAGGAGGTAGCGCAACACGGCATAGTACCCCAAATATAAAACACTTTTATATTTTTATGGGTTCGAATATAGCGACTCCAAATTCCGTCCCAAAGATATAAACATTTTAAAATATATTAAATCCTCTTAAAACGAAAATCCATGCCAAAATATTGTATTTCCATCAGGTACAGATACTGTATTACTTAACTAAAAACTTGTTTTTATATCATAGATTTTTATGTTTCCATACTGCAAAACTATAAACTAAGTTTTTTTAAATATTATGTTTTATGGAGATACAATATTTTAACTCTAAGCCATCGAAATATGCATAAGCTGAAAAAATGTACATTTTTTTACATTAACCCCACACAGGATTCCCGGAGGCAAATGAATTCCCTAAATGCCTATGTCATCTTTGAGGATGCTGTGTGGAGGGTCCTTTTAAAAAAAGGAAGGAGAAGAAGTTCTAAGAAGTTCCAGTGAGTAGGAATCTAGGGATCAGTGTCTTCAGGAGTGACGGACGTATGAATCTATCCCTACCGGTTGAATCAAGAGAGACCAGTTGGAGGGGTCGAAAGGTCTCCCCAAACTAGCCTCTTCCGATCTGGCACACCACGCAGCTAGCGGACAGGCGCATCCTGAACACAACCCGAGCGCCCCTGCTAAGTCACCAAACGTAACGAACCACTTGGGGTGACCTGTGGCAGAGGTGTTATGTTGTTGCTATGGGGCAGCGGTACTTGAGCCCGCCTCCCAAATTGTCTTGTGAGAAAAGAAGAAAACGGCAACTATAAAATCTGTCTTCTCCAAGCAAACTTTCTAATGAAACTGTGTTTATCTGAAGTGACCTGCCAGGTAAGTATGTTTTCCGTATATATTTGTAAATAATTATATAGAGCCAAGGAAGTCATATTTGTACGACTTCCATAAGGTGACTTTCACAAAAACGGTGCTACAAAATATCCAACTATCTGATAGTATGTTTATCTTAAGGCGATGCCATACGTAGTAATTCAAAATCATGTGTTTTTGGTTTGAAAATTTGGTCGCCTAGAAATGTTTCAGATGCTTTAATTAAATACTGCGAGTAGAATACAACTTGGCCTTTGAAATAATCGAGTATTTTTTAGATAAGTCTTTTTATAAGCCCAGAAAAAATAATATAAAGGCCTATGAAAACTGCTTAAAAGTTCAAAATCTCCTACTTACGAACCCATTTTCGGTTATGATTTTATTGTTTAATGTGGCAAATTAAGTTATTTTTAAAATGATCGAAAAAAAATTTAATATTTATACATCCAAAAATAAAATAAAAGGCACTTTTTGGCCATGTTTTTTTCTTGCATAAATCAAAACAGACGGATGGTATTAAGCGGGAATTTAAACCTTATCGCCATCTACGTATGGGTTGTTATTGATAGCGGCTCAATTTAAAATATATTACACGACGTAGTGCATCGCCTTAATTACTGTACAATTTAGGATTGCTGTAAACGGTAGTGGTGCCCTCTATTATTTTCAAAAAGAACGGTTGAAGTTTTCAAACCTCTGCAGCAGGTTTTTTCTGCTAGAAGAAAGATCCAACGAAGTCATGACGGCGTTCAGCCTTATTTTTTGCGATAGCTCGTGATGAAAATGTTATTGCGAACTACAAATTGCTGTACAATTTTATGATGACACCTTTGAACTTATATTTCAGCTGTAAACTCAAAGCATTGGTACATACTAGCTGTTATTAAATCTCTCCCTTGTGCAACATTTCGTCAACAATTTATTTAAGATATTATTTAAAAAATTGTCTGCCTTGAGAATACTTTCTTTTCTTATGTTGGTGCGCAAATTCTTCGTTCGCAACTGTGCGGGGTTGGTTGCGGTAAGTACGATAAAGACTTAGACAAAACAAAAACAAATTGAATTTGCCTTAGTGTTTGCAAGAGGAAATGAGTGAGAAAGGTCAAAGACTTACCCTGGTCTCGTCCTCCGTAGCCGCTGGTTCCTTTTCACCTATCACCTTGCATACAATTAAGGGTAATTCCCTTTTAACATTCGCTCACTCAACACAAAACAAAACAGTGACATTCACTGCGGCGGGTAAAAACGTTTCACTGGACGATGTGTGCTCCAAAACAATCACAGCCGAGTTCAACATATGCGGGTATTCACAAGATGACACGAATGTTCGCGGACCAAGATGCAACGATAACAATGTTACTTGTATTTTGGCCTGGTTCAAGGAAAGGGGACAAGGGGCAAAGGGGGGGGTGAAGGGTACACATTTTAAGGCTTTTCAATTTTAAACCTCACGCGCAACTATCTTATTTTAAGAACTATTTGTAATACATCTGTCATAATGTGTTACATTATTTAGAATAAGTATAGTATAAAAGTAGTTCTTTATATTCACACAAGGAGAGAAATTGGTTTTTGCCCTCACGATAAATTAATTATCAATTATTAATAAAAATGAAAACGTCAATTTAAGAATGTCTTATCTATTTACCTTGGTAATACGATTCAATGTCGATTCAAAGAAAAATACATTTTATTCGCCCAAAATTTGATGACTGATAATTTATTCTTACAATGTCCTGATAAGGTTACCTTCCTTCATGATAATTGCATTTTATTCGATTACTCTGTTATTTAAAAAAATACTTCGTGGTAATAGTATGTTTAATTTACTATCTTTTTCTTTAATGAAGTAACCAATAAGATTTCACGAAAATAGCCCTACATTATTAATTTTTCACGTGAAATTATTCGTACAGCATTGTAATATTATGGCGACGTTGTTCCTAATAAAATATACTTGAGGGAAATTACCTAACTAAAACTTAACCTAACTGAACTTGAAATGGACTTGCACGGATCTAACCCAGAGGACGGGTTGTTTCACAGAATTTGAACACTTCATCATAAAAATAATAATAATATTGGACATTTTTTATAGCGCCGCTTTTGTGAGTTATCATCTCGGGGGCGCTTTACAGTTGATGGAGGTATTACAAAAATTATAAATATTACCAAAATAAATTGAAGTTAAGTAAAGTAAAATGAAGAACAGTAACAGGTGACATGAAGATAGAAGATAGAGACTCTGCAGTAAAAATCCTAGGTGGTGAAGAAACTGGACCAGCTGCTGCGGCGAAAGAGACTACCGTGCCAACCAACAATGCCAGCACGAGGTTCGTCATCCGTTCAGGTACGTGTCTGCTGCTAATAAAGGGCTGACACAATATCCTCACATAGATAACAGACCTTGGCAGCACCGCTGTGACGTTCGACGGAGATAGAAGAAGGAGACTCTGCAGCAAGAATCCCTAGGTGGTGAAGAAACTGGACCAGCTGCTGCAGCGAGAGAGACTACCGTGCCCACCAATAGTGCCAGCACGAGGTTCGTCATCCATCCAGGTATGTGTTTGCTGCTAATAAAGCGCTGACACAATATCCTCACATAGATAACAGACCTTGGCAGCACCGCTGTGACGTTCGACGAAGAAAGAAGATGGAGACTCTGCAGCAAGAATCTTAGGTGGTGAAGAGACTGGACCAGCTGCTGCAGCGAGAGAGACTACAGTGCCAACCAACAGTGCCAGCACGAGGTTCGTCATCCGTCCAGGTATGTGTCTGCTGCTAATAAAGCGCTGACACAATATCCTCACATTGATAACAGACCTTGGCAGCACCGCTGTGACGTTCGGCGAGTCCATCATATCTAGTCTCTATTAATAATAATAATAATAATATTCGGACGATTTATACAGCGCCGCTCTTGTGTAAAATCACCTCATCTCTCCTAGTCTATTTAAGTCTCTTCTAGTCACTTCTTAGCTATTCATGCCACTTACTGCATCTTCTCGACCCTTTTAGTTCGAAAGCTGATTTTCAAGATAAAGTATGTTATTAGCCAGATGTTTCACAAAACTGAAATAATAACAGAACTTGAATTGAACCTTCACGGAACTTGAAAATTAATTTTGAAATATAATGAACTGTTCAAATTCTGTGAAATAATCCGTCCACTTTGAAATTTGATGAATTTTTCAAATTTTGTGAAAAACCCCGTCCACTTAGTTTTGGAGTATTAAAGCCCCGTAGAAAGCGTTTAAAAATGGTTTGAAAGGGAGATATTATGTAAATACGAATGTTAGAGAGAGCGCGCTAATATTAAAGAATAGGTATATTAAAGATAATAATTAAGCGAAAATGGTGAATATGTTTAATAAAACACGATTTAATTGAAATAGAGATAAAATTTTTCGACAAATTCTTTAGTTGCATATAAAGATACACTGTGTTTTTTTTTCATACCTAAAACATAAAAAATAATAGAACAAAACGTGTTTTTAATAATTTTCGGAGATTACTTTTTTTTGCGTTCGAGGGAATTTCATATAATTAATGTTTCGGAATAACAAATGTATGGATATTGTCTTCAAAAATAATTTTTTTTTTTTTTTGTAACTTAAAAACTTAGAGTTGGGGAAAAACTTAGAAAAACGGTAGAAATTGGGCATGCGGGGGCTTAGGTAGATTTGAGGTTCGTGTTCTTATGGTGTAGATGTGTTTATCAGTAAGGTACACTTTTTTTTCTAAGTCAAGTATGGCACCTTTTAATATTATTATTAGAATTCGTACAAAATTTAATTACCATTGTGTCCAGATATACAAAAAAATATCATATTATTCTTGCTTTAAGCACAAGGTCCGATAATAGATTCCATAACTTATATCACAATTTATTCCGTAACGGTTTACCATAGCGCACACGTTTCACATATCTTACGGGGAATAGAGGAGAAAACGGGAAATGGTGGGGAAATCGGGGAACGGCGGGAAAATGGGAAACGGTGGGAATGATCCCTAAACACCACTACATAATAATATATTAAGGGTCCAAGATTTGCGAACCAGTTACTCAGCATTAGAATACCGGTTAATATGATCCGGAGCCCAGCACTGGTCGGGTGTCACATAAATTCGGATATGCGCGCTATAAATTCTACCGAATATCACAGATAAATACGACCCGTAGATTGGAAATGAAATTGCCCCAACTAATTGAAACCCTTCCCAAGGAGTGAAAAGGGTCGGTTCCTTTGTTTTCGAATTTATTGGACCGAATTGAAAAAAATATTTAGAATTTTTTTCTGACCCACCGTTTTTAAGGACGGAATGATAAATTTTAAACATGAATAAATGTTCTATTTTTCTTTGATGAATAAAGAATATTTTTTTGTTAAATTCCTTTCATGTGTTTTTAATTAATTCGTAGAAAGTAATTCTTTTGCGACATTGCTTTTTCAATGCAGAATGAACAAGTGAAAATATTATCAATACCTTTGTCATCATGTAAATATATATTTTATTTTAATTGTAATTTTTCACACAAGAAAGCGAAAATTGCTCTGACATTGAATACAAATCTAGAGCAAAATCGAGTAGTAAAACTAGTGATTATTTAAGATAAATAAAGAAAAATACTAGGTACTTTATTTTTATGTTTTGGTACAACATTCTAAATGTATCAATGGTAAATTTATTTAAAAATTTAGCACAACCTACTAAATGAATCAGTGTTACTTATATTTAAAATTATTGGTACTACATACTAAATGAATAAATGGTAGTATGAATTTTTGGCACTACATACTAAATGAATCAATGGTAATTTTAATAAAAATTTGTCATTACTATTGTACCGCCGCCCCGGGAACCATATATTGGATAATCAACACCTCTGCGACAGATCACTTTAAATGGTTCGCTACGTTTGGTGACTTAGCAGAGGTGCCCGCGTTCCTGGGATCAGGTTTATCCGGGTATTGGCGGCGGATACATCTGTCGACCAACTGCGTGGCAGGCCGGATCGGAAAGACTCATTGAGCGAGACCTTTTGACCTCTCCAACAAGACTCTCTTGAAGCATCGCAGTGGGAAGGAAAGATTCATACGTCCATCACTCCTGGACTCACTGACCCGCAAATTCGTACCCACCCCTCGCACCTTTTTCCTTCCCAGAACCTATCATCTTTCCTTTCCTAAAAAGACCCCCCACACAGCATCCCCAAGGTCGACATAGGCCTTGAGGGGATTAATTTTCTTCACGGCTTCCTGTGTGAAGCTAATGCAAAAAAATTTAAAAATGTATCAATCGTAAAATTGTTGGCACTACTTACTAAATTTATCAACGGTACATTTACAGTCAATAAATAGGATAACTTTATATATATATATTTTTTTTTTTTATTGTTGATACATTTTTTTTTACAATATTTCATATTTCAATTTAGTAATGTTGGCCTCACTGGGTTGTTTACCCGTGCTGAGGCCCCCCATTTATTACCCGTAAATATTGTTATATTACGTATATTAATAAATAAATGACCTTTCTTCACCTAAGACGCCGATAACGTAGGTAATTATCGACCCATTTCAAACTTACCATTCATTTCAAAAATCCTGGAGAAAATTGCTGCCGCACAAATAACCAGTCACTTGAATTCAAATAAATTATTCGCAAATCGTCAATTGGGTACAGAAAGTTTCACTCAACTGAAACCGGATTACTTCGTATGCTATCAGACATAACTCTTGCCGTAGAGTCAGGTAAGTTATCACTTATCTCACTCCTAGACATGAGTGCAGCGTTTGACACGATTGATCATGAATTCCTCATTAGTAGATTAGAGGAAACATTTGGTATGAATTCCGACATAAAAATTGGCTGGTATCTTATTTATCCAATTGCTTACAAGCCGTGAGGGTTGGAAATAAATTGTCCAACTTCGCCACACGTTCTTCAGGGGTACCCCAGGGATCCGTTTTGGGTCCACTTCTCTTTATCCTTTTTACAAATGATGTCGCCAAAATAATCGAGTCATTTGGTTTATTGTTTCACTGCTATGCTGACGATCATCAAGTTTATTTTTACCGCGCTCCAAACAAAATCAATAGTCTCAAGATAAGTATAACTGAATTTCTAGGAGCAATAACTCGTTGGATGTCTTCAAACAAGCTGAAGCTGAATCCGTCTAAGACTGAGTTTCTCTAGGCGGCCACTAACAAACGTCAATATTTCATAGACGATTCACCTATTTCTATTTCCGGCAGCGATATCATCCCAAAAACAACAGTCAAACTTCTCGGTGTCAATTTAGATTCAGACTTTTAAGTCAAATAAATGGGACTGTGAGCAGCGGTTTTTTTCACCTAAGACAACTCAAGTCTGTCCAAAGAAATCTTCCTACAGAAGCAACAAAACTACTTATCAACTCTTACGTAGTCTCACGTCTCGATTACTGCAACGGAATTTATGCCAGCCTTCGAAAATATCAAATTGTTAAATTTCAATCAGTGTTTAATGCAGCAGCACGGCTCATAACCGCGGTTTCAAAATATTCGCACATTTCAGATCACCTTCTTAACCTTCACTGGCTCAAGTGCCCTGAAAGAATCTAGTACACATTGTGCTGGATGGCGTTTAAATCCATCAATGATATGGCCCCACCCTACATCTCTGAACTATGCGTCCCGGAAAACACTGGTCTGAGGCAGTCAACTCTTAGATCAGCAACATCAGCAGCTGTAGGCAGACTGATGGAACCTAAGCGCAAACCAAATACTAAGTTTGGTTATCGCTCTTTCGGAGTATCTGGGCCGAAGTTTTGGAATAAACTCCCTCCGGAACTAAGATCCATAACATGTTCAACAGAATTCAGGTCTAAACTAAAAACTTGTCTTTTTAAGCTGTCATACCCTTAAATTGAATATACCATTCCTGAGAGAAAGTCCAGTTACTTAAATCCTGTAGCTAAATTTCGCTAATAAACGATTTCTAAATTTCGCTAATAAACAATAAGTTAATGTTAATGAAGTGTTAATCTCAAGTGACCTACCAGGTAAGTATTGTACTGTATATTGTCTACATAAATAGTTAGTTATAGCATAGATCACTGTAGAAATGTATTATAAATTTGTACAGCGCCCTTGAGGTGGTTTTGCACAAAAACGGCGCTATACAAGTCATCCAAAAATTATTATTATTAAGAGCTTTGTGTTTTTTGGTTTAAAAAAATGTATGTGAATATTAATTTTTCAGTTTTGAATCTGCAAGTTGAATTAGCTGAGAGTTAAAATAGTGTATGTCCAATTTTGGTCGAAAATGAGTTAGGTACGATGTACCAAAGATAGCCTATATTTTCATTTTCGCAAGGCCTCGATTCTTCACGAAGTCATTCTAGTCGAACAACGAGTGGTTCGACTCACTCGTCGTTCAAGTGGAATGACTTTTGATGTTTGGCGTATGTAAGTACGTACCTTGGACGAGACTCAAGAATAAGAACGTTGACCAATGTATGTACTTTCGACGGCGAATGCGAGCGGCCTGGATTAGAGAATCGATACCTTTTCATGTAGATAGTACAATTTTAAGAATTAATTAAAATAAAATTAACAGAGTTAAAAAATACAACAAACAAAAATAAATAAAAAATACAGTGAAGTTTTCAGTTTTGAATCATATAAAATATTTGGGTTATAATTTAAAAACACACCCTCGTGCATTACCTAAAAGCTATTTTTATATAATATTAATAAATTCAATATTTTATAGTTTTCAACTTTGAATAAAATAGCATTTCACTGCTGAATTCCATCTCAAAAGCTTTTAAAATGTTTCCCAAGAAATCTGACTTTCTCCTTGTCGATCACATCCCACCGTAACGACATATCCCGCGGGACCAACGAGACATCGCATCTATCTTCATCTGTAAAAATCCCCCCCACTTCACAGGGTAAACTAATGCAGAAGAGATAATAAACTCCAAAAGGTAAATGGAAAAGCCAGCTGCAAGAAAACTGATATACCTACAATGATGGCGACTATTAAATTAGGGAAAGGACCAAAGATCCTCAAAACTTTTGTCTTTATATTCGAGTTCAGCTCACCATCACTTTCCCTATCCCGGTTTTGAAATAAATCGGTGCAAAATTTTGTAAATTCAAGATGGCCGCCGAAATTGTGCATTGCAGCAAAACATTTTTATTCAATTGCCCCCTAACCTCCCCTATTCCGAATTTGAATCAAATCAGTGAAAAACTCAAATACGAAAAAACATAAAAACAATCAAACTTACATATGTACGTACATACATACAAACACACAAACATACAAATATACGCAAATTCAAACATTCATTTAAATTTACATTTATAAAATAAGATTAAGAAGGAGGGCTAGTAAAAACAAATAAAAATTCTGTTGTAGTTCAATGAAATCGAATTTGCTTTTAATTTAATATTTATTTTCTTAACTGGAACTGATTTTTGGAAGAATTCAGACAAGTAATTAAGTACCTGTAATGTAATATTTTTAACGAAAAATTATTTTAATTGTAATTTAAAATTAGAATTGTTTTGTCAAAAATGCAGTATATCCATTGATTTTTCACGTAAATTAATTACAATTAAAATTAAGATAATTTATTTTTAATGTAACACATATAAAAAAATTATCAAATTTTTTCCACGTTTCATAAATAAATTGGTTTCATTCAATCTTATTGTTTAAATGTCTGCAGCATTAATGAAATCATTTTATTAAAATCTAATTATTTGCTTCCATTTAACTCTTTTTTCAGTTTTTAACCCAAGGTGTTTTATTAAACTAATTTATAGAATCATAATTTCGTAGCCGAGTACCGGCGAACTTGACTTATTAGGATTACGCATTATCTCAACACCATAATAAGACGGACTTGTATGTTTGAATGTTTGTATTTTTGTATGTTTGTAAGATTGTATGTTTGTGTGTTTGTTTGTGTGTATGTTAGTATATTTGTATGTTTATATGTTTGCATGTTAGTATGTTTGTACGTTTCTATGTTTGTATGTATGTTTCGTGGATGTGATTTATATTCTTGAGTTCTTCGCCGATTTGGTTCAAATTCTGTAAAAGGGGAGGTTAGGGAGCAACTGAATTAAAATATTTTCCTGTAATGCACAATTTCGGCGGCCATCTTGAATTTATAGAATTTGCACCGATTTATTTCAAAACCGATATAGGTAGAATTAGGGGAGCTGAACTCGAATATAAAGCAATATTTAAAATTTCGCAGTCAATTTGAAATTATAGATTATATTGCCAAAATGATGCAAGATCATCGGTTTAATATGTGGACCAACAAAGGAATGCAACGAGTACTATAATGCCTTGAAGTGGGGGGGAATGTTTTCTAGATACAGAAAAAAATTATGCGTCTTGCCATATTTTCAGAACCACCAAAACCTAGAGATTACTGTCAGGTACAATGCCGAAATCAAAACACTTTCAAAAATATTTGCCGAATGCAGAGGCAGTTCAGCATTCATAAACATTTTTTAGAGCAACGTTGTAAACAAACGAGACAAATTTTATGCCCATATTCTAAGAACAACCTATAACAATAATAATATTTGGCTGATTTTTATCACGCCGTTTTTGTGCAAAATCACCTAAAGGCCTTATTATTTTAAATAGTTTTATTTCCACCTTAAAATACCCTAGTATTGAACTCAAAACTTTATTCCACACCATCCATAATCCCTAGCGTCACCAGAAACAAGTCAGCTAGTTATCATTTTGATTATAATTGCTTTAAGTTATCGAAATATTACACGATCTGTTTCGTTGATCACTTTTTTCAGACGATTTTCAAACATGGAATCGCTGTGGCCACCGCCATATTTTAAGTACAGGCCGCGCTGCGTAGAAAATAAGCTGACAGTTATAGACCGATTTTTGGACTTTCGCACTGGATTAGTATATATATAGTAGTATAGTTTGTATAGATTAGTAGCAGAGATTAGTACCAGACCCTGCTAAACTCAGTGCAAAAGTCCGAATACAAGTCTCTTTAACTGTCAGTTCATTTTCTATAGCACGGCTGTTATTTAAGATGGCGGTGATGTGGCCGTTTCATACAACAATCGTGAAGATTATTTATCCAAGTTTCGAATATAATTTATTTTTGACATAATTTTATTTGACGTGATAATATGCAAGAGTAACATAGTAATCCAGCGTAGGGAGTGTGGCGAACCCATCGCTCAGGGAGTGGAAACACGACCTGCAATAGCCATCCCAAGCTAAGGTGTGAGATACCGTGCTCAGGGCTGAATGACACTGGGGAACAGTGTCACGAACGGTTCCTCCGAGACACAAGGTCGCATCTCGGAGTATACAGACCTTACCCCAGCATTCGGGGCTCTGCTGGGGTGGACCTTTTATTTCCCTAGATACTCGTGGGACCAAATATGGACTGTAAAAACAAAAACCAAAACAACACTGACGAGGGACCTTTAAGGAACCTAGGGGGAGTGGAAGGAGGAGTTGAGGCCGCCTCGGTGGACTCATCCCTCTTGGGGCCTTTAAGGAACCAAGAGGAAGTGGAGAGGAGAGATGGGACCACCCTGGTGGACTCTTCCCTTGAGGGGCCCTCTGGGAACCATAAAGAAGGACCTCCGACGGACGCAACACGGCGGGATCCCCCAGGGGATCCAGACGTGGAAATGCAGGGACCATCAGGGGACCTGGAAAATAACTTCTTTAAGAACCCCCGACTCCAACTGGGGCCCTCGGGGAACCAGCGGAGAGGGGGGGACTTAAAGAAGAGACTCACTCCAACAACCACCGCTGAGGAAGACAAGGTAAAGTCCCTGTCAGACGATGTGAAGAAAATTCACATCAGTGGGAAGAAACTCAGTGGAGCTGCGAGGAGAAAACTCAAAAGAGAGAAGCAGGGGCGGCAGGAAGGAAACCGGGAACAACCAGGGACTGTAAAAGTCCGCTGGGGACAACCAGGGACCTCGAAGGCCGGAACCAGGCAAGGCAAACCAGGGACAGACCGGAAGCTAACGGGGACCGCAGAAGGTAACCGGGAGCAACCTGGAACGCCCGGGGAAAAGAAGGCTGGGAAGAGGAGAAGAACCTCACCAGAACCTAAACCCTTGGGGCTTTCACCGGGAAATTCCAGGAAAAAGCCCCGAGGAATTCTCACCTCTGCTACCTATGCGGAAGCCGCTGGAAATAAAATTCGAGTGGCTGTAGTACATAGGAACAGAGAGGAAGAATTTACAAAAGAGCAGGAGGCCCTCGTGAGTGAGGCGGCCGCGGATCTGATTTTGAGCATCCCAAAGGGGCAGTTCAAACCCAGATTCGACGAATGCTTCACTCAGAGGGGCGTCCTGAAAATGACCTGCTCCGACAAGGATTCAGAGACATGGCTGAGGGAGATGGTGCCGACCATACGGAAATGGCAGGGCTGCGACCTGGAGGTGGTGGGGTTGCAGGAACTGCCAAAGTACGTAAAGGTTATGGCAGTAATCCCCGAAAATGGAGCAGTAAGCACCGATAGGTTGCTACAACTGCTGGAGAACCAGACTCCCCGGCTACACACAAAAAAATGGATCGTCCACGACTCGATCAGGGATAAGAACATGTATCGCCTGATCATGAGTGTGGACGAGGAAAGTGTGAAGGTGCTGAGGGAGATGGGGATGACGGCGCATGTCGGGATAAGGAAGGCCACTTTCACGGTGCGCTCTCCTAACACCGAGGAGCGTAAATAGGAGGAATGACTTAAGGATTAGGCAGTAATGGCTAAAAACTTACAGTTCATTCAAATAAACTTGCACCGCAGTCCGGCAGCGACTGCAGTGCTTAGCAGTAGAGTCACTCGGGACAGTGTGGACGTCGCGCTGATCCAAGAACCCTGGACTTATAGGGGGAAGGTAGGAGGACTAAACATGAACCAAGGTCTAATCTATTATAACGAGTCGGGGGACAGACCTAGGGCCTGTATTCTCATCAGAGGGATACCTGGCACACTGCTACCCGAACACTGCAGTAGGGACTTAGTGGCTGTGAAGCTACAGGTCACGCTGGACCAAAGAAGCAGGGAAGTAGTTGTGGCATCAGCATACATGCCCTATGACTCTGTGGAACCACCACCCTCAAGGGAAATAACGAGACTCGTCCAAGACTGCAGGGAGAAGGGTAGGGAACTGATACTCGGAGCAGATGCTAACTCGCACCACACTGTGTGGGGGAGTACGGACATCAACAAACGAGGACAGGACCTCCTGGAATACCTGATGACAGTGAACCTTGAGATTCTTAATAGAGGTAGGGAACCCACCTTCGTTATAAGTAACAGACAGGAGGTGATAGACCTCACCCTAGGAACATTAAGAGTCTCAGGATGGAGAGTATCGGACGAACCATCCCTGTCGGACCACCGACACATACAATTTAAACTAGAGGGAGAAACAAGCAAAACGGGGACCGATACATATAGGAACCCAAAAGCAACTGACTGGACTAGATACTCGGAGGAACTAAATATAGGAATGACAAGATTCCCAGCTAAATACGGCTGCCCCGAAGAAATTGAGGACGCAGTAGAAGTACTGAGGGACTCAATGATAAGGGCATACGAAAATAGCTGCCCTCTGAAGACAAGTACCAGGGACAAAACACCGTGGTGGAGCAGAAGACTGCAGGAGCTACGGAAAATAGTAAGGCAAGCTTTCAACAAGGCCAAAAAGTCAGGAAACTGGGATGCCCACAAGCAATACCAGAAAGAGTACAAGGTGGCAATCCAGAAAGCCAAAACACGCTCCTGGGAGAAATACTGTGGGTAGGTGGAAACCATCCCACAGACTGCAAGAATCCAAAAAATTCTTGCAAAAGACCCAGGGGCAGCAAAAGGCCCATTCAAAAAAGCTGATGGAGGATATACCAACAGTTGGGAGGAGGAGTTGGAGGTACTGCTGGGGAAACATTTTCCCGGCAACAAAAAGTTAGAAGCAGATGATACCGGTCCACCACCAGCCCGAGTTACACGGGAAGGTAAGGACTGGGACACTGCGGCTAAAATAGTTACTCCCTCCAGAGTTAAATGGGCAATCAGAGGGTTTGACCCTTTTAAAAGCGCAGGAGAGGATGGAATCTTTCCGGCACTTCTACAGAGGGGCCTAGATACAATCCTACTTCCGGTGACGAAGATCCTGAGGGCATGCTGTGCCCTCGGATACATCCCCATACCATGGCGGAAGACAAGGGTAGTGTTCATACCCAAACCGGGGAGAGCTGACTACGACCAACCAGGTGCATTCCGCCCAATTAGCCTCACCTCATTTCTTCTGAAGACAATGGAGAGGCTAATGGACAGGCACATAAGGGACGGGGCACTGAAAGAGAAGCCCCTCCACGAGTTACAGTTTGCTTACCAAGCAGGTAAGTCAGTCGACGCGGCACTGCACAGGTTGGTGTACAAACTGGAGCAGGCACAAGCGACTGGGGAACTGGCGGTAGGGCTATTCCTGGATATAGAGGGAGCATTTAACTGCACCACTATTAAATCCATTGATGAAGCGGCAGAAAGACATGGACTCGACAAAACCACCAGAAGGTGGCTGAGGAACATGCTCTCAGGCCGGATACTTACGGTGACAAGGGGTGAGGTAAGCATCAAAGTGCTGGTGACACGAGGGTGTCCACAGGGAGGGGTCTTATCACCCTTGCTGTGGAGCCTGGTGGTGGACAACCTCATCCGGAAACTCAACAACAGGGGCCTATATACGCAAGGGTATGCGGATGACATTGCAACCATAATAAGGTGTTGGGATGCAGACACAACCCGAGGCCTTATACAGTCAACACTGGCAACAGTGGAAGAATGGTGTGAAGAAACAGGACTGTCAGTCAACCCAGACAAGACAGAACTAGTAATCTTTACGCGTAAAAGGAAACTAGAAGGATGGAGCAATCCAACCTTCTATGGAAAGGAATTAGAACCCTCTGACACGGTTAAGTACCTCGGAGTCATCATAGATGCCAAACTGAGCTGGAAAAACCAGGTGGAAACTGTAGGCAGAAAGGCCTGTGCTCTGATGTGGGCAACTAGGCGAATCTGCGGCAGAACGTGGGGTCTCAAACCTAAAATGATGCAATGGCTTTACACAGCCGTTGTAAAACCAAGGATCATGCACGCAGCCCTGGTCTGGTGGAGGAGAACAACACTGAAAACAGTGATGGTCACACTCAATCACATACAGGGACTTGCATGCAGAAGCATCACAGGAGCCATGAGAACCACTCCAATACTAGCCATGGGAGTGCTGCTGAACCTACCCCCACTAAACATAGAAATAGAGGGGGCGGCGATGGCGGCAGCCTACAGGTTACATTGCAATGGCCAATGGAGAGGAGAGTTGCCCAGAAACAGTCACACGGAGATAGGAATAAGACAGAGGGCAATTAGTCCGACGGCTGGGATGAAGCAGGACGGCAAACAAGCCGAATACTTCTTCGGACAGCTGTTTAAAGTGACGTACCCCACAAGGGAGGAATGGGACACGGTCCCAGGTCCAAACTCCAAACAGGAACTAATCTGGTTCACAGACGGGTCCAAGATGGAGGAAGGAACAGGGGCCGGGGTCTGTCTACAGGGATCTAAGAGGGAACTCAGTATACCTCTAGGAATGCACTGCACTGTGTTTCAAGCTGAGATGAAAGCCATCTTAGTCTGCGCACAGGAGAATATGAGTATCGGGTACAGAAATAAGAACATAAACATATGTTCTGATAGCCAGGCGGCCTTAATGGCACTGGAAAGTAACCGATGCGACTCCAGACTGGTGATGGAATGCAGGACTATCCTAATAGAACTGGCGACCATCAATAAAGTAACCCTGCTCTGGGTACCGGGACATAAAGGTATTGAGGGCAACGAGCGGGCTGACGAACTAGCAAGGAAAGGGGCGAAAGCACCACTTGTGGGATCTGAGCCGGCCGTAGGAGTAGCAGCTTGCCACACCAAACTACATATCAAGAGGTGGATCAAATCCCAACACTGGAAGGAATGGAAGAAGGCACCCGGAATGAGGCAATCTAAAGTACTCATAAACGGACCGGACCCTAACCGAACCAGGCAACTACTCGATATGGACAGAAACTCACTGAGGGAACTGGTAGGACTATTAACGGGACACTGCCATCTCAGGAGACACATGCAACTGTTGGGAGTGGAAAACACCAACATCTGTAGGAAATGTGAAGAGGAGGAAGAGACTCCAATTCACCTATGGTGCCAATGCCCCGCTCTGCTGGGAATAAGGCTCAGATACCTGGGAAGACACAGTGTGGAACCAGAAGACATCGCCACATATCCAATGACAGCCCTGGTGAACTTCATAAAAGGGACCGGGTTACTGGCAAGGGAATGAGGTAAAATGGGAGATAGTACAATGGGCCTATGGCCTAAGTGCTCGCGGGGAACGTAAGTAAACCACCTCCGACTATAAAAAAAAAAAAAAAAAAAAAAAAACATAGTAATAATCATAATTAGAAAGGGACGACTACATGATATGGACATGTATAGCAGGTCGACGGAGAAAGAAAAGTCGGGAGAGCATACACTGTGTATCAATCAGCAGATAGCCGAAAGACTTTGACCAACAAGTAACAAGCTAAAAGTATTGCAGTTTTTCGTGGAGTTTTTTTATTTTTTTTTATTTATTAAGTAAATAGAAACAATTTTTGTACAAAATTATGGTAGTCCCACAAAGCTGTCATATGCCAGCTTGTCTGTAGGTTCTACCAATTAAACATTCTACTAAAAACAAGTTATACATATAGGTAGATACATCAAAAAAAATTCAAGGATACATGAAATTTTCATACATTAGCCACAGCTTTACCATTTTTGGACAAAGTCTCTCATTTTTTTCAAATTTAAGATTTTTATTGATTTTATTGAAAATCACTGGAATTACATATTGAAGAGTACGGCTTCCATATTTATTTAATATTCGAGGAGTTATTAGACCCTTTCCTTCTTTAAATCTTGTGGTATGTTTTTGTACCAGTGGGTGTTTGTATGAGCTTTCCCCCCATGTTATCCATAATAATAGTGAACCATAAGAGACCTTTTATTGTAAGCAGGCTCTCTGATCCATATGGTACTTTTAAGTTATGTCTCTGATTGTAAATATTAGATGTGACAATGTTTTTTACTGTGGCAGTTTGTAAATTTTGAATATATTTAATGTAAATAGTGCTTGCGTGTCCCCAAGTTCGAATTCCGTATCTTAGGATGGATTCGACCATAGAAAAATATAAGAGTTTAAGATTGCAATGAGGTAAAATAAATTTTATGTCTCAATGTCATGAAGTCCAAATTTTAGTATGTAAGTAGTAAATAATATTATATTATTCCTAGAAAAGAATATATTCGATATTAGATGTAAATTTAAAAAAATATATATACTACTTTGCCTATTAGCTTTGTCCTTCTGCAGTTTTTGAACTGCTTTGATATGCTCGGAAGCGATGAACAATGAACAAGATACTGACATTATCGATAAAAACGTACGGCCACAATGTGGCCCGCGGGCCTGGGGTTGGGCAGCCTTGTTCTAGGGTATTTAGTACCGTCAATAGATATACGTTTTTATCGATAATGCCAGTATCTTGTTCATTGTTCATCGCTTCCGAGCATATCAAAGCAGTTCAAAAACTGCAGAAGGACAAAGCTAATAGGCGAAGTAGTTCATTCAACAAAGGGATGAAATATTATAATTCTTTTCCGGAAACCAAAAAACTACATCAATTAATCAATTTAAAATAGTATATACTTATCAAATTCCGCCGAACGCTTAAAATGCAAATAAAAAGTACTTAGTTTCAACTTAATTACTACAAGAAACAACAAAGTAGGGAGAAATGATAAAAGATGTATTAAGATCCATTTTTTCTTAAAGTTAAGTTTGTAGGTTAGGAAGTACGCATATATCATTAAAATATAGAGAAAACTAACAACCTAAAAACCAATTTGGAGTGTGTTTACTTAAACCCCCTACATAAATAGTTGTCTACATTAGATATTTAAGTTGAAATCAAGTTTTGTTTTTTGAAAGAGCCTTTGTGTGAGGCGGATTTCGACATTGTCCAAAGAAGCGAAGTTAGCAGTCCACGATGGAGTGCTGGTACCTACCCTGATGTATGGAAGTGAGACATGGAACTGGCAGAGAAAGGATGAAAGTAGATTGAATGCTGTTGAAATGAGATCCTTGTGTGGTTAAACCATGTATGACCGTATGAGAAATGTGTAGATCCTTCAATGATTGCAAGGCTAATGCGTAATGAGTAAGATTAAGAAAGAGACGATTCGATTAGATGGATTGGGCATGTAGAGCGAATGAGCGAAGAAAGGAGGATAAGGAGGACATCTGATGCAAATGCGAATGGTAGCAGAATTCAAGGACGCCCTAGGAAGATATAGCACGATCAAGTGAATCAGATACTCGAGTCAGGCTATGTCAAGAGTCAGAATAATAAAATATTATGTATGAATGTGAATGAGGCAAGAAGAAGTGTGTGCCAAGACCGAGAAATTCGGCGGTCCGTCCTCTCTGCCTACCCCTGCGGGGAAACGGCGTGATGGTTAGTTAGTAAGTTAGTTAGGACTTTGACAACTTTGCACAAAATAGATTATAAGAAAGCAAAATAAAGTGTGTCAGTTGTAATTAGTTTTCTCAAATGTAATAAATTAAACTAATAAGTAAAATAAATTAATCTGTTATTTTCTTTCCATTTATCCACGGTATTACATTCAACTACCCTTCATGCTTTCCGGAAAAATGTTACTATTAATATAAGGCTTCTTATAATTTGAATTCCTGGAGAAAGGCAAAGACAAACTAGAAATACTTTTCTTTGTTGAATGCCTGCGAAGTCTTTGAAAAAATTTATATCAATTAGACAATATAAAGTAAAGCGAAAAAGAGAAATAATATTTAATTACGAAAATACGTTCCTTGGGATAATTAATGCATACTTTTTATATTTTAATGTAAAGTAGGTATTTATACTATTGAGTTTTCCATTTTAGAGCTTTCAAGGTTTCAACATAACAAAATCATTCGTCCATTAATCATTATATTAATTCCGTCAAACTCGGAAAATGGTCTCCATGGTCGAGGGCAGGGTTCTCGACTGGCAATTCGAAGGTCGCGGAATCAAATCCCGTGCGTATGAAAATTTAATTTGATTTATTTATTATATTTCACATTTTATAAATTTAAAATAATATAAAGTATACTTGCGTCACGTTCTATCGATGATTCTTTTTTTTCTCATCTTCTTCCCCTCTACACTACCTTTAGTCTCACATCATACCCCAATTAGGTATGCCTTAGTTTCATTGGCTCCAAACGGTTGAGAACAGATTCACATTAAAAATATATGTTTATAAAAGTACACCATATACATTCTCTTGAAAATAAAAAAGCATGTCTGGTAAAATAATAATAATAATTTATTTTGTATTAATGTTAATAAATGTGTTTGTTATTTATAACCTCATCTTATGGTTGATGTTTTTGCAATACAATTAAATGAAAATTTAGCCGTTACGAGGTTTTATATTTATAAATACAAATGGTAAATATATTTTGTCCACAACACAGCTCGTTGAAATTCGCTTAAACTTTCTCGAAACAACTTTCGTCAAAAAATGCTTAGAATACTAATTGGCTGGAACTTTATACTTTTACAACTCTTGGCATGGTGCAATATTCTTGCACCGAACCAGAAATAAAATGAAAAAACATAGACACGGAACAGTCCGACTTTGGACATGATTTACTCGAAAGCGAAAGCTCCTATCAAAAAAGTTATCAATTAGCTCGTATCAAAATTGATTCCAAATAATTTTTATTTAATTTAATTTAAAAACAGCGAGCCTTCGAAAATTATACAAAGTACGGCATAATATAGCAGTAAACTATTTATAAAAAATATTAGTAAAACATGTAACAGTAAAATAAAATAATATAGAAACTAGAACAATACTACATTTAAGAAAAATCACTAACTATGTTGGGAAGTAAGAGCTTCATAGATGCACGCACAGAGGGCAGTGCATAGAGCTTGCGTGGAAGTCCACAAGATGGAGCCAGTGGCCAGTAGTCGCCAGGGCCAGTGAGAAGGCTCTCAGAGAAACTTACTGTTTCAGATTCCAATTAGCCAGCTTCTAGTTAGGTCGACTATCGAGTCACAATTATAATACGTGAAGTATTAATAAATCCCTTATTTATCTAAAACAACCATTTAATTATAAACTCCTTCCAAGATGAGTTGGAGACCTGTTTGTACGAACACAACAAACTACATTACCGATGCTACTCTAATTTGTAAGATTCAACAGTGCTGGTATAGATTACGCTTCTCTAAATAGTATAAAATAAAGTCGCCATCCGCGTCTGTCTGTTTGTGCGCTTATTTCTTCTAAACTACGCACCGGATTTTGTTCGGGTTTTTATTATCATTTAGAAAATTTCTTCCGGAAGGTTTACATATATAATATATGCATATTATATTTAGAAAACAGAGAAAAGTCGATGTTTTATACCAAGTCATAAAAATATATTTTCGGGCACTACATTGCTAACGCTGTCTAAATCTTATGAGATAAATAAAAATGATGTACTATGGAATTGTATATCTTAAAAAGGCCTACAGAAAAATTCACCATGATATATGTCTATCTCTTAAGGATAACCCCCAGTAACGCCAGGTACACGTCAGCTAGTAATTCTATAAATGGAGTCAATAAATGGTTCCATGATAACTCAACACAGTGACAATTCAACACACTTTTAAAAATTGATATTAATCATTAGAAAAGATCAGAAAAAAAATTAAACCTGACCTAACCTAACCTACTTAACCCAATTTATAAAGTTTTTGTTTCATCACTTTCCATGACTTTATATAACTTTTTAAAGATGTCAAAAGTACCCCAAAACTGATTGCCCAGATCACGCATCCTATTATTTAGTTAGTGTGTCTGATAGTTGGTTGTGTATGTATTGCAGAAAAATGTTATATTTTGTCTTGTATTCCTAGGCGGCACATTGAATTTAATAGTAGCAACGATGGCTTAATGTGGTTAGATTCAAAAGTTACCAGATTTTTCCACTAGTTACCGGACACCATGTATTTGCATCTCGATTTAAAATAATTAAAAATGTTTGTGTACATTATTATTTTATTATCTCGTTACATAGTAATTTCTAAAATTACGTTTGTTATTCTTAATATGAAACAAACCTAACCAAATATAATTTAATAAATAATTAGTTATTACTCGTGAAATGTCCAAGATGAAAACTGAGAACTTTTGTTTCTTTGGAATCGAATTTCAAATATAGAATAAAAATAATCGCCTCTTTATATATAATGTGTAATAACATTTATAAGATTTATTTTTACTAACCTGTTTTGCCATAGGTTTCGATTCTTGTACACCACTGAACACGTACTTCCTAGAACTGTAATGAATATCGAATTGAAAGAAAACTGATTTCGCCTCGAGATAACTCCATTAATGAAGGATTCAAAAAACGGTCCAAAGAAGACAAGCTAGCAGTCCACAATGAAGTGCTGGTACCTACTCTGATGCATGAAAGTGAGGTATGGAACTGGCAACGGAAGAATTAACGTAGACTGAATACTATAGAAACAAGATCCCTAAGACGTTTATGTGGTAAATCCATATATGATCGTTTGAGAAATGTGGGGATTTGCAATGAATGCAATGCTGATTTAAGCGTAATGATTTAGTTTAAGAAAGGGACGCTTGGATTTTTGGTGCATGTAGAGCGTATGAACGAAGGACGGAGTGTAAGGAGAATATACGAAGCGAACTGAATGGTTTAGAAGTCGTGGACACCCTAGGAAAACATGGAACGATCAAGTGAGCCAGGTACTTGAGTGGGGCCATATCAAGAGGAATAAACGAAGAGTATGTTTAAAACAATGAATGAATGTGAATGGGACAAGGAGTGCGTGCCAAGACCGAGTTATTTAGCTGTCCTTCCTCTGCGTGTGGGGGACGGCGAAGGGTTAAGATAGTTGGTTATTTTTATAAAAATAAAAACAAATTTTCGCACTCGTGCGAACAGGTAAACTAAACCTTTTCAGTTGCTAATTTGTGAAAATTAAAAAAAAAACTTGCCACTGAATTAACTGTAGGTACCTACTTAGTTTCATAAAACTTGACATTAATCTGTTCCTAGACACGGTCAAAACATTCCATAGAACCTTATATTAAAATATTACAATCAATACGTATTTCAATGGAAACTCCAATGTAATGTATCCTTTTGAATATACTTGACAATAAAACTTTTGGAACAAAGCGTTCTCTGAACGAATGTTTGTTTTATATCCTGTATCCTATTTAACGTTTAGAGATAAATGATTTCATATACAGGTATCGTCGCATTAAAATAGTATTAAAAAGAAATTTCCTGTCTAGTAAATAATTAATTTAAGAATTAATTTAAGCTGTACCCAGCCTCGTAATGCTGCTCCTCAGTCTGTCTGTACAGATAGAGAAACAATAGCGCGTGTTGCTTTTACGTCCAACAGATGGCGCTGTTTTAAAAAAACATGATTTAACTGTCACAGGTGATATCTATATAATGGTTCCATGATAACTTCCTCAAAATGACAATTCAACACACCTTTAAAAGGTGATATAAAGTCATTAAAAGTAATGAATCAAACATTAGGTTAAATAGTTACATATCAAACCTATTTTACCTAGTTTTTGTTTGATCACTTTTCATAACTTTATAACACTTTTTATAGGTGTGTTAAATAGTCATTTTGAAGAGTTATCTGGTTACCCTATATAATATAGGTAAATTAAAACAAATGCATATTCGAATACAATCTTGTGTCAAATTTCAAATCAATCGGTGAAGAATTTTCGGATATTAAGGATTTGTATCTGTCTATACAAAGAAAGACCGTTCGGTGATTTTGAAGGGTCATTTCTCGGTCATGATATTATGCATTATTTAAATTCAAGAGTATACACCTTGCCAATTTTCTAACGTATCAGCTTCTTATAGATAAAATTTTAACATTATTTATATAAATATTTAGAAAAACTTATGATAAATCAGAAGCATTAATGAAAAAATACAAATATTGAACGCAGAAAGTATTTTAGAGAAATCATTAACAAAAAAATGCCTGTTAATAATAATCCTATATACACCTGAAAATCATTCAAATACTCCCATAAAAAAGAAGTGTGTGCAAAGACCGAGTTGTTTGGAGAGGCAGAGACCTACTCCTGCGGGGAAATGGCTTGATGGTTAGTTAGTTAGTCAGCTAAAAACACACGCGTATTCGAATGTAACGTTGTGTCAAATTTCAAAGCAATCGTTGAAGAACTTAAGATTTTTAACAAACGAACATTAACATTTTTATTTATATAGATAGATAAAAAGAAAAACCGCTCTGTGATTCTCTTGATAATTTTAGTGGTTAAATGCCAAAACACAAAACTTACGAAATCAAGCAAAACGATCAGAACCAAAGTAATAAAATGATTTAATTAAATATTTTTTTATCTTCGTTTCTCTATTCTTTTAGCCTTACTGGTTTAGTTTACCGGATATATTTCATATATCCTCCATAATATTTTTTTCTTTTTCTCTTAATATGCATGTCATATAATTTCATAATCATGATTACAGTGCAACCATTTATATATATATTTATTTTTTAATCCTTATTTAGAACCGAGATAAATACTATTTCACAAAATTATGCATGTCATAATATATTAAAAAAGTTTTTTTTTCCTAGTGTACACTCCTCTTTCATTCACAAGCAAAAGTTTCTAGTGGAAGAGCAGTATATATCATGAGATACAAAATCAACGATAACTAATATTGTACTTGCTTATATTTTCCGAACTTCGCCTTTTATGCTATGTTATATACACTCATTATTGTACTCCTGATCAGTTTACCTCCTTAAATAAATTCATTTTAAATTAAAAAATAACCCATGGTAAAACCTGAATTATGATGGTATAAACAATAGTTATTTACTATAAAAATATAAATAAGTATGTATTATAAGGAATACTCACGCTATAGGGTGCTCGTAGTGTCATATCCTCCTAGAAGGAGACGATCTACGTCCCCTGTAGTACGAGGAACTCATTCACACATGTTTTTCTTACATCCACATTAATTATTTGTTAGTTTCAAACTCGAGTTTGTCAATCAATTGTTTTTTGCCACAAATCACTGCACTTGTTCCACGTTTTTTACGTTCAAAAAAATGTTGTTTATATCACAATTTTTTTCACTTGTCTTTAAATATTGTCAATTTTTAATTTTGTATTAGTTATTAATAATAATCAGTGATATTATTTTTTCTGGAATAAAAACAAGTTTGCTTGATTAATAAATAATTTACAAATAAAAACTTTCGCAAATTGAATATTCGTTAATTATTAAATTACTATATTTCAAATGTTACCCTAGAGTTAAAAATACACTTTTTTCACTAAGTCGATTTCTCATAATTTCGTTTCTTTCTATTTATTTAAATATTAAACTACGGATTGCAATAATAATAGTTGACCTAAAATAAAGAAAAGCATCAGAAAAAACCTTATAAAAAACTTTTTTTAATTCTACGTTTTTGTGAAACAGAATTTTCTTTAAAAAAAATTACCTTTCGATTAAATTGCCAAAGTGTGTTGAAACGTTTTCTATGCCTTAGTATTTTCTAAAGAGGTGGAAATACGCCTAATTTCATATAATTTTTCGATCAGTGTGAAAAATGGTAATTTTATACGGTTCTCTGTACGCCTACAACAATTATGTATAATTAACAATTCGTTTCATCGCCATTCTTCAAGCAGTTTGTCTGAAAACCAAACAGCAACAAAATACCTTTCCGCACCTAAATTTATCACCGCTTTGCATTCACTTAAATCTCGCCTTGGGCTAGGAAATATTACGTAGAGGAGAATGCGAAAGAAAATCCGCCGGAAAACGCGTGCACTTCGCTTCAACGCTCTGAACAGACTGAAGCAAAACTGAAACCTACCAGACTGATCACAAGATTTGGCTGGGTACACCCTTAACTACATCCCCAACTAACAAAAAATCATTATTTGGCAAACAAAATGTTGGCAAATCATCAAAAAGCTACAAACGTTTAATGATTGGTTTAAACAAAATTATTATTTTGTTTCGAGGTGAGCTTTTTACAAAATTGAATTGATGCGTTTTTGATGATAAGAAAATGTGTGCGTGGGTAATTTTTTTTAAGAACGAGCTTATACGTTAAATAATTACGTAATCATGCTTTTTGGAATAGTCCTTTATGTAACGACCCGTGTAAATGAAGCTATCTGGTTTTTTTTTAATGTAAAGTTGCTATTTTCCTGGCATTAAGTGCCTTTAAAAATGTCGTCATTATGAAGGAGTAATATATTCATTTCTTCCAGCCTTTTTTATCTTATCCTGCGATTATATTTTTATTTTTTTATAGTTTGTGACTGAAGGAAGTTGGGAGAGAAATAAAATGGGGAAGCACATATTAGATTTAGTCACTAAACACGACTAAAGCCACTTCAAGCAACGATTCTGAATGGTGTGTGCTCACTAGTATTATACTGTGAGTATCTGTGTTATCGCATTTAAAAAAATATATTGATAATTTAAAACTTTATTATGGAAATTGTATTGTAAACCGAGGGCATTGTTTTTGATGCACTAATAAACTGTTTAAATTGATTGGAAGTTACGGTGCTTGCTTAACAGGGTAGTTAAGTTGGGAAGCAAATTGTGGGTACCCCCGCCCCCAGAGCCATTCATTGGATTACCAGCACCTCTGCAATTGGTCACCTAAAGTGGTGCGTTATGTTTGGTGACTTATAAGGAATACCCGGGTTCATGGGGGTGTTCCAGCCCTTTGCGACGGATGGACCTGCCCACCAAATGCGTGGCGGCTATTGACCTCTCTAGCTGTACTCTCAGCCCATCTCCTTGTACCGCAGTGGGAGGAATGGATTCATCTTTCTGGACGCACTGACCCCCAGATTTTAACCTACTCTTTATTCCTTTTTCGGTATCATAACTTCATTTCCTGTAGGTACGTGAAATAACCAAGGTTTTTTTTTGCTTATTTTTTGTACGCGTCGTGTTTATGTCTGCGACCTCTGGAGCCCGAACTAAAAAGCCTACCGCTATTCTACTGAGACCATCTGCCCGTCTCCATTTTAATAATGTAATTTATTTAATTGTTGGCAGAGTAGTAAAGTGCGCGAATTTAATTTGCATTTTGGCTCCTGTCCAACCTTTCTAACACAGCCTCCCAACTCCCAAAATGGCTCCTGCACTTCTCACATGACCCAAAAGGGAATCATTCTCTCTGACTCTACTGCAAGCTTTTCTCATTACACCCTGATGGTACATTTAACCATGTCATCCACAAGAATTTTTGTGCATTTTGACATCCTCCGTAGTCCAGGGGCAAGCTCTTAGCTGCGAATCTGGAGTTCACGTGTTCATATCTCGACGTGCTAAGTTAAATTTATTTGATTAAATTTTATTTGTTTTTTATTTGAAATTGCAAAAGAGTTCCAACTACTCCCAACCATCTGTAACCAGTGAGACTAAGGCATTCCCAATTGGGGTATACTGTGAGGTTGAAGGTAGTGAGTAAGGGAAAAATACAAATGGGAAAGAGGGCGGTAGAGGAGTACATGGCCATTCAGATCTGATCACGAAACACGGCCAAAGCCATTTCAAACAATTCTGAATAGTGATTGTACTCCAAAGCGATACTGAGTTTATTTTTCACTCTGGAACGTGAACTCGGAACTCTATTGAACTCTGAACACGATAATGGTTTTTTTCAAAATGTAAAGATTTTACAATGTCATTCGTAACACAAGACTGGTTTAAACTTAAAAGTGATTCTACATTAGAGTCCACAAGTTTATATTATTGTTACACGCGGAACAAGCAAATAGTTTTCCTCAAAATTTATCAGTTTTATCTAGAACTAAAATTTTATGATTTTACTCGGAACATGAGAATTGGAATTTTATAGTGGCATTAGGAACACAAAACTGGTTTATCCTAATAGTGAATCTCTATGCAAGTCTCCAGTTTTAATTAATTAATTAATTTAACTACACTCAGAACATAAAAATGGTTTTCCTCCGATTTTTGCTTGCAATACATGGTCTGGAACTAGAATGTTATTACTGCATCTAGAATACGAGAATGGTTTCCTTCTAAATGCGTCAGCAAGCGTCGCAAAATGAATTTTTTATTGCTTTCAGAACACGTGAATGGTTTTGTTGCTAATTTTGCAGCGTACAGTCGAATGTAAGTACGCTGGATGTTGTTTTACAGTTATTTAACCATTTAAATAGAAAAATTGGTGGCAATACTGTAAAAATCTACATAACACAAAGCTTGTCGTAATTATTGCTCCCCCAAATTTACCACAACAAAAAATTACAATTGATAAGCGAAAATTTGACATACCACGAAAGAAAACGGGACTCACGTTCTTAAAGGATAACGCAACATTTTTTTTTACTCAAAGTGCTCGCAGGCTGCACCAAATTGACCCGCGAAATCTTTGTTTTTATCGCAGAATTTCTCTAGACACACGCCCCTAACCCCTGGTACATTTGTTATCCTGTTTCCTTGACAATTGATTCTTCTCCATTGAAAGTCCGCCCATCTCTGACGTAACCTAACCTAACCTATCGGAATCAATGGGAATAACTGCGAAAAACTTTTCAGACGTTCAAGATCAAGCTTTGGAAAATCTCTATTACTTCTCCCCTTTCCGATCAGGTTCATATTTCTATTTTGATTATAGTCACATATCTAGTTACTTTATAATACCAATAAAATAATGTGTCAAAAAATAAAATAAGTGGAAAAAAGTTTAAAATTGTTTAAATATATCATTATAATAATTACATTTTTTGCTATAATAAACTCAACAACTTACACTGTATCGTAATGTCAAACTATTGATTTTCTCTGAAAATACATTGATTTCAAAAATACTTATTTCGGTTATCTGTCCGTTCTATATAATTCTCGTCTAATGAATACTCTAAATTAACTTTAAAATTAAGGCGATACCATACGTAGTAATGCAAAATCATGTGTTTTTGGTTTGAAAATTTGGTCGCCTAGAAATGTTTCAGATGCTTTAATTAAATACTAGGAGTAGAATACATCTTGGCGTTTGAAATAATCGAGCATTTTTTAGATAAGTCTTTTTATAAGCCCAGAAAAAAAATAATGTAAAAGCCTTTGAAAACTGCTTTAAAGTTCGAAATCTCCTACTTACGAACCCATTTTCGGTCATGATTTTATTGTATAATGTGGAAAATTAAGTTATTTATAAAAAGATCGAAAAAAAAAATATTTATGCCTGAACATCCACAAAATAAAATAAAAGGCACTTTTTGGCCATGTTTTTTTCTTGAATAAATCAAAACAGGCGGATGGTGTTAAGCGGAAATTTAAACCTTATCGGCATCTACGTAAGGGTTGTTATTGATAGCGGCTCAATTTAAAATACTACGCGAAGTAGTGCATCGCCTTAAGTGTGATTTTCAAAATTGGAACAAATTTTGTGAAGATTTCAAACGGTCGATAAATTACCCAGATTAATATTTTTTAGGAGTAATAGTTATTGTCATATTCAAAATTGGAACTGATTTATCAATAATTGAATTATCTTGTGATTTTTCACGGATTTGCGCTAGTGCACAGAACTTTAAGGGACTTCCTTGACTAACTTTAATGATTCCTGAAATTATTTGGAGTAAAAAATTTCAACGAAATTTTAGTCTCCGTTGCCTTTTTTGATATATTTTTTTTTATTTTTCAAAAAAAAAATTCAAAAACAATCTAAAAAAATATCTTCCACGTGTCGTCACTGGTCACTCATCCGATCAACCACCCAATACCTCACACCAACCCTAGCTGTCCTATACCTACTGATTTCCTATGTTTTTAGTTGAAAAGAAGAAATAAACTTTAAACCGGAGACCCAAATTGCATTTATATTTTTTACCCAAAATAATTTTGTCATCATCAATTGGGGTATGTTATAGAGGAAGGGAAGGAGATGTAGAAGAGGTAGGCGTTAAGACAACCTGGTTATTCAGATCTGATCAGCAAACAAGGCCAAAGCCATTTCAATTCTTTTTTTTTTTAATTTTTTTTAATTTATTTTGAAATAACTACCCACATTTCCTTCAGTAAAATTTTCCAAGTGCCAAAAATTGAAGACATCTACCATAAAAAAAACTTAATATTACAAGTATTCAAAGATGATACATTGAAGCAATTAATTAAGATATAAATTAAAAACCAAATTTCTCTATTTTCTTTGCAACAAATGCACAACAATTATATTTACAAAAGGATAAAATATTTTAATGGTCTTCCCGAAGAATTAAAAACATAACAGATTTGATATTATTGAAGAAAAAAGCAAAATTATGTTAAAAAAACTGAACCTGCGTAACATCAATAACAAAATTGAATAACTTTATTTCGAACCATATTTATATTTTATACATCCTGTTCTATCATACACTCTATGATATTACTTTTTACTCCTACATCAAACTCAAGAGCTAGTTTTCTTCATTGGTGAAGAAATACTAATAAACATGTGATCTTCCACCAGGGCGATAATGAGAATTTCTTCCACTCACTTGTTTATGAGTATTTTTTTTTTAAATAACCTAAATTTTATCTAATATATAGAGTTCATTTTCTTTGGCGGACGGGCAGCCGGCGGGGATTGATTGATTTGATTTGTATACAAATCTACAGTTTTATCCCGAGGATGAAAATTTGCATACTTGACCTTCAAAACAAGAGGAAGGTCACTGTCTAAATGAGATTTAAAAAAACACTGTCTGAAGCCGTTAGTTACATAATATAAATTGAATTAATCGAGCAATTAAACATAAATATAAGTAATACTCCCAATCAGTTGACATGTCTATTTATTCCAGAATGAAAATAATATTTTGTAACCTTTTAATTTTTTTAGAGAACAATTTAAATAACGTAGACTTCTCGTGATTTACATTCCTAAAATAAAAGAAAAAATAAGAATACAATCATTAATATTTAAAACACAAAGAATGAAGAGTGTTTACATGGCATTAAGATATGTATCGTTCAGACATTTTTCTAAGAAATGTGCTTTAAGTTTGTTTTCCATGGAAGGATATCATACAAGCTAATGTTTGTTTGAATTCAATAAAGAATATTCTCAAATCATTTGGGAAATGCCTCTTGGAGTCTCACTCATTTATTTATGACTAACTGTACCCCGCCACGCCTTGCTGTAGCTCAGTCTGTCTTTGCAGATCATTGAATAAAGAAAACAAGCGGCACCCGTAACCCCTGATCCCTGTAAACCATTAAAACTCTTGTGCTAAAAACTTCTAAATAAATCAAATCACAACAAAATAATATAAATCTCCTTCAGAACCTTCCTACTTGATCAGAACATTCCGGCTGAAAGACCACCAATCATTATTCAAATGATGCTTGAAATGGCTTTAACCATGTTGGTGGCCAGATCTAAATAGCCAGGTACTTCCCCACCTTCCTCTTTCACATCTCATTCCCACCGCACTACCTTCAGCCTCACAACATGTTCCAATTTTTTGATGCCATAGTTTCACTGGCTCCAGACTGTGGCTGTGTATTGTTAACTGCATATTTAAATATTTGCACCAGTTATTTGGTTCGTTCTTATGCTGCCAGAGGTGCGCTCTGTCGGCCATAAGGGTAGGCTAAGCGGAATTTACCCGAAACATCATATTTGAATTCGACCAATCAGAAAGCCTAAACCGTCCAGACGCTGGCGTAATAATACTATCAGATACCCTACGCAGATATAGATGATATATTGCCACTTTTCATAAACAAATTTTGTAGCAAACTCTCCAATTCCTCGCCTACGTAGTTTAGCAAACGAATATACAAATAATATCGACATTTTTAACATAACAAACTTGGTGTCTAAGGTAGGGAATGTAGGAAAGGATTTATTAATGCAGCCCTTGAAGAAGCCCGCATAAGGTACCCGTAGCTCGTTCCACATGGCACATAAGGACTAGCGCCCCAACTACCTCACGCAAAGAATGTGTCTGCCGCGCTGTTCGCGATGTCGCCAGCACGTTTATTGTTACCGCGTATGTAGATAGAGCAGTGAGTGATACGGACCCCAAAATAAGTAGGCCTCCAACTACAAATTATGCCGCTGCATAGGGGGCCGAAGACTGACAGGTCTCCCGGCTAAGGGGAATCACTTAATATTGGGGTACAATTGAAATTAAATTTCTTATTAAAAATACTCACCAAATTACTGAAGACTGTTCTCACGAAGCCATCATCAACTGTGAGCGGATATTCCGCTCGCGTCCGTCGCGTTCATGCACCGATGCACAGGAGATGTTGCTAACTTTCTTAAGCAGGCTCTATTGAAATTCCTACAGAACAGACTCAGCTTGCCCAAATGGCATCTGTGCTTTGGAAATGTATCAAGTAGGTTTATCAAGTATTTTGGTACGTCAGCCAAGAGGTGGCAGTGAAATTCCTCGCAAGATACGTTTTTCTGATATTTTTAAAACCTTACTCCAATAAAAATAATATTTCTATTGGCGCTCTCATCTCGTAATGAAATTCGCTTTGATCGCTTCCGTTTTCTCTTTGTTCTGAATTTTCAATTAATTCACTGGAAGATAACGCATTCACGTAAATAGACTAGGTACCTACTTTAATCAAAGAACGTATGAATCTCTTGGAATGATTGGGTGAAGAGAAAGAGGACCCGAGGAGGCTGGAGCAATCAGAATTATTGATGTGAGAATATCAGAGATAGAACGCTCGGGGCAAGAAGTTTGTGACACGAAAATGTTTTGAATCTAATTTATGGCCGAGTGTCTTAGATCGCAGTTTTTGCAACTGTATAGAATGATCAAAGTTTGCAACCAAATAACCAATCTTTCTAAGTGTACTGTATTTCCGATACGAACTTTCTTATTCTGCTGTACTTATGTTCATATTATGCTGTACATATTGATACACGCGTAACTCTTCTTTAATAACCTGGGATAAGGACTTGTTGTAACGAACCTTGGTAATTTTCTTTAAAAGTCTTACGTGGAAAACACAAACGTTAACTTTTAACAACCTTATTCGAAGAAACAGTTTATTTTTTAACAAGTTCTGCTGTGTATTTATTATTACGCGTGACAGCTGTTTCGCCTTCTGAAGGCATTATCAAACTGTGAGTAGCCCACTTACAGACGATACATTTATATTATTACTAGATAGATATTTTAATTTCAATTACTGATTTCCTAATTGATTTCTGAGTAAAATGTTAGAAATTACTAATGGTTATTACCCCAGTAAAGTTTCAGTGATTTCTAACATTTTACTCAGAAATCAATTAGGAAATCAGTAATTGCAATTAAAATACCTATCTACAAATAATATAAAATTATTCTTTGTAAGTGGGCTACCTATAATAATATTATTGAATATATAAAAAAATTAAAATTAAAATGGAGTTCTACAAATTAAACTTGATAACAATAAATAACGTTATTCGTAGAGTCCGATTTTCGAAACAGCTAATATTATGGTCTAATAGAAATGGTTTTGTCTACCTTACCATCATAGTTATAAATATGAACAGAACGATGTCAGAAAGAGAAAACAACAAGCTTTACATTTAAATATAGAAATTAACCACAGAATAAAACCAAATGTTCCGTCCGCAATTTGAGAAATAATTATAATAACTTTTTATATGAAACGACAAAAAATGAGGTTACAGTTTTGTTGTTTGTTTTTGGGGTGTTATGCCGTGTTGCGCTAACTCCTTCTTTAGCCGACGTTTCGGACATCTGCCCTGATGATGGACACTGCAACGCTGTCCGAAACTTCGGCTAAAGAAGGAGTTAGCGAACACGGCATAACACCCCAAAAACAAACAACAAAAATGCTTTTGGCCGTGAAAATCTAAAAACTTACATGAGGTTACAGTGTTGTTTATAATACATTTGTCTAATAAAATATGTACTTTTTTGGTTATCAGTTATTTTAATTTAGTGTTTTAACAAAAAAACTTAAAGTGAGCCATTTATTAAACTTTTTATGTTTAACTTCAAAATTTTATTTGTATTAAAATGATATGTTTATTTATAATAATAAAATCTGAAGGCGTTTTTCATCATCTTTCACAAACAGTTATCAAATTTTAGATACTTTCAGAAATATCCCATTAATTTGGATGTTATCGAAAAGCGGAAAAAAACCCAAATTTTCCGACTTTCTGACAGTATTTGTAAGAAATGTAACGGACCTGAAAGGTTAGTATGAATACGGTAAACGGACACGGGTACCCTACGAATATCTATATCTTTTCACAAAAAAATTCACTTTCAAACCCCACTTTCAGTAACTAATTATTTTTTGCATTGTATTTATGATAGTTGGAGCTATGTGCCACAGATGGCTCTAGTGTTAGTAGTTGATAGAGTTTTACAACAGATGTCACTAGTGTATAGGTTCGCCCCTCCGTTTAAGTACCATGGTACGGGGAGCAGTAAGGATTATAGAAACAGAAAGATTTTTAGAATAAAAAAGCATTTGCCTCCTGGCTGTCCTGTCCGATAGTCACCATTTTAAAAGTTTTATGTCTAATAAGAGGCACATGCTTGTTGCAAAAAAGTTGTTATATTTATATCAAGAATCATTCACAGCGTTCAACGTTGTTCACGTTTCTGTAAGACACTATTTACTTGAATAACTCCAAATACTCTTCTTAAGGTCTTCCTTTCAAAAGAAGCACAACCAGTTTCCAGGTACCTGGACATTTGGGCAATACTCCGTAGAAAATAGACGAGGTTCGGCAAATATAGATTTGGTTTCCAGGAATTTCAATTCAATATAAACTATGTACGTTTACCAACTGTTCCAGGCCAAAGAGCAAAGTTACAAATCGCTGCTTCTAAAGGTATCAAGAACACTTTGATTATTTTATTAGGTACTAGCTGTACCCCGCCACGCTTTCCTGTGGCTCAGTCTCTCTATGCAGATAGAGAAACAATAGCACTAGGTATAAAAAAACACACACGTATTCAAATGCAATATTTTGTCAAATTTTCAAAGCAATCAGTGAAGAACTTTGATAGATTTTTAAGATTTTAAACAAATGAACATTAACATTTTTTTATTTATATAAATGGATTATAGCATTTTTTCAAATATAGAATGTGACAGCTCAAATTTTTCCGGTTTATTAACTTCAAATTACACATATCTATTCAACACATAAACCATACTTTCTTATTAAATACACTTAAAATACATTCCCTAGAAAATAGAAGAAAAATAAATGACCTAACTTTTTTTATTTAAGATTATTCACTCCAAACTAGACTGTTGTGAACTCCTGCAACTCATAGATTTCAGAGTACCTACTCGAGCAACTAGGAAAAATATATTATTTTGCAACAATAACTTCAGTACCAACTACCACCTACATGCACCTATATCTCGCTTTCACACACTTGGAAACAAATTCATCACAAATATCGACAAGTTTAATATAAGTTTTCCTGTGTTCAAAAGATACGTGAGTGACATTTTTATGTAGCATATTTAAAGAGTGATTGCGTATACTTGTTGTTTTCCTGTAGATATGTTGTGAAATAAAAAAAATAATAATAATAATTAATAATTTTTTTATTCAAAAAATATTCCAACGGATTAAATCAAGTTTTTTTTTACATAAATGGCAACATTCTGAAAAAGAAGTGACCAATAAAACACATCGTACATACACATTTCTAGCAACTTCGTTCGCAGCACGCGGGACGTGCTCATATAAATTATTTATTTCAGGGAAACTTTATTTACGGGGCGAGGTAAAAACAACTTTTTTCAGACCGACCATCCGCCGCAGTAGGTAAGTAGGCCAAGGAACATCCCATTATTACATAGACTTCTTCAAATATATATTTATTTTTTATATAATAAATTATCTTTGATGTAAAAAATACTTAATTGTTTCATATTATTATCTTTTAAAATGTATGTAACAATATCGCATACATTCAAGGACACCTTATTTTTTTAATACGGTATTAATTTTGATTCTGCTTATAATTCTCATATCTGTAAGTTTAAGGGTACATCTAAGATTGATAATAAATATGATAACCGAAATATACCAAATATGATAAAATAGAACAACAAAATAACAAAACATGAAAAAATAAAATATGTTAATACCAGTGGCGGTTTTCTCTAAAGTGCGTTTGTGCGGCGAACCCCCATTAAAAAGATGAGAAAATAAAACAAACTTGTTTTATAATAATATAAGCACATTATAGATAGCACGCTATTAAAATTTCGCCTTCAAAACCCGCGCCACCGAAAAATACGATACATATTCCAAATTTTGTGCGAGTTGAAATCCGCGCCAAACTCTTCATACAAAAGAATTTTAGCCGGTACAGATCCCTATGACGGTGACATATACAAAATTTGGTCTTTCTTTGCAAAAGTAAGACAAATTGTGTGCGCCGAACACGCGTTATGTTATCACGTGACCTCCGAACATTGACGAATGTAACCGAAGAAACCCGAGAACTTCGCGGTCGACGTTTGACCTTTAGGGAAGCAAGTGTTATTTTTTATGTTATATTATGGTATTTAACTTTGTAGTCATTTTTGTACATATTTTTGTTTTCTTGTTTCTGCATTTCTCCAACCGTTTGCTTATGGCATTTGCAAATCTACTACCTATTGAAGTAGACTTAGTAAATTTATTTCGTGCCACCTTTATTTGTTTTTTTTTTAATGTTTTAAATATCTATTATATGTATATTCTACGAAATTATTCTTCTCGAAAAAACAATAATAATTAGCAACATACATTGAGTGCTATAAAAACATTAAACAATTTAATTCCTATAAAAATTTTCTCATTATCTAATATTTGTGTCTAGTGAAGTGATTTAAAAACAATAATATGTAGGTACCCCTCCCACTAACTTTATTTAAGTTGTGTGACTGCTGCCGTATTCGACTATTTGACGAAGGACAACAGTAAGTAAATTTTAATTAGATATGTTTATCTTCTCTTGAATTTCTGAACCCCCTGTTAAAAAGACCACGAACCGCCACTGGTTAATACAGAGCATGTAAAAACCACACATGATAAAACAGAATACAGTAGAACAAAAGATGAAAAAACAGAACATAACATTATAAAACAAAATAAACAGAATACGAAAAACAAAAAAAATTTAAAAAATACGTGAAAAAACAAAATATGATACATGATAAAATAAAATACGAAAAATTTAGCATAATAAAACAGAACATGAAAAAAAACATCACGAAAAATGCGAAAAAAACATTATAAAACAGAACAACGGAAATATATCAAACAAAGCTGAATTATGTGTTGACAACTTTATTATGTTAAGCAAATGTATATACAAATCCTTATGAAATAAAAGTATTAATGTAGTAACATGAAGCTCGTTTGGTTGGTTTAGGTTATTTTTCTTTATGCTCTGTTTCATCACTGATCTTTTTTAACTGTTCTATTTTTACTTGAAACCGATAAATCTGATATTATTATAACCTCCTAGTAAGCGAGGCTACTTTTCAAAAATGTGAAGTAAAAATCGAATTTTATTTTCTTTTTGAAACTTGGTCGGAAAAAGCAAACCGAGAATTAATTACACGTGATACGATAATCGACTCTTATTCCGTCAAAATGTCCCGTCAGAGCCGAGGGTCAAAAAACACATTCGTTCATAATTTTCAACACTTTGCTGACCCTAATTTACACAAGGTTTTATACCAAACGCGCCAAATGATTCGAGGATTTTTTTCTCATGCTTCCATTTTTGAATTACTAACATTTTGTGTCTTCAATCATTTCATTGAGATTAATAAAAATGACGGAATATATTTGAGTGGTCATAGCTCATTTGGTAGAGACGACAGCACCGATAGAGGATCTGGATTCAAGTCCTAGTTGCGACCGTTACCTTTTTATTTTCTGTGTCTTTATTTCTTGCATATTTTCACTGACAGTTGATGATATTATCTTAGTCAACAATCAAATATTATTATTAAGATTTCGGGTCACTTCAGTAAATAAAAACACCCTCCATTCCAGTTTATTTACAATAGAAAAAAATTACTTGATGACTTGAACTTTTTTAATCTCTACGCAGATAAAGGACGGCTCGGCCATTAAGGAGGCCTAAAAGAACTGTTTTGCCTCTAGTACGAAGCAGAAGAAGGAAATTTTAAGGGAACTCATTTATTTATAAAAAAAAACAATCAAACCAATACTATAACAAGAACTGGCAGAATCTGAAGTCGAGCCCTGAAGTAGAACCCTACCTTACCATATCAACAATAAAAAAATGCTTTTTCACATAACGAGTGAAAAATAGACAGCCGGATTCAGTCAAGTTCCAAACCTGAAAATTTAAGATTTACACCATAGAGGGCAATAGTATTCAACTTTTAAGCCGAATTGCTTTATTCAGAATTTTTACAACCAGATTTTTAAGCTGCAATAGGTTCTTCCTATTAAATTGAACCTATAATGTTTTGTAGCGTGGGTAATTCAGTTTTAGTGACATGTGTTATAACCTTGTTTTCATTTCTTATTTATTTTATGTTAATGTTACATGTTTAAAAAGTAATGACTAATATATTTATTTTGTCAGTTTTAATTGTATGCTTTTAATACCTATTTATATTTTTATAATGGAATAACTTAAGGAGTAATACCTCAAATATTAATATTAAATCATTATATTAACGACTTTCAAACCAAAAATATGATAAAGAAAAAAAATCAGTCACATCCAAAAATTAAACTTAGTGCTCTGACCACCGAGGAAATTTAACCAAATGAACTTATGTCATTCTTAATTGTATCACACTTCAACTGAGAACTACCGACAATATCTTCATTTTCTTAACGCAAATTTTTTGCTGCTATCTTTTATGTATTTGATTTGAATTGAAATCTGGATAGTGTCAAATTGCAATTTTAATTGGAAATTAACATTTTTTTAATTGCTCCATTCACTAATTAATACTCCATTTTATTACTACCGTGGTGAAAGCAATTCCCCGGCAAGGAAGAGGTTCTGGGTTGAAATTCGTAGATTCGAATGAATCTTTTCTCTCTTCCGTTTCACATTTTCGTTTCATTTGAGAGTCGTTAAAATTGTATTCGCTGATAAAATATTATTCCACTGTCATTATAATCAAATTAATAAAAATATCAAAATACTGTTCCAAAATATTAAAAACAATAGAAGACAACAAACGTTTTCACATTTTATTCAGAGAAATCAAATTGATGTTAAACCCTTGTTACGTAGTCAACTATAGCAACAAAACACGAGTTCTACAAAATCACCTTAAGCAGAAACCTTAAGCCCGGCCAACATTATATTATTATGTGGGATGTAGGTAGTACGAGCATGAATGCGATAATTGCTCTACATGACCTCATCCACCACCCGCGCCCTGGACCAAGCTAAGCTGTTTTCAGATTATATCTCTAGCTACTATAACACTTTACCATACACAAGGTGTAACACTTAGAAAGACAACAACTCTAGAAAACCATTAGGGTTGCTTTTTCAGTGTAATAGCCTTACTAATAAAAAAATCACTTCACAACCGTTAAATGGTTTTTTATATACATTGTACAAAGACTGTACAATTTCTTATTCGAATTATTACTAATAAAAAATGTAATTAACTGGATGCGTAAGATCTAACAACATAGCCTTTTGGCAAAGTCATGCATGCGCCTGACGCGCCACGCGTATCTTTTTTTATATATTAATTATTATTTGTGTTATTTTTGGTCAGTTTTAATCCATTAATAATGTCACCTTGGGAACATTTGTTTCATTTGTTTGAACATGTTTCTTGGTACCGGAAAAGAGCGATTATTTCGTACATATTATTTTTTTCGTACATTAATTGGTAGAGCACCTGACCGGCAATCAGAAGGCTGCAGGTTCAATTTCCGGCGCGTCGGGCATGTATTTTTTCTCGGAAGAATTTATTTAGGTGTTTCAGGCTAGTAATTATTACTTAAAATAATTAAATATATAAAACACTTAAAATACCATATAAAAAACTAAAATTCTTTAAGATATTATTATTATTCCAAGTGTATGCAACAGATAAACAACTCTCTTTATATGGAGTATCTTGTGTATATTTCCATGTGAGGCTTTCAAACACACGGTCGTTTATCAATTGAATAAAATTTTCACCGCATTTGCTAGTAACACCGTATGTATTTAAAATATTCATTCCATTGTTATTGAGTGTTGAGGCTCATTCAATCAGGTCAAAAAATGCGAAAATATGAGAGATAGATTGGCTTACTGGAGTCGCAAATATTATATACGAATCAGTTTGTTGGTTTATTGTGGACTGTAATCAATATTGGACACAACTATTGGGGTAGCTGTGGTTAACAGTTAGAATTGGAATGGAATTCTGACCTACCTACTCTTGGTCTTTTCGATCGATACTATGGCCTTGAGAGATTTTCGTGATTACTACACAAGCTTCCGTAATAGACTTGAATTAAACGCACTGAGGGAACAAATTAACGTCTACACTGCACAGGTTTTCTTAACAGACTGGTAATGCAATATAATTTGTTTCAAAAGTGACTGATATGGTATGTACGTACTCCACACTGTCAGACAGGAACAAGTAATTGGATGGAGGAATGTAGGACCAAATTTAAAAAAAAAAATTATTTTTTGAAATTTTATGATAATATGGTACAGTACGTTATTGGGATGTAGGTACCGTAAAAAAATTGAAGGCTATAAAGATTAATTAATTACATCTACTGTTTTAGAAATATCATTCAATAGGACCATCTCTCTTGTCATACTATGCTGTGCTAGAACATATTATGTTCTGTCGTGTGGTATCTTAAACAAGTTTTGGTGACGACTATGGCTAAGTTTTTATTTAATTCTAACGCAGACCCGTGAAAAATCACGGGATATTGTAATTGTAGGAATTATGAATCAAAAGAATTTATTTTTACGAAATTGCCTTTCAAGAGAAGAAATTAAATCAATTGGGTAGTACACTTGAACTTTAAAGATTATGATTTCTATCCAATGATGTAATAAAAATAGAAGTCATGTTACATTTATACTAATCGAATAAAAAAAGTACCGCATGAAATGGATAGCCATTCAAAGTATATGTATATGAACGGTCTGCCACAGTATGTCCACTGGACCTAGTTCATTGAAACTACGCGCATTACTCGTATATCAGTAACGTAACTTTACTTAAGCATTAGTGAAAAATTTTAACAAAATAAATACATAACATTTTATCGCTTGCCCGATATACGTCAAGTATTTCCAAACGTTAAAATTTTTAGTTCGTCAAACTTACAAATTACGCATTACGCATGAATATTTCACATTTCTAACACATGCACAAGCATCCGAAATTTTGAGTTTATTTATTTATATTTTAATAATTTTTTTACAACTGTTGAAAATAATGTGACCTTGTAGTTATATGGTTATTTGTGTGAATTTATGTCAAGTTTTTTTAGTATGTTTAATTTTTTTTAAGTGTTTTTTTGTAAACGTGTCAAAATATAACAAAGGGAAATAATGGAAGAAAAACATAACATTGTACAAAAAAATAACATTATACAAGAAAAATATATAGGAGAAAAATATAGAGATGAAAAACACAACATTATACAAAAAATATATATATAGTGGAAAAACATAACATTATTCAAGAAAAATATAGATATAGATAAAAAACATAAAATCAAACAAAAAATATATAAATATTGGAAAAAGATTACATTATACAAGAAAAATATATAGTGGAAAAATGAACAGATGAAAAACATAAAATAACGTTAATCTTTGTTAGGTTGCAACATTTTATCTATATTATTCCTTCTTGTGTCCATTTTTTTAGTGGTTTTTATTGCAAGAGGGAGGATATTAAATAGTTTTATAGAGAAATATTGCAAATTAGTATGTTTAATGGCATAATATGCTTTTATTAAGAAGTCTCACTAAACCATCCTCAGGGCATTTGTTTCATAGTTTAAACAGTGGTTTACGGCGTATTCCATCCAACAGTAGATATTATGCAATAAGATGCAGTGGGATTTTACCCGGAGTTGCTCGGGCAGAATTCATTGCGCTTTAATACCGTTTGTAAGTTCCATAGGATGCGATGCAAGGGCGGGCGTTATTTGTAAGCGACGTTCGGGGCCATTTGCATGCTCGGCCCAGCCCGTGTAGTTCACGGGAATACCTCAGAATATTATATTACCGGATCTTAGAAGGATGGTGTATTTAATTATGTAAACGATGAAAATTGCAGTTGCTTCATGAAACTTGAAGGTTCAGGCTTTTTCGCTCAAATAAAACACAACAGTGATAGTGGATTATTAGACAGGTTAGTGGCTAAGTTGACAAACGCGTCGGATTACCGTCTAATCGTCGTGGGTTCAATTCCTCTGCTAGCTAAATCCTATATAACGACCCAAGCATCATTACACCTTCATTGCATCTAGACTCGTTATTGTCTCACAAAATGAAGGGAAGTTCTATCAAGTAAGAAACACTCTGGAAAAATCCTCATTCTTAAGGTCACTATTGCAAGACTTGGGTTCGGACTTAGGTTTGGAATTTTTTCAGGCTCTATGGTTCCAAACGGGTTGAAATTTCGGAATCGTTGTAAGAGTAACAAAACAAAGCGAAATCAGAAAAAGAATCTACAAAAAGTTGCATCTCTGAAAAAATCATCATTCTTACGGGCACTATTGCAAGACTTGTGTTCGGACTTTTAAAGGCATCTTTTCAGGCTCTATGGTACCGAATGCGTTGAAATTTTAAATTAAATTCATAATTCAAACGTTGTTCGTGTGTGACAAAGATAGACATTCAAAGAATATGTGTATATATACGAAACAGATATAGGTAAGACCGGGCAGCGTACTATATTCTACTGCACGGTGTGATTGAGATAACAAGATATGCTTACTCGCTTACACTAAGACGAATACGAATCACCGTTCGACCTACTGCCGATAGATTGTCCTTCTTATACGTGTGTGCTGCTACTTTCACTATCTCAATTTCTCAAATAGCGCTGAAAATCTTCGGGAAACAATCGAATCAATTGTATTTAAAATATAAATACAATAATAAATCGAATCAATTGTGTTTAAAATATAAATACAATAATAAATAATTTGCGGGTAAACTACGAATGTAATTTTAGTCCGTGGCATTTTCTAATATTGGCCGTGTAATGTAAAACTTTTTCATCACAAACGAGGATATTTTGGTCCTTTTATGCTTTTTAATTAGAGATAGTATGACCTTACGCGACGCGTGTTAGTTTAGTTCTAAAACCACTAAATCGAAAGAACGACAATTAGCGTATATTTCGTTTGCCACTTTTGATATCTCTACAAGATGTCTATATTTTGTAATGTCATTGGTTAATCGTCATTAATTCGTAAATTTTTCTTTTTTTATATTGTTTTAATAGCACAATATTTCGTGGAATATGACCTTCAAACATAGCTAGAAAAACAATTGTTGTAAGTTTAGGTATAGTTGAAAAATATTATTGTTATTTTAATCATGATTGTTAAATTCAACCGGGGGTCGTAATAATATATGTAGTGGGCCGTAAAAGTTTAGAATGTGTGGGAGAAGCAAGATAGTTAAGAATGAAAAAAATAAATAGATTACAAAGTACTGTGTAATGTTTTTACATTAAAGTGTGGTTAAATCACTGAACAGATAAACACTAGAAATGGCTTTCATTTAGCACGCGATCTTATTATATGTGAAACCGCACAAGAATACATACTGCTCCCAACCTCCTGGAATGAGACTATGGCATCCCCAATTGGGGTATATTGTGAGGCTGTAGGTAAAGAGAAGGGGAAGGAGTTGGGAAGAGGAAGGTGGTGAAGTACCTGGTCATCAAACACGACCAAAGTCATTTCGAACAAAGTTTCAATTCTGAACGGTGGTCTTACACCAGGGCGATAATGAGAGTATCTTCCACTCTGGAACGTACCGAAAATATACTATATATTATTTTAAATGAGTAAATTGTGTAATAACACAAATTAATCAATAAAAATTTACTTTGGGGATTTGAACACGAGCTTGCCAGTCGAGAACCTCGCTACTCATTCAATATTAATAGTTACGTCAATTTACATCTTTAGTGTGATTGTCTATTGCTAAATTATAAAATAATAAATAATAATTGTTTAACTTGTTTGGCGTTTGAAGTGATTGACATTTAAGACTTCCCATTGACGGGGTGAATTATATGTATTTTTATTGAGTGTATAGAGGCGGTAGTCAAGCGACATTGACGCAGTGGAAAGATCGTTTCGCTGTGCGATTGACAATCGATTGTTCAATTGCTTTAACTAAAGAGCCTCTTGGAAATCAGTTCCATCGAGTAGCGAGATTTTTTTTAATTGTCACAATTATTGTATAATCTCGCATTTGTCCTGAGTTATGGAGTTCTCCATAGGGCTATATAGAAGCACTATAGCGTACTCATATCTCGTCAAAACCTTTCCCTGCGTGTCCCACTGATAAGCGGCGCGTATAGACCGGATTCAGTAGTTTTAGTTAGAGCGTTGGAGGTCAATTGGATGAGAAAAGATGAACCGATTTTTGGCTTCATGTCTCATCTAAGTATAATACATCAATGGTATTCGCACACTTTAGGTTTTGTTTCAGAAGATGTGAACAAAGCAACTGGTGTGAAAATATTGACGGGTCGATTGAAGTACCGTAATTTGTCCTTCTGTGCACATTGTCAATGACGTAAGCTCAATGATAATGGATACTGAACGTGCCCGGTCTACGTTACACTGCCTGACATCGTATATTGCCATAACATTTTATTGAAATGAAAATTTCATAATGATGATGAAACTAATTTCTAAATTTGAAATTTAAGCAAAGATCAGACTTTTAAGATCACGAAACACGCCCACGACACATGTCTTGTGTTCTTTTTTATCATATGGATTTTAGAGAATAAAGGTGGGTAGATTTAAAAAAATTTTAATATGAATTAAATATTACAGTAGATTCAGAGAAAAGAAATAAAAAAAAAATTAAACATGTTTTTTGTGAGAATTTTAATCAATACTTTGTGGCAAAGGCTTAATTGAGAAACAATAAAAAATGACAAAGGTAGGTACAACTTTTAGCGGCACGTTTTAGAGTGGAAGATAATCTCAGTATCGCAATGGTGTAAGACCAGCATTCAGAATTGAAACATTGCTTGAAATGGCTTTGGCCGTGTTTGGTGATCAGGTCTGAACAGCAAGGTACTTCCCCACCGCCCTCTTCCCATTACCTACCCCTCCCAACTACCTTCAGTCTCACTACATACACCGACTGGAGATTTCATAGTCTCACTGGTTCCGGACGGTTGGGAGCAGTTGGGACTCTTGTGCAGTATTTACATTAATAAAATGAGTCTATCTTGCTTCATAAAGACCTGTTGAACTGTAATTGTGTTGAGTTTTTGTGGAACAATTTTATGTACATTCTTAAATGTAGGTACTTTTCAAGGAAATAAAACTTAGAATAGTGAAGAATTCACACTGGTCAACAACACGATATATTCTGACTGATACAACTAAAGAGCTGAGGGATGTTTCTTGTGGCGGAGATTAAGGTGTCGTAACGGCCATTAGCAAATAAATAACGGTGTTTTAAAGCATTCGGCTTTAAAACACCGCTGATTTCAGATTTTTTCTATCTTATCTTTAGTTGCTATGCTAACCTCCTCAGCTAATTGTTCATTGGTTTGGCTGTGGACTTAGTGGCCATGGTGCTACAAGCGAAAGGTTGGAAACGAAACGACAACATTGAATCAGCGTCACTGACGCTACTGTCGCTGTGCTCGAAACTCCACCAGATCAATGACATTTCGTCAGTGACGCAACAACACTGAATCAGCGTCACTGACGCTACTGTCGCTGTGCTCGAAACTCTACCAGATCAATGACACTTTGTCAGTGACGCGACAACACTGAATCAGCGTCACTGACGCTACTGTCGCTGTGCTCTAAACTCCACCAGATCAATGACATTTCGTCAGTGACGCAACAACACTGAATCAGCGTCACTGACGCTACTGCCGCTGTGATCGAAACTCCACCAGATCAATGACATTTCGTCAGTGACGCAACAACACTAAATCAGCGTCACTGACGCTACTGTCGCTGTGCTCGAAACTCCACCAGATCAATGACATTTTGTCAGTGACGCAACAACACTGAATCAGCGTCACTGACGCTACTATCGCTGTGCTCAAAACTCCACCGCATCAATGACACTGCGTCAGTGACGCAGCAACACTGACTCAGCGTCACTGACGCCACTGTTGCTGAGCTCGGAACTCTACCTTAACGAACGACATTATTCAAAAAGTTGTGTATATTGAAATACACAATCAATACTCTGTCCATGGCACTACCATTCTAAAATCTATTTAAACCAGAATAAAACTATCACGGAGTTACATAAAGCTATAAAAATTCACTAGAGTCCATTTATGAGTGTTGGGATTACTCTCGGTAATGGGACATAAAATAGATAAGCCATCAAACAGGGTTGGAACTGGGGGCGATTTATAGCTGACGTCATCACATCTATTAAAGGGAATGGAACCAAACATCGACATTAAATTCCCTAGTTATCCCTCCACTTCTTTCAGAGTGATTGTTAACTTTTTTTATATTTTTATCACAGCTACTTACAATTTGTTCCACACGACTTTCAGATGGTTTTAAAATCTCAATGTAAAATATAGTCGATATCCACGTCTGTTTTGATAGGGTTTTCACTATTATTTAGAAAATTTCTTTGGAAAGGTATTTTTATATTAACATATATATATATAATAGAGGCATATTATATTTATAGAAAGTTAACAAAAGTCGATCAACGCCTAGTATACGTCAGCTAGCAATATATAATAATCTGTATTTATTTCTACAAGAATCACTACAATGGTTTATTTTCACTATTTATTATTGAAAACTACGTAAATAAAAACTGTATAATAGCAATAAAATAATAATTTTGCACTATATAATATATATACAATATATATCATTCTTATAACAATTATTCAACATTTAAAGAAGATTATAATTTTGTTCACTTTTGGTTCATCTTAAGATTGCAGAGTTTTTATTTAATTTATTTTTTGGATACTCCGTTTTGAATCTATCGGGAAGGAAATAGATCTGCTAAGTCTTAACTGTACAATTTATTATGTTATCTTGTTAGTTTTCACGTACTTAGACATTTTTTTGCAAATGTTGTCTTCGTGTGTGTAAGTCTATTTTGTATTTTGTACACTAATGAAGAGTTGTTTCGGAGTATTTGAACAATTCATCAAATTTTAACGTTCATTTTCGGGTTCTGTGAAAGTCCTATTTAAGTTTTATTACTGTACCATTATAGGCTAGTTGCTTGAGATAATTTGCTGAAATAATCACAGAACTTGAAAATTAACTTTGAAATTTGAAAAATTGTTCAAATTCTACGAAACAACCCGTCCTAAGGCATATGTTATATTCGTACAAGTTTTTATTTTTAAAAAGTTCATTTCTTGGTGTAATTTTTATTTTAAAAAAAATAATTTCTTGGTGTAGTTTTTATTTTTTAAAAGTACATTTCTTTGTGTAGTTTTTTATTTTTAAAAAGTACATTTCTTTGTGTAGTTTTTTATTTTAAAAAAGTTCATTTCTTGGTGTAGTTTTTATTTTAAAAAAGTTCATTTCTTGATGTCGTGTTTTTTATTGAATTTGTTAAACTTTATTCTTCATAATTGTAAATTGTTTTATAAAGTATGTAATGTGTGTGTTCCCCACATTTATATTAGTTAATTCAACGTTTTATAACGAGTTAGGTTAGTTAATATGGCAAGTTCCAGGGTGGTAGATATTTTAAGTATACACCACGAATCAGAATTAAAATATTATTTGAAATGGCTTTAGCCGTGTTTGTTGACCAGATCTGTATAGCGACGTTCTTCTTAACCTTCCTCTCGCCAATCTTCTTCCCTTTCCAATACCAATAAGCATCATAACATACACCAGCTGGTGATAGTGGTGATGCCATAGTCTCACTTGTTCTAGAAGCTGTAAGGACTCTTATGCGATATTCACTTTTTTTAAATATACCTTAAGCTATAAAGTTCAAAAACTGTTAATTTATTAAAGCAATTCATCATAATTAATTCGGGTAGCACGCTTGGCTAGCAGTGGGACGAGCCAAGATTGATTTTCATAGCAGGTTAACGAAATAGGTACTCTCATTTTTGATTATTTGATAATCATGATTATTTTTCATTCCGGACCTACCTTGTCAATTCCGTCCCATTGGGAGATATTTTCTGTTACCATGTAGAGATAGAAAGAGTAGAAAGTAGGACATGCAGGTGCTCCGTATAGGTGGAAGTATCTTCAGTGGAATTGTTTTTCTGATTGCAACCTATTTCACTCGACAACTCATTGGCTCGCTGTTTTCATCTGACCTCTGCTATCGGCTGGTGATTATTATTAATTAAATCAATATACTTACCCAACCTTTCTCTATCCCATCTCCTTTCCCTCCTTATTTTTTTTTTACTGTACATAGGCAGATTAATCATCCATTTAAAATTAAAAAGTTCATACCATAAAAGAAAATGACAAATACCAATGTTTCACTGAAAACCGTATTCAACTAAAGTATATGTTCCAATACTCATAATTAAATTCTTCGTTTGCCCAACATTATAATACTTTCCATGTAAGAACTTTTCTCAATCGAATATCGCGAGACATTAATTTATATTTGCTCCAATTCAGCCTTTTACGAACATGTGATATATGTGACATATACGAGTATATATTCAACTTACAAACATTATGAACTAAATACAAAAGTTAAAAAACTACCGGTCGCCTCAGAACAGGAAACCCTAGTGAGGAGGTCAATAAAAAAATAAATTTATTCTTACTGTATACCTACATCATGTACAAGCTTTGCAATGAAACAAATAAAAGATATAATAACTTAATGAGTAAAACCTCAAATCATTAATTGTCCTAGATGTAATGGCAATTTAATTTAGTGGAACATTAAGAAGTAAAATTTGTTAAAGAAATTATAAAATAGAACTGATACAAAAGAATAATAAAAGCTAACATTAATATTTATTTATGAGGTATGTTATTATAGCCTTCTTGTAACTAAAGTCCGTGCAGTGAACCACATCTATTCTTGTCAATTGTATGCAATCTAGGTATAGGCGATTATCTAAATAACTCAGTCCTGATATTATTGTTGCAATAAAAAAGTATTTTTGATCGAGTACTCCTGGTAGGCATATAGAATAAAATTGGGCTTAGTAATTCAGGCTGTCCATTACTATACTTGTATGCCTCTCTCGAATGAATTGAGTTTTTAGAAGGACCAAACTATGTATCCATATTCGTATTGCGTATGTACGGGCGCAAACAAATAATTCGTCAATATTGTAAAGCATAACTTGCAAAAAGCATATTTAAAAGAAAAAAATTACGCCATCTAACGCCTCCAGAGTGGAAGATACTCTCAGTATCGCTCTTGTGTGAGACCATCTTTCATAATCGGAACGTTGCTTGAAAAGGATTTAGCCGTGTTTGGTGACCAGATCTGAATAGCCAGGTACTCCCTTAACTTCCTCTCCCTATCTCCTTCCGATCCTCAGCCCAGTGCTGTCTCTTGACTTTTGGGTGTACTAAAGTGGTAATATTACAATAAATGGCATTATTGATGTCATATATTGACCCGGCCAAACTGAAATTTCCTGAAAATCTTCGTACTAAAAAGTGAATCGCGAAAAAAAAACGTTTTGACTGAAGAACATCAATAAAGTCCAATTTTACAAACTTAGCACTCTATCACATTCAAAAGTCACGAGCCGCCACTGCAGTCCCCACTACCTTCAGCCTTACAACATCCCCAGGAAATGCCATAGTCTTACTGGCTAAAGACTTGGGAGCAGTCGGGACTCTTGTGCGGTATTCAAATAATAACAATCTATGAACACCCAGATTATAACGAACGTCGCATTTTCCCTTAATTATGAAAATTCACATTTTAAAAAAGCCTTTTAAAATACAAATGGACTAATTTACAAAAACTCACGAACTCAAAATTCAAATTCCACACATGAAAAATTGACGATTTTCAAAACACGCACCAAAGAAGTAATTTAATTTCACGCACAATGCGCTGCTTGTATGTTTGTGAGGTTTTATTCAAAAATATTTTTTCCTCCGTCAATTTTGATAAATGTGTAAGAAAATTCATGGTCGGAAAATTTGTGAAATTCCATTCATGAGTGATTGGACCCATTTGTTTGAAATGTGGTCGCGATTTTTTTTTCTCGTAAAAACTCTCTCAATCATATTGGTATCAACGTCGCCTGCTTGAACCGACAAGAAATATTGTATTGAGTATGAGACTTGTATGAATATATCATTATTATGGAAGTCGATTATTTATGACAAAATAGAGGTTTTGCTGTAATGAATATATTGAATTTACACTAAAAGTGTGAGGTCCAACTTACTCGTTTTGAAAATTGTAATCGAAGGCATCGCGTTCGTATAAAATTCTTTGTGAAATACTTTCATTTTTTGTACTAAGGCGATGCACTACGTCGTGTAATATTTTAAATTGAGCCGCAATCAATAACAGCCCTCACGTAGATGGCGATAAGGTTTGAATTCCCGCTCAACACCATCCGCCTGTTTTGATTTATGCAAGAAAAAAACATGGCCAAAAAGTGCCTTTTATTTTATTTTAGTTCAGGCATAAATTTTTTTTTTTCGACATTTTATAAATAACTTAATTTGCCACATTATACAATAAAATCATAACCGAAAATGGGTCGTAAGTAGGAGATTTTGAACTTTAAAGCAGTTTTCATAGGCCTTGAACATTATTTTTTATTGGGCTTATAAAAAATTTATCTAAAAAATACTCGATTATTTCAAAGGCCAAGATGTATTTTACTCGCAGTATTTAATTAAAGCATCTGAAACATTTTAAGGCCACCAAATTTTCAATCCAAAAACACATGATTTTGCATTACTACGTATGGCATCGCCTTAAGGGTTGTAACCAATGGTTAAAAAAAATAACTTCTTATATTACAATAGCTTACAATTATACAAACTAAAATATGAGGCATATCCAGAAAGTAAGTGTACTGAGGCTCTCACGACCGAATGAATTATATTTTCGATATGTTGGCTACACTTGCGTGTAGCCTGACTCTTTCCCTCCGCAACGAGACCTGTTCAAGGTCAGTACGTTGAGAAGTGTCAACGCGACAACACGTTTTGTGAAAAATGTCAATCCAATCTCCCGCCAAATGCTAAATACGCGGCTCATCCGTTATCTCGTTTGGAAGGAAAAACCTCCGTTTGAGGTTTATAATGAGGTTAAAACTGCATATGGTGATAAAGCTATGAATTGTACGAGTGTGTACAAGTTGTATCGCGAGTTTAAAAACGGTTCTCACCTCTTCACCCTCCACCAAAAAGTTCAAAACCACAATTTCAGCCAAGAAAATCGTGGCATCCGTGTTTTGGGACTGTCAAGGCATAATTTTGATTGAATATCTGCCTCAAGTGGAGACCATCAACTCTGCAAGATACTGTGAGACCGTAAAAAAATTGCGGAAGGCGATTCATAACAAGAGGAGAGGCATGCTGACAAAGGTAGTCAGCCTGCTGCACGACAATGCCAGACCACACACGGCCAACGCCACGAAGGAACTGCTTACTTCGTTTAAATGGGATATCCTGAACCACCCCGCGCATTCCCTTAACCTAACACCTTCAGATTATTATCTCTTTACCTCCCTGAAGCTGTACATGGATGGAAAAAGGTTTTTAACCGACGAGGAGGTAAAGGAGGAGGTGGAAAAGTGGACGAAGGTGTTGGCGGGAAACTACTTCGAGGAAGGCATCAAAAAGTTGATCCCCCGCTTCACCACCTGCATTGAGAGGAATGGCGACTATGTCGAAAAATAGCTTACATATATGTACTACGGTAACCATGCATTTTTTTGTTTCAATAAAAAGATTTGTAACCTACAAAAATTCAGTACACTTACTTTCTGGATACGCCTCGTACAAATAATTATTATCTTACAATAGTTTAAAATTATACAAAATAATATACAATTAATTATTATACAGGGTGTCCGGAAACTCGTAGTACAAGCGGGAAACTGGTGAATCTACATCACATTTGGAGTCGATTTTGTAGTATATTTTTTTTGATTTGAGCTTTCGTTATCGAGTAAATCGAGTTTGAAGTTATTTTTTTTTTTTTTTTAATCAAATTCTTATAAATTATTACTGAAGATCAAAGTACCCAACTAATTAAAACTATTTGAAAGTAAAACAAATGAAGAAACTCGGATTTGAAGCATTATTTTGAAATCACCCTTCATTTAACCCGGTGTAATCATAAAATATTTCTGCTCTGCAGGGTTAAAACATCTGTTGTTCAACCCTAAACACCAGAAAAAACTTTAACCCTAAAATAGCCGAAAAATATTTTTTTTTGGTTTTTTTTTTTGTGAAAATGCTCAAATCAAAAAACTTTATGTTTTTTTAGGTTCCCCATGTGGTGTAGATTCTCCAGTTTCCCGCTTGTACTACGAGTTTCCGGACACCGTGTATATCAATAGTTTACAATTATACAAAAAAAAATGTTACGAAAGTTTACAATTACAGAAAATAAAATACAAATAATAATTATTTATTTATGTCAATTCTTGAATACACATTTTTTAAATGATTACAGTAGTTTATATTGTACTACTGAGAAAAAAGTACAGAAAAAAGGTCAATTCTTGAATACACATTTTTTAAATGATTACAGTAGTTTATATTGTACTACTGAGAAAAAAGTACAGAAAAAAGGTATAAAAAATAAAGAACATAGGTTGATATAGGTAAAACTGTGTGTGGGTGATATTGTATGTTACGCGAACACCTCACTAGGAGAACCTGTACTAAGGTGTTAACGTGTTTGTGATTAAGTGTGACAGGTATTTATGTGATGTAGTAGAAAGTTAATTTTTTTTTCACAGACATATATTGAAACATGAAAACACACATTTATATGTAAGTTTATGTATTTTTGGATAATTCTTGGAAGAACGTGTATAATATTTAATTTTACTTATTATATTTTGGTTATGTTTGGTTTGGAATTATAATCTTTTGAATAAAGTGAATTCCTTGATTTTTTATCCAGGCTACGATTTGTTTTTTGAGAAAGTTTGTAGATGTATTTGCAGTCAGTAATTGTTTCACAGTAATGGGCATACTGTTAAAAAGTTTGGTTGCGTAGTATTGAAAGTGACTTTGTCCGTGTGTGGTGTGTTTTATCGGAATGTTCAGTGTTTTATTTGTTGAGGACCTGGTTTTTATTATGGCTGTTGGTTGATTTGTAAAATGAAGATTATTATGGATGAGATGTAGGAGAGCAGTTTTGGCGAAAAGTTGTGTTATTGACATGATGTCTAGTGTTTAGAAGATTTTGTTTGAGTCTGTGTAGAATGGTACTTGCAGTATGAATTTTATTATTGCCTTTTGATCTTTTTGAATTGGGTCAATTTTTGTGTTTGTGGCGCTTTCCCAAGCTAATATTTCATAAGTTGCAATGGATTGACACAGTGCAAAATATATTGATCTGAGTATTGTTAGTGGGAAAATGTTTTTAGTGGATTTTATTAGGTGTAAGACTCGTTTTAGTTTATTAGTAATGAAAGTAATGTGTTCAGTCCATTGTAAGTGTGTATCAATAATAACTCCTAGATATTTTATTTGTTTTACCCTTTCGATTTGTTCGCATTGGCAATTGGATGATGTTTGTTTACAGTCATGCAATAACAAGTCCAAGTTGGAAGGAGGTTGACCTCTTTGTGTTATTCTATATGTGATGTATTTTGTTTTGACTGTGTTAATGGTAAGAGTATTTCTGTTTAACCGTTTTATGATAATTGACAAACTTTTTTCATCTGTTATGAATATATCTTTTCATGTGGCTGCTTGACAAATAAGAACTGTATCATCAGCGAAGGTCACAATTTTACCATCAATTTCAATGTCACATAATTCGTTTATGTATATGAGGAATATTATTGGGCCAAGTACGCTCCCCTGTGGGACTCCGTACTTGATTAAAAGTGGTTCACTTGTCTTGTTGTCAATTTAAACTTGCTGTGTTCTGTCAGACATGACACTTTTCATTAATTCAAATTCTACTCCATTAATGCCAATGTTTTTTAGCTTCTTGAAAAGTCGTTTGTGCGAAAATGTATCGAAGGCTTTAGATAAGTCCAAATAGATTGAAATAACTTTTTGGCATCTAAATTATGTATAATAAACTCGGTTACAGTGCAATTGCGTTTTCTGTGTTCCTATTTTTTTTAAAGCCATGTTGGTTTACTGAGAGTATTTGCATGATTTCCAGATAATGTTACAGCTGTTCTTTTATTGCTTTTTCAAGAGTTTTTGACAACGTGTTTAATAGTGTAATGGGTTTGAAGTTATTTACATTATTTATAGGTCCTGGTTTATGAATAGGAATAACCAGACGTTTTTTTAGGATGCTTGGAAAAATTCCTTCTTTCAGGCTAAGATTATTAACGTATTTTAGTAGTAAGTAGTTGTTGACTTAGTGTTATTATTGTTTTAGAATCTATTCCGTCAGGACCTGATGTTGTGTTATTCTTTAGGGAATGTATTAATTTTTTGGTGTCTTCCAGAGTTACTCCATGTAATTTGAATAGACTGTAATTATTTTTGTGTGTGCACTGAGTCGGAATTTTTTGAGGTTCTTGATTATCGTTACTAGACGACTTTTTTTTATATTTTCGGCTAGACTAGCTCCGATATTTGTGTAATGTCTGTTTATGTAATTAAGGATAAGTGTGGGATTTTTGTGGAAGTCGACTTCTTCGTCGTTGATAAGTTTTTTTTTTATTTCATCATCTTTGTTTTCTTGTGTATTTGTACTTTCCCTCAGAATAGACCAAACGCTTTTCGCGTCAAAGTTAGCAGTTATCAGCTTATTTCTATGATATAATTCTTTGGCTTTTCGTATAATTAGAGAACAAGTATTTCTGTACCTTTTATAGAAAGAGTTCAGAAAAGTATCATTTGGGTTGCGTTTGACTTGATTGAAAGATTTGAATGTTTTTGTGGTGTTTTGAGTGATGAGCGTTTTTAGGTATTTCCAGGTTTTTTAGTGTTGTTAATTTTTTAAGGTGTTCACACGATTGGTTTTTTTAGGCAATTTTTTAGGTTCACGTAGTTTCACGCAGTTTCAAATTTTGTGATATTGTTTTGATTTGTTGGGTTCAATGCCTGTGTGGTCAGTCCTATCATTGTTGTGTAGTGATCTGTGATTGTGCATTCGAATACTACGCTACAGAATTTGTTTTTGGATTTGATCATCAAGTAATCTAAACATGATTCCGAGTCTCTGTATTACAATATTATTTTATATTATTAACATTATTTATATTATTACAAAAGTTTACAATTATACAAAATAAAATGCAAATAATTATTGTATTACAATAGTTAACAATTTTACAAAATAAAATTAAAATAATTATTATAAATTTAAATTTTCAGATATAATATCTCGAGCAAAAAAAAGTGTTTGAATATATTTTTAATTTCGAATCTTTTACATTAAAAATGTCGGTATCAATTGTATATTCATTTGCTAAACTATGTAGGCGAGGAATAGGAAAGTTTGTTCTACTATGTGCAAATAAATATTTTTTAATAAACGCTGACCGGTTTCGGAAAAACCGTTCATTCCTCAGGGCAAAATATATTAATGAGGAAGTAACGGTTGTTCCTAAACCGGTAAGCGATTATTAAAAAATAAATATGCATAAAGTTACCTCATTTCATTTTATTTTTTTTGATTTTTTTCAAAATTATTTATGTGAATTTTATGGTGAGGTGGCCAAATGGAAGTCAATTGAAGTTTTTAATGGTTCTCAGCACCAATTAAAATCCAAATGTTTTCACTCATATTTGTGTTATGTGATTTACGTAGTGTACAAAACAAGTTTTTCATCAAATGTAACTCTCTAATTTAATATTAATCTTCTAATTTCAAAGTTATTCCCCTTCTCCCTATGTAACCCCCACTTTTCCCCTACCCCTCTACCTACCTCTCTACCAGCCTAGCCTTGATGCTCTCTCCCTTTCACATATGCTCTTTCTTTTTTTTGCTTACCTTGTGATTGTCCTCTATATTTTAAATAAGTTTATATTTTCACTGTCCTGAAGACGGTTGAGTGCAACCGAAACCCGTCGACCTATATAAATAAAATGGTTTAAAACAAAGAAAAAAATAATGTCAAGCCACAAAGTGTTTGCTTTCTTCGATAATATATTTTAACGTATCGTGATATTTCACGATCTTAAACTAGTTTTTTTTAAAATAAAATGTGTAATAATCAGATTTGTAGCGCTGCTACGGGAATTTTCTAGAACGCTTGCCAGTACAAAACGCATTATAGCGGGAACATTCTAGTCGGCGTAGTTTGGCGTTCTACCTACAATTATGAAATGTTCTCGAATGTACCCGGAGGGCCATATAATGAGGCGCGCCCAGAAGTACTTAGTGACTAACTAGCGAGGGCTGCAACTGCTTGCTGCGTACTGAAGCGGCTGACCACCGACCTCCGGTTCCCACGCGTCGCGTCTCGCTCTTTCTTCACCACATGGCTTCAGGACCTACTCACCTACACCCGGCTCTGCACGGACTACAATTATTATGGACTCCTTGGGATCACCTCAGCGCCCTAGCCCCGGCTATCGTTCCTGGCCAGCGCTGACCTCACACACTTTGCCGGTCTACGCCTCGGCCCCGCGGCATCGTCACCGGCCTGCATCTCCCGGTCATCTGCCAACAAGGTCCATCGCACCTTCGCCTACCTCGTTCACACTAGAGTAACCGGAAGACTCCACGTCTTCACCAGTGCTGAATACACCCACGAGCCCGGTCTCCACCAACGCTGTGTCGACTCACTGACCCGTGCCTCGACCGCTCCGCCGTCATCGCCGTCTACACCTGGTGTCATCATCCCCATCGGTCCCAGTCATCTCCCAACTGTGCAATTATACTGACTCGCAATAAACGCTGTAACACAACACAACATGCATCTTTGATTGTCTACTCTCCAGATCCCCAAAGATTTATTCTGTAAAACGCAGATAAAAGATATTTGAGAATATTAACCATCACCTTCTATCCAAATAAAATTAAATATACGCACAAAATTATATATTTATATTGTAGACTTTTTATTTACCTATTTTAGAGATGTTTTGGATCAAGAGTTATTTTCAGTTTCCCTTCGCTTCCCCTAAAACCAAAGAGCAATTAACTCAAAACGGTACATATACATCGCATTCTTTTAATAATTAAAGATTTCCCTGGGTAACCCAACGGTCATAAAACTACATAATATTTCCGCATGGCGCCCTCTCCCCCGTCATGCGAGCGCCCCCCGCTGGGCAGGAGGGGGGGGGCGGTGGCAACTTTTGATTTAACGATACCATGACGGGCCGTGTTAAATGAAATGTGCTAAACTTCTGCGTGACCCGGGAAACTTGCGTAGCTTGCGGGCGTCTCATACTCCCAACTATAGTTTTTCAACTGAAGTTGTTATTATTGCAAGTTTTTTTAAATTTATTATTTTAGTGTTGTTTTGTTTTCTTTTTTTCTTCCTTTGCCTTTTATTTCTGTTTTTCTTTTTCTTTTTTGTTTTCTTTTTCTTTTTCTTTTTCTTTTTCTTTTTCTTTTTCTTTTTCTTTTTCTTTTTCTTTTTCTTTTTCTTTTTCTTTTTCTTTTTCTTTTTCTTTTTCTTTTTCTTTTTCTTGTTCTTTTCCTTTTTCTTTTTATTTTTCTTTTTCTTTTAATGTTCTATTTCATTAGGTTTTTCATGATTTTTTAATAAACTTTGGCATTATGTTTTTCTGAGTTTATTATAATCATTAAAAAACATTATCTTGCCGTACCTACTATGAAATATAAAATTAAAAATAAAACCCCTTACAAAAGGCTTTTTTGTTTTAATTTTGAAAAAATTAAAATGTATGCACAGCAAATTTGTGTTCCTACGTAAATCGGTCAAAATGCTTATATCAATATTTTTTATTTTATATTTCATCATATTTGCATGGAAAATATTTTAAATTATCTTTTCAAATATCTATCGTTAACTCACAAATAATTTTAAAAGTTTCACCGAACCGTATAACGTAATAACCGATATTTTAGAGTTCTTGCCTAAAATGACTTTTGAAATCCAATGTTGAAATGTTGAAAATGTCAAGAGACCTAGAGGTATCATTTAGCAGCACCATACCTCTTTTCATGCTATGCTGGGCCATAACGTCCAAGAATACAGAGCAAATTGTGGCGTCGACACTGATGGTAGTTGTTCTGTACAAAAAATTTATAGCATTCCAAGAGGTATGGGCTGTTAATGTAATAGTTCATGATTTTAAAGGCTGTTACTTGAAGGGTCCCATTTCTCCTAGATTTCGTAGTGCTTTTCGGAGAGCAAATCTATGCGATGCATAAATCGTGGGTATTCACCATGCGTTCACATATAAAGATATCTTAGAAAAAAAAAATTGAATTTTTTCTAACAATCCTGTGTATTTTTGCTGGTATGGGGCCCAGACCGTATGAAGCGTATTCTAATTCAGATCGTATAAGGCAGTTGAACATCGATGTCATTGCTTCGGGCTTGGAGGATTATTTGCTTATTCTTATCACAAATCCAAAAAGTTTATAACAAGATGATACCAATCCCAGTATATGATCTGAAAAAGTATGTTTGGGATCAAATGTAACCCCGAGGTCTCTCATGGATTTTATTGATGACAATATTTCATCATTAAGTTTATAATCAAATTTGATCGGGTTTTTGAACGCGTATACGTGATAGTGACACATTTTTTTACATCAAAGAAATTTTATTAAAATAAAAAATTATCTTTTTAAAATATACTATAATGCGTGAGCTAGCATTGAAAAACCAAGCCGGCGACCATAACCCGAGACCGTAAACACCCGAGCGTGATGTATTTATGGAAATATATTTTAAATCTTTCCGAAGAACGTTTGTAACTTGTAACTTTCACACACACCACCACCTGAAGGCCCCAAACTTACTACAGCCCGCTGGGTAGGTACTGGTTACACCCCATACTACCCTTGGCCCTACAGCAAGGGCAAGCAACGGTGATGGAACGATCATCATTATCAATTCACGCCATGTTCTAATCAGTGGAATTATTACTGGCTCATCGGCTCGGCCTAAAATAATGGAATGTCAACATACACGCTTCAAATAAGTTATAAACATGTCTGAATTAATCGATCATTTATGGTATGAAGTTAATCAATCGGATTTGAGCAGGTAACATTGTCGACAATTCTATTTTTGGTTGTGCGTGTGTCCTGCGTAACTCTGATTCAATGAACGCTGAAACTCAATTTGTTTACAATTCAAGTTCATACGAGGACAGGACAATTTGTATCGTCGCAGTACCTTCCGAATTGTCCTAGTTTAAACGAAAGTTTGAAGGATAGGATAATGGACCGAGACATAGTCCTAGCGATCGACGGGCAGGCTATCTCCACAGGACAGTGTCTTACACGCACCGCCGCGCCCGGCTGCAATAACCGCGGGTGAACGCGCACGTATAGGACAATAGGACCACTAGCGTAATAGCCAGTCGCTCTGCGCATACATGTATCTCCCTTTCGCTGTTGCATAAATGGAGTCCGGAAGAGATTACAAAACTAATACAATTCTTAATGAGCAGTTTTTTTTTCGTTTTATTATGTTGTTCGTCCTCGAAAAAATTCCCATATATCTTTTAATAAAAGAAATAATATTTTTTGCGAACTTGCTCATAACGCGCGTCGTCTTGTTTTCATTTTAGCAGCGTTCCGCGTTTGAACTACTGTCGAATTTTTGTATTGTCCCATAGTCGATTCCTGCGTGATCGAGGCTGTTCACGGAGCATGGCAGAACTATATTGTCCTGTCTTTTGTATTGTTCTCGTGTGAACTCGGCATTATTGTCATTTACAAAATAAGAACTGATTGTGTAGAGAATTCTGTGTCCTGGACTCCTTGTCTGAGTTGATGATGCTCTAATCAACACTACGGTTAGTATGCATCCATTACTTTTCTATGATTAGAAAGCTTGAACAAGTTTAAAAATGAACAAAACTTTGAGCTCTTTGTTTATGTGTGTAGGTACCACACAAGAGTCTCAACTACTCCCAACCATCTGGAGTCAGTGAGACTATGGCATATCCAATTAGGATATGTTGTGAGGCTGAAGAGGCTGTGAGGCTAGTTGGGAAGGGAATATGATGGGGAAGAGGAAGGTGGGGAAGTATCTGGTTATTCATATCTGGTAACCAAACGCGACTAAATCCATTTTAGCAACTTTTCGCCTATGGATGGTGGTTTTTCACCAAGGTGATACTGAAATACATACAAACATAACATCAAATAAAATTTACTTGCACGCCAGGATTTTAACCTGCAACCTCTGTATTCGTAGCTCAGGGTTTTCAGGTCCAAATCTTTTACTTCTCCGCATGGTGAATGAACATTGCTTGATCAAATTTATGGTAGAACCAAGCTATCAGTTCCCCAGCAATGAGCTAGACAGCTTTGACATAGTATTTCAAATAATTAACTAGTACATAAAATTAATATGTGGGATCTTCAAAATCACGGGTAAAGCCGGGTACAGAAACTACTTATGTATGGACATTTATTAATTACATCAATTTGACAAAGTCATCAAGTACTCTACTTGATTCTTGCCTGCGCAATTATTAATAGCTTATCTTTCAATTTAAATAGAATATTTTCAAATTCGACAGAACCAATAAATAATTCTAATGAAAATAGAGTTGTATTTCTAATCAATTTTTACAACTTTACAATTCACTGAGTACTTGGCTAACGAGGTAATCACCGTCCACCTCCCAAATACGTTACCGCCATTCGTGGAATGTCCTTCCGTTTTCAAATTAGAATTGTCGGCCAAATTAATTAGATCGGTGTTGGCAGAACGCGCGTCCCTTTGAACAATAATAATTTGTAACCCTACACCCCTACCCACGATTTGTGGAACAAATTATGGCAACGAATGCCCAGCTTGTTATTTTATTCGATAGATGTCATATTTTTGTTTTGATTGTAAATTAACAAGTAAGTACACGAATATGTAAATGATTATGTTTAAGGTATTAAATATTGAAACTTAATGTAGATACTTACTAAATAACAACAACAATATTTAATATTTACATTAAAAAAAACCTTCTATACACTGAGTTTTCTGTTTGAATCGATAGATGACACACGTTTGTCTTGATTGTAAATTAACCCATTCGAATTTATAAAACTACCGCCATCTTTATTTATAAAGGCCATGCTGTAGAAAATGTTTTAGAAGAGGCATGTTTCTGGACTTTTTGCACTGGGTTTAGCACGGTTTAGTAACTTGTCGGAAAACAGGTCTCTTTGCACTGGGTTTAGTAACTTGTCCGAATGGAGTTCTTTTTGCACTGGGTTTAGTAAATTGTCTGTAAACAGGTCGCTTTGCACTGGGTTTAGTAACTTGTCCGAAAAAAAATATCATTGCGCTGGGTTAGGAGGAATATAAAAGCCAAAAGTATTTTTTTCTTACCCCTCCATAATAATAATCACGAAACTCAGATTGAATGCCATGTCTGGGCGAGGCAAGGAATTGTTAAATAATACATTTGCCGTGCGCGGCGAACCTGCAATAGGTAGGAAGCGCCCGGAAAGATCTTGCTAAAACCCTTTTCAATTGGTGGACGCAAACTGCCGGAGTTTCGTTGAAAACTCAATAACTTTTGTAAACAGCCAACAATTCTCCAACTATAGAGATTACTGATTAATATAATAAAACAGTTTTTTTTAAAGCTACATTTAATTTGTTTTTTTAGATATGTTTTTATGTATTTATAATCATTAAAAATAAAAGGAGCCTTATTAACACGTAATATGTGTAAGTCAAAGTTTAGTCATTTAGTGATGTTTTATTTGTAAAAAATGTATGTATTTACTATTTTTTTTTCATGCACAAATCATTACAAAACAAACAAAAACTTCCGCATCTCCGGTGCAACAAGTAAGAGGACGTTTTACCCGTTCTACGGTTTTATACACAGTTTCCTTTTGATAAAATATTCTTACACACAAAAGACAATAAGTTGAAGAGTTGGTTCAAATTCATTAAATACATATACGTATAGTTGGAAGTTGGAACCCTCACAAAGAGATTGTTATAAAAAATAAGTATAAAATTATCGGACAGCAATGCATATCTCGCCATTCAAATAGATATATTTTACTGTAACTATTATATTATATTTTATTTATAAAAAGATGTGCAGCAGAAGAAGACCTTACATAATCTTAGTATATAAAAATCACATGATATTGTGTTCGTACACGCTAATCTCCGAAACGGCCCAACCGATTTCAATGAAAGTGTATGATTGGTTCCAGATTGAAATATAGAATAGTTTTAGACCCTTTACAGGGTGTATCGGCAAGTACCCGACAAACTTTAACCAGTTATTCTTCAGCACATTTGGAGTAAAAAATGTTATGGGCGCTTTGCTGTCCGGTAACATTTTTTTTCCATTAAAAACAAAAAATAAATAAAAAATCCACACTCCGTCACTGTCATTTGCCTTGTTTCTCGCGTTCAACAGCTGTTGCAAGTGCGTCAAAAAGTGTCCTCGCTCTTTCGTACACACTAAATAATAATAGTTAAAAATGAGACGAATGGTGCTGAGCCATTTCGTTGTGATTGTAAAAGCGCGCCAACGTAGGTAAGTACGTACATTATTCAACGAAACTCGAACAAAATATTGCCAGATGGGTTTTCAAACTTTGACAAAGGATAAAACATTGGTGATATGTGGTGCAAATATGAATAATAATTTTTTTATTAAAAAAATGTTACCGGACAGAAAAGTGCCTATAACATTTTTTAGTCCAAATGTGCTAAGGAATAGCTAGTTAAAGTTTGTCGGGTACGTGCCGATACACCCTGTATGTGGCGCTGTTGTCGAGATGTAAAAATATTTTTTCAACGACAATTTAATTTTTCTGATTTCTCATCCAAAAATACATACAAACCCAAAATTTAACTTCACTTCATAAAGGCGGTCTGTGGCAGAACAACGTTTGCCTCGGCCCACCAGAATCATTATAAAAACCATTTTACAAATGCAATTTAAAAAACAATTTAATCTAACAAAACTCAGTATTTGAAATTATCGAGAAATTATAGAGCTTTAACAACGAATAATAAGTCATTGCAAATACAAATGGAAAGCATTTTTTCCATGAGACATAAATCATTAAATCAGGTAAATAAGGAATAAAACCATCGCTTAACAAGTAGTATTTTGAGATTTAAAAATCAAACTATGAAAAACAAAAAAGGTTTTGTTGCTTTAATTAATACATCTGTTTTTATTACTAAAAAAGTTTAAAAAATGGTTTTATCTAGGATTAAACCTTCCTCCCCGGGGACTTGAGTCAACCGCGCTGACAACTGAGCCAGATCCCAATTTGGAAGGACCTACATTTATTGCTTATATTAACTGTTGTAATGTCATAAAATGTCAAATAAATGCGTTCATGTCCACGTGTGTGTATTGCTATTAAAATGTATTATCATCGACAGCGAGTCTATCTGCCGAGTTTCAGCTCGATTGGGTGGCGGGTAGTGGGTTAATTTCCAATTGCAAGATTCCTAATTACAAAATAACTGTTTTACCGAGGAGTAAATATTCCTCCAAGGGAACTGGAGCCAACCACACTAACAACTGTGCCAAATCCCAATTTGGTAGGACCGACATTTATTGGGTATATTAACTGTTGTAATGTCATCAAATTTCATAAAAATGCGTATATGTCCACTTATGTGCCACTAAAATGCATTATTTTTTGACAACGAGTCTATTTGCCGAGTTTCAGCTCGATCTAATGTCGGGTAGTGGGTTAATTTCAACTTCCAAGAATCCACTTCATTGGTACATTCTTTCAAGATAACGTAAGTGAATTTCAAAAAGATGTATTGAGACGGTATAATATTTTGGTCATGAAAAATAATAATATCCGAAAAGGAAAAGCTTACACGCTCACCGTTTGAGAACTAAAAATGCTGCGAGTGAAAGTTATTTAAACACGGAAAAAAACGTTAAAAAAAAACTGGCACAGATCTGACGTCTGTCCGTTGCCGCGCTCCGCGGTCTTCTGACGAAATTCTAGAATTCAATAAAATTTTTCACTCAAAAAATTATTACGTAAGTGCCAAAGTGGATTTTAATTTTTTGTGAATAATTTAATAAAAACGGAAAAAAGTTAATCAAGTCAATTGGTAGCAAATAAACATAGCCATATAAAAGTATTTTTTAAAAGTTGTTTCTTATACGAGTTCATAGTAAACTCTTGAAAAAGAAATGTATTTAGTAGTTTACGCTTATATTATTCATGACGTAATTAACAATTTTATTTTAATTCTGATCAAACCAAGCGATAGGACAAGCTTTAATGTATCCATAGTATTTTTTGGTATTTATAGCATATACCGACTTGTAGTAAAGATTAATCTAAATAGTGATTTCACTTATAGCTCCACCTTAAGTAACTTGTCCAAAAACAGGTCTCTTTGCACCGGGTTAAGTAAATTGTCCGAAAACAGGTCGTTTTGCACTGGGTTTAGTAATTTGTCCGAAAACTGGTCTCTTTAACTGTCAGTGTATTTTCCTTCAGGATGGCCTGTATCAATAAAGATGGCAGTAATAAAACTGTTGCGATTTCCGAGCTTGTTATTTTATTCGATGGATACCTGTTTGTATTGACTACCAATGTATTTGACTACCAACGAATTTGCAATCATTTTCGGTATATCTTAAACTGTTACTTTTTTATTAGTATTACTGTACTCACTGTTAACAAAAGTTTAAAATTAAATATTTACGAAATAAAATTGCCAAGCGTTTAATTTTTTATTCCAAAGATTTGATTTTAAACTAACCCACATACGAAGAAAAAATAATTTTGGGAATATTTTAATTCCAGTATTTAATAATATTCTCATCGAAACCTTTTTGTTTTTAAAGTAACCCACGCTTAAAAAATACGATTTTAGTATGAAAATTGTCGTAATATTTTATTAATAATTAATTAATACTTATTATAGGGAACAAATTATAGGGAAATTCGTAAAATAATTCCGGGAGCATTTCTGTCATCTTTGATCAAATATATTTAGGTTTCAAATTTTAAATGAATTTCTCAAATTCAACAACTTTTGTTCTTCAAACAATTGAAACCTCCCACGTTGATTCAATAACTTTTGGTTTGTTTAGAAATTCGTTGTCAATAGTTTTTGTTATACATAATAAATATTCATCAATAATTTCTCATTGAAAGCAAAACTTACAACTTGGTTTCATATCAAAATATAACCCTTTATTAAGTTTATTATTTTATCCTTACACGATACTAAACTTCTTAACCATATCGGTACCTACTAAACTTTTTAACCATATCGATACTTAACTTTTTAATCCTATCGATACTAAACTTTTTGACCACATCGATACTAAACTTTATAACCATATCGATACAAAACTTTTTAAGCATATCGATACTAAACGTAAAAATATCGATACTAAACTTTTTAACCATCTTAACCATAAGGCAGAAAATCTTTTCGAAAAATGTTTTTCTCAAACGAAAAACTTTCGAACGGTTAGATCGGAACTCTTTGAATTTGAGCAGTTGTTTCTTTCAATTTCTACATCAACACTACTATTCGCAGCTCATTATGTCAATTCCATCGTGCGCCATAGAGCTTTAAAATATCATATTGCCATGAAAAAGACAAGACGCAAAATGAGATTCGGCAAAAGAGAGTTTTTTCATTATTTTTAGTGAAATATAAATGAACACGAATCGATTCCACATGGTGGACGAAACTCGATGATAAAACTAATCTTATTGTATTAATTGTTTATGTGTGTAATTCTCAGAACTCTTAATTTATTATAGAACATTTATTTATTTTTCTTTAATTTAATGTAAATCAAATTTAATAATCTTATTATTAACTACCACAAGTATATTTTTTAGTTATTTTTATAATTTTGACAGCTTTTTCTGCGTTCAATTCTTTGAAACTGTGGTAAGACCACGTTGAGACGACTTATTTATATAACTGTATTTACCTCCGCCCAATTTCAATTTTTATGATGTCTAAAATATGTATTACAGGTTAAACCGATCTACTGAGAAAGTAATTATGACAATATATTCCCTATTCTGTGTGGTACTTCGAAATCTGTTTTACTCACATCAAATGGTAATGTTTTGTTAATTATTAAACAATGACGTAACTGATATTTGCTTATTTAATTGTGTTATATTGTTAAGGTTTTGCGAACTTACTGGGTGGTACTTACAAGCGTGGAAAAAATTATTTTCCTTACTTTATTAATCAATGTTTACACGGATCATTCGTTCGTTTATTGATTTCTAATTGTTCAAGTAAATTTAATCTAAGACCTTTTTTTTCTTTATATAAGATTTATCTCTTGTAAAATAATTTACGACATTCCCTAATTCAGGAGATTCCAAAATAATTCATAATGTTTTATTAAGTGGGTAATATCAGTTAATTATTTATTACACACTAACCATAATCGAAACACAAACCCGTGTAAGGTTATATAAAGTAAATTTATGTTTTCCTGGATTCATTCATCCATACTTTGACGCTAGTGGGAGATTAAACAGATGTTCATTTTGGGTTATTGGTAGAACCCGATAATAAAACATAATAATATATTCCTAAACCAAAAGATGTTTTAGATAGGAAAAAAAAACTTCAAAAGTCCGGTCAGTGGCTGAGTTGGCATCGCGTTTGAGTCCCACCCAGACGTCGTACGTTCAATTCCTCGGCTGGCTAAGTCCGCCATCACAACACAAGCAATAGTAGGTGGTAGTAGAAGATTTTCAAATATCGTCAGGTTATTCGTAACCCGGGATATTATTATTAGGACCATTCGTCTTTCTTTTAAAAAATAAAAAACAAGATCTATTATTATTAAAAATTAAATTTTACAACCCATAATATTATGTAAACCAAAGATATTTTTGATTTAAACCTACACGGGCCTTAATAATAAACGTATTTTAAATTCAATTTTACACAACCTATAAACGGTAAAAGGTTGTTTCATAAATTTTTAAATAAGTTTAATTAGTTAGAGGGTATGTAGGTATATAATTTATAAATCTGTATAAGCATTACGTGTTCTTGCATTTTACAATAGTAGTTCAGTGAAAGGTAGATTTCGAGTCCAAATAATTATGTTTTAATTTCTTCTTATATAATAAATAAAACAAATTTTCTTCTGATATCATAAGATTTGAAAGTAAGTACTTAAATAGCTACCTCCTCAATGATTAACCATATATCATTTGTATTATTTTTAAATTTCGAAATAGGAATTATACGATTTTTCCGATGAAACGTCACTATTTTAAGGACATTAATTCTTTATTCAACTTTCTTCAGCCAGGTAGAGTGTACAATTGAAATACAACAAAACAGTGTACAAAAAAATACAATTAAATGATATTGAAAAAATACCAAAAAGTCCAAATAAACATGACGTTCTCACATTTAAAAAAAAATCTTGACTGAACCATTAAGATGGCCACCATCTTGAAACAGAAACGGAACGTACAAACAAATTTATATACACATGAAATGCAAAACGGTCGAGTGACTTTGCAACTCTCAGTCGATGAGAATTTATTTTTCTTTCTTATTATTATTACGTGCTTAAAAATACCTACCTACTTAATTATAAATCATAATTTTAATAAAACTTTTCCCTTTTCAAAATTGGAATTATACAATTTGTGTAAAGAAAAGTCACTAAACCAATAACATAATAATAGTACTTATATCCTCTATGGGATGTGTGGGATTGCACTAACCTCCCCACATCCTGGAATAAACAATTTATTATTATTATTAATAACATTCTTCAGGCAGGTAGGTACCATAGTACTGAAAAAATGCAAATTAAGCAGTCTTAAATGAACACGGAGATTTATTTTATATTTCGAAAAAGAATCTCTACAGATAGACGAAATGTAAAACGGTCGACTTGAAACAAGACTTCGCTACGCTCAGTCAATAATGCTTTCTTAGTACGCACTTTTTAAAGGAAACTCGTGATAAAGTGTCAATTTCCTCTGTAATTCGAATTAATTGTATAGAATCGCAGCCAGAGTTGACATGAACACATTACCGACTAACGCATTACTGACTAACACATTACTGACTAACACATTACTGACTAACACATTACTGACTAACCCATTGCTGGCATTTAGCAAGCAGTTTAAAACCTTTTTTCATACCAAAAGAAAAAAATAAAAATTTACGAAGAACGCACTGTTGAAGTTTTCGACTTTTTTACCTGAATACCACACAAACTGCTCCCAACTGAGGTGAAGGATATGGAGAAGAGGAAGGTGAGGAAGTACCTTGATATACTTATCTGGTCACCAAACATGGTCAAAGCCATTTAAAGCAACGTTTCGATTCTGACACCATGGCAACACTGACAGTACCTTGCACTCTGGAACTTGTCACAAATGCACTATATATATATATATAGTATTTAAATTGAGAAAATTGTAAAATAATCACCACAATCACCTTACATGTGGTCTACAAATGCCCGCTGCATTCATTCCCCGGCGGGATTGATGAGGTCCACAGGACTACGTCTGAGGCCCTAGACTGACTCAATAACCTAGTTGTTCCCTTCTGACCCCTCTCAATACAAAAGAAGAAGTAAGTACTGTGTTTGCGCAATTCTGCGATACTGAACTCAAATTAAACAATGTATTACAGCAAATTCATTGTAAACTCATTTTTCTCAAGTTACCACATCATGTTTCAAAGGTAGGTACCCTTTTATACAACCTAGCAATGTACATTTGCTAGGTATACAAACAACCAAACTATCACAATGATTCCACTTGATGGGGACCTTTTATATGACAATTAACCCACCATATAAGGCGGAAATTAGATTCGACGGTACCTACCCTAAACTAGGATAATTATTTATTCATTCGACAAGTACCGCCAAACAATGGCTTCATTATCAACTGGTTTATGGCTCCGTTCTATTTGTCCAAGTAATTATTACAAATAAATTATGTGGGACTAAATTGAAACTGCTAAGTTCCAGATAATTATGTTGTACGGTAACAACTATTTAAACGAAATTTCATGATGGTTTTGACCCTAAAAGATATTAATATATTTTAATGTGTAACATTTCAATGTCATTAACGTACAGATCTGCATATTTTACACTGTTGCCACGTTTATTTAAACTTAGTTGAACTAGTTAGAACATAAAAAAGCCCTAGACAGAACATAATAATAATAGTATTTGGATGATTTATATATCGCCGTTTTGTGGAAAATCACTTCAAGGGCGCTGTTCAATTATATAATACACTTCTACAATGATCTACTAACTAAACATGGAGATAATATACAGTACCATACTTACCTGGTAAGTCCCTTGAGATTAACACTTAATTAACATTAACTAATTGTTTATTATCGAAATAAATTTAGATACAGGATTTAGGACATAATTGGAAAATTTTATTTAATTGGACTTTCTCTCAGGAATGGTATGTTTAATTTAAGGGTATGAAAGCTTAAAAGGGTAAGTTTTTAGTTAAGATCAGAATTCTGTTGGACTTGTTATGGATCTTCTTGGTTCCGGAGGGAGTTTATCCCAAGCCTTCGGCCTTGATGCTCCGAAAGCGCGATCACCAAACTTAGTATTTGGTTTGCGCTTAGGTTCCATCAGTCTGCCTACAACTGATAAGTGCGTTTTTGAATGAATGGCATGCGTTTTTGAATAAATGCCTGGCAGCCATAATGTTTGACAAACTTTGACGCGTTTTGAAGTTCATTGTATAATAAATACAAAACAATACATGAACAATACATCAACTCACCAGAGATCAAATGGGAAAATAATTCACCGACTCCAGATATTTTCATATGAGAGGGTTCGGCTTGGTAGAACTCCTAACAGGGCCTATAAATCCTACTGATCCCTCAGTATAAATATTTAAAAAATTTGGTAATCCTACATGTTTTTAAAATGACCGATTTTTGCATTTTTATATAAAAATTCTTCGACAGATCTAATACGCCTAAATTTTGAATAAGAGAGCTAGGTATAATGCCAGTAGCCGAAATAACAAATGGTAATATTTTTATAGTCTGAGAATGCCGAATTCTTTTAATCTCATTTCATAAATTTGTGTATTTTATTATTTTTTCAGAAACAGATTTTTGAATATTACAAGAATTTCGAATAGCGACATCAATGATATAATTTTTTTTTTCATGTAAAACTCTATCGGGTCTATTATGACTAATCTCAAAACTCCTTATTGCGCGACAAACGGTGATTACCGCGTCAGCATTGGTAATAGTGTGAGCGAGTGAGATTGGGCGCCTCCATGGAGGGAGTCACGCTGCGCGTAGAATGTGTATACATCTGTTGTATGGTCCAACCTAAAAAGAAATATCATTCTTGGCAAGGAATGATACCTACCTACATATTTCAAAATAAGAACACTTTTTTATCGGTTTTGATTTAGCACCTACTTTAGTTATTTTTTGTGTTTATTTATTTATTTATTATTAATACCCCAAACTAGGCAAATACCCTTATTATAGTGGTAACATCTTTAATAAAAAAACAATAATTCAATGTTGTACATATATCGTAATACAAATGGTAATACAAAAACAAAATAATAAATATATATACGATAATATGGATAAAGTCGAAATGATTTCACTTAAGGGTCTTTCTTCAGTCAGACAATAATTTCTTTCAGGTGCTATCCGATTTCGTTCTGCCACTTTCTATCAGCCATACGGTAATTTGCTTTTTAAGAGGATCTGTTTTAACCTTACTGCATTGCTGCTTGAACCCATTATACACCTTAGGTATCAGAAATAGAAGGAAACGATGTATTCATTGTTGGTACTATCATCATTTGTTCTGATCTTAGTCTTGTTGTGTTTATATGTTTTGTAGGAATACGTTCAATACCGAAACCAAAAGGTCTCCATTTAAGATTATTTATTTAGGATAGTAGTTTTAGAGATCTTTGGTACCCCCTATTGGTAATGGAAAGGTTAAAACCGTGCAAAGGGCACTTCAAACCAATCAATTGTGTTTCGATTATCTCATATTTTAACTATTTAATGATACAATATGAAATCAATAACATACAGAACGATATCTAAAAACACTTTTCTCCAACATTTTTGAGGTGTTATTTTCCAAGAGTTATTGACGAACAAATACATGAAGTTGACAATGTTGGAAACAATACTACGCTCGGAGGGTTCAATGATTCCATTAACACCACGCGAAAGGCAAATAATTGCTATTGACATTGTCGTAATGGCACCTCAAACCAAACACTGCCACGGCTCATCTCGGAAATAATTAGTGCCCTGTATTACCAAACGGGCCGTTTTATTAACAACCAATTCCAGGAAGCTGTTCCGGTCGCTACCCGGAAGCCAATGCACAGTGGAACGTCTAGAGCAAACAAGCAGGACAAAATTATTTTATAGCATATTATATGGTCACTTATGAAGTGTCATCATAAAAAAGCATATGCGCTAGTTTTTTAATGATGTGTTCATTTATTTATTTATTTATTATTAAACGCCATAAAAGGCTTTTACAATAATGTGATACATGAGATTATAAGTACACAGTGGTACATAGGCGAATATTAGTATTACATTTAAGAACACAACAATATGTATACAAAACGACATTGAATGTGATACAGCTGAAATTTTCTTATGGCATAGAATGCTACAATAATAGAAAGCACTTAATTTAAACGGGATAAAATATACAGAAAAGGTGACTTGCCAGATATAATCTAGCAAAATATTATAATAGCGCAAATAGTAGTGAGTTTATTGTTTCAATCTAATTTATCTCCACTTGGCCACTAAGTATGGTATGGCAAAGTACTTCAACAATTCAGGGCTGTCAGAGACTTAACAATTAAAAATAACATTTTTCATTAAAATAATACATCCGTTAGCCAACACTATCGTGTTGCATTATTTATGATTTTTGAAGGAATTATTGAAGAATGAATCGAATTATTATTATTACTTAATATAAGTGATTCGAAGATAAAAATTTATCATTGTAAAAATAATTAGATATTGAAAAAAATACTTTAGGTTTTATTTTATTACAACTTTAAAGCTTTTGCTAAAAAAACAACCAACAAAAATCGTCTATAAAAATGAAAATAAATTGTAACAGGTGCATTCCTGTGCAAGTCACAGTATATGAATTATATTTAACAATAAAGTATCCTTTAATTTGAACACAAAAGTCAGATGGGATCTGCTGGGGTAAATATAGTAAATTATCAATTTAAATACCATGTACTTCAATAAAGTTTAATATTTCATTTACGAAATAAATTTTAGTAGCAAAATTATCCTTAAAAAATAGGTATTTAACCATAATCTATAATAATATTTTAATTCACAGCACTCCACAAATAAATATACGAGTATATGTTGTCGAGTGAAGTACTAAATTCTAAAAAGGTAAACGGACAATGGGATTTCTCATTACTTCCATTTTCATTACCATTTATTATGTAAAATCTCGAATTTTAATTTTCTTTTTAATTAGAATCTAACTTATCCCTTAAGGTTCCGTAGTAAGCGTTCAAAGTTACTTTGAAAGAGAGATATGTAAATACGAATGTTAGAGGAAGCGCGCTAATATTAAAGAACGATAATAACTAAGCGAAAATGGTGACAAAAAACGACTCTTTTGAAATAGAGCAAAAATCTTTGGATAAATTCTTTAACTGCATTTAAAGATGGACTGTGATTTTTTTCATGCCTATAACATATTAAATAACAGAAAAAAAGTCTTTTAAATGATTTTCGGAGCTTACTTTTGCGATTTTTTTCTATCGAAGGAATTTCATATAAATACAGTTTCGGAATAAAAAATAACTTTTTTTTTCTGATCTTAAAAACTTAAGGAGTTAACGAAAAACTTGTTATAAATCGGTAGAACTTGGGTATGCGGGGTCTTAACATGTTTCAATGATCGATTTTTTAATATCTTGTCTGACTTTTGTTCTACACGGTCTTCTGTGCAATGGGGGGAGCCACTCTACAGTGGAAAGGAAATATCTAACTAACCGCACACAAGCATTATTCACTCGATTGAATAGTGCGGATTGATTGTTAATCCGGCGAAATGATCTGCTGATCTATGAAGCTCTTACATTATTCGTAGGGTCTGAGAGAGGGTTACAATACACAAAGGGTTACGGATTTTAATAAGGTTTCAATATTATTACTGTTCTTTATCAGCGAACTATACTTGACTCATTGTCATATTGATCGCTAGATAATCTGCTGATGTATTCACTCTTATTTTATTTGTGGGTTTAAGTGTGAGTTACTTTATGCGAAGAATATGTAGGGTAAATTATAGGGAGTTTGCATCTCCCGAAAATAACTACAATATTATTTTTACCCTCATTCTTGTAAAGCTGGTATCATTATAAACCTGCGCGCCATACTTTGCGCAGTAAATAATATTATTCTGTCTTCAGCAGTCTTGCCGTCGGGTTGACCCTAAGCCTCCTCTAGCGTACGCGATTTATTTGTTCGTAAAATTATTATAAGTTAGTTGTGTTAATAAAAAAAAACTAAATTAGAATTATCCAAATTCTCATTATTTCACACTGAAAATAATCACGCAACCTCGGATATTGCGGATTTGGAGAACCGCAGAATCATTTAGCCGACAATCCATTTAAACTAGCAATGATAACCATATAACCAATCATCCAAAAGTACAAATAATCAACGCATAGACTATTTAATATCAGAAACATAACGAACGTCGAGTCAAAGTTATGTCAAATTTCTTTACAAAATTATAAATTACCATTTAAAATGGTAAGGCTCTCGACTAGAAAGCTGAAGGTCGCCGGTTAAAATCCCGCCTGGCATAAGTAAAATATATTGTATTATTTCACGAATTAATTTACCAAACATAATATACTATAGTAACTCTTTATCTAGTGTAAGACCACCATTCAGAGTTGAAACGGTGCTTGAAATGGCTTTGACCGTGTTTAGTGACCCAAATACTTTCCCAGCTCCCTCTCTCCCATCTTCTTCCCCTTCCCACTACCTTTAGCCTAACAACATACCCCATTCGATATTTAACCTCTTCTAAGTCTCCTCTTCATTCTGTTGCGTGTCGTATCTTGTGATTGTCCGGTTTTATTTAACTTCAGTCAAGTCTAAACTCTTTCACCTTTTCATATTATAATCTCGATGTGAAGAGCCTTTTACATTATCTTTTTCTGTCTGTGCCACCTTTTATGTTAAATATTTTTGTCTATTGCACGTCATAGTGTAATATTGTCATTAATTTCGCATCTCTAAAATCTTGTATCTGTGGTCACGTCAAATCTATGTTTGTTTATAAATAGCTTGTTGTGATCGAGATACAATTCAATTCTACATTGCAATTCTACATTAGCATTCTTCAACATTCATTATCATCCAACTCTCACTTCTCTCTCTAAGTTTAATGTCTACCCTCGTCTGTGTGACATATTAAACGTATCAACAAAAAAAAACACAAGTGTTTTACTGAGAAGCTAACCTCAAATCTCTCTCAACGGCAAGCCAATCCTTGCGTGAAACGAAAGAAGCCAACACAAGCCGATCAGCCTTACAACCTGACTGGAGGCTTCTGGACTCAACACGAGGACGCTGCTCACATTCAACATCTCATCTCTTCTAAGTCTGAATTCATCTCCAATCTTATAATTTTGAAATTTTCCCATTTAAGATGAGACACTAAAATAAATCCAGAATCATAACGACGTAAGTGAAGTAGCCGTGCACAAAAATATGCAACGCGCGGTCCTGGTGTATTGGATAGACCTGCGGTTGAATTTGCCATATCAATACTGATCTTTAAATAAATGTAGAAATGACTCAATATTTTTTTAAATTTCCAAAAATTCCCCCCGAGCTTTACCCATGGACATCCAAATTAATAGACTTGCCCTAACATGTAATTTGGGTTTGATTTCAATCTGTAAGCAAACGTCGTGACTATGTTTTTGGCACCTGGAGTGTTCGAGTGTGTTTTGAAATAACCAGACCCTGCGCAGAAAAGTAAGGTCCCGTAAAGTCAGGCAATGGTTTGCAGCGTAGTCCACTGTGGGACTTTTCTGCCCATGATCTGATTTTCGGTTTTTAATCGAACCGCATGACGCAGAGAAACTAAAAATGAATGAGGTCAGTAAATTTAATTCATTTGTAAAAGGGTCTAATTTAACAGCGTAACAAAATTATCAATTTTGGAAAAAAGTCCGAACTTTTGTTTATCCAATTTTGGATACATAGTTAAGTTTTTACGCAGCTTTATTATGTAAAGGGGACTTTGAATATGATAATGTTTTGAGGATGCTGTGCTTCCCCAAACTGAAAAAACGTGAAAATCTTCGCGCTAAAAATAAATGAAATAATCAAAAAAATAAACATGGTGTCTAGGGGTGCGCTAACTAATGATAAAAATATTCTGCTATGGAAACATATTTTTGTAAGGAAATTAAAATTGGAATTTCGAAAAAAGGTTTTTTATCTTTTAAACTTTTACCAACGTGTAGAATTACCTCTCGAAAGTTATTGATCTTTACATATATTTTCAGCTACAACAACATTAATAATATAGTATTTTTCTATTTTGCCACTCTAGCTCACTGAAAAGTTATGGACCGCCACTGGAATGTAGGTACAACTTACAATGATACAGAAATAAAACTTCACAACGTTAACTTTTTCAACGATAAAAATTTGAAAACACTAATTTAAAATGTATTTATTTCGTATTACAAACAGATCTAATGCTTTTAATTAACAAGTCAAATTACAAAAATCTTCCTTTATTATAATATTGTTACAAAATGGTTTTCATAATTTTATGGTAACATTATTAATTTGGCAACGTGTTAATTAAATAACAAATTTAATAATGTTGCCATGTAAAGCATGTCGTTACCTCAGGAATAGATTGTCGGTGTTCTAATAAGCATAAATCAAAACAATGTCTCGGGGAAAATTCTATTCACGAACCGTGAAAGCCGCAGAGACAACCCGATATTATGTACTTTCAATTGTTAACCCTTTCAATCACTAAATATTAACATACCTATATTATAAGATATATCTCATTCAATTCAAAAATACAAATTATTTTTTACTATAAACTAAATGATCTTTGCTTATTCACTGTGCAGAATACGAACTTTTGTATTACTTTAATTAATACATACATTAATAACGTCGTTAATAAATCTCTTAAACTACTTGGCTTCATCAGTAAAATTACTTCTGACTTCAATAATATAATTAACCTAAAAACTCTTTGCTCTTGGTTCGCCCTAATCAAGAATATGCCTGCGATATTTGCTCTCCATTTAATGATTTTCACATTAATCATATAGAATACGTGCAGTATTGCTTCTCAAAAGAAATTACCTACTTGGAGGTTAAGGCTAGAAAGAAGTGATTACTCATACGATGAATTTGAAATAAAATAAAACCTCTCTTCTTTAGAAAAAACGTAGGTATGACTTCGATCTGATCTGCATTTTCAAAAATATTAACAGTATGATTGACTCACCTACTTTGTTGCAACTCATTTCTTTCAATATCCCTTCCCGTAGACCAGGAAATAATTCATTACGTTTCCTCAATAAACACTCCACAAATTATGGATAGCATTCAACTATGTCAATTCAAGTCAAGCCCTTGAATTTTTGGACTAAATCTGAATGAATTTTGTCAGTCATTACGCAAGAAATATCTGATCTTCTGATAGTATTATTACGCCAACGTCTGGACAGTTTCGGCCCTCTGATTGGTCGAATTCAAATCTTATGTTTCGGATAAATTCCGCTTTTTTTTTTTTTTTTAATATTTACTCCACACAGGAGGCACTGAAGAAAATAATTTCCCTCAGGGCCTATGTCATCTTTGGGGATGCTGTGTGGAGGGTCTTTTTGTGGAGAGGAAGGAGTGAACATGGGTCTTGAAGAGTCCCATGTTGTAGGAGGGAGGAAACACAGAGGCCGGCAGAAGTTCCTTCGTTCCTTGAAAGTGTCAATCCCTCCTTTACCAGCCGCTGGATTAGTTTTTCTTATTGGCCGACAGAGCTCTGGCGGGATAATAGCGAATAATTTCATTTGAAATAATCCATAACAAATACGTCTAATTTCATCGATTCAAACTACCGTTTTAATACGCATTTAAAAAGAAAACACACATTTGATTCTACTTAACGACAATAAACAACAACTCTTTACATTTACGAGTAATAAAAATGTTGATATTTAATATTATTTAGGTAAATAATAATTTCGTACCATTTTAACAAAACACCAAGAAGTGTAGGCACTGCACATAAAAAACATGAAACACAATCGGAAGCTAGAAACGCTTCGTTGATTGTAAAATTAGCCAACAAATTTCTAATCTTACATGTACTTATAGGTATAATAAAATGTACATTTACTTAGGACATGTACTTACATGTATACTTAAATGATGGGTAAGGTAAGGTTAGGTTAGGTTATTATAGGTTAACTGTTGTTAGTATCACTTTAACTGGGCGAAGCCCAACTATGTGCCGCCCGCAGGGCCCAGCAGCAAAAAACCCGCGGAGCGTTGTAACTTTAGTTCAATGAACTCGGATTTAAAAATAAAATTATAAACGACATTTTTTAAATTAGAACTCACTGAAGATTCTCTTTCAAATATGAAATCATCGTGTTTATTTAGATTTTATTATATTATTTTGTCTTTCTTTTATTTTTTTTTTAATATTCTAGCACCTATTCTCCTAAAGAAAGTTTGAAAACAGAATTGTCATAAAGAAAGAGACGTTTCTTTGCATAAATTTTATTATTAATATATTTAATCATTCTAAATTTTTCGATTTTAATACATTATCAATAATTAAAAATATTTCGAAGTTTTAAAACATATTAATTCACTTTCGAGATTTCAGTTAACTATTCGTATTTTCTTAAATTAAGTGGTCGGTGAACTTACTGACTTCGATAAGGCACTTTGAGTATAATTAGTTATGTAATTTACAACATGCAACAAAGTTAATTACACGAATAAATTTTCTTCACAATGTATTCGTGATATTTAAATGATAATTTGAATTAACCTAACTGTATTATATTTCTCAAGTTCTTACGTGTTGTAGTACGTGTAGAGTAAACTTACTGACATATAATATTGATAATTTATTAAAAATATTCAGAAACATCTTTTTCTTTTTGACTTATTTTGAAGGTTATACCCATCAATGTAATATATCATTGAAGAAGAAGATAATACTAATACATCTAAACGAAACATGAAACAGAGCAAGATGCAAAAAATAAAAATATAACAGTCTCAGGTCAAGTTGGTTAAGACGCCTGTCCCGGTAAGACAAGAGCTCCTAGACAAGAACTCCTAGATTCAATTCCTGGTTATGAATGTCATTTTTTCTTTTTTTTTTTGTCTTGTTCTGTTTCATGTTTCGTTTTATTTTTTTCTTCAATGATATTTAAAATCTCTTCAAATTATTCTAAATAACTAATAGTTTGTTAGGGAATGAAATACTGTCACCTTTTTACACGATTTTATACTCTTTTTTCTCCGTGTGTTCATCAATAGGGCAGTTGTGGCAAATGGTGTGATCCTATTGATACTATCATGGTCGGAACCTTTTTTTTCAGCGCCCGTAAAGTGATTTTTCACAAAGCCAGCGCTATAAAAAATATCCAATTACTATTATTTGTGATGGAGTCTACTTATATTCATTGAGGAAAATTGACACATTAAATCGCCAACATACTTTTATGTAAGTTAACACCCGATGACTTACAATTATCAATTATTTGCCATCTAATTGTGACTGCCCGGTTTCGACCGAGTTTTAAACTTATTTTTTGTTACATTTAGCAAATAAAAAATATATACAATCTAGATAGTGTCTTTGATAAATATATATTATTTTTTTAATGTGCGACATCTATTGACTTTTCCAGAAGACTACTTTTTTTAATAACTTAATGGGTAAAACCTCAAATTGCAATATATAATCTTGGAAGACAATATTAGCGATCTTCAAACGAAAATTTAAAACAGAAAAATCAGAAAAATATTCTGTCGCATTTAGGAATTGAACCAAGGACCGCAGCCTTGCCGGGGATTTCCTCTGTAGTGTTTATTACTGAATATTGCCATAATAAATTATCTGATCGTAGAATCAATTCCAATTTAACCTGTTTGTATAAAATCATTAATTCAATGTTTGAAACCCCAGATTTATTATATGTAATCTCTTTTCATACTCCAAGCAGGTCGGTTACAAGACAGTATCTACCATATTATTGTAGCAATTCTATATCAACGTCCCAATATCACACTCCTATGCGACGGATTCAACAGCTAGGAAACAAATACTACGATGTTGTTGATATATTTAGTAAATCAATTTCATTATATAAGCATACCCTATTGAAGTTTTTTTCATCAAGTAGGGGAATATTTTGATAAAGCTATTTAAATTGACAGTTGACAACTATTTAAAATGCTTGCGGATTGTAACGTTGACACCAAAGACCAGAATTTCATAAAAAACCTGTATTGGTTCCAAACAACAGAAATAAGACATGGGAACGAGAGATCTAATGCAATTGCCATTCAGCGTGGAGTACGACAAGGCTGTATCCTGTCGCCACTATTGTTTAATCTCTATTCCAACTATGTCTTTAAAAGAGCCCTAAGTAATACTGAGAAGGGTCTTAAGATCAATGGAGTTGTCATTAATAACATAAGATACGCAGATGATACTGTATTACTAGCTGACTGTATCGATGACCTCCAAGACCTATTAAATCTTGTTAATAATGCTGGTGAGCAACTGGGCCTAACAATAAACGTCAATAAAACAAAATGGATGACATTTGGATGACTAGATCACTCTGAATCAGTGATACAGTTAAATGGTTGCAATGTCGAAAATATCGAAAGATTTAGATACCTCGGCAGTATTCTCACGGAGACTCTTGACCCAGATGTAGAGGTTAGGTGCAGAATTGAAGCAGCAAGAACTGCGTTCATTAAAATGAAATCCCTCTTCTGCAATGATAATATCAGCTTAAAACTAAGGCAGAGAATGCTTAAATGTTATGTGTGGTCGGTCTTGTTGTATGGATGTGAAACATGGACCTTGAAAGTAAATACCATGAACAGGTTAGAGGCTTTTGAAATGTGGCTTTACCGGAGAATACTCAAAGTCCCATGGACCGACATGATCACCAACACAGAAATTCTCAGGCGGGCTAGAGCAGAGAGAGAACTGCTTAGATTAATAAAAATCAGGAAAATTTCATATCTGGGTCATGTACTTCGAGGGGAGAAGTATCACTTGCTCCAGTTAATATTGAAAGGCAAGATAGAGGGTCGCAGAGGGCCTGGTAGGAGACAAATGTCTTGGCTGCGAAATATACGAGAGTGGACCGGCATTAGAAGTGTGGAGGAGCTATTCCGGGCAGCACAAGACAAAGAGACATTTTCTAGAGTGATCGCCAACGTCGGGGGGACCTGATACGGCACATAAAGAAGAAGAAATTGACACTATTACAGTATTTTGCACGTTAACAGTATTTTGTCGGCTGAATGAAAAAAAATATTTTGGATATTTTATATTTATATTTTGTACCTACATACTGTGTGGATCAAATTCAACAACATTTTTATTTGTATATATATATACATATATGTGTTTTAAACAGTCATTTCCTGCACTATTTACTAGTATAATTTTTTTTAAATATTGTTATATATGTATGTAAAAGCCTTAATAGGCGTAAAATAAATAAATAAATAGTGTTTTTACCGGAGTTCATTACTAAGCTTTACTGTTCAAATTATATATTTTTATTACATTCAGAACCAAAGATTATAATTTATTCTTTACCAACCTTAAACAGAAAATTTTAACTAGTTACATAAGTCTACGTCAAAAGTAAAAATATAATTAAGGAGTTACTTCGTATACTATTATTCCGATATGCATTTTTTTTACATAATTAATTAAGTAACTGAAAGCGCAACCAATAATGATAACACCAAGATTAAATTTTTATAAGGGCCCATTACGATGCCCCAATTCGCGTAAGGGCGAAAGAACGCCCATTCCCTTGTAGAGGGCCATTAGGCCCCGAACGTAACGGGTTAAGTAGCTATTGGAGCATTATTGCGTGTGTTAATGCCACGCGGGAGGTTTGCTAATTCGGCCCCACCCCACGGGGGGTACTTGGCGCCCCCCGACAGCCCCTTCGAGCAGCCTCTATTATCGGACAAATTAACACCTAGCAATCAATAATCGAATCCCATCCAAGAATTTGCATATCGCCATTGTACCTGCTTGTACGCAGTGTTGGTATTTCTCGATAGTCGGGGAGGAATATTAATTTGTTTGGAAGGTGCTAAGGCAATTGGGTAAAAATTATTATTAGTTGATTTACATATCAAATAAACCCTTAATTTAATAAAACCAAAAGACTAAGAATAGTTTTTTTCCAGAATTGAACAATCCATTAAATATCGAGTAAAATTTAAGTTCTGTGAAAGTTCTATCAAGTTCTGTTATTACTTCAAGATTGGGATTTATAACTACGATGTCTATAAATTTCAACAATATAAAGATTTTACTTTTTGTATGAAAAATATTATTTTTAAATTTACAAAATACATTTCATTTTTAAACAAGTTCAAGTTGCTGTATATATAAATGAAAAAAAATGGAATGCTACAATTTAAACTTGATAACAATACATTAATATTAAGTGTAATAAACGGTTATATTTTGCGTTTATTAGAAGTCATCTTGAGTACAATTCTCCCGCCTGGAACACACACTACAAAATTTATGTACAAGCTATTGAAAGAATACAAAATAAATTCTTACATTTTCTTAGTTTTAAAATGGGCACTCCAACAATTTTGTGGAACAATGACATTATTGTTAAATAAATAAATATGCGGACAGAAGGATTTACACTGTCTTTCTATATAAAATTCTAAATGATTCATTTGATGGTCCAGGATAATATTTCGGATTCCACTACGAAATTCTTGAAGTCAGGATTGATTTCGGTTCAGAAATTCTGGGACTAACTACCACTTGTATTCCTCACTGCCCAGAATACGTATGGAGGGAAATATTTATACCGAGTCGATTGTAACTGAGGCAGTTACAATCGACTGTAAATTTTTACTATTATATATACAGGATTTTCCAATTAGAGGTGTTATTTTGATATTCAATCGTAAAAAATCAATGGTTTCGTTGCTTGTGTGGCACGTAGCGCCGTTTTGTTTAAAGTAAACGTTGTCCAGATCAATATCATCCAATTCCGGCCATAAAAAATCATTGATCATCTCTCGATAGCGCAATCCATTCACCGTAACTGTTGCTCCAGCCTCATTTTCGAAAAAGTAAGGTCCAATGACTCTGCCGGACCATAAACCGTACCAAACAGTCACACGTTAAAGAAAGAGAACCTTTTCAACAATAACTCTTGGGTTTTCCGAGCCCAGATGCGACAATTTTGCTTGTTGACGAAGCCACCGAGGTGGAAATGGGCCTCATCACTCAAGATGATTTGCATTAGATTCACTCAAGTGAATTTTAATAATTTCAATGCGTGGTTGAAGCTTATATCGTTCCATTTTTATTAAAAACGTAGTTTCTACTTGTCAAATGTCAAAAAATGACAGCTTCAAAAGTAACATCTACCGAAATAGCGGGCTCTTCAAAATAACACATCTTATTGGAAAACCCTGTATACCTATACGCTAAATTATTTTGTAACACATGTTTGTTATGGCCATATGATATTAATAAATATATTTTATGAAACAACCCGTCCTAAGACTCGTTTCACAGAACTTGAACATTAATCAAATTTTAAAGTTAATATTCAAGTTCTGTTATTATTCCATTGTGTCAGTACCTGAATAATAACAGAACTTTGATTAATTTTTCAAGTTCTGTAAAACAACTATCCCTAAGTAATAATTATTATTACCTAAGTTTTTTTTTTAATTAAAAACATTTTGAAAGTGATCTTAAATCCCTGGTTTCTTTAAACATTAGTGTTAAAGATCAAATACACTCTTTTAATTTTTAAGATGCTTGGGAAATGCATTTGAATTGTGTAAAATTAATAAATTCATTTAATTTAATAAATTTATAACCGAAAGCGCAAATTTATTTTCCATATACATAATCCAGAATTTTGTACGTGGATGCAACACAGTAAATGGAGCAAAAACATTTTTTTTAATAATTATCCTTATTATTTTTCTAACCGGTTATCACTTAAGTGATCTAAACTAAGTTATTTTTCTTTTTATTAAAATTATCGTTAACTCACAAAAAATGCCAAAGTTGTCCCTAAAATCACGATAAAAAATTGTTTAATGTCCTTTTTTTTAATTTCAAAGACAAATAAATATAATAATTCAAATCCGTGATGTGTAGTATTTTAAAAAATGGCTACAGCCTAAACTATTAGCTAAAATCTGATTAAAAAAATAGCGAACATAGCATATAATTATACGGGCAATTCTAAACTAAAACCGCAAATTTTCACTATCTTTAGATAAAACATTCTTTAACCTACGTATTTTCAAATATATACACGGTCCGAAAGGGTTAAAATCATGGACAGCTTTTTGAAGACTCCGAATTACATTATTGTAGGCTAAATTCATAGGCACCTTTTTGATGGCCCCGTATTACATTATTACAGGCTAAAATCACGGACACCTTTTAGATGACTCTGTATTACATTATTATAGGCTAATATCCCGGATACCTTTTCGATTCTGTATTACATTATTGTAGGCTAAAATCACGGACACCTTTTAGATGACCTTGTATTACATTATTACGGGCAAGATCACGGACAGCTTTCCAATGACCCTGTATCACAATATTATATTCGAAAATCACAGAAACCTATTTAATGACCCTATATTACATTATTATAGATTCTTATGTAGGTACTTTACTTCTTGTCTGAATTCTCAAAACAAACACTTGAAATTTTGAAATCCATTTAAATTCAATTCAAACCCGAATGTATAGTTTATTGAACCAAAATAACAAATAGAAACAGAGCCACACAAACGAAATGGATTTTCGAATGGCGGCATCAGTTTTCTTTAAAATCGCTATAAAAAAAAACATTTTTAAAATATTAAACCAGATTCATTATTTTTAAACTCAAAACTACAAACTTGATCAAAAAGTACTTTGAGACAGCAAGAGAGTGGAGACTAGAGCTAACTGGATAAAACTACTAATTAGTTATAAAATCCAAGAAATTAGTTGTACGTCTCTACTTTAAAAGTTCTTAATTAAAGATGGTTGCTTGTAGACAGATATAAGTTCTGAGTTAGTTTATAATTTTCTTTGAGACATTTGGCCAATCATGAAACACTCTCTTCTGATAAATTACATGATAATTAGTAATTAGTAGAGACCCTAAAATTTCGCGAAATTGACAAGTGACGTGATTTTTTTAAAATAATTATAAAATAATATTACATTATTTTCATTCTAAATGAACATGTATCTGTATTATAGCTTGAGAAGCTTGAATTGAAATAAGATGGCCCCCGTGGGTGAGGGGTAAGGCTCATAATCCTAAGGTCACGTGTTCAAATCGCGGCGTGCGCAAGTAAATATTATTTTTTTTGTTTTCATTTCACAGTTCATTCATTTAAAAAATATATACAGGATTTTCCAATAAGAGTTGTTATTTTGAATAGCCCGCTATTTTGGTAGATGTTGCTTTTGAAGCTGTCATTTTTTGATATGTGACAAGTAGAAACTACGTTATTAATAAAATGGAACGATACACGCTTCAACAACGCATTGAAATTATTAAAATTCACTTGAGTGAATCAAATGCAAATCATCTTGAGTGATGAGGCCCATTTCCACCTCAGTGGCTTCGTCAACAAGCAAAATTGTCGCATCTGGGGCTCGGAAAACCCAAGAGTTATTATTGAAAAGCCTCTTTATTCTCAACGTGTGACTGTTTGGTGCGGTTTATGGTCCGGCGGAGTCATTGGACCTTACTTTTTCTGAAATGAGGCTGGAGCAACAGTTACAGTGAATGGATTGCGCTATAGAGAGATGATTAATGATTTTTCATGACCGAAATTAGATGGTATTGATCTGGTCAACGTTTACTTTCAACAAGACGGCGCTACGTGCCACACAAGCAACAAAACCATTGATCTTTTACGATTGAATATCAAAATAACACCTCTTATTGGAAAACCCTGTAGTATTCTTGCGGAACGTTCCAGAGTGGAAGATACTCTCAGTAACGCCCTGGATAGAAACGTTGCTTAAAATGGCTTTAACCATATTTGGAGACCAGATCCAAACAGTTAGGAACTTCTCCACCTTCATCTTCCCTATCTCCTCCCCATCCCCTCTACCTTCAGGTTCAAAGCGTACCCCAAATGGGATACCATAGTCTTAGGAGCAATTGCGACTCTTGTACGGTATTTACATTAAAAAATATATTAAATGGAATTGTGCGAATTTCACGTCTCAAACTCAAAGTACTGACAGTCATTTTGCGTTGTCAGTGAAAAAAACACCAAACACAAAATACCAAGAAGTCAACTTAACGTCAGATTTGTAGAGAAATATCCTCTCAGTTCCTTAAAAATAACAAAGCATTTCTCGAAAATCCAAAAAAAATAACCCTAATTTTTCAGGATCGTAGTGATCATCAACAATGCTAATTTCGGTTGTCTGTGATGATGTGAAACAATCCTATGTATTCCAGCGTAATTTAATGAGTAAATTTATTCACGTTCGATTATGTTTTAAATTTCAAAATTGGACCTGATTGTGGGAACCTAGCGATAAGGAGGTACGAAAATTATTCAATTTTAGTAATAATTCTATATTTTAAACGTGTATTTCTTTTATTCAATGTTTACTAGATCTAAAGATCAGGTATTTCACAGAACTGAAACAATAACAGAACTTATATACAACTTTTGGAATTTGAATATTAACTTCGAAATTCGATGAATTGTATAAATTTTGCGAATCAACTGGACCTTAATCTGTCAAAAATTAATAGATCCGAATCTAAATCACTACTGAATGTTAAAGTTTACTAACGGTTATTTTCTTTCTAATTATTTTTTGATAGGCAATGATTCTGAGACAAACACTTTTAGTTACGAAAATCCTAAAGTTATAATATCCCGTGATTAATCACGGGTCATTAAGTAATAATACTTTTTTACTTAAACCATCATGTAAAATCACTTCCCGAAGCTACTGCACTTTACCTCTGGTCTCGGACACCTGTAAAGGGGTTTGAGGGGTGGTCTTGTGCCACGGTGAGGTCACCCGGTAGGTTAGACAGGTTGCAGGGGTCGTAACACTTCCTGAACAGTGATTTATTACACCCAGAGCAGACAGCTCTCAGATCTCCACCCCTGATTTTATCAAATCGTCCGACAGGAGCTTCCTTCAGCTTATTGAATTTCTTCAACATTAACACAACATGCGCAACATTATGCCTCGTGAGGCATCTTGAACACACCACTTATGACTGGTGAAGCATATCGAATACACGACTCATGACTCGTGGAGCATGTTGAACATACGACTTATGACTGGTGAAACATATCGAATACACCTCTCATGACTCGTGGAGCGTGTTGAACATACGACTTATGACTGGTGAAGCATATCGAATACACGACTCATGATTCGCGAAGCGTGTTGAACATACGACTTATGTCTCATGAAGCATGTTTAACACACGACTTACGACTAATTAAGCATGTTTAATACACGACTCATGACTCATAAAGCATGTTGAACACACAACTTATTACTTGTGAAGTACGTTGAACACACGACTTACGACTCGTGAAGTATGTTGAACACACGTTCATAAAGTGCGTTAGTTATCGTTGCATTATGATAATTTGATTGTAACTTTCCGGAGCGACGTGGACGGAAGGAAGGAACTCAGAGTAGCCTAACAAACTGTTTTTTCAATTTAAAATTTGTTTATTAATTGAGCTTAGTTGAATAGACTAAATAAACTTTAAAGTTTTTCGTATTTTTTTGAGACTACAAAATTTACACATTTATTAATATTATATAAATAAATTCGCCTTCGGAAATATTGAAACGATGACATGAAGAGTGTGTCTGAAACAAAAAAAATCTATGGTCTGAAGTTTTGCTTGGTTTTTTTATATGGGGTGTTTCAGTGCGTAGGTACTCGACAAACTTTTACAAGTTTACTTGGAGTAAAAACAAATAAATATTTTTCTGTTGCAATATTATACCACAGTAGGTACTAGGAAAAATTGACCTACCTAGTAGGTAGGTACTTAGTTTTTCGTTTGTCTGAATTATTCTTCAAACAATCAGTTACAATTATGAAAATGACACATCAATTCAAAATTAATATTTTTAATTTTATATTTTTTTATAACAAATTATTTTTCATAAATCTTTAATAAAATTAATAAAATTTTGCCAGAAAACACCTTCCGAAAAATGTATATAAGCCTTGGCAAATATTTTCCTTTAAGTAGTTGCCTCAAATTCAGCCATGAACCTTATATTTCAAGGCTTAAGCTGTTTTTGTTCGTAATCAACTGTTAACATAGAACGAATAAAATATGTTTTCATTCGGAACTTGCCCGGGAATTGATTTCGTTTCCTCGGGCCTTATCGCACACATAAATACCCATCAACAAATCTGGCCGACACTTCCCGCCAGTATCGTATTTCGGGTTTTCTAATTTGGTTTACACGCTTATTTTTTTAAGAATAAACATTATTTTATACGAAAAATTTTGTAAGATTGTGGTGTTTATTTAGAAACTATCGCTCTATGTCCGAAATTACATGGAAAAAAGTTTTTATTTTTAGAAAAGAGGGACACGGTTAGACGCATTTTATTTTTAAAACACTGTGTATCAGTTCGATAACACTAAGAAACAACTCTTTCACTAAAAGAAAAATTCACTTTTTAATGGCAAAATTTTATTGGTAGAACTTTTAAAAATATTTGATAGTTAATTCGGATTAGTATTAATCGGTAACAATAATGGGACTAGAGAATAATTAATTTAGATTTGTGTGGGAGACTAATTATTGCATGAAATTTGTTGATGATTAGATGTTTTTATCCGGTAGATTATTATGGATATATATTTTAGCCGCAACATATTCTAAATTCCTTTATCCAAATGTTATATTTGTTTTAACCATTCGTAAGAGTTCATTGTTTTTAAGAAAACAAAATAAATAAATAGTAAAAATAAATCTCTTATTGACAATTTTTTAAAGCAAAATGATACTGTATTTTCAGGTCTCAAGGAGATAAGGAGCTTTACGCTATTGTTCTGGAAATTCGTTGTTTCCTACGTCAATATATCTGTTCACATCCTCAATGCACCGTAAATACCTTAAAAAAACTATGAAAATATTGCACGAACAACGTCATTTTCAAAATGTAAGGGGAATAAGGAGAATGATGAAATATTTTATTTGTGCATTACCGTTAAACGTATGCCAAGCGGAAATAACTTCCAATTCGCAGCTTCCGGCCGTCAATGCATTTCCTCATTTCTGAAATCATACAGCAGACTCTCGATTTACGGGTTTGGCTAAACCGGGAGGTCCATAATAATATCCTTTTCTACTTCCGATGCTCTCTCATATCGACACTTTTTTAATGTGAAAACGCAATCTCACTAGCTCGACGATTAAGATTAGACGTTCCTAATTGGGGGATGTTGTGAGGTTAAAGATAGTGGGGAGGTTAGGAGATGAGAAAAGGGAAGGTGGGGAAGTACGTGGCTATTCAGACCCGGTCACCAAACATGGCTAAAGCTGTCTTTATTTAAAAAAATCAACTTGTTTCGAGAACGATGTTTTCTTCATCAGGACATTTAATGTATTAAAAACTAAATTATCAAGTATAGAAATACAGGCGTGGGTAGAAATTATAAATGTATTTATCATAATATAGTGGGTAGAAATTATGATGAATAAAATTTACTTGCTTGCCAGGTCAAGAACCTGATAGATAATAACACCTTAGCTACCGATTTTTTTTTAATTTGGCCTAGAAAAATTCCTACTTCGGAATTGATTTACTCGAAAACGAAAGCGGAAATCAAAAAATTTTATTCCACACAAAATTGACTACAAATGTCATGTACCTATATTCATCAGTTTACCGCTTGTACTACAAGCTTCTGGATAGCGTGTATATTATGTTATTCTAATCCTTTTAGTTAATAATTATTATTATGTGTCAAGGGAAGAGAGAATTTTTAACACTAAGAAAACTGAGTATGGCTGATTTATTAAAAACGTGAATGCAATCCAAATGTAATCCAAAACATCGACACTTTTTTGAGCTCACTTCAAGCAATCATCAATAGTTCAAAAAAAAATAGAACGTCAAATCATCATAGGCGATCTCAATATTAATACTATTCCCGAATACCACCGTCAATATAACGATTATTTATGCCTGCTTACTGAAAATGGATTCATTCAGACAATTAACAGCTCTACTCGAGAACTTAAAAATGTTAACCTAATCGACTGATTTGTTTTTCACACTACAATTTCAGACCACTACACCACAGCTCTCTGTCTTAAAAACAAACCTCCCACTGATGCTAAAATTAAATATGTCCCTCGAACAAATAACAATAACTTACTCGAAGACTTGCGATCAGAAAACTGGCAAAACGTTCTAGACCAAATTGATACTGATTCAGCAATGAATGAATTTATCACAAAATTACATTCATATATATCTAAACACACTAGTCACATACACATAACAAATAATCAAGTAAAACTCACACCTTGGATCTCCCCTGGCATTGTTAAATCTATTCACAGAAGGAATCAATTACACGAAAAGGCGAAAAGATGTCCTGAAAATGTTTTAGTACAAGCTCAGTATAAAAAGTATAGGAATTTATGTAAACATTGAATTAAATCGACTAAAGAAAATTATTATAAAAAAATTATTTACGAAAATAACTGTACGCCAAAACGTCTGTGGGAAGCTTTTCGTAATATATCTAAAACAAAAATTAATAAATCTTCCGAAATTAAATCGTTGTACATTAATAATATAAACTGTTCAGACCCAAAAATTATGGCAAATTTTGCCAATAATTATTTCACTTCAGTGGGAGTCACTCTTGCGAAAAAAATTCTCGATAAACTTGATACTACTGAAATTGATCTCGCTTTGTTTACTACCTCTAATTTCGGTCATAAAATAGACAATATCCAAACAACGACAAACGAAGTCATGAAAATAATTGACGATCTTAAGTCATCAAATGCTTGTGGTCCTGATAAAGTCTCATCAAATCTGTTAAAACTTATTAAATCCTCAATCGCAATACCGATCGCGTTCATTTCGAATCTAAGCTTTAAATCAGGAATATTCCCCAATCATTTAAAACATTCAGTAGTTATATTGCTTCACAAAAATGGTGACAAATCGCATGTACATAATTACCGGCCAGTTTCTTTGCTAAATTCGGTCTCTAAAATTATTGAAAAAATTGTAAAAAATCGCCTTAGCACATATCTGGAAGATAATAACATTCTTTCTAATAGACAATACGGCTTCCGACCAGGTTTAAGCACAGAAAACGCTATCGCTAACCTGATAAAAATCATCTCTAATAATATCGATGGAGGAATTAAATGCACTGCACTATTTCTGGATCTAGCCAAAGCGTTCGACACTATATCACATAAAATTCTGTTGAAAAAACTACAGTGCGTTGGAATACAGGGTCAACTATTAAAGTGGATGGTTAGTTATTTAGAAAACAGAAGCCAAAGAGTGAACATTAATGATACTCTAAGCGATTCAGCAAATATTAAATTTGGTGTACCTCAGGGAAGTACTCTAGGGCCAATTTTGTTTAGTATATATATTAATGAGCTATGTAACAGTTCCCTTGCCGACCACATTATTACCTTTGCAGACGATACGGTCTTGTTATTTGAAGGTAAAAACTGGAATGAAGTTCACAGTAAAGCAGAAGCTGGTATAAACAGTGTTAAACAATGGCAAGATAATAATCTACTCATACTCAACACGGAGAAAACAAAATTCATCCGCTTCAGTGTAAATCAAGCGGGACAACCGAAAGAAACACAAAACATTATTATACACCACTGCAATAGCCTAACTACTTGTAATTGTAACACCCTAGAATGCGTAGATAGTATAAAATATCTAGGAATTATGATAGACAAATTTCTGAGATGGCACCTACATATAGACTCAATTTCCACAAAAGTCAGAAAACTTACTCATCTTTTCCTGGGCATTAGAAATATTCTCGGCATAAAAGATCTGAAATGTTGATATTATGCTCTGTGTAACTCATTACTTGAATATGCATCTTTGGGATGGGGCGGATGTACCAAAACAATACTGGATCCCTTAGCAAAAGAACAGAAATCACTACTAAGGGTCATCCTAAAAAAACCATTTAGGTACCCCAGTGATGTATTATTCGAAGAGATACGAGTTCTTGATGTAAGGCAACTATACATAAAAAAAAATATATTACACACTCAAAAACAACGTCACCACTACCCTTACATTGATCATTATCACGTCACTAGACATTCAAGGAAGAATCCAGTTGTTCCACCTACTACTATGACATCCTTAGCCCAAAGACAATTCTATTACCTTGGTCCAAAATTATTCAACCTCTTACCCGATTTATGGAAATCGAAAAGCATAAGCATTATGCGTACATTAGTTAATGATTGGCTTCTAGACTTAGGAAGAGTCGAAAGCGAACGTATGATGACCAACAGATAAACAAAAATGTTCTGTACTCACATTTATTCATTGTTATTGGCAGTTAAATAAAAAATTCCTACCATGCATCTGATTGATACAATGCGATTGATAATTTTTGTGATTGATAATGTTTATACAATATGTTTTCATGTACCTTGTTTACATTTTTCTTGATTATGTATATTATATTATATGTGCCTTGATTATGTAAATTAATACACAGCATAGTAACAGCAAACAAATTAAGAAACCCACATAATATTTTTCTTATATTGTAACTATAAATTGAATTAATCCAATATGTTATCATGTACCCTGATACAGTGTTCCTTAATTATGCATATTATTACATGTACCTTGATAACATTTATCAGGTGTTTTCATAAAAAAAACTAATATTCGGGTGTACAAATATGTCTGAAAAAGTTTTTATTTTGATTACTTTGAAAAATATATATGTATATAGACTATATATTACTAGCTTAACTATTAATGTAAAGTATGGAAATATAATTCATAACAGCAGCGTGTACAAATTTTAACTAAACCAGGCAATTTGGCTGTCCTAAAACGGGAAAATTTCCTAGTTGGACAGCCAAAGCTTCCTTAATATGTATGTAATTATTTGTATCTAATAAATAAATAAATAAATAAAATCCATTTCGTAATAAAATATTAATCCATTCAGAATGTATCGAAATAAGTGTTCAAGCATGTGCGTTTTTCCTGATTTTTTTTTTATTTTTTTTTTATTTTTTAATTTTAATATACATCATATGGGTTACATTTACATACATATTTTGCAAAATATAATATTAAGGTTCATATATGGTCATGTATACCTTATCAGAAAAGAGGAGCTCTTGTGCCTGATAAGGGAGCCACGATTCTTACTTAGATTCATAATTCATAATGAGATATAATAATAATAATATAATAATATATATTATAATATATATATATATTTTTATTTTTGTTTAATATAAGTTTTTTTGGAAAAAAAGTTTGATTTTATTTATTTGTTCTTGTTGGTTCGTAATACAGCGCAATTCGGAAGGGAGATTATTGTAGTTTTTTATGGCTTGGTAAATATAATGGTTTTGCATTTGAGTTGTTTTAAAGATTGGCGTAATAAATTGATTTCCATTTCTCATGAGTTTATAAAATTCTTGATATTCTGTGTTATTTTTTTCTTTACACATTTTTATAAGGGAAGTTTGCTTAAATATATCATCAATATTTGGTACTGGAAACAATTTAAAAAGCAATTTTGTTGGGAAAGTAGAGTTTTTTTTAAGTATTACTTTTATAATAATTTTTTGCGAGACTTTTACTGAGTTTAGGTTGTTTTTATAAGATCCTCCCCAACCTATGATTCCGTAAATAAGCAGGGAGTGGACAAGAGCATAATATACATTTTTTAGTATTTTCACATTTAAAATATTTCTTAACCTAACAAATATATATATACATTTCCTTATTCTCTTACTAACTCCCTAATATGGCTTTTCCATTTCAGATTTTCATCGATGATCACACCAAGATATTTGATTTCAGAAGAAGAGTTGATTACAGTACACATAGGATTAAGTAGTTCACAGTTGATATTGTCACAATTTTCATCATGGATTATGATATTTACTTCGTGTTTAGGTATTTTTTGTAGTGAAAATAATACATATGTTGTTTTTTTAGCATTAAGTGTGAGTAGGTTATTATCAAACCATGATTTTAAGATATTAATACATTCATTTGCAAGTTTGTTAACTAGTTCCCATGTTTGACCTTTTATTAATAAAACAGTATCATCAGCATAAGAGATTAATTCACCTTTGATTTTCTGTTGGAAAATGTCATTTACATACATTAAAAATAGTAATGGTCCGAGGACCGTGCCTTGAGGAATGCCAAATGTACTTGTTAGTGGTGTACTAAAAGTTTGGTTTAATTTTACAATTTGAGGTCTCTCTGTTAAGTAGCTTTCTATCCATTTAAGGGCTAAGTGGTCAATGCCATTTTCTTTTAATTTTAATATAAGTTTTTCATGGGAAATGCTGTCAAATGCTTTCTTTAAGTCAATAAAAATTCCTATACATTTATTTGATTTGTCCAGGGTACTCTGAATACTAGATGAAATTTTTGCAATGGCATCTTGGGTACTTTTTCCCTCTGTGAAACCGAATTGATTTTCATTTATAATTTTGTTTTTATTTAAGAATGCAGTTAGTCTTTTTTTAGCAATTTTTTCAAAAATTTTCGATATATTAGATAAGAGTGAAATGGGTCTATAATTAGAAATGTCCTCCGGGCTACCGGACTTAAATATTGGAGAGATTATGGTTTTCTTATACGTGCTCGGGAAAACTCCTGTCTTAAAGCTATTGTTTATAATATGAGAGATTGGTGTAGAAACATAATTTTTAATGATTTTTAGTGTTTTTACGGTGAGACCGTCAATTCCCGGAGCAGAACCACCTCGCATTTTTGATATAATTTGTACAATTTCAGACGGATTGGTTGGTTCGAAGAGTTCAAGTTTAGTTTCTATATTCGGAATATTTTCAATATACATATTATTTATTTTTTTCACGGTAATTTTTTCTGCTAGACTCTTTCCTATATTTGCAAAGAAATCATTAAAAGCGTTTGCTCCTTTTTTAGGTTCTTCAATACAGTTAATTATGTTATTGTTTTGTATTACACTCTTAATAGTATTACTTTTGGTTTTTTGTTTATTTTCCATGATTTCATTGATTATATTCCAAACTTTCTTACTGTCATTTTCAGAATCATCAAGTTTGTTTTTATAATAAATTTCTTTCGTGTTTTTATGAGCGTGGTTAATTTATTTTTGTATTCTCTAAAATGACCATTTAATTTAATGTCTAGTGGTTTTTTTTTTGTTTCTTTATAAAGCCATTCTTTGTGTCTTATGGACACAACAAGCCCATGTGTTATCCACGGTTTGATTTTACGAAATTTTGCTGTATTACCTTTTGGAATAATTTTTTTTGAATCATTTATAAAGTTTGTTAATCTATTTTCAAATATTTTACAGCACTCGTTGACGTTTTCACTTCGGAGAATATCTAACCATAATTCCGATGACAATTTATTTTTCAAAGATTCGATATTAACAATAGATATTTCTTTCTTATTATTAGCAGTTTGTCCGCAATGTTGGTTTATCGCCTGAGGTATTATTGAATTGTAATGTAGCAAAGTCATGTAATGGTCGGTAATTGAGGTTTTTATAATTCCCGAGTTTAAATTATTTATATCCTTGATATTTGTGAAAATGTGATCAATGCATGATGGACGTTGCCCATTGACGTTTCTGGTGTAAGAGTTAATACACGACACATAATTCAATTCCGCCATCATATTTAAGTAATTATCTTTATCGTTCGATGTATAATCGTGCGATATATTTAAATTAATGTCACCTAAAACTATTGTATTCGCGTTTCTGTAGTTTAATAACACATGTCTTAATTCTTCTATAAACAAACCTACAGTAGACGAGTGCGTTCTGTATAGAGAGATAATATCAATTTTTTTGTTATAACACTTCATTTGTACATGTAAGCAGTTTGTTCCATTCACATTAATTTCTTCCTCGCACAATATGTCACAATTATTTTGTAGGAACATAACGATTCCACTGTTTTTGTTAATTCGGTTTGTAGTAGATACACAGGTATATCCCGGTATATAGTACGCCACTTCGCCACTTGAATGTGTTTCCGTTAACACAATGCAAGCGGGCTTCCTGAGATCATTATTTACTGTTGTCAAAAATTCATCCATGTTTCGTTCCAAACTTCTTATATTCATGTGTAGAATTAAAGGACTGAGATTGAGATCGTTTTGGTGAGTACGATATTCTTGATAGCTGCTATATGTTTTTTCGTCAATATTATTTTTTTCGTCTAGTGCGTTATATAAAAATTCTGTCATTTTTCTTCGAAGTCTATTCTGTCTCTTGCTACTTTCAGCATTTTATTTTTGTAGGGACATAAGTTACTGAAAGCTGTGTGGTCTGTTTTATTTTTTTCGCCATATTTCTTATTTTGCGATGTGCAATTTGCACAAACCGGTGTTTTTTCTCTTTCAGGGCATTTAGCAAAAGTATGATCACCCGTGCAATGCGGGCACACCGATGGATTCATTCGATTTAGGCATCTGGCGGCTGTGTGCATGAATTTGCAGCAGTGGTAGCACTGGGTTAAAGGATCACAATCCACTATGTTAACCCTTTGGTACTGGATATTTATCTTTTCTAAGGATAGCAAATTTTTTCGTGTTGTACCGCTGGTTTCCACGATATAGTTCGAGAATTTGTTTTGTTCTCATCTTCTTGATCCCGAGTACCACGTTGGTATTTCTTAGAATGTTTGTATTTTATTTCAGTAATCAAATTTATTTTATTTTCTTCGTTTTTCGTTACAATGTCTTGAATCCCTTCGTTTTGTGTGAGTATCCCATTTACTATTTCCTCTTCCGTCAAGTTCGATTTGAGTCCTTTCAAAATTAATTTGGGTTTTTTCTTTTTTATTTCATTTATTTCTAAGTTATAATTTAGTATTTTAATTTCCTCCGTAAGAGTGTTGGTATATTCTTTTTTTGGGCATGATATGATTACTTGCTCTTTATTTGTTTTTCTTAATCCATTTATTCCAATTTTAAGTTGGTCTAGTTTGATGTCTTTCTGTATCTTATCACATATTTCTGCAGCTTTTGTTGTTTTTTTAGTTGATGATATTATTATAGAGAACCTCTCTTCTTTTGAAATTTCTTTTTTATTTGCTGTTAGAACTTGCGCGTAAGATGGTATTTTATTGTTTTTTTTTTTCGACTTTTTCAATTTTCTTCGTAAGTTCTTCGTAATTTTCGATAATTTTTTTTTGTAGTTTGATTATTTCTTTTTGGTGTTTAATTTTTTCAGTTTTCCAAAGCTCTTCTAATATATAAACATTTTGTTCTAGGTTCGTTTTTGCTTTCGAATCTTTCACTGTTGTAATTTTTTGTATTTCAGTTTTTATATTATCAATGGCCGTGTCCATAATGTGTTAAATCGCTGCGCTCGGCGCAAATCGCTCAAATATAATGTTTACATAAAATATTCGTGTTTTACCGACAGTTTGTTAGGAAACCTGACGATTCATTCGTTATACGCCTGTAGTCCCGGTCTTAACAGAAATACGAATAACAAATAATTATAAGCAATAATTAGTCATCCGAAATACTAATACAAATTGAAAATATCTCCCGAGTAAAAATAAGTGAAATAGTATTTCGGATGACTAATTATTGCTTATAATTATTTGTTATCCTTTATGCTATGCATAAAACCTTGTCTTATAAACCTTAGTTTATCATTTTAAAAAAATTATAATATTTGACAAGTCAAAAATATTTCACCAATAAATGAAGATATCATATGTCTCTACGCCATCTAGTGAGAAATTTAGCACTAACAAAGCCTCTCCTACAAAAATAAAGTTGGTTGTTTACAGGTGAAAAAAATATAATAAGCAGTAATTGTTGATTGAGGTACTAGTACATATTGAATCATTTGGCGGGTTGGAAATAAGCCGACATAGCTCAGTGGATACAGAGCACCTGACCGGACATCAGAAGGCACGGGTTTAATTCCCGTTGGCGGCATTTATTTTTACTCGGGAGATATTTTCAATTTGTATTAGTATTTCGGATGACTAATTATTGCTTATAATTATTTGTTATCCTTTATGCTATGCATAAAACCTTGTCTTATTAACATTAGTTTATCATTATAAAAAAAATAGAAATACGAATAATTTGACGAGATTCTTAATGAATTAGCAATATTATAATATGTCAGTAAGTTTTCTCCGTGTAACGTGACCATAAACATCATTTAACCGTTTCGTTCGTTGTCTTTACCACAAAATCGAGATTCCTCTGTGAAGACTGCTCTGCGCCATAACACATTTGACAGAATTCACTCGGGTGATTTCAAAAATCCACTCAGAGATGTTGTTTGTTTGGAGGGACTTGGTACAGCGCTCCTTCCCGCCCTGGCACCGACCCGAGGGCGGAAGCATCTTTGCGCTAGTTCCATATTGCGTCGTCTCCCGGGGCGGGAGTTAGGGCGGGGGCGGGGAACCAACTCTTTCTGATAGATTCGCGATTGAGTTTTATTTTAGATAGTGAAAAATACTACAAGTTGGTAAACTTTTCCGCGGAGGATGAAATCTGCTAGCGACGGGCGATCAAAACACCTGATGCAATTTAAAACAAACTTTTGAATCATATTTTTGTTTGTTGTAGTTTATATTAATAATGGTAAAGTTATACAGTCAGGTGTCAATTTCGTCTAGTCAATTCAGATTATCAGTGGTTATTAAAAATAACGTCTAGAGTATAGCTTGACAAATTATTTGAATGCAATAGTTGTTTCATTTTTAAAGGCTTGACAAAATAACACTTACAATATAAAGACGTGCTAAATAATACTAGTAACTAACATTGTCAATAGATGTCTCTGGATGTCTCTCTGATTCCTCTAATTTATCAATAGAACAATATTAGAATATTTCTGCTTTACCGTAGTAACCAGTTTATTGCATTTATCAATAGAGCGATATTGGTAGATTCCTGTTTTACCAACCACTCGAGCGATTGCTAAGTTTGCAAAAAGGTTTGCAATAATGTGCACAATTAAAGAACCTAAAAATATAGGATAACGTTGAAATCTAGGTGGGTTTATTGGCTTTAAACTGCAGTAAGGAGTTTAATGTTTCCATATTAATATTTTGGGGAATGGTATTAATTAAATAATGTACCTATTTATATATATATATATATGACACCAATCGCTCGAGTGGATAGTAACCATTTATCGTTTGTTTTGTGACATAATTTTTTCTTCAAATTTTCGAACTTGACGAACAAAAGCTTATTTTCGAGGTATCGTGTTTTATTATTATAAAATGAAAGGGATTGTACAATAAATGCGATTGACATACCTACTAATAATTACCTTTATTTAACAATATTTTTAAATAAAAACAGGTGTACGGAATAAAATTATGTCTAAAAGTGTAGAAGAGAACGGAATTAAATTCGGTTGGCAGAAATCATCATATTAGAGAGAGCATAAATTAACATTATCAATTAGCATATATCAAAGTAAGGTAGAAAATTTGATAACATAAGTTATGTTATTTCTTTACGTTCCTGGGAATAGAACCAATGGTTCTGTGAACAGCAGACCTCGGTCTAAGGTATGTTTTCAATTTTCTCTTATTTACTAAATAAAAACCACAATATCCTTGAAAATCATAAGATTTTTAAGTAAGTACTTAAATACATATGCACTCAATAGTAAATCATTAAATCAAAGAAGCACAGCAATTTAAGATTCGAAAAAATGACTTTACTAAACATTAAAACAGCCACCATCTTGAAACCACGGAACGTACAAACAAATGTATGGACACATGAAATTCAAAACGATCGAGTTAAAACAGGACTTTACTTCTCTCAGTAATAAACAGAAATAGGGATTTTTTACATGCAGGTATCCCTCAATTTATTAGTTACGTTTTCATTTTTATGTCAAGTTTTTACTTTCCTGGTTGTGATTTACTTCGACTGAAAACCAACAAGCAAAGAGATAAATTAAAAACAGACGGAATATTCTCCATTTGATGCAGGCAACATTGTGTTTAATAAAAAAGAATCACGCTAAAGGAAAAGCATAAAAGAATATCACAATCCGTTCCAGCGACCAACGTAATAACGTCGTGAAAACCGAATGCCCGCAGCGCAGTTGTAATACCCGAGTTGCTCTGCCAACTCTGCCGGGTGATAATTTTTCAACAATTGCTCGGGAAACTTAACTTGTTCGGCCACGGGAGCGGCAGTGGGTGGAACCTTCCATTGTCCGGGCAGAATGTGGCTGAGTGCATTTTTCACACAGTGCCGGGCCGAAGATTTTCCTCGCCAGTGAACAGCTATGAACTATGCACAGGGCGCTGTGAACTGTGCAACTAAAGACGCAGGGCCGGCTTGAATAGTCAATAATAATTTTGGGCAATCTTTTTTATAAGTCGTTTACATTTTATTCTACTTTTAATTGAAAAGAAAATGTGAAAATTTATTCTGTTATTTTTAATTGATTGCCGCACGAAGATCTCAATTCTCCAGAGACAGTGGGATTACGGCATCTCCGATTTGGAGAATTCTTGAATCAGACAGCCTACATGGTCATGGGGTAAGGCCTTGACTAGCAATCTGAAGGTTGCGAGTTCTAATCCCGGCGTGCACAAGTAAATTTTATTTGAATAATTTGTGTTATTTCACAATTTATTGAATTAAAATAGTATAAAGTATACACATTCCAAAGTGTCAAATACTTTCATTATCGCCCTGATGTCAGACGAATTCAGAATTGAAACGTTGATTGAAATGGCTTTAGCCGTGTTTGGTAACCACCTTCTTCTCCTCACTACCTTAAGCCTCACAACAGATGTCATAGTCTTACTGGCTCCAAATGATTGGAAGCAGTTGGGACTCTTGTGTGGAATTCACATTATTTTTTTTTTAATCCAAATTTGCTGTTTACGATACGGGTAGTCCCTTTGATAGATGCCCCTATTTAATAAATGGATAGCAATCTTTAGAGCACCGGTGTAATGTAGGTATGCTGTCCTCGTTCTACCGGCATTACAATGGAAGATGATCCGAGGAACTAGCGTCATTGATCCCTTCGGCACCGTATAGGTATAGTCGGAATCACGCCAAATGTACCCGGCTGACAGTTTCTCCTTCTCCTCAGAAATACCCCCACATAGCATTCCCAAAGATGACATGCTGTCCCCTGAGAGAAATTATTTTCATCAGGGCCTCCCGTGGGGAGTTATATAAAAATATATACTTTTAAAAAACAAAATAGCAACTGAAAAATCATGCAATGCGCCGGGTTTTCAATATAAAGTCAAATAAAAGTGTGTTTATCTGAAGTGAGATGCCAGGTAATTATGTTGGTATTCTGTAACTACTTGTAAATAATTTAACGGAAAAAATGTTGTATGGCTGATTTAATGAAATCCTATTAAAAACGTGATTGCAATCAATTTCTTGATAAAATATCAGTTCATTAAATATACAATACCTACCCAATTTGCTTGTCATATTATTCAACAAGATGATGTTACTAAGAGTATTTTGTAATTATGTTACTATTATGTATTATGTTATGTGATTGTAATTGTGTAGATGTATGATAATTTGAAACCTGTTCATTTGACAGTCCCAAAACGGGAAACCTTCCTAGTTGGATAGTCAAGAGTTTCCTTCAATATAATGTAATGTATCTATTCATAATAAATAAATATATTCAGAATATATCGGAAAACGTTTTCATGCAGTTGTCATTTTCTTGATAAATATAATGATGAAATGTCACAATTTTAGAATTTTTACGAACACGTGTTGCGCTTTCCTAGTAGCACATTCGCGTTTTACCGATACTTTTTTAGAAAATCTGTCAATTCATTTGTTAAAGGCCTGCAGTCCCGTTTTCAACAGGAATACAAATAATTTGACCAGATTTTTAATAAGCAATATTTTATATCAGAAGTTTTCTACGTGTAGATGGAACTTAAGAGGTCATATTTTTACACCAGGAGTTTCTTTCACAATGAACGAAGCTACACAAATTATCTTATTATTACCTAGATTCTGCTGCCCTTATGCACCGCACACATTGCACACAAGACTGCGGCGGCCCTGATCGGATACTTTAAGGTCAAGGAATACACGTACAGCATACGGTACTACCGCCGGCAGAAGACTGTTTGCCTTTCACTCCAGTAGTTCGGTCCGTAGGATTGGATGCACGAATGGATTTATTCGGATTCGTACATCCTAAATAATCGAATAGCTAGTATAGAATATGTAGGTGATAAGAGCTGGAAAGGTTTATTCGAGAAATGCTACATTATGCGCCATGAACATTGTTGACCGAACAATTCCCTTTGTAATTTTTAAATATGTAGTTACCTGCGTCCTTATATAATCCTTACACATATTTTACTTTTAAATACATTTTTTGTATGAATCAATCACGTATTTAAGCAATTTAAGATTAAATTTGTTTTATATTTTCTTCGAATTTGTTTTCATTTGGTAATTCGCCAAATATCTTAATTGCTTCGAACATCAAGGACTTTTGACTCTGCGTTTTTTTCTGAACTTTTCTTAGACTTTCAATTGATGTATGCCCATTAATTATTGTGGAGATTAAAAATATAGTATTATTTATTTAAAAATCAAGACATTTAACTTTTTCAACATTTCCCTGCTTTTCGAAAATCTTTTTTTCTTCAACATAATTCTCATTTTGTAGTATTGTCATTCATGGATGAATTAAATACAAAAAAAATACTATCTTTTGTGAGGACGTTCGTGTGAGTGTGAGTGCGATTATTCAAAATTGGAACTGTTATGCTGCAAAAATTATTATAAAATTATAAAAGAATCTTTGTATTGCATTGTAGGTACCTACCTACAATACAATACAATACAATATTTTAGATGGCTTACTTTTGCAGGCCTTTTTAAATGTGGGACTATACAAGTCAAGTAACTAACAATATAGGTACTTACATGTGAGACTAGGCAAGTCAAGTAACTACCAGTATAGGTACCTACATGTGGTACTATGCAAGTGAAGTAACTACCAATATATTTACCTACATGTGGGACTATGCAAGTAAAGTAACTACCAGTATAGGTACCTACATATGAGATTATGCAAGTCAAGTAACTACCAATACAGGTTCTTACATGTGGGACAAGGCAAGTCAAGTAACTACCAGTATAGGTACCTACATGTGGTACTATGCAAGTCAAGTAACTACCAGTATAGGTACCTACATGTGGGAATATGCAAGTCAAGTAACTTTCAATATAGTTACCTAACCTACATGTGGGACTATGTAAGTCAAGTTACTACCAATATATGTACCTACCCTACATGTGGTACTATGCAAGTCAAGTAACTACCAGTATAGGTACCTACATGTGGGACTATGCAAGTCAAGTAACTATCAATATAGTTACCTAACCTACATGTGGGACTATGCAAGTCAAGTAACTACCAATCTATGTAGCTACATGTGGGGCTATGCAAGTCAAGTAACTACCAATTACTAGGTACCTACAATAAATTTTCTTACTTCTGTAATGATGACAACTTCATTATTATTTTGTAAATTGAAACAATATTACTTATGAGGTTGTGATGAAAGGCTAAAATCACAGTGAAAACAGATAAACCGTTGCTACCCACTTCGCGAATTAAAAATATACGAATTATTTATGAAAACGGACATGCTAACGACATCTGGTGAAGAAAAAAATGATCCAGTTAATATAGTTAAATATAGTATAAGAGAGGTCGAAAAAACTTAGGAAAGTTGCTGGCATGATTTCAACCGTCGTGCAATTACTTATGATAGCGGGAGGGTGTCGAGTTCGATGTAAATCGTAATAAAGGAAAACGAAAGTGTTAGGGACATTAGAAATTAATCGTTATCAATTCTAGATGGAGCGGGGGTATTAGGAAAACGATTGGGAATGAAAATCTCGCATTAAAATAGACATTTTAGAAACAGTGCAGCGACTAGACGAAGGAAAAATTTAGAGATATTGAGCTGCTACGAAGGTCCTAAGAACATGATAGTAGGGTACAAAAGGAAGGCAATAAAACTAAACATATAACGATAGATTAAATTCAGGAAACGTAGGCATTTTACATGATTATCAGGGTAGATAGGTATTAGAGTTACACAAGACTGCAGAAGAAGTGACATGAGATAAAAGGTTGACAGTCTCATGTGTATTTTGGAGGATAAACAATCGAAATTCGAACATGATTTTTGTTTACGTTAAGGTGATAAGCCATTATAAAAGCTATTAACTTTAACGTAGGACTTATGGAATTTTTAGTTAAAGCAAAAGATATAAAAATTAATAGGTTTGAAATTAAATGAAATTTACGACCGTAGTACCAAAATTTGAGACGTAAACAGATGTCAATGCGTATGTTTTATGTAAATCCTGGTATGAGAGAGATGGAGAATGGGGCGGAGATCGGGTCAGACAATAAAAGTGACGGATATCCCAGAGTCAAATTAGGTATATCTCCCATAGAAGTGTGGAAAATTATTTATTAATTAATAATAAATAAAGGATGAAATTTTCCTGGGGGGCGACACACATCAGGAAAAGTGTGGAAAAGATAAAGAAAGGGTAAAAAACGGTGATAAGGAATGATCCAAGTGGAGAAAAGCGATACAATTCTAATTTATCCGTGAAATTAATAAATACGACTTAAAAAAAAATGATTATAGAGTTTGAGAAATAACATAAGAATAAAGAAGAAAATTGTGCAAGAAAACGTCGCGAATAAAAGAAAATCCAAAAAATAAGGAAAAACTCAAATCTGCGACATAAAGAGAGAAGGTACGGGTGAAAATGGAAAAGCTCATATAGGTGACAATAAAATTAAGTAGAATTTAGACAAATCGAAATTCAAAAATGCATAGTAAAGATTTCGACATGGATTTAATCATTTTTCGCACGAGATGCATAAAATTGAGATCTATATATATGTTATTGAGGACGGACCTATCGAAAATTGAAAAAAAAGGGACACAAAATCATGATATGCTAACCAAATGTTGTATGAACAGAGGACAAAGGAAGCTTGGGCCATTAACGCAGACTTACTCAATTCGGACCCTATCGAGTTAGAGACGTGAGATAAAAACAGGCCGCCGCCCAGAGCCAGACGACAGAAGATCGTATGGAGGCACAATCGAAATTAGGGGCAGATGTGTTCGGATTTACAAGTTGATAGGAGATAGAATTGATTATCAAAGGAAATTCAGATACGTCTTTTGGAACCTGAGAGGGGTATAAAATACGGTGCACACCAGTTTTGCGACAGTCGTGCCGTGGATTTGAAAAGTTGTTACGTGGCCGTACTACGTTCTTGGTAAAATTAACAGTGAAATATCTCTAAGTGTTAAATTTTGAACGAGTCTAAGTGTTAAATTTTGAACAAGTCCCTAGACTTTCAAAATTTTGTAAAAAGTCTTTAATTCAGTTTCTAAATTCCTTTGAAAACCCCATCAGTGAAGTTTTGTTAAGTCAGTTTAATTTAATTAAACCGTGAAAATAAATAGGGTTAAACTCAGTGCTTAAAAGTGTTAAGTGAAAAGTGAAAAAAAAAATAGTGAATTATTTAAATTCTAAAATAATTATTTCATTCAAAGTGAAAACATTCAAATTTAATTGAGAGTTTATCGTTAATCTAGAGTGAACGTGTTCGCGAATTGATATTTAAAAATAGATTATAATTTAGTATCAATTTTGTTTAAAAATATTAATAGCAAATACTTACATCTTAGTTTAAAAGAATCACAAAAACAAAAAGGAAACAATAATAAACGCTCAAACCTTTGTTCTAAAAGTAACAGTTCGAAAAAAAATTAATTGTGGATAGTTTAAAATATTGGTGAAAACAGTGAAATTTAGGAGAAAGTTTTACCAGATATTTAATTTATTCAGAATCGAAATAATTAAAAGTTTGCGCAATTCGGAATAAATTTTCTTATAAATTTATATAAAAAGAAATTTAGAATCAATAAATTGATCAATTAAAATCCATTGTGCGTATATCGACCGTGTTAAAAGCGTTTTAACCAGAATTTTAACATCAACCTACCATTTCGAAAAAAGAATTTGAAACAGCTATCATTCAAAAGCCTGAACTAGAAAAGTGTTATTAAATCAACGGGTTTTCTGGATTAGGATTTCGTTCGGAAGAAAAATTAGATATCAGCTAATTTATATGGATCAAGCAAGATTAAAGTATTAAATAGGAATAAATAGTCGAAAAAATTTATTTTGAAATTAGTTGAAAAATACAATTAATTAGGTAGGATTTCTTCAGCCAGGTTGTTGTGTAGCTCCCAACCGGAAAGACCTTGGTGGGGTAAGTTTTCCTTTTATAAATAATTTTCATTTTTAATTAATGAGGTATATCAATTGAATATTAAAATAAAACAACAAAAAGGAATTACACATTAATATATGTATATTATGTATTTATCTATATAAAAATAAGGTAATATATTGTATATAAAGAATATATATATGAGTAATGTATGTACCTACATGTATATGTATATATATATATATTTATCATTTAATCGAAACATTGGAATGGTAGCGATCTTAAATACCTACCTGAGGACATATCTATTTTATTGAAAAAGAAAATATGTATTTATTAATATTCAAGACTATGTAGAATCATATATTTTATGTTTATTTACTAATATATGTACTCTTATTTAACATATTTTGACAATCGAGATATGTGTACTTATATATATATTTATATTTATTCTTTACTTAACCTCTAGTAAATTTACTAAATTCGGAAAATGAAATAAATAGTTTAACTAAAAAAAAATTAGAGGAATTAAAAATATTTTAATTAACTATGCACAATAAAAGGTAACATAACTGAATTTTAAGGCGAGGTAGAGATATTGTTTTAAATAAACAATCTCACATCTGGGTTAGTGTGTCAAAGAAGGTGTTTACATTATTCGATTTGTTTATAAATAAAGCGTACACTGGAGAATTGGGTCAGTTACATGGTTTGAAATCGACCTTGGCCGCAACTAGTTAATTACCAGGATGTCATTGTACAATGTGCACCGATTTTGCGTATTCACAAATACCTATCATTCACAAACGACAATTGAAAATCATGGGTTAGCAAGATTTATATCGAAATATTACATGAAACATTTGAATACCATTGATTAGATAGTCGCATAGATTTTATTAGTTACCTGAAACAGCTGGAAGCTGCGTGCTTACAAATACCTACCATTCACAATCGACAATTGAAAAATCACGGGTTAGTAAGACTTATATCGAAATATTATACGAAACATTTGAATATTATTGATGGAGTGTTCGCATAGATCCCATCAGTTGCCTGAGACAGTTGAGAGTCGTGTACCCTCTTATGTGGCAATCAATTACATGAAACAGTTGAAAAATCACGGGATAGGATGAACTAAATTTAATGTTGAACCCTGGAGGAAAAATTTAAAATAAATACAGTTCATCCGATAGGAGGCAGTGGTCGCTCCTATAACAAAACCATTAACCAAACAAAATAGAGATAGCGATTCTCTTAAATAAAAACGTCAAAACCAAACAAAACCAAACAAAAACAAAAAGCCTGGAGTTCGATAGCTCTCCAAAACAAACTATCAATAAGATCTTATTTTATCGTATTTATTCGTACCACCTTATTCTTATGTATCCATTCGGTAACCAAACCTGGAGCTTCGCAGAGTTCTTTGTACGATATCCGAGCTTGGGATGCGAGGCAAGTAGCCTTGTATTGCAAGTTATAAACCTTTCCCAAAACGTATGTATACATATATTTATTCGTATGTACTGTTTACTGGAGAATGCGGACCTGCATACAGCTTGCATTTTAGGTCTTCTGGACCACTCTCGCATTTTCTCTTAAACGTGGAATGAGGATTCACGACCCGTAATTCCACACCAACCGTGAGTATATGATTGTATATAGGACAAAACCGGTTCGCCCTCAGTAAATTGTAGTCCAAGGAGGGGTCGGAATTTGGGGGTTTCGGGACTCGAGGGAAGACTTGAAGGCAGTGCATGATGACGATGGAAGGTTCTTTGGGACGCGGTAACTTAGGTACCAATCAATGAACCGTGTCAAAAGATTGTGCGAATTTCTCGTTGACTCTCGATCATCTCGTTTACTTGCAGGAGGATAGGAGCCAAATTATGCCAGCAAATGGGCTATTCTGAGTTCGTCAAATATACAATAAACTAATTACATTAACCTACTAAATCAATCTTTACATGTACCTTATAGCAGCAGAATCAAAAAGGAGTGGCGCCAAACAGACACAAGAGTTTACCAAAATCAAATTTACTAACAATTAACCATTTGAGTTATATTTAATTACCTGTCTAAATAAACATGTATAATATCTTTTATCAGCGTTTAACTACGACTTTGTTAGGGTGCAGGGAATCAGAATAGTTACAATAGGAAAGCTAGCTCATTCAGAGAAATCACTTAAGTCTAGGTTTGCAATGGAAAGACCAATTCAATTTTGAAACTCAACGCCTTGATCAGAACCAAGAGGGTTACCACAAAATGAAAGTAATTAAAATCCTATATCATAAATCAAAAAATTACACAACGTTTGATGGAATTTAATTACAATATAAATACGAAAATATTTGCGTTCAAGATCGTAAATAACGTATTAATTAGTTAAGTACATATGTCTATAAAGATATATAGTACAAGAGAGCTTTAAGTAGCTTTCTGTAGATATCAAAGAAATTAAAGGTCCAATTTTCATGGAGGCTTATGTGTTGTAGGGGAGGAATTTTCCATCCCTGCGAACACATATGCAAAGCCTTAGAGAAAAAAAATTAAATATCGGTCATAGCCAAGAGAGAAAAAAATTTTATATTGTTTTAAACAAAGAAAAGAATGGCGAAAAAAGATGAAAATATTACAAGGTTTTATTTAAATTAGATAACATAAAACGTTCATTCTACTAAAACTACGCGTTTTAATAATTCGTGTCGTTAATGTGTAACCAACAAATATTTACATTATTATTTTTTTGGTAAACTAATGTTTAAAACAAGATTTTTTATGCATATCACAAAGGGTAACAATTTTTTTATAAGCAATAATTATTAGCCTGAAACACTCATCCACATTGAAAAATCTCCTGATAAAAGATACATGACGCCAACGGGACTTGAACCCGTGTTCTTTCGATTTCCGGTCGACAGCTCTGACCACTGAGCTATGGCGGCTTATCTCTTATCCGCGAAATCACTAAAAAACACTAGTATATATTAAATTATTATGTAATGCTGTAGAAACGTTGGCTAAAGAAGGAGGTAGCGAAACACGGTATAACACACAAAAAATAAATCACTATAACCAGTTAATGTTGATTTTTCTTTCACATCACTGAACCTACCACGTCATATAACTTTATAATATATTTAATTTTGAAAGAAAGAAAAACCTTCACGAGTTACGAATAATCTGGCAATATATTTGTACTACTTCTAGTATTATAGTTGCTTGTGCGTTCATGGAAGTCAGCTAGCAGAGGAGTTAATCCGACGACCAACTTAATAATACTTCCAACTTCTGACATTTCCCATACATTCTGATGGCAACAAGCTTCACTACGCCTCCTAGCGGCACGAGTTGTGCTCCTTATTTTTTTCTTTATTTTACGTTAAAAAGTTATATAAATTGAAAAAAATAGATAACCCACATAATACCTTGCTGTTTTTATTGCTCGTGCAAACAAATATTAAAGCGGCTATTAACTCTATCTTGGATGGTTCAGAAAGGTAAAAAAATACTTGGCAGTTTAATTGTGAGAACTTTTACGAAAAATAACTGATGTAAAAATGTATTATATATCAATATTCATATTCTATAATATTTTCAAAGATAAATTTAAAACATCAACATTGACGATGATTTAAAACTTCAACATGAACACAAAATGCTATATGGAACTCAACTAACACAGCTTTGCTGAATTTACCTTAAATTTTTTTCACATTTTTATAATAACTTTTTACATACTCAATAACATTTTATTTGATAAGATTTCACGAACTCACATTATATTTCACCTGTGATCAATTTTTGGCATCCTGAAAAACAATTTAGAGTATTTTTGTTGTTTGTTTTGATCAAAATAAATTTTGAAATCGTGAAACATCGCCACCGAATACTAAATAAATTAAATTTGCCGCCATTTAAAGGAATGTCGAAGTACACTAGCGCCTCTAGCGGCCAGAGTTGTTGATATTTCCATTGTTTCAATGGAGTTGGACTATGGCAATGGCTAACCGGTTCATTTTTCATAACTTCAATAAACAACTCTTCAATATACCAACTATCCATGCATCCTTTAGTTTAGCTTTTATGTAGCTATTCAACATAAAAGTTTTCCAATTAAATCTGTACAAATTACCCTGTCACAAATGATGTTTGCAGACTAAAACAGAATTAAAACTGACAAATCCTTCGCTTGACAGATTCATTCCAATTTGACAAAACAATTAAAAATTCTGATTCCATTTCTCTGAGTTCACATGGCGTACATACTAAAATACAATTGTACCTTTATTATGCTAAATGTGGATTGAAACCTCAATTGGTTTTAAATCCGTTGGGATCATTGGCTGCGTTCGTTTGTGCATAATATATATTGCAACTTGTTTAAACTGCAGTGAAAATAAATGGATCGGTTCACACGCGCAGCAGAGGAATATTTTAATATACGAGAGATTTATTTATATTTTAGCACTATCAATGGAAATGATTCCGATTATTATTTTAAAAAGTGGCAATTTATTCACTGGAGGCATGCAGGCGTAGTGAAGAACACATAAATAATATATTTATTTGTCAATGAATTATGATAAAAGAAAAATAAATACTTTTAAAATTTCATTGTTTATTTATTTATTTATTTAACACCCAGAGGGCTTTTACATGGTTGGTAGAATAATTTTAATTTGACAAAAACTTTGAAACATAAAAAATAAGAATAAAATTACATTTGATAAAAGCTATGCAACAAGTCATACAAACACAAGAAACAAAAACAGAAAATTACAGCTAATTTGTAGGTTTACATGATGTGTTTAGGAGTATTGTTGAAATAAATGTTTTAAATGATTCACAAAACTTGCCAAGTTGGTATTGAATATGTCAACATCACCCAAGTAATGATTTCCCATGGTGTGAAGTCGTGGTATCGGAGAGTGGGCAATGTAGTTACGCTTATGTGTGCTGCTGTAGAATATTGTATTTTGTCGTGTTGTTACTGTGGGTGTATGTATGTTTATAAGTTGCAGGAGTTCACAACAGTCGAATTTAGAGTTAAGTATTTTGAATAAGAACGTTAAATCGTTTATTTTACGTCTATCTTCTAATGTATGTATTTTTAGAGTATTTAATAAGAATTGTATTTTAAGTCTTCGGCAGGGATATTTAATTTAAAATTTATAAAACGTAGAAATTTTTTTGTATTCGCTCAATGTTGTTAATGTGAATTTTATAAGATGGAGACCAAACTACTGAGTTATATTCGATTAGACTTCTTACTAGAGATACGTATCATAGTTTAATGGCTTGTAAAGAATTAAAGTATTTAGTTGTTCTTAATACGAAGCCTAGTGTTTTCATACCTCTGTTCACAATTTGATGGATATGATTGGTGAAACTTAGTTTTTCGTCCAAAATAATTCCAAGATCTCTCATTTCCGTGACTCTTTCTAGAAATATTTATAAAATACTAGTGGTCTTTCTCCGGCGCCTCTGACATCTTCCACCATTCTCTACTGTATACCACAATGTTACTGTTAACAAAACTACATTACATCGACTTTTACTTGATTCCGTGTCTCATTATGCTGCAGAGATATGGCGTTAAGTATTCCTCGGGCCTCTCAGACTTCTTAATAATAATAATTGGATGATTTGCATAGCGCCGTTTTTGTGCAAAATCACCTCAAGGGTGCTGTACAAATTTATAGTACATTTCTACAGTGATCTATCTTATTACAAACTATTTATGGATATAATATACAGTACAATACTTACCTGGTAGGTCACATGAGATTAACACTTAAGGCGATGCCATACGTAGTGATGCAAAATCATGTGTTTTTGGTTTGAAAATTTGGTCGCCTAGAAATGTTTCAGATGCTTTAATTAAATACTGCGAGTAATATACATCTTGGCCTTTGAAATAATCGAGTAATTTTTAGATAAGTCTTTTTACAAGCCCAGAAAAAAATAATGTAAAGGCCCATGAAAACTGCTTTAAAGTTCAAAATCTCCCACTTACGAACCCATTTTCGGTTATGATTTTATTGTATAATGTGGAAAATTAAGTTGTTTATAAAATGATCGAAAAAAAAAATATTTATGCCTGAACATCCACAAAATAAAATAAAAGGCACTTTTTGGCCATGTTTTTTTCTCGCATAAATCAAAACAGGCGGATGGTGTTAAGCGGGAATTTAAACCTTATCGCCATCTACGTAAGGGTTGTTATTGATAGCGGTTCAATTTAATATATTACATGACGTAGTGCATCGCCGTTTATTAGGGAAATTTAGAAACAGGATTTAGGACATAATTGGAAAATTGGATATTACTGGACTTTCTCTAAGGAATGGTATATTTAATTTAAGGGTATGACAGCTTAAAAGGGTAAGTTTTTAGTTCAGACCTTCTTCTGTAATCTCTAAACACTCCTGGCACTAATAACAACAAACTTCTTCACCCTGTCTTTGAGTATGTTTACATGTGTGGCTTTCATGCATTATATTATGCCTAGGTATTTTATTTCGGTTTCGCTCATATTTTTCTTTAACAAAAACATCCCGGCATGGCTAATGAGAAAAGATCACAAGAAAATTAAAGACCTTACGAAACAGAACTTGTCATTTTTATGCATTTTTCAGCTTTGCGTTTTCACATTAAAATATTTTCCTTTCAACGAACTTTCCTGTCACCTACCTCAGAACAGGTTGATCTAGTGAGGTACATAATGTAAAGCATATAATTAAATTATACAGAAAAATAATTATGGTAAGTACTAATAATGTTGACTTATTTTTTTAATATAAAAAATTAAACATTGTATTTCAATAAACGCTGTTTTATCAGAACTAAACTGAAAAATATAAGAATAAAGGGTCCAATTTTTCGAACATTTAATAAAAGTAAATTAAATGTTCGAAGGTAAATTTCTGAACGTGTCTGTAATTCTCTCTAAAGAAATATATTAGAATACATATAGAAAAATATTTGTTTCTTAAAATCAATGATCCTGATGATTTTTTTGTTCAGATTTCTCATCCAAAAATACAAACAACCACACATTTTAGGTTCTCTACATAGAAGGCGGTCTGTGGCAGGACAATGTCTTGTATTATAAAACGCATTCCAAATGGTTGTGTTAAATTCTAACTGGTTTCTAATCTTAACAAATATATAAAAAATCAGCCTGCGTATGTTAGTGTTCGCAAAACTCGAAAAGTAGTCAACCAATATCGCTGAAAAAAGAAATCAAACTTAACTTGTGAACATTAACACCAAAAATTCAAATAAAAGAAACACACATGTCATACAAATGTATTGCTTATGTACCCGGCGTTACCCGGTCTTTATATATAGTTTTTCGAAAGTAGATATTTTCAGTACTTTTCCTCTCGTTTTTAACGTCAAGGGATAGAAGAAAAGGGGACGGGGTGGATTTTCGAAATCTTATATGGCAGTGACCTTCCTCTCTTTTGAAGTTCAAGGGTATAAAATTTTATCCATCTCAAAATAAAACTGTAGATTTGTATACAAATCAAATCCACGACGCTCTGCTTCATACAACAGAAAGAAGAAAATGGACTTAAAATGTTTCGTTGAATTCTTTCGATTCTTTCAAGTGGGCTTACTAGAAAGGAGTCTAGATCGGTGTACAATACAGCTCAGTACTCCAAAGTCCAACAACCCGATATTTTGTTTAGATTGAATTCGGCTATAACCTTGCTAAGGGCACAAACTCGGCTTCGTAGACTCGTACCAGTAGTAAGGTACACCTCTTACCCTTGGACCGACTCACCTTGGCGGGGCCACAGAGCACGGCACACACTGATGTAATCACTTACGCCGTACCACGTTAAGGTCACGTGGTAACGTAATTGATTACCTCAGGAACCGGAAGTCCCCTCCTACTACTCCCTCCTTCCGCCCCCCGCTCGCCATCTTGCCGTCCGCCGGAACTAAGCCGGCGGTGAACGCTATTCTTGAAGCCTGGTCTTTCGTGCCGCAGAAACTGTGCCTGAAATGGGTATTTTTAAGCTGATAATGATTTAGGAGTGATTTTTTAAATTTTTTTAGAGGTCAATATTGTGTAGGTCAAAATATCGTTAAGAAATATGTTACATATAAATATGTTAAATACGTATTCATAACAAAGCAACACAAATATTAATGTCGTTATTAGCTAAACGGAGAAATCATATTAACAAAGTGACAGAATGCGAAATTTCTGATAAAATATTAGTCATTTAGAATTTATCGAGAACACGTGTTCTTTTCCTAATAGATATCATGACGGAATGCTACAATATTAGTATGTCAGGATCAATATCAAAATTTGTATGAACACGTGTTCCACGGTCATAATAAAACATTTGCATTTGACTGAAACATTGTTAGGAACTCTTTCAATTCATTATTTATAGACCCGCAGTCCCATTTTTAACAGGAAAACGAAAAATTAGACCAGATTTTTAATTCACTAACAGCATTTCATATCAGTAAGTTTTCTCCGCATAAAATTAATTTTATAACATCATTCCAACTCACAGAAAAATGTTGTTTTGTTTGTGAAAAATTGCTTCTTTAAATATTTTGTTAGTGAATATTTTTCTTGATCAAATCTTGAATGGCAGCAATTATTATTGTTGTTTTTTTTATTAATTTTTGGAATATCTTAACCCCTCCGACTTTTCGCGAACTTGAAGCTAAAATGTCTTTATCGAAATGTCAATTTCACGAAAACGTTGTGTTATTACCGCCTCACAATCAAAGCTCTATAAATGAAACATTACTGAACGGAGCCGAATAGTAAAAACTGTTTTAGAAAGGTTACAAAATAGGCTTTCAAATTGTTGTATCATAAATAAATATTAACATTTGTAAATATTTAAATTTAGAATGGAAACATGAAAAAATTGTAAAAATGACTCACCTGTAATGTTTTATGTAAAAACGATACTAAAATCACGGATAATGTAAAAAAAAAACACTTATTTCATCGTACAAATGTACAATAAACAATTCTGTCACTTCACTTTTTGACCATTTCATACAAAATATATTTTTAAAAAAATAATTAAACTTGCGAGGCGGGTCGGCACGTCAAACGGCTTTCTTGGCGTCGTTTTACGATTTGGCGGGTAAAATTTGCTTCCACTGAGTAGGTCTTTTTACGGGTTTCTATGGATAACTTTGAATAGAGAGGTGAAGCTTCATTCAATACGAATATTCTACTTTTTGTTTTAGGGATGTCACTAGAAGAATAACGGAGTTATGACGATTTTTGTGGAAACACACGCGTTGACGTGTAAACACGCTTATTGTACTTGACTGCTATCGTTATTTTATCGTGTATATCTGCTTACGTTGCTGACCGGTTTGAGTAAAACTTAAAATTGTAATATTTAATTGTTAGGAATATTATATGAAAGATAATATTAGGGAGTTTTAAACCAAAATTTGAAACAGAAAAATCGTAAAAAGATGCGGAACAATAAATCAAAAATCGTAAAAAATTGAACCTAACTGGTTTGAAGTCATAGATTCAACGGTATATTTTCCAGATTTCAACTTTCAGTTTCACAAATTCTACAATTATTATAATATCCCGTGATTTTTCACGGGTTTGCGCTAATATATCTTAAAACATTAATAATTTATTTATTATAATTACTTAAATTTACCTTTAATTACTTTTATTATAGTTCTGAGAAGTTTTTCCAAAATTTACCTTGTATATCATTTTACCCGCTGTGTGTGTGTGTAAGCTTACTATTAGGTTTTCCAATAAGAGGTGTTATTTTGAATAGCCCGCTATTTCGGTACATGTTACTTTTGAAGCAATTAATAAAAATGGACCGATACACGCTTCAACAATGCAATGAAATTATTAAAATTCACTTGAGTGAATCAAATGCAAATCATCTTGAGTGATGAGGCCCATTTCCACCTCGGTGGCTTCGTCAACTAGTAAAATATTCGCATCTAAGGCTCGGAAAACCCAAGAGTTATTGTTGAAAAGCTTTTCTATCCTCAACGTGTGACTGTTTGGTGCGGTTTATGGTCCGGCGGAGTCATTGGACCTTACTTTTTCGAAAATGAGGCTGGAACAACAGTTACGGTGAATGGATTGCGCTATCGAGAGATGATTAATGATTTTTTATAGCCGGAATTAGATGGTATTGATTTGGACAACGTTTACTTTCAACAAGACGGTGCTACGTGCCACACAAGCAACGAAACCATTGATCTTTTACGATTGAATATCAAAATAACACCTCTTATTGGAAAACCCTGTATTTAGTAGCTAGAATATTAGAAGGAAGCTTATATACACTAAAGAAAATTATAACGTATTTTAATTACTTAAAATTATTTTTTGTTCACTTTCTCTAGCCTTCAATATACCAGTTTTTTTTTTGGTTTAATTTTTATGTTTTTTTTCCACGTGGATTACACATAAAAATGATTTTAAAATGAAATTTAACTGCCTCAATTTTCGAATTTAATAAATCAAATTATTAAAAATAATATGAAGTTCTTTAAAGTAAACAAAAAATTAATACAGTTGTTGTTAGAGAACTAGAATAATGTTGATATTTCTGAGATATTTGATAAAGGTATACATAATATAAGCAGAATTGGTAGAAACTACAAAGTGGTTCGTAAAAGGCTTCCTTCGAAGTAAATTTTCAGTGAAAATTACATACTCATTTCGTACAGTATCTACAGCTTACCGAGAATATACAGGAGAACTACTTTTTAAGGTTATATCCATCATTGACGAAGAAGACAATACTTATAAATCTAAACGAAACACGGAACAAACAAGACAAAAAAAGTAGTTCCAATAAAAAGTATTTCCAATTTTTATTGGAACTACTTTTTGAGGTTATATCCATCATTGACGAAGAAGACAGACAACGTCTTTAATCACTTGATCATTGTGACCTAATTATTATGCGTCATTTTTGTCGATATTTTATTTCAAATTCAGAATTAATAATCAACAATTGTACAGAAAACCTTTTTTTCCTAAAAGTTATTTCATTTTATTGGATTGTTTTTTTTTATTATTTATTTATACATGGTGTTCGAAAACTAGTGGTACAAGCGGATAAATGGAAAATCTAAATCACATTTGGAGTCGATTTTCTGGAATTACATTTTTGATTTGAGCTTTCGTTTTCGAGTAAATCGAATCCGAGAGTGGATTTTTTAGGTCACATTTGGAAAAAGGTCACTAATGAGATAAAGATCGAAAAACAAATTCTTTTTATTTTATTTATTTATTCACCAGTTTCCCGCTTGTACCGCTAACTTTCGAACACCGTGTATATATTTTTTATGTAATTTATTCTTTGTTTTACCTGATTGTTAAATAAAATTATTTCATTTCAAAACAGCTTTTTCCTGAAGCTTTTAGACAGATTCTGAACTTTTTGTGATATTCCACAACTCACATGATATATTATCCATGCGTATTTCTCTAATATTATTTATTTTACTGTAAATACATTTAAGATGAAGCACAAATGTTGAAGACAAAATGTTTTTCCCAAAATGCATCCATGGTTTCACTGCACCTGTACAGTTATATAATCTCATCCTTAAGGATATTATTAAATTTAGTTAAAACTCCCATACTCATTTTGCCAGAAGCTAACGATCTGCTTGTATGGAAAATTATACATCATTATACGTTTCATCATCCGGATTCTGAATAATATTGCATACCAGTTCCCAGCTGCTCCCGACCTCGTCGAGTTATGGTTGGGAACCTCTGGAAATGCAAAGTAACAAAATTAGCCTACATATATACACCATATTCCACGCTCATACCGCGAAAATTTGTGTGTGAGATTATTCACAATAATCTAAGAAAAAATCCTATTAAATTTTTTAAGCAAGACAATTCTAATAACCAAAAAAAAAATATCAAAATTGTCCGAATGGCGAAACATATTTGATTGTATAAAATTTTTTATTCAAGATTTGACTGCCCTGACGCTATAAATTGGTTGCCATTATATGTACAGGGTTTTCCAATAAGAGGTGTTATTTTGAATAGCCCGCTATTTCGGTAGATGTTACTTTTAAATCTATTATTTTTTAACATTTTACAAGTAAAAACTACGCCATTAATAAAAATGGAACGATACACGCTTCAACAACGCAATGAAATTATTAAAATTCACTTGAGTGAATCAAATGCAAATCATCTTGACTGATGAGGCCCATTTCCACCTCGGTGGCTTCGTCAACAAGCAAAATTGTCGCATCTGGGGCTCGGAAAACCCAAGAGTTATTGTTGAAAAGCTTTTCTAACCTCAACGTGTGACTTTTTGGTGAGGTTTATGGTCCGGCGGAGTCATTAGACTTTACTTTTTCAAAAATGAGGCTGGAGCAACAGTTACGGTGAATGGATTGCGTTATGGAGAGATGATTAACGGAATTGGATGGCATTGATTTGGACAACGATTACTTTCAACGAGACAGCGCTACGTGCCACACAAGCAACGAAACCATTGATCTTTTACGATTGAATATCAAAATAACACCTCTTATTGGAAAATCCTGTACTTCCGAAGCTTACTAGATGGAGTATATTATTTCACAAAAATAACTTTTTGTTCAATTTTGTCATGTCGCTGATATTTTTGTTTTAGTTAAATTTTGACTTATTAGTGAATACCGAGTTATCAATATCTATGCAGAATATGCAAATAGCTTAAGTATGCATAGTATCTTTTCCTCAAGGGTTCTTCAGTTATTGTGATATCAACCTAACAAGTATATTGTATTTTTTACAATATTGTTGATTTTAATTTAATTTAAAATCCTTATAGCGGCGTTGATAAATAAATAAATTAAATGTAATAATTTCCTTTCACTTTTGATGTCCAAACTGCTCGGGAAGATTTGAGACGAAAAGTTGACAACCACCTCAAGATGGTTCATGTCTAGGATAAGGCCAATCTGGTCAGTTTCAGTGTCGAGCATGTCTGATTTCGGCAATGAAGGAGATCAATGACTGTCTGGTGCAATTTGATGGAAACACCCTCCCCAATAACTCCATTAAAATGTTAGGGGTAATTATTGTCAGACCGGATCAAGTATTGGGGCTCCATGGCTTCTAAGAAACTGAGCATCTTGTATAGGACTAGCAGATTTTTCAAAAGTGACCAGCTTTTAACTCTATACAAATCTCAAGAACGCACTACAATTGAATTTGAGAGCCACCTCTGGGCTGGAGTCCCACAAAGCATACATACTGTCCTAAATATAGACAATCAAAATATGGAAGAAGTAAAAGAAATTAAATAATAGATAATAGATAACAAGTTAAAATTTAACACTAACTTTGAAATTTTAAATAAAAAAATGGCGAAAAAGGTTAATTTCTTAAGTAGGATAAAAGGAAAATTGGACATTAAAACAAGGATATTGGTCTACAATACCACTGTAGCATCCCATCTAAATTATTGTACAAGTGTAATATTTCTAAGTAACAAAACCCAAATTAAGAGAATGGAAGTAATCCAGAACAGAGGCATGAGGTCAATACTGTGTTGTAGCAGGTACACCAGAATAAAAACCATGCAACGTCAACTCAATATTTTAAGTGTGTGGCAACGATTAGTTTATAATACCTTAGTGTTTATTTATAAGCTAAAAAATAAAATGTTACCTGACTATATGTCAAAGAATGTTAGAATTAATAGTGCAGTTCATTTATATCCTACGAGAAACTGCAACGATTTTAGGCTTCCTAAAACACACTTATCAGAAACACAAAACAATATTTATTATAAAGGTTTTAAAATGTTCAATGAACTCCCGGTAATTGTTAAGGAAGCTAAAAGTCTTGCAGTTTTTCGTGGATTATGTCTCAATGTTGTGAAATCTAAATTTTAGTATGTAAGAAGTAAATAATATTGTAGTAGTCATAGAAAATAATATATTAGGTATAAGATGTAAACTCTCATAACTAAATAAAATATACATTAAAAAAAAAAAAAAAAAAAAAAAGCTACTTGATTCTGTACATCGGAGGTCGGTCCAACTTATTGACAATCCGTTGTTAACAGACCGATTGCCATCTTTAATACACAGACGCAATGTGGGAATTCTGAGTCTGTTATGCATGTATTTTAATGGACCCTGCTGTAAGGAGCCAGCAGAAACTCGACCCGTTTTTGTTTAAGTCGGCTCGTATGTAGAACGTACAATATTTATAAATGTTTTCCTCCTTCATATAATCCGGACATCTTCATGACGCGCATAAAAAAATCCCTTTGTACAGCCTCTATCTTAACCCGGCTGACAACGCTGTCCAACAGGGGGGTGACATAGTTCCCCTGCCTCTACACTGTACAGACAGAGGTTCTCTGAGAGGTGTCACATAAAATGTTCCGATAGAGTCGTACTGGAGAGGACAAGAGGTCTCCCTCGACTAGTCTTTTCCGATCCGGCCTGCCACGGAGTTAGTGGGCAGATGCATCCGCCGCCAAGACCCTGACAAGCCTGAACCCGGGCATCCCTGCTAAGTCACCAAACGTATTGAACCACTTGAGGCGATATATGGCAGAGGTGTTGGTTATACAATATATGGTTCCCGGGGCGGCGGTACCCGTACCTACCTCCCGAATTCGATTTAATCCTGTTGAAAACGAAAATTAAAAAAAAACCGTAAAAATATATTTTATTTTCAATAGAACAATATAACAGCTGACGGAGAAATAATAATTATAGAGGTGAAACCGAACAACAATAAAATATAAAAAAAATTGTTTGGGACCGTAAGAATAGTATATTAAAGTATAAGTGGATAAACAGGTCTTTAAAACGCGGGCGATTTTTCGAGCACGACGGCGTAGCCGAGTGCTCGAAATAAAGCAAGTGTTTTAAAGACCAGTTATCCACGAATACTTTACGCTATTTTTTTTATTGGTACACTTTGAAAACATAAATATTGATATTATTATTAAAAATTTGGAAATAAGAACTATTAATGAATTCGTGATGTGACATCACAATATCTTGTTGTCATGGAAATGAAAAACACAAACATTAATTTGCAATCTGTCACATAAGATTAATAGTTGGATTTATAGTTAAAAGTTGACATTTAGACTTCACATTTTGTTGATTTGTTGATGTTGCCGTGGTAACTTTAAAAAACGCGCGTTCCATAAAGTGCGATTTAAACACGCTAGAGCGTACTTTAAATGAGTAAAAAAGGGCACCAATAAAAAAATAAAAAATAATATTTTCAAGAATAATTATCATCCAAATTTACGCAGTATGAGCGTAGATCAGGGCGTATATGTCATTATGAAGAATTGTTTCATAAATGCATTGTAGTTAATCCAATTTACGGAATTTTCTCATCAAATTCTAATATGCTGAAATGTGTAATTAATCTTACTAAATGTAGGTCGGCAATGTGTTAGGGTTTTTTGAGATATTTCAATTGAGTTTTTTTACAATAATAGATTTTTATGTGGTACTGCACATGACTTCCAAATGCTCCCAAAGTTGGTGAGACTATGGCTTCCCCAAATGGAGTACGTTTTGAGGCTGAAGATAGTAATGAGGGGAAGGAAATGGGTTTCACCAGGGCGATACTGAAAGTATCTACCACACTGGAATGTTCCGCAAATATACTATACAAGGGGTTCAAGTATAGCATATTTGCGGCACGTTAGTACATGTGAAAGAGATTAATAACTTCCAATGTTCCAAGGAAGTTTTTAGGTTAAAAAGATGAATTGTTTGAATTGGAAAATAAACATTAGAATTTCGAAAAAATGTATTCATCTTTTTTTTACTTATATCATTGTGTAGAATCACCTCCAGAAGTTAGCGCACTTTACCCCCGGACACCATATGTAAATTAATGATATGTGAATTATCACAAAATAATCAGAATAAAATTTACTTGCATGGAGAAAACTTTTTGATGTAAAAGATTACTAATTTATTAAATATCCCTCCAAATTATTCGTACTTCTGTTAAAAACGGGACTGCAGGCCTTCAACGAATGAATTGACAGATTTCCTAACAAATTATCAGTAAAATGCGAAGTGTTTGAGGATGTCGGAACACGTGTTCATAAAAATACTAATATTTCTCCTCTTCATCGTTATAGAATAACAGGATAGGCGCAGCTGCATGAACACGTGTTTCGATACATACTGAAACAACTAATAGTTTATTAGGAAATGGAATGCTATCACGTTTTTAACGAAATCTTAGAAAATCGGCCATACTCATTTTTCTCCAAGCGCGCACGTCAGGATTTCAACCTGTGAGCTTCGGATTCATAGCCAAGTATTTTAACGACTCGACAACGGAGGCAAAAAAGTTAAAATTTTCAAATTGTTAATTGCTTTGCTAGAAGACATCAGATCCTATTAGATCTGTTTATGGTGTTCACCGGAAAAACGCTGTTACTTATGAGGAACGGGTGCGCGGCCAAATATAACTAACCAAACTGAATTATTATGTTTTTCAATGTATAGCAAATATGTGCTATTTTATTTATTATTGTTTTAAATTATGATATATAGGTCAATTATTTTTATAAGCAATAATTGTTCGCCTGAAACACTCATCCACATTGAAAAAATCTCCTGATAAAAAATACATGACGCCAACGGGACTCGAACCCGTGTCCATTCGATTTCCGGTCGAAAGCTCTAACCACTGAGCTATGGGGGCTTATTTCTTACCCGAGAAAATATTCAATATATGCTAGTGTTTCATTCAACAATTACTGCTTTTTACATTTTTTTCACCTGAGAACAACCAACTTTATTTTTATATGAGAAAGGCATTGTAAGTGCTAAATCTCTCACTAGATGGCGTTGATACAAATTGTATACATTTTTTAGGTGAAATACTTGGACTTGTCAAATATTATTTATTATTTTTTTGATAAATTAATGTTTTAAAGACAAGATTTTATTTATGCATAGAACAAAGGATAACAATTATTTTTATAAGCAATAATTGTTCGCCTGAAACACTCATCCACATTGAATATCATCGAGTCCCGTTGGCGTCATGTATTTTTTATCAGGAGATTTTTTCAATGTGGATGAGTGTTTCAGGCGAACAATTATTGCTTATAAAAATAATTGTTATCCTTTGTGCTATGCATAAATAAAATCTTGTCTTTAAAACATTAATTTATCAAAAAAATAATAAATATATAGGTCATTAAAAAATTGAATTACGAATGGTTTTGAAGAAAACTATAGCATTTTTCGTGAGTTATTTGTAATTATTAAAAAAATTGTGTGTTAACAAAATTAAAAATAAATAAAAAGATAAAACATATTTTTAAATGAGCGTTGTTTATGTATAAATTTTAATTGATTTACTACAAATTTGTTGTGTTCCAACGTAAATCGATCTTTTTCAATTTAAATTTCCGTCTACAGTAGCGCCTCTAGCGACCAGCGTTGGTGAATAACACTGCCAATATTTTACCGGAGTCGTGTGCTATTATTATTTTTCTAGGTTATTTAGGAAAAGATAGGAACTAGATAAATTGATATCCCGTTAAGAACCAGTCATATTTTCATTACAAACCAAACACACGGAGTGCATTGAAGATTAGTAAATACCTACGTACTTTATACGTAAATAATTCATAATGATTTGGTTAATTTTAAGCCTTTGTTTTCGGTATTCAAAATGGATTAATTAAAATTGTGGTTAAACAAGGGAACTGCACTTGACAGCATAAGGGCCAAATAAATAACCCAATTTTATGCGTTAATATATTAATAATTTTAACTTTGTTACACAATGCAAGTTCGTAATTACATTAACCGGAAACAATTATATCATTTAAGTTTGAATTCTGAATCAAATGTCAATATTATTAACTAGGAGTTAGCACACTGGCTAAACTAAATGTGGCATACCAATTAATTCACTCTTTCATAAAGGAAGCAATTTAATGTTTTAAGCTATTTCACTAGTAAATCTATTTTAAGGTTTCGTTAAAATAATTTTGTGTAAATAATATTTTTTAAGTTATTTCTGAATCAAAAGATTACAGATCTTTGGTTTTGAAATGAGAATATGCTTAGTTTTCAATTATCCAATTCCTAAATTAGTATAAGCAATTATTAGTCACCTGAAATATCAATACAAATTGAAAATATCTCCCGAGTAAAAATAAAAAATTGTCTTATAAACATTAGTGTATCATTAAAAAAATATATATCCAATTCCTACCTATCCGTAACAATCACCTTGCTGGAAAAGTATTTGAAATTTGGAACAGTGGCAAAATCAGTGTGCAAATTCGATTGAATTTGTTTTAAAAACTGAAGAAGGATTGGAACTACCTTGGAAGAAATCTGTTGGTATTTTTTGAGTATCTTTTTGAGTATTGACTATCTTAGGAGTGCATAATATTGTTTATGTACTCATTCATTTTTTTGTGGCTTTTGGTGTCGCGAAACTCTTTATATTGTGATTGTGTTGTGCGCTCCTTCGTAGAGATACGTTGGTAAGTGATTGGTCATCCTGTTTTTCCTCCTTCTATTGTTCATTCCTACACATACTACCATCTAATTACAGCAAATATCATATCATTTCGTTTCGTTTAAAGTTTTCAGTCACAATTTAATGCACATTGTATCATGCCACATCTCCTCTAAAACGACATCAATAGACGTTGTGTTATTTCACATCTCCTCTAAAACGACATCAATAGACGTTGTGTTATTTCACATCTCCTCTAAAACGACATCAATAGACGTTGTTTTATTTCACATCTCCTATAAAACTACATCAATAGACGTTGTGTTATTTCACATCTCCTCTAAAACGACATCAATAGACGTTGTGTTATTTCACATCTCCTCAAAAACGACATCAATAGACGTTGTGTTATTTCACATCTCCTCTAAAACGACATCAATAGACGTTGTGTTATTTCACATCTCCTCTAAAACGACATCAATAGACGTTGTGTTATTTCACATCTCCTCTAAAACGACATCAATAGACGTTGTGTTATTTCACATCTCCTCTAAAACGACATCAATAGACGTTGTGTTATTTCACATCTCCTCTAAAACGACATCAATAGACGTTGTTTTATTTCACATCTCCTATAAAACTACATCAATAGACGTTGGGTTATTTCACATCTCCTCAAAAACGACATCAATAGACGTTGTGTTATTTCACATCTCCTCTAAAACGACATCAATAGACGTTGTGTTATTTCACATCTCCTCTAAAACGACATCAATAGACGTTGTGTTATTTCACATCTCCTCTAAAACGACATCAATAGACGTTGTGTTATTTCACATCTCCTCTAAAACGACATCAATAGACGTTGTGTTATTTCACATCTCCTCTAAAACGACATCAATAGACGTTGTGTTATTTCACATCTCCTCTAAAACGACATCAATAGACGTTGTGTTATTTCACATCTCCTCTAAAACGACATCAATAGACGTTGTTTTATTTCACATCTCCTATAAAACTACATCAATAGACGTTGGGTTATTTCACATCTCCTCAAAAACGACATCAATAGACGTTGTTTTATTTCACATCTCCTATAAAACTACATCAATAGACGTTGTGTTATTTCACATCTCCTCTAAAACGACATCAATAGACGTTGTTTTATTTCACATCTCCTATAAAACTACATCAATAGACGTTGGGTTATTTCACATCTCCTCAAAAACGACATCAATAGACATTCTGTAATACGACATCTCCTCTCAAACAACTTTTAAAGGCATTGTCATATCACATCTCCTCTAAAACGATATCAAGAGACGTTTTGTGTCACATCTCCTCTAAAACGACGGCAATAGACATCGTATAATTACACATTTCTGAACCGATGTTGATACACGTTATTTCCGTGAATTTTGTCAGCTTGTACCGGTCTAAAGATACCCGTTGCAAGGTGAAACCGGTTCGGTCTTTAATAAATAAGTGGAACTAAGTTGCAAAAACGGGAATTCCTCCTAGTTGGGCAGTCAAAGTATTTTTTATCTACATGTGTCATTGTATCATCACCTGTACTAAATAAATAAAATAAATAAATAAATAAAAAAGTTACAAAGTGTGTTCGTCAATTATTTATAATGAAAGAACAGGGGTTAATTTTGACAAGTAGTGGGAAAATCATTGACCGGAAACCACCTCGAAAACCCAGTTAAAGATAGAATTATACTTACGAAAGTGGATTTATATATGGAGGCTGAGGTATGTATTCTGACAATTAATTATTTTTTAATTAATTATTAAGTCTCACTGCTAACAAGCTACTTAGCTTAATATAACGCAATTAAAAAATGTATTTAGGTGTAATAATTAACGGGAGAGCAAGACACGCAACAACTTGTGCCAAAATAATTGAAAATTAAATATTTAAGAATGAGAACCTGTACTATAAACACGTAACATAAATATGTGTCCAATTTATTGTAGTTAACAATAGTTTAGGAACTACGTAGAAATTGTTCGCACATTTGGCGTTTGAAGTTTGCCAAGTTCAAATTATTGTCAAGTACATTTAAATATGTAGTGGTAGCTACTAGAAGTTTCTGAAACGTTGATACATGCAATCCGCATCGCATTAAAACCTACTGGTAAAACAACGAATGTACGCTGCATCTACCTCATCGCGACCAGTGTTGCCAAGTTAGCATATTATATGCTAAATTTGGCATAATTACTCCATGTTTAGCATGACTATTATACTTTTAGCATATAGCATATTTATTTGACTTATTTTTACAGAAACATGATAATAATAAAACCAATTTTTTGACTAACAAAAATGATATCGATTGAAAAACTGGTGTCTCAATGGAGAAACATAGTTCACATTAAATGGGAATCATTGACTTCCACTGTAGAGTTTTGGAATGAAGTCATGCAATATAAAGATGCAGCTAATAATAACCCCTTCGGTGATTTATGTCAGTTTGCAATGTCTATTTTAACATTGCCGCATTCAAATGCAGACATTGAACGTGTATTTAGCCAAATGAGTGTACAAAACAAAACTCCGAAATCGTTTGGCGGTGAGAACCCTGAATGCCATTTTGTACGTGAGATTTGGCCTAAAGAGAGCAGGAAAGTGCTGTTATTCTTACACTGTTCTTGACGAAGTAATACGCTGCATTGGGACCAAAGAAAGTTACGACTCCGTCTCTCAGCCTTCCACATCAGCTTCTGTTAATGAAGAAGAAGAAGAAGATGAAGATATTGATATTTTATTTCACTGATTTTATTTCTAAGTTAAATTTATGTTAGCTTTTTTTTGGCATTTTTTACAGTAATTTAGCATTTTTCTGGCATATTTTTCCCATCACTCTATTTCTCAATAAATACTAAGTTAAATTTATGTTGGCTTTTTGGCATTTTTTAAAGGAATTCAGCATATTTTTCCCATCACTCTAGCATATTTTGAAGTAGTTGAGTTGGCAACACTTATCGTAACACTGTTCCATTTCGTCGCCGTCTTTAGTCCACGTCGCCACAGCTTGCAGTGGCCGATAATGGCTGACAATGGCTGGCAATGGCTAACAATGGCCGGCAATGGCTGGGAATGGCAAGCCTCGACCACAATTTGGCGGTAAATCCCGTGATGGATATGCCGGGATAAGGAGGGACGCTAACAAAGCGACGGGGATTTGTCAGTGCGATAGTGTAAAATTGAGATTTGTCAAAGGACAAGATGTGGAAGTGGTAAATAGTGGATAGCAAACTGCGCTGGTCCTTGCTCTAGTCTGGAACCTTTCGCCTACTATTTCCGAATCTTTTTACTCCAGATAAGAATATTTCAGAAAGGAATAAAACACTTTTTGTTTATTTTTTTTACAAAAGGTTTTCGGTTGTGTGTCTGTTTATTACTTGTTTGATGAATTCGGATTTGTTTTAAATTTAAGTGTCATTTTCAAAATTGGAACTGGCTGTGTCAAGAATTCAGACAAGCGATAGAATACCTAACTGCATAAAATTTTTTTTTTTCTATTTCTAAATTGAAACAAAACTGAAGTGTCAAGATTTCAAAATATTCCCTTTCGATTTTTCACGGGTGTGCGCTAGTGTTAACATATTTTGTGTGTCAATGTACAGTATTTTTAAAATTTACTTATCTCCGTCTGTTTAACGAATAATAACCAAAACATTTTATTGACCAGAGATGACATCTTCAGGTGGCGCGGTTAACCATACAAAAAAATCACACATTACTAGAGCTCCGTACAAAGCTTAATTTAATTATTAATATAAATACATTTCCTAATTCTTTAGACAAGTTTACAAATATGTGTTTTCCATTTAAAATCTTTAAATGGAAAATTAAAGATTTTAAATGAATAAAAATTTCATAACATAAAATATTAAACCTACACGTAACACACAAAACCAATACAAAACAGACATCACTCACAAACACACAAGATTATACATATTTCTCTTTAAATGTATTATGTATATTATTTTTTTTATATTATAAAATGAAGTCCTTAGCACGGGTAAGACACCCAATGAGAACATTCCTGGATAATTATGAAATGTAAAAAAAAATTGCTTTGGATTATTCGATTTATTACCTACTCATCTTTTTTCTATAAATATTTTTATGCATATTTAAAAATACTATACTCGAGTAGGCACAGGAGAAAAATCCATATTTTTTTTAAATTGTTGCTTGCTGAAAAATTTCTTTGAAAATGATACCAAATCTCTCAGGACACTTTCAGATTTAAGATATTTCATTCAATTTTTCATTGTGTATCAGATTGTGATCGCATTAGCATTGCTCCCGGAGGGGAGGCTTTTATGGCGCCGTAATGACGATAAAAGCATTTTTCACAGAATTAAGGGAAGATCGCTTAATTGTGATTCATAATACAAGGCCGGGTGAAAACCCGTCAACAATGGCAGGAAAAAATAAGATTCTTGTGAAAGTAACAAGTAACAAAGCTGAGCTACCGCGTAATAAATCTATGAAAGTTCACCAAATTGATCTCAGAAATTTGCAACGTACTTCCACACCATTTCAGAAACCTCCACTTTCACAGTCGACGTTAATTTAAATTAACAAAATGTAAAAAATACTAAAAATAAAATAAAATAAATAAAAATAATAATTAAAAATAAATAAATAAAAATGACAACAACTAACAATTTGTGGGCTTTTTAAGACAGTTAAAATACAGTTAAATTAAAATAAAAACTGTAGCAGACTTAAAGTCATGCGATGACCAGTGTTTTATATAGTGTCCTCTGCGTGCAGTTTTATCTTTTATAAGCATAAACTTTTTAATATAAGTGTGTTTGTCGAAAGTGACTTGCCAAGTAAGTATGTTTTGGTATCTTTTCTAAATAACAAATGTAGATCCTAGGAAATAAATTGTACATCGCCCTTGAGGTGATTTTTCACAAAAACGGCGCTCTACAAATTATCCAATTATTATTATTATTAATATCTTCCGATTTCCGTCAAAATTTCGTAACTCTGGGGTGTTTTAAACTCCATCACATCAGCACCCTTGAGGTGTTTTTGCATAAAAACGGCGCTATAAAAATCATCCAAATATTATAATTATTATTTTATGATCATCAAATCAACGCCATTTTCATTTACACATTGCCAACACTTTCACTCACGAATTCTGGGCCTCTGGCAAAAGCACATCTGCTACGGCGTTATCGACAGTAAGTATTTTATTATTTTTTATTATTATTTATTGAGTTAGTTTATACAACATTTGAATTTAAACTAATATAAACAAGATTATATTTCATATTTTAACTTGAAATATTTTTACAATAAACATAACATTTCTTTTTAAATACATTCATTCTTCAGACTTTCAGGCATTTCATCAAACATTTTTAGTCCTTTGTACATTAGGCAGTTCTGTGATTTTGATTTCTTCATATGTGGCAGTCTAATTCTATTTACATTTCTGGTTTCGTAATTATGAACATCTCTATTAAAAACGATTTCATCCTTAAAATATTTTGACATTTGGTTGTCCATGACTCTATGCACAAAAATTAATACATTGAATAACAGTCTCTTTTTTATTGGAATCCAATTTAGCTGCTCTCTCGTTTGATTAATGCTTACGTATTTGCCTTTTCCCAGTATACATCTCATAGCTCTATTCTGTAAAGCATCTAGTTTGTTCAAATTTCCTTCATTGGCCAAATATAACATAGTAGAGCAATAATCTAAATGTGGAGCAACTATAGTTTTAGTTTTTTGGTTATTTGTAAGCACGACCGCAGATCACCAACAAACCAACAACAGTACAAATCGACCATATATGCTCAATTTTACACATGTTGTCGATAAAACATCCATGCATTTGCTTGTAAACAAATTCAGAATAGCATTGAAAGCTTGGAATCGAGACAAATCAGAAAATTGATAAAAATAAAAGACAATCATAAACAATTTGACCCTCCAGGGTCTTTACAATCACATAAACAAAAACGAAAACACTTTTTTTAATATTTCCTTAAAATCAACCCAAGTCTTTCATCGCCAACAATCTCAATAAATATAAAAAGGAAATAAATGTTTGAAATTTCGATACATTTATTGTGACAAAATTTCAAAGGAGAAGTAATATTTTCGTTAGATGAACGGCACTTTCAGATTTTAATATTACAAACATATGTGATATATGTGTATAAAATATAAAAATCTTGTTCCAAAAAGGCAGGATTTTTTTTAGAATTATTTTTGTAGCTTACTGAATGTTTTTTCTTGTAAGCTGTAAAAATACCCCTTTATATAAAACAAAAAACATATTAAATTAATCAGACATATTATAAAGGTTACTCTCACTTCACTTTTTTCGTTGCATTTAAAATAGTTAATAAAAAATTGACAAACTTTAACAAATCTTTCGCAACCATCTTCAATCTTTTTGGAATATATTACAATTATTTGACAGCGTCTGGGAAGCTTTTAGATGCAAATACAAAGCATGGTATTATCTTTTTCTAACACTGCTGAAAGCATATATCTCACCGAAATACAAAAGGAAATAAAAATACTATAATCATGAAGTCACCTCAGTTTAGTACTGGATCAACTCAGGGTCAATAATGTGATGCAAAAAGTAAACTTCTTGTTACTTGAACTATAAAAATAAAATAAATGTGCAGGTATTTAAGTTAGAATGTTAATATGATGAAAAAAAGTAATTATTAAACTGATTTGAAAAATAAATTGTCAGATTTCTCACTCCCATGGTCAGTGTGTCCACTGTTCACCCCCAATATCGCTTCTATGGTTGACGAACACTTATTTATTCCAGCAGGTCTAGCACGGACGATTGATAAAGCCCTATTTTTTTTTTTTTTATTTTTTTTTTTTTATTGTACAACAGAACATTCGTTCTAGTTACAGTACAATTTTACAAACAGTATAATTTTACATCATATCAGCATTTGGGTAAGTGACTCTTCAATAATTGTTTTAGGTCGTTTAAAGAACAGTCATTTACATCCAAATTCTTTGCTAGTTCGTTCAACAGCACCACTCCCCTCGTCATGCTATGCTTTGCCAGGACGTCGGTTAATACGGTATTGATAAAATCCGTCACCTTTGGTCAGATAGCGATATTTGCAAGCACGGTCAGAATATGTTTCCGACAGTCGGTACACAAAAGCCGCTACTTTTAACGCGGCCCCCAAGGTGTCGGATAAACTATCAACCTGTACATCTTTGTGAATAATGTCATTCGTTATGCAAAATTACTGGCTTATTAATGAATGGGGTGAAATAACTAAGCTGGAGGAATGAAATAAATCTTTTACACGATACATAGACTTAATTAATTCATCTAAGACGCAATCAATTGTTTCCGTTCCAGCATCGGAAAACAAAAGTTGTTAGTTATGAGTAGTATAAAAGTTGTTAGTTATGATACTCCGTTTTTAGCGTCAAAATGAACTAAAAGAAACCTTAAGTCTGCCAATAGGCACTGAAGTTATTATTTCAATTCGACATTGTCAATTTATTAGTATTTTTAACTTGTAAGTAGCCAATTTTTTGTATTTCTTTGGCATTCACTATGTAACAATTTCTAGACATTTTTGTTTTTGATGAGTTTTATTATTCCAATGTACATTTGTTACGTATAAATTTTATTAATTAGCGACCGGTTTCGACACGTCCGTGTCATTAACTAGCTATTTTAAAACTAAATTTTCAAGTGCAGAAATATGGTTTTATTTAGTTTGGTTCTTTGGTGGAGGGGATTTGAGGGAGAGGGAGGGGGTTGAGAGGGAAACGGAGGGAGGAGTCAACATAACGGGGAACATTGTCAATAGAGGTGATTTGCAAGGTGCTATTATTTTATTAACTATATTAATGCTTGAATTATTTTTTTTGATAATTTCTAATGTTTCTAATGCGCACAAATTAAAATATTTATTAATGTTAGAATGTTTAAACTTAGTTTTATCCCGGTTGAAGCTATGGTCTGTCTGTATCAAATGATTAGCGAACTCGGAGAAATTATTATTTTTTAAACATAGTTCGTGTTCCCTGATTCTAGTTTTGAAATTTCTAGTACCTAGTCATAAAAAAGTCGTAACAAATGTACATTGGAATAATAAAACTCATTAAAAACAAAAATTGTAAGTAGCCGTCTAACTTTTAGGAATGTCAATTCCTATAGGGATACGCAAGTGTTGCCATCGCATATAGAGTTCTGATTTATTGTGTTATCATGTAAAAATTAAATGCTGATTGAGGTTAGTATTTCAATTCAACGTTGCCAATTTATTAATGTTTTTACATAACTGTATGACGTTTAGGAATGTCGATTCAAAGATAATACCTCCAGTGTTGTCATTATATGTCGATTTCTTGTTCATTGCGTTATCAATGTCGGTTTGGCTATCACGAGCGCGACCGTGCTCGGGAAATCGTTATAAAATCAGTGGTAGTTACGCTTATCCGGTATTACCCCCAGGCACTTACTTTAACTCGATAGTCACTTGGTTTAAGTAATAATACTTAAAATACGACACGAATAGTAACACCTTCATATGGGTTGTAGATTATAGACGATAGATACCTCGGAGCGACATAATGTATGTATTTAACCTCCCCACTGAGTAGTGACGCAGCCTACTTTAGGGTGATTTATCCCCCGCCATTTGGCAGTATCTACTTGCGCTGTATCTAGCTGAGTGACTTCCTGCCCTCATGCTCCAGCTCACCAACTCTCGCTACAATGACATATTCATTCCGTCCGTTTATCGTGTGTTTGACTCAAGATAGCGCTGGAAATGTCAAAGTTCCCGCTCTATTATTCAAGCCACCTCCGAGGTCTATGGGCGTGGGAAGCCGTTAATTTTCTTTATTTACTTTCGCTAGATAAAGGCTTGCTCTTTCAATTTAATTTTTTGTTTAAATAACAGGAGGCAGACGTAGTTGATTGCCTAGGGCAATAATTTGAAAACGCCCCAGCAATAAATAACGTAAGGGTACGCATACATTTGCAAACCGTACCACGAATTACGGGAAAGGGACGAATCAACTGCAAGCGGCGTTTCACGCCATTTACGGTTGCTTCGTTTCTTTCCCATAAGTTGAGGTTCAGTTCGGCAGTTTGGCCCGCGGATGTATACATAGCATTACAATAGGCCACTTGCATCACTTTTTTAAATTCAAACAAAAATTCTTTTTTATTTCAATCCTGTTTTAGAAAGCATGGCGATTTTTAGAAAATTTCAATCAGTGAAAATAAGTAATTTTTTTAATACACCGGAAAGACGGGACATCATTTTTTTATGGATGCGAAAAATAAAATATTAAAAAAGCAGTTTTAAAAAATGTTGAAAGTCAGAAGGCAAAGAAACGTCAATATATCGTCAAAATTCTAAAGACATATAGCGGACAAGTGACGATAATAATGTACTCTGTATTTTGTTTTATTGTTTAAGCCTCTTCTTGGCAATGTATCCTATAGTATACATAGTTTTCATAATTTTTTCCCACTTAAACTGGTACATGGGTAAAACAGATTTTAATGAAATCTGCTATAACATGTTCTCAACTTGATAATTAGTGCCACTAGAGCCATGTATTGTTTAATTAAGAAGAACAGTGACAGTTCAAACTCATACCGCTGCAAGATGGCTGCCAACAGAAGACGCACAACTAATTTGTCTGTAAGTTATCTTTATTTATTACTTGCACTATCAGATTTTTAGTTATTTTAGGAATGAATTTGTGTTTATAAGGGTTCAGTGAATAATAAAAAATATATACTGAGTAACACATGTGACAAATCTTGTTTATATTGCATTCCAAAATGGTGTGTATCCTATGATATACACCGCCAAGTCTGCAGTGAATTACATTTGATTGAATGTGTATCCCCTGAGATACAATGCCAAGTTATTAAGAGTTTATATTATCTTATGTACAATGTCAAGTATTTATTGTTTATTGTATTATGTAGTAAACCCCTTTGAAATCTACATATTACGATTTTTTCATTTTTCCATAGCCTCGCGAAATTGAAGAAATGCTGACTATAATACCAATATCGGGAGCAGATTCTGATATTGAAAGTGACGAAGATGATGAACTACGAGATGATTCATATGCAGTGCGCTCATCAAACTTTGGAATTGTTCATGATGCATTGGAGGAAGATAATGAACCAATGGCTCATGTTGCTGATCTTTTCGCAAACACCTCAAGCGCTGAACTACGGACACGTCGACATGTTAATCGTAAGAAAAAAATGAACTTTGATTGGAAAAAGAAAGTTTTATGTCAAAAGTAGACATATGTGTCAATCATTTTACAACTCCAGAGAAGATAAAATCGCCCTTAGAGTACTTCAAAATGTTTTTTTCAGAAGAAGCATTCAATATGATAGTTTGTAACACCAATTTGTATTCCACACAATCATCAAGCAAATGCATTGATACTTCCTACAGTGAGATATGTGACTTTCTGGCCATTGAAATTTTAATGGGTCTAATAAAACTATCAGCATACACTGATTATTGGTCTGAAAAAATACGAATTGAGCAAGTGGCAAGTATCATGCCACTCAAAAGATACCAGTCCATCAGAAGATATCTTCATTTTGTTAACAATGAGGATGTTCATTTTAAAATAAGGCCTCTTTCTGAACTGGTAAAGCAGAATTGTTTAAAAATTGAAAAAGAGATAAAAAATTCTGTCGACGAAATGATGATACCATACAAAGGAACAAGAGCAGGTTCCCGGCGACAATATATAAAGAGCAAACCTAAAAAATGGGGTTTTAAAATGTTTGTCCGATCGGGGGTTTCGAGCATAGTATATGACTTCTTGATATACGGTGGAGAGGCAACATTTCGTGGTTGTGAATTTTCAAACTACGAAGAAAATCTTGGAATGGGGGCAAAAGTCGTTCTGACTCTCAGTAAGTCTATTCCCAATGCGGCAAGCTCTGTTATATATTTTGACAATTTTTTTACCTCTTTTGAACTTCTGCATCATCTTCGTCATGAGTACGGAATTTTAGGTCTGGGCACCATGCGGCGAAATCGATTACGAGGATGTAAACTTAAACCTGATAAACAACTCAAGAGACTTGGAAGAGGAGCTTTTCATCAAATGACGGATGAGAAGAAAAAATTGACTGCAGTCACTTAGTTTGACAATCGTGCTGTCATTTGTAGACTCACACCCATTATCTACAATACAAAGATATAGCAAACAGGACAAAAAAAAATTGACGTCACCTGCCCCGAAATAATAAAGCAGTACAATAATAATAATAATACTTGGATGACTTGTATAGCGCCGTTTTTGTGCAAAAACACCTCAAGGGCGCTGCAATGCCCATATGGGTGGCGTCGACTTAACCGATATGCTGATAGCTTTGTACCGATGCACTTTTCGCACACATCGTTGGTATATGGCGATATTTTTTCAATTACTCGATATATCTATCAACAACGCATGGCTACTTTACCGGCGTGAAGTGGCCCTACAAAAAGAAGGAAGCAAAAAAACAATATGTTTGAAGGATTTTCGTCTAAAAATTGCAAATGGTCTGCTTTACAAAAACAAAATACGTGGCCGTCCTATCGGAAACATCACAACGCCACCAAACAAAATAAAGAATCCGGTAAAAGCTAGGCCGGATGATGAAGAAGTCCGGTTTGATAACTTAGGACATTTTCCGGAACATAAAGAAAAAGGAAGATGCCGACTATGCAATTCTGGACAAACGTCTGTATTTTGCATAAAATGTGGCCTAAGGCTTTGTTTTACTGATAAAAAAAATTGATTCCTATCGTATCACACAAAATAATAGTTTTAATTAGCTTTTAAGACATAATTTTTCATTTTCCAAAGTAATTTTTTTTAAATTTTGATTTGTAACAACCTGGCAATGTATCCTATAGGATACAACTTTCATTTGTTTTTGTGAATCTGAAGCCTAACAGACTTCAAATATGTAAAAACATATTTTTTGTGATGCTTAATTCTATCGGTGCCAAGAAGAGGGTTAACTGTGGATTCATTAAACATCATAGGGACAAAGATCGTAAAAGTTATTAAAATTATTATATCGTCTCATTTCACAAAAATACTTCCGCTGTAATAAAAAGATTGTTCGTTGTACCGAGAAATGAAGCTGTCAAAAATGCAAAACTACAAATTGGACAGAAATCTTAGTGTTGCTATACTTAAAGAAATTAATGTGGATTTTTATAAAAATCAAACAATATTTGTTCAGTGAGGTTACGAGCTAAAAAATTGATTTCTTTTTATTAAAAATACATATTACAAGTTTTAGTAGAAAGATCGATCAACACGTTTATTCAGTCATTTAAAAATTCATGCAAGTAGCCTATTATTAGACCAACAATTTTAGAAATCGTTTGAAAAAATTGTGGGCGTAAGAAAAATTTTGGGTAAATTTGTCGAATTTCGCAGCATGTAGACTCTTTAAAAAACAACATTTGATTTGAACTTAAATATCTAATTGAGGCAACTATTTATGTCGGGGTTTAAGTAAACAAGCACGAAATAGATTTGTAGGGTGAGAGTTTGAATTATTTTAATAATTTTGAATAATTAATTGAACTTTACTGTATCTTTTACCATCTCCTCCGACATTAATAATTATTTCTTGTAGTAATTAAGTTGAAACGTAGCGCTATTTATATTTTTTTTAGTATAAAGGTCTATTCACATTTACCGGTACACACACCGCGTATCAGACACGGCACAGACGCGAGCATTCACTAATCGAAAACCTTATGGTCATTTTGCGGTTGACTGCAGGCAAGTCAAGGGCAATTTTTTTAATTCAAAATCAGGTATGAGCGCCCACGCAAGATTTCAGGATTTTTGTTGAAATTTTAATTTAAGAGAAAGTAGGTAGCTAGGAAGAAAGACAGAAAATGAATGTTGAACAAAAAACAAAAACAAAAATTGTGAGAATTCATTACATAATATTATAAAGAAAGCCGAGAAGATGGATGAAGATTTTTCAAATATTTAAGAGTTTGTCAATATGACTAAATATGAAGGCTTTGAAGCAGAGAATAGACGGTTATCTTGAGAGGGTTTAATCTCAGGGGAAAAATAACCTCGTCGAATTTAATGTTTCAAAGACCCAATCACGTCTGATTATGCCTGGTGATGATCTGGCTTGTAATCACACAGATCATCAGGGAATATTTTAATTCCCTATGAAAAAAATGGATTGATTATTAAATTCACTCTGCAGGAGAATTAATAACTTATAAACCAGCCACCAAAATACATAAAAACAGAAGACTCACCAAAAAATAGCACTCGCATTGAGTTTAGCTTCAAATTCGGCAGCAGACGGCAAATCGGCACAATAATATTTGCATTCGCACTATGAGATTATAATATGTCAACCAGCTCTCAAGAGAGTAGAATTTTTAATAATGTTGAATGAGCACATTGTAATTCCAAACGTACTGCCTCATTATTGTGACAAAAATTTTAATCCTTTTGTCTTAAATCCACCACACAGAGTAGTGCCCTCTTTTGTCACATTATATAATTGGAAGAATCTATCTGATTAATGCAAAGATGACTGTAATTCATTATCACTCACCTGCAGAGCAAAATCTAAACAAAACTGACCAGAGATGTATCTTCTGTCCACTATTTTAAATTTTAAATTTTTTATTTCAAACTAATTTTATGTTTACTGCTTATCCAACGCCTAAAAGAGATCGAAATGATATCTAGACTTTAACGGAAGCAATCTTCCTAACGTGCCTTCCATAACGTGCCTTGATACGCTGGATGTCAGAGTTAAGTCAGCTTGTCAGAGGCTGAGCACACTGTACTGTACTAACAAGGTCCGCATATACTTAAATAGTACACAACTGATAACCTTGCACAAATCGCAAGTGTACCCCACGGTTGAATCTGTCAACGACTTTTGGTCTGGAGTCCTAAAATATCTGGAAAAAAACCCTCGACAGAAACAGGCGGTTCGTTTGATGGATTCCCCTATCTTAACAAACGGATTGCAATATTTAGAGCAAAGGTGTCGGGTGGGAATGATGTTCTTATTATACCTGAATTCAATGTAATATGCTCCGAGGAACTAGCGTCATTGATACCATGGGAACCAGTACCCAATCGGGAAACATTTGCTTACGGTTGATTTGTCACCTGAGAACGGGTCGTTTCTTACGACTCGTTCTTAAGTTAAACAGCTCGGCTGTGGAATGATTTGCCGGCCTCTATGTTTTATCTCTCTCTCTTACAATATGGGGATCTTAAAGACACCGGTTCACTCCTTCATTTCCACAAAAAGACTACCACACTACAGCGTCCCCGAAGATGATATATATATATATATTTTTTTTTAAATGCCGTTTGTGAAAGGGCCCCATTGTTCCCCTACATTGGAAATATTCGTTAACACTCAGAGAACCAATCGATGTGACGCATGAATCGCGGGAAGGTTTTATTTTTTTTAACTAATGGGTAGTTTAGATGGTGTAATGCAGTCGAATTCAAGAAGTTTGTAACTTTTTTACAGTTCTTTTATTTCTTTATTCAGTTGGCCTCTCAGAAGCTGGGCGTACTGTACAGGGCCCGCAGATACTTTAATAGTACACAACTGCTCACCCTGTACAAATCGCAAGTGCGCCCTACTGTCGAATTTGGCAGCCATCTCTGGTCTGGAGCCCCAAAATACCTGAAAAAAACCCTTGACTCTGTGCAGAAACGGGCGGTCCGTTTGATAGATTCCCCAATCTTAACAAACGGACTGCAATCTTTAGAGCACAGGCGTCAGGTAGGTATGCTGTCCTTGTTCTATCGGTATTACAATGGAAGATGCTCTGAGGAACTAGCGTCATTGATCCCTTCGGCACCGGTGCGTAGTCGGGATACACGCCAAACGCGCGCCCAACATTTGTACACAGTTGACACTTGTCACATGAGAACGGGTCGCTTCTACGATTCGTTCTTAAGTTCAACAGCTCGGCTGTGGAACGAACTGCCGGCCTCTGTGTTTCCTCCCTCCTACAACATGGGACTCTTCAAGACCCATGTTCACTCCTTCCTCTCCACAAAAAGACCCTCCACACAGCATCCCCAAAGATGACATAGGCCCTGAGGGAAATTATTTTCTTCAGGGCCTCCTGTGTGGAGTAAATATAAAAAAAAAAAAAAAAAAAAAAAAGTGCATTATTTATTAGTCATTTAGAATTTTTCGACTTTTCTAGGTGCCTGTGTTGTGACGGACGATAATATTAAAAGTACATTAAAAATATTAAAAGACATTAAAACTAATTAAATATAGATGATAACTTCCAATAATTAAAATATTTCACCATTTAGCATAATATAATCAAATTTAAAATACAACAGACATAAAAAAAATCTAGTCGAGTTTGTCCACCGGCCCGTGTCTGTACGGAAACGCTACGCTATGATGTGAACGTCTTCGTAGATATGTATAAAAACTAATTGAATCGTGTATGAATCGCTAATTGACTGTGCAGCTTGATGTGAACAGAATATGTAGCGTGGCCGTCACTGCACAGACGCGGGTATTTACTATCGTTCCTTTGGAACTACAAGGTTCTATCTGACATTTTCGCCAATATTTACTTCACGCAAAGTTTATAAAACTTAAAATAGCCCAATTTCAAGAGATAATATTTTATTCGGGATTCAAACTTTGAACCTCAATATCTCAGTTTCATAGAAATGGCAGATTATACCTTGTCATTCCAAGGGAACAATATACCGGCACCGTGATTGGCAAAAACGGTATAATGGCGACAGTGAGTACAATGGCGGCGCATCAACAGCTGATTATGACAAGGGGAAAATGAGTTTGTGGGTGAAGCCGTGCGAACCCGATTTAAAATTGTTCCATTTCAAATTAAAGCGAATTCTCTTTCATACTAACTTATATCGCATTCGTATGGTTTCGCCCATACAGTGTCACGATCAGCTGTGGATGCGGCGCCATTTTGTACCGAACTGCGCAGGCGCAGATATGCCACTGTACATGTAAAATATTCTACTATCAGTGTCTGCCCGTTTCTGTGCCGTTACGCTACGCTATGATGTGAACGTCTTCATACACAATGTATGAAACTAATTGAACCGTGTCTGGTACGCTACGTGTCTGGCACGTTACGTGGTGGTAGAAGAAAATATACCTTTAGCGTGCAGCAGAATTCGACAAGTTTATCAAATTTTGCTACAACTTAAAATTGTTTTTAATTTCGAATTTCGACCAAACTAAATATCTTCAGCTTCACAACATACCCCAATTGAAGATGCCATAATCTCACTGGCTCCAGACGGTTAAGAGCAGTTGGGACACTTATGCAGTTTCACATATAAAAAAATATAAAAAACATATTGCAAGACAGCACAGGCAGCGAGCATGCGGAATTATTCAAAGGAGAGCGTGGGTAAACTTCTTAGTTTAGACCACAAGACTTTTACACTATACTCGTATGTTGCTTAGAAAACTTGTGGATTCTCATATAGCATGCTACTCCTGTTGAATTTGTGTGGACAGTGCTATGTTATATTCTTTTGATGAAGCTATATTGTATTGACTGAGCGTAGCGAACTCCGGTTTTATCGACCGTTTTACATTTTTCGTTTTTAATTTGTCTGCACGTTCCGTTTCTGTTTCAAATGGTAGCCGTTTCAATAGTTCAATAAATATTCATTTTTTAAATGTAAAATTTCCGTATTTTGGACTTTTCTATTCGCACATCTTCAATGGTACCTACCTGCCTGAAGAAAATTTAAAAAAAGATTATTTTTGAGATAATGACTTTTCTTTGGACAAATTATATAGATAATTCATTATTTAATTTTTAATATTTTACTTCAAATTTATGGTTATTAATTAAGTAGGTAGGCATTTAAATTCCTACTAACAAATCCTATGATATCCCATGCAATTATTCACGTAAATGTCAAATTTGGCATGTGTCTCTGCTGGCGGCTAGGCGTCTAAATAGAAACTACTTTGCGGCTTATCAAGGATTGAGCGGCCGATTTAGCCCGCTTGAATTTGAGTGGGGAATTGGCGAGGATACGGAGCAGCTGATATTATACCGGGCCTTAGTAAATAAGGGGGTAACAAGAGTTTAGTTTATCGCTCGGTTATTGCATTGTGCGCCGCGGCCTCTAGCGATGGGTGAAAGTGGCCTACATCCCTGGCCCTTTACCCGAGAGCATCCGACCCGGCATTAGTCATCCCGCGATCGGAGGAAAACTGGGGAAATAAAGGGTTGAACGCTTGGAGGTAATACCTGTATTGTACAACTGTAGGACACAGTTAATGTATGAAAATACTACCTACGAGCTGTTTGTCAATATTACCCAATCATGGTACGATGGGTGGTAAAAATAATAAAAAAAATTGAACAATCGGTGGCAAGAATCATAAAATATGGCACAATCGGTGGCAAAAATGATAAGACATGGCACAATCGGTGACAAAAATTATAAAACATGGCACAATCCGACGCAAGAATGATAAAAACATGGAACAATCGGTGGCAAGAATGAAAAAAACAAGGCACAATCGGTGGCAAGAATGATAAAACATGGCACCATCGGAAGCAAGAATGATAAAACATGGCACAATCGGAAGCAAGAATGATAAAACATGGCACAATCGGAAGCAAGAATGATAAAACATGGCACAATCGGAAGCAAGAATGATAAAACACGGCACAATCGGAGGCAAGAATGAAAAAAAAACATGCAACTGAATTTATGAGTTATCTTTGAATAAATATTTTAGGATCGCTGCAACGTTCTAGAAAAGTTTTCCTCTATGACACTCTATTATGTATTTTGTATTAATTTGATGTTAGATATAATGATTTGAGATTGATTTTTCATGATTAATTTTTGGGTGTCATGTCATGTTACGCTTCCTCCATCTTTAGCCAACTTTTCGGACAGCATTTTACAGTGTCAATCATCGGAGCAAATAGGTAGATAGTAGTGATGTGTACGTGGAGGTAATATCGTGCCGCGTGAGTCAATCTTTTTAGGACAGGTATTTTAGTATAGTAATTAGTTTAATGTGGTTTTCGGCGTAGGCGTTTTGAAGTAGCCGTCAAGTACCAGATACCGAGAACTATTACGAGTAGCCTCGTCGTCTATTTTTACATTAAAGGATTTTTTGTGGATTTCAAATGCCTCCATAATTAAGCTTGTTCGATGCTTTTTTAGTCATCCCAGGACTTCTGGAACAAATCCAGCTCCAATCAATTCCTAAGCAATTGCCGATTTGACAGGATGGCCGAGTTTACACACTCAAAAGTGTTCTGAGATTCTTTACATTCATTATTTTTTTATATAATTGGCACTTAGGATGGGTTGTTTTATAGAATTTGAACAATTTAAATTTCATTGTTCGTTTTCAGTTTCTTTGAAAGTCCTATTCAAGTTCTGTTATTATATACCTTGCATCAAAGAAACTGATATCTTACCTGCAGGTGGTCCAAAACCGAGCTCTCAGAAATGTTATTGGTCTTCCATGGGACACACATGTCAAGGACATCTATTTAATTTCCGGTAACCTTCCAATCACAGTCCTTTCCAAACATGAAATAACGACCACCATCCTACAAATTACCCAAAAATCAACCCATACTAACATCAAGCTACTTTACAATCAAGACATCTACAACGACAATACTCGGAATAACAATAAAATCCGCATTCCTCTAACACACACTACGAAATATGGAATAAAATCTCTATAAAACTATTTTGCCTACACACTCTATAACTCTCTTTCAGATATGTATAAAAACAGCCAGCATATTCCAAAAATTAAAAGTAGGGCTTTAAAAGAATATTTTTTTTAAACATATAAAAACAAATATACGTAATTCTTGTAATTGTTATGTTGTACTTGGTTTTGTTTCTCTCTCTCCTTTTCTATCCCCTGCATTTGTAATCGAGTATAATCAATTTTTACCCATGTTTTAGTGGGTACGTAACTTCGTCTAAATTCCTACTTTGGCTCTGTACTTACGTGTATATCTCTGTCTGTTTCCCTTTTTTGTTTCTTCTTGTTTGTTCTACTAAACCTCCCTTTTTCAATTTGTGTACTGTTTTGTTTGTGAAACTTATAAATGTGATATTTTTCTATTTTTGTACTGTTTCGTATGTGAAACTTATAATTTTGATATCAAAATACAAAAAATAGTAAAATTTTACCTTGTACTCGTCCTACAATGAGTTTTTGAGCTCTAGCAAGAAATAAAAAATATATCATTATAGGCCAGTTACTTGAAAGAACTGAAATAATAACAGAACTTGAAAAGAACTCACAGAACTTAAAAAATAACTTTGAATTTTGATAAATCGTTTAATTCTTTGAAACAACCCGTCCTTAACTAAATATAAGATATATAATATTACCACACACCGAGACTAATAATTTACATAACATATCAACTTAATAATCACTACATTCTGGTCGCTTATCTAAAGATAACATTTCTAAATAAGATAACATTTCTAATAGATAAAAGTTCTAAATAACGAACTCTGTTTCTTAAATTTGCTTATTCTATTCTCCGTTTTCAGGCCATCGAGAAGGGGTTTTTATTTGCTTAAGCCCTCATGGCCTGTGTTTATCTTATCACCTTCAGTCTTTACTGTATAAGTGTACAATTTATTATGATATCTTGAACAGTGTTCTTGTGTCGTTTTTATAAATATTGTATTCATGTGCATAAGTCAATGTTGTATTTTGTGGATTAAAGGACATTTGTTTTATTCATACATTTTTCTAATTTTCAATAAATAAATTTTTTGGTATAGTGTTTCCAGTCTCACTTATGAAGATCCCCTAATACGCCGCTGCAGCGTTGGTATAAGCTATACGGTGAAGAGGGCCGTGTACTGCTCGGGTTAAAAATTTTACTCAAACCTCAAAAACATGGTCATTTTCGCATTTTGCATTTCGCGTTTTGTTGCTGACTTTACGATTCTTCATATGACATTTGCAATATTATTGACCCGGTATTTTTTTAATTGCATTTTTGATTATGCGTTCCGTATTTGATTTGGTAAATCGATATTTAGATTTAAAATATTCCTCAGATAGTGCTGCAAATGGGTATTACTATTTTTTACAGTTTCATTGTGCAACTGATCGATATTTATCAAATCAACCAGATTGTTAACAAAGTCCGCGATCTCTGTCTTACTACGATCGCAATACGTTCCTATGCCTGGGGGTCGAGCGGTTTAAAAATTTGTCATCTACTAACATCGTCGTATTACGGCCGGTTTACGCAGTACGCATGCGAGTGATTATGATTAACGTTTTCTACTAAACCCTTTCTTATCCTCCCGTATTATCTTTTTTTTTATTTTTTTTTATAGTGAATACCTCACAAGAGTCCCAACTGCTCCCGTCTGGAGCCAGTGAGACTATGGCATCCCCAATTAGGGGATGTTTTGAGGCTGAAGGTAAGTGGGGAAGGGAAAGAGGAAGGTGGGGAAGTACCTGGCTATTCAGATCTAGTCACTAAACACGGCTAAAGCCATTTGGAGCAACGTTTCAATTCTGAATGGTGGTCTTACACCAGGGCGATACTGGTAGTATCTATATATAAATAAGACTGTTAGTGTATAGATTTAACTGAATCTTTTGCACAACGCAACCGCTGAGGGTTTTTTCATCTCTAGAGACAGGTGGGTGAGTATAATTAAGTTGGCCGCCAAGAAGTTAATTAACAAGGTCAGCCTCCCGAATAACATCCCTTGTTTCCAGAATTAACCCCCGCGCAGATTTGTGGACGACAGGTAAGAATCCGACAATAGCCGGGACTCAGGAGGGATGAATTAAGATTATACATTAATTTATCTTGGGCATTTGCATGCAGACTCGCTGGGCCACCGCGGGGGTGACTGATAGCTACGGTGGATTACTTTAATTGACAATTATTATATATTTCTTCGAGCTTCCTGCCAAGTCTACTAAGATTTTAAAGGGTTGAATATTTGTATATACCGTGTACTATAAAGCCTCTCTCAGAATACGGTATCGAGACTTTTATAGAACGGTAGTTAAAGCTAAGCGCTTTTGCCACAAGCTTGATATATCTTTGGATAAACGACATTATTTCAGTTGAAAGCTGCTTTCGTGCATATTATTAAATTTCACTGAAGTACACATTAAAAATGGTAAAAGAAAGAGAAGAGCCGGAACAAGTCATCGCAGTCTAGGAATATCTTTAAGTGTTTTTTTTTCAAAACACTAATGGAAATGTCATTGAGAACTGAAATATCTGCGTGGACCTAGAAATTCAGCAAAAATTAAAACAAAAAAAATTCGCGTTAGAATTCGTGTTATTCGTCTTTCGAGATTTTTATCTCCTTGGGATTCAGAAAAACAAAAAGAAATAATGTTGTTATCAATTTTAGTTTTGCATAATTTTACTAATACATACTAATTTTACTAAAACATAGAATGCTTTCCTAATACAAATAGTTTACAAAGCATGTTTTACTATTACAAAAAGTGTACATAGCATGTTTTACTAATGCAAAAAGTATACATAGCATGTTTTAATAATACAAATAGTGTACATAGAATGTTTTACTAGTACAAATAGTGTACATAGCATATTTTACTAGTACAAATAGTGAACATAACATGTTTTAACCTAAATGCAATTGGCACATCCGTCGACCTTTTTTTCCTTCAGGCCCAAATTTCCTCGTCGGCGATCTTCACCGCAGGTTGGTCCCGTTTTTTCAATCTGTAAAAGCGTTTAAACCAATGTAAATCCGTTTTGGAGCCTTTTTAATTACTTTTGGAGATGAATGGAAATTCTTGGAGGAAAAAGAGCTGCGGCTGCTTTTATCTGAAAGCTCTGTTCTTTGATATAGCTTTTTATTTTAAATTTATGCAGAATTAACAAGTCTTGGGTTCTCTGATCAGTGCTCTAGTTGATGTACGGGCGATAGTTACAAAAAAAATTGTCAGAAATTAGACGAAACAGAACGTAGAAGTGCTGTCTTGTTCCAAGCGTCAATCCTCTTAATGTGGTATTCTGCAGTTAGTTTTGGTGTAGCCGTAACCTGAACCAAAGAGGAAACGCATCACGGTACAAAAACTCAAAAGTTAATCAGGATAATACTGGGTCTTGACATAATTTTGAGAAGTTACTTGGATATATAGAAGTTCTGGCGTATGATGGAATTAAGATTGAGAACCGACTAAAGTTTTGATTTACAAAAACGTTGAGGAATACATGAACCAAACGTGTTTATATTCTTAGCATGCTTTAAATCGCCACAAATATATTTAATAGGCACAACAATCGCTTGGCAAACGGGGCCTATAAACGCTAGATTTTAGCGAATTTTTTTATTTATTTTGTGAACAGTTTTATGAGAGAAAAGAAAAACAATCAAATGAAACCCTCCCAGTTAATCGTAGCCAATAAATGTTTTTTCAACTTGTTTCATAAATATTTCTAATGAAACAACACATATTTTGCTAGTTTGTTCTTACGTTTTTTATAAAGTAATTAGCAATTTTGTTTTATTTCTGCTCAAGCGAAACGATGGGAAAAGCTTAAATTTATCCGAAGTATACGTTTTTGGTGTTCATATTATAAGCCGATTCTTAATAAAGATACATCGAAAATATTTATTTAACAAATAATTATAAGCAATAATTAGTCGCCCGAAATATTAATACGAATTGAAAATATCTCCCGAGTAAAAATAAATGCCGCCAACGGGAATTGAACCGTGCCTTCTGATGTCCGGTCAGGTGCTCTGTATCCACTGAGGTATGTCGGCTTATTTCCAACCCGCCAAATGATTCAATATGTACTAGTACCTCAATCAACAATTACTGCTTATTATATTTTTTCCATCTGTAAACAACCAACTTTATTTTTGTAGGAAAGGCTTTGTTAGTGCTAAATTTCTCACTAGATGGCGTCGAGACATACGATATCTTCATTTATTGGTGAAATATTTTTGACTTGTTTAACATTAGTTTATCATTAAAAAAATAATGTATATTTAACTTTAAGCTACACCTTAAATTTCCAGACAATTGAGATTTTTTGATGTTGCAGAGATCAGTTTAAGTATACCCAAAAAATGGTCTGCTGTCGTTCTACCACTTTGTACTTCCGCAGGCTAGGCATAATTCATAAGACTTATGACACTTCAGTGCTCGTTTTCATAAAGAATTGAACACATCCGAATATTCAGTTGCACAGATATAATATTATATAATGTACCATTTTATCCGCCTTGTCATTTTGCATACACTCCCCCACCTCCCAACGACGAAATGAAGCTAGATTATGTCACTCTGTGTCCTCATTACGTACGCAATAATAAAATTCCACATACAACTCTAGAGGAATGTCTTTACAATTTTATGAGGGACTTTGAGAATTGTCGAGAAAATTCCTTGCATTTCTCATCATTTTTCAGACGAGAAATCTCGAACGCAATAGTACCTGTACATTACAATGTGAAGTATAATTTATTCCGGGTGAACTTTTATTCAGTGAGAAACAATGTAATCATATTAGAAAACATAATACAGCTGTGAGACAGCTGCATATTTAAGAATTCTTTTCTTCAGAAAATTGTAATACATTTTAAGTAAAATGTGAGTTAATGAGTGTTTTAAAGCAACTTTAAACTAAAGGTAAACGACTTCAAACATTCCTTGCCATTCGAAGAGCAAAAAAAACATTACAATTTGATTAAAAATTTAATATTAAATATACATATACTTCTCGATGGGGGATAGTTTTGAGGAGATAGAAAAATTGTTGGGAGGAAGGGTGTAGGAAGGAAAAGTGACGGAAAGTACCTGGCTATTCAGATGTAGTTTAAACAGTTAAAATTATATCAAACGATGTTTTGATTCTAAATTCAGATATATCATAAGGGTTATTCTAAAATTAGCATTCTGTCCGGAACGATCAACAAATATGTCATACTCGTATTTTATTGTAAACAAATATATGATACTTGTAATATTGACGGCCTCGATGGTCGAAGGCAAGGCTATCGACTAGCAATCTGGAAATCGATGGTTCAAATGCCGGCATGCGCAAGTTAATTTTAGTTATTTAAAATATTGTATATTTAAGTATATTTGCGGCACGTTCTAGAGTGGAAAATACTCCCAATACCGCCCCGGTGTGAGATCACCATTTAGAATTGAAACTTTGCTTTAAATGGCGTTGTTTGGTGATTGGATCTGAATGGCCAGGTACTTCCCCACTTTCCTCTTCCCCATCTCCTTTCCCTCCCCTCTACCTTCAGCCTCACAACATATCCCAGTTGGGGATACCATAGTTTCACTGGCTCCAGACGGTTGGGAGCAAATGTGTCTTGTGCGGTATTCACATTTAAAAAAAAAACTCAGTCAACGGTTTTTTTTTTCATTTTGATCTTAAAATACATTTCCAAGAGTACCAATGACATAAATTCACAAAAACATAATTTTATTCGCTTCTTACCTTTAAAAAATTAACGCGTGGAGACATTGAAATTATTTATTTCACAAGTAATGTATGTATTTATGTTAAATTCTTCCAATCTGATTGCTCCGTGTTTTTGACATGTTTTATCAGGCTCCTTCATCTAATATGAATTTCCGTGAATATATTGTCTCAACTCATTTTACGGGTGGCTCTAAAGCCATCTGCGCACAGTAGTCCGAAACACAAAATGACCTGGCCAAAAGCGCGATTTCGACTGTGGTAAAACCGTCTTTTCATAATTCGAGTGATTTTTGCGTGAAAATCAATGATTATTTTGGAGAAAAGAAAATGTGACCCAATCACACCTAATAATTTTCACCAATAATAAAACAATTTAATAAACATTTAAAAAATATTCTTCAATTTTATTATTTTTTCCAGCTAAATAGGCGTTCTTCACAACAAAAATAAGTCATATGAAGTTTTCCTGTACACAAATACAAGACACTTTTGAAAATCGGAAGTACGAGAATTGATATGGAATTTGTGTCGCGTGTTTTAACATGTAAATCATTATATTTGTATGTGACTAAACGACAAGTAAGCAAAATATTAAGGTACATGATCTTCTTGCCAAGCGAATAAAATATATTTTAGTATACCAAGAAGCTAATTTTTCAAAATGTTCAAAAACATTTTGAAAAATAAAACACACAAAAACACAAAAGTTTCAAAATGTAATAAAATCGAGGCAAATGCGCTAAGCTTGGTAGCTTTCCTAGTGCAAACTCTAAAATAACCTAAATAAACTATGAAATTCTTAAAAATGTAATGTAAAAAAGTAATTTATAACAAAGTGTGCTTCTAGATGTATTTTTATCTATTTATCTATGGTTTCAGTATGTCCTTTCCATCATTGAAGAAATTACCGCCGTGTGATCGTCATAGTGGCAACACTAGATTTTTGGAGTCGTTGCGAATGTCAACCCTGCAAACGTGAGTGGTTTATTTATGCTGCAAACTAGCTACCGAACCTCTGAGTTCAAATCTAGGCAAGTTTGAATCCTTATACACCAGTCTGCTTTGCAACATCTTCGATTTGACAGATGACGAAACCGTCACTCGTCATTACCGCCATTATTACTCAATATTTGGAGACTTGATTCATGGAAGATTTTGGCAATTGGAGGTCATCTACCAATTTTGCATACTCACGGGCATTTTTCAATCAAGTAAGATTATGTTTGGAAATCCAGCCGAGATGATATTCCTATATGCCACGGTGCTCAACTATACTTCAAAGTCAAACGGTATCATACCATCGACAGCACTAGATGCCACGCTGTGATTGCAGACTATTACTTTATTAACACTTTGATTCGAATTGTTATCACCTAATCCCACTATAACAAAGGACACAAAATTTAACTTGGAAAAACATATTTGATAAAAATTGTTCGAAAAAAAATATTTTCTGGTAATTTAAAGTAAAAAGTTATTTGTTTTACAAATATTTTTGGCCAGCTAAATTTGACATTCGCGCCTCTGTGCTACGTTCCGAGGAGAGCTGATTTAAAATGTGAAATTGCGTACCGCCGTATGTACTCCCATTTACATAACTTTGTGGCCAAAACAAAGACTTATAAGAAAAACAGAAATCATTGTAATCTTGAGTGGCAGACGAGGAAACTTCTGCCACATTTTGAATAATAACACATTTTCATCGTGTCAAACATTATATTAAACCGACGTAACAACACGTACCAATTTTGTCACAAATAAAATGTATTAATGCTATATAGTGATTTATTTTATTTAAGAAATGTGTACATGTCCGCGTGTGTACGTGATTGACACCAAAAGTTGAAAGAATGCATTGTCATCGACAACGGATCTTTCTGCCGAGTTTCAGCTCGATCGGATACATTTTAATCAATTGATGTCGTTAATCGGATCGGATACATTTTAATCAATTGATGTCGTTAATCGGATCGGATACATTTTAATCATTTAAAAAATGTATGTCGGCACTTTAAGAAAAAAATCATTTCAAAATGTGAAACATTTCAAAATGTGTTTTGAGCTTGTTTTTTTTTAACTAACTAACTAACCATCACGCTGTTTCCACGCAGGGGTAGGCAGAGAAGACGGACCGCCAAACAACTCGGTCTTGGCACACACTTCTTGCCTCATTCATATTCATACACACTATTTTTCTGTTATTCAGTTACTAACTCCATTACTCTGACTCTTGACATAGCCCGACTCAAGTATCTGATTCACTTGATCATACCATGTCTTCTTCGGGCGTCCCCAACTTCAGCTACAATATATTCTCATATATTCTCCTTATACTCCTTTCTTCGCTCTTTCGCGTCTACCTGCTGAAACCATCTAAGCGTCCCTTTCATAATCTTACTCATTACGCTTACATCAGGCTTGAACTCTTTGCGTATCTCCACATTTCTCACACTATCATACAAGGTATTAACACACATACGTCTCAGAAATCTCATTTCTACAGCACTCAGTCTTACTATTTTTTAAGTTATTTTAATTTTTATAACGACGAAAAATTAAAAAAAATAATGAATTTCTAATTTTTTCCATAAAACGTTATTCGTATTACTATATTTTTTGTAATGTTTAATTTAGATAGAGATAATGTTTATTTTTTACTAGTGGAGTGTTTTTTCTCCACCCACCCATCTTCAAATATATCGTTAAGATAACATCGGTTTATAAACTGAAAAAAACATCTTGAAATTGAGAAAATATAAATGAAATAGCTGTGGATCTTATTAAAAGCATCCACCTTCTCTCCACGTACGCCTAAATAAAACGATGTAATTTTAAACGCAAATTTACTATTGTTAAATGGTTAATTTTTGGCCTCGTAAAAAAATCGTGTTACACTATTAACTTTTCGTAATAGCTTTCAGGTATCATAAATATTACTTAAATATACATAAATATTACGTAAATATACATAAATATTACGTAAATATACATAAATATTACGTAAATATACATAAATATTACGTAAATATACATAAATTATTAGGTAGCAGCTTCGCCTAAAAATGTAAATTGCTGACAAAAACCAACTCTTATGATTCGTAAAACTCCATTTAATATATTTTAAAATTTAAAGTACCCAAATCAAATTTAATAATGTAAAACAAAAACTACTGTGCTGAGATATAAGATATATTGATACCTTATATTGTAGGCATTAAAATCGCTTGTCATACGGACTCTAGAAACGTTCGATTTCAAGCAGAAAACTGGTTTTTTTATTTTGTAAATAATTTTAAAAGAAAGCAAAAAAGTTCATCAAGTAAATCTGTCACAGATAATCTAGGCTATAATTTTCTATTTTTTAAAAGTTGTTTCCTTTATGCGTTCATACATTTCTATTGACACTTAAAATAAGAAGGCAATTGACTGATCTAATAATGTTTAGACAAATTAGTTCACGACCATCCTGATAGTACATTATGTCTTACCGATAATGAATAAATGTTCAATAACGCGATAGCATTTTTCACCGGAATAGATTTAAAAATAATATCGACAATAAGATGCAGTGTGCAGAAGTAGACATTTTCTTCAATAATTGAAACGGATTCAGAAAAAAAATTTCTGATGTTGCAAAAAAACATGTAGCGCTGATTATATTATGTATTACTTGTGTCTTAATTTGTGTATTTATTGTCTCTATTAGTGTATCTTTTGTATCTTGCCTCTCTTTGTATAATTTGACATTTAACGAGCTTTTATATAATGTTCTATTTTTATTTGTTTTGGTTTTATATTTTTGTATTTGTTTTTGTTTGATTCTTGTTTTATTATTTTTTCTTTAGATGTATGCCAATCAATGTATTCTGTATCTGGGTTGATTTTTTTAATTGTTTTGACTTATTTGCATAGGATTATTAACCGATTTTTTATAACTGGATAGTTCTTACCCGTTCTCATCTGTAAAAACCCAGTATAAATAAATAAATACTTGCAGAACTTAATAATAAAGAATTTAAAATATGTATAATTATTCAACCAATTGAGTACCTACCTGAAAATCAAAAAGTACCACCATTTCCATTTATTTTAATTATTGGTTTTCACTGATGTATCTTGATTTAGTGGGTTCCACTAGCTTATGGGGATAGTATGGTGTGAGAGAGGGGAAAGAGATGGATCTAGTCTGCGTTGAGTAATATGTATTGTGCGATTGTTATTTATTGATTTTAGGTGCGAAAATGTGAGGTGCTGTGTTAAATAAGGCGAATTCACTGTATCACAATTCAATTTAATAATTAACAAGATTATCTTCAACTATTTTTTCCGATATTTATGGCTGCTATTTTTCCGAGTACAAATGAAATAGTATGTCCACTGGAGCTAGTTTAGTGAATCCACGCACGTTACTTCACTAATCACCCTATGAAGAAGAAGCTACAAGCCAAAAATGTGTATATTCTTGGTATACCTTATTTTGTAGGAAATAGGCATTAAAATCGCTTGACAAACGAAGTCTAGAAACGTTCGATTTCAAGCATAAAACTGGTTTTTATTTATTTTGTAAATAATTTTATTAGAAAGCAAGAAAGTTAATCAAGTGAAACTCTCACAGATAATCTAGGCTATAATTCTGTATTTTTTTTAAAGTTCTTTCCTGTACGCGTTCATAAATTTCTATTGAAAAAAATTTTTTTTTTACTACTTTACATTTATATTTTTTGTTGAGTAATTTATTTTCTAATTTGTATTCTACTCAAGTGGAACGATAGGAAAACTTTCAATTTATCTAAAGCATATTTTTTGGTATTCATAATGTACACCAATTTGTTATAAAGACTAATCAAAATAGTGATTTAGCGTTAAGCTTCGCCTTAAAATGTATCTGATGTTACAAGCAAAAAATCTCTCTATTAGTTTTAGCGGAGTGTGTTTTTATGAGAAATGAATCTTATAATTTATTCTTAAAAACTATTAAATTTTATTTTATTTAGTTGAATAACTGAGAAAGCTTTTTTTACTCTTTAGATGTACCTGTTAACTAAACATAGGTTTGAGCGGTTATGTATTTTCATTAGTGACAAATTTATATTTGTTAAAGTTTTGTTAGCATTCAAATATAAGCTACTGAAATTTCTCAGTCAGCCAAAGCCTTTATACAATTGGTTGGACTGCAAACAACTTCTAGCAACGCAACTATTTCATTACATTCCTTGTGCAAGGTTTACTCGAACAAATTGAATATCAACAGACATCAGACAGCCCGGTACGACAAGGGTTCTGCTGTCTGAATTCTGAAGGTACAAAGTACAAACTAATCTACGAACTGCATAAACTCAACAAAGAAACAAACAAATTGTCGCTAGCAAAAAGGCACCACACGAGAAATGGACACACTGGGTAGTAGAACCAGCCAGTCATGAGTTTTGCAGTTTCACAGTGTCACAATGGGACGATAGTAGAGAAAATACTTGTTAATATGGTTGCAATAAGTTGCACCGTAAGAGATCTGATGACAAACAAAAAGAGGTAACACTGTAACGTATTGTTAAACTTAACACGGGCTTGGTAAGGCTTAGTAAAGCTTAGTAACATTTTATTTACCATGTAATTCAATAATCAATAATAATATTAATTTGATTGATCATTTGTGGAAAAGTGTGTGGAAGGGTTTAGTTTTTCCTGTGGGGAAGATTTAACTCGGATATAAAGTCGACATATAAAATAATCAATAATCAATAATCAATAATCAATGAACAATAATCAATGAACAGTAATCTATGGATGGGCGGAAATCAGGTGCATTTGTCAACTCAGTTACTAACCGGTCATTATCATGAGAAAAATAGTTGACTTCAATTATAAATTGTAGGGAGAAAATAACGTAGAGTACAATAAAATTTTGTGTTGCCTATTGACCATTGTTTTCTTAGTAGACATTATTACCATCAAAAGAACTTGGAATTAAAGCGTTATCTACGTCATTTTGCATTTTTCTGTGGCTAGATTTTTTTATAGTTATGTACTTATTTCCTTCCACCGTCATATTGGATTATATCGTTTCAAGTTCACTCGTAGGTATATATATACATATAAACTCGTATATAATTCTAAAATAAACAAGTGAGACTATTGTTTTCTAATATGTTTTTCGTTGAATCCAGAAAATTGACAAACCCACATATGGGTTTAGATCTGGGTGAATTATTTGTAATATCGAGCGCAAGTTGAATTATTAAATGGGAAATGCCAGACACGATCAAAAGTCCACACATCTGCTTGTGATGCTACCCAGAAGATTTACTCTCTACACACAAAGTTATAAATCGTAAAACCAGACCAGTTTAGATCTCTAATCTTAGTTTTTTTTTGTTTTTAATGTGAAATGTGCAATTGCAATATTATATTACCATTTTATTGTGACACTTCAACACAGAATCACAATTGTATATGAGTTATGGAACCAGCCAACTCATAAACGTGCTGTTTTTACATATACACCATGATACTAAAGCCATCGATACCACAGGCAAAAGACAAAATAATAATAATGTTTATTTCAGCTGAACAGAGCGGTGAGTTCAATACTCTGTCGTCCATATAAAAGGTTATATCTATATAAATAAATAAATTACATGATATTAAGTTGAAAATAAAATAAAACATATTTAGCACTTGTACTACGGTGGCCTGAGGGAAATTTTCCGTGTATGGTCTAGGGGCGCGCCCTGCCATGATTATAGAGATATTATTGACATTTTTAACGTATCTATCACTAAATTTAAACAGGTCTCAGAAGAATTTATATCGGAACGTAGAACAGCAAATATAATTAAACCAACTGTCCCATTATAGCTCTGCTTCAACTTATTTAATTTATCTCTTGTACTATGTTATCAATCAATTATTATCCAGCTTGCACGGTGGAAAAAAAAATTGTGTGATTTTATGCCCATTTACAACTTATTTGTGTTAAAAAAATAATAAACACGTAAAAGCCCAGCTGGGCTTGAAATTCTAAATAAATTAAATGTGGGACTATGGGAACTTCTTTTGTTGTGAGGCCAAAGGTATATTACATAATACTTGTTAACAAATATGTATTACTTTTAAGTCACTGGTTATAAGTCTCAGTACTAAGTCAGTAGTTACAAATCTTAGTTGTAAGTCAGTAGTTACAAATCTTCCTTGTAAGTCTCTAGTTGTAAATCTTACTTTTAAGTCACTAGTATTACATATTAGCAGTAAAGTATTAGTTATAATTTTTATTATATGTGATAATTTAAGTTGAGGAGATAATAATAATTTCATCATAATTTTTATTATTAGTTAGGAGATGAAGGAGTGGCGAAGAGCAAGGTTGTAATATACCTGGCTATTATTTATAAATGACAGACAAACATTCCCGACTTATAAACAACCTGACAATATTTAAATTCTTCCAGTTTGCATAATTCTAAGCGGAAAATTATTTTTTGTGCCAAGATAATAGTTTTAACTAAAAGAGGTTTGATCCTACGACGATGCATTGTTGTGGTAATTTGATGGATTTTTCCACTCGGCTACTAATTCATTAAACCACATTCTCGTAAACAGAGTTAGTGACTTGATGCGTCCTTGCATCCTTCAGATAATCAAAAATGTTGGACGAAGGAAATAATCAAATAAAACCAAAAGCACACAGCACAACCGCAAATAGATTCTACGTTACAATTTTACCGTTTGGTTTAAATAAATAATATAAAACTTTTCCGACGTTTTCTAACATATTATGAAGAAATATTTCCGACGTTTTCTAACATATTATGAAGAAATATTTCCGACGTATTCTAACATATTATGTAGATATATTTCCGACGTTTTCTAACATATTATGTAGATATATTTCGCCCCACGTTTCTCCACGCATTGAAATATCAGGCCCAACATGGCCGCCACATTTATCAATCCATTTGTGCTGATACCGCCGGAAAAACATTTGTTTGTTTAAATTTTTTGCGCATTTATCCGTTCCGGATTAAGCGTGAGTTTCCCATTCGGGACACGTAAGGGCGTAAACTGAATATCTTCCTCCACCGATAAATATCTTGCCTCGGGTCTGCCGCCCAGCTTCCACAATAAGGAACAACTACATTGACGCGCAACAGAAAAACAACTACATTATTTATTTTATTTTCCGTACGTTTTGTACACATTGTTGATTCGTGGCTCAGACTCTCTTGGGTGCAGTGTACTGTAGTGAAATTGTCAGGCAGGTGCAATGGGTACTTACTTCAGTTAAGTTGGAATTTAAACCTTCAAGGTGTCATTGGCACTTTATTACATTGAATTTCTGTCAACCCTAAAAAAATATAGCTCAAAAATTAGATTTATTACTACAGTTTGTTAACAGTATATCGGACGTTCACATCCCTGACGAAACAATAATCTATTGTTTGTGATATCATCAAAATAAAATTTCAAAAAATTCATATATCTAACTAATAAACTTACAATCGCAGGAGTAGGCAGAGAAGACCGACCGTCAAACAACTCGGTATTAGCACACACTCCTTGCCTCATTCACATTCATACATCACCACATACATACTCATCTATTATTCTGACTCTCTTCATGGCCCAACTCAACTATCTGATTCATTTGATCGTGTAATGTCTTCCTCGGGCGTCCTCGATTTTCTACCATCCAGACTCGCGTCATATATTCTCCTTACACTTCTTTCTTCGTTCATTCGCTCTACATTCCGAAACTATCGAAGCATCCCTTTCATAAGCTTACTCATTGCGCTAACATCAGCCTTGCACTCTTTGCGAATATCCACATTTCTCTCTCGATCATACATGGTTTTATACACATACGCCTCCGATCTCACTTCTATAGCATTCAGTCTGCTTTCGTCCTTCCTCTACCAGTTCCATGCCTCACTGCCAATCATCAAGGTAGGTACCAGCACTCCATTGTCGACTGCTAGCTTCGCTTCTTTGGACAATTTTTCGTTGTGCCTTCTGCTTTCAGTCCTCGATCAATGAAGTTTCCTGCATTTACACCTCTTTCAATATTTCTATCAGCCTTCCCAACTCTCGTAAAATTTTAATAATTCCGGTAATTGAATGTCTAATCCGCTAATGAATAAAGTGTCTTTAAAAAAAATTAACAGCTTAAAACTTAAAGTGCTCAAGGAAAGTGTGTTATATTTCGGTGTGAATTCGAAATACGGGGTCTTAATTAATTTCATAAAATGTTTCTGATCAATTTTAGACAAAGTAAAAAAAATTGCTATCAATTTAATTATTTTTGCTCTAATTTAATTGTTACACTAAAACTGTCTTAATTTGAAATCTTATTTTAACATAGGTAAAATATTCGCACGTCTGAACTTAATATATATTACGTATATTTTTAATCTATTGATCATATTTCTAATAAAATCCCACACGAAGAGAAATTACTGATAATGAATATTGCCAATTTATTAAGAATCTCTTCAAACTATTCATAATTCGGTTATAAACGGGATTGTAGGCCCTTAACGAATGAATTGATAGGTTTCGTAATAAAATTTTTGTCAAATACGATGTCGGAACACGTGTTCATAAAAATCAAAGCATTTCGTCATGCTGTTAGGATGTTAGGAATTTACTAAAATAAACTTTTTTAAATAAATTTATCAGGAAATGGCCTGCAATCTAGTTTTTAACTGGATTACCAATCATTTGATTTTTAATAAATTAGCAATACTCATTTCTCTCCGTGTACCGCTGGCACTGGAGGAGGGCGCTTTCACGCTCGAAGACCAGCGATAAGTGGCGAGGGTTGTAAAGAAATAAGAAGAGAAGAGGAAACAGAAAAAGGAGCATCTGATAAGGTATTTGTCAGGAAACAAGATGCAGCCAGCCTCTTATCAGCCAAGCAAGATAACTGCTCATGGTTGAAGTGTACACATTGTTGGCGAACGCACTTTAAATTCATTCCACGCAACAAACCCATATTCAGAGAAAAGTATTCATTAGTGGCACATTCTCGCAGCGGTCGCTTTATGTCTTTTGCGTTTGGTGAAAGAATCAAAACCAGAATTGAAACCTTTCTCAAAATGTTTTCAGCAGATTTGGTAAACGTTCAACCTGACAATATACCCATAATGAGGCCATAGTCCCAATGGCTCCTGGCAGTTAAAACTCTTATGCAGTGTTCACATAAAATAAAAACAAAACAAAGTACATGTACATGTACAAAGTACCCTCCATTCAACATCTCATCTCTTCTAAGTCTGAACTCGTCTCCAATTTTCATTATAATTTTGAAATTTGCCTATTTAAATAAAATTAATATTTAAATTCACCTTTCATTTTTCAATAATTTTAAATGATGGCCAAGAACACCCTTGAAGGGTGAAAGCCAGAAATACTGTAAAAAAAAAAGTACTTGCATTAATATTGCCAAGGGTTCATTTTCTAGATGCGATATAATCTTTTTCTGATGTTTTTGTTTCAAATTATCGTTTGAGAGTCGCTAAAATTATCTTCAAAATTTAAATACTATTTACGATCTGAGGTTTTACTCATTCAGTAATTCCAAAAATAAATAAATAATTTTTTATCCTAGACTTGTAGAAAAGCCAATAGATGTCGCAAATTAAAATGGATGTTTTTTATTAAACCAAACCTTTTTTTAACCACGAGTTATTATTATTTTTCATATTCACTGGTTTCGCTTAGATCAAGATATATTAATAATTACTAAAAATAAAATAAATTAAAAAAAATAATAAGAATAATAAAATAATAAAAATGGATGTGTCCAAGAAACTGTCTAGATTACATTTAGTTCGGGAAGAATCTGACAAACATACGTAAGATAGCAGCCAATAAAATATGCATTAAGAACATGTTGGTAGTTCTCATTCAATGACGAGTAAAACCCCGGTAAGACTAAGGATCTTGGGTTAAATTCCTAGAATCCTTGACCGAATCTTTTTCTTAAGGCGATGCACTACATCGTGTAATATTTTAAATTGAGCCGCTATCAATAACAACCCTTACGTAGATGGCGATAAGGTTTAAATTCCAGCTTAACACCATCCGCCTGTTTTGATTTATGCGAGAAAAAAACATGGCCCAAAAGTACCTTTTATTTTATTTTGTGGATGCTTAAATATTAAAAAATTTTTCGATCATTTTATAAATAACTTAATTGGCCACATTATACAATAAAATCATAAGCGAAAATGGGTTTTTAAGTAGGAGATTTTAAACTTTAAAGCAGTTTTCATAGACATAATACATTATTTTTTTCTGGGCTTATAAAAAAACTTATCTTAAAAATACCCGATTATTTCAAAGTCCAAGATGTATTCTACTCGCAGTATTTAATTAAAGCATGTGAAACATTTCTAGGCGACCAAATTTTCAAACCAAAAACACATGATTTTGCATTACAACGTATGGCATTGCTTTAATTTCTGTTTCAAATTTTCATTTGAGATTCGCTAATATTGTCTTGATCAAAATAAGTACATATGAAACGGTGACCGGATAAATCATCACAATGATAATTCATCACAGCTTTAAAAAGTCATGGAAAGTGATGAAACAAAAACTTTATTAACTGGGTTAAGTAGGTTAGGTTTTTATAACATTATAATTTTTTTTTTCATCGTTTCTAATGATTTTATATCACTTTTTAAAGGAGTGTTGAATTGTCACTGTGTTGAGTTATCATGGAACCATATGAAACACGGCGAAATAATACATAGTGTATGTAGAAACCTAACCTGCATAAAAATAAATATTAGGTTTCTAGAACTTTAACCTTTCAAGCCTCTGATATACTGACCGTCATTTTTCTTAAAGAATCTGTCAGAAATCTGAGAATTTTCGATTATTTCCGTTCAATAAAATCCAAATAAATGGGATATTTCTGAACGAATCTGAAAACTAAAACCTGTTTTAGGAAGGTGATGAGGCACACTATAAAATTTTATTATTAGATGAATAATTTTATTATTATTAAAAATTTGAACGCAAATAAAAAATTATTTTAAAAATGGCTCGCTACGTTTTTTCATCTAACACATTTTCGTAAATAAATGTATTCTAAACATTACAGACACCTCTTTTATTTTAAATTTCATATGAAAATAATTCTTTAAAAAATCACCAAATTTCATATTTTTTCTCAAATTGTGATCGGAACCTTAGGTTTGATAGAGGTGAACATTTTAATTATTCTGTGGTTAACATCGATATTTCAATACTGGATGTACCCCGCCACGTTGCTGTGACACAATCTATTTGTGCAGATAGAGAAACATTGGCGGGTTTTGCTTTTACATCCAACAGATTGTGCTGTTTTTCAATAAAAGCCTATTTTTACATGTCCCAGACCTGTCCCATCTAGATAATATAAGTATATAAAAGCTTAGCTGGCTAAGTCCTCCATCACAACACAAGCAACATTTTCGGCTTTCTGTGGTGGTAGTAGGAGATTTTCAAACATTGTTGGGTTATTCGTAACCTGGGAATGTTTGTCTTTCTTTAAAAAAAAAAAAAAAATAAACACATGCGTATTTGAATACAACGTTGTATTAAAATTTCAAAACAATCGGTGAAGATATTTCGGCGATTTAGATTTTGAACAAATGAACATTTACAGTTTTATTTATATAGATAAAGCTGGATGTTTTATTTTATTTTTAACATCGTTTAGTTCATATTTTTAACTACAGCGGTAAGGGAGACTAAATGATTTCTATGAAACCATATAAGTTGTTGAAAAAAGCGAACAAAATGACTCTACGGGTGCTAGCTGTTTATTCTCAAAATCGAACAAATTAGCCTGCGGATTTAAAAGGATTCGTGGGGACTAAACTCAATATGGTAGACCTATTCAGATTTGAAAGTCTGAGAAGTTTCCTTCTAAACGCGCATTACACTTAAATACGCCTTTTCCATGCCTTTCTTAAATGTTGGGAAATGTTCAAATCGGATTATGCTTGTTTATGCGCCTATCGAAAGCCAAGAACCTTAAGTTTAGCAATGCTCACTGGCTTTTCCTCCCGTTCCGAGCGGCTTAAAGGGAAAATATATCAAAGTTGATCGCTGACCCAAAAATACTATCAAACGAAATCCAACGCTTACAAATCGAATAATGTTGTTCGCCAATGCTCTGTTGGCGGGTAATAACGATCAAATTTAGGCACAGCTTTTGTGGGATAGATTAGTTTAGGTAAGTGTAACATTCTGCTTGTGTTAGTTTTTGGGGTAACATTTGTATTATGTTCAAATAAATAAATTCAATTAAATGTTTTATTATTTTCCTTTTTGTAACAACATAATGATGTCCTCAATGGGATCTCCCGTGCTGAGGATTTCATTTACATATTATTTAAATTTAGTAGTATTAATAATATGAACTTATTATAAATATATTATGTGGTGGTTTTTCTCAAATAATTGTATAATTTTCAGAGTAATTGTGTACCACTAGTGACACCTATGAAGTTTAGGTAATAGTATTTATGAAAGGTTCTCGCCTCTGCTATTTGTTTGTAATTAAGTCGCGTCGGCAAGGCCGATTCCTGTTTTGCGGCTTTTTGAATTTGAAGGTTGTCAACAGTCCTTTGTCATATAAAAGGTTGGGTTTCCTTAAAAAATGGCTCTTGCTCAAAAACAACCAAAGGTTTCACCTTTCCTAAAGAACCGCATGAACTAGCCTGTATCTGAGTATTTACTGTAAAAAGTGCCTAGTCATATCATGCGATAGTGTATATTTATTGTTAAATAAAGTGATTCAGTTTGCTCTCAATAACGGAGTTTAATTAAAAGGACCGCTAAATTATAATAATAATTATAAATATATTCAGTCTGTATTTGGTGTCAGAATATTTGTTATTATTTCTGATTTCCCTGTGTTTATTATATTACTATCCAGCTTTTAATTTGAAATTTTAATATTTTAAAAATATATGTGAATTTTGAATGAGATTTGGATTTTGTGGTAGAGTTTAGTACCATAATATAGGAAGATTTTTTGCCAAAATGTTGTATGTTGTAGTTGCTTGTTGGATATGTTTTTGACACTGAGGTACGTGTTATCTAAAATACGTGTTATTTCTTGGATTTTGTTTTTATGAATATAAAGTAATATTATTTAAGAATGGTGTTGCTTAATTGACACGTTGTTAAGATTGTTTAAGATTTCAGAATTACACTTGTATTGACTCATCTTTCGTGTTGTATTTTTTTAACGTATAACCTGTGAAATATGGTATTTAGGATATTTTATTACTTATTTTGCTAATTTTTATCGATTTTCAATTTTTAGATAAGCGTGGATCTTCTGTGGAAGTGTTATTTTTATGTAAAAATGTTTGTGCCAGTTTTCAATATTAAGAGCTTAATTTAGCGCAACATATCTTTTTGCTAAGGAATAATCTTATCTGTTAAGGATTAAGCTATTTGTCAAGGATTAATCTTATTTGTCAAGGATTAATCTTATTTACTAAGGATTGAGACTAATAATTAAGGGTTAGTCTTATTTGTTAAGGATGAATCTTATTTGGTAAGGATTAAGCTTAATTGTTAAGGAATAATTATATTTGCAAAGATTACGCTATTTGTTAAGGATTAATATTAATTGTTAAGAATTAACCTTGTTTGTTAAGAATTTATCTTATTTGTTAAGGCTTAAGCTTAATTTTAGATGATTTAGCTATTTGTTTAGGACAAATCTTATTTGATAAGGATTAAACTTAATTCTTAAAAATTAATCATATTTGTTAAAAATTAATCTTATTAGTCAAAGATTGAGTTTATAGGCATATTTGAGTGGAATATTGCTCAATTTAGCGATTTTTATTTTAGGATTAGGTTATGACCAAAAAATTGGATTTTAAATTGTAAAAGGTTTTTTTCACATTTTTTAGGAAAAAGTGTAGGTTTGGCTGACTACTTAATAATCTTGACATTTTTGTTGTGTGTTTGTAAACGTGACAAAAATTATAATTATGTTAATAATTAAGCTAATTTTTGTGAAAGGGCTCTTTACAAAAGCTACAAATAACTTCCAAAAACTATTAATTTTAACTAAAATTACCTTATTTACATAGATTAAACGAGGACCTTTTTAAATAAGAATAAACATATTTACGTCACGTTTATGTTTCTCCGTTTATATTTCCTAATAACGTATTTGCCTTCTGCTTTGAATAAAAAAACGAAACATTTGGTCTTGAATCTTAACGTCTGACCTAGAATGTGGTTTAATCAGTGTTATTAATAACCAAATCTCTGTGAATTCATCAGTCGGCCGTCAGAATCTGTGCCAGGACCTTCCATCATTACACGCCTGGACAAACATCCCTTCTTCCTCCTTATCCTCGCTTTATCCCTGATCCTTTCTGCGACACCCTCCCCAGCAGGGCCGCCGCAAGGAGTACCGACGACTCGTTGGAAAACAAAAATGCTGTGTCAATAAGATGTTAAGTTTTGCTGGCTAATTTCTTCAAGTGAGACGAGTACCAAAATTAGGTTTTTAAATCGAATGCCATCGAGGTGAATTTTTATAAAAAAAGTTATATTTTTATTTATTTTCCGAATGTAATAACAGTGGGACTACTCCGCTGGACTGAATATGTTTCGCTCGAAAATCGGCCACCGAAAAGACGTCTATTTTTTAAATCTGCCATACCAAGGACTGTTGGGGAACCATTCCATTTCATAACAAATTTTATGCTTTGTGAAAAAGTTCCGCATTGTAAATCTTAAGGATGGGATATATTCCATCACCAAATATTGCGACTGCCTTTTTTCTATTTTCTTCATGGCGTTTCTATATAATATATACACGGTGCCCGGAAACACGTATTACAAGTGGGAAACTGGTGAATCTACATCACAGAGAGAACCCAACAAAAAAATTCAATCTGAGCACTTCATTTTTTTTTTACTTTTTCCATTTTCCTTGGCAACTAAAGAGTTAAAAACTTTTGGAGTTGGGTTTAGGCTGCAACTTATTTTAAAATACTTTAAAAAGCTGATACTAACCCCCTAGCGACCGGTTTTTTTTTTAAATATTTGACATAACGAATTCCAACTTCGGACTCGATTTACTCGAAAACAAATGCTCAGATCAAAAAAGTCATAAAGCAACATCGATTCGAAATGTGATTTAGAATCACCAGTTTCCCGCATCTGAACACCGTGTATAAGCCTTACATTCTTTGCGATTATTTCCATTTATAATTCGATCATACTTGGTTTTACCATAAGTGCCCTTATCGAACTCATTCCACAATAATCTCTACAAGACTTTGATGTATGTCGTATGCCCAAGAATTTATTTGAAATCAATGATTTTCAATAATTAATCCGCGATAATGCGAATTTTATAAAAATATCTCCATCAATGCCAAGGCACTGATAATGCCTAAAACCTAACAGTCCTAACACATCGCCCTTGAGATAATTTTTCATGAAAACAGCGCTATAGAAAAATACAAATCATTGGAATATTATTGATTATAGTGATCACCTTCCTAGGCGTCTACTATTTTTGACAAGGGGCGCCAAAATTTATGGGCGCCAAGCGCCGTTTAGTTCATGGCCCGCCCTGAATGTCTCTTATTAAAAGTGTGAACCATTAATGAAGGTACCTCTAAATCAAATGACGGCCAGTGCAGCGAGAAGAATTAATTGTGCAGTTCAGTCTCCCCTCGGTCAAGCCGCCCGGGTGCACAGCACACATTGCACACAGTGATGCAACATCCTTGGTCCTGTCCTTGTGTCTCTCCTCTCCGCCCTTCCTTCATATCTTTGCATTAGAATCAAATCAATCAGACATCATATCACTGGCTTTCCGGGTGGATGCCCGCGGAACATCTTATTGGGATTTTTCCTCCACTTATTCTTCTTCTCTCCTTTGGTGGAACGGTTAGTGGCATTCCCAACTGAGGTAAGTTGTGAGGCTGAAGGGGAGAGGGAAGTTGGGAAGTATCTGGCTATTCAGATTCGGTCACTAAGTCATTTCAATTCTGGACGTAGGTCATACACCAGGGTGATACTGAAAGTATCCTCCGCTCCTTTATTTCATATTTATTTGAACTGTTTTAAAGTAAATACCACATAAGAGTCCCAACTGCTCCCAACGTCTCGAGACAGTGAAACCATGACATCCCCAAGTGGGGTATTTTATAAGGCTGGAGAAATTGGGGAGGGGAAGAAGAAGAAGGTGGGGAAGTATCTGGCTATCCCGATGTGGTCACAAAACACAGTTAAACCCATTTCAGACAACGTTTCAATTATGAATGGTGAACTTTCACCCGGGCGATACTGAGATTATATTGAGCTCTAGAACGTGCCGCAAATATGTTGCACAATATTTTTTAATTAATTCATTGTTTAAAAACATATAAGTAATTCAATACAATTGAACGCTTACTGGTATTTGATCCCAGGAGCTCCGGATTCGTATTCGAGACTCTCACCCCTCGACCACTGAGGCCTGTAATAACCAAAGTAACCGCGCCTACATTTATCTTTTTTTTCATCCACTATTTTAGAAATTATTATCTCGTTACGGAAAAGCTCTCTAGCATCCCGAAGTTTACGACCAACTGAAAAAACAGGCAAAATAAAAATAAAATAAAAATGGAGAAGTTTGTGTTTTATATAAGTTCCCGCTGATACATAGCGCCCTTGTCTAGCCTTCCTAAATTTACAACCTAAAGCAGAGCTTCCCAAACTTATTTACCTCAATAATACTTTATTTCAACCTAACCTAGCGTACACCTGGAAAACTCTGCCGCTCTTTGTAGTGATTGGTAATTGTGATAGTTCGAGCTTCGTGGCCTTGATGGCTCTAGTGCTTATAAAGTTTATAGAGTTCTTCAAGAGATGTCTCTAGTATATGGGTTCGCCCCTCCAGATCAGAACCGACGTGAACTAGCAGTTAGGTTTCTAAGAACTGGGAAATTTTGAGAACATAACCAAGTAGATGTACGTTAAACAACTTTTTTTGTCAGTTATGTAAAATTTAAAACACCTTTATTAGTGAGGGTGGAAATTTTTTGATTTTTGATGAAGAAGGCGTTATTATCTATGCTTAAAGATATTATAATACGCTGTATATATACAGGGTCTTACTAATAAACCTGTTTTAAATTTGACACAACTGATAAACAATCATCAAGGGAGGGATATTTTTTTTATTTTTATTTTTTTTTATTTTTTTTTTTTTTATTGAAACATATAAACAAGGTTACAATTTTTTTAACAATATAAACACCAATATATCAATCACTCTCCTAATAAAGCAGCTGCTTGTGTTTAGGAGAGGACAACAAAAATATTTTTACATTTGTTTAAATTAAACAAAAAATATTAGTAATAAAACAAAAAATAACACAAAAAATAACAATAAAAGTAATAAAAATATAGGTTAGTTAATAAATGATTCAAAGAATTTAAAAGGCAAAAACATATTACATTTGAATATACATTTGTATTACCTTACCAACAGAATTTCTTCAATTCAGTTTCATTTTCAAATTCATTTTCTTGTTTTTATCTATTAATTCAGCTTATGTTATGTTAATTCAGTTATTATGTCAGCTAAATAATAGTAAAATATGTCGTGATATAACTGGAAGTATTCTAGAATATGAATATACATATGTATTTTTTTAACACCAGAATAGTCAACACTATAATGTACCATATATTACATGTAAAAACTTATCATATTGGAATGTCCTAAAACGGGCAATCGCCTAGTTGGACATTTTAAGTTCATTAATTGTATTATGTAATATTTACAAACTAACAATAAATAAATAAATAAATAAATAAATATTTCTAAACAATAAGTAAAGTTATGAGGTGGTACAAGAGTATTTTAATTTAATTTTTTTTTTATATTTTTCGTAGTTTTCTTCCGATCGTATATCAAGGGGTAATTTATTAAATAATTTTACACCCTTGAATATATAGTGATGTTGTGCTGTTGTGGTTCGTGCTAGTGGCACGGTTAGTCCTCCAACAGATATTATTCTTTTGCTAATATTCAATTGTGGTACATTATTTTTACTAAAGAAATCTTTATGTATTTGTAGAAGTGCAATTTTGTCATAAATTTTTGTAAGTGGGGGAACCGGGAAATCTTGAAAAACATTTATAGTTGGGTAGTAATATGGCTTTTTTAAGATGATTTTTATTAGTATTTTTTTAATAGTTTCCAGTGGGAGTAGGGATGATTTATATGCACCCCCCCAAGCCACGATTCCATATTGTAGGACAGAGTGCGCCAGTGCATAATAAATATCTTTTAGTATTTTTAATGATACAATATTTCTTAGTCTAAAAAATATATAGATTAGTTTTCTCATTCTGTCTACTGTGGAATTTATTTGACTTTTCCATTTAATGTTATTATCAATAATTATTCCAAGATATTTTATTTCTTTTTTACTACTAATGTTTATACAGTTTGAATTACAGGGTGCGAATTTAAGGAGGCAATTTCTTTCGTGAATTTTTATGTTTAGATTTACATTTGAGTTATTCCCTGTTAGGCTATAAGGTATAAAATGGGTTTTTTCGACATTCAGTGTCAATAAATTTTCGTCAAACCATAGTTTAACGATATTTATTGCATTATTAGCTGATACTACGACCTCATTCCATGAATTTCCTTCAATAGTTATAACTGTATTATCTGCGTAAGATATGATGTTTCCAATGATTGGGAGTTGAAAAAGTTCATTAACATATAATATAAAAAGTAAAGGTCCCAAAACAGTTCCTTGTGGAATTCCAAAATCTATATTTTCTATTTCACTTAATTCGTTGTTTACTTTAACCTGTTGAGTTCTTTGATAGAGATAACTTTTTAACCATGTTTTAGCTTTGCCAGTAATTCCTATATTATTTACTTTATTAATTAATTTTGAATGTGAGACACTATCAAAAGCTTTACTGAGGTCAATGAATATACTTAAGCATTTTTTGCCTCTATCTAATGTTTTGTAGATAAGCTTAGTTAATTCTGCAATTGCGTCTTGTGTGCTAAGTTTATCTCTAAAACCGTATTGACTAGGGTTAATACTTTTTTGGTTATCTGTATAATCAGTAATTTGTTTTTTTATTACTTTTTCGTGTATTTTTGCAATGTTGGATAATAAGGATATTGGGCGGTAATTGTTTACTTCTTTTGGATCTCCGGATTTATATACTGGGATTATAATGGCTTTTTTGTAGTTAGACGGGAATATTCCGTATTTATTACTTATATTAATTATATGCGTAATCGGTTTGGTTAGAAAATTGCAGTATTTTTTCAAGATTTCTGTAGTTATACCGTCGTATCCTGGCGCACTACCATTTTTAAGTGATTGTATTATGTTTTCAATATTTTTTTCTGAAGTCGGTTTAAAAATTAAAAGATTGCTATTTGTTATTTTATCTTCATGTATGTCATCAGGTTGATAATTTTGGTCAATTTTATATGCAAGTTTTTGACCGACGGTAGCGAAAAATTTGTTGAAAATATTTGCGCACATTTTTGGTTCACGGATAGCATTTATTTTAGTTCCATTATTGTTTATGACATTTATTGTAGACTTATTTTTATTATTTTTATTCATTATTTCATTTATAGTGTTCCATGTTTTTTTAGGGTTTTCTTTTGTGAGGATTATTTTCTCCCTGTAATATTTTTCTTTTGTGTCTTTGATAATTTTAATGAGTTTGTTCCGGAATATTTTGTATTCGTTTTTTACTTGGCTATTGGTAGGGTTTTTTTTGTGTCTATGAAAAGTTTTTCTTTTTTCCGGATAGATATGAGTAATCCTTGCGTAATCCATGGTTTGATTTGCCTTAATTTAGAACTTGGTTGATTATTTATAAAGGTTGTACAGTCTGCGATATGAGCATTTAAAGTTTCTTCAAAGAAGTTTGCGCACATGTCTGGGTTTTGGCAATTTAGTATTGAGGACCAAGATTCGTTACTTAATTTATTGTTTAATTTTACATTGTTCAATTTGGAAATTATGTTAATATTTTTTCTAGAGTCATTTAATCCTAAGTTTTTATTGAAATCATAAATAAAAATATTTGTATGGTGATCTGTTATATCATTTTTCCATATAATAGATTTAATTTTTTCTGTGTGTTTAATATTGCTCCATATGTGGTCCAGGCATGATGGCGATTGGTTTGCAAATTCTCTTGTGAAATTATTTACACATGATATAAAGTTCATTTCATTCATAGCATTTATATAATCTAATTTATTTTTACAGTGGTTATTAGGACCAATATTAATATTTAAATCACCTATTACGATACAATTTAGATGGTTTTTGTTACATAGTATTTTTTTTAATTCTTCTATAAATAAAGGTACATCAGAACTGTGTGTTCGATATATTGCGATTATATTGAATGGCATATTATTTAAAACAAAATTTAATGACAAACAGTTTGCTTTGCATATGTGTATTTCGGTAATATTGATATCAGTAAATTTTTCTTTAGCGTATACTACAATTCCACTATTTTTATTAATCTGATAATTTGTATTGTAATTTTTGTAGTTTGGGATGATTGGTATATTTATGTTTGCATGTATGTGCGCCTCGGATAGTATTATGAAATCTGGCTGTGAACATAATGTATTTAGGGATACCAAAAGTTCATCCATGTTTTTATTTATACTTCTAATGTTTAGGTGCAAGATTGTTAGTCTATTTATTATATTGTCATAGATCTTATTGCATTCACTGGCTGCTTCACATACGTATTCTTCTATATTTAGATTTTTATCAATTTCGCTTAAGTTAAAATTTTCCATTGTATTTATTTAGGTGTGATAAAATATGTATATAAAATTCTACGAGTAAATGAATAAGTAATAATGCTCATAATTAGTGTAACACTATTCTTGCTCGATTTCAGTTCATTTCTAAAATTGTAGGTTTTGATTTTTTCTATAAGATTTATTTTATGTTTAGATAATACTCGGAGACATAGTGAGTGTTTGTTTAAGTGACAGCAGTAATTAATTTGATTCGTTCTTCTTTTTATAATAATTACAATAAAAAATAGCGTTTGTAAGAATATATCAATAGTACAAGTGAACATATAGTGTAGAGATTTATTGCATATAGAATATTGGCAGCATGATATATGGGTTAGTAATGTATATAATAATAATTTTGACAAATTAATATATCTATAATTAGACTTTAGTATTCTGTAATTTACTAGCATTCGATAAATGCAGTTGTGGATTGTTATTGTATTTTCTATTTTCTGGTAGGAATATACAAGTGTAGAACGTAGATGTAATGAATTGTAAAAATAAACATAAAAGTGTAGTAAGTAGAGATGTGTTATCATGAAGAAAATATCTAGGTTTTTTATCTTCAATATAGAGAATGATTTAAATTTTTTGGTTTTAAATACATATATCCTGACTTTAAAGTATGTAGAATGATGAAAGATTTGTCGGTTTTTTAATGTATAGACTATATTATTATTATTTTTTATAGCTTGTGGATATTCAAAAGTACATGCGTATTTGTAAGACATTGAGAATAGATATGAAATATTTTTATAGACATCTTTAAAATTTATAACAATATTCCAGTTTTTGTTCCGTGAGAGCAAGTATTTTTTTGTAATATTGACAGTTCGTTTGATTATGGACATTTTTTTTTTAATTGTTAGTATCATTTTTGAATATTTCTTAGAATTTTCAGTTTTAATAGTAAGTATACTTGTTTTATATACTGGAGATTGATAGGGAACATCATGTTTTTTTGAAAAATATGTCATAGCATTATTAATTTTGTTAGTTTTTAAAATTTTGAAAGTGCAGGTACATGCATAATATATTGACAATAAACATGAGTTACTATGAAAAATATACCTTGAATCCAAATTAGTATTCAATTTTGTGTTGTGCGAATGCCAGCATTTTTTTATAATATAAACAGTTGGTTTTATCATTCGCATTATGATTGGTAGGAAATGACAGTTGAAATCTGTCATTTTGAAAAGTGCAGTTTACACATCTCGGTTGATTTGTTATGTTATATATGTTTATATGTCCGTCATTCCTGGATACCTTTGGATAACTCTCATACCTTTTACCTTCCCAGAACTTCCTCTTCTTCCTTTCCTTAAAATAGACCCTCCACACACCATTCCAAAAGATGAAATAGGCCTTGAGGAAAATAATTCTCATATACGGGTTGCCTGCCAAAATTAAAATCTGAAAATGTTGATTGTGCAATGATGAAGGACTTAGCTAGCACAAATTTGAACCCATGAAGCTTGGGTTTAAACCCGATCTTTTGAAGACTCGACCACTCTCTGGGTCACTATTATCTGTGTCAAGAAAAATAAAGAATAACATTTATTTACCAACGTTGTCGAAAATTAAGCTAGTGTTTTTAAATGCCTTCTACTGCCGTCAATAATCCCTATATTTCCTCTGAAGCCTACATCGCCCCATGGGTATCTCCAGCGCCCCCCTCAAGGGGGCGATATCGAACAGATTGAGAACCGCTACTGCTAAGCGTTTACGAACTTTTTAGTTCTAATTTATAAGCAGGCGCGATGTTTCTGTTTCGTATTACAATTTGGGAATACCTACATTGTAAACAATCGTAATAGCGTGGTAAATAAATTCGTAAAGTTAGTTTCTTTCCTTATAAACTGATTTTTTGTTTGGCTTACATAAAGGATGGAATATACGCGCCGCGCGTGCCAAGTTTGGCACTTGTGAATAATATTTTTAACGGAGGGTACTTACATTTAATTAGAACATTAGCGTCGCAAATTTAGCGGGAATATTGCATGTAGGTATTATCTACATAATAAACTTCAAAGTACTTACATAGAATATTCGTTCAACCATCGCCATCTTTTATTTATACAAGCCGTGCTGTAGAAAATGAACTGACAGTTAAAGAGACCTGTTTTCGGACTTTTGCATTGGGTTAAGGCATGGTTTGATACTAACCCCTGCTACTAACCTACGCTAAATACACTACTATATATACTTAGCAGGGTTTGGTACTAATCCCTGCTACTAACCTATACTAACTATACTACTATATATACTTACCCAGCGCAAAATTGCGAAAACAGATCTCTTTAACCCTTAGTTCATTTTCTACGGCACGGCCATTATTAATTAAGATGGCGGTGGTTCAACTCATTATCGATTGATCTCTACTTAGAATCCCACAAGTAGCAACCTACTTCCAGTATTCTTTCAACGCAATATCGATTGGTCTCTTCTTGACATCTAACAAGTAGGTCCCTACATACAGCATTCGTTCGACTCACTATCGATTGGTCTCTTCTTGAAATCTCACAAGTAGACACCTACATACAGAATTCGTTCGACTTACTATCGATTAGTCTCAACTTGAAATCTCAAAAGTAGGTCCCTACATACAGCATTCGTTCAACGCACTATTGATTGGTCTCTTCTTCAAATCCCACAAGTAGGTGCCTACATAAAGCTTCGTTCAATTTACTAGTTTCTACTTGAAAATCCCAGAAGTAGGTACTTACCGAATTAATTTTAATAAAATACTTAAATATATTTAAATGTATTGTTCTTGTAGCAACGCAAATAAGAAAATAAACCAGAACTAAAACGTAAGCATTTTTCTGACAGTCTTGCAATCTTGTATTTTCATACTTGCAAAATATGAACGTTTTGTGCAAGGATTCGGAAGCATTGAATCATTGTACACAGAAAGCTCTGTCCCACTGGCAGGACAATAGTTGGTCGCTACTGTACCATTACGGGATATTTACGTAAGAAGCCAAGATTTAATAAAAACTGTCGGTAGAGAACGTCGCACAACTATTAAAAATATTTTGTCAGTAACGTGATATGGGTAATAACGTCATTCTATAAATGTATGGATTTGGTTTCTCTGGAATTTTCTGGTGATTTCGAGACTATTGCAAAGTACCATTTAAAACACATTGAACGTAAATAAAATATTTTGTGAATTCTCCAGATATTGTCAGTAACGTGATATGGGTAATAACGTCATTCTATAAATATATGGATTTGGTTTCTCTGGAATTTTCTGCTGATTTCGAGACTATTGCAAAATACCATTTAAAACACATTGAAAGTAAATAAAATAAAACTAGTTTCGTTGAATATAAAAATAATAATGTAACTTAAGCATAAATATGCATTAGGTTTTTTTTAAATTTTTTGTCGGTTAAGGCGATGCCAGACGTAGTAATATAAAATCATATGTTTTTGATTTGAAAATTTGGTCGCCTAGAAATGTTTCAGATGCTTTAATTAAATACTGCGAGTAGAATACATCTTGGCCTTTAAAATAATCGAGTATTTTTTAGATAAGTCTTTTTATAAGCCCAGAAAAAAATAATGTATAAGGCCTATGAAAACTGCTTTAAAGTTCAAAATCTCCTACTTACGAACCCATTTTCGGTTATAATTTTATTGTATAATGTGGCAAATTAAGTTGTTTATAAAATGATCGAAAAAAAAATAAATATTTATGCCTGAACATCCACAATAAAATAAAAGGCACTTTTTGGTCATGTTTTTTTCTTGCATAAATCAAAACAGGCGGATGGTGTTAAGCGGGAATTTAAACCTTATCGCCATCTACGTAAGGGTTGTTATTGATAGCTGCTCAATTTAAAATATTATACGATGTAGTGTATCGCCTTAAGCGCGATAAGTGGTTAACATTTTTGCCAAATTTCTTTTTTAATAACTTACTGTTCTTTACAATGTCGTTTATCATTGAAAAGTGGATTCATGATAAAAGACCCTTTAAAGACACTAATACTGTTTTGTGGTTATTAAAAACTAAATTTGGCTAAAATGTTAGTTAGCCATTGTCGCTCAACTGACGATTTTATTTATATATATATAAATTACAAACAATACAAAACAAAATGAACCTTTGTCTGTCCAACTGGGAAGGATTCCCGTTTCAGGACAGCCAAATTGTGTATTTAGTACATAATATTCTTACAATGGAATGGCGATGCTGTCAAAACAAATTTTGAGAATATTGTTGATTGCATTCGAAGTGATACATGCACGTGAAATTCACATTACCTAACAGTAATAGGTACACAATCAATAATATATTGTAGTCTTTTTTATTAATATTTTAAATATAAAACTGAATAAACATGCAACATTTTCACATAATCTAGTTACGTAAACAATAAGAGATGACAGGTGTAAAATATTTTCCGCCATATCACTATGTGAAGATATTGTGTCAGCGCTCTTTATTAGCAGCAGACACATGTCAGCGCTATATTAGCAGCAGACACATACCTGAACGGATGACGAACTTCGTGCTGGCACTGTTGGTGGACGCGGTTGTCTCTCTCGCTGCAGCAGCTGGTACAGTTCCTTTACCACCTAGGATTCTTGCAGCAGAGTCTCCATCTTCTATCTTCATGTCACCTGTTCCTGTTCTTCATTTTACTTTACTTAACTTCACTTTATTTTGGTAATATTTATATATTTTTTTTAATACCTGCATCAACTGTAAAGCGCCCCTGAAGTGATAACTCACAAAAGCGGCGCTATAAAAATTGGCCAATATTTATTATTTTATTATTATCATGCTACGTAAAAAAAGGACAAAATTTCCTGAAATTAATAAAGTATTTTATAAGTATTTTATAAGTGGCATTAAACTGTACGATAATCGGTACCAATATAGATATAATATTCACAGTACCAACTACCAAAATAGAACACGTCCTTTTTTTCATCCAGAATCGCTAGGAATAGAGAAACTGGATGAAAAAAAGCATTGTGTAAAGTAGGCATAAGGACAGACGAAGCAAGTCAAGTAAACTTTCATTGAACAGTGAATGAACCCTGTTGATCTCCACAGGTTAACATTTTATCTGTAAAGGCGAAAACTTCAATTCAATTATCGAACGATGGCGAAAACGAGCAAAATAAATAGCCTATTATTGTCTATTGGCGTCAACAGTCTTGCCGGGCGAGGTGTAGGCCGTCAATACTATCGTGTCCCGTCAATATTGCCGTAATGTACAAACTAATTGCAGTACCGCAGTAAAAAGGACGCTCTTCCTTTCCTTCTGCGCAACGTTGTACACGTGCGAACTATGGGCAAACTACAAAAAGAGTAGTATAGAAAGACTACGGTTCCAATACAACAACGCCTTCCGCACAATGTTTTGTCTCCCCAGATACTACAGCGCTTCCCGTATGTTCACGGAGGGGCGAGTTCCCGGACATGCAGCCCTTATTACATCCTGGGTGGCAGGAATGAGGGAAAGGATAAGAAGCTCTGGAAATATCCTCACTATGGAAGCCCGCCTCACTCCATCCTCCAGCATTGACGCACACTGGAGAAAAATACTAGCGCCTAATATAGTCACGGCTCCCTAAAGGCTTCAACTTTCTATTATTCTATTATTTTATCATTTTATTCTATTTTATTTTCAATTTATTCTGTTTTCTTTTCTTTCTCTTTCTGTTCTATCTTTTTGTTTTTGATTATATATTTTGTTGTATATGGAATGTGTGGGACTACACTAAACTCCCCACATACCGGAATAAACACATTATTACTATTATTATTATTACACGAAAACGATCTCTTGCAACAACTAAATTATTTAAATTTTAATCGTCTTATTTTCTATTTATTTTCTTTAATCGTCTTATTCACGACCATCATGGGCATTTTTATTTTTTTAACCCAAACAACATCTAAATGAGCACAACAACATAAGAAAAAAGTAATTAACAATGGAAGATGGAAAAAACAGTAGATAAGGAATAAAAACCATAATTATTTTATATTATACTGAATTCTGAAACAAAATTAGAGATAAATAAGTCGATGGAAAATGTTTTGCTGGTTTGCCCTAAGTAAGGGTCAAATCCGTTTTTTATCGTTTTATCACTTCAGTGAATGTACATATTATACAGATATTAGTTATATTATGTAACAGCGCGAGAAGGAAGTAGATTTGGCCCGGCAATATTGTCGTAATATCGATAGACGAGCGAACTCACCGTCAAGACAAGAATAGGCAATCCAATTTTGCAATCTTGACCGTAATACGGAAATGTTGACACACATACCTAGCCGACAAGAAGACCATTGTCGTAAAAAGTTGCTGGCTTACCAGAGCCATTAAACATTGCACAGCCCTTTTTCACCGGACTTTCAAAATCAACTCATCTATATTACTACGAGTTTCCGGACACCCTGTATTTTATTTCGATTTTGTATTGTTTGTTTTATACTGTTGCTAAAAATGAATTTTGTAATTTTTATGTACTTAAAAGCCCAATAGGGCGTCAATAAATAAATATTCATTTATCAAAATAATTTTGTAAATTTAATGAAATTACTTGATTTAACCGACATATCTTGTAGAAGAACAATGAGCGATTTCGTATTTTTATACAAATTAGTTAATGGTTTAATGGATGCACCCGACTTAACTAAGCTAATAATTTTCCGAGTACCAAATCGTAATACGAGACTTCCTGAGTTGTTCTTTGTTTATTCGTCTAAAACAAACTATTTTATTAATTCCCCAGTCCAAAGGCTACATAGGCTTGGAAATAAATTCAGTTCCGTTGATATTTTCATTTATTTCATGGGTACCTAAATTTAAATCAGAAAAAATCAAAATCTCTTAAGTAAAGTAATCTTAACGACATAAGTGAAGAAGTCGTGTAAAACAATATTAACCCGCGCGGCCCAGCGTAATGGACGGGCCTACGGTCGAATTTGCCTTAGCAGGCCTAAAAAAATTATCTTTCAGTGGGGTTTATTTTAATTATTTCTGATAAACGTATTTATTTAAAAGCAAACGGCACAAAATTTGGTATTAACCTAGATATAAAGTTAAAAAGTTATAAGTATAAAGTGTAAGAAAATATAAAAATATTACATTTAAGAGATTTTTTTTAATAAAAATGACGTATTAATGAAACACAGTAATGCCAATTTGTACAAACCTATAAATAAACATTATTATCAAATTGCACGTATTATTAAATTACGGGTAAGCTAAGTAGCATAGTTGTCTGTTGATTGTCAGAATAACCAGTTATTTTTTATGGTTCGAGTAAAAGACAAAAATAATAAATGTAAGTAAATCAATAATCTGTCAAATGAGAACTTACTAATGTTCTCATTCTTACTAAATAGACAATATAAATGTAACACTAATCAGATAATAAACAAAGCATTTAAAATACCTGGATCAAAAACAAGAAATACAGAAGACTTCGCAAACATTGTGATATCGAATAACATATTGCATGAAGACATTAAGAGTTTGCAGAGACTATGTGGTTTCCATTTATGCACTACATATTATAATATAATATATAATATAATAAAATATAATATAGTATTTAAACAATATTGAATCTAATCAGAAAATAGATCATGAAATAAATTTCTTAAAAATAGCACAATCGATCTTATAATTAATTATCTTGTACTTGTTAATTATTATTACTATAATCTAAGATTTTTCAAGAGATAAAATAAAATCTGGCGCTGACCGCTAATTAATAAAAAATTCAAACCGTTTTAACGGTAAGGTGCTGTGATTGATCTTAATATAAATATCTTACATCCATAGGGATCATTAAAATGTGAGACTCGAGTGAACCTGCGTTATTATGCTAGGCAGTTATCGATGCTGGGTTTAAATATATTATTGTTGTTATTTATTTATATATTATGTTGCATTATTTGCATGCACTAATGAAATATATTAAGACTTGTTTTATTTGAAGGCCCTAAGGGCCTAAATTAATGAATAAACAAACTAGATTTACTCATTAGAAAAAGCAGCTCAACGCTCTGGCTCTAGAAACCAGTAGTAGAAGTAAAACAAATCCTTTTCACAAATACTCCCACGACATCTTCAATTATTCTTGCGTCAGTTTTATGTGCAAATTTAAACATTTTACGTAGATTGTAGTTTGTAGTGGCAAGGTAGGTGGTGGAAGAATGGTACTTAACTCTACCTGAGAGGTCTCGAGACAGGAACGAATCCGCAAGTCTCCGCAAACTAATGGACTGTTCTTATCTTAATGTGTTCACCTCAACAACTCGCTGAAATTTTGTATTTTTAATGGCGACAGACTTTTCTCGCTAAGACTGAAAGCTTTTTACCCTCAATGTTACCGACTGAATGGGGAATGAAGCGAATTCGATGCAAACGCTTGTCCAACTGAGATGAATGAGGAATAAATTTATTCAAATCAGATTGCCTGAGTTTTGCAAGTTTTGCAATTATTTCTTCTGGGAGGGTCCTGTGTTTTTTCAATTAATTTTTGTCTAGTGTAAGCTTGAACTAATGGTTAATGGAGACTTTTTTCACAAGTGCCTCTAATATATATGGGGTTAACCTCAAAACATCAAAACAGGTTAATGACGCAGATTGCAATTTATTTATTTCTTGGATAATTTGTATAGCGCCGCTTTTGTGAGACATTACCTTAGGGGCGCTTTATAATTGATGCAGGTATTACAAAAAATATAAATATTACAAAAATAATTTGAAGTTAAGTTAAGTAAAATTAAGTACAGGAACAGGCGACACGAAGATATATGGAGACTCTGCAGCAAGAATCCTAGGTGGTGAAGAAACTGGACCAGCTGCTGCAGCGAGAGAGTCCACCGCGTCGACCAACAGATTCAGCCAGATTCGTCATCCGTCCAGGTTTGTGTCTGCTGCTAATGAATCGCTGACACAATATCCTGACATAGATAACAGCACTTGGTAGCACCGCTCTGAAGTTCGGCGAATCGATCATTCATCTCCATATAATCCTGTTTCTGGTGATTTTAGAAGCGGTGCATTGTGCCCGCAATAAAAAGCGACAGTCGGTATAATAAATTACCCTGGGCGTAGCGAAATACTTGCTAGGGCCTAATTCCGTTAAAAAAAATGTGGCGTACAGTTACCGACCCTCGTCTTACGTTTTAGAACAAAATTTTCTGATATGCCATGTTTAATGGCATTATAAGAAGTAAGCAGTACGCTAGTGTATGGACTCTAATTAACTAACTAACCATACCGCCGTTTCCCCCCAAGAGGTAGGCAGAGAGGACAGACCACCAAACAACTCGGTCTTGGTACACACTACTTGCCACATTCACATTAATACTCGTACATCGTCTCGTACATACTCTTTGTTATTTTGACTCTTGACATGGCCCGACTCAAATATGTGGTTAACTTGATCGTATCATGTCTTCCTCGGGCGTCCTCGACTTATTCTACCACTAAACTAATAATCTTAGAAATAGCAACTAAATATGTAGTATGCTAAAACAAGTCCAGAAAAAATCCTCAATATATCTTTGGGGATCTGGTGAGAAGGCACGAAATGAAAATTTTTGTGAAGGTCACAGTGTTTTATTTGAGTCAGGTTGCCGTATATGAGATGACTTGAGGACCGATGATGAAGACTGCGGTGAAGTGCTGGTCAATCGCGGGTCAGTGAGTCGACCCCGCTGCTGATGACCGGACTCATTGACGTATCAGGTACTGTTGAAGGGCGTGGGTCTTCCGGGTGCTCCAGTGCTGAACAGGGTAGCCGAAAGGTGCGGTGGACCCGGTCAGCGGTTGTACGGGAGATGCATAAACCAGCGAGGATGTAGCGTGGTGCGTGGATGTAGCGCTGGTCAGATGTGCTGGAACCAGGGCGCTGTGTGATCCGATGTAGCGCTGGCCAGGAACGATGGCCTGGGCCAGGGCGCTGTGCTTATCCCGATGGAGTCCATGATTGAACCGTGAAAAGCCGGGTGTTATTACCCCGCGCGCAGCGGTTGGGCATGGGTTGTCACTCGCGAAGTCTTTTTAATTGTTGAACGACTGATGACTGACTGTCTAACGAGTTGTTGATATCTAATGGATTTTTTTTCCGAGGTGCAAAGTCTCTTGTTAGGAGCTTTTTTTCTCGTTGTCTGAAGTGCGCAGGTACCTGGAGGGGGGGTTTTGTGCCCTATGTGCGGGCTGCCTTTAGGCGACTGAGTGATGTGAGATTGTTTTTTTTTTTTTTTTAAGGCGGGGGTACTATTTTTTTTTTGTACAATACTAGTTGTTTTGTATTTTGGTATGTATGATTTATTTATTTATTTTTAAAAATATATTGTTTTAAGCCCGCACATTAGGGGGGGAGTAGACTGGAGATGGGGTATGGGTATTTGGAGAGGGTTTCGCTTGGGTTGGGTTTACCCAGGCTAGAGATGCTGGGGTTGGGGTTTGATACTAGGTTGCTGAAGAAAGTTTTGGCCAGATCGACTATGTGTTTTCTAAGTGGGGGGATTTTCGTGCCTGAATTTATCATCGAGTTTCTGACAAACCATAGACTTTTGGTGAATCGTCTGAGCGTTGCATTTTGGAATTGTTCCAGACGTTTGGTGTTCCCCGTGGCCCAGATGGGGGAGGCGTAGGTAATGATAGGTCTGATTTTAGCGCGGTAGATGGTGAGTTTATTGTAAAGAGAGGTTTTTGAGTTTGCATGAAGGAGGGGGTAGAGGGCACTAGAGATTTTCCTGGCCTTGTTAAGCGTTTCTGAAATGTGGGCGGACAGGAAAGTTTTTTGTCAAGAGTCACTCCAAGATATTTGGCGGTATTGTGCCATGGTATGACTTCGCCGTGAAGAGTTACAGCCCTCCAAGGGGTGCAACGGTTCTTTCTATGGGAGAAGAAAACCGCTACACTTTTGGAGGGGTTCACATCGATGCGCCACTTGTCATACCAGTCTTGGAGTTTGTTGATGTCTTGTTGGAGTCGGTAAGTTATCATCCTGGGAGAACTGTATTGCGCCAGAAGGGCCGTGTCGTCGGCATAAATGGCTTTTTTGGAGTGGGGGGTTGAATTTTCTGGAAGGGGAATATCGTGTGTGTAGATATTTAAGAGGGTGGGGGACAGCAGGGATCCTTGGGGGACGCCTGCTGTCATGAAGCGAGTGGTGGAGAGGGCGCTGCCGTACTTCACTTGGAAGGTGCGGCGATGTAGGAAAGATTTTAGGGTCCCGAGTAGCTGGGGATCGATCCCTGTGTCGTGGAGTTTGAAAAGTAGGCCGTTGAGCCATACTTTGTCGAAAGCTTTGGCTATGTCCAGGAATATGGTGCCAGTTGACCGCTGGGAGTTGAAGCCGCCGAGAATGAGTTCGGTGACTCTTAGGAGTTGATGAAGGGTAGAATTTTCAGCTCTGAAGCCGTGTTGCTCGTCGGGAAGTGTAGAGACTTCGTGTATATACCTGAGGAGCCTGGTGAGGAGGATTTGTTCGAAGATTTTTCCAATGTTGGAGAGGAGGCTGATTGGACGGTGGTTTTCGCACTGGAGCCGGTCTTTGCCGGGTTTGGCTAAAACGATGACGTGGGCGTGCTTCCAGCTTTTGGGGAAGTGGCGCAGTCGAAGGGCGGTGTTGAAGAGGTTTACTAGGGCCAGAATTGTTTTGCGGGGGAGGGCTTTTAGTGCGAAATTTGTGATGCCGTCGGGACCTGGAGCTTTTTTGTTCTTCCGACTTTTTATAGTTCGGCAAACTTCTGCGGGTGTGGTGAAATGAATGTTGGTGGAGGGGAGGGTGTTGAAGATTGAGTTTACTTTGCGGTTGACGTTAGTAATATGTATGGGGTCGGCGTGTTTGAGGCTGGGGCTAAATTGTTTTTCTAGGCTGTCTGCGAACGCCTCAGCTTTGTCCGGGTCATCGAAGACGAGCCCGGATGAGGTTTGGATGGGGTGGTTTGGTGTGGAGGTGGTTTGAAGGGCTTTTGGAAGTTTCCATAAGGAGCCATCTTGTAGGTTGATGCTTTGTAGCTTGTCGTTCCAGGTTGAATTGGAGTGCTCTGTTAGTGCTATTTTAATTTGGGCTTGAAGGCGGTTGATGACCGTTTTGATTCTGAGGTTTTGATATTTGTGCCATTGGCGACGAAGGGAGTTTTTTTATTTAGACGAGTGATTTTATTGGAGAGGGGAAGGGAAGGGGCTTTTCATGAGGCTTCGGATATTGCTGAGGAGATGGTTTCGGTGAGTTCGTCAACCGCGAGGTCCAGGTCCGCGGTGTTTTGGATGGATGAATTTACTTTGGTTTTTCGCCGACTCTGTGCGAAAAGTATGTCCAATCAGTTTTGGTTTTCACTGTAGGTGGTGGCGTGGGGGCGAAACGTTGGAGGGTTAACAACACGGGGTTGTGGTCAGAGCTGAGGTCGGTGATGGATTCAATACAGTAATTCCAGGATGATTTGTAGAATAGAGCTATGTCGAGTACGTCGGGGGTGTAGCCTAGGTCGGAGAAATGGGTGGGGTCCACGGGGGCGACGGCTATGGTGTCTGGATGTTTATCGAGAAATTTGTGTAAAAAGAGGCCGTTGGGGTTGGTGACTCTACTATTCCAGGCGGGGTGCTTTGCGTTAAAGTCTCCCGCTAGGATAGTAGGTACGTCGCCGCCAAGAAGTAGCTCGAGATCCGACTCCCGTAGCCGCTGCTGGGGGGGGGGGGTTGTAAATCGAGCTAAGTCTCAGCGGGCCGGAGTGTTTCGTGTATATGGTTATGGTGGTGCATTCGAGAGTTGTTAATGTGGGTGTGGGGTTGTGTAAGTGTGCGAGTTTAGTTCTCACGTAGATGGCGGTGCCGCCTCCGCGAGAGTGTGTGCGGTGATTCCGGTACATCGTGTAGTTTGCGATTTTTGGTGTGTGAGCGGGGGTGAGGTGAGTTTCGTTGATTTATAAAATGTCCAATTTGTGAGTGTTGGTGAACAGACGGAGCTCTGGGAGTTTGTTTCCGATACCGTTTGAATTCCAGAATGCAATGCGTAGCGCGGAGGGCAGGGTAGTCGAGCTAGCCATTTTAGTTGGAGAAAAGACCAAAGATTTGGGGGACTGCTGCTAGAAGGATGGTGATGTAGTCGGACGGTGAGCCCGCCGACATGAACTTTGGGAGGAGATCGAAGAAGAGTGCTCCGATCTTGGAGAAATTTATTTTGGCGATAAAATCGAAAAAACTGAAGGGGTGGTGGTAGAGAGGGGGGCGGTAGAGAGGGGGGTGGTATAGAAGGGGGCGGTAGAGGGGCAATAAGGGGGCGATAAGGGGGCGGTGGTTGTGAGGGGGGCGGTATGGGGGGCGTTAATTTTGAGGGGGGCGGTAAGGGTTGGAGGGGCGCTCGGGTTTGAGGCTCTGGCGTAGGAGATGGTTGGGTCAGATGGGCGGGAGGAGAAGGTGGTTTGGGAGGGTACCTGCGCACGTGAGTTTGGTGCTGGTCGCTTTGGGCAGAGAGAGTAGTTGGCGGTGTGGGGTCCGGAGCAGTTGGCGCATTTGCCGGGGCCGTCTTCCCTCTGCTTCAGGCATTCAGCGGTGAAGTGAGGCCCCGCGCATTTGACGCAGCGGGGGGGGAGGTGGCAGCCCTTCGAGGAGTGTCCGAAGAACTGGCATCGGTGGCATTGGGAGGGGGCAGATTTCTGATCGAGGAATTCCACCTTTATGATAAGGTGAAATATGGAGGTAATTTGGAAGATCTGCCTCCCTGTTTCTCCGTGGGTAAGCTGGACGAGCACCATTGGTACGTCGGCGCGGTCGGGTCCAGCTCGCATTCTTGTTACTGAAATCACCGGGAGGTGTAGGTTTTCCAGCTTCTTTTTGATTTCTTCGGTGGTGATTGATGTAGGGATGCCACGGAGAACTGCCTTTGTCGTTTTGTTTTCGGACAACTCGAAAGTGTGGAAGGGGGTCAGCTGCTCATCAAGCATCTTTGTAGCAAGAAGGAAACTGGAAGAGTTGGAGGTGGTGAGTGCGATGCCGTGGGGGATGACCTTGGCGTGTGCGATGTTTACCCCCGCCGCCATCAGTTTTGTACGGAGGGCGTTCCAGTTTATTTCCGATTTTATTATAATGGGTGGGATTTTTGCCGTGCGGTGAGAGTGTGCGGTGGAGGTGGTGAAGGGGCCAGCGGTAGCGGGTACGTCGGTGATGATGGTTTCAGTTGGATCGGAGTCCGGGGTGGTCAGGATGGTGAAGCTGTTATGGGTTGGTATCGGTGAAGAGGGGCGGGGGGAGGAGGCGGGGCCCCTCCTTTTCTTCCGGGCAGGGGCACTCCGTTCACCGTTCAGCGGGGGGAAATCTTCCATGGGCTGGGGGGCGTGGATTTGTGCGGTGGTGGTCGGTTGGAGTATGGTGGTGAAGTTGAGCTGGGTCTTGGGAGCAAGCTTGGTTTGCGGCGGGGCGGGGGCCTTTACGGGCGACATTATTGGAGACAGGAGCCGAGGAGTGTAGTTAGTAGTCGGGAGCCTGGGTGATGGTGTGGTGGTCGAAAGCGAGGTCGTGGCTGTGGTGGCTGGTGGGAGAGTGGTAATGAAAGCTTGAATGACTGCCAGAGGTGGGTTTTTGGTGCGGAGGTCATCCAGTAGCGACTCTAAGTCGAGGTTTTGTGTCAGGAAACTGTCGAGTTCCTTCATGCTGTTCAAACTCGACTGTCTGACGAGTTCCTTCATGCTGTCGCTTTTGTAAGGTGGAAAAGTTTCTCGAACATTTTGGTTGCTATGTAGATATTGCCAAACAAAAATTAAAAAATAAAAGAACATCCAAGAAGCTTGTTTGGAAGAAAATCGAAACTTCTCAAATGACGTTCGAATCAAAAAGTGGCGTACCACTCTAAATATCATATATGCAAACAGTGGTGGTTTGTGAAGTGTAAAAGTGGGTAAGAACAAACATTTTTTTAAATTATTATTTCGGTATATGTATCTACACCCACCTACGCCTTACTATACTAAAAAAACAATACCAACTATTACCTACGTCAAACTATAATAATAATAATGTGCAAATGTCAATCCAGTTAATTACTATACACAAACACAAGATAGAACGTCAACTGCAAATTCGCCGTACTAAATTAATCAAAATATCTGTACTCTGTAGGTACTACGGCGTACATTATTACAAATCACAAAACGAAACAAATCTTTGTCAGGAGCTAATCGTAAATGTATAAACGGTTCTACTGCGGAAATGTTTGTTGTTTGAAGCGCGCCTCAAACTAATCAACGCGCGACCATGTCAGCTACCGTTCCAGGTGACTTCCCCACTTCCTTCCGCCTACAGGCCGCTGTACAGAGCCGTCTCGGAGGGAGGCGGGCCCTTTATCTGCCTCACCAGCTTATTATTCTACTGCGTTGTAGAGGCAATAATATAATAAAAGAATATGTATATTGTATAGCCATTAATTTAATAATAAATAAAATAAGGTAATATTTAAATTGAAATAACTTTAAGGCGATGCCATACGTAGTAATGCAAAATCATATGTTTTTGGTTCGAAAATTCGGTCGCCTAGAAATGTTTCAGATGCTTTAATTAAATACTGCGATTAGAATACATCTTGGCCTTTGAAATAATCGAGTACTTTTTTAGATAAGTCTTTTTATAAGCCCAGAAAAAAATAATGTATAAGGCCTACGAAAACTGCTTTAAAGTTCAAAATCTCCTACTTACGAACCCATTTTCGGTTATTATTTTATTGTATAATGTGGCAAATTAAGTTATTTATCAAATGATCGAAAAAAAATTAAATATTTATGCCTGAACATCCACAAAATAAAATAAAAGGCACTTTTTGGCCATGTTTTTTTCTTGCATAAATCAAAACAGGCGGATAGGTGTTAAGCGGGAATTTAAACCTTATTACCATCCAAGTAAGGGTTGTTATTGATAGCGGCTCAATTTAAAATATTACACGACGTAGTGCATCGCCTTAAGACTGTATTTTGGATGTTTGGACGTTTTCTCCCTTTCCTCCTATATTTTCTTAAGAGGCAGGGCCGGCCCTGAGCCAAACGGCGCCTGGCGCGAGTAAAATTTTTGCGCTCCTTGTAGACCAGTAGACGCCTAGGTAGGCGATCACTGTAATCAATAATATTCGGATGATTTGTATTTCTTATTTTTTAATGATAAACTAATGTTTATAAGACAAGGTTTTTTATGCATAGCACAAAAGATAACAAATTATTATAAGCAATAATTAGTCTCATGAAATATCCATACAAATTGAAAATATCTCCCGAGTTAAAATAAATGCCGCTGACAGGAATTGAAACCGCACGTTCTGATGTTCGGTCAGGTGCTCTAGACCACTGAGCTACGTCGGCTTATTTCAAACACGCCAAATAATGCAAGATGTACTAGTACTTCAATCAACAATTACTGCTTATTATATGTATGTTTTTTTCACCTGTAAACACTACTTTTACTAGGGAGATATTTTCAATTTATATGGATATTTCAGGCGACTAATTATTATCGTAATTGTTTATGAATGTCAGGGGTGTTAGGTTTATCTATTATCACCGCCTTGGCAATTCGGCCCCTGGAGCAGACTGCTCCAATTGCACCCGTATAGGGTCGGCTATAGACACAGTCTTCTGCCTCATTGCACGAACCGCCACTGATGCGGATGCATGGATCTAATCCGACGTTCATGCAAATTACATATTACTTGAGGGCAACGAATAGATTTAGCCAACAATCCACTTTCTACAAATCTTATAATACTTAGTTTTAATACTATATTAAAACTAAGTATTATAAGTTATGCACTATGCATAACTCCATTGATCTCATTCCAATATGGCTTACACGTGGCTGAAAACTTCAGCCGTAGTCGTCACCAGGATTTGTTCAAGATACCACACGGCAGAACATATGTTCTACCATAGCATAGCATTACAAGAAGAATTGTGCTATTGAATGATATTTCTAAAACAGTAGATGCATGTACTTACTCTTCAAATTTGTATACCTATCTTCCCAAGTGTTAAGAATGTTAAAATAAGAAATCTTGTACTGTAAAGGGATAATTAATCTGTCATCACCGTGATTTATTTTTGTTCCTCCTTCTTTAGCAAACGTTTTAGACAGTGTTACAGTTTCAATTATCAGGGCAAATGTATGAGGTAACTTTTCGCCGTGGTAGAAATGTAATTACGACAGGATTGGCATCCACAAATTGATACAAGGCTTGTCATGATACGGTGGCATGGTAGATTATACGATACGGTAAAACGATACATACTACTTTACAATGAATCTCAAATTCAGCAGGCGGCCTAATGTACCTAATGCATTATCCACTGAACACAAAGTCTTTAAAAGGGTGATGAGGGTGTCACATAGATCTACACCGATTTGAAAGAAATTGATTAACTGTTCATGAAAGAATTTCGGTAATTCGGTAATTGGTAAGAAAAAATTGACCGTACTTCGGACACACCAAACACGATCACAGCACACTTTTTCGCAATTAATTAATTTTAAATAACATGTACACATTATGTAGTATATTTGCAGCACGTTCCAAAGTGGAAGATTCTGTCAGTATCGCCCTGGCGAACGACCACCATTCAGAATTAAAACGTTGCTTGTAATGACTTTAGCCGTGTTTGGTGACTAGATCTGAATCTTACTACTTTCCCCACCTTCCACTTCCCCATCTCCTTCCCCACCCCCGTTACTTTAACCTTCATCTTCACAACATATCAGAATTAGGGATACCTACCATAGTGTCACTGGCTCCGGACGCGGACGATTGGAAAATTCTACCAATTTATAATTTGTCTTCAGTGGCATTATCTGTATTTTTGAACAGTGCTATGCGCCACACAGTGGGCTGAAAATCGCCTTTCATAGACATAGAGACTTGAATTTTCAAGGGTATTTTTTTTTGCTAGAAATGTATTTTGCTGATCATTACTATGCTATAAAATGTCGTACGAAGAAATTGCGTGTACAAATGAAGGAGTTATAATTTTTTTAAGAAAAATTTGTATGGCGCTGACATTAAAAATGAGGCTATCTCTGGAATCATAAGGTTGGCCGTTCTATCTTTACACACAGATAATACTACTATTTATTTGTATTTTTTTGACATACTTCATATTGTGGCGCAAGGTGCGATTATTTTTTTAAAAATCCTCAAAGTTGAAAAAAACCCTTTTTAATGTTGATGATTCATTTTAATGCTTAAATGCTTTTAGGCTTGCAGTGTAAATAAAATATTGTAAACTAGACTAAGCATACTCATATGTAATAATAATAATAATAATAATAATTGGATAATTTGTAGAGCGCCGTTTTTGTGAAAAATCACCTCAAGGGCGCTGTACAATTTATTTCCTAGGATCTACATTTGTTATTTAGAAATGATACCAAAACATACTTACCTGGCAAGTCACTTCCAACAAACACACTTATATTAAAAAGTTTATGCTTATAAAAGATAGAACTGCACGCAGAGGACACTATATCAAAAAACACTGGTCGTCGCATGATCTTAAGTCTGCTATAGTTTTTATTTAAATTTAAATGTATTTTAACTGTCTTAAAAGCCTACAAATTGTTAGTTGTTATCATTTTTATTTATTTATTTTTAATTATTATTTTTATTTATTTTATTTTATTTTTAGTATTTTTTACATTTTGTTAATTTAAATTTAAATTGCCGTCAACTGTGAAAGTGGAGGTTTCTGAAATTATGGATACGACTGTCTGAAAAGGTGCGTTTTAAGTTTAGACCTAAATTCTGTCGAGTCTGCGATCATTCTCAAATCATGTGGCAGTCCATTCCAGGCTTTAGGTCCTGACACGGCAAAAGCACGCTCACCGAACTTAGTATCTGGTGTGCGCTTTGGTTCCTTCAACCTTCCGATAGCTGATGACGTTGCTGACCTAAGGGTTGACTGTCGGGAGTTGGAATCTTCTGGAATACACAATTCTGATAAATAAGCCGGAGCCATTCCGTTAAGTGACTTAAATACCATCCAGCATACCTTGAACTGGATTCTTTCAGGACATTTGAGCCAGTGCAGATTTTTTAGATGCTCTGAAATGTGGGAGTATTTAGATACTCCGGTGATAAGCCTTGCCGCGGCGTTGAAAACGGATTGTAATTTGTTGATTTGACATTTAGGGAGACTTGCATATATTCCGTTGCAATAATCTAGACGTGAAACAACATAGGAATTGACTAGCAATTTAGTCGCCTCTGTTGGCAGGTTTCTCCGCACTGCTTTAATTTGCCTTAATTGAAAGAACCCCGTGCTTACAGTTCTGTTCACCTGAGTTTTAAGGGAAAAATTAGCATCCAGATTGACACCCAGTAATTTGATGCACGTTTTTGGAGTGATGTCACTTCCAGAAATGGTTATTGGGGAGTTTTCAATGTTATGCTGACGTCTGCTTGTAGCAGTCCACAGAAACTCAGTCTTTATGGGATTCAGTTTCAATCTATTTGAGGTCATCCAGCGAGTAATTGCTTCTATACACTCAGTTATACGAATTTTTAGACTGTTTATTTCTTCTGGTAAGCAGTAAAAGTAAACTTGCTGGTCATCAGCGTAGCAGTGAGATAGAAGGCCGAATGATTCTATTATTTTAGCGACATCATTTGTGAAGAGGATGAAGAGTAGTGGACCCAGAACGGACCCTTGGGGTACTCCAGATGAAAGGGTTGCATAATTTGATTGGTTTTTTCCTACTTTTACGGCTTGTAAACGGTTGGCCAGGTACGATGTCAGCCAGGTCTTAACATCGCAGTTTAAACCAAATGATTCATCTAATCGTTTAATAAGAAAGTCATGGTCAATCGTGTCAAATGCAGCACTCATGTCCAAGACTGAAAGAAGTGCCAGTTTACCCGACTCAATGGCAGTAGTTATGTCCGACAAAACACGTAGTAACCCGGTTTCTGTGGAGTGGAACCGTCTGTATGCAGATTGGTATTTAGTTAATAATTCATTTGAATTTAAGTGACATATGACCTGTGAGGCAGCGATTTTTTCTAATATTTTTGATATAAAAGGCAGATTTGAAACAGGTCGGTAATTTGAAAGATCTTCAGCGTCCAGTTGTGGTTTTTTTAATAATGGAGTTACGATGGCTGATTTAAGGGATTTTGGAAAGTCACCCGTGCTAAGTGACTTATTGAAAAGATGAACTAAAAAGGGAGCAATTTCATTGCAACACTTTTTCAGTAGCCACGTTGGAATAGGGTCGAGCGAACACTGCTTGTTCGGTGAAGTAAGAATTAATTTCCTTACTTCTTCTAGGGATGTAGGTTTGAAGGCAGAAAGGTTTTCTCTATTGCATTTAGTAAAATACGGTGGTGGAGCGTAGGTTGTTAGGGCTCGTATTGACTCAATTTTGTCAAGGAAAAACTTGGAGAAGATTTCCGGAGCTATGTCGATTGTATTTGGTGCATGGACATCAGCAATGACTGTCTTAACCGAGTAACGCATTTAAGCATTAAAATGAATCTTCAACATAAAAAATAAGAAATTAGAAACATTAATGATAACATCAAAATAATAAACACTGTAAAAAAATATTTTAAAGACAAACTCACAAAAAATAAAAATGTTTCCAATTGAATAACTCACTTCATGAAAAATAACTCACTTCATTTAAATAAGTTTAAAATCATTTTATTTTTAATTACTTACTTATTGTAATAAAACAATGTACACTCCTCTTCCAGCCACAAGCTAATGCTTCTATGGAAGAGGGGTCCTGAAATATTTTATCTTATATTGTAACAAATAAACAAAAATGTACTTATATAATAAATATAAAATAAAATAAAATAACCAGAAAAAAAAAAAAAAAAAAAAAAGTTTTTTTTTCAACTTTGAGGATTTAAAAAAAAAAAATCACAAGTTTCGCCACAATACAAAGTATGTCAAAAAATACAAATAAATAGTATTATATTTGTATGTAAGGATATAATGGTCAACCTTATAATTCCAGAGATAGCCTCATTTTTAATGTCAGCTCCATACAAATTTTTCTTAAAAAAATGATGACTCCTTCATTTGTACACGCAATTCCTTCATACAAAATTTTATAGCATATTAATGATCAGCAGAATCCATTTCTAGCCAAAAAAAATACACTTGAAAATTCAAGTCTCTATGTCTATGAAAGGCGATTTTCAGCCCACTGTGCACAGTGTTTTGGCTTGCAGTGTAAATAAAATATTGTAAACTAGAAAAAAGCATACTCATATGTAAAGCATTTAAGCATTAAAATGATTCATCAACAAAAAAAAGATTTTTTTTCAACTTTAGGATTTAAAAAAAAAATCGCACCTTGCGCCACAATATGAAGTATGTCAAAAAAATACAAATAAATAGTAGTATTATCTGTGTGTAAAGATAGAACGGCCAACCTTATGATTCCAGAGATAGCCTCATTTTTAATGTCAGCGCCATACAAATTTTTCTTAAAAAAATTATAACTCCTTCATTTGTACACGCAATTGCTTCGTACGACATTTTATAGCATAGTAATGATCAGCAGAATCCATTTCTAGCCAAAAAAAATACGCTTGAAAATTCAAGTCTCTATGTCTATGAAAGGCGATTTTCAGCCCACTGTGCGCCACTAGTTTGTCTTCGGTGGCATTATCTGTATTTTTGAACAGTGCTATGCGCCACTAGTTTGTCTTCAGTGGCATTATCTGTATTTTTGAACAGTGCTATGCGCCACTAGTTTGTCTTCAGTGGCATTATCTGTATTTTTGAACAGTGCTATGCGCCAATAGTTTGACCATCACACCTCACTAACTATAATTCCGTAATGGTCGTAATTTCAGAGCTACATATTTTACTGAATAATTATTGCATGTTTGGGCAGTCATGCCATTCCTACCGAAATTTCGATAGATCTACCGAATTTAGCAAAAATCTCCCGATATTCGGGTTTGTGACACAAATTGATTTCCATCAGTCGAATGTGACTATAATATTTATTGGTCAATTTATTCACATCCGTAATCGATACAACCGTGAAAATAACTTTATGTTCTCGTTTTTTGGCATACCTTGAAATTAAAATCTTGCACTGAATCCTTTGACGCGTAAGACAAACTTTTCACCATCCAAGGGTTTCCTTGGAAAACCACGATCCAACATGCATGTTTCCGTTGTCTGTTATCCTGCAAGAAATCTGGTTCAATGAACTCAATTTTGCTTTGTATTTAAGTGTAATGTTCAAAATTGGAACTGATTGTTGTTTGAAGAATTCAGACGAGTGATAAAGTACCTACCTACGAGTATATGTATAGTATAAAATTAAGTCACTATCCGCGTTTGTCTGTTTGTGCGCTTAGTTCTTCTAAACTACGCAACGCATTTTGATAGGGTTTTTACTATTATTTAGAAAATTTCTTCTGGGAGGTTTACAAGTATAATACATGCTTATTATATTTATAGAAAGTACAGAAAAGTCGATGTTTTTTAATCAAGTCGTAAAAAATACTTTTTTGGGAACTACATTGCTAACGCTGGCTAAACCTTATGAGATACATCAAAATAATGTACTACGGAATTGTATATCTTTAAAAGGCCTACATAAAAGTCCATGACGCTATATGTCTATCTCTTAAGGATAACCCCCAGTAACGCCGGGTACACGTCAGCTAGTAATATAATATTTTTAACAGAATATTATTTTAATTACCTTTTCAACCAAAGATATTAGAAGAACGAGATATGCTATGTTGGCCGCCGGACCGTAGGCGGAGTACTACCTAATTAATACTATCGGGAAGTGTACGCACAGAAATCTGTTATATGTATTAGTGCGGATACCTTAGCGTAAGCGAAGGGGTGCAGTAGTATTGGTGAACAAAACCGGCGACACTGGGCAAAACAATTCCACACAGTATGAACTGCTCATAGCACATCTCGTTCTTCTAATATCTTTGGTTTCAACATTGGAACTGATTTGGTCAAGAATTCAGAATATCCTATGATTGTTCACGGGTCTGAAGTATAGATAATAATGCTTGGTAAAAAATGGTAAAAAAAATATTTTTTGAGCATTCCATCTATTACGGACTGTTATCTCACTGGGACACTGGGACGGTGGTACAACCGTTTTGGACACCAATCTGAATGCACAGCACTCTATGGAGAGTATATACCAACAAGTAAAAGTTGAACACTGTATGAAGACTCACTCACTCATACACCATCATAGCCCAACTGGTTGTGCCATCGTTACCATGGTGTCCCGGTGAATTAGGACCCTTACGGAGCCGAACAAGAACCCTTTTCGGTTACCGGACTAAGTTCTTTGGTTGACCTCACAAACCATTTTGTAGTCCTCGCAAGTCCTTTCTTGAACTCGTAAATCCCTTAGTTGACTTCACCCTCTGTAGACCTCACAAGTCCCTTTGTTGAGTTATACTTTCCCCGTGGACTTCACAAGTTCCTCCGTGGACTAAACCCCTCTGTTGTCCTCACCCCCTGTAGACCTCACAAGTCCCTCGGTGGACCACCCCCCTTTGTTGTGAGTGTAGAATCTGGCACTGTGGCCCCAACAGCGACGGGTGAGTTCCTTTTATCCTATACTCCAATCTGGGCTTGTCTTATGTTCCAGAAGACCGGGTTTAAACATTGAGGAATACTGTCTATCAAGTTTAGCGGATGCAATAAAAATTAATTGTCCCATACAAAATTGGGATTAACATAGTTTGGGTGTGTTTCGTAGGGCTTCCAGCAGCAATACAGTGGAGTCGCAGTTTGACCGAGAGGAAAGACCCTGAGGAAAATTATTTTACTCAGGACATCCTAAAAATTAAAATAAAATGGGGGTCGTAGGGTAAATAAATAAAAGAATGACAATTTCAAAAACAAAAATGATATTTCTGTATTGTTACAAAGACAAGTTTATTCATAATATATATATACAAGAGTTATTAGTAAACAATTGCAAAACTATTACACAAGCGGCAATTAACTATCTGCCAACAGAGGCCACCACTGGGCGAGCTGACCAGGTAATATACAGGTATGCGGGGATACGCTCTGTGAATGGATCGAACAGTGGAGATGGAGACACCACTGGGCCAGCTGACCAGCTGACCAGGTAATACAGGCATGCGGGGATACGCTCTGCGAATGGATCTAACAGTGGAGATGGAGAAACTGGATAGTTAGCCCTGGTTACAACAAAACAATACTTGATCAGAATAACCATCTCCAGAATGCAATGCGTAGCGTGGAGGGCAGAGTAGTCGAGCTAGCCATTTTAGTTGGAGAAAAAACCAAAGATTTGGGGGACTGCTGCTAGAAGGATGGTGATGTAGTCGGACGGTGAGCCCGCCGACATGAACTTTGGGAGGAGATCGAAGAAGAGTGCTCCGATCTTGGAGAAATTTATTTTGGCGATAAAATCGAAAAAACTGAAGGGGGGGTGGTAGAGAGGGGGGCGGTAGAGAGGGGGGTGGTAGATAGGGGGCGGTAGAGGGGCAATAAGGGGTCGATAAGGGGGCGGTGGTTGTGAGGGGGCGGTATGGGGGGCGTTAATTTTGAGGGGGGGGCGGTAAGGGTTGGAGGGGCGCTCGGGTTTGAGGCTCTGGCGTAGGAGATGGTTGGGTCAGATGGGCGGGAGGAGAAGGTGGTTTGGGAGGGTACCTGCGCACGTGAGTTTGTTCGGAGGGCGGATGGTGTTGGTCGCTTTGGGCAGAGAGAGTAGTTGGCGGTGTGGGGTCCGGAGCAGTTGGCGCATTTGCCGGGGCCGTCTTCCCTCTGCTTCAGGCATTCAGCGGTGAAGTGAGGCCCCGCGCATTTGACGCAGCGGGGGGGGAGGTGGCAGCCTTTCGAGGAGTGTCCGAAGAACTGGCATCGGTGGCATTGGGAGGGGGCAGATTTCTGATCGAGGAATTCCACCTTTATGATAAGGTGAAATATGGAGGTAAGTTGGAAGATCTGCCTCCCTGTTTCTCCGTGGGTGAGCTGGACGAGCACCATTGGTACGTCGGTGCGGTCGGGTCCAGCTCGCATTCTTGTTACTGAAATCACCGGGAGGTGTAGGTTTTCCAGCTTCTCTTTGATTTCTTCGGTGGTGATTGATGTAGGGATGCCACGGAGAACTGCCTTTGTCGTTTTGTCTTCGGACAACTCGAAAGTGTGGAAGGGGGTCAGCTGCTCATCAAGCATCTTTGTAGCAAGACGGAAACTGGAAGAGTTGGAGGTGGTGAGTGCGATGCCGTGGGGGATGACCTTGGCGTGGGCGATGTTTACCCCCGCCGCCATCAGTTTTGTACGGAGGGCGTTCCAGTTTATTTCCGATTTTATTATAATGGGTGGGATTTTTGCCGTGCGGTGAGAGTGTGCGGTGGAGGTGGTGAAGGGGCCAGCGGTAGCGGGTACGTCGGTGATGATGGTTTCAGTTGGATCGGAGTGGTCAGGATGGTGAAGCTGTTATGGGTTGGTATCGGTGAAGAGGGACGGGGGGAGGAGGCGGGGCCCCTCCTTTTCTTCCGGGCAGGGGCACTCCATTCACCGTTCAGCGGGGGGAAATCTTCCATGGGCTGGGGGGCGTCGTTTTGTGCGGTGGTGGTCGGTTGGAGTATGGTGGTGAAGTTGAGCTGGGTCTTGGGAGCAAGCTTGGTTTGCGGCGGGGCGGGGGCCTTTACGGGCGACATTATTGGAGACAGGAGCCGAGGAGTGTAGTTAGTAGTCGGGAGCCTGGGTGATGGTGTGGTGGTCGAAAGCGAGGTCGTGGCTGTGGTGGCTGGTGGGAGAGTGGTAATGAAAGCTTGAATGACTGCCAGAGGTGGGTTTTTGGTGCGGAGGTCATCCAGTAGCGACTCTAAGTCGAGGTTTTGTGTCAGGAAACTGTCGAGTTCCTTCATGCTGTTCAAACTCGACTGTCTGACGAGTTCCTTCATGCTGTCGCTTTTGTAAGGTGGAAAAGTTTCTCGAACATTTTGGTTGCTATGTAGATATTGCCAAACAAAAATTAAAAAATAAAAGAACATCCAAGAAGCTTGTTTGGAAGAAAATCGAAACTTCTCAAGTGACGTTCGAATCAAAAAGTGGCGTACCACTCTAAATATCTTATATGCAAACAGTGGTGGTTTGTGAAGTGTAAAAGTGGGTAAGAACAAACATTTGTTAAATTATTATTTCGGTATATGTATCTACACCCACCTACGCCTTACTATACTAAAAAAACAATACCAACTATTACCTACGTCAAACTATAATAATAATAATGTGCAAATGTCAATCCAGTTAATTACTATACACAAACACAAGATAGAACGTCAACTGCAAATTCGCCGTACTAAATTAATCAAAATATTTGTACTCTGTAGGTACTACGGCGTACATTATTACAAATCACAAAACGAAACAAATCTTTGTCAGGAGCTAATCGTAAATGTATAAACGGTTCTACTGCGGAAATGTTTGTTGTTTGAAGCGCGCCTCAAACTAATCAACGCGCGACCATGTCAGCTACCGTTCCAGGTGACTTCCCCACTTCCTTCCGCCTACAGGCCGCTGTACAGAGCCGTCTCGGAGGGAGGCGGGCCCTTTATCTGCCTCACCAGCTTATTATTCTACTGCGTTGTAGAGGCAATAATATAATAAAAGAATATGTATATTGTATAGCCATTAATTTAATAATAAATAAAATAAGGTAATATTTAAATTGAAATAACTTTAAGGCGATGCCATACGTAGTAATGCAAAATCATATGTTTTTGGTTCGAAAATTCGGTCGCCTAGAAATGTTTCAGATGCTTTAATTAAATACTGCGAGTAGAATACATCTTGGCCTTTGAAATAATCGAGTACTTTTTTAGATAAGTCTTTTTATAAGCCCAGAAAAAAATAATGTATAAGGCCTACGAAAACTGCTTTAAAGTTCAAAATCTCCTACTTACGAACCCATTTTCGGTTATTATTTTATTGTATAATGTGGCAAATTAAGTTATTTATCAAATGATCGAAAAAAAATTAAATATTTATGCCTGAACATCCACAAAATAAAATAAAAGGCACTTTTTGGCCATGTTTTTTTCTTGCATAAATCAAAACAGGCGGATAGGTGTTAAGCGGGAATTTAAACCTTATTACCATCCAAGTAAGGGTTGTTATTGATAGCGGCTCAATTTAAAATATTACACGACGTAGTGCATCGCCTTAAGACTGTATTTTGGATGTTTGGACGTTTTCTCCCTTTCCTCCTATATTTTCTTAAGAGGCAGGGCCGGCCCTGAGCCAAACGGCGCCTGGCGCGAGTAAAATTTTTGCGCTCCTTGTAGACCAGTAGACGCCTAGGTAGGCGATCACTGTAATCAATAATATTCGGATGATTTGTATTTCTTATTTTTTAATGATAAACTAATGTTTATAAGACAAGGTTTTTTATGCATAGCACAAAAGATAACAAATTATTATAAGCAATAATTAGTCTCATGAAATATCCATACAAATTGAAAATATCTCCCGAGTTAAAATAAATGCCGCTGACAGGAATTGAAACCGCACGTTCTGATGTTCGGTCAGGTGCTCTAGACCACTGAGCTACGTCGGCTTATTTCAAACACGCCAAATAATGCAAGATGTACTAGTACTTCAATCAACAATTACTGCTTATTATATGTATGTTTTTTTCACCTGTAAACACTACTTTTACTAGGGAGATATTTTCAATTTATATGGATATTTCAGGCGACTAATTATTATCGTAATTGTTTATGAATGTCAGGGGTGTTAGGTTTATCTATTATCACCGCCTTGGCAATTCGGCCCCTGGAGCAGACTGCTCCAATTGCACCCGTATAGGGTCGGCTATAGACACAGTCTTCTGCCTCATTGCACGAACCGCCACTGATGCGGATGCATGGATCTAATCCGACGTTCATGCAAATTACATATTACTTGAGTTCTACAAATCTTACAATACTCAGTTTTAATATAGTGCATAACTCCATTGATCTCATTCCAATATGGCTTACACGTGGCTGAAAACTTCAGCCGTAGTCGTCACCAGGACTTGTTCAAGATACCACACGGCAGAACATATATATATATATATATATACCATAGCATAGCATTACAAGAAGAATTGTGCTATTGAATGATATTTCTAAAACAGTAAATGCATGTAATTACTCTTCAAATTTGTATACCTATCTTCCCAAATGTTAAGAATGTTAAAATAAGAAATCTTGTACTGTAAAGGGATAATTAATCTGTCATCACCGTGATTTATTTTTGTTCCTCCTTCTTTAGCAAACGTTTTAGACAGTGTTACAGTTTCAATTATCAGGGCAAATGTATGAGGTAACTTTTCGCCATGGTAGAAATGTAATTACGACAGGATTGGCATCCACAAATTGATACAAGGCTTGTCATGATACGGTGGCATGGTAGATTATACGATACGGTAAAACGATACATACTACTTTACAACTTACTTTACAATGAATCTCTAATTCAGCAGGCGGCCTAATGTACCTAATGCATTATCCACTGAACACAAAGTCTTTAAAAGGGTGATGAGGGTGTCACATACATCTACACCGATTTGAAAGAAATTGATTAACTGTTCATGAAAGAATTTCGGTAATTCGGTAATTGGTAAGAAAAAATTGACCGTACTTCGGAAACACCAAACACGATCACAGCACACTTTTTCGCAATTAATTAATTTTAAATAACATGTACACATTATGTAGTATATTTGCCGCACGTTCCAAAGTGGAAGATTCTGTCAGTATCGCCCTGGCGAACGACCACCATTCAGAATTAAAACGTTGCTTGAAATGACTTTAGCCGTGTTTGGTGACTAGATCTGAATCTTACTACTTTCCCCACCTTCCTCTTCCCCATCTCCTTCCCCTCCCCAGTACTTTCACCTTCATCTTCACAACATATCAGAATTAGGGATACCTACCATAGTGTCACTGGCTCCGGACGCGGACGGTTGGAAAATTCTACCAATTTATAATTTGGAATTCAGTGACATTATCTGTATTTTTGAACAGTGCTATGCGCCACTAGTTTGTCTTCAGTGGCATTATCTGTATTTTTGAACAGTGCTATGCGCCACTAGTTTGTCTTCAGTGGCATTATCTGTATTTTTGAACAGTGCTATGCGCCACTAGTTTGTCTTCAGTGGCATTATCTGTATTTTTGAACAGTGCTATGCGCCACTAGTTTGTCTTCAGTGGCATTATCTGTATTTTTGAACAGTGCTATGCGCCACTAGTTTGTCTTCAGTGGCATTATCTTTATTTTTGAACAGTACTATGCGCCACTAGTTTGACCATCACGCCTCACTAACTATAATTCCGTAATGGTCGTAATTTCAGAGCTACATATTTTACTGAATAATTATTGCAAGTTTGGGCAGTCATGCCATTCCTACCGAAATTTCGATAGATCTACCGAATTTAGCAAAAATCTCCCGATATTCGGGTTTGTGACACAAATTGATTTCCATCAGTCGAATGTGACTATAATATTTATTGGTCAATTTATTCACTTCCGTAATCGATACAACCGTGAAAATAACTTTATGTTCTCGTTTTTTGGCATACCTTGAAATTAAAATCCTGCACTGAATCCTTTGACGAGTAAGACAAACTTCGCAACATCCAAGGGTTTCCTTGGAAAACCACGATCCAACATGCATGTTGCCGTTGTCTGTTATCCTGCAAGAAATCTGGTTCAATGAACTCAATTTTGCTTTGTATTTAAGTGTAATGTTCAAAATTGGAACTGATTGTTGTTTGAAGAATTCAGACGAGTGATAAAGTACCTACCTACGAGTATATGTATAGTATAAAATTAAGTCACTATCCGCGTTTGTCTGTTTGTGCGCTTAGTTCTTCTAAACTACGCAACGCATTTTGATAGGGTTTTTACTATTATTTAGAAAATTTCTTCTGGGAGGTTTACAAGTATAATACATGCTTATTATATTTATAGAAAGTAGAGAAAAGTCGATGTTTTTTAATCAAGTCGTAAAAAATACTTTTTCGGGAACTACATTGCTAACCGCTGGCTAAACCTTATGAGATACACCAAAATAATGTACTACGGAATTGTATATCTTTAAAAGGCCTACAGAAAAGTCCATGACGCTATATGTCTATCTCTTAAGGATAACCCCCAGTAACACCGGGTACACGTCAGCTAGTAATATAATATTTTTAACAGAATATTATTTTAATTACCTTTTCAACCAAAGATATTAGAAGAACGAGATATGCTATGTTGGCCGCCGGACCGTAGGCGGGGTACTACCTAATTAATACTATCGGGACGTGTACGCACAGAAATCTGTTCTATGTATTAATGCGGATACCTTAGCGTAAGCGAAGGTGTGCAGTAGTATTGGTGAACAAAACCGGCGACACTGGGCAAAACAATTCCACACAGTATGAACTGCTCATAGCACATCTCGTTCTTCTAATATCTTTAGTTTCAACGTTGGAACTGATTTGGTCAAGAATTCAGAATATCCTATGATTGTTCACAGGTCTGCAATAGTATAGATAATAATGCTTGGTAAAAAATGGTAAAAAAAATATTTTTTGAGCATTCCATCTATTAGGGACTGTTATCTCACTGGGACACTGGGACGGTGGTACAACCGTTTTGGACACCAATCTGAATGCACAGCACTCTATGGAGAGTATATACCAACAAGTAAAAGTTGAACACTGTATGAAGACTCACTCACTCATACACCATCATAGCCCAACTGGTTGTGCCATCGTTACCATGGTGTCCCGGTGAATTAGGACCCTTACGGAGCCGAACAAGAACCCTTTTCGGTTACCGGACTAAGTTCTTTGGTTGACCTCACAAACCATTTTGTAGTCCTCGCAAGTCCTTTCTTGAACTCGTAAATCCCTTAGTTGACTTCACCCTCTGTAGACCTCACAAGTCCCTTTGTTGAGTTATACTTTCCCCGTGGACTTCACAAGTTCCTCCGTGGACTAAACCCCTCTGTTGTCCTCACCCCCTGTAGACCTCACAAGTCCCTCGGTGGACCACCCCCCTTTGTTGTGAGTGTAGAATCTGGCACTGTGGCCCCAACAGCGACGGGTGAGTTCCTTTTATCCTATACTCCAATCTGGGCTTGTCTTATGTTCCAGAAGACCGGGTTTAAACATTGAGGAATACTGTCTATCAAGTTTAGCGGATGCAATAAAAATTAATTGTCCCATACAAAATTGGGATTAACATAGTTTGGGTGTGTTTCGTAGGGCTTCCAGCAGCAATACAGTGGAGTCGCAGTTTGACCGAGAGGAAAGACCCTGAGGAAAATTATTTTACTCAGGACATCCTAAAAATTAAAATAAAATGGGGGTCGTAGGGTAAATAAATAAAAGAATGACAATTTCAAAAACAAAAATGATATTTCTGTATTGTTACAAAGACAAGTTTATTCATAATATATATATACAAGAGTTATTAGTAAACAATTGCAAAACTATTACACAAGCGGCAATTAACTATCTGCCAACAGAGGCCACCACTGGACGAGCTGACCAGGTAATATACAGGTATGCGGGGATACGCTCTGTGAATGGATCGAACAGTGGAGATGGAGACACCACTGGGCCAGCTGACCAGCTGACCAGGTAATACAGGCATGCGGGGATACGCTCTGCGAATGGATCTAACAGTGGAGATGGAGAAACTGGATAGTTAGCCCTGGTTACAACAAAACAATACTTGATCAGAATAAATTAGCTCCTAAGCACTTCCCACTTCGACTATCCAAAAGTGTAATATTCTAAGCGCAACAACTTTACAGTAAAAAAAGACTTATAACAAAATATTCATCTAAAATTTCATATTTGCTCTTCTTTATACTGGGTTCACACATAAAAATTATTATTGTTATTTGCAAAGTTAGTTAAAATCACATACAATGTTAATGTATAGTATAAATCGGCTTTACTCCTAGGCGAGTGATGATAAATCACATTTCATTGTTGTCCGACCCGTCGCTTTCTGCAGAGTATTTGATCGCTCAAACAATGGACTAGTTGTAATACTGCCCACACCATTAATCTTTACCTCCTTTCGAACCAACCACACACTTTCAACTGTGGAACCAACCAGACATGCTACCACATGAGACCGGTATGTATCTTACATTGATTTGGACAGGCTGTAAACATGTCTTATATAAATACAAAAAAATATATATCTAGTGTAGTTCGCGTGGACAAAGAGATGTGTCTGTTAGCAGTACAGGAGAATGAATATGTTTTGGTGGTGGGTTTAAGAAAACCTGCCGATCTACACGCCACTTTGTCAAAGAATAATAACACATAAAATACTAATTAAATGGTAGCTGCTTTCAGTTCTCAATGAATCAAACAAAACTTATTTATGATTATTTAATGAAAGCCGTTGAAACATTTAAAAATAGCTCAATATTAATTACTCTTTTTCCCCTATATACACAGTAAAGTTCAAGTGGTTGGTTTGTTTCATTGAAAATCACCCCGACAGCTCTGAAAACAAACTATCTTCAACAAATAAGAGAGGTCACAACGCTAAATGCCTTCAGACAATATGTTATAATATATCCTTATATTATGCCATTATAAATACAGTAATTTATGCATAAAGTGCACCAACAAGTAAACCAGTGAGAGATGCGACTTTAAACCGCTCCTAATATAATTATCCCACTGTATTCAGTTTCTAGTACAAAGAAAACAAAATACTATTTCAAATTTAACCATTGTATCTTGTATATTAGTAAGTTAACACTCGCCTCGTAAGCATTATCACTTTTATAATTGCTTTTCTTTTTCGCTTTGCTTTTAAACTATAAACATTCAAATATAAGTAGTATAGTGCAGAAATCAAATTATCATTACAATAAATATAAAATTGTATATGCAAAGTGAGCCTAAAATATACCAAACACAGCGACAAGAATGACAGTATCCAAGAGTTGAGAGTTATTTTCAGGAAGGTCTCCTGTGGGGCGGAGTTGACATTGAAGTCACAATAAGCAATGTATTTAAGATGATTATTATGTATTCCAGTAGTGAGAACATACACCAGGCATAAAAAAATATACAAAACACCTTGCGCCTACTTTTCAAGGTCAATCATAATGATAAATTTTCAAGCTTCCTATCATATTTACTAAAAATATTACACGGCAAGTAAGCAATGTACAAAAATCTGAATAATTTAGCAAAAATTATGCACTCATGAAAATTAAATTAATATAATTTTTCATTCATTGTGACTGTTTAAGTATGTGAAGAAATCACCCGCTCTTTCGAATTGCCTACAGAACATTGTCCTGTTGAATATTACATCTATTATTACCTGTGGCGTGTATAATCTATCTCAGACTCAGGGGTAGAGGTGGAGATATCAAATCATACTAGATAGCAATTAGACAGCTCGTTACAAAAGAGAAAAATAATTTAAATACATGCGTATAGCACATTAGCGAGAGAGAGAAAGAAAGTCAGGTGTTCACATTTGACCAGCAATCGACGACAGTCCCGGGCGAGATGGCTAATTGTAGATCTTGATGGCCTTCTCCAAGTAGTTGATGCGTGATCGCTTTGGTGTCTTGTTGATGTGCTCCAGCCCGATCCAGGGGCGCGAGGCGGGATCTGTAACACACACAGACACACGCAATTAGGGGGCGGCCCTCGTACACAAGAAAAACCACAACATCATGCATCACTAAAAGCTATCTCCTCTGGAATGTATATTGGTTTGTTAAGAGATCTATGCTACGGCATTCAGTACTACTATTCATTTTAAATATTTAATATTCTAGAAATCCATCAATCAATAATTACTACAAATAGGCCATTTGCCTGAAATGAAATTAAAAAAGCTAATGTAATTGAAATATGAAAATTAATCTCTTGCGACACTAAATATTTGCTTACATTTAATTAACATGCTTTTTATCAAATTATTACAAGCTAGCGAGACTTGAGAGAGAAAATAAACAAAATTAAAGAATATCTAGTAGGTAATATGTGCAAACAAGAGTTAAACTAAGAAACTGAAATTGAAAAAACAATAGCTTGAATAAGATTTGAATTGAAAACAAGCCATAAATAGCAGCCTACAAATGCATTCAAACGACACAAAGAAAACATACAAAACAAGTTGGGATGTTTCTTGGTCAGATCTTTAACACGGCATATACAATATTCCACGAGGTTTATCCTTCTTTACTCTTATCCATCTGCGGTCAGATAGATACCTTCTCCCCAAATCGTATAGACAAGTACTCAACCAGATGCAACAAGCCGATTGCTATAGCCGACATCGTTCCCAAAGCGTAGGCAGTTGGCAATATGACAGTAAGAAGGTGGTATCCACTCTGATTGCACTGGATGAGAAGCGAACTATTTATATGTATTGTTTTGTATAATATATGACCAGGAAGCAAGCAACATACTTGGATTACCATTTGTCTTAAGCTCGTCGAGGTTCATTACAAACTCCTCATCTGTGATGTATGTGAGTCTGCCATTGGCCACTATTGCGAATTTGAACTGTAAAATAAATCATATTGACACTCATATTAAAACATTTTACCAAATATGCCAAGTTATGGGCATATAAGTATAGAAAATAAAAGGACATTATGAGATGATTGAAGCTGGTTTAATACAAGGGACTTACCTTGTCCCATTCCTTCTCGGGGATGTCGAGCTTCTTCTGAAGTCGGTACTGCACATTGACAAAGCGCTCGTGGTGCTTCACCTTGATGTAGAAAGGGATTCCAAACGTAGAGTACACTTGCTTGTAGAAGTGGGCACAGGGGACCAGCATCTCGTCTTCCTGTTAGCACAACAATAAACAACAAACATTATTCATTGACAACTCGCCCCATCGCTGGTTTACAAGTGACGATAAGTTTGCTAAGTATATCCTGGTAAAATGTCATATGGTTTCATAATGGTAATATGGTTTCAGAGCAAAACTCTAATTAAACTGCAGAATTCACAAATTGATAAAAAAATACTAATTTTGGTTATGCGGTTATGTTGTGTATCTGTCTGTAACTCCAGTTCAACAACTTTTGCTTTGAAATTAAACTTCATTTTCAAAATTGGAAGTGTTAGTTTGGAGAATCCAGACAAGCGATAAAGGGCAAATTATGAAACCAAAGGTTGCGACCGCAATTTGAAAATTGGAAGTGTTAGTTTGGAGAATCCAGACAAGCGATAAAGGACAAATTATGAAACCAAAGGTTGCGACCGCAATTTGAAAATTGGAAGTGTTAGTTTGGAGAATCCAGACAAGCGATAAAGGACAAATTATGAAACCAAAGGTTGCGACCGCAATTTGAAAATTGGAAGTGTTAGTTTGGAGAATCCAGACAAGCGATAAAGGACAAATTATGAAACCAAAGGTTGCGACCACAATTTGAAAAGAGACTTTTAATTTTTTATTAATTATTTTATTTATTTAATTATTTTTATATGAAACGTCAAAAAAAGTGAGGTGACATTAACATTTGTAATACATTTGTAATACATTTGTAATTCATTTGTAATACATTTGTAATACATTTGTAATACATTTGTAATACATTTGTAATACATTTGTAATACATTTGTAATACATTTGTAATACATTTGTAATACATTTGTAATACATTTGTAATACATTTGTAATACATTTGTCTAATAAAATAATATAGTTTTTATATATGTTTTCATTATCAATAATTTTTCTTTTTTTAATGTTTGCATTCAAAATGTTTGTATTTAAAAAACATATTGGAATGTACGCAGACACTAGTGACGGTGGTTACCTTAAGATTGAGCTCGTCGGCTGGGATCTCCTCGATGCGGAAGTTCTTGGGAGTGGTGGAGTTGAGCTGGTCGAGGGGAAGCTCCATGTCGGGGCCAGGCAACAGCTTGTGGCAGGCCACCTCCACAATACGCAGCTTGCCGCTGCCCTCGGCACCCCCGGCCAGCTCCACCACCTTGGCCGCCTCCTCCAGGATGTGCTCCACGCGCCCGCTCTTGTTGGGGTACAGAATCAGCTCCTTGTCTTCCTTGTAGGTGGGCCCAACCTACATCCAATCAATCCATCATTAAACTAAGAAAATGACGGATTCCATGTATGTATTAGTCAAACACTATATAGAAAATGAAACGCTGTGTGCATCACTTCGTCAGGCAGACAAACTGAACTTTAGGAATTATTACAAGGAAATGATTACCAAACTTTGACAATAGAGAAGGCAAAAGAAATAGGTACATATTTATATCTTCTTTTTTCAAATACCTAACTATGTATAATAAATTAGAAGCATGAATTTTGCCACTGAAATATACAATTTAAAATTGTCAAACAGATCAATTTGCTAACCCAAAAGATTCTAGAACAATTTTCCGCTATTTTAATCTTCTTTCAGTCATGGACAAAATGAAACCTCTTTCAACACAATTTTTCTCAACAATAGACCAAATTCAACATCTTTCATTGAAATTTGAATAATTAACACCACAACCAAGTTGGATAGGATAAACTCACTACTTTTTAATTTCCACTAGTGCTAAAAAATGATAAAATAAAGGGAAGTACTTACCCAAGTACATTTAAACTGCTTTTTGTTGTCCAATTCGTTAACTTTGATGGTTAATAATTGATAAAATAGTTTTTTAGGGCACTTCGGTTTACAGTACGTTAATAGTTCTTTAAGATTTCCTTCATAAGAATATTTTAATGATTGCCCCGGAGTGTCTTTATAACTGAAATAAAAACACGCATTGTTAACAAAAACATGTCACTGCAAAGTGAAAGAATAGATGAAACAGTCATAAACATTATTTTCCACACATTTGTTTTAAATTTGAAATACGTTATATTATAATGACTTACTTTTGACACCTAAAGAATTGAATTAAATAAGGATCTACATTCAGTCTCTGTCCAACAGCCCGCGCCATCTGGTCGTAGCTCATCTGCATGGATAGTTCTTGTGTGAATCTGTAACCAAACAAGCATTTAGTACACGTTATACACAGAATAAAACTCAAAGCACATAAGCTCATTCAATGGTGCACAGAGGCAAACGCTTGTCCCTTAACAACGCACGTTTCACATTTGTCTAGGATGTATCTTTTTTTTCGACTCGTTCTTATGCTCAAAAGTTCAGCACTGATGCTGTTTTGTATTTCTACCTCCACAGCACAACATGCACCATGTTCATTACCGAAAAGATCTAAAAGATTAAGACCGAAAGTATCTGGGCCTCATTCAGTGATGGTTCAAAATACAGTTGGTTTGATTGTCCTCCAATATCAGAGATTAAATAATACCATCAGTTGACAGATCAACCATTTTGGCTGTCGAGGGTTTGGGCCTCTACAGATACGGTGATGGTTATACAGACAGTTGGACCATTATCCTTTCCAACAGTTGCCAAGAATGGACAAGCACCACCATCATCTTTGCTGGCTGGACCTCTATACACGTAGTGACAATTCAACAGAAGTTTGGCTAAATTCAGTCCTTGCTGACAGATAACGGACAAGGATAATGGACAAGTATTACCATCCTTTTGACTGTCAGTGTTTGGGCCTCTTTAGAGACGGTGATGGTTCAACAGACAGTTGACAATAGACACCGACCGAGTACCACCATCACCTCGACCGTCAGTGACAACTCACCCGGGATCGTTGGGGATAGTCTTGTCCACGAAGTGCACCTCCACCTTGAAGAAGATGTACTTGAAGTAATCCAGGCAGGTGGGCAGCTCCAGATCATCCTCCTTCTCCTCTTTCTCAAACACAATGATGTCTCCGTCCATCAACTCATCCAGAACCTGCCAACTCAATTCTATGTATTCTATTTTGAAGATTTAATGTACTACATCCTCTGTGAGGACGCTACGTATCATAATACATATCACCATGGCCATACATATATACAATACATAATAATTGATAGGAGTAATTTTAAAAAAGTAAATGCAAAGAGCGTGTAATGTATAAAATTAAATCTGCAAAATTATTAAAAGTATTAAATTGCTTAAATTTTTTTAATGTATTTAATATAACATGTTTGTTAAATGAAAGTGAAACTTGTTTATTTCATGCCATTTTTATTGTTTAATTGTTTTGTCAAATGACTCGTGGGCTTCATTATATAGACTTTAAAATGCCCACCCATAAAAAAACATGTTTTCTCATATCGACTATTCCTAATTAAACTTTTAAGATTTAAAATGACTAAATATTGCACATTTCATTAATATGCATGTTCTTCATTACAAAAATCTCTAGTTATTTTATTTTAATTTACTAAGATTCTTATATGTTATACATTAATATTAAAATACCTAATAAATTATCTAGTTAAAATGTTGCTTTGATGAATAATACAGAGTATAAAATAAATAATACATACATATTTATTGGGAACATTGTAGAAGGAAAGCATCGAGGATTCAAGATTTTGATTACAGAATATAGTTTTGATAATACAATACTTACCTTCCAATAATATCCGATAATTGCTAAAGTGTTATAATACAGAATACATAATACATAATAATATATGGGTGAGAGGTGTTTACATTTAAAGATATGTAAATATAAAATCATCTATATCAGTACCTTTTCTAGCGGCTCGTTGTAGTTGCTGATCTTTTCTACAAAGTCCGGTTTGATTTCTTCGTAAAGTGTCAGCGCCGTGTCGGGGGGGAAGCCTGTAGCAGATTTGTCATAGTCAAATAATTGCAAGGAAATGGGTAGCCTTTAGTATTCATAAACATGGCTATGTTGTAAACGTTTAAACCCCGTTAAACCATGACTCTCGGCCTGTTTTAGCTTCTGATCATGTTGTGATCAGCCGTCAACCTTTATGTTAGACAACTGTTAACTTTTTACAGGAAGCAAACACCTGTGTGGTCAGACATTATAATTTAAATAAAAATATGAATTGATTACAAGCTGAAACGGGTTGAGAATTGTCCTTTAATGGGGGACCTTCAAATGCAAAAAAAAATCAAAATGACACTGGTTTTGAATGGTTTGTGTGAATATTCAATATTCATGTTGTGTGGTCACGCCGCAAACAACTTGTCACGCACAGTCCGTACACATATTACTGAAATCACGAGACCTGTCTCGCCACAAATCACTATTGAATTAAAAAACAGTTGCTATCACAACCAAACAATTGATGCAGCTGTCATTTTTACATCCTGTCAATCTCTGTTGAAGTTATAAATAGAGATTGATTGAAAATCCTTCACACAAGCAACTGTTATAAAATGGTGATTTGTAAACTGTACTGTGATACCAGAAAGAGACATAACATGTAGAGAAGATGGAGAGGAGAAACACTCACCGGCCCTCTTGTTCAGTATCGGTATCAGGTCGGTGAGCTTGTTGGAGATGGGCAGGTAGTGGTGGCCGCAATAGTGGATTTTCTTGTTGCGCGGGTTGTACATCTTGAAGAAGAGCACCACATCGTTGTCCTTATCGAAAGGGGGGAGGGCGGTGAGGCCGAGATCGGGCGGCAGCAGCTCCAGCAGGATGCACCAAGTGGGAGTGTTCTCAGTCACGTCCAGGATGCTCTTGTGCAGGTCGTTCACTATGTCCAGACAAGTAGGCCGGCAGGTCTGCAACACAAGGATGTTTTAATTAATCGCTTTCAAAAAGTCCATGATCAGTATATGTTGGGACTTGGGCATTTTTGCCAAAGTTTGTACCCGTTTTATTATGCGTTCCATTTCCGTTACTTTTATGTTTCACTTCTAAGTTTCCACCAACATCAGATTACTAGAAGGCGGGATTTTTATCAGTGCAGAAATTCCAGGACTAACTATCATAATAATATATGTACACAGAATTTGCACGGTTGTGGACAATCAGGACAGTAGCAATTCAACACACTTTTAAAAAGTTAAAACTAGGGTTATTTAAATGGGGCTACTTAAATGGGTTACATTCATTGGCCAGTTACCACTTTTAATGACTTTTCAAACGTATGTTGCATTGCCACTGAAGATGGGAGGTACAGGGTGTGCAGGTGTACTTACGTGATTGGAGCGCGCGCTAAACGGCCACGGCCTGATCTGCTTGATGGGGTACTTGAAGTTCTCGGCCAGCATCTCGAGGAACTCGGCCACGGTGGCCTGCTTCTGCACACGGAACACCTTATAGTTGGCCTTATCGGGGTCATACAGGTCGTTTCCCTGGTGCCCGATGAAGGCATCCTCCAGCAGCACGTTGACCGTCATGTACAGGTGCGCCTCGGTGCGCTCTTTTCTCCTGATCTAAAACACAACACATTTATTAATTTAATCCACTTACTGCCTACACATAGGAACTACGATATTATTTACTGCTCTTTATAATCAATCATATGCATTTAAAATATTGTAAGTCGGGGTGCAAAAACCACCAATCCAAAAAATTATATAATATTTACACCAATACCCGCTTTCAATTGGTCAAATTTTGATAGATTAATTTCTTTGGACATCCATAAGACCAAAGGTTCCCAACCTACAAAAGGATAAGAGCTACGTTTTACTGTTATTTTCATGGGGATCGACTTCTAACGAGAATCTTATAAGAAAATTTTTTGTTGCTTTTTTTCAAAATTATGACAAAATCATTGTCATTTTTTCAAATTATCAGGAGATTCGTGTCTTCATCCATTGTTGTAAATATATATATTTTTTTAATTTTAATCGTATTTCGAATGCAAAACAATGTCTCATATACAAAATAGATTAAAGTCAATTTCTACAAAAAAAACCTACCAATAACAATAATTGGTATGTCTTTTTATCGGTTGACTTTAAGCCCTCGAATTAATTGTATGTTTTTTTGTAGATAACATTGCATAGAATTCTTTGTACGTTTTTTGTACATAACGTTATTTGGATTTAAACCCTCGAATTATCGGGATCCACCAAATTTTGCTCCGCAATCGACTGATTAGTAAAACTTGCATTATTTCGACCTAAAAATGTGGATTGGCGGTTATGCACGCCGACAATACAAAACTTTAAGAAACAACAAAAAATTACCTTAAAAATAAATCCTTTTCTCATCCAAATAAATTCATTCAGTACACACACATTATAGGATTTATAACTGAAAAATGAGCGAGGTCAAAATGGTTGATATGTCATCACCGAAGAGAAAAACAGAAGTGTTTTGGGCGTATCTGTGTGCCAGAAATAGGGTTTCCTTCGGGTGAAATCGATCAAATATTGAATAAATTCTTTCCTGAACATGATATCAATTTCATTGGCCTGTCTGGGGCCTAGGAGTCTTATGCAAATTGGTGACATCAGTTTTCTTTCAAATCAGTATAGCTAACACTTCTCGGGATTATCTGTTCAGATTAAGTAAAGTATTGAACATGACACAGTTAGGTCTCAGCACACTCTCCTCACTTGATCTGCATTCACACATTGTCTTTACATACTCTTCAGCCAGCTCTTTAGTTTGCTCTGTGTTTACTAATCTCTTGCCTTCATACTTCAAACGTAACGACAGCACCACCGGGTCTAAAAGAAGACTCATCACAAAAATGGACTCTTGTATCTCGTGTCTTTGTTGCTTTAAGCAAGGTTAGGCAACATGAACAAATATATATTTTAGGCCATTCCTACACGGAGATACTTACAAGCAACTAGAGTTTTGTGCGACTAGCATACATGTCGCTTGTGAGTATCAGCCATACTATTTTGCTAGTACACAATGATACGCGTCAACAACGGGTTAGACGTCAGTTGCACGCTACTGACGATGCTGGTAGCACGCTATACTAGACTAGTTACCCATTTGACAGAAATAGTGTCCAAGCATCATGTAAATGTTAAATTTGTTCTGGAGGTGGGAAAATATCCATATTAATTAATTTACTAGAATACTTAAGAAAGGATTTAGCGGAGAAGGCGTGGATTGAGGTTGGAAAAAAAAGTCGATTCGACATCATTCTCATGTAGTTCTTTGGCGGCAACCAATGTCCTACAATTAATATTTATTTCGTTTTATGGGAGAACCCAAAATCTTCTGATCGTTTTTTATGCTTGTAATAAAAAAAAAAAGAATAACAATATTGTCTTCATCGCTAGAGTCACTTGATATTGTAACTCCACAACTGCACATGAAAAGACAACCTAGTTTAATATAATTGGGGTAGCGTCGTGCACGGAAACCAGCTTTAAAGAGTAGCATATCAGTAAGCGACTTGTGGTTGCATCACATTCACGAAGCTTGTAAGTATCTCGGTTTACGAATGACCTTAGTTTATTGAGTACAAAAAAGGTACCTACATATTCCATTAAGAGTCATAACAATTGACTGGTTTTATTTTTATTAGTATTTAATAATTTATTCATTAGGTTTCGTAAAAATTATTTTTGGCACTCACCATTTCAATGCGTTTTTCTTCATTTAGCCTATCAGCCAGTTCGCTGGGAATATCTGCGTGGGTGCATTCTTGTAAAACATGTTGTAATTGCGAATCCCTGGAAAAACACATTTTAAAATTAACTAAGCGTTGAACATAATAAAATCTATATACTGCTGTCAAAAAAAAGTAGACACTCACATAAAGCTTCAAACCAAACACAAAAGTAGGCAGTTTGATGCGAAACATTATTGAGATTATATACAAGCCTGAATATTTAATCAGTACAGAATAAACTACGGCATAAACATCTGCTCATTTACTAAAATTACTTTCAAAGAAATTAAAATAGAGAAACCAAATAGTCAGACAGTTTGTAATTGAAGTAACTAACTAGGTATTGCGAAAAGAATGGCACAACTTGAATGGGCAAGTTGTGTAACCATACAGCAATGCTGTGTAACTGGATACCAGAAGATAAAGGTCTACTAGTAAAAATGAGGACTTACCTAATATAGACCAACATGTAGGCGTTGGTGCAGTGACGCACAGTGAGCGCCATGTCCTCATCGTGGCCGCCGTAGTTGTGGTCCACCGCCTCTTGCTTGGAGCAGCGAGATACCACGTCATCGTCAAACTTGCACCACTGATAAAAAAAAATTGAATTAAATTAAATCACACATTCTGTAAAAGAGCAAAATACTCATTGGATTGTTGACAAATTTAAGTCAATAAAAGGTAAAGTGCATAGTGTAATTCGTGGACTTCGAGCAGGATAATTTTTCACTGCTCCTTTTCAACATCAAATTAAACTCAATGTTCAAAAAATGTATATACAGTATTCTCTCAGTAATCCGCTGCTCGATTATCTGACAACTATAATCTATTGCTATTTTTACCACGTAGTTGAAGGCACAAAATAAAGCTCTGTAATTCGCCTGTATTTAAATTTTAAATTCAGTAGTCCGCTGCGTGCCTACACTTGAGCGCCAAGCTTTGTACAGACGACAGGATAGGTTATCTTTCTCTTGGTTACACACTTGGTTACTATACCGCCGTCTAGCTTGCTAGAGCTGATCATGTTACCAGTCATCAGGGTTAATTATTGTTGTTTTAGGACATTTCTGTTAGTACTCTGTGTATTCTAGCAACTGTCACATCTTGTATTTCTGTTCAAGCAACTTAACTTTAAACCAACAAGTCAAAATTTTGTGGTACTTGATCTTACATGTTTTAATTATAATTCTCCGCTTAGACATTGGTCTGGTTTTTGGTGGGGCGAATTAGTGAGAGTACTGTATATTGAACTCCCATTAAGAATAAAATAGAATTTGTTTCAAATAAATCTGAAGGAATTCAAATTTTCATCCTGCTATGCTGCCCTTGGGGAATGGCAAAAGTGTGAAAATTTGATGGAGACCTATATCCAAAGCTGGACAAATGAAGGCTCATGAAGAAAAAGAACGGCATCCATTCTTTTGGATACCATAAAACCATGATTTTCAAAAGGTTTTGATTTGCTGAGTTTTACAAAGACAATTCTGACGGAGGTTTTTAGTCTGATGTTATTTAGTATGTGCCTCACCTTGCCGTCTCCCTTGGGGTTGATGAAGACCACGTAGTGCCCCCCGTGGTTATCTCCCGAGTGTACCAGGACGGCGTGCAGTGTGTAGTCGGCTGGGGTGGGTGGCTTCTCTTGCAAGTAGGCGTCCAGGTTTATGTGCTCGTAGAATTCAAACCTAAACAAACAGATTCGATGGTTAGTTTATTTGAGTCCAATTATTTGAATGTGTGTTGCCTTTTAAGCACATACAAATAACTATCCATGCACTACAGGGGCATGCAGTTTATAGACTGTAAAGCTTTGCATGTTCCATTTGTATCTTGGGTAATGCACAATTTTACAGCTCCTACATGAACTGCGCACATCTGTTGTGCATCTGCCCTATAGAATAAATAAGAACACTAGAAGGGCCCTCCATATAGATTTGAATAGAAACCAATGTCGCCACTGACTTAGTACCTTTCAGTTCTGGCCCATTTAGCACAACTTGACATTGTAAACATTTAGCACAGCCTGACTGAACCTACCCGGCTCAGAACAGATATTGTCTAGTGAGTCGGGTAGCGCACATAATTTGTAAACAAATATTGATGTCAATAAACGCCCGGGTTACCGGCAAATTAAATTTAAAAAATTAAATTTAAAAAATTAAATTAAATTAAATTGTATATTGCCATCCCGTTTCATAATTTCATAATAATATTGAAACAGTGTCCAGGGTATAAAATTCATGCAAAGAATTTATTTTTTTTTTACAGTGAATACCTCACAAGAGTCCCAACTGCTCCCGTCTGGAGCCAGTGAGACTATGGCATCCCCAATTGGGGGATGTTGTGAGGCTGAAGGTAAGTGGGGAAGGGAAAGAGGAAGGTGGGGAAGTACCTGGCTATTCAGATCTAGTCACTAAACACGGCTAAAGCCATTTGGAGCAACGTTTCAATTCTGAATGGTGGTCTTACACCAGGGCGATACTGGTAGTATCTTCCACTCTGGAACGTGCCACAAATATACTATATATTATTTTAATTAATTAATTGTGAAATAACACAAATTAATCAAATAAAATTTATTTGCGCACGCCGGGTTCGAACCCGCGACCTTCGGAATGGCAGTCCAATGCGTTACCACTGGACTATGCCGGCCGTCAGACTTGGTCAGACTAATGATCAGACTTGGCCACAAACTGGCATTTCTTGTGTTCTTCTTTATTCTATGATCTGCCCTGATAATTGACATTCAAGACTGTCTGAAAGAAGAAATGAGTGTACAGTAGAACCCTGTTAATTTGAACCCCAATAATTGTGACAGATAGCTGTGGCAGTAAATGCCGTAAAATGTATTTTTACATGGTTATTCATTGTCCTATTTCATATTAATATTTTATAAATCTTACACTAGAATCATGTATTTTTTAAATTTATTCAAGGGCCGGCCGCGCCTCTAATCATCCAAGAAAATTTGATTTACGCGGAAACATGCAATATTTTTACGAATTTACATCAAATATCTGAATTTAAAGGGTCGGCCTTATTGGAAATCGGTGGCGAAATTACGATTTATGCGTAAATATATTGTATTTTTACGAATTTACTTCAAATATCTTAATTTAAAAGGCCAGCTGCGACGGAAGTTAGCGGCGAAATTTCTATTTATGAGGAAATATATCGAATTTTTACGAATTAACTTCAAATATCCGAATTTAAAGGGCCGGCTGCAATGAAAATTGGCCGCGTAATTTCAATTTACGCGGAAATAAATCGTAGTTTTACAAATTTATTTTGAATATCTGAGTTTAAATGGCCGGCTGTGGCAGAAATCGATATTGATTTACGTGGAAATATATCTTATTTTTACAAATTTACTTAGTATATGTAAATTAAAAGGGTCGGCCACAGCGGTAATCGTCTGCGAAAATTTATGCGGAAATGAGTGGTATTTTTACAAATTTACGAAGGTAATCGGCTGCGAAATTTCGATCTCCATGCAAAAATGTCGTATTTTTATGAATTTACTTCGAATAACTGAACTTGAAGGCCGACCGCAGCAGTAATCAGCGAAAATTCGATTTATGGCTATTATTGGCTCAATGAGGATGCATCCCTAATAATAAGGTTAGGATAGGATGCGTTAAATTTTGGCTTAAAAGGAAGCATTTCAAAAGACAATATCTTTTTATGTTAGGTTAGGTTGCATGAAGCAAAAGGCAGGATCATATTAGTTTAAATTGCTCACTGCTCACCTATCATTAAACTTGACAGAGCAGTCGGTGAGGGGGTCGTACTGGAACCTCATGAGGTGCAGGTGCAGCACGGGTGGGAAGGAGGCGAATATGACCCCCTTTTCTGCCTCCTGCAGTCCGTGTTCCCCCGCATCGTACTTGTTCTCCCCCTCCAGGTTCTCCGTGCACACATAGTCCTTGAATGATTCATCAACTGCAAACAAACAAACAAATGTTAAAACAGTAATTATTATAAAGGCAGAGATTTTAAAAAAATCCTCCGACCAGCAATTAAAAAATTGTTAGTGACAGTTTCAAATTCTCAAATTATGTAAAGGGAAACTCCTCAATATGGTTTTTCAGAGGGTTTCTTATGTGGGAAAGCTTTATAACTTTACTAAAGACCCGGCAATGCTTCACTATTGCTAATGTTTTTCTCTGGCATCTCCGACTTCTATAACTACATCGACTTTAATGTGACTCTGCATCTCATTCGGGGGCAGAAATATTGCGTTCCTCGTATTCTTCGGGCGTCCCCGACTTCTTCCACTATTCAAACCACTCTCTAAAATCTCCTGTCACTAATAAGAACAAATTTTTAAATTTTCAGCGATATCGTTTGACTACTTTTTGAGTTATGCGAGCACAAACTTAAGCGGGCTGAATTTTTATACAAATCATTATGTAACTATTTGAATTGTAGGAAAGAAATAATAATCAAAGTTGCCACACACTTGCAATCATGGCCAAAAAGCAGCACTTGCCGGCGAGGCGACTCTCGGAACTAACCGCGCATGCCGTCTCTGACGCAGACCGGCCTCTTTGTAATTCTGCACCCAGGACAACAACACGTTGCTCCGAGCCGTGTCTCGCGCGGGTTCGGAAACCAAAACCGAAAACAGACTAACGTCTGGATAATCTCCCTAAAATCGTTACCTTTCGACAAGGAATATAGCAAACTCCTGACCATATTTCTCAGCGAACCTAACCATGCTTATTCAAGAAAATGGCAGCCTCACATTGCATCACCAATAGAAGAAAACTATGTAAGCTTGACCTTTCTACCCACTAATATGTGCTATCATAAACTCAGTGCCGATTTCGTAACTAAAATTCAGAGAGAGAGATCACAATTGGATTATACTTTGTACCTGTGATGTTACCATGTCCCGTACATATAAGATGTAATACTTTGTGTATGCTGTAACGAAGCCTTGCCATAATATAACGTTGGAAACTAACTGTTTTGTCATTACTGAACCCCTGTCTCGCTCTGAATGACGTAGAAGAAGATGATAACTGACCTCACGGCTTGAGTGAGAGTCGATATCGTGTCTTCGAATGAGCTAGTCCGAGGTGATGTCGATCGACTGGTACTCAAATCCTACATATCTAATTATATTGCACTAGCAGCTAACATGTAACAGCCTGCCACTTATTATATTAAACTGAACCGTATTATGTAGCAATATATTAAGGAGATAAATGTTCAAACGGGGAGAACATTTACCTATGGGTTTTACATATAATACAAAGTTCACTCAGCATTTATGATTGCTGGATTGATATGATATGATATGCTAGTAAAACTCTTAAATATTTTTTGGATCATTAACCCATTTACATCTGGACAACAGCTGAAAATTGAGTTAACACCTTTACTCAGGGTGGCTAATACGTATTTATAGTCTGTCCCTCTGAAGGTGCCATCCCCCTTGCATTTCCTTTCATATTTTTTAACAAGGATCATTCTGCAAAAAATATCTCAGTTTGCCCTTCACTAGTACTTAAAAAATATATGGAAATCGATCTTACAGGAAAATAGATAGTACGTAGTAGGTATTGCTTACTATTTTTCTTTCCCTTGATATTAAGTTGTATGTCATAAAAGGTCTCCAGCCTGGTGCTGGAGCAATTGACATTTTTACACTTGATGTACGAGGTCATCTTGCCTTCAAACAGCTTGGGGACGGTGCCCTCCACACAGGTGCCCTTCATTTTGCTTTCTAATTTATCCAATAACACCTGGAAACAGACAACAACAAAACTAATTAGACCATAATACGGGCGTGTGTCTAGTGTGGTAGTCGAAAAGCATGTAAAAACTGTACACATTAATATTTCATGAATAAAGAAAAAAAAAAAAAAAAAAAAAAAAAAAAAAAAAATTAATAAATAAACAAAACAAACCTTGGAAGACGCTCACTGATAATTTTAATAATATGATGTACGACAAAAGGCACAATTATCTATTGAATTTTAAATGCATTATAATGACATTAATGGCTATAAAATTGTGACGACAGATAATACGGAGTAGAAAATTAAAATTGCTTAACCAATAAAAATATTTTTCAAGGTTTGCAAATTTTGTAATAAATGTTTTTAAATAAAAAATTAAGTGACAATAATTTTTACAATACCTTTGGTTAGTTAAATTTTTAAATTAAATTAAAGTTTTAAACTTTATCTATATTATATCTATGTTTTAAAATTTTGATTATAATTGCATTATGTCAATTTGTAACACTAAAATGCGAAAGTGTCTTTCAACTACATTCAAAAACAAAAAATCTATTTGAAATTGAATGTCAAGCAGGAATATTTGAAGACATGATAATATTATTTAGTGTAGGCCCCAAAAGTAATTGCACATGTTTAAAGACAATAAGTGGTTTAATTACCCTGAGGAATTCCTGCACGTCGTGCTGCATGAAGGAGTCCACCGTGTCCCAGCCGAAGCTCTTAGTGAGCTTCTTGGTGCCGACGGGCTTGTCAGAGAACTGCAGCTCGTGGAAGACACGCTGGAGGGCCAGTGCCACCGACCTCGTGCTGTCGTCCGACTCCGTGGGCATCTTGTACACGGCCTTGCGCAGCTGATTTGTGAAGTATAGCGTCTGCAGGAGCGAGTTCATGTAGCAGGTGGCTCCCTGGTTCTTCAGACCTGGATACAAATTACATTTCAGACATCACAGGAGTTATTGTTGATGTAAGATCATGTACTACATTATAAGCACTGATGTCGGAAGATATAGATATGCCCTAATGCAAAGTCTGGATATCATTTTGACGAGCTGGAGGCAAATCACGTGCCAATTATTTAAGCACCAGGAAGTTTAAATAAACTACGACATCATTCGTACTTCGACCGCCGATGAACACACATCGAAAAAATTCTCAATTACATATGTCATACAGCGACCAATGCATGCATTTGTAAAAAGGACTATTTCTTTGTAAGTAGGTTTTATTTTCGAAGACTTAACCACTCAGAACATTAGAACGTCAAAAGACGTAAATATGATAATAGCGGTCAAGACATTAGAACGTCTTTTCACGTAAACGCGCGAGATTTTACAAAAATCGATTTATTTCCATCACTAGTATACGGATTGCCATGATTTAAAAAACAGAGTATCGATAGTGAATAACGCTACGCGTCTGTATTCAAGAATATCTATGGAATGTAGAGGTGCATTATCTAAGTCGATTGGATCTGTCATCTTGTTCGTTCATAATTTATTGCGTTTCTAAATAATTTATTAAAAATATTTTAGTTTGGACGGTTAATATTTTGAGGTGACTAATAGTTTTTAATTATATTTCTTCAATATATAAAGTGTTATTTCTTTATGATACTCAGAAAAAAGTACATTTTTCACAGCTTTGAAATAATGGTCAGCGATTTTTACATATTTTTGACGTTTTCAGAAAATGTATATTTAGAAACGCAAATATTTACGTATAACAATACAATACGATAGTGAATTTCATAATCTTTCCAAAACATTTTTTAGAATGAGGCTACGTTTCCCAAAACGTGAGTTATGAAGCTTTTAACAAAACTCGTAAATATCACAAAAATTTTCACGTTTTGACAGTTCGCAAAGGAACACAAAGCAAATAATAGTCTTCGTCCGAGAGGTTAATAGACTTAATAATTCTGCAATGCGAGTTGCCTGTAGACTGTCGGATTCATTTATGTATTGACAAATCACTGAAAGAGACATGCCCATGTCACTACCCCCACTCTGCACAAGTTGGTTTGTTCCCCTCGCCCTTATGGAAAGGTCTATCTTTTCTTCTGTGATCATAGGCTTTTGTCAACATTTTTTGCAGTAAATCTTCATTAGCATGTATGAAAAAAGAAACTGCTGGTAGGGAAACAGATAACAAAAACAAATTAAAAGGATCTGCCTAAAAAGATGTCATGTCGATGTTGATGATGGCAGTTGGAATTTTCAATGGAATTGGCAATTTTCTTTGTCCATATTTTCGAGCTAGGGTGGAAACCATATTACTACGTACAGTCAAATAATTTAAAAGTAGCTAACTAACTTGGTACAGTCTGAATCAACCAGTTTTGCAGAAGAAAATCAGCCTTTTTAATTATATTTCCAAAATTTAATTTCTATTCTAAGATTCCATGTGTGAAAATATATAAAACCAAAAGAGATTACATCATTTTTACGTGTTTGAGAAAGTTTGCATCAAAGTAAATGTTATTTGTATCAATTTGCTGATAAGAAGAATTATTAATGACCATATTAGCAGGTGTTAAACATACCGACGTATCCTGTGTGTTTCTTGGAGTCCCAGGAGACGCCGTGCGGGGCTTCGGCAGTGACGTGCACCTCCAGCGTGATGGTGTCATCCTTCACGTAGCCCTTCTCCGGGTCCAGCACGTCATTCCAACCCATGAAGTGAGAGAAGCCCCAGTCATTCTCTTTGCTGCAACACAGAAAAAACACACACCAGTTCAATAAACACTCAGTACCTGTTGACCCATTTTCTCCGAGCGGTTTCAATTTATGGCCGCTATCTTAAGGCTTTTCCTCTGGGCTGCCATAATTTATACCTTTCGACAGCATGCTTACTTTTATGTGAATATTAGCAAATATTTGAAAATTTATATTAAATAAAAGCAAATAGTTATTGCATTTTTACTACATCAAAAAATTCAGGACAAACATTAACTCAGTTACTGCGGTCAGATTCAGTCAAAATAACTTGGGTCAAACATACAGGGTTGTCCGGTAGTAAAGTGCACTAACTTCAGGAAGTGATTCTACATGATGGTAGAAGTAAAAAAGATAAATAACTTTTTAGAAATTCGTTTTAAGGTAGTTTTTAGGTAAAAAAAAAAATGAGAATTGTATGGAAAAATAAATATTCTTCTATGGAAAAATATTTTTGTTATGGAAAAACAATGCAATTCCGAAAAAAGTTTGTGCACTTTATCCGCGGGCTCTCTGTATATGGATTTATCAACCCTCCATACTGCTCATACTGCTATAAATAATAAATCTCAATAATCTAATCTAACCCTCTTCTTCCTACCTATTTTTCCATGAGAATAATGTTATTTTTGTCACCCCAGATAACCAATCCCATGTATTGTATTGTACTGTATTCAATTATTTAAGTTAAGAAACAATGTCAGGCTATTGTAATTTTGCATAGTAGTTGATGAAGCAAAACCACAACTTTTGAAATGAAACAGTTTGTTGTACTAAGTTAAGTTATTTCAATCCGCCCTCCGCCCTACTGCACATCACTGCACATCAAGAATAATGTTAATTCTCCTTTGCGTTGTTACGTGCAGTGTGAGGTCCGACAAAATAATAATTAAAACAATACTACATACTACGCAGCCCTTCTTAATCTTAATCTATTTTCTTTTATCATTACTTAAATGTACTGCTCACATGCTTGTTTCCCAAAAATAAATTACTGTATTTTTTTTCTAAACGGTATCCTGGCAGTCTGCCTGCTGAAGAAGACTATAACTCACAAGTAGAAGAGGTGCTGGATCTTCCTGAAGAAGGGCTCCGTCTCGGGTTTGTGGCTGAGCAGCTTGAGCTCGGCGATGGCATAGCACGACCAGCTGTTGGACTCGCTCTCGCCATTGCACTGCAGGAAGAAACCCAGCGATTTCTGATGGCGGTTGTCAGGCAGCGTCTGGCGCGGCATCACCATGATCTTCCAGGGCAGGTTGCGCACGTAGCACGGTGGCGACAGCACCGACTCCTTGATCTGGCTGAAGTTGGGTACCGTGAAGCAGAACGTGGCCTCGGCGCGAGCCTCATCATCCACCATCTCCGCATCCTAAATCATAACAAACTCATTAGACGAGGCACAATTAAGGAGCATGCAGAAATTCCCCAGGCCAAAGATGTTCTATCATTTCATCACACATTACACAAAATTGTTTGGAACTAGTGAGACCTCTGCACTCCCAGCTGGGGAACAATATAAGGCAAAAGGAAAGAAGAAGAGGGGTAAGGAAAGTTGTTTGGAACTAGTGAGACCTCTGCACTCCCAGCTGGGGAGCAATATAAGGCAAAAGGAAAGAAGAAGAGGGGTAAAGAAAGTTGTTTGGAACCAGTGGGACCTCTGCACTCCCAGCTGGGGAACGTTATAAGGCAAAAGAAGAGAAGAAGAGGAGTAAGGAAAGTTGTTTGGAACCAGTGGGACCTCTGCACTCCCAGCTGGGGAACGTTATAAGGCAAAAGAAGAGAAGAAGAGGAGTAAGGAAAGTTGTTTGGAACCAGTGGGACCTCTGCACTCCCAGCTGGGGAACGTTATAAGGCAAAAGAAGAGAAGAAGAGGAGTAAGGAAAGTTGTTTGGAACCAGTGGGACCTCTGCACTCCCAGCTGGGGAACGTTATAAGGCAAAAGAAGAGAAGAAGAGGAGTAAGGAAAGTTGTTTGGAACCAGTGGGACCTCTGCACTCCCAGCTGGGGAACGTTATAAGGCAAAAGAAGAGAAGAAGAGGAGTAAGGAAAGTTGTTTGGAACCAGTGAGACCTCTGCACTCCCAGCTGGGGAACGTTATAAGGCAAAAGAAAAGAAGAAGAGGGGTAAGGAAAGTTGTTTGGAACTAGTGCAACCTCTGCACTCCCAGCTGGGGAACGTTATAAGGCAAAAGAAGAGAAGAAGAGGAGTAAGGAAAGTTGTTTGGAACCAGTGAGACCTCTGCACTCCCAGCTGGGGAACGTTATAAGGCAAAAGAAAAGAAGAAGAGGGGTAAGGAAAGTTGTTTGGAACTAGTGCAACCTCTGCACTCCCAGCTGGGGAACGTTATAAGGCAAAAGAAGAGAAGAAGAGGAGTAAGGAAATTTGTTTGGAACCAGTGGGACCTCTGCACTCCCAGCTGGGGAACGTTATAAGGCAAAAGAAAAGAAGAAGAGGGGTAAGGAAAGTTGTTTGGAACTAGTGCAACCTCTGCACTCCCAGCTGGGGAACGTTATAAGGCAAAAGAAAAGAAGAAGGGGGGGTAAGGAAAGTTGGAAAATAAAGTACAGAAATGTGAAATTAGCCTCGGAGTTGCTGATTCCATAATAATTATTGTATTGGGCTTGCCGCAAAAAATAAATTGTAGATTTTATTTCACTCAACATTTTATTTAATTACTTTAACCATGGCAAAAATATTTCTACCATAATAAAAAAAAAAAAATTACAAATTGAACAATGATTATAGAAAAATTCAATAAGTTCACTTCACTTCAGATAGTATCCTTTTCTTTTCACTACATTGTGTCTATGTATAAGGTTTAACTTAACTTAACTTCTACTACCCTAACATACAATTCTGCCCCCATGGGCGGAACAAATCCCCCTTAAGAGTCTCAAGTTAAATTTACCAAATGTACGTATGACGGCAGAATAACACCTTATTTTACACGTCATTTTACACCTGTATATATATACCGTCAAGAGCAATATAACGATTAATTTATTGGACAATTTGTATAGCGCCGCTTTTGTGAGATATCACCTCAGGGATATCTTTATACAACTGTTCCGAGATATTAGGACTTTTAGGTTTAATATAATTTTTTACTAAAGTTAAATATATACTTTTTTTTGACATTATTTTTTTACTTAAGTATTTGTGCTAGAACTCATTTACACCAAAAACCCTCATATTATGTAATCATGTGTAGAATGTGAGAAAATGCCACTAGAAAGTCTTTAAATACACTGTTATCACCTAAAATGTTATTTCTTGCAAATAGCCAATACAATATTCAAATGCAGCAAAATGCACTTAAGATAATGAAGGGATATAAGATATACTCTCGGTAATCTAAATTATATTTGACAAACCTATGAAAACATACTAGGCAGGATCATAACAGATATTAATGTGATTATTTGCATCTTCCGATAGTCTGAAGACATCCATATTCTGTTGAATGTAAACTATTTCATTTGTGTTACAGACCTGAATAGCGGCTCCGGCGACATCCTGGTTCTGTGGTCCCATCATCACCTCTCCGTTGGGGCCGCGGTCAGTTATGTCCCCGCCTCCCGTGTCAGTCAGAGTCTCTATTGTATCCACTTGAAAAACAAACCAACCTCATATTGAACCTCCAATCCAAAATAAACACATTCATTTCAGGACACAAAAAAAACATTAATGCCAACTACTATGTACATACTAACTATTTTCATATACAATTTTTCTAATAGTATTTACACATCTATCAAAAATATCTTCTAAGCAAACATATTAGTTTACAACAGACATATTATAGCCAGAAACATTTGTGAAAGTCACGCTGCCTTGCAAAGCCAGCACCCTATAAAACATGTCAATTCACCAAGTAAGGCATGCTACAATGTTACTAGACGATTATTAATCAGTGGCAGTTTTCTCTAATGTGCGTTCGTGCAGTGAACTCCCTTAAAAAATATAAGGAATGAAACACGACAAACTTGTATCATAATTTTACCAAACTTTAAACAGAGCGCCAATCAAATTTTGTGCTAAAAAATCCACCCGTCCAAATGATACTGGCACTGCCCAAGAGGGAGTCCAAAATGAATCCAGGATCCCATAGGTGAGTTAAGAATAGCAGTACCTACGAGACCTTCCGTCATATTTCTCTTGGTTGATACAAAACATACTAGTAGCGCCAGAGTGGTAGACCTGAAATACTTGTTTTTTTTTACATTAGCTCCACACAGGAGGCTCTGAGGAAAAAAATTCCCTGTGTGCAGGGTTTTTTTAGGGAAAGGAAGGAGAGAAGTTCTGGGAAGGAAAAACGAGGGGTGTCCATCCCTCCCACTGCGGTGCAAGGCGATGAGTCGTAAGAGAGTCCAGCTAGAGAGGTCAAAGGACCCCTTCAACCAGTCTCTCTCAATCCGACTCACCACACAGTAGGTGGGCAGACGAATCTACCGCCAAGACCAAGACAAACCTCATCCCATGAATCAGTAATAGTATTTTGCAAGAATCAGCCGACTATTAATTAAGTAGTTAATTGTTACTAGGTCTAATCTCTGTTGCAGTGATGTGATGAAATACCTTTAGATCTGGGGATAAATGTATATATAATTTGGAAAAGACCAACATAGAATCTTTTCATATATCTGAGGGAAATTTTTTCTCCGTTTTCAATCTTCGATTGAATTCCCAATGAGATAGGTAACGAACCGCCACTGGTAATGGTAGAAATGAAACAATATTTCAATAAAGGAAAAGATGGCAGGTAATCGTATTGATGGCACAAACCTCCAATGCCCTTGAGTGCTCTTGGAATGTGGCCAAATAACACTTATTATGAATTTGCAACTGAGATAAGCTAACCTGTCTCAAAAATAATTGTGGATTAAGTGATAAACCTGATTTTTCGCAAATTTGATTGAATTGACAAAATTGATTTTACCCTCAGAGACAGTAAAAAGCGTAGACATAAGAAACAGTAGACATGCCATAACACACCATCTGCCTATCATTTCGACGAGCTGGAGGTAAACCAAGCGACAATCATTTTGGTCCCAGGAGAGTTGAATAAACTATGAAATTGTCGAGCAAGCATTGAAATAACCAGACCTTGCGCAGAAAAGAAAGGTGACAGTTTGCGGGGCAGTCCATTGTGGGACTTTTCTATGCAGGGTCTGAATGTTCATTTTTAAGCAAACCGACTATTACTTATCACATTCGGTTCATTAATATATTTCTACAATATCAGGGATGTGTGCCTTGTGCCCTTTAATAAAATACACAAATAATTGTTTCTTTTACTTTCATAACGTTTTGTATTCCTCCGTGGTATAAAAGCTATGCATAAATACATAACTTTTCATAACGTTATGGTGTTTAATGCCCAGCAATTCGAATGGGAATGCGTACCGCAGCACGTCTGCTCAGCCACACTGAATAAAAACAGCCTACTTTGTGTTATTCACGGTCATAGATTGGATAATACACCGGCTCTAGAACTAGGTGCAAATGAGGTGTGGTGATCAAAACTTTGATGAAAATTATGTATGAAATAATTCACATAAATTAATTATAATTAAGAGGCTGCATTATGGAATCCCCACTTCCGGCTATGCTGTGTGACTGTCTGTAATGGTGATAAGTACCTGGCTAAGCAGATCTGGTCACTAAACATGACTACAGCCATTGTGTTTCATTAAAAACAACGGCATTCACATAGCGTAAATTATATAAAGTATAGTGAAATAACTCATTTGTAAAATCATCTTTAATTAAATAATAATAACAAAAACCTGTTTCTGAAAAAATATGAAAATACACAGATTTAGGAAATGAGATTAAAAGAATTTGGCATTCTCAGACTACAAAAATATTACCATTTGTTATTTCGGCTACTGGCATTATACCTAGCTCTCTCATTCAAAATTTAGGCGTATTAGTTCTGTCAAAGAATTTATATATAAAAATGCAAAAGTCGGTCATTTTAAATACATGTAGGATTACGGAAGATTTTTTAAATACTTATATTGAGGGATCAGTAGGATTTATAGGTCCAATTAGAAGTTCTACTGATCCCTCTGATATAAAAATATCTGGAGTCGGTGAATTATTTTCCCATTTGATCTCTGGTGAGTTGATGTGTTGTTCTTATATTGTTTTGTATTTATTATGCTTATACTATACTTGCATAATGTGGATTGACTAGATGATCATATGTGGAAAAGTGTGTGGAAAGGTTTAGTTTTTCTTAGGGGAAGATTTAACCCCGACATAAAGTTGGGAAATTTATATTAAAAATATTTGGATAATTTGTATAGCGCCATTTTTGTGCAAAATCACCTCAAGGGCACTAAATACTGTAACTAATCTAATGAATATTAGATTTTGGAAAAAAGTGTAATTTTTTCATGAGATTTGGAATTTGCAATAACATTTATTACTGCTGCTAGCAATTCGCGCGCCATTGTAAAAAGGACTAGTAATTCGTAAACAGATTTTATTTACGAAGACTTAACAGCAGATAGCGAGTTGCCTGTAAACTGTCAGATTCATTTATTGACCAGTCATGACGCCTACGCCACCTCTCTGCTCTCCGCAACTTGGTTTTTTCCCCTCACCCTTATGGGCATGTCTACCATTTCTCATGTCTACTTCTTCACGTTTTTTCACCGACACAAAAATAAGATCATTGAAGCTGAATATAATATACAGAAGGCTAGAGAAAACACAATTCTGTAATAATATACAGAAGGCTGGAAAAACACAATTCTGTAATAATATACAGAAGGCTAGAGAAAACACAATTCTGTAATAATATACAGAAGGCTAGAGAAAACACAATTCTGTAATAATATACAGAAGCCTGGAGAAAACACAATTCTGTAATAATATACAGAAGGCTAGAGAAAACACAATTCTGTAATAATATACAGAAGGCTAGAGAAAACACAATTCTGTAATAATATACAGAAGCCTGGAGAAAACACAATTCTGTAATAATATACAGAAGGCTAGAGAAAACACAATTCTGTAATAATATACAGAAGGCTAGAGAAAACACAATTCTGTAATAATATACAGAAGCCTGGAGAAAAAACAATTCTGTAAATTGCAGGTAACCTTAAAATGTCTTCTAGAGGGTAGGTCAATTTCTACAGGATGATTCAATTATTGTTTCAGTATCTTTCAGAGTAGCTAGACGCGCTTAACACAAATATTTTTTGATAACACTTGGATTCAACTTAACCCTTTACTTTCATCACTTTTGTTCAGTTTGCAATGTTTTCTGTGTATTTCAAATGCTCTATATAATCTTATTTTTTAATTTTTCGTAAAAACAAATACTGTTTTAGAAACAAGATAAAATTATCTATTCGGTGTGTACATTTAAAATATCATTACTATTTCTAAGCATTAAAATTTTAATATCAAACGTGAAAAATGTTGTATAAAACGCTAACCACATTTTTGCTTATTTTTTTAACTCCAATCATATAAAAATTGAGACAACTCGATATTTCGAAAACACGTTCGTTCTGTTTGGGGAATTTGTATGAACACTGTACCTTCACTTTTAACTCGTTTATGCAATAAAAAGTAATTTTTAAAGTTAAACCGATTGTTACCATAGCGGCGCGAAATATGAATTATTAATTTCGGCTAATTTTAGGATTTTATTAATTGATTCCAGTATAAATATTTGAGATATATATATATTCAAACTGGCGAGAATTGTTATTTTTCTTTATAATAAATATGGTCGCCCGGTCATATATGACCCTAAAACGCTGGAGGGGTTTTACTATGAAAAACGACTATTTTCATTGGGGGAGAAGGTAAAAGAAGGATTGCAGTTCCATTTTTTTTTCAAAGTTTCCAAATTTCACGTCTTTTGACAGTTTCAAGCATGTTTTGTCATTGTTTGGACCTGTTAGTACTACGCGTGTCCAGCGTTTCTGAAATTTCATGTGTTTTGACAGTTTCAAGCATGTTTTGTCCTTGTTTGACCTGTTCGTACTAAGCGTGTCTAGCATTTGTGAGATTTCATGTGTTTTGACAGTTTCAAGCATGTTTTGTCCTTGTTTGACCTGTTCGGATTAAGCGTGTCCAGCATTTCTGAAATTTCATGTGTTTTGACAGTTTCAAGCATGTTTTGTCCTTATTTGACCTGTTAGAACTAAGTGTGTCCAGCGATTCTGAAATTTTACCTTATTTTACAATATGTATCTGTATTTGAACACATTGCAAAATAATTTTTCCAACAGCCATTATTATAAGTTCATTATGAAAGAGAAAGGGGCCTTTTTAGCCGGGAGATCTGAACGCCAATTTATCAAAAGTCAAAAAACATTGCAAAATCTTCTTAAAAAAAACCACAGATGTCTGTAGTAACCATTCTATTGTTGCGAGATGGTACATGGAGCAACTACCAATACGTGTTTGTGCAAAATCACCTCAAGGGCGCTATACAAATATATAATACATTTCTACAGTGATCTATGTTATTTTTTGTATTTCTTTGGCATTCACTACTAATAAATATTTTAATTTGTGCGCATTAGAGACTTTAGAAATCAACAAAAAAATTAATTCAAGCATTAATATAGTAAATAAAATAATAGCACCTTGCAAATCACCTCTATTGACAATGTTCCCCGTTATGTTGACTCCTCCCTCCGTTTCCCTCTCAACCCCCTGCCCCTCCCTCAAATCCCTCCCACCCAAGAACCAAACTAAATAAAACCCCATATTTCTGCACTTAAAAATTTAGTTTTAAAATAGCTAGTTAATGACACGGACGTGTCGAAACCGGTCGCTAATTTTATAAAAAATTTATACGTAACAAATGTACATTGTGAATAATAAAAACTTATTAAAAACAAAAAAAAGATCTATGTTATTACTAACTATAATCAATTTATGTCTAACAGATTACATCCACCGGTTTGTCGATCACTAATACAAAGCTATATTTACAATGCATTCGATTGATGATTCTGCACACATTATTATTCTTATTTATTTTTATTTTGTTCAGGCATCATCACAAATAACATTAAACGTCAAAGTATACCCATGAAACTGCATTTATTTGAAACAAACTTGTGCAATTTTCGGCCCTTGACACATTTCTATTTTAAATTTTCAGATAAATATCAATCTGTGAAATTATCTGGATTATTATTATTTTTTAAAGCAAATTTAAATAATGATTTACTATAAATAGGTTAACTGTTATTTACGCCAAAAAACCCATGTGATAAACATGAATGGTAATAAACTTTAGTGCATTTTAATAAATAAAAATTCATTTTTAATAAATAAATCAATGAACATTTCACCAAACTGTTTGTTCACTAAGCATTATTTGATAGAAATGAAAGCATGAAGCATGATTTTTATATAAAACCTATTGGCCATGCGCAATACTACTTATTATTGTTATATTTATTTAGCTAAACCATTTTGATTCATCCATAATCTAATCTTTTTTATCATTATAAAAAGGTTTGCTAAATCCTGCCATCATTGTTCATAGAATTAGCAATAGGGACGACAATGAAATCAGGAATATTGAAGCACAATTATATAAACACTGAACCAAATTAACATATTTGCACTATTTACCTAATAAGTTAATTGGCTGTCAGATACGTTCCCACATTATGTTCAGAGTATAAATTGGAGTTCTGTATTGGTTTTCACAAACATTTTCAATTAGGACTACAAAAACACAATGGGTAATAAAAAGATCGATTTTTTCATCAGTATACAAACTACTGACTGAAATTTCCATAGCACCACACCAAATTACATTTACAACAACATTATCGAATATTGGCAGAAGCAGAGATAGATGCACTCAGTATTTTCACATAATAATCAGTTGTGGCAGAATTACTAGACAGATGTAATTTGTCAGAAAGAAACAAGGGAAACAAATGACATGTCAAATATTTAAATTAGGATTTGACATTGTTTTGGAATGACAATCCGATGCGGCGCAATAGGGAATATTTGCGTAGCCAGACAGAACAAAGATAAGGTAAGGTAATGTAATGAGGTATGTAGTGTTTGTTGCGTAGAGCAGACTAACCTTCTTGGGTTTCCATTTCCTCGACCTGGCTGACATTGTCGGTTTGCCTGTCAGCAGCAGGCGAGTGGTTCATGTTAGCCGGGCGCGCCACCGGGGAACTTCGCCCAGAACTATCTATAACGTCCTGCACACCGTAAAATACATTCACTTTGTTATTATATCCAAAATTGATTCAATGACTAAGTATTAGATACACATTTTAGGCTGCAATTGCGCAAACTACGGAATTATTTTTAATATATCATGCAAAGGAATGCGTATATCGGAAATAAGAATGGCAGATAATTACCTTTAACGCCAGAGGATTTTGTCCTTTAGACTTTTTAGACAAACGGTTCAAATAATTTGGATTTATTGAGTTGGTGGATTTAAAGTTAGAGTTTTGTTGGTTACTTTTGTTAGTGGATGAGGTGGTCACTTTGACAAAGTGTTTGCTTGCGGTGCGCCCAATGTCTGCAAATTTCCCAACCCTCTTTTTGAGGGAATCTGGTGTTTACCACATGTATTTGCCGTTGAAATTATTATTTATTGTTTCACTAGCCGCATCCGGGTATTTAACTAATTTTTGTCGCTATTTTCACTAAAATTTACAGCGGCAAAGACACTTCTTTTCATGTGAAAATAAACAAAATGGCTGGATCGGGCTGGATAATTCAATTTCCAGCTTGGGCCTGTCGGCGGAGATTTTCTATGGAGTTGGGTGTTCAATAATTTGCTGTGGATGACTGAGGGAAACAATCCATTATTCGGACTTGCTTACAAAATAATTTACAATATGAAAATAAAATGATCTCACACGATTTTTTTTTACTCGCATAAGAATTTAAATTACAGGGTGCGAAATATGGTGTCTTGCATAGCCATAATTAGTAAGAAATTATCGAAAGTAGATAGTACGATAGTTTGACCAATGTCGAAGTGATATTGCAGACTGCTGACGCATTTTTCGTTCTAGATAAGATATGAAAATCGTTAAGATAAGATTAAAAATCTAAGAAAAATAAAATGTTCGTTGGATCGCACCGTTATGTTCTGAGAATGCAAGAAATAATCCAACTTTTCTCGTATGAATTAAAGCAAATAATATCGAACCAATGATTGAAATTTCCATATACTCACCAATTCTAAAAATTTCGCCTTGGACGGCGTTCGGAATACTCTTTGAACAAATGTGTTATTTGTGAGAGAATTCCAGAACTTCATCATGTAATCATCGCACGATAATACAGAATTACAATGATAATTTTACTAGATTACGAATCTTTCACAATACGTACACAAAAAATACTTTGCTAGCCTATTTAGCTTATAGTCCTATTTCTTTACTTCTTCATTTTCTCCATTTCTATCGCTTCTAAATTTTCGTCAATATTAAAGGTTTCATGAATTCTACCAATAATCATGCTTTCATAAATTCACTCAATCTCACGTCTGGGGAAATTCAATGAGAATTAATATTATGTTGGTACATCAATTACATAAGAGACAGCTGCCGAAGTAGCATTGAGCAGAGGCGGCGAGTAAAAGAAAAGGGGAAGAAAATAAAATTGTGATGACGTGTGAAAACTTTGCAAAGTGTTTAACCTTTTAACACTCGAATGGGTTACTAGTAGTTCTGTGAACAGCATAAATAAACCACCCAGTGAACAGTTATAGACATTGTCTCCAATAATATTATATTTGTAATTTTCTTTTATTTAGAAGAAACCAAAATTTCCTATGAAATCATTAGATTTGTAAGTAGATACTTAAATATCTACCTACTTATAGTGATTTTTTGGGGTATTGTTCGGTTATGTTATGGTTGTGTTGCGCTATATCCTTCTGTAGCCTAAACAAGGAGGTAGTCTTTAGCCAGATAAAGAAGGAGGTAGTTATACTTTTGACCGTGAAATCTCAAATCATACTACTTAACTATATACCATCCAGTTATAACTCGACCGTTTCGCATTTCATCTGTCTGTAAATATGTCTGTGCGTTACTTTTCCGTTTGAAGATGGTTGTCGTCTTTATGGTTTAGTAGGGATTATTTTTTCAAATTTGAAATCGTCGTGCTTATTTGGATTTTCTTATTTGCATCATTTTTTAAATATTATTATACCTGCCTGCCTGGAGAAAGTTGGAAAAAGAATTTTCGTTGACATAGTTTCTTTGGACAATTTGTTTAATTCATTATTTTAATTTTTATAAGTTTTATAAATATTAAGTACCTACTTATAAATCTTATGATTTCAGAGGAACTTTTGGTATTGATAATTTAGAAACATATGAACTCTAACTAACCTAGTTTATTATTTTACTATTACGAGAGTATTTATTTTTATTTTATTTTTTCCCCCCCAAAGTGTACACTGGATACTTATAATTTCATGTATCACTTTTATGTAAAAGCCATCGTGGCGTTTCAATAAATAAAAAAACATTGGGGCGCGAGGTTCACAGAACTAGGTCCCTTCCCGAAATATCAAAATTTTGGCTTGAAACAAACGACCAAGAAAAGGTAGATATTTGGGGCCCTTTAGAAAAGAAAATTATAATATGTCAGCAAAAAGTTACCGTAAAATTACGAACAGGCCTCGTCACTCATTTGACAGCCACAATAAAATTTTAAAAAATACATAGCGGCGATTTGTGCAATTGGATTTTACTTGTCATCTGCCTAATATTCACTTGACGTTAAATAAATCGTGGTTTTATATTAAACTGTGCCGTAAATTAGGTATCTTTATACTTCCTTTCTTAACTGAATTAAAATATGTCCATTGTTTACCCAAATTGTATGCAAATATTGAGGTTATATCAGTTCCAAAATTGCATGTCATGTAGTATTTATTTTGTTATTTATATTTTATAAATGTTACTATTTACTATTTTAGCTAAACAATGGCAGTCAACGGAGATATGGGGGAATTGGACGCGAGTGGAAAAATTATCAAAATGGAAGTAAGTCCTGTCAAATTTGTATATCTTTATGACCTCCTTGTAAACAGTGAATGAGGATTATTTTAGGCTGTTGGCGATAGTTTTGCCAGCTTTTATTCAATTTCAGACTCCAATAAAATTATTACCTGTGGAGCATTAAAATTGTTCTTTAGAAAAACTATAACATGTATTTTTTTACATTTTTAGGTAGACTACAGCAAAACTTGTGATGAGAAAATTCCGATTTGCAGGGAATTGGCCTCCAAAGGAAAAGTTCCCGATGCCCTAGACCAACTTCTGGCTCTTGAAAAGCAAACCAGAACTGTAAGAATACTTTTTCAGATTTATTTTCTAGATTGTTATATTTAAAACAAACCAATAAACCTATTTGCATGCATTAAAGCATTGAAACTTGACTTTTCATCAATACTTGTTATTTTGAGTTCTCGGGATTTGGCAACAAGGAAAAACACTATGCAAGCCAATGCCTTCATGTGAAAAGAGTGCCAAAATTACAATTTGTCATGCACAGCGCCCTTGAAATGATTTTTCACTAAATTGTGGCGTACAAATTGTCCAATTACGGACTTTAATGTATGTCATGGCTTCGCCAGCTGGCAGCGACTGTCCCACTGTTGTGTACCAAACAATAAGTTTTATAAGGAAACAAAACTATTAAAGTTAATGTTTTTCCCATTAAAAGGGTGCAGATATGGTGTCCACATCGCGGGTGCTGGTGACCATTGTACAAATCTGCTATGAGGCGAAGGATTGGGTTTCCCTCAATGATCACATTGCACTGCTCGCCAAGCGCAGGTAAATATATTGAAAATAAAGTTTTAAATTTCTTTCATAACTCTTCTCTAACATGTGCATGAAAATTACAGATAATAGATAGCAGAATGTCAATGTTTCCAGTCAAATACCCATAGAAATTGAAGAATGTACTTTCTTTCTGAATTGTTCCTGCAGAATTTTTGGATTCATATGTTTGTCACTCTTGGATATATGTACTGACCTCCGGGTTCCCACCCACCCTTCATACCCTTTTCCTTCCCAGTACTTCCTCCCTTTCCTTTCCTAAAAAGACCCTCCATACAACATCCCCAAAGATGACATAGGCCTTAAGGCAAATTATTTTCCTCAGGGCCTCCTGTTTGAAGCTAATGTAAAAAAAAATGGTTTTTGGATACGATGAAGACAACAAAAGTGTTAATATTTTGAATAATTAAATTTATTTCAAATAGAGATGGTATGTTTTCAATCATTTTAGTGAGTACCTGCCGCCACTGATTGTCTGGTTATTTGCAACGTTTGTCTTTTTTTAAAAACATAAAATGTGCCTTTTGTTTGTTAGATCGCAACTGAAGCAAGCCGTGGTGAAGATGGTGCAAGAGTGCTGCCTCTACGTGGAGAACACCCCCGACAAGGAGACTAAGATCAAGCTGATCGAGACCCTGCGCTCCGTCACTGAGGGCAAGATCTACGTGGAAGTGGAGCGAGCGCGCCTCACGCACAAGCTGGCGCAGATCCGCGAGAGCGAGGATAATGTGGCCGAGGCGGCCAAGATCATCCAGGAGTTGCAGGTGGAGACGTATGGCACCATGGAGAAGCGGGAGAAGGTGGAGCTGATCCTGGAGCAGATGCGGCTGTGCTCGGAAATCAAGGATTATGTCAGGACGCAGATCATCTCCAAGAAGATCAACACTAAGTTCTTCGAGGATGAGACCACAAAAGTAATTTATAAATATATTTGTTACGTTATTTTAACAGTCTAGTTGTATCGTTTCATCGATTGAGGCATATAACTATGCTAGCTTAAGCACCACAATTTTTACGCCTCCGTGGTCGAGGGGTAAGGCTCTCGACTAGCAAGCTGGAGGTCGCGGGTTCGACTCCCGGCATGCACAAGTATATTTTATTTGATTAATTTTTGTTATTTCACAAATTATTAATTAAAAATAACAAAGTATATTTGCGGCAAGTTCCAGAGTGGAAGATACTCTCAGTATCGCCCTGGTGTAAGACCACCATTCAGAATTGAAACGTAGCTTGAAATGGCTTTGGCCGTGTTAGATGACAGTACAATAGTCAGGTACTTCCTCACATTCCTCTTCCCCATCTCCTTCACCCCCCCCACTACCTTCGGCCTCACAACATACTCCAATTGGAGATGCAATTGTCTCATTGGTTTCAGATAGTTGGGAGCAGTTGGGACCCATGTGCGGTTTCACACAAAAAATATGTTTAATTTATTCTCAGAAGATTTTCATGTTAATAATTATTGCTTGTATTAATTTATTTTAGTTTTGGTTAGTTTGACGGTCGGCATAGTCCAGTGGTAACGCATTGGACTGCCATTCCGAAGGTCGCGGGTTCGAACCTGGCGTGCCCAAATAAATTTTATTTGATTAATTTGTGTTATTTCACAATTAATTAATTAAAATAATATATAGTATATTTGCGGCACGTTCCAGAGTGGAAGATACTACCAGTATCGCCCTGGTGTAAGACCACCATTCAGAATTGAAACGTTGCTCCAAATGGCTTTAGCCGTGTTTAGTGACTAGATCTGAATAGCCAGGTACTTCCCCACGTTCCTCTTTCCCTTCCCCACTTACCTTCAGCCTCACAACATCCCCTAATTGTGGATGCCATAGTCTCACTGGCTCCAGACGGGAGCAGTTGGGACTCTTGTGAGGTATTCACAATAAAAATAAAAATAAAGTTTATTAATTATAATTTACATAATTTTTTCAAATACCTCAAACATTGTGTTTCATGCCTTGCGTGTATAGAGCACCAACATGGTTTTTGTTTGCCGAAATGCACAATAGATGGCATTGCAGTGTGTCTTTGGACAAAGAAATTCGAATAATGATTGGTACATTTCAAAATATTCGCAAATTTCAGAACACCTTCGTAACCTTCACTGGCTCAAGTGCCCTGAAAGAATCCAGTACAAACTGTGCTGGATGGTGTTTAAATCCATCAATGAAATGGCCCCACCCTACATCTCTGAACTATGCTTCCCGGAAAACACTGGTCTGAGGCTGTCAACGCTTATATCTGCAACATCAGCAGCTGTAGGCAGACTGATAGAACCTATGCGCAAGCCAAATACTAAGTTTGGTGATCGCGCTTTCGGAGTATCTGGGCCGAAGGCTTGGAATAAACTCCCTCCGGAACTAAGATCCATAACAAGTCATAACAGAATTCAGGTCTAAACTAAAAACTTACCTTTTTAAGCTGTCGTATCCTTAAATTAAATATACCATTCCTAAGAGAAAGTCCAGTTATATTCAATTTTCCAATTGAATCCTGAATCCTGTATCTAAATTTCGCTAATAAACAATTAGATATGTCAATCAAGTGTTAATCTCAAGTGACCTATCAGGTAAGTATTGTACTGTATATTATCTCCATAAATAGTTAACCTCTCAGACAAAGACATTTATTTACTATGTGTTCCTTTGAGAACTGTCAAAACGTGATAATTTTTGTGTTATTTACGAGTTTTGCTAAAAGCTTCATAACTCACGTTTTGGGAAACGTAGCCTCATTCTAAAATATGTTTTGGAAAGATTATGAAATCCACTATCGCATTGTGTTGTTATAAGTAAATATTTGCGTTTCTAAATATACATTTTATGAAAACGTCAAAAATATGGAAGAATCGCTTACCATTATTTCAAAGCCGTGAAAAATGTACTTTTTTCTGAGTATCATAAAGAAATAACACTTGATATATTGAAGAAATATAATTAAAAACTATTAGTCACCTCAAAATATTAACCGTCCAAACTAAAATATTTTTAATAAATTATTTAGAAACGCAATAAATTATGAACGAACAAGATGACAGATTCAATCGGCTTATATAATGCACTTCTACGTTCCATAGATATTCTTGAATACAGACGCGTAGCGTTATTCATTATCGATACTCTGTTTTTTAAATCATGGCAATCCGTATACTAGTGATGGAAATAAATCGATTTTTGTAAAATCTCGCGCGTTTACGTGAAAAGACGTTCTAATGTCTTGACCGCTATTATAATATTTACGTCTTTGACGTTCTAATGTTCTGAGTGGTTAAAAAACATGATAATAGAGAACTCCAGTCTCTTTTTTTTATTTTGATCAATAATGACCTTCTAATTTAAATTTCATTTTTATTGTTATAGTTAGTTTTCATAGTTAAAATAATTTTTAAAGTTTTAATTTTTCTGGTCTCCCGAAATCGCACCAAATCTATGGATGTGATGTGTAACATCACCAGTCTCAAAAAGCCTATGTTTTTTTTCAACCAGCACTGTATTTTGTGTGGGAGTTGAGACGTTTTTTATACTTAAGATTACCCGCTTTTAACATTGAAGAACACTAGATTAAATGTTATAATCTCGTCACTAATGTTATTGTATTTAAGCAAAGTGCAAAAATACATCCATCAGCACACCTGATAAACATTACTGCATTACTACGAAAGAAATGACGAGACTTTGGATCTTGTTGACCATGTACATATATATGATTTATGTGGTGATTTAATGTATCACATGTAAGAAAATGTATTATTGTATTATCATGTATTCTATAAATAAATAAATAAATAAAATATAGAGACTCACGTAGACTGGTTCTGATGTCAGAATCAGTAAATTCAGTCCAACCAAACGGTGTATTTTAAATGACGATTTATAAATTCTATATATAATTACACATTCAGAATATTGTGAAGCTGAAGGTAGCGGAGAGGAGAACGAGATAGGGGAGTACCTGGCTATTCAGATCTGGTCACCAAATACAGCCAAAACCATTTCAAGCAACATTTCAATCTTGAATGGTGGTCTTACACCTGGGTGATACTGAGAATATTTTCAACTCTGGAACGTACCGCAAATATAATATATCGCACACCTAGATAAAGGGTAGCACAACTCGAAATAATTCAAAATTGAGTTATTGCGATTTTCGGAATCTGCGTCGAAAACTACACAAACTACAAAGACACCTGTTTTAAAATCTCCATCAATAATAATGTGATGGCGATGTAAGTTAGTCTTTCTGAGTTGCTCCACGTACACCTACCACCAACAACAGTAACACATCACCAATTACGACATACCAGCAGTAGGGGAAGGTGCTGTCAATACGCACAAAGACTGGATTATTTCGACTTAGTTTTGTATTCGTGATTAACTGCAGTCATAAAGCGTGAATTATTTTAGTTGATTTGGTATTCGTGATTGAACCTGTCTTGTTTCTCGGGCGTTCTACATATCAACTCCACATACTCCGGTTTTGTTTAAAAAAGTAAGTAATTTTAATTTTACTAATTCATAATAGTTGATTAATTTGAGTTGATAAAATTATTAAACAATGATTTAGTCACGAATACTAAAATAATACGAAATTAATTAATAAACAAGTGATACGTGTATTTGATGATAAGTAATTGAGCAAATAAATATCCTTGTAAAATAACATACAACATTATATAAAAATATTTTTAATCGGTCACATAAAAATCGAGTAAAATGTTTTTTGCTGTTCCTGAAAAAAGAGGTATTTTGAGTTGTACTACTCTTCATCTGGGTGTGCGATATGTTATTTTTAAATGAGAATTTGTGAAATAACACAATTTAATCAAATAAAATTAACTTGTGCACGCCGGGATTTGAACCTGCGTCCTCCAGCTTGCTAGTCGAGAGCCTTATCCCTCGACCAGGGAGGTCTTAGTGGTGGATGCTTCTGACAACCGACTGCGTGGCAGGCTATCTCTTTGTTTATTTGTATTGGTGAAAAACGGGCGGAGCCACTCTCTGGTGTTCTGTAGGTATTTATTATTCACGTCAAAACGACACTATGGAGTACATTTCAGGATTAAAATATTTATAAGTATGTACTTTAGATATCACTAGTGAGTTTGTCAAATAAAGAAAGCCCCGAAGGGAAGAGGAAAGCTATAAAGATTATTTAAATTGACACATTAAAAAACACCGAATTTTTCCTTGACGTAGCGAATTGTTGACAAAGTGAATTTGAACAGGCAGCACATGGGTTTAATGATCTTATAGAAAGGCATTTGCCACTTCTTAATTTCTCTTTTGAAACTTTAGGAACTGAAGGAGAAGTTCTACCGCCTGATGATCGCAGTGGACCAGCAGAGCTGCTCATACCTGTCGGTGTGCCGCCACTACCGGGCGCTGGGGGTCATCGGGGGCCCTGACACTCTGGTGGGGGCGGTGCTCTACTTGTTGCTGGCGCCCCACGACAACGAGCAGGCCGACCTCACGCACCGCCTGGTGGCCGACAAGCAGCTCGACCAGCTGCCCGTCTACAAGTAATTATCTTTGTATTCCACATAGTATTTATGCGCATTGTCCGGAAACTAGTGGTAAAAGGAGGATTGGTGAATCTACATCACATTTGGAGTCAATTTTCATAATGCATAAAACTAAAGTTATTATCATCTGTCAACTGTTTACTGTCTTTTAAAATGTAACAAAGCATTGCCTGGCTCCAAAAGTTTCTAAACTCTTTAGTTGTAGTTCAAAAAAAAATCTAAATGCTCCAATTCAAACTAATTTTTTTTTGGGTTTTCTATGTGATGTAGTTTAACACGTTAACTGCCAACTCGTAGATTGCGTTCTTCGCTAGGACACCGACTACGAGATAACTCGTAGATTGCGTTCTTTGCTAGGACGCCGACTACGAGATAACTCGTAGATTGCGTTCTTCGCTAGGACGCCGCACAGTGGGCTGAAAATCGCCTTTCATAGGCGTAGAGACTTGAATTTTCAAGGGTATTTTTTTTTGGCTAGAAATGGATTCTGCTGATCATTACTATGCTTTAAAATTTCATATGAAGCAATTGCGTGTACAAATGAAGGAGTCATCATTTTTTTAAGAAAAATTTGTATGGCACTGACATTAAAAATGAGGCTATCTCTGGAATCATAAGGTTGGCCATTCTATCCTTACACACAGATATACTACTATTTATTTGTAATTTTTTGACATACTTCGTATTGTGGCGCAACGTGCGATTTTTTTTTTTTAAATCCTCAAGTTGAAAAAAAATCTTTTTTATGTTGATGATTCATTTTAATGCTTAAATGCTTTACATATGAGTAGGCTTGCAGTGTTAAAATATCGTTAACTAGACAAAGCATACAAGATGCATTTAAGCATTAAAATGAATCATCAACCTCGTAGATTGCGTTCTTTGCTAGGACGCCGACTACGAGATAACTCGTAGATTGCGTTCTTTGCTAGGACGCCGACTACGAGATAACTCGTAGATTGCGTTCTTTGCTAGGACGCCGACTACGAGATAACTCGTAGATTGCGTTCTTTGCTAGAACGCCGACTACGAGATAACTCGTAGATTGCGTTCTTTGCTAGGACGCCGACTACGAGATAACTCGTAGATTGCGTTCTTTGCTAGGACGCCGACTACGAGATAACTCGTAGATTGCGTTCTTTGCTAGGACGCCGACTACGAGATAACTCGTAGTGTGTTTACTTGCCATATTTGCTAAAATATGATAAAATTCGTGGTATATCAGTGCTAATGTGGATAGATGGTTTCTGGGAAGAGAACAAAAAATCAATGCTGGCTTACAGAACAGAAAATTTATTAACCTGTTAACCGGGCGGGACGTATAAATACGTCAAACGTAAACAGTATCGGGTACGGGTAGGACGTATAAATACGTCCTTGAAATATATGTTGCGCCCTGGAACGAGCGGGACGTATATTTCCGAGCATATCACACGGAAATTGAGTTTTTAATTTTTACATATTTTATTTTTTTAAACTCAATGTTTTTCTTTTATCTGTGTGCTTTTATTTATTGTTCTGTAAATATAACCTTTTTTATATTTTTTGTAATCTTTATGATTGTTTGTAAATATTCTATTTTTTTAATTCGATGTTTTCACTTTTTTTGATGCATAAATAAAAAAATAAAATTAACGTCCACCGGGCGTGACGTATTGATACGTCCTAGAGAAGGAGTTCGCACCCGTTATATGCTGCGTAATTCAAAACTGAACTCCCCGGTTAACAGGTTAATAAATGATCAGAAAATATTATTATAAAAAATTAGAGTTTTTAATAATATAGTCAACTAGTTTGTACCACTAGTTTCCGGACACCATGTATTATGCAATCCGATGGCATTCATCGTGCAGAGTTTTTTATAATATGATGCGCTTGATTTTAAGTCCGGTATTAAACCACGCTATTTTACGCCAATCATAGAAAAATTGAGAGAACTCGAAATTTCAAAAACACATTTGTTTTGTTTGGGGAATTTGTAAGAAAACTGTAACTTCACTTTTATCTCGTTCATATAATAAGAAATAACTTTTAAAGTTAAACCGATTGTTACTATTGCGGCGCGAAATATGAATTATTCATTTTGGTTAATTTTAGGATTTTATTAATGGATTCCAGTATAAATATTTGAGGCAAACTGGAAAGAATTTTTATTTCTCTTTCTAACTTCGAAAATATTATGTATTTTAGCATGATAGAAAAAGACATAAAAATACTTTTATAAAATATGGACGCCCGGTCATATATGACCCTCAAATGCTGGAGCAGTTAAATAGATATTTCGAAGCATCATAACTCATGATTGAAATGACACTGAATTAAAAAATAGTCATCTTAACCCAGAAATAATTCCAGAACATTTAATGGTATCATTTGCAAGTTCTTGCCACTTCGTACAATCAGATTTTTGCTTGCTATCAAATTTATAACATTAACTCTTTGCACGCGGCCGTATCAACTGTTGTTACGGCAAAAAGTCAATACTCACACGCGGCTGTATCAACAGTTGATACGGCAACTTTGACGGCCGATATTCCCGCTCTCTTTCGTCATAAATGTATTTCTTGCTCACTTGGACATTTGTAGAACTATCACGATGCTGACATCTACAAGAATTTCTCAAAAATAAAATTGTATTTCATAAAAAAAGATCGATAACCAAGTGCGTCTCTTCGCGCCTTTTAGTCCTTTAGTTTACATTTTTGTCAACGGATGGCGTTAGTACTAGTTTGTTATTCACAACTTTTCATAACTAAGAATGATAAGTGATCATGGTGTCCCACTTGTGTCTATAAACACAGTGGCCTAAGTACACACACACCGAGAGTGGTTTATTTATGACGCCGAGTGAATGGCGGGACCACATTATTCAAAAGATACGGTACGTCTTTGTATGAAATTTTATGTTTTTGTTTTTATAAACATCTAAGAGTGTTGACACACGAGGATTTGTTTTCATATTGTGGAGAATAATCTGTTCTGTCTATATAGTCCAATAAATCATGCCAGAATGCTATAATTTGACATTTAATTGCATGCATAGGTATTTGAAAATATGTACCGCGTACGGGTATAGATAAAACGGAGCAAATTAACGCGTTCAAAAGGTTAATAAGTTTGGTATTGACAATAATAGGTTATGTTCTTATGTTCTAGAGAATTGCTGAGATTATTCATAAACCCCGAGCTAATTCGATGGGATAATCTCTGCACCTTGTACGAGAAGACCCTCAGAGCCACACCAGTATTCGATGCCTCCACCGAAGACGGAGAAAAGAGATGGGTCGACCTGAGAAATAGGGTCGTAGAACATGTAAGAATTTTCATCAATCCAATTACTTTTTCTAGGATTACCTAAGTTGATGCAATCGATTAACCTTTTCACCGCGATCAAATGTACCGAAAATTACACTCGTACGCGGTACTCACTTTGAAAATCAAAACCTACCACTTTAAACAGCTATAAATCTCTTATTTCTTGACAGATTTATGATTTGCTTATCTTAAAAGCTTTATTAATTCTCTTGAAGTTTGTTGAAACACATAAATAAACAATAAACCACAGGATACAGATATAATATTATAAACAGTGACGCATCACAAGAAATCAACAAGAACTGTCGCCATTCGCATGCACACTGCTATATTGTTTATAGTAATTACTTACCCGGTCTGATGGGATTTGGACCACTGCGCCGATATCATCAAAACACAATTATTTTTATTATTATATCTACTAACAAATAAAGTTTGAATAAAAAGTTAACACGAGGAGAAATATTTACAAATTTTGTTTTTCATGGTAGTTTCTAAAACATGGCCATACACACAATGTCACATTACACTCTGGGCATTTATACTGGGACATTTTCCTTTTTTTAGAAATGGCGCATACTCGGCAGGCTCGGTGTAGTTTTTGACTATTATTTCCCTTTATTGGGTGGGGCATATGTTTTGCTAATGCTTTAGCAGTTAGTCTCAGAGGTAGATCATGTGAAGAGCGAGAATGAGGCTCAGATCGGGAAGTTTCATGATATTTTTGCAACAATTGTCGTATTACAGCTAATTGGAAATCTGCTAAACTAACATTTTTATTTGTAATTGATTTAAAAGCTATATGAGAGTTCAATAAATATAGATCAATAATATGGAAGGCCACTTTTTTATACCACTTAATTGTTTTTCGCAGGCAATTAATACTACTTAACATCAAGTCCACTTTGTCAACAGAACCCATACACTTATTATAGTCTAGAACGCACTTGGGTTTCATAATTGGTTGACGAGTTTTCCAATCAACTTTTCCCGTCATGTCCATAGAGTCGTCATGTAAGGTTGTTAGCATGTGAACTTCTCTTTTATCGCACCACTTTAAAGCCAACAGAGGTCCACGATGTTGTGCTTTCATTTCACCCTTTTTAAGTTTATTAAATTTTGCCATGCCTTTTCGTGTCTTCCGCACCGTACCACATGCATTGGTTTTGTTCGCATGGAGAAAATCATATAGTTGAGGGCTACTGTACCAATTATCAATAAAAAGATTATGTCCTTTATTTAAATAATCTTGAAGTAGTGTCGTTACTACAGCCCCCGAAACCCCGAGACATTCAGAGTCAGTTATGTCAGTCCCTTCGCCACAATAAATAATGAAGTCTAATATAAAACCCGTCTTCACGTCACACAATACAAACATTTTAATTCCAAACCGGTGACGTTTGGATGGTATATATTGTTTGAAAATTAAACGCCCTTTCAAAACAATTATGCTCTCATCGATGCATAAATTTTCATAAGGTATCAAAGTTTTTTTGAACAATTTTCGGGTATGGTCAATTAGGATTTTAATTTTGTAAAGTCGGTCACCAGGAATTTGTGTGTCGGGGTTTGAGAAGTGTAACATTCGCAATATAATTTCGTAACGATCCCTAGACATGGTTTTTCCGAAAATTGTACTAGCGAGCAATGGGTCAGTGGACCAGTGTTCTTCGATAGTAAGATGTCGGTTTCTAGTCATTAACATTAACAGTGCAAAAAAAATGTACATTTCTTCGACAGATGTGTCAACCCATTTACGAAGTCTGGATTTTTGGGAAGGTTCTTCTTTTGATATGGTGGCTATATAATATCGATTAGTTTCGATCACTATTTCTGTCACTATTTCTTTGTTCCAGAAGTATTCAAAAAGTCAATTTCCGATGAATTACCAGAAAATAAAGTGGATGGATCAAAACCTGACACAAATTCATCAAATTCATGAACTATTGGAATAAATGGACCAGAGGTCCAAGAAGAAAAGCAGTCTGCATTTACGGTATAGTCTAAGTTAGGTGTACGAGAGTCATGATCTTGGCTTGTCCCGGGGGCGTTTATTTCACTGTCACTAACTTCTTCATTAATTGGTATATCTTGATCATCTTCACTTATTTCTAAATCAGAGTCAATGTCTAAAAATGTTTCATAAATTTCGTCTTCCGTAAGATTGCGGTTTGCCATTTTTAAGGGAGTTCAATTTTGATATATAAAAGGTAAGCCCATAAATATAGACAGATATATTACAATTTAGGTTGTCCACAAAATTTAGAAATAAAATCACAAAAGAAAGTCAATCAAAAAGTCTTGAGTAAAATAACTATTTTTAAAACACTTCACGTCACTTAAGTTCACAAACAAACTAATATACCACAGAAAAATAAATTACTTAAAAAGATTCGCAAAATAGAAATCGGTCAATATTTTACAACGACGCATAAGTCCATCAAAGCAGACTGGATCACCTTAGAAATACTATGGATGACACAACGGTTCAGCGGCGCGACATTCAAATGACTGAATGAAGATTTAACGAATCATCGCCTTCACAATGTTTTATGTAAACAATTTATTATATTTTAACCAGCAAACGCCAGATGTCAGTAAGATAAAGGATTGAACTATTTTTTGGTTCAGTTTTCTGCTAAATTCGTCACATATTTACGTAGTATACAGCCGCTAAAGTCAAACGCATGATTTGATGCGCGTAGCGCTGGGGGCACGAATTATTTTCGCATGAATTGATGCGCGTAGCGGCGAAAAAGTTAAACAACAAACATGCTCCCATTGCCTTTTTCATATCTACAATACCTTCTTTATCTGCTGTGTAAATATTACTTCCTTAGGTTTTACACAGACAAAGAAGCTACACGCAAAATTTTGAATACTAGTTACACGTGAATACTAAGCATTCCAAAAAACTTTGAATGCGTTTTACTCAAAACTGCAATTTTCATCATAAGCTGTTATTTTATCCAGCTCCTATTATGGAGTAAGTAATGTAAAAAAACAATTTAGAATTTGCACAAAACTCGTTTGGGGAAGTGTAAAACCCTCCCCTCTGGTGCAGAAGGGTTAATAAACTGAGGGTCAAACATAACAATCATCGAAATTTTACCATGCATTAATAGGCCTAGAATTGGCAGTTAACGAGGACCATTATTTGAAGTTGCAAATGTTCCCATTTCAAAATTACCTGCAAAGTAAAGATGGATATATAATTAGCAAAGCTGTACTATTCTTTACGTGGATTGTTTGTTGCAGAATATCCGTATAATGTCAATGTACTATACCCGCATCACGCTGAGCCGAATGAGCGAGCTGCTGGGACTGGGACATGCCGAGGCCGAGGACTTCCTCTGCAAGCTGGTGGTGGGAGGCACCGTCAACGCCAAGACTGACCGACCCGCCGGTATCGTCCACTTCAGGTATATACTCTCACTGCTAATCTAATATGACGATGGATGCAAACTGCAGTATGTTCCAGCCGCTGAGAGCGGCATGATTTTACTAGATAGTTTCATATAGTAGTGGCTTCTGACTTCTGATCATCCAGAACTGTTAAACCAAACACATTTGAAAAGGTGTCCCCCTTTATTTTATGTTGATCACCAAATGAAGTTGAACAGGGGGGCATGGGGTTAGATTTGTCCAGGTCTCGATGGCAGATGTGTCTGCTGTCCAACTGCGTAGTGGGTCAGTTTTGGAGCAGCCGGTTAAGAGTGACCCTTTCACCTCTCCAGCCAGACTCTCGACCGATTCGTACGTCTGTCACTTCTGGACACACCGACCCCCAGAATCCTACCCACCCCTCATACCTTTTTCTGTTCAAAAACCTCCTCCTTCATTTCCTTTGAAGACTCTCCACACAGCATCCTCAAAGATTTGTGAAGCTATTGTAAAAATCAAAGGATGTCTCAATCAGAGTGTCTTACCAAAAATGCTGTATTCTAAAGTCATAGCTATAAAGCATGCGAACGCGTTAACTAATAATGTAATAAATCCTTTTTGTTACAGTCAAAATCCTGATGTGTCGGACCGTCTGAACGCCTGGTCCAACAATCTCAATGAGCTCATGCAACTGGTCAACAAGACTACCCATCTCATCAACAAGGAGGAGTGCATTCACAAACCCCTGAGGAACTTGGAAGACGTCAAAGTTGCCGCTGAATAGAAAATGCATGCTTATTGCTGTACTCTAATGTTATCGACTGTCATTATCCTTACAAATCGCAAAAAATTTGATGTCAATACAAAAATACATCTAACAAACATTTTTGCATTGATTTAAAATAAATACTTTTTTTAATAAAACATTGCTGTACTTTTATTTCTTTGTTTGCTCTCTGTTAAACACCGACAGAAACAGTAAAGGATGGTTTAAAGTTATATATTATGTGGAACTCTGGTACTGAAGTGTAAAAACTGTACATACTTCTTCTCTACGACTTTAGCATTGGATTGGGAAATTGTACTTCTCTACAACTCTTTCGTACTAAAGTTTAACAGTACTTCTCTACAACTCTTTGGTACTAAATTTGTACGAGACAGTTATGTGATCGTACAGATACTGTAACGATAGGGGGGCTGGACACAACTTGTCACGAAATCAGCCTCGGGGAGTGTGGCGAAAAAGTGGAGTGAAGCTACGTCAAAGTACAGAGAAGAATTGATTTCTAAATCTGACTTGACACTTGAATCTAATACTTAGGAAAAAACTGAATTTAAACTGGAAGGGAACTGATTTTACTACTGAATAAAACACTTTTTAAATATTTCACTTGGAGACTTGGTTTTGGTTTTCAGAAGAGTTGATTCCTTTTCAGAGGTAGTTGTTGAACTGACTTTACATCAAATCTGACCCTACTTTTAGAGGACAAACTCGCGTTGGCTCTTCCCTGTTGGGAACCTCCTCTTTAATGGGAGTAAATTTAGTTAGGTATTTTTCCTCTCGGCTGTTAGCTTGCCGAGGGAAAGGCAACGTTGTGGGGCCATACCTCTAAATATGCCAGTTCAACTTACCTAAACCATCACCCTAAATCTCGTTTATTTATTTTACAATAAAATATACAGTTTTACATATTGGCTTTGGTGCTTGACATTTTTGGATTGAACATTTTTTCAAAGTGTGGAAAATACAGTTAGGTGTAAATTTTTAGGTTATTATTTTAGCGTATAGTCATTTTTTAGTGTTGATATTTATTTCTTCGCCATAAGTATGATCAGTTTCCCGTAATCTCGTCGTTATCAGAAATGGATATTTAGAACTCGTAATTATGCAATTTATTTCCACTTTGCTGTGATTGGCTGTAGGTTTTGGCCATTGAAATTCCCAATTTCATCTGGTGAACAGTGGAGGGGGGACAACGTAAATACTGCGGTAGTTCCTTGGCGGTGGTCATTTCCTCGTCTGGTGGCTCCGGGTGAAGAGATAGATGTTTCTTTCGATTTGTTTCAGTTTCTGTTACTATATCAGATTGTAATTCACTTTATTAATGACATGTGGCATATTATTTGATAATTTTAACTGAATTAAAAGATATTTTATGTGTCAGCGACATGGTATCTGAAGATTTCGAAGTCAGAGTGTGCTTTCAGTTTTACGTAAATATGAATTTTATTGAAATTCCTTGCAAGGTTCTGGACACGTATGATACAAAAGTGTAACAGTACTTCTCTACAACTCTGGTAACTGCAGGGCCAGTCCTATGCGGGCGCAATTGAAGCAGTCCGCTCTGGGCGCCGAATTGCCAAGGCGCCAAAGCGCTGATTATTCCTCACCTAACACATCGCCCTTGAGATTATTTTTCATTAAAACGGCACTTCACGAAAACACAATCCAAATTTGTTGATTACAGCGACCTCCTACCTCCTACCATAGCGACACTGGTTTAGAAAAAGAGGGCCAAAATCCTACTTACGCCAGGCGCCGTTTAAAATTATAATTCTCTACAACTCTTTGGTACTGGAGTGTAAAAACTTTAATTCTCTACAACTCTGGTAACTGCGGTGTCAAAACGACACTTCCCTACAACTCTTCGGTACTGGAGTGTAAAAACTAAACAATGTCCTTAATTCTTATCGTACGGAAAGTCATATTCGAAAGAAAATTTTTTTCACGTAATCTTTTGGAATGTTGTGAAACGGAAACCTTTAAATTGTATCAAACGTAAAACTCAATAAAAAAGCGCAATGTTTATTTTTATAAAGTAAGTCCGCAAAGTATGTCTCTCGCTCAAAATCAAATAAAACTGCCCACCAAAGTATTTTTATTAAAGCTTGATCTCCCCTTAAATGACTTAGGACGGGTTGTTTCGGAGAATTTGAACAATTCTTCAAATTTCAAAGTTAATTTCCCAGTTCTGTGAAAGATTTTTTCAAGTTCTGTTATTATTTCAGTGTTTTCATGCAACTAGCCTGTGATCATATAATAACAGAACTTGAATAGGACTTTCACAGTGAAATGAACCTGGAAAATGAACGTTGAAATTTGAAGAATTGTTCAAATTCTCCGAAACAACCCGTCCTTAATGTGGGCAATATCGCTCGCCAGGCCAGATATTGCCTGAGCGATATTGCCCAGGTTCGGAATCACTGATCTAAACCATAAATAGCAAAAACTTGATAATATAGTTAAATAATTTTTTCTAGGTATTCACATTTTAATTTCTAATTTAAATTGACAATTTGTTCGCTAATAAGGAGAGTTGTTAACCTCTAAGAGAGTGAGTTTCTTAGAGAAAAAAGTGTTCAAAGAGTATTTTTTACCTCAATAATTGTATTTTTATTTATTATTTCTTTTTTTACATTAGAATTTTTAACCTCACTAGCTCACCTGTGTTGATGTTAATAATTTTACAAAATAATAAAATAAGTATTTAGAATATGTTTTAAAATACATGTATTTGTAGTCACATAATATCAAAATGACCGAATTATTCAGATTTCAATAATAAAAAAAAATATTTAGTATCATATTAATAGGAGGATTTCTATAACTATGTCCATACTCCTTTACTCCTTTTTTTTCCGAACGTGCATATTATGGCCATACTCTCCTAAAGGTTAAAAAACATGATCACTCTGACAATTTTCTTATTTGATAAAATGTCTGTGTTTGTTGAACTTTGATATATAATTATATTTGAATACATAATTATTATCTAATATGTATTGGGTCTAATGGCTTATCTAAATGCTTTATGAGGTTCACTGATAAGGTTTTAATCTTCAGGTGTTCAGTGAAGTTGACATCTAAATACCCATTTATCTGGTAGTTATCAAACTACATTTAAGTAAGTACAATGGTTCTAACAGTGATTTTAACTTTGTTTGTAATTCTAATCTTGCTCTATGTGTGGAGACCATTTAAGCCACCGATAGTTGGAATATACAGGCAGAAAAATGGCTTCTACTATCTGAAATATTGTGTTTTTTTTCTGTTTCTATCAACCAGACGGGTATGTTTGATATGAATATTATTATTATTTTTAAGTAGATTGGGATTAAAATTCTATTTTCATATCAGAAGACAGTAAATAGCTACTCTACTTAAATGATTTATGCATTAAATTTCATGAAGAGAGACGATAGAGATTAAATTGGCAAAATTAAATTGTATTTGGATTAATTAGGTGACATTATTATCAGTGGATTTTTCAATAATTATGTACTATGTCCCTAAATGTAAATTAGAAACTTTTGAGGTAAAGAAAATGTCTAGTTTATGTGAATAGGGGGAGTTTATAACGAACCATCTAATTTATCAGCATGTATTTATTATACAGGTTTTCCAATAAGAGGTGTTATTTTGATATTCAATCGTAAAAGATCAACGGTTTCGTTGCTTGTATGGCACTTAGCGCCGTCTTGTTGAAAACAAACGTTGTCCAGATCAATATCATCCAATTCCGGTCATAAAAAATCATTAATCATCTCTCGATAGCGTAATCCATTCACCGTAACTGTTGCTCCAGCCTCATTTTCGAAAAAGTAAGGTCCAATGACTCCGCCGGATCATAAACCGCACCAAACAGTCACACGTTGAGGAAAGAGAGGCTTTTCAACAATAACTCTTGGGTTTTCCAAGCCCCAGATGCGACAATTTTGCTTGTTAACGAAGCCACCGAGGTGGAAATGGACCTCATCACTTAAGATGATTTGCATTTGATTCACTCAAGTGAATTTTAATAATTTCAATGCGTTGTTGAAGCGTGTATCGTTCCATTTTTATTAATAGCGTAGTTTCTACTTGTCAAATGTCAAAAAATGACAACTTCAAAAGTAACATCTACCGAAATAGCGGGCTATTCAAAATAACACCTCTTATTGGAAAACCCTGTATTTATTGTTTTTGTGTTTAATTCGTAGAACACCGTTTAATTTAAAAAAAAATTTAACAAAATCAAATTTAATAATGGCTTTCTGGCAAAAAAAAGTGTAGTGTGTTGTGCCTTGAGGTTTCTTCTCCCTCCTGATCTTCCAGGAGTCACTTTTCGCTGCTGATTTCCAGATATTTATAAACTTTTTTACTTCTGTCATTTTCCATACTATTGTTGTAGTTGTTTACTGTTGTGAATAATGGAGGAAGATTTCCCTCCTGGACCCCCTACAAAGCCCCCAGATCCCTCTCCGGACCCCCCAGACGGGGAAAATGTAGAAATTTCTGACAGTGATTCTGTCATTTTGACTTCTACCAAAAAAAGGAAATTTACTCCTTCTTCCCCAATAAAACTTGACTCGCCTTCGACTTCACAGTCCCCACCAGCACTTTCTCAACTTCCTCCAACAAACTTTTATTCTCCTCATTCCCGTGGCCCATTCATAGTATACGCCCAAAAAACTGAGCAAGTTAAAACCATCCACCCTCTTGAATTTGGCAAATTCCTATCAAATAGCAAGAACCTTTCAATCAAGCCTGGAGGTGTAAAAGCCGAGGGTCGCTTCCGAATCTCCGTCGAATTCCTCTCAGGGCCAGCTGCCAACAGTTTCATCAAAAATATCTTCATTTCATCTAATTCAAAGTTCAAGGCATATATCCCTACTTTCAATGTCACTCGCATGGGCCTGGTCAGAGGTATCTCGACCGATCTGTCCATCGCAGAAATTCTGTCTTCACTTTCAACCCCCCAACACATTGGCAATCCCATAAAAGCCAGGAGGCTAAATTACAAGGACTCCTCTGAGGGTATAATTTCTTGGAAGCCCTCCCAATCTGTCGTTATCACCTTTGAGGGTCAATCTCTTCCCTCCCATATATATTTATTCTTCAACTCATTACCAGTTGAAATGTATACTTATCCCACCACTCAATGCTTCAATTGCTGCCGTTTTGGTCATACCAAAGCTGCATGCAGATCTCAACACAGATGTTTTAAATGTGGAGAAAACCACGCAGCTGACCAATGTTCTTCTTCCTCCTCACCTAAATGTTTTAACTGCTCAGGCTCACATACAGCCATCAACACTTCTTGCCCAGAACAATCTCGCCAAAAAAATATTAAAATTTCTATGGCCTCTCAGAACTTGTCTTTTCTGCAGGCTTCTAAACTATTCCCGCCAGTCAAAAAATCATTTGCTGAGGCTGTATCCAGCAACTCCTCATCAAACCCTCTTCCTTCCTCTACAACAACTTCTCGTTCAACTAAATTCACATACAAAAATGCTATCTCTAAACCGGCTCCTGGATACGATCAGCAACAACACAACTCACTGCTCTTAAATCCCAATGGTTCATCTCTTTCAAATGCCACAAATGGGTGTGCAAATAATTATAATCCCTCCTCAATGAACTCTCATAAACTTTCTGAAAAACTCTCCCAAGACAATTCTTCATTTATCCAAACTCTTATTATGCTTCTAATTGACCTCATTTCTTCTCAAACTAATCTACCGTCCAACGCTGCTACTATTATTTCCACATTGAAATCATTTATTCAAAATGACTCTTCAGGATGTCAGAATACTTCAGTGGAATAGCCGAAGTGCTATTTCTAACAAATCTGATCTCCTTAACCTATTAAATTCCAACTTTATTTCTTTGGCTGCTATCTCGGAGACTTGGTTTACTCCATCCACCCACTTTAATGTGGGAGGGTATTCCTGTCTCCGCGACGACCGCCCAGGAGGTACGGGCGGCGGTGCTGCCCTTTTTATTAAAAAATCAGTAAGGTGAGTTGGGGTAAGAGCACTGTATAAAATGAATAGATGAAGTTTAAAGTAATCCCATACGTCACAGCATTATCCCATCGCATTAAAATTTTTACACAAGGAATATTTACTATTCCTTAATCAAATTGTTTTATCGCAACAAGTTAATCTGCTGTTTTTTATTAGATTTTTAAGTATTGAAAAAAAAAGGTCTTGATAGATCCACTTACCCCGCCTCCGGGGTAAGTGAATCTAACCTCAATATTTTGATTTTTGGCTAAAGGAATAAAAATGTTTAATTGCCAATCTAATCAAACGCACTAAACACACAATTTCGCAATTTAAAAATATTGATTATAGTAGAATATATATCATAAATCAAACATTATTTGGCAGATTGGGGTAAGTGCAACATTTTATGACTAGTGATGGGGCAACGAAAACAAACTTTTTTTTATGTACCTATTAGTATTATTTTTCACAATATTTACTAACAATGTTATTATAATAATATATATTTACTACTAATAACTGAAATAATATGTTTTTATAGGAACTAATTTCTTGGTTACTAGATTTTAAAAAATTACACAATATGTGGAAATAATAACGCCTTTGCGGAACCTTTTGTTTCCGACATTAAAATGATAAAAAAATAAAAAATAACGTTTTTTTACAGGTACGAGTTTATCTCATACAAAATCCCTTATTGAATATTAAAACCATTAAAGGACATTTTGAAAACGAATTCTCCTCTTCTCCCAGTTAAGGGGTTTGGCAAAACAGATATAATATCTGCGTTATAAATATCGGATTTTATTTTTTTATTCAATAATATTGTTATTGGGTTTATAAAAACAGTTTATTTTTAAACAAGTTCTGCTTTGTAATTATTATTACGCGTGACAGCTGTTTCGCCCTCTGAAGGCATTATCAAACTGTCAAAAAACTGAAAAAAAAAAAATCGGATACGTCATCAACTTTTGGGAATGAAAATACGTTACGATTTTCTCTGGTTAAATGTGAAACCCTTCGTACATATTTGACTGTCTTCTTATATTTTTCATTTTTTATAATATTTCCTATGTAATGTTTGAGGCTCTTCTTCGCTATAAATTTAGTATTTATCCAATCATCAACTTTTGTCCCAACGTTTAAATTTGGTTGTACATACAGTGCTTGCAAAATGCCATTAATGTCAATATACAGAACATCATCTAGAGGTACGTTATTTTTATTGTCTTCCATTAATAGATTTTGGAAATAGTCGCATTCATCTTCAGAACTAGACTTCCAATGAGATTCGCTGACAGATGTTTCGGACGCCAGGCTAGGCGTTTTTTTGTGATTTTTTTAAATTCATTTAGACTTCTTGCTTGAACTAATTTTCTTCTTCGATTCATTTAGTTTATTTTTTAAACGCTCTACGACATCATCATATGTTATGACCTCCGCACCATGTGCAACTTTCGTCTTTTTTACTTTAGCAGGTTCGTTTTTTTGTATAGACCTCAGCATAAGCTTCTCAAATGATTGTTTGACCTTTACAGAACACAGAAAATCTGAATTAGCTGTTTTAATTATTCGGTCTTCTAAAATTGTAATCTTCTTCAACGGGTTAAGGGAGTGATTTTTGGTAGTATAAGTAGAAGACTCGGAATACTGAATTGGGTCGTTTCCAACATGCAATACAAATTGTTCTTTAAAAGGTTTGGCATAAAATTTTTCAATATTTTCTATTGATGATAGTGGATTTTCAGGTAATGTTTTTGTTGGTTGCGCATTCCAATTGTGACTTGGTTTATCTATTTTTATGTTTTCCTCATCAATACACATTTCAAAATCAGTAGTAGTTATTATTTCTATGTCTGATACATTCATTGATTTTTTTTTAGAATCATATTTTAGCCAGCGTGCTAAAGATACAGGATCACATTTTTCCATATTTATAGCCATCCTATCTAGTGGATGAATCCCACTTTTTTTTAACCGTTTTTTATTACCTACTTCATTCTATACTTTATTTTTGAAATATCTTAATAATAAACTAATCTCGTTTGTAAAATACATTTATTTATTTATTTTATTCAATGTTTGTTTACATGGAAGGTTTTATAAATTTTATTGCAATATATTTAACCTCGCTAGGACAAGCCTGTGTTGAGGTTAATAATTTTATTAAGTATGAAAAAATATCACAAAATAATATGGGTACTTTAAAGTATGTATTTAAAGAACAGCATTGTTACGTTAATGTACCCATTCACAAACATTATAATATTGGTTATTTAGTAAAGCTACATTAATGTACTTACAAACATGGGTTATTTTTTGTTAATCTTTGTCATATTTCTAATGGTACTAATTAAGCTTGTGTTTCGTTTTTTTAAAGTAGTATGCACATCACTAGTAATATTTGCGTCCATACAAAAATATCAGGGGGAAGTGGATCTACAGTTTAGTAGCACTTACCCCAGCATGATAATTTATGGGCGAAGTGAATCTAGTCTCATAAATTACAATTCTTTAAGATATTCATAATGCAAATATATACACATCAAACCTCAATTCAATTATAGAGTACTCACCAATTTGTAACTTCCTAGCACAAGTTTTTGTCAAGTTATAGATAAATGAAGGCAGCGCTCACAACTCGCACGCAGACTAAAACCAACTGCCAAAATTTGAAGCTCTCTAACAACTCTCTGTGTTTATGAAGCAGTTCTATCTATATGTCAGAATGAGGATTTAGCTAATTATATTACATTCTCATAGATGGCAGCGCTGGAATATTGTATTCAAAGAAGTTAGAAGGCCTGGATGAACTTCCCCCAAAAATTCACTTACCCCAACTCACCTTATCATTTTCCCCAATAAATAATATCAAACCCCCCAATGCTGACTTCCAAATGGTTGCAGCTAAAATAAAGGATACATCCTTTATTTCAGTCTATCTTCCCCCAACAGCTCACTTCAATAAACAAATTTGGTTGCAAATTATAAGTCAACTAAGCCCTCCTTTCTTTATATTAGGCGATTTTAATGCCCATTCCCCCGTCTGGGGTTCTGCTTTCTCCGACCGAGATGGTCGAAGTGTGATGGATTTCCTAGATCAATCCAACCTTTTCCTTTTGAATGACGGATCTCCTACTAGGATCTCACGCCCCAGCACAAACCCCAGTGCAGTGGATCTCTCGATATGCTCTACTAGTCTAGCTTCTCTCACCTCGTGGGTGGTGTCCCCCGACCCTTGATCATTTCCCGATCACCATTACTTATCAAACTTCTTTCCAATCAGACAAGTCTCATATTTCGACAAAGATTAAAACAAAACACACCAAATGGGATGAATTTAACTCTCATATGGACAAGTTCCTACTAAATTTACCCGCCACCGATATATTTTCCGTCAAAGATGATTATAATAACTTCAAATCAATGCTCATAACTGCAATAAATAAATCAAATCCTCCCCCTAAAACTAAATCTCTCAAAAAACTCCCTCCAACTCCCTGGTGGGATGAGGAATGTTCCAAAGTAGTAAGAATTCGGAAAGCTAAATCTCTTTGCTATCGTTACAATATGACAATGGAGAACTATCTTAAATACAAAAACGCTGAATCCAATGCCAAAAGGGTATTGAGGTCAAAAAAAAGATCCGGATGGTACAACTTCTGCAGTTCAGTATCTCCGAACACTCCAATTTCGGAAGTTTGGTCTATGATCCGAAGATTTCGTTCCTCCTTCAGTTCACCATCTCCTCGAGCGTCTCATTCTAAATGGATAGATGAATTCTTGGACAAAATTGACCCCCCTTCTGTACCTAACTTAGACGAAATAACGCCCATCTATAATACTCCTATGTCTAATCATTGGCTAGACTCTCCATTCACCTTAATTGAGCTAAAAAATTGTTTATCAACAGTCAAGGACTCATCTCCAGGAAGAGATGGTATACCTTACAGCATAATCAAAAATAGTAATGATAATGTTCTAAACCACTTCTTAAGCATCTTAAATAAAATCTTCCAGACTGGTATAATGCCTGATGACTGGAGTTCTCAAATAATCATCCCTATTTTAAAAACAAACAAATCACCAAATTCTGGATCCAACTACAGGCCAATCGCTCTTTCATCCACCCTCAGTAAACTTTATGAAAAATTTATTAAAAACCGATTAGAATTTTTTGTTGAGAGTAAACAGCTTCTCTCTCCATCTCAATTTGGATTTAGGAAAAAAAATCCACTCAGGATAACCTTGCCATCATCAGCACTGATATTAATTTATCAATTTCTAAACAGGAAGTTTGTCTTGCCGTCTTTATAGATATAGAAGGCGGCTTTGACAATGTTTCCATCCCAATCCTTAAAAAAAAACTTCTAGGCCTTGGCCTTCCCCCCATGTTTGTACAATCTATTATTAATCTATTTCTAGATAGAAAAATTTTCATTGAACTTCCAGATATTTCTCCTCAAAGTAGGTCTATTTGGAAGGGTTTACCACAAGGCGATGTATTGTCCCCCTTACTATATAATATATACACATATGATATGCATATCACTATTCCCCCACAAATAAAAGTTATTGAGTTTGCAGATGACATAGCTTTCTTCTTATCATCCAAAATCATCCCTCTCGCCGTCAAATATCTTAACGAAGCCATGAATGCCCTTTGCACATGGCTCACGTTAAATGGTCTTGAACTTTCAATCCAAAAGACTCAGTGTGTCACCTTCTCAAACCGCCATAAAAACCCCCCGTTCAAATTTAATTAAAAATTTCTCCAATCTCCAACGCTTCTTAAGTAAAATTTTTGGGAGTAATATTTGATAGGAAACTCAAATGGTCTTCCCATATTAATAATTTAGTTACTAAATGCGAAAAAAAATTAAACATCATCAGATCATTATGGGGCGTTTGGTGGGGAGCTCACCCTACTTGCATTAAGTTGCTTTACAACGCACTTATTCGAAGTCATCTCGACTATGCCTGCCCACTTTTTAGTACTGCCTCAAAAAATGTACTTGATAAATTAGACAAAATTCAATCTAAATCTTTGGGAATAGTAACTGGAGCGATGCAATCGTCACCCATCAATTCCCTTCAAGTGGAATGTTCTGATCCTCCTCTTTATTTAAGGCTTCAACTATTTGCTGACAAATTTGTTCTTAAATGTTTAAATTCAAATGTCATCAGGTTATCCCCAGCGTCTCGTTGTTCATTGACTCAACCCATTCATCTACAATCAGAGCTTCAACTAAACCTCTTCCTGACATCTGTAAAAATTTTAAGTCTCTCTCAGAGCTTCACATCATCCAAAATGATCTACTTCCCTTATACAAATTAAAATATAGTCACGTCACCCTATCCCCAACAATATTAGAAGGGATCGGAATCCTTAAAAGTCATTCCGATCTCCCGGCCCGAACTGTCAATAATATGTTCAATGACATTATTTTATCTAAATGGCCCAACTTTTCTCTTTTATTTACTGATGGATCCAAATCTCCCGACTCTCCTAACTGTGGTATAGGTGTTAACGTTTACAATAATAATTCTAATGACAGAATATTTCATTCAATTTCAAATCAATTTTCAATATTTTCAGCCGAGTGCATTGCAATAATAGAATCTCTGAAATATATAATCAAAAATAATTTTGAACATTCCCTCGTTCTCTCTGACTCTCTCAGTTCCCTCCAAAAACTTAAATCCAGTCCTCTTCTTCATCCTGATGATCACTTTGTATGCCTTATTCGAGAGATGATAGCCTCCATTCAAAGCTCTGGTAAAACTGTAACTCTGATTTGGATTCCCGGACATGTTGGTATCATGGGTAATGATATTGCGGATGCCTTGGCAAAACAAGGAGCGTCCAACCCTGTTGTTACCCTCGTAAACCACATTCCCCTATCTGACATTTTTTCCATCATCAAAGATAGATCCCGCAATGTTTGGTCGGAGTATTGGCACATTGCTAGTCAATCCAAGGGAGCCTGCTATGCCTCAATACAAAGGACTATTCCATCAAAACCGTGGTTTCAGCAATTCCCTCATTTTTCCAAAAAATAAATTTCTTCACTCATTCGAATGAGGATCGGACATTGTTCCGTTCCTTCCCATCTTTTTAAAATTCACGTCGTTGACTCCCCAGATTGTACATTCTGTGGTCTAGAAGTGGGAACTTTAGATCACATATTTTTTGGTTGTCCCTCTCTAAACAAATATCCTCTCTTCTATCAAGCCTTATCTAAAAATTGCCTCCCCTCCATTCAACATCTCATCTCTTCTAAGTCTGAACTCGACTCCAATTTTCATTATAATTTTGAAATTTTCCAATTTAAATAAAATTAATATTTAAATTCACCTTTCATTTTTCAATAATTTTAAATGATGGCCAAGAACACCCTTGAAGGGTGAAAGCCAGAAATAATGGAAAAAAAAAATAATAATATAATTATTAAGTTCTGCAAGTATAGGTAACGCAACGAAAGAAGGAAGCAATAAAAATGCTTAGAATTGATGTATTGGTCTATCTGTGTGAACGTCAAGCGCCGCCCACTAACGCGATAAGGCTCTCTGTCTTGCTTACGCTCACTTATTGTAACTAGTTAGAAGAGAGGCAAGTTTTAACAATACCGTTACGGGGTATACTTACGGGGTGTCCTATTCATTCAGTTCGTTATTTGATTTAAACATACGTGCACCTACATATCGCAAGTGAAATAATTACCAATTTTTGAATTTGAAATAATAAATAGTTTTCATCATTTTTAATTCGAATTAGTAGATTTACAGAGTGTTTTTAAAGTGTGCAAGTGAATATTTATTACAAAAATGGTATGGAAAGAATCTCCTACTTATGATCTCACTGAAGAAACCACTCATTCACTCTGAATGCAATTATTGATGTTTTCCGAAATGACCCTGTAAAAAAAATCACATCTTTGCGATTCTTTCAAAGACATAAAGAAACCATCCCTTCGTTAAAATAGATAAATAAATATTCTAGGAAACGATAAAATTTTGGAAATGTGGGTTAATTATACTTCTAGGAAATATATCAAATTAACATTAAACATGCTTTGTAAAATAAATATTTCTGGTCAGAATAATAATTATTCCCCGAAAAACAATTAGGTATAAATTCCAATTGCCGTAATTTCCGTGAATTAGGGTCATTATCGATGGAAGTTTGTTATGTACAGCATTCTTACATAAATGACTAAGAATTGTTAGCAATACCATTGTCTTTTTTAAGAATACCTACCCATTTGAATTCAATCCTGAAAATTATCACATTAGTTTAGAAAAAAAAATGATAAACTTCAATATTTCAATAACGATGTCGTAAAACAAAATAAGTTTTATGTGACCGACTTCAACACGCTTTGGCTTAGGACGGGTTGTTTCGGAGAATCTGAACAATTCATCAAATTTCAGCATTCATTTTCCAGTTCCACGAAAGATTTTTTCAAGTTCTGTTTTTATTTCAGTTTTGTCTAGCCAATAACCTATAATGATATATTAACAGAACTTGCATAGGACTTTCACAGACCCCGGAAATGTACGTTGAAATTTGATGAATTGTTCAAATTCTCCGAAACAACCCGTCCTAAGAGTTCTCAATTGTGAAATAATCATCAATTGTTTTTTTTTTCAATCTTAAATCGAAACACGCTGTATGTAAGTTTTGCATCTGTGTGAGTACTGTGATGAAGCCAACTTAACTTGCGAGACCTATACCTACTACTACAAAAACCAAAAAATACTTGTTGTGGTTTCATTTAACATGTTTTACATGCTACAATTGTGATTGATTTAAAGGGTTTTTAATGGTATCTACATGCACATGCCATTGTTTAGCTGAAAATGTTGCTATTTCATGGCATGTTATCAATCGATTATCTTCTGTGGTTGACGAGTATCCAGATGATTAATTGTGGATGGAAAATCATTAATTTCCCTTTCAATATACTTACCGTATATTTTGCACTAGCAATTTTTTCCCTTTTTCGCACTTATTAGATTTGGAACATATAAATATGTTATATACCATAAATTGATTCTTGTGTTCATGTAAAAGATGGCCACCAAAAGTGTTTTCCTATTTTCAAGTTTATATTATTCTTTAATTATTTTCCTTCAAATCATATTACTTCAATGAACATAACTTTGTAATGTGATATAATAAAAGTTTAATAAAAAATGATATTTCATTCCTCCAAACATTCCAAATTATTATAAATCTCAAAACTTGTTTGTCAGTTAACATGGTCTACACCGAGCAGCTCAATTGTTTAAATTCTGTGAAACAACCCGTCCTTAGTAGTGCATAGTAGATGCCAAAGACATGAGAAACCATAAACATGCCGATAAGGGTAATCGACCGAAGAGGGGAACAAACCATGTTGCAAGGAGAGAAGTGGCATAGGCGTCACCACTTCAACGACTGGTCAATCAATGAATCAGACAGTTTACAGGCAACTCGCATTCTACTATCAATATTAAGACTTAGAAAGTACAATCTGCTTACTAAGTTAGAGTCCTTTTTACAATAGCGGGCGAATTGCTAGCATCACTAATAAACAATATTGCAAACTATCTCTACCCCACCATGCGTTGCTGTGGCTCAGTCTGTCTGCGCAGATAGAGAAACAATATGGCGTGTTGCTTTTATGTCCAACATATGGCACCGTTTTTCAAAGAGCATGTTTGTCCAGCAACTGTTTTTACCTGTCACAGGTGACATCTATATAATACAGGGATATAAAAACACATGGGTATTCGAATGCAACGATGTGTCAAAATTTCAAAGCAATTGGTAAAGAATTTTCGAAGATTTAAGATTTTGAACAAACGAACATACTTTTATTTATATAGATATCTTGCAAAAATGTGCCACTTGTTTCCAAAATCGAATACATATTTGGTTAAGACACTTTTACAAATGAGTTATAATTTACTTACCGCAATAACAAACACGTGCACACTGAGATATATATTTAGGGTTGTCACACAAAGGCTCCTATCATAAAAATAATACAATCATCTTTGTTTTTCTAATTATTCCTCACAGAAATAATTTAATTAAAATAATATAAAGCAGGTGTATTATTATTTACGACCATGTGTAGTAGATACTGTCAATATATTATCTACTAATAGTTGCTTGTAATGGCTTTAGTCGTGTTTAGTGACCAGATCTGCTTAGTCAGGCACTTGTCACCACTGCCTCCAGTAACACAGCATGGCCGGGAGTGGGGATGCCATGGTCCGCAACCTGTTACATATAAATAATTTTTGTGAATTATTTAATTTAAATAATGCGTAATCACCTAAGTGCTTAGCCATAATTCTAAACAAGAATAAATTTTGATGTATTTTTTAACAGACTTTTGAAAAAAGTTATAGGTATTTCTATAAGGGTACAATAATTTCACTGTGAATAAAGAAATAAATATTGAAACTAAGCAACATAAAATATATAATACCACAGAGGAAATATAACATTATCAAACCATAAGAAACAATTATTTGTGTATTATATTAAAGTGCACAAGGCACATCCCTGATTCTCTAGGAATATATATGTATTTTTGTGTCGCTATGCAACCCGATGTGATAGTATTAGTCAGCTCGGTTAAAAATGGATATCCGGATCCTGCACAGAAAGGTTCCGCAATAGACTGCGCTGCAAACCGTTACTATACTTTGGCGAACTTTACTTTTCTGTGCAAGGTCTGGTTACTTCAATGTTCGCTCGTTGGCGATTCTTATTTTGTTTAAGCGCTTGTTATATGATAGCGAAATTTCGCAAACTGTCAAAATGTCTTCATTTTTTTGTCACTAGAGGGCGGTAGTTGTACATTAATGAACATGTTAAAATATAACATCACATGTGCGTTTGTCGCAAAGCAATGATCGTATAATATGAATGTGAAATATTAAGTAAAACAAACAACTTAGTAAAAAGGTATGACTTATTTGCATAACCTACTATTTCGGTAAAGCATTTAATTTGACATTTTTTATAAATGTTTCATCATTCACTTGCTGTTGTCATTAGTGTTGAGGAACATTTCCGATACATATAGTTTGTTTTACACGGTGTTCGGAAACTCGTGGTATAAACGGTAAAACCCTTTATAGGTCATAAGCTAAAAACGGATAGTTTTGAGACCTGCAACATTAAGGTTTATATTTCTTTATGTTTCCAAGTTATAAGCCCTTGGGTTGTAATCATTCTGAGGTAACGCACAGAGGTGTAATCGAACCAACCGCCCGAAGTTCGCACATGTTGAGTAAATTTACGAAAATCGCGTCCTGGTCAGTTTCTCTATAACATTATCAAAGCAGTTATTCCCCTGTAACGCAAATAAATAAAAGTACATTTTCCTTACCAACCTGTCGTTTTGTAATGAAAACAATAATTTTATATCATTTTTTTTAAATGGACACCGGTCAGAAAAAAACCCGCTGGAAAATCGAAAATTTCAAAAAAGCTAAGAAAAAAAAAGTTTTTTTCTGTTCATCAAAATGAATATAGAATACATAAATAAAACCATTAAGGGCGTATCGTTTAAAAAAAGTTGTCCTATAAATGGATAACTTGTGAATAACCTTTCATTTATTGACAATTTTGGGTTATGACTTTTTTTATTTGAGCTTTCGTTTTAGAGAAAATCGAAGGTGGATTTATTTGGTGAATTTCTTAATTTTATATTTGATAGAATATCTATACATATTAATAACATCATTAATAAATTGACCTCGAGAAATAAAAGAAATTTTATTTTTTTATTTATATATTTGTTAAATTATACTGTGTTATTTAGTACAACTAAACAATAATCTTTTTTCATTTATTCGTTACTTGAAGCATACCTTGTTTGGAGTATTTTTTCCGGCTGCTATGGATAAATCATGTGTTGATCTACAAAGAGAAAAATAATATAATTATTTGAAACTGTACAACACAACACATAGATAGAATATCTTTGATTTGACAATGTGTGAATGGTTACGTGTTTATACGCGGAAAGGTGATATGAACTAAAAATGATCCGGCGTGAGATGGTAATTTTTGGTTCAATTACCAAACGTGTCCTATGAAAAAACGTCCAATCTCCCACTTAGTCAGAGCGCGTAAAGACAATGAATTCTCTCACACACACTTGCATAAAGATGCCGCCAGTAAACAACATGACGTTAGTGCTAACCGTTAGGAAAAGGAACGCATTTAACGCATATAGAATGTTGGATTTTACACGTTTCAAAGAATTTGACACTTGAAAATATACAATACGTCAAATTTATATGAAAAAAGAGAATTTGTGAGTACTTACTGTTTTCGTAGCTTCATAAGATTATTGCAATTCTTTAAGTGAGTCGGTATTCTACTTTTAGACCCATTAATGAAACATTTTGATGGCATTTTCGAAATATATACGCCGTAAAACAGGGAGCCTATAGCTCCACCGCCATCACCGGGGGCTTCCATCCCGGAATAAGTAAAAAACTGTGAAATGCGTTGAAAATTTGGTGCAAGATGAAGTATTTATTTAATTGTTAATATCCACAGATAGCATAACGATAATAAGAGGCCGTACTTCTACAGATGTGTGTATTATATACATATTTTTAATTAAAAATATAGTGTAAAGCCGTTATTGACGCCATAATCATACATCCAAGTTTTAAAAGTGGGTTGTATGGTGTATCAATGTTTTTATTTTTTATAGTCGAATGCCTACAACAACTACAAAAAAAAATAGGCAGACTGAAAAATAATAGTCCATTAATTGGTATAAAAAAATATGAAGTCTGAGAATGACATACGAAAGGTAGTATTAAGCCGTTTTAGGGAGCTGTTTTCCAGCAAATCACCATTATGCCCTATAACCCACTCGCTGGAACCCTCTTGGTGCCAAAATGATTGTCACATGCTTTGCCTCTTGCTTGTCGAAATGATACACAGATTTTATGTTATGGCATGTCTTCTGTTTCTTATGTCTATGGTAGTTGCACTACATTTTATTTTCTCAGCATTGGAATGCATAACTACATTATATAAATAAAATGTAACTTTGTACGTGTTTAGAAATTAGGCATTTATTGTAAATAATATTATTCAAGAGTTATAATTTCTGTCCAGTATCTGAACAAGAGGAAACGGGCCAAAGCAGAAGTAACTCCTCCTGTAGATGGACTGATTGTGACTAAAGAAGATGAATTGATGGATGCACCCCAAAAACTGCAAGATCACCCACAAGTAAGTATGTTAACATATTTAAATAAATTGAGGGCTTAAAGTCAAACAAGGTTATCTACGAAAAAACATACAAAGATGTTATTCTAGCCCTTAAAGTCAAATAAATTATATACAAAAAAAAACATACCAATAATTCGAGGGCTTAAAGTCAAACAACGTTATCTACAAAATGTAAATAATTAGTATTGGCATGTTTATTTGTAAATAACGTTGTTTGACTTTAAGCTCTCGAAATTTAAACATAAATATTGCATCAAATAATATGTATTCTATTTATTTACTCTTTCCACAGGCTATAGATGCAGTTTACTTCAATGGATCCTCGAGCAATGGGGCCGCTTTGGTGTGTGGAGTTGCAAGGCGTCCTAAGGGAGTTTGCAATGCATTCTTGTACCTCAGGGTAAACCAACCACTAACTTCATAACACATATTATATTACCATTTCATCAAGTGGTGCATTTTCTCATTAAATTTACTTATTTTAGGTGAAGGGGGGTGAATTACTTTTGACACCAAAGCTACCAGACACAACCTTGCAACAAACTACAGAAGAAGAAGGGCGCTATCAGGTTGAAGGGATAAATCTATATCCCCTTGATCCCATGAGAACATGGAAATTACAATACAATGGAAATATGAAGTAAGACTTGTTCACATTAACTTATAATCTTTGATAGGCCCATAGTATCGCATGTTTCACCCTATTTCTTGACAGCCCAGTCCCTTCAATCAAGTTTACCAGGGTTGATATTGGGTTTTGTCAATATCTCCTGGTTCCACAATGAGGTTTACAGATAAGCTGGACATCCTTATTACGCACAAATTATCTCAAAAACCCTAAGCATCAGTTCAATTACAATGAAGAGCATCTATTTCAGTCTCCAGAGAGGCAAAATAATGCATTTTAAAAGTATTTTGTTAAAGTTTGTTGTTTTCACTCGGTTCATTACTAGTGATGTGATATTATGGGAAACACGTTTAGAGGTTACTTTTTCTTCTTCTTTTATTTAACCCAACCTAAGAATCTAAGATAGGTTTGGGTTTAATTAAAAAGAAGAAAAAAACTGTTTTTTTTTAAGATTTTTCTTTATGCCTTCTGATTACCGGTTAGTGCACCTGACCGGCAATCAGAAGGCTGCGGGTTTGATTCCCATCGGCGGCATTAATTTTTTCAATTTACATGGTTGTTTCAGGCTAATAATTATTGCTTATAATAAGACATTAACACCATAGATGAATGATGCTTCTTCATCCACTTCACATTTCCTACAACTATTGGCGCTTTCCACTCTCAACAGCTGAATGTGTTTACTGAAGTGGAACCGTCCTGTTAATATCTATCTTACTATCTGATTTTCTAACCATTTGAGCAGTTGCCTGTTTGGACCGTCTATGATCACTTTGGATTGTCTGATGGTAAACATAACTTGGGCTTTAAATTAATTTATAGGTTGGAAAGTGACCCAAGCAAGTCTGTAAAAGTGGAATTAGATGCCACATTCAATACTGCCTATCAGCATTTCAACTACGATTGTGATATGTCACCATCCAGTATGGCCAAAGATGTGGCCAGGGAAGTGTGGACTGAAGAATACTTCAAAACACTGCAAACGTGAGTAATTCTAATTATATATTGTATTCTATTTCCTTTTCAACTAAACCAAATTCGGTAGAATAGTAACAATACCTCTAACTTCCAACATTTCCCATACACAATTTAAAACTATTCTTTGATCTTATAACTTCCAGTAAACAAATTACTTTCAATCGGGTTTTGGCATACCATACGTCTCGTAAGAGGTTAAATTTACATTGCACACTTTTTGTCTACATAAATCGAACTCGCATTACTACTTTACTATACTATTATTATTATGAAAATGGAATTATTGTGATATATTATTTATGTTTTACAATATGGCTTCTTTAAGATATTTTCCACTGTACCCGAAAAACTTTTAAAAACAAATTAACCTTACAATGTACCTTAAGAGGAAGCTACAAGCCAAAAATGTGTATTTCTTGGTATACCTTAGGCTAGCTTTAGACTTGTAAGTTTTTTCGTAAATTTACGACTTCTAGCCAATGGGCATATTGGATTTTCAAAATGCAATATGCCCATTGACTAGAAGTCGTAAATTTACGAAAAAACTTACAAGTCTAAAGCTAGCCTTATATTGTAGGTAATAGACATTAAAATCGCTTGACAAACGGAATCTAGAAACGTTCGATATCAAGCACAAAACTGGTTTTTATTTATTTTGTAAATAATTTTATAAGAAAGCAAAAAAGTTAATCAAGTGAAACTATCACAGATAATCTTAGCTATAATACTGTATTTTTAAAAAGTTGTTTCCTTTATGCGTTCATACATTTCTATTGAAAAAAATTTTTTTTTGAAGTTTACATTTATATTTTTTATTGAGTAATTTATTTTTTAATTTGTATTTTACTAAAGCGAAACGATAGGAAAACCTTCAATTTATCTAAAGCATATTTTTTGGTATTCATAATGTCCACCAATTTGTTATAAAGATTAATCAAAATAGTGATTTGGCATTAAGCTTCGCCTTAATCACAACAATTATTTTTATTGTTTGTCTATTCTTTTAATTAATGTTTTACAAATGTTTTTAAATATCTACTTTCTTCCCAACCTGTAACCATAAAAATGATTGTAAATGAAACTTAACTGGTTTATCTCTATTCAACTTAAATGTAAAATTAATTCACATGTACAACTGTCTGTTTCCTAAATAAAGAAAAATAAAAATAAATAAATACATTCTGATGGCAGTATGCTACACTAGCGCCTCCTACTGGCACGAGTTCTGTAGTTTGGTTTTCTTTAATATATTTTAGTGGATTTTATGCGAAATATTTTCATTATTTTACATCAATTAATATAGATTTTACATTAATAAATTATAGAAGACAAAAATTAAAAAAAAAATAGCTTATAATTTAAAATATTAAAGCAGTCATTAGGTTATAAGCCTACCACAACCACCAAATACTACAGAAATTCAATTATTTTTCTTGAAGGAATGCAACATGCCACACTAACGCCTCTAGCGGCCAGAGTTGCTAGCCAATACAAGTTTAGTAAATACTGCCAATATTTTACTGGACTTGGGTGTACATATTCATAAATAAACCACGTATTGTTAATATTCTAGGTTATTTGGTTTTATTTCTGTGGGTTGGTGTTGCCGTTATAAAATATATCAAAGGCAATGAAAGTGCTGACATAAAATAATTATTATATCCATATTTTACCCCTACACGGGATTAAGTTTATTATATGACTTTTTCAGACTTCATCAAACTCACTATGAGCAACATGGAATAATTAAAGGAACAGTGAAGATTGATGGAACCGAACATAATCTTTACGTAGAATCTGTCAGAGATCACAGTTTCGGTAGTTAAAAAAAATATACATAATAAAAATAAATTATTTAAAAAATTGCGGCGTATTGAAATGAGCTAACATATTTCCTTTCATCCTCAGGTAAAATGCGCGATTGGAAAAATTTCCACCGATATGGTCTTCACTTTTTTGCTTTGGAGAATGGCGATCGCATTACAGTCGGCAAGATTTGCTTACCTGTTTGTTTTTCAAGGTTTGAATAAACTTTTAATATTTACAAAATATTTTAAAATACAAAAAAAATAAATACATACGTTTAATAGCATTCATTGTTTTTTTCAGTCTAAGCATTGGATTCTTGTGTAAAAAATCAGACAATAAACTGTATCCTGTTGACTGGTGTAATCTGGAGCTATTCCGACATGGTGAAAATTTGACTCCACCTCTTGATTATGCTTTTCAATTTAGTGCAGGTAATTTATATTTATTTTATTTACATTGTATTCTTCTTTCATCTGCCATGGGTTTTCATCGACGGGAAAGGGTTGATGGTCTGTTTAGCATGTTTATAAAATAATATTAATATCAGTTTTTAATTCTGTGTAAAATACAAGTTTTCCTTTTGGTAATTTCAGGTGGCCAGTTGTACACAGTACAAGTAGACGTTAAGGACTCCCCTACGTTTTTCATTGGAGATGAACACGAAAGTAGGGTTGTTGAGAGACTATGCCATTTCAATGTGAACGGAGTCAAAGGGTGGGGTGCTGCTGAATGGCAATACAGAAATCTGAATAGAAATATTATTTGAAGATGCTCTCCTAGGTACCTACCAACATTAAGACTGGCAATGCCTCTTTTAAATAGAAGGTCGAATTTTGAATTTGGAATATGTACACGAAAAAATGGAGGGATATTTATTTTTCTGTGATGTGTTTTGACAGGTGTTTTATTAATTAACTCACTGTAGAAGTTTTCCAAACGTGAAGTGTTTTATTTATCCTGTAAAATGAAATGCATAGTTGAATAAATAAAATGTTCCAACAGATCTTTTTTTATTTTAAAATGAAATGCCTTAAAGGCGACATAATTACATAGGTATCAATAATTTTGTGTTAAGAAAATAGGAATGACAATATTCTGTAGGTACTATACTTACAACATTTTACGAAAAATTTGAATAAATATGTAATTTCGAAAAGATTACAAAAAAGTTGTCAAATAAGTCATAGATACATAATATAATTGAATTTACGCACTTTAGAAGTGCGAGCAGCAAAGAAAACTATTATTGACTAGATTTATATTAATATTATGGACTAGACAAGACAAAATTAACCTAATTTAACAAACAAAACTAGTTATTTAACAAATCAAGGCCTCCCAATCATGCTTAAACTTATTATTGAGGTCTCGCTTAGCTAAAAGGTCTTCAGTGACTCATAGTGAAATTAGCTAAGCGTAAAAATGAACGCCTTTGAGGCATTGATATGAAATGCTTTGGTATTTAAAAAAGACTATAAAAATAGGCAGACCATGAAGTAGGCAGCAAGCCACACATAGCAAAGCTTGGTTTTATACAAGGCATAATCTAAATTTTTCATAAATCTCCCCCAGTGTTGAAAAACTAAAATAATAACAGTCAGGTTGGTTGTCACTCTTTGATGGTTGCAAAAGATGAAATTATAGTTCCCCTCAGTTTCACATTTACTAACTGGTAATTATGTAAAATTTACATCATGTTGAGAATGCACAAACTTCTTTTTCACAGAAGACTGCAGATATTATTCTGTTGTGTAGTTATGACTGGATAATATTTGTTTTTGTGGATAATACAATATAGTACAATTTTTTTTATACACAGAACTCTCTTACTAATCCGCCATCCCAAAAACTGGGCAAGTGTCCAATTATTGAAAGCGATAGATTACGGTGCATAAATACAAAATATGCTAAAAATTAAAACAAGTACCTATTTTGTAAAAACAAACACCACTATCGATCTTTCGTGGAACTCCATTGTAGTAGTTGAATACTCAGAGGACTAATCGACTAATGTCCCAAAACAACAATAATTCACACGGGTGACTGATAAAATGGTCAGCGAGAGAGAAGCTAGACAGCCGCAGCGGTATACAAACTGAGTAAAGAGTAAGATAACCCAAACCGTCAAGTCGGTGTACGCTTGGCGCTCGTGTCTAGTTACGATGTGGGAAATAAGAATATTGGCGAGTTATAGAGCTTGATTTTGTGCTTTCAACTAGTAAAAATAACGGCGAATTATAGTAATTGTCGAATAATCGAGCGATGGATTACTGAGAGAGTACTGTACAATATACAACACATCGTTTTGGAGACATGAAATTTATAATTACGGTATTTACAAATTTTCAATAAGGTTCCTGTAAGAATTACTGAATGGATTTACAAACTAATCAGGCAGCCGAAAGACGAACCAGCAAATGAACAAAATCAATTTGTTTGCACTGGTAACCACAATGCCTACAGCAGAAATATCCTTAACTGCAAAGATAAGTATGTCGATCTGAACACGTATAGATCAAGTTTAAAAAAATTATAATTTTAAAACGTCAGTGATTCTAGAGACCAACACAAAAATGGTTGTGTTTTGAGTTTTAAACATTTGATATCAATGTCTACAAGCATTTAATTACCCTTAATGATTATGTTTTTAAAGTAAACGTTTTTTGCAAAATTGCACAGGTAGGTAATATTATCCATGTTTAAATTGACAACCCTTATTATTATTGGAATAATTATTACTAAAGGAACATACAATAAATTTATTGTAGTTTTTATGTCAGGAAGTTCTTTGATATATTATATGTACTACCATACTTCTTATTATACAAAATGCATGAAATAATTAATCTTACAAGGATAAAAGTGCAATTGTTTTTGGTGACCAGATCTGAATAGCCAAGTTCTTCCTCACCTTCCTCTTCCCCGTCTCTCAATGGAGGGTAATGCCATGCCATAGTCTCACTGCCTCTGAGCAGTTTGGACTCGTGTACGGTATTCAAAAATTTTTTTTTTAAATAAAGGGCTAAATATTTTTTATTTACATTGACGCATGGAAATTACATAAATAATAAAAAGCTTTTTATGAAAATACCTGCGTTCAATCTTTACATTAAAAGATGAAAAAAAATAAAAATTGAATTACGTAATATGAACTTATTTGGTACGAAAGTATAATATTGTGCATTTGAAGAAATCACCTATTCTAGTTGGGTTAATTATAATACTCAAAGACTAGATAAACCAGATTATTTAAAAACATTAACATGTTTTCACAACTACCACAACCTAAATTTTTTTACACTAATTGTAAATTATTATTGTGCAGTTTTTTAATGTTTTATAGTGGAAAACATTTAATACGAAACAATATTCCACAATGAAAAATAAAGTATACTTCTGTACTTACTGTAATTCTATCTATGTGAAAAATATTCTCCATTAGTACTTTTAACACGTAGTTACATAGGAATTTGTTAAGGAGTTACACCTGGTACATAGGAATGTATTACTATTGAACAAAAAAATAAAATCTTCTGGGTTATAAAAATATGCATGTATGATCTTAAATATGACTTTAGAACTAGACAAAATAACCCATTTTTTTAAAATTGATAATAATATAATGAGGGTTTTTTAATGCAAAAAATAAAATAATTTTCCTCAATAAAAATCCTATTTTGTTTCCATAGATAACTCGAGAGATAGACTGGACCACAAACAAAAAATCTATTTTGTCAAACTTTCGATTGGATTGTTTCAACTTTGACCATCACTAAGTCCTCCTTTTTCGACTTACATAATGGCGTGTTCCCACCTAATCTATTGTGAGAACTGGCTTTCTACGCCATAGCTCACTTGATAGAAATAAAAACTTAATGTTGAATCAACTTTCATTCTATTCTATGATAGAACGTGCAACAATTACTTTCCATTTTTAAACGGTTCATTCTGTCACGAGGGATCTCAGCTTAATGAATGTTTTTTTTTATGAACTACAATATAAACTTCTTTTTTTTAAAAGAAAGACAAACATTCCTGGGTTACGAATAACCTGACTATATTTGAAAATATCCTACTACCACCACGGAGAATCTTGCTCGTGTTGTGATGGAGGATTTAGCCAGCCGAGGAATTGAACACACTACACACTGACCGGTCAAAGTAATAAGTACACAAGTACATTACTACAAGTAGTAAATAAGCACGGCTTTGTCAGAGTAATGTCAACATGCAACAATGCTGGCCGCTAGAGGCACTAGTGTTGCCATTAGCAACTAGTGTTGATCAGCAAAAAACATAATATGTAATGACTAGAGTAAAATTGTGCTAAATAATTAATTAAACCAAAGTATTGCGTAGACTTTCCACTGATATTTTTTTCGATCGCCTTCTTTGGTAAATGAATTTTGAATGCTACTTACGACAGACATTAATTATTGATAATTATTATTACACAAATACAAGTCTTAAGATACAATTTTTCACTTGAAGTGAGTTTTGGTTGAAATATTTTTTTTTATTAATGTTAGGAAGGCAGTTAATAAGTAATATTTTGTACAGGTATTGATTCTGATAGAAGAGATCACAGACATTATTGCAAACTTGTCAAAATTATGAAAATATTCTCTATATTTTAGTGACTGCAATATCTAGCTTGTAAGAACAGTGATACTGCTTTTAATACTATGTTAATCAGATCAAATATCATACCTGATGCTGCATTCCTACCAGATGTATTCTATGAGAATCTATGGTCAATTTATAGAACAAAACTTGAAGCCGATTCAACTTTGGGTTTAGAATAGAATAGGTCAGGTGGGATCGCTCCTTAAGTCCATCCGTTCACGGGGCAACTGAAAAACCAGTTTTCAACAGCAACGCAACTAGTCACACGCAAACCCGCCTGCACGTTTTCAGTTGCCAATTGCCCATAGATATGTCAGTTTTCAAGAAATTTGCGATTTGTCTTTGCCTTAAGAGCTGTCAGATTACGATATGTCCGAGCAGGAAAATGTGTATTTACGACTATAGGATTCCTGATTATGCAAGAAATGAAAGAAAGAAAAAAATGGCGGCTTCGATTCTGCTGACATTTTTAACGCAACATGATAGTGACAGATGACAGCTGAAATTTTCTTCTTCATTATATGACTAAACAAGCTTAGATAATTTGAGAAATCATAAAATTGAGTTGAGCCGTGAGAGAAGCTCGATTGCCAACCAGTTTCAGTTCCCCCACGAGCAGATAGACTTAAGGAAAACAAAATTGACTGGTTCATGAAAGTGACAGATTAAATCATAGATAAATTGAAAATCTATGCTAGAATAGACAAATCATTCTAAGATGTTACATTGACTACAGCGGCAGACGTAATCAAGTTAATCGTAATTTCAAAATGCACATTTATTATTTAAGAATCAAAACAGTTAGACTATTAAAATTATTGATTCAAATTTATTACAACGAATTTGTACAATGTTAGTAGTTGAAATACACAGATTCCTCAAGTAATCAAAAAAATAAGGGTCACATAAATTTCAATGTTTTTGTAGACATCTAAATATAATAGTTGTTGGACAAAAAAATTGACAATTTTTAATTTCATCGTCAATCTAAATCAGTCAATGTGGGAGGTGGGTATGGATACAACCGATCCGGCAATCATTTATTGGATAACCAACACATCTGCTATAGATCACCCCAAGAGTTCACTACATTTGGTGACTTAGCAGGGGTGCCCGGGTTAATCGGTTAAGGTGTTTTGGTCTTTGCGGAGGTATAAATCATAAGTCCATCACTCCAGTACACCTTGACCCCTAGATTCCTACCCACCCCTCATACCTTTTTCCATCCCAGAACTTTGTCTCCTTTTTTCCCTTAAAAAGACCCTGCCACACAGCATCCCCAAAGATGAATTCCCATCCATCTAACGTGGGGTTAGAGGAAAAAAAAATGAAAAAAGTGATGTTCGTATCTGATCAATTAATTTGAAATGGTTATGTTGATCAAAATGTTACCATTATGCTCATGGCTAATTAAAGAGGTATTGCCATCACTAGAATACACCGACTAGAAATTCCATTAAATACTTTCTAAAAGCTCTTTATATATTATTTTCATATCCGATTAATAAAACATGTTTACATAATACTATTGAGATCTTTTAAAACTAACATCAGTTAAAGGATTATTGTATAAATTTATTTTATTTTACACATTTATTAATCTAATTTGAGGTATGTAATACAAAAGCATAGGGTATTATTTGTGCCTGTAAATAACGAGGGTCAATGATATGTCACTTTATCATTTAATATATTATTAAGACAAACTGTACATCCCAATAGATTGATACGAAATGAAAAAACGATTTTAGTTCATTCTGTATCTAAAGCTGGGTTCCTACCTGATCCATTCTACGAGAATCTATGGTCTATTTATCGAAATTTGAAGTCGATTCATCTTTGGGTTTCTATTCCATAGAAAAGCATATTCTCCCCAATCTATTTCATAGATTCTATGAAATAGATCACGTGTGATCCCAGCTTTAGTAGGCACTGAAGAGATAAACCGATGATACAAGTGTTTTATGACGTAAGCTCAATTTTTCCTTACTTCTGGTGAAATTGATCAAAAATTTTCAAATTTCGAAATTCTTTGCTACGGGTAAACGGAAGGTACGTTATAATCTACGCGTTCATAGATTGGATTGAATCACCGATACAATATTGTATTTCTGTTCCTTTTTTGAAAGAATTGAGTTTTTATATGGACAAAACTATATATTCGTATTGCGTATGTACGGGCGCGAACAAATAATTAATCTTTATATTTTAAAGCTTAACTTGAAAGAAGTGTATTTTCATAAAATAATTAAATTAGCGCCATCTATGAAAGAGCAGATTATAAATTCTTGTAAGTATACATTTATGTTTTGACATAACAATTTCTGCATTTAGAATTTTTTTTCTTCTTAATGTACGCATTATAATAAGCAAAGACTTCTTTTCAAGATAACAATGATTACATTGCAGGGTTTTAGGTTAGGATAACACATACAACAAGACTCTCAATATAGAACAGCACCACATTAAAATAGACGAGACAGACTTACCCCATGGACAGTCATTCATTGATCCACATCTCTGGACGTTTTCACTACTTCAACTTTTAACAAATCCATTTTGAGGCACCGATATCACCACGTTTAACAAGAATTTAATTCAAACCTTAGAGCAATCAGAAAACTAGACTTTTATTCATTCTATGCATATTATTTTACCCTTTTGAACTATTAACCTTTTCACCGCTTAACGTTCACTTCTAACTTTACGCACATCACAAAAACCAATTATTAATAATTCATTAACAACATCACAGTATAAACTGAATTCTGAAATTATAAATTAGATCAAAGAGTAAAAAAAATTATAAATTGCAGTTTATCAATACGCTTCAGCAAAACATTTTTATACACAATTTTTTTTTTTTTTTAATAAAGGAGTCTGGCCCAATCTCAGCAATGTGTATAAGCTTAACCATTATAACCACAAAACTCATCTAAACATTGTTTGTTGACTCATTTGAATACAAAACTGGGAAGTTTTTGCTTCTCCTGTTAAATTTGTAAAACTCACATAGCCGGTCTTGCAAGTGCAACGACGATATGTACAAAATTAATGGTGCATAACTTCCAGAAAGAAAATTTCTGTCTTGTTAAATAATATTCAAGAACCTCTGAAAAAAACGATGGCCATTTTATGTATTTTTTCAATTATTTTAATAGTTAGATAGTTATTTAATCTTTAATAAAGAAATCAGATCAGAAATCCCAATTTAAAACTCCAAACAAATACAAACCGTGGGATCATACGACGCCTCGAGTTACAGCCTTTTTCCAGGCACCAATCAGGTAGTAAGAACGAGGGTCTGATGAATACAGAATTACAGAAGTACATGCCTATGTTTTCGACAACATAATGTACATTTAAAATGAATATAAATTTGCATGTAGCGTAGCGAAGGAGACTCGTAATATGATATTACAGTTAGCAGTGAATAGGTTAAAGATTGACAAAAATTTTGCGGGCATAGTAAGTCGTATATAACATGAGACGAGTTATTCGCTCTTTTGGTAATTAATTTATTTAATACACATTATGTCGAGACTCATATTCTAGAGTTACCTAGTAGATACAGGGGTTAAAAAAATTAATAAGTAAATGAATCAAGCGTAAAATATCTTAACCTATAATTATTATTTGATAGCGTAGTAATATTTTTCATAGAAGGTAAAAATTGCACCAAATAACCCACATTTAATACAAGTCATTTTCTTCAGAAGATATTTCTCTAAATTAGGGTTGTGATAATGATTTAGGTTTAAAAATAGAAAAAATATTATATCCTAGGTAAGGGAACAGTGATGAAAAAATGATATGTAATTAAAAACATCAATTAATAAATTATTCAAGTTGTTTCTATTTCTTGACATTATTATTTTAATGAGATAAGTAATCACAAGCCGTGTACAAAAATAGAAATGGCTTTAAAAATAATTTATGTAGAAAGTATTTTAAAGCAAATTCAAAATGGCTGAAGCGATTCTGAAATGGTTCAAATTCCAAATATCGGTAATAATTATGAAAAAATTTTTACTAACCGCAAATATTGATAGTTAAATCGATGACTAATACGGCATGGTTTTTGGGAAAAAATAACAATAAAAGCGCTTCAGACAATATAATTATTTATGATAAATCAGAATAAATTTCTCTAAAAGCTCGTTATGCTATTAAACTATAGATGAGTAACGTTTTACTTCGTAAAGAAGTTGATGTTAGACATTTTTATTTTGAAGGCTTTCTGACATGCCACCATTATATTACCATTACCCTATGGCCACTGATATCTATGATTATGACACTTTAACAATCTACTACAATAAAACACAAACACTTTGGTTACAGCTACACGAGGAATAGGGCTCTACACTGCTTGTGTCAAAATTGTTATTCGTCATAATAATAATTGTGCCGAGAATAGCTTTACCAATGATTTAAGGGTTATATTTTTTTTTAGACTGGTATCAATTTGCTCCAAACCTCAAAATAGCGGTAAATTTCACATTTTGCGGCGTGTTGCTAACTTCAGGTTTCTTCTGATGTCATAATTTTATTTCGCCGTGTACAATGCATAGCAGTGAAAATGTTACATTCTGATGTTTTATTGTATAGGTACGTTACTCAATGTTGAGGTTTCACTTTACAAATTTGGACATTAAGGAATAATGGAGCTATGCGAGCAAATGCAGTCGTAACTTGTTTGCAGATTCAGAACACAACAAAACGTTGTGCTGACTGAACCTGTGTATAAATGTAATAAATAACCTATGTGTAGTAATTCTAATTATTGAAAGCAGTTTTGGTTACAGATTATTGAAATTTTTCACATGTATAACAATATCTTATGGCACAAAGAACTTACAGATCCACTAACATTTTTAATGTCTTTGACGCCATCTGTTTTTATTTGCATCTAAATCCGGCCTTACCAAATCGATTAGGGTAGGGTGGGGCAAAGATCCGCAGTGGGAAATGATCCACACCGTCAATTTAAAATGATCGCTTAATATTGTCGTGGTTTTAGACACATTTTTATGCTGGCAACATTGATAGAAGACGACTCACAAAAGTTACATGGCGTCCGACCGGCACAACAAAAACAATGAGGTTAGAATTCTTTTTACTTGTTTTGATGTAATAATCCGTAGGTCATCTTCAGTTGAAAATGTAATTTACTATACGCTTTGCTTACTTTTTTACTGGTTCAATTCCATAATTCAGGTTTTGAAAGGCGATCTATGGACAATAATTTGGCCAAATGCGCATTTCTTGTTTTTAGATAAGTTTGTGTTTACAAAATGACAAAATGGGGCAGAGGTCCACATTTTGCATGGGGCAATGGTCCGCGCGCGGACGTTTGCCCCAAGATTTGTATTCATTGTTCTAATTTTTGTTTTTACGTTATAGAAACTACAAACGCAAAACTAATGTGAAGCCGTTCACACCAGAACTGTACTTGCAGGCCCAAGAAATGCTAAATCAGGGGCTATCCATTAGAAAAATTGGGAAGGAGTTGGGATTCGATGAATCAACTGTACGGAAGAGGTGGGTTACCCCTTCAGTAAATTATTACGAGTTAGGAATCACTAACAATCTTTTATTTTGAATGTCGATTTGATTTCTTACAGGTTGAAAAAGGAAGGCGGCGCCAGAAAACTGGGCCGGTTCACAACAACATTCACTCATTTGCAAGAAAAGGATATTGTAGATCACTGCCGAACCTTGAACCATATGTTTTATGGTGTTTCCTTCAAAACGCTCCGAATTCTTATATTCAAATATGCTGAAGAAAACAAGATTCGACACAACTTTAATAAAGAAAAGGGAATGGCAGGGAAGGATTACACAATTTCTTTCATGAAGAGACACAAACTAAGTTTGCGAACTGCGAGAAAAACGTCAGTGGCCCGAACAATGGGTTTTAATCGCAATCAAGTGGAAGGTTTTTTTGGTAACCTAGAATCGGCTTATCAAAAATACAAGTTTGCTCCTGGTTCCATATACAACATGGACGAAACTGGAATCCAGACTGTTCCAGACAAACTTCCGAAAATTGTGTCCGACCAGGGCCAGAAAGAAGTAGCTAAAAATGTAAGTGCCGAACAAGGCCAAACAGTTACCGTTATCTGCTGCCTCAACGCCAACGGTGGCTACATTCCGCCCTATTTTATATTCAAAAGAAAGAGGGAAAATCCTCTTTTAATAAAAAATGGCCCGGTCGGCTGTAAGATGGCGGTCACTGACAAGGGATATGTTGACACTCCTACATTTATTAAGTGGTTAAAACACTTTGCAGAACATGCCAAACCCACTCCGGAAGCTCCTGTTCTTCTTATCCTGGACAATCATGCCTCGCATGTTTCAATCGAATCAATATCTCAGGCTGAAGCATTGAATGTGGTTATGCTCAGCTTGCCACCCCATACGAGCCACAAAACTCAGCCACTCGACCGGGTGTTTTTTAAACCCCTCAAAACCTACTACAACGAGGTCACGGATTCGTGGCAATCGTCCCACCCCGGGCAGGTAATAACAGTTTATCATGTCGCTGAGCTCTTTAACCGGGCTTATGAAAGAACAGCTACCATTGAAAAAGCAACTGCCTCTTTCCGCGCAATGGGAATCTTTCCCCTGGACCCCGGGGTTTTCTCGGATGCTGATTTTCTTCCGAGCCAGGTGACGGATCAAAGTCCGGAAGAAGATGATATCGTTAAAGAACCAATGCTAGATTTTGGCGACGATAACTGTGATGCCGTTCCCGATTGCCCTGTTCCTGAGCCTTCAGTGCTGCCTCAGGCTCCTACGTCAGTACTTGACCAAAGCCCGGAAGAAGATTTTGTCCAAGAACCAACACTAGACTTTGGCAACGATAACTGCAATTCAGCTCTCGACTTCCCTGTTCCTGGACCTTCAAGGCTGCCTGATCCTGTTCCTTCAGCTCTCGACTTCCCTGTTCCTGGACCTTCAAGGCTGCCTGATCCTGTTCTTTCAGCTCTCGACTTCCCTGTTCCTGGACCTTCAAGGCTGCCTGATCCTGTTCCTTCAGCTCTCGACTTCCCTGTTCCTGGACCTTCAAGACTGCCTGATCCTGTTTTATCTACTGATTCTCCTGGACTTGTCTCCACGTCATCTCTTGTGTCAGTTGTGTCTCCAGCAGACATACTACCTCTTCCCAAAGCAACACGACGTAAGCGGAGCGGAAGAAGTTTAAAGTCGACACTTCTAACATCTTCTCCGCACAAGAAAGCCCTTCGGGACAAAAAATTACAAGCTGAAAGGTTGGTCAAAGAAAGAGAAGATCGTAAAATTAAAAATGCAATGAAACGGAAAGACAAGCTCAAGATGGCAGCAAAGCAGAAGAAGAAGCCACCACGTAGACTTCAGTTTGATTCAGATGACTCATCTCAGTCTCAGTCTATTTCATCTGGAACTTCGGTCTACAACGACTCAGAATCTGACAGTGATCAGAAGATGGAAGAATCGTCTGAGCGGATGGTGCCTCCAAAGAGGTGCATAGGCGAATTTTGTACCGTTCGATATGAAGAAATACTGTTTCCAGGAGTTATTACTGGCGTTTCAGAAACCCATGCCACTGTATCATCAATGGTGAAAGCTGGAAAATTATGGAAATGGCCCGACCGGCCTGACATTCTCGATTATGAATGGGAATCAGTCGTTTCGAGTATAAAGGAGCCAAAAGAAACCAGCACAACCCGAAATGTTTATTCAGTCAGTGAACTGGAATGGTTTTACTCATAACTGTGAATAAATAAACTGATATATTTCATTTCAATGGGGCAAAGATCCGCAGCTGCGGACAATTGCCCCGCATCTGCGGACGTTTACCCCAAACAGTGGGGCAAAGGTCCGCAAAGGCAAGGTTGTCTACCTTTCCTTTTTTTTCCTAAATGGTGCTTATTTCGCTAGTAATAAAATGGTATATTGTAGCACATAAATTAAGATTTCCAGTGAAGCCAAAACCTGCAGGACCTTTTACTTATTGGGTGAGAAAAAAGGTTGAAACCTAAAATTGCAGATCTTTGCCCCACCCTACCCTACGTGTCCAATATTTGCTTTGGTAAATCAATATTTCAATTGAAAATCTCCCTCCGGTAATGTTGCAAATGGATCTTACCACTTTTTGTACATCTTCCGTATGCCATGTGGATGTAACAGATTGACATTTAGTCAAACCTCACGACAAAACATCAACAAAGTCGCCATTCTTCGTATTGCCCGCGGTAATCAGACAGCTAGTAAAATGTCGCATATGGCCAGTGTACGCATATGCCGTGATTATAGTTAAAGTTTTTCACTATTCTGACCTTACGCGCCTGTATAATATCTACAGTGTGATTATAAGTAAGACGGTTTATATGTCTTTCTTTGGTATGTTTAAAACACAATGAATATATTTGTCTTCCTTTAAAATATTCAAAACAACTAGAAAAACATCTGTTTTAAAAAATAAACAAGCACACAAAATCAACAAAAATGAAATTAATATGAATAACACTAACTTGTTAAGTTATGTTATGCAAACCATTAGGAATTGAACTACGCTACTAAAGTCTATAAGTAAGAATATTTTGTGGTTTTGATCTGCCGCAAATAATTGCATTAATTTTTATTTTGCCTACTAAATTGACACAGGAGGAAGAAACCTCTTCAAGACCCGCATAAAAAAATCTTTGAGCCCCTTCCTCAGCATGCATCCCAATCAATAACAATATTGCTCAAGTTCTGATAAAATGTTACTATCTTGAGTTAGCATAGTTCAATGTAAATCAGTTAAAATTACACAAATACATATTATTTTGTGTAGCGTACATCTCGCCCTCCGGAGAAATATAAAACCAACGTAGCTTACAGTCAATGTAGCAATATTGCTAAAGAGTTCATAATATACTATAATATTGCAATATATATGACATACTATCGCGCTGTACTCCTGATAAAAGCATATTGTTTAAATTAGACAATTACCTAACATAAATTATTATTGTGCATTGAATGCTTACATGTAACACAACATAATATTTGGAATGATTCGAAAATGACTAGAGTTACAATCGTAATACTGGTTTCACAAAGGTTTAGAATACGTTGAGAGAATATTATAATGACTGGTTTACTGTATGCTGCATATCGCCGAGGTTCCGGGCTGGTGGTCCAACATGGCCGCTCTTCGTTTGATGCCTTCCAGATATACTTCTCGGTTAAACAGACCAGCCGCTAGTGGTACTCTGAAATATAATAAAACATTACAGTTAACCCTAAATGAAAAATATAAATTAGCAGTCCTAGAACTCAAATCACTAGAAATTGGAACGTAAAGAACTTTCTACAATGAAAATTTCATGATTTTTACAAATGAATCTTTATTAGAGCATGCTGGTGACCGAACTTTTAGAATTTTTGTTAAAATACCGAACAGTACCGAAGTTATGAGACGTCAAAATGTTGATATTTGTCTGTAGCATTTGATATTATAGCAGTATGTATAAATACCCACTTAGTCATAAAAACATGTATAGTTTTAAGTCACTGTTATAAGTCTTAGTTGTAAGTCACTAGCCATTAATCTTAGTTATCAGCCACTAGTTATAAGTCTTAGTTGTTAGTCACTAGCTGTTAATTTTAGTCATAAGCCACTAGTAATAAATCAAAGTTATAAGTCTAAGTAAGTGATAGGGAATAGGTTAAATGTATAAATTAAGTTTTTAAGCGCCCTTGAGGTGATTTTCTCACAAGGACAGGCAAAAATGGCAATATAAAAATGTTCCAATCATTATTATTATTAAATGTGTGCATCGGGACCAGAGCTGGTTGATTTTTTTGTATTGAATTTTTGACTGAGCATAGCGAAGCCCTGTATTAACTCAACCATTTGACATCTGTCTATTTGTTTATGTGTTCCATTTTCTTTTTCAAAAATCTGCTGAATCCACTTTATTATTCAAACAAGCTTGATCTCACCTGATCTTTTCTACGAGTCTCTATTTATAGAAGGAAAATTAAAGTCTACAGTACAACAAAAAGTTGGTGAAAAGGAATGGCGCTGTGGTCTATGGCTTTACAACAACAGGTGCTGTTGCCACATTAAAATATTAAGGATAAAGTGTTAGTTCATTTTTATGCCACCGCCACTCTGTATTCAACTTGGGGTTTCTATTCCATAGAAAATCATGTTCTCACTGATCTATTCCATGGATTCTATGAAATAGATCAGATAAGAATGTGCGGTAGAATGGTTCAGTAAACATTATTTTTCAAATGTGAAATTTTTTCAATATTATGGTACCTATTTGCAAGAAGAAAGTTTAAAAAAAGAAATTTCATAGAGATAATAAGGTTTCTTTGGACAATTTGTATAATTCCTCGTTCGAATATTTTTTAAATATTACATAATGATCGGAAGATTTCAATAATACTCCGGTTCGTCTGAGATTACGTGTATATTTATTATAGTGACGTACATATTTACAATGAATATCTAACTGTACTAACGTCCGCTTTATAGGATACTCTAAGTTATTCTGAAGCGGGGGAAACGCTCACTGAAGATGCTCGCCTGTAGATTGGCTAACATCGGCTATCTTCGTAACCATTCGGGTATTAGACCCAAATGTCCGACAGTTGTCTCTGTCATGAGGTACTACCACTGACACCTACGGAGACACCTTAACACTACATAATTGTATACGACACAATCTGACGACATCTGTTGAGTGGCATTGACAATACATACATATTTACAAACACTACACATAAAATATGTGGTTAAAATTAAGTAGGTAAGTACCTACTCACAAATCTTATGATTTCCGAAGAAATTTTGGTTGTGATTTATTAAACAATAAATACTGTACACAGAACCTCTCGCATAGGTATTGTAAGTAAATGAATGACTTACATATCAGTGCCGGGCCTTAAGGAAGCTGTGAAGAGTGCCCACACGGGCTTGTGATCGCTGGAGCAGATGGAAGGTACCGAGTCATACGCAAGGCACTGCACCGATGAGAAGGACTCTGTCGAGGTTGGGACATGACTGCTTCTCCGTAAACCTGGAGATGGAATATTATTTTAATAATACAATAACTTACGTAATACAATGACGTTACAATACAAACAGACTTGTTATTGTCTCACAAAATCAACCCAAAGTAAGAAACACTCTTATGTTTCCAGTAAATTCTTAATTCAAAGTTTGTTCATGTACGACAAAGATAGATAGAAAGAATATAGGTGTATGAACGAAATAGATATAAGACCAGGCAGAGTTTACATACTTAAAAGTTGCGGCAACTGCTGAATTCTACATCATGATTGTGACTGAGATTACAAGATATGCTTACTAACTTACATTAAGAAGAATACGGAACGCTGTATAAGATGACCTACTGTCAGTAGGTTGTCTTTCTTGTAATTATGCTTTGCTACATTTGCTATCTCACTTTCTCTAATGGCACTAAAAATCTTCAATCACTAACAATCAAAATAATTGTATTATTTATAATAATAAAAAATTTGCATGTATTTACGAATGAAATGTTATTCCTTGCCTTTTTCTACTGTTTGACGCAATGCTATTAGAGATAGCACACAACCTTACACGACGTCTAGTGAGTGGTACTATATGTAACCACCAAATCGAAAGTATGACAATTAGCTCAACTTTCGCTTACCACTTTTGAGATCTCTACAACATGTCTATAATTTATAATGTCACTGCCTAATACAGTTTTGTATTTTCAATCCCTTAAAAACAGAAATAAAAATATATCATCATAAATCATAATATTAAAATTTTATGTCGTTTTATTATAAAATTTGGAGTAATAAATCATTTAAAACTATTTACACTTAATTTTACAAAACTTTTTATTAATAATAATTACTATTCGTTAACTACTTGTACACATTGTTTTTTTTTTTTAAATCTCTTTATCCCCACACACCTTATTCCTATTTAGTATTCTTTGTTGTTATGTATTACTCATATCTACATCATTAGAAAGAATTAAAACTATAATTTTCATCCCAGACAAAATTAACAAGACATTTGAATGACATACGTAACAGGTATATTAACTATGCATAGTTAAATTTAAAACCATATAACTTATAGTAAAATGTGTTACGAATGTCCACAACACAAATATGATTTGAGATTTTCACGGCCAAAAGTATTTTTGTTATTTGTTTTTGGGGTGTTATGCCGTGTTGAGCTAACTCCTTCTTTAGCCAACGTTTCGGACAGCAATGCAGTATCCATCATCAGGGCAGATGTGTTATTGTATCAATAGTAGCTTAGACTTTTTTTGTTATTTGTTTTTGGGGTGTTAGCGCAACACGGCATAACACCCCAAAAACAATTAACAAAAAAGTCCACAACACATTTTAAGTGAAATACCACATAGGAAAATGGTGCAAATTTTGGTTGAATAATAATGTTTATAAGTGTTGACTAACCAGACAAAGTTGAAGATGCCTGTGGAATGGTCCTGGTCTTGAAGAGTATGCGGTCAGTGTAGGCCGGCGCTCTTTGCTTACTAGAGGTGTCAAACCTCTGCGTGCCTGGATCATACTACAAATCAATTAAATAAACATCCAATTTTTAATATCACACTAAAATCCCACTATCAGCACTCCTAGACTGTGTTAAATGGAAAACATTGCCGATCTATCAGTGGTAACCCCAGGGGTTTTATGACATTTGTCATCAGGTCAAAAGATTAAGGTGAAGCTATAAGTGAAATCACTATTTAGATTAATCTTTACAACGAATCGGTATAGGTTATAAATACCAAAAATATACTATGGATACATTGAAGCTTGTTCTATCGCTTGACTTGACCAGAATTAAAATAAAATTGTTAATTACATCATGAAAAATAAAAATAAATAAAACTACTAAATAGTTTACTATGAACTCGAATAAGGAACAACTATTAACCTTTCCTTATCTGTGGTGTGTATTTACTACACATTGCTTCTAATAACTTTAATAACTCTATAAATATAATAAATTCTGGGTTCAGATTTTAGGTATTCCTCCGTTATACATTTATAAACTGAATTAAAAAATAATATATTACATAGTTTTCAAATCCAATTAAAAATCAGAGTTTTTTGTTAAAAATCGGGAACAAATACACCAATACAATCAACCGTGTGATACTAATACGCGAAGATTGTGCGAGGAAATGACACGCTATTGATGTCCCGCTTTAATTCGCTATGCGGGAACATAAGACATCCACACTTCTGCAGTTGTAGTTTTTGATTTAGACCATCGATACCTACGACCGCACAGCTATGTTTGTGCCAGTCGCCAGCCGCGCCGCTAGCCAGTTGGCCGCGAACCGTCGTTAGATGTGGACCCTTCGCACGTTTCTTTAGCATCTGCCGATGGTTTTTTCATGTTTTCAGCAATTAAATTACAATTATTATCACTTTTGATATATAATATAATAAACATAATCGATTAGCTATGAATATTCATACTTTTCCGATATTAAATCGCTTATTTTGAGATGTGTATTGACTACACAGCACCGGAACGCGTGTATTTTTTTAGCACAGTAAGGAAAAGGTTAAAAAATACTGTTTTATGGCTAAGTTTATTTGCTACCACTTGACTTGATCAACTTTTTTCCGTTATTATTAAATTATTCAAAAAATAAATAAAAACCACTTTGGCGCTTACGTCAAATATTTTTTGTCTGACACATTGTATTGAACTCTAGTATTTATTCAGAAGCCACGTCAGATATGTGCTTGTTTTTTTAACGGTTTTTTCCCTGTTGACATAACTTTGGCTAGGAGCATTTTTAGTTCTCAAACTGTGAGGAAGCTTGTGTTTTTTCTGATATTATTATTTTTCATGACCAAAATATTATACCTTCTCAATAAATCTATTTGTAATTCACTTTCATTTTCTTGATAGAATGTATCAATGAAGTGGATTCTTGGAAGTGGAAATTAACCCACTACCCGACATCCAATCGAGACTCGTTGTCGATGATAATGCATTTTAGTGGCACATAAGTGGACATATACGCATTTATCTAAAATTGGATGACATTACAACAGTTAATATACGCAATAAATGTCGGCCCTACCAAAATGGGATGTGGCTCAGTTGTTAGCGTGGTTGACTCACCGTCACCGTCATCAAAGCCAAGTCAAGTACGGGTCTCGAAGTCCTCGATTCTATCGTCTAGGGTCACCGTCATCGCCATCATTCCAGTCAACGTCAAAGGGTCATGATATTCACTGTGGAAGATTTGGTCAACGTCATAGCTTCAAATGTCCAGCTGTCAATGTCAAATGCAGTTCATATAATTATTTTAGTCATTCTGCTAAATTCTGTTTTAAAAATATTTACTGTCGCAGTAATGTCAAAAATGTATACTTAGGGGCATCATTATCCAATGATGAAAATATTTATTGCCCTGAGGGTCGTCATAATATTGGAGCAATAAGAAGTATTAATGTTAATAAAAATTATTTAAGTCAAGCATGGTACTTAGATATTATAGTTAAGGAAAAGCTAAAGTGAAGTCACTATTGAGATTAATCTTTTACAACAAATCGGTATAGGTTATAAATCCAAAAAAAAAAAGATTTTTTTTTTTTTTTTTTTTAAATTTGCCGGTAACCCGGGCGTTTATTGACATCAATATTTGTTTACAAATTATGTGCGCTATCCGACTCACTAGACAATATCTGTTCTGAGCCGGGTAGCAGTATCTACCATTACATATATCAATAATAATAAAAGTGAATAAAAATACAAAGTAAATAAATAAAAATACAAAATACAGGAAAAAGAAACGTAATTAAAAAATAAAAGATTACCTAGATAAAATAATCTAAATATAAATTATTACATATATATGTAACAGTTTTTTTTTTTTTTTTAGTGTGAATCAAATAATTGAACATTATATGGATAAATTATTATTTTTTTTGATAAATTAATGTTTTAAAGACAAGATTTTATTTATGCATAGCACAAAGGATAACAATTATTTTTATAAGCAATAATTGTTCGCCTGAAACACTCATCCACATTGAAAAAATCTCCTGATAAAAAATACATGACGCCAACGGGACTCGAACCCGTGTCCATTCGATTTCCGGTCGAAAGCTCTGGCATGGTAAATGGTTGTTCTCAGGTGAAAAAATGTAAAAAGCAGTAATTGTTGAATGAAACACTAGCATATATTGAATATTTTCTCGGGTAAGAAATAAGCCCCCATAGCTCAGTGGTCAGAGCTTTCGACCGGAAATCGAATGGACACGGGTTCGAGTCCCGTTGGCGTCATGTATTTTTTATCAGGAGATTTTTTCAATGTGGATGAGTGTTTCAGGCGAACAATTATTGCTTATAAAAATAATTATTATATGGATACATTGAAGCTTGTTCTATCGTTTCTATTGATCAAAATTAAAATAAAATCGTTAATTACGTCATGAAAAATATAGATGTAAAGTACTACATAATTTGTTTTTTCATAAATTACTATGAACTGGTATAAAACAACTTTTAAAAAATACTTTTTTATGGCTAAGATTCCAATTTTCTTTTGCGTACTGGACATTCGAAGCTCCTCGCCGGGTGATTTGAATCTAGGTTTCAAAGGAGTCTTTTTTACATTCGCTCCCTTTATGGTTGAACCCGTAGCATGTCAAATGCATCAAATACTCTGACCCTTTCCCATCCAATATTTATTTTTTGCATTCGCAACATTATTCCAAGTGTTTGTGTATCTACTTCAAAATATATTATACATTCTTCTCCCGTTTTTAATTTCTTGTTTTTTATTACAGTTACTTCCATTTTTTGTGGTTCTTCTGGAAACTTATTCTAAATTTTTATATTCTGAACGATTTCTTTTTAATCCATTTTATGTGTTACTCCAACGATTTTTATTGATGGGAATCTTTTATCCGGGATCTTTGTTGTATATTTTTCACTGAACTTTATTTTTATGTCTTCTTGTAGTTTTTCAATTTGCTGACTATTTCTACATGTAACAATAATTTTACCATCTTTTGCATTTTTTATTCCCATCACTCCTGTTTCAATTTGTTTTTTAATATCCTCTTCGGTTTTCTCCGTGGTCTGCTCTTCTTTCGGAGAGATAATAATTTTTTTTCCCAAATTTTGGTATTGCTTATTGTTTCCCGAAATTTCCTTTAATATTGCCATTTTGCTTATTATAGTAAATTTTTTACAAATAAAACAACACTAAATTACTAAGCATTGACTTATACATATTACGTGTTAATAATCAATTAACGATGCTTTAAAAAAAAACTGTGTAATTATATTAATCAGCAATCCCTAAAGTTGGAGAATTATTGGCTATTGAAAACCAGTGCTTTCAGGACTGCTGTTGTAAAAAAAACCCCGGTAGTATGCGTACACCAGTTGAAAAGGGTTTTAGAAAGCGTACCATCGGAAGAATATCCTTCCGGGCGCTTCCTACCTATTGTTGGTTCGTATTGCACGCTAACTCTATTATTTTACAATACCTTGCCTCGCGCAGACAAGACAAATAATCTGAGTTCAGTTGATTATTATTATGAAAGGGGTAAGAACAAAAACACTTTTGGATTTCATATTCCTTTTAAGGATGGGTTGTTTCAGAGAATTTGAACAATTCATCAAATTTCAACATTCATTTCATTTCAACGTTCATTTGTTTTTATTTCAGCTCTGTCAAGCAACTAGCCTACAGAGATATAATAACAGAGCTTGCATAGGACTTTCACAGAAATTTGATGAATTTTTCAAACCCTCTGAAACAACCTGTTCCAAATGATTCATGATTTATTCATAAATATAAGGATTTGACATAAATTTTGAAATAGGTTCGCTGTTTTTGAACGGTTCCATGATAACTCAACACAGTGACAATTCAACACACTTTTAAAAAGTGATATAAAGTCATTAGAAACAATGAAAAAACAAAAATGTAAACCTAACCTAACCCAGTTAATAAAGTTTTTGTTTCATCACTTTCCATGACTTTATATAACTTTTTAAGATGTGATGAATTATCATTTTGATGATTTATCCAGTCACCTTTTTGAACATATCCCAAAATTAAATACTGTTTTAGAAAGCACATAAAAGACTCATTAAAATTATAATATTACAAAAGGACATACGTGATTAAAAATACCTAGAGAAACGGTGATGGTTTATTAATTAATTTTAGGTGATGGTAAACATCTAACCTTATACGTCGGAGCAAAATGAATCGGGGCCTCTCGGAACCCCTTCAATATAGTCCCCCCAGCCAGCACGGCGGACAGTTGATCAGCCTTCAGCACAGACGGGAAGATGCTGGGCAGTATCTCAAAGGTGCTGGCCACCTTGTGCAGGCCAGATGTGGGCCCGCGCTGCATCTCGGGGGGCCCCGCCAGCCCCCGGAGCACCGAAGCTCTGTCTTCAGACAGACGGAAATTGAGATCGCCGCACCACATCACCACGTCGAAGTTGTTGGTTACGTCTGGAAGTATTTGGATAGTTAGAAGTATTGATAACAGGCTAAAGAAAGGATAGACTTGAACTAAAGCGAATATTTCGTTCAATTTTACACAATTTTGCTGGTAAATGAACTCGTTACAATGGAATGAAAAGTGTATGGCCAGTATTATTTTGGCTCTATGCAAGGTACCATTTTTTAATTAATAATGGCATCCAGTGCGTAGTGTAAAAAATGGAAAGGAAATAAACACAAATTTTTATATGTGGGTTAATATATAAATGAGGGGGGGGGGGGGTTACAATTGAAATGGTCCTCTGCTAAATTTGTTCACATTGTAACCCCCCCTTACTACATAGTCTCATATCCAATGACAACCCTGGTGAACTTTATCAAGGGGACCTGGTTCCTGTTAAAGGAATAAGGTGGACTGGGAGATAGAACAATGGGCCTGTGGCCTAAGTGCTCACGCGAACTATAAGTAAACCGTCTCCGCTCTATAATAAATAAATAAAATAACCCCTCCTCATTTATTCTACCACTGCATCTTTGTCTATATTTGTAAATTAGTACTAAGTAAACCCTGATTATGTGAGCACTGATCACGAAACCTGTCAGTTGCATATAAACAATAAAAATGGTTAAATCTAAGTGATTAAAGATCAAATCCTACCTTTATTTTTATGCTTAATCGGCAGATTCTTGGGAAGATCCAGGGCACGTATGATCTTCTTGATGTCGTGAACCCGCTCCTTAACCTTCTCCTGATGCGCGGTGAGGTGAGCGGTGACAAACAGGAAAGTGGTGCCGAACAGCGCAAATGAGATGGCTACAGCACCCTTGGTGCGGAAGGCAGTGCCCGGCCTCACCGAGATGCTGGCATCCTCGGGCAGCGAGCAGAACCAGATAAGGTCGCGGCGGATGAACACGGATAAGTGGAGGGTGCCTGCAAAATAAGGATGGGGTTAATTTTTATAAAATTTCATTATTTATAATATCCCATGATTTGATGCTAGTAACATGATAAAATATTAATAATTTGTCCAGTTGAAGGAACCGACTCCAGGGGCTAAGTGAAGAGAGGCTGGGCCTACAATGAACGGAGGAAGCTGATTTAATCCAGGACAGGGATGCCTGGAGGCAATTGAGGGGAAAAAGATGAGACATGAATAAAATATTACCTAAGGTAGTGGAGTGTAAAAGTAGATGCGATGGCCCGAGTGCTTCCTGAATAGAAATTTCCCATTCTATCCTCTCCGAGATGGACTCCTGTGTTCCGATTGCTAAAATGTCCGGCACATTCTTAATTGCACTCGGGAATAAAAAATCATTCAGCTCACTGCAAACAAACAAGCACGAAAACAATAAATCAATACAGAGTAAAAGCAAACAGATTCATATTTTAGTCATAATGATCTATTCCTATATCTGATCTATTACTAGTAGTTCTGTGAACAGTAGAAGTCGCATCCAAAAAAGTTTTTTTAAATTTTTTTTTTTTTTTTTAAACCTGCTAAACTACTTATGTAGTTTGTCAGCAGGTACATAATGACAACATTTTTGCAATAACATGGTACAATGGTAAACAGTATGTAGGTATGTATAATGTTGATGATAAATTAACATTTTATGTTTCTAATTTTCTCTTTTCGGTTCGAGTCCTAGATGTGACCGTATCCTTTTCTGATTTTTCTGTTTCAGATTTTCGTTTAGAAATCGCTAATATTGTCTTCAATAATTAAATATTACAATTTGAGGTTTTACTCAATAAAGTTATTCCGAAAAATAAATATAACCTACCCCAAAATATTTATGACCTGTAGCCTGTATTCCAAGATATCACAGGAATATTATGCAATAAACGAAATGCTGCCAATAAAAACGATATTCCGACGGTTGAACCAAGGTCATGAAACAAACAAAAATTCCGGGATTAAGACAAGCGTAGCACCGGGATTACGGTGCCGAAAAAGGTCTGGGATTTCCGAGATCCCGTTTTGCTAGATCCTGCGATTGAAAGCTCTAGTATGTGGGTTATATTATTTTATTTTTCGATTTCTATAATTTATTAACCTAAAATACAGAATATATTTCACTTAAAATCCGTCATGTATGAAAGAAAACCAAGGCGTACAAGTCATACCGCTAGGAGGTGCTAGTGTAGCATGTTTCCATCAGAATGTATGGGAAATGTCAGAAGTCGGAGGTATTATTAATATTATAGGGTATTTGATTCTTTTGACAAAACGGTCACTGCTCAGCTGTACATTGCAATCATGCGAATTGTGGAGGGATAAATAGTATTCAACAAGGCCACCACCTTGAACCTGAACCGAAACATAACTGTTAAATAAAGGCACTGTATATGGTGTCAATCACATTTATTATCCTCTTCCTTTCCTTTTATAAAAATAAAACAGAGGGACGCTTCGGTCACAAACAAAAGAGAAAGTGCGTGGTTTCATACTAATAATGGATCATGGCCCATTCAATATGTTTCTATTATCTATGCATAGTACCATGAATATTTTGAGAGAAAGAGGTCATTAATATATATTGGAAAACATATCAATAGATTCGTCCAGACAAAGAGAGGTGTGCGATGCATGATCTAGGCAAGTGTGAACAAGTATCAAGAAATAGTTGAGCACTAATAGAAATGATACGACTTTAGATTTTCATGGCCAAAAGTATTGTGTATCATGATTTATTTTGCCCCTCTTCCTTCTTTAGCCAGCGTTTCGAACAGCATCAGGACAGATGTGTAGATTATGTTGAAGTTATGTGCGTCAATCCTCTTTAGGACGGTATTTCAGTATGATTAGTTAAATTAATGATATTTTTTGGCATTTAGTTTCGGTCTAGCTGACAAGAACCATGATACTAAAAACTATTAAGCTATTAATATTAATGGGATTTTTGTGGATTTCAGTTACCTCCGTAATTAGGCGTGCTCGATGCGTTTTGGTCTTTCCAAGACTTCAGAAAAAAATCCAAATTAACAGCCAGTTTGAATCAAGGACTTGGCAATTGCCGATTCGTCAGATAGCCGAGTTTGCATGCTAAAAGTATTCTGAGATCGTTTTAGAGATTGTCCGTTCTGTCCTGCCTACATACACCGTGTCACATCCGGAGCACCTGAGTTTATAAACACAATCTGTCTCAAGAGGAAACTTAATTTTTGCAGGCCTCAGAAGGTCTTGGATTTTAGTCATTGTTCCGAAGACAGTCTTGATGCTTTCTTTCCTCAGTATCCTGGCAATTCTGTCAATAACATTATGAAGACAAGGTAAGAAAGCACAGCCTTTTGACTCTTGTTCAGTTATGTCTTCGTTTGGGGAATGGGGAATGAAATTTACTAATGGAAATGTTTGAATATATTATTATAGTAGTAAATGATTTCACACACCTTATTTTGCCCTTTTGACTGCTTAATTATTTATTTGCAAGTTGGGATGAGTGATGTGCCTTATATGCATTGTCAAGACGAAGGTGTATGGAATCATTTACTACTATAATAATATATTCAAACATTTCCATTATGAAATTTACTAGTGGAAATGTTTGAATATATTATTATAGTAGTAAATGATTTCATACACCTTATTTTGCCCTTTCGACTGCTTATTAATCCGCGATAATTATTTATTTGCAAGTTGGGATGAGTGATGTGCGTTATGTGCATTGTCTAGACAAAGGTGTATGAAATCATTTACTACTATAATAATAGATTCGAACATTTTCATTAGTAAATTTCATAATGGAAATGTTCAAATATATTATTATATGTAATAGTAAATGATTTCATGCGCCTTATTTTGTCCTTTTGACTGCTTAATTATTTATTTGCTAGATGGGAATGAGTGATGTGCGTTATGTGCAATGTCTAGACAAAGCTTATGAATCATAGCACACCTTGGTGGGGATTGCCCGTTCATGTTCCAAGTACCGACGAATATCTCCACTTCTCTGCTGGGGAAAACCCTTTCCAATTCTGCAGCCCCCAATAGAGAGTTGGAAGCCAAACGCCCATGGAGGAAGTTTCTACAAACAACAAAATAAATCATGTGAGATATGAAAACCACACATACATAATTAAAATCTTGTTCTCTTTATATAGCGGCATGTCCATATATTCCTTAAAGTCATATTATATTACTGTCAATCTTTATCACGTATCTTCAAGCCTGGGAGCAATGTAATCAATTTGGCCTTATAAGGCATTTTATCAGAGATGTGAAAAATGGGTACCCAAAACCATTTGAAATGCAAAATGGAAATGGGTCAAAACTTTTTCATTTGAAAATGCAAAATGGTTTTTAGAAAAGCATTTCAAATGCAAAATACCTATTTTCAAAATGCATTGAAAATGCAAAATGGTTTCCCAGGTCAAACAATCAAAATAATTATAGAATTTTTAAACAATTTTGTCATTTAATAATGGACATCAATGTAGAACAAACATATTACATGATGGTAAATCCAAAAACACCACGACTACGGATTATGAAACCACAAACAATTTGCGCGGGACCAATGTTGCCAACGTAAAAACATAGAAACTGCTATCTTACATTTAATATTACAGCGTCATGGCCCCATGTTCAGTATTTGAATCAGTATTTTTTGTAATGGTATCACTCAATTGCCAGGGCTCCTACCAGGGAGCAACTTGGATCAACTTGACAAATGTAAATTATCTCTCATAGCGAGGTTGAGGACCAACTGATATTTGGGGATTATGAAAAAAAGATGAGTGGAGATAGTAGGAAGAATGTTGCAAAAAAGCATTTAAAATGGAAAATGCATTGAGAAAAGCATTTAAAATGCAAAATGCAAAATGGTTTTTAGAAAAAATGCATTTAAAATGCAAAATGGAAATACCCATTTTGCATTTCCATTTGAAATGGATTTATTTGAAATAAAGCACATCTCTGCATTTTATAATAGCAGTCCTGTGAGGAGATAAGGATGATCACCCTTTTAAAATAATTACCACTATTTATTAAATGTAAAATTTTGCCAAATATAGAGAAGTGACTGGTACAAGCAGTCATTCTTCATCCGACAGTTCTCGGGAAAAGTAATACATTATTTTATTAACTACATTCCTACTTGTCCTACAAAGCTCCTGCTGCCATAACAAGCTGGACTCTATCTGAACAACTCTCGTCTCGTCTCAACGTCCGTGTGTGCCGGTGTCCTGTTGAATTTACAGTATTTGTGTGGGCTTCACTTCTCCCATACACCCTAAATACTAAAGTTATCTAATCAAGTTCAATACACAGAAATTTTTCTAAAAATCAACTTCGGCCAAACATAATTGCACCTATATATATATATATCAGAGATGTGCAAAATGGGTACCCAAAACCATTTGAAATGCAAAATGGAAATGGGTCAAAATTTTTCCATTTGAAAATGCAAAATGCAAAATGGTTTTTTAGAAAAGCATTTCAAATGCAAAATACCTATTTTCAAAATGCAAAATGGTTTCTCAGGTCAAACAATTAAATTAATTATAGAATTTTTAAGCATTTTGTCATTTAATAATGGACATCAATGTAGAACAAACATATTACATGATGGTAAATCCAAAAACACCACGACTACAGATTATGAAACCACAAAAAATTTGCGCGGGACTAATGTTGACATGTTGACTATGTTGAAAACATAGAAACCATTTAATATAACAGCGTCATGGCCCCATGTTCAGTATTCTTTGTAATGGTATCACTCAATTGCCAGGGCTCCTACCAGGGAGCAACTTGGAGCAACTTGACAAATGTAAATTATCTCTCATAGCGAGGTTGAGGACCGACTGATATTTGGGGCTTATGAAAAAAAGATGAGTGGAGATAGTAGGAAGAATGTTGCAAAAAAGCATTTAAAATGGAAAATGCATTGAGAAAAGCATTTAAAATGCAAAATGGTTTTTAGAAAAGCATTTAAAATGCAAAATTAAATACCCATTTTGCATTTCCATTTGAAATAAAGCACATCTCTGATATATATAAACACGTAGTTGTAAAATCGTCACCCCCATTTATATCTTGTCTTAAGGTCAAAATCGTAATTTTTTAATTATGCTGATGGCATAAAGCCTTGAGACCTGCTCTACCAAATGCTGCGAACCATTTTATAGTACCTGCCCTAGTTTCGTCTGTATAGAATTCCATTTTGTGGTTTATGTGCTGAAATCTAAGCGTTTCATCGGTTTTATTTTTTGAATGTATTATTAATTTAATTTTATGTCTTGCGGTAACATTCAACTCGGGTTCCCACTTGTTGTATCATAAAATAAATATCCATTTAGTATCTTTCGTTCTATTTAGTTGTGTGTATTATTAATTCCATTTTACCTTATATAAATACAAAATCTACAAAAAAAATATATAGTTCTATCATGTTGTAACATTCATTTTAGTTCCAATTTGAAAACTCTGAAATAAATAAACATTTCGTAGGTATTATCAAATAAAATATCATTATCAAGTAACAATTAAAAATGAAAAATTTTAAATTTGTGTTATGTCTTCATGGAAAAAAATCTTGTTACATATTTTTAATCTTATATTTGTAAAAAAAAAACATTAAAAGAACATAATTTTTTCTTCAATAACCTATAGATATTTCAGTTCTATTTTTTCATATCGTCAGTTATCGTCGCGATGGTGATGATGTTTGTTGTATCGTCAAGTTTCATTAAGCTTCAAAATTAAACTAAAAATAAACAGTACAAGGAAAAGTAAATTTTTCTGATTTGTAAATAACAAAAATAAATCTAGAATTTGATATTGGACTAGGATGACATTTGACTACTTTTATGCATTTTTCTCAAAACCTTTGTTTTGACCTCAATATGAGATAAAACTGGGCTGACGAAGTACCTATTATCTATGTCTTTTTGAATTTTACTAAAAAAAAAAAGTTCAATATAAATACTGTACATTCAATGCTCAAGAAAAAGAAATCTAATCTTACAAAATCATACAATTTACATATTAAAAAAATACACTTGCAAAAGGGGATATGGATTATGGGGCTAACAGATTACGCTATACGCATCATGACTTGGCCTATTTCACCATATTGCTCGCCATACAATCCCAATCGGAAAGTATAGTGAGCGATTTGCTGAAATAGGCCAAGCCACTAGAATATTGCGCGGTCTGTCACAGGCTTAAACTTATTATGTTACGCTTTTCCTTGATGTATGTATTTATTTGATTTATTAAAGCTTACACATTTAACTATATGAAGGCGGGTTTATTGCCAGGCGGTAATTTCTTCCAACCTACCAATAGTCATTGTTTGGTCGGAAGTGCTAAGAGAATAATTAATCTGTTTTATGTATGTACATTTATTAGGGAAACTTATAAACCACATTGTAATATTTTTTATCATTGAGAATTTTTGATATTATCTTGTTCAGTGTTTTATGTACAACTAAAGATAGATGCAGCTTAATTATGTTATTGCATCTCTTTTAGAGAAAAAAATGTACAAGTCATTTTACTATCTGGTGAAATTTTTTTCAATTCAATTCTGCATGTTGATGCATTCTCCATCTCATTCCGGCAGGACCGTACATACGAGACGGAGCATGTATCACACAAAGGTGCTGGTTAAAGTCTAAAACACTTGTATAGCATATAAACATTTTGTGATGCCTCACACAACTATATTTTATCCAGAAAAAAGAGGTTGACCTTTTTTAGTTTACATTGGTAAGATATAAGGACAAAACCGGATAACAATTTGTAAAATTTGTCCAAAACAAGCTTGCAATATGTGTTTACATTTTTTGATTAAATTATTGTTACCTCTCCCGAGCCTTTTGAGTCGGTATCAATCGAAGCACTTTGGCAGCGAGGAGAGAATTTCTCGCGAGACTATCAGTGCTGCCAGAGCGTGGAGTGTGAGATAAGTTGGTGGCATCTCGTGATCTGCTTGCACTGAAACACATTGCGGCAATGGAGAAAACAAAACATGCAAAACAAATAGCACATGCGGTATGTCATTGTACAGAATGATATTGCGGAAGGATTTAATACACAATACAGGTCAATTCCCACTGTAACGAATATGGAAGTTATGCCCAAACATTGGCTAGCGGTCACCTGAAATTCAGAACATTTGATGTTGTTTGTTTAAAATTTTCAATGTCGGCAATCCGGGCATTTACAATCTTAGATTTATTTCCATGTCCTTGTATGTTACTTGCAACATTAGACAATGTCCCATACAGTGCCGAATTAGGTCAGCACGAGGCATGTAGCAAATGTTATCACATTTAGGATATAAAATAAAACGCAACTTTTATAAACATACTGGCAAACGTAGCAAGGTAGCGGTAGCCGGCAATAAAAATTTCTTGTAAACAATATTTTATAAAAAGGAAATCATTAAATTATGGCAAATTTTTTTCCACATTTAGGTCAAACCACAAAATGCTTTCGTTTTTATCTACCTATAATATTTTAAAGAACTTGTAATTCTGGACACAATGAGTTATATTATTATCAACACTCAGAAAAAGTACCACAGAAGAAAATTTTGCAATTTCTGCAATTCTTCTCCTCGATCAAACCAATAAATGTTGTCGATTTTTATCATTTGGAAGGTCAGTTTCCATAAAAAATAAAGTCGCCAAATTTGTTATTATTTTAAAAAAACAGCAATCTAAATATAAGTATCTATCACATGTAGACACCAAGAAAACCCCTCAGCTTGCCTGAGCGAACATTTAAATATGTTTAGGAGTGCACGGGATATTTAAATAATGATTATTATACTGCCTGTGCGCGGCGCCCCCAGAGACGCCGGGCCCTTAGCATTTGCCACATCGGCTGCATGACTAATCCAGCACTGGTCCCATGAACTCAATTACAATGGAATTTGACCTGCATTACGTTATCAGTGTTATCACCTGGAATTTCACACAAGTTTTGATGTGGTTGGTAACATTTTTCACAAATTATGTATAATAATAATGCTGCATGAAATTTTTACAAAATACGAGTCCAATGTCAGAAGTATTTAATTCTCTCTCAGTTTTATGAACTGGCCAGAACCAATGGGACTATGGCACACACAATATTGGAGAAGATTGTAGTGGAAGAACATAAAGAATAGTTGGGAGAATCTAGCAAATCAGATCCGGTCATAAAATTTAGGATAAACTAATTACGTACTAAAGAAAGCCAAGTCATCGCAAGCAGTGTTTTCATACTAAATTATCTTTCATCAGGGCCCATTGAAGATATCGCCTACTCTGAATAGATGGAAAACGTCGCCTTATAGCATAGCTTAAAAAAAATTCATGAAAGACTGCAAATTATAAATACGATTACAGAAATAGTAATACATATATATGTCCGCGAGTGTATGCGTGATTGCCACCAACAGTTGATAGAATACATTGTCATCGACAACGAGTCTATTTGCAGAGTTTCAGCTCGATCAGATGTCAGGAAGTGGGTTGATTTCCACTTCTAACATTAGCATTCGTTATCGAAAATAAAATCGAAATTCAAAAAGATGTATTAAAGAAAAACAAATGTTGTTATTAACCGTTTGGGTGCCAATCGTCGATTTTTGTAGATTCGTGTTTTAACGAAGATTGCCGATCGTCGATTTCCGTCGATTGCGTCAGTCGTGTTCTGATTCGCGCGTACGTCTGTACGTAAAATTCTCATTTTTTCGAAACGCCTGGACTTCGGGATCCTCCTCCGCGTGATTCTAAACCAATATTCTTTAGTAAAACACCGAAAAAATCATCGAAATCCTTGAAAATTCAAAGAATTTATGGGGTTTTAAAAAAATATATAGTTTCATAAAAAATTATGTTTTTTTGGTGGCATTTTACAAGCAAATGTATGAATTTTTTCGGCACTCAAACGGTTAAAGGACGGGTTGATTTTTAGAATTTGAACAATTCGTCAAAATTGAAAAGTTCTGTTAGGATTTCACTGTGGGCCAGTTGTTTCACAGTACTTGGATAATTACAGAACTTGAATAGGACTTTCACAGAACTTGAATTTTAACTTTGAAATTTGAATAATTCATCAAATTTCAACATTAATTTTCGGCTTCCCTGAAAGTTTTATTCGAGTTCTGTCATCATATCACTATAGGCTAGTTACTTGACAGAACTGAAATTATATCAGAACTTGAAAAGAACTCTCACAGAACTTGAAAATTAACTTGGAAATTTGAAGAATTATTCGAATTCTCTGAAACAACCCGTCCTAAGTATGTGAAATAACTATATTATAATGTTATGTAAATCATTTCAACTAGCATTTTTACTAAATAATCTAAATGTGAATAAAGCAAGGAGAGAGAGCCAGGACTGAAATGCTCTCATTCTGTTCTGCCTACCAATTGATAATGATTAGATAGTGTGATGTATTAATAATATAATACATACCCATCGCTACTTCGCATAGAAGAATCTCTACCACTTTCATTCAAAGACTTATCAACCAGTTCATAGTCAGACATGGCCAGCTCATCCGAGGAATGCTGCATTTCTGATAGGCTAGAAGATATCCTTCTTTGAGAATCTCCAGCATCTCGACCCACTGACAGGGTTCTGGCGCCGTTGTACACACTTCCATTTCCATCACAATTAGGGTCACTCAATGCTTTAAATATATGCGGCTTCTTTAATACCTCAATTGACTTGTTAATGGGGGATGAACGACAATGTTCGGGGAATCTATCCAAATATTTTTCACTCCCCGATATGTCTTTGTGCCTGGCATTATTCTCAATCATGCTCTTTGGTCTGGACGGTGCTTGTATCGAGGCCTGAGCCGACGGCAAGAACACAGATGTACTGATGGGAATTCTCGATGCTTCGGTGCTTGTGGTGGCTTCAGAATCAGACGAATAAGTCCGCTCACCATTCTCGTGCACTCGCTTCGATAAAAAAAGGTTTGTCGACGATTTTGAAAAGTCGCCGGTGTCCGGAGTTGATGATCTGTCAGCTGAGGTATCCACAGTACAGCCGACTCTTGTAGACTTCTTAATTAGCAATCGTTTGCGCAAAGATAACTTCTCTTTGACGGCACCGGAAGACGGTCCGGTATCGTTGGATTCCATTTTATTATTGAGTGTTTACGCATTCTGTGACCCCGTTACGTGTAATATAAACGAAATGAATTATTTTGTTTCGTTATCATCTTGACGACGTTCAACCGCCCTCGGGAAAATACATTTTAGATTTTTAATGACTTAAACGTCAACTGACGTCACTGACGTCAACAAATGCCTTTCTTCTTCTTCTAATTATATTTGGCTACTCAAACATCATTACGCACTACGCGTACAAAAAATAAGTTTTTTTTGCTCCATTTTAATAATATCTCTTTCTGTTATCTTAAAGCCCAGCTACACTACTCGCGAAGTTGATCGAAGTTGACCGAATACGATAGTGTGGGTACGAACTTCACTTCGCTTCGGGCAACTTCGCTTCGCTTCGCTTCGCTTCGCCCGACTTCCGATTGTTGTCGGTAAATGCGCCCGAGTCAAAGGACTCGAAGCTGAGAGACTGAGTTGGACTGAGTTACTCGCGAAGTTGCACGAGTGTGTGGGCACGCACTTCGAACTTCGGCTAACTTCGTCGAGGACTTCGTCGAAGCGTCGAAGCGAGTAGTGTAGCTGACACTTTATACTAGCTAAAGTCCCCAACGTTGCCCGGACTTGGACAAGTGACTTTCCTCTTGTTTTGAAGGTCGAGTGTGCAAAATTTCATCAATATTGGAATAAAAATAAGGATTTCTATAAAAATCAATTTTACGGTCCTGCCTGGTCACTTGGTGTTCGCCATGTGTTCGCCACGCCCGCCCACCCACCCGCCGCAATCACACAGACCATAAATAAACCACTCACACACAGAAACTCTACTTTATATATAGAATATAGACTAGCGCTAGAGGTGAAGCGTATATATTAGAACGCTTCTTGTTCTTGTCTTGCTCGTCTTACGAGTTTTGCGCTTCTTCCGTATACATACCGTGGGCGGGGGATATCTATGCATCTCGCTTACTCACCTGCAAAAGAAGAGTGTTTCCCTAGTATTCAAATATTAGGGAAACTAGGAAGGATATATGATACTCAATTTAGAACCGAAATTCTCGGTACTATTTCTCGCTTACGCGCCCATTTAAAAAAAATGTTTCCCTAATCGTTTTCGACGTTCGAAGTATTTAGAAGGTACCTACGTCCTACATAACATGCATATTTTTTTGCGAGATTCTCAAAGTGTTCAAATATCGCACAGGCATTTCTGGATTATCTAAACACATTGAAAATTAATATTTACAATAAGTGTGAGAACGTACGGTATTCCATTTTATTTCAAATGAACTTTTTTTAAATGTCTATTTTCAAAAGCCGGAACGAAAGAGAAAACCCGAAAATGACTATAATAAAAAATAAATGGTAATTTCCATAGGATTTTGTTTCACTGTGGGGGTAAAGGATCTTATGTGGGGAATTCTAACATCTAATATTGGTGTTTTAGAACATACGCATTAGCAACACTGTTCTATGTTTACGACACTTGACACTTGAGTGGAGTTGGTTTATTTATGAATGAGTGGTATATCTATCAGCTCAAACTCAGCTCTTCAAGCCAGAAAATAATCGATCGACCGATAGATATTCTATCTTTATACCTATCGAAATGCCACCGAAGAAATTAAATAATATTGTTCAGAAAAACCCTGCAACTAAAAGACAAAAAGCTATCCGGGTGTCGGAAACATCTGAACAACGAGAGCTGCGTTTACAGAAGAAGCGTATGCGAGCTTCTACGTCTAGTGCAAGTGAAACTTCGGAGGAAAGAGAGCTTCGTCTCCAACAGAAGCGTATGAGAGCTTCTACGTCTATGGCAAGTGAAACATCAGAGGAAAGAGAGCTTCGTCTCCAGCAAAAGCGTATGAGAGCTTCTATGTCTAGGGCAAGTGAAACTTCGGAGGAAAGAGAGCTACGTCTACAGCTGAAGTGTATGAGAGCTTCTACGTCTAGGGCAAGTGAAACTTCGGAGGAAAGAGAGCTTCGCCTACAGCAGAAGCGTATTAGAGCTTCTATGTCTAGGGCAAGTGAAACTTCGGAGGAAAGACAGCTTCGTCTACAGCTGAAGTGTATGAGAGCTTCTACATCTAGGGCAAGTGAAACTTCGGAGGAAAGAGAGCTTCGTCTACAGCAGAAGCGTATGAGAGCTTCTATGTCTAGGGCAAGCGAAACTTTGGAGGAAAGAGAGCTTCGTCTACAGCAGAAGCGTATGAGAGCTTCTACGTCCAGGGCAAATGAAACTTTGGAGGAAAGAGAGCTTCGTCTACATCAAAAGCGTATGAGAGCTTCCATGTCTAGGGCAAGTGAATCTTTGGAAAAAAGAGAAATTCGTCTTAAACAGAAGCGTATCAGTGCTTCTACATCTAGGGCAAATGAAACTATGGAGGAAAGAGAGCATCGTCGAGAGCAAGATCGTATAAGAGCTTCTACCTCTAGGGCTAGTGAAACTATGGAGGAAAGAAAGCTTCGTCTACAGCAGAAGCGTATGAGAGCTTCTACATCTAGAGCCAGTGAAACTTCCGAGGAAAGAGAGCTTCGTCGACAGCAGGATCGAATAAGAGCTTCTACGTCTAGGGAAAGTGAAACTCTGGAAGAAAGAGAACTTCGTCTAGAACAGAAGCGTAAAAGTGCTTCAACGTCTAGGGCAGTGGTGCTTAACGAGTCCTCCGCGGAACCCTGGTGCTCCGCGAGCTTGTTGCAAGTGCTCCGCGAAATGATAATGATGAAAGCCGAAATTTAATGCATGTTCATATATCATTGCTGGATTATTCAAACCTCACAGTGAACAAGTATTGTGATTGATTTGCACAAATGATGGCTAGTACTTTCGAAAGGAGTACATGGAAGCGCTGACAGTTTACGTATAAGTCGTTATTGGCAGTCTTATATTATTTGGTTAAGTGGATAATATTTTTAAAGGGATCTTAATAACATTTTCAACTTCATAATTTTGTGCGAGCTCAGTTTCTCAAACCAATATACAAACTGAGAAATACAAAAGACTCCTCTACCAATTTAGACAAAGAATTGAGAGTAGCTATATCGAAAGATTTTGGTTTCAAGAGCTACTCCCCAAAGAATACCATTGCTGACTCTTTGATTTCGGTGATTTGCAAATTTTTTTTATGATCTATAGTGCTCCCTGACTTGAAAAATGTTAAGAACCACTATTGTAGGGCAAGCGAAACATTGGAGGAAATAGAGCTTCGTCTACATAAAAAGGGTATGAGAGCTTCTACGTCTAGGGCATGGAATGCTTCGGAGGAAGGAGAGCTGCGTGTACAACAAGATTGACAAAGAATGGAAGGATCAAGAATGGTGAATCGACATTCAGGTCTGAAATTAGGGGCATTTAATTACAACTCAGATTATGATTACTGTAATCACCCTGATGTCCGGATGTTGTATGTAATCATTGCTAGGCGAAGAAATATAAATGCAAACCTGCGGGAATGTGTTGCTCCAACAGAAAAGTGACCAATTTGAGGTTTCAAATGACATTGTTTGGTGCATCAAGTATAGTGCAAGAAGTTGGTTACATGCATATTTTTATGGTACAGGGCGGAATTTACCACAAAGCTGGATCACTTCCTCCCCTTCTAGATGAAAATCCAAAATTTCTAAATTTAGCTCATGTGCGATGAAAAATTAGAGGCAGATCAATGATGTGCTAATATATCTGGCGTGTGAGAAGATATCGTTTTCCAACGGCAAAAACTATTTTATTGGCACAACCACTTGGTAAGAATGTTTAAAACTGCATTGGAAAGGACTCCTACAGACAAGCATAATTCATATGAGCAAACAAGAAACCAAACGGTGAAAGTGAACGACATTTAAACACCCGAACCATGTAGTTATATTAATTGTATGTCTGCAACAATACTATTGCCGTGACATAATTATTCAGAGATGAAGCAAAAAATTGCTGAAGATTCCAGGAACACACTGTTCATACAACGCTTTCAGTATCCTCTAATTTTCTGAAAGGGCGAGGACGGTTGATGATTTAACATCAAGCAAACCGATCCTTTTTTTTTCATAAAGGAAAGTATGAAAAAAAAAGTATCTTCTTGGACGTGCACTGCACCATGCTGAGAGGGATCGTCAAACCAAATCTTACGATTTCATAAGCTCTTTCAACAATACACTGTTGATAAGCATGGAAAGTGGAAAGTGAGTGGCTTCTTTATACATGGTGTATCGGCATCCGACCGTACACGACAAACTTTAACCAGCGATTCCTGAGCATATAAGTAGTAAAAAATGTTATGGCCACTTTTCTGTCCGGTAACGTTTTTTTTAAATAAATAATTTACTATTTATATTTTCACCACATGTCACCACTGTTTTATCCTTTGTCAAAGTTTGAAAGCAACGTCGCTTCGCAACTCAACACGCGTACATACGTACCTACATTGGCGCGCTTTTACAATCAGAATGAAATGGCAAGGCATCATTCGTCTCATTTTTAACTACTATTATTTAAGAAGATGCTTTTCGAGACACTTGCTAATAAAAGCTGTTGGACACGAGAAACAATGCCGAAGGGCATTGGGTACATTGAACAAAACACACTTCGCACGGGCAAAAATAAGGGTCCCATTCGAGAAAATGGATTTTGTTTTAACTCCATATATAGAATTAAGCATAATCTACACCAACACTTTGTTGAATCCTACAAATTAGAGTAGCGTTGATAAATTAGTTTTAATGATTTGTCTTATATGTAGTGTTGTTGTAATTTCTTTTTTACTTTATGTTACTCTTACGTTTTACTAATATTGCTTCATATTTTTTAATATTTTCTCATTATACTTGTAATCACAATTTTACAAGTGTGTATTTTGTACCTTCTTTAAAATGGATTACATCTATATTCTGTCAATATCTCCTGTATAATACATATTCTCCTATGTACACTGCATCATGTATCACTTCTATGTAAAAAGCCTTTTTAGGCGTATATATAAATAAATAAACTGCTGTATATTTGAAAACAATTTGAATATTGTTTTTTTACATAGTACTCACCAGGATTTTACTCATTCTACGGATTTGTTTCTATCTAGTTTGATATTAAATTCGAGTTAGATTCTTTTTTTATAAAATATTCTTTCACACAAAAGACAAGAATATTAAAAGATATTAAGACTTGAATAATAATAATAATCAACCATCTTTGGAACGTTCATTAAAAATACATTGTTGTGTGCAGGAGTGTAACTGTCAATCTTTGGAAAGAGTAGACAACATGAAATACCTGGGTTTAATTATTGATAAAAATTTAAAATGGAACAATCACATTTCTATAAGAAAGAGAAACAAAAACAAAATAAGAAAGCTAGCCTATATTTTCAAAAATCTAAGAAACATATTGGACAAAATTACACTAAAAACTGTATATTATGCTCTTGTTCAATCAATGCTTTCATATATGTAATGTTGTCTGCTGGGGTTCTTGTAACAAGACTACCCTAGAGCCTTTGAATGTTGCGCAAAAATTAATTTTAAAAATAATGTATAAGAGAAATTTTATGTATCCATCAAAGTTATTATATAGTGAAAGCAAAATTATGACAGTAAGGCAGTTGTACATAATACAGGCTCTCTGTAAATTTTTCAACAACACTATTACTGCCAAAAGATCTCAACAAGTGCGCAGCACTAGAATGGGTTCTTCTTTAATGTATCAGCCGGTGTATACCAGAACATCCTTCGGACAAAGGAGTTTCTCATATAAAGCTCCGTTGCTATATAATATGCTTGGTGAAAATATAAAAACTATAGGTATGTTAAATTCATTCAAGAAAATGGTCAAAATCTCTGTACTAGCTGAGAGTGATGATTTTGGATCACCCATGTTGTCGCTTATATCATAATTCCGTGTGGAAGCTTTGTTTCGATACAATCCTTATTTACTTACTGCGCATGTACTTATTTACTTCTAAAATAACTTTTTGTTATTATTATTATAATAATAAGTAAATAATAATAATTTTGCTAACTTTTCATGTGATTAATTATTACGAGGGGTGAAAATCTTTGATTATATAAATGTCTAGATAGAGTGTCGCACTGTTATTCCGACAGAAAGAACAGGCCAGATTTGAAATACTTATGTGCGTGTCACGCACACAAGTATACGCAACTTATATCGTTGACGTAAGCGCTTAACGTCACTGTAGGCGTATTGAGTGATACCAGCTCCCTAGTATTTCCCCAAAAAGTTGGGAAAAAATATGTTTCGATTTTGCGGGACCTATAATTCGTTTAATTTTGAATTCATTTAAGTAAGATAGTTTTCTACATAAATATAATGATATAAATGAAAAGAAAATCATTGTTAAAAGAGATTTATTTTTAACAAATAAACAAGAAATACGGAAAATAAGAAAGATACATTCCTAGACGCTGCCAAATGGCCGGCAGGTATCGCTGTGTCTAAATTAAAATTTTTATCATCATCAATTAAAGAAGGTGGCCCACAACCAGGTAAATCTATACCTACCTAAAAAGTAGTGTCTGGATACCTTATCAACTTAAATACATAAATATGATAGACCAAATTAAAAAAAATTCCTAAGGTACGTTTACATGTGATCATACGGAATATATCCGAAATTCATGCATCACGTGGAAATGCTAAAGGAGACAAATTATCAAAGCCTGAAGACCATGCGTAATGCCGGACTCATGGTATTTGAATTAAAGTTATTAAAACATCTTATCGATTGTCCATATCTTCTGTCATGCTGTGGCTTATTCGCTCCTGATAAACACTGTCGAACTCGTAGCCACGCCCTATTCTGCATACCTTTTGGTACGGGTTAGGGTTTGGTACCGAGTAGATTCTTATATTTCTTAAAGAGATGAATCATTTAAATTTACTGAATTTCAAGTTAATGTTCTTTATAAATAGAACGGCGTCATTTGCGCCTTGAAATTTTTACCTTATGTGGGTATTTTAATTTGAAGAACAGGCAACCCTGTAAACAATGCGTCAAAATATGGCGTTGTCAAGACGATGGTAAGACTAAATTACACTATTAAAACTGAATTGTTTCTTTAACTAAATGGTTATTATATGGCTTTGAAAAGGTAACTAACCTATGATAGGTAACATTTTTAGTTATTTTCAATCGTCCTTTGTAATTTCTGCACACTGTTATAGCGCAAATCGTCATTTTCAAATGTCACACAACACGTGTTTACCGCACAGCGATAGTTTCGCAACTGAGCGGACTGAACGAGCTTATCAGCCAACAGTTGGCTGATATTTTTTTTGGCGTTTCGTCGCTCGAACGCTCAATCTAGACATTTATATAATCAAAGGTGAAAATATGCAACAATATACTATGAGTATTCAAACGTAAAAACAAATGACACTTGCTGGGCTTCTTTTTTCAAATCTTCATTCTTGCTTTCTTCGAAGGTAAGACCTTTCGGAATGGAACAAAACAAAGGCAATTTGGGTAGGAACTGGAATGTTGGGATAATCATAAAACTGTTTCAATATTAAACAGTGGTAGAATTAAAACTCTAATTATGTCAATAATTATCTTTTTTATTATAATTTTATTGAAATAACATTTTATTCTTTAATAATAATATTTAGGTATATATAATAGGTATGCATCTTAAGTGGTTTTTTATTTAAATTTTTTAACTTTATTTATGGTAAGCGTATTTATTATTAATAATATTCGTTTCACAATACATTCTAATACAATAATGAACAAAACCTAGACCTTATAATATTTCTCAAATCTTGTTCATTCATCAACACAAAAATTAAAACAATGGACAGAACTTATTTAAGACAATACTTATATTATTATTTTATCAAACTTACGGGCTGTTCAATTTATAATTTTATATGAAAAGGGTTACAGTCTGAAATAAACCAGGGCGGATAGTCTTTGAGGCACTGGGCCTTCAAATCACAATGTTTAATATTGTTAACTGCTTACGTAAATATTTTTGGTGGGGAGCTTTGTTTTTTCATCCCCTAAGTATCTAATAATTGAACACTTAAGATAATATAAATTGCATCAGACATCCTAATTAATTTAATGTTATATTTAAAAGTAAAAATAAGAAGAAAAAAAATGGGCCGGAATCCCTATATTATGTAATATCAGATTAATTTATTGATCTTGCTCCAAAGGGGAACCATAAACAAATCTTACCTGATTCCATAGACAACTACGATCTCATAGACAATAGTTAAAACCTAATACCTAGTACGCACATAAAACTCGAGGCAATGTCCGCACATATGATTTTACTCGACAAAATTGATTAGATGTTTAGAGCAGTTTAAGCTTCAGCATGTCTACAACACAGAAGAAACAGTGCCTTCATTTAGACTTCCATCTCTTAGCCACTACTGACTTATTCGGTGTAACATAATATGCTCTAGAGCCAGGCTTAATACTCGAAGCAAGTAAGTATGAAAGAAATTAGAAGTTCCAAACTTCTTCAAGTCGGCTCGAAGCTAGCCGTGAGTTTTGCCCTCCACAAGGTGATACTTACCCAATATCGAGTAAAACCGTCAAATAAGAACGAATGTGTGTACTAGACTTTAGATAAAACATATAAAATTACTTAATATAAATTGTCTATAAACTATAGACGAGAATCCATTCCGCATGGTTTAAATGCTTGTAAATTTTTTGAACACAGTCGTAATAATTTAGACGAAAAACTGAAAATAAAAAAAACATGTCGATTCTCAACTTGTTCAAATTTTGCCTTGGAATATATAATGTCTAAGAAGTCAATTATTTCTTATAGTTAAAAGTTGGCACGTTGGCAGTTCCCTTGAGTTAAGACATAAATTAATGTTGAGTAATTCTTAAATTGTTCTTATCGGATCCGGCCTAAAAATTAATTAATCACTGGGACACGAGAGTATTTAAAAATGAGTATACAATAACAAAATGTGGAAGAGACTGGCATAAATAACTTTGGTATTACGAATCTTAACAGTAATATCACATGGAATATCGTCGATGCTTTTTACTACCCCTTAAGCGGCAAAAATGATTTTAATTACAGGTCAAAAATGTGTCTATACTTCAAAGAAAAATGGTTATAAATTTTGGTTGGGTACCTTTTTTTTGGCTTGGGCGGTATTAAAATTCCATAGACGATATATACATAAATTGATTTAACACAGCAGGCTGATGTTCCCGCTCTCTCCGCCCAATAGAAGCATTCGGTTTAGAGGCAATACAGTCATAGCGGTCAGGACTCCCTTGAAAGTGTCCGAACGAAGCTTGGTGCTGGAGAAGCTGGCGTCTTGGTCTATTGCCGTGTGAACTCCTATGCGGTTGTTGGTCGTCCCCGATATCAGCTCGCTATAGTAGGTGGACAGGCAGTGAACTGGCTCAGTGGAACCCCTGAAAAATGGTAAATTTTCACATAAAAATAACGTCATGTATGTTTTTACAGGAAGTCCTGAGGAAAATAAGTTCCCTCAGGGCCTATGTTATCTTTGGGCCTTGAAGAGACTTATGTTATAGGAGGTAGGAAACACAGAGACCCGTAAATCTTTCCACAGCCGAGCTCTAGAACTCAAGAACGTGTCATAGAAACGACCCATTCTCATGTGACAAATGACAACCGTATACGGTTGGGCTTGGTTATATGTAGTACCCGATTATGCACAGGTGCAGAAGGGATCAATGGCGCTAGTTCCTCGGAACATCTTCCATTCCGATAGAACAAGGACAGCATTCCCACCTGATGCCTGAGCTCTAAACATTGCAATCCGTTGGTTAAGATAGGGCAATCTATGAAATGGACCTCCTCTTGGGGCTCCAGACCAGAGGTGACTGCCAAATTCAATAGTCGTGGTGTGCACATGTATCGGCTATTTATTATTAGTTTGTATGCATATTTGCCACTACAGGGGCTTCAACCTTCCGAAGTAAAAAACAAACCATTCTTATCAAGGAGGGAATGCTGGTCGCATACTGCTGTTAGATCAATGGTAACCTTTCTTTCATTCCCATAAACAATGCATGTAACAGAAAGAGAGACTACGACAAAAATTAAATAGACCCTTACTTGAGTTGGAATCGCAGCTTCCCATCCACCGTGGACCACACAAGCATGGTCTGATCGAGGCTGGTGCTGACAATGCTAGCCTCGTTGACGGTGACCAGCTGCAGAATCTCGCCGTCGTGGGCCTTCCAGTGTGCGAGCAGGGCTCCCGTGCGCGGGTCCAACAGAGACAGGTGACCGGTGGCCAGCCCCACAGCCACCCAGCGTCCCGAAGGGGAGACACACACGCAACGGATGAAAGTGTTGGGATTTAGCGTCACCTAAAAATAATATAAAGAATCAATGTTATGTAATAATAAGTAGAGTCTTTTTTTTATTTTTTTTTTTTATTTATTGAAAGTATACAATACAGAATATAGTATATTATATTAACCTTTTGAACGCGTTAATTTGCTCCGTTTTATCTATACCCGTACGCGGTACATATTTTCAAATACCTATGCACGCAATTAAATGTCAAATTATAGCATTCTGGCATTATTTATTGGACTATATAGACAGAACAGATTATTCTCCACAATATGAAAACAAATCCTCGTGTTTCAACACTCTTAGATGTTTATAAAAACAAAAACATAAAATTTCATACAAAGACGTACCGTATCTTTTGAATGTGGTCCCGCCATTCACTCGCCGTGTGTGTACTTAGGCCACTGCGTTGATAGACATAAGTGGGACACCATGATCACTTATCATTTTTAGTTCTGAAAACTTTTTCTCAAACTCTTTTCTAAACTCAACACTTAAAAATAACACATAAATTTTATATCACTTAATAAATATTGTTTTTTAAGCACTTTAGAGGAATCTCTGTCTGTCACATTTTTTTGGAACTATGGTAAACTTTAAAACAGGGTTCGATACATAAAGACACACCACATTCTTTACATACGTATCTCGTTAACTGCATTTTTTTATTTTTCAATCGGCATACACGACATCGTCTACGCGGTTTTTTTATTTTGCCAGTTGATGGAATCAATTCGGCCATATGTTTAGCGGCATATTTAGGCAAAACCCGAAACGGGTTGAGGTGGGCTGATGTATTAGGCTCTGGTATTTGAGAAATCTCTGGTTTATATTTCTCAACTAGTTGCATAATAACCGCCAATTGAAAATCTGCTAGAGATTTTTTTATACCTGTCACTTGGGTGTACAAAATAAATGAATTCAATAAATATAGGTCAAGTATGTGAAAAAATACTTTTTTATACCATTTTATGGTCTTCCTCATACAGGATAAACTGCTCAGCATCATGTCGCTTTTGTCAACAGCTCCCATAGATTTATTGTAATCAATGACACAGGCAGGCTTGCGAATGGGTTGTTTAGTTTGGTGATTTATTTTACTGGTTTCCTTAAATGAGTTATCGTGCAAGGTAGTTAGCATATGTACATCCCTTTTATCACACCATTTTAATGCTAAAAGGGGACCGCGGCTTTTTGACTCAAATTCGCCTTTTTTCAGTTTAATAAATTTTGGCATTTCCTTCCGGTTCTTTTTTACCGTCCCACAGGCATTTGTTTTTTTCGAATGCAAAAAATTGAATAAATTTGGACTTGAGTACCAATTGTCACACCATAAATTGTGCCCTTTGCCAAAATAATCAGTTAGGAGTGTAGTAACAACAGCGCCGGTTATTCCCAAGTTTTGTTCATCTGTAATTTCCGTGCCTTCTCCGCAGTAAATTATGAAATCTAGAATGTATCCAGTTTTCACATCACACAAAACAAACATTTTGATTCCAAAGCGATGTCGTTTTGATGGAATATATTGCTTAAAAATTAGCCTACCCTTGAAAACAATGATACTTTCATCTATACATAGGTCTTCATAAGGTATCACAGACTCCTTAAATAGTGTTCGGGTGTGATTTAAAATTAACCTTATTTTATAAAGACGATCTATAGGAAGCGAATTTGAGTCACAGAAATGTAAATTTTGCAACAACAATTGATATCGGTCTCTACTCATGAGCTGGCCAAAAATAGGGGAACTTAGAAATATATTTGTACTCCAATACTCTTCAATAGTCAAATGTTCGTTTCTTGTCATAAGCATGGTTATTGCAAAAAATAGATACATTTCTTCAATACTTGTGTCCTTCCACTTATGAATTCGTGACTTCGCACCAAATTCCTTTGAAATGAGAAGAAAAGTATGGTAGTCGTTTGTTTCTCGAACAATTTCATTCATAATCGAGCGATTTAAAAAATGTTCAAAAAAATCACTTTCTGTTGAATTTTCGTTAAATTGTACAGAAACGCCGGATTGAAAATCATCAAATTCGTGTACTATTGGAATATGAGGTCCAGACACCCAGGAGTGTAGCACTTCTTCACTTACAGACTCATTCGCTTGAGTTTCTGTATCTGAATGTTCCGAAGGTTCAAATTCATCTTCGGACATTTCATAATCAGAATCCAAAACGTTCAATATATTTTCAATTTCATCATCTTCCAAACTATGGGCCATTTTTTATCCGAAAAATCAAATGAATTAAAAAACTAAAAACTTGTGAACGTTTCCTAATAAATTTTGAAATAGTATATAAAACACGAAAATAACACGCACTTTAGTAATATATAACTAATACATATATATAACAAAATATATTTAAATTAATAAAGTATATAGTAAAGTCAATAACTCAGTTTTGTAACACAGTAAAATGTTAAAAAATACGCGCAATCGGCACAATATGGTCACTCGTGGATACAGTAAAATTGAATTTGCTAGACGAAACACAAGAAATCAAATAAAAAATTGATTTCTGAAGTGAACAAATTAATTTGAATTTTTCGTAATAATTCAATATTACAGCAGAACACAGAATGTTATCGGCGCAGATTCCACAGATCAACTCGGCGCGCGCAAGCGCAGATAACATACTAGTACTAACGCCATCCGTTGACAAAATTGTGAACTAAAGCACTCAAAGGCGCGAAGAGGCGCACTTGATTATGGATCTTTTTTTATGAAATACAATTTTATTTTTGAGAAATACTTGTAGATGTCAGCATCGTGATAGTTCTACGAATGTCCAAGCGAGCAAGAAATACATTTATGACGAAAGAGCGCTGGAATATCGGCCGTCAAAGTTTCCGTATCAACTGTTGATACGGCCGCGTGTGAGTATAGACTTTTTGCCGTAACAACAGTTGATACGGCCGCGTGCAAAAGATTAAGCATTGTACTCCCAGGAGTTAATAAACTCATTGCGAGAATGATACGCATTACATGAAACATATAGCTGTATGTATTAAATGGACATATGATGGGACATACACAACATTATTATTTCAGATGGTCATTAATAAGTTGAAGTTTGAGCATGTTAGTTTGGGTCTTTTTACATTGACTTGCACATTTGATCTCGTTGGGTAGTTGATTATATTTTCTGTGAGCTATGTATTCTAGGGATCTTAGTCCATATTTTGTTGATTTGATTTTTGGTATATGAAGTTTGTTGTGATTTCTTGTGTTGTGTTGGTGTACGTCGCAATTGTAATAGAGTGTAGTGTTGAAATGCGCCGAGTGTTGAATTACTTGTAATATAGTTTTCGTTATTTCAAAAGTGGGAATGGTATTAAAAGGAAGTATTTGGGTGTTTCTGTAGATGTCTTTGACATGTGTGTCCCAAGATAGACTGAAAATATTTCGCAGGGCTCTATTTTGGACGACTTGGACTTCTGAAATCATTTTTTTTGTAGCAAATCCCCAGATTCCGGCGAGATATATTAGATGTGAGTGAATCATAGCATGGTAAATCGATTTTAATAGAGAAGGAGGAAATAACCCGCGAAGTCTATATAAAACACCAGTTATAGGAGTAATTTTGGATAGAACATGTTTAAATTGGTGACTTTAACTCCTCAGAATAATCTGTTGTTTCTCGGGGTAATATTATCTTTTCAAATGTCATAACTTTTCCCTCAAGGACTCCTACATTTACTCCTAGAACATGCAAAAGCGAACAAATTAGCCTGAAGGGTTAAGAAATATAATGGTCAATATGCCAGAGGCCTGAGGGGTTAACAGGAATCAACATAATAATAGTACAAGTAACAAAAATAATCATACCAACATAAAACAAAAAAAATTGCTTCATTAAAGTAATTCCTTCCAACAATAATGACTAAAAATAGTACAGAAAGGAGATAGAAATAAACAATGAAATAATGGTTGACACTATAGAGAACACTGATTGTATTTTTCACTTGATTCAACCATTGACATTTTTTTTTTTAAATTCATTTATTTATAAAATTAAATGTCTGTTTCTGTTGTTCTCTATACAATCCTACACCCTTATCCATTTATCTAAACTAGTAGTTCTGTGAACCTGACACCTTGTGTACAAAAAAATATGTTTCAAAGTTTTTTCATATTTTAAATCAAAACCAAAGATTTGTAAGCAGGTACTTAAATACCCACCTACTTAATTAAACTCCCGTAACAGAAACCAATTGACACTTTATTTGAATACGTTTGATTCAATGAATTGTTTGCGATTTCTTTCAATACACCATAGAATTAGACATTTCAAATTAATCCATGCAAATTACGTCAACAATAATAAACATAATTTCGCAAACTAAGATTCAAGATGGCTTCATTGAGATATATAGGTATTATATACCTCAATGGATGGCTATTGTTTATCACACAAAACTTTCGACATCTCCTTCTATATAATATTGTATGTAATTAATGTAAAAATTGGGAAAAATAAAGGGAAAAAAAAAAAAAAAAACCTCAATAATCTTAAGTAGTAGATTCTCTATCACCGCGCTCATGTCCAAAAACCCTTTTAAAATAAATTTTGTATGATACTTAGCATACGTCAGTCACTATAGTGTTTACTTTCTTTGTCTGTATAGCAAAGAGAAAGAAAGGAGATAGTTTGGGGACAAAATTTAAAGTTACCCATCGTATACATACAATAGTTTCTTATTTGGATGCTAGATGGCTATTACCGTACAAATCTGCACGAATATACTAAATTAATAATCAGGTAGTTTGATGAATTCTTTTTTTTTAAATTAATAATATTGCAGAATATTTTTAGGAGGTCGTTGACCAAATGACCCTTATAGAAGAGCCACCACTGAGTACATCACAAATAAAAATAATTATTTTATTACCTTGAGTTCATGAACGAAAGAACAAGTCCTCGAATCAATAAATTTGAGCACCGTATCTGTAGTAGCTGCCAGAACAATGGCCGAAGGAGCCGGCATCGCCTTTACAATACTGACCGGGGAGCTTTTACTGTTGTCCAACTGCAAAAGAAGAAGAATTGAAATGTTACTTGAAATGGCTTTAGCCGTGTTTGATGACCAGATCTGACTAGTCAGGTACTCCCCCACCTTCCACTTCCTCATCTCGTTCCCCTCCCCAAAGCTTAATTTAAAAAAAGAAACCAACCAATCGTTAAATAGTATTAATAAATAAAAAAATAAGTTAAATCTTCAGCGGTCCGGGGCATGTTCAATAACCCAGCACTATCTGAGTCGGGAGCAGAATTTTCAGAAGGTTCGAGTCTTGATCTCGGTTGTGATAAAACACACCATAGTGTTGCCACGAGAAAGAGGGAAAGTATGGCAAGTCGCAAAAAGGGCAAATATAGGGAATAAACTTGTGCAAAACTTTGAAAGAGAAGGCATCAAAATGGATTCCAGGCAACAATGGAAACAGAATAGGAATTATATTGGAGAGTAATATTCGTTATTTTATAGTTGAGGGATATAAAAGTTGCATTCTTATGATTGGAAATATCAGATTATTACCTGTTTCACAATGCTTTCAACATAAGGATCCCAAATGTGAACGCTGGCGTCCGTAGACACGGCAAGGCGTGATGACTCTAAGAATGTCAAAGACAGTATGCCCTTGCGATGGCTCGTGTAAGTCCATTGGCATGTCGAAGTAGCGCTTCCATCACCCTGAAAAAAAATATTTATGGGTGAAACTATGCTACATATACGAAAGACCTGCACAAAAAAAAGCTCACAGCCTGGCTCGCCAACTTTATTAACGGCCTGTCTTTTTCTCCTTCAACTGTGTCAAAGAGTAATTTAACTTTTCTCATAAAATAATCTAAGCATTCAAAAAGCATGCGTCTTTATAGAACCATTGTTCATTGTCGAATCGGTGTTTACCGTTGAATCATGTTTAATGGACTCATTATTTACCCCTGATCAGAAATGTACAAATAATCTAGCTTAACCTTTGGAACGCCAAGTTCCCATGACCTAATACCTCCGTCATGTGTTGACGCATAATTTCCACGTGACATGCCGGGCGCCAGCTGATTCTACTTTCATAATACATAACTTACTTTTTTTATCATAGAAGGTTTATATATTTTTATAAAAATAGTATATAATCTACCATAAGTAGTTCTCCCAGAATAGCTAACTCATATTAAGATAAATTATTTTCTCTCTTTATTAGCTTTTCAATAAGGCTAAATAAGTTTTTTTTTACAAAACCTCAACAAACTAAATGAACTGCGTGTTAGGCGTTGAAGAATGGTGCAGTAGTAACCTTGTTATTATTTTAAAATGGCTGTTCTTTACGAAACGAAAAGCAAGAATTCTTTTATAATTTTTTTATTTTGTTGCCAATCAAATAAGATTCATATTAGTAAGTTACGAATATTTTTTACAGTGCAAAATTCCGTGAAAAGATTATAGTAGTATGTTTTAAATGTGCCTACCAGCCACGGCGGCATTCAACGGGTACAAATTTTTTGTGGCTGATAGGCACTTCCAGCACACAAAGAGTTAAAGAAATCAATTATAAAACCATTTATCCTTAAACTGTTAAATGTACCTGATTTCTCAGCGACCACAACTTGATGGTTTTGTCCTTGGACCCGGACATGAAGCTGTTCTCGTTGTCCAGACAGACGATGGTCCGGACGGAGTGAGTGTGTCCAGCGAAGGTCTGCAGCTTTATCTGTTTCAGGTTAAAGCGGTTGTCCTTGTCCGGCCGTCCTATCTCGTGTTCCCAGTACATGAGCCAGTCCCCGCGGAGATGCCTGGAATAGAGATGATTTGTTAGGAAATGGGGGTAAGTAATTACTTAAGTAGGTGTGAGATTTGCAAACCCTAATCCCACCATTATTTTTGGTTGAAATGTGATGAGCTGATTGGTTTTTTACCGATTTTTTTTTGACATACCTGCTAGATCGCAATCCATTTTCCATCTTGCACGACACAATATCCAGAGCATCAATATAACTGAATCCACTTTTAACCGTATCTTCGTCTATGGGATCAGACTGAACATCAATTCTGTTCCCGATGATGGCAACATTGGACCCAAAGCTGTTAGAGTTTGAAGTCTCTTCATTGTTGTAATTGCTCTTGCAGGGAACACTGTCTGATCGACCTAAATGAACGTCCATGCCAATTTTCACAGGGTTAGAATCATTAAGGGCACGTTTGGTGAGAGACTCGTCACTGGGACTGGTTTGAGACAACTGGCGGGGTGATGTGTGCTGTACGTTGCAACGGGGGCTAGAAAGAACAATAAAAATATTATATTATAAAACAAATCGATAGCCCATTTCATAAGAATACTCCAAGTCAATTATAAGATGTAAAGCAACAAAATTAATGTGAATATCCGCTTTTTATCAATTCTAGATGAAATAAGTAATGTAAATTTCCCACGAAACACCTATTTACAAAATAAGATAAATGCTGTTCAAAACATGTTTATTAATTGTTTTTACTTAAAACTGGACTTGAAGCGTTGTATCAAAATTTCAAAGCAATTGGTGAAAAACTTTCGGAGATTTAAGATTTTGAACAAACGAACATTAACATTTTTATTTATATAGATACTACTCCTACAAAGCTACTGCCGCCATTAAGCAGGGTACTCATCTAGCCGTGTAACGTGTAACGTAACTGATACTGTATCAAGTGAGTACGTAGGCGCGAGCCTACTGCGAGCCGCTCGCGGGTGGAGCGCAGTGTGATCGCAGCGAGCCGCCGACGGCGGATTCACTGCGATCACACTGCGAGCACTAAAGGCGGATCCGGGAGCTCGTAGCTGTATACGCGGTTACCGTGGACGAGCCGTACCCACTTGCAGATTGATACAGTATCAGTTACGTTACACGGTGCTACACTCTTGGTGAGTACCCTGCTTTACAAGCTGGACCTGAACAACTTAGGGATAAAGGATTCCATGCGTACCGGTGTCCTGTCGAATTTATAATATTTATGTGGGCTCCACTTGTCTCATACACCCTACATATTAAAGTTATCAAATCAAGTTCAATAAACAGAGATTTTTCTAAAATTTAACTTAGGCCTAGCATAATTGTACCTGTATATATATATACATATATCTATACAGTTGTGGTTTTAAGAAAAATCATAAATAAAACAGTAATTTTAGAAAGCCAATCACCTCTCCAGTCCACGAGTGTCGTATTCTCGACACAGGTTTCTAACAGTGTCGGGATTTTTGAGGCTGCGGTTCATCGTCTCCTCTCCAACAAATTTGTAGAATGGAATAAATGACTGGTGGGCGAGTTCCGCATCGAAGACGGTTTGCAATTCTTCCAGAGCCTGAAAAAAAATCTACTCATTATGACTTAATATTATATCTGTGTACACATTAAATATGATTTTATATTTGTAAGTCTCTATGCACACATATTATGTAATCCGATAACAGTTTATTATTAAGGTTAAACGCAACGCTCGTTGTATTCTACGTGTTCACAGATGGCGTTAATTAATTAATTTTGTTTAAATACGCTTTTGCAAGGTATTGCTTTACAGTATTAAGACAAATTATTTGTTTGCGCCCTCATATACGCAATATGAATATGAATAAATAGTTTTGTCCATATAAAACTCAATTCTATCGAGAAAGGCATACAAATACAATATTGGATTGAATCATCGGTAAAATATTGTATTTGTGTGCCTTTCTCGAAAGAATTAAGTCTTTAAACGAACAAAACTATTGATTCATATTCATATTGCGTATATACGGGCGCAAACAAATGATTTGTCTTTATATTGTAAAGCAATACCTTGCAAAAGCGTATTTAAACAAAATTAATTAATTAACGCCATCTGTGAACACGTAGAATACAACGAGCGTTGCGTTTAACCTTAACCTGTTAACCGGGCGGGACGTATAAATACGTCAAACGTAAACAGTATCGGGTACGGGTAGGACGTATAAATATGTCCTTGAAATAAATGTTGCGCCCTGGAACGAGCGGGACGTATATTTCCGAGCATATCACACGGAAATTGAGTTTTTAATTTTTACATATTTTATTTTTTTAAACTCAATGTTTCTCTTTTATCTGTGTGCTTTTATTTATTGTTCTGTAATTATAACCATTTTTATATTTTTTTGTAATCTTTATAATTGTTTGTAAATATTCTATTTTTTTAATTCGATGTTTTCACTTTTTTTGATGCATAAATAAAAAAAAAATAAAATTAACGTCCACCGGGCGTGACGTATTGATACGTCCTAGTGAAGGAGTTCGCGCCCGTTGTATGCTGCGTAATTCAAAACTGAACTCCCGGTTAACAGGTTAACTGAGTGTCCTATTTTAACTCGACCATTTGGCATTTTATCTGTCGACGAAAGTTTGAAAAAAGAATTGTCATTGAGACGCTGAAACTTCTTTGGAAAAACTGTATAAATCCTTATTTGAAATAAAAACAATGTAACATAAAATATTTACAGTTTATAATTAAGAGGTAGGTATTTAAGTACTTACTTAAAAATCTTATGATTTCAGAGGAAATTTTGGTTTTGATTAATGAACAGAAAAATACTTATTAGTATGCGAGTTCTATTGTTTACAGAACTACTATGTACAGTGAAACTCTCTTAACCCCTCCGGCATATTATTTTATAACAATACTAGCGCAGACTTGTGAAAAATCACAGACAGTCTGAATTCTCAGCAAATCAGTTCCAATTTTGAAAATGATAAATAAAATAATTTTCTGTAAAAATATTATGTCATAGGTATAGTTATAGTCATAGGTATGTATCATACTTTATAGCTTGTCTGAATTCTCCAAACAAACATTTCCAATTTTGAAAATGACACTTAACCCTTAAATGCATACTGTTGTAAAACTGCAACATACCGTTCAAACCACCTTTAACTCTTTGGTGTATACTTAATGCATGCCGTTTTAGAATTATCAAGTTCACGGTAATATATTTTATCGAGTGGCATCACCTTTTTTTTCTTTCGCGAATGTCAAATGTCACTTTTTCTTCAACAAAGTGAAGATTCTCGAAAATTGGTTGGAGGTTAGAATTACAGTTTGGTTTTGCTGTTATTTTGATTTTCTTAGGTAAGTAGATACAATAATACAATACTTATATGTAATAACTCGTATTTTTCCGGTACACTTATTAGTTTTGAGATTTTTTTTTTAGGTTTTTTATTTTTTTTTTCATACGTAAATTGTTCATATTATTTTTTATTAAATACATGGTGTTGTTAATTTGCAACAATTTTTTTTTAATCAAATATCATTAAAAAATTACAAATAAAATAAATTCTTTATATTTCCTTGCATATGCATGTAAATATCTACAAAATATATTTTTTTCCAAAAAAAATAATAAATCATGCATTTAAGGGTTAAATCCAAAGCTAATCCGAGTGCTAGCATTCATTGAACCACAGTTACAAACACAACTAAAATTAATATTTTTAATGAAAGAATATTCTTAATCTACTGATAATTAATACATAATATGACAGTTACTTTTTTTTAGTTGTGATTGTGGGTTATTTAAGAATTTAGATAATTAGGCAAATTAGTTTTTAGATTGAGAAGGGCGAACTAACCGACATGGTGGCGGGGTCTGTCTTGTCGGGCGGGGAGGAGCTGGAGTCCCGGGCGGTGCCCCCGCATACCTCGCCCCCACGAACGCGCCACTCCGCCGTGGAGCCATCGCGACAGATCTCCAGGTAAGAGCTGCCCTCGTCCACCGACGAGTGCGCCTCTTCGGCTTCCGAGAGACCCATCTGAACATTCATGAGAAGTTATTATATGTTGCTAGCTGATGGGACTGTTTATTTTAGAAAATTGAAATTGATTAGTTTAAAAAATGGTCTTAATTGGATAATAGGGGTGAATTATTTAAATATAAAAAAGCACGTTACACGTTAAAAGAGTTACCTTAGAAGTGCCCGGTTGGTCTCTATCAGATTTTTTCCAGTCAGGTTTACAATGAACTTTATCGAAAGCAAGGAAAAATCTGCAAGCAGAATTAGACAGGTTATTTGCTAATCAAAAAATAAACTGCAATATTGATAAATTCTTCACTATATTCCATATTTAAAAAATATAATATATCCATTATTTTATCCTTATTAACTCCTTAGGCTAATTTGTTCGGTTTTGAGAACAAACAGCTATTATCTGTAGAATCAATTTGTTCGCTTTTGAGAACATCTCGTATGGTCTAATAGAAATAGTTATGTCTCCCTTGCCGTCGTAGTTAAAAAAATGAACTAAACAATGTCAGAAAGAGAAAACACCAAGCTTTACATTAAAATACAGAAGTTAGCCACAGAATAATTAAAATGTAAGTGTTTAAACGAAATAAAGTAAGGTGAGCATAGACTAAATTAGACTAGACACGGCATAATCATTTAAAAATAACCCCAACTCAATTTTGGTTTGGTTCACGTGCACATTTATGAAAAGGCCCACGCATTGTGTCGCAATGCGAAATGGGCACTGTGCATTGCGTTTTACCTTTTGTTGGTCTAGAGTAAGCTATTTTGCTTCTCAGCTATGCTGGACAAGTTCATTTTTTCAATCACAAAAATAACCCAGTTCCAAATAATTAAATTTGAATTATGTCCATATTACAACACCTCTGACAACAAATTCTCCGTGGTTTCGCTTACGAGTTTGAGCGCTTGTACAAGGAGTTTAAACAGAGTTGGGTTGTTAAGTTCATCTCCATGTTTGTGACGTACGCTACGTGGCGTTATTTTTAAAATTAATTTAACTAGACAGGGCTAATCTAGTATAATACATCAATGAAGGTGAGCCATTTTTAAAACTTTTGTTTGTGTGATTTTAAAATTTAAAATACTTGAGTTTATTTCAAATAATAAAATGTGAATGCGTACTAAAACAGTTTGTATTGTTATTTAAGAAGCGGGAATACACAAAAATTCTCCAATTTTCTGACAACATCTCAAAGAAATATAATGGTCAATGTGCCAGACGCCTGAAGGGTTAAAAAATATAATATATCCATTATTATATCCTTATTAAACTCAATTCAACCACTTGAGCGAAAGCTAATCAAATTTGGGTAAAAGTAGGTAGGTGATTTTTTATGAATTAATGAATTTTTTATAAATTAATAAATTAATATTTATGAATTAATTATTTATTTTAAACTTCTCGCAACCAGCTAATATTTTGTTTAGTCGCTAGCTTGATGCTTCAAATATAAGGATACAATGTTGTGTGTACTCGCTGTGTTAGAGCTTATTTTGACTCATCCCTTTTTACAGAACTACAAAGCTTTCTGTAAATGTACATTCAGTAGTTAGACAGATGATAGGCTGCTTTTCATGGTGTCTAATAAGCGAACTTATATTGTAATTTCATTAAATACAAACAATACCTTTGCAAAGCCGGAACACATAGGTGTTTCCTTGTCATCTCTGGTCCGATTCTTAAAGCTAAAACATAGAGGGTTTCCAGGAATTTCTTGGCCAAGGCGGAGCGCGCAAGGTGGCCATTGGGGAAAGTAGATCGAGTGGACGATATCAGTCTTACTGTTGGATGCAGTATGTTCTTCAAAATAATGTCCTGAAAACAAATAAATGAATACTTAAGTTAAAATATCAAGTAAAATAAAATACTTTTTGTTTTAAAACCACGAGTTTTTAATAATTTTTAGAACCGACCGGTTTCGCTTTACTCAAGCATCTTCAGGGTACAAATTATTAATTAATATAATTACTAAATTATTACTACAAACCACAAAGTGATTGCTTTCTACAATAATAAAATATCAAGCTTTACAATGGACAGTTCTCCATTCCACAAGGAAGTAAGAGCATTTTGATGGGAAGATTGTGCCCTAAAGTTATTAATCTATGACAGATTACATTATACTCATCATGGCTTGGCCTATTTCAGCTAATTGCTCACCATACAATCTCAGTGGGAATGTTTTAAATAAACAGGCGATACCGATTAGTTCTTATTTTGAATTTGAGAGGAAGAAAAAAATGAGGGAAAATTATCTGTATTTTTGACAGTGGTACAGATTTAATAATAAATTACATAACAGTATAATATTATGTACAGTGTAAAGGAATCGCATTTCAAACCAAACTGTCGTGGTATTTAGTGTATTTTTGCAACAAAAAAAAACCCACCTGCAGCTGCTCCATTAGTTTAACATCAGACATATACGGTATAAGGAACCTCAAGAGCTGAATGCAAGCGATCAGTCCCCCTTCTAAGGGACCAGATATTCTCCGTCTGCATGAAGCTATTAAATCTCCCATGTGGGGGAAATACTGCAGGAGAATTATCTGCTCTCCGTACAAAGCTGGAAGAAAATAAAAATTATATTATCAAAGAAACTGATACGTACATAAAAATTATTGTATCTTAAAAAGAGTCGGGTAGTATTTTAATGTGTTTCATAAGCAGGCAACACTAAATAGAATTTTAGATTTGAAATTGAGACAAAAGACAAAATATACTTTCTAATTTTGACAGCTTGCACAATAGTAATATTAGATTTTTAAATATAAATTAGCAGATTGGAGTCGGAAAAATGGTAGAACAATGTGATTGAAAGTAATAAAAATTAAAAACCTGCGATAGATGTGAGGCATTCAATAACCTTGGTGGCATTGCAATCTCCAACTAATCGACTATTTGCAATGCAGAGGGAATCCAAACGGTTTGCAAAACTTTCTTCACCCGTCACAGCCAACAGATTCTCTCGTCCGATATAGCACAGAGTTAACATCTTGAGCAAATTTCTCGTCAGATATTTACATGTCAAAACAGGCCCCAATCTGTGAGCCAGCCAAATAAGACTTTCAGAACTCATCTCAGATATTTTGCAATCCTTTGTATTGTTACTAGCCAAGTATAATTGTTGGGATGGCCTAGGGTTAAGTTTTTCTTTTCTTTTATCGGATTCCATGATTCTCAGCGACTTGTGGTGACGGGAAGACATTTTATTGATCTCAAGACTTTTCGAAGAGATCCCTCCTTCGTTGTGGAACACTTCTTGAGAAGTATCATCATCCTCATCCGGCCCTTGGACGTAGCTCGTAAATGTTCGGTAAGAGTTGGGAATTGCAATAGTCGGAGAAGTTGGACCCACTTTGGAAGTTTCGCCACCATCTTTGCCGATACGACCCGGCGGAGAATTGGTAGGTGAGCCATAATTATTCTCATGGAAATATATTTCATCAGGGATTTTATTTTGGGGGTCATCAGATTTACTGGATTCATCTTCGTCTCCTCCGTAGATAGACTCTGTGGCTTCCAAGGCTTGAACGTGATTTAAGTACCTGTCTAAGTTTGGCGAATCGGTTACGCAATCAATTTCTTCGATGAGAGATTTGATATTTGATTTGTTGAATATGTTTGTTTCCCAGCTTTTGGTGTCTTCTGATACCCCGTCAGATCTAGAAGTATTCTCTCTATTTCCGTCACTTTCGAAGTGGAACAGATCGCTTTCGGAAACAGAATCACTTTGTTTCTTAGGCTTCTCTGGGGACAAGTTATATTCTTTCTCTACGCATGGAGTTAGAGTATTTTCTGAGCCACACGACGTGTCAGGTGACAAAATATCAGGGGGGACATTCGAAGCAATTTTCAAAGATTCTTCACAGTAGGTAAGTTTCTTGATAGAATTGGCAGATTTGAGCGGACCACTAGGATGAGTGTGAATAGTGTGTTCGGCTGCAGCGGTGTCTTTGTAGCCCCCGACAGCCTCCACAAGATGTGGCACAAAGTTTTCCAAAAAGCTCTGCAGACCAAATCTGACGATCAACTGTAGTAGAAATATGTTGTGATACAATTTAACAGACTTTTTACTGTTATAAGCCGTCATGTTGTTAGAGTCAACTTTGCGGGCGTTAATGCTCCCGCTCTTGTCACCCGTGTGATCATCATATAGAATCAATATCAAGCTTAGCAGTTTGTTGGAAGATTCAATTGGGCCCAATGCCTTGGAAACTGGATCAAACAGGTACCAAGCAGCCAGAATGGAAGTTGTCTTATTGTTTAGTAGTTCTATAAAATGCGGAAGGAATAAATTGACGCTGTCGAATTGGTTGAATGAACTTATTTGATTGAAGAAGTTTTCCATTTGCAACGAGCACGAATGTACTTTTGCTTCAGCGATCTTTTGAGTGAAATACAGCTTGGTTTTGTCAAAATACTGATACTTGAGGCAATCTTGGCCATCACAGTCGAAGGAGTACAAAATATTCAATTCTCTCTCAGTGATGGAATACTCGTGAAGAACTGTGATAACAGAGTACAGCACAGGGAAGTGGGGAGGAAAGGGAAGTAGTTGGTTGGAGAGGAGAGGTTGTAACAGCTGAGTGGCCGAGGGAGCAGGGAGCCCATTCTTCTGAATGCTCGAGAAATCAACCTGACTGGCAGTTAACTCCAGAAACTCATCAAGGTGTTCTTCGACACTTCTCGTTGGGTTCTCAACTTCACCAATCTGGAGCAATAAACTCGCCACATATTTCACACATTTCGGCAGAGCGTTCAAATTGTTTTTCAACACTAATCTACAGACTTTATACCGTTCATCAAAAGACTTCATGGCCCTGGACTTGAAAGGCCTAACCTTTTGATTGAGAAATATCTCAACAATCAAACACCCCAAAACCTGCATGTCTTTCTTCCGATGCGATAATACCATCTGTTTGAATAGTGAAACATTTGCTACAAATCTGGTGTTGAAACTTCTATCCTTCTTTTCTTTGAAAGAATCCTTATTTTCTTTGGCCTGTTTCTTCAAATAGTTCTTTTCGTACGCAGCGACAAACATTTGATTAGTGAAAGAATTGTCATCGCATTGCAAGTCCGAGTGGTAAACATTAGACAGGTCTTCCTTAGTAGAAGATGAAGATTCCATAGTGCTTGAAGACTTATCAACACGACTTTCTAAATTCATTTCCGAAGCCGACTTGATGTTGTCTTTGTGTTTATAAAATGTTTTGACTTTGAAGTTGTGCAAGTTTTCAACAGCTAGCAGTTGTCCAATTGGGTTGAACTCTTTAGGCAGATGAATGGGCACTTTTCCGAATTCAGATTTTTGCACTTTGAAGTGACGGGGAGCGGAGCTGTTGGAACTGATTCTCGCATCGAGTGTGCTGATGGAGGAATGAGAAGGGGAGACAGGGATGGTGTGATGAGGACTCTCCTCCTCCTTCTTGCCAGGTTTTCTGGTCCTACTGCTACTCTTCCTTCTGGATGTGGATGGCTTCTGCCCCACCGGAAGGTTTAGACTGGAATAGTTTTGGGGAACGTTGCAGTCTTCTTCTTCATCATCGGAGAATTCTTCAGAACTGTCATTGGATCTATTAGCCTTTTCTGTAACACAAAATATTATATTAGAGATGTCATGGTAGAGATAATACATGTCTGCTAGCGGAAGATGTTAACAAGAATCTTTGGAGCCATTGAAAAAAATTATATCTAGTGAACAAGTGTTGTATCAAAAGCAGGACATGGCCTGAAAAATACAAAACAGGTTCTTGGCTTTTCATGGCTGATACCTGGAGAATAGAGAATCTTACTTCTGTCCTTCTGCCAATATATCTTGGGAGGCAGTTTCTCCCCCCAGCAGTGGGTGACCTGGGACAGGCGCGCCGGGTGCGCAGAGCCGAAGAGCTGGACCGGGCCAGAACGGGACAGCTCCGTGTGACCGTCCACCAGGGACAGGCACACATTCTTGGCCTTCACAGCTGCGGAGCCTGATAACCTACAGGCGAAATAATTTAATTATTAAGAGTTATGAGAATGCAAAAGGCAGCAATGTTTATGTGGCATTGTCAAGGTTTCAATGATTATTTTAAAGAATTCTGAGAATTTTAGGTTTGAAAAAAAATGGGGAAAGCAACTTCAGAGGCCAGGCGAGAAGAGGCTGGGCCTCATTTAGACAGAGACCGCTGAAGTGGCCCAGGTAAGGGATGCCGGAGCTACATTGTTAAAGTGAGTGGTCCCCGACCCCAACAGGACAAAAGGAAGATGAAGTCAAAATGATATGATGTAAGTATTATAATAAATAATTAGTGACAAAAATTAAACTTACTTATAACCGAATGTGAGATCAATCCAGTGGTGTAAGGATTCAGAGACCTGGACACTCTCGAGGGCTTCCCGATGCTTCATTATAAAATCTTCCACACAGGATGCCCAAGCTGGTACCTCCAAATCCTAAAATTAGACAAACCAATCAATCAAACAAACATCATTTCATCTAATGTTTGCGCAAATAGAGACTAGGATAATCTAATTAATTACGACACCTGTCAAAAATTTACATAAAAGCAACACACATTTCGGAAAACTTTCAACATAAATATCTAATGTAGACTACTATTTAAGTCAAGCATTTGAGTAAACATGCACAAAATAGGTTTTTAGGTTGTTAGTTTAGGTTATTTTAATAATTTCTGCATATTTCCTAACCTTAACTTAACTTTGATTGAGAAAAAATGAAACTTTTATGCATCTTTTATTATCTCCCACGACATTAATTGTTATTTCTTAGTAGTAATTAAGTTGAAACCAAGTGTTATTTATAATTTTTTTGCATATTAAACGTGCAGTGGAATTCAACGCGATAATCCACATTTCAAATATAGAATTATGAATCAAATAATTAAATAATTTTGGTACCTTCGCTTGTTTTTCTTAATGGTTCCCACAATCAGTTCTAATTTTGGTATTTAAGCAAATCCCAGAGTTCACTGAACCCGAGTTACGCATAGATTCAAAGATACAGAGACAACCAAAGTTATAATTTTTTTAATTAATAAACATTAAATGAAATTTACATTGTTCACTATCCGACTTTTTTTCACCTACGAGTATATTATTGTTACGTAACTTACTGGTAAATCTTCATGCTGACTTTTGAACACGTTGGGATCTGTGAAGAACTCTGGAATGCATTCGTCAGGGGTCCATTCCTGCATCCGCTGAATGGAGCTGGGATACTCAGCGGGAACCCAGTTGTTGCGGACATTTCGACAGAGGATCTCTTTTGATGTTCTAGAAAAAGCAAACATAAATAACACGTAGATCAAAAATAAATTGCGTACAACATTTCAAAGTGGTGGGTAGGTATGGTCATTTTTGTACTTAACAGCTGTGTCGCCTTCCGAACATGACAATTCCTTTAGAAAACGAAACAGCTGTCATGCATTTTTTTTAAATGTGAATATTGCCTAATAGTCCCAACTGCTCTCAACCATCTGGAGCCAGTGAGACTATTGCATACATAATCGGGGTTGTAAAGCTAAAGATAGTTGGGAGGGGAATGAAATGGGGAAGAGGAAGGTGGGGGAGTAGCTGGCTATCCAGATCTAGTCACGGCTTAAGTCATTTCAAGCAACGTTTCAATTCTGAATGGTGGTCTTACACCAGGGTGATACTGACAGTATCTTCCACTCTGGAAGTAGATAATATTTTAAATTAATAAATTGTAATATAACACAAATTCATAAAATAAAATATAACTGTAAAAAAATTATATTGATTTAAACGTAATATTATTTATCGCAAAACATTTTAAAGTCACAAAAAATAGTAATAAAGAGGTCATGTCTTAATTTACGAGTGCTAAATAAATAGAGATAAGTATAAACAAAATGGGGTCATTTTAAAATACAATACCGAGCTCATCAATTTGTACGAATTTGAAGTTATTAGAGCAAATAATTTATGTAAGGAGAAATGTATGAATGCTTTCTTTTCAATTAAGAGATTATACGGTTACTCTCACATTAATTAATAGCATTAATATGCAAAACATCATCTGCCTCCACAGGAATTAAACCCACCCACAACATCTACTTCAAATGTGATGTAGATTCAACAGTTTCCTGCTAATACCACTAGTTTTCGGACACCATGTAGATTATTATTAAAAGAGTGATTGAACATGTTCTATTACAATGATTGTTTGTTACCTTCTGGCCATATACACGTAGTAGGTGATGTCTGACAGGACGTCAGAAACGTGATGAGGTATCTGGTGCGGGCTAGCGTGCATCCCGAGGAACTCCCGGCCCAGGATGTCGTAGGTCATGTCCAGCTGCCTGTCCCCCTTGGTGAGCCGATATTTGGACTTGGTCAGGTCTCGCCATTGCTTTCCTTCAAACAAATACAAGCAAGATTTAATTACAGTACCTCCCTTATTAATACGAGGTTCGATTATCCGAACACTACTATAATCTGTTGTTATTTTTACTAGTTGAAGACTCAAAATCAATCTCTATAATTTGCCAGTATTCGTTTCTCAAATTCAGTAGTCTGCCTCATGTCTAGACTTGAGCGTCAAGCATGGTACACATCTTTGGGAATGCTGTATGGAGGGTCTTTTTAGGTAAGGAAGGAGAAAGTTTTGGGAAGGAAAAGGGTATAAAGGGTGGGTAGGAATCTGGTAGTCAGTGTATTTAGGAGTGACAGAAGTATGAATTCATCTCTCCCACCGCGGTACAGGGCGGTGTTCAGAGAATGTCCTGTTGGAGAAGTCAAAAGATCTCCCTCAGGCAGTCTTCCGATTTGGTCCGCAACACAGTTGGTGAGCAGGCACATCCGCTGCCAAGACCCGGACAAACCTCACCCCGTGAAACCGGGAACCCCTGCTAAGCCACCAAACGTAGCGAACCACTTTGGGTGACCTATGGCGGCAGAGGTGTTGGTTATCCAATAATTGGTTGCATAATAACATTTGAATGTTACCAGGAAATTTGGTAATGTATTTCAAATCATGCTCTTTATTTTTTATGCCACATAGAGAACACAATATTATTCGAACCATTCACAAAAATAGTTGGATAGTAAAATTCACAGTTTTATTTTAACATATTAAAAACAGTACACAAAAAATTATACTTTTACTCTTTGTATTATTATTATCATCAGAGGAGGAGAGATGGTTTATGAAAAACAAATAGGTGGTTTATTCAAATTCATATTAATAAACTTTTCTATTATTATTAGCATCAAAGGAGGAGAGATGGTTTATGAAAAACAAATAGGTGGTTTCTACAAATTCATATTAATATACTTTTACTTTTTGTATTATTATTAGCATCAGAGGAGGAGCGATGGTTTATGAAAAACAAACAGGTGGTTTATAGAAATTCATATTAATATATTTTTTCTTTTTGTATTATTATTATCATCAGAGGAGGAGAGATGGTGTATTAAAAACAAATAGGTGGTTTATACAAATTCTTATTAATATAATTTTACTTTTTGTATTATTATTATCATCAGAGGAGGAGAGATGGTGTATGAAAAACAAATAGGCGGTTTATACAAATTCATTTAAATATTATATATCTATAATGCTAAGCATAAAGAGTACAAAGTCATAAACAACAGCTTTTCAAGAGAGCAGTTTCAAGAGGTGATAAGTAACAAATGCCTATTTTTGGTTGAAATATATTTTTGAGATTTTTTATTTTGATACCACTTGAAGATATTGTCCCAAAGATTTGAAAAAAATTAATATTCGGATTATTTTTGTAGTGCCATTTTTGTGAAATATATAGATGGTGCCTAATCAAAGCTAGACAATAACAACCAGTAATTAAAATAACCTTTCTCAGATTAAGCAACAATACCTAATTTGTGGGTATATTACATTCTCTCCTCCACACAGCATGCTCAAAGATTATGAAGGACCTGAAGGAAATTGCAGTCTAAACGTTTGGGATGAAAATGATTTGAGCACACATGGTTTCCTGATGATGGTACGGTCAATGTGTTCCGATATCGTGATAATTAATGTATTCGAAATTCACTAACAATTTAACAGGAAACCTGTTAATTCATTCGTTAAGGGCCTGCAATCCCTTTTTTAAATAAATTAGAAAAACTCTGTTCCAACATCGTGATAATTAATGTATTCGAAATTTACTAAAAGTTCAACCAGAAACCTGTTCATTCGTTCGTCAAAGGCCTGCAATCCGCTTTTTTTAAATAAATTAGCAAATACTCTTTTTTTCCGTATTTGTAAATATACAATATATAAAATAAATATTACCCAGTTATTTTCACAAAATTGAATCCAGATTGCTTATATCCATTTCTCAATTTTTTCTCGGTTTGTGGGGAAACCTAAGCGAAAATAAGACATTTTAAGAATAATTATCGGAAATGTAATAATTATTTAAATGTCATACCGGGTAGAGGTATGTTTCATTTTAAAAGGTTACTATTCGGCCTCAAAAACAGCCCCGCCGAACTTCAATGATTAATGGACAAATTATTCGGCTCAGAATCGGATAACAACTTATTCTGTTACCTAGACGACTTCATCATCATAACCGATACGTTTGAAAAACACATCGCAATGCTGGAAAAAGTTTTCCAACAAATCAAGCTCGCCGGTCTGACCATCAACTTGAAGAAATCAGAATTTTGCAAGTCCCGCTTGCGTTACTTAGGCTTTGTTGTCGACGAAAAAGGTCTGAGAACAGACCCAGCTAAAGTCGAAGCTATGGCAAATTTCCCCAGACCCAGAAATGCAAAAGAAGTCAAAGGTTTTCTAGGACTTGCCGGTTACTATAGAAGGTTCATCAAGGACTTCTCCAACATAGCAGCACCCTTCAACAAAATCACTGGTAAACGTAAAGGCATCAGTAATTTCTTATGGTCCCCCGAAACCGAAAAAGCCTTCACCACTTTGAAATCTGCTCTACAAACGGCACCTGTGCTGAATTGTCCTGATTTCACACTTCCTTTCACTCTCCACACGGACGCATCTAATGCCGGAATCGGCGGAGTACTAACTCAGGAATTCCCCGACGGCGAACACCCTGTAGCTTACTTTTCCCGAAGTTTAAACAAACACGAAAAGAACTACGGAATAACCTAAAAAGAGTTACAGGCAGTAATGGATTCTATTCACCACTTTCGAGGATACATAGACGGTAGCAAATTTACTGTGGTTACTGACCACAGCAGCCTAAAATGGCTAATCTCCTTGAACAATCCATCCGGTAGACTCGCTCGTCGGTCATCACGGTTGTCTCAATATACTTTCGATGTCATACACCGTAAAGGCGCCGACAACATTGTACCTGACGCACTCTCAAGAATCGAGCTTGCTCTCCTAAATACCGAACCAACTGCCCCCATCTCTTCTACTAAGGAAACCTGGTATCTAAAAATATTCTACGGTTGCAAAAACTCTCCTCAACAGTTTCCCAATTTTATCATAAAAGAAGGACAACTGTACCGTAATTGCAAACCTCCTTTGTCTATTCTCGAAGACCATGCTTGGAAACTGGTTGTTCCTCTTGAAGAGAGAGAACAAATAATATTCAACAACCACAGTGCCCCGGAATCCATACACCCCGGAACCTTCAAGACATAATAATAATAATAATAATAATTGGATAATTTGTAGAGCGCCGTTTTTGTGAAAAATCACCTCAAGGGTGCTGTAAATATCCTTGAAATATTATTGGCCCGGTCTTTTCAAACAAGTGCGTAATTATATTTCTAAATGCGACATTTGTAAAGCTTATAAACACAGCACTGCACCCCCCGCTGGTCTTATGGGTAAACCCAAACGCGCCGATAGACCACTACAATCACTGTCAATAGATCTTATTGGACCTTTCCCCAGAAGTTATGCTGGACAAATGCATATACTCAGTGTAGTGGATATTTTCACTAAATATTGTTGGATTTTTCCTTTAAAAAGAGCCACCGCAACTGCAGTCGTAAGCCTTTTGGAAAAACACATATTTATACCTTACGGAACCCCCCGTAAAATTATCTTTGATAACGGAAAACAATTCATCGCAACTGAATTCAAGGAGTTCCTGTCCAAATACGGCATAAAGGACATTTTTTATAACACTCTTTACACACCACAGAACAACACTGTAGAGCGTTATAACCAAAACATCAATACTGCCCTGGCTATCCTAGTTGATAAAGACCAACGCACCTGGTGTAAAAACTTGGAAAAAATTCAAGCAGCTATGAACAACACAGTAAATCTTACAACCGGTTACACCCCATTCTTCCTCAAACACGGCTCTCTACATCGGAATATTGATTTTCCATCATCGGTCCCCTCATCTGAAGACCCTGTAGAAATGTATGCCCACCGTTTAGAAGAACTCTCTGCTATCTACAGCGAAGTAACAGACGCTTTATTACTGGCCCACCAAAAAAGTGCGGACAGATACAACTTACGCAGGAAACATGTCACTTTTAATAAAGAGGATATTGTATGGAGAAGAAATAACACATTGTCACAAGGTGCCATGTACTTCTCTGCCAAATTGGCACCCCGCTTTATCAAGGCAAAAGTACTGAGAAAAATCTCAGATTTGGTGTACACCCTGTCCGACATTTCTGGTAAACACATAGGCAACTACCACATAAAAGACATTGTCAAGGCTGGAAATATGGAAACAATAGAAACCATCACTCCTGTTCCTACGTTTGTATCTTATTGGCAGAACCAACCACTGTCATACACTACAAACTTTGCATAATCAACTAATTATGATTTTTACTATTGATCTCACAAGCCGTCTACTATAGTGTGATTCGGTTTTAGTTGAAATCATTAGCCTTTTACCCATTAATGTTCTTGATTTTCATAAATTAATCAACCATTATGGCTTGTTGTAAGTAAGTCTTACACAACAAGGTACAATAAGTGTCAATTGTAACCTTAACCTCGGTACACTATTTCATTGTATATAAACTTTTGTTCTAACCTTTTTTTTTCACGCTTTACTTTTGCTCATGTATACACCTTTTTTGAAACTGATCACTTCAGAAAAGAGACACCTCCTCGGTGTCGGTTTGTATATTCTCAAAAATGTTCTCCATTCCCTGTTCCCAACACACCAAGTTTTCTTGTCATATCATGTCATATTGTTCTTTGCTCATGTTCTTCACATTTGTTCTAATGGGTACCATCGTACATAAAACAATGGACCTTTGCAACATACACCCAATTGAGGTGAATGTTCTACCCCTGTAATTTGTAATCATAATGCGTGTGTAAATTCCAGTTCGGTATCGTCATTTGATTCAAGTTACACAGGTGTAACAAATAAAAGTTACAATTGCCTTTGTTCAAAGTTTTTATCAGTTTTTCTAAAAAATTGAATGGCGCTCAACAATCCCAATTGCTCTAGTTTGTTTTTTCAGAACTTGATATTGACACGTCAATTCTGAAAAAGGTTGTTGTAAAGGAAAACAAGCTCCGATTTGTCCTCCTCATCAATAACAATGTATCATACATAACACCTTTTGGTCACATTGAGTATATAAAATCATAAGATCTCAACTTCCTGACCCAAATTTGTTATATTGTTGTACTCTATTTTGACATGAATATCATTAATTTTCCTTGTCAAATACACCAAGCCAGGTCACTCATATTAAGTCATCCTATGTCTCTAGGTGCCCTTTTGTATTAAATTTGTAACATGTAAAGTTCACAACATTCGTGTTTGGGGCAAATTTTGGCAACACCAAGTGTGTTTCCTAGTACATTTTGTTTGGTCATTTTAAGTAAGTAAAACCCAATCAGGTCTTAAATAAACCACAACAAACTTACTTTTTTTGTAAGCAAAGAGTTAGTAAAACCAAATAGGTCTCTTTTGCTATATTTGTGTCTTGTGTAAGACATTCTTGTAGGCACATGTCAAGACATTTGTAAGTTTTATTGCAGTATCTTGTAAGCAAAAAGTATGTAAAACCAATAGGTCTCTTTTGCTTTATATATGTGCGCTGTGTAAGTAATTGCTACCATCACAACACATGTCTTGTACAATCGTATCTGCTCGTCATGTTACTTTTGTATTATGCTGGTACCAATATTATTGACTATTGACCTCACCGTTTATGTTTATTGTGTATTTTTGTGCATAAGCCGTCTGTATTGAAATGGGTACTTCTTTATTAACTTGAACGTAAATTTGTCTTTTCACCATGATACGAGAGATCGTTATAAAATCCACCATGATACGAGAGATCGTTATAAAATCCACCATGATACGTGCGAACATTATAAAATCTAACGCTATACGAGAAGTTCGTCATAATCACTTATTTTTTCGCCAACACATGTTGCAGCGAATAGGTAATTTGTCTCACTGTTTTGTTAAAAATACCTACTGTCTTATCATCCTTTCAATACTGGGCACGGATTGTTCAAATTTTTACATGATACGTGAAGACGTCATAATACTTACCGTGATTCGTGTGAACGATATAATACCAATTGGCTTTTCTTAAAAAATAAGATTGCCATCTGTATATACTTAAACTACCTGACGTAGATCATTTTACCCGGATATGTCTGTCATTTCAAACATTTGACACCTTTGTTAAACTTGCCAAGTAGCAGGAAAGTTCCTTCTCGGAAGCGAAGTATTTAAAAAAAAAAAAATAACATTGAAGCTATGCATTCAGCAAATTTTGGTGCCTGTGGACTTCTTGTCACTGAACCCAAGAATTATCTACTATCCATTGACCATGGACTAATTATCAGCTTCACTTTTGATTATGAGGTATCGTGTCGTAGGAGGTCAAACGGGACATTGACAAAAAAACACCTAACTCGTCGACTGGGAAACCAATAAGAAAACTCCCAGGTTTGTGAAATTTGAGCAAGGGTCTGTCATTTTCTCACAAACTTGTAGAAGATTAAAACGACCCCTAGTCTTTCGCCATAGGAGTTGAGTGCGGCGGAACAGAGATAGAGAATCGGGTTTGTGAATTCGAATCGGGTTTCACGGTCATAAAAACCCTCATACCAGGAATTGAATTATTACAATAACAAATAATATACTATCCTTTCGTTGAAATACTGATGTAAATGAAAGGCACGAATATAAATATAAAAAGAAGACTTGCATTACGATTTGATAATTATGTACGTATAGTTGGGACCTTTACAAAGAGATTAGTATATAATATTCATATAAAAAAAATTGAGTAATTCCGTCTTTTCTGCCATTGAAATGAGGCCAGCAATAAAGTTAGAACTATCCTTCCAGGCGTTAAGCATCAATCGACCAAACGGGTAGAACTACCTTTCCCGGCCGAAGTGTGTTATGTTCATGGTAAATCACTCTGTTTTACCTGTATATCGCTTCTCCTAACAATATTTTCTCTTAATGATTACTCATAATATATTAATAAAATTTCTAATCATTGAAGACAATATTAATCGAAAACTTGAAAAAGAAAAATCATAAAAAGATATGGTTGCATCAAAGGCTTTGCCGGGGCTACAACTGAGCTAATCAAATCCTATTTCCTTCTGTCATAGTCTAAGGTCCTGGGTTCAATTCCTAGATGCGACCGTATCCTTTTCTGTTTCAAATTTTTGTTGGAGAATCGCCATATTGTCTTCAATGATTAAATATTATAATTTGAGGTTTCACTCATTAACTTTTTATTATTTTATATTTTCTATTTATTTATAAGTATTTGTTTGTAGCATAATTTTGCCTTGATGAACGAAGGGTTCTTTCAAAAATGGTAAACAGTCGAAATAGATTTAGTTGTTAAAACAAAGATTAAAAAAAAATCAATTTAGATTAAAAGTAAGAGTAACTCACCACACCGGGAAGAGAAATCCGTGACCCATGGGATAACGTGGTGTGCCAAAGGATCGCCTGATCTTCGACCGGACAGGATATTTAAGTGAACTAGATAGTCCAAGTTGGACAAGCAACCTTTCACCCACAATTCACAGAGCTTTTCCAATGAGACAAGCTCGTCTCTGCTGAGGTCCTTACTTCCCCAAGACTCGCTCCAGCCTTTGTTCTTCTTCAGAGTTCCGGACAGTTCAGAAGGGGACAGCTTGTTGAGTTCAGATATATCGTCAGGGTGAACAGTATTCAAATTGGACATTATCTGAGGTGATACTTGGATCCAGAGGTTATCATTCAAGTATATATCTTCTAATTTAACTTCGCCAAAGTTCACTCCTCTGTTGTACATTGACTTCATTAGCTGCATCAGTTGGTAGATGATGAACAGGTTCCTAGAATAGTTAATTTCCAGGAGAACAGGACTAAATAGCAGACAGTCCAGTAAAGTGTGACTGTAGTGGAAATGGTGAATTAGGAATAATGATTTCTCCATATCGATGGCGCATATCACAGGTAACATATTGGAATGTGTATCGTAGACTTTGGAAGCGTGTTTCCCGGAGATCGGCTCCGAAGTCTGCGAGTCTGGATCAGCAGGGTCAACTTTAATTCTAATTATATTGCATCCGTATAATCTTAAGACTACATCGTTTAATAAGGAGTTATAATCAACGACATTAACAGTGGATTGCTCCTTAGCTGATTGTGTGCTGTAGTTAATGGAATGTTTCTTGTAGGACTCTTTCCATAGATTCCTATGGTTTGTTTGGGAGACATAGGAGAGGAGCTGCGAGAAGGATAGTGGTGTGTCATTTCTCCCGCTGTTTATTTTGGGTCTAGGAAGTGGCAATACTTTAGAAGCTCTCTTCTGAAAGACCTGCAATAAAATTTAACGAAAATTGGTAATTTCAGCATATCAGAATGGATGTTGTTATTGTTCACACTTTGGTAGGTAGAACATAATGTTAAAAATCTTTATCAAGTGTAAACGGAGACAGTTACTATTTTAAAATAATGAGTATTTTACCCGAATCACGATTTTCGTCCACGGTGACACGGGATTATCGTCCACTTGCCAGGATCCATCGTAAACTTTCTTTTGATCATAATCCAATTTTTTACATTTCATCAACTTCTTTAGCCAAGAATAAGGAACAACTGCAATGAAAGTATCATCCTTCTGCGTTGGTTTGACATTATTTCCACATATGCCTAATTCATTTATGATGTTATCCATATAAAATGAAAATAAAACAGTCCTAATCAAATAATTTTTGTATCTGACAAATGTCACACAATCCAATCACCAACCATAGATACTGGATACATCACAGATCACAAATATAATTTATGGATGTCTTCGAATAGTGATGGAGTACTCGAAGTATATCCGAAATAATTATCGAAAAATATTTCATTGTTCAGTATTGTGGCTTCGTCCCCGGTTATGGAGTGTATTTATTTTAGTGGTCTCCTCCATTGAATATGAGTATTTTAAGGGTAGATTTTTTAGTAATTGGTCTCCTTCCTTCCGGCGAGGTAACGAAAATTGACGTAGAGCAATTATTTATGAATTTGGAACTATTTTTAGTTATTTATTTCAGTACAGTAAAAGACCGTGTTGAAAGTTCATAGATTTTTAATAATCGGTAGAATTCAACCATAACAATGGAAAATTATAATAGCTTAATATCTTATAAAAAAACACCCTAAAAGAAAGCAAAGGCTGCAACAAGACGTTTTGGCCTGACACAAAATTTTAAGTGATGATAATGTAATGTCACAACAAGCACTATCCACACCAGCAATGGGCACATTTATGATTAACAGACGCGATATTATGCCCGTGGTTACATTGTGTTACGAACTACGTAATATGATTTGATATGCATTAGCAATTCAAGATATTTTTGTCGTTTCTCGGAGATGTGAATTGATTTACGTTTTCGAATGAATTCTGACCAATAACGTGATGGCTTTGAAATTAATGAATTCTGGCAGAATCAATTCCTTGTTCGATGACGTTTCGGACTTTGGTTTCGAATTGTTTTTGACAAAATCGATTCCTTGTTCGATGACTGTGATTTTTGACGGAATAGATTTGTCCGTGACAATGAATCGAAATATTTCGGTGGTAAAAAAGATCGATTAAATCATCGGTGACTGATCGATTTTGCTCATCGCTACTCCACAGTTCCACAGAATATATTAATGTATTATTATCGCTTGTAATTTTCTATGGATTCTTCTGTCATCACAAACAAATCAGAATTTTTGTGTATTATTCCGGTTTGATTCTAATATGCATAATATATTGTAATTTGTATTAGGTAATATTCCTCAAACGTGAGTAAAAACGGGTTTAAAATTTAGATTTCGCATCCTTCATTAAAAGTTTTATAGTAATGGGAAACTTAATTTGATTTTAGTAATTTGTTTGTATTTTCTTTAAGAAAATGGATGCTTCGTATGATGAAGACCTCTCACAGAATCCATTCTTTTCCGAATTCCGAAGCGAGCATTCGGAACTCCTAGAGCAGTGCATTTTAAACGGGTGGCTGATTTGTGTTCCTCGGGTGGGCACGGTTCTGTCTCACATCTTCACCCTTCAGGATTTCCTCGGCCATATTCTCATCGCCAATGATGATCTTCCCGAAACCCATTTTACCACGCTCACTGAGAAGTCTGCTAGGGTCATCAGCAAGGTTATCTCCATCGACCAGAACAACGCGGGACTGCCGTTGGAAATTCACATATTATTTGAAGAAACATTTTACACCGTCGATCATATGAAGTACAAAGTTTGGTGCGTTGAATATCCACTAGAATCTGAATTCCAACTCAAGGCAAGTAATGTTTCCCGTTGCTCCGCTTTGCAGACCTTGCGTGACTGTATTGATTTTCTATGGACAGAAAGCTCGGGAAAAGATGTTTTGGAAAGCATTGATTTGCACATTGCAGATTTTAAAACAAAATTTATTAAACTAACAAATGTTTCACTCAACATGCTAAAAGACATTGTCGGAGCATTGTACACCAGCTGCTTACAGCAAGCTTTCGCTAACAGGAGATTGAAAGAAAGATGTAGAGATTGCAAAAATATTATGGATAATGTGAAATTAGCCGTTGAAACATACATGCTGCATGGCATTTACAAAGAGGTATTCGGAGCGTTGAGCACTTGTTCTGCCTTTGAAGACTCCAGTCTTAATAAAACAATCAGAAATATATCTGACTTACAGTTGCGGGATTTGGAAATCAAACAGGACTTTTATGAAACAATTCCAATGGCTAAGAGGAATCTTTCGCTAATACAAAGTTTCAGCACCATTTTGGGTAAGGTCGGTTGCATTGGAAAAACCATATCAGTGATAAATAAATCTTCCAGTAACCCGCAGAAAAACAATTATTACATAACCACGGATGAGTTACTCCCAATTTTTATTTTTCTTGTAATCAAATGCGGCTTACCAAACTGGTACGCACATTTAAACTTTATCAAACATTTTAGATTCAGTGTTCATTCTCATCTCCAGTCGGATGAAGTTAGTTTCTGCATCTCCACTCTGGAGGCTGTGGTAGAACACATCAAGTCTGGGACATACACATTCACCGGCTGCCCCTATCCAGAATCTCAATGCCAACTAAATCACCAATATACTTTTGAATGTAAGAATGCTTTTGAAGAAGATCACGTTTCTCAAAATAAAAGTCAATTTGACGACTCTCTTAGTGAAAACTTTGAAATGGTTGGATATTGCAATAAGATACATGGGCTAGGCAAATCCAATGACGAACTTGATACTGATAGCCTTGCATATTTATTTGAACAAGTGAGATTATCAAACTTTGATAAAGTTAAACAAATATTGCAAAAAAATAAACTGACAACCATCCCTTTAACAAGTAGTATCGAAGATTCTACAGATGGCATTGATTTTCAAATCAGGAAAACTTTGTCGTTAGACGAGGTTCTGAATAATGATTTAGAAAAATCACCAACGCTTTGCCACCCTCTGTGCACTTGCTCCAAATGTTCTCGAATTGTAACTAATAAATTATTACGGACTTCTCCGACTGTGTTTTCGTGTGATGAACATGGTTTCACATTATTACACATGGCTTCCATCTATGGGCAGCCGCTTATTGCAGACTTGGCTTTAGAGATGGGGGCAAAAGTAAACAGCACGGATTACAACGGGTCCACTCCTCTCCACTACGCTGCATCCCGAGGACACCAGAACGTGATCTTCCTTCTTCTTCAAGCCAAAGCGGACGTCAACATACAGAATATGGATAAAAATACTGCCCTGCATTTGGCAAGTAATAACGGCCACGAGTGTTGCGTAAAGGCGATTATATTCTTCAAAGAATTTTGCCTTAGCAATCTGAAAATAGATATTCAAAATGATAACGGTGATAATCCTATACATTTGGCTTCAAAGTGGGGCTACGAAGGAATCGTTGCCTTGCTGCTGGAACACGGAGCTGACCCATGGTTGCCAAACAAGAAAGGAAAAACTGCCATTAACTTCGCTCACAGCAGCCGTACCACTAAATTATTACTTTCTACTCCCTCTAATATGTCTGAATATGTAAAAGTTGATTGCAAAAATTCTAAACAAGATTCGAGTTTTAGCGATAGTTCCAAGGCTGATATAACTTTATTGGATTTGAGCGACAATATTGAAATGTTTTATTCGAGCTCACCAGTCAAACGGATCGAAAGTAAATTAGTCACCAGTGCTAAAAAGAGCATCAAACCCTTATCTACTAATGATATTCGTCATATTGAAAGGCTATTTCGCGCTATTGCATACGGTGATACCAAACTGGCCTGTTTCTACATGAATTTAGATAACAAAAAGAATGATGAGATTAGTTTTAATGGTGTTCATAGTAATGAGGTCTGTCATCCATTATGTACCTGTCAAGAGTGCCTTAAATTGAAACGGACGGTGGTCAATGATGATAGTGAATTTGATGTAAACACATGTGACTCTCAAGGTAACACGGCCTTGCACGTAGCAGTGGAAAACGGAAGAATAGAAATATGCGATGTCTTACTGAACAACGGAGCCATTCCAGATATTCAAAATAAAAGTGGTATGACTCCGCTCCACATTGCGGCGAAAGAAAATAAGCTAAACGCCGCTCAATTATTAATTAAGTTTGATACCAACATAAGAGTTAAAGACTCTATAGGCAATACGCCTCTTCATTTGGCCAGTATTGCTGGGAATGTAGAAGTTGTAAAAATCATTCTAGATAAAGAGCCTTGCGCTAATGTGATGAATTTTTCTGGGAAGACGCCTTTGGATGAAGCTAAAGATATGATGCATTTAACTATAATAGCTCTATTAGAAGAAAGTTTGCGCACATTCTCCACAAATTGAGCATAATCAACATTGCTTTATTTTCAACATGTTGATAAGCATGTTACTTTGTTGCATTGATGTTGAAGTTGTCACTAAGCTTATTTTAACAAATTTTTAGTATTGATGAACTTTCTGATTGTGTTTTTAACTGATCAAAATTTTAAATTTATTTAATTCATTTTAATCAAAATGTTTGAATATCAAATATTAAAATACTCAAATTATTGAATCTGACAATTAATTTTTATGTTTTTTGTTATTTATTGGATTTCATATTGAAAACCAAAATTTTTATCAGCTTGTAATCTTATAGTTTTTTTTGAAGAGTCAGTATTTCTTATAATATTTATATATTTTTTATGTAACTATTTTATGCAACTGTGTGTTCCTGCGGTGTACACTGATTGACTGAGTAAAAGGGCTGAGCTGTAGCGCAGCTCGGCTCGGCTTATATAGGGCCGCGAGCGTCGTGTAAAATCAGGAATGTTCCAGATGTCTCGAGTAGACGGGCGCGCTGCACATGTCAATGTTCTAGAACATTCTAGGTTGCACCAAGCTGCACTGCGAATTGTTCTAGTACCTTCCCTCTACAGTAATAATATTATTATTACACTTTTTTCTTGACAATATTGTTTCCATATCAATTATTTTCTCATAATCAATTAACTTATGTTAACAATGTGTACCTATGGACATAATATATATTGTTCTAATGAAGTTAAATAAATAGTCTAGTTGTGTTAATTCAAGCTTATTTATATAGTTGTATATAAAAGCCATAATAGCTATAAGTGCAATAAAATTAATTTTACCTATTAAAAATAATATGAAATTTTTTTTAAGCTATTCCATAATTTAAACTACTTACATTAGTAGTTACCTTCTTAGATTAAGGTTAGATTTTAGTTTGTATATTTTTTATGTTATTATTTGTATATTATATTTGTTTTGGAGCCACTGTGATAAATAATAATGCATTAACAGACACAAATGTGCCTATGTTTTTTAGAAATTAAATAATAAAATTCAGAATGCGAGTGAGTCCGTGAGATAACATTTTTAAATCAGTACAGTTTGATATGATTTGAAATTGATGATATGAATACATGGAAATATATCTTTCTATATACCAGGGATGGCCAACAGGTTGACCGCGAAGCTGATTTAGGTAGCCCGCGAGAGCAAAATCAAGTGAATAGGAAAATATGACAAAATAACATTATTTTGAGATGTATTCGCACAAAGGACTGAATAAGGTACCTACTCACACGCTTCGGTCGCATCGCAACAACAGTATCGTTGCGTGCATGTGCGTGAGTCAGTACAGGAAATTAAATGCGGCTCGCCTCGCTACGCGCGTTTCCATGCCTAAGAAAGGTAGCTTTATATTTGACGTCGTTTTTCGGTTCTACCTATCCTTGCGAATCAACATTTTCAACGATGAATGCAATACAAACCAAAAATCGTTCCCGCATAACAGATGCCCACTTAACTTCGTGTTTGCGAATCTCAGTTACTTTGTACACTCCCCAATATGATAAGCTTGTAGAGAATATGCAGTGTCAAACATCCACCCTAAAACGTAAAGCTAAATGAATTTTTTTATATGTTACATTGCATTAATAAATTCTTACAAATTTATCACAAAATAGTTTTATTTTGTCACTTTTAAACTCTACCTTGCAGTCGACCGCAAGAAATAATTTTTAACCCAAGTAGACCGAACAGGTCAAAAGTTTGGCCACCCCTGCTATTTACCATATTACTTTCACTTTCACTACACTTTCTTCCTTTTATTACTATTACCTACTCATACATAAATTTAAACTTAAACTCATTGATTTTAACTTAAAATCATTAGTTTTCAGAACAATCTCAGGCGAAATTACATAATGATATTTTATGGACCTACGTAATGGATACTAAAACTATGTAATAACAAAAAATGTCCTTATCTGTATCTTATTGTACTGTGTATGTTTAAATAAATAAATAAATTTTTATTTCCAATTTATATTCGCTAAATGGTTACATGACGAAAACACACAGGCATGAATTTACAATTACAACAATAATTAACATAATAAAAATATATAAAATTAACGTGCCAATAACTCTTCCAGAATTACAAATGGACGAAATAAACAACTTATCAAAATGTTAATGCTCATCCTAATTTGACTGTCCTAAAACGGGAATCCTCCTAGTTGGGCAGTCAAAACATTTCTTAAATAATGTATATAAATTATAATCTTTCACAAAAAATACGTGGAGATAATTACACCCACTGGAATTAATTACACACTTTAAAAAAAAACCTAACCTAACTTTCGGCTATTTTTTTCAAATATGAAATTTATTTATCACACTTATAAAATCTAAAATTTAAACTTATAAAAAAATACGTTATATTGACGTGTGCAATTCCAGTAGGTGTAATACTGTCCGTGTGTAATTATGGTAGTTTTGTTTATGAAATGCACGGCTGCGTAATTTTGTCCTGAATATAGCCAACTGAATTCAGTAAAAATTTTTAGATGTTCATTATAGAATATTTATTATAGCAAATGTAAATTAAAAAAATTTAAAAAAAATGTTCTTGACGTGATGTTGTATCACATATAGACGCACATTAAAAAGTATACTAAATATATTTTTTAATAATTAACATTGTATTATTTTTTTTTTCCGACTTTGTGTCCGGGTCAAATCTTCCCCACAGGAAAAACTAAACCCTTCCACACACTTTTCCACAAATGATCACCTAGTCAATCCACATTATGCAAGTGCATTATATAAGCATAATAAATACAAAACAATACAAGCACAACACATCAACTCACTAGAGATCAAATGGAAAAATAATTCACTGACTCCAGATATTTTCATATCAGAGGGTTCGGCTCGGTAGTATTCTAACTGGACCTATAAATCCTACTGATCCCTCAATATAAATATTTAAAAAAATCTTTAAAATTTAAAATTTAGATTTAATTTTCAAAATGATTTTTTTTTTAAATTTAGCTTTTAATATTATGGTCACTTTTTGTTAATTTTTACTGTTCCTGTAAGTTTTCTGAATAAATAATTTAATTAATGTATCTGTAAATATTAATTTTTGGGGTAGATTTATACGCATGACAGCATTATCTATTCTCTTACATCTCTAAATAGTATAAAAAAAGTCACTGTTTGTCTTGTCAGTTTGTGCGCTTAGTTCTTCTAAACATGTTCTAAACTATGCAACAGAGTTTGATAGAGTTTTCACTATCATTTAGAGAATTTCTTCCGGAAGGTTTATGTATATAATACATGGATATTATATTTATTGAAAGTAGAGAAAAGTCGAGCAACCGGGTGTTGTCAGCTAGTTTGGTACATAAAACAATGTAAATAAAATAAATGAACAGCTTATCACAAATATTTAAGTGGGGAAACATAGTACAACTGCTATCGAAATAGTAATGGCTTTGTGAAACCATATGACACTATTATAAGGCCCAGTTGTTTTGCAGACATTAAATGGCCACTAAACGCCATTTTGTTTTTATTTAAAACATAACTGTTAAAAGCTGATTCTAAAGTCTGTTTCAGCTTTTGAACAAATTGTGATTAGCAGAAGAGGCCAACTATCATGTTGCTTATTAAAATTTCATAGAATGCTGACTTTTCAAATGTCATAAAACAAAATGGCGTTAAAAGGTCACCTGATGACAATGTTACATTTGAATTTCTGCAAAACAACTGGGCGTAAATATGCTTCATCTGCCAGTGATTCCGCTCCAACACAATTTAATGAATGCTTTAGGCGAAACAGCTGTTTTTTTGATAATAATTATATACGTGACAATATATATTATAATATCTGAAATTTTGATAATACCTATTGTCTTTATTGTTCTTTAATCCAATTTCAAGATATACAATTTCTATAAATAAAAAATTAATTCCAAGAATGCCATTATAATATGGTAAATAAAAACTTGTAGGTTAAATTACACATTCAGGTAAATTTACACTTGTAGGTACGATAAGACATGTTGGTATCATGGGTAATGATATTGCGGATGCCTTGGCAAAACAAGGAGCGTCCAACCCTGTTGTTACCCTCGTAAACCACATTCCCCTATCTGACATTTTTTCCATCATCAAAGATAGATCCCGCAATGTTTGGTCGGAGTATTGGCACATTGCTAGTCAATCCAAGGGAGCCTGCTATGCCTCAATACAAAGGACTATTCCATCAAAACCGTGGTTTCACCAATTCCCTCATTTTTCCAAAAAATAAATTTCTTCACTCATTCGAATGAGGATCGGACATTGTTCCGTTCCTTCCCATCTTTTTAAAATTCACGTTGTTGACTCCCCAGATTGTACATTCTGTGGTCTAGAAGTGGGAACTTTAGATCACATATTTTTTGGTTGTCCCTCTCTAAACAAATATTCTCTCTTCTATCAAGCCTTATCTAAAATTGCCTCCCCTCCATTCAACATCTCATCTCTTCTAAGTCTGAACTCGACTCCAATTTTCATTATAATTTTGAAATTTGCCCATTTAAATAAAATTAATATTTAAATTCACCTTTCATTTCTCCATAATTTTAAATGATGGCCAAGAACACCCTTGAAGGGTGAAAGCCAGAAATAATGTTAAAAAAAGGTACTATAATCGATAGTGTTGTACGTTTCCTGCCGCTCCCAACTAGCAAATAAATAATTAAGCAGTCAAGAGGGAAAAATAGAGTGTATGCTTTCGGGACTTCGCCCTTCCCAGGATGCTCCCATGAGCCAGGAAAGGATTAAGTAAATAATTTAGGGTATTTAAATTAGATTGGCATTGAATTATTCGCTTTCGGGAACAAGTTATATGGTATTACAGAAATCGTTGTGTCTCCGTTACTGTTGTTGCGAGAAATACAATCTAAACAGTGTTAGAAAGAGTAACTTGCTTTATATTCAAATCTAGAAGTTAACCACAGAAGAATTAAAATATGCACCTTTATAAAATCAAAGGTTCCGACTGCAATTAGAAAAAAAAAATTAAGAAGCTTCATAATTTTTTAATTCATATTTGTATAAAAAAATTACAAAAAGTGAGGTGTCAATAAGGTTTGTGTTGTTTAATAAAATGCTGTGTTTTTTTATATATCTTTTCATTATCAGTATTTTTAGTTAGGAAGAACGTAAGGTGAGCCATTTTTTTTTTTTTTTTATGAAATTCATATTTGAAATATTAAAATTGTGAATGAAAACAATAAAAACAATGTGTTAATTAATAACAATAAAAACAGTTTTTATTTTTCAGATACATTGACAAAAAAATATTCAATTTATTAGGATTTTATTGCAAAGCGGAAATACTTTTACCTTCTGACAGAGTATGCCAGAGGCCTGAGGACCGTGATTTTTTGTGATTGTTTTTCCATCTCCCCCAATGTAAATAGTTGTTAGTTGTACTAATTAAGTCAATATGAAGTGTTACCTACTTTAATAATTTTGGCGTATATAGCAGTTAGCTCGTTAGCTACTAAGGAAACTTTACCAAATTTTCTACCAGAATAAGGACAGTATGCCTTTACAAAATATATCAGAGAATTCTTGGCGTACATAAATAAACATAACTTGTTTATGTCGAAGTAATCTTGACAAGTTGGGTGTTTAGGTTATCTCTTTGAATAGGCTATAAAGACAAGAAAATATGACCCAGTAATTGTCTACAAACGAAATATTCTGTAAATTCAATGACCAGATCATAATAGCCAGGTGCTTCCTCTTCCCTTCAAAATCTCAATATACCCCCAATGGGGATGAATTGAGGGCGGTTGGGACTCGGCGGCTCGGCCACAGAGGTTGTCAAATTGTTGAAAACTAACTAACCGTTTCCCGCGGGGCTGGGCAGAGAGGACGGACAAACAACTCGGGTTTTGGCACATATTCCTTGCCTCATTCACATTATAATACATACTCTTCTTTTATTCTGACTCTTGATATGGCCTGACTCAAGTATCTGATTCACTTGATCGTGTTATGTCTTCCTCAGGCGTCCGTGACTTCTGCTACCATTCACATTTGCGACATATATTCTCCTTTCACTCCATCCTTCATTCATTCACTCTACATGCCCAAACTATCTGAGCGTCCCTTTCTTAATCTTGCTCATTACGCTTACATCAGCCTTATATTCTTTGAAGATCATACATGGTTTTACCACAGATATGCCTCAAGGATCTCATTTCTACAGCATTCAGTATACTTTTATCCTACCTCTGCCAGTTCCATGGTTTCTATCAGGGTAGGTACCAACACTGCATTGTGGACTTCTAGTTGGACAGTTTTTTGTTAGCGCCAACTGCGTTCAATCCTCCATTAATGGAGTTTCCTGTATTTACCCTACTTTCGATATCTCGATTAGCCTTCCCATCTCTCGTAAATTGTTGAAATTAAATAAAAATAGGTGGCGAGTGTTTATCATTTTATTCTTTAAAACAGTGAACATCTGATAAATATAAAAAAATATAATTTCTTACCAATAATGCACAAACAATTGTTTAAAACTTATTTACAAAACCCTAGCCCAAATTTTTTTATCACAGCACCGGTTACATAACACAAAAAGTATACAATTTCTAATTAAGAAAAAGGTATTAAAAAAATTATAATAAACTTTAATTTATATAGGTAATTAATTATACATATATCTCAGCAATCAATTTCGAGTTTCCAAACAATTATTTAATTATCATTTATCAAAAAATAAAGGTTTAATAAAAGTTCTTAATTACATAATAATATCTAATAAAACATATATTTTATGTACATCCGTTGCGCTTGTAATACCTATTGGTGACAATTTCTTTGTAAATTTCTAATACGTATTTGAAACAGTCATAAACAGGCATAATAATGGTGTAGTTAATTTTATATTTAATGTTTATTTTTTAATTAATTCCGAGAGAACTCTTAAAAGGATGTGACTTACATACAGACATACAAACAATCACACAAGTCCCTTAAGGGTTGGCAGAGAAGAAAGTTTTTCACACATATCACTTAAGTAGATTATTATTACCTTACTATTATTTAAAAACGTATGCATTATACTTTTTGATTCATCAAATACATACCTAAAAAATGAAATTATTCTATGGAGTGTTTAGAAAAATGTAAAATTGTGATTTATTATCTAATTAGAATAAAATATATTTAAAAAAAAAAAATTGATTTACGTTATAAAAAAATTAACTTATCATCACTCCATTTCCCTGAAAGGGTAGGCAGAGAGGATTGAACACCACATAACTTAATCATAATTTATCCTGGCACATATTTCTTTAATCCACATTCATAGATTGTCTAATATGCAGGCCCTTTTTCCACAGGGTTATGCAAGTATCCGATACTTGACTGATCTAATATTTTGGTGACTACTGCGTCTGCGCGGAGGTTCGCACACGTTGCTGACATTTTGCGAAATCATCAGCGAAGACAGTCTCTCGCGACCAGCCGTGTAAGGTTCTTCCCACTGACGTCGTAGAGATTTATTATGATATTTGAAATTAGCGAATCACTTTGTTATTTGCAAATTGGACATAATAAATTTAAATGGATTGTATTTTCACTGTATTAAATTTGTCATAAATAGTCATGCTCAATAATAACAAACTCATGAAATTATATCAACTGTCCCAGTTTGAGACTGAGAACAATGAACAAAATTCTTATAAACAATAATATATATATAGGGTGTATCGGCACATACCCGACAAACTTTAACCAGCTTTTCCTTAGCACATTTGGAGTAAAAAATGTTATGGGCACTTTGCTGTCCGGTAACATTTTTTTTCAATTAAAAACAAAAAAATATAAAAAAATCCACACTCCGTCACTGTCATTGGCATTGTTTCTCGTGTTCAACAGCTGTTATTAGCAAGTGTGTCAAAAAGCGTCTTCGCTCTTTCATAGACACTAAATAATAATAGTTAAAAATGAGACGAATGGTGCCATGCCATTTCGTTGTGATTGTAAAAGCGCGCTAATGTAGGTGAGTACGTATATTATTCAACGAAACTCGAATAAAATATTGCCAGATGGGTTTTCAAACTTTGACAAAGGATAAAACAGTTGTGACATGTGGTGAAAATATGAATAATAATTTTTTTATAAAAAAAAATTGTTACCGGACAGCAAAGTGCTCATAACATTTTTTACTCCAAATGTGCTAAGGAATAGCTGGTTAAAGTTTGTCGGGTACGTGCCGATACACCCTGTATATAATATGTAGTACAATAATATTTCTTTTGTTCAAAAAATAAAAATAAATAATTAGCATAAAAGAGAGATGTTCTCATTTACAAAATTGTCTCATAAAAAAAATTATCTGGTTAAATTTTATTGTTGAAAAATCACAGGTATATCCAGAATATGCTGGGATGTGTCAAAAAATTATTATATTTTATTTAGTGTACAAAAATAAATTAAAATTCAATTGGAAAGGTGGTAGATGCAGTACTGCGAACCTACAAAAAAAAAATAAAAAACAGTACATCCGCTCAAAAATAATATTATTTTTATAAATAAATCGATTTAATAAGTTCAGAACCAAAAGGTCTCATGTCGGCCTATTTTGAATTTTAAAGAAAATTGAAATTTCATGTCAATCCGTCTACAAACTATAGACATGTTGTAGAGATCTCAAAAGTGGCAAGCAAAAGATACGGTAATTGTCGTACTTTCAATTTAGTAGTTTTTTATGTGCTATCTCTAAACAAATTGCATAAATGAGTGCCAAAATGCCCTCGTGTGTAACGAGAAAGTGTTTGCAAAACACGGCAAAGGCAAATTACTTATTATTATAAATAACACAATCACTTTGATTGTGTTATTGATGTGATGGCAAATGTAGCAACAAAAACAGGTATATAAGAAGGAAAGCACACTGGCAGTAGGTAATGTCATACAGCGTTCCGTATTCGTCATAGTGTATGTGAGTAAGCATATCTTGTCATCTCAATCATACACGTGATATGAATGTGGTATAACTTTTAAATATGAAAAAGGCGCCCAGTCCTATATACATTTCATTCATACAAACATATTCTTTGAATGTCTATCTTTGTCATTTATGAACAACGTTTAAATTAAGAATTTACTGGAAAGCAGAATGTTTGTTACTTGCCACAGTTTCTGTTAATTTTGTGAGACAATAACCGGTCTAGATGTATTGTAATGTCACTGTCTATAAAGTGCTAAATTTACAATGACAAATCATTGCCTATTATATTAATTAGAATCATTACTCTACAGAAATGAAGAACTTACATTAATACATAATAGCCTAATATGACACCGGAGTTGAGAAGAATAAAAAATAGTATTTTCTAATTACTAAATGAAATAATATACATATAGGCAGTAATATATTTTCTGACTAAAGTACAACCAATAATTAGACACTGGTTAGTTGCAAAAAGATTTATCCCTCTCCAGTCCTTCTAAATTTGGCAGAACCAATAATACTTTGTTTCAATTATTGCATATTATACAAGTTGTACGTAACAGTATAAATAGGTACATATTTATATTTTTGTAACATTGTGCCCTTAACCCTAAGTATACAAATATAATAAAACTCTATCAATTTTGAATATCTATATAGAAAACGAGCAATTAATTATAAAAATTGTTCATTTCAATTATGTTCATTGCTAACCTACATAATATATCTGTTCCGAGAAGCATATGGATGCAACGTCAAAATACGAAACATTCAGGAGAACCGAAAACCTGTGTTTTTAGCAAACCTTATGTTATTTCCACAAATATTTTGATTGACAATTGAAAAAAAAAAAACAATATTTATCTCTAAATAGTATAAAATAATAAATTATTATAAGCAGTAATTAGTCGCCTGTAATATCAATACAAATTGAAAATATCTCCCAAGTAAAAAGACTAAAATTTAAAAATTTCCCACTAGACGCCATCTTTTTCAATTTTTAGTCTTTTTACTTAGACGCCATCTAGTGGGAAATTTTTAAGTCTTTTTACTTAGACGCCATCTAGTGGGAAATTTTTAGCCTTTTCACTTAGACGCCATCTAGTGGGAAATTTTTAGCCTTTTTACTTAGACGTCATCTAGTGGGAAATTTTTAATTTTTTAGTCTTTTTACTTAGACGCCATCTAGTAGGAAATTTTTAATTTTTTAGTCTTTTTACTTAGACGCCATCTAGTGGGACATTTTTAATTTTTTAGTCTTTTTACTTAGACGCCATCTGGTGGGAAATTTTTAAATTTAGTCTTTTTACTTGGGAGATATTTTCAATTTGTATTGATATTACAGGTGACTAATTACTGCTTATAATAATTTATTATCCTTTGTGCTATGCGTAAAAACCTTGTCTTATAAAAATTAGTTTATCATTAAAAATAAGTATAAAATAAAATCGCTTTTCTTGTCTGTCTGTTTGTGCTCTTAGATCTCCTAAACTACGCAACAGATTTTGATAGGGTTTTCACTATCGTTTAGAGAATTTCTTCCAGAAGATTTATATATATAATACATGCTTATTATATTTTTAAAAAGTATAGAAAAGTCGACGTTTTGTAATCAAGTCAAAAAAATATATATTCGGGTGCTTACATTGCTAACGCTGGCTAAACCTTAAAAGATACATCAAAATAATGTACGACGGAATTGTATATCTTAAAAAGGCCTACAGAAAAGTTTAAGGTGGTATATGTCTATCTTCTAAGGATAACCCACAGTATTCATTTTTATATTTTACATACATTGTGTGTTATTTTGACCAATAAAATATTAATTTTTATCCAATTAAATATGTTAGCTATGTTGAAAATTGCCGTACAACATATAATTTAAACCAATATCTTAGAAGATATTGCAATTTGAAAAATCACTTGCAAGAAAACTATTTGCCACATGCACAAAAGAAGCCGCGGCGAGTACTTATCTTTGTTGCGTTAACAAGTATAATGGAGCTTTCTGTGTTGGGTTGTTTATTGACAATATTATTTGGTTTTCAACGATGAAAAACAAGTTATTCTTATTTTAGTGTTGTTATTTTATGAATATTGCGAACATTAGTTCTTTTCTTTTTTTCGTTTATTTTCCTTATCAGTTTTGTATTTAAATTATGTCTCAAAAACGTAGTACATAGTTTGAATACAGGTCGTAGTACAAAGAATACAAAAAGAATGCATTTGGTACATCTTAATGACAAAAACGAAGGAGAAAGGGAAATCCAGCTGTCAAATAGCAGAGAAAGCAAGGTAATCCAGTTGACGGCTTTCCTGGAGTTAAAAAAACTAATACTCTAGGGAGGGTCTATGTAATTCATGCCATCCAACAGCGAATGTTTTTACTTAAGAACGTTACTTCATGTTGTAAAAGACCCAACATCTTTTGCACACATCAAAACTGTACAAGGAGTTACTTATAATACCTATCGAGCAGCATGCATGTGGTGATTAGCAGGTACTACTGTAAAAGCGGTGAACGCAACCGCAGAGGCATAACAATAAATTAGTAGAGGCCGAATATGTTGAATATTAAACTCGGGGATTTGTTAGTGTTTTGATGGCGAGGGCGACATCTAGAATGGCTCACCAAAATTGAGCTTCTTTTTAAATTAAAGGAAATAACAGATGTGTCATCGATCATCCCGATGTTTTTGGAGGGACCTACCTTTGCTGTATACAACGAACTTAGTGCAGAAAACAAAAGAAACAGCAACGCAATAAAAAATGCGCTGGTGTATGCATTTGGGACGAATTCATTTCTGGCCTATGAAAAATTTGTGAGGCGCAGATGGCATGACGACTTGTCAATGTATTCATGACAGATCTGAGGAGGCTGGCTAGGCTAGCAGGTGTTACGTCCGATGCTCTCCTGAAGAAGGGATTCATAATATGTCTGCCATCAATGGTGTCACGCGAATTGCGCGCGCTGCCAAAGTAGAGTCAGTGCAGTTATCAACCATTGTGGACCGTGGTAGAGCTCTGATGGCAGAGCTCGTGGATCAGCCTGTCATGGCGGTGGCTCAGAGCCGACAGAAATTTGCTCCTTCTGACGGAAAAAATGTAAATGCAAGACAGCGTTGCTTCAAATGCGGTGGGCCACAAAGGCTGAAATTCTGTTCAGAGCAGTCAAAAAGTGTCGTTTGTTGGAACTGCGTAGAAGAAGGGCGCTTGGCCAGGCACTGTGAGAAGGGAAACGGCAGCAGGAGAACTGGTGCGCCGGCAGCTCTCCTGAATCAGGACTAAAGGCGCTTCCCATAATCCCAGTTACAGTCAACGGACGGAAGGTGCGAGCGCTCGTTAACTCGGGGTGTTCTCGCACGGTGGTGATGAGTGGGCTCTGTAGTGTGCAAAGTCCTGGCTGCGATGTGATTGATGTAGATGGCAGTCGTGTGTTTTGTGAGGGGCGAGGTGTCGCCAAGATAGTAGTGCGTGGTGTTTGGGTGTGGGGTTTGTACTACTGGTTGACTGCGTGGTGACGAAAAAACTATTTAGTGCGGTCGATGTCATACTAGGGATGGATGTTATCGGAGAGCTGGGTGGAGTTACGATACTGCGCGATCGGGTGGAGTTCCCACAAAGTGGACCAGATGAGTAAAGTGAGCATTGTGTCGAGTCTGGTGAAACCTCGGCAGCTAGAATATCCGTCAAGAACAAGGACTTTAGAGCTATATTCAACGGAAGAAACTGGTGAGTTGGGTTTGGAGAGGTTCCCCTGCTGAGCTAACAAACACTGTAGAGTGCTATAGAAGCACTAAGTTACCAGAAGCGGAGGCGGCTTATGAAGAAGAAATTCAGAGGTGAATCTTCAAGGGTTGGCTCAAACCATGGAAGGGCAGCTCCGGCGGTATCCTTCCTCTAATGATCCAAAGGATCAAGGGAAAAGTACATCCTGTTTTGGATTATCGTGAGCTCAACACTTCGGAAGGGGAGGAAACTGCGTGAACCTCTGAAGTTGCTTGATAAAAAATATACTGCTATAAGATTTACTGCTTGACAATGTCAAAGTGCTAAAATTGGATGGGATAGTACATGTGTCACTCGGACTCTTATGATGCATTGCACCCGTGCGAAGCCGGGGCGGGTCTCTAGTTTATTTATTAAGAGATTTGCTAAAAACACATAGGTTTTTAGCTCTCCTAAACGCTACGTGTTTTGGAGTTGCATCCGTATGCTTCTCGGATACAGATATTAGAACCAATCGATTATTTTATTTAGCCTGTCGGGTCCAGTAGTTGCGTTTTTGACACGAAATATATAATAGCCGTTGATTCTCTTCATGCCATATGTGCCACCAAATGACATGTCCTCATAAAACTCGTTCTATCTTCTTTTCAGAAAAGAGAGAGAGAACCAAGCTTTACCAAAACAAACCAAGAAAACCAAAGTTTACCATATATACAAACGTTAATAACTGTTGAGTCACGTTATGTCACATTTGCCACCAAATGACATGTACTCATAAAACTTATTCCATATTCTTTCCTATTAAGGTCAGACATATGACATTAAAAAGTTTAAAAAAGAAAGAACACAAAACTTTCTCTTTACATTTAAAAGTTTACCATATACACAAACTTCAATAACCGTTGAGTCACGTTATGTCACATTTGCCACAAGGCTACCAAACGAAACGTCCTCATAAAACTTGTTCTATCTTCTTTTCTATTATGGTTATACATATAATATAAACAGTTTTAGATAGAGAGAACACCAAGGTTTCCCTTTCATTTAAAATTTTACCGTATATACAAAACAAATGACTGTTGAGTCACGCTATGTCACATTTGCCACCAAATGAAATGTTCTCATAAAACTTGTTCCATCTTATTTTCTATTACGGTCAGACAAATAATATAAACAGTTTTAGAAAGAGAAAATACCAAGCTTTCTCTTTGCATTTAAAAGTTTACAATATACACATTAAAAAAATTGAAGTCAAGCGGAATTAAATAAATCTATAATCTGACATATTTCAGATTAACATGATACGATATAGTTTACCCTCGAGGATTTAAAAAAAACAAAAAAAAAAAAAAAAATTGTTACTAAATATCTCTGTAACATTATGTATTAGAAAATCTTGACAAATTTGTGACAGAATTCCTTCAACAGAAATATGTAGGTGAATTAATAAATATAAAAAAAAAGTTAAATGAATTACGTGTCGGTGAAAACTTCCCCCGTCTGATTCGGCAAGATCCAAGGAATGGGACCTTCCTCTGGCTTTTTCCTTCGATTTCTTGGTTTATTAACAGGAGCTGCTTCTACAGGGACATGAAGACCCTCACTTCCCCCTTGCGACACAGCTATGTCAGAACTGAGTGGAGGATTTTTCATCTCTCTAGAAAATTTGCGTTTTTCTTTTTTCCCGTCGTCTCGAAATCTATTATCTTTTTGCTGTGGATTTTTAACAGGGGAATGTCTTGGAGACATGTTACTATCTTCAAATATCACTTCTTCGTCTTTAGGCCTAGCTCTCCAATCTTGGACGTTGCTTGTGTTAGCGTTTCTATTGTAATAAACCTCGTCGTTTTGATATTTCTGATGTTTCGGCGATTCGTAATAGTTCCTGCTCTTTATGAACAGATGGTTGTTTTCCAATCTCTGGTCGGTTTCGAACCGGTTCAGTTCGTTGATTTCAATCTCTTGGATGATGTACCGTGCGTTGAAGTTGTATGCTTCATCGAAGTAGTGCGAGAAGGTATCCTCCTGCTTGTACATTTGCATTTGGAGCCAGGTGTGGAGCAGAAGGCGGGGAAACCTGGTGAGCCAGTACAGCGTGAAACCTTCGGGGATTGAGCCAAGGCTGTCTTGCGCTTCTTTAGTCAGCTCCCTGTAGTGGTGTTTCTGTAACAAGAAGATATTTTATTTTATTTATTTAGAAATATGCAGTATGTACATTTGATAAGGTAGGAATATTAAATATGACATAGTTAAAGGGCCTGTTATGTAGTTCATACAATACCTTAAAATACATTCAAATTAATGAATCTGGAGAAGGGACCATAACAGTATTTATTAATTAGTGTTACCTTATTCCTCATGGCACGCAGCAGGTCCTTGACGCTCTCCCCACTGTAGGAGCGGTACTTTCGCAGGTCTGCAGCCACGGCACTGCCCACCCGCCCCCGCCAGTCCCCGCGAACCACTCCCTCGGCTCCCAGCTCCAGGGGCCCCCCGGGGGGATCTTTCTCCACCCTGTCACTGACATCCTAAAACATTTAAATACATATATAACAGAACAAAGAAAAAAATTATTGCTGCATTTACTGCGACACGTTTTGCATGATGGGAATTTGTCCCAATTAAATTAAATGGTGTAACTGAAGTAAATTAGTATTAGTTTCTTTATTTATTTCTGCTCCCTGGGTTTTGGCCTAAACAACTGGCTGTCCCTATAAACTAAGCAGAATCAACTACTAAATACCTGTAAAAATGCCAGAATTTTCTGCTTGTTCCAAAAGATGGGATAATTGTGAACAACTTTTGCAGTTGGTCTTTCTGGTGGCCGCGCCGAAAGCATAGATTTCAACAAACACTTTGTCAAGTCAACCTCTTCTTCTGGCATCGACACACTGTAAAATAAATCCATACATTAGTTTTCTAGAAAATCGAAAAGAATTGTTATGGATAAAAAATACTCATTTTAATTACTACCGTTATTTTTTTCAAAAGGTTATGATGTATTTTGATGGAAATCAAATCCTAAAATTCAAAGTAAAAACTCAAGAAGTCTTACCAACAGATTTAATAAACATAATTATTCATTAACACAGACCAGCGAGAAATCACAGAATATTATAATATCCAATTTAGAAAAAGACAATAAAGATAATTTTAACACATTAATATTATATTACCTACTTTATCGCATTATCTAAAATTATTATTTACACGATCAGTTCCAATTTTCAAAATGACACTTAAATTAAAAGCAAATATAACTAGCAGGTATAACTATTGCACACCACAAACAACCGAAATTAAGATGTTTGATTTAATAAATATCATCATTTATAAAAATGTTGCCACTATTAAATTCCATGTACCGACTATGTATACAAGACAAAATATAACATTATTTTGCAATACATACACAACCAACTATCAGACACACTCACTAACCAATAGGATACATGATCTGGGCAACAAGTTTGGGGGTACTATTGATTTAATAATTGACTCCATTTATAGAATTAAGCGTAATCTATACCAGCACTTTGTTGAATCCTACAAATTAGAGTAGCGTTGGTAATGTAGTTTTAGTGATTTGTCTTATATGTAGCATTGTTCTAGTTTCTATATTATTTTACGTTACTGTTACATGTTTTACTAATATTGTTTTATATTCAGTTTATCAGTTTACTGTAATATCATGCTTTAAATTTTTTTGTACAAAAAATTAAATAAAAAATAAAAATAAAGTGCAATTTAATTTTCTTACACTAGTTGGCCGAGGTTGTATCGTCCCTTTAGTATTTTCCCCTGCCTTTCTAAAACGTCGCCAAATGGATGGATCCCATTTGACAAGACATAATAAAATACACAACCCAGGGAAAATATGTCCACGGATGTTGTCTGAAACAAGTATAAATGATAACCTTATGAAATTATTTTGGCTTTGAAGTAGATTTTAAATCTCACCCATAGTTTTTATGACTAGAAAAACACATAATAATAATAAAAATTCTGAAGTACATACATATTTGAGCAGCATTAAGATATACAGATTTGTAATTTTATTTACGGAATTGTCATAGGACAAATTGGGTTTTTAGACGAGAGCTGGCAACAAAAATTCATACCAAACAAGTAAACTCTGGCTTAATATTAGTTTATTCCAACTTTCAAAAAATTTTAATTTATAATATAAAAAAAAAAAAAAGTTTACATACCTATATGAAATTTTATTTAATTTTTACTAAATTTCAACTTCCTTAAACTGTAATTAAATTCATTGATGCTTCAAAGTGACTTCAAATAATAATTTTGAAATGTGTACATATATGTACATTCATAGATAATATCACACTTCGGCCGGGAAAGGTAGTTCTACCCGTTCGGTCGATTGATACTTAACGGTGGGAAGGGTAGTTCTAACTATTGTGCTGGCCTCATTTCATGGCAGAAAAGACGGAATTATTCAATTTTTTTTATATTAATATTATATACTAATCTCTTTGTAAAGGTCCCAACTATACGTACATAATTATCAAATCGTAATGCAAGTCTTCTTTTTATATTTATATTCGTGCCTTTCGTTTACATCAGTATTTCAACAAAAGGATAGTATATTATTTGTTATTGTAATAATTCAATTCCTGGTATGAGGGTTTTTATGATCGTAAAACCCGATTCGAATTCACAAACCCGATTCTCTATCTCTGTTCCGCCGCACTCAACTCCTATGTGCAAGCGAGCGAAAGATGTAGGGCGTATTTAAAGAAAGCAGGTATGTATAGGCAAATACCGATAGGTGGACCGTAATAAACATATTACAAGGTCAATTGAGTTGCATTTAAAATAATATTAGATTTTCGTGTAATACTTTTATGGCTTGTAGTAGAAATTCTTATCAAAATATTTTCGAAGATATAGCGTTATGAAACAAATTAAAGAAATTCACGTGGGACCTTTATTTTCGCCCGGAGACAGTGTAGCGCCAGCGCAAAACATACCCGCCAGAAATGTGATATGTGTACGTAGATTCAACAACTCAATAAAAATTAAACTTAAAAATAATTATTTGTTATTGCTGTAATATAATGACTTGGCCAAATACAATCATCATAAAATTATGTTTTGTGAATATCAACCAAGAAATTTTTGAACAATCGATAATTCAAATGAATTTATAACAAAAATTTTATGTAAGTACATAAAAAATAAATTAAATCTTTACCTTTGTTTTATATCAAAACGCTAACAATTTTATAATTTATATTTTTCATTAACTCCACACAGGAGGCCTATGTCACCTTTAGGTATGCTATGTGGGGGGTCATTTTAAGAAAAGGAAAGAGAGGAAGTTCTGGAAAGGAAAAGGATATCAAGGGTGGGTGAATGAATTTATTCCTCCCACTGCGGTGCAAAGTCATGAGTCGAGAGAGTCCTGCTGAGAAGTCTAATCAGTATCTCCCAATCCAGTCTGCAACGGAGTAGGTGGGTAGATGCGTCCACCGCCAATACCCAGACAAACTTCACCCCATGAACTGAGCAACCCCGAAAGTCACTAAATAGAGTGAACCACTTGGGGTGACCTACGACAGAACTGTTGGTTATCCAATAAATGGTTCCCGGGGCAGCGGTACCCAGACCCGCCTCCCAAACTGCTTATTAATTTACCGTTCTTTCTCCCTTAATCATTTCTGGAGCTATCCATCCGTCCGTTCCAGTGACCCCAGATCTCCTAGAGAAGCTGTTTCTCCCAATGTTCAACTTCTTGCAGAGGCCAAAGTCGGATATCATGGCGCGCACTGGACTCTTGTTGGTAGAAACAGACAGCAGGACATTGTGCGGTTTTATATCACGGTGCACTGAAAATATTCAAATAAATTACATACCGTTCAAATATATTTAGCATTTTTGTGATAGATTATTATATATTTTTTAATTATAACATTCCCGGGATATAACGTGAAAATGTTTTAAAAACTCCTACTACCATCATTATAAGCGGAAACTGTTGCTTGTGCACTGATGGAGGACTCAGCTAGCAGAGGATTGACCCCGCGAGGCAGCAGTGGAAACTCGACGCATTTTTCCATCCGATAACCGGTTAGGGATAAATATACAAGGTGTCCAGAAAACTCGTAGCACAAGCAGGAAACTGGTGATCCTACATTAAATTTGAAGTGCATTTTGATTTGAGCTTTGAGTAAATCGCGTACGAAATTGGAATTTTATAGATCAAAATTGAAAAAAAAATCAGTTTACAGGTTAATAATAGTTCTTTAATGTTTTTTTAAATGCGTTGAAGCATATTTCTGCCTCCAAAATTTTGTTTACCTTATTGGAAATATAAATATAGCCTATAAAAAATATATGCTCAAATCGAAAAAAATGTACTACTCCATGTGGTATAGATTCGCCAGTTTTCTGCTTGTACTAGAGCGGCCGCTACACTACTCGCTTCGACGAAGTCCTCGACGAAGTTCGAAGTGCGTGCCCACACACTTCGCAACTTCGCGAGTAACTCAGTCCAACCAGTCAGTGATTGGTTTATTTATGCCGTGACGCTTCGAGTCCTTTGACTCGGGCGCATTTACCGACAACAATCGGAAGTCTTGCGAAGCGAAGCGAAGATGCCCGAAGCGAAGCGAAGTTCGTGCCCACACTATCGTATTCGGTCAACTTCGATCAACTTCGCGAGTAGTGTAGCTGGGCTATAGGAGTTTCCCGGCACCTTGTGTAATATTAATTAAATAAATTTTATTTTTTTTATTTAAAATTAAATAAATGGATTTTCATTATGACTTCAGCACGATAAGTAGGATTATTATTGATGCTTGTTAAAGTTGTTGCTTTAAAGCAGATAAACATGACTTTACCTATGTCCAAAGCATGAAGATGTGCCAAGCCTGCAGTGGCCTGCTGTAGAACTTCCAACGGACCAATGTTATAGGCTTCTCCCAATTTTTTCTGAACATATTCCTGTAATGTGGCTGCGCAGAGTTCTAGTGCAATGTACCTGAAATGTATAAAATGAAATTATAACATTTGTAAAACCTTAATTCACTTAAGAATCTTTGCAATAATTGCTCTATAAAAACCATTTGTCATCTTTGGGGATGATGTATGGAGGGTATTTTTAGGAAAGGAAGTCGGAAGTTCTGGGAAGGAAAAAGGTATGAGGATTGGGCAGGAATCTGGGGTTCAGTGTGTCCAGGAGTGACAGACTTATGAATCCATCCCCCCCAATGCGTGCAAGGCGATGTTCTAAGAGTCGTGCTGGAGAGGTCATAAGGTCACCCTCAACCCCCAGTCTCTTCCAATCCGGCCTGCCATGCAGCAGGTGGGCCGAGGCATCTATCACCAAGACCCGGACAAACCTCACCCCACTTGGGCATCCCTGCTAAGTCACCAAACGTAACGAACCACTTGAAGTGTTGTTTATCCGATAAATGGTTCACAGGCAAACAAGCAACTTTTCACAAAAAATTCTTGCCGTCAAGGTATTTCCATATTGTCAGTCAAAATTGCATTATTGCGTATTCTTGTTGGCATATTGCCCTCTTGAGAGTGAGATCACTTGCCTACCGATATTATGATAATATTGTCAGACCAAATCAATTTCCTTCTCACTCGTTACGTCTCTGTTAGCCACCTACCGCTACCAAAACTGTCATAATATTGAATGCGATATGTGAATAAATAATTTCATGATTTTTTTTTCAACAAGTTTGGTGGAGTTATTGCAGGAGACAGTTTTTTGTGTTGTGAATTTGTCCAATAAATTTATGGCAATTTTGACGGGACACGACAACATTGATGGCCAACACCTGCCCTGCAAGACTATTGATGGCCAAGACAATTGTTCGGCAATAGGCATTAACAGGCAATTTATCTTGCTTGTTTACAAGCAGCAATACTTTTCTATCCCAATTGGTATTCTATCCACGTGGCCAGTCCATTGTAGTCTTCAGAACTTACAGAATCTTACAAAGGTTGTATGCACAATTGTAGGGAATATTGATCTTTCAGTTATCTTTCATAAGAAAGTCCTGGGTTCTCCTATCTCTGGGTTCAAATTCTCAGCCGACAGGCAGCAAAAATGTTTGTAAACATTGAAATAAAAATTTAATACAACTGTCTTGAGAGACAGGACCAGCTTTCTCAGGGCCCAGATCTCAATATCTGACCGCACTGCTTCTGAGTGCGATATAACCAGAGAGTATAGATAAAGTGAATCCTAATAATAAAAGTTTTTATTACCGGAATAGTTTGTCTTGTTCCATGCAAAAGTATCGGACAACGTTAGCGTGAGCATCAGATTCCGTCAGTAAGGCGACTTCTCGGTCGGCAAAAGTGAAACACTCGGGAAGTAATCGCTTTACTGCCACATCACGATTCTCAAAATTTCCTCTGAAAGTTAAGAAATAAACATGAATTCATTTACGAGGGTAGAAAATACTTATGGCCCTGTTAAAGGAACATCATTCAAAATTGAAACACTGCTTTAAATGGTTTTAGCTACCTGCATGTTATATTTGTTGACTATTTTATTTTTTACCTGTATACAAAAGTTCCCTCGCAGCCCTTCCCCAAGACTTGTTCAGGATCGAATATAATCTTCCCGACTTTGATCAAGCCATTTTCTAGATCCTCTGGTAAAGCGGTTATCTGTCCACTGGTGCTTGAAGAATTAGAATTTCTCGAGCCACTCTGGGACAATTGTTGAAATTCACGGATCTGGAAACATAAAAAAAATTATAGAGTTGGTAATAAAACTGACGTAATATGCATGTAAAAAACAAACCTTTGTGCCAAACAAAACTTTAGTTTAAAACGATAAAAACATTCTTTGAACCTTACTCCTATTTTCTCCCAAAATGTATTTTTCCTCCACAAATCAATCTGTCAAAATCCGCTCTTACTTTTGTGAAGTATTTTTTCAAAAACGGAACAAAATCAAATTTGAGGAAAATTATTAAGTACCTACCCCATTTTTATTACGATAATGCTCGATACTATGAATAAATTTGCTTGTAAATTTATTGAGTAGTAAAATAATGTATATTACGTAAAAATGTTTATGCAAGGTATGTATGTAATTGATAGAAAAGTCCTAGCGTAAACATTACATTAAGACTTAATTAATTGATATGCATTAAAACATGAGTGATAAGCGGTGGCAACTGGTGACTTTTTCATGCTATAGGGATAAGATATGTCACATCACTATTTTTAAGTGTGTCACATCACTACTGTAGGTAGTGGGTAGGGAAGATATTATTATTGTCTGTGATCTATCTCTGAAACAAGGCTAATTTGTCTGGATTAACAAAGTCATATAAAAACAGTTATCAGTGTTTCCCATAAATCATCCTAATAAATACTAAACAAAACATGGTGTCAAAAAATGGGGTCATAATGAGTATAATATAATCTTATTAAAATGAATCAATGAATGTCGAAGGATAATGTAGAGGAATCGTCGAAGTCGCACATGCAGCATTTTTAAATATCAATGTTGGGTTAATCTCTAAATAATATAAAATAAAGTCGCTATCTGCGTCTGTCTGTTTGTGCGCTTAGTTCTTCTAAACTACGCAACGGATTTTGATAGGGTTTTCACTATCATTTAGAGAATTTCTTCCGGAAGGTTTATATATATATATACAGGGTGGCCACAAAAAACGGATTTCAAAATTCCCTGATAATTCCAGGTTTTCCAGGGCAGTTTCTATATTTTTCCCTGATATGTTTTATTTGGTATAAAGGACATATCGTTCAAAATTTTATTTTTGAAACACGATTTTCATCTACGCCAGAAAATTAGAACAGATACATAAATAAAAGGAATTCCGTCATCTAAAGCATTTATTATTTCTTTGCACCGCAATGATCTATTCAAAACAAAATACACTTATTACAAATTTATGATATTTCGCCTGAAGACAATTTGTGTACAAATGAAAAGACCAGACAAAAATAGACAAATAAACAAAAGTAAGTACAGTAGAACCCCGATAATTCGAAAAAACGCGTAATTCGAAATTTTCGCCAAAAAAATTACCGCAGAAAAAATTTTTCAAACAAAAATTTTTTTAATTCGAAATTCGTTAATTCGTAATTCGAAATTTATTTTTCTCCGCGCACGAAAATTTGTTCGTGAAATTCGAAAAAATTTGATTTTTGCGAAAATAAATCATAATATTTCGTAAATCTGAATCTAAAAGTCAGCCGTGGCGGTAAAACGCCGAAAAATGTATTTTTACGTGGTTATACATCATCCTAATTAGTATTATTATTGTGTAAATCTGAATCGATTTACACTGGAATGTTGTATTTTTTCAAATTTATTTCGAATATCCGATTTTGAAGGGCGGAGAAAATACGTTTTACGCGGATATATGTCGTAGTTTTACGAGTTTACACCAAATATAGTATTTAAAGGGTCGGCCGCGAAATTTCGATTTACGCGTAAATGTATCGTATATTTACGAATTTATTTCGAATATTTGAATTTAAATGGCCCGCTGCGACGGAATCTGCCGCGAAATCTCGATTTACGCGTAAATATATCGTATTTTTACGAATTTATTTCGAATATCTGAAATTTTAAGGGCCCGCCGCGACGGAAATCGGACGCGAAATTTCAATTTACGCGGAAATATATCGTATTTTTACTAACTTTACTTCGAATATCCGAGTTAAAAAATACGGCGTGACGGAAATCGGCCGAAAAATTTCATATTTGAAATATGACATATTTTTACGAATTTACTTCAAATATCTGAACTTAAAAGGCCGGCCGCGACGAAAAACTGCCGATAAAATTCGATTTACGCGGAAATATTTCATATTTTTACGAATTTACATGAAATATCTTAATTTAAAGGGTCGGCCGCGACGGAAATCGGCCGCGCATTCTCGATTTACACGGAAATATATCGTATTTTTGCGAATTTTTTTCGAATCTGAATTTTAAGAGCTGGCCGCGACGGAATACGGCCGCGAATTCTCGTTTAACGCGGAAATATATCGTATTTTTACGAATTTAAATTCAGATATTTGAAATAATGTGCCGGCTGCGACGGAAAATTACCGCGAAATCTCGATTTACGCGGAAATATATCGTATTTTTACGAATATCTCAATTTAAAGGGTAGGCCGCGACCGAAATCGGCAGCGAAATCTCGATTTACGCGTAAATATATAGCATTTTTACGAATTTATTGCGAATATCTGAATTTAAAGGGCCCGCCGCTACGGTAATCGGCCGCGAAAATAAAGAAATAATTGGTATTAATACGAATTTACAACTAAAATACCACCCGGATTTGAAGAGGCGGCCGAGAAAATCGATTTTCGGCGTATTTTTTTTTTTCATAAAAATTCGAATTACGTGGGAATTCCTTAATTCGAAATTTGATTTTTGATGTCCCGTGGATTTCGAATTAACAAGGTTCTACTGTATTGATACTTTGTAAAAATGTTGATAATGATGATCTTTAAATTTTATTACAACCGTACTGGGTGTCCGACCCTTTTGACACTTTGTTGTAACTTTGCTAGCTTTTTCTTTACAGATTTCGAACCTACATAATATAGGGTAAAAATCAAGGCGGGTGGTTTACGACATGATTGTGTTGCAAGGGCTATTTACGAAAATAATAATAAAAAAATACCTACTTATTTAGTTTGTCTTTGTAGGCATATCTTTTGTTACACAGGCCGCAAGTAAAAGTAATAAAACACAACTTTGGGACTTCACAAATCGTAAATAACGAATTTCGTTTTATTGTTGGAATTCCCTGATATTTTAAGAATATTTTAAAATTCCCTGACATTTCCCTGATAATTCCCGGTTCGGTAAAATTCCTTGATAATTCCCGGTTTTCCAGGTCTGTGGCCACCCAGATATAACACATGCATATTATATTTATTTAAAGTAGAGACAAGTCGAACAACGCCGGGTACCCATCAGCTAGTATAAAATCTTATCATTTTGAGAAATGAGGAGTACATTGGAAATAGGCCTTAGGCCTGAGTATGCATAGTGTATCAATAATAATAATAAAATACATTAATGTTGCACCAGCTGCCACAAGCTTGAAAACATTAAATATAACTAATAAACATTAATTGATAAGCATAAACATGATCATTAAATGTAAAATCATAACTTAATTGATTGATAAGGATAAACAAACCTGATTTCGAAGATACCAAAACATTGATATAACCACTCCGACCAAAATAATCAAAGAAAACTTCAGGCCAATATTTTCCTGTTGATTTATCCAAAGATACGCTTGCTTGTAGAACAACTTCAAAGATACTGGTTTATCATTTATATCTTGGTAATCCGTTTGTATTCCGACGGAGTGAGAACCTTTTGTCTCATTCACTCCGTCATCATCGTCGTTTGGAGAATCAACTATAACAGACTTGTCTTTGTTAGTTAATGTTACTTCCGGCGAAGAACCGTTTGTCAATTCCAGCCATTTTCCATCATTACTTTCGCTGGGTCCCATTATCAATTTGATCTGTCTGTTATTTAATTTGTTATCAGTGGCGATTTTAACCGGGATCGATAGTTCATTGAGTTTGCCTAAGATTCTCAGATTGGTCTCTGCGTAATCAGGAACTGAGTAATGACCCAGTAACAGATAACCTTTCGCTGCTTCCGTATTTTCTTCGTTGAGATTGTAATGGACGTTTATCTTTTTCCTGTAGACTGTGTAGTGATTATCGGTGCCATCGCGGTGTTTGTTTTTCTCTGTTGGTCCTTCTAGCAGTAACGGTTGGGGATCATCGGTTGATATGGTTATGGTGTTTTTATCAACCAAAGAGGACAGAGCGTATAAGCCGTGAACGTGCTCTCCGACGTAAAGAGACGGGCTGATACAAAAAAAATTACAAAGATTAGGAAAAATATTTTACTAACATAATAAATGTGTGTGTTTGGTTTGGCGGGCGTAATATCTGTAGAAAACTATGTATAATTCGAATGAAGGAAATTATTGTATGAAGCAAATACTATAGATCTCGCATGCAAACTTATACTTATACCTACCTACTTAATTATAAACCATATTGTTTTATGTAAAAACATTATTTCAAATAAGCAATTATTATACAATTTGTGAAAAGAAACGTCACATCTCAATGGAAAATCTTTTTTCAAACTTTCTTCAGGCAGGTAGGTACCATAATATTAAATATAAAACATGGCCACCATCTTGTACAGAAAACGAAAAAAATTAACGGTCAAGCAAATACAGAATCAATTTTTTACAATTCTTATTTTAGTGGCGGACTAACTACGTGGAAGATTGAAGCAGAATGGGAAAGTCTGAGTCTGACTAGAGAAGAATGGCTAGGTTACCAGAGCTGATGAAGAACATTTGTAGAGTCCTACCCTGTCATGTAGCGTCTAGTCCAGAGGTTCCCAACCTTGTTTAGCACACTGCCCACTTTTCAAGTTTTCCGCTTTTTTCGCATACATATACGGAAAAAGCACCACAGATGAATTTTTTTTTAAATGATTGTTAAATGTTTTGAAATATCAAGACAAAACGGTTGGTAGCGTGGTAGTTATTGATTCTCAGTCGGGCGTTGCGTGTTTGATCTACTACTATATAGTTTAGTCCTTCATCATTACACAAGCCAAATTTTACACTTATTATTATGGAAATGGGTAGATTTTCAACATTCTAAGATTATTGGTTACCCGGAAATGTTACTTTCTAAATTTAAATAAATGTTTTTTTCAACAATATTATCAAAAAAATAGAAATACTATTAATCCATTAAAAATACTTAGTAACTAATTGAATGGTTCATATGCAAGATTCTTGCAAAGGTTTGCCTATACCTTTGCAAGAACCTATTTAAAGTGTCTGCTCAGAAAATTCTCATTTCTGAGAAAAAACTTCCTCCTGTTTTATATTATGTTTTAGATTTAATATTCTTGTTTTTTCCTGTCCTGCTGTTATTGTAATTCTAAGTTTTGTCATCACTTTGTATAAACAGTGTATTTAGTGTTATCATATTAGATCTGTATTGGGTAAGGCACACTGTAGGAATAATTTTAAGAACCACTAATACTGAATTACCATTTTTTAAGTTTGTTATACGAGTAGTTAAGCGCACTTGAAGTGAAATGACACTAAACTGCGCTATATAAATGCCATGTTATTATTATTATTATGACTTCTATGAATTCATTAAGAGAATGATTTTAATTTTATATTGTTCGACCCTTCACCCCCCCCTTAAAGCCTTTCACCACCCCCCATTTGCTCTCGAGGCAACCACCGCCCCCTGGAACTTAACCCCCGGATATTGCCTACGTTGGCAATCACTGGTCTAGTGCGATGATGAATGTTACCTTTCTGTAAAGTGACTTATGTTTTCAATTTTTTAATTAATTCTTACAATAGTTCTATATTGGAATGTTGGAATCCCCTCCCATGGGTCGGCGTGGCAACATCCTCCATGATATGGTCCATGGTATCATCTCCGACGGTGTTGAACGGCACGGCAATGAGGCCTTCTGTGTCCAGGATATAGGCAGCCACTACGGGCGACTGCATGTCGTGTGACCAGACCATCTCGCCGGTTTTCCTGTCAAACGACGTGACACGCCCGTTTGAGGTTGATGTGAAATGTACGATGCCTGAAATACATTGCAATTAATAGAAACATTATGAGACACCTCTTGTCTGTATGGTGTATGGGAATGCTATCGCAACGGTATGTGTGTTATTCAATCTTTTCTCCACATTTCCGATTTATAAAGAATACTGGTAGTAAGCAGAAGTTTTGATTCATACAAACAAATGCATTAATAGATAAGTGAAAATGATTACATATTCACTTATTATAATACTATGCGGTCAAATAAAGGAGACAGGTTAAGTAGGTACCAATTACGAATTGCAGATAGTTGAATGTGTTTGATTTTTTAATGAAATTGATTAGAAACAAATGAATGTCAAGTACGTAGAAAATTTCAAGATAGTGGATTTACAACTTAACCTCAACTGAGAATTACATATTGGATTTATTACTTTAAAATGACCTTAAAAATGAACGATAAACTAGTTGAATTCCGCTGCACGCTTGATAGGCAAAAAAAATTAAATAGCACTTGGTTTGAACTAAATTACTACAAGAAATAACTATTTATGTCATGGAAGCAGAGCCGGCCCTATGCGGGTGCTATTGGAGCATGCCGCTTCGGGCGCCATATTGCTATGGTGCCAAGGAGCTGATGATACCTAAAATCTAACAGTTCTAACACTAGAGATTATTTTTCATCAAAATGGCGCCACACAAAAATACAAACGATCTGAATATGATTGATTACACCTAACTACGCGTTTATTGGTTTTGACAAGGGGTGCTAAAATTTTACTCGTGCCGGGCACAGTTTGGATCAGGGCAGGCCCCGCATGAGAGATGGTAAAAGATATATTAAAGTTCCATTTTTTCTCAATCAAAGTTAAGTTCGAAGGTTATGAAATAGGCATAAATTATTAAAATATTCCAAACTAACACTGTAACAACCTATTTTGTGGATGTTTACCTAACGGCCTTTTGACGACCTCCATGGTCGAGGGGTAAGGCTCTCAATTAGCAAGCCAAAGGTCGCAGGTTCAAATCCCGGAGGGCGCAAGTAAATTTTATTTGATTAACTAACTAACCATCACGCCGTTTCCCCGCAGGGGTAGGCAGAGACGACGGACCGCCAAACAACTTGGTCTTGGCACACACTTCTTGCCTCATTCACATTCATACATCGTCTCATACATACTCTTCTATTATTCTGACTCTTGACATGGCCCGACTCGAGTATCTGATTCACTTGATCGTGCCATGTCTTCCTCGGGCGTCCCCGACTTCTGCTACCATTCGCATTTGCATCATATATCCTCCTTACACTCCTATCTTCGCTCATTCGCTCTACATGCCCAAACCATCTAAGCGTCCCTTTCTTAATCTTACTCATTACGCTTACATCAGCCTTGCACTCTTTGCGGATCTCCACATTCCTCAAACGATCAAACATAGTTTTACCACACATACGCCTCAGGGATCTCATTTCAACTTGTTATTTGTTATTTGATTAATTTGTGTTATATCACAATTTATTGATTAAAAATATTATGTAGCATGCTTGCAGCACTTTCCATAGTGGAAGATACTCTTAGTATCGCCCTGGTGCAAGACCACCATTCAGAATTGAAACTTTGCTTGAAATGGCTTTAGCCATTGTTTGGTGACCAGATCTGAATATCCAGGTACTCCCCCACCTTCCTCTTCCTCATCTCCTACCCCTCCCCGTTACCTTCAGCCTCACAGCATATTCATCCCCAATTGAGGATGCCACAGTATCACTGGCTACAGACGGTTGGGAGCAGTTGGAACTCTTGTGTGGTATTTCCATAGCAAAAAAAACCCCCAACTTAAATAGTTGTCTCCATTAGATATTTAAGTTGAAACCAAATGTTGTTTTTTTAAAGAGCCTTTGCATGCAGCGGAATTCAACAACTTTACCAAATGAATTTATAGCTGTAGTATGGAAAATTGATCAACAAAGATTAATCACCTTTTGGATAATATTGTCTAATACATGTACCCACTCAATTCCATCCATTAACCTTTATAACCAAAAAAGTCTACATCTTTATATGTATCTTACGACATACATGAGGTTTCAGTATTCTTTTAAAAAAACACTTCTGAATTGGGCTTTTCTTTATAAGAAAAATGAATATTCTTACCATAGTTATTGGTCATATCTTGTCCCATGGTGTGCGAAGAATAATCAAAGTATGTGACATTCCACCGTTGATTTTCATGTTTAGAGTCGTACATGAGGACATTGTACTCTGTCCTCGCTACATAGATGGCGCTCTTAGGGTCAATGGGACATGTGTTGTCTTTTGAACCCTCGAAAGGATGTGTTCTATCGTAACCTGCATGAAAAAAATTGTGATTCACAAACATGCTTGCAATAAACACAAACAAAGAAAGTTAATCTAATTAGCATCATCATGATTTTCTCCAAAATAATTAAAAAATATTTGAAAATGGAATTAGTGTGGATCACATGGACCAAAAAGTTGCCATAAGGAAAAAAAAGCATGGAAAGTAATTAAAAAAATTAAAATATTTTACCTTATCTCTAAAATAGAAAAAAATCCTTGACATTTATTTAGGACGGGTTGTTTCGGAGAATCTGAACAATTCATCAAATTTCAACGTTCATTTTCAAGTTCTGTGAAAGATTTTTTCAAGTTCTGTTTTTATTTCAGTTTTGTCAAGCAACTAGCCTACAATGATATAAAAACAGAACTTGAATATGTCTTTCACAGAACCCGAAAATGAACGTTGAAATTTGATGAATTGTTCAAATTCTCCGAAACAACCCGTCCTTAATGTCTCATTATTGACATTTAATGTCACATTATTGACATTAATTGACATTTATTTAAGAAAGGAAAAAGCTTTCCCTCCCAATGCTTTAATTTGAATTGATTAGAAAATCAGGTAAATACCCAGAATATGTTTTCTTATCCCCGTTTTGGGATCGATCATGAACCATGTGTCTATTTTTTTTCCAGTGTAGAGTATTCCGTCGCTGGATCTACATGGCGCGTTAGCCACCAGCTGCGGGATGGTGAAGGGCAGTTTCTTCAGAACGTGATGCTGCCCTGAATGCGTGCCGAACATATACAAACTGCCGTGCCGGGGGTCGGGCAAGAACTGTGGTACGAAACGCTCGTTCTCGTTGGGCACTTTCACCACGGGCTCTGGAAAAAGTTCTTGATTCAATAAACTACTAGATTGTTTTCATGTAAGGATGCAATCAGCTTAGTGTGAAGAGAATTATAACATGCCGTGATAAACACTTGTTTAGGTGTATTAGTGGCTGTTACATTGCTGTACACGCTTACCCACACTAACAGCTTTACTAATAAAAAATCGCATTTTGTAACACATTGCACAAAGACTGTACAATTTCTATTTCGAATTACTAAATAAAAAATGTCTCTAACTGCGCTACGAAGAACTGACAATGTTGCACTTTGGCAGACTTATGCTCATGCGCTACTTTTACGCATGCACCATGTTCTTCAGTTTCCCCGCGAATGACAATTTTTCATTTGTGATTAAAATCATGTTTTCGTTAATAATTTCTATTCAAATTAACAAATTCACTATTACATTAGTATAATTCAATATATTTGCTATTATTTATGTCATTTTTCGTTGGTTTTAATCCATTAACCTGTTAACCGGGGAGTTCAGTTTTGAATTACGCATCATATAACGGGCGCGAACTCCTTCACTAGGACGTATCAATACGTCACGCCCGGTGGACGTAATTTCATTTTTTTTTTTTTTTTTATTTATCCATCAAAAAAAGTGAAAACATCGAATTAAAAAAATAGAATATTTACAAACAATTATAAAAATTAAAAAATATATAAAAAAGGTTATAATTACAGAACAATAAATAAAAGCACACAGATAAAAGAGAAACATTGGTTTAAAAAATTACAAAGATGTAAAAATTAAAAACTCAATTTCCGTGTGATATGCTCGGAAATATACGTCCCGCTCGTTCCAGGGCGCAACATATATTTCAAGGACGTATTTATACGTCCTACCCCTACCCGATACTATTTACGTTTGACGTATTTATACGTCCCGCCCGGTTAACAGGTTTATAATGTCATATTGTGAATATAGTTTCATGTTATCGGAAAAGGCAAGGTTATTTCGGACTCATAATTTTTTTAAAGTTACTTTTAAATTGTGAATTTAATAAAATTTCCATGAAAGTGATGTAGTTTAAAAACATTAATGCCTTATGCATGTGTAGGTAGATACAAATCTAAAAAAATATTTATATTGTGACAAAATTTATGATTTTTTTTAGTTATTAAATGTGATAGTTATCTTTCAAATTCCTCAAACAAAACGACGGTGTTATTAGAATTATCAAATTTATTCAACTGTTTTGATAAAAAATGTTTGTATTAAGCTTTTTTTTCATGTTTGAAATTAAAATACTGCAATTTTTAAATATCAAATTATTTTTAAAATATTAAAATCTAAAAGGTAATTTTATCTTTTTTCTAAAATGGTATTTGTTTTTAGGACATCTTTAAAATTAAGAAATATATAGAACATTTTAAATACTTTGGAATAATTCCGAAATTCAATGAGAAATTATTATTATTTCAAGTTTATACAACAGATAAATAACCCCCTTTGGTTGGATAAGCATTGTAAATATCTTTCCTTGAACTGTTTTATGCCCGTTTCTATTTTACGTTTCAATTGTAAGGTTTTCACATACACGGTCGTTTATCAATTGAATAATGTTTTTTAGTAAGGTTATAAGAAAATTGCATTTTCACATGCAAACAGATTTATTATGATCCTGCCGCTGAGAGCTGCATTGTAAAACTGTCTTTCTGTCACATGCATCATTTATGAAAAGTGGGAGGTTACGACGGAGCTTAGTTAGCGTGCCTTTATCAGAAAATACTATCAGAATTAAAATGGGATTAATAAGTACTTAATAGATTCACGCCTCCTAAGTCACATGTTCAGATGCAATATTCTATAACTGTATTCATGCCAATAAGCAGGCAGAGGAAAAAATTAACTACAAAAAATAAAATAATAATAATTGGATTATTTGTATAGTGCCGTTTGCGTGAGAAAATCATCTCAAGGGGGCTTAACAACTTAATTTGTGCATTTAATCTATTCCTATCACTTATAACTTATTACTTGTGGCTTATAACTAAGATTAATGTTGAGTGATTTACAACTAAGACTTTTAACTAATGACTTGAAACTATACATATTTTTATGACCGAGTATGTATTTACACAATACCACTATAATATGACTGATTAATCAATGATTTTTTGGGTTGTTGACGTTATATTATCCTGTCATAATAATATATAAACACTGGGTAAGGTTGGTAGCAGTTTGTCATTGAAGTCGTTAACAATTTGATGAAAAGAACAGAATAATATTTTAAGTTAAAAACAGTGATGATTGTTTCTCACAAATTAAATATTAAAGTCACCTTTTTGCACAAAACAACACGATTTGTTAGATCAAGGTTTTAGGGAAAAGATTATTAAAAATACAAGTCAGTAAACTCTAATGATGAATTTAATCATAAAACTACTATGATGCTTCTGATTCAATTACAACAGTTATTCCTGCAATTATTATCACTCGGATGTATCGTATTACAAGAATCGATATAATATTGCACAAATTGTTAAATATGGTTTACCATCTTTCAAAGTCCATATAATATTCCCGGATATTTGGTCAACGGCTGCCATGCCGCCCCCGAGCGTAGCAAACAATAGGGGTCTGTCATCTGGCTCCCGTGCTAAATCTGTATTGTCCTAAAAACATAACACATTCACCATTAGAACACATGTTTCGTCATACCGATACATTGTTATTGATAAAGACATTGTCTAACCGCACTCTTGTGAACTGCAGATAACACCGAAGTATTCTCGGCGTAGAATAAAACTAGACTAATTAATATATGGATAAAGTTCATTTTCACTTTTTACACTAATAATATATTTGTCATTAAAACAATTTAAAAGCAAAATCACAATAAATAAAGCAGACACATGACATTACTACGTCAATAAAAACAATGTCGAACCCCATTTTTGACAATTCCTTTCACCAACGCGGCAACATTATCTTTTAGAAACGAGTGCCTAAACGCGTCGAGTAGGGAATATTTTATTTAAGCTAAAATATGCTTTAAATTCTGCGTTTCGTATGGAGTTGTGGACTATATTTATGTATCATAATATCATTTAAAAAACAGATGTTTACATTGACAACATTGCCGTGAGTGGTTTATTTATGATTGCCATACAAGAGGGCAGGTAGATACTTTTTGAATGTTTTCGTATTTTCATGACAATCTACAATGTTATAAAATTTTGACGTCTGATCGTGAATTGACATTACGAATTTTACATGGTTTATTTACTTTTCGTATTTTCAATCTTAAAACTGCACCAATGTATAACCAGTATGCAAAGTTCATCAGTTTGTCATTAACAATGAAAAAATATGTTCACTAGTTCAAATTAGATGGTAATTTCTCAATCATTATCGATTGTGTGACTAATTCTAATGATTTTAGTGACGACTGATCCTAGACGTTGAACACATGGATCAATCAAAATCTTGTAAGTAATATTTCTCAGTTTTATCTTTTCTATTTGCCTCCACTTTTTAGAGCACTTCAACATGTGTCTTGCACATTTTACAAAGTTACTAATTCTTTATAATTTTCGTAATTTTAAAAACTGTTGCACTAAATTTATCTGCGCACTTCTCGATTAGTGAATTCCTTGGATCTGATAACAGACAATGGACCAGTTGATCCCTCTATTAAAATGTAAATCAAACCCTTGTGTTTGCAAAACTAGACCTTTGTTATAAGGAAACCAACAACTCAACAACTGTCGAGTGCCGCATTAAATATATTTCATAATAATTTATTATGATTGCACAACTTTCAAATTACATCCACAAGACCATAAACTTTTCTTTCTACCAGACTTTCTATCTTTTGTATCCCTTTTATAGATTTAATTTATTGTGTATTGTTTCATTATCTACCTGAAAGTTTGAGCTTGATGATTGATAAACCTAGTTGTCATGTTGCTAGCTGTGGATGTTTGTTTGTTGCAATAGTCCGTCTTGTCCAAATAATATTAGAATAGAGGCATTCATATTTATTAGAAGCTGATCCTTATCTGTTATATTTAATTACTTTTAAGTAAAACTATTAATGTATTTCACAATTTACTGTCACAAACATACCACTAACCCAAATTAATATCAAATTATTATACCAAGAATAACAGCCTGCTTAAAAACAAGCCCTATTTTTTCCCGAGATCTTTCCGGAATATTTAGAGTTTAACTCAATGAAAACAAGTTGATATATAATTGCAAAAAAGTGCGGAGTAAATTACTTTACTTTGTCTATCAGCAATACAGTGTGAATATCATGCGTACTTCATGTGAATACATTTTCCCCTAATCTTTACCAAAAACAAACAATATATGTATATATTTAATATTATGTACAGATATAATAAATTAATTTTGGAATACAACATGTCGAATGAAATCGAATGTACAATAAATAACAAAATGAAAAAATATATGAATCTTTTCAAAATTTTATTTTTGGAATAACTTAATGAGTAAGAGCTCAAATTGTAATATTTAATCATTGAAGACAATATTAGCGATTCTCAAATGAAAAATAATTTTATTAAAACGGTCGCATCTAGGAATTGAACCCTGGACCGCCTTGCCGGGGCTCTGCTCTACCAATGAGCTAATTCCGACCATATTTCCTTCGGTACATAAACTATTCGGTATTCGATACATGTAGATAGCAGCCAATAAAAATATGCATTACAATAATGTTGGTAGTTCTTAGTCGAAGTATGATACAGTTAAATATGACCGAAGGAATTATGGTAGGATTAGGTCAGTGGTAGAGCAGAGCCCCGGAAAGGCTAAGGTCCTGGGTTCGAGCTTTAGATGCGAGCGTATCTTTTTCTGTTTCAAGTTTTCATATGAGAATCGCTAATATTGACTTCAATAATTTTTTAATATTGTTTACAAGTGCGATAGATGTCTGAATTACTGAACGGTTAATCAATGATTTCATTATTTTGGTTGTAACCCTTTGTTTGCTGAAAATGCAGCAGGCGACCATTACAATTATCTTAGATTCAACTAATAATTTCTAATCTTTGAGATACACAATTTGTATTTATTGTTGTTATCAAACAAAATAAACTTCAAATATAAAAATTAACACCCTTGCACATATTTCTTGCTAATAAATAGTAAGTACTAAAAACAGTGTTACGCTGCATGAGAAAAAATCACCTTCGGCCATCAAAGGGTTAAACACATTTTCTTTATGTTAGAGAATTTCCTTATTGTTCTGGCCAAAATCATAAACCTACGTTCAAAAGTTTTGAGATATCTAAATTTGAATGTTCCTGAAATAATCTTATTGGAATACTTTTAATAACAATATTTGGCTAATTAATATAGCACCGTTTTCATGAAAAATCACTTCAAGGGGGCTGTACAAATATATTTATCTCTAAATAGTATGAAACAAAGTCTATATCCACGTCTGTCTGTTTGTGCGCTTAGTTCATCTAAACTAAGCAAAGGATTTTGATACGGTTTTCACTATCATTTAGAGAATTTATTCCGGAAGGTTAACATACATAATAAATACATATTATATTTATAGAAAGTAGAGAAAATACGGTGTTTTGTAATCAAATCGTAAAAAAAATATTTTCAGGCGCTTACATTGCTAACGCTGGCTAAACCTTATGAGATACATCAAAATAATGTACTATGGAATTGTATATCTTAAAAAGGCCTACAGAAAAGTCCGTGATGGTATATGTCTATCTCCTAAGGATAACCCCCAGTGACGCCGGGTACACGTCAGCTAGTTAAATAATAAATACAGCTGGCTTACAACTAGGATTCATAATAACTAGTGACTTACACCCAAGACTTATTTCTAGTGACTTACGACTAAGGCCTATAACTACTGTCTTAACGACATATATATTTACATATGTAGAGACTTGCAACTAACATTTAAACTTACATTTAAAAATTCATCAATAAATACTTTTTCTAATTTTACTGGTGCCAACAATTTCAGTTTCATAATTAATTTTAGAACATGGGTGCAAATAAATACTCTTTCTAATTTTACTATCGCCAGCAATTTCAATTTCATAATTAATTTTAGAACATGGGTGCAAAATGCACCCAATGGGTTAGTCGGATTTCTTTATTAATATGCAGGTAGATAAAACATTGAAATTTCCCTGGCATCAATTTTAAAACTGTGTTTTAAAGTTTCTGTGGCACATTTTAACTTTCTAATTTGCAGTATCTCAAAACTGTTTGTCGTGTTTTGGTGACTTTTGCCCGAACGGCGACAATTTTATCTAAGGGGGAGTGAACTAGCTTCAGATATACCTGTTGCTTCAGAACCCAAGCTTACCTTATAATTTTAATATCGTCGTTGTGATTCCATTTCTCCGTTACTTTCCATTTTGAAAAAAACATCAAAATAAAGTTTAGGACACACTGTTCCTACGTACGCAACATATTCATTACCCCATTCCCAGGCCCACATGCACACTTGTCCTACACACGCAATGCAAATTTGAATTGTAGTATCACAATATTCAATGGATTTTATTGTAAAAATCACTTAAGTAAGGTCTTACTAAATCTATTATTTGTTCATCTCCCATTTTAACATACCAAATGAGTCAAAACAAACATAACTTTAAACGTTAACCTATCAGCATATCTGCCGACAAGATTGGGGGGCTGCACTTTTTTCGCATCGGCATATTGCCCGCCCCATTGGGGCGACTAAAACTTTTCCCACATACTTAGATAGTTCACAATAAAATTATAATCTATATAAAAGCATAACAAAAAGTTTGATTTGGAGAAATATGGGGTGCAATACTGCACAGTAATAATCCTTCTCAAGTATGCACAGATGTCACAAATAAAAATTATTAAGACGATGGGTTAATCAACTCATTGGAAGGCCTTTCACCAATGTGTCCATATCTTATTTTTGTAAAATCTACAATTTATTGTAGATGCGGAAATAAAAAAAATAATACCTAATTGTTTTGGAAATTACGTAGTTTTCAAAATTTTAAATATTTAATTGTATACATCGCTTTATTTGAGTTCAAAGCCAATTAGTTTCGAACACTACTGTGCCTTCATCAGGTCATTAAAATAACTATTATTGCTAAGCACGGGCTTGCAGCCAATAGAGTATAATATATATATATATCTGTGCATGAAAAGAAAAAGAGGAGTTAATTCCGATATATGTTTTGACCGGTCGGTGGCTGAGTTGACATCGCGTTTGGGTCCCACCCAGACGTAGTTTGTTCAATTCCTCGGCTGGCTAAGTCTTCTATCACAACACAAGCAACATTTTCCACTTACTGTGGTGGTAGTAGGAGATTTTCAAATATTGTCAGGTTATTCGTAACCCGGGAATGTTTGTCTTTCTTTTAAAAAAATAAAAAACAAAAACAAAAAATGTACATTTTGATGATAAAAATACATGTATTTATGGAATAGTCTTCTTGTTTCGTGACTTGGACAACTATAAGTCTCTCTGAACTGCACACCCCTTTATTACTGATAGAAACGTGCCTTCATGACGGCTGCAACGAAGGAACGAGTGTGTCCAATACTAGTTGACTTTAAACTCGAATATAGTAATTCATGAGCATATTCGGAAATATATTTTATATTAGTTAATGACTCAGAGGCAGTGATTCCTTTGTTTTGGTTACAGTTAGCAACAGACTAATCCTCAATGAGATAGCCATTAATTTAAACTAGTTTTTATCATTATCAAACTATTCGATTTCATTAATATATAATTTTATTTATTCCACTATTACTTTTGCTGTCAAGTGGCATTTCAGGTTTATTTACATGGTGATTTATGATGGATTCACATCGACTGTATGATTAGGTTCTTTTAATTTTTATTTCAAATTGATGTCGCAGGAATCCGGAGATTGGGAAAATAAATTTAGAATATTTCCATAATTAAAATAAGCAAGATGACGGAATCAAGGTAGACACAAGTTATTTTATTATTTATTTTAATATTTTATTTTTAAGGTTTTGCTTGCTGAGAGCTTTTCTTACGTAAGACTTATCGCATGTCTTCTATGCTTTTTGTAGTTAGCATGTCTTGAAGTCTTTTGACAGCGTATAATTGTGCTAATTATGTAGATAGCATGTTTAGTTGTTTAGTATAAAACATGCGTAATTTACATAACGTATGTAGATAACTTAATGCATGTGGATTGTACATTAGTTCAACATTATTATGTGTGTTCTTTTGGTAAATTGACCTAATTTAACATAATATTCAGTAAGTATACAAGTACATAAAATTAGTTGTTTTATTATGATTAAGATGTAAAAACAGTATGAACCAGTTTATTTGTTGTTATTCATAGCAAATTATTATACTCTGCATTAATACCAACCATACATACTTTCGCTACATTTTTCATAAATATATTATGAATCATATAAGATAAATGTTTTTAATTCTATAGTCTTAGTTTCCTGTTTCCGAACTAACGCCAATTTGTAATCTGTTTTTATTTTAACTATATTAAAATATCTGATAGTTTTTTTTTTTACTGATTTTCCCCCTGATCTATATTTTCCAGCCAATAATCCATCCATAAATAAACCACTCACTATTCTCGGTCCAACTTTAGAACAACCCGTGGACGCGCATGTCTCCGCCCCTTCGCCCCACTCCTAAAAGGACGAGCGTTAACACATTTAGACCCACTTTTTTAACAAATTAATTATTTAATTTATTTTCCTACCGATAAATAAAATAAAAAATTAAAACATTTTAATACATTCAAATAATGATGATGATAGTATTACAATACATATTGTACTTTATTAGGCATCAGATTTATCAAATCGGCTAAGAAATCAATCCAAAGTTGAAAATATCATCATTGCCATTAAAAAAAAAAATAATTTTCCTCAGATGATTCATTTGAAATTTCAAAAGCTAACGAATTATCATTATTGTCCTCTAGTTCATCAACAATGTGATCGATATTCCGAAATTTTTTTTCGATACATATTTATTATCATTGTCCGTTGAGGTTTGTGCACCACCTATAAACATAAAAAAAAACCGATCAACACCAACATTCACAAATTTTATACATATATTACCTATCTATATCCTTGAATTATAAAAATGCATTGTTGTAAATCGAATAGTCATACAAATAACACATAAATAATGTTTACCTGTCCTTTTTTGTTTTTCGTAATTGGTGATAATGAATTCGGACATATCGGCTGAACATCCATTTTATAGCAGGGTCTGAATGGGTTAATTTCTCTAAGCGCAGGCACTAACGAATAACGAATTGTCAGCGAAGATTGCCGGAGATAGCCGAGCGATGGCGAAGGAAAGGAGCGGGGGGGTGGTATGCGCAGAACGAACCTAATTTGGTACTCCAACAGGTCGTTCTTATCGTGGACAGAGAATAGATTGATATCTTCGTGCTTTTTGTATGAAACAAATTGGTCCGCTATTTAACCATAGATATGCCAATATTTAGACAAATTTCATGCATGCAACAATACTAAGTCACACACCATCGACGACGATAGAGGAATTTAAAAAAAACTCGTGACCATAGCCTAAAATATATATTATTTTAAATGTTTGAAATGTCAAAATATTACCTCATGACAGGAAAATGAAAAACTCATGTACAAGCATTTTTTATTTCAGCAACACAATAGATTATAGATAGTGGTTAAATCATTAATGAATAAGGTAGAACGATGGAATTCTACCTAACGTGATATAATCATGATCCAGTACGTCTTCACAATACGCACTTCCCTTGCAGGAACACGGGTACTGTCTGTAAAGTTAAAGTTAAATTAAGGCTATGACAAATTAGCAAAATAGGAACAATACAAAAGAGAGATTCTCACCTATTTCTTGGTAACAAACACATACTATTCTATTTTGTGTTCGAGATGTTAAGATTAAGCGTTGGCAATGTGTCATTTCATTATGAACCACTCAGCCTTTTCTATTGATTGAGAAATGAGAGCCACAAACTGACGGACATCTCGCTAATATTGTATAAACAATATATTAAAATCTGCCGAAACTACATGGCAACGGCATAGTTGGAGATCATAATATAAAACAACCATAGATGTACCACTCAGCTGTCAACAGTTTTTCCAAAGATATATAGTTAGGTAACAAGCCATGGAGATTACTGTGTCTTTTTTACGGTTCCAATTTTCGATCCGAGTTATACCCCCCTGAAACAATCTCTCAAAAAAAATTTATTTGCTTTAAAAATATTATTTAAAAATAGAATACATTCAAATACCAAAGAAAATTTTACTAATTAGACTTCTTTTCATTTCAACATTTTCATGACAATATTATCCTATTTTTTTTCTGTGATTCTTCACAGGTACCTACCTCAAAACTAGTTTGTACAATAATATACTACAGGTGAAGGGGGAAGCATAGAAGCTGTTAAGTTACAATTTAACACCTCATATTATATTACAACAGCCATGTATTGATTTCAACCTATTGCTAGAATTTAGTCAGTATGTATAAAACTGAAGTGCTGTAGACAATAATAATATGTACATCTTAAAATTATGTTTTTGGTGCAGGTATTGCGTTTAATATTTGAATTATTACTGAGTGTTATATCAAACAGCTTTATTGTTAGCTCATAAATAAATCGCTTTGTTTGATTCCGTTCTTTGTTGATAATTACAAACATTCCTTATGTATCATAATTGAAAAATTTTGTTATTGAATTTGACTCTCAAGTCAGTAAATGTGAGTGAGTGAGTTCATGCTTTATTGCTGCATCTGCGTTCACATACTTACAAAGAGTTTTGTAACTCTTGCAACTGGTTCAAAAAATGTTTTGATGGCAATGCTTCAAAATTACAAGATAGATAACTGATTCGTTTCGCTTGATATGAATAAAATTATTGAATATTTTGTATAATGCGCACAATGGTACGAACTGGGCCTTATAGTTTATTTTTTTTTAAATCGCCACAATCACAAGATATATCTCCCGGTTGCAGAAAAGCAATCTTTTTTAACATTGTAATTCTGTACTGCTGGCTTATAATATATACCATACAATAGAAGAAGAAGAAGTGAATACATAATACGGAAATTCACATTGACAAACTCTGTGTTGATGTACAAGGTGGGGCAAAAGTAATGTCATAATGTGAATGTGCCATAATTTTTGCAAATGGCGTCAAATTTCATTGTGCTTTGACATTTATGTTGTAGACAGATTACGACAGTGAATTAGTTGACAACAAGCAATGGAGCGATACACCTGAGGAATGCGGAATTATTGTTTCTGCTTATTTGACCAATTTCCGGTTTGTTGTTTTAACGCAGCTTAAATTTCGTCATCGTTTTCCTCAAAATGTAATGTAAATTGGTTGCCATTTTTTTAGAAATTAAAAAAAAATTAACCTTATGTCATCAATTTCATACCTTCAAATAAACTTTCCGTGAAAATACCAATTTTTTCATTTCTAAAAAAATGACACCCAATTCACATTATGAAATTACTTTTGCCCCACCTTGTATACATTGACTGGGTTCAGGATTTTTTATGGATTGTGGTTTCAATTCCTATCGCACATAAAGATATGGATTTAATCTGTTCCTAAAACCAATAAGAATATTTTCGGCCATGACATTTAGGCTGAGTTCAACCAATTTTGTCTTGAAATTAAATGAATATGTATTGTTATCTTGTCTGGGTTTTTAATTATTTTAACATTTTTTATTACAACATAGTTAAATACATATATATTTTTTTAATTTTATCTTAAATGAGTAATTTTTTTGTTGTATATTAAAACTATGTAATTATTACAAGGAAGTTTGTAGCATATATTTAAAGCATCCTGATATAAGGCTACCAGATTTTTTCAACTCATTCCCTTCAATATTCAGCGTTATTTACCTTACTTTGTACTACATAATTATATGCAGGTCTAAAATTGTATCATGTAATAATGTGGTTTTGTATTCAATTTTTGCTCCGCAAATCTATTGTATCCGATGTAGATTTGGTTGCAAAATTGCCTTTAAAATCATACTAGGGTTTTGCTGACTTTATGGCAGAATGGCTTCATTGACCTTGTACAAACAGCTTAACAACTGTACGGAGGGACAATATAAACAATGAATTTAAAAAAAAACTTAAACAATTTGATTTCAGCAAAAACCAGTATGTCCTTTCCTTCCATACGGTATAATGTGAACCAGGAAGAAATAGAGGAAATATATTCATCGGACACTGAAAAATCCAGCAACATAGAGCAGACTACCCCAGAGCATTCTCCCAAACCTAAAAAATCTGAGAAAGGAGCCAGTCCTTCCATTCTAGACAAATATTTTAAGTCTTTCAAGACCGACAAAACCTCTGGCGATGTCAAACCGGTAGAGATTCCAGAAAAGAAGTCTCTGGAGTTGTCCAGTGAAATTAGCGGATCTCCGATTAAAGAATACTTTAGCAAGTTTAATAAGCGTTCTGATAGCTCGGAAACTCAAAGCGATGTGGAATCAGTGAAGGAAAATAAAGAGAAGGATAAAGATCATGATCGCTGGAAACTGTTCACTGATTTTAAAGATAAAATAGCACAAGCTGTTGAGGATATCAAGTCATCAAAAGCAACTGAAGGTATGGATAATAATGATTTTATTTAGAGTAAGAATTTAACAAAGTCTTCTTATAGAAAGAAGAGAAGTAAGCCCCTTGGTTCTTTGTTGTTTCGTAAGCATTTTAGTGAATTAACATTTCTACTTGGAGCAGGTGGATGAGTTTGTGTATTTAAGAAGTATGTTTACGAGAGATGGGAAGGCTGACAGAGATATTGAAAGAAGGGTAAATGCAGGTAACTCCATTAGCAGAGGACTGAACACAGTAGGCGCTAAAAAAAAATTGTCCAAAGAAGCGAAGTTAACAGTCCACAATGGAGTGTTTGTACCTACCCTGATGTATTTCAGTGAGGCATGGAACTGGCAAAGAAAGGATAAAAGTAGATTGAATGATGTTGAATGACTGAGGCGTATGTGTCGTAAAATCATGTATGATTGTGTGAGAAATGTGAAGATCTGCAAAGAGTGCAAGGCTGATGTAAGCGTAATGACTAAGATTAAGAAAGGGACGCTTAGATGGTTTGGGCATGTAGAGCGAATGAGCGAAGAAAGGAGTGTGAGGAGAATATATGATGCGAATGCGAATGGTAGCCGAAGTCGGGGACGTCCGAGGAAGACATGGCATGATCAAGTGAATCAGATACTCGAGTCGGGCCATGTCAAGAGTCAGAATAATAGAAGAGTATGTATGAGACGATATATGAATGTGAATGAGGCAAGAAGTGTGTGCCAAGACCGAGTTTTTTTAGCGGTCCGTCCCCTCTGCCTACTCCTGTGGAAAACGGCGTGTTGGTTAGTTAGTTAGTTAACATTTCTAGTGTGCTTTACAAAGACAGAAAATTAACTTAAAAGTAAAAGTAACAAAAGGAAAGAGGGTAGTTGACAGCTCTTCTTCCTCTGCACCAAATCAATGCGGAGGTATTACAAGGATCTGTGCAGTCACTGACTCTGTTTTTGTTGCACATCAACGTGTGATGAGAAAGTTTTTCAATTACTCAGCAAACACTGGTAATACCAAGGAAAAACATTTCATTTGTAAATACACGCAAATTACTTATTTTACGGCACAATACTGACTTGATCACATCTTCACACCTCGAAATCTATCAGCCACCCAGGCTCGTAACTCTAGTAAGCCTTGAGGTTGTATTCGACGCAACTTTTGAATACAAAAACGCTGCTAGGTTCTATCGCTTATTTCGTTCACACACATATTTTTTAATGTCTATCTTTCTCGTACATGAACAACGTTTGAATTAAGAATAAACTGGAAACAAGAGTATTTCTTAATTGCCACATTTTATATTAATTTTGTGAGACAATAACAAGTCTAGATGTATTGTAACATTATTGATTAGGTACATATTATGATTTTCATTTTTCTTATGTTTGCGAGCTACGAATAACGAAGTTTGTGAAATCCTTATCACCTGAAAAATGATGTTTTTATTGTTGTAGAGGAATCCACCAAAGACGTGAGAGGAAGTACAGATAACCTATCAGATTCTGAAGATATCTCCATTCAACAAGATCTAGAGCAGAATAGTTGCGCCAGTACTGAAAATCAGGTAGGTAACTCATCAATGGGAACTTTTGTTTGCTTTTATTTACACAAAAAAATGACATACTGTAGGTACCTACCTATCGCTCGTCTGAATTCTTGACACTTCAGTTCCAATTTTGAAAATGACAATGACAATTAAAATAATTTTCTGTTCAAATATTATATTATAGGTAGGTACTTTATCGCTTGTCTGTATTCTTGACACAATCTAGACTACCATAATACGGACATGTGTCTAGTGTGGTAGTCGAAAAGCATGTAAAAAACCTGTATCCAAATATATTTTTATGAATAAAGAAAAAAAAAAAAAAAAATCAGTACCCATTTGGAAAATTACACTCAAATTCTAAACAAATCCGAGTTCATTAAACCATAGTTACAAACCCCCACAGACAGACCCATAACCAAAATTAGAACGTTTGATGATCATTGAAATAACAGAGTGGTAAGTAATCTTAGTATCGCCCTGTTGAAAGACGTCTTTCAGAATCGAAATGTTGCTTGAAATGATTTTAGCCATGTTTGGTGACCAGAACAGAATAGGCTGGTATTTCCCAATCTTTATTTTCCCCAATTGGGGGAACTATTTCCATAGTCGTACTGGCTCCAGTCGTTTGGGACATTTGTTTGACGTACAAATAAAAAAATAACATTATCACATTGGCATATACGGTACACTCACAAATTATAATCCAATTAGGGGTCTTGCTCTCTCCGAAAATTTGGGAGCAGTTGGAACTGTCGTGCGGTATTACATAAATAAAAGTATAAATGATTCTTAAAGCAGTTCAGACAAACAATGACTTTAATTATGTTTATTGATTGAGCGAAGCCAAACAATCCAGTAAAATATTGGCGATATCAACAACTCTGACCGCTAGAGGCGCTAGTGAAGCATGTTGACGCTGAAATTCCTTTAAATGGTGCCAAATTGGATTTATTTAGTACTTAGTGGCGGTGTTTTACGCTTTCTAATTTGTATTTTGACCAATATTGATTAAAAAAGTGCAAAATTGATTAGATATTCCCCATGGGTTAAGAGTTTTCACAACATCTACGGATTTTGTACAATAAAATTAAAAGTGAACATTTCTATTGGATAATCGGTTTATTATTGACTTCAGGTGTCTTCCCTCGCAAGCAGCATCCACAACTTGTCAGATCTCTCCCCGCCCATCATATCACACAGCAGCACCATCACCGACAGCGAGATGGAATCCAACTGCTCCCTCGACAGCCACTTTAATCTCACTCCTACAGAGGACAAGAATGAAGGTTTGTTTCATTATTTATTCATCATCACTATCGACAGCCTAGTCACTTCAGAATGAACAACTACCCAAGGTTGTTCCATAGTTTTAGGACAAGTTAAACCTTCCGCTCCGGAGGAAGGTAATTTTGTGCGATATCTAAGTTGTTCTTGTACACCATATAATCTATAATATAGTTGCTCCTAGAAAAACTGTGCGGTAATCAATCTATATTTAAAGCAAACAAAAAAAGACAGATGTGGGACATCGAAATTCATTTCATTCATCAACAAGTCTTTATATTTTTGTTAAAAAAACAATTATTTTTAAAATATACATAAAGAATTATATATTACTAATTAAAAACTCATCATCATTTAGATTTGCCAATTTTAGTGACAATAGAAACAAATATACCGCACAGAGTTTTGGCAGCCGGGTGGAAATAGTCGACGAGTTTGGCTGAATGTTTCGTCCAAGAGCGTCGCCCGTCTTGCCACTCTCGCACTCTTGCTAAGCAAGAGTCGGTTTTATCCCCCGTGGCATGCCGAAAATTGTTTCACAACCAAAAATTTTCCTCGCCGCAAACATCTGCGCAAATTTGGAAAGGGCTAAATAATGAGTTATGCTCAATTTCGTATTATTTCTTTTACCATTTTGCATTACCTAATGATTGACCTCTGGCTGAAGATGGGCGATGTCCGGTTAAAATGGTGGGTAGTAACTAATATCTAAGTGCTTCTGGGAAGGGCAAACAGAATGCTAATCGAAATGATCGCCGGGCGATATATGCGGGACCATGTGCAGGTCGTATGTGATATCTTCAGCTACGTAAAGGTTAATACTACATAAGAAACCAAACTGCCTGAAGCCGGTGGGACTATGGCATCCCCAATTGTGAAAAGTTGTGAGATTGAAGGGAAGAGGGAGGGGAAGGAATGCAGAAGTCGAAAGTTGAGAAGTACCCAACTGTTCAGATCATGTCACAAAGCCATTTCAAGCTATATTTCGATTATTAATTATGGTCTTTCACCAAGGCAATATTGAGAGTGTCTTCCACTGGAACTTGCCACAAATATGCTATATATATTTTTAATATAAGTTAAATGTGAAATTTGAACCTGTGACCCTGAGTTTGTAGTCAATCTTAACCACTCAACCTAGGAGGTCCTTAACCCTTTGCACTCCTAATTTTTTTTTTAATTACCTACTACCAACTCCTTTTAATTTACAAAAAAGGGATAAAAAGTGGCCTCAATAAAAAGTTAAACAAAAATTTTTAAAATATGTAATTGTTATTACTCTTTCTTTACAAAAAGAAATGTAAAACTATATTTTCACCTAATTACTGAGTATTATTTTCAAGACCGAACGACACATGTGCTTTCTCGGCCACGAAATATTTGCTACTAAAAACAGTAAAAACAAATGTAAATACACAAACAGAACAAAATATTATGTGATAACAAGTGAATAGGTATAATAATCCTTTGTTATGTGTTGGGAGAAATCCCTCAGCGCTTCCTATTGTTACGCAGGTAGACAGGCAAGTACCTACCTACTTACATGCGTCGCAACCAAATAACTGCGCAGTGCATTTACAAGGTTAAAAATAATACGATTTTAAAAATTATCTAAAAGGCGAAACTTGACGAGATATATGTATTTTGCGTATTCGGAATATTCAGAATGAGATATAAAGTGTTTAAAAGAAAAAAAAATACATTTGATAATTTAAATTATTTTTCGAAATTGCGTTACTATAATGTCGAGTATGACTCGACATAGGAATTGGTGTAAGAAATATAATGTCGAGCCACACTCGACAAAGGAGTGGTATGAGTTAAATTGAAATTGGTCTGAAATACTCTTCCAACTTTTGCATTATATTTCGAGGAATTTTATTATTATTCTTTCGGTGTCAATCCCCTTCAATGTAGATATTAATCTATTCCAATAGATAACCAATGTAAATAATAAAAATATATTTATCAAAATGAATTCGCTTCTGTTTGCATATCTTATCTACCCATAATTTTTTATTACCGAGCAGTTGGTGAGCAAATAAATAGTAACTCTACCGTCATTTATTATTAATACGCATTATACATTTATTATTAATACTTTGATTTTTCCACGTCTAAGGCACCGAGAAGTATTGCAAAGCAGATCGGGATAAATTTACATTTTCATCCATCCCACAATAAAAATGTCACTATCGATTTATACCTTCTTTTCATTTTATAGTTTTGACACTATTTTCAGAGAAAACATCACTTTTAATTTTAATTTATGGTACAACAGATTAATTTATCAGCCTCTTTCAGTACCATAAGTCCGTTGAATAAATTTAAAAAAAGTACTATTGAATATTTGGTTAGACAAAAAAAAGTACTATTAAATATTTGGTTAGACAAAAAAGTACTATTAAATATTTGGTTAGACAAAAAAAAATTAACCCTTTGTACTCCAAATTATTTTTTATATGGTATACCAGCTACTCGATATAGTGTAATGTAAAAATATGAGAAAAAATTTTATGATATTTTTAGAAAATAACGTTTTTTGGTAAGCCAATAAATAAAATGATATAGTTATGTTATGCAATATACATATATATTTATTATCATATAAGATTGTTAAAATAAGAAAAAATTGCATATTCTAATCTTCATAATTTTTTAACTTGTGGTATTTAAGAAAGCAGTCGTCCAAATGCATAAGTGACTTGTTAAGACACGCGTCACAGCACTCACTGGGTTCTCGTCTGCCACCTTTTACTGCCCCTTTCGAGCAGATTACACAGTCCTGCTTGGGACCTTTTCTTAAAATATGGAGTTTTCCAATTTTATTTGCCCAGTAAAAAATATTCAAATAAAATGAATGTATGAAAAACAGAGATATTGTTATGTATGAAAAACAAAGCAAAAAGCACAACCAATCGTAAGTGGGTACTGTATACAACTGAATAGAATCATATGTAAAAGGACCCTTTTATTTTTTAAACGATAAAATTGTTACCCATTGTTTATGTCGACGCCTGCTGCGCCATCAGTTGCATCAGCGCCATGAGTTGTTAGAATGTTTAGAGAGTACAAAGAGTTAAGAAGTTTGGAACAAAATAATTTTTATGGGCAGTTTACTTTGCGCCTAAATTTTAAATATGTATCATAATTTTTAATGAAAACGGAAGATGGAGCAGTGAAACCCCACTACAGTACATTGCTACAGTTCACTTTATTACTTGAAACAAAATGTCATGAATTATCATGGACAAAATGGTTGAAAGATAGAAAATTGTTATATTGAAATTCAGAATGTTTCCAGTGATGAAATAAAAATTAATGCGATAATTGTAATCACCTGAAATACCCATACAATTGAAAAGAATTCCCGATAAAGAATAATTGCCGTCGACGGGAATTGAACCCGCAGCCTTCTGATTGCCGGTCAGCTGCTCTAAAATATGTATATATATTGTTATCCTTTGTGCTATGCATAAAACCTTGTCTCATAAACATTAGTTTTTCATTAAAAAAAAATCAGTTTTTGGAGCAGAGTAACCCCGGATTACGTTATGAGATTTCTAATTTTAATATTCTTAAAATTAGAAGAAAAGGTATACAACAAAAGTTTTAAGGTTATTTAAAGAGTAATTATACATAATATTTACTGTTTTAAAAACTGCATTCATGCTATGCTGTGCTAGAATATCTGTTCTGCCGTGTGGTATCTTTAACAAGTTGTGGTGACGACTACATGCATTTTACTGTTTATCACAGCTGCCAATTAAGAACTTGACCAACTAAACAACTAAACTAGACCATGCATATAAATAAATGTAGATTCCTGGCAGTTTTAATTCATGCCTGTTTCCTGCTGTCTCCCTCCAGATCTAGTTAGGCTCTTCTTCCGTAGGAATACGCACTGATGTTGTGTGTTCATGTCAAAAATAACTTTGTTTGCGCACGGTCTGTACACGTCGCTACTGAAATCACGACTCACCATCACCACGAAAAGTCAAAACTGCTTTCATAACCTCACTCACAATTGCCTATTGCTGTCATTTTTTGTTCCTAGCATTAATTATCACAACACTCTCTTACTCTCATTGTTACAAAATGTCTGACACGAGTGACGATGAGACTATTTCTAGACCTATACATATTTATTAATTGCTCTGCCATGTTTAAAGTTGTAATGACTTTGATCGGCTGGTCGCGGGAGTCTGGCGTTTACCGGGAGTCATCGACGAGTTTATAAAACATCGGCACACATGTGCCTGTGTATAAAAGTACGAACATCCGTGCAGATGTATGGTGGTAGTCGCCAAGAAACTTGAAATAAGAAACTTCTATCGAGTATCGGATGCTAGCTTACTCCTGTGGAAGAACTTTACTCGCACACTGGATATTACCACATAGACTCATTGTGAACAATTATATTATTGTCGGTCAGCATTCTTTAACCTTTACTACATTCCTTGCCCATTGAAGCTGTCCCAGTTTTACGAGAATAATAAAATAATTTATATTATTTTATTTGTTTTCAGATATAGTCTCCAAAATCAAACTCCCGGACCTGTTTCAGACCCTCGAAGACCAGGAAAACCCAAGCCACGATGAAATAGAATCCGGAGTGGATGCTTTAGAAGATGTGGAACTGGTCCATCAAGTCGATGGAGAAGAAAAAATTATTAAACAAACGAAATCGGACAAATCCTTGGCAGCGCCTACCGAATCGGAATTGAAACTTGTCATACCCCCGAAAAATATCTTCTTTACGACGTTTTTACTGTTCACAACGTTGGGGGTTTTTATAAGCTTGATGATTTTCCCATCGTACGTCATGACCAACGGGTTTTTCCTCGGTCTATGGATTTCATATGTCATAAATAAGGCCTACGTGTTTACCATGGAGTTTCTGGGCTACAACGAGGTGGTAAACTACGACATTTTGAAGTTGAAGGACTTTCAGAATGTTTCTATCACAAAAATACCCCAAATAGTGGAGTTTGAACCGCTCAAAAAGTATGAGGTGAGTAAATTTATATATAATAACAACAGATTGGCCCTCTCTTACCTAATTCCCACCTGAAAATAACACCACCTTCGAGTATTTTTTATAATACCACTGCCCATCGAGTTCCAATGCCTTGCTTCGAAAGCCTAAATATTAATGCAAGTTCCCTACAATATAAAGCATAGCCCAAAGTTATCGCTTAATTCTATGTTGTAATTTAGAGAGCCTCAAAGGAATTGCGTCATAAGATTATAGTATGAACATAATGCAAACATGTTGTAAAGCTTCTAAAAAAATATGCGAAACCAGCAAACTAGGGGAACTAGTAGACTGCTGGCGGGTGTTTCGACTAGTTCGAAAAACTTTTTTCAAATTTTTGGTACCATCGGTGTGCACAAATACATTCAAACTAGTTCTCTTTAAAGTGATTTACATTTATGTATTATGATTTTATGTATGTTTTTATAAATATTTTGTTGAATACTTTTCTTACATGTTAGATGTTAGTAGCGATGATTGGATAACTCATCAAAATGACTATTCAACACACCTTTATAAAGTGATATGTATAAGACGTCATGAAAAGTGATTAAACTAGGTTTACAGGTTAGTTTTTTCATCGCTTTTAATGACTTTATATCACTTTGTAAAGGTGTCATCGTGTTGAGTTACCATAGAACCCTTATTACGGTCCTGCCGAAGAGAGGTCGTTGCTTCGTTTGTGATACAGAAGGAGAGGTTATAATGGAGGTATCAGCAGTATGACTATATTTCTTTTTCTTTTCAGGGTTGGGTTAATCTCTATTCCGTTGAGAATTATGATCCTGAATTATACCACATATCACTGACAAATACAATATTCCTGAAATTAGAAGGTAAATATTCACATTAAACTAAATTGGTTTTACAGGTTGACCACTTAATGCTAAGGTTTTTTAATTTTTTTTTTTTTTTAATTGCCGGTTGTTATTGAAATAACATTATCATATACAAACAAAGTAAGTAACCCGCCTCACTAGAAGATTTCTGCTCTGAGACAAAAGTATTTAAAAAAAATATCAGGTTTTTTTAAATGTTTTATTCAAAGTTTATACATTTTTCAATTAAAATATAAATAAGAACGAAATAAGCAGCTCGAAAATACGACCGATCTCAACTGCAGGCAAATTCATACTGAGTAAAATACATGGCTAACTTTTACGAGCGTTACTCGTGTTAGCTAAAAATAGAACGCTGCAAGTCGAAACCGGCGAGCATCACTCGGGCTAGTAGAAATTGGAACGCATTTAGCAAGCGAGCGTGACTCGTTTAAAAGCATGAAGCAGTTAATTAGGCAACCCTATTAATTAAGGAAATTCAAGTCCAATGATAACAACCGTGGATAAATTTGCTTAGTAGGCAAACATGGTAGATCTCATTTTTTAAATACTAAATAATAAATCAGAAAATAGTACATTTGACTTGAACATTGGTTAAGAATGGATTCAAAAGTGTATGTGTATAATTTTCGCTGTAAATAGTTTTTTTGTCAATAGTTTTTTTAAATTATTTTTATTTGTTTATTTAGACAAACACAGTATATTATGTTACAAGTGATAAGACACATTAAATTATACATAGTAAATGACCGGTTAGTAGCTGAGTCGGCATCGCATTTGGGTCCCACCCAGGCGTTGCATGTTTAATTCCTCGGCTGGCTATGTCTTCCATCACAACACAATATTTACAGCTTACTGTGGTGGTAGTAGGAGATTTTAAAATATTGTCAGGTATTTCCGAACCCAAGAATGTTCGTCTTTCTTTAAAAAAAATATATACCTTTTGTGTAAGTTCATTCATATAATTATTTTATTGATTTCACCTGAGATGAGAATGGTAATAATAAAATAATAATTAAAAGGAGGAAAGTGTGTGGAGATATATCAAGAATTATGTGCTCACGAATAGTAATTGACTGTTAATCCGTCGGTAAGCAATCGACATAAACGAAATGTTGTAAGACCCTGAGCAGAAAAGTTCCACACTGAACTGCGCTGCAGACCGTTATCTTTCTGCGCAGGGTCTTGCAGCATTCTGTTCATGTCGAATGCTTACCGACCCGTGGGATGACTGGTTAAGTAGTTTTAAAATTAGTTTATTTAACGCCATACAAATGAATAATTAGTAATTATTATAATGTATTTGCACAGGTAGTGTGTTGAGACTGTCTTTCACCCACGCCAAAGTCCCCAAAAGAGCCCTGTGGGACGCCAAGGAAATAAAGGCCTCTTTCTATGAACATCATATGTGCCACCTAGAAGGAGCCACTATCAAGTTGTTGCCTGCTGGGATTGTCAAGAAAAGGTAATTACAATAATAATAATAATAAATAATAAAAAAGTGTTAGTTGTTGTCCCACACATTCCATATAGAGATACAAAAAAAAAAATATGATCAAAAACAAAAAAATAGAACAGAAAAACAAAGAAAAAAAAAACAGAATAAATTGAAAATAAAATAGATTAAAATGATAAAATAAATAGAATAATAGAAAGTTAAAGCCTTTAGGGAGCCGTGACTATATTAGGCGCTAGTATTTTTCTCCAGTGTGCGTCAATGCTGGAGGACGGAGTGAGGCGGGCTTCCATAGTGAGGATATTTCCAGAGCTGCTTATCCTTTCCCTCATTCCTGCCACCCTGGATCTAATAAGGGCTGTATATCCGGGAACTCGCCCCTCCGTGAACATACGGGAAGCGCTGCAGTATCTGGGGAGACAAAACATTGTGCGCAAAACGATGAGCTTGTCTTCTCATTTTTACTTTGATGAATATGTATTACATTTAAAGAGTAAAATAAATTTTTTGATGTCTCTAAAAATTATGAAATTTTGAGCTTTCAAAACTTATGCCTGACTTATAACTACTGACTTTAAACATGCCATTATTCTTTGTTCATAATCATCCCTTTATTACTTACAGACACTGGAGTAAGAAATATCCTATTTGCATCACGCTGAAAGATAAAAACATGCTGCAAATTCAGTCGGCACCTGAAGCCACAAAGAGAGACATTCTATTCTCTAAAGATTCTAAGGGAAAAGATTCCTCAATAGCCAAAGAAAAAGAAAAGGAATCCTGTAATAATTCTCCTACCAAGGAAGTGCCGATACCAGGTGCTAACAGATCAGATACGCCACTTCTGTACAGTGATGCTGAATTTCAGGGAGAGGCTTCGAAAGCTAGGTATTTTAAATCAGTATCTTGTATTTAACCAAACACCAATTTAAAATTGTTTTGATGCCCTAATAATATATACAGTGAAACCTCTACCTATCGTTTTTGAAGGGTCCTATCAAAATAAATTATGAATGCTGGAAAACAATAGATGCGGAAATATAGATTAAAGCTACATTTATACTTAAGTTTAAAATTCTACAAAAAGTGCATATTTCACACATAAATTAATGGGGTTAATTAAAAATGCTGCGATTTCTAAACGCTTGGATAGATGCTTTTTTCAGCTGGAATTTAATTTTTTTTTTTAAAGATACAGTTTTTCAGATTATTTTAAATAGCATATCTTCGGCTTGATTCGTAGTCTGAGTAACTCTAGTTTTCTCGAAAATAAGATTTTCATGCCATTTGGTGTTAAAATTAGTTTCGCTTCGATTAGCAAAAATCATAAATTTGTAACAAAATACAAAACAAAACTGTAAAAAATGTAAACACATTTTCAGTTCAAAGTCGTTGCCAGCAAAAGATTCTGAAGATTTGGAACATCGAAAGGCCGAATCACCATTGAAGCGAAAATCTAAAGAAATATTATTGAAAGGTATGCAAAGTTTTATTTTATTAATAAACTTATTATTCTTGCCTCTAAGTAAAAGGTTTTTCATTTATTGTTTATCTATTTTCCAGCTAAAGAACAATTAAAGAGCAGAAGAAGAAGTAGAAAATCCACAGAAGCCAAGGTTGTCAGAGCTTCTATAGATGATTTTATGGATTTTGATACTGATGATGATGAAAATGAGCAGTATCACGATTACGTATGCACCTTTTTATTTATAATTCAATTCTACGCTACCCCCTACACTACGCCCTACAGTATTTCATGTAGGAGTAAGCAGAGAGGATGATGCGCTACACTTCTATGTTTTAGCTAGTCCTGGGTCGGTTGTGATCCACCCGATAATTTTGATCTGATCATTTTGACCCAATCATTTTAACCCAATCATTTTGATCTGCTCACGAAAAACAATGATTTTCAATGATCACTTTCAAAAAAGATTTTATCGTTGAGCTGTCAGCTCAGTCAGCACTTTTGCAATTTGTAGTCCGGTCGTCTCGAATCTCATTCTCGCGACAGAGAAATAAAGATACCTGATTTCTGAAATAGGCTGTACTGCGTTTCCAGCGTGGAATCTCAGTGACAGTCCATTTCAGATTAAACATTTCTATTTGTGTCGTGTGAACAAGAGTGGAGACGCCCATTCCAAACAATTAACCCGATCAAAGATCAGGAACTTTTGACCCGATCAAACCAGGTCATGTATAATGATCGATCAACCCAGGACTAACACACACGGCATAACACCCCAAAAACAAACAACAAAAATGCTTTTGGCCGTGAGAATCTAAAAACTTACCCAACCCAGGACTAGTTTTGGCACATACTCCTTGCTTTTATCATAAATACTCTTCTGTTATAATGATTTTGACATTGCCCAACTTTATTTGTATTTGCTCAAGTATTTGATTCATTGGGAAGTCATTTTGTAAAAAGTGTTCAATGTTCTGCTACAATTAAAATAATTCAGTTTTGTTGTGTTTTCATTTCTGGATTCTAAAATCCTAAATAATCAAAGTATGTATAGATTTCCCTTAATTATTGAGCTTATCTTAATTTGTTGTTGTTTATTTTGAAGGATTCTGTCTCTTCCGAAGAAGAAATGGACGAATCAGGAAAAAGAAACACAAAGCTAACTCTGTCTGATGTATTCCAAGATGTTAAGAAATCCAACGAACAAGTTGTAAGTGTTGTGTATTACCTTCTTTGTATGATTATACTCTAGAAAATATAGCCTAAATCCTTCTGCTTTAAAATTAATCTTTTCATTTACTTTTATGAACAAACAATTTGGTGTCTTTTGTCTTATTTTTTGACAGTTAAAATATTTCAAAGCTCCATAGCTCATGATGAAAGAAGTTGAAATGTGTTCTGAAATTTGTGCAAGTTCTATGTCACTTTTTCAGAGCCACTCCTATAGGCGATCCCCCATATGGAAATATTGGTGCCCATAGGAAAAATCTTTTCTTTTTGCTTTAGACAATCATTATTTTAATACTTTCGATTTCGACAGATAGTCAGTACTATATATTCAAAAATGGCAACATCATAAATATAACCGCAGGTCACACATCTGTCATGAAATTCACAATACGGAAAATTTAACCCTCCAAGAGCCGGGCCCCTGCATTTGCAGTTTTGAAGAATCGTACCTGCGCACGGTGTAAAACACTGCAATTGCAGTGTTAACCTAACATATTCATTTTGCCTTTTAATATACCTCTGCTGGCTTATCTAACCCCTAAAGCCTCTGACATTTTGCAATGTACTTGTAATAATATGTGAACTGTCAGAATGCAGATGGCGCACAGTGGGCTGAAAATCGCCTTTCATAGACATAGAGACTTGAATTTTCAAGGGTATTTTTTTTGGCTAGAAATAGATTTTGCTGATTATTAATATGCTATAAAATTTCGTATGAAGCAATTGCGTGAACAAATGAAGGAGTTATCATTTTTTTAAGAAAAATTTGTATGGCATTGACATTAAAAATGAGGCTATCTCTGGAATCATAAGGTTGGCCATTATATCCTTACAGACAGATATACTACTATTTATTTGTATTTTTTTGACATACTTCGTATTGTGGCGCAACTTGTGATTTTTTTTTTTTAAATCCTCAAAGTTTAAAAAAACACTTTTTAATGTTGATGATTCATTTTAATGCTGAAATGCTTTACATATGAGTAGGCTTTGTCTAGTTTACAACATTTTATTTACACTGCATATGTAAAGCATTTAAGCATTAAAATGAATCATCAACATTCAAAAGTGTTTTTTTTAACTTTATCAAAAAAAAAATCGCATGTTGCGCCACAATACGAAGAAGTATGTCAAAAAAATACAAATGAATAGTAGTATATCTGTGTGTAAGGATAGAACGGCCAACCTTATGATTCCAGAGATAGGTTCATTTTTAATGTCAGTGCCATACAAATTTTTCTTAAAAAAATGATAACTCCTTCATTTGTACACGCAATTGCTTCGTACGAAATTTTATAGCATAGTAATGATCAGCAGAATCCATTTCTAGTCAAAAAAAATACCCTTGAAAATTCAAGTCCCTATGTCTATGAAAGGCGATTTTCAGCCCACTGTGTGGCGCGGAAAATATTTTCACATTACATTCGATACCAAATAAATTCGCTGTTTTTGAACGCATTTTAAAATCAAAAACTGTTTTTGAAAGCAGATGAAAGAGTCATATGAAATTAAAAATATTCAAATTTTGAACACAAACGTAGATAATGTTTTTTAACTTACCAATGGTTTTTATTGTGTAAACTGTAATTATCACTTTACACATAACTAAAAAACATATTTAATTAGACAAAAATATTATAAAATTAATAGTCTCTTCACTTTTTTTCATTTGTTATAATTTATTTTATTTTATTTTATTTGGAAAACCAACAGTTATAATTATTACAAGATATGGTGTAGTAAGTGTTAATTATTTAACCAATAATAGGTTTTCACTTAGGTATTTTAATTATTTAGTGAATATATATAATATTTATGTAAGAAAAAAAGTTACATTAGCCTATAGGGATGGGATGGCGGAAGGGAGGGGTATGGGATAGATCTAGTCTGTGTAATGTGTAGCATGTACGTATGTGTATTAATAAAAAATAATAATGGAAATAATAATATTTTATTAAAAACTAGCTGTACGCTGCCATGTGTTGCTTTGGCTCAGGCTGTCCAGAGTCAGTCAGTCTGCAGATAGAAAAACAACAGCGCGTGTTGCTTTTACGTCCAACAGATGTTGCTGTTATTTTTTTTTTTAAACCAAGTTTTTATCTGTCACAGGCGACATCTATATAATATAGGTATATAAAAACACTTGCGTATTGAATACAACGTTGCTCTAAAATTTCAAAGCAATCCGTGAAGACTATCGGAGATTTAAGATTTTGAACAAACAAACTGTTACATTTTTATTTATATAGATTTTGATAGAAAATTTCGTAAACTTACATCGGAAGATGTACTAACCTGAAAGCGATGCCTTCCTGTAGCAGTAAGGCACTGGTAATTCCAAGGGTCAGGGTCCTGGGTTCGAGTCCTAGATGTGACTATCTTTTTCTGATTTTTCTGTTTCAAATTTTCGTTTAGGAATCGCTAATATTGTCTTCAATAATTAAAAATTAACATTTTTATTTATATAGATTTGCAAACCCTGTCAAATATTTTTCTTTTATGTTTTAGAATGCCACAGAGCTAAAGAAAGATTCCATTGCTGTGGAGACGGAACAGGAAATACAAAATGAAGTGACACTGTATATTTTTGGCAGAACGGGAAGAGAGAAAGCAGAATGGTGGGTATTTTTAAAATTTATTTATTTAAGTGATAAGAGCATGATTTATTTTCTTCTTTTGGTGATCTCTTTTATTGGAGGGTCTCATCATCAAGGAAATGTACATCCTTGCAGGTTGTAATCTGGAACAAATCTGGAATTGGCTGTGTACTAATAGGTGTGGGTTTGATGGCCTCTGAGATCGAAGGGTGAGGCATACGAATAAGCACTAATAATGAATGAGCACTAGAAATCCTATAATAATATGTCCTATAACAAATACTGGCGTACACAAGAAAATTTACTTTAATTAATTTGTGTTGTTTCACACATGTATATTTGCAGCATGTTCCAGAATAGAAAATATTCTCAGTATCGCCCCAGTGAAAGACCACCATTGAGTATTATCGAAATGTTGGTTGAATGACTTTAGCCGTGTTTGATGCCAGATTTAATTTTTATTTATTTTTTTTATTAACGACAATTATAATTACAAAGTTAAGTATATTATTCGCAGTCCTCCTCACTAGGTATTCCTGTTCCGAGGTGGACTGTAGGTTTTTGTGTAAATAGCCATGTACTTTTCCACCTTCCCCTACCACATCTCCTTCCCCTCCCCACTATCTTCAGCTTCACAACATACCTCGATTGGGGATGTTGTAGTCCCACTAGCTCCAAACAGTTGGGACTCTTGTGCGTTATTAACATTGTCTTCCTGTAGAACGTCTTGCATCATTCTTCCTCTTAGTTATCAATTGGATACTCTTGTATTTGTCACTCCTTGGGATGTAGCCAAAATTTTCATAAGGGTACGTATACATTTGCGAACTGAAACGCGAACCGTACCACGAATTACGGGAAAGGAACGAATCAACAGCAAGCGGCGTTTCACGCCATTTGTGGTTGCTTCGTTCCTTTCCTATGAGTTGAGGTTCAGTTCAGCAGTTCGGCTCACGGATGTATACGTAGCATAATGTGGCAATCTAAGGAGGGGTGGAAAAATGGGATGGGGTGGTCTTTTTATGTGTGCTTAGTGATGTTGTGGTCACCTGTTTGTGAAGATCACGGTTTTTCCTGGTCCTCCAGTGTAAATTTGTATAAAAAACAAAACCACTCGACCCAAACAACACTCTTCTCTATGTATATGTTTTTAATGACATTCTATGTTTTTTTTTAGGTTCAGAAGAATTAGGATTGCCATAGAAGAGGCCAACGCCCTGAAAGAATTGGATTGTGCCTCTGACGAGAGCATCAAACAAGACTTTACTGCCAGCGATATCTTGGACAAGTCTGAGACTAACGATGATGAGAAATCTAAAAAAGATTTCCCAGATTCAAAGGTCAGAGTTGGAAGCGTCAAATCCGAAAAAAATGTGAGTAAATTTAATAGGTGATCCAGTGAGACCATTGTAATCCCAAATGTAATACTTATGCACTATTATCGCTTTTCCAGGCGGCCGGCAGTTCCGACGTTCCCTCGGTGCTTTGGACTCCTGGAAAGACTCAGAAGGAATCCATATTGACGGATTCCTTCCGACCTGGTCAAGAAGTTGACTTCTGGAGATATATGAAAAATATTATTGAAGTAAGACAAACCTTTTTTTTTTAAGTGCGGAGACGGTTTACACGTAGTTCCCGTGAGCACTTAGGCCATAGGCCCTTTGTGCTATCTCCCATTTTACCTCAATCCTTTAACAACAACCCAGTCCCTTTAATAACGTTCACCAGGGTTGTCATTGGGTATGTGGCTATGTCTTCTGGTTCTACTGTATGTCTCCCCAGGTGTCTGAGACTAATTCCCACCAGGGCAGGACATTGGCACCATGGGTGAATTGTAGTCTCTTTATCATCTTCACATTTCCTACATATATTGGTGTTTTCCACTCCCAATATCTGCATGTGTCTCCTGAGATGGCAGTGTCCCATTAGTAGTCCTACCAGTTCCCTCAGCGAGTTTCTGTCCATATCGAGTAGTTTCTTGGTTCGTCTAGGGTCTGGTCCTTTTATGAGTACATTGGATTGTCTCATTCCAGGTGCCCTCTCCCTCTTAAAACTCTATTTAAAAAATATATATTTACTCTCTGAGGATGCCGTGTGAGGTCCTTTTAAGAAGAGGAAAGGTTGAATCTTATATTTCCTAAGGGTCTTGGAGAGACCCATTTAGTAGAAAGAAGTAAACATAAAAAGTGCTACATAAGTCCAGCATGTGCCTTGATTGTGGAAAGGTGGTAATCAATACCATAGTTACTCAGAGCACCTTCCATTGAAGTACCAATAAAACAGTCACAGCATTCCCACTACATGGTTATGAGGTTATGTTGAAATTCTGCAATCTGAAAATTCAATCTAATTTTAACTGTTGAAAAACCTGCATTTTTTCAGTTCATAACGATGTGTTTAATTTTCAGGTGGAAAATTATGCTCCCCAATCTGATCCTTCACTCCCAACCACTCCTTCCAAACCCGACATCGACCGCCAACGAAAAGTTCCTTTACTCTTCTCCAAACATCCTGCCTTTGCTATTTTAAGAGTTTGTTATCGTTTTGAATATTTAAAAATTTCGTATTTCGTAATGTAAACCAACAAACATCGTAATGTATCTATAAAATGTATTTATTTGATATCACAAATATTCATCATATTTTAAAATATTTTTATCATTTCTAACTTAATTTTTTTAAATATTAATTTTCTAGTCGAAATACAAACTACAGGAGCAAACCGAAAAACCGAGTGAAGACTTCTTGTGGCTGAATGCGGTTCTGGGCCGAGTGGCTTTTGACACCTTCAAAAATCCCATTTTCGTTGCAAAAGTTCAAGATAGAATACAGAAGAAACTATCCAGCCTAAAGGTAATCAGATTGAATTTAACTGGTGATGCTTTCTGTGATAGTTCAAGCTACAAGACATAAATGGCTTTAGTATAGATAGATCTTAATCTTATCTCAATTATTATAGTTTCTAGTCTAAATAAAGACAATTTGTTTTATTGTGAAGAAGAGGTTATTGTTTATCAAGAAACCATTCACAAAACCTACCATTAGCCTTGACAGTACCTACAATAAATTGTCAATGGACTTTCAATAATGTTTTAACTATCTAAATTATTTTGATTTTTTGAGGTACAACTAATTACAAAAATTATTCCAAATAATGTACAGTAACACCTCAAGTTACTAAATTCGCAGGTATTTAAAAAGGAAATCATGAAAATTAGAAAAATGTCCGAGTAGAACTAAATTAAAATTTTAAACCCAATTATTTCATTTCAAAATCTGCGGGTAACCAATCATGTCGGGGTCACCAAGTCTGTGGGTAATTGCAGATAGAGACAATGAAAGATGTTTATTGTCTTATTACTGTAAGTATTGTTGTGTGCATGATGGCGGGATGCATGTTAGCTAGGTCACATCACGTTGGAATGTGGATCTGTGCTCAGTGATAGTGAGATCGTGGATCTTCTTGGTCCCCCAGTTAGATGCTCGATACCATGTGTGGTGGAGATCATCTCCACCACACATGCTGTCGAGTGACTACAACATCACTGAGTACGGAGTCACATCCTGACATGTTGTGCCCTAGCTGACATGCATACAACCATACTGTTTAGACAACAAGACGCCGTAGTTAACCTTCTCGCATAGTTCATAGTAGTGGCGGCGGCATATTCCAACCGCTAACTGGGTAGACACCAGTGGCAGCGGCAGGTTCCAGGCGCTAGTTGGGCGTTTTGCGTGTAGCCCTATGGTCAGTAGCGTGTCGCTACACACCTAATACTGAAGTGCGCTTGCTTTTGCGAATTTTGTAAATTCTAACATGCAATCCATACATTGGTATGAATAAATAGCACTTGGTATTAGTCCTTGGTTGATCGAGAACTACCGGATCATTGTAACTTGCTTACGAATCACCAATGAGCAGTGGGCTACTTTAAAAAAAAAAAATCAATTAGCAGCACCCTTGATCGTTTTAGTACTAACAATTCACTGTTTTTTTTTTCAGTTGCCATCCTTCATGGGCCCCCTGTCAGTGTCATCCCTGGAGCTGGGCCTCGAAGCCCCTCAGGTGCACGGCTCCTCGGCCCCCACACTGGACTCGTGTGGACTCTGGCTTGACCTGCAGGTCTCCTACAGCGGCCGCGCCACCATGACCCTCACCACACAGCTGAACCTCATGGCCTTGAAGGACAGTAGGAGTGAGTAGCCATTCATTATATTAGCTTTGTCTACCATGTTCCATTAACCTTACCTATGGGCCTGAAGGACAGCAGGAGTGAGTAGCCACTCTATTAGCTTTGCCTGTCAACTTTATTGGTCTGTCATAGCTAGACTACAAATAAAAGAAGGTGCGCAAACATGTGTCATGCGCAGAAAGGGCGTGATTTATTAGTTAGCTAATGTTCGTTGGTGGCTTGCCACACCGCACCATGCTTCATTCCCAACAGGTGTTTTGTTTTTGGTTGATCTATATCCTTGTGCGAAGTGAGCATGAATCTTCTGCAGAGAATTGCGCCTCTGAACGAGGGAAGCACGTGTTAGGAAGAATGGTTTGTTAAAAGGTTGGTTTGGTATCACAAAAGGTGTAAAGCAAGGCTGTGAAATTTGTTATGGTTATTCAGACTGTATCTGTATGTTAGCCTTTCAGGCAACATAAAATCATTCCTGTGCCCAAACCCACACTTTTCAGTTTGCGGGCTTATAGCGTAAAGTTTCAGGTATGTTGTTTAGCAACATAAATTATGACTATTCGCAGATGATGCGCTGATGTCTTTAACACCCTGTATAGTAATACAGGGTGTTAAAGACATCAGCGCATCATCTGCGAATAGTCATAATTTATGTTGCTAAACAACATACCTGAAACTTTACGCTATAAGCCCGCAAACTGAAAAGTGTGGGTTTGGGCACAGGAATGATTTTATGTTGCCTGTTGTATACTAATGATACCGTGCTTCTTTATAACTATGTAACCAGTCGAATGATGGCTACCCATATTTAGGTCTCATTGCTCTAGGCCTTGAGCCATGGCTGCCTAAATTTAGGTAGATGGGTTTTGCCTATTTATTTTTGATGACTTGAAAAAAATTATTATAAAACCTTAAAATGATGATGATGAAATATAGGTGGATTTATTGACTCTAAACCAGCCCTGGCCAACCCAAATTGCACCCCGGACCGCATTGACGACCTAAAATTTACAAAGGGCTGCACGTACAGACATTATTTCAGAGGTAATCTGAAAGTACAATCAGGTAAATGTGAAGAAAACAATACTACAGCCAGATGTGAAAAGAAAACACACATTGAACAAACAAAAAATGTATTTTTATAGTAATCAACATGTTTAACAGGGCCGCACGTATGGGCGCGAGTTGGCCAGGGCTGCTCTAAACCATAGTAAGCAGTTTATATGTTTCGGTATCAATATTCGGATGTATGATTTTTTTTTAATGAGCGCCGGCGAGTTTGAAACCAAACACCCGGAAACCTCTATCGCTCGAGTGGATAAAATATCTATAGTCTTTGGTGTCTAGTTTGGGAGTAGTAAAAATTATAACATTTGAAACAGAGAATAGGAAAACACATGTATTATTGGTTATTTAGATTAATATTCTGTATAAAGTGGACGATTATTATTATGTAAACAAATTGTACGCTACTCATATGTCATGATTATAATAATATAATTACTGTTTTTTTTATTTGTACAGAGGACTACTATGATAAACAAGATGCCAGCACCTCCAGTAGTCCAACCAACGCCAAGAAGAAGAACATGGCGGTGTATTTCTCCGACATGGAAGACACGGCAGAAAGCAGTTCGGATGACGACACCACCTTCAACCAGGCTCAATTGTCCAAGTCGGTGATATGAGATTGACTCATCATTAAAATTTTTACCTTTAACATTAAAGATTATTGATTCTGAGAATAATTAGCCTAACACAAGCAGGGGTAGGAAGAGGATGGAACACCCACCCTGACATGCTCCTCTTACTTCGTCCACATTCATTGATCCTCTTGTAAGACTCAGACTACGGTTGTGGCTCCGTACTAGCCGCCAGGCTACCGCGTCAGCCCCTTTTAAGAGTAGAGAAATGATAACAATTCAATTCTGTAGAGTGTATTTATTGACTGAATATAATCAACTTCTTAACTACTGAACTACTTTTTATTAATTAAAAATCCCTCATCACACTACTACTGCTAACGAGGTTGTCCTCCACTAAACTCCAGTATTGTGTCATGGAATCTAGTCCAAATTCCATCGCCCTCTGATGAACTCAATCGCTTTGTCAGCGATCTTGGGAAATTACTCCATCCAGGCGATCGGCAGCCTTCGGTCGTCAACGCTGTGAATTCTATAAATCAGCATATTAGTGGACATTGGCTTTTTTAGTTCAGTACAATCCTGACTTTTACCATCTACTAATGCGTCATATATATTTCTCATCATTCCTTTTTCCTGAATGTTTGTTAGATTTTTTCCAGTTATATTTACCTATGTTAATTTTGTTATGTTTTGTTGCAGTGAAGCTATGCCAACGAGTAACCCCACCGTAGGAAACACTACGGGAAAGAAATTATTAAGAATGGTGGACAAAATTGCATCCAGCAAATACTTTCAACATGTAAGTTTTTCGTAATTTTATTTTATATTAATGACAATTTAAGATACGTTTATAATATTATGTTGCATGCAAATTTTTCTAGTATATATTGTCTCTTTAGGTGATTATTAGGCACTAGCAGTTAAAAACCCGCTCCGCGGGTTTTTTTCTGCTAGGCCCTGCGGGCGGCTCTTAGTTGGGCTTCGCCCATTTTAAGTGATATTAACAACAGTTACATTTAATAGATAGATATTAGAACATTCACAGAGAGAGGGTGAGTAGGTATATATATTGTTAAAACACGGAACAGGAAGGAGTTAATTAATAATAACATGCTAAATTTACGCATAATAAGAATGACAGTTGTTTGAATAAATTAAATTTTACGTATTTGTGATGGATTATTTCAAATGAAACACTATTATTGACTACATGTCTACAACTGATATTAACTGTTATCGTACCTAATATAATTAGCTCATAGGAGACTTGCAGTGTTTGAATATGTGTTACAACCGTCAATGTCTATAAGTTGAATCAATATCGTTTAGTTTGTCACAATTAAAGATAGTTTTAACAAAGTTGACTTAAATAATAGATTATTACATATTGATTAATTGTACCCGTGTTTATGAATAAAAGGAGGGTAATTGTGCGATGACAGTAGCAGTCGGTTTAATTAAAATGTGTTAATTTTACTCCAACTGGTGGTAATTCTTTACCTACAACTGTTACTGTATCTAATAAAGTTTAAAGCTAGATTATATATACACCTTCATCAGGAGAGTAAAAATCTATATATAAAGGTAGATTATTACAATATAGCGCCCCTGAGGCGATATCTCACAAAAGCGGCGCTATGCAAATTGTCCAATAAATAAATAAATACAATGTTTAAATTTTATTGTGTATACACCGAAGTCAAAAATTAAATATAGATTGCAATTGGGAAAGAAGAAGTGGAAGGAGGGGGGAGGGGTAAGAGTAGGCTGGGTTTATAATAATTAGGAATTACAATATCGTTAGACGGGAAAGACCAGTTGAGTGGGAAAATATTTAAAAGAGAGTTTATAAAAAAATTCTTGTTAATTATATCTGCTTTTATATTAATATGTTTCCTCATTTCTAAAATTTCAAAATTATTTATAGTGAAGTATTTTAAGACCTGAAAAAAACAAATAGCATATAACCATAAAACAATATATTCATAAGACAAATAGCATTTAATAACGGTTATTCTAATAAACTGATAGTTGAAATACTAAATAAAAAAATTAAACACATTCTCTTCAAACGGTCTTTCTAAAGATAGAAATAAACAATGGCGTAGAATTCTGTTTGTGGATAACGATACTTCTAAAATTATATATATAAACAATCCTGGTACCATTCAACTGGCGTTTTACACTAATAACAATGAAGAAATATATTCTTAGTAATAAAGATAGCAAAATTCAAACAAAAAAATCAGGAATTAAAAACTCAATTGAGATGATTTTAATTTCTTTTACAAAGGTAGAACCAATAGAAACTTTGAAGTCAGAACTAAAGAATATCGCAGGGCTATAAATGGAAATAGTGAATCTGAGTTTGCAAATAATCTTTTGAATAATGATCACACTTTAGATAAAAATTCAGGTCTTAAAATACTTCACTCAGGATATAAAGCATCGTAAATAAATAATTTTGAAATTTTAGAAATTAGAAAACATGCCAATATAAAATCAGATATAATTAATAAGAAAAAAATATATAAATAATAATGATAAATGCCATTACAAAGTGATAAGCTTCCAGAAGAAATCTTCTTATAAAACGCTTGTTAATGGTAAGTAGTCAAGTATTGTGAGCTGCATATTTAAATATTCGCGCCAGGCATTTGGTTCGTTTTTAAACCGCCAGAGGTGCGCTCTGTCGGCCATCTTGAAGAAACGCGTGAATTTTTATAAACGTCAAACATAATCACGTAACTGTGGAGAATTTTCATTGTAATGTAATTAATCCAATGGATTATGAACTTTCTAAAACATATTTTCTTCGATATTATCCAAAAATTATATGAGCAGAAACGATGCTTTTGAAGAAATCTCGTATTATTATGAGGCGATCCTATTTTAGTATGGAATCGTGTCTTAATATTCAAGTTACCCGAAACAGACAATTTTAATTTGACCAATCAGAGGGCCTACATCGTCCAGACGCTGGGACAATAATACTATCAGATTGGATTATATGCATATAGCATCTGGATTGCATTACACATACTTAAGCCTTTTTGGTTGTTAGTTCATATTTGAAAGTTGTTTGGTCACTACTGCATATTTAAGCCTTAAATTTTAGCCATATCAATCTTAAAAGTATTATGGGCTGTTCAAATTAGAAATGCTTATTATTCATTATTTTTCTTAGGAACCATTTTTTTTTTTAAATGTGAAATTTTAAAATAATAAAAGAGAGAAATTAAACTTTCGTTATATATTTTGTCATTTTTGTGCACATTTTGAAATTGGTTAATGCATATTTGGACATTAATAGATGGTTCATATTTTGAAATTTGTATGTGCGTATTTTGGCATTGATGGTGTGTATTTTGGCATTGTTTAGTGCATATTTTGACATTGGTAGATAGTTCATATTTTTAAATTTGTTAATGCATAATTTGAAATTTATTAATGCATATTTTGGCATTGATGGATAGTTCATATTTTGGCATTGTTTGTGCATATTTTGGCATTGATAGATAGTTCATATTTTGGCATTGTTAGTGCATATTTTGGCATTGTTAGTGCATATTTTGGCATTGATAGTGCATATTTCATTATTTTATGGTGCATGTAATCCAATGTCTTCTTTTCTACCAATCACTAATTATAACTTACATACATTTTATTTTGCTTATTGTGTTTCTTACAATCTATTTTGAATATATATTAATTGTTGTAGTTTTTATGGTTTCCGGCAGCGCGTTATAATATTTCATCCCTTTGTAGAATACACTGTTTTGCGTATATTGACTTTGTCCTTTTTTGATAGTCTGATTTCATTGCACCTTCTGTTATGTCTGTCAATGTCCTAATTATTATCAATAATGCAACTTATCTATATAGCAATATATGTATATTTTACTTACCTATATAGCGCTACATATATTATTGACCTGTCTATTTATCAATACATATATATTTGATTTGTCTATTTCAGATGACTGAGTATAAGTGTGTGAAGCGTGCAATGGAGGGGGTGTCCAACACAGATCTGAAGCTCAACGTGGAGGTCTGCGCCCTCATTGGCTGCTTTACCATCAACATCCCCCCACCACCTTCAGATCGTATATGGTTTGGGTAAGATTACCCTTTATCTTACACACATTTACCTTGCTATAGAAACATTAAGGAATCAAACCGCATTCCAGATTTTATGTTTGGATATTCTCCCTTTTGGAGTACCCAAATTTGGGTAGCTATCGCTTACATGCAATTCAGTAACTAACATATTCATGATTCAATTTAACGTTTTTTTTTTTTTTTTTTTTAAATTTTATAAAACTTAAAAATATGTCATAAATTGTGGATTATAGGTGGAATCATTTGCTTTAAACCACAGAAAGCTGTTTATGTTTCCTTATTAATATTGGGAGGTATGATTTTTGGAATGAGCATGGCCAAATCCAAAACCGAATGCCCGGAAATCTCTATCGCTTGTGTGGTTAAGTCATATCCCTGTACAGACAAATATACTTGAAAACATTATTTTCTGAGCTAGCTCTTAGCACCTAATTCAATAGTATAATTAACACTAACCCCTCAGGCCTCTGGCATATTGCCTGTTATATTAATTTGTTAAAGATGCTGTCAGAAATAAAATCAAAATAAATAGAACATTTCTGAATGTATCCGAAAACTAAAAAAAAGGTGATGGATTACGCTTTCACTATTTATTATTAGAAATAAACATATAATTATTATTTTTTAATTTAATTAAAATCAAATTTAATAAAAATGGCTCACCTTAAGTTTTTTCGTCTAAACACTGAACTCAAATTACTGATAATAAAAAAACACCATTTGACTAAATTAATGTATTATTTTATAAGCATTATTTTTACCTCACTTTTTTATCGATTCAAATAAAAATTATTATTAAAAAATTCACAAAATTTCCTAATCTTTTCTCAATTTGCAGTTGAAATCTTTGGAATCATAAAGGTGTACACTTTAATTCTTCTGTGGTTAACTTCTAGAATTAATTGATTTAATATAAAGCATGGTGTTTTCTCTTTCTAACACCGTTTAGTTTATATTTCTCACCAGAACAGCAAGGGAGATGTAAAGATTTCTAAGAGACCATATGAACTGTTCCCAAAAACGAACAAATTGACTTGGGTAATAGCTGGTTGTTCGTAAAACTGAACAAATTATCCTGAGGGGTTAGCAATGTAACAAATTATCTTCAAGGCTCGTGGAAGCACTGTTGTAAAGATGCCACTATATCATTCGGTGCAGTAAGCAACAAATTAGTTTTAGAAATAGATAGCATAGGCGACACTTTAGATCTTTATGTGTATATATTTAATTACAGTTTCCGCGGAAGTCCTCAATTGCTTATAAAAGCAAAGCCCATCTTTGGCTCGCAAGTCATCAACTTTGGCTACATCACAAGTTGGATAGAGAAGAAGCTGGGCAAGGAGTTTGAGAAGGTCCTCGTGTACCCCAACCTCGAGGACATCACCCTGGACTGCATGGTGGCGCCGGTAATCGACTGAAGCGCTTCAGCCTTCATTTATTCCGCTGGTACAATAAATGGCCATAATCAAGGCGATAGTTTTCACATACTAATGTGCTTTCTCTTTGTCACACTTAAGGCCTGTGTTTCGAAGATATCCTTAGTGGCGGCTAAGTGTAAAATACAACAGCTAAAAAGGAGGATCAGTTATTTTTGGCTTTATCCAACATTGCTCATTGATCACTGCGGGTTCATTCCTTTGCTAATTATGTATACCCTCCATCAGTGCAAAAGATATCAAATTCAAATATTGTCATGTTATTCATAACTTGGTAATGTTTGTCTTTCTTATTAAAAAATAAAATTTTAACCAAATAATACTAAAACATTTGTTGTGAACAAATCATTGGTTATAGATATTGAATGCATAATTTAAATCTGTTCAACAGAAACTTCTTTTGCTGACTATTCAACTATATTGATAGTTTATCAAACTGTCGCATCGGTTAGCTGTGGTTAACGCTGGAAAATGGTTTGCCTAGTAACCACGGTGTACCGATCGGCATAAGTTATGGTAAGCTGCATTGGAAACGGAGAAGTTTTGCACTCGGTTAAGTTATGGCCAAGTTTAATAAAGGTTCGGTCGGAATGATATAATAGTGGAATAAAGTTTAAAAATTGGTTTTTAAGTACAGTGAATTCTTGACCGATCTCTCTCCAAATAATCGTTTTCCCGCATTTGTCGTTTATTTCTTTAGGTCCCAAATTAATTTCATACAAAACTTGCAAGAATAGATTGCATCGATCGGTTCATTTTGCTCAATCAATCGTTTTTCAAAATGTAAACATATAAAACCATGTTTCGTAGCAAAATGCTTGGTTTCAATTAACGGTACTCGTAAATTTTTGACATTAGCAGAGATGTGCTTTATTTCAAATAAATCCATTTCAAATGGAAATGCAAAATGCAAAATGGGTATTTTCCATTTTGCATTTTAAATGCTTTTCTAAAAACCATTTTGCATTTTAAATGCTTTTCTCAATGCATTTTCCATTTTAAATGCTTTTTTGCAACATTCTTCCTACTTTCTCCACTCATCTTTTTTTCATAAGACCCAAATATCAGTCGGTCCTCAACCTCGCTATGAGAGATAATTTACATTTGTCAAGTTGCTCTCTGGTAGGAGCCCTGGCAATTGAGTGATACCATTACAAAAAATACTGATTCAAATACTGAACATGGGGCCATGACGCTGTAATATTAAATGTTAGATAGCAGTTTCTATGTTTTTACGTTGGCAACATTAGTCCCGCGCAAATTTTTTGTGGTTTCATAATCTGTAGTCATGGTTTTTTGGATTTACCATCATGTTTGTTCTACATTGATGTCCCTTATTAAATGACAAAAAAAAATTAAAATTCTATAATTATTTTAATTGTTTGACCTGAGAAACCATTTTGCATTTTCAATGCATTTTGAAAACAGGTATTTTGCATTTTCAAATGGTTTTGGGTACCCATTTTGCACATCTCTGGACATTAGTCATTAGTTGTCATCGTGCCATGGAGGTAAAGGGTCGAATGAGAGGGCCTCCATGTTGTTTTGCATCAACAGTGATGGAATTGACATGAGTGAGCCCTTCCCACATTGGCAAATCGCTGAAGCCTATGAAGGTGTTTTGAGAGTACGAAAACCTGACTCGTAAAGTACTACACAAACATAAAGGCGACGACTATTAATATTTAAAATTTGTTTTTAAGGTCCTTGACGCAGCAATAGCCTTAAAACACCGAAATCTTTTAATATTATTTGCAGATAACTGTGCAGCTCACCCAAGTGACTCGTTTTTTATATTCCCACGTTCATTGTTTTTTCAAGTCCCTTAAAAAATGATAGATTGAGGTTTCACTGTACTTTATTAATACAATGGAGTTCCGCTAAGTATTAACAGATTAAAATTAGACATTCTATAAAATGGCCAAACTGTTGCTAAGTTTGATTAGAAACAATCGCCGTGAATTTGTTAATTAATTAATACAGATTTTACCCATGAGTCCATGTTCTTCAAGTTTGCGCAGAGTAATGAGAAGATGGCGGGTGTTTGTACTGAGGGATTCCCCCTTTAAGGTTTCTGTGATGTTTTGACACTATCTAGCGTGTCACTAATACTATGTGATATTATTTAAAATTAAAGGGTAAAGCTAGATTAAACTTTTTAAAAATAACACTTGAATACAATTTTTCTTCTTAAATATTAATCATAATATTTTGTAAGAAGTTCAAATCTAACGCCCAATTTATATAATGGATTGTTTTCATACTAAAAATAATTCACAAAGTCTCGTAAATTTTTCTCAAATTGTATTCGGTAATTTAGGTTTCGCAGAGTTGCACATTTTAATTCTTCTATGGTTAACTTATGGATTTGAATAAATAAATTGGCTCTATGGTTAATAGCCGTTTGTTCGCAGTTCGCTAAACCGAACAAATTAGCTTGGGGGGTTAACCTCATTTACGTATTATTCAATTTTAGTCAATATTTTTATACTTCATTTCATTTAACTAATCAATGAGTCACTTTTAGCAGATTTGCTTAAACAAAGTTTCACAAATAAACACAATTTTTCAATGTTTTGCAACTTTTCAATTTTTTGGCGCATGGCGACAAATATTTTCAAGATTCATGTTTTTTGTTCTTTTTTTACCCTTTTCTTAAATAATCATTAACTTATAAAATTATAAATAGTAAAAAGTCATTTTATAATATTATAAATAATATTATAAAATGACTTTTTCACATTTCATTAGGGAAATGTATTTTTGTTTTTTATCTTTTAAATTATTTTTATTATCTGTACAAACTAGCTACATATTTTACAATACATGATGTATTTTTCCTTATTTAGCTTGTGTACTTTTACGAAAAGTATTATGTTGTACTTTCATGACATATTTATATTGTTCGGGTCAACTTATTAATGTTACCGCCGATGCATTTTTTTATAATAATATAAAATTAATGTTTAAGTAATTTACAAAAGAATATAATAATTTGACTGAAAACTCTTGTAATTTATCTGACTGTACCATTAATATCTAATAAAATAAATTGTTGAAATTTAAACTTACAATAGTACCTACCTACCTAATATAGAAAAAAGAATTAAGATTAAATTAATCTATGTACATTATATGTATAACTTTTTTTTACTACATAAATTTTGAATGCTCACAGTCCATTTTTGTATAAAATGTGTTACAAATTCCAGTTTTAAAAATAATAAATTCTAAACATTTTTTTTACATATGATAATCTCTCAGTCCGTTTTTGTATAAAGTTACATTATTAAAATCTCAGTTTTCTACTTTTTAATCCGCAATTGTCACAAATAATGTTAAAAGTAGTGATTATATATATAGTAAATATAATTTGGCACTGTTTCATCAAAGTAAACAATATTCATCGACATGGCTAGCTTTTTTTTTTAACTGTGTCGTGTTTATTTATCTTGGTGGTCGTTGGCGTTTCTAGTGATTTTGATAAAATGAGAGTGATCCTAAATTTGAATGTGGAAAATTTTGTCAAACAACGATTCCCTTTAGTGATCTGTAGCGTTTGTGGAACAACAAAATCCCGGGCCCCTAGGCAACCTCCAACCTTTACGATTAATGAAAATAACACATTTCATCAATTTATTAATCAGTTAAAACTAATGATAAAGGAGTGAGTGTCACTGTCGGAAAATTGTACGCTTTTTCGCCTCACAAATTGATAAACTTCCTCTTCCACCTTTAATGGGGATGTTGTAGTTCCGCTGGCTCTGAACAGTTGTGAATGCTGTTGCTGTATCACATTATTTAATTTGTATAAACTTGAAAAAACTCTACAAAAACAGCTACCGTAATATGGGGCGACTTTTGAATCAGCTGTGACTTTGATCATCGCCGATTTCTGCATAATTCTCGTTATTATTCGGAAATTATTCGCTTCTTTTAAATGATTTTTTTGTAGGCAACGTGGATACGATGACTCTTCGTGAATAAGTGTCAAATTAGTTGGATTCTACATCATTATATTTAAATTAATATAATGATGTAGAATAATTGTGAAGCTGTCTTTTTTTTAGATGTTTTCAGACAAAGAAAAATGTAAATACATTTTATAAATTCCTCAATGATTATAATAATTTTGTATCATTTGTATTGTAAAGTATATCAGTGTCTATCGATATATATAACTACTTGAATATTCGAATTTTGAATTCAATAGTTTAAACATGTGCAATGTAGATGATATAAAATTATCAGAAAGAAATGATTATATAAAAAAGTTATTTAGTTTCAAAGTTGGAAATTGATTAAAATCACCCCATTTTACGGTGCAAATACAATTGGACAGTAAGAGACTGCACATATCATGTGGTACAAGCGTGCTGATGTTAGGTTTTTGGCAGTAGTGGCATGTGAAAGAAATAAAGACCAAAATGCCATTTACAAATTTTATTTCAAATAAACTCGGGGATCGTTACTTAAAATCTGTCGGGTACCTACATTATATATTGTACTTTTGATATTTTGTCCTGTAAGGCCTGGGCCCAGGTTATTTGCCCATTCTGCCCGGGTGTTCCTCCACTGATCTTTAGTATAGTCTTCCATTTCACAATAATGCTTATTATTTAGTCTTCCTTGAAAAAAAAAATTGTAAAAACTGTTAGTTTTCTGTAACCTACTGCATAAACAGTTATTTATCTATTTGCCGCTACCATCACTTTATTCTCCAACTGAGTGTGTTTGCAGACTGAAAAGTCTATAAAGTTAGGTGGCATTTAATACGGCATATAAATACATAACCTGGCCTAATAATGTACGACTGAAATTTGTAAAATTTTGAAAAGGATCTTTTGCGCAATATAATATGTACAATTTTTTATAACTTTCTTTAAATGAGTTAAAATACACACAAATATAAATTATGCATGAAAAAAATTATAAAAGCAACAAAAAAGTTACCAAATTAATTTTATCGCAATTTATGTAAGCGCTTCATTTAGATTTCTCTATTGTTTACTAATTGTATTATCTGGTTTTTATCGAAGTTTCTTCATTGGTGAATATAAAAATAAAATTATATAAGCTTTCGCAATTTGTGAGTGCAATAATTAGTTTGACTAAATTTCTATTATTATTTACTAACTAACTGACCATCACGCCGTTTCCGCAGGGGTAGGCAGAGAGGACGGACGGCCAAACAGTTCGGTCTTGGCATATACTTCTTGCCTCATTCACATTCATACATACTCTTCTATTATTCTGACTCTTGACATGGCCCGACTCGAATATCTGTTTCATTCGATCGTGCCATGTCTTCCTCGGGCGTCCCCGACTTCTGCTACCATTCTATTATTATAAAAGAAAAAAACCTTTTTTATAAATACAAACCCCTTCCCTGTAGCTATGATGTACCTCGAATAAATATTTTATTTCTGAAGAAGCTTAGATAATTTTTCATTATGAATAATTGTTTAATTTTGTGTGATAATCGTTATTAGTTTGTGATGTCAGTGTCTGTACATTATGCTTTACTTATTCATGTGTGGATACATTACCGTTTAGTTATTATTTTGTGGACATATTACATAATTTTAGTTATTATGTTGTGAACATTTTAAGCTTTTAGTTATTATTTTGTGGACATCCTACACAATTTAAGTTATTATTTTATAAACATTCTATGTTTTAGTTACTATTTGGTGGACATCCTACACAATTTTAGTTATTATTTTGTAAATATTTTATGTTTTAGTTAATATTTTGTGGACATTTTATTGGACGGTTTAGTTATTAAATTGCGGATAGCCAATGACACAATCAACCAGGCATTATTTTGGATATAATTAGGGTTAGTGACTTTTTCCATTTCCAGGTTTTTTCACATCACAAATAATTGTTGATAAACATTTACATTTAAATATTTAGTTTGATACATTTTTATGAATAATCTTTCCCTTATAGCCCGTCATCCCACGGGTCGGTGAGCTATCAACATAAACCGAATGCTGCAAGACCGTTACCTTAAAATAGCAAACTTAATTTTTTGCGCAGGGTCTTGAAGCATTCGTTTTATGTCGATTGTTTACCGACCCGTGGGACGACGTGCTTAGAAATAAATATTACATTATTGAATACTGTAAAAATATCCAAAATAATTTAAGTTTCTCCCATTAACTCAATAAATACATCACACAAACATGCCAATACAATATATTTATTAAATTAAATAAAGTTTGTTTGTTGTTGTAAATTAATGTATTTTTAAAGTTCATTAATAATAAAATGTAAGTGATATTGAGGCTATATTTCTTCTTGTTGTTGTTTCTGATAGAAGATTTTGGATAAATTCATGCCATCATAGGATCGTCATAATATGAAATAATTAGTTTGTGAATTTAAAAGAAAAATAATTTAATAATGTAAAATTTAGGCTTTCAAATTTTTTGTAAAACCTTTGTCTTTTTCTCTCTTTTTTACTGTTGCAATACTAGTATTGCCAAATTGTAGGGACCCCAAATCTTAAAGATTATAATAAAATTGTGCTGTGGAAAAATATGCCTATTTCTGATAGTGTTTGGTTAGGTTTTGCATCAAATGTGGTTTGTTCAATTTATTATGGTGTTTTGAGTTGAAAAATGTTTATTTTGTAGTAATTTTTAAATCACTTTGTGCACCCATAGCACATTAAAAGCTTGTGTTTTGTATTTTTAAAACATACAATATATATATATTTTTTAATATATCATACCGAGATGGCATTAGGTTACGCAGGGTGTGGCAAAACAAACAATGTGGTTTATTTTATTTTATTCAGTACATCTTGCCGTTTTATGCACCAAGTCCTAAAGAAGACATCTGAAAGATGATGGCCCCCAGCAGCGATACATTGATGAAGGCAATTTCTGAAGTTTTCGGCCGCATTTTGGAACATCTCGACGGATATAGCGGCAATTTCCTCACAGAGTCGATCCTTAAGTTCTTCCAAGGTGTGAGGACGACGTTAAAAACATTTTCCTTCAGGTAGCCCCACAGAAAGTGAAGTCGCAAATGCTCAAATCAGGTGAGCACGCAGGATTGAAGTGCAGCCAGAAGGCCTCCTGGGTGGCAATGAAAGAACGGCCATTTTTAAGAAATTTGCGGACGGCGTAGCCATTGTGTTGTCCGAACCAAACCATGGAAATGGCTGAAAACGGCATAACCCTTCCGACACAACGAGACCCCTCACAGGTCCCTCCTCCAACCATACGGGATGTATCGGCCCTTTAAGACTGCACTGTCAGTTTTGATGCACACTGTATCTGCATTAACCTTTCCCTTACTGTGTTAAAAAAATACACGCATTCCGGTGCTGTGTAGTCAATACACATCTCAAAATAAGCGATTTAATATCGGAAAAATATGAATATTCATAGCTAATCGATTATGTTTATTATATTTTATATAAAAAAGGGATAATAATTGTAATTTAATTGCTGAAAACATGAAAAAACCATCGGCAGATGCCAAAGAAACGTGCGAGGGGTCCACATCTATCGACGGTTCGCGGCCAACTGGCTAGCGGCTGGCACAAACACAGCTGTGCGGTCGTAGGTATCGATGGTCTAAATCAAAAACTACAACTGCAGAAGTGTGGATGTCTCATGTTCCCGCATAGCGAATTAAAGCGGGACATCAATAGCGTGTCATTTTCTCGCACACTCTTCGCGTATTAGTATCCCACGGTTGATTGTATTGGTGTATTTGTTCCCGATTTTTAACAAAAAACTCTGATTTTTAATTGAATTTGAAAACTATGTAATATATTATTTTTTAATTCAGTGCATAAATGTATAACGGAGGAATACCTAAAATCTGAACCCAGAATTTATTATATTTATAGAGTTATTAGAAGCAATGTGTAGTAAATACACACCACAGATAAGGAAAGGTTAAAAATAATTTTGCAGGAAAGCAATAGCAAATGTTTTGAATTATTTCAATAGAATCCAACTTAATATTTGAATGTTATAAATAATCATTGTACAGATGATACCCTCAGTATTTCCCTGGTGAAAGATCCCAATTCAGATGCGAAAAACTTGTTCGAAATGACTGTAGCCAGATGTGAATAGCCAGGTATTTCACAAACTTCCTCCTTCCCATCTCCTTCCCCCCACCACCTTCAGCTTCACAACATAACCAAATTGGGGATGTCATAGTCCCACTGCCTCTGGAGAGTTGGGACTCTTGTCCGCTCCGGGCGCCTAATGGCCTGACAATACCTAACACATTGCTCTTGAGATAACTTTTCATAAAAATGGCGTTTCACAAAAATACAGATCAGCCAAATATCATTGATTACAGTGATCATTGATCTTTTTGATAAAGAGTGCCAAAATTTATACTGGCACCAGGCGCCGTTTGGCTCAGAGCCGGCCCTGTGTGAGGTATTTACCAAAAAAAAAAAAATCAATATAATTTTCAAAGAAAAACTGGAAAAATAATAGTATTACTTTTTATAGCGCACCCCATCGCTATCACAGTACCTACGTAATATGTACCATGTTGTTTGTCTTTGTCTTAGAAGACATATGGGAAAGAAGTTATATTTGTTATTGGTGACACTCTTATTTCACTGCCCATCCTTTCAGAGAGACATGTTTTATATTGAAAACACATACCTATATATAATAATTTTTACTAGTGTGATTTCTCGTGTAGAAATTTGGATGTGTTTTTGGCATTTATTTCAGCAGATGTTTGGATCACTTCCATAGTATTTATCAAATACCATAGTTTATAATACAATATTTTCATATAAAGTTATTAATATAATATTAAAGCAAGTCACTTGCTAGTTAAAGCAAGTCACTTGCAAGCTAAAGCAAGTCACTTGCAAGCTAAAGCAAGTCACTCTCAAGCTAAAGCATGTCACTTGTTAGCTAAAGCAAGTCACTTGCAAGCTAAAGTTGAGGTATTTGTAACATTGTCATCAAATTGCCAATCAACGCTGTTTTTTTTAATGTTTTTACTTTATAAAATATTGTATTGGTGATTCAATCCAGTATTGTATCTGTATGCGTTTCTTGAAAGAATTGAGTTTGTATACGTACACAGAATTCATGTTCAAATTGCGTATGTACGGGCAATGATTCTTAGGACGGGTTGTTTCGGAGAATTTGAACAATTCATCAAATTTCAACGTTCATTTTCAAGTTCTATGAAAGATTTTTTCAAGTTCTGTTTTTATTTAAGTTTTGTCAAGCAACTACCCTACAATGATATAATAACAGAACTTGAATAGGACTTTAACAGAACCCGAAAATGAATATTGAAATTTGATGAATTGTTCAAATTCTCCGAAACCACCCGTCCTTAATATTTTATAGCATAATTTTCAAAAAGTCTTATTACCTAAAACAATTAAATTAGCGCCATCTATGAAAGAGCACATTATGATTAATTCCCTTAACGGGAATCTTTCACTGATCGGCCATTTGATGACAATGTTACATTTGAATTTCTGTGAAACACTCAACCTCTTTTCATTCTTCGTAATATGTACATATTTAAATTGGAAATATTTTTTTTCTTACTGTGATTGGGTAGTAAGTATATTTTTCGTGCCACTGCAATTTACCATTAGGCTTGCATCGATTCTTATTCATTCTAAAAATTGCAACGAAAGTATAAGTTGTGAATTGAAATATGTACCCATATTGAATTTGTCATTAGTATTATTATTTTTTACCTCGATGGAAAATAAATGTGCTGTGTTCTAATAATCAATTTTCTTTTTAATTTCCTTTCACCCACTTTCCTTTCTTTAATTATTGTTTGATCCTGTTTTTTTAATCACTAGTTGACTTCAACTACACCAGAGGTTCCCAAAGTGGTCCACATGGACCCCCAGGGGTCGATATCAGCTTGCTGGGGGTCTATGTCAGCGAGAAAAAAATTTGGGGGTCCACGAGATTCAAATGAGGGTACATACGAGCAGACCCCCATTTACCTCAAGTCAACATTTAGGAGTTCCGTAAATGACACAATAGACCTAACACAAATATAATAAACTGAGAAATTACTTATTTGATATTTGTATTTTTATATTTCATAAAGTTGTTAATTGAGGTATATAAATAGAGTCTACATTCCTTTTCTCGTCAGAATTAATATATTCAAGCAAAACATTGCACATTCGAAGCCGCAAATTTTCCTAGTTCCCCAACTTGTTTTTGAAAAACGTCCAGGGTAATAATGACATTCAACATTTAAATGCACTTCACACAGACTTCAAAACTAAGTTTTAGGACATTTTGACTATGGAAATGCAACGTTGAAGAATCGGATATCATGTGACAAGAAGAACTGACCGGAATAAACACTGACAAAGAACTTATGGGGCAGTTCTGTAGGGATAGCTGCAGAAAGAAATTCCCGTTGCTTATCCTGCTTCGTTTTCATTTGGTGTAATAACTCAAAAGGGTGCCCCTGTCTGCACAATGTAAAGACAGAGCAACTATACCGCCACCCGGTTGTTGGACAGGCAAGGGAAGGGAATATTTTTACTAAAAAAATAAATGATTATCACATGGGACGTTAATAGTTTTAGGAAAATTCAATATTCGGCAGGCAGGGGGTCTACGGAAAAAAAAAAATTTGGCAAGTGGTCTACGGGGCAAAAAAGTTTGGGAACCTCTGATCTACACTATTCACTAATAAATGCGTTGTTACTTGAGGGTTTATAATATTTGCATCAATTCTTGAACATTTATATTATGTAAAATTAGTTTATTAATTTATCTTTGAGTCTGGAGCCTGAATTTTTTCGCCTTTTGAAATAAATAAAAATAAAGTATTATTATTTATAAAACTCATTAACCCATTACCTCCATGATTTTATTTTTATTTTTATAAACTTGAATCATCATTATAACCCGATAGTATAGACTTAAAGGAGAGCCCAAAATCAGTTTTAGAATTTTCCGCCCGCCCACCCTCTCACCAGAGCGTCTAGAAAATTGATGCCTAAACGCAACGCTTGGAGGTAACCCGCCTAAGCAAAATTTACGTCAAGTATGGGTAAAATGCAGTAAACTGTATGATTTATATTGATAATTTAAAATAAATAATTGCCATTGTTTATAATTCAATGAAAATACAATTTATTAATGGAAAATACACAAAATAACAAAAAATTCAATATTAGAAAAAAACCTTCTAGAATGAGGAAAACTAACCAAATCTAACCAAATTATTCTCTAAGTGATACCGTTCGAAGCAGTCAAAATGAAGGGTGCGGTTGCAGGCCCGGCATCGATAGACTGCTGGATTTTTTTTACATAGAGCACAACGAATTCGAGATTTGCCACGATATTTCAAATGAAATTCTTGCATTCGACGCACACGATTCCCATCTTCCTTCACACGAGAATCTCCGAATTCGGCATTGACCTGATTTGGAAAATACAATAAAAGAGTACGGGTAACCTCCACACGGAATGCCTTCTGGGAAGGTTTTCTCTGTCGCCTAGTCATCTGGTTTCCCATATCATGCTCGTACTTCCTAAAGAAGCATAGCAACTTCCATCCATTTAAAAGAGTGCTGCTCAGGCAAGATGCAAATAAAGGCCAGTACCACTTCTTTGACCGAATGTTGACCCGATAATTTTGTATACCATTATCATGGAGGTCTACCCCACCCATTCCCAAATTATAATTTCGTGTTGGCACGCTGGGCAACCGATTTTTTTTGCATGCTTCTTTCAAAACTTTGCCTTTTTCGTCTTTCTTCAATTTCTGCCAACTCTGCACTTGACTTACTGGCTCCATTCGATCATAGTTCTTGCCACTGTTACTTCACGGTTGTCCTGACCAACGGCATACGAGAATTTGGCTTTCTACGTCTACCACCGCATCAAATTCACCTGCTAGGTAAATGTTCGCTATGCGCAGAGGAAATATAGAAGAAAATGTTACCTTTAGGCAATTACTTTCCTGTCTTCAACTTGCCTGAAGCTTCAAGGTTAGGAAAGCGAACTGGCTTACATATGCCAGTAGCGCACATTCTCTTATCCTTCAGGATACACATCAAATGGTGAGATGTGAAGAAATTGTCCATAAATAACTCATGGCGTGCGGGGAACTCTATATATTCCATCATAGACAGTACGAAGGATAATCTTTGATCTAATACGGGGTCATATGTATCAGATGCTCAGGAATATGGCATTGCTTGGAAACAGGTAGCCTTCGGAGGAAGCAAGACACCAAATCTCGTAGCCAACTTTGATTGGCTTATTCTTAATGTACATCTTGCAATAATGTCGACCGAAATATGGCACCATTTGCTCGTCGATGGAAAGTTTGTGTGCAAAAACATCAATTACAAATAAAGATGGAACGTTAGTCATTATTATACCTTAGCCATTCTGTCGGTCATATCTAGATTGTTGCTATCGCAAAAATGTATGTAGCGCTTTATAAGTTCAAAATGTGGACGTTGGTTCCTTTTTTGATGACGCTTACACCCAAGGTCGGGTCAGACGAATAATAATCTGTGGTAGATGGCAATGTATTGTAGCCGGTCAACACAGAAACCAAGAAAACGCTTCAATTCGTATATATATATCTTACTGGAATTCGGTATTGGCTTTAAATCGAGCGTATTTGATCATCCTCTCAAGAATAAACTGAATCACTTCGTCATCAAAGAATAATGAAAACACTTGAAAAGCAATATAAGACTTCAGCTTTTCGTACATATCTTTATGCACCACATTCAGCGGTTCAGGAACGCAACAGCTTACTGTAGTTTTAATTTTTTGGCTGGTGGTGCATTTGAAATAGATATTCGCAAGGTATTACGACTCGCACCAGAGGATGTCGAAGGCTGATTCCAGTCAAGTCGTGATATGCCATCAAATCATCGTCAATCAGCTCTTCGTCCGTCTGTTCATCAACATTCTCTGTTTAAAAATATCCGAAAACTGCAGACTAACTATTATTTTTAATAAAAATCACCCATAAAAACACAACAAAACCGTATTATTTGAAGGCAAGCTAACCAAAAACATATGAAAACACTGTCACAGCTACCTAACTAGCTAACCTCCAAACGTTGCGCGCAGGCATCACCTGATTTCAGTGACATCCAGCGGTCATCTTATGCATATAATACTATGTTGAAACAGTGTTGTCGACTATTTCATCTTTTGATAACAATATGTGATTCACACATTTTTATTTTTTTCCGTTTTAAATTTTATGTTTTTTTTTCAAAATGGGTCTTTTTTCAGGGCTTTAGTAAAAAATATATTAAAAATAGAATAAATTATAAAATTTATTGAATTATGTTAATTATTGAAAGCTAACATACCAATCTGTAAATGCTGCATAACAACTTGGTGGGATTTAGCTTTATTCACAGTGAAAAAAAAATCATACTTTTCATCTATTTTTTTGAAGCCTATAGACATCGTCATGGAGGTAATGGGTTAAGTAGCTTAACTCTTGGTGTACCGAAGCTAAATTTTCGCCGTCTGCCATCTGAATCTATATTTGTAAACATTTTTTTTTTTCAAAATGTTGTAAATTGTAATGTCTTACCAGATTATATATTTATAAAAATAGTAAATAATCTGCCATATGTAGTTTTCCCAGAATAGCTAGTTATAGTCAGAGAAATGATTTGAACATATCTTCGCACACAAAAAGTTAAATATGGCATTAGATGTACAAGTAGGTACATCGTAAAGTGTTGCATCAGTAAAGTAGTAGTCAGTAATTAGTATAAAAAAATACAAGCTCTAAAAGGATATAAAAAGTAAGAAATACAACACATATAAGTAGATATCATAGGTTATAATGCCTTATATATTATAGCTTTCTTGTACCTACCTTCCATTCCGCCACCTCCGCATATCCATTACTAACTTCACGTAATTTCGGTACAAGCGAGTATGTAAAATGTTCAATGCTCTTTCCACTTGAACGAGTGGTTCGACCCACTCGTTATTCGAGTGGAATGACTTTTGACGTTTGACGTAAGTGTGTATCTTGGACGAGACTCAAGATTTAGAATGTCGATCAATGTGTGTACTTTCGACGGTGATTGCGAGCGGCCTGGATTGGAGAATCGATACCCTGGTATTGTTACATTTGAACAGGATTTTGGAACTAAATAAATGGAGATAATCGAGTTTAGTGAAATTTCGACATTTTAAATCTACAGTACAATCAAATAAATTTTAACTGGAATCTTTCCTTAGATATAATGCAATGTACAAAATTAAAACAGAAAAGTTTTTAATTTCCCTATTGCTAATGACGATACATTCTCAAATTGTACTCTGAGATTTTCCTCAAACATATTTGAGTATAGTTTGCGCTTAGTGAATTAAAAATCCAGTTTTTGTTTTCAGAAATTTTACTTTGTACTGGAAAATACAAAATATTAATATTATTTAAACTAGGACTTAGTTAAATTACACATATAAATGTTTGGTTACTTAGTAACATAACTGTTAGATCACCATCACGCCTTTTCACTAATGGTCTTTCAAACAGCTCGGTCTTAGCACACACTCCTGCTTCATTCACATTCATACATGATCTCCTATATGACTTTCTAGTTTTCAGACTCTACATGGCCCGACTCAAGTGTTTGGTTTGTTTGATAATTAAAGCTCAAAACTATTAAAGAAGCGCGAGCCGAACCACGAATTATGGGAAAGGAACGAAGCAACTGCAAGCTGCTTTTCGCCCCGTTGCGCACATAGCTCTGGAGTTGCGAGGATTGCGTAAACGGCATTTATAGGCGTTTATTAAAAAAGTGTGATACCTCTTCATTCCTAGGAGTGTTCCTAGGAGATTTCCCATAATTTTGTATGTAGTATAAGGCCCGTATAAATGAAGATTTTTCCAAAATTGGAAGCTTACGGAGATTTTCGATGGCGAGGTTGATTTCGAAAACACTAATAATTTATATGATTGGCTAAATGTTCGCGTTAGTTGTACTCTCGAATGAAAAATCGCTAGAAATAAGGAACTCCGGCCCTTTTTTAACCAATTATTATTATGTATTTACCTTCTAACTTAAATACCAGTATATACATATTTTTCAAGTTTTAATTTTTCGGGTCTCTAAAAATCGCACCAAATCTATGAACGGGACGAGTCACGTTACCAGTCTCAAAAAGCCTACTTTCTTTACTCTAGAATTTTTTTTTTTTTTTGGAATTATTTTTTATTTTTAATAATAAGTTTACATGGTACATAATTCATTTTACATCTTGGGTTTTTTTACTACTCTTCCATTGAAAGCATTTGCTTGTGTATGGAAGGGGAGTGTACATAAATGTTGTTGTTAGTTAGTACTTAGATAATTCATTGTACATAAATGTATGTTTGCTGTAGTATTTTTTTTTGATAGTAGTGAAGGATAATATATTAATATAATAAATTTTAATAAAGAAAGAAAGTTATGGAAAACTAAGGATATTTGTGAGATTAATTAAGTGACAGTAGTTTTTTTTTTCAGAATATTTTTAAAGTGTCTCTTGACAGAGAGCAGTATTTGGGTTTTATCATTAATGCTTCTGATTTCTTCTGGTAGACGATTGAAAAAAGTTCTTCCCTGGTAAGTATAATGATGTTGTGCAAAAGACGTATTTAGTTTTGGGCATAGAAAAACATGTCTAAGTCGCGTTCTGTTTTCATTTAAAAATTGATATTTATCTTTTTCTTTTATAATTTGGATTAACGAGTTTTTAATATATAGGTCTTTAAATGAGGTACTTGAAATTCTTCAAACAGGCGTTCTGTTGGGTAGTCAAAGGATTTTTTTAATATAATTTTAATAATTGTTCTTTGTATAATTTCAATTGGAAGAAGGTTACATTTATACGCGGATCCCCAACTAATAATAGCGTATTGTAAAGTGGATTGAACTAAGGCATAGTAAATTAAATATAGATTTTTTATCGACAGAAAGTTTCTAATTCTTAAAAATATATATATTAATTTTCTAATTTTTTTTACTACTTGACATATTTGTTCCTTCCATTTCAGATTTTTATCAATAATTACTCCTAGATATTTAATTTCATTTGTTGTTTTTAGTACTGTACAGTTTGATTTGCAATAGTTTTGGCTGTGAATTTTAGTATTATTATGTATGACAATGTTAAAATTTTTAGTAGTATCATTTGTATGGATTGCAAATGGAATTACAAATGTCTTTTCATTATTAAGTGACAGTAAATTGGTGTCAAAAAAATTCTTGAGCGTGTTGATGTCTTCTGTGGCCTTTAATTCTACTTTTTCCCAAGTCTTATCACTTATTATTAATACTGTATCATCGGCGTATGACGTGATTTGACCATGTAAAGGTTGAAAAAAAATATCGTTTACATATATAGTAAATAGAATTGGTCCAAGCACTGTACCTTGGGGGATTCCAAAGCTTGTAATCTCTTGATCACTTTTAACACGATTGATTTTTACCACTTGAGGACGGTTTTTTAAGTAGTCGGTGATCCATTTAATCACGTTGCCTTTTATGCCGATATTATTCAATTTTTTTAATAGCATCTCATGGGATATGCTATCGAATGCCTTTCTAAGGTCAATAAATATACCTGCACATTTTTTACCTTTATCTAATGATTCGTGAATGTATGAAGTTACGTTAGCAATAGCATCTTGTGTGCTGAGTGATTTTATAAAGCCAAACTGGTTTTTGTGTAATATTTTATTATTATCTAGAAAATTTACCAATTGTTTTTTTACTATTTTTTCAAAGATCTTTCCTATATTAGAAATTAGACATATTGGGCGATAGTTCGTTGCTTGATGTGGATCTCCAGATTTGTAAATAGGTGAGATTAAAATTACTAGGTAAAATGTTAGCATCTCGTCACTAATGTTATTGTATTGAACCAAAGTGCAAAAATACATCCACGATCGCATCTGAGATAAAATAAAAAAACAACATTTTCATCGATTAAACAGTGGACATTGTTGACCATAGATATATTACTCACGTAGATTGGTTGTGATGTCAAAATCAGTAGAAGTCACACCAACCGAACGGTGTATTTTAATGTGTTTTATTCGTTTTTATGACGATTTAAAAATTCTACGTGTAATGTATAATTATGCTCGTGGTATTTCTCCGTACTAACTTATTTAATAATAATAATAATATATATATATATGTATGTTGAATTACGTTTTTAGTTTTTAATAAGACTTTGAATACTGTTCACACATACCCTTTTAAACATTATTTTCTTTTTGTGTATACTTACTCCTGCCATAAAGACGAGCTCCTGTAGCTCACCTTATGGAGTAATAGAATAATTAGAAAAAAAAACATACCATTATAATTAGAAACTTTCTATTATTTTGTAATAAATAAATAAATACTTGGATGATTTTTAAAGTGCCGTTTCTGTGAAAAATCACCTCAAGATATGATGGTTCGAAGCTTGGAAGCTCAAAGATTAAAAGCTCAAAACTCAAAGCTTAAAGCTCAATGTTTGAAAGCACCCAACTCGAAACCCAAAGCTGAAAGCCCAAAGCTTGAAAGCACAAAGATTGAAATCTCAATGTTTGAAAGCACCAAACTCACAAGCCCAAAGCTTGAAGGCACAAAGATTGAAATCTTAATGTTTGAAAACACAAAAATTGAAATCTCAATATTTGAAACCACCAAACTCAAAAGCCCAAAGCTCGAAAGCTTAACGCTTGTAAGCTTAAAGCACGAAGTTTGAAAGCACAAAGCTTGAAAGCACAACTCATGAAAGCACAAAGCTTAACGCTTGAAAGCCCAAAGCTTGAAAGAACAAAGCTAGCATGCCCAATTGAAAGCTTGAAACTTAAATTTGTAAAACAAATTCTGTATTTTTACACTATTGCCAGAGCAGGATTTCTTTGGGATATAATAATAATAATAACATAACATTTATATAGCGCAGTTTTGTGTTGTTTCACTTCAAGTGCGCTTGACTATAATAAACTTAAAATAAAATTTCCTATTGTGTTCCTTTAAAAAAATTAATTACATAACATGAAATAAAGAATAAACGGTTTACACAAAAGCAGAGAATAAAATTTAACAATAACAGTGCTATTTTAGTAGAGGACAACAATAAAAGACAGTGACAGTGCACGAAAAATAAGAACTTTAAAATTAAAATATTATATAAAACAGGAAAACATTAAAATATTATATAATAGGTGGACATTAAACATAAAAGTACAATAAGGAGGAAACCGAAACCAAACAATTACCGGAAAACTTCAAAACCTGGCTTTTTATAGTATATTAAAAAAGAAGCTTAGATTCATGAGAATATAAATGATTTTAAATTATTAAATATGATTTTTTGAATAATTTTGTTTTTAAAACCCGTTTAAATTCAGCCAAATTTTGTATATTGGTAAGGGCTGGGGGAAGTTTATTCCAAATGAGTGGGCCAGCTACACGAAAAGAGCGATCATAGTAAACATCTCGATTTGACCGAGAAAGTTCGATTAAACGATTGGTAACATCTAGATCTGCTGACCTCAGAGTAAGCTGTCTATCGCTTAGGTTTTGTCGGACACATAATTCCGATATATAGGCTGGCGCCATTCCCTGCAATGCTTTGAAGGTCATTAAGCAGATCTTGAACTCTATTCTTTCAGGGCATCGCATCATAATATATTATTCCCCCAAGTTTGGGCTATGTCCTTGATATAAAACACGCAAGTTCCAAAATAATGTATACAATTATTATCTCATCTGCCATAGGTCCATAGGTGGTATTAATTTCGAGTTCGCAAACTTCGCAAGCTCTTAGTTATAATTTCATAATTCTAGTTTTTATTATTATCGCCAAGGTCCCTGTATCTTTTCAGACCAAATCACATGCAAATATGTCAGAATTGCTCTGTTATTTCGGTTCATGGGTAGGTGACTAATAAGTCGTAATAATGTGTTCGAGGAACTGGGACAGGAGAGCCAACGTCCCTTCTCCTCTGACTATAATTACGAATGCAAATCCTAATTGGATTATTTCGTTTTGGCATTTGAAATCGGACGAGGGATCGGATCCTTCTCGCGAAACAATAGTGTCCTATTTATTATAATCCTCCGTCCTTTTAGAAGAAATTTTGCCCCAAATTCCAGTCTATAATTGGGGTGATTTGGGCAATGATCTATTTTGGACAGATTGTCAGAAATTAGAATATCCTGCCGCGCATTATTGGCACGCTATTTTGTCTACAACGTTAAAGAGTGGTAGATACGCTCAGTATTGCCCTAGTGGGAGAACATAATTCAGAATCGCTCGAAATGGCTTTAGCCGTGACACAACATTAAAAAGTTAAACATAGTCATCAAATGCGATGAAAAAATGCTAACCTATTTATTTTATATTTATTTATTTCTATACATACATTACAGTGTCTACCAAATATTTACATTTGTATATAATACATAAATTTAGAACCAGTGGCGGCCGGTGGTCAAAATATGTGGGGGTTCACCGGATTACAACATTAAGTCATAAAATAAATTAAATAAAGGTACATACCTATTTATAAAGAAGTTCTATTCTCTGTTCATTTTGTTTAGCAAAGACCTCTATCAATGCTTAACACTGATAGTGCGTTCAGTCTGTCCTGGCTCAACGTGTTAAAAGATTTTATTCTTTTTAACGTTGAGAAACATCTTTAGCTTTCAACTGAGGTCATTCCAAAGGTCATGAATGGTGCACAAAAGTTTTAGTAATTTCACAGTCTCGGGAAAGTCTTCTAATAAACAAGTACTATAAAAAAGTTGTAAAATTGATAAAGCGCCGTTAGATTTAGAAAAATCGTCGCGGGCGTAAATTGCACAGAGTTTACCTTTTAGGTACTGAACTTTATTTAGGAAGTCATACGTTTTAAGCGTCACATTGAAATCATGTTCTGGGAAATTTGACCTGTATCGATTTTTATTAAATAGCTCATTATGGTGTTTACCTTAGGCACGGTAGCCTGAATCCAATTGCATTCTGATGTCAACTTTTCCTAAAACCTTTAAGCTCAAAACTTTTTGTAAATGTAAATGATAAGAATTATGTTTTTTGATTTTTTCAGAAAGGTGAGTTACATCAGTAACACCGCTGATTGTCCCAACTGAATCAACATCGTAAATTAAACACGTAAAACAAAATAAACTATTCAATTGATCACATGCACAGAGCTACAAGCTTTGTTATACATTGTTTTGTTAAATGATCGAGTAAACTTCTTCGATCCAGATTTGCACTCTTGTTTTATTATCAGTTCAGGTTTTAGGTGGACCGGCATTTTTTATTATCACTTTGTTTTCAAAACTCGACCTATTATTCTTAATGTATTCCACATTCAAACTCATTCTTAATTTATACGTTGAACAAACACAAAAGTAATCATAAATTAGTATAACATGCAATTGATATGCCTTATTAATAATTGATATACAAGATCGATATAACCTGCAATTAAACTTCAAAACTTTCTCAGAGTAAGAAAAGTTTTAAATTCAAGAGACAATGCCTGGCAACGGCGAGTACTGACTGAACTGATAATAAGTAATCTGACCATCACTCATCTCTTAATGACAAGTTTTATCCTGTATGCTTGTATCGAAGAAGTGTAACATTCGCTGAAAAATAGCAGATGGTAAATTGAAACAACGATATCGACAATAATATCAAACATACGCGTTTTAGTTTAACTTTCTACTGAATAAACCGTTCCTTCTGATGTGGTGGTAAAACTCCGAACGCCGTTCTTGATATGGTATTATTTGCAAAGAATAGTATGTAATGGTATGGACCCACGCTTTCGACTGTTCCACAGAATATGCGACAAAGCAGTTAAATTTTGGATCGCAATCGAAAACGAACTGCTACGAACATAGGCACAAGTCAAAGTCGGTCTGCAAGTTAAGCGCGCTTAATAAGTAGGTACCTTTTGAATGAGATATTATAACCGAACCGAGTTTCGTATTGTGATTAGCCATGTCGGAAATCTTGTTGGTTGTTCGGCGCTCGGGAGCACATATTAGCTGGCCGCCACTGTTTAGAACTGTTGTTAATGTTAATATGGTGTTTTATGCTGGGTGTGAGGTAGGTTTGAATAGGTGACACTGTGGTGGGTAATGTTATATGTTTCGTGAACACCTCACTGGGAGAACCTGTGCTGAGGTGTTTACGTGGTTATGATTAAATGGTACATGTTTTTATGTGTATTGGTTAAATTTTCTTATATAAGTGTAAGTTGAGATTTTAAATTTTTTTTTTAAATGGTTATTGTACGTAAGCTATGTAAGCTATTTAAAATACCATCACTTTTCACAACTTTATATCACTTTTTAAAGGTGTGTTGAATTGTCATTGTGTTGTCCGGTTACCACATTATATACAGGGTGTCCGGAAACTCGTAGTACAAGCGGGAAACTGGTGAATCTACATCACATTTGGAGTCGATTTTGTAGTATATTTTTTTTTATTTGAGCTTTCGTTATCGAGTAAATCGAGTTTGAAGTTAATTTTTTTATTTTTTTTAATCAAATTCTTATAAATTATTACTGAAGATCAAAGTACCCAACTAATTAAAACTATTTGATAGTAAAACAAATGAAGAAACTCGGATTTGAAGCATTATTTTGAAATCACCCTTCATTTAACCCGGTTTAATCATAAAATATTTCTGCTCTGCAGGGTTAAAACATCTGTTATTCAACCCTAAACACCAGAAAAAACTTTAACCCTAAAATAGCCGAAAAATTTTTTTTTTTGGTTTTATTTTTTTTTTTTTTGAAAATGCTCAAATCAAAAAACTTTATGTTTTTTTGGGTTCCCCATGTGGTGTAGATTCTCCAGTTTCCCACTTGTACTACGAGTTTCCGGACACCGTGTATAGGTAAGTTTATTGACAAATTCAATATTTTCCTGTGCCAAAACACAGATTTATTATTTATTTCAGTTTTATCGTAAAAAATCAAGTGACGGAATTAGATATATTTACCAACCTTTTATACATAAAGGCTAAAATGTTGTTTTAGCGACTGAAATCCGATACGACTAGACTAACCGAAACCATTTCTTAATAATGTATTCCTTCACGTTTTTACCTACATTGTTTTAAATGTGTTTTTTTTCTGAGTGAAATCTACACATTTCAATACGTTGAAATCACATTTTCGCATTTTTTTATATTTCTTGGTAATATGTTTAACATTTTGGGCACGTTATACTCTAGGGTTCTCGGTCTGTGTGTATTGTTGTTTTTAAAAAAGCATGCCTTCATTTTTTGTGAACCTAGTGTCATGCTCATGTTCCACTTTCCTCTAATATCCAGAGTCAGATAAGACTAATTTATATAGCGCCGTTTTCTTAAAAAAATCGACTCAAGGGCGCAAGGACTGAATCAATATTTTGTCCCATGGTGAGGCCTGCACAGGCATGAGATTTATATACTGGATTATGTAATAAAACGTTTTGAATTCAAATTTTAAACATCAATTATTTTTAAATAATGGTTCATGTATACACGGGTGTCCGGAGGTAAAATGCACTAACTTTGGGAGGTGATTCTACATGATGGTTGAAGTAAAAAAGGTATTTTTCGGTAACTTTATTCGAAATTCCAACTTTTTTTTCAATACTGAAATATTTTTCCATAGAAGAATATTTATTCTCCCTTACAAACAATTCAACTTTTTTTACCTAAAACTACCTTAAAACGTTTAAATTTCGATAAAATTATCGAAAAAAAATCGTTTCTACTTCTATAATCATGTAGAATCACACACCCCCCACCCCGAAGTTAGAAGTTAGTGCACTTAACCCCGGACACCCTGTATACCAACCATGCTCCAAGCATATTTTTTCATCGTCAATTTACAATTCGATGAATTTTGAAGCAGCGACCTCTGGGCCCAAAGACAAGGACCTCGCCACTCACGAAGGTTCGATTTTGTTCCTGATAATATAGGTTACATATTTAAGTTTTTTTTTCCATATTCGGGGTGGTAAGGAAATTGGGGGCGTAAAGTGAAAACATGTTTTTTTGAAAAATATTTTTATTTTATTTCTGGAATCAACATCAAACTCCTTATAATTGTGTATGTGCACGACTAAACATTTCTACACATACTCGCTATTCAATATAACTATAATTTATTCACATATTAAAATAAAATTAATTTCTTAAAATAACTCTTCTATTTTCGTCTATGTACATATCACAATTTAAGGCATTCTTCAGAAGCACCACACGGAGAAAAATGAGTATTGCTGATTTATTAAAATCCTGTTAAAAACGGGATAGCTTGCCGTTTCCTAATAAACTTTTAGTACATTCATAATATATCGGAACACGTGTTCATGCACATGCGTTTGTCCTGATAATACACAATGATGAAATGCAAAAATAATAGAATTTTAATGAGCACGTATTCCGATATCACCGTAACACATACGCGTTTTACTAATAGTTTATTCGGAAACCTTTAATTTTTCCGTTTTTAAACGGAATACGAATAATTTGAAGATTTTCTTAATAAATTAGCAATATTTTAAATCTGTGTGTTTTCTCCGTGCAACATTACAATAGATCGAAATAATTATTTTGATTTTCGTAAAAAAGGGATTTTATCATAAAATGAATCAATAATTAAAAAAGACTAAAAAGTTATGTATTTTTCTCGGTCCATTAAAATTGTAAAGAATAATTAATCTTCAATAATAATTGCAATTACAATGGACTCTAGATTCATACGAAAAATGATTTAAACAATTCTAATTGTGTCGCGAAGAGCGAGACTTAAAATTACAGTTCTAACGAATGCGCTTGTCTCGCAGTGTGAGACATTCGACCGGCAAGGGTTAACAATAAAAAAATTGTGAAGCAAATTTACAAGGAACTTTTATTATGTTACACAATGAATTTATTTTGACAGTCGAAGTTTTTTGGAACCTCCAACAATAATAAAAATCCGCAATAAAACAAGCTCATTTATTTTCCTTACAAATATTTGTTCAGTATACGTCACAAATTTGGTAAACTCAATTCTTTGAATCGAGGTTTACAATATAAACTATTTTATTAAAAAAATAACTAAACATATTATACAAAAGCGAAATGTTAACCATTTGCTAGTGAGATCTCTTCAATATACTTCTCTACTCGCGTTTTATGTCGGAGTTATAAATAATATTTATTTATTTGTCAAGAATATTCTTATTTAATTACTTATTAATCGAAATAATCTGAGGAAAAACATATCGTATCTATGTATATGTATATTTAGCACAAGTTTGGCACTGTGAATTCACAAAATAAATATTTTATGCATTACAACACACATCCATTATCATTGCGGGAAAGTAAAATAAATAATTGTTAGAATCCGCATAAATTTAATAAAATTATTGATAAATGGCGTTGTTAAAAGGTTAGTTAGTGAATGAAAACGTTTTAGTAAAGATATTACGTTGTTTCAGGATTTTATTGTTTTAAAAAATGTGACTTTGTTGCAAGATTTAATTGTTTTATAAAATGTGACTTTGTTGCAGGAATTTACAGCTTTATAAAAATGTTGCTTTGTTGCAAAATTTAATTGTTTTATAAAAATGTGACTTTGCTGCAAGATTTTATGGTTGTATAAAAATGTGACTTTGTTGCAAGATTTTATTGTTTTATAGAAATGTTACGTTGTTGCAAGATTTAATTGTTTTATAAAAATGAGACTTTTTGCAAGATTTTATGGTTGTATAAAAATGTGACTTTTTTGCTAGATTTTATTGTATTATAGAAATGTTACTTTGTTGCAAGATTTAATTGTTTCATAAAAATGAGACTTTGTTGCAAGATTTTATGGTTGTATAAAAATGTGACTTTGTTGCAAGATTTTATTGTTTTATAAAAATGTTACTTTGTTGCAAGATTTTATTGTTTTATAAAAATGAGACCTTATTGCAATATTTTATTGTTTTATAAAAATGTGACTTTGTTGCAGGATTTTATTGTTTTATAAAAATGTGACTTTGTTGTAAGATTTTATGGTTTTATAAAAATGTGACTTTGTTGCAGGATTTTATCGTTTTATAAAATGTGGCTTTGTTGCAGGAACTTACAGCTTTATAAAAATGTTGCTTTGTTGCCACATTTAATTGTTTTATAAAGACGTTACTTTGTTGCAAGATTTGATTGTTTTATAAAAATGTGACATTGTTGCAGGATTTTATTGTTTTATAAAATGTGACTTTGTTGCAACATTTTATTGTTTTATTAAAATGAGACTTTGTTGCAGGATTTTTGAAGGATTTTACCGTTTTGTAAAATGGTAAAACTGTCGTAGGAATTCTTATATGATTTCACTATTTTGTCAAAATGTGACCTTGATGCGAGTAGGTATTGTTAAAAATAGCACACACAAAATCTCAAAAAAAAATAAACGAACAGTTAATTATATTTTCCAAAAATATGCAGTTTGGTGATTCAGGGAATTTAATATATTCGAGTAAAGTATACGCTCTTTTTCATGACGAGTTATTTATAAGTAATAATTTTATATCAAGAAATTAGTAGGAATAACAAAAAATTAAATGTATATGTGTATATGTATTGCCACCCAACACTCTCAATTAGTGGGGTGTCATAGTCCACTGGCTACAGAGAGTTGGGACTCTTCATCACATAAAAAACGACTTCCTGAAATGATATATCTATGTTTATAATATAATAAAGATTTACAAGTTACAACCCTCTAATTTTCCTCTAATCAATCTGCCATTCATTAAACTCTATTAGAATTTACAAAAATATAACTTTTCAAATTAATTACATTGTCTAAATAATGACGTCATCACATATCCCCGCATTCTGCAACCGTTCAACTCTCGTAAGTACGATTTTGTAATTTACAATATATTTTTAAAACAATAAATATAAATTTACATTTCATCAGCTCACCGGATTTTTTTTACAATTTCATCGACAAATTATTGTCTAGTGTTGAAGGTGATGTTTAAAAATATAATTCATAATAATCATTAATACGATAAAAGTGGTACTAATGTTACATTACAATTTGTAGGTACTTAATGTATTGTGATTCTTTTGAGTTGTGTTCTCTTGATGAAAATGATTTAATGAATTCATTCGGTAGACAAACTCTTTTGTTTATTTTATAATCTTCCCCTGTACTGTAATTTAGTTTATATATTTATTGTCCTGATGAAGGTTGAAATCAACCGAAACCGAACGACGCTAACGTATAACTAAATTAAAGTGGTTTTAAACAAAGAACTTTTCTATTTTGTATATACTCATGTGTTTGTTACGTTTGGCTCCTAAGAAATATAATGATTTAAACAAAGTGTTTATTGTGTGGCAAGCCACAATATAACTGATGTTTGTAAACATTGATTTTGTTACATATTTTTCGAAGGACTTAATTCTTACAAGGTGAGTTAACAAACTAATTTAACAAAATTTGTATTACAATACATTGGACACAGGATTTAAATCTGAATAAAATGTGAACTGTGATGTGATTTGATATTTAGTATATTTATCTTGTTTTATTGCACTTATAAAATACGCCCAGCTTGATGTTCTAATAACATAATAAAAAGCCCTTAATAGTATTTACAAAAATGTACAATGCACAGGAGATCGAAAATTACAATAAACTATGTAAATAATTACTTTCATCTACGTAAACTTTGTAAGTTTCAACTATAAATTACACAATATAAAGGCTATTTCAATATCTACACTATGTACATAGATCGGCTTCGCTTTATAAACTAAAATTCGTCGATCGCAAATTAATTGAGGCAAATATGGCAACTGAGAATGTCCATTTCAATAAAATAATCATTTATAACCGTTCACTTCAATGAAATTTGTATTCATCAAATACTTTAAATTGAAAAGTTGATAATACGTGGTTCAAAAAATTTATTGTGTTGTTGAATATGGCGCGCCACACGAAATCATTCCCAATAAAAGTTATTACAGAAATGATTAGAGGTTATTATTTCATGTGGCGATTCTCACAGGTTTTGATAACGTTTTCTATTACATGTTTGAATTTAATTGAAAATTGTCGAAGCACGATTTTGAATGAAGTTTTCAAAATCAATCGAGGAAGTAATGTTGTTTAACCTGGTAGTTACACCTGTATCAAATATGAGACCTGGCGGTATGCCACATAGGCTACGTCACAAATGTGATACATGAGGTTTCACAGTCGGATAAGTCGAAATTCTTTGGTGCATGTTAAAACCATCTTTTAATCTTCATTTCATCATGCTAGCGATAGTTTCAATTTTATAATAATTTTTTTGATAAGATGGCGGCTGATTATATTATTTTATCAACATATCTAAAGTATGATTCAACACTTTATAGTGAAAGAAACTTTAATTACTGTCCGTGATATATCATACACAACTGCAAATATTGTTTGTAACACTAGTATTTAAACAGTAATAATCTGAGTAACATCGGAAGATTGTACACAAATTGAAATGTTCAAGGCTCAAATTAGATGAAATCTTCACTATGTGGTTAGTAGGCAATGTGCAGTCTCTTTCTTGTTGATCTCCTTAGCTACCCTCTGCCATTCTTCAATCCTGGGAGCGCAGGCGAGGGGAAGAGATCCCAGCCTCCTTCTGGCAGAGATGAGGAACTCTCCTCTACCGGCAGCCACGCCACACTTGGAAGAAACGTGCACCCTTGCGAACCACACATCTTCCTTCTTCCGTCTTCTTCTTTTGGGGGTCTGATGGCTGCTAGATATCTGGTTCTCCACCGAATCGGGGAAGGGCCCGGAAGGAGTGACTGTAGCAGGATCCGGGTCTGCCTGGAAGGTCCTCCCTCCAGGTCCGCTGTACCTGATTAACTTGGTCACTCGAACTGTCAGCTCAGAAGTGTCGAGCTCTTTCCTTTCCTGCATGCCTACTATGATTCCGCGCGTAACTGTTAACAAAAGAAAAACACATTATTAATAAAAATCAACATTTCTTCGTACTTTTGATACATTCATGACAGACAAAGTAGACAAAAAAATGTATGATTTATTAATTCTGCGGGAAGTCGTCATGTTTGAACTCAAGTGAAGAGAGACAGGCCGCCAGTATGAGAGCTGTTGTATAAATATGTAAGGAATAACGGGACTTTATTAATACAAATTGAGATCAATTGATGGATGTTTATTATCGATGCATTCATTCCGATAACTTTGTTCTTGTGATGAATTTGAAACGAGACGATAATTTACTGCCCGGAGTTATTAGTATTATGGCATCTACATTTAGGGGATGAAAAAATAAATGGGAGGAGAGAATAATAGAAGGATGAGGATGGTTGCTAAATACCTGACTATTTAGATCTGGTCTATTTGTTGAATGCAACATTTTGTGATTCTTAATAGTGGTCTCTCTCTCTCACAGAGGACAGTCATAATCAACCTAAAAAGGTGTTTCTTTTTTTTAAATAAAACAAATCATAGAACGTAAAAAGCAAAGCTCTGCAGGCGAAAATCTTATATCTCCAAGGCCAAATCAGTAAATTTTGTCGATTTTTATCATTCTCAAATATTGAAGAACATAGAAAAAATACGTTTTAAAATCAATAAATGCTGTTGATTTTTATAGGAAAGTTAAATCCAATTTTGTCAATTAAACTTTTGCTCTTTTATAAAACGAAAACCTTTGAAATGCATCTCACGTGGATCTCAATAAAATGCTGCGCTGTAAAGGTAAAAACAATCAAAGCCGAACCACGAAATTCTATCGTTTTAAGAATATTCTTGCACATGCAAGCTTACTATTTGTGCATGTGTAAGGGCGTATGTATATGTATACGAATTGAACAGTTTATATCATTGACATGATACTCCTTTTAAATTTGGGCAGTGAATCCAATACTTCTAAAGACAAGGGAAAAGGTTAATTTATATTTATCTTTGTAATTTAACTATGAAGTGCGTTTGCAAATGACATTGTTGTGTTAATTTATATTCTGTTGATAAATTAACAATGACTTATAGCTACAGGAGTCATATTGAATCAGTTTGATGACTGTAGTAACTGGTCAGTGGACGTATTAAATAACCATAACGGTATCAAATATCCGAATCGCCTACCAATTAGTTCTTGCATCAATCAAAATCACATGGCGGCCAATTGATGGCAAACTGGTTTAAATTTACTGAATGGGCAACATATTTAATGAATATTCTTACGTAATATAGGTATACCTAAAGACTACCATCTACAAAATAACATAGAAATGTTACTTCAGAACAAAGAGATCTTCTCTACACGGAGAAAAAATAGTATTGCTAATTTGTTAAAAATATCTTCAAATTATTGGTAATCCGGTTAAAAACGCAATTGCAGGCCAGTTTCCTGATAAACATTTAGTAAATTCAAAAAATATGGGAACACGTGTTCATGAACCTGCATTTGCCTTGATAAATATATAGGGTTGTCCAAAAATGTGTTTGGGATTGACTGTTATTTTAATAACAAAATAATACACACCATGAATTACTATTATGGTCATTATTTAAATAATATTGTAGTACAATAATTATAATAATAATATTTGTTATTTCTGCTACTGGCATTATACCTAGCTCTCTCATTCAAAATTTAGAAAAATTTTATATATAAAAATGCAAAAATCAGTCATTTTAAATACATGTAGGATTACTAAAGATTTTTTAAATATTTATGTTGAGGGATCAGTAGGATTTATAGGCCCTGTTAGGAGGAATTTTAATAACAGTATATTGGGAAATCTATATCTATTCACTCTTTAAGGGCCCGCAATCCCGTTTTTAATTGGATTACAAATAATTTGATGATATTCTTAATAAATTAGCAATATTATATATGAGTATTTTTTCTCCGTGTAAAAGAGATTGAAAGATTTGGATTTTGCAAGTGAAATATTATTGAGGCAGAATTTGGCATAATAAATTATAATATGTACAAAGTAAATAATCGCTATTCTAAAACGTGGGAGTTTCTAAGACCAATATTTATCAAGTCGATAAAAAAAATCAAGTGATTTCTGAATTTCTAAAAAAACTATGAAAGACCAGTACTGTATTTTTTTCTAAAATACATTGATGTATTATATTTAGATGTGATATGAAGCGAAAAAATAGGTTTCAATTTTTTACATCCAACTGACGTCCAACTCTCCCAACGCTCTCTAACTAAAACTACCAAATCCGGTCTAAGCGCACCGCTTATCGCGTTATAATAAGTGGAACAAGTTTTGACGATATATTAGTAGGTAGTAGCGCCTCTAATTGTAGCTCTGTGCTAGAATAAGTTCTGGGAATTAAACTTGTAATTTAAGGTCACTTTGCATTTGGTCAGGTCTAGAAAGGAAAGATAAGGACTTATCTTGACATATCGACCACATTTTAAATAAATAAAATATTGCCTCCTGTGTAAGCAGAGATAACTATGAATAAAGCCAACACAAACATAACGCAATGACACAAACACGCGTCATCCTTAGTCGTTACGAGCGACAGACAATTGAATCAAAAACTTTTTTTTTTAAATTTTGTGGCCGAGTGTTCAAGGCTCTCGACTAGCAAGCCTGAGGTCGCGGGTTCAAATCCCGGCGTGCGCAAGTAAATTTGATTTGATTAATTAGTGTTATTTCATAATTTACTCATTTAAAACAACATAATATATGGTATATTTGCGGGACGCTCCAGAATGGACGATAATCTCAGTATCACCCTGACGTAAGACCACCATTCAGAATTAAAACGTTGCTTTGGACGTGTTTGGTGACTAGATCTTAATAGCCGGGTACTTTCTCACCTTCTTATTCCCCACTACCTTCAGCTTCACATCATTCTCCAATTTGGGGAAGCCATAGTCTGACTGGCTCCAGACAGTTGGGAGTAGTTGGGACTCTTGTGCGGTTTAATATTAAAAAAATAATTGTTAAGTAGATGGTAGATAATTTATTTTCAAATGTGCTCTTGTTATATTATTTACATTAATCGTTTACCGGTACTGCATGCACGTTAAAATTATGATAAAAACAAACTCAATGAAAAATTCCAGAGAATTGATAAATAAGGAATTCAAGCGAACAATTTTATTGTCGTCTGAAGCCAAAATAATAAACCATTCTGCGATAACTATTTGTTGGTTGCTCATTTAATCCTTATCAAAGGCGCCACAGGCAATCTAACTTCTCTTTCTGTTACATACGTCTTTTATGAGAAATGTTATAATGCTGCTATCAGCGGTACGCCTATAATGTTGATGTTGTCATGTTGATTTTAAAATCCACCTATATTTCAATCGTATAAATTAAACAGCGTGTTTGTCCTGCTTTACAAAAGTCGTTGTAGGACAAATAACGTATTTTAACGATAGGCTTATCTCTGTCAAATAACTCCACAAACTTACAAAAAAACTGTTATCGCGTGTTTACAAACTGATATTATATTATACAGTCACATAAGTTCTGGGCACCTTACCAACAGATAGTTATAGGCAGGTATTTTTGCTATTAGTAAGAAACATACTATGTACTTGAGAATGTGTGAATCAATTATCGGGTAATCTTAATGTGCGCAGTAAATATTTAATTTGGTCATCTTTTTTCAAAAAGTTCATTTATCATCATATTTTTTCATTGGATAGAGATATATGACTGTCCAACTACAATTGACGGTACCTTTTTTATATTTGAGAACTATTTTATTTATTTATTTATTCATTTTTGGGAAATCGACAGTTTACATTTAATCAGTTTGTACATACGTATTATATAGTAAAATAAAACCAATTATGGATTTCCTCCTTGTGACTTTACTCTACTGAGACAGCATAATATGGAATAAATTATTTAAATTTGTGAGAGAGGAATATGAATAAAACATTTATACAAAACAAAAGATTATATAAAACGAAAAATTTACAAAACAATACATTTATAGCGATATAAACAATAGAGACATAAACATTATTCACAAACCATCAGAGAAATATTCTTTTATGGACCTCTTGTATTTGGTAAGTTTGCAACTGAAAATATCAACCTTAGATAATACGCTATTGTAATTATTTCATAGTCTGTTCAAGAAAGAATTCTGCTTAGAGTTCTTTTTGCTTTGATCAACCCTGAACAGGGCACAAGAGCGTGTTGAACGCGCAGGTACATTGAACGGAATCTTGTTTAGCAACTCTGGGCATTGAATATAATTGTTAACCACTTTATACAGGAATAGTGCATCCTTATGATGCCTCCGTACACTCAGTAAATCAATTTTAAAGTATGATGCAGTCTCTGCATAATTATATTCGTTATATTCGCCAAAAACCTCTACAGCTTGACGTGGTTAAATTTGCAGGCGGCCATAGTAAGAACTATTGAGAAATAGTATATAATACCTCAATAATATCACAAATAAATTTTAATCCTTTAGGTTGCTGGCATACTTATTTGGAATTCCATCACTATTGTGCCCTATAAAGGGTTTGCATGTACAAAAGGTATGAATTTACGCGAACAATGTTTGCGTTAGGTTATATATTTTCAAACGAAAAGGCATTGTTATCAGATACAATACATATTAGATATTATTGTATTGCGAATTATGAATGGCTTACTTTGAAAGTTTGTAAAATCCTTGTTTGTATGAATATTCATATTCTTGTGTAATGTACCTATTTTAATGTAATATAAATATTTTATTTTTTATCTTAATAGGTCTGGGACAAGTGGGACTATATCAACCCCAATTGGGGTATATTGCGAGGCTTGATGGGAAACAGAAAGGTGGCTACTCATATCTGGTTAACAAACATGGCTAAAGACATTTCAAGCAACATTTCAATTCTGAAGGGGGGTTTTTCACCAGGGTGATACTGAAAGTATCTACCACACTGGAACGTGCCGCAAATATACTAAATATTATTTAGAATTAATACATTTTGAAATAACACAAAATAATAAAATTTATTTTATTTTCAATTTTAATTTGAACCCGCGACACCGGATTCGAATCCTTGGATTGTAACGACACAATAACACCGGTCCAATAATAATTTGTTGTCATGTCTTATTTTTTGAGTGTTTGAAATTAATATTTCAACGCTCCACAGCTCATGACGGAAATGACGTTGAGTTGCCGAAAATAAATGTGCTGGTCTATAAATTCCAGAAAAAAAACCGAACACATTTCATGATGCCAGAGCTCTCCGTTCAGAGTTTTCTGAATCATATTCAGAACGATTTCCGTTTTATATATATAGTAGGTTCAATGTTTCCGACTTTTAACGAGCACTTATTATTGTAATCATCAATTTCATCATTGAAAATCAATACGACGTTAACCGAAAAATATTATAGGCGAATTAAAGCAACAATTTATATAAATTTTATTATTTGTTTTACGATCCTCCGAGTAGCCGACGGAGCGTGCCAATGAATTCCTGAATGCCACCAATTAAAACGAATTCACATTAATAAATCAATTAATGTATTCAAATTAATAAATCATTTAAATGTTGCCACAGACGTTGAAATGATTCAATCACCAGCGGCAAGTGCGATGGCTCGGAAAGCGTGCTCCGCCGCGCCGGTAGATACTTACAACGCAACGTAAGAAGTAAGAAAGACGAAATAACTAAACTGACAAAAGGAAAACCAATAATAATAATTTTCAAATGGTCAATTTGGTTATATTTCACCATTATGCCAAGTTCACACGGGGACAATACACAAGATAATACAATGTTGTCCTGTCGTAGCTCCGTGAACAGTCTCGACCGCGCAGGACAGGACAGCGGGACAATAGATATACAATTCGACCGTAGCTCAAACTCAGAACACTGCTAAACTTACAAGCAAGTTTGCGAAAAAAATAGTGGGTCTTTTATACCAAGATTGTATTGTATTGTTCTATTTACGCCACATTTTAAAGCCTGAATACGAGATCCGAGGGCGGAGAGCGCCGAGAATCGAGATACGTACGCGTGGAGTGACAAATGTCCAAGCGCGTTTAGGTGCGGACATTTCAATTGATTCAAATTTCCAGAATAAAATATTAGTTTTCCAAGACGGACGCCATTTATTTACACAATTTTCATAAATGTACCAATCGTTTCTCATTTCTAGAGAGTCCTTAGATTTCTATTGTCTCTTTTTTTTACATTAACCCTACAAAGGAGGCCATGAGAAAAATAATTTCCCTCAGGGCCTATGTCATCTTTTGGAGAGTTTCTTTCACATATTGGTTGGAGAGACTTTTTTCAAGGAAAGGAAGGAGAGGAAATTCTGGGAAGATAAAGGGTTTGAGGGTTGGGTAGGAATCTAGCGATCAGTGTATCCAGGAGTGACAAAGGGAGATTAAAGGAGAGATCTAAGGGTCTCTTCTAACCAGCCTCTCCCGATCTGGCACGCCACGAGTATGCTTACATACGAGTAGGTACTTTGATGATTTGAGATGAATTTTTGTCGATCAATATTTACTGGGCTGCTTCTACTCGCACAGCTATATAATCCGGCAGATATCCATGACGATGCAGAGCAGCTAATTATATAGTGAAGCGATGAGAGTGCACTAATCGGTGTTTGACGGGGCAGGTCCCTTCTCCCGTCTTACCTGGACCACCGAACCCAGCCGTGACCAGCTCAGACCCATACTAGACCCTTCCATCTCACCGGGCCCGCTGGGATTAAGATGGATTCAAGACGCGATAAAGGAAAGATTATAACACTTCGGCGTGATGTATTTACATAAATAAGAATTGTAGAGAAGTGATTGTATACGACCCTTGGTATTATTGTATCATAACATGAAGATAGTTTTGCACAATGTGGCACGCTTTTAAGATAGGTTAAGTTTAGATAAAAATCTACAGTTAAATGGAACGCGATTTGAAATCGCGCCTCTGTGGGCTTGACAACTCCATTTTTAATACCTCTATGGTAAATTATTTCCACCAGTCACACTATATTATACAATTATTAGAAATAATTAATATGGTGGTGTGTCTCTGTGTCTATCTGTAACTTCGGTTCAATGAAGAAATTCTAGAATTGGATTTTGCTTTGATTTCAGTTTAAGACAAGCGATAAATTAGATGCCAAAATCTTTTTTTTTAAATTAATTATTCTATATTTGAGAAGTATATTTCTTATGTTTAGTTTTTTTTCAGATGTCGTAATTTTTAATGTTTACTAACGGTGTTCATTCGAAGGGTAATTTTCTGACCGTCTCTAAAATTGAAAAGGTTTGTTTTTCAAAGGCATCCTGATGTAATTTTTTTTTGTTATAAATTCACCCTATTCTGAAACGTAGGTATTAAAAATGTTATTTTAACTGCTATTTGTAGGTCGATAGTCTTATCAATAATATCTAATATCAACAGATTAAATTGTATATCAATACAATTGAAATCTAAGAGTTTTCCTAGTAATGAGGTTAGGATTGAAACATTTAAAAAAACTTGTGTAAATAAATTGCGGCTATACTGAAAAACTAATATTTTTTTTACTATTCTGCAAATTTGAGTCGACTGAATTCCATTTTTTCATAATTTTAACAGTTTAGCCGTGACATCAGTAAATATCATTAAATGTGTCATTAATTTAATTAAAATTACACTAAAACCTTCATTGAACCAAGTAGTTAGTAACTATTACTATCATTTTGGACGAAAACAAACCACACCCATTTCTATTTAAGACACATTCAGACAATAGGACAAATAATAAAGCAGATATACCATCCAAACTAGCCAACAAGTGAAAGAGACATTCAGAACGTTTCATATACAATAGGCCAAGAATTATTATTCAGAAAGATAAACAAATAACGTGGACGTTGAACAACTAAGTATACTGCAGACTCGAGCCAACAAAAGAGAAAAATTATATGCTTGCGGTATACGGCACACTGAGAAAGCTTATCAAATATAATACGGCACGAACTTTTGTACGGTGACACATTATCGAGAGTGCTTTGTAAACATCACCTTGCACTCTTGGACTCCTGGCGGATAGTAAATATAACTCAAGAGCAGATAGATGCTGGAAGCTGGGTCCAAGACAAAACGATTGTTTATATATTGAACTAGTAAAGTACTTACTCGGGAAGAAGTTTAAAATTATGTAAAAATAGTATTTTCAATCCCGCGGGATTTCAACAATTTTCGATCCCACGGATTTAAAGGATTTTCATGTGCGGAATAAAAAATACTAAATTTACACCAAAAACATGCCGTTTATATAAATACCTAAGCGGTGGTCAATCTTTGACAACGAAAGAGAAACTGAACTTGATATTAGGAAGAGAGGATGGAGCCACAGAATCTTCTAGAATCTTCAAGACCTGGAATCGATTTTGAAGAAAGATATGTCCCGTTTTGAGAACGGAAGTATCATAGGAAGATACCTTCAGCTAGCACTGACCTTTTTGGTGAAAGTCTCACCAATTAGTGAGGAAGCGAGATAGTACCAAAGATGATTGAAACCAAATAACAACAAATGTTTATGAAACGTCGGTATTATTTCTATTTAATATCAATTAATCACAATCCCGCGACATCCCGCGGGATTTATAAATTCTATCTCACAATCTTTTTTCAAATTATAAATTATAGTAACAATGTTAAAGGCAAGTTTTTAGGAGTGACATAACTCAAATTAATCAAAAACAATTTTCATAAAAAAATATTATTTTGGTGGTGTGTGCGTCCTGCGTAACTCTAAGTTCAAAGAATTTAAATTTTCTTTGAATTTAAATTTAAGAAGTCAAGAAATTTACACAATTTTTTCTGTCCGTGGTTTTTCGCTTTATATTTTCACTATGAGCTACGGAGCCTTGAAATACACATACACAACTTCAATCAGTATATTGCTACAGGCCATTGAAATGTAGATTTAAAAGTCATGGCTGTAAATAATTTATTGTAATTCAAAACCATCGCGAGAAAGTTAATCGATTTTATTTATACAACGTTTTTACAGCAGTAAGTGGTCGAATTTGTCAAGGACGTGGGCGAGTTTTTGTTCAATCGTGTCTACAATCCGAACAAGCGACTATGTAATATTTAGTATTCACAAAAGTTGAAATGTGGCTTGAAGTATGTGCTCAGATATTCATGAATAATCAAATATTACGGTGCACTGTTAAAAATACAATATAATATTGAATAAGATATCTTCATAATATTATATGTACTCGTATATATCAACTCTTGTCTTGAGTCGTAAAAAATTTAAAAAAAAAACTTGACTATGCAGAAATTGGCGGTACGTTTGATTGATTTCCTAAACGGATTTAAAACCTTAGAGCACAGGCATCAGGTGGAAATGTTATCCTTGTTCTACAGCTATTACAATGATAGCTGCTCCGAGGAACTAACGTCATTGATAACATCGGCGTCGGAAACACGTCAACCATGCCATTTTTACAACTTTACGATTTGTTCATGAATTCAACAGTTCGGCTGAACCACCCCAGTCAGGAGCACTCCTGTCCCGGTGAGACCTGTACATCAGGGAGCACTGTTTTGTTAGGACTTGGAACGCGTATTCACGATAATTGGAAGGAGATTGGAGTTGAATCAAATCTAACCAAAGGTAACCTAATAAGCCAATAGGAATGAAGGAACTGATTGAGCATTAGTTTTTGTTTCTTGGTTCCCGCTTCTGGTTTCTGAACATTTCTTGCCTCTTTTAGTAACTTCTTGGATATTTCTTGACTATTTCAATCTCTTCTTGCCTCTTCTTGCTCTTTCTTGGTTCATCTGGCATCTTCTTGCTTCTTCCTGTTTCTTTTTGGGTCCTCGATCTTCATATTCTCTTATTGGCTGTTTATTTATTTATTAACGCCCTTTTTCTGGGCTTTTACAGGAGAATATTAAGAAATATACATTATTTATTGAACATAAGTGAATTGCTTCACTAACAACATTTTATATTTGTTTAAAGATAAATTGAAGATGTCCACTGACTTGGTATAATTGTTTCCCTCCATTAGTATTCTGGGCAAAGAGGAATACATATGGTAGTTAGTCCCAGAATTTCTGCACTGAAATAAATCCTGACTTCTAGTATTACGTTGTGGAACCCGAAAGCTTATCAATTCTAGCAATACCGGACTACCAACTAAATCATTTAGAATTTTATATAGAAATACCAAGTCGGTGAAAATTCTTCTGTCTGACAATTTGAGCATATTCATATAATTTAACAGAGTGTTGTAGTTATGCCTATTCTAGTATCTTATTTCTTTTAATGCTCTTTTTCTTTTATTTACTAAGTTTGCTTCTTGCTTCGACTAGCTTCTTCCTTGTTTTGTTGTTATTTTTGTGCCATTCCTTGAAAAAATTAAAAATAACCCCAAAATACTACCAAAGTTTTAAAAATGTATATATTTGAATATATGAACTCTTGTCAGGTATCATATTATAATTCTTCTCAAATGTATTATATATTCACAAGTATGACGAATCACCATATTGATAAAATGCCAGGTGATGATCGTACCAAGCCACAAGTCAGGTTCAATTATTATTTATCTAATAGGTTTTTTTTATCTGTGCCACCCACCTAGAATCCAGACTGTCTGCCGTGTAAAGAGGAATCTCATAACTCATTCTCATTCTTCACATTAGTGTTGTGTGCCTGGTTTAGAGAAAACTATCATACACACCGTATAGATAACACGCACTAGAAATGCGTTCCATGTTGCCACTGTCTTGGTACCACATAACTTTTGGTCCTAGCCGATATCGTTTACCGCCATTACAATTGATCGAAATTAAATTCATAATGACGATGAACGAACGCTATTATCTTTTCATAATTTACCAAAGACGAGAATTTGTAAAAACCAAGAGAAAAAAATATATAACTATTATTGTGTACCTGTATCAGTGACGGAGGCATTTTTTTCATTGAGCTTTCGAGATCATAGACTAATGCAAGGTTGATGTAAGGGTAATATATAAGTTTAAGAACAGGACGCTTACATGGTGTGAACATGTACAGCGGATGAACGATCGTGTTAGGATAAAAAAATATGAGTGGTAGTAAAAGTCAAGAGAGGGTAGAGGGTAAACCCCCCCCCCCCACTCCTATCGGCCAAAGTATTGCGTAGGAAAAAAGAAAACAGTAGGTACAGGGTTCATAAACGGATAACATAATACAATCAAAATTTATTTGACCAATGCTCAATTAAAATACGAAAGAGACAAAGACAATTTGAAAATTGCGTTTATTTTTATAAAGATTAGGAACACCTTTTTTCGGTCTCAATTTTGGTGTACCACAGGGCAGTGTACTCGGTATAATTTGTATTTTATTTGTTGTTCTGTTGTTGTATTTTTTTCTTTAACTTTTTTTTGCCGCATAAATTTCTATCAATTAGGTACCTACTCATAGATTACATTCTTGGAAAATAAAACAATATTATTTGCACCATCTCTTCGATCAATGTGATGGAAATAATTATTGTAAGCAGAGGTCCCAAAAAACTTAATCCCCCCCATTCTATCTTGCCACCCCTCAGGATGGAACCCGCCCCCCATGTGAATGCTATAGCTACTTACAGCCCTTGCATGTTGAGTGAATCAGGTCACGTCGAGGGTCAGAATAATAAAATATGTATGAAGCAAGCAGTGCGTGATAAGACAGTGTTTTATGGCGGTCTGTCCTCTCTGCTTATCTCTGCGGAAAACGGCGTGATCAGTCACATCAAATTATGGTGGTTCATAAAATATTATTGACTGAGAGTAGTAAGTCCTGTTTTAACTCGACCGTTTTGCATTTCATCTGTCTGCAAATTTATTTGTACGTTCCGTTTCCGGTTAAAGATGGTGGCCGTTTTAATGGCTGAGTAAAGATTATTGTTATTAGTATTAGTGTATTTGGTCTTATTCGAAAGAAAGTTTGAAAAAAGAATTGTTTTTTAAGATAGGTAAATAGAGACCTGCTCTTTGGAAAAATTGTATAATTCCTTATTTGAATTTTTTTGTAAATGTTACGTGTGTATTTAAGTACCTACTTACAAATTTTATGATTTCGGGGGAAATTTTAATAAGAGATAATAATAACAAGCATACTTTTTAGAACGCGAGGTGTACTTCTCAGAACTACTGTGCACCTACACAACAGGTACATATTGTATCCAACCCATGGACTCGTAAGTATGAAAGCTTGTAACGGTCTATTCGAAATATTTTAGGATTATATGTAATATTTGAAGAAGGTCTGGTGTTTGTATAAGATAATGATATGTAGCTCTTGAGTCTCGGTGTTTACTCAGTAATCCTAACCCCGGACACGCTCCGTTGCTCGAGATTATACTGTACAAACAACAAGACTTTTTTTTTAACCCTTTAGGTGCGTTAGTGAGGTATTGTCATAAATTATGAATACAATTAAAATGTGCGGAAGATTTAAAGTTTATTTTTCTTTCGTAATAATTGATTTTAAAAACGATTTTCGAAACGGTTCCAACTGGCTACAACGTCATTTTGGCGTAGAAAAGGCTACTGGCTACCGACGTCATGACGTAACGTAAACAACGCCATATTAAGTAATGCAAATCGAAAATGGCACATTTAAAATCGTTACAAGTCAAAGAACATACATTTTTTTAAATATCCATACAAATTAAAAATATCTCCCATTTATTTTTACTCACAACAGTAAACTCTGGCGTCATGACAATTGTACATCTTTTTAAGTCTAGAATATATAGATTATTGTTCAACTGATCTGTTTTCAGATCGCAGTGTCATTTCATCATGAGCTATGGAGCTTTAAAATAAATTTAGTATAACATTTACGCTATTACGATCAATTTTTTAATATTTTTGCATGTCGCGATGAAAAAAGGATCCTATAGTTTTTTTATAAATACGGACAGTTCAATATGTGGTATTTATAAACTCACGTATGTATAAAATGACATAGTTAATCTATTTATACATATAAAGCAGAGTGTCTGTGGCAGGCGGGTGGACACCGGGCGATTTTTATACAAATTTACAGTTTTATTCCGAGATTGACGAAATTTTGCATGTTTTTTTACTTACAAAAAAGAGGGAGGTCACTGTCTACATTTGATTTCGAGAAACTCTGCGTAAAGCACGGGCAATGCCGGGGACTTTAGCTAGCAAAAATAAAGCATTCCTCTGTCACTGGTTGACTAATAAAAAATACTATAAAAATTATAAGTTGTTGTGTATTCCCTACGATTTTGTAAGATTAAAAAATATTAGACAACCTGTACAAATAAATAAATAAAAAAAACATGGAAAAAAACGTGCCGTATGGATTCCAAAATGTAATAACCCCGTAATAATACCCCTCGGTATAATCCCATCTTAGGAAAGGGGCTGTCGATACGGTAAAGGTTAGGTTAGGTTGGGTTGAATTAGGGTAGGTACCTACCCGCGGACCTGTAGTCATGAAATGATGCAACAGGTAGACACGAATTTTAATATTTTTTACACTGATGACGAGCAAGAATTATTATTGGGTTGATCGTCTGGTACACCGATAAGGTTTTGAGATTCGTAGTAATGTGAGAATGATTAGGAAATATAAATATCTTAATAAAAATTTGATAATTTTAATAAAAATTACGTCAAGGGCACTGTAAAAATTTGATTTCCTAGGCTCTATATAATTATGTACAAACAGATTAACAAAACAAACAATTTTAGTTATCATAAAATTTCTTTGTTTGTATGAATCTAAAGCAGCAAAAACTCAGGATTAGTGAGTTCTGGAGGGATGAATTTTGCACTGTCATTTTCAAGATCAACACTAAACTATTTTCAGCTAGCAGACACGTTTTTATCATGAAATACATAATAATAAACATGATGATAGTCAAATAGCGATAAGACAGCACAAGGAGAAGAAGAAGATGTGTGTCTTTATAACATAATGTGTACCTAGTGATGTATAAATTCCCGGGAATTTATTTCTGGGGAATATTCCCGGGAACATTCCCGGGAATATTCCCCTGGACGGGGAATTTTGATTTTAACAACATAATACCTCAAAAAGAATAATATTTATTAAATAAAAAATAAAATATACACACATATGGTACATATAGAGCAGGATAGATCCATAAAAACTATTCCCATATATATAGAAATAGGATACAAGAGAAAAATAACAAAAAAACACCAATCAACATTATTTTAAAATGAGTAGTATCTCTATATAATTGTATACTGTACACATAGACATATGAATATTAGTAGACCTGCCCTAAGTGATTAAAAGCGTATTATCCCCACTCCCCATACCGGTTCCATTGAGCCGGCTGGGCTCGCGTATGGCCTCAAATGAAATTTGAAAACGTGACGTCATCATTCTTGTGCGAACTATGGTCGAGGCATCATCGGTTCATTTTACGAAATAACACGGCAAAATGTTGACTTGTACTATGAAAACTTGTAAAAATAGATGTGAAAAAGAGAATAAACCCAATTGTCGTATTACATTCCATATATAAGCATTATTTTACTTTATTTTAAGCATATTCACATCGTATAATATGAATCAGTTGTTACTATCACATCGAGAAACGTCTGGACGCGAAACACAAAGCTGGTTGGTTGCTGGGAAGTAAATTATGAACATTTATAAAAGTGTCTTAACTAAATACTCTGAAACTAACTACGACTCTGCAAACAGAAGAAATTTACTTTGACGAATTTGGACTTCGCAAATTAGTTCATAACGTGGCGAGTAATTTGCGCTCCCATGTAAAAATGTCTATTCATTTAAATGCAGATTTTACTTTTAAGAACTAAATGGTGATATTATAATGCGAGATGCCTATTTACTGTCAGATTGATTTATTGACGAATCACAGTCAGCTTAACCCCCTTCGTTCTTCAACAGTTGATTTTACCCCTCGCCCTTATCTTCTCGTCTATTAATTCCTATGTCTGTGACTGTACAGTATTAGTAGCCTATATACACTTTATGCTAATAAACGGTACATATAAAAAATCAACCGTAAAACTGTAAAAATGACACAACTTCACAGATCGTTACTGTTCATCTGATGATACCGATTGGACACTGACATTATCAACTTCGTTTTCACTTTCACCTTCATATTCTTCTTCTTCTTTTTCTTCATCCGACCCGGACGAAGTTGTTGCCGACTCAGGATTATCTACGTTTTCTTCTTCCTCAGCACAGACAATTGGATGTTTGCGTTTGCGAGTACCAGATAGGTTTGAAACGTTATGATGCGAAGCAATCTGCTCATCCGTGGATGAAAGGGTTTTCTTGGGAGCAACTTGAGAGCCTCTTTCAGAGGAAAGAAGTTTCCAATTGTGTGCCACAAATGTTATTTTCCCTGCTCTTTGAGTTGTTAGACGATTCCTCCGTGTTGTATGAATGCGACTAAACGTGCTAAAAGATCTCTCAGTGGCTGCTGAAGTAATGGGAGCAGTCAATATTCTTATGGCAACCTGTGACAAATCAGAACATCCGCACATCCCATTCCACCAGGTCACTGGCGTGATTTTATCGACACACTTCCATAGCCTTGCTCCATGATTCTTCTTTAGCCCTATAATTGGCTAAATCAACAAGAACATTTGCACTATCAACAGTCTCCATATGACTTGCTACTTGGTCAATGAATTCAAGTGCTTCAAGTTGCTGTGCGTGGCTTAGCAGATGTCCTTGGGAACCTGGATCTAGTAGGGCAGCAGCCAGATGTATCGGAGCAATAGCAAATTCTTTGCGCTGCGCCGCCTTTTCGTATTTTCTTCTCTTCGGCATGTGACAGTAGAGACGCTGGAAGAGTTTTACTTAGACTGCTCTCAATATCCTCAAAAGCATACAATGCTTTGTGTGTTAGTGGATCGTCTCCCTCTAGCTGTGTAATCCAGGAAACAATCGGTCGCAGAACATCGGCTAATGATGTCACTCTTGTCCAGTAAACATCATCGTCCAACTGGCTGTTCTTCATATCACGAGGTAAAGATGGGGCAGCTTCGTTTACTGCAAATGTTTGCAGGCTTACTTTACATGCTAACACTCAATAAAGCATCCAAGAGAAGTGTAGAAACCATTTTATTAAAAATAAAATAAATTTCCCGTTTTCGGGAATTTATTTCAGGTCGGGGAATATTCCCGGGAATATTCCTGTCCCCGGGAATATTCCCCTGGGAATATTCCCGGGTCTACATCACTATGTGTACCTATGCGTACACTAATTGTTTCTTTTAACTTTTACAATGACATACCTAAAGCATTTGAGCATGACATTTATTCCAACATATTAATATCAACGGTAAAAATATACAAAAATAATAAACCATATACAATGACATCAGAAAGTATAAAATGAACATATTTAAATTAAAATATCTCTAGAAGGATATCAAAGTTAAAGATAGAAAAAATGCAATAATATAAATAGGCTTAGGTTAAACTAATATTGATTGAAAAGCTATGATAGTATAACCTTCTTGTACCTACATTCCGTGCTGTTAAATAGATCCGCCACACCAGCGTATCTATCACTAACTTCATGTAATCTAGGTGCAAGCGAGTGTTTGAAATGCTCAGTCCTGTTATTGCTACATTTTATATTATATATACTGTTTGAGAACGAAAATAAAAACCAACGTAAATAATCACGTTGATTTGGTTAAAAGACATTGAAGACAGAAATAAACATGGCAATAATGTATTCAATTCTTTTCGAGTTGCGACACAAAATGCTGTCTCGATTTATCAACTAAATAAAAATAACATTTATTGAATTAAGAATGGAGAACACGGCTATCCTAATAGATACGATACTTTATGGGAACACCCGTGGAGCAAACATACGAGAGATGAAAGTCCTACAAAATCTGGCAAATGATTATATAAATGTTGATGCAGCAAGACGATGAATAGCAATGTTGATTCAAGATGGCCACACGAGCATTATCGTTGTCCTTATATTCAGTTTATCTCCCTTAACCGTGATTCTTCTAGCTTGTTCTAGTTCTTTCTTATTCATTGTAGCTCATTCTTGCTTCTGGCTGCGTTTTTCTCCTGATCCAAGATGGCCGCCCGTTACTCATTCTTGCTTCTGGGTGCGTTTTTCTCCTGATCCGAGATGGCCGCCCGTTACTCATTCTTGCTTCTGGGTGCGTTTTTCTCCTGATCCAAGATGGCCGCCCGTTACTCATTCTTGCTTCTGGGTGCGTTTTTCTCCTGATCCAAGATGGCCGCCCGTTACCCATTCTTGCTTCTGGGTGCGTTTTTCTCCTGATCCAAGATGGCCGCCCGTTAAATATTTAATTTGAACATTATTTTATGATGTAATTATGTATTACTTTTACATAGGTGCTTCACACTATTAATCAGTGTTTTTTATAATATTCTTTTCTTTTTCTGTCAACTCCACTTCGTGTTTGTCTACATTATTTATGTTTTTCTGAATATAATATGAACTCTATACGGAAACTTTACTGGTTGATGCAAATGTATCACTTAATTATTTCATTAAAATATGTAGAACGGTTTGTTTTTAAAGTAAGTACAACATTCTCCATAATTTTGAGATCGTTAGATTCAGCCACTCGAGTATCTCCTAACTAACCATAATGTTTAAATAACAAATACTAAATACAGATTTCAAATAACAAAATAAACTTTTATTTTTGATATTGCCTTCCGAATACCGGTGTTTAGATGAACTCACATTAAATTGACATTTATTACACTTTTCATACCAAACAGCGGTCAAATTGAAAAAAAAACACATATGTGTGTACTGATTTTAATATTAAATACATTGAATTGATTATTTTTGTCTATGGATAAAACAAGTTATTTCTCTATAATATTTACGCGGGTATATGCTTTGGGGCGAGATCGATTGATTTGACAATAAAAAACATACAAAAGACGCCATTATTAAAATAAATTATAGAAAAAAACTCTAAAATCGCAGGGTCTACATAACTACTATTAAATATGTTGCATTTTTGTGAAACAGTTATAATAATTTGACCATTTGGCATTAAAAAACAAAAAAAATGGGAGTGGCATCCATCGATTATTGGTGATTTAAAAATATTTGCATTATAAATCGATATAAACCAGTGGTGTGCAAGTGTTCACAAAATAGGGTTATTTTTATAGAAAATTGCTAGTGGCGTGCGTAGTTTTTAGTAGAAAATTTTTAAAATAGAAAAAAATAAAAGGAAATAAAAAATAAGGAAAGTTTATAATATCGGAGTTAACTTTAATGATTTAAAATAGTTTTTAATTTATGTTCACAAATCAACAATGTATGGTATTATCGCAAAACGAAACAAAAAATAAACTAAATTTTAGTAACAAATGTACGAAAAATATAACAAAAATATCAACTGCCCAATGCTTCTTTTGTTGAAATTTTTGTTTTATTTTTGTCTACCGGTCTCGACACAACCGTGTCATTAAATTTTATTTTTTGGGTTTAAATTTAATGTTATTTTTTTTTTTTTTTTTAAAGAAAGACAAACATTCCCGGGTTACGAATAACCCAACAATGTTTGAAAATCAATTTTATTGTTATATTAAGTTTACATATATGTATATTTTTAAATGATGTAATTGTAAAACTGCACATCTTGATACAGGAATGCCCTAGTGAGATGTGCAGAATATGTTTTTTATGTTAAAAACTGTTTTTTACGTTAAAAACTTTTTTTTTAATAAATACATCAAATAGACAAACTAATCGAAAGAATTATTAATAAATTTGTCTACGGTCATCAACAGCCATAGAAAAATTGTATAATAGATGTGGGGGCAACATGGAAAAAGATTTTCTCATGATAGAACACTAAATTATAATATATAAGTAATATTTCTGAGTAACCAATCTATACTTTTAAAATTTTGTTCGATATTCAAAATAAGCTTTATGAAACCAGAGCTGGCACGTCACTGACCATTACGAAGGGTATCAATCGATTACTTGTGATTTTTTTTATTGAAATATTTGCATTAAAATTCGAGGAAAATGATTTCCAGAGACCGGACGATCATCGATGGAATTTGTGAAGAACCCAAAACTATCGATACCCAAAATACATGTTGAGACATCAAGCCCGTCAAGGAGGCTTGTTTACGAGGCTAATCGAACTCTAAACCATAGCAATTGGGTGGGCGCCAGTTTGTAGCGAACATTCAGCTTCATAAATGGCAAACGTCAACAAGAAACCGTTGAGAGAAATATTGAAACAAAAGAATACAGAAAAAAAGCTGTGGGTGTTAAACTATGCTTTAATCGTATTTTAACTATTATGATACATTAATTTTCTTCAGTGATAAAAAACACAAATATTCCCTGGTTACGAATAACCTGACAATATTTGAAAATCTCCTACCACCACAGCAGTTATTGTGTTATTGAACATTCATCTAGGAAGGTCAGCGGTAGTCACTTAAGCCCAATATAAATGTCTAGCTTAGATGCATAAGCGCGTTTAAAGTTTATGTACACATACATATTTTATGAAATCCCATTGCAATATATACTTATAATTGGTTGATTAACTTAGCGACATCAGTTTGATCAAATATCTGACAATTATGAACCCCTTGCAATAAACTCAATTGTAATGAGTAAGATCAAGAAAGGGACGCTTAGATGGTTTGGGCATGTAGAGCGAATGAGCGAAGAAAGGATTGTAAAGAGAATATACGATGCAAATGTGAATGGTAGCAGAAGTCGGGGATGCCAGAGGAAGTGAATCAGATACTTGAGTCGGGCCATGTCAAGAGTCAAAATAATAGAAAAGTACCTATGTATTAGACGATGTATGAATGTGGATGAGGCAAGGAGTGTGTGCCAAGAGCGAGTTGTTTGGCGGTCCGTGCGCTCTGCCTACCCCCGCGGAGAATCAGCGTGATGGTTAGTTGACTAAGTTAGTTAGATTATTTTTCAAGTTTGATAAATTTCTTTCTTGGTTTATGAGAAAGAAGGAGAGATTCAGTAATTAACTTTAGTTTAGGTTAGTTTGAGAGAGAAACATTTATTTGGCGCATTTCATAAGTCACCTCAAAACTGACAAAATCATCTTTCTGACCCATTTATTCAATATGTTTTGTTGGTTTCCGTTTTTTTAGTGTTCATCTACTAATGAAGCATATTGTTCTACCAGCATCGCGACTTCGGTAATAGAGGGGTGGCTTTGCGATTAAAAAATCGGTGCCGGGGCGCGCACCCTTCAAAATAATACAAAAAACTTAAAGTTAGGGAGAGTTATTTTTAGTGTGGCCAACAGGTATACTCGTAAATATTTTGCTTCAAGGATCAGTAAATCTTGCTGTGATTTATTATGTAAACTAGCTGTACCCGACACCAGTTGCTGTGGCTCAGTTTGCCTGTGTAGATAGAGAAACAACAGCGCGTGTTGCTTTTACGTAAAACAGAAAAAAATAATGTTTGTCCAACAGATGACGCAGTTTAAAAAATTCATGTTTTTACCTGTCACAGGTGACATCTATATAATATGGGTATATAAAATACACACTCATATTTGAATGCAACATTGTATCAAAATTTCAAAGTAATCGGTGAAGAAATTTCAGAGATTTAAGATTTTGAACAAACAAATATTCACATGATTTACATGATATAGAATCTATATCATATAAATCTATTTTGAAACTTTAATCTATACTATAGATTAAGGCGATGCACTACGTCGTGTAATATTTTAAATTGAGCCGCTATCAATAACAACCCTTACGTAGATGGCGATGAGGTTTAAATTCCCGCTTAACACCATCCGCCTGTTTTGATTTATGCAAGAAAAAAACATGGCCAAAAAGTGCCTTTTATTTTATTTTGTGGATGTTCAGGCATTAATATTAAAAAAATTTCGATCATTTTATAAATAACTTAATTTGCCACATTATACAATAAAATCATAACCGAAAATGGGTTCGTAAGTAGGAGATTTTGAACTTTAAAGCAGTTTTCATAGGCCTTTACACTATTTTTTCTGGGCTTATAAAAATACTTATTTAAAAAATACTCGATTATTTCAAAGGCCAAGATGTATTCTACTCGCAGTATTTAATTAAAGCATCTGAAACATTTCTAGGTGGCCAAATTTTCAAACTAAAAACACATGATTTTGCATTACTACGTATGGCATCGCCTTATAGATTATTTTTTATTTTATATTATAGAAACAAACAGTATTGCAGAGATGAAACAATATACAGGAATAAGATACTTCATGTTGTGTACCTATGATATGTTTCCTTGTAATGTCTGCTAAGTGGTATGTTTATTCCTTAATTACCAGGTGACGTGTGTAGTTTATAGGTGTGTGTGTGTGTGACGTGTGTAATGTATGTGTGAGAGGGTGTGTGTGTGTGTGTCTGTATGTATGCGCATTGAATAGTTTAAATTATTGACATGATGCCATGTTTGAATTTGGGCAGTGAATCCGAAAAAATGTCAATGTTAGAGGACAGATATTATTTAGAGTATGAAGAGCTTGGTTAATTGTCGAATTAGATGATGAATTTATTTTATAATTTAGCGTGTAAAAAATAGTAGGTATATAGTTATAGGTATTTAAGGCTTTACACTCCAAAGGCAAGATGTACAAAATTAGAACCTAAATGAACTGCACTTAAGTTTATGATGGTTGATAGGTACTTGTTACTAACACGTATTCATTTTTAATAATCTTTAGCCAACTTATGAGTTTTAGGTTCATTAGTTTTGGGTAAATTATTAATGACATCCCATTACCCCAATTAATTTGAAGGTGAGTCAACTAATAAACCAATCGGTATTATAACAGGCAGACAGGACAGGGAAGCATGAGAAACGAAGATCCATTAGTTTTTACTCGTGTTTACAACCCTATATTATTAAGTTACCCAAACACGGAACAAAAAATGGCACTTGCGAGTGTGGGACTAGAACTGATGGTGTTTCAGAGTAATGGGGAATTTCAGACGGATAGGGGAATTTCAGACTGGAGACTTCAAGTATCACCCCTATTCCCTATTTTTTTCACTCAAAGTGAAGTAATATTTACCATTCTGTATTATAAATAGCATGTTATTCAGAATTATACGATTGAAAGTTTGTCAAAGAAACACTAGCACAATGATCAATAACAAGTTGGTGGAGATAAAAAATAATTCGGGAGGCTAAAATGTTAACAGCCAACCTAACTTACTACGCGAACAACCTACTTGTAAATAATAAATAATAATAGGTAATAACATTATTACATGGTTCATTGAAATCACCTTATTATAAAAATCTAGAAAATAACAAAGATTTATTAAAATTACCTCAATAACACAAACGAAAACTGATATCTTACGAAAAATTTAACATAAATCCATTTTACATATATTTTGTGTTGTAGATATTGCAAAAAGAAAATACAACTTGAAAATACCTCCCGCAAAGATAATAATAATAATATTTGGATGATTTTTATAGCGCCGGTTTTGTGCAAAATCACCTCAAGGGCTCTGTACAAGTATATAATACATTTTACTATGTTATTACTAACTAAATATGGAGATAATATACAGTACAATACTTACCTGGTAGGTCACTTGAGATTAACACTTAATTAAAATTAACTAATTGTTTATTAGCGAAATTTAGATACAGGATTTATGACATAATAGGATATAACTGAACTTTCTCTCAGGAATGGTATATTTAATTTAAGGGTATGACAGCTTAAAAAGGTGAGTTTTTAATTTAGACCTGAATTCTGTTTGACTTGTTATGGATCTTAGATTAGCGCCGTGTTTGTGCATAATCACCTCAAGGGTGCTGTACAAATATATAATACATTTCTACAATGATCTATGTTATTACTAACTATATATGGAGATAATCTACAGTACCATACTTACCTGATAGGTCACTTAAGATTAACACTCAATTAACATTAACTAATTCTTTATCAGCGAAATTTAGATATAGGATTTAGGACATAATTGGAAAATTGGATATAATTGTACTTTCTCTCAGGAATGGTATATTTAATTTAAGATTATGACAGCTTAAAAAGATAAGTTTTTAATTTAGACCTGAATTCTGTTGGAATTGTCATGGATCTTAGTTCCGGGGGAAAGAGGGAAGGGAGATATATAAAACGATCTCGAAAAACGAGAACATGCTTACAAGGACATTTACCAAAATCGGTAAGGACTCTTAAGTCTAAATAGGGTGAAATCATTTGGTTCGATTACATTAGTATTCCGCGGGTGATTGCGGCCAACGCCATTAAATACTACATTTAATTAGGTGCACAAGATATCAGATCCAAAATCCGGAGTCCCTTGCAGGCAAAAAATTATAGTATTGCGGAGCGCGCAACTAGTAATGTTCGAGACACCGATTTCTTCGTATATATTTAAATTTGAAGTGTATTCGTCACGTATTGTTTGAAAAATATTTTGAGAAGGCTCGCCTCTTAAAATTAAAACTTAGACCTTGTGAAATTTGAAAAACTGACACTAGCCCTTTCAGAAACAAGCCACAGAATATTATTAAGAGATTCTAGATTCTGTAAACTACTTGCTAGTAGGCTGTCTATATTAGGTATTCGAAATAGAGTTTATGAAAACACGTGTAGTATTGATGTAGTTTTGTTTTGTTTTTTTTTTTAATTTTATTAAAAATAATTCAAATTTAATAATGTTATTACTAAGTTCTGAAAGTATTTTAGTTTTTTTTTTATTATTATGACAGCTGTTTCAGAGTTCAAAGTCATTTTAAATCTATCATGTAATAAAGTTACGAGCTGTGATTATTTCGTTCATTAGTTGGTGAAACGGGAAACTTGATAAGGACAGAAGGGTGAGAAAACAAGGAATTAATGGCTTCCCGTGATGTGACCAAAATATCATATATATTTTATCCGTTCATCGTTAATTGAGTATGTACATAAATACCTCCAATTAGTTTGGTATTACATTTTACGCATTAGCCAGGCAGTCTAAAACAATGAACTAACATTTTTGCCAGATGTCTGTAATAATTAGGAAATTAATAGCCATTTCCGATATATTATGTAGGTATATTAATTCTTCTTCGATTAAAAAGAACTCACTTATGATCAAGAATCAACGGTTCTTGTTCCCACCCAGCGAAATACGAAATAGTATTCCCGATTACCCGACCCATTTTTTGTGCAATCGACCTTTTTACGGGAACATTTCTTGTTCACAAATTCCGCTAAATGCAAAGCTAATAACGTATTTAATACACGGATTGTGTTCCGAACGTGATGCCCATAGTAATTGGGCGCTTAGTGGCTTTTGGGATATTTCACGGAACTAAATAATGCGATGTTTCCATCAGATAAACCGTTTTTTACGGGCTTTATCTTGTCATATACTAAACACCAGGTTATGAAATTGGAAAGACAAGAAAGTGTACAAATATGTTTGTGTATTCAATTTGTTACGCGCGTAAATGACTTGAGATTGTATTGCATGAATGTGAGTATAATATTTATTGGATTTGGGTAATTTAATTTCACTCTCAGTAATACTCGTAAAATAATTGTTGATTTTACAACACGTGATGTTAAGTCCATAGATACCAAAGCTCTAGCTTTGATAAAGTAGCATTCAAATCAACATATAGTATAGTTGATGACTTTATTTCGGAACTACTCGTACCTATATCATGGCACATAAGTTATTATTGAACTAACGCTGTTTATTACGTGACTGCGTTTTGGTAAAACCCTCCAAGTCACATTTTTGGAACGTTACTTTTAAGCAGTCTTCAAAACACAACATGGGAAAGTATTTTTTGAGGCAGTTTTAATAATCACTAACAAAAAAACTGCTTCCCCTAGTTTCACTTGAAAATCTCACAAATTATCCTACAATACTCTGTTTATCCTCCATAATATTTTTTCTTCTTTCCAAATACAACAATTTGTATGGCTTTTAATTTCGTAATTATTTTTTACTTTGTAACCATAACCTTAATGTAACATAAATCTTTAATTTAAAATATCATAATTAGTTCACCAAATAATGCATTATATTACTATACCATTAAGAAAGAGAAGAAAACAGAAGCTATGTAAATCCGGAATTGTAATATTATGTTCAAAAGTTTAAATAACAAAAAATAAATAAAAATCGTAGGATATTTCGAGAAAACCGTAGATGAAATTACTTAGTCCTCAAATCTCTCATAGTTATAAATAGAATCGCAATTTTTTATCAGTACTTCAAACGTACCCAGTAAAATTTGGTCCTCCGAACCAGATAAATTCCAACAATATTTATGCCTAATTCTCAATCAAAAACAATTGAATTCGAAGAAAATTAATTTAGCACGTGTTCATAAATTATAAACAATAAAATAAACTTGCAGTTGATGACCAAAATAATGACAAAGGAGTTCCTCGAATTGTTAAATCGCCGATCGAATCCAATGATTGCACCTACACCAATAAAACCCTGCACATTCCGACAGCATAGTCCGCAGACGATCAAACTAAATGCACTTGCAGCCGGGGCCTATTGACTGCATTAAACGACGGTGTTATGGTGGCGTAAGTCGACCAAAGATCACTTGATCACGCTGTGAATCTTCGTTCGACATAATTGCGTACGAAACGTTCCTGGAACGGCCGCTGGGCTGCAGGGCGCATGTTCGGAACTTAATCAAAATTTTACGGTTGAGATTTAACGACATGTAATTATTTTATTGGAATATGCAATGAGTTTTCACCAAAGCATCGCAATGTTTTACAGTAAGCTCTTTTATCGGGTTATAAACGGGAACTTAAGTTCAGCAAGAATTCGAGCAGCTTTTATGATTAATTAATTGACACATTTTTAAACTGAAAACACTAATTATCTAGTACGTGTTTAAAAGTCTTCTGGTGTTCATTTGACTATCTTCGCGACAAAGTTCTGAGGATGCTGGTTTAAACCCTGTTGTGGAAAAAGTAATCACACTACAAAAAAATCGAATATACTTAAATGTTTGCACCTCGTTCCAGAATGGAAAATACTCCCCATCTCGCCCCGGCGAGAAAGCACCAGAAACGCAACGTTGCTTGACATGGAATTGGGCATGTTTCGTGACTGCATCTGAACAGATTGGCACATTCCAACCTTCTTATTCACATTTCCCTGCAAGACGCAACTCGAAAAGCCAAATGTCATAAAGTAATTTGCATTGTAGCTTACCTAAATCACTCGTGCAGAAAGCATTAGCCATCTCCTGGTCAGTGCATGGCCTGCACTCTTCAGCAGCCGGATCGTACGAGTGCACCGGAAGGGTCTGCAGATCATACTGGAGTCGCGCTGACCTCTTGGGGTCAGTTGTACCTCCAGCAGTCGGAACAGCCTCCACAAACACAGCAGCCTGCCCACCTTTAGACCTGAAGCAGCGGACCTCCTTGTCATGACCATCGTCGGAAGCGTACAAAGGCAATAGACCTCTATTCCCTTCCAAAAATAACCTCGCAGGAAACTCTTCTTTTTTCGTCTTGTTCAGCTTCTGGAACTTATCCATCTTTTCTGATGCGAATGGGAAATCGTCTTCTTCAACGTAATCGTCGTCGACTCTCCATTCCTTTTTGAAGTCGTACGATTTCCTCTTGAATTCTCTGAAGTCCAGAACCCGGTCTTCGCTGTATAGATCCGGTTCCTGGTCGTCTTCGCTGGAGGAGGTCAGGATCCTGATGCAGACCCTGAAGTCCTTGTTGGAGTTGTGAAGACGCAAGATGACCCGTAAGGCCCCGCGAGGGTAGAGCCACGTGATGCGACCAGACCTGCAGCGGAGGTAGACAGGGGTCACCTCACGAGATGTTCCGGTTGTGAGACCACTGGAAAGAGAAAAAGAAACAAAGTTAGTAGGAGTTCAATAACAATGACATTTTTTTATTTTTTATTGTACAACAGAACATTCGTTCCAGTTACAGTACAATTTTACAAACAGTATAATTTTACATCATATCAGCATTTGGGTAAGTGACTCTTCAATAATTATATTAAAGAAAGAAGAATTTGTAGTAGCCTTGGGACGACACAGGTAATAGAATCCGTACTAATTGTACTATGTATACCGATATGTATTATGATACGACTATGTATATGTACTGATGATAGCTAAATTGTGTTGGACTGTGTAGGCCGCATCCTGTTATGGTAACACTACAGAAGCGAAGAAACTGTATCAAAAACCACTACAAAATCTTTAAAATTTTACACGCTTCCGATAAACATAAATAAATTTAATTGCTCCCCAATTTTACACAGTAATTTTTACAGTGTCTTTGTAATTGCGCACCAGCGCAGTCATTAACAACCAAAAAACTTTTAAAGTAAATTTGAGGGTACGCATTACCGCCGTTACAAAAACCCCGTTCTCCGCTTACGAGGAACGAGATCGGTTGGGAGTTTTCGTTGCGAAAAAAACAGCTTCCCTCACTTCGGAAACGATCGCCGCCTCCAGTACCGAATCTATGGAGCATGAAATAAAGTCATGCGGTCGTAAATAGCCAAGTGTCGCGATCCATTAACTAGTTTTATTGTAATTTATGTTCGCGCAGTCTGCGCTGGTAGCTGTAGCTGGTGTAGCTTGTAGCTGGTGGTATATCTCCAATCAGCGGGCGAGCAGCTCGCGACTTGCGACCATTAAATAGCTTTTATTTGTCATTCACTCTGGTACTGCCAGAATGGCACGCGTTACGTTGTCTAGGACAGGGGTCGGAAAACTTTTTAAGCCAATAGAGTGAACACCACACGGAGAAAAATGATCCTGTTGAAAAAGTGATTGCATGCCAATTTCCTGATAAAATATTAGTAATTCAGAATGTATCAAGAACACGTGTTGTTTTCCTAATAAATATCATCACGGAATGCGACAATATCAGTATGTCAATATCAATAGTTGTACGAAAACATGTTCCGCCGTCCTCATAAAACATTCCGCTTTTAACTAATACTTTGTTAGGAACTCTGTCAATTCATTTGTTGAAGGCCTGCAGTCCCGTTTTTAACAGGAAAACGAATAATTTAACCAGCTTTTTAATAAATTTTAAATAAACAGTTATTTATATTTATATATTATATTTTCTACGTGCACTTGGCTATTTTTTTAAAGCATCGTTTTTGTGAAGAAATGTCACCCCAGGGAGCTTTAAGAAGTTGGCTATTAACTTAAAACTGTTGTTAAATTAGCTTCAGAGCAAAGTACAATGTACATAGATTAAATTAAATAAACGTATTTGGTGGGCTGCGAAATAAACTGTTAAGAAAGGCACAGAAGATTTTAAAACATGTTTTACAATGTTATATTCAATGTTATGACAGATGGGTGTCACTTTTTTGGTCCAGAGTCGACGGATTTGTCTGGTACCTTAGGGCTCTAGACCAAAGATTGCTTATAAACTCAACAGTAACAGAAAACTTACTATTAAGAAATAAAGCATCACAAGACAGAATTTCCATAAGTTCTGTAAGAAAGCGAAAATGCATGAAAATGGTACCTCGCAGAAATATATTGTGCTTGGTAAGGAAAACAATATAATGTTATTTGAGGACCAATAATTTTCAAGAGTCACGTGTGGCTCGGGTGTCACGATTTACCGACCCCTGCTCCAGGCATTAGAATAGATGAGGTAATGATTACAATGGTACTGGCGGGGTTGGGTTCGAGAATTGAAATACTTCTGTAACGAGTGTGGGGAACTTCTTATATTAATATCACTTGGTTAGTCTATGGTCAAATTATTTATTTTTAATGTGGCCGTAGATACATAATTAAACAAGCGCTTTTCAATTTTATTTTTACAAACCCTTAACCGATTCAAAGTAAATTCAGACTTAAAAAATGTCAAATAAAAATTGTTCTTGATCTACTGTTAGCATTAGGTGACAATATAAAAAAATTGCATTTAACTTTGACGATTTGATGAACTCAAAAAAATGATAAAAATGAATGAATGCAGATAAAATGGGTGGACGAAGTATTAATGTGTATGGAGTTACAAGTTTATGTACACCCCTGCGTAAAATGGTCGACGTTATGATTCTTTTGTTAGACTTGCAAAATCAAGAGCCTTCAAAAGTCGCCTTTTAAAGCTTCCACATAAAATGTATTGCTATTTAACTTCGACGTTCATTGGCGTGTCCTTTTTTAACTCGACCGTTTGGTATTTCATATTTCAGTAAATTTGTTTTGAAAAAGATGGTGGCCGTGTTGGATAGTACCCTTTTATCCCGCCAGAGTTCGCACGAGCGTGGATACTACTACGAGCTTTCAAATCGGAATATTCAATATTATTGTACCTACTTGCCTCTAGTTTGTCAAAAGATTTGTCATTGAGTGAGATGTGATGTTTCTTTGGACAAATTGTATGATTTGAAATAAAAAATGTTACAATAATATTTATGGTGCATAACTAGGTAATTGTGTAAGTACCTACTCACAAGTCTTATGATTTTAGGGGAAATTTTGGTTTTGATTTAAAATGAGCGAAAATTAGAAACATACTTTCTTGGACGCGAGGTATACTGTTCACAGAACGACAGAACTACTAGCCTTACCTCTATTCATGTATTGCTGTGTTTCTTCTACGTTTTATGGCAGATATGAATTAAATGTTGCATGTATAATGTATGTCGTAAATATAATATTCTGACGCCTACTTCAAACATTAACAGAAAGCCATACGTATCAACAGGTATGCAAAGAAACGTTAACGAAACTAATTCCAAATGCTTTAATAGAATCACAATAAGAAAGAAATGATAATGTGGATAGTGTAAATATTTAAACAAATTTGTTTAAACAGGGCATAGAAGCATTTAAGACTTGGGGCTGTGACGAATTTAGAATTCCACACGTCACAACGGCCCATTGTCTAACTTTCAACCATCCTCTAGTGTTATACCTTTCCATATCTACCTGTACAGATGTTGGTCTTTTGTTTATTGTTATGATATACGACTGAGTGAGGTTTTGAATATTAAAGCAGGATTGAAGGACTGCTTTGAGAGGGGTAACCGGAAGACAAGTGTATAACGAAGATATTAGCGTTTCCAATAATTTATCATTACCATGGACATGTATTATCATCAGGACGAACTGGAGGCAAACCACGTGATTTTAAATTAACTACAGTCTGTCAGTCTGTCTCAGGGGGGTATAACTCCTTTCGAAAATTTGAACCGAAATATTGTGACGTCATATAATTGCCAAACTATAACCACCAATGAAAAACTCTGAAAGTCTATGGAATAAACTTTCTAGTTTTTCATTAGTGTATAGTACAGGCTTTTCCAATAAGAGGTGTTATTTTGAATAGCCCGCTATTTCGGTAGATGTTAGTTTTGAAGCTGTCATTTTTTGATATTTGACAAGTAGAAACTACGCTATTAATAAAAATGGAACGATACACGCTTCAACAACGCATTGAAATTATTAAAATTCACTTGAGTTAATCAAATGCAAATCATCTTGAGTGATGAGGCCCATTTCCACCTTGGTGGCTTCGTCAACAAGCAAAATTGTCGCATCTGGGGCTCGGAAAACCCAAGAGTTATTATTGAAAAGCCTCTTTATCCTCAACGTGTGACTGTTTGGTGCGGTTTATGGTCCGGCGGAGTCATTGGACCTTACTTTTTCGAAAATGAGGCTGGAGCAACTGTTACGGTGAATGGATTGCGCTATCGAGAGATGATTAATGGTTTTTTATGGCCGGAATTGGATGGTATTTATCTGGACATCGTTTACTTTTAACAAGACGGCGCTAATAACACCTCTTATTGGAAAACCCTGTATAATAAGTAGGCTCCTAATGAGAATTTTACTGTCTATATATTGGCATATCTATGGTTTTTTAGGACCACATTGTTTCATACAAAAAGCCCGAAGTTATCAATCTTGTGAGTTGTTTATTTATGATCAGTCTTACATTGACCGCAGAAGTGCGTACATTGAACTAAGCTGACGTTGCGCAGAGAAGTGCATATTACAATGCGAGTTGCCTTTACAATGTCATTTACAATTCATTTATTAGTTTTTTTGACAATTATTACGATCCATTCATTGTTATTTCAATAATGTGGGCGTATTTAGAAGTAAGGGGAGTGAATACAAAAATAAGCAGGAACATCGCAGGCAAAATGTAGTGCGATCAAGAGAATCAAATGGGGGTGAAGAAGGGAAATAGTGGACGATGTAAGATTGTGAATAAAGCAAGGAGAGTGGGCTCCATTCCATCTGCCTATCTCTATGGGGAAATTACTTGATGGTAACGTGTTTCCCGTATTCTACATTTATACGTAATACGTCGTTCAACAAGAGTTCGTTGCCTAATGTTCCTGGTAAATAGTTAATTTATATTTATAGTCTGCACTTAAATGTGGCAAAAACCTTTCTATGATGAAGAAATCCTAGAAGATGTTGTTTAGATGTAAGCAACAAGAGGTAAAAAGTGAAAAACTAACCTATAAACCTAACCTAATGTAACCTGTTTTTTTAGATTCATTTACTTATAAAACAAAGAGAATTTTTTGATCACCATTTTGAAAAGAAAGGCTTCTCAAATATCGTAACAATAATCATTCTGCTGTCTCCGGGGTTTCGCACGAACTCTGTAATTAAATAAAACATTGGACTTCTTGAAGTTACCCTCTTATATATTATCCCATATCTAAAATCCTCGACAGCTAACGCCATCTATGGGTAACCTAATAGACTATTACGAGTTCCATCTATGAGTGAGCTCTTACAATAATATCAAAGATATTACCCAATCGAAATAATAATTTCATTAGTCTGTGTATGAAATATTAGTCCTGAAATCTGGTTCAATGATCTCATATTTGGTTTTGAATTTGTGTCATTTTCAAAACTGGAATCAGTTACGTCAATAATTCAGACAAGCGTAAAGTAGGTAAGTACCTGTAATATAATATTTTAAGAGAAAAATATTTTAGTTGACTTTTTTAAAATTGGAATAATTCATCAATTTTCTGCATCTCAACGCTCTATAATCCTAGCTTTCAATAAGCAAGCGCAATGTAGATGAGTTATGTTTCCTAATAAAAACACCGCGACACGAGTCTGGGTGAAATAAAAAGCGACTGACACAATCAATACAATCAAACAATCACACAATCATACAATCCAACCAAGATAATATAAAGACATACCGCTGATACCTCCGTCGCAACCTCTCACTCATTTTCATAAGCTATGCGTGTAACCGAAAGAGAGGTTAAAATGAGCTCTCGGTGGTAGGACCATAACACGGCAAAAGCAGGATAAAGACATATTGTCCATCGTTACCTCTCCCTCATTCTCATAAACTATGCATGTAGCCGAGAGAGAGGTTATAATGGAGTTCTGGGCGGTAGAACACGGCAGAAGGAAGAAGAAAGTGGAAGGTGACGGAGTGATTTACGGTGTACGCGCCGCGAGCCGCGACACTTCCCCAAAGTGAGACCAATCAGAACCAGTCACTTCGGAGGAAGTACCTACTTGAGAGGACCTCACTTCGAATCGTACGTGCCCAATATATTGATAAAGGACCAAAGAGATAACCATAGAATTCTAAAATCCTAGATGGTAAAATTCTGATCCTAATCAAATATTGCTCTGTCTGGTGAAATATTTGTGTTTTTTTGTACTGTGGGCAGCGACTCCAAGAGCATTTAAATATTAATTTTAAATTTCGCATTTACTTCAGTTAATAGATTTTTAACTGCTGTTGGGTGGATGAAAGAAGATGTCAGGGACGCCCCAGGAAGACAATGCGATCAGTACGAGCAAAAACTTGAGTCTGTTCATGACAGGAATTGGAATAACAGAAGAATATATGCTAATAAGAAAGGATCATAAAGGGATAGTGAGAAAAGGTTAGGGAAAGGTGAGGAGTTTACTTTAGTGTAAGATTGGGAAAGGGACGCTTAGATGGTTTAGGCATGTAGATCGAATGAACGAAGAAAGGAGTGTAAGGAGAATACACAAATTTGAATGGTAGAAGAAGTTGGGCATGGCACAATCAAGTGAACCAGATACTTAAGTCGGGCCATGGCAAGAGTCAGAATAATAGAAGAAGATGTACGAATGTGAATGAGGCAAGGAGTGTGTGCCAAGACCGAATTGTTTGGCGGTCTTTCTCTGCGGGAAACGACGGGATGGCTAGGTAGTTTGTTAGTACTGTTAATGTGTCCAAATTACATTGCCGAAAAGATAATTACAGATAAGTGTGGGGTGATTTTGGGCAGGCTAATAACCTTGCATATTCTACATCAATGACTACATTGAGTACACCTAGTCTAATCTCAGTTCCTGTCAAGGAAACTTCAACTCGTGAGGACATGATAAACAATAGAGAATAAGGTAAACAAAAACATTGTGGTCAGTGTTTGAAGGAATATTTTTCAAATAAACGAATTCAAAAGCCTGAAAAATGTCAAAATGACTTCTATTATATTTTGAAATGTCGGAAAACATTTGATTTAACAAAATTCCCGAACGTTTTATCTTCAAGTCACGTTTGCATAAAGGATTGGCGATAAAAATAACAAACATAGCACCAAAAATCTCACGAGGTCTGTGTGACAGTTTTTCATGCCTTTGTTTCTTTTTTTTCCCTGTTCTTGGTTGTATTATATTTTTATTAGTTTTGAATAATCTAAATACCAGTATTAGTTCATTTTGAATCGATTTGTTTTAATCTGAAAGTGAGTATATTTAAATATATTTAACTTCAGTTTTAAAGAATGAGGTCCTTGAAGTGTTAGGTTAGATTCAAGAATTAATTATTTTGTCTTTTTAAAGGTAACTTTTCAGCTTTTCTATTTCTTCGACAGACAAAACTTGTCTGGTATTCTTCTAAAGATTGGATCCTCGGTGTCCTTCTGGAGCACTCTACTAAAACTTGTCTGGTATTCTTGTAAAGATTTGATCTTCAGTGTCCTAGAGCGATCTACTAAAATGATCCTTTTAATGATTTCTTAACTATGTACTAATGTACCTGTCTGAGTTTAGCCAAATATAATAATTTTTATAACTATCAAATACCAAGAAATCATATTCCCGAATGGTCTGAATTCAATGGCAGTTTTTTTAATACGTAAGAAGGATATGAATTGGTGTGATTAGTCTTTAACAGTTCCGTAAGACCTATTGATTAAGATTAAGGAACCATTTGGAACAAGATGCACAGCTGATTCCACCGAACACGTGTTCCCAATTGAAGACAAGTCAAGAGCAGCGGGAAGCCTCATTTCAGGGGACAAGTGAGATAAACAACGCCAAGAACCACGAGAGGGAAGAGGATAGGTGAAGCAATTTCGGCATTGTCGAGTGACCCGTCAATTAATCTGTAACATGCAACGCATCGCTGTATTTTTTGATAGCGTGCTATTAGGTCTTAAAAGACACAATTTCATAAAATATGCGTTTATCTTCATTGGTGGACTGGCTCTAATTGAGTGGATGTAAAAAGGTCACTTAAAAATGGCAGTAATATTGTTTAATAAATTAGCAATATTTTATATGCGTAAGTTATCTCCGTCTGGCAAGATGACGTAAAACACTAGATGGGTAGTTTCCAATCTTCCCCTATCCAATGCGTATTCTTGCCATCTGACAACATTCCCCGAATTGCAAATGGTAAAGTGCTGGTGATTCATTTTACTAAGCGTAATTCCAACTACATTAATGAGGGATTACAAAAACTGACGGCCAGCTGACAAGTGAAACGAAGAATGATCGTGCGTACAAAAATTCTGTTTTATTTGACATAAGGAGCAATGTTTCTGGTTTTAGTAAGAACATTAAATTTAATAGTCATTTGTTTAAAAAAAAAATTAAAATCAAGTAAAAACCGTGTCGCCGGTTGCATAATTTTAATGAACAACCTCTCTTCGCATCGTTAGCGTAAACCCCCATAAACACTATAAAAAAATAGGCTTAACGATGTGGAACTTTTCACGTCTGAACCCGTGGTCGACTTTCAGCCCCTAATACAATCAGGAACTAATGTAAATAAGTGATGAATGAACAGGTCCCATCTTTCTGCCATATGAACAAGGAAAGCAAACTAGTAATGTTAAGTAAAATTGTGGTTAGTATGAACGACGAACGAATACAGTTGGACGAATTAAAATTATCGATATTCACACTGATTTTTGTCAACCTCAACAATACCTGAAAATAAACTAATTGTGTGGTACTGTAGAAAAGGGTGGACTCTGAACACTGGTCAAATCTAGATCAAATGAGGCTCCTTTCACATTTTGGCTAAGTGACGCATCTTGGCAAATACTTGCTTAGGTATATATTGTGAATTTAGTATTTTGTTCTGAGATCTGTTTGTTCCGAGCCATTAGCAGGGCGTGTCCATTGCTGACAGTAATCTCCAGTCTCCACCACAGAATACAGGCCCCGTATGGGGGTCAGGTTTCAGGTTACTAACCAAATGACTGTGCACTCTGCACGTCTCGCGTTATAATCTAGATCTGTTATGTCAGCTTGCAACAACAGTTCGCGATCGTTCAACCGTCAAAGGTTTTCAACAGGTTAATATTAACATTGCCGACTGTTCAGTTTATTTGGGTTTACTAAGCAGCCTCGCCCGAAATACGATAGGATACGACAAGAAACTATATGTAAACAATGTCAAATTCAAGGTACGAAAATATTACCAAGAGAACACACAAATAGTTTTCAAAATGACATTCTTATTGATTACACAAATTACATTAACTTATGAACAAATATTCTTATTTTTTACACAAATTACATTAACTTATGAACAGACATTCTTGTTGATTACACAAATCACATTCTTATGAACAGACATACAAAGATAAATGAGTTCAAATCTGAGAGTGTACTAGAAGACATGGAGTACATGGTTTTACCGCATAAGCCTCAGGAATCTCATTTCTACAGCATTCAATCTATTTACTTACGATACGTATAAGTAATAATGGGTCCTAGGAGAGTCCTTGAGGAAACCTAATGAATGGGACGGATGTATGTGAGTGAGGAAACAGCTACAGAATCTTTAAAATATAAAATTGTATAAATTCACGCAGAAATCATGCCATTATCTGGATGACTCAAGATTCCAAAGGCCCCATCACTTGAAAAGATAATAATTCTATAGACGTATAGACAGAAGAATGCAGACAGGATACCTAGGTAACTATGCGTCAAATATTTTAAGGTCCTTTTTGTATTTAGTTTTGTTTTATTCATTGAACAGACTGACTCGGCAAAACAGTTTTTAACGTCAGGATAATAGGTTCTAAAATTGCGTGGCAGAACGTTGATCATTAGAGGGTAATTTGAGCCCTTTGCCAATATCACGTGTGGTATACATAACACCAGCTTTAAAACGAATTGGCTAGTAAAAACTGCCATCAAAGAAAAAGGGCAGGACATCAAAAGCTTAGACATTCAATGTAATTCAAGTATTCAAGTGTGACAAAGAAAGGGATCTTTTTGTGTTTTGGTAAATAGTAACTGGAGAGGTGGATTATCACTGCAGATTTAGAAGACATAAGATATGGCGACAGAACATAATGAGAGAACAGAAGGACGAGACAAATCTTTTGATCCTTTTGAACTACGTTAGTTCTGCACGTGCTGGGGGGCTGCCGACTACAGCAATTATCCAAAATCTAATATTCTTATGGCAAAAAAAATCATAGCTACACAAACGAACAAAAGATGACGGTTGACATTATTGTCAACATCAAGAAGGCTTCGATTCAGTAAAAAATGATCCGCCGATGAATCGAATCAAAAGCTGTTGGAAGTGTTTTTTACTTCTATGAAGCCAACGCATCTCATTGAACAATAGACATTCCGCTGGATAATTTATACGGCTTATCAAAACATCGTAAGTAATTTTAATTGTTTGGGACGTGATGTAAAAATAAACTACCTTAATTATAATTGTGTTTGTGTTTGGAGCACAAAGGCACTTAGCGCCGCTGCGTATACAATACTAATGATAATTGATGAGTCTGATGACGAACCTCATCAATTATTGTTATTATTTATTATTATTGATAGACTAGAAATGAGCTTAGCGACAAAAGCTTTGCGAGTGGGGGATATTTAAAACTAAGCATAATGTAGGTAAATAAGAAATAATGTATTATTTGAGATTGATTGTCAATGGTTTCAACATAGTTAAAAACAGCAAAATGACAAAAACGTAGTATGTATTTTTACACTTATTCTAGCAGTCCACTTAGCGACCAGTGTATTACTATGAACTGTGTATACCATTTAGTTACCAGTGTATTACCATGACCAGTGAGCAGTGTTTAAGCCACTAGTTATAAGTCTTAGTTGTATGTCACTAGCTTTTAATCTTAGTGTTAAGTCTCTAGTAATAAATCGTAGTTATAAGTCAATTTGGTAGGGAATTGGTTAAATTATAAATTATGTTTTTAAGTGCAGTAAAACATAGAAAGCGCGTGAAATCATTTGACAATCAGCCAAAATTTAACAATGAAACATAATGGATTCTGAATAATCAGAGATCGCTAAATGAAAAAGACATAAACAATTGTGCTTAAATTAAAGTGCATAAAGTGATTATGCGCTCAGCATGCTGGTACCATTCAAAATAAGGTCGCAAGTTAAGAAAACACTTTTCGCCAAGAGAAAACACGCCTCCGATAGCCGAACAATGGTGGCTTGACAGAGCAGACCGCACAAATCACTTGACATTCACGAGGTATGACTGGCGATAATAAAACTATTGAAGCACGAACGCCAAGGGAACTTTTTTGGCTGAGCTTTGCCAATCGGCGCGAGGTGATGCGGGAGGATTGAGTTCAGGTTTACACCATACAGATACTTGCAGACTTTCAAAGTTTAGATTTGCGGAGTTATTCAAGGAGTAAGAAGACTTAAACATGTATTTAAGCCTGTGACAATGTTAAGAGTACTGCATAAAAAACACAGATAAGTAAATGTAACTTACTCAGGAATAGTACTAGATGGAGACAAAATAACAATCATTATACAATATACATGCATAAGATGTGGATTGTCACTATACAATATACACGCGGATATCGTTTGAGATTTTCTAGACCAAAATTATTTTCGAATTTTTATACCGTATTCTTCATCTTTCTTTTGCCAACGATTGGGAGAGCGTTACTGTGTCCATCATCGATGGACTTTTATTACTATTTTGTCGTAAGGAAATTTTAACCATATTTTTTGCTGTAAGATCAGTTCAGATATTAACAGGGTACTTTTCAAAAAACGTGAATCAATTGCCCAGTGCAAACACCAAAAGATTGAAATGAATTAGCCTGTTTACACGGAGCAAAACCACAAGTGTTATACTGAATTATATATAGTCAAGTCAGACAAGAATTAATGGACAATCGTGACAGCCCAAGGCGCCAGAATTAGAAAACCAACCAAATGTGTGGCTAAATTGCACGGACTTGACTGCTTTGACCAGAATTAAAGCGTATTCAATTCTTTCTACAAGTAAAAGTTGAGATAAATGCTTATTGATCTCGATCGACGCAAGGCTGGGAAGTGTGCCTATTACTTCAGCGAAAGGTCAGTCAGTGGTTATAGAATTAAAGCAAAACAAACCTGAGACATTTAATCATAATTCAATGTTTTATTATACGGCGTAATATTGAAAATGTGTGAATTTCGACGAAGATCCTGATCCGAAGGTTGAATGTTTGTTAACAACAATGAATATAAAGGTCAGAAAATAAACGTTTTGTTTTTAATAACAATTTAACTGTGTCTTGTTTAAAACGTCACGAGTTAAACCGGAACAGGAATAAAAAATAAATAATCGAGGCTTCATAATAATCATTTAACTCTTTTGAGAAGATAATATTAATAAATCTTATCGAAACATAACATAGAACAATATAATTAACTGTCCTTTCTTAGCGTGAGAGGATTTAATAACATTGTTAGTAATCAAATTATAAAAAGGCAACGGATGCAATAGGGGATCGAAATCATTAGTTTCCAGAGTTAACTGGGTCTTGTTCTGTTTCATGTTTTGTTAATATTATCTATAAAAAAAAACATTTTAAAAAATCAGAACACAAATTAACTACTTATCTGCAGAAATTGTTTTGAAAAGCAGCAAAAGACAACACTGGTTTAATGAAATTTGATCAGATTTAATTGTGTGAGTACCGCACAAGAATCGCAATTGCTCCCGAATGTCCAAAGCCAGTGGAACTAAGGCATCTCCGTTTTATGTTGTGAGGCTAAAGGGAAGAAGATGGATATTTTAAGCTTAAGAAGTACCTGGCTATTCGATCTGGTCATCAAACACAGATTTTCAAGTAACCTTTGGGTTCTGAACGGTGGTCTTTCAACAGGACGAAAACTGAAACTCCTGAAGCCCAAACAATAACTAACCTCAACCACGCTACCCTACAGTACATTGAACCCTTATGCATTTGATTATTATATTATATTTCAAAGGTTTATTAGTTTTGTTGTATTATGTATTTTCCTCACGCACTCTTGCGGCAGCTGACGCCTGCGCTGGGCACACTTTGGCTTTAGTCCCAACTTCTCATATAACCCCTTGGACCAAGTGCATGCCATGTGCTTTTTTATTCTTTGCACGTGCCAAGGCTGTATATTAAATTATTACCACCATGGTTTGCATATTGTGCACCGAGAGGCTATTGTTCATTGAAGACAAAACAAAACAGTTAGAAGTTGGAATAGATGCCAAATTTTTCCTCGTCTCTTCGTTGCATTAAAATCAGTTTTATTTTATTTGTCTTGCAAGTACTGTTGTTTCTTTTACGAATCCTTGGAAAAATTTGACCAATTTGTAAACAAACTTACGAAAAGCGTTCATTCCTGTAGACCTATAAATGTGTATTCCTGTAAAACGGGCGGTCCGTTTGATAGATTCACCAAACTTAACAAACGGACTGCAATTTTTAGAGCACAGGCGTCAGGTAGGTATGCTGTCCTTGTTCTATCGGTATTACAATGGAAGATGCTCTGAGGAACTAGCGTAATTGATCCCTTCGGCACCGGTGCGTAGTCGGGATACACGCCAAACGCGCGCCCAACATTTGTACACGGTTGACATTTGTCACATGAGAACGGGTCGCTTCTACGATTCGTTCTTAAGTTCAACAGCTCGGCTGTGGAACGAACTGCCGGCCTCTGTGTTTCCTCCCTCCTACAACATGGGACTCTTCAAGACCCATGTTCACACCTTCCTCTCCACCAAAAGACCCTCCACACAGCATCCCCAAAGATGACATAGGCCCTGAGGGAAATTACTTTCTTCAGGGCCTCCTGTGTGGAGTTAATATAAAAAAAATAATAAAAAAATATAAAAAGACGTCGAAACATTGACAGACGAATGAATGCAAATTATGTAATTAATTATCGGAGGACTAAAAACAGGAGTCACCAATAAGATGTTGTACACAAGCAATTATTGATAATTAATTGAGGGCACAAAATCAGATAAAATGCTGTAGAAGATGAAAACTCTGGGAAACAAAAAAAAAGTGGGTGTGTCAAGCCTACGCAAGACAGAAGTGAAACTTCTAGTATTCCTCTCTCTCTATTTTCATTTCATCATCTCTATTTTCTCTCTTAGGTTAGTTTGAAAATTAGAGGTTAAATAATTCAACGACGAAGCATGGATTTGATAGGATATTTCCTCTTGTGCCACTGATGTGTTCATCACCTCTATCTCGTCACTACTCATTTTTAACACTGAAATTCTGTACCAAACCGTATGAACCACAATCAATTACGTATTTCACTCGTATTACACTCACGACGCAGTATACTAACCAAGCAGCTGATGCTTGGCGTGGCGCAGTTCGCTGGTGTCTGAGAGAGAGGAAAGAAGAGAAGAGAGAGAACGTTCGTGAGCGGCTCCCCCACCTCAACAAGCGCATATGGTGAGAGAGGGACAGTGAACGGTGAGCGGTGGTGGGGGTACCCGCATTTTCGTGTCGATCCTGACTCGGTTTTACTCCGTCCCCGAAAATCCATTACGCGCCTAAAGAAGTTTCACTTCAAAAAAACATATATAAAAATATCTCTCTCTCTCTCTGTCTCTCTCTGCACTCGGGGACGGTCGCTACGGTAGATATTGTAGATCTGATAGTGAAAATTTTAACTGTAACAATTTCTTTTTTTGACATTATACTGTACTTATACTGAAAAACAATTTGCAAATAACTCGTTAAACCAAAACTCGTGAAACATGAATTATTTGAAAACGTACAGTAATTTAATTGAACAGAGTATTAGGAGAATATTACATGAACATTATTTTCAGATAGGTACTGTGTTTCGTAACGTTTTGTTGCTCCGTTACAATCTTACAATATTGAATATTATACCCAAGCTGTAAATGAATACTTTCATAGAATACAACACACTGTATACAGTGTACAGATACTGCACTATACAATATAACCTATTGCCAGGTAGACTAATATTAATATGAGATGAATCTATCAGTTCGTGTTTGAGTGTGGTAAGTTGATCGATAAACTGCTGTGGCCGCTCCGTGCGTCGGGTGAGGCAATGGCGTGTATTGTATTTCAACTGAAACTGGTCACTTGTGTCTTGTGTAACCTGACTCCTGGACCCGGGCTGCTGAGGTAGACGTAATGGCCGAGCCTGTTGGATTATTTTTTCATATTATTATTAGTATTATTTTTCAATTTATTATCAATTTTAACAGCTTCTAAGGAAGAGAAGAGTATTTTCATGGGTTTGACGGTGATTTGTTGTTAATTCCCACGAAACCTGTGATTCGATTGCATAAATGATTTTATGTGTTGAAGAAGGGAATGATTGAAGGTTGGAGTGAGTGTTAAAAAATGTAAGAAGTTCAGGAAAAAATATATTTACGATCTGTTGACCGGTCGGTGGCTGAGTTGACATCGCGTTTGAGTCGTTTGAGAGACACCACCCAAGCGTAGTGTCTTCAATTCCTCGGCTGGCTAAGTCCTCCATCACAACACAAGCAACATTTTTCTCTTACTGTGGTGGTAGTAGGATATAGGATATACGTCTTTCTTTATAAATATATATTTTTTTAATAAAAAAAAATAAAAAAATCAGAGGTTCCCAACCTTATCTGGCTCACCGCCCACTTGTTTCTCGAACGTGTTTTTTTTTAACTGTACGGTTGATATGCAAGATTCTTATAATGATGTAACTACGACTTTACCGCCCCCTCGCAGCCTTCCATCGCCCCCCATTTTCCCTCGAGGCCAACACCGTCCCCCTGGATCTCACTGATGCCCCCAGAGGCGGTACGCGCCCCCATTGGGAATCACTGATCTGAATTCATACGGTCTGATGTCAAATGTCAACCACCATTAGGATACAAAGCGCGAGCATTTATCTCAGAAACATCAACAAGACAAGATGATATCAATCTTGGTAATTTAGCGTGAAGCTTTTGAATAAAAGTGTCGTCCCACGCGAGACAATGAGATGACAGCGCAATAAAAATGTGTATCATGATCTGTAAAGAGACAAAAACATCATCAGACTGGTACAAAATCACTGAGATAACCACAGCATACCAAATGCCCCATGAACAAAAGCGACTGAGATACAAATCCTGTAAAAATAATGGCTAAAACGTGAGATAGTCAGGAAATTGATAGCTCTACTTGGATAGAGTGACTTTCTAATGTAAGAGACAATAAGTACAAATGTAATCAAGCGATACCCTAAGGACATTGTAAATTATTGTAAACTCTACAAGGCAAGGTACTAATGGCTCCGACATTAAATCTAAGTTGCTATTGTTAGTTGATGTAATGAAGTAGGAGTCCAAGAACGATCTTTACAAGGCACAGTATCTATATTGAACTGTTGATGTAATGAAGTAGGAGTCCAAGAACGATCTTTACAAGGCACAGTATCTATATTGAACTGTTGATGTAATGAAGTAGGAGTCCAAGAACGATCTTTACAAGGCACAGTATCTATATTGAACTGTTGATGTAATGAAGTAGGAGTCCAAGAACGATCTTTACAAGGCACAGTATCTATATTGAACTGTTGATGTAATGAAGTAGGAGTCCAAGAACGATCTTTACAAGGCACAGTATCTATATTGAACTGTTGATGTAATGAAGTAGGAGTCCAAGAACGATCTTTACAAGGCACAGTATCTATATTGAACTGTTGATGTAATGAAGTAGGAGTCCAAGAACGATCTTTACAAGGCACAGTATCTATATTGAACTGTTGATGTAATGAAGTAGGAGTCCAAGAACGATCTTTACAAGGCACAGTATCTATATTGAACTGTTGATGTAATGAAGTAGGAGTCCAAGAACCATCATTACAATGCAAAGTATCGATTATTTAAGTATTTGAGTTAATAATTATGTGATGCATCTTCTGAAGCGATTGCTTTTTAATCGGGGAGTTGCCGAATAGGTACCTAGGTCCTTGTGGTAGTCGCAATACGGTTGAAATTGCCTCGCATAAAAACAGCTGCCTGTCTTAAATTATGCAAAAAATATACGAATAAACATAATGTGTTATTTTACAATTGTACGCAACTAATACTTAGGAAGAGTTGTTTCGGAGAATTTGAACAATTCTTCAAATTTCAAAGTTAAATTTCAAGTTCTGTGAAAGATTTTGTTATTTTTGCTATTAATTTTCAAGTTCTGATATTATTTCATTTCTGTCAAGCAACTAGCCTATACTGATATGATAACAGAACTTGAATAGGACTTTCACAGAAACCGAAAATGAACGTTGGTGAATTGTTCAAATTCTGTGAAACAAACCCATCCTTAGTGATTGTCAATTAAAACAAAATTAAATAACTTTACTGGCTTAGTTCTACTACTTAAAGTTAAGTAAATTTCTATATAAATTATTTAAAAAAAACATTTGTTTTTTGTTTGTTTAAATAGTTCGATATGTTTCGTGCGTGTTCCCTGTATTGTAGACTACAAGAACGGGCTATGTTTTAAAAGGATTAAAAAAATACGTGTTAAGTTGAAGTATTGGCAATCGGCATTGTAAACGAGAGTTAACAGTTTTAACGTGAGATTAGATTTTAATCTACTTTAAAATGGATCAATTCGACGATGAGCCACCTAAAAACGTACTATCATATCGTCGGTTAAGAGCGAAAAATAGCTAAGTAATAATTTTGCCAAATTGAGTTTTTAATGAGAAAATAATGTCCTTTATAATTAAAATGGCGAAATGATGATTTGATTTACCATTAGTTTTTTCTTCATAATGTTCTATGCATAATTTTTTTTAATATAGTTTATTGATTACGAAAAAAGAAAGGTGTCAAAATCTTATTATATTATTAAAAAAATATTACCACAAAGTAATTATGCAACATAATTTTAAATATTATTGTTTAAATAATTTAAAGAAGTAATTTTATATGTGTTTTCAGATTAGAATTTGAATACCAATATTTTACACATTACACAATAAAATTAACTATAAAAACTGTCCGCAAACAAGTAATCCAACAGCTATATAGGCTTGATAGATGATTTTTTTCTGGACTTATGAAAAGATAAACAATAAAATTTGATATATCAGATTATAGGCAAACATGTTTTCTATTCACAGTATTTAATTAAATATTCTAACATAATTCTACGTACATTAATTAAGGCGTTTAAAAAATCATGATTTCGAAATTCATGTCGAAATTAAGACAATTTTCGAAACGTGTCACATGTAAATTGACAGCACAATAATTAGCACATCATGCGAGAAATAGGAGCGTAAGAAGGTAGGAGCTAGTACTAGAGTATTACAGTTATCTGCTGTGGGCTCAAACAAAGGGTATTTCGTAAGGCACCTTTCAGGTAACAGTGCAGTGGCAGATTTATTTCTCCTTTGTTTACGAAAGGGGGCCCAACTAGCGTCATAGCGCGAGCCAATTAAAATCCAACTTATGACCCGATACGAACAGAAGTTCTTCGGACTAAGAAAGGGACAACTCAGAGTTGGTGATGTAGAAAATTGGACGGGCGGCGATTTGGACGTAAATTGTCAAAGTGAAGTTGAAAATTTCATGAAATTTTTGCAGAATTGTTTAGGCATCTCAAATAATTTATTTATTAATCTTAAAGGTACTATTTACGTACATATATATTTCATAATCGTATTGCACCCTTTATTAGAGTAACGGTCGTCTTAAAAATGCGGAGATACGTAGGTAATTATTTATGCTTTGATATAAAGTTTTCAAAAAATTCATCTACACCAATTCCATGTATGTATCATGTGAACACGACGTTTGTGGAAGCACCTTATCCTATTGAGTTTACGAGGCAGTAAAAAGTCAGGCTGTCTTTCTGTAAGGTCGTGTATGAGATGGGCATTTTTAACACAGCTAATTTTTTTTGTTTTTAATAATGACTATTTAAAAACCAAGTACAGTACTTTATTTACAGCACTCCTCACTAGGGTTTCCTGTTCCGAGGCGAACTCCATATAGTTGAGCTGGTTTTACATCATGATTTCCTCATCTTTGTTGATTATGTTGTTAATTTTCTCATCTTCACATTTGATTAATATGTTTGTTGATTTCCACATCTTCATGTTTGTTAACTGTAGGATTGCCATTCAAGTTTTCACTATCAGATATCCGGAGGAATCTCTCTTTCCTTCCAGAAGGGTTTTCAGGACTTCAAACGGGATTTAGGGTGAGAGAAATCATCTTGCACAGGTATTGCGCTGTATGGATTAATACATCAAATATTTCGCTTCAAAAACGCTTTCAAAACCACCTGAAATCACAATCTCTTAAGCAATGCACGCGATAATATCTCTAGGTTTAATTAGACTATTCAACAGTCGGCAAGTTTCAACACTGGAGTGTCTCTCGATAGTGCAAAATGTAACCGTTTCAGCGTGAAAGCAAAATCACGCTAAGTCGTGACTGTCGGTGACAGCGGACTTTATAGACGGGTTAATAGACAAACACTCCGTTGGTAATATACTCCTTGTCTATGATACCGTATTCTCCATTGCATTTGAAGGGCATTTGTTTGGGCAGATCAATATCTTAGCCAAGTGTTGAAAAAAATTCGACGACTATACAATAAGATGGTTATCATAAGACAAGTATGTATTATACGACTTCACACAATTTTATTTATTGTTTATTTGCAAAAACAGTATGAACCAGAACATTGCAATATCGATAATTAACATTTACAAAAAAGTGAATAACAAATAGGTACATTTACAAGTGGGACAAAGAAAAAAGTTTCAAATTTAGATTTACAATTTTAAGTATTGAATAATAATATTTCACGTTTAAATACGTTGTAGGACATGTGGAAAATATCCACATTTCCTGCGAGGCAGTTAATTAACCTAGTGATTCTTCCCAAGGGCATCACCATTGGTAAGTTAGTTCTGCACCTAGGAAGAATCAAAAGCCTGTGTTGGCGGCCTCGCGCGAAATTATCCGGGACATAAAATCCTATTTTAGCCAGAATGTCTGGTATTGATACTAAACCGTTTAGTAGCTTATACGCCATCAGGAGTAATGCAACATCCCTTCTGGAACTAAGGCTGCATATACCCAGCATTCCCGAGATAAATGCTGTTGGAAACAGCCATGGGTAATAACCAAACTCTCTCATGTAGAGGTATCGTAAAAACTTTTTTTGTATCTTCTCGACCATTAGTACATAGACAGTGTCCTCTGGCCCCCATACCTGAGATCCATTCCGGGAACGCCAATTATACTGCAATTCAAAAACTTTGTGGTATTGGTTTAAGTTTAACACCGGTTTACAAACCGGTTTCACCTTAGGTTAAACATTTTTAAAAATATATTGATTAAATTTTCTTTTAATAGCTCCATAATTCAAAGTCTCATGATGGACATAATTTTACAAGCTGAAAATAATTACTGATCTAGAAATTTTAGCCAAAAAAGCTATACAAATTTCATGACACAGTTCGACCGTTTTTGGCCGAGACGAATAATAATTATCAATGCATTTTAGAATAGGACATTATAAAATAATGATTTTATCTACATTATAGTGCTGTTTCAATGAAAAATAACCTCAAGAGATAATATAGTCGAGCGATTGGTGTAATTTATTTACATTTATCAATTTCTTTAATTTTTCCATTCCTCAAAATAATAACCATTTAATGCTAGTTTTTTTTTAATAAAAAGTGTTTAAAAAAATCAGGTTAAATATAACGTTGCATTGAAATGAAAACAATATAGTAAAAACGAAATAAGCAGCTATAAAACACGTCCGATCTCTTAGGTAAACTGCAGGAAAATTCAAACTGCGTAAAATACTTCGCTAACTTTTGACGAGCCTTACTCGTGTGAGCTAAAAATAGAACGCTGCGAGTCGAAACCGGCGAGCGTCACTCGGGCTAGCAGAAATTGAAACGCATTTAGCGCGCGAGCGTGACTCGTTCAAAAGCATTAAGCGGAAAACATATGAAACTGTTTACTGGTGTTTACACCTAGGTTTAACCGTTTATTTCATATTTTTAGGTTCTAATTTGGCACATTTTGGCAAGCGATCGCTCAAAACATTTTTGCAAACTTGGCATAATACTCCAAAAATCGTTCGCTTTTATTGAATTTTAATTGGATTTTCATTAAACTTTAAAGTATGGCATCTATCAGTAAAAAACTTACCAGTCAGCCGCTGAAAGACACATTTCTGAGATAACCGATCTGATACACATTATGCTAATGGATATAAATTGCCTCCCAATGCAGGGAATTACAACGAGATACACTTGGAGATATAATAATTGGGTTTGGCTTGGTCCAGTGTGACGAAACACGTACGTCGTACATAAGCACAGGCGGAGATAGATAATTAATCACTTGGTCGTATTTAGACGTTAGTGGATACAGGTATGGTATCTTAAACTTGTTGTACCATTGATTAAGGCTATAGAAAGGCAGTAGATTTATAATAATAAATAAAATATTTACATAAATACTGAGGCCTAGTTGTTTCACAGAAATTCAAATGCAACATTGTCATCAAATGGATACTCAGCGCCAATACGTTTGGTTTCATGACAGTTGAAAGGTTCCTGGTAATGCCGATTCTTAGTTCGTATAAGCTTTTGAACAAATTGTGATCGTATATGATTTAAATCTAAATACTAATACTAAGCAGACCAAAGAAATAATAAATGATTCTGATTGACTTGATGTTTCCGATTAGAAATAGATAAACGAAATTTGCTAAATTACGCAATAAAACCACGAAAAGAGTTCAAAGCTTGATCTTTACTTAAGCGTCGTACGTATAACATTATGCTTTCATGAGGCATAAAACAAATAATAATACATTCAAAACTGACTTTTTAATATTAAAAGGGTAACCGAATAACTCAACACACCTTTCAAAGTCATAAAAAGTGATGAAACAAAAACTAGATTAAATGGGTTAGGTTCATATGTGAGATTTTTTAAAAGTGTGTTGAATTTTCATTGTGTTGAGTTATCATGGGACCCGAAAAAGACCACAATTTAGGCAGTACAAGAAAATCTTTTGAAATTCTAGGTATCAATCATTGTAGGATTAATAGGGGTAAAAAAATAGGATTTAGAAGTTCTTTAAAAACTCAATCGCCGTAAATCTTTCGTGAGAAAACAGAAGTGTATTGGAAAAAATGGATTAACCTCTTTAGTTTTTGCGGCAGAATTTGGTACTAAAATAATTGCTCTATCGTGACGGAAATGGTAAATTGCAATGATTTTCCAATTTCCAAGAAAATATCTGTTATTTAGAAAACAAAGGCAAAGATATTAAATAATTGTACTCGTATACATCCGTTCTTATATTTTAAAGCTTGAAATGCTTATTTAATAAAATGCTGTTAAAAACGGAATGGCATGCCGTTCCCTAATAAACTTTTACTGGTAGTTTATTAAGAAACCAGTCGATTCATTCGTTCAAGGCCTGCAGTCCCGTTTTTAACAGGAATTCGAATAATTTGAAGATATTCTTAATAAATTAGCAATATTTTATAAGTAATTTTTCTCCGCGCACATAAGTACATAGATTTAAAAAAATTGAAGCTGTCATATTTATTTTGGGATCGAGTTCACAGGAAAGCTTAAATTTAACGATGAACGCATACATCATTTATTAAATTAAAGACATTATGATTTTTAAGTTAAAAATGCGACAAAAAACTACCACCCATGTGCGGCAATGAACTTGAACCAATTGACAAGACCATTATTGCCTCCTTCAGAAGGACTAATGACTTTTTAATTATTATGAAGATATTATAAGGAATTTTTCAGTTAAATGGCATTTTTGGGCGAGTAGGAAGTATGTTTATTAATGTGAAGTTACAGCAAAGGCAACATGTTTGAATTCATAAAAACTGGGCTCCACGTTATGTTAATAGTTTAAATGTCTTTTTGATGTTAATGTCGCATGTTAAAAATCATTCATGTAGTTGTAGTGAATTTCACACAAATTTCTAGGAAATTTTTTATGTAAGTAATCAGTGATTATGTTTTCTCTTAGTCTTCTGTATGGCAACGCGCACAAAATAAGCTTGACATAAGAAAGGAGCATTTTAAATGTGCATATTTTGAGGCATTCTCAAAATTTCTCAGACAAATAACTAACAAATTAACTAACTACCCATCACGACGTTTACCCGCAGGGGTAGGCACAGAGGACGGACCGCCAAACAACTCGGTCTTGTTTTCATTCATACATTGTCTCATACATACTCTTCTGTTATTCTGATTCTTAACATGGCCCGACTCAAGTATCTGCATCAAGTAGTGATTGTGACATGACTTCTGCTACAATTCACATTTGCATCATATATTCTCATTACACTCCTTATTGACACTTCTAATTGGTGTACATTATGAATACCAAAAAATATGCTTTAGATAAATTGAAGATTCTACTATCGTTTCGCATGAGTAGAATATAAATAAAAAAATAAATTACTTAATAAAAAATATAAATGTAAACTTCTAAAAAAAACATTTTTTCAATAGAAATGTATGAAAGCGTAAAGGAAACAAATTTTTTAAAATACAGTATTATAGCTAAGATTATCTGTGACAGTTTTAGTTGATTAACTTTTTTGATGTCATATAAAATTATTTACAAAATAAATAAAAAATCAGTTTTGTGCTTGAAATCGAACGTTTCTAGACTCCGTTTGTCAAGCGATTTTAATGTCTATTACCTACAATATAAGGTACACTGATAATATACACATTTTTGGCTTGTAGCTTCCTCTTAACGTAGCATTCCAAAAGATGACGTAGGCCTCTTGGGAAATTGTTCTCGTCAGGGCGTCCTGTGTGGGGTTAATGTAAAACAAATAAAAATGGCTGAAACGTTATAGGCTTTGTCAATGATTTTGCACAAACAAAAGCTAATCTATTGTAGTCATTAATTTGTAAATACGCATCCCGGCTTCATCCGAGAAATTCGGGTAATTTCAATGCCGATAATTCAGGAAGTGGTACTGTCATGAGACATGAATCACGCATCTCCGGTAGAGGAATGTCATCAGTGAGTGAGTACTGAGTATTAAGAGTAGGTACCTTCAGTAGCGCCCTGGGACTCGGGAGGAATGTCGTCATAATCATTACTGCGGGAATCACACATAACGATCCCGAACAAAAACGCTCGTGAGAAATGATGACAAGACAGAGAGAAGCTGATACCAACAGTGGCTGACTGCCTCTGCGAAATGGACAATGGGATGGGATTTGATTTGATTTTGATCGACTTGTGGAAAGCTCGTCAATTTTGTTTTTGCTCTTTCTCGGAAGTTGGGGCAAGAACAAAAGTGTGGTTGGGTCAATTTGATGAAATTTAATGAACTCGATTAGTTAAATTGATTTAAAATATACCGTTTTATTATTTACATATTTAAAAATGGAAGAAAATATTAGCGATTCTCAAACGAAAAATTGAAACTGAAAAATAATAAAATGGTAGCATTTAGGAAATGAACCCAGAATCTTAGCCCTGCCGGGGCGGGTCAGATGCGACCGTATTTTTTTGATTTTTCTGATCAAATTTTCGTTTGAGAATCGCTAATATTGTCTTCAATAATTACAATTTGAAGTTTTACTCTTTCTGTTATTTAAAAAAAAATCATTTATTTGTTGCTATTTTTTGTTAATACTATCCCTGTTGTTTTTGTAAATATGGACACCCTATGATTGTGGCTGATAAGCCAACACAGGTACTTTGTCATACTCATTTAGTCAGTAGTATGTTATTGTTGCCAACTTTAAACGTACTGCCCAGCTGTAATTTTAGTTTTAGTAACCGTAGGGTCTATTTTTTAATATTTTTTAAAGTTTATATTTTCAATTTTATATTAAGCTTAGGTAGGTACTTGTATTTTTTTTAATTACTATAATTGTAAAGTAGCACGTTAGATGGGCGGCTTGTGATTTTATTGTAATATACTATTTTCTTTAAATATATAGTCTCATGTCATTGTGACAGTGTGGGCAAAGACCTTATTTGCTGCCGCTGTTATCAAGCAATTATATATATTTTTAAACTGTTTAATAATAACAATGTTAATGAGTTCTTAATAGATGGTTGTTGGTTTCTGAACCTACATCTTTCAAATATGCATTTATTGTACGTTTTTAGACTCTTAAATCTTCTATCAATATTTAAATAGTTTTTACGGATACAGGTAATCTCGAAGCCTGAAAGTAATTCTCTGTACAGCGTCCTAGAGGTGTCGTTTCGTAAAGTGGTACATATATTGAGTAAAAAGTCCCAGGTCCACTCAGTTTATCACAATGATAGTATTTACTGCAATAAATAGCTCTATCCATCCATTTATAAAGTACACTCTGACACATTGAATACAAATCAATCCGTGTGGGAGACTTCTGCCCATAGATCTTCCCATAATCTATATGAGTTAATCAAAAATAACAAACATCTACTCGCTACCGATCACAATGCGAGCAGAATTTCTAATTGAAAAAAAAATAACCGCTTTATAACTATGTCGCTGGTAACTCCGAGTCCTCAGCAATAGGACCTTATTATCAACTTCGTCCTGGGACAACACCACAATAAAATTCTAGTTCCGTTGCAAAATATCCTGGTTCAGAAACCTTTGCACGTTCAATGTGCTGACTGCAATCGGTTTTGGATTAAGGAACATTATTCGCGGCATTCGATATCTTTAATATCTTAAGGAAAAGCGCTAAAATCTGAATAATGTGTGAGAATTGATGAGCTATCAAGATTTTTAATGGTTTTATTCCAAGAATATCTTTAAAAAGATGTCGAAGGAACAAACTGCTTGCAAAAAATGTACCTACGTACTTACTTATTGACACTTAATCGTTGCAAGTACGTCATGTTTTTGAGTTTGGCAGCCAGTTCTGATCTGGAGCCCTTATATGCATGAAAAAATGGCGTATTTTCACAAACTATGAATGCCCTTAAAATATGTGAAAGATTTAAAGCTTATTTTTCTGATTCTGATCATAATTATACATTTTAATAAGGATCTAAAACCGCACATTCCGAAATGGTTCCAACTGGCTACAACGTCATCATGACTGGTAAGACGGCTGTCACCAACGTTGTCCCGCGTGACGTCAATGCCGCCATATTCACTAATAAAAACGAACTTGTCGTTTTGGCGGCAAATCTAAAATCGCAAATTTTAAATAGTTATACAAATTTATTTGTCAACATAATTATTTTTTTATCTAAAAAAACAGTGAAAAAGTCATAGTGAGCCAAAAATGGAAGAGTTGGACAGTCACAAGGCGGAAAAAATCTGTTAAAATGTGAATGTTTACGATTCATAGTTTTGTTGGTTCGTTCTCCTTTTATTTATAGGCTAAAATATGCACGTTTTTAAACATGGAAATGTGCGTCTACTAGTTCAGTTCGGAGCCGTTTTTATTAGCGAATTAATGTTTTGCTTGTACATATTGGCTTGTTTTTTTTTATTAAATATGTTCCGTCTTTTGACCCCTCAAGGCAGTGGACTAGAAGCAGTAAGTAATAAGGCGGACATATGACCATGTACAGAATACAGATGTTGTATCGCATGCTGCGTGTCCATAAGGCAGAGTCTTTTCCAGGCCGTGCCATCAGATGGCCGTGCCATTAGATGGCCGTTATTGATTATTGATTGCGATCGTATCGGATGGCCTTTTTGTATGATACGATTACGACTTCTTGGCGTTAAAATGGACCTGTCCGTGGTCCTTGTGGGAGCAATCCATCGGCCAAATATTGGTTATTTCGATAGAGCAACGCAAAGAATCACATTCGCAGATGTGTACATTTTAGAAGGTCACTGTCTATATCGGAATTCGAAGAGCTCTGTGCAAAACCCGGGCACTGCCGGGGACTTAATAATACAGGACAGGACAGCTAGTCTAAATAATAATAATAATAATAATGAAACGATTATTTGTATAGCGCCCTTTTCGTGAGAAAATCGCCTTAAAGCCGCTAAACAACTTAATTTATGCATTTAATCTATTCCTATCACAAAGCAGAAAATATGTTTGCTAAAGCAGAAAATATGTTTACTAAAGCAGAATATAAGTTTGCTAAAGCAGAAAATGTGTTCTCTAAAGCAGAAAATATGTTTACTAAAGCAGAAAATATGTTTCCTAAAACAGCAATTACTCACAAATGTGGAGTTCTGTCGACATGAAATTTACACATCTTTTTTCTGTCGAGAATGCAATGCAACTATTTTTATCTCACTGTCATTTCTATCATAATCTACGAAGCTTTCAAATACCCAATTAATTGTCAAATAGTATGACATGATGCTGATAGATTTATTGTCTTCCAATTTCAGCGAAATATAGGGCAATACAGGTCCCGGGCGAAGCCGGATAGCAAAGCTAGAATGTATATAAAATATGAATTTCTGACGTTTTTTTTTAAATATAGGTAATGAGAAGCATAGCTTCTGATTTGAACTACCTTTTATATTGAATGTCACTGAAAAAAAGATTTCTTTCGTAATAGTAATATGATTGTTTATTAAAAAAATGTTTAACTGTATTAAAATTACAAATAAAATGAAGTATTTCCAAAGTTAATCGAGTACCAGTTTTTTTTTGCAGGTATCCATATAGTCCAGTCAGTGGGGGATAAAAAAGGGCTCCACCTTGCAAAAGGTTAGGTAGTAGCGATTTTCACATATGTTGTTAAGATTGGGACTCTAAAGAAAAAAAAAAGTTTTCGACCTTGGGGGGGTCGAGCTCGATCCGCCATCTTGGATTGAAGGTGCCAAAATTTGGTTTTTTCAAAATAATTATGAAGTGGTTGATTTTACAACCAAATTGTTGAAGGCAAACTTAAAGACAACTAAATTACCTACATTTTTTGTGGAAAGTTTTTTTTTTGTAAGTCTAATAGGTAACGAGTTACAGCGGTTGAAAGAAGAAAATTTTGACAAAAAATTCTAAAAGTTCAGTTTTCTTGATAAATTTTGTACGAACATATTACACAATATCATTTTAACGTATTTCTACGTTACAATATACTTATATAGCATCATCCGTGTACTCGATGACGTTGATTTGTTATAGTGGGATCCTAGTCTACTTGGCAACACTGATTGAGTCCTGGTTACAGGACGTTGCCTGGATGCTCATGTCTGCAGATGTTCTTTTCGATGAAACAATGCCAGTTCAAGTTTCACAAGAACGATTTTTAGCCACTGAAAATAACAAAGTCCGTCTGATTTCGATGCTTACAAAGCAATTTATACAGGATGATTTTACAGTTAAGCAGGCTGAAGAAGATGCTGATGAGTTGATTGTCAATACTGCGATTTCCTTGTGTTCATCATATGACGCTGTTTTCATTATTGGCGAAGACGTTGATCTCTTAGTTCTGCTGACAGCATTAGCACCACCCAAAAGTAGTATATATCTTCGCAAACCCGGGAGAGGCAAAACTTTTGAAAGACTGTGTTCCGCGAATAGTGTGAAATACAAAGAGGCGGCTGAGAATATTCTGTTTCTTCATGGCATTTAGCGGCTGCGATACAACATCGTCCTTCTTCAACCAAGGAAAAACAAAATTTCGTTCGCTTGTAAAAAACTACACAAGACTCAATGCCATGATAGGAATCTTCAAACAACATGATGCAACACCAGAAGACATAGCAGTTGCAAGAACACGCTTTCTTGTTGCTTTGTACGGGGGTGACATGGATAAGGAAACCTTGGAAGAAGTCCGCTACAAACGTTTCGCAAAGTCGACAACAAAAAGCAAATTCAATCTTGCCTCTTTGCCACCAACGAACGACGCTGCACGGTACCATGCATTTAGAACGTACCATCAAGTCCAAAAATGGTATGGAATCCAAAAAAATCCAGAAACTGGGGCTGGAAACGTGACACCAACGGGCTTGTTCCAGTAAGAATGACAAAGAAACCAGCACCCGAGACTTTATTAAAATTTATTTCATGCAATTGTAAAAAAGGAAGCGGCGTTGCATGTAGCTGCACGAAAGCTGGATTGAAGTGTTCTATTGTATGTGGGTGCTGTAATGGTCAAACATGCTGAAATTCGCTAGAGGTTCACATCGATGTCGAGGACGAAGAAGAAGAGATGTTGTCAATGAAAGCCCAGAATCTCAGTATCACAGGCAATGAGTTAGATGATGACATTGGTGACGAAGACTGTTATTAAGCATAATTTATAGTAACATAATTCATAGTAATGTAACATAATTTCGAAATCTACCATAGCTGGTATATCTGTGGGGTAGACCTACTGGAGATACCACAGTAAAAAAATGCGCCATGTTCTATACCTCATGGTGGTGTGGAAATGAGTTTACAAAATTATTAGGTATAATTATATGTAATGAATAACCCGAAAAAATTACAAAGTTGGGAATTTCATCATTTTTTAGAAAAATATTCACATTTCCGCCACTGTAACTCGTTACCTATTAGACATACAAAAAAATACCGTCCACAAAAAATGTAGGTAATTTAGTTGTCTTTTAGTTTGCCCTGAACAATTTGGTTGTAAAAACGACCACTTCACAATTATTTTGAAAAAAACAAATTTTGGCACCTTCAATCCAAGATGGCGGGTCGAGCTCGACCCTCCCAAGGTCGAAAACTTTTTTTTTTCCTTAGAGTCCCAATCTTGACAACATATATCAAAATCGCTACTACCTAACCTTTTGCAAGGTAAAACTCCCCACTGACTGGACTAATACAATGACCTCTAAATCCGTGTAGGAGACCTCTTACCACCTTGCTACGGAAGTCATCTAATAGCCTCCACTCAAAAATGCAGGATGCATTAGAGTACCAGTGAGAAGATTTAATTTCAGGAATGAAAAATAAAGCATTAAATTTGGACAGCGGCCCCTTGCGGAGATTATAATTAAAGCAAAAAACACGCGCCACGAGAAGCGCGATGTTGATTGCTGCGAGGTAAGTTTGTCACGTTTCTTTCAGAGAGCAGACTTCCCAGACCTCTTCTGGTGTGGCTGCTTACTGCATTACACATCTGACATCAAGGTAGGTTGGCGAGATTAAAGCACGATGGAGGATTTGTGTGTGTAACCATCATTGCGAGCTTGGTTACGCTATTATCTATGGTGGGATGTTTCGCAAAAACGGCGCTATGAACATTACACATGTACAGTCTCACTTATAAAGATACCCTAATACACCGTTGCAGCGTTGGTATAGCAATGCGAGAAGGAGGGCCGTATACGGCTAGGGTTAAAATGTTTATTTTTTGTTCCAAACCTCAAAAACATGTCATTTTCGCATTTTGTTGTTAAATTCACGTTTCTTCAAATATGTCTGTTTTGAATTGCCTCAAAATCCGGTCAATTCGATTGCTAACAAAGTCCGCGATCTCCTTCTTACTACGATCGTAATACGTTCCTATTCCCAGATTCAGGCGGTTTAAAAATCTGTCAACTACTAATACTGCGGCCGGTGTACTAACCCGTTTTTATCCCCCGTATTATCAATTATGAGTAAGACGGTAGAGTTGGAAGCGTCTTTCACGAGACGAATAGTTTATCAGAAAATCCTTTTCTTATTTTGGAATACCACTTGGAACCTACGTACAAAGATCACAACCAACCCATTACAGCTAAACACTGATATCATAGCGTATTGTTCCTAAAACGAAAAAAAACATAATTTGGTCCTTCGAGCCGGATTCAATTATGATAATCTGTGTGAATGAAGCAGCCAAAACTCTCGAAAGTTGATTGTAGCCGTCATGAAAGTTTTCCTGTTTGCACTTTGTAGGACAACTCAGATGAGATGTAAAGCTTTGAAATACGCATGTCAAAAAATAAGACAAGGAGATTTCAATGAAAATTTGCAACCCACGATAAGATAAGTGTGAAGTTCAGTTTAATCATTGATTCACATTCTTACAGTTTTATAATCCAAGCGGATTCTGATTGAGGCGCCACGACTCGAAGAAATTGTTAATGATTCCCAAACCAAATTACCCACATTCAAATTGAAGCCAAGCAGGGTCGTGAATCACCGTTTACCTCTTGACTAAACGAAAACTTTAAAAGCTCACAGGCTGTATTTGCACTAAGCAAACTTCGTAAACTTTGTGGGGAAAGTTTACACTGTACAATACTTGTTTTAGAAATAACAATTATGGCATCAAAAATCTCAATAATACCTACTTACGTACAAAGATTGTTTAATTTCACTAACTCTTCAGGCATATTGACTATATTACGTAAGGAAGCTATCAGAAGATGTAGAAATTTGTGTGTATTTCCGCTTTGCAATGAAATACAAATAAATGCAATATTTCTGAAAGTATCCGAAAACTAAAATTTGTATTTGAAAGGTGATGAAATAAGCTTTTAAATAATAATGTTTTTAATGTAAACATGAAAAAGGTTAAAACGAAAAAAACATACATTTTATTACACAATTGTATTATAAACAATACTGTCAGATACAATATATTACATAAAGAAAATCATTTATAAAAAACACAAAAGTTTCATATTTTTTACTCAAATTGCGCTCGGGATTTTTGATTTCATGGATTTTTAATTTTACTAGATTTAAATAGTAGTTTTATCTCTTTCTAACAACGTTTAGATCATATTTCTCACTATAACAGTAAGGGGGACACAACGATTTCTGTGAGACTATACATATAAGCAATTGCCAAAAGCAAACAAATTGACTTTACAGGTAATAGCTGTTTGTTTGCAAAACGAAACAAATTATCTTGAGGGGTTAAAGGTAAATACTACTCCGCGGTCGACGGGTAAGGCTCTCAACTAGCAAGCCGGAGGTCACGGGTTCAAATCCCGACATGCAAAATTAAATGTTATATTAATTTGTTTTATATCACAAATTACTCATTTATATTTTAATTAGAGTATTTTATGAAAAAGTATAAGATACTCTCAGTATCGCCCAGGCGTTAGATCACTATTCAGGCCATGTTTGGTGACAACATCTGAATAGCCAGGTACATTCTATACCCCCATTTACTTCCCCTCCCCACTACCTTCATCCTAACAACATTCTTCAATTGGGGATGTCCAAAGATATTAGAAGAACGAGATGTGCTATGCGCAGTTCGTACTGAGTGGAATTGTTTTGCCCAGTGTCGCCGGTTTTGTTCACCAATACTACTGCACACCTTCGCTTGCGCGAAGGTATCCGCACTAATACATAGAACAGATTTCTGTGCGTACACGTCCCGATACCGTTCAAAGTACCCTAATTAGGTAGTACTCCGGCTACGGTCCGGCGGCCAACTATCTCGTTCTTCTAATATCTTTGGGGATGTCATAGTCCCACTGGCTCCAGCCGGTTGGAAGCCGTTGGGACTCTTGTGCGGTTTCATGAAATAAAATTACAAAGAAATAAAATTGAAAATAATTATACATACATTGGTTTTTAGAGAGCAACCAAAGACTGAAATTTTACATTTACGTCAATTTCGAATGGTAAATATCGATAACGGAGCGTTTGCGGATGAGTTATCAACCAATCAAAAGAGATTAAAATAAGGTCAATTGAAAATATTGTAAATATAATGAAAATGTTTATAAAAACTATCTGAGTGGCTGTCTATATTCTAAGGTTCTGTTTCTCTGGTTTGATTTACCTGTGAACAAAGAGTTACAATTGGGAGATAAATCCCTCGACCCATGGAGATAATTTGACTAAGATCGCCTGAGATAATAGCGCACGTGCGGGCAGCTCGGTCGATAAATCAAAGGAAAGGGAACGGTATCTATAATGGTTAACAATATCCATAATATAAAGGTACGGAACGAAGTGGCATTGATTGCCACACGTGGACATCACGTGGGTTAGAGTAGATGACTTTGAAACAGTAATTAAGATAATAAATAGAAATGAAAACAGCTTTTTGTAAGAAAAGCCTAATGCTACGTGTATATACGCGAGCCGAACTGCCGAGCTGAACCTTGTGTCAAAGGAACGAAGCAACCACAAATGGCGCGAAACGCCGCTTGCAGTTGCTTCGTTCCTTTCACGTAATTCGTCGCTCGGCTCAAGTCTCGGTTCGCGAATGTATACGTACCAGAAGATTCCCAGCATAAATCAACTTCTATAGATTGATAACTTTGGGTTTTTTGTATGAAACAAATTGGACCTAACAAACCATAGATATTCCAATATATAGACAGTAAAATTATCATTCCTACTTATTATGCTATACACCAATGAAAAACTTTGAAAGTTTATTCCATAGATTTTCAGAGTTTTTCATTGGTGGATATAGCTAGGCAAACATATGACGTCAGAATATTTCGGTTCAAATTTTCAATCGGAGTTATAATACCCCGATGCCCAGAAAATAAAAGAAACTTTGTAAGGAAAATCTTATATTTCAATACCACGGAGCTGACAGCTGACGGCCGTGAGTCTAGCCGCCAGTCTTGCCAAAGTTAAGAGAATAATGTGGCTAGCGAAATAATTATTTAAAGTAAGTACGTACTATTTACGTACGATATTTAATTATAAAGACTTGTATAGAACAATCAATATGGCGTCTTGTCCTATTGTTAGTTTAATTAATACATAGGTAAATCTGAGCTCCACAACTCATAATTGATGCCAAGTTGCAAGCTGATAAGGATTTTTTTTACAAATCGTTTGAACCTAGTTACGTGGGTGTAGATAATCTAGAAAATTTCATGATTCCAGGGCACACCGTTTGAGAGCTTTTACGTCTTGAGCTATCACACAAGCAAATACTATCCTTTTGTTAAGATTTATCGATAAACTTGTCTCTGTTCCTTACGAAAATTATTATTGTAGATTGAAAGTGTCCATGTGTGCTTGGAAAAAGATTTATTTCAATAAAGTTCGAACAGCGGGAATCAAACCCGCATCCCTCCCAAGTGCCTATGATATGTTAAGAAGACCACAGCCATATTACAAGTAAAATGCATCAAAGGAGTTACGTCCGGATGTTGTTGTAACAGTTACGTTACTGTCGCCATTAACTGGCAGAAAAATCTCTTCACTTACATGTCTCATTTTTAGTTTTTTCTTGTTTATTCTACTTAACCTCACTTTTTCTATTTTTTTAATGTTTTGTGTGTGAAACATAAAATATTGATTATTTTTCTTTTATACTGCTTCGTATGTGAAACTTATAATTTTGATATCAAAATACCAATGTAAAATTGTACCTATTAACTTCCACCTATGTATTGTAAGTTTCTCTCGTCCTACAATGAGTTTTGTAACTCATCGAGATTGCTCTAGCAAGAAATAAAAAATTATCTCGGTAGTAATGGTCCAGCTACTGATAACTCCGTTGTACCCTCTCCCCCTTTCACATAAACAACGTGCGAAACAGAAAGAGAGATTAGTATAACAACTGATGTACCAGTAGTATGTATGCGTCTAATAGTTTGCATACCGGTGAGGCGCGTGCTCAATTCGTCCACAAAGCTTTCAATTAGGAAAATACAAGATGCCATGTTCAAGATAAAAGGGTACTATACTGTAAAACAATTCAGCGTTAAGATATAGTGCAAGCTTTAACATTTTGATTAAGTTGCATTCATAGCATAAGAAGATTAGGTAAACTAGCACAAATTGCTTGAATCTTGAAACCAAATGAAGTTTAGGTTAAGAAGGTTTTAAACTACTAAAGACTTATTACAAAAGGTATAAGTGAGAGCTTTAGCTTTTTGCTGAGTTTGTTCAATACGAATTTCCAGATAAAAGCAGTGGGAAGTGCTTTAATTCAAGTTTAAGAGGGCACGTAGTCATTTGAGAGGTGCTTGCAAATTAGTGTAATATAAAGATTGAATCTTTTTGTGAGGTTGCTTAAAACAAATTACCAGGTAAAACAAGCATTATTAAAAGCTTGCAACTTAAAATTCAAGTTCGGATTAAGAAGGTACATAGTTATTTTAGACGTGCATGCATGTTAGGATTATGTAAGGTTTGCATTTTTTGCGAGGTGGCTGTATTTTAATGTTTAAGAGATTGTAGTTTGATACTTTGGTCTTGGTCGTCTCTGTACAAGTACCATTGACAGCCTCGGGCGCCATAACCCGGATCAGCCAGTGTCTAGGGTTGGCGACCTGATCTGGATTGGTAGGGTTGCCCTTACCATCATACAGTTAAACAAACCTAACTAACCAATCAACCATCACGCCGTTACCCCGCAGGGTTAGGTAGAGAGGACGGCCAGCCAAACAACTCTGTCTTGGCACACACTCCTTGCCTCATTCACATTCATACATCATATCATACATAATCTTCTCTTGACATGGCCCGACTCCATTATCTAATTCACTTGATCGTGCCATGTCTTCCTCGGACGTCCCTTATTACAGATTTGTGTCACATATCCTCCATACACTACTTTCTTCGTTCATTCGCTCTACATGACCAAACTATCTGAGCGTCCCTTTCTTAATCTTACTCATTACGCTTAGATTAGCCTTGTGTTCCTTGGATCTCCACATTTCTAACATGAACATGCATGGTTTTACCACACATACGCCTCAAAGATCTTATTTCTACAGCATTCAGTCTGTTTTCATCCTTCCTCTGCCAGTTCCATGCCTCACTGCCATATATCAGGGTAGGTACCAGCACTCTCCGTTGTGGACTGCTAACTTCGCTTCTTAGGACAGTTTTTTGGTAGCGCTAACTGCGTTCGGACCTTTATTAATAGAGTTAAAACCTAACCTAACTTTAAAAAAAGTTAATTCTCACCTATGTTGCCTAAAACGCAGGGGTGCGAAAAGTTAAAAGGATGTGTGATCGATCACTTAACACATTCCGCACCCAAACCGTAAAGGGTGTGAAATTTTGTTGTTAACTTTTTTTATGAAATGTACAAAAAAAATCTGATAAAAGCGTTGACTTAATTCTTCTGATGGCGAGACAACTATGAAACTTGAAAAATGATGTATCGTTAACTTGATTGAATGTAACTAACTCACTTATAGAAAGCAACTTTATATTATTGTTCTGATAAATGATTCCTTGATCAATGTTATATTATTGAAACCCTATAATCTTACATAAATAATTATATTTAATACAGTCGGAAGTACGTATTTAACAAAAAAAGAATTTAGTACATTTAAAGAAGGTACATATTTCTCTATACATAACCCTTTTTCATGAATTTGGTTGATGATTATATATTTGATGATATTTATACATAAAATAATAAATAACCAAAATAGTTGTCAAAGCAATTTTCATGCAATAAGGACAATCACAGACGTAACACAAGAACGAACAACGAAAATTAGGTTACCAAAAAAGGACAAAGCTAATACATAAAATAGTTTACTATGCACAGGAATGCAATATTATAATGCTAAGTCTGCACTAATTGATAGACTATAGCAGGATTAAAGGAGCGATATTAATAATGTATGTATGTAAGCAGTGCTTTTTTTTCCATTTAACGCGGTGGAACGGCGTTCCGGTACCTTTTTTCACGGTTTTATTTAAAAATTAATTAAACGAAAAAATATTTGCGCTTAAGTAATTACAATAATAATTCGTTAAAATGATAATAGTGAAGTAACCGTATAGTTTAAATAGCAAACCTGCGTATGTAACTAGCTTCATACGTATGTCTTTGCGTATTATGATTTTGACAGTTTGACGCATTTATTTATGGTTTGACGTTTATCGCATGGCGGCATCTGCGTATATTTTTATTTACGTTTGTTTAGTCAGTTTGTGTTACGATTACGTGTTGTTTTATATATTATTTAGTGCAACTCCAAGTTTAAATATGAAAAAAATTTCCTGTTACTTCTCAACCACCGGCAGCGGCGCCGATTCCGTAAATAAAAAGCTCAAAACAGTAACAGAAACGATGACAGAAGATATGGAAATATCGGTACATGTAGATGTTCCTGAATCATCTCGAGCTGATCTCGGGGATCAAGGTCGAACTCAAAACGATTGGCCAGACTGCTGGTCATTAGATCAAAAAAACGATTTTTGCTCAAAAAACGAATGGTTGAACGTACACAAAATGAAACTTGGCTGCACAATTTGCAGAAACGTTGGAACTCTTGGAACTGAAACGACAATGGGAATGAAAATATCCAAAGAATGGGCCAATAATGAAATTACGTATTCTGGGAAAGAGAGGAAGCTACAATTGGGGTCACTTCGAAAAAAAATTTTCGATCACAGAGGATCTATTGCACACAAAGCAGCGTTAAAAATCATTTCTGAAGCCAAAAATAAGCGGATTGAAAATACTTTTTTAAAATCGTTATCTCGCGAAAAAGTAATAACAGCAAACATTTTTCGAACTGCATATAAAGTAGCTAAGGAAAATCAATCATTCAATATGTTTGAAAGTGAAATTAATCTCCAAGAACTAAATGGGATCGAAATGGGTCATATTCTCCATTCCACTAACGCATGTATCAACATTGTAAATCATATATGTGATGAAATGAGAAAAAATGTTTTCAAAGAAATTGTTCAGTCGAAAAATATAATTTCTTTGATAATTGATGAGTCTACCACCATAAGCCAAAAAACCACCCTCATTGTGTATGTTCGATGCTGTGTCGAAAGTGTTGGAATGAATTCACCAATTAATTTGTTTTTGGATTTGATTGAACTTAAAGACGTAACGGCAAAAGGAATATTTGAATCATTACTCCAATCTCTTGATTTATATGGGATGACAGAAGAATATTTAAAAAAATATTTAGTTTCGGTTGCATGCGACGGCGCTGCTGTGATGTTAGGTTCTAAAAATGGAGTGAAAAAATTGCTGACAGAAAAATTTCCTTCAATTATAGTTTGGCATTGTGCTAATCACAGGTTAGAATTATCAGTAAGTGATGTTGTAAAGAAAATTTCAGGGATCAATAGATTCAAATCATTTATTGATAAACTTTATGTTTTATACCATGCGTCGCCGAAAAATAATAGAGAGTTGCATTTATGTGCAGAATCACTAGGCGTTGAGGTACTGAAAATCGGAAGAGTTTTAAGTACCCGTTGGGTGGCATCTAGTTTTCGTTCAGTTTCGGCTGTGTGGAATAATTATGAATCCCTTGTGCGTCATTTTGAAGAAGCGATGAATGACCCTACAAGAGATAAAAATGACAAGTGTACTTACAGTGGCTTAAAGAACAAAATAACATCAACAGCATTTTTATTGGATCTAGCATTGATGTGCGACGCTCTCCAAGAATTGTCGGAACTTAGTTTGGATCTACAAAATCGCAATGTGAACCTTTACATTGCAAATCGAAAAATAAATGAACTCGTTCAAGTTTTTGAAGAAAGAAAACAGAATTTTGGACCCTATTATAAATGTGCTGCAGCTGCTATAAGCAATCTGCATTTTCGTGGAGTTTTACTTCACGAAAAAGTTTCTAAAAATGATCCTCCTATTGATCCGAAAATATTTTATTCCACGTTGAAAACGTCGATTGAAAAAAGGCTGCTAGATAATAAAGATGTCGAGTTTGCACTTTGGGCTCGCGTACTTGACCAAAAATATTGGCCTGAAGACATTGATAATCGGTTGACATTTGGAGAGATGGAAATTAGAAACATTTCGATCAGGCTACAACTAGATGAACGAGAAATGATTCGTGGATTTCGCGAATACATTCTCGAAAAGACATATTCTGAAAAACTCTTGCGTTTGGTATATGCTCTGAATTCTATTCCCATTTCTTCAAGTGAATGTGAACGGGGGTTTTCGCAAATGAATCTTATTATTACCCCAACAAGAGCTTCGTTAAACACTAAAACAGTTTCGGCACTCTTGTTCATCAAACTCGTGGGACCACCCTTGACACTTTTCGATCCTTCAAAATATGTTGATAGGTGGTTACCTAAAGGAAGACATTCGGCCTTAGACTCTAACACTAAGAAAAGGAATCGAGATGATGTATCAGACGAGAATTGGAAAAAACTTTGGAAATCACTCTAAACTTTTATTCAAGTTCATAAATAAATACATTACATATGTATTTACAATTATATTTTAAATTTAGTATTATTTGTAAAATATATTTCAAATATAATGTATGTATTTTATTGTTTCTGTAGCTTAGTCTTCACTAAAATAAAAAAATAAATATCGTAAAAATCAACCTTTTTTTGTTCGCTTCGTGGCATAGCTCCTTTAAATTTCATTTAAGTGACATTTGAATATAATTTTATTTAGTAAAAAGATTGACATGAAGTGAGTTCCGGCACCTTTTTTTTTTAAAAAAAAGCCCTGTATGTAAGTAATAATAAGATGAACATTGGTTAACTTCAATGTAAAAATGGCTAAAATAAAATTAATAAAAAAATATAACATTAGTTTTTTTTATTTACTATAATCCCAAATATCAACCCGACCCGATATCCGTTATTACAAAAATGCATTTTGGTTGCATTAAAGTTTAAGATAATTTCCAAGCCTCGCAACCTGCGATAAATAAAGCTTAAATCTTTAGTATCGTTGGTTGTTTCCATTGTTTAACCCACGCATGGCGTAGGCCTGACAATGGCCTTACAGCTAAAGCCTTATGTATACGGGTCGGTCGGGCGTGGAAATCGAGACATTGTTATTTTAAATATAAAGCCACTCGGAGCCAATAAACGGATTCCACGGATTATACTTAACGTGATGACAAATGAGTTTGTAGTCTTATATACGAACAGATTTTCATGATGTACGTACCGTTTAGTAAATATATATGTATGAATGGCTGAGAGTTAAAATATTGTATCTCCATAAATCATAATATTGAGAAAACTGAAATTGAATGTTCGCAAACATTACACAGTTAGATTTTGTGATATAAAAATGTGTGTAAGTATCCGTATCTTTTGCAAATACAATATTTTTGCACGGAGTTCCGTTTAGCATAAATATACAATATATAATCTCAAGTGACCTCCCAGGAATGTATGGTCCTGTATCTATGTTATCTGCCTGTATAGAATATAAATAAATAAAAAATAAGTACATTCTAATGCAGCATCACGTTCTTTGGTCAAATATATGTACATTCTAATGCAGCATCGCGGTCATTGGTCAAATATATGTACATTCTAATGCAGCATCACGGTCAGTGGTCAAATATATTTACATTCTAATGCAGCATCACGTTCATTGGTCAAATGCATTATACATATAGTTTTGAATTAGTCATCGACGAACCGGTGGATGCAATCCGTTAGACAGTTTGTCTAGTCTATAGTTAGTAATAAAATAGATCATTGTAGAAATACATGATTGATTTTTCACGAAAACGGCGCTAAACAAATCATCAAACAAATATTATTATCATTGCTAAGGAGATACTATATCTGTGCTTATAAAAATAAGCCTGAGATATTTACAATATATTTTGATGGTTATATCTTTAGAGAGTATTTTGAGAGTAGGTTTAGGAGATGATATATTTGAACCCAAAAAACATAGGCCTTTTTGGTACGATTTCGACCAAAATTGGAACTAGACCTTTTTAACACTAAGTCATAAAATAATTTTCTAGCAATTTATACATAAATCATGTTCTCACTATTTTAACGAGATTTAGAAGTACGTATGTCTAAACTGCGAAACTACACAACAAATTAACGTACACACAAGTTCTTTAAATCATTCAGAAAAAATAAACGCTGTATTTTATAAGGTCAATTACCGAAAATATTTATGGACATGTTCGTAGTATTGAAATCAACGCATCGACTTACGAAGTGTCGGGCGTTGGTATTGTTGGCAAGTGAGGAAATAAATATTAATATCCCCTATCGACTATTAAGCCAATGGAATATTGAACAAAATTACACCGCAACGGGAGAGATTTGAATCTGTGGCCTAGGCAAGTAAGAGGAACAAAGTTAAGAGAATATGGCAATGGTGAGATTATAATATAAGGTAAAACACAAAGTACTGGGTATTTATGCCTTGTATTGAAGCTTGCCGTTGTGGAATATTGGGTTTGTGCCCGGACCTGGGCCATGAAAAACTGTACAGCCATGGGTTTAGTCCAGAAGTTGAGCACGGAGTAGTTGAAAATGGGTTGAAGAAGTTAGAGAATGCCAGAAGTTTGAAAATGGGTTTATACCAGAAGTTGGAGCATGGAGAATTTGAAAATGGGTTCGTGCCTGAAGTTGGAGTATGGAGTAGTTGAAAATGGGTTAAATCCAAACGTCGTATTACGGAGTATTTTAAAATGGGTTTATGCCAGAAATTGGAGCATGGGCACTATTAAAATGGGTTTATGCCAGAAGTTAGAGCACGGATTGGGTTGAAAATCGGGTTATGGCAGAATTTTTAGCATAGAGTATTTTAAAATGGATTTGTGCCAGAAGTTGGAGCATGGTGTAGTTGAAAATGGGTTCGTGCCTGAAGTTGGAGTATGGAGTAGTTGAAAATGGGTTTAATCCAAACGTCGTAGAACGGAGTATTTTAACATGGGTTTATGCTAGAAATTGGAGCATGGACACTATTAAAATGGGTTTATGCCAGAAGTTAGAGCACATATTGAGTTGAAAATTGGGTTATGGCAGAATTTTTAGCATAGAGTATTTTAAAATGGATTTGTGCCAGAAGTTGGAGCATGGTGTAGTTGAAAATGGGTTCGTGCCTGAAGTTGGAGTATGGAGTAGTTGAAAATGGGTTTAATCCAAACGTCGTAGAACGGAGTATTTTAAAATGGGTTTATGCTAGAAATTGGAGCATGGACACTATTAAAATGGGTTTATGCCAAAAGTTAGAGCACGGAGTAGGTTGAAAATGGGCTTATGGCAGAATTTTTAGCATAGAGTATTTAAAAATGGATTTGTGCCAGAAGTTGGAGCATGGAGTAGTTGAAAATGGGTTCGCGCAAGAAGCTAGTACCCGGGCCACGGAGTAGTTGCACACAAATTGTTGTATAAATAAAGCATTTAATTTAAACAATAAACAGTTTATTAAATTTTGAAGATTGAGTAAAAAATGTCAGCTCCAAATCTTATGTCCATTGCAAAACGATGCGAAACACAGATGAAAGCACCACATTTATGTAATGCGACGAGAAAGTTCATGTCATAAAAATATTACACTGATCTTGTGTCAAAATATGAATGCATTTATATTATTTCTGGTTTTACCTGCGTCCTTTGAAGATCCGCCATCTAAGCGTGCGCCAGTTCCTTCCTCCAGGCCATATCGGACAATACGTTTGGTCCACGTGTTCAAACCGGAAAGCAAATATAAGTGTTGGAAAAACTAAAAAGAGTTCGTCACAATGTCCCAAATACACTTCAGAACGCCTGAAAGGAATTCACCTTTTTATAAATGGTCCAACATCACTTACCAGAAGTGACATCGCTAAGACTCGCTCATATGCAACAAGCGCTCCGACAATGTGAACATACAATAATAATTCTTGAAGTTCAACCGGAACAAATTAAGAAATTGAAAAAGTAAAAAATGAATTTATAAAAGGGTTAATGTTACCCTCCACGTTTAAGAAATTTTAAAGAAATGATTAGACTTTTTGAGGTTGCGCGTGTTTTGTTACACGTTTTGAGAGATTTGTGTGGTCTGCTGCAAGATCAGGTAGGAACATTTACCGCAAAGCCATAACAAGCCGCCAACGCATTGCGGTGCCTCTTCTTGTGTCTCTGTGTGCACGCGACATCCAACACAACTGTCTTTTATCGTATTATTTAAGATTTTTAACCTCAAACACTCTTTGGTCGTGTGGCAAATATTTTTTAAAAACTGACGCATTTCAGTGCCTACGTAAAAGTTGTTCAAAATCCACAATAAAAAGTTGTCCGTCCCAAAAACATTATGGAAGGGTAAAACAAGATAAGAAAATAATAAAAATACAATAAAAATCGCCTTTTTTATAAATTAATTGCCCGGAGTCAGTAGGACTATGGCACACGATTGTAAAACGAGTGTGACGAAATGAGACGGGAATATAAAGAACAGGTTAAATCTAATTAATAAACACAGCAAAAGCATGGGAAGACCCAAAACGCATCGAGCGCGCCCACAAATTTAATTTATTATTTATATCCGTTACTTGAAGGCTACACTAAAACTAAACGCCGAAAACCACATTAATTTAACCAACTCAACAAACATAAAAACCGAAAAATAAAAACCCAGAGCTAAGAAACTTTTAACTATACTACTGACACATTTTTCTAATCCTACAATTTCTTTCCTCTAATAAATATGAAAAACTTACAAATTTTAATAATTAATTCATCACTTCACTCGTATTATAAATCTGAGAAGCCAATAAATTCCGGTGTGTTGGTTTTGCCTGATCTTAAGTAACCATTAATAATTCGCCATCCAAGCGTCATAAAACGCCACCTTTTCTCGCTCACTGATTTTACACACCCTTCGAACCCTCAACAAAAAGGTAAATCAACCAAAAAAAAACAGCAGGTATATTTACCCACCCAATAAAAAGCACCCCAAGTCAGTCCCCTTTACAACACGAGAGTTGGAAGAATAAAATCTGTTAAAGATTTTGATTGCGTGCATGGAATGGGAGAATATCATATTGTTATTTGTTTGTAACAATGCTTGTATTGCAAAAAATGTTCAAACAAATAGTTACATGAAACAATTCAGAAAAAAAATTGAAACTGGTTTCTAATACAGGAGTGAGCTATTCATCAGTAGGGTATAACGACCTACCTCCAATTAATATGATATCGAGATGAGATGAAACAGGTGTTCACAATGGGAGCGGATGATGGACCGATTGGCAAAAGATGATTAGATATATTTTGCTTCGCACTATTAAAATTGCAATCTAAAAGTCAAGATATTGTTCAGATCTTTCATTCGCTTTTTAATTTAAAAATATTAATTTAAGACTTGTAAAACTACGTATGACTAATGTTATAGAATTGTGTAATTTGTGTAAAAACTATCCATTTTTTGTTTGTTTTAACGTTGGGCCTAAGTGGAGGCCCTGAGGGAAGCCCTAAATCTGGTAACTTTTGGGTATTCTGTGCGGAGAACAGAAGAAAAAGGGTTACACAGGGTCATGACTGTCATGAGGAAACCCATTTCGTATGTGTATGAAGATACACAAGCGCTGTAAAATTGTTCGAAAGGTGAGCTTCTAGTATGGCAAATAATAACGATCATGTTCGAGTTTTCAGGACATCTATCAGGAAGATTGACTGACTGGAATACTGACTTATAAATCTTATTTAACTCAATCAATCTACCGACTAACTGAGTGGTAAGGTCCCATGCACCATTATTTACATGGCTATATAAAGTGTTTTATATCATTCATATACTACCTTACATTAGAGGAACCAATTATAGCCATATATAAATCATTCTGAGATAAATAATAAATGCACCAAGTCCTTGCTCACAGGTGCAATGAAGCAGGTGCAGAAAATGACTACGAACTTAAACATTCGTAATATAATATATGATTCTATGAAATAATAGTATTAAAACCCCTTGGGTGTCAAACACTAAATAATTAAACCAATCACGTCAATGAAAACATAATTTATTTACTGTTTACGCTTTTTGATAAAAAAATAATTTGGTAAAGTTCTTTCATGATAATTATTTTACTTATTAAATCATTTCTAACTAAATTTAACTTACTGTTTGATGCTGCTATAAACTGTATGTTCCTTGACTGCCTTTTCCTCCAATATGCTGCTATCAAAACGAAATCTTTTCTATGATTGATTAAATAACATATTTGAAAACCGATCACTAATGTAGGTACTATTTACTTACTTGGTCGAATTACAACACCAATCAAAAACAATATACATATATATTTTATACAGCGGCGATCCATCGATATTATACTGACATTTACAAAAACATGAACATGACATCACACAAAAAGGAACATTTTATTCGAACATTAGTAAAATTGACGAAAGATCCTACCTAAAGCATTACAAAATCTATGAAACTAAAAAGCCCTGGACGGAACTTATCGAGAACAACTTGAAGCCGCGGGGGGAGATGAATGAAAAAAATCAAAACCTTACCCTAAAATCCCTAAAAAGTCATAAGCCGTTTTAACCGCAATACCAACACAAACATAAAATTATAATAGTTCTCTATGCACCACTTTGTACGCAAATCATTTCAATAAGTTTGTCATACAAGATGGCTACCAGGCAATTTCCCCTCACACTAGATTTGGCTTTAAAGCCATTCATACAAAATCGCACTAATGCTATGTCCAGGGCTTTTTAGGTTCATGACAAAACCCACGCAAAACCATAGATACTTTTTATACAGCCACATTCTTCACCGATATTATAATGTCAGTTTTTTAATGTTTGATAATTTAAATACAAAAAAGTAACACTATATTCAAATACCGAGTAAAATCTACTATGAAAAATAGCTTCTTAATTCAAATAAAAAGCATATTATTTTCATACGATATAATATGTAATATATCGACAGTATGATGTCAAGTTTTTATAATTAAACACATAGAAAAAGAACATTTTATTCAAACATTGAGAAAAATGTTCCGCAAAAGTACCAGTCTAAAGTTCGTTGCATTGCAACACCAAAGAAAAACCTTTAGCCATAGATATTTTTTATACAGCCGCAGTAGAATCGGCATTATAATGATTAGATGACTGCAGTAAGTGCAGTAGTTGGGCGGTTGGTTTGACGAGGGTTAGAATTGCAACTAGCAGACTCGTATCATGTCCTAAAGCGGAGACTTGGAGGCGTCCAACGAGGCTACCGGTCCTTATAGGAAGGTATTTTCCTCCTTGTAACATTCCTTATAAGATGAAAAACGGGCGCAATCAAAGCGGCGCGCGAGCTGGGCTCATACTGGCCGAGCTGTGATTTAAAAGATATTGGTTTATTTATTTATTTTATACTAGCCGTACCCCACCACGTTGATGTGGTTTAGTCTGTTTGTGCAGATAGAGAAACAATAACGCATGTTGCTTTTACGTCAAACGTCAAAAGATGGCGCTGTGCATGTGCGCCTCAAAATAGTGCGTATCAAACTTCAAAGCAATCTGTGAAGATCTTTCGGAGATTTAAGATTTTGAACAAACGAACATATACATTTTATAGAAGATTATAGAAACAAACAGTACATCGGATACAGTAATGAAACAATTTACAATTATTAAATATTTCAAGGTGCGGTACCTATGATATGTTTCCTCGTAATGCCTTTTTAGTGGTATGTATATTTAGTAATTACCGGGTGACGTGTGTAGTGCATAGGTATGTGTGTATATACGTTAGTGTACGTGTATATGTATGCGCATTGAACAGTTTATAATATCATTGACATGATGCTACTTTTAAATTTGTGCAGTGAATCCGAAAAAATGTCGATGTTAGAGTTTAGACAAATATTATTGAATGTATGGAAAGCAAGGTTAATGGGGAATACATATATTTTTTTAGTTAAATAACGTTCTTTCACTTCACTAACAATAAAATTATTACTGATTTTATCGTCTGGAGCCAGAGAGACTACGGCGTCCCCAATAGGGTGATGTAGGTAGTGGGGTGGGAAGGAGATGGGGAGGAGGAAGGATATGGCTATTCAGATCTGGTCACTGAACACGACAACAGCCAATTCAAGCAACGTTTCGATTCTGAAAGGTTGTCTTTCACCAGGGCGATATTGAGTAAAGGAATCTACCATAATTACATTTAATTTCAACAAATATGAATAGAAAAAGCTATTATAATACTCGGATAATTTGTTTTACAGATATTTTTGTGAAATAGTATCTAAGGGGAGCTGTAATATAATATTAAGGTTACGGTAGTGGTAGGGTTAATGGTAGTATTTATGTAAAATCAGAAGTATGCTTATTTTTGTGACAATAAAATTGATTGTTCGTAATAACAAATGATTCAAACGATCTGCAAATAAACTTCTAACAAAGGCTGAAGAATTCTTTACAGACATTATACACACATTAGTAACACGAGGCATTTCAACTATTCGAAATTGACGACAAAAACTTTCCCGAAAAAACTACTTAAACGACACGATACAAAACTAGCGTAGTGCGGGCTATTCCTAATAAAGAATCGTCCGCCGGCGGAGTGAAAATAAAGCAAAAAAATGCGAGATAAAGAACATGAAGTAACGCGAGACTAACATTAATGTTGCCAGCCTCGGTTTGTGGCTGGTGACTAAACTAAACTGGTAAGTACCTGCTTACAAATGGGGAAAAAAACGGGGTAAGAACAAAGGTGACTGAAGGGAATTCACGACGATATTTAGGTGGTTTTCCTTAAGAATTTGGAGTAATGCGCAATTATGTAGGTGTCATTAGAGAGAAGATAGAATAGAGGGTCAGGTATGGATAAATCGACGCATAATCATGAATCATATTCACTACATCTTTAAATCTATATTTTAAGTAAACCCTGCAAAAGTGAACACTGCTTACGAAACATGTATAGTGTTGCATTACGGTTGTATTTAAATAAAAATAAATTAAAATGATGCCACAAATTAATTTTGCAATGTTTGAAGAAACAAAAAATATGGTGGCTTGATTGCATGAAATCAAAGCACCCCTCATTTAAGTGTAACATTCCACGTAGGTACCAGGGCACCAGGTGCAGCAGGGGGTAATAGGAGTCATTCACGTACCCACTTTACTAGTACCCAAGTTACACTAGACATCAGGCAGGTGCAGACTAGAGGTGGGTTGTAGTTGTTGCTTTTACCAACTTGGTACATATACCTTACACTTGATGCATATTATAGTACGTAGGGAATTTAATCCAGGGCTTGGCAGTACTTATGAGCCCGGGATTAGTAACTCTATTCATCAAAATATTAGGATAGATTTGGTTAAAGTGTTCTAATCGTCAAAATATTAGGATAGATTTTAAATGAAAAAATACACTTTGTAAAACACCACTTTTATCATGAATTAATATTAACAGCCAACCAGGTTTCGCTTAGCTCAAGCTTCGTCAGGGCTTATTATCTCAAGTTGATATAACAAGCCCTGACGAAGCTTGAGCTAAGCGAAACCTGGTTGGCTGTTAATATTAATTCATAATAAAAGTGGTGTTTTACAAAGTGTATTTTTTCATTTAATATATAATGTCACATCACAAAGTGTTTGCTTCCTTAGATAAAAAGGATAGATTTTGTTAAGTGTTTTTATGAAACATGTTGATGAAGACATAAATACTTTCAAGTTGATGTCTTCATCAATAATTCTAATTTCAGTCAAAAAATTTAAAACCTATTTCATTACCTTTCTAAAACAGTGTTTAGTTCTCGGATACGTTCAGAAATATTCCCTTCATTTGGGTTTTATTAATACAAGTAAATTCTCCGATCATCTGACAGGTTTTTTAATAAATATAACTGTCGGTATGCCAGAGGCCCGAGGAGCTAAATAAGGCGACAATTTGTTAATGAAAGTTATTATTTCATTTTTTGTAATAACATTTTGCCGTTATCTACATAAAAACGAAAGGGTTTTGTTTAACTAAATAACATTTTCCAAACAGTGATTAATTGTGAAAATGGAATTCAGTGATCCCGGGATTGTGATTTCGTCCGGAGATTGTGATTTCGACCCGGGATTGTGATTTCATCCCGGGATTGCATTCCCTATTTACATGCAACCAGTACCAAGGATACTGCAGAATATATGATAAGACACAATGAATAAAATGCGGTTTTAAACCCAATTAAAGTGGATATGTTTTACTATTTTTTCTCTTAATGACAGCTGACTTAGGCTGTACAGTTAAAAATATGATTAAAAGCATAAGCTAAAGCATGTTTTTATTATTAATTAATTTTAAGTAAAACTTTTATAGAAGAATGTATAATAAACCATACACTAAAATAAACTGTCGAGTAAAAGTTCGTGTCTTGTCCACGCGTTAAAGTATTTTGTATGCGCGCCGCATGAACAATGACGTTTTAGCACTTTTTAGACTGTTGATCGCAGAATTCTTGTTATTTATTCATAGTTTCTTGACCATCTGCTGCAAGCATTCGATCTGGTAAAGTATTCATTGACCGACAAGTGATTACGCCTACTTTTCTATCTGCAGGTTCAATAGCACCTTCCAAGGGAGGCTGTGCAGGGTCCATTCAACTTCAAATTCTGATCCCCCACATATTATTGGAGAATACAAAAGATTCGCTACCCTACTTAAAATAATTTTATACAATACGAAATGAATACGCGTGAGGTTTCAATTTATTCCCTATACAGATTCAAATGCAAAGAACTTCAGGTTGGCTGTAACTATATTGTGAGGTTGGTCGTTGGTGGAGTATGAAAAAGCAATGAAATTCATCTATTAATTTTTTAATAAATGTTAACTACTACACAAGGGAGGGCAGGTCGAGAATATCTTCAGAAAATGAACAATTCTCAGATAATGCAAAGAGAAAAATTATTATTGCTAACTTATTAAGAATCTCTTCAAATTATTGATAATTCCAGTTAAAAACGGGATTTCAGGCTTTGCAAATGATTTTATGGATTTCCAGATAAACTTTCAGTGAATTACTAATATATTATAAAGGCAAAACGCATTGAATTTGCCTTAACAATATATCATGACAATACAAAGAATTTTCCTTGTAATGCAAAAATCTTTTTCATGAAACCTGTGAATTAATTCTTAATGCGTACAATGCCGTTTTTATCTGGATTACCAAAAATTTGAATAGATTTTTAATACATTTGCAATGGTCATTTTTCTCCATTTAGGGCGTACATATATACATGGTTGTTTCTAGCTAAGCTAGGACTATCACATCATACGACGTTGACTGACACGTTTAACCTTCTGGGGAAGGGTCACGGGTCGATAAGGATCGACATAAACAATGCAAGTACAGCTCCGGTACCGTGCCGCCCGGTGTACGGGAATCTCTCGGTATCACGCTTTCTTACTGCATTCGGTTTTTGTCGATTGCTTAAGAACCCGTGAGGGAGCACGCTTACTTGTTCTAAAAATATACAAAAAGGCGCTATAAATATTATCCATATTTTTATTGTGTATTTTGTTTTTACTAGCGCTCTCAGCTTTCCTATATTAATTCTCAAATGAGTTTTTTAACCGTAATAATAACGATTTTCTCCTAAGTTGTTCGTAGAACAACAGTTATTTAGCAAAGTGTATCACGCTACGTTGTTACACATCATGCATCATTCAATTATTCATCGTCTCGAGCAAACTGTCCTACTGTACTGAGCATACACAAACCAACTCACTTGATCGTTCCATGTCTTCCTGGGGTGTATCCGACTTTATAAAATACATAAACATTTTTTACTAAGATGAGGGGGCAGGCTGTAATCAAACAGATCAAAAACACATTATAAATAGACAGATAACACGTGATATTATCTTGTTTTATTGCGGAATTAACCCTATTTAGAATCGTTCGCTTTCACCTTAGAAATAACTCTTACGGCTATCGTTAGTTACTTTTTTTCTCGTCTGAGTATTGCGTGCGACCGGAACTGACGTAAATATCTTCATACACTTCATACACACAGAAACATACTGCTAGGAGCGTGAACACTTTACTGTTGGTTCCCAGGCTCGCATAATCATCGAGGAAAATCTAACGAAAGTGATTAGGACAAATGCCACTTGTTTGCATTTAATTTGTATTGGTAACTGTTTCTTAATTACAGTGCTTTGATTTGCTCTTTCCTGATCTAGATTTGATTAACTGAAGGTTGTATATTATGTACGTGTTTTCTATTTCTTTAATTACATGTTTTTTCAGCGTCAAAGTCATTAGTTATGATAACGATCTTTGAATTCAAACAAAATAACAGATAATTGCATCAGAAAATATAAAAAAATGCAGTGATTTTTTTTATGAATTGTGTTAGATTGAATGCCTCATTTTCCGATTACAGTTTTATTATAATTATTTCATGGGGGTGATATTTTGATCACATCGTGTAGCATTCTTTATTTATATCTCACACAACAAAATAGGTGAAAGTATTTATGCAAAACTAGGTGTGTGTAAAACTGGGCAGCTTATAAAAAATACTTATTATGCAAAGAACAATTTTTTCAGTGGATAGGTAATTATATCTGAACAGAATTATATTTTATAACGTATATTAGAATGATTAAATTTGGTCTGATTCAAATCTTATGAATAAATTCCTTCATTTAGCTAACAGAAGCGTGAATGACCGATTTGTCTGTATCATAGAATAGTGTTTTTTAAGGTAAGTAGTAAGCCTTTAAAAAGAAGAAGAAGATTTTTTGAATAGGAGATATGTAAATATGAATATTAGAGGGAGCGCGCAAATATTTAAAAAAACGATAATAATTAAGCGAAAATTGTAAAAATATTTAATAAAACACGAGTCGTTTAAATTCACCAAAAATCTCTAGACAAATGCCAAAGTTGCATTTAAAGATACACACAAAGATACCTATTTTATGATAAATGACACAAAAAAATGTATTTTTAATAATTTTCGGAGCACACGTTGCGATCTCTTCTATCGAGGGAATTTTTATATATATAATTATCGTTTCAGCTATGCAAATATATAGGTATAACAAATACAAATAATTCTCTTAAAAACAAGTGTTCAAGAGAAATATGTTATAAAGCCTAAAACATAGTTTTCTTAATAAAAAATAGGTAAAAAACGGATATCTAATGTATTGCATCCGTTTATTTAAATATTCGAAACTATATTTTTCCGTCAATTGAAGGCTTTGAACGAGTATAATTCAAGATACAATTCCTGCTTCCGGGAGCGCATGAAACAAAGAGTCCTCGGCGTTATGCAAAGTTGGCTCTATTGCCGACCTTTGCAGACCTTTGATACTTTCGACTGGGTCAGCCTTTAGCCTGCTGCGAATTGGCAATGGTAACTGTAGCTATAAGCAGTGGTTGGTGCTATAAGCAGTGGCTGGTGCTATACAGCAGTGGTTGGTGCTATAACAGTGGTTGGTGCTTTGCTTTGAAGCTTTGGACACGGAATCGATTACTGTGATTGGCATCGCACGACTCTCCCGGGATGTATGAAGCATAGAGCGCTACGGGTTGTAAAATAAATAATAAAATTATGTATTTGCACAGCGATTGCATGATGTAAGTAATGTTATAAGATTACATAAAACAGTATAGCTTATATACGTACCTACCCAACGAACAATAACAATAAAAAATTTAAAAAATCATATATTACAAATTTAATTACGTATTGATAACTTGATGCATTATTAACTATCCACGATTTTTTATTAGTAAACTGCGTAATTTATACCGTATTAATCAACTCATGAACTGAGAGGAAAATATTTTTAAAACTGCTTAAAAAGCAAGTAAATTGCTGTTATTAAAAATTATCGTAAAAATGATTGATTTGCAATTTTTTTTAAGAGTCTGTACTTAAAGTGACATTTTTCTTGCCTGAAATCATAATTGACGCATCGGAATGCAAACAATTTTAAAATTTGTATACTACGTGATCAAAAACAAAACAAGTTTCGCCATTAAACTACCTACTTAAGGGATATAATGATTTGACTTAATTATAGTGAGTTTAAACTGTAAAAACGCTGCAGAAATTATCCCTCGGGGAACAAGGATTCTTTATAAAAGAAACTTCAACAGAGTGAGAAGTTTCTGGGGGCTTTGAAGTGAATATAAAATGTTATTTTATCAGTGGTTTTGGGATGATCGGTGTTCACAAAAATGCTAAGCGAAACCTGCCAAGATTAGCAGCGAAACGAGCAATGAAGCCAAATGCGTGAGGAATTTTCGTATGAAAAAACAAGAGTTATTTAATCATTTGGAAACACGTAACGCTTTATTGTGCAGGAATTTTATCAATGAGATTTTATAAATAATTAGATGAGAAACGGTTTCACTTCCGTTTAGAATTGATCAATTTGATGTATTTTACCAATTATAGGAATACTTGTTTATTTATTTGAACACGGAGAAAAATGAGCATTGCTAATTTATTAAGAATCTCTCCAAATTATTAGTAATCCGGTTAAAACGTTATTTGCAGGCTGTTTCCTTATAAACTTTAAGAAATATTTAATATATCGGAACACGTGTTCATGCACCTGCCTTGATAATATATAATGACGAAACGCCAACTATTATGATTTTTATGAACACGTATCTTCTATCCGACATCTTGATAATATTTTCGTAATTTACTTGAAGTTTTTTTATAAAAGCTATCAATTCTTTCGTTAAGGACATGCAATCCCGTTTTTTAACCGGATTACTAATAATTTGAAGAGATTCAGATACACAAATGTACATTCCTCTGGTTTTTTAAAGAGTTTGCATTCTCAGGCTACGGGAAATTACGTGAAAAACTCGCTTGCGGTTGCTTTCTTTCCATTCCCATAATTCGTGGCTCGATTAGCGCTTCGGTTCGTGTTCGTATGTGTATATGCAGCATTAGACGTTCCACCTATTGCATGAAGCATCATAAAAATCCGTCATTCTCTCATATATCTCTTACTAACATAAAAATAAAATTATTTCCTAGTCTCTAAAACAAGGGCGTGAGACCTGTCAGCGGTAACGAAAACCAATAAAGCTGAAATGGCGTTAGCTTTCAAAGTTCACGGAACAATATATATCTGCTTTGCATAGCGGCTCCGTTGATTATAAGGTGAGTGCGAAAGCTTTTAAGCAATCAATCTCCCTTTGTTCGTCCGATTACACTTCTAAGATGAAACAATCCAGCGACAGCATCCAACGCGGATCATAAAACAATACGGTAGAGCCTGTGATGTTATCTACCTACTTAACGTTTTAATAATAGGCTTTTAAGATGTTGGTGCAAGGCTTCTGACGTATTCAACGGTAGAGTCAATCAAATTTTGATGTGTAAACATCTTAGCTGTAAACCCCACCCCATTTTTTTGTACAAAAGTAAACTTCACAGTAATAATAATAATTATTTTTTTTAATGATAAACTTCACGAACAAATGTAGATATAATATGTCTCGACGCCATCTAGTGGAAAAATTCAGCACTAACAAAGCCTTTCCTAAGAAAATAAATTTGGTTGTTTACAGTTGAAAAAAATACAATAGGCAATAATTGTTGATTGAAATACTAGTACATATCGAATTATTTTGTGGGTTGGGAATAAGCCGACATACCTTAGTGGTTCAGAGCACCTGATCGGCAATAAGAAGCTGCGGGTTCAATTCCTTTTACCCTGGAGTTTTTTTTTCAATTTGTATGGATATTTCAGGTGAGTAATTATTGCTTATAATAATTATTTTATTTGGATGATTTGTACAACGCAGTTTTTTTGTGAAAAATCACCACAAGGGCGCTGTACAAATATATAAAATATTAAAAAATATATTATTGCTCACAAAACTAGACAAGCTATTATCGACTTATGAACGTGCATGACCAATGAACGTGATGTTGCGTTAGAATTTACATATAATATATTTAAATATCCAATATAACTACATACTTAATTTAATAGGTACCCAAATATAATATACATTTACACTACCAATACCATGCAATAAAAGCTTTCAACAGTTTAAAACTTGAAATTAAAATTGAGGAAAATAAAAATAAATTCACACACAAAATTACAAAATGGATTAAAGAACAAAAAATACAATATTACCAAAATTTCATAGCATAAAATAAAAATAAAACCTACACGTAACACACAAAACCAATATACTTCATTTTACTTAACTTAACTTCACTCTATTTTTGTAATATTTATATTTTTTGTAATACCTGCATCAACTGTAAAGCGCCCCTGAGGTGATATCTCACAAAAGCGGCGCTATACAAATTATCCAATAAATGAAATGAAATGAAATGAAACACACATCACTCACAAACACACAAGATTATTTTCAATGTACTATTTTTTTATTTTAAATATATTATTATGTATTTTTAATTTTAAATGTATAATTTTTCTCTTTAAATGTATTAATTATGTAGTTTCTATTTTCATATTATAAAATGAAGGCCTCAGCACGGGCAAGCCACCCAGTGAGGCCTACATTACTGGAAAACTTGAATTTTAAAAAATATTGTACCTAATAAAAAAATAAAAAAATAAATAATATAAATAGTGATAATTATCAGAAATTCATCTGTTAAAAATATTTTTTTATTTTTTGTCTTTTACATTCCTCTATAGGTAGTTATACAATGCTGAGTATACACGTGAAAAAAGAGCGCGAGCCAAACCAAGAACCAAAAGATGCTAAGTTAGTGGTGACATTATTCATTCAAATCTACCTGGAAGGCATTTCTGCGTTTTTCAATGTTGCCTTAAATTATTATGACTATCTGAAATCACAGAATGCACGCAGAATTTCAAATGTAAGTAGTAATTTACCTCTTATTTCGATAGTCAAGTGTGCAAAATTTCATGAACATCGGAATAAAACTGTAGATTTGTATAAATAAAACAAAGCCTCAGAGCCACAGACAGTTTTCTTTATAAACGTAGAAAAATGACTAAGAATCTCTTAAAAATATTGGTGAACCAGTTAAAATCGGGATTACAGGCCATTAAGGAATGAATTAACTAATTTCTAAATAAACTTTAGTGAACACAACATATTATCAAGAAAATGCAGGTGAATGAACACGTGTTCCGATATATTACGAGTTTACTAAAAGTTTATCAGGAAAGGGCCTGCAATCCCGTTTTTCCCGGATTACCGATAATTTGAAGAGATTTTTAATAAATTAGCAATATTAATTTTTCTCCACGTATATATTTTCGACATTCATGTTGGTTTATTTGCAACATTTTTATAACTCATACAAATACGTAAGAACCTATATAAATTCGTCGGTTCATCGATATATCATTGACTAATGGCTTTGAATAATTCAAATGTCCAAACGACATTACTTTAAAAGCAGAGATGGTTTTGGCTGAAAGGAAGCGTGGACCGTCTTATCTTGTGTGTGACAAATATGCATTAGGACTGGACCACTCTAACACACCGATAAGGATGACATTCCGACTTCTCAAACACTAAAATTTAAAGTACGTTGTTAGGACACACGTCATAGGATTTATTATTTCTTAAACTTGTGTCATTTCGTAGAACTGACAGTAAAAAGATTATTTTTAAATTTCCTTTATGTGTGTAATAACCTGTTATTGCGGTTAGACTGGTTAAATAATTTTCCTCAGGGAAATGTCATCTTTGGGGATGCTGTGGGAGGGTCTTTTTAAGGGAATAAATGAAAGGAAGTTCTTTGAAGTTGGAATTTTTTTTGTGAAATCGCACAAGAGTTCCAACTGCTCCGAACCGCCTGGAGCCAGTGAGACAATGGCATACCCAATTGGGATTTTTTGTGAGGCTGATGGTAGTGGGGAAGGGAATAAGATGGGGAAGAGAAAGGTGGGGAAGTATCTGGCTATTTAGACCTGGTCATCAAGCACGGCTAAACCCATTTCAAGCAACGTTGCAATTCTGAATATTGGTCTTACACCAGGGCGATACTGAGAGTATTTTCCATGATATTATAAAAAGTATTTTAATAAGCCTAAAAACAAGCAATAATAAAGCAAGCCTTTAAAAAATGCTTTGAAGTGTAAAATATTTTACTTACGAACTCCTCTTCGGATAAGGTTTTACTATATAATAGGTCGAACGAAGTTCTTTAGATTATGATCGATCGCTTTTGGGAACAACTCATTAGAAAGAGATAACACGACGCTTTATTTTAAAATCTAAAAGATAACCCCAGAAACTTTTAAATGTACACCTCTATGTAACTAAAATTTCCTACCAAAAAAAATTATACTTTGTGAATTATTTACTAAGGATTTTTAAATGAGAAGACAAAATAGTGAGGTGACAATAAAAATAATAAAACATTTGTATATATTTTTTGCGCTACCAGTAATTTTTGTTAGAAAAACGTAAGGTAGACCCATTTTTAAAACTTTTTTCTGTTTGCATTCAAAAAATTAATATTTAAAAAATTATACATTTATTTCTAATAATGAAATTTGAAAGCCTATTTCATCACTTTTCAAATATTCCGTTTATTTTGAGTTTCAACACACAAATCCTCCGACTTTCTGTGAGCATTTTTAACAAATATAACGGTCATTATGCATGAGGCCTGAGAGGTTAAGAAAAAATGTCGATATTTGAAAATGTTTGATCAATTTCACAAGAATTGAGGAAAAATTGAGCCTACTTTAAGCAAACGGACTTGTCCGTAACATATTTAAATAAATTTATCTCTTCAATGACTGTCGTGATCCATTCTAGGTGAGTCGATCGACAGTTCAACTAAACAGTCATAAATATCTGTAAAACTAATTTAAAACTGTGGTAAAAAGCGGCAAGTAAAAAACGGAAAGTAAATCGATTCAAATAAAACAATTTTACCAACAAACTACTTCCGATTTGCGGTCGACCCGAACATTTTATTAACCTGCTCAAATAATACCAAACTAAAACGGTGAATCAATTTTAACGTTTAGCGTTTTGTTTTGTTCCAGTAAACTTGTTAAGTCAATGACGTTACAATATACATAGACGTGCTGTAGATATCTCAAAGTGGCAAGCCAAAGGCAAGACAATTGTAGCACTTTCGATTTCGAAGTTTTAGCACTAAACTGCAACGCGTCGCATAATGTCGTGTGCTACCTCCAAGTAAATTTTATGTAAAAGTTCCAAAATGCCTTCGTGTGTAATTAGAAATTGTTTTCATTACTCAGAAAATACTAGCAACAAGAGAGAGCAATTTCAAATTTATAAACTGTGATTACAATAATGATTGTGTGATTAAAATAAAATCAAATATTTTTTTTATATTATGAATAACAAGTTACTTTAGTAGATACATATTAAGAAAGGTATAAATTGACTTCTAATGCTAAAATATTATAATTTTAGTTGTGTTATTATAAAAGTTTGCCTATTTAAATTTAAATAATATATTTTTACAACTGGAAATACAAAAATGAAATAAACTGAAATGTGATTTTTTAACTTGTTTTCTTAACACCTAGAATGATAGAATTTTAACACAATTAAATTGTGTTTAATTTCTCTGCATTAGTCGTTAAGTCAATGTAAGAAAGAAGAATGGGATGAAATCTCAACGAATTTAAATAAATCATAAAATTTTAAGCACAATGCTAATAGTTGTTCGTGTTAATGTTCCTCGCATTCGTGTAGTTGTTAACGGGATGGTTCTTCCACCTTAATTACACGTCCAGTAAACGTTTTGTAAAGTCGTAAATAAATAATACAAACAGAGTTTTTTGCGCGAGTTTTTGAAAGCGATACGAGAGTTCTATGGTTCCGACAAGGCATACAATTACTACTTTATAGCACGTTACGAGTTTTATTTATTTGTTTTGTACCTACAACACTTAAACATAACAGAGAAGATTTAGTGGACTCTGAACTGGTACAAAATAAAATTATTTTTACGTATTGAGTATACTCTCTGTATCGCCTTGGTAAAAGTTCACAGTCGATCTCCATATTAAGGATGCAACGATGAGGTTTTTAATCAATTAAAGTCATATTAAAATAGAATTCCACCATGAATAATGAACTAAATTAAAAATAATTAAAAGTTCCCACAAAACCAATAAAAGCATACCGGATGGTTAGATATTATATTCCATCTGTTTTATTTATATGTTTTGACTGATGAAACCGATACCTGAAGTATGCATTTAATCAAATGTAAGTAACACAGCGCTATTGGTATTTAATTATGTCAATTAATAATTTAAAAAAATAATATGTGAAAATTTTGAGATTTTTTTTACATTTTGTGAAAAATATCAGATTTTGTGAAAAACGCAAGAAAATGGACTTGGACCGCAGCACTGCAGGTAGTACAAATACTTGAAGAAGCCAAAAGCCGCAAATCAAATCAGAAAAACTACAATCACTATATACAACCCCATTATTGCTCCAGATTTTAACTACTGCTTAACGAACTGGCTATGAAGCTGGTTAAATTGGCTAACAGTAAAACAGATGCTGAACTTATTTGCGATGATATTTATACATAAAATAATAAAAAACCTATTAACAAAATACTTTTATACATAACAAAATAACGTGCATTGAAATTAGGCTACCAAAAATGGATAAAGCTAATACGCAAAATAGTTTACTATGCAAATGAATGAAATATTATAAGACGTTTCCGGAAACCAAAAAATCTGCACCAATCGATAGATGAAGAAAATGTAATAATGCGTGTATGTAATTATAAATAAATTAGACATTTGTAAACTTGGATGAACAAATGAATAAAATAATATTAATTAACAAGTAAAATCCGTCTTTCTGTCCTTCTGATTTTAAGGTTCATTTACAAATTTTTAAACAGTTTTAGATTTTTATAAATTATCGCGTCAATATATATACTATACAAGGAGAAAGTGAGTATTGCTAATTTATTAAGAATCTCATAAAATTATTCGTATTCCGGTTAAAACGGGATTGCAGGCCTTTAACTAATGAATTGATTGGTTTCGCTTGGATATACTTTTAGTAAAATACGAATGTATTATCAACACGTGTTCATAAAAAATATAATATTAATAATAATGCAAGTGCATAAACACGATATTTTAGGAATTTACTAAAAAGTTTGTCAGGTAACGGCATGTAATCCCGTTTTTTAATTACCAATATTTTGAAGAGAATCTTTAAATTAGAAATACTCATTTTTCTCCGTGTATATCCACCTAATTTTGACGATAATCACTTTAGAGAAATCGACTCAACAACGGGTAGAGGCGTATAAACAATACGTGTAAAATGTTGCAATAATTGGACCTATTATATTGTTATAAAATTGTGAGAAACAATTATTAAGTTTACAGCTACCAGCCCACGATCTGATCAATAACCATATTTGAGTTTATATGGAGGGACATAACGAATATTGTGATGACTTAATACGATCATCATTTCTGTTGGTGCCTTGACCTTTTTCAAAGATCTATGAGAATGGGAGCGTTGGGTCAGAAAATCAGAAACCAATTTGGCCATGGATTATCATTACGAGTGGCCAAAACACGAAGATCTGGCGAAACTAGCAAGTGGAAATATTCAACGATATTTGGTTCCGAATTCTCGGAAAACGTACCTGTAACGAGTACCAAGGTATAAAAAGCATGACCCGCTAATCGGGGATCAAAACATGTGTATAACAGCAATTAAAGTTCGATGAAGCAAGCACAGTTAGATTGTTCATATAAGTACAGTGGGAAGGTTAAAGTAAATACATAATAATAGGTAAGTACAGATTTCGAAATCAGTTTTTTTTTTGTGTTTTGAATTTTTTGTGAAGATAAACAAAGAGATGAAGAAACGGAAATGTTTATACAGGATAATTGCGAGTGATTTAACAATCAGCCATTTAAAACCGTTCCGTTGAAATTTTGCCTAGTTTTGCCAGCCTAAGCGTAATTTTCGATATACAGTTCAATTTTAGTTAAAATCAATTTTCAAGAAATAACACAATGACATTATAACATTATGAAAAATGTAGTACAGTCGGAGAAAAGTTATATTCCTCTAGTAATTCATCTTGGGCATAGTTTTTCATTGTCTAAGTGACATGAGCGTAGTTTTTTAGGATCGGCTAGGCTAGACTAACAACACTAGAGTCAAATCCTTCGCTAAGAATACATTTTTACATTTTCCTCGTCTTAAAGGAAGAAGAAAGAAAAATTATTTCAATGGGTACGACGTCAGTTTACGTGTTTAAATCAAGGCTTTGATTAATTTGAATCTTTAATGCAACAGTTTTGAAACAATGGGTATTATTTAACTGCCAGAGGAAACAATCAGGCAATACCTATCAATCTGTCAACAAAGGAAATTCTTAAAGAAAATAAAGGTGAAGTCGGATGAGCCCGTTCGTACCACAACAATGACGTAATGACATGGCCGATCAGAGGACAATGAGGCTATTCATAGTGAGGACAATGTGTGACACATGCGTCATGCACTCATGCATGACGAGGTAAAACACATTTCTTATCTGGAGCGTGTCTGAAAGTTGCGATTCGGATATAGGTATATAATAGAGATATCTGGAAGACCGAACTGAGTCTTGAACTCTAGAGTAATAACATACATTTATTTATTTATTTATTTAAACGCCCATAGGGCTTTTACCTATAATAATGTACATCTTTATTTTTTAGTTATACAGATTACATATAAAAAATAATAAAAAAATTAAAAAATCAGTGTTAGCAAAATACAGGTTACATAAAAAAAATATCAGAGTTGACAAAATATGTTACATAAAATATAAGAATTTTAAAAATATAGGTATGGATAGAGTAAGTGAGACGAAAAATATAAAATCTTCCAAAATCCACAAAATCAACCATAATGATAATAAGAAAGTATAACAATAGTTTACAAATTAGGTAAAAATAGTTCGCACATACTCCGTTTAAAGTTGGCCAAGTTCAAATTATTGTCAAATACATTTATATTATTTAAGTATTTGTTACATATAATACACATAATAATATCTCATCTGGGATGTGTTTAATGTTGACATTCGGAAATATTGAAAGATGGAGGAATCTGGAGGACCTAACCAAAACTTTAACTCCCTAATAACATACCCAATATTTCATCCGAAACGTGTTTTAAAGTTACAGTTAGAAAAACATACAAAATATATTATCTCATACAGGGCCGGCCCTATGCGGGCGCATTTGGAGCAAAACTATAAAATCCATATAAAACTATAAACGAAGAAGATTTATTTAAGGTCTTAATATTCTAAAACCTTAACTCAGAGCTTTTCTGAAAAACATTTAAGCCCTGCTAGTTTGCTTACAGGGTTGCCAGTTGATCCTTTTGATCTGCTATCAAACTAGTTATCAGAAGAATTAACAGACTACGTTAGAAGAGAATGCTGAAATCTTGGTTATTAGATTTAAAATAACCTTACTATAGCGGGCAAGCAAAATAACAATCAAGGTTTGATGTTTTCTAACCTCGATTGATTGGAAAGGAACGCAAAGAACAATAAGGTGTTGGAACAACTCGAAGATGAGTACGCTAGCAAATTTAATGTTATTGTAATTTACAATAATGTTTTAACGGTGAAACCTTGGAGCAAGTGAATGAGTTTGTGCATTAACAGATGCGAAATGTTTTATAAGACATTAACTGCTCGGGTTAATTTGTTCGGTTTTGGAAACAAACACGTAATACGCGTAGTCAATTCGTTCGCTTTTCGGAAAAGCGAGAAATATGAACTAAGCGGTGTTACAAGCTTTATATTTAAATATAGAAGTTAACTAAAGAATAATTCAAATGAACACCTCTATGCAACAAAAGGTTCCGACCGAAATTTGGGAAAAAAAAATGAAACTTTGTGAGTTTTATATTAATTATTTTTATAAGACCTGACAAAAAAGTGATGTGGCAGTAATATTTATAATATATTTGTCTAATAAATGATGTTTTTTTTCACTCATTTTACTCACATCACTAATTTTAGTTCAGTATTTGGAAGAAAAAAACGTAAGGCAAGCTATTTTTAAAACATTTTATTCGATTTCAAAATTTTAATATTTCAAAAATTATATATTTATTTCTAATAATACAATTAGAAAACGTGTTTAATCGCCATTCAAAAACAGTATTTAGTTTAAAGATGCGTTCAGAAATATTCCATTTATTTGGATTTTATTGAGAAGCGGAAATACACACAAGTTCTCTGACAGCAACTTTAATTTGCAAACAATTCGTTCCTTAAAACTAGGCTGCGTACAACTCATCCTGCATACAAATCGTATTGGTCCATCACACGTGCTCAGTAGTTCTTAACGGAAATTTAATATATAATATCGCAAGGTAGGTAGTACATCTAATATGGAACGTGGCAGATTATACATTGGGTTATTCATTGTAATTATGGAGGATTACATCACGCGCGTGGTCACTAATTAAACAAACTACGAGTCACCAAAACTCATCAAGGACTACAAATAGTTTTAATTAGCAAGTAGAATTTAGGAGCAAGAGATAAAATTATTAGACAGCGAAAGATATTGGGAACAATTTTTTGGGAACGGGGAGTTATTATTCCGAAAAACCTTTTTAGGGAATGGAAGAGGTGGATGAACCAGCACGGAGAAAGATCTATTGCTAATAAGCTTTTCAAATTTTTGGTAATACCGGTTAAAAACGGGATTGCAGGCCTTACGAATGAGTTCCTCGAAACAGGTTTCGTGATAACTTTTTAGTAAATTACGAATATATTATCGAGGCAAATGTGATAATATATTCGTAATTTACTAAAAGTTTATCAGGAAACCTGTCAATTCATTCGTAAGCCCTTCAATCCCATTTTTAACCGGAAGATATTCTTAATAAGTTAGCAATAGTCATTATTCTCCGTGTGGTTCTTGAATTAAACATTTATTAGGTAGTACAATGGATTTCGTAAACAAAGCAGAACTTCATATATATGCACTTCTAAATAAGGACAAGCGTCAAGTGATATTGGAAATGATAAAAAAACATCAGAATTCAACAGATATCACAGAAAAAATACAGAGTTAAAACCTTCGATAATTTACCAACGTTCGTCGATTAAAATTTTGTATATTTGAGTACAAAATTGTGAATAACATTAATCCCTCCATCAAAATAAAACGAGTATATTAGTCCCCAGCTTCCAGGCCCAGATATGCCAGGTATCCCGCTCTGATACTTGTTCTGGCGAGGCAGTGGGCGGCTGTGGGAGGGCGGGGGCGGGGGACAATGCTCGCCGCCCACGCGCCCCGTAGTTACCGGTGCCACGGGCTGGAGAAGTGCAATGGATGTTGTTTTTTGTCAGTGGGTGCATTATGGATGGATTAAATGCGTTTGATTTAGCGTGCAACAGTTTCAGTTAAATTTAAAGCCCACGCCGGGGTTGTCAGAGGATGAAACACCATATGGCCTACGTGGAGAAAAATTAGTAAATTCCTAAAATATACAGTGAAGAAATGCGTAAACATATTATAATTTTTATGAACACGTGTTTCGACATCGTGATGATTCATTCGAATTTTACTAAAAGTTTATGAGGAAACCCATCAATTCATTAATTAAGAACCTGCAATCCCGTTTTTAACCGGATTACGACTAATTTGAAGAGATTCCCATTTGTTTACGAATATTATTCAATTTTGTTGTTTTTCGCTGGTTTGGAGATTCAAAATCATTTCAAAGTATGATATTTTGGTTTTGTAATCGTAGCAGGGAATTTATGCCATGCTAAAAGAACAAACGGTGAGGCAAAATAATCATTTTTTGTTGACAACTGGACTGCTAATAAAGCGTTGAGTGGTAATCATTCTGAAATTGATGTGTGCTTGTGACGCAGTGCCTATTAAGTTTATTAGAATTGTCACTTTAATTACCAGGAAACATCTAGCCCCGAATTGTGATTCATTCTCATTTGGGACGAAGAGATAGGAAACCATAGATTCATAGTTCTAATCTCAAACTTTATACACAATGTGTCTCGGATTAAAGATGGCGGCAGCGCTTGCGCAGAACCAGGAAACATTTAGCTTAAAATTTTGTTTAATAATAATAATAGAAAGATAAATAAACCATAGATTGGTTCTAATTTCAAACTTTATATCGAACTCGTGTGTCTGATTCAAGTATTATATATCTAAAAATATCGTTTGATTTTCTAAACAGAAATAAACAGCATTTTCATTATTTAAAAAAAACGATAATAATGGATTGCCGGCCAAGATTAAATATGGCGGTGGCGCGTGCGCAGAGCAGCGATACAATCATCCTGCAGTGCGCAGGCGGACCGACCATAGATAAAATGACCTGCCTTATATTACTCTTTAGCACTATACTATAGATTAGTATGTAGGTGGAACCTACCTAACTAACTAAGTGGAGCAACTTCTATTATTATTCTACTCGGACTATCGTTTCAGTGAGATTCTGTTCTTGGGGTAAATGGGTTAATTAATTGGGCATTATTGAGTTAAATGTATCACGTTTACCATGGGTTATATCTCGACAAGTGAGGCGTATTTCATAATGGAGATAGTCAACATTGCTAATTGAAAACCCGTCAAAATTAACGAAGAAAGAGAAGTTTATTCACGAAATTTCAACAACATTGTGTACATCTCACCGTATTCGAATTTAACATCGAATACGATAAAAAATAGCATTTTATCAAAATTTGTCGAAATTTGCATCCACAGTTGACATTCCAACGTTCATAGTGCTTTAGACAAATGTATTTTACACAGACTAAAATTTAAATTAAACAGAAATGTATTTTACACATGAGTGTGGCTGATTTATTGAAATCCTGTTAAAAACGTGATGGCAATCCATTACGTGATAAAATATAAGTCTATTTAGAATATATCGGAACACGTGTGCATGCAGGCGTCCTTTTCCTGACAAACATAATGACGAATTTTTATGAACATGTGTTCCTCCGTCCGAACTCATCCCCGTTTTATTGATACTTTGTTAGGAAATCTGTTAATTCATTCGTTCAATGCATGCGGTCACATTTTTAAGAGGAATACGAATAATTTTACCAGATTTTCAATAAATTAGCAATATTTTATATCAGTAATTTTTCTGAGTATAGGATATTATTCAAGTATGGCTTACCTTATGCATCAAAGTGCTAGTAGAAGTTTAGAAATGTATCAAAATCTTACCTGAAACAAACAAAAAAATAAAAATTAGTTACAGAAACCAGTTTTAACAACGTTACAAAAAATATGCGGTCTACAACATGTCAATGCCATATTATAAAATAATTAGTAATTCATAAGAATTACTAACATTCTCCACGGAATAATAAACATTCTTTAATAACAATCTCTGACTCTAATTAAAAAATATAATAATGTGTCTTTAACGTAGAATTTAACTGCGTTTTCGCCGCACTAAAGTGCGCGTTGGACATTATTTTTACCCTTGCAATTCCTTTGTGGGGCCGACACCTCCATAGCCTTCTGCGCTCCTGATCTCTGATATTAAAGTCTGACCGTGGCAAAAGCTTGCATGTCCTCGAGCTAATTCACCTCACTCGAAGCTTTAGATCATAAAGTCCTGGCCATGGTAAAGGGTACACTTGTATATAAAGCACAATTCAAATTTAAAGCTTTTGAAATAAGAATGAAACATTGTTTGCTTCATTTTCAACATATTCGTTTGTTTCGGGAGTTTATTTTTGTTTATAAAGACACATGATGATAATATTTTTTTAATCCTAACTTCAGGCTAATTTGTTTGCTTTTGGGAACAACTCATATGGTCTCACAGAAATCGTTGTTTCTTCCTTTCTGTTGTAGTTGGAAATATGATCTAAACGGTGTTAGAAAGAGAAAAAACCATGCTTTATATTCCAATCTAAAAGTAAACCACACAATAAGTAACATGTGCATATTTATGAAACCAAAGTTGACGACCGCGATTACAAAAAACTTATGAATCTTTGTGAATTTTTTATTAGTTATTTTTATATGAAACGAAAAAAGAGTGAGGTGATTATAACGTTTGAAATACATTTATACTTTTTGTTGTTTTTATCGCAATCTTATCGGGAATTAAGTTAGATCATTCCGAATTTCTACCAATTTATAACATATTACTCTTAAATACTTTAAGTTTTTAGTTGCTAAAAAATATATGTTGCTGTAGGAGATTATCTTTACATTTGTAGAGCCGAAACGGTATTAATATGAAATTCCCTCGATAGAAAAAAAACGCAAAGTATGCTCCGAAAATTATTAAAAAACACATTTGTTCCGTTACAAAGGTATGAAAAAAAATCACATCAATCAGTTTCTTTAAATGCATGTATTTGCAGGCATTTGTCGAGAGATTTTTACTCTATTTTAAATGAGTCGTATTTGATTAAATATTATCATTTTTTTAATATTAGCTCCCATATTCGTATTTACATATTTCCCTTTCAAATAATCTTCTTCTTTTTTTTGAACTTTTTACTACGGAGCCTTAACCTTTTACAAATGCCTTTCAGGTATAGCAAAAAGTGCGCTATAAAAATTAGCAAAGTATACTCATATCGTTCGCAGCATCTCAAGTCGAGGTACCAGGAGAGCAGAAACATGTCTAGGTGTGACGCAGAATACAATGCACAATGACACACACTGATAATATGACATTGTTAGGGTCGGCGTGACGGACGGGAAACCAGTTCCTTTGGCTTGATCTCTCGGAGGCCACGACATAAAATATAGGTAGGTAATAAAAATATTGTCAAGCCGCCACGGAGAGCTCCGTTATGACCTCTCTGTCTTTTTTGTAGTTGATAAATTGACGTATAGAGTATTGTTCCAATTAATGGAACGCCTGCTGTTTCAAAATTGTGAATTATTATAATACACAGGGTTTTCCAATAAGAGGTGTTATTTTGATATTCAATCGTAAAAGATCAATGGTTTCGTTGCTTGTGTGGCACGTAGCGCCGTCTTGTTGAAAGAAAACGTTGTCCAGATCAATACCATTCAATTCCGGCCATAAAAAATCATTAATCATCTCTCGATAGCGCAATCCATTCACCGTAACTGTTGCTCCAGCCTCATTTTCGAAAAAGTAAGGTCCAATGACTCCGCCGGACCATAAACCGCACCAAACAGTCACACGTTGAGGATAGAGAGGCTTTCCAACAATAACTCTTGGGTTTTACGAGCCCCAGATGCGACAATTTTGCTTGTTTGCGAAGCCACCGAGGTGAAAATGGGCCTCATCACTCAATATGATGTGCATTTGATTTACTCAAGTGAATTTTAATAATTTCAATGCGTTGTTGAAGCATGTATCGTTCCATTTTTATTAATGGCGTAGTTTCTACTTGTCAAATGTCAAAAAATGACAGCTTCAAAAGTAACATCTACCGAAATAGCGGGCTATTCGAAATAACACCTCTTATTGGAAACCCTGTATATTATTGATTTTAGATGTTTATATATTTGTTATGAGACAATATAACATACTAAATTGCGGGAATTTCCGCAGGATTGATCATATTTACCCTTTTTAGAAGACTTTTTATTGTTGGGCGCAGGGATAAATCCCTAGATCTAGAAACGGAGACTTTCAAATATTTATATAAAAAGGAAAATTTTAACAAATCTACGAAAAAATGGAAATGCCCACAGAGAAGGATTTTACGAGACTATCTATATGTATGTATTCATCAATAATTATTCTTCTCGGTGTTTTATTCAGAAACCAGAACATAAAATACAAGAATTATATTGTCATTCCGCTGAGAACTTGGTTTTAAACTGTGACATGTAAAGTTCTGTTACATGTGTCGTTTATAAGAAAGAGGGAGAGACTATAGTCAACCTATCAGCGGTACGTCACACTCAAAACTGCCTAATGTATCTACATACATTATGTACAAACAATATTCACGACTCTGGCACTAAAACACCATATTTAGATAAACAACTGTGCATATTTTACTCGGAACTACCGACGAGATGAATAAATCAGAACGGAATGTTTGCTGACAAATTTTAAACTGCTCTTTGAGGTGATTCACTGAATATATTTGAGGAATACATGTTTTTTATAATATGTTAGTATAAACCGTTTGTTTTATGGAGCGTTATAAGCAGTGAATGATTCTAACACACTTACGCAAATGTTTTGAGATTACATAGATATCTTGAATTATTAAAGTGTTCTGAAGCGGCAAAAACGAATAAAAAATTACGAATTTGTCCCTATTTTTGTGTCCGAAACGTTAGAAAGTTGACCCAACGATTTTCAGCTTGCAAAGTCATTTCCAACATGATCTACGAAGCCTAGAAATTTCCATTCAACTGTCAAAGAATCATAAAATTCGCCATAGTTTTTATTCCAAATTAGAAAATATTTGTTGATTTTTTTACGAAACCGAATAGTAATTAATAATGTGAAGTATATTACACAGCTTTGCGTTTAACGCTTTTTTCGTGTAACATTTAAGTTGTTATCCTCCACACAGAATCCCCAAAGATGACATAGGCCATGAGGGAAATTATTTTCCTCAGGGCCTTCTGTATGGAGCTAATGTAAAAATAATGTTTCGCAAATTTCCAAAGAAAACTTATTCATCACTCTGAAGTGAAATGTCATACTCCTTTGTAGTGCGAATCAAATCAATGTTACCTTTGGTTCTATAGCCAAATATTATGTGAGTAAATAAAGATGAACAGATAATTTCACAAAAAAAAGTAAAATATTATACGGAAATAACTTGGGTGTGTTGCGGAAAAATTTTATATGCATGGAAATAACCATGAATACAATAAAATTATATTATAATATATTAAGCAAAACCCATAGGGTACCATTTATTTTACTATAATCTGTAAGAGGAGAATGTGTCAAGAAACTAATTTATGACCCACATGTATTTTGTAGTTCCATTTAACTTTTTTGTAACCAAGTATAGGAAAGATGGCTACCAAAGTTTAGGATGAATAATTTAGAAAAAAGTGTAAAAAATAAAGCACTTTTTAGTGTTGATAATAAATATGTATTATATTATATAATATAGATGTATGTAGTGTAGTTTTAAGACGTCTTCATAGGTGGCAGCAGTTACGCCACCTGACAGAGACAACATGTCGGCTGTACCCGAATTGTAAAAGTACAGCGCATGCTAGCCGATCTTCGGGGAAGCATCTCGGTACGTTATTTGCATAATCATGTATTACGTCATATTAAATTTATTCTGCAAATTGAATATCGTTATCGTCGGTGAAGTAGTAATTTAATCGGATGGTACGATAAAAGCTTTTAAAAGTGTTCACTATTTATTATTATCGTATTTTATAGCCTTAGGATTATGCCGATATTTATGTGGACAGGCAAATAATGTTAGCTAGCAAAAAAGAATGGTAGATTGTGTTCTTACTGAGTTTTACAGTAATAATAAGGTAAGGTATGCGATGTTCACAATGGTATTGGAAGTCAAAAAGCTCCCGGCTACAAAAAGACGTTGGGAGCTTTATTACTCTAAATTTGAATAAGGAATTATTTTAATCGTTATAATACTCGTAAATAATATTGAAAGAAATTTCGACCGCTATTCATTAATTATGACTTACAGGCTTAAATACATTTTTTTCAGTTTGAGTTCAGCAAAATATAGTTAATAAACAATGGTAATGGAAACTAAAAACAAATTGATTAACGTAATTACATTAACATAGCATTTTGTTGTTTTATTTGTAATGCATGTCATTTTGTAACAAAAATCAACGGTATGTTTCCAATAGATAATTTCAATAGCCTAGCGCACACTAGTGTTTTAAGTAAAAACAATTACGTGCATTTATCCAGATTTAATTTGGGAGGCTGGTATGGGTAATGGATAACAAACACTTCTGCCATAATAATAATAATAATAAAATGGCATTTATATAGCGCAGTTTAGTGTCATTTCACTTCAAATGCGCTTTACTAAAACAAACTTAAAACGGTAATTCAGTATTAGTGGTCATGTTCTTAAAGTTATTCCTACAGTTTGCCTTACCCAATACAGATCTAATATTATAACACTAAATATAAGGTTTATACAAAGTGATGACAAAATTTATAATAACAATAACAGCAGGACAGGACAAGACAAGAATATTAAAACTAAAACATAATATAAAACAGGAGGCAGTTTGTGCTCAGAAATGAGAATCTTCTAAGCAGACATTTTAAAAAGGTACAATAAGGAAGCAACCGAAACCAAACAGAGTCATCCCAAATGGATTGCTACGTTTGGTGATTTAGTAGGGGTGCCCGGATTCATGGGTTGAGAGACTGCTTGAGGGAGACCTTTTAACCTTTCCAACAAGATTCTCTCGGAAGATCACCTTGCACCGCAGTGGGAGGATGGATGCATAGGTCCATCACCCCTAGACACAATGAACCCCAGATTCCTATCCACCCCACAAAACTTTTTCCTTCCCAAAACTTACATTATTTATACATATTATCTTGAAAATGATATACGCGCAGCGCCCCAGAAAACTCGACACAAAAAAACATTCTCTAATATTGTTAAGTATCATGTACCACTAATTATTCAGTAAAATGCGGTGCCGAATATATCAGTGCAGTAACCTTACTAAAAGCGATATAAGAAAGGCTGTACAATACCAAATATGTAAGAAATAAGAAAAGTAATTCGTTATGTGGACTCTGTAGTAATCCTAAACGGGAGAAACAGCGCTGAGGAATTCAGCATCTCGTATAAGCATTCCGCTGATAACTCCGTTGTAACATCTCCCTCTATCTCATAAACGATGTTTATAATAGAAAGAGAAGTTACAATCGAGCGCTTGGTGGCCCAAGAGTAATGGGGTATATAACCAGTGACGGCTTGTATTCACAAAAATGTGTGGTGAGCACAGACATAGGAATTAATAGACGAGAAGATAATGGCGAGGGGTAAAATCAACTATTGAAGAACGAAGGGGGTTAAGCTGACTGTGATTCGTCAATAAATCAATCTGACAGTAAATAGGCATCTCGCATTATAATATCACCATTTAGTTCTTAAAAGTAAAATCTGCTTTTGAATGAATAGACATTTTTACATGGGAGCGCAAATTACTCGCCACGTTATGAACTAATTTGCGAAGTCCAAATTCGGCAAAGTAAATTTCTTCTGTTTGCAGAGTCGTAGTTAGTTTCAGAGTATTTAGTTAAGACACTTTTACAAATGTTTCATAATTTACTTACCCCAGTAAACAACGATGAGCACACTTGAGAATCGCTACATTGTGATGTGATAGTATATGTTTCTAAAACTGATCCATATAATGCGGTGTGAATAAGCTTAAAATAAAGTAAAATAATGCTTACTTATGGAATGTAATACGACAATTGGGTTTATTCTCTTTTTCACATCTATTTTTACAAGTTTTCATATCACAAGTCAACATTTTGCCGTTTTATTTCGTAAAATGAACCGATGATGCCTCGACCATAGTTCGCACAAGAATGATGACGTCACGTTTTCAAATTTCACTTGAGGCCATACGCGAGCCCAGCCGGCTCCAATGGAACCGGTATGGGGAGTGGGGATAATACGCTTTTAATCACTTAGGGCAGGTCTACTAATATTCATATGTCTATGGTGGTGAGCTTAAAACAATGTCAGTCCATCCCTAATAATGGCAATTTTACTACCGACCTGTTGTTATTATCCGTATGCGAGCTGTAAACTAAAGTGGTGCCATCTCGGCGCGACAAATAAATGCATTGTGACTTTTAGTATTTGCGCCCCGCCGAAGAGTTCCGAGGCACCACTCATGTTTCAATACAATGGTCATCATCAACGTTCTTCGCATATAGATAATTGATGTTCCAAGGCGACATTTCTCGGTGATCGATATGGAATGCAAACCAATCAAATCCAAAACCACGTCACTTATGACACGTGATACAAAGAACGAAGATTCGAGCCAGATAATTAAATTTATTACTGTTATTTGCTTTGCTTTTTGGTGGTATTATTGGTTAGTAATTATATTTTATGCGTAGCTCAAACGTTCCTTAGTACTAGCCGCCACTGGGTATAACATCTCTGTGGTGGAACATCAGTAAGACGATAAAAGATGTGACACACAACGCATGTATTAATTTTATAACTTTTACAAGCTTAGGCTTAGGTTCGATCATAATTTTAATGATAAATAAGAATTAGTTGTAGTTTAGCTTAAGTGGATTAAGCTTATGATAATCCTTTCGGCTTTCTATTTTTTAACAAATGAAACCAATGAAATCTAAATTGATTGAGGCAAAACTGGAACGACGCGGATATGTTTAAGGCGATGCCATATGTAGTAATGCAAAATAATGTGTTTTTGGTTTGAAAATTTGGTCGCCTACAAGTGTTTCAGATGCTTTAATTAAATACTGCGAGTAGAATACATCTTAGCCTTTGTAATAATCGAGTATTTTTTAGATAAATCTTTTTATAAGCCCAGAAAAAAATAATGTATAGGCCTATGAAAACTGATTTAAAGTTCAAAATCTCCTACTTACGAACCCATTTTCGGTTATGATTTTATTGTATAATGTGGCAAATTAAGCTATTTATAAAATGATCGAAAAAAAATTAAATATTTATGCCTGAATATCCACAAAATAAAATAAAAGGCACTTTTTGGCCATGTTTTTTTCTTGCATAAATCAAAAACAGGCGGATGGCGTTAAGCGGGAATTTAAACCTTATCGCCATCTACGTAAGGGTTGTTATTGATAACGGCTCAATTTAAAATATTACACGACGTGGTGCATGGCCTTGATCTTAAATTTTAGGCTATTTTGTGCAGAATTCATAAGGCAAGTTACTAAACCGCGCACACACAAACAATAAGAAATATCATGTTTGCGTCCACTTTGGTTTTCTCAACAAATAAAGCGGTTGTATACTTTTTCCATTGCATTATTTGATCGACATCAATTTGTAAATGTAATTTTCGTTGCGATTTTATTGCTTTTTAAAGCTCTTTTTAGGTGATATGTTGATAAAATTAAGTTATTAAAATCAGTAGGAGTATTGTATGAAATATCTTCACTCTAGTTTCAATCAGCACAGGAAGAGAAAAACGAAATAAGTTATTAATTACGTTGAAAATCATGGATCTACTAAATCCATAAAAAAAGGATTTGGGTGTAAAGCGTCGCAGGCAAAAATATTGCTCATATTTCATGAGGAATATTATTGAGGAATATACAAGCCTAAAATATGTCTATTCTAAATGTGTCTTATATCACCACGAACATAGGTAATAGGCATAAAAAATTATTGGCTTTGTTTTGTGAATAGTTTTATGAGAATGAAAAAAAGTTAATGAAGAGAACCTGTCACAAATAATCTTATCCATAAAACAGAATTTTTATCCATAAATCAGAAGTCATTTCATGCTCGTATATGCGTAGTTTACGTTTATAACCTAAACAACAATTACATTTTAATTATACTCAAGCAAACTGCAGGAAAAGCTTCAATTTATCCAAAGCATATTTTTTGGTAAAAGTTTAAACCTATTCGTTGTAATATTAATCGAAAATTGTGATGATTTAACTGATTAGTTCGCCTTTCTCTATTACGACCGCCATTTACAAAATACGCCGTGTAAAATAGATCCTGTTTAAAAAAGTGATAGCATGTCGATTTCCTAATAATATATTAGTCATTCAGAATATGACGAGAACACGGTTTTTTTCGTAATAACTATCATGACGGAATGCGATAATATCAGTATGTCAATAATATTTGTATGAACACGTGTTCCGCCGTCCTCTTAAAACATTCACATTCAAACGACTAATTTGACCAGATTTTAAATAAATTACCAGTATTTTATATCAATAAGTTTTCTCCGTGTGCTTTTTCGGTTGTCCATACAGCCAAAAAAGATATAAAATACTGGCTGTCCAGACAGCCAAAAAAAGATATAAAATACTGGTTGTCCAGACAGCCAAAAAAGATATAAAATACTGGCTGTCCAGACAGCCAAAAAATATATAAAATACTGGCTATCCAGACTGCCGAAAAAGACAAAACAGCAAAACTATGCAAGTTTTGAAGATTGCATAGAAAAACTCACCGAGCTACTAGACACAAGAAGTCGCGGTTTAATCGCGGCTAATGTATACACTATATATTATAAGAATTACAGAGCAGGGAATGTCAATTAAACCAGATACTAGCGAAGCAATACATTGGATAAGTGGCCGCTTGATCTGAACAGTGAACAGTGAGAGTTCAGGCGGCTCCGGTTCTGGTTTAGCTCCGCTGGTGACCGCAGCAGTATTTGCATAGAGCGGGGGCGGTACCACAAACCGGAGGGCAGACTGGAGAAGTGAAGAGACTGAAGAGAGTGCAGTAGAAGTATAAATAATAATATAGAGACTGGAGAGGTATAGAGTGCAGAGGTGTATACAGAGGTAGAGAGGTAGGGTAGGCTCGAGTCTGGCGCGTGCACAAGACCGGCCAGATAAGATTTATGGCAGGAGTTGGGGCAGTCCGAACAGCGGGCTGCGAGCTGCGAGTTGTGCCCTTTGTCAAAAGCAGACCAAGTAGAAGGAACTAACAATATATTCGTTACATTGTAGTTCTTAAGATGAACTACATTGTGATGTAGTCGATATATTATTTCAATGAAAGTTTTGACGTACGAAGATATTATTGTAAATTTTAAAGCAATATTCGAATTACCAACTGTTTAAAATCATAAAAAAATTCGCCCCATTTTCAGGAGTAGAATAAAATTTTGAAATCAAGTAAGATTTTGGTAAATAATTCGTTCCATTTAAAACAAAAGGCATGCGCAATAAACAAAAAATTAACAAAAAGGGGTGGGTTTAGGTGACTTTTACACGTAGAGCGGATGGTTAGAGAAAGGAGTGTTAGTATGATATATGACACATGACTGAATAGAAAGTCAAGGAAGTCCCAGATGAAGTATGATGCAGTGAGAGAGAGAAAATTCTCCAACATAAAATAATGAGAATAATACTTGAAAAGTAACAAAATTTTTCTAAATTGGTTAACAGTGAAACAGATGTTTCAGAGTGCCAAAATTTTACCTGTTAAGGCTATTCTATGGCAAAAAAACATAATTCAATATATATTTACCCCGCAGCATAAAGAAAAATTAGAACATAAATACAGTACTAGATTCACGCGCAATGACGGGTTAATAGTTCCGAAAGTTAATAATAAATACGGACAGAGAACGTTTGAATACAACATACCGAAGATATTTAATTTATTACCTGACGCTATAAAGCAATGTAAATTTATGAATAAGGTTAAATATATGGTGAAAAATTGGCTATCGGAAAAAAAATATTTACCCTAATATGTATGAAAAATTGTATGAAAAAATTGTTGATTCTGTAGATATAAGATGTAAATTATACCTTATAAAATGTATATGAAACTAAACTTTAAGCACCTGTTGACAAGCCAATTCAATTGGCTTAGCAGGACTTGTTTGTTGATATGTATTAACTATTTATTCAATAAAAAAAAAAAAAATAAAAAAAATGCCGATCTTGAATGCGATGATCTTTATTCATTAAACAATAAACAACCATAATATTTTTCTAACAAAATTATATACCACATGGACATTCAAAAACATAACACAAGAACATGCAATGAAATTAGGCCACAAAAAAAGGACAAAGCCAATTCTGAAAGTAGTTTACTATACAAAGGAATGCAATATATATAATGCGCTGCAAAAATTTTTAAAATTTACAACAATTGATAGATTCAAGCTGGACTGTAGGACATATTAATCAAAATAAAAAGTAATCTTCTTTATAAATAAAAATGTAAATGTTTGTCCAAAATCTTAAATCTCCGAAAGTTCTTCGCAGATCGTTTTGAAATTTTGACACAACCTTGCATTCAATATAGAAGTTACCAAGTTACAAGTAAAAACATGTTTTTTTTAATACAGCGCCATCTGTTGGACGTAAAAGAAACACACACTATTGTTTCTCTATCTGCACAGACCGACTGAGCCACAGCGAGGTACAGCTAGTAAACTATAAAAATCCCTAATATAAAATTAATAAATATGGATAAAGTATAGATCAAGTCATTTAACAAATGAGTGTATAAAATGTGACGAAATATACACGTAGATAACGCAAGAAGCGAGCGCTTGTAGAGTGATTATGTTTTTAGTAAATCAATTAAGATTATACATTCGTTAGGGGAGCCTGAATATTAATAACTAGATATTACGACGACTTAAAACTTTCATTAAATGGAGAGCAGCTTTACAAATAAATTAAAAAAATAATAACCGATTAGCTTAGCGTTAGTTTGGAAAGGACTGGATCATTCTACTTTTAATTGTTGATCTGTGTCGTGCGAAAGATTTGGGCTACAAAAATAATCCGTAGCTGTGCAAATTATTGATCTGGTCAATGCTCCGAGTTTCCAATGGTTACTGCTAACTGTTGTGGCACAAATTTGATTGTCGAATCAAAAACTAAATATAAAAATATTATTCTAAGAGGTGTTGAGTTTTCCTAAACCCTCAGACCTCTTGCATATTCTGTCAGAAGGTCAGAGAATTTCCGCTTTTATATATGTTTTATAAATGGTTCACCTTATGATGACGAAACAAACATACAAATTTTATTAGACAAATGTATTATAAACATTACTGTTGTTATCTCACTTTTTTAGCGTTTCATGTAAAAATAATTAATTAAAAATTCACAAGTTTCGTCATTTTTTTTCCAAGTTGCGATCGGATAATTTGGATTCTTAAAGGTGTACATTTTAATTCTTCTGTGATAAAAATTTAGATTTGAATATAAAGCGTCGTTTTTTCTCTTTCTAACACCGTTTAGATAATATTCTTGCTGCAGAGTCTCCGTCCTCTACCTTCGTCGAATGTCACAGCGGTGCTGCCAAGGTCTGGTATCTGTGAGAGGATATTGTGTCAGCGCTTTATTAGCAGCAGACACATACCTGGACGGATGACGAACCTCGTGCTGGCACTGTTGGTGGAAGCGGTGGACTCTTTGGCTGCAGCAGCTGGTCCAGTTTCTTCACCACCTAGGATTCTTGCTGCAGAGTCTCCATCTTCTATCTTCATGTCACCTGTTCCTGTACTTCATTTTATTTAACTTAATTTCATTTAACTTTTGTAATACCTGCATCAACTGTAAAGCGCCCCTAAGGTGATATCTCACAAAAGCGGCGCTATACAAACTGTCCAATAAATAAATAAGGGTTAAAATATTATTAACTAAAAGCAAGAGGATATTTGCTGTGCGGAAGGTGGTAAAACAGATGGGAAAGAGCTGACACTAATGACATATATGAATTTGAGGATTATGTATATCAAAGTATATGTATATATGGGGCTAAAAATATCGAAAAACCATATAAAAATGTTGGGCACGCGTTTGGTATAACTCCCCGCTTTGTCCCGTTGCCGAAGCCATTGCAATGATCCAAATTATTTATTTATATATTATTATATGCACATGGTTCCGTTTTCGGCCACCAGCGAAGTTAACCGTGTTATGCAGTGAAGAATTTGGTTCGTCAATTTGGCGTCTTGTCATCGGAAGACCTTCATTTGAAATATAACATGAAGATTATGCACGACACAAGTTAATCTCGCATCGACACGGAGCGATCTGTCTCTCTCGGACGCACAGTCCGAGGGACAATCTGTCTCACCTGGACCGTGGACAACAGAATGCTGAATGAATCACGGAAGATATTGAGATGTGTGCCTTAAAAGTAAATATTTTATTAATTTTATCTAAGTAATAGTCTGTAGTCGTAACCAGTCTGTCAGAACAGATGCACAGCATACAGGAATGGGCTATTGAATTACATTTGTAAGACAGTGGACATAATTAATTATTTATTGATTGAGTTTGATACAAGAAAATTAAAAGTTTACAGGTTAAGCCAAATAATGTAGACATGTTAATACACAATGGATTTATAATAATAGTAACCGCACAAATCAACACAATTACAATTCAACACCCCTTTAAAAAGTGATATAAAGTGATGGAACAAAAACTAGATTAAATAGACTACGAAGGTTAGGTTTAATGGTTGTTTTTATCGCTTTTTTAATGACTTTATATAACTTTTTAAAGGTTTGTTTAAAAGTCATTGTGTTGAGTTATCATGGAACCGAACACGTGTTCCACCGTCTTCATACAACATTTGGTTTTGGCTGATACTTTGTTAGGAACTCTTTCAATTCAATCTTTATAGGCAAGCAGTCCCATTTGTAACAGGAAAACGAATAATTAACAGTTTTTCATATCAGCAAGTTTTCTCCGGGTAGAACGTTTAGAAATTCTGTGTTTTTTTCAAGAATGATATCAGAAAGCTGTAAATTGCACGTTATACGGTTTTATTTACCAGGAAAATTTTATCGGAGAGTGTAAGGGTTGAAATTATAGGTAATAATGGCAATTTTTCTGAGATCTTTCCCGAAGAATGTTGAACTAAACGAGAAAGCTTCTTATTACAAAATATCTTACAAATTTTCAGCGTTATAGAATTTAGGTGTCTTTAGGCTCTGAGAGATATGATATAACTTTCATTAAATTAAATACACTATACATGAATGCGTGTTCAGATTAACAATTTTGTATGTATTCATCTTTAAGCTGGGTCCTAAGTTATAACCCATCGTGGATCACAACGCCTGGCACTTATTTATGTTAATACCGGCATGGCCTGTTTTATGATAATAAAAGCCCAAGAATTCGTATTGTCATCGGGAAGAATGACCGTTTTTGTGGCGTGGCCCTTGTATGTGTAACGACGGGTGATCAGCCAGACCATTGCTTCAACTCCAAGATGAGATGAGATGAGCCAATCAATATAAGATGGACTCAACTCGAGAGATCAAACGAGTCCAGCTCTGGAGATTAAAGGAGTTTCGACAGGCGCGAATTTGAAATAAGCTATCGCAAATTGCGCTACAATTTTACAATTGTTTCCATTTTAAGTGCCTTAAACACTTATTCAGGAATAGTTTTCCTAAATGGATGTGACACACTTGGTAAAATATATGAATTTCCAGAAGGGCGTCAAACTGATAAGACAATTTCAAACTTATTGCCACAAATAAAACATTGCTAGGTAATACCGAATTTCAACATCACTACAGAATTTGCTTCGACAGACGAGGAAGTTGATAATGCTGAAATCCCTATACCTACAAGAGTTCGAGAGAAAATAAAGCAAGTAAAAATCTGGTCTGCAGAACACATTAAAAATAACAGTTAATTTCGAATATTCGACGTGATTTACAAGTGGAATTAATGCGTATTATAATGTGAACTCATGTCTGGTTTTCGATGCTTTTTGAACAGCTTAATTGGTTATAAAAAGCTCAGCAAAACCAGTGACATTAAAGAAGAAATGTTTACTTGGACTTGCAATAAAAACGAGTCTCTACGAATGACCCTCTTTGGGCGAAGCAATTCCCATTTACTTCAGATGCAACATTAAAATCGCGTTCAATTGCGCGTGATAAATTGCAGTATTTACAAGGAACATAAGAAAAGCACAAAAAATCAGGATTACGCTTTAAAGGGGTGTCCGAAAACGAAACGACCGTTGCAAAAAAAAACTTCGTGGGCACTTTAGCCTTTTATTGAAACTGGTTCCATCAGGTTCAGAGATTTGACGGAGTTGCGAGGAGGAGGCCGGTAAAGATGGCTGTTTCGCCTGGAGGTGTCATTATGGAGTGGGCACCCGGCTCGGCCCGGGCCCGAGGGCTACATGGGCGTGCATACACTTTATAATATCCGTGTCCCATGGCCGGGACTTTGGGAGCGGTGGTCGTTAAAATAAATTCTAAATTGTGTTCGTAAAGTAATAAAAAAATAAGTTGGTCGATCGCGATCACCACACAATGTCAAAGACGTATAAAAAGATAGATAGACCCAGTGATTTATTTGTAGAAAACGTTGACGGAATTCTCATACTATTAAGTTTTTGATGATATTCAGACTTTATTTCAACGATATCTTAATTTTAATCTATGTTATATCAAGTCGCAATAACTTCCTTACTGTTTCAACATATGGCCGATTTGCACCCTCTGAGTAACTACCACAGACATAGGAATTAATAGACGAGAAGATAGTGGCGAGGGGTAAAATCAACTGTTGAAGAACGAAGGGGGTAAGGCTGACTGTGATTCGTCAATAAATCAATCTGACAGTAAATAGGCATCTCGCATTATAATATCACCATTTAGTTCTTAAAAGTAAAATCTGCTTTTGAATGAATAGACATTTTTACATGGGAGCGCAAATTACTCGCCACGTTATGAACTAATTTGCGAAGTCCAAATTCGGCAAAGTAAGGCAGCTTCTATTTTCAGAGTCGTAGTTAGTTTCAGAGTATTTAGTTAAGACACTTTTACAAATGTTTCATAATTTACTTACCCCAGTAAACAACGATGAGCACACTTGAGAATCGCTAAATTGTGATGTGATAGTATATGTTTCTAAAACTGATCCATATAATACGGTGTGAATAAGCTTAAAATAAAGTAAAATAATGCTTACTAATGGAATGTAATACGACAATTGGGTTTATTATCTTTTTCACATCTATTTTTACAAGTTTTCATATCACAAGTCAACATTTTGCAGTGTTATTTCGTAAAATGAACCGATGATGCCTCGACCATAGTTCGCACAAGAATGATGACGTCACGTTTTCAAATTTCACTTGAGGCCATACGCGAGCACAGCCGGCTCCAATGGAACCGGTATGGGGAGTGGGGATAATACGCTTTTAATCACTTAGGGCAGGTCTACTAATATTCATATGTCTATGGTAACTACAGATATATTTCTATTGAATCTATTGTCACAATATTACTTTCTCAGTAAATCGGTTTAACCGATAATGAATCATTTTAGGCATAAAAAAATTAATAGGGCGAGTATTTTTTAGATGAGTCTTTTTATAAGCACAGAAAAAATAACGCATATGCCTATGAAAACTGCTTGAAAGTTCAAAATCTCCTACTTACGAACCCATTTTCGGTTATGATTTTATTGTATAATGTGGCAGATTAAGTTATTTATAAAATGATCGAAAAAAATTAAATATTTATGCCTGAACATCCACAAAATAAAATAAAAGGCACTTTTTGGCCATGTTTTTTTCTTGCATAAATCAAAACAGGCGAATGGTGTTTAGCGGGAATTTAAACCTTATCGCCATTTACGTAAGGGTTGTTATTGATGGCGGCTCAATTTAAAATATTACACGACGTAGTGCATTGCCTTAAACCAAAACCTCCTAGATTACAAGGCCGGGACACAGAATCAAATCAGCCTCCTAACTTGTATGAGAACATCAAAAAAAATATTTTTATTGGTTTTAAATTAACTAAAACATTTAAGGTGTTTTAATAAATAAGAATAAATTGAAAACAAAAATTAAAATGAAATGTTTTGCAAAATCCCATACAAGTTAGGAGGCTGCTTTTAATGAGTGTCCTGGCCTTGCGATCTAGGAGGTTTGGTTAAACAAATTAGATGATTTCACATATTTAGCTGTTTATAATCCAAAGTTCGTATTAATCCTCTCGAATCGCTATTGCTAAGTGACTTGATAACAGGTCTGCAAATCAAAAAGCAATCATCATTGGCATACTACTTTAATCTATCTAGGTAATTAAGGCCCCGTAGTAAGCGTTCAAAAATGGCTTGAAAGGGAGATATGTAAATACGAATGTTAGAGGGAGCCCGCAATATTAAAAAACGATAATAATTAAGAAAAAATGGTGAAAATATTTAATAAAACACGACTCGTTTGAAATGGAGCAAAAATCTTTCGACAAATGCTTTAGTTTCATATAAAGATACACTGTGATTTTGTTCATGCCTATAACATATTAAATAACAGAACAAAACTGTTTTTAATAATTTTCGGAGCTTATTTTGCGATTTTTTTCTACGATGGAATTTCATATAATTACCGTTTCGGCAGTGAAATGCAGTTGTTTACGTATAAACTTGTATTATATTACCAGTGGCCGATTTAGTTATGTTGAGTATAATGATACAACATCTAGGAAGAGGTATGAGCCAGGCCATCAGGCCCTAGAAATGACTCGGCGATTTTGTCCAATTCTTTTCATCAGGTCAGAAGGGTTTTTTCAATGGATTTTTTATCAGACTGGATGCCAGACACAATTTGTGTACTTTGTGCGTTCAAATAAAGTTAATCTCAAACGTGAATACGAAGTTGTATGGATACATGTAGAGTGGTTAAAATATATACATACCATCCGGTCATAAACATTTTATGAAATCTGTGATTTCAACGTTGGTTTAATAATAATAATAATAAGTGTTTTATTGTATTCTTTTTTGTAACAAATGGACGTAATTTAGATCCTTACTAGGATCTCCCGTTCTGAGGATTATTTTGCATTATATTTTTTAAATGAAACAAACACTTTGTATGTAACCGCGAACTTTATTTATTATTTTGCATACCGGCCGGTTTTGCTTAAATCAAGCTTCATCATGGTTCCATAATAACTCCTCAAAATTACAATTCAACACACTTATAAAAAGTGTTATAAACTGATGAAACAAAAACTAGGTTAAATAGTTTTTGTTTCATCACTTTTCATAACTTTATTACACTTTTTATAGGTGTGTTGAATTGTCATTTTGATGATTTATCCGGTCACCGTTGTTATTATATCCGGTTCCATGATAACTCCTCAAAATGACTATTCGACACACCTTTAAAAGGTGAAATAAATTCAATAAAAGTGATGAAACAAAAACTAGGTTAAATAGTTACATATGTAACCTATAATATCACCTTTTAAAGACGTGTTGAATTGTCATTTTGAGGAGTTATCATGGAACCAATAATAACTATGATTAAGATTGATAAGCCTACATTTTTAATTCTTAATTATTGAAGGCCAAGACATCTATAAATTTATGTTATAATACCAACGTGCAAAAGCTGTTAATTTTAAAGGCAATTTAACAAGAATATTAGAGTCATTTTCCATTGGTAGCGCCCTTGAGGTATAAATTGCAAAAAGGGGCTTAGTAAAACAACTCTGTTACCTACTTTTATCATTATAAGCAAAGCAAAACATCTTACATTATATTTGTGTATAGATTCATCGAAAACGTGACGTCGCCTAACGAATTGATTTTAATTCAGTTCTTTCAAATACATTCTTCCTGCGAGCGGAGAAAAAACTCAAGCAAAAAGATGACTCGATCTAGAAGTAAATTTAAATTCAAACAAGGTACACAATACAATGGTGATGATACGGACCGGGCAGTCGGGGCACCCAGAGACCAAAAGTGGACTAGAGGAAAAAACTGGAGGCTGTTTAGCGTCGTAAAGGGGTCCGCCGCCCCGTCGCCGTTTCCATCTCGGGAGGGAAAGGGAAGAGGCGGGAGTGTGAGGGATTTCTGGGCCAGTCAAACCACCCACCATATGGTGGCCTTTTTGAGTGGGAGGAATAGATGATTATTAAAAATCCACTGCAGGACACGGAGGACATACAGCTGCAATAAAAACAAGAAGTTTGATTCGTTAGAAGCTAGTAGGTTGCCATCAATCTGATAGTAGTAAAATGGAGCTGATTTGACTGAGGATTGTACCTTCCAAGGATTGGAGTTAAGATGATATAATATTTTAAATTGAGCCGCTATCAATAACAATCCTTACGTAGATGGCGATAAGGTTTAAATTCCCGTTTAACACCATCCGCCTGTTTTGATTTATGCAAGAAAAAAACATGGCCTAAAAGTGCCTTTTATTTTATTTTGTGGATGTTCAGGCATAAATATTTATTTTTTTTCGATCATTTTATAAATAACTTAATTTGCCACATTATACAATAAAATCATAACCGAAAATGGTTTCGTAAGTAGGAGATTTTGAACTTTAAAGCAGTTTTCATAGGCCTTTACATAATTTTTTTCTGGGCTTATAAAAAGACTTATCTAAAAAATTCTCGATTATTTCAAAGGCCAAGATGTATTCTACTCGCAGTATTTAATTAAAGCATCTGAAACATTTCTAGGTGACCAAATATTCAAACCAAAAACACATGATTTTGCATTACTACGTATGGCATCACCTTAAGCGCGCTAACAACTGATCTAAATCCCAATTGGGTGGTACCGACATTTATTTCGTGTATTAACTGCTGCAATGTCATCTAATTTCAGATACTTGCGTATACGTCCTCTTGTGTATGCGTGATTGCCAACAGTTGATAGAGTGCATTGTCATCAACAACGAATCTATCTGCCGAGTTTCAACTCGATCCGGTGTCTGGGAGTTGGTTAATTTCCACTTGCAAGATTTACACTCATTCATTCATATGTTTTAAATTTTACACGACTTTTTATAATAAAACACGTTTATTAGTAAGGCCGGTAAAAAAAAGTTGCTGGTAATACACTCAAAACATGATCATTATAATGAGCTCCTGGAAACGAATTGAAAATTTAACACAATCATGTTATTAGGGCAAGTGTTCAAAGAATATAACACTAATTCAACATATTCCCAAGACCTCCTATTCAATTCTTATACCCTATTAGCTCCTGATGTAACAGAATATTAGAATGGATATTGTATTTTGATTTCTAACGCCTTTAATTCTTAGCTATGTAGTGTTTAAGGGCCACTTGTTTCACAGAATTTATCAAATTAATTGTTATTCAAGTTCTATTAAATTTTTGTTATTAAGTTATTATTATCTTCTCATTCTGACACTAACACAGGTAAGATAACTATACAGAAAAGTATTAAGGCTATTTAAAGAGTTTGTGTTATTGCTCATAAAATGTATGAACAATAATGGCACTTGAAGGCAGACGAGTGTACTTTTCAATACGCCGTAAGAAGAAAATGACATGCAACATAATATGGGCAATATTGCTAAGAAAAGCACTCAAAATGTTTCCACCGTGAAAAATGCTTCCTACTAAACCTAACGGAAAAAATCGTTTAATGGAAAATTGTTATTGTGCGATAGCACTCTAGCATAAATTAAAAAAATTCACGTTTTCAGAAATGTCATTCGACAGCACCATTACTCGTGTAATGATGTGTTGTGTTAGAAAATCTATTCTGCCGTGTGGTATCTTGTAGAGTTTTCGGGCACGCATAAGCCCCAGCATTCCATTCAGCATTTAGTTTGGTGTATTTGATGGATTATTGTGAAAATTCAAACATCTGGCAAATATTATTTAAATTTTGTTGGTTCGTCCATAAGAAAACAATGAATTGTGATGAAAATATAAAAAAATAATGTGTTTTTATCTAACGAATCGCTCCATCGCACTTAGCTACTTTTAGTATACGATTTACGATTATTTTTCAAAGCGAGCCGTGCAACATTAAGAGGAGCAAAAAAACCAACAAGTCGTAGTGGAGAGGGAATTAATAGACTTGGCAAAAACACTTTTGATTAAGAGCTTTTATAAGAAATCGATGGAGCGAGAAGTAGAAGAAAATGCCTTGAGCACTTGTATTATAATCATAACTGTGGTTTAGCTAACAATAGACAAGGCATCTTGTTGTTCTAGAGTTGTTCTAGTATGTTAAGAGGGTGAGCTAGACAAGGCATGGCTTCAAATAGGACTGATTCAAAATTGAATATTTAAACAGTATTGTTTGGATAGCGTATCATTGTCCTTTGACTTATGGGTGTATTGTTTTGTAACAATAATTCAGAGACCAATTATTACAACGCACACTCATCTATCACCGCTTATACTGGACAAGATACAAAGACGTAAGTCACTAGTTATAAATCTTAGTTGTAAGTTATTAGTTTAACTAGATTCGAGCCTTGGTTAAATATACATATTTGTACAGCGCCCTTTAGGAGATTTATAAAAAAAAAAGACGCTATGAAAATCATCAAAAAATTATTATTGTTATGTTAATTTAGTTTCGTTATGGTTGTTCTGAAAAACCTTTGAACGGTGAGCTTGTCGAAGCTTTTTCATCTGATCATTTATTTATATTTAGTTCAATATATCAATTTCTATCATAAGTTTGTAGTTCTGTTATAAATACAAACAATAAACTAACATAAATAACAAACTTTTTTTAAACCGCTATATAAAAATTACCAACAGGTTTTAAAACAAATGTTTTCTTCATCACCATTCAAATAACACTTGCATATACTTATCAATACTCTGTATCTTGATGAAGAAACCATTTGTTTTGAAACACGTTCATATTTTTGTTGTTGTTAAATAGTTGTTTAAACAATGATCAATATATTAATTTAATTTAATAAATAAGACATGATGTCAAGATTTCGAAAGAGAAGTGTTAATATTTTGAGTTACGCATAATAAATACTTAAATATGGCTCTTCGTAACAACTTTTTCAGTAGTTTCATTTTTGTGAAATATCACTTTCAGTAGTTATAAAATGGCTTTAAACTGAGATTTTCTTTTACATTGAGGTATGCTTTCAAGCTTAGTAACTCAGTATTGCACAGTGTAGTACGCAGTATGCAATAATGCGCGGAATGTTCCGAATGCTTAGGACCGCCTGCAAATGTCAAGCCTATAGTTGGACATTGATAATATGTGCAGATTGGTTGGCAAATGGCCATTTTTTCTCAGTCAGATCCATATTAAAGTAAGGAATTATTTCGTTACACGACCGCGGTCCCCGAGACGCAATCGGTCGAGATACTTGGCTACAAATGCACTGATACAGAGTCTGGACGGAAATGGTAAACCCGAGTATTTGTCGAAAGGCAACAACATTGTTACTGCCGGTATTACCATATAAGCACGGCTTTCGATCGCGTGACGGTTCTATAAAATATAGACCCAACGCCACAAAGAAACGAGAAGAGCAACGCACAACCTCATAAAAAGAAACGCATAAACAAAGCCAAGCATTTCAAAATGCAGAGATAAGGAAAGATCCCTTTTCGAAGCTTTTTTTAAAGCTTTTAGTTGCAGCTTGTATGAAGGGGATAGGAGCTCTATAAGGCTCGATCTCTCCCAGTTCAACAGCCTTAATTGCATCGTGTTTTACCCAGTCCAGTTGCAGTGACCATTCCTATTAATCACGAGAGTCAAAGCATTGGTTCGACTACTGAAGTCAACAACTGCGAATACGAATGAAAGTTCGACAGTGATATAATTTCGCGAGTTTCAGACAATAATCACTGGCAATGAGGTCAAGATATCGATTCTTATCGGCCACTGCGAGATTAAATACGAGACTTGCATTTAAAAATTTGCATTACGACATTATTTCAGTGTTCGTTTTGTATCTACTTGCTACCGGAACAAACAAAGGTTTGAGTAAAAAGTTGATGTAGTTACATAAATATGGAGTGAGGTATCTTTATGCACGTTACATAATTTCGAGCGACTCTCAATATCACCCGTAACAATGTAATACTTTCTTTGTATTGTTTGCATGCATGTTGAAAACTTAGTAATATAAAATATAGCTAATTTACTAAGAATCTCTTAGTTAATTGTAGTATTTCGGATAAAAACGGGACTGCAGGCTTTTCACGAATGAATTGACAGGATTCTCAATAAACTATCAGTAAAAGACGAATGTGTTATGGCGATCTAAGTTTATAAAATTTCTAAAATTTTCGCATTTCATCATTGCGAATGAACACGTGTTTCGATATTTAACGAATGTACTAAAAGTTTATTAGGAAATGGAATGCTATCACTTTTAAGCGGGATTATAATGAATCATCAATACTCATTTTTCTCCATGTGCTTTGTCTAGGCCCTAGACTCTAGGGGGTATGGAGATTGTTGTCACAGCCCTTCTGTCTTCAGGCAATCAAGACTTGCAAAGTATCAGATACAAAATAAATCTACCAATACGGACGATTCTCTCGTGTGTTCTATTCACTCATAATTAATTATAGAAAATTCTCTCGGATTTCACAAGCGAAATTATCATCGTTGATAAACTGCAATCAGTTACGTATATTATATATCTAATAGAACTATTATACAAACATTTAATTCATAAACGCCATGGGGCAACCAATTCTAACGCATTTGTTAATTGACACACAGATTACAGGTGATCCCCGTCAAATACGATTCACTTTAGGCGATTTCGCTTTAACGCGATGTAACTAACAAATATAAATATAACAGGATGAGAAATCAAAATAATCTCACTTTACCAACAGATAGAAGTATACTACAATCATTTATGTACTGAGCAATCCAACTTTATAGTGATGATAGAATAGCATAGAATAGATCACTATTATTTAGTATGAATGAAGTGTCCCAACTTCTCCCAACCGTCTAGAACCAATGATACTATGGCATCCCCAATTGTACGTTGGTACGTTTTGAGGCTGAAGTTAGTGATGAGAGGAAGGAGATGAGAGGGAAGAAGGTGGGCGAGTACCTGGCTATTAATATCTGGTCACCACACACGGCTAAAGCTATTTAAAGCAACGTTACAATACTGAATGGATGTCTTACACTAGATCGATACTGACAGTATATTTCACACTGGAACGTGCCGCAAGTAAACTGTATACTAAATTATATTAATACATTGTGAAATAATATAAATAACTAAATCAAATATATTTATTTGTGGACGCCGGAATTTGAATAGATGATATGGTTCGAAATCAATCCCTTACATTTATCAATTCGATTTACGAGATTTCTTGATACGCGATTATTTACAGAACCGTGTTATTAATCGTGTTATTTGAGGGAGCCAGTGTATCAACAATTTCCCCGTTTACAATTTGCGCAACGTTAGTTCTTCGATGCTTTAATTTGTTCGTTCATTAATCAATTCATAGAGAAAGGATACCCTTGTCATTAGCACAAAGATAAACAATTAACTAAAATCAATAAGAATTGGTTACAATTTACAATCAATACAAAACGAAGCAATGTGTATTCAATGGTTTTAAATAATCAATCTAAGTTTATAATTACACTAATCACCACGGAAATTAATGATTGTAATAACGAAATCATATTTCGTTGTAAAGTAAGTAGTGATGACCGATTAGGATTACGAATAATCGTAGCCGCGAGGATTGTATATTATGTTGATTACCTGTAAGATTAATTTTGTTACGGTTAAAGTCGCTAAGCTTAATAACTGGTATAGCATGAAATAACTTAATGCCGTTGATATGCTTGTAAAAAAAAAATATATCAAGATTTTCATGGCCCTTTATTATGTCATGGATGAAGCAACCGACCCCAAGGCCCAAAAGAATATAGGCTGTGTGTTAGACAAATTTATATGTAACGAAAACTTCTATATTTTAACATGGAATCACTCGAAACATCGAACATAGCATCTTATCAAGCCGAAGATAATAATATTTTAATAGAGAAAAAATGTTTTGGTCAGAAAACTAAACTTTGGTCAGGTCTAAACTAAAAACTTACCTTTTTAAGCTGTCATACCCAAATATACCATTCCTGAGAGAAAGTTCAGTTATATCTAATTTTCTATTTATGTCCTAAATCCTGTATCTAAATTTCGCTAATAAACAATTAGATAATTTTAATTAAGTGTTAATCTCAAGTAACCTACCAGGTAAGTATTGTACTGTATATAATCTCCATAAATAGTTAGTAATAACATAGATCACTGTAGAAATTTATTATAATTTGGTACAGCGCCCTTGAGGTGATTTTGCACAAAAACGGCGCTATACAAGTCATCAAATTATTATTATTATTATTAAAATGATATAATCTATCCATTAGATTAATCTAGTCATTAAAATCGACAACTGTCCAATCAACTGAACATATTGTTGCAATTATACGAGAAATCGACGTATTCCGTGCGATTGTAATTACAAATGACAGTTACCAGTAGGTACATGTCCACGATTGAACAAACAAGCATACCCGTGGGAACGGCGTGATGCGGGGGTTCACGCGGCGGGCGCGTGGCATAGCACGTGGCGCCGTGGCACAAACATCGCCATTGCGATTATTGCCATTTGTATCGAGGGGTTCACCTTTCCCCGTACTGTACCGCGGGGTAAGTTGCGCCCCTGTTTGCACGGCATTGTGGAACTTGTGACCCCTATCTACTCGTATCATTATATTATCTGATATTGATCACCTTTGATTGATTCAGAAAGTCCATTTGTTTCCCCCCTTCAGTAAATTTTGTTTTTTCGAAGCTGATTTTTAATAGGGTGAAAATATTTAGTTTTTATCAACAACTAACATTACTGTCCGGTTTCGCCTCATATATGCAGTGAAATACATGCAATACCAAACAATATGCTGTATGGTTTAAAGAAGGAGGTAACGCAACATGGCATAACACCCCAAAAATAAATCACGGTAATATGGTGTTTCGTTGGTTTTTGAGTTAAATGTATTAGAGAGCAAAAAATAGTTGCAATGATCTCAAAATCACACGGAATTAGCCGTGCAAATTTCATAACGCCAGATATTATTGTTGGAGAGTTTTTTTTAGTAAACAAATCAATCAATCATAGAATCTATAGATTGAAACCAAATATCCAAACGAAATGAAAGACAATCAAAAAATCAATTTTCACACAAATTTGTATCATGATTGTAATATCCTTGATATCAGTGTATGAAATCACCCATAGATGGCACTAGATTAGTCTATTAGGTAACCTATATATGGCGTTAGCTATCGAGTATTGTAGAGACCGAAGGTATTATAATGTTCGGGGTCTACATTGTTCCAACCGCCTAAGAATTAGAGCCCAAGTGTTTTGTTGAAGCCGGAGTTTTAGTTGAAGACAACAATAATCTGCTAGCCATCATGATCTAGTAGTTACTTATCAATAAATATAATCTGCAATTTAAAACAAAAACCAAAAATTTCTAAGATTCCAAACATATAACAAACGAACAAAAATGGCAACAAAAGCCATGGAAAACTAATTACATCATAATCTGCGTCAGATATTGATAAGGCAGTTATTATCCAAGAGAATTATCTCACTGTGACGATAACTAAAGCCCAAAAGCAAGACCATGAAGTATACTGTATTACACATATGGTCCAGCCGCTCAGAACTCCATTGTAACCTCTTTTTCAGTCACATGTTTATTGTACGAGAAAGAGAGAGATGTATCAACGGAACTATCAGCAGTACGCCTTCATTACACATTGCCATGGGTTGTTAGGTTGTTTCACATCAGTTTATCTTCTGGATAAAGTGTGGGAACTCTGAAACACTCTCGCTTACAGGCTTAGGAATATAAACAGCATCCTCCGAATTATTATCTGGTCCCGGAAAGTAATGAGTATTGACAGCTAATTACTGTAAATAAATATGCTGGAATATTTGTTTATGTATGGGAAATGTTCACACCAGATTGTGCGGTAATTCAGGGAAGGTTGTGGTAGAAGTTAGAAGATGAAGATGTTTGTTTTTACAACGATTTGATGGATGGAGATAAAATTATATTATCCGTTTTGATAAACTACTGATTTAGCCTGGTTTATAAAAAAAACAAGGCATTTAAAATAAACAAGCAACAAAATATATTTAAATTTGTTTGCTGATACAACGGAACAATATACGTTGCACCCAAAACAGCAGTTTCAAATTTCTCTTATTTAATAAAATCAAAACTATTTTTTACTCTGAAATCGTATGATTTGAAAGTAGGAACTTAAATACCTACCTACTTAATTATAAACACTAAACATTTTTTTTATTATTTCAAATAAGGAATTATACAATTCGTATAAAGAAATGTCACCATCTCAACAATAATTCTTTTTTCAAACTTTCTTTAGGGCGGTAGTTACCGTAATATTAATATTGATTATTCCGATTTGACAGCTCATAGTAGGACCCACATCATGCGGGATAAAATATAGTATAGAACAAGGCCACCAACTTGAATCGGAACCGGAACGTAACAAACAAATTAATAGACCGATGAAATGTCAAATAGTCGAGTTAAAAACAAAACTTCGTTTCGATGTAGTTCAACGTGGGAAAATTTACGATCGATAATACCAAGGTTTTTTTGTGGATAAATATCCTTATTCCCAGTAATAAACAACCAAACATGTCCACAATCATCAATGAAAATTTTTGATTGTATATATTTCAGTACTCAGAACTGGAGTAGAGTTGCTTACACTTCTTACCACTCGATGACTTGAGTGAATTGGGTGATTTGAACCAGATGCTAACGTTGATCTGCAAATCAGTTCCCAGGGCAAGAGATGTTGGATGCTGTGATGTTGCTTGTTCATAATATGTATAAATAACGTAAGTCACCTTGGAATTGGTAATTCCGTGTTCGTACCGATTGCTCGGGGCATGGGTTTGATGAATGCGAAGTTAAAATTTTGATAGGAATGTATGAACGCGTAAAGGAAACAACTTAAAAAATACGGAATTATAACTAAGATTAATTATCTGCGACAGTTTCCGTTGACTAACTTTTTTTTCTTTCTTATAAAATTATTTACAAAATAAATAAAAACCATTTTTGTGCTTGAAATCGAACGTTTCTAGACTCCGTTTATCTAGCGATTTTAATGCCTATTACGTATATTCGTGACAATATAAGGCATAACAAGAATATGCATACACATTGATGGCTTGTAGCTTCATCTTAAGTCTTTTACACCAAGATGTATGGTTTCATTTACGCATTACGGCATTTTTAAGACGTATGCGTGGAGCGACTGGCTATTGTCCTACTATCTTGTCGCCAAGACACCATCCTGTTGAGATAGCTTACCCGTGCCTTGTCTGGGACAATGTCTAGATTTATTGTCCTTTCCGCTACACTACTGTTACACTATTGTCATGTCCTAATAAAAATTATTTTATAGCGTTTTAAAAACTAGAACTGATTTTTCAAGAATTAAGACAATCCCCGGATGATTTTGTCACGGGTCTGCGTTAGTTAAAATCACGCTATAGTCAATTTTGAAAATGGCTATTAAAATAATTATCTGTTAATTAAGGCGATGCACTACGTCGCGTAATATTTTAAATCGAGCCGCTATCAATAACACCCCTTACGTAGATGGCGATAAGGTTTAAATTCCCGCTTAACACCATCCGCCTGTTTTGATTTATGTAAGAGAAAAACATGGCCAAAAAGTGCCTTTTATTTTATTTTGTGGATGTTCAGGCATAAATATTTAATTTTTTTCCGATCATTTTATAAATAACTTAATTTGCCACATTATACAATAAAATCATAACCGAAAATGGGTTCGTAAGTAGGAGATTTTGAACTTTAAAGCAGTTTTCATAGGCCTATACATTATTTTTTTCTGGGCTTATAAAAAGACTTATATAAAAAATACTCGATTATTTCAAAGGCCAAGATGTATTCTACTCGCAGTATTTAATTAAAGCATTTGAAACATTTCTAGGCGACCAAATTTTCAAACCAAAAACACATGATTTTGCATTACTACGTATGGCATCGCCTTAAATATTGTTATTAAATATTACATTCTAGGTAGGTACCTTAACGCTAGTCTGAATTGTTCAAAAAATTCAATGCAAATCTGAGTTCATTGTTCTAGATTCCCCGCAGGATACACAGACAACTGAAATTTGTATGTTTGATTTGATGAAAGTTACCGTTGAGAATTTTCACTTTGAATTCAATTATTTATTTTATCTACTCGCATTAAATTGGTCTTGATGAGCCAAGTGTTGAATAAAAAATGAGTGCTTTTTTAGTTCAATTTACGCAGAATGCTTACTTTTTTTACCGAGAAATTCTTTAAGAGTCATCAGTGCTTTTATTTTGAAACCTTAGCGTGTTCGCCCGGTACGAGAGCATTCGGTGTTGTCATAAATTAATTGGAAGGCGGTTTGAAACAGTTGCTAATTATTAAAAAAACTTTTAAAATATGGGTGACGCATTCTGAAGCTTGAAACAAGGTGTCTGAATTTAATAATAATACACACAACACACAAAAAACCTCAAAGAAGTTTAAAAATGAGTTTTTCAATGAAGCAGATGTAGAATTATGTAGGTATGTAATTTCGTACAATCGACTATTTCCTGAACATCTTACAACATTGCTGGCACTTTGTAAACTGTCCTGCTTGCACAGAATAGATTTGTTTAAATGTGATTACTGCACAAGAGTCACAACTGCTCTCGTTCTGGAGCCAGTGATAAGATGGGGTCTAAGGTAGTGGGGAGGGGAATGAGATAGAGAATGGTAAGGTGGGAGAGTACCTGGCAATTCAGATCTGGTCACCAAATACGGCTAAGGCCCATTTCAAGTGACGTTTTAATGTAGGGTACTTAATATAGGGAGATCTGAAATAGAAAATATACTGATATCAAACACAGACTAATACCGAATCTACTAAACTGAACCATACAAAAAAAAACACTATCTTACTTATTTTAAATTATTCAAAAAAAAAAAATATATTAAATTACATTATATGTATATGTTTATAATTAAATTAATATGTTACTTTGTTGTAATATTAATTTCTTATAATTAAATTATAATATGTAAATTAAATCCTCAGCACGGGAGATCCCAGTGAGGATATCATTATTTTCTATATGTTACTAAGAAAAGAACACTATATTATTATTATTATTAATTATTATTATTATTAATGCTTAATGGTGGTCTTACACCAGGGCGACACTGAGTGTATCTTCACAATTCACGATAAATACACATTTTTAAGCATTGAATTCTGATTAATGCAAATCCATCTTGAATTAACATTCCATGTTTTCCCTATGGTCTTCATTTCAAACTCTATCCTATTCTCTGTACCTACACATATAATCAGTTGCAAACCACTACTACGCACTAGATCAATTTATAAGCGCAGTTTTTTTACTCGAATTGAGTAGGTACTTACTGACAATATAAATTAAGATATCTCGGTGTGATTTTTTTGTGTCGAAAGTCGAAACACAGTCCCAGTTTTTATAATATTTATTGGGCGCGGCGGAGGCGGAATCGTCACGCGAATATCTTCCCATCATGGGAAACTCCACTCAGACGTTAAATATGCCAAACAACGTTATTTTTTGCACTGAGACATTTGCGAGCGATTTTTTTTACACTCGTGATGGGCTGCGACGATTATTCGTACAGCATGTGTTGCCACTGAATAAAAATACTGTTTTTTTGGTGGTAGGTACCGAATGAATCCTAAATCATGACAAGGGCCGAATGTCATAATTCACGGAATTGAAACGCGGATCGTGTGAATTTTTGATTCTGCAAATGTCATGAAATGAGATCACATGTGTGCTTTGATTTATTACAACATTCAACAAAAATAACCTCTTATCTGATTAGTATATAGCTACACGTCTGGAGCCAGTGAGACTGAATATGCTTATTGCCAAGGATGCGTTTTAAATTAAGCTATTATTTATTTCTAAAGATTAACATTATTTAACAAAAAATTTACATCAAAAGGTTTCGGAAAATGCGGGAATTATTATGCAGGAATTAAATGCATCGCTGGCTTGCCAGAATGCGCATGCTTCCCAGTGTGGCAACTAAAAAAAGCTTGCCAGCGTCTAAAATGAAGAGTTCCTACAGGGTAGAGAAAGGTGGGAACGCTCCTGGCAATTCAGATATATTCACCAAGCACGAATAAATCCTATTTATTATCCTGACTGCGGAAAACCTGTAGTTCAATCCAGTAAAAACAACAGTGGTGAGCTCTGGCATGATGAAATTTGGGGCAGGTTTTTCATAAGTATGTTCAACGCATAAATTTTCAATTCGCGGATGATTTTACATCGTGAGCTTTAGAGCTTTCAAATTTACATTTAACCATCAAAAAATTAAACGAGACGCCTGTGTACGTGTCATATTTTATCAATTTTATAGCAAAATTGATAAAATATGGCACAAAAAACAATTACTACCTACTGAGACTCTATTTCGACTTCAAGTATTTAAAAATAACAGGAATAGCTTTTTACTAATCTTCGTGAATAAACACTGCAACAAAACGATGCATGAAGCTTTCAACTATAACAATAAAGGAACAAGTAATGCGGTAGGTAAGAACTAAGAACAACAAGTTTCATATGGTAATGGCAATAAGGCGTTAAGATAACAATGTTAGCTTTGTCCTTGCTAATTTTAAAAGCATTTATCTTTTGCATTAGAAGCTTTTAAACTGGACAAAGGAATGCTAAAAGGCATCTTCTAATCTACAAGATTAACGCAAAAAGGTGCAAAGACGTAATTATGTTTCTTTTGTCCAAGTTAGGTAGGTAATCGTTAAGGTTTGAACCCTTGGAAGGACATGATTAAGTGGAGGCATATTTATGAAGAGCACACTGTATAGAAGAATATTTAATTGATTAGTATTAACTTATTAAAATTTATAAACCTTATTGCAATAACTCTCAGTGAAAATATGAAAGAAATAAAGTCATAGAAAATAATAACGGAGACGATCGTTAGTCTCAACTGCGACTTGAATCCAGATCCTCCTGTTTTACCGGGACCAACACTAACAATTCAGCTACTAAGACCTAATTATATTTAATTGCGGGAAAATATACTTACAATTGAAGAAACACCTATCATGTAAAAGTTCCTTAACCATCATTCTTTAAAGTACATCGCACACAAATCATTCACACGACACTGAAAAAAAGCTGAAAGAATTGTGACAATTAGTGTTCATCTCATTCCAACAGATGCCTCAACTAGAAAGTGTGAGAGAATCCCGCCAGTATGTACGCAAAGCATTTCTCGTCCGGCCAGCAGGAAGTGTTCCCATATTCCATTCTTCACCATCTTCCGTGACGTCACGCAGCATCCAGACCCCCACTTTCCCTTTATCTTCTCCTCCCCCCTCCCCAACGCTCCAAATCCCGACGAAAACACCAATCAAATCTATTAACGGTCCTTGAATAACCCTTTCAGACCGGAAATAAAACTGTCACTGACAAACAAAAAATATTTGATGGTTGATAACACCTTACAAAATTATTTGAAAGTTTTTGAAGAAGTTTTTTAAAATATTTTAGAAATTATGGATAGTTGTTATTTAATCCTTTTTTTATTTCATAATATGTGATTGTAAGCTGTAGCACTATTGTATTAGATTTATCTATTAGATTCCGGGATTACTCTAGAATAATACAACGAGATTGAATACTTAAGAGTACAGAGAATATGGATGCGTGTTTACTACTTGCGAGCTGGGATGTGAGAGGGAGATCAAACTAATACACGGGCTTTTATACTACTATAATATCTCTTCCTTCCTCTACATTGACGGGAGTCAAACTCCTGATTTCATTGTCCCATGTAAATATAGCAGCAAAACGATCTAAAGGGTACGGAGGTCAATTACAAAAATCACCTTTCACGATATAAACATGATTACCGCGTGAACGGGTAGATAGAAATAATTTTGAAAAATAGCACACAAAGCCACTAATGCTAGCAATTGAAAATTAACATCTGAAATCCATGTATTTTTTAAAATAAGCACGGTACGAAAGGGTTAAGGCTCCTTGATTAAGTGACGCATTCATATTTAACACATGCTGACGGGACGGAATTGCCACTTTGCAAATGGTGATTTTAATTTCCTCCCAGAAAATAAATGGCGTACCATCGCCAGTTTCATTATTGTATTCAAATTGAGGATATGAAGATGAGAAATGAAACGTTTTTTGCACCTGAAAGCTTCGGGCATGTAAAAAAAGAAATCATATAAATAATCGTCATCGCAATTAAAGTTACATCAAGCGGCCATTAATAATTCGCGGTAAACACAAAATGGTCCCAATTCGGAGTGTTCAAAATTACGTGTTGAATGGACCGATTTTTGTTGGACGCTTTCAGAACTGTACCGAAAAAAGTTTTTGTCTTCAAAGGTTCCGGCTACGGTTGATGATAAACGCTGCTCGTTGTCGAATTGTAAGTCCATACTTGCATTAAGGTGAGTTACTGATAACGGTGAAACAAATTTAACTTGCGTTTTTTTAATTGCACTCTGACTCTCAATTAGGAAAATTTTGTGGGATTGGGATTATGAGACAGGGAAGAGGAAAGTAACTGAATATTTGATCCAGACACTGGTTACTAAGGTAGTTAAACATTCCAACTAATAAGCAATTTTACAACTTTTAATGCTGGCCTCTCACCAAGTCAATGTTGGGTGTATCTTCCATTCTGGAATATGGAATGTGCTGGTGTATAGACTCAGCACTAAACTAAATATATAACTAATATGCTGGAACTAATCCAGAAACAAAAACCCTCAGTAAGCAAAAAGATATATATATACATAGTATCATCATAGCATCATGCACCATGTGGACGTACTTGAGGTAACCAGGCGTTATGCAAATTTTGCAATACTAGTAGTATAGTAGTTCATAACTTTATTGATAGCCCTCTTGGAATGCTTTACGCGTTTACGTGCCTGAAAGCTTCAGCCGTAGTCGTCGCCACGACTTGTTCAAGATACCTCCCCGCAGAACAGATGTTCTGGCACAGCAAAACATGACAAGAGGAATGGTCATATTGAATGAAATTTCTGAAACAGTAACTACAAATATTGATTACTCTTAATACCCTTAAAACTTTTTTGTGTAAATATCTTCCCAAATGTCAAAATACGAAATCTAAAACTCTAAGCAGATCATTAATCTGCAGTAACTATAATAAAAACAATAAGGTGCAAATATACTGTGTTGTAATTATAAGACTGTGGAACTGTGAAATGACTCTTCTCTCAATGTTATGCACATAGAAAAAACCCTACGTAAGGGCTGCTGCTGCGCCCAGTTAAATAAAACATTAAATTTCCACTTTTCTGTGCAGCAGATATTATTGTATTTAAATAAGTAGGAGTTCATAGCATTACAACAATAACAGTGAACGGTTTGAGGGGAAGTGGCGGGGATAAAGTAATGAATTTGCCCTCACAGCAGCGATGGATGGAAATGTGTCCATTGGCTTAATTCTCAGTCACCGCCCACGGGCGCGCCTTCCGCCAATTCAGAGCTTCCTACAGAAACTGTGGAATTATTTTAGACAAGTTTGCACTGACTGCTACTAGCCGACTGTTCTACTAAACCGACCACGTAATTGACCTAATTTTATGCCAAGTTTAATTTAAATTTGTGCTATCGTGAAATCTATAAGAGAGTTTCTACTATCTTATAAGACCTCGCTTTGATCCTCTTGATAGGAGCGAAATAAAGTTCATAAATTATCTGCAAAGATTTAAAATGTTCGTTTTTATTCGTGAATTCGGTGGCGTTGATGTCACGCTAGGTGACCATGGTGACAGCCGCCTTACCAGACATTGACGTTTTTTTATGTAATATTGACGTTGTAGCCAATTGGAACCGTTTCGGAAAGTGCTCTTTTAGATGGTTTTTAAAGTCAATAATTATAAATGAAAATATTCAAATTACACATTTTTAGTACAACGATCAGAATCAGAAAAAATGAAAATTAAATCTTTTACATATTTTGAAAAAACCCCATTGGCAGAGCGTAGAGAATTCCTGTTTTAACTTGGCCGTTTGGCGTTTCATCTGTCAATTCAAGCACGCCTTACTTTGACTTGATAGTTGAATGATTTGCGTTTCATAAAATTTGCTGCATCCACTTTATTATTAAAGCAAGGCTTACTTTGACTAGATGAGTAACTCTATTTGCTTTTCAATATTATGGTATTGAAAAAAGAATTGTCTATTGATTTTACAATCTTTTTCATTATTTAAAATAAAAATATATATCAAAAGAATTTGGTATATGATTTATAATTAAGCAAGTAAATGAGGTTTTGACTAATTAAATAAGAGAAAATTAGAAACATATCCCTCTGAACGCGAGGTCTATTAACTGTTCACAGAACTAGTGTCCAACAATAGAGTATTTATTATTGTACACTAGTTTTTCTTATGTGTAAGAGGTGCATAGTCCATGGACAACAGAATTACTAGATGGATAGTGTAATGCGCATTCCATAGACGACAGAATTTCTAGATGGGTAGGGTTAATTCTCTTCAGTAAGATTAATGAATCCCCAGGTGACGAATTAGCTAATGAAGACGTGACTCTATTGTCGCGTGCCCAGACAATACCCAGCGAATCCTCCATCTTTTCCTTTGTAAGATCACGTTGATTGATTGCCATTCGCTGAGACAATCTGTTGCGCACAACTAATAAGGTACCCCTACAGAATTCTAATGAACTATACTGGGCTCCGTAGGTACTGGATATGACCAGTGACTTTTATTAATTACGCTAATCTATTGCGTGTAGGATGACCAAGTCTAAGGGCTTTAATACCGTATATGCTCGGTCCAATGTTCATCTGCGGCGCAATTTTAGGGTTTTCCGCAATCATCCGCCTGTTTTGATTTATGCAAGAAAAAAACATGGCCAAAAAGTGACTTTTATTTTATTTTGTGGATGTTCAGGCATAAATACTAAATTTTTTTGCGAATATTTTATAAATAACTTAATTTTCCTAAAATGACGGTATCTAAAAAATACTCGATTATTTCAAAGGCCAAGATGTATTCTACTCGCAGTATTTAATTAAAGCATCTGAAACATTTCTAGGCGACCAAATTTTCAAACTAAAAACACATGATTTTCCATTACTACGTAGTGCATCGCCTTAAAAAAAAAGACAAAAATTCCCGGGGACGAATAAACTGACAATGTTTGAAAATCTCCTACTACACACAAAAAAAAGGTTATAAAACTGGTCTCACTATCGTCGGGTTCAATGTTTACGTGGATAAATTAAGATTAACTGGACCCATTGTCGATTGCTGTTAGAAATAATAATAATATATTAAAAGGTCCATTTGATACATGGTCGCGTTGAAACAATCCCCAGGTACACGACATTTCAAATTAGTCATTACCTGAACATTGAACAATCACTTCCCTCGTACCTACACTAAAGCCGTAAAAGGGCCGCTCTTTCTTCTGACATATTCGTTATGGTCAACGAGAAATGCGAGACATGGGTAATGATAAATTGCCAATTATTGCTACAGCCTCTGGCCGCTAGATATTATGTGGTACATATTATGCTGGTTGAATACAATACCAACATAATAAGTCAATAATTGACAAAACCAATTAAATATATTTCCTATTTATAAAAAAATATCAAACATACTAATTTCAGTTGTCAGTTCGTGAAATGTGAAATATTTCTGCATGGAATTACTCACGTACCAAGAACTCAAAATTTTAAAAATCGAATCTGATGAATAATTCAAAAGACTGGCGACAAAGTTAGGTGCCTGCCTACAATAAAATATTTTAAAATGAAATTATTCTTATTGTCTTTAATTAAAAATTCTCATATATTTTTTGTCTTAGTATATATATATATAATATATATAATTAGCTAAATAAAATGGAGGTTCAACTTTTTTATAACAGGACATTTCAGGGATTCATAGCACATGATGAAAATTGCGTTTTTAGCTAAAAATAGTTGCCTTGGCCTGAAAATTTAACACAGAAAATTTGTTGCTTTACGGTTCATGCTTCATTTGATGCACAACGTCGCGTAACATTTGGAATCGGGCAGCTGACAATAACACTCCTTATGTAGATGGCGATAAGGTTTAAATTCCTGCTTTGATTTATACGAGAAAAAAACGTCGCCAAAGAGTGTTTTATTTTACTATGCGACGTTCAGATACAAATATTTAAATGTTTTACGATAATTATCTAAAGAACTTAATTTGACACATTATACAATAAAACCATGAAGGAAAAGGGGTTCGTAGATATGAAATTTGAACTTTAATGCAGTTTATATAGGCCTGATACTACATTACTTTCTGGGCTAGTAAAAAGACTAATAAAAAAATTGCTTCATTTTTTCAAATGTGAAGATTTGATTTACACACAGTATTTAATTAAAACATCTACAATATTCTAAGCCATCAAATTTTCAAACCAAAAACACATCATTTCTAAAATCATTCATACAGCCATTTTGCCATGTTTGTAATCAATTTGTAATCCTTTCAAAGTGAGTACAGAACAAAATATAAGAATAGAAAGTTGTTGAAATGAACAAATTACACAAACTACATGTAACCAGGTACTACATCTTTGTCACGTCCATGTTGCTAATAATTGTTGTACAAAACGAGCAATAGAACGCGCACAGTCGTGATACAATGGATAGTAACACAACCACTTAAATATCCACAGTCATTTTCGTAATAATAATCGAAAACCATTTCGGATGACTGTCGAAATATCGAACACTCGAGATAAAAGGATCGGCCCGTGTCAGAAAAAAACTCTTGGATCATTTTTAGGACGGTATTGTCATAGGCGTGTTTTTTTATTCCATACCCCCTTGGCATTGTATGTAAATGTCCCATTGTGAAAGGGTCTCTCCTGCTGGATATTTTAAACTGAGAATGGATGCAATACAGACTCTCGATTATCCGGGTTCGGATTAAGCGGGGAGCGGGTTAACCGGAATGATAATAAGCGGGCAGCGGCTTGGCTGAGACTTTTCAGACACATTTTTATTTTTATTTTGGTGCGCTTTACTATAGGAGGTTGGGTCAGAAAATAAACATTGAAGTCAGAAAAAAATTGTTATACATACGCACTAGCGCAGACCCGTGAAAAATAAAATAATTTTCTAGTAAAAATAATGGTGACCAGATAAATCAAAATGATAATTCAACACATCTTTAAAAAGTTATATAAATTCATGGAAAGTGATGAAACAAAAACTTTATAAACTGGGTTATATAGGTTAGGTTAGGTTTAAATTATTTTGTTTTCATCGTTTCTAATGACTTTATATCACTTTTTAAAGGTGTGTTGAATTGTCGATGTGTTGATTTATCATGGAACCAAAATAATATACCTGAATTTTCACTCAAACAGTTCATTTTTTTAATTAAAAGCAAATGCGTTCTAGAGTTCACTGAACCATAGTTACGCAGAATAGACACACAACCGAAATTCCGATAATTAAGATATTTGAAAATAAATTTTTAGTCGGTCGATGTTTTTGCAAAAAATTGCACAAAAATGTAGAGAGTTATTTAGAATTACTAAGGAATAAGAGTGTATATAGCCCGGATGATGGTCAACCTCCGATAGGAGAGGGTTCCGTAAGAAAAACAAGAAGGCTATTGAAGAAATATGCGAAATCAAAATTATCTCAGAAAAAGTTATAAAAAACTTTAATATGTATACCACTTTAATGTCAACCTATACCCGATAATATTTTTAAAAAATTACACCGAGAGAAATTGATTTTGCCTTCCCGATAAATTAACAGACCTTATTAATAAAACATCGTGACGATACAAAGAATTTTCGTTGTAATACAACAATTTATTCCGATATTCATGAACACTAATTCCGTCATCATGAAAATATATTCGTAATTTACTAAAATTTTATCAAGAAATCTGCTAATTCATTCGAAAGGCCTACAAACCGGAATTACCAATAATTAGAAGAGATTATTAATAAATTACCAATAGTCGTTTTTCTCCGTGAATCAATGAAAATAATTTTATTATGAAAAAAAAATATCACAATTTATCCCTGAAAATCAAGACTCTACTGTAAACTTCTCGAAATCGCTAAAAATCTAAACAAGATAACCCATATTATAAAGGACACAACCTACCATACTTGTAAAAAATATTTTTAATACTACTAAAAGCTTCCTTTTTATAGAGTGGAAAATTTTATAGGTTATTATTTCAGTACTGAAAGCTTTCAAAGCTCTGGTCCCAGTGACGGTAGACTTTTTAATAGGCTCGCGTTCGATACGTGCCCATATTGTTAATATTTTGCACGAGCGATACACCGCGCATATTTATGCATTTTCGAACACGCGAGTGACATTTGCATGGCTTGCAAACACCGAATATTGTTTTATTATGACTCAGACGGTAGACGCAATATGATTTTGTTAATGGAATTACAATATTTATTGCAGCCGTTAATAAAATTCAAATAAGGCGAGACTAGCAGACCGCAATGGAGTTATAGGCAATACGCATTGTAATATCACCACTCATCAAATAAAATCTGTTTACGAATTACGAGTCCTTTTTACAATGGCGGGAAAATTTCTGGGTACATAAAAAAACTTCGTATCCCAAATCGAGTAAACAAAAGTTCGGACTTGTTTCTAAAATTTAATATATTGTTACACTATTTAGTAAGACACTTTTACAAATGTGTCATAATTTAAGACGATTCGTTTAAAAACGAACATTCACATCTGCGCAGTGCAGTTCCACAGCGGACAGCGCTCCAAGCCTTTGCTTTACTTTAGCGAACTTTACTTTTCTGCGCATGGTTTGTTTATTTCAATGTGCGCTCTTCGGTGGTCAATGTGCGACTGATGTGATGGTTTATTAAAAGCATTCTCGATCCTTCCAGGTGCAAAAAATATGGTCATGTGGTATTCATCCATCTCGTCGAAATGATACCCAGTTTTCATGTTAGGGAAAGTCTATTCGTTTGATTGTCTATGGTCAATACAGAGTTATGCGTGACTCCATCCTATCTGAATACCTCTACAGGCAATGGCATGATGTTGATGCTCTGTAGTAAGCGATCAAAAAGAAGAAGAAGACGGTTTACAAGGGAGATAAGTAAATACGAATGTTAATACTAACAAAACGATGATAATCAAGCGTAATTTAAGAAAATATGTAATAAAACACGACTCTTTTAAAATAGAGCAAAAATCTATCGACAAGTTCCTAAGTAGCATTTAAAGATACACTGATTTTTTTCATACGTATACATGGTAAATAATAGAACAAACAGTATTAAAAGACACGACTCATTTAAAATAGAGCAAAAATCTATTGACAAATTTCTAAGTTGCATTTAAAGATACACTGATTTTTTTCATACCTATAACATGGTGAAAAGTGTTTTTAATAATTTTCGGAGCGTGCTATGCGATTTTTTCTATCGAGGAAATTTTATATAATTACCGTTTCGGCTCTACATATAATACATATATAACTATCTAAAAAAAACACAGACATTTTTGTATTCAAGAGAAATATGTTATAAATTGGTAGAAATTCAGAATGCGGGGGCTTCAATCGATTAAAATATTTGTTTGAAACATGAGCCATGTATGTCTACCTTAAATCTTGAATAAAAGAATCATGTTAAACTGTTACAGGTTTCTGATTAAAGCAAAGAAGAAAACGTAAAAAAAACGTTCTAAAATAATAGTCATAAATAAAACATAGCCACGTGCAACTCCAAAGCACCCAAAACTCCACTAATAATATTAAAATTTGAATATCTTTTTTAAAAATACTTTTTTCTGTAGATTAAATTTATTCTCTGAATAACTTCATATTCAAGAAAATGAAATTTAAAAGTAAAATTGGGACCTCTATCCTATTTCGTCCAACGGAGAATACAATGGAAATCGTATTAACCCTTAGTGCGCCAAGACTTCCAACGTGAAGTTCCTGTTAGCTCACCGCACTTGAATAGATTTTATGCATTCCATGATACCTCCTCAACATGACAATCCAACACACCTTTAAAAGGTGATATAAAGTCATTAAAAGTGATGAAACAAAAACTAGGTTAAATAGTTACATACGTAACCTAAAATCGCAAAGCATATTATGTACCATGTGATAGGAATGAAAAATTCAGTGTATGTTTAAATGTAACTTAGAAATTTGTCGATAGATTTTTGATCTATTTTAAAAGAGTCGTGTTTTAGTACATATTTTCTCAAATTTTGCAATTATTATCGTGTTGTTAGTATTAACATTCGTATTTACTTATCTCCCTTTTAAACCAACTTTTTCTTCTTTTTGAACGCTTTAAACAAAAACTAGATTAAATAGTTACATACGTATGTTTTTGTTTCATCACTTTTCATAACTTTATTACACTTTTTATAGGTGTGTTGAATTGTCATTTTGATGACTTATCCGGTCACCGATTTTATGTTCTTTTAAACATGCTTAAAAATGCTTTTGGCATACTATATTTTTTTTGCTTGGTAAGGTAATAATGTAGGTTAACATAACTATAGCTTGTCGTTTCGTCTCTCGTAAGTGTGTTTATTTTATCTGTGAAAAATGGCGTCACAAAATTCCATGTAAGATATTATATTTTTCTAATTACATGTGTTCCAATTAAGTCCTCTGCGTACGAACTGTATTTACATTTCTACAATAAACAGTGTTAATCTCGAGTGACCTCCGAGGTAAGTTGATCCTGTATATTATCTACCTGTACAAAATATAAATAAATACTAAAATGTACATCCTAACGCATAATCACGTTAATTGGTCAAATGCATTGTACATATAGTTTTGCATTAGTGATCGACGAACCAGTGGGTATAATATGTTAGCAATAATTTAGATAATTGCCTATCTAGTCTATAATAATAATAATTGGATAATTTATACAGCGCCGTTTTCGTGAAAAATCCCCTCAAGGGCGCTGTACAAATATATTTATCAAATAATAAATACAGCTGGCTTACAACTAGGATTCTTTCTTATTATTTCTAGTAACTTACGACTAAGGCTCATAACTACTGACTTAAAACTAGTGACTTCTATCTTAGACTTATATCTTGTAACTTACTACTAAGAGCATAGTAGAAATATTTTATGTATTTTTACAGCGCCCTTGAGGTGATACGACGCTATGCAAATCATCAAAATATTTTTTTTATCCATTTTAAAGTCCTAGTATATATTTACAGGAAGACCTTATGTGACTTATTTTTATTGTAAATAATGCTTTCTACTAAAAATATTTGTACAAAAATATTTTCGACTAACTATTTTATAGAAATTTTAAAAAGGCGTTAATATTTAAAAAAACATAATTTTGCAAATTATTAAGAAAATAGTGTCAGCCGGTGTACGCGGGCGATTTGTATTTTAACCTCGGCATCCCAAGGGTTAAGGCTGCCGGGTACCAGGTACCAGGGAAGCAGAACGGCAGAGAAGGTGGATTTGGCCGGACATATTAAATCAATCCGCTGTCACTGTTTTATTGTGGTATATTCGGTGATTTTATATTCATCGGCTGTGCGCGTGCGCGCCGCTCGCCGTCTCCTAAATATCAATTTGGTTTGAGACGAGACACTGAATCTTTTTATACTTTATTTCAATTGTATTATTTATATTTGTCCCCTTTTAATACTAATAATCATCTGAGAAACAACTATAGATGCCGAGTTAAGTTCCATTTAAAATGGGTAGGTAGGTACTCACTTTGAGAAGAGGCTTTTACTTACATTGAAGTTTTAAACATTTATCTAGCTTTGTGCCCACGAGGTGTAATTTCAAAAATAATGCTATAAAATGAGACTACAATTATTATTATTGTCGTGAACAAGGAGATGTTAAATACAATATATATGTACTAGCTAAAAGCTCGTGAAAAATCGCGGGATAATCGGAATTCTTGACAAATCAGTTCCAATTTTGAAAATGACTATCGAAATAAAATATGTATTATAGGTAGGTACTTTATCGCAAGTCGGAATTCTACACACATTCAGTTCCAATTTTGAAAATGACTATCGAAATAAAATATGTATTATAGGTAGGTACTTTATCGCAAGTCGGAATTCTACACACATTCAGTTTCAATTTTAAAAATTACACTTTAATTCAAAATGAATCCAATTTCATTGAATCAGAGTTAAACACAGACAAACAGACACACAACCGAAATTAGTTTTTTGATTGATTACCTAAATCGTATATTATAAGTTTTGCAGCAGCTAAAAACTTTATAACCCAAATTATTTAAAAAAAAATTATGCTTTTCAATGCGATATTCGACATAAATATTATAGTGATATATGTAGTGAGATATCGAACGTCAAAAGGAAAAAGAACTAAGGATGGGTTGATTCACAGAATTTGAAAAGTTCATCAAATTTCAAAGTTGATTTTTAAGTTCTGTGAAGGCTCTTTTCAAGTTCTGATATTATATCATTATTGGCTGGTTGTTTCGCAAAACTGAAATAATAAAATAACTTGAGTAGAACCTTCAAATGAATTGTTCAAATTCTGTTAAACAACCCGTCCTTAATGTGCTATTCAAATCTGGCAAAACTATTCCCGTCCGAACAAACTACTGGCAACATGCATATCGTCAAAACCGTCTGTGTGCCTTCCAATGGCAATACTGACAGTAATGGTGACATCATTATAAATTATTTATTCTTCTGCGTATGAGCATGGACATGACAGTGGATAATCAGCCACTACTATGCTAGAAAGAGTCAGGTTTCAGGATCCAGCCAGTATTACTATGTTAAATATTCAGAAAATTCAATACATCCAACGTTCAGTATCCAACTATGGACTGAACTCAAGTTAGTAGCTGATGCAAGTATGGAGGTATTATAAGCTATGTTGCTGTTTTTATTATTGTCCATAAAAGAAAAGCCATAAACAAGTGTCTTAAAGCATAAAAATTGCTTTGTTTATAATAATGCATCTCGTTAAATACGCACTTATCATTGTTAAAATAATAGTGTTAATTATGTACAGGATATTATTTGAAATTTTTTCACATAATCAAGATGCATGTAAGGTTAAGGGTATCAAACAAGCCAAATAAAGAAGAAGAAAAAGACAAAGCGCAAGCCAAATACTAAGTTTGGTGATCGCGCTTTCGGAGTTTCTGGGCCTTGGAATAAACTTCCTCCGGAACTAAGATCCATAACAAGTCCTACAGAATTCAGGTCTAAACTAAAAATTTACCTTTTTAAGCTGTCATTCCCTTAAATTAATTATACCATTCCTGAGAGAAAGTCCAATTATATGCAATTATGCCCTAAATCCTGTATATAAATTTCGCTAATGAACAATTATTTAATGTTAATTAAGTGTTAATCTCAAGTGACCTACCAGGTAAGTATTGTACTGTGTAGTATCTCCATACATAGTTAGTAATAACATAGATCATTGTAGAAATGTATTATATATTTGTACACCGTCCTTGAGGTAATTTTGCACAAAAACGGCGCTATACAAATCATCGAAATATTATTATTATTATTGTCTCTCTCATGTTGTCTCCATTCATTACAATTCACACCCATCGCTCATCTGATTTAATCTTCTTTTAAGTAAGATGCGTTTTGATAAAAATACAAATAAAAGAAAATGCATCAATAAAAAAATACAGCCATTAAAGTTTCTTTGTACGATGTGCTTTGTAGCCAGCTTTCAGGCAGGCTGGCCTATAAAACCGACCACTTAGACCTTAAAAGCATATTATGTTCTTATCAAAAGTCACAACATGACCCGACGTCCTAACGACTCCTTATACATAACCGCTAAAAGGCCAACAGACAAATCAAACGACACTGAATAAATATTATGGCTTTACTACATTTCACGGTCTGTTCACATTTGACTTCTACCAGTTATACTGCATTTCAAATTAAACACGTCTGAAAAATATCTACAGTGGTTAAATTTAATTGAAAATTAGTACAGTTTGTGATGGATGGATTCAACAACAACAACAACTTTATGTAAGCAGCTTGATTTGATAACGACCTGCTAACTGGTGTCGGTGCATCAGGGCAGATATTAACCGCACATTACTAGTTTAAAATACAAGTATGATTTAAATACTGATGGAGGTGCAAAATAAATTATGTCAGAGGGTTTTACGGAGTTTTACCGGTAATATGGTAGACAATGGGCTATACTCATATAACTCTAAAAACACACTTTAAAAAGTGATATAAAAGCGACGAAAAAAAACTAACATGAAATCCTAACCTACATTACCTATTTAAACTGGTTTTTATTACACTTTTTAAAGATGTATTGAATTGTCATTTTAATGAGTTATCTGGTCACCAGTTACCAGATCTGTATAGCCAGGTACTTCCCCACCTTCCTCCTCACCATCTCGAACAGTCGGGACTCTCGGGCGGTACATAAAAAAAACAATGAAGAAATAATAATCATGACCGTATAAATTAATTTGAGTTTTTTTTATTATTAACATTCAATTGAGGGCTATTTCCCATTCATCACCCAATTTTACCCAAAAACCCTGTTGAACCTTAAATCTACATCCCCTAATTTGCACTTAATCTCTCTCTCTCTCTCTTTCACCTACCCTTATATCTTCATTATAAATTAAGTCCTCGCTAATACACGGTTGCACCGAAACCGATTGGAATATTGTTGTAAATAAAAGTTTTGTGTACACAGTTAATAATTTATTTTATAAATTTCAAGTTTTTACTGTCAAAATATTTCGTGACAAAAACTAGTTTTGGAATGAAAGCAATGACATACGTTAAATTCGTATGAATGGGGTGATTTATTGTCTGTACCTCTCGTAGACAACTTTAATCTGGACATTTTAAATACAATGATAGCGCACAATGCCTCGTTTCATAATTTATACTACACATATAAAAGGAAGCGACAGTGAAATTAATATCAGCACGATTTGATGTCGCCAATAATCGGAGATTTATTCAAATGTGTTAGAGAGATCGTAAATATACTTTTTTTTAATTTCACATGCAAATCTGACATTTAAAATCTAAGAAAACGTTGACTTTGCACCGTTGTCATAAAAAATTACTTAAGAGCCGATTGAAATAAAATTGTCGATTTTAATAAATTATCATGGTGCTGCCGCTAAGAGGTTCGTTGCAGCATCTCTTTCTGTTGCAAAGGTCATTTTTAAGAAAGAGAGAGATGTTAGAGTGGAGCTAAAAGCGGTAAGCCTTGTCGATTCTAATAAATTATCATAGACCTGCCGTTGAGATATCCGTTGTAAGCTCTCTTTCTGTTGCAAAAGTCGTTTTTGAGAAAGAGTGAGATAATAGATTGTAGTTATCAGCAGTTAGCACCATGCGACATATGTTGAAGCCACGCGTCGACTGGTTTTGACATTTTTGGTGTTTTTTTTATTAATTTTAAACAATCCGTGAATTGCGATGGGACAAGAAATAGTTGACCTTCGCCTTTCTGAATATCAAAGTCGGAATAAACAGTGTTTTAAGCAAATCAAAATGATCGTTGGAAAATGCTTGAATAAAATCTTTTTTATCCGGTGACAATTTATTGCATTACAGCGTTTTCAAAAACAAGAAAACTCACAATAAAAAAGCGATAACGATTTTTATTTAGTTTTGCTTGGCACTTACAGTAACTTTTACAAGTTAAGGCAGCGTAAGTTTACGCTTTTGGAAGGCGGTAGTTCAAACTGCGGTGAAGCCAATGAAAAACGACATTTTTATATGCGTAACAAATCAAAAATAATGATTGTCCTACTCTTGATCAACAAAATTGATACATATTTTAAAAGGTTCATAGCTGATGATGGAAATAACTTTATGAGCCCGAAAATAGGGTTGAACTAGAAAATAGGGCTGAAGTAGAAAATAGGGCTGAAGTAGAAAATAGGGCTGGACTAGAAAATAGGGCTGAACTATAAAATAGGGCTGAACTATAAAATAAGGCTGAACTATAAAATAGGGCTGAACTATAAAATAGGGCTGAACTATAAAATAGGGCAGAACTAGAGAATAGGGCAGAACTATAAAATAGAACAACTAGAAAACCCCAGCCTCAACAAATCACTTGGACTTTTACTGCGGTAGATTGATAATGACGTTGGAATAATCTGGACCCGTCCTTGAGAATTTATTAATTATCCTATTTTACACTCGACAGCTAACACCATCTATTGGTAACCCAATAGACTTATCTCGTGCCATCGATGAGTGAGCTCATACACTAACATCAATGATATTACAAGAACAGACTTCCCGCAAAACAGATTTCCCGCCTTGAACAAATGAACGAACTTGAATGTATTGAGTTTTTTAATTGGATCCTTCCCATTGATTGTTCCCGCGATACATAAAACTATATTACAATAAATTCGACCATCTGTTGCTTTCTGCGATTCCATTAGGAGCTCTGGTTCAACCAATCAGCAAGCGGTCCAATCAATTGGTTCATTTGCGATGAAGATTAAATCTTCGATAACTTGTTGTATGGAGATTGCATCCACATCTCTCCGGATCGTAAAGCAAGGCTTCCCATTATAAACTACACTGGTTATTGTGAATTGTGACACAGTCATGTACTAAACGAGGGGGATGTTATCTTTTATTGATTTCAAGATTGACCAAGAATTTGTAATGTTGCAAGTAATTTAACGGTGTCCTAATTTACAAATATATAATGTTAAATACTAAAGAATTACCTAAGGTACCTGCTATAAAGAAATTGATTCTTTTGTAATGCATTTGGCCACAACAATGTACCTACTAACGGACGTTTTACACGATGTTTTTTTTTCGTCCAGTTTCCAAGTGGACTCGTGATGAAAAAAAGTATTTTCGTACACAAGATGGTGGACATTATTTGACATCTGTCATTGTCAAAATTTGTCATTGTTTTATTATGTGGAAATGGTGCACGTTTATATTTAAAATATTAAAAACATATTGTGTTTATTACTGTTTGTGAATGTATTATGAATTTGGCGCGCAGTTTTGGTGATTGGTTGACGGTAACGGCAAATGGATGCTTCCATGTGATCTATGATTATCTTCAAGGTGTTGCCATTATTGAAGATTTAGCATAGTTTTAAAATATTATTTATTTCCTAATAGCAACTATCTGTATGAATTTTTAAGCGTATTGTGTTTTCCATAAGTATATTGTGTTTTACGTAAGTAAAGTGTGTTCTATAAAGGACAAAAACCTACCGACTTAAACGCCCTGTGATTTTGGTCGGCAAGTTCTGGCAGGACACACATCGCTACTTGTCCGTAAGCCGTCCGCAAGCATAAATAATGCGGACAATTTTGTACAAAAGTGGGTTTGACTTTACTGTAAACCGACAAAAACGGGATACGTATGACGTCATTCGTACCCCGCCATAGTTCGATCGTTTTGACGGGCTTTTATAAAAGCAAACTTCGAACATTATTTTTACCGTGAAATTGACATTTGTAAAAAATAGACTTTGATAACTGAAACTGGTGATAACAAATTAAATAAAATAAATTTGTTTTGTCACCGTTCTGACGATAGTCAAGCTCAACAAAAGGTAGAAGACAGTTTAAAAAAAAAACAATTTTATGTCTGTGTGGTTTTATAAAGCGGGAGTTAACTAGGTAGTATGTACCTAGTACGGCATATATGACGCATAAATCGTAAAGCCCCGCGGTTATGACGGCGAACAATATTATACTTTACGGTCGGATTTTGTAATAATTCATCATATATATAAGACTATAAGCTCTGAGCATGATCAGCGATCAATGATCAGGTGATCAATATAAAAACTTTGTTTTGTATAATTTAAAAACATGCTCTTGACTTCGGTACGGCGGTATCTACATATGGTAATTTAACCTAAAAAAATTATCATAGACAAGCGGATTGTCGTAAATGTAAGAGTCGCAAGTAGGTACTTAAATACAATACATTATTTAATAATTATCTGGATGCAACTACTGTATTTTTCAAAATTGATTCATTGAATGTACGTAGATAATTTTCAAATGCGATGTTGCTATATAAAATCGTAAACAACATTACTAACTGTCCCGTATAACATTCTCTCTGATGTAGATTTGTAACGAAAATAAACATAAAAACTGTTTAATTTTAAAGGTTTACATAATATTGTCAACAGATGTCACTTGAATTTTACCATAGCCACCAATTATTTTATTTGTTAATTTAGTAGATTCCTACGTTACCATGATAAATCAGTGTTCTTTTTTTTTTGTTACTATCTTTTCTCTTCAAACTCTCTAACAAACAGCTTGTGTTTTAATTAATATAAAAGGATAAGTGTGATTGACATCATAAGGAGTCCCATTATTTAAATAAATATCTATTAAAAATGTATTCCCCTCGAAACATCGTATGAAAGCCAAATCAAGTCTAGATATTATTAAAAGCTAATATAATATATGTAACTACTGTTATCTATTGTCGTATGTTATAAAATATAAATGGTTCAAATAGAAAATGTATTTATTTATACATTTTTGCAAAAGCTGAAGAAATGTAAAAGTAACTTATTGCACATAATGTAGCTTTTATTATCTGTATTGTATTCCATGAAATACAAATCATGATGTTTAGTAGCGAACTGAAAGCTTTCTTGCAACGTATTATATTATTATTATTATCGAGAGGTAGTTATTTAAGGTTGTATTACGGGTTGAGGTAATAACTCCGATGCTGTAATAGTAATAACAACAGGGGAAACTTCGAGCACTGCCAATGGCAACATTGTCAATGTGCTTATATTAAAGTATTTTGGAGTTTTACAAAATAGAGGGAGATTTAGACAGATAAAAAACTAATTAATGAATTGAGATTTTTAATAATGTTATACGGGGGAAAGGATGAGGTAAGGTTAAGAATTTACACTCGGCAAATTACAAGTAGAGATGCCGATATATTACAAAAACTTAAAACTAAATTTAATATTTTTACCACGAGTGTTAACGAACTAACTAACCATCACGCCGTTTCCCCGCAAGGGTAGGCAGAGGGGACGTTGTATTTAGTCTATGGGACGGACCAAAAACAACACACTTCTTGCCTCATTCACATTCATACATCGTCTCACACATACTCTTTTATTATTCTGACTATTGACATGGCTCGACTCAAGTATCTGATTCGCTTGATCGTGCCATGCTCTTTCTGCTACCATTCACATTTGCGTCATATATTCTCCTTACACTCCTCTCTTCGTTCATTCGCCATTCATGCCCAAACCATCTAAACGTTCCTTTCTTAATCTTACTCATTACGCTTACATCGGCATTGGACTCTTTGCGGATCTCCACATTCCTCTCACACGATCATACATGGTTTTACCACACATATGCCTCAGGGATCTCATTTCAACAGCGTTCAATCTACTTTCATCCTAAATTCCAGTCTAAATGGCTATAATAAGCTGAAACCGGTAAAGGCCAAAAATTAAAATAAGTGAGGAAAAAGTATAAAATTGTTTCAATTATGTCATTACGCAGCAAAGTTCTATTCAGACGACAGATACAGCAAGAAATACCATGACATGATGAAAAAATATTTGGAACCTTGATGATAATCATTATGTGTCGTGCTTGTTCACATCATGTGCTGTTGATCTAGGCACAGTTACTTGTACAGTGTACTTATTTTCACTTGGTATTTGTAGATTTGTGAGTGAATGTGTATGTAATAACTAATCACAATTACCATTAGATTTCCGAAAGTGGGCCGGATTGCGGTTAGCGATAATGAAGCAAAGACCTGTGTAATGTATGGTAAAACCATACCGCTGATAACTCCCTTGTAACCTCTCCCTCTTACCCATAAACACCACATACAACAGAAAGATACAGAAAGATATTTACAGCATTGCTCTAAGCGGCAGGACCATAATAATGTATTGTGTTCACGTTACGTTATTTTTTAGTTAAAAACCTGATGCACGGCGCCTGAGGCAGTCAATAAATCGTTCACCACTCCACAAAAAGAACGCTGCATTCGTTGGGTAATAAATATCAATAATATAAATAAATGTTATTTTTTACATGTTGGCTTTGATTTGTTTGCAAGTGGGTTCGGGTATCTGGAATGCCCAGGGCTTTCAAATCAGAACGGGTTCGTTCTTATATTATTATATATTTAAATCACTGAGATATCCGAGGGTCGGTCTGACATGATGGATTTTATGCCTGTCCAATAAAATAAAAACGTACATAAAAGTCTAATTGTACTACATACTGAAGTGGGATGAGTGTAGGTAGCAATATCGGAGAACAAACCAATAACTGTTACATTATTTATATCGTCTTGTTCCACGTCGAAATGGAATTCGGGTAATCATAAAAGCAAAATATGCTTTCGGGATCGAAATATTATATTTTTTTATATATCGTCACACCGTACTTCATTTTCTTTATAATTCACACAACAGACAGCGGGTTAACATTAAAAATTACAATGACGTAACAAAGAATATATATACAGTATCCGTTCAATAACGGTGTACAACAATATTATGCAAGAATAAAACAATACGATGTTTTTGTTACACATTGTATAAAGACTATAAAAGTTTAGATTCGAGTTGTTACTAATAAAAAAATCTTTATATCTGTTTTTTTTTAAATCCGGCAACACAGTTTTTTTGCATCAAGCAATGTCTCCACGCATACGCGTTATGAGATTCTTTAACCGCCTAAATCGAGGATGACAGCTAGTTATCGTCATATAGTCTTCTTGTAAAATCTTCATAAATCGTGTTTTTGTACATAAAATGGCTAATTTACTATATTATATTCAATAATTTTTGGATCAAGTGAAGTCAAGTGCAAAAAGGGATTCGAGAAATTTATTAAAGTTTTGGGGCAATGCGTGTACAAATGAAGGAGTCATCATTTTTTTAAGAAAAAATTGTATGGCACTGACATTAAAAATGAGGCTATCTCTGGAATCATAAGGTTGACCATTATATCCTTACACACAGATATACTACTATTTATTTGTATTTTTTGACATACTTCGTACTGTGTATTCATACGAAATTTTATAGCATAGTAATGATCAGCAGAATCCATTTCTAGCCAAAAAAAATACTCTTGAAAATTCAAGTCTCTATGTCCATGAAAGGCGATTTTCAGCCCACTGTGCGTCGTAAGTTTAATTCCTCCATTACGACACAAACAATATTTTCGGCCTACTATGGTGGTAGTAGGAAATTTTAGTTTGTACGTGTTTGTACCTATTTTGATAATTTGAAAGGTATTTTTTTTAAATTTAAATTTCTTAGGGTGAATCTTCAGAAAAGTAAAGTCAGATTTCGTGATATTTTTAAGTTTGTGTGTTTTTAGCAAACGTGCAATTATTATCAAATCCTATAAACATAATATCCCGTGAGTTTGCAGTGATTGCTAGTATATTCTAATTCCAACGCGTTAAACTTTCCACACTAGGACGTGATATTTAAATGTAAATCGTTTGGGAATGGTTTTGTCGCCATTGTCGTATCGATCGGAACTCGGAACGGCACTCGCCGGTCGCCGGCTGACTGCATATCGAAATGGAGCACGCGCTCTCGGCTCGAGTAACGAGTGTAATTTAGAAAGGATTGTATAGCTGCATGCTCAATTGCCGGTCTCTAGTCACTATTCAACCGGAGAACAACAAACTGGCAACACAGACCAGAGATTCACAACTTCTTTGAGTCACCGCTCTCTTTCAAGGACAACAATATCTTTCTTCAGCATCTTTGCGTGGAGAAAAACCACCGTTCAGGATCGACACTTTGTTAAAGATGTCTTTAGCCGTGTTAGGTGACCAGATCGGAAAAGCCATGTGAAAGTGAGGATGCCTTAGTTCCACTGACTTGGGGCAGTTGGAACTATTGTGCGATAATCACATAAAAAACGCTGTGGATTACATACATCGCGTCGTTTATGATAAAAATTGAAAGATTACAACTAACAACGGTATGCTGATAGTATCTGCTGAATTGCGCTGTATTTGACCAATCAAAACAAATTAATAAAATTACACATTTTTCAAAAAAAGCTTACATAATAATATGTAAATATTTTATATAAAACATTTGTACAATCAAAATAAGAATCATAGCTCCCTTATCAGATACCAGGATAGTTGAGCAATAAATATAATATTTTGTAAAATATAATATACAGGTGGGGCAAAAGTAATCACCATATTGGAAAACGCTATAACTATTGCAAATAGCGCCAACTATCAATTCGGTTTTGACATTTGTGAAGTAAACAAACGCAGAATACACATCGACACGACTTAAATCGGTGTACTCCGCAAGAATAACAAGCAGAGATGTGCTTTATTTCAAATAAATCCATTTCAAATGGAAATGCAAAATGCAAAATGGGTATTTTCCATTTTGCATTTTAAATGCTTTTCTAAAAACCATTTTGCATTTTGCATTTTAAATGCTTTTCTCAATGCATTTTCCATTTGAAATGCTTTTCTCAATGCATTTTCCATTTTAAATGCTTTTTTGCAACATTCTTCCTACTATCTCCAATCAATTTTTTTTTCATAAGCCCCAAATATCAGTCGTTCCTCAACCTCGCTATGAGAGATAATTAACTTTTTTTTTAATTTTTCGAAGAAAACTTCTTCGGAAAGGTTTTTGCTTTGTGATAGCATTATTTATTTTATTGTGATGGCATTAGTTATTTGTCTTTTTATTAAAATAGATAATTTACATTTGTCAAGTTTCTCCCTGGTAGGAGCCCTGGCAATTGAGTGATACCATTACAAAAAATACTGATTCAAATACTGAACATGGGGCCATGATGCTGTAATATTAAATGTTAGATAGCAGTTTCTATGTTTTTACGTTGGCAACATTAGTCCCGCGCAAATTTGTTGTGGTTTCATAATCTGTAGTCGTGGTGTTTTTGGATTTACCATCATGTAATATGTTTGTTCTACATTGATGTCCATTATTAAATGACAAAATTGTTTAAAAATTCTATAACTATTTGCATTTGAAATGCTTTTCTAAAAACCATTTTGCATTTTGCATTTTCAAATGGAAAAGTTTTGACCCATTTCCATTTTGCATTTCAAATGGTTTTGGGTACCCATTTTGCACATCTCTGATAACAAGCAGTACCAAAGTTTATCTTAAAAAAAAATTACAGCAAAATGAATATCGGGTGATTACTTTTACCCCATCCTGTATAACTCAGATTTTTATATTACAATAAAAAATTACGATGAGTTCAATTCTTATTGGATACCACTCAAAACAGCGCGTTAAAAAAATTAAGTTTTTCGGGTGTCTGCTTATAGCCCTCACCGCCCCTTACCACCCTTTAACACCTATTGTTGACTTTGATACCACCATCACCGCCCCCTATGTACATAGCATGTTTGGGAATCCCTGACGCAGAGCGACAAGATACCAGGAGAGCAGAGAATAGAGTGAGCAAGCCATAGACCAAGAAGTCAGTAGTTTTTTAGACGAGAAGAACAATTGGCGGCCCGCGCTGCCGACAGACCCAGACTAGCGGACTAAACTAACTGACCGGCCGCGGCCGCTGACGCCCTGGGCATATTATCTGGTCTGACCGGACCAAGAGGCGAGACCCGCTTCAAAATATTCTGTTCGCCTTACTAATATTGAATTTTATGGCTCGCTTTACGCATATGATTATTGAAAACATTGACGTTAGAATTTAGAATGTTTTGGGTATGTGCTGTAAATTTAGTCAGTCTTAAACGCATTGAACATTAAAGGTTAGCAACAGAAATAAGAGTCATCCTTCACAAAGCTAAGGTAATTCGATGAAGGGTATTTCGAGAATAAATGTCGCGGATCATGAAAATTTGAGGGCTAGTCGAGATAGCTATTTATAAGAAAGCTTCAAAGATTTAAAACCTTCAGGACTAGGAGATGATGATAGCCAACATCTGACAAGAACAAACATCAGAAAAAACGATAAGGTGGTCTGAAGAGGTGTATTTTGAGTTTCGAGTCTTTCTGTCGGGCCTTTTACTTCAAAAGCTCGATATCTGAACTTACTGGTACAATCGTAAGAAGTTCGAGATTAAACATTTTATCAGATATTGTAGTCAAAAATTTTTACCATTAACCTTTTTCATCGTAAGAACGAGAACAAAGAACTTTTACGTAGAAGCTGAAAATATATATTTTAGACAAGGTTTACAAAAATTCGTTCGAATACAATAATGACGTTGTCTCCACTTTTTTATAATGTTTATTGTATTGTATTTGAGTCAACAACGACAGTACCTACAACAATTGGTTTTTCGATTTCTTTAAAAATGACGAAGTTTTGAATTTTCAAAGTGAACTTAGGTAAAACGTACGCAATGGTTTCTCGTGGCGTCACACGAGACACGATTCAAAACACATCATAATTCGAATGACAGTGCTGCAGTACCAGTATTTTTTTTTAAATTCAGAGGATTGAACCTTCCTCCCCGGAAGCAGGAGTTAACAACGCTAAGCCAAATTCGATATTTATTTCGTAAATTAACTGCTGTAAAATTGTAATCATTAAATAAAAAGTCATCCAATTTCAGAAAAATACAGTATGCATGAGTGCCACCAAAAGTTTATAGTATCATCTGCCAACGACAACGAGTTTCAGCTCGATCGTATGTCAGGAAGTGGATTAATCTCCATTTAACTTCCAAGTTTCCACTTAATTCATTCAATCAAGAAAACAAAAACGAAATTCAAAAAGACGTATAAATAATGAACTTTCAAACCTAAACCACCAAATACAAACAAAATTGCCAATGTTCACATTGTTTTCATCTTGTCTTTGATACTTTTAGCATCAGGCCATGAACGTAAATTAGAACAGTTTCTTCCTACAATAGTTTTTCCCCTAAATACAATACAATCACGATGATAGGCACCTTTACGAGGGCGGTGACCAAGGAACCAAGCAACCCGATAAACAACCGATTATTATTTGAGTACAGGCCCACAAGTCCGGCAACCAAATTGCGCGATTAAAATTCGGCTGATTGAAATGATGATTATTATGTCTCCAGGTAAAAATGCGGTACCATTAGCTGTAGACAATACACGTCCACTCTTAGCATAACTTAATGGAAGGTTAATGGCTGAATTATCCCAGTTCCAATGGTCGATACCGAAAAGAACAAATTAGAATTGAAAATGTAAAAAATAACGCTTACAAGGCGTTATTTATTTTACGACATCATCGATAAGATCTTTTTCTTGGTGGGCTTTAAAAATGACGTCCAAAACTTATTGTAATTACTATATCTGCACTAAAATAACAGATTTAATTTTGCCATTTTCGGAAAATAAATGTTATTGACACAATGCATTGTCACTTTTTGGTATTGTGATCTGTAGTTATTGATATGTGCTTGTTTTTGTATGTTAAACATTTTTGCATTCTGGTATATCCACATTTAATAGTTTTAATAAAATGTAAATGTTTAAGCTTAGCGATGAGCATCATCGAGATATTTCAAATCTTAAAATAAGCAATTCAAATGCAGGTATTTGAAATAATTCGTAATTGAAATAATGTTTCGACTATATATTATATTATTTTAAAATGAATATATGCAACTAAGGTTAGAGATGCTTTGTTGAAGCAAGGAGGTTCCAATGAATCCAACCCGATAAGGAAGACAGGATCTAAATCAAGATGAACATTTCTAAATTTTCAATATTTGTAGTGGAAGAGCTTAGACCAGAAATTAAGCAAATGTTTAATGTTTATTACCAGGTATTGGGCCAATGTTCAGTATTTATTTGAAGTGGAAGAGCTCAGACTAGAAATTAGGCCAATGTTTAATGTTCATTTGTGGTAGAGCTTTTACCAGGAATTAGGGTTTCCATGAGGTTGTAAGAATTATTTCCACAGTTTTCCTATTCGTTTCGGCGGTGAAAAGGAGCTTCTTTCCAACAAATGTCAACTTCTATGGCAACAGTTGGCGACACTTGGACAATTATTTGAAGCTGTCTTTGTCTTGAAAGACACTGGATACTTTGAAAGAGGGTTTACGTATATGTGACAAAGCTGGGGTTATTTGCGGTACAATATGAAACTTTATAAATTTATCATGGGTGCCTATTAAATTTCCATCATGCAGATCAATCAACTGTTGGAGATAAAACTCGAGCCATTGCGGTTTTGGTAAAGAAAGCAAACGTATTATTATTTAATAGACTTAAACACTGATACCGGTTAGCACACAGTCTATAATTTGCAATGGGTAATGCTGCATTACTTTGTCTGCGCTGCAAGTTAGCTCAGGGCATTTTATTAAACATTTTAATAAAAATCACATTAAATGTAAAGCGAGAGGAAATCTATATACATATATAAAAATGAATGTTTCTTTGTTTGTCCCCTATAGACTCAAAACTACTGAACCGATTTTGCTGAAAATTTCAAAGTTTGTTTGTTTATGTCGAATAGACGATACAATGTAGTTTTTTTTAGTAATAATGTGGTATACAGAGTGGACGGTAGAAAAAGTCAGGGACTCCCGAGGAAGACTTAAGGCGATGCACTACGTAGTAGTAATGTAAAATCTAATAATTTAATAATTTCAATGCGTTGTTGAAGCGTGTATCGTTCCATTTTTATTAATGGCGTAGTTTCTACTTGTCAAATGTCAAAAAATGTCAGCTTCAAAAGTAACATCTACCGAAATAGCGGGCCATTCAAAATGACACCTCTTATTGGAAAACCCTGTATAAGCATGCATTATAATATCGCTCAATCCTCGATTAACTTCGTCGTGCTATCTGATATTTAAATGAGTAATCTGATACAATATATTATATTATTTTAATACGGTATTATTGCAATCAAATTGATAGCAAGGTCCAGTATATCTACTAGAAAGGCAGACAATAAATGGTTGCTCAATTATCATCGAGTCTGTTGATTTGCAGAGTCGGATCAAGAGTAGTGTAATGATCGGGTGGAACGACTTCTGAAAAGGGTTAAAACAAACAAAAGAGGGCTCCAAAATCACCTACCAAATAAAATATACTTTTTGCGTTTGAACCTCTCCTAATCAAAAACATGTAGGTATTATTTGTAATGAACGTAATGGTCGCAGGCTATGGAATAGTGAACGTATGTCTCTGATGAATGTAGTACGCGAACTTAAAAAGCTTGAAATTTTTTAAGCTTTTTAAGGTCATTTCATAAAATCTCTCCAGTCCTAAATTCTCCAGTCTTTTAAAGAAATATCAACTCCACTTTTGCCACGAATCTTCTAATAAATGTAATATCAATAGTAATAGAGGGTTTAATATCAAATGTATCAATGTCCAGTGTTTTTCTGTACCTGTTTGTAAATAATAACTATGTTTTTCTGTACCTGTTTGTAAATAATAAGTATGTTTTCTGTACTTGTTTGTAAATAATAAGTATGTTTTTCTGTACCTGTTTGTAAATAATAAGAATGTTATTCTGTACCTGTTTGTAAATAATAAGTACGTTTTTCTGTGCCTGTTTGTAAATAATAAATAAAAACAATAATAAATAGTACAGCGCCCTTGAGGTGATTTTCCAGAAAAACAGCGCAATATAAATTGTCTAATTATTATTATTATTGTTGCAAGTTTAACTCCAATCGCTAAAATACCTCGAATTATTTCTGCAGTAATCAACAATAAATAATTATCATATTTGAATGGTGCTGAAATGATAATAAAAACGATCTCTTTAGCACACTTTCACCAAGGGATACTTTCTCAAAGCAAGTACCCCTGCGAGCCAATAATGAATGCTTTACGTAGCATGCAACGGTAGTAGCCAGTAGCCAGTTATGTTTATGATTTATCTTACAGATTAGCGTTTGTCAGACATGTCGTCAATAATAGCAGACTTCGATTGAGTGATTTGACAGATGCTTAACGCTCAGGTCTAGGGTGGGTGCGTTCTCAGAACATTCCATGGGAACGCTATTAGCCATGTCAACATTGATAGCCATGTAACCAGGCCGCAATGGAAACACCATGACGACCGTGTCGTTGGGCGCCAATTATGTTATGATGTTGTCAACTGATTGACAATTACCACGCACCCGGGGGGCAGAGGATGCAGGAGGTGGATATGACGGTATGACACTACCTGGTATCAATGGTGTCATTAGCCAGTTAACCGTCGGCAAATACTTCCTTCCGGGGAAGGGACCGCCCATGGGAACTCGACGCGCACAGTGTGAGGGTCACACCATCATCAGGCCCAAAAATATCAATGTGATACGAGGTGTTAGGCTAACCTAACTGCATACCACTTACGTATTGAACCCCATTAATCTTTAACACTTTTAGCACAAATCTAGTTACTCCAACTTGATTTTATATCTCCTAGAGTCAGATATTTAAATGTTTTCTGATATTTGGTCATACTGAATATTTTAACATTTCTTCAATTTAGCATTTTGTAAAATGGTTTACAAATGCTTTGAGATTAGTTTTGTCTTATTTTAAATTATAATCGCACTATATGTATAGACATAATGAAAGGTCAACAAAAACGAAAGCTAACCAGTACCTTGCTAAAATTACGAAATACGCCATTGGTACGCACACTTTGTGCACGTATAATGTATATGTACCGATAGTATAATGTGAAATATAATATCGATACATATTTCAATTATCCATGTATATTAGACCAGTGTGCATACGAAATGGGAAATAGAAAGTCGTTTATTCCAACTAATTTAACGTTGTACAGCATAAATCATGGGCAAAGTGCACATTTACATGTAAGATGCAGTATCAAAGCGCACATCTGACTTCATAATATGTGCACCAAATTATTAACATTATGACATCACGTATAAAAATATCCAATAACAGAAGCTCGAATACAAAGATTGTGAAATATGTTGGAATATGGCGTCAGGGGGAACCAATTAAAAGTGTCTCAGAGAATATAAGCGTGATTTTATTATTACGAGTGTGTTGGTGTCACAAGTCACAGGCAGCAATAATGGACGGTACATAAATATCATTTTAATGCCACGCAGCGAGTGGAAAGTCCCGATATGGTTGTTTTATGATCAAATCCAGCGACATCAGAGTGTTCATCTGGAAGCATAGTACATCAGAGAAAGGTTACTAAGTCGTCGAAAGTTGAAAGGCATGGCTTAGAGAAATAGAAGATACTAATATACTAATAAGATACGGGGCTCAGCAGTATCAAAACATATAAAACAGCTGAAGGTAACTCAGAATTGCATCATAAAGACCATACTAAAGGTTCCCATAAGGACGTCAACAACAGAAATTTTTAAACAATTTGACGTTCCAAGCATACAGAAAATCTATGCCAAAAATATTTTGGTACAACACCTCAAAAATAATTCTCAGGAAAACACCTCACATACTCATAAAACCAGAGCCAAACAAACAGAGATACTAACTATACCAAAGTGTAACTCTACCTTTGGACAAAGAAGCTCTGAATTTTTAGCAGTAAAGGTATATAACAAACTCCCACTTAGTATCAAACAAATCAAAACAAAAAACAACTGCATTAAGAACATTAAATCTTGGCTTAAGGAATTACCGGAAAAAGAACTTACTAGCATATTTAAAACATCGTCGTAGAAGTTTCTGGAAACCCTTACCCAAAACATGGAGTCATACCATAGAAGTCGCTGAATAACTTATCCAAAACCTAGTCCCCCTCAGCACAGGATCTCCTAGTGAGGAGGACTATGAATATAATCAACATCTATTTTTTATATATATATTCTTATAAAAAATTTTAAAAAATGTATAATATAGCTACTAAATAAAAAAAAAATTAAAAAATAAAAAAATTTGACAAAGGGCGCAATTAAATTAGTGAAATAACCCAAATTAAATTTATAAATAACAATGTATGTGATTTTCGCTGAACAAAAAATAACATTCTTAACTCTTGATAGGCCAAGATGCCAAACATAACGTCTGTAACCAAGTGGGCCTTCCGACGACCCCATGCATTTTTCTGTCTTATTGACATTTTAACTACATATAGAAATCTCTATTATTAGTGGTAACTTATGTATTTGCGCAGGAATACGTAAAATACTAAAATGATCTATCAAGTATTTAAGCTAATATAAGGAGGATAGTAATCTTGGGTACTACCTAATCCCCCACTTGTACATATTGAATAGTTAAGTATCATCCGTGTCCTTACTTGCAAGGTTCGTATCTACCCTGTTCTTAATATTCGAATCTAAAGAATTGCTTCAAAATCTAAATAAATGGAATATTTATGAACCTATCTCAAAACTAACTAACTAACTAACTAACCATCACGCCGTTTCCCCGCAGGGGTAGGCAGAGAGGACGGACCGCCAAACAACTCGGCCTTGGCACACACTCCTAGCCTCATTCACATTCATACAACGTCTCACACATACTCTTCTATTATTCTGAGTCTTGACATGGCCCAACTCAAGTATCTGATTCACTTGATCGTGCCATGTCTTCCTCAGAAACATCCTACATGTTTCTCTATTTAACTGTACAGTTGTGCGTGTCAAACTTAGTTGAATAGGGAAACATACGATACATTGTATCCTATAAAAAATCAAAAATACAGTAAAACACCACTGCAACATGAAGAAAAAAATATGAAAATAAAACCTTGAACGATAATAATTAATAAAAAAACAGGCGTAAGCAACTTATTTAATTATTCAAGTTTTATTTTTAATAATACAAATGTAGATATTACAATAAAATAAATAAATAAATATTCGCTTCTTATCCTTTTTGAGCTCGACGGTAGTCGAACCCTTGACCCCGTCGGGTAAAAAAACGATTAAGCTCTACCCAGTGACCAGTGACCAGTGACCAGTGACCAGTGACCAGTGACCAGTGAACCGTTGGGCGGTCTCGCTGATTTAAAAGGTAATTTAGTTTTTATTGAAACATCGCCTAAGCAAGCACGAATCAATGAGGCGACGAGATTATATATCGCAGGTATTTTATTGCAGTGTAACACAAATAAAAATAACCCACTGCAAGTTTTTTTAGTACAAATATCAGCGTGACACGACGTGTTCTTTCAGAGAGGCTTTATTTTATAGCGCACATAAAATTTTCCGATTTAAAATCTGTAGGTAGTACAATTATTTCAATACAATACAATTTGGATATTTTTTAAAGTTACTATTTGAGTATCACACTAGCATCGTAAAGAGTACAATACTAATGCGATACAATGTCATTGTGCTAAAACATTGAACGGGGTATCACACTAGCATCGTAAAGAGTACAATACTAATGTGATACAATGTCATTGTGCTAAAACATTGAACGGGGTATCACACTAGCATCGTAAAGAGTACAATACTAATGTGATACAATGTCATTGTGCTAAAACATTGAACGGGGTATCACACTAGCACCGTAAAGAGTACAATACTAATGCGATACAATGTCATTGTGCTAAAAAATTGAACGGGGTATCACACTAGCATCGTAAAGAATACGATACTGATGTGATACCCCGTTCAATTCCATCGTACTAAAACATATCCCTAAGAGGGCTAAGGCGATGCACCACATCATGTAACATTTTGAAATGCGCCGCTAACAACGCTAACAATAACAATCCTTATGTAGATAGCGATATGGTTTAAATTCCCGCTTAGCACCAGTCGGCTGTTTTGATTTCAGCTAGAAAAAAAACATCGCCAAATGCGTTTTATTTTACTATGCGAAGTTCAGGCACAAAACCATCATGTTCTAAAGATCTTAATTGGCCACATTATACAATAAAGGGGAAAGGAAAGGAAAAGGGGTTCGTAAGGAGAAGTTAAACATGAAACCACTTTTTATAGGCTTGATACTTAATTTTTTTCTGAGCTTATAAAAAAGGCTTGATTGTATTTTTAACCACAGTATTTAACTAAACCATCCAAAATATTTCTAAGCGATCAAATTTTCAAATCAAAAACACATGATTTTGCATTACTTTGCGTATCTTCAAATTTGTCATTACTGCTACAAAATTATACTCATATCTTTGATCTTTAGATTTCCACAGTATCCAAACAAGTTCCAGCATTTAGTGTGACTTTTCAATAGTAAGTTTATTATTGTGACGATGGATTCTCAACGAAGAGTGTTAAACTAGATATTTCTAGGTTCCACGATACTGTTGACCTCTCCTCCAAGTCTACAAGAACCCGTCATTACAGTTGCCGCAGCTCAATTACTCACAGAATCGAGGTGTCAAATAAAAAACCACGCGTGTCTGTTAAAACATGCACCGCCGCGAATAAACAAAACGAATAGGTTAAAAGGTAATATAAAAAAGGGTTTTTTTTTAACGGGATTTCAAATTCGACTGAGACAACGTAATAAAACCGTTTTTGTTAGCAGTAATTGTTCTAACTGAGTGTTTTGTAACCAGGTGAATAAATTGATTTTGAATATCTAAGGACGGGTTGTTTTACAAAATTTGAACAGTTCATCAAATTTCACAGTTGATTTTCAAGTTCTGTGATGGTTATATCCATGTTCTGTTACTAATTCAGTTTTGTGAAGCAACTGGTCAATAATGATATAATACGGATTTCAACGGATGAAGCAAAAGCTTCTGGATTTCAAGGTTCCCATTAATTTTGTTCTGTTTAAAAGTTACCTTTTTAAATGATAGCAATGAAGAGTTTTGTCTGATATACAGGGTGTCCGGGGTGTGCTAACTTCGGGGGATGATTCTACATGATGGTACAAGTAAAAAAGATAAATAACTTTTAGGACGGGTGGTTTCGCAGAATTTGAACATCTCATCAAAATTCAAAGTTGATATTCAAGTTCTGTGAAGGTTCTATCCGAGTTCTGTTACTATTTCAGTTTTGTAAAGCAACTAGTCAATAATGATATAATTTGAACAATAACATGAATAGAACCTTCACAGAACTTGAAAATCAATTTTGAAATTTGATGATTTTTTCAAATTCTTGAAACAACCCGTCCTAAATAATTTAATAACTTTTGAAAGATCTTTTATTTAAATCTCTGCAAACATTCCGCATCTACTTTATTTGGACCTATCGCCATCTGATCAAAACGTATCACGTTGTCTGCTTGTCACCTCTTACAGCTTTTCATTACTTTTATTTGATTACATCTTTGGCTGTCGGTTCGTTACGTTAGTATTGTGGTCCGTGAATTCATATCGTTACGTTAGTATTGTAGTCTGTGGTGCTTGCGTTCGGTTCCATCATTCGATGATTTGGATTCGAACAATCCAAACACAAATACACTTTAGTAAATTCGCCTAAAAATTTAAATAACATAATAACACACCTGCTAAATTTCCTAAGAAGATTGAAATGGTACATCAAAACCTCATCAAATTTAACTTAGAAACATTCTTGTATTCTCGCTGTGACAATAATGGCAGCTATACAAAAAGCCAGAACGATTTTAACCAGTGTTGCCAGATGCATGGTCTTTACAGTATTTTTATGGTATCGGTCATTAAAAATATGTATTTTTGAGTAAGAACGATTTAACGAATCCGAATTCAGGAATGTATTTCTTGAACTTAAATATGGGTTCACAAAGGTCTTTGTCAATAAATAATTTGTAAACAACATAAATTATAGGAGTATTTACTCTCCCTCAACTCATTAATCTGAAAAAACTTATTTTATTTTAGTTATTTACATTTTAATATTATTAATAAATTTAAAATAGAGTTCTACAAGTTAAACTTGTTAACAGTAAAAAAATATTTTATTTGAATGTTTTTATTTTAATGGTGTATCAAAACCAAAGCAATATTTTTTTCACATTATTCACAGGAAAATTATATAATGTTTGTTTTTAAAGCATCGTAGATAAATTACGATTAACGATTTAACGAATCCGAATTCAGGAATGTATTTCTTTATTTTTATTAATTATTATCGTTCAAAAAACTTATTTTATTTTAGTTATTTACATTTTAATATTATTAATAAATTTAAAATGGAGTTCTACAAGTTAAACTTGTTAACAGTAAAAAAATATTTTATTTGAATGTTTTTATTTTAATGGTGTATCAAAACCAAAGCAATATTTTTTTCACATTATTCAAAGGAAAATTATATAATGTTTGTTTATAAAGCATCGTAGATAAATTACCGGTACCGTTTTTTTCTTATTTAAATTCTCAATAAAAGGCTAACGAAAAATATGTATTATATTAATTATTTTTAATGATATACTAATGTTTATATGACAATTTTTTATGCATAGAACAAAGGATAAGAAAAAAGGGTTTTTATTTTTCAAAACATTGTAAAACAAGTTTTTTTGGTGACCGGGTAACTAGGTTGTAACTATTTAACCTGGTTTTTATTTCATCGCTTCTAATAGCTTTATATCACCTTTTAAAGGTGTGTTGAATTGTCATTTTGAGGAGTTATCATGGAACCGTTTTTTTTACCCCTGAAACATGTTTTTTCGATATGGCATCACAGATGTCAGCATCGAGAAATCCCTAAAATGGCAGGCAAAAAATACTTAATCTAAGAATTCAATTCAACCATCTGAAATTAGAAATGGATGCGAGACGCCAAGAAATGACCAAACAAGACATTCGACCGAAGTCCCATGTTAAGAAGTCCAAAACTGTAACCCAGAAATCTGACGAACTAAAACGAAGCGAGGGATTTATTAAAACCTACACATTTTTCGTTTGCTTTAACAATCACATTGGCCAAATTAATGATCCGCAAATTCAGTGGCATACAAACTTTAGCCAAGGCATATACATATATTTAAATAATAATATATTAGATGATGGTTATTAAAGTCTGGAATGAACTGTACCCGCAGCAAATGGAAGCCCACGACACATGTAGAAAATTTACGGCCAAAAGCGTCCGAACATTAATGCCGTGGCTCTAATGTAACGTAAATTGAGATTTATGGCAGATTTCAACTGCGCCTGATTGCGAAAACAATATAACGTATATGGCGTATTATAATCATAAGACAGCTTGCTCCTCGAGACTTAAATGTGAAATATTGGTTCTGATTCTACAGGGTTTTCCAATAAGAGGTGTTATTGTTTTCCAATAAGAGGTGTTGCTTGTGTGGTACGTAGCGCCGTCTTGTTGAAAGTAAACGTTGTCCAGATCAATACCATCCAATTCCGGCCATAAAAAATCATTAATCATCTCTCGATAGCGCAATCCATTCACCGTAACTGTTGCTCCAGCCTCATTTTCGAAAAAGTAAGGTCCAATGACTCCGCCGGACCATAAACCGCACCAAACAGTCACACGTTGAGGATAGAGAGGCTTTTCAACAATAACTCTTGGGTTTTCCGAGCCCCAGATGCGACAATTTTGCTTGTTGACGAAGCCACCGAGGTGGAAATGGGCCTCATCACTCAAGATGATTTGCATTTGATTCACTCAAGTGAATTTTAATAATTTCAATGCGTCGTTGAAGCGTGTATCGTTTCATTTTTATTAATAGCGTAGTTTCTACTTGTCAAATGTCAAAAAATGACAGCTTCAAAAGTAACATTTACCGAAATAGTGGGCTATTCAAAATAACACCTCTTATTGGAAAACCCTGTATTAGGGTGAAATTTGCAATAGTCTGCATTTATGGACTTCGTCGAGTAAAGGTCTCGTAACAAAGTGAACTTTACAATAATAAAAAAAGGACTTCACCACCTAGGATTCTTGCTGCAGAGTCTCCATCTTCTATCTTCGTGTCACCTGTTCCTGTACTTCATTTTACTTAACTTAACCTCACTTTCTTTTTGTAATATTTATATTATTTGTAATACCTGCATCAACTGTAAAGCGCCCCTGAGGTGATGTCTCACAAAAGAGGCGCTATACAAATTAGCCAAGAAATAAATATAAGATAATATAGCGGTGTAGAGATTGGAACTCTGTCGATTTTAAAAAATACCTATGTGAAACAGCACCAGAGTCCCAACTGCTCACAACCGTCTGGAGCCAGTGAGACTTATCAATTGGAGTATGCTGTGAAGCTTGAGATAGTGGGGAGGGGGAGGAGATGTGGGGAGGAAGGTTGGGAACTACCTAGCTATTCAGATCTGGTCACCAAACACGGCCTAAGCTATTTCAAGCAACGTTTCAATTCTGAATGGTAGCCTTACACCAAGGCGACACTGAGAGTATTTTCCACTCTGAAACGGGCCGCAAATATACTGTATATTATTTTAAGCGAAATAATTAAATAAAATTTACTTGCGCACGCCAGGATTAGAACCCGCGAGCTACGGCTTGCTAGAGGCCGTCAAATCATTGACTATTTTTTAGTGTAATTAGTAGGTTTGTAGCTAAACGTTTTTACTGAAATCTTCGGACTTAAAAACTTTCTAAGCCGAATTCAGGTTGCGAGTCGTTTTTCTCTATCTACGAGTATATGGTGTTTTTTTACTCCAGTCTGAATTTAGCTGCACAGAAATTTTTGGAAATAGTCCCATAATATTATTATGGTATTATAGTTAAACGATTCGAGACTTATTTTTAATTATATTGTGAATATTAAATGTTGAAAAATAGCGCTGAATGGCCGTTTGATGACAATAATAAATATTATTTTCCGCGAAACAACCTGGCCTTGTTCTTGGACTTCGAATTTTAAAAATTTCAAAGATGTCTTTCTTTTGTCTTGCTGTACAGTAAACATATATAATTTACTTTAATTAAATAAATACACAAACAACTAGTTAATATAAAAACAAGAACACAGCTAAGAGCGTTAATCGCTTATTTAATTGGCACATTTATTTTCGGTGGAGCAGCGGCCATGTGGGACTGTTGATGTGAAATTCCGGCGTGGGAATCGAACTGCGGACTCTGAACGCAGCGGCGAACCCACATGGCGCATGAGTACTTCTCCCTGCTTTACTAATGCGTACATTACACAGTAAGGACTTGTGTTACTTCAATAACTTGTTACTGTTGAAACACGGATGACACTTGCAGAACAAACACGTAATTGTAAATATATAAACTTCATCTTATATGCCATGTAGTTGGCTCGATTTCTGGAACAATGAATGTCGGCAGGAGGGCGGATTTTATTAACTATCCAAAATTAATAAAGATCTGTCAAATATTGTGAACTTTTGCAAAAATATGCACAAAACGATATAATTTCTATATTTGTGCAATAAATACGGTCTACTTCATACATTTGGCGATTAAAATCGAAATCTAAGAAATATTCTTACCACCTCAATTCTTAAAACTGTATACTACGCTCTCTACCAATCCCTACTAGCTTACGGCATTATAATCTGGGGTGGCTGTGCACAATCTACCATCGAACCTCTTCTAAAAGCATGGTAATACGTGTCATTAACAAGCGACCGACAAGATACCCCTCCACTCGACTCATCATAGAGTATATGGTCTTAAACATACGACAACTCCACCTCAAATTTTCCTACATACATTTCCTGCTCAAATATAAAAACAAAAGTCTCTTACAACACAACTACACCACCAGAACAATAACCAACGGTCACCACAAAGTGACTTCACTACATACCACGTCAGCTCAAAGACAATTTTTCTTCCTAGCTCCTAAAATCTTTAACCTTATCCCTGTCGACCCCATTCCTTTAAAAAATAAATTACGAAATGGATCCCTACACACGGAATACATTACAACTATAATAATAATAATAATATTGGACAATTTTTATAGCGCCGCTTTTGTGAGATATCACCTCAGGGGCGCTTTACAGTTGATGCAGGTATTACAAAAATTATAAACCCATTCATTCTACACTCTATCAATTTAATCACCTTTCAGACAAAACATAATATATCCTTATTCCCTAACTTAGCGGTATAGTATGTACATAATTAATTAGTGTGATCTATTTACTAATAATTTCTCAAATTTTTCATCTTCTTATAATTCTCTAACTTCTCCGACCTCTTCTTGCAACCCAAACTAGCTATACATCATTTTTCTGGTTTTTATATTATAGTAATGTATAGATTCTATGTCCGCAAACTGTAAAATTCACCCGCCATAACAAAGGGTCATCCCTAGCATGGAGGGTAAAATATCACAAAAAACCACATGTACTCTCTAAATCATCTATCAATAAAATAAATGTAAAAGCACCTTAGTTCATGGAGGAAATGACGTTGAATATATTTGGATAGATCTAAAAATTGTAGACAGATAAATCTCTGCAAAATGCAACAATGACACCTGAGCTTACCGAGTGATTTTATTATTACATAGAAAACAACAACTGTTTTAAATTTTAGTATTTGAGTATTGAATGGCCTTGCAATTTCACCCATAGATGGCTCTACATTAATCTATTAGTTTATCCATATATGGCGTTAGCTATCGAGTATTGCAGAGACCAAGGGGATAAGAAATAAGGTCCATATTATCATAACCGCCTGCTTAATAAGATATCAAAGCCCATTGTGAATAAATCAATCACATTAAAATTTCAAGTGTTCTGATGAAGCCGGAGTTTTATTCGCGGAGACAACAGTTTAGAAGTTCTTGAATGGCGTGCACCGGTATTCAAATTCCTTTTTTTTAAATACCCAAAATTATACGAAACTATATTTATTGTGTCACCAATCGTTAATTACCAAGCCTATTCTTGATTAAAACAGGATTTCTGCGGTCACATTATCGCATTTAAATAATGCTTTATTATATTAAAGGAATATTTTGTCCAAATAACTTTTTTCGATATTTTTTTTTGCCATTTAAACTAGGTAAACATCCAAGATGATCTCATTCGTATAAACTATACACTGATGTTATTCATCATCTTCGTATGGTTCGAGTTTACTTTACAGACTGTAGTACATCGCTGGCATTTCAAAATATCGTGAGATGAAAATTATAACGGCTGAATTTTACGTGAAATGTCAATTTTGATGCTGCGTACAAAAAAATCCCACGGGATAACTTTTGTGATTGGTCGGGTTAAATGTTGAAATAAAACAAATGATATGTTTGAAAGCGATACAACGGTATAAGATATAATATTAGATATAATTTATCGAACAATGGCTTTGTTTGAATCAATATTTCGCAATCAAAATGATTTGTTAGTTTATACAGTCGATTCATCAATATATTCTGCCATTTTAGCAGTTTGGTTTGATTGAACGCATGGATAGAGTTGCGAATACAATTGTATTAGAATACAATATAGGAATTGTAATAATTTATTGAACTCAGTTGACCTTTTGGATTTACATGCAGTAGCTTATTTTTATTTATACGTACAGATCAGCAGATCAGCAGAAGTCGTTACTCTGCGTAAATTGATTAATTTTATGGGCTTTTATCAACACTAATATAACGAACATAATACGTTTTTTGATTGATTGCAATTAAGTCAAGCTATAGGGTATATTTTAGTATGCTGTGAGCATTTTTTATGTTTCAAAATACCATCAAATCGATGCAAATGCTTTCAGCTACTAGTAAAACCAGGGTGGATTTCTTGGCACACTAGGCGGTAATGCAGCAAACATAATTTCACTCCGTGGTAAATGAAAAAAAAACAAACATTTTTATTGTTTGGACACGCTAAGCGGGTGAACGAATCAAGACCTATGCATTTTGAGAGCCAAGGAGGTCCCAGAAAGAAAAATCACGTTCAATGAATCAGATAAGGGAGTACGTGGGTTATGTAAAAAATCAGACTGACTGATCTAACGAATCTATGCTAGAACAGAGGTGTGTGGCATTCCATCCTCTCTGCAAATATTAATTAATCAATAGGAGTGGAGTGGCAATTTAGGCACTTCCTGTACCTTGACCGTCGCTTTATTTATTCGGGAAACACGCTATGGGAAAGTTAATTTGCGGTGAGGAAAGGAAGGAGTGAATGCGCGTTTATCTGGCGATAAGACAAACACATGTGGGTGATTGTGGTCACCACATAAACTACAAACTCGGGCCAGAGCCGAAGGAACTTAATAAAATTAGCTAGCTTACTTACCGTGGGAAATGGTCAGGAATAGATCTGCTGTAAAGTGTACAAGTGTTGCTAGGCTAAACTTTACTTCTACACAAAAAATAATTAATTATTGTGGAATGCAAATGACTATAAAAGAACAATTAATTATTGTTGGTTGGACTGTTTCAATCAATGGCTGTAGCATTTGCATTTTAGCACGCTGAATTAGTTGCAACATAATGTATTCTAAGAAATATTGGATTGCAATTATACTTTTAAAACAACGTACGATACAAGAGCAAAACATATGACGTCCTTTGAACTTAGTAAATAAATAAAGCCAAAGGTTACGAAAGAGAATAAATTAGTAAGGCGCGACGATAGTGTTTCACAGGGCTCCCATTTGGGTCCACCATTAAACGTTATTAAACGATTGTTACATATTGGTAAAGTACTCATTTAATTGAAGCACTGTTTTAAATCTACAATGACTTTAGAAAAAGCTTAAAATAAAAAAAGAACTAGGTATATTCTAACAGGACAAAATATATTTAGAAATGTTTGGTTGTCCATTTTTTTATGAACCAACATTCACCGTTTTACGTATGTGTTAACCGTAGGAAAGTTGGTGCGTTAACCACAACTTACCCGACCTTGTGCAACAACCTTCTAAGACAATTAAAGTATACATTTTTCTTTATTACCTGTGTAACTTTACACGGGTTCGTCGTAAAAGCACCTTATTCGTCATGGGAATACAACGATTTCAATATTCCATTATTAATAATAGCTTTATGGTTATTAGAAAATGGATATTGATATATTAGTGTGAAGTGCCGATTTCCTTTGAAATACGACTTAAATTGATAATATTGACAATAAGCTTTTGATTTTAACAACGTCTTAGGTTGAGTAAACCCCTAGCTAGGCAAGGTAATGTTAGGTTAACTAGATTAGGTCATTATAAAGTTGATTAAGATTCCCTGAACAAGGCGTAGAATAATGTTGCTAGAATTAAAAAAAGTTCACGATTCTAACACTTAATAATTTGTATCCTCAGAAATAGTCTTCCATAAATAATAATATTACGTGTCCAAAAAATATAGTAGTAATTTGATATATTATAGCGGCAGTGGTAAATGAAGAATGGGTCCATCAAGCAGGTATCTACCTACCTACCATGTGTACATTTCACCAGAGATAAAGGAATGTGAGATGTCCCCTGAAGGCAGCCACCAGCTCTCAATGCGTTATGTGCCTCCATCAGAATACAGTCGTAATACCCGCCGCGAGATGTTCACGCTGATAAAACCGAGTATGCTAATCACAGCTAAACTTGTGTTTAAAAAAAAACCACAATCTAACATCAGAGAGAATAATATTATGTACGATTTCCTAACTGGCTTTCGTGTGACTTGGTTTTATGTTTTTTTATAGCAAACTGCTAGCTGAAAGTTACTTTATTTAGTAGCAAGGTGACAAGGTGGGTGGCTAAGTTATGTATGTCATTTTTTAATTTAATAATGTTATTTTTAAGTTCTGCTGGTATTTTTTTAATTTAAAACTGTGGTTAGGCCAGTTGAGACGACTTATTTAAATAATTCTATTTAACCCCGCCCAAAATCAATTTTTATTACCGGTTAAACCGATTTACCAAGAAAGTAATTGTGACAATAGATTCTCTATTCGGTGGGGAACTTTGAAATCCGTTTTCCCCACATTCAAGCAATCTTCCGAACAGGCCTTCCATTGATATGCTTGGTGTAACTATAAGTGACCAGCTCAGGTACGGGGGCTCCATCGAAGCCAGAGTAAAGTTGGCCTCTCAGAAGCTGGGCGTACTGTACAGGGCCCGCAGATACTTTAATAATACACAACTGCTGACCCTGTACAAATCGCAAGTGCGCCCTACTGTCGAATTTGGCAGCCATCTCTGGTCCGGAGCCCCTAAATACCTGAAAAAAACCCTTGACTCTGTGCAGAAACGGGCGGTCTGTTTGATAGATTCCCCAATCTTAACAAACGGACTGCAATCTTTAGAGCACAGGCGTCAGGTAGGTATGCTGTCCTTGTTCTATCGGTATTACAATTGAAGATGCTCTGAGGAACTAGCGTCATTGATCCCTTCGGCACCGGTGCGTAGTCGGGATACACGCCAAACGCGCGCCCAACATTTGTACACGGTTGACATTTGTCACATGAGAACGGGTCGCATCTACGATTCGTTCTTAGGTTCAACAGCTCGGCTGTGGAACGAACTGCCGGCCTCTGTGTTTCCTCCCTCCTACAACATGGGACTCTTCAAGACCCATGTTCACTCCTTCCTCCCCACAAAAAGACCCTCCACACAGCATCCCCAAAGATGACATAGGCCCTGAGGAAAATTATTTTCCTCAGGGCCTCCTGTGTGGAGTTAATATAAAAAAAAAAAAAAAAAACGAAAATACTTGCAGAATACTTCAGATTTTTTTTTTTTTTTACATGTAATGTTTCTGAAGTATTCTAATTCTGAAATAATATGCCGCAATAACTAATTATAAAGACTTGTACGTCCTCCGAACAAATGCAAACACTAAAAACAACGCTAAAGCGCAGGATTTTGTAAATATTTATACAGGAACACCGTAAAGGGTTTGGTATTTTGCACGAAGTAAACACGCAAAACCAGCAAATAAAGCATTGATAAAGGGCTAAGGCTCTCGACTAGCAAGCTGGAGGTCGCGTGTTCAATTCCCGGCGTGCGCAAGTAAATTTTATTTTAATAATTTGTTTTATTAAGACCACCATTTAGAAATGAAAATTTGCTTGAAATGGCTATGGCCGTGTTTGGTGACCAGATCTGAGTAACGAGGCCTTTTTATAAATCAAAACTATTATTAATTATTATAAATAAATAAATTTGAGATGAACATACGGGTTGTATTGGACGGCTAATAATTAGGTATCAACATACCTATTAAATTATATGTATTAAAAACATACTTACACAAACAATTGTAAATCATTGATTTTTTTTATTTCGGCACATATAACGGTAAATATTTCCCTAACCTAAACATCGAAATTACACATCGTTTCAACTTAATTATTACAAGAAGCAACTATTTACGTCGTGATAGATATTTTAAAGATGCATTATAATTACATTTTTATTTAATCATAGTTCAAAATTTACCTTCTAAAACTAGTGTAGTGTAGTGAAACTTGCGAAAGTTTCGTTTCAATCTTAATATTTAAAAATTACGTAATTAACCCAAACTAAGAACCTAAATATCTATTTTGGCCATGTAAATAGTAGTTTCTTGCAGTAATTGTTGAAACAATGTGTAATTTTCATAATCCGCGCCTAAAAGTGCCGCGCTTAGAATTCTTCAAAATGATGCTTAAATTCAAAGAAAAATTAAGTTCATGGAATCAAATTCCACACATGACCAACTAACGCACGTCATAGACAAACTAAATTAGTATGTTTGATGATTATCAAGAATCTACTGCTTCATTAAAGGTTCTCAAAACAGAAATTGTATAGAATATGTAATGGACTATATGTATAAATAACCTAAAAAGTAAGAACAGAGATGTACAGAAAATTAGATCAACGCCAAGCCAAGTAACTAATGTTACAGATTAGTGATAAATTGATTTCTTACCTTCCAGTCCAATCACACTCATCTCCCATTATTCCAGCGGTGGCCAAGGTGACAAAATAAAATGCGATCAACAAAAATATGCACGGAGAACCCATCTTGGAAGTATGTATTAATCACCTCTGTTCAAAATCCAAATTATATTATGTCATTTTCAATTCACAAACACAGAAAACATTGTCATCTTCATCTCTTTTGATAATCCGAAAGCACAAAAAAACACAGCGTACAGACCAATAAGTTTTAAATGTCAAAAAATATTGAATCCTACATCATAAACATTGATAAAACTTTCTTTAAAACATGTAAACACGGCTGTATTTACACCACAGTACAGTTATATATTATTTTAACACATAATAAACTATTAATCCATTAAGTTTTTGGGTAAATAACTATTATAAATCACGAAATAAAAGAAAACATGGCCGCGCGAGAGCAACGACAGACACAACCCTCCCATGTAAACTTTTAACAACAACTGAAGAAAATAAACGAATTGAACTCCCGCGCGACCACTGTTCGCTTCATCGGCTAACGTCACTCCGCTCAGATTGAGAGATAAGTTTTCAGCACGCTGATATAACCCTTGACAACGTTTCCGCAAGGGTGTTTTTTGTATGATAAATAAAGCGCATTTAGAACGTTTTCGTCGTTTTTGTTAACAACACCACGAACGTATGAAAGAGATAACCGTATTATAGATTTCGTTCTTATTTCAGTACGTATGTGTATTATTTGTTGTGTGTAGGCAGGTAGGTAAACTTTTGAATATTATTCTTATATTTTTGGGAATTCCCTAAACCTGTCAAAAGAAACTTGAAATACTCTAATACATTTAAATGTGGAACGAATTATTAATTAAAAGGATTTCTAGCAAGAGGGTTGGTCGAGGGTCTCGTTGGTCTTTTGACTAGCAAGCCGGGTTTCTCGGATTCAAGTCCCGGCGTGCGCAAGTAAAATTTATTAGGTCAAATTGTGAATAACACAATTTACTCATTTAAAATAATATATGTAGTATATTTGTAACACGCTCCATCTTGATCGTGTTTGGTGACCAGATTTGAATAGGCAGGTACTTTCCCACCTTCCTCTTCCCCAACTACTTCCCTTTCCCACTACCTTCAGCCTCACAACATACCCCAATTTGGGATGTCATAGTCTCAATGGCTCCAGACGGTTAGGAGCAGTTGGGCCTCTTGTGCGGTTTTACATTAATCATTAAATATATATTAAATATTAATTAATTCCATTCTCCTGTCTATAATATTTTATGAGGTACCTGTTCAAAATATTTTCATTAAAAAATCGGTTCATGTAAAAGAACACATGATTCTATTTGAATAATAATTCGATTAAATCGACACACCATTCGATTAATTTATTGTAACGGAATCGAAACCGTGAAGTCATGCAGTGGGTTGTAGAACGGTTGAAGGATCTGAGCTTTCGCATCTTGTCTGTTGTGTGAACCGGATTCGAGATACGGATGCTGGGCACGCGTCTGTCGTATGGCTGGCAAGAACCAGGCCTGCGATTCTGGAGTTAAACGATCAATCGTTTTCGTATGCGCCGTCTTCGAGTGAAAAACTACTAGTCGTCGCGACTAACTTTTTCGAATGTTTCAATTTTACGTATTCTTGAGCGTCGAACGGTCGAAGTTGGTAGAAGAGATGATTATATTGGCACCCCTGTGAATATTGTCTATGTTCCTGATGTTTTTGGGATTTCTATGGTGTGACTGTCAAACAGACAACAGTTATTCGTTATTCAAAACAGAAATGGCTGCGGGACATATTACAAATTGCCAAAAGCAACTCTTAATTGAGCTTGTAAGCTCCGATAAAGACTTAGTTAGTGGGAAATTTTCACCCACTTTTACATTTGCGGAATCCGCGCGGTAAAACAAAAATTGACAGCTAGACTAGATTATGACAGCCAATTCCATAGAAACGCCAACAACCTACCACTCGCTGCCCTGTTTCTACTGGTTATACCCAGTAGTTGTTGTGTGGAATGACTTTTGACGTTTGGCGTCGAAGTATGTACCTTCGACCAATTTCGGGAATAGCAACGACGACCAACGTACGTACTTTCGACGGCGATTACGAGCGCCCTCGATTCAGGAATAGAGCCCCAGGGCCGCCGCGGCTATGGGTGCAAAGGTGACCGGGTATATCATCAAAATGACAATTCAACACACCTACAAAAAATGGTACAAAGTCATGAAAAGTGATGAAACAAAAACTAGGTTATATAGGTTACATAGGTAACTATTAAACATCGTTTTTGTTTCATCACTTTTAATGACTCTATATCACCTTTTAAAGATGTGTGTGAAATATCAGCGAACCTTCATTGATTCAGCGATTCTTGAAGTGTTTGTTTGCAGTTTATTTATTTTAAAGTGTATAATATCATTTTCGTGATTTTTTGGGGTTATTTCTTCCTTTTTTACCCAACATTTCAGTGTCAACGAACAACTTTACGGTGTCCATCATCATTGGAGGGTCCCACCACTTTCCCGTCCCGGTATAGGTGACTTATTGTCACCCCTTCGGGGCTCTCGCAAGGAAGATAATTTTTTGGTATAAATGACTCTACAATTTCATAAAAAAAGGACCTAGACCTCCAATGTCCCCGCATACTGGTTTGGTGGCGGTATGCAAGCGCCAAACATATACAAGAGGGGAATAAAAGTTGTTAAATGACATAATTTTTTAAAATATATAATGATGAGCTGGTGGAACAGGTTACTAAAAAATGATGATGATGTATATGTTCGGCCGGCACTGCGTCTCCTAAATTTACAAAAGAAATATATATGTATGTAAATGGTCTGAAGCTGGGGAGACAGTAAATGGAAAAGCTGCATCCCTCAGTGCTAGGCTGTCCCCGGGGCACGGAGCGGAAATCCGATCGAAGTTACTAGGCCTTTTTACCGCGTCCTTAAGCTGGGTAATCGGTGGTGCCTTGAAGACAGTAAGTGGGGAAGGGGGACAACCCAAGACCCCAATGAGAAAAGCGTCGAGTTCCAGAAGCAGGACGGAAGGTCGTGGCCATCATCAGGGCATTTGCGCATGTGTCCTCTCAGGGCCGGCTCTATGCGCGCGCAATTGTAGCTGTCCGCTCCGGGTGCTGAAATGCTAAGGAGCCAATAACACCTAACAGTTAACAGTGCTAACACATCACCCTTGAGATTATTTTTCATAAAAACCGTGCTACACAAAAATACAAATCATCCGAATATTATTGATTACAGTGATCACCTATTTAGGAGCGCCAAAATTTGATTCCGGCCCTGTGTTCACTCCTGCCGTTGTTCTAGACTAAAATTGAAAACACGACATTATTTTTTATATAATAGCATTCTATCGTCGTTTCAAACAAAATATTATTCTTATTTGTGTAAAGCAGGAAAATCATGCTACAATATGTTATAATATTGGCACCAGAGCTCGGAGCTGTTGTGGTGACAGCATTAATTTTATTACAGAACAGAACAATACGCCATAGTTTTAGATTTAACCCTCAGGATGCCAAACTTCCGCCTTACACCGGCTTACAAATATATATATATATATCCTATGTAGTTCCCTTGTGATATCTACGCTTATATTCAGAGATTTTTTCTCTCAAATGTTATAAAAAATATATATAAATATAATGAAGACATCCAAAAATATTCTTGAAGTACATAAATCCAGCTAAATAAGTGTCCTCCACGATAAAAATAAATTTATTTATTTATTTATTTATTTATTTATTTATCAAAAGAAAGTACATATTACATATTGGATGCTTTGCCTGTCCAACTAGGAAAGTTTCCCGTTCTAGGACAGACAAATTGACATGTTTAGTTCATATTATTACTGAAATGTACATAATTACATAACAAAAACCAAAAAAAAAAAGTTTCATTTTTCTCTGAAACTAAGTTGTGTAATAAAGAAAATGTATATAATAAATATAAGTACACATACATTGTTTTGTGAGAAGTAGATAAAATTAATCTGGTAGCATATATTATAATCGGATTTACCGAATTAACCTGGTAACATAAAATATTAAAATTTACAGAGTATGAGGTAAGCGTTGTAACTAGAATGTGTAATAAATTATGTGCATGATTGTTTTCACTGAATTAAAACATGAATTCAGAACAAATTATATTATACGGCAATACGAATATATACCGCGCTCATTTCTTGAACTACTGCTAAAATGTAAAAACAATAACTATATATATAGATAGAAATATAAACTATGGAACATAAACTATGAATATAAATACATAGTACCTGATTTAGTGCTACTTTGGTGAAATTGGTGCATTACTTCGTACGCCATATTGTGTTATGTATTTATTATAAATCATTACCGTAGTAGGTACCAAGTTTCACACAGAGTTAGTGTGCGACGTACAAATGTGATACGCTTTACAGTAGTGATGTACCTAATGAGCAGACAGGCTTCAGGGGCGCATAACCATAAATCTTAGGTTGAAAAACATCAGAAGTTTGGTGATTTTGTTTAACAGTTATACAGCATACGTTCACTTTCGACTCTCCCTAAGTTTAGAATCCAATCATTGACTAATTTACGCAGGACGCTTCCACTTTTCAATTTCCAAGAACCGGGTATAAGGTTGAACATTTTTGGACCTAGGTAAGAATATTGTCTTTGAGCAAGGGATGTCATAGTAGCAAGTGGAACTATTGGATTCCTCCCTGCATGTCGGGTGTTGTGATAATGTTCTACGGAGGGGAAGAGGTGACGATATTTTTGTGTGTATAATATAACTTTTCTTATAAATAGTTGCCTCACATCCAGAACTCCTATCTCTTTGAATAAATCATTACTGGGGTATCTAAATGGTTTTTTAAGTATGACCCTTAGTAGTGATTTCTGTGCTTTGGCTAAGGGGTCCAGAATTGATTTGGTACATCCTCCCCATCCTAAAGATGCATATTCAAGTAAAGAGTTGCACATGGCATAGTACATTAGTTTTAGATCTTTTGCGCATAGAATATTTCTAATCGCCATGAAAAGATGCGTGAGTTTTCTGACCTTTGTGGAGATTGAATAGATATGTTCATTCCATCTCAGATTCTTGTCTACAATAATTCCTAGATATTTTATGCTATCCACATACTCTAAGGTATTGCAATTGCAAGTGTTTGGGTCATTGCAATGGTGTATAATAATTCTTTGAGTTTCTCTTGGTTGTCCCGCTTGAGTTGCACTGAAGCAAATGAATTTAGTTTTGTCAGTATTGAGAGTGAGAAGATTATTATCTAGCCATTGTTTTACCTTGTTAATACCAATTTCTGCATTACTATGAACTTCATTCCAATTTTTGCCTTCAAATAATAATACTGTGTCATCGGCAAAGGTGATAATATGATCGGCAAATGAACTGTTACATAATTCATTTATATAGATATTGAATAAAAGTGGTCCTAGAGTGCTTCCTTGAGGTACACCAAAGTTTATATCAGCCGGATCGCTTAGAGTATCGTTAATATTCACTCTTTGGCTCCTATTTTCTATATAACTACCTAACCACTTAAGTAGCTGACCCTGAATGCCGATGCGCTGTAGTTTTTTCAAGAGAATTTTGTGTGAGATAGTATCGAACGCTTTGGCTAGATCCAAGAAGAGCGCAATGCATTTTCTTCCTCTATCTATATTGTTGGAGATGATTTTCGTCAGGTTTGTAATGGCATTTTCAGTGCTCAATCCTGGTCTGAAGCCATACTGTCTATTGGAAAGGATATTGTTTTTTTCAAGGTAATGACTTAGACGATTCTTTACAATTTTCTCAATAATTTTCGAGATTGAATTGAGCAAAGAAATTGGCCGGTAATTGTGTATCTGCGATTTATCTCCATTTTTGCGAAGCAGTATAACAATAGAGTGTTTTAAATGATTTGGAAATTTTCCTGAATTGAAGCTTAGATTGGAAATATACGCGATTGGAGTTGCTATGAAGGATTTAGTAATTTTTAGCAGAATTGATGAAACGTTGTCAGGACCACAAGCATTCGATGACTTGAGTTCGTCAATTATATTTATGACTTCGTTAGAAGTTGTTTGGATTTTGTCTAATTTATGACCGAAATTAGAGATTTTTAACTTAGCGAGATCGGATTCTGTTGTATTAAGATTGTTGAGAATTTTTTTCGCAAGTGTGACTCCCACTGACGTGAAATAATTATTGGCAAAATTCGCAATGGTTTTTGGGTCTGAGGTGTTCGCGTTATTGATGTTCAGTGATTTAATATCGGAAGATTTATTTATTTTTGTTTTAGTTATATTGCGAAATGCTTCCCATAAACGTTTTGGAGTACAGTTATTTTCGTAAATTATTTTTTTATAATAATTTTCTTTGGCCGATTTTATTAGTTTTTTGCAAAAGTTCCTATAATTTTTGTAATGAGCTTGTACTAAAATATTTTCAGGGCACCTATTTGCCTTTTTATGAAGTTGGTTCCTAATGTTAATTGATTTGATAAGGCCAGGGGTGATCCATGGCGTAAGTTTTATTTGTTTATGTGGTATGAGTTTATTGCTTGTATGTTTTGAAATATATGAATGTAATTTAGTGATAAATTCATTCATCGATGAGTCGGCATCAGTTTGGTCTAGAACATTTTGCCAGTTTTCTGAGCTCAAGTCTTCAATTAAGTTATTATAGTTTATTCTTGCAACATGTTTAATTTTAGCAGGATTAGGAGGTTTGTTTTTAAGGCAGAGTGCTGTTGTATAGTGATCTGAGATTGTAGAGTGAATGACAAATGAGTCAACATGGTTAATTTTTTTGACGTTGATGTGGTCAAGACAAGATTTACTCATGCCCTGCTCACGAGTAGGGCTAATAATTGTCTGAATGAACCCATTTTCAGTTAGCAAACATAGGTAATCGTTGGATTGGCGGTGGTATTCGGTAATTGTATTGATGTTGAGGTCGCCTATAATTATTTGCCGTTCTATATTTTTTGAGCTGTTGATAATTGATTGGAGTGAATTCAGAAAAGTGTCAATATTTTGAAAAGAGGGTGATCTGTATATTGCAAAAATACATAGATTATTATTCAATACAATTTTCAGGCAGTTGGCTTGTGATAAGAAAATTTCATCAACTTGAGATTGAAGTCCGTCTCTGATGTATACAACGATCCCGCTAGACTTATTAAGATATATGTTTGTGTGGTGTTCAGAGTAATTGTGAATAACTTTTGAGGTGTAATCTTTACTAAGCCAGCATTCCGATAAAATAATAACGTCGAATTGGTAATTGAATTGATCCAGAAAAATTAAAAAATCGTCAATATTAGAAATGCTTCTTATATTTTGGTGTATAATTTTAACGCCGTAAGCACACCATTTATAGTTATTTAGATTGTTCATATCATCAATGACATTCATGTTAAGATCTATGCCGGAATCATTTCCGGTATCATAATTTAATTGAATCATAAGTATGTGTTGGTTGTGTGTTGTATAGAAGTTGGTTCCCGAGTAATATATAATTAAATGCGATTCCAAATGTAGTTAAAATGGTAAATGTGCTTAATATAAATAATATAGTATAAATGTTGTAGTTAGATGTAGTACTATTAATGAGATAGCAAGAAGTAAAAACAAAATGGTAGCAAGAATTGCTTGATATCAAATGAATTAGAAAACGGTAGTAAATTATACAAATATGAGTAATATATAATAATATGGTGTAAATAATGTAATTAGATATAGTACTATGAAAGAGATAGCAAGAAGACAAAAAAATAATAATAATAAAAATAAGGTAGCAGGAACTGCATAACATACATAACAAATGAATACCAGAAGGGTAGGAAATGAAACAAGTATGGAGAAATATAGAGCCAGACATAAATGCACGGGTCAAGACATACCTCGAAAGAATAGCCATTAATTCAAAATTATCAAAGCGCAGCCAATTTGCTTTCGTCTGAGATAACAATGGCATTAGTTCCCTCGTTTTTACGAAGATAAATTTGCCCCCGTTTAATCCAAAAAAAGCGATATTGTTTCTCCTTCGCCGCTGTTCGTGTCTTGTACCACAGCTGTTTACCGCGAAATGTTAGTTGTTCTGAAATGAAGATCGGCGAGCAGGAACCAGCTATACCGATGTTTGAGGTGTTCAATTTGTCTTCTGGATTCTGTTTGTTTTTGTTGAAAGTTTTTACGTCTGTTAACAGGTTTTCTCTTGCTATGTTCGTTTTGAATTTAACAATGATTTCTCTCGGATGACTCTTGTTGTTTTTTTTTGCTGCGCGATGAATGGCATCAATGTCCTTTGTATCAGTGGAGGACTTTGTTGTTTTGCAGATATTGAAAAAAACGTCTTGCAGATTTTCTCCTTTGATTTCTGGGATGCCTCTTATTTCTATGTTGTTCGCTTTGAGTTCCCTTTCCTGCATGTCCACACATTTTTCCAAGACATAAATCCTAGCTTCCAGGGTTGAGTTCTTTTTAGTGAGTTCATCATTTTTTAGTTCGATGTCACGGATTCTAGCCATGAAATCCTCATATTGAGAACTCATAAATTGAATACTTTCAAGTATTTTGTTATTCTGATCTAGAATATCATTTTGTGTTTTTTCCAGATTGGACGTCTTGTTCATGACTAGATCTTGAATATCTTTAAGATTTGTCGGTGTCTGAGCGGCGAGCGCTGAACTAATATCCGTAACTTTTTTAATCTGCTCCAAAGGTTCAGTATCACTGATTGTCTGCAACGGGCTAGCAGCGCCGGGCTTGGCTGAATTGCAATGCTTGCAAACTTGTTGAGATCGCCGTTCTTGATTAAGTCGACGATATGTGTTCTCAATAATACCTCCGCAAGCCAAATGAAATGCGCCTTTGCATGCGGCACACGTGAATTTTAACTCGTCAGTACGTAGAGTTTCTGAGCACACTCGGCAATGCATCTTGAATTAATGTTTTTTTCGTACTACCCGCGTAAAGCAAATTTTATTGTTTATAGTTTTGCTGATTTAATTCGTAAGGAACTTTAAATAACTCGGATATTATAAAAAAATATTTTAGAACTTTGTAGTACGAACACGTAACACTCCGAGTAACTTTTAATTTGAGCGTTATAGTTTTTAAAATACACTTTACTACGGAGCAAGTTAATATGAACTATTCACAGGTATAGAGTATTGTTGAGCAAATTACATGAGGATTTCCTGTTAATAAATACAAAACTATCTACCAATCGAATTTATGACGCCAAAGGGACTTGAACCCGTGTCCTTTCGATTTCCGGTCTGCTCTGACCACTGAGCTATGGCGGCTTATCTCTTATCCGCGAAATAATTCAATATATACTAGTGTTTTATTCAACAATTACTGCTTGTTACATTTTTTCACCTGAAAATTTATTTTATATGAGAAAGGCATTGTAAGTGCTAACTCTCTCACTAGATGGCGTCGAGACAAATTGTCTACATTTTTTGGTGAAGATACTAGAACTTGTCAAATATTATTATTTTTTTTGGTAAACTAATGTTTAAGACAAGATTTTTTATGCATAGCACAAAGGATAACAATTATTTTATAAGCAATAATTATTAGCCTGAAACAGTCATCCACATTGAAAAATCTCCTGATAAAAGATACATGACGCCAACGGGACTTGAACCCGTGCCCTATGCATAAAAAATCTTGTCTTAAACATTAGTTTACCAAAAAAAATAATAACGAATTTATGACATTACGGTCCGTCCTCTCTGCCTACCCCTGCGGGAAAAATGCGTAGTGGTTAGTTAGTTAATTAGTTAGACATTGATTTTTGCGACGCGCTTTTTCACAGATAAAGCAAGTAGAATAACATTAAGATAAAATATAGATATATGATGTAGACATCTTTATAACCAGCCTCCCATATTTTAAAAAAACAAGTGCTAATCGTAAATAGAAGTATTTGAACTAAAAATGTATACAGAAAAAAATTGTTGCAAGAATTCTGAATATTTTATTCTGAATGGACAAATGCGTTGTCCCGGTAAAACCTGGGTTCAACTCCCAGTTGAGACCGTTGTCTTTTTTTATTTGCCGTGGCTTGTTCATGTTTTTTTTAGATTTGTAAGGATTATTTCTGTTATTTCACTTGTAACATATCCAGCTAGTAACAACTATACCTTGATGTACGCATGTTGTGAACATTTTAAATTTTAGTGTTAATATCTGTACACATCCCAATAAGAATTTCATTAATTTAGTAATTTCTAACACTCGGTAAATATTTCAATCAATGAAAGGGAAAAAATGTTTTTTTTCCTTGCCAAGCGAAAAAAATATATTTTAGTATGCTAGGACCATTTTTTAAGGTAAAAAACACAAATTCGAGGCTAGTGCGGTGAACTACTAGGAAATCCACGGTAAATGTCTTGGCACAGTAAGGGTTAAATAACAATGAAATTCGCGCTCCGTGATATATCACGTGTTGACTGTTTTGTGGGTGCGTATAGGCTTTACTAACTTTTTCTCACATTCCTTTCGTTCAGGGAGTGTTTTTTGACTTATAACAATCGAAAACATGTTATGTTAATTTAAATAAAATTATTTTTATTTTTGGTATGACTTAATTAGTAAAACCTCAAATAATGTAATGTAATATTTTATTATTGAATACAATATTAGCAAATCTTAAACGAAAAATTGAAATAAAAAATGAGAAAACGATCGGTCGCATCTAGGATTTGAACCCAAGACCCTCCCCTTGCCGGGGCTCCGCTATACCAACTGAGCTAATGGGTTATATTTTATATTATTTATCCCCTTTTTCCCATGGTCATATTTAACTGTATCATACTTCGAATAACAACTACCAACATTATCTTCATTTTCTCACCGAACATTTTATTAGCTGCTATCTTTATGTATAATAATTTTGCTTCCGAAGCGTTGTTCTTTTTTAATAGCCGTGCCATGAAATTTAAGCACTTATTGCAGCTAGGGTTTCGCTGAATATTTGTGAATATATATTTTAAAATATCAAACTATTTTTAACTTACAATTACCGATAACAGGGGGCAGTGGTAAATTATTATGGAATATTAAGCAATGACGTTACAATACACCTAGACTCGTTATTGTCTCACAAACTCAAGATAAAATGTCGCCAGTGAGAAAAACGATTATGTTTCCAGTAAATTCTTAATTCAAATGTTGTTTGTGTGACAAAGAGATAAATTCAAAGAATATGTGCGTATTAACGAAATAAACGACAGCGGGAGGCGTTTTTGTATTTGCGTCGAATACTTCATTCTAAATCAAGGGTGTGACTGAAATAACAAGATATCGCTTACTCGCTTACACTATAAGACGAACATGGAATACTGTATGAGACGACCTAATGCTATTAGTTCGTACTTATGTGTTAAATATGTTTTGCTATCTGGCTTTCTCTAATGGCGCTGAAAATCTTCGGAAAACTATCGAAATAATTGTATTTTTTATAATAATAAAATAATTTGTGTGTATTTACGAATGAAATCTTATTTCTTGGCTTTTACTAGTGTTTTCCGAGTAATGAAAACTTTTTGGAATTTTTCAACGCAATTTACTTAGAGTTAGCATACGACCTTACACGACGCGCGTGTGGCAGTTTAATACTAAAACTACGAAATCGAAAGCAATACAATTGTCTTGCTTCTGGCTTGCTAGAGATTTGAAACGTCATTGGTATTAGGAGGATTGTAATTGGATAATGAAAGGGGAAGGGATTGACAATAGTAAAATAGTACTAATTCAGACCAGTGAAAAATCAGTGAATATCACCAGAACAAGGACGAAAAAGTAATCCCGAAAACATATTTACAGCAGCAAATCTTTTATGTAAGTAATTATCAAAAATCTGATTGCTCAACATAAATTTTCTGTTAAGATATTATATTGTAGGTAGGTACTCTATCGCTTGTCTGAATTCTTGATTTGATCAGTTACAATTTTGAAAAACACTTAGATCCGAAAAAAATCGGGTTTAATTGAACCAGAGTTATAATCATTCACAGACAGACCCACAAACGAAATTAGAATGTTTAATATATTGTTTGTTTGTGATAATAAAAAAATAACCCAGAAATAATTGTGTAAAATAATCACTGCAAATGAATGTTGTAAATTAATTAACATTATTGTAATAATAATCAAGAACTTTCGAGGAACGTTAAATATGTACGTACGTATTATACAATTCGCTGTACAATCCTAATAAGTTTATAACCCTTTTATTATAAAAGTTAAATTCGAAGCACGGTATTTCGCAATTTTACCGTTTTAACAGATATTTTGTTGATCCGTACACAGAAGTGTCATCAATGAAAAATACTCTCCTCTCACTAACAACACAGTCTGAACATCAGAAAAAATGGATAATAATAATCTTTAATGATAATAATCTTTAGTGTATGGATCTCAGGATGAGATCTCATCCTGAGATCCATAGACTAAAGATTAACAAGTGAACGTGGTTCGTGATCCAAATACAATTTGAGTCTCTATTTCCATATAAAACTGTGTTTACATATTGATTACGAAATTCAAATGAGATGGCAATATATAATTTCAAGCAACATAGAGACAGACAGTACGACGAAAATCAAATGGGATGGTGACAGACAGACAGGCAGTCAGTAAGACAGACAGACCGCGTGCAAAATGGTCTATACTCGGTCCAACATTAGAACAACCCGTGGACGCGCATGTCTCCGCCCCTTCGCCCCACTCCTAAAAGGACGAGCGTTAACACATTTATACCCACTTTTTTAACAAATTAATTATTTAATTTATTTTCCTACCGATAAATAAAATAAAAAATTAAAACATTTTAATACATTCAAATAATGATGATGATAGTATTACAATACATATTGTACTTTATTAGGCATCAGATTTATCAAATCGGCTAAGAAATCAATCCAAAGTTGAAAATATCATCATTGCCATTAAAAAAAAAATTAATTTTCCTCAGATGATTCATTTGAAATTTCAAAAGCTAACGAATTATCATTATTGTCCTCTAGTTCATCAACAATGTGATCGATATTCCGAAATTTTTTTTCGATACATATTTATTATCATTGTCCGTTGAGGTTTGTGCACCACCTATAAACATAAAAAAAACCGATCAACACCAACATTCACAAATTTTATACATATATTACCTATCTATATCCTTGAATTATAAAAATGCATTGTTGTAAATCGAATAGTCATACAAATAACACATAAATAATGTTTACCTGTCCTTTTTTGTTTTTCGTAATTGGTGATAATGAATTCGGACATATCGGCTGAACATCCATTTTATAGCAGGGTCTGAATGGGTTAATTTCTCTAAGCGCGGGCACTAACGACTAACGAATTGTCAGCGAAGATTGCCGGAGATAGCCGAGCGATGGTGAAGGAAAGGAGCGGGGGGGGTGGTATGCGCAGAACGAACCTAATTTGGTACTCCAACAGGTCGTTCTTATCGTGGACAGAGAATAGAACAAATGATAATTAAATTCAAAATTAGGTATGTGGATGGTTTAATTTTCTACTTTATTCTGTGCTGAATCAAGAAAATAAGGTTATTTTTATGAACCTAAAAAGCTCTGTACAGAGCATTAGTGCGATTTGAATGAATGACATTGAAGCCAAATCTAGGGTGAGGAAAAATTGCCTGGCAGCCATCTTGTATGATAAACTTTTAAAACGATTTGCAAGTGTTGCAAAATGTTTTTTGTTTTTTTTTAATGCAGTTATAACGGCTTATGTGTTTTGTGGTATTTTAGCATTTTTCCTCTCACCCCGCGACTTCAAATCTTGTTCTCGAATAGCTCCGTCCAGGGCTTTTTAGGTTAACGCTTTTTTTACGCAGCAATTTGCTGAAAATACGCAAAAACGGAACCGAATTAAGATGATAAACTTCGCTTTGCGGCCCACACAAAAGGACGCCCAGGAAAAAAACGCAATTAATAAATATATATTTTTATATTGCGTTTTAGACGATAAAAGTAAAAGCCTGTATTGACTTCCTGATGATTTAAAAGACAACAAGAGGGACAGGGTTCCATGATATTTCATCAAAATGACAATTAAACACACCTTTAAAAAGTGATATGGAGTCATTAAAAGCGATGAAACAAAAACTAGGTTAAATAGGTTACATAGGTAACTATTTAACATAGTTTTTGTTTCATCACTTTTAATGACTTTATATCTTTTTTGTAGGTGTGTTGAACTGTCATTTTAATGAGATAATTGGTCACCGAGGGACAGAGATAATCAAGGTGAAATACATTAAAGCTCCACGTTTTATGCAAAGTCTAGCCTCTTAAATAAGAGACAGGAGACAAAAGAAGTAAATACGAGTTGCATTACAGCCCTGCTTATGACTCACTGGCTTATACTTATGGAAAGTTTATGGAGAAATGCAGAGAACAATCGATGTAGAAGGTTGGTACCTACCTATAAATAAAAAAGGCACCGCCCACGGTAGGTACTTAGTACTTACCTGTCCCGGTCCGAGCATTGTTTCAACGCTTTTGTTTAACGTCCAACGAACAATAGATGTATAACAAATGATATTTTAATAATTTTCAAGCTTTTCAGAAAAACTTTTCTGATGATACATAATATTGTAGACATTTGAAAGGACGCTAATAACGACAGTGTTTTGGTAAAACGTTACTTCAATGTTACTTTTTAATTGTTTAATATAGAATAGTCTTCAAAGCACAGCATGGTAAACAATTTTTCCTGATTAAGGCTTTTTTTTAAAAAGAAAGACGTACATTTCCGGGTTACGAATAACCTGACTTTTAAAATGTCCTACTACCACCACAGTAAGCTGAAAATGTTGCTTGTGTTGTGATGGACCTGGGTGGGACCCAAACGAATGGTCAAAAAACTAAATTTCTGTGGTAATATTTTTTTGATTATTTCGAGAAAATCGTGGATTAAATAACTCAATTTTCAAATCTGTCGTAAATTTAAATAGAATTTAAGTTTTGAAAATCATTGATCATTACAACTTTCATATAAATATCAAGATTTTTAATTCGTTACACGAATTTGTAAGTATTCTTTTTTGTCGTATCGTGTAACGTTTTCGTTTTGTGCACAAGCATTATTTTGACATATTTCATCAATGCACTAGCATAATTTTATATGAATACAAATGTGAAATATTCTGTATTCATATGAAATATGTCAAAATAATGTTTTGTGCACAAGCATTATTTTGACATATTTCATCAATGCACTAGCATAATTTGTACGAATACAAATGTGAAATATTTCTTTTTTTTGTAATTTATTTATTTGGAAATTGGTGACTTATTTCCAATCTCCCTAATAGTTGCCAATCATTATTCCAGGAAAGCACGTACTTAACAAGTTATCTAGCAAGGATATCAAGGAAATACTATATAAATGCATAGGATGTTCTTCATATTTGTATACCTGTATTTAAAATGTTGCTACAAAGAGTGGGTTCCAAGATAGAGTTTGTGGTAGTTTATCATCCCTGCCTACGGAATTACGGTTGATTGCTAGTTATACATTTTTCTAAGACAGAACATTCCTGAATAAATAAATAGTAGTAAAGGAATGTTTTGGACACTATTGTATTGTCTTCTGTATTGTACTCGTGTGATCCCGGCATTAGAAACACAAAACGTAGATACATAATATACCATAGAACCATAGTACAGTTTCGGATCTGAAACCTATAACCTGTGCGAAACTACTTAAGAAAAAGTGCCATTGAATTTATTTAAATTTGCATGTCATAAAAACCATTTTTTTAACAGATAATAATAATAATAATTTGTATGGCGCCGTTTTTGTGAAAAATCACCTCAAAGGCCCTGTAATTTTTTTAACATACTAGACTTTATATTATTCCGTTCAAACAAATACAGAAACTGACTTTCCTAAAGTTACTAACTAACTAAACATAAATTCCATTTTTTTTACAAATGTCTATTTCATAGTTAAAATGATTTAATAGCTAATGACAACTAAGGGTTATAACTAGTAGCTTAAAACTAAGATTCAATAGCTAGTGACTTACAAGTAAAACTTATAACTATGATTAATAACTAGTGACTTGCAACTAAGACTTATAACTAAGACTAACAACTAAGACTAATAACTAAGATTTATAACGAGTGACTTGCAACTAAGACTTATAACTAATGGCTAATAACATAGATTAAGAGCTAGTGACTTACAACTAAGACTCATAACTAGTGGCTTACAACTAAAATTAATAACTAGTGATATCATGATAAATATACATATTTTTATGACCTAGTGGGTATTTATACAAAACTGCGTTAATATGACTTACATCTATGGCTTAAACTAGAGATTTACAACTAACATACATATTTCTTTCACAAATACATATTATTCTTGTGTGCTGTCAATGTTATTAATTAAGTTATGTGTAATTAGATTTGCAACTGAACATTTTGTGTATATGATTTTCTGAAGAGATCGATAAAATAAAGTGTTATTAAAAAAAACTTATTTAATAATATTTAATGAAAAAAATAGAAATTCTCATGTCATTTAGCACTAATATCAATCATGCACATTGTCAATTACCTTTCAAATTATTTCGTATTTTTTTTACAAATCCTCTAATTAGTTATATGATCCTCATAAGGGAGTGGGCACAGCAGCAAATCTCCCAGATCCCAGTTGACATCCAATTAAGGAAGGCCGCGAGACAAGCCGAGGAGATGCAGCGATTGAACCAAGTGCACATGTGTAGATTATTCAGATACGGGAGCTTTTAAAACCGTTGCACAATCGCCCAAAACTCTGACAATTACAACACTGATTTAAAGTCGGATATTTTACATGATTCAATTGATAATATGGAATAATAATATAAATAACCTTTTTTTAAATAATCGACTTCTTTCTTCGTCCGGATAATGAAAATTATCAAATAAAATCAAAAGACTTTTTTTTTTAATTGTAAAAATAAAATTTAATTTCACATTCATATGTATTTTTTTGTTATTTTGACATCCTAGTTACTCCTTGAAATTGTTATATTAATTAATAAAAAGTTTTTGATATACAGGGTTTTAAGGGACGTACTTATATTATTTGGTGTAAAAAATGTATATTTTGGTATCTGGTGACTTTTTGCATCACTTTGTTCCAAACCTCAAAAACACGGTCATTTGCGCATTTCGCGTTTCTTCAGATAAAATTAAATTTGTAATGTCACTGTCCCGATTTGTTTTCAATTGTGACGAAATCCAGCCAATTCGATTATTTCCCTATTTACTTTGGTAAATCGACACTTCGATTTAAAATATCCCTTCGATAGTGCTGCAAATAAGTATTACTGCTTTTTTTACATTTTCATTACGCCACAGATCGATATTTGTGAAATCTACAAGATTGTTAGCAAATTTCGAAAAATACAATCGTAATACGTTCCTATTCCTGGAGGTCGGGCGGTTTAAAAAACTGTCAGCTGTCGTAATACTACCGTATTACGGCTGGTATACGTAATACGCATGCGCTTGATTATGAGTAACGTTTTCTACTAACCCGTTATTATACCCCCGTATTATTTATTTATTTATTTTTAAATTCACGCCCGGCTGCGGTTTTACATGTTATATTCTTATTTTTTTTACAAAGAACACAACAAAATCAAAAAGAAAACAAAGTCAAAGTAAAATCAAAAAACAAAATCAAAAAGGATTAAATTGCCAAAACTTAAATTTATTATTTTATTATAGAATATGTGTAAGACTGAAAAGGTTTTCTAATCATTCGAACGAAGAGACAGACCACAATAGGTCTTGGCGAGTGAACAGATTATTTGAAGAGAGGATATATCTGCAAGCCGAGGGCAATGTTACAACTTCGGCCATAAACATCAGTAGTTAATTAAATGATCTGAACCGAAAAAACGAAATTAACCTACAAAGCTTTAAACGCGTATTTGTTGAAGGGATTGTGAATCGGTGTCCGGTACGCCCAGCAATTAGTAAATGTAAATTAGACTTGAATTGGATTCGGACTTCTTCTTTGTCCATTCAGCCGTACATTCGTTCATTGAATGTTTTGTCGAATGTAATATACAACTACAAGTATGTATGTATACCTAAAACTCGGAATCGATGTGCGATTCATGTTATTACTAGCTCAAACCCAGGCACGATCAAGTGAACCAGATACCTACTTGAGTAGAGCCATGTCAAGAGTCGGAATAACAGAGTTTTTTTGGCCGTCCGTCCTCTCTGCCTACCCCTGCGGGGAAATGAAGGTTAGTTTGTTAGTTAGTAAATAATTTTGTTACGTAAGTACTTATCCGCTTGTCAAAGATCATCAAACTCTAATAAACAGAAAACGATCTTAAAGGTAATACTAAAAAAACATAGACTGACTGATACAGACCAAATATTCAACAGTTGTGACGTACTAGATATAGGTACGCCAATTATACGTTAAAACAATACTAAACTACATTTTGACAAAAAAAGTAAATTTCAACATACACAAAATAACACTAACAGACCAGTTAGACTAGCGTACAAAGAAAACATAAAAACTCCGACAGTAAATTCAAGTTTTGGACAAAGACCAATACCATGCTATAAAAGCTTTCAATAGTGTAAAATTTGAAATTAAAATTGAGGAAAGTAAAAATAAATTCACACACAAAATCACAAAATGGATTAAAGAACAAAAAAGACAATATTACCAAAATGTCATAGCATAAAATAAAAACAAAACCTACACGTAACACACAAAACCAATATAAACACACATCACTCACAAACACACAAGATTATTTTCAATGTAGGTATTATTTTTTAATTTTAAATTTATTATTATGTATTTTTAATTTTAAATGTATTATTTTCTCTTTAAATGTATTATGTAGATTATATTTTCAAATTATAAAATTAAGGCCTCAGCACGGGCAAGCCACCCAGTGAGGCCTACATTACTGGAAAACTTAAAATGTAAAAAATATTGTACACAATATAAAAAAAAAATAATAATAATTTTACGCATGACGCAGGAATATAATTTCAAATCACGCACCCATGCACCGTCAGCTAAAAATTAGTATGCTTAATTATATTACTTTCAAATGACATTTTCCCTTGATTCCTATGATCTTAAATTGCATATTTAATCATTTTTTTACCGCAAAATTATTCCAAATATTGCCAACCGTCTGGAGGCAGTGAGACAATTACATCCCCAATTGGGGTATGTTGTGATTATTAAGGTAGTGTGAAGGTGAAGGAAATAGGGAAGAGGGAAGTAGGAAAGTATCTGACTAAACAGATCTGATCACCAAACACGGCTAAAGCCATTTCAAGCAAAGTTTCATTTCTGAATGGTGGTCTTTCACCAGGGCGATAATAATAATAATAATATTTGGATGATTTGTATAGCGTCTTTTTTGTGCAAAATCACCTCAAGGGCGCTGTACAATTTTAAGATACATTTCTACAATGATCTATGTTATTACTAACTATATATGGAGATAATATACAGTACAATACTTACCTGGTAGGTCACTTAAGATTAACACTTAATTAACATTAACTAATTGTTTATTAGAGAAATTTAGATACAGGATTTAGGACATAATTGGAAAATTGGATATAACTGGACATTCTCTCAGGAATGGTATATTTAATTTAAGGGTATGACAGCTTAAAAGGGTAAGTTTTTAGTTTAGACCTGAATTCTGTTGGACTTGTTATGGATCTTAGTTCCGGAGGGAGTTTATTCCAAGCCTTCGGCCCAGATACTCCGAAAGCGCGATCACCAAACTAAGTATTTGGCTTGCGCTTAGTTTCCATCAATCTGCCTACAGCTGCTGCTGCTATCTTTCATTCTAAAATACATATTATTTTAACCCTAGAAGACTAATCTACGCTTGCGAGGCGTACACGTGTCACTAAGTTAAGTCCCGCCATTTTTGACTTTTTGAGGTATAGTACGCCTGCGAGACGTGTGTTTAGGCTTTGTGTAACTTTTAACTAAGTTTATGTGTTTTTACTTTCGTTCATTTTTCGTTGTAAGTTGATGTCTGTGTAGATTACTCTAAAATTATAGCTAGTAATTAAAAATATGATTACATTTAATGTTCGCCCTAAGAATAAGTAATTAATGTTAAAAAATTATAAATTATTTAAAAAAACATATGTTCAAGTTGATTTTACGGAGACTGATTTTTTTGTTTGCATATAAGCATTCTGGTTTTTTTCGTTGTAATAAATACCTATAATGGTAGATTTCATTGATAAAAATGTATTTTATTATTAGTTTATATACTCACCTTAACTTCTCATCGAAGAATAAGGCACAAGTATGTATATTTTGGCCTTCAGGCTGTCATTTATATATGTACGCCTCTGAGACGTATGTTAAAGCTTTATGTACCTCTAAAATAGATTAGGCTTCTAGGGTTAAATTAATGAATTGTGAAATAACAAAAGTGAATCAAATAAAACTTAATTACGCACGCCGGTATTTGAACTCGCTACCTCCTTATTCGTAGCCACTAGAGAAAAGATCGTAACAAATGAAAGATTGTAGATAGATTTATTAAAATTCATTGTATGAAAGCCCATTTTTAATGGACCCGCATTCTGCATAGAAGCTCGCTTGTATTGCCGTGTAAACAGTAATACATACCTACTCCACTCCTACATTCAGAGGCATTTTAAGTTAGGAGTGCCAATACTGTAAGCTATTGTTTACCCAGCTTATTCTTTCGCTTGTTTCCAGATCTCTGTGAGACGTGGGTATAATTTAAACATAACGGTTGTTCATATTGTGGTCCCGGATTATCACAAAAGCCTTTAAAAAAAGTTGTTTACTGCGTAGGTACCTGTTGGGTAAAATGGTTTTATATTTTGTGCAACAGGTACTTACTGAAGGAACGAGGCTCAAAAAGCTTGAATATTTAGCGATAGGGGAAGCGCAAAACCCCACAGAGTGGGTAGGTATCAATGTCCAAGTAAAATACCTAAGAAGGGACTTATAACCATGAAAAAAAATGTCCAAACAGTAGCACAAAAATGGCTGTCAAGATGGCGGCAACCCCAGACCGTTTCCATCCTTATTATTCGTTGGCTTAATTAAAAATAAATTGTTTAAACAAAATATTTTAGCCCCGGGCCGCGCTTCTGTATTTATTATTGTGCAATGCAAATATTGATGAAAAATAAAATTTGACCGACTTTTTTGTCATAAGTAATAAGCTCCTTCGTGAATACAATATTAAGTAACAGCACAGTTAAATATCGTACCCTAAAACATGTCTAAACAATCAAATAAATTTACGTAACAATTTTATACTCGTTGGCTGAACACGCGGAATCTTTGATAATTTAAACTTTAAATTGAATGCTAATATTTATTATTTATTACATTTCAACAATGGAATCACACGTAATACTGGAAAGACGATTCAAATTTAACAATGTAGTTTAAAAATAAAAGAATGAATAATTTATATGTTTTCTATCTCTGTATTATTTGGGCACCTCCTCTGTTTATTCTCTATTCAATGGTAGGTATATCCAAAATCACTCATACCCTAATTTGTGATTTTCATTCCTAGATAAACAAAGCGTTTGGTAGGTACCGTAATATGGGGTAACTTTTGAATCGGGTGGCGAATTTGATCATCGGAAACAATGACACTTCGAAAGTAAGTGTCAAATTAGTTAGTTTCTAGTTTTATTCTAACATATTGTCGGTTGAAGTGTGAAACTGTTTTTTTTTAATATTTTTTTTAATTTATTATAACACGTTCGTGTCATTTCTATACCAGTGTGTATCGATGTATTATATAACTACTGGAATATTCAAACTCACACTTTTTTTTAAATTGTTTGGCATAGCCTATAAAAATGGTATATAAAATGGTATACGTAAATTTTAAGCTCAGAATTCCTATTGATTTATATTCCTATGAATCGATTGCATCTAATAACACTGTCTGACAGGAGAATTATTGAAGTGAAACTTCTTTAGGCGCGTAATGGATTTTCGAGGACGGAGTAAAACCGAGTCAGGATCGACACGAAAATGCGGGTACCCCCACCACCGCTCACCGTTCACTGTCCCTCTCTCACCATATGCGCTTGTTGAGGTGGGGGAGCCGCTCACGAACGTTCTCTCTCTTCTCTTCTTTCCTCTCTCTCAGACAACAGCGAACTGCGCCACGCCAAGCATCAGCTGCTTGGTTAGTATACTGCGTCGTGAGTGTAATACGAGTGAAATACGTAATTGATTGTGGTTCATACGGTTTGGTACAGAATTTCAGTGTTAAAAATAAGAGAAATGAAAATAGAGAGAGAGGAATACTAGAAGTTTCACTTCTGTCTTGCGTAGGCTTGACACACCCACTTTTTTTCAGACCTGGTTGTGTTACACAGAGTCACACTATTAAATTCCATGTGCCGACTAGGAATACAAGACAAAATATAACATTCTTCTGCAATACATACACGACAAACTATCAGACACACTCACTGACCAATAGGATTCATGATCTGGGCAACAAGTTTGGGGGTGGTATTGATTTATTTATTGACTCCATTTATAGAACTAAGCATAATCTATACCAACACTTTGTCGAATCCTACAAATTAGAGTAGCGTTGGTAAATTAATTTTAATGATTTGTCTTATATTTAGTGTTGTTGTAATTTCTTTTTTACTTTATGTTACTCTTACGTTTTACATTGCTTCATATTTAGTTTTTTTTTTGATTATTTCTTAATATTTTCTCATTATACTTGTAATCACAATTTAACAATTGTGTATTTTGTACCTTCTTTACAATGAATTACATCTATTTACTGTCAGTATCTCCTGTATAATACAGATATTCTCCTATGTACACTGCATCATGTATCACTTCTATGTAAAAACCTTTTTAGGCGCCCCACTCCAAAATGTGACTTGGATCGCGGTGTTTTTTTTCTCCAAACAGATATATATACACGGTGTCCGGAAACTCGTAGTACAAGCGGGAAACTGGAGAATCTACACCACATGGGGAACCCAAAAAAACATAAAGTTTTTTGATTTGAGCATTTTCACAAAAAAAAAAAAAAAAAACAAATATTTTTCGGCTATTTTAGGGTTAAAGTTTTTTCTGGTGTTTAGGGTTGAACAACAGATGTTTTAACACTGCAGAGCAGAAATATTTTATGATTACATCGGGTTAAATGAAGGGTGATTTCAAAATAATGCTTCAAATCCGAGTTTCTTCATTTGTTTTACTTTCAAATAGTTTTAATTAGTTGGGTACTTTGATCTTCAGTAATATTTTATAAGAATTTGATTAAAAAAAAAAAAAAATCAACTTCAAACTCGATTTACTCGATAACGAAAGCTCAAATAAAAAAATATATACTACAAAATCGACTCCAAATGTGATGTAGATTCACCAGTTTCCCGCTTGCACTACGAGTTTTCGGACACCCTGTATATATATGTAAATTTAATACAATAGCTTAAACATGACATGTACAATAAATATTATATACCTACTTACCAAAATAATTGCATAAATGTTGTTAAAAAAAATTATTTCGTTTCACCGTTTAAAATTGACAAAGTTACCCATTTTACCGTACGTACATTATATCGCAACCTTGGCGGCGATTGGAGATCTGCAAAGAATGCAATGTTGATGTAAGCGCAAAAAGTAAGGTTAAGAAATGAGCGCTCAAATGATTTGAGTTTGTAGAGCGAATGAACGAAAAAAGGAGTAGCAAGAGAATATATGATGTGAATAGTAGAAAAAGTCGGGGACGCCCGAGGAAGACATAACTTGATCAAGTGAACCAAATACTTAAGTCGGGTCATATCAAGAGTCAGAAAACAGAAAGGTATTCATGAGACGATGTATGAATGTGACAGAATTTGAAAATTAACTAAGAAATTCGATGATTTCTTCAAATTTCCTGAAACAACCCGTCCTTAGTATTTATTTATTCTTCAAATGAAATCTCTTAGCAAACAAATTTTAGAACAAATGGGACGTAGGAAAAAATGTTGTACTCTTTAACATTGAAGCGAACTCTCGCCTTATGAACAATCATACATGTTTTACAGCGGATAGCTGGTGATAGTAATACAAGCGTGTACGGGGACATGTGGGTATGAGCAGTGGCGTACCGACAAATTCTCGACTCCCGGGCAAGGTCACAATGAACGTGAATGCAAATATATAAGTAGGTGCCTTATTCAGAATATATATAATCACATGAACTAAGACGTATAAAAACTCAGTGTTATTAAAATCGTCAAACGTCGCCCTGATTCACGCTTCCGGATGAAGCCACAAGTCTCTTTAAACCATTGGATTACCTCCCGAAGTTAGCGCACTTTATCCCCGGACACATATAAGATATCAAAAACTCGGTACGAATGGCTATCCCAACAAACCCGTAGTTTCAACAATTCGCACATTTAAAAAAAGAAGAAAATAAAAGAGAAATGTCTCACATATTCCAATGAGAATTGGACATTTCACAGATAATTCTGATCTTTTTAAAATTCATCTGCTTGACTATATGACCATATTGTAGGTACTTTCTGTGGTCTAGAAGTTAGAATTTTAGATGACATGTTTTTTGGTTGTCCCTCTCTAAAAAACATCTTCTCGTCTATTGAGCCCTGGTCTCTAGTCTCTTTCAACAGACGTAATCTTTCCAACAAGCTTTCTATTGATATGCTTGGTTTAACTGTAAGTGACCAGCTCAGGCACGGGGACTCCATCGAAGCCAGAGACAAGTTAGCCTCACAGAAGCTGGGTGTACTGTACAGGACCCACAGATACTGCAGATAGTACACAACTGCTGACCCTGATAACTTTAGAGCACAGGCATCTGGTAAGTATGCTGTCCTTGTTCTACTGGTCAAAGGGATATTCTCCGAGGAGCTAGCGCGATTGATCCCTTCGGCACCGTTGCCTACTTGGGAAACTTGCCAAACGCGTACCCATCGTGTGTAACAGTTGACATTTGTCACACGAGAATAGGACACTCACTCATATTCACTTCAAAATTCGTTTGGCGGCTCCATCTCAACTGGCTCTAATGAGTTGGCAATATGGCAGATGCTCTTCAAGACAAATTTCATTCAGTTGCTCCATATCAAAAGGCTGATTAGGCTGGCTGAGGGAATACAAAGAATAAAAATGCAATACGTATGCACGATGATGTCGTGTCTCACCCTGCATGCCGCTTGAAGACCCAAAAACCCTTCTGGATGGAAGGACAGAGGTTCCTAAGATTACCTCTCACCCCAGAAGATATGTGGAAACTTGAGTGGCAATCGGCCGACGTGAGAAATACCAATTTTGTGCACGACCATACTGAGAAACAGCCTGGATTATCACTGCCTCGTAAACTCTGATCCGTTATCAAGCTGGTTTCGTAGCTGACATGTAACACCTAAATTCTGTAAAAGTGTATTTATTTTATTTTTAAAAATAGCGTAAAATCGACATCCTTTTTAATTGATTTCTTAACATCCTTAAAATCACATTTTTGTGTAGTGGCGACTTCTCTAGGTTAAACAATTTGGAAGGTGGAAATGGGTCACCTCTACCATAGGTCACCCCACCAAGTGGTTAGCTGCGTTTGGTGACCAGATCTTGGGGATGAATGCGGCTGCCCACTTACTGTGTGGCGAGCCGGATTTGGAAAGATTGGTTTAGAGAGAACTTTTTACCTCTTCACAGAGACTTTCTCGATCCATCATCTTGCACCGCAGTGAGAGGGATGAATTCAAACGTCCGACACTCCTGGCCACACTGACCCCCAGATTCCTACCCATCCCTCATACGTTTTTCCTTCCCAGATCTTCCACTCCGTCCACACCTTCCTCTCCTTCCTTTCCTTAAAAATAAACCACCACATTGCATTCCCAAATATGACATTAGCCCTGGGGGAAAATTTCCAATTTTTGTCTGCGATTTCTGTGCCGAGCTAATAAAAAAAGATATTTTTATTATTTATTGATTTAGTTTATATAACTTTTGAATATAAACTAATAAAAACTAGATAATATTTCATTTTTATTTTAAATATTTTACAATAAACGTAACATTTCCTTTTAAGGCTATGCACTACGTCGTGTGATATTTTTAATTGAGCCGCTATCAATAACAACCCTTACGTAGATGGCGATAAGGTTTAAATTCCCGCTTAACACCATCCGCCTGTTTTGATTTATGCAAGAAAAAAACATGGCCAAAAAGTGCCTTTTATTTTATTTTGTGGATGTTCAGGCGTAAATATTTAATTTTTTTTCTATCATTTTATAAATAACTTAATTTCCCACATTATACAATAAAATGATAACCGAAAATGGGTTCGTAAGTAGGAGATTTTGAACTTTAAAGCCGTTTTCATTGGCCTAATACATTATTTTTTTCTGGGCTTATAAAAAGACTTATCTAAAAAATACTCGATTATATCAAAGACCAAGGTGTATTCTACTCGCAGTATTTAATTAAAGCATCTGATACATTTCTAGGCGACCAAATTTTCAAACCAAAACACACATTATTTTGCATTACTACGTATGGCATCGCCTTAAATACATTCATTCTTAAGACTTTCAAGCATTTCATCATACATCTTTAGTCCTTTGTACATTAGGCAGTTCTGTGATTTTGATTTCTTCAAATGTGGCAATCTAATTCTATTTACCTTTCTGGTTTCGTAATTATGAATATCTCTATTAAAAACAATTTAATCCTTAAAATATTTTGGCATTTGGTTGTTCATGAATTTATTCACAAAAATTAACCCATTATTATGAATGAGCTCTGTAGTGTTTCCATTTAGTTTATTTCTTAATCTTCTAAGAAAATTGACTTTTTTTGATACCTTCTTTAGCACGTATTCAAAATTTGCTGTGAAAGTGAGTTTTGAATCGACTATTACACCCAGGTACTTATTTCATTTACTCTATCAGGGATACATTTGATTAATCATTTGTGTTTCAAGAAAATTTGTTATTGATGCTTTGTGAAGCGCCGAGTCGACATTTTACGTAAATTAGGCTATAAAAAGATATGTATTTGAAAAGGATACTGATTTTTAATTTTAACAAATTCGAGACCCGGGCCTCTGCTCTCTGGTGGCTGCCCGGGTCCCCTACCCCCAGTTACGTCACTGGGGAAAGGCCATTCTCGACAGACAAAGTGCTTAGCACCATTGCTAAACGTTCTCTAGGGAAGTTTGAATTTACGAGGCATTTCTCCATCAAATGACTCTTTCGCGGTTAGGGTAGAAATTTATGAGCGTAACTTAATCATGAGAACATCGCATCAACATCATTTATATTTATTAATGCCTTCATAAGTTTGTACATTGTATAATAGTACGCAATCAATATTGCAACTAAATAAAAAAAAACTAAATACACAATACCTTTAATTTTTAACAAATTGCCATATGAATTAAAAGAAAATTGCTCCATTAGTAAATTCTTTTTAATATTAAAATCATGGCTACTAAGGAGTAACCTCATGTATTAAGACTTTTTTTTCCCCACAACACTGTTTCTGTATTTTCAAATTTAAGGTATTACACAATTTTTTATTTTTATTTTTTTGTTTTTTTTTGTAGAAATGTATGTATTACTACGCTAAAGCGTTGATGATTATTTTAATTTTATGTACTATACTATTATTATAGGTGCAACTAATCTCCTGCTGACAAGCTACTTGCAGTAGCTTAGCGGGTATAAATAATATTGTATGTAATCTTTATACAAATAAAAAAAAAAAAAAAAAAATGCATCTTAGTAATTGTTCCTTCATCCTCACAACTTCCCCCCAATTGGGAATGCCGTAGTCCCACTGGCCTCGGGAAGTTGGAACTCTTGAAGCGTTCAGATAAAAATTAAGGCGACATAAGACTTGATGATTACATTTTAATTATTTCTGATGAAATATTAAGAAACATCTCAAATGTTTCTAGATGGATCCCTACGCGTGGAATTTACTTATATTTTAGATTAATAAATACATAACCTTGCCACTAAAATATTTTATTTAAAACGGTATGAACATTTTATAAAACGTTTTTCAACTATAAAATTAGCGGTAAGCACCAGATTTAACTTGCCGAGGGATTAGAAACATTTTAGATATTAGTAATAATGGTTCCATGATAACTCAACACAGTGACAATTCAACACACCTTTAAAAGGTGATTTAAAGTAATTAAAAACGATGAAAAAAATAAAATATAAGCCTAACCTAACCTAACCTACTTAACGCAGTTAATAAAGTTTTTGTTTTATATAACTTTTTAAAGATGTGATGAATTATTATTGTGATGATTTATCCGGTCACCGTAATAATAATAATAATATTCTTCTTTTGTTGACATTTTTGTTTTATTTTTCGTACATTTGTTTATTTTTGTCTACCGGTCTCGAAACAACCGTGTCATTAACTTTTCTTTTTTGGGTGTAAATTTAATGTTATTATTATATTAAGTTTACATATATGTATTTTTCAATTATTTAATTGTAAAGCTAATGCCCTAGTGAGATGTGCAGAGTATTTTTTTGTGTTAAAAACTGTTTTTTGAATAAATAAACAAATAAGTTTATCAGAAATAATTAAAATGTGTCTTATGTCGCCTTAGGAGATAGAACTTTGTGAGATATACAATTCCGTAGTACCTACATTATTTTAGGGTAGGTATCTCATAAAGTTTAGCCAGCGTTAGCAATGTAAACTTTCAAAAATATTTTTTTACAACTTGATTACAAAACATCGACTTTTCTCTACTTTCTATAAGTATAATATGCATGGATTATATACATGAACCTTCCGGGAGAAATTCTCTAAATGAGTGAAAACCCTATCAAAATCCTTTGCGTAGTTTAGAAGAAATAAGCGCACAAACAGACAGACACGGATCGCGACTTTATTTTATACTGTTTAGAGAAGACTAGCTGACATGTACCTGGTGTTGATGGGGGTTATCCTTGGGAGATAGATATATACGGTGACCGGGTATGTCATAAAAATGACAATTCAACACACCCACAAAAAGTGATATAAAGTCATGAAAAGTGATCAAACAAAAACTAGATTAAATAGGTTACATAGAAAACTATTAAACCTAGTTTTTGTTTCATCAGTTTTAATGACTCTATATCACTGTTTAAAGGTGTGTTGAATTTCAATTTTGATGAAATATCAAGGAACCGATATATACCACCCCCACAGACATAGGAATTAATAGACGAGAAGATAATGGCGAGGGGTAAAATCAACTGTTGAAGAACGAAGGGGGTAAAGCTGACTGTGATACGTCAATAAATCAATCTGACAGTAAATAGGCATCTCGCATTATAATATCACCATTTAGTTCTTAAAAGTAAAATCTGCTTTTGAATGAATAGACATTTTTACATGGGAGCGCAAATTACTCGCCACGTTATGAACTAATTTGCAAAGTCCAAATTCGGCAAAGTAAATTTCTTCTGTTTGCAGAGTCGTAGTTAGTTTCAGAGTATTTAGTTAAGACACTTTTACAAATGTTTCATAATTTACTTACCCCAGTAAATAACGATGAGCACACTTGAGAATCGCTACATTGTGATGTGATAGTATATGTTTCTAAAACTGATCCATATAATACGGTGTGAATAAGCTTAAAATAAAGTAAAATAATGCTTACTTATGGAATGTAATACGACAATTGGGTTTATTCTCTTTTTCACATCTATTTTTACAAGTTTTCATATCACAAGTCAACATTTTGCCGTGTTATTTCGTAAAATGAACCGATGATGCCTCGACCATAGTTCGCACAAGAATGATGACGTCACGTTTTCAAATTTCACTTGAGGCCATACGCGAGCCCAGCCGGCTCCAATGGAACCGGTATGGGGAGTGGGGATAATACGCTTTTAATCACTTAGGGCAGGTCTACTAATATTCATATGTCTATGACCACCCCGAACTTTTCTATAGTCCTTTTAAACATATACAATTCCGTAGTACGTCGTTTGGATGTATCTCATATTAGCCAACGCGCAACGTTAGCAACGTAGGTGCCCGAATTTTTTTTTTAAACCACGTTTTTCTACTTTCTATAAATATAAAATGAATATATTATACAGGGTGTTTGTCAGGAAACACTGGTTAAAGTATGTCAAGTACGTCCCTTAATACCCTCTATGTATAAACCTACCGAAAGAAATTCTCTAAATGATAGTGAAACCCCTATCAAAATCCGTTGCGTACTTTAGAAAAATTAAGCGCACAAACAGACAGACGCGGATAGCGCCATTGTTTTATACTATTTAGAGATAATATAAACATTTCCATAAACAATGTGTAATTAATTACAGTATATGATTTCACGTAGTATAAAGTAACAATCACAATATGTACTATGTAGTTATTTATAATTAATATTAATATTATTTGAAACAACTGATTAAAATTATCCCAAAAATTTATGATGACCTCTCACCGTTGGTTATAAAGAAAGGAACGGGGGTCAGGGCATGTGCTGCGTGTCTCACAGGCGGTGATCTATCGATCTATAAGTCTACAGAACCCCGAGACCGAGGCCCGGGGATCAAAAGACCCGGGTCTGGTCTAACTGACCCACGTCCGTAGATCTCAGTCAATATAATTGTCCTAACACGCCCTAGTCCATTACCTGATCACGTTTGGTTATCTGTTAACTTCCTATGTATGGATGGCCACTAAATAGCATGCGTCGGTAATGTTTGGGAAAATGGGTAAACGTTTCACACAATACATTTATCACTTTTAAGTAGTGTAGGGGTATGGTTGCCGTTATAGTTAAAACCACTAAATAACTCTATCTGCGGTATTGTAACATACTTTTATGCGGTGAAATTAGAATAAAAAATATTGTTTGGGGTTGTAAACGTTAACCGACTATCCGGTATATTATATCGGATAGTCGCAAATCACTGCATTTCTATTCCGGCTGTCAGATTTATATCGGCTGGCCCCTTAGTATAACGTCAGGTTAGCGCGGCAATGTGAAAAATGCCCGAATTTTTTGACGTATATCGCGAAGTTAGTTAAATATCGTTTTGTCGGGTACTGAAAATGTAAAAAAACAGTAATATTCATTTGCAACACTATCGGAGATATTTCAAATTGAAATATGGGACGCGTAATCGAATTATCATATTGCATCGCAAATAAAAAACCCGGGTCAATGTCATCAATAATGTCATTTTTAGTGACGCTTGAAGAAACGTGAAGTTAAAAATGATTGTGTTTTTGAGGTTTGGAACAAAGTGATGTGAGTCTAAGGACGGGTTGTTTCGGAGAATTTGAACAATTCATCAAATTTCAACGTTCATTTTCGGGTTCTGTGAAAGACTTATTCAAGTTCTGTTTTTATATCATTGTGGGCTAGTTGCTTGACAAAACTGAAATTAAAACAGAACTTGAAAAAATCTTTCACAGAACTTGAAAATGAACGTTGAAATTTGATGAATTGTTCAGATTCTCCGAAACAACCCGTCCTAAGATTTATACCCGAGCGCTATACCAATACTGCAGCGGCGTATTAGGGAATCTTCATAAGTAAGACTGGTATATAAGTAGCTGACAGCGCAAAACCTTTTATTGTTCCTACTGCAACTATTCGTGTTATGCTACAGACGATTAATTTTATAATTTTGACTCTCTGACACATTTATTGCAACAATGAAAATACAACGGATATACCTATTATCGTGTGCCTATTTATATGAGTTTTTCCGCCTATTTGTTTTTATTTATGTGAATAAAATGTTTTAAAATTAAATTATAGTATTTTAAAACCAAAATCTATGGGTCCTATATAAATATTTTCCGTAAATTTATTATTACTTCTGAAGAAAAGCAGAATTTTTGGTAATAAAAAAAACATAAATTTCTTGCGGGTTTCTTTTGTAAAGCTTTAATTGGTAGTCGTTAGATCTCCAATCAATAGTAGGGTGGGTACTGAGGTTTGTAGCGTATATTACAGGGTGGCTGATACTTTATGTGAAAACCAGGAAAATAAATGTGTAGGTAGGTACAGTTGTTTTAAAATTATTTTATCGGGTTTTCATCTTTTTAATTTCTTAAAAAATATTATTACACAATTTAGACATTTTAAGAAGATGTGTGCTAGATAAATATTAAAAAAAAACAGATCCAGAACAACTTTTCTAAATGCTCCTCGCTAGAAGATCCTGTACTGAGATGAACTAAGTTTTGGATAGAGAGTTTTCAGCGACTTCCATGGTTCAACTTTAAAGCGAAGCTTAGTGCCAAATCAATATTTTGATTAATCTTTATAACGAATTTGTGCACATTATGAAAACAAAAAAATATGCTTTAGATAAATTGAAGGTTTTCCTATCGCTACGCTTGAGTAGAAAACAAATAAATATATAAATTACTCAATAAAAAAATATAAATTCAAACTACTAAAAAATATATTTTTTAATAGAAATGTATGAACGCATAAAGGAAACAACTTTTAAAAAATACAGTATTATAGCTAAGATTATCTGTGACAGTTTCACTTGATTAACTTTTTTGCTTTCTTATAAAATTATTTACAAAATAAATAAAAACCAGTTTTTTGTTAGAAATCGAACGTTTCTAGACTCAGTTTGTCAAGCGATTTTAATGCCTATTACCTAAGATATAGGGTATACCAAGAATATACACATTTTTGGCTTGTAGCTTCCTCTTAAGCTTCGGATCAACTACTATGACGATTTTTTTTAAATACTAGTCAGTTTTATTCCGATAATATTATAGTAGCCAAGAATTTCTGGTCTTTTGATTTTATTTTTTTGTTACTAGGTGATAGTATGTTGTATATCTTTAACTCTACAGCTAAACATTCAGAGCTTCTTTTTTCCAAATATAGTATTCCATTATCTAATGGTAAATAAGAGAGAGATTGACAGAAGCAAACTACATCATCTTTTCACGAGGGCTTACAAATAAACAATATAAAATACAATGGTAGTTTAGTACACCGGCACCCATTGGAGAATAATTATTATTGACGAAAGCGAGTTAAGAGTGACGTCGCACCTCATGTTTCAGCCTGCAGTCTACATGTATATTTTCATAATAGATTTTTGAAAAACACCAATACTTAGGGAGAACTACCTTTACAAAACACTGCATATTTGAGGAAATGCACACGATTAAGTTGCTGGTAAGTGACAGAGCTACGTTGATAACGCATTTTATGTGCGATCGCTTCATTCGTATGTATATGTCTCATCTATATGCAGGTAAGTATGTTTTCTATATCTCTTTGTAAATAATTAGATAGAGCCTAGGATTATATTTGTTCAGCACCCTCGAGGTGATTATTAGGTGGCTATACTAGCTATCCAATTATTATTATCATTCTGTAGTTATTCGCATCCATTACCAGTCACTGTGTACACTGTACGCTGGAGGATCGTGTCTCAATATTTGGGGAAATCATGACTCGTATTAGAAATATTGAAGGTCGTCCACAGCCCTGGGAAGTAGAAACTAGGAATTCGTGTGAACAATTATGGAGGGCTCGTAAAATACTACAAAATATATGGCTACCTTTGACCTCAAAAATTACACTCCTAAAGACGAGCCTTCGTATTGTTGTTATCTAGCAATGGCAGTGGTGTCTCGTGATTCCGTAGAGGTCTAAGATTGTAAAAATAACACGTACAGTGAGTACCTATATATTTGTTTATTCATATATTTGCTAAAACAGAAAAAATACATGAAAACACTGACATCTATAAAAAAAAAAAAACTCGGTCCAACTTTAGAACAACCCGTGGACGCGCATGTCTCCGCCCCTTCGCCCCACTCCAAAAAGGACGAGCGTTAACACATTTAGACCCACTTTTTTAACAAATTAATTATTTAATTTATTTTCCTACCGATAAATAAAATAAAAAATTAAAACATTTTAATACATTCAAATAATGATGATGATAGTATTACAATACATATTGTACTTTATTAGGCATCAGATTTATCAAATCGGCTAAGAAATCAATCCAAAGTTGAAAATATCATCATTGCCATTAAAAAAAAAAAATAATTTTCCTCAGATGATTCATTTGAAATTTCAAAAGCTAACGAATTATCATTATTGTCCTCTAGTTCATCAACAATGTGATCGATATTCCGAAATTTTTTTTCGATACATATTTATTATCATTGTCCGTTGAGGTTTGTGCACCACCTATAAACATTAAAAAAAACCGATCAACACCAACATTCACAAATTTATATACATATATTACCTATCTATATCCTTGAATTATAAAAATGCATTGTTGTAAATCGAATAGTCATACAAATAACACATAAATAATGTTTACCTGTCCTTTTTTGTTTTTCGTAATTGGTGATAATGAATTCGGACATATCGACTGAACATCCATTTTATAGCAGGGTCTGAATGGGTTAATTTCTCTAAGCGCAGGCACTAACGACTAACGAATTGTCAGCGAAGATTGCCGGAGATAGCCGAGCGATGGTGAAGGAAAGGAGCGGGGGGGTGGTATGCGCAGAACGAACCTAATTTGGTACTCCAACAGGTCGTTCTTATCGTGGACAGAGCATCCCATCCCATTCCGCTGTATGAAATATATACAGCCATAGTTCCGTTTCAAGGTGGTGGCATTTTTAATCTTCGTGTTGATTTGTACAGTTTTTTAGCATTTTTACAATATAAAGCCTGAATTTTTTTTAAATGACTTTATATGAACCCTCAAATTGGAATATTTAATTATTGAAGACAATATTAGCGATTTCTAAACGAAAATCTGAAACAGAAAAATCAGAAAAGGATACGGTCACATCTAGGACTCGAACCTAGGACCCTTGAGGGTTTACTGAATAAAGTTATTCCAAAAAAATAAATATTATCCTAGACTTACAGAAAAAAGTTCATAGATGTCGCACATTAAAATAAAAAATAAGATAGGTTGAAAAAAAGACGCTGTCTAGATTGCATTTAGTTCGAGTTGAATCTTGCGATCATACATAAAGATAGTAGACAATAAAAAAAGTGCGGTGAAAAAATGAAGACAATTTTTTTGGTTTTTATTCGAAGTATGATACTATTAAATGTGACCGAAGGGGATAGGGTCCCATTAGTTCAGTGGTAGAGCAGTGTCCCGGCAAGGCAAGGATCCTGGGTTCGAGTCCTAGATGTGACCGTATCCTTTTCTGATTTTTCTGTTTCAGGTTTTCGTTTGGAAATTGCTAATATTGTCTTCAATAAGTAAAAAAAATCTGTTGGGGACGTAAATGCAAAACACATTATTGTTTCTCTAACTGTACAGCTAGTTAAAAATAAGAAAAAATTAGAAACAAGCTTTTTTGGACACGAGGTCACACTGTTCACACAACTATTTGTGAATTAGTTGAATTTTAAACATAGTCCGCGGTCCTCTCTGCCTACCTCTGTTAGTTAGTTAGTTAGATGTTAATATTGTCACATTATATACTGTACAGGGCCCGCAGATACTTTAATAGTACACAACTGCTGACCCTGTACAAATCGCAAGTGCGCCCTACTGTCGAATTTGGCAGCCATCTCTGGTCCGGAGCCCCTAAATACCTGAAAAAAACCCTTGACTCTGTGCAAAAACGGGCGGTCCGTTTGATAGATTCCCCAATCTTAACAAACGGACTGCAATCTTTAGAGCACAGGCGTCAGGTAGGTATGCTGTCCTTGTTTTATCGGTATTACAATGGAAGATGCTCTGAGGAACTAGCGTCATTGTTCCCTTCGGCACCGGTGCGTAGTCGGGATACACGCCAAACGCGCGCCCAACATTTGTACACGGTTTACATTTGTCACATGAGAACGGGTCGCTTCTACGATTCGTTCTTAGGTTCAACAGCTCGGCTGTGGAACTGCCGGCCTCTGTGTTTCCTCCCTCCTACAACATGGGACTCTTCAAGACCCGTGTTCACTCCTTCCTCTCCACAAAAAGACCCTCCACACAGCATCCCCAAAGATGACATAGGCCCTGAGGGAAATTATTTTCTTCAGGGCCTCCTGTGTGGAGTTAATATAAAAAATAAAAATATTGAGCTTAAGCCAGCCTATGCAATAATTGTACTTATTTAGTAAAACATAAAATACAAGTCAAGTAAAAGTGAAAAATACAGCTTTATCAACATTTTCAATGAACCATTCAAACACATATGTGTTGACTCATAAGTCAGCGTTTTTTTTACTAACACTGCAATTATTTTACGTCCGCCAAAATGTTACTTAAGTTTTCTGAGAAACATTCTGAAACGAGTGTTTGCATTCTTCGCATAAAGGATTGTAAAAGCGGGCGATTGTAATGCTTTACAGAAATGTCTGCCGTTTTGTAAACAACATTGTAATATACAACCTCCACCAATAACCAACGCGTTGTTGTAAACGTCAACGGTTGTAAATCTCCTCAGAACTGTAACAATGAGAACCTAGAGTCGTAACCTTTTTTCTTCAACGTGTGCCCACAACGACATTTTTTAATGTCCCACCAGTAAGTTGTTATATTGACATAATAATTTACATTTTATAACAAACAAATATCATCCTTTGTAAAGCATTACGATTACAATTCAACGCAAATGTAATTTTTTTCCATAATGTCTCAAAAAAGTTTAAAGAAATAACGATAATTTACCTGCTTTTGGGTACTGATTTTGTTGGTACCTGAAATGTTACTTATAGCTAAGTAAAATACAATATGACACTATAGGATGGGATGGAACTTATAAAATAGCACAAAAAAGAATATTAAATTAGTTAAATCATTAGACATTTTTTGTTAATTATTTTATTTTATTTTTTATCATTCTTAATATATTAATAATACAAAGGAATTGTATTTTGTCCTCCATGCTAGGAGCTCACCTGTATTGTGGAGGACTTTTAAAGTGGTAAATTACTTAATAACAAAAGGGCTATTAAATGTAGAAAAAAAAGATTTCTAAATAGTTTTAACAATATAAATTTAGCTTTAGCTCCGTGGTCGAGGGGTGAGATTCTCGCCTAGCAGTTAGAAGGTCTCGGGTTCAAATCCCGGCGTGCGCAAATAAATTTGATTTCATGATTTGTGTTATTTCCCAATTTATTGATTAAAAATAATATGTTGTAGTGGAAGATACTCTCAGAAGTAAGAACACCGTTCAGAATTGAAACATTGTTTGAAATAGCTTTAGCCGTGTTTGGTGACCAGATCTGAATAGCCAGGTACTCACCCACGTTCCTCCTTTTCATTCTCCTTCCCCTCCCCACTATCTTGAGCCTCACAACATACCCCAATTGGGGATGCCATTGTCTCGCTGGCTTCAGACGATTAGGAGCAATTGGGACTCTTGTGCTGTATTCAGATAAAAAAAATAGTTTTCAAAATAAAAAAGTAACGTAACAAAGTTATAAAAGGATTGCAGCCAGTTGCTTTTTTATTCGTGTTGGAAGTGAATTGTTCACTGAATTTCAAAGCGCACATAAAATTGTATTGTTTGTGCTTATTACAAGTCACAATATATCATAAGAAGACACAATGTAATAATATAACATAGTCAAACATGTAACGAATTTTACGCATGAAATAACAACCTTAAAATAAATTCCAATATTTGTTTAATCTACTAAGTTACCTCAAATCTATTTTGTAACACAAGAAGTAAACAATAATAGAAGTTTTGGGCAGATCCCCCATTACATCTGCCCTGTGTGTATTTACCTGTTGAAGCGATACAAACTAAATCCTGGAATGTCCAACACGACGCAAACACACCGGGGGAATAGGTACATTCAGATTACAGCCTCTCCGGCCATTGTCCCTTTGGGCTCATGCCAAATCATTCAGGTGCATTAGACTGAAGCTAATTCAGTCAGGTGGAATAGAGATAGGGTCTGAATAGTCTGAAGTGGCGAGACAGATATAAATTAGCAAAATATGTTCTGCGAAGAAAATCGGCGTGATCTATTGTATTTATTTAATATCATCAGAAATCAATGACATCAGAAAGTTAGAAATGAACAGAAAATCTATAAGAACATAAGAGATACAAGTAAAACTTATAACTAGACTTAGGTTATATTAATATTTTTTGAAAAGTATGATAGTATAGATAGTACCTACATTCCGTGCAGTTAAATAGATTCGCCACATGTGCGTTTCTAATACTAACTAACTAACCATCACGCCGTTTCCTCGCAGGAGTAGGCAGAGAGGACGGACCGCCAAACAACTCGGTCTCGGCACACACTTCTTGCCTTATTAACATTCATACATCGTCTCATACATACTCTTCTATTATTCTGACTCTTGACATGGCCCGACCCAAGTGTCTGATTCACTTGATCGTGCCATGTCTTCCTCGAGCGTCCCCGACTTCTGCTACCAATCGCAATTTCCTCATATATTCTCCATAAACACACACTTCTTACACTCATTTCTTCGCTCGTTCGCCCTACATGCCAAAACCATCTAAGCGTTGCACCTTGCACTCTTTGCGGATCTCCCATTCCTCGCACGACCAAACATGGTTTTACAACACATACGTCTCAGGAATCATCATTCATCATCAAATTCATGTAATCTAGGTACAAGACAGCGTTTGAAATGCTCAGTTCTGGTACTATTACTTTTAAACATGATTTTGGAACGAGTAGCTCTCGAAGGTATATGAATTCCGCAGTCATGTTATTTGAGATTTTGGAGATACATTTATGATAATTTTTATTGCCGAAATGATTAAGATTTAAAATGTTTACATCTTGTACCTTCGAGTAAAAATCTTAATAAAATCGTAAAGAATCTTCATAAAATATATGTAATTTTTTTATTTATTAATTTCTTTTCACGTACATACATAATACAAAAAAATGTTAATAATCACTTTAGTATTTTGTGAACACCTCACTAGGAGAACCTGTACCGAGGGGTTTGCATGTTTTAGGTAAAGTGTTATGATGCAGTCATAAGTAAAAACATGGCATCATCCTTAAGATTTTTGTTATATTATAATTATAATTATTAGAGTTCTGTCGTTGAGAATTGCGTAAATGTGTTGTAATTATTTGTTCCGCTGTACACCAAATAAAAATACCTAAATGTACTTTATTAACATGGCAACATTTATTTTAATATATTGTGCTCACTCACTCTCACTCACTCACACTCACTACGCTGCATCACTATACATGACCAATATTGATTTTAATTTTAATTAGGTGCTCAATTTACTTTAAATCGATTTTTTTTAAATCAATAGGACTTATTTAAATTGAAGAGCTTTGGGCTTCTGCCTTCGCTGCACACCCGAGACTTTTAGGCGCACAGTTTGGCAGACACTGCTCTAAGGAGATGTTACAAGTTACTATCGAGCTATCCGAAGACTACTAATATTTACCCGAAATCTGATCTCTTATCATCAGTAACGATTGAAAATCGTAGAACAAACAAAGTTACTATTTATTGTTTCTTTACACTGTACCTTTTTTACGTTAGAATTTTTAACCTCACTATTATAAGCCTGTATTGAGGTTAATAATTATTGTTATAATTATTATTGAAATAATTTATGTTTCTAGGTTTCCGGTGGAAATGGTGTAGCGACCTGAAAATATTTGCAACCGTATCAATTTAAGACTCGCAACTAGTATAGGCTTACTTAAATGGAGGATTTCAAAGTAATATTAATTACTTAGCAGGAAAACTATAAACTTGAAACTATTATTCTATGAATGGTCAAACCTCACAAACGGAACAAAACGCGCTATAAAATCTGTTTGATTTATGGACTAGTTTTACGCTTTCCTCGAATCACTTTTTATATGAGTAGGTACCCCACAAGAGCCCTCACTGCTCCCTACCGCCTGAGTTGATAATGGCCTCTAACGCAGAAACAGCTGTCACAATAATAAAAACTAAAACAGATACTATTAAGGCGATGCCATACGTAGTAATGCAAAATCATGTGTTTTTGGTTTGAAAATTTGGTCGCCTAGAAATGTTTCAGATGCTTTAATTAAATACTGCGAGTAGAATACATCTTGGCCTTTGAAATAATCGAGCATTTTTTAGATAAGTCTTTTTATAAGCCCTGAAAAAATAATGTAATGTCCCATGAAAATTGCTTTAAAGTTCAAAATCTCCTACTTACGAACCCACTTTCGGTTATGATTTTATTGTATAATGTGGCAAAATAAGTTTTTTATAAAATGATCGAAAAATAATTAAATATTTATCCCTGAACATTCACAAAATAAAATAAAAGGCACTTTTTGGCCATGTTTTTTTCTTGCATAAATCAAAACAGGCGGATGGTGTTCAGCGGGAATTGAAACCTTATCGCCATCTACGTAAGGGTTGTTATTGATAGCGGCTCAATTTAAAATATTACACGACGTAGTGCATCGCCTTAAAATTAATTTTCTTTAAATTTGACAAAATTCAACAAAATATATCTGCACTTTTTTGAAAGTACCTCCACACATGAGGAACTGAGGAAAATAATTTCCCTCATGGCCTATGTAATCTTTAGGGATGCTGTGTGGGGGGTCATTTTAAAAGAGGAGGTTCTGGGAAGGAAAGGTATGAGGGGTGGATAGGAATCTGGGGGTCAGCTTGTCCAGGAGTGACGGACGTGTGAATCCATTTGTTCCACTTCGGTGCAGGGCGATGAGTCGATAGTGTCCTGCTGGAGAGGTCAAAGGGTCTCCCTCAACCAGCTTCTCCCCAATGAAAAAACCCCACTGGTGTTGCTTATCCAATAAATGATTCCCGTTATGTCAGTACCCGTACCATCCTCCCAAATTAAATTGACCTCCTTCAGCTTTTAGTGCAAAATATCCTGCCCTACTTTTATAAATATTGTTATCGATGGTTCGCATTTTTAAAATCAGTTTTCGGTAATGTGTTATTTATTAATAATTAAACAATAATAAATATTAATTAATGGAAAAAATTACATTCACTTTTCTCACAAAATTATCCGATTGCCCAGGTAAACGAACAAAGATTAGCAGACCAAAAGCGAGCAATTTTCAAAAATAATTTAATTCCTGTAGTCACATTAGAACAGATTAAAAGAGAAGTAGCAGATAGATTGCAAATGGTAAATAATTTAGAACAAATTAACACAAGTAATGTCATATCAGATGCATTGAATGTAGATAGTTTGGATAATATTCTAGTCGAAATGTCCAATGATATTACAGTAGATTCAAATAACTTAGAGTCTAAGTCTTAGACGTTATTTATAATCTTAGGGAAATCAACATTGCAAATTTAAACTTTGTTGATGATAATGTAGTAGAATTAGCTAACTTACTTAATAATAATATAAACAGATATATAGATGTAGAGCCAACAGTTAGACCAAAATTACCAAAATTACATACGTCAAAGAAATTATCTAAATTAATTTTTGAATTAAATAACATAATTTTACCAAAAATCATATTTGACGAAATTAGTTTTTTAGATCTTCATACAATAGTATATGCTACTGCTATTACTGTTTGTAATAAGTTAGGAATCAAATTATCATCCTCTGATGATAGATCATATAGTCATAATAAACCAGAATGGCAGATCAGATTAGAAAATGATGTAGTATTTTTAAGAAGTAACATAGCTAGAGTAATAGAATATAAAAATGGGAATAGAAGTAGGAAAATTTTGAGACATGTAGATGAAATTGGGAGAAAATTTGGTTATAATATAGATAGTCATAATAATGAAAATATAATCAATGATTTATTGGATTTATTAAAACAAAAATTAGGCGTAAAAGCTAGTAGATTAAAAAGATATAATTATACGTATAATAAAAAAAATAATAACAGATTATTCCATAAAAATGAAAAAATATTTTATTCCAAACTTGACGATAAACAAAATATTATTTCGAATAATATTCCGTTGCCATCTGAATCAGATATGCGCGATTTTTGGACTAAAATTTGGAGTAAAGATATAAAACATAACGAGTCAAGTCCCTGGATAGAAAATGAAGAACTCAATTTTTCAGGCATTGAACAAATGAGTTTTTCTAATATATCGGTTGAATTGTTAACCAAAATTATTAAAAATACTCATAATTGGAAAGCCACGGGTTGCAATTGGATACATAATTTTTGGTACAAACGTCTAACTACTTTACATCCTCTTTTGGCAAAAAATCTTTCAAAATTTGTCAGTCAACCACAAAATTTTCCAAATTTTCTAACTAAGGGCATTTCTTATTTGTTGCCCAAAAGCGAAAATATTAATAATCCCTCTCAGTACAGACCCATTACATGTTTACCGACAATATACAAAATATTAACCTCTTGCTTGACAGATTTAATATATACTCATTTAGATGAAAAAAATATTTTATCTGAACAACAAAAAGGTTGTCGCAGAAAACATATGGGATGTAAAGAACAATTAGTTATTGATTCTGTAATTCTAAAACAGATTCAAACTCGAAAACGTAATTTACATACTTGCTATATAGACTACCAAAAGGCTTTCGATAGTGTCCCGCACTCGTGGCTGATCAAAGTATTAAATATATATAAAATTAACCCCATTATTATTAGCTTTTTGGAAAATATTATGTCCTTTTGGAATACCAATTTACTTATCAATTTAAAAGGTAAGAAAATAGTAATACCGGGCATTTCAATTAAAAGAGGAATTTTTCAAGGAGACTCATTGAGTCCTCTCTGGTTTTGTTTAGCATTGAATCCTCTATCTAAAATGTTAATTAAAAGCAAGTTTGTAATAAAAGTTAAGGGTAATACAAGGGAGAGTAGTATAATTTCGCATTTATTATATATGGATGACATAAAATTTAGAATTTTCGAATTCTGAACAAAATTTAGAGAAAATGATCGAGGTAGTTAAAAACTTTTCAGATGATATTAAAATGACTTTTGGTTTAGATAAATGTATAACGATCCATATAGAGAAAGGCAAAATTGTAGATGGGGACGAGAGTATATTTAGAAATTTCCAAATTACTAGTATGAAAAGGGATGAGGTTTATAAGTATTTAGGATACCCACAATCAAATAGATTAGACCATAGTAGTATTAAAAATGATATTAGGATTACATTTCAAACTAGGATCAGGAAAATTTTAAAATGCAATCTATCTGCTAAAAATTTAGTAAAAGCAATAAATACTTGGGCAATACCTCTATTAACGTACTCATTTGGCATAATTAAATGGTCTAATACAGATTTAGATAACTTAGAAAGATTAATTAGAACTACGCTAACAAAGTTTAATTGCCATCATCCAAATTCAGCTATACAACGAGTTAATTTACCTAGAAATTTAGGAGGTAGAGGTATAGTCAAAATAACTTCTTTAAAACATAATCAGGTAGAAATGCTAAGAACTTGATGCTTTTGTGCATTTCTGAGCTATGAGCTTTTTCCATAGGAAAGCTCATAGCTCAGAAATGCACAAAATAATTTGCAAGGCAGATATAAATATTACACCTTTAAATTTATACGATGAGAATGCCAACATTTTTATAAATCCCAACCAGGAATTATTAGATTCCTGGTCAAATAAAATTTTACACGCAAAACACTTCAATTATCTCAACCAAACGTATGTTGACAAAATTTCGTCAAACAAATGGTTGAGTATTGGAGAGTTGAGCGCAGAAATAGAAGGATTTATGCTTGCCATTCAGGATAGAGTCATTAATACTAAAAATTATAGAAAGCATATAATCAAAGATACAAATCAAATTGATGATTTGTGTAGAAAATGTTTGGCTTTTCCGGAAACTATAGAACATATTATATCGGGATGTTCTATATTAGCACCGTCCGAGTATACATTTAGGCACAATCAAGTTTTAAAAATAATTCACCGAAATTTGGTAATTAAACATAACTTGATTGACTGCCGTAATGTAGTACCATATTATGAATACGAACCAAATTCATTTTTAGAAAACGAATTTTATAAAATATATTATGATAAAACTATACTAACAGACCGAGCGATTAGTCATAATAGACCCGATATAGTTTTACATGACAAAATTAAAAAAATAACTTATATCATTGATGTCGCTATTCCAAATTCCTGTAATATTCAAAAATCTGTTAGTGAAAAAATAAGAAAATACACAGATTTAGGAAATGAAATAAAAAGAATTTGGCATTCTCAGACTATAAAAATATTACCATTCGTTATTTCGGCTACTGGCAATATACCTAGCTCTCTAATTAAAAATTTAGGCGTATTAGATCTATCAAAAAAATTATATATAAAGATGCAAAAGTCGGTCATTTTGAATACATGTAGGATAACAAAAGATTTTTTAAATATTTATGTTGAGGGATCAGTAGGATTTATAGGCCCTGTTAGAAGTTCTACCGAGCCGAACCTTCTGATATGAAAATATCTGGAGTCGGTGAATTATTTTCCCATTTGATCTCTGGTGAGTTGACGTGTTGTTCTTGTATTGTTTTGTATTTATTTTGCTTATATAATGCACTTACATAATGTTGATTGACTAGATGATCATTTGTGGAAAAGTGAGTGGAAGGGTTAAGTTTTTCCTTTGGGGAAGATTTAACCCGGACAACTAAATCGGAAGTTAAAAAATAAATAAAAAAATAATCGTAGTCTTGGGTACCTGCTCAAAAATCCTGAATGCATTATTTTTCCTTTTTAAATACATCTATTTTAATTTCTTTTTTTTTTCTTTCGTGATTGCAAATCTTGGAAGTGTAACTAAATCAACTTCCCGACATCCGATCGATCTGAAACTCGGCAGATACACTCGTTGTCAATCACAATGTATTATATGAATATTTAATGTTTGGTGGCAATCACGCATACACATGCGGACAAATACGCTTTTCACTGAAATCGGATGATGTCATAGCAATTAATATTTTTAATATATGTCGGTCCTATCCAATCGGGATTTGGCTCAGTTGTTAGCGCGGTTGACTCCAGTTCCTGGAGAGGGAGGTTCAATCCCCAGTCAAACCAAAATACATAAAACAAAAAAAAAATTTTTTAAACATTTTATATTTTAAAAAATGAATGTTTCTTTGTTTATGTCCCATAAACTCAAAAACTACTGGACTGATTTCCCTGAAAATTTAAAAGTTTATTCTTTTTAGTGTCAGGAGTGTTTAGATAGTAGTTTGAAGAATTCATCAAGAAATCATCTCTGCAATGGAATGAGATACGCTGTCGAATAACAACCATTCGTAATCCCGAGCAACTCCGGGTACGCGTCAGCTAGTTTGTTAATAAAAAACAAATATATGTTATAAAATAATTTATTGTTTCAAGCGACTCTCTGGAAACATACAGGAAATTAATAAACAGCCGTTTTAACTATCTTGTTACTATTTAATGAAGTTTTCTAATGATCCGTTAAACATTAAAATGTCAGCGTTGGCCACATTGAACATAATAAACACTTTTTGGGTAGGTAGGTGTGTTTATCTCATAATGCAGGCTATACTAATACTTACACATACTTTCCCAACTTCAGAAGAATGAGAAAGTCAATACAAATCGTTCTTTTCCTCTGGGTCTATGTCATCTTTGAAGGAGAGAAAGATCTGGAAAGGAAAAAGTATGAGGGGTGGATAGGAGTCTGGGGGTCAGTCACTGCGTTGCAAGAGAAGCTCTGATGGAGAAGTAAAAAGGTCTGAACTAGTCTCTCCAAATCCATCCTGCCACACAGTAATGTCAAACTGACAGACGCATCCCCCTCCTAGAGCATATGATCTAGACAATCTTCACCCCCATCTAGACAATCTTCACCCCCATGAACCAGACCGTCTCTGCTAAATCACCAAACATGGCGAACCACTTGGGATGACCTATGACAGAGGTGTTGGTTATCCAAAATATAAAAATTATTTAACTGATTTGTCAAGAATTCAGTCTATTCGCTAATTAAATTAATATAATATCTGTAATACCGACATTTTGGAAATTTTGTTTCGTCTTCCAAACCGATCAAGGCGATGCATTACGTAGTAATGCAAAATCATGTGTTTTTGGGTTGATTTGGTCGCCTAGAAATGTTTCAGATGCTTCAATTAAATACTGGGAGTAGAATACATCTTGGCCTTTGAAATAATCGAGTATTTTTTAGATAAGTCTTTTTATAAGCCCAGAAAAAAATAATGTATAAGGCCTATGAAAACTGCTTTAATGTTTAAAATCTCCTACTTACGAACCCATTTTCGGTTATGATTTTATTGTATAATGTGGCAAATTAATTTATTTATAAAATGATCGGAAAAAAATTAAATATTTATGCCTGAACATCCACAAAATAAAATAAAAGGCACTTTTTGGCCATGTTTTTTTTCTTACATAAATCAAAACAGGCGGATGGTGTTAAGCGGGAATTTAAACCTTATCGCCATCTACATAAGGGGTGCTATTGATAACGGCTCGGTGAGTTTCGGATTCGAATTAAAGTCGATGTAATGTAGTTTTTTAACAGCAATATTCTGGTATACAGTAGTGAATGATTGCAGAAATCGAAGACGCTGAGAAAGACATTAGCAATAGTGAAGCAATGCTGGTCCACCAGTACGTTATAGTAATAACAGAATTCTAAAGCAATAATGAGAAGAATGCAATGTGATGGTCACATTATAACACCCCAATAAGTAGCATTATTTTATGTCACTTCGGGTGTGTTTGTTTAGGAAAGGGAAGCTATCGTGGGAGAATTTTTGGTTGTATATCACCTCAGTTAAATTCATTAGGGGGATTGTTCATAAATTAGTTCTCATTGAAGTGATTTACTTCTCATTGCCGCAGTTGGATTTTTTTTAATGCGAGTAATTTGATTACTGTTGACGTATAAATAACCACGGTCTCCGTGATGTTCTCGTCTATGAATCCGGAGGTCACGGGTTTTTGTTCACGAAAGATTTTTCAATTTATATTTATGTTTCAAATTTATTTATTTTTTATAAATAGAAGGTATTTTGGAAACGCCCTGGTGAAAAAGCGGCATTCAGAATTGGCATTAGTCTTGTTTGGTTTACTAGATCGTAATAGCCAGGTACCTCACCTTCCTCTCCCCCATCTCCTACCCCACTACAGCTTCACAACATACCCCAATTGGGAAACCATAATCTCACTGGTTAGAGATTTTTTTGAGTAGTTGGGACTCTTATGCAGTACTCACATAAAAAAATTATCTTAACTTAGTCTCCGAGAAAAGACTCTGGCATCCCTTATTGGGGTATGTTAAAGCTAAAGATAGTGATGAGGAGAAGGAGATGGGGAAGAGGAAAGTTGCGAAGTACCTAACTATGCAGGTCTGGTCGCCAAACATGGTTAAAGCTATTTCAAGCAAGATTTCGGTACTAGGGCGATACTGAAAATATCTTCTTCCACTTTGACGGTGTAAAGGAAACACCAACACCGTCCACAGATTTGAATTACGGGTCGGATATTATCACAATTTCTTCTCAACGTCATGCAAAACTATAGTTTTTTCCAGAATAGTTTATTCAAGAGGAGTTTATTCCAGGAGAGTTTATTCCAGAAGAGTTTATTCCAAATAGTTTATTCCAGAATAGTTTATTCCGGAATAGTTTATTCCAGAATAGTTTCTTCCATAAGAATTTATCCCAGAAGAATTTATTCTATAGAAATCATAAATAACAACGACTTCATGAAATAATCAACATTATTAAATATCTCGGAAGACTTGACTTTTCATTTTAAAATTGTTTATGGTAGGTATTACAGGCAGCCCTGATTTATTTAGGCTACGTAAATCAGTATTTTTTGTAATGGTATCACTTACCATGACTTCTACCAGAGAGGACAGAAGTAAATATCTCTCGTAGCGAGAATAGAGACCATAAATAAAATTGGGACTGACTGATATACGGGGCCTTAGTCTAATTACCATCCAAATACCAAAAAGAAATACTCGTCCAAAAATATTTTTAATTGCAACAATACTAACAGCTCTGGGTCATATAGATACGCAGAAATAGTAGATGTGTTGAACTATACGGAATTTAGTTAAAGAAGGCTATAATAACATCCCTCATAAATAAATATTATTGTCACTGGCATGTGTTCTATTTTATAATTCCTTTAACAAATTTTACTTTTTTAATAATGTTCGACTAAATTATATATAACTAACTAACCATTACGCCATTTCCCCGCAGTGGTAGGCAGAGAGGACGGACCGCCAAACAACTCGGTATTGACACACAATTCTTGCCTCATTCACATTCATACATCTTCTCATACATACTCTTCTATTATTCTGACTCGTACCATGTCTTCCTCGGGCGTCCCCGACTTCTGCTACCATTCGTATTTGCATCATATATCCTCCTTACACTCCTCTCTTCGCTCATTCGCTCTACATGCCCAAACCATGTAAGCGTCCCTTTCTTAATCTTACTCATTACGCTTACATCAGCCTTGCACGCTTTGCGGATCTCCACATTTCTCACACGATCATACATGGTTTTACACACATACGCCTCAGGGATCTCATTTCAACAGCATTCAATCTACTTTCATCCCTTCTCTGCAAGTTCCACGCCTCACTTCCATACATCAGGGTAGGTACCAGAACTAGTTAAGAGCCGTAGTTGTAAGTCACTAGTTATTATGATTCCTAGTTGTAAGCCAGTCATATTTATAATTCAATACATATATTTGTACAGCCCCCTTTGAGGAGACTTTTCACGAAAACGGCGCTATATAAATCAGCCAAATATTATCATTATGTACCTGCGAAGGCTGTAATTAAAATAAATAAACATAATAATTTTACAATATTGCATAAGTAGATAGACTCAAATGACTGTAATTTCTCCGACTCAATAAATCAAAACAGACAAACTCTCATTTTCAGCAAGTTTGCAGAATCATTTTTCACGTTCAGTCCTTTGAAAATAGATTGCCGCTAAAAGCGACCGTAGAAATGTCCCGCCCATTTGGTCCTTTGTGTTTTTTTTTAAATACCGGTAAGGCGGTCAAAGGAACACCCAATAAACTCTGAAAGGGTCTTCAAATAGTTCCTAATTGCAAGGCTATGCGAAGGCATTTTTTTCTGTGTGTATACTGTGTCCTTTGGCGCCCTATTTGCTATTTTTTCAGCTGATAGTTTGTCTTTCGTCTTCAGAGGCCGGGGGGCTTGTGTTTAGAGAAGAGAATTGGTTCAATTATTAACTGGATTTCTATCAAAACCTGTAGTAATTATTATCTGGATTTATATCAAAACCTGTAATAATTATTAACTGGATTTCTATCAAAACCTGTAATAATTATTATCTGGATTTCTTTCAAAACCTGTAATAATTATTATCTGGATTTCTATCAAAACCTGTAATAATTATTATCTGGATTTCTATCAAAACCTGTAATAATTGTTAACTGGATTTCTATCAAAACCTGTAATAATTATTAACTGGATTTCTATCAAAACCTGTAATAATTACTAACTGGATTTCTATCAAAACCTGTAATAATTATTAACTGGATTTCTATCAAAACCTGTAATAATTTTTTTTAAATTAAAAATCTTTTATTTCATCTTTGGTAAACGGACGAGTCTAATAATGAACTAATAATAGATTGCGCCCTTTTCCTTGTTTCTGTTTTCTTCAGGACATTTTAGAACTTAATTTATTTAAGCTATAACTTATCACTCACACTTATAGCTATAACTAATAACTTACGGCAAAGATGTATTACCAGTGGTTGATCATTTATTCAGTTCCTACTTTACTCAACCACCACATTGCTGGAAAATTTGCAAAAAAAAATTGTTCGAGCTAATAAGTTAATCCACTTCTCGACATCCGATAGGGCTGAAACTCGTCAAATAGACTTGATGTCGATGACTATGCGTTGTATCAACTTTTGGTGGCAATCACATACACAGTATACACTCACGCGGAAATATAAGCATTTCTCTGAAATCGCATGAAATCAGCAGTTGATATGCGAAATATATGTCAGTCCTACCCGATCGGCATTTGGCGAAGTTGGAAGAGTTCTTGACTCCAGTTCCTGGGTAGTAAGGTTCAATCAATTTATTTGTCCTAGAGTCTCACTCTCGGGCACGTCACCATAACATATTATATTGCCGATTGAGACAAATCTGTACCCGAATTCGCCCGTGGGAAGATCAATACGCTATTTAAATATATTAGATAAAAATTTCGACATATTCTTCGGAAAATTCAATGAGTTTGTACGGTTTTTGGCGCTACATTCTCACTGTGAAAATGGTACTTTTACAATTAGTTAGATAAAATATCTGTAATGTTGTAAAAATTTTTGTACACAAATAAAATAAAATAAAAAAAATCCTCAGAAACCAAAATTAAAGCTTTAAAGACATTTTTATTTAGGTGTATTATCATAGTGAAGGAAACATTGTTTTCTAGGGGTTGATTTTTTAAAACTGCCGCCAATAAGATGATGAAACTTTAACTAACTAACTAACCATCGTTCTGTTTCCCCGCAGGGGTAGGCAGAGAGGACGGACCGCCAAACAAGATCTTGGCACTTGGCATACACTCCTTGCCTCATTCACAATTATTCATACTCATCTGTCTTCCTCGGGCGTCCACGTCTTCATCCACCATTCACATTCGCGCCATATCTTCTCCTCACACTTCTTTCTTCGTTCATTTACTCTACATGCCTAAACCATCTAAACGTTCCTTTATTAATCTTACTAATTTCGCTTACATCAGCCTTGCCTTCTTTGCGAATCATTTCTCACACGATCATACCTAGTTTTACCACACATACGCCTCAGGGATGTCATTTCTACAGATATATTAAGCCCCCCGTCAATAACACTATAGCAAATTGGTTTATAATAAATATAATGATTTATTATACCTGCATTAAAACCACAATCGAAATATTCAAAAATAGCATGACGTTTAGTTAAATTTAAAAAATCTGCACTGTCATAGCACGATCATCTTCAACAGTACTAATAGATTCATTGTTGCTGATTTTAAAGTGCCAATCTTACTAATGGTTGTCTACATACTCTGCCAAAGTTGACCACTTACGTAAAAAAATATACTCTCCCTCGGGGTACCTTTCGTTTCTATAAAGGAAATAATAATACATATTTGGTTTTTTTATGTGAAACTGTAAAACTGCTCACAACCGTCTGAAGCCAGTGAGAGTAAGGCTTTCCTAATTGGGGTATGTTGTGAGGCTGAAGGGGTAGGAAATGAGATGGGATAGAGGAAGGTTGGGAATTACCTGTCACCAAACACGGTTAAAGCCGTATGAAATTAGTATGTGTGATGATATTTTTTCAAACAAGTACATTGATTGGTTTTTGGGATTGTTAATCCTTATTGTTCTTTCTTCTTATTTATTTATTTATTTATATATAATTTGTACATTTATTTATAACAATTACAGGTAACATAGCCTAAGACGTTATAATTGTACCATTTATGCAGTGTATATGCAATGCCAAAAATCTCGCAAATGCGCTATAGGACACAAAAAAGAAATCTATTTTTTTGTCTACTCCATTCAAAAAGCATGTAGCTCTCTCCACAGGTGAGTTCATAAATAAATTAGTTCGGCTTGCTCTACTATATAGAAGATTGTGATGACGTCCTCGAGAGTGAGACTCTGGTACAAAAAAAATTAGTTGGGCCAGTATCTCATTATTATGACAAAGTGTTTGTGTTTATTGTCAGTCTTTCAAATCTTGCAACGTCTATCATAAGGGCAGAACATTAAGAGGAAGCTACAAGTCAAACATGTGTATATTCTTGGTATACCTTATATCGTAGGTAATAGGCATTAAAATCGCTTAGCAAACGGAGTCTAGAAACGTTCGATTTCAAGCAAAAAACTCGTTTTTATTTATTTTGTAAATAATTTCATAAGAAAGCAAAAAAGTTTATCAAGTGAAACTGTCACAGAAAAGCTTAGCAATAATACTGTATTTTTTAAAAGTTCTTTCCTTTATGCGTTCATACATTTCTATTGAAAAAATAATTTTTTAGTAGTTTGCATTTATTTTTTTATTGAGTAATTTAATTTTTTATTTGTATTCTACTCAAGCGAAGCGATAGGAAAACTTTCAATTTATCTAAAGCGTATTTTTGGTATTCATAATGTACACCAATTTGTTATAAAGATTGATCAAAATAGTGATTTGGCATTAAGCTTCGCCTTAAAACTAATTGAAAGACCTTTATAGACACCGGACAAAACAAGAGGCGGGGCAGATGATGGACTCCAACACGGCATTAAATAAAATAAATAATTACAATAATACTTTTAGTCGTTAAAATCTCAAATCATATCAAACATAAAGACTATTCGTGGACACGACGAACCTAGTGCTGCGTATACATTTGCGAACCGAAACGCGAGCTGAGTCTCGAATTATGGGAAATGAACGAAACAACCACAAGAGGAGTTTCGCATGACGAAGCGTTTTCATTTAACGTTTAAATATAGGGTATAATACTTTACCCAAAAGCCTATTTTCAGTAATGGTACCTTCTCCGAAAGACATCTAGTGTTAAAAAAATAAGAACTATCATTTACAACCTCTGTCTTTCCCAAAAGATGGCGTCTTCTAAGACCCGGTATATCAGTCGGTCCGTATTCTCGCTATTTGCCACATTCCTCACTCAAATTAAAGCGGGCTAAATCGGGTACTTAAGCCCTGGTAAGCGGTAAAATAGTTCCTATTTTAGTCGACGATGCGCTAGCAGTAAAATGTGAAATATGACGTTTACGTGATTAATTGTGTACTTTTATCTCAGCGAAATACACGTAGTATATTTACATGTATTTTGGTGAGACACATTTTACACGTAGATTGCCTGATTTTATCAGTATGGACTATAATATTTATCGAGCGATGAGGGATTTGATGTTATTAATTCATATCTAATCAATCTAAAATAGTCTTGTAAGTGACAGTGTTTTCAGCGGTTTGCTTGTCATATTTTCATTGACTCCAGCAAACAAATACGATTTAAAATTCAATCAGCAACATGCTGATTGAAGTTTTTTTTTTTTTTTTTTTTTTTATAGTGAATACCTCACAAGAGTCCCAACTGCTCCCGTCTGGAGCCGGTAAGACTATGGCATCCCCAATTGGGGGATGTTGTGAGGCTGAAGGTAAGTGGGGAAGGGAAAGAGGAAGGTGGGGAAGTACCTGGCTATTCAGATCTAGTCACTAAACACGGCTAAAGCCATTTGGAGCAACGTTTCAATTCTGAATGGTGGTCTTACACCAGGGCGATACTGGTAGTATCTTCCACTCTGTGGTGGGGAATTTTATAAAAAAATCAAGTCGCAAATTAATCCCGCCTAAAACATTTTACATTTTAAAATCTCTCGATCTCCCCGATGACAGTAGAGAGCACAGATGTACCACTCACGTAGATAGTTATTAAGCAAATTAAGAACTAATTACATAGAAAAATTAAGCACATTGCTCCATTAAAATCAAAGACAACACATATAATATTACCTATATCCAGGCTTCCCACCTATTTACTGATTATGTTCCAAGCTGCGCTAAGCTCGATATTCCAACGTTTAGCTTTAAATCAACCGATATACCGGGCCTAATTGATATACCTAGAACAGGATTTATGTTTCATCCTATGGATCCAATTATATTATGATTTGCTAAATTACAGCCTTTTATTTAGGGCCGTTAACAAAAATGACGATGTTCGTAGCTTTTAAATCAGAGGTTCCCAAACTTTTTTGCCCCGTAGACCACTTGCCAAATATATTTTTTTCCGTAGACCCCCTGCCTGCCGAATATTGAATTTTACTAAAACTATTAACGTCCCATGTGATAATCATTTCACTTTTCCGTAAGAAGATTCCCTTCCCTTGCCTGTCCAACAACCGGGTGGCGGTATAGTTCCTCTGTCTTTATATTGTGCAGACAGGGGTGCCCTTGTGAGGTATTACACCAAATAAAAATGGAGCAGGATAAGCAACGGGAATTTCATCATGTAGTTAGCCCTACAGAACTGCACCTTAAGTTCTTTATTAGCGCTTATTCCGATCAGTTCTTCTTGATCCGATTCTTCAACATTCCATTTCCACAGTCAAAATGTCCTTAAACTTAGTTTTGAAGTCTGTTTGAAGTACATCTAAATGTTGAACGTCATTATTACCCTGGACGTTTTTCAACAAGTTGGGAATCTAGGAAAATTCGCGGCTTCCGATGTGCATTTTATGTGTTTTGCTTCAATATATTAATACTGACGAGAAAAGAAACGTATAATTTTATTTATTTACCTCAGTAAACAACTTAAGATATAAAAATACAAATATAAAATTAGTCATTTCTCAGTCTATTATTAGTATTACGTAAACTGTGTTATTTGTGTTAGTGAATTAGGTGAATTGTGTCATCTACGGAACTCCTAAATGTTGACTTAAGATAAATATGGATCCACTCGTATGTACCCCCATTTCAATCTCGTGGACCCCCAAATTTTTTTCTCGCTGACATAGACCTCCAGCAAGCCGATATCGACCCCCGGGGGGTCTGGGGGGTCCGGGGGGTCTATATAGACCACTTTGGGAACCTCTGTTTTAAATCTTGAAGTACCGTATTTTGCATCGTTAAATGGCAATACAGTAATGCTATTATTCAGTAAAAATTATTTTATAACTTTAAAAGTTTCAACTTATTTATAGGGTGTCTTTGTTTTGCTTTCAAAAAGTTTCTGGAAACCATTATTCACAAATTATTATTAATCACACTAATTTCATTAGTTGGTGCATGGATAAGTAATGTGAAATATTTTTCATTACTTATCCAATTATTATTCACGTTTAATGAACTTTAAATTTCAAAACAAGTAGATTCTAAATTTATTTTATGAATTACTAATTCTTTATTCAAAATGCGTTATTTATTTTGTTTTAATGTTTGACAGATGTTTGAGCCCCCGCAAACTCAATTTCTACAGATTTATAACAAGTTTCAGATTAACTCTTTATGTTTTTAAGTTCCAAAAAAAAGTTATTGTTGAAGATAATATCTATACATTTGTTATACCAAAACCTTAATTATATGAAATTCCCTCGATAGAAAAAAATCTTAAAGTAAGCTCCGAAAATTATTAAAAACACGTTTTGTTCTGTTATTTAATATGTTATAGGCACGAAAAAATTCAAAGTGTATCTTTAAATGAAACTAAAGCATTTGTCTAAAGATTTTTGCTATATTTCAAACGGGTCGTATTTTATTAAATATTTTCACCATTTTCGCTTAAGGCGATGCCATAAGTAGTAATGCAAAATCATGTGTTTTTGTTTTGAAAATTTGGTCGCCTAGAAATGTTTCAAATGCTTTAATTAAATACTGCGAGTAGAATACATCTTGACCTTTGAAATAATCGAGTATTTTTTACATAAGTCTTTTTATAAGCCCAGAAAAAAATAATGTAAAAGCCTATGAAAACTGCTTTAAAGTTCAAAATCTCCTACTTACGAACCCATTTTCGGTTATGATTTTATTGTATAATGTGGCAAATTAAGTTATTTATAAAATGATTGAAAAAATATATATATTTATGCCTGAACATCCACTGCGGATGGTGTTAAGCGGGAATTTAAACCTTATCGCCAACTACGTAAGGGTTGTTGTTGATAGCGGCTCAATTTAAAATATTACACGACGTAGTGCATCGCCTTAATTATTATCGTTTTTTTAATATTGCGCGCTCCCTCTAACATTCGTATTTACATATCTCCCTTTCAAACCATCTTTGAACGCTTACTACGGGGCCTTAACGCATTATCTCTGCAGTGAAATGAGATAAGGAGATGAATTAAAGTCGATACGGTGTAGTTTTTTAACAGTAACAACGTGAATTTCATAATACTACATAAATTGAATGGTAGAAATTGTCGGGGATGTCCGAGGAAGACAAGAACCAAATAATCATTTGTCGTAAAATAATCGAAGAAATAGGTGTAAGGAGAATGTATGACTTAGAAGTGAATGGTTGAAGATAATAAATAAATATTTATTACAATACAATAATATTATATACATCTTAAAAATGCACCCAGTTGTCAGAAACACCAGAATTCATAACCTCAAAACATTACCCCAAACCATTTATAAGTCCCCGAACAACGCCGAGTACACGTCAGCTAGTTCTGAAATAAAAAAGAGCTTTTGAATTTCTGAAAGTATCTACCTATATACATAAAATGTTTTTAGGAAAAATAAATGCATAACATGCAATTTTCCTCTTGGGTTTTAGATATAAGAATAGTAATAGAATTAAGTATAATCTACACCAACACTTTGTTGAATCCTACAAATTAGAGTAGCGTTGGTAAATTCGTTTTAATGATTTGTCTTATATGTAGTGTTGTTGTAATTTCTTTTTTACTTTATGTTACTCTTACGTTTTACTAATATTGCTTCATATTTTTTAATATTTTCTCATTATACTTGTAATCACAATTTAACAAGTGTGTATTTTGTACCTTCTTTAAAATGGATTACATCATAGACATGAATATTAGATCTATTTACTGTCAATATCTCCTGTATAATACAGATATTCTCCTATTATTTATTCATTTATTTATTTATTTATATATATATACGCCTAAAAAGGCTTTTACATAGAAGTGATACACAATGTGTATCACTTCTATGTAAAAGCCTTTTTAGGCGTATATATATATAAATAAATAAATAAATGAATAAATAACGCAAATGCAAATGGTAGCAGAAGTCGGGGATGCCCGAGGAAGACATGGCACGATCAAGTGAATCAGATACTTGAGTCGGGCCATGTCAAGGGTCAGAATAATAGAAAAGTATGTATGAATGTGAATGAGGCAAGTAGTGTGTGCCAAAACCGAGTTGTATGGCGGTCCGTCCTCTCTGCCTACCACTGCGGAGAAACGGCGTGATGGTTAGTTAATTAGTTTGGGTTACCGCATACCGCACAAGAGTCCCAACTGCTCACATCCAGTGGGTCTGTGGGACCCATAATGAGGCTGAGTTGGTTGGGGAGGGTTATGGAGTGAGGAAGAGGCTGTTGTGAAGTATCTTTCTGGCTATTCAGATCTGGTGACCAAACACACTAACAATGTCATTTCAGGTAACGCTTCGATTCTGATTGGTGGTCGTTCACTAGGGCGATACTAAAAGTGTCTAACACACTAGTTTGAAACCATAGTTATTCATACACATTTTATTTTATTTGGTTTTACGCTCTGTTGGCCTTTTACATGGATTGTAAAAACAGAATATATCTAGTGAGCTATCGAAATTATACACAAAAAAATTAATGCATGATATAACAGTCACCAGGATGGACTCGCCGAACTTCTATGTGAGGTGTCAGCGCTTTATTAGCAGCAGACACATGCCTGGACGGATGACGAACCTCGTGCTGGCACTGTTGGTGGACGCGGTGGACTCACTCGCTGCAGCAGCTGGTCCAGTTTCTTCACCACCTAGGATTCTTGATGCAGAGTCTCCATCTTTTATGTTCGTGTCACCTGTTCCTGTACTTAATTTTACTTAACTTAACTTCACTTTTTTGTAATATTTATATTTTTTGTAATACCTGCATAAACTGTAAAGCGCCCCTGAGGTGATATCTCACAAAAGCGGCGCTATAAAAATTTTCCAATAAATAAATAAACTGAATATAAACAAATACAGGCGGGAAGGCAACACATATGGGCAGTTAAAAGCAATAGCAACGTTTGTGTAAAAACAACCTCATCACCCATCTTATTTTTAATCTGTCTTCCATTTTACCTATTAGCTCCCAATTAGTATGTAAGTTTCACTAGAAAATAATGTCTGGTCCGACCTCTGTATTTATATAAGTCGAAAACCAACTTATAAGTGCTGTAGTTTTCCATATATGGGTTAATACAAAAAATAAATAATGGTTAGAACTAGAAGAAAAGGTTTTGGAAGTGAGAAGATAAATAAAGCAGCGGGCGGGACTGATGGCATATTTAAACATGGCGCCAAATATAACACCCAAAATTTTAAGGCCAAATGTCTATCCTAGTGCCTGTCAATTGATTCTTCAAATACCACACCTAATGCTGGCCACTGCAACTTGCCCACAAACTTCTCCTAAATAATATGGTAATAATTCTCAGCGGAGAGACGAAAGATGTTGTTTCACAAAATTCGAACAATTCATCAAATTTAAAAGTTCATTTTCAAGTTCTGTTATTATTTCAGTTCTGTCAAGTAACTGGCCTATGATGATATAATAACAGAACTTGAATTGGACAGTCACAGAACCCGAAAATGAACGCTGAAATTTGATGAATTATTCAAATTCTAAGAATTTTTCATAGAATAGTTTCATTGAATTTGATTGAACAAATCATCAAATTTCAACGTTCATTTTCTGGTTCTGTTAATGTCCTATACAAGTTCTATTAATATATCACTATAGGCCAAATATCTTGACAGAACTGAAATAATAACACAACTTGAAAAAACTTTCACCGAACTTGAAAAATTACTTTGAAATTTGAAAAATTCATTCGTTCATTTTCAGGGTCTGTGAAAGTCCTATTCAAGTTATGTTATTATATCATTATAGGCTAGTTGCTTGACAGAACTGAAATAATAACAGAACTTGAAAAATCTTTCTCAGAACTTGAAAATTAACTTTGAAAAATTGATCGAATTCTCCGAAACAACCCATCCTAAGAAATTATCGTTTCTGAAATGATTTTTGCCGTTTTTATTACATTATTTTTTTAAATATGAACATCTGTTTTAATTTAGATTTTGTTTTCGTGAATGTATGAATGCAAATCTAGGAAGTAAAATTAACCAATTAGACTCGTTGTCGATGACAATGCATTCTATCAATTTTTTTGCCAATCGCGAATACACACGCGTTACATTTCTCTGAAATCGGATAACATTACATCAGTTAATGCACGGAATAAATGTCGGTCCTACCCAATCAGGATTTGGATTGGTTGTTAGCGCGGTTGACTCCAGTTCCTGGGGAGTTAGGTTCAATCCTCAGTCAAACCAAAAATTTGGTTTTAAAAGACATTTTAAATGTTTACAGCAGAGCCTGACGAAGAAAGTTCAATCCTCAGTCAACCAATTACAGATATTCTTCCATTGTAATCAGTGGCGTAGCTAGGTAACCAAGGGCCCTGGGGCAAATTAAGAAATGGGGCCCCACTGCTATGTAAACTGATTAGGTATTATCAAATAAAAATATGAAATGTGGTTCCTCCAAACCCTCCGCTCTTATGTGTGTCATGCAAACATCATCCACGTTCACATGTTCGGCGGCGGAGATATCTCCAACTGCAATAATTGTCTAATCTTCTTCAGTAGGCTTCTTAACCAACACTGCAGTTACCACATTATTTGAGTCACTATCAATAGAAATATTTTGGCCAGATGTACTTGCAGAAGGCTGACTAAAAAACTTGTCAATTTTGGGCAATTTTCGTTTACTATCTTCTCTTTCTTGGCGTTGTTTGCGTTTAAATGCACCACTTGGTTTCTTCTTTTTATCTATATTTTAATACGCTACAAGTGTCGTTGGGGAATGAGGCACATATCACTATCCATCAAATTGACAACACTGCTAACCTACAGAAAGAATTTAGGGGAATTCCCTAGCCATAACTTTTGAATTTCTCTCAACTGAGTTGTCATGATTAAAGTGGAGTTGCAAGTTGCAACCTGTCATATTTATTTTGAAAATTGGAGAAATTTCAAAAAGTTCAGTTCGATCGAGATTTCTGGTAAGGGTTCGAGGGCCCCCTGAGCTTGAGGGCCCCGGGGCACTGCCCCGCCTAGCCCCTAGGTAGCTACGCCACTGATTGTAATAATACCGGTAGAAAAAAGACAGCATACATACTTGCCACCTGTGATCTAAGACTGCGACTAAACAAACAAGCAGGTGACAGAGTTGCTGTTCACGAAAGCTGTGGTTTGGCTAATTTAGCATTTATTGAAGCTATTATTATAAATGCTAAATTAGACAAACCATATTATTAGGAAGTGCGTAGTTATTCTCATTATCAGTGCGAGGAGATTTATTGATTTTTTAGCTATGTCATCATTTTGATATGTACATCATTAGGGCAGAGATGTGACACGTTCTGTTTGTAAATAACATGAAAATTCGTTGAGGCGATGCACTACGTCGTGTAATATTTTGAATCCGGCAGCTATCAATAACACACCTTACGTAGATGGCAATAAGGCTTAAATTCCCGCTTAACACCATCCATCTGTTTTGATTTATGCAAGAAAAAAACATGGCCGAAAAGTGCCTTTTATTTTATTTTGCGGATGTTCAGGCACAAATATTTAAATGTTCATTTTATAAATAACTTTATTCGCCACATTATACAATAAAACCATAACCGAAAATCGGTTCGTAAATAGAAGGTTTTGAACTTTAAAGCAGTTTTCATAGGCCTATATATTATTTTTTTCTGGGCTTATAAAAAGACTTATCTAAAAATACTCGATTATTTCAAAAGCCAAGATGTATTCTACTCGCAGTATTTAATTAAAGCATCTGAAACATTTCTAGGCGAGAAAATTTTCAAACCAAAAACACATGATTTTGCATTACTACGTATTGCATCGCCTTAAAAGAGACAATCTCGAGTGGATTTCACAGTGTAGATGAAAATTCCCCAAAAATAAATCCCCGAAAATTACTACTCCGGACAATAATTTTTCCCTTCTGAATGTGACTTCAGATGGGATTGTTTGAACATTAATCTACCCTGAATTAACCTACTTATAATATTTTTTCTCAGTTATTAAATTAAAGATATGATTTAAGATTTTCAAAAGTATTATAGTGATTTATTTTTGGGGTATTATGCCGTGTTGCGCTACCTCCTTCTACTTGCATCTGCCCTGATGATGGAGACTGTAATGCTGTCCGAAACGTTGGCTAAAGATGGAGGTAGCGCAAAATGGTATAATACCTCAAAAATAAATCACTGAAATCATTAAAATAACTCCAAAAAATACATCGCAAACTTTCATGTTGTGAAACTTGATGTTGAACAGGTCCTATTATTTTATTTAATTTTGGGTGTGGCACCCAATGTGATTTTTTACAACTGATTTTTGACGGCTGTCATCATTAATATTGACATTACACGACGTACATCGCATGATTATTGTGAAAATCATTACGAAATTGGAGAAAATGTCGCTGCAATATTTAAAGCTGCCCATCGTACAATCATATCTGAATACTTAATATAATCGTTCACCTTGTTCGGCGAGTTTCGCTGACAACTGGGAATGATCGTTATCCAAAGCATTACAACTTTTTATTGATAAATTGGAATGTACCTATAAAACACATTTAGTTTCAACAATACGTTAAAATCTGCCACACAGAGCTGCAGAGTATGCAATTATTGAACGGAGAGTTTCCATGGCTTGTGCTCTCGTTTCGATGAACACGATCTCTGCTGACTAGCAGAGATCGTGCGATATCACCCTGTTCGACTTTTTCTCCATGTTTTTAAATGTAAATCGTCCGCCGTACGCCGACTGACACTATTTTCTTAGTAACTTACTTGTTTTTAGCAAAATTATAATTTTGTAAATTGTACCGTCTTACCAGATATTTTTTTTTACATATTTAAAATAAAATGTGTACAACTCTCTTATGTATTTTCCCAAGGAAAGCTACTTATAGTCAAAGAAATGTGGTGTTTTTTCTCTAATGTTATAAAAATAAATACGAATATATTCTTGGATTTTATTATATTTTCCGTAATGCTAAATAAGTGAACAATAGAAATAGACTATATGAGGCATTCCTGTAAATGAATACAGTAAAATCGAAAATATCTATCACTTTCACAAATCACCAAGGATACAAACTTTGGGAATTCACGGTGAATTTGCCGGCAGATGTATACAAACTTATTAGAAAAAACTTATTAGAAAACGATCGGGGATTCGTCGGCAAACTACCGATACAAACTTTGGAAATCCTCGGTGGATTCGTCGGCACACTACGGATACAAACTTTGGAAATCCTCGGTGGATTCATCGGCACACTACGGATACAAACGTTAGAAATCCATGGAGGATTTTTCGAAACACTACGGTTACAAACTCTCTAAATACAAAAGTTAGAAATCCACGGAGGATTTGTCTGCACACTACGGATACAAACTTTGCAAAGTTCACCTGTACCAAGGGTAAAAAATGCAAGTTTTTTCGTCTACACTGTGTTCAAATAAAAGTTTTTAGAATTATATATAAAGTGACCTTTTCCGTAGTCCTTTTAAATAATAATCAAATAAAATATAAATGTATGCTCAACACGCCTTCCAGGTAAAGACGCAAGAATTAATACTTAGGCACTCTCCTACCATTGTACATCAAAAATAATCAAATTTGTAAGTAGCTATTCCGAGTAAACATTAACAGTATGTTACAAAACGAAGCCAAAGTCTTCCAGACCTTGGCCAATGAAAGCTGCAGTAGGTACAGTAGGTACTACATATTGCTTTAGTGCCAGATCCTTAGTGCCTTTATTAACAAACTCCTGTAAACACAGACTGTTTGTGGCCCACAACTGGGCACGCCTCGTTTTCACACCGAGTAAATAACAAAATAAACCATTCCGATCCAGAATCACACCTCTGGCCGTTATGGAACTTATAAAATAAACATTGAAAGCCAAAAGCGAACGTGTCAAAACCCTTTTACCCCAAATAAATGGCTTTGTTATGGGGAACAAACACAAACTTCTCACCTCACAAAATGGATATTATAATGCCTTGTGTATACACTTAGATAGCTACCAATGCGGTACGAGTTCTCCATACTAAACGGTGGACTGCATTAGTTGACAAGCCTTTTATAACTACGTTTTTAAATCTGTTCCTCATAGCTAAGAATCATGACCACCACTCCAATTTCCTGGTGGTCAAAGCTCATCTACTCCCAGAGGCGGATTTGCAATCTTGGCCGCCCTAGGCCCCAGAGCATGTAGCCGCCCCTTTCTCAGTACCCATCATAGGTGTGGCGAGGGCGGCTGCGGGGCGTGGGGGCGCGCTGTGTGCTGTGTGTGAACACGCTCTTGTATATCGCTATTTCGTACGTAGAATATTTAGGGACTTAGGAAGTAATTTCTTGTTATCATCTGTGACTTTTTTGTCACGATTGGCCGCCCCTAATATCTGGCCGCCCTAGGCCCGGGCCTACATAGGCCTAAGGGCAAATCCGCCTCTGTCTACTCCTCGCGGTTCTGCGCTTCGTGTAGAGCCAAGGACGCTGACTTATAGGACGAACTTGGTCACTTCAGCGCATTGGTGACCTTCTCTCACACTTTCCCACTAACTAGGAGTTTCTCCAAGTTAGAGTCCTCAATTTGGTGAGCAACTTTTCCAAAATACACGGAGAAAAAATAGTATTGCTAATTTATTAAAAGTCTCTTCAGAGTATTGGTAATGCGGTCAAAAACGGGATTGCGGGACATTTCCTGATAAACTTTTAGTAAATTTGTAACAATATCGGATCACGTATTCATGCGCATGCGTTTGTCTTGATAATACAGGGTGTCCGGGGGTAAAGTGGGCTATCTTCGAGAGGTGGTTTTACACGATAATAGAAGTAAAAAAGATAAATAACTTTTCCAAATTCCAATGTTTGTTTTCCACCTCAGAATATATATTTTTCCATGCAAACAATTTAACTTTTTCATCCAACTTTTCGAATAAAGTTATTTTTTTACTTCTATCGCACTATCTATTTTACTTCTACTCACCTCTCAAAGTTAGTGTACCTGACAATATGAAAACGTTAGGATTTATAAGAACACGTGTTCCGACATCGTGACAATACATTGGTATTTTACTAAAATATTACCACACATAGCACTCTTATTGGGGTGAATTGCCTAATACAAAAAAATATACATATCAATTCATTCGTTAAGGGCCTGCAATCCCATTTTATTCGCAAATAATTTGAAGAGATTCTTAACAAATTAACAGTATTAGACAGTACCTACCATATTATTGTAGCAATTCTATATCAACGTCCCAATATCACACTCCTATGAGACGGAACAGCTTGGAAACAAATACTCCGATGTTGTTGATATATTTAGTACATCAATTTCTTTATATAATCATACCTTATTGAAGTTTTTTTCATCAAGTAGGGGAATATTTTGATAAAGCTATGACAGTATTACAGTACGTTAACAGTATTTTGTTGGCTGAAACAAAAAAAATATTTTGGATATTTTATATTTATATTTTGCACCTACATACTGTGTGGATCAAATTCAACAATATTTTTTTTTTATATAGGTGTTTTAAACAGTCATTTCCTGCACTATTTACGAGTATAATTTCTTAAATATTGTTATATATGTATGTAAAAGCCTTAATTATTATTTTTTTGGTAAACTAATGTTTAAGACAAGATTTTTTATGCATAGCACAAAGGGTAACAATTATTCATAAGCAATAATTATTAGCCTGAAACACTCATCCACATTGAAAAATCTCCTGATAAAAGATACAAGCAGTAATTGTTGAATGAAACACTAGTATATATTGAATTATTTCGCGGATAAGAGATAAGCCGCCATAGCTCAGTGGTCAGAGCTGTCGACCGGAAATCGATAGGACACGGGTTAATGTCCCGTTGGCGTCATGTATCTTTTTTATCAGGAGATTTTTCAATGTGGATGAGTGTTTCAGGCTAATAATTATTGCTTATAAATAAAAGCCTTAAAGTATAATATAGGTATATACTATAACAAATAGGCGTAAAATAAATAAATAAATAAAATAAACAATATTTTATTAGTTTTTTTTTCTTAAAATACCTTGTAATGTAATGTAAATACTTGCATAATGGATACATTTGTGCACCAGGCTGCATTTCTAAAATAGGTTTTTTTTTACGTTAACACACAGAAGGCCTCCTGGGAAAATAATTTTCCTCAGGGCCTATACCGTCTTTTGGAATACTGTCTGGAGGAGACACACTGTTTTTAGGAGAGGAATAACTTGGATGGAAACAGATATGAGGGGTGGGCAGGAATCTGGGGATCAGTGTATCCAGGAGTGACAGACATTTGAATCCATCGCTCCCACCGCGGTGCAAGTCGATGGGTCGAGAGAGTTCTGCTGGAGAGGTAGGATCTCTCTCAACAAGTCAGCCTCTTCAAATCCGGCCCGCAACACAGTAGGTGCACACGCATCCACCGCCAAGACCTAGAAAATCCTAAGGATTCTGATGAATCCTTAGGACTAAGTCACCAAACGCAACGAACCACTTGAACCACAACGAGTGACTCATGGAACTATGACACATTAGTTGAGAAAGGAAAATAAATGCTAGAACTAAAACTCCCCCGGAAATGTCCCCGGCATTTCCTGGCCTTTACCTACGCTAGTTTTTTTTTAATCAGATTAATTTTCGTCTTATTTTTAACGTCTAGTGTGAAAAATTTCATCAAGAAGCATCAAAATTCTCCTTTAAGGATTGAGAAAAGGGGGAGGGTTGAGTTTTCGAAATCTCACGTAGATGGTGACCTTCCTCTTGTTTTGAAGGTCAAGTGTGCAAAATTTTATCAGTCTCGGAATAAAACTGTAGATTTGTATAAAAATTAAAACCACACCTCCCCCAGTGTCCGAGAATGTGATCTAGGAGGTTTTGCCGACACGTGGCTGTCCGCCTCAGACATTCTTTTTTATATAAATAGATATAAGATTGACCACACTTTTGATTTCAGTAAGAATGCACGTATCTAGCGCTAGACAGAGGCAATGCTGGTTGGCATTCACAGCATCCGTGTACAATGTGTACTTGGGCCAATAAAAGCGATAAGTTGCCACTTTCACGTAGATATTACTAGTTTTTTATTTGATAAATTTATTCAACGTAGCGGTTTACATTTTCACAATAATTGGCAGTACAAAATCACAACTTATTTGTGCCCACGGGGGCGTCTCAAACTAACTAACTATCACGCTGTTTTTCCGCGGGGGTGGCAGATACGTCAGGGGTAGACGGACCGTCAAACAACTCGGTCTTAGCACACACTCCTTGGCTTCATTCAAATTCACACATAGTCTCAATAAAACCCTTTTGTTATTCTTCTGATATGTCCCGACTCAAGGATCTAGTTCACTTGAACGTGCCATGTCTTCCTCGAGCGTCCCGACTTCTCCTAACATTCACTTTTACATGGTAGTTAATAATATAGGTTATGTTAAAAAAAGAGGTAGTCTGCTGCACACAGCTGCTTGTCTACATGCCCAAACCATCTAAGGTCCCTTTCTTAATCTTACTCATTATGCATGTATAGCATTCAGTCTACTTTCTTTCTTCCTCTGCTAGTTCCATGCATCAGTGCCATGCATCCGAATTGGTAGTAACACTCCATTGTGCACTGCCAGTTTCGCTTCTTTGGACAATCGCGATAAGTCCTCAAATAATGGAGTTTCCTGAATTTGCCCTTCTTTCAATATCCCTTTCGGTCTCTCCAGCTCTAGTAAACAAATACACAATCTCCATGCTCCAAGTATTCATCATTCACAACTATATTGCACACTATTTTCGTACTCTCTCTTTCAAACACTATGACTTATATAGGGTGTGTAGATGCACATCTTCCACACTGTTAGAAATCAACACCGCATCAACAGGCAATATACCTAATTCCAGATTACTCATTTTTGCACCCAAGCCCAGCTCTTTCAATTCATATACAATTTTCCACACGGGGCGTCTCTACTTTAGACAACAGGGCTTGAAGCGAAAAATTGATATTGACTTATAAAAGTCAATACATGCTGAAAGAGAAATCTTCAGAATGATTTTGGAATTTCAACCAAAAAAGTTACATTCTGAAAAATCTCTGAAGAAATGGCTGCTCTTAACCATGTCCTAAAACGAACAAGGTGGTGCTGATTTCCCCCGGGGCCTGTGCCATTTCTGGTAATATGGAGTGCGTGGCTTGCTAAAATCAATTAAATACAAAAACTCGCATAAACTATAGAGATCCACATACCAAAACTGAAAGATGTGAGGTCTATTCTCTCTGAATACTTCAATGCAGATACACGACTCCACGAAGAGATTTTAAGTTCGGTTACCTCCAAGAACATTATTTTCATAGTATTTTTTACTCGCTCTATTTTACTTGTTAGATTTTTAAAGAACGGCTCAGCGTTTATATAGTTAGGCCAGCCTTAAATACAACGTGGTAATGAGTCAAGTGTTTAACTATTCCGACCTTACGCCCCGCCTAATATGTATTTTCATCGTGATTAGGTATACGTAAAGGGAATTTGAATTTTTGACCCAGATTCCGCTTAATTTCAAGGAAAATGCGTTTCAAATATGTCATTTCTTGCAAAATCATACATCCACTTGACGCCATCTTCATTATTAAAAATTGAAAAACTCCTACTATCGTCATTGAACCCACGACGGGATGCCTGAGTGAAAACCCAACGCATTTGTCCACTCAGTTATTAATATAAACATTCCCGGCTTACGAATAACCTGACAATATTTGAAAATATCCTACTACCATCAAAGCAAACCGAAAATGTTGCTTGTGTAGTGATGGAGGACATGGAACCAGCCGAGGAACCAAACTCACGACGACCAGTCTAATAACTTATAACTGTTTTGACATTTTATTTTACGCTTTCTATCCCTTTTTAGGGCATATTTTGATATTGTCAGTACACATTTTGGCATTCATAGTGCATATTATAATTTTATTTATAATCCGATGTCCAGTTTTAACAGTAAAAATATATATTTATCTAACATCAGGCAAGCAAATAACAGTTTTCTTAATTTATCTCAAAATAGTGTATAATAATATTATGAAGGTTACTATTTTGAAATGAACAGGTACCTACCTACAAAAGATATTGTCATATTACTCTACGAATAGGGATGTGGACTTGTGGGGTATGCTAAGTTATACAAGTAGTCCGCGGGGACTGTAGGCGTGTGTTTGTGCAAAAAATCGAGGTTATTGATTGTGGTTGTATTCTGATTTCAGCTGCACTGGTTGAAGCAGCAAACTTGTTCCACTCGAGCTCCATTTTTGGATGTTGAAGCAATCCGAAGACGTCCTACCAACATAACACGCTGGACAGATTCATCTGTTATGGACACGGGGAGTGGCCATCTCTGGGTGCGTTTATTTCCATTTAAATAGCATCGAAGATTAAAGTGATAAACCAGCGGGAAATTATAGCAATGAATCCACCTGTAAATGGCGATACTTCTAGCATTATTAATCGAGAAGTTTCACTTATGATATGTATTCATATAAAGGCTCTGGTAAACGTTGACCAGCAAGTTTTTATGGCAATTTCGTGCAAGGTATTGCTGTAATTTTCGTAGAATTATTATTATAATTTTTTAAACATTGTACTTACGAAATATGATATTAAATATATGTATATTAAATTGTATTTCTTAGTCCTCTTCACTGGGGTGACCTCTGCTGATGCGAACTAAAGTTATTTATACATGTTTTACTAGTTTTCTATGTCGTTTTTAATGATTTTTTCATTAATCTCTTTCAGCCAGATTTTTATTCTTGATTTGTAATCATTAAAATCTTCTATTCGCTTTGTATCAGTGGGAAGGATGTTGTGGAGTTTCGTCGCAAAATAAATATAATTTCTTTGTCCGAATGTATTTTTATGACCTGGAATATTTTTTTATGTCATTGTGATTTGACCTTGTTTGATGAATACGCGGTATTGTAGATGCTTCAGTATTTTTGAATAGTTTCAATAGTATATTTTTAGGATATATTTGTTGTACATTTGGTACATCAAAACTATTGAAAATTTCAATCGAAGGCGTTCTTATGGGTACTTTCAGTATGGTCTTTATGATTCCTTTGCAAAATTGACGTGGTTGACGTATTGCCCCATTTTTCCAGTGATTTCCTCAACTACCGAGGTTACGACAATATTGCCGGACCTAATCTAATTCACATATGTTATAAACGTCTCTGTCTGCCACCTACCCGCCGCACAGTGGGCTGAAAATCGCCTTTCATAGACATAGAGACTTGAATTTTCAAGGGTATTTTTTTGGCTAGAAATGGATTCTGCTGATCATTACTCTGCTATAAAATGTCGTACGAAGCAATTGCGTGTACAAATGAAGGATTTATAATTTTTTTAAGAAAAATTTGTATGGCGCTGACATTAAAAATGAGGCTATCTCTGGAATCGTAAGGTTGGCCGTTCTATCTTTACACACAGATAATACTACTATTTATTTGTATTTTTTGACATACTTCATATTGTGGCGCAAGGTGCGATTTTTTTTTAATAATCCTATAGTTGAAAAAAAATCTTTTTTTTGTTGATGAATCATTTTAATGCTTAAATGCTTTACATATGAGTATGCTTTGTCTAGTTTACAATATTTTATTTACACTGCAAGCCAAAACACTGTGCACAGTGGGCTGAAAATCGCCTTTCATAGACATAGAGACTTGAATTTTCAAGTGTATTTTTTTTGGCTAGAAATGGATTCTGCTGATCATTAATATGCTATAAAATTTTGTATAAAGGAATTGCGTGTACAAATGAAGGAGTCATCATTTTTAAAAAAAAATTGTATGGAACTGACATTAAAAATTAGGCTATCTCTGGAATCATAAGGTTGACCATTATATCCTTACACACAAATATACTACTATTTATTTGTTTTTTTTTTACATACTTTGTATTGTGGCGAAACTTGTGATTTTTTTTTTTAAATCCTCAAAGTAGAAAAAAAAACTTTTTTATGTTGAAGATTCATTTTAATGCTTAAATGCTTTAAATATGAGTATGCTTTGTCTAGTTTACAATATTTTATTTACACTGCAAGCCTAAAAGCAAAAAAAATTGGTGTGTCAAGCCTACGCAAGACAGAAGTGAAACTTCTAGTATTTTTTTAAGCATCGTTTCATCAGCGGATGTCGCCTTTTTTAAATCCTTTTCGAACCAAAGCCGATCGCAAACGCTACAAGCATAGCCGAAAGGATTTTCCACAAACATTTTTTGAAATTGTTTATGTGCAAATTTGTGATTCACATAGCCACTATAGGGAGGCACAAAGTCATTATCAAATTCTATCGGTGGCCCATCGAAATGCTCTCCAATATCCATGTCGGAATCAACATCACTCAGTGATTCTCTATTCGGGAGTTCATGGTCATCGTGTACATTCTGTTAACAGAAAATATAATTTACTGGAAAACTCATTCGAAATCAATTTTTTCATCTATAATGCAATTTTTCAGAAATTGATACGTACAATATTGGCATTATTCGCATCATCATCATTCGGTTGTGTAGTTATGGCTTCTTGGACAGGAGCCTCTTGTATCTCATCAAAATCCTGGAAAAATTAATACATATTGAATGTAAATTTCCAAATTTAATTCAATGTTAATTAATAAATAAATTTATTCGAACAATGTAATCATGGCATATCAACTTACAATTTCGGAGGCATTAGTTTTTTTTTGCAAATTTTTATTTTGCTGCTGCCTTATTGAATTCTGGTGAATATTGTCGGGTTTTGGCATGGAATGTTGGTTATGTATTTGTGCTGCATGTAGGACGTATTCTGGACCATCATTGGGACTCAATAAATTCGCAGTACACGTAGAATTTGGAACGATTTTCCGTTTTTTTGATGGAACTGGAGCAGGTGTTGTCGTCACTGTCATCACTGTGTGAATCAGACTCTCCTCTTCTTTGGTGATTCTCAGGGGATATTTCCTCTTGTGCCACTGATGTGTTCATCACCTCTATCTCGTCACTACTCATTTTTAACACTGAAATTCTGTACCAAACCGTATGAACCACAATCAATTACGTATTTCACTCGTATTACACTCACGACGCAGTATACTAACCAAGCAGCTGATGCTTGGCGTGGCGCAGTTCGCTGGTGTCTGAGAGAGAGGAAAGAAGAGAAGAGAGAGAACGTTCGTGAGCGGCTCCCCCACCTCAACAAGCGCATATGGTGAGAGAGGGACAGTGAACGGTGAGCGGTGGTGGGGGTACCCGCATTTTCGTGTCGATCCTGACTCGGTTTTACTCCGTCCCCAAAAAACCATTACGCGCCTAAAGAAGTTTCACTTCAAAAATAATCGCACCTTGCGCCACAATATGAAAGTATGTCAAAAAAATAAAAATAAATAGTAGTATTATCTGTGTGTAAAGATAGAACGGCCAACCTTATGATTCCAGAGATAGCCTCATTTTTAATGTCAGCACCATACAAATTTTTCTTTAAAAAATTATAACTCCTTCATTTGTACACGCAATTGCTTCGCACGACATTTTATAGCATAGTAATGATCAGCAGAATCCATTTCTAGCAAAAAAAATACCCTTGAAAATTCAAGTCTCTATGTCTATGAAAGGCGATTTCCAGCCCACTGTGCGCCGCTACCAAAACTGTCATAATTACGAACGCGATTTTGCTTCCAAGTTTATACAATGGAGTTATTGTAGGATATCATTTTTCTAGTTGTGAATTAGTCTTAAACGTTACAGCAATATTATACAGATATTATACAATATTACACAGATATTATATTGACGTCCAACACCTTGCCCGGCAAGACTATTGACGGGCAGGACAAATGTTCGACAATATAGGCAATACCTAATAAGCACTTTATCTTGCTCGTTTACCAGCACCTTAATAAAGTGTAATCACTTAGATCCACTTTATTTATAGCGTTGTTTTGTAGAAATTAGACCTTAGAGTTAGGTTAATTTATAATGGTAGTAGGAAAGTAGGCAGATATGTGATACCTGTATCAAAAATAGTCGAAGAACTTGATTGTTTTACTGCGACAAAATAATGAGATGGGATTTCACTTTACGTATTGATCGATTGATGCCATGTAAGTTTTGTCTGTCTGTAAATTTATTTGTACGTTACGTTTCCAGTTCAAGATGGTGGAAGCTTTGGATACTCCCCTTTTATCCTAGTATGATAACCATTTTGACGTCCTCCGTGGTGGACTCGACTAGCAATCTGAAGGTTGCGTGTTCAAATTTTATTTGTGTTATTTTACAATGTTTTCATTAAAAATAATATGTAGTATACTTGAGGCACGTTCCAGAGTGGAAGATACTCTAATATCGCCCTGGTGTAAGACCACCATTCAGAATTGAAACGTTGCTTGAATTGGCTTCAGCCGTGTTGGTGAACAGATATAAACAGCCAGATATTCGCCCTAATGACGATTTCTTCAGAAAATAATATGTTGTAATATGATATATTTGTACATAATGTCATTGCATAATATTATAATAATTGTATCATAAATAATCCTGTATTGTTTTGGGTTACAGTGGTGTATCGCTCATCGGAGTATGTACTGCCATCTTGCGGATTAAATTTGTAAGCTGTAACAACAAAACGTCGGTAAAACAGTCAATTATCATTTTCGCCGATAAACTGTTCGAACTGTCAAAGTTAGGAAAATTTGTTTTTGGTTACAATTACAGAAGTTAGGTTATACGGTTATGCGTATATTTTTTAAAACTAAATAAGTTCAAATAAATAACTAACCATGTTACGTTTAAGTTTAAATATTTGCTCTAAAGCTGTTTTCAGACATCAATCCACCACATTCAAATTACCCACTCGGATATTAATCCCTAAACGATTTGAAAATTTGAATACCTGTGCCAAATTTTCAACAAATTCCGACGAGAAACCTAAAGTAAAGATTGGTTTAAACGTTGGAAATACTGAGCACATATACCACGGAGTATTGAGCAACCAAATTCGAGCCGTGAAAGTGTTTTCTCTAACCTCCAGCATTGCAGGCTTATTTCTCCAGCCCATGATGTATGAAAGATCACAAGAACTTGGCGGAATTGGTATGACGGTGGCGGTCTGCAGTATTGTTGGATTCTTCACTTTTGTCACTCCGCTCCTGCTGCATTTAATCACTAAGAAATATGTCATCGATATGGAGTACGATCACGAAACAGAGACGTACACTGCATCAACAATTTCCTTCTTGCTGTACACAAAACGCGTAAATATAATTATTCAAAAACAATAATGATACATTTCCCTAACCGCTGCATTTTTAATAAGCACACATTATGGAAATTACACTTCGTTTTAACTTAATTACTGCAAGAAACGACGATTTACTTCGGGATAGATGGTAAAAGTTGCATTATAATTCCATTTTTATTCCACCAAAGTTCAAAATTTACCTTATAAAACGATCCTGTTAAATATACAGAAAATAGGGACACGGTTTATATAAACTTTTAATCAAAAAAACCCAATGTGTATCATTTAGAGAACAATGAGAAGTTATTATTTCAGTTTCCTGAAATGGAAAATAATGCATTTTAGTTGCTATTTCGTAAAAAAACGGATAATTTTACGTCTTTTCTTCATGCCATGTTTTGACATAACAAGTTTAAATGTTTTTTTTTTAAATTAAACCCAAACTGACAACCTAAGAACCTATTTTAGAGTGATGGGTTCATATTTTGGTTTAAATAAGAGAATAAATTTAACCTTAAAACTTTTAAATCAACAACAATGGCCGTTAAGTAACCATCGATTTTAATTTTAACGAAATAACTAATAAAATGTTAAATTTTCTATAAACAAATTTTAGCAGAAAACTGACAAAAATAAATCTATTAATAACGATGCAAACTTAAAATAATGAAATCTGAGATTATTTCACTTGCGATATCATGCACCCATTCGAACTGGAACAAATATGTATAGGACACGTTGTAAGCTTCCTAACTATATTATTTTAAAACCATAATATTCACTTACTGTTCCTCTTTCTGCTAGTGACTATAAGTAAGCGTAAACAAGACAAGGGGCTGTTCCTCGCCGGTGGAAGCATATACCGGTGCTTGGCTTGTTTATTAGAGTCACCTCTCGCTCCGTTACCTATATATTAATATTCTGCGAAATAACCCGTCCTAACTCTTATTTCTGAATATCCTATCAATGTGAATGTTATTTATTTCCAGTTTCACTTCAAGCCCGAAGATGTGGATATCCCCGATGCCCTCGGCATGTTCACCAGTTGCCACATCCGAGGGACTCCGCTGTTCTTCGACATGAGGCACTTCACAGATGCAGAGTACTATGCCAAAATAATGGGATACGACAAGCCAATGGATTTCAAAATGGGAGATATCAATATTCAGGAAACTAATGAGCCCAAAAAACATAAATAATGCTTTGAAATTAATATATTATCACATGATTTTGGACCATAATTGTGTGACATTTCATATTATTTATTTTCTGTTATCTACCGTTGACATCAATTCTCAGATAGGCCTAAATGAAGAAGAAACTACCGTTATAGTACCTTGGTATAGCATTATTCTAATTTACGTCAAGCTAAACTCTTCTTTTATCATTGAACGCACAATATCATAATGAGTAATCTATTTATTGTATACCAATGTCAGCACAAACCAATTTCACCCTCAGATATTAGCAACACAACACGCAATGCATCAAATTACCGTGTACAAACGGGCATGAACTCTGTGGTAACCTTTGGTGCATCGCATTTTGTATCGCTAATATTTGTACTAGGCTTTAGGGTCAGTTTCATCGATATTCAAATGTAACGTTATCATGAAAGCTTCAATCAACGCCATTTTGTTTTTTTTTACACTTGAAAGTTCCCTTTAAACACCGATTCCAGTCCTGTTTTCGCTTTTAAACAACTTGTGATCAGATGATAAGATTGAGAATGTGGCCGTTATGCTAACAGTTGATAACATTTAGCCTGGCGTTTAACGGAGACTATTCAAATGTATGAAATTCGAAGTAGGATCCTACCTGATCTATTCTGTGATCTATTTCATAGAACGAACCGTTTGAAAATGGAAAGGAATTGTTGCGCATTCACACTTGCTCTATTTCTATTCCTTTATTTAATATAACCGTAGACAATACTGTAATGTGCGGTGTTTACGTAGCAACCTGCCGTTCACAAGATTCTGTTCTGTTTTCAATCTACATAGAATAGAACGAATGATGAAGTTGATTTACCGTTGGGTTTCTATTATTTCTATAGGGCATTCTATGGCATAGAAAGCCTGTTCTCACTGATCTATTCATAGATTCTATGAAATATATCATAGATTAGATGAGGTGGCAATGTGCCATTAGATTATTCAATACCTACACAAACTATGAAGTAAACTAAATGTATAAAGTGCTCGACTTATTTCTGTCATAGGAAGAATTTTTATTGAACAAATATTTTGTTAAAATACACAATGATACTGAGTACACCATTGGCCCAGCTTTATAAAAATACATATTTATGTCTCTGCATTTGTAAAATACTTAATCCATCTTACTCGTAATAGATAATACGAGGGGATAAGAACGGGTTAGTAGAAAATACTTATAATACTATAATAATACTCAATCACGCGCGTGCGTACTGCGTATACCGGCCGTAATAAGACAGTATTAGAAGTTGAGATTGTTAAACTGCCTGATCCCCGGATATAGACACGTATTACAATTGTATTAAGACGGAGATCGCGGACTTCGTTAACAATCTGGTTGATTTGAAAAATATCACCGGTCGTGCAATGAAAATGTAAAAAGCAGTAATACCCATTTGCAGCACTATCAGAGAAATGTTTTAAATCGAAAAATCGATTTACCAAACCAAATACGGAACGCATAATCAAATTGGCTGAATTTGGAAGCAATTCAAAACAGACTGGGTCAATGTCATCCGAAGAAAAGTGAAGTTAGCAACTAAATGCGAAAAGCAAAAATGACCATGTTTTTGAGGATTGTAACAAAGTGGTGCCAGTCTAAAAAAATCTTGCGTGAATATTATTATGAATAAAGATTTTAACCGGAGCAGTATAAGGCCCTCTTCACCATATAGACCAACACTGTAATAATACTAATATTTATGTCCCTGCATTTGTAAAATACTTAATATTAATCTGTAATGCAATAGCATTAAGTTGATTATGTACACATTACTTTTCATAGTCAATAAAAAAATATTAATATTGGAATGTCTTTTATTAAATTATTTTTTAGTCTTTTAAATTACATTCTTGCTATTATGAATAACAATACCTAGAAGAAAAATAGCTACGCAAGTCATAAAATTAAATAATTTCACTATAAAAATATAAGTATATTATTTTATTTTACACAGATAACTAAATATTACGCAGTAAAGCAGCAGCTATAATGCATTGGAAATTAACAAAATGAAATCATTACAGAAAATAAAGACCAAATACATAGCTACAAATATAACATATTATGTACATAGTAAGTACCTACATATATAATGTGACGGTTTTGGATAAAATCTGTATATTTATTTATTTCATGTACAAAAATATTACAATAGTTTCAGAAATAAAAATTAAGGCACTTCATTCATAATATTACCTAATTTTTAATTAGATATCATAAATCAACATTTGTTAGCCAAAAACAAATTAATTAATTACATAAATCTTATTTCTTTGAATAGCAAAATAATGGTGATCATTTAGTATTTTTTTAATGGTGGAAATTTAGCAATTATTATAATAAAATCATTTTAAGGTGGCTGTACTTAAATTCTATCAATTTACATAAAATCTAGTTCTTAACATTTCACTTTGATAAAAAAATATCTCTATGGATCACCTTTTCATGCATCCACAACTTCTATGGAAAACCTCCTGTTTACTTTCATATTCTATAATTTGAGTTAAAAATATATTTCTTCATTATTTGATAGTTTTTTTTTCAATTTTAGTAATATTAAAATTATTACCTGCCGTTTCTGTGTCCGTTTGTCACCCCGGTAACAGTAAAAATACTAGTCTAAATTCGAATTTTTGTCACGTGAATTCACAATAAAAAATAGATTAGCGGTACCAAATACCCTATAATATTAATAATACCTCCAACTTATGACATTTCCCATACGTTCTGATGGCAACATGCTACACTAGCGGCCAGAATTGTTGATATTGCCAGTACTATTTCACAGGAGTTTTAAGTATTATTAATATTATAGCGTATTAGCGGTACCTACCTCAAGAGTTTAAAAAAATGTAGAAAAAAAAAGTATACAGAATTAGTAACTTAAAGTAACAACAGTGTAAACAAAAACAATAAGAACGTTGAAAACAGTAAAAATAAATATCCATAATTTTTTACATCAAGAGATAGATTCAGCCAGTTTGATTATATATATTTTCAAGGTACATTTGAAAATGTCTACCTACATCTCGTAGGGTGTTAAATGTTTTGCTTATTATGACATTATTTGCATATTAAGACAAACATTCCCGGGTTACGAATCACCTGACAGATTTGAAAATCTACTACCACCACAGAAAGCGGAAAATGTTGCTTGTGTTGAGATGGAGGACGAGTAATTGAACATACTAAACCTGGGTGGGACCCAAACGCAATGTCAACACAGCCACCGACTGGTCAAAATCAGTTGTTTAAAGAGTTGAAAAAAATGTCGGAAAAAAGGGGTACACAGTATCTGTATTAACACATTGTAGTCGGGAGCTTCAAATAATAGACTCTAGCCTATAGCGGGTGTTTTTCGCGATTAGCGCAAAAATATATCCTCATCCCTTTCGTTAGTATCTGAAGACATTTTTGAAGGGTAAAAGAAAATATCAATGAAATAAATTCCACTAAAAAACACGTCTGTTTTGTAACTCTGTATATCATAACTAAAGCATGTGTATATTAGCGCCACTCTATCTTCACAAGTAACGAGTGCCGGGAATACATCCAATTGCTAAACAATTTTTGTGTTATCTCTCATTCAGGAAATGATTATTGTAATAACATCCCCGGGATTATCTCATAAAAGTAAAGGTCCAATGAATTTATAACACGTCATAAAAATATAATAGGTACTCATATTCCCAGTACAACTAACAAACAATCTTTGAAATTTAACACCATAAAATTGCCTAATTATTGCAAGAGTATGTGTGTACATAAAAGAAACAACGGCTTATCTTTTTTTGTTATATGTGTGTGTAGTTTGTAATGTCTTCAAGCGTTTAGATTAAATAGTCACGGGAAACAATTATAATAATTTTCCTTCCTCGCCTTTGAAGTGGAGCCGGCGTAAAGGGTATTTTTACCCGTCCCGCCGATAAGCACCAGTCGGCCGCGCGGGTAAAAATACCATTCCCGCTCATAGTGTGTTAATAAAAAAGTCATTATTATTCTTCAAAGGTATTAAAAAACAAAAATTCTATTTGTTGAAAGGAGTGAAAACAATTTTAGGTAAAGCTTGAAAGAAATTGAAAACTATTTGATTAGAGTATGGTAATAAAAAAGTGATCTAAAGGGAAGTGACGTACCTGAAATTAAAACATTTCAACTGTACAAAAAATCTGTAATGTATAATATGTATATAGAAAGAAAGTTACCTGTGTAAAATAGGTACACAGTTAATTTATGTAAATAAATTCGTTACAATTTGTGAAAAATAAAATATATGCACATTGTGTCTGGTAACCTGCTGGTAAAATATTAAATATAAAAATACACAATAAATACATATTAGTTTCACATCTACTAAGCCCAGATCACATTCAAATACAACAGCTGTTTTCGAATGGTAGCCGAGACTATCCTAACTTAACCTAGTTTATTAACAAAACAGTTATATGTAAAGTTAACAATAAGGAACTCAAAATATTATATAGATCAACGAACGCCGATTCTGAATACATAAGTTTTATTTTATATACAATTTAATATTTCTATTTTTGAGACCGATAATTCGTGGTGGAATTCCATTATAATATATTATAATAAAACATTTAAAAAACTTTATTCCACTTAATTTTAAAATTTTTAAAAATTAAGTGGAATAAAGTTTTTTAAATGTTTTATTATAATATATTATATACAATTGTTTATTTACATTGTATTGTTGTTTAGGTTACAATTCTTAACCTCACTAGGACAAGCCTGTGTTATGATTACAAGTAGAATTAATAAATCGTTAAAAAATAAATAAATTGGAGTTCCTTATTCTACACATGCTTACAATGATCAAATTTTGTATAATTGCAAGACCTACAGTGGTAGATGTGAAACTAATAGGAGCCAAATGGAAGAACGTAATTTAAAAAGATTGTATAATTTATTTAGGCAGTTGTGGTTTATACAAAAAAATATTGGAATGGGAGGAATAATATTCACAAAAAAATTGTCAGTAACATTCGTTTTTATGACTAGAAAAAAATTGCTTCGGTTTAATTCATAATTTTTTTGTTTACTGTATGGATTTTTTGTATAAAATATTGTCTAGTTAATGAAAAAAATGCTGTGTAAATATCACAAATTATGTACACTTCATGTTAGCATTAACATTTATTAAGACTATACCTAAATAAAAACGTATACTTTTTATGTCTTTTATATTGTGTTAAATAATAATAACCGAGGCAAAATATCGAAAAAAATATATCTGTTTACCATTTTTATTTATTTACACATTGATTGAAATATCTTGTATATAAAATAAAACATAATATATTAATCTCGAGATGTAAAATCATCTAGGGATATGTATTATGTGATAACAATAATTTGAAATCATTGTAATGGATATTACATATTTGAACAATAAATACCTACTACAGTAAAATAATTTAAACTTAATGCTCCAATCAGATGGTATCATGAACCTAAAAAGCCCTGGACGGAGGAATTCGAGAACAATTTGAAGCCGCAGGGCGAGGGGGAAGATGTATGAAAAATGAAAACCCCTACTTAAATTTTTTTAATGACATATCCCATTTCTTGCCTCATTAAATACCCCAAAACAATCCTAAGCAGTTATAATCGTGTTAACATGAAAATAAAATAATGACAGTTAATTATGCAACAATTTCTGTACAAATCAGTTCAAAAGTTAGTTAGTACAAGATGGCTGCCAGGCAATTTACCCTCCCCCTTTTTTTTTATTTTTTTATAGTGAATACCTCACAAGAGTCCCAACTGCTCCCGTCTGGAGCCAGTGAGACTATGGCATCCCCAATTGGGGGATGTTGTGAGGCTGAAGGTAAGTGGGGAAGGGAAAGAGGAAGGTGGGGAAGTACCTGGCTATTCAGATCTAGTCACTAAACACGGCTAAAGCCATTTGGAGCAACGTTTCAATTCTGAATGGTGGTCTTACACCAGGGCGATACTGGTAGTATCTTCCACTCTGGAACGTGCCGCAAATATACTATATATTATTTTAATTAATTAATTGTGAAATAACACAAATTAATCAAATAAAATTTATTTGCGCACGCCGGGTTCGAACCCGCGACCTTCGGAATGGCAGTCCAATGCGTTACCACTGGACTATGCCGGCCGTCACCCTAGATTGGCTTCAATGCCATTCATACAAAATCTCACTAATGTTCTGTCCAGGGCTTTTTATCCATGGATGGCAAGGGCTACATTCCATTCCATAGATATTGGCGCTATTTTTTTTTCTTTCAGATTTTAGTAACTCAGTTCACCATCTATATTATTATGGTTTCTATGGAATGGGACATAGCTAACAATCGATTGGTCCTTAAAACTATTTTAAATACTTAATACGTATGACATCATTGCGATAAAAATCTTATTTTAACATGAGTAACGTACATTGATATAGATTTCTTAAACTCGATTTTCAGTTGTGGGCTATTAATTTGAATCAATAATTGCACTTATTATGCTATATTATACCCTAAGAAAGTTTTTATTACGAACTCTATATCAATACTTACGTACGTCTCAATCACATTCATGCTTGTTATTTTTCTCAGTGGGATAAGTTCCAATACAAACATCACTCAATTTGTTAATGAAAATATAAAAACTGCAAAATTTTTGATCAAACGTATTGTACAACCAAATCAATGTAAAATCTTAAATAAAAATTTAAATGTTCGTTTGTTTAAAATCTTAAATCTCGGAAAGTTCTTCTCCGATTGTTTAGAAATTTTGACACAACGTTGCATTCAAATACTCGTGTGTTTTTATCTACCTGTAATTATTTAGATAGACGGCTGATCCCGTGGTAGGTAAAAACATGCTTTTTTTTTTAAAACAGCGATATCTGTTGGACGTAAAAGCAATATGCGCTATTGTTTCTCTATCTGCACTGACAGACTGAGCCACAGCAATCAATTTCATATTTGGAACCACCCCACCACAGACAAAATTTTAGTTTAGAATCCGTCAGCAGTAGCGACGGCCTCGATGCAGGCGGTCTTGGAAGCCTCCCTGATCATCTTCTTCTTGGCGAGCCACTCCACGTAGCAGAAGGCCACGGTGCCGATTGTACCGAGGGTTACGAGGATACCAAGCTGCACGCTGAGGGGTGCGTGGGAGGAGTAGAAGAAACAACTGGCAGCTGCTACTGACTGGAAACAAATAAAATATTATGAATAAAATTAATGTAACTAATACCTACTGAATTTACTACAAATTTACTAATAAATAATAATAACACCTTCTTCACAACAAAACACTGTGTCGTTATTTAGGATATGATTTAACTGGAGGCTAATATCCTCTCTATTATGTTCTCAAAATCTCTCTGTTTCTAGAAACCCAACTGCTAGCCCACCTCAGTTCTGGACATGGAGGGGCAAACCTATAGACTACTGACATCTGTCGGATAAGTTTGTAACCTCTAGCTATACCTACACTAGAGCCATCTATATCTTGTAGCTCAATCTATCACACAAATAATTATATATTAAATAATATCAGTCAATCATAACCTAAAATCAATGTCGGTCCCTATCCTCTTTTGACTCATTGAAAACGTTGATCAAGTAATAAAGTAGTACTACAGAGAGCTTGTACCTGATGTCATCGACGATCGTCCTAAAACGCTTAAGGCGATGCACTACGTCGTGTAATATTTTAAATTGAGCCGCTATCAATAACAACCCTTACTTAGATGGCGATAAGGTTTAAATTCCCGCTTAACACCATCCGCCTGTTTTGATTTATGCAAATCATTTTATAAATAACTTAATTTACCACATTATACAATAATATCATAACCGAAAATGGGTTCATAAGTAGGAGATTTTGAACTTTAAAGCAGTTTTCATAGGCCTTATGAGTATTTCTCAAAAAAAGTGTACATTTTGGAAAAATAAAGTGTGCCTACAAACAGTTCAAAAATTTCACATGTTTTTAATTAATCATACAAAAAAAATATGCACCATTTTGTAGAATAAATATTAGGCTTTAAAATATCGAAAAATAAACATTACAATCGTATTAATTCACAAATATTTTAATTTTTTAAAAAATATCGATTTTTACCTTCCATACAAAATAAAATTGCCACCCTACCCACCTCATTTGTTTATACTTCATAAAATGCGATAATAACGTTATAATATGTGATTTTTTGTATGTTTTAGGGTCTTGATTAAATGTAGTTTCTGTAAAAGGGTAATTTTCTATGGGGTTTCATAATAAATTAATAATTTATGCACAAAAAACAAAGTGAGACATCACCATTTACTTTTTAGTAACTACTCTTTAGTTACGTTTTATTAGTACTTCCACCGTAATTTTTTAACCCATTTGTAAAATTTAACATGGGAAACACTAGCCTCTTTCTGATTAATTGTTGGTCTGACTTCTCCGCCATAACATTAATTGTTAAAATCAGTAATAACGTGTTTCTTTAGTGGGACCACTATTTCGTAACAGAAAATATTTTAGCCTTTTTTCACAAAACGGTAAGTCTTTTTCTACTTATCTTTTTGTAACATGTGCGGTACGAACATTGCTAAGCTTACATATTAACACTTTTAAATTTTATCAAACCATTGACTTTTTATAACATAAATTCTTATTACAATTTCGTAACGTTTGTTATGAATTTCGTAACGTAACGAAAAAGTTCAATGTAAAGCTGAGTGTACACAGTTACAACGTGATTAAGAAAAGTAAGTATATTGTAAGTGTGTCTAGCATTTTTATGAAAGTCTTATGTAAGTTTAGTAATAATGTAATATATTATGCACAATGCACAAATATACATATGTATTTAGATATAATAGGAAAAAAATAAAATTTATTATACCATAGAGCAGATCTGTTGATGGCGCTGGAAAGTAGGTAGGTTGTAATACATAGGATGCTGGAAATTCCTGATGGTCAATGGCAGAACAGGTGTCGTCGGACTTGTATGTTTTATCATCGCGATTATATGGCATTATACATAATGACAAGTACTTGAAGATCAAGCTGAGCCGTCCAATACTGGTTTTATTTTAAATAAGCTTGAGGCACTCATACACACTATCCGTTCTACAGGCGATCTATACAATATTTATAAGTGCCTTAAGTTTTTTATAAAAGCTTATTTAAATATAAGTTTATTTTTATTTACTCTGATAAAACCATAACTACAGCATAATTTTTTTTAGGAATGCCCCCAAAAACCAATGCCAAAAGGCAAAACGCTTACAGAGAAAGACTGAAAAAGGAAAATACAAATAAATATGAGGAAATCCGAATTAAACATTTAACAAAAGTTATAGAAAATATCAAAAATAAAAAAAGAAATTCTTACAGAAGAAGAAAAAGAAGAGCTACGGGCAAAGTGGAGACAAGCCAATGATAAAAGAGCTGAAAGAAAGAAAAAGGCTAATCCTACGACACAAGACAATAATACATTTGAACGTAGAAAAAATAATAAAAAAATCCTAAAGGAAAGACTACAAAAGCTGACTGAAGAAAATACTCGATTAAAAAGTCGAAATAAGAATTTAAGACAGTGCTGTAATCGGATGAAAAGGCAAGTGAATATTCTGAAAATATTATTGCATAAACAAACTAAGACTAATAATGATGCTATTCCCATTGAAACTGGATTATATAATAAATCGAAGATGTTATAATAGTAAATAATAATGCCATAGAAAATAACGCTGATATTGAAAATATGAATAGTGAAAATGAAGATTCTAACAAAATCAAAGATAAACCATGTGGAGTGACTATCTTAAAAACGAAAAACTGGAAAATATACATACAAAAAAGAAAGTGGTTTGTAAGGGCCTTATCTCTAAATCTCTATCACTAAATGACTATATTCATGCGCCAAAGCAGAGTGATAAACCAAAGACTGAAAAACTGACCAAATTTGTCTCGGAAAGATTTCAATTATTATAAAGATGAGGAAGAAATTTATAAAACGCTAATGGATAGTGATTCAAACTAAATAATTGTATGTTATTAAATTTTTAATAGTTTAAACAGTGCCTGTTCTTTAATTTCTTAAGATTTGTTGTATATTGTGTTAGGTACTTCAATTTGGGAGCTGATAATTTGATTAAAAACATTTATTTATACTCCCTTGTTTTTTTTTAAACCCATTTGGTTTAACAAAATACAAATATTTGGGTCGTGAGTTTATGTATGTTTGTAGTATGTACAATAAATAAAAAGTAAAGGATAATTACTTACATTTAAAAAAGACGACAACTAATTAAATTGAATAAATAATAAAAAAAGTAAAATAAAATTTGCCATTGTGTAAACAAGCCTTATGTTTACTATTTAGTTACGTCTTATGACTATTTCGTAACACTATTTCGTAACTACATTTTCGTTACGTACATTTATTTTGAGAAATACTCTAATACATTATTTTTTCTGGACTTATAAAAAGACTTATCTAAAAAATACTCAATTATTTCAAAGGCCAAGATGTATTCTGCTCGCAGTATTTAATTAAAGCATCTGAAACATTTCTAGGCGACCAAATTTTCAAACCAAAAACACATGATTTTGCATTACTACATATGGCATCACCTTAAGTAGATAAAAAACAGTACGACGTACTATATATTTTACTGTCTTATATTTAAATGAATAATTCAAAGCAATATTTTTTCACTCCCATTCATAAATAATCTTCTGTTAAGCTAACTCTGTTGTCAGTCAAGCCCATCGATCTGACATTGTTAAGTTATCGATTTAATCGTAAAAATGGACTCACTTTATAATAGTCACTCGTTTCCCCTGGCATCTGCTCTACATGTCCAAATGATCAAAGTGTCCCTTTCTTAATTTTATTCAATATGCTGATATCAGCCTAGTATTCTTTTAGAATTAGGGACACAGTTTAGCCAAACACACCCCCTTTAGGGATTTGTAATGGGCTCAGTCCATTCTTGACCATTATCAGAACTCCTCGGATTATTAATTACCTGAGTAAACTTGAAAATAGCAAAAGCCGAAGTGCTGTTATCAGAGAAGTTGCCGCCGAGCATTGCGTAGATCTGCGTGTTGAAGCAGGCGTCCCCAAAGCCTAGCAGGAAACTGCACAGCATGGCGATGTAGGGGGACGGGTCAATGTAGGACTTCTCGTCGGTGTCCCCGAACGGGGCGTTGTTGGGCAGATTCAGGAAGATCAGGAAGAAGCTGACTACGTGGATGAGGTAGCCCATGATCACAATCGGGTCCCGACCCCATCTCGCCGTCTTGGTGCCAAGAATTCCAAATAGTGCGCCACCTGGAAAATAGAAATATTTTTGTCTCATACTGTTAGTTTATTCTTGAATTCGCTGTTAGTTTATTCTTGAATTCTGTCTACTTCGTTAAGTGGGAATCCCGCAGTTTCTGTATGGTAAAAAAATGCAAAATGTAATGTGGGAAGTATTTGTCCCGTAAATGATTGATATAGTAAAATAGTACAAAAACTGTGTGCTTTAAATGATCAACGCGGTAAAACAATTCTCAGAGGAAGTAAACAACACACGCGGGACAATAATTATTAGAGGAACGATCGATCGAGATGTCACTGTATTGAGAAAAAATATATTTAAGAAACAAAATATCATGTCTTATTTTTCGACAGTTGAAATTGAATTTTAAAACTCCACAGTTCATTGCAAGCTCAAATTACTTGCATTGATCTATAAATTCCAGATAAAATCTGTGCAAAGTTTATATTGCTTCACACAAATAGATTTAATGCTTTATATCTAGGATTAGTAGATAATAATAAAAAACAACAACACTCGAAATAGAATTAATAAAATACAATAACAATGTTATTATCCACTCAAGATAATCAAATTTGGCTAGCACCGCTAACACTCTTGAGCGATAGCAACCCAAATTTGGCTAACGCTCTTGAGCAATACTACCCAAATTACTAGCATCGCTAACCCACTTGAGCAAATAGCTACCCAAATTTTTCTAGCAATACCCAAATTTGGGTAGCGATTTATGAATCAAAATTAAGTTATTTTTAACATCCTATTCCTCTCACGGGATATTATAGATAATGTTTTCTTTTGTGTAAACTGCGAATGGACGCCATTTTAAATTGTTTTCTAAAAAATTGAACACCTGTTTATTTTTTGAAAATTGCATTTTTTAATATCAGTATTAAATACATAGACATTTCCAGCAGAACATAGACAACATACAGAAATATTCAATATTTTCCTAAATAAGTACAATACAAATAGTGCAATTTCGTTATCTAACATACAGAATTCACGCTTTTATAAATTTTACGATTTAAAAATAAATAAATCAGAAAACTTAAGATTATGTGATAAACGGTGAAATAAAGTCGGATTCATTGGCTTTAAACCACAGTAAGCAGTTTATATGTTTCCATATTAATATTCAGAAGCATAATTTTTGGAATGAGCGCGGCCAAATTCAAAACCGAACACCAGGAAATCTCAACCACTCAAGGCATTTTTTTTTTACTTATCGCTCGAGTGGTTAACAAATAAGTTTTATTTACCTAAAACCTCTCCCAAGCCGATGAAAACTCCTGAGAGTCCCACCAGTTGTTTGGCGTTGGCCCCCATCCCCTGGGTGAATCCAATACTGGGGCTGTACACTCCGCTGAAGAAGGACAGCTCAACACCTGGAATAAATAATTTCATATATGTAATAATAAAAATACAGACTTTTTGACAGAACGTATCGGAGTATCCTAATCCAAATAAATGGAATATTTCTGAATGAATCCATAAACAAAAAACTGTTTTTGAAAGGCTATAAAATACGCTTTCAAATATTATTATTATAATTTTTTATATTTAGAATTTTGAAAGCAAACATAAAAAAAAATAAAAATGGCTCACCTTACATATTTCGGAACTAAAATTAGCAGTGAAAAATTAAAAAAAAAAAAACGAACATTATTGTCAGCTCATGAATTCATTTGAAAAAGAAAAAGATGAAAGATACTAGAACTATGACGTCATGTACGATCTCTCACTGGGACTAATATAATGCCCTTTTTTATTGCGTTATTAACAATTGCAATCATCTACATACATAAAAATAACAGGTAATAGGTAAAATGATAGTAAACAAAATGAGCGCACACAAATGATCGCACACAAATGATCGTAATCAAATATTGTAACTCTCAAATGATCGTAAGCAAAATGATTGTAAGCAAAATCGTAAAATCGTAATCGTAAAATGGAATAAAAAATTCTTATTATTATAAATTGATTGTAACTCTCAATGATCGTAAGAAAAATGATTTTAAGCAAAATGATTGTAACTCTCAAATGATCGTAAGCAAAGATCGAAGGGAAATGATTGCAGGGAAATAATAAGCGAATAATAAGATCAAATGATAGTTACGATCAAAACATCGGTTACCAAAATAACATACCTTCTCATCAAATATCTGAAAAATAGTGGTGTTTAAACAAAGGTTCTCATTTTAATTTTTGTCTTTCTAAAGGTGGTTTATTTAACAGGGCGATACTGAGAGTATATTTCCCTCCATAGAGCATTACTAACCTGTATAGAAGAAAGTAATACTCAATATAAGCATTTCTTTAGTGCAGAACAGTTTAACTGCTCCCTTCAGAGCTTCCATGGGTCCGCTGGGTTCAGGAAGTTCCACCTTCTCCGTGTCGCCGACGATCTCAGTGGGAGATACCTGGGGCTCCACATTGCGCAGGGTCAGCAGGAAGACTATCCCCACAATGGCCAGGGCGATCAGCACTCCAAACACCATGTGTCGGGTGCCCGCGTCTATCTCAGTCTTCCCTTGGAACTGGATGTACACAAATAGGTTGCCCAGGAACATACTGAAAGAAAAAAGAAATTTTAGTGTTCATTTATTTATTCATTAAACGCCATAAAAGGCTTTTACAATAATGTGATACATGAAATTATAAGTACACAGTGATACATAGGCGAATATTAGTATTACATTTAAGAACACAACAATATGTATACAAAACGACATTGAATGTGATACAGCTGAAATTTTCTTAAGGCATAGAATGCTACAATAATAGAAAGCACTTCATTTAAACAGGATAAAATATACAGAAAAGGTGACTTGCCAACAGATATAATCTAGCAAAATATTATAATAGCGCAAATAGTAGTGAGTTTATTGTTACAATCAAATTTATCTCCACTTGGCCACTATGGCCGGAGGGTATGGCAAAGTAGCTTCAACAATTCAGGGCTGTCAGAGACTTGACAATTCATGATTAAGTTTTCTTTGTGGTGCAATTCAACTGAAATAAACCAAAACGCTGTTCGGATTTGTGAAACCAATCGAACTTACACATCAATATAATATCCTTGATATTAGTGTACGAGCTCACTCGTAGATGGTACCACATTAGTCTATTAGATTACCCATAGATGGAATTAGTTGTTGAGAATAATTGGATGGTAAATAAGGTGAAAACTTCAAGGCCGTGTCCAGATTATCCCAACGGCCTGCTAATTAAGATGTTAGAGCCATTGTCAATCTTTCACCATAAAATTCCAAGTGTTTTTTTGAAGCTGGAGTATGAGAAAACATATTTTTTGTGAGAAAACCCTGCAGAAACAACAACAAAATGAAAAATACTCAAAAACATTACATAAGTATTAAAAAAACTTCAAAGAAGATTCAGCAATTTGTCTGTACAAAATATACGCATCATTGGGTCATCGAGTCATTGAATGTTGTTATAGCAGAAGGTACAGGTAACCGGAGCGATGCACCAGATTGATGAATATCTTCAGAAGAAAAACTGTCTTTTAGAAGGAAAACGTTTGAAGGTTTGATTATTGCTACAAGAATGTTATCGTGTAACATTTGGCCAGTGATCTGCAAGAGCACCACTTATTTTTTATTTTATTTTTTTTTTATTTGAGACACAAACAGGACATTTAAAGTACATTCTTGTATAATATAAAATAAATTTACATTCAAATATAAATGTCCCTAGACTAATGTGTCCGCAGCAATCACATTTGCACATTCACTATCAAAACAATATCATATTTTTTTTATACACAGCTTAAAATTACAAGACATAATAATTTTAAAAATATGCTTAAATTAGGTATATAATAGAAAATATCAAACCATCAAAAATCAACAAGTGTTCTTAGTGAAATTTATAACTTTGCATATTCAGTTCCATTTCGTTGTCAACACACCAATAAGATAAAGTGTTAAGGTCTTGTTGTAAGAGTTCACAATCTTCCATAGATTTAATTGCTTTATATAACTTGAGGTCGTCAGCATATAGAGAAAAGTTACAGCGGAGTTTAAATGTAAGTTCATTAATAAAAATTAAGAAAAGCAAAGGTCCAAGGTGTGATCCTTGTGGTATGCCCGACGTAACAAAGATTGGAGAAGAGTTAAAACCGTTAACAGTCACTAATTGACTTCTATGTGATAAATATGATTCTAACCAAAGAAGCAGATTTCCGTGTATGCCGATTTTATCCAGTTTATTCATTAAGATAGGGTGACTAGCTTTGTCGAAGGCCTTACTGAAATCGGTGTATACGGCATCTACTTGTGTTTTTTAATTCACCACTTGACGTATAATGAACGTTGGCCGACCAACCGATTGGTGACAGTTTTTCGTGCACAAGTTAAAGGATCTTGGCTCCAACCCACCACCAACTTACGCATATTTGCCTTATCCGTCATAGTCATTATAGTTAGCATCCACCAACTTCTTTTGCACAATTTAATTTGGTGCACATTAAGGTAATAATAAAACATGCTGAACAAATAAACTTCCGTGGCTGCGATAGTTTCCACATCCATCTTGATCAAATGTCCAATGCAAAATTGGCCCAGCGCATTGTCCAAAGATTGGCCCAACGTGTAAATAGTGTCCTATTGAGAAGTCCTGGCCCAGTAAGACCGGTACACCAGGAAGCACTGATTTGTTAGGACTTGGAACTTGGAACACATGCTCTGAGGATGGGAAGGAGGTTGGAGTTTAAGTGGTATATACGGCAACCTAATAAACCTAATATTGGAATGTAGGATGGGCAGGAAAAAAGGAACTGATTGAGCTTTGGTTTTCATTTCTCTTTTATTATTTATATTACATAAATCACAGGCAAAAGAGATTAAAAAAAACAAAGTTGTTTTTCTAATAACATTGATATCTAATTAATTGCGATTTGATCCCAGAAAACATTAAATTTTTTTTTTCAAGTATCATACACTCTCAAGTACTAACATTCTATTATTGACGATTTCAAAATTGCAACGGTAACATGCAAGTAGGCACTTGACATTGTTTTTTTTTTATTTATTTTACCTTTGAGCTATATTTATTTACAGATTAATAAAAACAATATCATAAGTGTGTTCTTATAAATAAAACACTTAACATTGATTTAGTTCAAATAAATATTTTTATCATATATCTTACGTAAACTTTGTATTGAAAAAAATTAATTTCTTCTCTGTGAACAAGATAAAATAATGAACTAATGAAAACTTTCAGCACCAATGTATTATTTGGCCACAAAATACAAGCTATTACATTATTGAACATACTAATTTCTTCTCTGTGAACGGGATAAAACAATGAACTAATAAAAACATTCAGCACCAATGTATTATTTGGCCACAAAATACAAGCTATTACATTATTAAAAATACTAATTTCTTCTCTGTGAACAGGATAAAATAATGAACTAATAAAAACATTCAGCACCAATGTATTATTTGGCCACAAAATACAAGCTATTACATTATTGAACATACTAATTTCTTCTCTGTGAACGGGATAAAACAATGAACTAATAAAAACATTCAGCACCGATGTATTATTTGGCCACAAAATACAAGCTATTACATTATTAAAAATACTAATTTCTTCTCTATGAACAGGATAAAATAATGAACTAATAAAAACATTCAGCACCAATGTATTATTTGGCCACAAAATACAAGCTATTACATTATTAAACATACTAATTTCTTCTCTGTGAATATGATAAAATAATTAACTAATAAAAACATTCAGCACCAATGTATTATTTGGCCACAAAATACAAGCTATTACATTATTAAACATACTAATTTCTTCTCTGTGAACAGGATAAAATAATGAACTAATAAAAACATTCAGCACCAATGTATTATTTGGCCACAAAATACAAGCTAATACATTATTAAACATACTAATTTCTTCTCTGTGAATATGATAAAATAATTAACTAATAAAAACATTCAGCACCAATGTATTATTTGGCCACAAAATACAAGCTATTACATTATTAAACATACTAATTTCTTCTCTGTGAACAGGATAAAATAATGAACTAATAAAAACATTCAGCACCAATGTATTATTTGGCCACAAAATACAAGCTATTACATTATTAAACATACTAATTTCTTCTCTGTGAACAGGATTTAAAATTATTCATGTTCAATGAATTCAAATTCAATTTAATTTCAAAATTGAAACTACGAGATTTATTCAAATCAGACAAGCAATATAGTGAGTACCAACATTATTTTTATTGTTTTTTTGTTATTTGTTTTTGGGGTATTATGCCGTGTTGCGCTAACTCCTTCTTTAGCCAACGTTTCGGACAGCATTGCAGTGTCCATCATCAGGGCAGATGTCTTATTTGAGGTTGTGTTAAAATGTGAGCTTAAGTATGAGGTTGTGATACCGTGTTGCCAGCTCCAACCCTCTGAGCTAACATTAACGTATCATTTTTTTTATTTAAAGTGGTTTTCTTCGTTTAGCTCTGGTGTATCCGTCAATTACCGGATACCAAGAACTATTAAGCTTAGCTCCATCGTCTCTATTAATGTTTACGGGATTTTTATGAATTTCAATGGCCTCCGTAATCAGCCGTGCTCTATAAGTTTTCGGTCTCCCCAGGATTTCAGGAACAAATCCAAAGTAATGCCCGGTGTCAATCAAATGCTCGGCAATTGCCGATTTGTCAGGGTGGCCGAGTTTGCAAGCTCTGAAGTGTTCCGAAATTCTTTTGGAGATAGTCCGCTCTGTCTGGCCTACATAGACCTTGTCACATCCGGAACAGCTGAGTTTATACACTCCATCTGTTTCCAGAGGAAACTTAGTCTTTGCAGACCTCAGTAAGTCCTGTATCTTTGTTGTTGTTCCGAAGACAGTCTTGATATTTTCCTTTCTCAAAAGCTTGGCAATTTTGTCTGTCACATTGTGCACATAAGGCAGGAAGGCACAGCCTTTCGACTCTTGTTCAACTCTGTCTTCGTTTGGTGCAGATTTGGCTCTTATGATTTGCCTTGTCTGACTTGCTGGGTAGCCGTTACGCTCCAGTGCATCGGTCAGCTTCGTAAGTTCCGCTCCGATTTTATGTTCTTCGCATATTCTGGTCGCTCGGGTCACCAATGTATGGATAAGTCCTCTCTTCTGCGCTGGGTGGTGGTGCGAATCAGCGTGTAAGTACCGATTCGTATGGGTTGGTTTCCTATATACAGTATGCCCTAGGCTACCATCGTGTTTCCGCATCACCTCCACATCTAGAAAGGGCAGGATTTTATCTTCGTTTTCCAGTTCCATTGTGAATTTAATTTTGCTGTGGAGAGAATTAAGATGGTCCAGGAATTCGTTTAGTTTCTCCGTTCCATGAGGCCAAATGGCGAAGACATCGTCGACGTAGCGCCACCATACTTTAGGGACAGCCGAAGCTGTGTCGAGTGCCACTTCTTCAAACTTCTCCATAAAAAAGTTGGCTAGTACTGGCGATAACGGACTGCCCATCGCAACTCCCTCCAATTGCTCAAATAGTTCACCCTGAAATGCAAAGTATCCCGTTTTGAGGCAGTGTTCAAAAAGTTTGCAAATGGAGTATCTCGGGACCTTTTCGCTCTACATCTGCACCTAAGTGCAACCCTTACCGAAGAAGACTGGAGAAAAGTTGACAACATGACTTACCAACAAGCAGTAAGATCTAAGCAGTCAACAGATGCGAGACAGAAACAAAAGTTTGAAAGGCTCAACCGAGACAAAAAAGGTGATCGAAGAAATTAGTATGTTCAATAATGTAATAGCTTGTATTTTGTGGCCAAATAATACATTGGTGCTGAATGTTTTTATTAGTTCATTATTTTATCCTGTTCACAGAGAAGAAATTAGTATTTTTAATAATGTAATAGCTTGTATTTTGTGGCCAAATAATACATTGGTGCTGAATGTTTTTATTAGTTCATTGTTTTATCCCGTTCACAGAGAAGAAATTAGTATGTTCAATAATGTAATAGCTTGTATTTTGTGGCCAAATAATACATTGGTGCTGAAAGTTTTCATTAGTTCATTATTTTATCTTGTTCACAGAGAAGAAATTAATTTTTTTCAATACAAAGTTTACGTAAGATATATGATAAAAATATTTATTTGAACTAAATCAATGTTAAGTGTTTTATTTATAAGAACACACTTATGATATTGTTTTTATTAATCTGTAAATAAATATAGCTCAAAGGTAAAATAAATAAAAAAAAAAACAATGTCAAGTGCCTACTTGCATGTTACCGTTGCAATTTTGAAATCGTCAATAATAGAATGTTAGTACTTGAGAGTGTATGATACTTGAAAAAAAAAATTTAATGTTTTCTGGGATCAAATCGCAATTAATTAGATATCAATGTTATTAGAAAAACAACTTTGTTTTTTTTAATCTCTTTTGCAATGCTGTCCGAAACGTTGGCTAAAGAAGGAGTTAGCGCAACACGGCATAATACCCCAAAAACAAATAACAAAAATACTTTTGGCCGTGAAAATCTTAAATCATATTTGACGAACCTCTATGGGGAGGAAGTTCACACACTGGTACGACGATTGGAGAATCTGAGAAAGAAAAGAAACCATTTTTTGGGCAGCCTTGCTTTTCTCAAGAGGTGTAAAGAAGAATCGATTGTACCAGTACACATCCAAATAAAAAGACACATCACATCCCGGAAAGCAGATAGAGTATTCCAAAGAGCGGAGGCTGCACTATTAAGGGAGAGGATCCACAATGTGCGAGGCGAGCTGGATGGAGTATCTCGGGACCTTTTCGCTCTACATCTGCACCTAAGTGCAACCCTTACCGAAGAAGACTGGAGAAAAGTTGACAACATGACTTACCAACAAGCAGTAAGATCTAAGCAGTCAACAGATGCGAGACAGAAACAAAAGTTTGAAAGGCTCAACCGAGACAAAAAAGGTGATCGAAAACAACTCGATCAAAATAAAGTTGTCATCAACATTTCGACCCTTGCGTTGAGCCCAGACGCAACTTCTGTACTGGCAAAGGGGATGAATTTTGCAGTGGCCCCCAAAAAGATACCTGTGGAATCCATCGTATGTGGTGTAGAGACTGCACTACATACAATGATGAAAGTACACAAAATGTCAGAGGTGCAAGCAGAGGACATCCGGCAAGAGACTTGCCATATTTTGAAAAGGGCTGAAATACCCCGCCCCAATATCACGAAAGGAGAGTTTATGGCCCTAAAAGAATTACGCGCCAATGAGGAAATCTTGGTTCTGCCAGCCGATAAAGGAAATGCCACTGTCGTGATTAATACGGCAGACTACACAAAGAAGATGGAAGACCTCTTGTGCGATTCAGGCACCTATAAGAAGATTAAAAACAACCCCACCAACAAGATTGACATAAAGACAAGGGAACTAGTGAAAGCTTCTAGCATCAGGAAAGAGGATTGGTCTAAGCTTTTTGTAAAAGCCTCTAGAACTCCTGCCCTGTATGGTCTCCCAAAAATACATAAAAAGGAAATCCCAATGAGACCGATTGTCAGCGCTATTGGCGCTCCTACATACAAACTTTCCCAATACCTCTCAAGATTACTGCAGATGCAAACTGGTAAAACTGAATCGTGGATTAAGGATTCAACAGATCTGATAAGTAAGCTCAAGAAAGTTAAGACTGAGGAAGGAGATATTCTGGTCAGCTTTGACGTCGTGTCACTTTTCACAAATGTGCCTCTAGAAGACTCCATGACAATGCTCAGGGAGATATATGAGGAAGACATTTGCAAACTTTTTGAACACTGCCTCAAAACGGGATACTTTGCATTTCAGGGTGAACTATTTGAGCAATTGGAGGGAGTTGCGATGGGCAGTCCGTTATCGCCAGTACTAGCCAACTTTTTTATGGAGAAGTTTGAAGAAGTGGCACTCGACACAGCTTCGGCTGTCCCTAAAGTATGGTGGCGCTACGTCGACGATGTCTTCGCCATTTGGCCTCATGGAACGGAGAAACTAAACGAATTCCTGGACCATCTTAATTCTCTCCACAGCAAAATTAAATTCACAATGGAACTGGAAAACGAAGATAAAATCCTGCCCTTTCTAGATGTGGAGGTGATGCGGAAACACGATGGTAGCCTAGGGCATACTGTATATAGGAAACCAACCCATACGAATCGGTACTTACACGCTGATTCGCACCACCACCCAGCGCAGAAGAGAGGACTTATCCATACATTGGTGACCCGAGCGACCAGAATATGCGAAGAACATAAAATCGGAGCGGAACTTACGAAGCTGACCGATGCACTGGAGCGTAACGGCTACCCAGCAAGTCAGACAAGGCAAATCATAAGAGCCAAATCTGCACCAAACGAAGACAGAGTTGAACAAGAGTCGAAAGGCTGTGCCTTCCTGCCTTATGTGCACAATGTGACAGACAAAATTGCCAAGCTTTTGAGAAAGGAAAATATCAAGACTGTCTTCGGAACAACAACAAAGATACAGGACTTACTGAGGTCTGCAAAGACTAAGTTTCCTCTGGAAACAGATGGAGTGTATAAACTCAGCTGTTCCGGATGTGACAAGGTCTATGTAGGCCAGACAGAGCGGACTATCTCCAAAAGAATTTCGGAACACTTCAGAGCTTGCAAACTCGGCCACCCTGACAAATCGGCAATTGCCGAGCATTTGATTGACACCGGGCATTACTTTGGATTTGTTCCTGAAATCCTGGGGAGACCGAAAACTTATAGAGCACGGCTGATTACGGAGGCCATTGAAATTCATAAAAATCCCGTAAACATTAATAGAGACGATGGAGCTAAGCTTAATAGTTCTTGGTATCCGGTAATTGACGGATACACCAGAGCTAAACGAAGAAAACCACTTTAAATAAAAAAAAATGATACGTTAATGTTAGCTCAGAGGGTTGGAGCTGGCAACACGGTATCACAACCTCATACTTAAGCTCACATTTTAACACAACCTCAAATAAGACATCTGCCCTGATGATGGACACTGCAATGCTGTCCGAAACGTTGGCTAAAGAAGGAGTTAGCGCAACACGGCATAATACCCCAAAAACAAATAACAAAAATACTTTTGGCCGTGAAAATCTTAAATCATTATTTTTATTAATTAATAATTATTTATTTGAAATGTGTATTTCTTTCATTGAAATGTTAGACATTGTGCGTGGTCCAGTGGACATATTTTTATGGGATGTTCATATAGCTTTTTCATTCTTACACACATATACTTTAAATGTCTATGTATTTCATAAGTGGTGCTATATTTTTTGTTCTATTAGTATGAACATACTTGTCTTGTATTTTGGAATATCATTCGATGAATGTTTTTCAACTTTACTAACGAAAGTTAAATTTCTTCTTCTGAACGGCAGTGATCCTGAGGCAAGTATTTTTTTTTTATAAATAATTTCAGCATCACAAATCTTTCAAATATAATATCCCGTGATTTTGAAAAATTAATCCCTACTGATCTCTAAAACAATGATGCGTAGATGTTTAAAAGAAACCGAGGGCTAAAAAAGCCAGCATCGTAATCTCTCAGGCCTCTGGCATATTGACTATCATATTTCTTAAAGACGCTGTCAGAAGGTGGGAAAATTCATGAGTATTTACGCTATGCAATAAAATCCAAATAAATGGAATATTTCTGAACGTATACGAAAACTAAAAACTGTTTTTGAAAGATGATGAAATAAGCTTTTAAATATTATTGTTAGAAATACGTATAAGATTTTTGAAATATTTAAATTAAACGTTGAAAAAGTTTTAAAAATTGCTCAATTGATCGTCTAAACATTGAATTAAAATTTAGAATAATAAAAAAAATATATACTTTCATTATATAAACGTAATATAAGCTTTATTGTCACCTCTCTTTTTTGAAAATAATTTATAAAAAATTCACAAAGTTTAATAATTTTTTCTCAAATTGCGGTCGGAATCTTCGTTTTTATTTATTTCACAGAGGTGTGCATTTTGATTCTTGTATAGTTAACTTCTAAATGTGAATATAAAATGTAGTGTTTTCTCTTTCTAACACCGTCTAGATCAGTGGTCGGCAAAGTGCGGCTCCGGAGCCGCATGCGACTCTTTGGCTCCTTGAGTGCTGCTCTGGCACAAATATCCACGACCAGCAGGTATAAGCAGGTTTCAGGAGTTAAAAACAGCAGAGCGACCTTAGCATTCGTCAAAAATCCTCTTAATGCTACGATAACTGAGTTGACATTTTTTTCCTTTTGGCATTGACTTTGGTAACTTTGAAATACAATTGTAGAATTTAAAAAACAAGGAAATATGGAGCTCTAAATTTCAGCGTCTTTGTATTGGTTTTGAAATATTGGAGAAAAACAAATGTGATCTTAGTTCATAATACAAGTGGTCTGCATTGAAAGACCTGGAGAAGGAAGACATGATCATTTTCAACGTCTGGAATCAATCTCACGATTAGCTGAAAAAACTCGCGTTTGCTTATCTTTCCCTTTTTGGTTCTACATATTCATGCGAACAATCTCTTTCAAGCATGAACTTTATCAAAAGTAAACTGAGAATTCGTCTTATTGATGAGAACCTGGAATCATGCCTAAAATTATACAAACCTGACTTACTGAAAATTTCCAAGGAGATGCGATGACATTGTTCGCATTAAGTGTTTGTCAGTCATTGTCATGATTTAAATTTATGGATACCTTACTTTCATATTATTGTTTATCTACGAATAAATTTTTATTAAGTGTGAAATCAAGTTTTTTTCAGTGTACCCGTAATTTAATGAAGGTCTAAAATTATAGTAAAGGTTTACTAAATTAAAAAAAAAAACAGATTTGGCTCTCATAATTTTTTTTAAACTTTGTAATAAACATATTTGGCTCTTTGGCCAATAAGTTTGCCGACCACTTGTCTAGATCATACTTCTTACTATGACAGTAAGGGAGACAAGGATTTGTATGAGACCATATGAGCTGTTCCCAAAAGCGAACAAATTGACTCAGTTTGTTAGCAAAACCGAACAAATAAGCCTGATGGGTTAAGGTCTTTTAGAATAGATATGACTATCAGCAAATTGATTTTGAAATGCAATCAGTGTTTAATCAAGCACCTTGTTTTCTCCTCACATTAAAAGGATTTAATATTTACTAAAGCTATCAATAAAAATAAGCTAAAAGCTAATAGGCAATATGTTTGCATTGCCCAAAAGTAATTTGTCAATGAAGATAAGTTTTATTGACAAATAATGATGAAATGAAAAGTGGTTAGTTGATAGATTTGACCTGAAATAATTTCGAGTGGGTGAACAACAAAAAATATGCAAATAAAAGTCTTTATCTGTATGTTTTTTTGCACAATCGAGGAAAGGTCAGCAAGTCAGTATGAGAATGTTAAAAAAATAACTTTGTTCAGCATACAATGCCGTGAAAGTGACAATTTTTCCAAAAATGATATTTTAATGCCATTCGATTCATAATTCATAAATATAAGTATCTCCAATTATGTTCATCCACAGAATTCCAAATACCCAATTGGTTCGCTACATTTGGAGACTTAGCAGGGGTACCTGGGTTAATGGGGTGAGGTTTTTCTAGGTCTTGAGGAAGACCTTTTGACTTCTCCAGCTGGGCTCTCACAACCCATCATCTTGCACCACGATGGGAGGGATAGATTCACTCCTGCGCCATCAGTAGGTTAAGGTGCTCCCATAAGCGCTGTGCCCACATGTTGCACAGATGGGGCCTTAAAGAGTCGGCGATGTGTGAATGTGGTGCGGTGCAGACCACCAAACATGTGGTCAACAAATGCCAGCTCCATTCACTCCCCAGAACTTCCTTTTCTTAAAAAAACCCAGGGCTAGCCCTGTGCAGGTGCAATTGGAGCAGGCCACTCTGGGCGCCGACTTGCTTGCCTAACTCCTGATACAGTGCCGGGCGCCGATTGGCTCAGGACCGGCTCTAAAAAGACCCTCCACACACCATCCCCAAAGATGACATAGGCCTTGAGGGAAATTATTTTAATACGGGCCTCCTAAAAATACGGGCCCAAAAACAAATTAAAAACGCAACGGTTACATAGCATGTTAATATGTGATTTGCATGGACAATAAGTAAATACCCCATAATGTGGTGGGTTTTTTTCTCGCACGTGAACAATTTGTTTCATGTCACATTGGCAGTATTGCATGCTGAATGATGACATAAAACTATACACCTATTTAACCATGAATCTAAGAACTAAAATGATAAAATGTGAAACTTTTAAATATATTTCATGAAAGATGTTATAATTTATCTTCATGAATTAATTGACAATTTTCCGTGCTGTTTTTATATTATCTTTCTATATAATATTGTAATTATTATTACTGATAATGTTGGTTGTAATAATTAACAACACGCTTCTTCTGTTGTTAACCTAATTTGATAATATTTATGTAGGTACCGTTGAAATGAAATATTAAATGTGTTAACTTGCTTTAAAAGCGAGTCAATATGTTTTTCAACAGGACTCGGCTTCCTTGATAAACTCTTTTAGACTTGACTGGTAATTGAACACTATAGAGAATTTGTGGATCATATTTAAGAATAGGATACGTAAATTGAATTCCACAACCTGGAGAAAGATTATAAAAACAGTAATTCTGGTTTCGATGAGACAAGTTCATGGAAGACTGCCAAAAGTTAATAGTTTCCATGCCGAAATGAGTCCAAGCTGTCATCGAAGTCAAGGGAGGATATTATATCCTATTTGTCAAAGGCGCAGACCCATGAAAAGCACTGAGTAGTTCGAATTCTTGAAAAATCAGTTCCAATTTTGAAAATACAATTCAATTAAAATAATATTCTGCTAAAATTATTATAACTAGCAGTTAAAAACCCGCTCCGCGGGTTTTTTTCTGCTAGGCCCTTCGGGCGGCTCATACTTGGGCTTCGCCCATTTTAAGTGATATTAACAACAGTTACATTTAATAGATATATATTAGAACATTCACAGAGAGAGGGTGAGTATATATATTGTTAAAACACGGAACAGGAAGGAGTTAATTAATAATAACATTCTAAATTTACGCATAATAAGAATGACAGTTGTTTGAATAAATGAAATTTTACGTATTTGTGATGGATTATTTCAAATGAAACACTTTTATTGACTACATGTCTACAACTGATATTAACTGTTATCGTACCTAATATAATTAGCTCATAGGAGACTTGCAGTGCTTAAATATGTGTTACAACCGTCAATGTCTATAAGTTGAATCAATATCGTTTAGTTTGTCACAATTAAAGATAGTTTTAACAAAGTTGACTTAAATAATAGATTATTACATATTGATTAATTGTACCCGTGTTTATGAATAAAAGGAGGGTAATTGTGCGATGACATTAGCAGTCGGTTTAATTAAAAGGTGTTAATTTTACTCCAACTGGTGGTAATTCTTTACCTACAACTGTTACTGTATCTAATAAAGTTTAAAGCTAGATTATATATACACCTTCATCAGGAGAGTAAAAATCTATATATAAAGGTAGATTATTACAATATAGCGCCCCTGAGGTGATATCTCACAAAAGCGGCGCTATGCAAATTGTCCAATAAATAAATAAATATAATGTTTACATTTTATTGTGTATACACCGAAGTCAAAAATTAAATATAGATTGCAATTGGGAAAGAAGAAGTGGAAGGAGGGGGGAGGGGTAAGAGTAGGCTGAGTTTATAATAATTAGGAATTACAATATCGTTAGACGGGAAAGACCAGTTGAGTGGGAAAATATTTAAAAGAGAGTTTATAAAAAAATTCTTGTTAATTATATCTGCTTTTATATTAATATGTTTCCTCATTTCTAAAATTTCAAAATTATTTATAGTGAAGTATTTTAAGACCTGAAAAAAACAAATAGCATATAACCATAAAACAATATATTCATAAGACAAATAGCATTTAATAACGGTTATTCTAATAAATTGATAGTTGAAATACTAAATAAAAAAATTAAACACATTCTCTTCAAACGGTCTTTCTAAAGATAGAAATAAACAATGGCGTAGAATTCTGTTTGTGGATAACGATACTTCTAAAATTATATATATAAACAATCCTGGTACCATTCAACTGGCGTTTTACACTAATAACAATAAAGAAATATATTCTTAATAATAATGGTAGCAAAATTCAAACAAAAAATCAGTAGTTTTAAAACTCAATTGAGATGATTGTAATTTCTTTTACAAAGGTAGAACCAATAGAAACTTTGAAGTCAGAACTAAAAAATATCGCAGGGCTATAAATGGAAATAGTGAATCTGAGTTTGCAAATAATCTTTTAAATAATGATCACACTTTCGATAAAAATTCAGGTCTTAAAATACTTCACTCAGGATATAAAGCATCGCAAATAAATAATTTTGAAATTTTAGAAATAAGAAAACATGCCAATATAAAATCAGATATAATTAATAAAAAAAAAAATATAAAAAATAATGATAAATGCCATTACAAAGTGATAAGCTTCCAGAAGAAATCTTCTTATAAAACGCTTGTTAATGGTAAGTAGTCAAGCAAGGCAAGTATTGTGAGATGCATATTTAAATATTCGCGCCAGGCATTTGGTTCGTTTTTAAACCGCCAGAGGTGCGCTCTGTCGGCCATCTTGAAGAAACGCGTGAATTTTTATAAACGTCAAACATAATCACGTAACTGTGGAGAATTTTCACTGTAATGTAATTAATCCAATGGATTATGAACTTTCTAAAACATATTTTCTTCGATATTATCCAAAAATTATATGAGCAGAAACGATGCTTTTGAAGAAATCTCGTATTATTATGAGGCGATCCTATTTTAGTATGGAATCGTGTCTTAATATTCAAGTTACCCGAAACAGACAATTTTAATTTGACCAATCAGAGGGCCTACACCGTCCAGACGCTGGGACAATAATACTATCAGATAGCTAGGTACTATCGCTTGTCTGAATTCTTCACATAATCGGTTGCAATTTTTGAAATGACACTATTTATTCAAAACAAATTTGAGTTCATTGAACCAAAGTTACGCGGGATACACGGACAACCGAAATTAGTATTTTTGATTGAATAAAAAATATTTTATGATCGAATATCATCTGTACCTGAATATATTAATAATAAATAATTTTTATGAATATATTTTTAATAAATTATTTATTTTTGGGGTATTATGCCGTGTTGCGCTACCTCATTAAGCCAAGCCGAGGAAATGAACTCCCAGACGTGATGCCAACTTAGCCACTCACCGGTCTAAGTTTAACTGAAGAATCCATAGAACTCCTGAAATCTAGAGCAGCGCATGCACAATAATGAAATTCTGATGGTTACCTGGTCTGCAGCATTGCCCAAAAGATGCCGGAGTTCCTGGAGATGGTGGCGGCATCGCTGTTGAGGGTCAGGTAGTTGCCCTGCCCCGTCCAGATGATGGCAGCCCCCGCGCCCAGCACGCAACTGGCCGCATACAGCAGCCATGTCTTGGGGAACAGGAATGTCACGATGAAGAGGCTGCAAGTACAAAACAAATTGATTAGACAGTGTAGTTTTCCAATAAGAGGTGTTATTTTGATATTCAATCGTAAAAGATCAATGGTTTCGTTGCTTGTGTGGCACGTAGCGCCGTCTTGTTGAAAGAAAACGTTGTCCAGATCAATACCATCCAATTCCGGCCATAAAAAATCATTAATCATCTCTCGATAGCGCAATCCATCCACCGTAACTGTTGCTTCAGCCTCATTTTCGAAAAAGTAAGGTCCAATGACTCCGCCGGACCATAAACCGCACCAAACATTCACACGTTGAGGATAACGAGGCTTTTCAACAATACCTCTTGGGTTTTCCGAGCCCCAGATGCGACAATTTTGCTTGTTGACGAAGCCACCGAGGTGGAAATGGGCCTCATCACTCAAGATGATTTGCATTTGATTCACTCAAGTGAATTTTAATAATTTCAAAGCGTTGTTGCAGCGTGTATCGTTCCATTTTTATTAATGGCGTAGTTTCTACTTGTCAAATGTCAAAAAATGACAGCTTCAAAAGTAACATCTACCGAAATAGCGGGCTATTCGAAATAACACCTCTTATTGGAAAACCCTATATTTGGGGTAGAAAAGATACATTATGCAAATATTGAAACTTTAGTGAATAACGCTTTTGAAATAACGAAGGCAAATTTTACTGTTCAAGAGTCCCAACTGTTCGAAAGCAGTGGGATTGTGGCATCCCCAAGTGGAGTATGTTGTGAGGTTGAAATGAGTGGAAAGTGGAGGGAGATGGCGAAGAGGACGGTTGGGAAATTTCATTTCATTTCAAACAACAATGGGTTGGTGGGTTTTCACCAGAACGATACTTGAGTACTACGACTCAGGTATAAATGGGTACCAAAATTGAAATTTGTAGTTTAATTCTTTGACAGATTTCGTAATTTTTCGAGTTTACTAACGATGTTCATTCGAAAAGTAAATTTGTGATTGTCTCTAAAATCGACAATGTTTGCTTTTTGAAAGGCAATGATTCTGAGGCAAATATATATATTTTTTTTATAAATACTTTCGGCTTCACAAAATCCTATAATTATCATATCCCGTGATGTTTCATGGGTCTGCGCTAGTCTACTTCTAATGTACAAGCGAGTGTAAACTTTGAGTGGGTAAGGCCCTCGACTAGCGAGCTGGAGGTAGCGGGTTCAAATCCCGACGTGCTCAAGTAAATTTTATTTGATTGATTTGTGTTTATTTATTTTTATTTAAGTACATAAAACAGGCATGGTGCCCAAAAATTTACATACATGGATGTTTACATAATAATAACAAAAATAGTAACAAAAGGAAAATGTAAGTAATATTAATATTAATTATAATATGTAAGCTAAATATGCAAGTAAATAACAAATAAGAATGGTTAAAAGGTAAATACAAATTATGTTCATAAACGATTTGTTATTGTCACACCTGTACTGGTGAGACACTGATTAGGTAGGTACAATGTTGCTTCTCTTTAAATAAAGGGCTTCATCACAATATCAGCTTAATATGATTAAAGGTAATACATTTTTTTGAAGTGTTTAAATTGGTCATTAAAAATGTCTATTTCATTATTAGAGCCATGTATAATGTTATAATTTCTTAATGTTCGCGGTACAGGGGAAAAATATTCTGTATTTGTGTTATTAGGCTTTAATATAGAAAATGTCTTTCATCCTCCTTGTTGATTTTCTTGATGGTATATTGATGTTAATTTGGGATAAAATGTTTGGTGTATCAACTGATGCATGTATAATTTTGTGTAGGAGCAGTACGTCAGAAAGTTTACGTCTGACCGTCAGTGAGTGTAGTTTATAGTGCAAAATTCGGTCAATATATGTTCCAAATTGACCAGTGTTATCAAATTACTCCTTTAAAATAATGTATAGTATATTTGCGGCAAGTTCCAGAGTGGAAGATATTCTCCGCCTGGTGTAAGATCCACCATTCAGAATTGAAACATTGCTTGAAATGGCTTTGGCCGTGTTTGGTGTCTTAAATAAAATGTAATAAATTTTAGTAATTCGGCTCGTCTGTAATGCTATTTATAAAAAAAGAAAATTATGTCCTATTTTGTCTCTATATTCTATTTATATAAACACGAGTGTCTGTGGCAGACATAGTTCAAGGCGGCGCGTATTTGATTTGTAGACAAATCTACAGTTTTTTCAGAAATTGATGAAATTTTGGACACTCTTGACCTTCAAAAGAAGAAGAAGGTCACAGTCTGCATCTGATTTAGATAAACTCTGCGTAAAGCCCTGGTCAATGCCGGAACTGCAACTAGTTGCATATACAGGGTGTATCGGCACGTACCCGACAAACTTTAACCAGCTTTTCCTTAGCACATTTGGAGTAAAAAATGTTATGTGCACTTTGCTGTTCGGTAACATTTTTTTTCAATTAAAAACAACAAATTATAAAAAAATCCACACTCCGTCACTGTCATTGGCATGGTTTCTCGTGTTCAACAGCTGTTATTAGCAAGTGTGTCAAAAAGCGTCTTCGCTCTTTCATACACACTAAATAATAATAGTTAAAAATGAGACGAATGGTGCCATGCCATTTCGTTGTGATTGTAAAAGTGCGCCAATGTAGGTACGTACGTATATTATTCAACGAAACTCGAATAAAATATTGCCAGATGGGTTTTCAAACTGTGACGAATGGTGCCATGCCATTTCGTTGTGATTGTAAAAGTGCGCCAATGTAGGTACGTACGTATATTATTCAACGAAACTCGAATAAAATATTGCCAGATGGGTTTTCAAACTGTGACAAAGGATACATACACGTACATAAAGGTGACATGTGGTGAAAATATGAATGATAAATTTTTTATAAAAAAAAATGTTACCGGACAGCAAAGTGCCCATAACATTTTTTACTCCAAATGTTCTAAGGAATAGCTGGTTAAAGTTTGTCGGGTACGTGCCGATACACCCTGTTTACAGAATGTCCGGGGGTAAAATGCACTAAGTTCGGAAGGTGATTTTACATGATGGTAGAAGATCATAGAAAAAATATGTATTTTTCCATACAAACAATTCAACTTAAAACCTAAAAACGTTGGAATTCGAAAAATGTAATTTATCTTTTTTTACTTCTACTATCGTGTAGAATCACCAACCGAAGTTAATAATTGAATTTAATTTATTCCTATCACTTACGCTTATAGCTTATTACTTTTGGCTTATAACTAAGTTTCATAGCTAGTGACTTATAACTAGTGGCTTATAACTAAGATTAATATCGAGTGATTTACAACTAACTAATGACATAAAACTATACATTTTTTTATGACCGAGTGGGTATTTACACAATACCGCTATAATAGGACTTACAACTTATTTCTAGAGAAAGTTAGTGCACTTTATCCCCGGAAACGTATAAACTTCAATTCACAGCTGTTACAAATAATAGTTCTCAATTTATTAAGCTAAATTTTAATTTGATAGAAAGTGGTACATCAAATTTTAGCATGAAATTAAATACTTAAAATCGTCAGGCTTGCAATTTGAAATTGACTGCGGATATTTCTGCTGTTACAAAAATAAATTTGATCTGAATAAAATTATTACAATTGTATAACATATAATATTGTGGGTCGGCGATCTTTGGCACATTGCAAGTTGATAGTGAAAGCAAAGTCAATACACCCGTAACATCTCTAAATGGTATAAAATAGATTCGCTATCCGTGTCTGTCTGTTGGTGCGCTTAGTTCTTCTAAACTTCGCAACCGATTTTTAATGGTTTTCACTATCATTTAGAGAATTTCTTCCGGAAGGTTTATATATATAATACATGTATATTATAATTACAGAAAGTAGAGAAAAGTCGATGTTTTTTAATCAAGTCGTAAAAAAAATATTTTCGGGCGCTTACATTGTTAACGCTGGATAAACCTTATGAGGTACATCAAAATAATGTACTACGGAATTGTATATCTTGAAAAGGCCTACAGAAAAGTCTGTTATAGTATATGTCGATCTCCTAAGGATAACTCACAGCAACGCCGACTAGTTGTTTTATAATCATCGGCAAAATTACCACATTTATATGGCTCCACTGAACTTAAAACGCCAAACGTAGAAAACGGAGAAAATATTCTGATAACAAATATTGCTATTTTATTAAGAATCTGTTCAAATTATTCGTAATCCGTTTAAAAACGCGATTGCAGGTCCTTAACAAATGAACTGACAGGTTTACTGACTTTTAGTAAAATACCACAGGAATTAATAGACGAGAAGATAATGGCGAGGGGTAAAATCAACTGTTGAAGAACGAAGGGAGTGAAGCTGACTGTGATTCGTCAATAAATCAATCTGACAGTAAATAGGCATCTCGCATTATAATATCACCATTTACTTCTTAAAAGTAAAATCTGCTTTTGAATGAATAGACATTTTTACATGGGAGCGCAAATTACTCGCCACGTTATGAACAAATTTGCGAAGTCCAAATTCGGCAAAAAAATTCGGTTCTATTTTCAGAGTCGAATATTTCGTTTAAGTATTTAGTTAAGACACTTTTATAAATGTTCATAATTTACTTCCCAGCAACCAACCAGCTTTGTGTTTCGCGTCCAGACGTTTCTCGATGTGATAGTAACAACTGATTCATATTATACGATGTGAATATGCTTAAAATAAAGTAAAATAATGCTTATATATGGAATGTAATACGACAATTGGGTTTATTCTCTTTTTCACATCTATTTTTACAAGTTTTCATAGTACAAGTCAACATTTTGCCGTGTTATTTCGTAAAATGAACCGATGATGCCTCGACCATAGTTCGCACAAGAATGATGACGTCACGTTTTCAAATTTCACTTGAGGCCATACTCGAGCACAGCCGGCTCCAATGGAACCGGTATGGGGAGTGGGGATAATACGCTTTTAATCACTTAGGGCAGGTCTACTAATATTCATATGGCTATGTAAAATACCAATGTACAGCGCCTTTGAGGTGATTTTATATAAAAAAAACAGCGCTATACAAATCATCCACGTGTTATTATTATTATTGTCACGATTTCGGAACACGTGTTCAAATAAATTCCTAATTCCGAATATTTGAAACAGAAAAATTAGAAAAAGATACAATCACATCGAGGACTCGAACCCAGGACCCTCGCCTTGCCGGGGTCAATAATTAAAGAATATTATTGATGGTCTATCGTGAATGTGATTGGCTATTGAAAATGTTTATCAATATGACAGCTAAATAACATGACTGTATTTTCGCAAACCGGTTGTACAATTTTAATAGCTATTTATTTTTAGAAGTTGACGATTTGCAAGTCGCTAGATAGGACATTATTTACGCAACAAGTTCTGAATGTCAAAAAGCAAAAAAATTAGAACGAGGGTAACATGAAATTTCAACAAAACAATAAACATTTAAAACTTATTTCGACGGTCATTGTGGTCGAGGGATAAGGCTCTCGACTAGCAATCCGAAAGTGGCGGGTTCAAATCGCGGCGTGCGCAAGTCAATTTTATTTGACGAATTTGTGTTATTTCACAAATTTATTAATTTAAAATGTAAAATTCAAAATAATACAGGGTTTTCCAATAAGAGGTGTTATTTTGATATTCAATCGTAATAGATCAATGGTTTCATTGCTTGTGTGGCACGTAGCGCCGTCTTGTTGAAAGAAAACGTTGTCCAGATCAATACCATCCAATTCCGGCCATAAAAAATCATTAATCATCTCTCGATAGCGCAATCCATCCACCGTAACTGTTGCTCCAGCCTCATTTTCGAAAAAGTTAGGTCCAATGACTCCGCCGGACCATAAACCGCACCAAACATTCACACGTTGAGGATAACGAGGCTTTTCAACAATACCTCTTGGGTTTTCCGAGCCCCAGATGCGACAATTTTGCTTGTTGACGAAGCCACCGAGGTGGAAATGGGCCTCATCACTCAAGATGATTTGCATTTGATTCACTCAAGTGAATTTTAATAATTTCAAAGCGTTGTTGAAGCGTGTATCGTTCCATTTTTATTAATGGCGTAGTTTCTACTTGTCAAATGTCAAAAAATGACAGCTTCAAAAGTAACATCTACCGAAATAGCGGGCTATTCAAAATAACACCTCTTATTGGAAAACCCTGTATATGGCTTGCGGCACTTTCCAGAGTAGAACATACTCTCAGTATCGCCCTGGTGTAAGACCACCATCAGAATTGAAATGTTGCTTGAAATGGGTTTAGCCGTGTTTGGTGATCAGATCTGAATAGCCAGGTACTCCCCCACCCTCCTCTTCCCTATCTCCCCCCCACACAGATACCTTCAGCCTCCCAAAATACGCCAATTAGGGATGCCTAGTCTCACTGGCTCCAGACGGTTGAGAGTAGTTGGAACTCTTGTGCTATTCACGAAAAAATATAATTTTTTTAATATTTACTGCGGGTACATGTTATTTTAAGATCCTTGTCTATTAAATTCTTTGTCGTTTTAACTAGCTTTGGTTAGGTACCTACCTAGCTTAAAACAACAATGACAGCTAAATATAATAATGCTAGCGCACACAAAAAATCACGGGATTCCAATTTTAAAATAGACAATAACCTACCCACTATACCGCTTGTCTAAACAAGGAACTCCAGTCCATTAAAAAAAATTTACATATATATCAACAGTGACCTAAGTTAAAGCGATGCCATACGTAGTAATGCAAAATCATGTGTTTTTGGTTTGAAAATTTGGTCGCCTAGAAATGTTTCAGATGCTTTAATTAAATACTACGAGTAGAATACATCTTGGCCTTTGAAATAATCGAGTATTTTTTAGATAAGTCTATTTATAAGCCCAGAAAAAAATAATGTAAAGGCCTATGAAAACGGCTTTAAACTTCAAAATCTCCTACATACGAACCCATTTTCGGTTATGATTTTATTGTATGATGTGGCAAATTAAGTTATTTATAAAATGATCGAAAAAAAAGTATTTATGCCTGAACATCCACAAAATAAAATAAAAGGCACTTTTTGGCCATGTTTTTTTCTTCCATAAATCAAAACAGGCGTTAAACCTTATCGCCATCGTACGTAAGAGTTGTTACGTAAGGGTTGTTATTGATAGCGGCTCAATTTAAAATATTACATGACGTAGTGCATCGCCTTAACATATTTTCATCGGTTCAAATGTGAATGTGGACCAGAGTTGCTAATGAACCAATATGATTGGATATGCAAGAAATGACCAGAATCCCGCATTTTACTTTCAAAAAGATCCCCGCAAAAAACCCAATTCTTAAAATCTTTCAAATTCCCCGCAATTCGGGGAATTCTCCACGAATTGGCAACCCTGATGTGAATGATGTAGACCATAGATATGTTACTCACGTAGAATGGTTTGATGAAACTGTAGGTTCAGTCGTACCAACCAAACGGTGCGCTTTAATGGGTTGCTGTTTCATTTCATTCGTTTTTAAATGACGATTTATAATTTCTGCATATTTTAATATTTTTTTATGTATTTATTAAAAAATAAATATTTTTAAAGAGATTTCAAATTATAACGGTATGCAAAATAAATATGTTTTTTCCTAATTATTCTCCATAAGGTAACTCGAAGAGCTCGTGTTTATGGAAGGAGTACAAAAGAAAATAATGCTTAAAAGGTGATGTGTGAACAGTATTCAAAGTCTTATTAAAAAGTGCAAACGTAATTCAACATACAAATCAATTATGTATTTTAATATTCAAATTAACTACAAACATAATTCAATATACTTACATAATTTTAGAGAATTAGTATTATAACAATAGCCAAAAATTTTTTCTTAGTGCTAGATATTATGGATTGTATGAGTATATTAAGGGTACAATATACCATTATCCAATTTAAGGGAGTTAATTTCACTACACTTTCCTTGTTGTAATTTTGTCGGTTATATAAGTGTAGCTAGGCTAACCAGTGAAAGTACCTACTCAAACACTTAATTTTTTAAATGATAAACTAATATATATAGAGAAAACAATTTTAAACTTTTACGGTCACGGTAAAATAAAAACTGTTTTCTTAATATATATTTATAATGGAATTCCACCACGAAATAACAGTTTCAAATATTAAAATGATAAATTAATGTTTAGAAGACAAGGTTTTTTATGCATAGCACAAATGATAACAAATGAGTATAAGCAATAATTAGTTGCCTGAAATAAAGTTGGTTGTTTACAGGTGAAAAAAATATTATAAGCAGTAATTTTTGATTGAAGTACTAGTACATATTGAATTATTTGACGTGTTGGGAATAAGCCGACGCAGCTCAGTGGTCCAGAGCATCTGACCGGACATCAGAAGGTGCGGGTTCAATTTCCGTCGGCGGCATTTATTTTTACTGGGGAGATATTTTCAATTTGTATGGATATTTCAGGCGACTAATTATTGCTTAAAATAATTTGTTACTTATTTTTTGTGATGAAATTGTATTATTATTCCCAATATGCAAAATAAGAGGCCATTAGATATTAAATTTGTTTCGAAAATATGAAATATATTCTTCCGTGGGATGAAAAACCATTCAAAATAGATTCCGACGTTCTCCTGGTTTATGAAATATTGCAGTTATCAGCCATAAATCACCACTACACAGTATCTACAATGTGAATTTAGCACACCAATTTGATAGCAAACAATTTGGGAGTCGAAAAAATCGGATATGATAGATAACTAAAATAATAATTATTGGGAAATCCGTGTCCCAATCAAACGCGTGGGAGATAACTAATCACAAACCGTGTGACATTACAAGGATCGCTGCTTATGTTTTATGTGACCCACTTATAATTTTGCCCATTATTTGCAATGAAGAAACCATATGTTTTCTAAAATGGACAACGAGTCAAAATTATGCACGGCCATTTTAGATTTTAATGCATGCACGCATTTCGCATTAAGTTTAGAATAATAATGAAGTGAACAGGTATCAGCAATTCACTTTGTGAAGTAGTGAAGATGTACAAACTTAGCTAAAGCAAAGGATTATTGTTTGACAGATGAATTGGAGGGAAATTTTTTAAGGCGGGAAACGAAAGGAAAACAGTATTTTAGATTGATTAAAGGCGATAGTACCTACCTAATGTGTTACGGAAATTATATAAGAAATAATAGACAGAATAGGAAGAGAGCTAATACGTGTAGGCGATGAACCATAAATACGCTAGTGCAAAAATCAAATAGAAGAAAAACAATAACTAGGTACTTATTACGAGTAGCAACACCGCGGTAAGTTGGCAGGGCGGGCCCTAGGGGGCGCCTGGCGTTAGATTTTGGCGCCCCTTGTCAAAACCAGTAGACGCCTAAATAGGTGCACTTCCCAACCTTCCTCTTTCCCATCTCCTTCATCTCCCCGCTACCGTTAGCCTCACACCATACCCCAATTGGGGATGCCATAGTCTCACTGGCTTCAGACAGTTGAGAGCAGTTGGGACTCTTCTGCGATTTTTTTACAACAAAATAGAATAATCGTAATCAATAATATTAGGATAATTTCTATTTTTGCGTGGCGTCGTTTTTATGAAAAGCAATATAAAGGGCGTTGTTTTTGGGGCGATTTTTAGGTATTATCAGCGCCTTTACACCTTGGCAATTCGGCGGCCGGAGCACACTGCTCCAATTGCGCCCGCATAGGGCCGGCCCAAATTGTTAAAGTTAACAGTAAAAAGCAAGTAGGTACTTACTGAGATTATTTCGGGTCGAATTCGAAATGATCGATTAATCCAATAATTGAAATAATCAGCTAGGCTATCGATTGAATTTCATAGAATATATTTCTGTTGTAAAATTAATTTGCAATATTAATGTATTAAAAATCAACCTGCGTATCTTTGCGCTTGCAAAACTCGAAAAGTAGTCAACCGATATCGCTGAAAATTTCAGAGTTTGTTCTTATTGGTGCCAGGAGTGTTTAGGGATTGGTTTGAATGGTAGAAAAAATCTGAGACGCCGAGAAAAACAATAGACAATAAAGACAGAAAGGCAATAGCGAGGCATTGTGGGGTTCACTAAAATTATAATATTTTTAATAATTAATCGGTCGCACAATATCGATATTATGAAAAATAATAATATTTTTAATAATTAATCGGTCGCACAATATCGATATTATTTTGGCGTCGTTAATATTATAGCAATCATATTAATTTGTTTTTTTTCGGTTTATTAATATACATGGTGTCCGGGGTAAAGTGCATTTACTTCGGGAGGTGATTCTATATGATAATACAAGTAAAAAAGATAAATGTTTTAAGATAGTTTTCGGGTAATAATATTGAATTATTTGTGTGGAAAAATAATTATTTTTGTAAGGGAAAAGTTATTTGACTTTTTTACTTCTACCATCATATACAATCACCTCCCGAAGTTTGTGCACTTTACCCCGGACTGTATTTAGGAATAATGTTCTTTATTCTATTTATACCTATACCTCCCCTAAACCTAATACAAACGAAAACAGATGTTGCGAAATATTAATCGATTAAGAATCTGATAAAAAGTTTCGATTATTAATTATTACCATCGCTAATCAAGAAGAAAACGTGCGGCATATACAGGATTTTCCAATAAGAGGTGTTATTTTGATATTCAATCGTAAAAGATCAATGGTTTCGTTGCTTGTGTGACACGTAGCGCCGTCTTGTTGAAAGTAAACGTTGTCCAGATCAATACCATCCAATTCCGGCCATAAAAAATCATTAATCATCTCTCGATAGCGATCCATTCAACGTAACTGTTGCTCTAGCCTCATTTTCGAAAAAGTAAGGTCCAATGACTCCGCCGGACCATAAACCGTACCAAACAGTCACAAGTTGGGAAAGAGAGGCTTTTCAACAATAACTCTTGGGTTTTCCAAGCCCCAGATGCGACAATTTTGCTTGTTGACGAAGCCACCGAGGTGGGAATGGGCTTCATCACACAAGATGATTTGCATTTGATTCACTCAAGTGAATTTTAATAATTTCAATGCGTTGATGAAGCGTGTATCGTTCCATTTGTATTAATGGCGTAGTTTCTACTTGTCAAATGTCAAAAAATGACAGCTTCAAAAGTAACACTTACCAAAATAGCGGGCTATTCAAAATAACACCTTTTATTGGAAAACCCTGTACATCAATATATGAATTATTACTGGTCGTTTTTTTTTTTTTTTTTTTATAGTGAATACCTCACAAGAGTCCCAACTGCTCCCGTCTGGAGCCAGTGAGACTATGGCATCCCCAATTGGGGGATGTTGTGAGGCTGAAGGTAAGTGGGGAAGGGAAAGAGGAAGGTGGGGAAGTACCTGGCTATTCAGATCTAGTCACTAAACACGGCTAAAGCCATTTGGAGCAACGTTTCAATTCTGAATGGTGGTCTTACACCAGGGCGATACTGGTAGTATCTTCCACTCTGGAACGTGCCGCAAATATACTATATATTATTTTAATTCATTAATTGTGAATTTTAATTAATTAATTGTGAAATAACACAAATTAATCAAATAAAATTTATTTGCGCACGCCGGGTTCGAACCCGCGACTTTCGGAATGGCAGTCCAATGCGTTACCACTGGACTATGCCTTATGCGGCTTACTATGCGTTGAGCCTATATTATAGCATATTGCACGTGACACCAATGGATTGTTTTGTCAAAGGGTACTGTTACGTGCTAAGAAATGCGGAAGTTAATTCAATTATTAATCTTACGCAATCCACATCGCAAATCGTGATTCGCCACCGTCCTACGTATTAGGTAGGTGTGTACCTGGAATAAATTAAGTGAAAGTAACATAAACCAATCCCTATTAATTCCTAGAATGAGATTTGAAATAAATCTATTTGAATTTAGTTTCACTCAGTAACCGCCCTCCCCCGGCCCTGTCCATAAACCCTCCAGCCCTCTGGTATACATATTGACCGTTACATTTCTTAAAGATGCTCTCAGAAAGTCACAAAATTTGTGTAAATTTCAGCTTCTCAATAAAATCCAAATAAATGGAATATTTCTGAACGGTTCCATGCTAACTCAACGCAGTGACTATTGAACACACTTTTAAAAGTGATATAAAGTCATTAAAAAAAATGATTTTTTTTAACCTAACCTAACCTACCTAACAAGTTTTTGTTTCATCACTTTCCATGACTTTATATAACTTTTTAAAGATGTGATGAATTATCATTTTGATGATTTATCTGGTCACCTTTCTGAACGTATCCAAAAACTAATAACTATTTTAAAAGGTGATGAAATACGACTTTAAATTTTACTATTACAAATAAACATATAATTTTTTATATATTAATTTTTTTAAATCAAATATACAATAGTTTTAAAAATGGCTGACCTCGGGTAAATGTATTATAAATATTACTGTTACCTCACTTTTGTCGTTTCATATAAAAATAATTAATACAAAATCGGAATTTGTTTTATTATTTTTTCACAAAAAGGCTCCACAAATGTCCTCTCCTTAAAAAAACCTTCCACACAGCATCCCTTAAAGATGACATAGGCCGTGTGGAGGCAATGTAAAAAAAACAGATATTAGAATAATTGAGAAAAGGCTAATTTGCGGGAACACGTTTGCTACCACTGATTTTTATTTTTATTTTATTTTCTTTATTTTATTTGGGAAACAAACAGTTATACAAATATATTTTTATACAAATCATTTTTACCAAGTTGCATAAACCAGTAAAGTTTCCACAGAAGATTCATTTTATATAAAGGTAGAAAAACATATGAATACAAATAATACAATACAATATAAATACTAACTAGTAGAAAAGGAACATCTCCAAAAAAATAAAAAATAAAAAGACTACAGATTCAACCCATACAAAAACAATACACACACTAAGGGCCCGTTCCCACTTCCGTTTTCAAATCGGGGGCGGGTCCCGTTTTAAAATCGGATGCCCTAGTGGCTGTAGTGGATGTATGGAGCTGTTCACACTTGTCCGACACGATTTGAAAACGGATCCGACATTTTTTGTCGGATGGCTCGCCTACGCAGCGCGTCCGTTTTCAAATCGTGTCGGCACACGCTCGCTCATAGTGTTGTATGGAGCTGTTCACACTTGTCGTCCAGTCGTTCCGGCAGAGTCCCCGCCAAACCCCGACCCCTCCCCGCCCGCTCCCTGTCGCAAGGAAGCAGGCACGCTGCGTGCTTGTATTTGGTTATTTTGTTAAGTAAATAAATCAAAACTACAATAATGGATAAGGAAATAAATCCCGAAAATTTAATACCACTGGTCGAAGAAAGAGTATGGTAATATTTTATCTTTAACTAAATAAAAACAAAACACTTGGTGTACACAACTTTTGTACATCAAAATTTTTATTTTATTTTATTTAAGTTTACTTTTTTTTAAATTTTAAAGCTTTAATGAGATGCACGGAAGAGCGTATTAGTTAAATAAACACATAATAAAAAATATTTGAGTGTTTATTGTTTTCTTACTTTAAAATATCGATAGCCTTTCTTCAGGACAAATGCACTTTCTCAATTTTGTATTTTGATATGTTAAGCTCTCTGAAACTCATTCCAGTAGATGGTTAAAGGAAGTGATAGACATTCTCTTAAGCCATTAAGCGCCCTTGAGGTGATTTTTCATGGTGAAAACGGCGCTATATAAATAATCCATTCATTATTATTCTAAAATAATTAAAGAACTTTAGTTCATCACTTCTTAACTCACCAATTAACACTTGGAAAATTCCTACAGAAAATCATTCGGCTATGATTGGGTGTACTCAAAATTTTCTTTTCACTTTTTTCCTTCTATTTAATAAGTACCACATGACAACAAGAGCTTCATCGTCGTCCATTGCGCACCATTACTGAATAATGAGCAAATAACATGTTTTTGTTGAATCGACAATTATTTTTTTTCGTAGAGTATGGTCCGTTTTTAAAACGGATCCGTTTTTAAAACGGTAGTGTGAACAGGGCCATTGGCCGTCCGTTTTTAAAACGGGACCCGCCTCCGATTTGAAAACGGAAGTGGGAACGGGCCCTAACACTACTAAGTTTCCCGCAACGATCGAACGCTACTCTCTTAGGAATGCTATGAATCCTGCGAGGCTCGTATTGAACACATCGATATTTGTGCATAATCTATTAAAGGTGCTACAGCTTCTTCTTATAAATACATTTTCAACATAATTAGTATTGCTCTTAGGAATATAAAATGTGTCCGGAGATCGAGTTACTCTTAATGGACATCTGAAATGAATATTTTGTAAAAGGTATGGGCTATCAATAAAATAGTGGATTATCTTATGTGGCATTACTAGGTCTCTGATATCTCGGCGTTGATCAAGAGTTTTAAGGTTCATGGACACATTGTTTTCATCATTTCGCATGCGATAAGAGACATATTTCAAAAACTTTTTCTGAACTCTTTCTATGTTTGATTTATATGTAGAACTATGAGGGTTCCACACTGTTGATGCATACTCTAGGTGGCTTCGGACGTAAGATATGTAGAGAATCTTAAATGTTTGTGGATTTTTGAAAACTGAACATACTCTAAGTATAAATCCCAGCATTTTCAAAGCCTTCGACGTAATATGCTCGATATGAGATTGAAAAAGAAGCTTACTGTCCATTAGGACTCCAAGATCTCTAATCACATTTACCTTGTTTAAGAGTTTGATCTAGACTATAAAAAATAATTAAACGTGTTGTTTTCTATTCATCAAAGCAGTAAGCACAACGCACCTACGTGTTTAATAAAAGTATTGTATTTTAACATATTTTATGTTTTCTGCATAATATAACCGCAAAGGTCGATAAAACAATTTTAGCCATCTGGATATGCTAAATGAATAATATTCAGATGAATGGCCCATTCGGCTGATAACTCAACACAGTCACAATTCAACACACCTTTAAAAATTGATATAAAGTCATTAAACGTTGAAAAAAAAATTAAACCTAACCTAATCTACTTAACCCAGTTAATTAAGTTTTTGTTTCATCACTTTCCATGACTTTGTATAACTTTTCAAAGATGTGATGAATTATCATTTTGATGATTTATCCGGTCACCGCATTGAACATAGACGAGGCCGGAATTAAAAAAAACTCTTCGAGTTGAAGCAATACCTTCTTTTATACCATCCTAACCACTTACATCTCACATATTTTGTAAAATAAATTAAAGCGATGCACTACGTAGCAATGCGAAATCGTGTGTTTTTGGTTTGAAAATTTGGTCGCCTAGAAATGTTTCAGATGCTTTAAATAAATACAGCGAGTATAATACATTTTGGCCTTTGAAATAATCGAGTATTTTTTACATAAGTCTTTTTATAAGCCCAGAAAAAAATAATTTATAAGGCCCATGAAAACTGCTTTAAAGTTCAAAATTTCCTACTTACGAACCCATTTTCGGTTATGGTTTTATTGTATAATGTGGCAAATAAAGTTATTTATAAAATGATCGGAAAACATTTAAATATTTATGCCTGAACATCCACAAAATAAAATAAAAGGCACTTTTTGGCCATGTTTTTTTCTCGCCTAAATCAAAACAGCTGGATGGTGAAGCGGGAATTTAAGCCTTATCGCCATCTACGTAAGGAGTGTTATTGATGGCGGCTCGATTCAAAATATTACACGACGTAGTGCATTGCCTTAAGGTTATTCCTTAAAAATAAACATTGCTCATCAAATACAGCGCCATTTTGGTGCTTTTATCAAAACGTCCTTAAATAAAGTTGACCATTTTTAAGTCAGCAATTGATCCTAAACCAACAACGTTTTATTTAAATAATGATTACTTAAATAAAATGAAAGTGACGCTTTGAGATTCGACCCGTCATTTCAAGGTTTTGTACATAGTTAAAACCGCACTTGGTCTATTAGGTATACTGCCAATATATCCATAGACGTTCAAATTAATAGACCAGCCAGTCAGTGAAAGGGGAACACTACCTATTTTGCGAGGAGTGCGGGAGGCAACGTCACTCCTTTTCTGTGATTTGTCAACAAATGAGTCTGACAGTATATATGCGACTCGCATTGTAACATCACCATTCAGTCCTCGAAAATAAATCTGCTTACAAATTACTTGTCCTTTTTACAATGGTGCGCAAATTTCTGGCTGCGTAAATAAACCTATCTGGAATTCCCAAAACGGATAAACAAAGGTTCGGACTTGTTTCCAAAATATTATATTTTGTTACTCTATTTAGTTAAACACTTTTACAAAAAATGTGTCATAATTTACCCACCTCTTTCAATTTTTAGTGTCGCTACGCTTAGCGGTCATCCAGATCTTGCACAGAAAAGTCCCACAATGGACTGCGCTGCAAACCTTTACTTTTATACGCAGGAGGATCTGGTTATTTTAATGTTCGCTCTTCGGTGGCCAATGTACGACTGTTGTCGTAGTTTATTCTAAGCATTTTCGAACCTTCCTGGTGCCAAAAATATGGTCACGTGGTTTGTTTCCAGCTCGTCTAGATTTCATGTTGGGGCAAGTCTATTAATATGGATGTATATGAATTTACCAGATCCGGGACGAGGTTTTTAACGCTTGGGGTACCCTTTCAAAACGTGCCTCCACAATAAAGTACAAGTGAAAACCATGTTTCATGACAAAAAAAAACTTAATACATTATGTAGGTACTGCAGTTACAAAAAGCATTAAGTCAAAGCTAATAAATGTTATTTTCTTAGAGTAAGAACACTCTCTCTTACTCTTAATTCAAGGCTATAATATAAATAACTATAATATTGAAAAAATAGTAATTCTGTGAGTTTCTGGAAATTAGTTTTTTAAAATGAAATATTCTGGGTATCAGTTTTTAAGTGTCTTATAAATATTAAATTCGCTTGCCAAACAAAATGCTTGTCCCGGATCTGGTAAAATAATATGTATGAATGTATTTCGCATGGAATCGCATACCTATTTATAATAGTTACCTACCAACTTGTAATAGTACATACACTACACAACAGCATTAATATTCCTAGATAACCTTGTAAATAAATAGCAAATGTTCGCTGTTTCTTTCGTATTGCCAATCATTAGCAGGTAGCTCACTTTCATTGACATGAATTCCTATTACAGGCTATTTGCTAGACAACATTAGAAGGCACAACAATATCGTCTAGTCTTTGAAATGGGAGTACGTGATGGTTTTGAAATAAAAGCACTAACTTGTTTGTTTATTGCTGTTGAGTATTACTAAACAAACAACAACACATACAAGAAAATATGTTGATCAGAACAAAGGAGCGATTGAATCATTTCCATGCAGAATATCGTCGTATTATTATAAAGACAAAATAAATAAAATGAGGTAAAAGAAACAATAGATTTCGGAATTCCGCAGGGAACGACATTAGGTCCCATACTATTTATTTTATATGTAAATTAATTTATTTAATTAACCATTGGTAAAATGTTATATCCTAACTATGCTGATGACGCAGTAATAGATCTTGAAAAAAAACACATTAACACAATAGAAGCATCAGCAAATGAAGCAATTAATATTCTGAAAATTTTGTTCGATATAAATCTATTATCACTAAACATACCGAAAAACGTACCTTTGCTGCAGCTATCAAAGTTCACATTCAGATTGCGGTTCAAAATGTATTGATTTATATAGTAATTCGGAATTATAATCGATAGTAATATCAAATGGAAATCTCAAATAAATTAAAGTATAGATAGAATGAGTCTTCCACTTATCTAAGATGACTTGATCTAAGGTCAAAAATGTTTGTAAATTAGAACACTCCCGAAGGCAAAACTGCTGACAGTCATGACTAATTAGATATACCTACGTATGTGGTGGGTATAACACACTGAAATATTAAAAAAAAAAACACATAATTATTAAATAAATATTTGTTTTAAATCGTAAGTTTAAATCATTTTTAACCTCAATACTCTTAAAATACTTGTTAGAAGTGATAGCCGACCTAATACGGGTATATTCTGAGAATTATAAACTAACATAACGTGTGCGAAACACTTTTGCAAAGTTCAGTTTCGCCAGCATTACAAAATGGCTCAACGATAACACATTACCATTCACGATTTCTCTTCTCATCAAATTTTGCGCAGTCTTGTCTACGTAATTGTGAAACTACAGATAGATTAAATAGTGTATACATAATAATATAATATAATGATATAAGACTATGCTTGCAATTTGCAATACTGATTCATTGCCACTATTACTAGTCAACAACTTGCAAGGCAAATTATCAAACAGACAAAATACGAACACGGTATAAAATACAATTTACTATCTAATCTAATTTACTCTACTTTCAATAAGTGTAATTTACATGTTTTATATATATAAACCTTCCGGAAGGAATTCACTAAATGATAGTGACAACCACCCGAACGTTCCCGACTGTTCCCGAACATTCCAGAATGTTCCCGCGATGTTCTGGAATGTTGTGGAATGCTCTCAAATACTTTCGAATGTTCTGGACTGTTCTAAAAATTTATAGAGGGTGAAACTTCCAGCCCTTATATCTTCAAAAGCCCGCCCTTCAGGTAAAAATGGGAACCTTCTTCGTGGATGGGGGATAGAGGGCTACCACACCATATAACTCCCTTGATCGTACCGGGACTGGTTTCTGAGTTTTAGCGGCAAGCACATTGTAGACTTACTTTTATAATATATTTGTTATTGATTAGCTTTATTATACCTTTATTTTAAGAATAATATGTACCTGGTCTTGAACACAATTTAACTACTACATAGTAATGTCATATGTATATTAATTAATCAACCACTCTACTTTTCTTTAAAAAAAGTTCCGAAATACAAGTAATTCAAAATAGAGCCGTACGTAATATATATAATCTGCCATGGGATACACATGTACAAGATATATACTCACAGACACAAATACTTCCTTTTACAGTCCTGCCAAAGTATAACATCACAACTGCCATTCTACAAATAATTCAACACTCCTCACACACCAACACTAAACCAGTCTTTAATTCTGACATACACCAGCACAAAACACGATCACAAAATCAAATACATTTATCGTCATCTACTTACACGACCAAATTTGGAATTAACTCCTTACAATACATTGCACATAAACAATATAACGCATTACCTAGTAATTTAAAACTTCCGGCAACGAACAAAAAAACATTGACAAAAGCTCTTAAAAGCTATTTCCTTAGCAGTTTCATAAATGACTAACACAATCTTTCTCTGGAACTCCATAATAACATCTGCGTTTATTTATTTTAATTTATTTTATTTATTTGCCTTGTCCTTTCTAATGTTGTCTTTCCCGAAATGAGTTTTATAAACTCATTGGGAATAATACATTATTACTTTTTTATCATTTTGTAATGTATTATCTTGTAATAAAAAAAATAATAAACCAGATTGCCTATTTTTTTATTATTTTTTTTATTATTTTAATATAGATCATAGTTACATTAATACATACATATTTTGCAAAATATAATATTTAGGTACATAATTGGTCATGTATACCTTATCAGAAAAGAGAAATATATAACTGGAAACTCGTAGTGCAAGCGGAAAACTAGTGAAACTTAAAAAAAAAACTGTTTTATCTTTAGTATTTCGATGTACACACATACAAGAGTATGTATATATTTTTTTATTTCTATTTTTTTTCGGCACCTAAATGGTTATAAAAAAGCTTTTAGAGCCGGGTCTACGGTTTAACGCATTTTAAAGAACTTAAACAGCTGATATTTACCCCTTAGCGGCCGGTTAAAAAATAACAAAAAATTCCTACTGGATTTAAAGGAAAATGAAAGCTCAAATCGAAAATGTTTTGACACAAAATTGACCGCAAATGTGATTCACCAGTTTTCCGGTGGTACTACGAGCTTCCGGACACCTTGTATATGTTATAAAAATGTAGTTTTTCAAATATTTATTTGAGCTTTTGTGAGCAAAATGAGTGTTTTTGGTTTGAAAATTTGATCACTTAGAAATATTTTAGAAGTTTCTAATCTAAGTATTTTAATCAAATACTTAGATTAGAACACGTTTTGGCCTTTGAAATAGCAGAACATTATTTTCAATCGTAATAATTCGTTTAAGACGATACACTACGTCGTGTAATATTTTTAATTGAGCCGCTATCAATAACAACCCTTACGTAGATGGCGATAAGGTTTAAATTCCCGCTTAACACCATCCGCCTGTTTTAATTTTATAAATAACTTAATTTGCCACATTATTCCATAAAATCATAACCGAAAATGGGTTCGTAAGTAGGAGATTTTGAACTTAAAAGCAGTTTTTATAGGCCTATACATTCTTTTTTTCTGGGCTTATAAAGGGACTTATTTAAAAAATACTGGATTATTTCAAAGGTCAAGATGTATTGTACTCGCAGTATTTAATTAAAGCATCTGAAACATTTCTAGGCGACCAAATTTTCAAACCAAAAACACATGATTTGGCATTACTGCGAATGGCATCGCATTAACTTTAACAATTATATCTCATTTTTTATTATTTGGACGAGATAAAAGTGAAGGGGGTTTCTTACAAATTCCCCAAAACAAAACGAACGTGTTATCGAGTTCTCTCAATTTTTCCATGATTGAAGTAAAAAATTAAGCAAAAATGTGGTTAGCGTTTTTGACACCAATTTCACGTTTGATATTAAAAAAAATTTATTTGGAAATAGTAGTAGGTACATATTTATTTTAAATGCATACACCCGAAAGAAAAACAGTATTTGTGTTTAGGGAAAATTAAAAAATAATATGTATACCAGCACATTTGAAATACACAGAAAACATTGCAAACTGAACAAATGTGATGAAAGTACTGAAGGGTTAAGGCGAAGCTTAATGCTAAATCACTATTTTGATTAATCTTTATAATTTGTGTACATTATGAATACCAAAAAATATGCTTTAGATAAATTGAAGGTTTTCCTATCGTTTCGCTTGAGTAGAATACAAATAAATAAATAAATTACTGAATAAAAAATATAAATGTAAACAACTAAAAAAAATTTTTTTATTTAAAATGTATGCACGCGTAATGGAAACATTTTTTAAAAAAATGCAGTATTTTAGCTAAGATTATCTGTGACAGTTTCACATGATTAATTTTTTTGCTTTGTTATAAAATTATTTACAAAATAAATAAAAACCAGTTTTGTGCTCGATCGAACGTTTCTAGACTCCGTTTGTCAAGCGATTTTAATGCCTATTACCTACGATATGACGGCCGGCATAGTCCAGTGGTAACGCATTGGACTGCCATTCCTAAGGTCGCGGGTTCGAACCCGGCGTGCGCAAATAAATTTTATTTGATTAATTTGTGTTATTTCACAATTAATTAATTAAAATAATATATAGTATATTTGCGGCACGTTCCAGAGTGGAAGATACTACCAGTATCGCACTGGTGTAAGACCACCATTCAGAATTGAAACGTTGCTCCAAATGGCTTTAGCCGTGTTTAGTGACTAGATCTGAATAGCCAGGTACTTCCCCACCTTCCTCTTTCCCTTCCCCACTTACCTTCAGCCTCACAACATCCCCCAATTGGGGATGCCATAGTCTCACTGGCTCCAGACGGGAGCAGTTGGGACTCTTGTGAGGTATTCACTATAAAAAAAAAAATTAAAAAAATACCAAGAATATACACATTTTTGGCTTAAGCGATTCAAGGAATTTTAAATCTTATCGCCATCTACATATAAGGAGTGTTATTTTAAGCGGCCCGATTTCAAATGTTACATGAAATTGTGTATCGCCAAGATGTAAATATAAACAACACCCTTGGGCAATTTTTCACAAAAACGGCGCTATAAAAAATATCCCATTATTTTTATATAACACTATAACTATTTGGTTCTTTATATATTCAGATGTTTAATAGCGCATTAGCTGAAATGGTCGAAATAATGGTTTTGCCACTGGAAGAAAACCCGTCTTTACACTATAGTCATTCGACATAATTATTATTGACAAATATGTTTCCATGAATAATAAGTATAATTTTTCTGAGAGTCATTATATTATGTACTACAGGGTTTTCCAATAAGATGTGTTATTTTGATGTTCAATCGTAAAAGATCAATGGTTTCGTTGCTTGTGTGGCACGTAGCGCCGTCTTGTTGAAAGTAAACGTTGTCCAGATCAATACCATCCAATTCCGGCCATAAAAAATCATTAATCATCTCTCGATAGCGCAATCCATTCACCGTAACTGTTGCTCCAGCCTCATTTTCGAAAAAGTAAGGTCCAATGACTCCGCCGGACCATAAACCGCACCAAACAGTCACACGTTGAGGATAGAGAGGCTTTTCAACAATAACTCTTGGGTTTTCCGAGCCCCAGATGCGAAAATTTTGCTTGTTGACGAAGCCACCGAGGTGGAAATGGGCCTTATCACTCAAGATGATTTGCATTTGATTCACTCAGTGAATTTTAATAATTTCAATGCGTTGTTGAAGCGTGTATCGTTCCATTTTTATTAATGGCGTAGTTTTTACTTGTCAAATGTCAAAAAATGACAGCTTCAAAAGTAACATCTACCGAAATAGCGGGCTATTCAAAATAACACCTCTTATTGGAAAACCCTGTATAATAACCGATGTCCTTGAGTTGCTCTCAATCTCTCATGTGTATTTTGCGTTCTTTCTCAAGTAGCTAACCTGATATCTTGGCAAGCAATACACCTCGTTTTTTTTATCTAGACTATGCAGGACCTTTGTCCATAAAGATATACGAAGGTATTTTACAACAAAAAAAAAACAAGACAAATTAGGCGTAGATAGAGCAAATTGACATACCTGGATACCTTTGTATAAAAAAGAACACGACAAAATACAGTGTTTTTCCGATCGATGGAACGCGAATATTTTGTGTTAGATAATATTATAATAAACCACATTATGTTGTTGTTTATTAAATTGACACGGAAGTAAATAGCGAGATCATAAGAATTTGAATTCGTCCAAAATTAGTAGGTGATTATTATTGTCAAATAATGGCAAGTAAAGACTATATCTAATTCTAACCTGGTTAAACAGGTATGGAGAACGTTTAACGGCCCTTTGAAAAAAAACAATCCACTAATTTAATAGGTGGGTGGAAATATTCAAATAATGGATAGGTTTAATCCAATTCGTTATTAAGTAGGTACCTATGTGAGCGGTTTATTAAATTACTAAAGCGGCAACAAAGTAACTTGTGTTGTTTTTTTTATGAAAAATATAGTCCTAAAATTGTCCAAAGAAGCGAAGCTAGCAGTCCACAATGGAGTGCTGGTACCTACCCTGTTGGTAGCAGAAGTTGGGGACGCCCGAGGAAGACATGGCACTATCAAGTGAATCAGACACTTGAGTCGGGCCATGTCAAGAGTCAGAATAACAGAAGAGTATGTATGAGACAATGTATGATTGTGAATGAGGCAAGGGATGTGTGTCAAGACTGAGTTGTTTGGCGGTACGTCCTCTCTGCCTACCCCTACGAGGAAACGTTGTGATGGTTAATTAGTTAGTCTTTTGTCCTTCGGATGATTCTAGGCTCGAGACGCGATATCGAAATAGGAGTAGAAATTACTTGATGACACAGGAGCAATCAATAAATAATACGCAGAATGTTAGGGAGAGGGGGTAAAAAAAAAGTAAAATTAAATTTTGGTCTTCTGTGAAATTTTTTATGTGTTTTAAAAAAAACGACATAGAAAATCAGTAGAAATTGGACAGCTTGGGTTAAAGTGAGAGGTTCGGCGGTTACTCTGCTTGAGTGACCAGCGACGAAATTTATTAAAATTGTTTTTCAAAAAAAAACTTCAAAAAAGTCACCCGAGACCAAAATTTGATCCGCATTTTTTACTCAAAATAATGTCAGGAATCACCCTGTATGTTTCTTGAACCATCAACCCTTCATTACCAACAGAATGAGAGCCAGTCAACTGGAACGGATTGGTTATATACGCCGATCGTCGGTTTTCCAAGCCAAAGACTGCCGTATTCGGTAGGTACAGTCAACCGTGTTACATAATAATAATCTCCGGTTTTGGCTTGATTATAGACATCTATTTATTTTGGTTATTGTTGAAATTATGCAAGTAAAAAAAACCCAAATGACACAATATCGTTTAGGAATGTGTTACGCTAAAGAATGATTGGTTTCCGTGATCAGCCTAAACCAGTAAGCAATTTTCAATGCCCCTATTTTTTTAAATACTGATAAAATAAACACACAAATAAATTATTAGAAATATAAAACGACAACTCAAAATCATCTTTAATTACTTGTAACCTCTCCCTCTAGTCACACTTTTAGATGAACGAAATCAGAAATAAATGCTTTCCAAGAGGCGGATTATATTTCTTTATCCTTGGTTAAGGACATGTTCTTAGTGTTGTACCTATCCCCCTCATGTTGGCTTTGGTTTGGACTGGAGCGTTCCCTCTGGTTTGTGCCAAGGCTGAAATGAGGGGGTGGATATATTGGGGACGTTGTCCTTGGCTAGGGATTGAGAATTCGCCTCTTAGAGCATTTACTGTTTGTCCTTTAGGGCAACTTTATACTAGATAGAATTGTTTGTACTGACCAGTAGGTGATGCCCCCGGCCACCATGGCCACCCTGGGCCCCGTGAGGCTGATGAGCGAAGGGGCCAGCCAGTTGAAGATGGCCAGGGAGGCGTATATGATGGCCAGCGAGGTGTATCCATCGCCCTGGAAGCTGGGATCGTCGGCCGTTATGCTGTCCAATATGGTTTTCTGCAAACAAACAAACAAGGGTGGTTTTAGCTAAATTGATTGAAAAAATACCGCTCGTGGAAAATGGAAACAACAGTTGACCATTATTGGCAAACATAATTGGAGATTTATACTTGATGCTGAGTACCCTTTTCATTTTTATGCCAGTATTTTTTCGGCATTTTACTCTGCTGTTGATTTATTGACCGAATAAATAAGAACATATACATTTCGCACACTTGACCACTGTCTTCCGATCAAGTAAATAATGCAAAAAGTTGTTGCTGACATCGTCAGAAAGATATTCTGTTCACGTTAACATGGAATGGTGGAAAAAACAGTTAATTCGCTTACGTGTACAGAATATTAGGAATAGGTTAGAGCCATTGATGTCAATGGTTAGAGCCCTATGGTTTTCCATGGCGCTTTGACTGTTTTATATTGAACTATCTGAAGTCTCCGACGTTGTCCGGGCTTTCGCAGGGTTTTTCAAAATCATATGTCGACAAAGATCAACTTAAAATAGATTGGAAAGTAGAAGGTTTGTACAAATTTGTAGGAAAATAGCAGGTAACATCATTGAGTCATAAACGGGTTTTCAACATAAAAATCTTTTGATACTTATTGTACCTGGTGACAAAAATACCTTTTCAACAATACATCTAATGCTATATTATGTACGATGTACACATGAAACTAAGTTTAAATGAGCAATAAAAAATAGTTTATTAAGAATTTCATCTTAAAATAACGGGAAACTACAGACTTCTTTTTCGAGTACAATCTATCGTAAACAGTAATTAGCACGGGATGTTTTGAGAATAATAAGTGAAAAGGTGAACATTTAATATTCCCAATAATAATATTACATTTTTGTTTGAGTTTCAAAAGGCAACTAATTTCAGACCTATTTGCTAGTTATTAATTTGTATTATTTATTAGCTTTTTTTTAAAAAGTCTTATCTCTATACCTTCCAACGTTTAACTCACATACTATTTAGTTTATTTGTTATTTGTTATTTAGACGCATATTAATGATTGTATGCATGTACGGTCATACTTGATGTATATTATACTTTGATTTACTTTACCATTTCAAGAACTATTTTTTATTTATGGCGTTGGTATTTTGCCATTACTTATTAGTTTTTTATTCTATAGATACAACACACATAATTTTTCTTCTTTTTTTAAACATTTGTTTTATAATACATATCAGTATATTATATATATATTTATTTTTTATTTACCTTACGAGTAAATTATTTTCCTGGTTTTCAGTGTTACTGGTTTACAACACTTACATACATAAATTGTCAATTTCCTCTGTAAAAGCCCGATAGGGCGTTAATGCATAATAAATAAATAAATAAACCATATTTTGTAGAAGTTTATTAACGAAGATAATAAGTATAAACAGATTTCCGGAAATATCATAACGTTTTACAAGAGTATTGATTTCCGGAAATTGTTGGAAGACAGCACTACAAAATATCAATGAGTATGTGAAAGAATTAAAAAAATATATCTATTAAAAATTATGTTTGTAATCCAAATTTAAACACGTTCATTAATATCTGGTCGGACTATTAGGTAAACATTTTGTCTTACTAATTAAATTCTTACACGCCCGTTCAAAGTTGGTGTGGTAAAGCCGGCCTTGAGCCTGGTTTAAGAGCGTTTTAACCAAGCAAACGACATGGTAAAGTAAAGTTTTTAACTGTTCTGCCTTACGCGCCGCGTATTATTTACTAGCGTAAGAATAAAGATGAACACTCTTTATTATTTTATAGATGAACACGGTGAACATCACATTGACAGAACTAAAACAAAATGTAATAAATGTACGCTCAACAATAGAAAATAAATTAAAAAGAATTAACAAATAAATAAGCACTCAATAACTCGTCAGAGCATATCAAAAGTGTACACCAAGTGAATAAAATAAATTACTATAATTTCCCCAGTTTGCTAACATTTACATATATTTATATCGTTTATTCATTAGCGAAAGAAATTTTCTAATTCCTAATGTAACTTGTGGAATTTATAACAACAGTACCTGTCCATAAATAATTATTATCGTTTTAATTTTCACTACAGTCGTTTGTCGTGACATAAGTTGATTATCACTGCGGACAGAAGAGACGACATGATGGGACAACAAGTTTTTATTATTTCCATTACAAAATTTCGACGTTTTTTTTCGTCGAAATAACCACGATGACATAATTTTATCTCCTAAAATACGATGATACGATACGATTGTATCACCCGGTCGGGAGCACTCCTGTCCCGGTGCTACCGGTATGCCAGGGGGCAATGATTTGTTAGGACTTATATAGGTTAGGCAATATATTGTGCAATTCGGGTTGGAAAGAGATTGGGGTTTAATCGACCGTTATATTCATGGAAAACTGCCAAAATTTTATCTCCTAAAAAAATATATAAAATATCCAGAAATAAAAATTAAAATGTTTTGATAATTATAGATTGTGGTACAAGTATGGGTACCGCCGCCCCGGGCACCATTCATTGGATGAACAACACCTCTGCCATAGGTCATTCCAAGTGGTTTGCTACATTTGGTGACTTAGCAGGGGTACCTGGGTTCACGGAGTGAGGATTGTCTAGTTCTTGGCGGCGGACGCGTCAGCCTACTGACTAATGAGACTGATTGAGGGAAATCTTTTTACCTTTTCAGCAGGACACTCTCGACCGATCGCCTTGGAAGGGATGAATCAAAACTACTATTACTATTTATTATTATTATTATTATTTACTTACCTATCGGTTATTATTTACCTATTTTTATTTAGATATTTTATTTTTTTCTTATACTTTATTATTCATACTATCCACGTTGTAATTGTTAGTATGGTTACCCTATGATTGTGTCCTTTAGTTAAGTTAAGAATATTATCGTTGCCAACTTACTGCCCAATGCTTCTTTTGTTGACATTTTTGTTTTATTTTTCGTACATTTGTTACTAAAATTTTATTTATTTTTGTCTACCGGTCTCGAAACAACCGTGTCATTAACTTTTCTGTTTTGGGTTTAAATTTAATGTTATTATTGTATTAAGTTTACATATATGTATTTTTTTAAATTATATAATTGTTAAGCTGCACATCTTGATACAGGAATGCCCTAGTGAGATGTGCAGAGTATGTTTTTTATGATAAAAACTGTTTTTTGAATAAATAAATCGAAAAAAAAAAACGTTCGTCGTTCCTGGACACGCTGACCCCCAGATTCCTACCCACCCCTTATACCTTTTTCCTTTCCAGGCATTCCTCTCCTTCCTTTCCTTAAAAAAACCCTCCCCAAATATGACATATGCCCTGAGGGATATTATATTCCTCAGGGCCTCCTGTGATAAGCTAGTATAAAAAAAGTGCTTTTAGTGTCGCTCTAGTGAAAGACAACCTTTCAGAACCAATAAGTTGCTTGAAATAGCTTTAGCCGTGTTTAGGAACTAGATCTGATAGCCAGGAATATATAGATAAACAAAGGAATCATGCCACATCTATCAGTCACAAATATTGGCCAATATTTATACACTGCGTTCTTTATTTTTACAAACACTTTCTCCTTATCTTGAAGTGTTTGTCTTCGTCTCAAAGCGAGTTACTTGTTTTAAATTAAATATCAACATTGCCTTATCAAAATCTGTGGTAGCGATTTAATATCTTGATAGTATATATATAAACCGTGATTTAATTCATATTTATCTAGTTTAAAAATTATTTGTTTTTATAAATTGAATCTATAACATTTAACACACTCTATTTATTAAAAATACAGGTAAAAAAACCTTTATATTGTTGATTCTGAATTTTAAATATGATATCGACAAATACGACGTTAATCAGTTCAGTGCAAAACGAACTCTAAGAAAAATTATTGCCTGAACAGACTATGCAATAATTACAATGGCGTATTCTCCAAGGTGGATATTTTCAGTTGCGAACTTACCAAATAGAGGTCCATAAAAGAATATTTCTCTGATAGTTTGTGAATAATGTTATATCTCTATTGTTTATATTTCTATTATCATTTGATTTATATCTACAACCTCTCTCCATGGCTATAAATGTATTAATAAATGTTTCGTTTTCTAAATTTTTCGTTTTATATAATCTTTTGTTTTGTATAAATTTTTCATTTCATATTCTTTTTTTACAAATTTACATTACTTATTTCTTATTATGCTGTCTCAGTAGAGGTAAAGTCAAAAGGAGGAAATCCATAATTGGTTTTATTTTGGCTATATAATACTTATGTACAAACTGAAATAAATGTAAACTGTCGATTTCTCGAAAATTAATAAATAAATAGGTCCCAATGGTCGAGTGGTTTAAGACGCCTGTCCCGGTAAGACAAGAGATCCTGGGTTCGATTCCTAGTTATGACCTTTATCTTTTTATTTTTCTGTGTCTTGTTCTGTTTCATGTTTCGTTTAGATTTATTAGTATTATCTTCCTATTCAATAATATATACATTGATGGGTATAACCTTTAAAATAAGTTAAAAGAAGAAAAAAAAGTATGTTCCTATTAATAAAAAAAATTAAAATAAATTTTATATTTTTATAAAACAAGAGAAAGGTCACTGTTATCATGATATTTCGAAAAACCATCCCTTCCCCTTTTACAACACCTTAGCATAATTTTGATACTTATTGATGAAATTCTGCACACTTGGCGTTCAAAATAAGTGGAAAATTACTGTCTATATCTGATTTCGAAAAAAATCCCGGGCAACGCCGGGACCTCAGCTATAGTATTTAATAAAAGTGAAAACCCGTTTATCTCAAACATTCGAACAGGTTATTGAACCTTGTCGAGTAGTTTCAATAAACATTTTAAATCGGGCAATTGTTTTAACCTGAGCTTGTCGAAATAGTCATCACAATCAATTACTGAGACTGGGCTTCGACAGATTTACAAAATTACAACAAAAAAACTGGTTTATCGAAATTTTCAGGTTTGTTTCCCGGAGGCGTGTACTGTTTACTATACACGTATACAGTGTACTAGTTTCCAGTTCACTATAAACACAACAGACTGACACCAACACGCATTACAGCTGTTTTAACTTTACACAAATATATTGTGTAAATGTAGCAGTTTGTAGCAGACCGGTAAGAGTTTTGACTCTGGACTCAGAAAGTTGAAGTTCAAATCTAGGAATAAATAAAATACAAGAATCTAGGTAGAGTGTAGATGACACTATATTAAGTGCAGTGTAGAAGACACTACAATTTATATAGTGTAGAAGATATTACATATCATATGCAGTGTAGCAGACGCTCTATGTGCAGTGTAGAAGACACATTCTATGTGTAGTGTAAAAAACACTACGTACAGTGTAGAAGACACTACATTATGTACAGTGTAGAACAGAGGTTCCCAAAATGGTCTATATGGGGGTCTATGTCAGCGAGAAAATATTTTGGGTCCACGAGTTTCAAATGGGGGTACATACGAGAGGACCCCCATTTAACTCAAGTCAACATTTAGGAGTTCCGTAAATGACACAATAGACCTAACACAAATATAATAGACTGAGAAATTACTTATTTGATATTTGTATTTTTATATTTCGTAAAGTTGTTAATTGAGGTATATAAATAGAGTCTACGTTCCTTTTCTCGTCAGAATTAATATATTCAAGCAAAAAATTGCACATTGGAAGCCGCGAATTTTCCTAGTTCCCCAACTTGTTTTTGAATAACGTCCAGGGTAATAATGACGTTCAACATTTAAATGCACTTCACACAGACTTAAAAACTAAGTTTGGGGACATTTTGACTATGGAAATGCAACGTTGAAGAATCGGATATCATGTGACAAGAAGAACTGACCGGAATAAGCACTGACAAAAAACTTAAGGGGCGGTTCTGGAGGGCCAGCTACAGAAAGAAATTCCCGTTGCTTATCCTCCTTCATTTTCATTTGGTGTAATACCTCACAAGGGTGCCCCTGTCTGCACAATGTAAAGACAGAACAACTATACCGCCACCCGGTTGTTGGGCAGGCAAGGGAAGGGAATATTTTTACTAAAAAAATTAATGATTATGACATGGGACGTTAATAGTTTTAGAAAAAATTCAATATTCGGCAGGTAGGGGGTCTACGGGGCAAAAAAACTAGGTGTAGTGTAGAAGAAACTATATATTATATGCAGTGTAGAAGACACTCTATGTGCAGTTTAAAAGACGCAAAATGTGCAGTACAAAATACACTATGTAGAAGATACTAGGTGCAGTTTAGAAGACACTACATATTATGTACATTGAAGGAGAAACTACATGTCATATGCAGTGTAGAAGACACTCTATGTGCTGTGTAAAAGATACTACGTACAATGTAGAAGACACTCGTATTGCCCAGGTGAGAGGCTACTACAAAAAAATTAAAGCGTTACCGTCTTAAAACAGCAACTACTTACAAAATTACACAATATTGTAATGCTATAGTTCCACTGGCTTCGGACAATGGAACTATTTTGTTGTGTCACACTAAAACAAAAAATATTTAGAACCAAATGAAAAGATTCATTATCGACGGCGGACGTTTAAAATTGGACAACCAGCTGTCCTTGAAAAACGTGGCATAATATTATTTGGTATCAGTAACCCAAAGTAAGAAAACCCGCGAGAGTTAACATTTATTAAAAAATGGTACCCACTTTGCTCGCTTCTTCGGCAAGTTTCGTTTTGCGAAATGTTGTTTTATGTCTCGTCAAACCGCTTTTTAATCGCATTTTTATTAGACTATTATTGTGATTTCAATTATAATTTGTTTTAATTCCGTATACCCGGCGTTGATCAGATATATTTTACCGTGCATAAGTATCTGTTTCACTTTATCGTGCCATGCCATCCTCGGACGTCCCCGACTTCTTCTGCCATTCAAACCGAACTCTCTAAACACTCTTGGTACTAATAAGAACAAACTTTGAAATTTTCAGCGATATTGATCCAGTAGTTTTGGAGTCTATAGGGCACAAACAAAGAAACAATAATTTTTATATACAGACTGGCTGACGTATACCAGAGGTTGTGAATTCTAGGATACATATCGACATTTCTCTACTTTCTATAAATATAGTATGCATGTATTATATATATAAGCCTTCCAGAAAAAAATCTCTAAATGATAGTGAGAACCCTATAAAAATCCGTTGCGTAGTTTAAAAGAACTAAGCACACAAACAGACAGACGCGGATAGAGACTTTATTTTATACTATTTAGAGAAGATGATTCTCACACAGGAAGCCCTATTTGTGGTGGATCTTTTTAATGAGACTTGAAAAGACCCGTGTTGTAGGAGGGAGGAAACATAAAAGCCGGCAAATAATTACACAACCTGTTGATCTGGGTGATTGAAACTTGTTCAGATTGTTAGTAAAAAATCACCCGGCATCTTACGTTGTTTAGCCATTGACAATAGATTTTTTTGTGGTTGTTATTGACTAGACAGAGAGGTCGATCGCTTTTAAACAGGGACCAATGTTAGAAAATAGTGTTTCTTGGGATTGTTTACTTTGTTTTAAATATTCACAATGAGCTGTAAAAATCAGTAGTAGGTATCTAAATTACTTTCGTTAATCTGTAGTATTATCCTATAAATTTGTTATAACGACTGATATAATTTGTAGTTAAAATAAAAACAACAAAAAATATTATAACGGATGGGAATAAAACGAAGATTTAATATAATATGTGGGCACACTACAAGGAGATTTAAGAAAATGTGGACACAGAACTGGGAAATTTTAGAAAATGTGGGCATACCTATAATAAGAAGATTTAAGAAAATTGTGCATATGACCGGAAGATTTACGAAAGTGCGGGCATATGACAGGAAGATTTGAGAAAATGCAGGCAAATAACATGAAGATTTAAGAAAATGCGGGCATATAATATGGATATTTAAGAAAATGTGGGCACATATCAGGGGGGATTTAAGAAAAAATATTGTAGAAATATAACAGGTGATTTTTTTGAACGAATAAAATAAGCCAAAAATCCAGCCCTGGAGAAATATAATAATAAAATAATTTTTCCATGGAAGTGGTTTTTGCGAGAGGTTCGATATGTACGACATTATTACAGTATTAGGTAGCTAATATTTTTCTTATGAAGCGTAAATTATTGCTTCCCATCATCTATATCACAATTTAATGGCGAAGAAAATCAGAAACTAGTATACTAACATGAACATTTAAAATGATTGATTTAACCGCTTAGAACCTAGTTCTCAGAAAGTATACTAAATGAACATTTAAACTGATTGATTTAACCGTTTAGAACCTAGTTCTCAGAAAGTATACTAAATGAACATTTAAACAGATTAATTTAACCGTTTAGAACCTAGTTCTCAGAAAGTATACTAAATGAACATTTAAACAGATTAATTTAACCGTTTAGAACCTAGTTCTCAGAAAGTATACTAAATGAACATTTAAACAGATTAATTTAACCGTTTAGAACCTAGTTCTCAGAAAGTATACTAAATGAACATTTAAACTGATTTAATACACGAAAATCAATTTCAAAGCATTAATTGAATATAATATATAAATTATGGATAAAAACGATTGGTGAAATTAAAAATATCCCAAATTTGTTATTTGAATACACACGATATAGCAAAGTAAATTAAAGACTGGGGTCTAGCATGCATTTAAAATATTGATTAACTTTGATTTGATTTGTAATTTAACCGTGTGTAATATTAATTTAAGAATTTTATATGGACACCGCACAAGAGCTCTAGCTATCCTGAGGCTTCGGCATCTCCAGTCGGGGATGATGTGATGCTAAAGGGAAAGAGATGGGTAGAGGAAGGTTGGAAAACACCTGGCTATTCAGATCTGGACACCAAACACAGCTAAAACCATTCCAAGCAACATTTCGTTTCAAATTCTGGTCTTGATATTTATTTTGGCAGATCAATAATTAATATTGCACAGCAATAAATATTACAATTTTATATTGTGTATGTACCTAAATAATAAAAAAAAATTATCCATAGAGAAGATATTTCTATTAAAAGAAACAGAAAATCATACTGCAATTACCATAATATTGTAGATACATTGTTATGGTTATTTCACCGAATTTGTTTTTGAGTACTTTGAATAGATTACTAAAAAGTAAATAATGATAAGGTAATAACAATGTTTACACACAATAACTACTTAATAAATATAACATTTAATAAAAGTCAGAATCGATCGTGAATCGCAGTAAGCAGTGAGAAAGTGAACATCGTCGAACGCAATTATTATACAATATACCTAGCTGCCACACAACCCGTCTCAATTTCTACAAGACATAGACAGATATGTTATTATTTAGCTATTAGCTACTGATAACTAAAACTGTCAACACAACGAAATGTCATTTTGACATTTCTACACACGTGCAATAATAATGGGCGAACACAAAACAATGAAACGTCAAAATATTATGACAGATGGATGAAAAAATAATGATTTAAACACACCTCGATATTCCCCATGGTCTGGAAAGCCGTGAAAACAAACATGAACCCGAAACCGAGCATGATTATATTTAAAAACCTCTTTTCGATAGCCATTTTCAATTATTTTACTGTACGCGGCACAAAATTTCAGCACAAGAAAAAAGAAGCGAGCGCCTCACGCGGCGGTAGAAGAATGACTGAAAAATTATCAGAGCCGCGCTATTCTTTTTACTGCAACTGCAACTATCTCGGAATGCGGAGGCAGATCTAACCGAGTGAAGGACCCCCTCAATGAACGAGGCCGGACTTTATTTGGATCACAATTGATTATCAATAATCCAACAAATAAGCAGGACAATGAGATGTATCGCTAATCGCAAATACTATGAAGTGGTCAGCAAACAAGTTAATAATAATAATAAATTAAGTACCGGTTCATGGTAAAGTGTACGGAGTTTAAATAGAAATATAAACCGAAGCCCACACTGAACAAACGGGAATCTGGAAGGTCGTCAGGAATGGACACACCCTTTGTTCCGACCAATCATAGTTACTTACTTCTATATATGTACCTATTCATAATTATACAGGGTGTATCGGCACGTACCCGACAAACTTTAACCAGCTATTCCTTAGCATATTTGAAGTAAAAAATCTTATGTGCACTTTGCTGTCCGGTAACGTTTTTTTTTAATAAAAAAATTACTATTCATATTTTCACCACATGTCACCACTGTTTTATCCTTTGACAAAATTTGAAAACCCATCTGGCAAATATTTTATTCGAATTCCGTTGAATAATGCACGTGTGTACCTATATTGGCGCACGTTTACAGTCACAACGAAATAGCACGGCACCATTCGTCTCATTTTTAACTATTATTATTTAGTGTGTGCGAAAGAGCGAAGACGCTTTTTGACATACTTGCTTATAACAGCTGTTGAACACGAAACGCAATGCCAATGACAGTGATGTAGTGTGGAAATTTTTTTGTTTTTAATTGAAAAAAAAATGCTACCGGACAGCAAAGTGCCCATAACATTTTTTACTCCAAATGTGCTAAGGAATAGCTGGTTAAAGTTTGTCGGGTTAGTGCCGATACACCCTGTATATATATTAATATCTTTTATTTATTATTATGCACTCCCCAAGTTATTTATCGAAAGCGTATTCTACTTATTGAATGTTTTACTTTGAAACATTGTACTGCAATTAGGTAGGCACCTAAAAATATATTAAATTTTGCTACGTTTTCGTGTAGTTACTTGGAAGCCCCTGTCCACACATTAATATTCCGAGTCGCATGACTCCTCTCAACTTTCTCAAATTTAGATTTTATTTCACTCATTTTCTGTAAGTTTAAAACGAACTATTATCTATATTCTATCTATTTATATAAATAAGAGTATCTGTGGCAAGCGGCGTGGATTCAATGTTAGTTCAAATCCACAGTTTTATTCCGATATTGATGAAATTATGCACACTTGACCATCAAAACAAGAAGAAGGTTATTGTCTAAGAACCATCCCCTTTTCCACCCCTTAAAGCAGAATTTTGATGCTTCTTGATGAAATTTTGAACACTTGTCGTTTAAAATAAGAGAAATTTTATTATTTAAATCTGATTTCTAATCTGCGTAAAGCCCGAGCAAAGACGGGGACTTTAAATAGTTCTTAATATAAACGAATTGCAATGAAAAATATAACCACAGTTAGTAGGTAATAAGAAAAACAAAATATTGGTATCAGATTACTAATATAATATTTATTTTTTGGAATAACTTTATTGAGTAAAACCTCAAATTGTAACTAGATATGACTAGATTGTCACTAGATGTGACCGTATCCTTTTCTGATTTTTCTGTTTCAGATTTTCGTTTAGAAATCGCTAATATTGTCTTCAATAACTAATATAATACTAGGTATAAATAACGTCAATCAACAAACATCGATTCTGGGTAGGTTTTATTGTTGAATTAATACTTACTTACATAGTTCTTGTAAATCAACTAAGTTTAATATTATAACGAAGCGCTCCAGACGGGTTCCGAGTTCTGATGTCATAATAACTTATTCGTATATTAGCCGAAGGACAGTTGGCCGCCAACGTTGTGTTGATACCACCAAACACTCTACAACATTAATAATACGTCCAACTACAGTAAAATATTGGCAATATCCTGGATCAGCCCTATACGAGCGCAATTGGAGCAGTCCGATCCGGGCGCCGAATTGCCAATGCACTAATAATACCTAACACCGAACAGCCCTAACAAACGGCCTAATAAAAACACAAATCATCCGAATATTAATTATTACAGTGATCACCTACCTAGGCGTCTGCTGGTTTTGACAACGGGCGGCAAAATTTTACTCGCCGGCCCTAACATAATCAACAACTCTGGTCGATAGAGGCTCTAGTGTGGCAAAATATATTTTTTTAAATGTCCCAAAGAGTACTTCTGTGTGTGCAGTTTACGGATGTAATAATTACAAACAACAAAAACACTCCAAGTCGTTTTTTAGAAGGTTAGTTATAATAAGTACCATATAATATTTTTGGGGATCTGGTGAGGAGACACAATGAAAGAGGTTATGAAGGTCACAGTGTTTTTATTGAGTCAGGATGCAGCATGGGGATGACTTCGGGACTGATGACGATGACACCTGATGCAGGAGGTGAAGTGGTCTGGGCGGTAGTTGTCGACGGTGCGTTGAGACCGGACTCGTGGATGTGTCAGGAACTGGTGAAAACCATGGGTATTCCGGTGCTGAACAAGGTAGCCGAAGATACGAAGGATCTGGTCGGCGGTTGAGCGGAAGATGCAGGCCGGCGAGGATGTCGCGGGCCGATGCGCAGATCAGCGAGGATGCCGCGGGGTCCAGGCGCGTGGATGTAGCGCTGGCCAGGGATGCTTAAGCCAGAGCGCTATGATGATCCCGTAGGAGTCCATGGTTGAACCGTGCAGAGCCGGAAGTACGTAGATGGTCCGAAGTGCGGCGAGGGACGCGCAAGGGGTTCACTCGCAAGACTGCGAACTGTTGACTGACTAATAACTGACTGACTCGCAAGCCGACGCGGCAGTAGCTTCGCGAGACCGCTGATAAACTGCCGGCTACTCGCTGAATCTGGATCTTTCGGTGGCGCTAAAATTATGCCTAGGCAGTTGCCTAAAACCTTGTGGCGGATGCGCGTAATGTACCTAGTCAAACTCGCAACTGTATTAATGTAGTTCGTTCAGCGGCAAGTAGGTGCTCGTAGATAGTAGGTAGCTGGTACATATTTACGTTACGCAATTAATTGTGCCTTGCAAAATGTCTCGTACGTTCGCGGCCCATGCATTTTATATCGGTCGTCTTTCTGGAACCTTCTAGGAACGTCGCTCGCTACATATTAATTACTCCTCATTAATACTTACATAAAAATAATTGCTATATTTATTTACAAAATAATTAAATTTACTGCCTTACCTTGCTATCGAATATTTTTTATGTTTGCGCAAAAACAGCAATGAGATCGTATGCAGATTTCCTATGTATTTTTTTGTTTGTTATTAAATACACATTTTTCAAATATAAGGCAAAAGAGTCCCGATAAACTATTTTTTTTCAGTTTGTCTAACGGATTCTTCTAGGAATATGTATCTCATAAAATCCATTAAAATATATGAAAAAAACAAAGGGGCACAACTCATGCCTCAAGGAGGCGCTAGCGTAGCATGTGGCAATCAGAGTTATTTTTAATATTATGGTATATTTGGAAGAACGCAATGTGGTTTGCAGCAGTAAAATTTTTTGCCCGAATGCGCTGAATCTAATTTAATTTCAGTACATATTTTCGACACCCTTCCGAGTGCCGAAAATATGTACTTTTGTTTATAAAAAAAACGGCACTATAATTTCGAGGGCTTACCACTATCTTAACTTTTAGAATCACTGGATACGGCTCAATACGAATACATCAAACAACAAAAAAAACATGGCCGAACTGTCAAATCGCATGAAATTTTAATTTTTAAAAAAAGGAACTTTAAAAGGAAAAAATTATAACTAAACGCTTTATTACTATTTAACGTGATTTAAAATAGTGGTGGGCAAAATTAAGATATCTGCTTATTTCACCAGTATTATTAAACCAGTTTGAATGACTCTAAATAGTATAAAACAAAGTGGCTCCGCGTCTGTCTGTTTGTGCGCTTAGTTCTTCTAAACTACGCAACGGATTTTAATAGAGTTTTTTCTATCATTTAGAGAATTTCCTCCGGAAGGTTTATATTTTTATATACATATTACACGCATATTATATTTACAGAAATTAGAGGAAAAATCGAGCAAAGCCGGATACACGTCAGCTAGTTTGGTAACAAGTGAGCAGTATTTTACTTTGTAACCATTATCTATATAATGGCGTTTATTGCATTGAGCGATTTTCTCGCAAACACATCAAATCATTGTTAAACATGAAGTTCGAATACAAACGGAAAAAAAGATAAACAAAGGTTAATTGAAAACTTATGTGAGTGCTTTTTTTTATGACTCGTGTTTTTCTGCTATTCTCTGCACCTTCTAACTTTTACCGCGATCTTCAAAATAAATAGGTGAATATTATTATTCGCATTTGTGTTTTTATCTACGTATATAGATTTTATTCAAATTTACAATAAATATGTTAATATGTAAGTGTTACCGTTTTACTTTAGAAGTGTCTCTGATGGAGCCCGATGACAAACAACATGTATCGGATCCTCTGATTCTATGAACACTTTTCATGATTTTTTTTTTAGTTCCGTACCCATTTCCAGCACAGATCAAGATTATTATTTTTCATGATCGCTTTTTTAGTCGTTTTAGGCCGCTCATCTCCTTTTTTATAGCTGCCGCTCTTCTGATTTGACGAATTAATGTTGCCAGTACGAAAATCAATTTGAAAAAAAAACTTATAATATCTTTGCCAATCTTTGCGTTTGTAAATTTTAGTCTGTGGTTTCAGTTATCTATGGAGTAGTTGAAAAATGACTTCGTCTAACGTGTCTGGGGTGTTTTGAGTTTTTTTTTCAATTAAATTAATTTAACTTCTCCATTTGTAATTATTATGGTTAGAGAGGATACTATACCACGCCTGAATTAATATTCAATTGAATTGGATAGGCGTTTGAATAAATAAAGTGCGTTCTCGACAATGACTGTTGACTGGATGATCTCATTGTCATTTTTATTTGTTGCTGCCGTAGTAATCTGTACAATTTGCAGTCTGCCTTGAATAATCATTTATGATTCCTGACGTACATGTCATTTAAACTAGAGTGTATATATTATTATGATGAAGCAATTTCTTAGAGTAAAACAGTTGGCCGACCAGACCTTTTCCAGGTAAATTCTTTATCTTAAATGTCAGATAAGGGTATTTCGATCGCCTTGCATATTCCAATAATACTGCTATATATACACGATAAACATGCCAGAATCAAATGTATTCGCTGGTAGTGTATTTATCTTGCTTTTAACCGGCACTAATGCAATATTTCAAGTAGATAAAAACATTTCGTTGAATCATTTATTTGTTTACATATGCATAGCTACGCTATTTCATTAGAATAGTACTATAATTTAAAGTAACGCCTCTGTAATAATAGTTGATCGTTGAATACAAGCTTTGGATTATATTGCAATGGAATCCCATATTCACATTACCAATTATTTTACGCCATTCTCGCTTTACATATTACGAAATGTATTTTAAATTGTCTGATATTATTGCACAAAATGTAATAATTAATTCATGGCGGTTACTCGCACTTCCATGATAACTGAATTATGTATCGAGTGTTGGATCATTTTATCACCTTCCTTGTCAATATATATTTGGTGCTTACAAGTATTTATTTTGTATCAGTTCAAGTTTTGTTTACTCTATCAAAAATACCAAATTCGTTATGTCGGTGACTTTTAATAAATCACTATTATTTTGATATTTGATGAACCAAACATTTTGAGAATCTTGCCTAGATTTTCAACTTTGGTAAACTTGTCGAATTCTTCTGCATGCAAAGGCTCTTTTAAAAAACAATACTTGAATATCAAATGGAGACGACTATTCAAGTTGGGAGGTTTTAGTAAACATGCACAAAATAAGTTTTTAGGGTGTTAGTTTGGGTTATTTTAATAATTTATGCATATTTCCTAACCTTCATATTAATTTTTGAGACAAAATGAAACATTAATGCATCTTTTACCACAACATAAATAGTTATTTCTTGTAGTAATTAAGTTCAAACCAAGTGCTATTTATATTTTTTTGCATATAAAGCGTGCAGCTAAATTCAACGACCGACTTATCTTTTTTTCCTTCTTTTGATAAGAAATTTATTATTACTTTGAAAAAATATTAGTTTTAAAAGTATGAAATCATATTTCCTTAATCTTATATTTTTTTCCTTGTTTTGATAAGAAATTTATTATTACTTTGAAAAAATATTAGTTTTAAAAGTATGAAATCATATTTCCTTAATCTTATATTTTTTTCCTTGTTTTGATAAGAAATTTATTATTACTTTGAAAAAATATTAGTTTTAAAAGTATGAAATCATATTTCCTTAATCTTATATTTTTTTCCTTGTTTTGATCAGAAATTTCATTATTACTTTGAAAAAATAATAGTTTCAAAAGTATGAAGGCATGTATTCTGTAGACATTAAAATGTGTTTAAAGTCGTTCTTTTTCTAATAATGAGTCTGGCAAGCTTGTGTGTCATAGCACAATGTGAATCCACTAAATAATCATTTATTTCAATCAGTGACTAGCCATAAATTTATTGTTATACCAATTAATTTTAACATAACATGAGTCATAACACGAACCTATTGTTTATGATTTCCTGTATATATCTCATAACACACACTATTACTTATAACCACCATGATAATATTATGATGGAATAAAACCTGTTAAAATAATGTTTTCCCTTTTTTTTAATTAATGTGAAATCGCACAAGAGTCCCATGCTCCCAACCGTCTGGAACCATTGAGAGTATGGCATCGCCAATCAGGGTATGTTGTGAGGCGGAGGTAGTGGTGAGAGGGGTAGGAGATGGGAGGAGAATGGTGGGGAAGTATCTGGTCATTCAGACCTGGTCACCGAACACGGCCATGCCATTTCAAGCAACGTTTCAATTCTGAACGGTTGACTTACACCAAGGTGATACTGAGAGTATCTTCAACACTGGAATGAATATTTTGTGTCCTCTTTAATTTGATACTATAAATACGATACATCTGTCTTTACAAAATAGTGGAAGATATTCTCAGTATTGCTCCGATAAAAAACCACCCTTCAGAATTGAAACGTTGCTTGAAATGTTTTTGGCCATGTTTGCTGACCAGATCTGACTAGCCAGGTAGTTCCCCGCCTTCCTTTTCCCCATCTCCTTAACCTCCCCACTACGTCCAGCCTTACGATATTCCCCAATTGGGGGTGTTACAGTCTCACTGGCTCCAAAAGGTTGGGAGGAGTTGCGACTCTTTTTTAGTATTCACATAAAAAAAACACCAAACTAATAATTTTTTTATTATCCTAAGAGTTACGGGATTCTTTTTAAAAATTAACATTTGATTGTTATTAGGAGCAGCAAGAACACAGACGACACACACGATGAGTTGCAACGGGCAGAACGCAAGGTGGAGAACCTCAAGGGGGCCGTGCAGGCCATGCACAAGAGACTCTGCCCCTCGGGGGGCCCCGGACCCATGCAGGCGCTGGACTCTGCCCTACGCGACAAGAAGCTCAAGAAACTGCCCGAGTACCAGCTGGGCCAGATTATGCTGGAATCCTGCGGCTCTGAAGACAATAAACTGTTGAGGTTCATAATGCAGGAGTGTGGTGTGTATATGAATATCTTTTGTCCATATTTCTTTTGTTTAAGTTCTTTTTTTTATGTAAACTGCAAAGTTTTGAATATGCTACGGTAAAGGAGTTGAATAATTAAAATATTCAATTGGTTAGTTGTAAACTTAAACATTCCAAGATATAAATTAAAACTTTGGGTATCATGAGGGGTGACTCTGTGACCCCCTATTAACCCTTCAGGCCTCTGCCATATTGACCGTTATATATCTTAAAGATGCTGTCAGAAAGTCAGAGAATTTGCGTGTATTTCCGCTCATCAAAAACATCCAAATAAATGGGATATTTCTAAATGTATTGGAAAACTAAAAACTGTTTTTGAAAGTAGATGAATTGGCTTTCAAATTTTATTATTAAAAAAATATTTAATTTTTAAAATATTAAAACATTGAAATCAAACGTAAAGGAGGTAAGTTTTTAGATTCTCACGGCCAAAAGCATTTTTGTTGTTTGATTTTGGGGTGTTATGCCGTGTTGCGCTAACTCCTTCTTTAGCCGACGTTTCGGACAGCGTTGCAGTGTCCATCATCAGGGCAGATCCGGTCACATCTTCGGATCTACCGGATCTGCCCTGATGATGGACACTGCAACGCTATCCGAAACGTCGGCTAAAGAAGGAGTTAGCGCAACACGGCATAACACCCCAAAAACAAACAACAAACGTAAAGGAGTTTTAAAAATAGCTCATCTTCCTTTTTGTCGTTCAAACACTGAACTAAAATTACTGATAACGAATAAAACCACATATTTTACTAGACAGATAGATGTATTATAAATCTTACTGCCACCCCACTTTTTTGTGGTTTCATATTAAAATAATTAATAAAAAATTCACAAAGTTTAATAAATTTTTCTTAAATTGCTGTCGGAACCTTTGGTTTTAATCATTCTATGGTTAACTTCTGTTTTTGAATATAAAGCTTGTTTTCTCTTTCTAACACCATACAGAAAAAGATAAGTCACTAGTTGAATTCAGCTGCACGCTTAATGCAAAAAATTATAAATAGCACTTGGTTTGAACTTAATTACTAGAAGAAATAACTATTTATATCTGTGGAACATATCCCCCAGATAAAAGCGGAATGAAGTGCATGAATATAATATGGATTTGTTTATACTTTAGGTAAGATGGAGGTAAAGCTGGCCCATGAAGCGGCTGATCATGAAGCCCGAGTTGAAAAGCTGGTGGGCACGGAGCTCAATAACCTGACGGAGACAGACTTGCCCAACGTCCTCAAAGCAAAGAAACAACTCTCTAGATTGATGAACGAGAAAGATACGGCACATAATCGACATGTAGTAAGTTTGTATTATATTAATGCAAATATAATTCCGTACGAATATATTGTTGGCAACCATAATAATTTTTTTTTAAAACTGTTTTGCTTTTGTTTAGTACATTTATAAAAAGAAACTATTTAAAAAAAACACAAAAATTCTCAGAAAAAAGAAGTAGGTATCTACTTGATAGTTGTTCCAATAATGTTTGTCTATTTCAGAGTTTACAAAGGCAGAGCGAACCCAATCAGGCGAAAATAGCGCAGGCACGGGAAGAAATGGAGGAGGCGGAGCAAAGGGCTGAACAGTCGAGGGATGCGCTGGCGGCAGAAATGTTCTCCCTCATCGTCAAGGAAGCCGACGTCGCCAACTTCATTCTGCAATACGTCCAACTGCAGTCTGTATATCACAAGAGCGTATTGGACACTCTGTCTGACATAGTCAATCAATTGCAAAGTCAAATAGGTAAGCAATACATTTTAATTACTCGTTTGATGTGATCTTTGATACATAGTTAGATTAGAATTCTTTAAACGTGTTTCTTTCATAAATTCAAAGCATTAACCCTTCGGAGTGTTGAAGAATTGTACCCATGCACGTCATGAAGCACTGCAATTACAGTGCCGACCTTAAACATTCATTTTGCCTTTGGCTATTACTTCCACTGTGTTTGTTAAACAAATCAAAATGCCACTTTAAGTATGGTTTTGTCTTCATGTTGGCCTCTTGACAAAAATGTATTTTTATTTATTAAATATTCTTGCCGGCTAAGGGTTAAACTGTTCAGTTAAACTCTCTCTCAAATAATTGTGATTGTGACGGTGTAATCGGTCAATCATCTATTGGACGTGTGAAATAATGGTTACGGTAAATAATGTAATATAATATTTTCCAGATGAGAATTCCCACAAGCGAGTGTTTGGGGTGCCCCTGGAAGAGCACCTGCGGGTGACGGGGCAGACCGTGGCGCTGCCGGTGCAGCTGTGCGTGTGCGCCCTGCTTGATCTCGGCCTCTTAGAAGAAGGACTGTTCCGGATGGCTGGAAGTATGTATCCTTTATCATTACTTATATTTCGCTAACATAGATTATAGTGTTATCATACGGCTTTTCTATATAAATTGATATTTTCAGGTTCATCCCGTTTAAAAAGATTGAAGCTATCCCTAGACTCGGGAATGTTTGAAACCCCCCTGTGCCGGGAATACAGAGACGTGCATGTGTTGGCCGGAGTTCTGAAGTCATATTTAAGAGAACTGCCCGAGCCTCTCCTCACACGCCACCTGTATGAGCCCTTCCTCAACGCCATAACCGACAACAACTCTGAGGAAGCGCGCCTCAAGGACCTAAAGAAGGTCATCAAAGAACTGCCTAAAGCAAACTACGACAATCTGCAGTACCTTATCAAGTTCTTTTCGGTCCTCAGTCAACACCAGACCGTCAACAAAATGTCACCATCCAATATTTCAATAGTGGTGGCACCCAACATCCTGTGGAGTGACAGCAGCTTGGTGGACAACATGACCAGAGCAAGCACTGTTAACTGCGTGGTGGAACTATTAGTCAAACACGCCGACCTCTTGTTTGAAGGTGAAATAAACTTCTATACGATGTACACCAGAGAAAACCTCCTGCCTGATTTATACGAATACGGATTTACTCCTTCGGATGGCCAGGGAATATGTAACCAAGGATTCAATCCTGTAAGTGATCATCCCAACGGAGAACAGAGCATGAGCAAGTCGCTGCACGAGTATTCTTCATCCGGTGCGGCGCTATCCTATACGGTTCCTAAAAACAATGTTCACCTCGTGCAGAACTCCCAGACTCACTCACGCAGCAATAGTCACGACACTAGTCTCATCCTCGTCGATGGAGAAATCAAAAGAACCCAGTCCAACAGTTCTCTGTCTGATCATTCCAGTCCTCCCCAAGGCAGTCCTAAACCTTTCACACGGAGGAAAAATAAACCCATTGCACCGGTTCCCCCTAACTTTACTCCACCCAATAAGAGCCATCAAAACGCCCCTGGAGTTAATAATTCCACTAATGTTAAAGTGGACTTGACGCAAACCAAAGTCAGCTATAATAATAAGAATGAACCAGATAAGCCTGAAAAACCCCCCCGTCCGGCGCCAGTTTCACTCCCAGAGAATCCTAAAATCGTTTCGGGAGTGCAAACAATAAATCGCTCAACATATAAAAACAAATTAGGAGGCCGAATGGGTCAGAGGTTAATGAGAAGTAGAGAAAATTTGACAGATTCGTCCATAAAGGAACGTAGAAAAAGTTTTGAATTTGAACATGAAAATGTAGGAAAAGAAGCAAAACCTTTGGAGGACCATCCTTCAGTCAGCACTGTAGAATCTATTACAGTTCATCACGCTACCGTAGGAAAACTCACAGTGTCCGAAGGCTGTCAAACTTCTTCCATCTCTAAAAATCCAGTTAGCATCCGGAGCGGCGTGATACCTTCTAAACAAGTGTTGCCGTCGGATCATAGTGCAGCCCCGGCCAACAAACCCACTCCTGTGCCAGCACCTCGAACCAGTTTTGCCCAACCTCTCCCTCCTGTGAAGCACGATGCTGCTACCTTCACCGAAATAGAAAGCGGTTACGATGTCCAACTAAGGCCTAGACATAGTTTAGAGAGCATTCCCGCCCTGCCCGGCAAACCGGCAGTACCTGAAAGACCTCCAACCCTTCGACCGCAATCTTTCCGAAGCTCTATCCAGAAGAATCAATCTTTAGAAATGTTACCATCCCTGGATGCTCCAATCAATGGCAATGGCGGGACAGGGGCCCTGCTGGAGCGCACACACATGTACAATGTAGAAAAGCACCATCCGGCCATCATTCAAGTGGGCAACTCGCAAGACAAACCCGTCAGTCCTACGGGTCGAGTGTCTGATTCGGGCGTGCCGAGCCCCGACGAAGATAAGCCCAACATACAGCGGACGCACAGCACAGGCTCCAACACCGCGAGCGTCACCAAGCCAGACCTGCCAAAATCCGAACCCAAAACTCTCACTAGTCAAATGCGCAAGCTGTCACAGTCTGAGGGGAATATTCTGGATGTGCCACCCTCGCCGCGCGCCTATCCCAAGCTGCCGCGGCCTCAAGAGCCCGCACCCCCGCCGCCCACCAAAGCCCCCGTGCAAGACAGCACTGACTTGTAGCGGCGCCCCTTATCCTTTAATCCTATATCCGGTTGTGCAAAACAGCTGACGCTCCATCAGCACGTCTGATGTCCATAATATGTGATTAAATGATTCATTATCTATACTTTATATTTAGGCCTACTACAAGTTAAAATTATAAGTTTTTTATTTCGAGATTGTAATTAGAATTTGCGCATATTGTACTGGTGCACGTTTTTTTTTTTTTTTAATATTTTGTAATTGTATTATATCAGATTGAAATACTATTTGTCTGTGATCGGCAATGCACAATATTATTTGAAGGGCGGGCTCTGATAAACATTGTAAAGGTCAATTCATTATATTAGTCACTAAATAATCAAACTACAGTAAAACACCCAGGTTACCACAAAGAATTTGAAAAAATGGCCTAATTTGTCATGCATGAGAAGTTTTTCCTATCACCTGTAAAACCTAATATGTAATCATACATAAAAATAGCAGCTAATAAAATGAAGATAATGTTGGTAGTTCTTAGTCGAAGTATGATGCAGTTAAATATGACCGAGAGCAAAGCCCCGGCAAGGCTGAGATCTTGGGTTCAATTCCTGGATGCGACCGAATCTTTTTCTGTTTTTACTCGTCCAAGTTTTAGTTTGAGAGTCGCTAATATTGTCTTCAATGATTACCTAATAAGAGAGTTTCACTGTGATTATGTACTACTGTATGATTTGCTCACGGAATTACATACTAATAATCTCTCTGTAGAGAATTATTTGACAATAAGACTTCAACATGCATAGCTAAATCTTATACACTTGCTTCAAGTAAGTAATTTATTTCAGATATATGTATTCCTTTATGACCGTGTTCCTTTTCACCGCATTCCCGATGTATATAGAATAACGGCGATCGTGGTACTCTTACCGACAGTCATACGTGTTCTTTTAAAATCGATGCATCTACATATATGTATACGTGTAGCCCTGGATTATATGTATACCTGTAGCCACATTAAAGTATACCCAACGGACTTAAAAGTGCTTCAATTTACAATATTTTTACCGTTAGTCAATCAAATGTTTAGAATGAGGCAGACAAACCTGATACATATTTTACAAATTAACGTAATGTGTTGTTAATTAATCTAAATGTTATCCAGGAACTGCTGTTTCCTGCTTATATCATTTGTTTTCTGACACTGTTTTAAATAAAGCTTTTGATACAATCAATAAAACTATTACTATGTAACCATAAAACCAGAACTAAACATAACATTTGCTTTTGTGCATAAGCAAACCTTAGAATAACATTTAATTATGTATATAAGATATGTATATTTAAACCATTCTTTTATAAAATGACACATTCGTCACCGATAAAAATTATTGTCGAAGCTGAGAAAATATTTTTAGTAAAAAGTTCCTGCGGAATGTTTTGATTGTATGTTGAATCATAAAAGACAACCACGTAGATACCGATGCACAAATATGTAGCTCGTTACCGTAGCTAGAAGTAGACGCGAAAATTTACTAGCTTCGTCGTGTCTTTGTAAAGTGAAGACCCATCCATTGTAGATAAAGAATATCAATGATACACGGCATATTTGTAACATGAAGATAGCGCTAGTTGGTGGTCTAAACATGTTCCCAGTTTATAATGTCATAAAGTTAAAGATTAATCTTTAACGAGTACAAAACAATATGTTAAAAGCTTTCTTAAAAATGCCTGCTTACAATAAAAATACTGTGCGTGCTTAAAATAAATGTGCAATGCCCATTTGATTATAATGTAGATACATATAACTTGGCTAATACGTTCTAGAGGGGAGTTTTAAAGACATGCGTCAATTATTATTCAACTCTTTTGACTATTTATTTTCCTCGTATATAAATTTGTACTTGTTAATCAGCTCATGCGATATTGGGCCTTTTTCTGATAAATTATTGTATATCAAACTGTAGGATACGCGAGATTGAAATGACTTGGACAAGAAACGAGCAGGCCAGCGAACATATCTACTACAATATTCTATAATAAATACTTAACACCATATCGTTAATGTTGATTTGAACAATCAAATATCAAATTCAGAACTACATAATATTATATTTACATTATTCAAAATTATAACTAACGTACGAAAAGATCTCAGTGAACATAATAATTATTGTAATAATTTCGCATTTACATCAAAATCGAATGGCTATAATATTATATATAGACTGTTAAAATGAAAACTTTTTATTTTTAATAAAGGTACCAACCTACTTACAAACAAATCTGTGCAGGAGCAACCAAAATAATATCGAAGAGTCGTTCATGAGCGAACTGCACAATTACCATACGGCGGCGTACAGGTACCAAGAGTCGTACGATCATTCATATGCTGGGAGCCAAATCGGGCTAGCACAGTATTCTCATTGCTCATACCGGCTCCCGTTCAATTGAGTCGGCTCTTACGAAAACATTAAACTGGTACAGTGGCTCTCACTTTTAATAAAAGTAGTCCATGACCCATCTGCTATAAAAGATGAGTGTAACAAAATGTAATGTTAACACCCTGACCATAGATAAGTTTGTAGGTTTGTACAAATTGTTTGTCTTGTGAAGAATGATGGTATTGTATGATAAAAGATAATTTCGAAAAGAATATCGAAATTTATCAAATAATAATAATTTCCTAATGCATTTTCAGTTATTGAAACTGTTGATTACTTTTGGGTGCCTTAAAATCCTTCATTAGCAGGTATTAACACATGTTTAGCAAGTTTCAGTGTGATAGTATCTGGAGGATGTAAAACAGTCCTCCCAGTAGAGATGTGATCTAATGTGAATGTAACATAACATTGTTAAAAGAAATTATAGTAAAATCTATATTAGTTATGTGTATTATTATTATTAATAATCAAATTTGCAAACTGCATTTTAAATATTCATTTAATCCCAAAGTTTAGCTGTAATTATTTTAGCTTTTATTTTTATCATTTTTCAAGTACTTTTGAATTTATGCGAGTCATATCTTATTTCTAAGAAATTTTGCTTTTTTATATTCTTTTCATAATAATTGTAACACAAGCCCCTATAAGGGGCGCAATTATATAATATTTTTAGTTTATTTTATGTTTTGAAATGTTATTTTCATGGATACAATAATTATATTTAAACTCATGACATATTATTGTAAATAATACAGTTGCATTTTTAACTTTTACATTAAAATATAATATGATATTGAAATGTGTCTTTAATTATTGAAAGTCTATTTTTGTTGTTTTATTCTTTTCAAATCTAATCTCTATAACCATTCGAACGAAGGCTTTTTAGGTCTCACCCCTCTAGGCCTACCACAAAATACCCTATCTCTCGAGTGGATACAACACCTCTAATGCAAATTTATGGCTCAGGGTGCTAAACCCTCATCAAGAATAGCCAAACGGTAATTTATGAAGATCCTAATGCCGGCTTTAGATGCATAGTTAAACTGTTCCGGTGTGCCTGCACAAGTCATTTGAAATAACTGCATAGTTATCTGGACCTGCGCAGGCGACCAGACGAAAAACGAAAATTCCTATTTTGACCTGCACAGGTAGACCGTGCAGGAACACGGGAGCTTGTGGTTGCGTCCGGCCTGCTGTTAACGAGTTGGCAGTGGGGGGTTAGTGATTTGGACGTGCCTATGTAGTTTTTTAATCCCAGCAATGGCAGCTTCACAATTTAAAGAGTGTATAGAGGATTTCACTGAAATATACAAAACTTATCCTTGCCTCTGGAAGATAAAGGCAACGATTATCACAACAGAGATAAACGTGAAGCTGATTGAAAAATTAAAAGTGGTTGAACAGAACTCCAAACAAAACAAGCATTGTAAAAAAATAAACAATCCAAGAAGGAAATTCAGATCAGAATTGAAGAAGATTAATGATTCTGCAAAGGCAGGGTTGGAAGAAATGTATGAGTAAAAACCGTGGTATTTTAATTTACTAGAATTTTTAAATGACTACGACGGTTAGGTTGTTTTTTAGTTGCCAATATCAAACCGAGTGCCGCTAACAAGTCGTCTGTCGATGCAATCTTTCTCAACTGCGCAGATTTCAGGTCCTTCTGAACGTGTGGGTGCGCCAGGTGAATCCGGCGTCCATGCACATGTCACTTATATAGGTATGCTGAATGGGTTTGCCTGAGCATCTGCAGCCATCATAAGTGTCGGCAGAGACATAAACTGAGTTGGCTGGAAAGTGAGGGCCCCAACACTGCATCCTTGAGTAAAAGAAACTTGAAGGAGATATGGAGATTATATGAGCAGTGCTCTGTACTCTTCTTACTGAATACTAAATAAGTAGTCGATAACTTTTTTAATAAATATTTATTTTATTAATCCAAGACAACATATTTAATTCACGACCATCTAACTATGTAATAATTCCTTTTTCCTACTCTCAGAAGTGACAGCATATTGGGCAGAATGTGAACAGAATCAGATATTACTTCCAAGAAATTTGTCATTTTCTGATGGTTGATGTGAAAGCCCCCAGCCTTGATTATACGAATAGCATCATCTAAAAAAAAAAAAAAAAACAATATTAACCCACAATATGGTCACCACCTATGCGACAAAAATAGACTCAATTTTTTGCCTACAAATAATTTAATGTAAACTTCAATGATCATGTCAAATTGTCTCGGCTTTGATAAAATTAGTTTATTTTTTATTTTCTTTATATTAACTCCACACAGGAGGCCCTGAAGAAAATAATTTCCCTCAGGGCCTATGTCATCTTTGGGGATGCTGTGTGGAGGGTCTTTTTGTGGAGAGGAAGGAGTGAACATGGGTCTTGAAGAGTCCCATGTTGTAGGAGGGAGGAAACACAGAGGCCGGCAGTTCGTTCCACAGCCGAGCTGTTGAACTTAAGAACGAATCGTAAAAGCGACCCGTTCTCATGTGACAAATGTCAACCGTGTACAAATGTTGGGCGCGCGTTTGGCGTGTATCCCGACTACGCACCGGTGCCGAAGGGATCAATGACGCTAGTTCCTCAGAGCATCTTCCATTGTAATACCGATAGAACAAGGACAGCATACCTACCTGATGCCTGTGCTCTGAAGATTGCAGTCCGTCTGTTAAGATTGGGGAATCTATCAAACGGACCGCCCGTTTTTGCACAGAGTCAAGAGTTTTTTTCAGGTATTCAATCTTTGGCCATTTGACATGATTAACCTTTTCAACGCAGTAAGTTTCGACATAGCAATCAGTCAGGCACTGTCATCAATCAATCACTAATCAGTGAATATTAATGGAGGACACAAGTAGTGTAAAAAAATTATCTACATCATTGATTATGTTATATACAATTCTGTACTTCAAACATAAGATTTTTGTAATCAAATTGATAAACTTCGAGGATGTTATTAGTATAACGAAATGAAGTAAAATAAAAGAAGGTTTTACTCTATAATACCGACTCTGAAACCTCAAGCATTATATTTGCAACAGCAACTCATCGGCAGTGGCGGCCGGTGGTCAAAATATGTAGAGGTTCGCCAGAGTACAACATTAAGCCCGTTGTCCCACGGGTCGGTAAGCAATCGACATAAACCGAGTGCTGTAAGACCCTGCTCAGAAAATTAAGTTCGTTATACATAGTAAGGTAATAATGGTCTGCAGAGCAGTTCAGTGTGAAACTTTTCTGTGCAGGTTCTTACAGATTGCTTACCGTGGGATGACGGGCTTAGTTAGGCAATAAGTTTAATATTAGGCAATAAATTTAATATTAGGTTCATACCTATTTATATATGCCGGCGGACCGGCATTTTTATTGCAACTTGTTTTCGAAACTCTACCTATTTTTCCACATGTAAACTCATCTTCAATACACACGATAAACAAACACAAAAATCTGCATTTAAAATTAAAAACTATCGCATTGTAAGAAATGTTCTGAATTCAAGACACAATGCTCGGCAATAACTAATCACTCATCTTGCAATGACATGTTATTTCTTGTATCGAAGAAAGCTGTAAGCGGAAAATTTGCTGAAAAAGAGTAGGTGTTAAATTGAAGACACGATATCCACAACAATATCACACATGTACGCGTTCCCGTTTAACATGCTATTGAACAAACCGTTCCTTCGATACGGTGGTAAAAGTTTGGACACCGTCCGCGATACAATAATAAAATTCTGGATCGCTATCGAAACGATGCTCCGAACATAGGCACAGTTGTTCTGGAAGTTACGCATGCGAAATAGGTTCCTATTATTTATTTGTTACATTGTATTACATAGTTGTAGTACCTATTACGTATGTCCATAAAATATCATTACGTAATTTCGCTTGAGATTGTTATAAAAGGAAGGAAGTGTGTGGATAGATAGTTTTGTATGTTAGAAAGGAATCATGAAAGATGTCTAAATGTAGTAATTTTTCATAATGGGTGTATGTTGTGATTGCGCGAGTAATTACTGAGTTGTTTGCTGCATTGGTATTGTTGGCTTCAATGTGAAATAGTGTAGTGTGCCTGGTACGCCTCGTTGGAACATTTAAACCAATGACGGATAGCAATTCGGGACTATCTATTTTATTATTTAGCAGATTATGTAGAAACAACAGGTCTGACAATGTGCGTCTTTTTTGTAAAGTTAACATATTATTTGTAGTTTTGTTGTATTTCTTGAGTAAATGTTTCGAAAATTTATTCTGTATACTTTCTACTAAATCTATGTATACCATTGATGTATTATACTAGATTAGCCCTGTCTCATTCATTTTAAAAATAACGCCACGTAGCGTACGTCACAAATATGGAGATGAACTTAACAACCCAACTCTGTTTAAACTCCTTGTACAAACGTTCAAACTCGTAAGCGAAACTATGGAGAATTTGTTGTCAGAGGTGTTGTAATATGGACATAATTAAAATTTAAATATTTGGAACTCGGTTATTTTTGTGATTGAAAAAATGATCTTGCCCAGCATAGCTGAGAAGCAAAATAGACCAACAAAAGGTAAAACGCAATGCACAGTGCCCATTTCGCATTGCAACCTAATGCGTGGGCCTTTTCATAAATGTGCATGTGAACCAAACCAAAATTGTGTTGGGGTTATTTTTAAATGAATATGCCGTGTCTAGTCTAATTTAGTCTATGATGTATACCTTATATTGAGGATTCCATATTGTGGAAGCATACTCCAGTGGACTTCTGACCAATGAACAAAACAACATTTTCAGAGTCTTAGCACTTTTGAAAACTTTGCATATTCTTAATAAGAAACCTAGCATTCTGTAGGATTTTGAAATAATGTGTTCAATGTGCTTGTCAAAAATTAATTTGCTATCTAAGTAAAATATGAGATATCATAACCGAACCGGCTTTCGTGTTGTGATGAGCCATGGCGGAAATTTTGTAGGTTGTTCGGCGCTCGGGAGCACTTATTAATTGGCTGCTACTGCTCTTCGGGAATGGTTTTGTAATCTCTTATAATAAAATGATACAACAACCACAAACATACGCATGCACAATCAACCACATGCATACGGCAGAGGCAGAAGTCGTATAACACTATCAAAAGATATTTAAGCGCACTTTTGTGGTATTTCACCTCAAGTGGGCAACCTTCTTAGCCTCAGAATGCCGATCTACTTCGCTAACTTTATCATTTGAAAAACAATGATATTGGAAATAAGGAAAGTCAATTAGAGGAACTTTTAATATTCAAATAAATTCATTTGCGAAATAGCATTCTTAAATATCATTGATGGGCGCTTTAAATTCTACAGGAGAGTCAATAAACGCATTTTTAAGCGGGAAAAATAACGGAGACTTTCATTTCTTTAAATTCTACAGGAGAGTCAATAAACGCATTTTTAAGCGGGAAAAATAACGGAGACTTTCATTTCTTTAAATTCTACAGGAGAGTCAATAAACGCATTTTTAAGCGGGAAAAATAACGGAGACTTTCATTTCTTTAAATTCTACAGGAGAGTCAATAAACGCATTTTTAAGCGGGAAAAATAACGGAGACTTTCATTTCTTTTTTTAACTATTTGTGTGCCGCTGCAAAATTTTCACAGAGCGTCATCTGATTCTGTATTTATATATTTATTAAAATGGTATATAATCTACCGTTTGTAGTATCCCCAGAGTAGCATTCAGAGAAATGCATTAAGGATACGCTGGTGTTTAAGAGGTTAATATATTTTTTCATTTTCCTACTTCAAAATGGGTTTTTTCACTCTGCTGTAAGATGTATATTTTTTTTATTTTAGGCTAGAGGGATTTAGGTGGATACTTACTCTGATTGTTGAAGCAGTTGGCCTTCATGGCCAGATCGAGGACAGTTGTCCCGGGTTGCATCAATAGCGACACGGTGTTAGCTCCTTCAAATATTTGGATAATTTCAGTTGCGCTTAAATTCAGCAGAGATTCAATGTCTTTACTGTACAGCGCCTCCGTTGCTCTTTGGGCACTTTTCAAACCTTTCTCTGGGGGAAAAAACTAAATTATTACTTTGAAGGTTGAAACTTATTAATGAGATTGGTGGCGAAGCAGTAAAATCTTGGAATTACAACAGGCTCAAAATGCTAACTTTCAAAATTAAATTTTAACATAATGTACATTATTATTATTACATCATAATCAGAGATATGCAAAATGGGTACCCAAAACCATTTGAAATGCAAAATGGAAATGGGTCAAAACTTTTCCATTTGAAAATGCAAAATGGTTTTTAGAAAAGCATTTCAAATGCAAAATACCTATTTTCAAAATGCATTGAAAATGCAAAATGGTTTCTCAGGTCAAACAATCAAAATAATTATAGAATTTTTAAACAATTTTGTCATTTAATAATGGACATCAATGTAGAACAAACATATTGCATGATGGTAAATCCAAAAACACCACGACTACAGATTATGAAACCACAAAAAATTTGCGCGGGACTAATGTTGCCAACGTAAAAACATAGAAACTGCTATCTAACATTTAATATTACAGCGTCATGGCCCCATGTTAAGTATTTTTTGTAATGGTATCACTCAATTGCCAGGGCTCCTACCAGGGAGCAACTTGACAAATGTAAATTATATCTCATAGCGAGGTTGAGGACCGACTGATATTTGGGGCTTATGAAAAAAAGATGAGTGGAGAAAGTAGGAAGAATGTTGCAAAAAAGCATTTAAAATGGAAAATGCATTGAGAAAAGCATTTAAAATGCAAAATGCAAAATGGTTTTTAGAAAAGCATTTAAAATGCAAAATGGAAAATACCCATTTTGCATTTCCATTTGAAATGGATTTATTTGAAATAAAGCACATCTCTGAACATAATGTACATTCATTTTTAACATATTCTTTCCAGAGTTGAAGATACTCCCTGAGTTTTTAAGAAAGACGAAAAGATTACAGTGGATATAAATGTGTAAAGTTTTGGTTCATACATTTCTTATCCATTTATTTCTCGAAAGAACGCCGAATTCGATACTTATTGGTAACTGAATCCAACTCATTAATTTATATACCGTACTTCTCTCGACTAACCTATAATATAACTAGATAAAGTAGTATAATATATACCTCCATGAACGAGGATGGTCATCTGCTCTGCCAGCTTTACTTGTGGTATTCTCTTCTCAGGGTTTTGTTCGTGCAGGGTCATGATGTGTTTTATTTCTCCAAGGGATAGGAAGGTGAAGTATTTCAGGAGTTTCTCGACTTCCGAGTCAATGGTTCGAAGAAAGAATTGGTATAGCGCAAACGGTGACGTTCTGGTTTCGTCTAACCATATTGCGTTCCCGGCAGACTTGCCAAATTTGTTCCCTTCTTCAGAGGTTATTAGGGGTAATGTGATGCCTTGAAAGAAAAAATCATATCTTATATATTATTATAATGTCATTACTATATACCTACTATTATTAACCAATGGAACGCCGATGGGTATACGAGTATTCTAATGTTATTCTTTTGTAAAATAATTTGCGATGCTATTTTGACCTTAATGCTTTGAAAAATGTATGAAAAACAAAATCAGCTTCATTTGAGGTAATAAAACTTTAGGTTCCACTAACATTTTTCTGTTTTATGCTCGGCCTTCAAAAGGTTAAACACTAGCTAAAATCCCTGGCGTTGCCCGTGCTTCACACGTGCTTGAGTTTTTCGAAATCTATTGTAGATTGTTTTGAAGGTCAAGTGTGCAAAATTTAATCAGCTTAGAAGAAAAATTTAGATTCTAATACAAATCAAAACCACACCGCCGCCCGGTGTCCGCCATAGACACTCTCCTTTATATAAATAGATTATTACATTTGCCACAAAATGTAAATATTAAAAAGAAGTTTCAAATAAACAATTGATAAGCAGAGCATGATTTATATAACGTGTCAAAATAAAACATCAAGACCAAACCATTAGTGTTTGAAAAGGAGAGTAAGTACCTGTCTAAAAATTAAAATTAATCCTATGATTTTCTATGGAAAAACAAAAATTCTTTTATTCAAAGGGTACTAGAGGTGAGTAAAATAATGTGAAACTGTTATTTCGTAAACGTTTAAGTTCAAAAACGGTTGCAATAGTTTTGTGGATTTTGGAAGAACCGTTTAAAAAAACGTATAACTAGGCCTGCAATAAACCCGCGCAAATTATTCCAATGGAGCACAAAACGATTGCAAAGAAACGCTTACTCGTTAAACGCTTTTCCGCCCGTATATAATACTCTGCCCGTAAACCAATGTAAAGAAACACTTTCTCACTACGATCCGATAATAATGATAACGATAACGGTTATCTGCCCGTCCTCTATAGGCCACCAGTAAACCATTCAAAGAAACGCTTCCATCTGCCCGCGATAGGCCGACCGTAAACCGATGCGAAGAAACGCTTTCTCGATCCTGTCCGCGATTGGCACCCCGTAAACCGTTGCCGAATAGCTTCCACCCGTCCATGAATGGCTGCCTGTAAACCGATGCAAATAAACGCTTGTTTAAACACCTTCTTGTCAAACGCTTTGATGTTAATGCTTTCGCCGCAACCGTTCATCGATAAATTTAACAAATATATTTCAGTGGAGGGTTCCCAACTTTTTTGAGTTTGAGAGATACATATTACCTTAATTTTCACAGGGATCGTGTTATAATAAGAATCTTATAAGAATGTTTACTCTTTTTTTCTCAGTTCTTAATATTTTGATCACTAAACCGATTCATTCAGATAAGCCCAAATCTAGCAAAACCGATTTGTCCTACAACCAAGATTTTATGTGTATCACCCTTGTAAGGAAATTTAAAATATGGAAATAATTATTATTTTCAAAATTCACATTCGTAACTTATTGAGATTGACAAGAAAAATACCTCGTTGCATCTTTAACCTTTTGAACGCGTTAATTTGCTCCGTTTTATCTATACCCGTACGCGGTATATATTTTCAAATACCTATGCATGCAATTAAATGTCAAATTATAGCATTCTGGCATGATTTATTGGACTATATAGACAGAACAGATTATTCTCCACAATATGAAAACAAATCCTCGTGTGTCAACACTCTTAGATGTTTATAAAAACAAAAACATAAAATTTCATACAAAGACGTACCGTATCTTTCGAAAGTGGTCCCGCCATTCACTCGGCGTCATAAATAAACCACTCTCGGTGTGTGTGTACTTAGGCCACTGTGTTTATAGACACAAGTGGGACACCATGATCACTTATCATTCTTAGTTATGAAAAGTTGTGAATGACAAACTAGTACTAACGCCATCCGTTGACAAAAATGTAAACTAAAGGACTAAAAGGCGCGAAGAGGCGCACTTGGTTATCGATCTTTTTTTATGAAATACAATTTTATTTTTGAGAAATTCTTGTAGATCTCAGCATCGTGATAGTTCTACAAATGTCCAAGTGAGCAAGAAATACATTTATGACGAAAGAGAGCGGGAATATCGGCCGTCAAAGTTGCCGTATCAATTGTTGATACAGCCGCGTGTGAGTATAGACTTTTTGCCGTAACAACAGTTGATACGGCCGCGTGCAAATAGTTAACTTTGTTCATTTCCAAAACTTTTTTTGTCAGCTGGAATGTCAAACCATGCAACTTTCGATTAAGAAGTAAAAATTTTTATAAATATGAATAGCGCACATAAGTCCCTGGGGCCAATGGAAGTATGCCATCCCCATTTTTTAAAAACATTTTCTCCACACAGGAGGCCCAGAGGAGAAAAAACCCACAGGACTTATGTCATCTTTGGGGATGCTGTGTGGGGGGGTATTTTTTAGGGAAAGGAAGTAGAGGAAGTTCTGGCAATGAAAAAGGTATGAGGGGAGGGTAGGACTCTGGGGGTCAATGTGTCAAGTAGTCATCCCCAATATTATTTCTCCACAAAGGAGGTCCTGAGGAGAGGGGTGGGTAGGACGTATGAACCCATCCCTCTCACTGCGGTGCAAGGCGATGAATTTTGAAAAAAAAAAACTGAAACGCCCACCTCTAGTAGGTACCCAATTTTGTTTTTCTGTTTTTCTGACTTTCTCTCAAGGTGTTCTAGGACATGAAATAATATATTAGGTACCTACCATACACAGGTTTATCTTCAACTCTACTAATTAAATCATGGCCGGATAAAATATTACCCATTTGATCACTCCCTCCAATCTAGAAAAAGAAACACAAAAATATAATAAAACTTAATAATAATAATAATAATAATTGGATAATTTGTATAGCGCCGTTTTTGTGAAAAATCACCTCAAGGGCGCTGTACAATTTATTTCCTAGGATCTACATTTGTTATTTAGACCAACTGTGCCAGCACGAGGTTCGTCATCCGTTCAGGCATGTGTCTGCCGCCAATATAGCGCTGACATGTATCTGCTGCCAATAAAGAGCGCTGACACAACATCCTCACATAGACAACAAACCTTGGCAGCACCGCTGTGACGCTCGACGAAGACAGAAGATGGAGACTCTGCTGCAAGAGTCCTAGGTAGCGAATGAACTGTACCAGCTGCTGCAGGGAGAGAGACTACCCCGTCCACCAACTGTGCCAGCACGAGGCTCGTCATCCGTTCAGGCATGTGTCCGCCGCTAATATAGCGCTGACATGTGTCTGCTGCCAATAAAGAGCGCCGACACAATATCCTCACATAGATAACAGACCTTGGCAGCACCGCTGTGCAAAATCACCTCATCCTAGTTTACCTTAGTCTCTCCAGTCACCTCCCAGCCTTTCATGCCACCTAGTGCATCCTCTCGACCCTTTCAGACTCCTTCCTGGCTCCAATACATTCTTTCTTTCTATTGTCGTGATCCGACGATTTCACACCTCTGTCTCAGACCCTTAGGGCTCGCTTATCGCAGGCTATCATAAGCAAAATCTTGAACCAAAGTCAAAGTGAAGTTTATGAGTGTCATCTGTAACAAAATACATAAACAAAAACAGAAAATAAAAACAAAGACAAAAACTTTAAACAAAATATGGCTTATCTGTCCTCCATGCAGACATCCTCGGTTGAAAAGGTCCCGTAATTCCCAACACCACTTGACACTTGAGTCAGGTATAAAATCTTCGACTGCATTGAGAAATCTTCGTTCTAGCTTCACTTTTAAAAATTAATCGGTTTAAAATGCTATAATAATTGCAAATTCCGGCTAAACGGTAGAAGTTACGCACATTTCGTGAAATAAGAAGGTAAGCACTATATAAAACACGGATGCTGAACAATTTTCAGCGATCTCTTAGCAAGGGAAACCTTCTGAAAGGATCAAACAAACCGGAGCGGTTAAAACACGTCCGCAACGAAGAACGGAACTAAAACTTCTAACATAGAATCTTTAAAAATATTTGTATTATTTATCAAAATTAGGCATTGTTACCTGAAAACAGCAATTATAATTCTTGAATAAATACAGCCAATCGTATGCTTGGAATATCTGGTAAGTAAACTCGGTGAAGCTCATTCCTATGGCTGAGTTAATTCTATTCTGCACTGATTGTTTTAGCAGCATTGTCCCCATTCGGAAATTTCTGCCGACTTTGCTCACAAAATCTATTGAGCTCATGTTTTTATACCAGTCTTCATTATTAAGAATTCTGAAATAAAAATGTTTACTTAAAATTTAAGCGAATGAAAAACCTTACATTGTATTACTGCTTCTTAAGAAAGTAATTAGGCTTAAAAGGTGACTACTATTGCCCTCTATGTTGTAAATCTTCAGATATTAGGTTTGAAGCTTGACTGATCCCTGCCGCCGTCTTACCTATGTTTAACTTATTATATGATAAAGCAGTTTCTCTATTGATAAGGTAGGAAGCTACTTCAGGGCTTGCCTGTAAACACAGGATGAAATGTGTAGTATTGTATTAGCTTGTTATTTTTTATGAATACCATGAGCTTACTTAAAAACTACTTCTATCAATTTTGTACGCAGAGCAAAGCAGCTATTTTAGAACTGTCATGGGAGGTGAGCCGGCCTTTACCTGGGTAGAGATTAAAAAAGTGCAAATTGTTCTATTGTAAATAAACTCATACGAATATGTTCAAACTGGAGTGTGTTTTTCTTTACTGAAATGACATGAAATCTTAACACTGCTATTTATTAATATCTACTGTGTATGCGACATGAAAAAAATTGTTCATTAGAGAGAAAAAACATGTGCATAATTTATCTTGGAAATCATATTATACGTGGTGTTCAATATGATCGTAATTTTTTTTTACAAATAATATTTGGCATTTGGTATTTTAACCATTGGCAATCTGGATGAACACACCCAGAGAAAATGATTATGTATTTATTGTTATCAAGTTTAATTTGTAGAACTATGATTTATAAAAAAACAGTTTATTTATAAAGTTCTGCTATTATTGTTACGGGTGACAGTTGTTTTGCTATCTGAAGGCATTATAGTATAATTAAAATTAACTGTGGTTGGGCCATTTACAGACAATCTAAATAGACAAAAATATATTACTTTATGGTTACTTACAGTGAAAATCAAATTGCTTTTAATTTTATTACCATTGCCTTTATAGATTTCCAAGTAAATTGTCGGAAATTATTGATGGTTATTACCATGCAAAGTTTCCCCACTTATTGTATTAAATAAATTTGATTAAAGGTACTTAAAGTGAGATTTTTCCCAGCTAATAATTTGGAATATTCACTGGGTTTTTTTCTCTATAACTTAAAAAAATGATAAGTAATCTAATGGAATCAAAATTCCACTTTTAAAAAATTGACATATTCACAGTGTTACCAACCAGTTTAATATTAATAAATAGTGGTGTCAAAGCTACGCTGCTGTTGAATGCATATTGCTAATAAATAATAATGCAGCAAAAAAATCATAGCTTACATCACTGGTCCTAGTTCTTTATCTGACTTCCATAGATATTTAGAATGATTTGAAAATATCTTTTCAATATTGCCACGAATTCCAGAAAGATTTTCTACCACGGATGATTCAAGCAGTTGAGCTCTCTCTGTAGTGCGACCACTTGGGTCTCCTATTTGTCCTGTGGCCCCCCCTATCTGTAAAATGAAACATTTATTTTATAAATGTGTACAGGTAAATCATTTTAAAGAGACCCTTGCTCGTGTAGTGGTGTACTGGATGGCCCTTGAGGTGTTTTTGCATAAAAACGGCGCTATACAAGTCATCCAAGTATTATTATTATTATTATTAAAAAATTATTAATTTTGCTTTGTTAGGAAGTTGAAGAATGAAACAAAAAAGCTCCAAACTAGTTAAAAAACGTTTTTCTAAACTTTCGATACTATCGGTGTGCACAAATAAAGGGTTTTCCAATAAGAGGTGTTATTTTGAATAGCCCGCATTTCGGTAGATGTTACTTTTGAAGCTGTCCTTTTTTGACATTTGACAAGTAGAAACTACGCCATTAATAAAAATGGAACGATACACGCTTCAACAACGCATTGAAATTATTAAAATTCACTTGAGTGAATCAAATGCAACTCATCTTGAGTGATGAGGCCCATTTCCACCTCGGTGGCTTTGTTAACAAGCAAAATTGTCACATCTGGGGCTCGGAAAACCCAAGAGTTATTGTTGAAAAGCCTCTCTATCCTCAATGTGTGACTGTTTGGTGCGGTTTATGGTCCGGCGGAGTCATTGGACCTTACTTTTCGAAAATGAGGCTGGAGCAAAAGTTACGGTGAATGGAATGCGCTATCGAGAGATGATTAATGATTTTTTATGGCCGGAATTGGATGGTATTGATCTGGACAAGGTTTACTTTCAACAAGACGGCGCTACGTGCCACAAAAGCAACGAAACCATTGATCTTTTACGATTGAATATCAAAATAAAATTGGAAAACCCTGTACTTTAAAATTTGTCCACTTTAAAATTAATTTACTTTTCTCTCGGAAGATTTCAACATTATTTTGTTTACCTTTTTTTGTACTGAATAATTTTATTTAAAAATATGGAAAAAAAACAATAATATGACTATTCTTATTTTTAACTAAGTAGAGTACATTCAGATGATTTTATGGTTCATAAAGCTTAAGAAAACAAATTAAATGCAGAAGAAAATCAGTTCCTCTTTCAACAGTTTCTGCTGCTTCAGATAACAGATTTTCTGCTTGACAGTTAAGATATCAGCTAAAAGACTCACCAATGCTATAACTTTGTGTCCCCCTTTCTGCCAATGTAAAAGACTCACTGATGCTATAACTTTGTGTCCCCCTCTCTGCCAATGTAAAAGACTCACTGATGCTATAACTTTGTGTCCCCCTCTCTGCCAATGTAAAAGACTCGCCAATGCTATAACTTTGTGTCCCCCTCTCTGCCAATGTAAAAGACTCACTGATGCTATAACTTTGTGTCCCCCTCTCTGCCAATGTAAAAGACTCACTGATGCTATAACTTTGTGTCCCCCTCTCTGCCAATGTAAAAGACTTACCTATGCTATAACTTAGTGTCCCCCTCTCTGCCAATGTAAAAGACTCACCAATGCTATAACTTTGTGTCCCCCTCTCTGCCAATGTAAAAGACTCACCAATGCTATAACTTTGTGTCCCCCTTTCTGCCAATGTAAAAGACTCACCAATGCTATAACTTTGTGTCCCCCTCTCTGCCAATGTAAAAGACTCACTGATGCTATAACTTTGTGTCCCCCTCTCTGCCAATGTAAAAGACTCACTGATGCTATAACTTTGTGTCCCCCTCTCTGCCAATGTAAAAGACTCACCAATGCTATAACTTTGTGTCCCCCTTTCTGCCAATGTAAAAGACTCACCAATGCTATAACTTTGTGTCCCCCTCTCTGCCAATGTAAAAGACTCACTGATGCTATAACTTTGTGTCCCCCTCTCTGCCAATGTAAAAGACTTACCTATGCTATAACTTAGTGTCCCCCTCTCTGTCAATGTAAAAGACTTACCCATGCTATAACTTAGTGTCCCCCTCTCTGCCAATGTAAAAGACTTACCTATGCTATAACTTTGTGTCCCCCTCTCTGCCAATGTAAAAGACTCACCAATGCTATAACTTTGTTTCCCCCTCTCTGCAAATGTAAAAGACTCACCAATGCTATAACTTTGTTTCCCCCTCTCTGCAAATGTAAAAGACTCACCAATGCTATAACTTTGTGTCCCCCTCTCTGCCAATGTAAAAGACTTAGGGTAGGGTGGGGCAAAGATCCGCAATTTTAGGTTTCAACCTTTTTTCTCACCCAATAAGTAAAAGGTCCTGCAGGTTTTGGCTTCACTGGAAATCTTAATTTATGTGCTACAATATACCATTTTATTACTAGCGAAATAAGCACCATTTAGGAAAAAAAAGGAAAGGTAGACAACCTTGCCTTTGCGGACCTTTGCCCCACTGTTTGGGGTAAACGTCCGCAGATGCGGGGCAATTGTCCGCAGCTGCGGATCTTTGCCCCATTGAAATGAAATACACGGAAAAATTAACTTTAATCAGTTTATTTATTCACAGTTATGAGTAAAACCATTCCAGTTCACTGACTGAATAAACATTTCGGGTTGTGCTGGTTTTTTTTGGCTCCTTTATACTCGAAACGACTGATCCCCATTCATAATCGAGAATGTCAGGCCGGTCGGGCCATTTCCATAATTTTCCAGCTTTCACCATTGATGATACAGTGGCATGGGTTTCTGAAACGCCAGTAATAACTCCTGGAAACAGTTTTTCTTCATATCGAACGGTACAAAATTCGCCTATGCACCTCTTTGGAGGCACCATCCGCTCAGACGATTCTTCCATCTTCTGATCACTGTCAGATTCTGAGTCGTTGTAGACCGAAGTTCCAGATGAAATAGACTGAGACTGAGATGAGTCATCTGAATCAAACTGAAGTCTACGTGGTGGCTTCTTCTTCTGCTTTGCTGCCATCTTGAGCTTGTCTTTCCGTTTCATTGCATTTTTAATTTTACCATCTTCTCTTTCTTTGACCAAACTTTCAGCTTGTAATTTTTTGTCCCGAAGGGCTTTCTTGTGCGGAGAAGATGTTAGAAGTGTCGACTTTAAACTTCTTGCTTTGGGAAGAGGTAGTCCGCGCGCGGACCATTGCCCCATGCAAAATGCGGACCTCTGCCCCATTTTGTCATTTTGTAAACACAAACTAATCTAAAAACAAGAAATGCGCATTTGGCCAAATTATTGTCCATAGATCGCCTTTCAAAACCTGAATTATGGAATTGAACCAGTAAAAAAGTAAGCAAAGCGTATAGTAAATTACATTTTCAACTGAAGATGACCTACGGATTATTACATCAAAACAAGTAAAAAGAATTCTAACCTCATTGTTTTTGTTGTGCCGGTCGGACGCCATGTAACTTTTGTGAGTCGTCTTCTATCAATATTGCCAGCATAAAAATGTGTCTAAAACCACGACAATATTAAGCGATCATTTTAAATTGACAGTGCGGATCATTTCCCACTGCGGATCTTTGCCCCACCCTACCCTACCTATGCTATAACTTTGTGTCCCCCTCTCTGCCAATGTAAAAGACTCACCAATGCTATAACTTTGTTTCCCCCTCTCTGCAAATGTAAAAGACTCACCAATGCTATAACTTTGTGTCCCCCTCTCTGCCAATGTAAAAGGTTGACGAGAACTAGGAGATTTCCCACATGAAGACTGTCTGCGGTTGGATCAAAACCAGCGTACGCGCATTGTGGAGCCTTGTTTAAAAGATCTGTGATATCTTTTCTGAAAAAAATTACAAATTATTGACTATAAACAATAAACGCAAGACATTAGGTTAATTAAATAATTGCACAAATCATCAGAGTAATAATTGAATCTTTGTCGGTCTACAGAATTATAAGAACGCCATTGAAAACAAAGTCTTTACATTTCTTCTTGAGGAAACACTTCTTGGATCAAACCTCTCTCACGAAGTTTCAAAACATTTCTACTTGAATACCACCGGTGAAATGGTTTACCACATAACCTCAATGTGCGAAATAGTGCCATGGCAATATTTTTACTCTTAAAACAAGTAAATTACTTATTTTCAATTTTATTTAAACAATAGGACTCATGTATCTGTCAACTCATATATCTTATTTCATCAAATGTTTAGCGACTGTCAAAATTAGAAAATTTTATAATAACAAAATTCGAGCTGTCAAAGAGATCATTTTTTCTATGGAAAGAAACCATATAAATATCAACGTTGATTCATTGAGTAAAATATTGCGTTCATCTGAATCGCTTTTTTCTTCCGAATTTTCAAAAAGAAAGGAGTCAACATAAGTTTTGACAAAATGATTATTTCGCATATTTCTCGAGAGCGAGATCTACTTACCTTTATTCGTGTCTTCCCTACTAACAAAAGACACGTGGAAAATAAAAAAAAACCAAAAGCACAAATTCAAATAATCTTTCCAACGTGAACTTAACCCTTCCCTTGCTAGAAAATTCGGTAACCTTTTAGGACAGCTAATAATGCATAATAGAATATATTTAAAAAAAATAGCACTTCGATTCAACTGAACTATGAAAGTCAACTATTTACGCCTGGGGGGAGATGGAAGATATTGCATTAAAGCTTAATTTTAGTCAATCAAAGTTCCAAATCCTCATGCGTTTTTTATTGTGCGTTTGTCATTTTTTATAATAAATGAATTAAAAACATTTTCGTCACCTTGCTTTTTAAATATATCTATTTAATTTTCATGAATGAATGAACAAAATGAAAATGGAAATTAACTCACTTCCCGACATCCGATCGAGCTGAAACTCAGCAGTCAGACTCGTTGGCAGCACGCACTCCCATTTCTCTAAAATTGGATTGACCCTTACTTTTTCTACTATTCGCTACTGACCGTACTGATGACATTTTATCAACTTTATTTCGAATCGTATCTACAAACATAAGTTTGAGGAAATTATCTTAGAATTACCAAAAAATAATATGATTTACCTAGTGAAAAGTGAAAGAGATCGTTCCTTGGTCTTGATTTTGTGTGCCAAATTAGAGACGTTTTTTATTGTTACTCTTAATGCTCCCAGTACACGTTGGGCCAGCACATTGGCTAGTGTACCGGACCACTTGGTGTATATTGGCCGTAGCACACGTCAGACGGCCAACCTGATTATTGTCAGTTTTTTGTGCACACATCAAAGGATCTTGGCACCAACCAGCCAACAGTGTTCACAAGTTGGATTAGGGGTCTAACAGCTTGAAGAACACATTGTAAAATGTCAGCATCTCGTCACTATTATTTTTGCAGTGTAAAAACACAACCATAGCATTCAATTATTCCGTATTCCTTTGTACCAACCTGCATTTTTGAGGTTATATTTTTTCGGCAAATCGACAGTTTATATTTTATCAGTTTGTACAACTGTAGTATAGCCAAAATAAAATCAATTATGGATTTCCTCCTTGAGACTGTACCTCTGATACGACAATATAATAAGAATAAAAAATTAAAACACTTAAAACGCTTTCTGAAACACGCAACATGATTTCAAACATCAAATAAAAAATGAGCTTTACTATACATACATAATTTTATATTATGTATTTTCATATTTATTGGTCTACGTGAATGTTTTTTTTAAGCCAAAAGGTTTTATTCTGTATTTAAAGGTATGTAAATACTTGTACTGTAAATAAATAATATTTTTCACTGGAGTTCCTTGTATGTAGAAGCGCTGGTGTTAGCGGTGATTTCTAGAACAGGGGACCCTGTCAAAAGATTTACAAACAATAATAAAAAATCCATCTTATATTATTATGCAACTACTTCGCCTTTCTTTATTATTCATAATAGGAGAAACAGCAGTAAAATAACAAAGCTTATACAATTTAAAAACCATATTTGATAAACAAAATTAAAAGATTTTTATCTGAGTACCTGTGACTCTTTTCAAAGATCAAAATTTAAAAAAAAAAAAAAAAACAAAAAAGTGTACACAATAATTTTTACTTGGATCTTCACAAGAATTACGATTAAAAAAATGAGAGTTATTCCTTTCAATTATAATATTTATTACATTATAAAGAATGTTATATAAAATTATGAAATTCCGCTACATACATAGTAATCAACAGTGCAAAGGTTAAACAATAAGATATTAAGTATAAAAATAGATATTCAAATATATAGCTTTTATAAAATATGTCTTTAAATCCAATGAACAGTAACACCAACTTCAAAGAATTATTCTAGATATTATTAACCTTTACAATGCTGACCTTTTCAACACAATCTCACGTTTTGACACAATGTACATCTTTATTGACCACTTCATGTATCACATATGCGACACTTGCGAACGGGAGAAGCCGCCGATGGATCACATGTGCGACAGCCGCTTGGGTAAGGTAAGGTTAAGTTGTTCAAAGTGAATAATTACATTGAGTATGGATGTTTATTTAATTCAAAGGAGTAATATTCTTATACTTATGTGGAAACAACACATTACGCTAAAATAATAACCCAAACTTAAAATAAGATCGACAGTAAAAGAATTTTGTGGTATTTATATCATAGGGGAAGTTTTTCATTGTTTTTCAGGTCTAAAATTAATCATGTCTGTTCGATGCAAAAATATCATAAGGCAAACATCTCAAAAGATAATAAATTGATACATTAAAATCATTGACAAAACCTAAGTTTAATTTAAGACGAGATTCAAAGAAAAGCAACAAAAAAAACCTGCAGATGAAAATAACAAAAGTGATAAAAACTAAAGCAATTGATTTACCACAAAAGTAAATATGAAGTTTCCTGAATGTTTGTGAGTAATTAAATATATATTTTAGAATTTAACAAGATACCAACTATCATAATAATTGTATTATCAAATAATATTAAAAAAAAATTCTGGTTTCTGATGTTATGAAAAAATATCCACACAATTCGGAATAACAAAACAATAATACATGGCATCAATATAATATAATATTACAATATTCATGTACTAATAATTAGTTGTTACTTTTAATCTTCGAGGGTGACGTTCTTGAAGAGATAGGACATTGATTCCTTGTTGTGGATACGGCGGATAGCTTCGCTGAGAAGAATGGAGATGTCCACGGTTTTGATCTTGTGGCATTGCATCTTCTGCAGTTCGTGCGGAACGGTGTTGGTGACCACCACCTCGTCGATGGCGGAGTCCTCGATAAGGCGCGGCGCGTCGGAGGATAGAAGGCCGTGCGTCGCGAGCACGTAGATCTTGTAGGCGCCTCTCTCCTTCAGCACCTCGGCGGCGGCCACGAAGGACTGTACATCGTCAATGAGGTCGTCCTGTAACAAGAGTTTTTTTTAAATTTTGTGGAATGAAGGAAGTAGAAAGGGGGTAATTAGGCTTTTCAGATATGGTCCCTACATACGGCAAGTCATTTAAAGTAATGCTCTCTCACCAGGGCAATACTGGGGACATCTTCCACTCTGAAAAGAGTAGATTTAAAAGAAAATTCTGTATAACATCGAGATTAATTTTGGTTTATTGCCGTGTTGAACTTCCTCCTTCTTTTAGTCAACATTTCGGACAGAATTACAGTGTCAGATGGGAGGTCTTCTGCCCTGATGATGGGCACTATAACACTGTCCGAAACGTTGGCTAAAGAAGGAGAAAGTGCAACACGTAATAACCCAAAAATTTATCAAAATAATACTTTTGGCCATGAAAATCTATAATCATAACAAAATTCAATGTAGATTAACTCTATTAAATTTTGGCCTAATTTCGAAACCTTTGATTCACAGTGGAATTCCATTTTAATTTGACTTTTTGATGGTTTTAAGCACCTTTGTAACACTTTTTTATTTTATTTCAGACTAGTCTGGAGATGATGGTTATATTGGGAAACTGGTCCGGTCATAAAGACGGAAGAAAAATGGATGTTAGTCGTAGCGTCAAATATCTGGGACATATTATCACAGACGACCTGAAAGACATCGAGGATATGGAAAGACAAAGAAGAGCGACATCCGTTAGAGCAGGTATGCTGTCAAGGCGTTTTCACTTTTGCAATACAAACGTCAAAAGGATGCTATTTAACGTATTCTCCACTTCGCTGTACACATCAAAACTGTGGGTAGATTACACTGCATCCCAATGGCTAAAAGTCGCTTACAATAATGCTTATCGCTAACTATTCCGCCTACCAAGATACTGCAGTGCTACAGAAATGTGCCTGGAGGGTCGAGTGAACTCTTTCAGAGCGCTTCTCCGCCACCACATGGGAAGCTTATGGCGCATACTATGCCAATCAAATAACACAATCATCACTGCCATGGTTGCCTGGATGGAGTCCCCCCTGATAACCCTCTGGAGACAGGAGATGTTCAAATATCCTCCATAAACGGCTGCTTGCACACATTTTTTTTCACTTCTATTCTGCATTTTTTTGTGCCTATCTATTAGTATTGTTATTTTGTCTAATTTATTTTTCTTATTATTTGTACGATTTCTTTTTTGTTATTTCAAAATATGGAATGTATTGCATTGCACTACCCCTGCATACAATCTGGAATAAACTATTATTATTTATAAATAAAAATAGCAGAAGTCGGGGACGCCCGAGGAAGTCATGGCACGATCAAGTGAATCAGATACTCGAGTCGGGCCATGTCAAGAGTCAGAATAATAGAAGAGTATGTATGAGACGATTTATGAATGTGAATGAGGCAAGAAGTATGTGCCAAGACTGAATGTTTGACGGTCCGTCCTCTCTGCATACCCCTGAGGGGAAACGGCGTGATGGTTAGTTAGTTAGTTAGTTTTAGTTTTTAAAAAAGTTAAAGAAAGTTATAAAAGGTGTTTTAATAAAAAAAATAGTTTGGATTTAGAAAATGGGAGCCAGAACCAAAGGGATTACCGCTCTACCATAGAGGTCATAAACATCACAGATCATAAAATATACAAACAAAATAAATCTACACAAGCGTGTAAGCCAGTACAAACTGGTTAATTATTGACCTCTTAATTTATTTGGCCTTAATATACTTGTAATTTGAAGTAGAAAAATAAGATACAACAGGCAATTAGTCGGTTGTTATTATTTATAATAGATTGCTAAACAAGCGAGGTCATTTCCTTCCCTGAGAATTAACGTTACTTTTCACAATATATGGAGTTACTACCAACTATGCACATAATACCATATGAAAAATGGTACGTATGTATTTTATTTAACAGATTATGATTTTCAAGTACATAAAACAAAACTTTTCTCATTGCTAATAAGTGTTTAATATATTTATATTATATTTCCCAGGCTGACGAGTAATTTAACCAAATCCCAATAAGCAGTTATAAAATAAACTAATTTTGTGGCATACAATATTATAATTAAATACAAGTTTTATTTGTGTTTGAATAAACACATTGGGGGATTATGGAGTTATTAACCCTTTGTAAGTTTTTGTTAAAATGAATAAATAAAGATCACACAACATCTAAGATTTTTAATACTGCAAGGTGAAATAAGCATCATTTCGAAAAATTGTAACATTCATTCACTCAAATCATGTTAAATTATGTGAATACTGCACAAGAGTCCCAACTGCTCCAAATCTTCTGGAGCCAGTGAGACTATGGCATCCCCGATTGGGGTATGTTGTGAGGCTAAAGGTAGTGGGGGAGAGGAAGGAGATGGGGAAGAGGAAGGTAGGGGAGTAACTGGCTAAGCGTCCCTAAGCTTTCTTCGGTACCTAATTTTTACTTCAACGAAAAATATAGTGCTATCTCGTTTATTCTATGGAGCGCATAGGGACAGAAGATGCCAAAGTGGACATTCTTTAAATTGACCGAGCGAATCGTGTGGACTTGTGAATGAAAGCTTCTATTAGAGACAACAGATGTCTCTACTCGTCACTCGCCGCCGCCGCTGTTTCGCGTTACATTTTAAATAAATTAAGAATAAGGCCAGTTGTTTTGATGTGCATAATTGATTATTATTGTTGTCTTATAATTTTGGGGTCAAACACCAATTGAACTAAGTGAAGAACCGCCACTGGTTTTATGTATTATATATTTAAGAGTGGGTTATAAGGCAGAATGAGGATTTGCTGGAAAACGGCTCTCTAAAACGGCTTAATACTACCTTTCGTATGTCATTCTCAGACTTCATATTTTTTGATACCAATTAATGGACTATTATTTTTCAGTCTGCCTATTTTTGTTTGTAGTTGTTGTAGGTATTCGACTATAAAAAATAAAAACATTAATACACCATACAACCCACTTTTAAAACTTCAATCCATGATTATCGCATTAATAACGGTTTTACACAATATTTAAAATTTAAAATATGTATATAATACACACATCTATAGAAGTACGGCCTCTTATTATCGTTATGATATCTGTGGATATTAACAATTAAATAAATACTTCATCTTGCACCAAATTTTCAACAAATTTCACAGTCTTTTACTAATTACGGGAGAGAAGCCCCCGAGAACGGTGGTGAAACTATCGCTCCCTGTTTCACGGCGTATATATTTCTAAAATGCCATCAAAATGTTTCATTTCTGGGTCTAAAAGTAGAATACCGACTCACTTGAAGCATTGCAATAATTTTAGGAAGCTACAAAAACGCTAAGTACTCACAAATACTCTTTTTTCACGTAAATTTGTCGCATTGTATTTTTTGAACTGTCATATTCTTTGAAACGAATAAAATACAATATTCAATGTGCGTTGTGCGTTCCTTTTCCTAACGGTTAGTACGAACGTCACGATGTTGATTTGCGTGCCATTTATGCAAGTGTGTGTGAGAATTCATTGTCGCTCTGACTCAGTTGTGAGCGCGTTTGGTAATCAAACCAAAAATTACCATCTCACGCCAAATCATTTTTAGTTTGGTAAAATCGGCAATTTTAAGTGATAACAAGTCAAGTTTTTCACTATTCCGACCTTACATGGTAAGGCGTATTCATATAAGGAGTAAACAAGTTTATTACCGTTTTTTTATCTTTAGATTAAACAGACAAAAAATACTTTTTTAGGCAATTTACGATTATATCACCTTTCTGCGCATACACACGTAACCATTCACACTTTGTCAAATCAAAGATATTCTATCTATGTATTGTGTTGTAAAGTTCCAAATAATAAGGGTTTTTTAGGAAACAATTTTTTCCCTACCGAGAAAACACAAGGCCTCTAAGTCTATAATAGCCAGGTAACATTTTAAACACCCAAATGAGGCAAAAATTGTGAGGCGCATATGTCGCCGTTCTATTTGTATAAAGAACAGTAACTTTAAATTCAGTAAATTTAAATGATTCACCATTTCATATATTTATTACGCGTCAATACATCTTAAACAATAGGTCGAATCGTAGATTCGTTGAATAATATTTGTATTTAGGTATTATATTTCAACCCATTGACGTAATTTTTTTCAATAGCTTTGGTCGTTAAATGAGTATAACTATTATTTCCAATGGCTAGTTATATTTTGATACAGTACTAGTATGCCTTGCACGATAGCTACTGCCATGGTTAAAACAGATTATTGTTTAGCTAACACTGAATAATTTAACAAATACAGTCGAACTTGGTTATAACAATCACGGCAATAGTGAGTTCACGGCTATAATGAGCAATTACAAAACCATATTTTAGTTCAGGCTTATCTTCATATAATTGTTGAATGTTATAACGAGGTCGATTCATTGATATACCGAGCAAATAATTTGGTCAACACAATTTCTGAATACGTGATTTTGTCGCTGGGTCTGAAAAGTAGTTGAAAATTATTCTGGAAGTATGTAGTAACAAACAAAGGGGCGGGAATTTCCTATCCCGTTAGGGACAGATTCATATTTTTTATGGCACTACCTGTGTAAGATTGTCGGTTATGTGAACCATTTGCTATCCATCGGGCACAATGTAAAATTGTCATAAAATCTGCGAAATTTGAGCTTCGTACGTTGGTTCCCTTTTTACATCTTTTTTTGTATTACAACTCATCGTCAATTTTGTTTTAAAGCAATAAATATGTTTGTGAAGGTACCTAGTTACGAGTACTTCCCTGCACGGGGTAAATTTATACCAGTGATGCACAACTTTTTCAACAGAGGGGCCGCTTTGCCTTACAAATGGATTTTTATTTATTGTTTTCATTGAGGGAGGGGGGGGGGGGGTTGACAGCGAATTTCAAGAGTTAAGTATGATTTGAGATTTTCACGGCCAAAAGTATTTTTGTTATTTGTTTTTGGGGTGTTATGCCGTGTTGCGCTAACTCCTTCTTTAGCCAACGTTTCGGACAGCATTGCAGTGTCCATCATCAGGGCAGATGTGTTATTATAACACATCTGCCCTGATGATGGACACTGCAATGCTGTCCGAAACGTTGGCTAAAGAAGGAGTTAGCGCAACACGGCATAACACCCCAAAAACAAATAACAAAAATTCAAGAGTTAAGGTTTTTTTGAATTTTCTGTTGAAGCCTTAAACCAGGTGATGATAGTCATAATGCGTAGATTGTTTTGAAGAGGAAATTGAGAAGCATGAAAGCAAAATCTTTAAAAAATCATCGAAAATAAATTTGAGTAATATGAGTGTATTTTTCAAATTTATTTTGTTAATAGGTAATACCTACTTGTATTTTGAAAATATACTGCACATTTGCGAATATATTGATAGTAGAGGAATTTAGGTAGGTACATACGAATTAAAAAAAAACCTATTTGGATATAAAGATTAACGGCTATATGGAGCAAATTTAGTTGGTCCCCTCGTGCTCGTTATAACCAAGTTTGACTGTATATAAATTTTAAAAAAACTTTCTTTTATTTTTCGAGGTCAATATTATTAATAGAGACCGGATTATATGCATTTGCATATTTGCATATGCAAATGCATATTTAGACCCTTTTCAGCGGTAGTTGCATATTTTAGCAAATAATTTGAGATCTTGCATATTTACGCTTGCTGACGGCCTGCAGAGAACTTGAAAAGGCAAATCATTCTACAATCGCCAGATTTGTGAATGAGGGTATAAAAAAAATATATCCTGAATCTTCTGCGGATGAAAATGTGTATGTGTTGCTCTCAGATGCTGCCCCCTATATGATCAAAGCAGGCAAAGCCCTCCAAGTATTTTATCCCAATTTGATTCATGTGACGTGTTTTGCTCACGGAATTCACAGACTCGCCGAAGAAGTGAGATCCACGTTTGCGAATGTAAATAACCTGATTTCATCAGCAAAGAAAGTGTTTCTTAAGGCGCCTGCTCGTATAAAGGCCTACAAAGAAAAACTGCCAAATATCCCTTTACCTCCTGAGCCAGTAATAACACGTTGGGGTACATGGATCGAAGCTGCGATGTTTTACCATGAACATTTTGAAGCCATCAAGGGTGTTATCAATGACTTCGATAGTGCAGAGGCTTTGGCAGTTTTCCAGTGCAAAGAATCGTTTGACGACGCCAGTATTAAAAAAAACCTAGCTATGATTACCACTCATTTCGCCTACATACCTGCAAGTATAAAAACGCTTGAAACTCATGGATTGGCATTGAATGCATCTATTCAGGTTATGAAGGAAATTCGCCTTATGAATTCCTCGTTGCCACAGCTATTCCCGAGTAAACTCAAAGAAAAATTTGAAAACATCTGAATAATAACCTAGGGTTTGAACCTTTGTGCCAAAATAGTTGTTTAGTGTAAATTCTAATAGATATGACAATTTAAAATATTGAAGTAAGAGTTTTATTCAAAAACTTTTAACAGACATAGCTGTATTTAAAAGTGCAGTGTGGGTTCACAGATGGATGCCACATGTTTTCTGCCAGGGTGGAGCGATGACCGGTGTAAGGTTACGTTTTATTTTTTTGTGGGAACATTTCGAAATGGGTAGTAAGGTCATAAATCATGATAAGATATACTTTGGACGAACTGTATAAACAATCATAATAGTTTTAATAGTGGTGATAATGAAAAGGACAATGGTGTACTTCTTCCCCAACGTAAGGGAAGGAAACGAGGGTGTAGAGCCGGAAGGAAGGTAAAATTAGTGAAAAATCTGCGGTTAGCTCAAACCAGAAATTTGCGTCCACCTAAGTCTCTGAATGTTGCGGCTTGGAATGCGAGATCCATTGCTAATAAACACGAAGATATTGTGGATCTGATAAGGGGCAAAGATATTCATATTTTGGCGCTATCGGAGACTTGGCATGAGAATGCAGACTCATACTCCATCAAAACACTTCGGTCAAGCGGTTTCTCGGTGTATGAAGCTGCAAGACCGATCAAAACGGACACAAGCAACGTTAATTTTACAAATCACGGGGGGGGTTGCAATTGTAGCGCAAAATGGTATTCGCTTAGACAGTATAGGAATACGTCAGGTGTATACCACTTTTGAGTTTGTCGGCTGCAAGGCTTCAGCTAATGGTGCATCCCTCGTGATAATTTCCATCTATCGTCCCGGGTCATGCACACCGACTGCAATTTTTTTCAATGAATTTAGATCTCTCCTGGAGTGCACCTCCAATTACAATTGCGACGTTGTTATTCTGGGAGATATAAATATTCACTTGGAAAAGAAAGCCAATCCCATGACTAAAAAATTTAATAAAATTCTGCGTGACTTCGGCTGCGACCAGTGGGTTAACTCACCTACTCATGATGCAGGAGGCACACTTGACGCAATAATTTCCCGGGTCGGTTTTCCTCCGAAAATCGTAGATGTTACGGACATTGGACTATCGGATCATCGTCTCGTCACATCCGTGTTTGCCTTCGATCCTCCAAAACTGGAGTTTAAATCTATTATCTCCAGAAATTGGAGAGAATTCGACTTCGAGACATTTTGCATCGAATTAAAAACCTCGCCTCTCTGTGATAAGGAAAAGTATTGCGAAATGCAGGTAGAAGAGTTAGTTACTCTCTATAATTCTACGCTACTGGCATTAATTGATAAAAATGCTCCTTTCACAGAAAAGATCTGCCGCATTAGAAATTGCAGTAAATGGTTCGATGCAGAATGTCTTCAAAGGAAAAGGGAAATGCGTAAATTGGAGAGGGCTTACAGACGGAACCCAACTCTCAGCAATCGGCAGCTTTGGATTGCAAAGCAAAAAGTGTATAAGGAAGAAGTGACGAAGAAAAAATCAAACTTTTGGTGTGACCAAATTGAGTCAGAAAAGGACCCTCGAAAGCTCTGGCAAAACATAAAGACTCTGTCTGGAGAGAGCAACATCAAGGTTGATTCCTCCCTTGAAGCAAACAGCCTCGCAACACACTTCAGAAATAAGGTTGAAAACATTCGGGCCCTCAGTGTAGTAGGATCGCCTCCTGTCGCAGCACCAAGTCCGCTCTCTGGTGACTTCACTACTTTCGCAGCTGTAACGGAAGAAGATGTCACGCGTGCTGTGATGTCTTGTCTTAATAAACAATGCACACAAGACCCCATACCTACCTGGCTCTTAAAGAAATGTCTTCCGGATATAACGCCTATAATTACCGCAATTATCCAGAAGTCACTAGTAAATTCACTTGTACCGGGAACACTCAAAAAATCAATTATTACTCCGATTCTAAAAAAACAAAATCTTGATACAGACAATACGGATAATTACAGGCCAATATCTAACCTACCATTTCTGTCAAAACTGCTTGAGAAAATCGTTGCCAAACAATTGGTGGGGTACTTGAACTCGGCCGGTCTATTTGCCAAAAATCAATCTGCTTATCGACAGTTTCATTCAACGGAAACTGTCCTTTTGCGGGTAATTTCAGATTTGATCATCGGGATGGAAGCAGGTAAGTTGGGTTTGGTATCTGTTCTTGATATGAGTGCGGCATTTGACACTGTAGATCATAGTATTTTATTAAATGTGCTTGAAACCGAATTTGGCGTTCGAGGTGATGTACTCCAATGGATGTCATCGTACCTGTCTGGACGAGTAGCTTCAGTAACTTTCAATAAATATACATCACCTGAAACTCCCATCGAATTTGGAGTTCCCCAGGGTTCTGTACTGGGTCCCATTCTCTTCATTCTATATACTAATCGTCTCGAACGACTCATTCACTCAGCTGGCTTTGAATCACAAGGCTACGCGGATGATCGTTTGATTTTCAAGTTTTGCTCCCCGGATGAAAAAGACGTCCTTAAAAACGAGGTGGTTAGTTTCATTGACACGGTTTCAAGTTGGATGTCTGTTAATAAACTCAAACTTAATCCGACAAAGACGGAATTTATTTGGATAGCTTCTCCTGGAAGACAAGCCCTCATCGACTCCAGTCCAATCCGTATTCAGAATACAAATATAATCCCTTCTACGGAAATAAAATTTCTAGGTTTCACTTTAGACAATTGTCTTTCTCTTGAATCGCAAATTTCAAAAACTGTAAGTGCTGGCTTTTTCCATCTAAGGCAGATAAAATCAATTAGGAGATGCCTTCCCTTTGATGGAGCAAAATCACTCATTAATTCGTTCGTTGTCTCACGTATGGACTATTGTAATAGTGCATATGCTGCCCTACCTAAAAAACAATTCAACAGAATCCAGTCCGTTTTCAATGCTGCGGCGAGAATGATTTTTGGTGAATCTAAGCATTGTCGTATAACCCCGCTTCTAAGGGATCGTCTTCATTGGCTTCGATGCCCTGAAAGAATAGAGTTCAAGATCTGCCTAATGACCTTCAAAGCATTGCAGGGAATGGCGCCAGCCTATATATCGGAATTATGTGTCCGACAAAACCTAAGCGATAGACAGCTTACTCTGAGGTCAGCAGATCTAGATGTTACCAATCGTTTAATCGAACTTTCTCGGTCAAATCGAGCTGTTTACTATGATCGCTCTTTTCGTGTAGCTGGCCTACTCATTTGGAATAAACTTCCCCCAGCCCTTACCAATATACAAAATTTGGCTGAATTTAAACGGGTTTTAAAAACAAAATTATTCAAAAAATCATATTTAATAATTTAAAATCATTTATATTCTCATGAATCTAAGCTTCTTTTTTAATATACTATAAAAAGCCAGGTTTTGAAGTTTTCCGGTAATTGTTTGGTTTCGGTTTCCTCCTTATTGTACTTTTATGTTTAATGTCCACCTATTATATAATATTTTAATGTTTTCCTGTTTTATATAATATTTTAATTTTAAAGATCTTATTTTTCGTGCACTGTCACTGTCTTTTATTGTTATCCTCTACTAAAATAGCACTGTTATTGTTAAATTTTATTCTCTGCTTTTGTGTAAACCGTTTATTCTTTATTTCATATTATGTAATTAATTTTTTTTAAAAGGAACACAATAGGAAATTTTATTTTAAGTTTATTATAGTTAAGCGCACTTGTAGTGAAACAACACAAAACTGCGCTATATAAATGTTATGTTATTATTATTATAAATTGATAACTTCATCAACGGGGCAGGTGAAATTTTGCCCGGAACAATAAGTTCAAAAATCGCACCCAAATTTAAATTCTGTCCAGCCACATCAATAAACATAGAACGTTCCTTTTCCGCTTACAAAAATATATTTAGCGATCGTAGACACAATTTGTCTACAGAACATTTAGAACAGTACTTAGTCATATACGTTTTTAAAGGTAAATTCTAAATTTTATTGTTAAATACATTTTATAATTGATATTTTCGAAAATATAATTGTTATCCTTGAGAACTAATAGCTTACTAAAATAAAAAAAATATGCAAAAATACGACTTCCTGTATTATTTCATGTTGCATATTTTGACCCTTTTTATGGATTTTCGTGCATATTTTAGCTATTTTTATTGCATATTTGCATGCATATTTTGGGCTATTTTTGTTGCATATAATCCGGTCTCTAATTATTAATATGTATAGATATTCTATCAAATATAAAATTTTTAAATCTACCAAATAAATCCGCCTTCGATTTTCTCGAAAACGAAAGCTCAAAAAAAAAATCATAACCCAAAATTGACTAAATGAAAGGTAGATTCATTCACAAGTTATACCGTTTATACCACGAGTTTCCGAATACCGTGCAAAACAACCTTTCTTTGTATTGGAAATGTTTCTGAAATGCGATTCGTAAAGCCAAAAGCCGTTCAAATCTAATTAGATTTAACAACAGCAAGTAATAAAAAAGATAAACATTTATAAAAAATGTCAAAGTAAATGCTTTACCAAAATAGTAGGTTCTGCAAATAAGTCATACCTTTTTACTAAGCTGTTTGTTTTACTTAATATTTCCGATTTCCGATTGCGTACGTGATGATGCGCGACATGATCATAACGCACATTTGACTTTGTATTTTGACAAGTTCATTAATGTACAACTACCGCCCTCTAGCGACAAAAAAATGAAGAGATTTTGACAGTTTGAGAAAATCCGCTGGCATATAACAAGCGCTTAAGTTATGACCGTATTTTGTTACTGTAATTGTGTCTATTATTTCAAATATAATTTTCAATATTAAATTTGGCTTTAAGATATTTACAAACTTTAAACCATCTCATAGGGGTTAAAGAGAGAAAACTCTCTCAAAATAAAACTAGTAGTTCGGTAAACAGTAGACCTTATGTCCAAAAAAGTAGGTTTCTAAGTTTATCTTATTCATTTATTTATTTATTCATATTCTCCGTAATATAAAACGGTTATGCATTTGATATTACGGAGAATATTACAAATTTTAGGTACATGTTTTTTATTATTTTATTTATTTAATACATGTTACATTATTATGAAATTTACATAAAGTAGATATAATGAATCACCATACTAGGCGGCTGCCTGTTTCATGGTGACCAATTGAGTGTAATTAATTTGTATGAAATATGAAATCTAGTGTAAACATATGAAATTAGTAACTATAGATGAAGCTAAAATTTTGGAAAAATTGTAATAAAAAGTAGAAGATAGAAATTAGAAAGGAGAAAGAAGTAAATTAGCATTAGATTGTAAAAATGTACATAATTATATATATAATTTTTAATATGTGTGCATGCAAGCACACATGTGTATATAGCAGCAGACATACCTATATACATATAACAGCACATGTATACATACACCCATATGACGCATCCTCACGCATATAAACAATATATACACCTCTATCTGAGTACTTGGAATAGGCTACTAACACTATAACAATCACACATCAAAAAATCCCCGAGCGCTTTCCTGAAACTGTCGTATTTGGCTATTGATTTTATTTCTAACGTTAAATTATTGAATATTTTTGGAGCAAGAAAGTTAAATTGTCTTTGTGCCATTGAGGTTTTTATTGGGGGAATAGTATAATTCGATTTGTTGGAATATCTTGTATTATGGGTCGATTCAAAAATATTTTTTTTCGTATGTTTGAATTTATAGTAGGAGGATATGTTTTTGACGTATAAGGATTTTATGTTGAGTACTTTGAAGTCGTTAAATAAGTCCTTCGTGGGGTGAATATAGTGTACTTTGTAAATAGTCCGCATTATCAATTTTTGAGCTTTAATTAATGGATCTAATATCGTGTTAGAGCATCCTCCCCAGACTATTATACCGTAAGATATAATTGATTGGCATAAAGAAAAGTATACCGTTTTTACTGTATTTTTATTTAGAATATTTCGTAATGACCTGAAGATATATGCCAGTTTCCGTATATGGTTTGTAACATTTATTACGTGATCTTCCCATCGTAGTTTATTGTCAATTATTACACCCAAATATTTAATGGAATCTACTCGTTCTAGTGGATTGCACAGACAACTAGAGTTATCTCTACAAGAATGTATTTTTAGTGTATGATTGATTGAAGGCTGACTCGGAATATTAAGACTAAACGTTATATATTTCGTTTTAGTTATGTTTAAGGTGAGTAGATTATCATCCAACCACTGTTTAATAATTTGCAATGTTAGATCCGCTCTGTGAAATGTTTCTTCCCATGTCTTACTTTTTAGTACTAAGGCAGTGTCATCGGCGAAAGTGATTATATTGCCATCAATAATAGATAGTTTACATAAGTCATTGATATAAATGAGAAAAAGTGTGGGACCGAGTACACTGCCCTGTGGCACACCAAAGTTAATGCTAGTTGAATGGGATGGTTTATGCGATGGTAGCTTAACACATTGCTTTCTGTCTGTGAGGTACGATTTGAACCAATCAAATGCCTTATTCTTTATTCCGATTTTTTTGAGCTTGGCAAGAAGGATTGGATGAGATACTGTATCAAATGCCTTAGCTAAATCCAGAAATATTGCCAGACATTTATCACCTTTGTCTAAGGCTTGTGTTATATGTGATGTTAGTTCTAAAATAGCTGAATCTGTATTGAGTCCTTCTCTAAAGCCATACTGGTTTGGCGAGAGTATGTTATATTTTGTAAGATGGTCGATAAGTCTTTTTTTTACTATTTTTTCAATAATTTTTGATAGTGATGATAATATAGAAATTGGTCTGTAGTTTGTTATGTCAGTAGGATTTCCGGACTTAAAAATTGGTTGAACTAGGGCAAGTTTGAGTTTGTTTGGGAATTCACCTTTAGTGAGACTGAGGTTTATGATATGTACTAATGGATGGATTATAAAGGGTTCAACTGTTTTTAGTATAGTTGAGGAAATTTTGTCATGATTGCACGAATGAGAGGGCTTTAACTGTCTAATGGTTTGAGAAATTTCATCGTAGTTGGTCGGGTTTAAGGTGAGTATATTATCTGTTTCACTGGCACATTGATTGATAATGTCGGCAAGGGCATTTTCATCGGTTGATGTCTTATTTAAAATCTTTGATGCTAGATTTTTACCGATATTGCAAAAGTATTCATTTATGTGATTGGTCACAGTGTCTGGATGGTCATTTAGGGAGGTGTCTTGGCCGTTGATGTTTAATTTATTGATTGGTTGTACTGGGTGATCAGTGTTAGATATTTCTTTGACGATATTCCAAATTTGTTTGTTATTATTACCGACTCTGGACAGTTTTTCTTTGTAGTAGTTTTCTTTTGTGGTTTTAATGATATTATTACATATATTTCTGTACTTTTTATAAAATATTTGGGCTTGAATGTCTGGATTATTGAGTAAGTTTTTGTGAAGCTTGTCCCGTTTTTTAATACAAAAAATTAGGCCATCTGTTATCCATGGTTTCAGTTTTTTATTTTTTGAATTATTCACATGGGATTCTTCAGTGACATCCTCAATATGTTGCAAGAGAGTTTCAGAGAAGGTATTAAAAGCAATGTCTACGTCTGTGGAGTTTAGAGTGGAGAGCCAATTTTCTAAAATAATTTTAGAAGTTAGTTTCTCGAGATTAATGTGTTTCTTTTTTATATTACTACGTGACGTTCCGGTAGTGGGTTTATTATGCATAAGACCAATTGCTATTGAGAAATGGTCTGTTATGGTTGATTGATATATAATTCCCTTTGCATTTTTTTTTGTTCGTAGAAATATGTGATCAATACATGAGTTACTAGTATCAGTTACTCTAGTAGGAGCATTAATATAAGAAATAAGCCCGTGTTGAGTCATGAGATTTTTATAGTCGAGAGTTTGTGATGCTTTTGGTTTAAGTAAATCTATGTTAATGTCACCGATCACCATTAGCTCTTCATTTGGTGTACAGTTAAATAAGGCCAAGTCTAAGGATTTAAGGAAGGATGAAATATTTTGGTGTTTAGGTGACCTGTATAGTGCAAGAATTGTGGTTTGGATGGTTTTTATTTTAAGGCAGTTGGCATTATCAATGATTAATTCAGAGATAATCGGGTCCAGCTCAGATTTTACATAGACAATTACTCCATCTGACTGTGTCTTATTATTTTGTGTATTGAAAACTGTAAATCCTGTAATGTTTTTGTGAGTGTAATTTGATTTGATCCAACATTCAGTTAAAATTATTATGTCAAAAATATTATTCAAATCGGCAAGTGTTACAAGAAGGTCATTATAGTTCTTATCAATGCTTCGAATGTTTGTTGAGAATATTTTTAATCGTTTATAGGGTTTTAGAATATTTATGCACTTTGAGGCATCATTGGTTTCAGGAGAAATCACGTTACCGTGGTTTTCTATTTGTAGATTAATATCAATCATTTCGTTTGACTAGTACCAGCTAATTGTATCACGAGCATGTATGAAGAGTATGGGTAAGTGTGATGAATAGATAAGAACAAGGTTAGTGAACAAAGATGTAATTAAAACAGAGTTAGAGCATTTCCAGTAACTTTCTTTCCAAGATTTAAATAGTATTGAGGTAAATGTATTAAGTGTTGTCAAGAAACAACCGCAAATATTAATACTGGTGAGAAATATTCGTGTTAATAAAAGTGGTATTATTTGTTTATATGGTGAGAATGTCGAAAGATAGGGTAAAACATTAGAATTTGTGACAGTAGTTATGTCAAAACTAGAGGAATCTGTTAAGGAAGGTATGAACACATTATTTTGGGTAAATACATTATTGATGATGGTGTAAATCATATAAAAACATGTGAGTAGGACAATACGTATGGAATGATCTACTGTTTTCTTATAGAATATTAAAGAGTCTTTAGTTTTTATCAAAATTAATAAACTATGGTAAGAGTAATTACAAGATAGATTAGCAATTTTTGCAGTAGTTATGCTGTTACAAGAAAGTACGAATATGTTAATTTGAATGGTTAATAAATGGAAAATAGTTGTATGGATCATACAAAAACATGTTAGGAAAAAAATATTTACAGAATGATCTATTTTTTTCTTGAATAATGTTAAAAAATAATGTGTTTGGATGATAAGAAGTAAAATATGGTGAAAATGTTTAACAACAATATTAGCAGTGATTACAAAAATTATGTTCATACAAGAGAAATCTACTAAAGAAGGTAAGAATACATTATTTAGAGTATTTAAATTGTCAAGAGTGATACGAGACAAAGAGAAACTTGCAAGGAAAATAATATTTACGGAATGAACAAATTTTTCCTTAAAGGGTACTGAAAAAACTCGAGTTTCAAACAAAGGAGATAAAATATAGTAAGAATAGTAAGTAGCAAGATTAGCAATTATTACAATAATCGTTCTGTTACAAGATAAAAATACTAAAGACAGTAAAGATGCATTATTTTTTGTATATACTTTGTTACTAGAGATCCGGCACATATAAAAACTTGCGAAAAAAAAGATATCAGCCGAATGATTATTATTATTATGTAGCACAGTAAAGAATGAAATACCTTTTATCAACCGTCACAGTGATTGACGTTTTTGTCGATCGAGATCAAGGACATTTTTTATTGTGATGATTTTGGAGGTGTCCTTTTTTCTCAGCAGAATACGCCCCGAAGCCGTCCAGGAGTGTTTATAATCGTTTTCTTTTGAAAATTTTTTTGTTTGCGAAAGTAGATATTTTCCTTTTTGTGTCAGGTGTTCGGACACATAAATACGTTTGGCTTCTTGTGACAGTCCTAGGTCCGCTGTGTTTAGTTTATTTGTGATGGTCGCAGTGGATTTTTTATATGCTTTAATTTTGTAAGAAAATCATCACGTGATTTAATATTATTGAAAGACACTATTAATGATCTGGGATTCTTCTCGGACAGTTTCGGTCCTAGCCTATGTATTTTCGTAATTTCAGATTGTAAGGGTAGTGCGGTATCTCCATAGTTAATAATTTTGGATATTTTTTTTAGTGTTTCAATATGATTTTCAGTGTTTGATTCTGGAATACCTCTTATATCGATATTTCATATTTGGTTTAGGTACTCCAGTCGGTCAATTTTGTCTTCTTGTTGGGATATGGTATTTTGTAGGATAGAATTACGCTTATTTAATTCCATCATATCAGTATTGACTGTTTTCTGTGATTGTTCAATGTCAATTATGCGCTTTTTTAAATCATCCTGTTGTTCCGATATAAATTGTATTGATTTAATAATTTCTTGATTTTGTAAGATGATCGATTCATATTTTTGGGCATATGAGTCTAGTTTTTTTTGAAACATGTAAGTATAAAAGGTCATGGAGGCAGTTTTACTATTTTGTGACGTGCGTCAAAGGATAGTTGCTAACTGTCTGTAAGTGACGTTAAAAATGTCGATGGCCAATGCAGAATCGTTAAGCAGTTGAGTCGCTCTATAGATTGGTAATTTCTGATAGGCAGAATTCCTCGCTATCGGAGTATAAAAAACTGCATGGGATCTCCCACGAGTATACTTGTTAGGCATACATAAGTTAACTTCTTTCAATATAAGCGGATTAAGTATAGTTCCAGAAATTAGTTTGAAAAAAATGCTTGCCTAAAAATATTTATTGGCGTGCTTCTAAGGTGTTGAAATCGAACATTCCTGTTAAGAACAAGGATGGATACATGAATGGACAATACTTATATTCCCTCACATATAGTAGGTAATGCATAAACCTTTTTTGTAGGAGAGTAGTTTTTTTATAACAGTTATGTTTGCCACCCCAGCAATTATATATGCAAGAACTGTTACTTGACTTCGACTGGCCACAAACGCCCACACTAGGAGGATTGTGCCACTCGATTGTTGGAGATTAAAAGAAGAGGTTGTTAACTTGTGGCTGGATGGCTCGACCGCAACCACGGAGAGCTCAGTTCTCAACGGGCGGCCAGCTGAAACCGACATATATGGGAGACTTCTGACGGGTGACCTCATGACGGCATGGATTTCGGGTTAGTTAAAATTTTAATACTGGACATTTCAGGGTGGCCACAAAAAACGGATGTCAAAATTCCCTGATAATTCCAGGTTTTCCAGGGCAGTTTCTATATTTTTCCCTGATATGTTTTATTTGGTATATCGTTCAAAATTTTATTTTTGAAACACGATTTTCATCTAGGCCAGAAAATTAGAACAGATACATAAATAAAGGGAATTTCTTCATCTAAAGCATTTATTATTTCTTTGCACCACAATGATCTATTCAAAACATAATACACTTGTTACAAATTTATGATATTTCGCCTGAAGACAATTTGTGTACAAATGAAAAGACCAGACAAAAATAAGTAAGTATTGACACTTTGTAAAAATGTTGATAATGATGATCTTTAAATTTTATAACGACCGTACTGGGTGTCCGACCCTTTTGACACTTTGTTGTAACTTTGCTAGCTTTTTCTTTACAGATTTCGCACCTACATAGTATAGGGGAAAAACCAAGGCGGGTGGTTTACGACATGATTGTGTTGCAAGGGCTATTTACGAAAATAATAATAAAAAAATACCTATTTATCTAGTTTGTCTTTGTCGGCATATCTTTTGTTACACAGGCCGCAAGTAAAAATAATAAAACACAACTTTGGGACTTCACAAATCGTAAATAACGAATTTTGTTTTATTTTTGGAATTCCCTGATATTTTAAGAATATGAAGAAATTCCCTGACATTTCCCTGATAATTCCCGGTTCGGTGAAATTCCCTGATAATTCCCGGTTTTCCAGGTCTGTGGCCACCCTGTTTGTGCCTAGTTTACCTTTTAAATTATGTGAGAACTTTCCATTTCTCGCTGGCGCCCTACTCTATTAACCAAGGTCAGTGAAACATGTTTGTAAATGTCACTATTACAATCTTTATGCTTCAATGTAAATTCCATCACGTTGGTGTTCCTTCGGACCCGCGGCACAAACCTGAGATTAAATTATTTTCAATTCCATAACTTTAGAGTCGCTCATGTTTGTTTTAGGTATTATTCTTGATAATACACTTCTTGTATTTTAGCTAATAAATACTTGTTCTTCTACATTACTCTTTCATTTGAATTTGCAGTTGGTTTTATGTCTATTGCCATTACCCTTGTTCTTTTCTATCACATGGCCCCAACATGGCTTAAACTATTAACATAAACATTTAATTGTTGCAATGGCGCGTAACATGTCAATTTGCGTAGCCCTGTATCTTTTAATTGTTACATGTTCAGAAAGGATTCAGATAATGGAGCTATATTCTGAATGATTGGCGAATAATAATAATGGCCACCAAGGTGCTGGAATGGAAATAGAACTTCGCTGCTCTCAGTCAATAATTTCAAAATGTACAATCTTACACAGGAATTAAAGATGATAATATTGTATGTAATATTGTATAGTCTTACCACCATGATAGCGATGCGTCCTCCCACATCTCCTACCACGTTAATTGGGGGCTTCTCCTTAGCCGGGTGCACGGGGACACCTACACCCACGTCCATTGTCCTAGACCTGTGAAAGTTATGACAAACGTATTATTAGTTTACATCCGTTGATAACAATGTACTTTAAACAATGACTATTATTTGAAAGCTATCTGCAGGAATTCACTCTGACAAATTGATTGCAGACAAAAGCAATAAATTGTCCCCAACTGATCGGAGCCTGTAGCAGTATGATAATCAATTGACAAATATTGTGTGACAAAAGAGAGGCGGGAAGGGCAAGAAGATGAGAAGGAAGAAGACGGCTTCTCGCAAGGGCAATAATATACTAAGGCATCTTCAAAAGCAACAAAACTGTTTACTTAATTGAAACTGACAGTTTGTGCGATGGGCGCTGGGCATATTTGTAATCATTATGGTGATAAAGTTTTATTTCTGCGCGTGTTATTTTTTAATATGTTGCAACATGTTTGCAATTTGAAATTTTATAATTGTTAATTATGGAAAAATGGCTTTACATATTTTTTTATTCTTTTATACTCAAAAGCTACGAACGAACTGATTAAAATACATAAAATGTGTTATCTATTAATTGAAATTACAAATAAATTTATTGACATATAAATACATTTGTGTATATGTTCACTGCAGTCAATGTTCAACAGCTAATATATCAAAAGTTACTTTTTCACATAATGCTGTTTTTTCACATAACGCTGTTTTTCTGCATAAGGGCTCAATTAATCCATCAATGCACATCAGGTCAACAGTCAAAGCTTTTACCGCTCTGCCACTGAGCTTGTAGCATGGTGGACATAATGAAATAAATACAAACATCTTAATCCATATTTTTTTTTTTATTTATTTTTTTTTTTTTTTTTTTTTTTTTTTTATTTATTATAAATTTTTAAAGATACAGGTATATGCAGTCCCACAAAGCTGTCACACATGACGGCTTGTCTGTAGGTTCTACAAATAATATATATAAAACATTTTTAATTTTTAATACATGTATGACACAAAATTATACAATAAACAATATCACAAAATAATATATATCAAAGTACCTACCTATATACAAATTATTTAGGCAGGTACGTTGAGATGTTCAGGAATACATCAATAATAATGTTCAGAGATACATTGATTCGTCGCTTATTAGCCAACGCTTAGTGTTTTTGGGGCAGGGTCTCTCATTATTCTGAGGTTTAAAATAATTATTAAATTTATTGAAAATCTCTGGTATTAAATATTTAAGCGTTCGGCTTCCATACTTATTTGTTACTCTTGGAATAATGAGGCCCTTATTTTCAGTGAATCTTGTTGTGTGATTATGCACCGGTTGCTTTTTATATTTGCTATCTCCCTCATTATCCATTATAATAATGTACCAAAGAAGACCCTTTATTGGAAGTAGGCCCTCAGAACCATACAGTAGTTTTAGATTACTTCTTTGTCTGTAGATATTCGGTGGTACAATTTTTTTTATTATAGCAATTTGTAAGTTTTGTATATATTTAATATAAATATTGCTTGAGTGCCCCCAAATTCGTATGCCATATCTGAGTATGGATTCGACCATAGAAAAATAAATTATTTTAAGAGTACAATGAGGCAAAACAAATTTCAGTTTATAAAAATTACTTGCAAAAGATCGGAGCTGGTTACAGATTTTAGCCACTTGTTTATCCCATTTAAATTTATTGTCTACTATTAGTCCCAGATAAGTATATTCGTTAGTAAAGTCAATTGTTTCACAGTGGCAAATATTTTCAATTTTTCTATGAATACATTCAGAATTATGAGCAATTATTTTGGGTATATTCCATATTCCCAGGCTTGGTGATTTTACATACATACATTTTGTTTTTTTAACATTAATAATTAAACCAACATCATGAGCCCATTTAAGTAGCTCGTTAAAGTCACTTTGCAATTGTTGAATAGCTATGATAGGATTTTCATTGGATACTACAAGTGCAGTATCGTCAGCAAAAATGAATCTAAAGGCCTTTTTAAAGAGTTTTGACATAACAATAACATATATAATGTACAATTTTGGACCTAAAATTGATCCTTGCGGTACTCCTGATTTAATATGTCTTCCTTTACTCATATCATTTAAAATCTTTACGTTCATTTTTCTATTAGTTAAGTAGTTTTTAAAGAATGAGAGGAGTTTACCCCGGATTCCAATGTTTTCAAGAACCTTAATTAATTGTATATGGCTGAGAGTGTCAAAAGCTTTTGAGTAGTCAATAAAAAGCACCAGTACATGTTTTTTAGAATTAAGTTGAGAATTTATAAAATCAGAAAATTTTTCCAGCAATTTATCACAACTTTTTTTTTTCTGGAACCCGTACTGGCATTCATCTATAATATTCAAATTATTCAAATATTTATCTAAATTTATCGAAATATATTTTTCTAAAATTTTTTCTAGTGCCGGGAGAATAGAAATTGGCCTGTAATTGTTAATTTCGGAGTGATCTCCATTTTTGAAAATAGGTCTTACAATGCTATTTTTTAATTCATCGGGGATGAGGCTGGTATCGATTATTCTGTTGATAAAGTGAGCAATAACAGGGCTAAGTAATTTGACATGTTTTTTTAAATCAAACATACGAATTAGATCTATGCCCGGTGACTTTGAATTTTTCATACCTCCGATAATATATTCAATTTGCTTAGCATTAGCTCTAGGTAAGTACATTGAATGCGGTAGGGATTCTTGCAAGTGATTAGACGCTCGGAAATCACATTCATGTAACAACTTATTAACTCCTTCATCAAAAAAGTTAGCAAAATTTTCTGCCACTGCATCAGAAGATTGTGACTTTAGGAAATATTTAGATAAGACTTCATCGCAACCAGATTTATTTTTCCTACCCAAAATTGTATTAATTTCATTCCATGTTTTTTTAATGTTCTTGAAACAGTGATTAAATTTGTTATTATAGTATGCCTTTTTTGTGTTTAATATTTGTTTATTAAGTTTATTTCTATATTTTTTGAAAGAGATTTCATATTTTTTATTATTAGGCGTGTTTTTCCACTTTTTCCACATGTCATCTCGTATTAGAATACTTTCAGCGAGACTGTCATTCATCCAAGTTTTTTGGTTATTTCGAAATTTTTTTGTTTTTAATTTTGTAAAGGTACTTTTTTCATAAATATTTTTAAAAATCGATTTTAATTCTGCATAAATAATGTTTGGTTCAGACAATTTTAACATTGCATTCCAATCGGTGATTTCGATCAATAAATCAATCCTTTTGTCCGATAGTGCAGTGTAATACTCTTGGTGCGATTTGTCGACGGTACATTTATCATAGTAACAGAAGTTAATACTAGCTGCAGTTAGGTAGTGGTCAGCTATTATTGAATCGCATACGCATGAACTGATTTCGGTCGTCTCCTTCACTCTTACATAGATATGGTCTAAACATGAAGCCGTTACATAATTAGTCAATATCGCTTCTCTAGTCACATCATTTATACATCTGGTCATTCCAAAATGAGACATGAGGTTTTCATATTGCATAGTTATGGGTTCGTGTACATTTAATAAGTTAATATTCGTATCACCTAGAACCAATACGGATTCTTTTATATCAATATTTCCCAATATTGTCTCCAGCTCATCAAGAAATAATTTTTTTTTTGTATTTGGCGGTCTATATATTGCTAAAAGATGTAAGCGAATATGTTTGTTTACTGAAATGGTTCCGTAAACGCATTCAAAATTATTAGTCATAATATTTATTTTTTCAAATGTAAGGTGATCTTTCACGTACACAATAATACCGCCACCCGATCTTTTTGTTCGACAAAAATGGTACGAATTAAATCCCGGTAATTTATAAAGATTTATATTATTTTCATTAATAGACGTTTCGCATAGCGAAATTAAGTCGATGTTTCTCAAAGAGCTAGAAACAATTAATAGTAAAGTGTCCAATAGTAGGCAAAATGGTGCCATTTGATATAAAATAGAAAACGTTAACAACATACAACTAAAGGGTGATCCAATTCCTGTTTTAAAACTTTAATTTATGAAAAAACACACAAAATTTAACATTATCATATTTTTCTTTTTTATTAATCGAATATTTGGTATCATTTTTTTTTAATTTTTTTTTTTATTTATTATAAATTTTTAAAGATACAAGTTTTATGCAGTCCCACAAAGCTGTCACACATGACGGCTTGTCTGTAGGTTCTACAAATAATATATATAAACATTTTTAATTTTTAATACATGTATGACACAAAATTATACAATAAACAATATCACAAAATAATATATATCAAAGTACCTACCTATATACAAATTATTTAGGCAGGTACGTTGAGATGTTCAGGAATACATCAATAATAATGTTCAGAGATACATTGATTCATCGCTTATTAGCCAACGCTTAGGACGGGTTGTTTCGGAGAATTTGAACAATTCATCAAATTTCAACGTTCATTTTCAGGTTCTGTGGAAGATTTTTTCAAGTTCTGTTTTTATTTCAGTTCTGTCAAGCAACTAGCCTATAATGATATAATAACAGAACTTGAATAGGACTTTCACAGAGCCCGAAAACGAACGTTGAAATTTGATGAATTCTTCAAATTCTCCGAAACAACCCGTCCTTAGTGTTTTTGGGGCAGGGTCTCTCATTATTCTGAGGTTTAAAAGAATTATTAAATTTATTGAAAATCTCTGGTATTAAATATTTAAGCGTTCGGCTTCCATACTTATTTGTTACTCTTGGAATAATGAGGCCCTTATTTTCAGTGAATCTTGTTGTGTGATTATGCACCGGTTGCTTTTTATATTTTAATTAATTATGTCAAACAAATGGCCGCCTCTGAAACTTCTGCAGCAGTTGATTAGTTCGAGATAATTTTCAATCATTTTTTATTAAGTTTCGGGGGCTATCTCGGCTCTTAAATAGTTAATACTTGGCGGATGTTAATTTTGAGGTGATCCAATGTTGCAGGTTTATTGGCATAGACGCGACTCCAATAAAACCCACAAAAAATATCCAATGGCGTTAAAGCGCTTATTGTTCAATTGTTCGCTCAGTAAGACAATTAAATTGACCATAATCTTTCCGTAAACGTCGATACACAGTTTGTACAGAATTGTTATTGCTGTAGAATAATTGAACAATTTTAACGCATTGAGCGCTGGTCAAATAATCCATTCAGTAAATGTGTTAATCAAACTAATGTTAAACGTGCTAAACGAGCGCCATTAATAACAGTAGCCTAATTTACAATGTTACCAATATATGAAACTCAAATTGGATCATGCTTTATCTTTTGTATGTTATTTCCAGACTTGATATTTTTTTGATTAGCAAATAAAACACTTTTATTAAATATTTTATATTATTCCAAGGCGATCGATCATAAGCTGATAAGCCATCCAAAACTAATGTGATATTACAATGGCTTGTAAATGATGAAACATTTGTAAAAAAACAGGTCGAACTAAAGTAGGTTCTGTAAACAAGTTATACTTATTTTACTAGTTGGTTGTTTTACTTAAGATTTCCAATTGTGTATGTTGATAGTTTTAGTAATGAATGCTTGACGTTATATTGTTCAAATTATGTACTATTACCGCTAACTAGTAAAAAAAAAAAAAAACTTTTTGTAGAGTTGAGGAATTCCGCTGGCTTATAATATGATTACAAAACTAGACGTACTTCGTTAAAAACAGACTTATACAATATTAATTTGTAGAGTCTCATGAATTGGTAGTATTAATTACCTGGGCAGTGTAGGGGGTGAGTACCTCCCGTCGACCTCGTCACTCTCCGACTCCTTCTGCTCTCCGTGTATCACTGCGATTCCCAGTCGGAGTCGTTCAGCGTAGGATGTGGCCTTCTTGGCCGAGCCCGGATTCCTCGCAACAATCACGGCATTGCGGTAGTCGGGAATCTAAACAAATATACTTACATACTTAACAATTTTTTTAATACTGGCCCATTCAACGCAATCTATCCCACCACGTGGAACGTATTGACACAATGTATGATTGTGTTTTAGTGAATTTTCTTGGATCACATTTGTAGATCAGGTTAACCCTTTCACACCCGCATTATTGTTTCCACATATATAAAATATGTAATGCTCGATAATACCTCAGAAATTTATTTGAAAATTTTTGTTATTTTTTTTTTTTTTTAGAAATTATTCTATATGTTAATTTGGATTAACATTGGGCGTCAGAGGCTATTTTTTAAATAGTAATTTGATTACAATACATCGACTTTTCTCAACTTTCTATAAATATAACTTTGCTTTATTTACAATATCAGGTGTTATTATTTGGATCTGATGTTAATCTTAGTATTAGCATTTGATTTTTATTTTTTTTGTATATAGTAATACTATTATCCATGTATTATGTTACACTTAAATACATAAAATTTCCTCTGTAAAAGCCCGATAGGGCGTTAATGAATAATAAATAAATAATATGCATGTATTATGAATAAACCTTCCAGGAGAAATTCTCTAAATGATAGTGGAAACCCTATCAAAATCCGTTGTGTAGTTTACATGAACTAAGCGCACAAACAGACAGACGCTGGATAGCAACTTACTACCAATCGCTCGAGTAGATACAAGGCAAATAATGAGTTGCTTTCAATATAACAAGAAAACTTACGCATTCTTGGATATACTGCAGCAGGAAGGGAGAAGCTCGTAGATTATCAACAGGACAGTCGAAGAAGCCTTGAATCTCCTTCTGGTGCAGGTCCATGGTGATGACGTGCGTGAGGCCGGACTTGCACATCATCTTGGCGAGCAGCTTGCTGACGATGCAGCCACGCTTGCGCATCTTGCACTGCTTGCTGTAGGGCAGGTAGGGGATCACCCCCACGATGGACTTGGCCGATGAGGTCTTGCAGGCGTATGCCATGATCAGCAGCTCCATGATGTTGTTGTTTACATCTCTGGAAAAATGGACAAATTAATTTTTTTTTAAATGCTGTTTGACCGTTTGAAGTCAGGCGTATCCGCCACGGAGATTAACATTTGCAGCCGTCAAAGTCCGGCATATCCCCAGCGGATATATTAGCAGCTCAATCACACTCGACTTGATTTTATGGTATTTTGAACCTTAAATACTCCTAGTAGCATACTAAAATATACTTTATACTCTTGGCATGTAAATAATGTTTTTGTTTTACCATTTGTACAACGATATATGGAAAACATTGTATAATTGTGTTTATATTTTATTTTATATGTTTTTTATATTTTCTTATTCATTACCACCATAATACGGGCATTTGCCTTGTTTGGGGTATTTATAAAAAATAAATAAATATTTACTCATACAATTCTAGTTTGTCGTTTCGTCACTTGTAAATATATTAATTTCATCTATGAAAAAGTGCAATGCTATAGTGAAAATGTCATTCACCTCGCAACAAACTTGTTGTGTTTGTTTATATCATGTTTAGGGAAGCAGGTATGGGTACCACCACTCCGGGAACCATTACTTGGATAACCATCATCTGTCACAGATCACCCCAACTGGTTCGCTACTTTTAGTGACTTAGTAGGAGTGCCTGGGTTCATGGGACGAGGTTTGTCCAAGTCTTGGTGGCGGCAGATTTTTAGTATGCAAATATAATTAAATACAATATTAGAACCTGAGTGAAATAAAAACTTGGCCGATCACACATCTTCCGTCTTGTTCATCTCTCTTCAGCTTGGTAGTGAAGTCACAACCATAGTCTGACTCCTACAAGACTATGGAGACATTTATAAAAGTATAATTATAGAGGTATTCTTAGAGAATGCCAAGATTACAGCTACCTACTTTATTCATTAAATTTATTAAAATGATCAGAACAAAGAATTATTTGTGATATAAAATTTATTTTTTGTTCGTTTAAAATTATTGAATCGATGTTGAATATCCCTGAATTTCTATACATATTTAATTTCGTTCCATGTTCCTGGCAGGACAGTTACAAGATAGTAAATACCGTATTATTGCAACAATTTTTCTTCAAAGTACGCCTATGAAACGAATGCTAAATTCGGGATGTTGTTGATATATTTTTTTATTTTTTTTTTATTTAATAATTGTATGTTTTTTACAATAAATATACAATTATACATATTATACAGTGTTATAAAGTTAAATAATAATAGCTTTTCTTCACCATAAAGAGACGAGGCTCTTGTGTTTGGTGAGTGAATCCTAGCTCAATTATGGAATCATGTAAGTAAGTAAATAATATATTTGCAAAACCAAAGGGATAAGTAAGAAATAGGCAAGATTTATCAATAATACAGTTTCAAGATTTGAAGGAAATAATAATAAGAGTAAGATATGGACTTTTATAGTAGTTTAAGGTAATTTTTTAGTTTTATTTTAAATTACTGAATATCTTCAATATTTTTTAGATATAATGGAAGGATGTTAAAATATGTTATACCTAGATAGAGATAGGTATTTTGTGTTTGCTTTGTATTAAGTTTTGGGATTTTGATAGTTTTTTGATATCTTGCTGATGAATTGAATTGTAAGTTATTTAACTGTATTTCTTTATAAATTTGTAGAATTGAATATTTTTTATATATATTGTCTATTGTGGGTACATTGAATATTGAAAAGAGAATCTCAGTAGAAAATTTGGATGGTTTTTTCAATATTACTTTAATTATCAATCTTTGAACTATTTTAAGTGGATTTAATATATTGTTATAAGTTCCTCCCCAGCCAATAATTCCATATTGTAATATAGATTGTACAATTGCATAGTACACTCTTTTTAGGTTTTCTAGTCTAAGAATATTTCTAAGTCATGGTTTTTTCAATATTACTTTAATTATCAATCTTTGAACTATTTTAAGTGGATTTAATATATTGTTATAAGTTCCTCCCCAGCCAATAATTCCATATTGTAATATAGATTGTACATTGCATAGTACACTCTTTTTAGGTTTTCTAGTCTAAGAATATTTCTAAGTCTTATAAATATATAAATACATTTTCTAATTCTTTTGACAAGTTCACAAATCTGTTTTTTCCATTTAAAATGTTGATCTATATATCTACAAAGATATTTAATTTCAGAAGTTAGACTAAGTATAGAACATTCTTGATTGCAATTAGTTCTGTTACATTTAAGTTGATGTATTATAATTTTTAATTCTGGTATTGATTTAAATTTGTTGATAGAGAATGGGATACATTTTGTTTTTTCAGTATTTAATGAGAGGAGGTTTTTATCGAACCAATTTTTCAGTATATTAATATCAGTATTTGCTAAGTTATTAACATTATTCCAATCAGTACCTTCAATTATTATGACAGTGTCATCAGCATAAGATATTATTTTTCCATTTAATCTTTGATTGAATATGTCATTTACATAAATGACAAACAGTAACGGTCCCAGGACTGTACCTTGAGGTATGCCGAAGTGACTTGTTTTTGGTTGACTAAGTACATCGTTGATTTTTACGACTTGAGGGCGTTTGAAAAGGTAGCTTTTTATCCATTCTATAGCTGTACCACTTAATCCAATGTTTCTTAATTTACTTATAAGTTTGTCGTGTGATATGCTATCAAAAGCTTTTTTAAAATCTATGAAAATTCCAATGCATTTTAATGATTTATCTAATGAATTATGAACAAGACTAGTTAATTTTGCAATTGCATCCTGAGTGCTTCTACCTTCCATAAAACCGAACTGATTTTCATTAATTAATTTATTACATTTTACAAATTGGTTTATTATTTTTTTTAACTATCTTTTCAAAAATTTTTGCTATGTTCGAGATTACTGATATGGGTCGGTAATTGCTAACTTCTTCTGGGTTACCAGATTTAAATATTGGAGTAATGGTAGTTTGTTTGTAGATTGATAGAAACACTCCGCTTTGGAAACTTACATTCATTATGTGTTTTAACGGTTTAGAAATTTGATTTTTAATATTTTTTAAAATATTAACTGTTATTCCATCAAAACCCGGGGCAGAACCTCCTTGCATACCGTTTATAATTGATATTATTTCGTTCTCTGTGGTGACTTGTAATGTTGCTATATTATTGTCAGTATCAATACTACAGTCTGGAAATGTTATATTTGGGTCAGTATGAATGAGATTGGCAAGATTTTCCCCTACGTTCGCAAAGAAGGTGTTAAATATGTTTGCAGCTTTTGAGGGATTTTCTTTACAACATGTTGTCATGAAATATAGTAGCGATGTTGTTATTCTTGTTTTTTTTCTTGTCAATTATTTCATTTATAACTGTCCACACTCTTTTACTATCATTTTCAGCCTGATTCAACTTTTGTTTATAATACTTTTGTTTTGTGTTTTTTATAATATATGAAAGTTTGTTTTTATATGCTTTAAAATGATTTAGTAAATTTTTATTATTTGGTTGTTGAGTAGTTAATTTGTAAAGAGCTTGCTTATGTCGTACAGATACTACTAAACCATGAGTAATCCATGGTTTTATAGGTTTCAAGTTCGACACTTTGGATTTGGTTATTATATTATTATTTGTCGAGTCATTTATGCATTTAGATATTTTTTCTTCAAACATTTTACAACATATATATTGACATCATTACATTGTAATAATTTATTCCAATTTTCTGATTCTAATTGGTGTTTTAATGTATCCATATTAAGTACTTTTTTTGAGTAATTATTTTGTTTATCAATATTGCAATATAAGCTGGCATTTTTTGATGTTTTCTTTTCATCGAGTAGAGCTGATTTATTTGGTGAAATTGTTTAACTCTGGACGTGTAAAAGAGCGTTGATTCGATGAATGACGGTGTCAAATTGTATTGATACTTCTATTTTATTTCCTACTATGCACCTATATTAGGGTGTCCCAAAAAAATTAAAGTTGTTATTTTTTAACGCATACCCTCTAATTTTGTTTGAATAATGACAAAACACATATAAAAAAAATTTCGTTTACTTTGGACAACTGCAACCCGTGCCGACTAGCATCGAAAGATGTCAGTACTTGTACATTAAGACGCCAGCGAGCAAACGTGTTGATGAGCTTGTAATTACTTGCTATTTTGTTAGTAAACGAAAATCACTCGTTCAAGCAAGATGTTGTTAGATTTACGCACTTCTAAAAAGAGTATATTTTTAATAGGAGTCGTAAAACACCAAATATCGGGTTCTAAACTGCCATCTAATGGACAAGTTCTTGAAGTTTTGCTCTACAATATCCGGAAAGTGAATTTAACTGTCAATATATACCAAATATAGCCATAGTTGGTATTAAAAGCTGTGTTTGAAATAAAAATCAGTCAAGTGACTACAAGCCCTGACATACCACTCTTCAAAAAGTTTCGAGATAACTGTAAAAATGTTGATCCCGATAAAATTCAGTGCTACAGAGAAAATCTCACATTGCACCTAACCGCTTCCGAAATCGATGATTTGCTTGACTTTTACCGTACTGCACTGACAACAAAAATACTTGGAGATGACTATTGAGAGTTTTTAGAGCTCTGTGTGATAGTTTTAGGAGGAGATACAGCGAGAAAATTTAAGATTCGGCCTCCAGGTGCTCGATGGATGGCAAAGGCGCTTTATTCCTTGAAAATATCATTAATTTGTGCGCAATTTAAAATTACCGGTAAGGATAAGGCGGCACTTTTAGACGTTTGCCTGTTCATAGTAACATCCTATGTCAAGCCATGGTTACAATATATTATAGCAGTTAAAGCACCTTACCTTGCTTTTTGAAATCGATGAAGGCTTAGGAAAAAATTGATGAAAACATCTCAATGGCAGCTTTATTTCTGTTCAGTAAGCAGTTATGGTATTTGACCGATGAAGAATCTATTTTATCAATCTATTGGATCAAACAACTAAAATAAAAATGCTCGAAATATCAAAAAAAATAATTTATCAACCCATGACAAACGTTACATCCCATCGAAGGAAGATCTCGATGGTAAATTGTATGGTAAGTTTATTAAGTAGTTTAAAATATGTTTTGTATTGAGGTTTTTGTTCATATCATAATTTAGTGACTTTTGTTTCAGAGAAAAATATTTACGACTTCATTTTAGTCAAGAGCAAGTATTTGTTTGATCGTTTGAAAACAGATGCCAGTTTTCTTAACGAATTCCCTACGATGTGGTCAAATAATGCTTCTTATCAAGAAGTCAGAAAGAAGGTGTCGCCGCTGAGGGTAGTGAATGATACAGCTGAAAGAACTGTTAAGTTAATGCAAGATTTTCACGTCTCAATCTCACGGTCGAAAAGGAACAAAAATAATTTTTGTTACGATGCGTTCAGGAACACCGGAAGATTTATCCTGACTGTAAAAAACAAACTATGAAGAAAATTTTGAATCAATAAAACATTTTTAAATATAAAATACTACATAATTGAACATTTGTGCATTTTTAAATTTTATTTATCCGACAAAAATGAAAGTTGAAAATCCTTCCATATTAACTCTGTACCATATGTTTGGCATCAAGTCGGCACGGGTTGCCGGTGTTTAATCAAAATAATATTTATTGTATGAGTTACTGGGATCAAATGGAATAAAATAAGAGGGTATACATATTTAAATTCAATTCTTTCGTGTGCAATTTTGACAGCCTTCGTGGTAAGGCTCTCGACCAATATAAGATATATTTGAGGCATGTTCCAGAGTGGAAGATACTCTCAGTGTCATCCTGGTGAAAGACCGCCATTCAGAATTGAAACATTGCTTGAAATGGCTTTGGCCGTGTTTGCCATCTCCTTCCCCTCCCCACTAATTTCAACCTCACAAAATATCCCAATTGGGGATGCCATAGTCTCACTGGCTCTAGACAGTTGGGACTTTAGTACAGTTTCTATATACAGTGGAACCTCTCATAACGAGCACCTCTTATAACGAGTAATTCGCATAACGAGCAAAACAAATGATGAAAAAAATGCTCCCTTAACGAGCGACATTTCGCATAACGAGTAACACTGGTCTGAGGCAGTCAACTCTTAGATCAGCAACATCAGCAGCTGTAGGCAGACTGGTGGAACCTAAGCGCAAGCCAAATACTAAGTTTGGTGATTGCGCTTTCGGAGTATCTGGGCCGAAGGCTTGGAATAAACTCCCTCCGGAACTAAGATCCATAACAAGTCCAACAGAATTCAGGTCTAAACTTACCTTTTTAAGCTGTCATACCCTTAAATTAAATATACCATTCCTGAGAGAAAGTCCAGTTATATCCAATTATGTCCTAAATCCTGTATCTAAATTTCGCTAATAAACAATTATTTGATGTTAATTAAGTGTTAAACTCAAGTGACCTACCAGGTAAGTATTTTACTGTATATTATCTCCATAAATAGTTAGTAATAACATAGATAATTGTAGAAATGTATTATATATTTGTACAGCGCCCTTGAGGTGATTTTGCACAAAAACGGCGCTATACAAATTATCCAAATATTATTATTAACGCAGGAAGGGCAAGTCCCATCTTCACATCACTCACTTATGAGCCGGGACTTAGTGCCAGTCTCTGGTTAGCACTCGTTCTGCTAGAATGTTTTTTTTTTCCAAACTTGTGTTCAGATATTTTTTGTATTTTTATTTGTAGTGAATTTAACCCGCGGCTTTTTTACACCAAGACGGCTGGAATGTCAAACAAACATTTACTCTTACTTTGCAAAATAAATACTTAACAGAAATGCTGAAATGCATGGAAAACTGTTGCATCACCCTATAAGAAGGTGGCTATGAGTTCTACAAATTTATTCAATGATAGTGCTGTCGCATTTTCACCAAATATAAAGTGTCGGCAAAAAAAAATGTGTCTAGACAGCTTTCTAGTAAAAAATAATTAATTATTTGTCATAAATTCATAAATAATAAACAAGTTATTTCGATTTTTTTTACTGTCTTTTGCAAATCGAAATCGCATTCCAGGTTATTACGTTCCTTAACAATTTATAAATATGTAATTTTATTTGAATAAACGTTAAAAATAAAAATAAATTGTGTTTTTTTGGCATGGAATGCATTATAGTATTTTACATTGATTTATATGGGAAAAATTGTTTTGCTTGATGAGTGTTTCACATAACAAGTAAGATTCTGGAACGAATTAAACTCGTTATGAGAGGTTCCATTGTATATATATGCAGTTATGTATACTTTTTAAATATGTCCATATTAGGACCTACTAATACCTATCCATTCATTCAACTGCAGTACAAGATGGGTCGAGAAAGTCCGGCCGATGAGGTCAGAAGGTCTCCCTCAACCATTCTCTCTCTATCTGGCCCGCCATGCAGCAGGTGCGCAGACGTATACGCCGCCCAGACCTTGACAAACCTCACCCCCATGAACCCGGGCACCCTTGTCAAGTCACCAAACATAGCTTACCACTTGGGGTGACCAATGGCAGAGGTGTTGGTTATCTAATAAATGCTTCCCGAGGCGGCGGTACCCATATAACTGTAATATAAGTTGCCACTCATATTACATTAACCAACTTGTTAATACTGTTAGTATTTGGTATATCTTACTTGGTGCCCGTTTGGACTATGTAAATGTCTTTTCCTCGGACAGAATCTCCTATCTCCACCACCGTCTCCCGGTTCGTCTTGTGGAACACGGCACAGCCTCCATTCTTTACACCAAGACGGCTGGAATATCAAACAAACATTTACTCTTACTTTGCAAAATAAATACTTAACAGAAAACATAATACATTCAATAGAATAATAAAAATTTAAACAATATTAATATTTGATTAATTTTGTAGTGGGTAAAATTGCGGTACTTTGTTGTAAACTAATAGAAACAACTCTGTATTTCAAGGGAGATGGAAAAACCACAAAATAGGTTATTAGCTTCTTAGTTTGGGTTATTTTAATAATTTATGCGTATTTCCCAACCTTCAAACTTAACCTATGATGAAGGTCAGATTGGTCGAAACTGTTGAAAAAAAAAATTCCTTTAATGCATCTTTTACCATCTCCGCCGATGTAAATGTTTCTAGAGTAAATATTTCCATAACAGCCACACTTTTAATATGCACAGATTATCACACATCTAAATACGCATAAATAAATTACTTAATTAACCCAAACTAAGAAACTAATAATCTATGCTTTATGCATGTAAATAGTTGTTTCTTGTAGCAATTGTTGAAACAAAGCGCAATTTCCATAATCTGTGCTTAAAAGTACGGCGTTTAGGTTAATAATTACTATTTCTAGTAGTTATTAAGTTAAAACCAAGCGTTATTTAAAAAAATTGCATATTTAGTGTGCAACGGAGTAATGCAATTTTATCTTACTGTGTATTGCATTAGGGTAATCGATAACACAAAACCAACATTAACAGAAGTGTAAATATCCACAATCATTCATTTTGCAATTGAATAAATTTGTTCAATTCATTGTTCCATTTCTAACCTTTAAATTTGACAAGTTTGCAAGTTGTCAAAAAGAGCGAGTCAATAAATTGTACAATGGTACCTACATACAAGGAATATTATGAATTCGTACTTGGGACAGATAAGTGAACACATTTTCCTTACCTAGCAATCAAATTAGCGAGCTCAACATGTGAGTTACCGCCAATCAGAACAATATCAGAAGTAATTGGCCCCTCCATTGCATTTGCTCCACGAGGAATCCGAAATCCTCTATACCTAAGAAATAATGAACGATTATTATTGGTGGTTAAGTAACGGCTAATTTGATATAATGTATGTGCAAAACATGCTTCATTCCAATGCCGGAAAAAAGTTTGAAGGATTTCGAGAAAAACATTAGTTGTGAACGACAAACACGCAAATAATATAACACAAATAATGTTAAAACTTAAAACAAACTCCAAACGCCGGTGGTAACTACAGGGGGGATCATGTACGTTGCAGAATGGAAAGCCGTAGCGTATTATTAAATCGATGGTAAACAAGTGGTTGAGTCACAAGGCAAATCACGAGCATAGAAAATTGAAAGTAAAGAACCTTGTTTTGCTGATAAACATAATTTTATATATAATTTATACCTCCTAAAATAATTATTGTATTATTAATAATTAACAAACGGAATAACGATGCACGCACTCGCACTCCGGTGACAGCAAATCGACAAATAATATTAATCATAGATTAATAGCATAACTGACATGTGCACAAAATCATTGAGTCAGTTTTACTAGACGGTGTTGTCATCACATCTTTCTGCCAAAATCGACTTCATAGTGAGTCGCTGATTACTAAAAAAAATGAAATACCATAATATAACTATGCTTAAGGGAGTTTAATATTAATACTATGCATGTAAAAGAAAAGGAGGAACGAGTACAAAATAAAAGAAGTTACTTAATTACAAACACTATTAAAAATTTATTTAAAAAATGTATAAAGTTAAGGGTTAGTCTTAATCTAGGCTTAATACTAGGCTTAAATTGTAAGTCTTAAAATTAATTGTCCTTTTACTTAATCCTAAATTATTTTTTATTCAATATCTTAACATACAAAAATTATTCAGGCACTTCCCTTTACGATGATGCTGGATCCTTCACATTTGCACTTATTACTGATAACACAAGCGGCAACTTGGGCTGGTTCCGAAGGATGGAATTAGTTCAGCCTGGGCCAAGGCTCCGAAGGGCGGAGTCGGCAAGCAGCAACTCCTGAGAGGGAAGCTTCCTGGTCGGAAGAGCCTCGGCGACCGCTCCAAGGGGAGGGCAGGAGGTTTCTTGGCGGGCGAGGAACCTCCTGCTCCTGAGGCGAGAGGGTGACTGTTTGCTCCTGAGGAGAGATGGGAACTGTTAATAGCCGGTTGCGTGAATCAGTGGTCTTCAGCCGCGCGATCCGGCGACCGTAGCACGCCTGTGGTGGGGTGCTGGAACTATAGTGGTTCCGCTTTACACCACTTCTGTATGTTGTTCGGGTCCATGGCGCTGGCATTGCACATTCTCACCGCTAGATTTATTATTATTTTAAACTTACATTTTAAATACGACCTTCAAACAATTGCAATATAGTCTAGCCTTGGGCGAAGGTTTTTATTGCCCTTGAGTCGCTGGCTTAACGTTTTCCCATTTCAGATTTACGACTTGATGAGGGTCTAGAGCTAAATCTGCAGACTAATGGGTGTATTTCTAAGTTAGCTTTCTAATTTTTTATTTCGGTTGCCGGCCAAGCTATTCACTAAATATTTAAGGTTTAATAATGCGAACTGCAGCCTCAATCTGCGTGTGAAATTACAGAGACATATGCGGGCGCACGTGTTCAATTTGGTCTTTTTGTGAATTCAAGTCACGTAGATACCTAGGGACATATCAACCATTATGCCCTGACAGAGCGATTTAATTGAACCACAAAAAATGAACAGGATTTAGTACAGACGTTTCAATTTAATTCGAACCGATATTGTTAATCATGATGGCGTCAAGTGAAGTATTTATTTATGAGTGAAGTTATCGCTGCGTGCGTCAAAAAACGTCATATGTGGGCCAGAAAATGGATTATAAGGAGAAACGAATCGGGTGCTTCTAACCCTATACTGAGAGAGATGGCGTTCGAAGGCTATCGCAATCATTTGCGAATTTTGGAAGAGCAATTTGATGAACTGTTAATCTGTTAGTAATATTAGAATAAATGCTTATATTTTGAACTATTGATGACAATATTAGTGATTCCTAAACGAAAATCTGAAACAGAAAAAGATACGGTCACATCTAGGACTCGAACCCAGGACCCTTGTCTTGCCGGCGCACCGCTCTACCAACTGAGGAGCTAATATAATATTTAACAATAACATACTTCTAATTAGAACTACCAACATTGTCTTCATTTTTCTCACCGCACATTTTTACTGGCAACCACCTTTATGTATGAAGTGGAATATAATATTATTTATTTTACGTTAATAAATTATGGAAAATATAGAATATTTAATAATATGAATACATAAAAATATATTATACAACATGTCTCAAACTTCAGCTCCAACCTTTCAAGGGTAGGTTTTTTTTTAATCATAAATTAAATACTTTACGTTATTTCATAAGATTGAGATTGAGTGTGCTGAAGTAGATATTTTCGTCGATAATCTATACAGATTCAAAAAAATGTTCTGCTAAATAATATGTTTAGATAATTATATTATGTATCACTGTAACTCTCCTAGTATTATTTGTCATTTTACCGAGCTTATGTATAATTTTATATTATTATTTGTTTGGTTTATTAATTGTGCGTAACCTGTATTTAATTGCATTTTTACCTGTATGTATGTAATTTGTAGATTTTTATCTGTAACTTAACTGAGTTTTTGTAACTGGATAGTTCTCACGTAAGCGAGAACATCTGTAAAAACCCAGTACAAATAAATAAACCTAGTATAATCAACATTTATAAGCAATAATTAGTCACCTGAAATATCAATACAAATTGAAAATATCTCCCGAGTAGAAATAAATGCCGTCAACGGGAATTGAACCCGTGCCTTCTGATGTCCGGTCAGGTGCTCTGAAACCACTGAGCTATGTCGTCTTATTTCCAACCCGCCAAATAATTAAATATGTACTAGTACCTCAATCAACAATTACTGCTTATTATATTTTTTCCACCTGTAAACAACCAACTTTTTTTTTGTAGGAAAGGCTTTGTTAGTGCTAAATTTCCCACTAGATGGCGTCGAGACATATTATATTGGTGAAATATTTTTGACTTGTCATATATTATTATTTTAGATAAACTAATGTTTATAAGACAAGGTTTTATGCAAAGCATAAAGAGTAACAAATATTATAAGCAATAATTAGTCACCTGAAATATCCAACCCGACGGTTTGAGTTTCTCCAAAACGTTCCAAGTACCGCCCCCAAATATGCATTACATACTCGAACAGATCGCCACATCATCGTTTTTGACGAAATCCATATTGCCGATCGCTTAGGATGTTCGTTATTATTAACCACCATTTCCGATACCTTTGAGAGTATGGAAGTGATGGCTATGGGGCAGTAATTGATCAGAGCGGTCACTCTTCTTACGGATTGGGTGGACGATCGCTCTTTTCTAAAGATCTGGCACCATTCTACTTTTGAGTGAGAGTTTAAATAATTTAGAAAGCACCGGGGTTAATTCTGCAAATCGCCTCTGGACCAGGGCAGGTATTCCATTTGGCTTTATCGATTTTCAACTCGTTCAAGATCCGGAGATTTGTTCCGGATCTTTGGTTCCTTCATTTGGAAAGCTGTGTTTTTTAGTCTGGCTGTCATTTGACTGTAGTGACATATTATGGCGTGTGATCGCTCAAAACATTTTGCAAACTTGGCATAATATGCCGAAAAGCACTCAATGGATAAACAAATAATGAGACATTATTTATGAAAAAATTTACAAATCATAAAAAAACCAGTTGCTTTATTTCCTATAAATCAAATATTATACGTATTTGCCAATCCTCGGTGGCCCTTCAGATCGTCGGCCCATCTAATCCGTGGGGGACCTCTGCTTCTCTTTCCCAACCAACGAAAGGTGCTTACCACCCGTATAAAATCTCACAACATTGGTTAAAAATCCCATTAATATAGAATTATCATATAAATATGTTTGCAAGGGAGATATGTCACCAAACTATTACCAAATTGCACACACCAACAAGTGGCCGAGCCAATGAATGTTGTGCTTTTGGTGTGCAGGTTGATGCAATTCGCAGTAGTCTTGTGAACTATTTGGGTGACACTTTTGTGTGGGCAGTTTCATACTATAATGAGTCATGGCCCATCATGTCACTGAGTTATTACCAAACTGCACACACCATCAAGTGGCCGAGCCAATGAATGTTGTGCTTTTGGTGTGCAGGTTGATGCAATTCGCAGTAGTCTTGTGAACTATTTGGGTGACACTTTTGTGTGGGCAGTTTCATACTATAATGAGTCATGGCCCATCATGTCACTGAGCTATTACCAAACTGCACACACCATCTAGTGGCCGAGCCAATGAATGTTATGCCTTTGGTGTGCAGATTGATGCAATTTGCTGTAGTCTTGTGAACTATTTGGGTGACACTTTTGTGTGGGCAGTTCCATACTATAATGAGTTGTGGCCCATCTCGCTTGTTTCTGGGGGTATTATTCACGAAGCAGGGAGTAATAAGTAAAAAATGTATTTAACAGTACTATTACGTTTAATGCAAATGCAGGCTCTATTTAGCCAATGATATTTCACAAATAATCAACTATCCTTTATACACACATGATGGTTACATTCAACACGCACATACGCACATTCACAACAACTCATTTCCACTATACAATTTTACAATAATATTCTGAAAATATCTCAAATAAATAATACATCATTTTAGAAGAACATAAAAATTATAAACAATTATAATTGTCAGTGAATTAGCAACAATAATAATTATAATATAATAATTAACATAATATGTTAACAAATATGTTTTTAAAATTTGGATGGTGGAAAACACTTAATTAACTTAACACTTTAGCCTTTTTTGGGAACAACTAATATGATCTCACAGAAATAGTTGTATCTCCCTTACTGTTGTGGTGAGAAATATGATCTAAATTGTGTTAGAAAGAGAAAACATTACGCTTTATATTCAAATCTAGAAGTTAACCACAGTAGAATTAAAATGTACACCTTTAAGAAAACAAAGGTTCCAACCGCAATAAGGAAAAAAAACTTTTTAAGATATTTTTATAAGAACCGATAAAAAAAGTTAGATAACAGGTTTAAGATCACAGGGACCTATCTACAAAAACATTGCAAATAAAAATTGGAATACTAATATGCCCACCTGTATCTCTTAAACGGCTGAATGTACGAGATAGAGCTTTGTGTCACTAAAAAATACGTTTATGGCATTACCGAAACTAAGCTTAACTCATAACGCCAGTTTTTGTAGTTAGGCCCCTGTGATCCTAATCCCTCGCATTAACGTTTATTTACATTAAGTGTATTTTTATATGAGTTTTCAATATCAGTAAATATTTTGAACCATTTTTATTGTTTTTTTAATGTTTACGTTAAAAATTTAAAATTTCTAAAAACATAAGTTTATTTTTAATAATAAAATTTGAAAGCGTATTTTCATCACCTTTCAAAAACAGTTTTCCATTTATTTGGATTTTCTTGCAAAGCGGAAAAACTCCAACCTTCTGATAGAATAAGCCTGAGGCCTGAGGTGTTAAACATTTGATCCAGAAAAATTATTTTATTGCCAAAAAAAGTGCACAATTTCCAATAACTTATTTCCACTGTACAATTAATTTTACAATAATATTGTGAAAATATCTCAAATAAATAATACATCATTTTAAAACATTATAAAGTGATAAACAATTATAATAGTGATGATTATAATATAATAATGAACTTAATATGCAAAATGGAAAACACTTCTCTGTGTTGGGATGAGATTCAATTTTATAAGGTTTAGTGAAAACCAAACGCACTATCAAAATTAGGGACATTTATTAATTTGGCAAAGAACTTAATCTCTTACAAATACGGAAGTTTCTCAATAACCCTCATTACGCTCGTATTGATTCGCGGTTCGACAAATGTCACATTTTACGTTTCAAGTAAATATCCCCACAATCTCACGTAATTTACAAATAAATTTAACATTAAAATATCATTACACATTGTGAATGGAAAATAATACAATATGAGTTGAAGTGTTTTAGTGGAAACACATTGATTAATTTGACTGCGAATGTATTAAAAAATATTCTAAAACAACGATCCTCCGCTGATTTTGACCATTCCTAGGCCTTTACGCTATCACAGCTTAAATCATCTCTTAATTAACTTAAACATTTAATTGCCGTAAAAGTGCACAAATTAAAATAATAAAATAACAGTATGCTAGCAAACACAATATATTTTTTTTTCTTTTTTTTTTTGAATTTGGAGCAAAATTACTCATTAAAATTTAATAATTTCTGTTTGTATAAAAAAGTCCATTTTATTAAAAAATGGTCTGTAAAACGAACCGATACAGCAAGTAGGTAATAATGTATGTGTTGTACTATAATGTAATAATAATATATAATATATAAAGGAAACAATAAGATTGCACAAGGTTCATTAGCCGTACCTACAAAATGGCATTAAATGCTTTTCATTTCAAATATTTACAAATAACTAATTTGTTTAATAATTCACTTTCTAATTAAATTGGGAATTAAATTTAATAATATAATACAGTTGACTAAATACAATAGGAAATGTACATCCCCTAATGACTACTCGTTGCCTACTTCTTTTTCTGGCGTTCATTTACTTTAGTCTAAAATACACACATTTCCCCTTTACAAGTCAATTTCTCTGCTAGTTGTAGCTGTACGCATTCCACATTCACTAATACGTATTTCAAGTGACCTCTTACATACAGAAAATGTGACAAAGACAATAATTATTATTTAATATTATTTGTAAAGTTGGCATATAAAAAGTTAAAAATTAGTATATAAAGATCAGTAAAATGGACTGAAACTATTCTTTCGAATGCGGTGACTGATATTTGCCATTAAAACTATATTAATTGACAAACAATTAAAAATTTACTCTAAATGTTTAGGATTTTCTAACCCAGTTACAGTGACACCTGCCAATGCAGTTAGTCTGGCCTATAGTTGAGTTATCACTCGTCACTGGTGAAAGCGTCCTTCGATCGTGGATTGTATGAATAATTTACTCTAAAAGTTAAGGATTTGCTAACCCTTAACTTTTAGAGTTACACCTGCCAATGAGGTTACAGTCTGGCCTGTAGTTGAGTTATCAATCGTCACTGGTGAAAGCGTCCTTCGATCGTGGATTGTATGAATAATTTACTCTAAAAGTTAAGGATTTGCTAACCCTTAACTTTTAGAGTTACACCTGCCAACGAGGTTACAGTTTGGCCTATAGTTGAGTTCTCACTCGTCACTGGTGAAACCGTCCTTCGATCGTGGATCGTATGAATAATTTATTAAGTTAGGCTAATAGATAAAATCACACTAATTAAGGTGTCTTTCGTTAGTACTCTTGCTTGCCTCTGGTTCCATCTCTTTAGAATCCAATTTCCTTTCCAAGGTGGCATAAGCGCTACTGCCTATTCCTGAATCTTCATCTCCGCTGTCCAACAGGGTCCCCTCTCCCTTGACGGGCTCCAGGCTGGCCTTCCTCCAGGTTGTCTCCGTGCCCACAGCCTCGGGCAACACAGCCTTGTGTAAAGTGTTTGTGTCAAACGGGCTCTTTTCACAATCCGACTTGTAAGAGCAAATATCGCCCTCGATTAAACTACTTTTATCAGGGATCATGTTTCCTATCATAGAAATGGGGCTAAAAGGAGCAATGTCTAGTGTTTTGGTGTCATCCAGCTCTAGGCTATTGGGGTCTAACACCTCAATATTGCACAACTCCGAATCCAGATGTTTATCCGAGCATTTGGGACTAGGTTCTTCTAAAAGCCTACATGATTTGTTGGCAGATTTGAAATCCATGTTTTCGACCAGAGTGTTGGTGCTGCTGACGTCGGAAGCCGACTCGCTGAGAGTTTTGTCCAAGTCATCAGATTGGAAGGAATCCATATTCTTGAAATCAAATATCTTGACATCTTTGTTGGCATTCTTGCCCGAAGTGAGGATAATGGCCAACGGACTGGGTGGCAGGTCTAGCTTGAGCTTGTCGCGGGTGTGGCGCAGGCCGCCCAGAGGGCCTGAGGGAGGGGGGAGCGGAGAGGTGGAGCCCGAGCTCTGGCTGCTGTGGCCCGACAGAGAGGGGGAGGGGGAACTGGGGGTGAGGGATCCTGACGATCCTCGCTCCGGAAGAATCAACGTGCCGCAGAATGGCCGCCCAAATGATCCGTTCTTATTGGTTGAATTCAAAAGAATCTCTTTTTCTGTAAGCGTATCTTCTATCCCAGAATTAGTGCCTATATCAATATGAGTAACATCGTTCTTATTAAACGGTTCATTGTTAGCGAATGAATCCTTAAAGTCATAATCAATAAGAGAGCCCGGGGTAATGTCTTCCGTCCCAGAATCCGGAGTGACGTAATCGAAGGAAGGCTTAGTGATTACATGGTCGTTTTCGGTATTAGTGCCAGCGTTGTTAAGGGTAGACTGTTGAATTTCATATTCAGTTGGAATCGTGGGTAGCGAATCGTAATCGTCGATCTCTGAAGCTTCTCCGCCGTATGGTTTCATGTTGCTGAATAAAGATAAATGCTGTCCGGGGAAGAACTGACTCGAAGAACTGATCAGATTGTACGTCTCAAAGGGACGAGTAGATGATGAAATGTAAAAATCATCTTCGGAGAGCAAATCTGCAAATATCCAAGTTATGTAAATAAATAATGCAGGGAAAGGAATTGTGTATATTCTAGTGCGTGTTTTTTTTAAATATGACATTCTAAGGGAATATAATGAATAAGAAATAATACCCGAAGACGGCTGGTGCTGGTGCAGATCCCCGGGATGTGCATTGAGAAAGTTCTCAAAGTCCTCGGCCATGTACGAGCCATTACCACTTCCGAACGGATGCCAGTCTAAACAATCAAATGAAAAATAGTAAATGTTTTACTAATCATTACTTTGAGAAGGTCTTTTTGAGATTTATTGTGGAAAATATTTCTTTTACAAATTACGAGTATGTATATGACCATATTTAAAAAATTTTAATTTATAAATATTATGCAATAATTGACACACCTCGCCAGCCTCAGGGATACAAACAAAAAATAAAGAAAGGAATGGAAGTGCGGCTTCTGTCGCTGTGCTGCAACAAAGCGGCAGAGCCAGTGAAAGTTATGCGCTTGGTGTGCAGGTAAAAACAAAGTCAGGGCGCCGCAATGCGTAGATGCAATTTGTAGTAATATGAGTGAATGATGTAAGTGACTTACTAATAATGATTCAAAGCCCATCTCCCTTGTCCACGCCTATGGCGCAGTAAAAGTGAAAGAACTGAAGTAGTAATTGATCTATTTACCAGAATATGTGGAGTAATCGGGAAGGGTTTGCATGTCGTCATCATCGTGGGACAGTATTTCTCGTGGGTACTCATAGATGCACTGGTATTTCTGCTTTTTGAACATCACTCGTTTCCTGTTATCCTGGTAGATAAAAAAAATATATTTTTCAAATATTATACATATTTTGATTCATATTAGCTGGACGAGAGGAACGGCTGCGCAGCCTTTGAATACACAACCTACGCAATTATTTGTGAGATAAGGACATATAATTTATTTGATCCCTACCTTCTAGGTATATAAATATATATCGTCATTGCGCTTGCAAGACCCGGCTACGTGCGTTTTACCGAATTTTACACGGGAAACAATAAACTTCCCAGTTTTGTATTCCGAAGTGTCGACAAACAACGTTTGAATTTGTTCAGGCGATAATGGTTAACCCTAAGGCTGTGTCAAAGTGTGTGTGTGTCGACATTACCACACGGCACATTAAAAAATTTGATTGAGCCGAACAATATTACTTTTTAAAACTGTCATTAGACGTGTTTTAAATGATTGTTCATATATCGTGTAAATTTTTTAATATTTATTTATTTAACGCCCAGAGGGCTTTTACATGGTTGGTAGTATAATTTTAATTTGACAGATACTTTGAAAAATAAAAAGAATAAAATTACATTTGATAAAAGCTATGCAACAAGTCATACAAACACAAGAAACAAAAACAGAAAATTACAGCTATTTGTAGGTTTACATGATGTGTTTAGGAGTATTGTTGAAATAAATGTTTTAAATGATCCACAAACCCGATATAAACCCGAAGTGTTGTATTTCCATAAACGTGGCATTGGCGATATGGGTTTGCTCGTTTACTTGTAACGATAAAAGTTTTATTGAGATACACATGACTAAATCTTAAAAGAACTATGAAATATTTTTTAGCTCACAGCACTAACTAGTGCACTATAATATAAATGCGAAAACATAAAATGTGTATTTTTATTTTAACGAATGAAAAAAATCGAATCGATATAAAAAAATGCACAGAAAAAAAACAATCGGTGCACAGTTCCATCGACTAGCCTTTGTTTGTTCTACTGCGACTGCGAATGATTTTTAATGGTTTGTAACGATGCGCAAGATTCAAATTAACTGAAATACTGTCTCCTTAGCTTTTAATTCATGCTAAAGATAAACAAATAATATTTCAGGATAAATTTAGACAGATGTCGCTAGAGATATGATTGGAGAAAAATTTTACATGTCGAATTTGGCTCTGTAACTTACATGTACACAATACAGCAAGGACCTAAATCTAGAAATAACTAAAGTCGTCTCCCGCGTGAGAGGCAAGCGCGTTGAAATGACTTAAAATACTTCCCGCCACCTGGGCTTTAAACATATGCACGTACCCGTGATTGGGTCTGATTTTTGGTGTAGAAAAACGTTTTGCTGAAATCTAATACATAGCCATAGACATATGAATATTAGTAGACCTGCCCTAAGTGATTAAAAGCGTATTATCCCCACTCCCCATACCGGTTCCATTGAGCCGGCTGGGCTCGCGTATGGCCTCAAGTGAAATTTGAAAACGTGACGTCATCATTCTTGTGCGAACTATGGTCGAGGCATCATCGGTTCATTTTACGAAATAAAACGGCAAAATGTTGACTTGTGATATGAAAACTTGTAAAAATAGATGTGAAAAAGAGAATAAACCCAATTGTCGTATTACATTCCATAAGTAAGCATTATTTTACTTTATTTTAAGCTTATTCACACCGTATTATATGGATCAGTTTTAGAAACATATACTATCACATAACAATGTAGCGATTCTCAAGTGTGCTCATCGTTGTTTACTGGGGTAAGTAAATTATGAGACATTTGTAAAAGTGTCTTAACTAAATACTCTGAAACTAACTACGACTCTGAAAATAGAAGCTGCCTTACTTTGCCGAATTTGGACTTCGCAAATTAGTTCATAACGTGGCGAGTAATTTGCGCTCCCATGTAGAAATGTCTATTCATTCAAAAGCAGATTTTACTTTTAAGAACTAAATGGTGATATTATAATGCGAGATGCCTATTTACTGTCAGATTGATTTATTGACGAATCAGTCAGCCTTACTCCCTTCGTTCTTCAACAGTTGATTTTACCCCTCGCCATTAGCTTCTCGTCTATTAATTCCTATGTCTGTGTACATAGCCATTTTTGCAAGCGCAACGACAATACGATGAAATTAATATAAAAAATATATTAACTATTAGTTATAATTTCTACTAACTCACAAAAGATTGCCAAAGTTGCCTCTAAAATCATGAAAAATCGAATTCTTTAATGGCCTGCATTTTATAATTTAAATACAAATAAATAAAATAGATCACATCCAGTTGGTTGTGTATTTTGACCTCAAATCCAAAATGAAGATTTGTATGAAAAAGGCCAGCTGTTCCTCTTAACGTGTTTAAACTTCAATCAGCTGTTGTACAGTATTTCAAAACATGGTCTGAGTAATTATGAAAATAATAAGTAAAGATTTCTAGCGACAAACAGTTTAACCACTCGGAACATTAGAACGTCAAAAGACGTAAATATGATAATAGCGGTCAAGACATTAGTACGTCTTTTCACGTAAGCGCGCGAGATTTTACAAAAATCGATTTATTTCCATCACTAGTATACGGATTGCCATGATTTAAAAAACAGAGTATCGATAATGAATAACGCTACGCGTCTGCATTCAAAAATATCTATGGAATCTTGAGGTGCATTATCTGAGTCGATTGAATCTGTCAGCTTGTTCGTTCGTAATTTATTGCGTTTTTAAATAATTTATTAAAAATATTTTAGTTTGGACGGTTAATATTTTGAGGTGACCAATAGTTTTTAATTATATTTCTTCAATATATAAAGTGTTATTTCTTTATGATACTCAGAAAAAAGTACATTTTTCACAGCTTTGAAATAATGGTCAGCGATTTTTACATATTTTTGACGTTTTCAGAAAATGTATATTTAGAAACGCAAATATTTACGTATAACAAAACAATACGATAGTGAATTTCATAATCTTTCCAAAACATTTTTTAGAATGAGGCTACGTTTCCCAAGACGTGAGTTATGATGCTTTTAGCAAAAGTCGTGAATAACACAAAAATTTCCGCGTTTTGACAGTTCGCAAAGGAACACATAGCATACAAATGCCTTTGTCTGAGAGGTTAAGTACAAATATATTATTACAAAATTTGTAATGTTATTTATTCATTTTATTCTAGGGAAATCCACAATTTACAATGTGCTTGGTTCATTTTTCATTTCATATCTACCACAATAAGGGGGCATTTCACTATCTCTGATTATGTTCTGACTAAGCACTAATCCGCGGATTAGTTATTTTTTCGTTTTCACAATATCTGAATAACGCTAACGCTCGGGTTAAAGTTCGATTTGACTAATCAGTGCTCGAACCTCACGTTAGGCGCTATTCCTCGAATCAAAGATGGCGTCAAAACATTCCGAGTTTGACAGCGGAGAAGTGAGTCGAATTTTGTTGCGAATTATTATGGATACCGAGGTTTTTGATTTACAGAAGCAGGGGAAAGGGCGGCGATGCGAAGGCCGCGAGTTTTAAGAGCTCGAATGAATTTGAATGCTTGTATGATCCATCCTGAATTATTTGATTATTTATTATTTGTTCAAAATAAGAAACAATGTATTAATTCGACACGAATCTATCTAAAATGACCTGATAATCAACATAACATAACCAAAAAAATGCACACTTTGCAGTGTGTGGACTATGGCGGGAAACTGGATGACGGCGTTGACCACGGTCGCCGTTGAATAACGAAGTTATTCTGATCTTTAAAGCCAGCCAACGGCTAGCTAGTCAGATATTTAGCCCGACATAGTGAAATACCCCCTTACTCAGATAGGTTACATCTTGCTTTACATTTAATACGTAGGGGCCAACAAGAAACTACACAAAATAAAAAGAGTTTTTGTTAAAGTCAACACGTAGATAATACCATACTTGAGAAAGTGACATTTTTATATTTGTCTTAAACTAACCCAGTGGTAATATCCGAAGGCAAAATAAATGTATAAAGAAGACACTGCAATTGCAGTGCTCCGTACCGTACATGGGCACGATTTTTCAACACTGCAAATGCAGGGCTCCAGCCGCTAGGGGTAATGTAAGCAAGTAACTTTTTTATTTGTAAAGCTATTTCAAATTCTACAAATATTCTGGACATCATCAAATTATTATAAACAGTATGAAGAACTAAAAAGCACAAAAATAATAAATAGAAAGAACTAAGCAAAAAGACAGCAGGAAATTTTCAATGGTCAAATTCTATTACCATTGAAAATTACCAGCTGCCTTTTTGCTAATGACAGCAGTTTAGACATTCATTAAAGCACCGATTTAATAGGAGAGTTTAAAACTCACTGAATTGACAGGCTCCTCTTCCTGTGTATGATGGCAAATGGAAATAACACAGACTTATTATTAATCTGATAATAATTACATTTCAGTTACCAAATTTAAACATGATCTCCTTTAACCCATCGGCATACCAGCCGCCAAGATTGGGCGATTTTTATGAAATCACAATTTTTATGAAATCTATATAAAAGTACGAAAAGTGTTTCGTTTGAGGTGCAATAAGAATCAGTAATCAATACACAGTAAGAATCCGTCTGAAGTATGCACAGATGTAACAAATAAAAATTAGTATGCCGATGGGTTATTGAAAGTAATCTTCCCAACAGACTTTCCATTGATATGCTTCCCTCTGCAAATCGCAACTGCACCACACCATTGAATATGTCAGCCACCTCTAGTCTGGAGCTTGAAAATACTTGAAAGACCCTCGACTCTGTACAGAAACAGGCAGTACGTTTGATAGATTCCCGTTTTGATTTTCTGGATTGCTATCTTTAAAGCACAACCGTCTGTCAGATGGGGATGCTATCCCTGTTCTGCCGATATTTCAAAGGAAGATGCTCCGAGGAACTAGCGTCATCGATCCCTTCGGTACCGGTGCATAGTCGGAAAACAAGCCAAACGCTTTGCCATGCAAACGCCAATGGCTTTAACCATGTTTAGTAACCCTATCTGAATCCAACCTTTGTCTTTCCCTTTTTCTTTCCTTCCTCTTCCCCACCCTTCAATCTTAAACATTCCTCAATTGAGCCCTTATGCGGAAAAACAGGGTTATCAAAATAACGCTTTTTTTTGTGCAGAACCTTTCAAAATACGCACTATTTAACCAACCACGTTCACAGCAAAATTCGTTTTAAAATCTCAACCACAGATGACAGTACAAGGTGACGATTACTTAACTGAAACTGAAAGTGCAATCGGCGCTCTGCATATTTATCATTATTATGGTGATAAAGTTTTATTTTGGCATTGTGTCATTTGGTAATATCTGTACCCGAGAAGCATAATGGATGAGAGCTCAAAACTCTCTCCTTATTTACTTTCAATTAGCAGAAAATTACTCTTCTGAACATTTTGTGATTTGGAGTTACATCCATATGCTTCTTGGGTACAAATATGTTGTAACATATTTACAACTTTAAATTTTATAATTTTATGTAAATTTTTGTGTATAAAATGAAAAATTAAATTTTATCAAAAAATGGAAATATTTTTTTTTCTTTTACGTGTATTGTACTCAAAACTTTAAGTGAATTGATTAAAATACATAAAACGTGCTGTCTGATTGAAATACCTTATTACTCATACAATAAATTTATTTGACCCTCCATGTGTATACTACAGTCTAATGAAATGAAGCAGCCAATATTTCAGAGATCACATTTTCACATTATGAAAACAAACACTTTTTTTGAGGAAGACGTATTCTCACGGGTTATAGCATAACAATTGATTAGTTGGATACTGACCATCTGGCTAGTTTCAGGGCTCTTGAGTGCGCTCTTGGTGGGGGTGGCGCGGCAGTCCCAGCTGGATGGCACAAACTCCACCTCCTCGTCTTCATCATCCTCACCTTCACCTTCCCCTTCCCCCTCATCAGCCCCACCGCCACCCCCCGCATCCCCCGTCGCCGTCTCCTCCTCGGGAATGTCGGTAAAGCTCTGCGACACTCCGCGCAACCCGGAACCAGGACCAAGACCTTGTTTCTTCTGCTGTGGAAACCATACAATATTGACATATTAATTAAATTTAAAACCTGTATTTACATTATTAACTAAACGTAACGCCTTACTGGGGTAAAGGCTCAGATAATTCAATATGGGAGGCGGGTTTGGGTATCACCGTCCCGGAGAATCATTTATTGGATAACCAACACCTCTGCAATAGGTCACCCCAAGTAGTTCGCTACATTTGGTGACTTAGCAGGGGCGCCATGACGACAGATGCGCCTGCCCACCAACTGCGTGGCAAGCAGGATCAGGAGAGACTAGCTGAGGAGACCCTTTGATCTCTCCATCAGGACTCTCTCAGAACATTGCCTTGCACCGCAGTGGTAGAGATAGATTCATATGTTCGTCACTTCTGGACATACTGATCCCTAGATTCCTACCGACCCCTCATACCTTTTTCCTTCCCACAACTTCCTCCTCTTCCTTTCCTAAAAAAAACCCTCAACACAGAATCCCCAAAGATGATGTAATGTGGTTATTCCCAACCTGGGAATGTTTGTCATTCTTTTTACAAAAATTAATTAAAAATACTAATAATAAATTACACGGAAAAACTGTAAATGTCCAACAGTCTTATTTCGGGAGTAGAACAAAACCTTGATTTTGAATATATGTACTAAAATTAGTTCCACAATCAGTGTTGCCAAAGTAATGAAGATTTTTAGGTCCATTTTACCATCGACATTCAAATTGATAGACTTGCCCTAACATAAAATCCGGATATCATTTAGACGAGCTGGAGGCAAACTACGTGACCATATTTTTGGCATCAGGAGGGGTTTGAGTTTGAATAAACTATGACATCAGTCGTAAGTTGACCGCCAAAGAGCGCAAATTGAAATAACCAGACCCTGCGCAGAAAAGTGATGTTCGCTAATGTAAGGTAATGGTTTGTAGTGCAGTCCGTTGTGGGACCTTTCTGTGCAGAATCCGAATGTTCATTATAAACCAACCACTTGGCTTAGCGAAGCTAAAAATAAGTGAGGTGGGTAAATTATAACACATTTGTAAAAGTGTACAACTTAAATAGTATAACAAAATATCCAATTTTTTAAACAAGCCCAAATTTTTGTTAACCAGATAGTTTTTGCCACAGCCAGCAATTTGCACACCATTGTAAAAAGGACTGGTAATTCGTAATCAATTTTATTTTTGGGGACTAAATAGCGATATTAAGATGCGAGCCTATATACCGTCAGATTCATTTATTAGTCACGGAAAGGGAGACGGTCACACCACAACCCCGCTCCGCGCACTTGGTTTGTTCCCCTTGATTGGCTGGTCTATTAATTTGAATGTCTATGCATTTTAATTACTAGAATTTTACCTACGATAAAGCATGGGAGATAGCACCATGAGCCTATGGCTATAAGCTATAAGTAAGTACTACACTATGCTAGCTTTGCACACCAACTCCTTATCAATAAATATAATAAATGTACATGATAAAGTTTTTATAGATAATGTCGGTAACTTGTCATCTTTTTCGAGCATGACTGCAGATCGCCTACGAACAAATAACCATTCACATCGTTGAAATATGCTTAATTTAATTGTAGGCAACTGTTTCTGTTTACTGACAAGTTAACGACATTATCAATGAATAAAACCTTCATATAGGGAGGTGAAAACATAAACCCAAAATAGACACTTTTGTAAAAAATAATGCAATTTTTTTTCTTTTTACTTTTATATCTTACTAATAAACGTGTTTTAAATTTTTCACATCCGACAAGCAACCATTAATGTTTGATAAATGGTTGTGTAAAATGTTAATTAGTAAGGAGGAATATATTTATCTACATACATTAACATTATGGAAAGTCAATCTACAAATTAAATCAAGGGATCGTTACTGATATAATTTATAAATAAAAATACATATCAGAAACGAAGACGGTAAACAATTTAAACAGGGCTAAAAATTGGGACACGGGATAATTCCTATATGTAAATATTAAATCTGGATATTAACCCGAACACCGCTACACAAATCAGGTCAGAAATCCACACGGCCATGTTTGGACGAAGAATTATCAACCCATTACATCAATGAAAAAAGAATTATCAACCCATTACATCAATGAAAAAAGAATTATCAACCCATTACATCAATGAAAAAAGAATTATCAACCCATTACATCAATGAAAAAAGAATTATCAACCCATTACATCAATGAAAAAAGAATTATCAACCCATTACATCAATGAAAAAAGAATTGTGCTGGTCGATCACACATGTATGGGACAGCCACACAAGTCTTGACTTTTCAAATCACATATGTGTGCGTCAGTAAAGATTAAATCTCAGACTTAGGACGCGTTGTTTTACAGAATTTGAACAATTCATAAAAATTTGTTTGATAGCACAATGGTGGACACCAGCAGGGAGGGGATGGAGGGCATAAGACGGGAATGAACAAAAGAATTAATCGCCTACAACTCACCGTGAAGCCGGGAGAGGAATACGGGAGAGCGGACACGCTCAACAATTGCTCCTTGCCTCCTTCCTGAAAGGAGTTATCGCCAACCCACAACCAAACAAAGCAAATATTAACAACGTTACAACAATGACGACAATGCGACAAGCCATACATGCAATAATAAATAATACACGACTAAAAGCAGAGATTATGAATACAATATTAATATTTCATTTAAAAAGGAATTCAGCCCGACTCACTTAACTTTACAGTTGATTTCGTTTCTATAGTTCGACCAAAAATAAAAGACCGTTCCCTAGCGTCGTCCGGAAGAAGTGTCTAATAAATCACGCCCTTTCTGCAGATGGCAAGATTTGTATGTTTGCGCACCTTCTTTTGCTAGCTAGTTACGTTTGATAGTTCCTCTATCAGCCGCCAGCCGTCTATACAGCTTATCATTCTTATGAACTGAACTTCTCGACAGAATTGAAGATGCAATATTTTTTGTTATTCTGCTGTTAAAATATTTTCATTTGGGTTTCTTCAAATGTAATTTTGGATATGATTTGAGATTTTCACGGCCTAAAGAATTAAAGTGATTTATTTTTGGGGTATTATGCCATGTTGGGCTGCTACCTCCTACTGTAGCCAAAGTTTTGGACAGCATTACAGTGTCCATCATCAGATGTGTAAATAATGATGATGGATAGTGAAAGTTGGCTAAAGAAGGAGGTAACACAACACGGCATAATGCCTCAAAAATAAATCACTCTAATTTATTTACGTTTATTTATGATATGAAGCGATACAAATGGGAAAAAATCTATTAAAAAAATGGACGCACGAAGCAATTTTTTTAAGCATATCGGCATTCGTGGATATTGAAAAACTATAAATATCCTCGATAAACCCTGTATTACGAAACGTTGTGGCTAGTTTGTGTTTATTACTATTAAAATCAATTAATAATAATATTTTTTAAAACTCTGATAATTATCCGGACTAAGTAAAGACTAATCCAGGGTTTTATCATGCCCTGGTATCCCAAATATCAACAGTGGCGACACCAAGAACAACTACAGAGTTAAGAGTGTCGGTCTGTATTTCAAGTTCCAGTCTTATTCAAATAAAATTAGGCCAATAAATTGGTGTATATTATATCCACTGGGATTTAAAAAAAAATGTTCACTTAAGTTAAATTATCTGGAAAAAAAAACATGTACATAATAAGGTGTATGTACTGCCTTTAAATTTAAAATGGTGTTTTCAATCATTGTGAAAATATTAGGTATAGTGAAATTGAATTGAATTTATTTGGAAAGTATAAAATATGCGCAAGAAAAATAAGAATTTTTAAATGAAAACAATAAGCGGAAATTAATTATTGATACATTCAGTTTTAACAAATAACAAATAGTTTAGTTAAAAAATACATAGAAGTGATAAATGTGAAATTTTATTAACATGAAAATAAATTATTCTACTTCAGCCAATATTGTAGGTAGCTAAGAAAACTAAATGTATTTTTAAAAAACTTATTTAGCAACCATAATATAAAAAAGAATTAACATATAGGCATAACTCAGTCCATGGCTATTCTATGAGAAGCTGCAAAGATTTTAGGCTTCCTAAGACAATTTTTATCAGCAACACAAAACAGTATTTATTATGAAGCTTCTAAAATTTTCAATGAACTCCCTTTAAATGTTAAGGCGATGCACTACGTCGTATATTTTAAATTGAGCCGCTATCAATAACAACCCTTACGTAGATGGCGATAAGGTTTAAATTCCCGCTTAACACCATCCGCCTGTTTTGATTTATGCAAGGAAAAAACATGGCCAAAAAGTGCGTTTTATTTTATTTTGTGGATGTTCAGGCATAATATTTTTTTTTTTTTCGATCATTTTATAAATAACTTAATTTAATACATTATACAATAAAATCATAACCAAAAATGGGTTCGTAAGTAGGAGATTTTGAACTTTAAAGCAGTTTTCATTATTTTTTTCTGGGCTTATAAAAAGACTTATCTGAAAAATACTCGATTATTTCAAAGGCCAAGATGTATTCTACTCGCAGTATTTAATTAAAGCATCTGAAACATTTCTAGGCGACCAAATTTTCAAACCAAAAACACATGATTTTGCATTACTACGTATGGCATCGCCTTAAGGAAGCCAAAAGTCTTTCGTAGCAGTTTTTCGTGGGATATGTCTCAATGTTGTGAAGTCTAAATACTAGTACGTAGGTAATAGAATATTTTTATGGTAGTTTTAGAATAGATGTACACTAGATATAAAATGTTAAATTTTATAACAAAATAAATTATACTTAAAAAAAAATAGGCAATACAAAATATGAACAAGAATGAATAAAAGATTAAGTATTATCGGAGAGAAAATCCTCACAAAGTGTTAAATGCAACACAAATAATCCATCACAGCAAAGGTATTCTTTTGCGCCTTTTAATATAATGGAAATAATTAGAATTTTAATAGACATTTTTTCAAACTACAAAGCAGATAATCTGTGTTCTGCGCAATGGAGCTTCGAAACATTTATTATAGTGTAAAAAAAAAACTGTCAGAACGCCATAATCTTTATTCCATATTGACTCAGTCTGTCTGTGCAGATAGAGAAACAATAGCGTGTGTTGCTTTTACGTCCTACAGATGGCGCTGTTTAAAAAAAAAAAGTTTTACCTGTCACAGGTGACATCTATATAATATAGATATATATATAAACACATACGTATTCTAATGCTTCACGTTGTGTCAAAATTTCAAAATTTTCAGAACATTCGAAGATGCAAGATTTTTAACAAAAGAACATTTTTGTTTATATAGATTGTTCTAATACTTATCTTTGATTCAATTATTATTTCAAAATAAAATTAATAAACATGAAAAGCAAGGATTCCAAATGAAATGATAAAATGAGTAATTCAATTGTTTGGTGCTTGGTATTACAGGCTTGGTGCTTTTTCATACAAGGCGGTCGACGTGAGCTTTCACACGTCGGCGGCTACAGCGCACTGTCCAGATTTATTTAAAAATATAAGTATGTAATATTCGGGAACCACGTGGCAATTGAATACTCTCATAGCTATTCATATACCTGGAATCGCGCTGCAACCGCCCGAACCAAGATTCTCTGCAGTTGCTTGGGGCCAGCTGTTCAGTTTCTGAACCACGCTGTTTTTTTTTTTTTTTTTATATTTACTCCACACAGGAGGCCCTGAAGAAAATAATTTCCCTCAGGGCCTATGTCATCTTTAGGGATGCTGTGTGGAGGGTCTTTTTGTGGAGAGGACGGAGTGAACATGGGTCTTGAAGAGTCCCATGTTGTAGGAGGGAGGAAACACAGAGGCCGGCAGTTCGTTCCACAGCCGAGCTGTTGAACTTAAGAACGAATCGTAGAAGCGACCCGTTCTCATGTGACAAATGTCAACTGTGTACAAATGTTGGGCGCGCGTTTGGCGTGTATCCCGACTACGCACCGGTGCCGAAGGGATCAATGACGCTAGTTCCTCAGAGCATCTTCCATTGTAATACCGATAGAACAAGGACAGCATACCTACCTGACGCCTGTGCTCTAAAGATTGCAGTCCGTTTGTTAAGATTGGGGAATCTATCAAACGGACCGCCCGTTTCTGCACAGAGTCAAGGGTTTCCCGTTAATACCAGTATGAATCTCCACACACTCCGACAACTGAGAGTTTTTAACCTAATTCATTCGCCCTGTCTGAAATAGCACTTAACCGGTGGGTTTCTAAGCTCCCGCCAAATACCGACCCTCCTAGCGTGTCAGACGTAAAATGGCATTTCGCACCGTGTGCTAGCTGACAGTAATTTCTCAATTATTACTCACTACTGTTCGGCAAAATGATGTTTTGAAAACTGTACAGTCTCACCAGAAAATATGTTTACATATTTATAAAAAATGATGTTTATTGAATAAATAGTTTCCCTAGAATAGCTACTTAAGGCGATGCACTACGTCGTGTAATATTTTAAATTGAGCCACTATCAATAACAACCCTTACGTAGATGGCGATAAGGTTTAAATTCCCGCTTAACACCATCCGCCTGTTTTGATTTATGCAAGAAAAAAACATGGTCAAAAAGTGCCTTTTATTTTATTTTGTGGATGTTCAGGCATAAATACTTATTTTTTTTCCGTTCATTTTATAATTAACTTAATTTGCCACATTATACAATAAAATTATAACCGAAAATGGGTTCGTAAGTAGGAGATTTTGAACTTTAAAGCAGTTTTCATAGGCCTTTACATTATTTTTTTCTGGGCTTATAAAAAGACTTATCTAAAAAAATAATCGATTATTTCAAAGGTCAAGATGTGTTCTACTTGCAGTATTTAATTAAAGCATCTGAAACATTTCTAGGCGACCAAATTTTGAAACCAAAAACACATGATTTTGCATTACTACGTAGTGCATCGCCTTATATTCAGAGAAATGATATTTACTCTCCCTCACCTATTTGTACAGGGTGTCCGGGGGTAAAATGCACTAACTTCGGGGGGTGATTCAAAAAAATTTAAAGTAGAAAAGATAAATGACTTTTAGAAATTCTATCATTTTTGGGTAAAAAGTTGAATTGTTTGTATAATATTTTAGTATGGGAAAAAAGTTATATATCATTTTTACTTCTACCATCATGTAGAATCACCTCCCAAAGTTAGTGCACTTTACCCCCGGACACCCGTATAAAGAAGTGTGTCTGTAGCGGGCGGGCAGTATGGAATTGATTTTAATACAAAAGTACAGTTTTATTCCGAGATTGATGAAATTTTGCACACTTGATCTTGAAAACAAGAGGAAGTAAATATAGAAATTCAAAGATATTTGAATGGTTTTATTATATTTTCATAAGTGTCCTTCACGATGAATCTAAATAAATATAGTAATATGACAAACACAAGAAGTCAGTTGCAAGGTCCAAAGCCTTGTTTTACTATTGAAGCACACTTTTCCACAGATAAAATAGTTATGTTTGCAAGCGAAGAAACGACAAGCTAGAATAATATTAAATTATATCATTTCCTTGCCAAACGAATTAAAATCATTTTAGTATTCTAGGAGCAATTTTTAAGGTTCAAAATACCATAAAATTAATGTTAAATTGCGATTTAGCTGCCTTCATTACAATATATATATTTTTTATAACATTATTATCTGGTAATACGCTACAATTTACAAAACTTATAAAAACATAATTTTGCAAAAAAACAAGTAAATTGTTACGAAAAGTGTCAGCAGGTGTACGGCGGGCGATTGATGTTTTACCTCGGCATACTAAGGGTTAATATAAAGCACATAAGAATTAAACAATGATGATAAAATTTAAACAAATTGTTAAAAACAAAATTACATACATTTAACATTAATTAGATACAAAAAAATATTTATATTTTTTAATATTAATTCCATCAAACCTTCCAGACAAAGTCCCCGCTAGAGGTGGAGCTGCAGTTGGAATCGTCGCTCTCGGAGTCCCAGTCTTTGAGTCTCTCGGGGGCCATATGGCTGATCTCCTCAATGGCCTTGACGCCCTGAACAGGGTTTTCCTGGTGCTCCTCCTGGGGCCCAGCATGCTCCAGCACCGGGGACATCTCGTTGAAGGAGGTGGACATCAAATCATCGTTGGATGGCCCTATAATTGACGATATAACTACATTATTTCCTTTGAGACGAACCTGCCATGCAGCACTATTCTACACGTCCAATTACATAACAAATGCAGCAGCAAATTAACCAATCAACCGTGGTCTTCATACCTCCAATAGTATTTGCCTAAGCTCGAAAGCTAAGTACTCGTACTCGCTCGTTTGAACATGTCTCAAAGTGTGTACCATCTCGCTCAATGTTTTTTTGTTCGCTATCGAGAAAACGGCTCGATGCAAAAAAGATTCAAGGGCCCTAATTCTCGCTCAATGTTCGACAGAAATTTACGATTTGACTGAGACTCTTGTGTCGAGCTGCTCGAACGTGCGACCGCAACGACGAGCATGCTTCCAAGTCAACATGTGTGATCAAGACAAACCGCCCAAGCATGAATATACGTATGTATCTTTACATTGACAAATTTTCAGACCTACCGACCACATTTAAAAAGAGTATCATGTCAATGATATAAACTGTTCAATGCACATACATATCGTTTCACTTCTATCTCAATCAACCACCACTTCTCACACCTTCAAACACACTCACACACTTTACACTACACATATCATCTACAATATACCTACCACAAACGAGAAATAACAAGGAAACATATTATTGGTACCCACTACGAAATTTTTAATATGTATAATATTGTATCACTTCCTTTCTAACCTATGTACTGTTTTGCTTTTATAATATAGATAAAGAAAAATGAATTAAACTAATATCTACCAGAGAAGTGTATTTCACTGAGGGGGGAGTTCCTCTTCTGCTGCAGAAAGGACCCATCCTCACTGCTGAGGTCCTGCGGCACCACCCCGGCTGTCTCCTTGAAGGTCTCGAAGCTCGGAGAATCCTTGGCCACCGTCTCCAGCAGCCTGGACAGATTCTGTGCCCCCATGTTGAGGCCCGTGTACTCTGTGTACTCGTCCAAGGCATGAGACCGCTGGTAGCTCAGGCTGGGGTAGGCTTCTAACTCTTCCGTTTCCAGGTTTAATTCATTCACATCCACTGGAATTTTATAATTTCTACATAAATCTACATATGAAAACAGTAGATAATAAAATGGAGGTTTTTATTTACAGCACCTTTCAGGTTTTTACTATCGCCAGACGCCGCTTGGCTAAGGCCTGTCCTGCTAACAATGTCAATCTCACAAGACAAACCGAGGGTAAGAATGCAATGATTGTCTAACAATATCAATCTCGTGAGACAAACCAAAGGGAAGAATGCAATAATTGTTGCTAATTTTATTGAGAAAATTTCTAATTAATTTTTTTCGTTGTTTGCATTTCCTTCCGCATTGTATTTTTTCTTTCAGTTTTGCCAGGTCTATCACCATGTGCAAAATATTTTCCATGATAGAGTTTATTTTCTTGGAGATTTCTATTTTAGTTTGATGTTAGTGATTCGTGTTCAGCTATCCTCGAATAACGAGGTCATTTCGGTTATTTCCTTCTATTTATACAGGGTGTATCGGCAAGTACCCGACAAACTTTAACCAGCTATTCCTCAGCACATTTGGAGTAAAAAATGTTATGGGCGCTTTGCTGCCCGGTAACATTTTTTTTCCATTAAAAACAAAAAATAAATAAAAAAATCCACACTCCGTCACTGTCATTTGCATGGTTTCTCGTGTTCAACAGCTGTTATTAGCAAGTGTATCAAAAAGTGTCCTCGCTCTTTCGTACACACTAAATAATAATAGTTAAAAATGAGACAAATGGTGCCGTGCCATTTCGTTGTGATTGTAAAAGCGCGCCAACGTAGGTACGTACGTACATTATTCAACACATTATTATTATTCAACACATTATTATTATTCAACACATTATTGATTATTCAACGAAACTCGAACAAAATATTGCCAGATGGGTTTTCAAACTTTGACAAAGGATAAAACATTGGTGACATGTGGTGAAAATATGAATAATAAATTTTTTATTAAAAAAAAATGTTACCAGACAGCAAAGTGCCCATAACATTCTTTACTCCAAATGTGCTAAGGAATAGCTGGTTAAAGTTTGTCAGGTACGTGCCGATACACCCTGTATACTCGTGTGGTTCGACTTCTTCTTTCATGTTTCTTCCACTTTTATTGACGTTTTAGGGATCAAAGATAGTTTCGTACTGTCAGATTTTAAAAAAATATGTAGTTCGGTCTGTTGATAACAGTATTTAAAAATTGTTTTTCAAAGTATTCTATGGGCGTAAGTAATGAGTAATGATCATGAAAATAGACTCAATTCAAGCTGGTGAAGCTCAGCACCACTTAGAACCATCTCAGCACTAACAATAATATAATGTCTGATATTAGACAAGACTCACTCTGTCGCCTCAGTAAACAATAATTAATATTAAATAAAAATTAATAAATACTCACCGACTTGTTCTATTTTACTGAGATTCGGTGAACTGATGTTCGCCAAGCCGGTAGAACTGATAATATTTCCAATCTTGCCATCCAGAATACTTTCGTTACTGATTTGTTGTGGCGCCATAGCTACATTCTCCATGAAGGAGTCCAGCGACGGAGTGTGCTCAAGAAAGCTAACAGTCACGTTATTTACATGCCAATCTCGCATTTGGTTGGTTGATTCTAAAAAGCAAAAGACAACAGTTGTCAATATAAGGCCTAGGCATACACTGAATAACAACTCATAATCAAATTAACAAAGAAATTACCAGGAAGCGAAAGATCACTGAAGCTCGAAGAACTCATTTCATTCAAGTCCAAAGAATTAATGCTTGGTTCAGGAATACTCTTGGAGTCCCCGCTGGAGTTGTGTGTTTTATCTGCTGTGCTGCTTTGTCCCGGTGCTTGAATGATGCTGAAGTTCGGTGAACTCATGTCTTCCAGTCCAGTAGAATTACTTTTTTGACTAACCGTTTCTAAATGCGCTACACTAGAATCTACCCGTCCATCTGTCCCAGAAGGGATCATACTCAAATTTGGAGAGCTAATATTTTCCAATCCAGTTGAATTCTTTTTAATGTCTTTAATAGCTTCAGGTTCTGTGCTTATATTAGAATCTATCAAGTTGGTCCCAAGTGCAGGAATTATACTAAAGTTTGGCGAACCGATATCCTCCAATCCAGTGGAATTCTTTCGAGGTTCTTGAAGCAGTTCAAGATTTGCGCTTGCATCAAGTTTCAAATTAGAATCTAGATTGGTTTCAATTATATTAACATTTGGAGAAGCATTATCTTCTAACCCAATCAAACCACCTTCCTTACTTATATTTGGTGTGTCCGGCAGGTGAATCTTAGGAGAAGTAGTGACATCTATGGTATTTGGTGATTCAAAAACTTCTAATCCAATGGAATTTTTACCCATATTGATTTCTGATGAAGGAATTGCACTAACGTTTGGCGATTCAATATCTTCCAAGCCAGTGGAATTCTTATTGGTCTTAATTACATGGAGGCCTACGTCTACGTCAGTGGTGGGAATTATACTGAAGTTTGGTGAGCCAATGTCATCCAATCCTGTGGAATTCTTTATCATTTCAACATCGCTACTTAGCTCTTGTTTCTCACCCGAATCTCCGGAAGAATGAATACTACTAAAAGCTGGCACACTAATATCTTCTAAGCCAGTGGAATGTTTAATATCTTCAAGCTCATCGCTGTTAGGATCTGCTAACGAATCTAAATCTTCTATAACAATAGAGGGAATACTAATCAGAGCCTTGGTTGATATATCAGGCAGTTGTGATGTTTGCCCCGCAGTAGATGGAAGTGTGGTACCCAGATTCTTTTCATGTGTTATAAAGTTTTGACCAGCATCATCCTTGAAAGAAATATACGATATTGACGAATCAAAAATGCCTTCTAAAAACTGGAACTGCTCATCTATTATATTATCTGGCGATTCTGCAGCCTCTGCAAGTGGTTGACTTCCATCTTTTTGCGCATGATCAACAAACGTTGGTGTCGAGGTCACTGCTTTATTCAAGAATTGCTTGAAAGAATTTTTTTTATCGACAACATTACTTGTCTCCTCGTCAGAATTGGAGAACTGGAGAACTATAGGCAGAGTTAGTACACCACTTTCAGTAGCAGATACGGGGGAATCTTTCAGTACCTCGTCTAACGGAGCCGAGAATTTAACTTCACTGTTGACCAAGATGGAGGTACCAGACTCGGCAGTTAGACTATCTTCAGATTTATTACTCATTGAATTGAAACTTGCGCCTTCAATAGTTGGTTCCATGTTATTAAGTAATACAAGTTTGGGTAAATCCGGGGAGTTTTTGGCACTGTCTTGCTGAAAACCTGAAAAGAAATGGTCCGGTTCCTCTTCGTGGTGGCGAGTGGGAAATACCTCTGGGCATCCCATAACCATCTCCACAGCTGGGAGCATATTAGAGGACATGGCCTGTCCACATTTCAGAGCAGGAAGGGGTGTCTTTTCAAGAGCATTGGCAATATCAACAGAATGGGTAAATGTTTGTGATTCTGCAAAAGCATCTCTGGGCACGGGACTAGTAAGGGTCTCGGTGGAACAGACATCATCAAAGTTCTCTTCCACGTTGAACAAAGTATCGTTGGAGCACCACGAGTCCATGCTGGGTGTTTTAGTGTGCAAGTTAATCGATATGGATCTGTCAGACGGTTTGACATCAGAATCATTGGGGCTCGTCAATTCTGAAATGAAAGACGGCTGGGAAATTTTTGAAACATTTGACAAGTCATCGTGCAATTCTGCCACTTTCTTGTTAAAGTCGATGGACAAGTCCTTGATTGTTGCCTTCTTATCTTGGATGACGTAAGTTTTTGAGCCATCATCAGATTCATCTAGTGAAAGCTCAAGGGGTATTTGTTGACTTAATAAATCATCGATGGGCATCTCTTGATTTAAGAAGTCATCAATTGGAATTTCTTGATTTATAAATTCATTGCTTTCAGAGCTGAGAGACATTTTAGAAGCATTTTCCAATGTCTTACTGATGGTTTCCAGAAGGTTGTCAACATTTTGAGAGACCTCCTCCGTGGACTTGTTATGCGAGAGTTCCTCGTAGAAAGGTGACAGTAAGTCCGAAGTTTGTAACGTGTGCGGAGGGAACTGCGATAGAACAGGTGTCCTTTTCTTTTTAACCACTGGAGGTGCGTTGTCATCATCCAGCCCCATATGCTCACCATCAAAACTATCCAAGCTGTCAGCACTGAGACTGCGCCTGAGAACACACAACAAACAAACAAACATTGTCAGAAACGAGTGGGACATTATAAGCAACCGTTCCATTCTGAATGATGATCTCTCACTAAGAGTCATTTCTACTATGAAATGCAGTGCAAATATTTTGCATTTGCAGAAGTTTTTAGTTTTTGGTCCTTGGAAAACAGAATTTGAAAAATTGGCCCAAATTTATTTATTTATTTAGAATTAACGGCACAAGTGCCATTTACATACATGAAAGTTATTGACAGTCGTAGTACAATATGGAAAGAAAGGAAAAATTATAAGATTATATAAATTAACCAGAAAAAAATAAACATTATTTTACAAAGTTATTGAAAGAAGAAACAGAAAGAATTTTTTTCCCGGTCCATTGGAAAACCTTATAAGATAGTTTCACTGTATAATATGATTCAACTATATGTAAAAATAAACCATATAAATCGATATAAATAAAAATGTAAATGTTTTTGTGTTCGAAATCATAAATCTCCCAAAGTTATTCACCGATTGCTTTGAAATTTTGACACAACGTTGCATTTGAATACGCGTGTGTTTTTGTACTCGTATACCTATCTTATATAGATGTCACCTGTGACAACACGCTCTGTTGTTCCTCTATCTGCACGGACAGAATGAGCCACAGCAACGCGAGGAGGGGTACAACTATATATATATAATAATAAATCATTTTAAACCCTCAACCTCTAGGTCTAGAGCCAGGAAGCGAGTACTTCATAATCTATTAGTTAACCAGATAAAGTGACGAGATAAAATAGTAGGTTAGGTGTTTGTTTTGTCTCTTTCTTCACTATTCTGTTTAGACATGAAAACCTATTGATAATATCAAAAATAAACCCACTGTCTGTCAAGGTTGCTGGGTCCGGCTTCGTTGAGCACAAAGGTCCGGTTGGAGCAGTCGGAATGGGTGTCGTCATCTGACCAGTTCTGATGCCGCTCCTCGTGCCTGGAAACGAGTTGCGTGTTGACGGCCTGGCACACTCCGTCAAAGGGGAGGATGTTCTCAATGTTGCTGGTCTGCTCACCCAGGGACAAGCTGTTGGACGTGTCGGTCTTGTCAGCCGCTAGAATAATAGCGGAGATTGGAAAGATTCAAATTACTTATTTGAAATTTAGTGAAAAAAGCACTGAATAAACAAATAAAAGACGGGGCATATCAGTAATCAATTTCAATTTGGTTCACATGCTCATTTATGAAAAAGTGCAAGCATCGTATTGCAGTATGATCGCATTGTGCATTGCATTTTACCTTTTGTTGTTTACAATGGAGTTGATTAGTCTCCCAGCCACGCTAAGGGAGTTCATTTTTTCATCAGAAAAATAAAAATTAGAGGGTACCTATCACGGAATTTATTTTTGAAAATGTAAAATACGTCGGAATAGAAAAATATACATATACCTTGCAGATAGTTTTAGTACAGCAAATATAACATTTATTACTAGCAAAATTTTTAACTTCATTCCACCAACTGATCACAATGTCATGTATTCAAATTACGACAACACATGTGTCACGAATTGAATGCTCTATGCTGGTTTCGCATACAACTTCAGAAGCTTGTACAACAAGTTTACATCAAAAGTTGGATGGTTAAGTTTAATTCGTAACTCGAAAAATTTATCATATAATTTCATACATTTTAATCTGACAGACAGCCGTGTGGCGTTAATAAAATATTATTAAAGTAGTTTTAGAATAGATAAAGCTAGATAAAATATATTTAAAGAAAAAAACAATGTCGATTTACGCGGTTATTTATTTATTTTTATTTATTTATTTATTTTTCATGTTCTCCGTAAAACGGTTATTCACCAATACATTATGGAGAAGATTACAAATTAGACAAAAAGTATAGCAAAACACATAAAAAGGTCAGTTTCACTACTTTGTGACATACGTCAAAAGATTAAAGTTATACGTCAAAGTTATACATCATCCAAATTCCTATTATTATTTTATAAATCTGAATCAGACAGGCCACCGGCGCCAGTGATCGGCTGTGATTTTTCAATTTACATGGGAATATGTTGTATTTTTAATATGTTAAATTTACCTACATTATTATCCGTGTGCAAGTAGTCAAAAGAGAAACTGTATTTTTCCAATAAAAATGTATATCACATATTTGTAATAAGCGTTTACTTTGTGGCTCGTTATAATTTACAATAAAAATTTATAAATTTGTTTTAGACCACTTTAATTTTAATTACACTCTACTGGTTTCGGAAGCACCCTTCCTTTGTAAGGAGAATATTAAAACTAACCTATGATTCAAAATATTGACAGATATATACAAAAAAATATAATTAGGTGTTTGAGTGGGAGATTAACAAAGGGGGGGGGGGGGTAATTGCGGGAATTCTGGCAATAACAGAGCGGTTTACTGGAAATATATCTAGAACGGGACTAAACGATAAATTAATTTGGTTATTCCATATACTAGCGTTATTATTTATGGATTTTTTTGATTTCAACTGCTTCTAAGTTATCTAATTTTTGCTTTTATTATTACGGTGAAGACTTCTAACCCCTGTGTCCTTATTAAAAGTATGATTGGTGGAAATAAGATGATTAGCAAACTGAAAAATTATTGTTATTTAAACATCTTAAATGTTCCGTGATTCTAATATTTATATTTCTGGTTGTCTTACCTATGTAGAACGATGGACAATCATTGCAACATAGTTGGTAAATGCCCGAGTGGCTCAATTTATGATCTTTATCTTTAGTGTTTTTTTAATAATTTACCTAAGGTGTTATCAGTATATACTGATATATATCTGAAAAGATACTGATGATCTAATCGATAAAGTAATGAGGAACTAGAATCAACAAACAATTGCACTGTACCCAAAATATCTATATAATATAGATGGTCCTGACTGTAAAGATATGTTTGTAGACCTGCAGGGTCTGATGTTATTCAACAGTTGAGGAAAGATGTTGTTGAAATAAAATACCTTTTTCCATTTCCGAGAACTCTGACCAGCTCTCCTCCTGAATGGGGCTCAGTGGAACGACTCCATACATGTTATAATGGATGAGCACTTCGTTCCTGACTTGCTGAGGACTAGACTTGACCTCCTCGACTAGAGCTTCCTCGCTGAAGAGGCAGCCGGAGCCGGAGCTGGTGCCCGGCTCGGGGTGCATCATGGTCATCTTCTTCACGGTGGGCTCCACAAAACTCTCAGCTCCTCGCTGGTTCATCTCGGGGTCTGTCATAGCCATGGACCAGTCCTTGCGCGACTCGCCCAGACTGTCTGCGATGTTGTCGTGGCGTATTTGTCCCATTTTCTGAACAAACAATTATATATACATATAATATACATTATACGTCAATAAGTTGAATAAATAAAGTGGGAGAAGTCGGACGAGACAGTAAACTAGGAAAGAGCCAAGCCTAACGCAATAACTGAGAGTGCCACCTCAGCAGGAGAAACATTCAGCTAAAGAGTATGAAGAAACATCTATTCTCCTGTAGTTCCAATATGTCTCGCTTTGATGGGAAGACACGTAGCAAGCCACAGGAGATATGGTGGTCAAACAGGTGTGAATTCAATAAAGGAACTGGGCTACCGTCAAAGGAATCAGGTGAAATGTGGCGATAGCACAGTGGGCTTGTGGCCTGACTGCTTACGGGAGCTATGCGGAATATTTCAAAAGATCTTACCTGGGCCAGTGGAAGTTTGAGCTCCAATTCATTTCTCAGCGCTTCCACACTCTCCGCATCCACGGTGTACCGCTCCGAGCCACTGTTTTCGGTCAGAGACTCCGTGCTGCTGCCGTTGCTGACTGCAAAGTTGTGGGCCAGTTCAAAATTCTGCTGAATGCCATCACTAGCCACATTGATCTTGCTTGGATCTTCAACATCCTCTTTGGGATGCAAGAACCACCCTGAAGAGGATTCTTCTAGCTGGGAGGTGCTGCCTACATTCACATACTGTGGTTCAGAATTATTCTCATCTGAATAATAATTAGATTCATCTTCGTTTTCAGTATCCAATCTTTGTAGTTCGAGGTCTAGATTCTGTGACAACTCATCTCTTGATTCAGACTGATCAAAGTCATTTCTTTGTGTGGCCAGCTGAGTTTCACCTGAAAACTCCTTGGGCTGTGCCTCAACACTTTTGGCAGCAGTGTTTACAAATTGACAATTCATTGATTCATCATCTTCTGGTGTGTTGTTCTTTTTAGTAGTAGTTTCAGGGGAAGTTTCTTCTTGCTTGTAGCCCTCCGATTCGGATTCAAGTAGTGCTCTACTAATGTCAGCATTGAAGGGTGTTTCTTTCACTAGTTCTTTTACTTCTTTATGGACATTTAAATCTACAACTTTAGATTCAGCTTCAGCAATTATTTGATCAATAGTTTGACTGATTTCTTTGTTTGTTTTCTCAATAGTGTCATCACTTATGGTCTCATTCAAGTGTGCAATAATATCATCTGAACCCATATCCATTACAAGATTTCCCACAGTTTCGAGTTCTTCTATCTTCTGATCAAAGGAAACAACATGATCACAAGTGGCTATGTTTTGTTCAGCAATATTAATTTGTTTAACTTCTGGAAAATCCCCCGCAGTCACAACAAAATCTGAGTCCAATTTCTGATGAGTCAATAGATTATTGTCATCTGATACACTACTTTCGGTTGACTCCTTGAACGGTGGTGGTAGAAAACTCTCTGATTCGATAAACATTTGATTAATATCAGAAATATGTGTCGGTTTAGAATCCACAATATTGAAAATGTCATTTTCAATGCAGTTTTCATGGTATGCCAGATTTGGTTCACTGTGATCCAGCGAAACAATTCCACTCTCCAAATCATTTGAAAGTGAGCCATCATTGGTGGGTTCCAAGTCAGACCTCTGAGTGCTCACATTGCCCTGTTCTAATGTTAGTTCTGAAGCGCATTCCTGGGACAGTTTGTCCATAGTTTCAAACTGCGATTCTATCCCACTCTCTGTGCCAGTAAGCAGTGAATTGGTTTCGATAGAAACATTATCAACTTTCCTATGGTCATCTGCTTCAATATTCTCCTCCGCAAGAGAATGCTCATTAGAAGCAAGGCCCTGACTGCCTTCCCGGGCTTCTTCCGGTACTTGTTCGGTTTCCAAAGGACCCGAGTATTCAATGTTTAAATTGTTCTCATTTTCCGCTATGGCCAGTGTTGTTGTGAGATTCACTATTTCATTGTGCATTATATTTTGAATGCTTTGATTTACATGCACATTAACTCCATCCATACGTGGCTCAGTGTTCTGACAAGCTGCAGCATCATCGATTGGCACAATTATTTGATTTGATACGGGAGTACTGGTGGACACATGTTCTGTTTGCACGTCATCGTTGAATTTTTTTGCAACTGACGGTTCAAGATCTAGTTCCTCACCATAAATTATCTCACTTTTGGTAATAATGTCTTCACTATTGGATACAGAAATATTCTCAGAGTCATATAAGTTTATGGCCTTAGGTTGTACATCTGGGTAGTCAAAATTATAACCATCAGGCAAATTCATGTACTTGGTAGATTCCCACTTGACGTTTTCCGAGGTATCTTCCATAATACTACCCTGCGAATGATCACCAGCGTAGAGATTCAAATTAATATCGTTGAAATTGGATGAAAACTTCAGGTTCTCTTCTTCTGACGTAACATTGAGAAGATCTGTCCCGAGGGAGGCCGAGGGGCTGGCAAACATCCTGTCCGTATTTGGCAAGTGGAAACTGAAGTGTATTGGTGGTTGCGCCTGGTCCCCTTCATCAGCAGGTTGCAGCTCGTGTTGGAAGGCTGGCTTGGCGAGGTCGGAAGTCTTTGCTAATTTAACTAAATCATTTAATTTAATTTTCGAAGCTATCTTTTTATCGATAGAATAAAAATTTAAAAAATCCAAGTTTCTTTTGAAATTTTGCAATTCTTTAATGGTGATGACGGTTTCAGATTGGGTCAAATCATCGAGACTCTTGCTTAGCCTTAAGCTCTTGACAGCCATTGTGCGGTGACTCTTCCATAGCCGGTACAGGTCTAGGTCGGGGCGGAGGCTCTCAACGCGTGACAGCAGAGTGGAGGAATAGTTCCTCGGGAATGACAAGCACTTCTCAGTGGGCAGACTAGACTCCTTGGGAGTAGGTGAGTCTCGCTTCAATTTCTTCTGAATCATGTCAAAGAACATATTGCCATAACCCTCCATAGAAGTGAAAGATGTCTCTTCACTTTCCATATCGGTGAAATCCGCATCAATATGTGTCAAGACCATAAAGTCTGTGACTGATTTGGACTTCAACTTAATCTTTTCCGTAAGAGTCCCCAATTCTATTCTTTTCTTCCAAATTTCATCTTCTGTTTCTGACCCTGAACTGCATTGCCTGCCAAGTTTAGAATCTCCTTCCCCACTCTCAGTCTTAATTTGGTTATCCTTCAATGGATCCGGAGTATAACTAGAGTCGTGCAAAGAATCAAACAGTTGTACATCTTCCTCGCAGTCTATTTGGAATATGGGTAGACCTGTGGGTGTCTCCGGGCTCTTTATTAATCTAAAATCCAAGCTTGGATAAGATTCTATATTACAAACTTCAGGTACATGGTGCAGCGGGCTATTTACAATGTCACTATCTATATTGGCATCATTTAGAGTTCCTTCCGAGGGACTATCACTATCACATCTGGTTAAATCACTAATGGAATCCTCGAGGCAGTACATCTGCGAAGGCTGCGTAGCTTCGCTGGCCGACACCAGCGCCGCCTTGGGATTACCCGAAACATCTCTGGAAGGGCTGGTCTGGTGACTCGACTCAGAACTGGACGTCTTTTCCGAGCTCAGCATGTTATCAAAATCACTGATCACATCGCTTACATTTTTGATATAGGACATATCTTCAGGCGTAGTGAATGGCACGTCGCGTAACCACGGCGCCACTTGAGAAACCTCAGAATCAAACAGTAATTTTTCAGAGCTGGTGTCGGAGAGAGCCAAAGGGTTTTCCATCAGAGATGTTTCCCAAAATGCACTGGATTCCGGGGTGGCACTGAAAGGAGGGTTCTCCACACTCGACAGCTTCTCGCGATTCTTTTCCAAAACCGATTCCAACGAGCCGTGCAAGTTGGTCAAGCTGTCTGACTTGGCTTTGACAGAGAGTTCGTCCCCGGTGAGGGTGTCGGAAGAGATAGCAAGGTTGTGGTAAACGAACTGGTGCTCTTGAATGGGAGATGAATCGTGGACGATGATATCACTGGGAGGGAACTTAAGTTCGTAGAAGTTTTCGTGAAGAGGGGAAGCGACCGCAGAGGAGAGTGGTAGGCCGTTGTCAACCTTAGGGATGCTGTTGGGCTTGAGACTTTGCCAGCGAGCCTCAAAGTCGTGGGTGATGGACTCTCTGGGCTGACTGGCCGCCAGGTGGTAGTTGGAGTAGATGTTCTGCAGATAGGAGGCCACCTGTGAGGAGGCACAGCGCTGTCCGGGGTCATCGTGCCAGCAGGATTGCATTACGTTATATCTGAAAACATTACAATTATTATTATTTATTCAACGGAAACAGAAGGATTTGCAATGGACAAAGGCTCCTGAGGCGCCACAAGGAATAGGACAAGGGGAAGAAGAATGTGGTGGATGACGGTGAGAGGAAAATTATTCATTTTTGTTATGCTGAAAGAATAATAATTAATTAAATTAATATACTCACAGATAGGTCACGTATTCTGTGTAGTGGGGTGGTGGGGGCAGGCGGGGGCCCGCAGGGCGCATCACCTCAGCCAGTACCTGCTCGTTGCTCAGGCCTTCGTAGGGCAGAGCACCCCAGGAGCAGGACTCCCATAGGAGCACGCCAAGGGACCACATGTTGCCTTCCGGTGTCGGCTGGAATGATTTATTTAAAGCCAGTCAGTATCGAATGTTTTAAAACTTAACTGTGTGTGGATGTGTACACTGACACACATTTCTTTAAATTGATTTGTGGATGGTACGAAAACTCTGCTATGGTTAGCTTCGTCATCGACAACGTAGATTGTTTTTATCTCCCGGCCTGCAGGACTAACTTGCCAATGGACACACCAGTGGGAAGGGCAATCTTGTTGAATCAGGCTGCGTTCAAAATCATAAAATCTTTGTTTTTTATTATATTCATTTCAAATTGTTTTTGTTGCTTACTTTCATTCTAAAGCATATTTTTAACCGTTGTTTCTTATTTCTCATTTGTGACTACTGTCTTCTTACATTCTTATCAATTGAATTGAATATTTTACCCGTAGGTCGTGGGCAGTTTCTGGGGGCAGCCAGCGCAGGGGACGCGGGGGGCCCTGCCCGGGGGCGCTGTAAAAGTCCCCGGGGTACCGGTGGGGGGCGTCTCCGTAGTCCCCGAGGCGAGCGCTCGGCCCCTCCGCCACCAGGCAGCTGTGGCACGCCACGTCACTTTAAATCCATACAACAACCATAAAAACAAATTATTGAGGTTAATAAAAAAAATCACCTCCCTCACCGCGCTTCATTCCGGACGATGCAATGGTCGACAAACAATCACCTGTTAACGGTTTAACCAAAGCAATGCATGCCCCGGGGTGAATGTTTTGACAAAACATTGACAAAGATTTACTTATTTAATTTCATTATGTATTTTAATATTACATTTAATTACAGTAATGACATATTGCCCATCTCACTAGGTGTGGAACGCCCGTGTTGAGATGGGAATTTACAGAGTGGTTGTTAGCTAGGTTTTTGTTTACACAATATTATGAAAATGACAGATAAAATAATTTTTTGTTTTTTAATTATTCAATTCAAGTATGAATGTAAAAGATTAAGGATGGGCTGTTTCGGAGAATTTGAATAATTTTCAAGTTCTGTGAAAGATTTTTTCAAGTTCTGTTTTTATTTTAGTTATGTCAAGCAACTAGCCTATAATGATTTAATAATATAACTTGAATAGGACTTTCACAGAACCCGAAAATGAATGTTGAAATTTGATGAATTGTTCAAATTCTCCGAAACAAACCGTCCTAAGACGAAGCTAGAATAATTTTGAAGTAATTAAATTTCAGTTTGACAAAAAGGCATAGTGTTAAATGATAAGAAAAAAGCAGGCGAAACTTTAGTTAAATATACATGTAGTAGATAGTACACAGTAGGCACAAATACAAATATGTAATGAAATACTCCTAATGGATATGTTTATTGGAGGTAATCAATGGTTTTACTTTTAATGGAACTTTTGGTTTGCATGCTTCTAATGTCAGTAGGATTGAATAGCTTAACACATTTCGGCCGGGTATTTTTTGCGCTGGCGCTACACTGAGTCTGGGCGAAAATAAAGATCCCGTGCGAATTTCTTTAATTTGTTTTAAATCGCTATATCTTCGAAAATAATTAAAATATTTTAGTAAAAATTTCTACATAGTAACTCAGCATACCCAAGCTATAAAAAATACTAAACGAATATTGAATATTATTTGAAATTCAACTCAATTAACCTTGTAATATGTTTATTACGGTCCGCCTATCGGTATTTGCTCATACCTGCTTTCTCTAAAGACGCCAGACATCTCTCGCTCGCTTGCACATAGGAGTTGAGTGGGTGCGGAACGGAGAAAGAGATTCGAATCGGGTTTCTCGGTCATAAAAACCCTCATTCCAGAAATTGAATTATTTCACTAACAAATAATATACTATCCTTTTGATACCGATGAAATACCGATGTAAACGAAAGGCATGAAAATAAATTTTAAAAAAGACTTGCATTTTGATTCGATAATTATGTACATATAGTTGGGACCTTTACAAAGAGATTGGTATATAATAAGCATACAATAATAGCATCAATCGACCGAAAGGGTAGAACTACATTTCCCGGCCGAAGTGTGTTAATAGCATTGTATTTAAACTTTCTTTGCCCATAAGAGGTTTGACAAACTGGGATTACTCCACAAAAAACCAAACCTATAAAAGGCTGCAACTTACGGATGGGCTAGGTGATGCAGGTGAAGGTACTCCAGGGCGGCGGCGATCTCGCATTGGAACTTTAGGGGCAAACCTTTCTGGCTGAGAGAGCTCACTTGCCATTTGTTTGACTGGAGGAATTGCTTCAAATCACCCTGGAATATTCATTAGCTTTAGTTAACATTTTAATAAATAAAAAGTTTAAAAAAAAGATAAAGGAAATTTATTACTGATTGAATGATTTTATGCCCCTAGTACACGTTGGCCAAATGCATTGGGCCAAAGTTTGCGTGTGGAAGATTTAAAGTTTATTTTTCTGATTACGATTATTCTACTAATTGTAATTTTAATATTTTCATTAATAATTATTGATTTCAAAAACGGTCTAAAATCACATCCCGAAACGGTTTCAACTGGCTACAAAGTCATTATAGAAACTGCCTGCCAACGCCGCCAAATTCACGAATAAAAAATTATCATGTTGTTTAGGCCGCAAATCGTGCATTTTAAATCGTTACAGAAAATTTATTAGTTAACATAAAAATACCTTCATTATCGTAATTTTTTTCCTCATTTATTTTGAGAATGAAAAAAAAAATGAAAATACCCTATTCTGCGTTGGTCATTTAATTTAGATGGATGTGGAAACTATAACAACTCCAGCAATTTATTTGTACAACACGTTTAATTGTTAACTATCGTAAATGTAAATAATCACTTGCGCAATAATCAACACTGCTATTCCACTGAACGCGTACTACAAACTGACGACGGGGCCAACGCATGAACGCTGTTGGCGCTAAGATCCTTTGATATGTGCACAAAAGCTGACAATAATCAGGTTGGCCACCGGCCAACGTTTGCGGCCAATACGTATACAATACATGTTGGCCAGCGCATTGGCCAATGTGTACTAGGCGCATTACACAAAAACATTTCCTGGGATAGTGAAGAAAACTAAAATTGCCTTCCATCCAAATTTGTATGGAAACAAATGTCCCAACTGACTTAGTACCTTTTGGTTCTAGACCATTTAGCATGTGCTCTTGTCTCTTTTACACATGCCTGACATTGTGTATCTCCATCACATTTGAATTTTGTAATCTAAAATCTTATAATTTCTGAAATCCCAGTTTTGTATTGGAAATTTATGGCCTGATTGGCCAAATATTTGGATCATGAGACACGTCCACATGGCATTTCTTGTTATTCTTTATTCTATGACGTCAAATGACCCACAAAATAATCACCGACCAAAGCAAAAAAAAAACAAACAACATTGTCCCATTTGAGTTTTTGCAAATAATCAAATTATTGTTACCAAAGGACAGTGTTCAAACAGAATTAACCACGGGTCTTGCGTCAGACTTCTGCCGCAAAACTTGAGCAGGCTCTCGTGCCTCAGGTCTCGGTATAGTCGGGCCTCATCCAGGAAGGTGCACTTGTCCGTCACGGTCACATTCTCATCCAGTATCTTCACGGCCACCCGGGTGACAGCGTTGGGGGGCTGGGGGAGGTGCAGGGGGGATGTGCCAGGGCTGGGGTTGCCGTTGGCATTGTCTGACGGAGATGTTAGACTGTGCGCTTCGCCTTCGACGATCTGAAAACAATAATTGTCACTTATTTAGTTATTATTAACTATTATTATTACTACATAAACAGTAAGCTAGAGGAACGACAGTTAAGATGGTATGGGCACATAAGACGGAGACCACCAGACCACACAGTGAAGCAGGCAATGTCTATAGAGCTTCAAAGACAGTCATCCAGAGGTAGACCAAAGAACTCCTGGATGACCCAATGCTCCAAAATCCTACAAAGAAACGGCCTAGATGAAAGCGACACTCAGAACCGAAGAAGCTATAACCTGAGAACAAGAAGAGCCGACCCCAACAGCCTACCTAGGCAATGAGTTGGGATAGTGCTAGGAAGAAGAAGAAGAAGAAGAATTTAGTTATTATTAACACAAATGAAATGAAATGAAATAATGAAAATATTAAATTAGGAAAAGAAGTAATTAATAATTAATTATTCATGTGAAAAAAACTAAAATTGAATTTTGATAGTAAATATTATTCTCTAGCAATACAACTATTGAAGAATGCATAGTCTGGAAGAAATAAGAAATTCCAGTTAATTAAAAAAAAAAATAATATTGTTCACTTTCTAGCTTTTAAGTATCAGTATTTTTTAAGTTTGGATTTTTTCGTTTAGTTTCAAAGCCCGCCAAAACAATTGAAATCTGACAGGGTACAGGTGATGTCATGTGTACCTCCGTTTGGTCTTATAGTGATTTGTTTTTGGGGTTTTATGCCATGTTGCAATACCTCCTTCTTTAATAAATATTTTGAATTTTACCAATGTAATAGTAACAGAAATTAGAATAGAAATTATGAACAAAAACGCACATCACAAATCAAAACCGTCATTTTGACAGGAATCATATACGCATAGACTGCCAAAATGCGGTCTTGCCTGCTCTTTCGTAACCAGTTAAATACATTTTTATTAGTAAGATTTCGAAACAAAAATTGTACAGCGAGTAACTAAGAAAACACTTTTTAACGGTTGGGAAGTATTTTTTTAATAGTAAGGCTGTAAGTGACTTCTATCCAGTGTGTAAAGAGTTTTATATTTAAAAAATACTGATTTGGATTAACTTCGTTGTTAAAAGTCGTTTTTAACATAAAAAGGATCATTTCATTTCAAAAACAAATACATATGGAGTAATAGGATGGGGCTCAGCAGCATCAAACCATGTAAAACAATTAAAAATAACTCAGAATTGCATCATAAAGTCCACATAAAGACGTCAACAACAGAATTTTTTTAACAGTTTGATGTTACAAAAAATATACAGGGCCAAACACCTCTCACGATCACAAAACCAGAGCAAATAGCAAACATACACACTAAATATAATTTATATAAATATAAAATAAGTGTAATTCTATATTTGGACAAAGAAGCTCTGAATTTTTAGCAAAAAAGATAAACATATAACAAACTCCCACTAAGTATCAAACAAAATAACTTTAAGGACATCAAATCTTGGTTTGGACTATCTTGGACAGCATTGCAGTGTCCATCATCAGGGCAGATGTCTAATCTAAGGTTGTGGTGAAATATGTGCTTATTTATGAAGATGCGAAAGCGTATTGCCAGCTCCAACCCTCTAAGAGCTGACATTAACGTATAATTTTAAAGTGGTTTTCTGCGTTTAGTTCTGCTGTAGCCGTCAATTACCGGATACTATTAATAGAGACGATGGAGCCAAGCTTGACGATTTATTAGTTGTATGTATAATTATTAAACATTATGTATACATTTACCATATTATTTAATTAATATTATTCCTCAAAGTATTAATATAGAAATGCGTGAAATGCTGATTGTGGTTTGAAGACGATGAATTCACCTAGATTTCACCGTTTATCCTATATTGGTAGGTTCTATAAATTTGACACATTACGACAAGCGATCACTCAAACGTTTTTGTAAACATGCCCAATATGCTAAAAATCACTCAATCAAGGGTCTTTTTAGGGAAAGGAAGTAGAAAGTTCTGGGGAGGAATCTGGGGGTCAGTGTGTCCAGGAGTGACAGAAGTTTGAATACATCCTCCTCACTGGGGTACAAGGCGATGGGTCGAGAGATTCTGGTTGGAGAGGCCGAAAGGTCTCCCTCAACCAGTATCTCCCGATCTGACCTGTCACGCAGTAGGTGGGCAAACGCATCCACCGCCAAGACCTAGACAAACCTCACCCCATGAACCAGGGCACCAAGTTGGTTATTCAATAAATCGTTCCCGGTGCGGTGGTACCCATACCCGCCTCCCAAATTATTTGTTGATATGTAATGAATATATATGTTTTCTAAGCCATAGTATTTAAATTACTCAAGTTCCTTATTCCAGAGGAAAGACGTTCAGTGAGCCGCTCCATGCAAAGTTGGGAAAAGCTACTCCGGAAATTGCGCAAAAGGGAGGCAGGTCCCCGATCTGAATAAGTCTAGAATGAAAAAAAAAATTACTTACCCTGCCAAACCATCCCCTCCCAATGGTTTGCAAATATTGTAGTTGGTTCCTTGGAAAGTCATCGTTAGGGTTATCTAAAAAAAAAAAAGAAAAAAATCAAATTTTTATTTTAGATAAATCATCAACTCTTCATCGTCAATCATTTTTTATGATTAATTCATAATGGGCATAACTTTAGATATTAGTCAAGGAAGACGCCAAGAAAACTAAATAAAGTAGGAGATGTGTTCCAAATAATCAAAAAGGTAAATTAAAAACAAAGGGTTTTGTAGAGTGAATTTAGGTCATAAAGAGGACCCAGAGGACCCAAGCAAGTAATAATTGCAGATTTAAAATACTAACCAAACCAGTCTTTGTGTTCTGCCAGCACATCCTGTGTAGGCCCGTCACCTCTGGCCGAAGCGTGGGCAGGAGTTAGATTCCTGGATGTCAGCGGCTGCTCAAACACTTCCACTGCTCTTGGATGAACTGCCTCAAGGTTCAAGTTCCTATTCTCGTACTCGCTAACGATATAATTCTCTGCATTGTTATTGACAATATTCTCCAGTTCCTGTTCGGATATGGGCCCATTGTTGTTATCTTCATAGTCCTGGTTGTCGACCTCCACTTGGCGGAGGTTCAGGTGAGGAAGTTGAGGAAGAAGCCCTTCTTCCTCAAGTGGCGCACGGGCCGGTGTGGAGTCAGGTACCGGACCGGGCCCGAGCTGGAAGCGGGGAGACTGCGAGGAGATTGCTGCCGTGATGGGGAAGCGGATGTCGTTCAGGGGGTTGTGGATGCCCGTCTCAATGGGGGGGCCCGAGCTTGAATTCTCCAACGGGATGGGCTGCCCGACCACCACTTCTTTCTGCAAATAAAAAACAAAACAATTCGTTAGGAAATACAGATAATAAATTTATTCAAAATGGCAGTGCAGAGCAACTAAAGAATAATAACTGTAATCAAATTGAAATAATTAGAAAAGCATTACATATGGTTATAAGTAGATAATCCATTTAATTTAATAGTTATGGTTCACAAATAGTGGCACGTGAAGGCACCCTAGAGCAAGGATTCCCAAACGGTCGATCGCGAAGCTAAATTAGCTGTAGTTTAAAAATAATGTCAGGCGAGGGAACCCTAGGGCAAGGGTTCCCAACCGGTCTATCGCGAAGCTAAATTAGCTGTAGATTAAAAATAATGTTAGGCGAATGAAACCTAGGGCAAGGGTTCATAACTGGTCGATCGCATAGCTAAATTATAGTTATCATTCACAAATAGTAATGTGAGGGGACCCTAGGGCAAGGGTTCCCAACCCTTTAAAGCCAATTAATATCCATATATAACATGATTGAACATTTGTATTTTTGAAAACAGGCCTGTAGTACCTACCTAAAATAAATATTTAAATATAATATTTTTCCACTAGGTGCAAATTTAAATCTGTGCATCTATTACAAAGCTTTGGACACAAATATGCCTTACAGGTTTTAAGACACTTCCTAGCGATACATATAAGAGAATAATTTTAAACTGCGGTTCTAGACCATTTTGTTAAAGAGCTAAGGAAAGTCAATTAAAAGAGATAATAATTTAAATATTACAGAATTTCATAACAAGCAAACATAAGTCATTATACTCATCCATAAATAATATATATTTTTAACATAATATTTGATTAAAGTAGTAGTATCTATACGTACCACCACATCATTACTTCCACGAGGCTTGAAAAAGAAAGATAATAGTTTTATTAGCTGTAAAAATAAATAATTCAAGTAAATGAGATTACAAGTTTGACACATAACAGTCTCCATGGTCGAGGGGTAAGGCACATCAATCATGTAAATTTTATTTGATTAATCTTTAAAGACAATATTAGCGATTCTTAAACGAAAATTTGGAACAGAAAAAGATACGGTCGGACCCTATCTCCTTCGGTTTAACTGTATCATACTTCCAATAAGAAGTACATACATTATCTTCATTTTATCATCATCACATAATCTTCTGTTTTATTTACTTTCTTACAAATTTTATTTACTTATTCCTTATTATGCTGTCTCAGTAGAGGTAAAGTCACAAGGAGGAAATCCATAATTGGTTTTATTTTGGCTATATAATACTTATGTACAAACTGAAATAAATGTCCACTGTCGATTTGCAATTGCAATCTAAACAGATGTCTTGGATAAATATATACCATTTTTATTATAATATGCGACATCTATTGACTTTTCTGCAAGTTTAGAATGAATATTTATTTAATTAATTTGTGTTATAATATATATTTGCAGCACGTTCCAGAGTGGAAGGTACTCTCAGTATCGCCCTGGTGTAAGACCACTATTCAGAATTGAAACGTTGCTTGAAATGGCTTTGGCCAAGTTTGGTGACCAGATCTAAATAGCGAGGTACTTTCCCCACCTTTTTATTCTCTCCATCTTCTTGCCCTTCCCAGTACCTTCAGACACACAACAAATTCAAATTGCGGATGCCACAGTCTCACACTAGCTCCAGATGGTTGGGAGCAATCGGGACTCTTGGGCGGTTTCAGATAAAAAATAAAATAAAAAATCTTCGTACTTTCGGGGAAAACAGGAATATAAACCTCTCCAACCAAACTCCACTTAATCTTTTTTAAATATTTGAATGATGTACATACAATGTGCAGTTACAAAGGTAGAATATAATTCTTTAGGAGAATCTTATAAAAAAGAGGCCTTCTTGATTTCCCGACCCATTGGCCTAGGTTTTAGGTAGTTTGGCTCCAACAGTTAATGAACACACCCACCGAGCAGTGGCCTAATATGAAATCATAAATTTTGTTTAATTAGAAGGTATGAAGGCATTGAAATCCATTATAAAAGATGACTCAAACATCATAATTATTTTTTACAAGGACACGACACAACAAAACATTATTTATCTCTCTCATTAAAATGCGATAAAAAATGTTGTCTGTTTCCTCTTATCTCTGACATTCTAAGTTCAAGTCACGCACAATGCGAATTAAACATCAAACATAATATTATTATTAAAATTCCGTAGAATTAAACTCAATTCCGAGAAGAATCATTCGTAGGTACCTAACACCTAACCCTTCATACACTTGTGCCAAACTACGCAAGTAGGTAAAGTTCCGTAGTTTCTGGGAATGGGAGGGTGGATTCGCTCACGGAGAAACTATGTGAACAAATATAGGGGTGAAATAAAGATTAATATAATAACATGAGATCTGACTAAATTACATAATAATATGTACATTTTTACGTTTCTTATAAACTACGGCTAATTTACGAGACCTTTTTGAATTCGTCACGTCCAGAGTTGTGCTTCATTTCAAATAAATCCATTTCAAATGGAAATGCAAAATACAAAATGGGTATTTTCCATTTTGCATTTTAAATGCTTTTCTCAATGCATTTTCCATTTTAAATGCTTTTTTGCAACATTCTTCCTACTATCTCCACTCATCTTTTTTTTCATTAGCCCCAAATATCAGTCGGTCCTCAACCTCGCTATGAGAGATAATTTACATTTGTCAAGTTGCTCCCTGGTAGGAGCCCTGGCAATTGAGTGATAAAATAAAATACTGTTTTAAATACTGAACATGGGGCCATGACGCTGTAATATCAAATGTTAGATAGCAGTTTCTATGTTTTTACGTTGGCAACATTAGTCCCGCGCAAATTTTTTGTGGTTTCATAATCTGTAGTCGTGGTGAGAGTGGTATATTTATGGTCGTGGTGTTTTTGGATTTACCATCATGTAATATGTTTGTTCTACATTGATGTCCATTAAATGACAAAATTGTTTAAAAATTCTATAATTATTTAATTGTTTGACCTGAGAAACCATTTTGCATTTTCAATGCATTTTGAAAATAGGTATTTTGCATTTGAAATGCTTTTCTAAAAACCATTTTGCATTTTGCATTTTCAAATGGAAAAGTTTTGACCCATTTCCATTTTGCATTTCAAATGGTTTTGGGTACCCATTTTGCACATCTCTGGTCACGTCGCGTTAACAAAAAAACTACATGAATCTAGCAAGATTCTGGCAAATAACGACGTGTGAAATGTGCATCTCGCAACAGCAATAAAGTACCCTAGTGAATTTATCACGTTGTTATTCCAAATACTATGATAATCTAGATCTAGATTCTGAAACATGACAACATGTATCTTGCAACAGATGTATGCAAAACCCCAAGGAATGTTTTCGTCTAGTCGCCTTTTCTGAAACACAACTAGAATCTGGTTAGATTCTGAAAGTCTGGAAATACACGAAAGGTAGGCAGCAGTTGTTATGCAAATTTCAAGGAGTTTATTTGTCGAGCCGCGTTTCTCAAACAAAACGAGAATCTGGTAAGAATCTGGAAATAAACGAAAGGTATCTGCACCAGATTCATGCAAATCCCAAGGAGTTTATTCGTCGAGTAGCGTTTCTGAAACACAACGAGAATCTGGTAGGGTTCTGGAAATAAACGAAAGGTATCTGCACCAGATTTATGCAAATCACAAGGAGTTTATGCGTCGAGTCGCGTTTCTGAAATACAACGAGAATCTAGTAAGGTTCTAGAAATAAAAAAAGGTGTCTTACAAAAGATACAACCTTATTGAGTTCGTCTGAAGAATTCGGGAAAGTAATTACATCTGTTAATTTTTGATTTTCGTAGTTTGTCCAAGGAATGGGACCACACATAATACAAATACTTATTTACAATAAGCGAATGCAACGGGTTGAAACGCGATTAGAATATATTACATGAATGGGGAAATTATTATATGTATAGAAAAGGCTAGCTGACATATACCCGGCGTTACGCGACTTTTCTCTACTTTCTATAAATATAATATGCATGGATTATATGTATAAACCTGTCGGAAGAAATTCTCTAAATTAAGGTGCAAACCCTATCAAACTAATATCAAAGTCGTTATCCGCGTCTGTCTGTTTTTGCGCTTAGTTCTTCTAAAGTACGCAACGGGTTTTGATAGGGTTTTCACTTTCACTTTTTTTCACAGAATTTCTTTCGGAAGGATATACGAGTATACAATACATGCATATTATATTCATAGAAATTAGAGAAAAGTCGATGTTTTGTAATCAAGTTGTAAAAAAACATTTTCGGGCGATTACGTTGTTAATATTAATAGTTAATAAACAAGAGAAGAGATATCATACTTCTACAACGTAATAATAATTGAATAATTTCATTGTCTACAACAAAAGTTGTATTACCAACAGCAAATACCATACAGAATAAGAAATGTAAGTGTTAATAAACCAAAAAAAAACATAATTAAACGCAAGACAAGTGATTTTCGAAAGCATTTTATCAGCTAGGACAATTAATGCTAGGACCGCGCAGGGTCTTACAACACTCGATTAACGTCGATTCCTTACCGGCCCACGAGGGAGCCGCCAAGAGTCGGCAGTATAGGTAAAGATTGATGGAAGGAAATAGGCATTACAATTTCCTGTTTCTCACATTTCGTATGGAGGACCGTCGCATTACACCGTATTATATCGCTGTTTAATATTCAAGAAGAAGCGGTCGACCATTTCCTTGTTAGAGTTCACTCTTACTAGCTGCCATCAACGACCTTTCGACGTGCACTGGTATCGTAATATAAATAAAAGTTGACAATAAATATCAGCGTGCAATAGGCGATAAGAAAACGTGCACTGACAACCAAGGCATCTTTAGACAGACATACTATAGAGATTAAAATCTGTGGTAATTTTGCCAATCTTTATTTTAATTTTAAATGCCATTAATGTGTTCAGTTTTTGAAGGTTCCTAGTTCACGTCCGGGTTGCGTCAGTATCTGTTTATGATTAGTGTTTTTTCCAATAGGTACACGGGTAAAAATCTTGAAAAAACGTGATTGCAATCCATTTCTTAATAAAATATTATGCAATTCAGAATATATCGGAACACCTATTCTCATGCAGGTGACCTTTTCCTGATAAATATAATGACGAAATTTTACAATATTAGAATTATTATGAACACGTGTTCCGACATCCTATTAACATATTCGCGTTTTATCGTCAGCTTGTTAGGAAACCAGTCAATTCATTCTTTAAGGCCTGCATTCCCGTTTTTTCAGAAATACGAATTGGCAATATTTTATTTCAGTAAGTTTTCTCCATACACACGGTGCGATTTGATGAATATTAAAATTGTTCAATTAATCTTAATTGTTCAAGATTAAGAAAGGGAAGCTTAGATAGTTTGGGCATGTAGAGCGAATGAGCGAAGAAAGGAGGGTAAAGAGAATATATGAAGCAAATGGGAATGGTAACAGAAGTCGCGGACGCCCGAGGAAGACATGGCACGATCAAGTGAATCAGATACTTAAGTGGGGCCATTTCAAGAATCAGAATAATATAATAGTATGTATGAGACGATATATGAATGTGAAGACCGAGTTGTTTGGCGGTCCGTCCTCTCTGACAACGGCGTGCGGTTAGTTTGTCAAAATTGTTTTAATATTTATTAGATCGTTAAGTCACCCTCAGCAAAATCTGGCAATGGGGTAAAATAGGTTATCGTAGGCGGGGTGTGCGCTTATAAAATATTAAGCCTGTCATAGCCGGCTTCTTGCTCCAGAGTTGTGAAATAATAATAACGGTTACGTTGGAATTTCCCGAAAGATGGGCGAGTAGGGTCCTAGGGTGGGTTCCTCCCCCGCCTGAACCTTCCCCCACCGCTCTCCCCCGTTCGGCAGCAGTATTAACATTTGAATTATTCATCGGCTCGCAAAATCAGCTGTGGGACTTTGTGTACGTGGCAGAACTGGCAGGACTCGAGACTCAAAGTGTATTGTTTAATGGGAAAGGAGAAAATTACTGAGAGGCAAAATTACCAATATTATTCTAAGCTAAGCTAAGGTCGAATCGTTGCTTATACGTTATACGTACTGAAGGCGACTGGAAGATAGTTAACCTTTGCGTACCTACAGGTAAAAAATACATATTACCCGAAAGGGGGTCACTAGGGTCCCCCTTATATCGCGGAGCGATCGTGTCTCTCAACCTGTCAGGCTAATTTGGTCGCTTTTGGGAACAGCTCATATGATCTCATAGAAATTGCTATGTCTACCTTACAGTCATGGGAAGAAAGATAATCTATATGGTGTTAGAAAGAGAAATGTACACTTCTATGAAACCAAATGATCCGACCGCAATATGAGAAAAAAAGTATGATAAACCTAACTTAACCAATTTTTTTTAATACATTTGTCTAATAAATGTGTTTTTAGTTTTCAGTGATTTAGTTCAGTGTTTAGTCGAAAAAACGTAAGATGAGCCATTATTAAACCTTTCTTAAGTTTGCATTCAAAATTTTAATTTTTAATTTTCTTCTTTCTAATAATACTACATTTCATCACATTTTAAAAGCAATTTTCAGTTTTCAGGTAAGAATTAATCCATTTATTTGAATTATATTGCAAAGAGGAAATATTCCGATGTAAAACTAAAATATTCAAAGATGAATCATATCACAAAGTTAAATTTTTAACTAAAAATCCCAAAACTCCTAAATTATATGGGTTCCTTAAAATACACAAGAATAATTGCCCCGTCAGGCCAGTAGTTTCATGTTGTAACGCCCCAAATTTTAAAATATCATCCGTTATTACTAATTTGTTTCAAAATACCAATGTTTTTTCCCCTAAACATACCCTTAAAAACTCTTTTTCATTAGTAGAAGAATTGAAAGATATGATTCTCCCTAGTAATTCTACACTAATTTCTTTTGACGTTGTAAATTTGTTCCCCAATGTTCCCATAGAAGAGAGTAAATGTTTAATTTCTGATTTATTAAATAGTTCCGATCTCTCTATAGATTTTATAAAAGATTTAACTTCCTTGTTTAATATATGCCTGAATCAAAATTATTTTCAATTTAATAATGTTATATATCAGCAACGTGACGGCCTAGCTATGGGGAGCCCTACCAGTCCTCTGATTGCTGATATATTCATGGATAACTTAGAAAATAAAATTTTATCTAGTACCTCACATCTTATTAAAAATGTCTTGTACTGGAAAAGATACGTTGATGATGTTTTGTGTATATGGACAGGGACTAAGCGTCAACTGAATTCCTTCCTCAAACTTATAAACTCTTTTCATAATAAGATTAAATTCACATTAGAAATAGGCATAAATTCAACCTTAAATTTTTTAGACCTTACTTTATCGATCGTTAATAACAGAATTAATTTTAACATTTTTCGTAAACCCTCCTATACTGACGTTGTCATACACAGCACCTCCAATCACCCTATTTCACATAAGCACTCCGCATTCCATTCAATGGTCCATCGTTTAGTCACAATTCCAATGTCCGATAGTAATTTTGATAGTGAACTAAAACTAATTAAAAACATAGCAGTAAATAATGGCTATGAATCAAATTTTATAGATTTAATCTTAAATAAAAAGCTAAAACAAATAGCCATTAATCGCTTCCTCTTTGCTAGTCCTTGTCCTCAAATCAATGATAATAATATTAATTATCAATGGCGGCGAATTTTATTTATTAATCACTTTTCTACCTTAAGTGTAAAAAACCTTCCTTCTGAAGTCAAACCGGCCTTTTATACTAATAACAATATAGGTAAATTTCTAATTAATTCTAAAGATAAGGACGATAAATTAAGTCATTCGGGGATTTATAAATTAAATTGCAATAATTGTTCGGCTTTCTATATCGGTAAGACATCACGTAATGTTAATATTAGGATAAAGGAGCATCTTCGTTGCCTCAATAATAACGGGTTTTCCGAATTCGCAAATCATTTGATCGATAAAGATCATACATTCTGTCATAGCACCGGTGCTAACATCTTACATAAAAACGGGCATGGTAACAGACTAAACAACTTAGAGGCACTAGAAATTAAAAAAGCTGTAAAAACCAAAAGTCAGATACTTAATAATCAATTAGACATATCAAGTAGTCCAATATTAGGTCTGTTTCCAATAAACCCATAAAAAAATCCCAGTTCTCCTTACCTCCTTACCACCATGCCAGTTGATGCTTTGTTTCTCCCGATTTATTGATATAACCCATTAGTCTACATAATTATCTAGCGGTTTTTCCACTACTTGTGCACTTATGTTAATGTATTTTATGACCGTCTTTGTGTTGCTTATATTTGTATCATGTTGTCTCCCTCTATATTTTGTTATATATATACACACATTATGTATTTCTTGTTTAGTATTAATTTGTACCCTGATGATGCTTAAGTAAAGCGAAACCGGTCGGTTCTTAAATTAATAAATATCGTGGTTTTAAAACAAAAAAGTATTTTATTTTATTAAATATTCCGATCTTCAAACAGAATATAACAGAGGCCTCAAGGGCTATTATTATTTTTACCAAGTGGGTCTTCCGACGACCCCATGAATTTGTCTATCTTATAGGTTTTTATAATATAGAAATCCCAATTATTCAGTCAATTATTAATGGTAACGTATGTATTTGCGCAGGAATACGTAAAATACTAAAATTACGTGTCAAGTATTTAATCTAATATAAGGAGGATAGTAATTTTGGGTACTACCTACTACCCCACTTGGCTCCGGGATAGTTAAAGCAATTATAATTGTTGGACAGATCTAGGATCGGACCCCCGAGGGAGTCTGAGAAGAAAACCTCCACACACAACTAAAAATACATCACGACGACATACACATAGGAAAATACACTCGACTGACCACATGGACTGGCCTGCGATTCTGGAGTTAAACGATCAATCGTTTTCGTATGCGCCGTCTTCGAGTGAAAAACTACTAGTCGTCGCGACTAACTTTTTCGAATGTTTCAATTTTACGTATTCTTGAGCGTCGAACGGTCGAAGTTGGTAGAAGAGATGATTATATTGGCACCCCTGTGAATATTGTCTATGTTCCTGATGTTTTTGGGATTTCTATGGTGTGACTGTCAAACAGACAACAGTTATTCGTTATTCAAAACAAAAATGGCTGCGGGACATATTACAAATTGCCAAAAGCAACTCTTAATTGAGCTTGTAAGCTCCGATAAAGACTTAGTAAGTGGGAAATTTTCACCCACTTTTACATTTGCGGAATCCGCGCGGTAAAACAAAAATTGACAGCTAGACTAGATTTTGACAGCCAATTCCATAGAAACGCCAACAACCTACCACTCGCTGCCCTGTTTCTACTGGTTATACCCAGTAGTTGTTGCGTGGAATGACTTTTGACGTTTGACGTCGAAGTATGTACCTTCGACCAATTTCGGGAATAGCAACGACGACCAACGTACGTACTTTCGACGGCGATTACGAGCGCCCTTGATTCAGGAATAGAGCCCATGGAACCGAACACGTGCGGTTAAACTATTCTGCTCGCTGCTGTCGATGGGAGATATTATGCTAAAATACAATGTACATCATAGACTGCATTTAACTTCGTCAGTCCGTATCTCCCGCTATGTGCGACATTCCTCGCTAAAAATTTAAGCGGGCTAAATCGGCCCCTTAAACCTTCGTAAACCGCAAAATAGTTCCCTTTTTAGACACCGAGGCACTAGCAGTAACACATGTCAAATGTGACGTTTACGTGAGTAATTAAGTAATTCCATTTCACCGAAATTTAGACGAAAAGTGCATAATTTTCAGTATGGACGTTATTTGATGCTGAAGTTATTAATTGATAATCAATCTAAAACACACAAATAGTCCGGTAAAGCATTATAAGAGGAATTTTTCAAAGTCAGGGCAGTGTTTTCAGCGGTCTGTTCGTCATAATTTCCTCCAGATAAGACTCCAGCAAAATAAATAATATATAAAACTAGTATCCTCGCACGTAGCATCGATGACGTAGAGACCATAGATATACCACTCACGTAGACAATAATTTGGTTTTATATAGATAATGAAAAACATTCTTCTATTAAAATCATAGACGATACTTGTAATATTGCTGATATCTAGGCTTCCGACCTATATACGGATTATTCTCCAAGCCGCGCTAAGCTCGACATTCCAACCAAGCCTAGCTTAAATCAACTGATATACCGGGCCTAAGAGTACCGACTAGTGCATACCAATAAAGCTTCGTCCGAGTTTCAACAGTCATTTTTCAAAATCTTTTTCTTAATAGATTTTGAGCGGTATAGTGTAAGCGGTATAGATATTCAACAAGAGGTCACGTGTTTTTGCAGTCTTCTATAGATTGAACAAACAATCGATTATGGTCATAAAATATTTGTAAACGTGGCAAAACTAATCGGCAGAAGCACAAATGCTGGACCCTTTCGACCGGACACAGTTGATGGAATCCCTATCACAGCGTAATAGCGGATATCCGCACAGCTGACCCGCCTGACCTCGCACTGCGCCGGCCGCTACCAACCTACCAACGAACGTACCAACTAGCGATGGGTCATGAGTCATGACTCATTTCATTAAGAGCGGGAGCCACGGTACCAGCTCAATATTTTTGTACGGCTCAAAGAGTCGACTCAATTGAACGACGGCTCAATTGAACGGGAGCCGTGAGCTCAGAGCGTATGAGCAAGAGAATACTGTACTATATTTGTAAACATAAATATGTATGTTATTCATAAATCTCTAGTTTAAGATGTAGTTGTAAGTCATATAATAGCGGTATTGTGTAAATACCCACTCAGTCATAAAAATATGTATAGTTTTAAGTCATTAGTTAAGTCTTACTTGTAAATCATTACAAGTAAGACTAGACATTAATGAAACTTAGTTATAAGCCAAAAGTAATAAGTTATAAGTCTAAGTGATAGGAATAAATTAAATGCATAAATTAAGTTGTTCAGCGCCCTTGAGGTGATTTTCTCATGAAAACGGCGATATACAAATAATCCAATCATTATTATTATTAGGTAGTTATTAGGAGTAGAAACGTCCAAGTCGAGATGTCGAATTGTCAGACGCTATTTACGTTTCTGAGTATGTAATAACAATTAATACTTATTTTTTCTAAAATATCTCCTGATAAAAAAGAGTAACCATTCAATTGAGCCGTGGTATGGTTTACCTGGAGTCATACGAATAGGACTCATCAAAAAGAACTAGCTCAATTGTGCGGCCCGCTCATGAACGACTCATCTCTAGTACCAACTAACTATCAATGTATCAACCGACTAGGCACTATAGTACAGATACGTTTACACTGCCTTTGGTTTAGCCAGTGGGTACTATCGCCGGCAAAGGGGCGCGGACCTTTCAGGAAATTATAGCGGCCAAGCCCAGGCGAGCTTTTAAATCAATTATTGTTTGGCTGCGCGTCTACTTCAGCTCGCCTAGTGCTGCTCTTATTGAAATTAATTACTTATTATTAAATTACTATGCTCATTGTTTTGGTACATTATTTCCCGTTTTCCGAGAAAGCTCTGTTAAGGCGATACCATACGTAGTAATGCAAAATCAGGTGTTTTTGGTTTGACAATTTGGTCACCTAGAAATGTATCAGATGCTTTAATTAAATACCGCGAGTAGAATACATCTTGGCCTTTGTAATAATCTAGAATTTTTTAGATAAGTCTTTTTATAAGCCCAGAAAAAAATAATGTATAAAGCCTATGAAAGATGCTTTAAAGTTCAAAATCTCCTACTTACGAACCCATTTTCGGTCATGATTTTATTGTATAATGTGGCAAATTAAGTTATTTATAAAATGATCGAAAAAATATTAAATATTTATGCATGAACATACACAAAATAAAATAAAAGGCACTTTTTGGCCATGTTTTTTTCTTGCATAAATCAAAACAGGCGGATGGTGTTAAGCGGGAATTTAAACCTTTTCGCCATATACATAAGGGTTGTTATTGATAGCGGCTCAATTTAAAATATTACACGACGTGGTGCATCGCCTTAATCAAATTATTGTAATTAAGTTTCGGCTCCTTAATTAATGGACACTTTTGATTTAACGGGTAAATGGTACGCCCCGCAACTTAACAGGGTGGCGGCCTACGGTCACAATTTTTGATATACACATTTTGATGTACACATTTTCACACTTCTTGAAATTTTGTTTGATGTTATTTCAAAATTTATAAAGGGGCACGTGTGCATGATTGCCACCACAAGTTGATAAAATGCATCTTCATCAACGACGATCCTATCTACCGAGTTTCAGATCGATCGGATTCGGGGAAGTGGGTTAATTTCCACTTCCAAGATTTGCATTCATTCAAGAAAACAAACATGAGATTCACAGAAGTGTTAAAAAAAATCAACCAGTAAAAATATTTTCAATATAACGTATCTATTTTTAAAAATCTTCTAAACTTAAAAAAATGGTTTGGTTGAGGATTGAACCTTCCTACCCAGGAACTGAAGTAGACAGCTCTACCAATCTCGCCAAATGCCGATCGGGTAGGACCGACATTTATTTCTTATATTTACTAAATGTCATCAGATTTCAGAGAAATGCGCTATGTCCGCGAGCGCATACGCGATAGCCACTAAACTATAGAATGCATTGTCATTGCGACAACGAGACTATCTGCCGAGTTTCAGCTGGACCGGATTTGTATTAATTCATTACAGAAAACAAAGGTGATATTCAAATAGATGTATTTATAAAGGATTGATACCTGCGTAGAATAAATAGCAAAAATTGACATTAAAAGTAAGTACTTTGTATTTTATATATATATTATGGGTAAACAAAACAAACAATTCCAATTTTAAAATGATACTAAATTTCTAACCAAAAGTTCTATGGAGTTCATTGAACCGGAGTTACACAGACATATGGAGTCACCACCGAAATTAGTATTTTCGGGCATCTTCAATTTGAACCGATCCCCCACAATACGGGCCGGCTACGAGCCTAGTCAGTCACCTGTATTTATTTATTGGATGATTTGTATAGCGCCGCTTTTGTGAGATATCACCTCAGAGGCGCTTTACAGTTAATGCAGGTATATTATAAAATATATATAAATATTACAAAAATAAATTGAAATTAAGTTAAATAAAATGAAGTACAGAAACAGGAGACACGAAGATGGAGAATCTGCAGCAAGAATCCTAGGTGGTGAGAAAACTGGACCAGCTGTTGCAGCGAGAGAGTGCACCGCGTCCACCAACAGTGCCAGCACGAGGTTCGTCATCCGTCCAGGTATGTGTCTGCTGCTAATAAAGCGCTGACACAATGTCCTCTCAAAGATACCAGACCTTGGCAGCACCGCTGTGACATTCGACGAAGATAGGGGATGGAGACTCTGCTGCAAGAATCCTAGGTGGTGAGGAAACTGGACCAGCTGCTGCAGCGAAAGATTCCACCGCGCCCACCAACAATGCCAGCACGAGGTTCGTCATCCGTCCAGGTATGTGTCTGCTGCTAATTAAGCGCTGTCACAGTATCCTCACATAGATAACAAACCTTGGCAGCACCGCTGTGACGTTCGGCAAGTCCATCTCCTTGTACACTTGTTCCTGGTGATTATGTTAGCGGTGCATTGTCCAGCAATAAAAGGCGACGGTCGGGATAATAAATTACCCTCGGCACTTGTTAGGGCTTTCAGAGTTTCCAAACATCTGGCGTACCTACAGTTACCGATTCTCGTCCCAAGTTCAACTTCAGCGAATTTCGAATATTTTTTAGCACAATTTTCGATTATTCATATGTAATGTGCGTATACACACGCGAGCTGAACCTCAACTTATGGGAAAGGAACTAAGCAACCGCAAATGACGCGAAGTTGCTACGTTCCTTTCCCGTAATTCGTGGCTCGGTTCACAAATGTATACGTACCATAATAAACCGTATATTATATTGAATAAATATATTTAACTACCATTAGTCTTCCTCAAGGTCGACTGCGACTGTAAATCCTATCCCCTGGAAACTGTATGATGTCACGCTCCAAAATCCACCGTTTATTTCGTCATAATAATAATAACCCTCCACTACTGTTTGTGTTTTTATTGCATGAATGAAAACTCGGGAGTGATAAATATGCGGAACCGTGGGTCCATTTCAAAATTATTTACGGACATTGCATTTCGTTCTCATCTGTCGCAATATTGTCGCGGGAGGTACCTACCTACTTATTACTAGGAAACTTGTAGCAGTAACAGGGCCACATCTGAAAAATATATATATTTTTTTAATTTATACCAAACATTTTTTTGGTTAGTATGCACACGCACCTGCACGTATCGGAAAGACCGAACCATTTAAAGATTTTACATAATTAAAAAAAATGACGGCCTCCGTGGTAAAGAGGAAAGGCTCTCGCAAGCTGGAAGTCGCAGGTTCAAATCCCGGCGTGTGCAAGTAAATTTTATTTAATTGATTTTTTTATTTCACAAATTATTCAATAAAAATAATATATAGTTTACTTGCGACTCGTTCCATAGTGGAAGATACTCTCAGTATCGCCCTGGTGTAAGACCACCATTCAGAATTGAAACGTTGCTTGACATGGCTTTAGACGTGTTTGGTAACCAGATATGAATAGCCAGGTACTACTACCCCACCTAACTCTTTCCCCTCCTCACTGCCTTCAGCCTCGCCACATATTTGTTTTTTTTTAATTTTCAATTTATCTAAAGCATATTTTTTGGTATTCATAATGTACACCAATTCGTTATAAAGATTAATCAAAATAGTGATTTAGCATTAAGCTTCGCCTTAAAGTGCCCACGGGGCCCTTCAAGAAAACAACAGAGCTTCCAAATGAAGCATCTTCATTCACAAGGTAAAGGCCTCCCTTTCCCACTCCTAAGTTTCCTTGATAAATAAACACGATCGTTTTATTATTTTTACCTCGTTAAAGGCCCCGTAGTAAACGTTCCAAGATGGTTTGAATAATAATAATATTTTAATAATATTTGGCTAATTTATATAGCGCCGTTTTCGTGAGAAATCACCTCAAGGGCGCTGTACAAATATATTTCTTAAATATTTAATACTAGAACTACTGACTTATCTCTAAGACTTATATCTAGTGACTTACGACTAAGGCCTATAACTACTATCTTAACGACATATACACCAGTATTTACATATTTGGCAACTTACAACTAAAATTAAAATTAACAATTTAATCTTACTAACGCCAGAAGAAGAAGGAAGTTCTATTATATTAGGGTGGATTTATTGTTAGCTGGATATATTATATGTTAAATGAATTAAATTAATGAATAAAATCAATCAATCGCCAATCTTAAACGCATTTAGATGATTCATCTGCCAACAATTAAACCGATTAACTTGTTATGTTCCCGCTGATATTGTCCATTGTCCACTGGTAGGCAAGTCAATAGCAAAATTGAATGAACGGAATCGCTAGATAATGTAACAATTACGGTATAAAAAAATGAAAAAAATGAAATATTTGGATAGAATGACGGATTTATGGAAATGAGTGTCTGAAAAAGTGAGTTTTTAGTTTGGATCTAAATTCTGTTGGGCTGGTTATACATCTCAATTCCATAGGAAGTTTATTCCAAGCCTTGGGGCCGGATACTCCGAATGCACGATCACCAAACTTAGTGTTCGGATTTCGCTTAGGCTCTTTCAACCTTCCAATTGCAGATGATGTCGCTGATCTAAGAGTTGACTGCCTTAGACCAGTATTTTCCGGAATGCATAGCTCAGTAATATACGGTGGCGCGGGAGATATATGAATACGAATGTTAGAGGGAGCGCGCTAATCTAAAAAAACTATAATAATTGAGCGAAAATTAAGAAAATATTTAATATTACCGACTCATTTTTTTTTTTTTTTTTTTTTTTTATTGTTATTAAGTTTAATTTGTAGAACTCCATTTTATTTTTTATTTTTTTATATATACAATAATATTATTATTGGGTTTATAAAAACAGTTTATTTTTAAACAAGTTCTGCTGTGTAATTATTATTACGCGTGACAGCTGTTTCGCCCTCTAAAGGCATTATCAAACTGTGGGTAGCCCACTTACAGACGATTCATTTATATTATTTCTAGGTAGGTATTTTAATTTCAATTACTGAATTTCTTAATTGATTTCTGTGTAAAAATGTTAGAAATTATTGATGGTTATTACCCTAGTAAAGTTTCCCCAATTAGTGTAATGTTTAAATTTGACTGAATGTCTTAATGTTAGTTATTCCCAAACGATGACTCATAGGGTTATTTTAATAGTATAATTAAGTACTTCAATGCGCACTCGTATTTGCACTAGGTTTGAAGATATCTAGTAGGGGTTATTATTATTAGAATTATATTGGTTTGTTCATTAATTAGAATAGCTTTCGGATTATTAGAGTTTTTGTTAATTTCTAACTGCTCTAAAAGATTCAGTTTACGGCCTTTATTTTGTACGTGTAACGGAGTTGGTTTATTATTATCATTAAGTGAGTGATTTTCATCTAGGAGATGTTTGGAAAATTGAGATTGCATTTTATTATTATTTTTAAAAGATCTTATATGTTCTTTGAACCTAGTGTTAAAGGACCGACCCGTTTGTCCAACATAAACAGCGTTGCATTCGTCACACTGGAGTTTATAAATGCCACTATTTTGTAATTTGAGTACCTTACTTTTTGAGTTTTTAAGAGATGATCCTAAGTTGTTATTTGTGCGGAAGGCAATATCTAAGCCACATTTTTTGAGGACTTTGGCAATTTTATTAGATGTCTGTCCGATGAATTCTAAACACCCGAATTTATTATTCGTATTATTATTAGTCGCTGGGTAAATTAATTTAAGGTTATTTTTGTGTTTATTATTATTAATTATTTTTTCGATGTCTCTACCCTTGAAGCCATTATTTTTAGCAATAGTTAGGATTGTATTTTTTTCCTTCTCGTATGCTTTCTTGTCGAGTGGGATGTTAGTAAGCCTATGTACCATTGAGTGGTAGGCAGATAATTTATGTGACCATGGATGTAAAGATTTATAATTAATGGTCGTATCTGTAAATGTAGGCTTACGGAAAATTTCGAACGTATGTTTATTATTTTCTCTACCGATTGTTAGGTCTAAAAAAATAATTTTCTTATTACACTCTCTTTCAACCGTAAAGCAGATTTTACGGTTGATGGAGTTAGCAAATGTGACAAAAAGATCTAATTGTCTGTTGGTGCCTTTCCAACAGACCAAAATGTCGTCAACATAACGAACATAGTAAATGATGTGTTTGCTAAAGATTGAATTTAAAATTTGTTTTTCAATGTAATCCATGAATATTTCTGCAAGAAGTGGACTGAGGGGCGATCCCATTGGTAATCCGTCGTTTTGTTGATAGAATTTATTGTTAAACTCAAAGTAGTTGGTTTCCACACAAATTTTAAATAGATCGAATAAGTCTTTTTTAGTAACTGTGTTTATATTAGATTCGTCCAAAATATTTTCAATGATTTTAAGGCATTCTTGAATAGGTATATTGCTAAAGAGGCTTACTACGTCTAAAGATATGAACTGGCAATTGTGCGGTAGATTTATGTTTTTTATTTTATTTACAAGTTCGAGAGAATTTTTAACGCTATGTTTTGGGGAGAATTTAGTATGTTGTTTGAAAAGAAAGTTAAGTTTTTTGGCGAGTATTGTCGTTGGGGCGTTGGGAGCCTCAAAAAAATGTGGCTTAGATATTGCCTTCCGCACAAATAACAACTTAGGATCATCTCTTAAAAACTCAAAAAGTAAGGTACTCAAATTACAAAATAGTGGCATTTATAAACTCCAGTGTGACGAATGCAACGCTGTTTATGTTGGACAAACGGGCCGGTCCTTTAACACTAGGTTCAAAGAACATATAAGATCTTTTAAAAATAATAATAAAATGCAATCTCAATTTGCCAAACATCTCCTAGATGAAAATCACTCACTTAATGATAATAATAAACCAACTCCGTTACACGTACAAAATAAAGGCCGTAAACTGAATCTTTTAGAGCAGTTAGAAATTAACAAAAACTCTAATAATCCGAAAGCTATTCTAATTAATGAACAAACCAATATAATTCGTTCACCCCTACTAGATATCTTCAAACCTAGTGCAAATACGAGTGCGCATTGAAGTACTTAATTATACTATTAAAATAACCCTATGAGTCATCGTTTGGGAATAACTAACATTAAGACATTCAGTCAAATTTAAACATTACACTAATTGGGGAAACTTTACTAGGGTAATAACCATCAATAATTTCTAACATTTTTACACAGAAATCAATTAAGAAATTCAGTAATTGAAATTAAAATACCTACCTAGAAATAATATAAATGTATCGTCTGTAAGTGGGCTACCCACAGTTTGATAATGCCTTTAGAGGGCGAAACAGCTGTCACGCGTAATAATAATTACACAGCAGAACTTGTTTAAAAATAAACTGTTTTTATAAACCCAATAATAATATTATTGTATATATAAAAAATAAAAAATAAAATAAAAAAATTACCGACTCATTTGAAATAAAGAGCAAATCTCTCGACAAATATTTTAGTTGCATTTAAAGGTTTACTGTTAATTTATTCATACCTATAACATAATAAATAAGAGAACAAAACGTGTTTTTAATAATTTTCGGAGCATACTTTGGGATTTTTTTCTATTGAGGGAATTTCATATAATTACCGTTTCGGCATAACAAATGTACAGATATTATCTTTCACATTTATTTTTTTTGAACCTTAAAACTAAAAGAGTTAAAGAGAAACATGTTATAAAACAGTAGAAAATGGAATGCGGGGGCATAAAGTTAAAGTCCATTAAAATTTTCGTCCAGTACCAATCGTTCTGTACGCAATACATTTTGATGCCATAGTCTCACTGGCTCCAGACGGTTGGGAGCAGTTGGGACTCTTGTGCGGTATTCACATAAATAATTTTTTTAACTATTTAAATATACTTATTTTTAATAATTTTTTCGCCCTGCATTTGCATTATAATTACTTATGAACATGCTATAACTTCTGCACAGAAATAGGTACGCGTCGCCGGGAGATTGTTTGTGCGAAAACAGCAGTTTTCACCGAGCCGATTAAGTTCACAATAATATTATGCTTCTAAATCCGACTTTCGTCATCCAAATAAACAACGCGCAAATAATTGGAGGTCGGCCCCTTCAGCCCACGTTTTCATCGCCTCTCAAACTTTTCTTTGAAATGATGCTAAATCCGTTTCCGAGGCCTCTTAGTTTTAGGGAAAACAGCTTCACCTGGATTCAAATTTAATGCGTTTTAAACAGGGGAGATGGACTATGAACCATTATTAGCTTATATGAACTAAAATGTAACATCAAAGATTATTAGTGTAGCATATGTGAGTTTGGTAAGAGTGAGACAGGGGTGCAAGAATATTACATAATAAAGCAGGATTACTGCTTTGGGGGTAAGCGTGACAGGTTGGGTGTGATTAAAAAGTGAAGCTGGTCTTATCATTTTAACCCCTCAGGCTTATATGTTCGGTTTTAGGAACAAACATTATTAGCTATTTTTTGGTTGAGTCCATTTGTTCGCTTTGAGGGAACAGCTCATAATATAATGGTCTAATAGAAATTCTCGTATCTCCCTTACTGCCATGGTAAGAAATATGGCAAATAGAATACACCACGCTTCATATTAAAATCTAGAAGTTAAAAAAATATATATTGAAAACGATATTACCGATTCCTAAACGAAAATTTGAAACAGAAAAATATAAGGTCACTTTTTTTTTGTTATTTGTTTTTGGGGTGTTATGCCGTGTTGCGCTAACTCCTTCTTTAGCCAACGTTTCGGACAGCATTGCAGTGTCCATCATCAGGGCAGATGTGTTATATGTTGTCCGAAACATTGGCTAAAGAAGGAGTTAGCGCAACACGGCATAACACCCCAAAAACAAATAACAAAAATTCTTTTGGCCGTGAAAATCTTAAATCATATATACGGTCACATCTAGGACTCGAACCCAAGACCCTCGCCTTGCCGGGGCACCGCTCTACCAACGGAGGAGCTAATGGGACCCTATCTCCTTCGGTCATATTTAACTGTATCATACTTCGAATAAGAACTACCAACATTGTCTTCATTTTTCTCACCGCACATTTTTATTGGTAGCTATCTTTACTTTGTTTTGTGTTACCTGTAGTTCATTTATGTGTTTTTCATATACGTTTCCCCAGATTTCAATCAAGTACTTTAAATGTAAATGTACCGGGCTATAATATAGAACTTTTTAAATTTTATTTGTTAAAATATATGATAACCGGCTACATACGCTAATTAAGGGGGTGATTTTATCTTTAATATGCTGTTTAAATGTTAAGTGTTTATCAATCCACAACCCAAGATATTTCTCCTGTATCAGGATTTGCAGGTTAATATTTTCGATTAATAAGCGTACATATTTATATTTATAGGTACATCTATCATTTTACGACGTAAATTGGCGGTTTCGAACACCATAAAGCTGATAATTTCCAGGAAATCTTGAGGACGTGTTAGCAAAATGGACACGGAATAGTCGGATACATAGACTGTATAATACATCAATGGTCGGATAGCATCATCAGGTTGGATGACGTTTAGACACTAGTGTCTGGCGATGATCAAATATTGTGTATTGTGTACATAACATTATTGTGGCGACACCGGTCACGTGACCACCTTGAGGTTTTTACGTGGTAAGAGCGATAACAAAAGAAATACAAACAGGACATCATGGTACGATTAAATCGGGTTTCATGATAACTCAACACACCTTTAAAGGTCATTAAAAGTGATGGAAAAAAAACTAACCAATATTCCGAACCTACGTAATATATTTAACCTAGTTTTTGTTTCATCACACGGAGAAAAATTAGTATTGCTGCTTTTAAAAATCTTAAGGAACAACTTTTCTTTTAACTTATTTTGAATCAATGTAATATATAACTCAAGAAGAAGATAAATAAAATAAATCTAAACGAAACATGAAATAGAACAAGACACAGAAAAATAAATAGATAAATAGAATGGTCGAGTGGTTTTAGAGGCCTGTCCCGACAAGACAAGAGATCCTGGGTTTGATTCCTAGTTGTGACCATTATATTTGTATTTTCTGTGTCTTGTTCTACTTCACGTTTCGTTTAGATTTATTAGAATTTATCTTCTTCTTTTAGTGCTATTGCACTATGTCCGTGGTGGGCGGGCGGTGTGGTTTTGATTTTTATACAAATCTACAGTTGATGAAGTTTTGCACCGTTGACCTTCAAAATAAGACAAAAATGAAAATGACAGCTAAAAAAAATTTGCATAAAGTCTGTATAAGAGTTGTGTGTGAACTAAGTCACTGGGGACACACACAACAATTTGTTTATTTGTTACGCATGTGTAGGTAGTTACCTACATGTTTAAAAATAACTAAAGATAATTTTTGTTGTTAATTGTTTTTGGGGTGTTATGTCGTGTTGCGCACCTTACTCTTACAACTTCTTCTTTAGCCAACGTTACAGTATCCATCATCGGGGCAGATGTGTAATTGATAGTGGTGAAATATGTGCTTAAGTGCGTCTGTACGATACCGTGTTGCCAGCTCCACCACTCTACGAGCTGGTTTTACAGTAAAATTTAAAATGGTTTTCTGAGTTTAGCTTTGGTGTAGCCGTCAATTACCGGATACCTATAAACTATTTAGATATAGAAAAACTATAGATACATGTTGAAAAACACAAATAATAAAATGTATCAGGAGTAAAAATAGTTCACTTTCGTTAAACCACAAAAAAATGAGACATCATTTACAGGACACATGGATTAATATTAGGTACTGTTGCGGATGTGGTTCAAAATGTTTTGTGAATGTGTGAATATAATTAATTCAAAATGTTAAATATTTGTAACACAGGAAGCTCAATTAAATTGAAGCCAAAATTTGAAAAATAAAACAGTAGTTTTACAAAAATGACAAATAATTTTTTATAATAAAAACACATAAATTTGTTTTTGACCACGATAGTTTTATTTTCACTCTACCGGTTTCGGAAGATCCCTTCCTTCGTCAGGAGAATATTTAAAACTGTTTTAAATAGTTTTAAATATTCTCCTGACGAAGGAAGGGATCTTCCGAAACCGGTAGAGTGAAAATAAAACTATCGTGGTCAAAAACAAATGTATGTGTTTTTATTATAAATTATGATGAGCCACAAAGTGAATGCTTTTTACAATTAAATAATTTTTTAGCTCATTAAAGATCGTACTGCAGATTGACATTATCAAATCATGTTTAGCGCATTCATATTCGTATATTAAATATTTAATTCAGAGTAAACTAAATTTGCTTCATTCCAGCCGACTGATTGTGTTAGTGCGAACAGACATCGCATAAAACAAGACCGTTGTGCAGACTGGAATACATTATATCTAGAAGTAGTATAAATGCGGCCGGAGGTTAACCTTTCGGCCTTGAGTCAAATGCACCACGGAACGCCATAAGGCCCCGCCCACTTCGCAGTGTGCGTCAGACGCGACTTCCTCACAGCGCGATACGTTAAGGCCATGAACCGTCCTTAGTCCTTAGCAAGTCCGTGCCGTGAATATTAGGACCAGGCTGTCAATTTTTAAGCAGAGGTTTTTTTTTTAGTAAACACTGGTTTAAGTCCCCGGCGTTGCCTGGACATTACGTAGAGATTTTCGAAATCAAATGTAGACAGTGAACTTCCTCTTGTTTTGAAGATTGTGTTCAAAATTTTACCTCGGAATAAATTACAGATTTGTATAAAAAAATCAGATCCACGCCATTGGGTACATCTAAGAGAACCAAATAGAAGGTCACCTAACTGATAATCCAGAAGATTCATTGGGGACTGGATGGAAGAAGAAAACTACCTATTGAATTCGAAATGTGCGTAAATGGTACTTTCCGCAGAATTGTTCTAGGATACAGTCTCTATACGATTAGAAGCCAAGCTTCGATAAGTATAAGAATAATCTAATAGAATAACATGTACCCCTGACTTATAATCGAAGTGTAAATAGTGCGCGGCGCGTAAGGTCGGAATAGTGAAAAATTAACCTATTACTACGGCGTAGGCGTGGTTAAAATGGCCTTAAACCGAGCTTAACTATTCCAACGCTGAACTACTGGCAGGTAATAGTCTAGTAAGGCAGTAATTAACAACAAACATGGGAATGATTAAAACAATACATTTTATCTTCTTCTGCAGGCATAAATTACACATACCTCCTAGCATTATGCAGAGATATTTGTGACACAAAACACCATTTATACATGCCCAAAAGGGAATTAATAAATAATTGCGTATGTAAAGCAATTTATTACCTGGGTACGTGTATTTTTAAATCAAAATAACACACGCAACTCGGAGTATTGCTCATTGCTCCCGCATATTAATCAAATCACTCCGCGTAAGCTATAAGCTACCCGTCTGCAGTAAATTATGTATTTTATCACTCATAATAAATAATAAGAGTTACCGTTTGTAAGCGAAATTTCCGTATAAGACGCTTTGGTAGCCAGTACCAGCGGAACGGTTTTATCCAATTTGTAACGCCAGGCTTTCAGACAAACTGAATAACTGCCTCATCTCATAACACTATACATTTATTTTAAACAAGTGCCTATATCATTCTTCTTTTAGTAATGGGAATATTCCATATTGCGGGAATTTTCATCTAAATCGAGAAATCCGCATTAAGTTGTCTCCTATAGTGAAATTTCATGTTAATTGCAATGTATCATATTTTTATAGTATACTTGCAGGACGTTTCGAAGTGGAAGATACTTTCAGTATCGCCCTGGTTTAAGACCACCATTCATAATTGAAACGTTACTTGAAATGGCTTTAACCGTATTACAGATTTTTTAAGCTCAAACCGAAGATTTTTTTTAACCCTGTAGTACTATATTGTGTATTTCAAATGAGCTATATACATCTTTTTTTTTTTTTTTCGTAAAAACAAATACTATTTTAGGAACTAGATAAAATTATCTTTTCGGTGTATGCATTTAAAATAAACATTATTATTTCTAAATTATAAAATTTTAACACCAAACGTGAAAAATGTTGTCAAAAATGCTAACCACATTTTTACTCCAATCATAGAAAAATTGAGAGATCTCGATATATCAAAAACAGATTCGTTTGGTTTGGAGAATTTGCAAGAAAACTGTAACTTCACTATTATATCGTTCATATAATAAAAAAATATTTTTTAAAGTTAAATCGATTGTTTCGATAGCGGCGCGAAATATGAATGATTCATTTTTAGGATGTTATTAATGGCATCCAGTACAAATTTTTGATATTTGTTTTTGGGGTGGCTTTTTTGATGGCTAAAGAAGGAGTTAGCGCAAAACGGCATAACACCTCAAAAACAAATACCAAAAATACTTTTGGCCGTGAAAATCTTAAATCATATCCAGTATTTTTTGAGTATAATTGAGGCAAACTGGAAAGAATTATTATTTCTTTTTCTAACGTCAAAAAATGTACGTATTTCCGCATGATAGAAAAAGAGATAAAAAAATACGTTTATAAATTGTGGACTACCGGTCATATATGACCCTAAAACGCTGGAGTGGTTAAAGAAAGACAACAAACATTTCCGAGTTACATAAATAACATGAAATATTTGAAAATATCCTACTGTCACCTGTTCCTATACTTCATTTTACTTAACTTAACTTCACTCTATTTTTGTAATATTTATATTTTCTGTAATACCTGCATCAACTGTAAAGCGCCCCTGAGGTGATATCTCACAAAAGCGGCGCTATACAAATTATCCAATAATAAATAAATAAATAAATACTACCACCACAGTACCTAAGCGGAAAATGTTGCTTGTATCGTTATGGAGGACTTAGCCAGCCAAGGAATTGAACTCACGACGCCTGGGACCCAAACGCGATGGCAACTCAGCCACTGACCGGTCCTATGATCCTGATTATCGATCGATTACCGATCCTGATTATCCTATGTAGTAGGTTACCTATGAAGATAAACAATATATTACAAGGTCGACTGAAGCCTGTGATGTCGAATTTACCGTTTATACAGGTGTGAAATACAAAGTAATGTATGCAATTATTGCCGATATGATCAATAACATTGCGTCGAGGCAAAAATATGTCGAAAAAATTGTATTTTAAAACTCGATCGAAACCTACTAAGTAAATATAAGCAATGGATAAAACCCGCATTTCCGATAATGGCATCTAATTAAATGAAGAAATAACAAAAGGATTTACAGAATGCAGCGGTAGAAGTACACACATAAATGTTTCAGCAAACTGGCAAGGGAATTTTGCATTTAGAACGGGCTGTTTCACAGAATTTGAACAATTCATCAAATTATCATTATTGGCTAGTTGTTTCATAAAACTGATATACTAATAGCACTTGAATAGAACCTTCACAGAACTTGTAAATCAACTTTGAAATTCGATGAATTGTTCAAATTCAGTGAAACAACAAACCGTCCTTAGTACATTACGATCGAATGGACGCGTACACCATTTACAATCTACCGTCCGGCCGGGAGTAAAGAAACTATTTAAAAACAGGAAAAAACTGTTGAAAGTGGAGAAAAAATGTATGTTTTATATTTCCACGGTCGGTGCGGTTAGCATGAACCAGTGCCATTAATTAAACGGCCGTTTCGGCGGTATGAATTCTACGACGGCAGGACTTACGAGCGATCGCTTATCATTGGCTTGTTATACCTCGATGATTATTGGTAGTTTTGAATTAAGTACCTAAACATGCTTCAATAGGGGCGAGCTACGGTGGCATTAACAGCACATTTATATCCCTAGTAATAGATGCAATTAAAAGTGTTTAAACGCACGTGGCTTAAGGCGATGCCATAAGTAGTAATGCAAAATCATGTGTTTTTGGTTTGAAAATTTGGTCGCCAAGAAATGTTTCAGATGCTTTAAATAAATACCGCGAGTATAATACATCTTAGCCTTTCAAATAATCGAGTATTTTTTAGATGAGTTTTTTTATAAGCCCAGAAAAAAATAATGTAAAGGCCTATGAAAACTGCATTAAAGTTCAAAATGTCCTACTTACGAACCCATTTTCGGTTATGATTTTATTGTATAATGTGGCAAATTAAGTTATTTATAAAATGATCGAAAAAAAAAATATTTATGCCTGAACATCCACAAAATAAAATAAAAGGCACTTTTTGGCCATGTTTTTTTCTTGCATAAATCAAAACAGGCGGATGGTGTTAAGCGGGAATTTAAACCTTATCGCCATCTATGTAAGGGTTATTATTGATAGCGGCTCAATTTAAAATATTACACGACGTAGTGCATCGCCTTAAGTACCTAAACATGCTTCAATAGGGGCGAGCTACGGTGGCATTAACAGTATATTAACAATTTATATCCCTAGTATTAGATGCAATTAAAAGTGTTTAAACGCACGTGGCTTAAGCTTAATTTTCAAGAGGTTTGCCCACAAGGTTAACACGTATCCGCTTATTTTTAATGAAAAATTAGTTATTAAACTAATTAACCATACTGACAGCAGAATTATTAGACAATTTGTTCTAAAGGGTATGCAAAAGGAGTTTTATGTTATTTTTCTGTGTGGTATAGCAACCGGAACACTAATCTAAGCAAGAAGTTTCTAGAAGTATGTTTACAGGCACATCGGGATTAGTCGGGCTCTTATATGCATATATGAAGTTGTATGCAAGTGCGCATATCACAACGATTCGGTATCGGCTGATATATATAAGTTTGATGGGCTACATGATTGCCTTCAAACCAAACTGTCGGTAAACTATCGGCCAACTGCTAATGGCTCAGTATGGCGCTCTTCCACGCGCGCAAACTTGCCGATTTTTTTTTTGTTTTTTGTTTTTTTTAATTGTTTTTTTTTTTTTAATTTTTAATTAATTAATTTAATTTAATCGGCCAACAGGTAAAGGAAGTCTTAAATTTCTATGCTCCTTCGCTATTGCTGTTCCAATTAATCTGACAAGTTCATTTGACGGCCGGCATAGTCCAGTGGTAACGCATTGGACTGCCATTCCGAAGGTCGCGGGTTCGAACCCGGCGTGCGCAAATGAATTTTATTTGATTAATTTGTGTTATTTCACAATTAATTAATTACAATAATATATAGTATATTTGCGGCACGTTCCAGAGTTGAAGATACTACCAGTATCGCCCTGGTGTAAGACCACCATTCAGAATTGAAACGTTGCTCCAAATGGCTTTAGCCGTGTTTAGTGACTAGATCTGAATAGCCAGGTACTCCCCCACCTTCCTCTTTCCCTTCCCCACTTACCTTCAGCCTCACAACATCCCCCAATTGGGGATGCCATAGTCTCACTGGCTCCAGACGGGAGCAGTTGGGACTCTTGTGAGGTATTCACTATAAAAAAAAAAATAAAAAAATTGAAGCTGAAAAGGTATTTTTTTTCGGGTAATCTAGTAATTTGGAATGCATAGTGTAAACTTTCCCTTGTAATAATCTATCACTGTAGATGGGATGCACCAAATACTCTAGATTTCTCTTCTTCGCCCTTCTCCGATGTATGAAAGCAATTAATGAAATAAATACATTTCTATACAATATTGTATAAACTTTCATTATGCGACAGCTCTCTTAAAAGGCCGCTTACCAAGTAACAAATCCTTCGAGAGCAGTCTGTCTGGTCTGCGCACTCACCACCAACTCGACTGTTTAGTTGGCCCAGTGCGCGCTCAAGTAGTCCAATCCGACCAAACTATCGGCCTATTAAAAAGTCTATGTGCTCCCCGTGTGCGGGGAGCCTAAATATAATTTTAAAATTTTCCTTTTGTGCTGATACTGGACTGGTTTCACAGTGGAATGTGCCTACCTATTCTTGTAATATTAAGATAAATGTATAATTAAAAACTTGATGTAAGTATGTTACTAAATATATACCAATACTAATGTACTTGGAAATACATATGTTTTGGATGAACCTATAAACATTGCTAGTTTAACCTCATACAAACACTACTTATTTTGTTTATTTAGGAAAACCAAGAGATTTTTTACATTCTTAAATAATCAACTTATAAAAAATACAAATAATATCTAATGATAGGTTTTCACTTAAAAATTGAATTATAATAACAAACTAAGGGTCCAGAACCCGTGGGCAAAAAATATTTACAGAAAATACTAAATGAAGTATAAATAACATCGGATATAAGAAAACAAGTAAATTACAATATATCAATTTTATCCTCACACAACACCAATAATCATCAATATATGTACCTATATACCTACAACCAAACTGAACAGATGTTTATAAAATGAATCACTTGTAACTGGACAGGGTTCATATCAACAACATGATAACTTGCCGTTTGTTTTTAATTATTATTTAATAATAGCTTTTTTAAATGTTCCTAAACTACACGAAAATATGTCAATATAATTAAAATTCTTATTGTATATGGTACAAGCTCTGAATATAAAAGCGTAGTACTACTTAATTAAAACTGTCCATCAGCGCTTCTCAGATTGACTATAATCAAATACAGTTTTAAAGTATTAATTTCTTAACACTCATTACATAATATCCGGGATTTATAATATGTTTTATTGTTTTTATAATAACCTACTCATTGTACTTTTTTATGTTGATACTACTATTTCTATTGTTCTCTTTTACGTATTTTATATATTTTTTTTATCTATGTATATTCTGTATTCATATGTAAAACAATTGTTATTCATTTGTAAAAGCCGCTATAATCGGCGTTAATAAATAAATAAATATATCATGATTCGATTGACACGACAGCTGTGTAGGACTATCTATTGGAAAAACAGCTGTATGATTAATATTATGTTTATAAAAAAATAATTCATAATTTAAAAAAGCAATAATTCAACTAATTAAATTTATGGAGGATATGATTATATGCTTTTACAAAATAATGGTCTCAAGGAAGGCCATCAAGGGGAGCAATGTCCATGCAGAAGTGGCATTGATAATCGTGTTGTTGGTGGTTGATTGCGTGTGGGTGCTCTCGTTCCTCCATAAACATTTCCGTAGCGCTGCAGCACCTCGGGAGCAGCAAGAGTTAGCGATTGACGTTTTGACGTTTGCAGTTATCGTCACAACTTATTACAAATGACCTTTAGTTTGCTAGCTATTAGAATGACGCATGTAACTACGTTACAGGGAATAAACCTATTACTGGAAACATGACTTCACTAATAATTTGCTCTTTCGTCAACTTCTCGTAAGTCCTCCGTCATAGAAATACTGTGTAGGTATAAAAGCATTAATTAATATGCCTATTATGTCGTTATTCATGATATTGACTCAAACCTCTCTACAATAATTTCTTATCTGTTATTGGCAGGTAGAAATAGAATTATTATTCTACGAAACATAGGTACCAACGTGTACATATTATAATACGAATAATTCTTCGGTATGTTGGATACCTGAAATCTCTACCACAATACGTGACGCAAACTCCACACTTTACGAGGAATAATACAGGGTGTATCGGCACTAACCCGACAAACTTTAACCAGCTATTCCTTGGCACATTTGGAGTAAAAAATGTTATGGGCACTTTGCTGTCCGGTAGCATTTTTTTTTCAATTAAAAACAAAATTTTTTAAAATTTCCGCACTACATCACTGTCATTGGCATTGCGTTTCGTGTTAAACAGCTGTTATAAGCAAGTGTGTCAAAAAGCGTCTTCGCTCTTTCGCACACACTAAATAATAATAGTTAAAAATGAGACGAATGGTGCCGTGCTATTTCGTTGTGACTGTAAACGTGCGCCAATATAGGTACACACGTGCATTATTCAACGGAATTCGAATAAAATATTGCCAGATGGGTTTTCAAACTTTGACAAAGGATAAAACAGTGGAGACATGTGGTGAAAATATGTATAGTAAATTTTTATTAAAAAAAACGTTACCGGACAGCAAAGTGCACATAAGATTTTTTACTCCAAATATGCTAAGGAATAGCTGGTTAAAGTTTGTCGGGTACGTGCCGATACACCCCGTATAATCGTACATTATACAACCTACACTAGTGAACCTACCCCGCAATGCTTCGCTATTGCTACTGTCTTCCTCGGGCGTCTCGGACTTGTTCCACCATTCACTACTGTATACCACAATGTTACAACTATTACAACAACATTATATGGACTTTAATTCAACTCTGTATCTCATTAGGGTGCAGAGATATGGCTTTAAGTATTCCTCGGGCGTCCCCGACTTCTTCTACCATTCAAACCATTCTCTAAACACTCCTGGCACTAATAAAAACAAATTTTGAAATTTTCAGCGATATTGGTGAAAATCGGACTACAAACATAAGCAGGCTGAATTTTCATATACAGGGTGTCCGGAAACTCGTAGTACAAGCGAGAAACTGGTGAATCTACATCACATTTGGAGTCGATTTTGTAGTGTATTTTTTTTTATTTGAGCTTTCGTTATCGAGTAAATCGAGTTTGAAGTTGTTTTTTTTTTTTTTTTTTTTTTTTTTTTTTTTTTTTTTTTTATCAAACTCTTATAAATTATTACTGAAGATCAAAGTACCCAACTAATTAAAACTATTTGAAAGTAAAACAAATGAAGAAACTCGGATTTGAAGCATTATTTTGAAATCACCCTTCATTTAACCCGGTGTAATCATAAAATATTTCTGCTCTGCAGGGTTAAAACATCTGTTATTCAACCCTAAACACCAGAAAAAACTTTAACCCTAAAATAGCCGAAAAATATTTTTTTTTGGTTTTTTTTTTTTTTGTAAATGCTCAAATCAAAAAACTTTATGTTTTTTTGGGTTCCCCATGTGGTGTAGATTCTCCAGTTTCCCGCTTGTACTACGAGTTTCCGGACACCGTGTATTAAGAAGAAGATTGCTAATTTATTGAAAATTAGGTACAATTATTAGTATTCCTGTTAAAAACGGGACTGCAGGCCTTAAACGAATGAATTTCCAGGTTTCCTAAAAAACTCTCGGAAAAACACGAATAGATGTTATTAGGATGTCGGATCACGTGTTCATAAAAATCCTAATATTGTAACGTTTCGTCATTATATTTATCAGGAAAGGGACACCTGCGTGAACACGTGTTCCGATATATTCTGAAATGCATAATATTTTACTAGGAAATGGACGGCAATCAGTTTTTTAACAGATATCAATAAATCAGCCACTCATTTTTCTCCGAGTACATGCACGTGTAGGAGAGATGCGACTACACGTGCATGTACTCGGAGATGACGTGAAAAATTACAAATGTTTTTACCTAATAAGTTTTCCTGAAGTCTCTGTTTATATACTTGCTAAATGTTTTGCTGGTATTGTGTACCTGTAGCTGTTCTCGATAAATTTGAAATGTCTCTGGTGTGAAAACATTTTCAAAACAGATACGGCCCAAGTACAGGGTTTTCCAATAAGAGGTGTTATTTTGATATTCAATCGTAAAAGATCAATGGTTTCGTTGCTTGTGTGGCATGTAGCGCCGTCTTGTTGAAAGTAAACGTTGTCCAGATCAATACCATCCAATTCCGGCCATAAAAAATCATTAATCATCTCTCGATAGCGCAATCCATTCACCGTAACTGTTGCTCCAGCCTCATTTTCGGAAAAGTAAGGTCCAATGACTCCGACGGACCATAAACCGCACCGAACAGTCACACGTTGAGGACAGAGAGGCTTTTCAATAATAACTCTTGGGTTTTCCGAGCCCCAGATGCGACAATTTTGCTTGTTGACGAAGCCACCGAGATGGAAATGGGCCTCATCACTCAAGATGATTTGCATTTGATTCACTCAAGTGAATTTTAATAATTTCAATGCATTGTTGAAGCGAGTATCGTTCCATTTTTATTAATGGCGTAGTTTTTTCTTGTCAAGTGTCAAAAAATGACAGCTTCAAAAGTAACATCTACCGAAATAGCGGGCTATTCAAAATAACACCTCTTATTGGAAAACCCTGTAGTAGTTTATAGTATCAATGGATATTTTGCACAAGACTCGTAAGGTAGAACACACTGGGTCGACATGTGCTACGTAAGCAACGCATCAAGATATCTGGACTAATTACAATCCATACATTTTCTATGAAAATATATGCTTTAGAAGCACTTGTCACACGCAACGCAAACCCATGCTTCCATCGCTGCACCGATCTGGGCTGTCCAGAGTCCAGATCGACGTGGGACGTTTAAATGGGAGGGGTTGCGTCACGCTTCCAACGAGTTGATTTCACATCTACGAATGGTATTATCTATGCACCAACTGTTTTTTTGGTATATCTATGATTGTTTATTTTGACAGTTGGCATAATAAAATAATTAACTAAGTATATCGTCTTCAAAATCGTTTTCTGAATCGCAAGACTTGACAAAGCCACGAATTTCTTCTGCTGACAAGTGAAACACATAAACATAACCTAAAAAATAAACGTCAAATCAATTGACGCGCCGCGTACTTAAGAGAAAGCTACAAGCCAAAAATGTTTACATTCTTGGTATACCTTATATCGTAGGTAATAGGCATTAAAATCGCTTGACAAACGGAGTCTAGAAACGTTCGATTTCAAGCAAAAAACTGGTTTTCATTTATTTTGTAAATAATTTTATAAAAAAGCAATAAAGTTAATCAAGTGAAACTGTCACAGATAATCTTAGCTATATTAATGTATTTTTTAAAGTTGTTTCCTTTATGCGTTCATACATTTCTGTTGAAAAAAAAATTTTTTTAGTAGTTTGCTATTATATTTTTTAATGTGTAATTTTTTTATTATTTTATTTATATTCTACTTAAGCGAAGCGATAGGAAAATCTTCAATTTATCTAAAGCATATTTTTTGGTATTCATAATGTACACCAATTCGTCATAAAGATTTATCAAAATAGTGATTTGGCATTAAGCTTCGCCTTACGAACTAGAGGCCACTTGTCAGGTGGTTAGCGCGTTGCGTGCGTAGGACCAATTAACATTTTTACCTAGGAACGTAAATCGATCGCGTAAGTAGACCCAGTGCGTTTCCATCTTTATGATACGGGAGAATTATAGCGCATTCTGGGGAAAATTGATCTAACATGACACGATATAGATTAATCGCATTGTGATTCTTACAAACTCATAACAAAGACAGAGATTTATATACAGAATGAAAGTAAGAGACATAAAAAGGCGGAATAAAGAAGCAAATCACGCCTGAAAATAGCGGGAGCCGATTGAATGGAATAATATTATTCAAGAATTTCGGAGATTGTTCAAAGTTACGCACGATTTCTTCGGAGCGCCACACAACACAATATGCTGGAGAAAATTGCGGGGTTTTTCGTGGCTCCATTTATCGGAATCTAAAAGCTTTGCCGAAAAAATATATCCAAAGAAGTTTTTTTTACATATTATTGATCGTTTTCAAAGAATATTACAAATTCTGAGAAATAACCAAAATACACAGGGAAAAAAATGAGTATTGCAATCCCGTTAAAAACGGAATTAGAGGCAATTCCAATTAAACTTTTATTACATTCCTAATATATCGTAACACGTGTTCATGCACCTACATCTGTCCGGATAATATACAATTATTAACTCTTAAACCCTACCTGGGGTACTGGAGTACCCCCCTGGTGTTTAAAATATCAACAATTTTAACAATATTGCACCGTTGCAAAAATCGCTCTAGCTAATCTACTCTCGATAATTGGCGCATAAGTACGTCAGTAAGCCGTGACCGTCCGGCAAGTGCAGTCCCGTCCACAGGTGTTCCGGGGTACCCCAGTACCCCGTGGTAGGAATAGTGTTAGTTCTTCCTTACAGTCTTACTTGAATTACTGAAGTTGTTTTTCGACATCTGTCTGGTAAGTTTACACATTTTTTTTATGATTTACTTTACTTTGTGATAATGGTTAGAGTACAGTATATATAGGGAGGGCCTGAGCCCAATAACGAGACATTCATTGACTAATAATGTGTTATGAATGTAATGACAGTGTATGCAGTGAAATGAGATGTCTGTATTATTTTCAGATATGGCATCCCAGACGGTTCAGGTCTATACCCACAGCCAAGAAGTAACTGGAAAAAGGGATAACATTAGTTGGAACTGTAAAGAAGAATAAACGAGAAATTCCTCTTGTTTTCTTGGACACTAAAAATCGAGAGAGATGCACATCAATGTTTGCCTACGACGGACCTCACACACTTTTATTGTGTTGTCCTCTGAAGTCAGCTAAGAATAAAGTTGTTATCATGCTGTCCACCGTGAATGACAGTCCTAACAAGGATAATGAAATGTACCTTCCAGAAATAATAATTTCTATAATAAAACCAAATGCGGGGTGGATGTGTTCGACCAACTTTGTGAGAAGTACTCGACGTCCAGAAAGACCAAAAGGTGGCCCATGTGTCTCTTCTACGGGTTGCTAAATGCCGTTGGTGTCAACTCTTGGGTCTTATTCAAGCTGTCAACAAACATTGATAAAGAGAAAATAACCAAACGGCGTGAATTTCTTAAGAGTTTGTCAATGGCACTCATAAAGCCTCATATGAGAGCAAAATTACAATGGCTAAGTTTACCCCGGGATATCAGAGAAACTATATGTGCAGTCTTGAATATTCATAGTGAAGATCATAGACCGGTCCTTGATAATTCCAAACCTGGTCGCTGCTGCTTTTGTCCGCGCACAAAGGACAGAAAATTTCGATCTGTCTGTAACACTTGTCGCCGCCATATTTGTTCTGACCATCAATACAAAATCTGTCCTTCATGTAGCGACAAACATGTCAATTAGTTTTTATAAATAAATTTTATTGTCTTTTCTTATTACTTTACCATACTAAAAATAATATTTAAAAATATATCAAACACTTTTATTTTATTAATGTTTTTTGCGCGGGGTACTTCAGTACCCCGTGGTAGGAATAATTACATTCCCAGGGTGGTAGGGTTTAAGAGTTAAATGCGAAAATATTAGAATTTTCATAAACATGTGTTTCTACATCGCGATACACATACGTATTTGACTGAAACTTTATTAGGAAACCTATCAAGTCATTCGTTAAAGGCCTGCAATCCCATTTTTAACCGCATTGTGAATATTTCGAAGAGATTCTTAAGGCGAAGCTTAATGCCAAATCACTATTTTGATTAACCTTTATAACGAATTGGTGTACATTATGAATACCAAAAAATATGTTTTAGATAAATTGAAGGTTTTCCTATAGCTTCGTTTGATTAGGTTACAAATAAAAAAATAAATTACTCAGTAAAAAATATAAATACAAATTACTAAAAAATATTTTTTCAATAGAAATGTATGAACGCGTAAAGGAAACAACTTTAAAAAAAAAGTATTATTTCTAGAATTATCTGTGACAGTTTCACGTGATTAACTTTTTTGCTTTCTTATAAAATTATTTACAAAATAAATAAAAACCAGTTTTATGCTTAAAATCGAACGTTTCTAGACTCCGTTTGTCGAGCGATTTTAATGCCTATCACCTACAATATAAGGTATCCCAAGAATATACACGTTTTTGGCTTGTAGCTTCCTCTTGAGAACGTGCAAGTTTATATAATAACATCAATTTAAAACTCGTAAAAATTTCCATTCATATTATCAAAAGTAAGGCGATAGAATTAATTTTCATTTCATTCAATTAGCTAAAAACAAAAACCGAGAGTAATTTTAGGCATTAAAGCGTAGACGCGTGCCAGATTAAACAGCATGCAATATATTAAAAGAAATTGAATGTTTATTATTGTGATTATTGCAATAACAACGCAAATAGTAAATAAACAGTCGATTATCTCATCGCTGACTAGTCTCCCACAAATCCAGTTAATCGAGAATTCCCACGCTGCGCTTGATTCGATCATGACATCATTTAAATTAGTTACAGCAGCCTCCCTCTCCGACGAGATGCCATAAGCATTATGTTTCGATACAATAAAGTCGATAAACACTGCTTTACACCATCCCTTTTTTCCATTTAATTTGTCTATTCCTAGCGATTCGGGATGAAAAAAAGAACGTGTTCTATTTTGATAGTTGGTACCACGGAGGTACCCGTTCCTTTTTAAAAATACTTAGATATTAGATTGGCCATAGATAGATAGAGCATATATGCTGTTCCAAAAGCGCACAAACTAACTCTACGGGTAATAGCTGTTTGTAAGCAAAACCGAACAGATTAGCTGGAGGGGTTAGATATATTAATTTACTACCCTGACCCTGACGAAGAAACGGGTGTACCAAAAACCCTTTAACGCGTTGTTGGATATTAAAATTAACTCCTCCGATTTTCGTACAGTTAGGATGGAGGACATTATTTTACATCTAATTTTAACATTTACGTAACTATATTACGTAAAAATGTTGCATGTTTATTCAGCTTTATATTATAAAAGAAAAAGGCTACAATACATATGTATTACTGATTGTGAATGTGTATTACTGTTAGGTTTTATGAATTTCGTGTGTATGTTTGAATATTTGAAATTTTCTTTTGAAGAAATCATACAGGAGAACTTTTAGGGTTGTGACCATTGATGTATTATACTAGATTAGCCCTGTCTAGTAAAATTCATTTTAAAAATAACGCCACGTAGCGTACGTCACAAATATGGAGATGAACTTAACAACCCAACTCTGTTTCAACTCCTTGTACAAGCGTTCAAACTCGTAAGCGAAACCACGGAGAATTGGTTGTCAGAGGTGTTGTAATATGGACATAATTCAAATTTAAATATTTGGAACTCGGTTATTTTTGTGATTGAAAAAATGAACTTGCCCAGCATAGCTGAGAAGCAAAATAGACCAACAAATGGTAAAACGCAATGCACAGTGCCCATTTCGCATTGCGACATAATGCGTGGGCCTTTTCATAAATGTGCATGTGAACCAAACCAAAATTGTGTTGGGGTTATTTTTAAGTGAATATGCCGTGTCTAGTCTAATTTAGTCTATGGTTGTGACAGTTATTGTTTTGGCATATGTGATGCAGTGCTTTTTTTTATCTTCTCCCCATATACAGGGTGTATCGGCACTAACCCGACAAACTTTAACCAGCTATTCCTTAGCACATTTGGAGTAAAAAATGTTATGTACACTTTGCTGTCCGGTAACATTTTTTTTCTTTTAAAAACAAAAAATAAATAAAATTTCCACACTCCGCTACTGCCCACAGTATAGGGGTAAAATAATTGGCAACGCCGCGCTACTGTCATCTCTTTCACACATATTCTGTCTCAAGTCCCGTGTGGTTCCCGCCACCCCGTCTCGTATCAGTGGTCAGTGCTGTTTTGGGAGTTCGCATGTCATCAAGTTTCTAGTTTCGTTTTTGTTTTGTTATCTAAGTTTTTACTGTTGAAATATGCCCCTCAATTATCCACCTGCCGAGCAAGCAGATATTGTTTTTGTTTATGGATTTTGCAATGGAAATTCACGAGCAGCCGTAAGGGAGTATCGCATGAGGTTTCCTGGAAGACGCGTCCCACACCATGCTACCTTTGTCCAGGTTTGTACCCTATCAATTGTTTATTGAAACTATTTACATTCATTGATAATGCCAAAAAGCGCTTTTGAAATTTAAACTGGGAACATTAAAAACATAACAAGGGGCCACCAACTTTAAAAATGTAAATTGTACTTTAGGTGATTTGTGTTCAGTGGTCACTAAACGGCGTTTTAAAAAGTTAATTAATTTTAATCTCTAATAAATGCATCATTCACTGCAATTGAATTCACTCCCTTTCTCACCATGGGATTATTTAAATTACTTGAATTCAATTTCACCCCTGTGAATCCAAGATATCAACCGTACCTAGTTAAGAAAATTATAATTTAAAACACTTTGTTATACATTTTACTATAAAAAAATGAAATAAATGAAGAGAAAACGTAAGTTTTCTGATATGTGCCTAAAATAAGTGTTCTTTAAAAATAAAATGAGTGAAAAAGCCCGCGATTGTTTATTTGACATTATTACTGAGCTGAATAATAAAAGCAGTTGTTATTTGTTGTTTTGTTTCAGATGTATCAACAATTGCGTGACTGTGGCATCGGACGGATTGAAGGCGCCGGCGGAGGACACAACATCGTTCCTGTGGCAGTTGAGGAGAGAATCCTGAACTTAATTACCGAAGACCCCACGCTGTCCGTGCGTCGGGTCGCTCTGATGATAGGACACAGGGAACACATGGCGGTATGGAGAGTTCTGAAGAAGCACGGGCTCAAACCTTTTCACTATAGGCGCTGCCAAGGCCTCATGGAGAATGACCACTTTTCCAGAGTCGTGTACTGCAGAAGAATGCTGCATAATGTCATAAGAGATGCAGACTTCATGAAAAACATATTGTTTACCGACGAAGCACAGTTCACTAAAACAGGAGTGCTAAATGTGCACAACTTGCACCATTGGGCTGAACAAAACCCCAAGCTTGTTCGGGAGTCGTCGAGCCAGGACAGATTTTCCATCAACATGTGGGCAGGAATCCTGGGAAATCAAATACTCGGTCCAATCGAGTTGCCTCCCAGACTAAATGGACCGATGTATTTGGAGTTCTTACAAGTGCAACTGGGCGAGATTCTGGAAGATGTGAACCTCGAATTACTACGGAGAATGTGGTTCCAGCACGATGGAGCCCCACCACACTATTCGATTGCCGTGCGGAACTACTTGGATGTCGAGTTTCCTGGTCGTTGGATAGGCCGTGGAAGTCCGGCCATTGCTTGGCCACCAAGATCACCCGACCTGACCCCCCTGGATTACTACCTGTGGGGGGCTCTCAAGGAAAAAGTGTATGCTAAGCCAATAGCCTCAAGAGAGCAACTGCTCGAACGAGTGATGGAAGCCGCTGCAGAAATTAAAGCAAATCCTGCAAACTTAAATAATCAAAATATAACAAGACTACACGCTTGCATCGAAAATAATGGTAGTCACTTCGAACAAATGCTCCAATAAAAAAATTAACATAAACTACATGTCCGCATTTTCATTTATTATTTATTGGTAAAATTCTCACAATGTCATTCATTTACACATCAATATTACCTACATATCAATATTTAATAAAATCTGTAGAAGAGTATGCCCGTCGGCATTCAACAAGTTTTTCGACAAGTGTGTCGAAAAGCGTCTTCTCTCTTTCCTACACACTAAATATTAATGGTTAAAAATGAGACGACTGATGCTTGTAAGCGCGCCAATACGTAAAAACAACGAAACTCGAATAAGAATTGCCAGGTGGGTTTTTTAATCGCTTTAATCTGACTTTAAACAATAATTAAACACGTAAAAATTATTTAATATAATATTACAGTACAGTACTTTGAACCTTCGCAATAAATTTATTTGATTTTAAGTTTAGTTTGTAGAACTCCATTTCAATTTAGAGATTTTTTTTATTTTAACAGTCTTATTAAAAAATTTATAAAAACAGTGTGTTTATAAACAAGTTCTGCTAGTTGTAATTATTATTACGCGTGACAGCTGTTTCACCTTCTGACGGCATTATCAAACTTTGGTAAAGCCACTTACAGACGACGTAAGTGATAACTTTCTTTTTTTATTATTCTGGCTTTATTGATTTCCGAGTAAATTGTCGTAAATTATTATTTGCTAATCCCAATATTATTTGCTAATGCTAATAATTAAGTGAAATTTTAAACAATGCAATAATAGGATTATTGCATTGTTAATTTCACTTAATGTCGTTGGTATTTCCAACTGATGACTCAGGGGTTTATTTCCCTGAATAATTAAGTATTTTGGGGTCTAATTATTATGCATTTCATTACATCCGATAATTTAAACAATTTTTATGTTGAATTGGGGTAAGTTTTATGGCTAAGGGAAGGAGTGGAAGGTGAGGAAGTACCTGGATATTCAGATCTGGTCACCAAATACGGCTAGTCATTTCAAGCAACGTTTAAATTCTAAACCTGGATATTCAGATCTGGTCACCAAATACGGCTAGTCATTTCAAGCAACGTTTAAATTCTGAACCTGGATATTCAGATCTGGTCACCAAATACGGCTAGTCATTTCAAGTAACGTTTAAATTCTAAACCTGGATATTCAGATCTGGTCACCAAATACGGCTAGTCATTTCAAGCAACGTTTAAATTCTGAACCTGGATATTCAGATCTGGTCACCAAATACGGCTAGTCATTTCAAGCAACGTTTAAATTCTAAACCTGGATATTCAGATCTGGTCACCAAATACGGCTAGTCATTTCAAGCAACGTTTAAATTCTGAACCTGGATATTCAGATCTGGTCACCAAATACGGCTAGTCATTTCAAGCAACGTTTAAATTCTAAACCTGGATATTCAGATCTGGTCACCAAATACGGCTAGTCATTTCAAGCAACGTTTAAATTCTGAACCTGGATATTCAGATCTGGTCACCAAATACGGCTAGTCATTTCAAGCAACGTTTAAATTCTGAATTAATTAATCAATTACGAAAAAGCGTGGGGTTAAGAATATTTTTTTTAAATTATAGTTGTAATTTATTGTCGATTTTTTAAAAAAATTGCGATATTTTAAATAAAATTTAATAATTATTGTTTAAATAAATTAGCAATCTGGCAGCATTCATTTGCAGGTGGTCAATCCAATGCAGTCATGACGTTTGTGTGAGTGCTTTCCTTTGTCTCAGTGTGTTGCGCAGCAGTTTTATATGAACCGTTTTTTGATTCATCGGGATTGTTTTTAAAACTATACATTCTTTGTACCTTCAAATTAGTGGAAATAAACTTAAGTGTGTCAAGCTGCTCGTTATATTCCGGTAATTCTGGAAGGCTTTTAACATAAGCAATAATATTCATAAATCACATTCCGCGAAGTTGTAAATAACTAAATTTATTAAAAAATATACGTTGTAGGATAGCCTAGCAAGTAACATTTTGACAGAGCACTTACGGTGATTTAAAAAACAACGGCGCTGTTCAAATAATCCAATTATTATTATTGATAAGTACCTAAGTGAGGAAAATTGTTTTTAAAAGTGCTCAGAATTATTGGACTTCGATTATAAATTCAGGAAATCTACTAATTAGTTTCTTAGTTTCAAAATTAGACTATTTAATACGTGAAACGCGTAAGAGGTGAAACCAAAGCATTCCAGAGGTGAAAAAATTTAGATACAAAAATAAAACTGATGTGTACAATACAAGAAGACAATCAGTGATTCGCATACGAAAAATGTGAATAATCATTATTGTTAAATAAAATATTTCTTTTCTGGTACTGGATTATGTAATACGGGCTTCGTTCGCAGCAACACGCGAGAGTTGCGATGTTGCTTTCAAATTTTGACAAAGGATAAAACAGTGGTGACATGTGGTGAAAATATGTTTAATTAATTTTTTATTAAAAAAAAACGTTACCGGACAGCAAAGTGCACATAACATTTTTTACTCCAAATGTGCTAAGGAATAGCTGGTTAAAGTTTGTCGGGTTAGTGCCGATACACCCTGTATATTATACGAATATCGTACCGATCAAGATACGGTGATGAGGTAAGCAATTTTTCCAACCCAAAATGGGGATACGTAGCTTAAAAATCATAATGATAAAGGTTCAAACGACCAACAGAAAAATTATTAAAGGGTAAACAAAAACATCGACTAGATATCAGCCAAGCACGTAACACAGCTAGCAAATAACAGTGTCAGATGCTTTTATGATTGAGATTTATGGTTATATTCAAGGTGTTGCCATTTTTTATGATTTTGTATGGTCTCAAAATATAATTTCTCTAATGGTAACCTATCTGTACGCAATCCATCTAATGATCATGTAAAGCGAAGATTTTACGTATGGGTCCCGATATGGGGAATCGGTGTGAAAAAAATGTGTAAAGCAGGCATGCAGACCTGCCACAAAACGGAGAATCCAGTACCAACATAAGACAATACCGAAAGACGTTAAGTAGAAAATAAAACACTAAACTTTGTGCGGATCATTAATTTTAATATCCAACAACGCGCTAAAGGGTTTTTGGCACACCCGTGTCTTCGTCAGGGTCAGGGTAGTAAATTAATATATATATATATATTGTATATATAACCCCTCCAGCTAATTTGTTCGGTTTTGCTTACAAACAGCTTTTACCCGTAGTGTTAGTTTTTTCGCTTTTGGAACAGCATATATGCTCTATCCTCTATCTAATAACTAAGAATTTTAAAAACAGTTATTGCATTATATAGATTTTAAACATCTATTATTATACGGATAGGGTGTATTAGGGTGTACATATCCTATGTCGGAGGTCAAAGAATTTTTCATCCCGGCACTGGGAAGAATGGGAGAGGGCACCCTGAATGAGGCAATCCAAAGTACTTATAAACTGACCAGACCCTAGACCTAGACGAACCAGGCAACTACTCAATATGGATAGAAACTCACTGAAGGAACTAGTAGGACTACGAGTACTAACAGAACACTGCCATCTCAGGAGACACATTTTGGGTGTGGAAAACACTAATAGATACAGAAAATTTGAAGAGTATGAAGAGACATCAATTCACCTTTGGGCCAATGCCCGGCACTGTTGGGAACAAGGATCAGATACCTGGGAAGACACATTGTAGAACCAGAGGACATATCCAATGACAACCCTGGTGAACTTTATAAAATGGAACTAGGTTCCCTTAGGGATGAGGTAAAATGGGAGATAGCTCAATGGGCCTACGGCCTAAGTGCTCGCGGGAACTTTACGTAACAGTGCGTAACAGTATTACCTTTAAAAAAAACATTTTTATTAACATTTAAAGACGGCTTTGAATATAAAACTTATCTAATGGGAAGGATGAATCTGATGCATTACGACGAGTTTGTTAACATCAGGCTCGAATTCACTTAAAAACAGTTTTTCATGCACACTTTGAGAAACCAATGTAACCAATATAACCCCACTATTACAGCCGTACTAAATAAAAACCACTTCACATTCGTTAAACTGTGTTTTTGTTACACAGTGCATAAAGAATGTGAAAGTTAAGATTCGAATTAGTACCAATAAAAAAAACACTTTTTTTAAAGCAGGAAAAACATTCCCGGGTTACGAATAACCTGACAATATTTGAAAATCTCTTACTACCCCCAAATTAAGCGGGAAATATTGCTTGTGTTGTGATGGAGGACTTAGCCAGAGGAGGAATTGAACACACTACGTCTGGGTGGGACCCAAACGCGATGCCAACTCAGCCACTGACCGGTCAACTACTACTAACGGCTAAAGTTTTTTTTTAATTTGGCAATAATATTATTTATGCGACTTCGATAAGTTTAAGAGCCATTGTGCGGTTGCGCATGTTTACAAAACCGGGATACCGCCCTGAACCATGGTTAAGGAACACGCAAATGTAAACGACAGCTATCCGTTGATAGTTCCTACCTGTGAATGAGGCAACTGGAAGGTAAGTAGTCTACATTTAAAAATACACCGCATGTTAAATAATGCGAAGAATTTATATAATTTTATTAGATTAAAAAGGCATCTAATTACAGCAACGTGCAGGTGTACTGCTTTCATATCCTTCGTTTCAACCCCTAGGGACACGGGCACAGCGTCAATATGAAATAAGGTAAAATTATGGCTCGAGGGAACAGTAACCGTACCTTAATTAATGAATTTATGGCCCGAGTACCTTCCCTGCCCGTTCCCACGACGAAATAAACATTGTTAATTTTATCATGAGCGTCATTTTCATGCAGACTTAATCACATTATATTATTACTAGCTGACGTTAACCCGGCGTTGCTGGGGGTTATCCTTACGAGATAGACATATACCATCGTGGACTTTTCTGTAGGCCTTTTTAAGATATACAATTCCGGAGAACTTTACTTTGATGTGTCTCGTAAAGTTTAGCCAGCGTTAGCAATATAAGCGCCCGAATATATTTTTACGACTTGATTACAGAACATCGAATTTTCTCTACTTTTTATAAATATAATATGCATGTATTATATATGTAAACCTTCAGGAATAAATTCTCTAAATGAATCCCTATCAAAATCCGTTGCGTACTTTAGAAGAATTAAGCACATCAACAGACATACGAGGATACCCAGTGATTTTGTTTTATACTATTTAAAGATGTTCACCGGTGTCTCCATAGTGTTAGCAAGTAGTTAATAGAGGTAAACATTGATAATGGATACGGGACAGTATGTCGATCTTTTTGCGAAACACCTCCTATTATTGATCGAGGGGAGTCCATATATCAGGGATGGAGAGAACTTAGGATACATCGTTATTAGTACGAAAAACGTTTTTAAACGTTAACATTATTTTAAAAGTATCTCCCTTGGAAACTGTTATTCATCTCTACATAAACACAGAGGAAACATACTGATATTGTCAATTTATTAAAAATCTGGTCAAATTATTCGTACTGCTGTTAAAATTGGGACTGCAGACTTTTAACGAATGAATTGACACATTGCCTGGCAAAGTATCAGCAAAACACGAATGCATTAATGACGACGGCGGAACACGTGTTCATAAAAATACTAATATTGTCGCATTTCACTATTGTATTTATCAGGAAAAGCTCAGCAGTATGAACAAGTGTTCCGATGTATCTGAATAGAGTAGTATTTTGTCAGAAAATGGATTAACAGCATTTCAATAAATCAGCCACGCTCAATTTTCTCCGTGCATGAAACCCCTAAAACTCCCAAAAGTGGTGGGCAGATTTTTTTTTACCTGTTTATTTTCATTTTCACAAGGAAAGTTATTTTAATAAAATGTTACATTCTCTCTCACACACAGAAACTAGTTCGCCATCCCTGGTTGAGATTGAGAATGACAACATCACCAGACAATCTTGACAAACCATTAGTGTGATGTCAGCCCCGTTCGGGTCAATTTCTAGGTGAAAACACTAGAAAATAGCGACCGTAAAATAATAATGGTAGAAAAATAACATTAATTAACCCGACTAACGCCGGGAATAGTAGAATAACATTTTTTTTTCTTTATTCATAAAAATATATTTGGATACAGGTTTTTTACCTGCTTTTCGACTACCACACTAGACACATGTCCGTATTATGGTAGTCGAAATTTGTGTATAATTATATAAATGTAATACATGATTCATTCAGTTGTAAAATAGGTATAGGTTAAATAGGTTTAACTGAAAATAAGAAAGCGATGAAAATAAAGATAAATTAGTAGTCATTAATTCATTAGTATAACATAGTCCGTATATTCCGTTTACAAAAAAAGAAGAACGTTAAGACCTCGGAAATTAATAACATAATATCTCCCTTCCCTTGAACACTTTAGGTTATCAAGTTCTTAAAAAAATATGTATATGATCGATTTCAAAGAATATTACAAATTCTGAAAAATAACCAAAATACAAACGGAGAAAATGAGTATTGCTGATTTATTAAAATCCTGTTAAAAAAAGGACAGCAGGCCGTTTCCTAATAACATGTTGGTATTTTCCGAATATATCGGAATACGTATTCATGTTCCTGTGTTAGCCCTGTTAATATAAAAAATGAAAGAACACCCTTTGATACAGAATGCAGCAAAACCGACAGAGTGCAATTTTGAAGGGCCGGTACATACCGTGTAGTGGGGGTAGAAACCTAGGAGGGATTTCATTGTGTCGGGAGGGTCGTGCCATTTTTAGTCGTAACCATGGTTTGGCTGGACAACACCGGGGCTTCGCCATCGTTTCTTGAAAATGGCCGTTCTTTCGTCGCCACCCGTTGGGCCTTCTGGCTGCAATTTGCGACTTTTTACTGTGGGGCTACCTGAAGGAAAATATTTTTAAACATCGGCCTCACACCTTGGAAGAACTCGAGGATCGGATTCGCCGCTATACCCGTCGTGATGTGGAATAATGCGGCTGAAAACGTCAGAAATCGCCTTCATAAATGTATGGCTGTTTGGGGGCATCATCTGTCTGATGTCACATTCAGGACTTGATTCATAAAATCAAGCATGATGTAACGAATAAAATAAAAAAACTCCATTTCTATAAGTTGCATCGGTTTTATCTTTTCAATAGCCCTTCAAAACTGCACTGTCTATTTTTTCACCGTCTGTTTTGCCGCTCCTCATTTTTACTAAACGTTTAACATGACACCTATCAAATCATTCGTAAAGGGTTACTAGGGAAAGAAAGTACAATTTTCAATAACATCATTTTGCAAAATACAAGTAAGTTATAACGAAAATAGAATGATGATTCTGGCATCCATCAAGTTAAAACATTTTCAAGAGTTTTGAAAAATATTTTAAATAAGCCACGCTTTATCAAATATTTTAAAACTAGCTCCACTCCGCCACGTGTTTCTGTGGTTAAGTCTGTATGTATAGATAGAGAAACAATAGCGCGTTTTGCTTTTACGTCCAACAGATGGCGCTGTTTTAAAAAAGCCTGTTTTTACCACAGGTGGGATATATATATATATATAATACAGGTATTTAAAATGAATGTTGTGTCAAAATTTCAAAGCAATCGGTAGAGAACTTTGGAAGGTTTAAGATTTTGAACAAACGAACATTTACATTTTTATTTAATAGATAAGTCAAACTTTATTAAATATTTCCAGAAAAGTATCTCACGCCCATTCATTTTTATAATCGTTTTTTACATCAGCGCGCCCACTCTAACATTCGTATTTGCATTGTCTCACTTTCAACCCATCTTCTTCTTCTATTTGAACGCTTACTACGGAGTTATGGAGCCTTAATAGAATTGGAGATATTGCAAATTTGTAAGAAAATTACATTATGTACAAAACGAATGAAGATATGTATAAAAAATGTAAATATGAGCAAAATGTTGTTGCAGCGAGAAATAACATTGCAAGTATTCAAATTAATTAATGGTTTGGCGATACACTACGCTAGGCAATGCATAAACATACTGTAATTATGAAGACGCATAATTTATTAGCGCAATCTACTACATTATTTTAAGCTCGCCGTTTCTAAAAAATAATTCTAGACATTGATCGCGGAGATGGGAAGAGTGTTAAATTAACTTGTAACCAGTGCCGTACCTATCGTCTGGACAGCCCACGGAATCTTAAAACAACATAATTAATTAGACTGGTCAGTGGCAGTGTTGGCATTGCGTTTGGGTTCCACCCAGGCGTAGCGTGTTCAATTCCTCGGCAAAGTCCTAAATCACAACACAACATTTTCAGCGTACTGTGGTGGTAGTAGGAGATTTTCAAATATTGTCATTATTGAACCCGGGAACGTTTATCTTTCTTTAAAAAAAAAAACTATTTATATAAAGGAAAGTGTCTGTGCGTTTGTGGCGGGAGGGTGGAAATTTGAGAATGGCTGATTTATTGACAGCCTGTTAAAAACATGTTTGCAATCCATTTCCTAATACAAATATTAGTCTATTCAGAACGCGTGTTCATGCAGGTGTCCTTTTCCTGAACAAGTGTTCGGACATCCTATTAAAATATTCGTGTTTTACCAAAAGTTTGTTGAAAAATTTGTCAATTCATTCGTTTAAGGCCTGCAGTCCGTTTTTAACAGGAATACAAATACTTTGACCAGATTTTTTTAATAAATTAGCAATATTTTATTTTATCACCGTGTACGAGTTTTAGACCTTGTAGCCTTTCTTCAATTTGAATTTAATTGGAGATCCTCAGTATCAATTGGTCACTAAACGGCTGATAAACGTACAATGTACACACCAGCTGATATAATATTACAGTCTGCGAGTGCGGGCATTCGAGCATTCGGGCGGTGAGACAAAACACGTCCGTAATGCGCCCGAATACGTTGGGCGGCAGCGGGCCGGGGCGGCGCCAAAGCTGGGCGGCTGCCAGGCTTCAGCGCCGCCCGCCCTCCTACCGACTACTACAGTGAGTCACGCGGCCGCATGCTGCACCTACACACGGTGTTAAGGGACGTACTGGACTTACTTTAACCACTGATTCCTGATATTATTTCAATTTGGGAGCCAGGTTTGGGTACCGCCGCCCCGGTAACCAAGTGGTTCTCTACGTTTGGTGATTTAACAGGGGTGTCCGGGTTCATCGGGTGTGGTGTGTTCAGGATGCGTCAGCTCACAAACTGCGTGGCGTGTCAGATCGGGAGAGGCTATTTTGGAGAGACCCTTTGACCTCTCCAACTGGTCTCTCGACCCATCGCCTTGCGCCGCAGTGAGAGTGATATATTCATATGTCCGCGACTCTTGGACACACTAATTTCTAGATTCCTAGCCAATCCTCGTACCTTTTACCCTCTCTTTCCTTTCCTTAAAAAGGCCATCCACACAGCATTCCAAAAGTTAGCATAGGCCCTGAGGGAAATTATTTTCCTATCCTCCTGTGTGGGGTTAACGTAAAATATATATTTGGAGTAAAAAACGATAGTGGAATTTTGGAATCCGGTTACTTTTAAGATATTATTATTTTTTTTTTTTTTTTCAAAACAAACAAAAAAATTCTTCCACATATCGTCGCTGGTCACTCAGCCTAGTAACCGACCAACCCCCACCCCGATCCCAACTGTCCAATACCTACTGATTTTTTTTTTTTAATATTAAAAAAAATTAAAATTGTAAGAAAAACTACTACAAAAATTTTACCGGGAACCAAAATATCTTTTAGATATTTACTCCATATAATGTCAGGAGTCACTAATACGTCCCAATGTCAGAACGTCAAAGTCGTAATAAGTAACACGATGTAAAATAAGTCATATATTACTTTTTTTACAACATAAAAAAAATAAGTCATATATATGACTTATTTTTTTACGGCATAAGTCATATATATGACTTATTTTTTTTACAACATAAGTCATGGTCTAAATATATGACTTATGTTGTAAAAAAATAAGTGATATATTTTTTTACAACATTAGAGAGGTTTTTTTCTGTGAATAAACGTATCTATCCTCGGGAAATTACATAGGATAGACGTATTGTTATAAGTGTTATAAGTGAAATTACATATATGATAGGTTATTTTTCTTTTTTACTTGTTACTTGACCTGCGGACACCTTGTATAAACACACCACATTGTAGTAAGACGATACAAAAACATAATTTTGCACAAAAAGTAAGTTATTACGGTATTATATTATTGGTAAAATACCCCTGGCATTCAAAGGGTCAAATGGTCACTATTGCCTTTTGTTTTACTCATTTCTACGTGGAGCCATAAAATGTTTGAAATGTGAATAATATGCAAGGAAGTTTGCTGTATGGAAATCGGAAGGACATATTTAAGCATATTTGTGTTTTAATTTTGTTGCTAAACTATTATCGAGATGATAAAAAGATACAAAATCATTAAAAGAACGGAATGAACCAGTCTTCACAAGGTAAAAGGTCGTCGAGCGAATAGGGAATGACTTTCCTTCTATGAATCAACAAATATTCATTCAGCTGTGACGTTTAAAGTTCCGTGTCTATTATATTGAGTTTAATCTATCTCAAACTGTTCAAGAATTTAGACAATGCCTTGACAAACATTGTTATAAAAACAGAAAAAAACATTTAAAAAGCGAACCGGTTGTTAACTTTTCAGGGGACAACTAAAGAACTGTAACAACTCGCCGAACTGGAAGATTTTGCTCCTTATAGATTAATCTCGTCATAAAATAAATTATTACCGTGCACTGTGCAGTGTGCATTGAGAATTCGTCGAACTAGATGTGTCATCTTTCTTAGCTCAGGTATTCGTAGAGGTAGTTGTAAATGTGCTTTTTCGCAACCGCAAAATAATGCGCAATTTTCCTAGTGGATATGCAAACTAGGAAAATGAGTTTCCAACGCTATTAAATGGGCTTGAAAATGGCAATAAAATGCGAAGAGTTGACGTGAAAATTGCACAACTAAACGGCCCATAATGTATTGAATGAGTTTCTTAGAAATTAACAACAAAAAACCGCAATAATACCTATTAAGTATGGAGATTTTTTTTTGTCTTAAAAATAAGGATAACTAGGTATTTAGAAAAGCATACGGGAAAAACCCAAATGAATAAATTATTACTTCTAGGTAAAATGATGTGTTGATGTGTTCTATCACATTTATCAAAGGAACGATAATAACGGTTGTGTTGATAATGGGATTTTTGATATATTCCTAATTAAAGAGTATTTAATGTAATAGTAAATTACCCAAACATCAATAAATAGTCTGTTTATTCTTCGTGTAAATCTCTTATTCGTTAGGTACTTATTGAATTGAGCGATGTGGCTTGTCACCTTCTAAAGGTGCGTATACATTTGCGAACCGAACCACGAATTACTGGAAAGGAACGAATCAACCGCAAGCGGCGTTCGCGCCACACAGTGGGCTGAAAATCGCCTTTCATAGACATAGAGAATTTTCAAGGGTATTTTTTTGGCTAGAAACGGATTCTGCGGATCATTACTATGCTATAAAATTTCGTATAAAGCAATTTTTGAATCAACAAAACCATTTTTTTTTAAATCGTTGTTTTTTAAGTTATGTCTGGGGAATCGTCATACCTATCTTATAGCTCAAAAGAAAATTTACTTGATTTTCAAAAATGTATGAACGACGGGTGACGCCGGGCGCGGGAGTTAACCGAGGTCGAAAACTTGGTTCACATCACTGAGGCAACTTAAAGGATATATCAAAAATTCAAAACTACCCGACCTGTTGCGAGGAATTGACTTCTTGTGTGCTATATTGGCTGGACTATAATTTGAATCGCTCGAATCAGCCGTTGGCGCTAGTGAGTTGGAGGTCATGTAGGAGACAATCTTTGTTTATTCCTACGCAAATTTTATGTATTAAAATCTTATAATAATCGTAATTAAAATGCCCCAAATGTTGTATGGTACCTTTGTGCTCCTGAAGAATATCTGGACATAGTTCCAAGTGAAAAACATTTAAGATAAAAAGGATTGTGCCTTAAAATGCATAAAAATAAAAACCAATAAAAATTCTCGTATTTGCAATAAACATTTCGTGATTTTCAGATTCTGTGATACGACTGGAATCTGTTACAATCGTAAGTATAGTTTAATTTGAGTAAAACGATATTTTAATATAAATATAAATAAGCACTAGTTACACCACTTTCAAAACTCGAGTTAACCTAACTCAAGTTAGTTATATCGTACGGCACAAATTTGAAATTAATCAGTAAAAGTTATTTCTCATCTCATTCTGTAAAAAGTATGTGTAGATAATATGTTCATTTCATTCAAGTATTCCTCAGGCGTCCTCGACTTCTACCATTCAATCCTCTCTCTAAACATCCTGGCACTTATAAGAACAAACATTGAAATTTTCAGCGACATCTATCGGCTGCTTTTTGAGTTTTGCGCGCACAAACATACGCAGGCCGATTTTTTAAATATTAAAGAAGATAAAACAAAAACATGTTAATAGTCCTTGGAACGACGTAGCCAAGCCTTTTTTAGAGAGAATTCTCGCCCAACTGGCGGCAGTCGCGTGACTCGATAATTCGAATACGACCTTACCCATTTCATCGTTGTCCTTTTTATAAATTAACACTTTCACAGAGAGAAAGACTATGAACCCACGCGAAATTGCTCAATAAAACTGAATGGAAAGATAGACAGATAAATCATTAGCAGGTAATCAAGATGAGTCCGAAAAACACAACAGGCATTAAAATAAAAGAGTCTGGAGAGAGTAAATTATATTTAATCCTTTGGATCATTTTATCTTCCAACTACTTACTGCCCACGGCATGACAAATAAAAAAGTTGTTGGCATGCTTTTTTGGCGAATGTGTTGTTGTCTCGCTCGGGGTGTATCCCTAGATTCATTAGCTTTGTCAGTCCAATTTAAAGGTCAAATTATATCTTCATGCGAAAGCTTAATGTTGTGAATTTGTCACGAAATATCTGCGTTAGAAATAACAAAAGAACATGCCATGTTATTAACAGAGGACTTTAAAAAGAAAATTGTTCCAAAATCAAACCGTGCGTCGTAGGTCTTTGTAGTTGGTTTTGTAGAACGAGGTATCAGGTTATTTAATTATTTTAATTAGTAATTATAAAAACTAAACAAACAATAGGTTTTTACTATCTGCAATAATTACCTAGCAATTAATTAACAACAAAAAAATAACAACCTGTCACAAAACATCGTCTAACAAACATTCTAATTAAACCAATATAAAATATAAAAATCTCACTATAATATTTATTGTAATGGCGTGTATACAAATATAAAAATCTCACTATAATATTTATTGTAATGGCGTGTATACATTTGAGAGCCAAACCGCGAATCACGAACGGAGATATCTACACATTATTGGTAATCCGATCAAAAACGGGATCGCGGGCCGTTTCATGATAAACTTTTAGTAAACTTGATAATATACAGGGTGTATCGGCACTAACCCGACAAACTTTAACCAGCTATTCCTTAGCACATTTGGAGTAAAAAATGTTATGTGCACTTTGCTGTCCGGTAGCATTTTTTTTTTCAATTAAAAACAAAAAAAATTAAAATTTCCACACTACATCACTGTCATTGGCATTGCTTTTCGTGTTCAACAGCTGTTATAAGCAAGTATGTCGAAAAGCGTCTTCGCTCTTTCGCGCACACTAAATAATAATAGTTAAAAATGAGACGAATGTTGCCGTGCCATTTCGTTGTGATTGTAAAAGTGCGCCAATATAGGTACACACGTGCATTATTCAACGGAATTCGAATAAAATATTGCCAGATGGGTTTTCAAACTTTGACAAAGGATAAAACAGTGGTGACATGTGGTGAAAATATGTATAGTAAATTTTTATTAAAAAAAACGTTACCGGACAGCAAAGTGAACATAAGATTTTTTACTCCAAATATGCTAAGGAATAGCTGGTTAAAGTTTGTCGGGTACGTGCCGATACACCCTGTATAATGACAAAATGCGAAAATATTAGGATTTTTATGAACACGTGATAATACATTCTTATTTTATAAAAAAATATCAGGAAACCTATCAATTAATTAGTTAAGGTCCTGCAATCCCGTTGTTAACCGGATTACGAATAATTTGAAGAGATTCTTAATAGATTAGCAATTCTCATTTTACTGACGGCCGGCATAGTCCAGTGGTAACGCATTGGACTGCCATTCCGAAGGTCGCGGGTTCGAACCCGGCGTGCGCAAATAAATTTTATTTGATTAATTTGTGTTATTTCACAATCAATTAATTAAAATAATATATAGTATATTTGCGGCACGTTCCAGAGTGGAAGATACTACCAGTATCGCCCTGGTGTAAGACCACCATTCAGAATTGAAACGTTGCTCCAAATGGCTTTAGCCGTGTTTAGTGACTAGATCTGAATAGCCAGGTACTTCCCCACCTTCCTCTTTCCCTTCCCCACTTACCTTCAGCCTCACAACATCCCCCAATTGGGGATGCCATAGTCTCACTGGCTCCAGACGGGAGCAGTTAAGACTCTTGTGAGGTATTCACTTTAAAAAAAAAAAAAAAAACTCCGTGTGGGAAAGGAACGAACCAACGTTGGTTCTATTCCATTCCCACGATTCGTGGTTCGGCTCGCGGCTCGGCTCGAAAGTGTATGTAGGTAAGCTCCATAATATTGTGGAATTTCTGTTTTGGCGTTAGATGTTATTTTTATTTATTTGTGTACAGACTAATATCCAATAATAAAAAAAACTAAAGTAATGGTTTCTTTTGCGTGTAACTTTTGTATACATGACTTATTTTATACGTATATAGGTTTTATTTTTAATCTTCTATTCATTCTACATGTAGATGTAGGTGTCCATACAATAATATAAATATTCACATATTTCCTGAGGGGAGAGCTGGGATAATAACGATGAAACTAAAGTAAACATTTTACACAAGGTTTTATATGTTTTGTAAAAATAAATTAATAAGTAATGAATGGAAAATAAAATAGCAGTTACGGGATGCCTGGCAGATGTAAAATATCCAAAATGATTTGATAATTATTAATTATAATTAATTAATTATAATTAATTAATTATAATTAATTAATTATAATTATAATTAATTAATCATTAATTATTGATAATGCAAGTAAACCTGTCTTTACATTTTTGATAGTGAAAATAAGTTTATTATTATTTAAATATACACACAGAAATACATTACAATTTAACATTCATCAATCATCATCATTTAGAATAGACCCATTGCCAATTTTAGTGAGAACTAACTAACTAACTAACTAACCATCACGCCGTTTCCCCGCAGGGGTAGGCAGAGAGGACGGACCGCCAAACAATTCGGTCTTGGCACACACTCCTTGCCTCATTCACATTCATACATCGTCTCATACATACTCTTCTATTGTTCTGACTCTTGACATGGCCCGACTCAAGTATCTGATTCACTTGGTCGTGCCATGTCTTCCTCGGGCGCCCCCGACTTCTGCTACCATTCACATTTGCATCGTATATTCTCCTTACACTCCTTTCTTCGCTCATTCGCTCTACATGCCCAAACCATCTAAGCGTCCCTTTCTTGATCTTACTCATTACGCTTACATCAGCCTTGCACTGAGAATAGAAGCAAATATACCGCTGCGCTGTCCCATTTTCGTGCAAGAGTCGGTTTGCTCCGCTAGACTCGCCAAAAGACGTTTAACATGAAAAAAATCAAACATATTACAACTTTAGTAATGCCTAAGACGAACAAAAATATCCAGTTACAAAGATAATACTAGTTATTGATAAAATGACCCCGTGTACAGAATTATCGTAACCAAATGATCTCAATCAAATGATCGTAAGCAAAATTAACGTTATCAAAATGATCGCAATTAAATGATCGTAAGCAAAACGATCATATACAAAATTATCGCATACAAAATGATCGTAATCAAATGATCGTAAACAAAATGATCATATACAAAATGATCGTAAACAAAATGATCGCATACAAAATGATAGTTGCCAAAATGATCATATACAAAATGATCATAAGCAAAATTATAGTAATCAAACGATCGTATAAAGAATTATTTTAATCAAATGATCGTTGAAAATGAAAATTATCATAGGTATATATAATTATAATAAGCGAATCATTGTAAGCAATATTGTCTGTGATTCTTGTTAAAGTAAAAAGATATGATATAATTTACGTGTAATAATTTATTTTGCGATCAAATAGCCTACGCAAATAAATCGTTACATCATTACAAATCATAACCAACGATTTTGCTTACGATCATTTGATTACGATCAAAACGTCGGTTACCGATAAAAATATAATATACCTACTAGCTGACTTGTACCCGGCGTTGTTGGGGGTTATCCATAGACTAAATTAGACTAGACACGGCATATTCATTTAAAAATAACCCCAACACAATTTTGGTTTGGTTCACATGCACATTTATGAAAAGGCCCACGCATTATGTCGCAATGCGAAATGGGCACTTTGCATTGCGTTTTACCTTTTGTTGGTCTATTTTGCTTCTCAGCTATTAGGCCAGTGCAATTAGCGCCAAAAAGGGGGTCGCGATCGAAGTAATTCCGGTAGTCCCAATTTTTTTATATGTTATATAAACTGATCTCCTGATGTAAAATCTGAGTTTCCGACCTTGGCGCACCTGTGCTCGCGCCGCCATTTTGAAAAAACTGGCCGAAATCGGGCCAAAATCTAGTTTTTCCCAAATATCTCATTTCCAATGCAAATTTTGGCTAAAGTATCTTAACAAGTATAATAGAAAATAAAATGACCTACAATTTTTGTGAAAACAAATTTCTTCTATCTCTAATAAGTACCGAGGTAGAAAGTCGTAAAGGTGCGTATATTTTTGAAAAAACAAGTTTTTTGCGCGACTAGGTTTGGTTTTTTTATAAATACCTCGTTTCCAGTGGAATTTCATGAACATTTTATTGATACCAATTATGTAGAAAATAAAATTTTAAAAAAGGCTGTGCAGTTTTTATGTTTATATAGTTTTTTTTACCGATATAAAGATTAAACAAATCTAGGTAGGTACGCACAGAAAATCAATCATGGTTTATTATCACGTTATTAGATTTTTGTTTGCATTTTTAAATACTCGTACATACATCTATAAATTTACTAGAGGGCACTTCGGTATGGGGGGGCTACCCCCCCACCCTTCTACTCCTCCCCTCCGGTTCCCTTCACAGACAGTTCCATCCTTCGTTGGACTGCTGGATTCGTTTATCTGCATAACATTTGTGAGGGTATCGAGTCATTCTGTGGGATTGAATCAGAAACGTCAGAGCAACATGTAGAGATGAGGCCTACAAGAATTAGGAGGGATGATCGAGACGTTCAAACTCTCATTGATTGGTTTGCTTGCCATGAACCATTTCCTAAAACAAACGTGATTATGTCTATTAGCAGAGGCACAATCGGGGATAGCAAAGTCACTTGTCACATGACTGAAAAGATGGGGAAATTAGCTATGTCTAAAGTTATCAACCAGAACTTTGGAAACCTACACTTAAAACGTAATGATGCGATAGTTTCTCTTGCGGCGGTGACCAGCAGTGTCAAAAATCAGGGTGTGACTATGGCAATAGATCCATTAATGCTATTCAATATGAACTCTCTCCTGTACCATTGTCTCTTTTCTCAGAGGAAGGCATGCGCAAAGGAACGAAGTCTATATTTTATTCATCATTCAACCCTCTACCAAATAATACAGAACTGGGAAGCAGTAAAATACACGTAATTGATGGAGGATATTTACTGCACACAGTGGTATGGGGTCGTGCTCAACCTTTTTCAGTAATTTTCCAGCAATATGTCAGGTATGTACAAAATCATTATGGATCCAATGCAGTAGTGGTATTCGATGAATACCCAGATTCTATGGAAAAGAAAAGCACTAAAGGGGTGGAAAGAGCACGGCGTGCCAGAGTTACAACTTCTGCTGAAGTTTTGTTTTTTGAAAGCATGCACCCACAAGTGCCACAGGAAAAGTTTCTGAGAAATGAGAAGAACATGTCTCGTTTTGTTTCACTACTCAGAACCTCATTTGCACGATCCCACATAACGACAGTACAAGCTGAAGAGGATGCTGACGTTCTCATAGTGAACACAGCAAATTCATTGTCATTTCAACATGATGTAGTCATAATCGTTGGTCAGGATATTGATCTGCTGGTACTCCTCACAGCTCTCTCACCTCCCAACGTATATTACCAAAAAGTTGGAAAAAATAAATCACCTAACGCGTTGTACTCGAACAAATGTTTTAAACACCTTGAAATAGTTGAAAACATTTTATTCCTTCATGCCATAAGTGGTTGCGATACAACTGGAGCTCCGTTCGGTCAAGGCAAACACAAATTTTGTAATATTCTTCTCCAGAACCACTCAGTGAATGAACTTGTTCGTGTATTTCAAGACCCAAAAGCAAAGACAGAAACAATCACTTTGGCTGCCGAACAACTATTTGCACTTTTGTATGGCGGCAACGAGAAATCAAATTTGGAAAATTTAAGGTACATCATTTTTGTTTAAGGAGTAAAAAAGAACAAATTCAATTTATCCAGGCTACCACCCACCAAAGATGCAGTCCAGCAAGACGCTTCAAGAACATACTTGCAAGTGCAGACTTGGCTTGGTCACGATAAAGATCCGACTGAATGGGGGTGGAAAAAGGAAGCTGTTGGGTTACTTACTCCAGTAACAATGTTGAAGGAAGCTGCACCTCAGGCCTTGCTGAACTTCATATCATGTCAATGCAAAAAAGGTTGCGCTGGAAAGTGCACCTGCAGAAAGTCGGGTTTGAAATGTTCCTTACTCTGCATTCATTGCAATGGCAACTCCTGCGAGAATGCTGTAGAAGCCTTTGTTGATGACGATGACGAGGAATATGACGACCCAGTCGCCACAAATTTGGGTGATAAGACAGATGAAGAAGCTATTCAGGGCCAGAAGTAAGAAACTATAGTCAAGTGCTCGTATTTCTGTCTAAACTGATCTACCATTAATTTTATTTTTTGTTATGCTGACAACTTAACTAATAAAGAAAAGAATGTCAATAAATGTTAATTTTACGAAAATACTAATTTTTTATCTTTTTTATGTACCTTATCATCTTAATTGTATTAATAATCTTAAATGTATGTTGTGATTACGTTGATAGGCATGTCAGACCAAGCTGCGAGCACAAATGTAGTGGCTTGGCCAATTTTAGTGGTCTTCCCATTGGGAATGTATGGCGACCGTTATGCTGAAATAGTCTATTTACTATATTTATATCTAGGTCTGACACAGGCATGACGATTGTTGTCAACGTATATGTAGAACAATAATTGTTAAAGAAAAATAAAATCAAGGAATGCCAAGTTTAAAACACCTAACCTCTGTTTCAATTTTTGGCCTGGTTTTGGTGGATTAGAGTTTGGATACGTAATAGAGATAAAAAATATAAATTATATACCTATTTCTTTAACGAAATTTTATTTTCTACAAAATAATTATCAATAAATTTTTCACAAAATTGTACTGGAAACGAGGTATTTATAAAAAACCAAACTAAGTCGCGCAAAAAACTTGTTTTTTAAAAAATATACGCACCTTTACGACTTTCTACCTCAGTACCTATTAGAGATAGAAGAAATTTGTTTGAAGAAAAGTTGTAGATTATTTTATGTTCTATTATACTTGTTAAAATACTTTAGCCAAAATGTGCATTGGAAATGAGATATTTGGGAAAAACTAGATTTTGGCCCGATTTTGGCCAGTTTTTTCAAAATGGCGGCGCGAGCACAGGTGTGCCAAGGTCGGAAATTCAGATTTTACATCAGGAGATCAGTTTATATAATATATAAAAAAATTGGGACTACCGGAATTACTTCGATCGCGAATCGCTAATTGCACTGGCCTATATGCTGGGCAAGTTCATTTTTTCAATCACAAAAATAACCGAGCTCCAAATATTTAAATTTGAATTATGTCCATATTACAACACCTCTGACAACAAATTCTCCGTGGTTTCGCTTACGAGTTTGAACGCTTGTACAAGGAGTTTAAAGAGAGTTGGGTTGTTAAGTTCATCTCCATATTTGTGACGTACGCTACGTGGCGTTATTTTTAAAATGAATTTAACTAGACAGGGCTAATCTAGTATAATACATCAATGGGGTTATCCTTAGGAGATAGACATGTACCATAGCGGACTTATCTCTAGACCTTTTTAAGTTAATTCCGTAGTACATTATTTTGAAGTATCTCATAAGGTTTAGCGTTAACAAAGTAGTGCCCGAAAACACATTTTAATGACTTGATTATAAAACATCGACTTTTCTCTACTTTCTGTAAATATAATATGCATGTTTTACATATATATGTAAACCTTCCGAAAGAAATTCTCTAAATGATAGTAAAAACCGTATCAAAATCCGTTGCGTAGCTTAGACGAACTAAGCGCACAAACAGACAGAATCGAATAGCGACTTTATTTTATACTATTTAGAGATTTATTATTACATTTGGCGTGCAGTGCAAAAGAGGTGGCCTTTTATTATCAATCCTGACTAATAAATTCGGTTTCTTCAGACTTCAGACCAATATGTAGGTATAATCACCTACGCGTTTCTCGAAAATTTTTGGCAAAGGCACAATAATTATTTTGGTCGAGTGTTATTTTTTGCGAAGTGCATTAAATTCCTGATTCAAATTCCACAATAAATAGTGCACGAAAACGTCACAATATCATCTGATGAATGGGAACATGGTAGCTGTTTTATTATAATTGATGATTCAAATCGTGTTTAAAGAAAATGCACGTATTCCCAACATATTCTTCAGTAAGTTTTTATAACTTAATAGATAATTCTGGTTAATTAAGCGAGCAGCAAGCTTAGAACTGAAATATCACTCGTTTAATGGCTTCCGTAAAGGAAGTGTTGCAGTTCACAGTTTATGAGGCCCAACTTACAGGGCTAGTAGCTGGCCAATTTATCAAGCGAGACCCGAAACAGTCACCGCCCACAATCCACCGCGGAAAATTCACCGCGGGGAAAATTATTTGCCATAATTTAGAAGGGATAGGTTGCAATATTCACACAGATTTTAGATAGAGCATCGTTTAATCCAAATACACTAATTCAATGAGAGAATCCAATCAAAGATGGCAAAAAATATTTATTTGTGAACACCGCGCAACAGACCCAACTGCTCCTGACCGTCTGGAAGACAGTGAGAATACGATATCCCCAATCGGGGTATGTTCGTATGTTGCGAGGCTGGAGGTAGTGGGGAGCAGTGACGGCTCGTGACTTTTGTAGCGTGATAGAGTGCCAAGTTTAACAAAAAATAATATATTATTGATTATTTTTTTTAAGTTTGTGAAATTAATTAGCAAAAAATATAGAAAAAGTGTGGTAAAAAGCTAAGATAATAACATCACAAGCAGATAACTAACGACCAGTGGAACGAAAAACAAATACATTTAAGGACGATTTGTGAAAATAATACCGAACAAAAAACTCAATTTTCTTTCCATCGCTGAATTCATTATGAGAGGGAGCCTGGCTTTTTCGCTTTCCCATATTGGTACGTTTCTCGCATATAATACAATATAAGCTTCATAAAAGTAGCAGGTGCCTACCTTACCTACCCATCACAGGTCTCGTTCAATGCACAATTTACTTTTATCAAGTCATCAAAATGAATACTATTCTCGGAGATAGGAATACCTATCATCTAGAATCTAGAATAATAGGTAATTAAATTCACATAATTACACAGATTTGTATAAACAAGTAACAACGAGAAGCAAGAGCGTGTTTTTGTTAGATTTTCACATTGTCGTAAAATAAAATGATAGATATTGTTTTCTTAATAATAATAACTACTTTTCAGGGAACACTGAATCAAAATGGCATACTTAAACGATATTACTCGTTTCCAAAAATATGTTTTAGTATAATCTTAACTACTTTTCAGGGAACACTGAGTCACTCGTTTTGAAAGTTTTTTTTTTATTCAGTATTCACTTTTCAGGGAATACTGAATCAAAATGGCATACTTAAACTATATTACTCGTTTTGAAAAACTAGTTTTAGTTAATATTTACAGATGGGTTAGTAAAATAAGAAATCACAACAAAAAAAAAAATTGGAATTATTTAGTCATAAAATGTTAGATTTTATTTTATAAAAGTCTTGATTATTTACACCAAGTAGGACCGCCTGTTTTTTTTTTTACTTATATATGGATAAGTACACTTTTTTACATATAGCAGACTCAATATAACAACAATCGTCTTGAATAGATAATGCTAGCAGATTCTTCAATAGTGCCCAGATGCTAACCCTATACAAATCTCAAGTACGCCCAACAGATGAATTTGGGAGCCACCTCTAGGCTAAAACCAGATCAATTGCAATGTGGGTATGCTGAGTCTGTTCTACGTGTATATTAATGGATCCTGCTCTACGGAGCGTTTAACGTGCGTGAAACTCGAGGGACACGAGTGGAACAGCTGATTTTGGCTTCGTAGGAACGGGTCGTTTCTTTGTAAGTCGGCTCGTATGTGGGTCGAGCTACCGGCATCTGTTTTCCTCCCTCATTAATAAATCCTTTGCTACAGCTCCTACCATAATCCGCCTCACAACGCTGCCCAACAGTGTAGCGACATAGTCCCCCTGCCTTTACACTGTACAGACAGGGGCACTCTTGTGAGGTGTCAAATAAAATAAAAACTATTTAATGTTTGCTGCGATTCTGCATGAAGCCATTGAAATGCGGTTAATGATATCATCAAAATATTATATCTAAATTTACTTTTATTGTTTATCGAGTACCACGTTCGCAGTATAAGAGCAATTCCATAGCTAATAACGTGACTCAAGTGCATCTGAGAACAGAGCACAATGCACAATGCACATACAGCCGTAATAGCAGCTACAGGCTGTAAATACAGCGGATATGATATTAATAAGACAAGTATTTAAAGCAACAACCAACAGCAGTAGATATAAGGTTGAAATAAGCACTTTATACAAGGAAACACTACATAATCTATTTTGATTAAATTACATATGTTTTTTTTCAATTTATGTGAAACCGCACAAGAGTCCCAACTGCTCCCAACCGTCAGGAGCCAGTGAGACTTCGGCATCCCCAATTGGAGTATGTTGCGAGGCTGAAGGTAGTGGGGAGGGGAAGAACTTAATCTATTAATCGTTGAAGAAGATAATACATACACACCTATATAATACACGCGTTACCTGACAATTAAGGAATAAACATACCACTTACCAGACATTACAAGGAAACGGTGACCGGATAAATCATCAAAATGATAATTCATCACATCTTTAAAAAGTTATATAAAGTCATGGAAAGTGATGAAACAAAAACTTTATGAACTGGGTTAAGTAGGTTAGGTTAGGTTAGATTTTTAAAAAAAATCATCGTTTTTTGACTTTATATCACTTTTTAAAGGTGTGTTTAATTGTCGATGTGTTGATTTATCATGGAACCCAAGGAAACATATCATATGTAACCAACATGAAATGTCTAATTCTTGTATATTGTTTCATCACTGTAAATCATGTACTGTTTGTTTCTATGATATAAAATAAAGTTATTTTTTAATTTTGATTTACTAATATTATCTTCTTCTTAAATGATGTACTACATTGATGGGTAAGATAAGGTTGTTCCTGGATTAACCTAGTTTTTGTTCACTTTTTATGACTTTATAACTTTTTAAATGTGTATAGGTAAATTGTGATTTTGTTGAGTTATCCGGTCACCGGATCAAATTATAATACAAATTATCGATTCGTAAATATTCATAAAGCTAGTCAAGCAAATTCCTCTTTTAAAATTGCACATCTGCCTTGGGGCTTATCAATTCAAATACACAATATGTTTCCAGTTTCCAAGAACTGAGAGATAGTCAACTGAACACATAAATACCCACACAAACGAGGAAAAAGCATACCGCCAAGAGGGGCTCGATGGATTAATTCAGTGGCGTAACGATATTCTAAGCAGTCAGAAGGCGCGCGGGGTCGCGGAATTTTTGACAAATGCTTGACCTATTCAGTCATGTCTTGGGCACGATATTATATTAAGCGCCATTTTTTTAAACGCAAAACAAAATTTCAAAAAACTACGAGTAGGTAATCAGAATAAAATGTTTTGTAAAGCACGTTTAACTTAACAGACTCTTGGCTGAATATGCCTATAAAAAATACGCATACCTATTAAAAACCGTATAATTATCATGCTAATTCCGGCGTATATTGATTAGTTCTTCAATCGAATACTTTTTCATTCCCGCATCGCTTCGTCTCTTAACTCTTGACAGGCCAAGATGCCAAACAAAACGTCTGTAACCAAGTGGGTTTTCCGACGACCCCATGCATTTTTCTGTCTTATCTGCTTTTAAACTATAGAAATCTCAATTATTCAGTCAATTATTAATGGTAACTTATGTATTTGCGCAGGAATACGTAAAATACTAAAATGATATGTCAAGTATTTAAGCTAATATAAGGAGGATAGTCATTAGGGTGGAGTGACATTGTATGGGACTTTTTTTTTTAAAGATGCCAGTACTGTAATAGCAAAAAAAATTTGCCTTTATATAACACCTCTTTCGTCTAAAAAAATCAACTCGATCGAAACGTTCCTTTATTCAACAACCAGCACATTTATATTTAGAAAAAAATTGTATGAAAAAAGTCGCTGAAAACTCTGCCAAGCATTATAAACAAGCGATATTCATAGCAAAAATACAATTTTATTAGGGGTTTTATAGCTAATAAGGTGCATAACACATGTGAAAATAAAAATAAAATTACCATAGTTTCAAGGCGGGGTCTATTTTTGGTTTTTTGAAGAGGATTATTGATTTTTTATTGTTTTTTTCGTGTTTTTGAGAAACATGTTTTTTTATTTAATAAAATACTTTAACAAAGAGAATTTTTTTAAACATTATCGAAGTTTTATAATATTTATCGTGTTTTGAAATGAGATTTGGTGTGAAATTCGGGCATTATATGCCTAGATTTTATTGTCGCCCGAATGAATCCATCTCTTGCTTCAGGCCCAACTGTAGACAACGATGCCTGGGTAACTAATTTGATGCACCTCTCGACTGCTTGAGTGTGGCAGGGAAATCTGGGAAATTCAATACTGTCCTTTTCTTCACCGAAATTATTTATCATTTTGACTAGGTCATCATTACTGATTTCGGATAGTATCGGTGGCGGTGTAACTTCGCATTCCTGCCAGTTGATAATATCGTAATATTTACTTGCTGAAAAGTTTATTGTTGGAATAATAAAGTCTCTAACAACAGATGGACTCGGACATCTATCTCGCGCCTTTAATATTCGTCTCAAACCCAATTCTCTTACAATAAGGTTGTCATCCATTATCATGGATAGTAGCAGATTTTCCGGGTGGCAAAAATAGGCGTTTCTTTGAATTACTGGATTAATTATATCTCGTAGATCGGTGCTCAAATATCGGGTGAGTTTTATTATAGTAAAAACATGTAATGCCCCATCTTTACACGACGGGTGCCTCTTTATCTCAAACCATGTCGGAGCATATGCTTTAACAACATATTCAGCAAGAATTTTTAGGTTCACTGAAGGGTTAGTTGTTCCTATATATAATCGAAGTATTGAGTTTGCTGTCGTCAACCAGCGTGAGTGACAAATACTACCTGGATGACGGTTTGCTAAATTTGGTGGGCAGTGACCTGTTGTAACTGCAAAACATATTTCGTACAAGTATTTTTGGTCCGTGCTCAAATTTTTCAATTCCTCTGCGTTGAGTTTGTGCATCTCAAAGTGTATTGGTGAATAATTTATAACGGTGTTTTCAGAGCTGCTTGAAAGAAGTTTTCCAATAGGTCCTGAAAACCCTTAAGGTCCTGTTGTAGCACCATCTAAGTGTTGAAACAAGTGGCGAAGGGGAAGTTCGTTTGCATGCAGCTGACAGATAAACCATTGTAACGGATGACCTAATTCCAATTCCATGAATCTAATGTTGTAATGACCTGTTGTAACTGCAAAACATATTTCGTACAAGTATTTTTGGTCCGTGCTCAAATTTTTCAATTCCTCTGCGTTGAGTTTGTGCATCTCAAAGTGTATTGGTGAATAATTTAAAACGGTGTTTTCAGAGCTGCTTGAAAGAAGTTTTCCGAAAGAAAATTTCTTTTGCCTGTATTGACAGCAGTCCCATCACATCCAATCGCTGATAAATCATTCAAATTAAAACCGTTCACTTTTAAATGGTGTAACATGCTCTTTGCGATGTTTTTGCCAGTTCCTGATGATGGTGTAACATGTCCAACATATTGAGACCCCGGCTCAGATAAAATGGAATAATGTTCTTCTGAAATCGTTCTCCGATGATATCTATCCCCTATTTTTTCCTGAGACAGTGTTTTATCCTTCCTTCCATCGAAATATAGACCTCGAATTTTTGTTGACTCCGACGACATCTGCCATGTTTTGATTAAAGAAGTGCGACACGTTTGTCTAGCTCGTCTGAGTTTGCTCCTATCAATCACCATTTTAGAGTCGTCTTCGGTTACTATGCCAAAATCTTGTAATGTAGCACTTGCAACAGCTGATGCCGACCTGTCTGACAAACCATACTGATCGCAGATTCTGGCCAAAGTGGGGAGTTTTAACATCATACGGGAATTTTCTGGAGGTTGCGAAGAATGTGAAGAAAATGATTGGTTTTCATCAAAAAAGGGTTGACGTGGTTTTGTCGCTGATGCTGTAGATGAGCTGACCTTCGAAGCAAGTTCAGATAAACGAGCTTGCATCCTCATTTTCCGATGTAATTTTTTTGTTGTGTCGGTGTCTATTGCTCCCAGCATCATTTTTCTCGAGGATCTTTGGTCTTCAAGGAATGCTTGTTCTTTGGTGGGTACCTTGCGCGTCTTTTCGCAGGAACACATATTCAGATTGTTACATTTGCATGAAGCAATATCGAAAAGTTTATTCATTTTGATTTTATAAGAATTTAACTTAACATAATAATGCACACTTTTTTTTGGCCAATTTTTAAGTTTTAAGTATTCGTTATAATGATCTTGGATCAGTTTCATCACTCGATTGTGTGAAACAATGGGAATAGAAGCGCGCTTCCAAATTCCTTCAACAATTGCAGATATAACACTTTTTATTTCGAATACTGACGGTTTTTTTGTAGAGTTAAGATTACGCTCATATCGTAAGAACAAATAATGTTTAATCACTTCTGAGACAGTAGGTAACACTTGAGAGTTCATTTCAGTTGGTTTCCCCGAATATTGGACATAAAATTTTGCTTCTCGTGTAATTTGCATTCATTTTCACAACAATTATATGTGTTAAAATTTAATCGGACAAGGATTCTAACACGTCTACGGTCAGCGGTAGCCAAAACGAAACTAGATGCAAGTCGCATCTAGTTTCTGCGACGAAACAATAGGGGCGAAATTATCCCCCCCACCTCCACAGCGCTCACAAACTCACTAGTTTAAGAGCAATTTATGCAGTGTTTTTTTTTATATAAAACATGTAATGTTCAATAAGGTAAATGCAATTGAAAGTAATGGATATTATTTTATATTTTTGAGACTGTACTCAGATTTTGGGAAAAAAAGGATAAATTTACGTTTTTTACGTTACGAAATCGCTAGGTTGTTGAATGAAGACATAAGTTTAGATTTTTTTAAGTATTTTTACGAGAATATGAATGACATGAAGCATCTTTTGGCAGCTATTACAATACCGAGATTTGATTTTTGCAATGTCACTCCACCCTAATAGTCATTCTGGCTTAGCACTTGGCTGCGGGATAGTTAATACTTAGGGCGAGGGATGCCATTGGTTAGTTTTTCCACCCCGACGCACAGTGGGCTGAAAATCGCCTTTCATAGACATAGAGACTTGAATTTTTTTGGTTAGAAATGGATTCTGCTGATCATTACTATGCTATAAAATTTCATATGAAGCAATTGCGTGTACAAATGAAGGAGTAATCATTTTTTTAAGAAAAATTTGTATGGCACTGATATTAAAAATCTCCTTGAAAATTCAAGTCTCTTATGTCTATGAAAGGCGATATTCAACCCACTGTGCGACGCTCTGAGTTACACCGATAAAAAGTCAAGTTTCGCTATCTATCTTAAGCTACCGCTGGCAGGTCTGGCCCAAGATACGCTTCGTAAATTGTCTGCTTTGGAGATCAGCTAACCCAGAGAGAGAAAATACTCATTAAAAGACTAATTTGAATTCATAAGGAAAATTTATTGACCGCCCCGTGGAAGATTTCACCGCCCCCTTGGATCTCAGCAACGCCCTCGCAGGGCGATATCGCCCAAGTTGAAAATCACTGAAGAAGACCAATCAATGATCGCTTGGTATCCAACTCATATTCTACAATAACACTAACACACTACTCCGTATTCAAGTTTCATTCCTATTATGGGTATATTTTTATTCTGCATTATATTTTGTTGGCGTATAGAAATGAAGAGCACTTTACAAAGTGATGTTAGCTGAGAATGTCTGGCTACTCCACTTAATTCTCGAGTTGAATCAGATGCATAATGAAGGCGTGTGACGCATCACAGGGACCGCCAGACGAGCTGCATATTATAACAAACTCTTCTGTGTTCGGCTTGTCAATGGAGGCGAACAGCGGGCAGGGACAAGGCGACATCTGGTGCGGATAATATTCGGAGGAAGCCGAACAAACCTTATTATCGGCGTCACGCGATCTCATAAGTTTTCCAAGGACGCTCCATATTTGGCCAATGAAGGTTAATTCAATTAAAGAATAAGTAATTATTGTCAAGGTCATCTCGCTAATTTTAACATATTATGTAGATCGAACTTGACTGAAAAATAGTACCTATATCTTAAAAAACATATATTTCAACAAAATCTGATTTTGATTATTTATTTATTTATTCATTTATTCATTTTTTGGGAAATCAACAGTTTATATTTTTACAGATTGTACATAAGTGAAATAGCCAAAATAAAACCAATTACGGATTTCCTCCTTGTGACTTTACGTAAGACAGCACTAGAAGAAATAATTAAATTTATGAGAAATGTGAAGTTATAATTATATAAAATAAAAGAATTGTATAAAATAATAGAACAAAATAATACAACAAAAATAAAGGGGAAAAAAAAACTAAAATTTATATAAAATAAAAGATTATCGATACATTGGTAACCATAAGAATACAAACAATATTGTGCATATAAATCATATCATAACCATAACCATAAGAAGACAATGTAAACTGATTGGAAATATTCCATAAAAATATTACATACATCTTGGCCATTTTCAGCTTTTTTGTCATCTAGATGCATCGTCCTTGGAAGGGACGATTGTGTTTTTTTCATATTATTGAAATGATTCCAGAAGAGTTTAGGATTACCATTCATGTTACTTTCAGCAGTATGTATATAATTAATGTAGAGTTCTCGTGCAATTCGTTTTTGTCTAGATCTTAAGAGTGAAAACGTTTGGTAGTCACGTGGATTTTGAATTTTTTTGAAATATTTATGATATTTATTTTTTTCTTTAATTATTTTTTTGAGAGATGATGTATACCATAGCGGATAATTATAATTTTTTGCTGGTTTAGTTGGTATGTAATTTATTTGAATATTGTTCAATATGTTGTAGAAGACGTCAGTTGCGGATTGAGTATTCAGATGGTTCAGATTATGATCCCAATCAATTTCGTTTAGTTTTGTGTTTATCATTGAATAATCTGCTTTTCTAAATTGTAATACTTGCTTTGTGTTAGTTTTCAGGTTTTTATTTTTATTTTTAATAGGAATTGAAATTAGCAGTGTTTTATGATAAACATCTTCTGGTACTAATGAAATGTCATTGTGAGTAATTTTCAGTTGTATGTTACTTAGAGTTAAATCAAGAATGCGATTATTTATATTATTACTCTGAGAGTTATATTGTTGCAGATTATTAAATGATAAAAATTCTATAAAGTTAAAATGGGCGGGATTTAATGAATTGATGGGTTCAGTGTACATATAATCACAGTTGTCATTTATTGGTAACCAAAGTAAGTGAGGTAGGTTGTAGTCTCCCACTATAATGAAACTGTCATTATTGTTATCCGTCATAATCTGTGATACTTTGTTTATGTGAGAAGTAATATTTATAAGATGTTTATTGTCAGGTGGGATGTACGAAGTAAATATGTGAATTTTTTTACCAGGAAGTGATATAGTTACCCATATGTCTTCCGCTTCAGAATCCCATTCTAGTTTTTGATCAGAAATTAATTTACTTTTGACTGCAATTAAAACTCCACCACCGCGATTTTGATTGAGGTTATGATAATCTCTATCTCGTCTGTAAATATGGTACCGTGGATCGAAAAGTTCCTCATTAAAGATTGAATTGTTAAGCCATGTTTCACTGAGACATATAATGTCATAGTTGTTTAATAATACATTTTGAAGAAAAATATGTGTCTTGGTTCTGAGATCTCTTAAGTTTTGATAGTATAATTCTAAAGATTCCATTGTATTAAGTATATTATAGTGCAGTTAATATAAAGTTGCTGGAAAGTTAGTTGATGGAAATATTGTATGTTTTTAGTTTTTCTAGATCATTATAATTATTTATGCAATGGTGATTTGTGTTTTCATTAAGTCTTACATAAATTTTACAATTTTTGATCCAACAGAATTTGAATTTATTAATTTTGGTAAACTCTCTGACCTTTTTGTAGAGTACTTTGTTTTTATGAGTTAAATGTTCATTTATATAGATCCGTTGTTTTCCATTAAAGTTAATATCCTCTGCTGTTAGGCCCCTTCTTGTCCGGATTGCTGCTATGATTTCGTCTTTCTGTTTCCTGCCCTTTAGTTTTACTATAATATTCCGCGGTCTTCCTTCAATCTTCTCCTTGGGGGTGACTCGGGTGGCGTATTCAATGTCGTCGCTTACTATATTTAATTCTGAATAGATCCTTTTGATAATCTCCGTCAGGTTCTCTTGTTTTTTTTCTGGTATCCCAATGATCTCTATGTTATTAATGCGTGCGTGTTGTTCGTTAGCATCCAATTGTTTTTGTAATTCTTTAAATTCACTTTGTATTACGGCGTTTTGTTCCAGAGTTTTTTCAAGGTTGTTGTTTTTTTTCGTATCAATTTTTTTTTCTAGAGTTAATATTTTATTTTTTAATTCCTCGATTTCTTCTTTATACTCGTTTCTGATGATTTCCAGAAATTGTACCTTAAATTCTTCAAACTTTTTGTCAAGAAATTGGAGGAGTTGGGTGTCCGTAGTATTTAGTGTTTTTGCAGTTGCTCGTGTAGTCATTTTGGCACGAAATATTAATTAGTATAACTTCACTTCACTATTAAAGCTATTAAAATATAGATATTTAGATTTTAGCTAGAATTTTTTATTTTATTTTGAGATATTTCAAGAGTGAAATAAAAACACGACAGCTGTCATTGAATGTTATTGTTACGTTACGTTATATATGTAATATTATATATTATTATGTCAATCGTCATTTAAAACTATTAAAGAGATTTAAACGCCCTGTGATTGGTCGGTGGGCTCTGCCAGAACTAACACCGCTTCCCCACGAGTCGGCCGGCCGCGTGCATTAAGGGGGGGCTAGGGTTTAGATTTTTTTTTTTTTTGCATTTTTTAATTTTTTTAAAATAAATGCTTAATATGTAAAGAATATTGTGTTCAATTTTCAAGTTGATTGGAGCAAAATTGACGAAGTTACGAGTATATTTATACCTGTCGGATTTTAATCCCTACCCGACCATACGTATAAGCCGAGCAGAGCAGAAAGCTGAGAGACAAACTAAAGAAGGCAGGATTCGTCGTAGACAGGAGCAAAAAGGTGCTTTAGACATCATGGATGATAGCAACATCCTTTATGGACCTGGCATTGATGATTCAGTGTGAGGTAAGCCGATAAAATTTGCTTATAAACGTTTAATACCAGATTTTTTATTGTTCAAAACTTTATAGCGTTTTTCCCACAACTCACGTTTTCAAAGTCGGTGCCCGTCATAACTTCAAAACTACTGCACCGATCCTTTTGAAATTGTGAAAACTATTTCTGTACATAATTTGCGAGGTAACGCTGGAGAGTTTTTTTCAAATTTGTTAATAATTATTATTTTACAATAACAAATTAGCCGATTTTTTTCACTAAAAATAGCGTTTTTCCCTTCAAAGTGTTCCAAAAAAGTGAAAAATAAAAATTTCGAAAAACCCTCCCAGCGTTACCTGGGAAAAACTAGTATCTAACAAATGAACTTTGATTTTTTGATTTCAGATGACCCAGCACCGAGTTATGAGGGGCACCGCCATTCTACTTTTTTTTGAGACACGTCCGAATAATTGCTTCCATTGCCGTGATTTTTAATATTTCTCCGTGAAAATTTTATACAACATTCTTAAAAAGTCATACTTTACTGTCCTATTAGATTTAATAAAGAGATTTTAACTGTGTTGTCACAAAAAATTCACAAAAAATGCCTTTTTTCGTACGAATTAACCCTAACCCCCCCTAAAAAATGCGGACAATTTTGTTACAAGTTGCGCTGCGTAGAATCGCACACGGGTTACTAATGCGGTTTGCTAATTAGGTTTTTTGAAAATCTTGCTAAATATTTAAATTGGGATTTGTTGACTTCACACCGACCCGACAAAACCGAGGTACATATGACGTCACGTGTACCCACCCCGTCAGATTTCGGTCGTTTTGGCGGGCCTAGAACAATATAAAATTTGAAATTTATTTTATCTACTAATAACTATAAATACTGGTACTTAAGTTAGAAGGTAATTCGTTAAAAAAAACATTGACTGGAATTCCATATTATATTGGGGCGATATTGATACTAAATCGTTGAAACTTTGAAAAGTTACAAGCAAAATCTGGAGATATTTGAAACAAAAACCTAATGGAATACTTGAAAGATTGCATATATAATCTGCTAATAATAATTTTAGAAAAAAATACTTTTCGCAAGTTTATGAAGATATGTTTGTGCCTGTAATTACGCAATATGAAAATGAACAAATAGTTTTGTTCGTAAATAAAATTAATGCTTTCAAGAAAGGCATACAAATACAAAATTGGATTGGATCACCGTCCCAGCGGAGACATAAATATTCAACCCTATCACCTTTCTCTTTCAATATAACAAGCGGTGTGCGCTGCGTGATTACGAAACGCTAGCATATATATTGCGGTTATTCAACGTGCTACGTATCCGATTCACTAAACGTATGAAAGTGACACAAAACAAGGAATTTTACATACTGTCACTTCGTAATCATTGACAATCCGTTGTTAACAGACCGATTGCCTTCTCTAATGCATAGACGCAATGTAGGCATGCTGTGTCTGTTCTACAGGTATTTCAATGGAGCCTGCTCCAAGGAGCTAGCAGCATTGATTCCTGATGCACCGGTGCACGTGCGCGAAACTCGACGGACACGAACTGAACACCCGTTCACGGTTGACGTTGGCTTCATGAGAACGAGCCGTTTTTACGACTCGTTTTTGTGTAAGTCGGCTCGTATGTGGAACGAGCTACCGGCATCTGTTTTTCCTCCCTCCTATAATCCGAGCCTCTTCAAGGCCCGCATTAACAAATCCCTTCCTACAGCCCCTACCTTATTCCGCCTCACAACGCCGCCCAACCGGGTGGTGACATAGTTCCCCTGTCTGTACACTGCACAGGCAGGGACACTCTTGTGAGGTGTCACATAAAAAAATAAAAAATAAAATTTTCAAAGCGATTTTTAAACAATGGTTGGGATTCTCAGCCAGGTTCAGCGCACTCGGTGATTTTTAACTCAGAGCCCACCGACCAATCACAGGGCGTTTAAATCTCTTTCGGTAAACGATACAAAGCCAAGAATTACAATTTTAGAATTAGAAGAATCCTTTAAATTGTGTTCACAAATCTGTACCTTGTCAAAGCATGACGACGTTCCGCCACACTTATTATGTTCACAAATCTGTACCCTTTCACAGCATGACGACGGTCCGCCACACTTATAGTGTTCACAAATCTGTACCTTTTCACAGCATGACGACGCGACGGTCAGCCACACTTATAGTGTTCACAAATCTGTACCTTTTCACAGCATGACGACGGTCCGCCACACTTATAGTGTTCACAAATCTGTACCTTTTCACAGCATGACGACGCGACGGTCAGCCACACTTATAGTGTTCACAAATCTGTACCTTTTCACAGCATGACGACGGTCCGCCACACTTATAGTGTTCACAAATCTGTACCTTTTCACAGCATGACGACGGTCCGCCACACTTATAGTGTTCACAAATCTGTACCTTTTCATAGCATGACGACGGTCGGCCGCACTTATTTGGCGAGGGCATGAATTAAATGTAGATCTTTTATAATTTCGAATAAGAGGCAAACTAAAAATTACTACAATTAACTAAAGAAACTAGTGAAGGGCAAAACTGAAATATTTATTTCGAAAATAGAAAATAATGAGTGAGTTTCAATAATTTTTTGGCTGTTTATTTATTTATTAATTAACGCTCTTTTTCGGGGCTTTTACCTATAAATATTAAGAAATATACATTATTTATTGTACATAACTGAATTGCTTCATTAACAACATTTTGTATTTGTTTAAAGATAAATTGAAGATGTCCACTGACTTGGTATAATTGTTTCCCTCCATTAGTATTCTGAGCAAAGAGGAATACATACAGTAGTTAGTACCAGAATTTCTGCACTGAAATAAATCCTGACTTCTAGTATTACGTTGTGGAATCCGGAAGCTTATCAATTCTAGCAATACCTAAACAGAACCTACAACTTATCAATTCTAGCAATACCTAAAACCTACAACTAAATCATTTAGAATTTTATATAGATATACCAAATTATAATTTGGTTTTTCATAATTTTAAAATTTTCATTTGAATGAATTTTGTATAGATATTATGTTTTCTTTGCGGAGTAGGTATTGTAATTGTATCACCTATTATGTATTGTAATTAAATTATACACTAAATATGTAATATACTTTAAAAAATGTCATTCTTACGTAACTGAGAACATCTGTAAGAACCCATTATAAATATAAATTACAACCTCGGAGCAATATTAGAACAATGTTCCAAAAAACTGCTCCAAATTTGTCTATCCCCTGAGGTTGTCGAAGTTATCGAATAAATTTGTCTATCCCCTGAGGTTATCGAAGCTACCGAATAAATTTGTGGTCTGCTGCCCTCAGAAGGTTGGCATTTTAACGTCTCCCCTGCGTGACTATGACGACGAAAATTAACCTTGGTGGATATCCCTAGACGCGAAACGACTTTTAAAATACTTCAATCGATTAATATTTTTTTTGCTACTCAAACTCTATTTGGGATAATATTCTGTCTTCAACACGCAGAAGAAATCAATATTATAAGAGTGATGATAATAGAAGAGAGATGATGTAGTCAGCAGCCACTTGGTATTGTAATGTTATTTATTATTCAACAAACAGGTCCGAGTGACAAAAGACGCAAACAAGAACAGCTACGTGAATTGGATTTTCTACAGTTTATGAATCAAGGCTCTGCTAAATTTAGAACAGGGTCATAGCCAGTCAAATGAATGAATTGATATTGGCAGATAGGAAATGAAATTAACCCGCCGAATGATTTAACCTTTTAATCTTCGTGGCTATCGGTCCGATAAACCCCATCAGCTGAATTTGATAATAGTTTATTCAACATTGGCAATTATGACGTATACCCAGAAATACCCATAATAATCGATAGAAGTTAGTGAATGAAAATACGACTAGGTATGTAATACAATGGAAGACAAAGTTGAATGATTTTATCAGAAGAATGAGGTTACGAAAATTTGTTTGTGCGAATGAAATATGAGGGATACGAGCGATATTTTATTGTATTCAATTCAATTTTATTTTTGCACAGATTATGAGCACGTAAGTTTGTAATATTTAACTGTATAAATATTTCCACTCGTTGTAAGTACAGACAAGCATGAAGAAACTGGAAAAGATGAGGTCTTTGCAAAAAAACAGGACACTCTTCTTTATAATATAATATTACAACACGAACATAGACATATATAGCTGTTTTGCTAGATAGTGCAATTTCTTGGCTTAAGAAAGTTAATGTTGGCAGGGAAAATATGCCTAAACATTAAGAAAGTTAATTATAGCAGGGAAAATATTCCTAAATCGATTTTATGTATTCCTAAACGCACGATAAATCTCTTACATAGAGGCATTGGTCAGAATGCCATATATTTATGTCAAAAACAACTTTTCGGGAGATTTATAAATTGTAAGTACTTAAGTAACAAATGATTATTTTTAATTGAAATATATTTTTGAGATTTTTTATTTTGATACCACTTGAAGATATTGCCCCAAAGACTGAAAAAAATCTACTTTTTTTTACTTATACTATTCATACCTAGCATGATAGATAATCCTTTCTAGCCTTGTGACAAACGCCACGTTACTGGGAATATACAGACAAGACTTCTACAAAATAAACGATACATTTTTCTACATGAGAAAATAACTAATAACTAAAAACGCAGAGTCTTCATTGAGACTCCAAAATTTAAAAAATTGAGAAATCCACTAAAACGTGTAAACGAGAGTTACTAAAAATCACAATGCTGCCCAACTGAGTGGTGACCAGAGATGTGCAAAATGGGTACCCAAAACCATTTGAAATGCAAAATGGAAATGGGTCAAAACTTTTCCATTTGAAAATGCAAAATGGTTTTTAGAAAAGCATTTCAAATGCAAAATGCAAAATACCTATTTTCAAAATGCATTGAAAATGCGAAATGGTTTTTCAGGTCAAACAATCAAAATAATTATAGAATTTTTAAACATTTTTTTTCATTTAATAATGGACATCAATGTAGAACAAACATATTACATGATGGTAAATCCAAAAACATGGCGTTTCATGTTGTTTCACAGATTTCATTTCATTTCATGGTGTTTCACAGATTATGAAACCACAAAAAATTTGCACGGGACTAATGTTGCCAACGTAAAAACATAGAAACTGCTATCTAGCATTTAATATTACAGCGTCATGGCCCCATGTTCAGTATTTTTTGTAATGGTATCACTCAATTGCCAGGGCGCAACTTGACAATTGTAAATTATCTCTCATAGCGAGGTTGAGGACCGACTGATATTTGGGGCTTATGAAAAAAAGATGAGTGGAGATGGTAGGAAGAATGTTGCAAAAAAGCATTTAAAATGGAAAATGCACTGAGAAAAGCATTTAAAATGCAAAATGCAAAATGGTTTTTAGAAAAGCATTTAAAATGCAAAATGGGAAATACCCATTTTGCATTTCCATTTGAAATGGATTTATTTGAAATAAAGCACATCTCTGCTGGTGACATAGTTCCCCTGAGTCTCAAAAAAGACACTGCGTTCTTAGTTACCGCGGCAGAGTGGCCCTTTTACGTAAAATGATCGAGGTAAGTCATCAATTACCACTGTCAGATAACTAACTAACAATTACCATTGTCAGTTAACTAGACAATTTAATCAATTAAAAGTGATCAGGGCACCGTTGGATGATTAATGCAGGAGTTGCGCGGAACGCAGAGGCAATCCCCCGCATGCTCGGCGCGGTAAAGTGTCAAGTGGTTATTTCATCATGCCGGCTGCTGGCTGCTGTCTGCTGGCCATTCATCTCGATATGGGCATTCCATATTCATGTTACTTCATCTTTCATCAGAGGCTAAGCATTAAATTGCCATTAAGACATGCCTAACACAGCGACGTGACATTATACATAATAAATATTATGTCACGTGTTAACGTTTTAAGAAATTGAGAGAATTTTTAGGACGATAATGGTGTAATACTTTATGTTTAAAGTGGTGATATAGTGTTGTACTAACACTACTAGCGTTTGGAGAGAGGAAACAACATATATCTCGACAAGAACATTGTAACACCCATAGACATAAGAAACAATAGACATGCCGATAAGGGTGAGAGGAGCAAACCAAGTTGCGAGAGCAGAGAGGTGGCGTAGGCGTCATCTTTTCAATTACTGGTCAACAAATTAATCCGACAGTTTACAGGTAACTTTTAAGACTTCAAAATAAAATTGTTTAAATAAAATTTAAAAAATTTCAGCTACAAAAGCATCAATTGTCATATTTTTGAATCTCACCAATTATCTTATACAAGCTCGCAGAAAAGTCACTGATCGCCACAGATAAAAACCTATTTTTTAGCTTAGCCATAATTTTATACAAGAATAAATTGTTATGTATTTTTGGACAGGCTTTTGAAAAAGTTTTATTTCTGTAAGGATACAATAATTTTACCGTGGATAAATAAATAAATCACTGAAGAAGATAATACTAATAAATCATAATAAAATGAACGAAACGTGAAACAGAAAAAGACACAGAAAAATAAAAAAAGGCAAAGGTCTAACTGGATAAAAAATTATCGAAATGAGCAACATAAAATATATAATTTCACGGAGGAATACATAATAAAGTCATTATGAAAACAAACGAAATTAACTGTGTATTTTATATCTGTGTAAGTGCACAAGGCACATATTTGATTCTCTACGAATTATCTTTGTAATTTTATATCGCTATGCAACCCGTTGTTATAGTATTAGTGGTTCGATTAGAAACGTACATTCAGACCCTGGGCGAAAAAGTCCGGCAATGAACTGAGCAGCAAACTGTTACCATATATATAAAGTAAAATTTTCGGGATCGCTAGCCACGCTTGTAGATGGCTGTCATCCCATTCAACGAAAGTGAATGTCAAAATTAAAAATTTCCCTTTTTAAAAGTTTACCTTTATAGTAATTAAGGTGAATCAAAAGATCCCGAATAATTATTGTCCCTTGCTTAAGCAAACTTTACTTTTCTGTGCAAGGTCTGCTTATTTCAATGTTCTCTCGCCGGCTGTCAATGTACGAATGATGTCGTATTTTATTCAAGATATGTTGAGACCACACCGGTGCAAAAATGTTGTCACGTAGTTTGCCGCCAGCTCGTCGAAACGATACTCAGACGTTGTGTTATGGCATGTCCACAGTTTTATTATGTCTATGGTCACACCGCACCGGGAGTCGCGGGGAAAGAGCCACGCTAAGCCGCATCCAGACGCGTGCAATGCAACATGTAACGGTACATTGGATTGCATGTTCGTATTGTATAACCAAACGACGAATTCGCGTTTCATCGCATACGTGAGGACGCGGCACTAGATATCTAGCGAGCTAATGGCGATAGATAGGCGAATAATTCGCGAACCATTGTATAAACCAATAGTTTACCGGGAGATTTTACCGTCGAAATGAAAATATTTTATTGCAAAAAAGTGCCTTATTCGCACAGACTTATGGGCAACTCAAAATCTATAGTACAGGGTTTTCCAATAAGAGGTGTTATTTTGTTATTCAATCGTAAAAAATCAATGGTTACGTTGCTTGTGTGGCACGTAGCGCCGTATTGTTGAAAGTAAACGTTGTCCAGATCAATACCATCCAATTCCGGCCATAAAAAATCATTAATCATCTCTCGATAGCGCAATCCATTCACCGTAACTGTTGCTCCAGCCTCATTTTTCGAAAAAGTAAGGTCCAATGACTCCGCCGGACCATAAACCGCACCAAACAGTCGCACGTTGAGGATAGAGGCTTTTCAACAATAACTCTTGGGTTTTCCGAGCCCCAGATGCGACAATTTTGCTTGTTGACGAAGCCACCGAGGTGGAAATGGGCCTCATCACTCAAGATGATTTGCATTTGATTCACTCAAGTGAATTTTAATAATTTCAATGCGTTGTTTAAGCGTGTATCGTTCCATTTTTATTAATGGCGTAGTTTCTACTTGTCAAATGTCAAAAAATGACAGCTTCAAAAGTAACATCTACCGAAATAGCGGGCTATTCAAAATAACACCTCTTATTGGAAAACCCTATACTTTGTGTTTTTATGACAAGATTGTTCAATCCTTTTAAGTGGTTGCATTAATTTTCACGTGATTTTACAGCACAAAGGCGATAATTACCTAGATTCGTTCTTGAACTGATAAATGATTCCTTGAACATTGTTCAGCTGGCAGTGCTGTGGCTTGGACAATGCTTATGGCTTACGATCATGACGATGAATGCTATCGGCTCTTGTTTGAGCTTAGTTTGATGGAACAAGCAAATGGCAATTAGACTATCTGTAAAATGGCCACGGCTGACACGGCGCGCCTGTTGTGCATTGCATTATGGCAGCTGAAACACGATTCTAAAATAATAAAAAAATTGTGATTTCATCTAGCGAGTAAAATTATCATTATCTGCCAGTATAATAAAGGAATGAAGGCTTAGATGCCAACTGATACTTATATTTTAACAGAATTAAATTGTTTATAACTCAAATTTTTAGATGATGTAATCAAGTGAATGCTACTCTGTAGTTTGCTTGTGTGCGTGAGACACCCATTTGAAAACATATAATCAATGACAAATAATAATTACTGGCATAGAGCGATATCTCGTCGAAACGTGTTCCACTATTAGCATGCGATAAGCGGTGCGCGTAGAACGGATTCAGTAGTTTTTGCTAGAGCGTTGGAGGTAAAAAAGTTGAACTTATTTTTTCGCTTCACATCTCATCTAAATATAATACATCAATTTCAAATATCTAATTAGAAAAAAAACCTTTTTAAAAATATGTTTATAAAAAAATTGTGGCGAAAGTATGTAGATTTGCATCAAAACTATTTAATAACCGTTTGAAGTTCATATTGTATTAAAAGTACTTTCATCTGTGGAATGAAATAAATAGTTGAAATAAAAAAAATGCATTATTTATTTTTATGTTTACTATCTATGTAAATAAAATAGTTAATGAACGTTTGTTCAAAATCTTAAATCTCCGAAAGTTCTTCTCAGAATGCTTTGAAATTTTGACACAATGTTGCATTCAAATACGCGTGTGTTTTTATATACCTATATTATGTAGATGTTACTTGTGACAGGTAAAAAATGTTTTGAAAAAACAGCGCCATCTGTTGGACGTAAAAGCAACACGCGATATTGTTTCTCTATCTGCACAGACAGACTGAGCCACAGCAACGCGTGGCGTGGTACAGATAGTATTGCTTAAAAACTTGTGTATAATTTTCATTGCTTTTACGTACATTCTTATAATCTATGTAAAAGCCCAGCGGGGCGTAAAACCAAATAAATAAAAAATAATTACAGAAGAAAGAAATCGGCGACGTAGGTATCATAGGCCCTTGGAACGTTGAGATACTTACAAGCTACGTGATTGTGACGCAACCACAAGTAGCCTACCGACATGCTACTCTTTAAAACTGGTTTCCGTGCACGGCGCTACCCGAATTATACTAAACATTATATTTTTTCAAGTGCAGCCGTGGAATTAACACGACGTCAACTGACTTTATCGACGAAGACAATAATATTGTTCTTCTGTATATATACGAGCATAAAAAACGATCTAAAATAAACGGTTTTGTTGTAAGGGTATACAACGTAAGGGTATACAACCCATACAACGAAATAAATGTTAATTTTTTTTTTAATTTTTTTAAAGAAAGACAAACATTCCCGGGTTACGAATAACCTGACAATATTTGAAAATCTCCTACTACCACCACAGTAAGCTGAAAATGATGCTTGTGTTGTGATGGAGGACTTAGCCAGCCGAGGAATTGAACACACTACGCCTGAGTGGGACCCAAGCGCGATGTCAACTCGGCCACCGACCGGTCTATAAGGCATTTGTCGCCGCCAAGGAACTCCGTGAGAATGATGCAAATTGAATTTTCTTTCCAACCTCAATACGCGCTTTCTCCGCTAAATCTTTTCTAACGTATAAATTATTAAACATGATTATTCTCCCACCTCCACAACAAATTTCACACATTTAAAACATTTAAATCGTGTTCGGACGTAATTTCTGTCCAACGCGTAGTACATGCGAATGCACCAGTACCGTCAGTCAAGTGTCGAATCCGCAGTCGACACAAAAACACTAGCAAAATAGTACGGTGAATACTAGCGATTCGTGTGCTACGCGCACAAAACTTGAGTCGCTTGTAAGTATCTCCGTGTACGAATGGCCTCAGAGCTAAATTAATACCAAGATTTGATTAAATGTCGCGTCGGCGCTGAGAATTCCAACAAATTTTGGGAAAAAAAGGTACAAAATAATTTTATCACAAGATTTGGGAGACAATCACGCTACTTGCTAAAAGATTATATTTTGTAAGGAAATAATGTACCTACTATGATTTAAGTAGGCATGCCCATCTAAAATAGACAATTTATCGTTGACCCTCATAGTAGGACGAAGATTTTACGATGCTAGAAGGAGTCGATTGATGGGTAATACGTTTGATGGGTATTAAGTTTGGTGGGTAGTATTATTATTAAATTTATTTGTAAATTTGATGTAATATTAATTTTCTTATAATTAAATTATACATAATATGTAAATGAAATCCTCAGCACGGGAGATCCTAGTGAGGATATCATTATATCTATTTGTTACACAAAAAAAAGATAATAAAACACTTATTATTATTAAGTTCGGTAGGTTGTATTAAGTTGGGTGGGTAGTATTAAGTTTGGTGGGTTGTATTAAGTTTGGTGGGTTTTATTAAGTTTGGTGGGTTGTATTAAGGTGTGGGGTGTTACCTTGTAAATCCTCCGGCACCAGGAGCAGCCGACCAGCAGCAGCACGGCGGTAAGCAGGGACAGGGCCGCCAGCAGAGATGGTGCCAGGGCCCCCAGCTCGGGGCCTGCGGGGGCGCCATCTACAAAAAAAAACAGTATCAATTAATCCATTCATAAAATATAATTTTCACTGTGGTGAAAACAGTCGAGCCATGACAAGTCCAATCTCCGTGATCAGTAAAAAAAATCGCTGTTCATACTAGGTTTACTGTACCTAGACAGCTTGCAAATACTCGAATAACAGTACACACTTTACTATCGAACATTAACTGGCATAAACAGAGCGCAAGTGCGCCTTACTAAATTTGGTAAATAAGTAATGATCGTAAACGTACACGGCGAAAAATACTAATTTTGAATATTGCCAATTTATTAAGAATCTTTTCTAATTATTAGTAATCTGGTTAAAAACGGGATTGCAGTGCCTTGACGAATGAACGTATTCCGACAGGTTTACTAATAATGATAATTAATAATACGAATGTGTTATCACGATGTCGGAACACATGTTCCTAAAATTTCCAATATTTTCGCATTTCTTCACCGTATATATATTATCAAGACTAATATTTTATCAGTAAACGGCCTGCAATCACGTTTTTAACCGAATTATTATTGAGAACGGGTCATTATTACAACTCGTTCTTTTGCTCAACCTCTCGGTTTTCGACCGTCCATCCGCCTACTAAGATCGAAGACACAGGTTCGTTCTCGAAGACCCCTAAGTGCCATCCCCAAAGATGACAGGCCCTGAGGGAATCCTCAGTCCTCAGCCCCCACGTGAAAAAAGTCAAATAAATTGATAGTATGAACATGTTCCAAAGACCCAATCATGTCTGATTACGTCTAAAAGGGATTAAAATGACAATATAGTCTCCTTCAAGGGAAGTAATCTTCCCAATATGCCTTCCATTGACATGCTTGGTGTAACTCTAAGTGACCAGCTCAGGCACGGGGACTACATCGAAGCCAGAGTCAAGTTAGCCTCTCGGAAGCTGGGTGTACTGTACAGGGCCGCAGATACTGCAGATAGTACACAAGTGCTGACCCTGTACAAATCGCAAGCGCGCTCCACTGTTCAATTTGGCAGCCACCTCTTGTTTGGAGCTCCAAAATAGCAGAAAGAAACTCTCGAGTCTCACAAACGGATTGCCATCTTTAGAGCACAGGCATCAGGTAGGTATGTTGTCCTAGTTTTACCGGTATTACAATTGAAGATACTCCGAGAAATTTGCGTCATTGATCCCTTACAACATATTAACATTATCAACACGCCAAATGTACACGGTTGACATTTGTCACATGAGAACGGGTCACTTCTACGACTCGTTATTCAACAGCTCGGCTGCGGAACGATTTGCCGGCCTCTGTGTTCCCTCCCTCCTACAACATGGGTATCTTCAAGATCCATGTCCACTCCTCCCTCTCCTCAAAAATACCCTCCACACAGCACCCCCAAAGATGACATAGGCCCTGAGGGAAATTATTTTGTTCGGGCCTTCTACGTAGATTTAATGTAAAAAAATGTTTGTAATATTGAATTAACACAAACATTGATAAATATTTCCAACTAACTAAACAATCATCACTCCGTTTCTCCGCAGGGGTAGGCAGAGAGGACGGTCCTCCAAACAACTCGGTCTTGACATACCCTCCTTGCCTCATTCACCGTCTCATCTCTTACTCATACTCTTCTATTATTCTGACTCAAGTATCTGATTCACTTGGTCGTGCCATGTCTTCCTCGGGCGTCGCCGACTTCTGCCACCATTCATATTTGCATCATATATTCTCCTCACACTCCTTTCTTCGCTCATTCGCTCTATAATCCCAAACAATATAAGCGTCCCTTTCTTGATTTTACTCATTACGCTCACATTAGCCTTGCACTCTGCGTATCTCCACATTTCTCACACGATCATGCATGGTTTTATCACACATACGCCTCAGGAATCTCATTTCTACAGCATTCAGTGTACAGAAATGTGTAAATCAAACGTGAAAAATAATAAAGATTTCAACCTTTTTAAGATATTGTATATTCTATAAATTCGAATATTATCATTCTTCGCAAATAATTATGATATAAATAATTCAATCATCTTCGAGTCTCGTGAGCAATAAAAAAACTTTCATCAAAAGATTGTGATTTAAATTGAAGAAAAAAGTTCCTACCGTTTGAGCACGGTTGACGGCGGACAAATTAGTTTCTGTGCAAAATCAAATTACTATATGTCCGATAGAATGTAATAAAACTGAGAAAACAAAAATCCAATATAAAGAAAACTCGCAGGTCTCCTTATGATGGAGTTACGTCAGCTAAAACTTTTCTACGGATATACATAGGTAATATTGATATTAGACAAGATAAGTTATGAAGGATTGATTTTCTGCTTCTTACCGAGAATATTCTGAAAGATTTTTTGAAAAGAAAAATCGAACAAAAAACTCACACATAGAAAAAACGAGTAGGTATTACTGATTTATTAAAAATCTCTTCAAATTATTGGTAATCCGGTTAAAAACGTGACTGCAGGCCGCTTCTTGATAAACTTTTAGTAGATTCGTAATAATATAGGAACACGCTTTTATGTACCTGCGTTTGTCTTAATAATATATAAGGATGAAATGAATAAATTAACATGAACATAAATACATTTTTGTGAACACGTGTTCCGACATTGTTCAATTCATTCGTTAGTGTCCTAAAATCCCGTTTTTAACCGGATTACGAATAATTTTAAGAGATTCTTAATAAATTAGTAAGTTTTCTCCGTGTGCTCTGCATCGCTTTGGGTTTATGAAATGTTTTTTTCTTTGGAATTAAAAAAAAAATGCACCGTTCGAGAGCTCTTTTATTTTTTTAGTATTCAATTTAATATAATAAAATTGCATATTTATAAACATTATTTTAATATATCTCTGGGTGCTTTACGCGTGCTGAGGGCCCCATTTTACATATTTATTAATATACAATCAAAAGATAATATGAAATAATAAATTAATATAAAATAAAATAAAACTGAGATGGCACGAAATAAAATACAATAAAGGCCTATCCGCACACAACAGTGCCGGCACGTGACCGACAGTTCCGTACCGTACAGTACCGTGACGTGATATTCGTACATGTCAGTACCGACACGGCACGACACGGCGACGCGCAGTGAATGGCGCAGTTATTAGTAGGTACTCTACGCAGCTTCAAGATCACAATTAGCAGCGATTGCTTTAATATTAGATGAAGACAAAGAAATTAATGTGAGAAGAAGGCATTGGGTTCATAATGCGTGGAGGAAAAGAGAAGAAGAAGGAGAGTTCGCCACCCTATATAAACATCTGATAGATGATGAATCAAAGTTTTTCGAGTATTTCAATAATGTTCCACATGTTTGATTTAAAATTAAGGTCCATGTATTTTCTATGTGAAAGGTCATAAATTGCAGAATGTAGACGGACCAATTCAATCAACTGTTCGTCGTCCATCTTGAAATACTGCGACCGTGTCAGTGAAAATATTGTCCGCTAGAAATTCACGTCCCGTCACGGCGAGCGTCGGCGCAGCACTGGCATCACTGAACGTCACTGTCACTGACGAGTACGGATAGTGCCGTACAAAATGTATGCCACAATATCATTTTTCACTGACACTGATGGATACGTCACGTGTCGGCACTGTACCGGCACTGTTGTGTGCGGATAGGCCTTAAAGGGGGAAGTGAACAATAAAAAAAATCAACAAATAAAGAGGTACGGTTGTATATAAAGTATTTTGTAATATTGCCTGGGGTCTAAACAGATTTTTCTGAGAATATCAAGAGCAAAGCAAAGATTTTAATTTTTCAACATTTTCTTTATCTGACGTATACCTGGCATTGCTGGAGGTTATCCTTAGGATATAGACATATACCATCGCGGACTTTGCTGTATCTCATGAGATTTGGTCAGCATTAGCAATATAGCGCCCGAAAATATATTTTCGCGACTTGATTATAAAATACCAACTTTTCTCTACTTTCTATAAATATAATATGCATGTATCATATATGTAAACCTTCCGGAAGAAATTCTCTAAATAGTAGTAAACCCTATCAAAACCCGTTGCGTAGTTTAGAAGAACTAAGCGCACAAACAGACAGAAGCGGATAGCGACTTTATTTTATACTATTTAGAGATTCCAAGATTTGCATTAACTTATTCACGAAAACAAAATCGAAATTCAAATTCTAAAAAAATGTTTGAGTGCATCATCGAGGCACAGATAAACGCAATGTATTCAATTTGTATTTTCAAAACAGAAACAACAAATTGATAGCTATATGTTTGTTGCAAAAAACGCGTCAAAAATCACTAGTTTTAATGGCCTAACGCTATACAGGGTGTATCGGCAAGTACCCGACAAACTTTAAACAGCTATTCCTCAGCACATTTGGAGTAAAAAATGTTATGGGCGCTTTGCTGTCCGGTAACATTTTTTTTCCATTAAAAACAAAACATAAATAAAAAATCCACACTCCGTCACTGTCATTTGCATCGTTTCTCGAGTTCAACAGCTGTTATTAGCAAGTGTGTCAAAAAGTGTCCTCGCTCTTTCGTACACACTAAATAATAATAGTTAAAAATGAGACGAATGGTCCCGTGCCATTTCGTTGTGATTGTAAAAGAGCGCCAACGTAGGTACGTACGTACATTATTCAACGAAACTCGAACAAAATATTGCCAGATGGGTTTTCAAACTTTGACAAAGGATAAAACATTGGTGACATGTGGTGAAAATATGAATAATAATTTTTTTATTAAAAAAAAATGTTACCGGACAGCAAAGTGCCCATAACATTTTTTACCCCAAATGTGCTAAGGAATAGCTGGTTAAAGTTTGTCGGGTACGTGCCGATACACCCTGTATAATAAAGAAGAACTCTTTATTCTATGTGTAGGGCTAACTCGCACGCTCAACAAAAAGTTGGCCTAGCCTTATATTCTCATTTGAATGCGGTTAAATGTTGGTTCTATTCGCTTCTCTTTCTATAAAGAGGATAGGTCTCTATTGAATACATAAGGATTTCAGACCAATGTACACAATTGTTGACAAACAAACGATCAACAATCAAAAACTACGTCATGATTTTCATTCTTAATTTAACTATTGAAATAAAGGTTATTTTCAAAATGCTCCTCAGATTGAAGTATCGACAATATTAATAACAATTGAGAGTATGGCAATTTTTTTGATTATATATTCAATAATATTGTTATTGGGTTTATAAAAACAGTTTATTTTTAAACAAGTTCTGCTGTGTAATTATTATTACGCGTGACAGCTGTTTCGCCCTCTGAAGGCATTATCAAACTGTATCATATATCACATATACATTATCAGTTTGATAATGCCTTCAGAGGGCGAAACAGCTGTCACGCGTAATAATAATTACACAGCAGAACTTGTTTAAAAATAAACTGTTTTTATGAACCCAATAACAATATTATTGAATACATATATGTATAAAAAATAAAAAAATAAAATGGAGTTCTACAAATTAAACTCAATAACAATAAATAAAATATATGGCAATTTTCTTATAAAATATTAGTCATTCAGAATATATCGAGTACACGTGTTCTTTACCTAATAAATATCATGACGGAATGCGACAATATCAGTATTTGTATGAACACGTGTTCTGGCGTCTTCACAAAACATTCGCTTTTAACTGCTATTTTATTAGGAACTCTGTCGATTAATTCGTTAAAGGCCTGCAGCCCCGTTTTTAACAAGAAAACGAATAATTTGACCAGATTTTTAATAAATTAAGAGTATGTACACGGCTGTTTCTACCAATGCTATAGTTACACATAGAACTAGGTATTTTATAATAATAATATGCGTTCGCAGAAGAAAATTTAATGGTATAATGCTACGTATACACACGCGAGCCGAACTACCGAACTGAACCTCAGATTATTGGAAAAGAACGTAGCAACCACAAATGTTTGCAGTGGATTTGTTCCTTTCGCGTAATTCGTGGCTCGGTTCGCGTTTCGATTCGGAAATGTATACGTAGATAACCTTATTAGGGGCGTTGCAATGCTGGGTTGGTAGTAGGTCGATTGCAATAATAATGAATTATTTATTACACGTTATTATCATGCTGCATTGTGAATAATAATAATAACTCGCATATTTTCTTGTCAGAGTCTGTCTTCCAATTAAACGTCGTAATGATTGATTCCACGTGGAACTAACTGCTAATAAATAAAGTGTAATTAGAAAAAAAAACAATTAATTATATTTAAAGACACGGATGACATCAACCCTTCGTGTATACAGGGTGTATCGGCACTAACCCGACAAACTTTAACCAGCTATTCCTTAGCACATTTGGAGTAAAAAATGTTATGGGCACTTTGCTGTCCGGTAGCATTTTTTTTCAATTAAAAACAAAAAAAAATAAAATTTCCACACTACATCACTGTCATTGGCATTGCGTTTCGTGTTCAACAGCTGTTATAAGCAAGTATGTCAAAAAGCGTCTTCGCTCTTTCGCACACACTAAATAATAATAGTTAAAAATGAGACGAATGGTGCCGTGCCATTTCGCTGTGCTTGTAAAAGTGCGCCAATATAGGTACACACGTGCATTATTCAACGGAATTCGAATAAAATATTTGCCAGATGGGTTTTCAAACTTTGACAAAGGATAAAACAATGGTGACATGTGGTGAAAATATGAATAATAATTTTTTTATTAAAAAAAACGTTACCGGACAGCAAAGTGCAGATAAGATTTTTTACTCCAAATATGCTAAGGAATAGCTGGTTAAAGTTTGTCGGGTACGTGCCGATACACCCTGTATAATGCCAAGACAAATACACCCAAGATAGCCGCCGATCTCGTTCTAACATAATTTCTTACACATGAGGATGCTTTATTCATTTTATTATTTGCTCGGGTTCTTATCATAAATGGCATCCAAACATGCAATTTAGGAAAATAATGGCATCAATAGACAAGCAACTACATTCAATAATTTTATTTTCACCTTAATGTTGATTAAATTAACTTAACCCATCCAGCATTTGAGGGTCATATATGACCGGGCGTCCATATTTTATAAAAGTTTTTTATCTTTATTCTATCATGCCGCAATACTTAATTCTTTTGACGGAAGAATGCGGAATTCATGCGGAAATACTCAATAGAAAGAGAAATAATAATTATTTCCAGTTTGCCTCAAATATTAATACTGGAATCCATTAATAAAATCATAAATATATCAAATTTATGATTAAATTTCAAACTAGGATAAGGAAAATTTTAAAATGCAATCTATCTGCTAAAAATTTAGTAAAAGCAATAAATACTTGGGCAATACCTCTATTAACGTACTCATTTGGCATAATTAAATGGTCTAATACAGATTTAGATAACTTAGAAAGATTAATTAGAACTACGCTAACAAAGTTTAATTGCCATCATCCAAATTCAGCTATAGAACGAGTTAATTTACCTAGAAATTTAGGAGGTAGAGGTATAGTCAAAATAACTTCTTTGAAACATAATCAGGTAGAAATGCTAAGAACTTTTTTCCATAGGAAAGCTCATAGCTCAGAAATGCACAAAATAATTTGCAAGGCAGATAGAAATATTACACCTTTAAATTTATACGATGAGAATGCCAACATTTTTATAAATCCCAACCAGGAATTATTAGATTCCTGGTCAAATAAAATTTTACACGCAAAACACTTCAATTATCTCAACCAAACGTATGTTGACAAAATTAAGTCAAACAAATGGTTGAGTATTGGAGAGTTGAGCGCAGAAATAGAAGGATTTATGCTTGCAATTCAGGATAGAGTCATTAATACTAAAAATTATAGAAAGCATATAATCAAAGATACAAATCAAATTGATGATTTGTGTAGAAAATGTTTGGCTTTTCCGGAAACTATAGAACATATTATATCGGGATGTTCTATATTAGCACCGTCCGAGTATACATTTAGGCACAATCAAGTTTTAAAAATAATTCACCAAAATTTGGTAATTAAACATAACTTGATTGACTGCCGTAATGTAGTACCATATTATGAATACGAACCAAATTCATTTTTAGAAAACGAATTTTATAAAATATATTATGATAAAACTATACTAACAGACCGAGCGATTAGTCATAATAGACCCGATATAGTTTTACATGACAAAATTAAAAAAATAACTTATATCATTGATGTTGCTATTCCAAATTCCTGTAATATTCAAAAATCTGTTAGTGAAAAAATAAGAAAATACACAGATTTAGGAAATGAAATAAAAAGAATTTGGCATTATCAGACTATAAAAATATTACCATTCGTTATTTCGGCTACTGGCATTATACCTAGCTCTCTAATTAAAAATTTAGGCGTATTAGATCTATCAAAAAATTTATATATAAAGATGCAAAAGTCGGTCATTTTGAATACATGTAGGATAACAAAAGATTTTTTAAATATTTATGTTGAGGGATCAGTAGGATTTATAGGCCCTGTTAGAAGTTCTACCGAGCCGAACCCTCTGATATGAAAATATCTGGAGACGGTGAATTTTTTTTCCCATTTGATATCTGGTGATTTGACATGTTGTTGTTCTTGTATTGTTTTGTATTTATTTTACTTATATAATGCACTTACATAGTGTTGATTGACTAGCTGATCATTTGTGGAAAAGTGAGTGGAAGGGTTAAGTTTTTCCTTTGGGGAAGACTTAACCCGGACAACTAAATCGGAAGTTTAAAATAATAATCAAAAATTAATAATAATAATTCACATTTCGCGCTGCTATCGTAAACAAGCGGTTTAATTTAAAACGTTATTTTTTTATTATATTAACGAGATAAAAGTGAAGGTACAGTTTTCTTACAAATTCCCCAAAAAAGGAACATGTTTTTGAAATATCGAGCTCTACCAATTTTTCTATGATCGGAGTAAGAATTTAAGTAAAAATGTGGTTAACTTTTTTGACAACATTTTTCACGTTTGATATTAAAATTTTATTATTTACAAATAGTTATGTTTATTTTAAATGCATAAACCGGAAAGATAATTTTATCTAGTTTCTGAAACAGTATTTTATTAATCGGAAAAAAAAATATGTACATATATAGCGCATTTGAAATACACAGAAAACATTGCAAAATGTACAAAAGTGATAACTTAATTAATCTCTATAATACATATAGTACTTGTGAACTAAACTTTGTTGCGGGATTACTTATTCCAATAGAAAAATATTGTTGCTTTGGAATTTTTTATTAAGTTAATAATATTATTTAATACTTTGGTATTTATACTTTTTTGTAATTACTCTGTACTTGATACTTATGTTAATGGCACATGTTGTGCCGTACGTTAGCTAAATCATCGTTCACTGGGAAATACGAAAATCAACAAGTTTGTACCTTTAGGTCATCAATGACACATTTGATAAATTTTTCATAGAATAGTTATTTAAACAGTTACGTATAGTCTATATTACAATAATTGTCTAAGTAATGATTGCAAATTAGCGGGATTTTTTCACTGTCAGTTGAAAGTGACAGTTTCCTTACTAATTCCCTACATAAAAGAAATGCGTCGAAATATCGAATTCTTTCAGAATTATGGATGAGTCGAAATGTACCGATAAGTTTTTTTTTTAATTTTCATGAGACGCATATTTATCAAAAAAATATTTATTTATTCCTATAATCGTATATACATTTTACAAATGATAACAGTTGACATACATTGATCCTTTCGGCACCGGTGCGTAGTCGGGATACACGCCAAACGCGCGCCCAACATTTGTACACGGTTGACATTTGTCACATGAGAACGGGTCGCTTCTACGATTCGTTCTTAAGTTCAACAGCTCGGCTGTGGAACGAACTGCCGGCCTCTGTGTTTCCTCCCTCCTACAACATGGGACTCTTCAAGACCCATGTTCACTCCTTTCTTTCCACAAAAAGACCCTCCACACAGCATCCTCAAAGATGACATAGGTTCTGAGGGAAAATATTTTCTTCAGGGCCTCCTGTGTGGAGTTAAATAAAAAAAAAATACATATCAGTTCCAGTACTCCAGTAGTAAAATATGTTAAAAATCAATAATTGTACCCATGTGTTTTGTGAACACCTCACTAGTAGAACCTGTGCTGTGGTATTCGCGTATTTTCGATAAAGTATTATAATGATTTTAAAGTATGAAAAAAATAATAATTTGCATGTTAGGTAACGAAGAATTGCCTGCGCTGATCAAAGCGCCGCTCTAGATTATAAATGACGGCGTTAATTGGCTTATTGCGTAGTCAGTAGTGCATCCACTGCAACTGCATTCTTACTCGGGAAAAATCATGAGCACTGACGACCGAACGGTGATGATGACTCAGTAGCGATTATGGATCATGAAAAAAGACAGTGATAAGGGGCCCTCAGCATTGAAGCCACAGATACACGTGCCAGACAAAAAGCATGCTTTTGGCGAGCTAACAACTCGCGTACTTGTAAGCTACTCACATCTCTAGTTTCATGCAGGTTGCTAACTGAGATGGAGGTCCCGGAAGATACAAGAAACCAACTGCAATTGTATTTTTGTGAAGCGGCGAACCTGTATTCCGCAAGCACTGGTAGCTGAGATAATGCGAGAAGTAATAATGAAGTTCAGAGTCTTTTATCGCCCCACCGAGACATATTGATTGAGGAAATATCAACTTGCAAAAAAGCACCAAAACAGCGCACGCACGTTTTCACTCTGCTAGTTACTAGCAGAGCTCTGCATGCTGCAGCTCCCCACCATTCCCCCTCACCTAGCACCGCGTGCCACAGGCACACGAAAACCCAACGCCGCCGTGCGATTGGATGCCATACGAGCCACTAGCATGCGAGTGAATAGCGGCGACATGATACACATGCCGCTTGCTGCTGAACACCGCTACTGGAATGCTCTTGAGCGAGTTACTAGCACGTATATCTGCGCTTGATTTATTTATTCATGTTCTCCATAAAACAGTTATGCACCAATATATTACGAAGTAGATAACAAATTGGAGGCAGTTTTGCTATTTTGTAACATAACATGTTAAAAGATAGTTGTTGAGCTGTTTGTAAGTGACGTTGAAAATATCCAAAGCAGAATCATTAAGCAGTCGAGTAGCTCTGTTGATGGGCGCGTTTCGATAGGCAGAAGTCCTCGCTTTCGGAGTATGAAAAATACATGGAATCTTCCACTAGTATACTTGTCAGGGACATAAAAGTTTTTATAATGAATTAATAATAATAATAATTAAAATTTAATTAATAATTCGTGGCTCGGCTAGCGTTTCGGTAAATGTATACATAAGGTGTTGAAATCAAATGGATAGTACGTATATTCTCTAATTTTTATGCCTGCTCTACACTCTCGTCAAAGCTACTACCTAAACGAGACCGAGCGAGTGAGTGTACTGCACTAACTCGCTCGGTCACCTCGCCTCGGTGTTCCTCGTGTGGCCTCGCCTGCACAATTGTTTGTTTATTTTGTTCTATTGTATAATATATTCATACAACGGGAATTTGTATCCTAGTAATAAATTAATTAGTTTTTGAAGTGAAACTTCTTTAGGCGCGTATTCGGGGACGGAGTAAAACCGAGTCAGGATCGACACGAAAATGCGGGTACCCCCACCACCGCTCACCGTTCACTGTCCCTCTCTCACCATATGCGCTTGTTGAGGTGGGGGAGCCGCTCACGAACGTTTTGCTTTGAGTTACGAGCGAGATACGAGTTCGGTTTAGCAGGTCGGCCGGTAGCGCACTTGCGCGGCCACGCCCACCACGGCCAGTGAATCAGTTAGCAGCGTGCTCCCGCTGTGATAAGTTGTGTTCGCGTTTTGTGTTGCGTTTACATTTACATTTATAGTTGTAGTTCATTTAATTAATTCATTTAATTTTTGATGAAATGAAAATAGAGAGAGAGGAATACTAGAAGTTTCACTTCTGTCTTGCGTAGGCTTGACACACCCACTTTTTTTTATTTATTTACAGTAAGTGTTTAAGGTTAAACGCAACGCTCGTTGTATTCTATGTGTTCACAGATGGCGTTAATTAATTAATTTTGTTTAAATACGCTTTTGCAAGGTATTGATTTACAATATTAAGACAAATCATTTGTTTGCGCCCGTATATACGCAATATGAATATGAATCAATAGTTTTGTTCGTTTAAAGACTTAATTCTTTCGAGAAAGGCACACAAATACAATATTTTACCTATGATTCAATCCAATATTGTATTTGTATGCCTTTCTTGATAGAATTGAGTTTTTATATGGACAAAACTATTTATTCATATTCATATTGCGTATATGAGGGCGCAAACAAATAATTTGTCTTAATACTGTAAAGCAATACCTTGCAAAAGCGTATTTAAACAAAATTAATTAATTAACGCCATCTGTGAACACGTAGAATACAACGAGCGTTGCGTTTAACCTTAACACAGTACAAAGGCTTTCAAAACAAACTCATTATGTTATGGTAAATTTTATGTCGATTGTTTTATAGGCAAAAATAACTAATGTATACCAGCGCATACCTTTAAAAAAATCAAGAGATATTATATTATAGTAAGGATTTAAAGGAATATTTTTAAAAAACATAAAAACGTTAATAAACTTCAATACTTTGTTTTGTTTCTCCCTCTCTCCTTTTCTATCCCCTGTATTTGTAATCGAGCATAATCTATTTTTACCAATGTATTAGTGGGTAAGTAACTTCTTCTAAACTCCTACCTTGGCTCAGTGCTTATGTGTAACCCTGTATGTTACCTTTTTGTTTCTTCTTGTTTGTTCTACTTGTACTGTTTCGTATGTGAAACTTATAATTTTGATATCAAAATAGCAATGTAAAATTGTACCTATTAATTCCCATCTATGTATTGTAAGTTCCTCTCGTCCTACAATGAGTTTTGTAACTCATCGAGATTGCTCTAGCAAGAAAAAAAAATACAATAATAATAATTGTAGGATTTGTGAAGCTAAAAGTATTTATAAAATATTGTCCTCGGGATCATTGCCTTTCAAAAACAAATACTGTCAATTTTCTTTATCATCTTATTATTTTTTTTGCTGACAAATCAAAGAGCAGTCAGAAATCATCCAGTGGAATGAACACCGTCAGTAAAATTAAAGTTAAGTTAAACACATTTCAAATACACATAGAATAATATTTTATTAAATAATAAAATTAAAATAATATTATGATTACGTGTAGGTACTTAGGTATCGCTTACCTGAGTTCAGACAATCAGTTCAAATTTTGAAATTTTTCAAGAAAATTTGAGTTCATTGAACGTGAATAATTTCACGCAGGAATATTTCACTTCAAGCAACGACAACCGAAAATAGTATTTTTAATATAGGCCCCGAGGATGATGTATTTATTAATGGGGTTCAATTGTTTGTCACCCGCATGCGACCGAGAATGTAAATTTCAAGTATTTATTTATGGGGGCGATATGAGACACAAGAATCAACGGAATATGTTATTATAAAATTACTAAGGCAACAAAAAAGATAAAATACTGGTAACCGCCGCAAAGCTGTTTCAGTACAGTAGAGATAATGCCAAATCATTATTCAGATTGTTTATGACACGAAAATAGATTTATTATAATCAAAAAACATAACTAGTACACGGAGAAAAATTACTCATATTGAATATTGCTAGTTTATTAAGAATCTCTTTAAATTATTCGTAATCCGGCGATGCCACACGTAGTAATGCAAAATTATGTGTTTTGGTTTGAAAATTTGGTCGCATAGAAATGTTTCAGATGCTTTAAATAAATACCGCGAGTATAATACATCTTGGCCTTTCAAATAATCGAGTATTTTTTAGATAAGTCTTTTTATAAGCCCGGAAAAAAAAATTTATAAGGCCTATGAAAACTGCTTTAATGTTCAAAATTTCCTAATATAATTTTATAATATGAAAATATAATCTACATAATACATTTAAAGAGAAAATAATACATTTAAAATATAATCTTGTGTGTTTGTGAGTGATGTGTGTTTATATTGGTTTTGTGTGTTAGGTGTAGGTTTTATTTTATGTAATTAAAATGTAACTAAGTATACTGATATCTTAGACCACATGAGTGGATCCAATTTAAGCGTAGTAAATAAACAAATAAGCTAGTGGATGATTTGAGATTTTCACAGCCAAAAGAATTATAGTGATTTGTTTTTGGGTTATTATGCCGTGTTGCGCTACCTCCTTCTTTAGCCAACGTTTCGGACAGCATTGCAGTGTCATCAAGGCAGATGTCTGATATCTGCCCTGATGATGGACACTGCAATGCTGTCCAAAACGTTGGCTAAAGAAGGAGCTAGCGCAACACGCCATAATAACCCAAAAACCACTAAAATAAGGTAGTAATGACTTATAACCAGGGACTGCGTTACTTTTTGCAGAATTTCGGAAATGCGATGAAAATAGCCAAATTCACGTAATAATTACAAATGTCGCGTAAAAAATTGCGTTATTGCAAACGCCAAAATTTCAGATCTCTTCTTGTAACATCTCATAGAGTGATCTTATATAAATAGCCGGCCAACTCGATTCATGAATACATAATAGCATCAAGTGAATAAGTGCATGTGTTTCATATTTTATCTAAATCGTTGGCTGGGCACTACTGGGCAGACGCGAGCTATAATATGTATTATTACATTCTACACTACAGAATAACACAACTCTTTAGGAGAGAGCTGGCGTCTGCTAGCTGCCTACATAAACAGATCCGAATTTAAGAGCATGAATCATTCTCATTAAATCTTAACCTTGGCATTTTTACGATAATAATTGGCGACAAATTAACACGATTTTTATTAGTTCATCTGATTAAGACGAAGCTTAAAGTGAAATCACTATTTGCGATTAATATTTACTACGAATCGGTTTACATTAAAAATACCAAAAAATATGTTTCGGATAAATTGAAGCTTTTCCCGTCGTTTCGCGTGAGTAGTATTAAAAATAAATTGTTAATAAATTACTCGATAAAAATATAAGAGTAAACCACAAAAAAAAATAAGTTCATTAGAAATTTATGAACACGGAAAAAAAATGAGTAAAATTTATTAAAAATATCTTTAAATTATTGGTTATCAGGTTAAAAACGAGATTTAGAGCCGTTTCCTGATAAACATTTAGTAAATTCCTAAAATATTGGAATACGTGTTCAGTTTAGGCACCTGCATTTATTTACCTTTAGAATATACAAGGACGAAATACGAAAATATTAAAATTTATGAACACGTGTTTCTGACATCTTGATAACATATTGGTTAAGGGCTTGCAATCCCGTTTTTAACTGGATTACGAATAATTTGAAGAGATTCTTAAGGCGAAGCTTAATGCCAAATCACTATTTTGATTAATCTTTATAACGAATTAGTGTACATTATGTATACCAAAAAATATGCTTTAGATAAATTTAAGGTTTTCCTATCGCTTCGCTTGAGTAGAATACAAATAAAAAAATAATTAATCAATAGAAATATAAATGCAAACTACTAAAAAAAATATTTTTTCAATAGAAATGTATGAACGCGTAAAGGAAACAACTTATCTGTGACAGTTTCACTTGATTAACTTTTTTGCATTCTTATAAAATTATTTACAAAATAAATAAAAACCAGTTTTTTGCTTGAAATCGAACGTTTCTAGACTCCGTTTGTCGAGCGATTTTAATGCCTATTACCTACGATATAATGTATACCAAGAATATACACATTGTTGCCTTGTAGATTCCTCTTAAGCGCACTTGAAGTGAAATTACAATAAACTGCGCTATATAAATGCCATGTTATTATTATTTTTAACATTCCTTCTATCTTTATCTATTTCTTGTTCTACAAATTTAGAATACAGTATAAATACTTGTAATTTATTTATATTAATTATTATCTATTTTAAATGTAGATTGTTTATCATTATCTACAGTTACTGGACTAGACGAATCTAGTAATGTGCACGAATCTAGTAATTGGCTTGCAGCTTCCTCTTAATAAATGAGCAATATTCAATATTAATTATTTTTCTCCGCGCAACAACTTTTAAAAAATACATTTTTATAGCTTAGATTATCTTTGACAGATTCCCTTAATTAACTTTTTTCTTTCTTATAAAATTATTCAGAAACAAAATCGAGTGTTTCTAGATTACGTTTGCCAAGCGATTTTTATGCCTATTCCCTATATTCGTGGTAATATTAGGCACACTAAGAACATACACATTTTTTACTTGTGTATTCCTCTGAACAGATGAGTAGCAGTGACGAAGGAATTAAACAACCGATGACAAGAGATGACATTCATATTTGATGACCCTTGCGCCGGGATGTGCATGCATCTGCGGACGCGCATTTAATGAATTAGTCATCCCGGATCAGATGAATTAGTCACCAAGTCAGTCAGCGGCCAGTTGTAATAGCCGATTGATACAACACATTGTCCGATGGATGTGGCCAACGCCCACACCAATTTAGCTTCATAAACAAGTGTTTGTCGTCATTGAAATACAACACATAACATACATAATATTATATTCATCGGTAATCGGTGTAGATAGCGTTATAGTCAACTGTTGTCAGTGGTATCCGGGTTGAACGCTGCAGGTCCTAGTCGGATTGTGAAGAATTTTATTACGAGCTGATATGCAAAGTTCACTCTCGGTTATTTAAAAATAAATATAAGTTTAGTATTTAATAATCATTTTCAGAACGGTTTTCTTTCACGGTGTTTCAGATACATTTTATACACTGAGAAAACATACTGATATGAAATTTTGTTAATTTATTAAAAATCTGGTAAAATTATTCATTTTCCTGTTAAGGCGAAGCTTAATGCTAAATAGTGATTTTCCATTCATCTTTATAATTTATAACGAATTGGTTTACATAATGAATACCAAAAATATGCTTTAGATAAATTGAAGCTTTTCTTATCGTGTCCATTGAAAAAATTGAAATAAAAAAATGTATTTACTCAATATAAAATATAAATGTAAACTACTAAAAAATGTATTTATTCAATCGAAATGTATGAAAGCATAAATGAAACAACTTGAAAAAATACTATATTATGCCAAGATTACCTGTGACAGTATCCCTAGATTAACGTTTTTGGGTCCTTATAAAATTGTTTACAAAATGAATAAAAACCACTTATGCGCTTGAAATCGAGCGTTTCTTGACTTTGTTTGCCAAGCGATTTTAATGTCTATTACCTATATTCGTCACGAAATAAGGCATACCAAGAATATACATATTTTTGGCTTGTAGTTACCTACGGGACTGGAGGCATATAACGAATGAAATGACAAATTTCATTAAAAAATATTGATAATATGACATTAATTAGGATTCTAAATTAAACAACGTGCTTGGCTAGGTTGACAGAACGGAAGAGTTTATTATATGTATATCATAGAAAATTTAAGTACCTAAAGACATGGTATTTTGAGAATATTATAAAACAAAATATCAGTAAAGCACGTATATGTTATGAGGAAGTCGGAACGCGTGTTCTTAAAATTAATAATATTTTTGCATCTTGTCCATTATATTTATTCGGAAAAAGCCACCTGCGTGAACACTTGTTCAGATATATTCTGAATGACTAATATTTTATCGGGACAAGGTAATTCAGTCAAATTTTTAATAGTGTTTTGATTTTTAAAAAGCCGTCAGTACTCATTTTTCTCCGTGTGGCAATAATATCCAGTAATATCCCAAACACCCTTCATTTTCTCCACTCTTTATTCGATATCACAAATTGACGCTGTCATAGTTCCAATAAGAGTTAGGAATCTGCCACCGAATCAGATAATTTGATAAAACACATACCGCCTTACTCATAATGGAGGTATAAATATTATACGGGCGTAATAGTTCGGGATAATGGAAAACGTTACCCATAATCGCTGCGAATGCGTATACCGGCCGTAGTAGTTGTCAGATTTATACCGGCTGGTCCTTTAGTAGGGTGCATCAGGATGGCACCGGCAATGTGAATAATGCCCGATTTTGTTGACGTGAAGTTTGACAAAAATATCGATCTGTCGCGTAGTTAAAATGTAAAAAGCAGTAATACTCATATCGGAGGGATATTTTAAATCGAAATATCGACTTACCAAAGCAAATACGGGACGCATAATCGAATTGGCCCAATTCCGATACAAATAAAAACAGACCGGGTCAATGACATTACAAATGTTATTATTTATGACTTCTGATAGCAACAAAACGCGAAATTGACCGTGTTTTCGAGGTTTGAAACAAAGTGATGCCAGTCTAAAATAATCCGGCATGAATATTATTACGAGTAACGATTTTAACCCGAGCAGTATACAGCCTTAGTTCTAGTATAATTAAGCTATATCAACGCTGCAGCGGCGTATTAGGGAATCTTTATAAGTAAGACTGGTCAGTCGAATCTCATTTACGCACATTCAACAAGTTTTAGGTTGGAGTTAATAAAATCAGAAAAAAATATAAGGAATATCAAATGACATTGTTAAGTTTTTATTCCAGATAAAAGAAAATTACATTTTCACTTATTTAACTAGAACAATAAAAAAAAATAATTACATTACATAGAAATACATAACATAACAATATCATACAATTTCAGTGTTTTACTGAAAATTGATTTTTTTTAAAATGAACCTACACTTTTTCATTTTTAATGTTGTCTGTTAAGGCAATTATATGTATATGTTGTTCCCTCGTAACCAATGGATTGCTTGCCATAGTGATAGTGAGTATGTATAACAGACATAATGTATGGTGTTTAAATGAATGTTATCGTGTTGCCCTGTAGAGTGTGTGTGTGTAATTGGGACGTTTTAATAAATTCTATATTTGTATGTATGAGTTTATTGTTTATTTTGTATATAAGGAGACAAGTATTATATTCATACAGTTTTCTTGATATTAACACTTTTGTTTCCATACATATTTTTTGTGGATGTTCTGGGTTTGAAGTGAAATAACTTTTTGATTACTTTGAGTTACTTGTAGTTCATTTATATATGTTTCATATGCGTTTCCCCAGATTTCAATCAAGTAATTTAAATGTGAATGAGGCAAGGAGTGTGTGCCAAGACCGAGTTGTTTGGCGGTCCGTTCTCTCTGCCTACCCCTGCGGTGAAACGGTGGGAAGGTTGGTTAGTTAGTTAGTTTTATTTAGCTAATGAGGGAAAAGCTAAAATTTGTATTATAGGCAAGAAAAAAGATTTAATGTTATGAAAAAGCAAACGAGAAATGTTCACTGTTCAATAAGTGTTATTTATTTACTCATTTAATATTTTCCTGGATGAAAAATGCATTTTTTAATCGAATTCGCAGAACGCGACGAGCTACACAAATGTGATAACATGTTGTGTTGCTCGGCATTTTCCTGTTCATTCGAGCGTTTTCTGCGAGCCAGTCGACCACTCACTTCAAGGCCAATTTACTCGAGAAATTTTCTGCTAAAGGTCAAGTTCGTTGTACTACATATTTAGAGCTGGGATCAAAGAAAACTGAAACATCGCCAAACGTCACATAATAATATATTTTTGAAATTTTTGCATTTTTCCTTTCTTTTACTAAGTAATAGGAGCAAAGAAGCCAATAGGTTACTCAATATTATTTTTTCCTTAAATTTTATATGAATAAATATTAATTTGTTAATTTATTACTTGTAACTTAGATGTGTAAGTGTAATTATTTTAACCAAGTCCAAACTGAAGTACTTACCTGCCTATATTATATATTCTCAGAACACTAGAGCTAAATCTAACGATCATTTACAAGTGCCAAAAATTAAATCTACTCTTGCTAAAAAACATGAATCTTACCTCGCTCATGCCATATTCAACATTTTCCTAAAAGAAACACAACATATAACTCAAACCAACAGAAAATATACATATAAAAACTTTAATATATGGTTAATGAACAAAAATAGAAATTGCATTAACAAGTTACTTGCAAACCGTCCGTGTTAATAAACATAATTTTAAGTAAATGTAATTTTTACAGAGAAAATGGTTTGTAATGTGTCTCCTATATATTGAATACTCTTTTTCTCTCTTTACTTTATACATATGATAGGTTTTTATGGAGTACTCCATCTCAATAAGAACTCTCACACTAAAGATTGTTCAATTATTTTTATATATGTATGTAATACTTTATATCTAAATTATTTTATGTATTATTTTGCTATGTAATGACACTGCTACCCGGCTCAGAACAGATATTGTCTAGTGAGTCGGGTAGCGCACAGGATTGTAAATAACCCAATGATGTTAATAAACGACTGGGTTACCGGCAATATAAAAATATATATAATATATTTACATTTTTTAAATAAATTGAGTTGTTTATCATTCAAATGTTGATGGTTATTTCAGAAGCGGCCGGTGACTGTTTGTTTGCCAGAATTTAAAATATACAATAATATCACTGCAGTTGAATACATTATTATTGTAAAATTAATCGTTTTACTACCCGGCTTTGCCAGAGTTTCAACAGTCTTCTTCTTGTCGTAAGTTAGATTTTTAAATTAATAATACTAAGCTAGCCAAGTCGTTAGTCCCGATAAATCTTCACGATTTACAAGCGGTAGATAGTAGGTACAGCATGCACAAACTAGTGATAAAAAGATACACAATTTAGTGGTATTTTTCATGGAAACTTGAACCAGGTGATGATAGTTATAAAGCGTTGATTGTTTTGAAGAGGAAATTGAGAAGCATGAAAGCAAAATCTTTAAAAAAATAATAAATTTGAGTAATACAAGTGAATTTTTCAAATTTATTTTTTTAATAGGTAATACCTACTCGTATTTTGAAAATATACTGCACATTTGCGAATATATTGATATAGTATAGTGTAGTCATTTAGGTAGGTACATATGACTTTTAAAAAACGATTTGAATATAACGATTAACGGCCATAAGGAGCAAATTTAGTCGGTACCCCTTGATCGTTATAACCATGTTTGACTGTATATTATAAATAAAAATGTAAATGTGCGTTTGTTCAAAATCTTAAGTCTCCGAAAATTCTTCATCGATTGCTTTGAAATTTTGACACAACCTTGCATTCGAATACGCGTCTGTTTTTATATACCTATATTATATAGATGTCACCTGTGACCAGTAGCGGCTCGTGATTTTTAGGTGTACTAATAGGGGTGCTAATATCTAGTATAATATAATTCCTGAAAATCTTCATACAATTTTAGAAAATAAATCTTTTTGGACTAAACACAATCAGTTGGTCACACACTCCTTTCTGAATAACAATAAAAATAACGGTGATGCAGAACCGAAGAACATGCATTGTAGTACTGTCCAATTATTGTTATTGCTCATAGCATTCGCTGATATTTTACTATGTACGAGTATGCTATTGTATAGACCCGATCGGCATAATGAATACAATGATAAAGCCAAGACTTTGAAGGTTATACAAACCTGTAATGCTATAAACTGTAAAAACTTAAAATAAAACATTCTTTTAGGTTTTCAACTAAATATCGACTGTGGTTTGGTAAAACCCTTGAAGCCAAAAAATAAAACCGAATATTTTATGTGTTTTTATAAAGTTTATGATTTTTATTTGTTTTTCAAAATGATGATGTAAAATACTGCGATTCTGTTTATAATTATGAGAGATTTGAGGGTTTACTCATTTCGTATACGGTTTTCTCGAAATAACCTAAAAAATGTACGTATGAGTTTAGTTTTTAGTATATCTTAATCAGCAAAAATCACTTTACCATGTTTTAGTTTGAAGACTTTTTACGTGAAATTACTGAGTAGTATCATTCCAAAAATGTGGCTTGGAGGGTTTTATGTAAACACAGTCGATATGCCATACGAAAATGACGAGCAAATAAAACATTTCATAACTCAAGAGATTTGTTGAGAGTGGAGTTTTTTGGACCTCATCCGCTGTACCTTTATCATTTTTTAAAGAAAAAAGTTTATTTATTATATTTAGTTATATAGTTATTTTTATTGGTTTTTGTGTATGTTAAAACCACTAAGCTAGGCATATGTCCGTGTTATGTAGTAGACAATTACTGCTTATTATATATTTTTTACCTGTAAACAACCAAATTTATTTTTGTAGGAAAGGCTTTGTTAGTGTTGAATTTCCCACTAGATGGCGTCGACATATATTATATCTACATTTGTTGGTGAAATATTTTGACTTGTCAAATATTATTATTTTTTTAATGATAAACTCACAGTATTAGTTCTATAATCAACGTGAACGGTCGCGCGCAGCGAAGTAAAGTATTGTCGCAAAAATTGCAAGCGCTGCCGAGCGCCGAGCGATTTGCGCCGAGCGCAGCGATTTAACACATTATGGACACGGCCATTGATAATATAAAAACTGAAATACAAAAAATTACAACAGTGAAAGATTCGAAAGCAAAAACGAACCTAGAACAAAATGTTTATATATTAGAAGAGCTTTGGAAAACTGAAAAAATTAAACACCAAAAAGAAATAATCAAACTACAAAAAAAAATTATCGAAAATTACGAAGAACTTACGAAGAAAATTGAAAAAGTCGTAGAAAAAAACAATAAAATACCATCTTACGCGCAAGTTCTAACAGCAAATAAAAAAGAAATTTCAAAAGAAGAGAGGTTCTCAATAATAATATCATCAACTAAAAAAACAACAAAAGCTGCAGAAATATGTGATAAGATACAGAAAGACATCAAACTAGACCAACTTAAAATTGGAATAAATGGATTAAGAAAAACAAATAAAGAGCAAGTAATCATATCCTGACCAAAAAAAGAATATACCAACACTCTTACGGAGGAAATTAAAAAACTCAATTATAACCTGGAAATAAATGAAATAAAAAAGAAAAAACCCAAATTAATTTTGAAAGGACTCAAATCGAACTTGACGGAAGAGGAAATAGTAAATGGGATACTCACACAAAACGAAGGGATTCAAGACATTGTAACGAAAAACGAAGAAAATAAAATAAATTTGATTACTGAAATAAAATACAAACATTCTAAGAAATACCAACGTGGTACTCGGGATCAAGAAGATGAAGAACAAAACAAATTCTCGAACTATATCGTGGAAACCAGCGGTACAACACGAAAAAATTTGCTATCCTTAGAAAAGATAAATATCCAGTACCAAAGGGTTAACATAGTGGATTGTGATCCTTTAACCCAGTGCTATCACTGCTGCAAATTCATGCACACAGCCGCCAGATGCCTAAATCGAATGAATCCATCGGTGTGCCCGCATTGCACGGGTGATCATACTTTTGCTAAATGCCCTGAAAGAGAAAAAACACCGGTTTGTGCAAATTGCACATCGCAAAATAAGAAATATGGCGAGAAAAATAAAACAGACCACACAGCTTTCAGTAACTTATGTCCCTACAAAAATAAAATGCTGAAAGTAGCAAGAGACAGAATAGACTTCGAAGAAAAATGACAGAATTTTTATATAACGCACTAGACGAAAAAAATAATATTGACGAAAAAACATATAGCAGCTATCAAGAATATCGTACCCACCAAAACAATCTCAATCTCAGACCTTTAATTCTGCACATGAATATAAGAAGTTTGGAACGAAACATGGATGAATTTTTGACAACAGTAAATAATGATCTCAGGAAGCCCGCTTGCATTGTGTTAACGGAAACACATTCAAGTGGCGAAGTGGCGTACTATATACCGGGATATACCTGTGTATCTACTACAAACCGAATTAACAAAAACAGTGGAATCGTTATGTTCCTACAAAATAATTGTGACATATTGTGCGAGGAAGAAATTAATGTGAATGGAACAAACTGCTTACATGTACAAATGAAGTGTTATAACAAAAAATTGATATTATCTCTCTATACAGAACGCACTCGTCTACTGTAGGTTTGTTTATAGAAGAATTAAGACATGTGTTATTAAACTACAGAAACGCGAATACAATAGTTTTAGGTGACATTAATTTAAATATATCGCACGATTATACATCGAACGATAAAGATAATTACTTAAATATGATGGCGGAATTGAATTATATGTCGTGTATTAACTCTTACACCAGAAACGTCAATGGGCAACGTCCATCATGCATTGATCACATTTTCACAAATATCAAGGATATAAATAATTTAAACTCGGGAATTATAAAAACCTCAATTACCGACCATTACATGACTTTGCTACATTACAATTCAATAATACCTCAGGCGATAAACCAACATTGCGGACAAACTGCTAATAATAAGAAAGAAATATCTATTGTTAATATCGAATCTTTGAAAAATAAATTGTCATCGGAATTATGGTTAGATATTCTCCGAAGTGAAAACGTCAACGAGTGCTGTAAAATATTTGAAAATAGATTAACAAACTTTATAAATGATTCAAAAAAAATTATTCCAAAAGGAAATACAGCAAAATTTCGTAAAATCAAACCGTGGATAACACATGGGCTTGTTGTGTCCATAAGACACAAAGAATGGCTTTATAAAGAAACAAAAAAAAAACCACTAGACATTAAATTAAATGTTCATTTTAGAGAATACAAAAATAAATTAACCACGCTCATAAAAAACACGAAAGAAATTTATTATAAAAACAAACTTGATGATTCTGAAAATGACAGTAAGAAAGTTTGGAATATAATCAATGAAATCATGGAAAATAAACAAAACACCAAAAGTAATACTATTGAGAGTGTAATACAAAACAATAACATAATTAACTGTATTGAAGACCCTAAAAAAGGAGCAAACGCTTTTAATGATTTCTTTGCAAATATAGGAAAGAGTCTAGCAGAAAAAATTACCGTGAAAAAAATATAATATAAATACAAATACAATATATTACAATATAAATAATATGTATATTGAAAATATTCTGAATATAGAAACTAAACTTGAACTCTTCGAACCAACCAATCCGTCTGAAATTGTACAAATTATATCAAAAATGCGAGGTGGTTCTGCTCCGGGATTTGACGGTCTCACCGTAAAAACACTAAAAATCATTAAAAATTATGTTTCTACACCAATCTCTCATATTATAAACAATAGCTTTAAGACAGGAGTTTTCCCGAGCACGTATAAGAAAACCATAATCTCTCCAATATTTAAGTCCGGTAGCCCGGAGGACATTTCTAATTATAGACCCATTTCACTCTTATCTAATATATCGAAAATTTTTGAAAAAATTGCTAAAAAAAGACTAACTGCATTCTTAAATAAAAACAAAATTATAAATGAAAATCAATTCGGTTTCACAGAGGGAAAAAGTACCCAAGATGCCATTGCAAAAATTTCATCTAGTATTCAGAGTACCCTGGACAAATCAAATAAATGTATAGGAATTTTTATTGACTTAAAGAAAGCATTTGACAGCATTTCCCATGAAAAACTTATATTAAAATTAAAAGAAAATGGCATTGACCACTTAGCCCTTAAATGGATAGAAAGCTACTTAACAGAGAGACCTCAAATTGTAAAATTAAACCAAACTTTTAGTACACCACTAACAAGTACATTTGGCATTCCTCAAGGCACGGTCCTCGGACCATTACTATTTTTAATGTATGTAAATGACATTTTCCAACAGAAAATCAAAGGTGAATTAATCTCTTATGCTGATGATACTGTTTTATTAATAAAAGGTCAAACATGGGAACTAGTTAACAAACTTGCAAATGAATGTATTAATATCTTAAAATCATGGTTTGATAATAACCTACTCACACTTAATGCTAAAAAAACAACATATGTATTATTTTCACTACAAAAAATACCTAAACACGAAGTAAATATCATAATCCATGATGAAAATTGTGACAATATCAACTGTGAACTACTTAATCCTATGTGTACTGTAATCAACTCTTCTTCTGAAATCAAATATCTTGGTGTGATCATCGATGAAAATCTGAAATGGAAAAGCCATATTAGGGAGTTAGTAAAGAGAATAAGGAAATGTATATATATATTTGTTAGGTTAAGAAATATTTTAAATGTGAAAATACTAAAAAATGTATATTATGCTCTTGTCCACTCCCTGCTTATTTACGGAATCATAGGTTGGGGAGGATCTTATAAAAACAACCTAAACTCAGTAAAAGTCTCGCAAAAAATTATTATAAAAGTAATACTTAAAAAAAACTCTACTTTCCCAACAAAATTGCTTTTTAAATTGTTTCCAGTACCAAATATTGATGATATATTTAAGCAAACTTCCATTATAAAAATGTGTAAAGAAAAAAATAACACAGAATATCAAGAATTTTATAAACTCATGAGAAATGGAAATCAATTTATTACACCAATCTTTAAAACAACTCAAATGCAAAACCATTATATTTACCAAGCCATAAAAAACTACAATCTCCCTTCCGAATTGCGCTGTATTACGAACCAACAAGAACAAATAAATAAAATCAAACTTTTTTTCCAAAAAAACTTATATTAAACAAAATATTATTAAATATTATTAATTATATTAATTATATTAATATTATTAATATTATTAATTATATTATTAAATTATATTATTATTATTATATGAATTATGAATCTAAGTAAGAATCGTGGCTCCCTTATCAGGCACAAGAGCTTCTCTTTTCTGATAAGGTATACATGACCATATATGAACCTTAATATTATATTTTGCAAAATATGTATGTATTAATGTAACCCATATGATGTATATTAAAATAATAATAAAAAAATAAAAAAAAAACTATTATTTATAAGACAAGGTTTTTATGCATAGCACAAAGGATAACAAATTATTAGTAATTAATGAACTAAGTAATTAATGCTTTTTTATCTTTCGTGCTATGCATGAAAGTCTTGTCTTATAAACATTAGTTTATCATTAAAACAATAATAAAGCTTGGTTTCTCTTTTTAACACCGTTTAGTTCATATTTATATGAGACCATAATATGGTAGCTTCTAGTACCCTCATTTCTTTCTTGTTACTATGAAGAAATGCATATTTAAGGGCACTGAAGCAAAGGTAGAAATGGCCATCATTTGACAGATGGACATTTCTACCTTTGGTTATAGTACCCTCATATGAGCTGTTCCGAAAAGCAGACAAATTAACTCTACGACTAACTGTTTGTTCGAAAAACCGAACAGATTAGCCTGGGGGGGTTAAAGAGAAAAAGGCTTTGGCATAATAAATTACAAGGACCATTTCATTTCCATCTCAAGTTTAGGCATATTTTTTTACTAAAAGTCCCAAGAGTAGGGTTAGTAGAGTTTCGGATAAGAGTTGGGAGTTTTCCCCGTAAACCAGCTTTCAGAAAAACAAGCTAGCGGTCCGTATTTTTCTACTGAGGTTAATGTAACCTGAGTTGAGTGATGCTTCAGCGGAATGAATTATTTTCAACTGAATGAATTATTTTCGGGAGCCATTTAAATGCGAATTTTCCAGGTTTTTCTTAGGGTCGGTATTTCAGTTGTATTTTGCTCGACTTGAGATATTCTTACGTTCGTCGATGCTCTCTGGTAGGTCCCTGACAATTTAATACGGCTGAAACATTAATCTGTATGCTTAAATAATAGCTCTTATGGTCGTTGTTCCCAACTTATCGAACGATCAATATCACGCTCCGATCAGCCAAGTGATTTGTTTAGTAACGTTCGATTCGCCTGTTTCCAAACATCTTTACCGTTGATTATCTTTAGTGGCCCCGCCTACTTTCATAGACAATAAAATTACATCAAATCAAAAACTTTCAATGTTAAATTAATATTGACGAATTAATTATTAAATATATTTTTGTTTAAATACTGTAATACATAAACCGATAGTTTTAAGTGTTTTTAAACAAACGTGTGTAATATGTTAAAAATAAAGTGTTAGCTTGACTTTATTGCCACCTTGTCGAATATTTTTCATTCACTCGACACTTTTTATAACAAATCATTTACCTCAAATTGGTGGATCGCTCAGTCGTCACCTTTCCATTGGAAAGAGCAGAGTTGTGCATTTGAGCAGTACTGAGCAAAAATTTCGGCTCAAAAGTTGATCAGTAGGATTGGGAACAACGGCCGTTAGTCACCCAAATATGTTGAATTAATGAAAACAAAAATATTTTTTTATTTGATTATTTATATAATTTACGCCAGTGGGATAATTTTGACGTGATGAATAATATAGAACATGAGAAAGAAACAATTAAAATAAAATTACAATAGACCACCAGAATCCGATAATTTAATATGAATCCTAATAATTTCTGAACAAAAGTTAATTTATTAATGATCTTACCGGAAGTTACACATTATTATTCAAACATGAATTGTATACAAGAAGGCAAACATTTACATTATATTAGTTATTTTTGCATTAGGTTAGGTTAGGTACGTAAGAAACAAAGAGTGTGTTCATTCGGTTCTCTGCCTGTTGACACTTATATGGTAGGGTGGATCGATTTTTTGTTTTTATGTTTTTCTTAGCAGCGGGGTGTGGAATGGATGCTCTATAGGGATACCTTTAAAAGTCATTATGACAGCATTAAGATATTTCGAGTGCAAGTACTGCCCCAAGTCAATTCAAATTTAAAAAAAATAGCGTGAAACTAGAAAAAGAAGGGTTTAATCTTTGCTCAATAAAAGTAGTTAAAATATAAAAAAAATAACTTTTTATTTACTAATAATATTCTTTACTAATCAAGAAACAATAAAAGTACCATTGCTACACAAAAAATCACAAACACTGTTAAAAAATATAGTTAAAAATCATGAAAGTTATTTTATTTTATAGTCCTTCTTCGAATTCAATACTGGCATTATACGACAAGATTCTAGCTTGTTTTGTATCCACCCTTCACGTCTTTCAGGGCCGCAAACAGCAGAGCATGATGCCGTTACCACTTTGATGCATCTTTCCGTGGCTTGCGTGTGACAGGGCATCAATCGGAACATACACAAAATGTTGGATTCGATAATTTCGTGGTTTGCAATGGCATCAATTATTGTCTCGCTAGATATCAGTTTTGTAAGAGGTGCTTCTGATGGTTTTTCCCAGTAGATCAAGTCAATATAGTCTTTTGCGTTGAAATTAAAAGTAGGTAGCTTAAATACTCTTATTGGAGAGAACCCCAACGTAAGTTCTTGGATACTTAGAATCCGTCTGAGAGCCAACTCTCTTATCTGTCTTCGTTCGTCGTTTAACATACTAATAAGTATATTTTTGCTTGGCCAAAATACCCGTTGCGTTGAATTACGGGATCTACCACCTTTTTCAAATGCTCTGGAAGGTAACGAGACAGTTTTATGATTTTGTGGAGGTGTCTCGCCGGTTGAAGTCTGCTCTTGGTTGTCTCAAAGGTTGTGTTTTTATTTTAAACCACATCGGAGCATACACTCTTAGCACAAATTCAGTCAATATCACCTGATTTCTGTCGGATTCTTGGTTGAAGTGTAAAGTCGGAGAATAGTATTGGCTGTTGTTAACCAACGCGAATGACAGATTTTACCCGGGTTTCTTTTCGCTAAGTTTTCATTACATTGTCCTTCGGCGATTGCTCGGCACATTTCCAATAAATAAAGCTGGTCTGTGCTAAGGTCGTCACGGGATTTTGTAATTTCATAAGTAAGGTTCATAGGTAAGTTGCATTCTATTGCTTGAAATTCTATCACGGGAAGATGTTCACAGTTTTTGAGTAACTTTCCTAGTTGGCCGCTAAAGCTTCTAGGACCTGTTGTCAATCCATCAAGGTATTCGAAAAGGTGTCTCAAACCTAACTCTTTAGAATGTAACTGACAGACCAACAACTGAAGTGGATGTTGGAGCTTTCCTTCAAGAAGTCGAATAATGCCAGACTTAGTTCCAGTATTAACTGCTGTTCCGTCACATCCGATAGCCACGATGCACGCTAAATCAATGGATTTTGCCACAAAATATGCTATTGTTTTAGCATTGCCGAACTTAACGCCCATGTGACCAATATATTGTGAGCTAGGTTTTTTCAAAAGACTGATATGTTCTTCTATCACAACTTTTCTGCGTCCATCCTCCATGATTAATGTTTTATCCTTTGACCGTAAACGATATGCTAATGCACAAATCAAAATGGGGCTGGTTGATGGCAGTCAGTGTGATCCTAGCTTTGGCATGAGCACGTCGAATCTTAGTACAATCGATCACGTTTGTAAGATTGTCTGTTGTCACTAATTCAATATCTTGCAATGTAGCGCAGACGATGGCAGCACCTGCCTGATCAGAAATACTGTATCGATCCAATGTTCTGGATACAATAGATAGTCCACTGTCTGTTGGATTTATTACATAAGAAGAAGGAGTAGATGAAGCAAAGTAATGTTGGTCAGTTGGAAGATCAACGTTAGTAAAACTTGAAACTGTACTGCGAGATATGGACGGTAGATCTAAAGATGCGTGGTGCGCGAGCGAGGCGCGAGAAAGTGGACTCGGCAATTTGTCAAATTTTCGCGGAAAAATAAATATTATCAATTTTTTTTAGTATTATTATTTAAGGCGCGGCAATTTCTATTCATCATGAAATGTAAAAGTAAAAATTAAAGTATTAATATTGACACAAAACTGTTTTATAAAGGGACAATTTTTTACAAGATTTTAAATTATTCAACTGCTTTGGGGCAGTACTTGCTATCAAAATTTTAAATTGATATTTTGTATGCTTAATTGTATGTACCTAGAGCATCTATTCCGCACCCCGCGAAAACTAATTTATAAAAAAAAAAAATTTCCATACAATGGCAATCCACCCTATTATATGGGGTATGAATGGTGAGTTAGTTCAAATTATAACCACTCTTGACCCATCAGGCCTCTGGCATATTGACCTGAATTCCGAAATATCCGAAAACTAAAAACTGTTTTTGAAAGGTGATGAAATATGCTTTTAAATTTTATTATTAGATATAAACATCTCATTCATTCACACATATTCGCTGTGACTATTCTTTTCTTATGCGTGTCGTTATTCGCTTTCAATCTAGAAACAGGAACGTGCTATATTTTTGTTAAATTAATATGAATATAACACGTCATTGTATATATATGTCAATGGTCCCAATCTACCCTGGGAACGAAACCGCACAGGTGAAGTTTGTATAAGGCGATCGGAATCCCCTATTATACGAGTACTAGCCCCACGCAGCGCCCGAATACCTATGTTTAATGCAATGCAACAAACACCACTGCGGTGCGGTGACTGCACCTTGGATACACGCCTAATACTGCGGACACAGTGAACACACGCCGGGTCAACCGCCGATGAACCCAATAATTGCAGGTGTCTAAACTCAATTTATTGGATTTTGGATTACCATAGAGTGCAAATAATATGGAATCTTACCAAGAATTATGATCTAAAGCCAAAGGAAGTTGTTGATCACAAAGTAATTTATCTGAAAAGATTTTTTTTCACAGGAGCAGTGGCCGTTCTCGTTGGGAATTCAATCGGAGATTAAAAGGGAAGAAAAAAAACCTACCTTGCACTTTTCTATAAATAAATAAGAAAAAATTGTATAATCTCTAAATAGTATAAAATTAATGAAATAAAAACAATATTTTTTGTTTAAAACCACGAATTTTTATTAATTTTAAGACCGACCGGTTTCGCTACACTCGAGCATTGTCAGGGTACAAAATAATAATAAAATGTTAAACCACAAAGTGATTCTAAGTTTCTACGAAAAAAAAAGTATAAAATTAAGTCGCTATCCGCGTTTGTCTGTTTGTGCGCTTAGTTCTTCTAAACTCCGCAACGGATTTTGATAAGGTTTTTACTATCATTTAGAGAATTTCTTCCGGAAGCTTTACGATACGACACATGCATATTATATTTATAGAATATTAGAGAAAGGTCAATGTTTTATAATCAAGTCGTTAAAATATATGTTTGGGCACTATATTGCTAACGCTGGCCTAAACCTTATGAGATACATCAAAATAATGTACTACGGAAATGTATAACTATAACAGTGATGGAATGTGTCTTATCTCCTGAGAAATTTGTCTTTTCCTATGGGAATTCATCAGAATAATTCTTGTTGAGCTCAAGAATCATTGAAACCAAGATCATTTATCAGGTAGAACGTGTTAAGTGTACAAATGTTGGGCACGCGTTTGTTTTGTCTCCCACCAACTTATTGAATTGTACAAATGTAGGAATTTTATAGCTTACTAATTTGTTGGCAGCGTCCAATAGTAGAAGAGATTCTCAGAATTGCCCCGGTGAAAGATCATTATTTAGAAAGAGAAACGTGGTCAGTTTCGTAATTAGAATTCATTTATAACGTTTCATTTTGAAACGTTATGACCTTTAGATTAGTAATCAATGTCCGTTCAGATTATTTTGATTTTATCTCCACACAAGAGGTCCTGAAGAATTTTTTTTTCAGGGCCTATGTCATCTTTGGAGATGCTGTGTGGAGGGTTTTTATTTGTTTTAAGGAAGGTGAGGAAGATCTGGGAAGGAGAAAGTACGAGGGGTGCATAGAAATCTGTGGGTCAGTGTGACGGACGTTTGAGTTCACCTTTTGCCCTGCGGAGCAGGTAGAGAGAATCCTGCTGGAGAAGTAAAAACATCTCCCTCAACCAGTCTCTCCGAATCTGGTCCGCCACACAACAGGTGGGCATCCGCCGCCATGACCTAGAAAAATCTTTCAATTTGGGAGGCGGGTTTTGGTACCGCCGCCCCGGGAACTATTTATTGGATAACCAACATCTGTGCCATAGGTCACCCCAGGTGGTTCGCTACGTTTGGTGATTTGGCAGGGATGTCCGGGTTCATGGGGTGAGAGGTGTGTTCAGGATGCGCCGGCCCACCAGCTGCGTAGCATGCCAGATCGGGAGAGGCTAGTTTGGGGCGACCCTTTGAACTGTCCAAATGGTATCTCGACCCATCGCCTTGCGTGGCAGCGGGAGGGATATATTCATACGTCCGTCACTCCTGGACATACTGAATCCCTAAATCCTTGTCAATGCTGTTGTGATTTCTGTGCCAAACAATAATATAGAAAACATAACAACGAATGATGACTATATGGCTGTACAATGCAAATGTTGAAGCATTATTCATTTAATTTTTACTTTTTTCTATTTTGTTTCTGTATAGTTATTATTATTTTATTTTGTGTTATTTTACTTCATATATATTATCTTACAATCTTTATTTTTACTTTGATTTATTTTTAATATGCACCTCTTGCACAATCTTTTAGACTAACTTTAATTATAATCCTACAGTTTTTCTTTATTATGCTTACTGTTTTTTTTAGGTACAAAAATCTAATGTATAAACTTATATTACCCACGCACAGGCTGCGCCTTAGTGGGTTCCCTTTATTATTATTATAAAACTGTAATGTCAAATGTGTAAATTGGGAAAAATAAATGAAATAAAAAAATAAAAATGTATATATTGTTTTACGTTACTAAAGTATTAATTCGCCTAATTTAAAGCCCACCTATTTATGTGAATATCGCACAAGAGCCCTAACTGCTCCAATCTGTCTGGAGATAGAGGGACTGTGACTAGTATTAGTATACTAGTGCTATGTGAAAAATATTTCACGAAATTCATTCGAGAATCTCGAGCACTTATTTTTTGATTAGGTGTTTAGTTTTTCTGTGTAAACGAGAGTAATTATAATTAATTACACAAAATATCGAGTAGACAACTAAGTTGAAACTGGTTCCAGTAAAATAATCAAAACCGGTTTATGGCGCGTATAAAAATATGTTTCATTTCGGCGAACTTGCTGCATTCCGGATTCGTAGGTGAGGCGGCTATTACGCGCAACTTCATAGGGAGTTACTGTGTACTATCAATAGACGCGAAAATTATTCCAAATGGATGATAATATGTATTGTTAACACGTTCGCGGGCAGTGAGTCACCCTACTTTGGCACTATTTTTTTGTATTAGATTTTTGCGAATGCTCTAGCATTTCCGTCATGATACGTACCAACCAACACCATCAAGTGCGACGCGAATGCTATAGCAGACGTATCTCAATACATTTGACGCATGCTATAGCATACGTAACCACGCGGGGTACGCCGGGCGAGCTGTACGGGAAGGGGTAAACACTGTTTTATCTTTGTGTGCAGAAAAGGTCTCATGTGACAGTAAGCGATCTGTGGTTGTGTCAGCAGTGACAGTAAGAAATAGACTACCTATATTTTATAAGGATAAAGCAACTGCTCAAGCATATCTGACAAAAAAAACTCAATAAACTTCGAATGCTATAGCATCCGCGACATAATTAAACTATCCAATGCGAATGCTATAGCATGCTCGTCCGGGAACGTGTTAAGTAATGGGAGCATAATATGTATATGGTTACTGGTAGTGGAAATAAAAAAGGACTATTTTACGACTTTTTCAATACACACTATCAAGTTATTAGCTTTCAAAGTGAACTTGGGTAAGGTGTATGTAATGGTATTTGATAACGTCACACGAAACACGATTCTGTATAATTGACAATTCGAATGGCAGTGCTGCATTACTGCCACGCCGTTCATTGTACGTACCGTGACGTCACACGCTTATCGGCCGGCCGCAAATATCAACGGTCACCGGATAACTAATCAAAACAATTCAACACACCTTTAAAAAGCGATGAAATAAAAACTAGATTAAGGCGATGCACTACGTCGTGTAATATTTTAAATTGAGCCGCTATCAATAATAACCCTTACATAAATGGCGATAAGGTTTAAATTCCCGATGAACACCATCCGCCTGTTTTGATTTATGCAAGAAAAAAACATGGCCAAAAAGTGCCTTTTATTTTATTTTGTGGATGTTCAGGCATAAATTTTATTTTTTTTTCGTTCATTTTATAAATAACTTAATTTTCCACATTATACAATAAAATCAGAACCGAAAATGGGTTCGTAAGTAGGAGATTTTGAACGTTAAAGCAGTTTTCATAGGCCTTATACATTATTTTTTTTTGGGCTTATAAAAAGACTTATCTAAAAAATGCTCGATTATTTCAAAGACCAAGATGTATTCTACTCGCAGTATTTAATTAAAGCATGTGAAACATTTCTAGGTGACCAAATTTTCAAACCAAAAACACATGATTTTGCATTACTACGTATGGCATCGCCTTAAATGAGTTACGTAAATGCTTTAGTGTTAATATTTTTTAATCGCTTTCAATGACTTTTATCACTTTTAAAGGTGTATTGAATTGTCAGTCACGGAACCCTATTAGTAAAATACCGATGAATTGTCACGAAGATGTTTATTTTCGCATTTCACCGATATAAGTTATTAAGGCGAAGCTTAATGCCAAATCACTATTTTGATTAATCTTTATAATGAATTGGTGAACATTATGAATACCAAAAAATATGCTTTAGATATATTGAAGGTTTACCTATCGCTTCGCTTGAGTAGAATACAAATAAAAAAATAGATTACTCAGTAAAAAATATAAATGCAAACTACTAAATTTTATTTTTTTCAATAGAAATGTATGAACGCGTAAAGGAAACAACTTTAAAAAAATACAGTACTATAGCCAAGATTATCTGTGACAGTTTCACTTGATTAACTTTTTTGCTTTCTTATAAAATTATTTTCAAAATAAATAAAAAACAGTTTTTTGCTTGAAATCGAACGTTTCTAGATTCCTCTTGTCAAGCGATTTTAACGCCTATTATCTAAGATATAAGGTATACCAAGAATATACACATTTTTGGCTTGTAGCTTCCTCTCGACAAGCGGAGGTGCACGAACGCGTGTTCCGATATTATTCCGAATTTACTAAAAGTTTCTCAGGAAGCGGCCTGAAGTCCAGTTTTAAACTGGATTACGAATAATTTTAAGAGATTTTTAATTAATCAGCAATACTCATTTTTCTCCGTATAAAATGTAATTTCGTTGATGGAGATAATCTAGTAGGTTAATGTGATCAAGAACTACTAATGTCTGTATCTACTGTCTAGGTCGTGGCATCTTTTACTTGGTCTGTGGTCGGGACATTTCAATCAGGCCTTTTATATCAGGCCCTAAAAATCCCGCGGGATTTGAAAATGGAGATTTGCAAGCCCTAGTCGCGACGATTCCATGAGAACTCAACACTTTAAAAACGTGATAATAACAAAAAAATCCCGGAATCCCGCGGGATTCGAAAAATGTAAGGGATTTGCAAACCCTAGTCGCGACGATTCCATGAGAACTCAACACACTAAAAAAGTGATAATTACTAAAAATCCTGCACTCCCGCGGGATTTGAAAAGGTACGTAATTTGCAAAACCTACTGACAGTGACTACGGTACCATGATAACTCGGCACATTTTAATTCGACACATTTTTGATTTCATTAAAAGCGATGAAAAAAAACTTTAAATATTAACCTAACCTATGTAACCTAGTTTTGATCATTTTATATCACTTTCGACTGAATGCTGTAGAAATGAGATCCCTGAGGCATATGTGTGGTAAAACCATGCATGATCTTGTGAGAAATGTGGAGATCCGCAAATAGTGCAAGGCTGATGTAAGCGCAATGAGTAAGATTAAGAAAGGGACGCTTAGATGGTTTGGGTTCAAGAAGTGTAAGGAGAATATATAACGCAATTGTGAATGGTAGCAGAAGTCGGGGACGCCCGAGGAAGACATGGCAGGATCAAGTGAATCAGATACTTGAGTCGAGCCACGTCAAGAGCCAGAACAATAGAAGAGTATGTATGAGACGATGTATGAATATGAATGAGGAAAGGAGTGTGTGCCAAGACCGAGTTGTTTGGAGGTCCGTCCTCTCTGCCTACCCCTGCGGGGAAACTGCCTGATGGTTAGTTAGTTTATATCACTTTTTAGGTGTGTTGAATTGTTGATGAGTTATCCGGTCACCATATAAACCTTCCGGAAGAATTTCTCTAAATGACAGTGAAAATCGTACCAAAATCCGTTGCGTAGTTTAGAAGAACTAAGCGCACAAAGACAGACACGGATAGCGACTTTATTTTATACTATTTCGAGTTAATGTTATTAATCAATTTATAAAAAAAAAACGTTTTAAATGGAAACAAGTTCTGCTGTGCAATTATTATTACGCGTGACAGCTGTTTTGCCTTTATCAAGTTTGATAATGCCTTCAGAAGACGAAATAGCTGCCGCGTAATAATTGCACGGAAGAACTTGTTTGTAAATTTAATATAATATTATTATATGGGCATTGATACTTTTATTTCAAATAAGGAAAGAAACGTCACTATCTCAATGACAATTATTTTTTCAGACTTTCTTCAGGCAAGTAGGTATCATATAATATTGAAAACATGCGAATAAGTCCAAACAAACAAGATAATATCACATCTGAAAAAATAATCTGTACTGTACCATTAAAACGACACCATCTTGAAAAAGAAATATATGTATAATAGTATAAACTCACTTTACAGGTTCTTAGTTTGGGTTTTATTAAAAAAAAAAAAAAAAACAAATAAATAGACTAACCTAAAAACCCTAATGTTATATTTATGTCAAATCGTAAGAAAATTGCATCAAAGTGAACAGAAGAATTTGTTAAATATGAATGAAAACAATTATTTTGCTTTTTCATGGACTGATATAGAAGTTCCTTCTCATTGAAATTTAACTAATGTGAAGTTTTAATAATTTGTGCGTAAAAGCAGATCCCCAAAGATAACATAAGCCCTGAAGGAAATTATTTTCCTCGGGGCTTAATGGAAAATTAAAAAAAACAAAACTACCTACGTTTGTTATTATGAAGGTGACACTGTGTTTGCGAGAAAAACATTTCCATCCCACGTATTTTTTTGTGGAAGGTAAATAATAAGTATACAATATTTTAATATCATTGACAAAACCAATAACATGCTATGCCAGTGCACATTGCACACGTACGGGCTTGAACGCACACATAAATTAAAAGTTTTTAAATTGTCACTTTTTGATAAGCTACAAAACGCCAAAACTCTAAACTAATGACTCGGGTAACAATAATATGTTAATAATTATACACAAACCACACTGATATGTTTATCACAAGTCCAAACCTAATTTTAGAACATAGAGAAATGATAAATAAGAATATCGATTAGATTATATGGCGCGAATCAGAAAACAGCCATTGCAGATCGTAAAGAATGACATTATAATAAGAGGTTTATGGTGACTCACCTTCGCTGTGCGGAGTGACAGGGAAACAGTTGCATAACTCAAGAAACTGCAAACCCAGATATATAACCCAAGCGATTATAGCCTCCATTCTTTCACTTGATTAACAAAAAAAACAGCCCTTTTGAAATCATGTTTTAATACACCATTGCACACACAATGCTAAATAACTGTAACAATAAACAAACTACCCAAATCACAGCACTACATACACTTTAAAATAAACATACAACACTTATCACTATATTCTATCGGATTATTTGTACCGTGGCTATATCATAATGCACTAATTCACTGATTTATCAAATTTTGACGCAACATGATGTCACGACAACCCGACATTCGCCATTCATCTTCAACGAGAACAAAATAGGAGACGAAACCACAGACATTTACAGAAATACAGATGGTTATGTTGTGTCAGAATACTCAGAATACATATGCACAGCTACAAGTTCTATGATTCAATCGAACAGCTGATTGGCCGGTACTTACTCAGATGGAATGGCGGTCATTTTGAAAGGAGCAGAAAAGGTTTCTTAACGTGGTGATATTCGACAATGACTAATGGTTAGTACACACGCAAAGCTCACATCAACAGATAATATAAAGCACAATAGCGCTCGCCATACAATCCCATACAGACCCGACACACGTAAAAAGATAACGCGCTATAAGTGTGGTTCTGAACTTCGCTAACCGAATTTATTTTACGTAACCGCTCCCGACGCGATATTTGAAAAGTTATGCGTCCCCCTCTCCGCCGCAAAAAGGAGAGGGGGTCATTTTAATTACGGAGCTACCAACTAAGTTCCGTGTTCCCTTAGTAAAGTTGTCACTTTGACAGATGAAATTATGTTCCTCGGCCGCTCTCGAATTCAACTGACCCCCTCTCCTACCATAGGTACAAATATTTGATAGCGTCGTGTGTCGGTAGAAAAGATGATGCGCTGTACATTAACTTTTGATGTGAGCTTTGCGTGTGTACTAACCATAAATGAAATACACTTTATTCTCTATTCAATGATATTTGGCGATTTAAATTCGCAATATATCAGGGTTGGTGGTGTATAGCATACAATAATAATAGACTCTGTATTATCATTTTTGTGAAATATCACTGCAGTGTTGCTATAAAGTTAGAAAATAACATTCAAGAGGGATTACTCAGTAATAGGGGTGTCAGCAGCTTCCAAGCTAAGGGGGGGCAGTTTTATTTTTTTATAGAGTTAACAAGAAAGCAATCAGAATAAACTAGAACTATTTACACACAAGCTAATGTGTACCCGGCTTTGCTTGGGGTTATGAACAGGGACGTCATAAATCGTGAGGTAGCCCATGGGCATACTGAACTTGGGGGCCCGTTTTGAACCGTCAATGTACAGAAAAACAAAAACTATTTTATAGTTTTATTGAAGGGGTTCATGCAAGATAGTGCTTTGCCACCTAATTTAGAGATATATGAGCGTTTAAAAGATTAAAATAACTGAAAAAAAATTTAATACAGCTACACAATTTATTACACAATTTGTGTATGAGAATATTATTTTATTTGATTTTAAACTAAATATGTTAGATTACCTACAAAATTGTAAAAAAAGACATTAAAAATGCGAATACCACACATTAGTCCCAACTCCTTAATAACCTCGACAATAATATCGATACTACTGCAGTATGATTCAGGTTTCCAAATAATAATAAGTGTTTTATTATCTTTTTTGTAACAAATGGATATAATGATATCCCCACTGGGATCCCCCGTGCTGAGGATTTCATTTACATACAATTAAAATTTAGTAGTATGGATAATATAAACAGAGGCGGATTTGCAGTCTTGGTCGCCCTAGGCCCCAGACCATGTAGCCGCCCCTTTCTCAGTACCCATCATATTGACCAGGAGTATCCAAACTTTTCAGTAAGTTCCTAGGGTCAAAACCGTTTTAATTTTCCTGCCATTATCATTCATGGTTCATGGGGTGAGATTTGTCCAGGTCTTGGCGGCGCTGTCTGGTCTGCCCAACTGCTGTGTGGCGGGCCGGATCGAGAGAGACTGGGTGAGGGAGGCCTTTTGACCTTTCCAGCTGGACTATCTTGACCCATCGCCTTGCACCGCAGTTGGAGGGATGTATTCATACGTATGTCACTCCTGGACACACTAATCCCCAGATTCCTACCCACCCCTCATACATTTTCCTTTTCAGAACTACCTATCCTTCCCTTCCTTAAAAAGACCCTCCACACAGCATCATCATATTCATGGTGATTTCCATCCATATCTAATTATGCGAAATAACACTTTTTACGTGAGGTATCGTCCACGTCTTGTAAAATATTTTGATTTTTGTTAATATTGCAGTACATACACGTCGCGTCGCGAATACCTTTAAGAAATTAGAAAAACGCTCGTCAACTCGCTGCAATTGCTGCACGCACACTGGCATACTGACCACTGCCGGCACTGACTGCTGTCGCCTGTCGCGAGCGGGTGCGTATTTCCAATCCCTACGCGGGTTTGTTCCTCTGGAACGATTTCGGTCGAAAAATGGACAACGGATCACTTTTATTTTTGTGCGATTGATTTCGGTCCAAAAATGGACCACATTTCCTACCATTCGTAAAACATTTATTGTAATTATTTAAAACATTTTCTTGGCCAGCCGTTTATTATAACACGGAGCTATTGCAAATTGCAATGCTTTATCTATTTTGACCATAGATGTCACAAATCCAAACTCCGTAGGCTACTTTAGAACAATGCTAAAAAGAAATAAAAATCCTTTGCCTCTTAATCCCATTCCTACGTTCCTCCACCCCCCCCCCCCTTTTTCATAGATTTTAACTAAAAATATATATTTTTTTATTTTTTAAAGAAAATAACTTTATAATGTCACACTTTATTATTCACTATCATCAGTGGAAAGTTCATAATTGGCATAAATAACATCTTATTATTGTATTATTTTAAAATCTCTGATTTATTTATTTATTATAGCTTTTGTAAGGTGATTAAGAGCGTGTTCACACAGAGCTATAATATGCGTGGGATGGCGTATTTCGGCATATCGCTCGCCGTACATTCCAAATTGGAAAGTATGGCGAGCGATATGCTGAAATACGCCATCCCACGCATATTATAGCTCTGTGTGTGAACACGCTATTATGCATAACAATACCTAACGCGGTTCAGTCACTAGCGCAACTGAATCACGGTAGGGATTGGAAATACGCGAGCGGGCGAGCGACGGAGCATGATAGGTGTGGCGAGGGCGGCTGCGGGGCGTGGGGGCGCGCTGTGTGCTGTGTGGGAACACGCTCTTGCATATCGCTATTTCGTACGTAGAATATTTAGGTACTTAGGAAGTCATTTCTTGTTATCATCTGTGACTTTTTTGTCACGATTGGCCGCCCCTAATATCTGGCCGCCCTAGGCCCGGGCCTACATAAGCCTAAGGGCAAATCCGCCTCTGAATATAAAGTAATTATAAATATATTGAATAGTGTTTTTTCTGAAATAATTATAAAAATATTACAAGGCGTTTTTAGTTCAGTTGAGTGGTTTTGGTTTCAGTCTGTATTTGGTGTCAGTATATTATCTATTTCTGATCACCCTATGTTTTGTATCCAGCTTTTTATTTGAGATTTAAATGTAAAATTATTATGATTTAAGATTTTCACTTCCAAAAGTATTTTTGTTTTTTGTTTTTGTGGTGTTATGCCATGTTGCGCTAACTCCTTCTTTAGCCAATGTTTCGGACAACGTTAGAGTGTCCATCATCAGGGCAGATGTAAAATTATTGTTGTGAGTTTTGAATAAGAGTAGGATTTTGTTGTAGAGTTTAGTATCGTAGACTAGAAAGCTTTTTTGCCGAAATGTTGTGTTTGTAGTTGCTAAATAACACATTGTTACATCTCTGCACATACTTACTACTCAGTATGTACCATGCGCAGAGAGGTATGAAGAAAGCGTGCGAATCACACGTAAAGACCTGCAACTGGCTAATAAACTTGAAAATCATTTTATAACAAATGTTCACAACGCAGAACATGCTCTACAATTTCAACGTGATTTGACCGTTTATATGGCTCGTTACCAAGAGTCATATAAAGAAGTCACAAAAAAAACAGCCACAGAGATTGACAACAGAATATTTGTTTAAATCGAGTAAACCTGAAAATTTGAAAAGAAATATTCCCCAGGCTCAGGATATCTCGAGTGATGAAAGCGATGTCGTACCAAATGTGGGTAAACGGGTTTGTCTATTATCTGATAGTGAATAATCTCTGTTTTGATTTATGTATAAGTTTAGACAGCACATCTGTTTCTTTAATAGTCAGTTTCTCTGATAAATCGGTTTGAATCGAATTGTAAAAACATCTGTGCAGTAAACATATATAACATTTCCGACAGTCAATTCTGGCACACAAAAGAGTTAAATGATTTTTTGTATATTTCTTCCTTTTTTTTAATCTTTGAATTTTTTGTCAAGTTTTAGTTCATTCCCTTGCATATTTAGGATTTTTTCCATTACTTACATCGTGATTTCTTGACATTGGCCCCTAAAACAAAAATAAAGGTCACACTGGTAAAAAACGAAATAAAATTGAGACATTTTATTTAAAAAAGTATTTTTATTATATTTATGGTAACATTATAATTATCAAGATGTCTTTAGAGAATGTTTTAGTGTAATTATTTCCAGAAGTAGAAAATAAATACGAATAATTACTATCTAATAATTATAATAAAATGACATTTATTACTGAGGTTTGCTTTAAAAATAACTTCCAAATTATGATAATAATAATATTTTATCATATTTATAAACCAAAAATGGTTTCTAAATTGTTACATATTGTAATATTTAAAAAAAAAAAATTACAATATAACTGAATTTTAATGTCTTTTAAAATCAAAGCAAATTATAATATTTGTATATTTTAAAACTAAGTAAATGAGTGCTTTGGGAACAAATTGACACAGTTAACTATACTGGCCGTGAAAAATGGAACTAAAGACATCATATTCTTCATTATTCGGCTGCAAAATTTTTCTTGATATTTTGAAGGTTTTTTTAATGACGTTTTTTTAGTGCCTTCACAAAGTATTTTTCTCCAGGTTTTACCATTCGTGGACTTAAAACCCATAAAATGCCCGGGATAATTTCAATATAAGGACGAGTTACCACCAGTTGGCATATACCCATGAGAAGAGTTAATTCTATTTCATGGCCAGTATCATCTTTATGCGATTATCTATCTACATAAATAAAAATGTAAATGTTCATTTTTTGAAAATATTAAATCTCCGAAAGTTCTTCACAGATTGCTTTGAAATTTTGACACAACGTTGTATTCAAATACGCGTGTCTTATATACATGTATTATAAAGATTCTAACTGGTAAAACTTGTTTTTTTTTAAAACAGCGCCATCTGTTGGACAAACAATCTTTTTTTGTAAAACACCACCATATATCTGTTGGTCGTAAAACCAACATGCGCTATTGTTTCTCTATCTGCAAAGATAAACTGAGCCGCAATAAAAATGTAAGTGTTCATTTGTTCAAACAAGTAAAAACATGTTTTTTTTTTTTTTAAACAGCTCCATCTACTGAACGTAAAAGCAACACACGTTATTGTTTCTCTATCTGCACAGACATTTGTTTTTTTTTTGCTGCTATCTTTATGTAAGATCCTAAGATTCTTCCCAGACTAAATGCAATTTAAATAGTATCTAGGATAAATATATCCATTTTTATTTTAAAGTGCGACATCTATTGAATTTGAAAGTCCCTAATATTGTCTTCAATGATTAAATATTACAATTTGAGGTTTTACTCACGAAATTGATCCAAAAATAAAACATTATTATATTAATTGATCTAAATGAAGCCAAGTTCAGGAATTTACTTTGCACTGGTATCACAATATCTACAGTGGAGATGCCACCGAATGAAAAGTTAAGTGTGTCAATCTGTATTAGGTGTAGAATAAAGAATAACACTACAAGTCCCTTCAAAACATATGTTTCATTAAGCCTAAAAGTCCAGCACTCCGTCTCACTTACACTCGTCTGACGACATAGATCTCCATCCCATTTTGTAAACACAGCATTGTATTGGAAATTAAAGCCTCGATTAGGCAAATATTTGAATCACAAAACACGGCCCACAATGCATTTCTTGTGTTATTCTTTATTCTGTGGGATTAGGTATGTCCATAAGGCAAAAGGTGTTGTACATATTTCAGTGATGCACAACCCGCAGACCTATTTATTGCAGCCCATTTGGCTTATTATAAAATATCAAAAAGTTGGTAATTTTAGAGAAAAAAGAACTTTTCACAGATAATGACATCACAGGTAAACATTGTTTCATTGAATATTTAAGATAAAAGTTTTAATATGAGAACAAGGTAGTGGCAATGGGTACCAGCTCAATATTTTCGTACGGATCAAAGAATCCACTCAATTAAATAACGGCAATTGAACGGGAGCCGTGCTCATCCGATATGACTCGCCCGATAAGGCTCCCAACTTTCAGCGTAAGCATATGAATTATCGTACGACTCCTGATACCGGTGCGACGCCTCATATCACGAGAAAAATAAGATGCTAAGTAAATAGTAGGTGTAGGCACATATGTCCAATTCCAGATGTCGGACTGTCAGACACTATTCACGTCTTTGAGTATGCAATAACAATTAATACTTGGATAATTTTAATGCTTTTTTTAAATGTCTCCTGATAAAAAAAAGAGTAACCGTTCAATTGAGCCGTGGTACAGTTTACCGGGAGTCGTAAGAATACGGCTCATCAAAAAGAGCTAGCTACTTCTAACAAAAATCTTAGAAGAATTTTTGCCGTTACTTTATTTAATTCGTCAAAACTTCAACAATTAAACCGTTCATCAACAGATTAACAGAATCTAGCAAAACCAATTTGTTCTATAACCAGGATATAAATTTTTTCATTCAAATTCACAATCGTAATTATTGGGATCAATCAAAATTTGCTCTGCGATCGACCGTTTGGGAACCCTTGGCATAGTATTATACAAAAAATTTTTGAAACTAGGAAAATTAGGTCTATATTTGTAAAGGTTGTGCATCACTGACACCGGTGTAAGACTATTTAACCTCCTGTTGAATGACGAAGCTAAACAAGAAGAGACTCCAGATGTTTATCGAGAGTTTCAAAAGCTTGCTTGTTTCTGAACACATTCATTTTGGCAGTTACCTTCTTCTTGAGCAGTGTGGGATGAATTTCTGATATATTTTTGAGGGCATCTGAAAAAAAAAAAGAGAAAATAAATTTTTTAAATTCATCGCGAAAATAACATCCACTATGAAAAGTAGATTACAGTTTGCAACAAAAAATTTTACACAATTATAGCAGAAAGTTATACTCTGAAACAAAAAAAAAACTGTAGAAAAATAACCTTTGGCATCATGAAATGGATTTTTTGCAATGTAGACTTTTAAAATATAAATACATATATGAAACAAGGTTACTTTGTTTGAACCATCATATATTTTTATAAACGCCGATCGGTTTGGAACAACCATTCCTTCCTCAGAGTAAAATACACTAATTTGACATTACAAAACAATGGGTAAACATTAGTACAATACAAAGTGTTGAAGTGGGGGTGGACTAGGGATTAGTGAAGATTAGGGGGAGAAGAGAGAACGGACGGTGAAAGGGAACATGTCTAAGATGGGACTGTAAACAAAGTAATATTGTTTCATTTATTTATAATGGATCCACAAAGTTAAAGCTACATTCAAAAGATTTAAAAAATAATTAACATATATAAATAGATTTATTCAAAGATAATAAAAATAAAATAAAAACTAAAACATGAGAGAAAACAACCGCTACTGGTGTTGGTTTGCGACCAACTGTTGTTCACATAAATATTGCACAGGACACTATTACACATTGTCAAATTTCAAAGTTAATTTTCAAGTTCTGTTAAAGTTCTTTTCAGGTTCTGTTATTATTTCAGTTCTGTCAAGTTACTGGCCTATAATGATATAATAACAGAACTAGGACTTTCATGGAACCTGAAGATGGACGTTGAAATTTGATGAATCGTTCAAATTCTATGAAACAACCCATCCTTAATAGAGTTTACAAAATGAGACCATTCGATTTTATCCATCCTAGATGAAGCAAACGTGTCCAAAGGAATCGGAAAACGGACGTGGCTTAAGGAAAGACGGTTGGATGGTCGAAACTTTCAACACTTTTCTATCGTCAACGACGGTGAAAAGGTTATAGATTAGATATGATTAGGTAGATTGGTTATACGTCCCGACAACACATTGACAATGCGCTATCGGTAAAAAAATGAACTGCACAATCAGACAGAAATTATGGACAAAACTGGACGGCTCCGCCATAGTTTAAATGGTTTTAAATGACAACACCAATATAGTTGGAATGAAAAATAATGTTAATTAAAAAAACACTATGGCCCGAGTGAATATTTTTCACATTTATATCAATTACAATAAGGTCCCGTAGTAAGCATTCAAAGACGGTTTGGAAGGGAGATATATAAATACGAATGTTAGAGGGAGCACGCTAATATTAAAATCGATAATAATTAAGCGAAAATGGTGAAAATGTTTAATAAAAAATGACTCGTTTTAAATATAGCAAAAATCTCTCGACAAATGCTTTAGTTGCATTAAAAGATACACTGTGAATTTTTTCATACTCATAACATATTAAATAACAGTACAAAACGTGTTTTTAATAATTTTCGGAGCTTATTTTGCGATTTTATCTATCGAGGAAATTTCATATAATTACCGTTTCGACTTAACAAATTTATAGATATTATTTTTAAAATATTATAATTTTTTGGACCTTAAAAACATAAAAAGTTAAAGAGAAACATGTTATAAATCGAAAGAAATTGGAAATGCGGGGGCTTAAGGTCATTTCATAAAATTTCTTAAAAAATAAATTATGACTCTACTTTTGCGACCAATATAAATCAATGTCCAGTGTTTTTACTAGTGTCCTCTGTGTGCAAAGTCGTAATTTTTTTAAATAAAAGTGTATTTATCAGTGTGACCTGTTTTCTGAATATGTTTATAAAGAATAAAATTAGACAGTCAATTCATAATAAATTGTACTGGGCCCTTGAGGTGATTCTTCACAAAAGCTATACAAATTTTCCAATTATTATTATTAAATAGTATTCAGAAATCACTTCCAGAAATGTAAAGGAGAAAGGAGATGATTTTAAAAATAAATTTTTAAGTCAAACATAACCTCACATTTGAATCTACCATAATTTATTCTAAAATCGGTGTTGCCATAGTAATGAAAATGTTTAGTTGCATTTTAATAAATTTGTGGAGTCAATTATTATAAAGTAACAGACCCAATATTTGATTTTGGATGTTCTCGTCAGAGTCGTCGAGGTGTATGAGCATGCTGCTGTAAACGGCCTCCAGGTGGGCGCTGAAGGTGACAATGTCGTATGGCCGAGGAGCCGCCATGAACAGGATCGTCAGCGTCTGGATAGATGCCAGGCGAACTTTGTCGTTGTTATCGTCGAGGCGTTTCATTACCACTGGAAATACAATATTCTATCACTATTTCATTCTAAATAATACATCTAAACAAAACATGAAATAGAATAAGACACGGAAAATAAAAAGATAACGGTCGCAACTGGGAATCGAAGCCAGGATCTCAGCCTTATTGGGACAACTCCTCAATCCACTCGGCCATTGTGACCTAAGTTTTTACAACATTTTTGTCAATCTCATATTTCAAATTCAGAATTAACAATATTGTCTTCAACTAATTTTTCCCATACTTTTGACTGCTATCATTTAGAATGATTATAAAGTTGTAATGAATTTATTTGTAACCTAGATAGTGTCTTGGATAAACAAATCCGATATTTATTTATATGGGACACCTATCAGCTCTTTCTACAAGTCCAGAATTAATATTCAATAATCCAACATAATATTATTGTATTGAATTTATAAATTGACAAAGCTTTGTAAATAAGAACATATCAGCGGTTCACAGCCGGAAGTCAACTAGTCTTGGCGTTATAACTAACATGACCACCCGCCCCGTTGTCCCACGGAAAGCATTTAGTGACAATAACCTTTAATATCCATAGTAAGTAACATTTTAAAAGTGTGAATGATCTCTAAAGGGTGTATTTTAAAATATGTTTTTTTCATCCAGTTTCCATATTTTGAGTCATCTTTTCATATGGATACGGGATGAAAAAAAGAATGTGTTCTATTTTGGTACCATATTTCGTACAATTTAAGATGGCGGACATTATGTGACATCTGTCGTCTCTCAGTTTTACGAAACTGTATTTTACGTGGACATGTTATTATTATTATTATGTAATGAGCAGGCAGCATTCTGCTGATGCGCTCATATCTGATTTCACAACAAGTTTGACAGTAATTGAGTTGTTTTATGTTTGAACTAAGTCCTTTCTTCTCTCCAAATGTGAATCCAATAGAGCTTTGAATTGATTTATATTTGTTGCATCGATGACATGTTGTGGGAGTTTGTTCCAAGCATCCACTACTCTATTTGCAAGGAAGTGTTTTCTAGGATTAGATGCAAAAGGCGTTTTGGTAATTTTTGAGTGTCCACGGAGATTTATATTTTTATTAGTAGTGAAGATTTCTTGGATGCTAGGGCAACTGTAATGTCCAGATAAAATTTTGAAAGTCTCGATCAAGTCACCCCTTTCTCTTCTTTCTTGTAAGGTTGGTAATCTTAGTTCCTTGAGTCTATCTTCGTATCGTAGATCTTTCAGAGCTCTTGGTATTTTTTGTGAAACGTCTCTGTACTATCTCCAACAGATTTATATCCTTTGCGAAGTAAGGACTCCATATTTGGAAAGCATATTCCAGGAGAGGTCGCACATATGTTTTATATATTTTTAACATCATGTCCGGTGTTAGGTCAAGAAAGGTTTTCCTGATTAGATATGTTAGTGAATTTGCTCTTTTCACAATTCCAGCGATGTGTGGTTCCCATTTCAAGTCCTGTGATATGGTAACTCCTAAGTCTTGTTGTAATGTCACTGCTTTTAGAGGTGTTCCATTAAGTTTGTAGGCAAGTGTAGGGTTAGTTTTTCCAACATGTAGGACAGTGCATTTTTCGACATTGAGTTTTAGAAGCCAATCATTTTTCCATTGATATATTTCGTTTAAATCGTTTTGCAGTTGGTTGTGATGAGTGTGTGGGTTGGCAAAGAATTTTGTATCATCTGCAAAGCAGCTGGAGTCTGATTTTATTATATTATGCAGGTCCGTGATGTACAAAATAAACAGAACTGGACCGAGAACTGATCCTTGAGGGACACCACTGGTCACATTTCGCTCAGATGACAGTTGGTTGCCAATTCGAACTTGTAATTTTCTCTCAGTGAGGAAGGATTTGATCCATTCGAGAAGTCGTCCTCTTATACCTAGGAATTTAAGTTTAGCCAACAGTCTATTGGTTGGAACAGTATCGAAGGCTTTCTCGAAGTCGAGACAAATTACGTCAGTGGGAATCTGTTTGTCCCACTCGTTTGTCCAGTAATCTATGTTAAGAATGAGATTGGTAATCGTGGATCTTTTTGGCACAAATCCATGTTGTTTGTTTGAGATTATGTCAAGTTTGATCAGGAATGAGCGTATCTCGTCCACTATTATTCTTTCCATGGTTTTGCAGATAATACTAGTCAAGCTTATAGGTCTGTAATTTGCTGGTTTGAGTTTATCACCTTTTTTGTAGATGGGTGTAATTATAGCTCTCTTCCAATCTTTAGGGAGTTTCTCATCTAAAAAGGATTGTTGCATAACCAGAGCTATGGGATGACTATGGGAGCTATGGGAGCTATGGGATGAGAGTTGCTGCACACTTTTTGAGAACAATAGCAGGAATATTATCAGGGCCAGTAGCGCTATCTTCTCATAACCCCTTCAAAATATTCTCAACTGCTGATGGAGTGAATTCTATTTCGCATAGTGAACTATCTACATACACATCTTGACTAATAGTTGGTATACTGGTGTCATTGACATTGACATAGGTTTTTTCAAATTGTGTTGCAAAGATGTTCGCTATGTCTATCTCGCTGGTAACTGTTTCGTTAGAGAAGTTATATAGTATGGTTGGAGTAGACACTTTTGAGGCAATCTGTTTCCTTATATAACTGTAAAATGGTTTCTGTCCGCTGTCAATCAATTTTTGCTCAAAGTTTTTTCTGGTATTTCTTAGTTGCGACACAAGGTAGTTATTTTTCAGTTTATAATCTCTGTAATACTCATTTTCAATCTCATTTACATTCCCCATGTGTTTTCTGGATAATCTATAACCATCCCAGGCTTTCTTTTTCTCTTTAATCAATGCTAGTATGTGTTCATGTTGCATGCTTTAGTTTTTGTTTTAAATATTGATAAAAAAGACTCTGATTGTGAAAGTGTATTAGTGTCCTTTATTGTAAGTTTCGCATGTATTTTAAAGGCAAATGACAGATGCATTCATGTGATCTACGGTCATGTCCAAGGTGTTGCCATTTTTGATTATTTAGTACCATCTCAAAACAGATGTTACCATTAGAGATTTGTGTAAGGCAAAGATTCCTGGCACATTTTGTACATGGGGACACTTTTTCCTCGTGAATATATTAGACAGAAGGCAATACATAATGTACATCTACCAAGTTTCAAAACTATCACACTTAATTCTACCTCAAAAGCTAGGCTATTACGTAAGTAAAATATTTATTTTTAATAATTTTGGATACCCGGGTAAGTTTTATGGAGGTGTTCGTGGCTGAAGCAATTCTTCTTCTTGGCCAGCTTGGTAACGCAGCAGATGGCCCTCAGTGAATAGAGTCGCGTGGCTTTGGAGTTGTCGTCTACCAAACCAACCAGCAGCGGCAGGAGCTTCTCCGTGTGCGGCTCCAGACTCTCTTTCGAAGGAAACAGTTCCACTTGCTGAAAAAATAATATTTGACGTTATAGTTACTTCTAATAGCGACAAAAGGGTCATGACTCAATTTATTAAGAGTGGGAGTCACGTTACCAGCAAAATATTTTCATACAGCTCAAAGAGTCGACTTAATTGAACGATGGCTCAATTGAACGACGGCTCAATTGAACGACGGCTCAATTGAACGACGGCTCAATTGAACGACGGTTCAATTGAACGACGGCTCAATTGAACGACGGCTCAATTGAACGACGGCTCAATTGAACGACGGTCAATTGAACGACGGCTCAATTGAACGACGGCTCAATTGAACGACGGCTCAATTGAACGACGGCTCAATTGAACGACGGCTCAATTGAACGACGGCTCAATTGAACGACGGCTCAATTGAACGACGGCTCAATTGAACGACGGCTCAATTGAACGACGGCTCAATTGAACGACGGCTCAATTGAACGACGGCTCAATTGAACGACGGCTCAATTGAACGACGGCTCAATTGAACGACGGCTCAATTGAACGACGGCTCAATTGAACGACGGCTCAATTGAACGACGGCTCAATTGAACGACGGCTCAATTGAACGACGGCTCAATTGAACGACGGCTCAATTGAACGACGGCTCAATTGAACGACGGCTCAATTGAACGACGGCTCAATTGAACGACGGCTCAATTGAACGACGGCTCAATTGAACGACGGCTCAATTGAACGACGGCTCAATTGAACGACGGCTCAATTGAACGACGGCTCAATTGAACGACGGCTCAATTGAACAGGAGTCATGAGCTCAGAGCGTATGAGCAGTAAAAATGTTGTGCTCGCCCGAAACGACTCGCCAGGTACGGCTCTTGGTACTGGTACGCCGCCTCGTACGACGAGAAAATAAGATGCTAGGTAGTTAGTAGGAGTGGTTCAATGGTAGAAGATATCACGGACGCCCGAGGAATACTTAACGCAACATCTCTGCACTGGAATGAGTTACGCAGTCGAATTAAAGTCAATGTAATGTAGTTTTTTAACAGTAACATTGTGGTGATACATACATGGGAAAGAAGTCAGAGACGCCCGAGAATGACATTAGCAATGGCGAAGAGTTGCAGGGTACACTAGTAATCTATAAAAGGCGAAGACAAAGCGGTAGAGTAAGTATTTGTGAGGAGGGGGTGTTAAACATCTTTAATTTAACTACAAACCACAAACCTTTGTGCATTTGCCAAAGTCAACATCATATGTGTCCTGGTTGAGCAGCTCGCTGTCCTGAAGCACGGCGCACAGGCAGCAAACGGCCGCAGTTCTGATGGATTCGGCCGTCTTGCCCGCCGCCCACACCAGGTTGGGTCTTATCGCATCTGATGGGATATAAAAATAACGTCAGATCAATGGCCTTCAACATGCGCCAACCCTATTCTTCGTCAAGTACTGCACAAGCTTAGATCCAATCGATGATCTAATTTATAAATTGCAAAACTGTGAAAAGGCAGCTCTTTATTTAATTATTATTATGCATGAGAAGTAATTTTAATTTTTTAAGTGAATCTATGTCTTTAGGGGCAAGGGCTTCCACCAACAGCGGAGACAGCAGGTGGAGATTAACCTAATGCAGGACCTACCTTCTAGAATGACGTTAAGAAACGACTGCAGATAGTATTCTGAGGCCAGCTCCAAGTTTTCATCTCTATTTAGAAGCACGGAGGATAGACTGGTAAACAACTTGAGCTTCACCTCGGGATCTATGTCTTTAGAGGCCAGGGCTTCCACCAACAGTGGAGACAGCAGGTGGAGATTTAAACCTAAGGCAGGACCTGAAATCAAATGTGTCTTAGGATATCTACATTTTATAATTCGTAATATCATCAACGGAAATCCATCATAAATTCATCGTAAATCATATTTGACCACTTTTCGGGAGAGACAAAAAACTAGCAATGATTTAACCTAAACGGAAGGCAATTGAGATGCGCAGTGATACTATTTTCAGTGTAAAACTATTCACTTACATTTCTATTAAAACTATTCACAAAAATTTCTATATTAATCCAACCGATGTAGGTTTATTACCGCCATCGAATAAAAAAAACTTGTTGTCGATGGCAATCCATCACCGCGTAAGTCATCCTGCAATGCCATTCAATGGCGGTAATAAACCTACAGGCTTGTAGGTTTATTACCGCCATCGAATAAAAAAAACTTGTTGTCGATGGCAATCCATCACCGCGTAAGTCATCCTGCAATGCCATTCGATGGCGGTAATAAACCTACATCTATATTAATCCAACCGATGTAGGTTTATTACCGCCATCGAATGGAATTGCAGGATGACTTACGCGGTGATGAAATATTGAAATCCTATAGAAATATTGAGATTTAAAAATATAATAACTTTGTTCTACTTATTTTTTTGGGGACTTATTTATTAGACTGGTGAAGACTGTGAGGACGATTATTAGATGTCCGATCTAGGTATATAATTTATTATAAGTGGAACAGGAGTGGAGAGGAGAGACAAAGTCCTCTTCCCTCGTGGGGCCTTCAGGGAATCGAGGAGTGGAGAGGAGAACTGAGGCCACCTACATCAACTCTTCCCTTGTGGGGCCTTCAGGGAATGGAGAGGAGAGATGAGGCTCTCTTCCCTCGTGAGACCTTCAGGGAACTAAGAGGGATTGGTGAGGAGTATTGAAACCTGAGAAGATACATTGTAGAACTAGAAGACATAGCCACATATACAATGAAAACCCTGGTGAACTTTATAAAAGGCACCGGTTACTGTTATAGGAATGAGGTAAAATGGGTAAAAAGAAAGGTAAAATGGGAGATAGTACAATGGGCCTATGTCCTAAGTGTTCCCGGGAACTACATGTCTCCGCTCTATATAAAAAAAATTATAAAATATAAATGGAACAAAGTTATACATTTTTTATCACATTTTACTAAAACGCGAGTATTTCTATTGTGATTTTATTTTATGAGTTCTCACAGAATTTTTATTGAACTTATAATATCAGTTGTACCACTTCAGCTGTATTAATTTTGTATATTCATGTACTTATTTTACTACTACGACTTTATAATTACATTTACGTGCATTAATTGTTATTATTTCCAATATAATACAGATATCCTCCTGTATACACAACGGTATACTTATGATTCCATGTACAAAAAAAATATTTAATACAATATGACATACATGCAATGTAATTGGTTCTCCCAAAACTATTGATTGACAAAATGACAGCAGAATGAAAGCATGACACCTCTTTGTTGTTAATTTAGGGAATACATTATTAGTTTTTATTTTCAATTTCACAAAGACCCAAAAATTAGGAATCCTGAGGATTATTATTATTTTAAGAAAACAATAACTTTATTAACTCTCGACAGGCCAAGACGCCAAACAAAACGTCTGTAACCAAGTGGGTCTTCCGACGACCTCATGCATTTTTCTGTCTTATGGGCTTTTAAACTATAGAAATCCCAATTATTCAGTCAATTATTAATGGTAACAATTATTTGCGCAGAAATTCTAAAATGATATGTCAAGTATTTAAGCTAATATAAGGAGGATAGTAATTACTACCTACTCCCCCACTTGGCTGCGGGATAGTTAACATCACTTTTATTTTTTATACCTATTGCCGACAGGTTTCGCTAAAACAGTAGATTCTTCAGGGAAGAATAATATGTACTCTACTAAAATCTATACAAGTGTGATGAAGACAGATGCGTTAACAGTGGGCAGTGGCAGTTTGTGGAGTTGAAAAGTGGGGAAATAATTGAATTGAAATAATGTGGTTTTAGTATTATGTATGTATGAGGGGATACCCAAAAGAAATCCAACTGATGTTGCGGGTGGTGTGAATTTTTTGGTGATGGTTGTTTTGAATGCTTGTCGTTCTTGCCATTGCTGATTTTCGTGAAAGCGCACGGCTGTTTTGAAAACTGGCACAGAAACTCTTGAAATGTTAAAAATGGCCTACGAGGATGATGCTACAGGAAAAATATCAAATTTGAGAACTAAAAATGTTTGTGGTTGTTAACCCGGAGGCTGCCGTGCGCATCTATGTTTGATTCAAGATTCCGGGCCCTCGCTGCCGCGCGCAATCATACGTGATTTTAATTTCATCTTGCGATATCTCGGAACTTTCTGTATAGATGGCGCAAAACTTGGGCTTAAAAAATAATTTGAACCTTTATCTAGCGACATCTCTACACAGATGTGACAAATGATTTTGTTTATATTATGAATGACCTCGTCAAACTGGAGACTACAATATTTCCCCTCTCAGTGTTTGAATTCCCCGCGCGCGCGTAGTTGTGTTAGTGAATCACGTGGTTCCTTTTTATCTCGACGGTTCGCGAATAATTAGAATCTGCAACGAATCGTGGTTCTAACGTTATTATTTTAACAAATTGTTTTTTATTAACTACTCATATTTTTAGTGCAAATAAGTTTTGTGTTAATCAACATGTTTTGTTATTTTAAATGAAATAAGTTGTTATATCCGCCTTTCGAGTGAAAAAATAATCATATACATTTTATTTTAATTATCTGTGTTTAGAAACTAATTATTGTGTTAATTTGTCGTTTTTCCTAATATTTTTTTGTGTAACCCTCTATCATGGCTCGACGCGACTTGTCTGATGACCAAATAAGGGAATATTGTCTCTTTCTTATATCTGTTAAATTCTTTTACTGTACACAACAACATAAAAAATTCAGGTATGAGCTTCTCCGATTATCAGTTATGTGTGATAAGACAATCGCAAAACACCTCAAAAATACTCAACTCGACTCAACTCCTCATTCGTCTCATCATGACACACCATTACGTCTGAGCCAATACCGGTAACATCAAAACAATCCAAGCCATACAGAGCCGGCCATGTTTGTGCGAATACAAAACAACAAAGCCGCGGAAAAATGGCTCGATATGTGTTCCCAGTGTAATGTGGCATTGTGTATTCATTCCTGTTTTTAAGTCTACCATTCGAATAAAAACTATAAACATAATTAATACGATAAGAAACTGTAAATAAAAGTTGAATAAATAATGAAGTTTTAAACAATAATATTATCACAAGTGAATCGTGAAAAATGGTGAGCCGTCGCAGAGGTCCCACTTCAGAGACGTGACTACTGATATTACTATAGTATGTCTGTATGTGTTGGTGAGATTACTGATTTGATAATGGCGGCGGGTCGAAGTTTGTTGATGTTTCATAGATAGTTTTTATTCGTGAAATAATGCATCAATTTATAAAGATATCTTGCTTAGACTTTTCAAGAGTGTAACGTAAACAAGTTTTTTTTGTTTTGGTAATAATTTACAATCTCTAAGTGCTGAGGATAATAAATAATTACCAATATAAAAAATTCTAAAAACCCTTGGCGTGAGAGTATCTATTATGTGTTTACATTCGGGCAGCAAAAGGGTTAAATGAAGGACAAACTCTGAATGGACGACTCCTCTCACATCAAGAAAACAAATCAACATTGTCTTGATGTTTGATATCACTAGACTAGCTTTTTTTGAAGTCTTCTATTAGATTGATTGATTTGGAGTCTTACATTGGATTGTCGCTTTGTTTCAGGGTTTTACCGGGTTTGACGGCCTTGGATAAAAATTTTGCGTCGTTTGGAAGTCACGAAAATCAGCCATCTCATAAACGACGAGCACGCAAAACAAACTATAATAATAATGGTAATTAAACTATTAAGAACGAACAAGTTAACAACCCACATTAAACGTCAAACTATAATAATAAAGTAAATTAAACTATTAAACAAAAAGTTGACTACCCACGTTAAACGTCAAACTACAATAATATTGTAAATTAAGCTATTAAAAACAAACTAATTAACTATTTACGTTAAATGGCAAACTATAATAAACAACGGGCATGAGCCTAGCAAAGTGGTCAAAAAATTTTCAATGACTATAATAAACAATGAAAGAAAAGAAGAAAAAAAAAAACAAATTAAACGATTAAAAACGAACAAGTTATCTGTCCACGTCAAACTATAATAATAATGTAAACTAAATTATTAAAAAAGAACAAGTTAACTGCCCATGTCAAACTATAATAATAATTATGTGCACTATTAAACATTGACAAGTTAATCACTCGACACACAAAAAAGTCAACTGCAAATAATTCTGTGTACATTCAAAATAGTCGTACCTACTCTGCCCGAACTGCAGAATACATCACAAATTCAATCTTAAATGATCGGTGCTACTTCGGAACTGTTTAATGTTTGAGGCGTGCCTCCAGCTAAACCAGACATGAACATATCGGCTACTTTCATTTTGATTCCATGTGACTTCCCCACCCTCTTGCGCCTGTATGAAATCAGAAACTCTCTGAGGCAGGCCCTATGCCTGCCTCCTGATGTAGTTTGGTAAGTTCCTACTGCGTTGTGTAGAGTGCCCTGTGTAGTAGCTTGTAGCTCAGTGAGTGGGAATCGCATGAGGCCAGCTACCGCGCACTGGTAGCTAATATATTTGTTATAATGATGAGTTACATATTATAAAGACAACCAGTCCTAGAAAAAATCGTTTGAAATAGCTTTAATAAGACTTCTATAATTTGTAAATCGGTAACATTTGAATAGAAGTATCTCAGGCTCGCTTTTACTATAATTAAGAGTTTTTCTCTTTTCTTCTCTGTTTATTTAGGGGAGGCACAATCTCCCCTGCCTCATGGCACAAACCACCGCTGACAGTGGGTAGCTAAAAAACGGATCGAACCCCGGAGAAGGAAGTAGGTAGAGTTTTTTGTAACCCAGTGTTAATGAATCTGTAACACATGTATAGATTTTAATAGAGTATTTTATTGCCCTGAAGAAGCTACGGCTATAGCGAAACCTGCTAGGCAATATATATAAGAAAAATAAAAGTGATGTTAACAAGGCTATTATTTAATTTTAAATGTGTCTGCTTCATATGAAACATGTTGTTATTCACATATACTAACAGCCTTACTAAAAAATGTGGTGAAAATTTTATTAAATTGATAAACGACCGTGTGTGTGAAAATCTTACTAATTGAAATGTAAAATAGAAACTGGCATAAAATAGTACATGGAAAGATACGATGGGGCGTAATTAAGTTTGCGGAATGGGTAGGTAGGTGATTAGTGGGGGTGTCGCTGAATTAAGTACTAATTGAGCAACTCATTATTAGTATAAATAATGGGTTTTATCATAATTAGGTCATTAGCCTTTGAGCTATAGTCGACCAAACAAGTCAATCACGGGGAGAATTGTGAATATGGAGAAAATCGAGTTCCGCGCTGTTATAAAATTCCTTACCAAGCAAGGAAAATCAGTTCAGATCATACTGGAAGAGAAGTCATCCGTTTACGGGGTCTCTTGTCCAAGTAAAACTATGGTTAACAAGTAGCATATCCTCTTTAAACAAGGCAGGGAGTCGCTTGAAGACGACCCACGGCCAGGAAGGCCTATCGAGGTGACCACTCCGTTAATTATTCAAAAAGTCAAAATATTAATAATAGAAGATGCCCGACTAAAGAAGAAACAGCTCGCAGAAATGGTTGGAGTATCAGATACAACCATTTTCAAAATTCTTCACGACCATCTTGGCATAACTAAAGTCAGCGCAAGATGAGATCAAATGACCGAGAATGCTCACGCCGCCAACAGCGCGTGGAGTGTTCTCGTGCATTTTTAGACCTTTGTAAGGAATACAAAAATGGAGTGTTGGCTCAAATTGTTACTGGTGATGAAAGTTGGTTCCATCATTATGAACCTGAGTCTAAACAGAACTCTATGCAGTGGCACAAGAAAGGCACACCACCACCCAAGAAGTTTAAGGTGTCACAATCGGCTGGGAAAATCATGGTGACAGTCTTTTGGGACTCAGAAGGAATCCTGTTGATCGATTACAAAGATAAAGGTGTTTCCATAACCGGAGTTTACTACCCTTCAATTCTACAGCAATTAAAGGAAGCCATCAAGGAGAAAAGAAGGGGAAAATTGACCAAAGGTGTCCTCCTTCTGCACGACAACGCGCCTGTACACAAGAGCCGTGTTGCGATGGCTGCCCTGCAGAAGATGGGCTTTGAAATTTTGCCACACCCACCCAACAGTCCTGACCTGGCTCCCAGTGATTATTACCTTTTTCCAAACTTTAAAAAAGAACTTCGCGGGAAAAAGTTAAAGTGATGAAGATGTGAAGGATGCAGTTTTGGCGTATTTTTTAGACAAAGACAAATCTTTTTTTTTGAGGATTATACATAAGTTAATTGAAAGATCCGAAAAATGTATTAGGGTAGCTGGTGAATATATTGAAAATGAAAAATAAATTTGGATTTTTATTTCCACTCCTTACCCCCCATTCCGCGAACTTAAAAACGTTCCCTCATATATACATTGTTTATACAGCCACAGAGGGTTGTTTATCTGTTGTACAAACTTGAAATAATAATAATTTCTAATTGAATTTCGGAATTTTTCCAAGCTATTTTAAATGTTTTGTATATTTATTCATTTTGAAGATGTCACAAAAACAAATACCATTTTAGAAACTAGATAAAATTACCTTCCAGATTTTGTATTTCAAATTTACTTTAATTTTTAAAAACAGCAATATTTTAATTTCAAACATTAAAAAAGCTTACCTGATTAAAAAAAAAATTGAAACATTGAAAATTTTAGAATTAGGAATTAAAAAGAACACAGACCTTTTATTTAAGAAATTTGCAAGAAAACTGTGGCTTCACTTTTTATCTCGTTCATACAATTAAAAATTATAATAATAATTTCCAGAGAATAACCAAAAAAATCAGACATTTTGGCAAAATATAAAAATAATTATTTTTTTCATTTGTATTTACCTACATATGCATAAGATATCTATGTTAAAAAGACATCAATTTTATGGAAGTTTTATTAAATTCACATGGTAAAAGTCAATAAAAAAAATAATTTATCTGAAATAACCTCACTTTTCCGGTAAAATATATATTTTTTATAACATGACATTATTAATAGATTAAGACTGACGAAAAATAACACAAATGGTAGTAAATACAAATATTGAATTATCCTTATATAATAGTGAATTGGTCATTGGAATAGAAATTATGAATATAAACATGATTTGAATCTCACATTTTCATTAATTTTGCGGGGAAACTGACGTGCATGACGCACATATAAAAGTAGCGCATGCGAATAAGCCTGCCAAAATACAATGTTATCAATTCTTTCGCAGCACAGTTAGAGATATTTTTTACTAGTAATATTTTGGAATAAAATTTGTACAGTCTTTGTACAATGTATAACAGAAACACCGGTTAATGGTTGTGAAGTGATTTTTTATTAGAAAATTTAGTTACACATTGAATAAAGCTCTGTTTTGAATTCTTAATAGTAAAAAATGTCTTATGCTGCGAAAGAGCTGGCAACGTAGCATTTTGGCAGACTGGAGTATGAGATTTGAAAAAGTGAGGTTATTTCTGACTTATTATTTTTTAATTCACTGTTACTGGGATATAAATATTAATGTATATTTCAAATTTTAAAATCTAAAAAGAAATTTTGTCTAGTTTCTAAAATCGTATTTGTTTTTTTACGATATCTTCAAAAAGAAGAAATATATAGGACATTTAAAAGACCTTGGAAAGATAACGAAAATCAATGAGAAATTTAAAGTTTATAGAATAAATAAACTACCCACTTCTGCTGTATAACCACCACTGAAAATCAATGAGAAATTTAAAGTTTATAGAATAAATAAACTACCCACTTCTGCTGTATAACTTTTTGTGGCTGTTTTAATTTTAGTTTATTGGTGAAGTATTTACATACACAGTTGTTTATCAAATGAATAAAATTTAGACCATGTATGAAATATGAAATAAGACAATAATTTACCAGTGTGAATCAAAATAGTATCCAGAATACATCTCTCAGGCGTGTAAAGGGTCCAGAGATTAGCGTCAGATGTGATATTTCCCAGGAGAGAAGAAATGTATTCGCAGAACAAGTCGTTGAGATGTGACCCACAATTAATTGTTGACCTCAGTTTCTCCAGAAGGCCTAAAACACATTAAAAAAATGTAACACAGTACAAAATACTGTACCTTTGAATTAATTAAGCACGAATTCTTACCTAAAAGGGTGAATATTTAATTATACTACCCTACCAACAGCTAAAATAGTCTAAATTAATTTTTAGTGGCTAATGGTAACACCACGGCAAATGCGCAGATGGACAGTTCGATTTACATGTGCTCAATCAATAGGCTGCCTGGTTGGGGTGACAGTTCAGCGTGTTATTTTCGATCCTTTATTTATTTATTAATTAATTAACGGACTTACGTCCAATATATTACAAAGCGACACGAGATTTGGTACAATGTACGATGCAAGAGTAAAGGATGGTATATAAAAGCAGAGACAAACAGGGAAAACATAAGAAAATAGAAATGAAATAGAAGTGTCAAGTCAACTCAAGACCTTGCTAAAACTAAAGTGATACAAAATATCCTCAATTGCAAGGTAAGCGACAAAAAACATTCTGACTTATACCAAAAAAATCAAGGTCTTGACGTGAGTTGACCATTCTACATATTCTGGACAATGGTGAATTATAAGCATAATTAGTCGAGTGTTGATTGAGGAAGAGCAGTTCTTTATTTCTGAGTCTACGAGAAGGTATATTGAATGAGATGAGTTCTAGTAATTAAGGTGAGTCAATAAAATTTTTGATAATTTTAAAGAAACAAATAAGATCAGATTTTTTCCGACGGTCTTCTAAAGGAGAAAGGTTTAGAATTTGTTCAATTTCATAATACGAGTAATTGCCTCTTTCTTTAATGGAATAAATCGGCTAAAACTTGGTGGGACTAACCCCCAAATCAAGTTAACTCTCCGTATATATTTGCCAATCGAAAAGATGGTAAATTCATGAGACTGAGTTTGTACCACGCGGTAGCAAGTTCCAAGCCTAAATTGGATAGACGGGACGTTTAACATCTATCTTAAAAATACGTCTAAGTAACCATTCCTCCTGTTTATGACTGAGCCATATTGGAATAATAATCTTCGATCAATTTTATTCCGTGGAGAGATTCTTAAGATCAGATTCCAAATTTTAAATCAATATGTTATGTATGCTATTATTACCTACATTATATAAAAACTAACTAACTAACCATCACGCCGTTTACCGCAGGGGTAAGCAGAGAGGACGGACCGCCAAACAACTTGGTCTTGGCACACACTTCTTGCCTCATTCACGTTAATACATACTCTTCTATTATTCTGACTCTTGACATGGCCCGACTCGAGTATCTGATTCACTTGATTGTGCCATGTCTTCATTGTGTTTATATTTGTACGAGGATGGCCCCTTTCAATCTCCAGGCCGTAGTTTGTAATTACCAAAGTGCTCACACGCTTTAATATATCTATACCGGATCTATTAACGTTCATTCCACGACAGCAAAAGCAATCCGGCGAGTTCTGTGTTGGGATGCATAGAATTTCTAAACACGTAGGACGGGTTGTTTCGGAGAATTTGAACAATTCTTCAAATTTCATTGTTAATTTTAAGTTCTATGAAAGATTTTTTCAAGTTTTCTTTTTATTTCAGTTCTGTCAAGCAATTAGCCTATAATAATATAATAACAGAACTTGAATAGAACTTTCACAGAACCCGAAAATGGAGATTGAAATTTGATGAATTGTTAAAATTCTGTCAGACAAACCCATCCTTAATTCATTTTCTTCATTGCCATTGTGGAAATGGAGAAAAATTACCATTTTAAAATTGAACAAAAAAATACTCCGATGGCATCGGCGACCATCAAAACGTATTCCCTTTTTTTTTTACCAAAATTTTCCATGAAAATCAAGAAAATTAACTGCGGTCACCGGTGACCGTCATGGCGCTATGGGAGAAAAATTACAATTTTCATTATGAGGTCACCGGTGACCTACATGGCGTTCAACGTGTTAATAACCTGCCTTTACTTACTAATAGCTTTTCAGCAGACTGGCAGACCAAGGGTTCTGTGGTCACGTGGCTCAGAACCTTAGAACTTGAACAGGGCCGGCCTTGTGCAGGTGCAATTGGAGAAGTTTGCTCCGGGCCAAGGTGCCGATTACCTAACATCTAATACAGCCCCCTTCAAGTTTTTTTAGCACCAGGGGCCGTTTATTTTAGGGCCGGCCCTGCAGACATGCATGATTTTAACAAGAAATTTAATTATAAGGTCGGCGTGTGCGATTTCGACATGTTATAAACTATCGTTATTATTTTTAGAAATTAGTCCCTTTGTTTAGTATAAAGAATACGAATTAATAGAAAAATCTTACACAGTGCTTTATGTTCTATTTCTGTTTCAGATGGCATTGAATAAACTGTGAAGATAATGTCAAACAGATCCTGAGCAACTTTACGGCAATCCTCTTTGCAGACATTCAAGATGCTCTCGCAAGTGTTCAGCAAATTTATTTGGTATTTATCCTGCAAATAAAAATATATTCAATTTTAATAATGATCATTAAAAATATCAAATATAATTCATTTATGTAGAACAGAAATAGCTGTGCCAATTTCACCAGAAAATTGTCATTGTTAGATGTGCCAATTTGCCAGAGCTTACCACTTAGAGTTATGCTGCATTAGTGAACAAATTTTCAGCTTTAACTTCTCATATCCGTATGGTAATCCAACAATAATATATGGCACACTACGGAAGTTGAAGGTTAAAGTAAATGAAGATTATATTCATTAGAAACTAATAATACCATGCATGATAGTGAAAAACTCCGTCCTGACTTACAGAGGCTTGTGATGCATAACCCCGACAAGTGGGAGCAAATATCAAGTGAAAAGCTCCATCCTGACTTACAGAGGCTTGCAATGCATAACCCAGACAAGTGCAAGCAAATATGTATCAAGCAAAAATAAATTACAGTCACCATTGATTTCATATGCCCTTTTGACTATTGTACTGTACTGCCTCAAACGCTAGAAGTGTAGTGTGTGGATAGGAAAGATACGGCACGATCAAGTGAATCAAATACTTGTGTCGGACCAAGTCAAGAATTAGAATAACGGAAGAGAATTTATAAGTGTGAATGAAGAAATGGCGTAATTAATATGTAGTTAGTAAAATAATTAATCAGCATGTTTTACCTTCCGGATCCTACAATGAAGCGGTTTTGAAAGTTTCCTAACTATTTTCTTAAGGTATCCGTCCTTCAGCTGGTCAGGTTTTGAACCTTTGATAATGTTAGCCAAGACCCCCAAGCACGGCCAATTGTCCACTTCTGTCTGTAGCAATTCCCACCAGACTTTGGGCTCAACGAAATAACCAAATAATTCTGAAGCACGGTAAATCTGTAAGAAAATAAAGCAAACAAAAAGATTAATGACCAATAAAACATATTTAAAATTTCTATTAATATTGAATATGCGAGAATCGATATAGGGGTCTTCCAGATGTGATTAGGCTTATTACCGGGCGCGGCTATTATAAATTTATGGGCGCATTTTCATGGGTGGGGGATACCCACATAGAAAGATTCCATGAGACTTAAGATGTTGCCTAATATGTATTGTAAATATGTAAACATTATGTATTTTTTTAAGATGGGAACATCCAAAACAAATTGGCATTGCGGTGTATTGTGATTACCTGTGTAATTTATGCATAAATGTAGGCATTGAACTGACAAAGGAAAGTTGAAAATAGACCAAATGCAGTAGAAATGAGATCCCGATAAAACCAGGTGATCGAATAACAAATGAGGAGACTCGAAAATAATTCAAGATTGATGTAAATGTAATGAAGAAGATTGATAAAGGTACAGATTGGGGGTTTGGACATGCATAACGGCAGACCGGAGAAAGGCATGTAGGATAGAAAGAGAAGTCAATATGCCCGAGAAGACAGGGCATGATTAAGTGAACCAAATACAAAGTCAGAGTCAGGTTATTTCAAAGGTCGTAATAACAGAAAAGCTTTCACAATTACTGATACTGCTAGAGAATAAAAGACTGGCTGTAAAGTGAATGGCAAGAGACATCACCTCCTTGTAGACCTTGCAGTCTTCGTCCTTGGCCCCGAGCATGAAGCAGCGAACGGCGGCGGCAGAATGCTGCAGGATAGCCTGCTCCGAGCACAGCACCAGCCAGCAGAGCAGCTGGGAGGAACGCAGTCGGGCATCACCTTGCCAGCCCTCCAGCTCTGGAACATTTAATAATAATAATACTAAGTATCTTTTTTTCTGATGATATCCTCACTGCGATCTCTCGTGCTGAGGATTTCATTAACATATGATTAAAATTTAGTAGTATGGATAATATAAAGTAATTATAAATATATTGAATCGTACTGTACCTACCACTTGTAAAATCGCACTTGTCATAAATAACTAAAAAAATAACTGGCTCGCTGAATTGTTTTGGTTTTCAGCTGTAAAATTTTACTTGTCACAAACCAGTGATGCACAATCCGCGGACCCATTTTTGCGGCCCGCATGTCAATTTCATACGACCCACAACTAAAAACCCTGGCTGAGAACACTTTTTATCGAGTTTTGGTTAATTTACACTGCATTTCCTAAATGGAACGAAATTTGAAGAACCGGTTTGCATAACACGAAAATCAAAAAAAATCAATAGAAACCTTAACTCTTGAATTTCGCTGTCAATCCCCCTCCCCCTCAACGAAAACAAAAAAAAATCCGTTTGTAGGTCGCGGCTTGTTTGAAAAATAGATAAAACGGCACCTCTGCTGAAAAAGTTGTGCATCACTATTGTGGCGTCGAATTATCCAGATTAAATAATTAATAATAAACTGCTACTTGCTACTTAGGTACGTACTTGCTACTTGCATCGTTAAATCGTAAACAAAGTAATCTGCGTACTACGAGACCTACCTGTTTCAAGTATCTACTCGCGACAATAATACTGCAGTTCGTCTGGGATACTACGAGAACTCGCCAGAAGGTTCGAGTCTACGGCCTATGCATAATCGCCGCACTATCGAAGGTTCCCGAAACACACAGTCTGTGCGAGTGCCTAGAATTTAGTTGCCATCCACCTACCTACTGCCGCCGTCGGCCGAGTAGTATAAATAAGCCCGACGCAGCGAGTCAGTCAGTCAGTCATCAGTTATCAATCTGCCGCCAGTGAATAAATCTCACGAGTGACGATCGGCGCGTCCCGCGCCCCGCGTCGGACACGTACCCGGCTTCGCCCGTATCATCATGGACTCTATCGGGACATCATCTTAGCGCCTCGGCCGTGTCCATGGCCAGCGCTACAACGGATTACAAGCGCCCTGGTTCCAGCGTCTCTGACCAGCGCTTCTTCCACGCAACCATGACCACCACGAGGACACGCAGCATCCTCACTGGTCACGCCGTTCCCGCTCAACCGCCTACAAGGTCCGTCGCACCTTCGGCCGTCTCGTCAGCACTGGATTGCCTGAAGACCTACGTTCTTCGCCAGTGCCTGACCTCCATCGAGTCCCGGTCACCAGCGCCCGGCGTCGACTCACTGACCCGCGCTTGACCAGCATATCATCAGCCAGCATCTGGAGTATTCATCATCTGTCCTACATCGTCTCCTCGTCACGGCAACTGACTCACCAATAAACACATGTGACCTTCAACAACCTTCTTTCATTTCATGCCTTCACACCTGATCACCAAACTATCATAAATTTACCCCGTGCAATTAACATCGTGCCCGATGGATAGCGATGGTTCACATAGCCGACAATCTTACACAGGTAGTGCCATAAAAATATGAATTTGTCCTTAACGGGATAGGAAATTCTTGAATAACTATTTTTTCAGACCCAACGTTAACATATTCAGAAATTGTGTTGAAAAAATTATTTGCTCGTTATAATAGTTAATTGACCTTGTTATAACAGTCAACAATTATATGAAGATAAGGCTGAACTAAAATATAATTTAAGGGTTAAAATTGTAACAATACAGCAACTAACAAATAAATAGTAAAGTCTCTGAGGAAGCACACGGTCCAATTCACAAAGACTTTTTGAACATAAACAAATAAGTATTATTAAACGAAAGACAATAATACCTTTTGAAATCGCAGGGATAATTTTGCTAACGTTCCTTTCCACTAGAGATCTGCATCCCAAATTAGGACGAGGCACTGCAAAAAAACACATACATTTTACATTATAAAATTTAATTTAAAACCTATTTAATGTGCACTCAATGTAATGTCAAAGATCTCAGGACAATAACTAGATATTGATGTGAGTAGGGCATATAAGGCAGTACATGCTGTGGTTTTATAACTCGAATTCGAGTAGTTCAAATTTGCTCAGTTGTGTGTGCAAACTCGAATTAGAGTCCTAGGTAAATACTTTTGGATTTCATTGATTGGTTGGAACAGGAATTTCGCTATAAATTTGGATTGGTTGAGAGATACGCCATGTTAAATGGAGCACTCTTATTGGCCAATGTATTTCAAATTCTTGCCACCTGGATTTTATAAAAAAATATTTATTCCGTGTGGTTATTATATTGTGAATTCCTGTGTTTACCAAAGTCTCTATGAAAATGCCGAAACAAAAGTACAAAATACATATTACATTATTTAATATCTATGCAATCCTATGAATCTCACCTAGTCGTTTCTATACCAAGTTCGGTGATTTTATGCACATAACTTGCGTAGTCAACAAGCTATAATACTTGGCGAAATATCTATTGTATTACTATACACGTTTAGCATAAAAAAGTGTATTTATAAATCCTATGCTTATCCAGACTGTGACATTAGTGACAGATAAGGCGATTAGCTTGCACATACAACGGATATTTTTCGGACGGCTGCCAGCGCTAACTTGTATCGCGGATAACTAAAAATAATAACATGCAGGAGTTTCAAGTGGAACTGTGGCATCATCAATTTGGGAAAAGTACGAAATGGAAAATAAAAATGAAGTTAAACCTGAAGGATAGTGTTCTGGAAACTCTAGCATGAAATCTGTCTGTGGCTTCAAATCCTCTTCATTTTCAACCATGTATTGTTTCCCCACGCGGTCCCACAGTTCAGTTGTCTCCTTGCGAATATCCTCGATGACGTCACTCAACCTGTTAATTAAATATCTCATTACATCAGCATGCACATAATGTACCAAATTTACAGAGAATGAAACTAAACCATCAAATCCACAAGCCATACCAGGCATTCCAAGCTAGCAATATTTCAGTGGCCCATCGCAGGACTTTAGGAGAACAGGTATTCTCGTTCAGATCATTTAATCATGAAATAAGACTAGTCCGGGCAGTGCATCGCTGAGGTCCCGTATCTGTCAAGCCATCTACCCACTAACTTCAGTGCTCGCCTACCTCAGTATCTATATTAAAAAGACATATACAAGGTGCAGCAAAACAGACAGTGCAGTTTTGAAGGACGGTACATCCCGTGTAGTAGAGGTACGAACCATAGAAGGGTCTCATTGAGTTGGGAAGGTCGTGCCGTTTTTAGTAGTTACCATGGTTTGGTTCGGACAACACCAGGGTTTCGCCGTCAGCATGTTTCTTGAAAATGGCCGTTCTTTCATCGCCATTTATGAAGATTGTCAAAAGAAACTAAATATTTTCCAACATGATTCTAAGCACCGGTATTTCAGTTGTTTTTTAAGTCGGCTTGAGAGATATTAAATAGAGGTAGTCCAATTCCAGTTTCCTTTTATTTATGAAAAAACACAAAATGTAATATTTTTTTAATTAATCTAATATTTGGTATCATTAATTAATTATGGAAAATGATGTCAAGCAAATGGTCACCTCTGGACCTTCTGCAGCAGTTGTTTCGTTTGAGATAATTTTCAGTTACTTTTTTCGTTTCGGGCATTATCTCGGTTATAACTTTACGGATGTTAGTTTTTAGGTGCTCTAACGTTTAGAGGTTTATTGGCATAAAAGCGACTCTCGACAAAAAAATCCGATGGCATTAAATCACATGATCGGGGCCCATTGTTCAATTGTTCACTCAGTAGGACGATTAAATTGACAATAAAAAAAACTTCCTGTAAACGTCGATACACAGTTTGCACAGAATCGTTATTGCTGTGTAATAATTGAACAACTTTAACACGCGGTGGTCAAATGATCCATTTAGTAAATGTATTGTATCAAACTAACAATGACAGTTGTCTAATTTACAGTGTTGCCAATATGGGAAGTTCGAATTTGATCACATTTTATATTAATAGATATTACTATGGAAACCCTGACCAGCTTATGCTTGAAAACAAGTTTTAAAAGTAACAGAAATACCAACCCTAAATGATGGTTAGTAATTTGAGTGTAAGGTACATATTTGGATAACATACCCTGTGAGTAGAAGCGGTATCATTTTGTACCAGTAGGAATAGCGGTCCTTGTGGTAGAGCATCCACTGGGCGACTTCTTTTATCACTTGGAGTCTTACGGGAGGCAGTTCATCAAACAGCTTTTCAGCCATCGGTGTGATAGAGTTCTCAAAGCATTTGGCATTTCCGTTTAACACCACCGCACCTTTAAAATATTAACCACAATAACAATACATAATAAAAAAAATGTTAGTTATTTTGTAAAATACACTTTGTGTGATCAAATTAACGAAAACAAATTTAAAGAATAATAACAAAGACTGAAAAATTGATTCTTATTTTTCTTTGAATACTAAATCACAAAATGACATGCGTTTGTGGACAGGGCCGACCCTGAACCAAATGGCACCTGGCGCTAGCAAAAACCTCAAGGGCGCTGTATTAGGTGTTAGGTATTATTAGCACCTTTGCTCCTAGAGTCCTTGGCGCCTTGGCAAGTCAGTGCTCGGAGTAGACTGCTCTAATTGTGCCTGCACAGGGCCAGCCTTGTGTGCAGATTCATTAAGACTTTAGTGGTGGGTACATACAATCAAGTTTACCGTCCATTTTGATACATGATCAAGTAATCTTGATTCGTGTGTAATCAATCTTCAAGTGTCATGCATACTTGAATGTGTGTGTGCGCATTTGTCAGTTCAGTCAAACTAACTGTGTCTACCACAAAGTACCATGACCTCTCAAACCTCTGAACTCACATGACCTGAAGTCTTCCAAATATAATGGAAAGTGTGTAGCTACTATGGACGAACTGTAATTTGGATCAAGCCTCAAGTCTCATGCAAATTGGACTTAATTTCCCCTGTACCATAATAAGGAATGTGTAGGACTGCACTAAACCCCTCTAAATTCATTGAGGTATATAGATAGAGCTAACATTGGGCCACAAACATCGGTTAATTATCTGCTGTGAGATACCAAGCTTCAAAATACCAACATGCACAAGTCGTACTGGAAAATATAGGGAAAGCAATGGTATACCTAATGGTATACCTTAATGGTATATGTGTACATGGTATATGTAATGGTATACCTTTCATCGGTAAATAAGCTTTTACCATAATCAGCAGTCGTGTAAATTGGCTTTTTAGTGTTCGCAGGTAACACAAATGCTCGGGGTGGTAACATGGCGGCGCACGGCCGCTGGTCACCAGTGACTTAGTTCGTTGAGTTCAGTCGCGGTTGGAAGGATTTGGGCGACACTGACAGCCGCCAAAACTCCCTTTTTGTGCATTCCCGCATGAGAACAATATTTTACATTGATTTTGCAAGGAATGTAGACTATATATATAAAATTCAATGTCTACGTCCCATAATAAATAGTAATAATCATCTTCATTAACCCTCATCAGTGGTCCTGGGTTGATAGACGTGGAGCAAAGACATACCACTGATACCCTTTTGTAACCTCTCCCCCTAATAAACGATGCATGTAAAAGAGAGAGGTTACAACAGAGCTCTCAGCAGGACCATATCACAAAATAAGTAGATTTCGTTTAAGATATTTTAATCTTGATTTACAGCACATCGTAGTAGGCAATATTAATAAAATGTTTAAATAGTAAATTAAAAATACTACCTATACAGCGTACTGCTACAACTCGCACCCGGAAATGCTGATGAGAGAAGTTACTAATGACTGGCTTAACAAAACTCTCCGACTGCATATGGAAGTCTGCCTTAATTGCATAAGAAAGCAATATGATAGTCTCGCACGTTTCCAATTTTACTTTAGCGTAGGGATCTGTAGAAGTTTTCACCAAAATATTTGTCAAGTCATTGAAGAATCGAGAGAGATACCCCGTGTCCTTATATCGTACCACAATATTCCGCACTAAGATCACCAGTTTTAAACGCAATTCTTCTGATCCTTCGATGGTTTCTATCATGCCAATCCTCTTAGCAACCACAGGGATAATGTAAGTCAAGTAAAAATCATTCAAAGGCAGATTTTCAATGAACAATGTAATAATATCTATTGCTAGATCCTTGCAAACTTCAGCTTTGTCGGAAAAGCATCTCAATATATTCGCATGAATCGAGGGAAATATATTTACTAGATCCGACGAATTTTTTTCGTTGGTTTCACGTAATTCTTTCAGTATTTTCTCGAGAACCCTCTTCCTGTCGGTTTTCAGATCACTCTGTAAATCTTCAACACATTGTGTCATATTGATCTTTTGGTTGAAATTAGAGGTTGCATCCATTTGGGTATCCATCTTCGTAGATATTTCAGTCGACATCGAAAAATAGGCAGTGTTTGCAAACCAAAATTATACGGAAATATGAATACACGCCCGATAAGCCATAGACGCCATTTGTAAATAAACAAACGTCATTTTTCAGTTGTCATGGAATTTTATTGCTTTAATAATATTTTTAGTTGTTGAGTGTTGAGTATCGTTGGTACCATAAATGAACCTCTCACGTTGGTACCTAGCTAGCGGTAGTGTTTTTACTCGCGTTGCTTGTTCTACTAATAATGATTTTAAACTGATAAATAATATTACTCTGTAATAACGTAAAAGAAACTATTGTATTAGCTGGAATTCTTGACTGTTTACCCTATTCATTTTACTGTGGAAAGAATCAAAGGATATTGGAAGGAGAATGAATGGATTTTTTACATTGTAGTAGAGGTTGGGGCGGTTGGGGGCAGTTGGGGGGGTCAATGGTTAGGAGTTGAGTTGCACGTAAATTTAGATATATTTATAAATGCCAAATCGCTGGTGGAGATATTATGAATATTTATAAAAATTTAATGTGCATAGTTTTTTTAGTTAAAATTTAACATTGTGTTAGTCAAAAAATATCAATAAAAATGTAAATGTTCATTTGTTCAAAATTTTAAATCTCCGAATGTTTTTTTTTGTTATTTGTTGTTGGGGTGTTATGCCGTGTTGCGCAAAAAAAAACATTTGCTAAAATAACACACCAAAAACAAATCACAAAAATACTTTTGGCCTTGAAAATCTTAAATCATCTCCGAATGTTCTTCACTGATTGCTTTGAAATTTCGACACAATGTGTTGCATTCGAATATGCATGTGTTTTTATATACTTATATTATATAGATGTCACCTGTGACACTGTTTTTCAAAAAGAGAGCCATCTGTTGGACGTAAAAGGAACTCACGCTATTGTTCCAGCCACAGCTAGTAAAATAATGAGGGCTCGATCTATCGTAAATTTACCCATACCAGAATTTATAATACCCCCTCAAATTGATTTCATTATGTATTGAAGGCCTCCACTATGTTGCTGGAACCGTACTGAAGGGTCAGACAGCTGCCTTCACCAGTTCATCTCTTCATGAATTCTCAGAGATAAAATATGGCTTAAGGTAAACAGTTCATTATACGTAGGCAGAGCGCGTAGATCAAGGCAGAGAAAAGGTATCCTTGTACAGCAAAATAACATCACCAAGCATCTTTACCCTGTAACTGTGTAGAGTTAGAGCTGGTCCCTGTAACTGTAGATTATTTAACGAATGCACCTCATAACCACATTAACTCACATAACATGACTAACACCTCGGGCCCAAAATACAGTTGTCCCGAAAACATTCTTTTGCACTCTTCCTCTCCGCTCCATTTTCGAGGAAGGAATGATATAAAATATTAGGAATTGGAAAAAGAGTCCACTTGGCAACCAACTTTACTGTTGGAGAGGATGGTACTCATCACAGACCAAAGAAAATAAGGACCCAGGGCAGGCCCTACGCTGCATTAATAAGGCCCCAAGGCGCTGATAATACTTAACAATCCTAACACCTCCCTTGAGATATTTTTTCACAAAAACGGCCCTACACAAATCATCCAAATATTATTAATTACACTAATCATGACCGGTCGGTGGCCGAGTTGACATCGCGCTTGGGTCCCACCCAGGCGTAGTGTGTTCAATTCCTCGGCTGGCTAAGTCCTCCATCACAACACAAGCAACATTTTCCGCTTTCTGTGGTGGTAGTAGGAGATTTTCAAATATTGTCAGGTTATTCGTAACCCGGGAATGTTTGTCTTTCTTTTTTTAAAATTAAAAAATCATCTACCTAGGCCTCTATTGGTTTTGACAAGGGGTGTCAAATTTTACTCGCGTTAGGTGCCGTTTCACTCAGGACCGGACCTGCCCATAAGGGGAACAAACCAGTTTGTGTGGGGAGGTGGCACAGGTATGTCCCTTTCAGTGGTTTGTCAATAAATGAATACAACAGCTTACAGGTAACTCGAATTCTAGAATCAAATTTAGTCTCCGAAAATAAAATCGGCTTACAAATAACTAGTTATTTTTACAATGGCGAACTGCGTATTAAATATTTAGCAAGAAAAGGTTCGGTTTGTTTCCAAAATCGAATATTTTGTTACAATATTTAGACACTTATACAAATGTTTTATAATTTACTCACCGCAGTAAAAACAAACACGTGAAATATCAGAGAAAAGTCCCACGATGGACTGCGCTGCAAACCGTTACGTCGTGGGCGTCGGCAAGGGGGGGCAGCTGTAGACAAATAGGGGAAGAAAAAAAAATTAAAGGTAAACAGGCGTTTGTATGTGACAAGTTAAGTGCCAGATACAGACATAATGCGTTGTCTCGGTCGGGGTCGTACTTCCACTTAGGCCCCGGTCTAGAGCCCCAACTTCAGTGTGAAACAGGAGGCCCCGATGGGTAATAAGTTCCTTAAAGCATAATACATAAATATGTCGTCTGTGGAGATGCCGTTAAAGTGGTTGGTACACATTGAGGACACAGGTGGAAGATACTCTCAGTATTGCCCTGGTGTAAGACCATTCAGAATTGAAAGGTTGCTTGCTCGCTACCTACAGCCTTACAACATACCTCAATTTGGGATGCCAGTCTCACAGGCTCTAGTTGGTAGTTGTGCGGTATTCACATTTAATTAAAAGAAGAAACAACAAACTCATATTCTGTAGAAATTATTTGTAAGTAGGAACTGCAAATAAGTATATTCTGATTTCTGTAAGCAGTAGTTAGTAAGCAACACCCTGGAAATGCATTGCGTACTTGAACTCGATTTATGACAAGAACTTTAGTCTCCCAAATAATTACAACTTTCTCAATACAAGAAAACAATTTTCAATCAATAAATTTATTCAACAATTTTCCACGCAATATAAACAACTGTCTGCCTGAAAACAGACTGTCTTACACAACATTCTTTGCTCAGAAACACTCAATTTGTACAAATAGAACATTATTCAATTATTTGCCAAAGAATGACATTATCAATTGAAAATTATACAACATGTCACTTTACTGAGAACACGTGTTTTCACAAACAGTTAGGGAAGTCAAGGAAATCATTTCAAGACATTAGAGGCCTAGGTACATAAAATAATGAGAAGAAAATAATATAATATTTTGAATCAATTACATTGTATAGTGAATAAATTGATAATATTGACGACTCCTATTTATAACCGGTTAATTACACGTTTTTTCAAAAACATGCTGTAAATACTTCAGTTTATCGCAAGTTTTTGATACGTAAAAGTGGTCTAGTGCATAACTGTGCATCTCCACAATGGTACGAAAATTAAATGCGTATGTCACAATCTGACACCATGGTAAGTAATTAAATGTGTGTATGTCACAATCTAACACCATGGTAAGTAATTAAATGTGTGTATGTCACAATCTAACACTATGGTAAGAAATTAAATGCTGTCACGAAGGAAACTTAGAACTAACAGATGATGAATATACAGCAACGATCAGTAATCCAGGAAAAATATATATTTAAGTATTTTACAGATCCTTAGAATTATCAAATCAAGTAATACTATTAAAGAACACATATTGTTTTAAAAGATCATACACAGAAATAGGTCACAAATACTTTAAAATAATGGATGATGCAATTGTCACCTTATGCAGAAAAACAACAAGTCCAATCAAATTACGCACTATATATCCATTTACGTTAATACCAAAAATCGTTTGAAAACTCAACCACAGATGACAGTACAAGGCCGGTAGAGGGATCTTTTCTGTACAACGATAGACAAGACGGCCATTACATTGACACTTGTTTGTGCGATCGGCATTTGGGATATTTGTTCTTATTATGGTGGTTAAGTTTTATATCAGCATTGTGTTATTTGTGTACATGCCTGGAATTTTTTGTTAGCAAAATCAAAACTACTGATTTATGGTACGATGGCATAATTTTTTTCTTTTACGTTTTTTTGTATATGTTGTCTATCGAAATATCTTATAACATATAGATTTATTTGACTTTCAGTGCATAAGTACTCAATACAGTCAAATGAAATATTTAACAGTCCACATCTCAGAACTCACTTTTTCACATGACTCTATTTTTCCGCATAAGGGTTCAATTTTGAATGTGGTTATAAAATAATCATTAATCTCAACAAATATAACTTTTACAAGTTTCAGCATGGATTTACAAGAAATAATATTACACCTTCACGAGAAAAGTAAGTTTAGAATGGATAAAAAATATAATCCTCCAATCTATCACTACATCAAAAATAAATCAATTGTCCAATGCTAAGGATGGATTCACTGGTTTTAGTGGTCTCCGGAGTTGGATTGAGATTGGAGCAAACGTTTCTTGGCTTCGCACTCGGCCTCTAGTCGTTGTTTCTCCATCAGCAGGACTTTGTGTTCCAACCTTAACCTTTCCTTTTCTATCTTCATGTTTTCCCTTTCTTCCCTAAGTTTATCAGCTGCGTAGACCAGCTTTTCAACCTGAAACAAGAAACATACATTAATTACGGTGGAAAATTAAACACTTCAGTTAACATGACGTTTAGAGGAAAAGGGTTCGAATACTAGCTTCCTAGTATCAGTTGGACCAAGTGGGAGTTGAGACCAACGGGGGGTCACAGGACGTCAATAAATTATTTTTTTCTACTTTATTATAACAAACAAACAACGGCTATAATTTTACAGAAATAGGTCACTAACAGAAATAAAAATTGTACCCAAGTAATACAAATCGATGTGACGGACGCGCCTGTTTGAGACATGGGTCATCTTCTAATTTTAGTTTGTTTTTATCGCAACCATGGAAGAAACGTGCGATTGTAGATACTTTGGCAAAGACGATATTTATGAATCCATATAAAAAAGCTGGGGGTTCGCAAGGTGGTGAAATTTTCTTTGTTACTAAAAGGGGGGTCACGCCTTTAAAAAGAAGGTTGAAGAGATTACGAAATGGAGAGGGGTTGGGAAAGATTCAGCTAAATACGGCTTAAGCCGTAGATAACTAAAACTTCTTGCTGTGACTAGGTCAGTGGTGAACAACACGCGGTCCGTGAGCCCACAAGCCTTTTCATACTGCTCACTTGGCTAAATCAACAAAATTTGCAGTAAAATGTAAACATTCTGTTTTGCAGGGTTTAGCAGAAAACTTAATGGACGGGTTGTTTCACAGAATTTGAATAATTCATAAAATTTAGAAGTTAATTTTCAAGTTCTGTGAAGGTTCTGTTATTATTTCAGTCCTGTAAAGCAACTGGTTCATAAAACAGAACTTGAAAATTAACTTTCAAATTTGATGAATTATTCAAAACATGTTTTTTTGTTTTTTATGTTTTTTTACATATATTTTTAATGCATCTTAAAGGTTTCCATTTTATAAAATACCAAAAGTTTTCTTGACTAAATATTATTTAACTTTCTGAATGATAAAAATCAACAGCATATATTGTTTGCTGTTGAACCTAGCATAAATTTTACCCGTGGCACTTTCTTTGGCTGATATTTTGCAATGGTTCCGTTTTATAAGGGTACACTTTTAAATGTTCCTGAAAACGTATAGGTAAGTAACAGAAAAGAGTTTTGATATTTTTTATTAAATAGCAATTGTTTAATTATATACAATATTAAAGTTTTCAAACTTTGTATTACAAAGTACGAAAGGATTTCATACTATGTTCTTTAATATTTCAGAATGATAAAAGACAATGGCATTTATTGGTTTGGCCTTGGAGACAAAATTTTCACCTGCCGTGTGATTTTCAGTTTGCTTTGTATGATTGTTTTATTGTAGACATTAAGAGGAACAGCTGTGCGGCCTTTTACATACAAAACTTAAATTTGGAAGTACTTGACCAAACTGAATAATTATTTTTTTAATTAAAAGTATATCAAATATATAGTATGGATATGTGTTACTTTATTTAATAATGTTTTACGTTATCAAATATAGGCCATTAAAGAAATCGATTTTTCACGATTTTAGAGGAATCTTTAACAATTTTTTTAAATAAAAATATCAATAAGTTATGTAAGTGTTACATAAAAAAGTCTAACATTGAAGAAAAGCTTTCGAGTGAGACTAATGAACCAATGGAAGCTTATTTTTTAGTCAATAGCCTCCAGATGTACAGACAAATCATTTGAAAGAGGGCAAGTTTGAATGTATTTGTGCATAGATAGTTTCCATCTGCCCGCGGTTCCCTTTTACCCGCAAATGCCTAATAATACTGGGTGTGTGGCGATGTTTATCAATTTCATTAAAACTTAGGCTCGTGATTAAATTCGACAATGTTCTTTTTATGTTTCATTCGTCAGCTACATAATAAGAATTGTATTAAATTACCCAATACACCACTACAAGAGCAAGGGTTTCTTTAAACTGATTTACTAGTGCCTGCTGCTTTTCATGATTTCATCATCTTGAAATTGGTTCTGGAGAAAGCATGGTAAATTTAAAATTCAATCAGATCAATTAGTTTAGATTGAATTTAGAGAAAGGGATTTTCCATTAGAACAAAATAGTAAATTATCACAAAACTGATTTCTATAATCATCTGAAAGGAAACACGTGAAATATATTAAGTTATGACTTAACATCTGACAATAAGTAAGTAAAATAATATGGCACAGAACCAGGGCAGGACTGAATTCACTTTCTGTCATAAATTTGCAGTTTCCCATTCACATTTTTACATTTCCAATGACAAATAATAATTGAAAGGGAATGTGTCATGATGTGGTAAATAAAAAGTCGTGTCTACCTGTTACATTCCTAGGTATTAATTGTTCCTAATTGAAAGTCCTATAGTTCTGAACGTGGCATGTATTTTGGTTTAAGCTCTTCTATCCTTTTGATAAAATCAGTCTTTTCTAGACAGCCCTCGCAGTTCTCGTCCCAGTCGTTGAGGATCTTCTTCAGATCTCGGACTTTGAGTTTCTTCAGGTCTACTTTATTGAGGTCGATTTGCTTGTCGTATCTGAGGTCACAGATCTGCGCATCCATCTTTTTGAGCTTCTCGCAAATCTTGCTGGCGGGCAATGACCAACTCATGGGTTTAGAAACTTCCCCGAGGATTCCGGTTGCAGACTCTTCCAGTCCTCCTACGTAGTAACAAAACCGATTCTCCTTGTTTTTACTTGTCTTACAGTACTTTCTAATCTCAATCTCGATCTTCTTTGGGTCCTTTTTGACATCTTCTGTGAGTTTTTCCGCGATAGTTTCTACGAATTTTATACAAACTTCACAGTCACCTTCCCGCAAAGTAGCCGAGGTGGAAACATACAAAGCGAATAAAAATAATACACAGATTTTAACTGATAACCCACTGTTAAAGAACGTCATTTTGGCGAAAAAAGGGTAACCGGCTAACCAAATATATCAAACTGAAATGAATGCAGAAATAATGAACTCGCAGCTCATACAAATTCCCTACAATACGTTGACAACCGACATGGCGCTCTATGATTGGTGCACGTTCACTTTAACGCCGCCTCCCGATTCTTTCTAGAACTATTTATCTTGGCCAGGGTATAGGTTAGTTTCCAGTCAGTAAATAAATTCAAAACACTGCGGTTTAACCAGGTTTAACGTTATCATACCTTTAATAGCATCACTTCTCTGCGAAGAGCTTCTGTATCTTTATTGCTATCCATCATAGATATCTTGAAAATAATGTGAATGGCTATATTTTAATATTTCACGGGTCGCAGGGATTAGTAGGAATCTATGCCATAGAAATTACTAACGACATCTGTGACAAATTTATTTAAATATTCCAGAAATGTCATTTTTAATTGGTACGATTTCAAATTTCAACATTGTTCAACATCATTCAAGATTTCAAAAATTCCTGGATAAAAATATTTTCACTGTCCTTCATCTGTATCAAAACGAGCCCACGTGTAGTCCATTCCCAAGGTTCGTAGAAAACATAACTATTTTATTTAGTCATTGGAAAATGTATACTAATGAAAATGACTAAACGTACATTTTCCACGAACCTTGGTACATTCCCAATCCATCCAAGGTAGATGGTAACGTAAGTACCATAAATAAACCACTCGTAAGTACCCATATATTATTCGATCTGGAAGTTAAGCATTTGTAGATATCATCAGTGTTACCAAATATTGTAGAATAGTTATAATCATAGATACCAGGCAGTGTTCTATACTAGCGCCTCCTACTGGCACAAGTTGTGAGGCTTGGTTGAAGATTATGCCATGCTACACTAGCGCCTCTAACGACCAGAGTTGCCATCCAATACAAGTAAATATTGTACTGGAGTTGGACGTGCGTGGTTTATGTTTATATGTCAGAAATCGGATCGCTTATCGCATTTACCATTTTTAACATATAATTTAAACGATAATATACGTATGTTGTATGACTAATTAGCAGTTCAAACTAAATTGTACTAAGCTCGTTATCCCACGGGTCGGTAAACAATCGACATAAACCGAGTGCTGCAGGTCCTGCTCAGAAAATTAAGTTCGTTCTATAATATAATAGGTATATAACGTTATATAATATAATTATATATATAATAAGGTAACGGTTTCCATCGCAGTTCAGCGTGGAACTTTTCTGTGCGGTGTCTTACAGCATTAGGTTTATTTCGATTGCTCACTAAAATTGTGCATCGTGTTTTTCGACCAAATCTGTTTGAAAGCTCTAAAATTTAAAGATTAACATTTACATATAAAACATATTTTTTATTGATAGGTACAACTCAAATTTTAGAAATTTATAAAAGCAGAAAGGGACCAATTCCAAAAATGGCAGCAAACTCACCGGGACAAAAAACCGTGACAGGAATATAATCGTACATGAAGTTGGGTTCATAAGTTAGATTTTTTCTTTTCAATATTTATTTTTTACATTTGACATATTTGTTTGGTAAGACAATTTAAGATAATGCAAGAAAATTTTGTTATTCGATGTTTTTAAATTTTCATGTTTTTGATCTTGGAAAACTTTATTTTTCTGGAAAAAATTCTTATGGGGACAATGGTCGGAAAATAGGTCGGGAAATTTTTTAAAGACACCTTTTTGATATTATGTGAAGTTTGAAAATTTCCATGTTATGAAATTTTTCGTGAAAATTATAAAATCACTCAGAAAATGGGTTTGGAAAATTTTATAAAAACATTTTTCCTTTTGATATTATGTGAAGTTTGGGGATGTTAAGTGTTGGGAATTTTTTATTTATCTGAAAAAAATTCTTTTGGAAATATTTAATAATTTTTGATCGGAAAATTGTTCGGATAACGGGTCGGGAAATTTTTATAAAAACATTATTAAAGTTAATCAAACGAGAGCGAGTCGAGCGCGATCGCGTCCAAAATTACCTATATCCCAGAATTATACCTATATTGAAGAATTATTTCGTAAAAATTAATAAGTATGAAATCATGCACCTCGCTGGCATAAATAAACCACTCCCCCCGCTGGCGAATACACGTTGGTACACGTACTGCCGCGACGTGTCCTTCGTAGGAATACCGATAATACGTGCTTAGCTTTGTTTTGGCGGGATAAGCAAAAAGTGTAAGTTTAAAAATTAATTTTAGTATGAAATCTTCATATTAAAAAAATATATATACTTTAGTAATTTCGCAGTTCGGCTGTGGAATTACTTGCTGGCTCGTGTGTTTCCTCCTTCCTACCAAGGTCGTTGCCAATTTCAACCGTGGGGCAAGTTGTGATTTATACAGGGTCAGCCGTAGTGATGGCATGTCTAGGGAAATTTCCCTATATCAAGGGGAGAAAAACTTTTTAAGGGAAAAGCGAAAAAGCAGAAAATCTTGTATTTGTAGACGAAATTTTTTAGTAAACCGCCCCCAGGATACGAAATTTCTGATGTCCTCACGACACCCAGGATCCCAAAAAATGAAATGGAGGAATTTTCCTCTGAGACACTAGCCACCCCTCCCCCTCTATGGATTTTTTTTTCTCTCTGAAATACTCTGCCTCCCCCCTCCCCAGGATGAAACAAACATGCACACGCAACGCCGATTTTTGCTGATTCTTATGCCGGCGCCAGACATGTGTTCAAATAAGTGAACACTTATTTGAAGACTTTGCTCTCACATTTGGTCACTTATGTGTGTCTCTGCCAGATATGTGTTCAAAGATTTGATCACTTCTTTGAGCTCACAGTTTTCAAATAGACCTCACATAACATGGACGACGATTTGGTCGACACAGTTTGCTTATATTATTTATGTCCTAGTAATTATATATTACACGTGCAAATAAATAAATAAAAACAGCCAAAACGATTAGCGATTCTCATCACGATTCCGAAATTTCAGCCTGTTCGATTCCATAGAGCCAGAAAAAATGGCTTTTAATGTTCGAAACCAAGTCTGTTAAAGTGCCCATAGTAATGATAAATTTTCCAGAAATGCTACCTTATGCAGATTTTGAGACTGATTTCGATTTGGACAATGATTCTTATAACGATTCCGAATTTTCAGCCTGTTCGGTACCATATAGAGAGAAAAATTGACTTTTAAAGTTCGAACTCAAGTCTGAAATCAGTGCCCATAGAAATGATGAATTTTCCTAAAATGAAACTTTATGCATATTTTGTGACTTTTTAAATTTTAACCATTATTCTTATAACGATTCTAAATTTTCAGCCAGTTTGGTACCATAGAGCCAGATAAATTGAATAATAAATAAATAAGCGCTACTGGGCTTCCCGCAGTGTGGCAGGCATGCAAACATTTTGGCATTATGCCGGCGCCAGACATGTGTTCAAAGAAGTGTTCACATAAGTGTTCACATGTGTGGCACGGGCATTTGATACTGTGTTCACTTATTTGCGCACTTAAGTGCGCTTTGCCGTTCCGTGTCGGTTTCTTGGCGCACATCAAAGGGATCAAAGTCAAAATGTTTGCAAACCTGCCACACAGGCGCGAAGGCCAGTAGCGTGAGCGTCGCCGTAGAGAGTTGTCGTGCCGCGTGCGTACACAAAAAACTCATAACCAAGCGAACTAGCGATGGGGTGGAACAATGAGGGCGTGTTTGAATTCATTGAATTATTACAAGGAGAGCCTGACATATGGGACCCAAAACGAAAAGGGCATAAAAACAGAAATAACATTAATGACGCCTGGAGCCGTATTCAACGGAATTTCTCAATACCTTGCGCTATCGAGGAATTAAAGCGCAAAAGAAACACTTTACTAACCCAGTACAGAGATTGCTTTTTTTATTTTTTTTTATTGGTTTTCAAGCTACAATCCCGTTAAACTTCAATAAAGCAGTTTGTCAACAGGATGTTAATGATCAATTACATACATACACACATAATATTATTACTATAACTGTACAATTAACCAGTGGCGGCTGGTCGCATAGTGCGTTCGTGTGCAGCACTATCTAAATTGTAATGGCTAAAATTAATTTATAATATCTTACTGAAGACTATAAAATCTATAAAAATCACTTAAAAATATTACTTACCAATACAATGCAATTAATATTATCAGGGAGAGCGATTTTAATCTCTCCAAGTATAAAGTATGGCCGTTGCGCGGCGCTCGAATCCGCCGTGTGCACAGATTTGCAAACGGACGAAAATACGTTTTTGTATGTATTTTTTAAAACACTGCAAGCTCGTCAATCTAGCCATTTGTACCAGGAATTTGCTGATTTTCGTGTGACACACGCCACCGACATAACCCGATCATTGCCGAAGATAACCGATCAACTTACCTTATTACCGGTGAACTTCATCGATAGTGGACAACTGGACAATAGATCACAAATCGACTAGCGTCGTTATCGCGAGCCGTGACGTAATTATTGTCATTGTTTTGGTAAGGATTTATCGAGTAATTTGATCAAGCTTAGTACTAAACTTAATCCTTTTAATTTGTAACTTTATAAGAAATAAAAATGAGTGTAATCAGTGTCGAATATATAAGAAATAATAACAGTTTATTAACGCCGATGGTGCAGTGGCAATCTTGCAACTTTTTTATAAAAATAATTTAGTCGAGTCGTTTTCGGAATGTGTGAAGCTTTTAAAAATAATATGTACAATACCTATGACATTTGTGGAAAGCGAAAGGTGTTTTTCTATACTAAAACGAATTAAATCATTCTTGCGAAACACGATGAGTCAAGACCGTTTGAATGCTTTATCTGTACTTAGTATTGAAAGTTTTTGCTCTTCACAAACAACGTAGAATAGACCTTATCTACAAATAAGGTAGGTGGAATAATTATTTTTACCCATAATCTTTTTGTCATATTTTTTTTTTTTTTTTTTTTTTTTTTTGGAATTATTTTTTATTTTTAATAATAAGTTTACATGGTACATAATTCATTTTACATCTTGGGTTTTTTTTACTACTCTTCCATTGAAAGCATTTGCTTGTGTATATTGTTTTTATTTTTATTTATTTTATTAGGTACAATATTTTTTACAATTCAAGTTTTCCAGTAATGTAGGCCTCACTGGGTGGCTTGCCCGTGCTGAGGCCTTCATTTTATAATATGAAAATATAAACTACATAATACATTTAATGAGAAAAATTAAACATTTAAAATTAAAAATACATAAAAATATATTTAAAATTAAAAAAAAATAGTACATTGAAAATAATCTTGTGTGTTTGTGAGTGATGTGTGTTTATATTGGTTTTGTGTGTTACGTGTAGGTTTTATTTTTATTTTATGATTGTCAGTGAACCACCACCTTTTTAGAGCAGCGGCCGCCACTGCAATTAACACACCTATATTAATATAAACTATCTCTATTTAGTAACCATTGTTTCAGCATATATCTCAATCTATTTGTGGAATCGCAATTTTTTATATAAATGGGTAACATGTTAAGCATTTTTGGCACGTTAAATTCTAGGCTTCACTTGAAGAAAGTAAAAGAATCTACCAAAACTGGATCTAGTATTCAGGATATTTACAAACCTTCATGGTTTGCATTTGATGCCCTCCATACGTTTATGGGGGGTATATATGAGTACCGTGTGACAATTTGTACTGAAGCTGTGGTAAGTAAATAAATAATCATTTTTGCTACATAATTCTTTATGTAATTTATTAATAATCGATACAAACACCTGATACAAAATTCTTAGCACGGTTACATATAATAATATAATCAAACTGTGTCGACCAAATCGTCGTCCATGTTATGTGAGGTCTATTTGAAAACTGTGAGCTCAAAGAAGTGATCAAATCTTTGAACACATATCTGGCAGAGACACACATAAGTGACCAAATGTGTGAGCAAAGTCTTCAAATAAGTGTTCACTTATTTGAACACATGTCTGGCGCCGGCATTAGATCTGTTGCAATTTTTTTTGAGAAATATAGGGAGATATCATTGTCGATTTTTTCTCGAACCTCTTTTAGAAGATTCTGAGCAATATTTATCAAAAATCCCCAGCAATGCGAAAAATTAAAAGATTTCAGTACCTAGTTTTGTTCAATTTTGGATTTGTTTTGACCCCTCCCAACTTACCTACCGAGTTATTATATTATATATAAGTATCATAATTTTTTCGAAAATATTAACGTGCCTTTAAATCCAGGGAGTTTGCCGCATTTTTCAGCATTTCTAGGGAGTTTCTATTTTTAACATGGCTATACTGAATTGGCGCCAAAGTTTGCTGACAGCTGACAGCTAGGGGTGCAGGGTAGTGTCTTAGTTTTTCATAATATTTATCGTATCATTAATATTATTATGGAAGTGATAGAAGATTTCAATATTATATCCGATGCCCAGGAACATGACGAGAATAGAAGAGCGGAAATGCGAAAAAAACGTGTTTTCAGAGCTAGAGTGAATTATTTAGAAGTTTTGGATGATGTCGAATTCAGATTAAGATTTCGCTTAACAAAAAAAGCTGTAATTAAAATTCACGAAATAATCAAGGAAACAATCTGTTCGAAGACCACTCGGTATGTAAATACGCTTTCAAAATATAGCACCGAATATTCAGTATGCCTAGTAGGCACACGTTTCAAATTTAAAACTTTTCAACAAATTTAGTTTTTTTTTTAAATTACTTCTTTAATTTTGTGCTTACATGTACCTATATCTTTGTTTATTTTAATTTTATTTAATTTCTAATCAAGTTTGTATCTTATGTTATATCAAGTACCTACCGTACCTACCTCTCTTCTTTATTTTTGAACTGCATTGTGCAGTTGATGTTTAGGTAAATATTTCCCTAACCGCCGCACTTTTAATAGGCACAAATGAAGCAAATTACACTTATGTTTCAACTTAATTACTACAATAAACAATGAATTTTGTCAGGATCTATGGTGAAAGATGCATTATGACTCCATTTTTATTAAATCAAATTTCAATAAAACGATCCCTTTGCCGCCATTTTGGACTTTTTTTATGGAGTGACACTTGCGAAAGTTTCGTTTCAATCTAAATACGCATAAATTACATAATTTACCCTAACTAAGGGCCTAGTAACCTGTTTCGTGCATGTAAATAGTTGTTTCTTGTAGTAATTATTGAAACAAAGTGTAATTTATGGAAAGAGGAGAAAAAAATTGTGGCTGTATTTGAATAAGGTATTCAATCTAGTGTTGCGTTCAGGGCAACGACATTTTTAAATTTATTTTTAAATTTTTAAATTCGGTTAATATAAGTTTGGTATTAAGGATTCCAAATGACTTGAGATGAGACCTTACATATCCCATATAATATAAACTATATTATAGTAGTTCAAGTGTAAAAGGTTTATTGAATGGTTTTGTGATGAAGCCCCTTTTTATAACATACAGGGTAAAGGGTGGTAATGGATGTAATAGACTTACTTAACTTAAACCAGTGATTCCTGACATTATTTACACTAAAAAATTTAAAATAAATTTTGGTCTCCGCGAAATTTTTCATTTTTTTTTTTCATATTAAAACATACATATCAGTATGTATCAGTATCAGTAGGTATTGGACAGCTAGGGTCTATGTGAGGGGTTGGCCGGTTACTTGCCTGAGTGACCAGTGACGACACATGGAAGAAATTTAAAATAAAAAATTTGAAAAAAAATATATCATCACAATGTCACCGTAGACCAACATTTTTTTCTCCAAATATTGTCAGGAATCACTGGTTAAAGTAAGTAAAGCATGTCCCTTAACACTGTGTATATTCCTGTTTATAAGTAACATACATACACAATGTAATATATATTTTTTATTGTTTTAGGAATAATGCTGTACCAACAATGGTAAGATTACTGTTGACGTTGAGGTATTTTGCTACCGGTTCATATTTAACGTCTACCGGAGATTTTGTTGGCGTTAGTAGAGCGTCCGCTTGCCGTTTTATAAAAGACGTTTGCGAGGCTTTAGGAGGGCTACGACCTGCCTTCATTTGCTTCCCCACGGATCTGGCTCCTTTAAAACAGGGATTCTATAACTTGGCTGGTTTCCCGAGGGTCATAGGAGCTGTAGACTGTACTCATGTTGGAATATCACCAAGAAGTATGCTATTTCTATACCATAACTACAGTATAATATTACAATGATAATAGTCATAATAATCATAGAAGTATTGTAGTTTATAGTATATAATTCAGTACTGTCTCACTTATCTGCCACCCCAAAAAGTCATTAGCGAAAGCGACAGATTATAGTGCATACAAAATATGTTTAAAATTAACCCTTTAGACCTCCACAAAATCATGTCATTAAATATTTCCGCTTGACGTTCAATTTTAAATATTTTTGCAAAATAAAGCACTGTTTTTGAAAGCAGATGGAAGATTCTTTCAGATTTAGTATTACTATAAATCGACATATACAATTAAAAATATTAAATGCAAACATAGATTTTAAAGTCGCTTCCTGGTAGTTTTTATCGTCTAAACTGTAATTACCACTTTGATGAAACTAAAAAACATGTTTAATTAAATAAAGGGATTATAAATTTGCAAACCTTGATAAATATTTTTCAAATGGTAAATGTTGTTTCACAGAATTTTTTCTAATTTTTCTGTAGCATCTATGGTAAACTTTTAAACGTAAATATAAACCATGGTATTCTCTCTTTCTAATAATGTTTAAATCATATATCTCACCATAATACAAAATGAGATAGCATGACTTTAACGAGTCTGTGTCAGGCTGGGAGAAATATCTCCCTAAAATACTCTAGAGTAAACAGGTATTTCGTAAAAGAAAACAAACACCGCTATCGATTTATTGTAAAATTTCTATTTTTTTTGTTTAAAGTTAAGGTGTCATGTTTACGCTTCCGACAAAACTTCATTTTGTAAACTTATTCAAACAGAAAGCCATGCGACAGTTGATGGAATACACAGAGGACTGACAGAAATGTCCTAAAACAACAGTAATGAACCCTGGTGACTGGTAAATTGGCTAATGGTAAATGGAGTCCAGGCACGCAGCGGAGTACGAATATTGGCGAATTACAGAGCCTTGATTTTGTGTTTTCAACTAGTAAAAATAACGGCAGATTATAGTAGCTGTCGGATAATTGAGTGGCTGATTTCTGAGAGAGTACTGTAATGTGTTATGAAGACTTAGAAAATAATGTAAACACACATTTACTTCTTCATCCACAACACTTCAGTATGACAAGTTGTTAGCGCACAATTTGTGGCGTTGTGTTGCAAATCTATTGGCAACTCTTGTGTTTATAGATTAGACGGAGAAGCTTCCTCGCTATGTGCTATGTACTTACACAATATATATTTGCCCAATTGGAAATGTGTGCTGAAACTACTTTCCACGTTTCAGATGGAGGGGATGTGGAGCGATACCGTAACAAAGAAGGGGTTCTCTCCATGAATGTGCAACTCATCTGCGATGCCAACTTGATCATCAGAGACATTGTTGCCCGGTGGCCGGGATCCACCATCGACCAGACCGTGTTCGACAATTCTCTGATTAAGGCGAGATTTGAAGCTGGCGAGTTCGACAATAGTATTTTGTTGGGTGATATCGACTATCAAAGTCAGCCTTATCTGTTCACACCTCTGGAACAAACAAAAACCCCAGCGGAAAACCTTTACAATGAAGCGCATATTCTCAGCAGAAATGTTGTAGAAAGATGTATTGATGTCCTAAAGAGTAGGTTTCCTGTACTGCGGAAGCGAGTAACGTTATCTGTAGAACGCACCGGAGTCGTTATAGTGGCATGTGCTATCCTACATAATCTGGCCATGAGGATGAAAGATGAGCATTTTCAATTTATCAGAGAACCGCCACCTGACATAAACCGACAAGAGCAGGATAATGATCCAGACATTGATCCACGGAGCCAACTTATTTTGGAGCATTTCACCCCTCTTGTGAAGACAGAAGTTGTTCCTTGTTAGAATTGTGTGCATTACTGCTGTAATTGCAGCGATGCTATCTACAAAAAATGTGATTTGCCCCCGCAGTTGAGACAATCTACCTTTGTACAATATGTGATACTACGATTTAGTTCCTTGTTATTATTTATAAGTTTTCTATCTATTAGGGTTGTTGTTTGTGTCAGTGGTGTAAACATATGCAAGACTGACCCCCCAATGTCAGATATAATTATCCACTATTGTTGAAGCCACAAGTCTTGCTTATAAGATAGTGTTACCTTTATTGAATTTGACTCCTGTGACCCTTGGAAATGAGCCAAATAATAAAAGCCCTGTTTTATAATTTTGGAAATATTTAAATTTTGAAATCAAACATAAAAAGTTTTAAAAATAGCTCACCTAAGTTTTTTCATCTAAGCACCAGACTAAAATTACTGATAATGAAAAAACATATATTTTACTAGACAAATGTATTATAAAATGTGGCAATAATGCCACCTCACTTCATTGTTACAACATACTCACCATGCCGTACAACAATTTCTATTCATTAATTAATTTATTGGACAATTTGTATAGCGCCGCTTTTGTGAGATATCATGTCAGGGGCGCTGAGAAACTGAAACAAATCAGCCTGAGGGGTTAGAATACGTCAAAGCATACACCAGACTCCAAAAGTTTTTTTTAACCCTTTAGCTGCCAAAAAATTAGATGTGATGTAGATTCACCAGTTTCCCGCTTGCACTACTAGTTTCTACGGGCACTGCATATTTAAATGGGCCTTTGCAGTAAATAGTTTATCCATCCCTCGGTCGCTTAAATAGAATTAAAAAATATTTACGAGTTTGCTGTATACTGTTGGGTAAGACATGATTTTAGAACGAGTTTGTATGAGGGTACTCAAACATTGAAATGGGGTGGTGGGACATTTTTGTATGCGAAATTTGTAGTATCTCATATAAAGTACTCAACCCCAATGTACTAAAGACAACAACACATTCATAAAAAAAAACTTTATTTTTCTAAACAAAAATATAATAATATGAAAAATGGAAGCTTACAAAATAATATAGTACTTGGTGACATAAAAAGATATCCAATCTTCATTTAGAAGTCGGAATATCCGGGCATCGCAAAGGACCTGCTGAATTTCTCCACCTGCTCTTTGAGATTCTCCACCTTGGCTTTGACTTCTGCGTTTTGGGTCAGGCAGTTGTTGTAGTCAACAAGCTTGGGACCGGAAATGGCGGAAATCTCTAGGGCAAGCTTGAGGCCGAGGTCAATGAAGTCCACGACGCGGTCAATGTCCGTCTCCTTCATTCCTCGGGTGGTCAGCGCTGGGGTTCCTGTAAATAATAAATAAACTTATAAAATTTTCTTCTACGAGAAAACTATGTTTTTACTTGACGGCAGAATAGATTAAAATATTTTTTCTTTTATAAATTTATCAGATTCATTTTCCTTCTATTTTCGGCATGCACAGCTTTGTAGCCTCTATGGACTTGCATGCCCCCACTGTTTTTAAATTGACCAGAGCCAATGAGACTATGGCATCCCCAAGTGAAGTATGTTGTGAGGCTGAAGTGGAAAGTTGGGAAGTACGTGGCCATTTAGATTTGGTCACTAAACACGGCGTAGTCCATTTCAAGCAACATTGTATTATGAATGGTGGTCTTTCACCAAGGCGATACTGAGAGTATCTACCTTGCAAACCAGTGTTTAAAATAATGTTATTATATAAGTGAATTTAGGTACTAAGGGGGATAATCTTGCTATGTAAATTAAGTTTTCAATTCTGTTATCCTTTTATGGATCCTTTCTCAAAACTCAAGAGATGACTTTAATGTTTCGGTCTGAATGAATTCTGTCAAGTCTTTTGTCACTGTTAGATCATGTGGCAGTTTATTCCAGGCGAACTTAGTATCTGTGATATCCTAGAGAGTAATTTGAGAAATTATCCATAGATGGCACTAGATAGTAGTTTAAAAGGCTACACATAGATAGATGGACATGACTGTCGATTGGGTCTATAATAAATAATATTGCAACCTTAAGGTCGAGGTCGATAATAATTTGTACCGCCTGCTAAAGAAGCTATCAGAGCTCTTCTGGACAGCGGGCTTTATTAGGATAGCATACTTTAAATTTACTTACCGAGCCTAATTCCAGATGGGTTCATAGCGCTCATGTCTCCGGGCACTGTGTTCTTGTTGCAGGCGATGCTGATCAGCTCGAGGATCCTCTCAGCCTTGGCTCCGGAGATTTTGTTCTGACGGAGGTCCATGAGGACGAGGTGAACGTCAGTGCCCCCAGTGGCTATTTTGTATCCTCGGGACACGAGCCCCGAACAGAGGCGTTTGGCATTGTTTACAACCTGAAAACAAATTAGCAACATTAGTCGACTAAGATATTTTGCCACAAAAATATACAACATGCTACCAGAAAACGTTCTGTTACACAATATTAGTATTGTGTACGCTTGTTGTATTGCATATTATATGCAAGCAATGTTTTTTCTTCCAGTTTGTAGACCAAAGCCCAGCATTCTCAATGAAGTGCTACAAACCATCTCTATATGATATTGAAATGTGATTTGCAGTAGTATGGGTGAACGATGCTGGCAACACTATTGTGTTTGCGGTTTCATGCTAATAATGGGTCATAGGCTTTCCACCATATATGATTGTAATACACTCTTTCTGCATCAATTTTACCCATTTTTCATGGGCGAAAGTGAAGAAACACGTTCAATATAAGAAGGTAACCTGTGTCTGGTACTCCTTGAATTCCGGAGTGGCGGCTAGCTTCATGGCCGTGGCAATACCGGCGATGGCATGGTTATGCGGCCCGCCCTGCAGCCCAGGGAACACGGCTTGGTTGATTTTAGTCTCCAGATCGTACATCACCTGAACAAAACAAAAATAAACATTAACATCCACATAGGAAGCCCTGAGGAAAATCATTTTCTTCAGAGCGTATGTATCTTTGAGGATGCTGTGTGGATGATTTTTTTTACTAACACACTTTGGCTGGGAAAGGTGGTTCTACCCTTTCGGCCGATTGATGCTTAACGCCGGGAAGGGTAGTTCTACCTTTTGCGCCGACCTCATTTCAATGGCAGAAAAGACAGAATTATTCAATGTTTTTATATGAATATTATATACCAATCTCTTTGTAAAGGTCCCGACTATATGTACATAGTTATCGAATCGTAATGCAAGCCTCCTTTTTATATTTATCTTATTTCGTTTACATCGGTATTTCAACAAAAGGATAGTATATTATTTGTTATTGTAATAATTAAATTCCTGGAATGAGAGTTTTTATGACCGTGAAACCTGATTCGAATCTTTATCTCTGTTCCGCCCCACTCAATTCCTATGTGCAAGCCAGCGAGAGATTTCGGGCGTATTTAAAGAAAGCAGGTATGGACAAATACCGATAGGCGGACCGTAATGAACATATTACAAGGTTAATAGAGTTGCATTTCAAATAATATTCGATTTTTGTTTAGTACTTTTATATTACTATGTAGAAATTTTTATTAAAATATTGGAATTATTTTCGAAGATATAGCGATTTAAAACAAATTAAAGAAATTCACGCGAGACCTTTATTTTCGCCCAGACAGAGAGTAGCGCCAGCGCAAAAAATACCTAAAGAAAAAGACAAAATTTCGCGGGTTATGTATAATCTGGGTGGAAACCAGACACATTTGTCCATTATAGAGGTGTGAATAACGGTTCTTTTCCGATACCTAATATTATAACAAATAACACCCCAACCCAATAACATAGTATCATACCTGTTATTTAATAACATAGTATTCCAAGAATTTGGATAAGCTTGTAGATACGTAATAACGAACGGCACCGTTATTCGTTGCTGGGGCCGAGCGGCTGAGTCGATAATGAAATGTTATAATATGTTATATTCATATTAGGGCAGGAGAGGAGCATAAAATAAATAATGTTTATAATTTGATGATTTTTATTGCTTTGCACTTTTCTAGTGACAGTTAGGTTGCATATACATTATGAAGTACATAAAATTGTTGAATTAATTTTGAATAAATACCACAAATAAAAAATATATATTTTTACCACTGGAGCGATTACAGAAATAAAAAATATTCTCCTTGATTGCTTGACATTCCTGCGCGAAAAAAGTTCATTCCACATTAAAAATATCTTACGGCCGAATTTGAATATGGAGACACACAAAACTGATTAAATTGATATCTAGGCAATGAATCCAACTATATTTTATCATATATTTTTATCACATATTTTTAGGATTTAGCTATTAAAAAATCATAAACTTTTTAATTTTTTTACAGAATTTATTCTCAAAGCCACAAATCAATCCGAGACATTTAAAATAGTATCAAAATATGGCAAAAATCGCTCCATTGAAGTATGTAAGGTAAATGTGTTGTAAAATTATGATAAATTGCACTTGCAGTGAAATTTCACGCAACTGCTGTACATAAGACGACGTAATAAATAAGAACTATACATTTCTCAAAGGAGATACATGAAGGTAACATACTTGTTACTACACACATTTAAGCTTGAAAGTTACTTGATTCCTAGAAAACAATTATAACGGACGATCAAATTAACTTTCAATGGGACACAACTCTGGAAATACCAACCATAAAATATTTTTACACAACAATATAATATTTATGTTTGTTATTTCCCAAATATAAATAATACATAAATCGTTTATATATTGGCAAACAATTGTATTATTGTTAGCAATATTACTGGAAATCGGGTGGCGAAAAATACCTTAGCAATTAAGATGGGAAATTCCGACAATATTATATGGCAATATTTACTGCCTTTGACATTATATAAAGTAGTTTTCAAATAAATCATAGCCTGACAACAGTCAGAAATTCCATTGGAAGTATGTAATGTTTCAGTACCTGCCCATCAACTGATCGGTTTATTTATGCCATCAACCTTTCACATTAAATAACAATTACACGGGACAACATATTGACACTAATTGGTGAATTTGGCATTTGGTAGAAAATAAAAGCAAAAACGTTTTATTTTATATTATAATGTCAAAACACTTAACCACTCATAATATTTGTAACATAATAGTAATGAAAAATATAAATTCCTGGAACATAATGTAAATGCACCTAAATATTCCTAAACATTCAGAACAATTCAAACTATTGTGGGGAGACCTCGATAAAATATAATGTATGTCTTTCCCAAGTATTAGTATCTAAACCAACCAAACTTTTAACAAGGCCTTGTAAACAGGGAATAATAAGTCTGATATTTGTTTAACTAAATTATCATAATATATGACAGTGCATGTACAAATAAATCATGGCAAATGAAGGCCTTGAACTCACAAAAACATAATACGACATCAGTAAAAAAAATTGAAAAGTCTGACGTTTGTTTAAAACATCTAAATAAAAAAATTGAAACACAAAAGGCCGTGAAATCGCATTAAACATAAAAAAATTAAAATTATTTTGTTAAACAGTGTTATTTTACTAACTAGTTGTAATAACTTATAAAAATATTTTCATTTACTTTTTGTTGGTTTCGCTGTTAACGTTCAGAAACATTAATTGCTGAACTTTCCTAGTCCCCAACCTCGTTCTTCTATTGGTAAGAATATTTCCAGCTTTGGAGAACATTCGTTAGCAAGGAACAGACGTTGCTAGGATTGAACACTTTGTTCTGTAAATTTCTGCCAGAGTTGGATAAATGTATTGGTGAATTTTCCACCAATCTGAAGGTTTTTCTTTTAGGGGCTAGACTTTATCATTGATGTAACTCTGGACTTCGGCAATTGCCTTAGCCTGCGCAGATATGTTGTGCGCTGGTTGTACATCTGCAAAAACGGCCTGTAAGTCTTGAAGAATTGAGTAAGGGTCATCTTCATGTTCTTCATTTTCCGGGGCATTTGTTGGAGTTTCTGGGCATTCTTTTTTTTTTGAATTTATTATGTTCATGTCCACTTCTATGACCGATTTCTTTATTTTATCAGCCACAGTCCTATTGGTAAAAACGTGTAATTTAAAACGAGGGTCAAGAAATGTGCACATCGCGAAGGATACGCTGTGCTCAATATTTTCAACTCTTAATTTATATTGATGCAAAAGATTTTTTGTTAATGTGCACACACTCGCGTGGAGGTCTTCCTTTAAAATTAGTTTATTACAAACTGAATTTAGTGTCCTATTGACGACAATCACTAGTGCTCCCGTAACATAATTTTCTCCACTTACTTGCATTGTCGCTTGTAAAAATGGTTTTAATACCAGGCATAAGTCTCTGCATATCTTCCATTCCTCGGTGGACAAAGTCAGTAGATCTGCATCTAGTACTGCTATCGAACTCCGTACAGCATTTTCTAAAAGTACGAACCGTTGCAACATCAAATATGTTGAATTCCATCTTGTCGCGATGTCCTGCAATAATTTTTATGGCTCTTTGTCGCCAAGTTGCAATTGGCACTTTAAAAGCTGTTCAGTAGCTTTAAGGCTCCTTTTAAAATGTGTAACAATTCTTTTAACTTTTCCAATAACGTTTGAAATGCACTCCAATTCCAGCCCTGATTTTACGGCAAGGTTAAGGGTATGCGCAAAACAGCCAAAGTGTTTCATCCCTAATTCATTTTTTATAGCCGATTTGATGTTTGACGCGTTGTCCGAAATAATAATGAGAACTTTTTTACGTATGTTCCAGGCATTCATTATCCGATCCACACTCGCTAAATTCTGGCTAGTGTGCGAACCAGTTAATGGGGCACATTCTAATAATATCGAGCGCATACAAAACTCCTCATCCAAATAATGCGCCGTGACTGCAATGTATCCGTCGGTAGTTGCGGAATTGGTCCAGCAATCTGTAGTCAGGCACACCGACACCGATTGGATATTCTGGAATCTTTCTTTCACTTCATTATAACATTTTTTATACATCGCCGGTAACAAAACCGTGGACAAATGTTTACGATTCGGTAATGTATAGCTCGGATTCAAATGTTTTATCAATTCTCTGAAGCCAGCATCTTCTACAATCGTAAATGGTTGAAAGTCTAATGTGAAGAGTTTCATCAAAACTTCATCCAACCTTTTCTTCTGGGTCGCATCCATTCTTTTTGAAACAAACCCATCCATTGTAACACGCGGGCTTTTAAAAAAGTGTGTTACTGCCGTCGTCATCGCTGAAGGCACCGAACCTGCTGAAGTTGAAGATCCCGCAAGTGGAACCAGCTGAGCGGGAAGATCACTAACCAGATCAACAGGTACAGGAGTGTCTGAAGAACTTGGCTGCTGCAGAGGTAGAGATCCTGTCGAAGTTGCTGTTGAAGTTGAGGAATGTTCCACATTCCTATTCCTCGTCTCTCCTCGTATTACCACGAGATGTTTCGATTGTAAATGTTTTTTGAGATTTGAAACAGTCGATTTGTAAGATAGTTTTTGTTTGCATAAGTTACACTTGGCAATTTTTTCAGTTTCACACCCTTCAACTTCAAAAAAGTTCCACACTTCACTCGATTTTCTATTCGACATCTTAAATATACGCGAAGTCAAGAAAAAAACTAATTAAATCTCCACAAGCGAACAACGAACACTAAAATAATGTCTATATTGCTTTCCAGTCCTCTCTATATTCAAAATATCACAACAGTACGTTTTCACAAACTTGTAATTTAAAAAAACGGTAGAACGAAATAAGCACTTTAATCACCGATAACCAACTACTAGGGCTGACCGATGGATACTGATTCTAAATAATAAATAATTGAATAAGTAAATAATGCCACTAACGAGAGGAACGGAATAACAAAATTATCAAACAATACTTCGTATATCTTCGGTGATCGGGAATTACCCGAATTACGTTCTTACCTTCTTAGAATCTGGAACTTTCAAGTTCCAAGAAGTTAACATTATTTCATAATTTTGTTATTCCGTTCCGTTCGTTATTCGTTATTCGAATTATTTAGTTATTCAGTTATTTTACAAGTCAACCGTTCCATGTCAGAACGGTCGACTAGTCGACTTATAAAATAACGGGAAGTTATTCAATACTATGTTATGCGGTACTAGAGTAACAGGTATGCCATTATTTGAAGATACTATGTTATCCATACCTGTTAACGTTATATTAGGCACACCTCTAGTCCACTACTAATCTGTCGGTAGTGCGCCACTCGTTAACAGATAACTACTATAATTCACCAGTGTTCATATGTCAAATACAATAGTCCACCGTGCCTACGATTTGGACACCGACGGTGGGGTTATCTTACTCTTATACGCTCAGTTACTATACTGCCATCTCGACTTGACCATTTTACCAGTCACCAGGATTCATTATTGTTGTTTTAAGATGTTTCGGTTAGTCCTGTATTCTAGTAACTGTCTAAATAAGTTAACAAAATGGAGTCTTCTCCCAAGCGAAAACATGACACCTTTTTAAACCAGTAAAAATTTCACAAAAAAACTGTTTGTACCAACTACCTATTCGCACTGTAATCTGTTGCTTCCACTAATTAAATAATAACTAGGAACAACTTTTTCTTTAACTTATTTTTAAGGTTATATATACCCATATTACCCATCAATATAATATATCATTCAAGAAGAAGATAATACTAATAAATCTAAACTAAATATTAAACAGAACAAGACACAGAAAATAGAAAGATAAAGGTCACAATATTATGAATCAGATATATTACATTGATGGGTATACCTTCAAAATAAGTTGTTCCATTCATTTATACTTTAAAAAAACTTCAATAGGTGTCCCATGTAAATAAAAATCGGATTTGTTTATCGGAGACTCTATCTAGGTTACAAACCAATTTCATTAGAAACTTTGTAATTGTTTAAAAAGGTAGCTGCCAAAAATATGGGAAAAATTATCTGCAAGATAGATGAGATCGACAAATATGACGTTTAATAAATAGGTCCTAATGGTCGAGTGGTTAAGATGCCAGTCCCGGTAAGACAAGAGAACCTGGGTTCGATTCCTTGTTGTGACCGTTATCTTATTTTCTGTGTGTTGATGTTTTGTTTAGATTTATTAGTATTATTTTCTTCTTCAAAGATAAATAATAACTATTTATCCATATTCATATTACATATGTATTTATGTATAAGTGCAACCAAACAATTCATCTTAATATTTTAAAGCATAACCTGCAAAAAGTGTTTTTTCTTAAAATAATTAAATTAGTGACATCTATGAACGGGCATTTTATCAATGATTTTAAGTTTACCCTTAGACATTACAATTAAATTTTAGAGAATAAGCAAAAACGAAATGTAAATGGGGATAGAATACCTATCTAAATAGATTCTCATACATGTTATTATGTAGTGTAATAGGAAATCCTCAAAGAACGAAATCCTCAAATCTACTAAACATTCCAAAATTAAATACATCTTTCGGCCAGAAGAACCACTATTTCCATGCTATAAAATTATAAAATGCCCTTCATATTGAAATTAAAAACACCATGGATATAGAAAAGTTTAAAAAAGACATCAAATTATGGCTAACTAAACATGAAGATGAGGAAATCATTAAATTTATGAAGTAACCCCAACGCAACCTACAGACAACAAACATAAATACTTTTTGCTTAATTTATTTTATATTTTGTGGGAACCAACAACTTAGAAGATGAGGAAATCATGATCAACACAAATACAACAAACGACAGTCCGCCTCGGAACAGGAATACTTAGTGAGAAGGACTGAGAACAAACTACATCACTTTATATCTTTTTTTACTTAATATTGTATCATTTTTACTTTACTTTATATTGCCCTTAAATAAAAAAAATGGAATTGTAATTACCTTCTCCCCGTTGGCCTTGACGGAGCGCACACCCTTCCTGAAGAAGATGACTCCGGCGCGGGGGCCCCGCAGGGTCTTGTGGGTGGTGGTGCTCACCACGTCGCTGTACTCAAACGGACTGGGGATTATACCTGAACAACAAATAAATAAACAACTATCAGACTCCGATGATGACATATGCTCCCGAGTAAATTATTGTTATCATTTATTATTTCCCATATGTCTGTATATTATATTTACCAGCGGCCACCAGTCCAGAAATGTGAGCCATGTCCGACAGCAAGAAAGCTCCGTTTGCGTCGGCAATCTGTCGGAACCTCTTGTAGTCTAGGCAGCGCGAGTAACAGCTGATGCCGGCGATGATCAGACGAGGCTTGAAGAGCTTTGCTGTCTCCGCCAGCTTGTCGTAGTCGATCAGACCTGTCTCCGGGTTCACCTGTCAAAAGGGTCCAATCGTTAAAAAGGCCGGGCCAAAGTAGAACGGTAAACAGGCAAAATGCGATTTGATTAAATTGGTAGATTCTTTTAGAAGTATTGCACCAAACAATTCATTAAAAGGATCATATTCGAGTTCTGTGAAAGTTTTATTTTTTTATTGCCGGTAACCCGGTCGTTTTTTAACATAAATGCTTATTTACAAATCATGTGCGCTACCCGAATCACTAGACAATATCTGTTCTGAGCAGGGTGAAAGTCCTATTCAATTTCTGTTATTACATTTATCATTATAGGCTAGTTGCTTGACAGAACTGAAATAAAAACAGAACTTAAAAGGAACTTGAAAATTAACAAAAAATAAAAGACAGCAAAGTCCTATTCAAGTTCTGTTTTTAGATAAATCATTATAGGCTAGTTGCTTGACAGAACTGAAATAATAACAGAACTTGAAAATTAAAAGACAGCAAAATGACATTTACATTTAAACTCTCGAACTAAGAAGTTTTCCAAGGGACCGGTAAAAAACCTCTTAATTGGGGTGCAAATTTGGCATTTTTTTCTCATATTGTACAAATAGTTATTAGTATCTATCATGTATTTTTAAATTTCAGAGGTAAAAATATTTTATCGTTTCAATCAATACTTTCAGTTATAGCAAACACAAAAATCTCGAGCTGCCCCTGTGTAACTCGAGTAATCTGCTTCGACAGAGTTATTCATTTTATAACTGTTGAAAAAATGTGCATTTAAGGTATCAATGATGGTGATACTAGTTTCGGTTTATGATGGTTTTGCTGCCGAACTTCTAAAACTTCTTAAATGGGATGCAGACAATAATAACAAAGTGATAAATATTATGACTTTGGGAAAAAGAGACATTGTCAGGTATATTTCTCCACTAGTTTTTGTATGTGATGGATTCACTGCAGAATTTATAAAACTTCTTAAAGTAGTTTTAGCTAAAACTTCAAATGTGGGAAAAAAATATTTTTTTATGCCGTTTTTTGTATGGAATTTCAAGGAACCGAAAAAAAAACTTCTTAAGCGGGTTTCACTGTACATTTTTAACTTTTAGGATTCGTTGGTTAAAGTCTGTTAGGTACGTCCTGATATACCCAGTTTAATGCAAAAATAAATTTCATTGATGTTATTAAATGGTTGGAATTTGTTAATTTTATATGAAAATATGATTTCCTTGTAAAAACTTATGGATATCAAAACATTGACTTGTTTTAATTTAGATAACGAATATATTGATTGTGTTGTGAATGGATACAATTATGCAATAATTGGTTACATCAAACAATAAATAGTTAAATTCATATTTTATTATAATATTATGTGTGTAGTTACTACCCAGCTGCACGCTACGCTTGAGTTTGACCCCTTCACCGCAGTGTACAATAAGATAACGAAAGAAAATGAATGCACACTTTTAGCGGAATACATAATTTAGTAATCATGACTACATTATTTAATGGAATACTTTTATTAAGTAATCATGACTACATTATTTGATGGAATACTTTTATTAAGTAATCATGATTACATTATTTGATGGAATACTTTTATTAAGTAATCATGATTACATTATTTGATGGAATACTTTTATTAAATATGTAATCATGACTACATTATTTAATGGAATACCTAAAATAAAAGAAAACATCAAAAAATATCACCAGAGACCAAAATTTCATTCATGCACATATAAAATATATGTGCGTAGTGCTGAGAGTATAGTCTTTTTGTGCAAATATTTGACAGTCTCCGTGGCCGAAAGGTAAGGTTCTCAAATAGTAATAATCTGGAGGTCTCAGGTTCAAATCCCGGCATGCCAACAAATGGCTATTACCCTTAGAGTCAATTTGTTTGCTTTTGGAAAAGCTCATACGGTCTCATAGAAGTCGTTGTGTCTCCCTTATTCTCATTGTGAGAAATATGATCTAGACGGTGTAAGAAAGAGAAAAAAACCACGCTCTATGTTCAACCTTAGAAGTTGACCACAGAAGAATTAAAATGTACATCTCTATGAAACCAAAGATCTGACCGCAATTTGAGAAAAAGATATGAAACTTTGTGAATTTTTTATTACATAATTATTTTTATATTTGTAGCACCAGTTCTAGAATAAACTCCTTTGCAAGCTGATGTGCCTTTCAATTATACCTCCGTACATTACAATATGAAACAACAAAACAGCGAAGTAACAGTAAATGTTTAAAATTAATTTTTGTTTAATAAAATATGTTTTTCGTTTTCAGTAATTTTAGTTCAGTGTTTAGATGAATAAAAACATAAGGTGAGCCATTTTTAAAACTTTTTATGTTTGCATTAAAAATTAAAAAGTTAAAAAAATTATATGTTTATTTCTAATAATAAAATTTGAAAGCGTATTTTCATCACCTTTCAAAAACAGTTTTTAGTTTTCGGATACATTCAGAAATATTCCATTTATTTGAATTTTATTGCAAAGCGGTAATACACACTCATTCTCCAACATTCTGACAGCGTCTAAAATATACAATCAATATGCCAGAGGCCTGAGAGGTTAAAAAAATGTGTTGCAAACATATTCGTATAAAATATCACAGAGTAAGTTAGTATCACGGACTAACCCAGTTTCACAGTAGATTATTTGCTTTATGGTAAAGGTACTACTGACCGAAGAGGCGAAGGTCAGAGCATTTGCGGTAGAGGATAAATACTCTGATGTGATCCTGTTCTGATGATGACTTCAGAAAAGGCAAAACGCGAATTTTTTGCTTCGGAAAAACAGATTTCATCTTTACAGTTAATATTTGAAAGTTTAAAAAGTCTTAACCTTATAAGGCATGCTCTCGAAGAAGATAGATGTGGCAGAGATCTTCCTAGTGGGCGTGAAGAAGCCGTGACTGAGATGGCCACCGTCCGGCAGATCCAGCCCCATGATGCGGCCGTGGGGCTCCACAATCCCCGTGTAGATGGCCAGGTTGGCGGGGGAACCTGAAATAGGAGCTTTCAATTCATCACGACAGTCTTACATCTATATGTAGTAACCTTAAACTGAGTTAAAATGTGATCAGGGCCGTATGAAGGTCAAGGCAACTTAGACAGTTGACCACAGTGGTAAATTTTAGGGGGACACCATTTTGCAGAACTGCTAAAGATTATATATTTTCCAATTTTTACACTAAATTATGCCAAATGCAGAACGTTGATTGCTTCCTCTGTTGAATATATTTTCCAGAATCACTTTTGGACATCGCAAACCTTTGTGGGCAGACATCCGGTAATGCAAACAATATAATAATAATAATTGGATGACTTGTATAGCGCCGTTTTTGTGCAAAATCACCTCAAGGGCACTGTACAAACTTATAATACATTTCTACAGTGATCTATGTTATTACTAACTATTTATGGAGATAATATACAGTACAATACTTACCTGGTAGGTCACTTGAGATTAACACTTAATTAACATTATCTAATTGTTTATTAGCGAAATTTAGATACAGGATTGAGGACATAATTGGAAAATTGAATATAACTGGACTTTCTCTTAGGAATGGTATAATTATTTATAGTATTTAGAATTTTGTGGATAAATAAATTAAAAACAATTTAACGGCCTCCTTGGTAGAGGGGTAAGGCTCTCGACTAGCAATGCGAAGGTTGTGGATTCAAATGTCGGAGTGGGCAAGTAAATTTTATTTGATGAATTTGTGTTATTTCACAATTCATTAATTTAAAATAATATGTCGTATACTTGCGGCACGTTCCAGAGTGGAAGGTACTCTTAGTATCACCCTGGTGTAAGACCATCATTCATACTTGAAGCGTTGCCTGAAATGGCTTTAGCCCTGTTTGGCAACCAGATCTGAATAGCCAGGTACTCCTCCACCTTCCTCCTCCGCATCTTCTTCCCCTCCCCACTACCTTGAGCCTCACAACATACCCCAATTGGGGATGCCATAGTCTCGCTGGCTCCAGACGGTTGGGAGCAGTTGGGACTCTTGTGCGGAATTCACATCATTTAAATTTTTTTTTTCTTTGTTCTGCCCTAAAACGGCAAACCTAATAGTACAGGATGGGTAATTATTTATGTATTATTTACCCGAATAAGGCTGAACATTGACTCCCCATTCCTCGGGGCTGAGTTTGAACGCTTCCAAACATCTCTTCTGGGTGAGAACTTCAATTTCATCAATGTACTCATTACCACCATAATACCTGGAAATAAAATAAATAAATTATAGCACGGATTAAAAAGTATAAGTTTTTGTTTTTGACATGAAAAATAGTTTATTTTGCTGTTGATGCTAACCTCAATCCAGGTAATCCTTCGGAGTATTTATTATGCAGACACGAGCTGAGGCACTGCAGCACAGCGAGCGAGGTGAAGTTCTCGGAGGCAATCATCTCCAGACCTGACTCCTGGCGCCGCTTCTCCTTCTGCACCAGCTCAAACAGCTCTGGGTCGGACTCCCACAGGTCCTGGTTCATGGGGTTCTTCTTGTCGGATGCCATGGTGAACACAGTGCGGCTTTGGGGTGTTTGGATTCTTCGGGTCGCCTGGAGAGAGAATTAGAGAGAAAATTAGAAAGCAGGAAATTATATCAATGGAGGACTGAATATGGTAGTCGCTAATAATAAGTTATGTTTATTTCAAACAGAATGGAAGATCTGTCTCTCTTATCTACGATGAACAAGGTATGCATAGTGATTTAATGATAAATATAAGCGTGTTTACGAGAGATGGAAAGGTTGATTAAGATATTGGAAAAAGGGTGAATGCAGGGAACTCCATTAATGGAAGTTATCCGAAGAAGCAAGGCCTAGCAGTCCACGATGGTGAGCTGATACTTACCTGATGTATGGAAATGAGAGATGGAACCAGCAGAGGAAGGATAAGAGTAGGTTGAATGCTGTAGAAATGGAATCTCTAAGGCGTATGTGTGGTAAAACCATGTACAGCCATATTAAAAATGTGGAAATCTGGAGCTGATGCAAGCATAATAAAGCAAATTAAGAATGGGACGTTTTGATTGTTTGGATATGTGGGGTGGATGCGAAGAAAGGAGTATACACAGAATATATGAAGTGAATGGTAAAAAGTTGGGGAAGTCCGAAGAAGGTATGACACGATCAAGTGAATCAAATCTGAACCATTAAAACGGACACCGTTTTGAACTAGAATGTACAAACAAATTTACAGAGACGAAATGAAAAACGGTTGAGTTGAAACCAGTTCGATCAATAATAATATTATAATGGATTTTCACCACCAACTAAGCAGTTTAAAAAATAGGAATACTAACTTCAAATTGAATGCAGAGCAGCGAATGAATGAACAAATATCAAGAGGTGGATATTTCACTGACAAAAAATATGTTATGCCAGAGAAAAATGTTTACACTGAATAAAAATAAAAATTGTTTGTATGTAGTTATGATAAAGAATTATGGTTCTGTGAAGATATTTATTTTTATCTCACCAGAATGCTGGCCGGAGTTATCACAGAGTCAAAACAACAAGAGCTAAAGCGCAGATTTTAATGTGAGAATTTTGAATGTAACCAATCACTCTATACTGCTCTTCTTCTATAATATTCATTTGTATTGCTGTACATTTTTTAAAATAACTAACCACCACAGAGGTAGGCAGAGAAGAAGTCAAACAACTCTGTATTAGCACACGCACCTTTCTCATTTACACATATACTCGTCTCTTATTCCGACTCTTGACATGACCCGACTAAATATGATAAATCCATTGAAACATTCTTTATTCTATGCATTGAAACATTATTTATTCTATGCATTGAAACATTCTTTATTCTATGCATTGAAACATGCTTTATTCTATGCATTGAAACATTTTTTATTCTATGCATTGAAACATTCTTAATTCTATGCATTGAAACATTCTTTATTCTATGCATTGAAACATTTGTTGGCTTGTGGCCATCTTGAATTATCTATTGCAGGTGGCAGGGTTCGGCAGACTTTTATGTGAGAAGTCAAGAATACAGGATAATAAATGTATCAAAGAACAAGATAATCATGGGACCTACGCAAAGAGCCGCACGCAGCACAGGGCCGACGTCTACGGCACTCATTTATTGAGGTGATTTTTCACAAAAACGAAGCTATGTAAATTATCAAATTATTATTATTAATTAGACTAGCTGTACCCTGCCACGCGTTGCTGTGGGTAAGTTGTCTGTGCAGATAGAGAAACAATAGCGCGTGTTGCTTTTACGTCCAACAGATGACGCTGTTTAAAAAATAAATCTATATAATATAGGTATATAAAAACACATGCGTATTCGAATGCAAAGTTGTGTCAAAATTTCAAAGCAATCAGTGAAGAACTTTCCGAGACTTCATCCCTTTTCTTCTATGATGTAATTTTTTTTCTCTTTCTTTCTTCTCTCCTTTTTAAAATAATAGTTTATTAGATTTTTTAATGCAATTAAATATCAATGTATATCATGGTCACCCTGCATGTTAACTACATTATACTGTAATGAATTGACTGGATTTTGATTAATAGGTACCCAATTCGTAGAAGGTTAATGTAACAATATTGTTTTCTTAACCGTTTGGGTGCCAATCGTCGATTTTCGTCGATTCGTGTTTTAACGAAGATTGCCGATCGTCGATTTCCGTCGATTGCGTCAGTCGTGTTCTGATTCGCGCGTACGTCTGTACGTAAAATTCTCATTTTTTCGAAACGCCTGGACTTCGGGATCCTCCTCCGCGTGATTCTAAACCAATATTCTTTAATAAAACACCGAAAAAATCATCGAAATCCTTGAAAATTCAAAGAATTTATGGGGTTTTAAAAAAATATATAGTTTCATAAAAAATAATGTTTTTTTGGTGGCATTTTACAAGCAACTGTATGAATTTTTTTGGCACTCAAACGGTTAATATATAATCTTCGTGCTATTTTTTATTATTTTGTAAAATTATTAACCTCAACGCAGGCTTGTCCTAGTGAGGTTGAAAATTCTAACATAAAAAAGATACAATGTAAAGAAACGATAAAAAAATAAATAAAATAAACCTTTATAAAAATGGTGTAAACATGTTGTTTATTCAAACTTTTTGCAATTCGACTGAAAATTACCAAATATTCTGATAAGTGGTTTTGTCAACGATATGCAAATTAATTAAGTAATTTATAGATTAAAAATAAAGCAAAAACATTTCACGAGCATATTTATTACAAAAATAGATTTATTGCTTTAACCTCGATGCAGTTGAAGTGCAATCAGAAACGATAATCAACTTATTTTTGTATGATAAGGTTTACCAAATAAAAAAATTGTAAAAAAGGTGGAAGACAAGCTAATACAATTGAGCCCTAGTGTGGAAAAACAGCGTTATGTGAAAAAGTGAGTTCTGAGATATTGACTGTTAAACATTTAGTTTGACTGCAGTGTAGCGATGGGCGAGTCATTTTATTAAGAGGGGGAGCCAGCTCAATATATTTCTACGGCTTAATTGATCGACGGCTCAATTGAACGACGGCTCAATTGAACGATGGCTCAATTGAACGATGGCTCAATTGAACGACGCCTCAATTGAATGACGGCTCAATTGAACGGGAGCCGTGAGCTCAGAGCATATGAGCAACGAGAATACTGCGCTCGTCCGATTCGGCTCCCCCAATACGGCTCCCAGCGTAAGCGTATGAATGATCATACGACTCTTGGTACCGATACGCCACCTCATAGGTACATATGTCCAAGTCCAGATGTCGGACTGTCAGACGACGTTCACGTATCTGAGTATGTAATAACAATAAATGCATGGATAATTTTAATGGCGTTATTTTTATAAAATATCTCCTGTTAAAAAAAGAGTAACCGTTCAAGTCGTACGAATAAGGCTCATAAAAAAAAGCTTGTTCAATTGTGCGTCTCATTCACGAATGACTCATCGCTACTGTAGGGTCATATACAAACTGAAAGTCAAATAAATTTATACGTAATAAGATATTTCAACTAATAGACAGCACATTTTATCTATTTTTATCATTTCATTATAAAAAGGATTATTCAAAATGAATTATTTGAGTCGCGGATATCGCCAGTGTAAAACCATGCTTTTGGGGAGTAACTGACTTGCTAACTACTGAGACTAGTGGCTGAGATGGAGGTTCCGGAAGAAATAAGAAAGGAATTGCAATTTTATAATTGTAAAGCGGAAAACGTGTATTCCACATGCACTGGTTAGCTGAGATATTGCATAATGAAGCCCAGAGTCTTCTCATCGCCCCACCGAGCCATTTTGATCGTGAAAATATCTACTTGCAAAAAAGCAACATAACAGCGCAAGCATGTGTTCACTCTGCTGTTGTGCGTGTTCGGACATGCTGTGCTTGTCTGCCCAAACCTGTGCCCCAAACCCCGTGTGATTGAATGGCATGTGAGCTACTTGCTTAAAAGTCACTAGCAGCGACAAGATACATACGCCACTAGCACGCTGAAGACCACTACTGGCATGTTTTTGAGTGAGTTTGTGTTCCCACGGCTTTTATGCAAAACAGAAGTTTATGCAGACTCTGTAAAATTGAATATTGATTTAGGAATTATTGTAGTAGATGAAAGAAATGCTATTTCCACAATGGTATTACGCACATATTATTCCTCCAAGGCTTATCAAATTATTTGAAATTAAACAGTGTTGTAGCGAAGCAATACACATAAGATAAGAAGATACTGTTTGTGTTCACTTTTATTGAACACTGGTCTATTGTACCATAGAAAATATTTATTCACCAAAGAATATTTATTCATTGAAAGAATTAAATAATTTAAGTTGAACATTGTACGCAGGTACAGGCGAATTGCTGATTTTGAAAACTAGGTTGAAACACACGCTTGCAGTGTATACTTAAGATGTTTATCAATTCTGTTTAAATTTAGACTCGCGATTCATTTTGTTTCATTCTTCAGCTTCCAGCGTGGCCTTTTTTCATACAAAACTTAAATTTAGATTTTAGACCAAAATACCCAACCAAACTGAAAATAATAATTTTTTTAAACAAAGGGTGTAGCAAAAATCTAGTACAGATATGTGCTATTTTATTTATTTTTGTTTCAAATTATAAAACATGGGCAAACAATTGAAATCGATTTTTCACGATGTTAGAAGCAAGTTTGGCAATTATTTGAGACTTAACAGTAATTATTAAAAAAACTCTTTTGATGGGTTTAAATATTATTTTAAAATGAACCCATTTATGTTGGAACACAAATTTGTCATATATAAATTTTAAATTGCGACACAAAAAATGCCTTTTTTACAATGTTTTATTTTTTAATCTATATTTCATTGTATTTACATAGTAGGTTGGGAAAGATTATTTTTTTAATAATTTTCATTAACTCACAAAAAGATGCCTCTAAAATCATGAAAAGTTGAATTCTTTAATAGCCTATATTTTCTAAAATCACGAAAAGTCGAATTCTAATGGCCTATATTTTCTAAAATCAAGAAAAGTCGAATTTTGAAATGGCCTATATTTTCTAAAATCATGAAAAATTGAATTCTTTAATGGCCTATATTTTCTAATTTAAAACACAAATAAATAAAGCAGTACATATCCGTACTTGATATTTGCTACACTTTTTGATTAAAAGAATTATTATTTGTTTGGTCAAGTATTTTGTCCTCTTAAATTACATTATTTTTTGATCCATCCAGTACACAACTACACAAGCGGGTCTCTTTAAAATAATTAACATTTTACATAAAAATAGATGTAACTTCTGAACTATTGCTTTTTTGTTAAATAAATCATTAAATTTCTTACTTTATATTGCATGAATGTTATATTAAGTCTCCGTTATAAGCATTCAAGAAGAAAATAGTTTGAAAGGGAGGGATGTATTAACGAATGTTAGTATTTAATATTAATATTAATGTTAATATTTAATAAAATACGACTTGTTAGAAAGAGAACAAAAAATCTCTCCACAAATGCCTATGTTGCATTTAAAGATACACTGTGAATTTTCATTTTATAACTTATATCATTTTAAATAACAGAACAAATGTGTCTAGTTTTTGCACTGTTAATTCGTGGTGGAATTCCATTGTAATAGAATTAAAATTAAAAAACTTTTTCACTTTGTTCCACTTATTTATTATTACCAGGACCGGTTTCATCCTACTACGGACATTTTCAGACTGGTAGTTGAAACTCTTATGCTACTGATTTTATACAAACTTAGGCAGGGGTATACAACATTGTTTATATATAATGAATGATTCTATTTTGTTAATTTGAGGTAGGTATTATGAGTTATTTTGTTAATTTAGGGTACATTAGGTAATTATAAAGTTTATTTTTACAAATTATGAATGATGTTACAAAGCAAGTAGATATTTATAGTTCATATGAATATAAAAGAATTTATATAATTAAATATCTACTTGCTTTGTAACATCATTCATAATTTGTAAAAATAAACTTTATAATTACCTAATGTACCCTAAATTAACAAAATAACTCATAATACCTACCTCAAATTAACAAAATAGAATCATTCATTATATATAAATAATGTTGTGTACCCCTGCCTAAGTTTGTATAAAATCAGTAGCATAAGAGTTTCAACTACCAGTCTGAAAATGTCCGTAGTAGGATGAAACCGGTCCTGGTAATAATAAATAAGTGGAACAAAGTGAAAAAGTTTTTTAATTTTAATTCTATTAGAACAAATGTGTTTTTAATAATTTTCTTTGCGAATTTTTTCTATTGAGGGAATTTTGTATAATTATCATTTTGGCTCTACAAATGTATAGATATTATCTATAAAAATAACATATATTTGTTATAAATAACTTAAAAAGAGAAATATGTTATAAAATGGTAGAAATTCTGAATGCGGGGGCATAAAATTAAGACACGATGCAATAATATTAATAAAAAGAAGAAGTGTTTACTCGTCTGCCGCAAACAGTGTGTGGTTTACCGTGAGGATGAACTTAATAGTAAGGTGAAGATGAATTTAACAATTACAATATCATAGCGGTGAGAATAATCATAGGACAAAAGAAAATAAAATCTCACCATTTTGAATTTGATGTTTCTTTTTTAAATATCTATTCAGAGCTAGTTCAGATGCACAGTAAAAGTCCCAATCACAGTTAACGAGAGAGCAATTCATACTGATAGCTTCATGGTATAGAATATTATAAACAAAGCCCAGTACTACCGCGTGAAACGCTATCTTCCAACTTTTATGAGTTTGCTCATCTTGTGAACTTTATAACAGCCAAAGTTACAGAACGAAAAATACGAAAATATTTGTAACAAGAGGTGTGGATCCTTCTACATATTTTATATAATGGTTTAGGTGTGTGGCACCTCCAGCATTTACGCATTGACCACTGTGCATTGGTCAACTTGCCAACCCTGGAATTATTTGGGACACATCAGGGGGGTTTAACTCCAATTGAAAATTGGAACCGAATTCCACCAATGAAAAGCTCTGAAAATCTATGGAATAAACTTTCAAAGTTTTTCATTGGTGTATAGTATAATAAGTAGGCTCCGAATGAGAATTTTACTGTCTATATATTGGCATATCTTTGCTTTTTTAGGTCTAATTTGTTTCATAGAAAAAGCCCGAAGTTATCGATCTAGTAAGAGGTTTATTTATGGGACACATTGGTTGATCCACACAAAACCCGATTGGAGCAGTGGGCACCCTTTTGGCTGGGGACCGATGAATCTGTTTGATAATTTCGTCATCATATTTTATTTAAAATCTGGAGCATTCGTCATGGAGAGTATAAATACATCTTCCAATCCTGGACTTTTACCGGCTCTAGTCTTGGGGACAACTTTCACAAAACCAATTCGAAAACTAACAGAAGAAAATATGTTGAAATCAAGTTGAGATGATTTGCCAATCTTTAACTACACTTCACCATTCTATGACTAAGCAAGCTCCTTCTTTTTGCCAGACAGTTTAAATTTAAGATGCAATATTTTTCAATATAAATCTTAAATGCACAATGATTTTATCATTCTGTTTACAAAAACTCCATCCATTACAGATCAGATGCTAATATTTAGCATTGGAGTACTCACGGCTGTATTTCCAGCTAACCTTGAAGCAATACTCAGAACATCAGTTTAAATCTTCCATATTAATTTTATTTAAAACTAGCTGACGTTACCCAACGTTGCTCGAGTTTTCTCTACTTTCAATAAATAAAATATCCATGTATTATATATATAAACCTTCCGGAAGAAATTCTCTAAATGATATTTAAATTCCTATCAAACTCTGTTGCATAGTTTAGAAGAACTAAGCGCACAAACAAACAGACGCGAGTCACTACCCGGATAAACAAATGGACTGATGAAATTGTCACGATTACGAATTTACTAAAAGTTTATCAGGAAACAGCCTGTAATTCCGTTTTTAGTTAATTATGATCTGGGATGTTCCCGAACGTTCCAGAATGTTCTGGGATCTTCTGGAGTATTATGGAATGCTCTCGAATGTTCTAAAAATTTATAGAGGGCGAAACATCCAGCCCTTATATCTTTAAAAGCACGCCCTTCAGGTAAAAACGAGAACCTTCTTCATGGATGGGGGATAGAGGGCTACCATACCATATAACTCCCTTGATCGTACCGGGACTCGTTTCTGAGTTTCAAAGGCACGCATATTGTACACTTACTTTTATAATATATATTGATTGTTGTCACTCCCACGGTAACAACTGAATTACTAAATTAAATTAGTAACGAATGGGAATGCAATGTTTACAGGTGATAGTATTTGCAGCGGGGGGGGTATTTAAGAAACTATTATCAGTAATAGAACTGAGCTTGTTTTGAGGCATAATGTAAGTGTTAGCAGTTTGGACGTCATTTAAAGTTTATGCAAATATTATTAAAATACATTCCACGGATCAATTTGTAAATAATGTATTTGATTGTTACATGATGATTTATGATGCAACGACCTATTTAATAGTTATTGACGTATCTCGCTTTGAAACTGACGTAATCATATATTTAAAAAAAAACAATAATAATAAAAAATAATTAAAAAAAAAGATGTTTAGTCCCGGTAAGTAAGAAAAAAACGGTATGATCGCTTTACTGGAAGCAATATAAACCTTCTTATTAGTGAAATATACTTATAATCAGGGCCGGTCTTGTGCAGGCGCAATTGGAGCAGTCCGCTCCGGGAGCCGATTTGCTAAGGCGCTGAAGAAAATAATTTAAACTGAGGTCCTATGTCATCTTTGGGAAAGCTGTATGAAGGTTTTTTTTAAGAAAAGGAAAGAGAGGAAGATCTGGGAAGGAAATGGTTATAAAGGGTGGGTAGGAATCATAAAAGTGGGTAGAAAGTGTGTCCAGGAGTGATGATTAATAATAATAAATAATAATAATTGGATGACTTGTATAGTGCCGTTTTTGTGCAAAATCACCTCAAGGGCGCTGTACAAATTTATAATACATTTCTACAGTGATCTATGTTATGTAAGTGTGTCCAGGAGTGATGATTAATAATAATAAATAATAATAATTGGATGACTTGTATAGCGCCGTTTTTGTGCAAAATCACCTCAAGGGCGCTGTACAAATTTATAATACATTTCTACAGTGATCTATGTTATTACTAACTATTTATGGAGATAATATACAGTACAATACTTACCTGGTGGGTCACTTGAGATTAACACTTAATTAACATTATCTAATTGTTTATTAGTGAAATTTAGATACAGGATTTAGGACATAATTAGAAAATTGGATATAACTGGACTTTCAATATTCATATATAATTTAATACAATAAAAGTGCAAAGATTACATTACAAAAAAAAAACTACCTGTTATTTAAATGTTGAAATTTCGCATATTATGCAAAAGTGCAAACAAAAAACTGTTTTCTGCTTCAACAGCTGCTGTTTGGTAAAGAAGAAACAGTATTTACACAAAAGTAAAGATCAACGTGTGATGATACTAGATATGTATGTATTTGAAATTATTAAAAAATATATTTTGTAGGAGCACACACAATAAAAAAATATGTAAAACTTTGTAATAGGTACTTAATCGCTTGAGGACATTATGTGCAAAAGTTCCCAAACCCGAGATAACTCGGGCAAACTTTACCTGCAGAAAAGACCACTAACAAATATGCTCGGGTGAAAATAAATACGATATATGGTATGTGGAAGCGAGACAAAAGACAGATGATTTAAAAAGGTACCACTCCCGATATCTCCCAATCCCGCGAATCGGGTGACATCACGATTATTACGATTTATTAAAAGATATTTTTTTATCAATTTCTTTTATGGTCTTGGCTCACACTATGTACTACAATATCAACTATCAGTCCTATTTTGAATCCCGTAATGGCTTTTATGAAGGATATATGTGTTCAGTAAATAAAATTCATTCATATAAATAGTTTTTTTCCATTTTTTTTATTATTACTGAAGAGGTAAGAGTAGATGGTGTTTTGTGTATCTGATTTTAACATTACAATCAAATATTGATTCCAATCTGGTTTCAACTGCTTTTTTGGGTAATGTGGACTTTTGAAGGTCTAAATTTAACCGTTTATAATATACAGGGTGATATGGATGCAATGTGTAATATTGAAGGATTTTCAGTTAAGAAGTTGTCACAATTAAATATTGTCGTTCGGGATGCAATACTGCGACATAAGACAAATTGTTCAGAAGAGAGAAAAAACCACAAGGCATTACAATATGCAATATTGTCCATGGAAATCACATACGCGGTGTTACATATTGTCCAAAACAAAACCTAAACAAATAAAAATATTTAGTTGATTTATATAGCGCCGTTTTCGTAAAAATCACTTCAAGGGCGCTGTGAACGCTGTGGCATTTTGTGGATAAACATATTCGGAGAATAATTAATATGAATCGACTGGCACTAACGAACCATTTTTGGAAAAATGGTCACATTTACAATATTGCATGCTGTAAGATATCATATATCGATGGAAACGACGATGTACTGGAAAAAAGTTTGTCCAAACATAATATTAATTCTAAATGTATGATTTCGAAGTCGGCGGCAACCTGCAAACCTCAGCAGCAGGCCGCAGACTTAATACAAGGTATGATAGTAATTAAAACATTCAGTATTAAGTCTGCAGTCTGCCGCCAACCTCAGAATCGTCCCTTAATATTAAAATATTAACAAATATAAAAAAATGCTAATGCCTCAATCATAGTAATCAAATGATTGTCAAAGAAGGCAAGGAAAAAAATTAAGGGAGAAAACCAGGGTCTTGAAAAGACCAAAATTGTTGGAGGGATGCTATAGTAATACTGACAACTCATTCCTTGTGGTATATTGTACATAAGAAGAAAACTTATTCTCATACCACAGATGGCGAACGGATCAAAGACGCTAGTTCCTAAGAGCATCTGTATTGAAATACCAGTAAAACATACACTTTCACACCTATCGTCTGTGTTTTTTTGGGCATGACCAATTACCACTCCTTAGAGATACGTATATATTATGTTCTGTATAAATATTTTTATCTCTTAATAAACGGTTATACATTTAACAATGAGATGCTGGTTCAAATAAATTTCTTTGTAACAGAGTCGCACTCTCGAGGACGTCACCATAACCTCCTTTATTGTAGAGCCAGCCTCACTTATTTGTTCACGAATTCACCTGTGGGGAGAGTCACGTATTTACTAAATGTAGTTGATCAAAATATCAATATGCTTTTGATTTCCTACAACGCTCTTATAAGGTTTTTGTCAATGCAAATACATTGTTTAAACGGTACAATTATAACGATCTAGCCCTATCTGTAACGTTATAAAAAAATTGAATAAAATAAGTATATATATATATATATAAAGATTATTATTTACCAAAAAGGTAGGAAAATCTATGGTAAATTGCCAGTATTCAGACTCATTCAATACACTAGTTATAATAACGTAATTAGCAAATAAAAGCAAGCTACCATGGTTTTAAAACTTCATCGGTTCTTTTAAAAAAAAAAAAAAACAGAAGGCCTCTCTTCCATTTATAACAATCCTAAACTGTACTGTAATTAAGATAATAATCAGATTACAAAAAATAATGCTTCTCGAAAAATTTATATAATAAACTACTATTTACAAAATTTATATTCCAATTTAGTAAAAATACTTAGCAGCATTACTAAAGAAAAATCATTTCACAACCGTTAAACGGTATTTTTGTTACACATCGTGGAAAGACCGTGCAGTTTCTTCTTCAAATTATTACCAATAAAAATGAGTCGCTACATTCCAATCTTCGGGCAGGCGCTTCTTTGCGCGCAATGAATGTCAGTTTCCCCACAAATGACTGTGGTTTGTCATGTGTGATTAAAATTATGTTTTTAATAATAATTTCTATTCTAATGACCAGTTCACTATTATATTAATATAATTCAATATATTTACTATTATGTATGTTATTTTTGTCAGTTTTAATCCATTAATAATGTCATATTGTGAATAATATAGTTTCATCTTAGCGGAAAAAGTGAGGTTATTTCCTATTAATTATTTTTTAATTGACTTTTACCGCGTGAATTTAAGAAAATTTCCATGAAAGTGATGTTGTTTAATGACATAAATGCCTTATGCATGTGTAGGTAAACACAAAGTTTAAAAAAATCAATGTTTGTATTGATGACAAAATGGTTCCCAAATGTCTGATTTTTTGGTTATTCTCTGGGAATTGTTATTATAATATTTGATCATTTTTAATTGTATGAATGAGATAAAAAGTGAAGTGACAGTTATTTTGCAAAATCTTTAAATAAAAGAACTGTTTTCTTTGATTTTTTTAATTCTTTGAAATTTTTTTGAAATCCGGCGTTTTTTTTTTTTAAATGCGATTTTAACCCTTATGTATAAAGAATTTGTATAAAGCAAAAGGTCAGAATCGCTTGCGCCAATTACGGACTAACATTTGCTTTTTGTTTCACGAGGCTAGCTACGCTGTTTGTTTAAATATTAAATTATCCATGACAAGCCGGCGTTATCTTTCATCAGCCTGTTTCTAACAGTCGGTTTTTATGACAGATGACAGCACGGTTGACTGGTTAGATAAAAAATGTTTGCGTTAAGTTTTTTTTTCAACTTTTTTCATGTTTAAATTTAAAATATTGCAATTTTTAAGCATTTATGTATATTTCAAATACAAAAATGTAAAAGGTAATTTAATATGGTTTCCAAAATAGTATTTGTTTTTACGACATCTTTAAAATTAAGAAATTATATTAATAATTATTATTATTTGAAGTTTATACAACAGATAAACTACCCCCTTTGACTGGATAAGCAATGTGTACATCTTACGTATTTTCCATGAAATGTTTCAAATCAAATCAAATCAAAAATTATTTATTGTAAAATAAAAATTACAAAAGGTGTAGCTTATGGGTAGACCCCATTTCTTCCAGCTAACCACATTTATTTAATTACAATGTTTATATAATATTATTTGTTTTATTATAATAATTACAATGTTTATACAGATAAAATAACAATATACCAATGAAAAAATAAAAAAATACAAAATATATACCAATAAAAATAGGCATTTCATTTACGTGTTTTATGTCAGTTTGTATTTTACTTTTCAATTAGTAAGGTTTTCACATTAGACGGTAGTATCAATTGAATAAACTTTTCATCACGTTTTTTAGTAAGAGCATAAGTGATTAGCACAATTTTCCAGTAGACGAAATGTTAAATTTTGATACGGCAATAATTTATGTATATTATGAAGGTACTAATAAGGAACTCTAGTCATTGATGTGGTCTAATATTAGTTTATGATTCTAGTCCATTTTTTTAAACTAATAATATGACCTTCTAACTTAACACACTGTAGTCGGGCGCTTCAAAAAATAGACTCTAGCCTATAGCGGGTGTTTTTCGCGAATAGCGCAAAAATATATCGCTTCAGCTAAATCTTCACCAGAATGGGCAGACAAATTATCGACGAATATTTCCTCATGACTTTCGTTATTATCTGAAGACATTTTTGAAGGGTAAAAGAAAATATCAATTAAATAAATTCCACTAAAAAAACACGTCTGTTTTGTAACTCTGTATATCATAACAAAAGCACGTGTATATTAGCGCCACTCTATCTACAAGTAATGAGTGCCGGGAAAAGTCATTCAGGAAATGATTATTGTAATGACATCCTCGGGATTTTCTCATAAGAGAGGTCCAATTTATAACATGTCATAAGAATATAATAGGTACTCATATTTCCAGTACAACTAACAAACAATTTTTGAAATTTAACACAATAAAATTGCCTAATTATTGCAAGAGTATGTGTGTACATAAAAGAAACAATGGCTTATCTTTTTTTGTTATATGTGTGTGTAGTTTGTAATGTCTTCAAGCGTTTAGATTAAATAGTCATGGGAAATAATAATAATAATTTTCCTTCCTCGCCTTTGAAGTGGAGCCAGCGTAAAGGGTATTTTTACCCGTCCCGCCGATAAGCACCAGTCAGCCGCGCAGGTAAAAATACCATTCCCGCTCATAGTGTGTTAAGTATGTATTTTTTTTAATAGTTAGTTTTGTAATAATTTTCAACACTGTAATTTTACGAGTATCGCCAAAACGCACCAAATCTGTAGCGTGGTTGTGTGACGTCACAAGTAGCTTAGTAATTTAATTATTACGCAGTACCGAGAAGCTTTTATTCGTGGAATAAATTGTTTTCAATTGAAGAACATATTTTGTTAAAAAAAATAATTTAAAAAGTGGGGACGCCCGAGCAAGACATGGCACGATCAAGTGAATCAGACACTCGAGTTGGGCCATGTCAAGAGTCAGAATAATAGAAGAGTATGTATGAGATGATGTATGAATGTGAATGAGGCAAGGAGTGTGTGCCAAGACCGAGTTGTTTGGCGGTCCGTCCTCTCTGCCTACCCCTGCGGAAACGGCGTGCTGGTTAGTTACTTTATTATTGTTAAACGTCTGTATCTCGTCACTATTGTAATTGAATTGTACCAATGTGTAAAAATACAGCCATTTCCACAATCGATTCAATTTTTCTATTTAGTTAAACCTTCGGGTATTTTTGTGTACTTTACAGCACAAACTGAGACAGACACATAAAAGTCGTTCTCTCTCCTTAAGTATTACTTATTTATTCATTTTTGGGAAATCCACAGTTTACATTTCATCCATATGAACAGGTGCAGTTTATTCGATAGATTTTATTTGAAATATAAATACATTTCACAAAGCACTCTTTTCAGGGTGAAATGCCTAAAACCATATTTATTTCATTTCCCCCGATGTAAATAGTTTTATCTTTTTGTAATTAAGTTGAAATAAGGTGTTATTTCAAAAATCTATGCATGTGAAAGAGTCTTTTGGGATAATAAAGTCACGTGCTTGACTCTGGCAATATAGAGCGAGAAAGATGCATTATAGTTGTATAAAAGGTCATATTTTAGTTTTATCTCCCTCTCACATCTTAGCTCGGTATGTACTCGGTTAACAATAAACATAGCAATCAATCTCGGGAGTATCATTATACATAGTTATAAGCAGAGATGTGCTTTATTTCAAATAAATCCATTTCAAATGGAAATGCAAAATGCAAAATGGGTATTTTCCATTTTGCATTTTAAATGCTTTTCTAAAAACCATTTTGCATTTTAAATGCTTTTCTAGATGCATTTTCCATTTTAAATGCTTTTTTGCAACATTCTTCCTACTATCTCCACTCATCTTTTTTTCATAAGCCCCAAATATCAGTCGGTCCTCAACCTCGCTATGAGAGATAATTTACATTTGTCAAGTTGCTCCCTGGCAATTGAGTGATACCGGTACAAAAATACTGATTCAAATACTGAACATGGGGCCATGACGCTGTAATATTAAATGTTGGATAGCCGTTTCTATGTTTTTACGTTGGCAACATTTTCACAATCATGTTGTTTTCATAGTCATGTTGTTTTTGGATTTACCATCAGGTAATATGTTTGTTCTACATTGATGTCCATTATTAAATGACAAAACTGTTTAAAAACAATTTAATAACTTAATTATACATGTCTAATGGAATTACTAAACCTAAGCGATTTAACTACAAGACGCACAGTGAGTGACTTAGTTTGCCCTTTCAATATATCAAATGACAACCTGGACGCTCTCGATTTAACGAGCTTAATTAACTTGCGTATACCTACCCGTGATACCGGTTTAAATGCTCTATATTTTGTTACCAAATCTGCCAATAATTACTTCGTAAACTCTCCAATTCAAAGGCTTCACTTGGAAACAAATATAGTTCAATCGATGTCTATCATTTCCAATCGGTTTCCAAATTTAAAATCAAAATATTAGAACTTTTAAAATAAAACAATAAACATCTAGCTATTGCACCTCTTATTGAATTATTTCCTCAAGATTGACAAAACAGAAACTATCATGTTTGTAGGTATAAGCCTGCTTTTTGCTTGGTTTTATATGTCTAATGGTGAATGTTATATTATTGCTTTACTATTCTATATTTATAATCTGCACAATTTTTTTTATATAAACTATGTAAAATGGCTGACCGATCGCCCTCGATTTAGCAGGCCACTACAACCAGTCAAACGCAGTATATTTGTTAACAATACTGCCAATAATTATTTCGTTAGCTTTCTAACTCAAAGACCTCATACACTATGTGTTATATTGTATCATGTTACTGCTGCCACTACCTAGCATTTACATATAAACTTTACATTTCTTATTAACTAATTTAAGTCTTTATAACTTAGGAGTAGGAATATTCTTATTTTTGTACTATTTACTTGCTGTTATAGTATGTCAAATGGATATGGTTATATCGTTATATACCCAATGGGCGTATAAATAAATAAATAAAATTCTATAATTATTTTAATTGTTTGACCTGAGAAACCATTTTGCATTTTCAATGGATTTTGAAAATAGGTATTTTGCATTTTGCATTTGAAATGCTTTTCTAAAAACCATTTTGCATATTCAAATGGAAAAGTTTTGACCCATTTCCATTTTGCATTTTAAATGCTTTTGGAGACCCATTTTGCACATCTCTGGTTATAAGTAATAAATATAATAAATAAACGGCGCTATAAAAATGATCCAATCATTATTATTATTAATTGTGAACCTTATACGAATAGTGGTACAACTTACAACCATATATAATAACGAGTCTGAATACTGCATATCAGAGGTTAGCTTAACTCTGGCTTCAAAATAGTCCCCATTCCTGAGCTAATCACATAATATGCATTAATGTTAGTTAGTCAAATTGGAGGAATAAAGACATCTGTAATAGCTATACCTTGCCAAGTACCATTCACTGTGTACATTCATGATGTGTGTATTGTGGCCTCATAAAATTTGGAAGATATTATTAAGGTTGTACAAAGTCACCTTGGCGAATATGGTAGGTAGGAACCAATTATTTTTGGCGAAATATTAGATAAATAAGGACCAGAGCTGACTTTAACTTGGATGCTGTCATTTTCAAACATTTCTAAGTTTGAAAGATAGCTTGGACAAATTCATCGGACGAAAGAGGAGCAAAAATAATGTATAAAGAGAAAGTAGACGGAAGAAAGAGTTATGGACAGCACAAGATTTGCCGCTATTATTCTTACTTTTGTATTATGTATGAATGCGGATAAAGCGAATTGTATCGGAAACAGTGGTACTTATTTAATTAGATTGGATGACGCAATTTTTATATACGTATATGAACCAGTTAAAAGTTTAAATCTACTACGATATCCTTATCAGTGGTAGCAGTTTTAACTTTAACATCCCCGTATAACCATAACATGGCCATAACTAAAACGCGGCGTGACGTGATTCTACCGTTACCATACCGGATAATATCTAATTTATTGATAAATCGTATAAAACTTGGCGCTAATTTAATGAACACTTCAAATTTTCTTCCAAAGAAGGTAGTCTTATTTATACTTGTATAAAGTTTAGCCAAAACCGGTACATGCCGGTATACTGTTAAATTGTACAATCACTGTATAAAAAACTTGAATTCAGTTCAGCGAAAATTCCTAAGTAATTGGGTCTTCGAATCGGCAAAAAAAGCAATGAATAAAGAGAAGAATAACACTTTACAAATAATTATAATATGACAATAATGTAACAATTGAAAGAATGGTTTAAACTGTTGATAAAATACCTTTAGATGACTCCAACGCAATCAACTTATCGAAATCAAAAACGAAAACAGTCTCAGCACATGGCCAACATATAGAAATTTGAAATTGAAAGGCTGTCAAAAACGTAAACTTTGCTTACCGATAGGTGGTATTGCCGCTGGAAAGAAACAGCTATAGGTCTAGCATACGTTCTCCCCACGTGCTGGAGGGAGACAGAAAGTAGCGTCATGCAATGTCGCTCCATATTCCGCTAGAGGAACTGTCAAATTATTCTGGTTAGAAAAATAATAGTCGTCACACCAGGCTTGTCAGCATGACGCCTTTGAACTAAATATATTATTACCACGAATATTTTATTTCGATTGTTGCTACATTTATGTTTATATTCTGTCAAATAACATGATAACCTTTGACTATTTACTACATCGATAACCGAATTATTATAAGACCGCTTTATCTTCCGTTTGCTGAAACTATTATTACATCTGACTTGCGCCGTGGTTCAGTTCAGATTTTTTTGCAAAACTTATAATAAATAGATCATCAAATTTCGTATTTTCTTGAATGAAATCGGCCAAAACTATTTTCTTTCAAAAATTACGTATCAATATAATAATAATCGTAAATTATACAACATTTTTAATTTGGCGGTCATTTGCACAAGCTTACCGCAAACTTCACACCGGTCAGCGCTCTTCAAACGGTGGAAATTGTTGTCAGTGGGTGATTGCTCGCGAAATACATTTTTTTACATTTGAACATGACTTTTTTTATTTATTTATGTTTATTCGCTACGTTATTATTGTGATACGCCATATTGACAACACTAAGGACGGGTTGTTTCGGAGAATTTGAACAATTCATCAAATTTCAACGTTCATTTTCGGGTTCTGTGAAAGTCATATTCAAGTTCTGTTATTATATCATTATAGGCTAGTTGCTTGACAGAACTGAAATAAAAACAGAACTAAAAAAAATCTTTCACAGAACTTGTAAATGAACTTTGTAATTTGATGAATTGTTCAAATTCTTCGAAACAACCCGTCCTTAGGATGGGTTGTTTCATAGAATTTGAACAATTCATCAAATGTCAACGTTATTATATCATTATAGGTAAGTTACTTTACAGTACTGAAATAATAACAGAACTCGAAAACAACTTTCACAGAACTTGTAAATAAACTTTGCAATTTGAAGAATTGTTCAAATTCTCTGAAACAACCCATCCTTGGGGCCGATACATCAGTCGGTCCATGATCGGTCCCATATATACCTAAACCGCTAATTGGTCGGTCCGTATTCTCGTTAGCCTCGTGTTTTCATGTAATAATTTTTCCCTCATGGCAAAAAAAAAGACCTTAAGTATTATAATATTTTAAGTAGGTAAAAATTGTGAGACGCACATTTTATTTTTTTATGTGACATCTCACAAGAGTGAGTGAGTCTGTACAGTGTGAAGACGCCGTTCTATTTATATGAAGAACATTAACTTTAAATTCAGTAATTTAAATTATTCATCACTCCATGGAAAACAAATATCCAACATTTGCTCAAATTTAAGCGGGCTAAATTGGCCCAAGATAATTGCTTATGATACATATGGAAAAATAACCTGCTGGTGTCTCCACAACATCAAGCACACACTCGTTTTTCATCAAACCTGGGATTTGTGGTCCCTAAAACTAGAACCACATCCACTCAACGACAATTCTGGTTCATCGCTCCTAAAACATACAATGCAGTGAACATAAAATGAAATAATTCTATATCCCTTTTTACTATGTGTGTTCAACATTGGCTATTTGAAAGGTGACGAGCCACAAATAAACCACTCACGGACGAGCTTTCTTCAAAGAATATATGAGTTTCTAACACTGTTTAAAAAAAATTAACTCTATCATACAATAATTGTCCCTAATTGGAAAACATTGACCATGTAGCTTATCTATGTGTAAAAATTGATCAAAATTTAAAATGGACAGAGCTTATTAACTATTTAATAAAATAAAATAACTAATTTATTTTTTCAAAACCACCAGGAATGTCTTTAGTAAATATCTACATGACTCTTTTCCAATCGCTCTTAGAATACGGTATTATCGGATGGGGAAGTGCAAATGACAATATCCTAAAATCACTCACCCGAAAAGCCATAATGAAAATAATTCTGAAAGTCCCTGTAAGAACTAGCACTGACGAAATCTTCAACAAACTTAACATCATATCACTTAGGACGGGTTGTTTCAGAGAATCTGAACAATTCATCAAATTTCAACGTTCATTTTCGGGTTCTGTGAAAGACTTATTCAAGTTCTGTTTTTATTTCAGTTTTGTCAAGCAACTAGCCTACAATGATATAAAAACAGAACTTGAATAAGTCTTTCACAGAACCCGAAAATGAATGTTGAAATTTGATGAATTGTTCAAATTCTCCGAAACAACCCGTCCTAAAACAACTCTATTCTTAAACAATGCTCCTTTACATTCATACATACAAAACATAAGAAATAACAACAAACACATATATAGAAACACTAGATCTTAGGGTCGAAAACATACAAAAAAAAGAACATTTGGGCAAAAAAGCTTCCTATACTATGGTACTAAACTCTACAACCAAATCCCACTCTCATTCAAAACTCACAACAATATTTTAACATTTAAATCTCAAATAAAAGGGAGATCAGAAAAAATATACTGACACCAAATACAGATTGAAACCGAAACCTCGACTGAACAAAAAATACCTTGTAAAATACTTACAATTATTTCACAAAAAAAACTATTCAACAGATTTATAATTACTTTATATTATCCATACTATTAAATTTTAATCTTATGTAAATGATATCCTCAGCACTGGAGATCCCAATGAGGATATCATTATATCTATTTGTTACAAAAACAGATAATAAAACACTCATTATTATACTATATATTTATTTTTTTATATGGCTAAATTCAAATGTGACAGTAAATATGTACATTTCTAGGTATTTTAAAGAAAAAAAACTTATATAAAATAATATTAGTATAATTTTGCATGTATTTGAATCTTACTTTTAATATTTTTATTTCTATTTTCTTTAAAATATCCATTTATCAATCAGTTATATCTTTATTTCTAATATGGTTTCTATAATATGTTGAGTCCCGTTGGCGTCATGTATCTTTTATCAGGAGATTTTTCAATGTGGATGAGTGTTTCAGGCGAATAATTATTGCTTGTAAAATAATAATATGTATTTTTAAAATTTTTATTTTACCAGTACATGTCCTTTTCCCTTATGTTTTATTATTTGTTCTACAAAATATATTTTTTGTTTTGTACATAAATCATGTACGACTACCCTAATACGGGCATAATCAGTATGGTAGTTGAGAAATTCACAAAAATTGTAATCTTTTAAAATTTATAAAATAAAAAATCTTTGATAAGTCGCAGAATAGTTCCTTGGTTCCTTTTTTAGACGCCGAGGCGCATAAATACCACTCACCCGAGGCATTATTAGCATTGACACACAGGGTTGCCAATTCGTGGGGAATTGCTTAAATCACAGGGAAATGGTCATATTTAACCGTATCATACTTAATTTTTTTTATTTATTGTTTTTGTATTTAATTCGTAGAACTTCATTTAATTTAAAAAAAAATAATTAAAATCAAATTTAATAATATAATTATTAAGTTCTGCTAGTATTTTTTGGTTTTTGTTATTGTTACAGCTGTTTCGGCTTTCAAGGCCATTTTCAAACTGTTTCAAACCAAAAAATACTTGCAGAACTTAATAATTATATATTAAAAAAAAAAAGTATCATACTTCGATTTAGAACTGCCAACATTATCTACATTTTCTCAGTGCACATTTTATTGGCTGCTATCTTTATGTATTGTTAGCAGCGCATTCAAATACTGCCGCCACAGTATTTAGTTTACCAATTTGCCGCCAGAGGCGCCACTCTCATATCTGTCGGCCAAGCAGGGATCTACACTTCGCGAGTGGTTCGCGATACGGCCGGCAGAGGCGCTGCTGGTTTAAGGCGGGAGCAACTCTCCCTCCACCTACCGGCCACCCATGGGACGAGCAAGGGTTGCAAGCCATTATCACAGCCACGCTGAGCCAATACAAAACAAAGTTATCAATGTAATACCGTGGAGACAAGACCAATATATTTCATCATAAACATCTACTTAGCGTTTTATTATTGCTAACAGTATGATCGCAAGATTCAACTCGAACCAAATACAATCAAGGTAGTGTCTTGATAAATATATCCTATTTTTATTTTGAATGTGCGACATCTATTGACTTTTTTGCAAGTCTAGAGAGATGTCGCACATTAAAAATTGTTTGTCAAAGTCAAATATTGATGAATGAGAAAAAAAATCTAACTAATGAACCCAACTTCATGTATTCAATATTCCTGTCACGGTGTTTTTTCCCGGTGACTTGGCTGCCACTGGATCACCCGATATTATTTTTCTAGGGCACTGGCTATTTTTGGATCTTTATAAAATTTGAAAATTTGAGCTGAGCTTCTGTACAAAAAATGTCCCCACAAGGGGGTGGTTAAACCTCGTCCCCTCATACGGCCAACGGACAGACACCGGAAACAGGATATCCACAAACCTACCGCACCTCCCCCGAGGACAGTAGCAGGTTTGAGGGATGGTCAGCCGACCTTAGGGGATCTTCCTCCCCGCCTCGGACGACTCGACGCATCTCTCCCTAGGGTCTTCGGGTATCCACTCCCCCAGCTCCCAGTTACACTTTCTTCAGGGCACCACCGAGAAATCGGCTAAGGGGAGCGGTCCCCTGACTTCGTAACCGATCAACCCAATCACCAACTGACTCGCCTCGGGACCGCCGAGAAGAATGTGGATTATTCCTCTCCGGACCAGCACCAGATGTTTTTCGTTTATACTTTTGTTTTCTCTAAATTACTATGCACATACTATGTAGACAAACAGTCTACACCAGTGTTTTTATTTTTGTATTTATTTTTCTCCCCTTCTACTAACATAGAAACAGAGGCAAGTACTCTACTAACAAACTAACATTGTACACAGTAAGCACTCGCAGACTGCTTCCCTAACAACGTATGCGGGGACATTCGAGGTTTAGCTTCGTTCTTATTAAATGTAGAGTCGTTCTTAACAAAAAATTAGCGTCCTTGCAAGAGCCCTGAAGGGGTAACCATAAGTTACCTATACCGGGGCGGGTAAGTGGTGGGATCCTCGAATGTACAAAAAATGTATCTAAAATGATTTATTACTTATGTAGATGGTAATCTTGAAATCTTAGAGCTCTCAAACCAACTTGGTTAAAAATTGCTGTAGTAGAGCTTAGGGGAGAGAAATACGAATTTTATATCAAATACACAAATTCGGCGGCGTCCTTTATTTTTCTGATTGCCAATAAATTACTTACAATGGAAGTTAGTTACTTCGTAGAATTAGTTTTCATTCATCGAGTGAATTTCAAATGAACGAAATTATACAACATACATACATTACGTATTTTTTAAATATTTTTTATTTGGGTATAAAAATAAATAGGTACCTATGTGATAAGTAAATTTTTGCACACATTCTAATAATTGCTGTTGTAGATACAAACGTTCAAAACTATTTATTCATATTCATATTCCAAATGTACAGGCGCAAAGAATTAATTTGTCTTAATATTTTAAGGCATAACATGCAGAAAGTGTATTTTCATAAAATAATTAAATTTACGCCATCTATCTATAGATTATAACAAACGTTACGTTTACATTAAAAATCCAAATATGAATGTAGAACACATTTCAAAAACTTTCACAGCGATTTTCTCAAAACTCGTTTTTGTGGGTTAGGTTGTTCTTAAACATGTGTTATTTCATGTGTGAACAGTGGCTTTTAATTTAGTACAGTGAATTTGCAGTTGACGAGGTCTATCTTGTGTTTGCACACTATTATTATTATATAGTTTGACGTGGCTTGCATTGTTTTGTTTTCTGGGTTTGGTCAGGCATAGGTTGTAGGTATACATTTACATCAGGGGTGTCAAACTGGATATTCTTAAGGGCCGTTTATAACATTTGGCGTGTGTAAGCGGGCCGGACTCAATATTTAAAAAATAAAACCCATACTTAATTGTTAAAATCTTTATTTAGTTAGATACCTATTTATTATAAATTCAGTAAGTTAAAAAGAAGGGTAACAAGGTAAATTATCTTGAGCCGGAAACCTGACTTCTCTTGTTTTTGACAAGTTCATTGATGTCGGGTGTCATATTCGTCGTAGTTACTTTTAGAATCGATTGGAGATTTTCATCCGTAAGCCGTGAGCGATGTTTGTTTTTATTTATTTTCATAACGGAAAACATCTGCTCGCATAAATACGTACTACCAAACATACACAGGATACGTGCCGCATGATTTCACATACTTGGATAGTTATTCAAACTCTTGAAATATTGTGTATAAAATGTAGTAACATTAACTTCCTTAAATTTATCCTTTACAATGCTGTCGCATTGGAGATCTATCAATTCCATTTGCAAATGAATTGGTGCCAGTGCAGCATCAAAAGTAAATGGATTGTTGAAAAGTGGGAATTCCATTTTATGCATTTTGCGAAAATCTTCAAAACGACTGTTAAATTCTGTGATCGGATTCAGCAAAAGTTGAGAATACTCATCCAATTTTGTCTGGTTCACTGTGCCAAATGATTTCACGCGAGGGAAATGATCGAGTGCTTGGTTTTTTATGTGAATTTCCCACAGTCTTAATTTTGTTTCGAAGGCTTGTAAATGCGAATACATTTGAGTGACGATCAAGTCTTTACCCTGTAACTTTATATTGAGGTCATTCATGTGTTTTGTCATATCTACCAAAAATGCACAATCAAGCCACCAGCGTTGTCATAATCAATTGGCTTGCCTTTTTCTAACATGAAAGCTTGAATAGGGTCACGTAACTCAAAAAATCTTTCCAAAACTGCCCCTCGACTGAGCCAACGAACTTCCTTGAAATAAGGTACATCGGAATACTTTTCGTCCAAATCTTGTAAAAATTGCCTGAACTGCCTGTGATTTAGACCTCTGCTCCTTATAAAATTTACTATTTTAATTACCGGTTGCAAGACATGGTCCATTTTTAAATATTTGGATGCGAGTGATTCCTGGTGAATGATGCAGTGAATTCCCACAAAATTTTCTGATATTTTCTGTTTTAATTTAGTCACAACACCCGAATGTTTGCCAACCATGGCAGGAGCGCCATCCGTAGTTATGCTGCAAAATTTATTCCAGCCGAGTTCATATTCTACTATTAAATGCTCAATAGCAGAATAAATATCATTTACTGTAGTGGTGCCTGTCAATGGGACGCACTTCAATAGTTCTTGACATATTTCAAAGTTACTATTAATACCTCGTATAAAGACAGCAAGTTGAGCAGTATCAATAATATCAGTGCTCTCGTCAATAGCCAGCGAAAAGTGTGTAAATTCCTTAATTTTTTCCTTCAGCTGGGAATCCAAATTTTGAGATAAATCACTTATTCTTGAAGCAACAGTGTTTCTTGACAGCGGAATATTTTGAATGGTTGATTTTTGTGATGGGAATGAAACATCAGCCACTTTTAACATACATTCTTTAATAAAATCACCATCAGTGAAAGGTTTTGATCTCTTGGCGATTTCTAATGCAATAATGAAACTGGATTTTAAGGCGTCTTCGCTTTCAGTTTTAGCTTTAGTGAATATTGACTGTTGGCCGTGAAGGTTAGATTTTAAAGATAATAGTTTGTCCATTCTTATCTTTTCAGTGTCACCTTCAAATTTTCCTTTATGATTCGAATCATAATTTCTCTTTAAATAAAACTCCTTACAAACAGCAATTGTTTGATTGCAAATCAAACAAAGTGATTTACCTTTCCATTCCATGAAAAAATATGCGATTTCCCATTTTGTCTGAAAAACTCTGCACTCACTATCAACTTTACGTTTTTGCGACATTATGCCACGTATCAATATTAGAACTTGAATGAACAACAAACTATGAGTACGTAAGTAATATAAACACTCGACGCGACCGCTCAATGCTAAGGCTTAAATCTGACTGCGCCGGCGACTGGCAACTGCGACCCTTGTGGTGCGGGGTCGGGGGGCAGGGGGCGTCGTGAGTACGAGTCGTACCAGACCAGCGCCACCAGCCGGCGTAAGAGAAAAGGTTATGCTCACGCTCGGTGCACGGCGCACCGCGTCCGATGCGCGCGTCTCTTGAAATTACACTGTAAATCAATCGCTTGCAATTTTAAACACGCGTAGGCATCGACTGTCCTCTGAATATCTAAAATCTACAACGAACGAGTGCGGTTCTGTCCTCCGCGACATAATATTGTCACGTTGTAGCGAGCCGTAATGACGGGACCTGAGTGCCGCATACGGCTCGCGGGCCGTATCGATAGGGTCCGAGGGCCGCATGCGGCCCGCGGGCCGTATATTTGACACCCCTGATTTACATAATACTTTCCCTCCACTTTCCACCTCATAAACCGCCACTGAATGCATGTGAGCACAAACGTTCAAAGATGTTATGTTATGATACATAAAAATAAAAACAGGCACAAAATTGTAAGAAAATAAAAAAGCCAGTTTATTCATAGATTTTAATTTCTCACTCACTTCAACTCTCACCGAGCCCCACAGAGTTTTTATGAAGATATAAAAACAGCTTAATAAATAAATACGGCGAATCTCACTTTCCCCCCCAGCCCAGGAAACCCTTGACGAACCCGGTCAAGCCAGATCCTTGCTTCTTCTCATTACCTATCTTGTCCTCCAGGGACGGGAATTCCACGAAATTGCTGGCCAGATCGAAGAACAGGGGTTTGCAAGGAATGGGCTGCATATCTGGGGGCATCTTGAACACATTGGGATTCTTGGATATCAGTTGAGGATCTTCATAATACTCGTCTAACCTTTCGGCGAGGGGTTTTTTGTTCCTGTTACGTTTAGAACTTGTCGTCGGTGCTTCCGGGTCTTCTTCAGCAAGAATAGCCTGAGCGTGAGCAGATACCTTAGCGATTACAATGTTCTTCTGCAGAGCCAACAGATCCTCGGCCAACTTCTTGTCCTGTAGCTTTCTAGCCAGAGCTTCCTTTGAGTAAGTATTGGCACGGTCGTACAGAGCCATGGCCTCGCTCCATCTCTTGAGAGTGACCAATACTTGAGAAATATAGAAACATCTAAATGCCTTGAATGTTCGCGCCAGTGTTTCGATTTCAGATTGGTACGAAGTATCTTCTTCAAACCCAGTTAGTGTTTGTAATTCATTGACGTTTTGAAGAATAATTTCGTACAGACGAGTTAGATCATGCGGACGAACTTTCTTTCCGTCGATTGGGGTTTTCTTTTCGATGGCTTCTTTAGCTTGATCAATGAGAAGCTGGTTACGCTGAATTGTTCTACTGAGTCTGATGTAGTTCATGTATGAAAGTAAGTTCTGTACACCTGGTAAGGGTGCTCCAGAGGCTGAGCGAAGTTTAGGATCTCCCTTCATCTCGTCTTTGATAGCTAGAATGACGTCTTTGCAGTCCATGAGTGCATTTTCAATGAGCTGAATCTTGGCCTGGTGATTGGACGCCTTCTCCAAGGTCTTATCTAGGTCCTGGAGGGTCAGAAGGAAGAGACGTGTTCTTTCTGGGCGGACGGCGATTCGACGACCGCGCCATTCTACATCCTGCATCGTACCGGCACGGCTTTCCCTGGAACGTTAAGAAGGCAAAATCAGAGAAAGTCCTAAAATGGTACAAATAGATAATATACAGGGTGTATCGGCACGTACCCGACAAACTTTAACCAGCTTTTCCTTAGCACATTTGGAGTAAAAAATGTTATGGGCACTTTGCTGTCCGGTAACATTTTTTTTCAATTAAAAACAAAAAATGATAAAAAAACCCACACTCCGTCACTGTCATTGGCATTATTTCTCGTGTTCAACAGCCGTTATTAGCAAGTGTGTCAAAAAGCGTGTTCGCTCTTTCATACACACTAAATAATAATAGCTAAAAGTGAGACGAATGGTGCCATGCCATTTCGTTGTGATCGTAAAAACGCGCTAATGTAGGTATGTACGGATAATATTCAACGAAACTCGAATAAAATATTGCCAGGTGGGTTTTCAAACTTTGACAAAGGATAAAACAGTGGTGACATGTGGTGAAAATATGAATAGTAAATTTTTTATTAAAAAAAAATGTTACCGGACAGCAAAGTGCCCATAACATTTTTTACTCCAAATGTGCTAAGGAATAGCTGGTTAAAGTTTGCCGGGTACGTGTCGATACACCCTGTATGTAATCTTATATGTATCTGATATCTCACAAGACATATAATAATTATTTCATGACAGATTGCGCAACAGAAATAACCTGGCTTGGGCTAGTAGCGTGTCCAAGTTGTCCAGCATTCCCGTTCCTCTCATCTGCAGCAAGTCATCAATGGCAGTTTCATCACCGATGTTATACGCGCAGTATCTCAAGCTAGGAGCCAGCTCATCAATCTACAAATGGCAGAAACAACAAATAATTTATGTTAAAGTTAACTCATTAGTAAGAAATTATGAAGATTTGGATACTAATTTCACAATCACATTAAGTTATTGAACTTAACATTGATTCAACTACTGTGCCAATGTTCCGCCTTGATAGGAAAGCTCAGATACCTCGAAGCCACATTATAGAAATGTTACCAAACGAGCAATGTAAACTTTATCAACCCTCTGATGGGTAATGTGGCCTCGCCAGCCCATTTAGATTTTCAAAAGTGATTTTCTTTTTTTTTTCTGTTAACTTTTTAGCAAGCGGTATCAATATACTGGACAGTCCATATCATATGGCATCAAGGTCTGGTGGGTCTGCCATTCGGATACCAACTACTCGCTCAGAGGTCAAATTTACACGGAAAAAATTCCAGATGCTGATCGTGAAGTGAATCAAAGTGCACGAGTGGTGTTGGATTTAGTTGACAAGTATCGCTATACTGGCCAAACAATATACTGCGATAACTTTTCTATGACACTCGACTTGGCCAGAATTCTGATAGAAAAAGGACTTGCCATCATTGGTAATGTTTGCGCAAACAGGGTGTTTGTCCCGTTATACAGGGTGTCCGGAAACTCGTAGTACAAGCGGGAAACTGGTGAATCTACATCACATTTGGAGTCGATTTTGTAGTATATTTTTTTTTTATTTGAGCTTTCGTTATCGAGTAAATCGAGTTTGAAGTTGATTTTTTTTTTTTTTTTTTTTTTTTTTAATCAAATTCTTATAAATTATTTTTTTTTTTATTATTTATTGAGTTAGTTTATACATTTGAATATAAACTAATATAAACAAGATCATATTTCATTTTGTAATTTTACATATTTTTACAGTAAATATAACATTTATTTTTAAATACATTCATTCTTCAGACTTTCAGGCATTTCATCATACATTTTTAGTCCTTTGTACATTAGGCAGTTCTGTGATTTTGTTTTTTTCATATGTGGCAATCTAATCCTATTTACATTTCTGGTTTCGTAATTATGAACATCTCTATTAAAAACAATTTCATCCTTAAAATATTTTGGCATTTGGTTGTTCATGATTTTATGTACAAAAATTAACACATTATATAATAGTCTCTTTTTTATAGAAATCCAATTTAGCTGTTCTCTCATTTGATCTATGCTTGCGTATTTTCCTTTTCCTAGTATACATCTCATAGCTCTATTCTGTATAACATCTAGCTTGTTCAAGTTTCCTTCATTGGCCAAATACAACATAGTAGAGCAATAATCTAAATGTGGAGCAACTATAGTTTTATAAATCAGCTCTGTAGTGTTTCCATTTAGTTTATTTCTTAATCTTCTAAGAAAATTGACTTTTTTAGATACCTTCTTTAGCACATATTCAAAATTTGCTGCGAAAGTTAGTTTTGAATCTAGTATCACACCTAGGTACTTAATTTCATTTACTTTTTCAATTTTTTCGTCATTAATTGTCAATTTTAACTCTGTGTTATGCGTTTTGTTGCCTATTTTTATATATTTTGTTTTGTTGACATTCAGTTTTAATTTGTTTAATTTCAGCCATTTCGCTATATTTTGTAGGTCTTCATTTAATTTATTGATTGCATCTATGTACTCTTTACATGAAATATAGATTAATGTATCGTCTGCAAATAATCTAATTTTGCAATGTTTTATGGTTTTAATTATATCATTAATGTAAATAATGAATAGAATTGGACCTAATACCGACCCTTGTGGAACACCGAGGTTGTTTTCTATCGGTTCTGATTCTGAGCTTTCCACTTTTGTTACCTGTTTTCTTTCATGGAGATATTCTTTGAAAAGATTTAGAGCTACTTCAGAAAGACCTATATCTTCTAATTTTTCCAAAAGTTTTTTCCTTTCTATCGTTTCGAATGCTCTTTTAAAATCTAAGAATGCTGCAATGGTGATTTTTTTATTATCTGTTTCTTTCTTCCATGTATCAATCACAATGTTTATTGCAGCTTCACAAGAGTTATTATTACGGAATCCTGATTGTTCGTCACATAATATATTAATTACATAACATAATATGTAATATATTACTGAAGATCAAAGTATCCAACTAATTAAAACTATTTGAAAGTAAAACAAATGAAGAAACTCGGATTTGAAGCATTATTTTGAAATCACCCTTCATTTAACCCGGTGTAATCATAAAATATTTCTGCTCTGCAGGGTTAAAACATCTGTTATTCAACCCTAAACACCAGAAAAAACTTTAACCCTAAAATAGCCGAAAAATATTTTTTTTTGTTTTTTTTTTTTTTTTGAAAATGCTCAAATCAAAAAACTTTATGTTTTTTTGGGTTCCCCATGTGGTGTAGATTCTCCAGTTTCCCGCTTGTACTACGAGTTTCCGGACACCGTGTATATACAACATATTGACACGTTCATACACACTATATGCACACCTGCCTTTATCTAAAACTAGTTTAATAGCCCACACCTCTTATATGGCCAAGGCAGGCCACATTGCCAATCCAAAGGGGTAAAAGTACATTGCCTATCAGAGGGTTAAAGGGACTGGACTACTGTCAAGGGAATAAGGTGAACAAAAGGAGATACCGCTCTGTTTCAAAGTTTAAAAAAATAGTAGCGTGATTGTGGCCTACCTTCTGTCTGTAGATCAGTTGTTCATCTTCGGAGAGCGTCGCGAGGAGTTTCTCGTAGACCACTTGCGCCTTCTTGAGGTTCTCAGCGGCCGGCTTCCACATCTGCAGCTCAAAGTGCAGTGAGCCGTGCATCCAGGACACGTAGGCCTGCGCCTCCAGCTTGGAGCGAGCGTCACAATGGTGGGTCTGGAATTCAAAGAGATAATGATAAATAAGCAAAACTGTAAAAGATTTGCAAACACAAGTAAAATGTCACACATGATGTTTGATTTCAGTATTAAAATATAAACAATATTTACAGAATCCATCAGGACATACCCGAGACTTTAGTCAGTGATTCTAGAGCTTATTTGACATTTGATCTAATATTTAAAAAAAAAATTTGCATTCAATCCTATAAAACACTTTCATGAAAATAGAGTAGTGGATGCATGGAACAAACTTGTGTCACAATATGGCATCGATGCTACTAATATAAACCAATTTAAAGCTTGATTGGATTCTTATTTGGAAAGAAGAAAGTTAATGACAATAATATTTTTTCAATTAAAAACAACAGCAAAAACTTTATTTCATTTGCATGTTGCTATTGACAAGAACATAATACCAGCAGGCTTGCACGACGTGATATGTACAGTTTCTTTCCCACAGCATTGAACGGTAAAAAAAATGAGTAATGTAATTATATGACGGATAACTGTATTTTAAATTTATATAAATAAATAATAAATAATGTACATGTTCGTTCATTCAAAATCTTAAATCTCCGAAAGTTCTTCAAAGACTGCTTTAAATTTTTGACACAACGTTGAATTCGAATATGCGTGTTTTTATATACCTGTTTTATATAGATGTCACCTGTGACAGGGAAAAAAGGCTATTTTTTAAAAACAGCGCCATCTGTTTGACGTATCTCTGTCTGCACAGAGAGACTGAGCCACAGCAACAGCTAGTTTATAATTGATAAAAAAGATAAATACCTGCGGTTCTTAAGGCCATTTACAAACTATTTGCTTTCAACAATACTACCCATCTCGTTAGAGAAATCGATTCTCGTGTTCAACAGTTTAACCCCTGGGGACCGAAGCAATTGCAGTGTCGACTTTAAACATTCATTTATTATTTTTTTTATTTATACATATATAAGTGGGTACGGTGATGTTTTATTAGTACATATGGTTACAAAATATATTTATAATCACAATCTCACCAAAGAAGAAACTGGTTCTTGTGCTTGGTGAGCGAGTTACACTAATTATAAGGAAAATAGAATAACATTATGCAATAGCTAAGTAAATATATATAATAGGAAAAATTGAAACTTCTGGATTATCTATATGTGTAGTTGTACATATATAGGATTCTGTTACATACTAATTATTGAGCAATTAAGAGAGTAATTAGTAACATCTAAATACAGTGGAGATGAATATAGACTGATAATAAATATAAATAAAGGGAAAAACAGGAAATTATTTAGTTAATTATTCTTGAAGTATAACTTCAGTTATAGTTTAAGTTTTTTAATCGGAAGGTTGTTGAAATACTTTATTCCTAAATAGGTATAGTTATTTTGCATTTGTTTGGTATTACATTTTAGTATGTTCATATTGTATTGATATCTTTTTGATAGGTGGGTTTCAAAGTTTTTGATGATATTATCTTTATAAATTTGGATAATTGATTTTGTCTTTGGATATTACCTCTACGAGGTTAGTTAAAGACAAAAATAAAAATGGCACCTTATCATGTATGATATTGTCTACGTGGTGGGTTTAACTTAAATAGATAAATGATTTTACTATCCATATTTTATGTTTAAGCATATACAGGCAGATATCAATTGTGATATCTACTAAAAATAAAACATATTTTCCACATGGAAATGTGTCCAAAATATATGTATGTAGCTTAAATAGTATGATGACGACGGAAGTTTTAGAATTTGGTAAGGGGAAGGTTAAATTTGGTAAGGGAAAAGTTAATTTGGTAAGGGGAAGGTTAAATTTGGCAAGGGAAAAATTAAAAGTTGCTTTTGAACGTAGATGCATTTTAATTGCTCTCACGATTCCACGAGACACTTACGTCACACAACTCCTGTAGCTGCAGGGCATACCCGCAAGCCTTGCGCAGCCTGGCCACGAGGCGGTAGCGCTTGCGGGGCTCCGTGTTGGCCTCCTGGCGCAGCTGCATGGCGTACGCCCAGCAGCGCTCGGCCTGTGCCAGCGGCGCATGTAGCAGACGCTCGTCCGCCTTAGAGCCCACCAGCAGGGCCGAGGTCACATCGCGTTTCTTGTAGTGCCTCCTGTCTCCCTGTAATGATTACATTCACTTTACAACAATGTAACTGTTCAATTTCAACAAATGCACTTTGTACTTATTCAGGATCTTTTAAGATACACATCGCACTCAAGAAACAAGCACCAACCACACCGTGACATTTTCGAGCACCGCGCACACTGCAATCCTTTTGTATTCATCCGAAAAACTGACAATGAACGGATTGTAATGCTCGTAAGGTGCTATGGTAATTTATTTCAACCTTTATTTCGTTTAATGTTGTGCTCTATCTGCCTTATGGTAGTCATGCTACCATAAAGCAGAACTGAGCATACTGTAAACTTTCAATGATAATTTGCGATTTTCGGTAGTGAAATCTGTAGAGTACTACAGTTCAAACAACAGATCCCAGTAAGTATATATTAGAATAATATTATGGCATTATAGTGATTTATTTTTGGGGTATTATACCGTGTTGCGCTACCTCCATCTTTAGCCAATGTTTCAGACAGCATTATAGTGTCCATCATCGGGGCAGATTGTGTAAAGACAGTGTGTGCTTATGTATGTAGATGTGATACCGTGTTGCCAACTCCAATCCTCTAAGAGCTGGTAATATGGTAATAGTTTTGGTGTAGCCGTCAATTATCAGATACCAAGAACTATTGTGCTTAGACCCGTTGTCTCTATCAATATTATTGGAATCTTTATAAATTTCAATTTCCTCCGTAATTAGGCCTGCTCTATGTGTTTTGGGTCTTTCCAGGATTTCAGGAACAAATCTAAAGTAATGGCCGGTTTCAATTATATGCTCGGCAATTGCCGATTTGTCAGGGTGGCCGAGTTTACATAATCGAAAGTTGGCTAAAGAAGGAGTAATACTTTGGCGGTGAAAATCTTGAATCAATATTATGGCAGTTTTATAAAACTAAAGTACAAAAAGCAGCATTAGATCTAAACTTTTGTATTAATATGTAAATATTATTAATATGTGTAGGTACCTGTGGTAACTTAAGCAATTTACGCAACCTTCGAATGCGTCTTGTGCAGTAGCCTCTGTAACGTTGATAGTCTCCGTGACGTAAACCATGCTGCTGTTGGGCATCCTTTATTAGCCTTAAAACTGAATGATGAGTTAAGAAAAAAACATTTGTTAAGGTTATCAAAACACCATACAATTTTATCATAATTGGGTGCCTCTTTCACTATTAATTAAACTGTAGTGTTTAATTTGTTAAATAGGTAAATATTTCCGTAACCGCCGCACTTTCAATAGGCACAGATTATGGAAATTACACTTCGTTTCAGCTTAAGTATAACAAGAAACAACAATTTACATCAGGGTAGATGGTAAAAGTTGCATTATAATTCCCTTTTTATTCAAAGTTCAAAATTTACCTTATAAAAAAATCTTTTTGCCGCAATTTTGGAATTTTTGTTTGGAGTGACACTTGTTTCAATCTAAAAACGCATAAATTACTTAATTAACCCAAACTAAGAACTCAATTACCTATTTTGTATATGCAAATGGTTGTTTATTGTAGTAATTGTTGAACCAAAGTGTAATTTCCATAATCTGTGCCTAAAAGTGCGTCAGTTAGACAAATATTTGCCGTTATTATTTATTTTTGTTAAGTGAAAACAATTTTAACATTTGATGACAACATATTGATTTAATCAATGTTTTTTACTGGCACAATTGCATAACCTCAAATTAAATAGCAAATATTACTTATTATTTAAGATATTTGCCACTCATAAACACAATATCTAAATAGTTTTAGAAAAGGATACTTTCCAAAGTAAAGACTTTCGGAATGGTGTTGTCTTCCACAACGTCGGGAACAATATTTTCCTTTTCTGTGGTCTCCATCAAAATTTCTTCTGTAGCCACAACCATGTTAAGGGAATGATGAGACTATTCGTCTCCACCGATTTAAATATATTAACACTTGAGTTTTAGTAATTATTTGAGATTTTGAGCCTTGCTATGTCAAAATGACAAGCTGTTAACCATTTTGACCGATTTTGACGTTTGTCGGATACGTGAATTTACACGGACAACGTGGATCAAATTTAATACTTCTATACATTCATAGATGGCACTCATTTCCCCCAGGATTCAAATTCTCTATACTCTATACCACTATGCCAAATGGTTTATTTGTAATCAATGGTTTATTTATAAACAATAGAAGGGATACTACATCATAAAAAAATAAATCGACGAAACGGGGAAGAATTTATTATAATAACACGTCCATCCAATTGCCTATGTCTACCCATAGTTAAATAACAATCACGCCGTTTCAAAAGGGGTAGGAAGAGAGGACGTAACGCCAAAAAACTCGGTCTTGGCACACACTTCTTGCCTCATACATACTCTTCTATTATTCTGATTCTTGACATGGCCCGACTCATCTATCTGATTCACTTGATCGTGCCATGTCTTCCTCGGGCGTCCCCGACTTCTGCCACCATTTGCATTTGTGTCATATGTCTATCCATTCACTGGTATAATTGAATATAATCATAAATTAACCACTCACGGAATGTTTAAAATAGATAATTATAATTACATATCTGAAATTTAATATATTTATACCTAGAATGTACCTGAAAAGCCCTGGACAGAGCATTAGTGCAATTTTCAATGAATGGCATTGAAGCCAAATTTACCGTCAGGGGAAATTGCCTGGCAGCCATCTTGTATGACTACTTCTCAACGGTGTAGGTTCATTTATGTTCTCAACTAATTTGTATGCAAAGTGGTGCATAATGAATTCTTATTTTATGTTGATAATACAGTTATTTCAACTTATGATTTTTTGGAGAGTTTGGTATCACAGGGAATGGGATATGTCATTAAAAAAATTAGTGTTTGGCATATCCATAATTCTCCTCACCGAGAGTGGTATATTTATGCCCTCACCCTACGGCTTTAAATTGTTATCGAATTGCTCCGTCGGCATTTTAGAAATAAACCAATTTATAAATAAAACATTTATAATAAACCATTTTATAAATAAACCAATCACGGTCCATGATACCTAGGTATTTTTAATGTATTTGTATTTAGAAACCATAAGTCATAAATATACCACTCTCCATAAGTAGAAACTGAGAATAATCGGTAATATCGTATTCTGTTTTACCTTCTCCTATATCATCTGTGAACGAGGAGTAGAAAAGAACGGAAAATGCTTTACCTACCGAGCCGTGGTACTTTATTTTGACAAGCGGTTTTTTCATTTTTTGCTCTACTTTCACGGTTTTCAATTTTAAACCGACTGATAGTGAGCAACTAAACTATTGCAGTATTGCACTTTTTACTTTTGTTTGCTCACTGTTTACGAAGGCACGTGCTTAAGTAATATACATATAGTATTAATAGTAGCACGTGTCCCCGCGACTTGAGAAAAATACTTTTACATATAATATAAATAAGTAAACATGGATAACTTTGATCAAAGAATTTCGAATTTGGCAGTTCAATTATTTAACATTGAAGCTGTTAAATTTGGCGACTTTCAAATGAAGAGTGGTTTGCGTTCACCTGTATATTTTGATCTCCGCGTTATCGTCAGCCATCCTACAATAATGGTAAGAACTTTAGTTTCAACAGTTTAAGGTTATGTTAAATATGTATTGCCTTTTCATGATGTAAGTTGGATCTCGCAATTCATTCATCATGATAACCCAGATTATTTCCCTTACAGGAAACCGTTTGCGATCTTTTAATGGAACTTGTGCCCCAAGCGTTCATATGTGATCAATTATGTGGTGTTCCGTACACCGCTCTTCCAATTGCCACCATCTTGTCCATCAAAACAAAGAAGCCTATGTTGATAAGGAGGAAAGAGGCTAAAGCTTATGGAACAAAGAAACTGATCGAGGGACAGTTCAAACCAAATCAACGCTGTGTTATAATCGAAGACGTTGTTACAACTGGTTCCAGTATTCTAGAGACTGAAGCGGATCTGAGGAATGAGGGTCTTTTAGTTGATCAAGCCGTAATTATTCTCGATCGCGAGCAAGGCGGATTGGAAAACTTGAGAAAACGAGGAATAGAAGTATCAGCCCTCATCACCATGTCCAAACTAATGAATATTTTATTGAAAGAGGGACTAGTTACAGCAGCCATTTCAGAACAGGTTAAAGATTACTTAAAATCTTCCCGAACGACAATTGGTATGTTATTATTTTCATTTTATATAATATTTAAAATGCATGTATCAAGTAAATGCATTATTATTATTAACTCTTGCAAAATTTATTAAGTGATACAGTTGTGTTAACTATTTGTTGTACAAAGTAACAAAGGTACGCAAGCACATAGTATTGGTTTATAAAATAAATAAGGTTACAAAACATAAAGCTTGTGAAATTCATTTCTTTAAAATTAGCAATCAAAAATATAAAATAATTTATACAATGAAATAAATTGACGGTCCCAAAGAACAATTTCGGATGTGAAAATTTGTATTTTGCAGTAGAGCTGCTTAAAGCAATTAAATAAGTAGGAGTTAAAGCAAAATATCAAACAACACTATATTTTTTGATCTCAAATACAGTAAAAATGAAGAAACCAAACACTGCAAAAATACAAATTTTGCACATCCAACATTGTTCTTCTGGACCGTCGAAATTGAAAAATAAGGAAACATATAAAAAAATGTAGATTCACTACGGAATGGTAAACTCCTACATTTCAGAAAAGTAATTATAAAGATTTAATTTCATTACTAATACGGAATGTTTAAACATGTCTACAATATTTCTAAATCTTTTACTAAAAGTATGTGGTCGGTTTATAAGTATGTCAGCCTGATCATTTGTTTTAAAATATTTACGTTCTCAGTGCAGTATTTCTCATATAAATTTATTATCTCATTTTAGCCCCTTGTATAAAGGACGATGATAGAGCAGTGTTGACATACGCCAAAAGAGTCCAACACGCTGAAAATCCCGTCGCCAAGAGGTTGTTCAAACTCATGGAAGATAAGAAGACGAATCTGTGCATTGCTGCTGACGTCAAAACTACTTGGGAAATCTTGAGTTTGCTGGAAAAGACAGGACCTTATATCTGCCTGTTCAAGTTGCATATTGACATGGTGGAAGATTTCAATGAGGGATTCATAACCCAACTGACTTCTCTGGCTGCCAAACAGAATGTATTGTTGATGGAAGATAGGAAGTACGGAGATATTGGGAACACGGTGGCTCTGCAGTTCTCGGCCGGCGTTCACAAGGTTTCATCGTGGGCGGATCTGGTGACAGTGCATTCTGTGCCTGGATCTGGTGGTATTAAAGGCATCCGCAGTGTCCTGGGAGAGAAACCTTTGGGGATATTCTTGGTAGCCGAAATGAGCTCAGAGGTGACTTATGTAATTTATTTATTTATTGTTTGAAGCATTAACAGAGTATTAAAGATTTTAATATATTAATGAAATTACGATTGGGATGTGCGTAAGTATTAACACTCCAATTTAAAATGTTCACAGCGTAAATCAAGGTTTAGTTGTTACTAGGTGGAGATGCTACTAGTGAAATAATAGAAATAATAATAAACAAAATAAAACATAGTAAGTATATAGTACAGAGAAAGACAAGTGAACCTTTTTTAATCTCATCTCTGGAACTATACTTAATCCACCTACATTGAAAGAAGTTAGCTTTTATGTGCCTTACAAGTATACTCGTATATCAGAATATACTACTGCCTATCAGAACGCGCCAATCATCAGAATGACTGCTTAATGATTCTGCATTGACCATCGATATTTTCAACTTCACTTACAAACAGTTCAGCAACTATCTTTTGACGCAAAATAGTAAAACTGCCTCCCAGATTTCTTATACTTAAATTTACCTCAAATTTGTAATCTTCTCTGTAATATATTGATGCATAACCGTTTTATGGAAAACATAAATATATAATAACAAATGTACGCTGCTCAACGGTCAAAACTTAGTTATTGAAACAATTAAACAAATAGACATCCTAGCGCTAGAGACAACATAGCTATTGAAACAATTCAACAAATAGGTGTCCGTAGAGCTAGAGACAACTTAGCTATTGAAACAATTAAACAAATAGGTGTCCGTAGCGCCAGAGACAATATAGCTATTGAAATAATTAAACAAATAGGCATCCGTAGCGCTAGAGACAACTTAGCTATTGAAACAATTAAACAAATAGGTGTCCGTAGCGCTAGAGACAACTTAGCTATTGAAACAATTAAACAAATAGGTATCCATAGCGCTAGAGACAACTTAGCTATTGAAACAATTAAACAAATAGGTATCCATAGCGCTAGAGACAACTTAGCTATTGAAACAATTAAACAAATAGATATCCGTAGCACTAGACAGCCCGAATGTAATACGGTCAATAGATTATTTACTAATGAATTTTTCTTTTTCTATTACCATAAAAATAATTTCTCATTTTCAGGGTAACTTGATAACGCCACAATACACGGAGGCCACCATGGACATGGCGAAGCAGGAGGCCGACCTGGTGGCTGGAATCGTCTGCCAGAAACGAGGAGTGGTCAAGTCTCCGGGCCTGATTCAGCTGACTCCCGGAGTCCAGCTCCAGAAGTCCACAGACACCCTCGGCCAGAACTATCTCCGCCCCCAAGACATCATCGTGGACAATGATGCAGATATTGCAGTGGTCGGAAGAGGAATCATCAAAGCCAAGAATCCGGAGTCTGCTGCTAAAGAGTATCGAGATGTCTTATGGGATTGCTATGAAAGTAGGTTGAATCAAGTTTGAAAGTGATGTAGGATGTATTTATAGGTGCTTTTGTTAAAATATGTATTTTTATAAATAGGGTAAGATTGTTTACAAATTTCCAATTAAGGCATTCCAAGTTAATATTTACTTTTTGTTTGTATTATGACTTGAAAAGCATTCCAAATTTTAAGTATGTTAAAACTGTTTTTTGAACACTTTTGTTATTTGATAAAAATAAAGGAAAATGATATGAATAAAAATCTTTTTATTGTTTAAAAGAAAAGTAACTTTTCAAATTTTAAAAATTACATGCGGTTCATAACACTTAATATATGTTATTAATGGCCTACATGGTGGAGTTTAAAATGACACCAAATAGTAATGAACAATTCAATTAAAAGTTAATCTGCTCTCAGTGACGTCGTCGCCGCTGGCGATGTGTTGGGCGCGGCGCGGAAGGAATCAGGGGGGCGACTTACAAAGGCAATTTAGCGAACGAACAGTAGGTACAGCCACCCAAGACAATGCGGCAATAGCCACGCAAATGGATCTAATCTGAGGAAAATAATTTCCATCAGGGTCTATGTCATCTTTTGGGATGTTGTGTGGGTAGTTTTTTTTAAGGAAAGAACAGAGGGGAAGTTCTGGGAAGGTAAAAGGTATGAAGGTTGGTTAGGAATCTAGGAATCTATGTGTCCAGGAGTGACGGACATATGAATATATCCCTCCCACACGGCGCAAGGCGATGGCGATGGGTCGAGAGAATAGTTGAAGAGGTCAAAGGATCTCCCCAAACCAGCCTCTCCTGATCTGGCATTTACATTTTGTTTGTATTACAACTTGAAATGCATTGCAAATTTTAAGTTTCTTATAAAGACATCAAAACTGTTTTTGAACAGTTTTATTACTTTTCGATGAAAACTTATTTATATTATCGCCCATACGGGCTTTTACAAACATGTGATACACCAAATAATTTAGTGGAACAGCAATCATGAAGTAACATTATTTGCTATTAAAATTATATATTGCTAAAATGCCCATGAAGAAGTATTCTAACATTAATTACACAGGCCTGCGACCAAATTGCTTTCTTTAAAATAACGGGTGATTCTTATGTATTTTAGTGCGCTGAGTTCAGAAATGCCACCAGTTTTTTTCCAGCACGTAAGCATTTTCCGCAAAATGCATTTTTCTGCGGGATCGCCTACCTTAAGGCGTACATTTATGAATATGCCGAAAAAAGTTGTTTTTCCTATTCGGCTTTATAGTTTTATATCAGAAACTATGAAATATGATAGAAATTAGTATATTTAACAGTATTAGTCAGCGTATGAATCATGGAAACCCAGTAGAAAGGTGTCTTGCTTAGTGACTAAGATGGTAAAACCTGGATTTTCCCAGTATTTGAGCCAAATTTTTCTCAAGATGGCGAACTTGTATATTGTTCTGATGTTCCCAAGTCGATGTCGATGTTTAACATTCAACATGTGTCAGATGATTGGAGGCTTTTTATTGACTCATCAAAAATAAGTTTAAAAGCAGTTTTGCTACACAACGGCAATAAATACGCTTCTGTATCCGTGGGGCACTCTGTGCATCTAAAAGAAAAGTATGACAACATGGCTTTTATACTAAATAAATTGAAATATAAGGATTTTGGATGGCCTATCTGTGGTGATTCTCAAAGTCATCTCTATGGTGCTTGGACAACAAGGTGGCTATACGAAATTCCCTGTTTCCTATGTGAGTGGGATAGCCGGGCAAAAGCACAGCACTGGAGACAAAAAGTGTGGCCAACGAGAACTTTGAAGGTTGGAGAAAAAAATGTTCACTTTGAGTCTTTGGTTGATCCCAAAAAAGTGCTTTTACCCCCACTTCACATCAAGCTTGGACTGATGAAGCAGTTTGTCAAGGCATTGCCAAAAGATGGCGAAACGTTCAAGTACCTTGAAAAGAAATTCCCGGGACTGTCTGAGGCAAAGTTAAAGGAGGGTGTTTTTGTTGTTCCGGAAATTCGACAACTAATGAAAGACAATCAGTTTGAAAAGGTGATGAAAAAAGCTGAGAAAGAGGCGTGGATATCATTTAAAGAAGTTGTGACTAAGTTTTTGGGGAACAATAAGGACCCGGATTATGAATAAATTGTAAATAAAATGTTGAAATGTTTTAAAACCTTGGGGTGCTCCATGAGCTTGAAACTTCACTTTTTGAACTCCCATTTGAATTATTTCCCAGATAACCTTGGTGCCGTAAGTGAAGATCAAGGCGAGAGGTTCCACCAAGACATCAAAGAAATGGAACGGAGGTACCAAGGACGATGGGATGTGAATATGATGGGAGACTACTGTTGGATGCTTCATTGAAAACTTCCAGACATCCCACACAAACGGAAAAGCTCAAAACGGAGTTTTGAGGGAAAAAGATGTAGATAAATTAGAAAATTATAAATCCTTATTGTATATACATATTATTTTTATCAAATTGTATTTAAAAATGTAAATAAACCACTAGTAATATATATTTATTTTTCATTTCAAAATGAATTTTTACCTATATGTACTGCGAGTTTTGCATAACTTTCATTTTCATTTTGCGGAAAATCCCTACGTGCTGGAGAAAAACTGAGGGCATATTTGGACTCAGCGCACCAAAATACATACGATTCACCCATTACGGTGAAAAAAACCATCAAAAAGTGTCAATTTGCAGGCCTGTGTTATTATTGTAACTATATTCAACTAGTGCAGTTGAACACATCTACTATTTCTGAGAAAGTATTTCCAACTGCATGCAATCTAGCTACAAGCAAGTAAATAACTTAGTCCTAATTATAGGCTACGCCACATGTACACTTCGGAGCGGCGGTACCACGCACCACAACAGTCCGCCGTGCAGAAAAGTAAATTCCAAAAGTAAGGTAACAGCCACTCCGAAGTGTACCTGTGGCGGAGCCTATTCTTGCAATTAAAAATAATTTGTATCGAGTAGTTCTAGTTTGTATAATACGGAAGACAATCATGCTGAGTAATTCAGGGCTGTCTATAATAATGGTGGCTGTAAGTGGTTGTAATTTGTTCAAGTGGTTGTAATGGTTTCTATAGGTCTTTAATATTATTATTGTTAGTTTCTATAGGTAGAACGAGTGTATAGTCAATATATGTATTAATAAAGAATATTTAGAAAAATCCAGATTTCCAATTGTTTTAAACAAAAGTAACTGTACACATAATACTTAAAAAAACCTCTACTTTCCCAACAAAATTGCTTTTTAAATTGTTTCCAGTACCAAATATTGATGATATATTTAAGCAAACTTCCATTATAAAAATGTGTAAAGAAAAAAATAACACAGAATATCAAGAATTTTACAAACTGATGAGAAATGGAAATCAATTTATTACGCCAATCTTTAAAACAACTCAAATGCAAAACCATTATATTTACCAAGCCATAAAAAACTACAATAATCTCCCTTCCGAATTGCGCTGTATTACGAACCAACAAGAACAAATAAATAAAATCAAACTTTTTTTCCAAAAAAACTTATATTAAAAAATATATATACAGGGTGTCCGGTGGTAAAGTGCAGTAACTTCGGGAGGTAATTCTACGTGATCGTAGGAGTAAAAAAGATAAATAACTTTTTCTGAAAATCCAACTTTTAGGTGTACTTTTAAGCTAATAACGAAAAATTTCTCCGACGTGCGTAGACGGCATTATTTTTTTCGTCGTTGCCAAATCTACATCCCGCGCCCCCCCGGTAACTAATACCCGCTACCCCCGGCACCCGAATTCAGTCGGTCAACTGGTAAACTGTCCTCCGCACCCCCTCCTGCACCCCCGCTATTAGTAAATCGTAATTCAGTAAACAAACGTCTGTGCTTTGAATGTAATGTGTCACCTAATTTGACGCGCGGAGTAAACAACTTTGAAAATTTAATTTATCTAGTGTTAAAAGTCTCATTTAAATAAAAACTTGTTAATTTAGTGTCTTTATCTAGTGTTTAAGTCTTACTAAAAAGTACATCTTTATTCGGTGCGTGTTGTCCTTAAACATCGAGTTTTATTTAGTTTAAGAGTAACCTAACTGTTAAAAATGTGTTTCTTTTGTGCGTAATTTTAATATTGAATTATTGTGACAATGCCTCGCTTTACCAACGAAGAACGGGCAGATATTAATTATTTTTATGGACTACATAGTGGAAATTCCGAAGTGGCGCGCCGGGAATATGCACGTCGTTTTCCGAATCGTAATGTGCCCAACGCTCGTGTTTTTGTTCAAACGCATGCACTTATTCGCGAACAAGGAATTGGCCGAAGACCCCGAAAGAACAATGCTATTAATTTACCAATAGCGGACGAAGACTTCATCATGGCTACAATTGTAAATGATCCTACATTGTCGCTTTGTAGAATTTCCGCAATGACTGGTGTCCCTAAGAGTTCTATCTGGGATCTCTTCAAGACGTACGGAATGCACCCGTTCCATTATCGGTGCGTGCAAGGCCTTCTGGAACGTGACCCCGTATCAAGGATTGCATATTGTCAGTGGCTACTTCGTAAGCAACTTAATAACCCGAACTTCATTGGGAACATCTTTTGGATGGACGAGGCCCAGTTCAACAGAACTGGTGTGATAAACCTGCATAACTTGCATGAATGGGCAGAAGAAAACCCGCGCTCCGTAAGGCAGTTGCACCATCAAGTTCAATTCTCCGTTAACGTTTGGGCTGGAATTATTAACAATCAAATTATAGGACCGCATGTGTTGCCACCTAGGCTTAATTCAATAAATTACCTGGATTTCTTGAAGAATGACCTTCCCGTTCTTTTGGAAGAAGTTGATTTAAATAGAAGACGTGAAATGTGGTTTCAACAGGATGGAGCTCCACCACATTTCGGACTTGCCGTTCTTCGCTACCTAGACGAACAATTCCCAGATCGTTGGATTGGACGAGGGAGTACTTCGCCATGGCCTGCGCGTTCTCCAGACTTGACTCCGTTAGATTTTTTCTTTTGGGGTGCGATGAAAGATAAAGTTTACGCCAAAGAAGTAAATAACGTCGAAGATCTCCGGTTACGTATTCACGAAGCCGCAGATGAAATACGCCACAATGTACGAATTATAAATAATATTACTGTACGTTTACATACTTGCCTACAAGCAGAAGGTGGACATTTTGAAAATATTTTTAATTAGTAAAAAGCGATGAAATTAGTTAAGTGTTCAATTAGTTATTAATTAATAAAAAGTGTAACGTGATTTTAGTGCAGTTCTCTTTTTGAATTTGGTAAAATATCAAAACATACGGCGAACTCTGTGTTGTTATTGTTTACAATTCACATGCGGTTTCCATGGATACGCGCCACTCACAAATATGCAACGTTGCCACGTTCACACTTGCGAATTTATCGGGTAAGTTTGCACCTACACTATGGCTTTTTAGCAGGTATGTCTTTTTGTATGAAAAAGAAAAAATTGGAATTTCGGAAAAAGTTATTTATCTTTTTTACTCCTACGATCATGTAGAATCCCCCCACGAAGTTACTGCACTTTACCCCCGGACACCCTGTATATATTATTATATATTTTACACATAACATAATATTATAACATTGAATCTAAGTACGAATCGTGGCTCCCTTATCAGGCACAAGAGCTCCTCTTTTCTGATAAGGTATACATGACCAATTATGAACCTTAATATTATATTTTGCAAAATATGTATGTATTAATGTAAACCATATGATCTATATTAAAATAATAAAAAAATAAAATAAAAATATATTACTATTATGTATCATCAATTTAGAATTGAGAAAATTATTTTTTAAAAATGTATTTTTTTGTAATATTATTATTTGCAATATGTTTCTGGCCTCTGCGTTTCCTCCTTCCACAACAAGGGTCTAAAGACCCAGGTTCACTCCCTCCATTCCTCAAACAGACCCTTCACAAATAGCATCCCCAAAGATGACAAAGGCCTTGAGGGAAATTATTTTCCTCGGGGAGTTATGTAAAAAAAATAATTAAAAAACTTTTTACATGTGTGTAAAATATATTTAATAAGACACTAAATTTTAACATAGTACCACACCAAAATAAAATGAACATTTATACATAATGCAAATAAAATCACAGAGTAATAATTTCAGTTCCATGACAAATCAGAATACTTTTGAAAGGTGATATAAAATCATTAAAAGTGGTTACATTTTTTTTGCCTTAAGAGGAAGCTACATGCCAAAAATGAGTATATTCTTGATATACCTTATATTTTAGGTAATAGGCATTAAAACCGCTTGACAAACGGAGTCTAGAAACGTACGATTTCAAGCACAAAACTTTATTTTGTAAATAATTTTTAAGAAAGCAAAAAAGTTAATCAAGTGAAACTGTCACAGATAATCTTAGCTATTGTTTCCTTTGCGAGTTCATACATTTCTATTGAATTTTTTTTTTTTTTAATAGTTTACATTTATATTTTTTATTGAGTAATTTATTTTTTTATTTGTATTCTACTCAAGCGAAAAGATAGAAAAACCTTCAATTTATCTAAAGCATATTTTTTGGTATTCATAATGTACACCAATTCGTTATAAAGATTAATCAAAATAGTTATTTAGCATTAAACTTCGCCTTAACCACTTTCAACCTAACCTAATTGACCAATTTTTTTCCATTAATTTTCATGACTTTATATCACTTTTCAAAAATGTTCCGATTTGCCACTGTTCTGGTACCATAATTTCACATGAAAAATCTTAGATCTAACAAGGAACAAATTTGATAAATGGAATGATTGTAAGTGATCACACACAAGAATACAAATGAATTAAAATACAATATAAATAATATGCTGCAATTCTTCCCTTAATTTATTCATTCAGTTAATTTCTATTCCCGACCTTTTCATGCCTAGTCAAGCCAATATTTATGTAGTCTTACAAAATGAATATTTAATTTACTTGCGGATTTAATTCTACATAATATGAATATAGATTTTGAAATCAATGAGCAAACTATACACAGTGAAACTCTCTTAAGAAGTTTTGGAAGAATGAATTTAAAATATTTTATTCTTTCCAGCTACAACAACATCTTTTCTTCTTTTGAATTTTTTCGATCACAGCAAACACAAAAATCTGGAGCTGCCAACTGCATCTGCTTCAACAATGTTGAATTTTATGACTGTTGAAAAAAGGTTCATTTTAGGTTTCTATGTTGTGATGCTAGTTTCGGTCTGTAATGGTTTTACTGCCGAATTTCTGAAACCTCTTAAATGGGAAGCAGACAATTATAGCAAAGTGATAAAGTTTATGACTTTCGGAAAAAAGGGACATTTTCAGGTATATTTCGCTACTAGTTTTCAGTTGTGGTGGATTCACCGCAGAACTTTAAAACTTCTTATGAGGAAAAAAAATCGATTTTTGCTGTTTTTGTATGGAATTTCAAGGGACCGAAAAACAAAGCTTCTTAGCAATGAAAATTTCTTAAGTGTGAAAACTTCCTAAGCGTGAAAACTTCCTAAGTGTAAAAAACCTCATAAGTGTGAAAACTTCCTAAGCGTGAAAACTTCTTAAGTGTGAAAATTTCTAAGTGTTAAAACTTCTTAAGTGTGAAAACTTCTTAAGTGTTAAAACTTCCTATGTGTGAAAACCTCATAAGCGTGAAAACTTCTAAAGCGTGAAAACTTCCTAAGTGTGAAAATCTCTTAACCGTGAAATATTCTTATGTGGGAAGTTCTTAAGCGAGTTTCACTGCAGTGGCTTGTGAATTATTTTTTCTTTTGTTATTTTTGCAGAATTGAACACCTAACCTCAACAAGTTCCTGTTTATTGCCGCTTTCCTTACAGACTAAACTTTAATCAATTAATCCATAAATATATGTATTCATAACAGAACATTTAATTTAAAACTATTTATTATTGACTTATTCAACATAAAACTAAAGTTAGTGGAATTAAATATGATATGAAAGAAATAAAATTTTGTGTCGTGGCTTTAAAAATAAACTTAAATACTGCATAATTAAGTACTGTAGAATCGAAATATGGTGTCACACTTTGAATAACTTCACTCAACAGTCAGTTGTGAGCCATTCGGACATACACATTCATGATGACGAATAGGGACGAATGTTGGCTTCAAATCGTGGTGCTTGAATAATCAAGTAGGATTCGGTAGTTCAATCTGAGTATGCACGAGGGAAAGTAAATTCCACGATCAGTAGTTAATCAGTGGTAATTGGAAGCTATGGTGGCGACCGTGTTGTCGGCGCACATGGAGTGGAACTGCAGGGTCTCGTCCAGCTCAGTCGACAGTCGGGCGGCGGTGACATCCAGGTCCACATCGTAGGTCACCATCACCTCTTTCTGTTGGAGCTCGTCCAGGAGCTTCTTGAGGGTGTCCTGGTGAACAAAGTGCACAGAATCAGCAAACACGGGAAGGTTAGGGATTTCATAAGCAGCAGGCTTTCAACTACTGGCGCTTTTATAATTCCCACTGCTACTGCACGGCAGCGGCACAAATAAAACATAAAAGTACATTCGTTATCACAATAATACTGCAGCTCTTTCGTACTCCCTAAATAATGTTAATAGAGTAGAACCCCGTTAATTCGAACCCCGATAATTCGAAAAAACGCGTAATTCAAAATTTTCGCCAAAAAAAATTCCTCAGAAAAATTTTTTCATACAAAAATTGTTTTAATTCGAAATTCGTTAATTCGTAATTCGAAATTTATTTTTGTCCGCGCACGAATATTTGTTGGTGTAATTCGAAAAAATTTGATTTTTGCGAAAATAAATCATAATATTTCGTAAATCTGAATCTAAAAGTCAGCCGTGGCGGAAAAACGCCGAAAAATGTATTTTTACGTGATTATACATCGTCCTAATTAGTATTTTTATTTTGTAAATCTGAATCGATTTACACTGGAATGTCGTACTTTTTCAAATTTATTTCGAATATCTGAGTTTGGAGTGCCGAGAAAATACGTTTTACGCGGAAATATGTCGTAGTTTTACGAGTTTACACCAAATATCTGAATTTAAAGGGTCAGCCGCGACGAAACTCGGCTGCGATATTTCGATTTACGCGTAAATGTATCGTATATTTACGAATTTATTTCGAATATTTGAATTAAATGGCCCGCTGCGACGGAAATCGGCCGCGAAATCTCGATTTACGCGTAAATATATCGTATTTTTACGAATTTATTTTGAATATCTGAATTTTAAAGGGCCCGTCGCGACGGAAATCGGACGCGAAATTTCAATTTACGGGGAAATATATCGTATTTTTACTAAATTTACTTCGAATATCCGAGTTAAAAAATACGGCGCGAAGGTAATCGGCCGAAAAATTTCGATTCACGACGAATTATGACATATTTTTACGAATTTACTTCAAATATCTGAACTTAAAAGGCCGGCCGCGACGAAAAACTGACGATAAAATTCGATTTACGCGGAAATATCTCTTATTTTTACGAATTTACATCAAATATCTGAATTTAAAGGTTGGCCGCGGCAGAAATCGGCCGCGCATTCTCGATTTACACGGAAATATATCGTATTTTTTGGAATTTATTTCGAATATCTGAATTTAAAGAGCCGGCCGCGACGGAATACGGCCGCGAATTCTAGTTTTACGCGGAAATATATTGTATTTTTACGAATTTAAATTCATATATTTGAAATAAAGGGCCGGCCGCGACGGAAATTACCGCAAAATCTCTCTAGTATTTTTACGAATATCTCAATTTAAAGGGTAGGCCGCGACCGAAATCGGCAGCAAATCTCGATTTACGCGTAAATATATAGCATTTTTACGAATTTATTGCGAATATCTGAATTTAAAGGGCCCGCCGCTACAGTAATCGGCCGCGAAAATAAAGAAATAATTGGTATTAATACGAATTTACAACTAAAATACCACCCGGATTTGAAGAGGCGGCCGAGAAAAACGATTTACGGCATATTTTTTTTTCATAAAATTTCGAATTACGTGGGAATTCGTTAATTCGAAATTTGATTTTCGATGTCCCGTGGATTTCTAATTAACGAGGTTCTACTGTACAATGAAACCCGCTTCAGAAGATTTCATGTTTAAAAAGTTTGAAGACAGAATGTGAAAAATGGCCCAATTTATCCCACATATATATGTTTGTTTTTCCCCCGCCCAAGCAGTTTCTTTGTTCCGGTCCCTTGGAAAACTTCTTAAGAAATAATAGTGTGTGAGAAAGAGCTGTTGAAAATGAAACAAAGGATGTACATGTGTCTGCTTCCCCCAAAGGAAAAATGTAATCATTGTGATACATCTCCCTCACACGTATTAAAGAAATGAAACGCTTATTGGGTAGTACATTATATTTATGTTGTTTAGGATGGTGAAGTTAGCTGGGGGGACCTATATCTACCCCACTGCATTATGGTGGCAAGGGAAGATGGTTAAAACACTTTGGTACCGCAAAGAAAAACAGCAAAATCCAAAAGTTAACAGTGTGGCACAATTTTCGGAGAAATGATTTTCTGTAAATCCGTCATTCTATTCAAATTTTTTTTTTTTTTCCTTTTTGTTATACCGTAATTGTTGATGCACACCATAGACATATGAATATTAGTAGACCTGCCCTAAGTGATTAAAAGCGTATTATCCCCACTCCCCATACCGGTTCCATTGGAACCGGCTGTGCTGGCGTATGGCCCCAAGTGAAATTTGAAAACGTGACGTCATCATTCTTGTGCGAACTATGGTCGAGGCATCATCGGTTCATTTTACGAAATAACACGGCAAAATGTTGACTTGTACTATGAAAACTTGTAAAAATAGATGTGAAAAAGAGAATAAACCCAATTGTCGTATTACATTCCATATATAAGCATTATTTTACTTTATTTTAAGCATATTCACATCGTATAATATAGATCAGTTTTAGAAACATATTATACTATCACATCGAGAAAGGTCTGGACGCGAAACACAAAGCTGGTTGGTTGCTGGGAAGTAAATTATGAACATTTATAAAAGTGTCTTAACTAAATACTTAAACGAAATATTCGACTCTGAAAATACAACCGAATTTTTTTGCCGAATTTGGACTTCGCAAATTTGTTCATAACGTGGCGAGTAATTTGCGCTCCCATGTAAAAATGTCTATTCATTCAATAGCAGATTTTACTTTTAAGAAGTAAATGGTGATATTATAATGCGAGATGCCTATTTACTGTCAGATTGATTTATTGACGAATCACAGTCAGCCTTACGCCCTTCGTTCTTCAACAGTTGATTTTACCCCTCGCCATTATCTTCTCTCTATTAATTCCTATGTCTGTGATGCACACAAATAAATTCTATAGCGATTTCGTTCACTTATGATAAAGTAAAAATGCTATTGACTTGCCTACCAATGGACAATGGACAATATCAGTGGAAACATAACACGTCAATCGGTTGAATTGTTGGCAGATGAATCATCCAAATGCAGTAAAGATCGATGATTAATTTCATTCATTCATTTAAGATATTCCAGTTAATCCATTGGGCGCATTTTGCACTCATGTTCTAAAATTATAGAACCTACTATTATAGAACTTCTTTCTTCTTCTGGTCCTAGTAAAATTAGATTGCTAAAATTAATGCTAGATGTAAGTTTCTATATATGTAAATATATGTCATTAAGATAGTAGTTATAGGCCTCAGTCGTAGTCACTAGATATGTCTTAGATGTAAGTCACTAGTTTTAAGTCAGTAGTTCTAGTATCAATTATTTAATAAATATATTTGTACAGCGCCCTTACGGTGATTTTTCACAAAAACGGCGCTACATAAACTATCCAAATATTATTATTATTATTATTACTCACAACAGATTCTTTGAAGTTGTTGATATTTCCAACGGAGGGGTCTTCATTGGGGAAGTGGGCGCAGAGGCTGTTCAGCTTGCCCTGGCTCTCCTCATTCCAGGCGTCCTTGGTCTTCTTATCTTTGAAGTTCTCCCAACATATTCTAGGATCAACCAAACACAAGTTATTATTTAATAAAAAAATTATTTTTTTTGAAATCTTTATTGTGATTTAAATATGAGTTAGATATGCTAGCGTTTAAAGAGGTTAAGGTTAAACGCAACGCTCGTTGTATTCTACGTGTTCACAGATGGCGTTAATTAATTAATTTTGTTTAAATACGCTTTTGCAAGGTATTGCTTTACAGTATTAAGACAAATCATTTGTTTGCGCCCGTATATACGCAATATGAATATGAATCAATAGTTTTGTTCGTTTAAAGACTTAATTCTTTCGAGAAAGGCACACAAATACAATATTTTACCGATGATCATAGACATATAAATGAATCCTATAATTTCTATACCCGCTATATCCGATTTTTTGACAAAATGATCTGAGTATGACATCTTGTTCACATTTTTGCGAGCAACAAAAGGAGCCTAAAATTGAGTTTCAAAACCCTCCTTTTCGGGACCAAAAACCATGTTTAAACTGCGAGTGAGAAACCAAATCCGCTATATCATACAGAAAGTTACTATCAAAACCCGCTATATCGGATTCAACGAATCACAAGCAGTTATTTTGCCAAAATACAATATGACCGCCGCTCTGACGCCACGCTCGTGTTACAAAATGATCTACGCGTGAGTTTCTAAACCCGCCATGTCGGCTCAGTTGACTATCAAAATCACGAAGTGAGTATCAAAATCCGCTATATCCATTTTATTTATCGAAATAACTTAATTATTGCTTGACATATATAGAAAAATAAATGCTTTTCGAAATTTTATTACTCCAATTCATTATATAAAAAATTGTAATGCATTTACTTATGTACGCTAGAGATAAACATATAAACATAAGAACATATAAACGCCAAAAAAACTAAAATTATGCACATCAGATCTCCACACGCCAGATGTAATGTAATTCCTTCATTATATACACACACATTTGACTGCATACATAAAAATGTTGCACAGCCCTGTTCATGTGAAACCATTGATTTTGTCAAAAGTTATGTATATTTGGGTGTTACTATTGACTGCTACATGAAATGGGATGTACAAATTGCTAATGTTTGTAAACGTCTACGAGCTATTGTGGGTAGGATTTATAAAATAAAATATTTCGTGCCTATGAGTACTTTAAAGTTAATCTACTTATCTCTGGCTGAATCCACTATACGTTATGGAATTACTTCTTGGGGACATTCTTGTAAAACTAATATAAGCTATATACAAACATTACAAAACTCCATTATAAAATTGTTAATCCATAAATATGACAATCAACACAGAAGTAACATTAAATTAATATACAAGTCTCTGAATATTTTACCTGTCAGAGGATTATTGTTTTATAATATTGTAAGTCAACATGTTATATTGTCTGATTCATTGTATAGGGAAAGAGTTTGCCATAAACATAACACAAGATTCACTCAAAATGAAGGACTGGTAGTTCCGAAATGTACTAATAAATATGGTGAAAGAACTTTAAACTATATAGTACCCAAAATGTTTAACTTATTACCAATGACAATTAAAAATAATAACATGTATACTGCTAATGTTAAATATAATCTAAGGAAATGGTTATTGGATAATAATGATCTATACTGATGCCCCTGAAATGGAATTCATATTCTTAGAAAATGGAAAAACAATTATTTTATAATACCTGACTACCTAACTCTATTTATGAAACTATTGATGTACTTGTTGATAATACTAATTTGTTCATACATTTATTTTTACTTGCTTATTATATAAGGCTTTTATGCTGCTATTTAAACTTTTCTGCAATGTAACCAATTTATGTAATTATGTACCGTTCAAATTGTATCTTATGAATGTATAAATGTTGTCTCTATGTCCCTGCTGACAAACTACATAAGTAGTTTAGCGGGTTTAAATGTGAATAAATTAAAAAAAAAAAAAAAAAAAAAAAAAAAAATATGTGACAGTTTTTTGCGGTTTTCTCCAAATCAATGAAAGTTGATATAGCGGGTATAGAAATTACACGACTCAAATATTAGTAGACCTGCCCTAAGTGATTAAAAGCGTATTATCCCCACTCCCCATACCGGTTCCATTGAGCCGGCTGGGCTCGCATATGGCCTCAAGTGAAATTTGAAAACGTGACGTCATCATTCTTGTGCGAACTATGGTCGAGGCATCATCGGTTCATTTTACGAAATAACACGGCAAAATGTTGACTTGTACTATGAAAACTTGTAAAAATAGATGTGAAAAAGAGAATAAACCCAATTGTCGTATTACATTCCATATATAAGCATTATTTTACTTTATTTTAAGCATATTCACATCGTATAATATGAATCAGTTGTTACTATCACATCGAGAAACGTCTGGACGCGAAACACAAAGCTGGTGGGTTGCTGGGAAGTAAATTATGAACATTTATAAAAGTGTCTTAACTAAATACTCTGAAACTAACTACGACTCTGCAAACAGAAGAAATTTACTTTGCCGAATTTGGACTTCGCAAATTAGTTCATAACGTGGCGAGTAATTTGCGCTCCCATGTAAAAATGTCTATTCATTCAAAGGCAGATTTTACTTTTAAGAACTAAATGGTGATATTATAATGCGAGATGCCTATTTACTGTCAGATTGATTTATTGACGAATCACAGTCAGCTTAACCCCCTTCGTTCTTCAACAGTTGATTTTACCCCTCGCCATTATCTTCTCGTCTATTAATTCCTATGTCTGTGCCGATGATTCAATCCAATATTGTATTTGTATGCCTTTCTCGATAGAATTGAGTTTTTATATGGACAAAACTATTTATTCATATTCATATTGCGTATGAGGGCGCAAACAAATAATTTGTCTTAATACTGTAAAGCAATACCTTGCAAAAGCGTATTTAAACAAAATTAATTAATTAACGCCATCTGTGAACACGTAGAATACAACGAGCGTTGCGTTTAACCTTAAGGGTATTCTTGGACGTGTATCCTCTATCAGAAAAGAGGAGCTCTTGAGCCTGATGAGGGAGCCACCATTCATTAATAAAGATTTACAATATTCTAAGCTCTTTTTTTAACCAGAAAACTTTGAGCTGTGCAAGTTGCAATCGCAAGGGACGCCGCTTTCCACAGGGCCCCTGGTTTAAGGGATTCAATTTTTTGCATGATTTTTTTTCCAAAATTTTCAGGTGTTTTCAGTTAAGTGGGGCGCTGCCCTACAATGCCGAAAAAATCTTCATAAAAAATGCAGCTCAACAAATATGTCTAGTAGAAAAACACCACTACAAATCACGCATAATATCATTAACAATGTATAAACTGTTACAACCTTGTATTCATTTGATGCCCAGACTGCTAAAACAAAAGGTCATAGTTAGTTACATAACTGCATTGTGTTGATATTGTTAATTCTATCTAAAACTTCATCATTGAGAGAGGGTTGGGGTGTTGACTAATACATACCTCTTAATCCTGAGCCTCGTAGATTCGTCCCCATGCAGGAAGGTGAGTCCGGCCAGCGTCTCAGTGTCCCCAGGGCGGCCCCTCGCCAGCAGCAGGGCACGGCGGGGTACGCGCACCACGCAGCGCTGCAGGGCACCCGCGCCCACCACCTCGCGTCGCGGGATCACCTCCACCTCGCCCGCCAGGTTCCTGTACTTCCCTGAATTAACAAATAATACACAAACACAATAATTAACCTTTTCTCCACAGACAGAGAGAATGGTACACCTAACAATCCTGTCTTCTGTAGCTTCGTCTAGATACCGAGAGGCTCGCACATGAGCTATTCCAAAGTAGCAAGTAACTTAAAACATAATTATTTATTTACTGGTTGAGAATAGCTCTCGTGTGTTGTGTTGACTATCTGGACAAAGCTATTTACACATAAATATAATGCTCCAATGTGATTTTGGATCTTGACATCAAGTACCCAATTCACTAGATTGTCTCGCGTTTTCCTAGGGTATCCTCGACTTCTTCCATCAACTTACATGTATTATACGCTTCTGACACTTCTTCATCCTTCCACTATACATGTACAAATCATTAGATCGAAATATTCACTGAACAAATTTAAAAGAGGGATAGTCTTTCATTGATTTGGGAGAAAGCAGGGCCAGTCCTGTGCAGGCGCTGACTTGCCAAGGAGCTAAGGAGCCAAGGCTGATAATACCTAACACAGTGCCCTTGGGGTTTTTATTAGCGCCAGGCGCCATTTGGCTTAGGGTCGGCCCTGGGCGAAAGTTATTTTATTACCCATCCCATGTAAAAATTATTTAAGCACGAAAACATAATAATGTCGGTGTAGGTCCGATACCGCAGAAATTCTGTTTGTAAAAATGTTTAGGAGGGAAAAAAACTAGCGACGGACATATTCTCTCTTGCATGCTTATTTACTGGGGATGGTTCATTCGCGGTATCGACTTAAACCGAATACAAGCAGCTATTGGTCAATTTCAAAATATGAAACCACCAATCAAGGCGGCTTGTGCTTTTCAACTTAAAGCACTGTTAAAAATTATTGGTATTGAACTTACGTAGACAATAAACTGGAATGGGCTAAGCAAGTATTACTGTGGGTATGTATTATATTTACGCCGCAGTGGGCTTTTACATGAAGTATTTATAAATTTAAGTAATACAGTTGTGTCAACTAGGTATTTGTTGAACATTGTAACAATGGTAAAAAAGTACATGGTATTGATTTATAAAACAAATAAAGTTACAAAATGTTTATGTTAAGTACATTTGAAATAATGTAGACAACTCACTTCTTTAAAATGAGAAATAAGATTAACTAATAAGATTATGAGAAATAAGATTTTGAGAAATAAGATTATGATAAATAACATTTTGAGAAATAAGATTAACTAATAAGTTTTTGAGTAATAAGGTTAACTAATAAGATTATGAGAAATAAGATTGACTAATAAGATTAACTAGGAAATAAAGTAATACAAGATCATTATTGATAATTTATTTTCTGTGGCCTCAGTCTGTGCAGATAGAGAAACAATAGCGCGTGTTGCTTTTACGTCCAACAAATTGAGTTGTTTTAAAAAAATTGCATGTTTTTACCTGTAACAAAACCTGTAAAAACACATGCGTATTCAAATGCAAAGTTGTGTCAAAATTTCAAAGCAATCTGTGAAGAAGTTATCGATCGACGAAGAAAAGGAGATTTAAGATTTTTATTTATATAGATTTATGAAATTATTATTTAGAAATGCTTACACTTTAGGTCCAAATTGATGAGTACAAAAGCTGGAGCGGCCCCCTTGTTCCAGATACTGAAGTGGATGTCTTTGAACTCCCCTGGCTCGTTTAGGGAGCCCAGAGGGAGCCCCTGGGCACCCCCGTGCTTGAACACCCCATCACGGAAGACCAGGGCAGAGCGCCCACCCATACCATGGAGCAACACCTATGGAAATTATAGAATTCCGTTAGTGAATCAATGTTAAATTTGTTTTTTAAGATTGTGCGTTCTGCTGGCTTTCGTTCGTTCATAATGAATAAATTCATTTTGAAATGAATTGAGGTTAAGTTGTGACAGCACAAGAGTCTAAACAGCTCCCAACTGTCTGGAGCCAGTGAGATTATGGCATCCCAATAATTGGGGTATGTTACGAGGCTGAAGTAATGAGGAGGGGAAGGAGATGGGGAAGAGTGGGGGAATACCCGGCTATTCAGATCTGATCACCAAATACAGCTAAAGCCATTTCAAGCAACTGTTCAATTCTGAATGGTGGTCTTACACCAGGGCGATACTAAAAGTATCTTGCAATCTAAATTTTAAATTCATCAAATAAAATTTACTTGCGCACGCCGGGATTCGAACCCGCGACCTTCAGATTGCTAGCCGTGAGACTTACCCCTCGACCACGGAGGCCATAATAGCAATCGATTGAATATTATAATTTGTAAGTACAAACTGACTTTAATCGATCAATATTTGCGTGGATCACACGAAAATGCTACAAAAATTTGCAATACATAATTTTAAACATGCCCAGTTCATCGGAATGCAAATTATACAAATGTTACTTCTATCACCAGCACATACAGTTTATTATTGCGTGAATACCAAAAAATTTCACTACAATATTCCAAATTGTAAACAATTTTAATAGACCCTCCGGTAAAAATTGACAATGTTCCTATCCCGGCTGGGACCAAAATTTCTCTTACCACCCTCCCAACGTATATCCGATATCTAAACGTTATCTCTTTAATCGTTTTGTTAAATTAATATAATAATTATTTAATTGATTGAGCGTAGCAAAGTCCTGTTTTAACTCTACCGTTTTCGGTTCAAGACAGTAGCCGTTAATGGTTCAGTAAGGATCAAATGTGAAATCGTCGTATCGCTTTGGACTTTCTTGTTTGCTTCTTTTTTTTTTTTTTCAATATTTAAATATTATGGTACCTACCTGCCTGAAGAAAGTTTGAAAAAAGAATTTTCATCACTTTGAATAAATTGTATAATTCCTTATTTGAAAAAACAAAATACTTGTTTTATAATTAAGTAGGTTGATAAGCATTTAAGTACCTACTTACAAATCTTAAGATTTCACAGAAAATTTAGGTTTTGCTGTATTAAATAAGAGGAAAGTGGAATCATACTTTTTTTGGGCGCAATGTCTACTGTTCACAGAACTACTAGTAAACCATCTTCTGATTAAGGGTGACACATTCGTCACACATTCCACAGATGTTTGCACTATAAATTGTTAAACATCTATGTATTGGACGGGTGAATATAAAATAATATACATACCTTGTGCAGCAGTCTGGCCCCCTCCCTCTCCTTGGTCCGGTGAGTGATCCTCAGGGCCCCCGCGTGGCCCCCGGGACGGGCGGGGCGGAACTGTACGTGGATGCTCCGGCACTCCTGGGGCTGCAGCGAGAACATCAGAGAGTTCTCTACACCGTTTTCCCCGGAGAACTGCACATCAAATACATAATATCATCATTTATGTAATTGCACACCTTTTGAAGCTTCTTATAAAGGATACCGTATTATTAAAATAATATATATGTATACAGTTTATTAATATGAATACTGCATCAACTGCTCACAACTGTATGGAGTTAGTGGGACTGTGAGGCTGGAGGGAGATGGGAGGAAGAGATATGGAAGAGAATTTTTAGTAAGTACCTGGCTATTCAGATTTGGTCACTAAGCATGGCTAAAGCCATTTTAAGCAACCTTTCGATTCTGAATGGTGGTTTTTTATCAGGGCAATACTAATAGTATCTAACACAGGCTGTTAAGGGATGTACATGACTTACTTTAACCAGTGATTCCTGATATTATTTGGAGTTAAAGAATGTAAATGAAATTTTGGCCTTCGGTGACAATAGTGGTGTGGAAGAAATTTATGGTTTACTGGTTAAAGTAATTCAAATATGTATGTCCCTTAACACCCTGAACATATAATTTTTGTATTGTATACTGTGAGTTTATTTAAAAACAGGGTGCTTCAGGAAAAAGTAATGTGGAAAATATATTTATGTAACTTTCTAAGAAGTATGGATAAAAATATCTAAATGTATGAAACCTTGAATCCCTCTCCTGTGATAGTAGCTATGACTCTCAATTTCCGATTGACAGATTGATTCTTAAAAGTCACATCTTGAACATTGGCATCACCTACTTTCAAAGATCCCCACGATAGTTCTTTCTTTGAAGATTTCACGGAAAATTCCTGAAAAAGATAAAGGTTAGAATAAAACATGCACGTGTATAAATAATTGTATAAACAATGTGGTTTTTGCCATTTTAATTTATTAAGCCCCCTACGTGTACAGGACCACTTGGCGTGTATTGACCACATTGGAAATTGGAAGAAGGGGCGAAGAACCTAAGGAGCTTGTGCCACTTCGTTCACCGGTTGAGACTTTTTGGGTGTGAACTAATTTAACCCGTGGACTGCTGATGGGTCTCCGGAGAACATTGGAGCATTCTAGTATTATCCTTATTAGAAAAATTTGCAATGCGATTTTGATCTTAACCTGTGGTGTCCCAGGAAATTCCAAGCTCAATTTCCAAAGGCTCAAATTCCAAAATCAAACGTCAAGTGTCCACTTAAATTTTTTTTGTGTCGCATTTTATAAGTATATGATAACAATTCTTCCAGATTTCTGTAGTTTATACAACTGTTGTTACTAATAATATTATTTTGTACAATAAACCTGTAAATAAATAATGCTAAAAATATAATTATTCATTATGACGTAAAAATTTTGACATTTCTTACGAAGTTAATTTTCATCACTTTTCTTGGGTGAAATATTATAAAAATTACATCAAAATAATGTAGATAAAACTATCTTTCTGATGATACCTCAAATCTATTATTTCCACAATCAATTTATATCAAAAATAATGAAAGAAGACGCTTTGACACTAAAAACGCGGCAAATATTTTGTTGGCATTCCACAGAAAAATTCTTTGTAAAAAATCTGAAAAGCTAGAAGTCATTCCGGTATTTGCTGCGTAAAGAACGAGAATAGCCCAAGCGATTGGGACCTTGTTCTTCATACAAATTCCTTATACATAACGGTCAAAATCACACATAAATTTTTTTTTTTTTTTTAAATTCGTAGATAATGTGCCGCACTCACATATGCGGTCCCGGGATATGACGGGTTAATGCTTTGAAAAATGTATGAAAAACCAAATCAATTTCGCTTGGGCTAATAAAACTTTAGATTCCACTTACGAATGGCAATTAGATTTTATGAATGGCGCTTGGCTTAAAAATAATTTTTCTGTTTTATATTCCGGACTTCAACAGATTAAACTATATTAGTAATTTTTAATCGATGTTTGACACAAATCCATGATGCTATTATACCGTGATGCAATACGAGAATTTGATTAGCGATGAGATGGATCAACCATTCTCGAGAATGACAATAATTCAAATGAAATAGTGGCAATAGAGTGAAAGCCACAAAGTATATTTTGTCATCTATCTTGATTATCAGTAGGCTCTTGCGAGGGAAAGGAGTAGTTGAAAGATGTCAATATTGAGGAAGCAAGGAATAAGAAACAGTAATCTTATAAAGCTGTCTCAATATTAAACAGTTGGTATACCTGTGAATGGGAGACGGCACTGTCCATGCTGTAGGTGGACTGCTGAGAACCGCTCCTGGAACCAGGAACTCCAACAACGTGCATCACTTCAGTGGAAAACGGGTTGTCAAAAACCAGCGACCTTTAAACACACACCTTGCATTATAATACAGGCAATTCTACTTTCAAACTGTCTTTTTTTAAACGGTTTTGTAATTACACAGTCCATAAAGAGTATTCTCTTTACTTAGAATTGTGATAAGAATAAAGATATAGAATTTCAAGTTATGAAAGTGTTAACTAGTAAAAACAGACGGGTTCATTGTCAGTGAATAAATTTATCTACAAAATTTAAAAACTTATGTCCTGTTTTATTTAAATAAAGCGTTCATGCGGGCGAAAACAAGGGTCCCGTCGGAGAAAATGGATTTTGTTTTAAACAGCTATACCTTTAAAAATAATACATGATATGAATGAAATTTTTTACATTGTTACCGCACCTATAAAGTTACTGTCCGAAATTAAAGCCTACTTTTGTAATAGGACTCCATAAACTGATGTTACAGTCAGTGGTGGACCATTTAGTGATGAATTTTATTAAAAGGCTTTTTTTGTAAATACTCCATCGCTCGAGTGTTATTAATTGTTGGCTATATTATATTTCTCCAAAAAGTGTTACGTAATAATATTATGTGCAGGTTTGAATCATTATTCCGCTTCACTTATTGCACAGATTCTCTGCTATTACTAATGCAATTTTTGGAAGCTTTTAGATAGGCATACTAAAAAAAAAGTTTTTTTTTGTATGGAACTGAACTGCCCCAGCAATTATATTTTGTATTTATTAATGTAGAATTTATAATTTATAATCATAATTTAAAAACGAATAAAACACACCTTTTGGTTGGTACGGCTGAGTCTGCAGTTTCATCATAACAAGTATACTTGAGTAATATATCTATGGTTAACATCGACATCAGGGTTGCCACTTTGTGGAGAATTTCCTACATTGCGGGGTATTTCCAAGATTTTCAAGAATTTGGGTTTTTGTGGGGTGAACTTTTTTGCGAGGAATTTCCAAGAATTTGTTTTTTGCGGGGAAACCTTTTGTGTGGGGAAAATGCGGGGAATTTCCAAAATTTTCAAGAATTTGGTTTTTGCAGGGAGTACTTTTTGTGTGGAAAATGCGGGGAATTTCCAAAATTTTCAAGAATTTATTTATTTAAAAGTTTACGGCACAACGTGTGCTATTAACATAAGTATAAAAGTCACAATACTCTGAAGTAAATATCTTCAATTCCAACAAAAATAAATGTAAATTAAAAATGTATTCTTATCCCAAATAAACCAAAGTACATGCATTGTGGGGTAACTCTTAATAATTTTAAATAAAATGAAGTAGCTGTACTGTATAATTATTAAATAGATAATGTGTTAGTATGGTAATGAAATCTATAATTAATTTGGTTTTTTGCTGGGAGAAATTTTTTTTGTGTTTCCAAGATTTTCAAGCATTTGGTTTTTTGTGGGGAAAATTTGAGGAATCTGGGCATTTCTTGATTATACAACCATATTGAAAAATAATATTTTTTTAAATTGTGAGAATGCACTATATTTCGTTTTCGTTTGCAGCAAATAAAAAAAAATCTATTTTTAAAGGAGATTATTGATAAAAATAAAAAATAAATTTAAAATGGACTGCAGTTCCAAGCGTCAATTAGAATTTTATATAGATATAACTATATACTGTCTGAAAATTTAAGCTTATTCAGATCATTTTAAAGAGCATTGTAGTTCAACAAAATTGCTGGAATAACAATTTAATACTTGGAAAGTAAATGTAAGTATAGTTAAGGTTACCGACCTCCGTAGGCTCAGATTGGCCAAATCCCCGGCCGGATATCCAATCCTGACTTTGGTGCCGCAGCCCGGCTCCATGCTGAGGGTGGGCTTGTCTATGGTGAACATGGGGTTGTCACAGGGCACCATGTTGCAGGGCGACTCGTCCCCCTCGTAGTACTCGGACATGAACAGCTTCAGGTGCATGGGGATGTTGCCGGCATTGAACATCTCAAAGTCTTCGGAGCAACCTGGAAATAGAAGAAACTAAATTTAGTAGAAAAATTCCAGAAATTTCATAAAATTGAACTAAACTTTTTCATTACTATGGTAACATTGATTTTAAAACAAATTAAAGTAGATTCAAATGCGAGGTTATTTTAATATTATTAATTTGTATTATTTCACAATTTATTCATTTAAAATAATATAAAGTATATTTGCGGCACGTTCCAGGGTGGAATAACTCTCAGTATTGTTCAGGTGTAAGATCACCATTTATAATTGAAACGTCGCTTGAAATGGCTTCCGCACTTTCCTCTTCCCCTCTCTATTACCTTCAGGCTCACAACATACCCCAATTGGGGGTACCATAGTCTAATTATCTCTAGATGGTTGGAAGGAGCTGGGACTCGGTATTCACACAAAAAAAAAAGTTTTACATGCGAATTTGAGACAGGAAAAATTACATAAACAATCTTTCTTTTAAATGCTAAAAGGGCGCACTTCTTCCACATAGTTTTTATATTGATTTAATATCTAATGGTATTAATAAATATGCTAACCGAAATGCGAACCGAGCGACGAATTACGGGAAAGGAACGAAGCAACTGCAAGCGGCATTTCACACCATTTGCAGTTGCTTCGTTCCTTTCCCATAAGTTGAGGTTCAGCTCGGCAGTTTGGCTCGCGTATGCATATGTAGCATAACAACTGGCTTCTATGATATGTACCTAAATTTAAAAATACCAGAAACACTTTTCTATGCTATTATCCTGCTAAGATGGTGTTAAAAATAACAAGTAGATTAAATATTAAATTTCCTTAGAATTGTTGTCGAATCATATTCTTCCATTTCTGAACTCTGACAAAATATTCACTCGAACCAGTGTTTTTCTTAAAGACACAACGTTGCATTTGAATATGCGTGTGTTTTTATATACCAATATTATATATATGTCACCTGTGACAGGTAAAAACAGGGCCATCTCTTGGACAAACAATCTCTTTTTGTAAAACAGTGTCATCTGTTAGACGTAAAAGCAGAACATGCTATTGTTTCTCTATCTGAAAAAATAGACTGAGACTAGACTACACAGTAACGTGTGGCGGGGTATAGCTAGTATATAATAATTGAAGATATCTTTACCCTGTTTGACCATTAAAACGTTGGATTTATCTTTGTTCCGCAGCATAAGTTTCCAAACACCAACGCTGGCCAGCAACGGGTAGGTGTCGATGTGAATGAAGGGGTTCCTCTGGGAGTTGGAAACCAGCGATATGTTCAGGGCCGCCTCAAACTGTTCAATCTGGAGACTTTGACCTACAATGTTACATGGGAACCATTATACATAATAATATTATACTGTCACCTATTACCCCTTAAATGCATGATTTATTATTTTTTCTGGAAAAAAAAATATTTTGTAGATATTTACATGCATATGCAAGGAAATATAAAAAAAAAAAAAAAAAATTGTAATTTTTTAATGATATCCGATTAAAAAAAAATTGTTGCAGGTTTACAACACCATGTATTTAATAAAAATTAATATGAACAATTTACGTATGAAAAAAAAATAAAAAACCTAAAAAAAAATCTCAAAACTAATAAGTGTACCGGAAAAATACGAGTTATTACATATAAGTATTATATTATTGTATCTACTTACCTAAGAAAATCAAAATAATAACAGCAAAACAAAACTGTAATTCTAAACTCCAACCAATTTTCGAGAATCTTCACTTTTTAAAGAAAAAGTGACATTTGACATTCGCGAAAGAAAAAAAAGGTGATGCCACTCGATAAAATATATTACCGTGAACTTGATAATTCTTAAACGGCATGCATTAAGTATACACCAAAGAGTTAAAGGTGGTTTGAAGGGTATGTTGCAGTTTTGCAACAGTATGCATTTAAGGGTTAAAACTTCAGGCTAATTTGTTCACTTTTGAGAACAACTAATATGGTCTCACAGAAATCCTTTTGTCTCCCTTACTGTCATGGTGAGAAATATGATCTAAACGATGTTAGAAAGAAAAAACACAACGCTTTATATTCAAATCTAGAAGTTAACCACAGAAGAATTAAAATGTGCACCTTTATGATACTAAAGGTTCCAAATGCAATTTGAAAAAAAAATTACTGTAATGAGTAATTTTAGTTACAAAAAACCGTGAGCCATTATGTAAATTTTTTATGTTTGCATTAAAAATTTTAATATTTCAAAAAAAATTTATTTCAAACAACAAACTTTGAAAGTGTATTTCATCACCTTTCAAAAACAGTTTTCGGATATGTTCAGAAATATTCCATTATTAGGAAATATTCCGACCTTCAGACATAATATGCCTGAGGCCTGAGGAGATGACAATATGTAATTCATTTCTTTATGACTATTCATATTATTGTCATTGTAAGAGTTACATTTTGTGCATTCATTGGCATGATGACCTCCGTGGTTGAGTGGTTATTTTTTTTTTTTTTTTATAGAGCGGAGACGGTTTACACGTAGTTCCCGTGAGCACTTAGGTCATAGGCCCATTGTAATATCTCCCATTTTACCTCATTCCTTTAACAGTCACGCGGTCCCTTTTATAAAGTTCACCAGGGTTGTTATTGGATATGTGGCTATGTCTTCTGGTTCCACAATGTGTATTCCCAGGTCTCATTTCTCCTCTCCACTCCTCCTTGGTTCCCTGAAGGTCCCAATAAGGAAGAAACCTTCGTGAGTGGATAAGTTCCTCGACTATGAATCCAGAATTCGCAGGTTCAAATACCGAGAGAAATTCAATTTAGAGTTAAAGTCGGAAATAACAAATTTTACTCACGGTTTTCATCTTCCAGGTGAGGTGCTTTGAAGTAAATCAAAACTTTGAAGCACGTTGACTTATCGCTGGGAATCGTAAAAAGCTCTTTATTGGAGACTGAAAAATTCTTCAGCGTTTTCTCTTCGATCTGCTTCAGACCATAATTCTTTAGATGCATCAGTCTAACAGGTGAAGTTAAAACTAGATTTATATCCTTTCTGGAAATAATTGTAATGCCTCCAATTGCGAACATGTTTTTACACTCGCACTTAATGTCGAGAGATACGGACAAATCAATTGGAGAATCGTTACAGAATATCATAGGCAGACACATATCACATTCCTCGGGAATTGCCGGGAATTCTAAACCTAAGTTATTTCCTTTTCCCGGAGAGAAGTCCTCTTTTGCATTTGCTAACATTACAATCAACTTCGGACGTTTTGAATATATTTTAATATCATGTTCCACGCTAGATTCCGATTTAGTTACGACGTCAACTAAATTGATGTTGATATTGATGTTGAAATCCTTGTCTGGAATCAGCGCCGTGGCTTTTAGCGTGCAAATGTTCTGAGAGTCGGCTTTGAGTAATATCTTAGCGACGGGAGCTTGTAGCATTATGACATCAGATATGTCGCCCTGGTGAAGTTGACCATCCACGTACACAGAATTGACTCCAAATTCTACAGATATCCAACGCGAACTGATGGAGGATAGTTTTATGTTTAAGTCATGCGACACACCTAAAAGAGAAAACAAATAAATAATTTATTAAATAAATAAATTATGTAGAGTGAAACCTCTACCTCTCGTTTTTGAAGGGTCCTATTGTACGAATGCGGGAAAAAATGGATGCACGATTATAGAAAAGATCTACATTTAATCTTAATTGTTTAATTTTTTTTTTTAAAACACAGATAAAATGTATGTGTTCAAATAAAAATTACAATGATACCTAAATGCGCTTGCCTACATCAACACGATTTTCAGCAGGATTTTTTCAACATCTTCGTCAATTTTCAATTTTTCTGAAGAAGATGCACTTTTTCACCGGACTGTTCATTTCTAAGTTTGAAACGCTCAAAAGCTAGAAAATAAAAAAGATAACTACACGCGCGCGTATTTGAATGTCTAATGACAACGAATGTCAGAAGCGGCTGCCGGCAGTGATCGAATGAACAAATTAAAATTTTAAAAAAAAGTAAAATCGTACAAAAACTGCGTATCTTTATCTTGAACCATTGAAAATTAAAATATTTTCATTTTTAAGACGCCGATGAAGGTAAATGAATTTTGACGTCCACAAATAATAATTTACAAAATAAAAAGTAGCAACAACAGTGTTATTAGCGCAAGCGATTCTGACTTTGTTCTCTATACAGTTTTTAAGCATAAAGGTTAAAATTGCATCTCAAAAAAATTCAGCATGAATGGTATACGAAACGCTGACCAGTGAGTAAGCGACGAGCACGATCATAAAAAGTGTCGCTCATCGGTGAATGAAATTTGTTCGAAGATGCATGGAAGTATTTTGCAACCTATTTTAGTGATGTATGAAATTAATTTGGGACTGGTAGAAATAATGGACACACGCGGGAAAACGATTATTGGAGTAACAACCGATCGAGATTTCACTGTATTTCAAATATGCATGTAAATATCAACTCACCAACACAAACATCTTCTTCTTTGGACTCTGCAACAATCCAATCACCTAAAACGTAATAATAATTTGAAATTACTATCTCTTGACAGACCTATTCATGTACATGAATACATTTCATGCGGGCGAAAACAAGGATCCCATTCGAGAACACCTTAAAAATAACCTTTGAAAATAACACAAAGTTTAATTTATATAATTTATTTTACATAGTACTCACCACACCCCAACTATAAAATTATTAATTATTATTATTTTTTTTTTTTGGTAAACTAATGTTTATGACAAGATTTTTTATGCATAGCACAAAGGGTAACAATTATTTTACAAGCAATAATTATTTGCCTGAAACACTCATCCACATTGAAAATCTCCTGATAAAAGATACATGACGCCAATGCCAATGCCAAGTGCTATGCATAAAAAATCTTGTCTTAAAACATTAGTTTACCAAAAAAAATAATAATAATAATAATAATTAATATTTGACAAGTTCAAGTATTTCACCTAAAAATGTAGACAATTTGTCTCGACGCCATCTAGTGAGAGAGTTAGCACTTACAATGCCTTTCTCATATAAAATAAAGTTGGTTGTTTTCAGGTGAAAAAATGTAACAAGCAGTAATTGAATGCATCGCCCGAATAACGTTGCAAACAACAAAAAATCGTAAAGTGATTTTTTGGTGGAATAATATTCTTTATGTGTACACCTATCTATCCTACTCTTTCACATCATGAAAAAAAAATCTATCTACCTCTTTTAGTAGCATCCAAAGTGCGCTGGGGAGCCAGTCTCAGTGGAATAACGTTGCGCGAGCCGACATGCCGTCTGTACAGCAGGTAGTTTCGGTGTCTCCGCGTATGTTAAATAATATGAATAAAGGGAAAAAACGTAAAATTTCTTTTGAAAACTGGAATGATAATAAACAGAAGGCATTAAGAAATTCGGGTAAACCTTATACAAGTCGTAAAGGCAAAGCGGTTAGCGGCAAATCACCCCCAACACAGGTTAGTGGAATAACGTTACACTTATATTTCTTATGTAAATAAGTTTTGTTTGGTGTTTTAGTACAAATTTCTTAAGTACTTTGTTTATTATTTACATTATCAAATATTTTTAAACAAAGTATCCACTTCATTATATTATATATTTTCAACACTGACATATTTCTATCTGAGAGATAAACAATTCCTTGTCCATTGTCAAGTTATTCAATATGTTTTTATTTATTTCTTATTGACATGTTTTTTTTGACGTCTTACTGTTGTTGATAATATTGATTTAACTGTTTTTTACAGGACTTTATGTGTAAATGTCGATACCCAGATTGTAAAACTATGACGTTGCATAAAAAAAGGAACTTTTTGACCTTTTTTACACTAAAACATACAATGAGCAGAGCCTTTTTTTGCAAAGCTGTATTGAAGTGCTGGAGCCAAAACGAAGAATAGTACCCGAAAATGTATCAAAAAGACAAAGCTGTCAGCTTTGTCAAATACTTACCAGAAATCAACAGAAGCTTTTATGAAAACCTACCGGCTCAGTAAATGTATGCACTACAGTGGAAAAACGTTGCAAGTGGCAGCTTAAGCAACGTTATTCCACTTTTTTTTTTGTTTTATGTCGATTATTTCCTTTATTTTAATGGTTTTTTAAAATATTTTTTCACATGTACCCTTGTTTATGTCTAAGTAATGTAAAACTTATTGTAAAAATTGGATGTTTTCTAATAAAAAATCATTTAAAAAACGTTTTTTCTTGTTTCTGAAAAATCTTGTTTTTGTTGTTTGCAACGTTATTCGGGCGATACATTCAATTGTTGAATGAAACACTAGTATATATTGAATCATTTCGCGGGTAAGAGATAAGCCGACATAGCTCAGTGGTAAGAGCTGTCGACCGGAAATCGAAGGGACACGGGTTCGAGTCCCGTTGGCGTCATGTATCTCTTATCAGGAGATTTTTCAATGTGGATGAGTGTTTCAGGCGAATAATTATTGCTTGTAAAATAATAAAATTATTGTTTGAAATATAAGCTTACTTTTGTAATACGACTCCATAAACTGAAGATAAAGTCAGTGTTGGGCCATTTAGTGATGTTTTATGTGTAAAAAATGTATGTATTTTATTACATTAACAATTTTTTTTTAATTTTCGTACATATTATTACAAAAAAAAACAAAAACACTTCCGCATTTCCGGTGCAATAAGTGTAAGAACGTATTAGAAAATAGTTTTCTTTTGATAAAATATTCATCCACGCAAAAGACAAGAATTTGAAGATGGGGACTTGGTTTATATTTTTAAATACATATATTTGTGACCCTTACAAATAGATTGACATTAAATATTTATATAAAATTATCATACAGCAATGCCTTTTCCGCCATTCAAGTAGGACCAGAGTGAAAGGAAAAACCACCCTTCCCGCCCCAAGTGTTATAATATAAGATGGTAAAAGTAGTGAAACTAACCTGGAGAAGGCACATTGAGAGTATGATCTGCAGCTCCCGACTGGTTAGCTTGCCCGTACTCTACATTCGTCGAGGAGCTAAAACCATGAGAGATATCGCTGTGATTGGCTCTAAATGGTGTTTGGCCAGCAATACACTCTTTACCTAAATTGAAACAAAAAAGGATAGTAAATTGTAATTGGTGTAACAGAAACTTACATTTGTGGGATTGCACTAACCTCCTCTGTGTGTTCCTAACCTAACCTCACCATATTCCGGAATTATTATAAAAATGTTGAGTATATTCTTAACCTTCCCTAACCTAACCTGACCTGACCTGACCTGACCTGACCCGATCCGACCCGATCCGATCCGACCCGACCCGACCCGACCCGACCCGACCCGACCCGACCCGACCCGACCCGACCCAACCTAACCTAACCTTAGCCACCTAACATTCTGGAATTATGAATTACTATTAGAATAATTATCATATTCTCGCCAATAATCTACCTTTCAAACTCCCCCTTCGGTTTCCTTTCTTTTTGATCGCCGATGCTAAATTTAAATAGCTGATTCTAACCCAGTTTTGTAATACATAATATACATACATAAATTTTATTTTATTTTATTTAGGAAACAGTCATTTATATATTTAGCATAAACAGCAATTATTTACAATATTAGACCAATAATGTTCCATTAATTCTGGTTGTTGATTGAACATTTGCACCCATGCAATATATTTATAAATGAAAAAGAAATATACAAAAATAAACATAAACAAGGAATTACAAAATGTTATAAAACAATTAAAGAAAGTTAGTAGTAATACAGTTTTCGCGTGATTATAATAAAAACAATAAAATAAACTAAGATGATAGGATTATTTCACAAAATAAAAAATTAAGTTATCAGTTTAGTAAGTTGCATTTTATATGTTTTCATGTTACAGTTGAATTATAGTTGAATTATTTATATATATATATATTTTTTTTTTTATACATACACTCTCTCATAACTTTCTTTGGAAAAAGATGCAGAAAGATGCCAGAAATTTCCAATTAGAAATCTGAAAATGTCTATCTGGCTGAATTGCAACTTGCAGTTGTTTCGGAGAATTTGAACAATTCATCTAATTTCAACGTTCATTTTGTGGTTCTGTGAAAGTCCTATTCAAGTTCTGTTATTATATCATTAAAGGCTAGTTTCTTGACAGAACTGAAATAATTACAGAACTTGAAAATTAACTTTTAAATTTGAAGAATTGTTAAAATTCTCCGAAAAAACCCGTTTTAAGTGTTTTTGGTAAACAAACAAATTATACAACTTACTAATATCATTGCTCCTAGTTGTTTGGGCTGGAGAAATCCAGCCTTGCCCATCATCCTTTGAATTCAAATACTTATACTGATCAAACAATCTTTTAGGACGACCGCTGCTCTTGGGAGTTATGGAATTATTGGAAACCTCATTATTGGAGGCAGGAGACATACAGTTGAATATCTCTTTGCTTGAATCCGAGGGAGTCAAAGCATTCACGGAATACCTTCCAATCGATGGAGAACGGTTATCTCTAGGATTAATATCTTGACTATTATTTTGACTCTTTCTATTCTTTTTTTCTGATCGATTTTCATCAATGGGAACCAAATTGCTATGCGGTTTGACATGAACAACAGTATTCATACTTTTGATCGAGCTTTCCGTTAGACCGCTACTGCCAGAATTTGATTTGCCGTGGTTCTTCAAAGTAGAGACAGAACCTGAATTATTGTCACCGGTGTTATTCGGTGTGGTAAAAGACGAAAGCGTTCGTGCTGAGCCGGCATTCGAAGACTTCTTTGATGTCGGAGACTTGGTATCTCTAAACGATGGTGAAACCTTGTTGGTTCGAGGAGAACGCTTAATAGTGCTAACAGGTGAAATTTTTGAAGGAGCTCTTCCATTTTTATTCACAGGAGTTTGAAGATCATTTTCTTCTCCGTGTCTTGTGCTGTGAAATATGTTTGATACGCAGCCAAAAGAACTATTATCGCGTAATGTTGGACTGGTGATTTTGCTAGGCTTAAAAGGAGGAATGTCAATAGTACTTTTCTCGCCAAACATGGGTTTGTGGTAATCTGACTTGACATTCTTTTTCTTGTTCATAGCAAGCATATTGTCCAAAAGTATTGAAGGTCTCTCTGTATCAAGTTTACCTGAAATAATAGAATTTGAAAACTAATTGTTACTCTATTAACTTACAGATCAGATGGATGACTTGAGAGGAAATTTAGACACCTGTGAACTTACCCATAAATTTCCTGATTTGAGTAAGACTGAAAGGTGTACTATTCAGCGAATCATCAATGGTTATAATATTAGTGAGGTCTCTGCACACGTTGGACTCTTTAGCCGGCAGGGTGTACATATTATTGACGTGGGACAGCACCGCCAAGTCCATGTGCGACTCTTGCTCATTCAGCCTGTAGTCCGATAACTCCGAGTCATCGCTGAGCGTCAGGAACGGCAGCTCTTTGGTTGCAGTGTGAGACTTACTGAATGTTTCACCGGCTTTAGCGAGGGCCTTTGGTTTCGCTTTCGCTTGAGGTGGACGAGGACTGGTCTCATTGCCTGTAAACGGTGTTACGTAATTAGATTTGTGTTGTTCCCAGTTCAAGACATTTTATTTTAACAATAATCATGATATTCAATTTGAAATAATAGATTAGTTTGGTAATCAAAACTTACATTCAGATTGTAAAATAAAATTTTTGGTGGAAATAAATAGATTGATAAAATAACATCGAATTGAAACAAACACAATATATATTATAAATAAACACAGAATAAAAAATTGAAATTTCATTTGCATCAAATAGAATGGCGATACAGAGAGTTAGGCAGTGTAAGAAAGACAAGGCGCTAGATGGGCTAAGTTAAAGGCATTTCTAGTGCGTATTTTCTATCCAGTGCAAATAAACAATAAAATGGACATCAAACCTGGAACAAACAAGGGTGGATAGGGCTCCGTTTTCTTCGGGCTAAGTGCCGGTAGCATTTGGTTAATATTCTCGCTCCTTCTCTTAAAATAATTGCCCACGGAAACTTTACTAGCATTGGCAGTAGTTGTTACATCCGACCTAAAATTTTTTTAAATAAAGACAATATTTGTAAACGCAAGGGGGAAAACGTTCATAAGAAGAACATATTATGAAAAAATAAAAAGCATAGACAGAAAGTAAAAACACCTACCTCAAGCTTTGAAAATCATTGGCTGTTTCGTTAAATGGAGACAAAAATTTCTTAGAAGAGGTTTTATCAGAATCAGTGTCTATGGTTGTCGACTGCTGATAACAAGGAAGTGCTCCGTGCTCTTTCATCCAAGAAAGTTCTTCTCTTGACAAGTCCATCTAAAAAAAAAAACACAAAATAATAGTCTCATTAACTACTTTTGATTTCCAAATAAACATGAACGCAAAGCTGCATTTTAGTGCACAGCTTAGGTACTGAAAAGATTTGAAAATGAACATGATGCATTCAGAAAGTCATCAAAGTGAAAAAAAAAAGGGGACAAATTTTTATTTTACTTTGTTTGCTGGCGTGAACATGGAATCCCTCATCCCCGGAGAGTTTGCGTTGTTGGCTCCGAAATCCTGGGGTTTATATCCCCAAGAATCGTTTTTAGAGGAAGAAGGTCTACCAACATCCCTGTTATTGCCGATGCTGTGTTTGAAGGACTCCAGCGACATGCGAATACTGTTCACAGTCGGGTCATCGCTGGTCTTCAGAAAGTCATCAACAGCCTGACTCTGGATCTTGGCATCCCGTAGAACGTCTTCCAAAGTGGATGTGGACTTTCTTGCATTCCCGAGAGACATTTTGGAGAATGAAGGAATGGAGTTCTCTTTGGAATCTTCATTTAATGGGGGGAGGTATGTCGATCTTCCGGAAATCTCGCGTGGATTGAATGAAAGCTGTAATTAATGTGACAATTTTATTAGTTGACGGCCGGCATAGTCCAGTGGTAACGCATTGGACTGCCATTCCGAAGGTCGCGGGTTCGAACCCGGCGTGCGCAAATAAATTTTATTTGATTAATTTGTGTTATTTCACAATTAATTAATTAAAAATAATATATAGTATATTTGCTGCACGTTCCAGAGTGGAAGATACTACCAGTATCGCCCTGGTGTAAGACCACCATTCAGAATTGAAACGTTGCTCCAAATGGCTTTAGCCGTGTTTAGTGACTAGATCTGAATAGCCAGGTACTTCCCCACCTTCCTCTTTCCCTTCCCCACTTACCTTCAGCCTCACAACATCCCCCAATTGGGGATGCCATAGTCTCACTGGCTCCAGACGGGAGCAGTTGGGACTCTTGTGAGGTATTCACTATAAAAGTTGAAGGAATGTAATGTTTAGTATTGAAAAGATAGAATGGGGCCTTGGGGAGGTATTTATATATATTATTGACTAGCTGCACCTCGCCACGCCTTGCTGTGGTTCAGTCTGTCTGTGCAGATAGAAAAACAATAGCGCGTGTTGCTTTAACGTCCGACAGATGGCCAGTTTAAATGTTATGTGCAATTAAGGATGTTTGTTCAACAGATGGCGCTAATTTTCAAAAGAGCATGTTTTTACCTGTCATAGGTAACATTTATATAATATAGGTATATAAAAACACATGCATATTCGAATGTGTCAAAATTTAAAAGCAATCGGAGAAGAACTTTCGGAGATTTAAGATTTTGAACATTGAACATTTACATTTTTGTTGTTTGTTTTTGGGGTGTTATGCCTATATCCGAAGATGTGACACATCTTCGGATCTACCGGATCTGCCCTGATGATGGACACTGCAACGCTGTCCGAAACGTCGGCTAAAGAAGGAGTTAGCGCAACACGGCATAACACCCCAAAAACAAACAACAAAAATGCTTTTGGCCGTGAAAATCTAAAAACTTACCGAACATTTACATTTTTATTTATTTAAGATTTTGAACAAACGAACATTTAAATTTTTATTTATATAGATTAGTACACATCCATAATTGAAATTTAAATCAATGAGTTTATTTTTTATATGTAACACTCATAAGCGATCCGCTGTATTATTCCCAGGAAGAGAAACTGGACCTATACAGGGTGTTCGGGGGTAAAGTGCTATAACTTCGGGGGTAGTTTGATTAGTCAATAACATTTGGTGAAATGAATTAAAACTTAAATTAGGGTGACTTAAAATTGTTAAAAATCCGCTTACCGATTTCATTTCACGTGTTTTATTTTGCGTTTGGCTAAAGTCACATTCCAAACCTGAAAAATACAAAGTTAACATCTTCTTCTGGCGTACACAGCGATAATAAAATAATTTACTTGAGGTATATCACAAAAAGTGTTTTATTCTTTGTAGGACAAAAATTTGATAAAAATAGATTTCTTTGTATGTAAGTAACAAGATTTTTCAAATATTTATGAACGTACGTTTAATATCCAAAAGTCCCAAAGAGGATTCAATACTTGCTCCTGTAAAACTACGGGCTGCATCTCTGTTTAAAATTTCTTCATTCTGAGCATAGTATGGATCCACCAGGCTAAAATAAAATAAAAAAACTCACATAACAGACGAGTTTGGTTCCTACGACTAGGCAAAAATTATATATGTACTTAGCGAAAAAATTAAAGTTTATTTTAAAAAAGACATGGTCAGTTTAGGGATAACTACACAAAAAAAAAAACAAAAGATAATATGAAATGACAGGAGGCATAATGAAGACCACCAAGATGATACACTTATGCGGTGTAGAAACATGGAGACTTAGGACGGGTTGCACAGAATTTGAACAATTCGACAAATTCCAACATTCATTTTCGGGTTATTCAAGTCTTATCACAAGTTCTGTTATTTATTTATTTGTAAATATCATTATAGGCCAATTGCTTGACAAAACTGAAATAATAACAGAACTTGACAAAATCTTTAACAGAACTTGAAAATTAACATTGTAAATTGAAGAATTGTTCAAATTCTGTGAAACAGCCCGTCCTAAGAACAAAGAAATTATCAAATTTCAATTTGATTTTCAAATTCTGTGAAGGTCCTATTCAAGTTTTTTTCGTCATTTCAGTTTTGTAAAACAACTGGCCAATAATGGTATTTTTTTTTTTATTAGTAAAAAAAGATACACAAATTACATTACACAATATAGTACAGTTATTAATTATATAATATAATATAAGTATTTGATGTACCCCCATAAATAAGCAGGGCTTGTGTGTATGGGGGGTGTTGTTATATTGGTTTATATTTGATATGATTCAGTTCAACTGTTCGGAATACTTTTTAAGGTGGCTTTTGAATTCGTTTATATTTGCATCATGTTTCTAATTTTTTCTGGTAATGAGTTAAAAAATTTAACTCCGAGATATTCATGGTTGAACTGTCCTATTGTTTTTTTACATTTAGGAGTAGGAAGTATTGACGTTTGTATATAATAACAGAAATTGAATAGAACCTTCACAGAACTTGAAAATCAACATTGAAATTTGATGAATTGTTCAAATTCTGCGAAACAACCCGTCCTTAGAGCCAGTGAAGGAAAGAAGCGGATAGTCGCCCTCGAAATGTGATGCTGGAGAAAAATACTCAGGATTCCATTGACTGCCTACTGTGTATCCTAAGATACTTTGAACGCGTTGCTTGCCAAATCGAGAACACAAACCTGAAGAGACTCAATAGTCACCGGCAAAGTGGAACGCAAGAGAAGCAGTGGAAGATCACCGATGCGTTGGAGTGATCAAACAACACTGGCAGATAATCAACACCTCTGACATAGGTCTTCCCAAGTGGTTCGCTACGTTTGGTGACTTAGCGAGAGGATTGTCTAGGTCAAGGGTGGCCACCCGCGGCCCGCTGGGTGTCTACTTGTGGCACGCGGAACATATGGACACATTTCTATTCTTTTAGTGTACATAACACCACCAAAAAAACATTCCAACGTTCGTATCATATCTCGTATATGGAAGTATCTCAGTACATTGATTCAACTATCAGACTTCCACTTCTTGCGAGTACTGCGAGTCTTTCAAGTCTGGGACGTCTTGCGCTTAGTATACTCAATACTCGCCAGCCGCAAGACGCTGAGAAGAGTATTTCTATAACCGAAATACGGATTATCCGCAAAGCCACCACCAGAGGACATATGTGGGGAAGTTTTCGACAGGGAATTCTCTAGCCACCCTATCCAATGGATTTTTGAAAAATCTGTGTGCGGAATCATACATCGGAAATGCATCCAGAAATTTTTGTGGGGAATTACTTTTCTTAGAAATTCTCTAACAACCCCTCCTCAAAACAAACAAACTCCCCCATTGATTCAAAAAATTACTGTGGGGAATTCAGCACCGAGTGAGCAATACCGCAATACCCCATATCGTAATTCCTTTCGGTATACCATTACTTGTAAAAGTAAGTACAAAAGTATAGTTTCTAAAATCTGGCCCGGCTGCTGAAAAGGTTGGCCACCCATGATCTGGGTCTTGGCAGCGGATGAGTTTGTCCACCTACTGTGTGGCAGACCGGATTCAGAGATACTGGTTGAAGAAGATATTTTTACCTATCCAGCAGGACTCTCTCGACCCACACCTTGAACCGCTATGAGCCCCAGATTCCTACCCACCCCTCACACCTTTTTCCTTCGCAGATCTTCCTCTCTTTCCTTTCATTAAACATACCCTCCACACAGCATCCTCAGAGATGACATGGGCCCTGAGGGAATTTATTTTCCTCAGGGCCTCCTGTGTGCAGCTAATGTAAAAAAAGCAATAAACTAATTTAGATAAACCAATTGATATAAAATTGTGATATTTTTTTTTAATATAAAGTAGGTACCTCTCACGACCTCTTCGTTCCACTGTGGATGTGGCTTTAGGGCAAGGAGTTTTTTCCAAAGTATCATTCAAATGTTTTTCCCTAATTTGATTGGTCATCTCTATCGATCTTCGAGCTTTTGGAGGTTGGAGCATTTTAAAATTCCGTTTGTCATCCATATTGCATGTATTATTCTAAAAGAAAAATATATTACTATAAGCGTACCAACCTTAATAGCTTGTATATCTGTATACTACGATTTTACAAAGAAGAAAATTATTAATTGTCTACAACATATATTATATTGTGTTCTTTGATGAGTTAAGATTTTTTTCTAAAATTAATTGAGCAACACAGGTTTTAAATTACTTAATCGTATTCATTTTTAAATAAGATTCTCCAGTAAATCATTCCAGATTTAAGAAGATTGGCGGTTGTTGCAACATTTTTCATGGATTTCTATAGCGATTGGGGTTTTGACAGTTTTGTAAATGACCATCGAAAACTATTTTGCTGCTTTGTTTAGGTAGCTAATTTGCTGCTTTGTTTCAGGAAGGATACATTGTTGCCAAAATAAAGTTGATTGTTGACGTAGTGACAGTGATGACATGAAAATTAGAAAGTATAAAATATTCGAAGGATGTTCGTAAGAATGTACTTTATAAACCACACAGAATAATACCTGAAGTCAAAACCACTCGACGACAAGCGATATAAATATATTTATTTACAGTTCAATTAATCTTATTAAGTACGTTGAAAATCTTGTACTATAAAAACTCAACAAAACAATGAAAACCAACTCTCGACAATCACAAAAGCTGTCAAAAACATTCAAATATTTGAAGAAAACGGTTCGGCTCTACATTTCATAGACTTTTAATAATCCACAGACACAAACAGTTGCAAACAGTATTTAAAAAATCCATAGACAATGTTTTATATTTTTTATCAAACAAAATTCTTTATGAACTAGAGGCACTAGAGGCAGGGGCGTATAACTCCCGCATGACCTTGTAACCCTGATGGGAGGAGTTATTCAATACCCAAATTCTTATAGACAAAGCTGTTGTGGCTGAAAGCTCAGATCTCATTGGCTTAGAGCAAAGATTGTAGTTTGATCTCTCGCTCTCTACCATAGCGACTTGTGTAACAGAAAGAGAAGCTAAGCATGCTTTATGCTCCGATAAAAATTAACGGTAATTTCCAAGACGCCATTTCGTAAGTTGAAAAGTCAGTTGAAGTTTTTACGTAAATATTTTGAATTTTCTTCCCCCATCTAAAAATAATGTTACGTGCTAGAATTCTTCAAGGTGATAAATTAATGCCGTGTTGTGTTAAAGTGTGTTATCCGGTCTATCTCCACCAATTGAAAGAAGGACCCGAAACCGTTGTAAAATACAGGTACTAACCTCTCGTTCTTTGATACCCGTATTCCGACGCGATACAATACCACGTATTATGGGACTTGGACACGGTCAAGCGGCTTGATCGCAAGCACGTAGTTTATTGTCTATGGCACTTTGTGTCAAGCATTTTGACCGTGTACCGAAGCTGGCTTGCAAGCATTGCGCAATTCTACGTGCTTGCGGCGAGGCTTGATGCGAATTTATATTTTTGGGGGAATAGACAAACGACAATAGACAAATAAATATCACGTATCATAAACCATGATATAAATTGAATAAAATTGTTATAAAATATGTACTTAGTTATTGTTTTTGTGTTCAATTTGTAGAAATCCATCTAATTTAAAAATTCTGGAAGTATTTTAGTATTTTTTAATAATTATGACAGCGGTTTTCAAGGTCATTAATAATCAAACTGTAGAATAAATAATTTTCTGAATTTTCAATGGAGAAAACATATTTTTTGTATGAATACCGCACAAGATATTCATACAAAAAATAGCTGTAGCCTGTAATACACTTTGCAAATGCTCATGGGTAAAGCGGTACCTTAACTTGTACCATTCTTGACACCAAATTCGTTTCTTTTTATTATTTTATTCAAACATAAAGCTAACGTAAGAGCCAAGAACGCTTTGTCTTTGACAGATTCCATTTTGCCGCGAGTCACGAAATGACAGGAAGGCATAGAAGTACATATACATAGACCACCACGAAATCACAGGAAGGCGTGGCCATGCTTGACGGAGAGGCTTGATGCGGGCTGTCAAGCCGCTAAGCATAGACAATAATAGACAACAATAGACAACAATAGACAAAAAAACTACGTGCTTGCGATCAAGCCGCTTGACCGTGTCCACATCCCTTTAGGATGCTAAAACTGCTAAAAAAGCCACGATTACATCATACAAGGTCATTTAAACCTTTCCAGAATTGCATCATGTAAGTATTCAGATTTAACCAGCATTTTCCATGATGTTTGCTGACGACAAAGCTGTGGAAATTATATGAAACCCTTGCAGGAGAATTTGAATAACTTCTAGTGCTGTGGCAATAATAATGAACACTTAAATTTGTTGAATATGTATTTTGTGTATATATTCTTGTATTTTTGTGCAAGGTCAAATTAAATCCTATTAAGTTGTTGCAGTAAGACTGGGTTCGATTCCTAGTTGAGACCGTTATTTTTTTTTCTGTGTCTTGTTCTGTTTCATGTTTTGTTTAGATATATTAGTTTTATCTTCTACTTCAATGATAAATCAATGCTCAATACATCGGTTAAACTGACCCTGTTTTGTATTACTGTCCATTGTCTTTTTGAAAATAAAAAGTATTTTTATGTGTGCATAGCTGTGGGTTTTTTTATTTTCCTTTTCCTGCATTCCAATATTTTTATTTTTAAAATATAATTTTTGTGGGCTATTGAATGAACGATGTTCGCTGGGTGTAGTTATATTGTTTATGGTTACACTTTTTTTAAATGGCCTTGAGATTTATTTATGGTCCACGATATATTTACCTGTCTGGACCAAACGACCGTTTTATCTGTGGTCGTCTGTGGTTAAGGGGGTGACAAAATGGCGCCATACAAAAAGCCCGAAGATATCGATCTAGAGAGTGGTTTATTTATGTATGACTAGAGGTGAGTCATGGGAGAGTTGCATAAATGAACCACTCACTAGATCAATATCTTCGGGTTTTTAGTACTGAGCCCATGGGTCCTAATGTTTGCCATAGATAAAAGTCTGTAACTGAAAAATATACGTCACTACTAAACATACTCACCATCGACTAGGATAGAAACTATAAAAAAGGCGTAACCATAGACAATATAATTCTCATTCGGAGCCAATCCCACTCACTAGCCTAAAATCTTGTTCTGAGATGAACAATCAACCTGTCGTAAAAATAAACTAAAATGACTTAAAATCCTTTAAATAAAGGAAGAACATTTATAAGATTATCAAATATGAAATGTTTTTGGAAAAAGTTCGGTTTATGGGAGTCACTCGAATAACCGAAATTGAACTTGATTTAGACTAATTTAGGGCTGGGGAATCCGAATCTGTAAGAATTAGGTGGGGGTCGGCACTATTAACTGAGTTATAGGGTTTTGAAATTTCGTACGCGATACATAGAAACCATGTTTTATTTATCAATTATGACATAAGAAAATCAAATTAGTGACGATTTATTAGTCTCACATTTCAGAAGTGCCAGTCAAAAAATAAAAAGTGTTGCCATATAATAATAATATCAATGCATGGAAAATTCAGAAAATTAAATATCATTTGCCAGATTTGTAGTTTATTATTTAAAATCTTGTAAATATTAAATTTATATATTGTTACGTAATACAAGTCACCCTATAAAAAGGATGCACACTAGCCTCACTTTCCCCTCACAGCTAGTCGCGGCGTGTTCAACACAGCACCACGTGATCGGCACGGACCACCCAGGGTGCTCGCAGCTCAACACGGGCCGACCCCGCCGCGCTTCCCCAGTCCAGAACCGACCTTGGTCATAGCAGCATTGTCGCTTGCGAAGGCAAAAACTACTCGCGAACATGACTTGCATAATTACGCGATCTCGTTCCAGTTTCCTAACTAGATGCATTTCGCTATCAATTTCCAATCATGATTATTATCTCGGCTCGAACTAAACTCAATGGAGTCCCGTTTCCGTGTAAAATCCCGAGTGCATATCATCACCTCAACAGTCCCGTGGCCTCTGAGCGCGGGAAGACCTGGTCAACATGATGTACCATACCACATCTCAAGGCGAATCGTAAGCTTTCAACCTATCCCCTTTCTTGTGTTCAATTCTTGTAACTTCATGTAGAATCCACGCTTCATCCGGTCGTCGTCAATTTAGAGAAGAGAGTAGAGAGATCTATGTCAACCCTGTAATTTCTCGAGATGATTAATATACCTTGTGCCTTTCTACTCTTGTGTAATTATTGTGTGTTAACCTGTCCGACCTCCTAACCGATGGACGAGCTGATGATTAAAGGAACTGCCTACCCCTGATAGCATACGAGTTTCATCTGCCTACCTTTTTACTGAGCTTAGCCAACTAATTACCTGGTTCGATTCCGGGTACCATATCTTAGCACTGGCGCAAAAACGTGGGTTTTCTTTGGTTAATTAATCGTCCATCGGGAGGTCAAATTGGAAATAATCTTGTACTCCTTCACTCTGTTTTCATGCCTTGTTTTGTATTAACCTTTGTATAACAATGTTTTCTTCCAATAAATCATAGCTGTTCTACAAACCATCGCGTCAAATCTAAAACAACCGTGTCACATTAAAACTATTCGGTGTTAAATTACAAGTTTTACGAATCGTCACTCGACAAAATTTTAAGTACCGGTATTCTATCACAAAGTGCGCAATCAACGTTTACTTCTTTTCGGACATCTCAAACATCACATAGTGATCCAAAACCACAATGGTTTACTTTCCAAGTGCAACTATTAGAGAGAATGAGCTACAATAAAATACAATTCAACAGTTTCAAATCTTGTACATGATACAAAATAAATTTCTTGTTCGTGGAACCATCAGCCAGCTCGTTCTGCAAAATACACAACCAAGAAAACTTAAACCTTTCTGCCATTTGATAATTCCGCTTTATATGTAATAAAGGTGGGTAGAGTATCCTTTTTGAAAGAAAAGTCTTGAAAGCCGACTCACCCTTTACATATAATTGAGATTCGCGATTGACGTAAGTCCCTGACGTTCGGCACTTCTGCGCAAATGAGCCAGTCGTTTGTCCAGTGAAAGGGAATTTTACGAGTAAATAACCAAACACTGGTTCTGCTTAAATTCAGACAATTGGTCACGAATCACAAACAAACCCTCCAATAATTGTTGAAAAAACAAACAATACTCTCTCGAAATCTGCACTTTGAATTTTTGTTTTTTTTCGGAAGAAATTTTTTCAAAATTTTTTCTTCGAAACCAAGGACTTTGAAATTTTTTAGGAAATTTTTTCAAAAACACACAATCTCAGGGACTTTCCCACCAAAATTGCAAGGAAACCCCTGGCCGTTTTGTTTTCACAAATCAAAGACTTGGAAAAATTTTTTCAAAAATTTTCTTCACTCATCAAGGACTTTGAAATTTTTTAGGAAATTTTTTCAAAAACACACAATCTCAGGGACTTTCCCACCAAAATTGCAAGGAAACCCCTGGCCGTTTTGTTTTCACAAATCAAAGACTTTGAAATTTTTTTCAAAAATTTTCTTCACTCATCTAGGACTTTGAAATTTTTTTTCGGAAATTTTTCAAAAACGCACATCTCAGGGACTTTTCCACTAAAATTGCAAGGAAACCGCTGGCCATTTTTTTTTCCAAAATTAGAACTTTGAAATTTTTTTCGGAAATTTTTCAAAAACGCACATCTCAGGGACTTTTCCATTAAAAACATAAGGAAACCACTGGCCATTTTTTTTCCATACTGGGACTTTGAAAAATTTCACAAAATTCTTCACCTACCACCACAAGCAAACCCCTGGTATTTTTTTTTGAAAAACAACCAGCCACACACTCAGACAATTCTTTTTCTTCTCACAAAGTCTAAATCAACTTCCACAAAATGAATCCTCAAAACAACACCTTAGGCATAATAGCCAACATCTGCTCTCAAAGTACACAAAGTTTAGAAAAGGAATTAAAAGACAGGAATATTTCTCCTTTCAACAAAACCAAAAACGTCCTGATTAAGTACGCAGCATTTTACAACAGGAAATACATAAAAGGGCTGCAATTTCAACCCGGCAGTATAATTGCTGACACAAACAGACACAATTTACGCAGAAAACATGTCACCTTTAAGGAAAACGACACAGTTTGGAGACGCAACAACACACACTCACAAGGTGCATTGTACTTCTCGGCAAAACTAGCTCCTCGCTTTGTTAAAGCAAAAGTGCTGAGAAAAATCTCAGATGTAGTATATACCCTATCGGACGCCTCTGGTAAACACATCGGTAACTACCACGTGAAAGATATTGTCAAACTAGGAAGTGTGGACACAATGGACACCACCTTCACTAGGTCACTACACTCTTAACTAACAAACTTTTGGCTCTACCTTTGTCCCACGAGATTTGGCCCTCGTGCAGACAAACAGCATGACTTATCGCGTTAGTTTCATATAAAAACTCGCATTTCGACCTCTGCAAGGTAACCTTCTCATTTTTCTAAAAACACAGAAGTGTCAACTGTGGTTTTTTTTAATCATTTCTCACCCATACATGTACTACTATGCTCTTTTGTATAAACCTTTTGTTATTTTAGTTTCTTTGTCACACCTCACCATGTAATGTATATAAATTGTACTCATATTTTGTACGTATTCTTCTCTGAAACTGATCATTCCAGTCAAGAGACTTTTTACGCCTCCCAAACAATTGATGCTCCCGGAGTCGCGTCCCTGGACATTAATTGTTAGTCGTCACCATTCTGACACTTACGACACTAAATACATAACTATTTTTTGTCATAACTACCACAAAAAGTCACGTACAACATTGTATGTAATTTTTTTTTTAATTCTCTCATGTTCTCTGTTATTCACATTGTTTTTTTTCACATTGTTCTTTCACATTTGTTCGTCACATTTGTTCCATTGGGCTCCATCGTACATAAAACAATGACCCTTTGCAACATACACCCAATTGAGGTGAATTTTCTACCCCTGTAACTTGTAATCATAATGCGTGTGTAAATTCCAGTTTGGTATCGTCATTTGATTCAAGTTTACATAGGTGTAACAAATAAAAGTTACAATTACCTTTTTTAAAGTTTTTTCAGTTTTGTCTAAAAAATTGAATGGCGCTCAACATTCCCATTTGCTCTAATCTGTTGTTTTTTCAGAATTTGATATTGACACGTCAATTCTGAAAAAGGTTGTTGTAAAGGAGAACAAACGCCGTTTTGCCCTCCTCATCAATAACAATGTATCATACATAACACCTTTCGGTCACATTGAGTATGTAAAATCTTAAGATCTCAACTTTCTGACCCCAATTTGTTATATTATGTACTATATTCTGACTTAAATAGCATTAATTTGCCTTGTCAAATACACCGAGCCAGGTCACTTATAATTAAGTCATCCTGTGTCTCTAGGTGCCTCTTGTATCAATTTGTAACATAAAGTTCACAACATTCGTGTTCGTGGCAATTTTGGCAACACCAAGTGTGTTTCCCGTTTTTGTTTGGTCATTTTAAGTAAGTAAAACCCTAAAAGGTCTTAAATAAACCACTACAAACCTTTTTTGTAAGCAAAGAGTAAGTAAAACCGATTAGGTCTCTTTTGCTATATTGTGTGTCTTGTATAAGACATCTTTAGGCATATGTCTTGTATTATTGCCTACTAAACGCATAAACCCAACCAAAGGTTATGCCATCGTCTTTTTGATAATACCAATAGCCACTACTTGATTGTTTTTGACATTGTGTATGTATCTTTTTTCCGGTATTGAAATGGTATTATTTTTTTATTATTGAACGACGATATGTTATTTTCATGATACATGAGAATGTTACAATATCCACCATGAGACGAGGGATCGTTATAAAATCTAACATTATACATGAGAATGTTACAATATCTACCATGATACGAGAAGTTCGTTATAATTACTTTTTTTACTGGCTCACATACACTGTGGCCAAAGAGATAATTTGTTCCATAAATGGTTATAAATATCTATGTTGTACCGTCCTTTCAATACTAGGGTTCTTTCGTAATTCGTTCAATTTCTACACGAGACGTGGAAACGTTATAATATTTACCATGATTCGTGCGAACGATACAATATCTTGTTGTTGTTTTCTTTAAATAAGTTGACACTATGTACTTGTTCTACCGGACGTAGATCATTTTACCCTGACTTGTCGCCCTTAATTGGGACCCTTTTGTATAACTCATGACACTGAGGGAAATGTCCTTCACTGTAGTGAGAATTTTTGTTCTCTTCAAACAAACATGAAGCTGTGCATTCAGCAAATTTTTACGCTAACTGATACCTGTGGACTTCTTGTCAAGCGGACCCAAGAACCATCCACTATCCATTGACCATGGACTAGCCATCAGCTTCACTGTTGGTTATGAGGTATCGTGTCGTGGGAGTTAATCGAGACAGTGACACAAAACCACCTAAATCGTTGTCCGGGAGACGAATAAGAAAAACTCCCAGGTTTGTGAAGCTTGAGCAAGGGTCTGTCATGTTCTCACAAACTGTAGAAGATTAAAAACGACCCCTAATCTTTCACCAAATACACGTGAAAGATTAGATTGTTATTACTGTGTATTCTCCTTCACCTTTTCATCAAATTCATGTATATGTGTAAAGAGTTAGGAAATTTGCTGGTTGATATATTTCGTCCTCACATAGAGATCGAATTGAGAATTAGCTCAGTCACTATCAATTTTCACTGCTCAAACCCTCCATCCTTCACCCTTCCATCAAACTCATGTACATTTGTAAGAAGCTAGGAAACCTGCTGGTTGACCACATTTCGTTCTCTGAAAGAGATCGAACGGAGAATCAGCTCCATCACCAGCAGACCTTCTCGCTCAACGCTTTTTTTCTCATCCCTCATTATCTTTGAGGTTAATTTCATGAATCTGGAAGGTGTACCCTACGCACATAGCGTATCGTCTGTCTATAAGACAATCTTTATCCATGAAATTTGCTTCAAAAAACTTCCTTTTTTCACCCCATTCCTAGGTAATCAACACATTTCTTGTAATTTTGAAAGTCGTAAGTTGTTATCGCTCAAGCGCTAACACCGGCCATGGAAGGCCAACTTCTTTCAGAAACTTGGTGTTACTACGGTACAACCACCTACCTATACCTTGTAAATCAAATAGGTAACCTCACGCCAGTCGTGATAGTTTTTGTCTCCCCAATCTCGGGATACTCATGGTATAATCAGCATATTAGATCTCTCTCTACTCTCTCCTCTCTAACCAACAACGTTTTTTTTTGTCTTTTTGTCTTTTCTCTTGAACACAATTTGTTTCTCTCCAAACGTTTTTTTCATCATTGGTCTACCAGGCAGGTAAACTTCAAGAATTTTGGCTCTAATAATAACCAATTCCCGGATTAAAAAGAAGACCAGCAGCCCTCCTCATCACCTGCAAGCTGAGCTTCACTTCTTTGCCGCCTTCACTTCCATCACTCACTTCTCTCCAATCTCTGCGTACCAAAAACACCCGACCGCACCCAAATTAGGTGTGAGTCGTGCGTGCAGTTGCAAATCAAGTTGTCTCATCATTCAAAACACATTAAAAAAGAACCAACCTCAGAGCATGCCAGCTCAAGGTTAGCTATGTTCCTGCAAATCAACTACCTGCCGTTTGTACAAATCAACCACTTGCCATTGTGCAATCAACTACTTGCCGTTTGTGCAATCAACCACTTGCCATTGTGCAATCAACTACTTGCCGATTGTGCAATCAACCACTTGCCGTTTGTGCAATCAACCACTTGCCATTTGTGCAATCAACCACTTGCCATTTGTGCAATCAACCACTTGCCATTTGTGCAATCAACCACTTGCCATTTGTGCAATCAACCACTTGCCATTTGTGCAATCAACCACTTGCCATTTGTACCAATCAACCACTTGCCATTGCGCAAACTCAACATAATAGCCATCACACGCATCAATCAACTTACTGGTATTACTCCATGTTATTACCAACTTCATTTCACCTTGACAACCACTGCCCCACCACATCAGCATAATGGAATTCACGCTGGTACAACAACAGAACCCGGATACTTCTGGCCCTCAGCATCACCATCTCTCAACCACAACCAAGAAGCACAGTTCAATTTCTATGGCCCTAGTGATACTTGAGTGCAATCTCAAATGGGTCAAGTTACAGTGAAAGTGTAACTTTAATAACTTCAGTGAAATTACGTCTACTTGGTACTCAACGAAAACTACGCTCTTCAAACTTAGCTTACAGACCAATGAAATTTTAGAGTCAGGTTGTTGTCTTTTCATCACTGCATAACCTTGTATGTTTGTCTTTTCATCACTACATAACCTTGTATGTTTGTCTTTTCATCACTGCATAACCTTGTATGTTGTTCTTGTCATCACTGCATAACCTTGTATGTTTGCCTTTTCATCACTGCATAACCCTGTATGTTGTCTTTTCACCATTGCATAACCATGTATTTTTTCTTCTTTGTTTTTTTTGTAAATCAACACTGTTTTTTTTCTCTCTCTACTTCCCTCACGACAAGGTGAAGAGGATTTTTAGCGCCTAAAGCTTCATTACCACGTCGCCTTTTACTGGCGGAGGGGGAATGTGTTACGTAATACAAGTCACCCTATAAAAAGGATGCACACTAGCCTCACTTTCCCCTCACAGCTAGTCGCGGCGTGTTCAACACAGCACCACGTGATCGGCACGGACCACCCAGGGTGCTCGCAGCTCAACACGGGCCGACCCCGCCGCGCTTCCCCAGTCCAGAACCGACCTTGGTCATAGCAGCATTGTCGCTTGCGAAGGCAAAAACTACTCGCGAACATGACTTGCATAATTACGCGATCTCGTTCCAGTTTCCTAACTAGATGCATTTCGCTATCAATTTCCAATCATGATTATTATCTCGGCTCGAACTAAACTCAATGGAGTCCCGTTTCCGTGTAAAATCCCGAGTGCATATCATCACCTCAACAGTCCCGTGGCCTCTGAGCGCGGGAAGACCTGGTCAACATGATGTACCATACCACATCTCAAGGCGAATCGTAAGCTTTCAACCTATCCCCTTTCTTGTGTTCAATTCTTGTAACTTCATGTAGAATCCACGCTTCATCCGGTCGTCGTCAATTTAGAGAAGAGAGTAGAGAGATCTATGTCAACCCTGTAATTTCTCGAGATGGTTAATATACCTTGTGCCTTTCTACTCTTGTGTAATTATTGTGTGTTAACCTGTCCGACCTCCTAACCGATGGACGAGCTGATGATTAAAGGAACTGCCTACCCCTGATAGCACACGAGTTTCATCTGCCTACCTTTTTACTGAGCTTAGCCAACTAATTACCTGGTTCGATTCCGGTTATACCATATCTTAGCAATATATATAACCTAACCTAACTGTGATTTTCTATAACAAAAAAATGACCCTTTAATAACGCCCACTCGCGTCCCCTTTAGAGTTATATCCCAGTTTTCAAGTAGTTTGTGGGCTACGCTAGGTTTGTATAGACTGGTTTGTGATTTGATTCTAATACCTTTTTTCCATGTTATTTCCTGTTACAAAAAATTGCCCCTTTAATAACGCCTGCTCGCGTCCCCTTTAGAGTTACATCCCAGTTTTCAAATAGTTTGTGGGCTACGCTAGGTTTGTATAGACTGGTTTGTGATTTAATTCTAATACCTTTTTTCCATGTTATTTCTTGTCACAAAAAATTGCCCCTTTAATAACGCCTGCTCGCGTCCCCTTTAGAGTTACATCCCAGTTTTCAAATAGTTTGTGGGCTACGCTAGGTTTGTATAGACTGGTTTGTGATTTAATTCTAATTCATTTTTCCCATGTTCTTCTGCCTACTCTAACCCAAACTAAAAACCTAACCTATTTTGTAAAAAAATATTATTATTATATGGCAACACTTTTTATTTTTTGGTTGGCACTTCTGAAATGTGAGACTAATAAATCGTCACTAATTTGATTTTCTTATGTCATAATTGATAAATAAAACATGGTTTCTATGTATCGCATACGAAATTTCAAAACCCTATAACTCAGTTAATAGTGCCGACCCCCACCTAATTCTTACAGATTCGGATTCCCCAGCCCTAAATTAGTCTAAATCAAGTTCAATTTCGGTTATTCGAGTGACTCCCATAAACCGAATTTTACCCATGTTTTTTACTACAGTAACGAATTTTGATATTTCTCTGCTTTTAACAGAAAAATGAAAAACAAAGAAGATTTTGGTACTTCGTAATAAATTCTAATCTATCAATCCGTATTGACCATTTGCGAAAAAGACTAGGGTACTCCTTAAAACTCGGAAACCGATGTCGAATCGATGTATTGTCTGTACATCCTTTCACATCGCACTTAACATTTTTTGACATTTTCATGTTTTGACAGCGGCTTATAAACATGCATGAAGTTCGCACTGGTTTGTGGAAAATATAAGTCACAGATACACAGCCATAGAGATTTACCGTGTCTTTTTTTCTGACCCACTTTTTTCTCGGAGTTATACCCCCCTGGAGAGTGGTTTATTTATGGTCATGGGTGAGTCGTACTAGCCGCTATGAGGTTTTTTATCCAGTTAAGAATGTGGTGATAGTAATAAGGCTAATCAGCCGCAGTACTAGTTAGTTAGAAACATGAAGGGTATTGTTATAAGCCCTAGCTAGTTAGAGGATTACGAAAGAATCCATAAAATCAAAAAAAAAAAAAAAGTACTAGCCGTACTAGCTCGTCTTGGTACTTGGAAACACTGGTACAAGTGTGAATAAATACCTAGTCGAAATATCTGTTCCCTAGTATTTCCCACATATACTTACTTACAAGTGGTATGCAAAAAGGAATAATTGTAGGGGGTTTTGCTCACTCGGTGCTAGATTCCCCACAATATAATTTCTGCCCACACAAAAATTTCTGAGTGCATAACTCGCCACATAGATTTTACAAATCCACGGGGGGGAGGTTCGCTAGAGAATTCCCTGTCGAAAAATTCTCCACATTTTTTTCTGTCCTCTGGTGCTTTGCGGGTAATCCGTATTTGGGTTACTCCAAAGAATGTTTTTTTTTCTCACATGCTATTAAAAAAATATTTGAAAGAAATGCGAACATATTAATACATACTTTTATCATATTTTACATACAGCTAAATAATTGTTTTTCACAATAGAAAATTCACAACAAACTGAGCGTCAGACGAGCGCTTTCAAGAATGACACTGTAGTAACATCGTTATTATTTTTAAATTACAGCTCATTACGAAATGAAAAGTAAGAACTCTTATCTCATTGTTTATTTTTTTGCCAATCAAAATAGATTTATTTTAGTAAGCTACAAACCTTTTTCACGATGCAAGATTCTATGAAAAGAAAGTATATTTTGAATATGCCTATCGACCACAGCGGAGTTCAATGGGTACAATTTTCGTGGCTAACAGACACTTTCAGCAGAGAGTTAAAGTGTCAAAGGTTTTTGGATACGAGCTTGTAACAGGGCTGTTTAGTTATTTTGTTAATTAAAAAAATTATAAGATGTTTACCTACGTCATATTTAAGTATAAACATGATACATATCTATAAAAATACATTATAATAATATCATTAATTGTAGTCAACAGATCTAATTTAATCAGACCATCACCTTGGATCATTGTGCCACAATAATCTGGTAACAGATATTCCATGTAAGCCAGTTGTCCCACGGGTCAGTAATTAATTGACATAAACCGAATGCTGCAAGATCCTGAGCTCGAAATTTAAATTTCAGTAGGAGCAAATAAAATAACGACACTCAGTAAAGATAGAGCCGTCATGCAATGCAACTGATATATTATATGATATATATATTATTACAAACTTATAAGTAAATTAAGAAACATTGGATTAAGTGGAACAGCTATAGAATGGATAAAAAGCTACCTTTTCAAACGCCCTCATGTCGTAAAAATCAACGATGTACTTAGTCACTTCGGCATACCTCAAGGTACAGTCCTGGGACCGTTACTGTTTATCATTTATGTAAATGACATATTCAATCAAAGATTAAATGGAAAAATAATATCTTATGCTGATGACACTGTCATAATAATTGAAGGTACTGATTGGAATAATGTTAATAACTTAGCAAATACTGATATTAATATACTGAAAAATTGGTTCGATAAAAACCTCCTCTCATTAAATACTGAAAAAACAAAATGTATCCCATTCTCTATCAACAAATTTAAATCAATTCCAGAATTAAAAATTATAATACATCAACTTAAATGTAACAGAACTAATTGCAATCAAGAATATTCTATACTTAGGACGGGTTGTTTCGGAGAATTTGAACAATTCATCAAATTTCAACGTTCATTTTCAAGTTCTGTGAAAGATTTTTTCAAGTTCTGTTTTTATTTAAGTTTTGTCAAGCAACTAGCCTACAATGATATAATAACAGAACTTAAATAGGACTTTCACAGAACCCGAAAATGAACGTTGAAATTTGATGAATTGTTCAAATTCTCCGAAACAACCCGTCCTTAGTCTAACTTCTGAAATTAAATATCTTGGTATATGTATAGATCAACATTTTAAATGGAAAAAACAAATTTGTGAACTTGTCAAAAGAATTAGAAAATGTATTTATATATTTATTAGACTTAGAAATATTCTTAGACAAGAAAACCTAAAAAGAGTGTACTATGCAATTGTACAATCTATATTACAATATGGTATTATTGGCTGGGGAGGAATTTATAAGAATATATTAAATCCACTTAAAATAGTTCAAAGATTGATAATTAAAGTAATATTGAAAAAACCATCCAAATTTTCTACTGAGATTCTCTTTCGAATATTTAATGTACCCACAATAGACAATATATATAAAAAATATTTTTTTTTTCCATTATTTCTGGCTTTCACCCTTCAAGGGTGTTCTTGGCCATCATTTAAAATTATTGAGAAATGAAAGGTGAATTTAAATATTAATTTTATTTAAATAGGCAAATTTCAAAATTATAATGAAAATTGGAGTCGAGTTCAGACTTAGAAGAGATGAGATGTTGAATGGAGGGGAGGCAATTTTAGATAAGGCTTGATAGAAGAGAGGATATTTGTTTAGAGAGGGACAACCAAAAAATATGTGATCTAAAGTTCCCACTTCTAGACCACAGAATGTACAATCTGGGGAGTCAAGGACGTGAATTTTAAAAAGATGGGAAGGAACGGAACAATGTCCGATCCTCATTCGAATGAGTGAAGAAATTTCTTTTTTGGAAAAATGAGGAAATTGCTGAAACCACGGTTTTAATGGAATAGTCCTTTGTATTGAGGCATAGCAGGCTCCCTTGGATTGACTAGCAATGTGCCAATACTCCCACCAAACATTGCGGGATCTATCTTTGATGATGGAAAAAATGTCAGATAGGGGAATGTGGTTTACGAGGGTAACAACAGGGTTGGACGCTCCTTGTTTTGCCAAGGCATCCGCAATATCATTACCCATGACACCAACATGTCCAGGAATCCAAATCAGAGTTACAGTTTTACCAGAGCTTTGAATGGAGGCTATCATCTCTCGAATAAGGCATACAAAGTGATCATCAGGATGAAGAAGAGGACTGGATTTAAGTTTTTGGAGGGAACTGAGAGAGTCAGAGAGAACGAGGGAATGTTCAAAATTATTTTTGATTATATATTTGAGAGATTCTATTATTGCAATACACTCGGCTGAAAATATTGAAAATTGATTTGAAATTGAATGAAATATTCTGTCATTAGAATTATTGTGGTAAACGTTAATACCTATACCACAGTTAGGAGAGTCGGGAGATTTGGATCCATCAGTAAATAAAAGAGAAAAGTTGGGCCATTTAGATGAAATAATGTCATTGAACATATTATTGACAGTTCGGGCCGGGAGATTGGAATGACTTTTAAGGATTCCGATCCCTTCTATTATTGTTGGGGATAGGGTGACGTGACTATATTTTAATTTGTATAAGGGAAGTAGATCATTTTGGATGATGTGAAGCTCTGAGAGAGACTTAAAATTTTTACAGATGTCAGGAAGAGGTTTAGTTGAAGCTCTGATTGTAGATGAATGAGTTGAGTCAATGAACAACGAGACGCTGGGGATAACCTGATGACATTTAGAATTTAAACATTTAAGAACAAATTTGTCAGCAAATAGTTGACGCCTTAAATAAAGAGGAGGATCAGAACATTCTATTTGAAGGGAATTGATGGGTGATGATTGCATCGCTCCAGTTATAATTCGCAAAGATTTAGATTGAATTTTGTCTAATTTATCAAGTACATTTTTTGAGGCAGTACTAAAAAGTGGGCAGGCATAGTCAAGATGGCTTCGAATAAGTGCGTTGTAAAGCAACTTAATGCAAGTAGGGTGAGCTCCCCACCAAACGCCAGATAATGATCTGATGATGTTTATATTTTTTTCGCATTTAGTAACTAAATTATTAATATGGGAAGACCATTTAAGTTTCCTATCAAATGTTACTCCCAAAAATTTTACTTCAGAAGCGTTGGGGATTGGAGAATTTTTAAATAAAATTTGAACGGGGGGGTTTTTATGGCGGTTTGAGAAGGTGACACACTGAGTCTTTTGGATTGAAAGTTCAAGACCATTTAACGTGAGCCATGTGCAAAGGGCATTCATGGCTTCGTTAAGATATTTGACGGCGAGAGGGATGATTTTGGATGATAAGAAGAAAGCTATGTCATCTGCGAACTCAATAACTTTTACTTGTGGGGGAATAGCGACATGCATATCATATGTGTATATATTATACAGTAAGGGGGACAATACATCGCCTTGTGGTAAACCCTTCCAAATAGACCTATTTTGAGGAGAAATATCTGGAAGTTCAATGAAAATTTTTCTATCTAGAAATAGATTAATAATAGATTGGACAAACATGGGGGGAAGGCCAAGGCCTAGAAGTTTTTTTTTCAAGATTGGGATGGAGACATTGTCAAAGGCGCCTTCTATATCTATAAAGACGGCAAGACAAACTTCCTGTTTAGAAATTGATAAATTAATATCAGTACTGATGATGGCAAGGTTATCTTGAGTGGATTTTTTTTTCCTAAATCCAAATTGAGATGGAGAGAGAAGCTCTTTACTCTCGACAAAAAATTCTAATCGGTTTTTAATTAATTTTTCATAAAGTTTACTGAGGGTGGATGAAAGAGCGATTGGCCTGTAGTTGGATCCAGAATTTGGTGATTTGTTTGTTTTTAAAATAGGGATGATTATTTGACAACTCCAGTCATCAGGCATTATACCAGTCTGGAAGATTTTATTTAAGATGCTTAAGAAGTGGTTTAGAACATTATCATTACTATTTTTGATAATGCTGTAAGGTATACCATCTCTGCCTGGAGATGAGTCCTTGACTGTTGATAAACAACTTTTTAGCTCAATTAAGGTGAATGGAGAGTCTAGCCAATGATTAGACATAGGAGTATTATAGATGGGCGTTATTTCATCTAAGTTAGGTACAGAAGGGGGGGCAATTTTGTCCAAGAATTCATCGATCCATTTAGAATGAGACGCTCGAGGAGATGGTGAACTGAAGGAGGATCGAAATCTTCGGATCATAGACCAAACTTCCGAAATTGGAGTGTTCGGAGATACTGAACTGCAGAAGTTGTACCATCCGGATCTTTTTTTTGACCTCAATACCCTTTTGGCATTGGATTCAGCGTTTTTGTATATAAGATAGTTCTCCATAGTCATATTGTAACGATAGGTAAGAGATTTAGCTTTCCGAATTCTTACTACTTTGGAACATTCCTCATCCCACCAGGGAGTTGGAGGGAGTTTTTTGAGAGATTTAGTTTTAGGGGGAGGATTTGATTTATTTATTGCAGATATGAGCATTGATTTGAAGTTATTATAATCATCTTTGACGGAAAATATATCGGTGGCGGGTAAATTGAGTAGGAACTTGTCCATATGAGAGTTAAATTCATCCCATTTGGTGTGTTTTGTTTTAACCTTTGTCGAAATATGAGACTTGTCTGATTGGAAAGAAGTTTGATAAGTAATGGTGATCGGGAAATGATCACTGGAGCAAGGGTCGGTGGACACCACCCACGAGGTGAGAGAAGCTAGACTAGTAGAGCATATCGAGAGATCCACTGCACTGGGGTTTGTGCTGGGGCGTGAGATCCTAGTAGGAGATCCGTCATTCAAAAGGAAAAGGTTGGATTGATCTAGGAAATCCATCACACTTCGACCATCTCGGTCGGAGAAAGCAGAACCCCAGACGGGGGAATGGGCATTAAAATCGCCTAATATAAAGAAAGGAGGGCTTAGTTGACTTACAATTTGCAACCAAATTTGTTTATTGAAGTGGGCTGTTGGGGGAAGATAGACTGAAATAAAGGATGTATCCTTTATTTTAGCTGCTACCATTTGGAAGTCAGCATTGGGGGGTTTGATATTATTTATTGGAGAAAATGATATTGATTTTTTAATAAAAAGGGCAGCACCGCCGCCCGTACCTCCTGGGCGGTCGTCGCGGAGACAGGAATACCCTCCCACATTAAAGTGGGTGGATGGAGTAAACCAAGTCTCCGAGATAGCAGCCAAAGAAATAAAGTTGGAATTTAAAAGGTTAAGGAGATCAGATTTGTTAGAAATAGCACTTCGGCTATTCCACTGAAGTATTCTGACATCTTGAAGAGTCATTTTGAATAAATGATTTCAATGTGGAAATAATAGTAGCAGCGTTGGACGGTAGATTAGTTTGAGAAGAAATGAGGTCAATTAGAAGCATAATAAGAGTTTGGATAAATGAAGAATTGTCTTGGGAGAGTTTTTCAGAAAGTTTATGAGAGTTCATTGAGGAGGGATTATAATTATTTGCACACCCATTTGTGGCATTTGAAAAAGATGAACCATTTGGATTTAAGAGCAGTGAGTTGTGTTGTTGCTGATCGTATCCAGGAGCCGGTTTAGAGATAGCATTTTTGTATGTGAATTTAGTTGAACGAGAAGAAGTTGTTGTAGAGGAGGGAAGAGGGTTGGATGAGGAGTTGCTGGATAAAGCCTCAGCAAATGATTTTTTGACAGGCGGGAATAGTTTAGAAGCCTGCAGAAAAGACAAGTTCTGAGAGGCCATAGAAATTTTGATATTTTTTTGGCGAGATTGTTCTGGGCAAGAAGTGTTGATGGCTGTATGTGAGCCTGAGCAGTTAAAACATTTAGGTGAGGAGGAAGAAGGACATTGGTCAGCTGCATGGTTTTCTCCACATTTAAAACATCTGGGTTGAGATCTGCATGCAGCTTTTGTATGACCAAAACGGCAGCAATTGAAGCATTGAGTGGTGGGATAAGTATACATTTCAACTGGTAATGAGTTGAAGAATAAATATATATGGGAGGGAAGAGATTGACCTTCAAAGGTGATAACGACAGATTGGGAGGGCTTCCAAGAAATTATACCCTCAGAGGAGTCCTTGTAATTTAGCCTCCTGGCTTTTATGGGATTGCCAATGTGTTGGGGGGTTGAAAGTGAAGACAGAATTTCTTCGATGGACAGATCAGTCGAGATACCTCTGACCAGGCCCATGCGAGTGACATTGAAAGTAGGGATATATGCCTTGAACTTTGAATTAGATGAAATGAAGATATTTTTGATGAAACTGTTGGCAGCTGACCCTGAGAGGAATTCGACGGAGATTCGGAAGCGACCCTCGGCTTTTACACCTCCAGGCTTGATTGAAAGATTCTTGCTATTTGATAGGAATTTGCCAAATTCAAGAGGGTGGATGGTTTTTCCTTGCTCAGTTTTTTGGGCGTATACTATGAATGGGCCACGGGAATGAGGAGAATAAAAGTTTGTTGGAGGAAGTTGAGAAAGTGCTGGTGGGGACTGTGAAGTCGAAGGCGAGTCAAGTTTTATTGGGGAAGAAGGAGTAAATTTCCTTTTTTTGGTAGAAGTCAAAATGACAGAATCACTGTCAGAAATTTCTACATTTTCCCCGTCTGGGGGGTCTGGAGAGGGATCTGGGGGCTTTGTAGGGGATCCAGGAGGGAAATCTTCCTCCATTATTCACAACAGTAAACAACTACAACAATAGTATGGAAAATGACAGAAGTAAAAAAGTTTATAAATATCTGGAAATCAGCAGCGAAAAGTGACTCCTGGAAGATCAGGAGGGAGAAGAAACCTCAAGGCACAACACACTACACTTTTTTTTTTGCCAGAAAGCAAAAAAGAATGGTATAAAATTATTTTTAGATAGAGCAAAACAAAACAACTGATGACAGCCAAATGTTATTGTTGCAATCTCAATAAAAAATATTCAATTCTACAAATTTATAAAGAAATACAGTTAAATAACTTACAATTCAATTCATCAGCAAGATATCAAAAAACTATCAAAATCCCAAAACTTAATACAAAGCACACACAAAATACCTATCTCTATCTAGGTATAACATATTTTAACATCCTTCCATTATATCTAAAAAATATTGAAGATATTCAGGAGTTTAAAATTAAATTAAAAAATTACCTAAAAGTACTATAAAAGTCCATATCTTACTCTTATTATTATTTCCTTCAAATCTTGAAACTGTATTATTGATAAATCTTGCCTATTTCTTACTTATCCCTTTTGGTTTTGCAAATATATTATTTACTTACTTACATGATTCCATATAATTAGGCTAGGATTCACTCACCAAACACAAGAGCCTCGTCTCTTTATGGTGAGGAAAAGCTTTTATTATTTACCTTTATAACACTTTATAATATGTATAAATTGTATATTTATTGTAAAAAACATACAAATATTAAATAAAAAAAAATAAAAAATAAAATAAAAATAAATATTGGCCCATTTTATATTCGCTACGAGAGAGATTTTACATCCGTGAGTAAGAGCCCTGGAAAAATAAGCCTAGTTACTAAAAAATATTGACATACCGGGCCATACCCAGATAGCTACAGTAGTTTATGAAAACATTGGAAATCCAACGTGTAATATTTCATAAACACAACCCTTACAACTAAGTTTGTTCACATCAGCCTTTAACACATCACTCACAGCTGTCCACTGAACAAAATGCATGGTTAAACAAAATCCTCCAGATTTCTTCCTTTTTTCAAAAAGTTATATTTCTGTTTTTGTATTCTTTGTTTCATTATAATATTGTAAAAATTAAAAGATGTTAACGTAATTCGTTAATGTAATATTGTACCAAATTCATCTATAACATGAATACCAATGTGTGGGGTAGGATGCTTAGTAAATAAAAGGATGATGTCATAATCTAATATTTATTATCGAAGAAAGAGGCATTATTAAAGAAAGATGTAAGTCCCAATATGATCCAGCAGTGATTATGGAGATTGGTGATGTTCTCGACCTAAATTCTTCTGGATGCTTGCTAACAGCAGGTTAACATTTAGCTAACCTACTAAAACAGTTAACGAAATTAAATTTGAAAGGCCCTTGTAACCAAAAGAGTAATAATGCTTAGGAGAAATTAAAAATTCTAATAAAATTGTTTTCAAAACAAAATTGAAAATCCAAGTTCAATACCCATATCAAAATATCAAATTGAAGTTAGTCAATATTCAAACCAAAAACCAAAACCAAAGTCTGGACCGGTGTAATTAAAACAAAACGCTCATCTCCTTAACAGATGGCAGTAAACACCAAAATCTTTAAATATGAAACAATTTTCCAATCGTGTTTCTCCGTCACGAACATCAAGGAACACAGTTGGAAAATCAACAACCTCATTTGTTCTAAAATTTCCGAGCTCGAGAAATTCCAGAACCAATCAGCTATACATAAAGTAACATTAAAATATGCACGGCATGCTAAAACCAAACATGAACGAAATCACAAATGCAAAGTTAGAAACTACCTGGTGATACCAAACAAAAAGGCTTGCAAAAAATAAAGTTGTAATTTTCCTAAAAAATAAAAAATAAAATCTAAATTGTAAGCCGATGAAGGCTATCATGTTAAAATTATTAGCGTTTCAGGCCCAATGTAAATATCAAATCATAAATGACCAGAAAGCATCAATGTTTCACGATCAATGCATGATGCATGTAAAATTGGTTACAAAAGCAAGTTCCTAATAGAGAGTGCAAAGAAATAGCATAACCAAAACTATATCAAATAGCAACTCAATAACGGAATAAATCCCTTAAAGTTCTAACAAATAACCTAATGAACAATACCATTACCACAAACATGTAACAATATTGAGATAAGAAAATGACTTTCCGCATCCTCAGCCTAACGATTGTCGATTCTTAATGATGGTCTGATTAGCATTAATTTGATAATTTTTATCAAGGTACCTAAAATGTAAATGTATAATAATAATATCTTTATTGTGATAAATTTTCAAACTATAACTATAGAAATACATGAAAGACTGTTTTATGTACATTGGTTTAAAAATTAGATGAGTAAAATTTTTCAACGGAAAGTAATATATAAACAGTAGGTAAAATAAATGTAAAAAATAGAAATTTTAATGTAGTTATGTGTTAGGTTTATCATAGCCCGCCTCACTAGGCTTAGCCTGTGTTGAGGCAGCTATCTACCAAGTTTTATTTATAGTACTATAACGTACCTAAAATTATATAACAATACGAACACTCAATAGTTAGGTGAATGACATGTTTTTATTTTATCAGGAAGAATGTTGTAAAGTCTTGTCGCAAGATATCAAAAGTTTCGTTGTCCAAAAGTAGTGTGCGTTACAGGAATTTGAAGTAAGTCTTTGTTATTGCTTCGAGTACAGAGAGTATTAGATCTTTTTTCGTAGTATGTATGTTTATTTGTGTATAGGTAGGTGGGTGAGTATTGTTTTTGCGTATGTCTGATGAACATCAAACACATTCATAATATTAAAGATTAAGTTCGAGTCGGTAATTAGAGGAAGCCTAAGAATTATTTTTATAATAGTTTTCTGTGCCTTCAGAGTGCAAAATAAACCATTTTCAAGTGTTGTGAGTTGAGGAAGTTTCGTATCGGTCTGAAGAAGTGCATGTTTTTTCTTATTTTGTTTGCAATTATTTGAGTGTGAAGATTCCATTTGAGGTATGGATCAATGGTGAGGCCGAGGTACTTTATCTGAGCAGTGCGCTCAATGTAGGGACACTGACAACATTCTTCAGAATTCAAACATGTGTGTATTCTAATAGAGGCATCGTCACGAGGTTGACCTGTAGCATTAATGCTTGATGTGATGTATTTGGTTTTCTCGGCATTCAGTGTGAGCGTATTTGTATCCAACCACTTTTTTACAATGTTTATGTCCGTTTCAGCTTTTTTAAAGACAGCTGGCCAAGTGTCAGCTTCAAACAGAAGAACAGTGTCATCGGCAAAACTAACAATTTTCCCCTGAATATTAATGTTACATAAGTCGTTAATATACATCAGGAACAAAATCGGTCCTAAAATGCTTCCTTGTGGTATACCATAATTAGTTGAGCAGGTGTTGCTTAGTATGTTATTTATTTTAACTTGTTGCTTACGTCCATTAAGGTAGCTTTTAAAGAATTTAAGTTCGTTGTCCGCAATACCGATTTTTTCAAGTTTATTTGTTAATTTACTTTGCAATATTGTATCAAAGGCTTTAGAAAGATCTAAGAAGATTGAAATACATTTTTTGCTTTTATCAAGGTTTTTAACAATGAAATCAGTGACAGCAGCAATAGCGTCTGAGGTACTCTTGTTTTCTTGAAACCCGTATTGATTTTCTGAGATCAGTTTATGGCTCACGAGAAATTTTACCAACTGTGCATTGATAACCTTTTCAAATACTTTAGATAGACTAGTTAGTAGAGATATTGGTCTGTAGTTGTTTATGTCTGTCTTGTTACCTGTTTTATGTATAGGAATAACATTACCTTGTTTCAGGTTTGAGGGGAAGTGGCCCTGAGTGATACTAGAGTTTATTAAGTGTTCTAGGGGCAATGCAATTTCCGTAGACAGCGTTTTTAAAATCTTGCTTGATAACCCATCAATTCCGGCACTGGACGTGTTTTTTAGGGAATTAATTATTTATATATGTGTAATAATATGATATGATGTAGTCATTTGATATGGTTCCTCAATTTTTACAAATACCACCGATAAGCATGTTATTTATAACGGTCTTTAAAATTGGCAAATATAATTGTTAGACAACTTACCGACCTGTTAAAATGTGAATGTTTAAAAACAACTTAGCAGGAAAGGGAAGAAGAAAATGTGACGTATTCTACTGTAGAACAGAACTTTTAGAGATACAAAATAATACTTATTATTAAAAAAATTCAAATCAATATTATAAAATAATAAAATTATAGATTTTATTTATTTATTGCATACATAAAACACGTTTTTTTCCACATAAAAATCAACCTTACTAGGACTAACCCTGTATCGAGGTTAACAATTTACATTTGAGTGAAGCAAACATAAGAGTTATCACAAACATAAAGTACATAATTCTACATACAAACACAAAATATTTCAAAATTAAAGAAAAGATAAGTATTAGATGTGTTACCAGATGTGTAATTTGACAGTATATTGTAACAATATTTGAACCATAACTAATCATTAATCATTATTCAAAAGAAGAAGCAAAGTAGATAATAAAGACAGATAGGGATAAAGACATTCAGTTTTTAGCAAATGGGACTTATATAAAATCTTATTATTTAAGAAAGGACAAGGATAAAAAATTATTAAGACAATCGTCTGTCAATACAAAAATCTTTGTTTAATTAATTTATTACATATACTTTATTATTATTATTTATACTTTATTTAACTAAGGAATTGGTAGACTTTTTGTTGTGTTCTTACAGCAAAATTAATATTGATAAAAAATCGACAAAGTATTTGAGTGATATATTGCTGTTTTATACTCATAACATTACATTCCTTATAAAGTAGGTTGGATGGATAACAGAAATTTTTTTTGTACATTACTTTAAGGATCAATTTTTGAGTAATATTTAGTGGTTCAACATTGGACTTTAGACATGATCCCCAGCATACTATGTTATAAGAAAGTCGAGATTGGACTAAGGCAAAATAGTTTAATTTCTCTTTGTCCAATATGTGTCGAAGTTCTTTAAAAATAATTGTAAGTCTCCTGATATTCTTTGTTAACATATCGATATGGTCATTCCATCTTAAAAATTCATCAATCTTTACACCTAGATACATGATACAATCTACACTTTCCAAGGGGTGGCAATTACAATTTAGCAGACAATTATGTATAATTAGATTATGAGTGTAAGAAGGCTGACTTTTTGATGATATACTAAATGTCACATATTTAGTTTTTATTGTATTCAAAGTTAAGATGCTATTATTCAGCCAATTCTTTACTGCTCTTAATCCTCAATTTTACCTGGATATCCGGTAACCTTTGCAACACTAACATACAATTAATAACGATGACGGAGTACCCACTCCGCATGTTACCAACGTAGTCCGCCCCCCCCCCCCAAGCGCCCCAGCGTGGATGTGGAGGAAGAAGAGGAGGAAAAGGACGCAACGTTAGCGATAGAATGCGCGACCGCGCACGCAAAGACAACTTCCGCGAAGTTAAATCAACTGAATTTCAAAATAACATGCTCTTAATCCTAAGTCACATTTGTTAAAAGCATCTCTCCAGGTTTTACCCTCAAATATTAAAGCAGTAAAAAAATAAACAATAAAGGACCGATGACCACCGCACAGGCCCAGATATATTTGGAAGATCTGCAAGGGCTAGTCTTGGATAAGACGTCTAATCTCGAAAGTAAACAAAATGACATCTTGGAACAAAACAAGAAAATCCTAGAAAGCATTCAATTCATGAGTGCACAATACGAGGACTTCCTAGGCAAGATCCGTGAAATTGAAGCAAGGAATGAGGTTCTTACAAAAAAGAACATCGATTTGGAAGCCAGGATTAATGTGCTGGAGAACTGTCTTGAAATCCAGGAGCGGGCTCTAAAGGCCAACAACTTAGAAATCAGTGGCATCCCGGAAAACAAAGGAGAAATACTTCAAGACGTAATTTTTAAAATTTGCCAAAAAACTAAGTCTAACATCTAAATCAAAGACATAGACGCTATTTACCGTGCAGCAAAAAAAATATATATATTCATCCGAGAGAAATTATAGTCAAACTCAAATCGAATATAGCTGAAGAACAGCTGATAGAGGATGTGAAATCAAACAACAAAAACAACCCAAATATAGAAGACAAACTAAATACCGCAAACATTGGAATTGCTGGACCGATTTCGAGGATCTACGTTTCCGAGCAACTAACATTTCGTGGCAAACAATTATTTTGTAAAACGAGGCAAGCAGCAAAAACCAAAGGTTTTCGATTCACGTGGTCGAAGGCCGGTCTGGTGTATATTAGACGAGATACGGGTACTAATGCAATCTGGATATCTGATGAAGACAAGCTTGCAGCTTTCTGATACAATTAACACTACCGAGGTATGTTCCGTCTCGCTCGTTTCCAGGTATATGCAATAAATCAATAACTCGGCGAGGCATCTAATTGACAATGTTCTATCAATTGAAATGCTTAACTAACATCAATTATATTTTTTCAGAAACCAGTATTTAAGAGACCTATTTGCTGTGGAGCCAGGAGATGCTGCAAATGCAACGTACACCCCAAAATGGCCTTTTTTCAAATCGCTATTATTTCTGAAAGATGTGGTAAGACCGCAGGCGTCGACTGGCAATCTTAATAAGGAAGCTGCATCTATTCATCAATCAACATCCATAGCCAGTAGCCACTACACGGATACCTGGGATACCGAAGGAACTATTCTCTCTCCACAAACCCTACCCATGGATACAGATACGCAGGATGAATACTGCGTTGAAATTATCGATCCTTGTATCGACGATCTGCCGCACACTTCTTCCTCGTCTACTCCAATAAGCAAAAAGAGAAGAAAGCCGATGAATGACTACAATCAGGCGATAGTGGATATTGAAATAAAAAAACTAGAATATTTAAAAGAGAAGTCCCGGAGGAAAGAATCCAGAGACAATGAAAATGATGAACATCACCTCTTCTTTAAAAGTTTACTTCCTCACGTCGGAGAGATACCAAAATCGCGGATACTTTTAAACGCACGGTCTTATAAGAAAGTTTTAAAAATTTCAATGGTAAGGGGATCGCTCACTCTAATTTAAACGAAACAGGATTACCACGAACATATGCATTAATAGCTCGCTCATATCTCATATGAATTTCAAAACCAAAAAAAAACACAACGCTGAAAAGAGCATTATTGCGAATTAACTCTTAAGATCTTTTGCCGTATGTTCCATACGGGGATCGAAAGGCTTAGCTAGGGTTTCCTTTTAAGGTATTCCTTCTAAAGGGCGCCACCAACAGCTTAGGAAAATCGAAGGACAATGACCAGGATGTTACAACATTTTGCAGATCAGACAGGAGAAATAATCATTATTTTAATGTAGGTATATAAATGTAGAAGGCCGGAAGCATTACAAATGGTGCCATGTGACCAGGTGAATTAGAATTACAAGATGACTGATTTCTTATCTATTGAAAAAAAAAAAAACAACAAAGACTCGCGAACATAGTTATTAAAACGGGATAAAATAGACAGATTAGACATTCCAATACTAACGAGTATAATACGACAACGGAATAGGAAAAAAACGAGGTTAATAACCCAAGTTCAAAAAAAAAAGGTAGACTGATAGATAAACAAACCATTAGTATCGTGATTTATAACATCGTAGTTCGGAAATTTGGGATGACACCTCATAACTGGGTCATAGCAAGGCCGATGGATAGGTTACACTTGAAAAAACAAAAACAAAAAACAGGTATAACAGTTACCCTAGTTCCCGTTAGAAATAATAATAACATTCCATTTGTATTGCACAGTTAAGAGTCGTTTCACTTCAAGTACGCATAACTATTATTATTTTTGTAATTGCAAAACTGCAAAAAAAAAAAAAGTGAGTTAATTAAATAGATAAAAAAGGAAATTTTATTGTGTTACCTAACCTCCGATAAGACAAAGTGATGAATGTACTTCGGAACCGACGATCGTGTAAAGAAGTTGTTGTCGAACGCGGGACCGCTGGGAGCGTAACCATTTAACCTAGATAAAGACAAATAGCGTGGATCAACCTTATTTCAGAAAAAAAAGGGGATACAAATTTATGAAATAATAATAATAATAACATAGATTCAAGTCAGTGCGTTTAAATCATTTCGGTAGATTTCGGAGAAAAGAGAAGAAATGTCGGGAGATAAACGCCGCACTGGAACGCGACAAAAGAGGGCCGAGGGAGAATTGGAGATGTCAGCTGCCATGGAAAGCACTTCGAGTGGGGCTCCGCAAATGGACATAGGGCAAATAACCCTAATAATTCAACAAGCATTGGGACCATTGGTTAACAGGATTCAGGAAATTGAGAAGCAAAAGGGAACACCTGTGGCGACGCCCGCCCCAGTGGGAGAGCAAGTCGAGACGAGGAATATTCTGCAACTCGTGGAGATGTTACCAGCTCAAGAGAAGCCAGTGGAGGTACCCAGAACCCGATAAAATTCCTGGAGGACTTGAAGGATTATGCTAGGCGAACGAAGCGGACCGACATCATGATGCAAATAAAGGAGAGTTTCAGAGGAAGTGCACGAAGCTGGATGAAGTTGTATTGGAGTCGATGGGAGACTATCGATGACTTCGAAAGGGACTTTCTTGCGAATTTTTGTGGCAATATTCATCAAAAAAATTTACGCAGAAAACTTTCAGACGATATGTGGGACCCAAAAAGGGGTGCATCTATGTTAGCACAATTTGCCAAATATTGGGAGCTCGCGAAAGCGTTGAAAATCACGGACGCACAATCGGGGGTTGTGAACGAGATCATGCTACACTTCCCTAGGGAAACACAAGCTTTGTGGTTCTCCCGATCGCCGGGAACCGAATTGGACGCCGCCGAGTTCTTAAGGAAGCTAGACAACATGGTTTGCGCACCGCAGGACAGGAACGCTGTTAAGAGAGATAGGGAGGGAAAAGAGGAACACGGGAGGTACAAGGATAATCGACAAGCAGTGCGGCCTAAGATTTCGGCGATTGAGGGATCACACACGTCATCGGTCTGCAATATGTGCCGAGGGGGCAAGCGCGCAGGCTACAAATAAGACGAACACTACTGCGGCCGGCGAGAAGGCGATATGTTTGGCTGAAAACGCGGGAAACGGAAGCGGGTCGGTCCAGTAGCTCTGGGGATTGCGACTCCTGAAGAAACAAGGGCAGTGACACCGAGGCACAACACGGCATTAAAAATAATGTTAAAATATAATTGGGATGCGACAAAGGGATTAGGAAAGAATGGGCAAGGAATAAAAATACCTATTAAGGCAAATAAGGCCGTGCGCAGAGTAGAAAGTGAGGATGTAAGGTGGGAGAGTGAAAGAATAGAAGTTGACGCGTGCGTGAATTCTTTGCAACATTTAAGTGACGTATGGAATGCCGTAGAGATGGGGGAAAGAGAGAGGGAAAGAACAAATATCGGATTCAATACCATATTTGAGGATGAAGACTACGGTGAGGTGGAGGGGAATAGTGCGTTACCACAATTACCCGAGGCTAGGGCACACGTAGATGATATAAAAGTGAATTGTTTGATAGATACGGGCAGTCAGATAACATGTGTCGCGCAGGAATTTTGGGAATGCAACCTGCGTGATCAAGCGCGGTATCCGATCATGCCTGTGACCGCAATGCAGATTAAAGGCGCGATGGGACAAAAGAGTATGAAAATATCTCGCTTAGTCCTAATACCACTACGTTTTGGGGAGATTCAAATTAACACATCATGCTTAATAGTACCGAAATTAATTAGGCCGATTATTCTGGGGATAAATTGGCTAGATAATTATTCAGCTGAGGTGAAATGCAGTAGCAAAAGGGAGCTAGTGATTACGACAGAACGGGGTAAAACGAAAATAGAAGTATTAAATTCCGGGGTCGTGAAAATCGAGCTAAGTAAGCAGTTTTGTGAGGAAACTGTACATAACACCGCCAATTCCGTCAACGTCATAGAAGGTAGCACAGGTTTAAAAGATGTGGAAAGTCTCGAACAGAAAATAGAAACCGCCGTGGCCGGTTTATCTATAGATCCGGAAAAGGGGGAGAAGCTGAAAATAGTCTTGAACAAACATCGTCGCGTTTTCAGCGAAAGGCCGGGTTTAACCGATAAATATACACATAAGATGACCGACGAAACTCCATTTGTGAGGAGATCGTATCCGGTTCCATTCGCTTATAGGGACAAGGTAGACGCGAAAATTAGTAAATTAGAAACCTTAGGCATAATTAGCAGGGAAGCCACCCAGTTTTCGAGTCCGTTGACGTTTACCCTGAAAAAGGACGGTTCAGTTCGGATTTTACTTGACGCGCGGGAACTAAATTCTAGGATGCAGGCCGAAGTGGAGAAACCACCGTTGACATCGGAAATCTTGCAGCGGTTCCACGGTGTGAAACATATAACTACTTTAGACATCAACAATGTTAAATACCTATTAGTAAGGAGAGCCGCAAATACACCGGTTTCGTGTACAACGGAAAGTCCTTTGTTTATAGAGTTTTACCGCAAGGCAGACGTCCGTCGGGTCATTTTCGCGCGCAATGGACAAGATACTAGGCCCAGGAGTAAGGGATTTCTGTGCAAATTATTTAGATGACAGAATCCAAGAAGTGGTGGAGCAATTTGCGTATCCAACACACCTCACATCACCTCCTCAGTCATGAGTCCAAATGCAGAAGACACAGCCACTGCAGATGTTTCACAGTCCATCTTAGACTTTAAACGTTAATTTTTTTATATGTACTTAACTATATTACAAAAATTTGTAATATAGGTAAGTACATATAATCATTGTCTAATACCAACATAATATTCTTGTTTAAATACCAACAGTATTTAGTCACCCAATTATCAAAACTACATATTATTAATTTTTTGTGTTTATCTTTATTGAAATAGTATATAATATGTTCAATGGTTACATAATATTTAACATAAACCTTATAATTGCTTATTAATAAATATTTTACCTACATCATGTAGGTACTTAGAAATTACAAAACACATTTTCATAAATTCTATACATATTTTTCTCTTCTTTTACTTTGACTGGTAATTCTTGATTTCAATCAAGGAATTCCGATATTTAGATTTTTTTCTAAATGGCAGTCTTATCATATTTCGTTTTCTTGTAGAGTGGTAGTGGTTGTGGTTTTTAGATGCTTTTTAATTTTTATTGTCAGAATCCATTTACGTCACTCCAGAATCTATACCATTTTGTCAAATTGTTCGTTAGCAAAATCACAAATTTTACTCGTTTTTTTGTTTCTTATTGGTATTTTTACAATTTGAGTTCAATTAATTATTGTAACGCAAAGGATTGTTTAAAAATATGTTACATAAACATCTCACACTTTTAGCTGCATTAGAGGATCGTCCTATAGCCTGTCTGTGTTCATTAAATACAAAAACTTCAGTTAGATGACGCTCAAATCCTTCCTTGTTAATTATTGTATTATGTAGAACACATATACATTTTACAATATTATCTGCTAATGCTTTATCTGTTTCAATACTTTTTGAAAGCAAACGCCATTTTGAATACACTCTAGAATCTAGATGCTTCTATTCGAAAAGTAAATGCAAGAGTCTTGGACGATGACCCAGTTGCAAGATATTTGAAAAGGAAACAATGTTTTAAACTATTTTTCTGTTAAACTATTAATTCGAGTGTAAGTTTCTCACTCAGCAAAAGAGCCAGGTGAGTAGGGCGATTTGTTTCTGTAGATTTAATTATATAAAGTACTATCCTGTTATATTTTTCTTCGTAAAATATTCTATTATATTTAATATATGCATATGATTGTACCATGAATGAAACATAAGTTGAACCTTTTATAATAATAATATCTCTAAGATATCCTCATCCGGCAATTTGTTATTTAATCTACTATTTAAAATTAGGACTTTGGTAATAAAAGAACCAATAGTATCTTTGGTTGATTGAACAGTTAGTTGACCCTCAGCCAATCAAGAGCATTTCCCTCAAATAGCTAGCAAGCTCCTATAAATAAATTGTTCCTACTTACAGAGCGGGCTAGCGCGAGTTCCTCTACGCATTCTAGAAATTCTCTGATGCAAGTAGTTTCATTGTATCTAAGATTTCATTTATGGAGTGGTACCAGAGGAAGTAAGAGAAGCCTCTGTCTCCAATTCTCTACTCGCAGACATCTAGGGGTCTTTTGATTGGCTTCTAGTCTCAGTAAATATTTGTACCTAAAAACTTAAAGGAAAAAGAAACAATTATTTAGTAACGCCCAAAGATGGAGAATAATGCTAAAAGAAGAATAATCCTAGGTGCCAAAAGCTGCAACACCGAGGATGAAAGAAATGAGGCTCTGTGAATACATGTGTACCTAAAAACTTAATGGAAAAGAAACAACTATTAATAACGTCCAAAGACGGAGAATAATGCTCAAAGAAGAATAATCCTAGGTGCCAGAAGCTGCAACACCTATGATAAAACAAATGAGACTCCGTGAATACATGTGTACCTAAAACTTAATGGAAAGGAATAACTATTAATCACGTCCAAAGACCGAAAGTAATGCTCAAAAATTTAACTAAACTTAGGTGCAGATACTTAAGATAGTAATACGAAACTCTCGAAGAGCTCGGCATACCCAACGGAAGAAATTTAAAACAAGGATAAAAAATAATTTATAAAAGCCAGAAGAAACTAATTGCTGGAAAGATTGAAACTCCAGACGACATTTGTAATGAGTTTTAGTACCTCATGGTCACACGTACGAAATTTCAAAACTACCCACAAGAAAAAATGCTCTCAAAAATTTTGAAATTCCAACCGGAAACCACAACGTTTGGCGCCATTGTAACAATGAAAAGATGTTAACGTACTTCTATTATACCAAATTCATCTATAACATGAATACCAACGTGTGGAGTAGGATGGTAGGATGCATAATAAATAAAAGGATGATGTCATAATCTAATATTTATTATCGAGTGTATATATTAGCGAGAAATTAAGATATTAATTATGATGAAAATAATGAGAACAAGAGATTCTATAATTTAAGATTGATTAATAACTCAGAGCGCGTGCAAGGTTCGAGGAATCACTTGCACATTGGAATTTATTGAAAAGCATTATTTCGTAAAAGTGTGACATTAAATATGAACATAAGACCTGGCCTGCGATTCTGGAGTTAAACGATCAATCGTTTTCGTATGCGCCGTCTTCGAGTGAAAAACTATTAGTCGTCGCGACTAACTTTTTCGAATGTTTCAATTTTACGTATTCTTGAGCGTCGAACGGTCGCAGTTGGTAGAAGAGATGATTATATTGGCACCCCTGTGAATATTGTCTATGTTCCTGATGTTTTTGGGATTTCTATGGTGTGACTGTCAAACAGACAACAGTTATTCGTTATTCAAAACAGAAATGGCTGCGGGACATATTACAAATTGCCAAAAGCAACTCTTAATTGAGCTTGTAAGCTCCGATAAAGACTTAGTAAGTAGGAAATTTTCACCCACTTTTACATTTGCGGAATCCCGGCGTAGATGGATAGCTATTGCCGATCAACTAAATGCCCTGGCAGGAGCGAATAAAGACTTTAAACACTGGAGAAAGGTTTGTTTTAATTCATTTCCATTAATTTGTGTGTATAGTACATTTAATGTCTATTTGTTACCTTAACGCTTCGTTCAGACGAAGCGCTGCCTATGACAAATTTCTTTTCAACAAAACGAACACCATGCTCCCATCTCACATGGGTTTCACGCCAAATCAAGTCAACTCAACACCTCTTTGAAACGTCAAAGCTACGAAAAAAATAATTTTGAAATAGCCCTTAACCAATTTTTTATTTATTTTTATCACCACCTTTATTGACTTTTCTGAAGAGTTTAGTTGATTTCATTCTGAGTTGTCCGGTCACCGCTCACATGGTGTTTCATTTTAAGCCTAATGTGTATGTTAAAAATCACGATATTGAAAAGAATGATAGTGGGGCTATGTTACTTCAAAGCCGATTGTTTCGAAATTCAAGTAAAATTGTGTGATCTTGATGTTGTCCTTCTTTTTTAATAATTAAAGATCTTATAAAGTCTCTTTCCACTAATATTTTGTGTAAATAATTAATATAATTCAAAAATATTTTCAGACATGACAAGACTTAAGGTCGAAAGCAAAAACAAAGAATGCCTCCTTGAAGCGGCATGCGGCCGGGACAGGAGGCGGACCACCAGCTCCAGCAGTCAGCCTCAATGCGACTGACGAGCTTATTTTAAACTGTATAAACCCGGTGCTCATTACGGGACACACGTAATAGGATTGTATAACTTTATAAACCTCTTTGCGGGTCCGAAAGTTCGCGCGGTAAAACAAAAATTGACAGCTAGACTAGATTTTGACAGCCAATTCCATAGAAACCCCAACAACCTACCACTCGCTGCCCTGTTTCTACTGGTTATACCCAGTAGTTGTTGTGTGGAATGACTTTTGACGTTTGGCGTTGAAGTATGTACCTTCGACCAATTTCGGGAATAGCAACGACGACCAACGTACGTACTTTCGACGGCGATTAAGAGCGCCCTCGATTCAGGAATAGAGCCCCTGAAATTGTTTCGTATAAAGGGCGCCATGTAAATTCAAGGATTTGAATTCACAAAATTTAATAATGAATAGCACGATGTCCAGCAAACATCGGCTAGCTAACAGGATTCCAAAATGTCGATCCATAATGTCGTCTGGAGCTCACCCTCAATCTCCCAGTGCTTCATCTCTGCTCGCCTCCCGTTGAGTACTGGTCCGCTCGCTCACGGTGAGTCGCGCTGCTAAAATGGACGGCTATACAAGCGATGGGTAGGCGGTCCGTAGCTCCAACTATAGATGAGTCAACCTTAAGTTGTAGGGGTAATATTGAAACTGTTACAGTGCCCCCTGAGCCTCGGATCAGTTCTCGCTTCCGGCGAGAGCAGTCACCCCAACCTCGCTCCAGAAATTTTTTTCTAATTTCTCGTTAATTGCGAAAATTGTCGAAAATTGTTATTTTTCTTTGTCAAATTTTCTCGAAGTGTTTTGTGTAATTAATAAGTGATATTTCCATTATAAAAGCGGGCTTTTGCCAGTTTACGCTTGTTGTCACCGCGTGGTGATGTGAAATCATCAAACTTTCAACCGTTATTGTTAAATTCCCAGTTACATCATACATTGCGATCAATCCTCTGCTTATACAAAAATCCCAATTCAAATCGGTGCATTTTAAGTGTCAAAACACATAAAGTTTTTTTAGTGGTCGCTAGTGTGGAGGGCGGAAGACCGCCATCTTCGTTTTTGCCACCACGTGTTTCGTCTACATCGAAGTTTCTGGAATGTTCTAGAACCTTCTTTAAGAAATCTCATTACAAGAGTTATCATTAAAGTGACGTTATTTCCCGGCTTGCCCGGCCTAACTGCTGCGATCTCCGCTATGGTGAAACAAACTTACCCGGTCCCCCAGTGAAATTATTATACTTTATGCTCCATTACTATTCCCTTAATTAAAATGTCTTCCTCAAGTAATTATTCAAGTGACGATGATGAACTAAATATTAGTCAATATATGGAATACTTTACTGCGAAAAACAAATCTTTTGATAATAAAGACAACAGAGATAAGAGTGTCGCCGATCCAGTACCCAGCACATCAACGGGAGTGATCTCTACGCACAATATTAAAGAATTGATGGAGTATGTGCAAAAAGAACCCCAAAAAAAGGATGAAAAATAAAGGAGACAAAGGTGAGAAGCGGGTCGCTTCTCAAGATACTCAACCCGACCATCGTATTTATCGAGATTTCTCCCAATCAGGAGAATAGAAAGCGACCACGAATAAACGACTCGCCTAATAGCGAGCAGGAGAGAATTATTCCTTCTATGGAAAAAGTCATGCGCATCATCAAAATCATTAATGACGGTAATAACAAACTGAACAAGACTGACAAAAACGAGCTAACAACCATTGTGGACTCACTTATGACTGACCTGACCATGACATTAGAATTGACGAAAATTAAGACAAGGGGGGCAACAATTGAGGAGGTTTTGGAGGCCCAGCAAAAAATTTCGGACAAAATGGACAAGCTGACTGTTCAGCCGCCTGTTACTGTTCCTCAAAGACGAAGTTACAGTATAGCCAGGGGAGCACCTGCTTCCCAAAAAATAGTACTAAATGGCCTTGAACGACCCACCCCTCATAAACAACCGACAACCATCAGGCGTTCCGTTTGATAGATTCCCCTATCTTACTAAACGGATGGCAATCTTTAGCGCACAGGCGTCTGGTAGGTATAATTTCCTTATTCTACCAGTATTGGAAAATGCAATCAATACAATACACACTACACACTCACGGACCACTCCCTGGGGGCGTGGCTTGCTCAGATAACTGCATTCTCAGTCAAGTATTTAGCCATTAAACGTATAGAATGTCAAAGTAGGTTAGAAAAGGACCCCAAGGGAGGTATACATGCTAAGACCGTTAGTTTTGATAGTCCGGGGGCCCGGGACATGTTGGACCAAGTACCGAATGGTCATTGCTACAGGTATGAGATGAATGTGCCCCACTTAGATGGGCTGGACACAACTCTCTACCTGTCGGCCCCCAACCGTATCAACACGTGCGGCGTACACATTGGTAAGATTTATCGCATTAATAACGAGGTAGACCACTGCTAGTGATCAGCAATCTAGAACAGATCAGCCAGGACTATTGGGGGGAAGGACGGAGGCTGCGCGGGGGAGGATCTTATTATTCCAAAGGGACCAAGATAGTGGAGAAATCGAGACTGACCGCACTACTGGAGAGGAGTGGGGCCAATGGACCACTGCTAGTGATCAGCAATCTAGAACAGATCAGCCAGGACTATTGGGGGGACAGGACTGAGGCTGCGCGGGGGAGGATATTAACCTCTGAGGAAGAAGGGAGGGACCTGTATCTGAAAATTTCATTCAATGAATAAATTTTTATATGCCTTTAAAAATGATAATTATATAATCGGCATCCCAAGAAAATGATAATTATTTTAGCGTTTTTACCGAAATCGAATTGCAAATGCTTTCCAGAATGTATATATTTCAAGAACAGCAAAGAGAATTGACCATTCTAAAGAAATTGATTGCGATGTATAACCTTAATGTCAAAAGTACGGAACTGCTCCCCAAATTTATATTGGATTCTTTCAACCGAACAGTAAGTGGTGAGTCTTTTCCGAAACTTTGCAATGGCTTGAAGCAGCTGAAGTCGTGATTCGTGGAGGCAGTGGAGATGCAGACTAAAGTCTTTAACCGAGCTGTAGATTTCGTTTACTTCGCAGAGGGACAGAGTTACCTCAACTCGTTGCCGGCTTCACGGCGTTTCACCGGCTTTAGCGGCGACCTTTGGTTTCGCTTTCTATTGCGGTGGACGAGAACTGGTCTCATTGCCTGTAAACATTGTTACATAATTAGATTTGTGTTGTTCCCAGCTCAAGACAATTTATTTTAACAATAATCATGATATTCAATTTGAAATGATCGATTAGTTTAGTAATCAATTTTTGGTGGCAATAAATAGATTGATAAAATGAACACCAAATTCAAACTAACATAATAAATATTATACATAAACACAGAATAAAGAATTGAAATTTTCATTTCCATCCAATAGAATGGCGATACGCAGAGTCAGGCAGTGTAAGAAAGCAAAGCGCGAGCTAAAAGAGCTAAAGTTAAAGGCATTTCTAGTTTGTATTTTATAGCAAGGAGAGTTTCTAAGTGCCGGTAGCATTTGGTTAATATTCTCACTCCTTCTATTAAAATAATTGCCCATAGAAACTTTACTAGCATTGGCAGTCGTTGTTACATCCGACCTAAATTTTTTTAATAAAGATAATATATAGGGGGAAAACGTTCATAAGAAGAACATGTAAGAAAATAAAAAGCATGGACAGAAAGTAAAAATACCTACCTCAAACTTTGAAAATCATTGGCTGTTTCGTTGAATGGAGACAAAAATTTCTTAGAAGAGGTTTTATCAGAATCAGTGTCTATGGTTGTGGACTGCTGATAACAAGGAAGTGCTCTGTGCTCTTTCATCCAAGAAAGTTCTTCTCTTGACAAGTCCATCTAAAAAAAGAAAACACAAAATAATAGTCTCATTAACTAATTTTGATTTCCAAATAAACATGAACGCAAAGCTGCATTTTAGTACATGGCTTAGGTACTGGATAAGATTTGAAAATAACATGATGCATTCAGAGAGTCATCAAAGAGAAAAAAAAGGACAGATTTATATTTTACTTTGTTTGCTGGCGTGAACATGGAATCCCTCATCCCCGAAGAGTTTGCGTAGTTGGCTCCGAAATCCTGGAGTTTATATCCCCAAGAATCGTTTTTAGAGGAAGAAGGTCTACCAACATCCCTGTTACTGGCGATGCTGTGTTTGAAGGACTCCAGCGACATGCGAATACTGTTCCTAGTCGGGTCATCGCTGGTATCCAGAAAGTCATCAACAGCCTGACTCTGGATCTTGGCATCCCGTAGAATGTCTTCTAAAGTGGATGTGGACTTTCTTGCATTCCCGAGAGACATTTTGGAGAATGAAGGAATGGAGTTCTCTTTGGAATCTTCATTTAATGGGGGGAGGTATGTCGATCTTCCGGAAATCTCGCTTGGATTGAATGAAAGCTGTAATTAATATGTGACAATTTTATTAGTTGAAGGAATGTAATGTTTAGTATTGAAGATAGAATAGGGCCTCAGGGAGTAGTGCGGAATACATTTTTTTTTTTCTAATTTGGAATAGCTGTATTAAGTTGCCAATTGCCATCAATTACCTCAATTAAAAATATAAATAATATCAGACAACGGTAAAAGCCCCTGCAAAGGACAAAAGGACAGTTTAGGGGCTATTTGCGCGGCCTACAAAATATTACAGAATTTATTGAAATAGTTTTATTTTACATATTTAATAACATATTCAAATATAGTTAACTAGCTATTGCAATCAAATATTTTAATATACTTTGGCGCATTGACAGAGGAGCAAAGTGCGGGACGAATCTACGAAATGCAGTGTTTTGTTTAAACTAGTGTCGATAATTGTCTCAAGGTGAAAGGTAACGCGTCAATTATATTCACAAGTACTTATGATAAAGCCTTAAAAGCCTTAAATCTTAAAGTTTTTTAAGCGAATCAACATGACTTCTACGAGACGAAATTTAAACTGTCCGATATTTGATGTAAGTGCAGAGATTTTATTTATTGGATGATTTTTATAGCGCCGCTTTTGCGAAATATCACCTCAGGGGCGCTGTACAGTTAATGCAGATATTACAAAAAAAAATAATATAAATATTACAAATTGAAATTAAGTTAAATAAAATGAAGTACAGAAACAGGTGACACGGAGATGGAGAGTCTGCTGCAAGAATCCTAGGTGGTGAGGAAACTGGACCGGCTGCTGCAGCGAGAGAGTCCACCGCGTCCACCAACAGTGCCAGCACGAGGTTCGTCATCCTTCCAGGTATGTGTCTGCTGCTAATAGAGCGCTGACACAATGTCCTCTCATGGATTCCAGACCTTGGCAGCACCGCTGTGACATTCGACGAAGGTAGAGGATGGAGACTCTGCAGCAAGAATCCCAGGTGGTGAGGAAACTGGACCAGCTACTGCAGCGAAAGAGTGCACCGCGCCACCAACAGTGCCAGCACGAGGTTCGTCATCCGTCCAGGTATGTGTCTGCTGCTAATTAAGCGCTGACACAGTATCCTCACATAGATATCAAACCTTGTGACGCTCGGAAAGTCCATCTCCTTGTACACTTGTTTCTGGTGATTATGTTAGTGGTGCATTGTTCCGAAATAAAAGGCGGCGGACGGAATAATAAATCACCTTGGGCACTTGTTAGGGCTTTCACTGTTTCCAAGAATAACATTGAAAACATCTGGCGTACAACAGTTACCGATTCTCGTCCCAAGTTCAACTTCAACTTCAGCGAATTTAGAATGTTTTTAGCACAATTTTCGATTATTCATTTTTGAAACACTGCACTCTAGTCACATTATTATTAAGTTCTGATTACTAATTGGTAAGTTAATTTAAAATGTTGATTCACTGATTTTTTAAATAACTTCAAAGGGATGTTGCCTCGTTTCCCTTGAAAATACTAAAAAAACACAAAGCGGTTGGAGACGGCATGACGCGTCCAGCTGCCACAAAGGGCGCTACTCAACTAGACTCAACGAGATGAAAGAGAATATCCTACCTACATATGAAAATCTGATTAAATTCTACAAACGGGTTTGACAAGACTAAAAAAGGAAGGAATAACACAACAAAAGAACCTACGTTTTTGGAAATTGCCGAAATAGTTTGAAAGAAAATTGAAGAATTGTGGATAAAATCTTCTATTCCAATTGTCACGCACAAACGAATCTTACAGTTACTAAAAAATTATAACTCGAGGTGTTTTAATTTGAAAAAGTCTTTGAAGAAACTTAAGGAAGAAAAGTTAGAAGAGTTCAGAGTACAAAGTAGAAAGCTATTTGACATAGCTGCATGTAAATGTAAAGAATTTGTAAGCTGTACTTGTTTGAGAAAAAAAAGTGCCAAAAGAGCAACAAATGTTTTTAGAAGACCAACGCACTAACAAACTAATGTCTTTAGGAAGAACGGATGTTATCCAGAGTAAAAAATTGATGATTACCTGCTCTAAAACAAGAAATGAGGCATAATAGATAGGATGAAACTAACAAAAATAAGACAGAAAAGTATGTGAGCAAATTTTAGCCGAAGAAAGAGTAACAGAAATCCCTGCATTATATTTCGATGGAAGGAAAGACAAGAAAAAAGATCGAAGAGGTTTAGAGTGATTGTACAAGAGGAACATATTTCGATTATAAAAGAACCAGGTACTGTTTATTTGGGTATGGGGTTCCAACATCGGGCAGTGCAAGAAATATTGAAAGAGCTATCCACAGCTTTTTAACGACTGAAAAGATATCACTAGAGGGTTTAATGGCTGTTGGCTGTGGTGGAACAAATACAGGGAAAGTGGGAGGCGTGATTCGTCTTTTGGAAAACAGACTATCTCGACCATTGCAATAGATAATTTGTCTCTCACTTGCCAATGAGTTACCATTGAGGCACTTGTTTACCTATTTGGATGGCCCTACTGCAGGACCTAAATCATTTGCAGGTCAAATTGGTAAAGCATTAGAGATATGCGAGACGCTGCCGTTGTACTCGTACCAACTTTGAGAAGATAGAAGGTGAACTACCTCCACAAATATCCGCAGATCTCAGTACAGACCAGAAATATTTACAAGAAATTAATACTGCTGTCATAAATGGATCCTGCTCTCCTGATTTATTACAGAGAAGCCCAGGTAAACTCAACCCCATGCCCACTGGTTGACAAGAGCTAATCACATACTGTGTTTGTATATTTCTACAGAAAATTCACAACAAAATCTTGTGACTTAAGCAACGTTTGTCGTGAAATCATACACTCCTGTCTGGTTTGCTATCAAAACACATTCATCCTGCAAAGATGGTTCAAATCATTTATGGAAGCTCATTAACAGCACTAGATACTTGTCCAACGAGTTGTTAGCGATAGTGGACCCCGTTATAATTCGAAACAGTTACTTTACTCATCCAGAAAACTTGTTGTTGAGTATGATAACAGATTTACGTAAACACATTAGAGAACTAGCTGCAAGACGCATTAAAGGCTCGTCAAGTTAGTAAAAAAATTTCGCGCAAGTTTGAGGTGCCAAAAGTGGAATTAAATGCATGTTCTTACATAGACATGATTGACTGGCAACAAAATATATACGAGCCCCCAATACTGATGAATATTTCCGATGAGCAGTAACAAGATCTTATTGAAAATAGAGAAGATACAGTGTTGGAGTTTATGAGACTGTCTTGCCACACCCAGGCTGTGGAAAGATCTGTTAAAGTTGTGACAGAAGCAGCTCTAAGTGTATGCTGCAAGACAAGATGAGAAGGATTCATAAAATCTAAATTAGCATCTCGAAAACTCATGCCAAAGTTTGGGCCGAAAAAGGATTTTTGCTATAAAAAATTATGTTATTTATACCAACATAACTTTCTGAACCTGTGTTTAATTTTGAAATAAATGATTTTATTAATTAAAATCTACTTTTATTTTATCATTTAATGCATAATATATTATATTTACTTATTATTTTGTTAATAGGGTTAAAAAATTTCAAGTCTATGGCGGGAACTCAAGCTGTCGAGCTAGAACTTCCAAATTAGAAATGTTATTTACAATTACATAAAGCAACTTTTACCTGGTATTCCAATTCGAATTACGAAAAAAATATTTTTTCATATAAAAGTGTTCCACCCTAATGTACATATATTATTGGGTTCCGTGATAACTCAACACACATTTAAAAAGTGATATAAAGTCATTAAAAACGAAGATTTTTTTTTTGACCTAACCTACTTAACCCAGTTAAAAGTTTTTGTTTTATCACTTTCCATGACTTTATATAACTTTTTAAAAATGTGATGAATCATCATTTTGATGATTTATCCGGTCACCATATTATTGATTGATACACCTACATACATAATTGAAATTTAAAGCAATGGGCTTTGTTTTTACATGCGATCTGCTGTAGTGTTCCGAGTAAGAGAAACTTCAATTATACAGGGTGTCCGGAGATAAAATGCGATAACTTCGGGGGGTAGTTTGGTTTTTTTGAAATATTTGTTGATATGAATTAAAATTTAAATAAAGGGAGACTTAAAATTGTAAAAAATCGACCAAAGAAAAAGGGAGCATATTTGACCAGTTCAATGCATCTCCAGGCTGGATAGTTGGTCCTTTCCTTAAACATACCCTCCACACAGCATCCTCAAAGATGACAGGCCCTGAGGGAATTTATTTTCCTCAGGGCCTCCTGTGTGGAGCTAATGTAAAAAAAAGCAATAAGTTTGATATGGATGACTATAACGAATTTATATAAATAAATAGTATTTATAATAGATGATATAAAATTGTGGTATTTTTTTTTTATATAGAGTAGGTACCTGTCACGACATCGTCTTTCCATTGTGGATGTGGCTTTAGGGCAAGGAGTTAGTTCCAAAGTATCATTCAAATGTTTTTCCCTAATTTGATTGGTCATCTCTATCGATCTTCGAGCTTTTGGAGGTTGAAGCATTTTAAATTCCGTTTGTCATCCATATTGTATGTATTATTCTAAAAGAAAAAAGTATTACTACAAGCGTACCAACCTTAATAGCTTGTATATCTGTACACTAAGATTTTACAGAGAAGAAAATTATTAATCGTCTACAAAATATATTGTGTTCTTTGATGAGTTGTGATTTTTTTCTAAAATTGATTGAGCAACATAGGAAAAATGTTGCAACATTTTTCATGGATTTCTATAGCGATTGGGGTTTTGTAAACGACCATCGAAAACTATTTTGCTGCTTTGTTTAGGTAGCTAACTCAAAAACTCGACCAGCAAGACGTCTCAATAAGACATGTCAAACTATTTTCTTCAAACGTCAACCCCCTTACGCAGTGTTATCATTGTCTGAAGTATGGACCCACAGCATTAAGATGCCTGAACAGAACGCAACCACCTGCCTGCCCCCATTGTGCACAAGACCATACCCTAGCAAAATGCACAAAAAGAAACAACAAACCAATCTGCTACACCTGTTCCAGCAACAATAAAAAATTCAAAGCAAACTCGGACAACCACCGTGCTGATTGCCACATACAGACAAGAAATGCTTCAAATCGCCAAAGAGAGAATAGAATATGAATAAAATTGCACAACTACTTATTAGAGATAAAAAAAAACAAGTCAACAAGTATTATGCAACAAATACTAAAATTAAGAACAGCGGAATTGCAATATTTATTTCAAACAAATATGTCGTGAATTTTGACAGAGAAATCCACATGCACAATGAAAACATTTAAAATATGGAAATCAGTTTCCAAAAGTACACCTTTAGCATACTCGCTATATAAAGAACCCATGCCTCAATATTACCAACCTACGTAGATGGACTAAAACACATTCTTCTTGCGAACAGAAATAAGAAAACCATTATTGTCGGAGACATTAACCTCAATATCGCAAATGATTACTCATCCTATGACAAAGATGTTTATTTTAATCTTATGGCAGAATTAAATTATATATCGTGTATTAATTATTAATTGACGACAATTATCCCACGTCAGCGACCTTCGTGCATAGATCACATTTTCACAAATATCTAAGGTATAAAAAACGTGGTATCTGCAGTCATACATGCGACAATCACAGATCATTTCGGGTGCATTTTTAAGTACAATTACGAAAACAATGGTTACAAATACCAACCCAAACTCCGGAGAACGGCAATGACCGACGCAAAACACTCCACCGACCACCATTAATAAACCATAATCTAGATCCATTCTAGATCGATAATCGATATCATATATCATAAATGAACCACTCACTAGATCAATATCTTCGGGTTTTTATGGGACGTGGACACGGTCAAGCGGCTTGATCGCAAGCACGTAGTTTATTGTCTATGGCACTTTGTGTCAAGCATTTTGACCGTGTACCGAAGCTGGCTTGCAAGCATTGCGCAATTCTACGTGCTTGCGGCGAGGCTTGATGCGAATTTATATTTTTGTGGGAATAGACAAACGACAATAGACAAATAAATATCACGTATCATGAACAATTATATAAATTGAATAAAATTGTTGTAAAATAGGTACTTAGTTATTGTTTTTGTGTTCAATTTGTAGAAATCCATCTAATTTAAAAATTTTGGAAGTATTTTAGTATTTTTTAATAATTATGACAGCGGTTTTCAAGGTCATTAATAATCAAACTGTAGAAGAAATAATTTTCTGAATTTTCAATGGAGAAAACATATTTTTTGTATGAATACCGCACAAGATATTCATACAAAAAATAGCTGTATCCTGTAATACACTTTGCAAATGCTCATGGGTAAAGCGGTACCTTAACTTGTACCATTCTTGACACCAAATTCGTTTCTTTTTATTATTTTATTCAAACATAAAGCTAACGTAAGAGCCAAGAACGCTTTGTCTTTGACAGATTCCATTTTGCCGCGAGTCACGAAATGACAGGAAGGCATAGAAGTACATATACATAGACCACCACGAAATCACAGGAAGGCGTGGCCATGCTTGACGGAGAGGCTTGATGCGGGCTGTCAAGCCGCTAAGCATAGACAATAATAGACAACAATAGACAAAAAAACTACGTGCTTGCGATCAAGCCGCTTGACCGTGTCCACGTCCCTTTAGTACTGAGCCCATGGGTCCTAATGTCATATATTATCGATATTTTCGGGCTTTTTGTATCCAAAATTTTTATACAGTACTTAACCACAGATATACAAGCAGTACTTGTTGTACGGAGCGGAGCAGTAGACAAGGTAGAAAAACTCAAGGCCATTTAAAAAAAGATGAGACCATAGACAATAGGCTTTACATTTTTATCACGAAGAACTTTAACAAGCAATATTTTAGACACAAAATAAGAGCATTTGACAACTGTGTCATGTCATGGTCATGTCTGGTCATGTCCCGCGTGGCTTCGAGCGAGATGTCAAATTCTAAGCCCATAAGATCTGAGCTTTCAGCCACAATGGTTTTTTCCATAAGAATACGGAGGTGGGCGTAGCGGTTTTAAATCGGTTTCAAAGCCAGGGCTGAGTTAAATGCCCCTGGATAGGTAAAAGAAAATTCAAAATATTTACGCTTAAAACGTAAACACCCGAAAACTTCAACCTTCGAAATGGCGTCATGAAAATTTAAGTTAATTTTATCGGAGCATAGACTCTTTCTGTAAAGGTGCATGTAAACGATCAAATTTGTTTGTCAAATTATTTGAACGTCTGTGGCCTTGTTTGATGTGCTTGTCAAACAAACTACGTGTTTGACGTGTTTGTCAGAAATTCTGATTGACGGAAAGTTTTAACGATATTTGACAACATGTTTGAACGTTTGCGGGGGTGTTTATACAAACGTCAGTTTCGTGTTGCCATCACTACGGAGAGTGCTGCGTCATCGAATGTTATAAGTGAAAGAGACTTTTTATTACATTTTATATCCATATATCGCGATCTGCCGCAACTGTGGAAAGTAAAATGCAGGGACTATATGGACAAGAATAAAAGAAACATAGGAATAAAAACAATAACGGATTTATTAAAAGTATTTCGCGCCAATATTACGGAAGTCAACGCAAGAAATGCTTTGTCCGCATCCGTCATTTTTAACAACACAAAATATTTCGCTATTCACCCCACTTCAGACCGGATACAATAAACGTCAAAAGACAATTCCCGGCGAAAGCTGTAAATAAATGAACTAATATTTGACAAACTTCATTTGAACGTTTGCGGCCTTGCTCATCAACTGGGGCATTTAACTAAGCTTTGGCCATGAAACTCATTTGAAACCGCCACGCCCACCTCAAAATTCTTATAGAAAACGAATAATATGGCTAAAAGCTCAGATCTCATTGGTGAGAACAGAAGGATTGGTTTGATCTCTCTCGCTCTCTACCATAATGACTCGTGTAACAGAAAGAGATGACGGAATTATGCCGTTTGACAGTTTTCAAATCATTCAAACAAAATGACAGTGGTTTATTTAAACACGCGGGTTGTCATTTGCTGCCGAAATACTATCATTTCCGTCGAAAATATTGCGTGTTAAAGTTGTTCGTGATAAAAATACAATATAAGCCAGTATAGTGTTAGCGAGTTATAAACATATTATATTCAACCTACCTACGTAAGTTCAAGTTTAAAGTGAATTAACAGTTTTAGGTTATTCGTTCGGTTTTTTGAACAATGCTTGATACTTGACATATGTCTTCCTCCACAACGTATAAATGTTATTTATTATATCGATAAACTTATTCATGTTATTGATTAGTGTTATCCTGTATTATCTTATTGTTTTGGTGAAATTAAAGATTTTTAAACATATGTAACCATGAGTTCATGAGGCTGAAAAATGTCGGAATTTTTCGTCGTACTGTCGGACAATCATGTTTTGGAAATTTTCTTCAGTGTTTTTGCAAATTTCTTGTCATTTTGGGTTTCTTCTTCTCAGATTAACAAGTTTCATCTTAAGGAAATGCACTGTAAAAGTTTATTTTCTTAGTCAGATGAACCTTGCCCTTGGAAAACATTTCGACATTTTTCTGCTTCAAGGACATTTTTATTTTTATAATAGTTTTTTTGGGCTAGTGAGTGAATAGAGTAGGCTGAGAGCAATTATGTTGTCTATGGTCATATCTTTTTTTAAATGGCCTTGAGTTTCCTCTACCTTGTCTACTGCTCTGCTCCGCACGGTAGGTACTGCTTGTATATCTGTGGTTAAGTACTGTATAATTCTGTTGGATACAAAAAGCCGGAAGATATCGATCTAGAGAGTGGTATATTTATGCTCATCAAACACGTGACGAGCAAACGTAAAATTTGACAAACAAATTTGATCGTTTACAGGCACCTTTACACAAGTCGCTATGATAGAGGGTGAGAGACAGGGGCGTATAACTCCCGCATGACCTTGTAACCATGATGGGAGGAGTTATTCAATACCCAAATTCTTATAGACAAAGCTGTTGTGGCTGAAAGCTCAGATCTCATTGGCTTAGAGCAAAAATTGTAGTTTGATCTCTCGCTCTCTACCATAGCGACTTGTGTAACAGAAAGAGAAGCTAAGCATGCTTTATGCTCCGATAAAAATTAACGGTAATTTCCAAGACGCCATTTCGTAAGTTGAAAAGTCAGTTGATGTTTTTACGTAAATATTTTGAATTTTCTTTCACCCATCTAAAAATAATGTTACGTGCTAGAATTCTTCAAGGTGATAAATTAATGCCGTGTTGTGTTAAAGTGTGTTATCCGGTCTATCTCCACCAATTGAAAGAAGGACCCGAACCCGTTGGAAAATACAGGTACTAACCTCTCGTTCTTTGATACAATGTTCCTGATTTCTGAATGTACTTCATTGGCTAATAATTTAATTAATTTTCCTTTTCAGACCTATCCGTATTCCGACGCGATACAATACCACGTATTAGGATGCTAAAACTGCTAAAAAAAGCCACGATTACATCATACAAGGTCATTTAAACCTCTCCAGAATTGCATCATGTAAGTATTCAGATTTAACCAGCATTTTCCATGACGTTTACTGACGACAGAGCTGTGGAAATTATATGAAACCCTTGCAGGAGAATTTGAATAACTTCTAGTGCTGTGGCAATAATAATGAAGACTTAAATTTGTTGAATATGTATTTTGTGTATATATTCTTGTATTTTTGTGCAAGGTCAAATTAAATCCTATTAAGTTGTTGCAGTAAGACTGGGTTCGATTCCTAGTTGAGACCGTTACTTTTTATTTTTCTGTGTCTTGTTCTGTTTCATGTATTGTTTAGATATATTAGTTTTATCTTCTACTTCAATGATAAATCAATGCTCAATACATCGGTTGTACTGACCCTGTTTTGTATTACTGTCCATTGTCTTTTTGAAAATAAAAAGTATTTTTATGTGTGCATAGCTGTGGGTTTTTTTTATTTTCCTTTTCCTGCATTCCAATATTTTTATTTTTAAAATATAATTTTTGTGGGCTATTGAATGAACGATGTTCGCTGGGTGTAGTTATATTGTTTATGGTTACACTTTTTTTAAATGGCCTTGAGATTTATTTATGGTCCACGATATATTTACCTGTCTGGACCAAACGGCCGTTTTATCTGTGGTCGTCTGTGGTTAAGGGGGTGACAAAATGGCGCCATACAAAAAGCCCGAAGATATCGATCTAGAGAGTGGTTTATTTATGGTGAGAGATCAAACTACAATTTTTGTTCTGAGCCAATGAGACCTGAGCTTACAGCCACAACAGCTTTGTCTATAAGAAAACGGGTTGAAGACGTCACGCCTCATCAGGGTTACAAGGTCAGACCGGAGATATACGCCCCTATATGATTAAAATATTTGAAGATAACGGTTCGACTCTACATTTCATAGACTTTTAATAATCCACAGCCACAAACAGTATTTTAAAAATCCATAAACAATATTTTATATTTTTTATCCAACAAAATTCGTTATTTATAGGCGAATCGTACTAGCTCGTCTTGGTCCTTGAAACAAATAGTACAAGTATGAATAAATACCTAGTCCAAATACCTGTTCCCTAGTATTTCGCATTGTACTTACTTACAAGTGATGGTATGCAAAAAGGAAATATTGTATGGGGTATTGCTCACTCGGTGCTGGATTCCCCACAGTATAATTTCTGCCCACACAAAAATGTCTGTGTGCATAATTCCCCACATAGATTTTTCAAATCCATGGGGGGGAAGGGTAGCTAGAGAATTCCGTGTCGAAAAATTCCCCCCATTTTTTTTGTGTCCTCTGGTGCTTTGTGGGTAATCCGTATTTGTGTTACTCGCAAGATGCGCAATACTGTTTTTTTTATCTCACGCTATAAAAAAATATTTTTAAGAAATGCCAAAATATTCTATACTTTTATCATATTTTCCATAAAGCTAAAAAATTGTTTTTCACTATTGAAAATTCACAACAAACTACACAAACTGAGCATCAGACGGGCGCGTTCAAGAATGACACTGTAGTAACTTTGTTATTATTTTTAAATTACAGCTCATTACGAAATGAAAAGTAAGAACTCTTATCTCATTGTTTATTTTGTTGCCAATCGAAATAAATTTATGTAAAGCTACAACCATTTTTCACAATGCAAGATTCTATGAAAAGAAAGTATGTTTTCAATGTGCCTATCGACCACAGCGGCGTTCAATGGGTATAATTTTCGTGGCTAACAGACACTTTCAGCAGAGAATTAAAGTGTCAAAGGTTTTTGGATACGAGCATGTAACAGGGCCGTTTAATTATTTTGTTCATTAAAAATAATCATAAGATGCTATAAAAATACATTATAATAATAAAAATAATTGTAGTCATCAGATCTAATCTAAACAGACCATCACCTTGAATCATTGTGCCACAATAATCTGGTAACAGATATTCCATGTAAGCCCGCTGTCCCGCGGGTCGGTAAGTAATTGACATAAACCGAATGCTGCAATACCCTGCGCAGAAAATTAAATTTCAGCAGGAGCAAAGAAAATAACGACACTCAGTAAAGATAGAGCCGTCATGCAATGCAACTGATATATTGGCCCATTTTATATTTGCTACGAGAGAGATTTTACAACCGTGAGTAGAAGCCTTGGGAAAATAGGCCTAGACTAAAAAATACTGACACACCGGGCCATACCCAGATAGCTACAGTAGTTTGTGAAAACATTGGAAATCCAGCGTGTAATATTTCATAAACACAACCCTTACAACTAAGTTTGTTCACATCAGCCTTTAACACATCACTCACAGCTGTCCACTGAACAAAATGGACAGTTAAACATAATCCTCTAGATTTCTTATTTTTTTCAAAAAAACTCCCTTCGAAATTCAAAATCCCCCAGATATGGGGACTTCCCCGCAGACATACCATCACTGGACGACAGACTAAGTATATATTATTATCGTACCTAATTCAAAATAAAAATATCTAGGACCACAATAATATATTGTCCTGGTGTATAATATTATTGAAGCGAGAATAAAACACGTATTGCGAAATAAATTCATATTTATTTTAGTCAAGCGAAGGATGGCTACAAAAATCAGAGGGAAGCACAATATTGGCGAAATGCGTATCTAAATCAAAGGACACAATTCTATATTTTAAATCGTAAAAACGATACCTACAAAAAGAGTGTCCATTGACAACTACAAGCATCTTTGATTTTACAATATATAAAGGCATACAGAATCTTTCTACTGAGTGATTAACATGACTGGATATTATTAAAGAATTAAATATATTATTATTAATTTTAATCAAATATTGTACATGTTTTGTATACTGACTTATGTGTTAAGTGCAATGGCTTCAGATTATTTTGTACTGTTTCAATCTCCCCCTTCAAATATCAATTTATTAAAGTACCCTATGGAAATAAAATAATGTCCATTACTTTGATTACAAAAATACTAGTTATATTTCTCTTTTTGTATTCTTTGTTTCATGTATAATATTAGCATAGCAACCAAAGGAATCGGTAATAATATTATAATTTTCTTTGTCCACAAAATTGTGATAAAAATACGGATTTAAATATCGATTCAATACATCTTAACGTAGTTTTTTTTTGTAGTTTGACTATATATTTATATCACACAAGTATATAAAATTTGTCCAAAAAATTATGTTTCTCATTATACGACATGTCATATACATAATATACGAAATACATATAGTAGGTAAATTTATGCTAAAATTAGTAAAATGGCCGCAATTATGCCTGTTTTAATTGAAATACGAATAAACTTCTTGAATTCCGCTTAATGCTCAATACGCAAAAAAATTATAAATATCACTTGGTTTCAACTTAATTACTACAAGAAACAACTATGTCGAGGGAGATGGTAAAAGATGGATTAAAGTTCCATTTTTTCTCAATCAAAGTTGTTTGAAGGTTAGGAAAATAATAAAAAAACTATTTTGTGCTTGTTTACTTAACACCACAACTCAAATAGTTCTTTATTCTATTGGAATAACTTAATGAGTAAAATCTCAAATTGTAATAATTAATTAATAAAAAAACAGTATTAGCGAGCCTTAAACGAAAATTTGAAACAGAAAAATCAGAAAATAATATGGTCACATCTAGAAGTTGAACCCAGGACTCTCGTCTTGCCGGGACGCCGCCCTACCAACTGAGCTAATGGGACTGGAGATAGGGTCCCATTAGCTCAGTTGGTAGGGCGGCGTCTCGGCAAGACGAGGGTCCTGGACTCAAGTCCTAGATGCGACCGTATCTTTTTCTGATTTTTGTTTCAAATTTTCGTTTAAGAATCGCTAATATTGTCATTAATAATTAAATAGTTCTATCCATTAGGTATTTAACCGTTTGAGTGCCAATCGTCGATTCGTGTTTTAACGAAGATTGCCGATCGTCGATTTCCGTCGATTGCGTCAGTCGTGTTCTGATTCGCGCGTACGTCGGTACATAAAATTCTCATTTTTTCGAAACGCCTGGACTTCGGGATCCTCCTCCGCGTGATTCTAAACCAATATTCTTTAATAATACACCGAAAAAATCATCGAAATCCTTGAAAATTCAAAGAATTTATGGGGTTTAAAAAAAATATATAGTTTCATAAAAAATAATGTTTTTTTGGTGGCATTTTACAAGCAACTGTATGAATTTTTTTGGCACTCAAACGGTTAAGTTGAAATCAAGTGTTGTTCTTTTTTAAGAGCCTTTGCATGAAGCGGAATTTGAACTTTACCGAAATACATATTATGTAGTATGGATTCTAGATTCAAGATTTAGTAAGGAATACAATCATAACCAAATCTTTCTCCAGATCTTTGGTTCTTCATGTTGTGGTATAATTTCATTTGAAACAGTCATAATCTTTACGTAGCTTTATTCTGAGAGATCATACCTATTCCTAGACTTCACTACTCTTGGCTATGGCCGCCCCAACTTTTCTCCATTCTTCTTTTCCTCGTCAGATATAACCCTTACTCACAGCCATCTACAATTAAAAGACCCTTTGGCATTCGAACAAGATACATCCGCAGATAAACATCTATTATTATAGTTTAAATGGTAAAGTAAAATATGTACTATAATTCTTATTTTAATTATTACTCTCGTCGTAAACACTATAATATTCAAAGTGCTACAAGAACACTATAAAATTAAATATAATATCTTTCATTACTTTCTTATTCTTAATCCTACTTCAAATATTATTTCTTCAGGTTGTTATACATATTTATATACAATACAATCTGGGGAAGATTATTAAATGCATAATGGATAAATAAAATCAAAATATTTATCAAATACATTTGTAGATGACTAGAGCCTTTCAGGCATTTCAAAAATAAAGTATTATTGCTTCAAAAGCTTAGTGAGTAAGTCTAACAGGTGAATCAAACAGAGAGAATCAAAACAAACAACAGGTACAACAAACATTTGTAAAATAATTAAACAAATAATCACAACCATAAAATACAAAACTTAAATAATAAAACTATCCATAATATATTTAGTTTCATTGTTGTACTTTAGAATTAAATCATTACTAAAAAAAATTAAAGAAAGTAGGTACTGTTTTTTTTTTTTCAAGAATGAAAAAATAAATGTCAATTAGGTACCAATATAATAAGTAAAAGAATACCATTGATACCTCCATTGTAACCTCTCACTCCTTCTGGTAAACGATGCATCTAAAAGAAAGAGAAGCCACAATTGAGTTATCAGCGGCAGGACCATAATATTAATACAGGCCGTGCTGTAGAAACTGCACCGACAGTTAAAGAGATCTGTTTTCGGACTTCTTGAACTGGGTTTAGCAAGGTTTAGTTACTAAAACCTGTATTAATAAAGATGGCGGTAATACCGCTAAATGAAGCATTACAGAAAGAGAGGTTACAACGGAGCTCTCAGCGGCAGGGCCGTACTAAACCATACAACCAGATCAGTTGTGCAAGGATCAGAAAATACTATTTAAATGTAGGAACATCCGCTACCAAATGATATTATAATTTTACTGTTCCACACATTCTAATGCCAACAGCTAAAAAACTATTTGTAATGACATATTTTTATTATTTGCTGAGGTATTCCAATGTAATTTGTATTTGTACTGATGTTATGCTAAAGTAACAATTATTATTATTAAGAGTAGACCCTTCAAGCCAGTGCCACTGGCCATCTTCCATCAACAAAACACACGCAAAGTTGTTATATTCACAAATTGAGACGCTTCCATTCAACTTTGCATTAATCATTCAGCACTGTATTTTAGACTTATGTAACTAATTCTTAAAATCTATTTATAAGTTTACAACTCATTTCAAATACATGATTATAAATTATTTTAAATAAAATCTCTCGCTTTTTTCACACTATTTATGTGCATTGTGTCAAAAAATGGTGCCAACAAAATGTGAGAGTTAAAAGAGAATTTTTTTTTTTCGTCGTGTCAGTTTTTTTTCTTTTTATCTTGGGATAGAATGCAATCGTATTATAATCCCGACTCTATAAAATTATTCCTTATTGGAAATTTACTCACACACAACTAATCGCGAAAATTGCTTTTGCGTACATATTTCCATCGAAGTCCGTCACAGATATTATTTACACCACGTAATTTCTGATAAAATTTGCGTTAATTCTGTATAAAGGTATAGTTTATTCAAGGATGCTTTGAACACATACGGCAATAAACATCAGAATATTATAATATTATCAGAAATTTTGACAAATAATAATAAAAAATTCAAGAATAACAATATTATTGCACATTGTGTCATGTTCACAAAGTTTGCGAACACATAATTAATTAAATATTTCCGAAGCCGCCACACTCTTGGGCACAGATTATGGAAATTACAATTTGTTTCAACAGTTATTACAAGAAATTGTCCCAACATGTCTTCCATTGATATACTTGGTTTAACTCTAAGTAACCAGCTGAGGTATGGGGGCTCCATCGAAGCCAGAGTAAAGCTAGCCTCACATAAGCTGGGTGTACTGTACAGGGCCCGCAGATACTGCAGATAGTACACAACTGCTGACCCTGTACAAATCGCAAGTGCGCCCCACTGTTGCATTTGGCAGCCACCTCTGGTCTGGAGCCCCAAAGTACCTGAAAACAACCCTTGACTCTGTGTAGAATCGGGCGGTCCGTTTGATAGATTCCCCTATCTTAACAAGCGGATGGCAATCTTTAGAGCACAGGCGTCCGGTGGGTATGCTGTCCTTATTCTACCAGTATTACAATGGAAAAAGCAATCAATACAATGCACCCTACACACTCACGGACCACTCCCTGGGGGCGTGGCTTGCTCAGATAACTGCATTCTCAGTCAAGTATTTAGCCATTAAACGTATAGAAAGTCAAAGTAGGTTAGAAAAGGACCCCAAGGGAGGTATACATGCTAAGACCGTTAGTTTTGATAGTCCGGGGGCCTGGGACATGTTGGACCAAGTACAGAATGGTCATTACTACAGGTATGAGATGAATGTGCCCCACTTAGATGGGCTGGACATAACTCTCTACCTGTCGGCTCCCAACCGTATCAACATGTGCGGCGTACACATTGGTAGGATTTATCGCATTAATAACGACGCAGACAACTAACAACTTGACTAACAAAACAAATGCTGGTTTCTTACAGAGATCATGAATGCTGTGTATAAAGAAAACAAAAGTATAGAGTCAGGGCCGTTATACATGGCTGGCCAGGCCTACCTCCGCACCTTGCCCAAAAAAGTTGATTGGACGAACAAAACAATTGTTGCGCTGGTTTTCTACAGAGATCATGAATGCTGTGTATAAACAAAACAAAAGTATAGAGTCAGGGCCGTTATACATGGCTGGCCAGGCCTACCTCCGCACCTTGCCCAGAAAAGTTGATTGGACTAACAAAACAATTGTTGCGCTGGTTTTCTACAGAGATCATGAATGCTGTGTATAAACAAAACAAAAGTATAGAGTCAGGGCCGTTATACATGGCTGGCCAGGCCTACCTCCGCACCTTGCCCAAAAAAGTTGATTGGACTAACAAAACAATTGTTGCGCTGGTTTCCCACAGAGATCCTGAATGCTGTGTATAAACAAAACAAAAGTATAGAGTCAGGGCCGTTATAAATGGCTGGCCAGGCCTACCTTCGCACCTTGCCCAAAAAAGTTGATTGGACTAACAAAACAATTGTTGCGATGGTTTCCCACAGAGATCATGAATGCTGTGTATAAACAAAAGTATAGAGTCAGGGCCGTTATACATGGCTGGCCAGGCCTACCTCCGCACCTTGCCCAAAAAAGTTGATTGGACGAACAAAACAATTGTTGCGCTGGTTTTCTACAGAGATCATGAATGCTGTGTATAAACAAAACAAAAGTATAGAGTCAGGGCCGTTATACATGGCTGGCCAGGCCTACCTCCGCACCTTGCCCAAAAAAGTTGATTGGACTAACAAAACAATTGTTGCGCTGGTTTCCCACAGAGATCCTGAATGCTGTGTATAAACAAAACAAAAGTATAGAGTCAGGGCCGTTATAAATGGCTGGCCAGGCCTACCTTCGCACCTTGCCCAAAAAAGTTGATTGGACTAACAAAACAATTGTTGCGCTGGTTTCCCACAGAGATCATGAATGCTGTGTATAAACAAAACAAAAGTATAGAGTCAGGGCCGTTATACATGGCTGGCCAGGCCTACCTCCGCACCTTGCCCAAAAAAGTTGATTGGACTAACAAAACAATTATTGCGCTGGTTTCCCACAGAGATCCTGAATGCTGTGTATAAACAAAACAAAAGTATAGAGTCAGGGCCGTTATACATGGCTGGCCAGGCCTACCTCCGCACCTTGCCCAAAAAAGTTGATTGGACTAACAAAACAATTGGTGCGCTGGTTTTCTACAGAGATCATGAATGCTGTGTATAAACAAAACAAAAGTATAGAGTCAGGGCCGTTATACATGGCTGGCCAGGCCTACCTCCGCACCTTGCCCAAAAAAGTTGATTGGACTAACAAAACAATTGTTGCGCTGGTTTCCCACAGAGATCCTGAATGCTGTGTATAAACAAAACAAAAGTATAGAGTCAGGGCCGTTATACATGGCTGGCCAGGCCTACCTCCGCACCTTGCCCAAAAAAGTTGGTTGGACTAATAAAACAAATGCTGGTTTCTTACAGAGATCATGAATGCTGTGTATAAACAAAACAAAAGTATAGAGTCAGGGCCGTTATACATGGCTGGCCAGGCCTACCTCCGCACCTTGCCCAAAAAAGTTGATTGGACTAACAAAACAATTGTTGCGCTGGTTTCCCACAGAGATCATGAATGCTGTGTATAAACAAAACAAAAGTATAGAGTCAGGGCCGTTATACATGGCTGGCCAGGCCTACCTCCACACCTTGCCCAAAAAAGTTGATTGGACTAACAAAACAATTATTGCGCTGGTTTCCCACAGAGATCCTGAATGCTGTGTATAAACAAAACAAAAGTATAGAGTCAGGGCCGTTATACATGGCTGGCCAGGCCTACCTCCGCACCTTGCCCAAAAAAGTTGATTGGACTAACAAAACAATTGTTGCGCTGGTTCCCTACAGAGATCATGAATGCTGTGTATAAACAAAACAAAAGTATGGAGTCAGGGCCGTTATACATGGCTGGCCAGGCCTACCTCCGCACCTTGCCCAAAAAAGTTGATTGGACTAACAAAACAATTATTGCGCTGGTTTCCCACAGAGATCCTGAATGCTGTGTATAAACAAAACAAAAGTATAGAGTCAGGGCCGTTATACATGGCTGGCCAGGCCTACCTCCGCACCTTGCCCAAAAAAGTTGATTGGACTAACAAAACAATTGTTGCGCTGGTTCCCTACAGAGATCATGAATGCTGTGTATAAACAAAACAAAAGTATGGAGTCAGGGCCGTAATACATGGCTGGCCAGGCCTACCTCCGCACCTTGCCCAAAAAAGTTGATTGGACTAACAAAACAATCATTGCGCTGGTTTCCCACAGACATCCTGAATGCTGTGTATAAACAAAACAAAAGTATAGAGTCAGGGCCGTTATACATGGCTGGCCAGGCCTACCTCCGCACCTTGCCCAAAAAAGTTGATTGGACTAATAAAACAAATGCTGGTTTCTTACAGAGATCATGAATGCTGTGTATAAACAAAACAAAAGTATAGAGTCAGGGCCGTTATACATGGCTGGCCAGGCCTACCTCCGCACCTTGCCCAAAAAAGTTGATTGGACTAACAAAACAATTGTTGCGCTGGTTTCCCACAGAGATCCTGAATGCTGTGTATAAACAAAACAAAAGTATAGAGTCAGGGCCGTTATAAATGGCTGGCCAGGCCTACCTTCGCACCTTGCCCAAAAAAGTTGATTGGACTAACAAAACAATTGTTGCGCTGGTTTCCCACAGAGATCATGAATGCTGTGTATAAACAAAACAAAAGTATAGAGTCAGGGCCGTTATACATGGCTGGCCAGGCCTACCTCCGCACCTTGCCCAAAAAAGTTGATTGGACTAGCAAAACAATTATTGCGCTGGTTTCCCACAGAGATCCTGAATGCTGTGTATAGACAAAACAAAAGTATAGAGTCAGGGCCGTTATACATGGCTGGCCAGGCCTACTTCTCCACCTTGCCCCAAAAAGTTGATTGGACTAATAAAACAAATGCTGGTTTCTTACAGAGATCATGAATGCTGTGTATAAACAAAACAAAAGTATAGAGTCAGGGCCGTTATACATGGCTGGCCAGGCCTACCTCCGCACCTTGCCCAAAAAAGTTGATTGGACTAACAAAACAATTGTTGCGCTGGTTTCCCACAGAGATCATGAATGCTGTGTATAAACAAAACAAAAGTATAGAGTCAGGGCCGTTATACATGGCTGGCCAGGCCTACCTCCGCACCTTGCCCAAAAAAGTTGATTGGACTAACAAAACAATTGTTGCGCTTTTTTCCCACAGAGATCATGAATGCTGTGTATAAACAAAACAAAAGTATAGAGTCAGGGCCGTTATACATGGCTGGCCAGGCCTACCTCCGCACCTTTCCCAAAAAAGTTAATTGGACTAACAAAACAATTGTGGCGCTGGTTTCCCACAGAGATCATGAATGCTGTGTATAAACAAAAGTATAGAGTCAGGGCCGTTATACATGGCTGGCCAGGCCTACCTCCGCACCTTGCCCAAAAAAGTTGATTGGACGAACAAAACAATTGTTGCGCTGGTTTTCTACAGAGATCATGAATGCTGTGTATAAACAAAACAAAAGTATAGAGTCAGGGCCGTTATACATGGCTGGCCAGGCCTACCTCCGCACCTTGCCCAGAAAAGTTGATTGGACTAACAAAACAATTGTTGCGCTGGTTTTCTACAGAGATCATGAATGCTGTGTATAAACAAAACAAAAGTATAGAGTCAGGGCCGTTATACATGGCTGGCCAGGCCTACCTCCGCACCTTGCCCAAAAAAGTTGATTGGACTAACAAAACAATTGTTGCGCTGGTTTTCTACAGAGATCATGAATGCTGTGTATAAACAAAACAAAAGTATAGAGTCAGGGCCGTTATACATGGCTGGCCAGGCCTACCTATGCACCTTGAAAGTATATTCTGGACTGTGTGGACACCTTGGGTGTACAAAAGTTTTTAGAAGCTTTTGAACATCGATTTTTACAAATTGAGACCAGTAATATAAAGTTTGAAGCTGCCAGATTAAAAAATATTTTAATTCAAATTAAAAACACATCTTTGAAAGAAGATAATCACACATTCCTCTGTTGTAATGATATGACTGATATATATCCCCGAATATAGACATCGAAGCTTTAAACAAGAATAATGTCACTGTTGACAACCTGCTTGTTCTTGAGTTCGATACTCCAAATGATGATTACTCACACCCAAGCTACGATATTTTGAGAAGTTTATTAAATAATTTTGAGACATGTGTCCACAAGAAGCTTGTCAAGCTGGGAACCGATAGATTCACAATTTTTAATGGATTTTAATCTAACCGTTGAAACTAAGTCTTTTAAAGTGTTTGAATTAAGCGATCTAGCTCTTGCGCGATCGCTATACACTCGCAAGAAATACAATAGCACTAGGGAAAGAAATGTTAAACCTCAATGCATTACTGGGAAATGACTGTACATCTGACGACGAACAGGTTCAAAACAAAATCAATCAAATAATTTCACCAATTTTAAAGAACCTCGTGACGGACAACCAATATATGGTTAAAATTCCAAACAAGTTTCCGAGGCTTTGTGAATTAGATACTCTCTATTCCAAAGGGACAAAAATAGTGGAGAAATCGAGACTTACCGCACTACTGGAGAGGAGTGGGGCCAATGGACCACTGCTAGTGATCAGCAATCTAGAACAGATCAGCCAGGATTATGGGGGGGACGGGACTGAGGCTGCGCGGGGGAGGATCTTAACCACTGAGGAAGAAGGGTGGGACCAGTATCTGAAAGTCTCATTTAATGAATAATTTGTTATATGCCTTTAAAAATGATTATTTTATAATCGGCATCCCAAGAAAATGTGCGCGATCGCTATACACTCGCAAGAAATACAATAGCACTAGGGAAAGAAATGTCAAACCTCATTGGCATTGGCATTACTGGGAAATGACTGTACATCTGACGATGAACAGGTTCAAAACAAAATCAATCAAATAATTTTACCAATTTTGAAGAACCTCGTGACGGACAACCAATATATGGTTAAAATTCCAAACAAGTTTCCGAGGCTTTGTGAACTAGATACTCTCTATTCCAAAGGGACAAAGATAGTGGAGAAATCGAGACTTACCGCACTACTGGAGAGGAGTGGGGCCAATGGACCACTGCTAGTGATCAGCAATCTAGAACAGATCAGCCAGGATTATGGGGGGGACGGGACTGAGGCTGCGCGGGGGAGGATCTTAACCACTGAGGAAGAAGGGCGGGACCAGTATCTGAAAGTCTCATTTAATGAATAATTTGTTATATGCCTTTAAAAATGATTATTTTATAATCGGCATCCCAAGAAAATGTGCGCGATCGCTATACACTCGCAAGAAATACAATAGCACTAGGGAAAGAAATGTCAAACCTCATTGGCATTGGCATTACTGGGAAATGACTGTACATCTGACGATGAACAGGTTCAAAAGAAAATCAATCAAATAATTTCACCAATTTTGAAGAACCTCGTGACGGACAACCAATATATGGTTAAAATTCCAAACAAGTTTCCGAGGCTTTGTGAATTAGATACTCTCTATTCCAAAGGGACAAAGATAGTGGAGAAATCGAGACTTACCGCACTACTGGAGAGGAGTGGGGCCAATGGACCACTGCTAGTGATCAGCAATCTAGAACAGATCAGCCAGGACTATTGGGGGGACGGGACTGAGGCTGCGCGGGGGAGGATCTTTTTGTTCCAAAGGGACCAAGATAGTGGAGAAATCGAGACTTACCGCACTACTGGAGAGGAGTGGGGCCAATGGACCACTGCTAGTTATCAGCAATCTAGAACAGATCAGCCAGGACTATTGGGGGGACGGGACTGAGGCTGCGCGGGGGAGGATCTTAACCACTGAGGAAGAAGGGCGGGACCAGTATCTGAAAGTCTCATTTAATGAATAATTGAATTTAATGAATAATTTTTTATATGCCTTTAAAAATGATAATTTTATAATCGGCATCCCAAGGAAAATGTGCGCGATCGCTATACATTCGCAAGAAATACAATAGCACTAGGGAAAGAAATGTCAAACCTCCTTGGCATTGGCATTACTGGGAAATGACTGTACATCTGACGATGAACAGGTTCAAAACAAAATCAATCAAATAATTTTACCAATTTTGAAGAACCTCGTGACGGACAACCAATATATGGTTAAAATTCCAAACAAGTTTCCGAGGCTTTGTGAACTAGATACTCTCTATTCCAAAGGGACAAAGATAGTGGAGAAATCGAGACTTACCGCACTACTGGAGAGGAGTGGGGCCAATGGACCACTGCTAGTGATCAGCAATCTAGAACAGATCAGCCAGGACTATGGGGGGGACGGGACTGAGGCTGCGCGGGGGAGGATCTTAACCACTGAGGAAGAAGGGCGGGACCAGTATCTGAAAGTCTCATTTAATGAATAATTTGTTATATGCCTTTAAAAATGATTATTTTATAATCGGCATCCCAAGAAAATGTGCGCGATCGCTATACACTCGCAAGAAATACAATAGCACTAGGGAAAGAAATGTTAAACCTCAATGCATTACTGGGAAATGATTGTACATCTGACGACGAACAGGTTCAAAAGAAAATCAATCAAATAATTTCACCAATTTTAAAGAACCTCGTGACGGACAACCAATATATGGTTAAAATTCCAAACAAGTTTCCGAGGCTTTGTGAATTAGATACTCTCTATTCCAAAGGGACAAAGATAGTGGAGAAATCGAGACTTACCGCACTACTGGAGAGGAGTGGGGCCAATGGACCACTGCTAGTGATCAGCAATCTAGAACAGATCAGCCAGGACTATTGGGGGGACGGGACTGAGGCTGCGCGGGGGAGGATCTTTTTGTTCCAAAGGGACCAAGATAGTGGAGAAATCGAGACTTACCGCACTACTGGAGAGGAGTGGGGCCAATGGACCACTGCTAGTGATCAGCAATCTAGAACAGATCAGCCAGGACTATTGGGGGGACGGGACTGAGGCTGCGCGGGGGAGGATCTTTTTGTTCCAAAGGGACCAAGATAGTGGAGAAATCGAGACTTACCGCACTACTGGAGAGGAGTGGGGCCAATGGACCACTGCTAGTGATCAGCAATCTAGAACAGATCAGCCAGGACTATTGGGGGGACGGGACTGAGGCTACGCGGGGGAGGATCTTAACCACTGAGGAAGAAGGGCGGGACCTGTATCTGAAAGTCTCATTCAATGAATAATTTTTTATATGCCTTTAAAAATGATAATTTTATATTCGGCATCCCAAGAAAATGTTAATTATTTTAGTTTTTTCCGAAATCGAATTGCAAATGCTTTTCAGAATGTATATACTACAAGAACAGCAAAGCGAATTGACCATTCTAAAGAAATTGATCGCGATGTATAACCTTAATGTCGAAAGAACCGAACTGCTCCCCAAATTTGTTTTGGATTCTTTGAACCGAACAGTAAGTTGTGAGTCTGTTCCGAAACTCTGCAATGGCTAAAAGCAGCTGATGCAGTGGCTGAAGTCGCGATTCATGGAGGCAGTGGAGGTGCAGATTAAATTCTTTAACCGAGCTGCAGACTTCATTTACTTCGCGGAGGGACAGAGTTACTTCAACTCGTTGCCGGAGTGTTGGTTGGAATTTGCGGATTCCGTAAGTTTCGCTTGTCGCCCGAGTGTCGCTCTCAGGCTGACAGTTTAGTTACTTGAGTATTTATTACAAAGTAAGACACATTCCAAGTGGGTCGTATTACTGTTCGACGGGTTTGATGAGCTGAACTTCCCTCGCCAACTTGTCAAGACTCGTGGATGCACCATGGCTTATCTATTTAGAATTAAAACGCTCCCAAGGGTATATAAGAGATAAATTATGAGATCCGCTTACTCCTAATAACGTAGCAAATTTTTTGTTAAGCGAGTGTCGCTCTCAGGCTGACAGTTTAGTTACTTATTGAGTATTTGCTACAAAGTAAGACACATTCCCAGCGTATTACTGTTAGACGGATTTGATGAGCTGGATGATTATGTTAAAGACAAAGAGAGTGCCAAAAAGAAGATAATCATGCTCCATATTTTCTTTAAAAATATACCAGCAGTCCAAATATATCTATCTGAATATATCTGAAAAGTTCGTCAGAAGAGGAATTATGTACGTTATTTGTACCATTTAATGTAGAAGAGGAACAGAACTTCTTAGTTCTGATTTAGCTTTCTTAGTTCTGATTTAGCTTTCCTGTCTCTCTCTTGAGCTGGAAGATTACGGAGAGAAAGAGAGACAACTAAAGGAGTACGCCGGAGAGGTGCTACGACAAGCAAAGCGAGTTCTCGGTCCAGACACGAACAGCTTCATGGGGGTTCCCCTGCAGCTGAGGATGCTGGTCGATCAGGCTGACATCAGTGCATCAGTCTTGGAAAATTTTATTAAAACAAATCAAAATTGCAACTGCGTCAAATCTGTACAATAAGTTTATTTCGTTAAAATATGAAATTTACTTTAATGATAAAACATCTCTAAGAGCAGCGACGGATGAACATATAATAAAAAAAAATTATTTGCAGTGTAACCGAAATGCACTGTAAACTTGGATTCAAAACATTCTTTCCAGATTTTTTTGTTAAGAACTTTGACGTGGGTAAATAAATTAAACAGAGTTAGTTTGGTTCAAACAAAGGGTGACAGAGATTTCCAATTTGTCCACCGTACTTAAACGGAGTATTTCTCCGCGCAAATGGTGGTCCACTGGCTGCATCAACAAACGCTCCATTGCAGGTATGATCTTTTTAAAGAAATATTTTTCCTTCAAATACTGCTTCATCCGGACAGCAGGATCATCAGACATTTCATGAATGTGCAACTAAATGAAACGGCAATGTCAGAGACACTTGAATTAAACGCCAAATGCATTAGTCAACTGTGGCTTGAAGACAGAGCGGTATTTAGGAACGAGTGGTACCAAACTGCTCTGCATATTGCAGTTGAAGAAAAAAACAAACACGGTGTCACATTTCTACTCAGTGTATTCAGTACACAAGAAGCCTTGGGCTAGTTGGGGTAGACTGAATATTGTTAAGTACTTAGTGGAGCGCGGCGCAGACATTAATACACGCAATGCAATGGACAGGTCTGTTCTGATGCATGGGGCCCTGGGTGGAGACTTACCAAAGTATCTCATTGAAAAAGGTGCTGACATCAACACTACAAGTAGTGATGGTTATACTGTACTACATGCCGCGGTAGAGTAGGGATCTTTAAAGGTAGTAAAATACCTCCTGCAGCAGGGGGCAGAAGGAGGGGCGGCACCGCACTAACTACGGCATCGCAGTTTGGGAAGTTGTATTGGACAAAATAACCACAAATATTTTACACCGTATCGAAACTTGTTCTGATGAAACTAAGGAACAGATCTTTTTTGCAAGTTTATTTAACCGACGTATTGCAAACACGGTTGAAACTGTTGAAACAAATTTATCTAATCCGGATATTGCAAATTCTCGTGATACTGTGGTAAAGTTATTTTTTGCACGTTTTTTATCAATTTATTTTGTCAAGTTATTTATTACCTTAAGTTGTATCTCAAGAATAATTAATTGAGTAAAAAAAATTAAATCAGTAATTGAACCACGTGGCTGTTTTAAATAATAATATTATACTTTACTTAGAAATATTATTTTAGAAATTAAAAAATAATGTTGAACGTTATTGTTTATTATTGAACATACGCAAAGATATGGAATCTGCCCTTCACCTTGCTGCAGGGAGGGGCCATCTCGATATGATCCTTTGGGTATAGCTGCTAGCCGCGGTAGACTGAATATTGTTAAGTACTTAGTGGAGTGCGGCGCAGACATTAATACACGCAATGCAATGAACAACTGTAAAGTATCTCATTGAAAATGGTGCTGACATCAACAGTACAAATAGGGATGGTTTTACTGTTCTACATGTCGCGGTATAGTAGGGATCTTTAAAGGTAGTAAAATACCTCCTGCAGCAGGGGGCAGAAGGAGGTATTTTACTACTGTAGTATTTACTATGTAATCTCCAGGCTCGTTTTGGATTTAGTGGTTGTCTCGATTCATTCCTTCAGTTGATGGTATTCGAGCCACTTTGAAGAATGGGTTAGCGTAATATGTGTATATTATACTAATTTGTTACATCCAGTTTAGGTATAGCTGCTAGCCGCGATAGACTGAATATTGTCAAGTACTTAGTGGAGTGCGGCGCAGACATTAATACACGCAATGCAATGAACAACTGTAAAGTATCTCATTGAAAATGGTGCTGACATCAACAGTACAAATAGGGATGGTTTTACTGTTCTACATGTCGCGGTATAGTAGGGATCTTTAAAGGTAGTAAAATACCTCCTGCAGCAGGGGGCAGAAGGAGGTATTTTACTACTGTAGTATTTACTATGTAATCTCCAGGCTCGTTTTGGATTTAGTGGTTGTCTCGATTCATTCCTTCAGTTGATGGTATTCGAGCCACTTTGAACAATGGGTTAGCGTAATATGTGTATATTATACTAATTTGTTACATCCAGTTTAGGTATAGCTGCTAGCCGCGGTAGACTGAATATTGTCAAGTACTTAGTGGAGTGCGGCGCAGACATTAATACACGCAATTCAATGAACAACTGTAAAGTATCTCATTAAAAATGGTGCTGACATCAACAGTACAAATAGGGATGGTTTTACTGTACTACATGTCGCGGTAGAGTAGGGATCTTTAAAGGTAGTAAAATACCTCCTGCAGCAGGGGGCAGAAGGAGGTATTTTACTACTGTAGTATTTACTATGTAATCTCCAGGCTCGTTTTGGATTTAGTGGTTGTCTCGATTCATTCCTTCAGTTGATGGTATTCGAGCCACTTTGAACAATGGGTTAGCGTAATATGTGTATATTATACTAATTTGTTACATCCAGTTTAGGTATAGCTGCTAGCCGCGGTAGACTGAATATTGTCAAGTACTTAGTGGAGTGCGGCGCAGACATTAATACACGCAATTCAATGAACAACTGTAAAGTATCTCATTAAAAATGGTGCTGACATCAACAGTACAAATAGGGATGGTTTTACTGTACTACATGTTGCGGTAGAGTAGGGATCATTAAAGGTAGTAAAATACCTCCTGCAGCAGGGGGCAGAAGGAGGTATTTTACTACTGTAATCTAAGCTACTGTAGTATTTACTATGTAATATCCAGGCTCGTTTTGGATTTAGTGGTTGTCTCGATTCATTCCTTCAGTTGATGGTATTCGAGCCACTTTGAACAATGGGTTAGCGTGTATATTATACTAATTTGTTACATCCAGTTTAGGTATAGCTGCTAGCCGCGGTAGACTGAATATTGTCAAGTACTTAGTGGAGTGCGGCGCAGACATTAATACACAAAATTCAATGAACAACTGTAAAGTATCTCATTGAAAATGGTGCTGACATCAACAGTACAAATAGGGATGGTTTTACTGTACTACATGTCGCGGAGAGTAGGGATCTTTAAAGGTAGTAAAATACCTCCTGCAGCAGGGGGCAGAAGGAGGTATTTTACTACTGTAGTATTTACTATGTAATCTCCAGGCTCGTTTTGGATTTAGTGGTTGTCTCGATTCATTCCTTCAGTTGATGGTATTCGAGCCACTTTGAACAATGGGTTAGCGTAATATGTGTATATTATACTAATTTGTTACATCCAGTTTAGGTATAGCTGCTAGCCGCGATAGACTGAATATTGTCAAGTACTTAGTGGAGTGCGGCGCAGACATTAATACACGCAATTCAATGAACAACTGTAAAGTGTCTCATTGAAAATGGTGCTGACATCAACAGTACAAATAGGGATGGTTTTACTGTACTACATGTCGCGGTAGAGTAGGGATCTTTAAAGGTAGTAAAATACCTCCTGCAGCAGGGGGCAGAAGGAGGTATTTTACTACTGTATTATTTACTATGTAATCTCCAGGCTCGTTTTGGATTTAGTGGTTGTCTCGATTCATTCCTTCCGTTGATGGTATTCGAGCCACTTTGAACAATGGGTTAGCGTAATAAGCAGGGTACTCATCTAGCCGTGTAACGTAACTGATACTGTATCAAGTGAGTACGTAGGCGCGAGCCTACTGCGAGCCGCTCGCGGGTGGAGCGCAGTGTGATCGCAGCGAGCCGCCGACGGCGGATTCACTGCGATCACACTGCGAGCACCAAAGGCGGATCCGGGAGCTCGTAGCTGGATACGCGGTTACCGTGGACGAGCCGTACCCACTTGCAGATTGATACAGTATCAGTTACGTTACACGGTGCTACACTCTTGGTGAGTACCCTGCTATATGTGTATATTATACTAATTTGTTACATCCAGTTTAGGTATAGCTGCTAGCCGCGGTAGACTGAATATTGTCAAGTACTTAGTGGAGTGCGGCGCAGACATTAATACACGCAATTCAATGAACAACTGTAAAGTATCTCATTGAAAATGGTGCTGACATCAACAGTACAAATAGGGATGGTTTTACTGTACTACATGTCGCGGTAGAGTAGGGATCATTAGAGGTAGTAAAATACCTCCTGCAGCAGGGGGCAGAAGGAGGTATTTTACTACTGTAATCTAAACTACTGTAGTATTTACTATGTAATCTCCAGGCTCGTTTTGGATTTAGTGGTTGTCTCGATTCATTCCTTCAGTTGATGGTATTCGAGCCACTTTGAACAATGGGTTAGCGTAATATGTGTATATTATACTAATTTGTTACATCCAGTTTAGGTATAGCTACTAGCCGCGATAGACTGAATATTGTTAAGTACTTAGTGGAGTGCGGCGCAGACATTAATCCACTCAATGCAATGAACAACTGTAAAGTATCTCATTGAAAATGGTGCTGATATCAACACTACAAATAAGGATGGTTATACTGTACTACATGTCGCGGTATAGTAGGGATCTTTAAAGGTAGTATAATACCTCCTGCAGCAGGGGGCAGAAGGAGGGAAGGCACCGCACTAACTATGGCATCTCAGTTTGGGAAGTTGAAAAATCTGCAACATTTTTTATTAAATTTCTAATGTGAGTACCGCACAAGAGTCCCAACTGCTCCCAACTGTCTGGAGTCAGTGAGACTACGGCATCACCAATTGAGGTATGTCGAGAGGTGGAAGGTAGTGGGGAGAGGAAGTATATTATATTCTAGTGAGGCGGGTTACTTACTTGTTTGTATATGATGTTATTGTAATAAACGCCCGGAAATTTAAAAAAAATTCAACTCTGGTCACCAAACACAGCTAAAGCCATTTCAAGCAAAGTTTCAATTTTGAATGGGGGTCTTTCACCCGGGGGTGATACTAAAATGGTACACATTTGAATGTAAGCAGAAAACATGCAATGATGGAAGACGCTTACCTGAATCAATGAGTTCCATGATGTCATTTTCTAAAATCAATGAGAATTTTAGAAAATGACATCTAAATTCAAAGCAAATCCGAGTTATAGAGTTCATTGAAGCAGAGTTACAAACAGACATACAAAGACCTACAAGACTCCGAGGAACTAGCGTCATTGATCCCTTCGGCACCGGTGCATAATCGGGAAACACGCCAAACGCGCGCCCAACATATGTACACGGTTGACATTTGTCACATGAGACTGGGTCGCATCTACGACTCGTTCTTGAGTTCAACAGCTCGGCTGTGGAACGATTTGCCAGCCTCCGTGTTTCCTCCCTCCTACAAAATGGGTCTAAATAGGTCAAATAGGTACATGTTCTCTTATTCTTCCACTTCTTATTCACACGGGCTGGGGATGCCAGTGATCATATAGGCCCTGGGAGAAACTATTTTCCTCAGGGCCTCCTGTGTGGAGTGGGATAATTAAGTAATTAAGATTGAAACGAAACTTTTGCAAGTGTCACTACAAACAAAAAAGGTCAAAATGGCGGCAAAGGGATCGTTTTATAAGATAAACTTCCATAGAATAAAAATGGAATTATAATGCATCTTTTACCATCTAATTAATGTAAATCGTTGTTTCTTGTTTGTAGTAATTTAGTTGAACCAAACTGTAATTTCCATAATCTGTGCCTATTAAAAGTGAAAAGTGAAGTAAAATTCACCAATATCGAAATGCTTGTAACTAATTTGTGATCTGCCATTTTAATTTCACAATTAAAATCTCAGAAATTATTAAATCAAAACATGTTTCTTTTATGCCAACACTGATCGATACACAAATTTATAAGGGAGTTTTGAGAACAGAATATTGATGTAAAAGTTATAAATAATCAGTAATAAAATCATTGTCAGCACACTTAAATATATTCCCACATTTGACAACACACGACCTATCAAACCAAACCAAACCAAACCAAACCTACTCTAGACTATTATGACATAAGTTTTGACCACACCAAACATTAAGCACCTAATTGCAGACCATAATGTACCTTACACTACAAATACATTTGAGCTGTGATGATAAATGTACAGATGGTTTCACCTTCAAAAGAACCTAATTTTATTTTATTCCAACAATGCTTGAATATAACATAAATAAATAATTACCTTCTTATGGATAAAATGGCAAAATCTCTACACAGTTACTATACATACTATCACAATAATAGTTTACTGTAAAACAAAACATCAAACACAGATTTTACAAAACATTCACACTGAATATTCCGTTATTGATTGTCTTACATATTGTGTGAGGACTAGATCTTGACGAGTATTTCTTTCGTGATCGCAGGCCACGCTTAGTGCTAATATTTTTTAGAAAAAACGTTTAGATTCACCATAATTACTATAAAATACAACTATTTGCATTCGGGGCGATGGATAATACTGCATTCAAAATTATAATTACGTTAAATGAAAATTTGCTTTCGTCGTATGGGATGACAGCCATTTATAATAATTTCTGTCCATATTCATTTTGGTATTGACAATATAGATATATCGCTGACACTATAACATAACGAAGAGCTGGGAGAGACAATATTACCATTTCATCTATGCATATTAAATATACACTAGTTTGGCGGAATTCTGGAGTAGTAATTAAGGTGAATCGTTTTGATTTAATTGAAAAGTTTAAAAAATATATATTATTATTAAGTGTGGCCAGCGTTCCTGAAAATTTACTGTATTCTCAATAAACTACTAAACTAAATGTAAAATAAACAACTGTGTGGAGTCAAATCAACATAAAACATGACATGACATAAAACTTTGGTAAAAAGTTGAACTATCTCTCATTCTAGCAAACTCGAAACATTAAAACTCATATAATTTGGAATGTAAGGTTATAAATTAGTTTAACAAGATGTCCTTTACTTAGTAATCATTATGAACCATCAATGAACTCGTATTTAAAACATTATTTAGAATATAAGCCTCATTTAGACAACATTTGTGGTAGAGAAAATATAAGCAGAAACCATCTGAAAACACTTTTTCAGTGACATACATAGACAAAAAAAATAGTGTTAAAAAATAGAATGAAAACAAAACTTGACAATCACTTTTGTTTTGTTGTGGTAGGTACCTGTAACTAACCAGTTCTATCTATCCAGAGTATGTACTATATGACACCCTTAAAACAAATTATAAATAGAATGTTTCAATTCAAACCATTTTTTTAATGGACTCTTTTGCACAGGCTACTTAGAAAGCGTCCTTAGCAGCCGAAACGAAGGCAAGGAAGTCGATGGGTTTGGTCTGCGCCGAGATGGGCGCAGGAGGCAAGGGTCAGGGGGGCGGAGGGGCGGGGGCAGGCACCGCCAGGGACAGGAGAGTGCCCCCGTTGTTGGCGCCCCCCTGCTGGCTGAGCTCGGCCTTCACGCGCCGAGCAATATGGGAGCGAGTGTGCTTGCGTAGGTGGTCTTTTCGATAGAAACCTACAAATTCACAATTTTAAGACATTTTTTTATGGAACTTGATTCAGACCATAAATATGAATCCAACTGTCATGCGAAAACTTTATGACGGGTTGTTTCACAATTCAAATGTAACATTACCATCAAACAGCCAACTTTTTTTTTCAAAGTCTGTTTCAGCTTTTAAACAAATTGTGATCAGCAGAAGAGGAGAACTATCATATCTGATAGAAAGCTAAAACGCACCTTGAATCGACGTTCAATGGGGACCTTTCAATTGTCAAAAAAACAAAATGGAGCTGAATGGCGATTTGATGACTTTGTCAAACAAACAAAAATTGTCAAAACTATTTTTTTTTTACTTATCACCTTAAATCAGTTGTAATTTGCATTTTTGGGTGTTTTCTTGGAAAAAGTGTTAATACACATAATAAACAGTTAGTAGGTATGATTCTTGCAATAATCAATAATAACGGCATAATATCTTTTTAGTCAAGCGGAAAAATATTTCAAAATAGTTATTTATTCCAAATTTATTCTACTAGCTCTGTGGCCGAGCGGTAATTCGTAAGTTGCGTATCTTAATTAATTTTATCTAAACAACACAACCACCCACCTTTCCCGCACTCCTGGCAGATGTGCCTTTTCTCCCCCGAGTGTATGACGAAGTGGAGGGTGAGCTGCTCCTTCCTCTTGAAGGCTTTGAGGCAGACGGAGCACACGTAGGGACGCTCCGGGTTGTGCGACTGCTTGTGACGGGTGAGGTGGTCCTTGCGCTTCAGGGCTGCATTGCAGATGTCACAAATGAACCTGGATGTAACAAATTAGTATAATATACACATATTACGCTAACCCATTGCTCAAAGTGGCTCGAATACCATCAACGGAAGGAATGAATCGAGACAACCACCAAATCCAAAACGAGCCTGGAGATTACACAATATGGATATAAACTCACTGAGGGAGCTTGTATAAGTGTTGATGAAGCACCGCTACATCAGGAGACAGACTGAAATGGATATATTTGTCTTGTAAGTCAACAGTTATCGTCTATAATATAGTATTTACTCCAAGACACTATTTTACCTTTTTTTCTTTTTATTTGAATTTTATCTAGCTTGTAACTCCATTTCTTTCAAGAAAACTAAGACTTTGTGGTAATACTTGGTTAAACGCAACATAAATTATAATCTACGCTTTCTTCGTGGTGCTATATTAAGCATGCATAATTTGGGCGTAGCATATACGTCGGGTGACACACCACGCTATAATCTTCCTCAGGAGAGGGGGCAGATCGACTAAAGAACTGCATGGGATCTTATCGTAATTACGGCGCTCTGTGAATTGTTGATTCCCTTTCCTGCTATGCACCAAACTAATCACTAATCACAAATCACCAAAGGTAGCCTAGAAGCTTGTTTGCTCAGCTTACTAAATCGTTGGGGTGTTGGTGAAAAGTTAGTTTACTGTCATAAATAACCCATATATCTTTGATTTTGATATTGGGGTTGATATGTAATGAAGTTAACCTCCTCTCCATGGTGTGGCCGACAAGATGCTGCTCTAGCATACCCCTCTCCGGATAGGCCATGTGGCACTCGGGGCAGCAGTACAGCGTGCTGCCGTCCAGCGCCGTGGTCAGCCGGATCTCACCCGGCTTGGGCCGCGGCTTCTTCTCCTTGGGTGGCTTCTTCTTCTTCTTCTTCTTGCTGGAGGAGATGGATGGGGTGGGGGTTCCCGACTGGTTCAGCCCGATGGAGGACTGCACCACCACGCTGTTTGTCGACATCTGGAATTTTAGATGTGGTTTAAGATTCTTCCGTTTTCAAAAGAATGTGATAGGAAGCATTTGTATAATATAAAACTAAAAGTCTACCTTCCGCTATCTGATGTCTAAATTAAAAAGCAGAAAATCTGTTTGTGTGTCAGACTAAAAAGCTATTGAATGGTAAGCTATCGGATTCTAAAATTTGTCCAGCTTTTTCTGTCGGAAAATTTATAGGTCGAGGCTACTATCACTGAGCTGTGAAATATCCACTTAAATGCAAAAAAAGACAAGGTGCAATATTATATTGGTTGTTTCATACTTTTCAACTGATTAAAAGAAAAAACAAATTGGAATAAGAGGTCCGAGACTCAGGCCTTGCAGTCATATGTAAACCAAGTATGTACCACATTATTGAGCCCGTTGACATTGGCAGCCGCCGTAATCAGGTTGACCGTGTCGTCCTTCTTGATGGAGTCGGCCGAGTACTTGAGGAAGTGGTGCAGCGAGAGTGGCAGCGTGGAGGCGGGAAGGTGCGACAGGTAGTCGGCAACGGCAGAGCCTGGTGCCGCCAAGGATTGCCATGAGGCAGGCATGGCCATGCCACCACCACCTGGGCAAACAAACGTTAGTTATTATAGGTACTGCAAAATTTAAAAGACAAAACCTTTGTTAACCCTTCTGGTCTATGAGTTTTTGCTGTCATGTTGTAAATAAATGCAAAGAGAAAATTTGGTTTTATCTCTTTCTAACGCTTCTTAAATAATATATTATACCGTAATACCAAAGGAGATAAAACTATTTTTATGAGGCCGTCTCAGTTGGTTCCGGAAAGGGAATGAATCGAATTTACTGCTATCGATGTACAGTGTACTAAAAGGAAGCAATTGACCCTATGGGTTACAAGATAAAAGATAAGATAATTCGAAATTGCACCCCTGCAGGTGTGATAATAAATAACTAGCAGTTAAAAACCAGCTCTGCCGGTTTTTTGCTGCTAGACCCCACGGGCGGCACTTAATTGGGCTTCGCCCAGTGATACTGACATCAGTTAAATTTAATATAATGTACACTCCTCTTCCAATAACAAGATAATGCTTCTCTGGAAGAGTAGTTTTAAATATTGTCATTGTAAATTGTAAACCTTATTACTTATATGTACTTTTTCCTTTATTTTGAAAAATATTGATATTTAATATTATTTATGTAAATAATAATTTAAGCGAAAGTTTGCCAACCGACGCACCATTTTGACAGAACACCGAAAAAATATTAATTCGCGTTTGTTTGTAAGCAGTGTAGACACTGCCAACTTAACAATAAAAAAACATGAAACACAATCGGAAGCCAGAAACGCAAAAATTTAAATATAATTAAAAATATGTAATAATGTGATAATGTGTGGTACTTTCAGTATGGTCTTTATGATTCCTTTTTGAATTGTGTACAGTTTATGTATATACTTAGATACAGCAGATCCCCATCCAATAATTCCATATTCAATACAAGAATGACATAAAGCAAAATAGATTTTTTTCATGTCCTTTTTATTTACCACATTTCTTAAATTTTTAAAGAAATATATAAGTTTTGTAAGTTTTTCCGTGATACCTTTGATATGTAGGTCCCATCTAAGATTTTGATCAATTATTACCCTGAGATATTTTATGCTTTGTGACTTTTCTATAATTAGGCATTATATAGATAATAAATAGAATCGGTCCCAGTACGCTTCCTTGGGGGACGTCATAGTTTAAAAGAAATAGTTCTCTTTTGTTTGCCAATCTGTACTTGTTGTTTTTTCCCATCATCTATATTCCTTATGGCTATTTTTGTTAAATTTTCTATGGCATCAGTGGTACTTAGATTTTCCCGAAAGCCATATTGGGATGGTGATAATACAGAGTGGCGCAAAACTACTGTTATGGTTTGAATGTTTAATAACTTTTAAAATTTATTTATATATTTTTTTTTTATTTCAGAATTTTGTGAAGAAAACTTGGGGAATTTGAAATGGAACACTACACAACAGAAAAGCGATCAACAATTGTTGAATTTCATTTTGAAAATCAAGAGTCAATTGTTTTGACACAGCGTGCTTATCGTCGTTTTTTTAATGGCCTGGTTGCAAATTTTCGACAACATGGTACAGTAAGACACCTTACATGTACCGGAAGACCACGTACGGTCCACACGGAAGAAAATATCCGTGTTGATAAACGTTAATAAACGTGTTGTGGATAGCGTGCAGGACAGTCCAGAAACATCAACAAGAAGACGTTCGGCACAACTGGGGCTATCGCGGAGGTCCATTCAGAGGATTTTGGCCACATTGCACATGTTCCCGTATAAGGTTCAGCTTGTGCAAAAATTGAAGCCGATAGACTACCAACAACGGCTTGATTATGCCATTTCATTCTGACAAAAAGCAGAAGAAAATCGTGATTTCATTAACAATTTGATAATGAGCGATGAAGCCCATTTCCAATTGAATTGTTTCGTAAACAAGCGAAATTGCAGGATATGGGCTACGGAGAATCCAAGTACAGTTCATCAGCAACAATTACACCCACTTAAGTGTACTGTTTGGTGGGGTGTATCGTCTGAAAGGATCATTGGTCCATATTTCTTTGAAATAATGCCATGGCGCCTCAGTTCGGGTAATGGTGCTGAATATCGAACGATGCTGGACAATTTTTTGAGGCCAGCTATAGAAAACCATCCTCAGTTGTGGTTCCAACAAGATGGAGCCACAGCCCACACTGCAAGGGACACATTGGCTCTGTTACGGGACCTCTTTGGCGAACGCATTATTTCGCGTAGAAGCGATTTCAATTGGCCCCACGTTCACTGGATTTAACAGCGCCAGACTGTTTTCTTTGGTGTTATTTGAAAGAAAGGGTATACATAAATAAGCCAGCGACCATACCACAGCTAAAACAAAATATTCGCAATGAAATTCAAGCCATAACACAGGAAATTTTATGAAAAGTTATGCAAAATGTACTGGAAAGAGCACGAATGTGCGAAGCCGAAAATGGCCACCACTTGCAGGATATAATTTTTCACACTTAACCTCTCAGAAAAGGACTTTTATTTACTTTGTGTTCCTTTGCGAACTGTCAAAACGCGAAAATTTTTGTGTTATTCACGAATTTTGTTAAAAGCTTCATAACTCACGTTTTGGGAAACGTAGCCTCATTCTAAAAAATGTTTTGGAAAGATTATGAAATTCATTATCGTATTGTTTTGTTATACGTAAATATTTGCGTGTCTAAATATACATTTTCTGAAAATGTCAAAAATATGTAAAAATCGCTGACCATTATTTCAAAGCTGTGAAAAATGTACTTTTTTCTGAGTATCATAAAGAAATAACACTTTATATATTGAAGAAATATAATTAAAAACTTTTAGTCACCTCAAAATATTAACCGTCCAAACTAAAATATTTTTAATAAATTATTTAAAAACGCAATAAATTATGAACGAACAAGATGACAGATTCAATCGACTCAGATAATGCACCTCTACATTCCATAGATATTCTTGAATGCAGACGCGTAGCGTTATTCATTATCGATACTCTGTTTTTTAAATCATGGCAATCCGTATACTAGTGATGGAAATAAATCGATTTTTGTAAAATCTCGCGCGTTTACGTGAAAAGACGTACTAATGTCTTGACCGCTATTATCATATTTACGTCTTTTGACGTTCTAATGTTCCGAGTGGTTAAGCCAAAAATATTTCCCATTAAATAAAAAAGTTATTACACATTCAAACCATATCTGCAGTTTTGCGCCACCCTGTATTTAGTTATTTTCCAGAAATTTAACAATTTGCTTTTTCATGACAGTTTCCAATATTTTTGAAAAGGAGCTTAAGAGACTTATAGGTTGGTAATTATATATATATCCTTTTTATTTCCATTTTTATATATGGGTATAAATGTGGCTTTTTTAAGACAAGAAGGGAAGACACTTTTAGATATAGAAAGATTGAACAAGTATGTCAATGGGAATGTCAGTTCATTTTGTAAGTGTTTTATTTGAGATTATATTATCTACCGATGATTTATTGGTATCGAGGGTTGCAATTACGCTTCTGATTTCAGTGCTGGCCACTTCAGTTAACTGTAGTTCTTTTTTCTGGTTCACATTTTCATTTTCTCCATGTAAAATGCTATTTGTTAAATGTTGTTTGATTTTCTTTGCTGATTGTGACCCCACATTAGTGAAACATTCGTTTATGTATTTGAGTATTTTGTCAGGATGCTTTGTGAATGAGATTTGTGTATTTTCAATTGTTAATTTGTCTATTTTCTTGTAATTAAGAGAAGATTTTGCATTTGTAATTTCATTAATGGTCTTCATTAATTTATTTATTTATTTACGCCCTAATGGGCTTTTACAAAAGTAGTTAACAAGTAATACAGTTGTGTTACATAGTTTACAATAAATAATGATTTTTGATTAAATTAAGGTAAATTCAAATTGATAGTGTGGATTACGGAAAGCTAAATATGTATTAAGGAACATAGATATGTATATAAAAACAAAAGTGTATTCACTACGGAGTTGTGAATTCATACTTCTCAATAAAGTGATTAAAAAGATTTTGTTTTATAACTAATACGGAATCTTTAAACATGTCTACAATATTCCCAAATTTATTGCAAAATGATGTAGTCTATTTATAGGTGTATGAGCTTCATAGTTGGTTTTAAAATTGTCACAGAAAAATTTAGCACTTTGCCTCGTATTTCTAGTCGGTACGTAAAATTTTATTTTGGCGAGAATTTCAGGGTTGTCAATGGAATTAATAATTTTATTTAAAAGTACAAGGTCAGAGATGATCCGCCTATCTGATAGCGTTATTAAGTTAAGTTGTTTCATCAAAAGAAAATAGTTCATATTTTGAATTGGAATATTCAGTTTAAAGTTAATAAATCTTAGAAATTTGTGCTGTACCCTTTCAATATTGTCAGAATGCGTTTTATACAATGGGGACCAAATAGGCGAATTATACTCTACCTGGCTTCTTACTAAAGAAGTGTACAATGTTTTCAAACATTCAAGTGACTTGAAATCACTCGCCGTTCTGCATATGAAACCAAGCATTTTATTAGCTCCCTTTGTTATATCATTTACATGCAGAGTGAATCTTAACTTTTCATCAAATATAACACTTAAGTCCCTGATCTGAGCGACTGATGTCTATAGTACATTATTTAAAGAGTATTCATAAGTAACATGACTTTGGATTTTACGAAAACGAATAACTTGGCACTTTTGAATATTAAGAAATACATAATGAGTTGATCACACACCAATGATACAATTTATCCAAATTAGATTGTAAAATATGGCAATCCTCTATACTACGTATCATTCTATATATTTTCAAATCATCAGCGGAGAGCAGAACTTGTACATCTTTAAATACACTAACAATTTCATTTATAAATAATAAAAACAGAATTGGTCCGAGGTGAGATCCTTGGGGAACCCCACTTGTGGCTTCGAAGATGTAAGATTCTACAGAATTTATTTTAAAACAAAGCTTTCTTTTACTAAGATAACTGTTGATCCAGATCAATAAGATTCCTTTAATTATTACAACAAAGTCAATGACAGACGTCAAGTATAATTTTGCTCCGTATAAAATAGTGGAATAAAGCGCAAAAAGTTTATTTTAAACATTATATAACTTGTGTATCCGTGCATCATAGTGCGGCAGAAATTCTGGAACTAATTTTATGTATGTACTGAACCGCATTCTTAAGAGGAACTCAAAAAAAAAAAATTAAAACTGAGATTTTAACAAATTATTTGGATGCTCTACCTACATATGGCATATTTACTCTACGTCAGTAATTACCTACATGCATTAAAATTATAAAATAAACTGAGTTATGCTTGCAAACTTGCGAAGGAAAATATTTTTAATTCAACTATTGCCCAATAGATGGTGACAGTGTTTATAAACATCAAAATAATATTTTTTTTTTATAAATAATAGAAATCAAAGTTTTTAGTGCACATAGGATCATTTACTAACCCTATGTCCAAACCAACTAAAAACATGGAAACAAGGTCTAACAAAAAAACCAAAGATGACCCAATATTCGAATTCATCTACTCAAAATTCGAAGAAATGAAAACAATTATGTTTAAAAAAATAGAAACTGAGCTTCAAGAAATAAAAACGTTTAACAACTTTATTAACGATAAATATGATGACATCATTCTTAAACTGTCACAAATCATGGATTCACCAATACAAATAAACAAACTTAAGGAAGAAATGGCAGAAAAGGAGAAAAGATTGGCTACGATGGAGATTCACCTGGCAGATATTGAACAATCAGCCCTGTTAAACAGTATTGTAATAAGCGGCCTTAAATTACAAGAAAACATACCCCCAGCCCATACTGTAACCCAGATCGCTGAGCTCGCAGGAGTTACCATATCACCTGAGGATACATTTAAAATTACAACTTCCAAACCAAATAACCAAAAAAAAATCAGAATTAATTTTGCAGACAACAAAAAAGTACACATTATGTTAGCAGCGAAACATACTGACCTGATAAAAAAATCAACGGGAAAGGAGACCAATACGTCTATCTAAATTCGGCATTAACCCAGTATTACAAAAATTTACCTTGGAACACCAAACAAAGAGCCCTAATAAAAGAATATAAATATCTTTGGGTGAAATCGGGAAAAATACTTATAAGAAAAACTAAAGATTAAATATAGGTTGTCGAAATAAAACATCTTAACGATATACCTACTAAGATGATTTAAACAAAACAAAAACAAAAAAACCCTATAGATACTTCATCTACTCTATATCTTTATAATGGCCTCTTTCACAACGGAAAAACTGATACCTGAACCAATAGTCACCACAAATACCTGCATGTTAAACCATATAATCCAGGACGAGTTACCGATCCTGAACATAATTCATCAAAACATTTGAAGTATTAACAAAAACTTCGAAGATTTCACTGTGCTGATAAATTAATTATATTTAGAACCGGACTTATTAATCCTTACAGAATGTTGGATAAATCCCTCAACATATGTGCATAAAAACATTGACAACTACAAAGTCTTCAATACTAAACTTCACAAAATCAAAACGATGAAGTAATTGTATATTGTAAAAATAAGATGGAATGCAAAATAGAAGAAATCGAACTACAAGACGCAAACTGTTTGAAAGTAAAACTCGATCAAGATACATGCATCTTCGCTATCTACAGATCGCCTTCATCTACAAATTTGTCACCATTTCTTAAATCACTAGACTCCATACTACTTCAAGAACGAAACATCAGGAACTTGTTCATCATAGGGGACATCAACATTAACTCACTGGAAGGCAACAAACACAGGAATACCAATTACTCCTCCTCTCCCACGGGATGACTGCCGCAATAAGGGAACCAACAAGAGTGGATCACAAAATGAATAAATCAATCCCCTCGCAAACCTGCATTGACCACATAATGACAAAAACAAATAAAAAATACTCAATCATACATCAATCCACTATCACTGTACACTTTAATTCTTAACATCCATGCAAAGGAAAATCGACCATCAACTCAAAATTTAACGGGGAATAGACATGTTATAGACTACAACGAACTAAAAAATTCACTACAAACTGAAACCTGGGAATTAATATATAAAGCTGAAGACCTTGAAGATGCTTGGAAATTATTTATTAAACTATTACAATTAAAAATACATAACCACACCTCAATAAAAACTTACAAATATTCACACAATAAAATTATCAAAACATGGATCACACCTGGCCTACTAAAATGTATAAGAAAAAGAGACAAGATCCATCAGCAAGTAAAAAACTATCCATACGACCTTTCCCTAACACGATTTTACAAAAATTATAGAAACATCTGCTCCAATCTTACTAAACCGGCCAAACAAAATTACTACAGATCTAAAATACATCAATCCAATAATAATCCAAAACTTATCTGGCAAATAATTAAAGAAATCACCTACACAAATCAAAACAAAGCAAACCCATTGGAAGAAATCAACACAAAGAACGGTGTACTCTCGCTCAACAAAAACGTACATAAACTAATTAACTACACAAACAACTTTTTTGCAAACATAGGCTCGAACTTAGCGAATAAAATAAACAAACCCCAACACTATAACCCGAAAATAAACAAACACCCAAATCCACAAAGGTTTAAATTTGCTCTAAAACAAATCACTAAACAAGAACTAACACTAATATTTTCTAAATTCAAACCAACATCTTCATCTGGTAGTGATGAAATCACAATGAAAACATTAAAAATCATACAAGATATAATTACCGAACCGATACTCTTTCTAATAAACAAATCTATTACGGAAAGCAGATTTCCATCCCAACTCAAAATAATCCCGACTATTACACCAATCTTTAAATCAGGAAATCGTACAGATATCAATAACTAGAGACCAATCACAATTCTGAACACATTATCTAAAATCTTAGAAATAACAGTTAAAACTCAACTCGTCGATTACCTAGAATCAAATAAACTATTATCACCAAAACAATTTGGTTTCAGAAAAAATTTAGGAACATCCAACGCCATAGCCTTAGTAATTTAATATATTAAAAATTCTCTAGATTCACATAAAAAATGCATTGGAGTATTTCTCGACCTTTCTAAAGCCTTCGACACAATAAATCACACATCTTTTTGAAAAACTAGAGAACATAGGGATCACTGATAATGAACTGATATTCTTTAAAAGCTACATGGGAAATAGAAAGCAAACTGTGAAACTTAACAACATAACCAGTGAGTGTATTAATGTCAAATTCGCGGTTCCTCGAGGAAGAATTCTGGGTCCGATTCTGTTCCTAATTTACATTAATGACCATTAATGACATAGAATGTGACGGAGAAATCATCAGTTTTCCGGATGATACTGTTCTCCTTATAAATGGGAATAATTGGACAGAAACATTTAAGAAAGCAGAAGACACACTAAACAGGATTAAAAAATGGCTAGACTACCATTCACTTACACTAAATGCTAATAAAACCAAATTCATCACTTTCAAAATAAAAAATACAAAAAACTCTGAAGAAAACCTTTACTTGAAAATTCATAGCCCGCATCACTTAAATGAGCATTGTAATTGTCCCTCATTAGAAAACGTTGACCATATAACGTATCTAGGTTTTAAAATTGATGGAAATTTAAAATGGACTAATCACATTAGCTTTTTAGATAATCAAATTAAAAAACTAAGTTATTTTTTCAAAACTATCTGGAATATGCTCATTAAAAAAGACTTAATCAAAATTTACATGGCTCTCTGCCAATCACTGATGGCTCTCTGCCAATCACTGTTAGAATATGGTATTATCGGATGGGGCAGTGCAAATAAAAATATACTAAATCCACTTAAATTAAAACTCAAAAAGCCATAACGAAAATTATACTGAAAGTTCCTGTAAGAACTAGCACTGACGAAATCTTCACCAATCTTAACATCATGTCAATTAAACAACTATATTCTAAAATTATACTCATTTACATTCATAAGTACAAAACCCAAGAAATAACAACAAAGACGTACAATAGAAACACTAGATCTCATGGTCAAAAACTTATCCAACAAATAACTACTAAATACAACTTTTGGGCAAAAAAGCTTCTTATATCATAGTATTAAACTCTACAATAAAATACCACTCTCACTCAAAAACCTCAACATTATAACATTTAAATCTCAAATAAAAAGATGGATACTTAATATAGGGAGATCTGAAATAGAAAATATACTGATATCAAACACAGACTAAAACCGAATCTACTAAACTGCACTATACAAAAAACACTATCTTACTTATTGTAAAATTATTTAAAAAAAAAATTATACTACATGATATATGTTTATAATTAAATTCATATGTAACTTTGTTGTAATAATAATATTCTTATAATTAAATTATAATATGTAAATGAAATCTTCAGCACGGGAAATCCCAGTGAGGATATCATTATCTCTATATGTTACTAAGAAAAGAAGACAATAAATCATTATTATTATTTAATGCCCAAAAGACTAAGGACGGGTTGTTTCGGAGAATCTGAACAATTCATCAAATTTCAACGTTCATTTTCAAGTTCTGTGAAAGATTTTTTTAAGTTCTGTTTTTATTTCAGTTTTGTCAAGCAACTAGCCTACAATGATATAAAAACAGAACTTGAATAAGTCTTTCACGGAACCCGAAAATGAACGTTGAAATTTGATGAATTGTTCAAATTCTCCGAAACAACCCGTCCTTAGTATATGCACAAGAATATGTCTAACTTTATCAAAAGCTTTGGAAAAATCAGTGTATATCGAATCCACCTGATGCTTGAGAACAAGGGAATCAGTTATATAATTTTCATAAATGATCAAGTTACTTAAAAGTGCTTCTACCTGTGATAAAGCCGTGCTGATTGGGTACGATAATATTATTGATTTGTTTTGTAATGACATCTAGGACTGACGATTCAAAGAGTTTGGGAATAGCGACAGTATACATATTGGTCTGTAGTTTGATAAACTAACTAACTAACCATCATGCCGTTTCGCCGCAGGGGTAGGCAGAGAGGACGGACCGCCAAACAACTCGGTCTTGGCACACACTCCTTGCCTCATTCACATTCATACATCGTCTCATACATACTCTTCTATTGTTCTGACTCTTGACATGGCCCTACTCAAGTATCTGATTCACTTGGTCATGCCATGTCTTCCTCGGGCGTCCCCGACTTCTGCTACCATTCACATTTGCATCGTATATTCTCCTTACACTCCTTTCTTCGCTCATTCGCTCTACATGCCCAAACCATCTAAGCGTCCCTTTCTTGATCTTACTCATTACGCTTACATCAGCCTTGCACTCTTTGCGGATCTCCACATTCCTCACACGATCATACATGGTTTTACCACACATACGCCTCAGAGATCTCATTTCAACAGCATTCAATCTACTTTCATCCTTTCTTTGCCAGTTCCATGCCTCACTTCCATACATCAGGGTAGGCACCAGCACTCCATTGTGGACTGCTAACTTCGCTTCTTTGGACAATTTTTTGTTAGCGCCAACTGCGTTCAGTCCTCCATTAATGGAGTTACCTGCATTTACCCTTCTTTCAATATCTCTGTCAGCCTTCCCATCTCTCGTAAACATGCTTCCTAAATATACAAACTCATCCACCTGCTCCAAGTATTCCTCATTCACAGCTATATTGCACACTGTTTTCGTACTCTCTCTTTCAAACACCATTACTTTAGACTTACTTACATTCATCATTAACTCATTCTTCATGCATACTTCGTTCATCCTAGACACGAGACTGCAGATCATCCATACTATTAGCAATCAGCACCGCATCATCAGCATACAAGAGACAACATACTTTCAAATTACTCAAATTCGCGCCCAATCCCACCTCTTTCAATTCTTGCATACAATTATCCATGTATAGATTGAATAACCATGGTGACATTACGCAGCCTTGTTTAACACCTTTTGTGATATCAAACCACCCCGTAAAACCACCGTTCACCCTAACACATGCAACGCTTCCCTCATACAGAGACGCAATTGCCTGAGTCAGATTCGCATTCACTCCATACTTGGACAACACCTTCCATAGCTTTTTCCTGTCGACTCGGTCGTATGCTTTTTGTAGATCTACAAAGGCACAGAAAAGTTTCTGGTTTTTTGCCAGAAACTTCTCGGTGAGCATACGCAATGAGAAGATCTGGTCCATGCACCCCCTTCCACTCATAAAAGCACCTTGCACATCCCATATTTTATCCTTTGTTTCCTTTCTTACCCTTTCAATCAAAATTCTACTGTACAGCTTGCCAACTGAACTTAGCAGGCTAATAGCCCTATGATTCCCACATTCCATATGTGACCCTTTACCTTTGTATAATGGCATGATCACTGCCCTTCTCCAATCTAAAGGCTTGTAAGCCTCCTTTAAACATTGGTTAAAAAGATTGCACAACCATGTGAGAATTATACGGCTACCTCCTTTAAAATATTCAGCAGCAATATTGTCGAAACTGACAGCCTTACCATTCTTCATACACTTAATTGATCTTTCTATTGGAATCTAATGCTTTTATACCCTTTTCTATTGCAGCTATTTTAATGAAACAATGGATTAGGTTAAGTGATTCTTCAAGTGATATATCGTTAGGGATCTCACTATCAGGAATATCCAAATCATAAACACTTTTAAATGAATCTGCAAAAAGATCGACTATGCCTTTGGTACTGTTAGCACATTTGTTATTAAGATACATCGAACTTGGTAAACCACAATAATTCTTTCGTTAAGCATTAGAAAAATTCCACAATCTTTTTGTGTTATGATGAACCTCTTTTTCCATAAGACTAATATAATCATTGTAGCATTTACTGAATAATTCTTTGCATTGCCTTCTTAAGTTAGTAAAACTAGTACAGTCGTTAACGTTTCTAGATTGCTTATACAATTTGTGCATTTGTTTTTTACTGTGGACTGTTTACTTTTAATTCTTTTGAAAACCATATAGGATAAAGTGAAGCCTTAAAATTAATTTTAGGAACATAAAGATCTTGAAGTGTTTAAAAATGAATAAAATTGTTCTACTTGCTCAGTTATATTGTTACCAGCCTTTAAAAATGACCAATCCACATGGTCTAGATAATCAACAATATTTGGGTAGTCAGCTTTAGTAAAATTGCATGTTGAAGTGTTTAAATTCTGCAAATTTCTAGATTCATTTGTAATAATAATATCTAACGCGGGGTGATGTTGATCAAGAGGTAATAACAGTTCGTCCGATTTTTCCACTATTGTCTTTGGGTCACTTGAAAATACAAGGTCAAGCATTCGAATATTAGAGTTATGCACTTTATTTAACTGTGTTAGTCCTAGGAAGAAAGACATGTCCAGCATTTCCTTTGATTTGGCACACTGTACTTCTGTTTTGTTAGCAACCACTTCGTTGTTAATATCGAAGAACCAGTCAATTTTCGGTAGATTGTAATCGCCAGTAATTATAAATTTGGCTTTAGGATATTTATATTTCAGTACATATTTCTACATCCTCGTTGTGGTTCTTGTATATCTGTAGGTCTGACGTTGGTGGAATATAGGTACAAGCGATAATAATTTTACTGGTTGAAATGTTTAGCATTACAAACATCTGTTCAACGTTTTTGTACTTGACTGGTAACTTACTGGATGATATTTTTTTGGATATGCACAGCATTACACCGCCTCCTTATGATTTATTGCTTGTAGTGTGGTTACGATCAAGAGGATAAATGTTGTATTGATTTAGGCCTAATTCCGATGAACTGATATCCTTATTTAGCCAAGTTTCAGTTAATAATAAAATATCGTGTGGAATGGTGGGAGAGATTGTTTTGAGATGTTGTAGTTTGGTTATCATCCCACGAACGTTTTGGTAAAAACAATTTTAGGTGATATTTAAGTTTTTTGGTATATTTGTAACTATTTTTGGAACAGAGTTAATATACTTTATTGTAATATTGGTTTCCCCATCAGCTTTCCTTGTTTCAAACTATTTCCATACATCGGATATTTGTTTTCTTTGCAGCTCCGTTAGATCTTGTTTCATTTTGGTACCATTTGTCAGCTTATATTTATTGAGAAATAATTCCCTAGCTTGGTGCGAATCTTGGAGTTCCACTTTAATGGGCCTGATTTTATCGGTTTTTCTTACGCCAAGTCTGTAAATTTTAGAGATATTTATCTGTAATATACCGTCGATACTTATCAATAACATACTTTGTTGTTGTTATCAGATATCCTGTTAGTTTGATTCTCGACGTCTTTTCAGGGATGTTCAGCAGAATAAGATTTTTAGAACGTATATTTCTTTCCGTAATTTCATTAATTGCGTCACATATTTCCATTGAAGTGGATTGAGACGTTCCAGTGATTGCAGGTTGGTTATTAATAATATGTTTGTATGCAGATATTTCGCCTTCCATGATCCCCATTTTTAATTGTTCTTTGCTTCTTTGTTTCAGGCCAATTGTTCTTTGGTGAATTTATTATTACTGTCGGTAATAATTAAATGGATTTGATTGATTATCTCCTGCGCCTTCATCATGCATTGGTTAGCATTAATATTTTTTATTATTTGGTAAATATGGTTAATGGCACAGCCCTGATTACACTATGAATGATAGGACTTTAGGTACTATACTAGCCGATACACCAAGCACTGTGCACTTTGGCAGCGATGAGCGCAGATACCTACGCCTATGCGAATAACAATGTCAACACTACGAATACGAACAAATATGATTACAGTTTCTACACCAGGACAGTTTGTTGCCAAATCAACTGGCATTAATAACAGATATAATTTTAATTAATATTATCACTATTTAACAGCAGACTTGTATTTTAACTTTGAAAATTGGTGAATTGTAGAACAACACAACTGACAGCTAGAATGTCCATAGACAATTAATGTTATTCCATTCCTCTATTTTCATCTTATAATAGTTTTTGGCTAGAACACTCATTTGGGGTGAAAAGCCATTAAATTTATATATATAATAGTTTTTTTTGACATTACCTATAAAATTTTTGCAGATATTTCTGTATCTTTTGTAATATCGTAGTATAAAAATATCACTTGGATTTAGTTTAACTTTTTTGTGTAATTCGTCTCTTTTTCTAATGCAATTTATAAAGTTTTGAGTTATCCCCGGTTTAACCCTTAGAAGACTAGCAGATTTTGCATGAATTGCCCGCCTGAAACGGCTAGATTTTCGTAAATTACATTTTATACTCACTCCAGGTTTGAAATATTATTTAGCTGTACCTAAAGATTTTACAATGTTTTTATTTATTTTACGGTATTCTTTAATATTGTAAAATTAGTTTGGTTCACTTAATATTATATTTTTACTGGGTTATTTTTTGTTAGATGGAATGTAAATAAAAAATATTACCTTCAAATGACAAAATCCCGGAATGGAACACTCACAGATTGTTTATTTAAGTCGTAAAAATTCCTTTTTTCACACAAAAATGAACCTTTGGCAATCAAGTTATTAAATTTTACGATGAGTTTTATCTACACAGTAATTATAATAAATGTTTTCGTACAATGCAGAAAAATATTTGGCCAACACGCATACACTTGCGCAAGGCCACTTGTCAGCATTAGAAAGGGTGACCACAAGATTGTACAGCGCGACGGGCTCTTTTAATTATTAAAACTTTTCTACAGTGTGATATATACGAATACATGTAGTGGGGCACAAGCAAAGATATTAGAAGAACGAGATATGCTATGTTGGCCGCCGGACCGTAGCCGGAGTACTACCTAATTAGGGTACTTTGAACGGTATCGGGACGTGTACGCACAGAAATCTGTTCTATGTATTAGTGCGGATACCTTAGCGCAAGCGAAGGTGTGCAGTAGTATTGGTGAACAAAACCGGCGACACTCGGCAAAACAATTCCACTCAGTACGAACTGCGCATAGCACATCTCGTTCTTCTAATATCTTTGGGCACAAGGCAACTTGACAACAGTAACACCAATAACGTGTCTGAACTCGACGTTTAGGATTTAGCGACGAATTTTTGCATACGTGACACTCCTGATAAACTGATTTTCTCTTAGAATTTGAAGATGGTGGAACGTCCGAAGGAAAATGTCTGGCAGTTAGCCTCAGCGTATAGTCGCCTACTCGATTTACCTTTTTTACTGACCCAGGAGCATGGTGTTTAGTTCATCTAAGCATTCAAAATCTCCAATTTCACTATCTCCATTTTGTTCTGAAGCTTCCTCTAAGCTCTCCAAATGTTCAGGAATATAATCTTCATCATCACTCATCGAAAAATCAAAATCGAAATCTATCACAAAGTTTTCAATGACGTCTTCATTCATTTTAAGGATTAGAAATCAAATTTAAATAGTTACAACACTCAAATATACAAAACAATAAAATGATCTTAAATTCACAAATAATACCCACAATATAATAATAAATACGAACGAAACACTTCATAAAAGTAAATATTAACACAGAAACACTCCAAGAGTAATAAAAAAACGGACACCCTAATATAACAATAAACAGTGTCCAGCAGAACGGCCAGAAACGCGACACTCACACGGCGAAAGGACAACTAAGACTGTATGCGTGCGCTGAAGATAAGAATCAAGTGAAGAGGGATACAACGTACTTAAAAGTTCTGTTAAAAAAAAAACTATACGTAAAAAGGAGAATCTGTTAAAAGGATGTGGTAGAAAATAAACAACTCAATGCAAAACATTTTTAACCTCGAAGTTTTACTGTTAAATTTACTAAATATTTAGCGATGAACATGACAAATGCTCAAAACTACACTTGTAGTGAGCCGTTCTCTAGGAGAACTTTTCTTCCACTACGATTGTAGTTGGCCGTCTGTGAAGATGTTGGTTTTCGGGTGAAATCTTTTTTTCTGTTGTTTTGGTACGACAAGATAACTAACTAACCATCACGCTGTTTCGCCGCAGGGGTAGGCGGAGAAGACGGAATGCCAAACAACTCGGTCTTGGCACACACTTGTTGCCTCATTCACATTCATACATACTCTTTTATTATTCTGACTCTTGATGTCTTGACATGGCCCGACTCGAGTATCTGATTCACTTGATTGTGCCATGTATGTTAAGTTTGTATAAGTAAGATGTTATAAGTATTACTTGGAAGGGAATGGCCGACAAAGATGTCGATGAGGTTCGCTATCCATCACATCGCCAACCATTCCGTGGCGCAAAAAGGAGGACGGAACGTGATCAATGTCGAATTGACAAGATGCTGTGAGTGATATATTCAATGAATTTACTTCAGGCATTATTAATATCAAGGTTCTCCAATAGGTTTATGCAGTTTGTATTAAGTAACTTAGTTGCGCGTGAGGTTTGATTGAATAGCCTTAAAATGTGTACCCTTCACCCTCCTTTGCCCCCTTGTCCCCTTTCCTGCTAACCCGGGCGAAACGACAAGGAACATTATTATCATTGCATTTTTGGTCTCCGTGAACATTTTCGTGTCATTTGTGAATACCCGCAAAGTGTTAAACTCGGCTGTGATTATTTGGAACATCACATCGTCAAGTGAAACATTTTTACCTGCCCCAGTGAATGTCACTGTTTTTATGTTATGTGAACAAGTGTTAAAAGGAATTGCCTTAATTATATGCAAAATGATTGGTGTAAAAGGAACCAGCGGCTACGGAGGACGAGACCTAGGGGTAAGTTTTTGGCTTTTCCCACTCTCTTCCTCTCTTGTAAACAATATAAGGCAAATTCAATTCGTTTTGTTAAGTCTTTATCGCACTTCCCGCAACCTCCGCACAATTGCGAAGCAATTCTTTTGTTTTTTTTATTTTTATTTTACGTAGGAAACAAACAGTCATTTATATATTTAGCATAAACAGCAATTATTTACAATATTAGACCGATAATGTTCCATTAATTCTAGTCGTTGATTCAATATTTGCACCTATACAATATATTTATAAATGACAAAGAAATATAAAGAATAAACATTATAAGGAATTACAAAATGTTATAAAAACAGTTAAAGACAGTTAGTAGTAATACAGTTTTCGCATGATTATAATAAAAACAATAAAATAAACTAAGATGATAGGATTAATTCACAAAATAAAAAATTAAGTTATCAGTTAGGTAAGTTGCATTTTATATGTATTCAAGTTACACTTGAAAATGTCCACATCTCGTAAGGCATTGTGAGTTTTACTTCAATCCATTGTGTTTCTGTTTTTTGCAGGATAATTGGGTAGGGTAATCCTCGTAATGGATAAAATTGTCGTAGTGGTGTAGAGTTGGTTGATTTAGTTGTCTTACTGAATATGTGGTCAATGCAGGATTTGCTGTCATTAGATACTCGGGTAGGTTTATTTATCATACTTTTAAATCCATGAAAGGCTTATGTTTGTATATATTCAGTTCTATTTGGTTGGCTATCTTCTAATATGTCATCAATAAGGTGTACATTATTATTATTATTATTATGTAATGAGCAGGCAGCATTCTGCTGATGCGCTCATATCTGATTTCACAACAAGTTTGACAGTAATTGAGTTGTTTTAAGTTTGAACTAAGTCCTTTCTTCTCTCCAAATGTGAATCCAATAAAGCTTTGAATTGATTTATATTTGTTGCATCGATGACATGTTGTGGGAGTTTGTTCCAAGCATCCACTACTCTATTTGCAAGGAAGTGTTTTCTAGGATTAGATGCAAAAGGCGTTTTGGTAATTTTTTTCAAGTGTCCACGGAGATTTATATTTTTATTAGTAGTGAAGATTTCTTGGATGCTAGGGCAACTGTAATGTCCAGATAAAATTTTGAAAGTCTCGATCAAGTCACCCCTTTCTCTTCTTTCTTGTAAGGTTGGTAATCTTAGTTCCTTGAGTCTATCTTCGTATCGTAGATCTTTCAGAGCTCTTGGTATTTTAGTGAAACGTCTCTGTACTCTCTCTAAGAGATTTATATCCTTTGCGAAGTAAGGACTCCATATTTGGAAAGCATATTCCAGGAGAGGTCGCACATCTCTCTCTGGTTTCAATCCTGGGATTGGTTTGCAGCAATTTTATCTAATCTCCTCTTCCATTCTTCCCTGTCTTGTGCGGCTCTTTTGACTTCTGCATATGATGAGCAGCGCACGTCCACCAGCAGGTCCTCCAGGTACTCTCGGCGTGGGCGTCCCCTAGAGTTGGTCCCCTCGGTCATACCCTCTATTATGACATGCAAGAGGCCTTCTTGTCGTATAACATGGCCGATCCATCTTGCACGCCTTTCGGACAAGGTCCTGAGCAGGTGCCTTCCTCCTTCGATTCTTTGGAGAACCTCCTCATTTGTAACATGGTCTCTCCAGGAAATTCCTAACAGTCTTCTATAGGACCACATCTCAAAAGCCTCTAGTCTCCGTTTATCTCTTTCGGATAGGCACCATGTTTCGCAGCCGTACATCAAGATACTCCATACATAGGTCTTGATGAGGAGTATTCTCAGTTTTAGGTCTATATTATTGGATTCTATTATTTTCGACCGTTTATTGAATGAAAGCCTAGCCTGATATATACGGCTGTCGACCTCGCTCTTAGACCGACCGTCCCATGTTATTTTGCTTCCGAGGTAGACAAACTCCTTGGTGTTCTTTAGTGGAACTCCTGCCATCTCTACTCTCATCTGATGTTGCGTTCGGCCTACAGTCAGCAGCTTTGTTTTGTCTTTATTTATCTTCATGTTGTAGTTGTTTTGAAGAATGCTTTGCATGGTTGTTAAGGCCTCTTGCAGTTCTTCTTCGCTTTCAGCAACCAAAGCAATATCGTCAGCAAACCTTATCATATCCACCTTTTGCCCGTGTATCTTTACACCTTTTCTGTGACTCATTCTCTCTCTCAAGTCATCAATCGCACTCTGTATATAAGCATTAAAAAGAACAGGTGACAGAGAGCATCCCTGTCTCCCTTGTCTTATACTGGCTTCTTTTGTTTCATTGTCACATCTAATTATAGCGGCCTCATTCTTGTATAGCGCCTGGATTATTCGTCTATCTCTATATTTTATGTCAATTCTCTTCAGAATCTCGAAAAGTCCTTTCCATTCTACTTTGTCGAAAGCCTTCTCCAGGTCTATGAATACGATGAATGTGTTTTGGTTTCTTTTTATTTATTTATTTATTTTTTTTTTTCTAGTAGTATTATTATTCTAGGTCGCACATATGTTTTATATATTTTTAACATCATGTCCGGTGTTAGGTCAAGGAAGGATTTCCTGATTAGATATGTTAGTGAATTTGCTCTTTTCACAATTCCAGCGATGTGTGGTTCCCATTTCAAGTCCTGTGATATGGTAACTCCTAAGTCTTGTTGTAATGTTACTGCTTTTAGAGGTGTTCCATTAAGTTTGTAGGCAAGTGTAGGGTTAGTTTTTCCAACATGTAGGACAGTGCATTTTTCGACATTGAGTTTTAGAAGCCAATCATTTGTCCATTGATATATTTCGTTTAAATCGTTTTGCAGTTGGTTGTGATGAGTGTGTGGGTTGGCAAAGAATTTTGTATCATCTGCAAAGCAGCTGGAGTCTGATTTTATTATAGTATGCAGGTCCGTGATGTACAAAATAAACAGAACTGGACCGAGAACTGATCCTTGAGGGACACCACTGGTCACATTTCGCTCAGATGACAGTTGGTTGCCAATTCGAACTTGTAATTTTCTCTCAGTGAGGAAGGATTTGATCCATTCGAGAAGTCGTCCTCTTATGCCTAGGAATTTAAGTTTAGCCAACAGTCTATTGGTTGGAACAGTATCGAAGGCTTTCTCGAAGTCGAGATAAATTACGTCAGTGGGAATCCGTTTGTCCCACTCGTTTGTCCAGTAATCTATGTTAAGAATGAGATTGGTAATCGTGGATCTTTTTGGCACAAATCCATGTTGTTTGTTTGAGATTATGTCAAGTTTGATCAGGAACGAGCGTATCTCGTCTCGTGGTTTTGCAGATAATACTAGTCAAGCTTATAGGTCTGTAATTTGCTGGTTTGAGTTTATCACCTTTTTTGTAGATGGGTGTAATTATAGCTCTCTTCCAATCTTTAGGGAGTTTCCCATCTAAAAAGGATTGTTGCATAACCAGAGCTATGGGATGACTGAGAGTTGCTGCACACTTTTTGAGAACAATAGCAGGAATATTATCAGGGCCAGTAGCGCTATCTTCTCGTAACCCCTTGAAAATATTCTCAACTGCTGATGGAGTGAATTCTATTTCGCATAGTGAACTATCTACATACACATCTTGACTAATAGTTGGTATACTGGTGTCTGGTTCATTGACATAGGTTTTTTCAAATTGTGTTGCAAGGATGTTCGCTATGTCTATCTCGCTGGTAACTGTTTCGTTAGAGAAGTTATATAGTATGGTTGGAGTAGACACTTTTGAGGCAATCTGTTTCCTTATATAACTGTAAAATGGTTTCTGTCCGCTGTCAATCAATTTTTGCTCAAAGTTTTTTCTGGTATTTCTTAGTTGCGACACAAGTTAGTTATTTTTCAGTTTATATTCTCTGTAATACTCATTTTCAATCTCATTTACATTCCCCATGTGTTTTCTGGATAATCTATAACCATCCCAGGCTTTCTTTTTCCCTTTAATCAATGCTAGTATGCGTTTGTCGATCCAAGGTTTGTTCTTATTGTGGTTTTTATTGCCTTTGGATAGTGGTATTTTTGACACAATCTTCTCTTCAAACATGTTTGTAAAAAAGTTCCACTTTTCTTCAGTTGTAGTGGTTTCCACGAGAGACCACATTATATCACGAGTGCTTAAGGTTTCATTTATTTTATCATAATCTGCTATGTGATAGTTGGGTCTTGGCTTCTTGCCTCTCGGGCCGGAGGATCCGTTGTTATGGCTGGTACTTACTTGTAGAGTTGACAACAAACATATATGGTCACTTTTGCCTATAGGTGCTAGATATTTTATATTAGTGTTTTTTTGTAAATAAAGCTTATTAACGGATTAATATTTGTTATTGCTGGTGATCGATAAATAGCTAGTATTGTTAAAAAAAAATAGGAGATGTACCGGTTAATATGTAGGGGAGAATTTATCCTTTATCCAGCATTCGGTGAGGATAATTATATCTAGATTCATTTTTAGATTCTTAATTAGGATTTGAAGTTCATCGAAATTTTTGTTGATACTTTGTATATTTTTATTTAAAATATTAAAATTGTTTTTCAAAGTTAACAGTCTATCTGGTTCATTTGTAATAATTGTTTCCTTATCCATTTTAGGAGTACTTGAATACGGTTGGTTCAGTTAGGTATTTTGTTAGATTAATTTATCCAAGTCATCTAGATGATTAATATAAATAACCATTATTTTTCCATTTTTAAACCATTCATAATCGTACTTTTTTTCTTTCGCCAATTATTTGGTTTTCCATAGCAACTCCTTTCGATAGGGACTTATTATTTTCCCTTTTTTTATATATTTTTTCACTGGTTAACTCTTTTAGTAAATCGAGGTCAAGTTCCCTTTTTTTTAGTTAGAAGAATATCTTTTTGTTTTATGTCCGTAAATTTTACAAGGATTTTAAGTGGAGCATTAATTCTTCCATCCGTGGATCTGGTTGCACTGCTGATATAGGCGTGTTTAAATGTTAGTCCTGCTGCAGATGCGACTTTTTTAACAATGTCCACCAGCTGCTCTCCGTTTTTTTGTGGGATTCCTGCTATTTCCAGGCTGTCAAGTTTTGAGATGTATTCCATTTCATCCAGTCTGAGTTTTAGTTTTTTAATTGAAGATTTTTTCCCTGGTGATCTTTTTTTATATTTTCAAGTTTATTTTGAATTTTATTATTGTGGCTATTATTCAGATCAAATTATTTCATCGTATTGAGTGCTAATATATTCAATACTTCTTATGGATTCCATATTCTTTAGACTCTATTGTATTAATTATATCTTTTTTCAATGATTCAAATTTTTTATCTATATATATTCAAATATTTTTTCTATGTTTGGTTTTTCCTCCTTTTCGATGTTATATTTATTGCTGCGTGTATTTGACATTTCATAGTTCTCAAAAAAATTGTGTTCAATATTGCCCCACTTTGCTCAGAATTTAAAGTTGCCTCCTGTTGTAGTAACAGCCAGTACAGAATTCTGGTAATGTTTTTGTCTATGACTTATTACTTGTCAAATGTCACTTGTCATGCTAATTTCAAGATTTTTATTTTTAAGTTCACGATTTTAATAAGTTTATTCCCACTATAATTATTTATTATTTGTAATACAATGCACTTTTTTAATGTGTTACACTTTGTTTGTTTACGAGAAGCACAATGTAGATCACGATTTTTAGCACTTTTTGTAGACTGAAAATCTTTGCTTGGTCATTTATAAACTCCATAGAAATAACTAAAATAACATAACCCAACCTAACCTATAATAAGTTCACGATTTTAATAAGTTTATTCTCACTATAATTATTTATTATTTGTAATACAATGCACTTTTTTAATGTGTTACACTTTGTTTGTTTACGAGAAGCACAATGTAGATCACGATTTTTAGCACTTTTTGTAGACTGAAAATCTTTGCTTGGTCAATTATAAACTCCATAGAAATAACTAAAATAACATAACCCAACCTAACCTATAATAAGTTCACGATTTTAATAAGTTTATTCTCACTATAATTATTTATTATTTGTAATAATAATAATAATAAGTGTTTTATTATCTTTTTTTTGTGTAACAAATAGATATAATGATATCCTCACTGGGATCTCCTGTGCTGAGGATTTCATTTACATATTATGTATAATTTAATTATAAGAAAATTAATATTACATCAAAGTTACAAATAAATTTAATTATGAACAAATATCATGCAATATATATATATATATTTTTTTTATAATTTTAAAATAAGTAAGATGTTTTTTTGATATATATATATGAAGTGTTTTTTGGTATAGTTATATATATGAAATGTTTTTTGGTATAGTTCAGTTGATTCTGTTTTAGTCTGTGTTTGATTTCAGTAAATTTTCTATTTCAGATCTTCCTATGTTAAGTATCCAGCTTTTTATTTCAGATTTAAATGTTAAAGTGTTGAGGTTTTTGAGTGTGAGTGGTATTTTGTTGTAGAGTTTAATACTATGATATAAGAAGCTTTTTTGCCCAAAAGTTGTACATTGCCCATTGTTATACAATGCACTTTTTTAATGTGTTGCACTTTGTTTGTTTACGAGAAGCACAATGTAGATCACGATTTTTAGCACTTTTTGTAGACTGAAAATATTTGCTTGGTCAGTTATAAACTCCATAGAAATAACTAAAATAACATAACCCAACCTAACCTATAATAACCCAATCTTACCAAACCTATCATAACCCAACCTAACCTTACCTAACCTATCCTATCCTATAATAACCCAACCTAACAAAACCTATCCCAACCTAACCTATATTAACCCAATCTAAAAAAACCTAACCTATAATAACCCAACCTAACCTAACCTAAAATCAAAACGTTTTATTTAAAACAAACTCGTATTAAGCGTGGGCAGCGATCACGAATAATTGCCTAAATGGGTAAAGGTAAATTAATATATATCAGATTAGAGATTTGTTTACAATCAATTATTATTAATTATATTTAGATTTTTGCGTTTCTAGCTTTCCATTGTGTTTCATGTTTTTTTATTGTTAGGTTGGCAGTGCCTACACTGCCTACAAACAAACGCAAACTATGCGCGAACTTCATATGGCAAATTTACGGATAAATAAAATATTAAAAATCAAAATATCAATATTTTTCAAAAACGTAAATGCAAAAATTATTGTTTATTGTCATTAAGTTAAATCAAATGTTTTTTTTTTTTTTTTTAATGCGTATTAAAAACGGTTATTCAGATTATTATTATTGGCACACAGTCTAAAATCACACTAAATCTACATGCCAATAAATAACAACTATTTATTGACAGTGATGATTAGTATAAAGAATTTCTACTTATGAGCCATGTTTTCAGCATATAGCTGAATCTATTTTGGAATTCACAATTTTTTATGTTACTTTGGCACATTATATTCTAGGATTCTCTGTCCGTATTTCCACTGATACGAAATTACATAGGCTAATATTTAAATTGAAGTAACTTTAAGTATTAGGTATATAACATGGACTATTTATGTCCGTGACATACGGCCACACATTCTTCATATAAAGAAAGAGGAATGCTCAGTATCTCTTTGAGAGATAGAAATACTAATGAATGGATTAGGAGCAAAACAAAGTATATTACATAATAAGTCATTGACTTTGGAATTGAGTTTGCAGTATTGAGCCACTTGCAGCAAATGTCAATCAGAATTTATCAGTTTCCGCTCTCTCATCCATTGATAATGATTTGGATGATGAAAATAGAAAAGAATTACCCAAGAAGTCAGAGTTGCCGTTGGTGGGCGTCCTCTCGCGGATGTCGGAGCGGCTCTCCTGCTTGATGCTCTTGCCCGAAGAGTTGTGCTCCTTGGACTCGTGCACCACCACCACCAGCTGCTGCTGCGAGCCCGCCGCCTGCTGCAGCTGTTGGAGCTGGTTCTGGTTCTGGGATGCTGGAAATTAAATTCATATATAGGTGTTGTATTGAAGACTCTGTGTGTTAACTCCTTCCTTTCCTCAAAAAAACCCTCTACACAGCATCGCCGAAGATGACAGGCCCTGCGGGAATTTATTTTCCTCAGGGCCTCCTGTGTGGAGTTAACATAAAAAAATGATGATAAGCCGTGATAAAAAGTGATTCCAAAAGATCAACAATTTGAAATATGTTTTTGTTTATTAATCACATTTATTTCACCAAAATCATCTTTGGGGAAGCTGTGTGAAGAGAATTTTTTTAGGAAAGAGTGAAAGGAGGGAAAATGGGACTTAAACATCACAAAATTAAACAAAATCGTACATGATCGGTTCTGCTTCGGAAGTGTTATTTAATTGGGGAGCTCCTCAAACTAAACAATGCGTGCTATGTCAGCTACCGTTCCATGTGACTTCTCCACTCTCCTCCGCTTACATGAAGTTGGTTGCTCTCGGAGGCGGGCACTATCTTTGCCTTACTAGCGAATCATTGTGCCGCGTTGTGTAATGTGTAGTGGCTTGGCGAGCGTAAATCCACATATGCAGAAATTCTGGTTTTGTCCTGACATTTGGGTGACTATTTCAAAATCAAAAAAAGCTTTAATATTATCACATCGCCATGTGTGCACACCTCCATATTACAATGGATTTTGATAAAAAGATTTTTAAAAAAAAACTCTTAAAAAGTTATTCATAAAATCATAAGTAAGAACTTTTCCTCACCTTGCTGTTGATGTAATATGGTGGCATTCATCATGTCCTGGTCATACTGGCCCTCTCTGTTTCCTTTATCCCTGTCCCCCTTCAGCTGTTGTTGCTGCTGCAGGGTCTCCGAAACCCCCTGCTGTTGAGAGTAGGGCACGGAAATCTGCCCCGAGTACTGGTGGCTGAGGTTGTTCAGGCCTGAAGAGGAGGTGGTTGCTGTTGTTATGGTATGGTATTTGCCGCCTGTGTTAACTGGAGTTAAGAGACAAAACATTTTTTTTTATCCTCCCCATCCTATAATGCCATAAGTTGCTATTGAATCAAATGGAGCAAAATAAACACTTCTTAAAGTTTTTATGTCAAGGATTGATCGAAGAGAGTAGAAAATATAGCATGACTTCCGTAGTCTCTTTGTTATGGAGCTAATATGGGCCTCCCAACGTAATTGGTTATCTATAATGACACCTAGGTACTTCATTTCATTAGTCCGTTTGAGAATTGGGCATGCACAACTGTTATTAAGAGATAGTGGAGATGCATCTAGGTTTTGTGAGCAAGTGTGAATGATTAATTTAGGAAGGTTTTCTGGGAGCTTAAGTTTACGGATTGAGAAATGTATGAATTGAGTTTTTTGAACATTTAGTGTGAGGAGGTTAAAGTCTAACCATTTTTTATTTTATTTTGTTCAGTCCACAATTAGCTGTCTCTATTAATGTTTTACTTGTAAATATTATAACCGTATTGTCTGCGCAAGATATTATATTACCGTCGATGTCCAAATTCAATAAGGAGTTCATATATACGAGAAATAGGAGATCGGTAAATGTTTACTTTTATATTCCTGATTGGAGTGAATGACAGTTGTTTATGATCCCTGTGTGAGGTAGTTTTTAAACCACATCAGGGCAGTACCTTCTATCCCAATCTGTTGTAGTTTTTTTAGAAGAATGAGGTGTGAAATTGTATTGAAGGCTTTAGACAGATCTAGACAGACAGCAAGAGGTTTATTGCCTCCATCGAGGTTATCAAATATCAGTTTGGTAAAGGTTGCAATTGCATCTGCAGTACTACGATCTTTGCGACAACCATACTGGTTATTTGATAGGAACTTGAGGAGTCTTAGTTATACTACTTTTTCAATGATTTTGGAAATTGTGCTCAATAGGGATATTGGCCTGTAATTATTATGGGAGAATCTGTCACCTGATTTGAATATGGGGATGATTGAAGCATGTTTGAGAGAGTTTGGGAATATGCCAGATTGGAGGCTTGAGTTTATAATATGCTGGAGAGGCTTCGCAATAAAAACTTTCAGGTGCTTAGTAAGTTTAGTAGAAATGATTTCTATTATTTCTAGTTTTGTGGCGGGAGTGAAAATAAATGTACTCTATCTCAAGGGGGCCAGGGATATTTTTTTAGCAAGGTCATGTTCCGAAACATTATATCTGGCCACAATATGATTGGAAAGGTTAGGACCGATTGAAGTAAAAAATTCATTGAAATGGTGTGCGATTTTTTCAGATTCACTTCATTCTTCACTGTTAATCTTATTGATGGGTGTTGTCGTTTGTTTGGTGTAAGATATGTCCTTAATAATATCCCTTTTTTTTGTCATTTTCGTCATTATTGATTAGTTTTTTATAGTAATAATGTTCCTCTTCTATAGAAGCTGGCGCTTGTGTCTAGAAATGGCCTTTCTCTGGCCTTTGAAGTAATTTTTTTACACACATTTCTGTATTTCTTATAGAATAAGTCAGATTCGTAGTCGTCAGGATTATTTTTACAGATTGCGTGAAGTTTATCACGCTTGCGGATAGAATGAATTATACCAGCAGTTATCCAAGGTTTGAGTTTAGTGTCACGGCGTTTAGTTTTGTGAGTTGTGTCGGATGTGGCATTGGTTAAATGGTTATGTAGTGTGTCGACAAGAGATTGGCAGGAAGAGTTGGGATCATTCTGTTTGTAAATATTTGACCAAATTTCCTGAGAGACCAGTTGAAATGGTGTATTATAGGATATTTTCTTTTGTGAGATTTCACCCGGCGGCGGTTTGTGTATTTTGTGCGAAAGAGAGGTTATGGTAGCGTAGTGGTCTGTGACCGTGCATTGGTATACAAGGGATCTAGTTTTTTTATTTACATTTTGAAAATACATGATCAATACAACTTGCTGACGAGCCACATACTCTGGTGGGTGCTGAGATGGCTGGGACGAAACCTTGTAGAGTTAGTAGATTTATATATTCATTCGCTTGAGGATGAATGCAATAATAATATTTGCATTGAGATCACCAATAATAAGGATATTATCACAATCAGATAAGGAGTGATTTAGTGAATTTAGAAAAGGGGTTATGTTAGATGTGCTAGGTTATCGATATATAGAAAAAATGGTTACGTGTTTATCTATAACAATTTTGAGACAGTTAGAGTGATGGGTTACGATTTCGTTTACTGAGAGAGATATGTGTTTTTTATGTATATAATGTCTCCATCATTTTGAGTTAGGTTATTCTGTGTGTTGTAGTGTGTGCAGTTTATTATGTTTCTAGGAATATAATTTTCATTGATCCAACATTCACTTAAAATGATTAAAGTCAGAGGTCAGGTCTGTGATTGCTAACAACAATTCATTAAAATTTCGGTTTATGCTTCGGACTTTCATTGCGAATATTTTTAGGGCAATAATATTTGTTGAACTACGAGAGCATTGTTTGTCTCCATACACGGAAGTATAGACAAGTTATCTAACTGATCAGCTATTTCCACTATTTATAATGTTTGAAACAAAATTAAGATTTAGGTTAAATATCAAGCAATTACCGTACTTTTGGCAACTGCAACATATTACAAAAAAATTACTTTAGATGTTGGTTGAATAAAAAAAATGGTAAAGGTTACGAATTCCGCTTCACTCTTAATACGCAATATTTCACTTTCAAATAAATGGGTTTAGCTTTATTAATTCAAAACATGATTTATTATGTCGGGGGAGACGGAAAAATAAGCACTTTTAATTTTAATTTCGTTTATTAAGTCACTTACGCGATATGTCACACGAGATTTCAAAGAAACAAAATAATGTGACATTTGCCGGAAATACCACAACTAGTTATTTACCTAGCCAGTGCGCGGGTTAGGTACAGTACCTACCTACTAACTAATTCAGTTAAAGAAAATAAAATCTTGAAAATATTAAATTAATATATATATATAACCTAACCTAATCTAACTGTGATTTTCTATAGCAAAAAATGCCCCTTTAATAACGCCTGCTCGCGTCCCCTTTAGAGTTACATCCCAGTTTTCAAATAGTATGTGGGCTACGCTAGGTTTGTATAGACTGGTTTGTGATTTAATTCTAATACCTATTATCCATGTTCTAACCTAACCTAACCTAAACGGAATACGTTTAATCACATTTTATTCTATTTGTTTGTTATTCGGGTTATTTTATTTAATTATCTGTTGATTATTTGTTATAAATAATACATTGACTTACATATTAATATGGATTAATTATACACGATGATATTATTTATTTAATATGGCAATACTAATTTTTTTGGTTGGCAGCAATATCTATGAAATATTTTGTAGGTATGAATTACGATATTATGAATATAATCCAACTCTTGATATGAACATAGTCGCTTTCGGCGGCGCCGCATACTAATTGACATATCGCGTAAGTGACTTAATAAACGAAATTAAAATTAAAAGTGCGTACATTACCGTCTCCCCCGACATAATAAATCATGTTTTGAATTAATAAAGCTAAATCCATTTATTTGAAAGTGAAATATTGCGTATTAAGAGTGAAGCGGAATAGGAGAAAATTAATAAAAAAATCACTGCTAAGTGTTTTAAAATAGGTGTGTACCTTTATATTTTGTGTAACATATAATACATGATCACTGTAACACTTGGTATTGTTGTATTTAGTTCTTGATTTAGTTTTGAGATATACTTGTACCTCTCTGGCAGAGCTCACACCTACATGACTGTGATGCAACCACAAGTAGTCTACAGATATGCTACTCTTTAAAGCTGATTTCGGTACACTGCGCTACCTGAATTATACTTGATAATTTGTTCAAGTGCAGCCGTGGAATTTATAAAATGTCAAGTGACTCTAGCGACGAAGACAATAATATCGTTCTTCTTTATATACAAGCATAAAAACTATCTAAAAGAAGATTTTGGGTTCACCCATACAGTGAAATAAATATTAATAAATCTTTTCTAACATACTCTGGTAAATTATAGTTACATAAACATTGATATTTTCTTACCTCCAGAACAAATTTAACATTCAAATCATGTTCGGAAGTCATTTCTGTCAAACGAGTAGTAGATGATGCAACTCAAGTAGCGTGCAACTGATGTCAAACTAACTGTACTAATACTAGCAAAATAATATGGCAGGTATTCACAACGGCGCATATGCTATGCGTAACTTGAGTCGCTTGTGTACGAATGGACTAAGACCATTTATGGTGGGTTCATAACCCCACGAGGGTTCAATGAACTGAATGAAATTTGTGTGGGTTTTTTTAATTATTAGAATTTCTCTTTGTATGGCTACTATTCCAGTCTTCCTCTTCCTCTTTTCATTCTCCTACCAATCATTTATTTCAGCAAGAACTTTCCTCAAATGTTGACAATGCCAAAGTCTCAAATTAATCATATTGACAGGTACAAAATAAAACACCTTTTTTACGGATCAAAATAATTATCAAACAACATCTTTATCCAGAATGTATTAATTTAATATTGCTGAAATTGTAAATCCCCGGTAAGTGGGTACTTGAAATGAATTAAAATACACAATCAAATGCAGATAAAAATGTTGTCAGTGTATATCAAAGTAGGTCAACAGAAATAGCAATTGGTGTGTCATATAACATGAATGGGATTTGTTGATTAGATTGTGACTTCCGCACCGGTATTTACAACATGGCAAGGAAATAATAAAACTTGGACACCAACCTGTATGCATGATGCTGTTCTGCTGGGCGGCGTTCCCCCCCGAGTTGGGCACGTTGTTGAGGCTAACCACCACATTCTCCGCCTGCCGAAACTTGCCCACATTGACAGCCATGCCCAGCGATGTGTGGTGCTGGTTGAAGTGGCTGACGTTGTTGGCGTGGTAGCGGTTGCCAGAGTCCTGACTCTGCACCAGAGCGGTGGCGGTGCCATCATGAGTGAACTTGGCAGCAAACTGGTGTATCGTCGGTATTGTCGCGGGAAAGTGGCCCGTAAATGGTGAAAAATTCATTGTTGTCAAATTACATCTAGTTGCCCTGCGGATAATTAAAAACTTTAATTAGCCTTCGGCCTATCCCAATGTTAAAGAGGTCATCGATTTTTCGCATCTCGTAAACCGGAACCGCGCACATTTTCGTAATATTGCGATAATTTTCACTATCGGCGTAAGTAAATACACGAAACTTTCACACCTTTCGCGGACACGAACGTTTGACGGCAATTAAGGCGTCCGACGGAGATGGCAAAATGCGCAACCCCCGCCATTCGACCCCATCCCCGGTATATTAGACGGTTGTTTTTTTATTTTTACCGGCGTTCATTTACGCCAAACTGACGATCAAACTGGCCAACAAGACACGGAGACCGATTTTATACACGATTAAATATTTATTGTCAAACTTACCATATTATTTACACCATTTTCTTTTGTTTCCCTAGATTTTTCCACTGTGTTTCTAACATAAATTTGAGTCAGCAAACATCTGCCCCCCGCAAGGGGCATCTTGTGTCAAAGGGATGAAACTATTTTTGAAAAATGGCGGCAATTCCACGCGAGATTTATTGACTTGCAAAATTATAATTTTATCTTATTTTTAGAACCCGTTATGTTATTTAAACATTCAAAATATTTAATCCAATCCTCCATTCATATATTCCGACAAAAACATTAACTTTCCCGCTTTTATTAAGCGGGTAATAGCGCTAATAAAAAGGTATGTATTTCTGTTTGTCATATTCATCGTCAAGGTCATCACACCACCCCACCGGAAAGGAAATTCAACTGTCCTCACAACTAAATATTGTAAGTGAGGTAGGAACTGTACTAGTGTGGAATAGGAATATGTATATTATTACAATGTATTTCAAACAACCACTACACCACACCCCATACCATCTCACCCATATATCAGAGGTGTTCAAATTAAGAAACTAGATATCTTCGAAATATTTCGGCACTATGAAAATTCAATCTTGATTCTGTACATTGAATCACTTGAACGCTGTATTCGGCAAAATCCTATGTATTGTTTCATATCAAAAAATGAAACTGTATGGTATTTAAAAAAAATACATTAGTTTATTTATTAATTTTCGAGAAATCGACAGTTTACATTTATTTCAGTCTGTACATAAGTATTATATAGCCAAAATAAAACCAATTATGGATTTCCCCCTTGTGACTTTACCTCTACCTACTGAGTCAGCATAATAAGGAATGAGTAATTTAAATTTGTAAGAAAGGAATATGAAATCAAAAATTTATACAAAACAAAAGATTATACAAAACGAAAAATTTATAGCCATGGAGAGAGGTTTTAGATATAGGTAAATCAAATCATAATAGAAATATAAACAATCATAATATATAACCATCGGAGAAATATTATGTTATGGACCTCTTGTATTTGGTAAGTTCGCAACTGAAAATATCCACCCTGGATAATAGGCTATTGTAATTATTGCATAGTCTGTTCAGGCAAGAATTCTGCTTAGAGTTCGTTTTGCACTGATCCACCCTGAACAGGACATCAGAGCGGGTTGAACGCGCAGGTACATTGAATTGAATCTTATTTAGCAACTCTGGGCATTGAATATTATTGTTAACTACTTTATACAGGAATAGTGCATCCTTATGATGCCTCCGTACACTCAGTGAATCGATTTTAAAGTATGAAGGTGCCTCTGCATAATTATTATATCTTAAAAATGACTTGTAACAAAGATATTTTAGGAATTTGTTTTGAATTGCTTCGATTTTGTTTATGTGGATTTTGTAAAATAATAGACCAAATAACTGATGCAAACTCCAGATGACTTCGTACGTAGGCAAAGTAGAGTTGCTTAAGATATCGAAGCAGAGAGGTTTTGCGAGTGTTTCGGCGCAATTAGCTATAAATTATGACGGAATGTCATCACACCCCGCGCTTGTCTTTATGTCAAGAGCTTTTATTTATTTTAAGACTATTTCTCGTTTGAATTTAACCATGGTGATATTTGTGTTTTCTGGTATGTCGAATGCAGGTAGTTTATTATCGTTTATGTAAACTGATTGGAAATATTACATATTATGTCTTTAGCATTTTCTGCTTTTTTTATCATCTAGGTGCATCGTCCTTCGAAGAGACGATTGTGTTTTTTTTTATGTTATTGAAATGATTCCAGAAGATTTTAGGATTACCATTCTTGTTACTTTCAGCAGTATGTTAATAGTTAATGTAGAGTTGTTGTGCAATTCGTTTTTGTCTAGATCTTAAGAGTGAAAACGTTTGGTAGTCACGTAAATTTTGAAATTTTTATGATATTTATTTTTTTCTTTAATTATTTTTATAAGAGATGATGTATACCATGGTGGATAATTTTTTGCCGGTTTAGTTGGTACATAATTTATTTTAATATTGATCAATATGTTGTAGAAGACGTCACTTGCGGGTTGAGTATTCAAATGGTTCAGTTCATGATCCCAATCAATTTCGTTAAGTTTTGTGTTTATTATTGAATAATCCGCTTTTATGAATTGTAATATTTGTTTTGTGTTACCTAGTTTTAAAGTTTTTATTTTTTTAGAAAGAATCGAGATTAGCAGTGTTTTATGATAAACATCTTCTGGTACTAATGAGACATTGTTGTGCGTAATTTTCAGTATTATATTGCTTACAGCTAAATCAAGAATGCGATTATTCTGATAGTATTATTAAGCTAACGTCTGGACGGTTTCGGCCCTCTGATTGGTCTAATTCAAATCTTATGTTTCGTAAATTCCGCATAGCCTTCGCGCAAAATAAATAAATCGGGGGTCTGCAGGCAAAAAACGACCTGCCCCTCAATTTTAACCGACCGTAAGGTTCATTTCGGTTTGCAGGCCACCAGGCCGAACAGGCCTGTTCGGTTGACCGGACCAGAAAAATTAACACCCGATTTCACACTGAAATAGGATCGCCTCATGTAATACGTGATTTCATAATAAAACATATATTTCTTAAAAAACATAAATCACTTCTTTTAAATATTTTCCCACTTAAATGGTCTTTCCCGTCTAACAATATTGTAATTCCTAATTCTTATAAACCCCACCCACTCTTACTCCTACCCCCTCCTTTCGCTTCTTTTTTCCAATTGTAATCTATATTTAATTTTTGATTTCAGTGCTTCAGTGAATACGGTGTATACTTACTCCTGATGAGGTGAACTTCGTTCATGAAACCTGTAGAGGTTGTATATAATAAAGTGATGTAAACAAAGTTATTTGTGTTTTAATAAAATAAAGTTAAGTAAGATTACATTATTTAATCCATTTCCGTTGTATATCAATGCATATGTACGCAATAAAATTTCAACATTAGATTTTAATAAGCTATTATTTCAGTATACTTTGTTATAAATTTTAACTTTATTAGACACAGTAACAGTTGATATCAGTTGGGTAAAACTTTACCTACAACTACCATTTTAAATACGCCTTTAAAAAAGAGCAAAAACATTTGATTCAACTTTTAACTTGGGTTATTATAAGTTAGATAAGGATAGATTATGTTAGGTAAGGTTAGGTTAGGTTAAATTACGTTAGGTTAGTTTAGGATAGGCTTGGTTGAAGTTAAGTTGAATCAAATATTTATTTGTTTTTAAATGCGTATTAAAAACGGTACTTGCAGGCAAAGAATTACCATCAGTTGGAGTAAAATTAACACATTTTAATTAAAACGTGTTAAACTCATCGCACAATTACGCTTCTTTTATTCATAAACACGGGTACAATTAATCAATATGTAATAATCTATTATTTCAGTCAACTTTGTTTTGTTTTTTATTTTTATTTTTAATTCTTTATTTTGGCTTTCACCCATTAGGGGTGATCTTGGCCATTTACAACTAACATAACGTAACATATATAAACCAAACATAACATAAACATAACATAACATACTTAACATAAACGGAACAGAGTTGGTAACAGTAGGATATCACAAAATTATAAAAATAGGAACCTGTGTACAATTGGGCGCTTTTCGTTATTTAACCAAAGATTTTTCTAAAATTAGTAGCGTTTTTTTTAAACAGAACTAAGAAATTGACAATCTTATAAACAAACACAGCATATGAGAGTAAACAAATGTGATTATAAAATATAAAGATAAACATAACACAAACATACCATGAACATAACATAAACATAACATAACATACACATAACATATCATAAACATAAACCTTAACCTACCATAAACATGACATAAACATAACATAAGTACAACATAAACATAACTTAACAAAAACAATACAGAGCTGGTAATAATAGGTAATTACAAAATTATAAAAATAGGAACCTGTGCACAATAATAACTGTCTTTAATTGCTGTGACAAACTATACGATATTGATTTAACTTATAGACATTGTTGTAACACATATTTAAGCACTGCAAGTCTCCTAAGAGAGCAGATTATATTAGATAAAATTAATACAGTTAATATCAGTTGTAGACATGTAGTGAATAATAGTGTTTCATTTGAAAAAATAAATACGTACAATTTCATTTATTCAAACAACTGTCATTCTTATTATGCCTAAATTGAACGGATTATTATTCATTAACTCCTTCCTGTTCTGTGTTTTTTACAATATAATACTCACATTATCTCTGTGAATGACCTAATATCTACCTATTAAATGTAACTGTTGTTAGTATCACTTAATTTGGACGAAGCCCTACTAAGTGCCGCCAGCAAGGCCCGCGGAGCGGGTTTTTAACTGCTAGTTTATATTATTACTTTGAGAGTTATATTGTTTCAGATTATTAAATGACGAGTTGATGGCTTCGGTGTCCATATAGTCACCGTTCTCATTATTAGTGAGGTAGATTGTAATCTTCTACCATAATGAAACTTTCATTATTGTTATCTGTGATAATTTGTGATGCTTTGTTTATGTGTGACATAATATTTATGAGGTGTTTATTATCTGGTGGGATATAAGTGCATATGTGATTTTTTTTACCAGCAAGTGAATTAGTTACCCACACGTCTTCCGCATCAGAGCCCCATTCTATTTTTTTTATCAAAAATATTTATTTTTTACTGCAATTAAAACTCCACCACCGCGATTCTGATTGAGGTTATGATAATCTCTATCTTGTCTGGAAACGTGGTATCAAGATACCTTCAAGAAGCGAAAAGTTCATTAAAGATTGAATTGTTTAGCCATGTTTCACTGAGACATATAATGTCGTAGTTGTTTAATAGTAAATTTTGAAGAAAAGTATTTGTTTTAGTTCTGACACCTCTTAAATTTTGATAATATAGCTCTAAAGATTCCATTTACAATGCAGTTAATATGAAAGTTGCTGATATGTTTTAAGCGTTTTTGATGGAAATATCGTATTTTTTAGTTTTTCTAGATCGTTATAAGAGTTTATTCAATAGTGATCTGAGTTTTCATTTAGTCTAACATAAATTTTACAATTTTTAATCCAGCAAAATTTGAATTTATTAATTTTGGTAAACTCTCTGACCTTTTTTGTAGAGTACTTTGCTATATTTAATTTTTTTTTAATAAATACACATTTTCTTTTGACTATCACACTAGGCTAGTGCCCATGTGTGCTAGTCATATGTTAATATTTATTTATGAGTTAAATGTTCATTAGCATTGATCTGATTTTCAAGTTAATATCCTCTGCTGTTAAGCCCCGCCGGTTGCTTAGGTCCGGATTGCTGCCATGATGTCATCTTTTTGTTTTCTGCACTTCAATTTAAAGATAATATTTCGCGGTTTTTCTTCAATCTTCTTCTTGGGGGTTACTCAGGTGGAGATAGGGTGGCTTATTCGATTTCGCTAGGATTTACTATTTTTAATTCTGAGTAGATGCTTTTGATAATCTCCCCCAGGTATTTTTGTTTTTTTCTGGTATCCCAATGATCTTTACGTTATGCGTACGTGTTGTTCGTTAGCATCCTTTCTCCATCCATCTTGAGAAAATGTGCCGTAAGTAAAGATGCCTTATAGCTCATTTTCGCAGGACCGCACTTTGTGAGTTGGAGCCTTGGCGTCCTGGGAGAATCTGTTAACATTTCTAAGATTTATTTTTAAAATAATATTTTAGGCTGATGAATAGCACAATATGATCTTCCCTAGGTGCCTACCTAAGAAGGATCATATTGTCTATGGCCGCGCTTTTTTTATTGTCTCCTCTACTTTGCTGAGTGGTTTGTTTATGACTCAAATCTTGTGTCAAGCGGCTTGATCGCAAGCACGTAGTTTTTTTTGTCTATTGTTGTCTATTAGGTAAATATTTACCTACGACTACCGTTTTTACTACTACAAAAAATTGCCCCTTTAATAACGCCTGCTCGCGTCCCCTTTAGAGTTATATCCCAGTTTTCAAGTAGTTTGTGGGCTACGCTAGGTTTGTATAGACTGGTTTGTGATTTAATTCTACCTAATCCAACCTAACCTAACATGTACGGAATATTTTCTCAAACGGTAGTCGTAGGTAAATAATTACCGTCTATTATTGTCTATGCTTAGCGGCTTGACAGCCCGCATCAAGCCTCTCCGTCAAGCATGGCCACGCCTTCCTGTGATTTCGTGGTGGTCTATGTATATGTACTTCTATGCCTTCCTGTCATTTCGTGACTCGCGGCAAAATGGAATCTGTCAAAGACAAAGCGTTCTTGGCTCTTTTTTTTTTTTTTTATTCTTTATTTTGGCTTTCACCCATTAAGAGTGATCTTGGCCATACATTACAACATTTTTCTTATTAATAAATACAACAAATTACAGGATAAAATTGACATGATTGACAAAACAACATTGATAAAACAACATAACATAACATAACATAACGTAACATAAATAAACCAAACATAACATAAACATAACATAACATAAATATAACATAACATTAACATAACATAAGCATAACATAACATAAACATAACATACTTAACATAAACGGTACAGAGCTGGTAACAGTAGATTATCACAAAATTATAAAAATAGGAACCTGTGTACAATATAAGTGGGCGCTTTTCGTTATTAAACCAAAGATTTTTCTAAAATTAGTAGTGTTTTTTAAAAATAGAATTATGAAATTGGCAATCTTATAAACAAACACAGCATATGGGAGTAAACAAATGTGATTATAAAACATAAAGATAAACATAACACAAACATACTATGAACATAACATAAACATATCATAACATAACATGCACATAACATGAACATAACATATCATAAACATAAACCTACCATAAACATAACATGGGTGTAACATAAACATAACTTAACAAAAACAATACAGAGCTGGTAATAATGGGTAATTACAAAATTATAAAAATAGGAACCTGTGCACAATAGTAGTGGGCATTTTTTGTTATTTAAAAGAACAGATTTTTCCAAAATTAGAAGCATTATTTTTTTTAAAACAGTTCAATGATATGAATATAAACAAATACAATAAAAGAATCAAGAAAAATATACACATGCATAAAGAATAGTGTTTTAACTCAGTCAAAATATGCAGAGTTGGGATTAGTGAAAATAGATGAAAATAGGAACCTGAACAAGTGAATACAAATGAAAGTGAAAGAAATTTGGTTTATATTTATTATTATGGTCAGATATTAAGGCCATTTTTATAAATAAATTTTGCCAACAAATGGTAAATTTCAGGAGTGTTTAAACTAAGAAGGCAGGGAATACTGGTAGGCAATTTAATATCAAGTTTTACCAATTCATGCATGAAGTTTGGAAATTGGTCATTGATAGGACACTCAAAAAAATTATGGTCCAGAGTATCCTCTGACCCACAATCACAGTACGGCGAACTGACTATGTGGAACCTGGCAAGATGGCTAAGACAACAAGTGTGACCCAGCCGCATTCGGGTTAAGGAAGAAATATATTTTTTAGGCATGGTAGTGTATTTGTGAAACCAGGGCTTAACAGGAATAGAAGGTTGAATTAATGAGTACTGGTGACCTTTTATCAGAGAAGATTTTTTCCATTCAGAAGACCATTGGAGTTGGTACTTAATTTTTAGAATAGGGAAATGGTCTCTAACCGGAATAGGGATATCACTTAACGGACCATGGGCAGTGGCTTCCTTAGCAATATGATCAGCCATGTCATTCCCAGTAATACCGAGGTGTCCCGGTATCCAGGCTAGGACCACTGATGCATGAACCAGTGACATGGAATGCAGTAGGTTCCTGATCGAGCAGATTAGAGAGTCGCTACTGGAATTGAGTGGGGATGCGCTTATTTTTTGTAGTGAGCTAAGCGAGTCTGAAAGGATGAGTGCGTTTTTAATATTTAATGATTTGACGAGTTGAAGAGCTTCTATGATAGCTATGCATTCAGCAGAGAAAATGGAGCATTCTTTGGGAAGTTTGTGTGGGAAACACAATTTTCTGTGAGGAACATAGACACTGGCCCCGCAATGGGAGTCCTGACTGAGTTTGGAGCCATCTGTGAAAAATCTTATGTAATTTGGCCAGTTGTTTTCAATAATTGTGTTAAATTCTGCATTATTTAATTGAGTTGAGTTACGTTAGCTTCTATGTTTGAATAAAATAATAAAAAGAAACGAATTTGGTGTCAAGAATGGTACAAGTTAAGGTACCGCTTTACCCATGAGCATTTGCAAAGTGTATTACAGGCTACAGCTATTTTTTGTCTGAATATCTTGTGCGGTATTCATACAAAAATATGTTTTCTCCATTGAAAATTCAGAAAATTATTTATTCTACAGTTTGATTATTAATGACCTTGAAAACCGCTGTCATAATTATTAAAAAATACTAAAATACTTCCAGAATTTTTAAATTAGATGGATTTCTACAAATTGAACACAAAAACAATAACTAAGTACCTATTTTATAACAATTTTATTCAATTTATATCATTGTTTATGATACGTGATATTTATTTGTCTATTGTCGTTTGTCTATTCCCACAAAAATATAAATTCGCATCAAGCCCCGCGGCCAGCACGTAGAATTGCGCAATGCTTGCAAGCAATACCTCCTAGAACAACTATCTAGGAGGTTTTGTTGCAAGCCAGCTTCGGTACACGGTCAAAATGCTTGTCACAAAGTGCCATAGACAATAAACTACGTGCTTGCGATCAAGCCGCTTGACCGTGTCCCAGTCCCATTTTTTAGACGTCATCGGTTATGTCATCGGCAATCGGTGGACAAAATTTCGATTGGTTTATTTATGATTTCTCCCTACTAAAGGCCGTGATTGGTTTATTTATGTAAAGGCCACTCCCGTTGATTTATGTCACTCCCTACACTTTATTTATGCCAATTTATGCTAAAGGCCGAAGTTATCAATCTAGTAATTGGTTAATTTATGCATCCAATTGTTTTTGCAATTCGTTAAATTCAATTTGAATTACGGCATTCTGTTCCAGGGTTTTTTTTGTCATTTTTTTTTCTAGAGTTAATATTTTATTTTTTAACTCTTCGATTTCTTTATTATATAAAACACTCCACTATTATAAACTTATTAAAATATAGATATTTAGATTTTAGCTACGACTTTTGTTTTATTTTGTGAAATTTCTAGAGAGCAATGAAAAACACGACAGCTGTCATTGAATATTATTGTTCTATTGATAATTGATTTTAATATTATTATTTTTAGTTACACAATGGGCTTAACTTCTGAGCTGTGCTGATTACGGAATATAAATTTGTCGGAGAATCTTGATTTGTGTAATTATAAAATGAGAAGATAAAACTAACATAAAATTGTACAGAACAGTTTTATAAATTCCCGATTGCTCTTCATATCACTAGAAAACATTAATAGAGAAATGTAAACCTCCAGCAAGAGTTAGATATTTACAGTTTTTTTTTATTCCAGCAGAACAGAGAGGAAAATAACTTAAGGCGATGCACTACGTAGTAATGCTGAATCACGTGTTTTTGGTTTGAATATTTATTTGGTCGCCTAGAAATGTTTCAGATGCTTTAATTAAATACTGCGAGTAGAATACATCTTGGCCTCTGAAATAATAGAGTATTTTTTAGATAAGTCTTTTTATAAGCCCAGAAAAAATAATGTATAAGGCCTATGGCCTGCTTTTAAGTTCAAAATCTCCTGCTTACGAACCAATTTTAGGTTATGGTTTTATTGTATAATGTGGCAAATTAAGTTATTTATAAAATGATCGAAAAACATTTAAATATTTGTGCCTGAACATTTACAAAATAAAATAAAAGGCACTTTTTGGCCATGTTTTTTTCTTGCATAAATCACAACAGGTGGATGGTGTTAAGCGGGAATTTAAGCCTTATCGCCATCTACGTAAGGTGTGTTATTGATAGCGGTTCGATTCAAATTATTACACGACGTAGTGCATCGCCTTAAATAGAATTTTAATGTTTACTTTGAAATTTGACGAATTGTTTCAATTCTGTAAAACAATCTGACATAAGAAAAAGTCGTTCGTGCCTAGATTTAGGCCTCCACTAAAGAAGAAAAAAACGTTAACTATGTCTGAAGCACGCGCTGTGAATTATTCAAATTTTGTGAAACAGCCCTTCCCAAGAAAAAGTCGTTTGTGCCTACATTTAGGCCTCCACTGAAGAAGAAAAAAACGTTAACTATGTCTGAAGCAGGCGCTGTGAATTATTCAAATTCTGTGAAACAGCCCGTCCCCAGAAAAAGTCATACGTGCCTACATTTAGGCCTCCACTAAGGAAGAAAAAAACGTCAATTATCTGTGAAGCAGGCGCTGACAATGTGTTTCAGCCAATATAGTTTGCGGACAGTGTAATTTATGGAGTTGATAAATACGGAATACGAGGTAGGTTCATACATTTATTTTGGTGGGTAAATAAATTATTCTTAATAGTTATCACTGCAGAGCACTGAACATGCACTGAAGCTGCAAATAATTCTACGTTCACCCGCTGATATCGAAGCAAACTTATTAGTGTGAAGCTGCAATGTTAATACTCACCGCATTCGAAGCTGCCACAGAAGTATTTTGGGGAGTATTTACAGCAGCGCGAGGAAAACATAATTTTTTAGGTACCTACAAATATTTTGACGAGGAACATGAAATAAAACACTTGGTAAAAATAAATTTCTTCTTTAATAGGTACCAAATAAAAGTAATCAATAGAGGGTAAGACACCATCACTTCGCTGGCAATATTCGAGTGAGATCATAAAAAGTGTATATCGTTCAATTTTTAAAATTTAAATTCATACATAATTTTTAAATAAAAAAGTAAATGAAATTAGTATAGCTACATAGAATAAATTATTAAATAATATTGCAAATTTTTTATACAATAATTTATTCTGCAAAAAATTATATTTGGACAATTGCAGAGCCGATAAACTTCTGTTTTTGTAGCCAAAATTGTCTCAACCATAAATTGAAATATGTATATAATTACCTATAAAATTTTATGCTTTGTGACTTTGTAGCTTTTTAAGCTCTTTAGCTCTGGGCTCAAATTTCGCAGGTTCACAACTGGCGTCAACATTTTCATTTATATTGATTTTTCCATATATGAAACTGAAATAAATTAAAATACAGTATATCGTTGTTGCGCTTGCAAAGACGGCTATGTGCCAGATTTCAGCAGAGTTATTTAGATCAATTTTTTATTTTTTAAATCAAGTTATCGGGCCCAATCTTCGGCTATGTGTTACCGTTATCACAAAGTTCATTCAAACATTGTTTGTTGATACATCTGAATACAAAAATATCACTTACAGACAGTTCAGCAAATATCTTTTGGGATATCTATATCACAAAATAGTAAAACTGCACCCATGACCTTTTATACTTATGTGTACCTCAAATTTGTGATCTTCTCCATATTATATTGGTGCATAACCGTCTTATGGAGAAAATGAATGGATAAATAAATAAAACTGGGAAGTTTTTGCTTCCCCTGTAAAATTTGGTAAAACTCTCATAGCCGGTCTTGCATTGCGCTTCGATGATATTTGCACCTTGTTCCGGAGTGGCTGATGCTCTGAGCATCACCCCGGTAACAGACCACCATTAAGAATTGAAACCTCGTACAAATTAGTAAGCAGATCTGAATGTAATAGGTATTTCCCAATCTCTTTCTCCTCCCCCACTTGCTACGTCCTTAAGACTTTGCCCAAATGGAGATTTCATAGTTGTTCTTGCTTACGGTGACTGGATAACTCATCAAAATGACAATTCAAAAAACTTTTAAAATGTGATATAAAATCATGAAAAGTGATGAAACAAAAATCTAGGTTAGGTTTATAGATTACCTTTTTTCATCACTTGTCAATACAATACTTTGTATCGCTTTTTAAAAGTGTGTTGTCATTGTGTTATCACGAAACCCTTGCTTACATCCGCAGTATATAGTTGTTGTCTAATGATGATGAAATAAATAAATAATAAAAACATGTATAAAAAAATCTTTATTACTTATATTGGTAATTATACAAAATGTTATCATTAATCTGCAATTGGTATTAATAATAATAATAATATGTAATGTATTTTAGGAGAGCAATTTATCATTATCATCTCCATTCGCACAGTTTTGTTCGGTTTATGGTTGTAGTAAACGTAAATACCCCTTGCAAGCTTTTGGTAGAGGACGGACCATCAAGATTGGAATACAACCATCTTTAGTAGTTTAAAATTAACATACACACATTTAAATAAATGTTACTCAACTTACACTGACGCAAAATACAACCATGAAAAAATCAACCCGTAAAAAAACAAAGTTTTTTTACTATTTACGAATATATTTTTTTTGGTTTGGAATTAGGTTACACAGACATTTATTTTGTATATTGACTGCTGTAATGTTATCCAATTTCAGAGATATGCGTATACGTGAAGACATATACACATACTGGTGTGCACGCATGATAGTCACCAAAAGTTGATAGTTTGCATTGCCATTGAAAACGAGTTTATCTACCGAGTTTCAGCTCGATCGGATGTCGGGAAGTGGTTTAATTTACACTTCCAAGATTTGTATCCATTGATCCACGAAAACAAAATCGAAATTCAAATATAGGTATTTAAAAAAATGCAAGTTCGACATGTTGATAATGGCATTATGCATGTCACCCTCTACCTAACCTACCCAACAGCATTCCTCTCCTTTTTGTATTACTTCTTCTGCTTTTATAAATCTGTTGGGTTGGGTTAGGTCAATACAGCCAAGCAAAAACTTGGGACTTTTTTTTCTATTGTATTTTGCATCTGTATAACAAGCAGGTACCGAATAAATAGTTGGAAGTACAATAGCACACAGTAAATTGATTCAACCATTTCACTATGAAATTGTAAATGAACAGAGAGAAGTTGATTTTATAAAATCATGAAGTAAACTTAAGTTAATAATATGTTGACGTAAAAAAGATTTGGTCTGTCTGTTATATTTCATATTAACGGTGTCTGGAAATTCATACTTCAAGCGCGAAACTTGTGAATGAATCTATATCACATTTTGAGTCGATTTTGCAGTGTAACTTTTTTGAATTGTGCTTACGTTTTCGAGTAAATGGAGTTGAAAGTTGAATTTTTTTAGGTCAAATTTGTAGGAAATCGGTCCGGATTTTCAAAACAAAGGAGAGTTAAAAAAAAAAAAGAAATCCTCAGATACTTGCACTACGAGTTTCCAGACACCGTGTAATTTGTTTGTTTATTATTTCATATCATAAAAGTATTGTAATTTGTATACTGAGTTCATAAAAACATTTTAAAGTAATAAAATATTTCATTTGGTTCGTAATTTTTTTTTTAACAATCTCTTTATTTACAAACCATGCATTCCCCTTCAAAATTCAACAAACATTTAATATGTAATATAATTTATAGATTTTTGGATTTATTACTAACAATAGATAATGCGCACTTGAGTGATTTTTCACAAAAACGACGCTATACAAATTATCCAATTATTATTATTATGTTTCGGTGTTCTAATAAAAAAAGATAAGGAATTCTAAAGAGATTTTTTTTTTGGATGAAATTAACAAAGCTCATTATTATTCGACTTATTTATCCCAATGAGTTTAATAAGAAAATTCCGACCACACACCATACACTTTAAAAATATTAATTCTGAAGAAAATTATGCTATATAAAATGATAATATAATGCTGCTGAAAGATTCGTCGTAACCTTTCACTCTTTCTCATAAATGACGCATTTAACAAAAGAGAGATAGCATGAGAGAGATGGTACAACCATAAATAAACCTTTCACTAGATCGATATCTTCGGGCTTTTTGTATGAAACAAATTGGTCCTAAAAAAACCATAGATATGCCAAAATATAGATAGAAAAATTATCATTTGGAGCCTACTTATTATACTATACACCAATGAAAAAAATGTGAAAGTTTATTCCATAAACTTTCAGAGTTTTTCATTGGTGGATAAAGTTGGGCAATTATACGACGTCACAATATTTTGGTTCCAATTTTCGATCGGAGTTATACCACCCCTTGGTACAACAGAGTACAGTGGCAAGGCCACTGAGAGCTCCAGACCAGGTCTACATGCTTTCCAATAATTCAATGGAAGTTATAAATAGAATACTGAACATTGATTATAGAACTAAGAATTTAAATATTTTTGTTGAGAGTTACCAGCTAAATAAAGATGAAGTCTAAGTAGCTACTTATTAAATGTGAAGGCAAGAACAATAAACATTGTCGTAACCCTATTACAAGTTTATTAAAAATAAATGCTTTTCAGAGTATAGCGTTCTTGCAATTGCATTTAGCTTTAAAGAATGCAAATGAATTTTTGATTATCATTTCACCCATTAGCCTAAATGCTTGTAATGAAAATGCTGTTAAACAAAGCTATGCATTAGACAGGGATAGAGTTAAGAAAAATAATTTAAAACTATATATAATGAAGGTTTTCTCTTAGCAAATAATGTACATATTTTCGATTAATTTGCTAAAAGCATTGATATAGAACAACCCAGATAGGGCTTTGAAAATTATTATCTTACTCCAGCCAGATATTAACTGTGTCTTGTGTTATTTTTTTTACCATAAAATAGATATTTTAAAACACAGCTCATTGCCTAAAATACATTGTGACTCGAAAATAGTTGGGTTGACTTAGAAATTCCAAACAGAAAAAGGTGTTCAAATTTCATTATGCCAGAGCGCACTGTTCAAGAGATTTTGCTGATATCTCTAGTTAATGATTTCACCTCAGGCAATCTATTCACCTGTCAGAAAGACGTGCCAATCTAGAAATCCTATGTCAATGGATTGCGAGTAGTAAGACAGCCCACAGATGAGAGACTTTAGTTGGTATTTCATCGCAGTCACCGTCTTTAAATTGAGTTTGCACACAAGAGATTTTAGTTGCGGCAACTATTTAATTGCATTCGCTATCTTCAAATTGTGTGCGCACACAACCGTCTTTGAAACTAAAATCTCATATATGCGGGCGCCATTATTAAACTAATAAAGCGAATAAACCAATAAGGACGGGTTGTTCCACAAGTTCTGTGAAGGTTCTATTCAAGTTCTGATATTATTTAATTATTGGCTAGTTGTTTTACAAAACTGAAATAATAACATAACTTAAATAGAGCCTTCACAGAATTTGAAAATCAACTTTGAAACTTGATGAATTGTTCAAATACTGTGAGACAACCCGTCCTAAACGTACACTGGGAAAATGAAATTTCATTTGTAAAAAATCGAATTTTAAAATTAATTAATCCTATTATCAAACATAAATTATTATTAAAAAATGTACAAAAAATAAATAAAATGCGTATGCTGTTGGGATCAAGGTCAATTCATCGATAACTTGATATGCCTATTCAAACTTCTGCAATTATTTTGGTAACATCCGCCTGTAAGATGCGCACAATGAAAATTAAGTAAAATAAGTATTTACCTTATAAAAACAACCACCAAAAAATATAATTAAAAGGCAAATATATTATATTTATGTACACATTTGAGTAAAATTAATATTTACAATATTTAATTACGAAAAAGAATACTTTAAACATCAATTTGTCAATTCACAATGAAATCAGATGCTCCGAAAATTTTTACAAAAAAAATAAGATATGGATTTAAATGATTTTGAACTAAAAATTAAGATGATTTTAATATTAAAAAAAAATAAATAGGTTAGAGAGAAAGAATGCATTGTTACATAATCTCTCGTAAGAAATAGGTAGAAAGGTTGAAGCACCATGTTTATCTGTCCTAACCAAAAATAATAATACATTGTTTTTTTTAAACCAAACCTATAGTTACAGACACAAACGTCTGTTGCCTGCAACACCTCGTGTCCAAGTGAAATTGTAATACATAGATATAAAGCCCATGGATAATGAAAGGGAAAATCAACCATCGTAGTATTAGCTCTAATACACGTCAAAGTAGATTTTCGCATTCACCAGCAAGTGACTTCAAACATTTCAAAGATATTTAATCTATAAAGGTTAGTATACTCACAAAAATATTTCCTTCAAACAATTATTTAAGCGTATTTTTCTTGATAATTACAAATTAAACCATTTTAGGACATATCTCACCGATTTGTATTTAAAATCACAAAAGTGTGTATATTTTTAACTAGATAATTAATCATTCCGAATGGAAATTTAGCAACGAGTTAAAGACAAACAGAGATTTAACATTTATACAAAACAGGTCGAAGCGTAATAAACTGGAAGGCATCAAAGCAAATTCATCGATAACTTTAAGACATTTATGTTTCGTGGAAGTTAAACTATTCAAGACGTATTATGTATAATTATCAACGTAATACGCCAACTAAGTAGTATGTGAAGGGCCGTGTAAACGTTCAAAGATATTTGTCAATTTTTACGTTTGCTCGTCACAGATTTGACAAACAAGGCCGAAGACGTTCGAACGAAGTTTGACAAACATCAGATTAACAGTTTTTGCAGGGGATTGTTGTATCCTGTCTGAAGTGTAGTGAAGAGTGAAGTATTTTGCATTTGTATGTTGTATGTAATTTTTTCACAAGCTCTTCACTGATGTTTGGACGGTGTATTTTTAATAAATTTGTAACTTTTTTCATAGCAGTGTTTTCTTTATTTTTATCCATATTATGTTCTTTAGATTTAAATAAAAAAGAAATTCTTTCTCGCTCAAATTAGACGATGTCGCAGTGCCCTCCACGGCGGTGTCAAAACACTTTTGTTTGACAAACATTCACGTAAACCTTCAAACATGGTCAAACTTGCCAACAATCAAAATTTCCGACAAACACATAGTTTGTTTGACACACACTTCAAACAAAGCCGCAGAAGTTCAAATAATTTGATCGTCTACAGGGCCCTTCAGACACATTGAAGATTTGAACTTCGTACTAAAAGAAATAATATTACTAGCCTATACAGACTCATATAAAAAATACATCAACGCCGCAATATGTTTTATGTTGGTTAGTTTTTGGATTCCGCTCTCTCATTCTTGAGTCAACGTTTCGGACAACCTAGCAATATCCATCATCAAGGTCGTTAAGTTGTGTTGAATTAGCCTTTCCGTTAACGAGACACATTTCAATCTTCGTTTCCTTTTAGTGGCATTCAATAAAAATTGACAAATCTGCCCTGATGATCGACAATGCGAAGAAGAGATAAAATGAAAAATAATCAACATAAGACTGTATTGGCCGTGGAAATCTTAAATAAATAAAATATTAACTTAAATACTTTTCAATTACGATGTCATGTTGTCGTAAGGCTCTCATTTACAAAACTGTGATACATATAACATTTCATAAAGTTGTAAACAGCAGATCACTTAGGCCCAGTTGTTTCACAGAAATTGAAATGGCCACTCAACGCCATTTTTATGACATTTGAAAGGTCCCCCTTAAACGCCGATTCTAGGTGCGTTTCAGCTTTGTATCAAATTGTAATAAGCTGACAAGCTTAACAACATGATAGCCGTACTCTTCAGCTGGTTAAATTTTGTTCAAAAGCTGAAACGGACTTAGAATCGGAATTTAACGGGAACCTTTAAACTTTCAAAAAAACCGTTAGATGACTTTGTCGCATGTGAATTTTTGCGAAACAACTGGGCATTATTAATATTTATGAAAATAGAATCGTTGAACAAGAAAATCTTTTATCTTTTTTCTTTATTGTAGGATTGCATGGGCATGCCGTGATATTTAAAAAAATCAGTATTCTAGAAAATAAGTTTTGTTTGGTATTTTTGGTTGACTTCTTCTAGGAGGTTTTTAAAAGAGACAAAAGTGATAATTTTTCCCACTTTTTTCTTTAGAAAAAAAATGCTAACCGCTTCATGCTTTTAAACGAGTCACGCTTGCGTGCTAAATGCGTTCCAATTTGTGCTAGCCCGAGTGACACTCGCCGGTTTCGACTTGCAGCGTTCTATTTTTAGCTAACACGAGTAACGCTCGTGAAAGTTAGCCATGTATTTTACTCAGTATGAATTTGCCTGCAGTTGAGATCGGTCGTGTTTTTGAGCTGCTTATTTCGTTCTTATTTATATTTAAATTGAAAAATGTATCAACTTTGAATAAAACATTTTTAAAAACCTGTTTTAAAAAAACTTTTTATTAAAAAAACCCTAGCATTAATTAAGTGGTTAAAATACCTGCCAAATATTTTCTTTTTAAAAATTACTTACTTACATAAAGTAAGTAATTTTGACTTACTTACTATTATAAGTAAGTCGAAATAGATGACTTACTATCATAAGTCATCTATTTTGACATCATCAAATGAGATGACTTATGGATAGTTCAAGATAATATCATAAGTCAGAAGAAATATCACAGCATGCTTGTGAGTTTGAAACAAAATTAATTATTTTGAATGAGGTACACGACAAAACAGACTTCCCGTTGTAAAATTTTCGCAAAACCGGAAAGCGGAAGACGATCCAGGAAGATTATCATCTTATTGTGTAAAAGATCAATGGCAAAATGTACATAAGTATTATGAATCTAAATTTGTCTCAAAAATATATACACATTTCGAGATTGTAGCATTACTAAAACAGCTTTACTGTGTGCCTCAAAATAGTTCTACAGAACTTAAAACCGAACACAAAACAAGTAGTAGGTACATACTTTTTATGGATACATAATATATTATTATAATGTCCAAAATTTATACAAACCATTTGCTGATGAAAGATTTTCATTAGTAGATTATTATTGCTGATTTTACAATCACAGTTTCAAGATAGCACCGATTCCATCGGAGCAGAAAACGGCACAACAAATGACACCAATCAATTGGCAATAAGTCACATCACACAAAGTGTCACTAGCCCTTTGAACACTGTCTTCGCCATCTTGCTTCATATTTTCAGTTTTCCTCTTCTTATTGTGCCTTTGCCTTTCGGAGTTTGATTTTAATACAATTGCTGGCAAGTTGTGAATCTACACCTCTTCCTGTATTGTGCCATTGTGAGTTTGCATTTCGAAATAATTTGCTTTTCATACATTTTTAAGGCATGAATTTGTATCCACCAAGAATCAACATGGATCTTTTCAAAGTCATGGCTCTCAATCCTCCTCAGAAAAGAGGAAGAAACGAAAGCTAGTAACTTTTATACGCTTCATCATACTTCATAGTAGGTATGATCACCCAAAGAGCAGTTTCTCTTGTGCCTTGAGATCAGGTCGCAATGGAAACAAGATATCCGCTTCCAGTTCAGGATAACGAAAACCCTCAGCCACGAGAATACAGAATGCCCATCAGAAGACCAACAGAGAAGAAAGAACAGCGGTGTCAGATCTAGCAATGGTCAATGCTTTCATATTGTTTCTCCTGTGCCTTGATATCAGACCGAAATAGAAACGAGATGAAATAGCCGAATCCAGTCCAAGAAGATGAAAACCCTTAGCCGTGAAGACAGGAGATGCCGGCAAGGTGTTCGATCTAGCAATGGTCAATGGCTTCTATGTAGCGCATGAGCCTATCCTAGGACTGCGGTTGCTGCTGGTCCCCGTTGGCCTGCTGGCTACGGTTCTGCTGCTGGGAGACCAGCTGCTGCAGCAGCATCTCCTCCATACCAGGCTTGATGGTGATCTGGTGGGCGGACCCGTTGTTGCTGTTGGCCATGGAGACTATGTGGTGCGGCACGCTGATCTGCACGGGGACGGGGATGTTGCTTGTGGGCACCTAGAGATTAAAAAAAATTAGAAGAAATTATAAATATGAAGGATACAATACAATTTATGAATCCTAATGTTGCAATTTTAATCTTATCAAATCTCAATGAACGTGTTTCGTTAGAGAAAAATGAATTGCTGAAGCATCAAATGATTATTTTATTCTGATCATAGACAAAAATTATGCAATTGTTGACATAATTGGTAAGCAATTATTTGCTTTGGTTTTTTAGAATTGTATTTAATTTGTTGTTCTGGGGATTTTTCTTCTTTTGTTTAGAATGATGGTGTATGTTTACAATTTGTACCATAATTGAACTGACTTTCATATTTATATTTCACACTTCTGTATCAATGTTGTAACTATTTTTTTTTTCACCACAACGCTCCTGCTGACAAACTAGTTGAAACAGATTAGCAATATTCACTTTTATTTTCCATACTAAACTATCACAATTTTGCTTGCTGTTAATAATATAATGTCAATTGGTCTAATTTTATACGATAAATAATAAGTAAAAAAAAAAAGTATAATTCCAACGTGAAATTGTAGCATGTTTGGAATAAGGAATTAGAGTCCATTAAAAAAAATAATTATAACCTTTTATCATGTAAGGAAGATCAGCGTACCTACACAAAACTGTTTGGTAACCTTTCCCTCTTATTTGCAAAGTACGCATGTAACAGAAAGAGATGCACAGAGAGGTGTTGGTATCATATTATACAAACTTAACACAAGTACATTCGTTCGACCAATCATGGAGCGTTTAATAATTTATTAACTCAAAGAATAGTAATATAAAAATGTATATTCAAACACACTGTGTTTTTTTAAAAATCTATATGCACATATTTTATAAAAGTCAAAATATGTTTCTTAATTAAACATAATCAACTCAAAGGCCAAGTGTTTTTCAGAAATTCACATGTGACAAAGTCATCAAATGGCGCTTTGTTTTTTTCACAGTTAAACGCCAATTCTGAGTATTTTTTCAGCTTTTGAACAAATTGTGATCACCAGAATTATTACCTTATTACTATTTGATAGAAAGCTAAAACACACCTAGAATCGGCTTTTAAAGGGGACTCTTCAAATGTCAAAAAAACAAAATAGCGCAGAATGGCCATTTCGTCTGACACGTTTTGTAAGCAATGCTCACAATATTTATTTAAAAAAGAAGTGAGCATTGCTTACGATACATGCATTTAAACAATAAAAGTGGTTAAAACTAAGGATGGATTGTTTTACAGAATTTTAATAATTCATAAAAATTATAAGTTCTGTGAAAGTCATACTTCAAGTTTTATTACTGTCCAAGTACTGTGAAACAATCGGCCCTTGACGAAATAATAACAGAACTTAAATTTTAGTCTTGAAATTTGATGAATTATTCAAATTCTAAGGACGGGTTGTTTCGCAGAATTTGAACAATTCTCAAAATCAAATTTCAAAGTTGATTTCAGTGAAGAATACCTTCAAGTTCTATTATTATATCATTATTGGCCAGGGGCTTCACAAAACTGAAATAATAACAGAGCTTTAATAGAACCTTCACAGAACTTGAAATCATTGTTGAAATTTGATGAATTGTTCAAATTCTGTGAAATGACTCATCCTAAGAAACAGCCTGTTCTAAGTGTTAATTAAAATGGTGCCACAAAATAAGTTTGCTGTGTTTGAAGTGAACATATTTTTCACCCAAATTCCTTATTTGAGTGCTGGAAGAACAAGACCAAAAATTGACAAATTGATTTCAAGATTAGTGTATAACATTTTTTATAAATAGTTGTTTAATGTGTGGTAACCGGATAAAGAACAACAGTGACAATACAGAACATGATAAAAAAAATAGGTCAGATTAGGTGTTTTTTTCCCTTCACTTCACTTTTCTCCTTTTCTTCAAAGTTCTGTTTTGTCATGGAACCATTTAAGTCACCTTAACATGTATAGTGATCTCCGACTCCAACATGCTGGGGTTGGGGGTGAGAGGGGGTGGGGGGGGTAGGCGCGCGCCGGGCGCCGCCGTACCCGGCACGTGCTGCTGCTGCTGCTGCTCCTCGCGTGCGCGGCGCGTGGCGTGCGAGCGCGCGTGTTTGCGCAGGTGGTCTTTGCGGTAGAATCCTGCATGAAATAATGGCATTGAATAAGTATTTTTTGTTTTAATGATGTTTTAAATAAATTACTAGTAAAGCGTTAAACCTATCTGTTTATCAAATAATGTTTTTTTTTTAAACTAACTCTAACCAACTTGCTGTTTCACAGGGGCAGGCAGGGAGGATGGACTGCCACACAACTGTCTTGGCCTTGCTTTATTTACATTCATACAATATTGCCGTGTTAAGTAAAAACACAGTGTCTTCTTTGAGAGTCTAAAGAAAAATGCTGTGTTTTTACTTACCATGGCAAAATACTCTAGTTATTTTGTACTCTTGACATGGCCTGACTTCTTCTTTTAAATACATCTATTTGAATTACACTTTCGTTTTTGTGACTGAATGAATGCAAACCTTGGATGTGGAAATTAACCCACTTCCCGGCATCAGATTGAGCTGAAACTCGGCAGATAAACTCGTTGTCGATGACAATGCATTGAATCAACTTTTAGTGGCAACATATATGACATTACAGCAGTTAACATACAACATGAATATCAGTCCTATCCAATCAGGATTTGGCGCGGTTTTTAGCGCAGTTGACTCCAGTCCCTGGGGAGGAAGGTTTAATCCTCAGTCAAACCATTTTATTTTTTTTAGTTTTAATCTGAGGAGAGCCGCAACAGAAAATCATCTGCATACACTCGATTGCTGGACGAAAATACGCAAGAGTAATGTCAAAACTACCTTGACGAGTTTTGCTCAAAAATCTGACTAAAATTTTTTTTTTTTTTTTTCTCCATTTTTTTCTGTTTACCAGATAATGTATCTTATTATTAAAATACATTTCATGTTTATACCGAAATGTGTTTCCCCAGAATAGCAAACTTTATTAAAAAAATTTAAAAACCCTCGAGAGTCTCCTGTCAGGGACAATAATTTTTTTTTTATAACAATATGTGGTTTTATTATTTCTACATAAACCTGAATATGTACGTGCTCTACACGAAAAACATTAATCATAAGTTATTTTCAAAGAAATAATGACCTTGTATACTACTTTCAAAACTCAAATATTTTCATTTTCGCGAAGTCATTTTACGAAACAAATTTTGACATTCGTAGACAATTTATTTCCTGAGCAGTCACAGAGGGCTACATTCATGCAATCAACAACAGAATCAACAGTGATATTAGCGAAAGCGATTCTGATTTTTTCCTGTGTACGAAAAGCATAAAGGTTAAAGTTACTTAGGAAAAAATTCGATAATGACACCAGCCAATAATTCTAATCTCGAATACCAATCAATTAGAGAGGGCACATGTGCGAGCGCAGAGCACAGTCTTAACAACTGGTTAAGTCAGGTAAGGCGGGATATTAATTATGTACCAATACAACCTGTATATAAGGGAATATACATACTATCCATTCCTGTTTCCATCCTTGTTCTCAACAGGAATGCTCGATTTCAATACATTAGAAGCCCGCAGAAAAATATTTTTAGGCAAACACTTTTTTAAGTTAATCTCTGGTACAATACACAATCTGCCTATGTTGAAAGAGGTTAACTTTTATGTCCCTGACAATTATACTCGAGGGAGATCCCATGCACTCTTATATGCTCCGAAAGCGAGGACTTCTGCATATCAGAACGCACCAATAAACAGAGCGACTCAACTGCTTAACGATTCTGCATTAGCCATCGACATTTTCAATGTCACCTACAGACAATTCAGTAACTATCTTAAAACACATGTCACAAAATAGTAAAACTGCCTGTGTAAACCTTTTAATTTGTAATCTTCTCCATAATATATTGGTGTATAACTGTTTTATGGAGAACATGAAAAAAAAAAAAAAATAAATAAACAAGTGTATAGCGTTTGGAGTGTGGCGCTCAGGGAATGGAAACAAGGCCTGCAATAGCCATTCCAAGCCAAGGTGTGAGCCACCACACTCAGACTGAATGACCTGGAAAAAAATGTCACAAACGATGCCTCCAGGAAACAGGGGCGCATCTACGTGAACTCTTCCGTCGTGGGGCCTTCAGAGAACCAAGGAGAAGTGGAGGGTAGAGATGAGGCCCTCTTCCCTCGTGGTGCTTTCAGGGAGCCAAGGGGGGTGGAGAGGAAAGATGAGACCTGGGAAGACACACTGTGGAACCAGAAGACAAAGCCTCATATACAATGACAATCCTGGTGAACTTTATAAAAGGGACCGGGTTACTGTTAAAGGAATACGGTTAAATAGGAGCTAGCACAATGGACCTATGACCTAAGTACTCGTGGGAACTATATGTATCGGCTCTATAATACAAATAAATACAAGTGTATGACAATCAGGTTATGAACTTACCCTTCCCGCATTCTTGGCATATCTCGGTCTTCTCTCCAGAGTGTATGACGTAGTGCAGGTTGAGGTGCTCCTTCCGCTTGAAGCCCTTCAGGCACACGGAGCACACAAAGGGTCTGTCGGGGTTGTGGCCCAGCTTGTGCCTTTCCAGGTGTTCTCTCCTCTTCAGCCTAAATACCCAAACAACAAAGTTACATATTATTTTTAGTAGTAAACATTTTACATCTGAATATGTGTAGATTTATGTACGGTTGTTTACGATAAAGAAAGATTACAAACAATTAATGAACTAAAATTAACAATGAAGCAATGCCTGTAATATGATTCCTAGTTGTGACCATTATCTTTTTATTTTTCTGTATCTAGTTCTGTTTCATTTAGATTTATTAGAGTTATCTTCTTCTTCAATAATATGTAACTACAATTTTAAAAAATATGTGAAATGCTTTTTTGTACTTACAAAGAACTTTCTTTCGGTGCCATTAAAAATGCATTGTATAAGAGAGTTTCAAAATGAATTGGTATTGACGTTATTGTTGCAGTGAAAGATTTTTTAGTTCACGTGTATCTATTAGGAACATGAAATTAAATTAGTTGCAATAATGCAGGGCTAACAACAAGAGAATCAATGATTTTAAAAAGATTTTTTTTAAATTTTCTCTTATGGTCTAAATGTGCGGTGTTCAACATAATATGGACAAGTACAATATAGGGAGTGCTTACCCCGCTCCGCATATGCCGCAGATATAGCGCCGTTCAATCTTGTGCCCCACGAGATGCTGCTCTAGCTGCTCCTTGTCGCAGTAGGCCATGTGGCATTCGGGGCAGCAGTAGAGCGTGGTGCCGTCCAGAGAGGTGGCTATCACCACCTGCCCGGGCTTCGGCTTCTTCGGCTTGGGTGGCTTCTTCTTGTACTTCTTCTTCTTCTTGGTCTTCATGGGGACCTCTCCTGCGCAAAGTAAAACATCATCAGTCATCTGTTATTAACAAACTTCATTCAGAATCACTAGTACTATACTAGATAGATATTGATAGATTTATTTAACACATCACTTAAAAGGAAGAGAGTCATGGCACCTCCCCGCTTCGCACAATTTGGTTTGTTCCCCTTTCCCTCATGGGCAATAGAGGCTCGTGACTTTTGAGTGTGAAGAGTGCTAAAATTTTGAAAAATTCAACAATATTGATGTTGTTTAGTTCAAAAGAATTTTTTTTTTTTTTTTTAAATTTGTATTGTGTATGAAGATTTTCAGGAAATTACAGTTTGGCCACGCGCCGCACTGATTTCCTGAAAATCTTCATACGAAAAACCGAATTATCGAACCGAACTCACGGCCAAAAGCATTTTTGTTGTTTGTTTTTGGGGTGTTATGCCGTGTTGCGCTAACTCCTTCTTTAGCCGACGTTTCGGACAGCGTTGCAGTGTATACGAAGATGTGTTCGGATCTACCGGATCTGCCCTGATGATGGACACTGCAATGCTGTCCGAAACGTCGGCTAAAGAAGGAGTTAGCGCAACACGGCATAACACCCCAAAAACAAACAACAAAAATTTTCAGTTATTTCTAGTACATCCAAAAGTCATGAGCCGCCACTGCTCATGGGTGGGTCTATTGTTTTTTGTGTCTATGGAATCCGACATGATGAATTATTGTAATCTGAAGGTGACATATTCATGTGAAATAAAATAATTTTTGGTTAGAGAGTACAAAAATGGCGCTACAAAGTCCCCCATTAAAAATGGAATATACATTGTTCTATGGGATTATTTATTGGACATACCTGTCTCGGTCTGCTGCAGCATGTCCTCCATACTGCTGTCCTTGAGGTCATCATCGCAGCCATCCTCCTCCATCCCGTCACCCTCCCCACCCGCACCCCCCTCCGACATCTCGCTGCCGCCCGCCCCGCTGCCGCTGCTGCTGCCCACGCTCACTGAGCCCCCCTGCGACACCTCGCGCTTTATGTTGTTCATGTCTGCGTTTAATCTGAAATTTAAGAACATTTATGAATACTTCTGTTGGGAGTACCACGGTTAATCTCGATTCCATACCCTACTGAAGAATACGTTGTTTGTAATTTGCTGAATCCGAGACAGAACATCAGCAATTCTGATGAGTAGAGAAATGACAACACAACGATGGCTCGTTTAGGGATGATTAGATGATCACCAGGTTAATTTATCCTTTGATTCGTGTTAGGTAGTAATAAATACTCGTGTGGTTAGAAAATATATACTATAAGTTATCTACGTAAAAGACAAGAGACAAAGCAGACATGCCCATTTATACATTCTGCATAATCTCGCTATCTCATGCGTACATGAATGTCTCTGTCATACCTTTAGACACACATTCCATACACTAACTAACCATCATGCCATTTCTCATCATGCAGGTCGGGAGGCAGAGAGGATAGACCGCTACACAACTCTATCTTGGCACACACTCCTGGTCTCATTCATACTCTTCTGTTAATCTCATTCTTGACAGTTCAATTTATCCCTATAAATTATACCTGAGGAACTGTTGGAGGGAGACTGGGATCTGGCCACCTGAACCTGAGACTCTGTTGATGTACTCTGCTAATTCCACTCCGGGAGCAATGGACCACTGGGGGGTAGACACGTTACTCTGAAAAATAATTATACATACATACTTATACTATTTCAATTACAGAAAAGATCAAATAGAATCGATCGGCTTTTGAAGGTTAGCCTCCTCTGCTATGGTAGATTTGATGATTGAAATAAGTATTGGTAAAAGGAACAATGGTCTAAAAAGGGCAGAGCAAGTACAATAAATCTGAAATGTAGTGACGCAAAGTAAGATGCACATAAAGTGTACTACCATTTCACATATCGTCAATGTCCAATACTGCGGAAGAACCATTTGTACAGGAAGGACTAAAAATTATCTAGGCATATAACATGCAAGCACCAATCGATGCGGCTATTACTGTTCAACTGAAAGCGCCAGACTCATGCGCGGTACTAGATATATACGTAGACGATATATTACGTACTTTTCTTTTGATTATCTTTAGCACAGTGATTTGATAAAACAGAACATGATAAATTAATAGGTTAGGTTTGATGTTCGTTTGTTATTTCTATTCACTTTTCTTCGATGTTCAGTTTTGTCATGAAACACTTTAGAACTATGCTGTTATTCACTCGAGCTATTTTTGGCACGTTATGGCAGGTTTGCAAAAATATTTTGAGCGATCACTTGTCATAATGTGCCAAATTTATAGAACCTAAAAATATGGGACAGACGGCAAAATCTAGGTGGATTCATTGGCTTTAAATCGTAGTTCATATGATTCCATATTAATATTTTGAGGAAAGATATTAATTAAATAATATGGTAAATGTACATATATATACAACCGATCGCTAGAGTGGATATGCATTATGCTAGTAACGGGATAGAACGCACTCTACTTTGGTATTCTACTACTAAAACTAACAATGTAAACTAGGCGTTAACTAGGGTTGGCCCTATGCGGGCAAAATTGCAGCAGTTTGCTCTAGGTGCCGAATTGCCAAGGCGCCGATAAAATGAAGCTACACAAAATATAAATATCATTGATTACAGTGATCACCTACCTAGGCGTCTATTGGTTTTGAAAAAAGGGCGCCACAATTTTACTAGCGCCAGGCACCGTTTGGCTCAGGGCCGACCCTGATTAAGTATTATTATGTATAAGATATTAAAATACAAGTCAAAATAATCTTACCTCCGTCGTGGCGGGTTCTTCTACATTAGGAATCTCCTGCTTTATTCTAAACTGCGCGGCCGGGGAGTTGTTGTTATTATTATTAATAATTATATTCTTCTTGCTGTCCTCGTTCATCATGTTGACCACCTGCTGTCCGGACATAATGGAGTTGATCTGGATGCCCTGGGAACCCGCGTTGTCTGTGTTGTTGCCCTGGGATTTGTTGTGTTGCTCAGTGGACAGGTGCGCGCTGAGCATTTGCTGCATGTCCTGCGGCTGGATTGCTGCCACCACTTGGATACCTGTGAACAAATTTAAGGTTAGTTTAAAATAATCACAATCATAGCCTACAATGGATACATATCCTGCAAAACCTAAGCTAGAAAATGGGGGCTTCAGCACAGGAAGAATGCCTAGTGAGGGTAACATCAGTAGGTGCTCTTCCTTAGCATGGCGGGCTAAATAATACTAGCCTTAATCTCATGAATCTTGAATCCTACCAACTGTGCCGATATTATTTAGAGGTTAGAGTGTAGGATTTATAAAATAGTCTTCAGGCCACAAAATGATACTAGGTAAAAGTGGAATATTGTGATGGTAATGTCTGAGCTGGAGGAGTTCTGAGTATCAAAGAGACTGAGCGAGCATGTACTACTGTATATAAAGCAATATCTATTGACATCTCACTCTAACTCTGCAGTAGTCAAACTAACAATATTACTATCCCATATATTGTGTATTAATAATTAAATTGAAATTAATAAAACGTCAGAAATAAAAGATAATTTCCATGTCAGGGTAGTCTGTATAAAATTAAAGGGTGCAGTATGTATTCCAGTAAAAATTAAACAATAATTTTAGTACTTTACAGAAATGCAGTTATTAAGGAAATACTAGTACATAACAGTGACTTGAAAATTCAACATTATTGTTGTTATTTACTCCAAAACCATATTGTATTTTTTTGGAAAATTATATATTTTGTATGAATATTTTCAGTAAATTTCAGTTTGGCAGTGTGTTGCTCCCATTTCCGAAATAAATACGTTTTCGGCTAAAACAAAATCAATAATGGCATTTAAAAAATATTTATCAGCACTCTAATACACCCAAAAGTCACGAACCGTCACTGGTACATATGTAATATCATTTGTTGACAGAAAACATAAGAACACATTTGTTTGGAAAGACAATTTAGTAACATTAATATTATTGGATTACTTACTAGTATCACCGCCATCTTTATTAATACAGGCCAAGTCGTAGAAATTGCACTGACACTTAAAGAGACCTGCTTTCAGACTTCTTGCACTCCGTTTAGCAGGGTTTAGTACTAAAATCTGCTAAACACAGAGCGAGAGTCCTAAAATAGGTCTATAACTGTCAGTGCAGTTTCTACAGCATGGCCTGTATTAATAAAGATGCTAGTATGTATTGTATAATATTGTATAATATTGTAACTGACATTGTAGTTGTTTAATTTTTTAACAATAATAAATTAAAAAATGGCGGAGATAAAATCAACTTAAGTATATACATAATATAAAAAGAAAGAATGTATTATTATAACATAAATAAAGAGCAATTTAGTCTTAAATAAGAAAATAAAGAAAAGATGAAACGTATTTTGTGAAGGTGCATTTCAACACAAAAAAATGTAAATCACTGATGTCAGAAGAGTTAGACATGCCCTGAAGTAAAATCTGGATGTCATTTCGACGAGCTGGAGGTAAACCACGTAATCCTTTCAGCACCAGGAGGGTTCTGCATGTCTCATATAAACTAGGACAACTTTCGTACATTGACTACTGACGAATGCACATCAAAAAAACCAGACTCTTCGCGGAAAAGTAAAGTTTCCTAAAGTAAGGTAACGGTTTTTAGCGCAGTCCGTCAGGCGTATTTACTGCGGTGAATAAATTATAACCATATATAAAAGATTCTGACTAAGTAATGTAACAAAATATTCAATTTGATTGGCCACAATAATATCGACTGTTGAAAGATAAGAGGGAATAACCAATATCTTGTGGCAAATATATACATAACCCTTTTCCAAAAGGAAATAATAAGTTTCAAATTCCATGAAGTAGGAAGTAAATTACATTTATAACTATGTAATACAAGATAAAGAGTTAATCCAGAAAATTTGTATTCCACGACAAGGCAAAAGGATTTAAAAAAGATACATCACAAAAATCTAAGATTACACCTCATGATTATATAAGCTTAAAATAAAAATATCATAAACAGAATTAAAATGTTTCAGTAAGATTTATGATTGTAGGCTAGTATGCACAATGTACGCAACGCATTAAGATATCCGGACAACTTACAATCCATACATTTTCTATGTAAGTAGATACTTCAGAAACATACTTGATACACGTAATGCAATCCTACACTTTCCACCCAACATTTGCAGTCCAGATCGGCGTGGGACGTATGAAAGAAAAATTGCATTGGTGAAAGCCTTTCAACAAGTTGATTTCACCTTTAAGGTTACACTTGATTTGGTTTTAGGCGTTTTTTGACATTTGTTGCTTGTTTTGTTGTTAAAATATGAAATGGACAACAAATTGAATTAACCTTTCCTGGAATAAGTTACGTAATTTTGGATGTGCTCTGGGGAGTGAGTTTTTTTTACATAAATAAAGATATATATTTTTTGATTAAATTTTATGATAGTATGCAAAATAAATAACAGCCGATATCTCTGTGGATAATGATGTAAAATGTTTAAAATTGGTGTTTTGTAAGTCACAGGAATATGCCCATAGATGGCAATACAATGCATATTTACAGAATATGCATCGAATATGAATATGCGACCCCTGTCGTCCATACTCCTTTGGCCAAAGTGTGTACCGTCGTTCATTCGCGTCCATACTCCCGGAAAGGTTAAGTAAGATGTTACAGAGTATTATAACGTGAAATCAATTGAATATCACAATACTAAGATTGAAATTTGCGTTGGGTGCCTAGGACAAGTGTGCATGTTGGCCTGGGAACGTACTAATGCACAGGTTAACTCTAACCTCTATTCTTTTCAGTCGACATTATACAAACTTTTCAGGGATCTTAAGAGATTAGTATAATAATATAAATATTACAATATAAAATACATACATAGGATAACATAAGGCTTGGTATTGCCAGCCTTTCCATGGGCATTCCTTTAAAGTAATGTAAAGTTTACTAACCGTTGGAAGTGGTGAATTGTTGTAACATACCTTCTGGTAAGCCGCTATTGCCTATAATCTGTACCCCCTCACTGCCGTCCTGTTGCGTATACGCTACAGTCACTACCGTTGTACCTGCCGAATGTCAATTCATAAATACATATTACTGCCATTATTAAAGAGATACTTAAGCAATTCTTCTGAAATAAATTTGCTGGAATACAATGCATAAATGATTGAATAAATGGGAAAGATATAAGAAATTTAATCTACAAAATTATCATATTGATACGAAAGTAACCGTATTACATAATTTCAAAGGTGAAATTATTCACGTTCCATGAACTCAAATTTGCTTAGAATTTAAGTGAGGTTTTCAAGTGACAAGCGATAAAGTAGGTACCTGCCTATAGTAATATTTTAACAGAAAATGAATTTAATTGGTCTTTTTTCAAAATAGGAATTATAAAATCCCATAGTTTTCACAGGTTTGCGGTAGCAATAAATTTCTATTTATATGAAGAAAATTGTCTGTGGTGGCCGGCGTTTGTTAGTTAGGTATTTACACAAATTTATAGTTTAATTACGAGATTGATGAACTTTGGCACACTTGACCATAAGGACAAGAGAAATGTTACTGTCTAAGTCTGATTTCGTAAAACTCTGTGTAAAGCCCTTCAGGGACTTCATCTAGTAATTAATACATTATTTTGGTAAGGGCAAACTTGAGATGATTTTTAAAAGTTTGAAGTTAAAACTTATTTTACAGCTATCTTTAGAGATATTTTTGGCCTAATAATTTTGTTTTTTACATTTTTGTCCTTTACATGCAATTGTTATTTGATTAATCAAAAAGTTAGTTCACCTAATTCTCCCTGTTGAAACGCCTGTATGGGGATCTGTGTCATCTGATATTTGGGTTGATTCATACCTCCCTGGGTATTCATATTGCCCATATTAGGGTTCATCACCTGAATCTGAACTGTCTGCTGGGGATCACCTGAAACACACCAATAAATCAGTTAAACATCATTCACAGAACTACTAGTTAGTCACAACTGTTAAAGAAATAAGGTGAAACAAGGGGTGGATTGATTTAATGAAAATAATTCATGTTCATTAAATCAATCCATCGGCATATCCAATTAATAAAACAAGTTTGCCAATTATTTTATTATCGGTTATTAATCAGAAGAAAATTTATTGCACTTGAAACAGAACATGACAATAAGGTAGTAAGTCACTGCAAGTTTTGCAAAATCAGCAAAAATACATTATTGATTACATTTCTACAACATGTGTCGCTTTCTCCTCACAACTCATAACAAGTTGAACTTCCGCAATTTGAACAAAGACTGTGTTCTAGAATGTGTTTGAAATGAGATGCTAATCAATCTGTTTGCATTTTATAAAATCTATGCATAACTTTCTATGAATTCATAAGTTCGCAAGTTTTTAACCCCAGGCTACATCTAATGCAGGAGAAAAAAGATCTATTTCATAGAACAAACTGGGTTGTTTCGGAGAATCTGAACAATTCATCAAATTTCAACGTTCATTTTCGAGTTCTGTGAAAGACTTGTTCAAGTTCTGTTTTTATATCATTGTAGGCTAGTTGCTTGACAAAACCGAAATAAAAAAAGAACTTGAAAAAATCTTTCACAGAACTTGAAAATGAACGTTGAAATTTGATGAATTGTTCAGATTCTCCGAAACAACCCGTCCTTAGAAAGGAATTGTTGTGCTATCACACTTGCACTATTCTATTTCGTTCACACATGCCCTATTCTATTTCAATCAAACTCTATTCTACGGTTGAATCTATGTATAAAGAATAGAACGAAAGTTGAAGTCGATTCAACATTCCTTAACCTCTCAGACAAAGACTTTTATTTACTATGTGTTCCTTTGCGAACTGTCAAAACGTGATAATTTTTGTGTTATTTACGAGTTTTGCTAGTTAAGCTTCATAACTCACGTTTTGGGAAACGTAGCCTCATTCTAAAAAATGTTTTGGAAAGATTATGAAATCCACTATCGCATTGTGTTGTTATACGTAAATATTTGCGTTTCTAAATATACATTTTATGAAAACGTCAAAAATATGTAAAAATCGCTTACCATTATTTCAAAGCCGTGAAAAATGTACTTTTTTCTGAGTATCATAAAGAAATAACACTTTATATGTGGAAGAAATATAATAAAAAACTATTAGTCACCTCAAAATATTAACCGTCCAAACTAAAATATTTTTAATAAATTATTTAGAAACGCAATAAATTATGAACGTACAAGATGACAGATCCAATCGGCTTAGATAATGCACCTCTACGTTCCATAGATATTCTTGAATACAGACGCATAGCGTTATTCATTATCGATAATCTGTTTTTTAAATCATGGCAATCCGTATACTAGTGATGGAAATAAATCGATTTTTGTAAAATCTCGCGCGTTTACGTGAAAAGACGTTCTAATGTCTTGACCGCTATTATCATATTTACGTCTTTTGACGTTCTAATGTTCTAAGTGGTTAAATCTGTTCTCACTGATCTATTTTATAGAATGGAAGAGGTGGGAATGCGCCATTACATTGCTATAAAATTGAAAGCTGTAGACATTGATATAGTAGGTAAGTACCTAAAAAAATTAGGGTATAGCTTTTCAGGAATATTTACATGTGTTCCATTTTTTAAATGCAGTATTCGAAATTTAATGAGTTTTTTTAAAATTATAGATTGCTCTTGAGTTTATGAAGAGGAGTTAGTTGGAGGGAAAATATATTGTGGAAATATGTGCAATCTGTGTACAGTGAAATACTATGGATAATAATGTAAAAATTGAATGGTTTAAAGGGTATATTGAGCTAACGGGACAGAGAGAATGTAGAAAGCAAGTAAAAATTTACCTGGCTTAGCGCCTGGCATGGTGATGGGCAGCGTGATGAGCTGCTGCTGCTGGTGCTGAAAGCCAGCGCCCCCCTCCACCGGCCGCAGGTAGTGTACACCCCCCTCCCCGCCTGATAGCACCCCCACCACCTGCAAACAAACAAATAATATCTATGTAACCTGTGGCATATTGACAGTTATATTTCTTAAAGACGCTGTAAAAAGGGCGGACAATTTTTGTGTATTTCCACTTTGTAATAAAATCCAAATCAATGGCATATTTCTGAATGTATCTGAAAACTAAAAACTGTTTTCGAAAAGTGATAAAATACGCTTCAAACTTTTATTAAAAAACATACAATTAATAAAACTCTTTATATTCAAATTTAGAAGATAACCACATAATAATTAAAATGTATTCCTCTATGAAATCAGAGGTTCGGACCGCAATTTGAGAAAGTTTTATGAAACTTGGTGAATTTTTTTAAAATTTTATATGAAATAACAAAAAAGTGAGGTGCCAACAATTGTGACAGTAATTTTAGTTCGATGTTATGAAAAAACGTAAGGTGAGCCATTTTTAAAACTTTATGTTCGCATTCAAAATTTTATTATTTCATAAAAATTGTATGTTAAATTCTAAAAATAAAATTTGAGTAATAACTTTCGAAAACCCTTTTTAGTTTCTGATACGTTCATAAATATTCCATTTATTTGGATTTTAGTGAGAAGCGGAAATAAACACAAATTCCCCGGATTTCTTACGGCTTCTTTATGAAACATAATGGTCAATATGTCATAGGCCTGAAGGTTAATAAACTGGGTTAATAAACTGTGAAAGTGTATTTCATCACCTTTCAAAAACTGTTTTTGGATATACATATTCAGAAATATTTCATTTATTTGGATTTTATTGGAAAGCAGAAATACTCTGACCTTCTGACCGAATAAGCCAGAGGCTTATTACATTGAATACAAGCTTTCAATTAACCCTGTCGTGCGACGAGTCGGTAAGCAATCGACATAAACTGAATGCCGCAAGACCCTGCACAGAAAATTAAGTTTGTTATTGTATAGAATTATATTAAAATTATAGTATAGAACTTTTCGTTTATATCGATTAACGGTAGAGGGCAAGAATTTGGGTAGTGATTAGAGTAGATTTACATAATTATTTCACTAGATAACTCGTTACACCTGCTTGCTATCTATTTTCGCCACTTGAACGCTATTACCCTTGGCCCAAAAATTCATCCATGTTTCAAAATAAAGTTAGTAAATATAAAAAATCAAATCCTGAGAGCTTCGCCAAGAAAGTCACCGTTTGACTGAATGATTGATGTGCACAATTTTGAAGTGACTGTAATTTCATAACACAAAAACATTTACCTTTGATTGAATCCATTTGATTCTGATGAACGTAGTTCGGTATGTCTTCATTAAACAATGATGTGAAACTATAATCAAATTGGACAAACATGGTGCAAGATATTTTGTTATAAAAATTGAAATTATAACATGCTTGTGCAAATAGTTTGTTGTGTAAACAAACATTCAAAAAAAACATTCAACAAACCAACATATCGTTAACCTAATTAGAATAACACTAATTATAAAACAATAAAAAAGTTTTTTTACTATAATATTTCAATTTTCGACCTGGTTGCACCATAAAAAACCGGTATACAAACTAAGCGGAATTGACTGTATGTTTATATTTATGTTAAAGGAATTAAAGTTTGATGCTTTACCTGTCCCATTTGTGTTCCATTGGAGGCGGCGGTGATGTTCTGAGCGAACTTGGCCGTGGTGAACTGATGCATGGCGGCCGCTGGGATTGAGCCGGCAAACTGACTACTGAACGGAGTGAAGTTCATCTTGCTCGAGTCCCTTTAACCGACTAGACCCAATGTCCCTTGCTGACACCCTGGAAAGATAAAAATATTAAGGTAAGAAAATAATTGATGTTTTAACTTTTATCCCCTTATTATGCCTCTGGTACAGTTGCGTGAGTGATTATTTACGTTTACGATGTACGATGTCGGCATGTAGCGAAGAAATTTTGAAATTTATAGATTTGTACCAAAATTAACCAATAATATGAAATATTATTCATTCCCCCAGATGTAAATAGTTGGCTTTTATAGGAGTAAGTTGAATTAAAGTTTTATTTCATAAAAAATCTTCTTATTAAGCGTGGCCAGCGATCCTAAAAGATTACCGAAATGACTATTTCCATAAAATAGTGCTATTTAATATTAATTTCGTGAATATTAATATATGCTTAAAATCCGTCATATTTGACATAACATGGCCAAGAGCATTGGCGCCAACTGCGTTCACACGTGTTGGCTCCAACATTGACCCAATGCGTTGGGCCGAAGTGTACAAGGGGCATTACATATTATGCGTCAATAACCCGTGTTTACAGCATTAGGGGCAAAAGAAAATAATTTTGACTGTCAATCTTAACTGCAGAGCACCTAGGATATGATAACTGGATTATGTGTGAATTTGGGCTCCGCTAGCTGCTTCACTGAATATTGTAACCTTATTAAATTGTGCAGGAAGTAATATACTACAAACGGGCGAAAACACGTTCCCGTCAGAGAAAAGGGATTTTGCTTTAAACCGCCATATCTTTGAAAATAACACACTTATTTTAATGATTTTTTTTCTTTACATAGATGTCACCACACTCCAACTATAAAAGTACCGTATAAAATTAAAGCCTACTTTGTAATACAAAAAAAATGGATTTTCTCTTTTGCACAAATCTTTACAAAAAAAAAGAACGATTTCCGCTACTCCAGTGCCATAACTGCAACGATTTATTTACCCAATCTGAATTAGTGTAGTTTCCTTTTGATTAAATATTTTAAGTGGGAGACTTATATCAAATTTTTCATGCATATCGATTATGGTTGGGACCCTTACAAAAAGGTTGGTGCACAATATTCATATAGAATTATCGGACAGCAACACCTTTACAGCCATTTAAGTAGGACCGGATTAAAAGGTAGAACTACCCGCTGTGTGTTTATGTAATTTATATTTTATCCATACAAAATAGAAGCATTTATATTAATAACTAGTTGTACCCCGCCACACGTTGCTGTGGCTCATTATCTCTGTGCAGATAGAGAAACAATAGCGCATTTTGCTTTTACATCCTACAGATAGCGCTGTTTTTAAAAAAAAAAGCATGTTTTTACCTGTCACAGGGGACACATATATATAGTATAGGTATATAAAAACACACGCGTATGCGAATGCAACGTTGTGTCAAAAATTCAAAGCAATCGGTGAAGAACTTTAGAAGATTTAATATTTTGAACAAACAAACATTTACATTTTTATTTATATATAGAAGATAGATTAGCACAAATGCAATATGTATATTTGAGCAGAGACGATTTTCTCTTAAGTGTGTTTGCGCATTGAACTTCCGTCAAATAATAAGACAAATTTGTATTATAATTTTACCACGCTTTAAACAGCGCCACCATTCAAATGTCGTGCTAAAAAATCCATCCATCCGGATGATGCTGCCCAAGAGCGAATTCGAAATTAATCCCATATGTGCATTATGAATACGTATCAGCACCTATGGAACTATCCGTTATATTTCTTAGGTTTAAACAAAACAATAGTGGCGCCAGAGTGATAGTCCTACAAACCTCGAGAATTTACTAGCTGCCTGAGTTCGCACCACCTAAGAGATTTGTTAACAGATTTTTTTTTTATCTGTGATTATTGTGTTTTAAGTTGTTAATAAAATAAGTTAATTACACACTGAATATGTTACTTTTTATCACCTACGACATTACATTATTTCGCCACAGACTGGACATGAATCGTTGAATTGTATTTTGTTACTAGGTCGCTAATTTCTGGTGCAGTGAGGTGATTAAACACCTTTAGATCTAGGGAAAAAATATATATTATGGAAAAGACCAACACAGAATTTTTAGATTTATATCTGTTTGTATCTCAAAGAAAACAAATAAATGAAGAAGCAAATCATTGTATTGAAGCAGCGAAAACTCAACGTTGGCTTCATGAAACCAATTTCAGTTTGCAATGTCGTTTCCCTTATTCGATGGGTATATTAATGGCTAAATACGATAACAGGTTCACCAAAAATAAGTTAAATACCATAATCAGTTTTGGTAGTTTATTGGTAAACTGTTAAAGTCCTCGTACACAGAGATTCTTACAAGTTAAGTGACTGTGATGCAATCACAAGTAGTCTACTGATGTGCTACTGTTTAAAGCTGGGTTCCATACACGGCGCTAACCGACGATACTGAACTTGATCATTTTTTCTTGTGCAGCTGTGGAGTTAACACGATGTCAAGTGAAGACAATTCTTCTGTACATTTATTACATAAACATAAAAGACGAACTAAATGATTTTGTGTTCACCCATACGACGAAATAAATATTAATAGTAGGGCATTCTTTGCCGCCAAAGAATTACATGAAAATTATGTCAAATTGACTTTTCTCCAACTCTTCTCCTTTTTTAAGTATTCCGGTAAATTATAGTTACATAAATATATTTTGCCATAACATTCAATCATGCTCGAACACCATTTCTGTCAAACGAGTCGTAGATACGTATGCAACTCCTGTAGCGTACTACCAGCACTGTCAGTAGCGTGCAACTGGCATCAAACTCGTTGTAGACGCGTCGCATTGTGTATGAACACTTGCAAAATAGTATGACGTATACTCGCGAGCTACGCGTATGCTATGCGCACAAAACTCTAGTCGCTTGTGAGTATCTCCACGTATGAATGGCCTTAATGTATTCTATTTACATTATGGTTATGTCCCATATTTACGAGATGTCTTCGACAGTTTAGCGTTTTAGCTTGTATTGTTTCGGAGAGGGAGCTCATCAGCACTTGTTGGCACACCACCATAGATCCTTTAGATTTGGCTTACTTTAAAGTTCATATATTATGTAATAATCGTTTAAATTTTTTATGCAAATGATTTTGCAAGGAATATGACTCGGTTGTGGTGATTCAAAGTTCAGTTGTGGCCAAGGAATTTATCTCCAACAAGTCACAGTCGCAGATAGTCAAACCTCAAGCCTACTGAAAATTCCCAAATCAGACAGATTTTATCATTTCAAAATCTTTTTATAGAAAGTTGATTTGAAATAAATATGTTACTTATAATTATTTTTATCTAGCTGTAGTCCCCGGCATTGTCCGGGCTTAAGGTGGAATTTTTTAAAATCTTGACAGTGACCTTCTTCTTGTTTTGATGGTCAAGTGTGCAAAATTTCATCAACCTCGGAATAAAACTGTAGGTTTGTATAAAAAACAAATCCACGCCGCCCACCACGGACACTCTACTTTATATATTATTTTAATGCCAGTTCTGCCATCTTTGTTCAAAACATCTAACAATTAATAAATCCTGGTTAAATAATTACATATTTTTTCATGCACAATATCAAAAATTCTATAGTAATAAAAGTTATTGCAGAGGTTGATTAAAAAGGTCAGAATTTTTGTCCAAAGTAGGACGATTTGTGCATAATATTATGTATGCTTTGCTTTTAATCATAAATAAATAAGATTATGTATCTGAAATACTGCTTAACAGTTCCTAATTATAGCTATTTATGGATTTATAACGTCCTTCAGTGTTCAATTCCAGCATCGTTATTTTCCTTATAAAACAAAATAGAAAGTGTGGACTAACGATACAATCATTATTTCACAGAGATATAACTATTTCCATTGTTTCTGTTCCTACATGCAAGAAATATTAAAAAAAACATGTTTCAACAAATAATATTTCTTACACAATTCAAAATGCAGCGCAGATTTTACACGAGACGATGTAAAATTCCTATTTAAAACTTTATCTACAAGAAAACAATCAACCCTTTTAAAATCTGATAAAATATAAGATTTTAGAGCCGATTATTTTGCCATTTTATTGGCTTTTGAGCAAGAGTTGCGCTTCCTCTTTCTGAATGTCAGCATTGATCGTGGACTCTGCAAAGCTGTATAAGGAAGACCACCTCCATACTGATAGTGATCTACACATTTGACATCCACTCGAGCTTTTTTTGGTATATTATGGTAAGTTTGCAAAAACGTTTTGAGCAAATTATAGGTGGATTCATTAAACCACAGTACTTCATGTTTCCATATTAATATTTTGAGAAATTATATTAATATATATATACACCCAATCGCTAGAGTGGTCAGACGGCTGCCCGTATCATGCAAAAATATATAAGTTTGGTAAACCTCCTATAAATGTCTACACAGCTGTGATAATATAAATAAATATTATCTCAGAACAAAAATTAATGTAGAAATCTATTTTAACAACAATTAGTAGTTAACTTTCAACTCGGGGTTAACTAACTATAAGTAAACATGCAACCATTTCACTTTTACTTTGAAAAATTCACTATTTTGCACTAATTTAACTATAGAAAACCTAAAAGAACGAAGAATAAATCTATATCAAATCACCATTAATTATATTTGCAAAAAAAAACCGTAAAATATCATATTTTTATGGAAACAAAAAAAATTGAAAATGGAGTACGCTGAAAAATCAATAATATTAAATAATCGGTAATTAAAAATAAACCCTACTCACATAAACACCCTCTCTCAAAACTTTCACTGTCGCTAAACTGATAACAGTACATCAACTGTAACTCATCACCATCCCACCACTTGTTCACTGCTCGGGGTGTGAGAGAGGGACTTGATGGGAGGAAAAAATCACAGGAGTAGGGTTAAAGAGAGGCAATGTGGTGATACCGCCAAAATACAAGAGAGAGATTGGTAGGAGTGAACTGTGACTGCTGGAGTCTAGTAAGAGGCGATTCCTTGCCATGGAAAGTAGGCTACAGAAAAGAAAGTTTAGTTGGGAAGTTGAATTTGCTCGCGGTGATGCCGAGTAGCAAGAATATTATTTAAACAATAATTTACAATTGTATTTATTCATTTTGGAGTAGTATAATGCAGTCTATTCTCCGTACCAACCAATGCTACAGAGGATAGACTGCATTATATATTATTGTAATATTTTTGTACTATTATTGTATATGTTTTATGGGATGTGTAGGATTGCACACACCTCCCCACTCGTTATTTTTTTGTATTATTATATTTTTACAATATAATTAGTAGCAGAACTTTTTAAACGTTATTCTATAAAATTATGCATACCGTCCTGTTTGGTGATTTAGAAGTAAATTAGGTCGGTACAGAGGATAGATAGTATTATGTTGCTTATAACGTATGCTTAATAATGCTTTAGAGCGCGATTTTTAGCAGATTTCTGCACAATTTGGGTATAATATTATTGGTAATGGTCCTATCAACTATGCATTATAACAAAATTAAGTATTTTAAAGCAAATTTAAAAAAAAATCTAGCTTCGTGAAGCACATTTGATAAAGCTCAGTTAATCTAGTATTGTCGTTTTGAGTTATTCTCACTAATTTAAAAGTGACCTTGAAGTGATATTTCACAATAATGTCACTGTAAAGTTATTCTGTTGAAAATATTTTAATGAAATGTTGTTTTAGAAAATCAGGCTAATTTGTATTTCAAAGTAAATTAACAATTCACGCAAATATATTTATTTATATCTCTATTACCTTTAAAGTTAAATTAATGCAATCATAATATAAGTTCGATTACAGCATAATATTTCATTATAAATATAGAATGTGTATAATATTGTCACGTGTGTGTATCAAGTAAGAATGCTGTAAATGATTTACGCAATATTTATCATAGTGTTTCGTGAACATCTCATTAGGATTGTGCCTATTAGATGTTGATGATATAATAAATATGATATATCAGTTTTCTTTTTGATATAATTTAGAAATAAAACTTTACACACAAATTTGGGAATTTCTAAAATTAGGGGTTTGGTGTAGGCAATATAAATATCTCTCTCCAGAACCCAAAACAATGTAGAGGCTGTATGAAAAATGTTTAACTTAATCATCGACGTTACAATGTATTATAACACCATTGAACACAATATACAGGTTGTCCTGGGATAAAGTATGCGATGGTAGAAGTAAAAGAGACAACTTAATAACAATTTTTCGAAATTCAATTGTTTTCTTTTTCATAGAAGAATATTTATTATTCCACACAAACAATTCAACATTTTTTTACCTGAAAACTACCAAAATGTTGAAATTTCGAAAAAATATTTATCTTTTTTTCTCGTATTGTCGTGTAGAATCACATCCAGAAGTTAGTGCACTTTATCCCGGACATCTTTTGTTTATTTGGCTAGGTAGGAGTTTGTAAGTTGGGTGAAAAATCGTGCATTTTGCAATTCTCAGTAAATCGAAAACTAAAACAACTTTTCGCCAAAAATTTTATCTGTCAACATCAAATTTTTATTTCTTATTCGTAGCATTGTGGGCATTCTGCTTGACGCGACCGCGAGCTTTGTTGATCACGGATCACAGCGAGAAGAGAAAGTAAATGTCGGTTTTTGTAGCTCGCACGCAGATGCCAGTTTTATTATGTTTATTGAGAAACTAGTTTCAATAGATGTAGCTAATACACTAAAACACAAATAGTAGAGCACCCATTGAAAAACTTATTAGAAAAGCAAACATTTTATTTAATTTTTCAAACTTGTACATGTCATAATTTATCAAATAAATAATAAAACAGTAGTTGGCAAAAAATACGGTCACATTGAAGTAATAAACTCACCAAAACTAAAAAAGATGAGATTAGGCGAAGACATTGTATTTAGTAACATAATAATTGCTTCCCCTTGAACAGTTTCGAATGAGCCAGTCTATCGCCTATCCTTGAATCACAATAAACAAAGCAAGGTGATGTATTTCGCATACCAAGCACGTCGACTAACATAGGCTTGACTAACGGCATTTGTTCGAGAAACTTTGTAGGTTTTCACGAAAACATGAAGTTTATAGTATTGTTCGAAACATTTTCCTTTTGTCTAATTTAGCATGTAGGACGCCGTTAGTAGTTATTATGGCGTGCGTCAACGGAATTCCGCGAAACCTAACCTACCGGACAGTTAGAAGTTAGTTAATATAGCGTTATGTAAGGAAAGTCCACTCTAGGCGGAAGGAAATGTGAATGAAATGATGGCTAGTGGCTATGGTTAGGCTGGCTGCCGCTGGTTACAGGTTGTTCACCCCCTACCAGTGTCTGGTCAAGAAAGCGAGTTTCCATCACGACGCATCCCCACCAAGCTGCAAGATCCCCTCCATATGCGTAAACGTAAAGTGTCCCGTAACCAGGAGATGTCAGACTGCGGGAGGAGGGGTTGCGGGTTGCACTCTGCGGTCTGCACGGCTCGGACTGCAGAGCACCGGTCACTAGAGGGAGGTCAATTTCTCCCGCACTATATTTTACACATTATCCGATCTCGGGTAACGGTAACTGATTCTACGGACTAGAAAGCGCACTTCAATCAAATAGGGTCACGACGTATCAAACACTATTTTCCGATGTGTAAACAACAAAGTATCCACAATATTTACGAACCTGAGAAATCCTGTCAGCATGCGCGAATTTTGGAGACAAAACAATCCCGCGAAATCTATCAACATGGGCTTGAACACACAAATTTAGAGATTGAGCTGTTCACAGAGAGAACACCTGCGCGAAACTAAATCCGCCATGACAGTTGAAGAATTCATTCATTGGCCGCCAGAATGCACCGTTGGACACGAAACACATGGCGCTCATATTAAATTTACCAAAATGTCAAATTTATACATCCCTCTCGGCTCTTTTGTTCCCTGTTTCCTACCACTATTCCTAGTTCTTAAACAAATAACTAGATTTTCAAAAATAAATCAGCATAACAACTATTTACTAACAGAAAATACAAACAAAAGTATTCCAAATACTTTTTATATTAATAAAACAATATTTTTTTTTGCATGTAGGTATTTCTGACTAGACATTTTAATAAATAACAAGTGATGAATAAAACCGAAAACTAAAATAAACATTCAAGAGAAGAGTCATAAGTCAGTAGTTTTGTTGTCCGTTTCTTTGTGATCTTTCCAAATAAAGTTCATATAATAACTTGTTATCAAAATAGTAATTGCTTTGTGACGAGTTTACTCCTGGGTTATAAGGAGGTTGTAGCAGTAGGCTTTCAGGGACTTCTTCCCGGAACGTCTCCCGCAGGGGTATATGCTGCTGGTGTCCTTGGACTTGATTTGCAGCCATATTGACCACGTTATTGATGTGAAGGTTATTTATCCTCTTCGATAACGGCATGAAGTCGCAGTTATCATCTTCTCGTGATCTTTTCCTAAACAAAAACAATCACAAAAATTAGAAACAAAATACACATCCTAATACGGAAGGGATGTGTCAAACTAGTAGATTATGGCTTGTTTTCATTACCTGTTGTCTGTCACAGCTGTCATAATGTTAAGATGATATTTCTGGTAACATTTATGTGTTAAAAGGGTTGATATACATATAATTGTTAACGTAAATAATTGACTTTACATGATGATTCTAAAAATGTCATTACAGTGATCACAGAACATAAATATTTCAGATCGTGGTGGGGTGAAGATTTTTTCTGTTTTTGTTTCAGTTGCCATCTAGCGGCCGATTTGAACAATATCTACCAATAAACAGAAAACTGCTTTACCATATAAATAAACAGAACTGCCTTACCTTGTAAGTATGTTGTTTGTGAAATTATTCTTTAGATGTCAGTAGTTACCTGAAACAAACAAAAGTATTATTTTCTTTTAATTTCAAATTATTATTTCTCAACTTTAACAACGTGCCATTGAAAATAATATATTGTTACTTTTTGCAAATACCCTATAATATTAATAATACGTCCAACTTCAGTGAAATAGTGGCAATTCAATAACTCTCGCTCAAGAGCTAGTTTAGTATGTTGACTTTGGCACTGCTGCGACGCTCGTTATATTCTACGTGTTCATAGATGGCGTAATTAATTAATTTGATCAAAATTAACTTTTTGCAAGGTATTGCTTTAAAGTATTAAGACAAATTATTTGTTTGCGCCCGCATATACGCAATATGAATTTGAATAAATAGTTTTGTCCACATAAAAACTCAAATCTATCGAGAAAGGCATACGAATACAATATTGGATTGAATCATCGGTACAATATTGTATTTGTATGCCTTTCTCGAAAGAATTAAGTCTTTAAACGAACAAAACTATTGATTCATATTCATATTGCGTATATACGGGCGCAAACAAATGATTTGTCTTCATATTGTAAAGCAATACCTTGCAAAAGCGTATTTAAACAATTAATTAATTAACGCCATCTGTGAACACGTAGAATACAACGAGCGTTGCGTTTAACCTTAATGGCGGCAAATTGAATTTATTTAGTATTTTGTGGCGGTGTTTTTCAATTTCTAATCTGTATTTTGAGTGGGTTCCGTGGTTCAGTTTACCAACAAACAGCAAGAACACTCCCAAGTCGTTTTTAAAGATGCCAAAAAACGTTTACAGGTTATAAGCTGGTGAAATGATTTTGTTAAATCCTACCAAATAAAATGTTCTAGATTACGAAAAACGCAGATTAAACCATGAAAATACAATTTTAAGGATGATTCAGCAAAGCTTTGTTACTTCCATGTAGCATTGTGGGTTCAAGTTGATGTTATGTTCAATACACATTTTTGTATTTTTTATGTGACACCTCACAAGAGCGCCCATGTCTGTACAGTGTAAAGGCAGGGGAGATATGTTGCAACCCGTTTGAGCAGCTTTATAGGAAAGGATTTATTAATGCGGGTCTTGAAGAGGCCTGGATTATATGAAGTAAAAACATGATGTTGCATGCATGTGTTTTGTATTAATTTATTTATTTAGACGCCCATTGCGCTTTTTCTATACACAATTTATGTATTCATATTTTAAGATTATAAGTAATGTATTAAATATATTGAAATTTGTTATTTAATTATACATGCATTTTATTACCTTTCTAAACAATCAAAGACAGAGTCAATTCGAAATCGAGATTGACCAAGAAAACAGGAACAGACGAATCAACAATACTTGTTTGGAACTTCGAGGGCTTCCAGAATTCAAAGAGGAAACATCACAAACCTTAAAAGACATTATATTCAACACCAGTAAAATAGTAGACTGCCAACTAAATACAAATGATATTTATAATATATATAGAGTATCACAAAGAAACAAAAATATTCCTCCAACAGTTAAACCTAGGTCAGTGGTAATTAATTTTAATTCAATACCGTTAAAAGAGGAGCTCCTTAATGCTATAAAAAAATATAACAGGTCTTGCGAAAAGATTGGAGACAAACTAAACACGGGAACAATCGGATTGTCTGGCCCCATTACACCCATATACGTCTCAGAACTCCTCACGTCTAAAGGCAAACGGCTTTGGTATCTAGCTCGCCAACGTGCGACGGAATGTAAATATAGGTACGTCTGGACGAAAGCAGGTCTAATCTACATGAAAAAAGATGACTCTTCTCGACCTATATTAATAGACTCAGAACAAGCTATACCGAAGCTCTGACTACCTGCTCTTTATTCTGATTATCGTGATAAAACTACTGACTACCGCTTTATATCGCCATTTCATACTCTATTACATAACAGCACTATATTATATGAACACCTAGGTTTTTGCATAACTCCAATTTGTACTGGAACAATTTTAATCCTAATTTTAATTTTAATCTTTATTCTCTCTAGAATGGTAACTACACTTATTATAAGATTATTATTTGATTTATTAGTAATATTACTAATAATTCGGCAAAAGAGAACTCTAATCAACATATCTTATATAACCCAGATATTACTTATTTTTCATACTTATACTACTTTTTACTGTCTTTTGAAAGAGAAAATGCCACACACTAACTACATACGTTATTTATTTCCTGGATTTTATTTCAGATATTATTTCTTACTCATATATATTTTATTTTTCCTAATTACATCATTTTGTTTAAAGTTTTGTCGCTACATATTTCGTACTACAAGTATTTATATGATAATAAAATACTGTTTTAAAACTTTACCCAGAAAACAACAATTAATTTTTGAATTCTAATGGTAATAAACGATCTTCAACATGAAATCGATAGTATCTTAGTGCCAAATACTGAAATAATTTTTGAAAACATTAACAAAATTATGCAATTTAATTGGGAATCTAATAGGATTAATATTGTTCATCAAAATATTAGAACGATGGGAAACTTGGATGATTTTCTTATATTTTTGGAAGAAATAAAAGCTGTGGTAAAGTTCCATATACTAATTCTCACTGAATGCAGGTTAAATGATTCATACATAGCCAAACAAATTTCAGGCTATAACGAATACCATACAACATCGCATATTAACCAAAATAGCGGAGTAGTAGTATATATCGACAACACATTAAATTCCTTAGTACAAGAAATAAACATCAATCAGTGTAATTGTTTAAAAATCAAAATTAATGAAAATTTAGGTATCCTAGCTATCTACCGATCACCATCGTTCAATGACATCCAAGATTTCCTGGAAAATCTTATTGGTGAGTTAAAAAAAACTAAGGATTATGCACAATATGTACTGATCGGGGACATGAATATAAATACTATAGGAGAAGTATTGCATAGGCAGTCCGACGACTACTTATGTGCTATGGCTGAAAGTAACTTTATTTCCAATATTAATTCTCCAACTAGGGTACAAGGTAGCTCAAGCTCATGTTTGGATCATATATATACCAGAAATATAACAAATTCAAATGCATTTGTAATACATAATACAATCACTGATCATTACACCACTGCAATCAGTATCCCAAACTCAACACCCAAAAAACATAAAATTAATCACAAACAGATTATCGATTATGAGGCTTTATTAAATGATCTTAATAATAAAAATTGGAAATATGTTTATAAAGAGACTGAAGTTAACAATGCTCTAAACTATTTTATTAATGAAATCGATACATTCATAACAAAACACACAATAACTAAACGCATTCCATATAGTAAAATACATCTCACACCATGGATTACCAACGGCATTGTTAAATCTATACACAAAAGAAATCACCTTCATAAAATAGCTAAACGAGACCCATTGAACGATACTAAACAGCAAAACTATTACCGATACCGTAATATTTGCAAAACCGTTATTCGCAAATGTAAAGAGCGTTATTATAAATTCTTACTTGATAAGGATAATTCCAGCAAAAATATGTGGAATGTTGTCAGAGACATAACTAAAAGTAAAAGAAATACCAATGCATCTGTAACTGAATTAAATACCGGAAATTTGATTATAACTGACAATCAATCAATTGCATGTCATACTAATCAATATTTTGCATCTGTTGGATCAAATCTAGCAAAAAAAAATTTATTAGAAACCCAGAAAACGGAAGACTCTTTAGCATCGACAATTGAAACAAAGGAACAATCTTTTTCATTTAATATTAAACCAACTACTGTAGAAGAGGTCTTAAAAATAATCAACAGCCTTAATACTACACATGCAAAGGGTCCAGATAGTCTAAATACACAAATACTAAAAAAAATAAAAAAACAGATTTCTGCTCCGCTATCATATATTTACAACTTAAGTTTTGCATCAGGAATATTTCCTGATCACTTCAAAAAATCAATAATTGTCCCAATTCACAAAAGTGGACCTAAATCTCTTGTAGAAAACTATAGGCCAATATCACTATTAAGCGCGATATCCAAAGTCATTGAAAAGCTTTTCAAAACTAGGTTAAACGAATATGTGGAGAAACATAACATTCTAAGTCCTAACCAATACGGCTTTCGGTCGGGTAAGGGAACGGATGATGCCATCGCATGTCTCACTGAAACTATTGCAGGGAATATGAACCGTGGCAAGAAAACTATTGCCCTTTTCCTGGACCTGGCCAAGGCATTTGACACTATATCTCATAAAATTCTTTTACAGAGACTTAGAAACATAGGAATAAAGGAAAAAGCTTTTCAATGGATAGAAAGTTATATATCTAATAGATTTCAACAAACCAGAATTAACGAAGCTATTAGCACTTCACTAAAATACACTTTTGGGGTACCACAAGGAAGTACACTTGGGCCCCTTCTCTTTATTATATACATAAACGAACTTTGTAACCAACACATTGGTGGCAAAATTATCACGTTCGCTGACGATACAGTTATTTTGTTTGAAGGAGATGATTGGAAAGAAACACACCACCTTGCGAACACAGGTATAAACAGAGTAAAACAGTGGCTGGACAGTAATTTGCTTACACTAAACATACAAAAAACAAAATATCTCACATTTAGCGCTACCCTTGCAGGTCAACCCAAAACACCTCATCACCTCACAATACATAATATTAAGTGTAGCCTTGGAAATAATAACCATACTTGTAAATGCGAAACCCTTGAATGTGTTAAATCTGTTAAATATTTAGGTATAATAGTGGATAACCATCTTAAATGGAAACAACAAATTGAAAACACAGCTAATAAAGTGCGCAAGCTTATTTATATATTTATAGCATTGCGGGAAATTATAAAAACTCAAGACATTAAAAAAATATACTACGGGCTCTGTAACTCAGTCATAACCTACGGTTGCATTGGATGGGGTGGAACAGGATTAACAATATTATACCCGCTACTGAAGGCACAGAAATCCATTCTACGCGTCATTATGAAGAAACCCTTCAGATACTCGAGCGACGCTCTCTTCAAGGAGTTTAATGTGCTTGATGTTCGACAGTGTTACATAAAAAAAATAACAATCTGCGTCCACAAAAATAAAAACAAAACGATAACAGTCGATCATAATCATCAAACCAGAAGTAAGAGCAGAAACGACCTTTCTATTCCAACTAGTAATACTGCGGCTTATCAAAAAGTTTTCTCATACCTGGGACCAAAAATATACAACAAAATCCCCTATCAATTTAAACTGTGTGAATTATCAGCCTTCGGTACTAAAATTACTAAATGGTTATTAGACTTAGGTAGGACAGATTCCGAAAAATTATTAAAAAACGTAGTCTGAGTTGATTTCTTCGATTTTGTATTTTATATTTACCTAAAAAATATATTTTTATTTTTCTTTCTTACATTGATATATTATATTTTTATTTTATATTTTACATGTACCTATCTGGATTTTATTGTTTATTACTGCTAAATTGTATTTTCCTAAAAAAAATATTTTCTTTCTTACATTTATATGTTATATTTTAATTTTATTTTTATATTTTACATGTACCTACCTGGAATTATGTACACTCAACCTGCCAATTTGACTGTCCTAAAACGGGAAACTTCCTAGTTGGACAGTCAAAGCTTCCTTTTATATTTGTATATCTTGTATGTAATAAATGTAAAAATAAATAAATAAATAAATAGTTAATAGTGAGGATATCTATTTTTTTTCGGCTTCTATAATTTACTAACGCAAATTAAAGAATATTATTTTAAATTATTATAAGCAATAATTAGTCGCTTGAAATATCCTTACAAATTGAAAAAATTTCCCCAGTAAAAATAAATGCCGCCGACGGGAATTGTACCCGCACCTTCTGATGCCCGGTCAGGTGCTCTGAGACCACTGAGCTACGTTGGCTTATTTCCAACACGCCAAATAATTCAATATGTACTAGTACTTCAATCAACAATTACTGCTTATTATATATATATATTTTTTTTTTTAACCTGTAAACAACCAACTTTATTTTGTAGGAAAGGCTTTGTTAGTGCTAAATTTCCCACTAGATGGCGATTAAAAATTTTGTCTTATAAACATTAGTTTATGATTAAAAAAATAATAATAATATTTCACATAAAATCCATGAGAGAAAACCAAGATGCACAACTCATGCAGCTAGGAGACGCTAGTGAGTATAAATGAACCACCGACTTTAGCAGGTTTCCATCAGAATGTATGGGAAACGTCAGAAGTTGGAGGTATTTTTATTTTTTTAATCCAGGCAGCTCTTTTCCTGGAACATAGAATATTTTAATGTTACTTCTGATTCTTCTAACTAGGGTATCGACTATTCGGAGTTATTGATATTATGGCATTTTAATTTGGTTATGGAAGGTTTTGGTTAGGCTGCAGGAAGTTGGGAGGAGAAAAAAGTTTATTATTTCAAGAACATTATTGGTCAATCTAGTGATATACTTAATGAAGAACAACGCTTTGTTCATTTAAGGGAACTGAAATTTGAGAATGCAATATAAACCTTGTCTACTTTAGCGATCCTACTTTCATCTGCGTCTTCTCATTCATTCTCTAAAGAAAATATGCAATACAGGAAAATAAATAAGGCAACCTCCATAGTAAATTTGAACACAGAAACGGAAAATAGGTACCTACCTACATCATGCAATAATTAACAACGCTAGAATTTCATTGATATCGAGTGCATTGTTAGCCGTCATTGGTCATTGATCATTGCCAATCGTTGCCCATATTTGGTCAGAATATAGTGAATTGTACTACCAAACCAATACGCATTTGGATGAATGTACACTCCGATAACAATGCCTTATACAATGTGCACCAAACAACTAAACATCTGACTCAACCAACACTCCATATGCCTACTTCCTACTAGCTGTATCACTAGTTTAGTGTTTAGTGTCGTGTTTTGGTCAGCACAAAGTGCTGGCTGTATTTGGTTGATCCATAAACCATATTGTATTATTATACCTACCATCGTTTATTATCAAAGTATGCCGAAAGACATATAAGTACCTACATAACCTAATTCCCTTATATGAGTATAATTCACTGATAAAATGAACAAACAAAAATATTATTATTATTGAATTGACTTGACCCGAACCTTCGACTAATCTAAATACATAAATATAATGGTGGAAGAAATCGGGGCACCCGAAGAAGACATGGCACGATCAAGTTAACCAGATGCTTGAGTCGGGCTATGTCAAGAGTCGGAATAACAGAAGAGTATGAATGAGACGATGGATTAATTTGAATGAGGCACGGGTCCGTCCTCTCTGCCTACCCCTGCACGAAATACCGTGATGGTTAGTTAATTATATTATAGCACCTAAATATCGGTTGCTGCTCGCTGATATATGTATGCCTGTGTTGCTCTATGTTGAAAACCCTGCAGAAGATAAGCCGAATGATACCATTACTAAAAAATACTGTTGTATTATGTCTATTGTCTTTTGGAGTTTCAAATATTCAAAATATTTATGGTCAGAAATTTAAAAAAAAAACACACTAAGAAAACGCCTTTCACAATACAAGAGCTAACCAAAATGACACTATTCATATGAACACCCAGATTTAAAACGGCTTTTGGACAAAGAAACTATATATATCTACCTCCCCGCTAAGCTCTATAATTCACTTTCACCAGCAATAAAGAAAACGAATTATGCAAATGATTTAAAAAAAACTAATAAAACCTGGCAAAGAAATCAAAGAAAAGGAGTTACAGCCCATTTTGAAAAACGACATAGGATGTGAAACAAACAATATATGAACCCCTTGTGAGGAGGATCAAGGAAAACATTATGAATTATTAGCTTTATCATGTAAATAAAATGTGTCTTGAAACTAAATAAAAAAATAAAAATGCATTATTAGATGGAAGATATTTGGGGTTGCCATTTGCCTTAAGCGTCAGCTACACTACTCGCTTCGACGCTTCGACGAAGTCCTCGACGAAGTTAGCCGAAGTTCGAAGTGCGTGCCCACACTCGTGCAACTTCGCGAGTAACTCAGTCCAGTCCTTTGACTCGGGCGCATTTACCGACAACAATCGAAAGTCGGGCGAAGCGAAGCGAAGTTGCCCGAAGCGAAGTGAAGTTAGTGCCCACACTATCGTATTCGGTCAACTTCGATCAACTTCGCGAGTAGTGTAGCTGGGCTTATACGTTTCTTATTTTTTATCGAAGGTAGGTATGGACCATGTATGCACCGTAAACCCACCGTATGGCTACTCTATTCTCTCCCATATTTTCTTTCAAACTGCATTTATTCAAACAAATCACTAACGATGTATTATAATTTTTAAACGAAACTTTTATAAACCGTACCTCATTTTGTCGTTTTTTTAATTACCGCCTTTGTAATTGGATTTTATTTTATTTCAACTCCGTTTTATTTAATTTAATTTCAATTAATTATTTTATATTATATTTTTTATTGAATACTAGTTGAAGTGTACACGGCGTTGATCGAGGTTGTGAATGATTTGGAGTAAATTTTTAAGAATTAATTCTAGGATAAATATCGAATTTTCTCTACTTTCTATAAATGTTTTATGCATGCATTATAAATATAAACCTTTCGGAAGAAATTCTCTAAATGATTGTGAAAACTCCATCAAAATCCGTTGCTTCGTTTAGAAGAACTAAGCGCACAAACAGACAGATGCGGACCCAGTGAGGTCCACATTATCAAATAATGTTTTCAAAAATGTAAATATTGAATCTAATAAAAATTATAAAAGGGTTAAAAAAACATCAAATTGTCAACCCGAGGTGCCTATGGATTTAACTCGACCGTTTTGCATTTCGTCTGTACGCAAATTTGTTTGTACGTTCCGTTTCCGATTTAAGACGGTGGCCATTAATGGTTCAGTAATATCAACATTTATTAATAAAAAGATGGCGGTGGTAACATCTGAGCATAAATAAACCAATCACCATCTGAGTAATTCAAAAAGATTCTTTTTTCAAATGTGAAATCGTCGTGTTAACTTGGACTTTCTGACTAAGCGACTACGGTACCTACCTGCCTGACGTTTCTTTCAAATTGTACTATTATTCCTTAATTGAAATTTAAAAAAAACAAGGTTACATAAAATATTTAAATAATTCATAATTAAGTACCTTGATTTTAGAGGATATTATGCTTTTGATTTGGATAATAATAGAAACACACTTTTTAGAGAAGAACCTACCTATACCTGCTTATAATATTATCACAATTAATTCGCCCTAATAAGTGCTCCGATCATCAATTTCTTTCAGCGGTCTTCATAACCAATAGTTGATCTTTTATATGCACATTCAACGTTTAGTTAAATTAATGTTAATTTTTTGCAATCACGTATTTGCCAGAAATTCACGAACATTGGTTTCAATTGAAAAAAACCCGTTGCCAATTGATTTACAGTTTTCCAATTATTTATTTAATTCTGTAACAACACGCAACGGAGCTAAAATAACTTTCATTTAACGGTAAATAAATAATAAATAATAATGCTTTCATGTTTTTGGTTAATAACTATTCTACAACAACATGTTATCTAGTTATTGCTTCGTCTCCTGTTTTTCTCATCGTTTAATAAATTCCTACTCCTTCTGGGTTCGCGGATCAATAACACTAGTTCCTCGAAGCTACCTCGATTGAATTACCGGTAAAACAATGACAGCATTCTAGACGCCTGTGCTCTAAAGCTCGTCAGGTTATTTGTAATTCGGAAAAGAATATTGTCTTTTCGAATTTTAAGATACAGTAAACATTTTGTGAAACAATTCAGAGTTAAACACAAATGACCAATAATAATAATAATTCATTTTGCGAACTGGCCTCACTATGTTTATGCCTAAAAAAATTCAGTCAGCAGTTTTGATTCCGGTAACAATTAACAATGCAAATTTGAGGATATTTTGTGTTATTAAATTTGTCATCGTTTTTAATCATCAACTGCGGTGGTTACGGATTACTGGTCATTGGCTTGGAATGCACCATCAACATTTCCCAATAACTGTTCGAATGGGTGACCGGATAAATCATCAAAATGATATTTATTGTTTTTATTTTATTTATTGTTTTGGTGTTTAATTCGTAGAACTCCATTTAATTTTTTTAAATAAATTCAAAATAAATCAAATTTAATAATGTTATAATAATTATTAAGTTCTGCAAGTATTTCTGTTATTTTTACAGTTTTTTTAATGTGACAGCTGTTCCGGCTTTTGAGGTTTGATAATTGATAAATTGACAGTTTGATAATGGCCTCAAAAGCCGAAACAGCTGTCACATTAAAAAACTGTAAAAATAACAGAAATTCTTGCAGAACTCAATAATTATTATAACATTATTAAATTTGATTTATTTTAAATTTATTTAAAAAAAAATTAAAAAAATCAAAATGATAATTCATCACATCTTAAAGTTATATAAAGTCATGGAAAGTGATGAAACAAAAACTTTATTAATTGGGTTAAGTAGGTTAGGTTAGGTTAGGTGTTGAATAATCACTGTGTTGAGTTAGCATGGAACCGTTCGAATGTTTTTTTTTCAATGTGAAACCGCACAAGCTACCCAACCGTCCAGTGATACTATGGCATTCCCAATTAGGGTATATTGTGAAGCTGAAGGTAGTGGGGAGGAGAAAGAGATGGGTGAGAGGAAAGTGGAGAAGAACCTGGCAATTCAGATCTGGTCACCAAACACGGCTAAAGCAACGTTTCAATTCTGAATGGTGGTCTTACACCAGGGCGATATTGAGAGTATCTTTCACTTAATTTATAATAATTAGCTTATATTTAGTTATTGATTTCTCTTGGCACCAAATAAAAAGTTTAAACAAGTTATTTATTATTATTTAGTTAATATTTTAAAAAGGTAAAAACATAGTAGGTACCTACGGTATTTTGAAAATATCAAATGTTTCAGATATTGTATCACGCCCCGTTGATTGTAAGATTGGGGTGCCGACCAATTGATAATTCAGTAGACGATCCAGACCACTGACCTTGAAATCTTCTCGAAAGATGAAGTTAATTGGTCGTGGGCACTTTAATTGGTTTAAAACAGTTCTGCAGATTTAGTCTCGAATGCATCTACCACCTAATGTAATTAAATTAAACTAGCATAGCCGAAATTATTATGATAGCGGTACTTACCTTTGCAATGATACGTAAACATCTGCTAGCCGAACTGCCGAACTGAACCTCAACTTATAGGAAAGAAACGAAAGGCGCGAAACGCCGCATGCGGTGGATTCGTTTATTTCTTTCCTTTCCCGTAATTTTTGGGACGCTTCGCGTTTCGGTTCGCAAATGTATACGTAGCCATCGTTCGTTATATTTTAATAAATTTGTGATACACTCATTATTTAAAAGTAGGCAGTAAAAAATCACGGATTATTATAATTGTGATGTATGGTAATAAGTTGAGTATTTAAGCGATAGATGGCGCTAGTCATAAAGCTTACTCCAGAGTCCGACAGATGTCGCTAGAGTGTAACAATTACTTGTGAGATGAGATTGACAGGGAACAAGTTTGTCGAACCAGAGAATTACCAACCCTCGGGTAATGAACAGTGTAGCTGAATCCAGACATATTATTTGTAACGTAAATAAACACAATTATAAGTAGAACCTTTTACTTTTTAACAAAGAGTTCCCAACACAGCTGCAAAGTAAGGCAGATATAACAATAATAATTGTAGGGTTTGTGTAACTGAAAGTGTTTATATAAAAAAAACCCTTGCCTCGGGATCACTGCCGTTCAAAAACCAAAATTTGCCTCATGATCACTGCCTTTCACAAACAAACATTCGCCTCAGGATCACTGCCTTTCAAAACCAAACCGCACGCAGTTAATTCGTTCCATTCCCGTAATTCATGGTACGGTTCGCGTTTCGGTTCGCAAATGTATACGCACCCTTACACAAACAGAGAATTCACAACCTGAAAACTTTACCCTGAACCATTTATAAGTCCCCGAGCAACGCTGGATACACGTCAGCTAGTCACGTTGTTAAGTAAATCATTGTTAATAATTATACATATTATGTAATACCCACAGACATAGGAATTAATAGACGAGAAGATAAAGGCGAGGGGTAAAATCAACTGTTGAAGAACGAAGGGAGTGAAGATGACTGTGATTCGTCAATAAATCAATCTGACAGTAAATAGGCATCTCGCATTATAATATCACCATTTACTTCTTAAAAGTAAAATCTGCTTTGAATGAATAGACATTTTTACATGGGAGCGCAAATTACTCGCCACGTTATGAACAAATTTGCGAAGTCCAAATTCGGCAAAGTAAGGCAGCTTCTATATTCAGAGTCGTAGTTAGTCTCAGAGTATTTAGTTAAGACACTTTTATAAATGTTCATAATTTACTTCCCAGCAACCAACCAGCTTTGTGTTTCGCGTCCAGACGTTTCTCGATGTGATAGTAACAACTGATTCATATTATACGATGTGAATATGCTTAAAATAAAATAAAATAATGCTTATATATGGAATGTAATACGACAATTGGGTTTATTCTCTTTTTTCGCATCTATTTTTATCAGTTTTCATAGTACAAGTAAACATTTTGCCGTGTTATTTCGTAAAATGAACCGATGATGCCTCGACCATAGTTTGCACAAGAATGATGACGTCATGTTTTCAAATATCACTTGAGGCCGTACGCGAGCCCAGCCGGCTCAATGGAACCGGTATGGGGAGTGGGGATAATACGCTTTTAATCACTTAGGGCAGGTCTACTAATATTCATATGTCTATGGTAATACCTCTTGAATGTAATAAATATACTGTTAATCCCTAAATACAAGGTATTAGAATAATGAGGAAATCTATAATAGTTTTTTTTTTGTGTAAATTGCACCTGTATTAACCAACCACATTGTAAACCATAGATGTACAATGACCAATGTTGTAAACCATAGATGTACAATGACCAATGTTGTAAACCATAGATGTACAATTACCAATGTTTTAAACCATACATGTAAAATCACCAATGTTGTAAACTGTTCATTTTCCAAAAAATAAAATAAATATATAAGCATGTCTATATAAGCACGTATAAGCAAAATATACTTTTATATTATGTACCCACCACAGACATAGGAATTAATAGACGAGAAGATAATGGCGAGGGGTAAAATCAACTGTTGAAGAACGAAGGGAGTGAAGCTGACTGTGATTCGTCAATAAATCAATCTGACAGTAAATAGGCATCTCGCATTATAATATCACCATTTACTTCTTAAAAGTAAAATCTGCTTTTGAATGAATAGACATTTTTACATGGGAGCGCAAATTACTCGCCACGTTATGAACAAATTTGTTAAGTCCAAATTCGGCAAAAAAATTCGGTTCTATTTTCAGAGTCGAATATTTCGTTTAAGTATTCAGTTAAGACACTTTTATAAATGTTCATAATTTACTTCCCAGCAACCAACCAGCTTTGTGTTTCGCGTCCAGACGTTTCTCGATGTGATAGTAACAACTGATTCATATTATACGATGTGAATATGCTTAAAATAAAGTAAAATAATGCTTATATATGGAATGTAATACGACAATTGGGTTTATTCTCTTTTTCACATCTATTTTTACAAGTTTTCATAGTACAAGTCAACATTTTGCCGTGTTATTTCGTAAAATGAACCGATGATGCCTCGACCATAGTTCGCACTAGAATGATGACGTCACGTTTTCAAATTTCACTTGAGGCCATACGCGAGCACAGCCGGCTCCAATGGAACCGGTATGGGGAGTGGGGATAATAATAATACTTAGGGCAGGTCTACTAATATTCATATGTCTATGGTACCCACTCAATATCCCGTGAGAATAGAACATTATATTTTCACTGTAGCAGTATTGTGACTGAATTGGATAAGAGAATTTATAAATAAAACATTTTGTATTCAATATTAAAATTCAATACTTAATCTTGATTTAAGATGGCGAGATTTATCAAGTGCGTGCGTGTGAAGGTAAAGTCTGCTAATTGGTGTAGAAACATAATTTTTATTAATTATTGATGAATTGTGTATTGTAAATATCTATCAATCATTTCATCTGAATGTATCTCTAATAGTGAGTGAATACACGCACGTTTAAATTCTTACAGATAATATTATGTTACTAGGAATGTTGCCTACATTGATAATTCACTAATAATCTATGTATAAAAATAAATGTAAATGTTCGTTTGTTTAAAATCTTAAATCTCCGAATGTTCTCCACCGATTTGCTTTGAAATTTTGACACAACGCGCAACATTGCATTCGAATATGCGTCTGTTTTTATATACAGGGTTTTCCAATAAGAGGTGTTATTTTGATATTCAAAGAAAAATGCCATTTTTTAATATAAATGATCGAAGGTTTATTTCATTATAAAGAGGAAGGTATGCCGTTAATAGTGAAAAATAACATCAGTCAAATGACCACCACGACCACGCCTACAGGACCATATCCTTTTCATGAAATTTTACATAGCCAAATCGCAAAGTGGCTGCCTTATGTCCTCGATAGCCTCACGAATTCCATTTTTGAGGTCTTGAATCCACGCTGGGCTGTTGACGTAGACATTCTCTTTCACGTGGCCCTAAAGGAAGAAGTCGCAAGGTGTTAAATCACAAGATCTCAGTGGCCAATTGTGATCACCTCATCGAGAGATAACACGGTCCGGAAACTTTTCCCGTAAAACATCAATGGTTTCGTTGCTTGTGTGGCACGTAGCGCCGTCTTGTTGAAAGTAAACGTTGTCCAGATCAATACCATCCAATTCCGGCCATAAAAAATCATTAATCATCTCTCGATAGCTCTTTGAATATCAAAATAACACCTCTTATTGGAAAACCCTATATATAGATGTCACCTGTGACAGGTAAAAACAGGGTTTTTAAACCGCGCCATCTATTGGACGTAAAAGCAACACACGCTACCGTTTATCTATCTGCACAGACATAATGAGCCACAGCAATGCGTAGCGAGGTACAGCTAGTTAATTATTATAATTATTACACTAATCACAAATTAGTAACAGTACCTAGGTAATCACCAAGTCATCAATCTTTCATTATTATTGATCAATTAATAATTATTGTGTTATTTATATGGCAAGAAGATAATACGGTGGATGAATTAAATAAAAATTGTAAAAACAAAATAAATTTTCATTTAGGTTATTTTAAAATAGTTCGTAGCTATCCTACCAGAAGAGCAACGATTTTAGGCTTCCTAAGATAAATTTATCGGGTACACAAAACATATATTATAAAGGTATTAATGTTCAATTAACTTCCTTTGAACGTTAACCTCTACTGTGTGGCTGGCTACATTTGCAGTCCAGTGAAATTATGACTTTTGCAGTGTGTAGAGCTAAGTTTTTTTGTGCATTTCATTACTGTAGCTGTTACTAAGGGTGTCTATTATTTTAAACCTAATTTTTCATATTAAATTTGAAATTAGCTGTGTTCTATTTTATCGGTATATCGATGGTAATCAAGATTGCCAAAACTATAGGCAAAGAAATATTTAGAACGTATAATATTGCTTTCTTTTTTGCATATGTAGCAGAATATCGCAAGAAAATACGAAAATTCGCGATATGTTAGTCGGTTTGTCTGATTGACAATCTATTGTTAACAGACTGATCGCCATCTGTACAAACAAAATGTGAGCATTCAGAGTCTGTTCTACAGGTATTTTAATGGAGCCTCCTCTAAGGAGTTTACAGCATTGATCGGTCCGTCTGATTGACAATATATTGTTAACAGACCGATTGCCATCTCTAATGCACAAACGAAATGTGAGCATGCTGAGTCTGTTCTACAGGTATTTTAATGGAGCCTGATCTAAGGAACTTGCACCATTGATTTATGTAAAAATACCAAAATTCGCAAATAAATTCCGAATTTCGACAAATTTATTTGCGTTATTTATTCTAAAATGTATAAATAACATTTAAGGCGATGCCATACGTAGTAATGCAAAATCATGTGTTTTTGGTTTGAAAATTTGGTCGCCTAGAAATGTTTCAGGTGCTTTAATTAAATACTGCGAGTAGAATACATCTTGGCCTTTGAAACAATCGAGTATTTTTATGTCTTTTTATAAGCCCAGAAAAAAAATAATGTAAAGGCCTATGAAAACTGCTTTAAAGTTCAAAATCTCCTACTTACGAACCCATTTTCAGTTATGATTTTATTGTATAATGTGGAAATTAAGTTATTGATAAAATGATCGAAAAAAATTAAATATTTATGCAGGACATCCACAAAATAAAATAAAAGGCACTTTTTGGCCATGTTTTTTTCTTGCATAAATCAAAACAGGCGGATGGTGTTAAGTGGGAATTTAAACCTTATCGCCATCTACGTAAGGGTTGTTAGTTGTTATTGATAGCGGCTCAATTTAAAATATTAAACGACGTAGTGCATCGCCTTAAACGTTTTCAAATAATATCTAAAATGGTATGAAGAATCCCAATAAGTATACCGATCAACGAATATGACATGTGATAGAGATATAAAATATATGTATGTGAAGTCGACAGTGAGACTGCAGATGTTGTGTAAACAAAAAAGATATTGCAGATTTTATAGAATAGGTTTAGACAAACTTATTAACTGAATATGCCGTTCACATTCCAATCTGCAAAACAACACATAACTTGCCGCGTCAACATATCTCTACTCTCATATTTCTCACTTCTCTTATTAGACTAGTGAACAATACGAACAATGAAAGAATACTAGCTTTATTTATTCGCTCAAGATACAGTAATACCTTATTATAATTACTCATATTATTCATAAATAACCCTCGTTACTAATAAACGTGTTTCAAATTGTACACAACTGATAAACGACCATTTATCTCTGTGGTCGAGGGGTAAGGCTCTCGACTAGCAATCCGAAGGTTACGAGTTTAAATCCCAGTTGAATTAAATTAAATTAATACCACCTACTACCTACCGGCTTGTTTCAGGTCCGGCCCTGGCTAGAGAAGAATTGAGAAGAATCATAGAAAATCTACTTGTAGTATTAACCAAAATCCCAAGAAAAATGTGCCCGTGATCATATTTTCGTACGGCTTTAAAATTATAGAGACTGCTCCGTAAATTGTTAATTAATACCAAACACATTGCTTAACGCTGAACTGTTAATTCAATAGCTATAACAAACCAACACCGTTCTTCTACATAAGTTTACTGTTAGGTTTGGGTAAGCCATATTTTTGACTGTATCCAAAATTTATTAACGCAGCATTTATATTTTTATGAAATATAACTAGGTACCATGAATAATGATGTTGTATTGATATTATATACCCGTTAATGTGAATAACGTATGAACTGTGCAGATATTATTTTTAATTATAAACTAGGTTTTTATGCATAGCACAAAGCATAGTATAAGCAAATTACAACAATTTATATGTTTTACAAGTCAAAATATTTCACCGACAAATGAAGATATAATATGTCTCGACGCCATCTAGTGGGTAATTCAGCACTAACAAAGCCTTTCCTACAAAAATAAAAAATAAAGTTGGTTATATAAAATTTAAAAAAAACACTCTTTGTAAGATAATTATTAAAATTACACAAGTAATTACAGTTTAAGTTGGTTGTTTTCAGGTGAATAAATGTAATGAGCAATAATTGTTGAATGAAATACTAGAAAATATTTAATTATTTGGCGGGTTTGGAATAAGTCGACGTAGCTTAGTGGTTTAGAGCGGGTGCCCGGCAGTCAAAAGACTGCGGTTCGGGAGATGTTTTCAATATAAATGCTTTTAATAATTTGGCGAAACAATACAAGATAGATAAGTATTAAAGATTATGCATTTTCACTTCGTACCCCTTAGTGGACATGTTTCAATGGAACGAATAAATTATTATTAACGTCTGACATAATGAATTGTATAATTTGCCCAACTAACGACATGTTGATATAATATATCCGTAAAAGGGTGGGTACCTATATTCATACGCGAAACCACCAAGAAAAGCTATGCCCATATTGCCCATAGACTAAATTGTATTATGCCCTATATTATAATGTATATTCAAAAGAAAAAACGTATTCTCTCCAAATTTGGAATGTTCGCTTCATCGCAATCTGGCCAATCGCGGAGTTAGAATATGGCTACGTATTTTTAATACCTTAATTGGAGATGAAACGAACGTTGCTCCGTAACTAGGTAGTCGCCTGTGTGTGTGCGTGTCTCTTTATGGAAATCACCTAGTTAACTGTTGTTGGCTGGTATGTGCCTACTTGTTCATAAAATATATCTTTTTTGTAAAGTGTGCAACATTGACAATCCAAATGGCCACGGGCGAATGCAATTTATAACTAACTAACTAACCATCACGCCGTTTCGTGATCACAGGGGTAGGCCGAGGGGACTCGGTCTTGGCACACACTTCTTGCCTCATTCACATTCATACGTCGTCTCGTACATACTCTTCTATTATTCTGACTCTTGACATGGCCCGACTAGAGTATCTGATTCACTTGATCCTGCCATGTCTTCCTAGGGCGTCCCCGACTTTTGTTACCATTCGCATCTGCATCATATATCCTTCTTACACTTCTTTGGGGATTTATTTTACGCATACAAATCCCTTTACCATACCGCACACACTAATTCCTATATAGGACTTATTATCCACTCGAACGATTGGTTGTGTATATATAATAATATTAATAATAAGAATTTATTCCATAATGTATGCAGGGATAATGCCATGCAATACATTCCATATTTTGAATACATGTATATTTCACATACCTACATGTAGGTATGATTGTACATGTATACAAAATTTACATGTATAATTGTACATGTATACAAAATGTACATGTATTCACTTTTTTTATAGTATAAAACAGAAAAACTGTACTGTCATCCGCGTAACAATGGTGGTGTTTTTCATAAAAGCATCTTTTTTCCTGTCACAGGTGGCGTATATTTAATATAAGTATATAAAACCACACGCGTATTCGAATGCAAAGTTGTGTCAACATTTCAAAGCAATCGGTGAAGAACTTTAGGAGATTTAAGATTTTAAACAAACGAACACTTACATTTTTATTTATATAGATTACTGTTTGGATTATTTTTATATCGTTTGGTTTTTAGCCATAATACTTTTCGCTGGAGTTCTTTATAGATATTGATTACTCCAGTGTTCGAGGAAAATGAGTTCAAGAACCCTGGTGTAGAAAACGTGTAAATTATTGATGTAATTTGTCACTAGCTTTTCCGTTCAAAAACAAGTCCATAAAGATCTATATCTATTAAGTTGTGTTCGATGAACTCTGAACCTTGTCTAAAAGATTCTACCTTAACAAATTGGGACGATGCTGAAATAATATTAGCTGTAGGTACTATTTTATACGGATTAATCTTAAATAGATGGTTTTTTTGGTACAGCGAGAAATATTTTTTAAGAATCTCTTTAAATTATTGCCAATTCCGATGAAAATGGGATTACAAGCCTTACGAATTAATTAACAGGTTTCCTGATAAATTTTAGTAAATTACGAATATATTATCACGATGTTGGAACACCGAATATTTTCGCATTTCATCATGATACACGTGTTTCGAAATCGTGATAACATATTCGTAATCTACTAAAAGTTTATCAGGAAATCTGTTAATTAATTTGTTAGGTCTGGAATCCTGTTTTTAACCCGATTACCAATAATTTGAAGAGATTCTTAATAAATTTGCAATAGTAACTTGTTTTTTTCCGTGGCTGTTATGTATGCACTATACAGGCGCAATATAAAACTGCAAATTTTTATATGCTGTATCGACATGCTCACAAAGATCGCATTGTTCACCCTCTCTAACCTAACCTAACCTAACCTAACCCAACAGATGGAGAGTATGTGGGATCGAGTATAAGAGTAACGCTTTTGGGTTAGGTTAGGTTAGGAGGGGAATGCATTTATGCAGGTGATTTTATCATAAAACGGCTGTATAAAGTAGACCATTTTTGCACTATGCGATCGGGAATATGTCAATACAGTCATCCAAAAAATTTCAGTTATTTTTTTGACTGTATTTTACTTCTGTATAATTGTCGAATTAATCAAATTAATTTTTTGTCTTAATTGCTTACTATACAAGGTGTCAGGAAACTTGTGGTATTAACGGGAAACTACGTCATATTTGTAGTCGATTTTATCGCACGGAGAAAAATGTGTATTGCGAATTTATTAAGAATCTCTTAATTTTTTTCGTAATCCGGTTAAAAATGCGGTTGTAGGCCTTTAGAATAATGTGATAGGTTTCATGATAAACTTTTAATATTATCACAATGTCGTCGTTACCATGTTTGTAAAAATCATTATATTTCGCCTTTCATCAAGGCAAATGCAGGTGCATGAACACGTGTTCCGATATATTATAATTTCACTAAAAGAAACCGCCATTAATTCCGTTTTCAACCGGGTTACAAATAATTTGAATAGATTTTTAGTATATCATTGAAGAAGAACATAATACTCACAACTCTAACGATTACGATAAACCTGAAACAGAACAAGACACAGAATATAAAAAAGATTTTTTAATTCAGCAATACTTATTTTTCGCCGTGTAGGTTGGGTATCAAAAATCAGATGTATACTGTCTTTTAAAATGCGTCGAAACGTAGACCCGGCTTCAAAAAAAAATTAAACATTTTAGTTTGCGAAAAAAAACAACTAAATGCTCTTATACTACTGGTATGCTACTTCAAAGCGTAGGTTTTTCTTTATATGGGTATAGTTTGATGACGGAAGGATTAGTGGATATTATATTTACTTCATTTTCCATAAATTCAATAAGTGATGAGCGGGTACCATGGAAACCTATCAATGGGAAAGTGGCTTATTGAACTCTCTTCGCATGCGCCCAGTGATGAAGCGAAACCATAGAAACCTGCCACGTGAATTGGTTTGTGTAAATAGGTACCTTACTTTCCCTTTCCTATCTCCTTCCATTCCCATAATATTACTTGGTTTTGTAGTAGGTAGGTACAGCATCAGAAGAACGGAAGAAAAACCAATTACATCGACCCTTCATTTTTATTTTTTATTAAAAAGTTTGCAGTTTTCGCAATCTATATTCTGTTTTTATAATTACTAGCTATACCTCGCCACGCATTGCTATTGTTTAGTCTGTCTGCGCATATATAGAAACGATAGTGCATGTTGCTTTTACGTCCAACAGACGGCGCTGTTTAAAAAAATAGGTATATTTTTAACTGTCACAGGTGACATCTATATAAAATAGGTATTTAAAAACACATGCGTATTCAAATGAATAAATTTCGGAGATTTAAGATTTTGAATAAATATACATTTTTTTATAGATATGAAGAAGCGTGTCCGTGGCAGGCAGCGTGGATTTGATTTTTATACAAATCTACAGTTTTATTCCGAGATTGATGAAGTTTAGCACAATTGACAAAGGTCACTGTTTACATACATTTTTCTAAAAACCAGCCCATTCCCCTTTTCTCACCCCTTAAAGCAAAATTTTGATACTTCTTGATGAAAGTTTGCACACTTACCGTTCAAAATAAGAGGAAAATTACTGTCCTGCCCGGACAACGCCGGGGTCTACAAATAGCAAACAATAAAATCGCACATTGAAACATAGTCAAAGTTAGCCATCTAGTCAAGGTAAGGCTTGCTTAAATAATAAAATGGATGCAATGGATTTCAATCAAGATCTGCTACCGCGAAGGTGGAAAACGAGTTGTGAGGACAGATTTATTTTTAACCATGGATATTTAATAGCCGATTCATTAAAGCTTTCACGCTATTTCTTTTTCTATGGTTGCAAATGATTTTTACATATGGTAGACGTACGTTGTGAAGTTGTAGGTTCTATTTCAGTTGCAGCGTGGATCTCCAAAATGTTGTGTTTAAGGCTCCGTAGTAAGCGTTTAAAGATAGTTTGAAAGAGAGATATGTAAATACGAATGTTAGAGGGAGCGCGCTTATATTAAAAAAACGACAATAATTAAGCGAAAATATTTAATAAAACACTCGTTTGAAAAGGATCAAAATTCTCTCGAAAAATGCTTTAGTTTCATTTAAAGATACACTGTGAATTTTTTCATGCCTATAACATAGTAAATAAGAGAACAAAACGTGTTTTGAATCATTTTCGCAGCTTACTTCGCGATTTTTTTTATCGACGGAATTTCATTTAATTAACGTTTTGGCATAACAAATGTATAGATAATATCTTCAAAAATAACACTTTTATTTCGGAACTTAAAAACTTAAAGAGTTAACGAGAAACTTGTTATAAATCGGTAGAAATTGGTTATTCGGGGGATTTAAACAGTCAGTCTTAAAATGACCAGTGTTTTTTTTGCAGCTATCGTAAGAAACATTGATAAATACTCGTAAGTCGGTGGAAAGTCACGTCTAGGCCCAGGTGTAACGCGGGTATCCATCATACTCAATCATCGCCAATGTAATTAATGATAGTAGTTAATTTAGGTTATATTAAATTAGATAAATACCTATGAGACGTTGATTGACAATGATTGATTGACACCTAGGAACAATAATGTATCGATTTGAATTTCTAAAAGTTTTTAGGAGAAGCAAGAGACACCCTTGTTTACTGTAATTATTGACAAGTCACTTTCTGGTATTATAATTTATTGATGAAAATATTATACCCAAAAAGAGGGGTCTGATTTGTGGCACGAAAGTTGGAATTAGATTTAAAGGACGTTTGGGAATACCAAGCTTTTGAAAACAAACTTTTTGGTCTTGATATCACCAAAATCATTATAACATTCGTAAATATGAAAGAACATTAAAGCCTATAAAAGACCAGTAATGACTATAAAAGACTGTCAATGATTCTCTAGTGCAATTTGATGGATACACTCTCCCCAATAAAGAATCCATGGAAATGCTTGGAGTAAGTATATCAGACCCGACGGGTATCGGGGCTCTATAGAAGACCGAGTAAATCTGGCTTCCAAGAATCTGGGCGTCTTGTATAGAAAATAAAACTATGAAATATGACTATAAAAAACTATGAAAGACTATGAAAGAATATGAAAGATGACTATAGAAAGTATGAAAGATGACTATAAAAAAACCATGAAAGAATATGAAAGATGACCATAAATAACTATGAAAGAACATGAAATATGACCGTAAAAAAACTACGAAAGTCTATGAAAGAATATGAAAGATGACTATAAAAACTATGAGAGATGCCTTTAAAAACCATGAAAGAACATGAAAGATATAACATATTTGATACAGCAATATCATGCGATATTGAGAGTTCAATATTGCATTACTTTGCCGAGTAAGATACAACCTTGTTCCAGTCTATGAAACTCCATGAAAAACCTTTGAAAGAATGCAATAAAAATATTGAACATCAGATCACGTACGCATTGAAATATTATTTTGAATCTTAATTAATTATGAATGGATACAATATCATGATAAAATTCACCTACCCACACACTTTAACACTGTTTAATTACTTGTTCACCTGCTTTTATAACTTAATCATAAACAAAATATTCATAACAACAAATGGTTGATTCCACGAACGCGGTAAAAGCACCTTGTATGAAAACATTTTAATAATATTAATGAATTCCGTTGAATAAATTACCTTTTTTTTCGCTAACAAGCCGACACGTCTGGAGAGTTTTTGTATGAGATTAGATACGAGTAGGTGCTCTAGACACGCTGCCTTTCTCCCGCATTGTGTGAACGAACATTGATTGTAGACTGAGTAGGTACTTACTCTGCTCGAATCTTTCTTTCTTTCACTTTTTTTACTAGTGATGCTTTTTGTTGGTCCCCTTGTTTTCAATGATAGCCTAAAATTAAAGAAAGAATTTTATAAATTAAGGTTAAATTAAGATTCTTCACACAGGATCTTCACATCATCTTTCGGATGCTATGTGGAGGATCTTTTTGAGTAGAAGGATTAAACATGGGTCATGGAATATGTTCACTTCGTAGTCGTAGAAACGATTCTCATGTGAAAAATGTGAACCGTGTTTGTTGGGCGCGCGTTTGGCGTGTTTCCCGATAGTGCACCAGAGGTGGTAAAGAAATCAATGACGGTAGTTTCGAAGCATCTTCTATTGAAATACCGGCAGAAAAATAACAGCATTTCTACCTGACGCCTGTGCCAATCTGATTGCAATCGCTAATTTCAAACTACCGTTTCTGCACAAAGTCGAGGGTGTTTTCAAGAATTTTGGGGCTATTTGTACAGTTGTGTAGTATTAAAGTGATTGCGGGCCCTGTTTAGTTCCTACGCCCATATTACAGGTGCTTCAAAAATGTAATGGCCCCCTACAGCACCAACAAATCGATAAGGGTTTCAATTAAAGAATAAAAATAAAACAGGGATGATTCTATAATTTTTACAAAATTAAAGTATTTAAAGTTATCTGTTTAGTGAACTGCATTTTATATGATTTCAAGTTACAGTTGAAAATGTCTACATCTCGTAAGGTATTGTGAGTTTTACAGATACCTCCTAGAGTTTTGGACATATTTGATTTTCAGATATTTTTTACATTAACCCCACACAGTAGGCCCTGATGAAAATAATTCATGGCCTTTGCCATCTTTGGGGGCGCCAAAGGATTTGTCCTAAATTTTAGATTTCTCCCCAAACCAGCCTCTTCCGATCAGCCACGCTGCTGATTTTGTCATTGATTCGACTTCAGACCATAATTCTTGTAAGATTCAAAAATTTCAGTCAGTTCGTCGCAATAGAGCCTGAGAAAAGTGCTTTCTTTCTGAAAAATGTTGAGACTTGCATTTGTTCAAAAAACACTACTTTACACATTACACTACATCCACCGTCAAGATCTGCGCACACCTCACCCGAAAAACCCAAGTGTTATAAAAGAAAATGAAAAATGTTCTAAATAAGTCGTTCGATCTGGTATTGTATTCAGGGCAACGAAATGCAATATTTTCCAACAGATATGATGAATCAACAAGACAGTTCACGATTTCGTATAGGTACATAGGCATCGAAGATTTTTCTGCGTTTATATAAAGCGGTAGGTAACGCGATACTTGAGGTATACCGTATACCTATGTATTGGATATTTTCAATACGATCAATGTAATCTGTATGAATTTCAAATGACTGAGGCGAACTCAACTTGTGACAGCACATATGACATATATAGCAGAATTAGTGAGTGCACAACAGTAAAAGCTTTACTTGATCCATAGAGCCATTTGGATTTCACTTTTACTTATAATTACATTATATCGCGATCGTCCAGAGTTATGGAAGTTCTAAGATTATCACTGTATTTGCACATTTTAAGTTATGTTTCCGCAGACGTCCACAAAGTAACGGGGGCGAAAATGATGAAGTGTCGTCAGTCGCACTTTAATGTAAATTGTCAATATCGTAAGCACATTGACAATTGACATTGATCTCTGTAGACTCCATTACGGTTTCTAGCTGATTTAAAGTCACAGTGATCGTCTGTGGACAGATTTACGGTTTATAGCTGATTTTTTAAAGTGACAGTGATCGTCTGTGAACTCCATTACGGTTTCTAGCTGATTTTAAATTGACATTGACCTCTGTAGACTCCATTACGGTTTCTAGCTGATTTTAAATTGACATTGACCTCTGTAGACTCCATTACGGTTTCTAGCTGATTTTAAATTGACATTGCCTTCTGTAGACTCCATTACGGTTTCTAGCTGATTTTAAATTGACATTGATCATCTGTAGACTCTATTACGGTTTTAAGATGATTTAAAAAATACGTTAACTTGTGTTATTTTGCGAGAAAAGAAGTATGGAGATGTATTGCATCGAATGTGATGTGCAACAGTCGGCACACTGAGGTACAATGGAGATGGAGATGCAATTAATAGTTGATAGTAATTACTTGGCTCACCAACACACGCAGCATCCGGGCCGTTGTTGGACCAGAGACCGTGAAATTTTATGAACAATCTTTTTTTTAAGAGTCTACGTTCTCATTTTCTCCTTACGTTCTTAGATTAGCTTTGAAAAAGCTGTGATTCTCAATTCTTCGGAAGACGCTGCATTAAAAAAAATACATTAGCTATACATATGTATTATCTGACTAAGTGAGTTCATCGTCAAGGAACGAAATTCATGGCGCAAATATCGAGGGAAGGTTCAGATTTACTGAATCCTGTTTTGAGAAGAGAAAGAAAATTTCTAAATAATCTTGTATCCACTTTTTCTCCATGCATTTTTTCATATTTGTGTTTTTTTGTAAAGGTCACATTATATATGGATTTGTGTATGTATTATATTTTAGGCAAAGTTTTTTTGTAAAGTTCACATTGTATATAGATTTGTGTATGAATTATATATTATTTTACAAGCAATAATTATTAGCCTGAAACACTCATCCACATTGAAAAAAATAAATATCTCCTGATAAAAGATACATGACGCCAACGGGACTTGAACCCGTGTCCTTTCGATTTCCTCTGACCACTGAGCTATGGCGGCTTATCTCTTATCCGCGAAATAATTTAATATATACTAGTGTTTCATTCAAAAATTACTGCTTGTTACATTTTTTCACCTGAAAACAACCAACTTTATTTTATATGAGAAAGGCATTGTAAGTGCTAACTCTCTCACTAGATGGCGTCGATACAAATTTTCTACATTTTTGGTGAAGCTACTAGAACTTGTCAAATATTAATTATTATTTTTTTGGTAAACTAATGTTTAAGACAAGATTTTTTATGCATAGCACAAAGGAAACAATTATTTTATAAGAAATAAATTCACTCATCCAATTTTTATTGCTTGTAAAATAATTGTTACACTTTGTGCTATGCATAAAAAATCTTGTCTTAAACATTAGTTTACCAAAAAAATGATAATTAAATATTAGACGAAGTTTTTTTGTAAAGGTCACATTGTACATGGATTTGTGTATGAATTATATATTAGGTAAAGTTTTTTTGTAAAGGTCACATTGTACATGGATTTGTGTAAGAATTATATGTTAGATCAAGTTTTTTTGTAAGTATGTTTATTTTTTGAGATAGTTTTTGTAAATATGTTAAGATATTACAAGAGGTAAATTATAAAGCAGTATCTAGAAGAAAAACATAATATCTTTTTTAGGTTGCAACATTGTATACCTACATTGTCTTATGACATGTATCTTTATTCATTCCTAGATTCCTACCCACACCTCATACCTTTTTCCTTCTAAGAACTTCCTCCCTCATATCCTTAAAAATACCCTCCACACAGCATCCCCAAAGATATCATGTGTCTAAATTTTATAATTTAATACTTTTTTTGGGAAGAAATATTGCATATAACTTCCAAAAGTCATTTTAGTTGTAGGTTGGTGGAGTGTATGTTGTAATGGACCTTGTGAATTGACCCGAGTTTGTATGCGCAGAGTTATTATTAGGTAGGTACTAGTTTTAATAGTCGGCTTTGCCACGAATTTCAACACTTTTATCTCAATTTGTTTTGTAATTGAACAATAGAGAAATGTGGAAATACAATTGAATGAATGTGAAATGAATCAATATTTCAAAACTCCATAGCTTACTATCCGAAATAAGTCATATCAAATCATGTGTATATACCTCTTGAACGCCTCCGTGGTCAGTGCTCTGAGGGGTAAAGCTCTCGACCAGCAAGCCGAAGGTCGCGTGTTCAATTCTGGTGTGCGCAAGTAAATTTTATTTGATTTATTTGTGTTTTTCACAACTTATTCATTTGAAAAAATGTATAGTATACTTGCGGCACGTTCCAGAGTGGAAGATACTCTTAGGGTCTCGCCCAACATTTAAGACCACCATTCAGAATTGAAACGTTGCTTGAAATGGCTTTAGCCGTGTTTGGTAATCAGATCTGAATAGCCAAGTAGTAACCGATCTTCCTCTTCTCCCCATCTCCTTCCCGTCCATAGTATCTTCAGCCTCGCAACATACCCCGATTGGGGATGCCATAGTCTCACTGGCTCCAAACGATTGTGCAGTATTCGCATGAAAAAAAAGGGAAAAAAAGCCCTTGAAGAAAATTTCAACTCTTCGCGAAGTATAAATAGTTAACCCAGAAAAAGCTCTTCGTTCGTATTTTTAGTTGGATGAAAAAACATAACTTCTTCTTCATTATAGTGAATTGGTTTTGGGGTATTATGCCGTGTTGCGCTACCTCCTTCTTTAGCAAACGTTTCGGACAACGTTGGCTAAAGAAGGAGTTAGCGCATCAGGAAACCTGTTAATTCATTGTTAAGGCCTGCAATCCTGTTTTTAACCGGAATTACTAATAATTTGAAGAGATTATTAATAAAGTAGCAAAAATTATTTTTTTCTGTGTATCCGTGCAATTCTCTCGGCCCCGACGCGATCTTTAACAGAACTATATAAATAATTAATTCAATATTTGTAATAGTTAGGTGTACCGTTTGAATATCACTGCTTTGGGCGATTTCGACTCTCGAGTCAATGGACTATTCAGCAGTTTAATGTGGTCTAGAAAATGAATAAAATACTAATTCTATTCACACCACAAAAGTAGGTACATCTTTATAATATGTGTTATACATTTCACATATGAACTGGATCCACTGAACCGATTTGATTATTATTAACAATTAAACCATTTTACAACAAAGTCCAGTCTATGAATTTTAATTGCGAGTTGAGACCGTTATAATATCTTGCGGTTTTGCCAAACTCGAGCGTAGAAATATATTATAATTTTCTATGAACAATTAACAATTATTAGATATACAGGGTGCGCCAGAGAAACTTACTTATTTGAAAAAATTCCCGTCCGTTGAGTTGGGCAGGTAAAGGGGCGGGAGGGGGCGCATCTGGAGGAGGACGTCCCCAAGTTTGTTTCCCATTCTCGTTAGTTGCCATTATGCTGTGGTCTAGAGTGCAGCGGGCATGAATTTGCTGCGACAACATTTCCCCAACAGCCTCATCTCTCTCCGAGGCGATCTCCCATGGCCGGCGCGCTCTCCGGATTTGACTCCATGTGATTTTTTTTTATGGGGTTCTTTGAAATCCCTTGTTTATGTCGATCGACCACGGACCATAGATCACCTGAAGAACAACATTCGCGATGCTATTGCCAATATTCCGATTGATATGCTGAGAAGAGTGGACGAGAACTTCAAAAAACGACTTAACCAGTGTATGCGCGATGAGGGTCGCCATTTAAAGATGTAATTTTTAAGACAGTATGAAAAAAAACTTGGTACATTGCATTTTCAAATAAAAAAGAATTACAACAATAACTACAGCGCTTTTGTTTTTATTGAACTTTCAAATAAGTAAGTTTCTCTGGCGCACCCTGTATATATCCGATGGGAATCATTTTAATTTGCACATAACCGCAAACATTAATCACAGGTTCATCGAAAAATATGATTACTTGGAATAATCATATCCAATTTCCAGTATACATTTGAAAATATATGTTTTTTAGGAGAAAGCAAGTTATTAAACTTAAATACATATAAATTGTAAAAAAATCTTCCGAGAAAAAATAAATGCCGCCGACAGGAATTGAACCCGCAGCCTTCTGATTGTCGGTCCAATATGTTCTTATCCTTTGTACTATACATAAAATCCTTGTCTCGTAAACATTACTTTATCATTAAATATGATATTATTTTTAATTTTACAACTTTATGTCCGGGTTAAACCTTCCCTAAAAACTAAACCCTTCCACACACTTTTCCATAAATGATCATCTAGTCAATCCTCAATATACAAGTGCATTATATAAGCATTATAAATATAAAATAATACAAGAACAACACGTCAACTCACGAGATATCAAATGGGAATATAATTCACCGATTCCAGATATTTTCATATCAGAGGGTTTGGCTCGAAATATATATTTATTGAGACTTTATGTCCGGGTTAAATCTTCCCCACAGGAAAAACTAATCCCTTCCACACACTTTTCCACAAATGATCATCTAGTCAATCCACATTATACAAGTGCATTATATAAGCATATAAGAAATACAAAATAATCAAATGGGAAAATAATATATAAATATTTGTTTTTATTAATGGATGTATTTATATTTTTTGTTTGTTTGACTGATGATTGAACCATCCTTCCCAGGCATTGGAGTCAACAACGCTAACACCTAAGCCAAATTCTAATTGGATAGTACCTACATTAACTGCTGTACATTTATATTTATTAAATGTTATGTCATCTGTTAAAAATTGGGGATGATCCTTTTTGAATAAAAACTGGTTTTCTTGATACCACTTTACATTTATTTCAAACTATTGAAACAGGTACAATATTTATAAAGAAACTGTGCGAATAACACTGCTACGATCGCTCTGACTTATGAGCTTGTTTATTATCGAGTTATTGTTGAGAAAAGAACGAAAAAATACATAATGCGAGCCTTTTTAAAGACTTCAAAACCCACTACATGTAAATAAAACACTTGTCATTGTGATGTCTAGCAGTAAAAATGAAACCTGCTATACCGACCAAATTGACACTATTTTCTAAGCAAGGACTCACACCATTTTGGTTAAACGTAGTAACTTCAAATTTCTAGACTACAGATGTCGGTAGCCTGCAAAATTGAACATATTGCCAGGGGGCGGGATTCAAAAATTGCACTAAATTTTTGAATGATAATCTATTTAAAAATAAACTATAAACCAAACAGAATAAACTAAAAATTCTTAATCTAAATATACCACAAAAATACTAACAAAATAATTCAAAATAGCAGAAATTAACAAAATAAAACCCCCTTTTTTTATGCCCTACTGGTAAACTTATAAATTTAACTGTATAAATGCTGTTGAATTACTCTATTAATAAACTAAAGATAACTAGAAAATTATTAATCCTATTAAATAACCAAAAAAAATTCAAAAATGACTAAATTACACACGTCTGCATACTAATTTTTACATATTTAAATAGTTCAATAACACAAATAATATAGTTTACACTGAACACAACACAATTATTGTTCTTTTTTTTTTTTTCTTTCTTCTCAGGTCTTCTGCTTGATCCATCCAAGGTGGAGTCGAGAAGATAAGCATCATAGTGTAATGTACATAATCAATCCTTGGTAAGGTCCGGGACGTCAATTACAGGTTTAGTGTCTGAATCCAGGGGCATCAGACATATCTTTGTGATGGGCCTCACAAAGACTCCTTGAGGTGTTTTTAGTGTAACAACTCGTACTACTCCATCCGCTCCAGGGTGTGTATGCAGAATTCGGGCCATTTTCCATAAAAGTGGAGGTAAATGATCTTCCTTTAAAATCACCAGATCGTCTTTTTGCAGTGCCCGTTGAGTGCTGGTCTGCCATTTAGTTCTCTTTTGTAGTTCCATCAGGTAATCTTGCTTCCATCTAGACCAAAAAGATTGAATTAGCGAACTGATCCTCTGATATTGAGTTAGTCTGTTGTCCGGTATCGCCCGGACGTCTCTCTCAGGAATGATACAGGATTCAGTGCCTATAAGGAAATGGTTTGGGGTAAGAGGTTGGTAATCATGGATGTCGTCGGATAAGGAAGTTAATGGACGGGAGTTCAAACAGGCCTCAATCTGACAAATTAAGGTATATAAGAGTTCAAATGTTAATGAAGAATTGTTAGTGATTCTATATAAATGGAATTTTGCTGATTTTACTGCTGCTTCCCACAAACCTCCCTGATTAGGGGCTCGAGGGGTTATGAACTTCCACTCAATACCTCTGTTCACTAAATAATTTTGAATATTGTCGTTGTTTTCCCTCAAGCTGGTGTACAGCTCTTTGAGCCTGCTGCTAGCTCCTTTAAAATTACTAGCATTGTCGGAAAAGATCTTTTCAGGTTGTCCCCTACGGGATATAAACCTTTTTAAACTGTTCAAAAAAGCATTGCTAGATAAATCCGAAACTAATTCCAAGTGAACGGCCTTGGTTGAGAAGCAAATAAAGATACATAAATACGATTTTGCGAGGGAAGCCTTCCTCAGCGTCCCACTTTTAATTAGAATTGGTCCGGCGTAATCTATTCCGGTGATAGCGAAAGGACGACTCGGCGTAATTCTTTCGGGTGGCAAATTTCCCATGATTTGATGACCGGTTCGGGGACGACATCTAAAACATACAACACATTTATGTAATATCTTTTTAATAGTATTTTTACCAAAGATGGGCCAAAATTTTAATCGTATTTTAGCTAACAAAGCTTGAGGTCCTGCGTGTAGGTTTACATAATGGTAGTGACGTATTATCAATTCAGTTAGCTTATGTTTAGCCGGCAAGATAACTGGGTGTTTTTGTTGGTAAGATAAATGTGTAGCCAAATTCAACCTACCGCCTACATATATTAGACCATCATGTAAGAAGGGATTAAGAGATTTTAAATTACTTTTCTTGTTGACGATGCCATGGTTTTTTTAATTCTTTCAATTCCTTTTGAAAGGCGTGTATTTGAGCTGATCTCAATAGACATTTCAAGCTTGATTCCAATTCCGCCACACTTAAATTGTCTGAAATTTTACCCTTAACACTTCTGCAGTTATTGACAAATCGCAATACATACGCAGTAACTCTTTTCAATTTAATAAATGATGAGAATTTTTCAAATATCTCCCATTCTTGAATATCTGTGGATAATAGAATATTTTTGCCTTTGAGTTCAGGTGGGTTTGAACACGAAATATTTGATATAGGCCAAGCGTTGACTCCCTCGGTCAACCAACTTGGTCCATTCCACCATATTGCAGAATTTATCAATTTATCTGTAGTGGTTCCTCTTGAAAGTATATCTGCTGCATTGTCGGCTGATGATACATGTCTCCATAGATCTGGATCACTAAGTTCTTGTATTTCGGCTACTCGGTTTGCAACGAAAGTAGCCCATCTCGTAGGTTGACCTTTCAGCCAGCACAACGTTATCATGGAGTCACACCAATAATGTGTGTCGATCTCCACTATTTTTAACGCTTGTTTTACGTTTTTAATTAATTTAGCCAGTAGCACAGCACTACAAAGCTCCAACTTGGGCAGGGAAATACACTTCAATGGCGCCACTCTTGATTTGGACGTTATTAAATGTGAATGCCGCTTACCGACATGGTCCACCGACACCATGTAAACGCAGGCTCCGTACGCTTTCTCAGATGAGTCGCAAAAACCGTGTAGTTGTAGATATGTAGATTGCCTGCAAATAATTTTTCTTGGTATTTTCAACACATTTAGTTGAATTAATTCTTGAAGGTAGGACCTCCAGGGTGCTAATATTTCATTAGGCAATGGATCATCCCACGCTGCTTTAGACTGCCATAACTTCTGCATTATCAATTTGGCTACAACTATAATCGGTCCTAGAAGACCTAATGGATCGAAGGTTGATGCGATGCAAGATAATATCTGTCTTTTACTCTCGGTTCGACTTGATGGTTTCATTATTACATAAGAAAAATAATCAGATTCATTATTCCATATTAATCCTAATATTTTCTCAGTCTTTGGATTGTCAGTAATAATTTTTTCAGAATTGCCTGATTCGGCAATCTTAGCTTGGCCCGACTCGGCTGACAACTCCAAGACATTGGACCTCCATTTCCTCAAGGTCATCCCCGCAGACAAAAAGATGTTGATTAATTGCTCTTTTAACTCTCTACAGGATTCCATGTCATCTCCTCCGGTTAACAAGTCATCCATATAGAAGTCATTTTCTATGACCTGACTAGCTCTAGGAAAATTTATATTGTTATCCATACCAATTTGCCGTAGACTTCTAGTGGCTAAGAAAGAGGAAGGCCCCAGACCATATGTGACTGTCTTCAGACGGTAATGCTTGAGCACCTCCTGCGGCGACTCGCGCCACACTATCTTCTGCAGGTCACGGTCCGCTTCACACACATTAATCTGGCGGTACATCTTCTCGATGTCAGCCGTCAGTACTACTTGATGTTTCCTGAAATGCAATAGTTGGGTGTATAAGTCCTTTTGTATAACAGGTCCTGTCATCAAGGCGTCATTGAGAGAAATTCCATTTGAAGTTTTGGCGGAGCCGTCAAAAACGACCCTCACTTTAGTAGTAGTGCTTGATTCTTTTATTACAGCGTGATGAGGTAAAAAATAGGATTCACGATCCCCCTTTGACTGGTCACACACCTCCATATGACCTAATTCCTCATATTCACGCATGAATTGTATATATTGTGTCTTCAATTCGGGATTTGACACAAATTTTCTTTCTATATTTTTAAATCTTTTTTCAGCAGTGAGCAATGAACTTCCCAGCTGATCAATGCATGCTCGACGCGGTAAACTTACTACGTATCTACCGTCGTCTTGTCTAGTATGAGTACTAGCAAAACTGGCTTCACAAGCCTTTTCTTCATGATTTAGAATCTTAGTGGGATTAATCTCCTCCAATTTCCAAAATTTTTCTATTTGGTGACTTATTTTATTTATAGATAAATTACAACAATCTGATACAGGCCTTTGCTTTGGGTACATGTGGATTGGTCCTGATATGATCCATCCCAGTTGCGTACGTTGAAGTGTTGGTCCCGATTCGAGTTTCAATCTATCGTTGGTTAGGATTTCCCAAAAGCTCTCCGCGCCCAACAGGATGTCGATGGGTGCAGCTATATTGAAGTTCGGGTCAGCTAGCTCCAATCCTCGTGGTAACTTGAAGTCTTTTTTCGCCATTGTCACTTGTGGTAAATTTGTTGTAATCTCCTGTAAAATCAGACATGATATTTCACTTTTATAATCAGTATGAAGCGAATTCATCTCCACTGAAATTCTCTTTTTTATGTGAGTGATGTTATTATGGATCCCAGAAACGGGTTTGTTTATCAATTCACATGGTAAATTTAATTTATTAGCAAATTCTGCTCTCATAAAATTTGACTGGGCCCCTGAATCAATCAGAATGCGGGCTTTAAAAATTTTATTGTTACTACCCACAACTCCTATGTTGGCAGTTGACAATAATATTATTTTTTCTGCTTTATCCGATGCAGAAAAATTCGATACTGAAACCTCGTTATCAGCATCCATATTGGAGGCCTCCCGCAGAGGTACCTCATTGTGTAGTAAGGTGTTGTGATTATCCTTGCCACAACGCCTGCAAGAAAAGGTTGCCTTGCAACTCTGTGCCTGGTGACCCACCTTTAAACATTTAAAACAAGCTTGGATTGATTTCGTAGCATCAATCCTCTCATGTAATTTTAATTTCAGAAATTTTTTACAATAATAAATATGGTGACCTTTCTCGTTACAATAAATGCAGTTGTTAGCCTTTACTGCTAAAAATACTGATGAATCTTTTTTGCAATTATTGTTGCCTAGTTGTGTTTTATGTAAGCTAGAAAATTTTTTCTCAGAAGCGTTCATCAGTTCCAATACTTGGGCTCTAGCAGATAGACATTTTAAGAATTCCTTTAACGTCGGTAATTCGTCTTGTAATATATATTGTTCCCAATTTTTTCGGGTAGCTGCGTCTAATTTATTTGATATTATATAAATAACCAATGGATCCCATTGATCTACCTTGACCCCGATATTTTGTAATGCCTTTAAACTAACGTTTGTTTCATCAATTAGATACCTCAATGCTACAGGCTCTTCTTGTTTCATGTCTTTTAATGAAAATAGAGCTTGGATGTGTTTATGAACGGTAGTTCTTAAATTTGCATAACGTTCATTTAATAATTCCCAAGCGGAAATGTAATTTAATTCAGAAATTTCTAGATTAGCAATTATCTTTAATGCGTTTCCCTTTAAAGTTGATTGCAAATAAAAGAATTTTTGTACGTTGCTTAAATTTCTATTGTTATGGACTAAAGTCTTGAAGGTTTCGACGAAATTAACCCAATTTTTCTGATCGCCATGAAATTCCCGTAATTGGAGGTTGGGTAGTTTAATTTCCACCTTACTTTGATCGACGGATTCGATCGCGCCTTTGGCCGTTGCCAAAACTGAGAAATATTGGTTTTCGAAAGCTTCTCGTTGACTATAATTTTCAATTTCGTCTGAATCCGGTAGCATTTCAATTTTCTGTTGAACTGCTTCGAATTCATCTAACAATGATTTCACCCGCTCATATCTTAATTTAATTTCATTTACCGACAATGCATTTAAGGAATCCGCGAATCGGGTTAGTTTTCCTTTGATTACGCCGCGTTTGTTTATTAATGACTTCATATTTTCCATTTTTAATTATATTTTGTTAATATCGGTTGACAATTATTTTATTTTAGCAAACACCCGTTTGAAAGAATACCACGACAATCTTGACAATACTATTTGAGAACACTATTCAATAATATTATATTCTTATTTTCAAGTGGGTAGTGATTTTATTTATAATATTGACTCTATTTAAGATTAATCTCGTTTAAATTACATGAGACCTGAATAAACATAAAATGGATGATAGGAAGGAAAGCACTGAATACTTATCTCAGATTTGCGATGTGGTCCACTTTCCTTAATGATTTCCAGTTTCAATCAATTTTGTATCCTTTTGGCTGCTGGTTCTTTGTTTTTTTTTTTTACATACAATCTCCTGATCGTAATCCGGCTCGAAGGACCATATGTTAAAAATTGGGGATGATCCTTTTTGAATAAAAACTGGTTTTCTTGATACCACTTTACATTTATTTCAAACTATTGAAACAGGTACAATATTTATAAAGAAACTGTGCGAATAACACTGCTACGATCGCTCTGACTTATGAGCTTGTTTATTATCGAGTTATTGTTGAGAAAAGAACGAAAAAATACATAATGCGAGCCTTTTTAAAGACTTCAAAACCCACTACATGTAAATAAAACACTTGTCATTGTGATGTCTAGCAGTAAAAATGAAACCTGCTATACCGACCAAATTGACACTATTTTCTAAGCAAGGACTCACACCATTTTGGTTAAACGTAGTAACTTCAAATTTCTAGACTACAGATGTCGGTAGCCTGCAAAATTGAACATCATCAAACATCAGAAAAATGCGTGTGTGTGCATGAGTGCCGCCAGCTGATCGACAACTCTAACAACCCCGCCAAGTTCTGATAGGGTAGGACTGACATTTATTTCGTACATTAACTCCTGCAATTTCATCCGCTTTCAGAGAAATGCGTATTTGTTCGCGGTTGTGTACGTGATCGAAACCAAAAGTTGGCAGAATGCATTGTCATCAACAAGGAGTATATCAACAACGAGTTTCAGCTCGATCGGACGTCGGGAAGAAGTTCAATTCCAAGATTTGCATTCATTCATAACCAAAACAAAAGTGTAATCCAAATAGATTTATTTAAAAACTGAAACAATTAAAGGTTTATAATTCAAAATATCCTGCAAAGTAACATGTTTTGGCGTGTCAGGGAGAGGGGGGTGTAGTAATGGATCTAACCGAAATAAAATAAGAAATAAATAAAATTAAATATTTAATTTTATATATAAGAAACATATATAAAATAAAACAACGTAATTTGCTACTTTGCCAATCAATTATAGAATATGGAATTATTGCTTGGGGAGGAGCAACAAACTCAGCTATCGATTACATAGAAATCCCACAGAAAACGAACTTAAAGGTAATACTAAAAAAACATAGACTGACTAATACAGACCAAATATTCAACAATTGTGACGTACTAGATATACGCCAGTTAAATTATAAAAAATAAAATTAAAAAAAACAAATTTCAACATACACAAAATATCACTAAATATCTAACAAACCAGTTAGACAAGCGTACAAAGAAAACATAAAAACTCCGACAGTAAATACAAACTTTGGACAAAGACACTATCAATATTGATAGACACTATAATAACAAAATTGAGGAAAACAAAAATAAATTCAGACACAAAATTACAAAATGGATAAAAGAACAAAAAAGACAACATTACCAAAATTTTATAACATAAAATAATAAAACCTACACGTAAGACACAAAACCAATATAAAACACAAATCACTCCCAAACACACAAGATTATATATATTTCTCTTTAAATGTATTATCTATATTATTTTTTTTATATTATAACATTACTGGATAACTATGAAATGTAAAAAAAAATATTGTACCAAGTAATAAAAAAAAATAAGTAGGTAATATATTAATCTTTACTGATAAACGTATTTACCTACTGTATTTGCCAATTATTATTAGAGTTTATATTGCACCTAGGGTTTTGTTGTTAAAAAATATTGCCAATTTATTAAAAATCTGGTCAAATTATCCATATTCCTATTAAAAACGGGACTGCAGGCCTTCAACGAATGAAGTGTGGCGTAACTATAGTCTGGATAACTTAGGTCGAAGAGCAAGCCTTGAGGGACCCCGCCTGGAGACCTGGAGAGTAAGATAAACATAGTTTCCACCTGCTGCCTTAATTATTATTATTACTATTTTAATATGATTAATTAACCAAGTATAAATAGACAGACACAAATACTTATTTTGGAATAAACCACGTCCCTAGGCTGAGCACGTGTCGAGGTGGCAGAGATTTAATCTAATTTTAATATCTTAACAGGAAATGATAAGAAAAGATGGATTTAGAAAGTTGAAGAAATACATAGAATGAAAGAAAAGAAAATTTATGAGAGAAATAGAAACGAAATGAAAATTACAGGTTATACTTGAATAGATGCATTTTTTATTTTTTAGAGAAAAATTAGATTTGCTAATTTATTAAGAATCTCTTCAAATTATTGGTAATCCGGTTAAAAACTGGATTGCGGGGCTGAATGAATTAACATGTTTCCTGATGAACTTTTAGTAATTACGAATATATTATCACGATGTCGGAACACGTGTTCATGAAAATCTGAATGTTTTCTCATTTCATCATGATATATTATTATCAAGGCAAGTGCACGAGCATTTTCCAGAGACGTTTTTCAGCAATCCTGTTTTTAACCAGATTACCAATATTTTGAAGAGATTCTTAATAAGTCGGGAATACTTATTTTTCTCAGTGAAACTTCAACCCTAAAAGAGATAGTGATAAAAATGGCGCACGGAGTCTGGCGCTAGTAAAAACCTCAAGGGTGCTATATTAGGTGTTAGGTATTGACTAATACATCAATGGTGTTAAGTATTATCAGCTCCTTGGCTCCTTGGATCCTTTTCGCCTTAGCAATTCGGCGCCCGGAGCGGACTGCTCCAATTGCGCCTGCACATGGCCGACCCCCGGGCCAGTTTACAAGCATCCCCAGGGGATCATGAGTTGAGATGAGTAATAAAAATTTTAAATTATTCATTAGTAGGTTCAGTAGTCAAGAATTAACTCAAATATAACGAGTTTCCTTTTTTCACAAATGACACAATTAATGCAAATATTTATGAAAGCAACCTTTTCCTGCGGAATATTTCCGTCACCTGATCACCCTTCACTGCACATGCGCACAACTGCACATGACTGCACATATTACACATGGCACACGATGCACACACCAGCTGCTGCTAGCTCATACCTGACCCAGTTTCCAGTAAGCAAAACAAACACTTATCGGGAAGCATTTCTCTTGTTCTTGACAAATGAATAACTCTTCTTTCAATGCCGCCGATTGAACAAAAAATAATCTTAATTAGAAAGCGCGGGAAGTGGAAGAAAATGGCTGCCTAGCCGTCATCTCACTTTCAATAGACAATGTATGCAGATTAACTGAGCATTCTTTGGACATAAACAAGAAATATGTATTAGATTTCCCAGCAATTATAATTATCATTATAAGTTTTCAATACTACGAGTGGCCTGTTGATTTCTGAACTTTCCCTACAAGAATGTTCCGTTCGAGAGCTTTGAAGCCATTTTCGTCATCACGTGATATTATGCGTGTAGTCCTACCACTGAAAGCTCCGTTATAACCTCTCTTTGCGTCACATGTATCGTGCATGAGAAAAGAGGAGAGGTTACAAGTTACAACCGATCTATCATCAGCAGTATGCTGTAATCGAGGATTCACTAGAAACTTTAGGAAAGCGACAACAATATCCTTCACGGCAACAATGAAGCCAATACTAATTCGTTTATAAACTATGCAGAAGTGACAAATATTTTTAATAGTACCAAAAAAATTTACAAAAAAGCATATAATTTTATCAATACAGGGTGTATCGGCACGTACCCGACAAACTTTTACCAGCTATTCCTTAGCACATTTGGAGTAAAAAATGTTATGGGCACTATGCTGTCCGGTAACATTTTTTTTTAATAAAAAATTTACTATTCATATTTTCACCACATGTCACCAATGTTTTATCCTTTGTCAAAGTTTGAAAACCCATCTGGAAATATTTTGTTCGAGTTTCGTTGAATAATGTGCGTACGTACCTACGTTGGCGCGCTTTTACAATTACAACGAAATGGCACGGCACCATTCGTCTCATTTTCAGCTATTATTATTTAGTGTGTACGAAAGAGCGAGGACACTTTTTGACACACTTGCTAATAACAGCTGTTGAACACGAGAAACAATGCAAATGACAGTGACGGAGTGTGGATTTTTTATTTATTTTTTGTTTTTAATAAAAAAAAATGTTACCGGACAGCAAAGCCCCCATAACATTTTTTACTCCAAATGTGCTGAGGAATAGCTGGTTAAAGTTTGTCGGGTACTTGCCGTTACACCCTGTATAGTTATTAGTTTCGTTTTCCGTTGTCATTTTAATTTTTAGTTAATTTAATCATATATCCTTATGTTTTCACTGTGTAATTCTTCAGAATTTTTTATATAATATGTTTTTTTTTTAACTTCCGATTTAGTTGTCCGGGTTAAATCTTCCCCAAAGGATAAACTTAACCCTTCCACTCACTTTTCCACAAATGATCATCTAGTCAATCAACATTATGTAAGTGCATTATATAAGCAAAATAAATACAAAACAATACAAGAACAACACGTCAACTCACCAGAGATCAAATGGGAAAATAATTCACCGACTCCAGATATTTTCATATCAGAGGGTTCGGCTCGGTAGAACTTCTAACAGGGCCTATAAATCCTACTGATCCCTCAACATAAATATTTAAAAAATCTTTTGTTATCCTACATGTATTCAAAATGACCGACTTTTGCATCTTTATATATAATTTTTTTGATAGATCTAATACGCCTAAATTTTAATTAGAGAGCTAGGTATAATGCCAGTAGCCGAAATAACGAATGGTAATATTTTTATAGTCTGAGAATGCCAAATTCTTTTTATTTCATTTCCTAAATCTGTGTATTTTCTTATTTTTTCACTAACAGATTTTTGAATATTACAGGAATTTGGAATGTAAAACTATATCGGGTCTATTATGACTAATCGCTCGGTCTGTTAGTATAGTTTTATCATAATATATTTTATAAAATTCGTTTTCTATAAATGAATTTGGTTCGTATTCATAATATGGTACTACATTACGGCAGTCAATCAAGTTTTGTTTAATTACCAAATTTTGGTGAATTATTTATTATTATTATATTTATTGGTTCACAAATTTAAAGTTGGTAAGAGCTTTACGGCGACTCTCTCTATATTAAGTTTTTTCTTATCATATTCAGTCTAACACGGGACCGACAGTTCTCAAAGGCAGCCGGCAATCGTTGTTATGGATCAATCAACAAACAAGTATTGCATGTCTTCGATAAAAATTGTATGTACCCATGGCATGAAGAGACATGGCATGATGATTCGTTTTTTATGCGTGCATCATGTTCAGTGGCGTAACCACAAATTCCTGTCCCCGGGGCAAACCTACGTTTGGTGACTTTGCAGGGATACCCGGCTTCATGGGGTGAGGTTTGTCTTCGTGGTGGATACGTCTACTATGGGAGAGGCCAAATAAGAGAGACTCTTTGACAGTGGGAGAAATAGATTCTTACGTCACTCCTGGACACACTGACCCCCAAATTCCTACCCTCATACCTTTTTCCTTTCCTGATCTTCCCTCTCCTTCCTTCTCTTGAAGAGACCCTCCGCACAGCACTCTAAAAACTTTCCTCAGGGCCTCCTGTGTGGAGTAAATGTAAAAAATAATATTAAAAAACACTACGCCATAATGTTTGTATTTTTATTTATTTATTTTTATTTTTTTATTTGGTAGAATATTTTTTTACATTTCAAAGTTTTCCAGTAATGTTGGCCTCACTGGGTGGCTTGCCCGTGCTGAGGCCTTCATTTTATAATATGAAAATATAATCTGAATACAATCTACAATATAAGATAAAATAATACATTTAATATATAATCTTGTGTGTTTGTGAGTGATGTGTGTTTATATTGGTTTTGTGCGTTACGTGTAGGTTTTATTTTTATTTTATGCTATGACATTTTGGTAATATTGTCTTTTTTGTTCTTTAATCCATTTTGTAATTTTGTGTGTGAATTTATTTTTATTTTCTTCAATTTTCATTTCAATTTTTAGACTGTTGAAAGCTTTTATAGAGTAAATATAAAAATATATTTTAAAACCCAAGCTAACCTATAACTTATACAACTAATGTACATATCTTTCTTAATGCTGAATTGAAAATGATGAATTTTTATATTTTTCATTAAGTGTTTTAAGTCTGTCTAGTCTATTTAAAAATCGATGTACCCTCTTCATTTAACTCCCTTTGAAATTAGTATTTTAAATCTTATGTAAATTAATTTCCTTTTGATTGTATAATGTTGTCTTTATGTTAAACTTTATTATTTATATTTACTCTGTTATTCTTTGCATCTATTAAGATTATTAGTGCGTAGATATTACGAGCCATTGCTATTTTACCCATTTTATGTTATCAAGTATAACTAAAGCTATTTAAAACATAGTTTTGGTTCTGAATGATGATATCTCACCGTAGTATGTAACCCATAAAAAACTTCAACGGTTCTTTTAGAAAATAACAGAGGGCACCACTTCCGTTTACAACAATCCTAAACTGTACAGTCATTAAGATAATAATACTATCAGTAAAATATGTTTTATTCGCCCGTTTTATTTTAGTTATGAAGCTACAAACTCTGGGCCCAGATCCAAAAAGCCAACCGCTCTGCCTCGTAAGTCAGTATCTATGGAGAAAATTTACTGATATAAAATACTGTTAATTTAATAAAAAATCTGGTCAAATTTTACGTATCTCTGTTAAAAACGGCACTGCAGACCTTTGACGAATGAATTGACAGAGTTCCTAACAAAGTATCAGATAAAAGCGAATGTTTTATGAGAACGGCGGAACACATGTCCATTCAAATACCAGTATTGTCGCATTCCGACATGGTATTTATTAGGAAAATAACACGTGTTTCGATATATTCTGTAAGAATAATATTTTATCAGGAAATTGGCATGCCATCACTCATTTCACAGGATCGTTTTTCTCCGTGTGCCCTTATCAAGGTCTGTCCCAGGGCATCTGCTCTGACAGTACATGAAGTGGCAACGCCACTCTTTATAACATTTTAATACGTCTAGCAATTCAGTTGATGAACCACTTAAAATTGTATTGAAATAATATAGAAGTCAAGGTTACTCACCTTTTTAAATCATAAGCATGATTAATCTTTATCGCTTGACGAAATAGTGCACGAGTGGGTGTCAGATATATTTTATAATATAATCGTTGTCTCCCGTCTTGTAACTTATAACAATGGGTAATACGAATTAGCGTAGAATCAATAAAAATAATATCTAGATATTTTTGATAATACGTTTTTACTGCCTTAATCAATAAGCCTATACAGGAATGTGAAGATAATATTAACGCAGGATAGTAACGCCTGGAGACGCCTTGTCGAGGTGATGAGTTCCCGTCCCGACTAGGACATGGGGAAGAAGTTGAAATGAGAAAAATATGCTGTGTGGAGGGACTTTTTAAGGAAATGCAGGAGAGGAAGTTCTGGAAAGGAAAAAGGCGTGTGGGTGCGTTGGAATCTGGGGATCAGTGTGTCCAGTGTCGTAAAAATCCATCCCTCCCACTGCCATGAAAAGCGATGGGTCAAGAGAGTCCGGCTGGAGATATCAAAGGGTCTCCATCAACCAGTCTCTTCCGATCCAAGCCTCCACGCAGCTGAGCAGTGGAATGCTCCACCAAGACCTGGACACACCTGACTCCATGAACCCAGCCCCCTACTAAGACACCAAAGGTCCGCCACTTGAGGTAACCTATGGCAGAGGTGTCGGTTATCCAATGAATGGTTCCCTGGGCGGCGGTACCCATACGCACCTCCTAAATTGATTTGCCCGAGTTATCAATGTGCTTACTTAAATACATTTTTGAACAATTCATAAAATTTCAAAGTTCTGTGATTGAAGTTCTGTTACTAACCAAGTACGGTGAAACAACCGGCCTATGATGAAATTGGTGACCGGATAACTCATCAAAATGATAATTCATAACATCTTTAAAACGTTATATAAAGTCATGGAAAGTGATGAAACAAAAACTTTATTAACTGGGTTAAGTAGGTTAGGTTAGGTTAGGTTTAATTTTTTTTTCATCGTCTAATGACTTTATATCACTTTTTAAAAGTGTGTTGAATTATCACTGTGTTGAGTTATCGTGGAACTGATGAAATTATAACAGAACTTTGAAATTTGATGAATTGTTAAAATTCTGTTAAACAATCCGTGCTGGCTACCAACACAATGCAGACACAAGCGCAGAAATCTGATCTGTTCACAACAAGAAGAAAAATAAGTGGTATCACTCATAATGCATGAGTTTTCCCAAATCAAACGGGGAATGTGAAAATCGTGGGAAATGTGTCAGGCGGTTGTGGCCATGTTCTCGGTGGGTATAATAGATCACTCCACGTTACTCGGATATTCCCGCGGCCGTGATCTTCAAATACTCGACTTTATCTTGTAACGAGAACTAAGCACTTTGAGCATAAGTTCACACAGCGGTCTCGCTAGGCCGGTTAGGTAATCAACTGCCGATCCGATATGTCAGGTGACTGACTGCCTAACTTTCATAAATCTAAAACTTTTCTCAGTCTTTATCGATTCTTTTTTTTGTGGAAAAAATGTTTAAAAAAATCCGCTCTTGATTGGTCTCCGTAAGTCCAATATTTCAAAAATCTTTCAAAATGTCAAATGTTTCAAGCGAACGTTGAAATTATCGCGATTGATTGATTTGAATTGCTTCGTTTTCAGATTTGATAGCACCGCTGGATTAAAAATGTCTGACGGCACAGGAGAGAACTTACTGATATAAAATACTGTTAATTTATTAAAAATCTGGTCTGATTATTCCTTTTTCTGTTGAAAACGGGACTGCAGGCCTTATGAATTGACGGCGGAACACGTGTTCATACAAATATTGAAAAACTGATATTGTCGCATTCCGTCATGATATTTATTAAGGCGATGCACTACGTCGTGTAATATTTTAAATTGAGCCGCTATCAATAACAACCCTTACGTAGATGGCGATAAGGTTTAAATTCCCGCTTAACGCAATCCGCCTATTTTGATTTATGCGTGAAAAAAACATGGCCAAAAAGTGCCTTTTATTTTATTTTGTGGATGTTCAGGCATAAATATTTTTTTCCATCATTTTATAAATAACTTAATTTGCCACACTATACAATAAAATCATAACCGAAAATGGGTTCATAAGTAGGAGATTTTGAACTTTAAAGCAGTTTTCATAGGCCTTTACATTATTTTTTTCTGGGCTTATAAAAAGACTTATCTAAGGCCAAGATATATTCTACTCGCAGTATTTAATTAAAGCATCTGAAACATTTCTAGGCGACCAAATTTTCAAACCAAAAATACACGATTTTGCATTACTACGTATGGCATCGCCTTAAGAAAAAAACAAGTGTTCTCGATATATTCTAAATGACTAATATAATATCAGGAATTTGGCATGCTATCGCTTTTTAAACTTATTATTTAAATAGTAAAATATATTTTTTTTACATTAGCTCCACACAGGAGGCCCTGCGAAAAAAATCCCTAAGGGCCTCGTCATCTTTGAGGATGCTGTGCGGAGAGGTATTTTTAAGGAAAGGAAGGAGAGGTCAAAAATATTTCCCTCGGCCAGTCTCTCCCGATCCGACCCGCCACGCAGTAGGTGGGCGAACGCATCTGCCACCAAGACCTATACAAACCTCACCCCATGAACCCGGGCACCTCTGCTAAATCACCAAACTTAATGAACCACTTGGGGTGACTATGGCAGGGGTGTTGGTTATCCAATAAATTATTACCGGGGCGGCGGTACCCACCTCCCAAATTATGTATCACTTCCCATAATATGTGTCCTTTTAACGCCATTGGGAAAGTGGTGGGTCCGGCCCTGTACAGACGCAATTGGAGCAGTCCGCTCCGGGTACCGACTTGTCAAGGCGCCAAGGAGCCAAGGCGCTGATATTACCTAACACAGCGCCCTTGAGGTTTTTACTACCGCCAGCCGCCCTTTGGCTCAGGACGGCACTGATACCTACATCACTATCGGCTTGAAATTTACGGCGTTTGAGATTCAATAACCGGCGACTACACCATTACAGTAGAAAGGGTGTATTACCTAATATCAATTACTAAACCTTGCCTTATCGTTATCTTCCGTATATTATAAGATCCACGTAAAAGATAATAAATTTTAGAAAGACCACTATCCATGTATGAATATTGCAATAAATTATTCGCGGTTACGCACCGTGAATCATTCAATCATCAAAACGAAAGCAAATTAGGAGATATTTTTTAAAACAATTTAAAATCGTCTTATTTTTAAATTATTTCTGAAAATCTGTTTTAGCATATATATTTTTCGCATAAATTTACGTGAATAAATTGTGCCAAGACTGATTGTTCTTGTTTTTTTTATTTGAAACATTTAACTGTATTTAAATATATTGTCACCAATAATTTATTTTATCTTAACCATTTTTTTTTTTTTTTTAATTTTCATTTTATGTAATTTCTGTATATATTTGCTCATACCGCGAAACTTTTACTTACTTTTTTATTTTACTTTTACTTTTATCATGATAATTAACGTAATAAAAAATAATATGAAAGTTTTTTAAAGAAAGCAATTCTAATAAACAAATAAAATATTATAAAAATTGTCTAGTTTAATCTTAACTTTACATTTGCGAGTAATGTACGTGTCCGGATAGCAAAATGGCCACTTTTGGTTCACCCTCACATTTCAAATCTTAAATGGAACAGGTGACCGAGCGCGAAGAAATAATAATTTTAAGGGTTGGTTTATACGAACGCTTTATTAACCACATAAAAATAAGATTTTTATCATAACTTTTTTATTTGGGCACTAATTTAAAAAAAAGTTAACATACTTTGCTAATGTAGTTTTTCACCAGGTAACCACTAAGAGAACTACATTCTTATATCTTAAACGCTTTACAATTTATCAGATATTTCTCAAATCGAGATCTGTATCGGAACAGAACAGTATTGATGAAGCTGCCATATTAATAGCTTAGCACAGCAATAAATTATCGTACATCTTGAAACACCGCTAACTAATTGCGTGGAACGTTGCTCTCAAATGGACCGAAATACCGTTCCTTTCGAAAACCGTTTGTTTTGGCAAAAGTAGCTCTCAAATGTCCAAATAGATTGAAATAACTCTAACACGATATGCAATGAGTAAATAACCTGTGGTAGAATAAGAAGATTTTTTGAAAGTGAGATATATAAAGATGTTAGAAGGAGCGGGCAAGCATTAAAAAACATTTATAAACAGGCGTGAACTAGAATATTTAATAAAGCATGACTTAATTAAAATAGAGCAAAAATCTTATGGCAAATGACTTAAATAGCGTTTAAAGAAACACTGTGAATTTTTTCATACATATAACATGTTAAATAACAGAACCAGGTGTGTTTTTTTATAATTTTCGGAGCATATTTTGCGATTTATTTCTATGGAGGGAATTTCATGTAGTTACTTTATCAGCACGGCCAATGTATATAGAGATTATCTTAAAAATTAAATTCTTACTAATTAGATTCTTACACGCCGGTTAGTGTGGTAAAGCTGGCCTTGAGACCGTTTCAACCAAACAAACGCCATGGTAATAAGTCAAGTTTTTCGCTGTTCTGACCTTACGCCCCGTGTAATATTTACACCGTGTTTATAAATAAGAAGTTATAGTTGCAAAACATGTTATAAATTGGTAGAAATTCGGAATGCGGGTTGTTGAGAAGTTTTAGAAATCAGGAGTATACAGTAATTGTCGTCTCATTTTAAACCATTTATTTCTAACGTTTTATTTTCTTTTTTGTTATTATTTTTCTCTTTAAATGTAATAATTATTTATATCTCATGTAATATGGCAGACTGGGATCGCACTATGCTCCTGGAGGAAGTCAAGGAGTATAAAATATCTGCTTTAAGGAATGAGAAAATGGGGGGAGAGTGGTTTTTAGAAATTTCACCCTCCTTGTATTTTTAAAGTCAAGTGTGCTAAATTTCATCGATTCCAGAAGAAAACTGTAGATTTGTTTAAAAAACAATACAACACCTGAACGCTTTACAAGGTCGGCTATCCGGAAACTCGTAGTATAAGCGGAAAACTGCAGGTGAGTTTTCATTACATAAATTTTGTACTTTAACTTTTTCTGATACGTGCTTTCGTTTTCGAATACATCGAGTTAAGTTGGAATTTTTTAGGTCAAATTTATTTTTTAAATCGGTGCCATGGATTTTGTTTTGCCTTTTAAATGCGCCAAAGTGTAGACCTGAATTTATTAAAAGTATTTAAATCCAAAATTATTAAACTCTTTATTGCCAAAAAAAAGAAAAAAAAATGAAAATAATCTGTATTCGGGTTCTCTATGTGGTGAAGATTCAACAGTTTCTTGTTTAGATAAATATATAGAGATTTATGAACTCCGTGGCAGAATGGTACGCTCCTTGACTATTTTCTGGTCGGTGTAAATCCTAGTTTGGACCAATATATTTTATTTTATTGACATATAAAACAGGGATTCATAATGATATGTCATATTATTATTATCGTCCTGGTGGAAATCTGCCGTCGAAAATCTAATATAAAAAAGCCAGATATTTTATTTATTTGCGGGAAATCGACAGCTTATATTTTACCAGTTTGTATACTGTTGTACCTAATCACAATAATGATCTCCTCCTTGTTATTGTATTTGAAAAGAAAGAATTTTTATGGAGCTTATTCTGGTGTTATTGAAGGTGTCATATTAAGATAAGATATCATTTTATAATAAATATACGACAACACATTACATTAATTTAGTTCAATCCAGAATTATATTAAAGTACAACACCAAAACTCACTCCTGATGATAATAATTCAGAAAAAAATATACCTATGGTTATTTATTGGTAACCTTAAGACAATAGGATATACATAATTAATTCAACACACAATTACACATAATATAAACAACAAAATTACACACAATATAAAGAACAGAAAATGAAATAACAGTGAAATTCTATTTTATTGACATTTTATACATTCGACATTCCTTTTTCAATTGCATTGAAAAAGGAATGTCGAATGAAAATAAAACAACTTAAAATTGAATTGAAAATAAAACAACAAAACGGTATTTTTTACCGGTATTTGCAGTTGAATGGTTATTTAAAAACTCCATAGCTCAAATTATACAATAAATTTCTGAAAATATATAAATACCTGAAAATAGTTTCTTTGACTTTGAAATGCCATACAGAAAAATTATGCAAATTTCACGACATCATAGCTCACTGTTCGTGATTATCCGCTGCATCAAAAGCCAGAGATTCTGCTTTGAATTTAAGATTATGCGTAGATAGGTACCTGCTCATTAAAAAACACTTTCATTTGTGTAAGTCAGCCCTGTTGTTCATAATACGTAAACAGGCCAGTTCTAGTAAATCGTACAATAGCCACGTGAAAGTAGTCAGTAACTGGTAGGTACCTGAAGACTGAACAGAAAGGGAGTTCATCTCGTTTAGCTGGTCACCTTTTCTGGCTCGGTGGTCATGTAAAAATCAAATTTTATGATCCCATCAATTATTTTCTCTTTCAATCCAAGTGTCACCTATTCACTTACTTATTCACCTGTGCGTTCATTCAGTGAAAGATGTCAACTAGATAAGTAAAAAATATTGAAAAAATCACATGAATTCAATTTGATTCGGTAGGGTGACGCTTGTGAATCATGTTCTGATTCGATTCTGAATGGTGACGCATGTGAATCAATTCCGAGTATAACATCGCTTCTAAATATTGATATTTTCATGCTTGCGTTACGCATGATGGGTTAAGTTGTAGGTAATACAGAGTAAATGAATTATCGAATCAATTAATAAAACTGTTTAGTCATTGAAGAATATAATATAAACATCTTTCAATGATGTTAATATCCTCTAGTCTTTGCAGGGACCAAATAAAAATTCTATCTTCCAGTTGCGACCGATACTTTTTTTTCTGTGTCTCCGTCTGTTTCATATTTCATTGAAAATTGTTAATAATGTCTTCTTTAATGGTTTAATATTACAATGAGGTTTATAAGTTTCAATAAGTTATTCCTAATAAATTGAATAAACCATAGTGATTCACTTTGACTTAAATTTGTCTGTTACAATATTGAACCGAGTTCATCAAAATATTTGATTGGATAGTTTATCTATGATTTTTAGAGTTTTGATTGATAAATAAGTGAAATATAGCACCATCGTAATTAGACTAAAAAGGGAAAATACAATTTAATTTACGCATCAACTTTGTTCATTATTGACCATCAATAAATTAGTTAAGTACCTGCGCTCGTTCGTACAAGATTTTAAGCCGTTTTTAAATTATCAAACAGTTGAGAACTGTTATTGAATGAGGACTTTAATGAATGATAATTTATGTTTAGATAGTTGTCTGTGGAGCAATTGATTGAATCAATATAAATACTTATCGTGCTTATCAAAATGTTAATAATATGTTCTTAATATTCCAAGCTCTAAGCGACATTGGCAGTGAAACATGATCACCAAACCTGTTCCGTAAGTATTAACTGTTGGTTCAGTGATCTAGTTATATCTTAAGATATGTGATGGGTTTTTAGTTTAGCATCATTATGTGAAAAAATTCTCGCGATTATTTCACACAACTAATTAATTATTAATGTTCTACTTAGTTATATTGCTACAACGGGTTCCAGGGATTTGTTTGGCGAAAGATTTTTTTTGTGAAGGTTGAATAAAAAATGAAGATTTTCACATTTATTAAATTTGAACTTCCGCTTTTTTTCCACTCACAGACAGCAAACAAGCTTCAAAACATCCTATACAAATAAATAATAATCTCTAAAAATGAATCAAAAGATGTTCACGATGCGCATTGTTCTCTTATAGAAATAATTATGAACACAGTGAATTTGATTTTGAAAAAGATTTCAACGCGCACTGTTTAGCTAGAAGCTTATTCACGAAAAAACACTGTTTCTATAAGTGGATAATTTTTAATGTATCTAATATAATTTATCAAAATACGTTCCTAAGATAAAATTTTTTGTAAAGTCACCCCTTAATTTTATGAAATACACTCATGGTACCTACTTTTAAAATACAAATAATCACATTTCTACATCTTATGAAAACGTATTTTAAGTGTAGGTACCTGGGTTTAGTATTTAATTTTAAAATAAAACATTAAAAAATTGATTTGAATGTTTTGAATTACAAATTATTGAACGAATAATTAAATTATTTAAAATTATTTATTAAATTATTTAAAAACTATTAATATATAATTAAATTAATTATTAAATAAATGAATGATTTTTAATTAAAATGAATTATTTAAAATTAAAAAAATTATTTAAAATTAAAATGAATTATTAAATTATTTAAAATAAAAAATAAAAATAAACCCGGTGTTGTTCATTTTTATTTAGGTTATTTATTTTTAAATTATAACATCACATCACAAAGTGCAAAGCCTTGTTTTTCGTTTGAATGTTTGCATTTTTTCGATATGATTATCCTTAACTTTTATTTATTATCCTTATTTTTTGACGATATCGTTTGCTGCAATAGTGCAATAGTGAACATTTAAACACTAACTGCTGTCTCACGTCTACTTTTGTTATTTTAAAGTACGAGTGAAAATAAGTTGGGTGTGGATATTTTATATTTGATTTACGTCGTTATTGCTGCACACGAGCAATGTGTATATTTTTTATTAAAGTTTACTAATATGATACTGATAACCACGAACTGGTCATATTTACTGGATTACCAGTTGAGACTGATCACTGCACGTATCTGAAAGTATCCCTTGAACACTAAATGCGAAAACGTAATATTTAAAGATTTTTAACTGGAATCACAACTGTCTGAGAATACTATTTAGCAGCGACCTGCGTTGATTTTTGAGTTAAATTATCACCTATCTAGTTAAAGTTATTGATTACGAACACAGCTGATTGAATTCCCTTCTTTCTCGCATTATCTTTTTATCAAGGTTAATCGCTTAATTTCCAGAAACTGATTACAAAATAATTAGTTAAATTCCATCTAATTTAAAAACGCACAGATAAAAGATAGCGCCGCGATTTACCACCAGTACTTATAATTTCAATTATTTGTACGTCAATAACAGAACATTAAGTCATGATTCAGATGCCATCATAAAAAAAAATGATTGCAGTTTATCTGCAATTTATAAATGGCAAAGATAAAAATGTTTAAAGAAATAATCTCCGATGTTGTTTTTACCTTATAAGGTAATATTTTAGGATAGGGCAGAAAGTGAAACGGTTTTTCTTACTAAATAATTATTATTCAGTTTATTGCTCAATTAGATGCTATCTTTCGTGTTGGTAAAGTGAAATTTTTTTGGTTTGTAGCCCATTTAAAACTGTTTCGGTAATTAAAAGATGTAAGTAAATATTTATGCAAATGTGTTGGCACGTGTTTAGAATATTGTTTTGATGTTTACATGCAAATAAAAAGCGTGTTTGAAAGTGAAGCCACAAATTTAATTTATTTTACGATATAGGTAAACATTATAATAAACAATCACGGATAGTCAGAGTTCTCAACAAATCAGTTCCAATTTTGAAAATAACAAAACAATTTTCTGTTAAAAATTATATATTAGCGCAGACCCGTTAAAATAACGGGATATTGTAACTGGAATTTTTAAAAGAGCAATTAAAATAATTTTGTTCTAAAATATTACATATTATAGTATATCACGTATTTTGTTCAAACAAACAACTCCAATATTGAAAGCAAATCCAAGTTTTATCCAAAGTTCGTTGAACCGGAGTTACAGACACAACCAAAATTAGTGATTTTAATTATAAGTATGTAGTTACTATATAAATCGTCTGAATTCTCCAAAATATAAAAACAACCATATTTGAAAATGACGCTTAAGGCGATGCACTACGTAGTAATGCAAAATCACGAGTTTTTGGTTTGAAAATTTGGTCGCCTAGAAATGTTTCAGATGCTTTAATTAAATACACCCTGACCTTTGAAATAATCGAGTATTTTTTAGATAAGTCTTTTTATAAGCCCAGAAAAAAATAATGTATTAGGCCTATGAAAACTGTTTAAAGTTAAAAATCTCCTACCTATGAACCCATTTTCGGTTATGGTTTTATTGTATAATATGGAAAATTAAGTTATTTATAAAATGATCGAAAAACATTTAAATATTTGTGCCTGAACATCCACAAAATAAAATAAAAGGCACTTTTTGGCCATGTTTTTTTCTTGAATAAATCAAAAAAGGTGGATGGTGTTAAGCGGGAATTTAAGCCTTATCGCCATCTACGTAAGGAGTGTTATTGATAGCAGCTCGATTCAAAATATTACACGACGTAGTGCATCGCCTTAAATTAAAAGCAAATCAGCGGTCTAGAGTTCATTAAACCAGAGATACAGACACACAAGTGAAATTAGTATTTTTATAATTTGCACCTAGTTCCAGAGTATCACCCTAGTGAGAGAGCACCATTCATCATTTCCTAAACTACTTCCTGCAGCTTCACAATATTCCCTGAATCGGGGGTAGCATAGTTCCACTGGATCAGGGAAGATGGAATTCTCCTGCAGCATAACAAAAAAGTTTAAAAAACTAACGTTTATCATGAACGAAACTCTACTCCAACTCAGGGCCGGCCCTATGCTGATGCAATTGGAGCAGTTCGCTTCGGGCGCCGAATTTCCAAGGCGTCAGTCTAGGCGTGATGGCGCTGACAACACCTAACAGTCCTAACACAGTCCATTGAGATTATTTTTCATAGTAACGGCGCTACACAAAAATACAAATCATCCTAATATTATTGATTACAATGATCACCTACCTAACTACCTAGGCGTCTACTGGTTTTGGTAAAGGGTGCCAAAATTTTACTCGCGCCAGGCGCCGTTTGGCTCAGGGCCGGCCCTGCTCTAACTCTACTCTAACTCTAGCCTAACTCTAGCCTAACTCTACTCTAACTCTACCCTAACTCTACTCTAATTTTACTCTAACTCTACTCATATTTGACAAATCTTTCATACAAATTTTAAATTTCATTTTTTATTTTGTTTTTATTAGTTTCTATAGCAAAGTTTGTACATGGTGTAAGTATAAAGCATAATATAAGTATAAATTCGTTTTCACAGTCCTCCTCACATTCTGAGGCAGCCTGTAGAATTTAAAAAATATATATTTATTCTGCAGGGTTTTCCAATAAGAGGTGTTATTTTGATATTCAATCGTAAAAGATCAATGGTTTCGTTGCTCGTGTGGCACGCAGCGCCGTATTGTTGAAAGTAAACGTTGTTCAGATCAATACCATCCAATTCCGGCCATAAAAAATCATTAATCATCTCTCGATGGCGCAATCCATTCACCGTCACCGTTGCTCCAGCCTCATTTTCGAAAAAGTAAGGTCCAATGACTCCGGCGGACCATAAACCGCACCAAACAGTCACACGTTGAGGATAGAGAGGCTTTTCAACAATAGCTCTTGGATTTTCCGAGGCCCAGATGCGACAATTTTGCTTGTTGACGAAGCCACCGAGGTGGAAATGAGCCTCGTCACTCAAGATGATTTTTCGATGGAATTCCGGATCATTTTCACGCATTTCAAGGACCCAATCAGCAAAGACACGACGTTGTTGATGATCGGCCGCCTTGAGTTCTTGTGTCAACTGAACTTTATAAGCCTTAAGACACAAATCTTTATGCAAAATACGGTGTAATGACGTTTGTGGAATGCCTAATTCCAAAGAACGACTAGGAATGGACAAACCTGGGTTTTCTTCAACACTTTCGGCTACAGCAGCAATATTCTTGGCTGTTCTTGAGGGACGTGCACGGGTTTTATTCTTCACATCACTAAGTTGTCCCAACAGCTCGAATTTTTCCACCAATTTCTGTATTGCGGTCCGACAAGGTGCTTCACGACGACCCAAACATGTTCGAGTTTTACAAACCGTCTCTGCCAAATTTTTACAATTTTTTTAGTGAATTTTAATGATTTCAATGCGTTGTTGAAGCGTATATCGTTCCATTTTTATTAATGGCGTAGTTTCTACTTGTCAAATGTCAAAAAATGACAGCTTCAAAAGTAACATCTACCGAAATAGCGGGCTATTCAATATAATACCTCTTATTGGAAAACCCTTTATTATCTTTATCTATTTTAAAAATATGTTAGTATTTAGTTATCTATACATCGTCTTCAAAACGTTTGCGAGTTGATTGTCACTTTATTCTCTGTCATGTTTTAACTTTTGTTATAAATATACGCTTTTCCATCAGTACGAATACTTGGTTAGCACGGATAAAATGTTACTTTCCCGACTGTTTTCATGAATGCATCATTTAGTTGTGTGCATCGGGCGTTATTGAGTGCAATGGGCGGGGTAGAGAGGTACTCAACCTTTACCTGTATTTGGGTCCAGGGGGTTTGTTTGTGATTCCCATAAAACGTTCAAACCATTTACGTGTTTTTTTTCACAAATACCGGTCCGAGCACCTGGAAATTTATCCAAAAAGTTATTTAAATCAATAGATAATAATAATAATATTTGGATGATTTGTATAGCGCCGTTTTTGTGCAAAATCACCTCAAGGTAAATACCAGTTATCGTTTCTTTTACAGCCAATGTTTTTTTAAATGTAATAACTACATATTTTAAAGATAATTAAACAATAATTTCCACTTATTCCTATTGACAACCAAAGGTCAAAATCTGATGAAGGCAAAACCACCTACATCTCAAGGCCGGTACGCTGAATCTAAACAGCCTCTTAATTTATAAGAAATCCTCAAAATAAAATCTTTTTATTTTCAAATTTTATAAACATTTTAATAAATTGAAAAAAAATTAGGTTCTTATTGAAGTTAGTAGGCTGATTTGATTCACTGTCGCCTTAGCCTTAAGCCACTAGTAATAAAACGAACTCAATAGTTTAAGTGATAGGGAATAGGTTAAATATACTAATTAAGTTGTTAAGGCGCTACAAAAAAGATCAATCATTTTTATTATTATTGCGATTTTGGTGGTTTTTGTTGTGTCTCCGGTGTTTCTCACAAACTCGCTTATTAAATAAAACTCCGGTTTCAATAAAACACTTGGACTTTTAATGTAATAGATTGACAATTGGTTCTGATATCTTCATTAGCAGGCGGTTGGAATAATAAAGACCCCGACCTTGAGGTTCCCACCTTATTTATTATCCCCTCAGTCTCTACAATACTCGATCGCTAAACGCCATCTATGGGTGAGCTCGTACACTGTTTCAAGGATATCACAGTTTTGATTATGTAGGTACACAGGTATACGATGTACCTACTAGGATGTGTTAATGCATGTTGATATATATATCAACTGGTATGTTAGATACGGTGGATCCCAACAGTGTGTTAAATTAATGATAATTAAAGATTATTTTTGGCATTCATTCAAGTCTTATCAATTAGGTATAATTATTTATCAGATCACACACTCAGAACAGACAGAATCAAGTTGCGTAAGTAACTCTACAGATTTTCACGTGAGTCCCAAAGTCTCCAATAAATAATATGGTTAAATTTGTGTTCATGGAAGAAGAAGAAAATACTATTAAATCTAAACGAAACATGAAACAGAATAAGACACAGAAAAATAAAAAAGGTAACGGACTCAACCGGGAATCGAACCCAGGATCTCTGTCGGACAACGCCTCTAACCATTCGGCTATTGGGACCTAATTATTATAAGTATTTTGTGTATCTTCTTAGTAGAATAAATTATCTTGCAACTAATTTTCCTCATATTTTGGGCAGCTATTTTTTGAATGATTTGGTTTGTAACCTAGGTAGTGTCTCGGATAAAAACATCCGTTTTTTTATTAAATTCATTTTAATAAAATCACTAAATTAATCACCACGCCATTTCTCCGCAGGACTTCACAAAGAGGCTGGAACTCCATATATATCGCCTAGTAGACTCTTCTGTTATTATGACTATATCTGATTCACTTTACCGAAGTGCCATGTCTTCCTAGAACATTTCCATATTCTTATGCCACGTGCGATATTCATTTCAAAAGCTTTGCAAAGCACCCTTGTGGTAAAATTTCACAGAAATACTAAAAAATGACTTGTGAAAATTCGTATTATTTTTGTTCACTTTAGAGAAAAACAAAAATTCCTGGGTTATAATAAACCGACAATATTTGATTGAGAAGAACAATTAATCAAATTTCAAAACTTATAATCAAGTTCTGTTATTCTTTCCATTTTTTTCACAAATCTTTAATACAACTTTCACAGAACTTGAATACTAACTTTGAAATTTGATTATTTTTTCCTCTGCTAACTAGTCCCTTAGCTAATTGAAAAACTGAAAAAGAATTGAAAATTGGGTGGTTATCCGACGCACTTGTCCCTCGGATACTAAACATTCTAAAACCTCCCATGAAGAATAAATCTGGTACTTGAACAGTTTTGGAAAGGTTTTGTCATTAACTAGTATGATGGTGATGATAATAAAATGAACGTGATGGCAAATGATCATCGCATTCCCAATCCCTGCAATGTCAGTCTGGGTGAGGAGGAGGTATTGGGGGTGCAGCCGGCAGAAGAAACGGAGGATATTATACAGGTGAGGAGGGAGGGGAGGGAGCAGACTGCATTGTCCCCTAACTGCACTCTGCGCCGCCCGTCTGCGTTGCTAGCCAGGCACAAATCAGGGAAGGCGGGGTGTCTAGACGGAGCTTTATTTATTTAATATGCAGGACGAACTCGTTGGTATAGTGGTAAAACTTTAGCTCTGGGACCAGAGTCTAGACGGTTTAGAACAACATATGGTTTTCATTTTGAGAGGCAGGTATGGGTACCGCCGTCCCGTGAATCTCTCATTGGATAACCAACACCTTTGTCACAAAATTAAGAAAAGAGCCCGGAGATATTGTTACAAGCGCATTTTGTGATGATTTATCAAAAGATTAAGAATCTTTGGATTTAACAGTAAAGAAAATAAGTGGTTTGTTGACTATCTATCAGAAATAACAAGCGTAACAAAATATGGAGGTATAACATCTGAACCACATCATACTAGTAAAGGCGTTCCACAAGATTCTGTCTTAGGTCCGCTGTTGTTCTATATATATATATATGAATGATATTGTTGAAGTATTAAAGCATTGTGCCAGTAAATTATTTGCTTATGATACACTATTATACATAGCTAGTAAACATTTACAGGATTCCATCTAGAAAATACAAGTTGATTTAAATTAACTAACTAACTAGTTACGAAAACAAAGTTTCTGATTGTGGATAGCCAGGGTGGAAATGAGCAGACAACTCTAAAATTTGATAACACAAATACAGAAAAGGTTAGAAGTATGAAATATTTGGGTGTAATATTGGAAAATAAATTAATATTTGACAAACACTTAATACATTACTAAGAAAATGGATACAAAAGTTGAATTCTTAAAAATGATCAGGATTAACATGGATCTCAAGACAACGCACCTTGTGCACAATTCTATTATAACTCAGCATTTAAATTATTTTTATAGTTTCTAATTCTTATGTAACAAATGTCTAAAATAATAATAAATTAAACAACATACGTCAACATTGATGCATAAAAATAAAAATAACATGCTTATTTATCTAATGTACCATGAAAATGTTCACAATGATCCTTAGAGAAGTTGCCGAGATCTTAAAAGCTTCCAAAAACTAAACTTACATGCACACAAAACAGCACAAGGACAAAAACTTTGGAATAACCTACCAAAAGCCGCAAAGGAAGCCACAAGAATACTATGTACTATGTAAGAAATAAATATGATTTCTATACGAAGGTACTTATTTTAGTCACTTTAAACCAATGTAACTGTATTTTGTAAACAACTGCAATTATTGAAACTTGCATACATCTAAATAAATATTAAAAAACAAAATGTTGTGATTTCCAAATTTTAGTACGTTGGAAAAAGATATACTAGGTATAGTATTTTTAAATTTATAGCTAAGTAAAATATACTTTAATAAATATATATATATATATAATTTCTAATAAATAAACGACAAGTCAATGAACGACTGGTCTCAAAATAACAAAATTATTTACACATATTTAATGATAATAACGTAATAAAGATTAGGGAATAATAAGTTATAAAATTGGGAAACGTGTCTTCCCCGCCAATGCGCAAATATCGATAAAAGTTCTTCCCACAGATCGCAGACGCAACGTTGCAAATTGCAAACAAGGGAAAGTCATATCGCCTTTCCTCTTTTCCTCTCCACTCCCATTAGCCGGTGAGTTGGGAGGCAACAGGATGCAGCCTGAAGCGAGAAGGTTCTATACGCAATGTTGCAATGTTTGAAATAATTCATATCATATTTTATTTAATGGCAGAAAATCGTTTCGCCATTAGTCAGAATCGAACGAATCGCTGCTAGAAATATTAATGAAAAACTGGTTTTTATTATTGATGCATTTTTTTCGTTAATTTAATTAACGATAATTTACATGCTACACGGAGAAAATTGATTATTAATGATTTATCAGAATCCTGTTAAAAGCGTGATGGCAGGCCATTTCCTAACAAACTATCAGTATATATCTGAACACGTGTTCATGCAGCTGCGTTTAACCTAATAAATAAAATGACGAAATCCGAAAATATTAGATTTATGAACACGTGTACCGACATCTCCATAACTTATTCGTGTTTTGCCAATAGTTTGTTAGGTTAACGAAAACCTGCAAACCTTCTAGATCACAAGGCCGGGACACTGAATCAAATTAGCCTCCTAACTTGTATGGGAACCTACAAAAATTAACTAAAACATTTCAAGTTGTTTTAATAAATAAGAATAAATTGAAAACAAGATAAAACGAGAATGTTTGTAAAACCCCATGTAAGTTAAAAGGCTGCTTTGAATGAGTGTCCCGGCCTTATGATCTAGGAGGTTTATGTTTAACAGGAATACGAATAATTTAACCAGATTTTAAAAAAAATTCTCATTTCCGTGCATTGCTTATTTCCCTGCTTTATACTCATTGATCGGGATTTTATCTAGAATCAAGGTTAGGTTAGGTCATACACTTACGGTTAAATCGATCAAAGGTTCATTTGTTGTTGAACAAATACTGTTATCGCTAATGCACTTTAGCAACAATGATACCGTTTTTTGTAATTCTGATTTAGTTCTAGATGTATAAAAAATATTGACCGGATAATATGAAATGTATGTAGTAGTCCAGTCAAGTTAAACATGAAAAGGGGGTTGTGCTTGCAAAAGGTCCAGTCATTCTGAATTTTTTATATGTTGTTAGGACCTAAACCAGTATTAAAAAAAAAATTTTGCAACTTCGAAAGTGCTGTGCGAGCGGCGGTGGACCTAAAAAACCAGGAAATTTTCGGATTTTTTTCAGTTTTTGATCAATATCTCAGTAAAGGAAGGGTCTGACCGGTAAAATCGGTTACATACTTTTAAAGAAGACTAAATTTGCTATAATTTGAGACTAAAGCAAGCTATATAAAGCCATTGGTTTTCAAGATACAGTTCTTCAAAAATAGGCAATTTTTTCCAAAAAGTGAAATTTTTTCGAAATGGTCACTTATTTTGTAAAATAATTTCTAAAATACGCATCTCACGTCAAATATTGTATTAAACAAAGTTGTTGTAAATTTAATAAGCTTTTATTTAAGACTAGATTGATATCTGTAGACTAAACGGTTCTCTCAAAAATGGCAGATAACCAAAAACAGTCAAAAGTGGATTTTGGGTGAAATGCAAATAAACTGTTCTCACGTCTTTTTATGGTTTTATTTATCAAACAGTTAACAGATATTTGATGAAAAAAAGAAAAGATATTACATCTATCGGGAATTACGTCATCTTCAAACATTGTTTTATATACCTACATACCAAAATGCTTGTACAAACATCATGGTACCTACTATAAGGACAAATTACATGTACACAAAAAAATAAAACTAATATAAATCATGTAGGTATTGTGTCTTGGTTGCCAAATCATGTCTTTCTTTTTATCATAGCTGAGAGAGGCGCCCAGTCTGTAGTCGGGTCATCTTCATCGTCCGAGCATTTCAGCTCCACATCCGGGACGTTAATGCAAAATTTGCCACCGCATGACTGACAGAGGACTGAGCAGTGGAGCCCAGCCTTTCTACACGAGCAGCTCCCAGAGTATCCTTTATTGCATTTACACGAAATTTTTCGCAAAAGGGCAGGAGGTGCGGGATCCATCGTGGTGGGGATGGGGGTGAGTACTTGAGAAGACAGCTTCCTCCCCCATTCAGTGGGATTCAAGTTGACTCCCCGCCACTTCTGCACTTGGAGGTAGCACCTTGCTGCATGGTGGCCTGCAGCATCTTCCGTCGGTGGCAAACGGGCGAGGTTTATGTTTGTTGAAGTGACAAACGTCTTATACCTCAGGAAATCCAAAGTATCCCTCGCGATGTCACCCCCATATAGAGCCATGAAGCACTTGATGCCTGCTTCACTCACGGCTTGTGAGGTAGAGTCTGGCCGAAGGAAGACCTCCACTTGCTCAGCAAGTGGTTCACTCTTGCTCAGAAGTGTGCTGATTTTGGTCTTTCCTTGGCCAAACGGTGCTGAGGTGGTATCGCACCCGGCAAACGCGTGGGTAAATAGTACCGTTCCTGGTAATTGTCGGGAGTCCTGGTTGTTGTAGGAGGTCGTAGAGTAGTGAATTTCTTCTGCTGATATAGTGAGAGACCTTTCAGTGTCTCGCGGCAATTTTTCAGTCTCGTCTCGCTCCTCAGGAGTTATGTCAACCTCATAAAAAACAATGCTGGCCAGTGTGAGGTTTGCCAAAATGTGGGCTCGAACAGCTCGTGAATATGCGTGCCCATTCATATGGGTACCCATGGGTATAGGTACTAATGGGTACTTGAAATTTGAAATAGTCGTAATTGTATTATAACCCTAGGATAAACCCACGATGATTAATGGATTTACTTCACAGCACAATATAACCATAAAAAGACGCGAGAAAAGTTAATTTGCATTTCACCCAAAATCCACTTTTGACTGTTTTTGGTTATCTGCCATTTTTGAGAGAACAGTTTAGTCTACAGATATCAATCTAGTCTTAAATAAAAGCTTATTAAATTTACAACAACTTTGTTTAATACAATATTTGACGTGAGATGCGTATTTTAGAAATTATTTTACAAAATAAGTGACCATTTCGAAAAAATTTCACTTTTTGGAAAAAATTGCCTATTTTTGAAGAACTGTATCTTGAAAACCAATGGCTTTATATAGCTTGCTTTAGTCTCAAATTATAGCAAATTTAGTCTTCTTTAAAAGTATGTAACCGATTTTACCGGTCAGACCCTTCCTTTACTGAGATATTGATCAAAAACTGAAAAAAATCCGAAAATTTCCTGGTTTTTTAGGTCCACCGCCGCTCGCACAGCACTTTCGAAGTTGCAAAATTTTTTTTTTAATACTGGTTTAGGTCCTAACAACATATAAAAAATTCAGAATGACTGGACCTTTTGCAAGCACGGATGTACATCTTGACTGGACTAGTAGGTAGAATAGGTTTTAATTCAAGAGGACACACTTCTGTCTGCTGACATTTAATTCTTAAATTAAACCGTTAGGCAATTGAACTACAATTGACTCTACCCCACAGACATAAGAATGTCTATGCTCTACCCAATTAAAATAATCTATTTATTTATCAAACGTGTTTACTTAACAAAATTCGTAGAAATGACAGGATTGGAATTCATTTTCAAATTGTGGACCATTTTCATAATTTTACAGGAGAGCAGAAGGAAGTTTTTTGTAATGGAATTTTTGAATTATTTCGACAACAAAAATCTTTTTTTTATTATAATTTATTGTTTCTTTAAAGATACAAACATGATTACGGAAAAAAAAATATTTAACCATTTCGATATTTTATGGGGTTGTCTTCATCTCAACATTTTTTTAAAATTAAGGACATGTTTTTGTTGCTTTATTGATATTTTTTAAGTTATTTTATTAATTTGGGAGACGGATATGGGCACCAACGCCACGGTAAGCATTTTTTGGATAACCAACAACCTTGCCATAGGTCACAAAATACTCTCAGTATCGCCCTGGTGGAAGACCATTCAGATTTGAAACGTTGCTTGAAATGGCTTTAGTCGTATTTGGTGACCAGATCTGAATGGCCAGATACTTCCCCACCTTCTTCTTCCCCATCTCCTTCTCCTCCCACTAATTTTACATAAGTTGTTTTGTGGACATTGATAAATCTTCACCATATATAAATGTCCATATCGGAAAAAAGTTGACGTGGCGTCTTATAATTCCTAGGTCCAGAATTGTTTTTTTTACCTACGTACCAAAATATATTGAATATTCACAAACCTAGCTCCACCCGAAAATTCAATAATTCTCATTGAAACAAAATCGTTTTATTTGTAAAGATGTAGTCCCCGGCATTACCCGGTATTTACAGATAGTTTTTCGAAATTTCATGTAGACAGTGACCTTCCTCATGTTTCGTCAATCAATTTCTCACATTCCTCTTGTTTTGTCAATCAGTCCTGAAATTAAACTGTAGATTTGTATAAAAAATATGTCCACATCCGCCAGCTCGCCTGCCAAAGGCCACAGACACTCTTTATATAAATAGATTTTAGGCTTCGTAGCTCTTGGTGGAAATGACACTGCGAAATAGTACCTAATTTGTGGGGTTATATTTCAAAACTGACTATTTCCAAAATTGAAAATGTTCAGTAATCGGAAATTTCTCTTATACGGTAAATTTAATATTATCAAAAAAAATCTAAATAAACGTGCAATTATTTTCATGTGTTTATTGTGAATAAATAGGAATCTGGAAAGTAGAAATTAACCCACTTCCCGATATCTGATCGAGCTGATAATCGGAAGATAGACTGGCTATCGATGACAATGCATTTTATCAACTTTTGGTAGCACTCACGCACAGACACTCATTTCTCTGAAATTGGATGAAATTTTTCTCAAAACTTACTTTTTGTTAAAATTCTTTGAAAAATGTGCAAGTTAATGAGAAAGTTTTTAAACTGTAAACCTATTCCAAATTAAAAATAATAATATATTGATGATTTGTAGTGCGTCGTTTTTGTGAAAAATCTCTTCAAGGGCGCTGTACAAATATATAATAAATTTCTACAACGATCTATCTTACTACTAAACTATAGACTAGTCAAACTATTATCAACTACTGGCTGACAGATTGCATCCACGAATATAAAACAACTATATGTACAATGCATTTGATCAATGAACGTCATACTACGTTAGAATGTCAATATATAATTATTTATTCATACTTTGTTCAGGCAAATATTTATAATGTTGTAAAATTACGGTGAAAAAATAAATATCTCCACATTCCATAATCATAGTACATAGTATACAAAATCACTGGTCTAAATTCCAATTTTGAAAATGACAATTAAAATATTTTCTGCTAAGACTGTTATCACATAACTCCGATCGAAAATTGGAACCTAAATATTGTGACGTCATATGATTGCCTAACTATATCCACCAATGAAAAACTCTGAAAATCTAAGGAATAAACATTCAGAGATTTTCATTGGTGTATAGTATAATAAGTATACTGCAAATGAGATTTTTACTGTCTATAATATTGGCATATCTATGGTTTTTTAGGACCAATTTATTTCATACAAAAACCCCGAAGGTATCGATCTAGTGAGTGGTTTATTTATATTTTAGGTAGGCAATTTATCGACTTGTCTGAATTCTTCACACAATCAGATCATATTTTGAAAACAACACTTATATTTAAATCAAATCCGAGTTCATTGAACCAGAGTTACACAGGACAGACACGCGACCGAAATTAGTACTTTGTATGACATCTTCTTCGTTGTTAGCAAATTATTTACCCATAGAGTTTTAAACATTCTCGATCGTTCCAACTTTAAATAATTACTGAAATCTTACATAATTTATTCGTGTAATTTATTCATTTAATTTATAATACATTCGTGGATTGAAGACAACAATATACAAACGTGATTTCTGCTTTAAACTAGAAACGTTGATGTTATGTTACTAAAATAAAGTATAAACAATAATAAATTAAGTAACATGGCTAGAAGACGGTTGGAAATGACATCACCAATAACCGCCAAAAGATTCCAGCAAAATCGGGTGACCATTGACCTCGCGGCCAGACGGAACGTATATCTTTAAAACTCGGCACGAATGGACTCGAGATAATTAAAAAATAATCATACGGTTAATCGGTAGAATCGAAGGACATATTTTAGATAAAAATGGATAAAAAAAAATTATTAAGATAATACATCAATAATTAAACTAGAAATTGATTTTATGAAAATCGATAGATGGCACGGTAATTGCACAACATCTCCGACTAATTCCGGAATTACATCGATATATTTTTTTAAATAAGCTGAATGAACATAGACATCCAAATTAATAAACGAGCCAATCAGGGCATGGGGAACAAACCAATATGCGCGAAGTGCTGGAGGCGGCGTGACCGTCCCACTTTCGGTGATTTGTCAATAAATTAATTTGACAGTATACAGGCAATTCGCATTGTAATTTCACCATTTGGTCCTCGAAAATAAAATCCGCTTAGTAATAATAATAATAATGTTTATTTCAGCTGGACAGAGCGGTGTGTGCATGCTCTGCCTGCCATAAAAGTTTACGTTTAAGTTAATACATAAAAATAAAATGAATAAAGAAATAAATAAAAATAAAAATAATAAATAAAAAATCAATATATTGATGAGCACATTAGGACTTTATGGTGGCTTGAGTGAAATTCTCCATCTCTGGTGTAGAGGCGCTCCCTGCCACTGGGCAACGGCCTGGACAGGAGTGTTGTCCGATCTCTGGTAGCGCTGACTCGTCCCGGCTATTCTGTGGCGCATCAAAGCAGCGAACCCATGCACCCTTCCTTCGGTGAACATCTGTGAGGCGCTGCATCACCAGGGTAGGCCAAATAGGGCTCTGTATGCGTGGTTGTACTGTACTCGGAGTGTGTTCATGACGCCTTGTGTGTATGTCGTCCATAGCTCGCTAGTGTAGAAGCTCATGCAGTATGTTTGGAAAAGTTGCTTCTTCACCGGAGGACTGCATTTGTTGAATCTTCTGGCAAGCATGTTAGCTCGCACACTCAGTACTCTTCTTTGACGTTCTATGTCTTTTTTATCATTTAGATCATCGGTGATGACATGCCCCAAATATTTGATTTCGCTGCAAATTTTCAGGTTGGTCCCGCCGAGACGTATAGGTGGAATGAAAGTGGGACCAGTATTTGCTTTAAATATCAGCAGGGTTGACTTTTTAGCATTGTACATCAGCCCATGACTATCAACGTAAGCTTCGCATATTGCCAGAAGTTTTCTCATCGCTCTTATCGATGGAGCTAGTATGACCATGTAGTCTGCATAGCTAATATTGTTCATACATACCCCGGCAATATGGCATCCAATTCTTCTCGTATTTAGTGTTTTACTAAGTTCATCCATATGCACGTTGAAAAGCACTGGAGACATTGAGCCTCCTTGTCTAACGCCACACTTTAATTTGGCTGCTTCTGATAGGCTTTCATTCCATCTGACAAAGTTTTCCTGTTGGTTTTACCATGTTCTCAATATATTAACAATTTGTGGTGGAACTTCTTGGTCAGTTTTTTCCACAACGCATTATGACAAACCCTGTCAAAGGCTTTGCTTAAGTCTAGGAAGCATGCGTACACCGTTTTTTTTCTGGCTTTATAGTATTCGATTGTTTGTTTCATGCTATATATGGCCGTATCAGTAGAGCATTCATCTTTGAAGCCCATTTGAGAGTCCTCTGTATTGAGCTTGTCTTGATTCTTGCAATTATTGTGGCAAGAGATATGGGTCTGTAATTAACAGATGATGTCAGGTTCAACTGGCGGCTTTTTGGGATCGGTATTATTATTGTTTTGGACAGCTCTTTCGAAATGTGTCCGAGGCCGATCAGGGCAGTGAAGAGAGAGGCAAGCAGTATTGTTAAGTACTCCCCCGCATGCTTTACATGTTCTATCACCAGTCCATCGTGACCTGCAGATTTACCTCCTGCCATGTTGCGTATTGCTCGCTGGATCATCTCAGGTAATATGACGATGGACGGCTGATGTTCTGGTTGGTGCGTTGTTGTTTCAATCCCTTTAACCATTATTTGCGGTTGATCTGGTGCGGAGCAAAATGTATTTCTGAAAACTTCAGCAATATCTTTATTTACAGATTTTCCATCAATCTGGCTCAGTGCGGTGTATTTCGCTTTCAATACGGCATTGGTTTTATTCCAGAAAGATGAAAAATTCTTGCATTCAAAGCTGTTCGCTATTTTGTCCATTTTGTTCTGCTCAAAGTTTCTTTGACAATTCTTATATTTTTTCTTAAAAAGCAATCTGGTTTCTTTTCTAGCTTCCATGATGGGACCTTCAGTAGGTCGTCCATTCTGCAGCCAATTTATATGTGCATTTCTAGACGCTTCATAATATAAGGCAACCTGCTCATTCCAACCCGCTGTAGCCTTCAATTTTCTCCCATTTTTTGGCCTTCTCCCTATGTTAATCGCAGATATAGCTGAGTTATTCAATGCTTGTACAATGTTTTTGTATAGGTCATCGATTTGGGTTACATTCATCGTGGTGCTGTCCATAATTACCATCCCTTTTTACAATGGCAAGCAAATTGCTGGCTACATAACAAACTTAACTACATAACCCAAGTCGGGTAAACAAAAGTTCGGGCTTGTTTCCAAAATTTAATATTTGGTTAAGTTTGACTCTTTTACAAGTGTATTAAAATTTAGTCACCTCACTCAATATTAGCGTCGCTACGCTAGGTGATTCGTTTAAGAACGAACATTCGGATAATACTCAGAAAAGTCCCACAATGGACAACGCTGCAGACCTTTGCCGTACTTTAATTTTCTGCGCATGGTCTAGTTATTGTAATGTGCGCTCTTCGATGGTCAATGGACAACTGATGTCATAGCTTGAAAGCATTCTCGAACCCTCCTGGTGCCAAAAATATGGTCACGTGGTATGCCTTCAGCTCGTCGAAGTGATACCCAGATTTCATGTTAGGGCAAGTTGATTAATTTGAATGTCTATATGTATGAATGATTTTGCCAGGAATGTTGGTTTCTGCTCATCTCCATAAACAGTATTGTCATATTTTACATAAAGATTATTTTTAATAATAATACTCACTGGATCATTTGAGAGATCATATTTTATTAATATATCATTTAGGGCATGCATTCAAAGTAGATATAGGTAGGTACCTAAAGTTTAAAAAATATATTGACAACCCATTGTATGACAAAGTATTGTATCTTTGGTAATACTTGCCAACAGTAGGTAATTAGGTTTTTAATATAAATCATTCAACACAAAGTTAAAAATCAATCATTTAAAAAAAAGGCGATCCACTTCGTTGTTTAACTTTCGGAATCAGAAAATGCAGATCACGCATTCCTTATGCAGATTATGACACTGGCCGCCTGTTCCAGCAAGATACACATTGCACATCAACCCTAATGATGGACACCGCAATGTTGCCCAAAACGTTGGCTAAATGATGTAGCACAACACGGCATAATACCCCAAAAATAAATCACTATAAAAGAAAAACTAGGATACGTAGGCTAGGTTTACGGGTTAGTTTTTTTTAATCACTTTTAATGACTTTGTATCACATTTTAAAGGGGTTTTGAGTTATCATGGAACCACTGTTTACAATTCTAAGGATTTATGTACATAATTTTGAAATACTGCTTTTAACTAGCATTATCATGGTCACCACAATCTAGACACACAAGGATGCCATGGTTTGAATTTTTTCGTTCCCAGATTCCTCGAGTGGCTTGCACACAAAAACCTAACAACATCACCTTTCGTTGCCCAGTGCCCACTATTCGCTATTATTTGTGTTGAATGTTAGGCATTGGACCACTCCGACTGCCTAAAAATATAAATGGATGTATTATAAAATATATAATAATTATTGAAGAAACCTATTACCTAACTACGTACACGGAGAAAACATTGCAAATTTAAAATATAAATATAAAATATTGCAAATTTATTTAAAATGTGTTAAAAACTGGACTGCAGGCCTTTAAGGTTAATCTCAAATTATATTTTGAAACTTCACACCGATAGATGGCGTTATTTTCAATATGTAAAAATAAAAGCGTAAACATTCGTTTGTTCAAAATCTTAGATCTGCGAAAGTTCTTTATCAATTGCTTTGAATTTTTAACACAACGTTGCATTCGAATACGCAAGTTTTTTTAATATTAGACAGGTAAAAAAAAAAATAACGCCATCTGTTGGATGTAAAAGTCACACGCACCATTGTTTCTATATCTGCACACACTGAGCCACAGCAGCGCGTGGTGGGGTACAGCTAGTTGTCAAATGAAACACTTTTGACACGTTGTGCTTTTGAATATTGAGATGAATTATTGGTTTGCGTCATAAGAGGAAGCTACAAGCCAAAAATGTGTAAATTCTTGGTATACCTTATATTATAGGTAATAGGCATTAAAATCGCTTGACAAACGGAATCTAGAAACGTTCGATTTCAAGCCTAAAACTGGTTTTTATTTATTTTGTAAATAATTTTATAAGAAAGAAAAAAGTTAATCAAGTGAAACTGTCACAAAAAATCTTAGCTATAAAACTGTATTTTTTTTAATTATGTCCTTTGCGCGTTCATACATTTCTATTGAAAAAATCTTTTTTTAGTAGTTTTCATTTATATTTTTTATTGAGTAATTTATTTTTTATTTGTATTCTACTCAAGGGAAACGATAAGAAAACCTTCAATTTATCTAAAGCACATTTTTTGGTATTCATAATGTACACCAATTCGTTATAAAGATTAATCAAAATAGTAATTTAGCATTAAGCTTCGCCATAGGCATCTATTTTAAAATATTGCTAATTCATAGTAAAAATCTGGTTAAATTATTCGTGTTCCTATTAAAAACGGGTCTGCATGCCTTTAACGAATTAATTGACAGGTTTACTTACAAATTACAAACTGTCGGTAAAATACGAAAATGTTATTAGGAGGGTTCATATCTAATATTGTCTCGTTTCGTCATTATATTTATCTGGAAAAGCGCATCTTTTTTATTATTATTAATTTGTATTAGGAAATTGATTGCAATCACGCTTTTAACAGTCCATGCTCTTTTTTCTCCGTGTTATGGACAGATATGAAACACAGATCTGATAGAGAAAACAATTTAACATGTCTAACGATCTCCAGCAGTTAATAATTTATAATTTAAGCCTACCCTCTGTGTTTCGCAGCAGACTTCGCTAGCCTTCTGCAAGAGGTTACTGTTTAAAAGACATCTGACCTTCGCTGAATTTTACAAGGTTCACTCTTTATTATAATACTGGCGTAGATCCGTAAAAAATAACGGAATATCATAACTGTAGGATTTTTGTAGATGAAAGTTTTTACTGTTATGATAAATTTATTATTTTAAACTAATCTCTGGAACTATACTTAATCCCCTTATATTGAAAGAGGTTAACTTATATGTGCCTAACAAGTATACTCTTGGGAGATCTCAAACTCCGAAAGCGAGGACTTCTGCTTATAAAAACTCGCCTATCAATGGAGCGATCAAACGCTAAACGATTCTGCATTTAATTGACCTTTGATATTTTTAGCGTCACAGTTCAGTCAACGTTGAGCAACTATCTTTTGAGGCATGTCACAAAATAGTAAAACTGCCCACATAAACTTTTATACTTAGATTTACCTCAATTTTGTAATCTTCTCCGTAATATATCGGTGCATAAACTGCTTTATGGAGAACGTGAATAAATTAATAAATAAATAAAAAAATGTTTGCCTCAGGATCACATTGCCTTTCAAATCAGATACACGGAGAAAACTAACTGATATAAAATATTGCTAATTTCTTTTGCTAAGTATGTTTAGGTATATGAAGTAACCTACCAGGTAACTATGTTTTCTGTATCCGTTTATAAATAATTAAATTAGATAGATCCTAGGAAATCTCATTTTTCACATAAACGGCGCTGTATAAATGATCCAATTACATAATATTATGTAATGGCATGTTGAAAGGCAGTCATCTGGGGCAAATGTTTATTTTTGAAAGGCAATTATCCTGAGGCAAATGCTTGGTTTTGAAAGGCAGTGATCCTAAGGCAAATAATTGTTTTTGAATGGCAGTGATCCTGAGGCAAATGTTTGTTTTTGAAAGGCAATGATCCTGAGGCAAATGTTTGTTTTTGAAAGGCAATGATCCTGAGGCAAATGTTTGTTTTTGAAAGGCAGTGATCCTAAGGCAAATGATTGTTTTTGAATGGCAGTGATCCTGAGGCAAATATTTGTTTTTGAAAGGCAGTGATCCTGAGGCATTTTGTTTTTTTTTTATAAATTCTTTCAGTTTCACAAACCGTACAATTATTATAATATCCCGTGATTTTTTAAAATCACGGGATATATAATCAAATTTATTAAAATGTAACTAACTAACTAACCATCGCGCCGTTTCGTTGTAAGGGTAGGCAGAGAAGACAGACCGCCAAACTATTCGGTCTTTGCACACACTCCTTGTCTCATTCACATTCATACATACTCTTCTATTATTCTAACTCTTGACATGGCCCGACTCAAGTATCTGATTCACTTGATCGTGCCATGTCTTCTTCGGGCGTTCTAGACTTCTTCTATCATTCACATCTGCGTCATATATTCTCCTTACAGTATTTTCTTCGTTCATTTGCTCTGCATGCCCAAACCATCTGAGCGTCACTTTCTTAATCTTATTCGTTACGCTTACATCAGCCTTTCTTTCGTTACGTGGTTTTACCACACATACACCTCGGGGATTTAATTTCTACAGCATTCAGTGCACTTTTGTCCTTCCTTTGCCAGTTCCTTGAAAAACTGCCATACATCAGGGCAGGTACCAGCACTGCATTGTGGACTGCTAGCTTCGCTTCTTGGGGCAGTTTTGTTAGCACCAACCGTGTTCAGTCCTCCATTAATTTAGTTACCTGCATTTACCCTTCCTTCAATATCTCTATCAGACTTCAAATCTCTCGTAAAATGTTTTAATTGTGTTAAAGTGTTTTATTTAAAATATTAATTTTTAAATATTCCCTAATGCTGAATAAAGTCGCCGGAAAAGTACCGATTGGAGTCGTTGCCGGCGTGATAGTTGGCTTGGGCGGTTTAGCGCGTGCAAACGTTAAATCAACACCACCTAAACTTCTAATATATGTATACTATTTTCGGTCATGTTAGTATTAGTAAAAGACGCGATCGCTTGGTAACGGACAGCTCGGCGTGAACGCCCGTCACGCGCGCCGCGCCGGCCAGTCGCGTACTAACAGTACTAACGGGAGCGCGCGTCGGCAGTTGTTACTTTCTCGTTACGAGAACAATCTTTGCCACACGATGGAACATTGCGGATTCTCTCGACGTTTCATAACGGACTTTATAAAAGTCTATAAATCATTTCCATGTCTATGGCAATTTAAATCTAAAGAATATAAAATTAGACGTCTGCGGAGCGAAGCATATAAAGAAATGATACTCTTTTGCAGGGAAAACGGATTCCCCGGAGCCAACAGAGATTTTGTTGTTAAAAAAATTCAGGGTTTGAGAGGATCGTTCAGAAAAGAGCTTAAAAAAGTACGTGAATGTCTTAACGCAGAAGAAGAATATATCCCGAATTTGTGGTACTATCACCTCCTAATGTTTATAAAGGAACACGATCAGGATCTTCCCTCTGATCCCTTGTCTGATGTGCCCGATGGTTCTGATGTATCCGGTGTACCCGACTCAAAAGTATTACTGAGAAGGAGGTTAAAGACATTGAAAAAGGTTTCATTGGGGCACCAGGAAACAATCCAACCAGAGGTGAGTCCTGAAAAGTCTTTATTCATTAAAATTATGTTATGGTCACAATATCTCACAATATAATGGAATATTCTTGATGACAGCATCAGTGTCATCGTATATTGTTGCGATTCCGTCCTAAAATTTCATATTTTCTGTGGCAAGAAGCGCTAATATCGGCATAGCAGTCTTTTCCTTCTTGTCTGAAGTCTGGAGTGCGTTCTAGAGCGTTTAAAAGAAACAACGCTACGCATGCGTATGCGTTCAAATAATGATTATTGTAAATTGTTTATTAAATTATACAATGCTTTTATACTTACTAAAATCTCAATTTAATATATATTTTATAAACTCGTGTTACTTTAATAATGGTAATAATAATTGGATATCTTGTATAGGGCAGTTTTTGCGAAAAACCACCTCAATCACTAGGCCCACACGGAGGAAACTTACTAATATGAAATACTGTAAGATTTTTTTTGTAATTCGTCAAATTATTCGTTTTCCTGCGAATGTTTTATGAGGACCGTGAAACAAGTGTTTATACAAATACTGAAATTGAGACATTCCGTCATTAAATGTATTAGGAAAAGAATAAATGCTCTTGATATGTTCTGAATGACTAATATTTTATCAGGAAGTTCGCATGTTGTCACTTTTTAAACAGGATCGATTTCTCTGTGCAGTTGTTTCGCAGAAAGTTAAATTTAAAATTGTCACCAAATTGCCATTCAGCACCATTTTTTTACATTTTGAAAATCCCCTTTAAATGCTGATTCTAGGTATGTTTCAGCTTTCTATAAAATAAACTGACAACGTGATAGTTATCCTCTTCTGATTATGATAATTTGTATAACGGAAACCTTTCAACTGTCAAAAAATAACAAAATAGCGCTGAATAGCCATTTGACGACTTTGTCACACGTGAATTTTTGAGAAACAACTGGACATTAGTTTCTATTCATCAAATTTGGAACTTTACTTTTCGCAAGTTTTGTGAAAGTTCTATTCAAATCATGTTCTATTCAGTTCTGTGAAAGAACTTGCAAATAATGGTACAGTAACAGAACTTTGAAATTTGATGAATTATTGTTCAAATTCTGTGAAACATCTAGAACTACCTACTCATTTATATGTATTGGATATGTTAACGGAAATGTACGTAATCCTTCATTGTATTCAATTCCTAGGAAATGAATGTAGTTCCTAAAATCGCCCGGAAATGTGTGAAATAAATTATATTAGACACATTTCCTAGGAAATCCATACATTTCCTAAATATCTATCGGAAATGTAAAACATTTAAGATATCAATGGGTACGCGCTAGTGCCGCGTAAACAGTCAGTGCGTACCTAACCTAACCTAATTTCCACAGGACAGAATTGCTCATGGACATAAAACAACGTGTTTTATTACAGAAAGCATTATTTTTATACATTTCCTAATACGATATTGTAATTATATACAATTCCTAGAAAATGTATACATTTCCCGCGATATGTATGTATTAAATAATTTTTATAACAATATTTTACACATTTCCTAAAAAAGCTTCGGAATTGAATACATTTCCTGGGAGTTGTATACAATTCCTAGATATCATACATTTTCGGTAACAGATACATAAATGAACTACTCAATTATTTATCCAATACGTCTGTCTCGACACTGGTATATCCTAGTGAGACAGATGTCGAAAAACACCTGGAAAACAACTTTAATATTGATAATAAAAATAAAAAGTTCACTAATTCCATGAAAATCATCCTGTGGTCGTACATTAAATTTAAAAAAAAAATACATATTTTGTTTAGTGTTACTATGAGAATAATATATTTTGATCCATCCAGCCTCCACAGGATGACACGTTGGTCCGCGCTCAAATTAAAGAAAGTAAAATAGTTTTGTAGTCATTATAATATGTATGTACCAAAGTTACGTTTTTTCGGTTGCAGGAGATTGAGACATTTCCTCTGCGGGCAAGAAAAAGTAATGCAGATTCAAATTCTCAGACCGATTTTTCAAATGATTACTCTGAAACGTTAAATGTGAACAGCCGCCAACAAGACGTAAGTGAATATAATTCTACTGGGATAATAGTGTCCAAAAAACTATTAAAGAGGGATTCTATTCAAGCAATTTATGCAGAATCGTTAATAAACAGCAAGGGCGGGTAGTTTCACAGAAATTCAAATGTAACATTGTCAACAAATTCAGCGCCATTTTGTTATTTCGACAGTTAAAAAGTTCCGTTAACTGCCGATTCTAAGGACTGATTGTTTTACAGAAATTGAACAATTCATCAAATTGCAAAGTTTATTTTAAAGTTTTTATATCATTTTAGGTCGGTCTTAACTTAATAAATCAATTCTACAGAATTTAAATTTTGTTTTTGAAATGTGATGAATTGTTCAAATTCTACAGAATTTGAATTTTGTCTTTGAATGTAATGAATTGTTCAAATTCTGAGAAACAACCCTTCCTAGAATTCACTAATGTCATTAAAAGCATGCCGTGATAGTTAATGAAATTGTAATACATAAATATTATATTGGTGTTACCATGCGAACAATATGATTCCTTCCATCGACCCTTCATGGTCCGGGGTGTTAGTCCGCGGATAGAAAATAGCTTTATTAGCAATCATATCAAGTATTGTACGTAAGTTACATATTTTCGATTTCAGGAGATTGAGACGTTTCCTCTGCGAGCAAGAAAAAGGAATGCAGATTTTTCAAATGATTACTCTGAAACGTTAAATCCAAGCAATCGCCAACAAGACGTAAGTGAATATAATGCCATTGGGATAATAGTGGCCAAAAAACTACAAAAGATGGATTCCATTCAAGCAATTTATGCAGAATCATTAATAAATAACATCTTACGCAGAGGTCTATTGAATAAGTTGACTGACGATACAGATGTCTGTGACAATGAGTGTAAGGACGGGTTGTTTCGGAGAATTTAAACAATTCATCAAATTTCAACGTCCATTTTCGGGTTCTGTGAAAGACTTATTCAAGTTCTGTTTTTATATCATTGTAGGCTAGTTGCTTAAAAAAACTGAAATAAAAACAGAACTTAAAAAAATCTTTCACAGAACATGAAAATGAACGGTGAAATTTGATGAATTGTTCAGATTCTCCGAAACAACTCGTCCTAAGACTAGGCCGGAAAATGCATCTATCGTGTTCTCATCAGAATGTCCAACCCTTCAATGAACACTACAATACAACAACACTACAACACCAGACAGCGGGAACAACCACCTTTTGATCAATTCACAAACAAAACAGAACTAAGGATGAGTTGTTTCGCAGAATTTGAAAAATTCATCAAATTTCAACGTTTATTTTTGGGTTCTGTGAAAGACCTATTCAAGTTCTGTTATTATATCATTATAGACTAGTTGTTTGACAAAACTAAAATAATAACAGAACGTGAAAAAATCTTTCACACAAAATTGAAGAATTGTTCAAATTCTCCGAAAAAACCCGTCCTGAGGACTGTTTAACAGAAATTCAAATGTAACATTGTCATCAAATGGCTATTCAGAGCACTTTTGTTTTTTGACAGTCCCCTTCTAAGGACGGGTTCTTTCACAGAACTTGAAAAATTCATCAAATTTAAACGTTAATTTTCAAGCTCTGTAAAATTTCCATTCAAGTTGGTCTATCATTATGGGCTGGTTGTTTCACAGAACTGAAATAATAACAGTACTTCAGTAGAACTTTAACTGGACTAACGCCTACTAAACTAAAACGACTGGCCCTGAGTCCGTTTTAGCTTTTGAACAAATTTTAATCGGCAGAAGAGGTTGTTAAGCTTGTCAGCAAATTACAAACTGAAACACACAAGAATCGGTGTTTAACGGCGACCTTTAAAATGTCAAAAAACAAAATGGCGCTGAATGGCCATTTAATGACATTGTCAGACGTGAATTTCTGCGAAACAATTGTGTTCATTTGGAGAGCTTCAGAGGAGCTTCAGAGCATCAGAGGAGTCAGATCCATATATAATATTGTTTATCAGAAATAAATAACTATTTTTTGATATTTTACTCACTATTTGGTATTTTTTTGTTTTTTTTCCAAGTGATCTCTTACGTATACAATATAATATTACAATAAACGTTGTATCTTTCTTATCTGTGCGTTTTAAAAAAACCTATTTCCATGCTTTAATTTCTCAATCATATCCGCTAAATACTTTAAAATTTTTCTGCATTTATAGTACAATATAACAATATTACCCTCTCAGAAGCTGGGTGTACTGTGCAGGGCCCGCAGATACTGCAGATAGTACACAACCAGCGTCGTAGCTACCTAGGGGCTACGCGGGGCAGTGCCCCGGGGCCCTCAAGCTCAGGGGGCCCTCGAATCCTTACCTAGAAATCTCGATCGAACTGAACTTTTGGAAATTTCTCCCATTTTCAAAATAAATTTGACATGTTGCAACTTGCAACCACACTTTAATCATGACAACTCAGTTGAAAGAAATTCAAAAATTATGCCTAGGAAATTCCCCTAAATTCTTTCTGTAGGTTGGCAGTGTTGTAATTTAAAAAAAAAGAAACCCAGTGGTGCATTTAAACGCAAACAACGCCAAGAAAGAGAAGATAGTAAACAAAAATTGCCCAAAATTGACAAGTTTCTTAGTCAGCCTTCTGCAAGTACATCTGGCCAAAATATTTCTATTGATAGTGACTCAAATAATGTGGTAACTGCAGTGTTGGTCGAGAAGCCTACTGAAGAAGATTCGACAATTATTGCAGTTGGAGATACCTCCGCCGCCGATCATGTGAACGTGGATGATGTTTGCATGACACACATAAGAGCGGAGGGTTTGGAGGAACCACAGACCTCAAATCTTCTTATGACTTGGGAAACTTCACGAACAAAATATTAAGTGATAACGAAAAACGTCAAATTATTGATATGGGGCCTTTACAGCCTTCAGGACCTTTTCCAACAGACATCAACCAGAAAAATAGGTGTTTTTCAAAATCGTACTACTTTTCGTGTTCTAAATATGGGCCAGTTAATCGTTTTTGGTTGTGTTATTCCAAAATACTAGACGCTGCCTATTGTCAACCCTGCTGGTTATTTGCTTCACAAAGGAATAATGTTTGGTGTACGGGAATTCGAGATTGAAAGCATTTATCAGAAAGAATTAAACAACACAGTTGTTCGAGTGGCCATTCGGAAGCATGTGCTGTGTATGAATTTTGGAAAAAAAACGATACTAATACTATCAACAAGGAACTTGAAAATTAAATGAAAAAATCATTTTATTTAAACGAAGTCATTGATACTTTTGCGAAAACTAAAGCTAGGAAAAAATTGTAAATAAAATTGTTATTTAGTTAGTTGGTAGGCCCGACCTTCATATAATAAAGCCTTGAATCTTCTCTATTTCGTTTTATTAGCCAAACCTACACCTAGTATTAATTGTAATTTATGTTGTTACTGTTTCATATTTTTATTACCTGCCCTGCAGTCTGCAGTGCACAAAAAAGAGCTAAGTAGCTTAGCATTTTTAAAGTGTTTGTATATTTCATATTTTTATTTGATAAAACCTAATCAGTTTAGATAGCAGTGGGGCCCCATTTTTTAATTTGCCCCAGGGCCCTTGGTTACCTTGCTACGCCACTGTACACAACTGCTGACCCTGTACAAATCGCAAGTGCGCCTAGCTGTTGCATTTGGCAGCCACCTCTAGTCTGGAGCCCCAAAATACCTGAAAAACCCTTGACGCTGTGCAGGAAACGGCGGTCCGTTTGAGACATTCCCCTCTCTTAACAAACGGATTGTAGTCTTCAGCGCACAGGCGTCAGGTATGTATGATATCCTAGTTCTACCGGTATTAAAATGGAAGATACTCCGTGGAAGCAGCGTCATTGATCCCTTCGGCACCGGTGCATAGTCTGGAAATACGCCAAACGCGTGCCACATATGTACACTGTCATTTTGTCACAAGAGAACAGGTCGCTTATACGACTCGTTCTTTAGTTCAACAGCTCGGCTGTGGAACGATTTGCCGACCTCTGTGTTTCCTCCATCCTACAACATGGGTCTCCTCAAGACACAAGACCCATGTTCACTCCTTCCTCTCCTTAAAAAGAAAAGAACCACCACACAGCATCCCCCTGTGTGGAGTTAATGTAAAGTTGTGTAAGTAAAGTTAATGTAAAAAAAAAAATAATAGAAAGACTAAAGAGTAAAATTACAGAATCAGTTGGAAATTTCGTCAAACTAACCCGATTGCAAGGTAATGAACGCGGGATAACCTTTATACCAATGTATTTTGGTACCGCACGTTTGGCGCATGCGCTTTCTCACGTTCTTCTTCACGCACTGGCACGCACGCTGTTCATCACATGTCGTAGGCCCGGACACTGCATCAAATCAGCCTCTTAACCTCTACAATAAGCAACCCCAAAAATTAAAATTAATTTATTACCATCAAAAATACTAATTTCGGTTGTCGGTGGGTGGTACGTAACTCTTGTTTCAATTCAAATTAAAAATTGGAATTTTCTTGTGTTACAATTATAAGTGCCTACTAATATTCTATTATTAAAAAAATAATAACCACTTGTTTGTGGTACGGCCATCATTTTTTCAGAAAATTGTCGCAGGGGAATAACTCTACAAAATGATATTTCGTATTATTATAATAAGTACTATACAAATGAAGAACGAAGGTCTAATATAAAAAACATAGCATTCTCTCTATTACTATGGAGTGTGATTATTCCTCCCTGATAATTGACATCGGTAACCTGATAAATTAATCAATTTGATCAATTAAATTCAATTTATAACAGTTGAACATGCTTTCAGTATCGCTCTGGTGTAAGACCAACATTCTGAATTGAAACGTTGCTTGAAATGACTTTAGCCATGTTTGGTGACCAGATCTGAATAGCCAGGTATTCCCCACACTTCCTCATCCCCATCTCCTTCTCCTCCCCACTAACTTCAGTCTGACGACATACTAAACAATTGAGAGCAGTTGGGACTCTTGTCCAGTATTCACATTTAAAAAAAAGAAGCCTTGTAAACCTTGTCCTCGGGGCAGGCCAACTGTACAAAATTTGAATACAAAAACGCGTAATCTCGTTGTCACCAATGTGGCTGAGTGTTATTTTGGCTCAGTGCTCTTAGTAAATAGTATTTGGATTATAAAATCTACATATAATCACAAAAAAAAAGTTTTCAATGTGCAAAAACTTTATTAAAAAAGGAAAAAAGGCGCAAACTTTATTAAAAGAAAAAAATATAACTGATGGCCCAACACTGCCCGACATAAATACTCAACCAGGGCAATAAACCAAAAAAGAGATACTGCTTATTCCAAACTTGAATACGTCCTTTGGGCCCGACCAAATCAAACAAAAAATAACAGAAATTAATGACGGATTGTTTCAGGGAATTTGAATAATCATCAAATTTTTATGTTAAATTCAAATTCTGTAAATAGCAAAACGCAAATAATGTCCTAGGCGCATACCGAGGAAAAGGTAAACAGACTGTGAGAAAGATTTTTGGACTGAAGAAAACGTTTGTGGAGGTCAAATTTCATCCTGGAATGTAGCGCCGCGGCTATTCGATTTAATGTTATCTCCATTGGACTAAGTTCCATGATGTTACGTTGATTGTATCAATATTGTACAATAAAAATACTCAGTGATTTGAACAATAGATATTATAAATATTTGATAAATCAATCACAATGTTATCTTTGTCACTGGCGCCGATTAACTGATTATCTGAGACGTGTTTTACAATCGAGTGATCACAACATCATTTATTAACAAATCTTTATTTTTAAAATATCTAGTAGGTACTTATAATGTTAACGAACTTCGAACTTCAAATGTAATCAGCTCTAATCAATGTATTTCAAAATTGTTCAAAACAATAAATATTTCAGTTTTCCATTTTTTTTAAATGAATCAAAATATGTTTATTGTGTTTTATAATAAAGAATATACTGGATGGCAAGGAATAATTCCATAAAATTTTCTGTATGGCAAGCAGTCCATAAAAATATACTGGATGACAAGGAATAATTCGATAAAATTTACTGTATGGCAAGGAATAAGTCCATAAAAATATACTGGATGACAAGGAATAATTCGATAAAATTTACTGTATGGCAAGGAATAAGTACTTGAAAAATACTGTATGTCGAGGAATAATCCATAAAAATATACTGGATGGCAAGGAATACGTCCTTAAAATATACTGGATGGCAAGGAATAATTCCTTAAAATATACTGGATGGCAAGGAATAAGTCCATAAAATATACTGGATGGCAAGGAATAGGTCCACAAAAATATTCTGGATGGTAAGGAATAAGTCTACAACCTTAAAGTTTAGTAGTGAGGCAATGAACTGGGAGAGAAAGTACATACGAGTACCTACCGTTAAAGTCTGAAAAACACGTGTTTTGTTTTTTAATATCAACTAAAATAAAATTGAAATGTGTTAAAATAAAATTTCATGGATTGTAAACTGATGAAAAATAATCTTTACATAGACACATATTATTATTCTTTACTCTTGTCAGCTGCATGCTGTATTGGAATCTGAAAAATTTATTTTCATTATCAACATTTTAAGTTTGCATGTAAAAAGTTCCACTTTATGAAAAGTAATATTGTGATGAAAAAACGTATCCAGGATTTACAGCAAAATTCCGAAACTTCAAAGTGCTAAAAAAAAATGGTTCTTAAAATTTCTGAATCCTGGGGGCGGCGTGGATTTGGTTTCTATACAAATCAACAGTTTTATTCAGAAATTGATGCAATTTTGCACACTTAACCTTCGAAATAAGAGGAATGTCACTATTCAAAACAAGAGGAAGAAAGCCCGGTCAACGCCGGGGAATTCAGAGTCTATTTATCCATTTATATAAGGAAGAGTCAAACACCGGGCGGACATCTGGCGGGCGGCGTGGATTTGATTTCTATACAAATCAACAGTTTTATTCCGAGATGATGAAATTTTGCACAGTTGACCTTCAAAACAAGAGGAAGGTCAATGTCTACGTATGATTTCAAAAAAATTGAAAAAGCTCGGGCATCGCCGGGGTTAGTTACAACAATTATTCTAGGTAGCATTTCTAACTATTCAAAGATATTAAGATCTTATTATATTTATAATCTATAATGTAGTACACCTACACCTACATCCGACGTTTGACCTTACCTCGCTATAGTCTATAGTAAAAATGAACTATAACTAGGCCCGATCCACAACTATGTTATGCCCAAACATGATCTGTATGTTTAGTCTGTGCATAAAAATAGCAACATTGAGATTACCGCCGTATAATTTCATGCGGCCTTGACTCCATTCGTACAAGGCATGGACTAAATGTTTCGAATAATTTATGACTTTCTATACGCGTAGAGATTATTGGGTGTTTGTAAGCTAAATCGATCCCTAATACCTACAGCGTGTAGTGCACAGTACCTGCAAAGAATTGAGAATATTTACTTTGTCCCGTTACAAACCGGTTTCGCTAGATTTGTTAGATTTTTCATTCGTATAACGGTTAAATAGATAAATCGACATAATCAAGCTCCACAGCTTACGATGGAAATGAAATTGCATTGGGGTGTTTTCACAAATTATGAATACCGTTAAAAATATATACAAGATATAAAGTTTATTTTTCGGATTCTGGTCATTATTATAAAAATGTGTAATTTTAATATTTTCATTCCGAAGCGATTAATGGCTAATGGCTACAACGGCATTATGACGTCGGAACCGCCAATGTCTGGTAAGACGGCTGTCACCAACGTCGCCCGGTGTGACGTCAACAAAATAATAACACTATCATTATCGTATTTAAAAAAAAATAATACCCTTAAGGCCTTTATTCCACGGGTCGGTAAGCAGTCAACGTAAACCGAACCCTGCAAGACACTGCGCAGGAAATTAATTAAGTTCGCTATAGTGAGGTAACGGTTTGAAGCGCAGTTCAATGAGGAACTTTTCTGCGCAGTGTCTTGCAGCATTCGGTTTATGTCGATTGCTTACCGACCCGTGGGACGACGGACGAAATGGTAATGTGTGTTCCGTTTTCGGTCAATCCTGTCAAGATGGTAACCGTGTTTGATAATACCTTTTTGCGCTCTGGCGCACGAGCTGTCAAATCGAACAAATCAACATTACTTTTCACAGAACTACTAGTTGTTACGTAAACAACACTATCCTGATTCCTGATGCATTCCACCTTCACAATTGTTATGGCAACAATAATTTGATGAAAGTTCCTACATCTTATGTTTGTTGGAAAGTAATACTACACATATAATAGTTTAAAAAATCAATCTGTAAAAAACTAAGATTTCTTATATACATTTTTTAACTGTATTTTAAAACGTGTAGGACCGATATTTATTTCGCATATTAACTGCTGTAATATCGTCGGTTTCAGATAAATACGCATATAACCACGTGTGTGTGTGTGTGATTAATACCAAAAGTTGATAGAATGCATTGTTTATTTATTTATTTATTTGAGGAACATAAACAGTCTTATTAATATAATATACATAAGAGAATAACAAAAAAACAGACCAATTATTAATGTTCACAGATATATATAGAAACATAAAACTAACCTGTAAACGATAAACCTATAATATGCCTACCATAAACAGCAATAAATAAAAGTGATTTTAACTATACCTAAATAGACTTGGGTTGGAACGGGAAACGGGAGGAGAGGGATGAGGAAAAGTTGCCACGCAAGTAATATTAAAATATTAGGTACAATCAATTTAACAGTGGTTAATATGAGTTAGAATGTGATACAATGAAATTCTGTAGTGATAGTAACTAGCAGTGAATATGTCAGCACGAGTGTCTATATTTGCAAATTTATTATTATAGTAGTTACATGTCCTTTGCATAAATTCATTTTGGTTGGAATTGGTATTGCATCTATCAATGTAGAAAAGGGTATTTTGTCTGCTGTATCGAATTGGCGCATGGAAATTTATTTTTTGTTTTGTCATCGACATCGAGTCTATCTGATGAGTTTCATCTGAACTGAATGTTGGAAAGTGAGTTAATTTCCGCTTCCGAGATGTGCATTCATTCATCATCGAAAACGAAAGTAAAATTCCAATAGATGTATTGAAAAGGGTAGTATTTCATATGTAGTAGTACCTAACCTAACCTAACTACCAGTGGAGAATTTCGTGTAACAACAATCAGTACATTTTTATGACAAGGAAGTGTGAACTCTCTATCTCAATGATATATTTTTTAATACTTATACTAACTCCCTCCATAGCGTCCGGTCTAGTTTCAAGTACGTTAAGACCGCACAGTGGTACTGTATTGCATTTGACATTGCTGAAAAAGCGTTGATTAATGACCTTTATTCAATTGACCCTGAAGCTTATCAAGTCTCAGTGTGTCATGGCACCGTGAAAGCAGACATTTCAATATCAAAAAAGAATTTAGGCTTTCTTTGAATTGTTTCTATGTTAGATACAAACATAATACATAATATAACAGAACATATACAATTAACGATACGCAGAGAAATACACACACTTGAGGATCGACCTACAAGGCATAAGGACTTATTTCAATGTCACCATTCACAAACAAATTATGTAGCAAACTCGTCAATTCCTCGCCTACATAGCTTAGCAAATGTATATACCAGGAAATTATTTTTTGCAACCTTTAATAAAAAAATATTTATAATCCTTATATACAAAATGGTAAAAATGTCAATGTACCCAATGTAAAAGCCTTGTGATACAAGAATGGAATATTTTCCAAAACAAGCAAATTTTGGCGTCTTGTCTTATGTTTCAAAAGTAACATTCAAAATTAAAATTCCCACTTCCCATTTTTTAAGACACCATAGCATCTTTCACCTGAATATATTAAAAAATAATATCGCCTACTTTAACCCTCTGACCCAAATGTGTCGACTGTATAATAAGATTGAGTGTGCTGAAGTAGATATTTTCGTCGATAATCTATACAGATTCAAAAAAATGTTCTGCTACACTGCTAAATAATATGTTTAGATAATTATATTATGTATCACTGTAACTCATTTTACTGAGCTTATGTATAATTTTATATTATTATTTATTTGGTTTATTAAATGTGCGTAACCTGTATTTAATTGCATTTTTACCTGTATGTATGTAATTTTGTAGATTTTTGTCTGTAACTTAACTGAGTCTTTGTAACTGGATAGTTCTCACGTAAGTGAGAACATCTGTAAAATCCCAGTATAAATAAATAAATAAATAAAATAGAAATTCTATTTCAAATCTAGTTCTCGAACGTGATGCTGCGATGATGGATGTGACGTTTCGTACTGAAAATATTTGTTTTGAGCTCATAAATCTGTCAAAATTTTATGATGCCAGAGCTCACCCTTTTCAAGTTTTAGTGAGACGTTCGATCAGTTATTTGCTTTTGATTTTATCTTCGTAAAGTATTGTTTGTAGTGATATGTTTGTTTTATTTACAGGGTGTCAAAGGACGTACTTGACTCACTGTAACCATTGTGATTCTTGGCATTATTTGGAGTAAAAAATAATTAATATTTTTTTTCATGACTCAGTCGCTAAAGGGTTAATATTAAAACTTGTCAAAGCACAGACTCGATACCAATGATTTTTGAAAAAAAAATCGTTTATAGAAATATAATTCTTACATTTTCATACAAAAAAGAGCATTATCAGAAGTTACCATAATTAATTATCAACGATTAGGTTGTATAAAAAGAAATAAAATAAAATATAACAAAATATAAACAAGTCATATTATAAGCAATGCAAAAAAATAACAAGTTCTAAGCTGTTAATTTAATTATCACCTCCCTAATTGAGAATAACTCGTGCTCGGGAGTGTTGTTTTAAATTTTTAATATTAATTCATTTTGGGAATATTACCATACATATAAAATTATGAACATATGTGTACAGAATAACAGATGTCTATACGCTAAATATTACAAAATTAAATAAAATATTTTACAGAAAAATATAACTTTTTTTTAAATTTCCGTTTATATTTATACAAATATTTTTAACACTGTTATTTTTATGCAACAATATACCAAACAACCAAATTAGTGTACTTTAAGTTTATTCTTAAAATGTTCATAATTGTACTTGGGTTGAGTTGTACTACAAGATTCTGGACACCGTGTATAAATTGATTAAAATGTTCTTAATTTTTTTCAAATCGTAAGCTCACCAAGAACTATCACAGTAGTACTTGTATTGAATTTTTGTGACGTTTATTTTTAACTAGTTTTTGTAATTATTTTTTTGCTTACTATTTAAGTTTTATTAAATAATTTCTCGTATCTGTATCTGAATGCGTTACGTAAAACTATCATCTATTAATATTGTTTATAACTATTACGTGCCAATAACAAAGTACATTTTAATAACAAAGTATTTGCTAATTGGATAAATGATTGCATGTCGGATGTACTATCAACAATATCAACACGTTTAGTGATCAGTATTTGAACAAGACAAGTGATATGAAGAAAATGAAATCAGATGAACATGATTATTTGAATGAAACTAAATGCACGTTTAGCATGAGATGTGTTATTATGCAGAAAGATTATTTCGTGCAAAGTTAGTGCATACTTACGTATTTATTTTTATCAAAAGAAATCAAAACACATTTTAAAAACGTAAATATAAAGCAGAAAATCTCTTTATCTGAAACAGAAAAGTATCTCGAACGTGAGCTTTGGGGTTTTGATATTAGCACTTTTTTGTCTGTAACCGCACAAGAGTCCCAACTGATCCCAATCGTCTGGAGCCAGTGAGACTATGACATCTCCAATTGGGGTATGTTGTGATGCTGAAGGTAGTGGGGAAGGGAAGGAGATGGGGAAGAGGAACGTGGGGAAGTACCGTTCTACAGAGATCTGGTCACCAAACACTGCTAAATTCTTTGAAATTCTGAATGGTGGTCTTTCACTCTGGAATGTGCCGCAAATATAATATTTATTATTTTAATTTAATAATTTGTGAAATAATACGGGATTTGAAACTGCGACTTTCAGATTGCTAGTCGACAGTTTTACCCCTCGACCACAGAGGCCGTAAAGTTACTTTGTTTTAAACAACTATATTTTTTATATTAACCCCGACCGGTTTCGGGATAATCGTTCCTTCCCCAGAAGAAAACATGTACTAACTTAATATTACAAAATTATTATGGGTGTTAAAGTGGAGGTGGAGGTGTGATTAGGAAGTATTAATGAAGAGTGTGAGGAGGAGATATGACGGACGGCGAGGAAGAAACGGTTGTTCCGAAACCGGTAATATAAACAAATATATTGGTTTAAAACAAAGTAATATTGTTTCATTTAAATTCTATTTTTGATCGTCAAAATAAGACGAGACGTCAAACGTTCTATATTCTTGAACCCAAATTTGAGAATTATTATTTGTGTCTTCAGTAGTATGTATGTATGTATTTACAGAGGGTTAAAACTAGTTTGCGTAGACTTCTAAATTCAATACAGAAAAAGCTGTGCAAATTTCATAACGCCATAGCTCATTATAAAATAGAGTTATTTCCTGAATCAGATGCCAATTATAGTTTGTAGCAACCCATTTTTCATGTTTGCATATTTTTTGAAAACGAATGCTAACCGGTTATTCTAAGGTCAAAGGTCAACGCCATATTTTATTACCATAGTTTTTTATTACGTCTGGATGTCTTCCAGTCCAATACCATTACTTTCATTTTAGCCCAGCCTTTGTACACGTCATCATAAATATTATATACCAGCTTACGTTTACCCGGCATTGCTCGGAGACTTATAAATGGTATGGAGAAATGTTTTTAGGTAAGTTTGTGAATTCTATATTACCTGCCAAATTAAGAAGGAAGAAGGAAGTAAGATCCATAACAAGTCCAACAGAATTCAGGTCTAAACTAAAAACTTACCCTTTTAATCTGTCATACCAGATAAAATGTGTACTAATAATAATAATATGTACGGTGAAGCAAACTGTGTATTTGAATGTACTTATTTTTACACATAAAATTAACTTAGGGATGATGTCTAAGGAACTGAAAAGAAAAATAAATTACAATAACGAGATACACGGACACGGGACGAGAAATTCTAAGCAAATTAGATTGCCAACAAGAAAAAAAACAAGCACCCAAAAATCTTTGATGTACCAAGCCGTTCAACTCTATAACAAAATCCCGAAGGAAATTGCTGTGATAGAAAATATTAATAAGTTCAAAAATGAATTAAGAAAATATGTCTATCTCAATTATTAATGTTTCTTTTTTTGTGACTTTATTGAAATATTTAAAGAAAGATTATGTTTGCCAAACAATGTACATGTTTATATATTTATAAAACTATTAGCACACACGAAGATGTGAGCTAACTTAAGATTAATAAATAAATAAATAAAATAAATACCCTTAAATTGGATATACTATACCTGAAAGAAAGTCCAATTATATCCAATTTTTCAACTATGTCCTAAATCCCGTATCTAAATTTAAAAAAAAAAACAATTGGTTAATGTTAATTAAGTGTTAATCTCAAGTGACCTACCAGGTAAGTATAATACTGTATATTTTCTCCATATATAGTTAGTTATAACATAGATCATTTTAGAAATGTTTTGCATTTTTGTACAGCGCCCTTGAGATGATTTTGCACGAAAAAGGACGCTATACAAATCATCTAAATATTATTATTCATACATTCTCCTTGCACCTCTTTGCATCACTTACGTCTCATTTTACCTCAAATAATTATTTGATTCAAGTCTTCCTCGGGCATCCTCGACTTTTTCTATCATTCACTTTACGCATTATCATGAAGTCCTCATTTTTAATGTTAAAAAAACTACATTATGTTGACTTTAACTCGACTCCATATCTCATTCCAGTGCAGAGATAATGCGTTAAGTCTTCCTCAGGCGTCCCCGACTTCTTCTATCAATCGAACTTCTCTTTAAACACTCCTGACACTAATAAGAACAAACTTAGAAATTTTCATCGAAATCGGTCCAGTAGTTTTTGAATTTATAGGGGACGAATAACGAAACATTAATTATTATACAGGGTGTATCGGCACTAACCCGACAAACTTTAACCAGCTATTCCTTAGCACATTTGGAGTAAAAAATGTTATGGGCACTTTGCTGTCCGGTAGCATTTTTTTTTCAATTAAAAACAAAAAAATTTAAAATTTCCACACTACATCACTGTCATTGGCATTGCGTTTCGTGTTAAACAGCTGTTATAAGCAAGTGTGTCAAAAAGCGTCTTCGCTCTTTCGCACACACTAAATAATAATAGTTAAAAATGAGACGAATGGTGCCGTGCTATTTCGTTGTGACTGTAAACGTGCGCCAATATAGGTACACACGTGCATTATTCAACGGAATTCGAATAAAATATTTGCCAGATGGGTTTTAAAACTTTATCAAAGGATAAAACAGTGGTGACATGTGGTGAAAATATGAATTATAAATTTTTTATTAAAAAAAAACGTTACCGGACAGCAAAGTGCACATAAGATTTTTTACTCCAAATATGCTAAGGAATAGCTGGTTAAAGTTTGTCGGGTACGTGCCGATACACCCTGTATATTATGTATACACAATTAGAATTAGATAAGTTCGTAAATTCTAAAAGTGTACTTACGTATCTTTTTCTTATGCCATATACATGAATTATTATGGTAGTTTAGCGACAGACGCGTCATCAGGCATATATGTATTTGACTTCCAAGAAAGGATATCAGCCAGATGTTCGTAGTTCATACCAAAAACAGTTCTCATTCTGTGAGAAATTATATGTCCATAATTTGATCTTGAATGCGCGACGTAGCATTTTGTTTCTCGTACAAGTCTTGTTTCGGGCATCGCACGAAGTTCAGAATTGCAACTTTAACTGGTCAAAAATATTTGTAAAAAAAAATAAACGTAAATGAGAAGAAAAAAATCGTTTCAATGACCTCTGGACTTGCATTGATTTTCAAAATTGAAACTGATTGTGCGAATGTTTTATTTATTTTTATATTAACTCCACACAGGAGGCCCTGAAGAAAATAATTTCCCTCAGGGCCTATGTCATCTTTGGGGATGCTGTGTTGAGGGTCTTTTTGTGGAGAGGAAGGAGTGAACATGGGTCTTGAAGAGTCCCATGTTGTAGGAGGGAGGAAACACAGGGGCCGGCAGTTCGTTCCACAGCCGAGCTGTTGAACTTAAGAACGAATAGTAGAAGCGACCCGTTCTCATGTGACAAGTGTCAACTGTGTACAAACGTTGGGCGCGCGTTTGGCGTGTATCCCGACTACGCACCGGTGCCGAAGGGATCAATGACGCTAGTTCCTCAGAGCATCTTCCATTGTAATACCGATAGAACAAGGACAGCATACCTACCTGACGCCTGTGCTCTAAAGATTGCAGTCCGTTTGTTAAGATTGGGGAATCTATCAAACGGACCGCCCGTTTTTGCACAGAGTCAAGGGTTTTTTTCAGGTATTTAGGGGCTCCGGACCAAAGATGGCTGCCAAATTCGACAGTGGGGCGCACTTGCGATTTGTACAGGGTCAGCAGTTGTGTACTATTAAAGTATCTGCGGGATCAGATAAGCGATAAAGTATGACTAATTCATAAAAAAATACAAAAATGGATAGTTCTATATTTGAAATGTGTGTTAATTTTGTTTAAATTTTAGACAGATGTTATAATTCGTCACTTTTACTAATTTGAAAGACAATGATCCCGAGTCAAGTATCCTGTGGTTTTTCACGGGCTAGTATAAAATATTATACAAATCAAATATAAATTTCACGGAGAAAAATAAAATAAATATTGGTAATTTATTAAAAACCTCTTCAAATTATTGGTAATCCGATTAAAAACAGATTGCCGGAATTACGAACGAATCGACAGGTTTCCTGATTAACTTTTTAGCAAATTACGAATATATTATAACGATGTTGGAACACGTGTTACGTCAAGGCAAATGCACGTGATTATACTTTTTTTACATAAGCTCCACATAGGAGGCCCTGAGGAAAAAAATCTCTTCAGAGCCTATATCATCTTTGGGGATGTTGTGTGGAGGGTCTTTTTAGGAAATGAAGGAGTTCCGGGAAGGAAAGAGGTATGAGAGGTAGGTAAGAAGCAGTGTGTCCAGGAGTGACGGACGTATGAATCCATCCCTCCCACTGCGGTGCTGGGCGAAGTTCCGAGAGAGTCCTGTTGGGGAGGTCGAAAGGTCCCCCTCAAATAGTCTCTCCCGATCCAATCTGCCACACAGTTGGTGATCAGATGCATCCACCGTCAAGACCCGGACACACCTGACCCAATGAAACTCGGGAACCCCTGCTAAATTACCAAATGTAGCCAACCACTTGGAGTGATCTATAGCAGAGGTGTTGGATACCCAACAAATAATTCCTGAGGAGGCGGTACCCATACCCGCTTGTCCCTAAATGAAAACAATCTACCACATTTTGTCAAGGGTTTTAAGTATCGATATTTCTTGAAATACTCGCCAGGCGGTCCTTTGGCTAAGGCAGGTATTATCAGCGCATTGGCTCCTTCGCTCCTTAGCGCCTTGGCAAGTCGGCAGGAGGATCATACTGCTCCAATTGCGCCTGCAAAGGGCCGACCAACTATAATAGAAACATATCGTGGAGAACTATTACAAACTGTATGTACTACTAGTACTAGAGTACTATCACAAAAACCATAATGATGTTTATCATTTTATGGCCAGCTGAAATTGCATTTCTCACCTTTGTGCAGCGTCTGTATCTTGGAATCTCACACTAGTTGGTGGATGCATGAATTTAGCGCTCACAGTTTTGAGTACCGCAAGAGTTTAATTATATTTCTCCATTGGACCGGTTTGTGGCCAACTTGCACATCCATCTCTATCTCCCCAACTGCAGCATCCTCAATACATTCAGAACGGTAAAATACATCAATATCTTGTAAAAACGCGTGGAGAATCACCGGACATATTTTCAGTATCTTTAAATCCTTGTTCAAATTTTTAATCGTGTCGTGTTTTTCTGGGGATCCTATTAAGAAATGGTATTGTATAACTCAAATAAAATAGGAATAATAATATGATGATAAATAGATGTAAATGTAAGATAATACACCATATTAATTTGGTACAACTATCTCCTGTTTTGAAAATCAAGGAACTTTGCAAAAATAATAAACCTAACATCAATTTGTAACATCAAAATGATTTTTTTATATGATATATCTTTTAGCGCGCATAGGAGTGCAAAACCTGCTCTTGCGTAGCAAGCGTGGCAAGACGGAACGACACACTTCGGTCATTGTCGTGACTCGTCGGCTCTTTTCGTCCGACCGCCAAAACTCTGTGCGTTACATTTTTTTCTATTCTCAAAAAATTTCAGTGGATGTATTCTAAATTACGAATTTGTAATAAATTTGTTTGTATATTCTAATAAAAATAAAAGATATTTTTTAAATTAAAAAAAAAATTATATCAAAAATATAAATAAATGTTTACTTTCATTTTCACTTCCTCGAATAAAAATCAAATTCGATCATTCACGTCTGTCAGGTGTCACATGACGACTACTTTTTTCTACAATTTATGTACTTCAAAATATGATTGATATGCAATTAATAAATATTTAAAACAAAAATGTGCCAGAACACCATTCAGAATTGAAATTTTGCCTGATATTCTAATAAAAATAAAAGATATTTTTTAAATTAAAAAAAAAAATTATATCAAAAATATAAATAAATGTTTACTTTCATTTTCACTTCCTCGAATAAAAATCAAATTCGATCATTCACGTCTGTCAGGGGTCACATGACGACTACTTTTTTCTACAATTTATGTACTTCAAAATATGATTGATATGCAATTAATAAATATTTAAAACAAAAATGTGCCAGAACACCATTCAGAATTGAAATTTTGCCTGATATGGCTTTGGTCGTATTTAGTGACTTATTTAGTTACTTCTTGCCGATGTCTTTTTAAAATACTAGTCATTTCTTGTTCTGATAATCCCCAAAGCCAAGATTTTTCGGACTTAATGTTTTATAATAATGCATTGTTTTTCAAAACGACCTCTTTTAAAGATAGTACCTATATTTGTAGACTCTAGATCTAGATGCTTCATAAAATATTTGTACACTGATTCCTGGACCGATTTCAACTCATCGCCTAACTGTGTGTGGCAGTTGCTAAATCACTAACTAAACCATATTGGCGGTTGGCGCCGATCTGTCTTTATATGGCCGTATTGCAGTTGACCGCGGCTAATATTAAAACAGGTTTCACTGTCGGGTACCTACCTGCCTTTGCCGTACCTTTTATGTAATCATAATGGGCTCATTCTCATTGTGACCGCGAGGGACGGACCTCCTCAAAAGCCTGTCTTGGCGAAGAGGTGTTTTAATTAAAGAGGTCAGCGAAGTTACCTAGATTTAATAAAGTTTTTGCTTCTTTGTGGTCAAATAGCTCTCTTAATATTCTGGCTTAGCGAAGAGGTATTGCAGTCAAAGATGCCAGCGAAGTTTTCTGAATTTTAGAAAAGTTTTATGTTCAGATGACTCCTAATGGACTATTTGTGACCACGGGGTGGGACCTTCTCAAAGGATGTTTTAGATAAAGACGTTAAGGAGGTTTTTCTGAATTTAATGAAGTGTTTTACTTTGTCATGGCCAAATGACCCTGGAGAAGCCTAAAATTATTGAAAAGCATTAATTTTGTTGTATTAAATCCGTTTTCATAAAACATTTTTACTAGCTTGAAACCGTGAGAAAAATGTCAAGAGTTCACGTAGACCTCGAAAGCCGAAACCATTTAGAATAAAAAACACATGGGGAGAAGGCGAATAATTAATCAGGAATTATATTTAATACCAAGAAGTTTAGAGTGAGAAGATGACACAAATAGAAAAGTGCAATACAATACGGCTCATGTTCGATGAGTGTTTTTTTCTTCAGTTTTTTTTTACTATTTACCAAACACCTTCAGTTCAATTAACCACAGAAGGTATATGTAGATTAAAAGACAGCTAGTAGCTGAGTGGACAAATGAGCTAGGTTCCTACTCAGCTGTTCAATCCTCTATCATTGCACAAGCGACGCTCGCGTGTTATTCGTAATACAAATATCATTAAAAAATAAAAATGTTACAAAATAGTATTTTGATAACGGCATCGATATTTTAGAGATAGCAGACCTTTGACTTCTGACGTAGAATACTTATTAGCCTTGATTGTACACTTAACGAAAGTACACTGAGTTTATTTGGGTTGATATAAAAATAGACACCTGCAGAGCACGTAACACCACCGCGATAAATGGCTAACAGTTATTATCATACAGGTGAATTCTAAGTGACTAATGTTTTTGTGTTATTTTATTATCAACATCGTTTAAAGAAGAAAGTCAATATATTTTTTCGTTCGCGGAGAAAAATTACTCATATTGAATATTGTTAATTTATTAAGAATCTCTTCAAATTATTCGCAACCCGGTTTAATACAGGATTGCGGGCCCTTGACGAATGAAGTGATGGGTTTCCTAATTAACTTTTAGTAAAATACGAATGTATTATCACGATGTCGGAACACGTGTTCATAAAAATTGTAATATTTTCGCATTTCGTCATTCTATATTATCAAGGCAAGTGCAGGTGGATGAACAAGGGTTACGATATGTTAGGAATAGGGTGCTGGGTGGAGGGTCTTTTTCAAGACCCATGTTCACTCCTTCCTCTCCACAGGTCGGTAAATCTTTCCACAACCGAGCTGTTGAACTCAAGAATGAGTCGTAAAAACTACCTGTTCTCATATGACAAATGTCAACTGTGTACTTACATACATGTTAGGCGCGCGTTTGGTGTGTTTCTCGGCTATGCACCGGTGTCGAAGGGATCAATGACGCTAGTTCCTCGCAGCAGCTTACATTGTAATACCCGTAGAACAAGGACAGTGCACCTACCTGACGCTTATGCCCTAAAGATTGTAATCCGTTTGTTAAGATAGAGGAATCTATCGAACGGACCGCGCATTTCTGCGCAAAGCCAAGGGTTTTCTTCAGGTATTTTGGGGCTCCAGACCAGAGGTGGCTGCCAAATTCAACAGTTAGGCACACTTGCGAATTGTACAGGATCAGCAGTTGTGTAATATCTGCTGTTTCTGCGGGTCTTGTACAGTAAGCCCAGTTTCTAAGAGATTACTTGACTCTGGCTTCGATAAAACTCTAACCAGCTCAGGAACCTGGCCTGACCTGGCTAGAGTTGATTAGAGAATATCAGGGTATTTTAGTAACGGCCGCTGTTCCCAATCCTAATAATCAAATTCTAAGCGAATCACCACTGCACTACGTAATTCCAACACACAATAATTGCTTAAGCAAGCCGCTCAGTCTAAGCCAGCCGGACAGCTGGATTAGCTATTTAAGCAATATATAAGGAAAAAGCTAGTTACAAAAAGTGTCGACAGAGTGAAAAAATACCGCGAATCAATGATCAAATGTCACTCTGACAATCGACAGTCGCGCTCTTTTCAGTTTTTTGTGTTGCATTTGTCATTATCGTTTTAAAATGGATAGAGAAGTTTTAGACATTTTAGATATACTAGATATTGCGGAATGGGCCGAAGTAATTGATGAAAACATCGGGTTATACAGGCGGCGACAGAGTGTGGATGTCAATTACATCGAACTATTTATTTATTTATTAATTTACGGACAATATGTCCATTAAAACCATAATATTGACACGAATAAGAAAACATAGATGACAGTGAATGGAGAGTACATGTATGTGAAGGGCAAAGACAATGTAAAATAGAAAAAGTACATATAGAAAATAACTACAAATGAATTAAATGACAAAGAATTTTTTAACCGTTTTCGTATGACGAGAATGTGTTTTTTGTATATTTTGAACCTAATTGAGGAGAATTTAATTTTATTTACGCAAGTGTCATTTTTGCGATGAATGTGCGAAATATTTTGCCCTTACCTCATGTCAGATCTGAAAACCTTTCTATTCTATCAATTTAATGTTATTCTTCGCACGCTTTGCTTTGATCTCCATTTTAAGGTTTGTTTGGGTTTGTTTTGCTGTCGCACGGAGAAAAAACTTACGTCGATCTGCCAAATCAAATGGGAAGTCCCGATTGTGGCATCACGTTCAAGTTGTCACTTTATTTTTAATATATTATATACGTTAGTTTAAAAAATATGAAATACCAGTTTATGAATAACGGTATTTAAAAGAAGTAATGTGTATTAATAAGAGCTACAATAATTAACTCTTTCATATTAACTTAACATAGAAAGTTTTTAATTTGATGTCATTTTATTGTCTATGGTAATGTGCGGTAGTGTGTGGGGCTACTTAAGATTTTCAAAGATAAAATTATTGGGAACAACGCAAATCGAACGTTCCCTACAAAATGCTTAAAAATCGCTTGGCTGAGCAAAAACAAAGATTTGAACTTAGATAACGATTAAAAAGTTGGGAACAGCGGCCGTAAGTCATTGGACCTATCCGCAAAGATTATATTTAGGCATTGAACCTATACGCAAAGATTTTATTTACTAATTGAACCTATCCGCAAAGATTTTATTTAGTCATTGGACCTATTCGCAAAGATTTTATTTAGTCATTGAACCTATCCGCAAAGATTTTATTTAGTCATTGAACCTATCCGCAAAGATTTTATTTAGTCATTGAACCTATCCGCAAAGATTTTATTTAGTCATTGGACCTATCCGCAAAGATTTTTTATGTCTTCGGCAGGTACGAATGTCAATATATTATCAACATCATTTTTTTTTCTGGCTACTTTTGGCCAACTTTTGCAATATTTAATCTATATCTCGTATTTTTAACTTCGTCCTATCATTTAAAATTATTATTATCAATATAGAAAAAAGATAAAAAAAACTTCTATCAAGAGTGAAAAATTGTAATAGTACATATAAATGTCGACAATTTTGTGAAAGTAGGTGCATCAATTCTCAAGTTATCGATTCGATTAGAAACAAACTGATTATCAATTATTTAAGGCTATTTTAGCGAATGTCAAACGAAAATTTAAAACGGAAAAATCAGATTAAGATTTGGTCGCATCTAGAAATTGAACGCAGGACCTCAGTCTTGCCGGAGCTTTGCTCTTCCTTATCCCCTTCTGTCATACTTAACTGTATTAATTAATAACTGATTAAGATCTATCAACATTATCCTCATTTTCTTAACGCATATATTTATTGGCTGCTATATTTACATCTATGATATGATAAATATGAAGATTCTTTCCGAACTAAATGCAATCGAGTCATCATCATGGAAGATACATATTATAAAACAAATAAAATAGAATAAGCTTATTTAGAAATTAATATAATATATTACAATTGTTAACATTCACAGTATTAAATTGCGCCATATAAATGAGTATTTATTAGATTAAATAAAACAACACAACATTGTTTAAACCACTATATGTATTTTAAGCGCAAACCGGTTTCGCCAGAACCGTTCCTAACTTAACATGAATAATATTACAGATTATTGGTTTTTACGTTATAGCTCCACATGAGGGGTGGGTTGGAATCTGGGGTCAGTGTGTCAAGGAGTAACGGACGCGTGAATCAATCCCTCCCACTACGGTGCAAGACGATTGGTCGAGAGAGTCCGGCAGGAGAGGTAAAAATATCTCGCCTAACCAGTCTCTTCAAATCCGGCCCGCCATACAGGTGGGCAGAGCATCCGCCACCTAAACCTAGACAATCCTCACTTTCATGAGCACCCCTGCTAAGTCATCAAATGTAGCCAACCACTTGGGGCGACCTATGACGGAGGTGTTGGTTATAGAATTAATGGTTCCCGGGGCGGCGGTAGCCATAACCGCCTCCCAAATAATACATATACAAGGTGATCATGTATATAGGGTGTTGAAGTGGGGGTGGAGGCATGACTAGGCATTATTGAATAGTGGAGCATATTTATAAACATAACATATTTATTTGACTATCCTCTGACGGAAATCCCCCAAAGCCTAATCCTTTACTCTATACAAAACAGATTTCAAGGATATTAAAAAATCTTCAAATCAAGATCTAAGTGATTTAAACATTGGAAGTGGTCCATTACTTAAGGATCAGATGGTTTCCTCCTTCACTGTGCAGTTCAAGACTCTAATGTTTAATTTATAAAGGAAGCTACTTTTTATAAAAATGTCTCTAGACACCCAATGTCCAGGCATACACTGTTAGTAGGCAGTATGCGAGTGCGTACATGTTAGTTATATAACTGTATTACATCTCATCTTCGCCAATTGGTGTTGCTACCTAAATTTTACTAAATTTTACTGAGGACAAACTAACAAGAATTATAAGAAAAATAATAAGATGAGATTATGACTTGACAAAAGCAGCTAAGTTGCAGTCGTCTGGCAGTCCTGCCGAGAATGAGGGAAGCGATCTGACCAGCTACAAGCGAGACTCAGCGTCTTCTGCTCCTCTCAGCCAGCTTGCCGAGGAGTCCCTCGAAGAATGTATTAGGATTGAGGAGGAAAGAACCCGAACCCGAACGTGATTCAAACAGTTTAATAATAATCTGCCAAAACCACAAAACTACCTACTTACATATGTTATTCTCACATTACTCGACACTGCCACGTCGCGGGCCTCTACGTGACAATTGTGGTTTTAATTTGATTTTAAAATATACTAATTGTTGTTTAATTCAATTAGTTTCCGTGTGCCATATTTAATATTTTGGCGTACCTATTTTTTTTTGCAATGTAATTATAAACATGACGTGGTCCATGTTTCATTTTATCAGCAGAACGTTGTGGATGTTAGTGGTAATTGAGGTGTGCCACTGATAAGGGAAATATGCAGAAATGATAAGAAAATTCCACGTCAATTCAATGATTGCAAAATAATGTTAGATACTAGTTTTGGAGTGTAATCTTAATTAATTTTCGTAGAACAAACGTTTTAAAAAATATCTTTTAATAATCTGATTAATTTTTGGAATGTACGATTTTGTTAGAAATTAATTCGTGGAATTGTAAAAACTTGTAAGCAATGTTAGCGATATTGATTTATCGTATTATGTTAAATGAAAAATTGATTAAATTTCTTTGTTTAAACCATTAAATTATTTATATGTATGCATTGCTATAGGAAAGTTGTTAATCAGTACAATAACAAGTGTATATATAGTACATGACATAATAAACTGAGTATGAACGATATAAGCAGGTACAATACAAGTTATCACAGAGAGTTCCGTTGTGGAAAAGCGTTCAATAACAATTGTACATAATAAAAGTACATATAAGTACAGGAGTACAAGATAAATCTGTTGTAACTTTGTTGATATTTATAAAAATAAACATGAATAGTTTGTTGAAAAACATGTTTGCATTTACCAAATTTTAAAACCTTACATTAAATAAATAAATTGGTAGGTAGTGGATTACTCCAAACAATGTGAATTTTGTTTTTATAGAAGCAAATATTGTACAGGTATCTGGGGATAAAGTGCACAAACTTTGGGAGGTGATTCTACGGTATGGAAATTTCTACGTTTTAAGGTAGTTTTCAGGTACAAAAGTCGTAAAAAACTAAATACTTCTTTGGAAAAATATTTTGTTTCGGAAACCATCCCGGCCTGCGCAAGAAAATTTTATTTGATCAATTTGTGTTGTTTCACAATTTGTTCAATTAAAATAATATACAGTATATTTGCGGCACGTTCCAGAGTGGAAGATAATTTTAGTATCTCCCTGGTGTAAGACCACCTTCAGAATTTACATGGCTTTAGCCGTGTTTGGTGACCATATCTGAATAGCCAGGTACTCCCCCACCTTCCGCTTCCCCGTATCCTTTCTCTCCTCACCTTCAGCCTCACAACATACCCAAATTGGGGATGCCATAGTCTTACTCGCTCCAGACGGTTGGAACCAGTTTTTGTTAAATATTGTTAATTCTGTATTTATTGTAATTTAAATAAATAGGTCCCAATGGCCGAGTGGTTAAATGCATTGTCCATGTAAGACAGAAATTCTGGGTTCAATTCCCAGTTGAGACCGTTGAGTATTATCGTCTTCTTCGATAAGTAGAAGTCGTATAGTAAAAAAAAGATAAAAAACACAATATTAAAGCGATTTATACATATACCAAATATGCGTCTTCACAAATTTAATATGTTCTATAAATAATAAGTTTGACTCATACGTGACGAGTGGTGTTATAGAAGAAATTAACAACCAATTTCTATCCGGGCTAATCATCTACTTCTAATGAAAACAAAATTTGAAAAAAGTATGACAAATAATACATTTTTTTTTAGAAAAATGGTGTTCCATACCCGGCGTTGTACGGAATTCTAAATATTTTTTTAGTATCGGCAGATTTAATTTTCAATACCAATGGGAAACCAATAGTTGGTTTAGGTGATATTGACATATTTTATGTTAATTTGGCTAATTTTGTGGATCATGTAAAATATTTTGTGGATCTTGTAAAATATTTAGTGGATCATGTAAAATATTTTGTGGATCTTGTAAAATATTTTGTGGATCATGTAAAATATTTTGTGGATCATGTAAAATATTTTGTGGATCATTTAAAATATTTTGTGGATCTAGTAAAACATTTTGTGGATCATATAAAATATTTTGTGGATCATGTAAAATATTTTGTGGATCATGAAAAATATTTATCATAGATTATTTTTCATCTATTGATATTTTGTTTTTATTATTTCTTTCTTATATTTCTAAATTATCTGTCAAAGTTGTACTGCCTATATGTAAAAGGCCTCTGGACATTAAATATATATTTTTTAAATACACAATACGCGTAGGTATACCAATTCACTTTATCGCAAATTATTAATTCTAAATGTTCTATAACCCTTTAATTAAAATTATCAATTTACATCATTGAGGTGTAATCTAATCTGCAACTGCCAAGTTTTAATCGAATAACAAACATTTTTTTTACTTGAAGTGTTATTATTCTTCACATTCAAATCTTAACTTTTTAACACGAACGGAAGTGTTTATTAAGAAGCGACTAAACTGATTGATAACACAATATATTGGTATTATTTTCTTAGTCACACTTGTTTTTCGTGATCTAGTTTTTGGCAAATACATTGTAACTGGAAAATGATTAATTTCGCACAAAATAACACACAATTCCAATTCGTTCAAGGTGAAACAACAAACTTACCTGTTCACACTCATAACTTATTGATCAGAATTATATTATTGAAGTCTTAGCTTACGCGCTAATCATGTAATGTCATTATCTAATGAATTTCACAATAAAATATATCTTGTTCTGAGTAATCTCTTAATTCTTGATTTTATTTTATTTCCAGTTGTATCGTCGATTATTTTCTCACTTCGATGTCACTTTGGAATTTCAAGCTAATACTTTAATTGATCTAATTCTTGCATCATTCTGTGTACGAATGGGAAAAAAGTGATGCAACCAAAATTCGACTTTATTTAAAGCCAAATTACCTCTACCAGATGAAAATTTAAAAATTTTAAATAATATGAAAAGCAAAGGACTTAACTATAAACCCATTGCAGAGTCATGGGTTTCCATGGGTTTCCGGAAATTATTTTATGTACCTACAAAAACATGGACACCCGTTTATGTACATAAATCTTAGAGATACATTCATCAATGACATAAATATATAAATGTTTAGGTTTTCATAAATAAACCATCGCTTGTCAGCAGTGTGTATAATTGATTAAAGGATTTTCGTAACATTTTTTTTGTTAGAAACCTGTAGTTATGGAAATTGGATGATATCACTGGGTATATGGATATCGTAAATCTTAATGTATATAACAGAGTGTCTAATTATATTTTCAATGATCATATTGCAAAGAAGACGGCAAGGGAAATGTCATTTTGTTTATCACGAAATTATTCGAATAATTTTCATTTTATTGAAATTCCATGGTATTGATGACGTGTAATCTAACGTCATTCTTAGGATATAAACACATTATTTTACTCAATAAATCACGAAGCAATGAATCAAAATCACTTTTTTAGTTAATTTATTTTATTTTATAAATTTACTATTTTGTAATTTTTTACAAAAGTCAAAAAGAATGTGACCATACTTTTCTAAGGTCATATTGGATGTAAACGGGTTTATAAAACAGTATCTAGAAGCAAAACATAGCATAACCGTTAATCTTTGTTAGGTTGGTTCTTTGTATCTATTTTCTTCCTTTCCGTGTCCATAATTCATATCTTAATACTTCTTTCGAAGACAGTTATTTTTTTAATGGTTTTTATTGTAAAATTGAATGTAAAAAATATACAGAAATATTACACATTTCTAGTTTTAGTTGTAGGTTGGTGTAGTGTATGTTGTGAATCAACCCGAGTTTGAATGTGCAAAGTTATCCGGGTTTTTGAATGCGCAAACTAAAATATATTTTGATTTTAATTGTTTCAGAGACATTAAAACATATCACACGAAAACATATCATATCAATATTCTAAGACTACTTCTTGTTCGTGAAATCGAGAAGTTTATTCTAATTTTTATAACCGTACAATTTTAAACTAGTTGCGAATTTATAGATAAGTTAAACCGGTTTCATTTTGACGCTAATCAGCGCAGAAAGTATCTGGATTGTATATAATTACGTGGAGATTTCATTCTTAAAACATTAAATCGTATCGTTTAATATACGGTTTTTCTAGATCACGAAGAAGATATTTATTATAACAATAAATAAACAATTTAAACATTAATTGGATGAAGTGTGCTGAAGCATTTCTCTTTGGCAGTGTTTTTTGATGTTTTAATATGGATTTGGACTGAGTGAAAGATAAAATCGTGTGAATTGATTAATAACCTGTTATGCTAAAAATATGTTTGATCTTAAATGCTGTACATTTATTTCTCATAATATAAGGTTTGCAGTTGTTAAAACAATTACAAATATTTTGATAAAAAAGTGCCGGGTATTTTTTTATACTATCTCCACACATACACAAGATTATACAGTCATCTTTGGGGATGCTGTGTGGTGGTTCTTTTTAGAGAAAGGAAAGGGTATGAGAGGGGTGGTCGGGAATCTGGGGGTCAATGTGTCCAGGAGTGACAGACGTATGAATTCATCCCTCCGACTGCGATGGATCGTGATATACCGGCTGGAGAATTCAAAAGATCTCCCCCAACTCCCAACCAGTCTCTCCCGATCCGGCCCGCCACGCAGTGGACCTAGACAATCCTAACCAAACGTAGCAAACCACTTGTGGTGACTTATGGTAGGGGTGTTGGTTATTCAATAAATCGTTCCCGGGGCGGCGGTACCCATACTCGCCTCCCAAATTAGAAACCTAACCTCATCTAACTATAAGTAATGTACAAACGGGAAACTAATGAATCTACATCACATGGAGAACGCTTTTTTTTCTAACAAATCAGATTTTTTTTAAATTTTTTCTAATATTTTCGGTAACGCAAGGATTAAAGAAAACTTTTAGAGCCGGGTCTCTGCTCTTCGACGTACTATAAAAAACATTCAATCGATGTCAACCCCCTACGGTCCGAATTTTTTAAAATTTAACAAAAATAATTCCGACTTCAGATCCGATTTGATTGAAATAAAATTTATGTAAATTCACAAGTTTCCCGCTTGTACTACGAATTTCCGGACACCGTGTATTATAGACAGCAAACACTTTGTGCATTTCAAATAAATATTTGAAATGCACAAATTTCCTAAGCACTTTGAGCCTGTCGGGTAGTAGGTCCGCTTACATCCTGAATGGTGTATAGTATATTATTATATATACCTATACAAAATGCACGTGCTTGATTCCCCATATTATGACCGGTCGGTGGCTGAGTTGACATCACGTTTGGGTCCCACCCAGGCGTGGTGTGTTTAATTCCTCGTCTGGATCCATGTTCAAGTTCTCCATCACAACACAATCAACATTTTCCGCTTACTGTGGTGGAATTAGGAGATTTTCAATTATTGTAACCCGTGAATGTTGTCTTTCTTTAAAAAAAAAATTGTATATGTTTTTCCATGTATCACCACACTCCTTCCTCTCGCTCGCCCTGGAATGAGCTCCATCTATGTTTGGAATAAATACGATTGTCACAAGTCACAAAACGATAAATACAACATTATCTTTGACTTTAAACACACTATATGTAAGGTTTTATCAGGAATGAGGAAGTAATGGGGAATACGCCGGATGAGTGGCCGATGATAGCAATGCGAATGAGTGTTCTGACTTTTAGAATATGCATTTGCAGTAAATACTTAATTAATAATTTACTACAGATAATAAAAACACATATGAATAAGCGAGAGATGATAGTTGTTAGTAGTCACTGTCAACTGTCACTATCTCTTAAACCAAACAAAAAGTCCAATCCTATCTTGGTTTGGTAGTGTTTGGTAGGTAATTTTGTGTGGTTTTCAGAATTCCTTTATCAATTGACATGACGTGATGATGTGATTGACATTTTTCTGGATATATTAATAGCATGATGTGTGAACTGTGATTATCCTCTTTTATAATTCCAAGAAAGTGCTTACGAGGGCTTAGCAATGACTCGGATTTCTCGAATCCCTGTCAGATTGTTGAGTGTCAGGATTAATCTAAAAATAGATTTTGGGATTTCTCTATAAGCAGGCACTATTCATGGCTTAACTAATTAACTAACCATACGCCGTTTCCTGTAGGAGAGAGGACAGTCCGCCAAACAACTCGGTCTTGGCACACACCTTGCCTCATTCACATTCATACATCGTCTCAAACATACTCTTCTATTATATCGATTCTTGACATGGCATGATCAAGTGACTGGTTCACTTGATCATGCCATGTCTTTCTCGGTCCCCGACTTCTTCTTCCATTCACATTCAATTCTCCTTACACTACTTTCTTCGTTCATTCTCTCTACATGCCCAAACCATCTAAGCATCCCCATTTCTTAATCTGACGTATTACGCATACTTCACATTGAAATGTCCAATGAATGGTTCCCGGGCGGCGGTACCCATACCCGCCTCCCAAATTGAGAATTAAGAACATTTGGTTTATAACAAGAAGAAAAAAAAACGCCATTAGTAATGTAGGTACATAAAACTATGACCATGATTTAAGATTTGGCTGTGTTCATAAATTAATTTATTGGTGGATTAAAAATATTTCTTTCCAGTCAATGAAGATAACCTCAAAAAATGAAACTAGTGCTGCAGTAGTTCAATCGATATATTCGCATTATTCCTACGATGGTTTTCATTTGCCAGAAAAAGACTCGAGAATCCATTTCACTCCCATATTGAACAAGGTGCTAGAACAATAGTGTAAATTTATCTATAACTCTTTGGTTATATTTGGTTTCTTGTAGGTATTAAGTTTCTTTATGACATTTTTGTTTATTAGTTTATAGTTTTTGTTTTTATTTATTTTATTTTTTTTTTTTCTGTTTTTGTTTATGTATTTTGTTACAGATGACACACATAAACTTCACTTTGACTTTGGTTCAAGATTTTGCTTATGATAGCCTGCGATAAGCGAGCCCTAAGGGTCTGAGACAGAGGTGTGAAATCGTCGGATCACGACAATAGAAAGAATTTTATTTTATTATTTTTTTTTGCTGGAATTTATTTAGGTATTGGAGCCAGGAAGGAGTCTGAAAGGGTCGAGAGGATGCACTAGGTGGCATGAAAGGCTGGAAGGTGACTGGAGAGACTAGGGTAGACTAGGATGAGGTGATTTTGCACAGCGGTGCTGACAAGGTCTGTTATCTATGTGAGGATGTTGTGTCGGCGCTCTTTATTGGCAGCAGACACATGTCAGCGCTATATTAGCGGCGGACACATGCCTGAACGGATGACGAGCCTCGTGCTGGCACAGTTGGTGGACGGGGTAGTCTCTCTCCCTGCATCAGCTGGTACAGTTCCTTCGCTACCTAGGACTCTTGCAGCAGAGTCTCCATCTTCTGTCTTTGTCGAGCGTCACAGCGGTGCTGCCAAGGTTTGTTGTCTATGTGAGGATGTTGTGTCGGCGCTCTTTATTGGCAGCAGACACATGTCAGCGCTATATTGGCGGCAGACACATGCCTGAACGGATGACGAACCTCGTGCTGGCACAGTTGGTCTAAATAACAAATGTAGATCCTAGGAAATAAATTGTACAGCGCCCTTGAGGTGATTTTTCACAAAAACGGCGCTCTACAAATTATCCAATTATTATTATTATTATTTATTAACCCCTTTAAAATATTCCAGGTCCATCTTCTGTTCTGTCCAAGTTGTTTGTCTGAAACCGGTTTTCCTTCTTTCTATCTATATGGCTGCATTCTCTTAACTATTTCAATATTTTAATGACAATAAACCAATGACGTTACAATATATATATATATAGGATGCACTGTAGAAATCTCAAAGTGGCAAACCAAAACCAAGACAAATAACATCGCTTGGCAAACGGAGTCTAGAAACGCTCGATTTCAAACACAAAAGTGGTTTTTATTTATTTAGTTAACAATTTTATAAGAAAGCAAAGAAGTTAATCAAGGAAAACTGTCACAGATAATTTTTAAAGTTGTTTCTTTTATATTTTCATACACTACTATTGAAAAAAAATATTTTTTAGTAGTTTTTTTTTTATTGAGTAATTAATTTTTTTTCTATTCTACTCAAGGGAAACGGTAGTACAAGCTTCAATTTATCTAAAGCATAGTTTTTGGTGTTCATAATGTACACCAATTTGTTATTAAGATTAAGTGAAAATAGTGATTTAGCATTAAGCTTCGCCTTAATAATTTCTATGTTGTTACATATTTATTCATATCTTCGAATGGTACTTTTCATTGGTGTATAGTATAATAAGTTGGTTCCGAATGAGAATTTTACTGTGTATATATTGGCATATCTATGGTATTTTAGGACCAATTTGTTTCAAACAAAAAGCCCAAAGAAATCGATCTAGTGAGTGGTTTATTTATGCTACGGACCTGCCTAATAATTCTGTGAGTGTTTTATTTATGGTAGTCTGTCTGTAGTATCCTTGCCTGCAGTACCAAGGTTACTCAACCGGTGCGGTCATGCTAATGTATGGAATCACAATGCGTGTGCCAAGTACATAACTATATAGACGTAGGTACATAATACCTCACACACAATAAATATAATAAAAAAATATAATATATCTATAATCGTCATCAGTCACCATCTTACACACCGCACAGCGCAGGACTAACCGGCCGCATATTAATGTAGGATATCCTGCGGAAGTCACGGGCTGGCAGGGGAAGGCAGGGGGATTATAGCGCCACATCTTGTGACTTGTGACAAAATGTGACAATACCACATTAATAATTATAATGAAGGGAGCTGAGCCCCACCATTGAATTTCAATTTCTTGGGGAAGGATACATAATCTTTATTGTTTTTTACTGTTCTCTGGGTGGGTAGTAGACGTCCGCTTTTGCCTCGCTTACCCATAAGGTAAAAGGTACTGATTCTATCTCGCATCTTGTACTCGTAAAAAAACATTTGTTTTTACTGACCCACTTTTTAGAATATGATATGTACCTATACTTGTTTTTAACTCCTCGGGCAAATTTATTCGGTTTTCGGGACAGCTCATTATGGTTTCATAGAAGTTGCTACGTCTCCCTTACCGTCATAGTTATAAATATAAACTAAACAGTGTTAGAAAGAAAAAATACCAAGCTTTATATTCATGTATAGGAGCTAACCACATAATAACTAAAATGTACGCTTCTATGAAATCAAAGGTTGCCACCGCAATTTGAGAAAAATTTATGAAACTTTGTGATTTTTTTATCAATTGTTGAATTATTATCAAATGATAAAAAATTGAGGTGATATTAAAGTTTGTTATACATTTGTCTAATAAAATAAGTGTGAAAACGGCGTGCAATCCCGTTTTTAACCGGATTTTAATTATCAGTACTCATTTTTCTCCGTTTATAAACTGTCTCAATAGGCTGAGCCTGTTCTGTGGTAGCAGAAATTCAGTCTAATTTCACAAAATGAGAAGAAAAAATATGTTAATAAATTTAAAGAGATAAATAGAAATAGAAAGTAGAAAACGTGAAATAAATTAAAGACAAGAAAAGAAATTTGAGAAATTAAAATAGAATTCTATCCAGTTAGTTAGTAAATAACGAATTCTCGAAAATGGAATAAGCGCAGACCATTAAAAAATCACGAAAATATTTTATTTTATAGGTAGGTACTTTATCGCATGTCTAAATTCTTGTTAAAATCAGTTCCAATTGTGAAAATGACTCTTAATAAATAATAATAACACATCCGAAAACATTGAACCAGACGTACAATCACTCACAGACAGACCCACAACCGAAATTAGGATAGTTGATAATAATATTCTCTTTAAAATCTTTCTGCCATTTTATTCAGGAATCATTTTTACTTTTATCGATAAGTTTAAATGCTATATCGCCCATAGAATTAATTATATTTAAATATATTGTAATTGACTTACGTATAATAATCACGCAAGTAAATTTAAAGTTCCTCATATCGGTCTTTCGGTCCTAATTCGGTCGTAAATTGTTGTAACACACGCATCAAATCTGAACATTCCCATTTCTTTCCTAATAAAAAAACTCCGCCAAAAATAGCCAACAGCTATTTATAGAGATGTAGCGATAGAAATTCAATCAATCAAAAGCCATTGACCCAGAGCTATAAGTGGCTTCATCGTTGTAGTTAGTATAGGGTGATGCCTATGGTGATGCCACTAATGATATGCGAGATAATTGCAACAAATACGCTTTAATGTTATGTCTGCTGTATTCCGAAGATGTGGACCAATCTTTTAAACCCCTCCATCGTTTTAAAAAAGTATTTTTATCTTTTCTTTCTATCATGCAGAAAATCGTAATTTTTTGACATTAGATAGAGAAATAATTATTATTTCCAGTTTGCATCAAATATTTTTATTGGAATGTTTTAATAAAATCCTAAAAAAACCCTAAAAGTGAATAATTTATAGTTCGCGCCGCTATGGAAACAATCGGTTCAACTTTAAAAATTATTTCTTATTTTTTATTACATGAACGAGATAAAAGTGAAGGTACAATGTTCTTACAAGTTCTCAAACATAACGAATGTGTTTTCGAAATATGTATGGAGTTCTTACAATTTTTAAATCAAGTCAAAATGTGTTTTTGACAAAAAATTTTCACGTTTGATATTAAAATTTTATTATTTAGAAATAGTAATGTTTATTTTAAATGCTTTTTTCGGAAAGATAATTTTATCTAGTTTCTAAAACTATATTTGTATTTACGGAAAATTTAAAGATAAGATAAGATATATAGTGCATTTGAAATACATAGAAAACATTTCAAACTGAACAAAAGTGTTAAATGTACTGAAGGGTTGATTGCAAGTGACAGGAGATTACTACTACTGCTGCTGAACTAGACATACTTATTATAATGCAAGGTAAAGATAAGAATGATGAAGGCGTATGTCTTATAGATACGTTGCAACCTTTCCTTCTTTCTCATGAACGATGTATGGAACTAACAGAAAGAAAGGTTTCAATGGAGCTCTCAGTGGCTGGACTATCTCTGACGATCGAAAGTTTCAGTCAACAATGAAATCAAATAATATACAGAGAAAACTCCAATACCAATAAGGAGAATTCACTTTCTTGAGGCATCTCTGCGTTTCACTTTCCTTGAGAGCCCGTCCAACACAACTATTGAAGCCAGAAAAAAATATGTAAGTATACCTAGTAAAGTGCGACATATGTGTGAGTACAGACGTGTATAATAGACGTATATTTTAATATACCTGTTTAAAATGTCTAAGCATCCTACGACGTTTTGGCACAACCAGTTCCATGCACCTATGCAAAGTAACCACAGCCAGGAGGTACAGGAATGATACAAAGTAATGGGAATTTGAAATCTGTCTAAAAATAAATATTATTATTTACAAATTAGTCATCACGCAATTTGAACGCATGAATAGGTAGTGAAGATGAAACACTTATGGCCAGTATTTTCACAGAATTTAACAATTTTAGAACTTAATTTACAAGTTCTGTTTTTATTTCAGATCTGTGCAGTAACTGGCCGATAATAGCATAGTAATAAAACTTGAATAGAACATTTACAAAACTTGAAAATTAACTTCGAAATTAGATACTGGCTCTTTTTACTTCAAATCCGAATGCGTATGTTGGCCATTGTATTGTGACATCCTCAATGAAATAAGAGTGTGGAAGTTTAAGAAATGTCAGGCTGTTCAGATATGCTCACTCAACTCAGCTAAAGCGATTTCAAGTAACGTTTATTTATTCACGTGATATGTCCATCACTTTTCTTATTCCTATTCTGGCCCTATTCTTTATCTGGACCGGTCAGTGGCTGAGTTTACAATTCCTCTCGTTGTGGTGGTAGTAGGAGATTTCAAATTTTGTCAGGTTATTCGTAATCCGGGAATGTTTGGATGTATTTCGTTTAAGAAAATCTAATTCACTGCACATATATATGCCTTGCATATTGTCTAGATCATCTTCTCGTTTGCGATACGGTCTTTAAAGGTTTCACGACTCACACGTTTCAGTGAGATAATTTTTAAAGCGTTATATCCACTTTCGTTCATCTCCTAACTACCAATTTCGTGCCTCACTGCATTCGCGAGAGTTGGATCAGAACGAATGAACCAAAGAACGGTCATACTTAAAAAGTTAACGTTCAAGTTCTACGAAAGTTCTATTCAAGCTCTGTTCTGTTATTGTTTCACAGTGCTTGTATAATACCAGAACTTAAATAGGGCGTTCACAGAAGTTGAATATTTACTTTGAAATATGATGAATTTTCACAATTTTTTGAATCAAGTAAACAACCCTGTCTCAATGGCAAGTTGTTTCAAATAACTTTAACAATGAATTTAATTTAAAAGTTAACATTAATATTTTGAGAAAGTTTTATTCTTGCTTTTGATGAAATGTTCAAGTTCTGTGAAACAACTAGCCTTAATAATCTATGAATGAATATAAAGCAGCAACTCTGTTCCCTGAAACAACCGAAATCCTAGAACAGTCATTTGAATTTCACTATTGATTTCGGTAATAAATGAGAGCAAATCTTAGAAGCGGAAATAAACCAGCTTCCCGAAATCTGATCGAGCTGAAACTCGGCAGATAGACTCGTTGTCGGTGACAATGCATTCTATCAACTTTTGATGGCAATCACCTATACACACGCGAATATATCTGCATTTATCTGAAATCGGATGACGGTAGAGTTATTGACTGCAGTTCGTGAGTAGTAAGGTCCAATCCTCGGTCAAACAAAAAAACTGTTTAAAAGATATTATTTAACATATTTCAAAATTATGTATATTAAAGTTTTAAAAAACTATGTTTTTAGGGGTTGTTTTTTTTTCTAGATAAAGACGACAACTTGCAGAAAGAAGATGCGTCAAAATTGATAACTTATTTGGAAATATTTTTCTTTTGAACCACACGTTAGATATTTCCTGTCCGCCTTGTGCTGGCTAAGAGTATATGAATAAATAATGATTGTAACTTTTCTTCTGTCTGCAGACGCAGAGGTCTCGGGTCCCAGGTCTCCAGTATCATCGGCACATTGGCAGTCGCCGCGTGTCAAGGACATACAAATATGTACTAAAGGATAATCATCATTTCATATTCACCGCGGGCAGGAAATTCTCGTTGACTTTCATTGAAACGCATTTTGATGTCATATTTCTGACTTACCTGCCTGCTCGGTGACTCACGTCCTTAATTACCTTTATTTTATGGAGGTATTGTATTATACATTGTTTTATGCATTTATGTCTCCATAAATACACGTGCATTGTAAATCTTATGATAGTTATGATTATGAACATAAGTAATAAAAGCCATCGCATTATCAAATCATCGTCACGTATCAAAAGTAGTACTAACACAACAAATGTTATGCAAGCTGAAGAAAGTAAGTGTACCTCAGTTGAATAGATTTTAACACCATATGTGAACACAAATCAATACAAATATTATATTATATCACAATCTATACCTAATTAGCCAGGGAACTTAGCAAGGTTAATCGATAAAGGATTTATCAATAATGTCGACTGCAGACCGCTAACGAACAAACACCAGTTCACAACGACTAAGTGTTCTTAATTTATTTGGTGTGAACTGTTGTTTGTATGTTAGTGATCTGCAGTCATGCTCGGGAACAATGACAAGTTATCGACATTATTGATAAATTCTTTGTCGATCGACCGTGCTAGATACTCTAACCTAAACCTAACCTACACCTCAATTATTGATCAATAAGAAAACAGTATTTTAACTCGGGGGAAGCCGGGTTAGTTAGTTGCCCCTCTTCCTCTCTTGAGGAACTCTTCCTTTGCGGGGCCTTCACGGAACCAAAGGGGAATGGAGAGGAGAGATGAGGCTCTCTTCCCTTGTGGGGCCTTCAGGGAACCAAGGGGGATTGGAGAGGAGAGATGAGACCTGCGAAGACACATCGTGGAACCAGAAGACATAGCTACATATCCAATAACAACCCTGGTGAACTTTATAAAAGGAACCGGTTACTGTTAAAGGAATGAGGTAAAATGGGAGATAGCACAATGGGCCTATGACCTAAGTGCTCACAGGAACTACATGTAAACCGTCTCCGCTATATAAATAAATAAATAGTTGATTACTTGTTCCATCTGCATCATTGATGTATTTGTAATTAGTCAATGATCTACAACTATAAGTGTCTGATTACAATAAATGTTTTTTTGTTATTGTAAAAAACAGATCCTTATCCAGAAACAATGCCTTCAGTATTTCTATAAACAAACACGCCTGATCTAAATTGTGAACGCTTCTGTAGTTGTCATCTTTAAATTTGGTCCAGTTGGTCATATCCACAGACGTAGGAATTAATAGACGAGAAGATAAAGGCGAGGGGTAAAATCAACTGTTGAAGAACGAAGGGAGTGAAGATGACTGTGATTCGTCAATAAATCAATCTGACAGTAAATAGGCATCTCGCATTATAATATCACCATTTACTTCTTAAAAGTAAAATCTGCTTTGAATGAATAGACATTTTTACATGGGAGCGCAAATTACTCGCCACGTTATGAACAAATTTGCGAAGTCCAAATTCGGCAAAGTAAGGCAGCTTCTATATTCAGAGTCGTAGTTAGTTTCAGAGTATTTAGTTAAGACACTTTTATAAATGTTCATAATTTACTTCCCAGCAACCAACCAGCTTTGTGTTTCGCGTCCAGACGTTTCTCGATGTGATAGTAACAACTGATTCATATTATACGATGTGAATATGCTTAAAATAAAATAAAATAATGCTTATATATGGAATGTAATACGACAATTGGGTTTATTCTCTTTTTTCGCATCTATTTTTACCAGTTTTCATAGTACAAGTAAACATTTTGCCGTGTTATTTCGTAAAATGAACCGATGATGCCTCGACCATAGTTCGCACAAGAATGATGACGTCACGTTTTCAAATATCACTTGAGGCCGTACGCGAGCCCAGCCGGCTCAATGGAACCGGTATGGGGAGTGGGGATAATACGCTTTTAATCACTTAGGGCAGGTCTACTAATATTCATATGTCTATGGTCATATCGGATTCGTCATTGCCCCCGACTCACCAAACTGGTTTTGAAATCACTTTGCCTAGTAGGTACCTACGTTAACTATTGCAGAAGGGTAACAAATGTTATATATTGGGTGGGTAGATAGTTATTTACATAGTGAAGCACGGCGAAAAATGAGTATTTCTAATTAATTATGAATCCCATTATTGGTAATCCAGTTAAAAACGGGATTGCAGGCCGTTTCTCGACATTTTTTTAGTAAATTTCTAATATATCGGAACACGTGTTCATGCACCTGTATTTGCCTTGATAATATATAATGACGAAATGCAAAAATATTATGAATTTTATGGACACGTTTCCAGGAACCTATTAAGTCATTCGTTGGGGGCCTGCAATCTTGTTTTTTACCGGATTACCAATAATTTGAAGAGATTCTTAATATACTAGCAATACTAATTCTTGATAATAATAATAATAATAATAATTGGATAATTTGTAGAGCGCCGTTTTTGTGAAAAATCACCTCAAGGGCGCTGTACAATTTATTTCCTAGGATCTAAATTTGTTATTTAGACCAACTGTGCCAGCACGAGGTTCGTCATCCGTTCAGGCATGTGTCTGCCGCCAATATAGCGCTGACATGTGTCTGCTGCCAATAAAGAGCGCCGACACAACATCCTCACATAGACAACAAACCTTGGAAGCACCGCTGTGACGCTCGACAAAGACAGAAGATGGAGACTCTGCTGCAAGAGTCCTAGGTAGCGAAGGAACTGTACCAGCTGATGCAGTGAGAGAGACTACTCCGTTCACCAACTGTGCCAGCACGAGGCTCGTCATCCGTTCAGGCATGTGTCCGCCGCTAATATAGCGCTGACATGTGTCTGCTGCCAATAAAGAGCGCCGACACAACATCCTCACATAGATAACAGACCTTGTCAGCACCGCTGTGCAAAATCACCTCATCCTAGTCTACCCTAGTCTCTCCAGTCACCTTCCAGCCTTTCATGCCACCTAGTGCATCCTCTCGACCCTTTCAGACTCCTTCCTGGCTCCAATACCTAAATAAAATCCAGCAAAAAAAAAAAAAAAATCTTTCTATTGTCGTGATCCGACGATTTCACTCCTCTGTCTCAGACCCTTAGGGCTCGCTTATCGCAGGCTATCATAAGCAAAATCTTGAACCAAAGTCAAAGTGAAGTTTATGTGTGTCATCTGTAACAAAATACATAAACAAAAACAGAAAATAAAAACAAAAACTTTAAACAAAATATGGCTTATCTGTCCTCCAGGCAGACATCCTCGGTTGAAAAGGTCCCGTAAATCCGTGCGATTAATTGTAATATTTACTAAAGTAGGCCTGGGAAAAATAATTAAATTAGATTATATTGCTTTATTCTATGTGTCATCGTCGAAACCCTAAATAAGATTCCACTAAAAAAGTCTGATGTAAATAGATAAACATGTGTGAATACCAAACAATACTTTTTATCATTGAATAAGAAGATAATACTAATAAATATAAAACGAAACATGAAACAGAACAAGACACATAAAAATGAAAAGTTAACTGTCTCAACTGGGAATCGAAACCAGGATCTCTGTCTTATCGGATAAGTTTATCCCAGACACTATCTAGGTTGCAAACCATTTTTTAGGACTTTGTAAGATACCTGCCAAAAATATTGGAAAAATTAGTTGCAAGATAATATTTTTAATTCTGAATTTTACGTTTAATAATTAGGTCCCAATGGTCGAGAGATTAAAGACGTTGTCCCGTTAAGCCAGAGATCCTGGTTTCGATACCCACTTGAGACCGTTATCTTTTTTTAATTTTTCTGTGTCTTGTTCTGTTTCATTTAGATTCATTAGTACTATCTTCTTCTGCGTATGTGATCCAAGTATGATCGTATGAGAAATGTGGAGATCCGCAAAGAGTTCAAGGCTGATGTAAACGTAATGAGTAAGATCAAGAAAGGGACGCTTATATGGTTTGGGCATGTAGAGCGAATGAGCGAAGAAAAGATTGTAAGGAGAATATATGATGCAAATTTGAATGGTAGCAGAAGTCGGGGACTGGAAGATACTTGAGTCGAGCATGTCAATAGTCAGAATAATAGAAGAGTATGAATGAGACGATGTATGAATGTGAATGAGGCAAGGAGTGTGTGCCAAGACCGAGTTGTATGGCGGTCCGTCCTCTCTGCCTACCCCTGCGGGGAAACGGCGTGGTGGTTAGTTAGTTCATTGATATACTACATTGATGGGTATAGCCTTCAAAGCTATTCAATAAAAATTCTTCCAGTAAAAAATTGAACACTTTTTTTAATCGACTTGAAATATGAAACAAACCGAGAATAACAGGTATAGAAGAAGAAGAAGTAAATAATAATAATAATAATAATGGCCTTCTCAGACAATAAAAATATTAACATTTGTTATTTCGGCTACTGGCATCATACCTAGCTCTCTCATTCAAATTTTTATTTATTTATTATATTTATTATACATATAAGTACATTTTTGTTTATTTGTTACAATATTTGATCAAATATTTCAGGATTGATATATTAAATTAGATAATAATTGATATCTATCAATTTAGACGTATTTATTTTATCTATCAAAAAATTTATAAATAAAAATGCAAAAATCAGTCATTTTAAATACATGTAGGATTACAAAAGATTTTTTAAATATTTATGTTGAGGGATCAGTAGGATTTATAGGCCCTGTTAGAAGTTCTACCGAGCCGAACCCTCTGATATGAAAATATCTGGAGTCGGTGAATTATTTTCCCATTTGATCTCTGGTGAGTTGACGTGTTGTTCTTGTATTGTTTTGTATTTCTTTTGCTTATATAATGCACTTGAATAATGTTGATTGACTAGATGATCATTTGTGGAAAAGTGTGTGGAAGGGTTTAGTTTTTCCTATGGGGAAGATCTAACACGGACATTAAAGTCGGAAAAAAATAATAAATATTTCACATAAAAATCATACAATCAAACATGCGGAAACTTTGACTAGCCAACTAGGAATGGATCCTGTTTAAGGCCAGTCGAATTGACAAGTTTAGTTCATATCATAATTTAGCACTTAATATAAAATAGAACCGATAAATTAAATTAAATTCAGATGGTAATAATAAAAAGACAGATAATCTAGTTGGAGATAAACTACAACACAAGTTTTCGTTTTACAAAAATCTGTAGAAAAATAACAGAGCAATCTAACCTAATACCTAACTGAGATAACCTTAGTCAAATGCCAGGACTGGGCCTTATCGCTAGATTCAGGGACATTTGACTGACAGCAAATGTCCTTATTCGCGAGGCTCCGAGGTTAGCTGAGATAAACAACTCTTATTGGACATTTAAGACTTGTAATGTCCAAACTCGAATCTCATTGTCACCTTGGTTGAAAACCGCTCTACTAAAATGGTGGCGTTCCATTCTCGAGAGAACATCTGAATATCGAACTCCATAATATTAAACCCCGCCAATTGCATAAGGTGTTGCCACATCAGATATTTCAGAATGAGCATAATGGACTCCTTATATTAATATCTCTGTATTGTGAACTATGGCCTTATTCGATTGTTTGATGGCCAATGAAAATAAATCGTATTACAGTCCTTTTTACTAAACATATCAGCATTACTATTAAAAAAACACTTCCAACTGCTAAACGATGTTTTAGTTACATATTGAATTAAGAATATGCAAAAACAGATTTGAGTTCTTACTAACAATTTTTTTCTTTAATTCAGTACTTTCTTACAGCTTGCAATGCTTTCTTGTTCGTTTTGTTTGTGAAATTTGTAAGAAAACTGTACCTTCGCTTTTATCTCGTTCTTATAATAAAAATAATAAATATTTTTTTTAAATATGGACGCCCGGTCATATATGACCCTAAAACGTTGTGGGGTTAAACTGGGCAGTGAAAAAGCTGGCAACATCGCATTTTGGCAGACTGACACATGATATTCCCGTCTTGAAAAGTTAGTTTGGGTTTTTGTCGTTTTATTTTTCAATTCAGTTACAAAGTGAATTTAATAAGAATTCCACACAAGTGATGTTTTAAATAACATAAATGCTGTATACATGTGTATGTAAATACAATTCCAAAAGATCAACGTTTATATTGCACAAAAATTAATCCAATGTGTCAATTATTTTGGTTCTTTCCTGGGAAGTGAAGTGACACTTTTTTACAACTTTTTTCATGTTTGATACTAAAATATACTTCAAATACAAAAATGTTAATGTGAATATTATCTTATTTTAAAGGGGGTATTTGTTTTTACGACATATTACAAAAAGAAGAAATATATAGCACATTTAAAATACCTTGGAAATATTCCGAAATTTGATGAAAATTTTTCGGTTGTTTATCAATTGTATAAAATATACACAACATTTAAGGTGAGGTTGAACAGTGAGGTTTAAAATGAAGTAAGTCGGTAGGGATATGATGTCCCACCCACCTCGAAATTTGTATTTTGACGAAAAATCACCACCTTTTTTTAGTATCAAACACTGAAGAAATTGACACCTACTTATGGATTAAGCAGAAATTTACTAGTGATATGTTTACTAACACATATGCACATGTTCAAATACTGTCCAGCTATGTCAGATGACGAGGCGCGGTCGTAGGCATACAAATTAATCCTTGACGACAACAGGCAAAATTATTATTATCCCAAGAAAACAACGAAGAGGCTGACAGATTCTCATGATGCATCTTCTTTTGACCATACACATAAGACTTAACAGGAGCTAAAATAATGTTTTTCTTCCTTTATTTCTCAGGGTAATTTCAAGGTTTCTTGGTGCGAATGTCCTCTTTCAACATATTCAATGGTTTACCCTAATTTTTCCATAAATTGTTTGATGTATTAAACCGACTTCAACATAAAACCATATTATCCATTCAGAGTTCATAATTCAATTCAGAGTCTATGACATGTTCCATCTACCAAATCGATTCATCAAAACGCGTTTATCCAACACCAAAGCACGAGTTTGATAAATAAAACGAATTTCAGACACTTATGTTTCGTAGATAACATAAGTAGACAGACAGAAGTACCATTTCGAAATGTAAAAATAGGCACTTGTTTGAACAAATGGGTTAAGTGTCCCATCTCAAATCGCAGCCTTCATCAGACCAAAAAGAGTTTTTGTTATTTTCAACATACGAAGGAAATGATTATATAATGAGTCATATTATCACAGTTGGAATGTTTAATGACAATACACAATAATAAATAATGTAAACCCATAATACAAGAACACATTGCACACACGTATGAGGCAAGCAGCAATATACATACTATAAATGGTAACGAGTGACGGATATCCGAAGATAGATACTAAAAACGACTCCATAAAAACCACAGCCGTATTGGTTTTTGGTTCAAAGTCGTAACTCGAACTCAAGGTTTAGCAATTTATCTTAATCTTAATTGTACTATCGATTTATTCATCTGATCGGCTGTCGATACATCAATCTTGAAGGAGATCTGATTATATCTGTTGTTATCGGAGATAGATCAAACAGATTTCCAAAAACTTTGATCGCATTAAGTAAAGAGTCGCCTTATAAAGTAATTTGATTAATTTCAGTTCAACGATGAAGTATTTTTGGAGTTAATTGGATGCGGAAGAAAAACTAATATGTTTCAACATTGACGCGTTCAGTAGGAAACGACAAAATCAATATAAATAATACGTACATGGTAAGTTATTAAGATCAGTACACATGCAAAATGAAATAAATCCTCGCTGAAGCCCACGGCCCCTACGCCCATGGTGGCTGCTTTTGGTATCAACTCGTTAGTTGTTGGTCTTGTGTCTCATGGTCGTTGTATGATACTGCCGCGGATAGCTCCGTCGGCGTCGCAGTGATGCCATTCCTGCCTAAATTACGGTAGATCTACAGATATAAGCACAAATCTAACGATATTCATACAAATGTACCGATATTTTTGAAATTTCGTAGTTTTCTTCCGAAATTCTCTAGCCTAAAACAATTCCAAATTACCTATTTATTTTATTTCTTGGAAAATTTGTACAGCGCCCCTTTTGTGAGACATCACCTCGGCGGCGCTTTACAGTTGACGCAGGTTTTACAAATATAAATATTACAAAAAGAAAGTGAAGTTAAGTTAAGTAAAATGAAGCACAGGAACAGGTGACATGAAGATAGAAGATGGAGACTCTGCAGCAAGAATCCTAGGTGGTGAAGAGACTGGAACAGCTGCTGCAGCGAGAGAGTCCACCGTCTCCACCAACAGTGCCAGCACGAGGTTCGTCATCCGTCCAGGTATGTGTCTGCTGCTAATAAAAAGCTGACACAATATCCTCATATATATAACAGACCTTGGCAACACCGCTGTGACGTTCGGCGAATCCATCATTCATCTTCCGATTTATACTTGCATAGGTTGGCATTCAGGTTACAGCGAAAGTCCTGTCGCTAAGAGCTTCGTTGTAACATGTATTTCTGTTAGATGCATCCTTTCTGTGAAAGGGGTAGAGGTTACAACTTACATTGAAGCTATCGGCGGAACGCCTTTACACAGGTAGGCATTGATCGATAGACTAGCAGACATCTCCTGGAAAACTAAGTGGGCTATTATTTGAAATATAAATGATCGCCCACACATTTAACAGTTCATTCGAACGTAATTAGTCTCTGAATACCAACTACTAGCACCAACCTACGGCATTCATAGTGCGTATTGCCATTTCGTTTTCTTTTAAAGGTCAGATGCATCATTATATAATAAATTGTAAACAAATGGCAAGTACATAATAAGATTCGATTTAAATAAATTAGGATATCGTTTTTGGTACTTACCAATATTATTTATTTATTTAGTGTTTTTATATGCCCATGGGGCTTTTACATTTGGTACATTAAAATGTTAACAATTTTGTAGGGTTAATAATAAACAATGGTTACAATTGGTTTGTTTCAAAATGTTTAAGTTTGTTTTAAACATCGAATTTTAAACGTCGATATCATCGGTGTATTCATTTCTAAACTATATTGGCGAGGAATTGGCGAGTTTGCTACATAATTTGTTTGTGAATGGTGACATTTAAATAGGTCCTTATGCCTAGTGTGTCGAGTAGGTAATCTCAAATTGACCAGACCCAGAAGTTCGCAACATTCGAGCTCTGAATTTACGATTTTGAAAAAGAAACATAGGTCGCTTATCCTATGCCGATCCTCAAGTGAAGGTATTATTTAGGTATTTAATAAAAAATGTAGTTAATTTGTTAAGAATTCAAAACACAATTAAAAAAATATACTGAAAACCTAAACTAAATAAAAAAAACATAAATAAATAAAAGAAAAATAAAAACAAAAATTTAAAAAATAAAATAAAAATCTAAGAAACTAAACAAATAATACCTCATCCCATACACACAAGCAATTGCTTATTATGGGAGAACATTGAAAAATAATAAATATTAATCATATCATAATATCTTTTAGCTTATTACTAGTGAAATATATATATGTATATCACAAAAAAAATATATATATACATATACATATATACCATCACAGACTTTTCTGCAGGCTTGTTCAAGACATACAATTCCGTAGTACATTATGTTGATGTATCTTATAAGATTTAGCAATGTAAGCGCCCGAATATTTTATTTTATTTTTTTTATAGTGAATCCCTAACAAGAGTCCCAACTGCTCCCGTCTGGAGCCAGTGAGACTATGGCATCCCCAATTGGGGGATGTTGTGAGGTTGAAGGTAAGTGGGGAAGGGAAAGAGGAAGGTGGGGAAGTACCTGGCTATTCAGATCTAGTCACTAAACACGGCTAAAGCCATTTGGAGCAACGTTTCAATTCTGAATGGTGGTCTTACACCAGGGCGATACTGGTAGTATCTTCCACTCTGGAACGTGCCGCAAATATACTATATATTATTTTAATTAATTAATTGTGAAATAACACGAATGAATCAAATAAAATTTATTTGCGCACGCCGGGTTCGAACCCGCGACCTTCGGAATGGCAGTCCAATGCGTTACCACTGGACTATGCCGGCCGTATATATTTTGATTACAAAACAACGACTTTTCTCTACTTTCTATAGAGATAATGTACATGAATTATATATATTTAAACCTTCCAGAAGAAATTCTCCAAAGGATAGTGAAAACCCTGTCAAAATCCGTTTCGTAGTTTAGAAGAACTAAGCACACAAACAGACAGACGCGGAAAGCGACTTTATTGTATACTATTTAGAGATTTGCTACGAACTAATGACAAAAATAAAATGTTCATGATAGGAGTTAAATTTTTTAATGGTTTCCAGCAAAAATGTTAATCAACTATACGTACCTATATAGTTGAATAGATATAAGAATATGATAAACCTTCACTAATATAACTGATACAGGAATTCTTTTTCATAGCAGGAATTTAAATATTTACATTTGACTTTGTATATTTTTGTCCCATTTGTCATTGCTTTGTATCTGAATGTACTATCCTATTTCTATAATTTCTTTTGCTTCTGATTTTCGAGTTTTAGTTCTTTTAGAATAATAATAACAATAATTTGATAATTTGTACAGCACCGTTATTACGCAGGACTGTATTCCACAAAACAAACAAATAATTTCCTAAGTAGGTACCTACCTACATTTTGATGGATATCATGTAATAAAATCGTGTGTTGATTACGTTGAAGGTAATATTATTGAATAAAGCGAAGAGTCATCGCTATCTCTATAAATGAGTCATTTTTTCAGTAGAACTCCGTAACAATTTGTTCCTTCCTACATATTAAAATCGTCAGCTGTTATGAAGTCATCACAACAAGCAGTAAAATATTATAAGTAAATAAATTGTAGAATTTCTCGACGAGTAGTATTAATTGTACCATTGCAATGCATTCTTCAGTGAAGACATTTTAATGTTGTTTTATTACTGGTAAAGGTGAGTAACATGAAAAGACAGCTGATCTGGTGAGGTTGGGAGTAACGACGGGTTACTCATTTTATTAAGAGCGGGAGCCACGGTACCAGCTTAATATTTTCGTACGGCTCAAAGAATCAATTCAATTGAACGACGGCTCAATTGAACGCCGGCTCAATTGAACGACGGCTCAACTGAACGACGGCTCAATTGAACTATAGCCGTGAGCTCAGAGCGTAGAGCAATAAGAATAAGCCGCTCTCCCGGTACGGCTCTCCCAATGCGGCTCTCTGATATGGCTCCCAGAGTAAGGGTATGAATGATCGTACGATTCTTGGTACCAGTACGCCGCCTTAGTTAATAAGCGTAGGTACAGAAGTCGAGATGTCAGAAGATCAGAGGCCGTTCACGTCTCTGAATATGTAATAACAATTCATTGTGATCAATATGCGCCATTAAAATGAACCATTTTTATGGCGCTATATTTATTTTAATATCTCTTGATAAAAAAAACTAACTGTTTTATTGAGCCATGGTACGGTTTACAAGGAGTCCTACGAATACGGCTCATCAAAAATAGCTAGCTCAATTGTGCGGCTCATTCGTGAACGGCTCATCGTTGTGAGAGGTGAGAAGACCATCATGTGGTATTTTGCGTGGGTTAACCATTCGGTTCATTGCGGGAGGTCGCATTATTTGATAGTGTACAATAAATTACGCACAAATCACAGTTATTTGTGAATAATATCTATAGATTATGTGCGGATATTTGGGCAATTTTGAACAGTGTTTCTGAACATGCTATAAATATTACATGATAAATTAAACATTTATAAATAACATATTATGTTTCCCCTGTACATAAGATTGAGAAGAAGCTAATATGTAGTTATAATAGTAATATTTGCCTACATATGTTTCAATTGAAACTATTTCTTTATGGAAAACGAGCCCCTTTTTAAAATGTGGGCTGACCATCTTTAATTTGAGTAATTTTTATTATTACAAAAGCTTTGTATAGTAAATAATATTCACATTATGAATGTTTTATCTTTTACACGAACGTGAAAGCATTGGACGTTTTAAATTGATTTAATTAGTACATAAACCATATTTGAAATTACAGATATACACATATTCTAAAAATTATGGTTTTCCAACTAGTCATTTGAACAGTCATTCAATAATTATTTTATAGAATATGTCATATTATATTAATATTCCATTCAGAATCACAGATTAATGACAAATTGTTTCTGTCAAAGTTCAATTAAAGAGATGATTAAATGTGTAATCATTTAAGATCTTTGCCTATTGGTGTACTTGTGACATGACTCAATCACGAACGGCACAACGCCTCTTTTACATCTTGATTTTATCCAGAATTAGGTATTATTTGCATTAGGTAACTACGTTTCGTGCAATAGCTTGGTTCTCTTTTAATTGATTTCAGTTCATCCGTCCCAGATCATTGACCCACTTCCTCCCCCTTTTACTGTTGTTTGTTTGTTTTTATTTATCTCTAAAGGCCGAATTACACCTGCCGAGTCACTCACTTTGTTACTCGAGCAACTTATTGGAGAGTAGAGGTGATCACATGTAGAAGAGACAGTTGATATTTGGATGATTTGTATAGCGCCATTTCTTGGGAAAAATCACCACAAGGGAGTTAGTTTAATGTGCTGTTAATGTGCCCGCTACTAGGCCGAGTACTGACTGTACTGATCACATCAGCCGAGCACTCGGCCGGATTCAGTGTCTCGGCCGAGCATTCGGCACGTGTAATTCAGACATAAGCATGAGGGGTTCGCACATCAAGATCATGTTTTTTTTAATTAATTAATATTATTGCATATCTTTAGTGTGCGTTATTTTTTAATTTTTTTTCCTTCTCTTTATTTTTTAATTTTAAAAAGGTGTTTTTATGTTACACTTTTAGATGTAATTAAAATAGTTGCACTTTTTTAGTGGTTTGTGTTATTTTATATAAATTAGCCAACCCATAAACCACGCACAAAATGATTCATTTGTATTACCAAACTTCCTGTCATTCAAGACATTCAATTTTTATCATTAAATTAATTATTTTACCAGAAAAATGGAAGAGCCCTTACTTTCATTTGACATCTTAATCTTTTGCACGCTTAATCAATGGATAGGATTTATTTTCTAATTGACTTTTTCAAGTTCATTCACAAGCAATATCGACTTCTAGCTCCAGTCTATCAACCTTGACTATACCCTTTCATCTAATGAGAGTTTAAATTGGCGGTGAGCCAAGAATCTGTTCAGTGATGACGCTTCTGATGAGTCACCAACACACCAGGTGACGTCACCCCAGGATACCCCAGGGCGCCACCACGTGCGTCATCAGCGATTCCAACTATTCCAATACTTGTTAAAGAGAAAATACCTTGGGGCATATTACAAGACCATCCAAGCATCACGTTATATTGTACTAGAATATAATTCCATTCGTTTTTGTTCTAGAGATTTTAAAACTGGTGATGTTTTGATTCTTGATTTCTTACTCTCATCTCCTCAAACAAGTTCAATGTAAAAATATTTAGACACGTTAACAAAATTGCTTACTATTTTTGTGATCAATTTTAATCATACATTAATGATTGCTTGTCATTTTCTTACTTGTTCAAATGTTACCAGATATTTTTTAAAGATCCTAGTTAATAATTTTGACGGTTGACAAAACAGGTAACAATTCAAATTTGGCCAATGCCGATTAAAATGAAATTTAAGCAGAAAACTTAAAAAGAAACCAAGAGTGTCGTTCTTGTCCAGAAGCATCAAAGCAAAATCTTAAAACTTTTCGAAGAGTGTTTAATTTTACTGTCGATCTTTCAGTAGCTGTTTAGTTTTGCAGATGAATAGTTCTTGGAACTCGTTGTTTGTCGCTAACGCCGTGTTTGAAATGTTAACACCTTTGGACTCGGCGTGTCATTGTCATCAGTTTTGTTTGCTGATGAAGCGGTTGAAGTTTGCGTTTGTGATTTCAGATGTTTGCATTTCGTAAGAACATTCTCGAGAAATGATGATCCTCTCAAAACAATGAAATACGAATTGGGATATTTTTGGCCTTGTAAATTTTATTAATATTAATCAATTATTATTATTATTATAACAGAAATCACCGGTGCTTGTTGTCGGGCCCAGCCCCGAGTCAAATGAAGCCTGAAGATATTTGAATTCGGCCTTTTGAAAATCAAAGCTTTCAAAACATACCATATTTTCAACCTGTCTTTTTTTTTTTTTTTTTTTTTTTTTTTTATTTCATATATATCCCGTTAAACTACAGTTAAGTAGTTTGTCAAACAGGATTTTTATTACAACTTTTTACAGATTACAACTTAGACCTTAATTTATACAATAACCATAAACTTACACATTAAATCGCCTAATACAAATTATTTCTACCTAGTAGCCACGTTTTCAGCAAATATCTGACTCTATTTGGAAATTCGCATTTCTTAATATTACCAGGTAGCATATTATATATTTTAGGCACATTATACTCAAGGGTTCGCTGTCCGTATTTATTATTATGTTTAGGTACAAGCATGCCTTCATTCTTTGTGAACCTAGTATTGTGCCCATGTTCAACTTTCCTCTTATACTCAGAGTCAGATATGTGCTGAATTAATATTTTATACCACAATAAGGCCTGCACCGGCAAAACTGTTAAATTTTGATACAAAAGTGAAATGTTTCGTCTTTGCAAAAAAATATTTTTTTTTAACTAGTAATTTAACGATAGAATTTTGTATTGATTGTGCGTAATTTAAATTTGTTTTGCAAGAATGTCCCCAAGTGGTTATTCCATATCTTAAAGTTGATTCCGCGAGTGACATGTAAATAATTCTTAAGGTATTCACAGGAACGAAACACTTCAATTTGTATATTCTACCCACTATCGCCCGCAGCCGTTTACAAATTTTGTGTATTTGTATGTCCCATTTAAAGTAGCAATCAACAGTCACGCCCAAATAAACATATTCGTTTACTAGCTCAATCGTTTCGCATGAGCAGGGCTGCACAATATTTTGATGGATGCAGGTAAAGTTATGAGAAATTATTTCAGGCATGATGGAAACTTTTGCATTTGGAGATCTTATGTGCATGAGTTTAGTTTTTTTTGTATTTATAATTAATCCTACGTCATGACACCATTTAATCAGAGATATAAAGTCTTCTTGCATATATTTAATCGCAGTATATAATTGTTCATCCGATATGACCAGTGCCGTATCGTCAGCATATACAAAGTGTTTAACATGTGAGAATAGTTTACTCATTATTGATACAAATATTATATAGAGGGTGGGTCCCAAAATTGACCCCTGCGGGACACCGGCGTACATTTTTTTTTCCCACTCAGTTTTTCAAATATTTTTACACAGATATGTCTATTAGATAGATAATTTTTAAATAAATTTAGTAGATTTCCTCTGATTCCTATTGCTTCTAGAATATTTAATAATTTTTGCGGATTAATTGTGTCAAACGCCTTGGAATTATCGATAAATAATACTAAAACATGCATTTTTTTTATTTAATTCATTATTTACATAATTCGAGAAATCCTGTAATAATATTTCAGTACTCTTTTTCTTTTGAAAGCCATATTGATTTTTGTCTATAATGGAAAATTTCTGTAAGTATTTATTTAATTTTAAAGAAATATATTTTTCAAAGATTTTTTCAAGTGCAGGCAAGATACTGATAGGTCGATAGTTTCCTATCTCTGAGTGTACTCCACCTTTGTAAATAGGTCTAATTATAGCACACTTTAGATCATCAGGTATTTCTGCTTGAGTAATAAGTCTATTTACTAAGTGCGTAATAATTGGGGCTAAAATATTTATATGTTTTTTTATGTCGTGCATTCTTATACTATCCATTGCAGCAGATTTTGAGTTTTTAATTTTTTTAACAATATTTGTTATCTCCGTGATAGTTGCTTTAGGTAGGTACATACTGTGAGGTAATTCTACTGTATCAATATTAGATGCTTTAAAATCACACTTGTGCAACATATGACATATAGTATCTGAAAAATAATTCACATATTGGTTAGTTACACTTTCCACTGTCTGATCTTTTATCACATATCGCGAGATGACTTCATCACAATTGCTTTTAGTTTTTCTTCCTAAAATTTTATTTATCTCATCCCACGTTTTTTTAGTATTATTGAAACATGTTTTAAATTTATCTTTAAAAAAATATGATTTTTGTTTAGTAATTAGTTTGTTAACATTATTTCGAAAGGCCTTGTATTCATTTTCGTAATTTTTATTGGTTGGTGAATTCTTCCACCTTCGAAATAGCAAATCTCTTTTTTTAATTTTCTCTAAAATATCAGTAGTTATCCAATTTTTGATCCTGTTTGGTCTTTTATTCGGTTTTTTCAGGAATGATACTGTGCATCTTTCGTATAGGTTAATAAAATTGTTTTTAATTTTTTGATACAGTGTAATACTGTCTTGTTCATCAAGTAAGGAATTCTAATAATCTAATAGTAATAAACGTGGTGATTTTTTATACAATTGATAAACAACGTGTATATGAAAACCTTACTAATAAAATTGATATGAAATAGTTCATGGAAACGTACGTACATTATTTACACAGCCAAAGAGGGTTGTTTATCTGTTGCATAAACTTGAAATTTATCATCGGATTTCGGAATATTTCCAAGGTACCTACTTTAAATGTGTTATATATATTTCTTTGAAGATGTCCTAAAAACGAATAACGTTTCATAGACTAGATAAAATTACCCTTTAGATTTTGTGTTTAAAATTTACTTTATTTTAATTTCAAACATGAAAAAACCACTTACTCCAAACTTGTCGAAAAATTGTAGAAAATACTAAATTCCTTTTATTTAGGCAATCTGCAAGAAAATTATCACTTCACTTTTTGTCTCCTTCTTGTTAAATTCATTCAGCAGTCAATTAGAAAATAATATGTCCGAAATTACCTCCATTTTTCAAGACCGGAATCGCAGGTGTCAGTCTGCTGAAATGCAACATTGCCAGCTCTTTCGGAGCATAGTTGAAGATATTTTTTACTAGTAGCAAATCGAATTTGAGCTTGTATGGTCTTTATTCAATGTATAACTAAAACACCGTTTAACGGTTGGAAAGTGTTTTTTTTTATTTGTAAGACTGTATGTGTTTTACCACAAACCTACATGAGATTTACCGTTGACTCTATTACTGCACTTGGTAGGTAAGATAGGATGATAGATTAGATCGAACTCGTCCCAGACGTTAATCGACGTAAACTGTTTGTTCGTTGGCGATCTGCAGTCGTGGTCGAGAACGATGAAAAATTTCCGACATTATCGATAAAACCTTTATCGATGTGCTTGTGCTAATTGTATTAAAACAAAAGTTATCCCAGTTCGACCAAAATGTTGCGACATTAAATATGCGGTTGGCGATGTGTTTATCTTATTTATTTAAACGAAAATAATGATGGCTTAATAAATAAAATAAACGGTGACTTATTTGATCAATGCATCAAAGCTGACTTGTTTGTCGTTTGTCCAAATGAAGAGAATTTAATTTCAATGATCCTTTTTCAATACACGTATAATTACTTACGGATGTGAATTTCGTAATCAACTGATTATTAGTGTTCACCGATACGGTATAGTGCAAATAATAATTTGAATCGAATTATGGCAGGACACTCGGGATAAATCCGTGACAGAATGTGTTTATATATATATGACACAACTACAGAAACCTTGCGTTACAGCATCTTATATAACTAGACAAGCAGATCAGTGTGGCGTGTTGGCCGTGTTGCTGAGGATCCAGTTATCTCCATTAGTCCAGCCTTCTACCTACTAGCTACTGTGCTTAACGCCTAATGAAATAATAACATAAATTAGCAGTCCACAATGAAATGCTGGTACAAACTCTGATATATGGCAGTGACTCTGACGAAACTGGCAGATGAAAGATGAAAGTAGAGTGCTGTTGAACTGGGATCCTTGAGGCTTCTGTGTGATAAAACCATGTATAAGGCTGATGTAAGCGTAATAAGTAATGAGTTAATGAGTAAGATTAAGAAAGAAATGGTTTGGGAAGGTAAAGCTAATTTATTTTATTTTATATTATAGAAACAAACAGTACGTGATTTACAGAGATGAAACAACATACAGTAATAAGATACTTCATGTTGGGTACCTATGATATGTTTCCTTGTAATGTCTGCTAAGTGGTATGTTTATTCCTTAATTACCAGATGACTTGTGTAGTTTATAGGTGTGTGTATTACGTGTGTAATGTATGTGTGAGTTTTTATGTGTGTGTGTCCGTATGTATACGCATTGAATAGTTTAAATTATTGACATGATGCCACGTTTGAATTTGGGCAGTGAATCCGAAAAAATGTCAATGTTAGAGTTAAGACAAATATTATTTAGAGTTTGAAGAGCTCGGTTAATTGGCGAATTAGATGCTGCATTTGTAATTTATTTAATATATATTTTTAATGTACGGAGAAAGGAGCGTAAGAAAATATATAAGACATGGCACGATCAAGTGAACCAGAAATTTGAATCGGACCATGTCAAGAGTCAGAATAATAGAAGGGTATGTATGAGACGATGTATGAATGTGAATGAGGCAAGGAGTGTGTGTCAAGGCTGAATTATTTGTCAGTCTGTCCTCCCTGCCTACCCCTGCGGGAAAACGGAGTGATGGTTAGTTATATAGACATTAGACGTACCGCTGATAGCTCCGTTGTAACCTCTCCATTTGTTTCACAAACAAAGTATGTAACATAAATAGAAACAGGACTCTCAGCGACAGGCCTACCAATCAAGCCATCAGCAATATTTCAGTTAAAAATCAAATGCTTAAGTCTCCAGTGAGTGGTATATCTATGATCACTACGCTAAAAGGGTTATGATCGAATGATAAATGACAGATGTAATAGCTAGTGCCACAGAGCCTCTAGTTTAGTTACGCCCTTATTGCCCATTTCATGAAACCTAGTGTGTCAGAATTTCTACTGTTTCAGGTGTCAATTTTGGCTCCACTCAAGCGCCATTTGGCTCCTATCAGGTGCCAGTTGAATCCCTTTAGGCGCCATTTAGTTCAATGCCGTGTCTAGACAAGATCTCTGCTTTTTAGAGGAAGCTATAAGCCAAAAATGTGTATATTCTTGGTATACCTTATATCGTTGGTAATAGGCATTAAAATCGCTTGCCAAACGGAGTGTAGAAACGTTGGATTTCAAGCAAAAAACTGGTTCTAACTTAATTTGTAAATAATTTTATAAGAAAGTAAAAAAATTATTCAAGTGAAACTGTCACAGATAATCTTAGCTATAAAACTGTATTTTTTAAAAGTTGTTTCCTTGTGCGTTCATACATTTCTATTGAAAAAATATTTTTTGTAGTAGTTTCACATTTATATTTTTTACTGAGTAACTTATTTTTTTTATTTTTAATGAACTCAAGCGAAGCGATAGGAAAACCTTCAATTAAAGCATTTTTTTGGTTTTCATAATGCACACCAATTCGTTATAAAGATTAATCAAAATAGTATTTGACATTAAGCTTCCGCTATACTCTCGTGCCTTGACCTATTTCAGCATATCGCTCGCCATACATTCCCGATATGATACGATTTACGATAGTATAGCGTGGTCTGTCACAGGCATAACTCCGCGGACACATTGTAATATTTAATTGTACCTGCTTTAATAGACTGAGCACAGAGTTAGACTGACACAACCATTGTTTAATCAGAACGGGTGGGTACTAGACCAGGTACACGAGTATTTGACATTTTTGAAGGCGTGGGAAAGAGGAACGGCGGCCATTGCCATTGCTTTGAAACCTCTCCCGCCTTTACAATTCATTAAATGAATTAATAGAATAAGTGCTGATCGTTATTCTATTCCGATACCTACCAATACTCATTTAAAGCCACACCGCTGATAGATCCATTGTCAGCTCTCCAAACGAACAATCAAATAGAAAAAGAAGTTACAACGGAGCTCTCAGCGGCAATACCATATACAGGGTTTTCCAATAAGAGGTGTTATTTTGATTGCCCGCAATTTCAATAGATGTTACTTTTGAAGCTGACATTTTTGACATTTGACAAGTTGAAACTACGCCATTAATAAAATGGAACGATACACGCTTCAACAACGCATTGAAATTATTAAAATTCACTTGAGTGAATCAAATGCAAATCATCTTGACTGATGAGGCCAATTTCCACCTCGGTGGCTAACAAGCAAAATTGTCGCATCTGGGGCTCGGAAAACCCAAGAGTTATTGTTGAAAAGTCTCTCTATTCTCAACGCGTGACTGTTTGGTGCGGTTTATGGTCCGGCGGAGGCTGGAGCAACAGTTACGGTGAATGGATCGCTATCGAGAGGTGATTAATGATTTTTTATGGCCGGAATTGGATGGTATTGATCTGGACAACGTTTACTTTCAACAAGATGGCGCTACGTGCCACACAAGCAACGAAACCATTGATCGTTTACGATTGAATATCAAAATAACACCTCTTATTGGAAAACCCTGTATTATATGTGTTGTTATTTGACGTCGATATCATAATCTACGTTCTAGGCATGCCGCTGATATATCAATCGTTGCATCTTACTCTTTCTCATAAATGACAAATATAATAGAAAGAGAGGTTACAACGGAGCTCTCAATGTCAGCACAAAAAATTTATATTATTTAATGTGACGTGGGTACCTATTAGGACCAGGTACAAACCTTCTACGTTACGGGCTAATAGAAGACAATGACGCAACTTTACTATGCAAATGATACAAGAGATCACCGCCCATCCTCTTAACTCAACAACTATGAATTCATAATGTGTCGTAGTGTGTATTATTGTAATTTAATACGAATTGAAGTAAAAGATTTTCCGGTCTTTTTATCTTCAAATTAGATGGTACACGGTTAATCAGAAAGAAAAAATTAAGAAAACTTAAAAGAAAAGCTGTAAAGAAAATCTATAAGGAAAATCTATGAAAAATAACAGGAAGAAAAGTTACGAAGTAAAATTTTCTTTCAACTGACAAATTCCGAGAATCGAAATTTGTACGTTACATCTACAAGAACTGAACGTTTTGTGTTTTGATGTTCAGCCTAACCTAACCTAACTGTTAGAAAGAGAAAACGTCAAGGTTTATATTCAAATATAGAAGTTAACCACAGAATAATTAAAATCTCTCCCTATATGAAAACAAAAGTTCCGACCAAAATTTGAGAAAAAATATGAAACCTTATGATTTTTTTATTATTTATTTCCATATGAAATCAAAGAATAGTCAGGTCCTATAATATTTCTAAAAAACAATTTTCTAAAAAAATTGTGTTTATTTCCAATTCCAAAAGCGTATTTTATCTCCTTTCAAAAACAATTTTTAATTTTCGGATACGTTTAGAAATATCACACTTATTTGTATTTTATTGAGAATACACACAAATTCTTTGACTTTCTGACAGCGCAAAAAAAACTGTTTAAAAACTGCAACCATGCGTTGCACAACGCTGACGTACCTAATGCATAGTTACACAAAGGTAGCAATCAACATACCTACGACATGTCCATGACTACTAAAACATAGGTAAAAAGTACATCATAATTTGAAAGGAATTCAGCACGCGTCGTAACAACTCCCACTTGCTAAACGCGTTTTGCAGACGACGCGACATTCCATAATCATTTTGTCGTATTATATGGGCTCAAGGAATTTCCGGCGTCAGTCATCAGTTCAGGTAAAAAAAACTTACTTCAAGCTAAAACTGATCCGATTCATAGAATAAACACCGAATATACCAACATAGTTGTATAATGACCAGTTTGTCAATCCCCAATATGAAGCGATCATGTAAACAGAGGCATGTGATTCATTCTTCACATAGCATAGACTTGGCCTATCAGAACTTTGTCAATGATCTGTTCAGACATTCTAGAATCAATACAACGCTCTGGGCTATGAAAACTTCAAGAGCAGTTATGAAATATGTAGCTATTAATTTCAAACCTAGAGATTTCAATAAAAATAAAGCATCGTTCGAGAATCGAATGTAGATTTGGTTCTTTGATTTTTTATTAATCTTAACCGACACTAATGTTGTTTTCACTGAAAGTTTTGTGGGAAGAGTTGATATTATCGACCTAAAAATTGTATCGATTAATTTTGAAGAATCGAACTTCACACATGAAACAGCAGGAAATCAGCATTATTGCAATCTTTTCCGGATGCAATCAGAACTTATTTCAAACATTTCTTCGAATTTACATTATCCAGTTGTTTCACGGAATATGAACGATTCATCAAATATCAAAGTTATTATTTCAGTTATGTGGAACAACTGGCCAGTGATACGGAACTTGAAAATTAATTTGTACTGTTTTTTTTTTCTCTCTCGAAAAAGATTAAGAAAAAATTACGATAATGAAGGTATTTTTATTATAATTTTAATATGACGAATAAATTTTCTGAGCATTTTTCAATTTCCCGCCAAAACGACATGTTCGTTTTTATTCGTGAATTCAGCGGCTTTAACGTCAAGCTAGGTAACATTGATGACAACCGTCTTACCAGATATTGGCGACTTCAATGTCATAGTGACGTTGTTGCCAATTGGAACCGTTTCAAAAGTGTAAGTAGAAATAAAATATTTAAAAAATTAAATCTTCTAAGTATTTTTAACGATATTCATAGTTTGTGAAAATATCTCATTGATCAAATTTGTGAAACAACCTGTCCTAAGAGAGTATAATATCTTCTCATTTCCGTGCTAGTCGAGAGCCTTACCCCTTGACCATGGAAGCCGTCTTACAAGAAAGAATACCACAAAGAGCACCCAAACATGAAAACTGGGTGAATCATGTATACAGTATATGGGGTGAATCATATACAAGCAAGTACTTTATTAACCATTATACTTGTTTGTTTATTTACCTGCTTTCTGAAAAGTTGCTTACCTAATTTATTTATTAGTTGTAAAAACTGCGTAGAGAACTTCGCACATAATTCCGGCACCAACCAACTTGACCTTTGTGTAGAATATAATCACTGTAGAGTAGTTATAATAATATATGTGCGGAAGTGGTTATCACGGTGACGGAAATACGAGTCACATCGAACATTATATGGAACACATATTTATAATAAAAACAATTATTTTCTCTTCTCAGAAGTTAATGGTCGGTGTCATATTTATATATGTAATTGCTAAAGAAGGAAAAAAATCGACGTAGGTTTTTATTTATATTTTTTAATATATTTCAGAATTTCCCTTTTCTTTTCGGTATTGATGATGAATGCAAATCTTGGAAGCAGAAATTAACCCAATATCCGATAGAGTTGAAACTCAGTAGGTATACTCGTTGTCGCTGGCAGTGTATTCTATCAAATTGGATGACATTTCGGCAGTTAATAGAAAATAACAGTCGGTCCTCCCCAATCGAGATTTGGCGTGTTGTTTGTTTGGCGTGACTCTGGTCCCTGGGGAAGAAGATTCAATCCTCAGTCAAACAAAATAAATATACTATTAAAAAACATCTATTAATAAGAATAGATTATTTTAATACATTATTTATATTGATTTGTTTTTGGGGCGATACTGAGAGTATCTTCTTTTCAAGTATTGAAACGTAGCTTGAAATGGCTTTGGCCGTGTTTTGAGTAGCCCGGTACTCCCCCAACTCCTCTTCCCCATCTCCTTCCCATCCCCAGTGCCTTCAGCCTCACTACATACCCAATTGGAGCCAGTGACATAGTGTCACTGGCTTCAGACGATTGGGAGCAGTTGGGCCTCTTGTGCTGATTTGAAACCGCGATCTTTGGCTAGCTAGTCGAGGCCATCAATCCTTACCTCATTGAAATTGTATTCCGTATATTGAAAACATCTATTTTATTTTATTAAAGTCTGGCGTTCAATCATTCAACATCGTTCCAAAAATACATTTGTTGATGAGGTGATTTATAAATCTCATTGTCAGTCATGGTGTTGTGTTTTTAAAATATTTTCTTCACGTTGCGTTTATCATTGATGCAGGTAAATAAATTATCTGATGAGTAACACAAAACATCCATACAACAGCCTTCCGAGAAAAGGTCGCTTTGCCCAGCTTACCTAAGTGTAAGCTTAGCGATGTATTAGGGCAGCGATGGTTAACCAAGGTTCCCCGGAACATCTGAGTGTTCCACGAACAAAATTAAACACATACCTACTAATAAAAACACTGTGTTTTTATTACACTTTGAATTGTACAAACTGTGTTTTGAATTCTTACTAATAAAAAATATTTTTAACTGGACTGCGAAAGAGCTGGCAACGTCGCATTTTGGCAAACTGACACATCAGATTCCCGTCTTGAAAGAGTTAGGTTATTTCTGACATATTATTTTGTTAATTGACAGAAATATATTTTTTTTAATAACATTTATTCCTTCTTCATATTTTGTATAGTGGGGGGATCAGGGGGGAACATCTAAGGCAGTGTGTCCGTCTATAGCTTCAAGTGTCGCCCTGTGGGCCTCATCAATCCCGCCGGGGAATGAATGTAGCGCTCATTTGTTGAACACATGTTCGGTGGTCTGCACCGCACCGCATTCACACATCGCCTATTGATGGCGGACAAGAGTTTACGAGGAAGTGAGAATTCAGGCTGTTTCTCAGTGACGTGCACGAGATGAGCATTTCTGAAGTCGGCCGAGTACCACTACAAGTTACAAGATTATCTTCCGAAGTGAGAGGTAATTATCAGAGGAGCCTCTCTCCTTCCTTCCAGAAGGGTTGTCGGAACTTCAAGCGGCGTGTAGGGTGAGAGACGATAATTGAGAAGAATATCACTGTCTTTTAATTTGTTATTCGTATAACCACGAGTGCTCGTGTCAATTACTAGAATATGAGTTGAGTGATTTAAGTTAGAGTAGTAAATTTCTAGCCCTCATTTAAAAAAATCATTCCTCTGAATTTGAATACTGAGACATATAAACTGATTATAGTGCTATAAAGCCAATGATTTCACCTATATTTTACCGCTTAACCTATATTTTTAGGATTTATAAAAAAAGTATTGAAAAATCGTAAATGCGCGAATTCAGCAAGTCTAAAATCGTATATGATGGAGTGCGATCACTCAAGAGGTTTTGCAAACTCGACGTAATATGCCGAAAATCATTCGAGTGGTTATAATGCCAGTTGAATAGTACCGGGATTATATTAAATCCACTTCGCCTTCTACTATACGATTAATAGATTAATTACGATTCAATTTTTACAACCTTACAAATGTAGGATTATTTAAGATATTGTGCATGTTTTTATGGCCTCAGTTATGTTTGTGTGTCGTTAATTTATCTTAAAATCGAATGTGTTCGAAATGTTTGTTTTAGATGTTTCTGACATTCACCCCTCAAGGGTGTTATAGAACAAAGAATAACCCTTGTTCACGTGGGTAAGAGGGAAGGCGAATTTACGTAATAATTTTATATAAGTAGACAAAATTTCCATTGTCAATGTGCATGCGCAATCTATTAAACGAATGTCAGTTCAGAAAGGCTAGGTCATTTTGATTATTTTTTTCCGGAATTCAAATTGGGATGAAGAGAGAAAATGTTGCGAACCCCTTACTAGGGGATTCGTGTGATGAAAGGGGTTCTTCTAGAATTTGAATATAATGGGACACTGTTGGCACCGGTGACACCATTATCACACAAAGAACGGGACACCCAGAACTTTAAACTTGTGGCTTGTGGTTAAGGCTGGAAAAAACCTTGTTCGTATTGTTATTTTGTTGTAATTTATTCATAAATAAAATCATATAATTACTTGGCACATTTTGATTATTTTGACAGCACTTTCGAGTGTCAAGTACGCAAAATGAACGCTTGAAGTATTTAGTTTACGGTTTTCACATCGCTATATACGATAATTAGGCCTGTTTCGTGATTCTAAAAGCTTGGCAAATGCATCTTAGATCAGGGACGAGTCGTGATCGTTCTGATTGGTAAACTCCATTTAGTTTATGAAAATATTTGTTTGTTATTTTATTTATTTTTATAATAAGTACTTTTCTCTGACAATCTACTTTATTGTCACTCATTAGTCATATGAGGTTTCAAACTCTTTACTTGTAAGATGGGCGTGCATTCAAAAGATTTTCCTAGCTAGTAATGATCAGAACTATATATTTTCCTGGTTGCTAATAATCAAAACCATATATTTTCCTAGCTGCTGATGATCAGAACCATATATTTTCCTCGCTGCTGATGATCAGAACCATATATTTTCCTAGCTACTAATGATCAGAACTATATATTTCCCTCGCTACTAATGATCAGTACTATATATTTTCCTATCTGCTAATGAGATATCTACAGACATAGATGTTTAACGAAGAGATTCAGCCCGATCCTCGTTTAAGGATCCTGAAAAACTGTAGATATTCTCAAATTCTTAGTTTTTTTGTGCAAATATAGAGTTGGAAAATCTTATATTTATTTTGCAATTATGTATCCTTTTGAGATAGAAAAATGAGAACACCGTGTTTGCTGAAGTGCGTAAAACTCTAAAACAGTGAAATATTGCGCAAAACCGAGTTAACGGGGCCAACTCTTAGACACGAACATTGATTTTCTATTGTATCTCCACTTCACTGTATCCCGACTTCAGACAGCCAGGGCAGACACAGCAGTAGCCACCCCCACCCGCCCTCTTATCTGGCATCACCCCCCTGCCTAACTACCCCTAACCCCCCCAGCAACATCACCCACCACCCCCGGCGACGGGAGGCAGACGGGGAGATGTCTGATCAATTTTAATACTACCTACGCGGAAACGGTAAATCGTTAACACAGTAATGGTTCGAATTCAATTTCATTCTAGTTATAATTCAATCTAGTTGTGGTTGTGACAGTAGAATAAATAATTCTAAATGTTGGTTAGTTTATATATATGTAAGTAAAAATGTAGGAAAATAAACTGTTTTAAAACAGTAATATTTAAATATTACAATTATTTTTTAAAGTTTCATTGTAGGGTTTAGCATTATTTGCTCTAGACGCGGCGCTGTTATCGATCGGCCAATAAATCGTTGACCAAAATTTAAAAAATGTATATTGTATAGTCAAACGATGTCTCCTTAAACGCTTCGCTTGACAACAGTTATTAGAGGGATATTATTGAAAAGAGAAAAAGCACGTTACAATAACAGAGTTATTTGGTCTCTTTGAATGTACTCTTATTCATTTACTAGCATGAATTATGATAATTTTATATATCATCTCCCCAAAATATTGCTAAACAACCTAAAAACGGGATTGCAGGCGGTTTCCTGATATTTTTTTAGTAAATTCCTAATATTTCGGAACACGTGCTCATGTACCTGCATTTGCCTTTAGGATTTTTATGAACAAGTGATCATTACATTTGTATTTTACTAAAAGTTTATTAGGAAACCTATCAATTCATTCGTTTAGGGGCAATCCCATGCAATCCCGTTTTTAACTGGATATAACGAATAACGTGTTCTATTTGTCTGCATTTTAAACTTACTGTGGTGATAGTAATAGATTTTCAAATATTGTCGGGTTATTGGTAATCCGGGAATGTTTGTATTTCTTTAATAAAAAAATAAATAAAATATTTAAGAGAATCTTAATAGATAACCAATATTCAATATTAGTAATTTTTCTTCGTGTACACTCAGCCAATAAGTTGGTGTGTCTTTACTTGTATTGTATATAGTATTTTCGAGTGTTCAAATTATTGATTCAATATTCCAATTTTACCAAATGTTTACCAACACCATAAAAATTTATTCAATTACCTAACGGGAAAAAACATCCCACTGAAGTGTTCTGTAGCCAGGCAAGGCGCGGGGGAAAACATTTTCATATTGAATATATTCAACATTTTCCAATACTTCCATCTCACATTTCCATCTGGGTTGTGTGAGACGTAACTGTCAAAAGTTAGGGGAAGAATGCGAACGTATTCCATACACACTTATACGCTATCTGAGGGTAAATTATTTATATTTCTGAATCTGAAAGAATATCGATTAGATGTTGGTATTATTATGTTTTCACCCCCTATAAGACGAATGACTAGTGGGTGATTGAGCACTTACTTCTCAATTCAGACATTGGTTTCGGGAAATGAATTTTCACCCTCACGACTTCAACCCCTCTTGAAAAGTTTCGTGATTCAACAAATCCGCTGCGTGTTGTATTGTATTGCACATATTAAATTCCTCTTCGCAGTATGCTAACATAGCCTAAGCTCTGCACTATTCCAAAATAAACTTATTAACCCCTAAAACCTTCGCTTTATAATAATAATAATATTTGGATGATTTGCATAGCGCCGTTTTTGTGCAAAATCACCTCAAGGGTGCTGTACAAATATATAATACATTTCTACAATGATCTATGTTACTAACTATGTATGGCGATAATATACAGTACAATACTTACCTGGTAGGTCACTTGAGATTAACACTTAATTAACATTATCTAATTGTTTATTGGCGAAATTTAGATACAGGATATAGGATATAATTGGAAAATTTGATATAACTGGACTTTCTTTCAGGATGATATATTTAATATAAGGGTATGACAGCTTAAAAAGGTAAGTTTTTAGTTTAGACCTGAATTCTGTTGGACTTGTTATGGATGTTCTTGAGGAAGTTTATTCCAAGCCTTCGGCCCAGATATATTTTTTATAAGGTAACTTTTGAACTTTGATTGAATAATAATGAATTATAATGCATATTTTACAATCTATCTCGACGTAAATCGATGTTACTTGTAGTAATTAAGTTGAAATGAAGTGTAATTTCTATAATCTGTGCCTATTAAAAGTGCGGCGGTTAAGGAAATATATACAAATAATAGTATTGTGTTCGCAGACATTTACCAGGAGATCTAATCAGACTCCAGGCGTTTCAGCCGCTGTCTATTGCTAGGTATTTAATTCTCTAGGCTAGAATAGACCGGTGCTATAAAAAGAATAAAACCAAGTCGTCTGATGTGTGTCTGCCGAGTGTAGACTTTACAGATACAGGCTACAGTCAGTAGTACCTACCGGACCGGGGAAACCCTCTTCACCTCCACTCGCTGCTTCTCGCTACTCGCATATTCCCAAACTGCCGGAAGGAAACGAAAATTCTCCAATACACATACATACTTAACTCGATTCGAGACTTACCCTTTTCCCGGGTTAGTCATGGGTCTCTGCTTAGTCACGTTATCGGGTTATCCTCATGTTAAAAATGGTTGCGTGAATTTCACTCATGGCATGGCGGATTATATCAAACGCGTCAAGTAAGCACTTTATATGATATTATTTACATTAGTTGATTACCAGAATGGAAAATATTTCAAAGAATATATAAAATCGATGCGATAAGAATAAGTAATAAAATAATAATTGGATAGTGTTTTTAACATAAAAAAATATTTTTTATACTTTTAATAGTTGTTAAAAGTTAATTTATTATCAATTAAGACAGGATAATATCCTAAAATAAGCTCAGAATACGTGTATTGGACAGATCTGCTGGTGAATTTGTCCTTGCAAATCAAATAAAGTGGGAATCTTAACGGAATAAGTGATGAAGTCGTGTAATATATATATTATGACGGAATTTAGGTCGATTTTGCCCTGGCAGGCCTAGAAATATGATCGTTAAGTGGGGTTTAAATTAATAATTTCTGATGAACGTATTACTAATCTCTATGTTTCTAGAGGGATCCTTTGGGAAGTAACTAATTCCTCAAAAGGTGAATATCGGTAATTTTAGAGTTAAAAAACGTTTTATAAAATTATCAAACCGTTTTACATAAAATATTTTTACTGTTTACTGTTTTTATTAATCTTAAATATAAATAATTTACATCCGTAGGGAACGATCTATAACTATACTATCGTTACGAATTCATCGGAATCAATTACAATGTGAGCCTTGAGCAATCCCTTATAATTTTTTTTTTTTTTTTTTAAAGAAAGACAAACATTCCCGGGTTACGAATAACCCAACAATGTGTGAAAATCTCCTACTACCACCACAGAAAGCCGAAAATGTAGTAATAGTCTTGTGTCGCTTTAATTGACTGAGCATAGCGAAGTCATGTTTTAACTCGACCGTTTGGTTTTTCATCTACCTGTAAATTTGTTTGCACGTTCCGTTTGCAGTTTCGAAAACCTGCTGCATCCGCTTTATTATTCAAGCAAGCCTTACTTTTATATGAAGGCTATATACTAAATGGCTAATTTTGACTGCGCTTTTTAATATGAAAAAATAACTGACATTTAAATTATGACATTTCTTTAGACACATTGTATAATTCCTTGAGTATTTTTTTTAATTGCTGCGTAAGATGTTTATGGTTTATAATTAAATAGGTTGGAATTTAATATTCGTACCTTTCACTTAATTCGTGACTCAGCTAGCGCATTTTTCTCACATTGCAGCATTATGTTTAATAGTGAAAATACTGGAGCATTGAAACATTCTGCACGTGCTGCACTGTTGGTCAAAAGCTCGACCTCTCCTTTTTTTGTAACCCTTGTTTTGAAAACGAAATTTTACATTAATACGTGGCTTGGGTTAGGAGTCAATGAACCTCGCTAAAGGAGAATTAGTTATAAAAACATAATAAATTCATGTTTTTAAATATATTTAATACTTTTATAATTAAATTCCTCCCGTTTGGAGGGTGTCAAAGAAGTTTAACCCTCGTATGTTGGTTCCAATCAATAGAGAGTCTCGTCTTCCCCACTCTTCCCACAGCCTCCGGCGGAGATTCATTGATCTCACCGAGCGCTGGGGAAAATATCATGAAAAACCAAACAAGACGTGTGAACATTGAAGATTATTACATGAAAAATCCATCTTGAATATATCCCAACCAGATAACCAAGCCTGATAAATCTTATTTTTAAAGAGAAGGTAAAATAAATTGCAAGAAAATAAATCGAAAATATGTTTATTCCGAGGTAGACAAAAAGGTGTAAGTATAAAACGCAACTAGAAAGAATGGGTACAATATTTTCCTCCAAGTATAGTTACAATATTTTCTTCCAAGTATCGATACAATCTTTTCCTCCAAGTTTAGGTACACTCTTTTCTTTCAAGTATAGTTACAATCTTTTCCTCCAAGTATCGATACAATATTTTCCTCCAAGTATAGGTACAGTCTTTTCTTTCAAGTATAGTTACAATCTTTTCCTCCAAGTATCGATACAATCTTTTCCTCCAAGTATAGGTACAGTCTTTTCTTTCAAGTATAGTTACAATCTTTTCCTCCAAGTATCGATACAATCTTTTCCTCCAAGTATAGGTACAGTCTTTTCTTTCAAGTATAGTTACAATCTTTTCCTCCAAGTATCGATACAATCATTTCCCCCAAGTATAGGCACAGTCTTTTCTTTCAAGTATAGGTACAATCTTTTCCTCCAAGTACAGGTACAATATTTTCCTCCATGTATAGGTACAATCTTTTCCTCCAAGTATAGGTACAATCTTTTCTTTCAAGTATAGGTACAATCTTTTCCTCCAAGTATAGATACAATATAGTTGAATAAAGTAGGAGAAGGGAAAACATGGAATAGAATAATAGGAAGTCTACTATCTTAATATATAAAAATCACGTGTCACCGTGTTTGTACGCGCTAATCTTCGAAATCGCCCAACCGATTTCAGTGAAATTTTCTAAATGTGTATGGTTGGTTCCAGCTTGAAATATAGAATAGTTTTGGACCTGAAAGGTGTCGCTGTTGTAGAGTGCTAAAAAATTAATAATAATAATTTTTTCTTCCAAAAATACATATAAACACAAATTCTAACTTCCCTACATAGAGGGCGGTCTGTGGCAGGACGACGTCTGCCCAGGCCCACTAGTATATACTATGATATGCAGTAATGCACAATAGTAATGTGAAGTATTATACGAAATCCACATATATTATCTTGTAGTATGACGCAAATGTGAATGGTAGCAAAAGTCGGGGACGCCCGGGGAAGACATGGCACGATCAAGTGAATCAGATACATGTCAAGAGTCAGAATAATAGAAGAGTATGTATGAGAAGATGTATAAATGAGAATGAGGCAAGGAGTGTGTCAAGACCGAGTTGTTTGGCGGTCCGTCCTCTCTGCCTACACCGGCGTGATGGTTAGTTAGTTAGTTAGTGTAATAATATAAGTATAATTTTTTTAGCGTAGTTTCGTGAAAAAATTCCGTTTATTTTTAGTGCAAAAATGGTTACATGGCAACTCGTGACAGTGGAAATTCAACACACTTTATAAATCATTAAAAGTGATAAATCTAACCCATCGTAACTTATTTAACTTATTTTTCATCACTTTTCATGACTTTATATTACTCTCCAAAGGTGTGTTGATTTCCACGGTCCTGAGTTGCCAGGTTACCGAAATAATACCCAATCGATTCTTAGAAGGTGATCTAATATTACCTAGATATTATTGGCCCAATTTTTACCGTTCATATGAAAATATCATGTATGTATTTCAAACTAAGCCCGGTGTCCCACGGGTCTGCGGTGTCCTACTGCGCAGTGTCTTGCAGCATTCGGTTTATGTCGATTGCTTACCGACCCGTGGGACGACGGGACAAGTGTTTTCATAGATGTTTCCTTTTATATTTCATAAAATCGATATAATTAAAAAAATATTAATTATTACTCTAAACTGTTCATTTTGTGTATTTCTTTTCTTCGTTAGCAAATTTTTATTCTGACTAACTGACCATCATGGAATTTGCACAGCTTTTCCAGTAATTTTATTGATTTTCTCAGCACAGCTATTTTTAACTTTCAATATAGATTTTATTGTATTATTGACACGACACTATTTTATTTTAAATGTTCAATTGTACTTCTGAGGCAATTAAAAGGCAGGTGGTGTAACTATTGTAAGATATCTATACAATTATATTTTCGGAAATCTTTATTATCTACACGTACCTCGCCGACACGTGCCGACATTTTCCTTTTTTCCAATGAACTTTCCAGACTGTTGGAAGGTCCAAGTTTACAAATTGTCCATTAAGCAAGGGGAGAGCGGGGTTGGTAGTCTGAACAGGGCTATCAAACACTGGCCCACTGCCACGTCACTAGTCTCCCCTATGTTCCCCGAGCACTGTTGTATCTAGGGTTACCACAAATTAAAAATAAAAGCAAAAGGAGGACCAACTAAATTTGAAATACAAAAATGAATTTCAAAATGAAACTGAAATATGCATACTTCGTTACGAAAGAGAACTTTAACTTTAATATAATTATTGCAGTCTGATTCTAGTAGATAAAACATAAAATATTTCAAAATTATAATAGGTATTAATACTAATTGGAAACCCCAAATAAATTCAACTACAGATGGAAAGAGAAAATTAATTTTCATATAACTTACATTAGAACTTATTAAAAAAAATACTTTGCATCCATGGGTGTTCCTATAACTCATCAATATAACCACTTTTGAAAAAATAAAATGTATTTGTATATTTTCAAGAAAAAAACCTAAAATATTTTTAAACACTCAATGAATTCGAATTCATTCCATAACATTATATTTTCTTATTCTTATGTGCAAATTTATTATATTTTTTGTTGAAATGTGAGATATACTATTTTTAGCTGATTTTATAAATTATAAACTATCTCATTTAAGGTAGATATCTCATGCACCGATGAAATAAAACAATTTATTTTGAGATATTTTATATTAAGCACGTAAATAGTGTTAACAACCAACTTATTTTATTATTCATGTGTTTTTGTAATTTTATAAATTGTTATTCATGTCTCTGTATACTTATCCTTCCTTTGTTTAAACGTTTAATTTTCTTTCTAAATCACTCTAAGTACAGTTATTTTTATATTATACACACACCACTAGCACCACAAGCACCGCAAGCACTAGCTTACATTAGAAACACAAACCACAAGCGCCACAAAAACAACATAAGCCACAAGCACCAGCTTAAATTAGGAAAGAATATAATAGTGCACAAAAATGTGCACCGCAAAAATTATCTAATACATGTAAAAGAAAAAAAAAACTAATAAGTAAATAAAAATTATGTTCTAAAATACCCAATATCGATACATTATATAACACATAATCAATGCACACATAGAAATGAGTGATGAGGACACGGTTAACGTCCACAGCAAGCATTACAAGCAATAGATAATTAATATACCTACATTTAGATTAAAACAAATAAAATCAGTTTTATTGGGTATTTCGGCCTCAAATCTAAAATTAAGTTGTGTATGAAAAATGCCATGCAGTTTTTACTCTAATGGTTAAATGCGACGTTCGTTTAATTTACGTATTCATATTTCACGTGTTTTGTACGTATAAAAAACTCAATAACTTCAAGAAAGGCACACAAATTCAAGATTGTATCGGTGATTCAATCCAATACTGATTAATTTGTATACCTTTATTAAAAGAGTTAAGTATTTATTCATATTCATATATTGCGTATGTACGGGCGTGAATAAAAAAAAATCGTCTTAATATTTATTGTAAAGCATAATTTTGTAAGTAATTAAATTAACGGCATCTATAAATCATGAGATTAAAATCATATGTAGATTTTAACCTCAAATTATTTTTTTACTTAAAAATCGAAATCACAATAAACCCCTCCCCCTCCCCACAGTGAGTCTACTTTGCTCCTTCTTAGTCATTGAGCATCTTGAAATGGAGACAAAACTAGGACCTTTTCTGTAATGGGTGGAGGATATTATTTGCATGCGAAAAAGGACGAAATTCCCTCCTTTTGTTTAATATTTGACCGGTCGGTATCTGATTTGACATTGCGTTTGGGTCCCACCGTTGGGCGTAGTGTGTTCAATTCCTCGGCTGGCTAAGTCCTCCATCACAACACAAGCAACATTTTCCGCTTACTGTGGTAGTAGTAGGAGATTTTCAAATATTGTCAGGTTATTCGTAACCCGGGAATATTCCAAATTTTAAAAAAAATCTTGTAGCTGGTAGCCCTACCTGCACCCCTCGCTGGGGACAGGATGAATCACCCACCTCGGGGGAAAGAGGGAACCAACCCTCGCAGAATAATACAAAGCCAATGTCAAGGTCATCTTATCACATCTGTACGAAGACAGCTGATTGCTGATTCACCAAATTAGAGAGTGAAATTATTTTTATAAATAAAAAGTTGTACACCTTTCATCTCATACGACTTGACTGAATAGCTATAGCCAGTTTACATGTGACCTTTTTGCGATTTTTGTAGACGTTTTACTGACAACTTTTTCAATGGAAAAAAGGTTAATTTTGTTTCTGTATCTTTTTCTTAAATTAATATCTACCCAATATCCAAATTAATATCTTTATAACAAATTAAAATTACAAATTAGTGCTTACTCTATAAATAAAAGTGAGAATTGATAATTTACTAAAATCCTGTTAAAAACGGAATAGCATGGCACTTCCTAATAAATTTAGTATATTCATAACATATCGGAACATGTGTTCACGCAAATGCGTTTGTCCTGGTAAACAATAACGAAATGCGAAAATACAGGGTTTTCCAATAAGAGGTGTTATTTTGATATTCAATCGTAAAAGATCAATGGTTTCGTTGCTTGTGTGGCACGTAGCGCCGTCTTGTTGAAAGTGAACGTTGTCCAGATCAATACCATCCAATTCCGGCCATAAAAAATCATTAATCATCTCTCGATAGCGCAATCCATTCACCGTAACTGTTGCTCCAGCCTCATTTTCGAAAAAGTAAGGTCCAATGACTACGCTGGACCATAAACCGCACCAAACAGTCACACGTTGAGAATAGAGAGGCTTTTGAACAATAATTCTTGGGTTTTCCGAGCCCTAGATGCGACAATTTTGCTTGTTGACGAAGCCACCGAGGTGGAAATGGGCCTCATCACTCAAGATGATTTGCATTTGATTCACTCAAGTGAATTTTAATAATTTCAATGCGTTGTTGAAGCGTGTAAGTTTCTACTTGTCAAATGTCAAAAAAATGACAGCTTCAAAAGTAACATCTACCGAAATAGCGGGCTATTCAAAATAACACCTCTTATTGGAAAACACTGTATTATAATTTTTATGAACACGTCTAATCGTATAATCGTCATAACACATTCGTTTTTTTACTGATTATTAGTAAATCTGTCAATTAATTCTTTAAAAGCCTGTAGTCCCGTTTTTAATCGGAATACGAATAATTTGAAGAGATTTTAATGTGCAAAATTTTACATCAGTAAGTTTTCTCGTGTATCTACTGGAAAAAATATATTTCACGATTTGCATTTAAAGAATGTTTGAATCATTTCTGTATATATAATATAGGTATTAGCTAAAGACACCGGTTTTGCCCGGGCTCTACATAAATATGAAATTATTGAAAAACCTTTTTTTTTTTCAAAATAAAATTGAGGAAAACAAAAATAAATTCAGAAACAAAATAGAGTTTTTCGAAATCAGACTTGGCCAGTGACCTTGCTCTTTTTTCATCAATCTCGGAATAAAACTGTAGATATGTATAAAAAATCAAACAAACGCCGCCCGCCCGGTGTCCGCAACATGGCCGCCCATCACAGACACACTTCTTTTTATAAAAACATGGATAACAGATTAAACCACATTTTACACAATTATCGGTAAGAGATAAATAGTACCTAACCATAAATGCAACTACCTACATAGATATTTTGCATCACGATGACAAGACGTTTTGGTAAAATATTTATTTTTTTAATTAAGAAAAATATATAATTGTCTATGGTGACCAAATATAGTCATAATTTTTAATTTCGTGACTTCTTAGTTATCATAAACGTTAATCTGAAGCGTTGCGATAATAATTAATGATTATTGATATGTTTGTTAAATTATTCTCTGTTTTACCAAGGTTTACACCAGAAAACAATAAAATGATAATTTTTATCATTAATTACGATTACCCATCATCATTCTACGACGCAGGTAATAATCATTATTTGGAGAATTAACATTCAATAGTTTGTTATTATCGTGACGGCGAATCAGGTGTAGGTTTTTCAGGTAAAATAAAAAAAATAACACAGATAAGATTGGTAAAATATAATCTATAACCGATTCTATATGAAATATGACTGATTAGTGATAACTTACTCGTTTCGGAATGTAAGTTGTTGATAAATATCTCCAGTTATTTTTATTACGTAGGTAAGTCACATTTTCATGTAGAAAAAACTCTTGTAATTTTTGTGATTTATTGCAAATTTCAGAGCGAAACCTTTTTTTAACTATGTACACGAAAAAAAATGACTATCGATAATTTACTAAGAATCTCCTCCAATATTTAGGTAATACCCGTTAAAAACAGGATTGCAGGCCGTACAAATAATTAACAGGTTTCCTGATAAACTTTTAGTAAATTATATTGTCATGATGTCGGAACACGTGTTCATGAAAATCCGAAAATTTTTCTAATGTTTTTGCAATTCGTAATTTACCAATAGTTGTGAGCAAACCTGTTAATTCATTCGTAAGGCCTGCAATCCTGTTTTTAAATGGAATTATCGATAATTTAAAGAGATTCTTAATAAATTAGCAATAATCATTTTTCTCTCTGATGTATGGCAATGAGGCATGGAACTGACATAGGAAGGACAAAAGTAGACTGAATGCTGTAGAAATGAGATCCCTGAGGCGTATGTGCGCTAAAACCGTGTATGATGGTGTGAGAAATGTAGAGATTCGCAAAGAATGCAAGGCTGATTGATGTAAGCGTAGTGAGTACGATTAAGAAAGGGACGCTCAGGTGGTTTTGGCATGTAGAGCGAATAAATGAAGAAAGGAATGTAAGGAGAATATGTGACGCAAATGTGAATGGTAAAAGAAGTCAACGCCCGAGGAAGACATGGCATGATCAAGTAGAACAGATACTTGAGTAGGGCCAAGTCAAGAGTCTGAATAATGGCAGAGTATGTATGAGACGATGTATAAATGTGAATAAGGCAAGGAATGTGTTCCAAGACCGAGTTGTTTGGCGGTCCATCCTCTCTTCCTACCATTGCGGTAAATAGATTTATTAGTCTTATGATGTAAAAAGTTTAAAATCAATCCAGGTGGTTAAATTGTATAGTTTTTTAGGCTTCAAATCAGGACCGTTTTGAAAAATTATCTGCAACGAAAGTGTTACAGATATTAAAAAATATTCTGCAATGAAAGTGTTATAGATATTAAAAAATATATTTCTACCATAAATATCCAAATTATGTCTATGATTTCCACCTACCTACGTCTCGCAACATCCCTAAATTTCCTAACGCCTTAGCTCATCGCAATTGGTCCTCTGATGCTATAATAAGTAGTCTCGACAACTTTTTATGTACATGCCGCACAAGAGTCCCAACTGGTCCTTGCTACTATTGAGACTATTTCATCCTGACTTCGGGTATAATGGTAAGGGGAGGAGAAGCAGATGGGGAAGAGGAAGGTGGGGAGATACCTGGCTATTGGGATCTGATTATATTTCGACGGCAAACAAACCTCCACTATCACTACCTGCCCTAAATCCAGCTTCGTAAGAACAATGCAACTACACAAATAAAATACATTATCTGCATTCCCTTCTTCTAAGAAGTGAACATTACTAATTTGACGAATTTCTACCCATATGATACACGTAATACCTAATTATGAGTTCGATATAATGTATTTATGTTGCTTTACCTTTAATTTTCTATACCGCCGCATCCCTCTAACATCGTGTAAATAATTATGTAAAAACATTTCTAAGTCTTCATCGGTCTTCTGATTTATGTACCTACATCCTTATGTTTACATAAATTGTTTCCATGATAACTCAACGCACAATTACAATTCAAAACACCTATTACCATTTCATAATTACATTATGTCACTTTTACATCCTAACCTACAAATCTATCTTATACAACCTATTTAACCTAGTTTTTGTTACATCACTTTTCATGACATTATATAACTCTTAAATGTTTGTTGAATTGTAATTTTGATGAGTTATTCGGTCACCCGTTAGGTTATCATTACTTAGTAAGTAATTACACTAATTACCTATGTATTATGTTCTCAAAACTATCTAAAAGCCCATCTGGGCGTAAGATCAAATAAAATGACAAGATGGACAATGAATGAAAGTTTAAATTAGTATGCTCGTAGAAAAATGTCAGATCACAATTTTACTGATAATATCATTACATAATAATAAATCCTAAAAACATAAGTATTATACAGAAAATATCGCGTACGTTCACATGCCTAAATAATAATAACAAATTAATCAGGCAATTTATGTTATTAGATACATAAAATGACCCAAGAACCATATTTTGCATTCAAGCACAATAATACTACGTATTATATTAAATACTTCCAATCGGAAAAATAATAACAAACAAGAAACATTTTCTGTATTTTTATTTATCGAATAATTAAAAAAATGAAACCATACAATAAAATGATCGGGGGTATTAAGACAATTTGGTAAGTAAAAGTGGGTAGGTACCTACTAATAATACTTCTGACTAACTAACTATCCACTACGCCTTTTTTAGGGGTAGGCAGAGAGGACAAACCACCAAACAACTCGGTGTTGGCACACACTGCGCCTCATTCACATTCATACATCGTCTCATACATACAACTATTCGGTTCACTTGGTCGTACCATACATATCTTCCTCGGGTGTCCTCAACTTCTAGCATTCACATTCGCGTCGTAGGTATATTCTCCTAATAATATTAACTGCAAATAATAGTATTTATACATATACTGATACTTCCCTAGCTACCTACCTTCGTACCTGATTAGATGTGGTAAAAAAATACATTTTGAGTCGTAGTAGTTAAGTACCTAATCGAATTTAGTATGACGACGTTAATTTTATGGTTAGTGGTTTGTTATCAATTTGGTAGGCAGGTACTTTCATAATTTATGGGAGATTCTTTAATTTTTGCCTCTAACAAGCATGTAGATACCTAACTACCTAATATTCCTAATAACTACCTACTAGGTACCTACCTACCTACCCCGCAACAAGTTTGTAGGGTTCTTCATTGATAATATATAATACATATATGGTCGAGGTAAAAAGGAGAACCTGAATCTATCTATAAAATCTGGGCAGGTTGACCTTCGTTGTTTTATTTTTTCTCTCATTGGGGGAGACATACCTACTCATTGAAATACATTTTTAAACTACACCACAAGCATAGAAATTGAATGTCTATGACCATTTCTAGGACACAATAATGACGCAGGTTAGCGCAAATTCGCCGATTGCGTGATACGATTTCCGATCATGTTCGAAGAATATTGATGCTGATAATATTCAAACAACATGACCATCCACAATCGCCGCGGTGGTGGTTGCTACGTAGGTACTACCAGCTACCGGGTAGTTGGTACCTGGCTAGATAAGTCTCACAGCATCTGGCTATAGTAGTAGTGAACTTGTCCCTATCAAATAGTACAGGTACAAATAATAATAATCTCTGAGCCACGCCGGGTTTCACTACTACTATCACAGTACACACGTATATCAACGATATCACCGAGGAACCGAGCATGCCTAGTCTCGACCAATCGCGAGCCTGTATTTTCTTTATGCCCATATATGGTAATGCTACCGGCTCGACGGCAGTGGGGGAACCGGGCGAGTTCATTATTCGAATCTGAGGGGTTTTATTTCAAACATATGATTTAGAAAACGATGAAACAAAGGCGGCCGACATTCTAATGCGTCATTAATGCCCGTCATTTTAGATTTCAACCTTCTTCCACATAGGTTTTGAGGGATTTGGACAGGTAAATTAGATATTTTGTAGCAATTTCCCGTCGGCGTCCCCCGGCGAGTCCAACGGGCGTAGGAGACGATTGAATCAACCGGCCTGTCCCACTTGCGACATTATTCGCGCGTGGTCCGCTTGTGTTCTAAGGAGACTTCGGTGAGTAATTTATTTAATATAATATTTTATGTAATAATCTCTTATTTGGGTGAATTTAGGGGTTTTTGTGTGTATTATATTGTAACGCTTCGCGATGTGATTATTATTTGACAAGTAAAAAAGTAATGCGTGAGATTCTGGCAGGACGCCAAGGGGTGTGTGATAAGCGATGGCAAGTGGTTGTACCGGCTTTCCTTGCTGCCGTGGAGTAGACTGATAATATTGGTCGTCTGCCAACTGCTGCAGCGGGCTTTCGTCTCGGTTATTTGCACATTTCGTTGCGTTGGGATGTCCGCCCCACCGCTGTCAGCCACGCAAAGATGATACCTTATTTGTACATAATGGTTGCCGGCTAGCGGAATATGTATCGCAATTCCATTGACCGGGTTTTTAATCGGCACGAGGAATGGTCGATACGGCCCGCTGGTTTCTCGCGTCTCATGTCCACGGCTCGCCTTGTCATTACGCTCTTTTTGTGAATCATACGAAATGTATAATCTCGCGGTTATCAGTTGGGGAAAAGCGTTGTGCGGTATCTCCATGCTCAGCTCGGTGCGGGAGGGAGAGGGAGAGACCTCGCGGTGCATTGCATGACCATATATGGTAAAGACGCTCGCCATTGGTCGGGACCGGCTGGAGGGGGGGCGAGATAAGCGCGCATTTATATTGTCCCAACAAGGCATTTTGCATCATTCGTGTTCGAGTTCTAGTGTTGTGAGCATTGTGCAGTATCCTACGGGCTGTGCAATCCGACTGATATTAATTTATTGTTAACTAATTAATCCAATGTAAGTTCAATTTCTAAAAATCTACAAAAAATAGTCTAGCGTTTTCAGAAATCTCGTTTAGTGTCAAGTGGTGTTGTTTCTGTGTGAAAACAAGTGTCTGAATCCCAGGTGGTCGTCACCTGGCAAGTTAAGTCAGTTGGTGTAATCCGCTCCAGATAATTCTATGGGCGTATCGAATTGTGCAAATTGGATTACCAGAATCTAAATCGTCTCCGGGATACGCGAAAGGGATCGTATAATATCCGTTAAATAGAAAGTTAAAAAAATGCCGGTTCCTTTGGGCGTCGGGGCGTGGTATCAAGTGCGTAGCCGTTAGAATTTAAACTGACAAACCGGCTTGACAGTTAGTTGAAATGTGAAAATAAGTCAAACTCTCTCGAGTATCTTAACCCACCAGAAGAAGCCATTTAAATTATAGCCGTTTAATTTAAATAGCCTGGTGGCATTTTGGCCGTGGAAAGATCGCGAAATTATATCGATTTCTTTTAAGTGTCACGTGTAGGTAGATAACCTCGGAGTTTGCAAGGAAATTCTTGCCAATTTAACTAATTAACTGCTTAGATAACTTTCAACAACCTTCAAGTTTATTTTTTAAATTTAATTAATCAGCTGTTTTTATTTATTCGAGTTAGATTCGGATAAGACATTTGCTATGCGTCAGATGTTTTGATTCGATTTGATTATTTGCACAATACAGTATTACTTTCTCCAACTAGTAAACAGAAACACCTAACGGACTTTACATTTTATTTTATGAGCTTATCATTTTATTTGAATACAAATAAAAATAGGTCATTGACATTACGATTTCTAGTCGGTCATACCCACGGTCTGAAATATCTTTTCATTCATTAATGATATTATATTAAGAGAATGGTTAATAGTAATTATTGTTATCATTATCATAATTTATTTTTCAGTGTCACCGTTCACCCATTTTATGATTTTCATATGAAATGTTGCGCTTTCAGCAAAAGTCTAATGATGTTTATCTTTTGTTCACAGACTAACTCAAAATGTGTGACGAAGAAGTTGCCGCCCTGGTGGTAGACAATGGATCCGGAATGTGCAAGGCCGGTTTCGCCGGAGACGACGCTCCTCGCGCCGTGTTCCCCTCCATCGTGGGTCGCCCTCGGCACCAGGGAGTCATGGTCGGCATGGGCCAGAAGGACTCGTACGTAGGAGACGAGGCCCAGTCCAAGAGGGGTATCCTCACCCTCAAGTACCCCATCGAGCACGGTATCGTCACCAACTGGGACGATATGGAGAAGATCTGGCACCACACCTTCTACAACGAGCTGCGAGTTGCCCCCGAGGAGCACCCCGTCCTGCTGACGGAGGCTCCCCTCAACCCCAAGGCCAACAGAGAGAAGATGACCCAGATCATGTTCGAGACCTTCAACACCCCCGCCATGTACGTAGCCATCCAGGCTGTCCTCTCCCTGTACGCTTCCGGTCGTACCACCGGTATCGTGCTGGACTCCGGAGATGGTGTCTCCCACACCGTGCCCATCTACGAAGGTTACGCACTCCCCCACGCCATCCTCCGTCTGGACTTGGCTGGCCGCGACTTGACCGACTACCTCATGAAGATCCTCACAGAGAGAGGATACTCTTTCACCACCACCGCCGAGAGAGAAATCGTGCGTGACATCAAGGAGAAGCTGTGCTACGTCGCCCTGGACTTCGAGCAGGAGATGGCCACCGCCGCATCCTCCTCTTCCCTGGAGAAGTCGTACGAGCTTCCCGACGGACAGGTTATCACCATCGGAAACGAGAGGTTCCGTTGCCCCGAAGCCCTGTTCCAGCCCTCATTCCTGGGAATGGAAGCGTGCGGAATCCACGAGACCACTTACAACAGCATCATGAAGTGCGACGTGGACATCCGTAAGGACCTGTACGCCAACACCGTGCTGTCCGGAGGAACCACCATGTACCCCGGCATCGCCGACCGCATGCAGAAGGAAATCACCGCCCTGGCCCCATCCACCATGAAGATCAAGATCATCGCTCCCCCGGAGAGGAAGTACTCCGTATGGATCGGAGGTTCCATCCTGGCTTCCCTCTCCACCTTCCAGCAGATGTGGATCTCCAAGCAGGAGTACGACGAGTCCGGCCCCTCCATCGTGCACAGGAAGTGCTTCTAAACAACACCCACCCCACCACCCCCACCCTCGTATTTATGATTCACGCTCTTGTGTAATGGCGGCGCTATGTTAGTAGTCGCCCCCACCAGGAACCAGGATGGCCGCGCGTTATTTATCAGCCAGCTCAAACCAAGCTTACTCTCTTCGTCATTTCTTGTAATTGTAAGATATTATTAAATACATTTTATTATAAAGTGTGGAGTTTTGTATTGAAAGGAAATACCAACACCTTCGCAAGTCTGCCGTGATGAGTAGTTATTTATTTTTGTAATTTAATTTAATTCTCAAGTATTAAATTGGCTCCCCGGAGCGTCATGGAAGTGTTTGCACTTACGCCAAAGCTTTTTTTTGTATTTTTCGTACTAGCTGAACAAGACTTACTACTTATATTTTCAAAAAAAAAATAAAACATAAAAATTGTAAAATAATCTGTATTTTTGTCATGCCCGATCCAATCCTTACACTCTTAACCCTTTATCACCTTATTTGTGCACCACTTCTATTAATTTACCGACATGACGTGCTTCTTTCCATTTCATAAGTGAAAGAAATGTCAAAACGTAACTTGACTGATTGGAAAAATACCGATCGAAAGTGAAGGGAAATTTTTTGTTCCCCTTCAGTAATGAAGGCAATGAAGGGTTAATTGGAGAGAGGTGGTTCGGAAGTTCTGAGAAAATGACTCGTTATTTTATAATGGCATCCGTGCAGATTTCCAGTACTTTGAAAGAAATAAGAGTTACTGAATAAGTAAGTTGTCATTGTTTGAGAGTACGAAAACAGTGCGATGTAGTTATGAATGGTAAATACTTTCTGAAGTTGGGATGATGAGTTTGTGTATTTGGGAAGTATGTTTATGCAGTTGAAGCGTGATGAATAAGATTAGGAAAAGGACGCTCGGATGGTTTGGGCAGTAGAGCGAACGAAGAAAGGAATGTGAGGAGAATATATGATGTGAATGGTAGAAGTCGGGGTCGCCCGAGGAAGACATGGCACGATCAAGGCAATCAAATACTTGAGTCCGGTCATGTCAAGAGCCAGAATAATAAAAGAGTATGAATGTGAATGAGGCAAGGAGTTTGTGCCAAGACCGCGTTGTTTGGCGGTCCGTCCTCTCTGCCTACCCCTGCGTAACGGCGTGATAGTTAGAAAACAATTATGAATTGGAAAGTAAGGATAACTTCATTTGTACTCTTTTCCTAAAAGTAGGTTTGCAGGATAGAGTGCAAACCAAGGATTAAATGGGTTTTCATGTCTGCGCATTCAGCTTGCGGTATTCCATCTTCAAGCGTAAGAAGAGAAAATAGGCATTTTTTCGATATACCTACAAATATATTTTACGATTGCCTCAAAATTGGGTGGTATCTTTCGAATTCTGATGCCGCGTCACAATGCAATTGCAATTTAACGTCCAAACAATTCGCGTTGCGTTACATGTTGCAATACACGAGACTGGACGCGGCTTAAAAGAACCTTTCCATTTCGAAAAAAGTTTTTTTGGGGCCAATATTAGGGTCCTTATAAACAGGAAAAAATTTCCGCGAGCCTTGCCACGAATTATGGAAAGGGACAAAGCAACCCAACAACAAACAAATACTCTCAATATCGCCCTGGTAAGACAACCATTCAGAATCTAAATATTGCTTGAAATTCTATGCTACGAAACTATACAATGCTCAAACAAACAAAAAATAAAGGGAATGAATAGATTTAAAACAAAAGTAAAAATATGGCTGAGAGAACAAAGTGATAATCAACTTTCAAACATTATGAAGATGATGTAAAAACAACATGAAACTAAATTTAAATTGACAAACAGTTTATTTTTCAACAAGTTCTGCTGTAATTATTATTATAACTATGACAGTTTAATAATGCCTTCAGAGGGAGAAACAGCTGTTACTAGTAGTAATAACACTGCAGAACTTGTTTAAAAATAAACGGTTTTTGTAAATTTAATAATAATATTGAACACATAAAAAAAAGAATATTAAAATTAAGTTCTACAAATGAAAATGATATCAAAAATCTGTTAGCGAAAAATTTAGAAAATACACAGATTTAGGAAATGAAATAAAAAGAATTTGGCATTCTCAGACTATAAAAATATTACCATTCGTTATTTCGGCTACTGGCATTATACCTAGCTCTCTTATAATTAAAAATTTAGGCGTATTAGATCTATCAAAAAAATTATATATAAAGATGCAAAAGTCGGTCATTTTGAATACATGTAGGATAACAAAAGATTTTTTAAATATTTATGTTGAGGGATCAGTAGGATTTATAGGCCCTGTTAGAAGTTCTACCGAGCCGAACCCTCTGATATGAAAATATCTGGAGTCGGTGAATTATTTTCCCATTTGATCTCTGGTGAGTTGACGTGTTGTTCTTGTATTGTTTTGTATTTATTTTGCTTATATAATGCACTTACATAATGTTGATTGACTAGATGATCATTTGTGGAAAAGTGAGTGGAAGGGTTAAGTTTTTCCTTTGGGGAAGATTTAACCCGGACAACTAAATCGGAAGTTTTAAAAAAAAAAAAAAATTACTTATTTATACAACCTACATCAAGCATAAACTTGGTTTAAGTACTTCCAAATCCAAACCTTCTACCACACAACATTCCCTTGATTCGGAATGCTATAATTTATGTGCAGCTCATTCCAAGTGGAAGATGCTATCAGTATCGCGTTGGTCAGAAACCATCACTTAGAATCGAAATGGCTTTAGCCATGTTTTTTGAGTAGATCTGAATAGCCAGGTACTTCAGAACCTTCTGCTTCCACACTCCCTACTTCCTTCAGCCTCACAACAATAACCTGGTTGGATATGCCAATCAATCAATCACATCTCTAAATAGTATAAAACAAGTCACTGTCCGCGTCTATCTGTTTGTGGGCTTAGTTCTTCTAAACTAAGCAACGAAGTTTGATAGGGTTTTCACTTAAAATAAAAGTAATAGTCGGGTGTTTTCTCATTATGAGACTCTTCCTTAAATATTACCAGGAGCACATAAGAACGGGGTAGCTAAAAAGACGGGTTCGAGCGGTCACTCTTCTTTGGAATATGATGATTGACTGCTTTTTTCGAAGCAGAGGGTACAGAGCAAGACTTCAGGGACATTTTAAAAGCTTCGTCAAAATTTGAGCTATTCCTGCAGTGCACCTCTGCACTACCAGGTACTAGGTACCTCTGCACGGCGGGTATTCCGCAAGGCTCGCTAGCTCACAATCCCACATAAGACTTGGATTACTTCCCGATTCCGGATTCTCAGCTTTTTCATACAGAATCCGCAGTGAAGAACCGACGTCAGGACAACACCTTGATCATCGAGGGTCGAGCCTCACAATTTTGTTAAATAAGTTGGTCTTTTTGGTGGCAGTGTTTGCTAGTGAATCTGGATTTGCAGAAATTTCGACCTATTAAACTCCCAAGCGACTAGAACGCTCTGCTGCCATGAGGGAAGCAGCTAGCTTTTTGCTAATCTGCTGGTCGTGCTCGACCTTGACCTATTTATTATGATTTTTTTCATTAACCTCACACAGGAAGCCCTGAGACAATAATTTCCCTCAGGGCTTATGTCATCTTTCTGGATGCTGTATGGAGGGTTTTAAGGAAAGGAAGGGAGGAAGTTCTACTCAAAACCGCCTCCCCAATTAAGGATTTATGATCCTCTTGCTTTCCTTTGGCATTTTGTTATATGCTGATCTGTCTTGTAGGCTCGGTAAGTAAATAGGTAAGAGTAAGTCGCTCACAATTATCCGATAGGAATAGAGTTGTCATAGTCTTCCTCGTCAGAACTTATCTTCACGTCTACATAAATAAAGATGGAGGTGCATAGGTGCAATATGTACGGCCAGGCCCCAATGTTTTTATAAAACCAATCAAAATGGAGAGACAGAATGTACAGTATGAAAACAAATGTTTTGTGTAAATGTTTCAATTTTTTTTAAACATTTTGCTGCAGGAGACCTGCGTTAACCGGGTCCAGTGTTTCTAAACAGATTCTGTTACCGATGTTTTGAATTTTTCAATTCATTTTCAGATAGCAAAATAAAAAACGCTTTATCGCTTTCCTTTCAATTCATTTTCACGCTTTGAAGTCAAATAAAAAGTTTGGCACTTTATCGCTTTCCTGTGAAAATGCGAATTTTATTTCAATGATCATAATGTTATTATTATTCTGTTTCTTTCCCAATTAAACAGGGTATTAGGGGACGTACTTGACTTACTAACCGACCGTAAGTCAAGTACGTCTCTTACATCCTGAATAATACTAGCTGGACTCCCCGGCGCTGGCGCTGCCTGCATTTTTCTAATCAGATGTAGACAATAATCTTTATCTTATTTTTAACATCAAGTGTGCAAAATTCCATCAAGAACCAAAATTCTGCTTGGGGCGGGAATAAGAAGATCGGGTAGTTTTTTTTTTTTTTTTTTCGAAATTTCACGTAGATAGTGGCCTTCCTCTTGGTTTGGAGGTCAAGTGTGCAAAATTTCGTCAATCGGAATAAAACTGTAAATTTGTATAAAAATCAAATCCACGCCGCCTGCCACAATCACTCTTCTTTGATAAATAGATATTGCACTGTAATACTCCTGCATACCTTCAGGAATGATTTATTATAATCATTTTGAAAACAGTGTATTGAGGTCGCCTCGTTGTTGTAACACGGAAAAGGGAACAGAAATAAAAATAAACTGTTATATTTAAAATATGTATTTAAATATGATCTTCAATACGCATTACATTAAGACACTTACATAAGTACCATTCCACGTATTATGAATCTAGCTGCTGTTAATATAAATTATTAAACAGTAAGTTTAGTGGTAACTTCATAGTAATTTATAACCAAAATACTAATCTAATTAATATAACACATTCTTAAAACCCGAAGGAATAATAATTGACTGATGATATAAAACATTAAAAAAAACACACATTACATAATATATTGTTCTGAGTGGAATACAACATACAATTCACGTGAAGAGTGTAAATAAAAAAAATTCTGTTCCTAATGAAATGTCAATTCTGTTTTAGACAAATTAACTTTTAGGAAATACAATTGCAGCATTATTATTTAATGATCACGATTCTCCATTGAAAGCAAATTAATTAAAGATTCTTAACCCTTCAGGCCTCTGGCATATTGATTGTTATATTTCTTAAAGAGGCTGCAAGAAAGTCAGAGAATTTCCGATCTTAGTAAAATCCAAATAAATGGGATATTTCTGAATGTATCCGAGAACTAAAAACTGTTTTTGAAAGGTGCAAAAATACACTATCAAATTTTATCAGAATACTAATTAAATTAAATGGCTAACCTTACGTTTTTTTCATTTAAACACTGAACTATAATTACTGATAACGAAAAAAAGCAAATATTTTATTAGACAAATGTATTATAAACATTACTGCGACCTAACTTTTTTGTTGTTTCATATAAAAATAATTAGTAAAAAATTAGAAAGTTTCATAAGTTTTTCACAAATTGCAGTCGAAACCTTTGGTTTCATAGAAGTGTACATTTTAATTATTCTGTGGTTAACTTCTATACTTGAATACAAAAGCTTGGTGTTTTCTCTTTCTAACACCGTTTAGTTCACATTTCTAACTATGTCCGTAAGGGAGACAACATTTTCTCTAAGACCAAATGAGCTGTTCCAAAAAGTAAACAAATTGACTCTACGAGTGGAGATAGCTGTTTGTTCCCAAAACCGAACAAATTAGCCTGACGAGTTAATCGTCTGTGAAAGCTACAAGTATTTTGCAATAACACCGAACCAAAGGATTATTCAGTGAATAAAACTTTGATAAAGTAATTATGTCCAAACACACTTATCTGTGTAAAGACTTCATTTTGTTTTTAACCCTTGAAAGTTCTAATAAAAACCATGAATAACCGATTCATAGAAATAAATCATAATCGGCCATGAATATGAGAATATATACAATTAATTATTAATGAATTCAACATTTAAAGCTTAATTCAATTTTAGACTAAAGCTAAGATAAATATTTAACACATCCTAAAAATTAATAAGATCTCTGTATGAGGGATTTGTATGTCTTGTTTATAAAATTTTATTTCAGGCATCGAGAAAAGAATTATATTTAATTATTGAAATCAATATTAGCGATTACTAAATGAAAATCTGAAACAGAAAAAGATACTGTCACATCTAGGACTCGAAACAGTGCCCCGGCAAGGCAAGGTCCTTGGTTCGAATCCTTGATGTGACTATCTTTTTCTGTTTCAGATTTTCATTTAGGAATCGCTAATATTGTCTTCAATAATTAAATATTACAATTTGAGGTATTAAGTTATTCCAAAAAATAAAAAGAATTACAAATATCTAGAAATTATTCTTACCGATAATTACTTTTCATTAAGATTTACTTTTAGGTTTTAGTAAAGTTGGTTCAATCAACCAACGGAGTTCAATCAATTTCTATTTTATCATTAAGAAAAAAGAGAAAAATTTCCCTTTTTTATAACATGCAAAGCTGCACTTTTAGAAATGAAGTTACAAAAGTTTCCCGATTACAAAAGCGATAAATAAAAAAAACATGATTCTATAATAATTAGGGGTAAGATTTATGGCACAAACAGCTAACAGAATTTTAAATGTTATATTTTTAAGACAAGCAAAGAGAGCTATAGAGCTCTCAATCCCTTTTTTAATACAATATTTAATTGTTATTAACACACTTCCGGCGGGAAGGGTAGTTTTACCTTTTACCCCGGTCGTACTTGAATAGCGGGAAAGGCATTGGTTTCCGATAATTTTATATCAATCTCTTTGTAAGGTTCCCAACTATATGTACATGTATTTTTACTAATGAGAACTATGTCTTCCCCATCTTGAACTTCTTGTCTTTTGTGTGGAAGAACATTTTATCAAAAGGAAACTATATTAAACCCGTAGAACGGGTAGTACATCCTTACACTTATTCCACTCCGGAAAGGGGATTTTTTTTTTGTCATTTTTTACACGTAAAACATCACTAAATGGCCCAACACTGGCTTTAACTTCAGTTTATGGAGTCGTATCATAAAAGTAGGCTGTAATTTCAGACAATAATTTTATAGTTGGGGTGTGGTGAGAACTATGTAAAAAAATTCATTAAAATATATGTTTTATTTTCAAAGATTTAAAACGAAATCCATTTTTTCGAATGGGACCTTTGCTTTTGCGCGCTTGAAGTGTGTTAATTATAGCCATATATAAAGTTATGTATTTATTATACTGAAGTACTGAGCACAAAGGGGGCTTTTGCACTTTAGATAAAGTAGAGATCTGGAACATTGCTTTTCTTACGAATGCCATTTGATACTGTTCTGTGTTATTTCATTAATTTCTGAAGTTGTACATTATTTTTCACTGCCACAATTTGTTTCTTTGAAAAAAGTAGTTACCTCCCTCTAAATATAAATACTTCTCTACTAGTATAATACATACAAAGTCGCTATCCGCATCTGTCTGTTTGTGCGCTTAGCTCTTCTAAACTACGCAAAGGATTTTGCTAGGGTTTTCACTATCATTTACAGAATTTCTCCCGGAAGGTTTATATATTATAATACATGCATGTTATATTTACAGAAAGTAGAGAAAAGTAGATGTTTTGTAACCAAGTCGTAAAAAATATTTTCGGATACTACATAGCCAACGCTGGTTAAACGTTATGAGATACTTCAAAATAATGTACGTCGGAAATGTATATCTTAAAAAGGCCTACAGAAAAATCCGTGACGGTATGTGTATATCTCCTAAGGATAACCCCCAGAAACACCGGGCACACAATAGCTAGTACAAAAATATCTATCTGCAACTGTCTGTTTGTGCGCTTAGTTGTTTTAAACTATGCAACGGAATTTGATAGGATTTTCACTATCATTTAGAAAAAGTAGGGAAAAGTCAAGCAATGCTGGGTAGACGTTAGCTAGTACTAACTAAGACATTCTGACAGTTTGTCAAAATACTGAGCCATATTCGCGTTAACTGCAGTGCATGCCACTGAATTTACTTTAGCAAATTGCAGTTACCCCCAAATCATTTAAGAAAATTGCCTTGATCTTATCATTTTCTCCATTAAAGTATGGAAGCTACGGCCGCCATAATGATTTTACCCCTACAAAATACGAAAATGAACCGACGTCTTCAAAAAAAATCAAAAAATACCTACAATAAATAAATAAAATACCCCCTTTGTGCTTGGTATAGCAAATAATCTCAGATGGATTTTCTTTGCAAAATGTTATCACCAATTTTGATTTAATGATACAATAACTTAAAGATTCATGACTTATAAATAGAAAAATGAAAATTTTCCGAATACATATCAAGTAATAAAAATTTCAGACAATTTTTAATATTGGTAAATAGCGTAACTAAATAAATAAATTTTTCAATGAAATATATAGGTATTCCTAAACCCGTGAATTAGAATGGAATTGTTAACGAGAGTTGCACTAGCTTACGAATTAAAGCGATAATCTGTGATCTATTGAAGCAAGCACACACAAGTGAAATACCTAAAGTTAAATACAATTTTATAAATTATCAGGTGCAGATTCAATTAATTAGTTTTGAAACTAGAATTAATTATGATTGTAAAAAACATCCTTTTAGAAAGGAGAAAGTAAAGTTGACTTTTGAGTAAGTGATACAATATAATGGGCTAAAGCGAGATATTTCATATTGCGTACATCGCATGAAAGAGCAAATCGATTCTTTTTACAATAAATCTTAAAGATAATAATAAGTTGATTAATTAATTTCATGAGAAAATAGAGCGCGCAAATATATTAAAATGATTTATTGATAGAACACCATTTTGTACTGACTTTTTGTATGTAACATATATAAGTTTAAATAAGAAAAAACATAATTAGGAAAACACTTTGTAAAAAAAATCTGTTTAAAAATAAAATCTAATTTAATTTAATGCATACACCACTTTTAAATCTTAACATATTTTGTACAACTTATGCATTTTTCAACATTTTTGAATTAATTCAGCATACAATTTTAGAAAAAAAAGACAAAACTTATAAAACGTTTTAATTTTAAAAAAAAAATTAATACTTTTATTTGATAATATTATTTTGTTTTTTAAAGATTTCATTTGTTGGCACAGAGTTAAATGTATTGAAATATCAGAATTTTGTAAAATATTCCCAACAAAAAGAAGGGATGATAATTATGTATTTGAAAAGTACTTGAAACAGATTGCAAAGGCACTTTTCTCTTTTTTTTCATTCATCATACATTAGGTACTTTAGTAAGCCCTTGAAAAAAATCATACTTTATGACTAGGACAGAAAAAATACCATAAAATACACAATTCAAAAAGTTTATAAATTTAAGTCAATCATTACAAAGTGTAAAAAATCAGTACACATTTTTGGAAAAAAAAAAAATTTCTTTTGTGAAAAATTATTTATAAAAATTAATGCTCCATAATATATTAATCACAAAATATAAAACTAATTATTACTTATAATTATTTGTGAACGTTCCATACTTATAATATACACACTTTAATTTGGAAACTTTAAAGTTTTTGTCCAGACATCAGAACAGTATTTACCAGAATCAACAGTAAGTATGTAAAATGAAAAAGATTAATGGCTAAATAACTCTTAGTAGCCATAAAGAAACACTTAAGGGTAAATGTAACATATGTTAAAATGTATGCATTTATAGATGGCGCAATTTGATTATTTGTTTGCGCACGTACATGCGCAATATGAATACAAATGAATAAGTCTGTATAAAACCTCAATTCTTTCAAGAAAGGCATACAAATACAATATTGTATCGGTGATTCAATCCAATATAGTATTTGTACGCCTTTCTTGAAAGAATTAAGTTTTTATACGAACAAAACGACTCATATTGCATATGTACGGGCACAAACAAATAATTTGTATTAATATTTCAAAGCATAACTTGCAAATTTTAATAAAATAATTAAATTCATGCCATCTATGAACGCAAAGATTATAATGAAAGTTATATGTACCCTTAATATGACAAACTCGTGGAAAAGTAAAAATGTTAACAGATCTAAGGGGAAAAATTTTTTTTTTTTGAAAGACTTATATTATGATGGAAAATGTGCTGCGAGAAGATATTCTCCAAAAATGTACTAATTTGGACGGAACTTAATGAATACACTAAACTGGTTGAACATGTTCTGAACGCTGTAAAACACTAAAACTGAGAACTTGTAATAATTGTATCTGATGATGTAAAATTATTTAAAACTCTCGACTTTTATATTTGAGAGTTTTAAACCTTAAACCGCCACTATCTGTTAGGCCCGTTTCCATAGAACGAGGACTCATCAATGGGCTCCCCGTGTACTCTGAACCTGTATAGGCAGGAGTATATGGGGTTTCCATGGTTGCTCTCCACCCGAATCTCCACCAGCTCATGGCCGGGGATGGCGCCGGCTTTGGCCTCCGCAATGTCGGCGGGGAAGTACTGGAGAGGGGTGGAGTCATTGAGATACTCAAAGCTCCCGAATTGGACGGGTTCGTGATCAGACAGATCTTGGAGGCCCTGAAATTACAGTTACTTATAGAATAATACATCACATTTCCTAATTAAATGTATTAAAGCGACATGTGTGCGAGGACAATGTACTTAAAACTAAAATAAAATGAGCTACAAGCTCATAGACATTGTAGACAACAGATTACTTTTGCAACAAGACTTGAAGCGAGTAGCAAATCTTCTTAACTAACCATCACGCCGTTTCCATTTGATTCGTCACAGTAGACAGAGAGGACGGACTGCTAAAGAACTCTGTCTTGGCACACACTCCTTGTCTCATTCACCTTCTTACATACTCTTCTATTATTCTGACTCTTGACATGGCCAGGTCAAGTTTCTGATTAACTTGATCGTGCAATGTCTTCCTCGGGCGTCCCCGACTTCTTCTAATATTCACATTTGCGTCAAATATTCTCCTTACACTCCTTTCTACATTCATTCGCTCTACATGCCCAAACCATCTGAGAGTCCCTTTCTTAATCTTACTCATCACGCTTACTTACAAGCTTTGCATTCTTTGCGGATCTCCACATTTCTCACATGATCATGCATGGTTTTACCATACATGCGTCTCAGTGATCTCATTTATACAGCATTCAGTCTACTTTCAATCTTCCTCTGCCAGATCCATGCCTCAATACCATCACCTTTTACGTCTGTGAGATTAGGACCTGCAAAATTTGCAAATGCCGACACAGTGTGTTGATTGAGAATAACCTCTACTACATCCAGCAGTGCGCCATAAAGTGGTAGGCATAACTTTATAAAGTGTTCATTAAATTGACAGCTGCCATAAGCACTTCCGAGAGATATTTGATATTGATGCCAATTGGAACTACATATTGTTTTGTCGTGAAGATTTGAAACATTAAACAAAATTTGTAAAGGTAGCGGACTTACCCAGACGGTAAATTTCTTAGGTGCAGACACTATATATCCGTCGGGAGTCAGCAAGCTCGGAGTGTGCTCCAGGGTGAACCCCGTCACGTTTATTCTCTTGTACAGCTTTATCACTGAAATGTAGAATGAACCATTTTACCAAGAACCAACTGATGGAACCTATATTGATAAATATTATGACTATGTTTAATTTTGAGTAGTGGAAGCACGGAACAAACTTCCACAACATGTCATTGATTCTACTAATATAAACCAATTCAAAGCTCCATTTGATTCTTATTTGGAGAGAAGAAAGGATTAACTATTTTACATTTAAAACAACTCAATTACTGTTAAAGTTATTGTGAAATCAGATATGAGGGCATCAGCAGAATGCTTGCCTGCTCCCTAAATAATAATAACTCCCTCGCATCATCCGGAATGAAGCGTGCTACAGGAGGTTAGAGCGGCGTGAACAACTAATGAATAACGCCTTTTCCGAGCATGGCAAGAGTTTTCATTAAAATAATAACAACCTAAGTTATGTAAAAGTGAAATGTAGACCAACCAAGATATCCGGGGAATCCCTTGAAGGCCCAGCACTCTCCGGGGGAGGAGCCTGGGGTGATGACAGTGCGGGGGGAATTGGAGGGGTACCACAGCGGGATCCCAAACAGGGAGTACACCGCGCTGTTGGGCTGGTATGACTCCGTACAGCGGGTGGATACCACTTGACCCCCTGAAAAACATTAACAAAAAATCAGTTTTTGGAAATTGCTATAAAGAAATAATATTAACATATACAGTGCTGGACTTTTCAATGTAATCTAGCCCACCACGTGACACGTTTTAGTGAACTTGTAACTTCATAGCACTGGAATTAGCCATTGGAATAGCCGCCGATGGATCACATTTGCGACAGCCGTGTTAAGTAAGGGTAATAATAATGATAATAAAAAAAAACTAACAAAGTTTAATTGCCATCATCCAAATTCAGCTATAGAACGAGTTAATTTACCTAGAAATTTAGGAGGTAGAGGTATAGTCAAAATAACTTCTTTAAAACATAATCAGGTAGAAATGGTAAGAACTTTTTTCCATAGGAAAGCTCATAGCTCAGAAATGCACAAAATAATTTGCAAGGCAGATAGAAATATTACACCTTTAAATTTATACGATGAGAATGCCAACATTTTTATAAATCCCAACCAGGAATTATTAGATTCCTGGTCAAATAAAATTTTACACGCAAAACACTTCAATTATCTCAACCAAACATATGTTGACAAATTTTCGTCAAACAAATGGTTGAGTATTGGAGAGTTGAGCGCAGAAATAGAAGGATTTATGCTTGCCATTCAGGATAGAGTCATTAATACTAAAAATTATAGAAAGCATATAATCAAAGATACAAATCAAATTGATGATTTGTGTAGAAAATGTTTGGCTTTTCCGGAAACTATAGAACATATTATATCTGGATGTTCTATATTAGCACCGTCCGAGTATACATTTAGGCACAATCAAGTTTTAAAAATAATTCACCAAAATTTTGTAATTAAACATAACTTGATTGACTGCCGTAATATAGTACCATACTATGAATACGAACCAAATTCATTTTTAGAAAACGAATTTTATAAAATATATTATGATAAAACTATACTAACAGACCGAACGATTAGTCATAATAGACCCGATATAGTTTTACATGACAAAATTAAAAAAATAACTTATATCATTGATGTCGCTATTCCAAATTCCTGTAACATTCAAAAATCTGTTAATGAAAAAATTAGAAAATACACAGATTTAGGAAACGAAATAAAAAGAATTTGGCATTCTCAGACTATAAAAATATTACCATTCGTTATTTCGGCTACTGGCATTATACCTAGCTCTCTCATTAAAAATTTAGGCGTATTAGATCTATCAAAAAATTTATATATAAAGATGCAAAAGTCGGTCATTTTGAATACATGTAGGATAACGAAAGATTTTTTAAATATTTATGTTGAGGGATCAGTAGGATTTATAGGCCCTGTTAGAAGTACTACCGAGCCGAACCCTCTGATATGAAAATATCTGGAGTCGGTGAATTTTTTTTTCCCATTTGATCTCTGGTGAGTTGACGTGTTGTTGTTCTTGTATTGTTTTGTATTTATTTTACTTATATAATGCACTTGCATAGTGTTGATTGACTAGCTGATCATTTGTGGAAAAGTGAGTGGAAGGGTTTAGTTTTTCCTATGGGGAAGATTTAACCCGGACAACAAAATCGGAAGCATAAAAAAAAAAAAAAAAAAAAATTGAATTGTGCAGTTTTTGTGAAAAACCAACAAGGGCACTGCAAATTTAAAGAAAAAAAAGTTTTACAGTAACCACTAGAGCGATAGCTACCCAAATTTATGTAGGTGATTTTTATAAATTAAAACGAATTTAAAGATTTTTATTTATAATTTATAACCGAATGGCCGAATTGAAAATCGAACACCCGGAATCTCCTCGAGCTCGAGTGGATAAGAATTGAAACTATTACATATTTCTAACAAGTGTGCTTTTTTTAGCTTTCTGTGACAATCCTGCACCCCAATGAAAAGCACCACACTGGTATTATTATTTATAAACATCTGTCTTTGACATTCATTTGATGAGCGCACAAGTCTCAACTGAAATATCTGAACCAATGGGACTAGACACTTCCAATATTGGGAAATTGAGAGAAATAAAAAAATGAGGGAGGGCAGAAGGGATAGAGAAAGGTTGATAAAACTTGACTGATATAAATATATCTACATACAAGCTGTGGTCATTCACCAGTACAATACTGGAATCATCTTCCACTCTGGAATGATAGGTACTTGTTGGTTGCTCACCTGCAGACTCCAAAGCGTAATCCACCAAACCAGTTTTATCCGCATCGTACACTATCAGAGCTTCTTTCACTATCTTCAAGATGGCATCATCACACTGTTGGCAGCCCACTTCCACGTGCATGGCGGGTTTAGTCTCACTGGTCGAGTGGCTCAGGACTATCTCCTTGTGGATGCCTTTCAGATCCTTTTTAACTCCCTCTTTGATCTTCCCCAGATCCTCCGACACCGATTGCTGAAACCCTAGAAGCTGCTCATCAACGTAATGCTTCGACTCTTTCAACAATCCAAGCATTTCACCCGTAAGTTTATTTATAAGTTCTTCCTGACGGGTTAAAGCAGTTGGATCGAAATCACCGTTTGATTTCTCAATGATTCTTTCGATGATTTGCGGCGCTGGGCTTTCAGGCGTTGGCAGACTCGCTTTGACTCGCATGACGATAGTGTTGATCAAGTCGTCCGTAATTTCAAACTTAGCCGGCCTTTCGTAGTAGCCTTGCTGTCTTTCCATATTGATAAATTTATCATTATGTGAATGTTTATCAAAGTGTTCCGTTACTCTGTCTAATTTTGCCGGTTCTTCGGCAACGGGTAAGACTTTACTATCTGATGAATACATGAAGTATGGATAAAGGCTTGCTATAGTGCCACCATAAATCCAATCTGCAAAAATTAACACAAGACATTTAATAATGTAACACATATTTTTATAAAAAATGTAATATTTAAGAGAAATATCACAAAAAATCTAAATAAAGATCAGTTTTTAAAGAGAGTTAAAATCACAAGTAAAAATCAATCGCAAATCACATAATGTTTGTTAATGATTAATATATATTTTTAAAGGATGAGTAAAGTTGAGGTTGAGGGATTAGTAACTCTTGGAAAGGTGATCTTTATTTTGAAAGCACGAAATCAACTCCGCCTCAAGAGAAGCAAACAGTCGTATAGAAAACACCTGCGAGCACGGACAGAGAATGTTATTCACTCAACTAGACACACGGTTACTTCATCACCTTGCGACAATACTTCACCACGGTGGCGCTCCGCCCGCCGGTGTTTTCTATGGGCGTTTACTTAGCTTTTGAGGGAAGGATTGAGAAGAACGTCTCAAAATAACTCACCAATTGACTTGAATCCATTTGAATAAGAAATACTACTTTCCTAGGTGTAAATTATAGATTGATTGATCTCTGTTTTCATGTAATCCCGGGTGGTTGAAAGATCATCCCGCTCTATCCTTCCCTCAAGAGTTTATCTCTTTCTCTTTGCATTCTCTTATCGATGTAACTCAAATGCCTCCATAGATGTCATTCAATATCATATTTCGCAAAACGATTAATTTTATTTAGGAAAGGTAGTGCAGGTATTTGATCAGATGTTAGAATGATGGAAAAAGGAGATTTTAAATATAAATTATTTATTTTCACTAATGGTTGTTGCACAAAATTGTTAAGTGTTCCACAAGCATGTAATAATGGTAATAGGACTATTCAGGACAATAGCAATTTCAACACACTTTTGAAAAGCGATATATATATATTTTTTAATGTGAATACCGCACAAGAGTCCCAACCTATCCCAACCGTCAGGAGCCAGTGAGACTATGGCATCCCCAATTGGAGGGTGTTATGAGGCTGAAGGTAGTGGGGAGGGGAATGAGATGGGGAAGAGGAAGGTGGATGAATACCTGGCTTTAACGTTTCAATTCTGAATGGTGGTCTTTCACCAAAGTCATACTGAGAGTATCTTCCACTTTGGAACGTGCCACAAGTATACTATACATTGTGAATAACACAAATTCGTTAAATAAAATTTACTTGCGCACGCCGGCATTGAACCCGCGACCTTCGTATTGCTAGTCGAGAGCCTTGCTCCTCGACCGCGGAGGCTGTCAAGAAATAAAATATAAAGTCATGAAAATGGTTTGTTTTTTTCATCACTTTAATCACTTGTCAAAAGGGTGGTGTTGAATTGCCACTGTTCTGAATTGCCATGGGACTGTTAATATCATTAAAAACAGCAGCCAGAAACATAACACATTGGGTTAAAACTAAGATATCACACACACACATGTGGATCATTAGTATTTGAATAATAATATTTTAGAGATATAAAAATAATACATTTTCACTTACACAACCACACAATAATGAAAACATAAAAAAATAGTATGCAAAAAAAATTTCAATTTACCTAAAATTTATCTTATTATAAAATGACAAATGATATTATGTATTAATGACAAGATGGCTGCTACGCAAATGTAAATTATTTTTCATCTGGGAGTTTCCAAGAGTTGAAAATGCTTTTCTTAAATAATAAACATTTAGGATGTTTGAATAATACTATGCTTATATCAATTAAGTATGACATCTAGTTTGTACTTAAATACTAACATGTAATTATGAAATATAGATAATTCACTTATTTTAATACTTTCATAGTAGTACTTACTAATATAATTTTTAAATGAAAGAAAATATGAAGAAGTTTAAGACTAGAAATTAATAATATTAATTATTGTTTTATATATATTGTGACATGGTACAACAGTAATTTGTATAATTTAAATTAAACAGGTTCACAAAAACCTAAATCAAAAAAGTTAACTGAAGTGTGAAAAGTTTTGATCAATGTTTATAATTCTAAAAAAACATATCGTCGACGGCAATCTATCACCGCGTAAATCATCCTGCAATACCATTCAATGGCGGTAATAAACCTACATCGGTTGGATTAATATAGAATTTTTTCAAGGTAAGGTCTTACAATGAAAATAGTATCACCGCGCATCTTAATCGCCTTCCGTTTGGGTAAAATCATCGTCGGTTTTTGTCTCTCCTTAAAAGGGGCCAAATATGATTTACGCGGTGATGGATTGCCAGCAACGATATTTTGTAAAATAAGAGTAATTTATTTTTATGTACTTTTAGATCTTAAGTCATTAAAATAGACTTACAACGCACAAGTTTACATATATGTTAAACCTCAAATCATAAGATATCAGATGACATTCATAAAATTCAACACTTTACACACATTGACTATCTTGAAGACTGAGAAGGGAATGACATTTTCTCAAAATAAACATCCTGCCAAAAGGAATAAAACTTCAAAGTTCATTCATAATGAAAAATATGTAATAATATTTTAGTTCACTTTCATTCAAAATTACCAACTGTTTTCACATAGTAGTCATTTTATGGAAACAAAAGGAACTAAGCCAGATTACTGACAAAATGTTCTCAGTTTATGACTGTCGAACAGGTCATTGAGTGGATCCCCTTACTGCGAAGAGAAGGGAACAATTACATTCCTAAGTATGCAGCTATCAAATTCACAGAAGATTTTTAGACTAACAGAATATTAAAAAAATAATTTAGCTTAACCCCCAGGCCTCTGGCATTAAGAATTTGTGTTTATTTCGGGTTGGAAATAAATTGCAAATAAATTAAATAAACATTAATATTTAGAAATCTAATGTAACCGAAACTAAAAAATGTTTATAAAATATGCCATAAAATTTTATTTTTAGAAATAAACCTTTGTATTAGACAAATGTATTATTAACACTATTGTCATCTCACTTTTTTCTTCGTTTCACATAAAAATTATTAAAACAAAAATCAATTTTTCATTTTTCAATTTTTTCTCAAAAAGGTTTTGCGGTAGGAACCTTTGGTTTCATAAAGGCGTCCATTTTGATCCTTCTATGTTAAACTTCTTTACTAGTTATCTCTTTCTACCAACGTTCAGATCCTATTTCTCACCAAGGGAGACAACGATTTATATGAGATCCATAATATCAAGGCATTTCCAAAAGCGAACAAATTAGCCAGAAGGGTTAGCTAAATTTTTTTTTTTTCTAAAACAAATCTATGCATTATGTTAGTTATTCCCTTTGTCTTCTCACAGTCAGTATGCTCTTGTGTTCATGAGTTTTCAAAGATACTTTTACCGCACAAACATTATGATGCAGGTAATATGATCTTTCTGATATGATGAAAACAAAAAACTAGTAATTCAATTCTACTTCTATTGATGAAATTATGCAATGTTACAATTAGTGTTTTAATCATTTTATTAACTGTTACAAAAAGCTATGACATAAACATAACTGCATATTGTTAAAGAGAGCACTATTGAATAATAATTGTAAAAAAAAAATACTGACAAAAATCACAACATTCAATAAAATGAGAAAATACAAAACATAAATAAATATATTTTTTAAATATAAATTATGGCCAAGTCTGAAGACTATCTGTTTAAGAGTACATTATACTAAGATGTTTTGAAATAATACACGATAGACTCCATTATCCATAGTGGATAAAATTAGATCATTTGTTTTTAATAACATAAGAATACTTTTCATGAAATTTTAATCAAAGGTCCCAATAAAAAACGAAGAATTACCAGTTGTCCAGTGATGTGTACAGCAAATAGGATAAATAAATAAAAAAAATATATTATACTTTTTCAATGTGGTAAAATCTCTTCACTACAAAATAAGAGTATATGGAAATAATTAATTAGGTTTGTGTCTAAAGTAGGATTTTCAAACTATGGCAAACTTTATCTTACACAGAGGATAAAATAATAATTTAAAAATAAACGGCACTTATTCCCGTAGTTACATTTAAAAAAAAAAGATGAAACTGCAAATTGTATAATCTGTATTTAAAATTAACAGAGAATGGACATAGCTCGGGAACAAAAGTTGGCAAATGAAGGAGGTATAAGAAATGAAAATAATAAAATTGTTATAGGTAAAAAAACAGACAGTCTACCACTTCTTAGGATCATTTACCAACTAATGGCCGAGTTAGTTAATTGTTGACAATATGCCTTATTAGTTACTAGGAGAAATGGTTGAACCCAAAGCATGTCACAAACCATCAATGAAATGGTTCAACCGAATAAATGTTTTACTAACCAATGATGCCACTCCACATTTTTTGAAGTTCATTCAACCAATTCTGTCCCAAAACCGAGATGTATTGGGCGAAATCAGACATTTTACTAGAGGCGGCTGATTTATACTCGTAAAAAGCTTCTGGCATTTCAACGCTCGGAATACGCATGTTTGATATTTCTGGAAGTGTTATTTTGGGAAAGGAGAATTCTGGAATCTGAACTTCGGGCAGAGAGAATTCTGCAAATGGATTGTTCGGAAGGGAGAATTCTGGAAGTTTCATGTCGGGCATGTGAAACTGTGGCAAAGAGACATTTGGGAATTTCAGATTAGAGACGCTTTTCGATGCATAGTCGGTTATTTTCTCCCCGTATTCGGGGTTTGTATACAAAACTGAAAAAAAACAAAGACACAAAGTTTTAGGCGTAGATTCTCAATATGAACACTGAAAAGGTTGATAAGTTTTCTACTTTTGAGCACTGTAAGATAAATCCTACCACAATTTAAAAATTACACAAAAATAAATTAATCAAACAGCCTTATTACAGCTGAGCTCTTTTGGCCTAGTATTTTACAGTAAAAAAAACCTACATGTTTAGGAATGATGATTCATAAATCTGAATGACAAAAAGTTGCTCTTGTGTACCGTTTTTGCTGTACATAGTTTCATACGTCTTTTATGACACATCGAAGTTTGGTGTAAGAGTACTAAGACAATGTTCAATAACATAGTTTCATACGTCTTTTATATGACACATCGAAGTTTGGTGTGATAGATCGGCACTACGAGGCTAAGAGTACTAAGACAACGTTCAATAACATAGTACGCCTTTTATATGACACATCGAAGTTTGGTGTAAGAGTACTAAGACAATGTTCAATAACATAGTTTCATACGTCTTTTATATGACACATCGAAGTTTGGTGTGATAGATCGGCACTACGAGGCTAAGAGTACTAAGACAACGTTCAATAATTCATGCATCTTGTGGAATTGAAGAATGATTTTCAAGCTAATGTCGGTAAAGCCTGATACGACAAGTTGCGTCGATGTGTCTTCTAAAGTAGACAGAATAAATAAATGTTACCCGATACCATAACCTTGCTTTTTACATTTATTTATGTACATGTTAATAGCTAAGGAAATTTCTTTCGTGCTGAAACAGAGCATGCGGAAATAATTGTGTAATGTTGTGTTAATAATAAAATGATTGGCAGAATAAATTAGAAAGTTTACTTTATAAAGTGATGAATGTTTGTTGACTTACAAGCAAAGGGAACGAGAAGCAGAAGGAGCAACAGAAGCCACCATCGTCGCCTCTTAACTGTTTCTCCCACTTTTGTATACCAAGCTGGAATATAAATACAAAGAAATTAATGAATAATCTGAACATCATGGAAACTCTATCGTAAAACCACAATCCTACACATTCACATATGATTCACCGAGCAATGTGTTAGTGTAATGTATCACCCTAAACATAAACAATCAAAATATTTAACAAGCAGAAGAAATCAGATACTTGGAAGTTATAATCAATAACAAATTAAATAGTTGGGAGTTATAATCAATAACAAATTAAATACTTGGGAGTACAATAAATACAACAAATTAAAACTAACTTTGAAATGTTAACTAAAAAAAAATAACAAATAAAGTTGACTTCTTGAGTAGGATAAAAGGAAAATGAGACCTTAAAACAAGGAAATTGGTCAACAACAACACTGCGGCATCCTATCTGAATTACTGTAATTTTTCTGAGCAATAAAACACAAGTTAAAAAAATGGAAATAATTCAGAACAGTGTGAGATCAATATTGTGCTGTACTAGGATAAAAACAATGCAATGCCAACTCAATATTCTAAGTGTGTGGCAATGTTTAGTCCGATAATTAATACCGGAGGTTCCCAAACTTTTTTGCCCCGTAAGACCACTTGCGGATTTTTTTTCCCGTAGACTGTTAGAAGTAGCCTGCCGACTATTGAATTTTCCTAAACTTCTTAACATCAAAGTGATTATCATTTACTTTTATTGTAAGAAGATTCCCTTCCCTTGACTGCACAACAACCGGTGGTGATATGGTTCCCCTGTCTTTGTGAGGTGTTACACAAAATAAAAATGAAGTTTATAAAGCAGGATAAACAACGGGAATTTCTTTCTGAAGCTAGAACTGCCCCTTTCTTCATTAATGCTTATTCCGATCAGTTCTTCTTGTCATATGATATCCGATTCTTCAACGTCCCATTTCTGTAGTCAAAACGTCCTCAAACCTAATCTAGTTTGAAGTCTGTGTGAAGTACATCAAAATGTTGAGCGTAGACTTACATTACAAACATTAAATTTGCACCTTTCAATGTGTACTGTTTTGCTTGAATATATTAATTCTGACAAAAAAGGAATATACCTCAATTTTTTTTTTAAAGATCAAATAAGTAATTTGTATGTCACAAAACTTAGCACTAAGAGATCTGGATCTTTTAATTAAATTTAAAAGAAACCAAATACTTGTGAATGAATGTGTTTCAAATTAAAATTCAAGTAAACAAAAGAGTCGGTTTTGACAAATAGAATATTGGAGGGAAAACACGATGTTGGAAGGAAAATGGGTTTGTGAATGAATGTGTTCCAAATTTGAATTCAACTAAACAAGAGTCAGTTTTGACAAATAATATAATGGAGGGAAAATACAATGTTGGAAGGAAAATGGGTTTGTGAATGAATGTGTTCCAAATTTAAATTCAACTAAACAAAAGAGTTGGGTTTGACAAATAGAATATTGGAGGGAAAACACAATTTTGGAAGGAAAGTGGATTTGTGAATGATGTGTTCCAAATTTAAATTCAACTAAACAAAAGAATCGGATTTTATAAATAGAATATTGGAGGAAAATCATAATTTTGGAAGGAAAATGGGTAGGTTCATAGTTGGAGATTGGTTGAATATTAGAATAATGTGCAGTTGAAATGAACTAATATTTGAAAATTCAAGGGAATAAACTGGAGAAAAAAAAATCAAAATAACATTTGACTGCAACACTTAACATTATTAACATTCTATACAAAAGTGTACAATTCGATCCTGATCTTGGATAAAAAAGTAGTATAAAGGAAGAAACACAACATAAAATACTTACTTGTGTTTTCCGTCCGTTTCTTATGTACTAACATATAGTTATCACGGGTCACGTAATACGGGTATCTCAGGGCGGCGTCCCGTCCCAGGACTTTGTTCTTCATGGTGGTGATGGTAGTGACTACTTTCGTGACCACCGTAATGATCAACGTTGTTATCCACCAGCGGGTGACCGCACTTTTAGACTTCTTGCCCCGACCCTCAACTTCATCAAGTTCTGTGTCGGATATGCTCTAGAAATAAAATATGAATAATTCTCAATATAACACATTTGTATCTCATAATATATAAATATAATCACAAAAGGAATCAAATTGTTGGAAGATCTCTTTAAATATATGTTTGTACCTTTTTAACCCATCCAATCTGAAGTTATTTTGACTGAACTTGTCCTGAATTTATTGAAGAAGTAAAACTGACATAATTGTTTGTTTTTGTATTTATTGAATAATTTATTTTTTTTACAAAAATTTTAAATTCATTAATTTTTGAAAATTAATAAAAAAAACTAAATTTTGGCATACTGTTTATGTAGATATAATATTTTATTGAGTGGAGGGAATGGGTTAATTCATTTAGATAAATAATTGCATAGGGTACAGCGGGAGATTTGAGCCATTAAAGATTTTTAATGTTGGTCTCAAATATGACAATATTAAAATACATCAGTGACCAGTTAAACAGCAGCATTGAGTTATGGTTTAGTTTTCAATGTAGTAATTATTCATTCAATCACTGAATACATACGAAATATGAATATCACATATATGTATACAAAATTGTATACTTACTCTTTTCCAAATTGGATTCTTTCAGGCATTTGAGACAGTGAAAATATATAAGATATGGGAAAAATTAGATAAGAATACATGTCGTAATAGGGTTGTTTTCAATCTGGCAAAATTAGAGTACTAGAAAAAAAAGAAGAAGAGGATGGACTGCCACAAAACCCTGTATTAGCATACATACTCTTCTGTTATTCTGACTTTTGTAAGTGACTGAGATATATATATATATTTTAGTTTTACCTCATATCTCCTCAAGTGGTTCTGGTAGCTGTTGCTGGTGTGGGTTTCGGTAGTCCAGCGCTGGCGCAGGTCCGAGGCGTCCCCGAGCAGCGAGGAGGTGGAGCCGTGGTAGAGCAGGCCGGGGGAGAGGCTGTGGCGCACTGTGTGCAGCGAGGGCCGCGACATGTTGGGCACGGCAACTTGCCCCGGGGCCAGCTCCACACGGTCCTTGGACAGTCGCGAGTATGTGTAGTCCGTCTTGGGGTATTTGCTGCAATAAACAAACAGTTAGGAATCAGAAACTATATTCAATATTGTAATTTTTAACATCGGATTCAATTTGGTTGGTTCAACCATTGGGTGTCAACCGTTGAGTGTTGGTTGGTTCCATAGACATGAGAAACAGTAGACAGGAGCCTGAAGGTGAGGGAAACAATCCACATTGCGAGGTGCGAGGCGACACCTCGCATTCTATCATCACTATTAAGACTTCGAAAATAAAATCTGCTTACAAATTACTAGTCCTTTTACAATAGCGCGCAAATTGCTAGAAGCAATAATACACGTAATTGCAAATTCCAAATCTCGTGAAAAAGTTTCATCCTGAGTAAATGCTTATCAATGTAAGGGTTGTCACACAAAACCTGTTTTCATAAAAATTATCTCTTTTAATTTTAATTAATTTATGTGAATTATCAACTACAATAATACATAACAGTTACATTTTTATTTGTACCAACGTGTAGTAAATACTCTCAGTATCGCCCTGGTTGCTTGAAATGTCTCATTATTTTGATGTTCGCTCGCCGGTGATCAATGCACGAATGATGTAGCCATTTATTCAAGACAAATATTCTCCTTACATTCTTTTCTTCGTTCATTCGCTCTACATGCCCAAACCACCTGAGCATCCCTTTCTTAATTTCACTCATTCTTTACGGATCTTCACATTTATTACACGATCATACACGGTTTTACTACACATACGCTTCAGGGATATCATTTCTACAGAATTCAGTCTACTTTCGTCCTTCCTATGTCAGTTCCACGCCTCATTGCCATACATCACGGAGAAAAATGATTATTGCGCATATATTAAGAATCTCTTCAAATTATAGGTAATTCTGTTTAAAAACAGAATTGCAAGCCTTACGAATGAATTAACAGGTTTCCTCATAACTAAATTAATAAATTACGAATATATTGTTGTGATGCCGGAATACATGTTCATAATTTTTTTGCATTTGGTCATGCGTTTTAGTAAATTGCCTTTGCAAAAACATTCGAAAAATATTCCGATTTTCATAAACACTTGTTCCGACATCATGACAATATAATTTACTAAAAGTTTATCAGGAAACCTGTCAATTCATTTGTAGGGCCTGCAATCTTGTTTTAATACAAGATTTAACCACACATACGCCTCAGGGATCTCATTTCTACAGCATTCAGTCTAGTTGTTAATAATATGTTATACAAGGTTAAAAATTGTACAAAATATTTTTGACTCTCACGATAATTATTTTTTTAATTTACTGATATGCCATTTATTTATGTTACTTTTATTATGTGTATGTTTCATGTCATTAAGTTTTGTTACATAAGTAAAAAAACTATAATAAACAAAGTAAAACACAAAATAATATAACCTAGAATCATCTTCCAATACATTCTCTTCAGGGGACGAGGTATTTGTAGCAACTCTCATTGCAAACATCATCTGAACCTCTGAAGTACTCGAATCTACATTCCCGTTCATTGTGTTTTTTTATTATTAACGTCACTTCACACAATTAATAATAAATAATAACTTCCAAATAACAATTTGATACATGCACAGCACACTATCATTAAATTTGACAACTGGCCATAATGGTATTGTAGTAAATAAATATTCATACCCCCAAAATAATTTTATTAATTATTATTCCTTGCCAATTCATTTGAATAAACAACGGGCAAATTGGTCATTATATCAAACTGACATAGTTGGTAACAGAATATTATGTAAAATTAAATTTAAATTTTGTAGTACCACCGTATAATTTTGCCTTTTTGTTTTGTTCATCATTTCTTATTCTTTATATTATCTTTTTTTTTTACATTAACCTCATACAGGAAGCCCCGAGGAAAATAATTTCCTTCATGGTCAATGTCATCTTTGGGGATGCTGTGTGGAGGGTATTTTTAGTGTAAGGAAGGAGAAGAAGTTCTGGATAGGAAAAATGTAAGAAATCTAGGGATTGGCGTGTCCAAAAGTGACAGTCACAGAGACCAGTTGGAAAGGTCAAAGGGTCTCCCCAAACTAGCCGATCCCGATCACGCCGTACGGCTGGCGGACAGGCGAATCCTGAACACACCTCACTCAATGAACCCGGGCACCCCTGCTGAATCACCAAACGTAGCAAGCCACTTTGGGTGACCTATGGCAGAGTAGTTGGTTATCCAATAAATGGTTCCGGAGGTAGCGGTTTTAGATTAGAAATTCAGTGGAAATCTATAATTATTATTTATTTTATATTGATGAACCTGCATACATCATTTTTCACTTAACTTCACTCTGTAACCTTTCACTTTAAAATTTAATTTTGTGACTTTTCACTTTAAACTTTAAATTTCGCATTGAAAATTATCACTTTATAACTTCACCATCAATTTTACAACATTACACAATATTATACATGTCTAACTAATATGCATGCCTAATTATCACTTAACTTCACTTTAAACTTCGCTTTGAAAATTATCACTTTATATATTTACACAATAATATACGAAAGTAATATATATAAATTCTCCTCTCCTAAGCACATTCATCGGCTTTATTAGGAGTGTGTGTAATCTTTATTTTTTTTCTGTTGCCAGTAGGGAGAGAAAGTGTGGCAAGTGGAGAAAAGGGGCAAATATAGGGAATAAACATGCTCAAAACGTAAATGAAAGGGCGAAAGAGCAAGCTCTCTCTCATAATGGATTCCAGGCATCGATGGAAACAAAATATAAATTTTATTGGTAGGTAAAATTTTTTTTTTTTTCTTCCGACTTTATGTCCGGGTTAAATCTTCCCCATAGGAAAAACTAAACCCTTCCACACACTTTTCGACAAATGATTATATAGTCAATCCACATTATGCAAGTGCATTATATAAGAAAAATAAATACAAAACAATACAACTCACCAGAGATCAAATGGGAAAATAATTCACCGACTCCAGATATTTTCATATCAGAGGGTTTGGCTCGGTAGAACTCCTAACAGGGCCTATAAATCCTACTGATCCCTCAACATAAATATTTAAAAAATCTTTCGTAATCCTACATGTATTTAATGTGATATGATGATATTTATATGATTTTTGCAAATCATGTTGTAATATTATTATTATTATGTTTTTGTTTAAATAAAATTATTATTTTTATGTTTAAATCATTATTATTATGTTGTAATAAAAATGTAAAGCGGAATGTTTATTTGCAGTTAATTAATACTGTATCAACTGTGTATATTTGTTTCATTATGTACATGAATTGGGGTTATGCCAAATATCAGTTTGCTATCTGCATCTGTCTGTCCGAACAAAGAAAAACAAAGAGGAAGGTTGGGAAATACCTGGATTTTACTATCTGGTCACCAAACACGGCTTAAGCCATTTCAATTTTAAATATACAGATAAGCGGGACATAGACAAACACATTATTTTCCATTTCCGGTTACTGAAATAGTTACAACTCATTGTTATCTAACTGATACAAAGTGTTTTTAAAATATGGTAAATGCAAGTAACTCTATTAATGGAGGACTGAACGCAGTTGGCGCTAACGAAAAATTGTACAAAGAAGCGAAGCTAGCAGTTCACAATGGAGTGCTGGTACCTACCCTGATGTACGTAAGTGAGGCATGGAACTGGCAGAGAAAGGATGAAAGTAGACTGAATGCTGTAGAAATGAAATCTTTGAGGCATATTTGTGGTAAAACCATCTATGATCGTGTGAGGAATGTGGAGATACTCAAAGAGTGCAAGACTGATGTAAGTTTAATGAGTAAGATAAAGAAAGGGACGCTATGGATGGTTTGGGCATGTAGAGCGAATGAGCGAAGAAAGGAGTGTAAGGAGAATATACAATGACAAATGTGAATGGTAGCAGAAGTCGGGGACGCCCGAGGAAGACATGGCACGATCAAGTGAATCAGATACTTGAGTCGGGCCATGTCAAGAGTCAGAATAATAGAAGAGTATGCATGAGACGATGTATGAATGTGAATGAGGCAAGGAGTGTGTGGTGTGACCGAGTTGTTTGGCGGTCCATCCTCTCTACCTACCCCTGCGGAGAAACGGCGTGATGGTTAGTTAGTTATGTTTTTACACATGTTGTCCTGCTTACCAGGATATATACCGCCTGTTCAAACAATCTTTCGATTCAGAATGGTAATATTTCACCAAGGCGATACTGAGAGTATCTTCCATATTGGAATGTGCTGCAAATATATAATACTCACTTCCAATATTCGCCAGCGTCCTTGTAGACCTTGTAGGGCAGGTGGTCTAGGCCGGTGCCCGACAGGCGGCTGCTGTCGGCCAGGACGGACTCGGCGAAGCTCTCGTTGGAGCGCTCGCTGCCCGAGGGGCTCGGCTGGTGGCGGCTGGACGAGCGCTGCACGTTGTTCCACAGCTGCGACGAGGTTGTGGTGCGCTCATACTCGTACGAGTAGTTCTTCACGTTCTGGAAGGAAACATGTTTTTGGGTTAGTTTTAAGGGAGCTCATCTGGTAAACTTGAAGGATTCTAACCACTCGAGTGATGGCTACCCAAATTTGGGTATTCGATTCTTATGAATTATAAATTTAAGGATTTAAATTTTTTTTTCTTATAAAACCTAAAAATATGGAATAAACGGTGTAATCTAGGTGGATTCAATTGTTTTAAACCGCAATAAGCAGTTCATGTTTCAGTATTAATATTTGGAGGTATGATATTAATTAAATCAAATGGCCGAATTGAAAACAAAACAACCGGAAATGTCCATCCCTAGAGTGATTAGCAGGGGTATATCATGAAAAAGTAGCAAATACAAGTAAATCTATAGTAATATAAAGGTCAGTCATCGCGTTTGGGTTCCACCCAAGTGCGTTCAATTCCTCGGCTGGCTAAGTCCTCCATTACGACACAAGCAACATTTTCCGCTTACTTCGGTGGTAGTAGGAGATTTTCAAATATTGTCAGGTTATTTGTAACCCGGGAATGCTCGTCAAAAAATTTATAATATGGTGAATGCATTTTATCAGAGCTATTGTTATTGTCCATAAGTTGGCTTTAACAAAAAAGACCTTTTTATTTAGTGCAGTTTCTTGCCGGCCCCTTCGGGTTCAACATGGACGTATTTAGATCTCTTGTTATGAACTTCCTTCTTTAACCCATTTACGCCCAAGACTAAAGTAATCGTAGAAAAAAGAATAAATTCATTTTATGTAGTAGGAAATAGAGTTTTTTAACAAAAATAAAAAAAATATATTTAATTTTTTTTTATTTACTTGAAAAAAAAGTGCCGTGCTCAAATGGGGACACTGGGCACATTCAGTATGGTATTTCTCGAAGGATGGTCTTTCAATACACAAAGTTTTTTTGCATTTTTTGGACTCCTAACGTGCCTTACTATGGCAAATAGTGCATCGCAACTGTTTTGTCAACTTCTCCGGAAAGTGGCCAAAACCATCAAACTGTAAATTGAGCCCTACAGAGGCTGATGGGTGAAATTGTAGCTGGTCCATCTTCACGTCGTTACTAAGTATGTTTAGATCGAACATGTATGTAAATAACACCCACCACCACTTCTTGCCTCGTATTGAAGTTCGATACGTTGAAATCGACTGATCGGCTTGATCGACACCGTCCATGCCTCTGTTGTAATTTATAAATACTTGAGGAATATTTCCATCGATTTTCTTCTTTTCGATTGAGCTCGGAAGAAAATTATCGTAGTTTGTTCCCATTGTACAAACGCTGTTATCCAGCCAGCGATCAAACAATATTTTATTGACCGTGTTGAACCGGTAGTCAAAGTCAGCACGACTTTTCTTTTTCATCTCCTCGACGGGTGTGAGAGAAAATTTGCAGGTCCTACCCTCACGTACAGTTCCTGTAGCCAGATTCCCATAAATCCCGCAGCAATGCATAGCTAGTGAAAAAATTATCGAAGAAAACAACATGGTCTCTAGGATCTGTGTTTAGCTTGTTCAACAGGTTTTTCACAACTCGTGTACTCAACGGCTCATTGGTGGGTATTTGCGACTTGCCGCAATAAATATCAAAATTGTAGCAGTAGCCATCAGCACTAGCAAGCATCCAATTTTTATAACCAAAGCGTACAGGCTTACCTCGAATAAATTGTTTCGATGGATGACGTCCAAAATATTTCACCATGGATTCATCTATTGACAGATTTGCGTGAAACACTCCCCATTGCATAAATTTCTTCATGAGAACCTCAGCAAGGGTTCGCATCTTGAACATTTTATCTGATGTTTCAGCAGCTACAGTATTATCACAAAAATGTTGGTACTTTTTGATATCTAAAAATCTGTTTATCGTCATTGCCTTAGAAACAACAGGTACATTACAGTCCTCGTCTAAAGACCAAAATAGACGTTCGCGAGGCAAAGTGTGATAACCAGATAGAGATAGAATGCCCAAAAATGTTTTCAACTCACCAACGGTAATATTGATATCATGTTTATTGTTTTGTGATGCAGACAAATCAGAATATTGAAGAATCATATCGATTACTTCCTGATCAAAAATCTTCTCAAAAATTGAAACAGGATTTTTACCTTTGAGATCAGTAATTAGGTTTTTGCATGGTTGTTGTACATTATTCTCATCAAAAGGCATGTGATCGTAGCTAGGCTCGCATTTACGCCAACGGGGCCCAACATTGCATCGTTGCCTTCTAGCGAAATTCGACAAAGGCTCTTCATCAGAACTGTCCCAATCTTCTTCGTTTCTGTTTACAAAAACTTCGATATTTCCAGGAATATCTCTTGGGATGTCATTGGTAATAATATTGTCTTCATCGCCTTCTTCTTCGTCAGTGAGGATAGTTGTTTCTGGGGGAAGAGCAACGATATCAAATTCAACATCTGAGTCCTCTTCTGCCATAATAGCATCAAGGGCCTCCTGGAGTCCATGATAGTTATCGCTTACTTCAAATTGCCGTTTTGACATATTTATGTGCAGTCAAAACTCTGTAAAAAAAAAGAATATTTTACTCTTTATGTGCCCACTGTCCCTATTTGGGGACACCAACAAAAAAAAGTAGTTCACAGTTCAGTAAATTATATATTTTACCTTATCAAATTTTTATTCCAAAGTAAACGAAGTGTTCAATAAGATTATGTAGAAAAATTAAAAATTTACGAACGTAAACATATAAAAAAAATACTTACATTTGGTAATCACCGCGACTCTGAGATTCACTTTATTTATGACACTAAAATACTTTTTATAAATGGTGTTATCCAAAATGTTTGATATAAAATGTAAGACACATCAATTAACTCGACAATAATGCACTGTTAGCAAAACTTACCACATTAATAACAAATTGGTGGGTAGATTTGAAGGCGTCCTCGTTTGGGCACGGCAGGCGTAAATGGGTTAATGCTTTTCACCTCACTGGAGTGTTCAAGCTCATTTGTGTTCATTTGAATATGAGGCTCTCAGCGGAAGAGTAGCCTAACCGACTTAAAAATTTTAAACAGCGAAAATATCAGAATGTTAACCTTTGGAACACCAGACCCTTTTTGAGGGAAATCAGACTTGAACTCTAAAGTGTTTCAAGTGCAAGCGATTCTGTTAAAAAAATTATGCACTTTCTCAAGGCGTACAAGTTTAAATCGCATATCAAAAAATTCCATCTAGGGTGAAATTTCAATGCCAACAGCACGTGAACGATTTGTCGGCGGGAAAAAATTCTTGTTACTGGTGCACAAATGGTTTTCCAGCGGTTAAAAGATTTAGGTCATATCTATGAATCCACAGTGGCCCAATATCAGTTTTCATTGATTTCCAAGGATAGCGTTAAATAACATCATTCTTCCATTACTAAATTAGTTACTTATCTTTAACAATCTGATGTTTTCACTGAACTTTTCACTCTTCCGCTGAACGCCCCATGTAAAGGTGTGGTGTTGATTAATTTATGAATGTGTTAAATTAAAAAGAATGCTGTTAAAAGTGACTCCAGAAACGAAAACAAAAATATTTTAACTTTCTGCTCTTTGATGCACTTGTTTTTGTACACAAGGCATTTAAAACAAGAAATTCAATGTTCAATAAAATATTTACTTCCTGAATTCTATACTTAGCGAAAATAATAATTAACCAGTTCTGTATAATGATACATTCAACTCCCACATAAAATGTATTGTTACACTTGAATTGCCGCGTGTACACGGTGTCCGGAAACTCGTAGTACAATCAGGTAACTATTGAAATCTTCATCATATAGATAACTCAAAAAAACTTAATTTTTCAAACTACTTTCGGCAACTAAAGAGTTAAAAAAAACTTTTGCAGCCGGGTCAAAAAATTTCAACTTCAAACTCGATTTACTCTAAAATGAAAGCAATAATCAAAAAAGTTATACCACAAGATCGACTCCAAATGTGATGTAAATTCACTAGTAAAAAAGATAAATGGCTGTTTTCGACATTTCAACATTTTAAGGTAGTTTTCAGGTACGAAAGTTGAATTGTTTGTAAGGAGAAAATAATATTCTTCTATAGAAAAATATTTTTGTATGGGAATAAAAAACAGAATTTCGAACAAAGTTATTTATCTTTTTTACTTTTACCATCATGTAGAAACACCTCCCGTAGTTTGTGTACTTTACCCCCGGACACCCTGTATAGTGGTCTCATTAGTCATAATAATAATTTTCGATTTCACATATTCTTAAAAGGCCTACGTAAGATTTTGCCGACAAGCAAAAAAGTTGGTAACATTCTTCGTTCATTGGTTTCTATGGTTACACCCTACATTGCTGAAATCAGTCCTTTACGGGTATAGTTAGCATGAAATGTATCAACAAGCAATAACTTGAATACTACGAAAAATATTTAACCAAAGAAATAATACAAATTCAAATATGTACATCTAAAATAATTAACTTTCCTAATACATGAGAGTCCTGTTGGAGAGGTAAAAAGATCCCCCTCAACCAGCCTCTCCAAATCCAGCCCGCCACACAGTAGGTATAAACAACTCTCACTTCATCAACCCGGGCATCCCTGCTAAGTCACCAAACATAGCAAACGTGACCTATGACAGAGGTGTTGGTTACCATACCCGCCTCCCAAATTGTTTTTTTTTTAATTCAACCATGCTTAATTTAAGAACTGAGCATTTACCTTTCCGTCAAGCACCAATTGAACCCGAGAATGTTTGATCAATATTCACAAACAGATCCCAAACAAACAAAACACTCGAAAGTTCACAACACAATTCGGTTTTCGTCACAAACAGCTTAGCAAACACAACATTAATTATACATAATACGTGTTACACACTATTGCTCAACACCTACACAAGATTGGCTAGAGAAATACATGACATTAACTTATATTCTCGTGTGATTTTATGGCACATAAATATCCTGAGAGACTTGCCACAACTCGAATAATATTGCATCACTTGGCCAAGGTCTGCGATGACCGTTAAAATGAAGCACTCAAGCCACAGTTTATTTTAACTTTTATTCCACACATAAATCTTATTACCTCACTTTGGCTAAAAATAAACTGGCAAATATTTTCATCACATAAAACAAGTAAAACTACTTTCTTTATCGGCAATAACACAAATATGGTTGTAAAATTATTACAGAGAAATAGAATGCACAAAAGCTACATACACAACACGTTTTAGAATGGCATATATCATTATTTCCAAGTTTAGTTGAAACGATTTTATGTACATCACGTTCTTGGCTCAACTCCCAGCTTGGTACTAATGGTATACATATTTATTCTATAGTTCCCCCCTACCTGAGTCACCAGCTATATGCAACAGGGTTGTACAAGTACTTCTTACATCCAGAAGGATATATTTAGACACAGCCACATGTGTGCAACATGTTCACATCTTGTTAGCATCAAATAAAAAAAGGACCTACTCGTAACGTCTCATTTGAGAGACAAATTTGCTACGGTTATGTCTCATTTGAGCAGAAAATTAACCATAATATGCAAATCAAATTAGGTCATTATGTTGAAAAACATTATTATTATTATTATTGGAAAAAGGAATTTAAAAAAAATAATAATATCATTGTATTTGAAAATATCTTATATGCATTTTTATTGAACTAACTACGAACACTACGCAAAATCACCGCAGAGGTAGGCAGAGAGGATGGAACCCCGCAAAACTGTGTGCCAACATACCTTGCTTGACCACTAGGGGTTACACCTCTACATTTGCAGTGTTGAAGAATGCCCTCGTGCGGTACGAAGCGCTGCAATTGCAGTGTCGACCTTATGCATTTATTTTGCCTTCGGATGTTACCTCTACTGGGTAAAATACCGACAAAAATAAAAATGTCACTTTATCAAGTTTGGCATCATCTACTTATATTATGGCATATATTTTTATTTATTGAAGTTTCTTGTCGGTTCTTATGTGTTAATGGAATTAACTTGATTAACCATTTTTGGCATTACTCTTTTTATTATCAACATAAGCATTCAGTCCCCCACTAACTGAATTTCCTGCATTCACCCTTCTGTTAATGTCCTTATCAGCCTTCCAATCTCCCCAACATACTTCATTACAACAAACTCATCCACCTGCTACAAGGATTCACCTTTCACAACGATATTACAGTGTTTTGCTATCCTCTCTTCCAAATACCATGACTTAAGACTTACTTAAATTAATCATCAAATCATTTTACAATCACATTTTGTCGCAGACACGGAAGACTGCAGGTCTTCATACTGTTAGAAATAAACACCGCATCATCAGCATACAATATGCAATTAACTTCAGATTGTTCAATTCAGCACCTAAATGTGCACCTTTAACTCCTCAGAATGATTTGGTCGGTTTTGGGAAGAAACAGCTAATATCCGTAGAGTCAATTTGTTCTCTTTTCGGAACAGCTCATATAGTTTCACACAAATTGATGTGTCTCTCTTACCGTCATAGTTAGAAATATTACCGAAACAAAATTATGAAACTTTGTTTAGTTTTAATTAATTATTTTTATATGAACCGACAATAAAGTGAGGTGGCAGTAACATTTTTCTAATAAAATAAGTATTTTTTACTTGATCAGTAATTTGAGTTAGGTGTGTTTAGACGAAAAACATAGGGTGAGCCATTTTTAAAGATTTCAAAATATTAGTATTTCAAAATTTTTTATGTTTATTTCTAATAATATCGCCTTTAGTTTTCAGATACGTTCAGAAATATCCCATTTATTTGGATTTTACTGAGAAACAAAATACACACAAAATTCTCCGACTTTCTGACAGCATCTTTAAGAAATATAACGGTCAATATGCAACCAGGGGCCTGAAGGGTTAAGATCTAACGAATATACAGATTGAATAACCACACACATGGGGATTATGTTTGATAATACAGATTACAGTGTGTTGCAAGTTTGAGAACTTGGTTATGAAGAATGGATAAGAGCAAAGATCTTTGAACTCGGTCTATTTACAGAAGTGTTATTTCGAAATGAACTACAAATGAAATGCCCAGGTAGGTATGTATTCTTTAAGGCCACCTGACAAATTCCAGGAGGTAATAATAGCTTCCGTCAACACTGCCATATGCAGAGTCAATACAGAATGACTCATGTACTATAACTCGGTTTTAAACAAATACTTTAGTGGAAGGTTATTCACATTTTACCAAAAACCGTTTTCTACTTTAATTAATTTGAATGTTAAACTTGTTAACTATTTATTAATGCCAGTCGTGTAATTAACTAAGATTAATTTAATGATTTAAAAAAAAGAACATTCTTGGAAACAGAGTAAGCATTCATTAAAGCGCTTTAAAATTCAGACAAAATTGGTGAATTTACATATTTAATACATAAATATTGGTAATCAAAACAGATTGCAAAAGAGAATGTTGTGGCATTTCATGAAACGCTCTGTGGCTTCGAATTTGGTATAGAAAATAACTATTAATATGTGCATCGCTCTTGGTTACCACAGGGGAAAGCAAAGAGGATAGATTCCAAATCATACATTCTCCTTACACCTCTTGCATCGTTTATTACATCTCGTTTTACTACAAATAATTTTTTTTTTTTTTTCGGAATAACTTTATTGAGTAAAACCTCAAATTGTAATATTTAAATATTGAAGACAGTATTAGTGATTTCTAAACGAAAATCTGAAACAGAAAAATCAGAAAAGGATACGGTCACATCTAGGACTCGAACCCAGGACCCTTGTCTTTCCGGGACACTGCTCTACCAACTGAGCTAATGGGACCCTATCCCCCTTGGTCACTTTTAACTGTATCATACTTCGAATAAGAACTACCAACATTGTCTTCATTTTTTCACCGCACATTTTTTATTGGCAACTTTGAAGGTATATACAATTTGAGGTTTTACTCAATAAAGTTATTCCGAAAAATAAATATTCATTCTAGACTTGCAGAAAAGTCAATAGATGTCGCACATTAAAAATAAAAAAATAAGATAGGTTTATCTAAAAAGACGCTGTCTAGATTGCACTTAGTTCGGGTTGAATCTTGCGATCATACATAAAGATAGTTGCCAATAAAAAATGTGCAGTGAAAAAATGAAGACAATGTTAGTAGTTCTTATTCGAAGTATGATACAGTTAAAAGTGACCGAGGGGGATAGGGTCCCATTAGCTCAGTTGGTAGAGCAGTGTCCCGGAAAGACAAGGGTCCTGGGTTCGAGTCCTAGATGTGACCGTATCCTTTTCTGATTTTTCTGTTTCAGATTTTCGTTTAGAAATCACTAAAATTGTCTTCAATATTTTAATAATTATTTAATTCATGTCTTCATCAAGCATCCCCGAGTTTTTCTACCATTCACTTCATGTAGTATCTGTAAATTCACATTTTTACCGTTAAAAAGACATTTTATTTCGACTCCGTATCTCATTCCAGTGGAGAGATAATGCGTTAAGTCTTTCTCGAGCGTTCCTGACTTCTATCATTCAAACAACTTTCTAAACACCCGTGGCACTACTAAGAACGAACTTTGCAATGTTCAGCAAAATCGGATGAATGGTACAGGAACGAGTACGGGACAAACAAAGAAACATTATTTTTTAGGATTGCAACAGAATTGGCTCTACCCGGAAGCAATGGAACTACAGCACCCCCGTTTTGAGGAATTTCGGAGAGAGAGGATAGAAAGTTCCTGGCTATACAGGGTGTCCGGGGGTAAAGTGCAGTAACTTCGTGGGGGGATTCTACATGACCGTAGGAGTAAAAAAGATAAATAACTTTTTCCGAAATTCCAATTTTTTATTTTTCATACAAAAAGACATACCTGCTAAAAAGCCATAGTGTAGGTGCAAACTTACCCGATAAATTCGCAAGTGTGAACGTGGCAACGTTGCATATTTGTGAGTGGCGCGTATCCATGGAAACCGCATGTGAATTGTAAACAATAACAACACAGAGTTCGCTGTATGTTTTGATATTTTACCAAATTCAAAAAGAGAACTGCACTAAAATCACGTTACACTTTTTATTATAAAAAATATTAATAACTCATTGAACACTTAACTAATTTCATCGCTTTTTACTAATAGGCCACTTGCATCATATTTTTTAATTTTTTTTTCCGGTTAAGGAAAATATTCTAAGACATTCTGTATTATTATTATTTTTTTAATCGTATTTTTGAAACCCTGGGGATTTTTTGAAAATTTCAATCCGAAAAATCAGACCTTTTTTTATAAACCGGAAAGACGGGACATAATTTTATAGGTGAGAAAAAACAATGATTACATAGCCGAAAATCATTTAAAAAAAAAAGAACGTTTTCCACACGAATGACACAGCAGAATAACGAGGCATACCAAAAATATTACATCTCATAAATATTTTTTTCCTTGATCCATCTTATTGATCATAAATCATTATAATGTACAACGTCTATATTAATAAATCCAATGTAATATACTTGTACTTGTAAATTATAATAATAATAAGAATATTATAAAATTTGATTTTGATAAAATCAGCACCATAACCATTATACCTCTAAAACACGTACCGACATCTAAATTGTACGGGGTTCTCTTCACATCTGTCAAAAATTCAAACCAAATGAAAAGTTCGCAGAGAACAAACAATAAATCTAGTGAACGAATTCAAAAATTCTTAGATAAATTAAATTTTCAAAGTTGTTTACTCCGCCCGTCAAATTTTGTGACATTACATTCAAAGCACGATTTACTAATAGCGGGGGGTGCAGGAGGGGGTGCGGGGGACAGTTTACCAGCTGACCGACTGAATTCGGGTGCCGGGGGTAGCGGGGATTAGTTACCGGGGGGGCGCGGGATGTAGATTTGGCAACGACGAAAAAAATAATGCCGTCTAGGCACGTCGGAGAAATTTTTCGTTATTAGCTTAAAAGTACATCTAAAAGTTGGAATTTCAGAAAAAGTTATTTATCTTTTTTACTCCTACGATCACGTAGAATCACCTCCCGAAGTTACTGCACTTTACCACCGGACACCCTGTATAGATCTAGTTACTTCAATTCAAACTGCCACGGAGTTTGAATTGAATTTTTATACATATTAAGTATGCAGGGCAAAACATTTTTTATTGCTATCAATATTACAAATGAACCGACCAGGATAGAGGTGCTAGGAAGCATTTCCGTAGCAAAGTAGATTTTTATTTGTTTATTGATATATGCAAATGACGCTAACAAACTGTACAAGTATTCATACAATTTCTATTGTTTCAATTTTTATTTATTTGTTAATGTATTACGCAATACCTACTTCATGAATTGACACACTTTTGTTGTATTTTGTGCGCGATTATTGTAGTGCAGTGAGTCCAATATGTCACTAACTTATTAAAAAAAAAACAATCTAAAAATTCAACATTGATTCCTCAATTTTATCACTTCACCAAAAATCAGAGAATAATATCAATGAAAAAGAGTGAAATTGCTCTTAATTCAAATTTTATGGCAGTTGTTGATTGGCTAATGCCAAAAAAACTTGACAAACATTTTGTTTTTTTCCTTAGATATATATATTCAGGGGGTATAACTCCGATCGAAAATTGGAACCGAAATATTTTGACGTCACATGATTGCCTATGATTGTCTACGGAATAAACTTTCAGAGTTTTTCATTGGTGGATAGTATAATAAGTAGGCTCCGAATGAGAATTTTATTGTCTACGTATTGGCATATCTATGGTTTTTTAAGACCAATTTGTTTCATACAAAAAGCCCGAAGATATCGATCTAGTGAGAGGTTTATTTATGGATATATTCTTCATTGAGAAACAACAATGCATAAAATGTACAAGAAAACATCAAAGCAGTTTGATTTTCTTTCTATGAATTTTCAGGTAAATGGCTTATTACTTTCCAGGAAAAGAAATGCCTTATACATTAAGTTGCCATAGTTTTAATCTTAGTGATCATCATTTATCAGACACCTAAATTAAATTTGAATGAATGAAGGAATTCTGGTTAACATTATTATTTAATTTAGTAGGTAACATAAAAGAGCGTTTACCCCAGAGCTAATCTTCTAGATTTATTACAGTTTATAACTCAGCCATCAACATAAATTGTATTAAAGAATGCATCAAGGATACATAAATCATCCATTTATCAGGGACTAGATGACGGTACCCAGCGTTGCTGGGGGGTTATCCTTAGGAGATAGACATATACCATCGTTGACTTTTCTGTATGCCGCAATTCCGTAGTTCATTATTATGATGTATTTCATAAGGTTTAGCCAGCGTTAGCAATTTAGAAAGAAATTTAGTTAGAAATTTTCTAAATGATAGTGAAAACCCTATCAAAATCCGTTGGGTAGTTTAGAAGAAGTAAGCGCACAAACAGACAGACGCTGATAGCAACTTTGTTTTATACTATTTAGAGAAGCATAGATTGTATCAACAAATGTTTCAAGGATAAAATATAAAGTGTATCAAGGAATACGTCAGGGAAACATACCTAAATTAATTTATCAAGAAAACTAATTTTATCAATTACGAATAAATAAGGGAAATGTAAAATTTATTAAAGAATATTTCAGAGAAACAAAAAGATAAAATGATTTTCAAGAATGTATTAGGAAAACATACATACTCTATCAAGGAATGTATCAGGGACATATAAAGTATTCAAGTAATGTTACCAGGGAAATGTACAGAATGTTAGTTGGCCAACATTTTTTATTTAGATTTATATTATTATTTACAGGGAAAGGAAATAGACTCTCGTTAATTTTAAATTTAAGTACTTTACCTGGGCATGCTCCTCGCTCAGGTCTCCCGAGACAGACTTGCTCGGAGACAGGTCATCATCTTCCAGGGAGAATGTGGGGGTCATAGAGCCGACGCGGGGGACGGGGGTTGTTCTCTGGCGCAAGGCGTTCCGGGTCCGGTGCGCCGGCGGGGAGGTGAACACCACTTCCTTCTCCACATCCTCGGAAATCGTCTCCACTTGGGTTGGTATTAATCTGGCGGTCAAAAGAAAATAATATTCAGAAAGGTATAATGAAGTAAGATTAAGGCTGGTACAGATATTAGTAACACAACATGGAATGCAACAAAGGTTGAATCATATGTGCACGAATCGCACGCACAAAACGAGCATCTACATTGCAACATTTGCGAGCATTTACGTACATCACACACACCTAGATTCCTTTGTTTGTCTGAAAAAGCAGACATTCGATCATGAGGATGAAAGACATTTTCTATATTAAAGCCTACCACACAAATACAGGATATTTTTCCCCTGTACCGCGAACATTAAGAAATTATAACATTATACATGGCTCTAATAATGAAATAGACATTTTTAATGACCAATTTAAACACTTAAAAAAAACGTATTACCTCTAATCATATTAAGCTGATATTGTGATGAAGCCCTTTATTTAAAGAGAAGCAACATTGTACCTACCTAATCAGTGTCTCACCAGTACAGGTGTGACAATAACAAATCGTTTATGAACATATTTGTATTTACCTTTTACCCATTCTTATTTGTCATTTAGCTTATTCATTTTGTTACTATTTTTGTTATTATTATGTATTTAAACATCCATGTATGTAAATTTTTGAGCACCATGCCTGTTTTATGTACTTAAATAAAAAATAAATAAATAAAAATGACGCGCAAGTAATGTAATGCTCATAGAGAGCTCGTAAGGATTGCAATTTGTGCATGCTGCAAGATACTTGCTGCAAGATGGGTCATGACTCATTTTAGTAAGAGCGGGAGCCACGGTACCAGCTCAATACTTTTGTACAACTCAAAGAGTCGACTCAATTGAACTACGGCTCAATTGAACGACGGCTCAATTGAACGAAAGCTCAATTGAACGACCAACCAATTGAATAGGAGCTCGATACGACATGCCCGATATGGCTCCCCCTATATGGCTCCCAGCTCCCCAGCGAAAGAGAATGAATGATCATACGACTCTTGGTATCGGTACGCCGTCCCGTACCACAAGAAAAATAAGATACTAGGCGTAGGTACATTTGTCTTAAGTCCAGATATCGGACCGTCAGACACTGTTTATGTCGGTGAGTACGTAATAGTTTGAATGGCGCTCTTTTTCGAAAATATTTCCTGATAAAAAAAGAATTACCGTTCAATTGAGCCATGGTACAGTTTACCGGGAGTCCTACAAATAGGGCTCATCAAAAAGAGACTACACACTATGGTATTTGTTTCAACCTTTGTCGCATTGCATGTTGTGTTGGTAATAATCTAGACCAGAGGTTCCCAAAGTGGTCTATATGGACCCCCAGGGGTCGATATCGGCAAGCTGGGGGTCTATGTCAGCGAGAAAAAATTTGAGGGCCACGAGATTCAAATGGGGGTTACATACGAGCGGAACCCCATTTACCCCAAGTAAACATCTAACACAGATATAATAGACTGAGAATTTACTTATTTGATATTTGTATTTTTATATTTCGTAAAGTTGTTAATTGAGGTATATAAATAGAGTCTACGTTACTTTTAATAACAATAATGATATTTGGCTAATTTATATAGTGCCGTTTGCGTGAAAAATCACCTCAAGGGCACTGTACAAATATATTTCTTAAATAGTTAACACTAGAACTACTGACTTACGTCTGAGACTTATACTTTTCTCGTCAGAATAAGGAAGTTGAGTCCATTTTTTTTATTTTTTTTTATCAATGTTCGCATTCAAACTTAAATACTGGTATTTTTTTTTTTTTTAAAGTTTGTTTTCATAATTAAATTAATTCTCAAAGTTTAAATTTTATTAAGCCCGCCAAAACGAGCGGAATCCGAGCGGTAAGAGGCGGGGTGTGGTGTGACGTCATTAGAACTGTGAAAACCACGACGCTCAAGCATTTTGTATGGAAAAAATTTTAATTCTTCAACAAGGAATTCCAGTAATTTTTTTACCAATGTTAACCGTCTATTAGAATTGATGTTATTAAAAAAAAGAAAATTGATTAAGATTTCATAGTTAAATTAATATTTTAAGTTAGAATATTTGCTTTTCCCGCCCGGTACGGTACTGTACGGTATTGCCGTCGCTACTTGTTGACGTTCCACGCGCTAATTCAGGACCACCGCGCAGAAAAGTAAAGACCAAAAGTAAAATAACGGTTTACAGCCCAGTTCACTGTGAGACCTTTCTGGGCGGCCGGCGGCCTGAAGTGTATCACATGCTATGTGACATGCATAATAATAAAAACTTCTAAGTTATGCAATAAACAACATATTATTATAAAGCACTATACGAATATGTATCTTTAGAAATCCATTTCATATAATAATAACAACAAATACGTACATATATTTGACAAACCCAAATAAACCTTTGGCCTATACACCTCTCTCATCTAAACCGACCATCTCTCATGTAATAGAAAGAGATGCACCATAGGTGATCCGTTGAACGTACAAGTCACGACACATGTGACGTCAGAATTCTTTCGACCAATCGTGGAGCGTCTACAGTCTATTGCTATTGAATGCTTTTTCAAGAACGTTTAACTAATTTTAAGAATAATAATATAGAAATATATTTATATTTTTAGAATCGATATTTTTTTATCTACATGAACATATTTTTTATAAGTCAAAATATTTTTCACTCAACTTCCTTATTAATATATTCAAGCAAAACATTGCACATTGGAAGCCGCGAATTTTCCTAGTTCCCCAACTTGTTTTTGAAAAACATCCAGGGTAATGATGACGTTCAACATTTAAATGCACTTCACACAGACTTCAAAACTAAGTTTGAGGACATTTTGACTAAGGAAATGCAACGTTGAAGAATCGGATATCAAGTGACAAGAAGAACTGACCGGAATAAGCACTGACAAAGAACTTAGGGGGCAGTTCTGTAAGGCCAGCTACAGAAAGAAATTCCCGTTGCTTATCCTGCTCCATTTTCATTTGGTGTAATACCTCACAAGGGTGCCCCTGTCTGCACAATGTAAAGACAGAGCAACTATACCGCCACCCGGTTGTTGGGCAGGCAAGGAAAGGTTATTTAGTACCATTAATGAATACCAAAACAGTCAAGCCAAGAAAAGGAAGCGAACAAATTATTATAAGCAATAATTAGTCGCCTAAAGTATCCATACAAATTGAAAATATCTCCCGAGTTAAAATAAATGACGCCGACCGGATTTGAACCCGCAATTTAAAAATAAACCTACTATGTCTGTACTCAGTAGCTTTAAATCCACTCCTGTATTTTATTGTATATACCAACAGCAACGGCAGTTACTTTAATCAATAATTGAAAGAACAGTACTTGATTCCCAAACAATGAACCATTTAACAAATTCATTGTTTTCATTGAATTCAATTTACAGAATAGTCAATTTACTCCTGCTTCTCGTTAATATATTTTTATCTACGTCTCTATTGTTATTATTGATACATTTTGAGTGACTGTGTCCTTTTTTCTCCTTCTTCCATTTGCCGGAGTCACAGATCAGAAATACTAAAAATAAATAAATTATTATAAACAATAATTATTAGCCTGAAACACCCACATAAATTGAAAAATTCTTCCGAGAAAAAATAAATGCCGCCGACGGGAATCGAAGCCGCAGTCTTCCGTTTACCAGTCGGGTGCACTAGCCACTACGCTACGTCGGCTAATTTTAAACCGCCAAATAATTAAATAAAAATACTTATTAGATTTTTTTTCACCTAGAAAAAACCAACTTTATTTTTGCAGGAAAGGCAATGTTGTATACTAAATCTCTTACTAGGTGGCATCGAGATGTAAATATAAGAAATAAATTCTTCATCTATTTCCCCATGGTTGGTGTTGTGTAGGGTCCATTACATAGACCTAAGAAACACCATGGTCCAGTACAATTTTGAATTGGGAGATTTCATTTACAAATAGTTACTTTTACAGCATAAAAAAAAGCTTTTAAATTTTAGTATGCATTTCGGTTAACAATACGCTTGTACTCCACCCTAGCCCATTTCCTGTTGCCTGACTCACCCCACCCTAATTCACACCTCTTAGTAGGTATACATTCTATAATTTATTGCAAGGGCGAACGAATTTGGTAAAAAGAAAAAAGTAGTTTTTACATTCTCAATAAGTTTGGTGATGATGCAAATATTGCGTGCAATGTAACCAAAGCACATAGATTACACTTGGGACGGGTTGTTTCACAAAATTTTAACAATTTTTTAAACAAATAAAAAGCTAATAAAAAAAAGGTTGTCAAAAATAAATATTTGTTTTTCATAAATTCGGTAATCTAGATGCAAATGATTTGCAATCATTGAAGAAATAAAAGCTAATATTCAAGTTCTGTGAAAGTCCTCTTTAAGTTCTGTTACTGGCCAAGTTCTGTCAAACAACAGACCCATGATTAAATAATAACAGAACTAGAATGGAACTTTTAATGAGCCTAAATTTTCTTTGAAATCTTTGAAATTTGATGAATTGTTCAAATTCTGTGAAACAACCTGTCCTAAGTAAATTTACACACCCACACTGCACCAAAAAATAGTAAAGAATTTGGCAGTACGCTTTGCATATTACTGTTTGTTATTTACTGTCAATTCGCAAGTGTCAACATGTCACCATAGCCATTATTGGTAATGGATAATGTTATGAGAAAATTTTATGAATGTAAATTGCACTGATAAAATCAATCATAAATCACAGATCACACCCACAAAAATATTTGTGATCATAATTTTTATTTTGATGCGAGTTTGACTATTTTGAAATAAGTGGAATGCTAATCATAATCTCTTGAACATGAATATAATATTCTACAATACTGCTCAGAACATTGAATATAATATTCTACAATATTAGATAAGATATATTAAAGTTATAATTGATACCAATTACTGTAAATAAATCACATTCGATAAGGCTTTCTCATACCTTCTTTAAGGCGAAGCTTAATGCTAAATCACTACTTTGATTAATCTTTATAGCAAATTGGTGTACATTATGAATACCAAAAAATATGCTTTAAATAAATTGAAGGTTTTCCTATCGTTTAGCTTGAGTAGAATACAAATAAAAATATTAATTACTCAATAAAAAATATAAATGTTAACTACTAAAAAAAATATTTCTTCATTAGAAATGTATGAACGCGTTAATGAAACAACTTTTAAAAAATGCAGTGTTATAGCTAAGATTATCTGTGACAGTTTCACTTGATTAACTTTTTTGCTTTCTTATAAAATTATTTACAAAATAAATAAAAACCGGTTTTGTACTTGAAATCAAACGTTTCTAGACTCCGTTTGTCAAGCGATTTTAATGCCTATTACCTACATTATAAGGTATACCAAGAATATGCACATGTTTGGCTTGCAGCTTCCTCTTAAACAACTTTCTTGCTTACGGATATACAATACCCGAGCCAACGTTTGATTCTGTACTTCGTTGGGAATTGAACCCGAGACTGAAGCTCTTACCTCTACTCTATAGAAGTCCTTATAAAATACAAACAACGGTCTTAACCCCTCTTAACCGGTTTTAACCCGTCAGGCTATTTTGTTCGGTTTTGTGAACAAACAAATATTACCCATAGAGTCAATTTGTTCGCTTTTCACAACAGCTCATAAGGTCTCATAGAAATCGTTGTCTCCCTTACCATCATAGTTAGAAATATGAACTAAACGGAGATAGAAAGAGAAAACACCAAGCTTCATATTCAAATATAGAAGTTAACCACAAAATATTTAAAAATGTACACCTCCGTGAAACCAAAGGTTCAGACCGCAATTTGAGAAAATTTATGAAACATTGTAAATTTTTTATAAATTATTTTATATTAGCGTCAAAAAAGCGAGGTAACAATAATGTTTATAATACATTTGACTAATAAAATGTGATTTTTTTTTAATTATCCTTAATTTTAGTTCAGTGTTTAGACAAATAACGTAAGGTCAGGCATTTTTAAAACTATTACGTTTGCTTTAAAAATTTTAATATTTTAAAAATTATAATGTACATTTCTAACAATAAAATTTGAAAGCTTCTTTTATCAACAGAGAGTTTTTAGTTTTCTGATGCGTTCAGAAATATTCCATTTATTTAGATTTTATTGCAAAACGGGAAAAAGCACACAAAATCCTCAACCTTCTGACAGCGATTTAAGTAATATAATGGTCAATATGCCAGAGGCCTAAATGGTTAAATAAAACTGTATGCCGTGGGTTCCTATTTTATACCTGCTACGGGACGTACGGTGAAAATTTTACCACATTTGATTGAACTACTGATTAAAAATTATGTAGGTGTATTTTGATAAAAATCATGATACCGGTTGATAGCAGTTTCAATACTATTGTTTGACTACACTATCACAGATTAAACGCTGAAGGTAAACATGGAATATTATTTGTGTTTCAAATTGTAAGTTTTAAGGTGTTTTCAAAAAGTACTTAGCCGAAAATGTACAGCACTTTAAACTATGGGGAATCAGATAAAAAATTACACACATTATATGTTTTACCTTCAGAACAAATTCTTTCTTTTATCATCCGTAATTTTTTTTAATTCCTAACTGATGCTGGGTTCCCACCCAATCTATTTTATAAATGTCTATTTTATGTGACACCTCCCAAGAGCGCCCCTGTCTGACAGTGTAAAGACAGGGAAACTATGTCAGCGTTGTGGGGCGGGTAAGGTAGGGGCTGTAGGAAAGGAATTAATTATTTCGGATCTTGAAAGGGCCCGGATTAAACGGAGGAGGAAAAACATATGCCGGTTCCACACACGAGCCTACATACATAAAAACGTGTCAAAGAAACGACCAGTTCTCATGAAGCCACCATCAATTGTGAACAGGTGTTCCACTCGTGTCCTTGTTTCAAGCATTTGCACCGGTGCACTAGGGAACGATGCTGCTACCACCTTAATACAACTGTTATGAAAATAGTTCATTTAAACATAACAATTGTAATCAGGTACTGATTATCACTTCAATTATTGTCTATGGGTTTTTTTTTGACAACCACATTTGAGCGCAACATAGGACGATAGGAATTATTCTTGCGGGTTTTGGCACTTACCCACAGGGTACAGTTGGGCTCGGACTCTGTGGGAATGTCAGAAGTGCCAAGTTGATTACGATTGTGAATTTTAAAAGTCGAGCGGAGCAAATGCTCGAATAATTTGATCCAGGCATCCGATCCTGAAAGGCGGATTATTGCGATCATGGGCAACATCGCGATTAAATACGATTAATGCGCGATTTAAATCTGAACCCGGGAGAGTGAAACGCGGTCAATGGACACCGGGGTGCGAAATTCCGTTTCAAGAGTAATCCTCAAAAAGGGCGGCAATCGTCACTCGCTTCGCTTAATACCTGACAGGAGCAGGCTGTAATTGACAATTTATCGGTCGGGTATCATATTTGAGAGCGGAATCGCCTATTTCCCGCCTCACCACACACGCTTTGCGGTCTTCGCTAATACTTGGAGGGATGGTAACCGGAGGCCATTGCGGAGGAACTGATAATCCCTGGGCTGGGACGGAACGAGAGACGGAGTTGGCGGGCTGGTCGCCCGCGCTGAAGCAGTCGCGGACCCTTGAAGGAAGGCGTCTCCATCCATCCACAGTATAGCTAGATAGATAGGGTTACAATATACGGTCTGTGATGGGGGGTAAGTTTATATAATATCTTTTCTGTAAAAAAACCTTATAAATGAAATAGAGGTTATTGTTCCTATTAGAGAAATTGGCTTTCATTAATACTCATCAGATCTGCTTGCGAATAAGCCCCTATGCCCATCCCTGAGGGAGGATTTTCATGTGTCTACCACAGAGCTCGGCATACTTGGTCACTCAAAGTTTGGCGCCCTAAGTTTCCTACGGAAACAAAGCCGACCACTGTGCTGGTTGTAAATCACTATGTAAGTACCCACGTATCACAACGCTCCAGTATCTGACATAATCTTCATTTAGGCTATAAGTACTTACTTACACACACGTTGTATCATTAAATACAATTTAATACAAATGTAAAATTTGCCGCCATTTTATGCTTCAAAAGCAATTCAATACAAAATCCCTATAAAATTGTGAAAACAACCTATATTTTAAAATTGAATTGTTTTATTCAGCTGTGACTATATTTTTGTCCAGCTAAAAACTCACCAAAAAATATTCTGTTAGTGTGAATTTTAGGTCAATGAATCAGCTATTAGCAATATTTTGAAACCAGGCTATTCATTAAACATCCAATCGAAAATTCATCTTGTATTACAAAATTTGTTATTGGGACTGTTAAAAATATGAAAATTGTTTCATTGGTATATGAAATAATATTGTTATATTTTCACTAGGTATATCCTCTCTGCTTCTTTGATCATCCGCATAGATTACGAATAGATTGCGTTGTAGTAATGAAGTGTAAATTTACGTTTATGAATAGAAAATGAGCAGTGTAAATAGAAATTAATCATGATCTAATATAATATCAGAAATATGGCAAGGGGTTCTCAATTTGAATAGAGTAAAAGCAAGTATAAAAAATGTGGACAGAACACGGAGAAATTCAAACAAAGAATTAAAAAAAATGTAATATAAAATTAGTCTTTTTCGACCTACCTACTTACTAAAAAGTAAATATGTGGGTGGTTTATTTATGGTAAATATTAAGCCATAACCAAATTAACCGTACGCTACTACTACGTTTGGTGTGTTGTAAAATTCACATTTTAGAGGATTACGATCAATGAATCCTTGCAAGTTTAATCGGTAAATATGACGAGGGCTACATATTTTTGGAGGGAAATCATTCGGCAGGCGTAACCCACATTCAGTGCAAAGGGAATCACAAAAATAACGAGAATCATTATACATTGAGTAACTTGAAATTCACCATGAAAATATATCACAAAGTGAATACTATACTGCTGAACCAGCTTACGAACATACCATTATTTTCGTTTTAGTACAACTTTTGTCTGTGACAATCTCCCTGGATTCCATGATTCGGTGTAGATTCTTTTATGACTGGTTTAAAGATATTATTTGTTTATATAACATTTGCTGGCCTTTTAGAGCAGTATTGCTTTCTTGGGGTATGTAAATATTATTGCTGTCATGGGGTCAATATTGAATTACACATTATTTGTCAGGACGCTTGAGTCGAATTTAACGAATGAATGAATTCTCCCGCATGCAGTGAGAATAATATATCATATTTCATTATGGCACAAAGAACAGAAGTTTAGTTGTTGGAAATTGAAAATGGTTGAAGTCTTGGATCTAAAAGTTCTAAGACTTGGTAGAAGTAAATAAACAGTTTGTTAGTTACTAATAAAAACAATGAAATTGTAACATTTGAACACAAATATTTAACAATAATAAGTAAAGAGGTATTTACCGGGTAGGCGTGTCTCTAGAAATGACAGGAGTCTTCCGTCCAGTCTTGCCTTGAACATGCTCTCCAGGGATCTCTTCACGGTCACGGCTTTGCTGCGGTAAAGGAGTCTTGGATCGTGACCCAGATCTCAAGTCAGGAATGGTATCCTCCATCGTGCTTTATCAATACACTGCACAACGTAAACAAAATACCTTAACCTTCCATCTGCCAAATGTCAGCGGCCCGATCGCAGGAAACGATAAAAAAAACCCAAATGCAGTTTTATTTTAACCGGCCCTAGAAAGCAACCTGTTAAATCCCGAATGCAAATCACTGACCTCCTTACTGTATACGCTTTTTCGACACAAAATTCATTGCACAACGTTTATTCTATTTGTAGCACCGTCGAATAGCGTCTCCCGCGTACTTGAATTTATTACTTCAAATGACTGACCGTTGGGTAACCTCAGGTATTATGTCCAACACACGGGGGGATCAGCGAAAAACGTGTTTTTGTCGAGACGTTTAGACTTTAGATCAATGTTGATCGCACTGCACAATCCTCACGATTCGTTTGCAATATTTAACGGATATTTTAAAAAATGGACTTAAACTCGCCGAACCACAAATCCCGTCAAACCTAAACATAAACTGATGACGTCAGTCGCTAAGGTTTTATGGCCAACTTCATACCGCTTCCGCAACCGTAATCTTCTGTCCTTTTTGCTCTTATCTGGTTCAATATGATATTGATTGAGAAAAATAGAAGACACGCATTGTGAGCGTTTATACTCGTTTAGCAGCGACATCTAGCGAGACATGCACCAATGTTTTTTTTATTGCGGAAAACGGAAAGGAATGTTGGCCCTATCTTTTTTATTTGCGTATTATGTTCCTTTGCAAAGTTAACAGATGGCAGTAAATATAGTCATCATATTCGAAAACAAAATAAAATTAATAATAACGACTCCCATAAGAATAATTTTATTATGTAGTGATTTTTATTACACATGCAAAGCAATTATTACCTTCTAAAAATGCTTAATTCTCTAAGTGTTATCTTATAATAATGGTTAATATTGGGCTTGGGAAGTACCTACCTAATCAATAAAACTTCAATAAAGTTTGTGGAAGCAATGATACTATTATTATATTTTTTATTCCTCAACACAATGACAATTCAATATACATTTAAAAGTATAGTCGATAAACGATGAAAAAACAAGCATATTTTACCCAAGCCGTGAGGCTTGCGAAAACCTGCGAAAACCAGGTTACATGGGTAACCATGCAACCTGGTTTTCGTTCATCTTTTCGTGACTTTATATCATTTTTTAAATGTGTGTTGAATTGTCGTTTTTATGAGTTATTCGGTCACCTTTTTTTGTAGTCTATGTAAGTCCCACGCACAAAATAGTATTATTTATTTGTTTATGATGTGTAATTACAGAGGCATACTCATTTTACCTAAATGAAGAATGTTTCATGCAAAAATAAAATGAATTATATCTAACGATTTATTTTAAGGTTAGACCATTTTCTTTCCACGTTTTGCCGCAGTTCGTTATATAAAAGGAGGAGTAGAAAGGGAATAACGGAAAGGGACGCTGCGGTGATTAAATTTACAGCGCATGGCTTTTGGCGGGCTTGGCAAGGCGCCTGCGCCAACATGCAATGTGCGCACGCACACTGCGTTCTGTCAAATGTAATGTTGCCAATGGTGGACAACTGCTAGCACTAATCAAAATATTAACTTTTTTATGTAACAAACAATTTTTGTTTTAAAATGGAAATACTCTTAGACCAAAATCTTTAAATAAGACAATGCATATTAAGAATTCTACTACAGGGACGATTTGTAAAAAATAAATTGTCATCCGAGAGAGAACCTCTTTTTCTAACACACTCTATAATCCTAATAACATTTGCGGCGATCATATTATTTCAACATTTCGTAAGACCTTGTGCAAAGTGGCGTAGTATGAAATCCCACATGATACGGAAATGAAAACATCTGAAAATCGTGGACGTCACCATCTGACGTTTAACTTCTGACGAAAATTATTTTGGAGAATGGCAACATTTTTGCACAGCTGTGTAGGCCGTATACAAAATTAAAAATACATTTACGCAGAACACGACTCGCGGAGCGAATTACCTGTCCTCGGCTTTATATTTCATTAATTTGTACCTTAATTGTGTTTTTCTTCTTTGAAAGATCGCAGCACCGTCATTATTGAATATTTTTGGCACCTTCTCGCGTTAATAAAATTGTGTTTTAAAATAAATCAACCCGTGACGCGAATTTCACGACAAAGATTTCACTTTCGAATTGTGTGTAGAATAGATCAGCTATCAAGAATCGTGTTTACTTTGTTGTTTTGCAATATTTCTTTGGACAGGAATTTCAATTCGTCGGTAGGCTCGCGCGTTACAAAAAGTGCACTAAATTATTTAAATCTTTATTATAAAGAAAAAAATCTTTAACGCCTGTGTTTTTTGAAATATCTACAGTGTTTTTTTGACGTTCCCGATATGGTCGGGGACGTTTTTTAGCGGTCTACGAGGGTGGTTTGGTTTTCAGGTAAGAAATAAGATTAAAATTAATTAAATATTATATCTGGATCATTATGAAAATATTATTTATGCGTTGGCGCCAGCGTGTCTCGCCCATAGGACGTTGACATTGTGTAGTTTTATTGTGCGAATACTATCGAAGAAATTAGCACAAAACAACTTGTGTTTTTACTATATTTAGTAAATACTTTAATGGCCATCATTTAATGCACACGAGTAATATTTATATCAACTAAAAGATAGTTTTAATATTAATTGGTTCGGATCTTTTATGAATCATAGCTAATGTTTTTATCCTTATCACAAAGAACTGTCGCACGATATTGCAATAAATTTACATAATACCTACATTGAAATATGAATCTTGTTGTGGTTTATCAAGTGGTCGTAAATACGTAATAACATTCTAGGAGTAATATGTTGCAGAATATAGTCACAATCGAAGACACGTGCTCTATTTTTGACACTTCTAGGAGGTGCATGTGCATAATATTACAAATTATTTGCGTACGTGTTTTGGTACCTACGCTCTTTTTTATCAGTTGGTGCATACTAAATTTATTTTTATTTGCCGTGTATTTTATTAAAAAATGGCGCTGAATGTAGGTAGGTACCTACATCGCTTCGAGAACATTCCACACGCATTTTCTAGAAATTTTAGATAACTACCTACGTATGGCATCAGGATAATCGTAAAAATTCACTGAAAATAGCACAATAATAAATAAAAAGGTAAATATTGCCCTAACCGCCGTTCTTAACAGGAACATATTATGGAAATTAATTACTACAAGTAAGGACGATTTGTCAGTCACCGCCAATACGAGGGCTGTTCAGAAAGTAACCGCCGCACAGTGGACGGAATGAAGAAAAAACACGAATTGTTTGTCGAGTAGTGCAATTTTTTTGTTGGTTAATATTTATGTATAATCATTACTCTTACGTATGAATTGACAGCAAAAATATATAGAACATTCTGAAAATACACCAATATTTAGACATTTAGGTAATATGTATTAATTTTAAATTTATATCTATGTACACAAAAATTCGTGGAAAAAATAGTTACATGCAATTTTTAATTTAAAAATGGTAGAAAACCCATGTTAAAGGCGTCTTCGTTGTCTAACTCATCATTCCATGACCACCTCAACCATCACAACCGCTCAATGCTTCAAATAATTCTTCACATGTGGGCCTTTCTAAAAATAACAAAAATGTTCAAGGAAGGACACAAGATAGCGACAACTTATAAATGGCTCAAAAGGTGAGACATCATTCTATAATATGTATTTATTATTAAATGGGAAAAATGATGTTTTGTTTCTAAACGCCTATTGAAATATGCGTTTAATAGGTATATTTAAAAAAAACATGACAACACTAGTGTTTCATTAGATTTTAGCCGAAATCTCACATACGTGTTAACGTTAACGATAATTACATATAATTTAGTAAATTGAATAAAAATATCTTGAGGAACGTTACCCACAACAAGTGTTAGTCAAGTGTAGGAACCAACTGAATAATGCTTTCATGCTTTTCCTAAGTGCCAAACTCATAAACTACAATCAGTGTTCAACACCGCAGCAAGACTAATCAAGGCTTCAAGTGTCTTGGAAGGATCCAGTATAAGTTATGCTGGATGGTTTTTAAAGCTGTCAACAAAATGGCGCCACCCTATATTTCCGAGCTATGCATTGATTTCTGGTCTGAGGCAGTCAACTCTTAGATCAGCGACATCATCTGCAATTGGAAGATTGAAAGAGCCTAAGCGAAATCCGAACACTTAGTTTGGTTACCATGTATTCGGAGTATCCGGCCCTAAGGCTTTGAATAAACTTCCTATGGACTTGAGATGTATAACCAGCCCAACAGAATTTATATCCAAACCAAAAACTCACTTTTTCAGACATAGATTTCCATAAATCCGTCATTTTATCAAAATATTGATTTTTTACCTTATTATTATACCTACTGTAATTGCTGATGCACAGAGATAAAATCTTTGGCGATTCCGTTCAACTACTCATGCTAAAATGCTATTGACTTGCCTACCAATGGACAATATCAGTGGGAGCATAACACGTCAACCTTTTTTTTTATTGTTGGCAGATGAATAAAGTAAAGATCGACGGTTAATTAATTCATTCACTTCATTCATTTAAGATATATATGTATACTTTTCTATAAATCCAGCTAACCCATTGGGTGCATTTTGCACCCGTGTTCTAAAATTAATTATGAAACACCCTAATATTATAGAATTTCCTTCTTCTTCTGGCGCTAGTAAAATTAGAAAGAGTATTTATCGACGTATTTATAAATGTAAGTACACATATTAAGTTGTAAGTTTCTACATATGTAAATATATATGTCATTAAGACAGTAGTTATATCAATCGTAAGTCACTAGATATAAGTCTTAGATGTAAGTCACTAGTTTTAAGTAACTAGTTTCAGTATTCATTAGTCAATAAATATATTTGTACAGCGCCCTTGATGTATTTTTTTTACGAAAATGGCGTTATTTAAATTGGCCAAATATTATTATTATTATGAACATAAAATTCGCGACGTTGCCAAGCTGCCGTCATTCGCTTTTTAGCTCTTCAAATGAATACATGAAATGCACATGCTATATTGCTACCCCAAAAAAAGAAGATTTTTGTAATCTTAACATTCCGAAAATCACTTAATTTGGATTTTTTCTTAATTCCGTCCATAGTGCGCCATTTGGCTAAAAAAGTAAAGGTTTTAACTCATTTTAATATTAAAAAAACGTGTGTTTTCTTCGTATGCCCATTAAAATGATCGAAAAAACGTCATTTGTCGAGTCTATTTAAACAACGATTTGTTGTTTTGTTGCTAAAAAAATGGTAGGAGGTATAAACAACTGTCACAAATATACAGGCGGTAGGAGATTTAATAGACTGACATTATAGATAGGCGGTAGGAGATTTAATAGACTGACATTATAGATAGGCAGTAGGAGATTTAATAGACTGACATTATAAGAAATGGGGTCTACCCATAAGCTATACCTTTTGTAATTTTAATTTTACAATAAATAATTTTTGATTTGATTTGATTTGATAGATAGGCGGTAGGAGATTTAATAGACTGACATTATAGATAGGCGGTAGGAGGTATAATCAACTGACGTAATGGATAGGTGGTAGGAGGCATAATCAACTGACATAAATGGATACGCGGTAGGAGGTATAATTAACTGACGTAATGGATAGGCGGTAGGAGGTATAATCGACTGAGATAAATGGATAGGCGGTAGGACGTATAATCAACTGACATAATGGATAGGTGGTAGGAGGCATAATCAACTGACATAAATGGATACGCGGTAGGAGGTATAATCAACTGACGTAATGGATAGGCGGTAGGAGGTATAATCGACTGAGATAAATGGATAGGCGGTAGGAGGCATAATCAACTGACGTAATGGATAGGCTGTAGGAGGTATAATCAACTGACATATATGCATTGTAAGATGCATCTACAACTATATAACGGAATAAGCGAAAGGGTTATGTCAGAATATTCTACGGTATTGCAAAGGAAGAAGCTCCGATGAACTAGCGTCATTGATCCCTTCGGTACCGGTGCATAGTAGCGGAAACACTTCAAACGCGCCTCTTGTGTGGAGGATGTGTAGTCATGTGCCTTATCTGCCTACCAGCACGAAAATGATAAATAGTTCTTATCGTCATGCACATTATGTATTTTTTTATGCTTTATCTATTCCAAGGATTATAAATTATAATTTGCTCCAACGTGTCATTTTTCCATTTGTTTATCGATTTAGTAGGTAAGCCCGTCCTAGAAAGTTCTCAGAACAAAATCTTTTTTCAATGTATTTGTGCTCCAAAGAAAAATGTAGGTAGGTAACTTCATTCCAATGTAATGAATATTTTATTTTTGACTGAGCTTTGCGTCCTATTTTAACTCGACCATTTGTCATTTCATCTATCTGTAAATTTATTTGTTACGTTCCGGTTCGAGATGGTGGCCTTATTGGATACTACCTTTTATCCCGCCAGAGTTCGCATGATCGTGGTTCCTACATTCACATTGCGAGCTGCCAAATCAGAATAATCAGTGGTGTGGTACCTACCGAGAAAACCTAAGAAAGTTTTAAAAAAGAATTGTCATTGAGATTGAGAAATGAGCGAGACATTTCTTTGGACAAATTGTATAATTCCTTATTTGAAATGAAAAAATATATGTTATGTAAAATATTTATGGTTTATAATTAAGTAGGTAGGTATTTAAGTACCTACTTACAAATCTTATGAGTTCAGATGAAATTTTGGTTTGATTTATTAAAAAAGAAATTAGATACATATTTTTTGAGACAGCGTTACATACAAAACTGTGTTTGAATTATAATTTAAGTTCATAACCAAAAGGTTACGTATTTCATGTATTATAAAAAGAAAAAAAGTCACTCTCACGCCAGATGTCAATTTCCTTTAAAATAGATTTACGCCACGTTACACAAAGCTACCCTATTCTTTGTTCTAATTTTACAGAATAGAATTTAAAAAACTCAAAATGTTATCTAGACGGCTCCATCCATCTGACAAATCGAAATAAAAAGGTCTGCAAAGTTTAGTACAATAAAAACTTGGTAGCCATTGAGGTATAATTATATAAACCTGTCTAACAATATACTAGCCCAGACTTGTGAAAAATCACGGGACAAGGTATTTAAAAAAAAAAAAAAATATATATATATATATATATATATATATATATATATATATATATATATATATATCCCGCTACATTTGTTGCGTCCGACCCCTAAAAACTCCATAGCATTGCAGCGTCCACCGACTTACAGCGTCCGATATACGGACGCTGCAATGTTTTGACCTCAAAATTGGCCAGAACGATGCTTACCCCATGAAGAATCGTATGGCAAAAATTTTTGTGGAAGCAAAAAATGTCTCAGAATGTCTGGAAACGAATATTGAACGTTTGACATTTTGCCGACAGGTTCGCTACACGATGTATATATCGAGCAGTGTATGTTTTTATTCATTTCTACGATCTTGCCGCGTCCACGAAGTAATATAATTTTCGATACATAACGACGATCATGCTGCGTCTACGCATTACATCGTTAGTATTGCGTCCTCAAGACCGATTACGAGTAGATATTATTTTATATACATAACGACGGTCGTGCTGCGTCCACGCATTACGTCGATAGTACTGCGTCCCCGTAGCCGCTCATGAGAATATACTATTTTTAACTCATAATGACAATCATGATGCTTCCATGCATCACGTCGATAGTATTGCGTCCCAGTGAACGATCACGAGTAGATATTATTTTGAATATACAACGACGGTCATGCTGCATCCACGCATTACTTTGATAGTATTGCGTCCCCCTGGCCGATCACGTTGAAATATTATTATGAATACATAACGACGGTCGTGCTGCGTCCACGCATTACGTCGATAGTACTGCGTCCCCGTAGCCGCTCATGAGAATATACTATTTTTAACTCATAATGACAATCATGATGCTTCCATGCATCACGTCGATAGTATTGCGTCCCAGTGAACGATCACGAGTAGATATTATTTTGAATATACAACGACGGTCATGCTGCATCCACGCATTACTTTGATAGTATTGCGTCCCCCTGGCCGATCACGTTGAAATATTATTATGAATACATAACGACGGTCTTGCTGCGTCTACGCATTACGTCGATAGTACTGCGTCCTCTTGGCCATTCGGAGTACATTGTTAAATATTATTTGGGCGTTTGGTTGAGTAAATCATCAGATTTGGTAACATTTGGTTAATTTACAACGATGCCGCTTGATACTCAGAACTAAGAATCGTCTTGCGTGGTTTTTAATGCATAACGACGATTTTGCTGCGTCCACGCATTACTTCGATAGTACTGCGTCCCCATGGCCATTCACGAGTACATTTTTATAAATTATTTGAGCGTTTGGTTGAGTAAATCATCAGATTTGGCAACGTTGGGTTAATTTACAACGATGCCGCTTGACACTAAGAACTAAGAAGCATCCTGCGTAGTTTTTAATGCATAACGACGATCGTGATGCGTTTACGCATTACGTTGGTAGTATTGCGTCCGTTGTTGTTTTTTTTTAAAGAAAAAACGTTTTTTTTGGGAGCGAAACCCGGTCGGCACAAAGTATAAAAAATAAAAGTGGTGTTTACAAAGTTATTGTTTTATTTTAAATTAAATATTGTTGTCAATTAAACAAACAATTTATAAGTTCCCGAATATTATCTGAATATAAAATAAATCTTATAGAATAAAATAAAAACCTCAAGATATGAATTGAAATCTAGCAAGAATATCGTAACACAAATTGTGAGGATTATTATTAATATATTCATAGAATTATAACTATATATTTTATCACACCTTCATAAATGCAATGAAAACTTTAACTTAAATGAAATCAACAAAAAATCAAAATATAGAAGAATACGTATGTGAAACATACAGCGAATGCACTAAAATCTAGAACAATATAATAAATCTACTAACAATCTTGCACTTAAACATAAGGAGTATAATTTGAAACATGGACGAACTTCTGGTATACCTATGTATTTAACATTATGTCCACAACCAGATTTTTTAATACTATCCGAGGCACAATCGCATGCAATACATAAAAATATACCAAGTATTCCAAACTACAAACAATATGTCACAAATTATCACAAAAATAAAAGTAGTGGAATTGTAGTCTATGCTAAAGAAAAATTTACTGATATCAATGTTAACGAAATACCAATATGTAACGCAAACTGTTTGTCAATTAATGAATCTAAATAATTAGCCAATTAATATAATCGCATGTATCGAATACATAGCTCGTTATACCCTTATAATCCAGTAGGTACCCAAGCGATTCCTTCAGAAACTTGATCAGGGTGCTTAGGCTGTGAACATCTTGGAATAATTATCGATAATAACATCAAATGGAAAAGTCAAATAAACTCCACAGTAGACAGAATGAGAAAACTCATCTTTATGTTTTTAGACTTAGAAATACTGTATCATTAAAAATACTTAAAGGTATTTATTTTGCACTTGCACATTCTACACTACTACAATATGAAATCGTGGTTTGCGGGGGGGGGGGGTGCGTATAAATCATACCTACGTCCACTTGTGACAATTCAAAAAATATTAATAAAAATCATATTTAAAAAAGCCATATAACTATCCAACAATAAATGTTTTCCAAGGTTTCCCGGTTCCCCTTCTCACAAAAATTTATGACAAAAATACTCGTACATTAAGAATTTCAATTACATAAAGATTTATTTGATAAAAATAATATTCCATAATTAATTTTAAGCTAAATAATTATTTATATTGGAGGACTAACCGTACCACTAGTTCGAACTACAACAGCAAAACATCATTATTTATTTAACGGTATAAAATTATTCAAAAAATTACTCCTGGATATATCTGAGGAAAATTATGACAGTTACAAAAAAAAACAATTTAAAATTCTCTAATACTACCTAATAAATTTTCTTATTGTTTTAAATTATTTATTTATTTATTTTATTTCAGGGAAATCAACAGTTTACAATGTGGTTCATTTATACACGTGTAATTTACCTAACTGAGAAACCAATTGCAGATTTCCGCAATATTCTATTCTATTATGTATGTAAAAATTTAAAAACTATACTTACAAGAACTAAAAAATATTAAATTTATCGAAGAAAGCAAACACTTAGTGGCTTGACATTATACAAAATGAAACAAATACTTTGTTTTAAACCACTTTATTTTTATTTATATTTCGTCGACCGGTTTGGATTGAACCCAAATATTGTATGAAATAAATATAAAGTGGTTTAAAACATAGTATTGTTTCATTTTGTAAAAAATATAACGTTATTCAAGAGGGAGATTATTATAACATGAGATTATTTTAACTGGAGATTATTATAACAGGAGATTATTAAAACAGAAGATTATTATAACGTAATACTACATAATATATGTCATTACATAATATAATAACATTTTATGCAGTTTGGTACACGTTTAATACATTTTTAATATAGTTTTTATATTTATTTTGGTTACATTGAAGATAGAATCAGAGAGAATGTTATTATACATATGTTGAACATATTCTTCTAAGACAAGCATTTTTATTTTACTAGATTACATGAGCGTGTGTGCCGTGTAGGTACTTTCAAATCAATTCTGCTTAATAAACTCCACATATTATGTTTCTGCTTATCATTCCTTGGTATTATTTATAACTAACCTGTTTTTATTACTTTTATTGTATTTTCTTGTAAGGCTATTAATAGTTTTTGTAATAATATTTGCAATATAAATATGTAAAAATATATTGTTGTCCTCTCCTAAGCACAAGCATCTTACTTATCAGAAAAGTGATTTAAATATTATTTAATATTATGTTGTAAATATTGTAACACTAAAGATGTTAAGAAATAAATATAAAAAAAATATTTTTATATTGAACTTAATGGTATTAATAAGTTTAACTCATTAATTAAAATATTGCAATTTGAGGTTGAACTAATTAAGTTAAATATAAAAACAGATATTATTATATTGAATACGTAACGACAGAAGTTCTGCGTCGATGTATCCTCGTGACCAATCACGAGTAGATATTATTTTGTATACATAACGACGGCCGTGCTGCGTCCACGCATTTCGTCGATAGTATTGCGTCCCCATGGCCGTTGGCGAATTTATACATTTTTATGTATTGTTTGAGTCCTTGGTGAAGCAAAACCCCAGATTTGGCAACATTCAGTTCATTTACAACGTTGCCACTTAGCACTCAGAACTAAAAAGCGCCTTGCGCGGGTGGACATTTTTGTAAGATGGTTTACAGTGGACGGTAAATTGATATCCCGACCTAAAAATGTCCGACCGCCCTCTGCAATGGAGCGAACTGGCGCGTTATGAAATGATACATTTTTACTTAGGATATCGTTGTAAAAAAAATTGTCGCACGCCTGCGCCCAGTAGGTACGTTTGTATACAATGTGCAACAAGATATTCATTAAAACTTCTCACTATCAATAGTTTGACAGTTTGTTGTCAGGTCTGGTGTGTTTCTGGATGTCAAAAAAATAAAACATAAATATGTATACATATATTTTTTATATACCGCACAAGAGTCTCAACCGCTCCCGTCTGGAACAGCGAGACTGTGGCATCCCCAATCTGAGTACTAGGGTGAAGGTATTGGGGAGGGGAAGAAGATGAGGAAGAGAAATGTAGAAAAGTACCTGGCTATTTATATCTGGTCACCAAACACGGCAAAAGCTTGGAAATAACGTTTCCATTCGGAATGGTGGTCACGCACCAGGGCGATACTGAGAGTATATTTCACTCTGGAACGTGCTGCAAACACACTTTATATTATGTTTAATGTATTAATTGTGAAATAAAACAAACAAATAAAAATTTATTTGCGCACGCCGGGTTTGACCGTCAGATTACGGGCTTCGGATTGCGAGTCGAGAGTCTTATCTCTCAACCACAGATGCTGTAATTAATTAATTAATTCACTATGAACGTGAAAACTTCACTAGAAAAGTAAGAAATATTTTGTGTTGTTTATTTATTTGTTAATTTATTTATTACACCTAATAGACGTTTACATTCTAGTTTAATAGTTGAATATCGCAGTTATTATAAATTCTTCAAAATTAAAACAATAGAGAAAACAAAATAGAATGAAAAAAAAATGTTACAACAAAAGCGTATAATAAAATAAGATACATTGGTAAAAATGATAAGAAGTCTCAAATAAGTAGATATTCAAAATAAAGAAAAGATTGCAAAAATTATAGATGTCTATTTGTCTCGATATATAAAAGAATTAAAATAAACAATATTTATATTGATTATTTTTAATGTGAAATATATCTCCCATATCAGAATAAGTCATGTAATCCTAAGGGGTTTAATAATATAAGGGGCATAACAACGGCCTAAATTTACCTTTTGAAACTCTCAAAACAAATCCAAGAGTCTTAAGGGCCGTATATACGAAAGACGTAAAAATTAAATCGACCTTCAAAACGTCATGTAACAAACAAATAATATACACTCGGACGCAAGAATATATTATTCAGTATGGACGTGAAACCTTTATTAGAATAGTCAGCAATATACGGCAGACGTAACAATTAAATTAGAGTGAACGGACGTGAAACCTATATTAAAAGGAACCTTCAATATACAAAAAATATACACCCGGACGTGAGTATGTACGTGACGCTAGAAATGTATGAGAATGTAATAAACATCAAAACCTGCATTATTATGAATATTAAAAAAATATGATATTAGCGATTATCGTGAGTAAAACATAGTGCAATATTCACAAAAACAATCTAAAAAAAAGAACTAGAAGTGCTGGACGCCCAAAGACGGATTTACGCACGGACGCAATAAATGTTGTGGGACCTATATATATATATATATATATATATATATATATATATATATATATATATCCCGCTACATTTGTTGCGTCCGACCCCTAAAAACTCCATAGCATTGCAGCGTCCACCGACTTACAGCGTCCGATATACGGACGCTGCAATGTTTTGACCTCATAATTGGCCAGAACGATGCTTACCCCATGTAGAATCGTATGGCAAAAATTTTTGTGGAAGCAAAAAATGTCTCAGAATGTCTGGAAACGAATATTGAACGTTTGACATTTTGCCGACAGGTTCGCTACACGATGTATATATCGAGCAGTGTATGTTTTTATTCATTTCTACGATCTTGCCGCGTCCACGAAGTAATATAATTTTCGATACATAACGACGATCATGCTGCGTCTACGCATTACATCGTTAGTATTGCGTCCTCAAGACCGATTACGAGTAGATATTATTTTATATACATAACGACGGTCGTGCTGCGTCCACGCATTACGTCGATAGTACTGCGTCCCCGTAGCCGCTCATGAGAATATACTATTTTTAACTCATAATGACGATCGTACTGCGTCTACGCATTACGTCGATAGTATTGCGTCCTCGAGACCGATTACGAGTAGATATTATTTTATATACATATCGACGGTCGTACTGCATCCACACATTACGTCGATAGTATTGCGTCCCCATGGCCGATCACGTTGAAATATTATTATGAATACATAACGACGGTCTTGCTGCGTCTACGCATTACGTCGATAGTACTGCGTCCTCGTGGCCATTCGGAGTACATTGTTAAATATTATTTGAGCGTTTGGTTGAGTAAATCATCAGATTTGGCAACATTTGGTTAATTTACAACGATGCCGCTTGATACTCAGAACTAAGAATCGTCTTGCGTGGTTTTTAATGCATAACGACGATTATGCTGCGTCCACCCATTACTTCGATAGTACTGCGTCCCCATGGCCATTCACGAGTACATTTTTATAAATTATTTGAGCGTTTGGTTGAGTAAATCATTAGATTTGGCAACGTTGGGTTAATTTACAACGATGCCGCTTGACACTAAGAACTAAGAAGCATCCTGCGTAGTTTTTAATGCATAACGACGATCGTGATGCGTTTACGCATTACGTTGGTAGTATTGCGTCCGTTGTATTTTTTTTAAAAGAAAAAGCGTTTTTTTTGGGAGCGAAACCCGGTCGGCACAAAGTATAAAAAATAAAAGTGGTGTTTAAAAAGTTATTGTTTTATTTTAAATTAAATATTGTTGTCAATTAAACAAACAATTTATAAGTTCCCGAATATTATCTGAATATAAAATAAATCTTATAGAATAAAATAAAAACCTCAAGATATGAATTGAAATCTAGCAAGAATATCGTAACACAAATTGTGAGGATTATTATTAATATATTCATAGAATTATAAATATATATTTTATCACACCTTCATAAATGCAATGAAAACTTTAACTTAAATGAAATCAACAAAAAATCAAAATATAGAAGAATACGTATGTGAAACATACAGCGAATGCACTAAAATCTAGAACAATATAATAAATCTACTAACAATCTTGCACTTAAACATAAGGATTATAATTTGAAACATGGACGAACTTCTGGTATACCTATGTATTTAACATTATGTCCACAACCAGATTTTTTAATACTATCCGAGGCACACTCGCATGCAATACATAAAAATATAAGTATTCCAAACTACAAACAATATGTCACAAATTATCACAAAAATAAAAGTAGTGGAATTGTAGTCTATGCTAAAGAAAAATTTACTGATATCAATGTTAACGAAATACCAATATGTAACGCAAACTGTTTGTCAATTAGTGAATCTAAATAATGAGCCAATTAATATAATCGCATGTATCAAATACATAGCTCGTTATACCCTTATAATCCAGTAGGTACCCAAGCGATTCTTTCAGAAACTTGATCAGGGTGCTTAGGCTGTGAACATCTTGGAATAATTATCGATAATAACATCAAATGGAAAAGTCAAATAAACTCCACAGTAGACAGAATGAGAAAACTCATCTTTATGTTTTTTAGACTTAGAAATACTGTATCATTAAAAATACTTAAAGGTATTTATTTTGCACTTGCACATTCTACACTACTACAATATGAAATCGTGGTTTGCGGGGGGGGGGTGCGTATAAATCATACCTACGTCCACTTGTGACAATTCAAAAAATATTAATAAAAATCATATTTAAAAAAGCCATATAACTATCCAACAATAAATGTTTTCCAAGGTTTCCCGGTTCCCCTTCTCACAAAAATTTATGACAAAAATACTCGTACATTAAGCACTTCAATTACGTAAAGATTTATTTGATAAAAATAATATTCCATAATTAATTTTAAGCTAAATAATTATTTATATTGGAGGACTAACCGTACCACTAGTTCGAACTACAACAGCAAAACATCATTATTTATTTAACGGTATAAAATTATTCAATAAATTACTCCTGGATATATCTGAGGAAAATTATGACAGTTACAAAAAAAAAACAATTTAAAATTCTCTAATACCACCTAATAAATTTTCTTATTGTTTTAAATTATTTATTTATTTATTTTATTTCAGGGAAATCAACAGTTTACAATGTGGTTCATTTATACACGTGTAATTTACCTAACTGAGAAACCAATTGCAGATTTCCGCAATATTCTATTCTATTATGTATGTAAAAATTTAAAAACTATACTTACAAGAACTAAAAAATATTAAATTTATCGAAGAAAGCAAACACTTAGTGGCTTGACATTATACAAAATGAAACAAATACTTTGTTTTAAACCACTTTATTTTTATTTATATTTCGTCGACCGGTTTGGATTGCATTGGACCCAAATATTGTATAAAATAAATATAAAGTGGTTTAAAACATAGTATTGTTTCATTTTGTAAAAAATATAACGTTATTCAAGAGGGAGATTATTATAACATGAGATTATTTTAACTGGAGATTATTATAACAGGAGATTATTAAAACAGAAGATTATTATAACGTAATACTACATAATATATGTCATAACATAATATAATAACATTTTATGCAGTTTGGTACACGTTTAATACATTTTTAATATAGTTTTTATATTTATTTTGGTTACATCGAAGATAGAATCAGAGAGAATGTTGTTATACATATGTTGAACATATTCTTCTAAGACAAGCATTTTTATTTTACTAGATTACATGAGCGTATGTGCCGTGTAGGTACTTTCAAATCAATTCTGCTTAATAAACTCCACATATTATGTTTCTGCTTATCATTCCTTGGTATTATTTATGACTAACCTGTTTTTATTACTTTTATTGTATTTTCTTGTAAGGTTATTAATAGTTTTTGTAATAATATTTGCAATATAAATATGTAAAAATATATTGTTGTCCTCTCCTAAGCACAAGCATCTTACTTATCAGAAAAGTGATTTAAATATTATTTAATATTATGTTGTAAATATTGTAACACTAAAGATGTTAAGAAATAAAAAAAAAAAAAAAATATTTTTATATTGAACTTAATGGTATTAATAAGTTTAACTCATTAATTAAAATATTGCAATTTGAGGTTGAACTAATTAAGTTAAATATAAAAACAGATATTATTATATTGAATACGTAACGACAGAAGTTCTGCGTCGATGGTATTGTATCCTCGTGACCAATCACGAGTAGATATTATTTTGTATACATAACGACGGCCGTGCTGCGTCCACGCATTTCGTCGATAGTATTGCGTCCCCATGGCCGTTGGCGAATTTGTACATTTTTATGTATTGTTTGAGTCCTTGGTGAAGCAAAACCCCAGATTTGGCAACATTCAGTTCATTTACAACGTTGCCACTTAGCACTCAGAACTAAAAAGCGCCTTGCGCGGGTGGACATTTTTGTAAGATGGTTTACAGTGGACGGTAAATTGATATCCCGACCTAAAAATGTCCGACCGCCCTCTGCAATGGAGCGAACTGGCGCGTTATGAAATGATACATTTTTACTAAGGATATCGTTGTAAAAAAATTGTCGCACGCCTGCGCCCAGTAGGTACGTTTGTATACAAGGTGCAACAAGATATTCATTAAAAGTTCTCACTATCAAAAAAATAAAACATAAATATATATACATATATTTTTTATATACCGCACAAGAGTCTCAACCGCTCCCGTCTAGAACAGCGAGACTGTGGCATCCCCAATCTGAGTACTAGGGTGAAGGTATTGGGGAGGGGAAGAAGATGAGGAAGAGAAATGTAGAAAAGTACCTGGCTATTTATATCTGGTCACCAAACGCGGCAAAAGCTTGGAAATAACGTTTCCATTCGGAATGGTGGTCACACACCAGGGCGATACTGAGAGTATATTTCACTCTGGAACGTGCTGCAAACACACTTTATATTATGTTTAATGTATTAATTGTGAAATAACACAAACAAATAAAAATTTATTTGCGCACGCCGGGTTTGACCGTCAGATTACGGGCTTCGGATTGCGAGTCGAGAGTCTTATCTCTCAACCACAGATGCTGTAATTAATTAATTAATTCACTATGAACGTGAAAACTTCACTAGAAAACTAAGAAATATTTTGTGCTGTTTATTTATTTGTTAATTTATTTATTACACCTAATAGACGTTTACATTCTAGTTTAATAGTTGAGTATCGCAGTTATTATAAATTCTTCAAAATTAAAACAATAGAGAAAAAAAAATAGAATGAAAAAAAAAATGTTACAACAAAAGCGTTTAATAAAATAAGATACATTGGTAAAAATGATAAGAAGTCTCACATAAGTAGATATTCAAAATAAAGAAAAGATTGCAAAAATTATAGATGTCTATTTGTCTCGATATATAAAAGAATTAAAATAAACAATATTTATATTAATTATTTTTAAGGTGAAATATATCTCCCATATCAGAATAAGTCATGTAATCCTAAGGGGTTTAATAATATAAGGGGCATAACAACGGCCTAAATTTACCTTTTGAAACTCTCAAAACAAATCCAAGAGTCTTAAGGGCCGTATATACGGAAGACGTAAAAATTAAATCGACCTTCAAAACGCCATGTAACAAACAAATAATATACACTCGGACGCAAGAATATATTATTCAGTATGGACGTGAAACCTTTATTAGAATAGTCAGCAATATACGGCAGACGTAACAATTAAATTAGAGTGAACGGACGTGAAACCTATATTAAAAGGAACCTTCAATATACAAAAAATATACACCCGGACGTGAGTATGTACGTGACGCTAGAAATGTATGAGAGTGTAATAAACATCAAAACCTGCATTATTATGAATATTAAAAAAATATGATATTAGCGATTATCGTGAGTAAAACATAGTGCAATATTCACAAAAACAATCTAAAAAAAAGAACTAGAATTGCTGGACGCCCAAAGACGGATTTACGCACGGACGCAATAAATGTTGTGGGACCTATATATATATATATATATATATATATATATATATAAATGGCTTCCTTCGTTATGTGTTTTTTTAACAAAACAATCACTGAGCAATAAATGCTTAATAAAAATAACCATGAAAAATACCCAATCATATTTCTGTGCTCCTGGTATGTTGTTCTTGTCGGCAGGTTCACGTTTTGACGTTTAGCGCCACTGCGGAAAAATACACAAATTATCTTACATGTCATTTATATGTTCCAGTGTATCATCTCGATGCACAGTCGATAAATAAAGCATTTATCGTTAATTGTCGATAACTCGCCATCGTTCTTGTGCACGACTGCGGATCGCTAGCGTATACGCAACAGTTTACGTCGAATACAATCACCTACAACGACCACTTCCACTACCACCACATTATCACAATGTATACACGTAGGTACCCATACACGTTCACACATACACCGCATTTTGTATGTATAGTTTATCTACGTACTAACCCTACCCTTAGCAATAAGTGTAATCACTTCATATATTTCCTATTGTAATTATTTATAAAACGCAGTTTATCACTTATTTTATCTATGTACTGTTTGTTTCGAAAATGTAATATACAAAATTCATCCCCGATTGAGTAGGCAGCGGTACCTACTAGCGAGCACCGCGGCGATCATTATTTTTTAGACAGTGGTACTATGTATTACATCACCCATCGGGTGATGCATGATTTTTACCTCCAGTTACGTAATAATTTAGGAGCTTTAGTCAAATTTAAACAATATAATAATATTACATCAAACTTGCCCATTAGTAATTTCAGACAATTTACTCGGAAATAAAAATAAAACCTATTTGCCAAATTTTTTCATTGTAAATAGAAATGAAAATATTATTTTGCATTATAACAGAAATATAAATGGATTATCTGTTAGTGGCTTCGCCACAGTTGTTGGGGTTAAAGTTTTCACGGGTGTACGATGTAGAATAATTTTCTCGGTTTTCCTTGCGTAACGTAGTCCTTAAAAGGACTTTTTTAACTCCTGACGTTTCGGACAGATCTCACTGTCCATCTTCAGAGGCCTTATGTCTTGAGTTATGTCTCAAACTGATCACTTTCGCGTGTCTATTCGATTGCTTCATATTTAGTTTTTTAAATTTTTTTTTTTTTTCTTAATATTTTTGACTATATATATATATATTTTTTTTTTTAACGAATTACATAATATAATTACACAATATAGTACAGTTATTAATTACATAATATTAGTATTTGATGTACCCCCATAAATAAGCAGGGTAACATACTTGTAATCACAGTTGTGTATTTTGTACCTTCTTTGCAATGGATTACATCTATTTACTGTCAGTATCTTATGTATAATAGATACAGATATTCTCCTATGTACACTGCATCATGTATTACGTCTATGTAAAAGCCTTTTTAGGCGTATATATAAATAAATAAATAGTAAAGATTCATAAAGGGAGATGGGGAATGGGAAGGTTGTGAAGTAAATAACAGAAATAATTACACAATGACAGGGGGACAGTTTTCTGCGTTATTGTTACTATTTTTTTAGATTTCAAAAGCCGCCATTGTTCGATCTGCTACATTCGCCATTTGGCTCAAGGCCGGGCCCATTGAAAAGTCACATTTCGTTGAATACCGGAAATTCCTTTCATTCACCTTTGACCAATAGGCTCCCCCACACGTACGTTTTGGAGCGGCGGTACCATACGTCACTTCAGGTTACGGCGTAGTCCATTGTGAGATTTTTCTGCGCGACTGCCTGCAGCGGCGCGTGACGCCACCAGCGCTCCGAAGTGTTCGTGGCCTAATGAATCAGTTTGATTCTTACAGAGCAGGAGTTGAGAACTTATTTACTACCATAGGCCATTTCTATGAGCCAGACCATCGATCTATCTATACAGCCAGATATATAAAATTATGCAATATCTTTGTTCTCGGGTTGCAACTCATCCAATTCGATATCCCATCCAAATCATAAACCGTAGACTTATGACATGTTGTTTCACAAAATTTGAACAATTCATCAAATTTCAAAGTTGATTTTCAAGTTCTGTGAAGGTTCTATTCAAGTTCTGTTATTATTTCAGTTTTCTGAAACAACTAGGCAAAATTAATATAATAACATAACTTGAATAGAACCTTCACAGATCGTGAAAATCTACTTTAAAATTTGATGAATTATTCAAATTCTGTGAAGCGACCCGTCCTTAACGTAGGAAATATTTAATTGCTTTTCCTCAAACCTGTTGAATTGAATACCATTTTAATCGAAAGTGTTTTTTAATATTCAATAATATTATTGTTTAATTTAAATATATGTATATTTATAGAAGTTCTGCGGTGTAATTATTATTACGCGTGACAACTGTTTCGCCTTCCGGAGGCGTTATCAAACTGTGCTGAAGCCACTTATAGATAATCCATTTATATTTCTGTTATGTTCGACAAATGTACAGAAATTATTATAAAATATATATTTTTTTGATAATGAATTTAAAAACTTTTTGTTCAAGGGAAATATGTTTATAAATCTGTGGAAATTCGGAATGCGGGGTCTTAACAAATAAAATTAATTAGAATTTAATTAATTTTCAACTTCTCCAAAAAAAATTGTTGGAACAGTTGTCAGTCAAACAGCCAAATGTTTTCACGGCCCGGACGTTCATCACTCCTGCTACAGAGTTTCCCTCTTACGTTTATATGGACCACATCTGAAGAACTATTATTAATTAGCTATGATTGATGACATTATGAACCTTGACTTTAATAAGTTAGTGTTGTTGTTAGTGAATTGGCCTCTGCGCTTTGTGGGCTGACTATTTTTACCAGTATAACCTCATAGTTTATCAATGAATGACTGCTGCTTAATCTATTATGTATGTTATTTTGCCATTTACCTTCTTGGTGTCCACAGTTCTGACGTGTGTAGGGCAGTGCAGTACGTCTTAAAGTGCAGTTTTCTAACATCTTCGGTACACTGGTAGAACCGCCTTGAGAGTATTCCGGCCCTTATACTTGATTGCTCTCCTTTGTCGTTCCTTATCTTCTTCATCCTTCATGTCTCCTGTAAGAATATGTTACAGATATTTAACCTGTGAGGCTTACAAGCAGTTTATTTCCTTCTAAACGGATTGGTGGAACATTTAGTGGCTCCTTGTTATGCTTGAAAACGACGATGGCTGACTTAACTTAAAGGTCAGCTTAATTTTTAATTGTTCCTGACGAACAACTACCACCAGGGTCGACAACACGACCTGCTTAAAGTACCTACTTGAATGCCTACTGATACAGATAATCAAGGGCGCTATTATTATTATTGTTTAATTTATATTCAATTATTGTATAATTTATATTCAATTATTGTATAATTTATATTCAATTATTGTATAATTTATATTCAATTATTGTATAATTTATATTCAATTATTATATAATTTATATTCAATTATTGTATAATTTATATTCAATTATTGTATAATTTATTTTCAATATTGTTTAATTTATATTCAGTTATTGTATAATTTATATTCAATTATTGTATAATTTGTATTCAATTATTGTATATTTTATATTCAATTATTGTATAATTTATATTCAATTATTGTATAATAGTATAATATACTGTATAATATAACATGGTAAGAAGGGACTGCGGTCGGGTGTTCCAAACTAGTTCTAAAACTTTTAGATTTTTTTTACATTATCCTCTTTAAAATGATTTGCCTGTACGAGTATAATATTTTGAATACTTTTCATCATGGCCACCATGCCAAGCAATTTAAATTCAAACGCAGGTTTATGAGTGTATAATTAACTTAATTTCCCTAATTTTTCTCCAGCACTGTCGCAAACAACAATTAAAGCAAACCTTCATTCTGACAGAAAATTTCCGGGGAAAATTTCATAACCCACTGCCTTTTCATTATTTTTAAAGGCAACTGGGTTAAATTGTCGACAGAAAAATAATATTCATGAAAAACAACACTTTTTTATGAACCACTCGTAGTTAGAAAACTGTTGCTCTGACCTAAAAATGTCTACATAAAAAAACTCTCTTTGAGAATTTTTCCTGTTTTAACTCTTGGAATATCAAGGGTAAAATGCGCCGGCTGACACTATTTTCGTAATAACTTACTTATATTTTGCAAAATGATGTTTTTGTAAATTGTACCGTCTTACTAGATAATGTGTTTATATGTTTATAAAAATAGTATATTTCTATCCTATCTAGTTTCGACAGGATGGCTACATATATTCAGAGAAACGTTTTTTTTCTCCAATTTTATAAAAATTTTATATACATAATGTATTGTTTCCTAGTGTTTTCACACAAACGAAGTATTGAATTCAGTAAGTCTAAACATAAACTTTAGGGTGCACAGTTTACATCCGCACTGTGCAAGCGGGAATAACAAATGTAAGATATATTATAAGGCTTTCTTGTAAATAAATACAGTACTATGACGAATTAACTATTCCGCCGTTTGCCGTTGTCGGGGTAGGTAGAGAGGACAGACCGCCAAACAACTCTGTCTTGGTACATGCTCCTTGTCTCATTCACATTCTCATACAATGATTAACTTGATCGTGTCGTGTCTTCCTCCAGCGTCCCCGACTTCAACCATTCACATTTGCGTCATATATTTTCCTAACTCTCCTTTCTTCGTTCATTCGCTCTACATACCCAAACCATCTGAGCGTCTATTTCTTAATCTTACTCATCGTGTAAGCCTCACCCTTGAATTCTTTGAGGATCTCCACGTTTCTCACGCGATCTTACATGGTTTTATTACACATACGCCTCAGGGATCATATTTCTACATCATACAGTACTATGACTCTTGAAAATCTGAATTATGACGTTTGTCGTTGAATTTTGCGACGCGCCTTTTCACAGATAAAATAAACATATTTGCAAGTGACTAAAGGACAAGCTAGATATTAAGGTGCAATATTTCCCTGAGAAGCGAATTTAATATATTTTAGTATGCTAGGAGCATTTTTAAGGTTCAAAGTACCGTAAAATCGTTTCAAGTGCGGTGAGTTACTAGCAAATCGACGGTGGATTTCTTGGTACACTAAGGGCCGTCTGTTTCAACGCTAGCTATAGTAAAAGTAAGAATAAAAGTAAATGCTAAAGTTAAATTTCACCAAAATGCGTTTTTCAATCAATTTAACTCCTGGTTTTACGTCACTTTTAACTTTTGTTTTAACTTCCCGAAATCCGAGAGTTACTCGCGAGTTATTCGCGATTCTCGAGTTACTCCGCCATTTTGACATATTTGACAGTTCTATACGTAAGGTTCTTCTGTTGAGTGTTGTTACGAAACGATTATTAATCATGATTAATATTATCGAAGATGACAGTAGTGAAGATGAATTCGTCATGCAATATGTTTTACAGCGAAAGCCAAAAACATTTCGACCCCGTGTTAATAATATGGTCATTTGGGATGATGCCGAATTTTTGGCACGGTATCGTATGTCGAAAAAGCTTGCAAAATTTGTGACGGATCAAATTGAGGGAGATATTACGACTACTGGAAAGTAAATTATATTTTTTCCGTGTAATATCGTATATATTATAACAGGTCGTCATTTATTTTTAAATACCCACAGAAATATTTTTCTAGGAACAAAACAATGTAATAAAAGTATATCTTTTTTCATAAACTTTGGTATAAAACTTATTATTTTATTAAACCCTGTATATAATGTTTCAATATAATATTATAATTGAAAAGAAACTATGTAATAAATATATAACTTTTTTTACAAAGTTTAATTGGAATTATTAATCAAAGGAAACTAGCCCCTCCAATACTCTCAAGAAATTATTCCTAAAACTATAAATCGATCTTCATCATGTAAGTAAAAATTAAATTCTGAAATAAAAAATTCGAACACAATAACAAACAAGAAGTCAGAAGAGGTTATAATGACGCACAACAAACTTCTTGCTTCTGTATTTTGAGTATTTTGACAGTCACTTAACCAGAGATCATATTTAATCTTCGGTGTGGCCGTACCAAAAAATAATGCCGTCCGTTTTTCCACGTAATTTCGAGAAATATTCTGCGTTTTAGACTGGCCACACTAGTAGCTGTTACTTTTGCATAAAGGCACTTGAAACAGCGCGCGGTCCGATTTAACATCCTTGTTACTTTTACTGACAGTTAAATTTTTAACATAGCTCACGATTTAGCATTCTGTTGAAACAGACGGCCCTAGGGGAGTAATATAATATTTAACCGTCAGTTAAATAGAAAATGTTGTGCTTTAACGGGATTACTAAATAAATGCAAAATTTTAACAGTGAATATAATAAGTCTTTATTTTGGGTACAAGAATTTGCAAGTCTGACACGTATTTATTTACGTAGTTCAACCGTAGTAAGCCAGTATAATAAACTTTAACAACTTTATGGGAAACAGGTTACACCTGTATCATTCCTCCCAACGGAAAGTAATATGTTCCCATAATCCTTTATTTTTACAAAAAATGGTTTCAACGAGTTTTTTTTTTGGGGGTTAGCTGATCTCCAAAGCCGACGATTTACGAAGCGTCGCTGGAGTCAGACCTGCCAGAGGTGGCCGAAGTTAACTCTTGACAGGCCAAGATGCCAAACAAAACGTCTGTAACCAAGTGGGTCTTCCGACGACCCCATGGATTTTCTGTCTTATTTTATTTATTTATTTATTTAACGCCCAGAGGGCTTTTACATGGTTGGTAGTATAATTTTAATTTGACAGATACTTTGAAACATAAAAAATAAGAATAAAATTACATTTTATAAAAGCTATTCAACAAGTCATACAAACACAAGAAACAAAAACAGAAAATTACAGCTATTGGTAGGTTTACATGATGTGTTTCGGAGTATTGTTGAAATAAATGTTTTAAATGATCCACAAAACTTGCCAAATTGGTATTGAATATGTCAACATCACCCAAGTAATGATTTCCCATGGTGTGAAGTCGTTGTATCGGAGAGTGGGCGATGAGGTTACGCTTATGTGTGCTGCTGTAGAATATTGTATTTTGTCGTGTTGTTACTGTGGGTGTATGTATGTTTATAAGTTGCAGGAGTTCACAACAGTCGAATTAAGAGTTAAGTATTTTGAATAAGAACGTTAAATCGTTTATTTTACGTCTATCTTCTAATGTATCTATTTTCAGAGTATTTAATAAGGAATTGTATTTTAAATGGGCTTTTAAACTATAAAAATCTCAATTATTCAGTCAATTATTAATAGTAACTTATGTATTTGCGCAGAATACATAAAATACTAAAATGGTATGTCAAGTATTGAAGCTAATATAAGGAGGATAGTAATTTTGGATACTACCTACTCCCAACAAAAGTGAATGTGAATGGTAGCAGAAGTCGGGGACGCCCGAGGAAGACATGGCACGACCAAGTGAATTAGATACTTGAGTCGGGCCATGTCAAGAGTCAGAACAATAGAAGAGTGTGTATGAGACGATGTATGAATGTGAATGAGGCAAGGAGTGCGTGCCAAGACCGAGTTGTTTGGCGGTCCGTCCTCTCTGCCTACCCCTGCGGAGAAACGGCGTGATGGTTAGTTATTTAGTTACCCACTCCCCCACTTGGCTGCGGCATAAGTAAGTAACTTAACTTTTTCGAGCAAAAAATGACCTTTATGTCATCCCTTCCAGGGATCACTTCTGTAACTCAGATAACTGACAAATAGCATCCTTTGTCCTAATCAGTAAGAGACGAAACGATGCAGGATTGAGAAAGTGTTCGATGGAAGAACTCATCAGTATACGCTTGGATTTAGCATGAAAATTATATGGTTTATTATAGTGGAGATACAATTCAATACTTAGGGCGACTTGCACCAACTATCGCAAATTTTATCTTAAATTGTATTTAACTAAACGTATTTAAGACCCTAAATACATTTAACTTAAATGCGTTTAGTTGCGTCTTGCACCACGCAGTTCGGTGGCAATTTTAGTTAAACGCGTTTAACGCGTCGGTAAAACAGTTACCGCGTGTTTACCGCCATTTACGCGTAAATAAAACAGCTACGATGTTTCATTTTACTTGAAGTGTCAAAATATTTTGTGATTGTGTGTGTGGTTTAATAGTGTGTTCATTTATTTTATGAAGAAAAAGTTAAAGCAAATAGACATAATGATGAAATAATACAAAAAGAGCTTCTGTTGTTGGAATTAAAAATACAATTATCCGAGTAATTTTGTTTTATTTTTTATTTCTTTTACATATGATATTGTTTTAAAGTATTATAAGAATGCTGTAGGTATGATTAGAAGTTTACAACCTTGCAAAGTACTCCTCGATAAGGAGTGTTAGCTCTGGTTAGCTCCAAGTGACGAGCACCTCATTTTGATGTCATTTCTTTACTGAGACGAAATATTCTTTGAAACTTCTTGGCACTGAGTGTTTCAAATAAATTTGTTCTCTTGTTTACTTTTCTGACTATATTATAATTTATTTAAGTTATTTATAATTTCAATAACATAATTTCTTCATGATCGTCAGAATACATATCCCAAATGTTCATTGTGAATACAAATTAAAATGAGATAGATTTTAAACACAATCAGAAATCGAAGAGATAACCTAAATATTTTTGACAGTACTGCTTTACGAGTAGGGCTAAACACGTTTAACTCAGTTAAACAGCCGCTTTTGGGTATTTAACTTTGACAGTTCTTTAAACGCATTTAACGAATTAAATTTTGTGGTGCAAGACGCCAAGTCGACTTAAATCAAATAATGTGTTTAAAATTATATTTAAATCAAATTTAACTTATGGTGCAAGCCGCCCTTACAATCTAAGAGTGTTTGCTGCTTCAGACCAACAGATTTATTTCTGCTTTATTGCTAATTAGCTGTCCAAATTTTCCTTTTCTTTTTGCGTGACGGAAAATCTTTCCAGATTAGCTCCGTGTTTTCCGGAATCATGGAAGATAACATGATTAGTTTTTTTCTAGTCCTTTTTCCTATTCGTGTTTTTGTTCTGTGTTTCGCTTTGCGATAATGAATTCAGGCTAAGTATTCAGAAAACGAATTTGTTTGAAAAATGTCTACCAATAATGTTAGTTAGGTCAAGCTATCGAAGCGTTTACTTTGATGCAGTCCTACAAATATGATTTTAATGATTAGGACAGACATTGAACCCATGGGAAAAATGCCAAGGCATCTTTTAAACATATATAAATATTTTTTAAATTTTTAGAATTACTTTTCTTTCAATAACACTTGAACGCTGTACCCGTCAATGTAATGTATCATTCAATAATAATAATAAACCTAAAAGGAACATGAAACAGAACAAGATAGAAAATTTAAAAAGGTAACTGCAATGGCCGAGTGGTTAAAGGAGTTGTTCCAGTAGGACAGAGATCCTGGGTTCGATTCCCAGTTAAGACCGTTACCATTTTATTTTTCTGTGTCTTGTTCTGTTTCATATGTTTAGGTGTCCCATATATTTTTTAATGTGAAACCGTACAAGAGTACCAACTGCTCCCAACCGTCTGGATCCAGTGAGACTATTGCATCCCCGATTGAGGTATGTTGTGAGGCTGAAGGTTGTGAGGAGGGGAAGGAGATGGGGAAGAGGAAGGTGGGGAGGTAGCTGGCTATTCAGATCATTTAAGGCGATGCACTACGTCGTGTATTATTTTAAATCGAGCCGTTATCAATAACACCCCTTATGTAGATGGTGATAATGTTTGAATTCCCGCTTAACACTATCCGCCTGTTTTGATTTATGTATGAACAAAAACATTGCCAAAAAGTGCCTTTCATTTTATTTTGTGGATGTTCATGCTTAAATATTTAATTTTTTTACGATCATTTTATAAATAACTTAATTTGCCACATTATACAATAAAATCATAACTTTAAAGCAGTTTTCATAAGCCTTATACATTATTTTTTTCTGGGCTTATAAAAAGACTTATCTAAAAAAACTCGATTATTTCAAAGGCCAAGATGTATTCTACTCGCAGTATTTAATTAAAGCATCTGAAACATTTCTAGGCGAACAAATTTTCAAACCAAATTCACATGATTTTGCATTACTACGTAGTGCATCGCCAACGTAAAGCAACGTTTCAATTCTCAATGGTGGTCTTACATCAGGGCGATACTGAGAGTATCTTCCACTCTGGAACGTGCCGCAAATTTAATACATATTATTTCAAATGAGTTATTTGTGAAATAACACAAATTAATCAAATAAAATTTACATGCGCACGCCGGGATTTTAACCCGCGACAACAAGGGCCGCCATATAAAAATAATTAGAAAAGTTTCTCCGAGATTACCAGCTAGGGCATAATAATTAAAAGGTTCTAGGAATTAGTTCTAACTACTCTTAACTGCTGTATCCTGTTTTAAATCATTTTTTAAAATAATGAATTATCATTGTTCAAGCTTTATTCCTGGCGTCTTATAAAAAACTAATTTGCCAGATTTGATTTTATCCCTAATTAAATTTCTTTTCTAACTCGGAGCGGGATTATTAAGCTGCTGCCTTACTTCAATTACTGTCTTACTTCAATTACTGTTTGAAACTTCGTCCTTATAAACAAGACGACATCTACGAGTATATTCTGTTCCGCTAACTTCCACAAGAAACTTCAAGAACCGAAGTTATTACAGGCAAAAGTTTAAATTATAGTTATTTGTTGTAATTACATAATTATTGTAATAAACGACCTCTGTGGCAGAGCGGGAAGGCTATTGACTCTGGAGTACCGCGTTACAATCCCCGGGAAGCTTGCATTATACGAATTAAATAAAGAAAAATGGTTTATTTGCGCTTCGTTGCAGAGTAAAAGATATTATCTTTAAGTTTCGCACTGTTAGAGAGAGCACTATGTTGAAACAAAGGCTGCTTGAAGTGGCTATGACTTCAGTTACGTGATGAACGAAAAGATGAAGTAAAATCTTACGAACGTGAAATTTGAATAGAGCCAGAAGTTTTGCGACTTGTTCACTATTTTTTCTAATTGAAAAAAAAGACTTGTTTTATGACACCTAAAATGGATGTTAAAAAGCTCCATAGCTCATGGCGAAATGACTCGTCACCTTGCGAGCTGAATTTTGTTACTTTGCCATAATAATCTAGACATACCATCTAACTCCTCATGCTAATTTATTCGGTTTTGCGAACGAACGGCTAATACCGTAGAATCAATTTGTTCGCTTTTCGGAATAGCTCATAGAAATCGTCGTGTCTCAAATGAAATATGATCTAAACAGTGTTAGAAAGAGAAAATACTACACTTTATATTCAAATATAGAAGTTAGCTACAGAAGAATTAAAATGTTCACCATGAAAAAGATTCAAACCACAATTTGAGAAAAAATTATCAAACTTTTTTGGTGAATTTTTTATAAATTATTTTTATATGAGACCATAAAAAGTAAGGTGGCAGTAAAGTTTTGACGAAAAAACGTAAGGTGAGCCATTTTAAAACTTTTTTTTTATTTGGTTTAAATTTTAATATTACGAAAATTATATCTTTATTTCTCACAATAAATTTTGCTGCTTCTTTCATCACCTTTCGAAATCAGTTTTTAGTTTTCGGATTCATTAAAAAATATACGGAAATACACTCGATTTCTCCAACCTTCTGACAGTGTGTTTAAGAAATATAATGGGCTGAATTGTTGTGCAAATTTCACCGCTGTTCTAGAGTTTTTGCAGTTGAAGAAAACAGATTTCTCGATTAGGCAAAGGAAAAACCTCTCGTAGAAATAATACGTTTATATTTATTGATAAACTTAAACTTGTTAGTAAGTTTAAGGGATGTTTTCTTTTCTTCGTAATTTCCCGCTGGACTAAACTAAGATTTCTTTTTTGCCCTTCATTCCCCATGGTATAATATTTTCGTTGATCCAGAGCGCCCCCTTTGATAAAATACAACGGTGTCTGCGTCGTACAAATAAATATGGTGTAATAAAGGTGGCATTGCGAGGTGCACCTGCATAATATATGGTGTTATCCAATTTCACTAAATGTGATTCGCTTCTGCGCTACTGAAACCCTTTTTATTATTTTATCACCATCCCGTCAAGGAAGGGCTTTGGAAAATGTGTACACATTGCTAAAGATGCAAGATACGTCCGGAGGATGTGTTGTGTTGGCCAATTTCCCACTAACAGATAACTGATTATATTAGAGCTGTGTATGCATACGAATCGCGACATGACTTAGTTCGCCTAAGAGTTATATCTTTTTTCGGTTCCATGATAACTCAACGCAGTGACTATTCAACACACCTTTAAAAAGTGATATTAACTAACCTAACCTAACCTACTTAACCCAGTTAATAAAGTTTTTGTTTCATCACTTTCCATGACTTTATATAACTTTTTAAAGATGTGATGAATTATCATTTTGATTTGTCACCCTTTTTTCGTATTGAAAACTTGATTTTCATAGGTTTAGTGGGGAAAAAACCAGTGAGACTATGGCATCCCCAATTCGGGTGGGTTGTGAGGCTAAAGGTATCGAGGAGGAGAAGTTTCTGGCTATTCAGATCTGGTCACTAAACACGGCCAAAGCCATTTAAAGCAACGTTTCAATTCTGAATGGTGGTCTTACATCAGGCGATACTGAGAGTATCTTCCACTCTGTGAAATAAAGAAAATCCCACGACTTCCAGCTCGCTAGTGGAGGGCCTCACTCCCTCGGCCATGGGGGCCGTCGTCAAAGACGCTAGTTTTGTGACACATAAAACGAAAGGTAGGTCCTGCAATAATTACAATTGACCCACTTACGATTGAAACGATGTAACTTGTGTAGTGTTTGGTAAAATATTATGTTAAATTTAAAAGTGTTGAAATAAGATAGATAATTTTATTTTTTACGTAACATTATATAATACAGTGCAACAGGAATTTTACATCAAGCAATAGTTTAAAATCTGACAATCTTCTTTTTTTGAACAATAACAGGGTAATCATCTAACCGTGCGCGCTTCATGGGCCTAGTTTTCCCAGGCCCGTAAGAGTTCACAATTGTGAATCCAAAACTTGCTGATTTGTAAGGTTTTACAACAAGATCCTTTTCCGTGTTGAATCTTTGAAGTTTGAGGGGATCGCAGATTCTGGCCTTGCGCACATACTTACGAAGTCTGATCCTTAGAACCCGATCGCCTTTGATGGCTGATGACCACGCGGAGTCGACTTTAGATGCAGAGAACAAGGATTTATCGTCCAATTTTCTAAAGATAATCGACGTGATCTCTAAAGGCAGTCTGCCTATAAGATCAATAACATCAGATGTTACTCGGGTCACTCCCATAACGCACAATAGCGAGTAGAATGAATTCATAATTCGTTATTGTTACTGTGAGTGTTCAGAATGTTTGTGGTTGGTTTTAATTTCCAGGAATTTCGTCGACCCTCCATTGGTTTTAAGAGTACCGTGTCGCCTGCATCTTTTTCCAGAATTAAAAAATTCTTGTTCGTGTTTTTTTATACATTCGATTTGGCTTTATTTAATATTGGTTTAATATTAAGTTCAGTCATACCTCATTCGTAGAGCGCTATACGATTGTCCTTGATTTTTTTTTTAAATTGTTCTCTTAAACATGCTATATGATTTGCTCTCTGAAGGAAGTGCGAATGCTGGATGTAAATTTCTAAATTCCTTAAACATTCTGTAACCAAGAGCACAATATCCAAGTTCTTAGGTTTAGGGTAAATGAATTGCTTTGTTTTGATTTTTTTTGAGTGGCAGACGTCTTGCATTTAAATGTTTTTCTTTCGTAGTAATGCTGCATCCCCAACATTTATACATAATGCTCGGCGTATTCCCGGGTTCCTATTTATTCCCTTGTTTCCTGTCAGATTATTGGTCTGGCAGTTCCTTGCATAGTTAAGAAGGCACCTGACTCGCTTTTCACTTCCGGACCTATTTACCCCATTTCGACCTCATTTATTATTCCCCGATACTACGCGGATTGTACAAATGAACAAGATAAATAATTGATTAAATACACCGATATCCAACACTGACAACTTTGTGAAATTTGAAAATTTTACCCTGGTTATGCAAGCATTATTAATCTGCATAGTCTCTTTGTGCTATCTCCCCTTTCTCACCAATCACCTTGCTTCTTTGAAAATAGCCAAGATACTTTAATGAAGTTTACCAGGGTTGTTTGATGTATGCCGATGTTTCCCGTTTCCATAATATGGCTTAACAGAGTCAATGTGAGGCATCGATACGATAGGTGAATTGCTATTTTTTATTAAGCATCCAAACACTTACTGTCTAACTAATTAGATTCTTACACGCCGGTTCAACGATGGTGTGGAGAAGCCGGCCTTGAGCCTGGTTTAAGACCGTTTTAACCAAACAAACGCCATGGCAATAAGTCTAATTTTTCACTGTTCTGACCTTACGCGCCGCTTAATATTTACTACACGTTTATAAGTAAGTGGGTAATTAACTAGGAAATCTCCTGGGATCTGAGCCTTCTTCCCATCAAGTTGGGACATAGATGAATCGATTTGTATTCATCCTCTCCACCTTCTACCCCCGTGTATTGTGATGTCCTTAGTCCTACCAGCTCCCTAAGTAAATGTCTAATCATTTCGAGTATTTGGTCTGGCTCGTTTGGATATTGAACCACCTAGTAGCACTTTAGAGTGTCTCATTCAGGATTCAGGATGCTTTCGCCCATTCCTTCATGTGCCGGGATTCAAACCACTTTTCAATAACGGGGTTTAGCGTGGCGGTGCGCCATCCCTACATCCGTCCAGTTTCCGCCCCTTTCCTTACGAGCCCATCAGCCCGTTCGTTGCTCTTTTATCTACAATATAACGAGAGAAATTTCGTCTCAGAAATTCTCAAGAACTTTCATCTCATCCTCAAAGATTTGCTTCAAATAAACGAGATACCATTTCGGTATTTGTTCGCACATCTTGGTGGTTATGCATCGGGGCTTCAAGGCGTATTCAGAGATAAGTTTTAGAATACCGTGTAAAAAGCCAGTTGTTCATTTTCAGAAAATTGTAGGAGAGTTAGTTATCTGAATTATTTACTCAAGACGCGAGTACTGATCAGTAAGTTACATTAGTATAAAATATTAAATGCTGTTACGATGGGGCAATTTTCTGAAGATTTAGGCAATATATCACCGGAAAAAATGTCTAGATGTCTACGTGGGCTAACCAAATTCTTTATGTTTCAACAGAAAATCCTTCAGAAAACTTCGACTTGGAGGATTTTGGAGAAATGTTGATTTATTCGTAATTTTTCATCTGGGAGTTTAACGGTCGTGAAACTTTCAGTATCTGCCATTTATTCCAATCTCACCTCTCTAACGTGGTTACACTTAACGTGGTGACATTTAACCGTAACAATAGGCAGAGAGGATAGAAAGTCACACAATTGTCTTGGTGCACGCGTCATTTATGCATTATCACTCTTCGTTTCAGCATCATGTTACTTCCTGATACCATCTTCTTCTAGTTTAACAATCTTCTTTACGCTTGTTGCATCGGCCTTGCGTTCTTTTCAAATCTCCACATGTGTAATACTATGGTTTACCATCTTAGATCTTCACTGTAGAGCTGGGTAGATCGATCGTTTTACACGACCCGGGTCGCACGCTAATTTTAGCGGGTTTACCGGATTACCTGGCTACTTTTACTTTCATCTGACGTAGGTAGGTAACATATTCACAAAATTAATTTGTATATTTGTTCATCAATCCTATGACCGATTAACCTTCCTGTCATCGGGAACCGGTTCCAAAAGTATCTGGATGAAAAAGCGGTAGGTATCTGGTTACTGGAAACCAAAACCACAATGAGAGTATATTTTTTTTGATTTTAGGAATTTACCATCTCTATTAAGTAGATGCGAGAAAGTGATTTGAGGCGTGATAATACCCGGTCTACAAAATTCGTGCATCTTCTATTTTATCTTCTATGGACACTCGCCACGCCACACTGGCAGCCGGCACCCGGGTCGCGAGAGTGGGTTACGAGAAAGGGTCGCGAGAGTGGGTTGCGAGAGTGGGTCGCGATAGTGGGTCGCGAGACCCGGGTGATGACAAAAAATAACCCGCTCGCTCTTTGGACGCTCCTGAGCGGGTCATTCAGGACCAACCCAGGATACTTCATTGGATCACATTTCTGCTGCGTTCACGTTCAGTCTACTTTTGCCCATTTTCTGCAGGTTCCGCACACTACTGTCACACTTCATAGTGCCATACATCATACCAATCTCACCTTGATTATGATGATTATATCCGACTTCATCCGGCGGATTATAATGTTATTTTCTGCTGCCACACTTTTTTTCCGGATTGGCATCTCGGCCATCTCGATGTTTTGGCAACTGAAGCACCTGTTCAATCGACGAGAAGATCTGGCAGCGACGAGGAGAAGGGCGAACGGATCACCAGAGGTGTGGCAAAGGGGCGAGGAGTGTTTTTAAAACTTATTTTGGCACGAAGATAACCAATAGCCATGCTGTACCTATGTGTCGAGTTGTTGGATCTGTTTGAAGTCAATGACGAGAAATCTATTTTTAAAGTTGTCTTATTTTTAGGACCGCTCGAAAAATGCTCTGTTTTTCAGGAAACTATAAACTTGGTTATATTTATAATCTGGCATCCGCGGTCAAACTATACATTCTTTCATGAATTTGGGAGGGGTTATGGGTACCGCCGCCCCGGGAACAATTTATTGGATAACCAACACATCTGCTATAGGTCACCCCAACTGGTTTGCTACGTTTCTCCATTCCTTGGTGGCGGATGCTTTTGCCCGGGCCGGTTCGGGAGAAGCCGGATGAGGGGGACTCTTTGACCTCTACAGCCGAACTCTATTGACCCCTACGCCATGCATCGCAAATGAAGAGATGGATTTACACTTTACTCCTGACCTTAGATTCATAGCTGTTGTGCAGACCATTTCCTTAACGAGAATAATTACAATGTACATTTGCCCACCCATTTTAGAGGCGGATTTAATCAAAGATGTTAGTCGTAAGTTCAATTGTATAATTGTAATGTGAGATTTATCTTACTCGGTAGTTTAAAGTTTACCAAACATGCTTATAAGTAAAAATAGGTAATTTATTAGTCGTAAGTACCTAAGATGACATAAGTTATTTCTTATGATTAACTACTGAGGCATACAGAAATAGTCGTAAATACCTACGGAGAAATAAGTTTGTCGTAAGTACCTAAGTAAAGTACTGAGGCATTTATTCATTTTACGCCCATAGAGCTTTTACATAAATATAGGTAGTATAATTTTTACGAGAGGTATAGTTTTGAACAAGAGAAAGAAATAGTGAAAATACAATTACAATAGACAAAAAATACGTACGTGAATTAAAAAAATACAAGTAACTAAAATTTTAAAAAGGTCAGTGGATCAAATTGGTTTACAAAAAGACAACTAAAGGTTCAAGAATAGAGTTGGAATAGATTTTTAATATGATCCACAAAAACCAAAAACATTTCAATATCACCTAAATATTAGTTTCCCTTAGTGAGAAACCGCTGATCGGAGAACGGGCACAATGTAGTTGCGCTGATGCATAATGCAGTATCGAATATTGTGTCGTGTTCTTGTTCTTATGTGTAGGTTAATTAATTGGCTATTAAAAATTTGTTGTTTTTTTTTATTTCATTTAACGGCATTTTATTTAAAGTAAAGTAAAAAAGATACAATATTAAGTTAAATAAAAATATAATGTGATGTAGTTTGTTCTCAGTCGTCCTCACTGGGTATTCCTGTTCCGAGGCGGACTGTAGTTTGTTGTATGTGTGTTGATCATGATTTCCTCATCTTCTAATTTGTTGGTTCCCACAAAATATAAAATAAATTAAGCAAAAAGTATTTATGTTTGTTGTCTGTAGATTGCGTTGGGGTTACTTCATAAATGTAATGATTTCCTCATTTTCATGTTTAGTTAGCCATAATTTTATGTCTTTTTTAAACTTTTCTATATCCATGGTGTTTTTAATTTCAATAGGAAGGGCATTATATAATTTTATAGCATGGAAATAGTGGTTTTTCTGGCCGAAAGATGTATTTAATTTTGGAATGTTTTGTAGATTTGAGGATTTCGTCCTTGTAGTGTAGGTGTGTTGTTCAGCAAGGTACTCATATTTTTCTTTAAAATTGAGTAGTGCATTTTTTTAGTACAGTTTTATAATGCTGAACACGTTAAATTTTTTTTAAATTTTGGTGGAGTCCTTATGGGTACTTTCAGGATTATTTTTACTATTCCTTTTTGTGTTTTAACGAGTTGCTTCATCTGAAGGTTTGAGGGTTGAGGTTACATCGAATGCTTTTATAATCAGTTATAAATAAATCTTAATTTGTTATTGTACTCGCAGTTTAGATTATTTATTAGTAACTGTTTTTGGTTAATTAATTGTGTTTCTAAGGGTGACCGGATAAATCATCAAAATGATAATTCATCACATCTTTAAAGTTATATAAAGTCATGGAAAGTGATGAAACAAAAACTTTATTGACTGGGTTAAGTAGGTTAGGTTAGGTTTAAATTTTTTTTTCATCGTTTCTAATGACTTTATATCACTTTTTAAATGTGTGTTGAATTGTCACTGTGTTGAGTTATCATGGAACCGTTTCTAAGATATCTAGGTGTTAGGGTTTTATTAGTTTTATGTTTCTTACTATAATATATAGCGTCCTCGAGATGATTTATCATAAAATGGCGCTATACAAATTATCATTTCATTATTATTGTTTTCCACTGCAGGAATGGAGAAATTCTTTCATCATAATTTATTACCTTCGCGATGATGTGTTATCTAATCTTATTATTTATCTCTTTACAAAGCGGTTTTGTGGTACTTTAGCATAATATTTGACCCATTTCTCAGAAGCTTCGTATAACGCTGCTCTATAATCTATTAACACAGGGTGTTGAGTACGTCCCATACCCTGCATAAAGATGAGTGTCTGTGGCAGGCGTGTTGAGTGGCTTTGGTTTTTATACACATTTACAGTTTTATTATTTCTATTTTGATACTGACAATTCGTATTTTTGTTGTTTGTTTTTGGGGTGTTATGCCGTGTTGCGCTAACTCCTTCTTTAGCCGACGTTTCGGACAGCGTTGCAGTGTCCATCATCAGGGCAGATCCGGTAGATCCGAAGATGTGTAAAAACTTACCTGACAATTCGTACTTAATAATTTGAAATTAATTTAATTAATGAGTATCCATTATAGTGATATGTTGAAACAATTTTAAATATTTAACTACTTACTTTATTCTTTTTGTCGTTACCGGTTCCAGCTTGTTATAGATATCTTCAGACTGGTCTACAGTTTTATTCCTAGATTTATGAAAAATTTCAAACTTGACCTTCAAAACAAGAGGAATGTTACTGTCCACATTTTATTTCGAAAAAAACTCTATGTAAAGCACGGACAACGCCGGGGACTTCAGTTAATATTTTTATAAAACTTTTATATATTTCTACGGTCTATGGTTCATCAGCAAAATAAAATAAATCGTTACACAAAGTTATCCACTGTGTTTCAAAAACGAATCTTTTAACAGCAACAAAATATTTTTAATTCATTGACTTTATGAAAAGTCCATTAAATGATGTCCAGTGATGTATTATTAAATTTTAAATATCATTTTCGTTGTGACGCTGTCTGTCTGTAACTCGCTTTGCTTTGCTTTGTAATTTGATTTGAATTTGAGTGTCATTTTCGAAATTGGTACTGTTGATTTGAACAAATACAATAAATTACCTACCTGTAATTTTTTTTTTAATAGAAATTTATTTTAATTGCATTTTCAAAATTTGAATTGATTTGTCGAGAATTCTGGCTATCCATGGATTTTTGGCGAGTCTGTGCTAATTTTCAAGTTATGATTGAAGTAGATATTTTTGTTACTATTTATTGGCACTAAGCGAACACTCGAAATCAAATAATATTAGTGATATGGAATTGACTAATCCTTCGCTTCTATCTTTTTACTTAACTTTGTGTTCGCTAAGTTTCAATTGGTGAATGGATATAATATGGCTAAGAGCATCTATGGATGAAGGATGAAAGTCAAATGCAATAATGGTCCAGATATTAAATTGCTTTTTGCAAAACTTTCGAGTATTTTCAAAAACTTGCTGGACTCGGACTATGATCGACAACATTCTTCCAAGAAAATGCTTAGATTTTACAGATAATTTCCACTGTTTTTCAAAACGAATGCTTTTCAGATTTATGGACCGAAATAATTTTTAACGAAGATTGGGAATTTCAATAGACATCTTCTGTTATTCCAAATTTTATGCTGATATTTAAAAGTTGTTCAGGCCATGAAATGTAATCGAAAACGTCAATCCGTTTCGAATCACGAATTCATGAATTGGAATCGAAATTATCAAAATGGAAAGGAAAATATAATTAATTCAAAAAAGGCAGTTATCAAATTAACTTTACTTATATTGTTGGTAATCCGTTTGAAAACGGGATTGCAGGAATTACGAATGAACTAACAGGTTTCCTAGTAAACTTAAAAGTTTATTAAAGTCCTAAAGGACAGGTTGTTTCATAAAATTCGAAAAATTCATCAAAATTCATCTGTGAGCGTTCAAAGTTGGTTTGAAAGGGAGATATGTAAATACGAATGTTACAGAAAATGCTGAAAATATTTAATAAAACACGACTCGCTTGAAACAGAGCAAAAATCTCTCGACAAATGATTGAGTTGTATTTATAGATACACTGTGAATTTTTTCATACTTATTTTATAATATCATAACATTTTAAATAACAGAACAAAACGTGTTTTCAATAATTTTTTTTGGAGTTTTGCGATTTCTTTCTATCGAGGGAATTTCACGTAACGTTTCGGCATAACAAATGTATAGACAGTATCTTGAAAAATAACATTTTTTGGTTTAAACTTAAAGAGTTAACGAGAAATATGATAAATCGGTAGAAATTATGTATGCGGGAGCTGAATTTTCAAATTCTGTGAATATCCTGTTCTAGTTCTGTTATTATACAGGGTGTATCGGCAAGTACCCGACAAACTTTAACCAGCTATTCCTCAGCACATTTGGAGTAAAAAATGTAATGGGAGCTTTGCTGTCCGGTAACATTTTTTTTCCATTAAAAACATAAAATAAATAAATAATCCACACTCCGTCACTGTCATTTGAATTGTTTTTCGTGTTCAACAACTGTTATTAGCAAGTGTGTCAAAATGTGTCCTCTCTCTTTCGTACAAACTAAATAATAATAGTTAAAAATGAGACGAATGGTGCCGTGCCATTTCGTTGTGATTGTAAAAGCGCGCCAACGTAGGTTCGTACGTACATTATTCAACGAAACTCGAACAAAATATTGCCAGACGGGTTTTAAAACTTTGACAAACGATAAAACATTGGTGACATGTGGTGAAAATATGAATAATAATTTTTTTATTAAAAAAAATGTTACCGGACTGCAAAGTGCCTATAACATTTTTTACTCCAAATGTGCTAAGGAATAGCTGGTTAAAGTTTGTCGGGTACGTGCCGATACACCCTGTATAATTACTAAAATCTTATCTGGAAACATGTACTCATGTGTGGCGGGCGGCAGCTTTTTGTTTGGTTGTTATACAAATCTACAGTTTTATTCGGAAATTGATGATTTTTTCCCCACTTGACCTTCAAAACAAAAATAAGGTCACTGTCTAAGTCTGATTGCGAGAACTCTGTAAAGCCCGGGCATAAAAAAGACTTTATTATTAAATGTCTATTCCATATAGACATAGATCAATACATTGTAGCTGAATTCCTTGACGGAAGATATTGCCAATTATTTGGTTTAATAAATATTTTCTGCCAAGGTCAATGACAATTATCACATCGACAGTTCATAAGAATAACACAGCACAGAGTGCCAACATAAATTAATTATAAATTAATGTGTTTTTTCATGCGTCCTGTGATTTATAAAGTTTGGCAATGTGAAACGATAAATGTGTAGACATCATTAATTGAAATCATTACAATGTCTGCAAAATTTCTCATTCAATCAACCACAAACGTAGGATTAGAGTTGCGATTGATTCTAGAATTCTTATTAAGGTAGTATAAAAGTACTGATTATGATCACAAAATCAAAGTAATTGAATATTTTCGTCTCAAATCCATGATTAGAATACAAGTACGAGTATGCTTGTTTGTATGTATATTTGATAAAATATATGTTTGCGATTTAAAAAAAACATTTCTGTTGCTTTAAATTGATTTCCAAGAGTGTTATGATATTCTCGGCATAACCGAATAGGTTAGAAGGCCACGATTCAAAATAATTGAAATGATATGACGTTACAAATGAGATGACTTCAGCCTGATTGGAATAATCAGATTTACCCAACTTCCTATAATCATTTCTCCTTGAACTTTTGTGTGTTTCTCATATAAAAAGAATATGCTCACAATATAGAACATTTCTAAAGTTTTCCAAATTTTCTTAAATAGAAATTATTTCCGTTTCATCCAATTATGAACTGAAGTCTCTTTTTATTTTCTTTTTAACAATACATTCTAACATAAATACCGGTGTATTTTGTTTATTGTTAGAGTTAGTTTTAAAAGTTTAAATAATTTTTAAAGTTCTATTTTTTCGGGTGGTCAAAAATCGCACCAAATCTATGGACTTGAGGTGTGACGTCACCAGTCACCAGCCTCAAAAAGCCTATGTTCTTGTATGGGAGCCGAGACGTCAGCATCTCGTTACTAATGTTAGTATGAACCAAAGTGCAAAAATACATCCATGACCGCACCTGATAAACAATTTACCGGTGTTCAAAAACCTGCATTAATTCGAAAGAAAAACACATTGTAAACCATAGATATATTACTCACGTAGACTGTTTGTGGTGTCAGAATCAGCAGGTTAAGTTGTACCAACCAAATGGTGTGTTTTAATGTGATGGTGTTTTATTCGTTTTAAATGGATTTATAAATTCTACGTATAATAAAACTTATACTTTATTCAGAATCACCGTTTATTGATAATAAACGGAGTTCCTTGTTGTACGAACTGAATCACAAATTTTCAAATATTTTATCGTTCCTACCTAATTTTTTACTTTTACCAGTGATGATTTATCCCATTTTGTACACCGATCCCTGTGACTCAATTCTGAAGCCAGCGAGAGTAGAATTTTCCCATTTCCGATATAATAATATAAAGAATATTTTTCCGTCGCGCGTCGTTTTATCGGATTTTCCCCTTATAAATCTCGGCGAAGAAAAATTCCTTCAAAAGGTTAGAGCCCAAATAACTAGACAAATCTGAAATTACCCAGATAATTTTTCTGTCGTAAATTCTTGCCAAGAGGTTTGTTCTTTTACTACGCCTTTAGAACAATGTTTTACGATTTAAGAAACGTCAGACACGGTTCGTAATAATATGGCCTAAACTCTCTCATAAATTGAACATGTTTCGCAAATGAATGTAGCTAATAAGTTATCCTATATTCTAGAAGAATGTCATAACATAATTTTATATAAATGTGTCAGCTTAGGCACACGAAAATCGGAATATCTCAGAGCATTTAGCTCTCGATATCTATCAATAAAGCCCTATGTCGATACCACATTGACTAAACTCGGGATCTAAGCTCAGTTACCAATATTAGCTACCACGGTCAACTAACTATTGATAAGAAATTCCGACAGCAAAGCCCGCCAAATCCCGGCTCCTTGGCTGTCAGTTAAATTTTGGTTTATTGTTGAAATATCCAACTTTTTTTAAGAATGATTATGCAGAATTACTGGTTTATCAATAAACGGAATGATGCGGTAAATATTTCACAAAAGTACACAAATAAATTTACTAGCTTATTAATTGAAAGAATTCGTACACGCGGCGAGTTCGTTCGGGCCAATGACCCTAAGGGTGAATTATGACCGTTGGGGCTTTGAAACAAAATTTGTTCTTATAACAAGTGGCGAATAAAGACCTCATTAACTCCCTTTTTAGTGCCACAAAGTAAATACGGACTGCCAATGCATATTAAGGTTAGTATTTCAATACAACATTCCCAATTGATTAACAGTTTTACGTAACTATTATGACGTTTGAAATTTCGGAATGTCAAATCCCTCCAGTGTTGTCAGTGTATATCGGAGCGATAGGCGAACCTACCGACGATTTTGTATCAATCGCCCTAGCACGGTCATCCTATCCTCGCCAAGAGCAGCGGCTTTTGTCTACCGACTGTCGGAATCATATTTTGACTGTGCTCGCGAACATCGCAAACTGACCATAACGCTCTCAAACGCATCTACACAAAACTGCGCATCGTCATCATGGACGTACATCCTTTGGATGGAATTTGACCTCCTCCACAAATATCTACTCTTCGTCTCCACTGACTGCAGTCTTCACATTCCTTCGTCTCCAGATCTCAGTGCTTCTCGTCCTGTTCCAACTCCAATCCACTTCAATGCAGTCTATCTACCTCTTCCAAGGTGTGACTCTCGGTCACCCACTTGGTCATAAGTTTTGGTGCCCTGTCATCTGGCATTCTTTGAACATGTCTACCACATCACAGTCTTTGGGACTTGCATAGTCTTTTGATAGTCTCCTGCTCAATTAGATTTTATGAGATTTATGACATTGATATACAAATATACGCGTTATTGACTCAAGTAACAAACAGTAACACTCTTTATGTTTCCATTCAATTCTTAATTTAAACGTTGATCGTGTACGACAAAGATAGACATTTAAATAATGTGTTTGTTAACTCAATATATATAGGGTTGGGCAGCGTTTACGTACTTAAAAGTTGCGGCGAATACTACATTTTACAGCACGGGTGTAACTGAGATGACATGATACTTACTCGCCTAGACTACAACCTACTGCCAGTAGGTTGTTCTTATACTTGTTGTTTCTTTATTTTGTATATATTATGAATAATTGTATTTATTGAAGTAATAAGTGATTAGTGCTTATTTACGAAAAGAAATAAATTCCACGGGATAATTTTTGTACCTCTCGAAAACAGGAATGTTTTTTTCACAAAAAATGTGCCTGATGCAACGTGCTTGTGGCAGCTGGTGACAGCTTGTCTGACGAACGAACCTATGTGCGATACTAAACGCAGTAAATCTCTAGTACGACCACTGGACCTAGTTCAGTGAAACCACGAGCGTTGTCTCAGTAACCTATCTTTACTTTTTTTAATTCATCTAAGATTTAGAGTAATGGTTCATTTTGATTTTGTATACGTCCAAAGATGTTTTACGCATATTACCTGATTGGAATGTTGTCAGACGTCTTTTGATGAATTGTACTTCAATTTGTAGTGCCATCATGCGTTAAAGCTATCGATTTCATGTTAACCGCACATTCATATAAACTGGTGTAACTACTTACTTAACACGCATCATATTTCATACGTAATATCATGTTAATCTATGCAAAGTATGCTCCCGGTGATACGACTAAGAAAATGTAAAAACCGCCCGAAAATCCTTAATATCCCTTTGGAAATTCACTGAATGAAAAGTGGCGAAAAAGAGATGACTCAAGCGAAATTCTTATGTAACGTTTTCCATGAAAGAAATTTATTTTACTGTCGGCTACGCTTTTTCAAGATTACCTAAATCTTTTTAAAGCAAGGATTTTTCCTTTCCTTTAAAGATTTTATCTAATTTATTCTGAATTCGACTGAACTATAATATTTTAATTTAGGTTATGGAAGGTTAGAGATTCAATTAATGCTAAGATATGATCTTGGTTATTCGGCATCGAACTGTATTTTTTGTTTTTCTTTCTGGCATGGGAATCAATTAAGTATATTAGATTTTAACAAACATTTTACCTAATAAATTGTTTTTCATGTATTGCCGATGTTTTTTTACAATAAGTTATTCGACTTTCAAATAAACTATATTTAAAGATATTTCCATTTCTTGGGCCTTGGGAACTTTTTATTTATTTTATAATCATATTATCTATAATTATCTTCTCTTTAGAAAGAATTTTTATCACGCGTTTAATGTTCGATACTTAGTATATAGTATTCGTGGTTCCATGATATTTCATCAAAATGACAATTAAACACACCCTTAAAAAATTTTAACGACTTAAAGCTTAAAGTCCTTACTTAAAGTCCTAAATAATTCTAATAAATAAATGTTACGAATACTGGTGACCGGGTATCTCGTAAAAATGACAGTTTAACACACCTACAAAAAGTGATATAAAGTCATTAAAAGTGATGAAACAAAAACTATGTAACCTATTTAACCTAGTTTTTGTTCAATCACTTTTCTAGTTACCTATTTATTGGATGATTTTTATAGCGCCGCTTTTGCGAAATATCACCTCAGGGGCGCTGTACAGTTAATGCAGATATTACAAATTAACCTAGTTTTGTTTCATCACTTTTCATGACTTTGTATCACTTTTTGTAGGTTTGTTGAACTGTAATTTTGATGAGATACCCGGTCACCAGTAATCGTAACTTTTTTGTATTAGGACTATTTAAGACTTTTAAGTCCTTCAAATTGATTCAAAACCCTTTAGAAGTTGCCTATTTAATGTAATCCACGTTCCACGGCTTTAGCCACCGAGCTGAATTAACTTATTAACCCCTCAGTCTAATTTGTTCCGTTTCGGGAACAAACAACTGTTATCCGTTGAGTTCGCTTTTGGGAACCGCTCGTACGGTCTAATAGAAATCGTTGGATCTCCCTTACTGTCATGGTGAAAAATATGATTTAAACAGTGTTAGAAAGAGAAAACACGACGCTTTATGTTCAAATCTAGAAGTTAACCACAGACGAATTGAAATGTACACCTCTATGAAATCAAAGGTTCCGACCAAAATTTGAGAAAAATGTATGAATATTTGAGAATTTTCGTGAAATATGAATAAAACTTCGTCGTTTCGAATTATTATATAATAATTAGAATATTAATTATCTTTATATGAAATGACATAAAAGTGAGGTGACAGTAATTTTTAAAATACATTTTTCTAGTAAAATGTGTTTGTTTGTTATCGCTTATTTTAATCCAATGTTTAAACGAAAATACGTAACGTATATATTGAATTATTTCGCGGATAAGAGATAAGCCGCCATAGCTCAGTGGTCAGAGCTGTCGACCGTAAATCGATGGGACACGGGTTCGAGTCCCATTGGCGTCATGTATCTTTTATCAGGAGATTTTTCAATGTGGATGAGTGTTTCAGGCGAATAATTATTGCTTGTAAAATAATTGTTACCCTTTGTGCTATGCATAAAAAATCTTGTCTCAAACATTAGTTTACCAAAAAATAATAATTAATATAAAAAATAAAATATTTTTTCCTCATCCAGTCAACTGACTAATATGTGCGTTAAGTTGGGACTAACGTTCTAACTAATCTAACTCGTCACACAAAGGAAATTATATACTCGAATAGCCAAGCTTTTTGTCAAACGTAGCGTAAATTTCAGCGCAGGGAATTTTGAAAAACACCATTACATTAGAGTGAAGTGTGGATTTCCTTTGAAATTAGATTTTGTTTGATAAATTTGCAACCTTCTGGTACTGAAGTTATCGCTACAAAAAGCTCACAGACTTACCTTACTGAGTCTGCTAATCTGTTATCGAAGCAGTTGGCAAGCTCCGAACACCCAGCTCTTGGTGTGATTTTTCACAAAAACGACTCTATACAATTTATCGAAATGGGGTATTTTCTAAAATTATGAATTCCCTTAAAAATGTGCTGAAGTTTTAGGACAGGTTGTTTCATATTGTCACAATCTCGGAATACGTGTTCATACAAATCATAACATTTTCGCATTTCGTCTTTATACATTATTAAGACAGGCGTAGGTGCGTGAACACGTGTTCTGATATTATTGAGAATTTACTAAAAGTTTATCAGGAAGCTGCCTGCAGTCCCGTTTTCAACCGGATTACCAATAGTTTGGAGAGATTTTTAATAAAGCCGCATTTTATCTGTTATTATCGAAAAAATCAACCAGTAAAAAAAACGAGAAAAGTTTTTTTCTATAATTCATCTATTTTCAATTTTCTGGTGCGGCTAGTAGTCGATTTTAGAGAAAAGCGTGAGGGCTATAGTAGAATATATTGTCTTCGACAACGAGCCTATCTAACGCGTTTGAGCTCGATCGGATATCGGGAAGTGGGTTAATTTTCACTTCTAGGATTTTAATTCATTCATTCATTCACAAAACAAAATCAAAATTCAAATAGATATATTTACAAAGGGACAACAAGTGTATACAATCATCGTATTGAATATTCGAAAAGTTTTGCAATGTGTATTATTTTAATTAACTCTTTTCGTTTTTCTAGAATTTTTATTTTTGATGTTGAAGATTATGCTTAAACTATACTGTATGCTAGCAATACATACGTGTGTGTACAGTCTTCGCATTAACATTCGCTGGGAACGATAGTAATATACTTGTAAAATAGAATCTTCTCAAAACTATGGGATAATTACATATCGGCATAGAAAAGATTATGAAGGTGAATAGTCAGTCACTGTCAAATTATTATAAGCAATAAATAGTCGCCCGAAATATTCATAGAAATTGAAAATATCTCCCGAGTAAAAATAAATGACGCCGACTGGAATTGAACCCGCGCCTTCTGATATCCGGTCAGGTGCTCTGGACCACTGAGCTACGCTTATAATAATTATTTATAATAATATTTTTTTTATCTTTTGTGCTATGCATAAGAAACCTTGTTTTATAGGTTTTTCTATCGTTTCGCTTGAGTAGAATACAAATAAAAAATAAATTACCCAATAAAAAATATAAATGTAAACTACTAAAACAAATTTTTTTTCAATAGAAATGTATGAACGCGAAAAGGGAACAAATTAAAAAAAAACAGTATTATAGCTAAGATTATCTGTGACAGTTTCACTTGATCAACTTTTTTGCTTTCTTATAAAATTGTTTACAAAATAAATAAAAACCAGATTTGTGCTTGAAATCGAACGTTTCTAGACTCCGTTTGTCAAGTGATTTTAATGCCTATTACCTAAAATATAAGGTATACCAAGAATGGTGACCAGATAAATCATCACAATGATAATTCATCACATCTTTAAAAAGTTATATAAAGTCATGGAAAGTGATAAAACAAAAACTTTACTAACTGGGTTAATTAGGTTAGGTTAGGTTAAGTTAATTTTTTTTCATCCTTTCTAATGACTTTATATCACTTTTTGAAAGTGTGTTGAATTGTCACTGTGTTGAGTTATCATGGAACCACCAAGAATATACACATTTTTGGCTTGTAGCTTCCTCTTGACCGTTATAGTCTGTCAACCATATCTCTCCGCTTATACAAATTATTTTGAAGTCGTGTCTTTTAATTACTGAAATTGCGCAGCGCATTATAACAAGATGACAATCAGCAGATTAATTATTTAATTAATGTCGGCGACTCACAAAGGTGGGATATTCGATTAATGTGTTAATTAAACGTCGACGAATTGGTCACCACGCCCTACATCACTTAAAGTATGATAGAATTAGTTACATTAAATGTTATTTAATTAGTTTTCTGAAATAACCTGAAATTAAACCTGAAAGTAATTCAATTTTCCTGAAAAAGATACCAATTCTTATTCTGACAGGTCGATATATGAATACAGTACACCTGAAACATTCAAACATTAGAGGCCTCACTCATAAACGTATTCTAAATTTACCACAACTGATAAGCAACCATTAATGGAACATAGTTGTTTGTTGTTTGTGTAAAATTAAAAGCTCGTTTATTGGTAAGGGGGTAGGAATTTTCTTATCATTGTGGTCCAAATTAGACCTGGGTCGATCGATCATTTTACACGACCCACTCGCGAAGTGATCGGGGCGAGAGTACCCGCTCTTTGATCGGGTATTTCTGGTACTTGTATGTGTTTAGTGAATTAACATTTACTAATATATTATTACAAGGTGGGAACACGTGTTCGCGAAAATCCGGATATTTTCGCATTTCGTCTTGATATATTATCAAGTGCAGGGCATGTGCATTTGTCTTGATAATATACCATGGCAAAATGCGAAAATGTTCGGTTTTTCACGAACACATGTTCCCACATCGTGATAATATATTCGTAATTTACTAAAATGTTATCAGGAAGCCTGTTAATTCGTTCTTTATACCTGCAATCCCGTTTTTAACCGGCTTACCAATAATTTCAAGATATTCTTAATATATTAGCAATACTCATTTATCTCCGTGCACGGTCTCTTCGTCCTGACGAGGAAGCTTTAAGGCAATGCCATACGTAGTAATGCAAAATCATGTGTTTTTCGTTTGAAAATTTGGTCGCCTAGAAATGTTTCAGATGCTTTAATTAAATACTGCGAGTAGAATACATCTTGGCCTTTGAAATAATCGAGTATTTTTTAGACAAGTCTTTTTATAAGCCCAGAAAAAAATTATGTAAAGGCCCATGAAAACTGCTTTAAAGTCCAAAATCTCCTACTTACGAACCCATTTTCGGTTATTATTTTATTGTATAATGTGGCAAATTAAGTTATTTATAAAACGATCGAAAAAAAAATTATGCCTGAACATCCACAAAATAAAATAAAAGGGACTTTTTGGCCATGTTTTTTTCTTGCATAAATCAAAACAGGCGGATGGTGTTAAGCGGGAATTTAAACCTTATCGCCATCTACGTAAGGGTTGTTCTTTGATAGCGGCTCAATTTAAAATACGTACGACGTAGTGCATCGCCATAAAGTGTATGCAAACATTGAAATAATATCAAATGAAGTTTGTTGAACTGGAATACTTACCTTCTTATTGTGAACCTTCACTCTCTGGCCATGACGGTACTGAAAATAGGTTAATGATGGAGATTTTCACAACATAATCATTATCTGCACAAATTGGTGTAAAATCTCCGCGATCTCATGTAATATTATTGATTAGCAAGTCTTTAAAATCTGTTTAACAGTTATTATTATTAGCTTAGACCCATTTAAAATGGTATTAACGTTTAATATCGTTAGTGAAATCATTCATACCTTCATAAGCTCATGATTTATGGTTATGTTCCCTGCAATTATTCAACCGAAATCTTATTACCTTAATATCGTCCTACGCAACACCAAACAATGACCCCAAAAGGTTGAATTATTGGAAAACGCAGCTAAAATTTAAGGTATTCGGGCAGAACGATAGTGTAATAATATTATGGCAATGGTGTGCTTTGATTACAGTAAACGGATGGGGCTATCATTTCTACCCACCCACCAGAAAAGAAGCGGAGTCTTACCTCTACATCGTAATCATTATCTTACGTTTAATTTATTTATTTATTTTATTTATTAATTTTCGGGATATCGACAGTTTACATTTATTTCTGTTTGTACATAAGCCAAAATAAAACCAATTATGGATTTTCTCCTTGTGACTTTACCTCTACTAAGACACCATTATAAGGAATAAGTAAATTAAATTTTTAAGAAAGGAATATGAATTCAAAAATTTATACAAAAAAAAAGATTACATAAATCGAAAATTTACAAAACAAAACATTTATAGCCATGGAGAGAGGTTGTAGATATAAATCAAATCATAATAGAAATATAAACAATAGAGACATAACTTTATTCACAAACCATCAGAGAAATATTCTTTTATGGACCTTTTGTATTTGGTAAGTTCGCAACTGAAAATATCCACCTTGGATAATACGCTATTGTAATTATTGCATAGTCTGTTCAGGCTAGAAGCAAAAACGGTGAAAGTAGCCCTCTCTGGACCTTATAAAAACCCCTCGGGTATTTTTGTCCCTTTTAGTACACTGTACATTGATGGCAGTAGTGTGTCCTTAAAGGCACAAACTGATACGAACTCATATATATTATATACTCATGTGTTTGCAAATATAATCTCTCGAAGTCTAGCCCAGAAGCAAAAGGGCAACTTTTTAACATTTACTGCACCAGCTTATGTACCGCGGAGCTGTGGACAAACTCCAATAAAGCGTCTCTAAAAAAATGGAAGTTCAATACAACAACGCATAATTCTTTTTGGATTGTCCCGGTACTGCAGTGCCACTGATATGTTCGAGGAAGGGCGCGTTCCCGGAATCCGAGCTCTAATCAGAAAACGTATCACCAGCTACAGAACGCGATTAGCCACGAGAAAAACAGCTCTTATGATGGCAGCACTGGACTCTATTCCAACAACAATTATACTAAAAATTATTTTAGCTTCTAAATAAAATGCAAATAGATGTGATATTTCTGAACGTATCAGCAAAATTAATTTTGATTTTGAAAGATGATAAAATACGCTTTCAAATTTTATTATTAGAAATAATCACATAAATTTTGAAATATTAAAATTTTAAATCAAACATAAAAGAATTTAAAAAAATGGCTCACCTTACGTTTTTTCGCAACACTGAACTAAAAATTGCTGATAGCGAAAAAAACACATGTTTCATAAGGCAAATGTAATTTAAACACTACTGCCACCTACCTCACTTTTTGTCGTTTCGTATAAAAATAATTAATAAAAAATTCACAAGGTTTCATAATTTTTTTCTCAAATTGCGGTCGAAGCCTTTGGCTTCATAGAGGTGTACATTTTAATTATTTTTTGATTAACTTCTATATTTGAATATAAAGCTTGGTTTTTTCTCTTTCTAACACCGTTTAGTTCATATTTCTTAATATAATGGTAAGGGAGACAAAACGATTTCTATGAGACCATATGAGCTGTTCCGAAGCGAACAAATCGATTCTACGGGTAATGGCTGTTTGTTCCCAAAACCGAACAAATTAGCCTTCGGAGTCGACAACCTTATTTTCTGTTTCAAACATTACTTAAGTATGAAGCTTTGAAATTATTATCAAAACGTCAAAAATGAAACCGGACACAATTGTATATTTTCAACGATTTAACAAGAAGAAAGTTGACGAACTCAGGCGAAGGCATTGATGTATTACATTTAGATGAGACATGAAGCGAAAAAATTGGTTCCACTTTTTTACCTCCAACTGACCTCCAACGCTCTAACTAAAACTACGCGCACCGCTTATCGCGTTATAATAGTAGAACACCTTTCGACAATATATTAGTACGTAAAAGCGCTTCTAATTATGTAGCTCTATGGGCGAAGGTCGTATATAGCTAATATGTCATAAAACGTCAATTTTAAGCAAACATTGCAGAATAATTAAATAAAGCTGGGCTTGTTACTGTATTAAATTTGCGGCGAGAATAATTTGTATTCGCAGCAAATTATCGTAATAATTCAACAGCTTGAGATTAAGCCAGCTGCATAAATATTGTATTGACAACGATTTAATCCTCGACCTCGACGTCTTATAATTATTTCAGACATATAAATACATGGAATACGCGTGCAATACTCAAATGGCCTAATAGACCTCTGGAGACGGGAGATGTTCAAATATCCTCCATAAACGGCTGCTCGCACACATTTTTCACTTCTATTCCGAATGTTTTTGTGTCTATCTATGTATTCTTATTATTTGTCTGTTATTTTAAAATATGGAATGTATTGCATATCTGCATACATTCTGGAATAAACTCTTTTTTATGTGATATCTCACAAGAGCACCCCTGTCTGTACACTACTGTACCCAGTTGGGCAGCGTTGGAAGGCAGGTTACAATGATTATCTTTAGAGGACGCGTTAATCATATTTACGCACTTCTATTTCTTAGACTTCTCTATGGACTAGCGGTGAGTAGATCGACTATGATCCGGACGTTGCTGTTGCTGGTTCAATTTCCGTTGCAGTGCCTACATACATTCGGATTTTGGGCCGTAATCCCCTTTTATATCAGAAGAAAGCTTACGCCAAAGGCGTGAAATATTTATTTATTCTCGTCTTGTTATAGGTATGTTGTTCAGGGATACAATAATAAGTGTGTAGTAAGGTAGTAAGGTGACTTAGCAGGGGTGCCCGGGTTCATGGGTTAAGGTTTGCCCAGGTCTTGGTGGCGGGTGCGTCGGCCCACCTTCTGCGTGGCGGGCCGGTTGGGAGATGCTGGTTGAGGGAGACCCTTTACAACCGGTTACCGCTGTCCGGGCCGCTCGATAGTACAGGGGCCCGACCCTCAGGCTCACGACTAAGGGTGGGCTGCCCCATCAGCGAGTGTAAAAACCCCGCCACTGCTGTTGTGCCGGTTCGTGACCGGAGGGGACCCAGCAGCAGCGTTTGGGGCGCATTGGATGCCCTCTCCAGCCGGACTCTCCCAGCCTATCGCCTAGCACCGCAGTGGGTGGGCTGGAACCAAACGCTCATCACTCCTGGACAGCCTGAACCCCATATTCCTACCCACCCCTCACACCTTTCCATTCCAGACCTTCCTTTCACTTCATACCCTTAAAAACAAAAAAAAAAAACAAAAAAAAAAAAAATTAAAATCATGAATATACATAAAAACAAACATAACATCTTTACAGCGGCGAGTAGCAGGCGTCCCCGGTGCGGGCCAAAACTGTTGGTAAATTTTGCCAACATTCGCGGCCTGCACACAAATTTAAATTCCGTCCATCACCATCTTTTGTCCCAACGTCCCAACCTTCTTTTCCTATCCGAAACTCAGATAGCCGAGCCGCCAGACTCCTCCTATCTGGACTGCCCGGGCTTTACCCTCGCAAGCAAATTCCGACTGAAAGGAGGAGTCTGCCTCTATAGTCGAGCTGACGTCAACTGTGTGCGACTATTGAGTCTGGAAAACTCCAGATTCGACGTAATGTGGGTGCGCGTCAATCTTGCCAGTACGGCAAGATTCTACGCATGTCTATACCGCTCACCGAACCATAGCGAATCAGACACTTCCGAGCTCTTCAAACATTTGAGCGATACTATTGATGATCTCTTGCCCCGCTACCCTTCGGCCGAGTTTGTTGTTTTGGGGGACTTCAACGTTCATAACGAACCATGGTTGAAGTTCTCAGGCCCAACGGACTCGGCTGGCCGACAGGCGGAATCCTTTGCCATTTGCTACGGATTAGAGCAATTGGTTCAGGAGCCTACAAGGGTTCCTGATGTCCAGACTCACCGCTCCAATCTGTTAGACCTATTCTTAACTACTGTGCCACACGGTTATAAGATTGACGTCACAGCGCCTCTGGGATCATCTGACCACTGCCTAGTGACGACATCAATCCCCGTTAGCCTCAGACCAACCAATGAGAGGCTGAGGAGAAAAGTGTGGCACTATAGGTCAGCAGATTGGTTCGGTATGCGGGCCCATTTCAATGCTTTTCCGTGGTCAGCTGTTTGTTTTCGGACTTCGGACCCTTCAAGATGTGCCCAGGAGATTGGTGAAGTCATCAATTCGGCGATGGATGGCTTCATACAATCGACTACTAAAGAAACTGGTGTGGGCTCAAAGCCGTGGTTCAGTCGACAATGCTCCGAAGCAGTTCGACGAAAAAACGCGGCTTACCGAGCCTACAACACATCTCGAACGCCCGAAAGCAGATCAGCATACAACAAATCGGCAAAGGAATGCAAGAGAATCATCAATAGGTCAAAATTCGAACACGACCTGCAGATCAGCAAAAAGCTGGCTGCCTGCCCGCATGGCAGCAGAGCATTCTGGTCGCTTGCGGGCTCAATAGGTCGAAATTTTTGCAAACCCAGTTTGCCACCTCTTACCAGACCTGACGGCTCACTAGCAAACACCGCCACCGAAAAGGCAAACCTTTTAGGGAAAATGTTTGCGGAAAACTCGACCCTCGACGACGGGGGTGCTGTTCCGCCGTCGGTTCCTCACTGCGGCTTCTATATGAAAAAGCTGAGGATCCGGCATCGGGATGTACTCCACGTCATACGGGGGCTCGATGTTAACAAAGCTAGTGGACCTGATGGAATACCTGCCCTGGTATTGCAGAGGTGTGCTGCGGAAATAGTTCCAGTTTTGACAAAGCTCTTCAAAATGTCCCTGAAGTGTGGCACTGTGCCCTCTGGTTGGAAAAAAGCGGTAATTCACCCTATTCCCAAGAAAGGTGACCGCTCCAACCCGGCCAACTACCGCCCCATAGCGATCACATCAGTTCTGTCCAAAGTGATGGAACGTGTGATCAACGACAAACTGCTCACATACCTCGAGAAGAACAAAATTATCAACGACCGTCAATACGGATTCCGGCGGAACCGCTCGTGCGGTGATCTTCTCGCGTATGTGACGCATGTTTGGGGGCGGTGCCTGGAACGTCACGGTGAGACCCAAACGGTCGCACTAGACATATCCAAGGCCTTTGACCGGGTCTGGCACCGAGGACTTGTCAACAAATTGCATTCTTACGGACTTCCCGCATCCCTGTGTACGTGGATTGCTGACTTTTTAAGGGATAGGTCGATTCAGGCGGTTGCTGACGGTTTCACCTCTTCCTCGCACTCCATAAATGCTGGCGTCCCACAGGGATCGGTTCTGTCTCCGACTTTGTTTTTGTTGCACATCAATGACCTTTTGACATGTGCACCGATTCATTGTTACGCGGATGACAGTACAGTTCATGATAGCTTTTTGTTTGACAAGCCCCCAAAGGGCACACAAACTCCAACGGCTCGGAGGGCTTTGAAGCAGAGAATGGACGGTTATCTCGAGAGTATTTCCTCCTGGGGTAAAAATAATCTCGTCGAATTTAATGTTTCAAAGACCCAATCCTGTCTGATTACGTCTAAAAGGGATCCAAATGATAATCTAGTCTCCTTCAACGGAAGCAATCTTCCGAACAGGCCTTCCATTGATATGCTTGGTGTAACTATAAGTGACCAGCTCAGGTACGGGGGCTCCATCGAAGCTAGAGTAAAGTTGGCCTCTCAGAAGCTGGGCGTACTGTACAGGGCCCGCAGATACTTTAATAGTACACAACTGCTCACCCTGTACAAATCGCAAGTGCGCCCTACTGTCGAATTTGGCAGCCATCTCTGGTCTGGAGCCCCAAAATACCTGAAAAAAACCCTTGACTCTGTGCAGAAACGGGCAGTCCGTTTGATAGATTCCCCAATCTTAACAAACGGACTGCAATCTTTAGAGCACAGGCGTCAGGTAGGTATGCTGTCCTTGTTCTATCGGTATTACAATGGAAGATGCTCTGAGGAACTAGCGTCATTGATCCCTTCGGCACCGGTGCGTAGTCGGGATACACGCCAAACGCGCGCCCAACATTTGTACACAGTTGACACTTGTCACATGAGAACGGGTCGCTTCTATGATTCGTTCTTAAGTTCAACAGCTCGGCTGTGGAACGAACTGCCGGCCTCTGTGTTTCCTCCCTCCTACAACATGGGACTCTTCAAGACCCATGTTCACTCCTTCCTCTCCACAAAAAGACCCTCCACACAGCATCCCCAAAGATGACATAGGCCCTGAGGGAAATTATTTTCTTCAGGGCCTCCTGTGTGGAGTAAATATAAAAAAAAAAAAAAAAAAAAAATTACATAACATTACAAGCTGAAAATGAAGCAGGTACAATACAAGTAATCATAAATGAGGTATATAGATAGTCAGCTTTGGCGTTCTAAGTATGGGCGAGGCATCATTGTCCGATGTGAGATATCACGGGCATCAGCCGATTACAATAGCTTGCCTGGCACAGATCTCCGGCGGTAACTACAAAATGCACGCTGAGATATTGTACAAGTCGTACAGGAAAATATAGGGAAAGCAAAGGTATAATCTTTCATCTGTAAGAAGAGTTTTACCATAATCAGTGGTCGTGTAAATTGATTTATTAGTGTTAAAAACTCGTGGAGCATTTGGCGGCGGCGCGCAACCTCCGGTCACCTTCGCCTCGTTCTTAATAGGAAACTGTGTAATGTTGGTTACACACGAGCGCCATACTCTTATAACAGACATCTTTTCTAATCAGTCTCAGTCACTAATAAACATGTGCTACTTTTACTAACTATATATGTAAATAGAAGTATTTAAACTAAAAGTTATGTAATTGCTTTATTATTTTTTTTTAATTTTCTTTCGTTCTTCTCTTTATCCGTGCTATATACATACTATTTTTTATATTTTTTGTTACTTATATTATTTCTGTTATTTCACTAATAGCATCTCCACCTAGTAAACTTGATTTACCCATGCTTTGAACATATCTATGCACACCCCAATGGCAATTTTACTAATATAATTATTGTTAACCTTTTTAAACAATAAATAATATATATGGGCTCGGCCTGTTTCACCGTACGCTCGACATTCATTCCGAATATTGGGTCGACAAGTCAACATATATTATGAGAGTTTAGCGCTCGTGTGCGACTAGCATAATCGTATTTTATGTTCATGTTGCTTCCTTCAGTTATAGAATAACCTTAGTTACAGGGCCACCGCTAATTTGGTCACGCGTAGGGCTTCCTTCGCTAAATTTGTCAACTATTGCGGCTTCTCGTGTAAAGTAATATTCCCCTTAAAAAGGTGTTTCTTTTGTAAAGGTTTCGAACTTATTGAAACGTCGTGAAAAGAAGGATTGCCTCATCATGCTTCTTTGTGATATTTTTTCAGTATGAAAGGGATTTTTCTGTGGTATCATACATACATTATCAAGAATATTTTATTTTATCAGGGCACGCACAATATTTAATACGTTGAAAATTGAAATATGTAATAAAATTCAAACTGTCAACACTTCAAGCTCGTAAAAAAGTTTTACTTGTTTACCATCCGTACATGCATTTATGTTCCACAGCATTCGACAAAGTATCCCAAAAGCTACTAATCCAAAAACTATATTCCCTAGGAATAAGAGTTAATATGCTAAAATGATTAACTAGTTCGTTATCGAATCGTGAACTGTTCGTTAAAATAAAATCTTCATTTTCGAAACCTTGGTCCGGTTTTATTCCTCATTTTCATCAACGATATAACAAATTGCTTCGAAGATGTCTAGATATTGCACTTTGCTGATGACATCAAGTTATACAAAACAAATACTGATGTAAATCATTATAAAGTATTAGTAAGTTTAAAGATTGGTTCATACAAAACAATCTATTCTTAAATTTACAAAATCGCAAAACCTTGACTTTCTACTGAAAAACAAATCTCCTGTTTTATTCGAATATTCCATTAACAACACGGCATTAGAAAGAGTCATAGAAATGAGAGATCTTGGTATCATTTTAGATGAAACACTAAACTTTGCTAGTCACATCCACCAAATTGCGAACAATGATATGAAGACACTAGGCTTCATAAAGAACGACCAATAATTTTTGTTATTTGTTTTTGGGGTGTTATGCCGTGTTGCGCTAACTCCTTCTTTACTACAATGCTGTCCAAAACGTTGGCTAAAGAAGGAGTTAGCGCAACACGGCATAACACCCCAAAAACAAATAACAAAAATACTTTTGGCCGTGAAAATCTTAAATCATATATAAACAACCAATAACTTTAATTCCGTACAAGCCATAAAACTGTTATACGTGTCTCTAGTCAGAAGCCTAATCGAAATACAACTCATTAGTTTATAAACATCGCTTATTTTTATCATTTTTCCTATTTGTTCTAAATTATGCAACATATCAAAATTATACCACTTATACCTATGTAAAAGCCAAACGGACGTAAAATGAATAAGATAAAAATACTGTTTTGTCGAGTATTAGGTTTGACCTTTTTATAATTATTGTCTACTAATTTAATCTGCCCGTATTATCTGTCTCTTTCTCTCTGTTCCTATGTTTTATTTTAGTTTAATGCTATCTTACTGTACCTTTATTCTATTTCATATCTTGTCTCACTCTATAAAATGTATATAAGCACACACAATGTATTTTCTGATTAGTTTAATCTGTACCCTGATCAAGTGTTAAGCGAAACCGGTCGACCTTAATAAATGAAACGAATTTATTGCGTGGTTATAAACAAAGTTATTGTTTTATTTTAATAATATATTTTGCACACTTAGCTTTTGTAATGATTCTGGGTACGTCGTCATAGCATAGTCAGCGAATGCGTATTTATTTAGGATTCAAAATAAGTTTTATAGCAACTCATGGAATGGCTATGTAGAAAGATAAATAAATAACAACTGTTTTAATTCATTTCTATAAATAACACATATATTGTTAACCCCTTGGGCTATTTTGTTCCGTTTTGCGAACAAACAGCACAGTCAATTTGTTTTCTTTTGGGAACAGTGTTATGAAGCGGTGTTAAGTCTTATTTAAAAGTAATTATTTAAAACACCTCTTCAGAACAAGTACCATTCATAGCATTAATTTTGATTAAAATTATAGAGAGCACGGTCTGGCAACAAATAGACCGCCGGGCAGTCTATTGTTTGTTTCCGTTTCCTGTCGCTGGGGACTCTGGAATTGTTACACGAGCGGGACGGCCGTGTAATGATCGCACAGTCAATTAGATTATAATTCATTTTTACCCTGGATGGGCGATCGTATTAAAAAAGTGTACATCAGTATTCCTGATGCGGGTTATTCGGTTCTTTTTTTACAAAAACCAAGTCGGTGCAGGCTCTATTAAATAAACGTCCGTATAATGGATGACCGTGTGTGTGTTCGTGAAGATCACAAATAATGTTCTACTGAAGTTTATATACGCGATCCCTTGCAAATCGTTATTCCGCGGACTCCGGGAAATGAAGCATTCACCTCAAGTGGCGCGATACAAGCCGTATTTTTCTTAATAAGATACGGATAATAAAATCACAAGCCCGGACGGCACCCGCTCAAGTAATCTGCCGATCAGCTCAATGGATGGATTCGCTCCATTAATGTTACATAAACGATAGACCCGATACGCTCCAGAACCGCTTATCAGCCACCTTGTCGGAGACGCTGGACCCGTCTCCTGGACCAAAGCCCTGATGGTGCCAGCTCGATCTGTCTGGGACAGACCACCGCCGGCCGTATGGAAGCTCCCCGCTCACTTTCCGTAATTAAGTGGTTAATCAGTTTTAGATAGAATTAAGAACCAATTTTTGATCCCTGGGGGTAAGTGCCGAGTCATAATATGTAACATGTTTACTTAAATATATTCTCCATGTTTTATAATGTGCAAAAACAAAACTACTGCTTTCATTTCACTACAATCAGTAGAACCTGTAATCCTTTGTGTGCCCATGCCTTGGCGACAGTTTCATGCTCTGCCCATCCCGAACATTACTCGAGGACCGAGTATTGGCGCGCAGAAAATCTGCAAAGTTCGGGATGGCATTTAATATAAAATATGGCCGGTAACAATTGGCGCCTCAACGTGTTTTGGCTCGTGGTGATTGCATGTTGTGCTGATTTTGGTGAAATGTTTCATGATTAATTGACATAATATTGTATCACATATGTCAAGTGATTTGAATATTGTTTCATAACCTCAAATACACTCAGTATTCTTGTAACGATAATTCATAATTTGCGTTATTCTATGGTAAAATCTTGCGTAAACTTTCATCTTTCATGAAATCTATGATTTATCTATGCTTTTGTAGCTGTCAAATTTTATGTCAACACTAATTGGTAAACAAGATGATTATATGGGAGGTTATGTCAAACTGTCTAATTCATAATTATTTACGATTATTTTACGATGTCATTCACTTGTTTGATCAAGGCATATTTGCGTTTTATAATATTATTAGATTTTTACGCTAATATACATAATATTAAAAACATTTATGTCGGCGTTCTACAATACAAATTGTAAGTCCACATTACAATCGATATGCGTTTTAATTACTCGTAAGTCAACAAACACTCAATATTATTTATATACATACCTACGTCATTTTTTTTCGCCCAAATTAAATGATATCTTTGATTGACAATTACATTAGGCCGACGTTTAATAACGTTTCACAATATAATAGGGTGGTCCATTTTTCGCAATTCTCATTAGGGTGGAGCATATTTTTTTTAACAATTTTTTTTTGTTTTTTTTCACAATTGTACAATAGAAGTTGAGCTAATATTACGTCTAATGATACTACAGCCGTCAATGAAGAGTTTCTTTTGTTTTATAAACAAAAAAAATTAAATATTTATTTTTCTCTTCTTTTACTTCTTTCTTTCTATCTGAACATCAAAGAACGTAATCATGTCTTCACCAATACCAATACCAAATATCAATGGGGCTTCGAAGGAGGTTCTCATTAAAGAACTTAAAGACAGGAATATTGATCCATCGTCGACTTCTCATGAGTTACGTTTACAGGCGCGCGCTTATAATAAAGAGATTAAAATACCTGCTATAAGTGAAGTGAATTCTGAATCATCGGATTCTGAATTAGACGACACAACCATTAAGAAAGCCCACATAATTAAACAAACGAAGATTATTTATAGGGACTCACACTCAAATAACGTAGACGGTTGGAAACTGAAATATGACGGAAAAAGTAGTGTAAGGGAATTCTTACTATTAATTGAGGAGAAATGTAGGACAAAAAATTTTAACCAGGATCATCTTGTACGCGTTTTTCCTGATCTTTTAGAAGGTTTAGCACTCCTGTGGTTCAGGTCTATTTACACTCAGGATTTGAAATGGGACGATCTTTCAAAACTTTTGATAAGACAATTTGAAGCAAACGACCTTCAAACAGATCTTAAGGTAAAACTATTTAACATGACACAACCTAAAGGTATGTCAGTGCTAGAATTCACTCTCAGAATGAAATCATTAAACAATATGCTTGAAGCTAAACTACCGGAATTAGAACTTTTGCGGTTGGCAAAAAAAGCTTTATTGCCTATGTATACAAATTTACTAGTCTCAAGAGATATATCGACATTCGAGCAATTGACTACTCATGCAGGCAACTTGGAATCTTATGCATCACTGTCGGATGATTTCGTATCTTTCAACGTTTCTCAACCAAAAGTAGACTTACCTGTCACTAATAAACCGGAGAAATTTGATAGTACTGCTAGACAAACACCTAATTTTAATAATAATAATATGCATAGACACCAAGGTTATAACCAAAATCAGTACAGAAAACCAAATAACAACAATTATTCCAACAACTATACTAAAGTTAGTCTTGGAAACAGAGATAATAATTATAAATACAATAAACCGTCTTCTTCTACTTCTAACACATATATAAAAACTGAACACGAAAATTCTAGAACGTTTTACAATAAACCATTCTGTTCATATTGTAAACTATCGGGACACGTTATAGAAGATTGCAGGAAGAAAAATTCAAGGTCTAACAATCCTAAAGTGGGAGCTATCAATGACAAAGCTCATAAAAAGTCAAAAAACTAGGTCGGAGTCTCTCTTGCTACAAGCCGTCCTTGGCGCAGAGGAAAAGCGAGTGGGAGAGTTGGCTCCGAATAGTTGATAAATTTCTTTCATCCCCATCAACCGGAACAGTGGGCCCGCTGCCACGGGAGATGGCTATTGAAAATGATAACCGTCCTTATACTTATGTACATATTATAAATAATTTCTACAGTGGAATGCTAGACAGCGGCGCTTCATTGTCATGTCTAGGAGGCAATAGTTATAAAATTTTTAAGGAATTAGGTATTAAGTTAGTTAAAGTTAAGTTTAGTGTTTATACAGCGGACGGTTCAAACCAACCAGTCTTAGGGACAATGTCATTGCCGGTCACGTATAAATCATCCACAAAGGAAATTCTTTTCTACGTCATCCCGACATTGTCGCCTTCAATTATTCTAGGAGTTAACTTTTGGAAGGAGTTCCACATCGCACCGGAACTGTTTTCGAAAGCTACTCTTCCTGTTTCGGAAGGAAATATTAGTGGGTTGCGGGCTATTCGGCCAGCCTCATCCCTAACTATTGAAGAGAACAGGGAACTCTCTAAAATAGTTAAAAAAGTCGAGTCAATTTCTTTTGAAAAAAAGGGGTTAGGTCTAACACACTTAGTTAAACACAAAATAATTACAACAGGACCACCCATCAAACAGCGGTATTACCCTCTTTCACCCGCACGGCAGAAACAATTAGAAACAGAAGTTGATGAAATGCTAAAATTAGGGGTTATTCAACCTTCTCGTTCACCATGGTCCAGTCCAGTAATAATTGTAACAAAAAAAGACGGAACAGCTAGATTCTGCCTTGATTCTCGAAAAATTAATAACGTCACGGTACGTGATAGTTACCCTCTTCCCTATATTGCGCGTATCCTAGATAAACTGGGCGGTGCCAGATATGTTTCCTCGATTGACCTCTCCAAGGCATTTTGGCAAATAGCCTTGGACAAAAAATCATGTGAAAAGACAGCATTTGTTGTTCCTGGGCGGGGCCTCTTTGAGTTCACTCGCATGCCGTTTGGTTTGAAAAATGCTCCTAGCGAATTACAAAGACTAGCGGATGCATTGTTTGGACCTGATTTCGATGATAATGTTTTTTGCTATTTAGATGACCTTATATTAGTATCGGAAGACTTGAAATCACATTTAAACTTGTTAAATCGGGTGTACGAACGTCTACGAGACGCGGGTCTCACCATTAACTTAAAAAAGTCAGAATTTTGTAAAGCCGAGCTTAAATACTTGGGCTATATGGTGGATTCCCAGGGACTTCGCACTGATCCAAGTAAGATAGATAGTATTAAAGATTTTCCTATACCGAAAAATGCTAAACAAATTCGGGCATTTGTTGGCCTGTGCGGTTACTTTAGACGGTTTATCAAGGGATTTTCAAGCATTGCAGCTCCTTTAACAAGTATTACTGGTTCAAATAAGGGAATTAGTAATTTTAAATGGTCACCGGAAGCTGAATCCGCATTTATTGCACTAAAGCAAGCACTTACTTCTGCCCCAGTCTTAAGTTGTCCAGATTTTTCGAAACCCTTCGCTATACACTGTGACGCAAGCTCCGTAGGCATTGGGGGGGTATTAATTCAAACTATAGATGGACAGGAGCACCCTATTGCTTATTTTTCGAGATGCTTAAACGTTCACGAACGTAATTATGGAATAACTGAGCGCGAACTTTTAGCCGTACTAGACTCCGTTACACACTTTAGACCATACATTGAAGGAACTCATTTTACAGTTGTAACCGACCACTCAAGCCTAAAATGGTTAGGTTCTCTGTCCAACCCCAGCGGTCGTCTCGCGCGTTGGAGTTCACGCCTATCCCAATTCTCGTTTGACGTAATCCATCGTAAAGGTACTCAACACATAGTCCCAGATGTCCTTTCGCGAATGGATCTTGCCGAAATCTCCATTATAGATTCAGGAAATATTCAAGATGAGTGGTATCAAAATATTTGGAAGGGTTGTCAAGAATTTCCCCAACGTTTTCAGAACTTCCAAATTCGGGAAAACGAACTATTTCGTCACACGAAAACTCGTTTAGCACTGTGTGAAGACACTGCGTGGAAAAAAGTAATTCCTCAAGAAAAAAGATTAGACATTTTAAGTAGTGTTCACGAGTCTATTCGATCTTGTCACCCCGGCGTTTTTAAAACTTATAAAAAAGCACAATTACGGTATTTTTGGCCAAATATGTACAGAGACATTAAACAATTTGTAAATCGCTGTACGGTCTGTAAGGCCCACAAAATCAGTACGGCCTCACCTAACGGTATTTCATCACATCCAAAAAAAGTTACACGTCCAATGCAAATGTTATCGTTGGATTTGGTAGGTCCATTACCGAGAAGTTACTCTGGTTTTACCGTTATTTTATCCTGTGTCGATGTTTTTTCAAAGTTTACCTGGCTGTTCCCGTTGCGCAAAGGTACCGCGCGAAGCATTGTGAAGAGTTTAGAAGAAAGTATCTTTCTTGTACATGGCGTACCGCGCACCATTGTTTGTGATAACGGCCGTCAGTTTGTATCCAAAGAATTTAAGGACTTATTAAATAATTATAATATACCTCCTCCGTTTTATAACTCTTATTATACCCCTCAAAATAATGTGGTAGAGAGATATAACCAAACTTTGGGCACCGCATTATCGATATTAGTTGAATCAGACCACCGTAATTGGTCAAAATTTTTACCACAAATACAATCAGCTATGAACAATTCCGTAAATTGCGCTACGGGTTTTACACCTTATTTTCTAATGCATGGTCGGGAGCAAATATTAGACGGTGATTTGCATCGTAACCCTATAGCTGATACGGAATCTAATTCACAAAATTGTACTAGTCAGAGAATCTACGCACAAAAATTAGAAGAACTGTCATCAGTTTATGAGCAAGTCTCAGATGCTTTACTAAAAGCTTATCAAAAAGGAGCAAACCATTATAACCTGCGGAGAAAACATGTTAGTTTTCAAGTCGGAGACAGGGTTTGGCGTAGAAATTTCGTCCAATCAAACGCTTTAAATTACTTTGCACAGAAACTAGCTCCACGCTTTGTGCAAAATATAGTCGTGAAGAAAAAATCAGACTTAATCTATACATTAGCAGACCTCAAAGGTAAGGAAACTGGTAACTTTCACGTGAAAGACATCGTCAAGTCAGAAAATATACCGGATTAATATGTTTCCGATAGTGCTTTGGTGGGTCTGGCCACCCTACCAAGTACTCTCAATTAATTAATATTTCAAATATTTTTCAATGCACGGGAGCACAAAGCGGCTTGATCACCCGAGTTGGAGCGACCCAGCATTATGACAGTCCTTAGTCCTGTACTAGTTAATTTTCTTTTAGAAAATATAGAAATTTCGTAAAATGGTTAGTATAATCGGTAAATAATAGAAAGAAACATAATAAATTTAGTATAACACTCTAGTATCCTACTCGAGTTTGTTACACGACAATGATGTTGTTCAGATAAGCTTATAAGACAATAATTAAAAAAAAAAAAAAAAAAAAACGACGTGAAATATGGCTTTGACTACACAAGTGAAAGTTAGGTAGCATGGGATATATAAACTGCCCAAATCTTGGAATGCACGGTGATACTTTCCCACTATCCCCGTATATTCTAGGTTTCTTAATATATACTTATGTGCATATTGTATACGTTCGCCCGTTACTTAGAAAGTGAAGATGTACCGGTCCAGTACATCTTTGTTTTCTAAGCAGTTTTAAAAATTTTATTATTAAGAATTGAATTTTACCAAATATATTTTTGTTTACTTTATTATAATTATCTTGTCATGTTTGGAAATGGTATACTTATGTTAGTACTCTTGATATTTTGTTTAATAATTTCATAGTAATTAATGATACAATTATAAGAGCTGGTTCAGCATATGTCTTTTCCTTAAATTCCTTCTATAACTTTAGTTATATTTAGTAAAAGTAAGTTTTATCTATAAATTAGTACAATAATACAATCTTCGACCAATGACTCCATTTACAACAATGGATGTATACAATTTTCGACCAATGGCTCCATTTACAACAATGGATGTATACAATCTTCGACCAATGACTCCATTTACAACAATGGATGTATACTACTACTAATTGCACCACATCTATAAGATTGGTTGTTGACAGTTCCACTCGATTAAACCACCTTACACACCTGCGTGTGTGTAAAGGTTAAAAGTTTTTTCTACTATTACGAAATAATGCTTTCCAAGGATGATTATTTTGTCTTATTGTATAAATTCTCTTCGAAAGACTTACCCAATAACCAGGTCAGGTAGAGTAGATAGAATTTCTTCGAAGTGTGTTTTATCTCCAACGGAGAAGTAGACTCAGTGAAAAGTGAGGGTTGGTTTACCTCCCTAAAAAAAAAGTGTTGCCTGAGTGGCTTATCGCCCTATTAAAGGGCCAGTGAAGCTTTAACGCTTAAGTTGTTTAGATGTGTTGAGAAGAACAATAATATTTTTTTATATACCTACAGGTTTACCTACAATTTTGTTTAAGAATATTTTCCGTCACAGATGTAACGCTAACGGCAGTCTTCGACAATCGTCAATTTATCATCACCCGGTATTCCGATACTGTGGGTGCTTGCAGACTCCGTTCACGTAATATCTTCTAAAATTTGTAATTAAGTTACATTAATCTTAAGTTATCTTTAAGTTCTAGAATGGATGAATCGCAGGCTCAACCATCCGGCTGCACGCTCGATGGGTGCGATTGAAGCTGCGGCACACCCATTCATCATAAGTTTTGCTATCCAAATCGTAGATTTTGTCTTATTCCTTACTTATCTTACAAATTATGATGCTCATGTATAATTGTTGATTGTTTTTTTAGAAACCCAGAGGATCTTTTCAAGCTTAGTTATTGCAGTTGTAGTTTTTTTTAGAGTTGTATTAATGTTTGGGGACAAACATTTGTGTGGCGCGGGGGGTAATGTTATGAAGCGGTGTTAAGTCTTATTTAAAAGTAATTATTTAAAACACCTCTTCAGAACAAGTACCATTCATAGCATTAATTTTGATTAAAATTATAGAGAGCACGGTCTGGCAACAAATAGACCGCCGGGCAGTCTATTGTTTGTTTCCGTTTCCTGTCGCTGGGGACTCTGGAATTGTTACACGAGCGGGACGGCCGTGTAATGATCGCACAGTCAATTAGATTATAATTCATTTTTACCCTGGATGGGCGATCGTATTAAAAAAGTGTACATCAGTATTCCTGATGCGGGTTATTCGGTTCTTTTTTTACAAAAACCAAGTCGGTGCAGGCTCTATTAAATAAACGTCCGTATAATGGATGACCGTGTGTGTGTTCGTGAAGATCACAAATAATGTTCTACTGAAGTTTATATACGCGATCCCTTGCAAATCGTTATTCCGCGGACTCCGGGAAATGAAGCATTCACCTCAAGTGGCGCGATACAAGCCGTATTTTTCTTAATAAGATACGGATAATAAAATCACAAGCCCGGACGGCACCCGCTCAAGTAATCTGCCGATCAGCTCAATGGATGGATTCGCTCCATTAATGTTACATAAACGATAGACCCGATACGCTCCAGAACCGCTTATCAGCCACCTTGTCGGAGACGCTGGACCCGTCTCCTGGACCAAAGCCCTGATGGTGCCAGCTCGATCTGTCTGGGACAGACCACCGCCGGCCGTATGGAAGCTCCCCGCTCACTTTCCGTAATTAAGTGGTTAATCAGTTTTAGATAGAATTAAGAACCAATTTTTGATCCCTGGGGGTAAGTGCCGAGTCATAATATGTAACATGTTTACTTAAATATATTCTCCATGTTTTATAATGTGCAAAAACAAAACTACTGCTTTCATTTCACTACAATCAGTAGAACCTGTAATCCTTTGTGTGCCCATGCCTTGGCGACAGTTTCATGCTCTGCCCATCCCGAACATTACTCGAGGACCGAGTATTGGCGCGCAGAAAATCTGCAAAGTTCGGGATGGCATTTAATATAAAATATGGCCGGTAACAACAGCTCGTACGATCTCATAGAAATCATGTCTCCCTTACTGTCATGATCTAAACGGTGTTAGAAAGAGAAAACACCACGCTTTCTAGAAGTTAACTGCAAAATAGTTCAAATGTACACCTCTATGAAACCAATGGTTCCGATAACAATTTTAGAAAAAAATAAATGAAACTTTGTAAATTTTTTACTGATTATTTTTATATGAAATGTTAAAAATAAGCTGAGAATAATGTTTATAAAAAATTTGTCTGGAAAGTATGTATTTTTTTCGTTATCATTAGTTTTTATTCAGTTTACAAACAAACGTAGGATGAGCCATTTTTTAAACTTTTTTGTATTTGATTTCAAAATTTGAATGTTTCAAAAATGATATGTTTTTTTTTTCTAATAATAAAAGCGTTTTTCATCGCCTTTCAAATACAGTTTTTAGTTATCAGATACATTCAGAAATATCCTTTTTAATTGGATTTTAGTTATCAGATACATTCAGAAATATCCTTTTTAATTGGATTTTAGTTATCAGATACATTCAGAAATATCATTTTTAATTGGATTTTAGTTATCAGATATATTCAGAAACATCCCTTTTATTTGGATTTATCAGATACATTTAGAAATATCTTTTTTAATTGGATTTTATTAAATGTACACATGTAAGAAATATAAAGGTCAATATGCCAGAGACCTGAGGGGTTAGTATAATTACTCACAATCATCAAGTTAACTATTCATTGAGATTTCCCATTGTTCGTTGTTCGACATCTTCTGTATCTGACGCATATCATCCATACCACCTGTGCAGGCATTAATGTGTTTGTACCTGCAATTTTACGGCTGTTAAAGCAAAAAAATACTTTGTCCTCGGCTCGCTAATTGATAACTGGTCCGATTTACTTATTCGATGCACGTAAAGGCATTGAAAATTGCACATTAAACACGGCTCTCTGTCCTAATAAATTAACGGCTGCCTGCGTATACAGCGTGATGCACGGAGAAAAACGAGTATTCCTAATTTATTAAGGATGTTTATTTTTGAATGATAAATTAATGTTTATAAGACAAGGTTTTTTATGCATAGCACAAAGGATAACAAATTATTATATTACAATTAGTTGCTCGAAATATCCATACAAATTGAAAATATCTCCTGTGCCTTTGAGTGTGTCTATGCCTATGAGCGTGTTTAAGTATGTTGTGTTCCTTTGAGTGTGTGTATGCTTATGGGTATTTTGACCGTATTCTATCTAACTGTCTATGTATTTTGTGCCACTAGTCACTTGAAAAGTTATTCTTCATTGTCAATTTTCTATATTGTGGCTTCTAGTTAGTTATATGTCTGCGTTAGTGCTACGGTTAATATTGAGAAATTGACCTGCTGGCAAACTGCTTTGGCAGTTTAGCGGGTGCATAAAATTAAAAAGAAAAAAATAAAAAAGGTGCCCAAAGAAATAAAATATATATTCATACATTATATTAATTGTATTTGTTGAGGACACCATATATCTGCCTTGGTTCCAGTTCTGTCAGAAGGTATCAAATACTCGGAATAGAATTATCGCGGATATCACCTATTCATTATATACCTGGGATCTTTTATACTTATGACGTCATGAACGAGTATTATGACTCTTTGTTGTGCTATTTTTCGCGCTATTCACAAAGGTGACTTATTTCTTATTCTCGGCCAATTTTCTCGTCTTTTATTATATATTATTGCCTGTCATTTATTTTTAACTATTTTATTTTCTTTGTTCTTTCTTAAAGCGTCTACGAAAGAAACATAAGGTTTATTAACTATTGGTGTGCTGAGGCAAAAATTCCGCCGCGCGCCATCTGATTCTATTTACGTCATAACTTATTTGTTTTTTTTTTTTGCAAAATTATGTTTTATTTTTGTAAATTTACCGTCTGGTGCTGCGCAAAATCTTTCGTTCGCAATTATCCGGAGATGGAGAGTGCGGTTAAAGTAACAAAACGAATTGAATTTGCCTTATAATATATTGTTTACAGGAGAGGAAAATATTGGAAAAGGCCAAAGACTTACCCCTAGGTCCGGTCCTCCGTAGCCGCTGGTTCCTTTTATACCGATCAGTTCGGATATACTTAAGGCAATTCCTTTGGACGCTTGTTCACATAACATAAAAAAAACAGTGACGTTCACTGAAACGGGTTAAATGTTTCACTTGACGATGTGATAATCCAAATAATCACAGCCGAGTTTAACATATGCGGGTATTCACAAAAATTACACGACAATTCTTCTCGGTGACTAAAGTGCAACGATAATAATGTTCCTTGTCGTTTGGCCCGGATCAGCAGGAAAGGGGACAGTGGCAAAGGGGGAGTGAAGGGTACACATTTTAAGGCTATTCAATTAAAACCGCACGAACGCTGTATATATATTTATGGTTTTTCTGGCAAACTGTCAACATTGATAATTATTGTACCACTGTTGCCAATTCATACAGATGTATTCCATCATAGCCAAGTTATATGGTGTTAAAGGTGGATCAACTTAGTCTAACAACTTCTTACTGGATCAACATAATACGGGAAGAGGTCAATATTTACTATATATTATTTTATTTGTACCATATCTAGTTTCCCCGGAAAAAGCTAGTTATAATCAGAGAAAATAATGCATAGTGCACATTATACACTACCGTACTAATAATTACTTCCACTCCCAGTTTCCGCGAAGGTAGGTACGGAATGCACTTCTATCGCGTATATATATATATATTTTTTTTTTCCTTTATTCATGAAATATTAATGTGTACAGTTTTTACATGCTTTTCGACTACCACACTAGACACACGCCCGTATTATGGTAGTCGAATATATGTCTTCACTGATAAAAACTAATAAAACCTATATTTCATGGAAAGTTCCTCCACTCCCAGGTATTGACATACTGTAAAACAACACTATATGATAATACAAAATCTTTTTAAATTTGCTGATAGGAGAAACCCACTGAGAAATATTTTAATAGCATTTATTTGACCTTTCAGCAGATTTACGGCAGTATGAAAATAATTAATTAAAACAAACCCCGCAAACATGAGTTTTATTGTTTGATAAGGCTTACGGTAAATGCGATGGATTGTTTTATAAGGCGTTTATTTACTGTAAGCATTATCGGATCACATAAATAACTAGGCAAATTGTGAGTAAATTAACAGGTTTCCTGATAAACGTTTATTAAATTACGAATATATTCTGATGATGTCGGAACACTTGTTCATGAAAATCCAATATTTTGAATTTCAACGAAAATTCTTCGTATCGTCGTGATATATTATCAAAGCAAATCGTTAAAATAGTCTTAAATGGACGTTTTATTAATAATGCCTGTTATTTAATTCCTATTAAAATAGCCTGTTAAATTCGTGAGTGCGAAAATCTATTTAATAAATGTAAATTTAATCAACCATCCATTAACTCTTGACTTGCCAAACAAAACGTCTGTAACCAAGTGGGTCTTCCGACGACCCCATGCATTTTTCTGTCTTATGGGCTTTTAAACTATAGAAATCACAATTATTCAGTCAATTATTAATGGTAACTTATGTATTTGCGCAGAAATAAGTAAAATGTCAAAACGTCAAGTTTTTAAGCTAATATAAGGAGGATAGTAATTTTGGGGACTACCTACTCCCCACTTGGCTGCGGGATAGTTAACGATACAAATATATCAAAATTTTGGGAACAAGATACAAGATTAACCACCTGTTCATTCCAGAATGAATGCGACAATATACCTATTGTAAATAATTAAGACATAAGATTTATTTTCCCGCCATTTTTAACATAATCATAACATTTTTTCCCCCAAATTTGCCTGGTATGTAATAAATAAAGAATGTCCTTCAACAATATATGACAATTTCTTTCACGAATTCTAGGATTAAAAATTATTTCTCGTAAAATGTATATTGTAAAGTGTTGAAAATTTGATGTAACGTTTTTCAACTATGAAATTAGCGGTAGGCTCCAGATTTTATTTTTTCCATACGATGAATTAGTAACTTCTCGGGGAATTATTCTAGAAAAATCTGAAATTTTAGTAATACGCTCATCGGAAATAATTAAAATTTACCCCACGGAAAGATAGATTTTCTAGGCCTGCTAGAGCAAATTCTACCGCATGTCCTTCTATTAAGCCGGGCCGCGCGCCGAATATTGTTTTTACACGACTTCATCACTTATGTCGTTAAGATTCCCACTTTACTTTAGAGAATTGCTAGAGCAAATTCAACCGCAGGTCTGTTCAATAAACCAGGGCCGCGCGTCACATATTTTTGTGCAAGGCTTCGTCACTTACGTCGTTAGATTTCGACATTATTTTAGGGTATTGTTAGTCCTGCCATTGAAAATTCCTTCGTAACCGCTCTTTCTGCTACTTGCGTCGTTTATGAGGAACGGGTAGAGGTTAAAGATTCAACGGCGGTTCGCCTTTATGTAATCATTAAAACCAATTTTCATTTCTACGCTCAAATAAATTCTTATCGTAAATAAATTTCAATCAAATTTGGTTACGAAACGGAATGGCATCTTGGCTCGCGATTCCACCCCAAACCGTCACAGAAATAAACAAAGAATGCCAAGAAACAATGCAAATAAATAATATGTTGCGAAGGAACATGATTTCCCTTGAGGCACGCAACGCCACAACAATGTTCTAAATTCCACAGGAATCAACCGGAGCAGCGTTCCGGTTAGTGAAGTTCATCTCCCCTTTCGTGAACAATATGAGATTCTTCAAGACTCGCTCAGAATTTGTTTCTTCCTTTCCTTAAATAGTTCCCTCACATAGCACCCCAAATATGACATACCCCGAGAGAAACATAAGCAAAAAGGCAGCTGAATGTTATTTTATAATAATAGTTCCATTAAAGTTCTCGTATCGGTCAATTCAATTTAGTTATTATTTAAATAATATTGCAAAATGGTTAATTTTAGTTCTTTTTTTAACCACTCATTCCTTTGGCATATTGACAGTTATACTTCGTAATAAAATCCAAATAAATGGGATATTTCTGAACGCATCCGAAAACCCAAAACTGTTTTTGAAATGTGATGAAATACACTTTAAAATTTTACTATCATAAATAAACACATAATTTTTTTAATGTATTTTTTAATAAATTAAACATAAAAAATATTTAAAAAATAGCTCACCTTAGGTTTTTTCGTCTGAACACTGAACTAATATTACTGATAACGAAAAAAAAAATTATGAGATAGATAATTTATTTTAGACATTTTTCTCACAGCAATTTATTGTCTTTTCATAAAACAATAATTAATAAAAAATTCACAAAGTTTCGTAAATTTTTCTGAAATTGTTGTCGGAACCTTTGATTTATGTAGTTAACTTTTAAATTTGAATATAAAGCGTGGTGTTTACATCGTTTAGATCATATTTCTAATCATGACGGTAAGGGAGATACAACAATTTCTATGAGATCATGCGAGCTGTTCCCGAACAAAAGCGAACAAATCAGCCTGATAAAGGAAAATTACATAAATATAAACTGTGACAACAATTACATATATTACTGATAGATATAACAGAGCTTGCCTAAAGGCAGCTTCGTTTGTGCAAAATATGTCGATATTCGAATTGATTCCATTCAGCAGCAGGATTGCTCTCCCCACCGCCGGCACTCTCATTGGTAAAGTAGTCCTGCAGGCTGGGAGATATAATAGTCTAATATTGTCAGTAACGGAATAAAGCGTGAGAAACATAGAAATGAATAATCTCCATTATAGCCGAGTTTTCAAACCATCGACGAATCAGTCGGAAGAAATGTGTGCAAAACGTTATTGCCTTTGATAACGGCCATCTCGAATTATTAGTGCCCATGGCCTTATATCAAGGCTCGAATCCAGATCATCTAGTAATCTAGTCTTACCGGCACTGGCGTCTCTACCTCTTGAGATGTTAATAATAATAATAATAATTGGATGACTTGTATAACGCCGTTTTTGTGCAAAATCACCTCAAGGGCGCTGTACAAATTTATAATACATTTCTACAGTGATCTATGTTATTACTAACTATTTATGGAAATAATATACAGTACAATACTTACCTGGTGGGTCACTTGAGATTAACACTTAATTAACATTATCTACTTGTTTATTAGCGAAATTTAGATACAGGATTTAGGACATAATTGGAAAATTGAATATAACTGGACTTTTTCTCAGGAATGGTATATTTAATTTAAGGGTATGACAGCTTAAAAAGCCACCATATGTCATTTTTATCAATCAATAATTTTCATATTTTACGCAATTCACTCTTAAACGACCTTCACCGAGTGAATCATAAAACCAATTATTTTAGATATTACAGCATTTTTTCCACGGTTTAGATTGAATGTAATCTAGATTACCTACACAAAATTCACCAGCAAAAAAACCTCAATTGTAGTTGTTATGAGCAACTGATCGGAGTTCAATCATTTTTTTATGTGAACGTTTTTAGTGGCTTATGTAAGCATGTAATTTTGCTTACGTTTCAATATAAATGTAGGCAAATACTTCAATCACTTCATTAATCAATCACGATAATCTTTATCGCATTCCATTGTGAATTATCCTCAGTACTCGGTACGATGGGCATTCCCCGTATTTACGGACAAATTATCATCATTTATCATTCGTTGTCATTTCTTTGGTTACTTGTTATGTTATAATTTATTATCCTCTGAACTCTTGTGTCTAGAGCAGGCTCAGTTCATAAAAACAGCAGTTTATAACAACTGCAGTTTATAATGTAAATACGAATAACAGCAGAATATTATTTTTAAGTTAATTAACAAAAACAATCTTACCTACCATTGGGAATGCTAACTTATAAATCGGTTCAAACTCTTGACAGGTTAAGATGCCAAACAAAACGTCTGTAACCAAGTGGGTCTACCGACTACTCCATGCATTTTCTGTCTTATGGGCTTTTAAACTATAGAAATCCCAATTATTCAGTCAATTATTAATGGTAACTTATGTTTTTACGCAGAAACACGTAAATTACTAAAATAATATGTCAAGTGTTTAAGCTAATATAAGGAGGATAGTAATTTTGGGTACTACCTATTCCCCCACTTGGCTGCGGGATAGTTAATAAAACCTGTGATATTAGATCTGTCTTGGTTGATGCTCGAAGACTTAGTATCTGGTTTATATTATTTAAAGTATGTTGAGTTCTGTCTAATGGCCAGTAGGAGAGCATTGTATATCTCTGTTGCAAAGTATTTAAATTGTCTTTGTCAAAAAGTTGTTGTAGCGAAAGGGATACGTAAGTGGTTATGATCTTTGGTTCTAGGATCGCGAGCAATTTGGACATTGTTAAAAGCAGTTCTGTGTTTGAAGACATTTGCTGGTACATTTTCGCATAAAGTTTCCTTACGTCCAAAGGAAAGATTTCACCCGAACTGCATCGGTAGTTTTAGAATATGCTTTATAATTAAGAGTAAGGACGGGTTATTTCACAAAATTTTAACAATTCTTCAAAGCTGATTTTCAAGTTCTGTGAATGTTCTTTTCAGGTTCTGTTATTATTTCAGTTTTGTCAAGTAAATGGCCTATAATGATGTAATAACAAAACTTGAATAGGACATTCACAGAACTCACAAATGAACGTTGAAATTTGATGAATTGTTCAAATTCTATGAAACAACCCATCCTAAGTTTTATTTGATTTATTTACTATCGCCCTTTTTGGGGGCCTTTACATATGAATGGTAATTATACATTATATTAAAGCTAATAATTATTAATAACTAAACTGCTTCAGTAATAACATTTTGTATTTGTTTAGTGATAAATTGAAAATGTCCACTAACTCTGTATAATTATTTCCCTCCATTAATATTTTGGGCAGAGAGGAATACAATCGTTAGTTAGACACAGAAATTCCGCGCTGAAATAAATCCCCACTTCTAGTATTACGTGTGAAGTCCGAAGGCTTAACAATACAAACAATTCTGGGCCATAAAATGCATCATTTAGAATTGTATATAGAAATACCAAGTGAAAATCATTCTGTCTGATAATTTAAACATTTTCATGTCATTTAAAAGAGTGTTTTGCAGTTTGCAGGAATCCCCATTTTAACTTATTGTTGAAATTTCTAGTTAACCTAGCCCTTGTTTAGATTTCCGTTACGTGGTTAATCAATAAAGATTTTATTGAAAAGTGATGCCTAACTCTTTAATTTGTGTTAATGTCTTCTTAGCAGTGCTGGAACTCAAATATTGGAAAGGAATTTAACTGGTTGGTTACGATGATTTCAATTCACTCCAATATCCCAAAATAGTGTCGTTTCCGGGTCGTATTAAAAAAACCAACACTCGTCACCAGTGGATTTTCAACATGCTCCAGAAAGTCAAGTCTCTTTTCCCTCCTGTTGTCCTTTTGATACTGCGTACGGTTTTTCGGAACCATTTACGCACAGTTTTTCCTCCTACCCTTTCCATTGATCAAAATCAGATGAACGGTCCATTTCAATTCTTCCCTCTTAACGGCCTCCGTGGTCGATGGTTAAGGTCTCGATTAGCAAGCTGAAGAGTCCCGGGTTCAAATCCCGGCGTGCGCAGCAAGTAAATTTTATGTGATAAATTTTGTAGAGAAATCAAATTTATTTGATTTGTAAACAGAGTAAAGATTATAGCTTGGAATAAACTCCAACCTGAACTAGGGACACATTAAGGACGCTTAGCTGAATTCAGAGTGAAAATAAAACACCTGTCTTCAGTAAATTATGTTCGTTAAATTTAAAGTGAAAAATAATTTAGAATGAGATTGAAAATTCGGTCTTTCGGGAAATCCTCTCCTAAATAAATCTTCATTATAATTAAAAATGTGTTCATTTTAAAACGTCCTTGGGGTTAATTTTTCACCAAACTATCGTTTTTAAATTAGTCTTCCTCCATATGTGTTTATTGTTTTCTAGCTATACCCCTCCACGCATTGCTTTTCAGAACATTCAAGAGCATTCTTGAATTTTCCAGAACATCTAGACTCACCGACACACTCCGCCACTCAGTTTGGAACCTTATAGAACCTTCTTGTACTTTCTCCTTCCAGAACCTTCTAGAGCATTCGAGAACCTTCATGAACTTTCTGGAACCTTCCAGAATCACCGACACAGTCGGCGGGCCCATTCTGAAATTATCTGAAGCATTCGTTTGCTTCCAAAGCACATATTCGTCACCCACACCAAACTCTCTTACTTTCGATGTGACACCAAGAGATATCTACCATCATAACCACCGGTGGGTGGCAGTGGCTGTTTGTGAAGAAAAATAGGCGGGTAGGGAAATACCGGTTTCTTTTTATAATATAAATTAGATAGTTGAGATTAGAGATAATTTAAAATAATTATAATGTTAATCATTATTTAATCCCTTCGCTATCAAATTTACAATTAAATCTATTTATTGTATCAGCATCATTAGGTACTGATTAACTCAAGTATATTAAATGAGATAGTATCGTATACACCTAATCTCATTCATAATATATAATATTTTACGAAGGAGATTATCGGTTTTTTCGCACAGGTATCTAAGCTGATATACAGTGAGATATTGACAATATCAACAGCTCTGGTCGCTAGAGGCGCTATTGTAGCACATTAAAGTTGACACACCTTTCAATGGCTGCAAATTGAATTTATTTAGTTCTTGGTGGCGGTGTTTTGCGCTTTCTAATTTATATTTTGATCAATAGTGATAAAAAATGTCCCAAAAAGTAGGTTCTGTGGTCGCAAGTTATGGATGTAATAATCACAAACAATAAAAACACAAAGCGTTTTTCATTTGAATTGAATTAATAATAAATAACCCTATAAAATAAATCAGTTCTCTTTAAAGTTTTTATAAATAAAATTAATGATAATAATTGTTATATTTCTTTATAAAATATTTTATTTCCTTTCTAAAGCATCAAAGACAGAGTTAATGGCCGCTTTAATATTTTTATGTGATCATAAATACCAGTAATTATTAACGTAAAATAAATAAATGGTAAAATCCATTTGAATGTTTGAAAGAAAACCTAGGTGCACAACTCACGCAGCTAGCAGGCGCTAGTGTAACAGTTTGCTATCAAAATGTATGAGAATTTTTGGAAGTTGGAGGTATTATTAATAATAAAGGGTATTTGCTATTCTATTACTATCCCAAATTTCCACACTAAACCTAAAGCAATAATTAATTAGCTAATCAGTCTCCGTGTCATGCGAGTAGTTTCTTACGAAACACAATCAATCAACCATAGTAAATATTATTGCCTTTGGAAATTGAAACCGATATATCCGTTTCCACGAAGGGGCCTCTTGTAAATGTTTATTTTTCCCTTTGAGAGGCACTCGATCACATGGAAAGTTCAAATTCCGGAAAACTGGAATTATCTTTGATATGGTAAACAGACTTTACACGTGTTATTTTTGTATTTTGCTCGGGAGGGTTCTGGGAAAATCCACCCATGGCAATTCATCGATGGGAGCGTTTTTTTTACCATAATCATTTATTTATTTATATTTATTAACGCTATTTTACGGCTTTTACATGGAATCGTAATTAACCTAACCTAAGTGTGCCGACACATTACACTAAAGCGTTTTTTATAAGACCATATCGCTCGCCATACAATCCCATACAGTCTTATCACACTTGACAGATGATGTCGTCACCTCCAAGTCAAAGTGGCGAATCTGCCATTTTCGCGAAAACGACTTTTTTTTTTTTAAATCAATTCTCTATTTGATAATACGCACTGTGGCAAATCAATAAAATTTTCTCTCCAGCGGTGACGGATTTTTCAAACGTTGCGTTGCGAACCTTAATTATATTACGATTCATTCAAATCAACACATGGTAAATTTACAAAAAAAATGAGAAACATTAACCATGGTAAAACATATGAATTATCTATAAAATAGACCATATATGACTTGTGAATCCGACATGTAAAATAAAAACTATACTTTTTTTGATCTCCTGAAAAGTTGGCTTTTTCAGATTCGCAACTTTAGCAGGGAGATGACGATGTGTTATAAGTGTGCGCATGACTATGGTGATATGCCGTGTTCTGCTAGCCAGGCAATATTTAATGATGCGGTCAGACCAATTTAGAGAGCGCCGTGATCAGACGGCTGTCAGCTGTTAAGGTGCCCGTACAAAGAAATGATATTCCGCGGCAGCTCTCCAATTGATCTGACCCCTCTCTCCTGCCGCAGGGGGGGAAGATTATAGCGCAGTGTGACACCTCAACGTATAATCTGTATAGGCCATGCTCAGATAAGCGTTGATGCACAAAGGGTGATTAATGTGTCTTAAGCAGTAGTCAAACGGTTCGCTTTTCGTTAAGGCGATGCACTACGTCGTGTAATATTTTAAATTGAGCCGCTATCAATAACAACCCTTACGTAGATGGCGATAAAGTTTCAATTCGCGCTTAACACCATCCGCCTGATTTGATTTATGCAAGAAAAAAACATGGCCAAAAAGTGCCTTTTATTTTATTTTGTGGATGTTCAGGCATTAATATTTAATTTTTTTTCGATCATTTTATAAATAACTTAATTTGCCACATTATACAATAAAATCATAACCGAAAATGGGTTCGTAAGTAGGAGATTTTGAACTTTAAAGCAGTCTTCATAGGCCTCATACATTATTCTTTTTTGGGCTTATAAAAAGACTTATCTAAAAAATACTCTCTTATTTCAAAGGCCAAGATGTATTCTACTCGCAGTATTTAATTAAAGTATCTGAAACATTTCTAGGCGACCAAATTTTCAAACCAAAAACACATGATTTTGCATTACTACGTATGGCATCGCCTTAATTTCTGTCTTTCATTTTGCCTCTTTTACTCGAAGTGAATCGTCTTAACATAAAAATGAAAGAAAAGTGCCGAATGAATCCATTAGTAAACCGATCCGCCGATGTTGGATTTCGGCATTCGACATCTTTTACTCGCGCTCGGAATGAAAGAAAAATGGAACGTCTGAACACGGAACAATTTTTATTCGTGCAGGTTCGTTCGACGGCATCATAGTGGGAAAGGACGGATGATGTTCATTTCCATAGCTTTCTGCATGTGCCGTGTGAACGCGGAATGAAATAAAAATGAACGTTCACTCGAGTGAACATTCACCGATTGTCTGATACCTGCTTTAGGCTTCACTTGGGGACGGTGTTCTGCGGTCGGTGAACTGCGGTGGTGAATTTACCGGATACCGCTCGAGTGTATTAACTAGTAACCGATATTGTCATAAAGATAAAAATTTTATCGATTTCTAGTGCTAGGACCAAAGATATTATATTTTATTATCTTTGGCTAGGACCTTGGTAGTTTTTGAAAAGATCCTGTTAAAGAGTGATAAATATTAGTAATTAAGATTATATCGAGAACACGTGTTCTTTTTCTAATGAGTATCATGAAGGAATGCGACAATATCTGTATGCCAATATCAACATTTGTATGGACACGTGTTCCGCCGTCCTCATAAAACATTCGCTTTTAACTGATATTTTGTTAGGAACTCTGCCCCGTAGTTCCGTTTTTAACAGGAAAACGAAAAATCTAACCAGATTTTTATTAAATTAACAATATTTTATATTAGTACGTTTTCTCCGTGTACTGTGTATTAAGGCGAAGCTTAATGCCAAATCACTATTTTGATTAATCTTTATAACGAATTGGTGTACATTATGAATACCAAAAAATATGCTTTAGATAAATTGAAGGTTTTCCTATCGCTTCGCTTGAGTAGAATATTTTTTCAATAGAAATGTATGATCGCGTAAAGGAAACAACTTAAAAAAATACAGTATTATAGCTAAGATTATCTGTGACAGTTTCACTTGATTAACTTTTTTGCTTTCTTATAAAATTATTTACAAAATAAATAAAAACCAGTTTTGTGCTTGAAATCGAACGTTTCTAAACTCCTTTTGTCAAGCGATTTTAATGCCTATTACCTATGATATTAGGTATACCAAGAATATACATATTTTTGGCTTAGTAGCTTCCTCTTAACATTATAAATTCGAAGAGTCGCAACTTCCTCCGCAACAAATGACCAATTAATTACTTCCATTGACGATTGATTATGTGTCGTGTGTACATATGTCGTTATTGTTTTGATTTTTGGCTTTGGGATGCATGTCACGCGAATTCCTCTCGGAGAGATTCATCTTCCACTGCGCTCTTGGCCCGGGAACGAAAACACGGCCGTGACGTCACGCGCCGCTGAAGTTCTGTCGCTGAAAATAAACCTGTCATTGGTTGGGTGAATGGTCACCCCACTCGGACACATACTAATGCATATCCTGGTATAAAACTATGATGATTTTTTTCAGTTGATGACTGAATGATTCTCTTTCAATCTTACTAATAAATTTAGGCATCGGATTAAATGCACTAACTACTAGTTCCTTGCGTCCTAAAAATTATGTTTCTAATTTTATCTATTTTATTAAGGAGTATAAAACAAAGTCACTATCCGCTTCTGTCGGTTGGTGCGCTTAATTCTTCTAAACTAAGCAACGGATTTTGATAGTGTTTTCACCAATTTTTTTATTATTTATACCCGCTAAACTGCCAAAGCAGTTTGTCAGTAGGTCAGTTTAACAATATTGATATATTACTAAAGCATACAAACAACGAGAAATCACAATATTTAAAACACAATAATAATAATATTTGGCTAATTTAAAAACTGCAGTTTTCGTGAAAAATCACCTCAAGGCGCTGTACAAATGTATTTATTAAATAATAAATACTAAAACAAGCGAGTTACATCATAAGCTGGGTCCAGACATGTTCTTTTCTCCGTACCGTACCTCCGTTTCGTATCAGCGTCGCGATCAAAAACGCTAGTTTGGACGCCCGTTCGGTACGGTACGGTGGTACGGCGTCTCGATACGGATAGAGGTACGCTCCGATCCATCGCGAGTCGGTTTTTCGACCCGTTCAAAGGCGATACGGTACGGGTCTGCGCCAGTCTGGACGTGTTCGCGGCGTCTTACATCTTTCTCTGTTTTTGAACAATTCTAACTCCCACCAACGTCGCCTTTTTTGTTTTTTTTTCGTTATATTATTGTGAATAACAATGAAGGATGCGCAAGCAATCGTGAAATTCTCAAACACTTCCGCAGTCGACGACATGGTGGGAGGAAATGAACACGCGATGATCGCAGCGACGTTACGGAGATACGGGCTCTTGATCGCGACGCGGATACGAAACGGAGGTACGGTACGGACAAAAGATGATGCGTCCAGAGTTTTTGGATCGCGACGCTGGTACAAAATGGAGGTACGGTACGGACAAAAGAACATGTCTGGACCCAGCTATACGGATAGAGGTACGCTCCGATCCATCGCGAGTCGGTTTTTCGACCCATTCAAAGGCAATACGGTACGGGTCTGCGCCAGTCTGGACGTGTTCGCGGCGTCTTAAGCTGGGTCCAGACATGTTCTTTTCTCCGTACCGTACCTCCGTTTCGTATCAGCGTCGCGATCAAGAACGCTAGTTTGGACGCCCGTTCGGTACGGTACGGTGGTACGGCGTCTCGATACGGATAGAGGTACGCTCCGATCCATCGCGAGTCGGTTTTTCGACCCGTTCAAAGGCGATACGGTACGGGTCTGCGCCAGTCTGGACGTGTTCGCGGCGTCTTACATCTTTCTCTGTTTTTGAACAATTTTAACTCCCACCAACTTCGCCTTTTTTGTTTTTTTTTCGTTATATTATTGTGAATAACAATGAAGGACGCGCAAGCAATCGTCAAATTCTCAAACACTTCCGCAGTCGACGACATGGTGGGAGGAAATGAACACGCGATGATCGCAGCGACGTTACGGAGATACGGGCTCTTGATCGCGACGCGGATACGAAACGGAGGTACGGTACGGACAAAAGATGATGCGTCCAGAGTTTTTGGATCGCGACGCTGGTACGAAACGGAGGTACGGTACGGACAAAAGAACATGTCTGGACCCAGCTTTACATCTTTCTCTGTTTTTGAACAATTCTAACTCCCACCAACGTCGCCTTTTTTGTTTTTTTCGTTATATTATTGTGAATAACAATGAAGGACGCGCAAGCAATCGTCAAATTCTCAAACACTTCCGCAGTCGACGACATGGTGGGAGGAAATGAACACGCGATGATCGCAGCGACGTTACGGAGATACGGGCTCTTGATCGCGACGCGGATACGAAACGGAGGTACGGTACGGACAAAAGATGATGCGTCCAGAGTTTTTGGATCGCGACGCTGGTACGAAACGGAGGTACGGTACGGACAAAAGAACATGTCTGGACCCAGCTTAAGACTTATATCTAGTGACTTTCGACTAAGGCCTATAACTACTGTCTTAATGACATATATTTTTACATATGTGGAAACTTACAACTTAACATAGGTACTTACATTTATAAATACATCGATAAATACTCTTTCCAATTTTACTAGCGCCAGAAAAAGAAGAAAGTTCTATAATATTAGGGTTTTATAATTAATTTTAGAACACGGGTGCAAAATGCACCCAATTGGTTAGCTGGATTTATAGAAAAGTATACATATATCAGCTTAAATGAATGAAATTAATCATCAATCTTTACCGTATTAAGATAATTCATCTGCCAACAATTAAACCGATTGACGTGTTATGTTCCCACTGATATTGTCCATTAGGTAAGTTAATGATATTATAATACTAGTTTTCACTATCAATGAGTGAATTTATTCTGGAAGGCTTATGTATATAATACATGCATACTTATAGAAAGTTGAAAAAATTCGTTTTTTTGTAATCACGTCGTAAAAAATATATTTTCGGGCGCTTAGGTTGCTAACGCTTGCTAAACCTTATGAGATACATCAAAATAATGTACTACGGAATTGCACATCTTTAAAAGGCCTACAACCTCAAAACTTTACCCAACACCATTTATAAGTCCCGAGCAACGCTGGGTACACGGCAGCTTGTATTTAATAAATTAAAACCAAAACTGCCTCTGAAATTATTTCTATTTGTATCGACCACGATCATGTGAACTCTGATGGGGTTAAGAGGTGGTATTCAACAGGAACCGGAACGGAACAAAAAAATTATAGACATGAAATGCCAAGTGATCGAGTTAAAACAGGACTTCGCTACGCTCGCTCGGTAAAATACACCATGAAATTAGGAAAATGTCTAATATTAATATATCAAATAATATGTTTGTAGAAGGACAAAAAAATTACACATTTTTAATAATGGTTTGGGAGGTGACATCTCCTATCGGAGGTTGGCTATCTTCAGGTCAACTTTCTCACTGCAGACTGCTGCCTTTCGAAACCATGATCCAAATTGTGCTCACGAGATTATACAGCATAGCTGGCGACTGCTCTTAACCACTGAGTTATTGAAACACATCCTGCGATTAATCAATACGTATTTAAACATGAAATTATTCATAAACTGCTCGTTCATAGATGGCGCTAACTTAATTATTTTATGGAAAAACGCAATGCAATTAACGTTATCTATGAACGCGTTGATTACAACATACGTTACGGTTAACATTAAGTTTGAAGGTTAGGAAATACGCATAAATTATTAAAATAACCCAAAATACTATTTTGTGAATTCGAAAAAAGTCCCCCGACTAGTAATAATTGTTTAGTTGTCTAACATAGTTGTTTTCATTAGTAATTTAAGTTGAAATCAACTGTCGTATTTTTAAAGAACCTTTGCGTGAGACAGAACTCGACAAATAATTAAATTAGCGACATCTAAGAAAGAACTGGTAATGAATTATTTAAAAATATATTTTAAGGATTAATTAGTCACCTAAAATATCCATACAAATTGAAAATATCGCCCCAGTAAAAATAAATGTCGCCGACGCGAAATGAACCCGTATAATAAGTAGTAATTGTCCATTGAAGTATTGTACATATTTAATTTTTTGGCGGGTTGGAATAAGCCGACGTAGCTCAGTGGTACAGAGCACCTGACCGGACATCAGAAGGTGCGGGTTCAATTCCCGTTGGCGGCATTTATTTTTACTCGGGAGATATTTTCAATTTGTATGGATATTTCAGGCGAGTAATTAATGCTTATAATAATTTGTTATCCTTTGTACTATGCATGAAAACCTTGTCTTATAAACATTAGTTTATCATTTAAAAAATAAGTAATCTTTTACGTATATCCTCAAATAGTGCCTAATTATTTTATAGTATTCCAGCTTAGGTACTCTTATATTCCATATTCTTTCAGCCGAACTGAACAGATAGCTTGATAATTCGCCAGTTTTATTTTGCATTCCTGCATTCCATCTGCTATAATATTCTGTAGAATAATGAAAGTGACTTCGTAGCTATTTGGGTGAATATTTCAACATTCAATTTATTTTCATACCATATCACACCCACTACATTTCATTCACGGAGGCATGAAGCTCAACATGCTGGATGTGTGTTTAATAATAATTATTAATTTGAACATAATAATTTAACACAGCGAAAGTGAAATTATTACTAGCATGACTTCAATGAAAACAAAACTCAGCTGAAATTTAAGATTCCAACACAGACATATGAATATATAGACAAGAAATTAAAGAGGAGGGGTAAAATCAACTGTTGAAGAACGAAGGGGGTAAAGCTGACTGTGATTCGTCAATAAATCAATCTGACAGTATATAGGCATCTCGCATTATAATATCACCATTTACTTCTTAAAAGTAAAATCTGCTTTTGAATGAATAGACATTTTTACGTGGGAGCGCAAATTACTCGCCACGTTATGAACAAATTTGCGAAGTCCAAATTCGGCAAAATAAATTTCTTCTATTTTCAGAGTCGAATATTTCGTTTACGTATTTAGTTAAGACACTTTTATAAATGTTCATAATTTACTTCCCAGCAACCAACCAGCTTTGTGTTTCGCGTCCAGACGTATCTCGATGTGAATATGCTTAAAATAAAGTAAAATAATGCTTATATATTGAATGTAATAAGCGACAATTGGGTTTATTCTCTTTTTCACATCTATTTTTACAAGTTTTCATACCACAAGCCACCCATTATACCGTGTTATTTCGTTGATGGTCGAGGCATCATCGGTAAATGAACCGATGATGCCTCGACCATAGTTCGCACAAGAATGATGACGTCACGTTTTCTAAATTTACTTGAGGCCATAAGCGAGCACAGCCGGCTCCAATGGAACCGGTATGGGGAGTGGGGAATAATACGCTTTTAATCACTTAGGGCAGGTCTACTAATATTCATATGTCTATGGATTCCAAGGTTTGAAATAATTAAAAAAATAACAAGAAATACCACCTACTTTTCGCATTGTTTTTACATTAACGCCACACAGAGGAGTCACTCAGGAAAATAATTTCCCTCGGGGCCTACGTCATCTTTTGGGATGAAGTGTGGAGGGTATTTTTTAAGAAAAGGAGGGAGTAGGAATCTAGGCATCAGTGTGTCCAGGAATGACGGGCATATGAATATCTGGCACGCCACGCAGCTGGTGGGCAGGCGAATCCTGAACACATCTCACCCGATGAACCCGGGCACCCCTGCTAAATCACCAAACGTAACTAACCACCCGGGGTGACCTGTGGCAGAGGTGTTGCATATATAATAAATGTTTCATGGGGCGGCGGTACCAAAACCCGCCTCCCAAAAATGTTGATAAGGTCTCATATTATTTTAATTTTCGACAGTTAAATTGACACTTCTAGCCTCAATATCTCATGATGAAAATGACTTTAAAAGCGTGGTTAACATTACAACACGGTGAATATTTTCAGCATTTACTTATTACGTGGGACTTAAAATGGCCAAAGCATAGACTAATATTAGTATAATACATCAATGGGCCAAAGTCATTCTTTAAGCATAGCATCATTTCGACTCTTGAGGTTTCTCCATCACAGGGAAATACTAGGAGTATTAACCGCTTCGTTTACAGGATGGTTTTACATATTCTTATTTACTGTGCTCAACTGTAGATTTTTGTAGCCGGTGAGACTGCGGCATTTCCAATCGGGGTATGTTGTTAAGCTAAAATTAATGGGGAGGGGAAGGAGACGAGAAAAAGGAAGGTGAGGAAGTACCTGGCTAATCAGGTCTGGTCACCAAACACGGCCAAAGCCATTTCAAGCAACGTTTCAATTCTGAATAGAGGTCTTACACATGGACGATCCTGAGAGTATCTTCTACTCTGAACGTGCTGCAAATATACTATATACTTTTTAAATGAGTAAATTGTAAAATAATTCATATGAATTAAACAAAATTTACTTGCGCACGTCGGGATTAGAACTCGCGACTTCTAGCTTGCCTTGTTTGTTTGCCTGTTTCCGCGTAAGGAATCTCCCACAAAAATGATTTTCTTCCTCTTATTTTAAACCCTCCTCACAACAACATCCCTTAAGATGAATTAGCAACAACTCCTGGGTAGATTTAATTTAAAAGAAACAAGATTTTTTAATCATATTTTAATCTTAATGTTTTTAATTTTCCTCTTACAAACTTAAAATATTTTCCGCCTAAGGTTCTACATTAATGGCCACAAATTACAAACTTTTTATTTGGCAACAAATATTAGGTTAAAATTAATTGTTCAATCTTTTTAATAAAATGAACACTAAACTCGATTTTACACGAGACTATTAGTATTTTCCGGCAATACACGTCATTTTTAAACAATGCTTGCATTGTTGCATTCTGTGCTACATAAAAGATTTCATCTGTTTCAACGAGCATAATCGGTATACAGAAAAAGTACCTCCCCACATTCTGGAATAAACAATTATTTATTTATTTATTTATTTATATCGCGCTTTAGTTGACGAAACGACAATGTTTTATTTGTAGTTATTTGAATAATAATAATAACACAAAACAATGTTGCCATTCACGTTAGATTTGAATTTACGTATGACTAACTAACGAACTAACCATCACGCCGTTTTCGCGCAGGGGTAGGCAGAGAGTACGGACCGCACAAACAACTCGGTCTTGGCACACACTTCTTGCCTCAGTCACATTCATAGATTCATTCACTTGATCGTGCCATATCTTCCTCGGGCGTCCCCGACTACCATTCGCATTCGTATCACGTATTCTTTTTACACTCCTTTCTTCGCTCATTCGCTCTACATGCCCAAATCATCTAAGCATCCCTTTCTTGATCTTACTCATTACGCTTACATCAGCCTTGCACTCTTTGCGGATCTCCACATTTCTCACACGATCATACATGGTTTTACCAGTATTTATGATAATAATAATAAGTTTTATTTTTCTAGTCCTTTTTTGGTAACAAATAGAGATAATGATATCCTCGCGAGGATCTCCCGTAGGAATTCATTTACATAATGTTATTAAAATTTAGTAGTAATAAATAATATTGAGTAATTAAAAATATATTACATGGTGTTTTTAGTGTAGTTAAGTGATTTCGGTTTCAGTCTGTATTTGGTGTCAGTATATTATCTATTTCTGATCTCCCTATGTTTTGCATCCAGCCTTTTATTTGAGATTTAAATGTTATGTTATAATATTTAGTGGGTTTTGAATGAGAGTGGGATTTTGTTGTACAGTTTAGTGCCACAGTATAGGAAGCTTTTTTGTCCAAATATTGTATTTGTGGTTGCTTGTTGGATATGTTTTTGATCCCGAGATCTAGTGTTTCTAATATAGGTACGTGTTAGTTGTTTTTGTGCTTTTTGTGTTTGGTATTTATTAATGTAAAGGATATTGTTTTAGAATAGTGTTGTTCAATTGACATGATGTTAAGATTGTTGGAGATTTCGTCAGTGCTAGTTCTTAGAGGGACTTTCAGAATAATTTTATTTTGACTTTTTGGGTTTTAATGATTAATTTTAGTATATTGTCATTCGCACTGCCCCATCCGATAATACCGTATTATAAGGGCTATGTAGTATTACAGTGTTTTTAAAATCTTTATTGTAATCTTTTGAAGATTTTCTACAATAATTACAAGTTCAAGTTTGTGGCGACATTTTAATTTAAAAAAATTAAGTAACTTTATATACACCACTATTTAATCAAAAAAGGATCAATTAGTTTCAAAACCAATGGTTTATTCGTCAAGATAAACGTATAAATAATAATAATATTCTACGTTTTGAAAAATGTCGATCCTTGTTGATTAAATAGTGGTGTATACAATGTTATTTTTTATTTACAGTGATGAAACAATATACAGGAATTAGATACTTCATGTTGGGTACCTATGATATGTTTCCTTGTAATGTCTGCTAAGTGGTAGGTATGTTTATTCCTTAATTACCAGGTGACGTGTGTAGAATATAGGTGTGTATGTGTAATATGTGTTTGTGTGTTTGTTTTTGTATGTATGCGCATTGAACAGTTTATATTATTGACATGATGCCACGTTTGAATTTGGACAGTGATTCCGAAAAAATGTCAATGTTTGAGTTTAGACAAATATTATTTGAGTATTAAGTGCTCGGTTAATTGGCGAATTAGAATAAGAATTAAAAAAAAATAAGGCTTAGAATGCATCATACTTGTTAAGTTATTATGACATTAACTTGAAGAACACCTGAAGTTTATATACGAGTAATAATTTTTTATTTTTTTTTAAATATACCTTTGTGGATGCTTAAGTATACAATATTATAGTTAATAGTATTACAATTTTATATAGTAAAAGGAGATCATACAGTAGATATTACACATACCTATGTGCGTGAAAATAACCCACTTGCAACTTACAAATATTGTAAGTTTTATTCGCAATTCGCCTCACTCTACTTAGGGAACTCGTCAATTGGGGACAAAGATACTTTGTACATATTTCTTAAAATCAATACTAAGCCGTCATTCAGGAGTCGTCATAACTCCGATCGAAAATTGGAACCGCAATATTGTGACGTCATATGATTGCCTAATTATATCCACCAATGAAAAACTCTGAAAGTCTATGGAATAAATTTTCAGAGTTTTTCATTGGTGTGTAGTACAATACGTAGGCTCCAAATGAGATTTTTACTGTCTATGTATTGGCATATCAATGGTTTTTTATGACCAATTTGTTTCATACGAAAAGCCCGAAGATATCAATCTAGTGAATGGTTTATTTATGCAGATTTATATACGCTACTTATAAATGTCATCGATAACTTGTGTATCTATGATCATAAAATAATTAAGCTAACTCATCCCTATACGGTGTAATTTCTCGTATGCCACTCCCTTTCTCAACATGTTCTAACTAACCTATTGTAAGTTACAAAATTCTTGCTCTCCGGGTTTTCTCGCAAACTCTCTTATTAAATAACACTCCTGCTCAACTAAACGCTTGCAATTTTAATGTGATAGATCGACTATGGGCTGTGATGTATTATTTAGCAGGCCTTGTGGTTTCCTCCTTATTTATATACACTCGGTCAGTACAATAAACCCCATCTATGGGTACCCTAATTAAAAAAAAAAACATTATGTGAATACGTAAAAGAGTAACAACTGCTCCCAACCGCCTGGAGCCAGTGAGACTATGTCATCCCCAATTGGATTATGTTGTGAAGCTGAAGGAAGTGGGAATGGGAAGGTGATAGGGAAGAGTAAGGTGGGGGTACCTGGCTATTAAGATCTGTTCACCAAACACGGCTAAAGCCATTTAAGCAACGTTTCGATTCTGAATGGTGGTCGTACACCGGGGCGATACTGAGAGTATCTTCCACTCTGGAACGTGACGGAATTATACTAAACATTATTTTAAATAAATAAATTACGAAATAACACAAATTCATCAAATAAAATTTACTTGCGCACGCCGGGATTTGAACCAGCTACCTTCGGATTGCTAGTAGATAGCCTTACCCCTCGACGGAGGCATTCTAATAGACTAATCTAGTGTCATCTATGTGTGAGCTCTTACACTAATAACAAAGATATTACAGTTATTATACTTAAGTGCTTTAAGTTAGATACAATTGTACAAGTATATCCTAATCTATCACAATTTGTTAACCCTTTCCAAAACAATGTAATTTCTCATCTGCCATCCTGTCACATGTACACATGTGTCGCAAAATATTGTGAACACATAATATTATAATTTATTACTGACACCGTCCACAATCGTTGTCATCGATAACTTGTAGGTTTATTTTCAAAATTATCTGAAAATGTGTTTTATTCGGAAAACGAAATCTATCAATATACCTATCATAGTAAACCCATCCAATGAATTTCTCGTCTGTCGTCCTGTTTAATTTTAAAAACCTATATAGTTGGTTACAATATGAATATTACGACAAATAGTATAATTTACCGAAATGTCGTCGATTGACAAATGTTGACATTTTCTGTTCTCATGTTTTCATTTTATTTTTATTGCAGGTACCGTTTTTACAGATACATGGTCTGAGAACTATCCCTTTTCGGGAAAATGTAATCCATAAAAATTGTTAATATTTTCTGTTCAAATGATAACGTACGGGTTTAGCAGGTAACTACTTAATTTTTATGTTAACCAAATATGATCTGTAGGCACAGATAGTTAGTTGTGCGAACTCGACGCAATCACAGCATCTATCTGCTCCACAGACTTTTACGGCAATATTATTTAGATTTTTGCTTGTAAAAACCTTTGCAATTCAGAACAGGCGATGATACTCTGTTACTATCTGGCTTTTCAGCGCATAATTAATTTTTTAAACCCAGACCGTCTTTCTCATAATCCCGGTACAAATATTGTACGAGCGTATAACGTGGGGATAGTGAAAATGTTACTCATAATCGCTGCGGATGCGTATACCGGCCGTATTACTAAGCTCAGATTTATATTAACTGGCCCCTTAGTATGGCGCCGGCAAAGAAAGCTCATATTTGCTGACGATTTTTGACAAATATCGATCTGTCGCGTAATTGAAATGTTAAAAAGCAGTAATACCCATATGCAGCATTATCGGAGGATATTTTTAATTGAAATATTGATTTACCAAAGCAAGTCGAATTGGCCGGTTTTCGATGCAAATAAAAATTGACCGGGTCAATGACATTACAAATGTCATTATTTACATATGAAGAAACGTGAAGTTAGCATCAAAACGCGAAATGAGATAATGACTGTATTTTCGAGGTTTGGAACGAAGTAATGGCAATCAACAAAATTTACCATGAATATTATTATGAGTAACGATTTTAACCCGAGCAGGAGGTATACAGCCCTCTTCTCGTATAGCTATAAAAACTGCAGCATATTAGAACATCTTTATAAGTATATAACCACTCTGACTCTGACCCAAGAGCGACTGGTGTCATATATATACATTTACCATATTATTTAATAAATACCGTTACTCTAAATATTAATATGGAAACATATGAAACTGTTTACTGCGGTAGCCAATGAATCCACCTAAATTTCACCGTTTATGTAATATTTTTAGATTATATAAATTTTGCATGTTATGGCAAGCGATCGTTCAAAACGTTTTTTGCAATCTTGGCATAATATGCCAAAAATCGCTCGAGTTCATAAGTAAGACTGAAAGCGTTTCAGAAGTCTTTTTTTACCCCATTAGGAGCCATCGGTTGGGGTGGTAAAATCGTATCGATTCGTAATTGTAACGCTTATTTGATTCAAATCGAGAGTGGTCGGTATAGGGTTAAATCGTTACAACACGTTGTTGTGATCGGTATTACAATGGAAGATGCTCTGAAGAACTAGCGTCATTGATCCCTTCGGCACCGGTGCGTAGTCGGGATACACGCCAAACGCGCGCCCAACATTTGTACACAGTTGACACTTGTCACATGAGAACGGGTCGCTTCTACGATTCGTTCTTAAGTTCAACAGCTCGGCTGTGGAACGAACTGCCGGCCTCTGTGTTTCCTCCCTCCTACAACATGGGACTCTTCAAGACCCATCTTCACTCCTTCCTCTCCACAAAAAGACCCTCCACACAGCATCCCCAAAGATGACATAGGCCCTGAAAAAATGTAATGTCGTAATTCCAACACAACACGAGTGCTATATTTTTGTCGTTAATCTCCCTCAATCAATCCTCTTGAGGTGCTATAGGACAGTATCTATAATAGATATCGTGCTCTAAATAGGCTTTGGGTTAGGTTTCAGTTTACGGTAATTAACGTGCTTGTGGACGGAATTCTGACTTAACTATGTGACATAATAGTATTTAAAGAAGTATTATATTATCATAATGTAAACAAAATATTTTATGACTTATCGAAGTTGGTTTGATTTTAGTGTAAAAGAGGAAAGTAGTGGCAAATCTTTTGGTTCTTCACTTATTTAATACCAGCTAAAATCCCCGGCGTTGCCCGGGGTTTACACCAAGTTTTTTTTTTAAATCAGACGTTTTTTTATTTTTTTATTTATTGAATTTTTTTTTTATACATACATGGTTACATAAAATAGTGAAAAATGTATAAAAAATATTGAAATAAATGTACATAATTAAAAAAAAAATCCCACGAAGGCGAAGCCTGAGTGTGGGTATTATAAGTATTTTTATCTTATTTCTATGGTTTAAGTGAAGATACAATATTAAATATAAATTTAAGTTATTTTAAAAGAGTTACTGTAGAGATACAATACAAGAAACTAAATCATGTAACATGTAAAAGTTTTAAAATAACACAAAAAATAAGGTAAATACTAGTTTTTGAAGACATCTTAAAAAGTGAATTAGCAGACAAAGCATTACAAACAATAAAATATATCCGCTGTTTTGTATGTATGTGAAATAATAAAAAATAATGTATACATTGATATAAATGTTACAGATAGCTTTGCTAAAACTTATAAGAAAAAAATATCTAGTTCAGTGTTTTTTAGCCAAGATTTGATGTACTTTTTAAAAGATTGAAGGTTTACACACGTGTCCCTTTTAAAGGTTGTACATAAAGAATTATACATTTTTGGAGCAATAAAACTAATATGCCTTTGGGCCAACCTGGTTTTGCAGTGAGGCACAGCATATTCACAAGCGCCATGTCGTTGGCTGGCACGATTTGAATTTTTAATAAAGTTGTTTGGTCGCGTATAAATAAATTTAAGACATTGAGCACTATAAGTCTGCTTAAGGTCCAAAATTTCAGTTTCTTGGAACAATTGTTTAGAGGGATAGGATTTAGTCTTTTGGTACATTATCTTAATAATTGATTTTTGTGCAATTTCTAGTGGTTTTACATGATTGTTGAAAGTTCCGCCCCAGCCAATTATTCCATAGGAAAGAGATGAATGAACTAGTGAGTCATAAACTAGTTTCATGGTTTTTATATTTACTACATTACTCATTCTTTTAAAAATATATTTTAGGTATCTCAATTTGTTAACAGTTTTTTCAATATGGCTGGTCCATTTAAGTTGACAATCTATAGTTACACCTAAATACTTAATAAGTTTTCCAGATTTCATCTCCTCACAGTTACAGAATGTGTTTGGGTTACAATTTACGTTATGAAACTTCAAATTAAGATTGGTTTTAGGAGCCGACTTCTGTGTGTTATAGAAAGGAATACAAATAGTTTTATCATAATTTAGGGTAAGTAGGTTTCTATCTAGCCACTCTTTGACAATAGTAATACATTTGTTAGCTTTATTAGTAGTATCTTCCCATGATTTTCCTTGGACTGTTATTGCAGTATCGTCAGCAAATGAGAAAATTTTACCAGGTATTTTAATATTACATAAGTCATTTATATATATTAGAAAGAGTAACGGCCCCAATACAGTTCCTTGTGGTACACCATGTTTTACTAAATCAAAATTGCTCAAATATGTTCCAATTTTTGTGCATTGTTGGCGATTCAATATATAATTTTGTAACAGCATGAGACATTTGTGTTGAATTCCAATGTTGGATATTTTCTTTAAGAGAGTTCTATGGTTGACTGTGTCAAAGGCTTTCTTTAAATCTAAAAAAATGGTTAAAGTTTTGATGTTTGAGTCCAGGTTAGAATAAATGTTTTTGGTTAAATTAAATATAGCATCATCAGTACCTAGTTTAGTTCTAAAGCCATATTGGTTAGGTGAAAGGAGTGAGTTTGATTCCAGAAAATCGACGATACGTTTTTTAATGCATTTTTCTAATATCTTAGACAATTGAGAAGTTAATGTGATTGGTCTGTAGTTGTCTGTTTTACATCTAGGTCCTGATTTGTGTATTGGGATGATGTTAGCTAGTTTGAATTTATTCTGAAAAATACTATCTCTGATGCATGCGTTAAATATATGTTGTAATGGTTTGATTATATGTTTTTTTATAGATTTAATTGTAGTGTTACTTAAGTTGTCTGGGCCATTTGCAGACCTAGCGTTTAGATTGTCAATGTGGTTTGTGATTTCAAGTTCAGTTATTTCGGGAAATTCGGAAAGTTCGAAGGTAGAATTTTTAGTCTTCAGAAAGTCTGGGGGTACATGCTCAGAGTGCAAGCTAAGAGAAGGATTATTGTCAATTAGGGTAGAGGCGATGTTTGTAAAAAAGTGGTTGAAATTGTTTGCAATATCTTTAGGATTATCAAGGATTATATTATTTATATATACGTAGACAATGATTTTCCTCTTGTTTTGAAGGTCAAGTCTGCAAATATCATCAGTCTCGGAATAAAACTATAGCCTTGTATAAAAATCATATCGTGCCGCCCGCACGGTGTCCACCCGCTCGGTGGTGTATTTCCTTTTCCGTGTTCAATAGGAGGCAGTACTCTACTACAACCCAGCCTGGAAACACGCACGGATTTGTTGCGCTAATTCTTTCTAAACTCGTGTTTAATTGAAGGCGCGCGTCCTTCAAACATGCACGGGCTTATAATTACCATGGTCATTGATTGAGCGCGTTGCAGTTTGCGTTGCAAACCTGTGCACGTTTGGAGAACGCACGCCTTCGATTAAACACGAGTTTAGAAAGAGAATTCGCGTAACAAACAAGTGCGTGTTTCAAGGCAATACTGGCTCCTGTTGAACACGGAAGAGCCACTAAAAATGCCTACCGGTGTCCGCCCTCTCGCCACAGGCTGTAAATAGAAGATAGTTTTTATAGTGGAATAACTTAAAGAGTAATACCTCAAATTGTAATAGTTAACCATTTAAGACCGTGTTAACTACTCTCAAACGAACAATGTGAAACAGTAAAAGATTCAGTCGCATCTAGGAATTGAACTCAGAATCTCTTCCTTGCCGGGGAAGTGCTCTGACCACTGAGCTGATTCGATCTTACGTAATTTTTAACTGTATCATACTTCGACTGAAAGTTACTAACATTATCTTCATTTGCTTAACGTATCAATTTCTAGATGCCACCGAATCTTTTCTGTCTCACATTTTTCATTTGAGAGACGTTAATATTTTCAATATTTCATTTTATTTCAGCCAGCTTTGCTGAAAACGTGAGTCACGTCCGTTTCAGAGAATAACTTCAGCAAGTTCAAGATAACCTTCTACGTATACGTCAATAATGTATTGGAACGGTTCAATATTAGAGAAGTTAGACTCTTTTGTAGGTAATTTACGGACGAAAATATTTATTATTTTTTAAAGAATATATAAGATAGTGAAAGAAAGGGGGCATTGTCGAAATATTTTAATTTAAGTATGTCATACATCCGTCAGTGAGTAAATGCAAAAGTAGGACATCGAAGAATATGAAAGACTGTCACATCTGTTAGAAAATCGTTAGGAATATGCATGAAATAATACGAATAATAAGTTAGTAGGTACAAAAGGCTACTGGAGAAGCATTAGTTTTTCATTTTTGAAACCTAAAAAAATCATCCCGCAATACATCTATTATAAAAGGTATTTTAAAACTTTAAAAAAATATATAATTGAGTCAGGATTGAACCATCCTACCCAAGAACTAGAGCCGAGAACTCTACATGTCTTATATTAAGTGCTGTTATGTCGTCCGATTTCAGAGAAATGCTTATATATCTGCGCGTGTGTACGTGATTGCCACCAAAAGTTGATGGAATGAATTGTCATCGACAACGACTGTATCTGCCGAGTTTCTGCTCGATGTCGGGATGTGGGTTAATATCGGCTTTCCAAGATTTGCATTCATTCACTACCGAAAACAAAATCAAAATTCAAATGGAGTGATAATGCCTTCCTCTATTATTTTTCACATGTACTCTATGAGGCATGCCAGTGTTTTGTAGACATTTGCAAACTTCGATAATGCTGGAGGCGCATGCTAATGCCACCTCCTTCTCGATCTTGGCCTAAATCTACGAGTTTGACTATCGTAAAGTACTTACTAACAAGGATGATGATTCCTTTACAAATATGGCGCCTCAGCATCGCCTCTCGTAGTGGCATGCTCTATTTGCCTCTGCATAAGTCCGGGCCGCGTATTTATAAAGCCTGTACCATTTCAGTCACGGTGGCGACGGCAATAAAGATTTTTTTTAAATATGTGTGAATTCGCACAAGAGTCCGAACATGCTCTAAATCGTCTGGAACCAATGAGACTATGGCATCCCCAATTGGAGTATGTTGTGAGGCTGAAGGTAACGGTAAGGGGAAGGAGATTGGGCGAGGAAGGTGGGGAAGTACCTCGCTATTTAGATCTGATCACCAAACACGGCCAAAGCCATTTCAAGCAACGATTAAATTCTTAATGGTGGTCTTACACCAGGGCGATACTATATATTATTTTTTAGTCAATTGTAAAATTAAACAAATGCTTTTACTTTGATAATTGTCGAGAGTTTTACCCCACGAACACGGATTTTATTTGTTCAAAATCATTTACCACGCCTGTACTATTGCAGTCCATGGATTTTATTTTATTTTGTCGAGATTAGGTAAGTTAGGTTAGTTTTGCTAAAACAAAAGCTTATCTATTATAGTCGTCACCGTGACTGAAATAGGCTTTGTAAATGATTTTTCACAAACAAAAGCTACTCTAGTACAATCGTCGCCGTGACTGAAATGCTGTAGGCTTTGTAAATACGCGGTCGGCCTGAACGTGATGATTATGCGAAATATCACTTTACATGTTACCATTTTTGAATGGGAGTGTTTTTTTACTGTAATCATTTATTTATATTTATTAGCGCTCTTCTATGGAATCGTAATTAACCTAACCTAAGTCTGCCGACACATTACACTATACGCATTAAAGGGTTTTTTATAACACCATATCGCTCACCTGACAGATGAAGTGTGGGCGTGGCTACGATTATATGCCGTGATCTGCTAGCCACGCGATATTTGAAAATGATACAGAGGAAAGGGGGTCACATCAATTTACGAAGCGCCGTGATTGTACGGCTGTCAGCTGTCAAGGTGGCAGATCCCATACAAATAAATGATATTGCGCGGCAGTTCCCCAATTGGTCAGACCCCCTCTCCTGCCTCAGGGGAAGGAAAATTTTAGCGTAGTATGACACCTAAACATATAATATGTATAGGCCACGCTCAAATAAGAGTTGATGCGTATAGCGTAATGTGCCTTAGTCTTCATTGAATGAATTCGTGGGAACTGTTCATTTATTTGCTAATCTGTATTGCTAGTAAGTATGATGTACTTGCTGCCAACTTGCTGTACACACAATATTACCGTGTTTATTAGACCGAACCATCGTTTTCAAGAAATACCAACGTCATCAGTCAGTCTATTTTGGGTATTTTGCGAAGAGCGCGTGCTGAGCTCTCCGGCATCAATAACGATACGAAAATATTATTATATTTTATGATTTGTTTTGCAATGTCATTTGCGGACTTTCACTGCTTTTCGAATAGACTCATTTGTGGTAATCATTTCAGGGTTATATTACTCCCTTTTAACATTTTTATCTAACCAATAATTCTTTTACAAAAATTGTTTTTTTTTACATTAACCCCACACAGATTCAAATAATTTCCCTCAGGGCCTATGTCATCTTTTGGGATGCTGGAATCATTAAATTTTCGTGACATCAGTTCATTTTTTGAAAACTTTGATTCCAGCACCATTTTCGATCCTGACATTTAAGCTTTAATTTTTTATTTCACATTTCTGGAATTATTTAATTTGTCTGACATTACATAAGTTTATTTTTTCTTTATTGTAGACAATGTAAGCGATTTTAAAACGAAATTTTGAAACAGAAAATAATACGGCCGCATCTAGGTCATTAAAAATAAAAATAGGATAAATTTATCTAAGACACTACCTAGATTGCATTTAGTTCGAGTTGAATCTTGCGATCATACATAAACATAGCAGCCAAAAAAATGTGCGGCGAGAAAATTTTGGTAGTTCTTAATCGAAGTATGATTCAGTTAAATATGACTTAAGGGAATAAGGTCCCATTAGCTCAGTTGGTGGAACAACCCCCCCCCCCGGCAAGGCGTAGGTCCTGTTTTCATGTCCTAGATGCTGCTGCATCTTTTTCTGTTAAATTAAAAAATATTTTTTTTTTGGAAACATTTACAATTTTGACACTTGCTCTTTTCATTTTCTGGCTTGTTTAATTTAAATTTCTCGAATCACTTACCAGTAATATTCTCCACATCGAGCATTAAATTTCCTGATATCATTCCCGTTAGTTAATTAGTCGTGATTTGTAGCTAGCCTCGACTCTAGAGTAATCAGAAACATTATTCCTGACAACTGAGCATTACCATAATTACCAGATTCTTAAAAGTCTGAAAGTCGGAAAGTATTCAGAAAAAAATTTACCGACACCTGATCATTTTAATTTATGGAATAATTTAAAATTCTTGTAAATTTGCCGTTCTACCCAGAGTGCAGAAGTACCAAAGTAATTTTCTGTATTTTCCCGCCGACTAAACATTTGGAGTATTTCGGAAATCCCGTAAATTTGTACCAGGAGCGCAGAAGTACCAGGAGTTCAATTATTCTTGTTATTATGTCTTCAGAAGAAAATTTATCGACACCTTAACATTTTAATTTCTGGAATATTTTAAAATTCCTGTAAATTTGTCGTAATTTCTACCGGAGTGCAAAAGTACCAAAGTAAAATTTCGGAATTTTCCCGCTAAACATAGTATTTTTTTGATTCGCACTAATTTGTACCAAGAGCGCAGAAATACCAGGAGTAAAATTAGTATTATTACCTAGTTCCCGCAGCCTCTGGCGGCTGCCGCCCGGCTCGATATGCACCCGGTGACGTCATCGCCCGACACAGTGACCCCTTTCCCGCCCGGCTCCGGCCGCCGCCCTGAACCATGTATCTTCTGTTAATTAAAGACAGTCCCAGTGGATGAGGGGAATTGAATGATTATGAAGACGACCGATACGCTGGCTGGTTACCGTATGAGGCAGGAATTTTAAACTAAAATACATTTATCTCTCACACGGAGAAAACTTACTGATACTAAATACAAAACTTGGCCATACTATTTGTTTTCCTGTTAAAAATTGGACTGCAGGCCTATAACGAATGAATTGAAAGAGTTCCTAACTAAGGACGGGTTGTTTCGGAGAACTTGAACAATTCTTCAAATTTCAAATTTAATTTTCAAGTTCTGTGAAAGATATTTTTAAGTTCTGTTTTTATTTCAGTTCTGTCAAGCATATAATGATATAATAACAGAATTTGAATAGGACTTTCACAGAACCCGTAAATCAACGTTGAAATTGGATGAATTGTTCAAATTCTCCGAAACAACCCGTCCTAAGTATCAGTAATAAGCAGATGTTTTATAACTATTTATGGATATAATATACAGTACAATACTTACCTGGTAGGTCACTTGATATTAACATTTAATTAACGTAATCTAATGTTTATTAGCGAAATTTAGATACAGGATTTGGGACATAATTGGAAAATTGAATATAACTGGACTTTCTCTTAGGAATGGTATATTTAATTTAAGGGTACGACAGCTTAAAAAGGTAAGTTTTTAGTTTAGACCTGAATTCTGTTGGACTTGTTATGGATCTTAGTTCCGGAGGGAGTTTATTCCAAGCCTTCGGCCCAGATACTCCGAAAGCGCGATCACCAAACTTAGTATTTGGCTTGCGCTTAGGTTCTATCAGTCTGCCTACAGCTGATGATGTTGCCGATCTAAGAGTTGACTGCCTCAGACCAGTGTTTTCCATTTCCTTGATGGATTTAAACACCATCCAGCACAGTTTGTACTGGATTCTTTCAGGGCACTTGAGCCAGTGAAGGTTACGAAGGTGTTCTGAAATGTGCGAATATTTTGAAACCCCGCTTATGAGCCTTGCTGCTGTATTAAACACTGATTGAAGTTTGTCAATTTGATACTTTGGAAGGCTGCAAGCTTCGCCTCTTTCGACAAACTTTTATTTATTCTTTTCTTATTGCTTTGCTATATTTATTCAAATATCTTTAGGAATCACTTCATAATAAATTGTACCGTAGACCTGGCTGCTGAAATTTTATTTCCCTAAAAAAATAACCTTTTAAAAATTATACGGCCGTCTCCTATCCGCCTTGTAGTCTCCAGAGTGAAATAAAGTTACCCAACTCCATAAAGGTACGAACTTACGTAATGCTATGTACATACTTACGCTTTTGTCAATCTTTTTCTTCGTGTCTTGGGATTTCTTGTTAAAGATGAAAAAACAGAGTTCGAAGTTTTCATCGCTCTAGTTTCAACACCTTTATTTTCATTAAACAGCTGAAAAAATTATATATGGTGTCTTGTCATATTTTCTTGGCAGTTAAATGGATGTTTTATTAAAGCTTCTTAGCACATAGCAAAAATTATATAGCTAACTGAAAATTTTCAGAGTTGTAGATATCTATTTTCAGTATCTCCCTAATTATCACAATTCATCATCGAAACGTTGTTGCTTGAAATGGCATTAGCTGGGTTCGGTGATCAGGTCTGAATAACCAGGTATTTCTGAACCTTATATTTTCCACCTTCTTCCCTTCCCAGTCCCAGTTGTTTATGTTAAGTAAGCAACATATTATATAAATATATTTGTATAATTGCTAAATTGTATTAAGAAAGAAAGAAAAAATGTTGTATGATTTGTATAGCGCCGTTTTTTGTGAAAAATCACCTCAAGGGCGCCTTAATTACACACATTTCATTGTTTGCTTTGTTATTTACATATGTTCCTAACGTCTATTTTGTATTATTTGCTGTTGTACATGGTGACCGAATAACTCAACAACACATCTTTAAAAAGGGATATAAAGTGATGAAATAAAAAGTTTTTTTCATCGCTTTTAATGATGGCCTCCGTGATCTAGGAGTAAGTCTCTCGACTAGCAATCCGAAGGTCGCGGGTTCAAATACCTGCGTGTGCTGTGCAAGTACATTTTATTTGATTTATTTGTGTTGTTTCACAATTTAACCGTTTAAATAATATAAAGAATATTTGCGGCACGTTCCAGAGTGGAAGATACTGTCAGTGTCGCCCTGGTTGTAAGACGACCATTCAGAATTGAAACGTTGCTTGTAATGGCTTTAGCCGCGTTTGGTGACTAGATCTGAATAGCCAAGTACTCCCTCACCATCCTCTTCCCCATCTCCTTCCCCTCCCCAATTCCTTCAGCCTCGCAACATAACCCAATTGGGGATACCATAGCCTCACTGACTTAAGATGGTTGGGAGCTGTAGGACTCCAATATATTTGTCTCTTTTTCAATGACTTACACTTTTAAAATAACGCTTTTTAGAGGTGTGTTGAATTGTCACTGGGTTGAGTTATCATTGAACCATATAAATGTCTTATTTTCCTTACATTCGACATCTCTCTAAACCAAACTTGCAAGCATGAAAAAAACTATTTTAATTGACCCTTGTTAATGAGTTCTTATTCAGTCACTTGACAGCCGGTCAAAGTTAGGTCGTCTGCTCGGTCCGCTCTGACAGCGCCGGTTTTCCCGCCCAGCCGGCCTGGCAGCGCGCCAAAACCGATACAACCTTGACCCCCGCCGTCTGGCGCCACGCGCGACATTTTCCGAAACTAAAAGTTTGAACGTGGAATCCACAGAAAACCCGAATATTCTATACCACTCGATTTTGGAATGTTAAGAGCGCTTATGTTTTGTCTTGTGTATAACTAACTAGCTGACGTCTATCCGGTTTTGCTAGGGGACTTATGGATGCTTTGGGTTGTTGGTTGAAAGTTGTGCGGTTGGGATGATCTCAAGTTAAGGATTAATATTATAAAAGGTCAAAATAGCTTCGCAAATAACACATTATGTGTAAAAAAATAAAAATGATTACTGTGTATTATTTTGATTTATCTCATAAGGTTTAGCCAGCATCGTCAGCAATATATATCAACGCCCGAAAATATAATTAAATATGTACTAGTACTTAAAGCCATTAAACTATTATACGTATATCTAGTAAGACTCAGTAGTTTGGTCTCCATGTTACAAAATTCACATTAACAACATTGAGCGAATACAAAAAAAATTTCTACGTTTTATAAATTTTAAATTAAATATCCCTGTCGAAGACTTCGACCAAAGAAGAAAAGAAACAAACAAGACCAAAGAACTCCTGGATGACCCAATGCTCCAAAATCCTACAAAGAAACGGCCTAGATGAAAGCGACACTCAGAACCGAAGAAGCTATAACCTGAGAACGAGAAGAGCCGACCCCAACAGCCTACCTAGGCAATGAGTTGGGATAGTGATAGGAAGAAGAAGAAGATTAGGAGCAATTTTATATACTGTCATCCAAAGGTAGACCAAAGAACTCCTGGATGACCCAATGCTCCAAAATCCTACAAAGAAACGGCCTAGATGAAAGCGACACTCAGAACCGAAGAAGCTATAACCTGAGAACGAGAAGAGCCGACCCCAACAGCCTACCTAGGCAATGAGTTGGGATAGTGATAGGAAGAAGAAGAAGATTAGGAGCAATTTTATATACTGTCATCCAAAGGTAGACCAAAGAACTCCTGGATGACCCAATGCTCCAAAATCCTACAAAGAAACGGCCTAGATGAAAGCGACACTCAGAACCGAAGAAGCTATAACCTGAGAACGAGAAGAGCCGACCCCAACAGCCTACCTAGGCAATGAGTTGGGATAGTGATAGGAAGAAGAAGAAGATTAGGAGCAATTTTATATACTGTCATCCAAAGGTAGACCAAAGAACTCCTGGATGACCCAATGCTCCAAAATCCTACAAAGAAACGGCCTAGATGAAAGCGACACTCAGAACCGAAGAAGCTATAACCTGAGAACGAGAAGAGCCGACCCCAACAGCCTACCTAGGCAATGAGTTGGGATAGTGATAGGAAGAAGAAGAAGATTAGGAGCAATTTTATATACTGTCATCCAAAGGTAGACCAAAGAACTCCTGGATGACCCAATGCTCCAAAATCCTACAAAGAAACGGCCTAGATGAAAGCGACACTCAGAACCGAAGAAGCTATAACCTGAGAACGAGAAGAGCCGACCCCAACAGCCTACCTAGGCAATGAGTTGGGATAGTGATAGGAAGAAGAAGAAGATTAGGAGCAATTTTATATACTGTCATCCAAAGGTAGACCAAAGAACTCCTGGATGACCCAATGCTCCAAAATCCTACAAAGAAACGGCCTAGATGAAAGCGACACTCAGAACCGAAGAAGCTATAACCTGAGAACGAGAAGAGCCGACCCCAACAGCCTACCTAGGCAATGAGTTGGGATAGTGATAGGAAGAAGAAGAAGATTAGGAGCAATTTTATATACTGTCATCCAAAGGTAGACCAAAGAACTCCTGGATGACCCAATGCTCCAAAATCCTACAAAGAAACGGCCTAGATGAAAGCGACACTCAGAACCGAAGAAGCTATAACCTGAGAACGAGAAGAGCCGACCCCAACAGCCTACCTAGGCAATGAGTTGGGATAGTGATAGGAAGAAGAAGAAGATTAGGAGCAATTTTATATACTGTCATCCAAAGGTAGACCAAAGAACTCCTGGATGACCCAATGCTCCAAAATCCTACAAAGAAACGGCCTAGATGAAAGCGACACTCAGAACCGAAGAAGCTATAACCTGAGAACGAGAAGAGCCGACCCCAACAGCCTACCTAGGCAATGAGTTGGGATAGTGATAGGAAGAAGAAGAAGATTAGGAGCAATTTTATATACTGTCATCCAAAGGTAGACCAAAGAACTCCTGGATGACCCAATGCTCCAAAATCCTACAAAGAAACGGCCTAGATGAAAGCGACACTCAGAACCGAAGAAGCTATAACCTGAGAACGAGAAGAGCCGACCCCAACAGCCTACCTAGGCAATGAGTTGGGATAGTGATAGGAAGAAGAAGAAGATTAGGAGCAATTTTATATACTGTCATCCAAAGGTAGACCAAAGAACTCCTGGATGACCCAATGCTCCAAAATCCTACAAAGAAACGGCCTAGATGAAAGCGACACTCAGAACCGAAGAAGCTATAACCTGAGAACGAGAAGAGCCGACCCCAACAGCCTACCTAGGCAATGAGTTGGGATAGTGATAGGAAGAAGAAGAAGATTAGGAGCAATTTTATATACTGTCATCCAAAGGTAGACCAAAGAACTCCTGGATGACCCAATGCTCCAAAATCCTACAAAGAAACGGCCTAGATGAAAGCGACACTCAGAACCGAAGAAGCTATAACCTGAGAACGAGAAGAGCCGACCCCAACAGCCTACCTAGGCAATGAGTTGGGATAGTGATAGGAAGAAGAAGAAGATTAGGAGCAATTTTATATACTGTCATCCAAAGGTAGACCAAAGAACTCCTGGATGACCCAATGCTCCAAAATCCTACAAAGAAACGGCCTAGATGAAAGCGACACTCAGAACCGAAGAAGCTATAACCTGAGAACGAGAAGAGCCGACCCCAACAGCCTACCTAGGCAATGAGTTGGGATAGTGATAGGAAGAAGAAGAAGATTAGGAGCAATTTTATATACTGTCATCCAAAGGTAGACCAAAGAACTCCTGGATGACCCAATGCTCCAAAATCCTACAAAGAAACGGCCTAGATGAAAGCGACACTCAGAACCGAAGAAGCTATAACCTGAGAACGAGAAGAGCCGACCCCAACAGCCTACCTAGGCAATGAGTTGGGATAGTGATAGGAAGAAGAAGAAGATTAGGAGCAATTTTATATACTGTCATCCAAAGGTAGACCAAAGAACTCCTGGATGACCCAATGCTCCAAAATCCTACAAAGAAACGGCCTAGATGAAAGCGACACTCAGAACCGAAGAAGCTATAACCTGAGAACGAGAAGAGCCGACCCCAACAGCCTACCTAGGCAATGAGTTGGGATAGTGATAGGAAGAAGAAGAAGATTAGGAGCAATTTTATATACTGTCATCCAAAGGTAGACCAAAGAACTCCTGGATGACCCAATGCTCCAAAATCCTACAAAGAAACGGCCTAGATGAAAGCGACACTCAGAACCGAAGAAGCTATAACCTGAGAACGAGAAGAGCCGACCCCAACAGCCTACCTAGGCAATGAGTTGGGATAGTGATAGGAAGAAGAAGAAGATTAGGAGCAATTTTATATACTGTCATCCAAAGGTAGACCAAAGAACTCCTGGATGACCCAATGCTCCAAAATCCTACAAAGAAACGGCCTAGATGAAAGCGACACTCAGAACCGAAGAAGCTATAACCTGAGAACGAGAAGAGCCGACCCCAACAGCCTACCTAGGCAATGAGTTGGGATAGTGATAGGAAGAAGAAGAAGATTAGGAGCAATTTTATATACTGTCATCCAAAGGTAGACCAAAGAACTCCTGGATGACCCAATGCTCCAAAATCCTACAAAGAAACGGCCTAGATGAAAGCGACACTCAGAACCGAAGAAGCTATAACCTGAGAACGAGAAGAGCCGACCCCAACAGCCTACCTAGGCAATGAGTTGGGATAGTGATAGGAAGAAGAAGAAGATTAGGAGCAATTTTATATACTGTCATCCAAAGGTAGACCAAAGAACTCCTGGATGACCCAATGCTCCAAAATCCTACAAAGAAACGGCCTAGATGAAAGCGACACTCAGAACCGAAGAAGCTATAACCTGAGAACGAGAAGAGCCGACCCCAACAGCCTACCTAGGCAATGAGTTGGGATAGTGATAGGAAGAAGAAGAAGATTAGGAGCAATTTTATATACTGTCATCCAAAGGTAGACCAAAGAACTCCTGGATGACCCAATGCTCCAAAATCCTACAAAGAAACGGCCTAGATGAAAGCGACACTCAGAACCGAAGAAGCTATAACCTGAGAACGAGAAGAGCCGACCCCAACAGCCTACCTAGGCAATGAGTTGGGATAGTGATAGGAAGAAGAAGAAGATTAGGAGCAATTTTATATACTGTCATCCAAAGGTAGACCAAAGAACTCCTGGATGACCCAATGCTCCAAAATCCTACAAAGAAACGGCCTAGATGAAAGCGACACTCAGAACCGAAGAAGCTATAACCTGAGAACGAGAAGAGCCGACCCCAACAGCCTACCTAGGCAATGAGTTGGGATAGTGATAGGAAGAAGAAGAAGATTAGGAGCAATTTTATATACTGTCATCCAAAGGTAGACCAAAGAACTCCTGGATGACCCAATGCTCCAAAATCCTACAAAGAAACGGCCTAGATGAAAGCGACACTCAGAACCGAAGAAGCTATAACCTGAGAACGAGAAGAGCCGACCCCAACAGCCTACCTAGGCAATGAGTTGGGATAGTGATAGGAAGAAGAAGAAGATTAGGAGCAATTTTATATACTGTCATCCAAAGGTAGACCAAAGAACTCCTGGATGACCCAATGCTCCAAAATCCTACAAAGAAACGGCCTAGATGAAAGCGACACTCAGAACCGAAGAAGCTATAACCTGAGAACGAGAAGAGCCGACCCCAACAGCCTACCTAGGCAATGAGTTGGGATAGTGATAGGAAGAAGAAGAAGATTAGGAGCAATTTTATATACTGTCATCCAAAGGTAGACCAAAGAACTCCTGGATGACCCAATGCTCCAAAATCCTACAAAGAAACGGCCTAGATGAAAGCGACACTCAGAACCGAAGAAGCTATAACCTGAGAACGAGAAGAGCCGACCCCAACAGCCTACCTAGGCAATGAGTTGGGATAGTGATAGGAAGAAGAAGAAGATTAGGAGCAATTTTATATACTGTCATCCAAAGGTAGACCAAAGAACTCCTGGATGACCCAATGCTCCAAAATCCTACAAAGAAACGGCCTAGATGAAAGCGACACTCAGAACCGAAGAAGCTATAACCTGAGAACGAGAAGAGCCGACCCCAACAGCCTACCTAGGCAATGAGTTGGGATAGTGATAGGAAGAAGAAGAAGATTAGGAGCAATTTTATATACTGTCATCCAAAGGTAGACCAAAGAACTCCTGGATGACCCAATGCTCCAAAATCCTACAAAGAAACGGCCTAGATGAAAGCGACACTCAGAACCGAAGAAGCTATAACCTGAGAACGAGAAGAGCCGACCCCAACAGCCTACCTAGGCAATGAGTTGGGATAGTGATAGGAAGAAGAAGAAGATTAGGAGCAATTTTATATACTGTCATCCAAAGGTAGACCAAAGAACTCCTGGATGACCCAATGCTCCAAAATCCTACAAAGAAACGGCCTAGATGAAAGCGACACTCAGAACCGAAGAAGCTATAACCTGAGAACGAGAAGAGCCGACCCCAACAGCCTACCTAGGCAATGAGTTGGGATAGTGATAGGAAGAAGAAGAAGATTAGGAGCAATTTTATATACTGTCATCCAAAGGTAGACCAAAGAACTCCTGGATGACCCAATGCTCCAAAATCCTACAAAGAAACGGCCTAGATGAAAGCGACACTCAGAACCGAAGAAGCTATAACCTGAGAACGAGAAGAGCCGACCCCAACAGCCTACCTAGGCAATGAGTTGGGATAGTGATAGGAAGAAGAAGAAGATTAGGAGCAATTTTATATACTGTCATCCAAAGGTAGACCAAAGAACTCCTGGATGACCCAATGCTCCAAAATCCTACAAAGAAACGGCCTAGATGAAAGCGACACTCAGAACCGAAGAAGCTATAACCTGAGAACGAGAAGAGCCGACCCCAACAGCCTACCTAGGCAATGAGTTGGGATAGTGATAGGAAGAAGAAGAAGATTAGGAGCAATTTTATATACTGTCATCCAAAGGTAGACCAAAGAACTCCTGGATGACCCAATGCTCCAAAATCCTACAAAGAAACGGCCTAGATGAAAGCGACACTCAGAACCGAAGAAGCTATAACCTGAGAACGAGAAGAGCCGACCCCAACAGCCTACCTAGGCAATGAGTTGGGATAGTGATAGGAAGAAGAAGAAGATTAGGAGCAATTTTATATACTGTCATCCAAAGGTAGACCAAAGAACTCCTGGATGACCCAATGCTCCAAAATCCTACAAAGAAACGGCCTAGATGAAAGCGACACTCAGAACCGAAGAAGCTATAACCTGAGAACGAGAAGAGCCGACCCCAACAGCCTACCTAGGCAATGAGTTGGGATAGTGATAGGAAGAAGAAGAAGATTAGGAGCAATTTTATATACTGTCATCCAAAGGTAGACCAAAGAACTCCTGGATGACCCAATGCTCCAAAATCCTACAAAGAAACGGCCTAGATGAAAGCGACACTCAGAACCGAAGAAGCTATAACCTGAGAACGAGAAGAGCCGACCCCAACAGCCTACCTAGGCAATGAGTTGGGATAGTGATAGGAAGAAGAAGAAGATTAGGAGCAATTTTATATACTGTCATCCAAAGGTAGACCAAAGAACTCCTGGATGACCCAATGCTCCAAAATCCTACAAAGAAACGGCCTAGATGAAAGCGACACTCAGAACCGAAGAAGCTATAACCTGAGAACGAGAAGAGCCGACCCCAACAGCCTACCTAGGCAATGAGTTGGGATAGTGATAGGAAGAAGAAGAAGATTAGGAGCAATTTTATATACTGTCATCCAAAGGTAGACCAAAGAACTCCTGGATGACCCAATGCTCCAAAATCCTACAAAGAAACGGCCTAGATGAAAGCGACACTCAGAACCGAAGAAGCTATAACCTGAGAACGAGAAGAGCCGACCCCAACAGCCTACCTAGGCAATGAGTTGGGATAGTGATAGGAAGAAGAAGAAGATTAGGAGCAATTTTATATACTGTCATCCAAAGGTAGACCAAAGAACTCCTGGATGACCCAATGCTCCAAAATCCTACAAAGAAACGGCCTAGATGAAAGCGACACTCAGAACCGAAGAAGCTATAACCTGAGAACGAGAAGAGCCGACCCCAACAGCCTACCTAGGCAATGAGTTGGGATAGTGATAGGAAGAAGAAGAAGATTAGGAGCAATTTTATATACTGTCATCCAAAGGTAGACCAAAGAACTCCTGGATGACCCAATGCTCCAAAATCCTACAAAGAAACGGCCTAGATGAAAGCGACACTCAGAACCGAAGAAGCTATAACCTGAGAACGAGAAGAGCCGACCCCAACAGCCTACCTAGGCAATGAGTTGGGATAGTGATAGGAAGAAGAAGAAGATTAGGAGCAATTTTATATACTGTCATCCAAAGGTAGACCAAAGAACTCCTGGATGACCCAATGCTCCAAAATCCTACAAAGAAACGGCCTAGATGAAAGCGACACTCAGAACCGAAGAAGCTATAACCTGAGAACGAGAAGAGCCGACCCCAACAGCCTACCTAGGCAATGAGTTGGGATAGTGATAGGAAGAAGAAGAAGATTAGGAGCAATTTTATATACTGTCATCCAAAGGTAGACCAAAGAACTCCTGGATGACCCAATGCTCCAAAATCCTACAAAGAAACGGCCTAGATGAAAGCGACACTCAGAACCGAAGAAGCTATAACCTGAGAACGAGAAGAGCCGACCCCAACAGCCTACCTAGGCAATGAGTTGGGATAGTGATAGGAAGAAGAAGAAGATTAGGAGCAATTTTATATACTGTCATCCAAAGGTAGACCAAAGAACTCCTGGATGACCCAATGCTCCAAAATCCTACAAAGAAACGGCCTAGATGAAAGCGACACTCAGAACCGAAGAAGCTATAACCTGAGAACGAGAAGAGCCGACCCCAACAGCCTACCTAGGCAATGAGTTGGGATAGTGATAGGAAGAAGAAGAAGATTAGGAGCAATTTTATATACTGTCATCCAAAGGTAGACCAAAGAACTCCTGGATGACCCAATGCTCCAAAATCCTACAAAGAAACGGCCTAGATGAAAGCGACACTCAGAACCGAAGAAGCTATAACCTGAGAACGAGAAGAGCCGACCCCAACAGCCTACCTAGGCAATGAGTTGGGATAGTGATAGGAAGAAGAAGAAGATTAGGAGCAATTTTATATACTGTCATCCAAAGGTAGACCAAAGAACTCCTGGATGACCCAATGCTCCAAAATCCTACAAAGAAACGGCCTAGATGAAAGCGACACTCAGAACCGAAGAAGCTATAACCTGAGAACGAGAAGAGCCGACCCCAACAGCCTACCTAGGCAATGAGTTGGGATAGTGATAGGAAGAAGAAGAAGATTAGGAGCAATTTTATATACTGTCATCCAAAGGTAGACCAAAGAACTCCTGGATGACCCAATGCTCCAAAATCCTACAAAGAAACGGCCTAGATGAAAGCGACACTCAGAACCGAAGAAGCTATAACCTGAGAACGAGAAGAGCCGACCCCAACAGCCTACCTAGGCAATGAGTTGGGATAGTGATAGGAAGAAGAAGAAGATTAGGAGCAATTTTATATACTGTCATCCAAAGGTAGACCAAAGAACTCCTGGATGACCCAATGCTCCAAAATCCTACAAAGAAACGGCCTAGATGAAAGCGACACTCAGAACCGAAGAAGCTATAACCTGAGAACGAGAAGAGCCGACCCCAACAGCCTACCTAGGCAATGAGTTGGGATAGTGATAGGAAGAAGAAGAAGATTAGGAGCAATTTTATATACTGTCATCCAAAGGTAGACCAAAGAACTCCTGGATGACCCAATGCTCCAAAATCCTACAAAGAAACGGCCTAGATGAAAGCGACACTCAGAACCGAAGAAGCTATAACCTGAGAACGAGAAGAGCCGACCCCAACAGCCTACCTAGGCAATGAGTTGGGATAGTGATAGGAAGAAGAAGAAGATTAGGAGCAATTTTATATACTGTCATCCAAAGGTAGACCAAAGAACTCCTGGATGACCCAATGCTCCAAAATCCTACAAAGAAACGGCCTAGATGAAAGCGACACTCAGAACCGAAGAAGCTATAACCTGAGAACGAGAAGAGCCGACCCCAACAGCCTACCTAGGCAATGAGTTGGGATAGTGATAGGAAGAAGAAGAAGATTAGGAGCAATTTTATATACTGTCATCCAAAGGTAGACCAAAGAACTCCTGGATGACCCAATGCTCCAAAATCCTACAAAGAAACGGCCTAGATGAAAGCGACACTCAGAACCGAAGAAGCTATAACCTGAGAACGAGAAGAGCCGACCCCAACAGCCTACCTAGGCAATGAGTTGGGATAGTGATAGGAAGAAGAAGAAGATTAGGAGCAATTTTATATACTGTCATCCAAAGGTAGACCAAAGAACTCCTGGATGACCCAATGCTCCAAAATCCTACAAAGAAACGGCCTAGATGAAAGCGACACTCAGAACCGAAGAAGCTATAACCTGAGAACGAGAAGAGCCGACCCCAACAGCCTACCTAGGCAATGAGTTGGGATAGTGATAGGAAGAAGAAGAAGATTAGGAGCAATTTTATATACTGTCATCCAAAGGTAGACCAAAGAACCCCTGGATGACCCAATGCTCCAAAATCCTACAAAGAAACGGCCTAGATGAAAGCGACACTCAGAACCGAAGAAGCTATAACCTGAGAACGAGAAGAGCCGACCCCAACAGCCTACCTAGGCAATGAGTTGGGATAGTGATAGGAAGAAGAAGAAGATTAGGAGCAATTTTATATACTGTCATCCAAAGGTAGACCAAAGAACTCCTGGATGACCCAATGCTCCAAAATCCTACAAAGAAACGGCCTAGATGAAAGCGACACTCAGAACCGAAGAAGCTATAACCTGAGAACGAGAAGAGCCGACCCCAACAGCCTACCTAGGCAATGAGTTGGGATAGTGATAGGAAGAAGAAGAAGATTAGGAGCAATTTTATATACTGTCATCCAAAGGTAGACCAAAGAACTCCTGGATGACCCAATGCTCCAAAATCCTACAAAGAAACGGCCTAGATGAAAGCGACACTCAGAACCGAAGAAGCTATAACCTGAGAACGAGAAGAGCCGACCCCAACAGCCTACCTAGGCAATGAGTTGGGATAGTGATAGGAAGAAGAAGAAGATTAGGAGCAATTTTATATACTGTCATCCAAAGGTAGACCAAAGAACTCCTGGATGACCCAATGCTCCAAAATCCTACAAAGAAACGGCCTAGATGAAAGCGACACTCAGAACCGAAGAAGCTATAACCTGAGAACGAGAAGAGCCGACCCCAACAGCCTACCTAGGCAATGAGTTGGGATAGTGATAGGAAGAAGAAGAAGATTAGGAGCAATTTTATATACTGTCATCCAAAGGTAGACCAAAGAACTCCTGGATGACCCAATGCTCCAAAATCCTACAAAGAAACGGCCTAGATGAAAGTGACACTCAGAACCGAAGAAGCTATAACCTGAGAACGAGAAGAGCCGACCCCAACAGCCTACCTAGGCAATGAGTTGGGATAGTGATAGGAAGAAGAAGAAGATTAGGAGCAATTTTATATACTGTCATCCAAAGGTAGACCAAAGAACTCCTGGATGACCCAATGCTCCAAAATCCTACAAAGAAACGGCCTAGATGAAAGCGACACTCAGAACCGAAGAAGCTATAACCTGAGAACGAGAAGAGCCGACCCCAACAGCCTACCTAGGCAATGAGTTGGGATAGTGATAGGAAGAAGAAGAAGATTAGGAGCAATTTTATATACTGTCATCCAAAGGTAGACCAAAGAACTCCTGGATGACCCAATGCTCCAAAATCCTACAAAGAAACGGCCTAGATAAAAGCGACACTCAGAACCGAAGAAGCTATAACCTGAGAACGAGAAGAGCCGACCCCAACAGCCTACCTAGGCAATGAGTTGGGATAGTGATAGGAAGAAGAAGAAGATTAGGAGCAATTTTATATACTGTCATCCAAAGGTAGACCAAAGAACTCCTGGATGACCCAATGCTCCAAAATCCTACAAAGAAACGGCCTAGATGAAAGCGACACTCAGAACCGAAGAAGCTATAACCTGAGAACGAGAAGAGCCGACCCCAACAGCCTACCTAGGCAATGAGTTGGGATAGTGATAGGAAGAAGAAGAAGATTAGGAGCAATTTTATATACTGTCATCCAAAGGTAGACCAAAGAACTCCTGGATGACCCAATGCTCCAAAATCCTACAAAGAAACGGCCTAGATGAAAGCGACACTCAGAACCGAAGAAGCTATAACCTGAGAACGAGAAGAGCCGACCCCAACAGCCTACCTAGGCAATGAGTTGGGATAGTGATAGGAAGAAGAAGAAGATTAGGAGCAATTTTATATACTGTCATCCAAAGGTAGACCAAAGAACTCCTGGATGACCCAATGCTCCAAAATCCTACAAAGAAACGGCCTAGATGAAAGCGACACTCAGAACCGAAGAAGCTATAACCTGAGAACGAGAAGAGCCGACCCCAACAGCCTACCTAGGCAATGAGTTGGGATAGTGATAGGAAGAAGAAGAAGATTAGGAGCAATTTTATATACTGTCATCCAAAGGTAGACCAAAGAACTCCTGGATGACCCAATGCTCCAAAATCCTACAAAGAAACGGCCTAGATGAAAGCGACACTCAGAACCGAAGAAGCTATAACCTGAGAACGAGAAGAGCCGACCCCAACAGCCTACCTAGGCAATGAGTTGGGATAGTGATAGGAAGAAGAAGAAGATTAGGAGCAATTTTATATACTGTCATCCAAAGGTAGACCAAAGAACTCCTGGATGACCCAATGCTCCAAAATCCTACAAAGAAACGGCCTAGATGAAAGCGACACTCAGAACCGAAGAAGCTATAACCTGAGAACGAGAAGAGCCGACCCCAACAGCCTACCTAGGCAATGAGTTGGGATAGTGATAGGAAGAAGAAGAAGATTAGGAGCAATTTTATATACTGTCATCCAAAGGTAGACCAAAGAACTCCTGGATGACCCAATGCTCCAAAATCCTACAAAGAAACGGCCTAGATGAAAGCGACACTCAGAACCGAAGAAGCTATAACCTGAGAACGAGAAGAGCCGACCCCAACAGCCTACCTAGGCAATGAGTTGGGATAGTGATAGGAAGAAGAAGAAGATTAGGAGCAATTTTATATACTGTCATCCAAAGGTAGACCAAAGAACCCCTGGATGACCCAATGCTCCAAAATCCTACAAAGAAACGGCCTAGATGAAAGCGACACTCAGAACCGAAGAAGCTATAACCTGAGAACGAGAAGAGCCGACCCCAACAGCCTACCTAGGCAATGAGTTGGGATAGTGATAGGAAGAAGAAGAAGATTAGGAGCAATTTTATATACTGTCATCCAAAGGTAGACCAAAGAACTCCTGGATGACCCAATGCTCCAAAATCCTACAAAGAAACGGCCTAGATGAAAGCGACACTCAGAACCGAAGAAGCTATAACCTGAGAACGAGAAGAGCCGACCCCAACAGCCTACCTAGGCAATGAGTTGGGATAGTGATAGGAAGAAGAAGAAGATTAGGAGCAATTTTATATACTGTCATCCAAAGGTAGACCAAAGAACTCCTGGATGACCCAATGCTCCAAAATCCTACAAAGAAACGGCCTAGATGAAAGCGACACTCAGAACCGAAGAAGCTATAACCTGAGAACGAGAAGAGCCGACCCCAACAGCCTACCTAGGCAATGAGTTGGGATAGTGCTACGAAGAAGAAGAAAGATCCCTGTCGAAGACTTAAAATACAATTTCTTATTAAATACTCTAAAAATACATACATTAGAAGATAGACGTAAAATAAACGATTTAACGTTCTTATTCAAAATACTTAACTCTAAATTCGACTGTTGTGAACTCCTGCAACTTATAAACATACATACACCCACAGTAACAACACGACAAAATACAATATTCTACAGCAGCACACATAAGCGTAACTACATTGCCCACTCTCCGATACAACGACTTCACACCATGGGAAATCATTACTTGGGTGATGTTGACATATTCAATACCAACTTTGCAAGTTTTGTGGATCATTTAAAACATTTATTTCAACAATACTCCGAAACACATCATGTAAACCTACAAATAGCTGTAATTTTCTGTTTTTGTTTCTTGTGTTTGTATGACTTGTTGCATAGCTTTTATCAAATGTAATTTTATTCTTATTTTTTATGTTTCAAAGTATCTGTCAAATTAAAATTATACTACCAACCATGTAAAAGCCCTCTGGGCGTTAAATAAATAAATTCAATTCAAGTCAAGTCAAATACTTCAATCAATAATATACATTTGTTATCCTTTGTGCTATGCATAAAACCTTGTCTTATAAACATTAGTTTATCATAAAAAAAAATAAAAAATCTTAATTAATTATTTATGTTATTTTGCCTGAGTAAACTAAATAAATGACGGAGGATAAATAAATACATTAACTTATTTGGATCGTTATATAATTTTTTTCTCAAAAAGTTATCTAACTGCTACAAGAGATGTTTGAAATAGTGCTTTTAATGTTTGTGTATTTATTTTGAAAACTAATAAGAATATTTTTTTGTTTGTTTCAGGTATGTCTTTCATCCCTTTATCGTGATTACCAATTCGCTCGAATCCTAATCGGATAATCGTCTGACATAGAAAAGTCTCAACGCTGTTAAAGGTTCGTAACTGTAAACCGATTTTATAAATATGAGTTACCTACCTACCTACTTATTTTAACAGCGCCTCAAAAATCAATAATATGGTAAGCCATACCTACTTGTTAGGTTACTCAAACTTATCTACTTTCTAATTATGTGGCATACAGAGTAATTGGCCAATTAGAATGATGGTGATGATAATGTTGATGGTGAATTAGTAAAATTTGGTGATTTTGGAAATATATTTTTAAGTGTTTATTATTAATTTCTACATTGCGGTAATGGCTGTAGGGGGCTTTATTACATTCACTCCATACAGGGGATGCTCTTTAGGTATGCTGTGTTGAAGGATTTTTTAATTCCTCATGCCTCTGCCATATTTTGACATAGTATTTCCGCTTTGCGATAAAATCCAAATAAATGTAATATTTCTGAAAGTATCCGAAAACTAAAAACTGCTTTTCAAAGGTGATAAAATACCCTTTCAAATTTTATTATTTTACTATAGGTACTAACTCGACTTTTCTCTACTTTCAATGAATATAATAAGCATGTATTATATATATAAACCTTCCAAAAGATAAATTCTCTAAATAATAGTGAAAACCCTATCAAAATCCGTTGCGTAGTTTTGAAGAACTAAGCGCACAAACAGACACATTTAGAGCGAATTTATTTTAGTATAATATAGATATATTGACCAGGACCATTCAGTCTGGCCGAATACTTCCATGAATGGTCAACCCAAAGGTTAAAAAGGGCCGAAAAATAACTTGTATCGATAAAAAACCTAAACAAAACCTTTATATTTCCTCCAACTTTATTTCTTTTATGTCAAGGTAGGCGACACATTACGCTATACGCATCACGGCTTGGCCTTTTTCAGCATATTTCTCGCCATAAACTACCAATGGGAATGTATGGCGAGTGATATGCTAAAATAGGCCAAGCCACGAAAATATAGCGTGGTCTGTAACAGGCTTAAACGAAACTCAAGTTATAATCTTAGCTTGTAATTTTCGGAGAACTCCATTTTTTATTTATTCCCGCTTCTAAGTATATTATAACACATTTAAATAAATTAATAGCAGCTATTTCATTATAAAGCAATTAAGAAAACATTAATGTGAGGAAAACAGACTTCAAAATACCCCCACAGAATATATCTATCGTCACAATGCTTTTATCAGTAAATCGGTTTAACCGGTAATAAATCATTTTAAATTGTGAGGGGGTAAAATAGAATCATATAAATAAGTCGTCTAAACGTGGTTATAACCACAGTTTGAAAATGGCATTGAAATCCGAAACAGCTGTAACAATAACAAAAAGCTAAAAATACTTGCAGAACTTAATATTTATATTATTAAATTTGATTTACATTAATGTTTTTTAAATCCAGTGGAATTATTGTTCTATTTTAAATTAAAATATTACAAACGAAATTTGAATAAATAGTTTTTTCTTTATAAAAACTCAATTCTTTCAAAAAACGTACACACATTTTTGGAATAACTTAATAAGTAAAACCTCAATTTCCTCATTCCTTTTAATTATTGAAGATAATATTAGCCATTTTTAAACGAAAATTTGAATCAGAAAAAATACGGTCGTATCTGGGACTAGAACCAAGGACCTTCGCCTTCTGAAGGAAATCGGGTCCTATTAGCGCAGTTCGTAGAGCAGCGCCCCGGCAAGGCGAAGGACCTGGGTTCATATCCCAGATGTGACCTATCTTTTTCTGATTTTTCTTTTTCAAATTTTCCTTTGAAAACAGCTAATATTATCTTCAATAAATAAATAAATAAATACTGATTCAGATGAACGTGAATTGTGGACTGTAAATGTAAATTAATTAAAACGATACAAAATTCAATTGTGTTTGTTGGAATTGGGTGATAGTGTGTTTAAGAATGAAACAAGGTATAGAAGGAGGGAAAAAAGAGACCGTCACTTACCACTATAACAGACCGGTCGGTGGCCGAGTTGACATCGCGCTTGGGTCCCACTCGGGCGTAGTGTGTTCAATTCCTCGGCTGGCTAAGTCCTCCATCACAACACAAGCAACATTTTTAGCTTACTGTGGTGGTAGTAGGAGATTTTCAAATATTGTCAGATTATTCGTAACCCGGGAATGTTTGTTATTCTTTTTAAAAAAAAAAATTAAAAAAAAATTCCGCGAACACAATCACAATATAGTGAGTTCAAGCACAACAACACAACGAATGAATACTTAAACGATATTAAACAATTTCAATATAGTCGACTGCTTTCTTTTCAAATATTATTTACACGATAATACCGACAACTTGCTTCCAGTAATTCAATCCTTCTTCCCTTTTAAAACAAATGCACTCGAATTTGCATTGTATTCTTGCCATTGTTCCAAATTTCAAGCACTTGGTTAAGGATAGGTGGGAACTGGATAAATGACATTCCGGTAGGAACTATGCATATTCTCAATTCAAAACCAAACAGGGGTTATAACCTTTATCATTAAATTCCGTAACATGAAAAAAATATATCACGATATACAATTTGTTGTAGGTAAAAATATATTCCAAATAGAGATTTTCATTCTGTCGCCAACTCGGATCCAGTATCAAACCTTTTTTTGGTGCGTGGGGTTTGAAAAATGGCCCACTTTAAAAATTCTGTCACATAAATTGAGCGTTATGCAGTATAATGTATTATTTCTCGCTTCTGACGTCACTCTTCCTCCTTTCTTCCTCCTCGTCGATCTGTCGAATAATACTTTTTTATCTCCTTTTTGATTTATCTTTTCTTTGACATTTATTTGAATGGTTTCGTCGTTAAGGCTCCGTAGTAAGCGTTAAAAAAGAAGACGAAAATTGTTTAAAAGGTCGATATGTAAATACGACTGTTAGATGGAGCTAATATTAAAATTAATATAACAATTTATAATAGTAATTATAATAAGTGTTCTACTTCTTCCAATTTTTGTAACAGAGATAATGATATCCTCTCTGGGATTTCCCGTGTTGAGGATTTCGTTTACATATATGTCAATCTAGCTGTTATCCTTAGAAGATAGACATATATATCTTATAATGTTTAGCCAGCGTTAGAAAAGGAAGCACCCGAAAAAAAATTGACTTGATTACTTTCCACCACTTTCTAAACATATAATATGCATGTGTTGTATTTATAAACCTTCCGCGGAAAATTCTCTAAATGATAGTGAAAACCCTATCAGAATCCGTTGCGTAGTTTAGAAGAACTAAGCGCACAAACAGACAGACGCGGATAGCGACTTTGTTTTATACTATTGTTAAATAGTGTTTTTTGTGAAATAATTATAAACATATTACACGTTATAGCAAATTATTATAAGCAATAATTAGTCGCTTGGGATATCCATACAAATTGAAAATATCTCCCGGTAATCCCATATCTCCCAGTAATTTTTGATTGAAGTACTTGTACATATTGAACTATTTGGCCGAAATAAGCCGACGTAGCTCAGTGGTCTCAGAGAACCTGATCTTCAGAAGGCGCGGGTTCAATTCCCGTCGGCGGCATTTATTTTTACTCGAGAGATATTTTCAATTTGTATGGATATTTCAAGCGACTAATTATTGCTTATAATAATTTCTTATCCTTTGTGCTATGCGTAAAAAAACCTTGTCTTTATTATTAACATAAGTTTATCATTCAAAAAAATAATATTACACTGTATTTTTATTTGAGTGTTTTCAGTTTCAGTCTGTATTTGGTGTCAGTATATAATGTATTTCTGATCTCCATATGTTTTGTATCTAGATTTTTATTGGAGATTTAAGTTATTTTTTTTTTTACTTAATTTAATTGAATTTAGCGAAAATTGTGAAAATATTTAATAAAACACGATTCTGCACTCTGCACGATCAATAACATCTAATCTTCGATAAAAGAAACGTGTGAACAATGACAGTTGAAGGAATAAAATGTATTATCTGCTACTCCATTCACACCTTAACCCCTAATAACCTCCTGATATTTTCTGAGACTTCAGGGAATTCCATTTAATTTTAAATATTCACCAGCCATGTCTAGACTCCTAGACCCGCTGAAAGGGTTGACACAATTCGCACGTGCGTAAATTTCCAGGTTAAATATTCACGTGGCCATAGTCTCAGAACACCTTTCGATGACAGCCCTAAGCGCTCAAGCGTTTAACCCTTTCAGATCTAAAACTAAAAAACTGTTACTTGATTGCAACTTTAAAATTTGGAAGGCCGGTTTGGGTACATTTATTGGACAACCTCTGCTATAGGTCACCCCAAGTGGTTCGCTACGTTTGGTGATTGAGCAGGGGTGCCCTGGTTCATCGGGTTAGGTGTTTTCAAGATGTGCCTGCCCACCAGCTGCGTGGCGTGCCTGATCGAGATAGGCTGGTTTGGGGAGATCTTTTGAACTCTCCAACTGGTTTCTCGACATATCGCATTGCGCCGCAGTGGGAGGGATATTTTCATACGTCCGTCACTCTTGGCCACTCTGATCCCTAGATTCTTACCCAACCCTCATACATTTTATTTTCTCTGAAGTTCTTCACATTCCTTTCCTTAAAAAGACGATCCACACAGCATCCCATAAGATGACATAGTTCCTGAGGGAAATTATTTTCCTCAGGGCCTATTTGTCTAGCAATATTTGAACCTGCTGACTTTTGTGCAGAAATATCTGTTCACGTATAGGTGATGGGACTCTCCAGTCTTGTGTTGACACCATATTGTTTTGTTTTTGAATCAAAGTCCACAATACTTATTACGTCACGTTTTCAGTGTGTTTATAATGAGATTAATGGTACCTACCATTGATTATTGTTCTTAAATTCCTATGGAGAGTTATGTCAGTGACAGTTATATTTTTTACGACCTTTTTGTAATCATTGTTTTTTGAATACTTTTCAAAATCGTTTTTATAAAATTATTAGTACCAAAGATGATTGATACGAAAAGTCCCCTTTAAATGAATTACTACGTTACCTTTATAATATAATAGTATCAAAGATAATTGATATCAGATGCGGGATTCGCGAACCCTAATAGCAACTTGTCGAAATATTAGAAAATTTTAGGTGTAGTTTATTTTTAAATGCTTTATTTTATTTTGTAGAAAAAAAGCGTTTTATTGCGTATATGCTATGTATTGTGAGGAGTTAATTCCAAATTTAGTCTTGTAAGTAGATGACGATAAGTGTATTTGTTTTTTGTGATCGTGTTTTGTGCTGGTGTATGTTGGAATTAAAGGCTGGTTTAGTGTTGGTGTGTGAGGAGTGTTGAATTATTTGTAGAATGGCAGTTGGGCTGTTATATTTTGTCAGAATCGTTAAGGGAAGTACTTGTGTCAGTGAGTATATGTCTTTTATGTGTATCCCATTTTGGATAACATGGTTTCTTGATAAGGTGGCCCAGATACTAACTCAGCATCTGTAGCACGCAGTAGAGATGGGGAGAGCACATCTTGAAGTCGATAGAATACACCGGTTATCGTGAAAATTTTGGATTTGACATACTCCTCTATCTTCCTCTTTACCTATACATTCCCACTCTATGTATTTTGTTTAGTTTTGATTGTAACCGATGAAGCTTAAGTCAAGCGAAACCGGTTGTTATATTTGAATAAATTAGAAGTTCAATATATAGTGTGTTTACGTGTTCATTTAATAATAATAACATTCCTTCAACACATCAAAATCTACACCGAGATCGAGTTACAACACAAACGTTACCCCTACAAATATATAAACATGGCCACCGTCTGAACGAGTTGCTAGAATTCAACGTAACAGATAGCGCGCCGTTAGTGTTGCCAGTAATTGGAAAACGAAAACCGCCAATTTTTATTCTCTCTGGATAGGGAGGAAAAAAATATGAAAATGTATTTTCAAATGTACGTTACGTACGGTCCGAAAGGGTTAACGGCTCCGCCGTCCGTAAAATATCCAACAATGAAACCAATAATGCTGCGAAAGCTTATCAACGTTTAACTACAAAGCTTTTAAACGCGCCCGCGATTAAAAGCTCCGGCCTTAACGGAGCTTTTAGCTTTGTTTCACTATAATGATGTTATCTGAATATTTTTTTTACCGTCCGTTTTTTTAACTCTTTGTTTAGCACATGTATTAAATTCTAAACCCATACTTATAAACGCGGTGTAAATGCGTTAGGTCCGGACAGTGAAAAACTTGACTTATTACCACGGAGCTTTAAAACATCCTTAAACCAGGTTATTGATATGCATCTCCCTTTAACATAAAATGTTCCTGCATTCTGTTACCCACTTACCTGTCCCTGTCTGACAAAGTGGAGTACCTACATCAGTGACATTGCAACGATGTATTTATGCATTACCAGTCTGTTAAGAAAACCTGTGCAGTGTACGCATGTACTCTCGGTGAGTGTAATTCGAGCCTATTACGGAAGCTTGTGTAGTGTCAAAATATTGATCGAAAAGATCAGGGATAAGTCAGAATCTCTTTCCAATTCTAACTGTTAACCACAGCTCCCCAATAGTAGTGTCAAATATTGATTACAGTCCACAATAAAACCACAAACTGATTTGGATACAATATTTGCGACCATACAGGCTTATGGCCGGTTTTACCATACTAACATAGAACCGGCGCGGCGTATAAGAATCTAATTAGTAAGACGGTTTTTACTGCCTAGCAACACTGATTGTGTGGTCTGAAATATGTACTCAATAAAACATTGAATAACGAACAGAATAATAATTACAATGAATGTAGCTTTTGCTTATGGCTGCTGTCCATAGTCTATCCTAGTCACGCCTCCACTCCCACTTCAACACCCATACTATTTTTGTAATATTAATTTAGTATATATTTTGCTCTGAGGAAGGAACGATTGTTCCGAAACCGGCCTGCATTAGTATAAAAATATAGTGGTTTAAACGACGTAATATCGTTTCATTTAATTAGAAAAATAATTCCTAAGGCTTAGATTTCTAAATACCTATATCTATTTTAATTTCACTTTTGTTTTCTTTAGTGAATGAATAGAAATCTTGGAAATTAACCAACTTCCCGACATCAGATCGAGCTGAAATTCGGCAGAGAGACTCGTTCTCGATTACAATGCATTCAATCAACTTTTGGTTGCAATCACATACACGCACGCGAACATATACGCATTTGTCTGAAATAGGACGAAATTACTGTAGTTAATATGCAAACTAAATGCCAGTCCTAAACCATCCGCCTCGGACAAAGTCGGTAGCGCGGTTGACTCCTGCCGAACCAAAAAAACTATGTTTTATAACAGATTATTGTAGTATAAAACTTTATTTTTTAGGGGTTGTTTTTTTGTTATTCGGTAAGTAATAATAAATTTAAACGTTCGTGCATTGAGTTATTAAGTATTTTATTATTACGCTTTAATAACCGGATAATTTTTCGATTCTAACCTTCGCCTTATTTCCTTTCGTTATTTTTGCGTAAAACAAAAATTTCGTCCATTTGGTCGTCATAATTCTTAGAAAACAAAAATTGTGTTTTCGTCTTTCGAGAAAACATAAAATTGCCACTAAAACTAACTAATTAACTAAACATCACCCCGAATCCACGCAGGGGTAGTCAGAGAGGATGGACCGCCAAACAACTCGGTATTGGCACACACTCCTTCACATTAATACATCATCTTATACACACTTTTCTATTGTTTTGACTCTTGACATGGCCCAACTCCAGGATCTTATTAAATTGATGAAGACATGGCATAATGTGCGTGCGATGTGCTTCCTCGTGCGTCCCCGACTTCTTTTACTATTCACATTTGCGTCATATATTCTCCTTACACTCCTTTCTTCGTTCATTCGCTGTACATGCCCAAACCATCTAAGCGTCCCTTTCTTAATCTTACTCATTAGGCTTACATCTGCCTTGCATTCTTTGCGGTTCTTCACATTTATCACACGATCATAATTGGTTTTACCACACATATGTCTCATGAAGCTGGCAGAATCTCGGATGACCAGGCAGCTGTCACCAGCAGTGGCGGCCAGCTAATATGTGCTCCCGAGTGCCGAACAACCAACAAGATTTCCGACATGACTAATCACAATACGAAACTCGGTTCGGTTATAATATCTCATTCAAAAGGTACCTACTTATTAAGCGCGCTTAACTTGCAGACCGACTTTGACTTGTGCCTATGTTCGTAGCAGTTCGTTTTCGATTGCGATCCAAAATTTAACTGCTTTGTCGCATATTCTGTGGAACACTCGAAAGCGTGGGTACATACCAGTTCATACCATTCTTTGCAAATAATACCATATCATGGACGGCGTTCGGTGTTTTACCACCACATCAGAAGGAACGGTTTATTCAGTAGAAAGTTAAACTAAAACGCGTATGTTTAATGTTATTGTCGATATCATGGTTTCAATTTACCATCTGCTATTTTCAGCGAATGTTTCGCTTCCTCGATACAAGCATTTAAGATAAAATTTGTCATTAAGAGATGAGTGATGGTCAGATTACTTATTATCAGTTTAGTCAGTAGGTACTCGCCGTTGCCGGGCGCGGTCTGTTGAATTAAAAAAATGTCTTACTCTGCGAAAGTTTTTAAGTTTAATTGCAGGTTATATCGATCTTGTATATCAATTATTAATAAGGTATATCAATTGCAGGTTATACTAATTTATGATTACTTTTGTGTTTGTTCAAAGTATAAATTAAGAATGAGTTTTAATGTGGAATACATTAAGAACAATAGGTCGAGTTTTGAAAACAAAGTGATAATAAAAAATGCCGGTCCACCTAAAATCTGAACTGATAATAAAACAAGAGTGAAAATCTGGATCGAAGAAGTATACTCGATCATTTAAAAAAACAATGTATAACAAAGCTTCGTAGCTCTGTGCATGTGATCAATTGAATAGTTTATTTTGTTTTACGTTTTTAATTTACGATGTTGATTCAGTTTGGACAATCAGCGGTGTTACTGATGTTACTCACCTTTCTTAAAAAATCAAAAAACATAATTTTTGTCATTTACATTTACAAAAAGTTTTGAGCTTAAAGGTTTTAGGAAAAGTTGACATCCGAATGCAATTGGATTCAGGCTACCGTGCCGAAGTTAAACACCATAATGAGCTATTTAATAAAAATCGATACAGGTCAAATTTCCCAGAACATGATTTCAATGTGACGTTTAAAACGTATGACTTCCTAAATAAAGTTCAGTAAAAGTGAACTCTGTGCAATTTACGCCCGCGACGATTTTTCAAAAGCTAACGGCGCTTTATCAATTTCACAAATTTTTTATAGTACTTGTTTATTAGAAGACTTTCCCGAGACTGTGAAATTACTAAAACTTTTGTGCACCATTCATGACCTTTGGAATGACCTCAGTTGAAAGCTAAAGATGTTTCTCAATGTTAAAAAGAATAAAATCTTTTTTAAACACGTTGATCCAGGACAGACTGAACGCACTATCAGTGTTAAGCATTGATAGAGGTCTTCGCTAAACAAAAGGAGCAGAGAATAGAACTTGTTTATAAATAGGTACGTACCTTTATTTAATTTATTTTATGACTTAATGGTGTAATCCGATGAACCCCCATATATTTTGACCACCGGCCGCCACTGGTCACCAGTATAATCGGTGTAATCGACAATTCAGCAAATGAAAATATTTCTAAATTTTACAGGGTTGGAAAATTATTAAATGACAAGCCTAGACCAATAAAAATAGAACTACAAAATTCAACACAATCCAGAAATATTCCAAGCAAACGAAGTCTTCTCAAGAACAATGTCAGAATTTACCCCGACTCAACACCGGCGCAACAAAAATTTCTGAGCGATCTGAGGGTTCAGCTGGAAAAAAGGAAAGAAAATGGTGAAGATGTCACCATAAAATACATTAACTCCACCCCCCGAATCGTGCCGAATCGACCAAAAAACTAGGAAGTTACAAAAATATTCAAGAAATCCCACCTAACCGAACCAGAACCATAAAAATCTATTATCAAAACATCCGCGGACTGCGATCAAAACTCGATGACCTACAAGCAGCTCTACCTTCTCATCATCATGACATCATTATACTTACGGAAACCTGGCTAAACTCGGAAATCAAATCGACTGAACTCGGTCTTACTAACTACAAAGTATTTCGTTGCGACAGAAACGTCAGATCAAGTTCCAAGTCAAGAGGTGGAGGAGTTTTAATTGCAATAAAACAGAAGTTGTCAGCAAGAAAATTAACCACAAAACACAATAACATCGAACATATTTTTGTGCAAATAACGACTCCTCTCGAGAAAATTATATTTGGAACGACCTATCTACCACCACTTTCTGACCCTCAGTCATATAGAAACCACTGTCAAGACATCGAAACAATTTCATCAAAATATCCTCACTCGAAAATTGTTATTCCTGGGGATTATAACTTACCAAACTTAATATGGAAAGCAAATAACTGTGGTCTCATCATAAACGAATGTGAAAACGATCGTGCACGTGAAATTTTGGACATGGTAAACTTTCTAAACTTTCATCAACATAATTTTATATATAACAGTAACAATCGCTTATTAGACTTAGCTTTATCAAACTATCCTAAAATGTCTGTTGAACTCTCAAATGATCCACTTCTACCTATAGATAATCATCATCCTCCCCTATACATTAAATTAAATATGACATGTGATAATGAAAGGAAACCTTCACAAAGCGTCCTAAACTTTAAACGAGCCGACTTCGACTCAATTAACTCCCATTTCTCAAATACAGACTGGTCTTTTTTATCCGATGAAAGCGTTGATGAATCGTTAGATAAACTTTATTTATATTTTTCTAATACTATTGAATCCTATGTACCTTTTTACACACCAAGAAGCTATACCTACCCGGTTTGGTTTTCATCAGAGCTTACAGCCTCTCTTCAGCAAAAAAAGAGTCAACACAAAAAATTCAAACAAAGTAAATCCATAAATGATTATATAATCTTTAGCGAAACTAGGAAAAAATGTAAAGATCTTTCCAAACAATGTTACAAAATGTACATAACCTCTGTCGAGGACACTGTCTTTAAATCCAAAAACCTTTGGAAATTTCTTAAAAAAATGAATAATGAAAACACAGACTACCCGCCAATAATGCATATGAATGGAATCAGTGCAAACAATACACAGGATATTGTAAACCTTTTTTCGGACTTCTTCAAAAATGTATATGATGAAGACACTCCAGATGATAAAATACCCGAATACAAATTTAATATGACCACAAACTTAACAAACTGCCAAATCACACAAAAGTGTTGCGAACAAAAATTACTTTCCTTAGACACTGACAAATCCGCTGGCCCAGACAACATTCCACCAATATTCCTCAAAACATGCTCTAATACATTATCTAAACCACTTACATTACTATTTAACCGTCTCTTGTCCCTTGGACATTTTCCAGACCGCTGGAAATCTAGCTTCATTACACCGATCTACAAAAAAGGAGACGATACTGACATAGCTAATTATCGCCCCATTTGTATACAGTCAGTACTGCCAAAGCTTTTTGAATTATTGGTCCTTGATGAAATCTATCCCAAATTAATAAAATTAATTAATCAAAAACAGCACGGTTTTATCAAAGGAAGATCCACCGCAACTAACTTAACGGTATTTCAAAACTTCATTATACAATCATTTTCAGAAAATAAACATTCGACTGTATATATACAGACTTTTCGAAGGCATTCGACAAAGTATCCCATAAACTACTAATCCAAAAACTATTTGCTCTAGGAATAAGGGATAACATGCTAAAATGGTTTAGTAGCTATTTGTCAAATCGTAAACTGTTCGTTAAAATAAAATCTTGGATGTCGAAAGCTTTCCGGGCTACCAGTGGCCTACCGCAAGGTAGTCACCTTGGCCCGGTTTTGTTCCTCATTTTCATCAATGATATAACCAATTACTTCAACGATGTCGAGGTATTGCTCTTTGCAGATGACGTCAAACTATACAAGAAAATAACTGATATAAATCATTGCCATATACTACAGTCAAATATTAGTAAGTTTAGAGATTGGTGCGTTCAAAATAATTTATTTTTAAATGTAGTAAAGTGCAAAACCTTGACTTTCTTCAGATACAAAAATCCTGTTTTATTCGAATATTCCATCAATAACATAGCTTTAGAAAGAGTCACGGAAATGAGAGATCTTGGAATTATTTTGGACAAAAAACTAAGTTTCACCAATCATATCCATCAAATTGTGAACAAAGGTATGAAAACACTAGGCTTCGTATTAAGAACAACTAAAAACTTTAATTCTTTACAAGCCATTAAACTATTATACGTATCTCTAGTAAGAAGTCTAATTGAATATAACTCAGTAGTTTGGTCTCCATCTTATAAAATTCACATTAACAACATTGAGCGTATACAAAAAAAATTCTACGTTTTATAAATTTTAAATTAAATATCCCTGTAGAAGACTTAAAATACAATTTCTTATTAAATACTCTAAAAATACATACATTAGAAGATAGACGTAAAATAAACGATTTAACGTTCTTATTCAAAATACTTAACTCTAAATTCGACTGTTGTGAACTCCTGCAACTTATAAACATACATACACCCACAGTAACAACACGACAAAATACAATATTCTACAGCAGCACACATAAGCGTAACTACATTGCCCACTCTCCGATACAACGACTTCACACCATGGGAAATCATTACTTGGGTGATGTTGACATATTCAATACCAACTTGGCAAGTTTTGTGGATCATTTAAAACATTTATTTCAACAATACTCCTAAACACATCATGTAAACCTACAAATAGCTGTAATTTTCTGTTTTTGTTTCTTGTGTTTGTATGACTTGTTGCATAGCTTTTATCAAATGTAATTTTATTCTTATTTTTTATATTTGAAAGTTTTGTCAAATTAAAATTATACTACCAACCATGTAAAAGCCCTCTGGGCGTTAAATAAATAAAAAATAAAAAAAAATAAAAAATAAATAAAAAATAAAATCTACAGCGTTCAGTCTACTTTCATCCCTTCTTTGCCAGTTCTATACCTCACTGCCTTACATCAGTGTAGGTACCAGCACTCCATTGTGGACTACTAGCTCCGCTTCTTTAAATTCATTAAACTTTCATTCTGGTTTATTAATTTATTTTCGTCTTGCTTTAGCTAATTATTAATTACCTCATTCAACTCATCAGGCATTTATTTCGAAACATCATGTAAACTGACATCCTTTCCCTTTAAAAATATTCCCAATATTTGGTCGATACGTACACCATATATCATATGAAGTATTTCGACTGCGGATGTTGTAACTCTTCATACTCAATAGTAAATTTGACGGAATAAACCATCGCTTTACGATGCGGCCTTATTTCCTATGCAAACAGCTCATATCCCGTCCTCTCCGCCTTTCTTCGTATACACAATATATTCTACTCAGCATATAGATACATAGCACCACACTTAAGGGAGTGACAGATTACGCTATAAGCGTGTTATATACCTCCATATTGCTCGCCATACAATCCCATACAGACCTATTACATCTAAAAAGATGATGAGCTATAAGTGTGTACAAGGCGACTATATCCGATATGCGCTGTGATCTGCTAGCCAGGCTATATTTGAAATGTATGCGACCCACTCTCCAACCTACGGCAGGAGAATGTCAGAACAATTTACGGAGCGTCGTAATCACGCGGCTGTCATCTGTCAAAGTTACAGCTCCCGTACAAAGAAATGATATTCCACGGCAGTCCCCCAATTTATCTGACCCACTCTCCCGAGGAAGATTATAGCGCGGCGTGTCAGCCCAACATATAATACGTACCTACATGCCACACCCAATTTATGCGCGCATAATATAGCGTAATGTGTCTAAAGAATTATCCCGGATACTGCGATCTTGTTATCGCCCCTATTGAAGCAATTGAATACAGAAAAGCTGAGATAAGCTAAGATATGTGACAAGAAACATAATACTTTTGTCTGTCCTGTTTTTTTTATCTTCCACATTCTAGTTGGCTCTTCTGGATTCTTGACACGAATGTTTCAACTTAGCACAGAAATATAAACTCTATCGGGTCAAGTATCTGCTCTCGGCATTCTCAGTAGATTTTTATTAAATTGAAAAAAGTTTTTGCATTATTTGTTTTATGTAATTGCTACGTAGATTTCCAGAAATTATATCATATTGGCAGTTATATACTAATGGTATATGAGTAGGTTGTTAGATATAAGTTAAGTACTTTGGTCTTAGGTCAATAATAAATATATAAAATATTATTATAATTGTACGAACGACATAAAAAGTGTAGTAACAGCTTTCTTGCAAATTCCTTAAATAAAATGACTGTTTTTTGAATTTTGAATTCTAATTTTTCGACGTTTCGATTTAAAATGTTTGTGGTAAGCTTTTTTTAACTCGTTTTATATAAATACACATATCTACAAGATAATTTTATCTAGTTTCTAAAATAGTTTTTGTTTTCAAAACATCTTCAAAATAATGTAAAACATTTAAAATACCTTGGAAAAATTCTGAAATTCGATGAGAATTTGTTATTATGTATACAACAGATAAACATCCCTCTGTGGCCATCTCTCATCTTCAACTATTTTTCAATGAACTTTTTGTCAGTTTCTATGTAGGTAAGGTTTTCACATACACTGTCGTTTATCAATTGTATTAAATTTTCACCGCGTTTGTAGCAAGGCTGTTGGAACGGGTTGTTTCGGAGATTTAGAACAATTCTTCAAATTTCAAAGTTTTTTTTCATTTATGTGAAAGATTTTTTCAAGTTCTGTTATTATTTCAGTTGTGTCAAGTAACTAGCCTACAATGATACAATAACAGAACTTGAAAAGGACTTGCACAAAAGCCGACAATTAACGTTGAAATTTGATGAATTGTTATAACTCTGCGAAACAACCCATCCTCAGTGTTTTGTTTAGATTTTAGCTATAATTTCTGTAGTAATTATATACCTACCTATAACCGCTAATTTCTTTTTGCGTAGTTGTATTTTACTTACGAAATTCTTTATCGTTTTCTTATCTAACGCGAGTAGTCCCTAGGTACTCTTAACATAAAATATGTGACATCATATTTTTGTAACGACAACAATTATCTCCTTGTTTTGACAATGGATTAGTATTGTTGAGCTGAGTGGATTATATTTGTCACAGAGCGTACTTCTATGAATGCATAATAAACCAGATAAAGAGGAACGGCTGCTCGATATTTTTCATAAAAAACTTAAATTTGGGTTTTAGGCCAAAATACGTAACCAAAATGAATTTTATTTTCGTATTCAACATTTATAGCAAATATCTAGTACGGATGTGTTATTTTATTTATTTGTGTTTTGAATTATGATATATAGGCCATTAAAAAAATCACGATTTTAAGGGCAAGTTTGGTGTTTTTTCGTTCGTAGTCAATCGTATTCGTAATAATCTTACATAATGTTTGAATATAATGATAAATAAAATTTAAAAATTCAATGTAGTAAAAAGGCCTTATTTTGGGTTGAAATTTTAATTTACATTCGACAAATTCACGTTCCAACGAAAAGCAGTTGTTTGTAATTTAAATTTACGCCTTACGAAATGCTTTTTTTAATGATTGCTTTTATATTATATTCCACCATATTTTCAAGGGAAATAGAGTAAAATTAAACTTTTTATAGTTGCCTCTAAAATCGTGATTTAAACAAATTCTTTAATGGCTTATATTGTAGTATAATACAAAACACAAATATATAAAGTAGCACAAATCCGTACTGGATATTTGCTTATCTTTCGATTAAAAATTTTGGCCTCGAATCCAAATTTAAATTATGAAGAAAGGTGCCACGCAGCCGTTCCCCTTAAGAGGAAGATACAAACCAAAAATATGTATATTCTTGGTATACCTCGTATTGTAGGTAATAGGAATTAAAATCGGTTGACAAACGGAGTCTAGAAACGTTCGATTTCAAGCACAATACTATTTTTTATTTATTTTGTAAATAATTTTATAAGAAATCAAAAAAAGGAATCAAATGGAACTGTCACAGATAATATTAGCTATTATGCTGTATTTTTTAAAGTTGTTTCCTTTGCGCGTTCATACATTTCTATTGAAAAAAAAAAATTTTAGTAGTTAACATTTATATTTTTTATTGAGTAATTTATTTTTTATTCGTATTCTACTCAAGCGAAACGATAGGAAAATCTTCAATTTATATACAACATTTTGGTATTCATAATTTACACCAATTCGTTATAAAGATTAATCAAAATAGTGATTTAGCACTAAGCTTCCCCTTAAACCTAGTGATTGATACCAGGCAATGCAATTTGAAATTGTATATTGTTTGAGAGTTAATTTAAGACATCCCTTACCGTAATTTGAATGCCCTCCTTTATTTATTAATGCATTTCTTTTAACTTCTTTTAAAGCCTCTCCTACTTGTGCAGTAATTTAAACTTTGAAACCTTGTTACTTGTTTCTCCTCGTTCGCAAAAGCAGTTTTCGTGCGGTTCTCAACGCGAGGACTGTTGTTAGATTCCGTGCAAAATTGCATTGCGTCAATAATTTTTTTTTTTTTAATGGTTTTTGTTGCGGCGTGATTGGACTGTAATTGCGGTATTTGTGATATTGTTTGATTGACTTACCAATATCTCCAAGCTGTCGGCACCTTCCACTTTGCTCTGCTTTAATCACCGGTGGGGTAATTGTTAGTATTGGAGGAGGTCAAGGAAAGGGAATAGTGATATTGGATTTGCGAAATGGTTCAATGCGTTATAGATTGCTATTTTTATGCACTATTTCACGGCGATATTTTGCAGTATGACATTTGCCGTTTACAGCGCGGCGCGGTGGTTTTAATAACTCAAGATAGGTTATGCGGAAAGCGGTTGTACTTGCGGCGCGGTTACTTAAACAACTGACTCATGTAGGTAAAAGGCGCGGAACGCGGGTGGGAAACAACAGAACCAAATACTATGCAACAATAACTGGCCCGAGCAGTTTTTATTACTTACACGGCGTTGCTCGGCTTTTCTCTACTTTCAGTAAATATAATATTTATTTATTTTCATTTTTTAAAAGAAAGACAAACATTCCCGGGTTATGAATAACCTGACAATATTTGAAAATCTCCTACTACCACCACAGAAAGCGGAAAATGTTGCTTGTGTTGTGATGGAGGACCTAGCCAGCCGAGGAATTGAACACACTACGCCTGGGTGGGACCCAAGCGCGATGTCTACTCGGCCACCGACCGGTCCGGTCCATGTATTATATAATATATATAAAGCCTCCGGAATAAATTCTCTAATTGATAGTAACCCTATCAAACTCTGTTGCATAATTAAGAAGACCTAACCGCAAAGACAGACGCAGATAGTCACTTTGTTTTATACTATTTAGAGATAGCAATGTATTGCTACGATTACGATTTTAATCGATTAGATTACTGTTCTAGAAATTTCTAGAGGGTGAAACTTCCAGCCCTTATATCTTCAAAAGCACGCCCTTTAGGTAAAAACGGGAACCTTCTTCATGAATGGGAGATTTAAGGGAGTTACATGGGCTACCACACCATATAACTCCCTTGATTGTACCGGGACTCGTTTCTGAGTTTTAGCGGCACGCACACTGTACACTTACTTTTATAATATATTGATTACTCTAGTACATTCCTTTTACTTAGTGATCTTTTGACTCCCTTAATATTGACTAAATTCTATTTTCAATTAGATTACTAGAAATATGAACTTCTTTTTTCTAAAATTACACATGTTCCTCTCATCTCACTCTATTCAAATTTAATGACCGTATAAGTAGAATTAGGGTTTTTCCATTTCTTTTCGTGATATTTAGTAAAATTAGTTTTAGGTTCTCTCTAACAATGACGAAGTGAAAGTAAACTGAGCTTTCAAAACGAACATTGGTCAAAATGTATGCAATTTTGACTCGCGACGCAGTACAATTTCATAATTCTAATTGCAGTGCTGTAATCTGCAGTACTGCCGCGCATACACCGTGATGTCACTCGCTTATCGGCCGGCCGCAAATATCAACATTTTTGACGGTTTATTTCCTCGTTATTTTCCAAAGTTCTGTCCTCAGCATGCTGTAATAATGAATATGCTTTATTTGTAAATAATGATAAATTTTGCTGTAGGAGACAACCTCTGTCCCCTTTTCACTTATAACCATACCATTTTTTACGGCGACAGGGCCTGAATTGTATTAGTGGCGTTCTCAGCCGAAGGCAGCATCACCAGAAAGGTCCCCTGAACTTTATTACGTATCGTAATGCGTCAAAATTCCAATGAGACGTTGAATTATGTTTACGGGCGCTTCCTGTATGCCACCCTCTGAAGGTAGAGGCATGATTTCTATTTCGAGGGCTCATGAGCACTGTTAAATTGCAATCCCCGTGATAAGATGGTAGGCTAGGTTCTATAGTAAAGTAATCAAACTGCAAATTGCATTTAGTAGCCAACTCAGTAACAAGTAAGTAACTCTCAGTACCTCTTCGAAAGGATATTGCATCAACTCTAATTTAATGTTAAAACTTTTTTTTAACATTAATCCCACGCAGGAGGTCCTCAGGAACAATATTTCCCTTTGGGGATGCTGTGTGGAGGCTCGTTTTAAGGAAAGGATGGAGAGGAAGTTCTGTGAAAGAAAATGTAGGAGAGGTGGGTAGGAATCTAGGGATCAGTGGAACCAGAACCCGAACCAGCCTCTCCCGATCCGGCATACCACGCAGCTGGTGGGCAGGCGCATCCTGAACACACCTCACCCAATGAACCCGGGCGCCCCTGCTAACTCACTTCACGTAGCGAACCACTTGGGGTGACCTATGGCAGAGGTGTTGGTTATTCAATAAATGGTTCCCAAACCCGCCTCCCAAATTAAGACAACTAGACCTCATACCACTAGAACTACAGGGTTTTCCAATAAGCGGTGTTATTTTTATATTCAATCGTAAAAGATCAATGGTTTCGTTGCTCGTGTGGCACGTAGCTCCGTCTTGTTGAAATTAAACGTTGTCCAGATCAATACCATCCAATTCCGGCCATAAAAAATCATTAATCATCTCTCGATAGCGATCCATTCACCGTAACTGTTGCTCCAGCCTCATTTTCGAAAAAGTAAGGTCCAATGACTCCGCCGGACCATAAACCGCACCAAACAGGCACACGGTGAGGATAGAAAGGCTTTTCAACACTAACTCGTGGGTTTTCCGAGCCCCAGATGCGACAAGGCTTGTTGACGAAGCCACCGAGGTGGAAATGGGCCTCATCACTCAAGATGATTTGCATTTGATTCACTCAAGTGAATTTTAATAATTTCAATGCGTTGTTGAAGCGTGTATCGTTCCATTTTTATTAATGGTGTAGTTTCTACTTATCAAATGTCAAAAAATGACAGCTTCAAAAGTAACATCTACCGAAATAGCGGGCTATTCAAAATAACACCTCTTATTGGATAACCCTGTATTTTAAATTAGTCGACATTCAATTTTCTACGCTTTCTTTTGATTAGAGCTGGGTAAATCGATCGTTTTACACGACCTAGGTCGCTCACGACCCACTAGCGTCGTTAGCGAGTAGCGAAAACCCGTGGGCGCGCCGCCGGCCGCTGTACTAAGTCGTACACGACCCGAAACCCGATTACCCGTCACCCGTCGGGTCTAGAGTCGTTCATAATACTATTAATTAAATATAATAATTAATAGCTTAACGTGTACGACAAAGGAGGTAAACAATCAGTTTCCTTATACCGTCATTGTGACAGTGGTGGGCCCTTCCAATACCCGTCACCCGGCTACTTTCACTTTCATTCGACGTAACATATTCATAGTATGAATTTATATTTTTTATCAAACCAGTTACCGATCAACCTTACCGTCATCGGTACCCGGTTCCAAAAAGTATTTGGAAGAAGAAATGTTTCTATGTTCTATGTAGATCTCCGTGAATGGAAACTGAAACCACGATGATAGCCTATTTCACGTTTCAGAAATCTAGTCTATATTATAAATGGACAAATTTTGTCTGTCGCGAGAAAGTGATTTGAGACGTGATGCTCGGTCTACAAAATTCATATTCATGAATCTTCTATGGTCGCAAGCCACGCCACACCGCCACCGTCGCGAGAGTATGTCGCGGCACCCGGGTTACGACAATCTATGGTTGTTCGCCTCGCCGCACCGGCACCCGGGTCGCGAGAGTAGGTCACGGCACCCGGATTACGACAATCTATGGTTGTTCGCCTCGCCGCACCGGCACCCGGGTCGCGAGAGTAGGTCACGGCACCCGGATTACGACAATCTATGGTTGTTCGCCTCGCCGCACCGGCACCCGGGTCGCGAGAGTAGGTCACGGCACCCGGGTTACGACAATCTATGGGTGTTCGCCTCCCCGCACCGGCACCCGGGTCGCGAGAGTAGGTCACGGCACCCGGATTACGACAATCTATGGTTGTTCGCCTCGCCGCACCGGCACCCGGGTCGCGAGAGTAGGTCACGGCACCCGGATTACGACAATCTATGGTTGTTCGCCTCGCCGCACCGGCACCCGGGTCGCGAGAGTAGGTCACGGCACCCGGATTACGACAATCTATGGTTGTTCGCCTCGCCGCACCGGCACCCGGGTCGCGAGAGTAGGTCACGGCACCCGGATTACGACAATCTATGGTTGTTCGCCTCCCCGCACCGGCACCCGGGTCGCGAGAGTAGGTCACGGCACCCGGGTTACGACAATCTATGGGTGTTCGCCTCCCCGCACCGGCACCCGGGTCGCGAGAGTAGGTCACGGCACCCGGATTACGACAATCTATGGTTGTTCGCCTCGCCGCACCGGCACCCGGGTCGCGAGAGTAGGTCACGGCACCCGGATTACGACAATCTATGGTTGTTCGCCTCGCCGCACCGGCACCCGGGTCGCGAGAGTAGGTCACGGCACCCGGGTTACGACAATCTATGGGTGTTCGCCTCCCCGCACCGGCACCCGGGTCGCGAGAGTAGGTCACGGCACCCGGATTACGACAATCTATGGTTGTTCGCCTCGCCGCACCGGCACCCGGGTCGCGAGAGTAGGTCACGGCACCCGGATTACGACAATCTATGGTTGTTCGCCTCGCCGCACCGGCACCCGGGTCGCGAGAGTAGGTCACGGCACCCGGATTACGACAATCTATGGTTGTTCGCCTCGCCGCACCGGCACCCGGGTCGCGAGAGTAGGTCACGGCACCCGGATTACGACAATCTATGGTTGTTCGCCTCGCCGCACCGGCACCCGGGTCGCGAGAGTAGGTCACGGCACCCGGATTACGACAATCTATGGTTGTTCGCCTCGCCGCACCGGCACCCGGGTCGCGAGAGTAGGTCACGGCACCCGGATTACGACAATCTATGGTTGTTCGCCTCCCCGCACCGGCACCCGGGTCGCGAGAGTAGGTCACGGCACCCGGGTTACGACAATCTATGGGTGTTCGCCTCCCCGCACCGGCACCCGGGTCGCGAGAGTAGGTCACGGCACCCGGATTACGACAATCTATGGTTGTTCGCCTCGCCGCACCGGCACCCGGGTCGCGAGAGTAGGTCACGGCACCCGGATTACGACAATCTATGGTTGTTCGCCTCGCCGCACCGGCACCCGGGTCGCGAGAGTAGGTCTACTTTCAGCCTTCTTCTGCCAGTTGTGTTTAAAAAAACTACTAGTGCACGCTATTGTCAACAACTGCTGAGCTCTGTTAAATTTATAAAAATTGCAGTAAAAAGTAATCAAACCTATATATTTAAGTGATCAAACGATAAAGACTTTAAAAATCCACAATCTACGTGATTAATAAGTTAAATTCTGCATTGCATTCCATTAAAAGTGTACGAATTTAAATAATACGGAACTGTCAAAATTAATTGTTTTCAAGATTACGTTCAAACTACATCAAAAGTGCTCAATTTTGTTTTTTGCTAAGTGTAACAGTGTTAAATCACCCAGTTTTTTCTTTTTTTAAAAAGTTTTAAATCCAATTCTATTAATATAAAAGTAAAACTATCAAATATTGAAAGTGAAAGATTTAGCAAAAACAGCACTGTCATCTCTCAAGCTGAATTACAATATATGAAGATCTATTATCTCGCCTACTCATAACTCGGAAGTGGTTCAGTGGATAAATCGGTCACGCTGAAAGTTATATCAACGGCGTACGTTCGAGCCCCAACCAAACCAACTAAAATTTTTATATTTTATTTTTATTTTATTTAATCTCTAACGCACGACTGTTAAGTTGCGGGGCGCGTTCAAGGCCCAGAGAATCCATCGAAAATTGAATAAATTAAAAATATTAAAAATCTTCTAACTATGCCTAACTGCTTAGCATGTCCCGAATCGACGGGAACTACATTTGTATGCCTAGTATGTAAAGGAGCATACCATCTTCTCTGCGGTGGAATCACAGAAACCGCTTATCGACGACTGACAATGGAACGGCGCACTCAAATTAAATGCAAGAAGTGCGCAACCGTAGCGGTTGGCACTTCTTCCCAGGCGCAGTCACCGGTTTACGATATCAGTTGTGATAAACCCATTGGATCGGAGAACAGCGAAATCCTGAAAAGTCAAAATGCAATCATCTTACAAAATAATAAAATACTGGATACAATAACCTTCATGAGCAAACAGTATGAAGATATTCTCCTCCGCGTGCGGGAGTTAGAAGATAAAAATATGGTGTTAACAAAACAAAATTCCTCTTTAGAATCCCGAATTGACCTACTAGAAGGCCAGCTTGAAAATGTCGAAAGGTCGGCAAGAGCCAAAAATATAGAGGTGAGGGGAATACCCGAAATAAAGGGAGAAAGTTTGAAAAATATATTCCACAATATATGCCAAACCATTCAATCAAAAGTAAATACTTCAAACATTGAAGCGTCCTACAGGACACAAAAACACAAAAATGGACCTATTGTTTTTAAACTGACCTCGAATCGCGATCGAGAACAATTACTATCGGATATAAAAGCCTTCCACAAACAAGCATCCAGTCCCGAGGAGAAGCTCAACACTCTGAACTTAGGGATTGCCGGACCAAGCTCACCAGTCTACGTTGCGGAACACCTGACATTTCGTGCTAACCACTTGTGGTACCTGGCCCGCAAAGCTACAAAGGAAATTTTTTTTAAGTATTCGTGGATCAAATCAGGGCAGATCTACGTACGTAGAGATATCGGAACACCTGCAATTCGTGTTTCTAATGCGGAGACACTGGCACTACTCTCACCAAATTCATCACAATTATAGTTCTAAAATTATCATGTGTAAAACTTTTATTGTATCGTATTATTATTTTTTTATTGTACTTGTTTTGAGGTATCACATATATTGTACTAGTGTCAGAATCAAGAATCCGGTAAAAGATACTATTCCTATTTCTATTGCTTTGAAACATCAACATTATTTTCTAACATTGCCAACAGTAAAAACTCTACATACAACTTGTTTTCTAAATTGCTCGCCAAGTTTTGTTCAGCTTCTAGTCTTCATCCAAAGTTTAGCTACCAACACCCTACACCAATTTAAAAAATGGAAGATAATATAAATAATATTTTAGACAATTTGTCGCAGATTCCATGTATCGAAACAAGTAGTTCTGTAGAAGTTCAAAAAACCCTAAATAAATCCAACCTAAAAATATTTTCCATGAATATCAGAAGCATGAACAAAAATTTCAATGAACTAATGATACTACTTACAGAACTTGACTCAGACTTTGACTTGATTATTCTGAGCGAATGCTGGATCAGAGATAACTATATTCCTAAAAACATAAAAAACTATAATCAATACAGTACTCAGAATAACCAATTACAAAATGATGGCGTTATTATATACATAAAAAATCATATACAATACTCTATAAAGGAAATCACAATAACTCACTCAAATTGTCTTAAACTTGAAATAGAAAATAGCGTTACTGTTCTAACTATATACCGATCACCGAGCACTTCCAATATAACACCATTTTTAAACTCGCTTAATCAGTTTCTGGCATGTATTAGAGATCATGAAAATGTTCTAATTATTGGTGACCTAAATATTAATATTATAAATACAATGCATCCCCAAGTAAACGACTACATAAATTTATTAACTCTTCAAGGATTTATCCCAGCTATTACAGCCCCTACTCGTGTCTCAGAGTTATCCGCCAGTTGCATAGACCACGTCTTTGTCAAATGTAAGCTAAATATCAAATCTCTCATATATCAGTGCACTGTGACAGATCACTACGCTACTATCACCTCCATTTCTCATAAAATTCAAAAATTACCAGCATCCACTATACAACTAAAGAAAATTTCTTATGACACTCTCTTCAAACTGGTTTCCAATGAAAACTGGTCAAATTTCTACAAAATTAGCGATCCAAACTTAGCGTGTGAATCTCTCATCAACATCCTACATAAGCATCTGAAAAATGCCACATCCCACACACACAACAATCAAAGTAGTCGTACAATTAAACTAAAACCTTGGATAACTACTGGTATTTTACACTGTATCCGCAAACGTGATAAACTTCATAAATATTGTAAAAATAACCCCACTGATTACGAATCTCTCTTATTTTATAAAAGATACAGAAATGCCTGTAAAAAAATAACCTGTACGGCCAGAGAAGATTATTATAGGAAACAGATAGAGGAAGCTGCGAATGATAATAAAAAATCTGGAACATTGTCAAAGAAATATGCTACACCGACAAAATTACCACACCCATAAATAAAATAACCATCACAAATAAAACACTAAATGCAACCGAAAATTCAGAAACAATCGCAAATAACTTCAACCAATTCTTCTCTACAATCGGATCGGATCTAGCAAATAATATTTTAAAAAGAAATAGCAAGTCTGAAAATAATCTTGCAAATACTATCTTTCTCGATAATCTGAGCTATGACCCTTTCAATCTCACACTAACAACAGAACAAGAAATCACTGAAATCATCAATTCACTCAAAAATACACACTCCACGGGAGTTGACAATATATCCACTAAACTAATTAAACACCTTAAACCAATCATTGCTAAGCCCCTTGTATACATCACAAATCTAAGTTTTCGAACTGGCCTTTTCCCAAACACTCTAAAACATTCAACAATTATTCCTATCTTTAAATCAGGGGACAGATCAATCGTCAATAACTATAGACCAATATCTCTACTGAGTCCAATCTCTAAAATAATCGAAAAAACAGTAAAACAAAGGCTCTACAAGTTTCTCGAAGAAAATAAAATCCTGTCAAAAAACCAATACGGCTTCCGCAAAGGTCTTAGTGCATCAGATGCAATTGCAGCTTTTACTAAATTAATTTCTGATAACCTCGATAAAAGTCGCAAGCCCCTCGCTGTATTCTTGGATCTGGCTAAAGCCTTTGACACTGTATCTCACCACATACTTTTGAAAAAACTCTCACAGATAGGAATAAAAGGTGTTCCTCTTAAATGGTTTGAGAGCTATCTAACAAATAGGTCCCAGTCAACTATTATTAACTCCGCTAAAGAGTATAGAAGTACAAGTTTGCCAATCACATATGGCGTGCCCCAAGGCAGTGTGTTGGGCCCACTTCTGTTTCTAATATACATTAACTCGTTATGCAATTTGGATACTGGTGGCACTATAATATCTTTTGCCGATGATACGGTTATAATATTTGCAGATGAAAATTTGAATTCAACATTTGAAAAAGCAAATCATGGTATAAATGAAATAAAACACTGGTTAGATTCCAACCTCCTCACTCTAAACATTGAGAAAACTAAATACTTACTTTTTTCCATACGCAAACCTAATCTCCCTCAAAACTATCATAAACTTACCATACATTCATGTTCACAGAAATTCAACATGGCTACATCACCTCACAAAAATTGTTCATGCGATAACCTTATAATATCAAACGAAATTAAGTACTTGGGGGTCATTATAGACAATCAACTGCGATGGGAGGCCCATATAAATTCTACAACAAAAAGGCTTCGCAAATTATGCTACATTTTCTACTCTCTCAGATCTATCCTTAACCTACAAACACTAAGATGTGTATACTTTGCACTTTTTCAATCAATTACTACATATGGTATAGTGGGATGGGGAGGTTGTGCAAAAACGATTCTTCATCCCATGGTTTTAATTCAAAAACTGTTACTAAGGATAATATTCAAATGTAAGCCAACAAACCCATCAGAACCACTTTTTAGAAAACTCAGAATATTAGATATTCGACAATTATATGTTAAGACCATTCTCATATACATACGGAAAAATGACTTGGTGAATAAAACACAACAAAAAATTAACACCCGTTACTCGTCACACCTAAATTGTAAAATTCCCCAAACGAAAACAGCTTTCGCCCAGCGGCAGTTTTCTTATATTGCTCCCAAAATATTCAACTCGCTGAGTATTGATATCAGAAAATCAAAAACTCACAATTTGTATGTCATAAGTGTTCAAAATTGGTTATTTATAAAGGGAAGGAACTTTTTCAAGGAATGCCTGCCATCATTAAATTAAGCTCATTTTCTTTATTAGTCATTTTTGTTTTTTCATTCAATTCTGTAAAGAAAAAAGTTTAATAATTAATTAATTAATCTTTATTTTCATTATTTCAACAAGTTCATTTTCATAATTTCTACTTTATTTTCATTATTTTAACAAGTAAAGTAACCTATTTATTTGCTGATTGTGTTCATTTTATCTCATTAATATCAACAGTTTAAAATACGGTTGATGTACACTTGAGCAATCTACTGAACTGGGAACCAGTAAAAGTGTCACCTATTATACACATACATTGCATGTAAAAAAAAAATACTTAGATTAACAAGTTATCAAATATTACATTTATATAATTATATAAACCTATGTATATAAATTTCGACTACCATAATACGGGCGTGTGTCTAGTGTGGTAGTCGAAAAGCATGTAAAAACTGTACACATTAATATTTCATGAATAAAGAAAAAAAAAAAAAAAAAAAAAAAAAAAAGGTCACGGCACCCGGGTTACGACAATCTATGGGTGTTCGCCTCCCCGCACCGGCACCCGGGTCGCGAGAGTAGGTCACGGCACCCGGATTACGACAATCTATGGTTGTTCGCCTCGCCGCACCGGCACCCGGGTCGCGAGAGTAGGTCACGGCACCCGGATTACGACAATCTATGGTTGTTCGCCTCGCCGCACCGGCACCCGGGTCGTATGAGTGGGTCGCGAGAGTGGGTCGCTCTTCGAGTTTCGATGAGCGGGTCATTCACGATCTACCTAGAACTACTTCTGCCGCTTTCTACACAATTATACCCACTAGAATAATACACACTCTGCTTCTCTCTCTCTCTCTCTCTCTCTACTAGTTGGAACCATTACTCTGCTTGAATAATACGATACTTCTGAAAGTTCCCTATCAAAAATTCAAGCTACGACTACGGGCAAACGCAAATAAAAAATTCTCATCCGCCCCAAGCCATCAAGTATTAATGAGGATTTTTTTTTTCGTTACTACAGTCGGGTTTGTGTTATCTCCCCCTGTATATAGTTGGTTAAAAAATTCTAACCAGATTAATTTAGATTTTGCCTGCATTTTGAAAGTTTTGTTTATTTTTTAACAACTTGATATTGTAAACTATCCAGGGCTTAATGTTTTTAACTGCGGAGATAATGTTTTTTCAGGGATTGCTTTTCGCGATTTTCCAATGGTTAATCTTTTTTTGCAATTTTAAAATGCTTTTTTAGTATCAGAATCTGTATACGGTGTCCGGAAAATCGTAGTACAAGCGAGAAACTGCATTTGGATTCGATTTTGTGGTACAACTTTTTTTTGATTTGTTCTTTCGTTTTCGAGCAAATCAAATCCATAGTCTGAATTTGTATGGCAAATTTGACAAAAACCGGTCACTAGGGGGTTAATATCTGCTGTATAATGTCTTTTAAAATACATTGAAGCGGTCGTAGGCACTATCCTAAAAGTTTCGTGTAACCCTTTAGTCGCCGAAAAAAATGGAAAAAATAAATGAAAAAAAAAATCGAATCGAATAAAATATGTTTTATTTGGTTTTCTGTTGATGTAGATTCACCAGTTTCCCGCTTGTGCTACGAGTTTAAGGACACTGTGAATATTAAAATTACAATTTTATTATTATAATGGACTGTGGTGAACCCACAACAAAATATTATACAGTTCCACAAATTCCAGGACTAATCCACATGTATTATCATTATGTAGTTAACATGTAGGGGAACGGGTAGCTGTGATTACAGCTAGAGAGAGTTTGTAAGTAATTATTATTTGTCAATTTGTACGTTTATTTATCTAAAGAAACTAAAGCTAAACTATCTGTGTCTGAAAGAAAAGTAAATTTCCCGTTATGTCTCACCCACCACAAAATTCAATGGGAGATTAACCGGGGGTACAATCAAAACCTCCTAGATCACAAAGCCACACTGAATCAAATCAGCCTCCTAACTTGTATGGGGGGAACATCTCAAAAATGTTTTTTTTTTAATTAACTTAAACGTTTAAATATAGATGTTTCAATAAATAAGAATAAAATGAAAAAAAATTAAAACGATTTTTTTTTAAATCCCACACATGTTGGGATGCTGCTTTGAATGAGTTTCCCGGCCTTGTGATGTAGGAGGTTTTTGTAAAATTGGGTACTAATTATTGACACAGTTCACAAAAGAGAACACTGTCATCGACATCACAGTCCAGACCAGCATACGCCATGTGGTGTGGTGCTTGGCTAACGTTTTATCAACAACAGCTTATGGTTTTATCGTCTAACATACCTCTCTAATGTTGATTGATGATGGCTTTTTATGCCGATTAGATGCATCTTTATTTCTATCATTCGATGGCTGTTTCAAAAGTCAATTTCATTCAAAGTACCTGCGCGTTCAAAACGCTCTTGTGTCCTGTTCAGGATTGATCAAAACAAAACGAACTCTATTCATAATTCTTGCCGGAACAGACTATGCAATAATTACAATATCGTATTATCCAAGGTTGATATTTTCAGTTGCGAACTTACCAAATCCAAGAGGTCAATAAAATAATATTTCTCTGATGGTTTGTGAATAATGTTTATGTCTCTATTGTTTATATCTCTATTGTGATTTAATTTATATCTACAACCTCTCTCCATGGCTATAAATGTATTGTTTTGTAAATTTTTCGTTTTATATAATCGTTTGTTTTGTATAAATTTTTTTAATTCATATTCGTTTCTCACAAATTTAAATAACTTCCATATTATGCTGTCTCAGTTAAAGTCACAAGGAGGAAATCCATAATTGGTTTTATTTTACTATATAATACTTATGTACAAACTGATTAAATGTAAACTGTCGATTTCCCGAAAATGAATAAATCAATTTAAAAAAAGACAGATAAAAAAAATAAAATAAAAATTTAAAGACAGATTTTTATTTTTATGTGAATTAAGATAACCCAGATAAGAATAATAAAATGTGTTTTTCTTAACAATGCAAAGCACTTATTTAATCTGTTATTGGAATGTTTTGAAAAATTAGTTCTTAAGCCCTCAATTATATTTGTTTTCGCTTTTGGGAACAGCTCATATGGTCTCATAGAAAACTTTGTGTCTCCCTTGCTGTCATGGTTAGAAATATGATCTAAATGATGTTAGAAAGAGAAAACACCATCCTTTATATTCAAATCTATAACCACAGATGAATTAAATGTTCACCTATACGAAATCAAAAGTTCCGTTTTTCATTAATTTGAGAACAAAATATGAAACTTGAATTGAATTTGTTAATCGTGATTTTTTTTACTAATTATTTTAAACAAAACGAACATTTGAGGTGACAGTACTGTTTATAATACATTCGTCTAATAAAATGTGTTATTTCGTTATCATCAGTAATTATAGTTCATTTTTTAGTAGACGAAAGAACTTACGGTGAGCCATTTTTAAAACATTTATGTTTGCATTAAAATTTTTAATATTTCTAAAATTATTTTTTTTTAATTTTAATTTTTAATTTACACCTTTCAAAAACAGTTTTAAGTTTTTGGGTGCGTTAAGATTTATTCCTTTTATATTGATTTTCTTGACCTTCTGACAGAATATGCCAGAGGCCTGAAGCGTTAGCGGTAAACGCGTTGGACAATGTAAAGTTATTCGAACGCACATAAATTAACTTTAAAAACAACTATGTACGGAAAATATTAAATTAAAATAAACATGCCTGCTGAATTGAATAATATTGTTATTTGCAACCTTCATTTTGAGATTGTTGTAATGGTGGCCTTCGCAAACTGGTTTTGCCTTTGGCGAATATGTTTCGATACAAGTATCAAATATCCGTTCCTCGGTCAGCTGTTTTGTTCGAATTGTGCCGTTTACAGAATAAATTATCTTGTAACTGCAATAGTTGTAAGAGTTCATTGTATTTCTAGTGACCCTCCGTACCAACCTAGATATTTTTTTTTTTTTGCATGTGCGAAAATATAATCGGATTTTCATGAACACGTGTTCCGACATCGTGATAATATATTCGTAATTTATCAAAAGTTTATCAGAAAACCTGTAAATTCTGTTCTTAACCAGATTACTAATAATTGAAGAGATTCTTAGTAAATTAGCAGTACTCATTTCTCTCCGAATGAATGTGAATGAGGCAAGGATTGTGTGCCAAGACCGAGTTGTTATTCGATCCGTCCTCTCTGCCTACCCTGCGGAAAACGGCGCGAAGGTTAATTTGTTGGTTAATCGGAATACCACACAACAGTTGCAAATGATCCCAACTATACGAAGGTTGAAGGGAGTGGGAAAGGGAAAATATGGGGTAGAGGAAGGTTGGAAAGTACCTACGTGTCTATTCAGATCTTGTCACCAAACACGGTTTAAAATGCCTTACTTACGATCCGATTTGTAAAGCAACTTGCAGGAAAGAATGTTATTATTCGGACGCCCGACCAAGGGATTAATAATAATTCGGCTGGCGGATTGCCTACGCATTTTTACACCATCCAATTTGCAGAATCCTGCAAGTTGTCCTGCAAATCGGATGATGAGTAGGGGCTATTAGTCATTACATTACATTAACAGTTGAAAAGAAATAGACATTCTTGAATCTATACAGATATAATATGCTGGGGTGAGTAATTAATTCATCAATCACAATCTTTATCCATTTATAAAGATTGTGATTGTGACATTTAGAAGTGTGTTGTGGGCGTGTCCAAGTTAGCTCATGTTTTCCTTTCTTCTGATGAAATGAATAAAATATTTTCAAATATCATTTTTTTTTTCTTAAACAGAAAATCAATTCCTTTGGGATATCAGAGGCACAGCAGAACGGTCTTAGATATTTATTTATTGGTTTGTGTTTAATTCGTAGAACTCCATTTAATTATTTTTTTTTCAGTTTTAAGTATAGTAAATTTAATAATATTATTAAAAATATTGGTTTATGAAATATATTTAAGTTGGGGTGACCGGATAACTCATCAAAATGACACTTCAACACACGTTTAAAAAGTGATATTAAGTCATGAAAAGTGATGAAATATAAACTAGGTTGAATGGGTTAGGTACACCGAGAAAACTTACTGATATAAAATATTGTTCATTTATTAAAAATCTCTTCAAATTATTCGTATTCTTGGAGGCCGTTAACGAATCAATTGACAGATTTACTAATAAACTTAGTACAAACACGAATATGATATGGCAATGTCGAAACACTTGTTCTTAAAAATTCTAATATTTTCGCATTTCGTCAATATCCAATAACAGGCTGAAAGTACTAATAGTTTATTAGGAAATGGCCTGATATCAATTTTTAATAGTATTTTAATAAATCAGCAATACTCTTTTTTGTTAATGTAAGGTTTTTTTTCATCACTTTTCTTTTTTTTATATATCACTTTTTAAAGGTGAGTTGAATTGTCATTGTTTTCTTTCAAATCGGTATAGACCACACTTCTAGGGGTCATCTGTTCAGTGTTCGATACCGTTTCTCTGGTGACATGGTGACATTAATCTGCTTTTATTGACATTTTTTTAAACATTTTATTCAATCGTATCCTGACCTACCTGCCCGAAACGGGTCAACAAAACTTTTATGGCAGTGCCTGAACTTCGTAAAAACTGGTTAACGTCTGTGTCTCAGAAGTCAAAGGTCGGATGACACAATGTCAGAAAATCAATCTGTTTTGGTTCAAAATCGTTGATAAAAGTTTTAAGGTCGGTATATCCGTTGTTCTTTGCTCTCTACGTAAATACTCGTCTAAGAGAGACACTATTTACGTTCGTCAAGTTGCTCGCTGGTATACGCCCTGGTAAGACAACCTAGTGATACCACACCGCGAAAAATGACTTATATTGAAATAAGAATATCTTAAAATTATTCATAATCCGGTTAAAAACGGGATTGCAGGCCCTTAACGAAGGAATTGATAAGTTTCGTCATCACGATAAACACAGGATATTTATAAATACGAGAACACGTGTTCATAAATATCCTAATATTTTCACATTTCGTCATTCTATATTATCAAAACAAATGCAGGTGCATGCACTCGTGTTCCGATATATTAGAAATTTACAAAAAAATTATCCGGAAACGGTTTGCAATCCTGTTTTTAACCGATTTATCCATAATTTAAAGAGATTTTTAATAAATACTCATTTTTCTCCGTGCATTACTAAAAATTACTGATATACCGGCTTAATATCAGAATTACTCTGGTGAGAGACCACACAGAATCGTAATGTTATTCGAAGTGGCTTTAACTATGTTTAGTGACTAGATCTGAATACAAACAATACTTCTTCCCATCGTTCTTCAACTTCACAAACTTTCTCCGAGTTTGGCTGTCATTGTTTTACTGACTCTTGTGCTGTGTAACATAAAATCTATTTATATAAAGAAGAGTGTCTGTGGCGGGCGGCTTGGATGTGATTTTTATACAAATCTACAGTTTTATTTCGAGTTTGATGAAATTTTGCACACTTCACCCTCAAAGCAAAAGAAAGGTCACTGTCTACATGAGATTTCGAAAAACCGCCCCATGCCCTTTTCCCACCCATTGTATCAGAATTTTGATGAAATTTTGCACACTTCACGTTAATTATAAGAGAAAAATTACTGTCTATGTCTGATTTCGAAAAACTCTCCTGGGCACCACCGGGGACTTCAGCTATCAATTTTACCCTGAGGAATTTGGCGATAGACTAATTTTTTTAGATTTTCATCTTTATGCGTCTAAGTATAAAATAATTATGCTTCTTATCAATTAAAAATCAAAAAAGACTTTATAAATGTAGCTATATAGGTATACGCTTGGCTTTCTTTAAAAGTTGGACTACTGACCTTTAGCTTCTGAGGAACATAAATAATATGTCTTTTAAAATATTGAATCCGTTCATTCAAAATGAAAAGCACAGTTATGATTCGTCCAACGATAGAAGTAGGAAATGTTTTCACCAATCAGCGAAGGAAGGTCTTTGGGCTGACATGGCGGCGTCATTGCTCGCACGTTCTTATTAAGTCTTTTATCTGTTCGTTGAATTAATAGAGACAAGTTTGCGATTTCAGACAGACTGAGAGCCGATACCGCCGCGGACGGACAACGGCCGGAGCGGAGGTTGTGTATTACAAATAGTCATTTGTCCATACATTGGCAAAGGTCGCGACAGTGTATCTTTCGTATCCGCACTGCCATTATAATGCTCGCTCCAACCGAAAACGGATAAATCGTCTCAGTCTAGTTTCGGTTTTTCACTAGTCGAGTTTCCCGCGCAGAACGGAGCTTCGCAATTTTTCCGCCAGGGTCGCATAGATTCAACAGCGCTACTGTCACTTTTGTGTTTCGATTGTGGTTTGATTATGAAAGAAAAATAGTCGTTTTTAAAATGATTTATCAATGATTAAATCCTACGTCAAAATGGCTAGGGGTGTCATTTTTGATGCAATTTATGCGTTAAGTGAACACTTGTGAAATAGTTTAGTTTTTTGTTTGAAGTGTTTGAAAAGTGTTTTATGTGCAAACATGATTTTGATGTGCTTTTAAAAATGTTGGTTTTGTTTCATTTGAATTATTTTCAATTGGTACGTATGATTTTCTGCAAATATTATACTAATTTAACTTGTAGAATTCCGCTGCATGCAAAGGCTCTTTTAAAAGGCTCTTGATTTCAACTTAAATATCTAAAGGCGACAACTATTTAAGTCTGTGGTTTGAGTAAGCATGCACAAAATGGGTTTTTAGTTTGTTAGTTTCGGTTATTTTAATAATTTATTGGTATTTCCCAACCTTCAAACTTATCTTTGAATGAGAACAAATAGAACTAATTGTTGCATCTTTTACCATTTCCCCCGACATAATTAGTTGAAACAAGTGCTATTTATATTTTTTAACTTATTTAAAATTGTAAAAAATACGAACTGACGCAATTTTTTTTAAATATTTATCTTAATTATTAACAATATAAAAACGTAAGAATAAAACCATTTCTACCAAGTGTATATCAATGTTCGATTAGATTTCTATTATTAAAGAGGAAGTAATTAGGTTACTTTATCTAATAAAAGTAATTTTATTAGATAAAGTAACCTAAAAGTAACTTACAATTAAGAGTTTTACGCAATGTTGTTAATACTTAATATCTTTATTGCTTCAGGGCTTAAAAGCCTATCATACTACATATAGAGACACGATCAAAAATTTACCTTTCAAATGAAAACCGTTAGTAAACTATAAAAATCATTAGTGATTCGGATTTACATCTGTCAAAAATTTAAACAAAATAAATACAATGTGAAATATAGAAGTATTATTAAAATTTTGGTACCTATTTTATCGCTTGTCTAAATTGTACCGAAAAACTGTACCGATTTTTAAAATGAAAAGTGCACGTGAACGTGAATAATTTTACGCAGTAAATCACATCACGCACATCATCACAGAGAACTAAAATTAGTATGTTTGTTGATTATTATCTTCGTTTTTTTTAGTTTCTCCTCTCAAAAATAACGCTTTACGTAAGGAACAGTATTCTCGGGTGTTTTATCTTTTATATTTGGTAGGCGGGTATGGATAACGTCGCCCCGGGAATTATTTATTGTCAAACCATTACTCCTACCATAGGCCACCCCAGGTGGTTTGCTACGTTTGGTGACTTATGCCCGGGTTCACGGGGTGAGGTCTGTCTAGGTCTTGGCGGCGTATACGATTGCCCACCTACTGCGTGGCGGGTCGGATCTGTAGAGAATGGTTGAGGGTGACATTTTGACCTCTTCAGCCGGACTCTCTCGAATCATCGCCTTGTACCGCAGTGGAAGGGATGGATTCACACGTCCGACACTCCTGGACCCATTAAACCCCAGATTACTACCCATTCCTGATATCTTCATCATTTTTTGCTTCCTAGAACTTCCTTACGAAGCTGGCGCAGTCCCCGAGGCATTTTTTTCCTCTGGGCCTCTTGTGTTGAGCTGATTTTAAATATTATCACATGCATGTTTTCGTAATAAAAAAATTGCAATTTATCACTTTTAATTTTATAATGTTCACTGTATCATCTCTTTGGAATGTTGAAAAGGTCTTATCTGAGCGATTTATTATATTATTATTTTTTTACGTGAAGGTGTGTCAATATCCATTGTGATTTTGAAGGCCAAATACAATCAAATAAGTACGTCAGAATTTTGATTAGATTCCATTTATTCTTAAAATAGTACCTACATTTTTATTTTAGGTGATATTTAATCGCTGATTATTTGAACACGGTAATTATTGTAAAGCGTAATATTATGTATCTTTTATGGCTATACAGGGTGTATCGGCACGTACCCGAACATATTTAACCAGCTATTCCTCGGCACATTTGGAGTAAAAAATGTTATGAGCACTTTGCTGTCCGGTAACATTTTTTTCAATAAAAAAAATAAATAAAATCCACACTCCGTCAATGTCATTGGCATTGTTTCTCGTGTTCAACAGCTGTTATTAGCAAGTGTGTCAAAAATCTTCTTCGCTCTTTCATACACACTAAATAATAATAGTTAAAAATGAGACGAATGGTGCCATGCCATTTCGTTTTGATTGTAAAACGCGCCAATGTAGGTACGTACGTAAATTATTCAACTAAACTCGAATAAAATATTGCTAGATGGGTTTTCAAACTTTGACAAAGGATAAAACAGTGGTGGAAATGTGGTGAAAATATGAATAGTAAATTTTTGTTAAAAAAAATGTTACCGGATAGCAAAGTGGCCATAACATTTTTTACTCCAAATGTGATAAGGAATAGCTGGTTAAAGTTTGTCGGGTACGTGCCGATACACCCTGTATAATATATGTATTATTTATAGATCGATGTGTACACCTATTGGTGACAATAGATAATGAGGTATCTTGCACTCTGGCCAACGACTCTTACGTTCCGCTCAAAGAGTAATTATTGATTATTCGTTATACAAAGGGTCATTTATTTTTAAATTGACATAATAATGTATTATTATTATTTCTATGACTTGTGAAATGATTTGCCGGTCTCTGTGTTTCCTCCCTCCTTCAACTTGAATTTCTGCAAGATCTAGAGATTTGTTTGTTTAGTGTGAAACCGTACTAGAATCCTAACTGATCCCAACCGTCTGGAGCAAGGGAGACTATGGCATCCCCAATTGGGGTATGTTGTGAGGGGTGACCGGATAACTCATCATAATGACAATTCAACACACCACAACCACACAACACAACACACCACACGTGATAAACAAGTGATGACACAAAAACTAGATTTAATAGGTTACATAAATAAGGTTTATATATAACTTTTTTTTCATCGTTTTTAACGATGTGTTGAATTGTAATTTTGATGAGTTATCATGGAACCATTATTAAGACATTCTGTTATCTAACCTAGTTCGAACTTTTTTTTTTGTTTCGCCACAAATTAACCCCCCCAGCGTTTGATGGTCATAATATATGACCGGGCATATATCATAAAAGTATTTTTATCTTTTTATCATTCTGAAAAACTAAAAAAAAATGACATTAGAAAGAGAAATAATAATTCTTTCCAGTTTGCCTCAAATATTTACTCGAATCCAAGAATAAAATCGTAAAAATAGCCATAACGAATAATTCATTTAGAACTTTAAAAATTATTTCTTTTTTTTTTCATTACATGAAAGAGATAAAAGTGAAGGTAAAATTATCTTAAAAATTCCACAAACAAAACGAACGTATTTTCGAAATATCGAGTTCTCTTAATTTTTCTATTATTGGAGTAAAAAAATGTGGTTAGCATAGACATATGAATATTAGAATAGAATATGTCTGTGGTGGTTAGCGTTTTTGACCATATTTTTTCATTTTATATTAAAATTTTATTATTTTAAAATAGTAATGTTTATTTTAAATGCATACACCGGAAATATAATTTTATCTTGTTTCCAAAACAGTATTTGTTTAGCGGAAAATTATAAAATAATATGTATATAGCGCATTTGAAATAAACAGAAAACATTTTAAACTGTACAAAAGTGATGAAATTACTGGAGGATTAAAATAAAGCATTTTTTACTCGTTTTTTTATCCGGCTTATTTAAGTTTATTGACAATTTGTAAGACATTGATTAACTCCTCAGGTTGAATTGTTCGGTTTTGAGAACAAACAGCTATTACCCGCAGAGTCAATCTTTTCGCTTTTCGGAAGAACTCATATGGTCTCATGGTCGTTTTGTCTCCCTTGCCGTCATAGTTAGAAATATAAACTAAACGGTGTTAGAAAGAGAAAACACCAAGCTTTATATTCAAATATAGAAGTTAACCACAGAATAATTAAAATGCACACCTTTATATATGAAACTACAAAAAAGTGAGGCGGCAGTAATGTTTGTAATACATTTGTCTCATAAAATTGTGTTTTGTATTCATTATCAGTAATTTTCGTTCAGTATTTAGTCGAAAAAAACGTGAGCCATTTTTTAAACTTAAAGTTTGATTTGAAAATTTTAATATTTAAAAAAAATATTTGTTTATTTTTAATAATAACCTTGTAAAGCGTATTTCATCACTTTTCAAAAACAGATTTAAGTTTTCGGATACGTTCAGAAATATTCCATTTATTTGGATTTTATTGAAAACCAGATATACTCACATCTTTAAAAAATATAACGGTTGATGTGCCAGAGGCCTAAACGGTTATATGGAAATAAATCAATGCGATAAGTAAATTCAAAATATTTTATATGGAATTATTTAATGCCTTGTTTTTTCCCTTGTCTTCCACCTCCTTACTCTCACCTCACTCTTTCCTCACCCCCGCTTGGGACGACCTGTATGTTTTTCTCTTGTCTTTCACCTCCTCACTCTCACTTCACTCCTGATAGATTTTAAAATATTATTCATAAACGTCGTTAAATTCTAAACAATTCGATTACTAAATCATTATAAGACTGCCTTTTGCAAGCCGTATTTGGAATATATTTTAATTATTCTCTTCTCTACTAATATTTTTTTACCCATGTGTTGTTTTTGTTCATATTCTTTTGAAGCGAAAAAACACTGTTGAGGTGCGTAAAGCCTATTGTGAGGCCGTATTTAATAAAACTACAACCTCCGTATTATTGTATTCTCTTGATATTATTATTACTTGACCACGAAAGTGAGAAGCCTTAGTTGTAACATATTTCCGTGCTGTTTCAATGACGGCGAAAACATTTTGTATTAGTGATGGGCGAAATCGAATAATGTTTCGAATTTATTACTCGACTCCTACCGAGATTGTCATCTCCAAAGTTTCTAACCATAAAATACGTTTTCCTCGTCACCTCCTCACTCTCACCTCACTCTTTCCTCACCCCCGCTTGGGACGACCTATATGTTTTTCTCTTGTCTTTCAACTCCTCACTCTTTCCTCACCCCCGCTTGGGACGACCTATATGTTTTTCTCTTGTCTTTCAACTCCTCACTCTTTCCTCACCCCCGCTTGGGACGACCTATATGTTTTTCTCTTGTCTTTCAACTCCTCACTCTTTCCTCACCCCCGCTTGGGACGACCTATATGTTTTTCTCTTGTCTTTCAACTCCTCACTCTTTCCTCACCCCCGCTTGGGACGACCTATATGTTTTTCTCTTGTCTTTCAACTCCTCACTCTTTCCTCACCCTCGCTTGGGACGACCTATATGTTTTTCTCTTGTCTTTCAACTCCTCACTCTTTCCTCACCCCCGCTTGGGACGACCTATATGTTTTTCTCTTGTCTTTCAACTCCTCACTCTTTCCTCACCCCCGCTTGGGACGACCTATATGTTTTTCCCTTGTCTTCCACCTCCTTACTCTCACCTCACTCTTTCCTCACCCCCGCTTGGGGCGACCTACATGTTTTCCTCTTGTGTTACACCTCCTCACTCTCACTTCACTCCTGATAGATTTTAAAATATTATTCACAAACGTCGTTAAATTCGTCCAAACAATTCGATTACTAAATCATTATAAGGCTGCCTTTATACTCGTAAGTAAAATTTACGACCTACGTAAGTTTTTGATAAGTTATTCACAGGAGCGCTTACATATTCATCCAACTCATGGTAATTAACGTTCACTCGTAATTGTATTGCAGTAAGATGGCTTCCTGTCAACAACGATTTGCTGCTGTCAAATTCACGCGATTTTGTCAATGAAGACGAAAAGGCCCAAGGCCAAGTTGGCTCGGGAGAAACAATTCTCCACGAGCTTTTAGTTCGGTGAACGGCGGAATTGAAAGGAGTTATTTAATTTTATCCGGATGGCAGCCAGATGACAGCAACCGACTTTGAATTCAAATACGTCATGTTATAAAGAGAAAAATTGATATTAGAATCGATTGGACCGATAATTAAAAAGAAGGATGCTCATTTTTAGAAACCTTTGTTCCACCCGATTTTTATAATTGATTCTTCGGTTTTTGTAATCAGAAAACTTTCGGTTTACATTAGTTTTCGTTACCTAGTGCTTATTTGAGTTTAATCTATTGTTTTCGAGAGAACTATGTAGTACTATCCACTTATCCTAATCAGATTTTGGTTCATATACTAAAACTACTAGTTTTTGTAGGAAGCAAATCTTTCAAATTTAATTTTCGGCATCTGGCATCGGCGCGTTTAGGCACTATTTCTTACGGTAAGCGTCTCAACTTATCAAACTGACATGGCTGTAAGTTCGCACGGACGTGATTATACCTCTCAAAAACTTAACGCCTCTAACGACTATAGTGAGAGACTTAAATTGGTATTTTGCCATAAGTCACTGGTGTAAGGGCAGCTTAATGAATAATATTATTATTGTGAATCTATGACTAATTCTTTCGAATAAATTAGAGTCGATTATTTCGAAACGGATATCCCGATAAAGTCCATATATTATGCAACTAGTTTGTATATGCAATTTATGTGATTTTAATTGGTTGAATTTGAATTTCAATTCAAATCAATCATTCTCTTACTAGTAGTACTTAATCGGGATTGACCCATTTTCACGTTACGTAAATAAATTACGTACATGTTTGTTTGTTTATTTTCAACTGAACGTTGCATAATCTCTCGTTATACGAGTATGTATTGCGTTAATACATTTAGGTTTTTTTTTTATAAACTGAATGTTTTTCAACAATCATCGAATGAATTTTATTCTATTGTGCCAGCTTGTACGTGAGAACAATCAGTAGAATATACGCAGTTATGCAGATTTTCATCTCTTCAGCGATAAACAATAAAATGTATTGTTTTTTTTTCAAATAAAGACACTCACGTGTTACGAATAACATGACAATGTGTTAATTGCACCTATTTTTTCACATTTGCACGGGCGGCCCTGAGGGAAAAAATACCTCGGGGCCTACGTCATCTTTGGGGATGCTGTGTTGAATGAAAGACTGGAAGGGTTGGGGTAGAAATAGGGTATGAGCGGTTGAGTCTAGCAGCCGCCGCCAAGGCCTAGACTAACCTCACCCCATGAACCCGGGCACCCCTGCTAAGTCACCAAACATAGCCACCACTTGGGGTGACCAATGGCAAGGGTGTTGGTTATCCAACAAATGATTACCGGGGCGGCGGTACCCATACCCGCCTCCCAAATTGTTCCATCATTGATAAGAAATTGACACACGATGCCTGGATGGAAACCTAACGCTTTGAACCACTCGGCTAATAGCTGAAATAAATCTGCTGATATTATATTTTTTTTTAAATTGACCGCTACTCCACTGTATATTATTTATTTTTTAAATAGGGCGACGAACCTTATTGCCATTATTGGCTTAAATTATAATATGTGACCAATGAAATGTTACAACATCGGCCTTGGCGTAGAACAAACAACACGTCCAATAGTAATTAATATCTAATCCCACTTGACCTTTGGTGACACAACCTTCAAAGTGATTTTATGATGATGATTCACCTTGGAAACCGTCTATGTAAAAGTTTGCCACTTTACTTGATTCGTGTACGAGTTCAAATAATGTACCAACGTATTAATACTTTAATAAATTGTGCACTGTGGAAAACAATGTCACTCCACTCCGTAGAATACCTCCCCTCCCCCAGTCTGCATAGAATTTAGCATGCATCGCTACTCTCTAGGGCAGCTCAAAACAAAGGCTTTTTTATTAAATTGTTACAGAGTTCTCTTACCCTATACTACTACTACTACCACCTGGCTTCGCATGATTTGGCGTTAACCCCTCATTCTAATTTGTTCGGTTTTGCGAACAAATAGCTCTTATTTGTAGAGACAATTTGTTCGATTTTATGAACAGCTTATATATAAAGTGTTGGAAAGAGAAAACACTACACCTTATATTCTAATCTAGAAGAATTAAAATGTGCACCTCCATGAAATTTCTATAAGAATAAATTATGAAACTTTGTGAATTTTATATGAAACGACAGTAAAGTGACGTGACAATAATATTTGTAATACTGATATTATCGTTGGTTTGTTTATTTATTTTTTATTTATTTATTATAAGAACTTTTTGAACATTTATACATATTTTTGATAATTCATCCGCCATGCTAGGGATGTCCCTGTGTTATGGCGGGTGATATTTACAGATTGGATTTATAAAATAAGTTAATTATAAGTTATAAAGTTATGCAATTTAGATTAAAATATAAGTTAATTAGATTATACAATTAAATAATAAGTAAGTAATAAAACTATACAAATTAAATTAAATTAAAAGTTATTAAATTATACAAATTTAATTGCATTACAAATATTAAAATCATGGTTTCTAAATGTATTTATAGTAATAAAAATAGTATTAAATATTAATAATAATTGATAATTAGTTGATAAAATTATAATATAATTTAATTTATGTACCAATTTTAATATATTGTGGTCTCCAAGTGAACTTATCCATTTTGATATTAGTTTTTTAAATTTATGGGGTTGTGTTTCGGTTTTTAAGTTTTCAGGGAGAAGGTTAAATATTTTGGGAGCTAGGTACATGAAATGTCTTTGAGCTGACGTGGTATGTAGTGTAGGTACGTTGTAGTGTCGGTTGGTTATTGTTCTGGTGGTGTAATTGTGGTGTACGAGGGTTTTTTTCTTATATTTGTACAAAAAATGCATTAGAGTAAATTTTATGTGGAGTTGCCGTATGTTTAAGACATTGTATTCAGTGAAGAGTCGAGTGGAGGAGTATCTTGTCGGTCGCTTGTTGATAGTACGTATTATCGTTTTTTGGGCTTTTTGTAATGGATCAATAAGATAATGTGCACAACCGCCCCAAATTATGATGCCATATGCTAATTGGGATTGGCAGAGAGCATAGTAGACTGTTTTCATTATTGTAGGAGTAAGGATATTTCTCAATGTTCGAAAAACATAGCAGAGCTTGCGAATTCGGGGAGTTAGGCTGGCTTGTAGTTTATCAATTCAAAATTTTTTTTTTGGACAACATCGATTTTTCCCTTAAGGTCCGTCTACACGCAGCGACTTGCATGCGCAGTCAGTTTGTATGTGCAAAAGTCGCAATCGTTTGAAGTATATGCAAGCCATTTACGAATTTTACAGTTTTGCCGTCTTAACGTATTTTCTTACTTGTGCAATTTAGATCAACATACTATACTAATAGATAATTATTAATTACTTAAATTTTTGTACAGCTAAACTGTTAAAACTCGTAAATATAATTATTATGTATATTTATTTACCAGAACTTCAATCACGCATTTTCACAAAAATGCTGGCCACTTAGAAAAAACCTTAAATTTTCGAGGGATGTGGCACTTTACGAGTATTGCCACTTCTTAAAAGTGTCAGTGGTGATACCAGCAACAAAAATAACGAAGAAATGGCCATCATATCCAAGTTATTTAGAATTAGAGACAACGTAAACATAAAAATCAGGAAATATTGGAACTGTCCCTATTAATATGGCAACCCAATTATTAATGTTTAAAATATGTCTATCTCAATTATTAATGTTTCTTTTTTTGTGACTTTATTGAAATATTTAAAGAAAGATTATGTTTGCCAAACAATGTACATGTTTATATGTTTATAAAACTATTAGCACACACGAAGATGTGAGCTAACTTAAGATTAATAAATAAATAAACCCACTGTACATGCTTATTTGTGCAAGTGAGATTGAGCGTCATTTAGCGACTGCTTATATTTTTTATTTAACATAATAATAGCGCAAGAACATTAAAATCGTCAATATCTTTATCGTCGCATGTTTCTAACGTATAAAAATAAATCACTTACTGACAATTCTCTCCGGTTAATGGCCTCATGTGATTATTTGCAACAATTTTTCAGACGCTTTTCCATACTTTGTTATAAAACTTGTTTCAATTTTGGTGGCGGGTTTGGGTAGCGCCGCCCGGGGAACCATTTATTGGATAACCAACACCTCTGACATAGGTCAGCTCAAGTGGTTCGCTACGTTTGGTGCTTTAGCAGGGGTGCCCGGATTCATCGGGTGAGGTGTGTTCACGATGCGTCTGCTCACCAGCTACGTGGCATGTCAGTTCGGGATAGGCTGGTTTAGGGCGACCCTTTCACCTCTCCAACTAGTCTCTCGACCCATCGCCTTGCGCCGCAGCGGGAGGGATAATCGTACGTCCGTCACTCCTGGACACACTGACCTCTAGATTCCCACCCTCCTCGCATACCTTATTCCTTCCTTTTCTTAAAAATACCCTCTTACACAGCCTCCCCAAAGATGACATAGGCTCTGAGGGAAATTATTTTCCTCAGGGCCTCCTGTGTAATGTAAAATTTAAAAAAAACAACCGCTTGTACATACAATGTGTAGACATACTTACACAAGTCCTTACAACAACTTAACAATCACATCACTAGGGACAGGGACTCAAGGGTAACTGCATTCTCTACGATTGCATAACTTAACTCCTAAATCGGACACTGAAGTATTTTAATTAAAAAATTTCATCCACCCGAATTCTTTGGAATTCTGTTATTTAGTGATTCTAATACAAACGCCTTTCGTGATTGAATCGTTCGGTATTCTATCTCTCTTTCATTAAATCTTCGATCGCCTGACTTGACTGTGCATCGTCGAATGTATTTTTACCTTTTGGCTACCGCTAGTGACCTGTAACCTTAGTACGTAATTAATCTACTATGGACGCAACTCTGTAGTTTTTCATTGAAGAAATTCGGTAATAATTGTTTTCTTTGTCTTGAAAGGAAAACCTTTGCCAGATTCTATACAAAATTTTCATTCTTCGTTTGACCGTTATGGTTCATAATATAAGGTTATAAACCGATTCGTAATCGACTTTTTATGCCTTTCTTTTCAAAGATATCGAAGTACGAACCCAAAAATTACGCTCATCACATTAAGATAGATATTAATTGAGTGTTTAGTCAGTTTGTGGTGGTAGAATTTTTGATTGGTTAAAATCAGTATTTATGTAAATAAAAAAATGGATTTTCTTGTCGTCGTTATGTATTTCTAGTCGCCGTGTAATGTCGCCGTGGTTGTTCAATCTGTACATGGATAGTTGTATGCAAGAATTGAAAGAGGGTGGGATTGGACGTTAAATTGAGTCATCTGAAAGTATGCTGCCTGTTGTATGCTGATGATGTGGACCTGATTTCTAACAGTATGAAAGATCTACAGTCTCGTGTCTATGACGAACGGATTATGTATAAAGAACGAGTTGATGTTGAGTGTAAGAAGGTCTAAAGTCATGGTGTTTAAAATAGAGAGTACGAAAACAGTATGCAATATAGTTGTGAATGATTAATACTTTGAGCAGAAGGATGATTTTGTGTATTTGAGAAGTATGATTACGAGGGTAACCGGTTAACTCATCAAAATGACAATTCAACACACCTATAAAAAGCGTATAAAGTTATGAAAAGTGATGAAACAAAAACTAGGTTAAATAGGTTACATGTGTAACTATTTAACCTAGTTTTTGTTTCATCACTTTTAATGATTTTTTATCACCTTTTAAAGGTGTGTTGCATTGTCATTTTTCGGGGTTGTGTAAAGTGAATGAACACGATCAAGTGAACTAGATACTTGAGTTGGGCCATGTCAAGAGTCGGAATTGCAGAAGAGTATGTATGAGACGATGTATGAATGTGAATAAAGCAAAGAATGTTAATTAGAGGTCCGTCCTCTCTGCCTACCCCTGCAGAGAGAGACAACGTGATGGTTAGCTAGTTAGTCTTATTTATAAAATTACTGGAAAAAGCGCATACAAATATGAAATGTTTAAATTAATCACGTACATAATTTTTTTGTATATTCTCAAGAATTCAAAAATGTTAAGACATTCTGAATATTTAAAAAGATTAGACAGTTTGTTAAACCATTCCTGTTCTCAGTTTATCAACAAATCATGTTATACCAGAAACGTCTTAATGTTTTGATATGTTTTCCGTGAACCCTGATGTCTGGTCTGTGATGGTCAGTGTCAATGTTTTTTCGAGATAACGATACACAACATGCAAACAAAGAGGAAATAACTTGCAGTGGGAATGGGGTCACTATCCCTTCGGCGATATCGCTAGCAAATTACCACATATTTGATGTAAAATAATAATATCATTATTGAAGACGAAGATATTACTAATAAACCTAAACGAAAGAGAACAAGACACTAATAGACAATTAAAGAATAATGGTCACAACTAGGAATCAACCCCAGGATCTCTTGTCTTACCTGGACAGCGTCTTAACCACTCGACCATTGGAACCATTTGTTGATCTCATATTGTAATTCAGAATTAAAATATCATCTTGCAACTAACTTTTGACTAATTTTTTTAAATGAACACACGTAGGAATTTAATTTCATAGACAGATGCGCCAGTGTTGCCTGCGTATGTAAATTTTCATTATCAATATCTATCCGGGTATCAACAGCGCGAACGTGCTCGGGAAATCGTAATATAATCATCGGTAGTTACGCCTCTCTATCGGATATTGTAAATTTATCAATTTCACTGTACAAGACCTCCTTATGGCTTCATAGTCCACTAGTATAGTATACTTATTTATTTATTTCTAGAATAGTTTTGCGTTTGCTGATATTTTCTACAAGACATTGCTACTGGTGTAACAATTAGCTTTAATCTCAACAACTTTTCACGCAGGTTTTTTTCACGTAACAAAAGGTGGATAAAGATCTTGTTAATTTTGAGGATATAAAGTAAGCAACATTAGTTAATTTTGCTTAACCCTACGTAATTAAAGTACGTCATAATTGTATTATTAGTTACTAGTTGATATAGTAGTATAGACTCCATAATGTTGTAATTAGTTATACTGGAATATTAACTACCTACCAGCTATCCTAATAAGGCATAGGATTAAGTTTAGGGTAAGATTACATCGATTACTATTCTATTCTGTTAATTAATTATCTTTAGAATTAGAACGACATTGTTCAACTCATGAAATAATATAATTTATGATATTTGGACAGAGATAAATGAGGTTTTTTTAATGTACGTAACATTTTGGAAAGGCTGTTGACGTATTTATCGTGACAAGGGCAGAATTTGGCGAAGGGTGAAAAGTTAATTCAACTGAAGAGAAAACGTGTTTTTGTTTATGCTCCATAAAACACAAAAATGTTTATTATATTTATTTACCTTTGAAAATATTCTGATCCAATAAAATTGGGTTGGAGAATGTCGCAAAATAAATTGTTACATAATGTAAGGGAAACTTTTTTAAAAAACGTTATGCAATGAATACAATGCCAAATGTAATTCTGAGAAAAACGTGATATTTGTTGCCAATTTTTTTTCCCTTTTAAAACTGAATAAAAATATACTAATTTATATGTTAAATAAGACTGAAAAATGTAGAGAAGATCGTGTGAGTAATGTGAAGATCCGCAAAGAATGATGTAAGCGTAATGAGTAAGATTAAGAAAGGTACGCTCAGACAGTTTTGGCATGTAGAGCGAATGAACAAAGAAAGAAGAATATATGACACAAATGTGAATCATAGAAAAATTCGGGGACTCGCAAAGAAAACATGGCACGATCGAGTCAGCCAGATACTTAAGTTGGGCCATGTCGAGATTTCAAGAGTCAGAATAATGGAAGATTATGTATGAATGTGAATGAGTCAAGGAGTGTGTGTTAAGACAGAGTTGTTTGGGGGTCCGTCCTCTGTCTATTCCTGCGGGGTATAAAATAGATATATCTTTGCCTTTATATAGAACGATAATAGAATAGAAAGTACGTCTTTGACAGATTAAAAATATTTTCACATGAACGATGCATACTGATGTTTTTTTAAAATATATTTTAACTAGCTGAAGTCCCTAGCGCTGTCCGTGTGTTTCGCAGATTTTGTCGAAATTACGTTTAGATAGTGACCTTCAAGACCTTGTAATTTGTACAAAAACTGTATATTTGTATAAAAATCAAATCCATGCCGCTCACCCGCCACATGAATATATGAATAGAAGATAGAAAGATATTTTGCCTTTGGATGAAGTAATTTTAATATCTCATCCCCTTGCTTAAACATTTTTAGCTTACTCAAAAAAAAATTACCCATTCAAATAATTTTATAAGAAAGCATAAAAGTTAATCAAGTGAAACTGTCACAGATAATTTTAGCTATAAAACTGTATTTTTTTAAAGTTCGTTCCTTTACGCATTCATTGTTAAAATATTTTTTGTAGTAGTTTGCATTTATATTTTTATTGAGTAATTTATTTTTTTATTTGTATTATACTCAAGCGAAACGATAGGAAAACCTTCAATTTAACTAAAGCATACATCTTGGTTTTCATAATTTACACCAATCGTTATAAAGATTAATCAAAATAGTTATTTGGCATTAAGCTTCACTTTAATGGTCTTTCTTCAGTCAGACAATAATTTCTTTCAGGAAGCTTTCCGATTTCGTTCTGCCACTTTCTATGAGCCGGTAATTTGCTTTTGAAGATGGCCTGTTTTAGCCTTACTGCATTGCTGCTTGAACCCATGATACACCTTAGGAGCCAGGAATACATGGAAACGTTGTCCAAACGATGTGTTCATTTTTGGTACTATCATCCTTTGTTCTGATCTTAGTCTTATCATGTAATTGTGATCTACAAGACTATGAAGCTTGGGATTGTTCGTATAGTACATAATGAGTGTAATTTAAACCCGAAGGCCTTTCGCTTATTGGGTCTTTTACGGGTAAGTACCTACGTAAGAACTAAAAAGGTGCCTGGTTGGCTCGTGCATTCTTTCTTATTACTCCCTTGATCCAATTCTTCCTTCTTGTCCTCTTTTCGTTACGTTTTAATACGCGTCATACCTTCTTCTATGCCCTGGTTACTGTTTAGAACACGTCGGAACCTCGTGCGGGCAACAATGAAGTCAATATTCATCTTTAGAACACTTCGGAACCTCGTGCAGGCAACAATGAAGTCAATATTCATCTTTAATAATATTTCTGCTGTTTTTTGTTTGCTTTAAAAATCCTTGTGAAATTCTTTTCACTTATGAACTGCTGCCTTTTTTGTACAAAACTTAAATTCGGATTTGAGGCTAAAATACCGAACCAAACTGAATAACTGATTTTTGGTATATTACGGCAAGTATTCAAAAACGTTTTGAGCAATCGGTTGCCGTAATGTGCCAAATTTATAGAACCATGGGATAAATCTAGGCGGATTCATTGTCTTTACAGCATTAATCATTATTTTTTTGTTAATGATAAACTAATGTTTAAAAACAAGGTTTTTATACATAGCACAAAGGGTAACGAATTATTATAAGCAAGTAATTAATGCTTATAATATTTTTTTATCCTTGGGGCTATGCATAAGTCAAAATATTTTACCTGTAAATGTAGATATAATCTTTTTCGAGGCCATATAGTGGGAAATTCAGCACTTACAAAGCCTTTCCTACAAAAATAAATTTGGTTGTTTGGATTTTTTAAACTGTTTTTGCTTGCAGTGTAAATAAAATATTGTAAACTAGACAAAGCATACTCATATGTAAAGCATTTAAGCATTAAAATGAATCATCAACATAAAAAAGTTTTTTTTCATCTTTGAGGATTTAAAAAAAAAGCGCAAGTTGCGCCACCTTACGTAAAATGTCAAAATAATACAAATAAATAGTAGTATATCTGTGTGTAAGGATATAATGGCCAATGATTCCAGAGATAGCCTCATTTTTAATGTCAGTGCCATACAAATTTTTCTTAAAAAAATGATAACTCCTCCATTTGTACACGCAATTGCTTCATGCGAAATTTTATAGCATAGTAATAATCAGCAGAATCCATTTCTAGCCAAAAAAATACCCTTGAAAATTCAAGTCTCTATGTCTATGAAAGGCGATTTTCAGCCCACTGTGCGTCGGCCGCTGTACGTAGCGTTTGACAATTAGTTCTGTTACTACGCGCGAGCCATTGAATTACGCGATAGTAAGAATTAAGAGGCACGGGCCTCGCTGGCGTGTTCCAGGTTCCCCAGTTACATTTATGTAAATATAAAAATGTGAAATAACCTGATTTAAATAATGCCTACCACCTTTTCCGAGAAAACTCACTTGTTTATGGTACTACTGCAATAAATAATATTAATTTTCTGGGGCACTCTATTGTTAAGATTTTACGATATTAAATAATGTGTATGGCACAATGCAGTTGCAGTTCAAGCATCCAAGTTCTACGCATATCTTGTATAAATTGCATAGTTTACGCCACGATACCAACTGCATTAGGGCATTAGGGTAATGCATTACGAATTCAAAATAGTATGTTTTTGGTTTGATAATTTGATCGCTTAGAAATATTTTAGATTGCACATTAAGTAGAACACACCTTGGACATTGAAATAATTGAGGTTTTTTTGTTATATGTATTTTTATAGGCCCAGATAAAAATAAAGTATCAGTATATAATAAAGTATTATCCTATAAAAACTGTTTTAGAGTTTAAAATCTCCTACTTCTGAACCCCTTTTCAGTTATGGTTTTATTGCATAACGTGGGAAATTAAGTTCTTTAGCAAATTATCGTAAAACTTTTAAATATTTTTACCTGGATTTCGCTAAATAAAATAAAAAACACTCTTTGGCGATGTTAAACCTTTTCACAATTTACAGAGTGTTATTGTTAGCAACCCGATTCCAAATACACGACGTGGTGCATCGCCTTAAGCTGAAAAAAAATTAATTAAATGGATGGGTGTGATTTTTTTTTTCTTTTTGTTTTTAATTTTCTTTTTATTTCAACTAAAAGAGAAAGTACAATGTCCTCCACGCTAGGAGTTCATCTGTGTTATTAAGGATTTTTCAATGGGTACTCTATTAATTTTACAGGTAGATTTAGATTAATAATATTAAAGGCGGAAACAATTAAATATATTATAGTAATTTAAACAAATTGCAATACAAATAAAAATATGGTATTAAATATTATGAAATAATTATAATTGGAGGATGGTAGCCAGTACCATATATGTTTTAAAAAAGGGTTATATGTTTTAAAAAAGGGATACCAAAGGGTTTTGCGTTATCCTTGAAACATCAGGATTCTAATGACTAATCTCTTTGAGCAGAATCCTTCCCGGAATGGGTTTTTGGGAGATTATCCCTATTATATTATGAATTGTTTTTGTTGAATATGCTTTGCAAAATAAAATAAAATATTTACCATAATTAATTTACAGCTCTGAAATATATATCTTGTTTAGCTACGCATTTATAGTAAATTATACGATCCACTAAATTAACCTCTCGAGCGCTGCCATGATCAATAAACAAATAATTTCTTTAAACTATTCTGGGGAAACCACTTATGGTAGATTATATACTATTTTTAAAATTATATGAACACATTATCTGGTAAATGGTACAATTAACGAAAATATAATTTTGCAAAAAAAAACAAATAAGTTATAACGAACATACTGGCGGACTGCAAAAAATTAGCGTCGGCTGTTCCAAGAGTTAATAAACATTTTCGTTAGTTTATTTCACATTCTGAATATTTTCCTGAAAATCAGTTCTTAAATATAAATATTTATGATTCAGTGTTTTTTGAAGTTCTGTGTAAATATTAATACTTACATGTATCCATAGACAGATTGTTCCAAACCTTAATAACACGGTAATTTTCGCATTTCGCGTTTGGTTGCTAACTACACGTTTCTTCAATTAATATTTGTAATGTCATTGACCCGGTCTGTTTTTGGTTGCATTGAAATCCGGCCAATCCGATTATGAGTTCCTTATTTGCTTTGGTAAATCGATATTTCGATTTAAAATATTCCTCCGATATTAAAACATGATATGATATGCAAATGGGTATTACTGCTTTTTTACATATCCGTTACGCGACAGATCGATATTTGTCAAATCAACCAGACTGTCAACAAAGTCCGCTATCTCCGTCTTAAAACGATCATAATACGTTCCTATTCCTAGGGGTCAGGCGGTTTAAAAATCTGACAGCTACTGATACTGCCGTATTACGGCTGGTACACGCAATACGCGTGCGCGTGATTATGGGTAACATTATCTACTATCCCGTTCTTATCCGTCTGTATTATCGATTATGAGTAAGACTGAATACGTATTCTTCGTGCAAATTTGATAATCAACGTTATTCATAAATCATAAATATTTAATTTGTTATTGCAGGTTTTACGCCAGACACGACGGATCAACCTTAGGAGAACAGGTTTCGGATTTTTCTGAAGCATTATAGTAACTATTCAATGGCTTTGCACTGCATTTTCAAATCTGCATGCTTATTAGCGTCAAAATATTATGATGCGGCTCTTTTTTATTATTCCTCTCTTATTTATTAATCCCATTGTATGAATTATTTGACTAATTGAAAATTTTTCATGCTTGGATTCATCAAGTGCAATCGATTACCTCAGTTTATTTTATCATTTCTCCTTACAACATCTGTGAATTCATTTTTGTATGGTTCATCTATATTAACAATAATTGTCAGTACAATACCATCAGCGTAGTAATTGAAATTAATTAATCCATGTCAATATGTGTTTACGCTTCCGCGAGAGTAGTTAATTATTAGAGTGTGATTTGAATATCATTAGGTTATTGTACCAAAAGAACATCAAATCAATACATTCGTAAAAAGTAACGTGATAATTTTTATTTATATTTTATTTGTTTATTTATTTATTGTACGACAGATTATTCATCCAAAACGCTACAATGTTCTTATTCTGATATTCTCAACATATGGGGAGAATAAATAACCCCTCAGGATAATTTGTACGGTTTTGGGAACAAGTAGTTATTACCTGCAGAGTCAATTTGTTTGTTTGTGGGAACAGCTCATATGGTCTCATAGAATTCGTTGTGTCTCCATTAGTGTTATTGTGAGTAATTATTAAGTTTATATTAATATCTATGAGCACCTCTATGAAACCAAAGGTTCCGACCGCAATTAGGGAAAAATTTATGAAACTTTGTGATTTTTTTATAAATAACTTTTATCTTAAACTATGAAAAAGTTAGGTGACCGCAATGTTTATAATACGTTAGTTAATAATATTTTTCGCGTTCCATCCATACGAACATAAGTAAAGGAGCAATTTTTAAAAGTTTTTATGTTTGCATTCAAAATATTTACATTTAAAAAAGTTAATGTTTGTTTCTGACAATAATTTGAAAGCTTATTTTATCACCTTCCAAGAACAGTTTTTAGTTTTCGGATCCGTTAAGAAATATTCAGTTTATTTGGATTTTATTGCGCTCCGGAAAACTAGAATTTTGCGACATTCTGACGGCGTCTTTAAGAAATACGATGTTCAATATGCCAGAAGGGTTAACTTAAAAAAAAAACTCATTTTTTTGTTCAGTTTGGTTGGCTGTCGTCTTAAAAATCAAATCAAAAATTATTTATTGTAAAATAAAAATTACAAAAGCTTATGGGTAGACCCCATTTCTTCCGGAGGAAAAGGAAGAGGAAGAAATTAAAATAAATATATAAAATAAAATAAATAATAATAAAAAAAAAATCTTTAGAGGAAGCTACAAGCTAAAAATGTGTATTCTTGATATACCTTATATTGTAGGTAATAGGCATTAAAATCGCTTGACAAACGGAGTCTAGAAACGTTCAATTTCAAGCACAAAACTGGTTTTTATTTATTTTGTAAATAATTTTATAAGAAAGCATAAAAGTTAATCAAGTGAAACTGTCACAGATAATCTTAGCTATAATACTGTATTTTTTAAAGTTGTTTCCTTTACGCGTTCATACATTTCTATTGAATAAAAATGATTTTTTAAAACTTTACATTTATATTTTTTATTAAGTAATTTATTTTTTTATTTGTATTCTACTCAAGCGAAACGATAGGAAAACCTTCAGTTTATCTAAAGCGTATTTTTTGGTATTCATAATGTACACCAATACGTTATAAAGATTAATCGAAATAGTGATTTAGCATTAAGATTCGCCTTAAAGTAACTGCATAAAACGTTTTGATCGCGAACGTCAGGAAAAGGGCCATTGCAAGTCTCTGGTATGTGAATTTAATTTGGCAGCTTATAAAATATGCATAATAGATTTTTGTTTACTAGAACATATAGACATCTGTATCTGTTTGTACTGACGTAATGACGTTAGTATCTTTTCTGATTCTTCCGAGCTCCGTGCATCCCCTCGTATGAATCCAACAACACGTAGCAAGAATTTGGCACAATTCATAAGAAGCCCGCCGACAATATTTATGCTTCCAAAGAATATAATATTTATATTATTATAATGTTTGGCTTGTTCGCCCATGAGGTAGATTCTAGAGTAGCTATTTCTGCTTTGCACTGTATGATTTTCCGCGTTGTTCCGTTTGTTATTATTTAGTTCTGGCGTCTGAAGGTGATTCACTATTATTGACAATTCGGTCTGTACAAGTATCAAGAACCGGTTTATAAATAAACAGTATCTTTCGACTAATTTAATTTGGCTAGCCTGTCAGTTTGTCAGTTTGTCTGAACTTGTAAGTTACATAGAGCTACAGGGAACGTATCGATAAGAGGATAAATTTAATATGGAGATAAATTAAGCAAACAATTTGGTTGCTTAGCGTAGTTAACACTTCCACCCCGGACCGGGGTTATAATTCTACACTAACTAGAGTTTTAAGCTGTATCTAGATGGTTTTTTACACCATATAACAAATAATTTAGGTAATCTTAGAAAAACTATTCAGCTATCGATCTGCATTTAAAAAATTTATATCGCATTACTACTTTTTAAGATATTAAATAAATTACATCTAAATCTGATAGAATATTTTTTACGGGGCGGGACTTTATAAACGTTTCCACGAACTGGACGAAGATCCTGCCGAAGCCGGTAGCCGAAAGATAAATTTTGCATTGTAATAAAAAGGGCTACACCGTTATAATTGAGTCACGCTAGTATTCTTATTATCACTTTACCATTTTGCTTTACCTAATGATTGACCGGAATTGAAATGGGAGAGGCGGTAACTGGACAATTTTTAAGGGATAGTAAGTAATTTCTTAGTTATTAATGAAAAGGACTTAATCCGAATCGGTGACACAGCGCTTCTCATATGTCCTTTTGAAATACTAAGATATTCACTTGGCGGTCCCAGACCATTTCGTCTGGGTAACATCCGGCGCAGGTGTCCTTATACATTCTATGAGCAACACATTTTAGGAACACAATTAAAATTGCATCCGTCTCTGTTTGTCGTATGAAATACAAATAGACCAGAAAGAGACAATTATTTTTTTAAATTTGTTGGAATTTGGAAGATAGAACTTGCTCAAAAGTTTAAAGTACAGTATGATTGAAGACTGCAGCGAATAAATAGTGTTTTCGGTTATTGCTAACTTGTGTTTTGGTGTTAAATAATTCTCTTTGGGAACGGACCAGTTTCACAGTGCTACGGGCGTCTTCAGATTGGTAAGTACATTTATCTTATGCAATGGCGTATAAAAGTATATGTTTCAGGGGTGTTAACTAACTAACTAACCATCACGCCGTTTCCCCGCAGGGGTAGGCAGAGAGGACGGACCGCCAAACAACTCGGTCTTGGCACACACTCTTTGCCTCATTCACATTCATACATCGTCTCATACATACTCTTCTATTTTTCTGACTCTTGACATGACCCGACTCAAGTATCTGATTCACTTGATCGTGCCATGTCTTCCTCGGGCGTCCCCTACTTCTTACACCATTCACACTTGCGTCATATATTCTCCTTACGCTCCTTTCTTCATTCATTCGCTCTACATGCCCAAACCATCTGAGGGTCCCTTTCTTAATTTTACTCATTACGCTCACATCAGCCTTGCATTCTTTGCGGATATCCACATTACTCACACGATCATACATGGTTTTACCACACGTACGCCTCAGGGATCTCATCTCTACAGCATTCAGCCTACTTTCATCCTTCCTCTGCCAGTTCCATGCTTCACTGCCATACATCAGGGTAGGTACCAGCACTCCATTGTGGACTGCCAGCTTTGCTTCTTTGGACAGCTTTTTGTTGGCGCCTACGGCATTTAACCCACCATTTATGGAGTTACCTGCATTCACCCTTCTTTCAATATCCCTATCAGCCTTCCCATCTCTCGTAAACATACTTCCCAAATACACAAACTCATCCACTTGCTCCAAGTATTCATCATTCACAACTATATTGCACACTGTTTTCATACTCTCTCTTTCAAATACCATGACTTTGGACTTACTTACATTCATAAACATTATTTATTCTCCACAATATTAAAATATTGCATTTTAATAGTTTGCTTTTATTGATGGTATCAGTGTCAAAATTTCTCGGTGTATTATTATTATAACTGCATATTATTGCAGCTTGTTTTTGCGCTTTTACTCAAAATGTTCATTTGGTTCCCATATTCTTTTATTTTATGATAAAAATTATTATATTAATTCTAAATTTATTTTCATGTAAACATTATGTATTCCATTGCTCAAACCATACAATTTATAGAATAATCGTACTACTAGTAGTACTAATAGTACCTACTAGTTTTTCACGCATTAGAATATGACCATATGATTTAAATAGCGCCGTTTTTGTGAAAATTCACCTCAAGAAGCGTTAAATTTAGTCTTACATTAATTATAATTAACAAAAAGGTATCATTTAATTCTTTTCTTTATGTGAAATAATAATTTCAAGATGTTTTTGTTATTTATTTTATTTTATCTTCGTTATTTGATAGATCATTAAAAACATAAAAATGTAAACACATAATCAACGGAAGGCACCCATGGTTATTTTTTGGATGCATAAATTTTCGATTTGAGATATTTTGAGAATATCAATCTCAGATGGGAAGGCTGATAGAGATATTGAAAGATGGGTAAATGCAGGTAACTCCATTAATGGAGGACTGAATTCCGTTGGCGCCAACAAAAAGCTGTCTAAAGAAGCGAAGCTAGTAGTCCACAGTGGAATGCTTGTACCTACCCTGATGTATGGCAGTGAGGCATGGAACTGGCAGATGATGATGATGAAAGTAGACTGAATGCTGTTGATATGAGATCCCTGAGGAGTATGTGTGGTAAAACCATATTTGATCGTATGAGAAATGTGGAAATCTGCAAAGAATGCAAGGCTGATGTAAGTGCAATGAGTAAAATTACAATATGCCCATGCTATTGATTATATTACGACTGGCAATTTAATGTTATTTTTCTTGGAAGCCTCGAACCAGGTGAAGGTAGTTATAATGTGTTGATTGTTTTGAGAAAGGAATTGTGGAGCGGGAAAACGAAAAATTAAAAACAATCATTGATTATAAATTTTATGAATAAAAGTGTTGTTTTCTAATACACTACACATATATTAATAGTAGGGGCAGGTAGGTAGGTACTTACGACTTTTAGAAAACCTATTTTGGATAAAACGAGTAATCGCTCTAAGGAGAAAATTTAGTTTTTTGTGCTCGCTATAACCAAGTTTGACTGTATATATATATTCATATATCGTCTCATATATATATATATATATGAGACGATATATGAATGTGAATGAGGCAAAGAGTGTGTACCAAGACCGAGTTTTTGGCGGTCTGTCCTCTCTGCCTAGGTACCCCTGCGGGAAACGACGTGATGATTAGATATTTAGTTAGTTATTATTGAAAAGTAAGTGGGTTGATGCTACATAATTACTTTTTTCTGATTACAGATTGCAGGCTCTGATTGCAGATTCAGTTACGATATCAAGTTTACCTACTTACTTTTTAAATTTACACAATTCTAAAAAAATGCCCAAAAAATTTTTAAACGCTGAGCAGGTGCGAGCGTTATTAGAGAAAGACTCTGGTAGTGATGAGTCAAACAGTGATTTTGAATTTGAAAACATTCAAAACACATCGGACATTGAAGATCATGTTTCTTTTGAAAGTTCTTCTGAAAGTGAATCCGACACCTCTGACGAAGATGCCGAAAAGATTACTGATGAAACGGAAGAAAAATCTTTTACTTCCAAATCTGGATTTAAGTGGAGTTCCGTTCCTCCGACACAATCCCGTAGTAGGCAACACAATATTGTTTACTCTCGTCCTGGCCTGACAAATGAAAGCAAAAATATTTCATCTATTGGAGACGCATTTTCATTGTTTATTACTGACGATATTCTCAAAGAAATAGTTACTGAAACCCAACGTTTTTGTGTGAGGGAAAACAAGGGCACAGCCGATGATGCATCAATTTCTACGGATGAAATTAAATCCTTTATCGGCATATTGCTTGCTGCTGGGAGAAACCGTTGCAGAAAGATGCAGTTGAAAGAGTTGTGGACAACGAATGATCTATTTAGGCAATTTTTTTATACAGCAGCTATGTCTAGAGATAGATTTGCATTCTTATTTAGTACTCTACGATTTGATGATAGAGTGACTAGGCACGAAAGAATCGCACAAAGTGGGACAAAACTGGAGGCGATAAAATCAATTTATGAAAATTTTAACGCAGCTTGCACTAGAAATTACTCCCCGGATTCCCACATCACCGTAGACGAACGTTTGGCGACGTACCGGGGATCATGTCCTTTCCGTGTATACATGAAAAGCAAACCTGGACGATACGGAATTAAAATATGGGTGGCAGCTGATGCCAAAACAGCCTATATTTTAAATACTCAAGTATACACGGGCAAAATTGGCAATGCCCGAGAAGTAAATCAGGGGTTACGAGTCGTAACTGACTTAGTAGCACCATATTACGGTTCTGGAAGAGGTGTTACGACAGACAACTTTTTCACGTCAATACCTCTTGCCAATAAATTATTGGATAATAATTTGACGCTGACTGGTACATTGAGGTCGAATAAAAGAGAAATTCCAAAAGAATTTTTACCTTCTCCGCAAAGGGAATTACATACAAGCCTTTTTGGTTTTACCGATGCACTTACAATTGTTTCTTATGTGCCGAAAAAGAAGAGTGCAGTGGCTCTTCTTTCAACCGAATTCCACGACGACAAAATTTCATCAGCGTCAGAGTCAAAAAAGCCAGATATAATATTACATTACAACTCAACAAAGGGGGCTGTAGACACCGGGGACAAAATGACAAGGGAATATTCCTGCGTTAGGTCGACAAGAAGGTGGCCATTTCGTATTTTCATGGAGATTTTAGATATGGCTGCCTTGAATGCTTATGTTATTTGGATCACTAAATATCCAGAATGGCATTCAAATGACCGAAGCAGACGAAAAATCTTTATCAGGGAGTTGGCCATGGACTTAGTGAAAAACAACATTAAAAGTAGAAAAGAAAGCGGTGTAAAATTTCACAAAGCGCAGCAATACGGCTTCGAATTATTTGAAAAAGTTATGCCGAGCACAAGCGACGATATTGTATTAAATGAAGTACAAGTTTTACCTACCAAGGCAATACGAAGACGGTGTTATCTTTGCCCGCGCAACATTGATAGAAAAACTAAGCTGTGTTGTTATACTTGCAGGAAATCTATTTGTGTTCTGCACAGGGTCCAAGAAAATTTTTGTACTAACTGTAAAACTATCAAGGACAATGCCAATAATGAATGTTGTTAAAATAATAAAAGTTGCTTAGGACGGATCTTTTGACAGATTTTAAACAATTCATCAAATTTTGATGTTAATTTTCAGGTTCTGCGAAAGTTCTATTCAAGTTCCGATATTATTTCAGTTCTGTGAAGTACCTGGCCTATACTGATATCATAACAGAACTTGAATAGAAATTTCATAGAACTTTAAAATTAACAAACAATCTGTCATTTTTGTAATAAGCATATCCGACCTTTAGAAATTTCTTCTATTATTCACTTTTTCTAGTATTTTTGCTGTTTCTTTTCAAGTCATCACTATACTAATGGTGCCATGATCTGCAATTTTAGGTTTGTCTAGTATTTTAGAATTTGTTCACGTTCATTTGATTACACAAACTCAATTAGTGTACTGGTTGTTTGTGTTATCTTGGTGTATTCTCAGTCGAATTGTTTCATTTTTAAAATGATCACGTTGGAAAATATTTTGCATAAAAATCCGTTTTGTTTATTTCATATTAATATTATAGTTTTTAATAATAAATTACGTGTATTTTAAATAATTAAAGCATTCATGATAGTGCATGTAGTCACTTACTAACATTTGGTAAATGAACAACATATTTTTCTATAAGAAAACAAACATTTTTCGACCATATCTTTTGTGCTTTTAATCATTTCTCTGTTTATCACTTTTTTATAAGAAGTCCCTCTACTGTTTTAGACGTGGTGCACTTTTCTCATTTTCCATTTAAATTTATGTATAAAGGTTTCAATTGCTCAAAGCATAGTGGTCATTTGGAAATTGTTAATTTATGCGATTGTTTATTGATAACTTGATATCAATTTTACAATGTTTTCCAGAACATCTAGTTCACTTTTGCAGTCTTGTGCAATAAGTATATATCCAGGAGTCATTACGCTATAATATCTTACAAGTGAAATGTTGTCAAAAACCGGACATAATATCCAATAGTTACTGTACCTTCTTATAACATTATATTTTATGTTTTTCCATCAAATTACGCAAAAATTGTGTTGTTAACGTCAGCTTGTTTTTGTTTTGTCTTCTTTTATAAATATGATCCCAATTTTAGATTAGATTATTTCTTGGTAATCACTTTGCATTTCATTTTTTCATACAATTTATTCTGGAGTATATTTATTCGATTTACCAATAAATTAAAGTTTGGGATATGTATGTACCAAAATTAATAGCTGACAGAATTATTCGCTATTTAATAATGCTGATTTTATTCCATGTTGTTTGGGTTTAACTTTCATCGTGTTGTGTGTGTTTTTCTAAATTGAGAATTTTTATTTAAAAAGTTATTGTCTTCTAGCTAGGTTATAATTTTCGTTTATTTCATCTTCAATTTTGGGAACTCGTGCCGTGTGTATATGTTACATTCCACTTGCTCAAGAAAAAAAATTCTTTGTAATAATACGATAAAGAGTAAATATCTTACATTTCAAGTTGTGATTTTCATCACGCGATTTGTGTATAATATGTAAATATAACGATCGTCCAGTTGATTAGTCAGACATCTCCGAAGAATCGGAATTTGAGTTGAGTATACAGTTATATGTAAAATGAAAAAACAAACAAAATATATGTTTTCTGGGTTATTTGTAGAAAATTTAAAAATGTCGTACTAATGTACCGAACCGTTATACTTCCCGGTGTTATTTTTTTATAGCATATTTAATTTATAAAATACAGACACATGTAAATAATATTTGGTTTATGGCGAGCATTCGAACATTGCTTTCCTCATTATCTCAAAACTTTGTATTTAGAGATGTCTGACTAATCAACTGGATGATCGACATGTCTTGTTTACCAGTAATAGGTATGTTCATTATACTATATGTGTAATAATTTTTGCTAATATCTAATGTTTGTTTCATAAAACTCATTTATTATAAAGTAGGTACCTACCTTATGTGTTTCCAAAATGTTGAGGTGTATTTTTGTAAAAATATAATATTTTGAGGTGTGTTTTTTGTCTTTTTGTAAATTTCTTCATTTTACTACGATATTATGTGTGTAAGATATTTTAAAATTATATTAAAATTATGTTTTATATTACGAATGTCTTTTTCTATTTTCTATTATAATTTTGCAATTTTCAGTTTATTTAATCAATCCCTATAAATGGTCACCATAAAAGAGATAGCCTCCTAGTATGATGACGTTTCTATTCTAAATGGTGGTTTTTGTTCAGGGCAATACTGAACGCATTTCCCATCCTTGGCCGTGCGGAAAATATATTATATTAAATGCATTATATTTTATGAATTATTTATGAAATATCACATAATTATTGAATTAATTTGCGCTTGCTGGGATTTTGAACCCGCGACCCAGAATCTCAACCATTTGACCATGGGGGCCGTCATTACTAAGAAAAAGAGAGAAATTCTCCGGTTTCTCATATGTATCCTATTACGAGTTTATAAATACCGTTTCCAGATCTCTCATAAATATTGTTTATCAAAAACGGGGAATTCTCAGGCTACAATAAAAAAATATTTATTTCAAGATTGGATTTCAATACTTTAAAAATACCTTATTTTTAACAATTTGAAGTTATTAAAAATACCTTATTTTTTACAATTTTATTTGATAAAACATTACAAAACAAAACCATTCACCGTTAAAAATGTAAAACATACCTACATAAATGGATCAGTGAAAAACTATAAACTCAATATATACCTATTCAAGCAAACGCATCATTTATGATTACAGGTTAACTGCGGCACGATGCTAGATGATACTCTAAATGAAATTATAATAAAAACAATCAGAAATAAGATATTAATTATTTTTTTTTTTGTAAACTAATGTTTAAGACAAGAATTTTTTTTCATAGCACAAAGGGTAACATTTATTTATAAGCAATAATTATTAGCTTGAAACACTCATCCACATTGAAAAATCTCCCGAGAAAAGATACATAATAATAATAAGAATAATTGTAGAAATAAAATAATTTAATACCTACATTAAATATCAACATACAACATTTGTTTCAAAATATTTAACATCCGTACCTAGTTTAGTAGTACGTAGTAGTTTTCATAAACTATAAAAGTAAAAAATACATATCCATCATTTACAGACCACCCTATGCAAGAAACTAGCCACCCACGTCGACGCTTAATCGCCAATCGGCAGTCGAGATTCGGAAACGAGGCGCGATGCTTGCTACGTACCCGCCTTCTCCGTTTTCTTTGAAAACATATGCGTTATGGTCTAAATTCATTAGAACATTAATTATGACTTTATTTATGAAACGATTTTGATAATGACTACTGAAATATGTAATATATACTTCCCTCTAATTATAACCAAAACAAATTTCATCGAATTATGTCATTAACACCTTTTAATAAGCAAAACAAATTGGGGGACTGAGTGACCCCGCTTCGGATCCAATGTGATTTTTTTCTTTCCGGGACGAAAGGGTTAAGCAAATTAATTAATGCATATCAATATATGTTTACGCTTCGGCGAGAATAGTTAATTTAGTGTGATTTGAATATCTTTAGGTTTTATTATCTGTAGAGTCAATTTGTTCGTCTTTGGGAACAGCTCATATGGTCTTGTAGAAATTTTTGTGTCTCCTTCATGTTATAGTGAAAATTATGATCTAAGCATCTAAGAGGTGTTACATAGAGAAAATACCTCAGTTGACTTTATTCATATCTATTTATAACTACCGAATAATTAAAATGTCCCTGGCTGTTTTTCATTCGCGTTAAGTAAAAATCGATCTCTGCCCTGCAATGTACTCCTTGCTTTATCCACACTCAATCATCCTCATAACCTCTTACGTTATTCCAACTCTTGCGATGAGATGCAATAATGAATATTCTTTGTCTTCATGAGACGTTTTCCACTTCAACTTATATAACAATAATTGATTTATTTATTATGTACTTGCTGTAACCCGCCCCGCGTTTCTGTGACTTATCTGTTCATATACAAAAACAATAGCGCGTTTTGTTTTACGTCCAAAAAAGTGCGTTTTTTCAAAAAAGTACGTTTTACCTGTCACAGGTGACATCTACATAATATATAAAAAAAAAACACATGCGTATTCAAATGCAAAGTTGTGTCTAAATATCAAAGCAATCAGTGAAGAACTTTCCGAGATTTAAGATTTTGAACAAACAAACATTTACATTTGTATTTATCACGTTCTTCATAAAACAGACATGCACCAATACATATTATCTATCATACTAGGTATAAAGAGTCTAAGTAAAAAATAATTAAAGTTTAAATTTTTTCAATCTCTAGGTCATTATCTTCACATGGTATCAAAATAAAAAATCTAAAATATATTTCAATTTAAATTAGGCATTTATTACTCAATCACCCAATAGAAGCTTATAAACCCAACTCACATTTTATAAATTTGAAATAGCTCTCCTGAAAAGTTGTTGTTTTTGACTTGTACTCTTTATACCTAGCATGATAGATATTAGGGAAAAAACCTCTAATTGAAGGTTCTTATAAGCATGAAATGTCATGGAGGCAGTTTTACTAGTTTGTGACATTCGTCAAAAGATAGTTGCTAAACTGTCTGTAAGTGACGTTAATAATGTCAATGGCCAATGCAAAATCGTTAAGCAGTTGAGTTACTCTGTTAGTTATGAGTTCTGATAGGCAGAAGTCCTCGCTTTCGGAGTATAAAAAAATGCATAGGATCTCCCACGAGTATACTTGCTAGGCACATATAAGTTAACTCTTGACAGGCCAAGATTCCAAACCAAACGTTTGTAACCAAGTGGGTCAAGATATGTCAAGTATTTAAGCTAATATAAGGAGGATAGTAATTTTGGGTACTATCTACTCCCTCACTTGGCTGCGGGATAGTTAACATCTTTCAATATTTATTTATTTATTTATTTATATTTTACATGTATATTTACAGAATAAAAATATCCATTAGCAAAGATACATTATACAATCATAATTGCCTAATTAGCAATTTAAATTTAGTGATGCGCAGGTGGAAAATGTCGATGTCAGGGGCTAGTGAGTTAAGAAGGCCTATCATTCATAATTTAAATGAACCTATGTCATACGAAGTGTTTTCTGATAGGCTTAGGGTTGTATCTTCAATGTCAATATAAAAAAACCATAGGATTTAAAAACGATACCTTGAACTACATTATAATAAATCATATGCTGATTTCCAATTTACACGATCTAACGAATTTCATGATTCTTGAAAATATCGTGCAGAACATAGTTGAAGTTATTAAATTCTGAATTTCCGATGGGTTTGACGTCATCAAGAATTGAATGGAATTATAGACAGCCCTAATTTATTGAGCATAATCACCTTCAACATACCAACTGAAACTAGTCGATCGAAAATTCTTTTTAATTGCAACAATAATATCAGGACAGAGTCATTTAGATACTCACTTGTACCTAGATTGCATGCAGTTGGCAATAATTTCGCAGAAATTATATATGTATTCAACTGCACGGAATATAGTTACAAGAAGGCTATATATGTAACATACTTCGATAATATTAATATCTAAGCTAAACATATAACTATTAGAAAACTTTTATTTCTTGATTACTGTTGCAGTAAACTATTATGTATATCAAATGTTTGTAAAAGTAGAATATATAAATATATATTCTCACTATACATTTTGTTCACTTCGTTATAGTATGTTCGGCATCTTCAATTTGTTCACTTATCAAACAATGGAGAATCAGAGAGGCCTATCAAATGCGATATCCGTCTATATTATTATTATTGACACTAAACTAGTCACTGCGTCCGTGGTCGAGGGATAGGGCTCTCGACTAGCATTCTGGAGGCCGCGGGTTCAGATTCCGGCGTGCGCAAGAAAATTTTATTAGATTAATTTGTATTATTTCACAATTTATTAATAAAAAATAATATACAATATACTTGCGGCACGTTCCAGAGTAGAATATACTTTCAGTATCGCCCTGGTGTAAGATTTCAGAATTGAAACGTTGTTTGAAATGGCTTTAGTCGTGTTTGGTGACCATATCTGAATAGCCAGGTATTTCATCTCTCCCATTTCCTCCCCCTCATAACATACCCTAAATGGGGATGTCATAGTTTCACTGGCTCCAGACGGTCAGGACAGTTGTGAGTCTTGTGCTGTATTCACATTAAAAAAAGTCACTTATTTTTCTATCTCTGAACCTCAAAAGCCCTGTAGCCATGGAACGTACGTCATAAGTATATAATATTTAATACTCGTGTGTTTGTTTGCTTCTGGACCCGAACAACCTCGTTGCCATGGCAACGTAGCAACGGACACTACAACACACTAATTAAAAGGTGTCAGCTCGGCCCGTCTAATCAACGTCAAGTGCGTTGACGCCGATAATATCGTGGAACACCGGCCAGGTAAACAAGGTGGGCTGTGATGTATTCCGAGAATCTGTTCAATGTATTGATTTTCCTCAGCCGATTGGTTTACAACACGTTGTTTTTTTTTGTGGAATGCGGGGAGGTTAATGCAACCCCTCACATCTCTAGAACACCAAATTAATCTCTAGAGCTATACTATTCGCATATGCGGGCTTTTACAAACATATATAATATAAAAATAAACATATATAGATAATTACAATAGCGTATTATCCAATGTTGATATTTTCAGTTGCGAACTTACCAAATACAAGATGTCCATAAAAGAATATTTCTCTGATGGTTTGTGAATAATGTTTATGTCTCTATTGTTTATATCTCTATTATGATTTGATTTATATCTACAACCTCTCTCCATGGCTATAAATGTATTAATGTATGTAAATTTTTCGTTTTATTAATCTTTTGTTTTGCATAAATTTTTTAATTCATATTCCTTTCTAACAAATTTAAATAACTTATTCCATATTATGATGTCTAATTAGACGTAAAGTCACAAGAAGGAAATCCATAATTGGTTTTATTTTACTATATAATTGTACAAACTGATTAAATGTAAACTGTCGATTTCCCGAAAATGAATAAATAAAATAAAAAATATAGCTCTATTATTTGAGCCCCTTCTGAACAAAATCATATCCTAGAAATAGAAAAAGTACAAAATAGGTTTATGCGTTTTGTACGAGAGAATATTCGCACCATTCACTTCTATATCCATCCTTGATCTTAACAGCAATGCTCGATTTAACACCGAACACCGAAAAATATTAAAGGCAATTTTTTTAAAAATTAATCTCTGTAATTTTTTTTTATTATTTTTTTTCATAGTGACTATTTAAACCATGTACATACAAAAATGATATTAAATATATGTTAAATTGTATTTCTTAGTCCTCCTCAATAGGGTGACCTGTGCTGAGGCGGACTAAAGTTATTCATTTCTGTTTTATTAGTTTTCTATGTCGTGCGAGTTTTTTACATTAATCTCTATACTTAACTCACCTATTTTACCTTTATGTGACTTATTTTTGTTGGATTGTCCAAAGCCATTAAGTGTCCCGCAAACGCACTTATCTATAATGATGTTAAATTAGTTTTTGCACAATGTAACGAGTGTTCTCAAATAAATGTGATTCAAGGTATAATTAAATTTTATTACAGCGTCGTTATTCTCCCGAAAGGGGATGTGGCTTATAAATTAAGTTATTAAAGACATGATAATATCAAGTTAAAACAACATAAAATCTATGAAATGGGCTAAGGATTGGCTATTTTACTGTTTTAAAAAAAAATGACACATCAAGAGGGTCCCTGTACAGACAGGCTAAAGGTAGGGAAGCTATTTCGACACCCGGTTGGGCAGCGTTGTGAGGCGGGTTAAGGGAGGGACTGTAGGAAAGGATTTATTAATGCGGTTCAATAAGAAGGTAGGTGTGGCGGTTGTCGATGTCGCCCGTATCCTTCCGACCATGAACAAACTCATCGAACGGAGTCGCCGGCGACAGCGCGCCTTGCCACGACGCGGATCATTTTCAGTTTTTACCCTTCAGTACACTTTTTGTCGATGAGCCTGTTTGTAGTAGTTTGTACCCTTCAGTACACTTTTTGTCGATGAGCCTGTTTGTAGTAGTTTGTACCCTTCAGTACACTTTTTGTCGAAGAGCCTGTTTGTAGTAGTTTGTACCCTTCAGTACATTTTTTGTCGATGAGCCTGTTTGCAGTAGTTTGTACACTTCAATACACTTTTTGTCGATGATCCTGTTTGTAGTATGTACCCTTCAGAATGCTTTTTTGTCTATCAGCCTGTTTTATACCCTTCAGTACACTTTTTACACAGCTTTTTGTCACCACGTTTCTTCGAGAACTGGCTTTGTGTTCACTTTTTAATTCACGAGGTTGGTCACATCAAGTCAAGCAAACATCAAATCAAATGAGACGCAAAATAACGATCATTATACATCAAGGAGCCTTATTAAAGTTCATGGTTTCCTTTTTAACGAGGTGGAAAATTGAGTCAATATTTTGATATCGAAGTACGTACTTATTACGTTTCACTAACCGTAGACGTATTTGAAAACACGTAACGTTTGTTTGAAACCGGAATGTCAACGTCATCGGTTTTAACTAAATTCATTCCTATTTTTAAATTCTTGGCCGCAACGGTGAAAATGTATCAATTTATTTATTACACAATAATACAAGATTTCAAATTATAACGGTTTGAAAAAAAAGCTCCAGTAAAGAAAATAATGTTTAAAAGATGGTGAGTGAACAGTATTCAAAGTCTTATTAAAAAAACTACAAACACAATTCAATCTTTAGATTAGCTACAATCATAATTCAATCTTCAAATTGACTACAAACATTATTCCATATACACAATGTTAGAGAATTAGTATTATAATAATAGGCATTTTTTTTAAATGGTATATAGTATATATTGTATTCGTATATTAAGGGTACAGTATATCACTATCCAAATTCAGGGAGTTAATTTGCTTTTTGAATTGTTCATATTTCAATGTTTCGGTTAGCTTAATTTTGTTTTTGGACAATAATACTTGTACCATTTCACACCTAAATACAAGAAGTGGTGCTGAGCCGTGGTGGTTCTTAGCATAGGGATGGCAATTAGGCCCTTTGTTTTGAATCTATTGCTTATGTTATCAAAGGAGTGAATTTTATTGATGAAATATTCTTTATAAATTTGATATAAGGCGTTTCTTTTTGACAAATCTATGATAATTGGTACATTAAATGTAACAATTGCTTTGTACATATGTGCGTAACGTATCAAATTGTTTAATCCAAGCAACAAGTTTATAATAATCCAGTGAAATTAGAATGAAAATCGAAAGCATTTATTGGTTTGTGCTTCAACCTAGAAAATTTTTCGCCTGCCGCGCTTAATCCGTGTCTTTGTGAAGGTTGTAATTCATATTCCACTCCCTTCACCCACACCACATATCTACCCCAACGGGGAATACCATGGAAATTTTTTCGCCTGCAGTGCTTTTCCTGTATGTTTGTGAACAAAATAATTCATATTTTATTCACAAACATACACCACATACCTACCCCAAGGGGATACCATGGAAAAAATCGCCTGTGGAGTTTTCCGTGTCTGTATGAAATATGCAAGTAATTTTCCACTCCTTTTGCTCTCGTCACTTAATCCAGTTTGGGGTGTCATAGTCCCACTGGGCTCCGAGATCATTGAGGAATTAGGAATAATGTGCAGTATTCGCACTTTTTTTCGGAGTCTGTGTTTTATATACAGGTTGTCCGGGAACTCGTAGTACATGCGGGAAACTGGTGAATCTACAACACATTTGGAGTCGATTTTGTAGTATATTTTTTTTATTTGAGCTTTCGTTATCGAGTAAATCGAGTTAGAAATTGATTTTTTTTTTTTTAAATCAAATTCTTATAAATTATTACTGAAGATCAAAGTACCCAACTAATTAAAACTATTTGAAAGTAAAACAAATGAAGAAACTCGGATTTGAAGCATTATTTTGAAATCACCCTTCATTTAATCCGGTGTAATCATAAACTATTTCTGCTCTGCAGGGTTAAAACATCCGTTGTTCAACCCTAAACACCAGAAAAAACTTTAACCCTAAAATAGCCGAAAAATATTTTTTTTTGTTTTTTTTTTTTTTTTTTTGTGAAAATGCTCAAATCAAAAAACTTTATGTTTATTTGGGTTCCCCATGTGGTGTAGATTCTCCAGTTTCCCGCTTGTACTACGAGTTTCCGGACACTGTGTATTTTTTTTATTTTTTTATTTTTTTTTTATAGTGAATACCTCACATGAGTCCCAACTGCTCCCGTCTGGAGCCAGTGAGACTATGGCATCCCCAATTGGGGGATGTTGTGAGGCTGAAGGTAAGTGGGGAAGGGAAAGAGGAAGGTGGGGAAGTACCTGGCTATTCAGATCTAGTCACTAAACACGGCTAAAGCCATTTGGAGCAACGTTTCAATTCTGAATGGTGGTCTTACACCAGGGCGATACTGATAGTATCTTCCACTCTGGTAAACATTAAAAAATATATTTGACCTTTCCAAATGCAAATTAATATTTTGGGCCCTTTCACAGCGCAAAACGGCCCTGTTCTTAACCCCCTAGCAACGCCGGATACACGTCAGCTTGTTGGTAAATATTGCTAGTTTATTCTGACTACTTCTTTGTTCCTTCCCTGTAATCTCTATAAAAAATTAAGCTGTTCCCTCCTTGCTTGGAGGCTGGCGACTCCCCTGCCTTACAGCATTTGGTTTCTGTCACATATTTATGGCTGACAGTAATGTTATTATGACGGAATATCGTGTTGGGTTAAAGTTTCATACGATTTGTTGAACTCTGACCTTTTGCGGCTACAGGCAGTGAGTACGAATAGTGATTTCGAGGCCTCTAGAGAGAGCATGTAACCATTTGCGGCTGAAATTATAATGTGGCTAAGTGCATTAATGGCTCCCAAAGCGGCGTTACGGTAAACCGAATCGAATCCGGTGGGGTTTGGTTTTGGCTTCAGGCTTTAGTCAATTAAATTTAATATTAATCTCATCATCTATATTTAGAGGTTTTGTGTTCTTCGTTTAGTGTGGAACCATTAAATTATGGTATTTACGATTGACGAGCGTCGCACAGTGGACCGTCTAGAACAAACCAGCTTGACAAAATTATTTTAAACTGTCTTTAATAGCATATTATACGGTCATTTATGAAGTGTCATCATTACAAACAATTTACAATAGTTTTTTTAACCGTTTGGATGCCAATCGTCGATTTTCGTCGATTGCGTCAGTCGTGTTCTGATTCGCGCGTACGTCTGTACGTAAAATTCCCATTTTTTCGAAACGCCTGGACTTCGGGATCCTCCTCCGCGTGATTCTAAACCAATATTCTTTAATAAAACACCGAAAAATCATCGAAATCCTTGAAAATTCAAAGAATTTATGGGGTTTTAAAAAAATATATAGTTTCATAAAAAATAATCTTTTTTTGGTGGCATTTTACAAGCAACTGTATGAATTTTTTTGGCACTCAAACGGTTAATGATATAAAGCGTCATTTTTGATTTTTGAAGGCACTGAAGTTTCAGTTATTATAGAATACATTTTCTGAGTGCATTTTGAATGGGGAAATATAATCATTATGAAATTGAAATGATTCCAAATTGTAAATTTATTATCTGGATGATTGTATAAGTAGGCAGAGATTGCTATCGAAAAAAAGTGAAAAACATTGTCGCGCGTCGGACCTGGGGGGGGGCCCTGACTTTCCCTCGGCCAGCTCAGAAGCGGGGGCATGAGACGTCTCTCTCATAGTCAGGGTTCGGGGTCAGCGCGAGGCTCAAGAATCCATATCCCACCGTCTACACAAAACACTCCCATACAACCGCTATCCCCAAATGAAAGAGGTTAGGTTTTTATAAATCATCATTGTATTTGAGCGGCAAAATGGACATTACATGGGTGAATGACAATAGAATACAGGTTGTTACATCCTAACTAGAATTATCATCAAAGGGTTCCCTAATCTCTCTCTGGGAAATAATTAACAGCTCTCTCTCTAGAGACCGACAGGCAGCGTGGACGAATTTAGGTTATTAGCGGACACATTCAAGGGTAATAGGAAATGTAAGAGACTCACAGCATGGTGTTGTCGGGGTATCCTGTTGATTGCAGGACTGTGCGCCGTGTTTCAAACAAACGGTGCCAGCCTGTCGATGTTCAAAGCGCGACATTGTCGTACATTTGGCTTCTCGACCGAGCGGTGCGAATTGGAACGCGGGCGCCGAAACGAACACACGTCCAGCTAGGTCAGAGGTCGGCGCGTAAGAAGGAGGAACGAGGAGCTCGGTCGCCGGGGGTGGGGGGAACTGTAGCGGATCTTTTGCGCGTTACGTTTGACCCAGCAACTAGCCTGATAATTCCCGCTACTTAAGTTGGCAACTGTAGGGTCTTTGCGCCTAAAATCTGTTATATGACACCTCCCCCCGCGCTCGTAAAAAGGGCGACGTGGTAATGGAGCATCAGGGTTAAAAGATCCTCTATGTGCCTCCCTTGGGGTTTTTTTTTGACAAAACAAGAGTTGCCCTTAGTTTGAGAGACTTGGATGGCCAGAGAGATGCCTAGCTAAAACATAATGACTAGCTTATGCCATAGGCTAGGTAACAATATTTGTGGGGAGAAATGAGGAAGGGTACATAGCATGTTTGGAGCAAATAATTTTGGGGAGAGAGCAGGTGTGGAAACAACAAGTAAAATTATGCAATTAGAAAACAATAGACATGGTTATGCAATTGAAAGACAAAAGACAAAATTATGCAATTGAAAGACAAAAGGGCATGGTTATGCAATTGAAAAAAAACAATAGACAACATTATACAATTGAAAAACAAAAGGGCATGGTTATGCAATTGAAAAACAATAGACAACATTATACAATTGAAAGACAAAAGGGCATGGTTATGCAATTGAAAAAACAATAGACAACATTATACAATTGAAAGACAAAAGGGCATGGTTATGCAATTGAAAAAACAATAGACAACATTATACAATTGAAAAAAACAAAAGACGGAATGTTAAGGTGTGATTCTAGGGTTTCATTGGTCTGGAAGCTAAGTTTGCGTTGCGTTGGTTTTTTGGTTTCGAAGAGTTGCGAAGGAAACGAGATTTCACTGACTCTAAAAGATTACATTATCACTGTAATCTGACCCATTGAGATAACACTCAGGAGTACACTTAGGCCTTGGAAAGAACACTTTGCTTCGTTGTGGGCGTTGATGTTTGTGAAGTGGGGCTGTGGTTTGCGGGGCTGCGGCTATGGTTACAGTGGTCATTGGAGAGAGTAGTCCAGGTTCCGTAGTTATGCCAGTACGAGTCCTATGTGCTATTATGGTGGGCACGGATCGTATGTGTTGGTTATCGGAGCATAATGTAGCTCAGGATAACTTTTTAGAGATGCGCAGTTTGTGTTTACTGGAGGGGCAAAGGGTAATTATGTTTCACCCATGACCTGGTATGTGTCACTGCATGACAGAGCAAGAGACGGTATAACTGGCATTGGCATTGAGGGCAAGAAATTTGAACTCCGGGACTAGCGTGTCCGAAAGGTAGTTCAGAGTGTCATAAAGTATAGTGGGACAACTCGGCTTGCAGTGGTGTGACAAACGTCATACATATGAGTGGTATTGTCTGTGCTTTCAGGAACAAGATGGAACAAGATGGAACAAGTGTGTAGCGAGTAGTAGTCGAGGGGCCTTTGTAACCACAGCGCAGGCTGCTAGGAGGTGAGGCTCAGCTTGGCTGCTGGAGATGGCATCCGCCTGGGCTTCTTTTTAAATCCGGGGGGAATTATTATTAAAGCAAATTTCTTGAAGTTTACCTGCCTAGGGACCAATGAAGAAAAGTTTGGAGAGAAACAAAATGTGTCCAGAAAAAATAAACAAACGAGGTTTAACTGCCGGTCCAGAGAGTGACGAAGAGTGTGAGAGAGAGGTAGAGAGAGGTTCCTAACTAGTTTTGATTACATAAACATTATCCTTTATTAGGATGACTTGGCGTTTGCCGAATGACAAACTGTCTTGGTTGAAAAAACAACCGGCCTTCTTTGGCCTATGTTAACATACAGGTGGTAACATTTTCGTAGGATTTCAAAGAACAAGACAAAAAAATTCGTGAACGAGTCACGGCAACAGCAGGGAAACTAATTCATGAATAAAGGTTGTCAGAAAAGACAGACGATACGCCAAGTGCGTATCATACATATTCAAAATTCATGAATGTGTTTCGTTGAGGAGAGAAAAAAAAAACAACATACGTGAAAGGTGAGGTAGGAAGCCTGTTGGTGACCGGAACAATTACCGATTCGAACTCGAAGTGAGGGCGAAATATGGTCGACAACAGAATTTCCACTTCATACATATGCCTGAGGGCATGGGGGTAGGGAGTGGGAGGAAAAAGGACGGGAATTGAGTTAAGAAATTTGCTAGAGACTGGACTAATTTCCAATTCAACCTCTATGTGAGAGTGAAACATATTCAACCAGCAGATTTCCTGACTCTTTACATTTTAATAAAGTGGATTAATTTTAAACAGTATTTGAATACACATTGTACTAAAGAGGCTAATCTTTTGCGTGTATTTGGCAAAAGATTAGGGGTCGTTTTAAACTTCTACATGATTGTGAGAAAAGACAGACCCTAGTTCCAATTTCACAAACCTGGGATTCTTTTTATTCGTTTCCCAGACGACGAGTTTAGTGGTTTTGTGCCCATCGATTAACTCCTGCGGCACTATGCCCCATAATTGACAGTGAAGCTGAAAACTAGTCCTTTTGGGATAGTAGATATTCCTGGGCTTCTTTTCTTTTTGGAAAGCAGCAAAAACAGGAAGTCCACGGGCATTGGCGTTGAACAAAGAGGTTTCTGTGAAATACTTACGTAGTTCACATATAAAGGTTTGATATTATTTCGTTCGCACGATTCATGGTGAGTATTGTAACGTCTTCACGTATAGTGTACGAGTATGCAGTATATGCAAGGTACAACTCAATTATAGACAGAAGTCAAAGAGTGTAAAAACAGTTCCTTAAAGGAGATGACGATGTCGATATTATGTCGTTCACACGAATCACGGTAAGTATTATTATTACGTCTCCACGTCTCGTGTACAGGGTTGTACACAATTATACACAAAAGCGGTTCTCATGACATGTTAATGACACACGACCAGATTATACACAAGGGCGGTACTCATGGCAAATTAATGTCACACGACCAAATTATACACAAAGGCGGTACTCATGGCAAATTAATGTCACACGACCAAATTATACATAAAGGCGGTACTCATGGCAAGTTAATGTCACACGACCAAATTATACATAAAGGCGGTACTCATGGCAAATTAATGTCACACGACCAAATTATAACACATGGTTATAAGTATTAAGTAATTGTAACGAACTTCTCGTGTAGTGGTGGATTTTGTAAGGATCTCTCCTATCGCGTGACAATTTTTACATTTAAATATAATTCAACAAAAGCTAGCAGTATCATTTGATACTGTTTGCAAAGATTTGTTAGATTGACTAACTCCGTAGCCTGGAGAGGCGTACGATGGAACAATAGAGAAGATAAACAATTTCAATGTTACTTCATTTGTTACAAGGTGCAAGATGATGGTAGGAGGTATTTCTACTTACATCGTGCGATGGGTGAGAACAGGCCCATAATGGCTTTACATACTGTTCATTGTAGCGTGCAATTGGGTTGCAAACACTTGGTTAAATGGTGAGACAAAGGTTGGGTGTTTATATTATGCAACGATGATCGAACAAAGTCCTGTTGATTTACGTTGTGATATAATTATTTGCGTTCGAAGATCAGGATAACCGTAAGGTTTTACTAACCTGTCCCGTAGAGTTGAAACGTGAGGTACGAGACATACGTGACGTAACAGTAGAGAAAAGAAATCGAGATCTCGTCATACAATAAAAGACCTTAATGGGTTTTACATACTTTTAGTTGAAGCGAATCCAGTTATGGTATGTGGTTTTATAGGACCGACATTTGGTTTTCTTTTATAAATACAATTTCCCAAAATGGATGTGTCAAAATCCGATTTTTGGTAAATGTGAGCTTGGGTAGGACGCCATCAATTTTTGAAAGGAAAAAATTGAAAAAAATGAAAAAAATTATGTACATACAAAGAAGACAATTATGTGATTAATTGCTACTTGGTTCTTGCCTTTGAGACCACTATAGGGTTTTACATACTCAAGGTAACGTTGAATTGGACAAGAAAGAATTAATGGCTGTACTTGACAGGTTTTCTTTTTTTTTTAAAAAAGGGTCGGTATTTAACACTTTGGAATTTACAAAATCCGAACTCTTTTGGATGGCACTCTTATGAGTGATTACCAATCGTTATTTTACAAGGAACAAAAACAAAAGTGGGGTGGTTCTTTCTAACACGACGAAGGGAACAAAATGAAACGAAAATGGGGTGACATGACATAAACATTGCATAGTGTAGAAGTTGAGAAGCAAAAGCGGGTTCGCGGCTTCCCGGCGATTGTAACTCGAAAACGTGTCTCTATTCTAAAATGATCAGTTTCAGAACAGGTGAGAAAATAAAACGTAAAAAGAGAGAAAACGATTGTCGTGAGGGAAAGAACGTTATTACAGGAATAATACTTCATGGTCATAATATGTTAATATACATTTATTTACAAAGGTAGGTTAAACTCGTTTTTGACGAATAGGTTGACATGTAGTTGACACTTTACACGCCTAATTATGGTAAGACTTCATAAGCTTACAATAGTTTGTGATAATACACAATGGGTTAGTTTAAAGTTGCTGGGGTGGTGGGGCAGTTTCAACTGTCTCCTCACTTCCAGACTTTACAATGTCCTTAATATGGTAATTACCAGTATGTTTGTCAGAGGAGTCGGACAGGTAGTAAACTAAGTCCGATATTTTTCTTACAACCTTGGCTTTGACAAAACGGGGTGCCAGCTTGGCAGAGAAGTACAGGGCTCCTTGAGAGAGGGTGTTATTCCTTCTCCAGACAACATCGCCTACATTAAAAGTGATGTGTTTCCTACGTAGGTTATATCTGTCCGCACTTTTTTGGTGGGCCAGCAATAGGGCATCAGTAACTTCACTATAAATGGCAGTAAGTTCTTCCAAACGATGAGCGTAATCAACGGCAGGATTGCTTGTGGAGGTGGTTGACGTGGGGAAATTCGTGTTCCAGTGCAATGAACCATGTACCACCTGTTCCATACCGTGTTTTAAAAAGAAGGGGGTGTAACCAGTGGATAGGTTAACAGTGTTATTCATGGCAGCTTGAATTTTATCTAAATTCTTACACCAATTACGTTGGTCTTTGTCAACCAAAATGGCCAGAGCTGTGTTAATAGTCTGGTTATACCTTTCGACAGTGTTATTTTGGGGAGTGTACAAGGTATTATAATAAATATCTTTAATCCCGTATTTAGCAAGGAAATCTTTAAATTCTTGTGCTATAAACTGTTTTCCGTTGTCAACTATTACGGTTTTGGGTGTTCCGTAGGGTATGAAAATGTGTTTTTCCACAAGTTTGACAATGGCGGCGGCGTTGGCTCTTTTTAAGGGGAAGATCCAACAAAATTTGGTAAAGATATCCACAATGCTGAGTATATGCATGTGTCCAGAATAACTCCTGGGAAAAGGTCCGACGAGGTCCATAGATAACGATTGGAGGGGTCTATCAGCACGTTTGGGTTTTCCCATTAGGCCGGCAGGGGGTGCCGTACTATGTTTGTAAGCTTTACATGTTTCACATTTGGAGATGTAGTTGCGAACTTGCTTGAAAAGACCAGGCCAGTAATACTTCAAGGAAATCTTTTTATACGTCTTGAAGGTTCCTGGGTGTATAGAGTCGGGGGCACTATGATTGTTGATGATTACTTGTTTTCTCTTTTCGAGGGGCACAACGAGTTTCCAAGAGTAATCTTCAAGGATGGACAGTGGGGCCTTACAATTGCGATATAGTTGTCCTTCTTTTATAATAAAATTGGGAAACTTTTGTTGATTGTTTTTGCATCCTTCATAGATTTTGAGATACCATTCATCTTTTGTGGATGGGGTAGAGGCAATTGTATCGATGTTTAATGTGGCAAGTTCAATTCTTGACAGGGCATCTGGGACAATATTGTCCGCACCTTTACGGTGGATGACATCGAAAGTGTATTGGGACAAGCGAGAAGCCCAGCGAGCGAGTCTGCCGGAGGGATTACTTAGAGAGATCAACCATTTCAAACTACTATGGTCTGTGACTACAGTAAATTTGCTACCGTCTATGTAACCGCGAAAATGGTGAACAGAATCCAATACTGCCAGTAACTCTTTTTCGGTGATTCCGTAATTTTTCTCGTGTTTATTCAAGGTGCGGGAAAAATAGGCTACCGGGTGTTCGCCATCGGGGAATTCCTGAGTTAGGACTCCACCGATCCCTACGTTAGAAGCATCCGTGTGGAGGGTAAAAGGTAGTTCAAAATTAGGACAATTCAGGACAGGGGCTGTTTGAAGAGCATTTTTTAAAGTCGTAAAAGCTTCTTCGGCTTCAGTAGACCAACGAAAGTTGCTGATACCTTTACGGATACCAGTAATTTTGTTTAATGGGGCCGAAATAGTGGAAAAGTCTTTAATGAATCTCCTATAGTAACCTGTAAGTCCAAGGAAACCTTTGACTTCTTTCGCGTTTTTGGGTCGGGGGAAATTTGCCATTGCTTCCACCTTAGTAGGATCTGTTCTCAGACCTTTTTCGTCGACAATGAATCCCAAATAACGCAGGCGAGACTTACAAAATTCAGACTTCTTTAAATTGATGGTTAAACCAGCAAATTTAAGTTGTTGAAAAACTTTTTCCAGCATTAACAGGTGTTTTTCGAAGGTGTCACTAACGATGATGAGATCATCAAGGTAGCAGAATAGGTTGTTGTCAACTTCAGGGCCGAATAGTTTGTCCATCAGCCTCTGTAGTTCGGCGGGGCTATTTTTTAGACCAAAAGGTAGCCTTTTAAAGTGGAACATTCCCCTACCAGGTACAACAAAAGCAGTTTTTTCGCAGGATTCCGCATCTAAAGGTATTTGCCAGAAAGCTTTGCTTAGATCAATGGAAGAAATGAATTTGGCATTGCGTAATTTGTCTAAAGTTGCGTGAACGAAAGGCAGTGGGTACGCGTCGGCTTCAGTGCAAGAGTTCAATCGTCTACTGTCGAGGCAAAAGCGTGCAGAGCCGTCTTTTTTTGAAACCAAAAGGGTTGGGTTGGTCCAAGCACTTCTGCTGGGAACTACCACTCCCATTTTCAACATTTCATCAAGTTCGTTTTCTAAAAGTTTCAATTTTTGGGGGGCTAAATTGTATTAGCGTTGCTTGATTGGTGGGCCGTTGGTTTTGATGTGGTGTTTTACCAAATTAGTTAAACCCAGTCCGCATTTTTCGAAAGATATTGATTCAAATTTGTTGATCATTTCCTTTAATTGGAGAGCCTGGTCAGTGCTTAGGTTTTCGTGAGGAATTATAGTGCGAATCTCACCAACTTGAGCGACCGGAGGTTTTTGGCCAAGAGTATTAAATACTTGTGGAGCAACGTTAAAAGCCTTCCAGAAGTCAACGCCAAGGATGAAATTCTGGGATATAGAGGGTACTATTAGAAAGTTAATTGTAACTGTGTTATTGTTACATTTAATTGGTAATTGCAGAGTACCGATGACTGTCTGGGGAGCATTGTCCGCAGTTGTCACGAGTGTAGGTTTGGAAAAAACTTTAAAACCGTTGTTAACAAAAGGCAGGTGGGCATTGTTGCCAAGGCAACTAACAGATGCACCACTATCTAGTAGTCCAGAGAAGGGGACATTGTTAACGGAGAAAAGGGCATAAGGTCTTCCATCTTTAGCTTGTTTGCAACAAACCGAAGAAACATTTAAGGTCTGGTTAAAATATTTAATGTGTGATAACCAATCAGTCCATTCCTTAGACCTTGGTACAGAATGAATACCTGAGAGGTTATTATTTAGTTTTTTGGTTTTCTTGCGTGAAAATTCGGTGGGGGTTTAGAGAAATCCACTTGAGGTTTAACAAAGTGAGGGTCTTGCAACCTTTCCATGTTATTTCTTGATTTTTTGAAAATTTCACGCAGTTCGTCGCGTGGAGGAGAACGATCCCTGGAGCGATGTCTCTTTAAGGTTCTGGGTTCTTTAGCTTCCAGAAATTTGGCCTGCTTGAAACAAGTGGTAGCTAGGTGACCTACTTTTTTGCAAAAGGAGCAAACTTTTTTGTTGTCAAATTCTGGTTTTAATCCAGAAGGACGGCTTGATACAGTGATATTGTCCGTGGTGGTTTTGTTGTTTTTCCTGTCTTGGTGGGATTCCAAAATGAGGCAAACTTCGTTTAAATGGGCCAACGACACAATTTTCTGTGAGGTGATAATGTTTTCATATCTTTGTAGGAGGCCATCAGTTATAACTGGTAGTAATTCGGCTTCCGGGACAGGGTGGGAAAGTTTGATGTTGATGGACTCGGCCCTCTCTATGAATGTTGCCACCGTTTCGTTTACTAATTGTTTAATGGATAGTAACGATAATTTAATTCTGTGTTGGGCCTCTGATTTGCCGAAGCTAGTGATCAGGGCTGATCTGAGTTTATTCCAGTCCTTGCATTTTGATTTTTGTATTCGGTGCCACGGGATTAATTCTGGAGATATTAGTTCTATAAAGTTTTTCTGCAGCACGTCAAATGGAACATTTTTAATTGAGGCCGTTTCTTCGATTCGGTCAATGAAATCCAGTACATCAGAAACACCGTTATATTTGATCTTCCAAGGAGTGAGATCGTATGTTTTTTCTTGTGCCGTGATGGGTGCATTGTCTTGTTTTACTGTAACATGTGTCCTGGTTTCTTTGTTAGAAACGGGGATTTCCAAAACTGGGGTATTGGGTGCCTTGTCTTCACTTGCAACGGATAGGTTTATTTTCCTGATGAACTTCTTGTTGAATAACAAAGCGTATGCTTTCAATGCTGACTTTGATTTGTTTAGTGGTGATATTCCTCTGTCTTTTAAGACGGCTTGTAGGTGCACTTTGGATAAGTTGTGTACATTGGGAATGACACCCATGTCCAAAGATGTAGCCATTTGATTGGAATTCATTGTTAAAAAATGGTTTAAAAAAGGGAAAAAAACTCCGAAATTTCGAAAGTCTTTTTGAAGAAAATTTGGCCAGGGGGACACTTTAGGATTTGCATTATTTAATTTTGTGGGCACTATTCGCACTTATATTCACTGCACTCGAGGAAAGGCACGAAAAAGGCACAAAAAACAGCACTTTAGAAGCGAAAAAACACTTTTGATGGAAAGATTTTATATTTGCTTCATTTACTGGCACTAAATCGTGAGATTGAACACACGTTCTTATTATTGCGTCGAGAAAGCACTTCTTTGCAAAAAAAAACACTGCACTTCTGAAGTTAATTTGAAACAATTCACTTAAAATCACTTTTATAACAGTCAAATGCTGAAAAAAACAAGAAAATGGACAAACACCGTACCTATATAATTAATCGGGATAAAGAATTATTTGTGTTTTACAGGTTGTAGCTGATATATTTTTTAGAAATCAGCTTCGATGGGCCGTTGGGTGTATTGTGCTTTTTTTTTAAAAAAAATCACTTCCGGTGTAAAAATTGGCTTCACAGTTCTAAATCCTGACTGTTATTATTACGGTGCAATTTATGCCGAAATTAAAACAGTGGGTTTGTTTTGTTTAAACAAAGAACACAGAATCTATGTTATTGAAGAAACATTATGTTCAAACTTTCGTTATCACAGCGTTTTGGCGGGAATTTCGCGCGTCTCTTTTATTCGTTCGAGAGGATTCCTACCGTTATTTTTTCGCGGCAAAATGCGCTTGACAATAAACAAAAGTTCTCGCGGCGAAAATGCGCTTGGCAACAAAATTGCATAGTACATGTTTTCAAATTGGGGGCAATCGTAAAGGCAATTCTGTGCAGTCGGGAAGGATATGTTTAAAAAAAAATTCTGCCCTAAGTTGGTCGCCAGTGTCGCGCGTCGGACCTGGGGGGGGGCCCTGACTTTCCCTCGGCCAGCTCAGAAGCGGGGGCATGAGACGTCTCTCTCATAGTCAGGGTTCGGGGTCAGCGCGAGGCTCAAGAATCCATATCCCACCGTCTACACAAAACACTCCCATACAACCGCTATCCCCAAATGAAAGAGGTTAGGTTTTTATAAATCATCATTGTATTTGAGCGGCAAAATGGACATTACATGGGTGAATGACAATAGAATACAGGTTGTTACATCCTAACTAGAATTATCATCAAAGGGTTCCCTAATCTCTCTCTGGGAAATAATTAACAGCTCTCTCTCTAGAGACCGACAGGCAGCGTGGACGAATTTAGGTTATTAGCGGACACATTCAAGGGTAATAGGAAATGTAAGAGACTCACAGCATGGTGTTGTCGGGGTATCCTGTTGATTGCAGGACTGTGCGCCGTGTTTCAAACAAACGGTGCCAGCCTGTCGATGTTCAAAGCGCGACATTGTCGTACATTTGGCTTCTCGACCGAGCGGTGCGAATTGGAACGCGGGCGCCGAAACGAACACACGTCCAGCTAGGTCAGAGGTCGGCGCGTAAGAAGGAGGAACGAGGAGCTCGGTCGCCGGGGGTGGGGGGAACTGTAGCGGATCTTTTGCGCGTTACGTTTGACCCAGCAACTAGCCTGATAATTCCCGCTACTTAAGTTGGCAACTGTAGGGTCTTTGCGCCTAAAATCTGTTATATGACAACATTCATAATGTTTTATTTTATCAGAATTATCAAATATAAGAATATCAAAAGTATGCTGATCATTACTATGCTATAAAATTTCGTATGAAGCAATTGCGTGTACAAATGAAGGAGTTATCATTTTTTAAAGAAAAATTTGTATGGCACTGACATTAAAAATGAGGCTATCTCTGGAATCATAAGGTTGGCCATTATATCCTTACACACAGATATACCACTATTTATTTGTATTTTTTTGACATACTTCATATTGTGGCACGACTTTTTTGTTAAAATCCTCAATGTTGAAAAAAAAACTGTTTTATGTTGATGATTCATTTTAATGCTTAAATTCTTTACACATGAGTATGCTTTGTCTAGTTTACAATATTTTATTTACACTGCAAGCCAAAACAGTTTAATTTGGTTTCCAAAATAAAGAGTATTTTTTTTAGATAATTTTACTTTTTATTTATTTTTTATTTTTTTATTTTTGGGGACTTCAGAGATCTCTTCCGTCAATGTGGATTATTTTTATTTATGTCTACTATCTTTAATTATTTACTTATTTACTAATACTTTGTCCCTTTCAAAAATATTTTTAACATGTACTGAATTTTTTTAGTTTTAACGAAAGAAGTTATTCAAATAAAAATTCAATTATATTGGTTTTCTTAAACTTTATACCAACCACCTAATTTTACCAATCTTGCTTGTCCTCTACCTCTTCATACTTAAATCCAATTTCCTTAAATATTTTTTGTTAATTTCGAAATATTTTTTTTTACTTCTCATGTTTTTCCCTGCCCACATTACCTATGCTACTCCATCCAGAATATTATGTGTAAAATAAATTATAAAATACTTAATTATACAATTCTACCGTATTTCAGTGTTTCCGGATTTTTTGGTATTCAATCCTTAATAATTTCAGCCTTCATAAAAAACCTATAAAATAAAAAATATATGAAATAATTAATATACATACAAATCACCTTCAGTGTTTCAGTTTTTTTCACTATCTTAACCCAAACTGTAAAAAATTTAATGAAAAAATTCCAAACAGTCTTCTCATGTCCGCAATCACACCTTTTCACGACACCGTGCGGCGCACCGATTAATGTAACAATTGAATTAAAAAATAAACATTTCTTTCTAGCAAAACTACTACGCCGAGCAAAAACACTTTTGCCACAAATTGAACGATCTTCGTTGGTTTTCGTACGTGTTTAGAAGCTTGAACAACAAGTTAACATCAAGTTGGTTTCTTAAGTTCATCTCCATATCTTATGACGCGTTGCCTTTCAGGCCTGCTATTGGCCGATAAAATTAACGAATTACAACTTAACGGGTATTGGAATTCGATGGGGGAGTTATTATAGTGAAATTATTCTTAGGTGGTGTTATTTTTAGATAGGTATTAGGTTTAAGAGGGTTAATCTATTGATATTATATATATCCAATGTTTGAAATGTCCAATTTAGTGCCAACTACCGCCCGATAGACACAAAACATCACAGGAACAAAACAGTGAACGGAGACTATTATTATTTGCATCAGTTTATATATTTTCTCTTTATCCGATCGTTATTTATCGGCTGATGTAGAGGTGTTCGTCGTAAAGAAAAAAATGAATAAACAGATTATGTCGAAAAAGGTTCGTGGAATTTATTGTTTGATAATAAATTATCAGTCTTAATACCCGGAAATTTCAACAGAGATAATAAAGCAAACAATTTCTGAATAACAATAAATTACGAAAACGGTGAATCCCTCTTTCCAATATTATTTGATTCTGGAAACGAGATGAATACAATCATCACTTTACAAGTTGATTTCCAATATTTATGCTGGGGAGGGGAGTTGCTAACGGAAACAATATAATATGAGGGTGGAAAGGGGTGAAACAGGACAACGAAATTAGAACGATATGTTTCCAGCTTTGCTTTCTGTCTCAATCTCAAAGATAGTGGAAAAACAAGTCTTATTTACTGAGGTAGTAATGTAGACAATGCTTCGACTCGGTAGATATAAACCACAGGTTCCCAATCTTTTTGGGCCATTGCCCACTTTATAAGAATATTTTTCTTTTACGCCCCCGCACCGCTCCCACATAAACAACATATTGTCTCGTGCCTCTATAAAATAATTTATGTGTTTAAAAAAAAAATTTTGAATTCTTTAAATTTTTTAAACACATAAATTATAAACTAAACTTACACTTCTCAAATTATACCGAATCCATTAAATTTCATAATTTTAACTCCCTCTAAACACGACGTCTAATTTTTGATCAAATCCTATTATTTAAAATCCTAAATAATGGTCTGGACTCACCAGAACTTACCAATTTAATAAATTTTCATATTCCGTCTAGATCAACCCGACAATCTGATTTATTTTATCTACCCTCGTGTAGAACAAACATTCGAAAAAATTCCCCAATTCCTCGCATATGTGCACAATATAATAAAAAAAATTACATCATTGACATTTTTGGTAATAACCTAAAGAAATATCGATATGAAGTAATGCGTACGATCGAATATTAATATGAGAGTATGGAATGTATCGGCAGCATCTCCTATCCTCTTCCTATTTTCCTCTTCCTATCCTCTCCCTCTTCCCTTCCTTTAACACCAAATTAATTTTAAGAAACTAAAACTTCATTTCTAATGCACTTTAACATAAGAAACTTCTGTGGCTTGACTACAATTAACTTGTATATTTATATCTATCACTGCATATTATATAAAAGCTGTTTGTTTCTTACAAAATAAATAAATAAATAAAATGGAGCCCATTCAAAATATCAATCATAGCGCTTCATAGGAAAGCGCCGCAGGATAAAATTTTACTAGGCCCAGGACAAAATAATGCTCTCGATTCTTATCGTTCGCAAAGTCACTTTCCAAAGATATGAATTGCATCAAACAAATAAAGTAGTAAAGTAGTGCATGAAGGCCCAAAATCATAATATCATATGCCCTTTTAACTCTTGTTCGCCCCAGAAGAGGCATAAATCTGCTCGATATTGCTCGAGTTCATAGTAGATATTTTGTAACAAGTCATTAATTAAAACCTAAAAGTCCTTGCAAGAACTAGCACTGACGAAATCTTCAACAATCTTAACACCATGTCAATTAAACAACTATATTCTAAAACAATACTCCTTTATATTCATAAATACTCATCATTGGCCCAACGTCCAACGTGTACAGTATATACACTCGTCGTATATTGGTAGTTGCACGCGTTGGCCGCAACGTTGGCCGGCCAACACGATTATTGTCAGTTTTTCATGCACACGTCAAAGGTGCCATCTAGGTGCCAACCCGCCAACGCGTTCACATTGGCCCAACGTGTACCAGGGGCTTAAGATTTTTATTGCTCAGTATTTATGGTGTCTGTCCAAAGATTATGCTTGTCGATGGAGTTTTTTTTAATGTTTTGTGATTACGCTTGTCTAAGTGGTGTATTATTCATGTTGGTCTGTATTTCTTCAAATTTGGATTTTTGGATAAAAATGGATAAAAACACATACAATAAAATCATTGCGACCTGAAAATACAGAAAAACAGAAAACATTTATAAATTTCATCTATTCCCTCCTACAACATGGGTCTCCTCAAGACCCTTGTTCACTCCTTCCTCTCCTCAAATACACCCTCCACACAGCATCCCCAAAGATAACTGAAATAGATAGGGTAAAACATGGAGTTAATGTGACAATAAACAATGCGACCAGAACTCAGCGTTCGCGAATTTATATTGAAGGCCACAACGACGTTATCTACTTTATAGCAAAGATTGTATAAATTAAACACCACTGAAACGGATAAATTTTATTCAACTAATCGGTAGAACAACCACTGTCTGTAAAATTATTATAAGCATTAATTATTATCCATCCATACAAATTGAAAAAATCTCCCAAGTAAAAATAAATGCCGCCGACGAGAATTGAACCCGCACCTTATGATGTCCGGTCAGGAGCTCTGGACCACTGAGCTACGTCGGGTAGTAATTAATGCTTATACTAATTTGTTATCATTTGTGCTGTGCATAAAAACCTTGTCTTATAAACATTAATTTATCATTAAAAAAATACCACTGTCTGTGCTTTTTTAGTGTGTTTTTTCTGCTGATAGGGTCGTGTAGAGCAGTGCTCCGCAACCTTTTCTCACCTACGACACACCAAATTTCTTCCTAGAATTCCGCGGCACACCAAAAGCTAATATATATAGATATTAAATTGATACACAAATTTTGCAATAATTTCTTGTTTTTTATTTGAAAAGTATACATACATACATATTTATTTTTACGCATTCTTAATAATTATTATAAAATTAAAATAAATTATTGAGCGATTAATTGATAAATTACCTGCGCTTGTTTCAATGAACACAAAAGTTTTATATTCGGCTCGATTTTTGACAGCGCAAAACGAAGTTCTTGGAACCTTTTAAGCATGACCACTTATTATTTTTAATTAATACAAGCGTTGAAAAACTTTGCTCACATAAATATGTCATTGAAAATGGAAGTAGTGTTAAGAATGCTTTGACGGAAATGTGAGGATATTCTTTTTTAACGTAAATCCAGAAAACATCTAATTGATCTTCGGAGAAGTGAAGTTTTAATGTCATGTCATTATTTAAATCTGTAAATTCCACTCGAATTTGCAGAGGCAGTGCTTCCGTTGTTGAAAAATAGACAATATTAAAAAATTATTATTATAATATTAATAAATTATTTTGTCATTGTGTATTAAATACATAATGAAATATTGTAAAATGTCAAATACATTCAATTTGACCGCGGCACACCTGTGTCCGGCTCACGGCACACCGGTGTGCCACGGCACACCGGTTGCGGAGCACTGGTGTAGAGTATGGTGTTCAATTCATGGTAGAGGGCAAACGGTTATAAATGCTATAAAAATATAGTTCATACACGCTACACAGTCAAGTATATTATGCAACCGCGTGGAAAATAATGAATATAAGTTATGTGCCGTTTCGTCTACTCCCGGGGGATCAATGGCATGACGAAATAACACTAAAAACGTTTTAGTTTCACAAAACGACTTCATATAACGACTTTTATAAAATTATCGAAGAAAGCAAACACTTTTTAGGTTGACATTATACTAATGAAAAAAGTTCTTTGTTTAAAACCACTTTATTTGAGTTATTATACGACCGGTTTCGGTTGATATCACTCAACCTTTGTCTGGATAGTAAAAATTGTTTGACTTCTTGCGATAAAAAAAATATTACCATTCGTTGTTACGTGATGCTTGCAAAAAGTAGCTAAGTGCAGTTTTTATTATTTGTTCCTATTAAAATTAATAAAAGAAAACGTTAAAACCCACATAAAGCCATTTATAATAGACTATCTGAGATGTACCCGGCGTTGTTAGGGATTGTGAATGATTTTGAGTAAAATTTTGAGGTTGTGAATTCAAGGATAAACATCGGCTTTTCTCTACATCCTATAAATATAATACGCATGTATTTTATATATATAAACCTTCGGGAAGAAATTCCCTAAATGCTAGTGAAAACTCTATCAAAATCCGTTGTACAGTTTAGAAGAACTAAGCTCACAAACAGGCAGACGCGGATAGCGACTTTGTTTTGTAATATTAAGTGCATTTAAAAAAATCAATTTTGTGATTAAGTTAGCTTTGATATAACTGGTGAAGGTTGCTGAAAGTCGATTATCTCAGAATCAACATTTTGTGACTTATTAGTTATTAGACTCTGCCACACGTACGCTTCGGAGCGGCGGTACCACGCGCCACTCCAAGCCGCCGCGCAGAAAAGTAACAGTCCATTGTGAGACGACTTTGCGCTGCGGCATGGAGCAGCGCGTCGTACCGCCGCTCCGAAGTGTACTTGTGGCAGAGCCTAATGACTTCTGACGGTATGTCGACGAAATACGATTGATTCATCATTGGATATGATTGATTGACCCGTGGATGAGGATACGTACCACCATGTAGGCAATTCAGCGAATATTCCGTGACAACACACAACATGTAGGGTTAAAGAACTGATTTATTGAGACGGTGTCGAAATCACTCACCGCAATCGCGGCAATAATAAAACCGATTCAAATTGGCGATGGTGATGACTGCCGCCAGCCACCGAAGAGATTAACCGACAGAACAGCGATGTGGGCATGTCGGTATGCCAGAAGTAAAGTCAAATTTTCCTTATTCTGAATTATTAAAAAATTTCATATACGTAGACACTGGGTGCGTTCCGCTATATAATAAATCTCACTCAGCCTTGGGCGCAATTTTTTTCCCGCCCTCTTTCAAAAAATCATACCTCCGTATTTTAATATAAACTGCTTATGGTGTTAGAGAGCAGATGAATGCTGCCCACCTATATTTAACCGTTTATCCCAAACTTAATCGTTAAATTTTTAAACGCGCGATTTTTGCGTAGTATTTTGCTTTAAAATTTCCGTTCGTAGTACCTACTTGGAGCAATATTAAATATTATGACTTCTGTGTGTTATCTATGGCCTAGATCAGAGGTTCCCAAACTTATTTGCCCCGTAGACCACTTGCCAATTTTTTTTTTCCGTAGACCCCCTGCCTGCCGAATATTGAATTTTCCTAAAACTATTAACGTCCAATGTGATAATCATTTATTTTTTTAGTAAAAATATTCCCTTCCCTTGCCTGCCCAACAACCGGGTGGCGGTATAGTTGCTCTGTCTTTACATTGTGCAGACAGGGGCACGCTTGTGAGGTATTACACCAAATTAAAATGAATCAGGATAAGCAACGGGAATTCTTTCTGTAGCTGGCCCTACAGAACTGCCCCTTAAGTTCTTTGTCAGTGCTTATTCCGGTCAGTTCTTCTTGTCACATGATATCCGATTCTTCAACGTTGCATCTCCATAGTCAAAATGTCCTCAAACTTAGTTTTGAAGTCTGTGTGAAGTTCATTTAAATGTTGAACGTCTTTATTACCTTGGACGTTTTTCAAAAACAAGCTGGGGAACTAGGAAAATTCGCGGCTTCCAATGTGCAATGTTTTGCTTGAATATATTAATTCTGACGAGAAAGGAACATAGACTCTATTTATATACCTCAATTAACAACTTTATGAAATATAAAAATACAAATAAGTAATTTCTCAGTCTATTATATTTGTGTTAGGTCTATTGTGTCATTTACGGAACACATAAATGTTTACTTGAGGTAAATGGGGGTCCGCTCTTATGTATCCCCATTTGAATCTCGTGGACCCCCGAATTTTTTTCTCGCTGACATAGACCCCCAGCATGCCGATATCGACCCCTGGGGGTCCATATAGACCACTTTGGGAACCTCTGGCCTAGATGATAAACGAATGATCAATGATTTGTAAGAAAAAACTATTTCAATAATTTCGGTACGCGGAATGTCAACCAACAAATAATTCAGAAGAGATGCAATACATCTCTTGTTTAAGTGTGAAACAACTAAGTTACCTTTTTGATTTATCGAGGATTGCAATGCGCGGGAACTTTTGAAATAATTCTAATAAATGTTTTTAAATATCTCTTCAAATTGGCCACAATGTGGCGTGCTAACGTATTTTTGAGTTTATATCAATTTCATTGGCATGTCCGGGTCTAGTTGTCGAAAACCTAAAGTTTTCTTTAAAAATTGGTTTAGAACGCACTTCTTGGGATTGTCAGTTCAGTGCTGATGACCATTGAGAGAAGTAGAGACCAACCACCAATTACCGCATTACCTCCTGATTGGCACACAAAGGGAAGGCGATCCGATGGTGATGTGTCGATTTGCCCGACGCGTATGCGCGTCCAAATGACGCTGATTGAATGGGTCAGTTTAAAGCGGAAGAGTTTAGTGGGTGATACGTGTTGAACTTATAAAATATCGCAACTCTGAGGCAGATTCACTGTACGAAACTTTCGAACTCAATGTGGAAGACTTGTGAAACTGCGGAGGTAATTGAATTCTGATTGTTTGAAGCGGTAAGAAATTTTGATCGGTCTCTATCGAAGAAGATATTTCGCAAAAAATATCCGAATTTCTGGACACTATCCTTGTCTTCAGCATCTAGCGATGGGTCATGATTCATTTTATCAAGAGCGGGAGCCACGGTACCAGCTCAATATTTTCGTACGGTTCAAATCGACTCAATTGAACGACGGCTCAATTGAGCCGTGAGCTCAGAGCATATTGACAATAAGAATACCGTGCTCCCACGATACTATTTGCCCGATACGGGTCCCTCGCTACGGCTCCCTCGAAACGGCTCACTCAATATGGCTCCCCTGGCTCGTCCATGTACAGATGTCGGACTGTTAGACGCCGTTCACATCTCAGAGTACGTGATAACAATTAATTCTTGTATAATTTTAATGGTACTATTATTTTTAAATAAGATATAAAATAGTAACTACCGTTCAATTGAGCCGTGGTACGGTTTATCGGGAGTCGTACGGATACGGCTCATCTAAAAGAGCTAACTCAATTGTGCGGCTCGTTTATGAACGACTCGTCGCTATCAGCATCACAACATTCCCGAATCGAGGGTGATAAGACAGTGGAACAAAGATCCTGTCTACTAATATCTTAATCATGAATCAGAAAATCTGTTTGCTGGAGCGGCAAAACCATTGAATACAACTATTATCCATCATGAGCTATTACGGAGCCTGAAATATAATCTTAGTTAATAAAAGTAATCGACCGAAATAGATGAAAATTTCAATTTTTTTCTTATTAGTGCCAGGAGTGTTTGGAGATTTGAATGGTGCAAGAAGTCGGGGACGCCCAAGGAATACATAACGCAATATGTAATTTATCAAAAATAGAGTTATGAAATACCTAGAACAAAACAATATTCTGTCCGAAAATCAATATGGCTTCAGAAGTAAATTAAGCACTGAAGATGCAATATTTGATCTGACAAAAAATTTATACACATCTATTGATCAAAATAAAAAAGTCTAGCTTTATTTTTAGACTTAAGAAAAGCGTTTGATACTGTAAATCGCAATCTACTCATAAACAAAATTAATCAAATAGGTTTAAAAAAAATGCACTAAAAATTCTCACTCACTATCTCAAAGACAGATTACAAAAAACAAAAATAGGGCACTTTTATAGCACAGAAACAGTGATAAAAATTGGAGTACCACAGGGGACTGTGCTTGGCCCAATTCTGTTTCTAATATATATTAATTATTTATGTAATGTTGTAATCCCTGGTAAAATTGTATCTTGCGCTGATGATACAGCAATAATAGTAAATGGAAAATCCTGGCCTGAAACTTTTTTAAATGCAACAAAATGTATTTCATATGTCTTATCATGGCTAACTTGTAATAGACTTTTCTTTAACTATGATAAAACATTTTACCTAACTTTTTATAAAAACAGTAAAAACAAACCTCCCAATAACCTTAAAATTAGATTACATAATGCTAACTTGTAATAAAGTAACATGCACCTCTTGCTTTGAAATTGGAAAAATTGAAAAGATCAAATATTTGGGTATATGTATATATTGACACAAATTTAAACTGGCAACCACAAATTAATAAAAATTTAAATACTGAAGACAATATTAGTGATTTTTTCAAACGAAAATCTGAAACAGAAAAATCAGAAAAGGAAACGGTCACATCTGGGACTCGAACCCAGGACCCTTGTCTTTCCGGGACAATGCTCTACCAACTGCGCTAATGGGACCCTATCCTATTCGGTCACTTTTAACTGTATCATACTTCAAATAAGAACTACCAACGTTGTCTTCATTTTTTCACCGCACATTTTTATTGGCAACTATCTTTATGTAGGATAGGGGTATCTTTAGGTAGGATAGGGTCCCATTAGCGCAGTTGGTAGAGCATTGTCCCGGAAAGACAAGGGTCCTGGGTTCGAGTCCCAGATGTGACCGTTTCCTTTTCTGATTTTTCTGTTTCAGATTTTCGTTTGAAAAAATCACTAATATTGTCTTCAGTATTTAAATATTATAATTTGAGGTTTTACTCAATAAGTTATTCCGAAAAATAATAACAAATTAATAACACCGTTTCTAAATTAAGATATCTGACGTACATATTTTATAGACTTAAGGCCGAGTGTAGTTTTTTATTAATTTAAAATAATGATAATATTATTAAACAAATCGATAATGATAGTGTTTTCAACAAGTAAAATTTTTTTTATACATTTTTTAAATTAACATAGGCTTAGTAATTATCAAAATCAAATCGAAAATATGACCTTTTTCAGACCGTAATACGTGCGTTTTAAAAAATACTATTAAAGGCTTAATATCGTCAAAAAATACCTGAAGGGGTTTTCTTTAAACGTACGAAAAAAAAAAATAAATAAAATAGGTTCGTAGTTTAATTTTTTCATAAACACTAATTGTTCTTGTTTTTAAAATGCAGATTATAAAACTTTGGATACGTTTATTTAACAAAACTAAACGATAAATTATTGGTATTATATTTTTCCATTTTTTAAAGTTAATTTAATATTTTTTATACTATAATTTAAGAAAGAAAACTTAGATTTTTAAATTACTTTTAAAGTAGGCCGTCTAGTGGCGCCTATTTGAAAATTTTAACACGGTAGAACATCGAACTAAAAGCTTCTTTTAAATATCCCAACAGATGGCGCTATCATGGTCGGAGTCTTGGTTATTGTTTATTTTTCAAACCGATTATATTATTAAGTTATGTAGCGCGCGGAATATTACTGCCAATACACCATCTCTCTCTCCCCATATGGCATTGTCCCTGTCTTGCTGCACGCAGGCGACGAGATGCGCAGAACGCTCTCTACGCATCCCCCCCCACGCGGCTGACCATCCCCTACGCTGCTGACACAGAATGAAGCCCTTAAAAGCAGCAACTCACCCTTACACAGTACAGTTCTCCTGTCTGCTTGCCTTGGCTAGTACCCTCCCTCAGCTGGCTACCCGTGCCCCGCACGGCCCTCTGAGGACAGCTATCTACTACCATTGCTAAGCAACCGACTTGAAGACTACTAGACTCGCTAAAGGCGCGCTCCTCTTCTTGGCTACCTGTGCTGCGCACAGCCCTTGAGAGACAGTAATCCGCCCTAAGCAAACCTAGGCTAGTCCCGAACAGTTGTGCCGCGACTCGATTCTATTTTGTTGTTCCCAATTACTATCCCGCAAGGATCCTATATAAATCCTTGCCTAGTCGATAAATGTTATTTTCAAAGTGTATTCGTGTAAATTGTAAACTGTGACTATTTTGCTATTGTAATCTGTGTAACCTAAACAATAAACTGTGTTTTAAGCCACCAAAAGTCTTATAAACTGGCGCCCAACTAAGTGGCCAGATACATTGTGCAAAAGTGTTAAAATCAGTGAAAATTTCGCGTCCGCGCCGCAGCCCTCGCTTCAAGATGCAAGCCAATGGGGAAGGCGCTATCATCAGCTTTACTCAGGAGCAATTCGCAGAATTCCTGAATTCAATAAAGCGAACGCAAACAGAGCCACAGCGTACGGGTATGTTCACCACTTGTACGGTTCGGTACGATGGCACGAGAGAAAGAAGCGCAGTTGAGAGCTTCATAGCCGCGGCAACCATATTCAAATGTGCCGAAAAGATCGGAGACGAGAGCGCACTGGTAGGACTACCTCTCCTATTAACAAAAGATGCAGCTGCCTGGTGGCTCGGAGTAAAAGGGGAAGTACGTACTTGGGAAGATGCAATGAATCTCTTAAGACATGCTTTCGCCCCTCAGAAACCGGCGTACAAAGTATACAATGAAATATTTAGTTTCAAACAAGACACCTCCGTATCAACTGATGTCTTTATCTCAAAACAACGGATGCTGCTTGCGGAATTGCCTCCGCCCATCCACCTAGAAAAGGTCCAGATCGACCTTGTATTCGGACAGATGAATATCCGCATTCGGGATAGAATTCCCCGTGAATCAATTAGCTCTTTCGCTGAACTGCTTGTAAAAGCGAGACTAATTGAAGAAAACTTACACGAACTTACTAAACCTGGCACAGCACGTACAGCGGAAAATAAGTTCGAAGGCCGTTTGCGTTGCGCGCACTGCCACAGATTCGGCTACCTTATTGAGGAGTGTCGTACCCGCCGGAGCCAAGAGGTTGGGGCACCTATCAGACCCATTCCACGGCAGAGCAGAAGTGCACCGGAGACGACCAGCGACGCCAAATTCGCCTGTTATGGTTGCGGCAAGCCTGGTATTGTTAGGAGCAAATGCCCGCAGTGCAACCGGGGAAAAGTGAACGTGCCTTACACAAGAGCGGACTTTTGTTCAGTAAGCGAAGTAGGGCTCCCTAGAGCAAGGCCCACTCTGCAAATTAAGGTCGGGTCACACATAGGAACCGCTCACATTGACACCGGGGCTAGGCTAAGTGTGGCATCGGCCGAGCTACACAGGCGCCTGATTACCCAAAAATTTAAACCATCTAAAAGGACCATGGATATTGTTCTAGCGGATGGAATTCCGAAACGTCAAGAGGTGGAGATCATAAACGCCACCGTGACTCTCAGAGGAAGGAAAATACCCTCTAGTTTCATTGTCCTCCCTGGGTGCCACGAAAATCGCACCCTCTTGGGAGTGGACTTTATTGAAGACGCGGGGATTGAAATAAATATTCCCCAACGTGCATGGGCATTTTCTGACAGCCCTGAGAAACACTATCTCTTAAACATGGAAGATGATACTTTAATACAACTGCAAGAAAATTGTGCGATAGGAGAGGTTAAACTAGATGAACCTCTTCGTTTATGTCCTTCGCCCTCCTCACCACCAAAGGATCATGGCTATGAGATCTACGCACCGCCTCTTTTAAGTCCCCTTAAAAGGACACCGCCCCGCGCTGATCTTTGGGCAAAAATGATAGCCCTTAACGAGCTGTTCCACGAGGACGCCCTGGAGGAGGGAGATCTTATGGAAATCATGACAGATTCGTACAGGCTGTTCGACGACTCTCCGAAAAAGAAGACGGACTCCTGGATGGAAATTTGCTCTCTGGACGCCGAAGTACTGGGCCTCCGGTCAGATGAAGCCACCCACCTAACACACGATGAGAGAGACCAGCTAGACCTTCTTCTGCATGAGAATGCCTCCATTTTTTCGGCGATCCTCTCATCCACTACAAAAATCGAGCATAGGATCGAGACACTCGACCACTCACCTATCTCTGTGGCACCCTACAGGCTCTCTCCAGCCCGTCAAATGGAGCTACGCTCAGAAGTAGACAATATGCTAGCGCAAGGCATTATAGAAGAAGCCGATTCCCCTTGGGCCGCACCAGTGGTTATGGTTCCCAAAAAAGACGGAAGTAGACGAATATGCATCGATTTTCGATTGCTCAACGCCATTACAGTACCAGACGCGTACCCCTTACCGAGGATGGATGACCTGCTACACTCGGCAAAGCAATCCAACTACATGTCAACCATAGACCTTCGGTCAGGCTACTGGCAAATTAAAGTGCTGGAGAAGGATCGCGATAAGACGGCATTCATAACACCGTTTGGTTTATATCGCTTTCTGAAAATGCCATTCGGTCTTCGAAACGCCCCAGGAACCTTCCAACGCCTTATAGACCGATTGAGGATCGAGTTAGACCACATCAACATCCTAGCATATCTAGACGACATAATTATTCTATCATCTTCCTTCGAAACACATCTTGCTGATTTGAGACAGGTGTTCTATAAGCTAGGTGAATTTAATCTCACTGCCAACCGAGATAAATGTCACTTCTGCTGCTCGAGTATAAATTACCTGGGACATTTGATATCTCCAGGAGGGATCAGCACCAACCCGGAGAAAATTGCTGCCATTTCTCAAATGAAGGAACCGAAGAACGTCAAGCAACTACAGACCTTTCTTCAAACCTGCTCCTGGTATCGACGATTTGTACCTGAGTTTGCGAAGATTGCAAAACCACTAAGCGACTTAACAAAGAGAGATGTCAGATGGGAATGGAACCCCCCGCAGCAGAACGCCTTCGACACCCTGAAAAGGTTACTTACTAGTGCCCCTATCTTACGCCAAGCCGACGGAACTAAAGCATTTACCATAAAAACAGATGCAAGTAACTACGCATTGGGAGCAGTTCTGGTCCAGGGGGAGGGCCTCGATGAGCATCCGGTAGAGTATGCAAGCCGCCTACTCTTACCCGCAGAAAGAAATTATTCCACGACAGAAAGAGAAGCCCTAGCAGTGGTATGGGCAGTCACAAAGTTCAGAGGATACATCGAAGGAACAGAAGTCACGGTTGTCACCGACCACCAAGCGTTAAAGTGGTTAATGTCCTTAAAATCTCCCACAGGGCGCCTTGCGAGATGGGCTCTGCAGCTTCAACCATACAATTTGAATATCCAGTATACCCCAGGACGTACAAACCTCGTGGCAGATACACTATCACGCCCACCTTTACCTGAGGAGCTCCCATCCATTTGTGCAGTTTGCACCGTAACCATCGACGTTCCCGTACGAAACGCTGTTGACATCCGAGAAGAACAACTAAAAGATGCTGATTTAAAAAAAATCATTGAGTGTTTTGAAGACCAGACTCCGAACGAGAACCTTAGTTACTGGACAACTAAGGGATACCTAATGCTACAAGGTGTATTGTATCGCTACGCACCAGACATAGAAGAAGAAGATGCCCAACTAGTTGTCCCCGAGCAAGAACAACACAAAATACTAGCGGCTTATCATGATGCCCCAACTGCCGGACATTATGGAGTAGAACGCACGATTCGAAGGATCGCAAGGCGATACTTCTGGAAGAACATGCGAACCTATATAACAAAATACATAAAAAACTGTATTGAGTGCCAAAGGTACAAACCATCAAATTTAAAACCCGCTGGCCTTTTGCAGACGTCGGTCATGAACCAGCGATTTGAAACAGTAGCCTTTGACCTTTTTGGGCCACTCCCAACATCCAAAGACGGCAAAAACTGGATTTTCATCATCGAAGACGTTGCCACGCGCTGGGTAGAGCTATTTCCTATTCAAGAAGCTACTGCAGAAACCTGCGCCCGTATTCTGATTGACGAAATTTGCCTGCGTTATGGAACTCCCCGCCGACTTATCAGCGATAACGGCACACAATTTGTGTCTGCAGTGATGCAACAGCTGACTTACTGCCTGGACATCAAACACACCTTCACGCCATCATATCATCCAGAAGCAAACCCTGTCGAAGAAAAAACCGAGATCTAAAACCACAACTGGCCATCTTGGTAGGCACAGAGCATAGAACCTGGGCCGAAAGCCTGCCTTCGATACGTTTCGCCATGAACACCGCTTTCTGCCAAAGCACCGGTTACTCCGCTTCCTACCTAACGTTTGGACGTGAGCTTAGATCGGCCGATGATGTGGGTAGAGACTTAAGAGGCATCATTCAATCAGAAAACTTCATTCCGGAAATAACACCTCACCTGCTACACCTTGCTGACACATTACGTCTGGTCAGAAATCACAATGACCACAAACAAGATAAACAAAAGGAATACATGGATAATAAAAGAAGAGAGGATCCTCAGTACCAGCCCGGGGATCATGTCCTTGTCCAATCACACGCTCTTAGCAAGGCTGCAAGGGGGTTTAGTGCCAAATTAGGACCACGGCGAGATGGCCCATACCTAGTACTACAAAAACATGGACCAACAAGCTACGAAATAGCTGCCATGACAGCCCCGGATGTTTCGCTTGGCACTTACCATACATCGGCGCTGACTCCATACCAAGGGTTTGTCAGACCACTACCAGCTCCAGTGATTCCCCTGCGCAAACGGGGCCGTCCTAAGAAGAATAAATAAGAAATCTCGCTTACTACAAATCTGGATCTTCAGCGAGACGCTCCTCGATCCAGAGGGGGAGGATGTAGCGCGCGGAATATTACTGCCAATACACCATCTCTCTCTCCCCATATGGCATTGTCCCTGTCTTGCTGCACGCAGGCGACGAGATGCGCAGAACGCTCTCTACGCATCCCCCCCCACGCGGCCGACCATCCCCTACGCTGCTGACACAGAATGAAGCCCTTAAAAGCAGCAACTCACCCTTACACAGTACAGTTCTCCTGTCTGCTTGCCTTGGCTAGTACCCTCCCTCAGCTGGCTACCCGTGCCCCGCACGGCCCTCTGAGGACAGCTATCTACTACCATTGCTAAGCAACCGACTTGAAGACTACTAGACTCGCTAAAGGCGCGCTCCTCTTCTTGGCTACCTGTGCTGCGCACAGCCCTTGAGAGACAGTAATCCGCCCCAAGCAAACCTAGGCTAGTCCCGAACAGTTGTGCCGCGACTCGATTCTATTTTGTTGTTCCCAATTACTATCCCGCAAGGATCCTATATAAATCCTTGCCTAGTCGATAAATGTTATTTTCAAAGTGTATTCGTGTAAATTGTAAACTGTGACTATTTTGCTATTGTAATCTGTGTAACCTAAACAATAAACTGTGTTTTAAGCCACCAAAAGTCTTATAGTTATTATTTATTAAATTATATGATAATTGTTAAAATATATATTTTAACAATTATCATATAATTAAATAAATAATTGTTAAAATATATATTTTAACAATTATCTATTAAATTATATGATAATTGTTAAAATATATATTTTAACAATTATATAAATATATATTATAATTAAAATATATTAAAATATTATTATTATTAAATTATATGATATTATACCATATTTTTAAAAATTAAATTGTTTATTGTTGTTTATTGTTGTTGTTATACGCCCATAGGGGCTTTTACATAGATTATAAATAAGTTTTACATAAGTTATCGAGTTAGAATTTATACTAAGAGTTATAAAAGTGAAGAATTTTAAAAAAATATACAATATCATAATATGATAATATTTTGTAATCCTACATGTATTTAAAATGACTGACTTTTACATTTATATATATAAATTTTTTGATAGATCTAATACGCCTAAATTTTTTATAAGAGAGCTAGGTATAATGCCAGTAGCCGAAATTACAAATGGTAATATTTTTATAGTCTGAGAATGTCAAATTCTTTTGAACTCATTTCCTAAATCTGTGTATTTTATTATTTTTTCAAAAACAGATTTTTCGATATTACAGGAATTTGTTTTTTTTATATCAAAGTACTAAATAAGTACAAAAAGAAAAAGAGGAAAAAATCTAACCTATTAGGTGTGTGAGTTTGTGTTACTACTAACTAACTAACCATCACGCCGTTTCCCCGCAGGGGTAGGCAGAGAGGACGGACCGCCAAACAACTCGGTCTTGGCACACACTCCTTGCCTCATTCACATTCATACATCGTCTCATACATACTCTTCTATTATTCTGACTCTTGACATGGCCCGACTTGAGTATCGAGTTTGTGTTAGCATGAGTTATGCTATTCTGTACATTATACTGTAAAACTCTCGACTCGAAGTTTGCGGGATCGAATCCCGAAGTGGGCAAGTAAATTTTATTTGGTTAATTTGTGTTATTCACAATTAATGAATTAATATACGTATGGTATATTCGCGGTACGTTCCATAGTGAAAGATACTCTCAGTATCGCCTGGTGTAAGACCACCATTCAGAATTGAAACGTTGCTTGAAATGGCTTTAGCCGTGTTTGGTGACCAAATCTGAATAGCCAGGTAGATTCACTTATTCATTCCTTTCTCAAAGACAAATACATAGCACTATCTTTTTTTATGTCAAAACAAATATGGGATGCTAGGAAGAGGAATATGGGAAAATACCTGGCTATACAGATTCGGTCACCTAATACGGCTAAAGCCGTTTCAGGCCACATTCCGATTCTTTTTTTTTAAATATATTACTTTGAAAAAGTTTATTTGTATTTATTTTTGTTCCATTTCCATAGTCCTCAATAAGTTTTATACCTGTTCTGAGGTCTACATACTACAAACTGAAACATTCGGTCGGAGCCGCAATGTTTTTTTATTTCTGTGGGCCTTAGAAAACAATAATGTTATTTATAACGGTTTTGTTGACCGAGGTAGAACGAACACAGGTTCTCTGTTTTTTGACCAGATGTAGGTATATTTTTTACAATGCCGGCCGGCGTAGTCCGGGTGGTAAGGCTTTGGACTCCCATTCCGAAGGTCGCGGGTTCGAACCCTGTGTACGCAAATAAATTTTATCTGATTGATTTGTGTTATTTCACAATTGATTAATTAAAATAATAAATACTATATATGCGGCACGTTCCAGAGTAGAAGATACTCCCAGTATCGCCTTGGTGTAAGACCACCATTCAGAATTGAAACGTTTCTCCAAATGGCTTTAGCCGTGTTTAGTGACTAGATCTAAATGGCCAGGTACTTCCCCACCTTCCTCTTCCCCATCTCCTTCCCTTACCCACTTACCTTCAGCCAAACAACATACCCCAATCGGGGATGCCATAGTCTCACTGGCTCCAGACCGGAGCAGTTGGGACTCTTGTGAGCTATTCACTATAAAAATACTATGTAAAACCAAATGCCAAAATGTTTTTAATAGAGATATACATAATTAAGAAATTGGCACATACATCATCATACTTGTCATAATATGGAAAATCAGGACTAAAGATATATGTAGAAATAATAATAATATAAAATGAAATGTCAGGCTTTCTGTAAAAATATTAAAATACATACAATTAAATTAAATGTTACCTTGTATATATTCGTTTAAATTCTAACGTAGTATAAACTAATTAAATAAATAATACAAAAAAAATAGTGCCATCTGGTAACTGAAATTCATAACTTTTATAACGAAGATTTACATTACCGCCATCTTACTGTTTTCAGGCAAACGTTTTTAAAATAAATTCTAGTTAGAAAAAATATTGTTTTGGAAATGAACAACAGAGTTCGTGTGTGTCGAAAATAGTTGATTTTGTCATGTCTACAATCGGTCTTAAGGAAGTACTCAATGTTGACAAATTGAAAATGATTTATTTTTCTCTAGTGCAATCCTCAATTATGTACGGTATATTAGGATGGGGTGGCGCACTAGATACGTTTATAAAACCACTACAAATAGTACAAAATCATATTATCAAGGTTATATATAATAAAAAGAGGACATTTTCGACTGATCGATTGTACAAGGAATCTCAACTATTCAATCTCCGTAAACTATTTTTACTTCAAAGCCTGAAATATGTCATGAAAAACCAAAACAAATTTCAAAAATATGAACCCAAAATCAACTTTAGAAGAAATCATGTATTTTATACCCCACAAACCAATACCAAACTAATGCAAACTCACAGTAGCTTTATTGGACCTCGCACTTTTAATCTATTACCAAAAAAATTCAAGTAACAACTAAACTAGCGCAATACCAAAAAGAATTAAAGTTGTGGCTGTACAATGCAAATGTTGAAGCATTATTCATTTAATTTTTTCTATTTTGTTTCTGTATAGTTATTATTATTTTATTTTGTTTTCCTTTAATTCATATGTATTATCTTACAATCTTTATTTTTACTTTGATTTATTTTTAATATGCACCTCTTGCACAATCTTTTAGACTAACTTTAATTATAATCCTACCGTTTTTCTTTATTATGCTTACTGTTTTTTTTTTTTTTTTTTACTGTTATATATTTTTAGATACAAAAATCTAATGTATAAACCATAGACATATGAATATTAGTAGACCTGCCCTAAGTGATCAAAAGCGTATTATCCCCACTCCCCATACCGGTTCCATTGGAGCCGGCTGGGCTCGCGTATGGCCTCAAGTGAAATTTGAAAACGTGACGTCATCATTCTTGTGCGAACTATGGTCGAGGCATCATCGGTTCATTTTACGAAATAACACGGCAAAATGTTGACTTGTACTATGAAAACTTGTAAAAATAGATGTGAAAAAGAGAATAAACCCAATTGTCGTATTACATTCCATATATAAGCATTATTTTACTTTATTTTAAGCATATTCACATCGTATAATATGAATCAGTTGTTACTATCACACCGAGAAACGTCTGGACGCGAAACACAAAGCTGGTTGGTTGCTGGGAAGTAAATTATGAACATTTATAAAAGTGTCTTAACTAAATACTTAAACGAAATATTCGACTCTGAAAATAGAACCGAATTTTTTTGCCGAATTTGGACTTCGCAAATTTGTTCATAACGTGGCGAGTAATTTGCGCTCCCATGTAAAAATGTCTATTCATTCAAAATCAGATTTTACTTTTAAGAAGTAAATGGTGATATTATAATGCGAGATGCCTATTTACTGTCAGATTGATTTATTGACGAATCACAGTCAGCCTTACTCCCTTCGTTCTTCAACAGTTGATTTTACCCCTCGCCATTATCTACTCGTCTATTAATTCCTATGTCTGTGGTATAAACTTATATTACCCACGCACAGGCTGCGCCTTAGTGAGTTCCCTTTCCTATTATTATAAAACTTGTAATGTCAAATATATAAATTGGGAAAAAATAAAGGAAATAAAAAAATATAAAAAATACCTCTGCACGGGAATGAGATACGGAGTCGAATTAAAGTCGATGTAATGTATTTTTGTTATTTGTTTTTGGGGTATTATGCCGTGTTGCGCTAACTCCTTCTTTAGCCAACGTTTCGGACAGCATTGCAGTGTCCATCATCAGGGCAGATGTCTTATTTGAGGTTGTGTTAAAATGTGAGCTTAAGTATGAGGTTGTGATACCGTGTTGTCAGCTCCAACCCTCTGAGCTAACATTAACGTATCATTTTTTTATTTGTGGTTTTCTTCGTTTAGCTCTGGTGTATCCGTCAATTACCGGATACCAAGAACTATTAAGCTTAGCTCCATCGTCTCTATTAATGTTTACGGGATTTTTATGAATTTCAATGGCCTCCGTAATCAGCCGTGCTCTATAAGTTTTCGGTCTCCCCAGGATTTCAGGAACAAATCCAAAGTAATGCCCGGTGTCAATCAAATGCTCGGCAATTGCCGATTTGTCAGGGTGGCCGAGTTTACAAGCTCTGAAGTGTTCCGAAATTCTTTTGGAGATAGTCCGCTCTGTCTGGCCTACATAGACCTTGTCACATCCGGAACAGCTGAGTTTATACACTCCATCTGTTTCCAGAGGAAACTTAGTCTTTGCAGACCTCAGTAAGTCCTGTATCTTTGTTGTTGTTCCGAAGACAGTCTTGATATTTTCCTTTCTCAAAAGCTTGGCAATTTTGTCTGTCACATTGTGCACATAAGGCAGGAAGGCACAGCCTTTCGACTCTTGTTCAACTCTGTCTTCGTTTGGTGCAGATTTGGCTCTTATGATTTGCCTTGTCTGACTTGCTGGGTAGCCGTTACGCTCCAGTGCATCGGTCAGCTTCGTAAGTTCCGCTCCGATTTTATGTTCTTCGCATATTCTGGTCGCTCGGGTCACCAATGTATGGATAAGTCCTCTCTTCTGCGCTGGGTGGTGGTGCGAATCAGCGTGTAAGTACCGATTCGTATGGGTTGGTTTCCTATATACAGTATGCCCTAGGCTACCATCGTGTTTCCGCATCACCTCCACATCTAGAAAGGGCAGGATTTTATCTTCGTTTTCCAGTTCCATTGTGAATTTAATTTTGCTGTGGAGAGAATTAAGATGGTCCAGGAATTCGTTTAGTTTCTCCGTTCCATGAGGCCAAATGGCGAAGACATCGTCGACGTAGCGCCACCATACTTTAGGGACAGCCGAAGCTGTGTCGAGTGCCACTTCTTCAAACTTCTCCATAAAAAAGTTGGCTAGTACTGGCGATAACGGACTGCCCATCGCAACTCCCTCCAATTGCTCAAATAGTTCACCCTGAAATGCAAAGTATCCCGTTTTGAGGCAGTGTTCAAAAAGTTTGCAAATGTCTTCCTCATATATCTCCCTGAGCATTGTCATGGAGTCTTCTAGAGGCACATTTGTGAAAAGTGACACGACGTCAAAGCTGACCAGAATATCTCCTTCTTCAGTCTTAACTTTCTTGAGCTTACTTATCAGATCTGTTGAATCCTTAATCCACGATTCAGTTTTACCAGTTTGCATCTGCAGTAATCTTGAGAGGTATTGGGAAAGTTTGTATGTAGGAGCGCCAATAGCGCTGACAATCGGTCTCATTGGGATTTCCTTTTTATGTATTTTTGGGAGACCATACAGGGCAGGAGTTCTAGAGGCTTTTACAAAAAGCTTAGACCAATCCTCTTTCCTGATGCTAGAAGCTTTCACTAGTTCCCTTGTCTTTATGTCAATCTTGTTGGTGGGGTTGTTTTTAATCTTCTTATAGGTGCCTGAATCGCACAAGAGGTCTTCCATCTTCTTTGTGTAGTCTGCCGTATTAATCACGACAGTGGCATTTCCTTTATCGGCTGGCAGAACCAAGATTTCCTCATTGGCGCGTAATTCTTTTAGGGCCATAAACTCTCCTTTCGTGATATTGGGGCGGGGTATTTCAGCCCTTTTCAAAATATGGCAAGTCTCTTGCCGGATGTCCTCTGCTTGCACCTCTGACATTTTGTGTAGTTTCATCATTGTATGTAGTGCAGTCTCTACACCACATACGATGGATTCCACAGGTATCTTTTTGGGGGCCACTGCAAAATTCATCCCCTTTGCCAGTACAGAAGTTGCGTCTGGGCTCAACGCAAGGGTCGAAATGTTGATGACAACTTTATTTTGATCGAGTTGTTTTCGATCACCTTTTTTGTCTCGGTTGAGCCTTTCAAACTTTTGTTTCTGTCTCGCATCTGTTGACTGCTTAGATCTTACTGCTTGTTGGTAAGTCATGTTGTCAACTTTTCTCCAGTCTTCTTCGGTAAGGGTTGCACTTAGGTGCAGATGTAGAGCGAAAAGGTCCCGAGATACTCCATCCAGCTCGCCTCGCACATTGTGGATCCTCTCCCTTAATAGTGCAGCCTCCGCTCTTTGGAATACTCTATCTGCTTTCCGGGATGTGATGTGTCTTTTTATTTGGATGTGTACTGGTACAATCGATTCTTCTTTACACCTCTTGAGAAAAGCAAGGCTGCCCAAAAAATGGTTTCTTTTCTTTCTCAGATTCTCCAATCGTCGTACCAGTGTGTGAACTTCCTCCCCATAGAGGTTCGTCAAATATGATTTAAGATTAAGACATCCGGCAAGAGACTTGCCATATTTTGAAAAGGGCTGAAATACCCCGCCCCAATATCACGAAAGGAGAGTTTATGGCCCTAAAAGAATTACGCGCCAATGAGGAAATCTTGGTTCTGCCAGCCGATAAAGGAAATGCCACTGTCGTGATTAATACGGCAGACTACACAAAGAAGATGGAAGACCTCTTGTGCGATTCAGGCACCTATAAGAAGATTAAAAACAACCCCACCAACAAGATTGACATAAAGACAAGGGAACTAGTGAAAGCTTCTAGCATCAGGAAAGAGGATTGGTCTAAGCTTTTTGTAAAAGCCTCTAGAACTCCTGCCCTGTATGGTCTCCCAAAAATACATAAAAAGGAAATCCCAATGAGACCGATTGTCAGCGCTATTGGCGCTCCTACATACAAACTTTCCCAATACCTCTCAAGATTACTGCAGATGCAAACTGGTAAAACTGAATCGTGGATTAAGGATTCAACAGATCTGATAAGTAAGCTCAAGAAAGTTAAGACTGAAGAAGGAGATATTCTGGTCAGCTTTGACGTCGTGTCACTTTTCACAAATGTGCCTCTAGAAGACTCCATGACAATGCTCAGGGAGATATATGAGGAAGACATTTGCAAACTTTTTGAACACTGCCTCAAAACGGGATACTTTGCATTTCAGGGTGAACTATTTGAGCAATTGGAGGGAGTTGCGATGGGCAGTCCGTTATCGCCAGTACTAGCCAACTTTTTTATGGAGAAGTTTGAAGAAGTGGCACTCGACACAGCTTCGGCTGTCCCTAAAGTATGGTGGCGCTACGTCGACGATGTCTTCGCCATTTGGCCTCATGGAACGGAGAAACTAAACGAATTCCTGGACCATCTTAATTCTCTCCACAGCAAAATTAAATTCACAATGGAACTGGAAAACGAAGATAAAATCCTGCCCTTTCTAGATGTGGAGGTGATGCGGAAACACGATGGTAGCCTAGGGCATACTGTATATAGGAAACCAACCCATACGAATCGGTACTTACACGCTGATTCGCACCACCACCCAGCGCAGAAGAGAGGACTTATCCATACATTGGTGACCCGAGCGACCAGAATATGCGAAGAACATAAAATCGGAGCGGAACTTACGAAGCTGACCGATGCACTGGAGCGTAACGGCTACCCAGCAAGTCAGACAAGGCAAATCATAAGAGCCAAATCTGCACCAAACGAAGACAGAGTTGAACAAGAGTCGAAAGGCTGTGCCTTCCTGCCTTATGTGCACAATGTGACAGACAAAATTGCCAAGCTTTTGAGAAAGGAAAATATCAAGACTGTCTTCGGAACAACAACAAAGATACAGGACTTACTGAGGTCTGCAAAGACTAAGTTTCCTCTGGAAACAGATGGAGTGTATAAACTCAGCTGTTCCGGATGTGACAAGGTCTATGTAGGCCAGACAGAGCGGACTATCTCCAAAAGAATTTCGGAACACTTCAGAGCTTGTAAACTCGGCCACCCTGACAAATCGGCAATTGCCGAGCATTTGATTGACACCGGGCATTACTTTGGATTTGTTCCTGAAATCCTGGGGAGACCGAAAACTTATAGAGCACGGCTGATTACGGAGGCCATTGAAATTCATAAAAATCCCGTAAACATTAATAGAGACGATGGAGCTAAGCTTAATAGTTCTTGGTATCCGGTAATTGACGGATACACCAGAGCTAAACGAAGAAAACCACAAATAAAAAAATGATACGTTAATGTTAGCTCAGAGGGTTGGAGCTGGCAACACGGTATCACAACCTCATACTTAAGCTCACATTTTAACACAACCTCAAATAAGACATCTGCCCTGATGATGGACACTGCAATGCTGTCCGAAACGTTGGCTAAAGAAGGAGTTAGCGCAACACGGCATAATACCCCAAAAACAAATAACAAAAATACTTTTGGCCGTGAAAATCTTAAATCATATTCGATGTAATGTAGTTTCTTCAAAGTAAGATTTTGGTATATAATAGTGACATTAGTGTAGTAGTGATTTCAATCATAGCGTTTTAAATGTGTAATTGTTATCATTTTGACCTAGAAACATGTCAGTTATAATTTTTTTTATTATTTCCGAGTACCTACAATCGTTCCATGATTATTGACCCGATGCACTATACTAAGCGATAAATTCCCCAGCAACAATTATCGCTTCGATAAGAATTGACATTAGTATTTAAAGTACTTCCGTGTTATCGTTCTCTGTGTGATTTCCAGCTGACTCGATAGGCAGCGACCCGTATAATTGGCAATAACGGGACAACCGCACACTGGGCGTTATCTCGCATTAACTGTGACAATTTATGACCCGTTTTTATCTTGGAATTGAATTAAGCAAAGTCGCTCCAATTATTGTTCACAATTTGCCAGCGTTCTGTCGCCTGATTGTAGATTATGGGTCGCATGTCTACCTACTTGTCACGCCATTTTTTGGATCGATCAGGATTACAAAATTACTTTTATGCCTTCTGCATTACACTCTCGGCGTAACATCTCCATTAATTTCTTTATTCGCTTTCACTAAATTTGTGGTTTTTTGGACTCGAGGTTCATTCTCGCGGGACGCGTTTTGGGCGAAATTCAGTGCGAGTTTGTATGGAAATATTTCCCCGACCAACTCGATTTTGTGGATAATTGCATAAGAGCGAAAAACCGTTGACCAAAGGAAGCTTTAAAGATAGAAACATTCCCGTGTTACTAATAAGATATTGCAGGTTTGATTAAATGCTGTGCAGTGACAGCAAACAAAAGGTTTTAAAACACCACTCCCCACCCAAAAATTACAAGTATGTGAAAGTCCGGTGAGGCCATAGACACAAAAAATGCATTTAAAGTCTCATAACTGAATAATGTAATAATTTTTGTCAAGTACAATAGTACAATATTTACTTTTTCGTTCGACTCAACTCAAATCACTAAAGACGCAGCTTTACACACGAAGAAAAATGACTTGCTAATTCATTATGAATCTCTTTAAATCATTGGGAATTCTGGTTCAAAACTGGATTGCAAGCCTTACGAATGAATTAAGAGGTTTCCTGATAAAATTTTAGTAAATTACGAATATATTATCACGATGTCGAAACAGGTGTTTATGAAAATATTAGTATTTTAGCATTTAGTCATGTATTATCAAGGCAAATGCACGTAATTTACTTAAAGATTATCAGGAAACCCGTTAATTCATTCGTAAGGCCTGCAATCCCGTTTTTAACCGGAATTACGAATAAATTGAAGAGATCAATCTTTCTCCGTGCATTTATGTCCAATTTAGCAATGAAGCAATGTTTTTTTGTCATGTGATAATGCGTGCCTAAATAGGTATAAGTATACCAGATTTAAAATGTGGGTTAATCCAAGTAAATAAATAACACTAGTTATTTTTTGCTTCATTATAACTTTAAAAAATATATATTTTTATCAACATTTTAAAAAATTTCCAGGAGACCAACAACTTCTCAAAAGATATGAGTTATGCGTAAGGGTAATTCTTTACTACTAAAAGTTGCCCAGGCGGAAGAAACGGATGCTTTAAACCTTTTACCCGGGGCACGCCGGGAAAACATCCATTAAGTTTAGCTTTTATTGCTAAAAAAAATCTCCTGGCTAAGCTACACTAGAGGCTGTGTTTTATAATTTAATTGCTGCACGATCAATACGACTACAAAGTAATTTCTATCGGTTTACACGCAAAAACAACGAGTAATTTACATCACGTCTCATTGTTTAATATTATCTTCATTATACTGGGAACTTTGAGTTCAATTCATAGACATCTTGTTTCTCGTATCCCTGAGTGTAATTATACTAAATAGATAATATCTAGTTAACTCCTCGGGCTAATTTGTTCGGTTTTGGGAAAAACTCTTTGTATCTCCCTTACCGTCATTGTTAAAAATATATACTAAACGGTGTTGGAAAGAGAAAACACCAAGCTATATTCAAATATAGAAGTTAACCACAGAATAATTAATTTGAGAAATTTTTTTGTAATTTTAAACCAAACATGGTACTTACTAATGTTTTAGAAAGAAGAAGTTTTATGAAAGTATATTATTATTTATTTATTTTGATTTATTCGATACAAAAAATACAATTACAGAATAGTGAATCTTTGACTGTCCAACTGGGAAGGTTTTCCGTTTCAAAAAAATATATAAATATTGTTCAATCGAAACGAGAACATGCATGGCATTGCACAACCGATGTAAGTAAATATTAATACAGATTACTGTAGACTTATAAGAAAAATATATCTATTTCGGTGAATTTTAGCCAAGATTTAATGTTTTTTTTTAATAATAGTTAATGTTAATGTTCAAAGGTTGTATGTAGTGAACTGTTCATTTTATGAGCAATACAATAAATATGTCTTTGGGCTAATCCCGTTTTGCAATGGGGTATAGCATACACACGAGTGCCATTTCTTTGGCTAGAACGGTTTGATTTTTTTGTGAAATGGTTTTGAAGCTTGGAAATAAATGTTAGACGTTGGCTGTACATTTGTTGGCTACTATAACAGCATTATAGTCTAGTTAGTCTTTTTATGGCAATGCACAATGGAGTAATTCGTGTAATTTGTTAATTTGTTAACCCCAAAATGCATGTTTCATTGTTTCACTCCCCAAGCGCCATTCTAAAGAATTTCCCTTCCTGAAAATGCTAAATATTCCAACTAATCACTACGACCCTTATGGGATCTGTTGCATTTTACGGTCACAGCTTAATCACTTCTAATTACGCCTATGGAATTCACTTTCACTTCATTTTAATTACTCTTATGGGATTCAATTTTACTCAATTTTAATTATTCTTATGGGTTTCAATTTTACTCAATTTTAATTATTCTTATGGGTTTCAATTTTAATTACTCTCATGGTATTCAATTTTACTCCATTTTAATTACTCTTATGGGATATAATTTTACTCCATTTTAATTAGTTTTATGGGATTCAATTTTACTCCATTTTAATTACTCTTATGGGATTCAATTTTACTCAATTTTAATTATTCTTATGGTTTCAAGTTTAATTACTCTCGTGGTATTCAATTTTACTACATTTTAATTACTATTATGGGATATAATTTTACTCCATTTTAATTACTCTTATGGCATTCAATTTTACTCCATTTTAATTACCCTCATGGGATTATTTGCATTTTACGATCATAACTTGCTTAGTTTTAATATTTTGAAGGTATTGGTTGAGTTGGTACAGACTCTCGTCACATCTGATGACGAACAGCACCATTTAAATTTTTTAATGGTTTTCTTCAAAAGTCGATTCTTAGTGCGTTTTACTTTTTAAACAAAATCTGACCACCTTAAATGACCTTTATGCTTGGCAGCTTTTCACAGTTTGATCAAAGGCTAAAACGAACAGAGAATCAAGTTTAACGGGGATCGTTATAAAGTTTAAAAAAAAATTTAATGGAGCTGATCATCAAATGTGACTAGAGTATGGAACAACTAAACCTTAATTATTGTCGCTTATTTAGATTAGAGTTTTGTGATATTTTGATTTTATGCCTCGGCTATAATTTTCGTGTTTAAAAAATAATAATACCCTCGTCACCCATGATCCTTCGTATAATGAGAAGAAGGTATTTAATTACATATATACGGTAGGCTTTAGTTTTAGTTTTGTGATGTATGGTAATAAATTGGGTATTCAAGCGATAGATGGCACTAGTCAGAAAGCTTACTCCAGAGTCCGACAGATGTCGCTAGAGTGTAGCAATTGCCTGTGGGGTATCCTTGTCAGACTTCAAGCTTCTAGAAACAGAGAATTACCAACCCTCGGGTAATGAACAGTGTAGTTAAATCCAGACTTATATTTATTGTAACGTGTAATGATCTGCCCTTTCTACTTCAAACTTTTCCTTCAGTCCCGTAGGAAACTTTTCCATAAGGCTTTGGTTATGTATATCCGGGGTAGGAATATCCTCCCTGTGGTCTTTATAAGCCTTTGCTCCTCTATTTATTACACACCCCTTCAAGTGTGTACATCCTAGATTGTCTACGTGACGTACGACCTTGAACGTACTCATTTCACGTGACGGGTAAGTATAAAAAGGCTTCACCGAACGTTGTGTTGGTTTTTTGTTTCTCGGTTTAGAATCCTAGTTATGTATGTATGTGTGGTATCCCTCGGTTCTTTTGAGATAGAGTGAGTTAAATCCATTACCGCTGTGTTTTAAAACCATTTCACAAACCTTATCTTCTAAGTCGCCTGCTCCCCCAACTAGCTACGCGATTCTATCTATCGTAGGGTTATGTGAGTATAATAAAGTGTTAGATTTTATATATGTGATATACATACGATAAATTTATGGTGTTAGTTGTCGGCGCCATCCATGTATATATTTTGGGAGGGGAAGGAGAGGAAAGGAAATGAATTTTTTTTTTCAAGTTAAGATTGGCTCCTCCGCTTACCAAACAAAACTGATGGATGATAATTTGAGCAAGGCGATCGATATCTGCGTGTCTGGATATCACAACCGGCCGGGTCTCCCCTTGTTCCAAATCGGCAACCTTCACGCCAGAATAAAGAAAACCAGGTCTCTTCACCAATTTCAGAATTGCCCCAATCTCAAACACCTCCAGGATAAACTACTTTACTGAGTGTAGAAGGGGAAAACCATAACATCCCTTTATCACGAATCTAGTCGCGAAAATGTGACACGCAAGGTCCTAAGTTACGTGCCACCTCCAGAAAACGTTGTAACTCCCACGCCGTCGGGGATTTACATCCCTTTCTAGGTCAATACATAGATAACACACGACAATCTTGTCGACATTTTGCCTGCTTATTAACGATAGGTTGTGTGCCTACCCATTCAGCCAATTATTATGTGAGATATATGTAAGGTCTACTCGAAATGCCAAATTTGGGATGAGGACTGTCTGTATTTTAATATTTGGTTCCAGTATTTATTTTATGAGGTCACTAGCATCCTCGTGTATTAGGTATGGGTAACTTCTACTGAATACCTATCCTCTCAGGTAAGGTATAAACGGATAATTGGTTTGATTTTTTGCATTTAATTTAAAGAGGCTGCCTACCTCTCGAAAGATACCTGTTGAGAAAAGTTGTTCGGTTGGTAGTTTTATTTCGGAGATTACCATCTCCCTCTTTCGACTTTAGATTTGTTTTTGTGCATCCCAATTCGTAACTTAGAAAGTCAAATAATAGATGAAAAGTATTAAATTAGAAAGTCAAATAACAGAAGAAAAGTTTTCATTTTGTTCCGTCTGGTTGCATCCGATCGCTTTCAATTTGGGACGGCATACGCTAGCAAAACTTCCCCTTTGACTGACTGTACTCCGCGCCTCTCGGCCTATATATGAAAAGGTCGTTGACTCGTCTCTCGCTCACAGCTGATTGACAATGCGTCTGGCGTATCCCTTCTTATGGGAAGATTATTTGGGTTGCAGGCGTTGCAAACTCGGTTCCTGTACCTCGGTTGTATCCTATTATTAAAAGGGTCCTCTGAAATTTAATAAATAATATAAAAAAACTCACCCTGTTAGTCACCTCCAAATCCTCGTGTGAAACTTACCTGGTTACACTATATAGCTAAATCACTTTAATTTTCGACCTCCTCCCTACGCTTATAAAAGGGTAATTAAATATTCCTGTAAATAAAATTGTACCTCCCTAATCTGTTAGGATTCGAACCCACAGTTAATAATCTATTTGATTCTCTGGTTTTCGGTCTCCGTGGATAGAATGCCATCTCGCCAAATCAATAACTTAGCCCGATTAAACACTTCCTGCCTTTAAGTACATTCACTCTATTTTAAAACGCAATCAATATTTTTATTATTTTCATGTTTTTAAGACAAGCAATCTAGTTCGAACTGTATACGAAATCACGTTTAAATCAACACAACTTTATAACACAATCGCGATTGCACAACACCTGGCGCCCCTGAGGTGGGTTTTTACAAAACGGCGCTCTACAAATTATCCAATTATTATTATTGTCATTATTATTAATTGTTTTCTCACTGAGTCCAACCACTTTCACTTCGCACAAAACCGGTTCAATAATATTTCACTTTAGTTCAAAATTCCACAATACTATTAACACCAACTGAATCCACTAATTCACTGCAATTTCACACAACACTTCTCATTTGTATAGATTTCATGGAGCTGTCAACGCACTCAAGTTCCAAACCTCACTGTCCTCCGGTCTCTCCTTTCCCGTGGGAATCTGTTTACTCAAGGCCTGTCTGTCAATAAATCTTCCGTCGTTGTTTAAACAAAAAATTTTTAGAGCACGTTATTTTATTATTTATCGTTTATTTTTGTGGATGTCCAAAACATCACAAACGTAAATACACGAAATGTAGTAAAAGAACCTTTTACTTTATCAAGAGTTCCCAACAGACAGAAATCTGCTAGTATGCAGAGAAATAACAAGTTTTAAATCCCACAAACCTCAAATCGATTTTTTGTATAGTTGACCTTTAACATTCCGAACCAGAGAATAAAAGTTCGGCATTTTGCGGACAACCAATACTCTTAAATCGTGACATCACTGTAATTCGTACATTTCTTCTGTTTTTCTTTGTTTTTAGTGAAGTTTGTCATAATGGCAAATATATATTTTACGGTTCCATGATAACTCCTCAAAGTGACAATTCAACACACCTTTAAAAGGTGACATAAAGTCATTAAAGGTGATGAAACAAAAACTAGGTTAAATAGTTACATATGTAACCTATTAAACTAGTTTTTGTTTCATCACTTTTCATAACTTTAGAATTTTTTTATATGTGTGTTGAGTTGTCCGGTCACCATATTTTACATAATAGTACAGTTATATATGTTCATATTTAGAGAATATGTTAAATTTTCAAACACCAGAACTTACTCAGAGAGTTTTTTCTGCTTCAGAAACAGATAGCATATAGTGTAGCAAAAACGTTCCATTTTTTCAGCCAATCTAATATATCAAATAGTCTAGTATATCATAAAGATAAACTCAATCTATGCATCAATAGTTAGTCCAGCCCTTGTTATTTAGTTGTATTGGACGTTTTCAGTAGATATTTATGTTAGAATATTATAATTATGTTGGTTTTTTCAAAAGATTCCGATGAATCCTAGCAGATAACAAATCTATGATTTAAACATCGTCGAATAGTTGAAATCTGGTCTTTCGTTACACATGTCCTTTAATACAAACCTACTATTCAATTGCCAAATACGACAGTTTCAGGAAGGCGCTTGGGGATTTCTTGATGAGTGAGTGGGATAGTGTCGGTAACCTGCTTCTCGTACTCAGATAGAGGTGTATATATTGTTTACATGTGTGAGGAGTAAGATACATGTATGTACGAGTATATGTATGTTGTGTGTATGTATTTATATATACTTGCGTGTGCATGTGTATGTATGTACATATGTGTACTACTTTATATATTTGTGTTTATTTTATAGAAAACTTTGGCAATTTTTGTGAGTTATAGAAAACATTGTTTTACCAATTTTAATTTGTTTTTATAAGTCTACCAAAATATGTTTACACTAGACTTAAATTCAAACTAACCATTCCTCCATTGGGCACCATGAAACAGGCAGCTGCCTAGTATGGTGCTCTAAATAAATGTATTAATCATGTAACCTGTTACCTAAAAGAGAGATTCCAATATGTCAAAATCAATAATACCCTTAGTGAACCCAAAACCTCATCGTTTGGCATACCGCAAGGAACTGTCATCGGTCCAATCCTTTTTATTATATATGTAAATCAAATGTTCACTCTTCCCATTGTTGGAGATATCATATCTTACGCAGACGACACTGTAGTTATCACAAAAGGAAAATCATGGGAGGAAACAATGAGGATAGCCAATATCAATATAAACATACTCAAAACATGGTTCGACCTAAATTGTCTCTCACTAAATACCGAGAAAACATATTTCATCCCATTCTCTTTGCAGGAAAAAAAATTTGAAAACAATATTACCATTAAAATCCATTCATCACAATGTGAAAATAAAAAAGAATGCGGTAATGTAAATTGTTTACCAATAATATGCAAAAATAGTATAAAGTATCTGGGTATCATAGTAGATAGACACTTAAAATGGAACGAACAAGTCCAAAATACGGCAACCAGAGTAAGAAAACTTATTTACTTATTCATTAGATTGAGAAACATCCTTTCATATAATATGATTAAAATTATATATTTTTCTCTTGCCCAATCCATATTACAATATGGTATAATCGGTTGGGGAGGGACTTTCAAAACTAACCTTTCACCTGTAGAAAAGGTTCAGAGGTTAATTTTGAAAGTCATCCTAAGAAAACCATCGATATTTCCAACCACGGAGCTGTTTGACTCGTTTAGGGTTCTTAGCTTAAACAAAATTTTTCATTGTGGTAACTTAGAAATTCCTAAATGTAATACTAGTGCTGGTCAACACCATTATACTTATCAAGGTATAAAATTGTTTAATGCCCTTCCGGATAAAATTAAAACTGAAAAAAATTACAAAACTTTCAAATCACAAATCAAACAACTTTTAGATAAACCCAACGGTAATCACAAGTTTTAATTTCATTGGATACATTTTTCAAATAATTGTTTATATGAACTCATTTGTAATTTTTATAAATTAAATTTTCCTACATTCACGTTATGAATTTAGGAAAATTGATTAATGATTAATATAAAAATATATATAAACAAAATTTAATATTTAAAAAAAAAAATACATATCCTCTAAAGTTATATTATCCGCTTCCTAATATGTGCTAATATGCGTTTATTGTTATTGCATTTTATTAACTACCATTTTATACAAGATTGCCAGCTCGGGCTTTGAACAATTTACTACCAGTACTGTACCTACCTACTATTATTTCGTACCTAATAAGTACATTTTTATTTTTATATCTTATTTTTTCTAAGTTTAATAACTATTATATTATTTAAGTTATATTTTTTATTTTTTAGTTTGTAATTAAATTTCTTATTTTCTTAATTATATAGTGTTATCAAATTTATCATCTAGTTTTATAGTTATTTGTTAATTTTTAGCTACATCAACTAGTGAAATTTTACAATCTATAAACCATAATGACTCACAACACTCCCCAACTCAAACACGAGAAATAATTTCTCAATTGAGTTGGGCAATTTTTTGTTAAAAATTTCTAATTTTTTCGCAATCAGCCTCGAAATATCTACATTTGTAAATTATTGTAATGTTTTTTATATATTCAATAAAAAAAAAACATGTACTTATAAATAAATAAAAGGGTTTAAAACCCGTTGCTCATTTGTATCTATGACAGTATTTCCTTATTTTTGGTTGGTAAATTAGGAATTTCAATTTGACATTAAATTATCGGCTTCCTTGAAATGATTTCCACATGTGCCAACTGCGAGGGTAGCAACCACCAAACTCCCGGGGGTCGTTCATAATATCATGTAATACATAGTATTTCCACTCTGTTGGCTTTAGCGGAAAGGGTCTTGGTTGCGTGCTGCGGGTCTCTTATTAGTAATATTATGCTCGAAGCCTGGGGGCCTAGGGTACTGTGGTTTGTTCAGGACCGGACCCTAAATAAAGTTAACTAATAAAGTTAGCTAACTAACCAAAAAAAATTGTGACGAAGAAGCACGACGAAGCAATGCAAAATCATGTGCTTTTGATTTTCAAAATTTGATCGCTTAGAAATATTTTAGAGGCTTTAATTACACACTGCAAGTAGAACACACAGGCTAACTAACCAACTATCACGCCGTTTCCCCGCAGGGGTATGCAGAGAGGACGGACCGCCAAACAACTCGGTCTTGAAACACACTCCTAGCCTCATTCACATTCATACATCGTCTCATACATTATTCTGACTCTTGACATGGGCCGGCTCAAGTATCTGATTCACTTGGTCGTGCCATGTATTCCTCGGGCGTCCCCAACTTCTGCTACCATTCACATTTGCATCGTATATTCTCCTTACACTCTTTTCTTCGCTCATTCGCTCTACATGCCCAAACCATCTAAGCGTCCCTTTCTTGATCTTACTCATTACGCTTACATCAGCCTTGCACTCTTTCCGGATCTCCAAATTTCTCACACGATCATACAACACATAGGCGTTTGAAATAATCGAGCATATTTAGACGTATTTTTACAAGCCATAAAAATTAAGGTTTATAAACACTACTTTAAAGTGCAAAATCTCCTACTTACAAACCCCTTTTAGGTTATGATTTTATTATACAGTGTGGTAAATTAAGTTTAAAAAAAAATGAACGTAAAATATTTAAATATTTGCGCTTGAACTCACCAAAATAAAATAAAACACACTTTTTGGCGACGTTTTTTTTTGTTTTAAATCAAAACAGGCAGCTAGTATTAAGGCGAAGCTTAAAGCTGAATCACTATTTTGATTAACCTTTATAACGAATTAGTGTACATTATGAATACCAAAAAATTTGCTTTAGATAAATTGAAGGTTTTCCTATCGTTTCACTAGAGTAGAATACAAATGAAAAAATACATTACTCAATAAAAAATATAAATGTAAACTACTAAAAAAAATATATTTTTTTAATAGAAATGTATGAACGCGTAAAGGAAACAACTTTAAAAATACAGTGTTATAGCTAATATTATCTGTGACAGTTTCATTTGATTCCTTTTTTTGATAACTTATAAAATTATTTACAAAATAAATAAAAACCAGTTTTGTGCTTGAAATCGAATGTTTCTAGATTCTGTTTGTCAAGCAATTTTAATGCCTATTACCTTCAATATAATGTACTAAGAATATACACATTTTTGGCTTGTAGCTTCCTCTTAAGCGGGAATTTAAACCTTATCGCCATCTATATAAGGAGTGTTATTGTTAGCGGCCCGATTCCAAATGTTACACTACGTAGTTCATCGCCTTAAATACCGCACGAGAGTTATATGCTAATGTTATAGTTTGAAAACGTTTTATAAATTCTCAATACGTTTTGCGTAAAATATTTTAATGGTAATGTACTTTTTTTATTAATCTTAAATATAAATCACTTACATCCATGGTTATCGGTCTGAATAAAGAGATATTATAGTTAATAATTCATCGGAATTAATTAAAATGTGAGCCTCGAGCAAACCTCCAAATATTATGATCATTTTTTTATTTTATTTTATAGATTTTTAAACATTACAATTTTCAACTATCATACTAGGCCAATGTCCGTGTTAAGGTAGTCATTCAAATTATACAATGCAAAAAAAAAAAAAAAAAATTGTTAAAATAAGAAAATACACAGATTTAGGAAATGAAATTAAAAGAATTTGGCATTCTCAGACTATAAAAATATTACCATTTGTTATTTCGGCCACTGGCATTATACCTAGCTCTCTCATTCAAAATTTAGGCGTATTAGATCTGTCAAAGAATTTATAAATAAAAATGCAAAAATCAGTCATTCTAAATACATGTAGGATTACGAAAGATTTTTTAAATATTTATATTGAGGGATCAGTAGGATTTATAGGTCCAATTAGAAGTTCTACCGAGCCGAACCCTCTGATATGAAAATATCTGGAGTCGGTGAGTTATTTTCCCATTTGATCTCTGGTGATTTGACGTGTTGGTTTTGTATTATTTTGTATTTATTATGCTTATATAATGCACTTGCATAATGTGGATTTACTAGATGATCATTTGTGGAAAAGTGTGTGGAAGGGTTTAGTTTTTATTATTTTTTTAAATAGTTTTAGGAAGTCTTTAGAAATTCTTTAAAGAATTCTCGCCCCCTTTCAAATATCCAACGTTGAACACCTATACTAAAAAGGATATTGTACGAGCCTTGTGTCGTCTTGAATCCGGATCTGTCTGTAGGCTGTTGGTTTGTTTACTGATGTTTTCTGTGAATTTCAGCACCGCTGAGCCAAAGGTCAAAAATGGTCTCTTCCGTCGACCGAGAAGAGATACATTATTTGCCTCGTCTAATGTATTTGGGATGTTAATATAGTAAATATTCTGGACCAGAGCTTGTAACCTACACATGTCATTTATTCACGACTAAACATTATTCCTACTACAAAAATATGTAAGCATTTTTTAGTTTGATCTTTAGCAATCTTTTGTCTACCAGAAGGCGTGACCTATTCCTAATTAAAAATTAACCCAGGCACACTGTATTTGATTTGTTTTTGACTAACTTTCAGTAGGTAATTAAACTTTTATTCATCTTTCCTTTGTCTAATTCAACAATGTAATTTCGGTTGTAAGTATGTAACATAAAAAAATACACAGTAGTTCTTATATTTTCATTAATTGTATGGAGAAAAATGAGTATTGTTAATTTATTAAGAATCTCTTCAAATTATTGGTTTTCCGATTGAAAACGGGATTTCAGGAAGTGCGAATGAATGATGTATTTATTTATTTATTGACGCTATGAAGGCTTTTAAATATATGCAAGGTGATCAGGAGTACAATAATGAGTTTATATTAGGGTACGTATACATTTGCGAACCGTACCACGAATTACGGGAAAGGAAAGGAACGAATCAACTGCAAGCGGCGTTTCGCGCCATTTGCGGTTGTTTCGTCTCTTTCCTATAAGTTGAGGTTCAGTTCGGCAGTTCTTCAGTTCGGCTCGCGTATGTATATGTAGCATAACATAGTATAACAGGCCGAGTACGGACAATATGAGCAGGTACAATACTAGTTATCGTTGAGATTTGTTTTACATTCAAGTAATAGTTGATCAATAAATTATATATAACAAAAAGAGTACAATATAGGTACTTAAGTTACTTTGAAAGTAGTAGCGGAACAATATTTAGTAACATTGTTGATGTTAGTAGAATAAATATGAAATGTTTATTGTTAAGCATGTTAGTATTTAGCTAACCAACGCAACGCCAGATTGGATATTATACAGAACATAGCTTAACATATGTATAAGAATAAACAAAAACGGTTAGTTGTAAAGCAAATTTGTAATCAACAAACATTTATTACACCCTATTGGGTGTTTTATGGAACATAGAGAAGCTTATGTTAAGATAAAGTGTGCGTGTAAGAAAAAATAAATTTTGTAGATCAGTTACAAATATTCTAATATATTGATTTTTAGTTTGGTCGGAGTGGTGGCGGTAAACATCAATTGAACTATACTTATTACCTAGTCTGTGTAGTCTCCGATCTGGCGAATTTTCGAAATATTTATTAGCAGACTTTGGAACATTGTAGAGAGCAGTCTGTCTTGTTGTACGTGTGGGTACACGCAAAGTAACAAGGTTCGTTAAATACATGGCGCCTAATCTGTCATTCGCTTGTTTGAAAAGACTCTTAGTAAATTATTATGATGTCAGAACACGTCGTATATTTTCGCATTTCATCATTCGTAATTTATCAGGAATCCTGTAAATCCATTCCCAATTAATTCCTGCAATTCCGTTTTTAACCGGATTACCAATAATTTGAAGAGATTTTTAATAAATTAGCAATATTCATTTTTCTCCGTATAATTAATGAATTTATGCCGCCGTTCTTACAATACTTGGTGGTGTGATGGCCAGCATAGTTGCCTTCCGAATTATCATGGAACCGAGGCGAACTAGGTATTCAGCAACTTCTGTGGTACAACTTCATAATTTGGGTAGGGTTTTTTCAGTAACTTCTATGACGATTTTTTTAAAAATACTAGTCAGTTATTTTTTCTGAAAATTCAAAAAGCCAAGATTTGATGGACCTATGTATGTAGTTATTTTTTTATTAAATTTAATTTGACACTAGGTGGGAGTTTGTTAAAGGCTTTAGAGCTAAAAATTCAAAGCTTCGTTGTTCAAAGGAAATAGTATACTTTGTATATTTAGCTGGTCTATTTGCTCTGCTCTGGTTTTATGATGTGAGATGTGAGGTGAGCCTTTGTGTCTTTTTTGAGCTGATGAACCAGTATATTTTTGGGATAGACTTATTGTAGCATCAAACTGTAGATTTCTGTTGTTAACGTCCTTATAGGGACCTTTAATGTGGTATGGATCTTTAATTATGGTGCATTTCCGAGTTACCTGTTTTCCAACGTACCGAGTGAGTGTTACCTCTTCAATCTAGTGTCGTTAGCCCATTACAAGCAATATGTATATTTGATCTGATGTATTGTTGTTTGTTTGTCCAGGTTGGAGCGTTGTGGGGTAGTGGCGCGCATGGCAGCCGGGAGGCACCGCCGCTCGTCCGCTGAGCCCCGCAGGGCGCCCCCCGCGCCCCGCCCCGCCCCCGCTCCACGCCTGCTGCACGCGTTGCGCAGGCAGTTCCGCCGCGACCTGTCGGAATGGATCACATCAGCCCGGCCACAGTGCGACGGGACGCTAGTGCTAGTGCCAGTGCCGGTGCCAGTGTCAGTGCTAGTGCGCCGTGCGGGGGCCAGGCCGTGAGCGAGCCGGCATGCGCGCCCCCGGCGGACGAACCCGAGACTTCCCGGTGCCGCGGCCTGCAGGAGCGCCGTGCGCGCCTGCACCTACCGCTCAAAGAGTGCAACGACGCGACGCCCGCGTACATGCGCAGCATCAAGGAGCAAGACCCCGACGAAGACCCCGCCGCGCATACCGCAGAGTCATCTCTGTTGAATGGGGAGACCAAATCCCAACGGCCTAAAGGCATCGTCAAGTCCCCCTCGGAAAAGGGTTACGGGAATGGAGGCAGAAAGATCTTGTTCAAGTCCGACTCCATTCGGTCAAAAGGACGCGGTATCGTCAAGTCTGATTCTGTGGAAGGGGATCGGCCAGTCCTGCATGTCCAGTTTAACAGCGGCTGCCTGAACGGGTCCGTGACCACCGGCGCTGGCCATGGAGGCTCTTGCACGAGCCCAGCCTGCAGCCTCACAGACTCCGGCAGCAGCTCTAGCTCCGAGGATGCCTGTGTAGGGCTCACGGAGGCCCGGCCCCCTGATGGCGGATGGGGTTGGGTGGTGGTATTCGCCACCTTCATGGTCAACCTTATCGCCGACGGAATCACTCTTAGTTTTGGAGTTATGTACGTCCACTTTTTGGAGTATTTTGGCGAAGGAAAGGCGAAAACAGCCTGGATAGGAAGCCTGTTCATGGCAATGCCGCTTTTGTCGGGACCTATAGCCAGCTTCCTGACGGATCGTTACGGGTGTCGGAAGATGTGTATCTGCGGGTCTATAATTGCGAGTATTGGATTCATAGCTTCCGCATTCACCACCAATATGGAGAGTTTATTTTTCACCTTTGGCATCGTATCTGGGTTTGGTCTTAGTTTGTGCTATGTGGCGGCTGTCGTTATTGTAGCGTATTACTTCGAGAAGAAGAGATCTCTGGCAACCGGTCTGTCGGTATGCGGGAGCGGTATAGGCACATTTATATTCGCCCCGCTCACTCAAATAATGCTCGATGAATATGGGTGGAGAGGAACCACTCTGATCCTAGCTGGATTGTTCTTAAACATATCTGTTTGCGGAGCCTTGATGAGGGATTTAGCGTGGACTGCCGTCATGGCTAAAGCGAAGGCGCAAGATCGAAAGCGCTCCCGAGAACAGAAGCGTCTCAAAAGATACGGTTCTTCCGCCGACTCTTTCTCTGACAGCAAGAGTACCAACACTGTGGGCACCAACGGGCAACCAGCTCTACTGGCCAACACAATGGCCGCAGGAGACAACGCCGATAACGCTGCGAGGCAGTGCAGTTCTTTAGTCAATCTTCCAACTTACGTGAATAACGGAGAGAACGTTCCTGTTGAAGTTTTAGAGCTATTGGCTTCCAGAAAAAATGTGTACAATGTATTAATGCAGAACTACCCGAGCATGCTCATCTCTTCTCGGAGCTTTAGCGACAGCGGGAGAGTTAACGAAATTGGGTGCGCCGGGAGACATGGTGTCAGTCCTCTAGGGCTGATCCCCGCCCAGCAGGAGCTGCCTAGCAACAGTCTGACCCGCTCCAATCCTGTGCCCACCAGGCCACCTACAGCCTTTCTCAAGGACTTGAGGATCCACCGGCACTCGTTAACGTATAGAGGTGCGATGCTCAACATCAACCGCTACAGACTTCGCGCCTCTTCCTGTCCTAACATCTACCGCAATTCCATGACGACGATTGCGAAAGAAAAGCTCCAATGGTACGCTGGCCTGTGGGAGTTCTGGGATCTGGTGGTGGACATGATGGACTTCTACCACTTCGGGAACTCCAAGTTCTTGCTGTTTGCCATCTCCAACTTCCTCCTGTACACCTGGTATGATGTGCCCTACATGTACATCACGGACAATGCGGTGGAGTTGGGCTACACGGAGAAAGAAGCATCCATCTTAATATCTGTTGTGGGCATTGTCAATATGGTCGGAGAGGTAAATATACAAACATATATATTTATTTATGACAAATAATCTTAAAAATTCTATTAGAGACTTTACGCAGTCATTTAGATCAGTGCCCTTTGGGGACGTTGGTGAGATCCATCCAGTAGGGCGGTAGCTGCCTCGAGAGCAAATGGGGATGATGAAAGGCACCAAGGGGGCGGTGAATGACTGAAATGGGGTCAGAAGAATTTAGAAAAATATATATTTTCCTAATGAAATCAACTAAGTCGTAGGTACATCATTGCAGATGAACCGTTCCATTAGTGATTAGGTATTATTGATGGATTAACACAGTATTTTTTTGAAAATATTTTTATCGAAAATCCTTAACAATACATAGAGAAAAGCGTTTTTTTTTTTAATCTATAAATACAGCATTCCCGGTTTACAAATAATCTCAGAATATTAAAAATCCACACATTTCTTTCATTATACATAGAAGGAAATGTGGCTTGTGCAATGGTGGAGGACCACACTAGTGCAGGATCGAACCCGAAACGACAGGGTTGAAAGGGGTTACATTTAAATATAAACAAATTCATATTTAAAAAAAAAAACATTTACTGTACAAGTATACAGAAAGTACAAAGGGTATAGCTTATAGATACATCCTATTTCTTACAGCTAATCCAATTCACAAGTAGAATACACAAATATTATAATACTAGCTGACGTGTACCCAGCGTTGCCGAGGGTTATCCTTAGAGGATAAACATGTCCTCTCACGGACTTTTCTGTAGACCTTTTTAAGATATACAATTCCGTAGTACATTATTTTGATGTATCTCATAAGGTTTAGCCAGTGTTAGCAATGTAAGGCTTCGGACAATATTTTTTTACGACTTGATTACAAAAAATCGATTTTTCTCTACTTTCTGTGTAAGGAGGATATATATGATGCAAATGCGAATGTTAGCAGAAGTCGGGGACGCCCGAGGAAGACATGGCACGATCAAGTGAATCAGATTCTTGAGTCGGGCCATGTCAAGACTCAGAACAATAGAAGAGTATGTATGAGAAGATGTATGAATGTGAATGAGGCAATAAGTGTGTGCCAAGACCGAGTTGTTTGGCGGTCCGTCCTCTCTGCCTACCCCTGCGGGGAAACGGCGTGATGGTTAGTTAGTTAGGGACGTTGTTAAGGAACGTACTTGACTTAGTTCCAGTGATTCCTGACATTATTTGGAGTAAAAAATGTTAAAGAAATTTTGGAATCCGATAACTTTTTAATGTTTTTTTTTGTTTTTAATTCCTTTTTAAACCAAGCATTTTTTTCTTCCACATGGTCACTCTGACTAGTAATCAACCCTCATCCCGATTTTAACTCTTCAATACCTACTGATTTTTTAATGTTTTAAGCAAAAATAAATGAATAATGTCACCAGATACCAAAATTAAATTGACATTTTTTACTCAAAATAATGTCAGGAATCGCTGCTGAAAATCATCGAACAAATAATAATAAGGGTATTTTCTTTAGCCATTGGTTAAAATAATTAAACTACGTCACTTAAAACCCTGTATATCTGTGATCGTCAGAAGTTTCCGTTTTTTAAAGGGGTCTATATGAATCCAGATCAATATTTCAATCCCTCTTTTTTTTAAACTTTGTTTATAATTTAATTACTGCTGCAGTGATTGGTTTTTTTATTTATATGTGATTTATCATATTTTTACACGAAGACGACATGCTAATTGAATATTCTCAATAATTTATTGTTCAATATTGCAGATGGAAGATTGATTATGATTGAATTGAAGAAAATTATCACATTATTTATCTTTCTAACTCGGTTTTTCCACTTTTAAATTAATATCGATGAATCAATTTTTATAGTATAATTAATTAGCGTTTTTTAATTTGTTTGTTTGTTTTTTTTTTAATTTTTTTTTATCAAAATTATAATGAACCACTTGTTTCAAACAATCCCCCGGTCTTTCAACCTTCCTTACTTTTACATTGTTCCGTTTCCCTCTCCCTAATTTACGTAAAATAAATTTTTAAAGATTTAACTGTGATAAATTTTATTCAACAATAAAAATGTAGTTTTTGGTATTACCTGCAGATTGATAAGAGTGTCTCTTTGGGGATGCTGTGTGGAGGGTCTTTTTAAGGAAAGGAAAGGAGGATGTTCTGAGAAGGAAAAGGTTTTTGGGGTGGGTAGGAATCTGGGGTCAATATGTCCAGGAATTTCGTATGAATCCATTCCTTCCGCTGCGGAGGAAGGTAATGGGTCGAGAGAGTCTGGCTGGAAAGATCAAAGGGTATCCACCGAACGGCCTCTCCCGATGCGGCCCGCCACGCAGCAAGTCCTGGGCAACCCTCACCCCATGAACCTGGTTACCCCTGCTAAGTCACCAACAGTAATAAACCATTTGGGGTGACCAATGGCAGAGGTGTATGTCATCCAATAAATGAATAAACGGTTCTCTGGGCGGTGGTACCCGTATCCGCAATCCATGTTAAAGTTGTACTCCAACATTAACCTTGCGTTCCAGATCCTGCTGGGCTGGGCTGGTGACTGGCAGTGGGTGGACGCGGGGTGCGTGTACGCATGTTGCATGTTGCTGTGCGGCTGCGTGACAGCCGTGGTGCCGCTGCTGACATCGTACCCTGCACTGTGCGCCGCTTCCGGAGCCTTCGGACTCTTCATCGCCGCCAACTACTCGCTCACCAGCATCATCCTCGTGGAGCTCATCACGCTGGAGAACTTCACCAGCGCGTACGGACTGCTGCTGCTGGTGCAGGGGGTTGCCAACCTGGTTGGGCCTCCGTTAGCAGGTGCTTAACTCATTTATATTTAGCGGTGTAACCTAACCTCAACTATTCAGATCTGACTAACTTTACTCATTACTCATTATTATTATTGATAAGGAAATAGTTTGCATAGCTTCCATAAGCACCCACAATCTCCCATGTTTGCCTTCTTCCCCTGACAGTAACCCAATGCCTTTAACCTTTGCAAAACAAAATGCAAAATGCAAATAAGATTTGTAAAATTTTTATTATTTGCGGATGACATTAAACTATATACCTGTATAACGACAAATGAAGACTCCATTAGTCTACAAATCGATATCGACGGTATAGTAGAGTGGAGTCATCAAAATAAACTTCATTTTAACAGTAGTAAGTGTTCAATTATGTGCATTACAAGGGCAAAGCGTACTTTATATTTTAACTATAAAATGTCTGGTACCTCTCTAAAACATATTTCGATAACGAAGGATTTAGGAATCACTTTTGACACGCGTCTGACTTTTCGAACTCATATTGATTCGGTGTGCAACTCTGCAATGCGAATGCTGGGTTTTGTTATATGTAATTCGAAATCTTTTACGAATACGACAGTCATAAAAATGCTTTATTTTACTCTGGTTCACAGCATTCTTGAGAGTGGATCGATAATATGGGGACCCGAAGATGCCCTTTACTCAAATGATGTAGAAAAGGTGCAAAAAAAGTTTATGCGATACCTCTACATGCGAGAGTTCGGATATTACCCTTTATTGTATCCCTCTGATTTTCTTGCCGGAATGCTGGGGATAGAACGTCTAGACGTTAGGAGAAATATTGCAATGGTGTTAGTGGCGCACAAGCTGCTAAATGGGCACATTTGCAATCCAGATATTCTGGAACGAATTTATTTTTATGTCCTTGATAATTTCATCAGAGCTAGACAGCACAGATTATTTATTTTTCCAAGGGGCAGGACCAACCTACCAATGATCATGCCTTTGGGGAGAATAACTACTTTGTTAAATCACATTTCTTCTGTGATTGACATTTTCAATTTGAACCAAAGAGAATTTAAGACGGCAATAAGCATACTATTTAACAAATCTGGTTAATCAGATAGTATCGATGCATTTACCCATGCAAATAAATGTATGTACTGACTTCTTATAAACTGTAATTTATAAACTGTTATTTGTGAAATGTAAATGGAATATACTGTTTTTCACAATAAATCAATAAAATAAAATAAAACAAAACTAGGTGGGGTGACTCTGTTACCCTACAGAGTTCCACCACATGGCAACTCAAGTCTAGAGAATTTATTTACAATAATTTATATTTCTATATAAAATTGTAAATTATTTCGTGTTTCTACCATTGGATCAATGTATGTGTTATTGTGCCTACAATTCATAAATAGATTACACACCATTGGTAACCAGAGGCGGATTTGCCCTTAGGCCTATGTAGGCCCGGGCCTAGGGCGGCCAGATATTAGGGGCGGCCAATCGTGACAAAAAAGTCACAGATGATAACAAGAAATTACTTCCTAAGTACCTAAATATTCTACGTACAAAATAGCGATATGCAAGAGCGTATTCACACACAGCACACAGCGCACGACAATCGACAATTATACAGTAATTGAACTAGCGAATTTAGCAAGCGTATTTTTTTACATTAATTCCACACAGGAGGCTTTGAGGAAAATATTTTCCCTCACGACCTATGTCATCTTAGGTGATGCTGTGTGGAGGGTCTTTTTAAGGAAGGGAAGGATAGGAAGTTCTGAAAAGGAAAATGTATGAGGGGTGGGTAGGAATCTGGGGATTAGTGTGTCCAGGAGTGACATACGTATGAATACATCCCTCCAACTGCGGTGCAAGGCGATGGGTCAAGATAGTCCGGCTGGAAAGGTCAAAAGGCCTCCCTCACCCAGTCTCTCTCGATCCGGCCCGCCACGCAGCAGGTGGGCAGACGTATCCGCCGCCAAGACCTGGACAAATCTCACCCCATGAACCATGAATGATAATGGCAGGAAAATTAAAACGGTTTTGACCCTAGGAACTTACTGAAAAGTTTGGATACTCCTGGTCAATATGATGGGTACTGAGAAAGGGGCGGCTACATTGTCTGGGGCCTTAGGGCCTAGGGCGGCCAAGACTGCAAATCCGCCTCTGTTGGTAACTCTTATGCTATGTTAGCTGATGTTTTTAATATGCCTATATTAAAGTATAAAGTTTTAGTAACTAAACATTTTAGCAGTGCATATTTTAATAAGGTCACTGCATAACAGGTTTTTCATTTTTGTTTGGACTAATGTGTATTCTTCTTTTGTCTAAATAAATAAATATCTTTGTGAGGTATTACACCAAATGAAAATGGAGCAGGATAAGCAACGGAAAATTCTTTCTGTAGCTGGCCCTACAGAACTGCCCCTTAAGTTCTTTGTTAGCGCTTATTCCGATCAGTTCTTTTTGTCATATGATATCAGATTCTTCAACATTCCATTTCAACAGTCAAAATGTCCTCAAACTTAGTTTTGAAGTCTGTGTGAAGTACATCTAATGTTGAACGTCATTATTACCCTGGACGTTTTTTAAAAACAAGTTGGGGAACTAGGAAAATTCGCAGCTTCCAATGTGCAATGTTTTGGTTCAATATATTAATTCTGACGAGAAAAGGAACGTAGACTCTATTTATAAACCTCAATAAACAACTTTACGATATATAAACATGCAAATATCAAATAAGTAATTTCTCAGTCTATTATTAGTATTAAGTAAATAAACTGTGTTATTTGTGTAAGGTGTATTGTGTCATTTACGGAACTCCTAAATATTGAGTTGAGGTAAATGGGGGCCGCTCGTATGTACCCCCATTTGAATCTTGTGGACCCCCAAATTTGTTTCTCGCTGACATAGACCCCCAGCAAGCCGATATCGACCCCTGGGGGTCCATATAGACCACTTTGGGAACCTCTGGTTTAAAGCATGCAGTTTTTGCACTATTTTACTCGACCGGTAGCTGCCGGCGGCCGCTTCTGACGTTAGTTGTGTTGTCGATGATTTTGTCTCGTTTTGAAATGATGAACTGATCATCCATTAAATATCTCTTCTTATTAATGGTTAGCAAATAATAAGTCTTATGGGTATTATTATTTGCACTGGGATAGCTGTAGTTACAATTTAGGAATGTAATATGTAAAAGACGTAAGATGATGCAGACATACCCATTTATACTTCTGCATAATTATGCTGTCTCATTAATACTAGGTGGCCTCTTTCATACATTCAGACACACGTTCCTTACAGTTAGACATTGAAACACAGCGGTGCACGCATGCGGTTATCTTTTTACTTTCTAGTTTTTGAATGTTTCACTTATTCAAATGAGAATTGGAAATTGTTACGTTCCTTCTCACATTTTTTAAATTCACATGCTTGACTCTCTAGATTTTACTTTCTGTGGTCTAGAAGTGGGAATTTCAGATTGCATATTTTTTTACTGTCCCTCTCTTAACAAATATCCTCTCTTCCATTAATCCTTATCTAAAATTACCCCATCTGTTCAGCGGTGACCGGATAAATCATCAAAATGTTTTTTTTTTCCATCGTTTTTAATGACTTTATATCACTTTTTAAAAGTGTGTTGAGTTAGAATGGAACCCTGTTCAACATATCATCTCTTTCAAGTCTGAACATGACTACGATCTTCAATATAATTATGAAATTTTAGCATTTAAATAAAATTTGTATATAAATTCACCTTCCCTCTATCCATAATTTGAAATGATGGCCTAAAGGGCCTTGAAGGGTGAAAGTCAGAAAAATTTGAAAAATAAAAACCTTTAAAATGAACTATCCGGTAAAAAAAAGTCCTTACTCTTCAAGGAAGATCAAAGATTGTTAAAGAGCTGGAAAAAAAAATCCTCCTGTAAAACGCGTTGATATAAGCGTTTAGGAATCTCAGCATTTTTTGTTTAACCTTTTGAACGCGTTAATATGCTCCGTTTTATCTATACCCGTACGCGGTACATATTTTCAAATACCTATGCATGCAATTAAATGTCAAATTATAGCATTCTGGCATGATTTATTGGACTATATAGACAGAACAGATTATTCTCCACAATATGAAAACAAATCCTCGTGTGTCAACACTCTTAGATGTTTATAAAAACAAAAACATAAAATTTCATACAAAGACGTACCGTATCTTTTGAATGTGGTCCCGCCATTCACTCGGCGTCATAAATAAACCACTCTCGGTGTGTGTGTACTTAGGCCACTGTGTTTATAGACACAAGTGGGACACCATGATCACTTATCATTCTTAGTTATGAAAAGTTGTGAATGACAAACTAGTACTAACGCCATCCGTTGACAAAAATGTAAACTAAAGGACTAAAAGGCGCGAAGAGGCGCACTTGGTTATCGATCTTTTTTTATGAAATAAAATTTTATTTTTGAGAAATTCTTGTAGATGTCAGCATCGTGATAGTTCTACAAATGTCCAAGTGAGCAAGAAATACATTTATGACGAAAGAGAGCGGGAATATCGGCCGTCAAAGTTGCCGTATCAACTGTTGATACAGCCGCGTGTGAGTATAGACTTTTTGCCGTAACAACAGTTGATACGGCCGCGTGCAAAGAGTTAACTGTTTTAGTGGTATGCTTAGTAAATTGCCATAGTTTTTAGATAATTAAGTAGGGTATTAAATAAAAATACAATAACTTGGACACTAATCAACAGATTTTAAAGAATTATATTTAATGCTTCTAATAAAAAAAACTACACGTTAAATACAAAAAATATAAAATTATGTCACTTCACAATCGTGTTTTCCTGCACAAAGTCCATGTAGTCCCTTTTTACAGCAAGCCCATATGAGGTTGGATCGCCTTATCTCATTAGATTACCCTTTCCAATAAGAAAAATGGTGGCTCTTCTTGCTATCCTAATTTCCAGTAAGACGGCAATGAATGCTTTTATTTCATTCACAGTAGTTGGTGTCCACTTTTTTGACTGTGAATTTGGTTTCAAATTTTCTGTTTTCTAAAATTGTGCAGCATAACGATTGGTTTCTTTGATGAGAAGTAACGATTTGAAAAATAAATTGAAATAGGCTGTTGGTTTTGCATCAGAAGGAGTGCGTCTAATTCCAGAAATTTCAAATGTTCTGACAAAACTTTTTAGTTTATAAAAAACTTTTGTCAAACAAAGGTCTCGTCGTCCATAGTATCGCTGTCAATTGATACATCGTCCGCAACAGAACTAACATCCGACATGGTGAAAAATATCGATTCACTTTGGCTGTATTTATTTTAACAGGATAAACAATAAATACCATTATCAAGACACAAGCCAACCGCAATACACTGCACTCAAATGTAACTCACGTTCTCCCGAGAACTGACAAACGCACGCTAAAGCATGCAGCGCCCTGTCGCAATTTACATGAGCAACTCTTGCAGCGCGATAGTGCTGAATAGCATTCTAACGGTTAAACAGATTATCTAAAATATGTCTTTATAAGAATATAAAAATTTAAGTACGAATGTAGCCTTTGTCTAAAGCCCAAGGCGCCAAGGTGCCAAAACCTATCACAGCTCCCTTGAGGTTGTTACCAGTGCCAGGTGTCATTTGACTCAAGGCCGACCCTGTTCCCGCCCATTGTTTTCCCTTATTCATAGCTTATTTCAATAGGACCCCTGAAAAACAGTAGTTTCACCGAGATGGAAATAAATATGAATTCATTGTTAGTGTTGAATTTCTATCTTTCTACTTTCAGGCTGGTTATACGACATAACGGGAACATACGAGCTGTCCTTCTACATCGCCGGCTTCTTCATCTTCTTCTCCGGCCTCCTGCTCTTGGTGCTGCCCATCAACAAGAAGTTCCGCAAATACCGCAGCCTCCGCAGGAAGGAAACTGCTTCCGCCTCCACCTCCAGCATCGAGGAACACGCCGGAATGGTCACCGCCAACGGGATATGCAAGAACGAAAAGAATAATCGAATATTTGTGTGAAGAGACTCACGATAATGAGATCATATTTGCCTTTTTACTAAACTTGTTGTGAAGTACCTCCCGGGAGTTGCTTTCTATGTGGGTGCTTTAAAGAGTATTATTGATTTAACTCGTCCGTGAGTTGTTTAAATTTAGGGAAATCCATTCACAAAGATTTCGCAACTTGCTATGTACTGTACGTATACGTAGTCACACTTAGCAACTCGTTACAAATGATGATGACGCCAATGATGCTAGTTGAATTATTGATTAAGTGAAGAGAGACGTACAATTATTATTCATTATAAACAATAATCTGTATTAATGTATTTTTAGCGTTGATTTAGGCATACTTAGGATTACTTCGAGAAAACAGATCGGATTCTAAAGCAAATATTGTGATAACAAGTAGAATTTCATTCTGCACCGTAGATATTAAACTAGTTTCCTTTTCACTGTAACGCTATTACGAGGATTGTCTCTCTTTTGGTGAGATGATATTATATTATTTATAAGAATTGGGATGATCTACGAATGTCCGCTGTAAATTTTTTTGTCAATTTTTATGTTCATAGTTTTGATGTTTAAAATACGTTCCTTGTCTGATGTATTCCAAGACAAGTAGTTGCCTCAAATTCCTAAATACTAAAACAAGGTCCTTTTCTGACCGATCATATTAATACGATTACTGCATAATTATTATGTAGTATTATTCTGCTGGGCACTCCACATGCTAATCTAATATTAAGAGTTCTATAGACAATTTGTGTTTGCCGATTAAGTTGAGTTATTGTAATAAATCATGTTTAGTGTTTTCTTGTCTATGTCTTTTATTTTTAGGTGTATGTAAATCATATATTTGGGTCAAAAGCGCCAATACAACTTCTATCTAAGAAAATCTTCCACAAGCAACTAAATTGCTTCCCACTTTAGAGTATTTTGTATTTGAATGTATGTTTTATTAGTTTAACTATTTTTTTTAATTATTATCAAACATAATAATCCATTATACATTTTTAAGGATTCCTACTAAAATTACAAACTATTATTTATTTTTTATAAATACATGTTTAGTAAAAGTTTTAAATATAATATTTTGTATGCGTTTTGTAATGTTTGAATTATTTTTGAGTTTGTTTCGTCTGTTGAGATATTGGGTGATCGGATAACTTATCAAAATGACAATTCAACACACCTTTAAAATGTGATATAAAGTCATGAAAAGTGATGAAACAAAAAACTAGGTTACCTAGGTAACTTTTCCACCTAATTTTTGTTTTATTACTTAACCTGTTGCCTGTAATGACGTCCGTGATCTTGAAAAAAAAAGACACGCTGAAAAATCGTAGACAATTTATTCCAAAGCTTTCAGAGAAGCAGCATACATCAAATAAAAAGTATTTTCTAAAGCAATATTTGACGCAAGCGATTCTGAACTTATTATTCATACAGTTCCTTTGTACAGAAGGGTTAAAATCGCTTAAAAGAAATTCATAATTTTAGTATGGAGGACACTGGTGTCCCATACACTGTCGACAGGTTAATTACGACTTTCAATCACTTTTTAAAGGTGTGTTGAATTGTCATTGTGTTGAGTTATCATTGAACCGAGCTATTGACAGGGTTAAGTTGCTGTGCGTGGTTTTGGGCAGAAACTCTTAGTCCACTTGAAGATTTGCATTTGCTTCGCCAAATATGCACTCAATAATAAGAGTTGCAGTATTTCCAAGTTGAATTTAAACATTATGTAATATTTAAGTAGATATTTTAAATAAATTGTTGACTGCTTGAATTTGTCTCAGCGATTTCATAATATTTAAGTAGAAAATGCTATTGATATCTAACTTGTAATGTCACTTGAATGGATATAACCTAACATTGCAATGGGGTATTGATCAAAACTAAAGTTCAAGAATTTTAACTGGTACAGTTACAGAAATGTAATTTGGCGTTACGTTCAAGTAATAAAATGGTAATAAGATAAGAAAGATAGTCGCTGGGCTTTGCGAATATGTTTGTATTTTATTGATAATTCCAATACTTGTATTGTACCTAGGAAGGCAAACCACTTGATTTTTATTTTTTATACTTAAAACACACTAATAATGTAAAGTGATTATTTTCAATTGGCTTTCTGATAGAAATACTTTTATCAATGTAATTCACCCAAAATATGGGTTTTGCCTTTCTAGGGATGTGTATATATATATGTACAAGGTTTCCCGGGGTGAAGGGTGTAAGCTTTGGGAGGTGATAGTACTTGGAAGATAAAGCAAAGTAGGAAAATTAAATTTGACAAAATTCTGTCGTTTTTTTTTATTTGAATAAAATTATAATATAAGTGCTTGAAATTAGGTGCTTACACAAAAAGGTAGATTATTTTTAAATTGATATAATTTTAACATGAGAATTGTGACACACTGGCAATGACAACACCGAGTCAATAAATAATATATTATACAATCGGCCATGATAATTTAGTTTTTCGTTATACTCAACTCGTCTGCATATTGTTTAACCCACTCTCTGATTTGTATTCATTGTAAGTTAAAAATATTAACAAACTGCTATAAATTACCTTTTGTTTTGCTCTATATCTCATGTACCTCCCGAAATGAAAGCATTTCACCCCAGGCACTTTGTACTGTATTATTATACTAAAAAGATTTAAAAAAAAGGTAATCGTTTCCCTAACGGCAGCACTTTTAGTGACAGATTATGGAAATTACACTTTGTTTCAACAATTGTTACAAAAAACTACTATTTACTTGCACAAAATAGGTTCTTAGTTTGGGTTAATTAAGTAATTTATACGTATTTAAATTGAAACGAAATGAGTGTCAATCCATACAAAAGTCTAAAATGGTGACAGAGGGATCGTTTTATAAGGTAAATTTTTATCTTTGATTGAATAAAAATGGAATTATAAAGCATCTCATTTTAAAACAACACAAATGCAAAACCATTATATTTACCAAGCCATAAAAAACTACAATAATCTCCTTTCTGAACTGCGCTGTATTTTCAACCAATCATAACAAATAAATAATTATTTAAAAAAAAACTTTAACATTACTTTGTGAATTCAATATTCTATACAAAAATATTATTATAGCATAAAACTTATAACTTATAACGTGGCTTCCTTATCGGGCACAAGAACTCCTCTTTCTGATAAGGTATACATAACCAATGATGATCTAAAATGTTAAATTGTTAAATATTTATGTATCTATATTTCTTATATTACAATAAAAAAAAATCTTTTATCATCTATCCCGAAGTAAATCGTTGTTTTTTGTAGTAATTAAGTTAAAACGAAGCGTAATTTCCACTAATAAAAGTGCGTTAGGGAAATATTTACCAAAATATTTGCTTTAATTAGCTATTTAGCTAATAACAAATCAACAATAAATTATAACATTAAATCAAAAATGAAAATTAAAGTGTATAAAAATATTATGTGAAGTTCCAAGTGTGACGATTTGTTGCCTTAAAAGGGTCCGAATTCAAGTTGTGTGTGAATTATGTAACTATGTATAAGGAGCCTATTAGAACTAGTTAGAAAGTAAAGTTCCACTCTTTAGGTAAGATTTCATAGTTGTAGAATAATAAATAGCAAGTGAATCAAAAATCAGCGGAAAAAGAAAATAATGTTTGAATTTTGGCAATATCTAGAATTATTACAAATAATAAATCTCTTCTCACGCCTTTTAATATAAATTTCCTCAATACTTAACCTAATACTTACTGCTCAATTGTCTTAGACATTTCAAATAGTTAGTTTAGCGTTTCATCGAATTAACCTTCTAAAAATGTTACTCGGTTGACAAAATTAATTATTCCAATGTTTTGTGTAGCAATAACAACTATATTTTCAATATAGATAGAATTTCAATCAAATTTACCTTTTAACATTATTCAATTTCGAATATTATATTGTAAGATTTCTAACGTTAATGACAGGTGTTAAATAACATAGACATTTATTAGGCAACGATGATTCTGAATTTTTGTCAACTAATACATACATGTGGGTATAGAAACTAAGATGGGGGTGTCACGCAAGATTCCAAAAAAGGTTTTATCTTATTCCATTTTGGGGTTTCTAACGAATACATCGTAATTTTTTTGGCTTTATAAAATTAGATTTAAAACTCGGTTAGGTACTGTCAATTATAAAAAAGCAGATATCTAATAAAATAAATCATGCAATGTAATAACTGGCACAAGTTTAAGCCGCTGGCTATTACCATTTGAAAATTGTTGCCCCAAGTTATCGTAAACAGATTTCTATTATGTGTAATGTTTTTATCGTTTTCCACCAAATTTGTAATTTAAAATTGCTGGCACGGCCCCTTTTGTTTCTATATGCCTCACAATCATTATCTAATGGCCTTAGAAACATCTTATTAACGAAATGGGATGATTCTTTAAGTATAGTTGCACATGTCTGTTTACCGGCTATACGTCACACCTGTACGCGACCCACAGCAAGAGAATATTCCTTACCGAAAGGTCTTGCATGTCCTATTTCTATTTCGTATACAACATCAATTAAGGAAACATTGATTAGCAGCAAATCTCATACTGGAATTAGAAATAAATTGCGCTTGTAAAACAAAAATACTAATACATAATTATAATAATTTCATTGGGCCGGTAATATCTGTTAAAACATTAATTATAAATAATAATATAGGATTATCCGTAGCATTGTTTGGAATTGGTAAATAGAAGCGACAGTCTTTGAAAGAAAAAATAAATTCAATCTTTTATATGTACATATTTATTATATAAACAAACACCTTCCTATACAAATGCCCTACATACTATGATGATAGGCCAAAGATGGCCTATGCATATCTATCCTTAAAGGCGCTGTTAACGTCTGTATTTGAAGGTGTTAAGCTGAACTCCAATATAATGCTGCGTATACATTTCCGATCCGAAACGTGAGCCGTCGACGATTGGCTTATGAGAAAGGAACGAAGCAACCATATTTTGTTGCTTCGTTACTTTCCCACAATTCGAGGCATTTCAGTTCGCAAATGTATCCGTACCTTAATCTATCACAACTGATATTGCCAGCACAAATGATGATAAGTATAATTAAATTCATTTGCTAGTTTAATAGATTAATCATCCATTCATTTGGGTTTGTTTACTTTTAATGCGTGGACGAGGGCTTTGTCGAACCGTGCTACTTTTCATTGATTATCAGAAGAAAAAAATCGTTGGGAAGGTTCAGTGCTTATATTAAAATAAAATGGTTGACATACCAACCATCAATTAATATTTAGTTATTCCGGATATGAAGTGTTCACATTGTAGAGGTCTGTCAACGTAGGGCTGGAAAAAGTGTGCACTGGTCATAAGTACTCTTCTTATGCTGCATATACATTTGCGAATCGAGCCTCAAACGTAATTGCGCCATTACATGCAAACACTGATATGATTTTCAAAACTAATTGCGCCATTACATGCAAACACTGATATGATTTTCATAACATACTCTTTGGTTGAATATATTATCTTTCAATTTCTGTTGCATGATTTTGCGCAAATAATTATCTGTTATCATGCTGAATCAGTTCAGATTCGTGAACAATTGAAAATGTCTCATTAACAAATTAATATTGCTGGCGCAACAACAATGAATATATACAGCAAAGCCTATCCTAACAATGTTGGCGAATAGGTAATACGTTGAATTAATCTTCTCGGCCGACCTCTACAATAGTTCGAAGAGAGACAAGCAATAAGAGACTTCTCGGGAATATTCAGTTACTATTTTAGTGATAGTTTTAGAATCATGATAGACCATGCATGTGCCTCATATACTTGTATATTCCAATAACAATTCAGGTAATTTGTAAGTACATACATACTGTTTATGGTAATAAATATTACAAGCACTTTTGATTTGGTATTTGTGTATTTCTGAAAATTATAATCATGGGAAAATAGATTTAGAATATAAATATAAAGATATAACGCTTGTGTTAAACGCTACAAGAATGAGATATTGCAACCCATTTGATGGTAATTTCATTATTTTTATCATAATTTTTTTAGTTGACGACTAATTTCGTTCGATCTTCGATTTTGTATTAAGAACAAATGGTAACATTTAGTTTGTGTTTGAGATCATCCCTGTGAGCATACTTGGTAAATTGCCAAAAAGGAAAAAAACCGTTAATGAAAACATTATAATATAATCTGTGATCTTGTGGACGTTTATGCACACATGTTTATTTTATTATTAAAAATAATATTATTTGTCAAATATTTTACTTACCCATCTCTGTAAGTGTATTATAATTGTGTAATTTCGAAATCTGAAGATATTTATATATTTTAAGACTGATTTGATGAGTTTTATTAATATTTACCACTCCCTTATCTCATACCTCAAGTATCTAGGAAGCGTTTATTGAAACTGTGCAAGGCCAAAGCGCAGCCATAGTATACTAGCGCTGTATGGTTTCTGAAGTTGAAACAAATAATTTCTTTACGATTTGTGCATACTGATCACTTATACTTTAGTCTACATTCACTAAACACTTAGTTGTACATTACCAATTCAACCATCTGCGAACATTTATAATTAATCTGTTTCTTTTCCATCCTTCGCCGTATATTAAATTAATATTAAGACTGTTTAACAGTTTGTTGTTCGACTATCATGGAACTCCCATTTTGAGAATGTAAAATCCAAAATTTCCCCGATAACAGGTGTATTCTATCGACTCCAAGGTGTGCTCCCCACATCTGTACTGCGTGCCACATATTATGCTTTGATCCACTCCCCTCTGAGTTATCCAGTTAGTATCTGTGACCCCATATCAAAAAAAAACATCCAAAATACAAGTCATTCAAAATAGAGCCGTACGAAATATATATATATCATCTACCGTGGGATACACATATCAAATGCAGACTCACAGACACAAATACTTCCTTTTACGATTCTGCCCAAATATAACATCACAACTGCTATTCTACAAATAATTCAACACTCCTCACCCACCAGCACTAAACCACTCTTTAATTCCGACATACACCAGCACAAAATCTTATAATACATTGCACATAATCAATACAACGCATTACCTAGTAACCTAAAACTTCCGGCAACGAACAAAAAAACATTGCCAAAAGCTCTTAAAATCTATTTCCTCAGCAGTTTTATTAATGACTGACACATTCTTTCTTTGGAACTCCAAAATAACTTCTGCATTTATTTTTTTTAATGTTGTCGTGTATTTAATCTAATGTTGTCTTTCCCAAAATGAGTTTTGTAAACTCACTGGGATTAATACATTATAAATTTGTTATTATTTTATAATGTATTATCTTGTAATAAATAAAATATGTTTTTATTTTTTTTGGTTTTAGGCATTTCACCCTGAAAAGAGTGCTTTGTGCCGGTAACAGTTGATAACAGTGGATAAAAAAATTCGGTTAATCTATTGGGAGAATAATAAAACAAATTAAATATTGGACTCATTTAGATCACTAAAACAAATTAAATGTTGAATTCATTCAGGTTAATAAACTTACATAAAGCTGTATGAACACGAGAATTGTTAAGAGATAAAAGGTATGAAATGTTAAGGGGGGACTGGTGTGTGATTGTGTGTGAACCCGGAGGCTGCCGTGCGCATCTATGTTTGATTCTAGATTCCGGGCCCTCGCTGCCGCGCGCAATCATACGTGATTTTAATTTCATCTTGCGATTTCTCGGAACTTTCTGTATAGATGACGCAAAACTCAGGCTTAAAAAATAATTTGAACCTTTATCTAGCGACATCTCTACACAGATGTGACAAATGATTTTGTTTATATTATGAAAGACCTCGTCAAACTGGAGACTACAATATTTCCCCTCTCAGTGTTTGAATTCCCCGCGCGCGCGTAGTTGTGTTAGTGTATCACGTGGTTCCTTCTTATCTCGACGCGACGGTTCGCGAATACTTAGAATCTGCAACGAATCGTGGTTCTAACGTTATTATTTTAACAAATTGTTTTTATTAAGTGGTCATATTTTTAGTGCAAATAAGTTTTGTGGTAATCAACATGTTTTGTTTTTTTAAATGAAATAAGTTGTTATATCCGCCTTTCGAGTGAAAAAGTAATAATATACATTTTATTTTAATTATCTGTGTTTAGAAACTAATTATTGTGTTAATTTGTCGTTTTTCCTAATATTTTTTTTTGTGTAACCCTCCATCATGGCTCGACGCGACTTGTCTGATGACCAAATAAGAGAATATTGTCTCGATTTTATATCTGTTAAATTCTTTTACTGTACACAACACCATAAAAAATTCAGGTATGAGCTTCCCCGATTATCAGTTATGTGTGATAAGACAAGTAATCGCAAAACACCACAAAAAACTCAACTCGACTCAACTCCTCATTCGTCTCATCATGACACACCATTACGTCTGCTTTCAAAAGAGGTTGTAAACATCAAAACAATCCAAGCCATACAGAGCCTGCCATGTTTGTGCGAATACAAAACTTAAACAAAGCCGCAGAAAAATGGCTCGATATGTGTTCCCAGTGTAATGTGGCATTGTGTATTCATTCTTGTTTTAAAGTCTACCATTCAAATAAAAACTATTAACATAAATAATACGATAAGAAACTGTAAATAAAAGTTTAATAAATAATGAAGTTTAAAACAATAATATTATCACAATTGTATCGTGAGAAATTTAATGGTGAGCCGTTGCAGAGGTCCCACTTCGGAGACGTGAATACTGATATTACTATAGTATGTCTGTATGTGTTGGTGAGATTACTGATTTGATAATGGCGGCGGGTCGAAGTTTGTTGATGTTTCATAGATAGTTTTTATTCGTCAAATAATGCATCAATTCATAAAGATATCTTGTTTAGACTTTTCAAAAGTGTAACGTAAACAAGTTTTTTTTGTTTTGGTAATAATTTACAATCTCTAAGTGCTGAGGATAATAAATAATGAGGCAATGTAAAATATTCTAAAAATCCTTGGCGTGGAGTGTTTATCTTGAATTTTGTGTTTACTTTCGGGCAGGAAAAGGGTTAATAAGCCGGCGGTATATGTTCTTGAAAGATGAATGGTTTTTACAGTTAAAGAAAACGTGGTCGAGGGTTTCCTCTTCCACACCGCACTGGCAGACCGGATCATCCAAAACTCTAATTCTAGCCAAGTGAGATGCAATTGAACAGTGACCAATTCTCATTCTCGAAATACATGAAATGATAAAATATGTTCTTTAAAATAAATAAATACTTCCTAACCTCAGTTAGTGCACGCATATTTTGAACCTACATAAGGCCAAAACACACCAAACGCTGCTACTAATGCTGCATGGTTCAAAGTATTAAAAAATAAACTCTGCATTATAAAACACTGTACATATTCTTTCAAAAAACACTCAGGGTCTTACTAATAAACGTGTTATAAATTTTACAGATAAACAACCATTAATGTACCGTAAACGGCTGAAAAATTTAAAGCATGTTATTAGTAAAGGGTTGTGTAAAATCAGAAGTGAGAAGGTTTGTCTAATAATAATAATTGGATAAATTGTATACTGCTGTTTTTTGTGAAAAATCACCGCAAGGGCGCTGTTACAAGTTTTACTTACAACCTGGGCTGTCTTATTTTTTTTTTTTTTTTATTGTTCTTTATTCAGTAAAGTTTATACATTACAGTAAACGGGTAAATTTTTGGCCACCACACTAGGCACATGCCCGCGTTGTAGTGGTCAATTTTATGTTAAGTATAATAATACAAATTAAAAATAAGTTGAATGAAAACAAAATAATATAAAAATAAAATAAAATAATTTATACATCTAAAACAAGTATGAAGTATAAAGGAATTAAAAATAATGCAAAATATCTACATAAGTTTAAGATATACGAATATAAAAAATAGGTGTGGAAAACAGAAAAATTTAAAATAATATAAAAAGTATATAAAAGAAAATACGTATTATTGAATTAAAAATAATACAAGGAGCATGTATCAAAAATAAGAAAAAATACAAGTACATTTGTGTAATTAAAATAGAATTAAAAGTGTAGTAAAAATACAAGTACATTAAGTACAAGTGTATTATTTAAGTGTATCATTATGTGCAGATATGCATAAAATAAGTTAATTTGCTCTTATTATTTACTTTTTACATAACCACTTGGCCGATACAATGATTCAATGAAGATTACCGGGCATTCGGTTTTGAATTCGGCCGCACTCATACTGAAAATCATACCTCCGAATATTAATATATGGAAACATAGTTTGGGGATCTGATGGTGAGACAATGAAAGATAGTGGTTGTTGTGTAACAGCGTTTATTTTGGGTTTTGGGTAATTGGGTCAGTAGAGTTGCGCAGTTGTGAGATGACTCCGGACCAATGACGACGTCACCAGGTGTGGGTGGCGATGACGGCGGTAGAGTGGTCGAGGCGGTAGTCGGAGTCGACACCGCGTTTGTGGAGACCGGACTCGTGGATGCTTTCAGCACTGGTGAAGACGTGGAGTCTTCCAGGTACTCCAGTGTGAACAAGGTAGCCGAAGGTGTGATGGACCTGGTAGGCAGATGTGAGGGAGATGCAGGCCGATGCGATGCCGCGGGGCCGTGGTGCAGACCGGCGAAGGTGTCGCAAGGTCTAGGTGCGTGAGGAGCGCTGGCCAGGCCACTGATGTGATCCCGAGGAGTCCATAATAATTCGTAGTCCGTGCAGAGCCGGGTGTAGGTAGATAAGGTCCTGTAGCGGCGCGGTGAAGTAACAGCGGGGCGCGACGTGCGGGGACCAGCCAGTCGATGGCCAGCCGCTTCAGTAGGCAGCAAGCAGCCGTAAGGCTCGCAGGTTGGTCACTCGTAAAAGTGCTAATTTAAGACTGAGTACATCTCAATGCGCCTCATTTTAAAGCAGCCCGGTGCATCGAGAAGATTCAGACTTGTAGGTAGGAGCGCCGAATGCTCGCATTGTATCTAGAGAGTTCCCGCTACAATGCGTTTGGCATGGGCGATAATATTCTAGTAGCATCGTTAAAATACAAACTGCTTACTGTAGTTTAAAGTAATGAAATATTTTATGTATCAAAAAATATGTAAACATTAATTCATGTATCAAATACGTCTGTCTCGACACAGGTTTATCCTAGTGAGACAGACATCGAAAAAAAAAAACCTGTAAAAAAACTTTATATTGATAATAAAAAAAAATAAAAAGTTAATGAATCCACCTATATTTCAATGTCTATCCCATATTCGTAGGTTTTATTAAAATTATCGTCACCTCCATACTAAATTGCGAATATGCCAATTTCGCGAAAATGACTTTTTGATGAAAAAAAATTCTCTACTTGATGATACGCAATGTGGCAAATCAACAAAATTCTATCTCCAGCGGTTATGGAGTTATCAAATTTTGCAGACCTTAATTATATTAAAAAATTCAACATAAAGTTGACTTTTCGCTGATTCGCAACTTTAGCATGACGGTGAGGATTATGTACACAATTCAACTCTTTTTTTTAAAATAATTTTTAATTATTAAAATTCATATTTATATATCTTTAAATATGAATTTTATATTGAGATTTTTTATTTTGATACCATGTAAAGATATTTATCCAGAGATTGAAAAATTTAATTTTTTTGACTTATGCCTAGCATAATAGATACGTATGTACATTAAATAATGTTGTAAAATAATAGATGACCATCCTTCCTAAGGAAAGAAAGCGATACATACCAGAAAATAATCGCATATACATAGTTCTTGATAATGCGTACATCGGAAAGTGTACACAATTATTCGTCAATGGTACTGGTGTAAAATATTTTAGGGATAACCTACCAGTTCTTCGAAAATGTACACAATTGCTGTGTAATAACACCGTATACTTGCACTACACTGCGACATGCTACTTAGATTGGAATGCAAATGCAATCAGTACGAACTACTAGCACTGTTTATTCCAAAATACACATCTAGGAAGTGGTGGTCACTTCTCCTGTGCCTTTTATTGTGTTTTTATGAAGTCAACTATATGGTAAGCACAACTAACATCATTGATCCTTTCCCCACCAGTACAGTCGGGAAACATGCAAATGCGCGACCAGCATTGAATTTCGTCACTTCTACAAATCATTTTTGTGTTCAACAGCTCAGCTGTGGAATGATTTGCCCACTTCTGTGTTTCCTCCTTACTTTTTAAGTCCCAGGTTCTCTCCGTCCTTTCCTCAAAAACACTTTCCACACAGTATCTTCAAAGATGATATGGGCTCCGACAGAAATCATTTTCCTCAGAGCCTCCTGTGCGGAGACAATATTTATAAAGACATCCTTGCATCTCTGGGAAGAGGAATTAGTGCCAGTGGTTGAGCTGATTTACAAATGCTGTTCCAATTATTTCCATATTATTATTACTCCTTACCCGGGCGGCTTATGTTAAATCGCCGCTAGTCTACTGTTGACATCAAACAGCCACTGATGAATCGGCGAACGTACAATTCCTTTACCCATGTGAAGTGCTTCGCAAACCAGTCCAGCAAAATGTTCATGCCACACAAGTGCTGGACAGATAGTGAGTGTCCGTAGCCATTCCATTTACCCGTGCAACTTTCTCATAGATAACAGAAACAAAGGAAGACGGAATGGGAATATATGGAAGCAAACCGACTGTCGCGAAACTATGAGCTAATGAAAGTTATGCATTCAGTGTACAGGGCGCCGCTGTGCCTAGACGCAATTTGCAAGTAGTGTGGATGAACGATGTTGGTGACACTTTCATACTAGTTCATGGTCCACTTCCTCAAAGAAAGTTATGCCCTACAGGAAGGTAGAACTATATATGTATTCTATACAGTCCACTCCACTCAATACACCATTTAAATCTGTGCCGCGGTACATGATTTATCGAGGTCAAACATTTAAATCAGAAGCAAAGTATAGAGAACTTGAAAGCAGTGGCGGCTAGTAGCACTAAGGAGTGTTGTTGCGCACTCTCTAAATTTCGATCAATCTTAAAATAGTATCTTAAATTATCAACCAATCAAACCACCAAAACTCAAAGCAAATAATAGTAAGAAATGTATTAAGTTAAATTGAAACGGCTCTAATTTTCATTATTTGTGCCACGTGGTGCAAGCAGATTCCATATCGCTCATCAATTAATTATACGTGCAGAGCGTGAATGTTGACGATAGTATTAAACTTTCTCCAAAACATGCACAGGCTTACCAATGCCTCAGAAAAGCTTCGACGACGTGGAAATATCCGAAAACACAGAACATTTATTTGTGGCACCATATTAGTTCACAATTCACATACTGAAAATACCAGCAGGTCGGTATAAGCTTAAAAAATGCTAGTATTCTTTATCTGACCTGGCGTAGGGGATAGATTGATAATATATTTAGTGTACAACCCTTTTTTACGAGTACAGGATGCGAGCGTTTGAAAATAAAATAAATGATTGCATTTGTAAAGTACATACATGTTTCTCTTAAATAGTTTTCATAGGAAAACATGCAGTGATATTACTTTTCTTTTAACCAGGGCCGAGCCTATGTAGGTACAATAGGAGCAGTCCGCTCCGGGTGCCAAATTGCCAAGGCGCTGATAATACCTAACACATCGCCTTTGAGATTTTATATAAAATATTAGCCATTTGGCTCAGGGCCAGTCCCGCTTTTAACAGTATTATTCTTACATTACAAAGATAGATTTTACAAAATACTTTGTAATGTAAAGAGCAGGGTACTCACCAAGAGTGTAGCATGTAACGTAACTGATACTGTATCAATCTGCAAGTGGGTACGGCTCGTCCACGGTAACCGCGTATCCAGCTACGAGCTCCCGGATCCGCCTTTAGTGCTCGCAGTGAAACCGCCGTCGACGGGTCGCTGCGAGCACACTGCGCTCCACCCGCGAGCGGCTCGCAGTAGGATCGCGTCTACGTACTCACTTGATACAGTATCAGATACGTTACATGTTACACGGTTAGGTGAGTACCCTGCTTATTATTTCCATGAGCTATGCGGTTTTAAAATGCCAATTAAACCCTCAAAAATAAGATATGATGTTCTTTGTTCCACATTTTTCAATTAGAAAAAATAATGTAAATCTGGAAAAAACCGAGTAGTGATAAATAAATATATCAGTAAATATATAAATAAATATATCAATAAATAAATAAATATAAATGTATCAGGAAACTTAAAACGGTAGCTCGTATTTTGTTTTCCATATTGACTTATCAACAGCTAAATTTGACTTTCTAAACCCGTCTTAAATTTGATGATGTATGTATTAAATTTCTAAGAAATTGCAGTAAATTTATTTAAATATTTGACAATAATTCACATAAACTTTTGGTGGAGACAGCACCTGAACATGTTTGTATTATTAGCGATTCTGGGTTTTAAAAAGTTATGAAAAAATCACTATTTGACCAGTGTAAGTTTGTGTAATACAGAATAATAAAAAGCTGACAAGAATATTACTGAGGTTGGTACAAAGTATCGCAAATTGGAGTCCTGTTTTGACTCAACCAGTTAGCATTTCATCTATCTGTATATTTGTTTAGTAATAATTAATAATAATATTTGGATGATTTGTATAGCGCCATTTTTGTGAGAAAAAATTAACTTGTGTTCCAGGTCCGGTCGAACCTGTTAAGATGGTAGCCGTATTTGACAGTACTTTTTTTTATTTAGATGAGCTTTTCAAATCGAAATAATCCACATTATGCGAAGTCTACTGTTCATAGAACTACTAGTGTTTATGTTTCTGAATAAATGCACATTTTAAAACCTTCTACAGGAGCACATACATATTTTGAAAATGTAAATAAAACATTGCATCGCTTAGATTAGTCTTTTATTATAAGAATAACACGAAATATCAGCGAGCGTCCATCCTTATAAACGAAGATTGAAGAGTAACAGTAAGATTAAGAAGTTTACTTCTTGGCGGCGGCTCCAACCTTTGTCTTCTTGGTTCCGCGCACCTTCTTCATCCTGTTCTTCCTCTCCTTGCGCTGCTTGCGGGTAGGGCGCACCTTCTCGTAGAGCCCGTGCCTGGCCAGCCTGTGCTTGGGCTCGAACTTCTTTGCATTGTCGAGGGTGTCGTAGATGAGTGCGAATCCGGTGGATTTGCCGCCGCCGAACTTGGTGCGGAATCCGAACACAAACACTACATCGGGGGTGATCTTGTACATCTTAGCGAGCTTCTCGCGGATCTCGGTCTTGCTGACGGTGGGCTTACCGGGGTGGAGCACATCGCAGACCATCTGCTTGCGGGCAAGAAGCCTGAAATAGAATAAAAACACTATTAGATACAATAGAAACAATATTTTATAATGTTGTACAGTGTGTTTACAGTTTCTACTTTTTAAACTATTTTCAACCATTTTCTCTTACATCAAGCACGATGTAAAAAAAGCAGGGTTCTGACTATAATACAGAGTAGGCTAAATCTGTCAAGATTCTGGCCGAGAGTTGTATAATAATAACTACACACCCGGTAATACAAGTTTCGGTCAGTATGGTACTCTTTCCTGAGACGGAATCTGAAATTTGTGTTTTAGCACTTTGCATGAAATCTATGTATTATACAGGACATTGTGGTATGTGAAAGTCTCCTGCTGTGTCATTTATTTATATTTTAAATGCATATTTACAAAATAAAAAATTCCAATAACAAAGATACATTATACAAATACAAAATCATAATTGCCTAATTAGGGATTTAAATTTATTAATGCTTAGGTGGAAAATGTCAATGTCAGAGGCTAGTGAGTTTAGAAGGACTACAGTCATAAGCTTTTATCCAATCAACTACGTTTGCTATAAACATGTGTAATATTACTAAAGCTGAGCATTTCAAAGCTCCGAATTCTAATAATGAACATTTCAGCCAATCTTCTATATAAATAAAAACGTAAATGTTGGTTTCTTCAAAATCTTAATTGGTTCTTCACCGATTGCTTTGAAATTTTGACACAATTAATATGCATGTTTTTATATACCTATATCATATAGATGTCACCTGTGACGGGTGCTAACTGTTAGACGTAAAAGCAAAATGCGCTATTGTTTCTCTATCCGCACAGACAGTCTTGAGGCACAGCAATGCGTGAACATTGGAAATAATGCATAACACTTCTATTCTAGCAATAAATTTAGTTTGACACTGATAACGTTAGCCAATTCACTATGCTTCTGGTTATCGGCAAACAGCATTATGTTTAATGAACACGGTGATAATTTAAACTATATTGAATGTACATTGACAGGATGTCAAAATAAGGTTTGCGGGTAGGCGAGTATTTAAATGCATGCAAAGTACATTTTCACATTGGTGAACATCACATTTAGGACGTTTAGTGTACATAGACCAAAGGCACATTAGTAACATGCACCTGAATGTCAACTTTGCAAAACTTGATTTGAAAAGATAAGAATTAAATTAATAAGGTAAGTTGTTCACAGAATTCACTAAATCAATGTCAATATCACCAACGTTGGAAGCATTACACACATATATTAACCCAGCACTTTATAAGTTGGTGTGGGAAACACAATTTGGAATATACTCAAAAAGTATATCTTAAGCATTCACAATTATTTTAACACAAACAAATTTTAAAAGAAAAATAGCACATTTCATGCGACATCCTTATAAACTCGGCTGAAGAAGTTTCAGGTGAACTTGTTGATTTTCACGGAACAGAAAAACACAGCATGCTGTTTTAAAAACTTCAAAATTTCGAAGTCAATATCTTCTAGAGAAAAGCACACATGATAGTATTAAAAAAGATCTAGTTTAGAATCTGAAAAGGTTAAAGGCAAATCAAACAATGTGATCATTACAATAAAATTATGCTTTACTGAAGTCTTGTACAAGTTAAAAGAATATTTCTGGTGCTGGGGCCGATAATATAAAAACACGGGCACGTTTTAAAACTATGCAGAGAATAAAATATACATATGGCACTAAAACAAACCACTCAAGCCTTAATAATTTAACGGAAATCATTCACAAATCAATTGGAATTGCGGTATTAGTACCCATAGTAATCAAGCAAGGTTTCAATATTTATAGACAAATGTAAAGTAATTCAAGTACTGCTGGAAAATGAGGTTATGGTTACTGACATCGCTGTCATTCAAAATAGCGGTTTTTCGGGAAAATTCGTGAAATTAGAAGATGGAAAATATTCCTACCTGTTGGTCATGAATTTCCGCGTACGGATAGTTGCTGTGCCGTCACTCATTTTGATATTTTATTGTTTTTTGCAGCAAAAGCTTACAAAACGCCACACGTGTTACCGATAGAAATGGCGGAAAGGAAGCATCACGGAGATTTGAAACGTCAGAGGATATGGACGGAATCCTGCAATCCTATTGGCTGGATAAATGCCGTACAACCAATCAGAGAGAGGATCGTTCGTTTATGCTAATGTATTTATGGCTGTTTAATGTATTTATTTGGCAAGTACTTGCTTAATGATAAACCGAAAAAAAATTATACCTTGAATAAATAATATTATTATGTTAGACCAAAACACCGTAAAATTACATCGTCGCAGTGATTTATTGTGGTTTTATAATTTTAATTTGATGCACACGCACAGATATGAATTTAAAAAATATATTTTTCAATATTTGATTATTCATTATTATTGCTAGTGGTGTGTGTGTTTTATTTATGTTATATTCCGAAAGGGCATACTCTGGGATATGACTACCCACTAGTATCGAGTAAACAATATAGATTAAAAATGTATTACTGTCCTAAAGCTTTAAACTTAAAGCTGATTCTGTTTTGCATTTTTCATAAAACATTTTTTTTGAGTATGCAGCAGAGTGAATATTTTATTAATGATAGCCAACCTACGAAAGGAAATGGCATCAGAAGAAGCAGTAGGAAATGCCACCAGATTTCTCTTGATTTTGATTTCTCTTTTTTAGCGTTACGTAGATAATTTACAGTCAGCTCCAAAAAACCACCAGGCGGGGAGTCTGCGGAGTGACCAAATACCCTATTAATTTGGAGTAACCTAACAAGTCTGTTAGCTGCTGCGTTATGCCTGGGGCGAATGCTGTATAGTAAATTAATAACCCTGGGCGAATGCGATCTTATGAAATACCCTATAATATTGATAATACCTCCAACTTTTGATATTTCCCTTACAAGGGAAAGGTGAAAGGATAACTCATCAAAATGACAACTCAATCAACTTTTAAAAACAAGTGCCAGGCATCATGTTACACAACGCGGCCAGCGTTGTTGATGGATACTGCCAATAATTTACTGGATTTTCTCTACTTGGAACGAATTAAAATGAATTCGAATTCGAACTGAAATCGTTTTCGTAGGAAAATATATTTTATTTAATTATTTTTTTAAGTACACTTTTTGCAAGTTAAGCCTCAAATTATTAAGAAGAATTATGAATTTGTACATATGCAATATGAAAATGAATAAATAGTTTTGTCCGTATAAAAACTCAATCCTTTCAAGAAAGGCATACAAATACAATATTGTATTGGTGATTTACTCCAATATCGTCTTTCTTAAGAATTGAGTTTTTATGCGTACAAAAGTATTTATTCATTTATGTTCTAAAATTATTCAAATTCACATATTTTTAATCATTTGTGATATATATAAGAACAAAATATAGGTACATGACCACATAAGAGTCCCAAGCTAAGATACTTTGACTAGTTATGAGACTGAACGCAGTGGGAGGTTAGGAAGGATGTGTATTTTGAAGCTACGCAGTGCAGAGGTGCATACTATCGCATACACATTGTAATCAAAGTTGCACGTTGATGTGTTTGAAAGAATACTATTTTATTATGCAGCAATCAAGTATCTTTTCTAAGAATCTTTGCTTGTTGGTTATCTGTAAAATATACTACACCAGTACCATAACCGTAGAAACTATTTGCGGTCGCCTTTCGCGATATCCCTTTAATTCCATATGAATTACTAGGAAAGAAAACTTCTTTTCCACATAATTGCCATCCTGTTCAATAAATGTGGTGAGCCATGGCACAAGCTTCTTTATGACCTCCTTAAAGAACTCTCCCGCCAATTTTTTCCCCCACTTCAGAACCCTTTTCTGCACCTGCTCATTGGATGAAAATTTATTTCCACCCATGTATGCCTTCAGGGAGGTGAAAAGATGATAATCTGAAGGCACCAAGTCGTGGAATACGAAGGGTGGTTCAAAACATCCCAATCAAAGAGTCCAAGAGTGCCTTGGTAACTAAGGCTGTGTGAGGACAGCACTGGCGTGCAATAAGCACACTCCTCTCGTCAGCATTCCCCTCCTACTCCTGTGTTTTATTAGGGTCTCACAATGTCGTGGTGCATTGATGGTCTCCCCTAAGGCAGAAATTCAAAGAAAATGATGCCTTTTCGGTCCTGAAACACTGAAGCCATGATTTTTTTGCTGGAAATTGTGGTTTTGAATTTTTTGGCAGATGGGGAATTGGTGTGACGCAACTTTGCCACTTTTTTTTTGACTCGGGCGTGTAATGAGCCACCCACGTTTCATCTGCAGTCACAAGAAGCTCAGAAAATCCTCACCTTTTAATTCAAGTCACTCAAATACTCGCAGGCGCTGTTGACCCAATTTTTCTTGAATTTTCCCCAATTTTTTTTGCACTTAGCGAGATTTCTTACATCTTTCAGGCAACTGTAGACTACAACGTGAATTCACGCACTATCATGTTTCTGCGATGCTCGCTCTGTCAGGAGAACTCCCTCTACCACTGAGTGTTGCCAACTCTCAAAAAAAAATAAACCACACTCCGTTATGGTCACAGTACACTTACTTTCTGAACACGCCTCGCATTTAAAGATAAAATTAAAATTAATTAATTATTTAAATAGGGTAGCATAATGGTTTACAAGTTGTGACAAAAATAAAATAACATAGTTTATAATTTAACTAGCTGACGTGTACTCGGCGTTGCTACATACATTTTAATAAAGTTTTTTACATGGTACTCACCACACCACAATAATGAAATTATTGTTTGAAATTAAAGCCTACTTTTGTAATACTTCTCCATAAACTGAAGTTAGTCAGTGGTGGGTCATTTAGTAATGTTTTATTTGTAAAAAAATTACATATTTTATCATATTATAAAAATAAAAAATCGTTCTCCTACCAATCCTTATAAAATAAAACCAAAAACTTCCAAATCTCCGGTGCGATAACTGTAATCGACCAGCTAGGTCTTTTACACAGACTGTAAAATAGGGGGCCGGTCAGTCCGTAGTAGCCGCTAGGTCCGGGTAGAAATCTGCTTTACCCTTGCTCGGGTCGGTAAAGGAATCTACTTTTATCCTTTCCCGGTCGGTACAGGAATCTCCTTTATCCTTGCTCAGTTCGGGGCCGGAATCTGCTTTATCCTCGGTGCGGGAGGAAGCAGGCAGGGGCAGAAATCCAGGGGGGAGCCAAGTCAAAGAAGTATCCAAGTTGAGATCCAGAGAGAAGCAGTCCGGAAGAGCGAGAGTAGAGTAGCGGGTGGCGGTCCAAGGCAGAGAGAGAGAGCTGAAGGCTGGCGCGCCGTATTTATTGTGCAATCCCCCTCTCCCGACTTTGGGGAGGGCGGGGTCGACGCGCTGCCTTCATTCGCGGGTTGTTGATGATCCGCGGGCTGTGACGTCCGCTATGATTTAATTAGCGGAGGTCACAACCTTTAGAACTACTCTACTCTTTATGCTCTCTTAATCGATCCTAACCACTCCTCCCTAGCATTTTTATTTATTAATCAGTTGTACATAATTCATTCAGTGTGGGGGTCCCCGGCCCAACATATTCAGGGGAAATCGTAATTAATTTTCTTATATTTAATTTTACACAAATTCTTATTATCTAGTTATGCTAAGGAGAGTCCGGCTGTTTTATCAAGGTCTTTTATTTCGTAATATCTACGGCCGAACTCTCTTAAAATTAGTCTAAACATTTCAATACATAGTCAATTCAAACTATTTCCCCGTACAGCGTTGCTTAGGGGCGCGTTGATTGGTCCGGGGCGGTCGCCTGGGCCGGCCAGGCGCTTGCGGTGAGGGGAAGCGATGCGGAGGCGAGCGGGACTCAAGGTATCGAAGCCCCACGTAAGTTCTAAAACCACGCTCCGCTCCGCGCTTCGACCATTATGAAATGACGGTCGCCGAGAGCGGTACACACCGTCCGGTACAATAACTGTAAGAATGTATTACCTGTTCTACGGGTTTAAATATAGTTTCCTTTCGATAAAATATTCTTCCACACAAAATACAACAATTAGAAGATGGTAAGGCTTGGTTCACATTTTAAAATACATATAGTTGAGACCCTTACAAAGAGATTGATGTAAAATTATTGGATTCAAGTGGGACCGACGTAAAAGGTAGGACTACCCTTCCCGCCCGAAGTATGTTAATATTAAAAATAAGCAAACAATAAATCATAAGAGAAAAAACTCTCCCTCTAAACTCAAAAACTCCTTTTAAAAAATATTATTTTATTTATTTATTTATCGTTTCTTTACATTGTATCTTTTTTTTAAAGTTATAATTTTTAACCTCACTAGGACAAGCCTGTGTTGAGGTTAATAATTTTACAAAATATTAAAAAAAATAGTACAAAGATTATATGAGATTTAAAATAGTACAAATATTAAAAAAAATAATTCAAATATTAAGATAACAATATTGTTACATTGACGTTTCTGCGAATTGGATACCTACATGGTACCTAACGGCCTATTCATTACAATATAATGCTGTAAACATGTAGGGTGACCATGATATTTAATTGCAATAAAAATGTAACAAACTATTTTTTTTTTTTTTTTAAACAGAGAAGAAAGAAAGAGAGAAAAAAAATTATAAATCTCACTAAACTCTCTAAAACTTATTATATATCTTATTCCTTGAACACAAGCTATTCTCAATTAGGGAGGTATTAATTAACAGCTTGGAACATATATTATATATTTAACCTTATGCAAATCATTTGAAATAACAAGCTGTTGTACACCATCATTGGACGGTCTGTATATATACTTTCCAATTTCCTTAATATTATGCCTCTGTTGTACACTTACTGATGTTCTTACTTACTTCTATCAATATATATATTATTTGTTATCTTCTGATAATAAAAATAATTTTAAAAAATTGTTTGTATATACATAATAAGATAAAGCTAGTTTATCAAATTGTTATTATTAGACAAACCTTGTTACATCTGAATCTATATGAAGCGTATTTTGAAAGAATATGAAGTGTTAGAACGCAGAGTGCATATTTCTAATGATATATATTTTTTTATATTTCTGAACCATACAGTGTATACTACACTGTGGGTGCGTTTTGGCCTTGTATAGATTCAAAATAAGCACGCACTAACCGAGGGTGGGCAGTATATGTGATATTGACAAATCGTATATACTTTCTAAAGAATTTATTTATTTCAACTTCAGAAACCATACAGCGCCAGTACACTACGGGTGCGTTTTGGCCTCGTATAGTTCCAAAAGACGTAGGAAGGACTATTTGAAGTAGAATACCTATGTAATTAAAAAATATATATATTGTTCTCTCTGGGTTTCGAATCTGCGACAAGCTCAGAGCCAAGAAGCCCACCACTTCACCACAAAGTTCGTCATTTCTTCACACCATTTATTTTCCAATATCATTGATCTCTGTACCAAACAAATTCTGACAAACTGATAACATTAACTATTTACCCACGGCTGATGCAAAAATATGTGATTTGGAAAGTCAAGCACACGACGCGGCCGTCGGAGATCTACCACCATTTAGTCGAAACATACCTGTATCTTTCTCGCTTATTTAATTTTATATTTAATCTGTATCCTAAATTATGATCATAGTTTTAGCATGGTATGGTTCCACAGCTTACACCTTTATGTTATTGTAAATGATATTGTTATGATAAATGGAAAATATCAATATGGAACCGCGCACGGTGAATATATGAGCTGATTTGTTCAGCAGTGTGAGGTTAAAAGGGTGAAAAATAAAACAATTGAAGTACTGATAGTGATTACTGATTTATTATACGAAAACACAATTAGTTTAAAAAATACTTAATTATAATGTTGGCATCTTAAACTTTGAGAACAGACATTAGGCATTGCAGCTGGAAGCCCTTATATGTAGTAGAAAGTTGACAATTTAACAAATCGTTAAAGATAACGAAGTTCGATAGTAGTCGGTTCTCAAAGCTCCTTTGCCTCCAAAGTTACACAAATATCAATAAAGAATAATGTTTTATCAAATACTGAAGTGATCTGTGTATTAATTACACATTTCATAAGGCCAAAGACACTAACAAGAGATTCTTAAATGAAGTAAAAATCACCTACATTTTAAATATTTAAGATACCTATTCTTACATCTCTAGTCATCGTTAGTTTTAAGTACATCATGGTTTGCACTTAATGTTATGTAAATGGGAATACTTTACAAAACATTTGATTGATTTTTTAGCATTTCTTTTACAGATTATACATATTACTATGTATTATAGTATTACACAAATCTTTCATTTGAAAATATATCTTGTCCACCTAACTTAATAAAATAAAAGATAAACACTAAAAACTGTTTAAATGACATATTTTAAATGTCTTCACCTTTTAACTGGACTGCCACAGGAGAGCAATTAATTAATAGCCAGGCAGTAATGAAGTTGACCGCCCATATAAAATAAGATGGCGTCCGCTTTATGTTCATTACTAACAAAATTTGTCCTGGACGCTGGTTTTTCTTTTGGACTATGTTGTTCTTTAAGCACAATCATAAGTACTCAAAAGTCCACAGAAATATACAGAAAAATGTGACATTCATTAATTCGTTAAAAAATGTGGACAAGCGGCGTTTTTAAATTAGTTATTCACACAAATGAGAGCTATTTTTAAATGCTGAATATTCTTAAAAGTATAACGATCTTTATCATTTGTACTTAATTTATTGTATGCTGAATATCTGATGAATCGAGAATTTGATTATGAGGAATTATTCAACAATGAAAATAATGATATTCTTGATTATGACGAATACTGTTAAGGTACTCACTGGTATTTTGTTCTGTAAAAATATGAACTTTAATTTATTCAATTCTGCATGTTCCATATTTTGGCAGTGTCGTGTATTGTATATAGTTATATTAGCAATACATAATTTGTTTAAATTTTAGTTACAAATTATGTAGTCAGTTGTTTATATTTTTTCATATTATGTAAACAAAAAGATAACTTTATTCAGGTGGCCTTTTTTTTAACTACATGGGAAATTGTTTAGAAAATGTATCTATCTAAATATTAACTACAAAATGTCTAATTCAGTAGTGTGTGGCCAAACATTTGATAGCACCAGGTTTGTTATAAACGCTGTCTACCTCATTGTTTTCTCTTAATTACTAAACGCGTCGTAAACAAATGGCAAGGTAGTCACAGCATTTCAATATCTTTTAAAAAAACATTAGTACAAAAATATATATAAATAGACATACATAAAAAATCAATTACAACAAAAAATAATTACATATTACATTGCGTTTATAATTCTTTTTCTTTTATGGTTATGTTTCAAAATAGTATTGATTCTTTAAAATAAACACTACTGTATTATTTTTAAAATACAAACATAGATATTTTTGTAATAATGACTTCAATAGTAAGATAAAACAATGTATTTTAGAGATTAAAATTTCAAAAAAATTGTATACACGTTCATAGACATCCAAATTGATAAAATAGACTTGTCCTTAATAAAATCTGGGTATCATTTCGAAGAGTTAAGAGGCAAACCAAGTGACCATATTTTTTGCGCCAGGAGGGTTCTTTTAGAACACTTTGAATAAATTACGACATCAGTTGTACATTGACAATGAAATAACCAGATGCGCAGAAAAGTTTTCTAAGGCAACGGTTTGCAACGCATGTGTGGTACTTTTCTGCGCAAGGTCCGAAAGTTTGTTTTTTACCAAGCCATCTACAAATCGGGGTATTTAATTTGCACGCCATTGTAAAAAGGACTAGTAATTAGTAAGCAGATTTTACTACCGAGATATACTGTATAGATACTGTCAGATCCATTTATTGACACATCACAGAAAAAGAAGACGGTCACATCACCTCCCCGCTCAACGCACTTGGTTTTTTCCGCTTTACCTGATGGGTTGTTCTATCAATTTTTATGTCTATGGTCACATTTTATTTTTGAAGTGTGCTTCTTACATATACATATACGAATAATCAAACTTGAACATAATGCTATGTCCTAAGATTGGTATTTTAGTATAAATTACTTTTCTAGCCACGAGTCTATAAATGAGTTGATTTATTAAATTGAATGATTATCAAGTTAAACATTAGAAGAATTTAGTAAATACCAGAATTAGCTTAACAATGCTAAAATACAAAAGATCAAGATATTGGATTAAAATACATAGTTTATTACAACATGTTAAAAAAAGTAATATAGTAATTCTAATAACGGGTATTATTTATTAGTAAATTACTTTTTAAACTTAATGGCAAGTTAACCCACGCTTTTAAGAATAAATTCGAGTATGCAAACGTTCATATGAATGGCTTTATTCTGTAAATTGATAACATGTGATAAGTCTTATTTATAAATTATATTTTCAGTTTGATCATTGTAAACTTGTGTTATTAACTGATATTACTTAAAAAAATAACTGAAATATATTTAAAACTTATTCCGCTCAGGATACGGGGTAATTCTGAACCAAAATAACAGGAACACATCTAAAAGGATCCAAGTCATAATGATAAGTTTATTGGCTTAGTATAAAAGTGTGAAATTGTAAAAATAACAGAAAGACAAAAAATATTTCACATAAATAATTTTTATTTTTTTATAAATCTGCGTAAATATTTTAAAAACTTTATTGAACGTAATTATTGCACCTGATATTATTTTTTCTCCTCTACTTGCATTACAGTGTAATTTATTAATTTATACAGAACTTATGCAGACCCGTAAAAAACCACGGGATAGCCTAAATTCTTGACAATCCAGTTCCAATTTTGAAGATGACAATTAAAATAATTTTCTGCTAAAAACATAATATTTTAGTTAGGTACTTTATTGCTTGTCTGAATTCTTCACACAATCAGTTCCAATTTTGAAAATGATACTTAAATTCAAAGCAAATTTTAGTTCAATGAACCAGAGTTACGCAGGACACATAGACAACCGAAATTAGCTTTTTTGATGATGATGATTGTTAACTCGATTAATTCTACGTATTACTTTCGGCAGAGTGTGCCACTTCTTTTTACAGATTTTTTAGAATATTAAATATTTGTTGGGTATGTATGCATTTTTATAAAATTAAGTTCACAAAATTTTATTACTCACTATTTATAGTATGGGAAAAGATGTCTGGAAGATCCTCTTTGCATATATTTCTTATTAAACCAAAAACTTTAGATTCTTGCAAATTAGAATAAAAGTCATGGCGTCATTGTCTTTTAGAAGTCTTCACAAAAATATAAGTAACAGTAATGTAAATAAACTTCAGTAAATAAAAAACGGCAAAGATGTACATATAACATGTATTACATATTATTGATTGTTAAAATGTTAAGAATTTCTCAATAATTTGATTTTGTCTGAAGGTATAGTGTATTATTTTAGACGTCATAGTTCAAACTTGTGGTCCCTTTGTGGTTGAATATAAACCATACGTAAAAGAAAAGCAACTTTTAGCTTTAACTTCTTCGTACAGCATTCACAAAGATGGTCAAAAGAATAATATAACATATCCACCTTTGTGACTCCTTTGCGGAATTTAAGAAAATATTCCTGCATTTGTGGTATTTGAATAGATACCATAGAAAATGATTTAAAAAAGAAGGGGAAATATAAATTATTTTAAAAACAAGCAATAATCTGTGTGTGGCTTCCAAATGTGGGAACCACACACAGATTAGTGTTCTATTGCTGTAAAAGGTAAGCTTGTTACATTTTGTTAGCGTTTCTATATTACCCTTGATGCTACATGAGATTATGTCATAAAATGAACTCATCGCACTTTATACAAGGCCACCGTGGATTGTTTAGAAAAGAAAGTAAAAAAATACACAACAGAGGGTGTACTAGAGATGGTATCTAACTATTGCTAGCGTACATCTTAAGTTTACTTTAACTTCTTTAATTTAATTGATTCAACGCTATTCAAATAACCTAGGAATGTTAAAAAAACATCCTAATTTAAGGTATTTGTGCCGTTAAGTAAGAAAAACAAATGCATCACAAGAAAATAAAACTCATTAGTCTACTTCCACGGTCGTCACACATTTATGTAGTTGCACAAAAAACCAAAATTTAGATAAATCTTCTAAATGAAGACAAGGAACTAGGGCTATGGCAAACATTAAGTATAGGCCACTATTAACTCGGGATATCTGTCACATACAAACCATCCCTCCACTCTCCTAAGTAACTAATACATACTAAAGAAATAAATAAAACACTGAAATATGAAGATTGCTTTCACTCAGTTTTCTCCATGCATATGTAAATAAAATTTAGCAAGGGAAAGAGTTAGACATGCAGTCTCCAAGTTGTAAACAGCAAAGTATATTTTGTTACGACATTCTAACCAAAATATTGAGGCAGTGTAAAACATATATATTGCCATCAATAACACAACTAAAAATAATAATAATTAAGATACGGTCTGATTTCGGTTTCCAACGGACAATTCCTCAAAACACGTCTAGTTTCTTCAAATGTCACGGGGCGTAGACACAAATACGTAATTCAATCATTACACTTTGATCAGTTGACACAAATTCTCAACTAATCCCAGCCAAAGTCACAGCTTCGGGTCTGTTCATCAATTTACAATCAATTCTCACAAAACTATCTAAGCCATAGCAATTATTCTTAAAACCAAAGGTTTTATTAATAAGGCGGATCATTTTCCAATACATAATCAAGTCTCCTTATTCATTTAAATTGCAAAATATTTATTACATCAACTATATTAATAATATTGGAGAACGCTCCAAACATTCAATAAAACAAAACAATTGTCACAAAAATACACTACGCAATAAAATAGTGATTTACGAAAATATAAAATTCCATTAAACTTAATTCTAGGTGATTTAAAGTAGAATCAAAAATAGATGAATACTTAAGTGGGTCTCGCTATAACTAAGTACTTAGTGAGATTTAGGCAATGCTAATACTGTCTTTTTGTGACAATTGTGAAATCTTCTCCATGTCTTTCTCCAGAGGTTCTTCTCCCCAGATGCGGAAGTTCTTTGTATAGGGGATGATGCCAATGAAGATTCCCGATATCACGATCCATATTCCCGCCATGTAGAAAGACAGGTCCCAGGTCTGCGTTATGTCAAACATCCAACCTGGAAACAGACATGTACGCATTTGTAATGCAGGTTACAAACAATGACAAGACATTATTAATTACTAGCTGATACACATACTATCGCAGACTTTCTGTAGGCCTGTTCAAGATATACAATTCCGTAGTACATTACTTTGATGTATCTATGTATGTATAAAGTTTAGCTAGCGTTAGCATTGTTAGCGCCGAAAAATATGTTTTTACAATGATTACAAAACATTGACTTTTCTCTACTTTCTATAAATATAATTTACATGTATTATATATATATATATAAACCTTCCGAAAGAAATTCTCTAAAGGATAGTGAAAACCATATCAAAATCCGTTGCGTAGTTTAGAAAAACTAAGCCCACAAACAGACAGACACGGATAGTGACTTTATTTTATACTATTTAGAGATTTTCAGATAGAAAACTAGCAAAGATTGTTGGAGACAGAATCATGTTCATTTGGCCTGCCAAAAACAGTTTGGCGTTTGACATATGCCCATATCGAAATTCTTTTTTCTGTGTGTTGGTGGCAAAACAATGCCATAAAGTTTGGTAAAGCCGACGTAGTAACTTGTCTTGCTTACTTAGTAAAAAAACAAAAAAGTTTAATTTACATTTCTACTCCAAATAATGTCAGGAATCACTGTTTAAACCTTAACATCCTGTATGTTTGCAAATGATGAAATGAAAAACCAGAATAATATCATTATACATTAATTCCTTGCTAAATGAATAAAATATATTTGAATATGCTAGGAGCATTTTTTAAGGTTTGAAGTACAAAAAAAGGGCTGCTAAGTGAGATTAGAGAAAAGAGTATATCAGCTATGGAGTCACTGGCATGCAACGGTAGAAAACATCAGATATCTTGGCATTCAAGCGGTTAATATACCTGCGAGTGGTGGTCCCACGAGATTGCCGATTCCCTGCATAAGCAGGATGAGGCCGTAGGCCGTGGTGAAGCGGTCCAGAGGGATGAGCTCCACGAGGATGATGGGCGTGAAGCTGAAGCTGCTGGCGAAGAACAGACCGAACAGGGCCGAGTCCAGCACCAGCAACCAATAGGAGTGTGTGGCCAGTGGGTAGGCCAGGGTGGATAGGCCGCAGCACACCAGGCAGAAGGAGTATGACTTGGTCACATTCATCCACGGCTGATCGCCGGCCCAGCCTAAAGCCACCTACAATTGTAATGATACACTATAAATACATAATAACAACCACATATGATTTTATTTGCAACCATTTATGGAGATGGAGTATTGTGAAGAAAAAAAACAAAAACAAACATCGTCACACCACATAAAAGCAGCTACAAACAATATCATCCACAATCATTATCAATTGTGAATAGTTACATCAATTTCTTTGATTCTTTACTGAGGCAATTGAAGCGATTGACAATAAATTAAGACTTCCCATTGACGGGGGAAACAACATGTTTTTTAATGAGTGCATAGATGACATAGACAAGTGACATGGAATGTTCGTTTCACTGTTTGATTAACAATCGTTCATTCGATTGCTTTATCAATAGAGCCCTTTGGAATTTAGCGCAACGAGATTTGTTGAGAGTGACAAATTTTTCTTGGAATTTTATATAACCTTGGAAGAATATGCATTGGTCCTCTGGTACCTACATAACATTGTCACAGTAAAAAGAGATCTAGAGTACCTCTGTTTATGTTTCTTCCATACAAGCAAAACTATTAAAACACAAATAAAATAACACAAAACCCTTCAAACAAGAGATAAATCATAAAGTGTTTGTTCAAAATACGTAACATAATATATGGTGCGAACACTGAGAACCTATCATAAGATATTGGTTATTTTTGTGTATACTTGGGCAAAAAAAACTATGGTGACACATTCCTTCCTTGGAGATGTGTGCGGAAGATGAAAACATGTGTGCGGACAATTTTTAACATGATGTGCGGCAGCACACGTTCACACCTTGGAGGAAATATCGATAAAAGGATATGGAAATTGTTTGGTACTTAATAAAGCTGTAATTCGGGAACCATTTATTGGATAACCACCACAAGTGGTTCGCAACATTTGGTGATTTAGCAGGGGTGCCCGGGTTCATAGGGTGAGGTGCGTTCAGAATGTTTCTGCCCACCAGCTGCATAACTCGTTTGGGGAGACCCTTTGACCTCTCCGTCTGGTCTCTCTTGACTCATCGCCTTGCACCGCAGCAGGAGGGATAGATTCATGCGTCCGTCACTTCTGAACACACCCTTCAAAGTTTTTCTTTCCCAAAACTTCCTATTGTTCCTTTCCTTAAAAGAGACCCTCCACACAGCATCCCCAAAGATGACATAGACCCTGAGGGAAATAATTTTTCCTCAAGACTATATATTAGTGGGTAAAAATGTGTTCTTACCATTCCAATAGTGTTGGTAATTCCGATAATACTGAGTTGCAAGGCACCCTGGTCCTCAGTGTATCCATTCCTGGTCATGTGCTCCGCCAGATAGAAGTAGGGCACGATGAACCAGATGAAGAGCAGCAGCGTTCCCACGCTCATCAGCAGAAAGTGGAACTCTAAGAACATCTTGAACTCGAACATGGACTTGATCATTTCTATCACTTCGTGGTACCATTTCTGTAAGAAGAGATTGATTTATAGTGTTGTTGGCTGCGGGGTGAAGATTATTCCTATGATAGCACAACCTCTGTGATAGGAGAGGGTACTAGTAGAAGAACGACATAGAGCTGAAGTGGTCGATCCAGAGATAATAGAAACAAAGGTAGCACTGAAGTGTGCCGACTATCGCCGAGCTACGACCAAACAGCACGTACTATTAAAACTGCAAAGCCTATGAAAGTTATGCGCTTAGTGTGTAGATAGAAACAAAGGCGAGGCAAATAATAAGGCGGTGAACAATATTGTCGACACTTTTGAGTGTGCAATTTCATACTAATATTATATAATCATTGCCCATCTCCCTCACTTCTATTGTAATTGGTTTATTATGACTTTAAAAAATATGTAATATTATACACGGTGTCCGGAAACTCGTAGTACAAGCGGGAAACTGGAGAATCTACACCACATGGGGAACCCAAAAAAACATAAAGTTTTTTGATTTGAGCATTTTCAAAAAAAAAAAAAAAAACCAAAAAAAAATATTTTTCGGCTATTTTAGGGTTAAAGTTTTTTCTGGTGTTTAGGGTTGAATAACAGATGTTTTAACCCTGCAGAGCAGAAATATTTTATGATTACACCGGGTTAAATGAAGGGTGATTTCAAAATAATGCTTCAAATCCGAGTTTCTTCATTTGTTTTACTTTCAAATAGTTTTAATTAGTTGGGTACTTTGATCTTCAGTAATAATTTATAAGAATTTGATTATAAAAAAAAAAAAAAAAATCAACTTCAAACTCGATTTACTCGATAACGAAAGCTCAAATAAAAAAAAATATATAATACAAAATCGACTCCAAATGTGATGTAGATTCACCAGTATCCCGCTTGTACTACGAGTTTCCGGACACCCTGTATATAAGCACTAGGCAGAACAAATACCCGCCACTGCAATCAACTTAAATAATGCATTTTTATTTTTTAGGATGTAAGGCAATGTTTCAGACAGCCTTGTAGTGAAAAATTGAAGGTAGTAAAAATCATGATGTTTTCTTATCTGCCCTTATGTCGATCAAGAAGCAGAATGTAGCGAAACATAATTAAACACTCCAAAATAGATCAAAAATATATTTTTAAGTTCGTTATATTGTCAAGTGACACCGTGTCCATAGCATAATTTTTTTTGTACAAAAATAATTACGACATGTTTCTTTTATGTGCATTATAAAAACTAATAAAATTTAATTTTCCTTTTTTTGTAAAAAAAATTTTTGGTTTAAATTTTTTAAATTGAAAGAGGTGCATAAATACCATCTCCATTTTTATCTCGTTTTTTTACCATCTTCTCAACGATTTTGAAAATAACTAACAGATATTGTCGACGCAATGATGATAAACTTAATTTTGTAGAATTCCATATTATGTTAATTTAAAAACTTAGAAAAAAAACCTCTCATTATATTGATATTAACTAGATTATTTTAATATTAAATTCTCAGAAAATAACAATATTTGATTTGAATATCCGTAGACAGCACTTAATAATGTTTTATCTCAATACAGATTAAGTGCTTTTTTATTGAGTAGTGATTCACATTAACTACAAATTTGATTTGTTTAAATTTGCAACTGTAAAAATGAGATGATAACATAAATTTATAAACAAAAAGTATTGAAACTCTTATCCTTGACCTGCTAACGATATTGCGTCACAAGACTTCAAAGCATACTGACTTTATCTTTGGTACAATAGAGTTGTTAAATTATTTAACAAAATTATCTCCATTCATTCAAGTTTTCCATAAAATGATGCCAGTCCATTGAATCGATTATCAAAATGTTGAGCAAAATTATTTAACTATTCATCAAAGTAATGCCCACTTTTTGAAATATTCCACAACACAATGTCCACTCATTCAAGTATATCACAAAATGATGTCCAATCATTAAAGTATTCCATAAAACAATGTCCACTCATTAAAGTTTGCCACAAACCGATGTCGATTCATTCAAGCATTTCACACAATGATGTCCAATCATTAAAGTATTCCAAAAAACAATGTTCACTCATTAAAGTTTGCCACAAACAGATGTCGATTCATTCAAGCATTTCACACAATGATGTCCAATCATTAAAGTATTCCATAAAACGACGTCCACTCATTCAAGTTTGCCACAAACCGATGTCTATTCATTCAAGCATTTCACACAATGATGTCCAATCATTCAAGTATTCCGTAAAATTGTGTCCACCCCTTCAACTATTCTGCAAAACGATGTCCACTAATTAAAGTTATTAAAATTTTATTTTTTATGTGAAACCGCACAGGAGTCCCAACTACTCCCAACCGTCTGGAGCCAGTGAGACTATGGCATCCCCAATTGGGATATGTTGAGAGGCTGAATATAGCAGGGAGGGGAAGGAGATGGCGAAAAGGAAGGTAGGAAAGTACCTGGCTATTCAGATCTGGTCACCAAACAATTTCAATATTTATAATTTTTCATTTCAAGTAAAGTTTCAATTCTGAATGGTGATTTTACACCAGGTCGATACTGATAGTATCTTCCACTCTGGAACGTGCCGCAAATATACTATATGTATATTATTTGTAATTAGTAATTTGTGAAATAACACAAATTAATCAAATAAAATTTATTTGCGCACACCGGGATTTGAAGCCGCAACCTCCCGATTACTAGTCGAGAGCCTTACCACTCGACAACAGAAGCTGGTGGAGTATTTCAAAATATGTCAGGCACATACCTACGTAATCCATAAACCGATGTCCACTCATTCAAGCATTCCACAAAATAATGTCCACACATTAGTATTCCACAATTTAGTAAAATAACAAACCTCGTCCTCAACTTGAGGAATTGCAATCATAGAGTTCCGGTAAATATTGGGACAGGAAGATGCCCTCAGCCTGTACTTGGAAATGTTCATCATGGCTCCACGGTACATGACACTATTCCTGTGCATCTTAATGTCCTTCAAGTAATGTTGGTTAGTTGAGAACTGGCGCTTCAACCACGGCTCCTGAACCTTAGGCGTTTTGATGATTGGTATCAGAACTGGGCTTTTCACGGCCGGAGGACTCTTCACAACAGAGATGGTTTTAGATTCATCCAAAAGGGGAGAGTTGACCATTTCTCCGTTCGATTCAAAACTGATAGTTTGACCTCGGGTGATCGGTGGGGGCTTCTTGGACTTCTTCAGTTTCATGGACATGGTGACGGGAACCCTGGTTATGGGCTGGTCTTGGTTGATCTTGTTTAGTTTCTGCTCGGAGCAACTTCTGCAGTGCAACAGCGAAGGATAGTTTTCCAAGATTACATTGTACAATTTGGTGTTTGCACTCAAAGATTCCAGGACTTCTAAAGGTACCTGAAATAAGAAAAACTTATTAATACAATGTCTTTAAAGCAATTAAAATGTCATATTACATTTTAAGTTAATTGCAGACTGAAAGATGAAATAAGGAAGTATGTATACATACTTTTTCACTTTGCTTCACAAATGTAGGTAGAGAAACAACTGAGTTGTACAAATGTTTAAGATTCTCATTTTCAGCGGTATTCTCAACATTGTCAGCCACTATAGATGTAGCGAGGGTCGACAAGATGTACTCCGGAGTCTGTCCACTCTTCATCAGGGACCTGAGCTCCTCCACTCCTGGGAAGGTGGACTCTCCACCTCCAGAGAGGCGGGACACGGAGCCACAACTAGAAGCTCCTCGAGTGGACTTGTTGCTCGCATTGGCTTGCTTCTGCTGCTCCTGTATCCACCATTCCGGGTCTCTCATCACCGCTCCACAAACACACATGTTGAGGAAAGTTCCCGCCAACATTAGGATGGTTCCTCTCCAGCCAAACTCCTCAATGAAGTACTGAGTCATGGGGGCATACACAAACGTACCGATACCCGTACCACAAGCTCCCAGGCTGACAGCTAGGGAGCGTTTCTTATCAAACCAATAGGCAATGGACACTACGGCAGTCACGTAACACAGGCCTAGACCTAGTCCGGCAATCACACCAAACGTTAACAGTAACATTTCCACAGAATTGGCAAACGTTGCCAGCACGAAACCAAGGCCCGATATTAATCCACCCAAAATAGTCATTTTCCTGCAGCCGTACCTGTCCACCAGGGCACTCATGACGGGCCCCGACATCAGAGGTACGGACATGAATAAACTGCCGATCCATGATGTCTTAGATTTGCTTTCTCCAAAATGATTCAAGAACTCGATGTACAGCAGTCCAAAGGAGAAACTGATTCCATCGGCGATCATGGACAACACCAAGGAGGAAAGAACAACAACCCATCCCCAGCCTCCATCAGGTATGGCAGGAGACTTCTCTTTTTCGTCTTCCTCATCGCTGTCGTCTCCGTAAGAGCTGGATGAGCAGATACTGTCCTTGTCGGGTATTCCCACAAACTTGACTCCTTCATAAGTGGGATTCTCGGTGACATACGTCAGCGAGGCTGGAGGTGACGAACGGTTGTTCTTTCTGTTGGTCAGAATTGGTGGCAGCAAATTCTCTTTGACAGCAACTTCTCCGTTAATAATGTTTTTGTTCGCGTCAAGATCCGACGGGAAGTGAGTGTCCTCGTCGTCTATCTTGTCGTCGAAGCCATCGGAGTGACGGTGGTCATCTCCGACGGTGGAGGTGGCGGGCGAGTACTGGTCGCTGCCAGCCAGGGTGGACTTGGAGTCATCGGCCCCGATGCCAGAGCTGGCGGCCGAGGACACGGAGGCGCGCTTGACGAGCGGCACGGGGGCGGCCGTGTCAGGGCTGACGAGGGCGGGCAGGGGATCCATGCTAGGCCGTAGCCGGCTCGCCTGACCCGTGCGCGGAAAGTCCCAGATAAGACTACCCTCTCTTGTGTCGGATACTTATATGAAACCAAAACCGAAATCGGACCGGCGCGATAACGCCGCTCGAACGATTAACCTAATACCGTATCAAGTAATGACTCGAAAATTATCACTCGTAGAAAAAAAATTCCTACAATTCTGATCACTTTATTTATCACTTCGGATCTATCCTACCTACGTACCAGCAACTCTATAGCGATATCTCGGTGCGGAAGAAAATGACGTTTAAGACTAAGAGCGTAAAAGAACGCGTACACATGTAGTAACAGATTAAAAGGAAAGAGTATCACAGTGTTCAGCTGGTGTGTCGGTAGAGGGTAGTCTTAATCTGGGATCTCTCGCGGAATACCTCGTGGCTGCTGGCTCCAGGGCCCTAGCTCCTACCAGACTCCCTAGACCTCGCTCTGACTCCAGGAGCATCAATGACCGGCCCTTGTGCTGCGTTACACCGATATAGTGGCGAGCCAGCGTGACTCTTCTGCACCCCTGTCCTCTGCTCTTTCTTCTCTGCCGGCTTCTGCCTTCTGCGGCTCCTGCCTTCTCAGGAACCCTCACACGCGCTGCCCTGTGTGGCTCATCGTGCTACTAGCTAACAACTGTAAACTGTCTTCGTTGTTCTCTCGTCTTGTTATCCCGGTAGTTCTGTAACAAAGAAACAACATCACATTAGCATATTGGCTAGTAAGCTGTTGGGTCATTTAGTTCCAGCCCAAATAACCACTAAAATCGATCTGATCGGAAAAATTCGCGTGACTAATTCCAATTGACATTATTGGCCGAAAAGCTTTTCCAATATCAGGCGGAAACAATTTCTCATGAAGTTTAAGTCTCAGCGCTTTCAGATTACGTAAGTATTGAGAATTTTACATTATTTGAAGAGCTCAATTAACAATGTTCGTAATAAACTACGTATTTAGTAAGAGACGAATCTATCAATAGAAAACTGATCAGTAAGTTTTCTCCGTGGACTTATCTAATGACTAACACTACTGCATTTGAGAATATTAACAAAAAAAATGATTTGAATTTTATACACTACATGTTGTCATGAATGATACGCTTTAATGCTACGACAACTTTGAATAAATTACAATAATATGAACTAACTAAAAACAACATAAAAATTTTCATAACAAAATTAATACGTCTGATAATAAGAACAAAACAACAAAATTAAGACGTCTGATAATAAGAACAAAACAACAAAATTAAGACGTCTGATAATAAGAACAAAATAAAATTAAGACGTCTGGTAATAAGAACAAAACAACAAAATTAAGTCGTCTGATAATAAGAGCAAATACATAAAATTCGTCCCACTTTTCGCGGTGTCCGTTGTGTCGAGAATATTACATTATCACCAAAACAGCTTCAGAAAAGTATGAAATTAGAATTGTCCAACGCTGATCCGAGTCACGCGACTTCTGGCGGCAGTTCGCACTCAAACTTCGGAAATAATGTGTCCAATCCAAATTACGCGAAACGGAGGGCATGACAAATCTGAATGTTATTACTACGCGGCTGAAAACATGTTCACACACTGTTTAAAGTAACTGAAACAGTAATTAATTTAAATCGCTCAATTCTTTTCGGTTTTGAGTGCACATTGTTTTTTTTAAAACAATTAGTAGAAATAACTTTTGGAAAATAAATTACCATTGTCAAGGCTTTTTACGGACACAAAGACTTCCTTTCATTTTTATTTAAGAGGAAGCTACAAGCCAAAAAATGTGTACATTATTGGTATACCTTATATTGTAGGTAATAGGCATTAAAATCGCTCGACAAACGGAGTCTAGAAACGTTCGATTTCATGCACAAAACTGGTTTTTATTTATTTTGTAAATAATTCTTACAAAATTAGAAAGCAAAAAAGTTAATTAAGTGAAACTGCCACAGATAATCTTAGCTATAATACTGTATTTTTTACCTTTACGCGTTCATACATTTCTATTGAAAAAAAATTTAGTAGTTAAAATTTTTATTTTTTATTAAGTAATTTATTTTTTAATTGTATTCTACTCAAGCGAAACGATAGGAAAACCTTCAATGTATCTAAAGCATATTTTTTGGTATTCATAATGTACACCAATTCGTTATAAAGATTAATCAAAATAGTGATTTAGCATTAAGCTTCGCCTTAAGGTACACGTTATTATACTTTCGTGGATATATTTTTACGGCTTGTATAGCAGAAGATTTCAAATATTGTAAGGTTATTCGTAACCCGGGAATGTTCTTAAAATATATATAATTCTGTGCCATATATCAAATAAAACATAGTTTCTCTACCATTTTTGGATATGATTTTAGCTTCGTTATGGCTTGAACTTACATTAGCCCTGAAGAAGCTAAAGTGAAATTTAAACTAACTAACCATCACGCCGCAAGCAGAAAGCAAACAACTCGGTCTTGGCACACACTCCTTGCCACATTCACATTTATACATCGTGAAATTTATGTTGATAACATACATATTTTTGGAATAACGTAACCTCAAAGTGTAATATTTAATCATTGAAGACAATATTAGCGACTCTCAAACGGAAATTTCGAACAGAAATTTTTTTATTATTTTAATACTATTTTTCTGTTTCAAAATTTCGTTTGAACTAATATTGTCTCTGATGATTTAATAATATTAAGCCCAGATGAAGCTAGAGTTAAATTTAAGTTAGTAATATTACGCCCTCATTAAACTAGGGTGTGATTTAAGTTAATAATATTAAGGCCTGATTAAACTAGAGTGCAATTTAAGTTAATAATATTAAGCCCTGGTGAAGATAATGTGAAAATTAAATTAATACTATTTAGCCCCGATGAAACTAGAGTTAAATTTAAGTTAATAATAATAAGCCCTGATGAAGTTGGGGTTTAATTGAAGTTAATGATATTAGGCCCCGATGAAGCTAGAGTGAGATTTTAGTGTATTAAAGCCCTGATTTAATCTTAAAAATAGACAATAGAATTAAACAAACCGATTAATTATTTTGAGACACAAACCAACCCGAAAGCGGCTTCAGATTTCGGCCGGTACAAATAAATTTATAGAATAAAATTTTCAATTTGTTTTTTATCTTTTCCAATCAATCGAGGAAAGGGGAATTAGAGTATTCCGTCCCGATTTATTAATTGTCTCTGCATTAATTATTTATTGCTATCGGGCAAAGGGAAATGGGAAGAGGAAGGAGAAAGGAAAATCAACATATTTTCAAAAATCCAAAATCAAACGCCTAAATATTCATGAATGTAAACTTTTCAACTGTCAAGGGAAAATAAATTCGGTACCTAAATGTCTCAGCTTGTTTATCGTTTATAATAAGTTTTTGCACTGCATCAAAATTTTAGTAAATATTAAATTAAATTTCACCGCGGCTTCATCGGGGCTTAATATTAACTTAAATTTCACTTTAGCTTCATCAGGGCTTAATATTATTAACTAATATTTAAAATCGTCTGGTTGTTCTTTTTAATACTAATTGAGTATAATAATGATTGGATTATTTGTATTATGTGAGAAAATCACCTCAAAGGTAATATATTTAGAGATTTTAAAATATTATTAGTTTTCACTCAGCAGTAGAAAGTGCCAATAAATTTCGACCAACGTTTGTGTGGTGACTTTTTATTCGAATTTTATCACGGTAAACAGATTTTTTTCAGGAACGAAAACTAGGCTACTCGGTACCCGCGCAGAGATTATTTTCGATCTGCAGATGAGTTTATCTCGCGGGAAGCAGATTTATCCCCGGAATGGCTGTATGCTCCATCCGATGACGCACAAGGACGCTGCGTTTTGGCGGGAGTCCAAAAGTGGGATATTCATCTACATCGGCAATATCATCAAAATATTACGAAACAACATACCTAAATAAAAATTGAATTCACTGGCGACATTCCTACCTAAATAAAAATCGTCTTCGCAGATAACATACCTAAAATAAAATTCGACAACAAACTTACATTCACTGACAACATACCAAAATAAAAACCGACTTCACTGATAACATTAAAAAAAACCGACTTTACTGTTAACATACCAAAATAAAATTCTACTTCACTGACAACACACCTAAATAAAAATCAACTTTACTGACAACACACCGAAATAAAATCAACTACACTGACAATATACCAAAATAAAATTCCACTCCACTGACAAAATACTAAATTAATAATCGACTTCACTAACAACATACCGAAATAAAACGACATAACCGACAAGCCGCCTAAATAAAAATCACTGACAACATTCAAAAATAAAATTCTACTCCACTGACAAAATCGACTTCACTGACAACATACCTATATAAAAAGACTTCACCGACAAAACACATAAATAAAATTCTACTCCACTGATAGACCCACTATCAAAATAACAGAAGCTTTGAACGTTATTTGGGTGTTGGGTTTTATAACGCTTGAATACTGAAGTATTTATTATTCTGAAATAAATAAACAATTGTTATCTATTTGCGAGGAAAATGATTTTCAATGTAGCGTTTAGAAACGATAAGATCGACGATTTACCGTGGAAATTAGATGATTTCTTTTTTTAAACGCCGTGTGTACTAGTTTCTAGAGAGCACTATCCGAACTTTTTAATGCAAGAAATACTAATTTTAAACACCTTTCAGAAATGTTAAGAAATTATTAATTTTATCATGTAAATGTTAAAATTGAACGCGTATTAAATAGGTGTTAAAATAGATATTACTACATTGACCAGTTATTTATTTAAGGTTATAAGATAATTTTCGCACCATTTGTGGTGTAGCAAATAAAAGAAAAACTGGTATCGAAGTCACAATGAAAGATAAACGAAACAAATTACAATAATATTATTATTGTAATTTATTATCAAACAAAAGAAAATATTAATAAAATCCTATGTAAATAAGATGAAATCACAAAAGAAAATAACTGGTAATAATTGATAAATGATAAAACAAAAACACTAATTAATATTGATAAAACGATTAATCAACTGTAGATATGATAAAACCGACAATATACGAAACGATAAAAAATAACAATTACTTATTGTAAATAAGCAGCAATTAATAAAAAATTGAAAACGCTAGAATGTATATGAAAAAATAAAAATATAAACAAAATAGTGTAAAATTAACCGGTTTTTAATGTTTTCTATTATTTTATAAACATCGCGTGTATTTTACAGTGATTTAGTAAAAAAAAAATGGTTAGTCACTTCGCGAGATTTCAGATTTCGATCAGAGGAATTGTGAATTAGAATATCAGATAAAATCGTGGTGTATTGTTGGGTGAGAACACTACCTTATCCCGGGGCGGTATTTCGCCGACTGGGCGGCAGAGGCAGGGCAGAAGGCAGAAGAGCCGCTCGCTGGGCGGCCGCCCGCCCACAGGGGCGCGCTAGGGCGGCCGCCGCCCAACCTAACTGCCGCACCATTCCCCACTAACAATCCACACAGATCTCAATACAATGTACACTGTACAATACATTATGATACAGCGTTAAGTTATTATTTCATGTAACCGTATTCATAATACATTATATAACCGCTTTGGTTGTGTATTATGTCAGAACTATCCATGAATATTTACTTTTCATAAATATTAACTTTCCGTTAATATTTACTTTCCATAAATATTTACTTTCCATAAGTATTAACTTTCCATGCATATTTACTTTCCATAAACATTAACTTTCCATTAAAACTTACGTTCCATGAACATTAACTTTGGGGTATTTTCGATGCTGAAATTGATGATTGGGGGGGGGGAAGATGAGGAAGATGAAGGTTGAGAAGTGGCTGACTACAAACTTCATTAAAATCTGACTAATAAGAATTATTATGATTTCATAATATTATCTAACTTAATCATCTGTGTAGACTTTGCTATAATGTGGCTTTACTATGAGCCGGTATTTCAGTAATTTTTAGTAATGGTATTAGTCGGCTTATCTTGTCAGGATTCCTATTCCTATTCCGATTCCTGAGAAAAATGAGTATTGCTAATTTATTAACAATCTCTTCAAATTATTGGTAATCCGGTAAAAAACGGGATTGCAGGCGGTTTCCTGATTTTAGTAAATTCGTAATAATATCGGAACACGTGTTCATGCACCTGCGTTTGTTTTGCTAATATAATTAATAGACGAAATGCTAAAATGTTAAAATTTTAATGAACATGTGTTCCGATATCGTGAAAATACATTGGTATTTTACTAAAAGTATCAGGAAACCTATCAATTCATTTTTGCAATCCTGCAATCCCGTTTTTTTCCGGATTACGAATAATTTGAAGAGATTCTTACTAGCAAAAATTGTTAGCAGTAAGTTTTCTCCGTGTTGGAGAGCCACTTGACGAACGTAAACATCTCGCAAACCGAACTTAAAATGCAACCGAAATTCCGGCCCTATAACGCATAAGGTATGATTTATCAGAACCTATTTCCAGCACAACACCTTCAGTTATAGTATCGACTGTATTTTGATACAACCCCTCAAGCCACACTTTTTGGGAATGTTACTTTTCGGTGGATACATATAGAATATTCTTCAAAGCACAACATGGTGAAGAAATATTTGTAGATTAACGTATTTTTAATACTAAAACTAAATTTATATGGACAAATTTTTTTAGGTTATTTCGAAAAAAAGCATAGATGGAATTGGAATATTTTACATCCAAATTTTAAAATACAAATAATCACTTCGATATGAAATTCAAGATTTTTACTTAGTTTTACGACTTGGTAAATAAATATTAGTTTTTTTCGTCTCCTGTAATATTTTCATTTCGGGGCTTGAATGGCTTTACCAAACCAAAGTCGTATTATTATCATGTCGGGTTTATTTGGTCGTGCAAATCTATTGCACAAAATTACATATATCTATATAGGACGTCCCACATCCTGGAATAAATATATTATTATTATATCTTCTCTTTTGGCTTGACTGTTTTTAACATGTATATATTTATATTTGTATTTTATGTATAAGCTGTTTGTCTCTTACCTTTACCAATCTTCCGAGACATGTTCGACTTCTACTTCTAACTACAATCTCCTGACACTCAATGCGCTTACGCTTGCTTATGAGTTTATGTCACTATTGCGTTTTTTCGAATACCCCTATCCCTGACCGTAATATGGTCGTACGAGGTTTTAACACAAATCACAAGTATTTTTCTGACTTGGCAATAACTGTCAGTAAAATTCTACCCTACCTATCTCTTTCCCGTGTCAGTAAGCAGTTTATAAACAACAGGAGTGCCCCAATAAAGGTGCTTTTAAAAAGTGCAAACTTATAGTGTACACGGAGGAAAATTATAGTGTACACGGATAAAAATTATATTGTACACGAAGAAAAATTATAGTGTACACGGAGGAAAATTATAGTGTACACGGAGGAAAATTATGGTGTACACCGATAAAAATTATATTGTACACGGAGAAAAATTATAGTGTACACCGATAAAAATTATATTGTACACGGAGAAAAATTATAGTGTACACGGAGGAAAATTATAGTGTACACCGATAAAAATTATATTGTACACGGAGAAAAATTATAGTGTACACGGAGGAAAATTATAGTGTACACCGATAAAAATTATATTGTACACGGAGAAAAATTATAGTGTACACGGAGAAAAATTATATTGAACACGGAGAAAAATTATAGTGTACACGGAGAAAAAATTGTAGTTGATGATTTATTAACCCTTCAGGCTATTTTGTTCGCTTTTGGGAAGAACTCATATGATCTGGCAGAAATCGTTGTATCTCGCTTATTGATGTAGTGAAAAATATGATCTAAACAGTGTTAGAAAGAAAAAAAACACCACGATTTATACTCAAATCTAGAAGATAACAGCAACATAATTAAAATGTGCACCTTTATGAATCCACCGACCAAACAAACAACCTACCGACCGCAATTTGAAAAAAAAATGAGAGTTTTGAAATTTTTAATTAATTATTAAAAATTATTATCAAACCACAAAAAGTGAGGTGGCGATAAGGTTTGCAATACATTTGTCTTATAAAATACGTATGTATTATATCTTTTTTCGTTACCAGTAATTTTTTTTTGAAAAAACGTAAATCGAGTCATTTTATTTTTTTGTTGTGTTTGCATTGAAAATTTTAATATTTCAAAAAATATATGTTTATTTCTAATAATATAATATAAGAGCGTGTTTCGTTAACTTTCAAAAACAGTTTTCAGTTTTCAAATATTTAACCGAAAACTCAATATACCTACCATCTGACAATATGGCTGAGGCCCGAAAAGTTAACAATCTCTTCAAACTATCGGAAATTCGTTTAAAAACGGGATTGCAGGCCTTTAAAGAGTGAATTAACAGGTTTCCTGATTCATTTCAAATATATTATCACGATTTCAGAACACGTGTTCGAGTTGATTTCTTTCAAATCTGACAGCTAGCCTCCTTTAATCCTAGGCACAATATAGAGGCACAATTCATTAGATAATAACGTAATATTGTATGTAATGCTGTTATAATATGCCATATCTAATCTATGGTGTTCAGGCTTCGCTCTAGAGACAAAATCAGAGTTACGAATATCTACACTGCCATCTGGGACAACAAAACTTCACAAAGTAAAACAACAACCTTGAAAGATGAGTAAATTTATTCCCGTTTTAAAGATTTAGGTTTCCCAAGGGCTGAAAGATAAAAGCTCTGGGTTTGTTCTAGGTCAGTTCGCTTCATATTCAAAGTTTGAGAAATAAAATTAGGAATTCGATAACGATATTTTTTCACAATTCCTTAATTTAAGTTTGAGCTGGAATTAAAAATGTTTCTATTTCGAAATTAATAGGGGATATTCAGGGAAGATTATAAAATATAATTCTGTTTTTCAATTTGAGTTTTATTGATCAATGTAAATAGAATTTTCTTCGCTTTTACGTGAAAGGCTATCGACCTGTTTATTTTCGGGAAGCCGAACAGCTACTGAGAAAATCCGGGTAAACCATGGAATACTAATGTTTCAGATTTGTAAACATTATTTAACGCTGAAAAGTTACTGTACGATGAAAATCAATCTTTCAGGTTTCTAAAGGTTGTGATAGGGAAATCTCGTCAATTTAGGTAAATTCACGCTTTGGGAATTCTCGATTTGAGATGTGGATTTTCTGGCAAAATAAATTCTTAAACCTTTTGGTGAAAATGTTGTTGTTGATCGTGAAAAATTATTTTTGGGATTTGAGATGTGTTGTGGATTTCTTGATAGATAACGAGATTTGTCGATTGCAAACCTCTTGTTTTAAGGATCTCCTCAGACGTAATATTTGTAGAGAAGCGTTACAATCTCTAAATAGTACGAAACTCTGTTTGTGCACTTATTTCTTTTAAATTACTAAACGGATTTGAGTAATTCTCTAAATGATTTCATTATCATTTAGAAAATTTCTTCCGGAAGGTTTATATATATAATACATGCATGAAAGTATACACATAAAGTAGAAAAAAGTCGATGTTTTGTAATCATGTCGTAAAAAAACTATTTTCGGCCGCTTACTTTGCTAACGCTGGTTATGAGATACATCAAAATAATGTATGTACTACGGAATTGTATATCTTAAAACTTACAACCTAAAAACTTTACCCCAAACCATTTACAAGCCCCAGAGCAATACCGGGTACATGTCAGCTAGTTTCTTCATAAATTGAAAGCGAGATACATAGGTTATGTTGGAGAAGTCTTCTCAGTTTAATTCACACCTTTCTGTCATCTAACTAGAGAAAGCTGAGCGGATTTCTTTACCTAGCGAGGATAATTCTAATATTTTTCATGGTCTCAATAAACTCTCGTCGTAAGGATTTCCGCCAATAATAATCAAGAACTTTTATTATTATTGGTCTAGCCCTGTGAGTTTGAATGTAAGGTGACATTAGCATTGAATAAAGCTAGTAAGCCAGAGGTGCAAAGCTTTGCTTGTGCCAAGAATGTATTTATTTACATTCGAAAAGTCGCACGTAGTTCGGCAGCCGACATATGACGAGTTTCCTCGTTCGCGCCAAATACCCGTTGAGAATTTTTCACACGCCTAAGTAAATAAATTAATAACGATTATTTCTGGGATTCGGAAAATTCGATGGGACTTTTAATAGAACGAAGATAAATCACAAAGATTCGGTAAACAAGTCAGATATTTTAGAGAAATTCGGCTGTTGCCAGAATGAAACGTATTCAGAGAGTACCTACATAAGAGTACTTACTCGAATACAACATTAATATACATAATTATTGAAGAAGAAAATACTGATAAATCTGAATGAAACAGGAAACAGAACTAGATACAGAAAAATAAAAAGGTAACGGTCTCATCTGGGAATCGAATACATGGTCTCTGTCTTACCGGCACAACGCATCTAACCAATCGGCCATTGGGAACTAATTATTTTATGTCATCTGTGTCGATCTCATATTTGTAAATTTAGAATTAAAAACAATTGCAACTAATTTTTGGCAATTATTTTTTTGAATAATTAAAAAGTTCTAAATAATTTGTTTGTAACCTAGATAGTATCTCGGATAACATATCTGATTTTTTATTTATATGGGACATCTATTGACTTTTTCTAAAAGTCTAAATGAATAATTAATTTTTACATATTTGTAATAAATCATATGTGGCTCATCATAATTTACAATTTGTTTTAGACCACTTTAATTTTAATTACACTCTACCCGTTTCGAAAGCACCCTTCTTTCGTCAGGAGAATATTAAAAAGTGTAAAGTTTTAATATTCTCCTGACGAAGGAAGGGTGCTTCTGAAACCGGTAGAGTATAATTAAAATTAAAGTGGTCTAAAACAAATTTATACATTTTTACTGTAAATTATCTTTTTATTGGAATAACTTTTCTATGAAAATTTTTGAAGGATATAACCATCAATGTAATATATAATTGAAGAAGAACACGATACTAATGTTTATTTGAATAAAAATTGAATACAATATTTTTTGTTTAAGAACTAATCAATCGTATTCAACAAAAATAATAATTGATTATTAATATAATTAAATAATTTCATCAAGCATCAGTGAGTTCAATGTTTTGAAAGTCATTGAAAAATAAACAATCATTGTTGACATTATTTATTAGTGAAAGTCATCAGGTCATCTTATCAGGAAATCAAAAAGATTAAATTAATAACGCAAGTTCATAAAATGTGCGTCTTTAATTCATTCTCGTTTGATCAGATCAGACAAAAGATAAGATGTGGGGATTTATTCGTGTTTCAATGTGTCGGCATTATAACGTCTTCCAGCATAATATCTTATGCGCATTCGAATTGGGTCGCATAGAATATTATGCTGGAGGACGTTACAATGGACGATATATGTATTTAATTAGTGAATTGTGAAATAACACAAATAAATCAATTAATATTGACTTGCGCAAGCTGGCATTTGCACCTGCGACCTCCGGATTGCAAGTCGGAGAGCTTTTCCCCTCGACCACTGAGATCGGTCTTGGTATTGAGAAGTATTGTTTAGTTGATAGACCTTATAAAAACGTTTCTCACGACGCGACGACTCTAAGTTATTATAGTAACATCAAGCACAAATAAAACAGTCAAACGCCCGACAAAACAGAACATCTACGCAATGTAAACATGTTTTTGCATTTATATTGGGGACAGACTTAAGATATATATACCTACTGTGTTTTTATAAACATTTGCAATTCATGTAATATCATTCACAGTTTTGCATTCCAAACATCAACAATGTTAGCCACTTGACAACCGTAAATAACACAATTATTGGGAACCTTACCAACCTAATATTTAACTGGACAGACGTGCCTAATAGATTAGTATCGCTCCAAGGATAAAAACAAATCTGCTTTTATTCGAGTTATAACTAGTGAAGCGGCAGTTTAATCCACGATTTTAAAAAATGTTATTATTTAATTGTGTTGTAGGTCGTATGTAACATATCACAATCTAAGCATTTTGATTCGAATTCGTCTAAAATGTTTTACATTAAAAATAAATTACAAATGCGTGGGGTTATTTTCAATTCAATTCCATTTAATAATTCAGTAAGGTAAATTTGTTTACGTACACTCAATGAATCAAATTTTGAATAACACAATTGCAACAAGATAATTAATTATAAGATCAATTGTGCGATTTGTAAGAAATGTATTTCATGATTCAAATACTATATTAAAAAATAATATCGCCTACTTTAGCCCTCTGACCCAAATTTGTCGACTGTATAATAAGATTGAGTGTGCTGATGTAGATATTTTAGTCGATAATCCTATAAAGATTCAAAAAAATGTTCCGCTACTGCTAAATAATATGTTTAGATAATTATATTATGTATCACTGTAACTCTCCTAATATTATTTGTCATTTTACCGAACTTATATATAATTTTATATTATTATTTGTTTTGTTTTTTAATTGTACGTAACCTGTATTTAATTGCATTTTTACCTGTATGTATGTAATTTGTAGATTTTTGTCTGTAACTTAACTAATTTTTTGTAACTGGATAGTTCTCACTTACGTGATCTGTAAAAACCCAGTATAAATAAATAAATGATTTATTTTCTGATTAAATTGCATTTTATTTATGTATGTATTATATATTTTTTACATTATATATTATATTATAATATGTAATGCATAAATGAAACCCACATAGTCGATACAAACTCAGTCGATGCAAAGTATAGTTGTTTGACAATGTTTGTGAAGCCTTTTGAAAACACGTGTTTCGACATCCTAATAACACATTTGTGTTTTACTGATTTGTTAGGAAATCTGTCAATTTATTCGTTAAAGGCCTGCAGTCCCGTTTTTTAACAGGAATCCGAATAATTTTACCAGATTTTTAATAAATTTGCAATATTTTATATCAGTAAGTTTTCTGCATGCATTGTGTTCACTCGCAGGGGTTTACAGTTACAAATTCAGAAAACACATAGTAAAATTTTCATCCTTAACTCGTTCTTAAAATCTCATGTAAAGCCTTGTCAGGTTTTACTTGACAGCTGTGTTTTCGAAATGATAATATTAAACCAAAACAAGAATTACATTACTCAAATTATCTCTAATATGTCTATTCTTATCAACTTGTCAATCTAAAGCCTTATTCACGAGGGAGTACAATGTTCGGCGCTGAGACTTCGGCGTGGGATTTTGGCGCTCACCCGCAATTTGCACTAAGCCCTTTAGACAGCGTTTTGTAGATCTTTTTTGTGCCGTCAGTTGTCAGCCTGAATTTGCAATGAAAAACTCAAGTGAAAAATATTCAAGTTTAAAACTAAAAATTCCTATTTTATTATATATTATTATACGTTGAATTTATATCGTCACTTAAAAACGAATAAAACCGTTTGCCGGTTGGTGGGTAAAAGTGAATCTGCTAATTCCGACATCGCAACCAGTCTACGTGAGTAATATATCTATGGTCTATAATGTCCACTTGTCCACAGTCAACATCTGAACCGATGAAAATGTTGTTTTTTTATTTCAGGTGCGGTAATGGATGTTTTTTTGCACTTCGGTTCAGAGATGCTAACATTTTACCTAGTATTCTTCAATGTTAAAAGCGGGTAAACTTAAGAATAAAAAACGTCTCGACGCCCATACAAAATACAGCACTGGTTTTAAAAAAAACATTGCTTTTTGAAACTGAAGATGTCACTCGTCACGTTCATAGATTTGATGCAATTTTTGGAGTCTAGTAAAATTAATACTTTTGAAAATTATTGTAACTATTAAAACTAACTACAACAATAAAAAGATATGCTGATATTTAAGTTAGAAGGTAAAACAAATAAATACTTTTTATTTATTTATTTTTTAGTTTGACCAAAGTCAAATTTGCTAGCAAAAATTCAGTTGTAGGATTGCTAACAGGTTGTTATCAGATTGCTGTCAGGTTGCTGCCAGCTGTTCCACATATAATCAAACCGCATTACCATGTAAAAAATGATGAACTATTTTAGTGACTGGCCATTTTTTTTAATTTTTACATTAACCCCATTTTCCTTTAGGGCCTGTTTCATCTTTTGGGATGCTGTGTGTGGGGACTATTTTAAAGAAAGTAAGGAGAGGAAGTTCTGGGAAGGTAAAAGGTATGAGGGTTGGGTAGGAATCTAGGGATCAGTGTCCAGGAGTGACAGACATATGAATGTATCCTAGAAAGGGTATCCTTAAACCGGCCATGTAGCTGGTGGGTAGGCGGCTAGGTGCATCCTGAACACACCTCTTAGGGTATTCAGAATGGGGTGACCTATGGTAGAGCTGTTGGTTATCCAATAAATGATTCCCGGCCATGCCATCGGCGAGAAATAGTCTTCCACGTAAAGCGTTAAAATACGCCTTTTGCGAATTAGGCTTAGTAAAGAATCAACCACGAGTTTTTGTTTGATAACAAAATGTCTTTGACCTAGTAAATAAATGATTTTAAAGACACTTAAAAATGTCTATTGACATTATTCTTAATAATTATAAGAAAAGCGATAACGAATACTAGTGGCGACATCTTTGTTAGCATACAGAAGCATCATCCGTTCGGTCTTGTGCAGACGCAATTGGAGCAATCCGCTCCGGGCGCCGACCTACAAAGGCGCCAATGAGTCAAGGCGCCCTTACGCGCTTGAGGTTTTTACTGGCGCCAGGCGCCGTTCGGCTCAGGGGCGGCCCTGAGAACGGTGAACAGTGAACACTGCAGAGTTCGTTCTGAATGCTTTCACGAAATCTGGCTTAAGACGATCGGATGTTATCATATGTATTTTACATTAGGTTTTCATATTTCATGCTAATCCGGCCCCCCGGTCGAAGCAAACGGCATAATTCCACAAGAAAATGTAATTTCGTGGAACGAAATACCGGCAGCGTTATTCGAAGAATTATTAGGTAAACTGAAACCGTTATACAATGCATAAATACTGTTAAGAAACAGACACAATTTTTGTGGATGGCAAAAATTCATAATCAAAAAATAATATTATTAAAATACAATTCGGTGGTATTGGCAGAATATCAAAAGGAACATTTAACATGATACAGCATGCGTTTTTTTAAAATATATAAAGTGGTTGAAAACAACGGGAAAAATTGAAGTCAAATGTATAATTTTATTTATATTTATTTAAAAGATAACACAAACAACATTAGAAATTAAAGTAAAGAAATAACTTCCCATGTAAAATATCGATAGGTTTAAAATTGTTATTTAAAAAATGTTAGGTTGTAATTTATTTGTACAAAATGTGTGTGTTTTAGTGGGTACTCAGAACAACTAGAAAAAACAAGCTGTTTTCATTAGTTTTTGAGAAATACCTATAGGTACCTACTACGCCTTATACATACCATTTACCAAAATTATTCGGTAATACTGAAAACTACTGAAAATATTTGATTTTACTGAAATTCGATACACGTCAAATGACAACACGTAAAAGTACAAACACATGTACGGATTCAACAGGGTTAGGGTGAATTTTAGATACAGGGTGGGTGGAACGTCTTACAATATCTGCTTACTGGGAGAGTATCAGGAGAACATAAAGGCGAGGAGAATAATGCGTGTCGGGAAGGCTGTATGCTTGGGGTTGCTTCAAGGCAGTATTATGGGTATAAGTGGGGTGTACTAAAGAGGCAGCTTGTAATTTTCACACTGTGAAATTAGTTCACGCGACTTGCGACGCATTCTCACACGAATTTAACGATAGCAAAGGTATTAAGATTTTTTTTGCATAATTACGCATATTACGAATAATTTTATGCGAATGTAGAATGAGATCCTAACATGCAAGACATCTTTAATTTTTATAAAGAAGGTTCTTACTTACTATGTCATAATAGGTTAGATTAATTTGCAGTATTTTTAAACATATTTGAATTATAATTGAATATAATACTAATAAATCTAAACGAAACATGAAACAGAATAAGACACAGAAAAATAAAAATTTAACGGTCACAACTAGGAATAGAACCCAGGATCTCTTGTTTTACCGGGACGTACATTCCAATGAAAAGTATAACCTTTAAAATAAGTTATAAAGAAAAGTTCCTGAAAATTTGACTTAAATTAAACAAAACAAATTGACACGCTAAAATAAGATGAAATCTTTGTCTTTCAATGGGAAAAATAAATACATTCATAACCTTCATCTTGTAATTTTTTTCGTTATTTCGTCAATTTTTATCCCTTCAAAGTTTTTTCAAAAGAAAGACAAACATTCCCGGGTTACGAATAACCTGACAATATTTGAAAATCTCCTACTACCACCACAGTGAGCTGAAAATTTTGCTTGTGTTGTGATGGAGGACTTAGCCAGCCGAGGAATTGAACACACTACGACTGAGTGGGACCCAAGCGCGATGTCAACTCGGCCACCGACCGGTTTGTCGATGCATTTAAGTTTTCTCGTGGATATTCTATCTAACTAACTCACTAACCGTTTCTCTACAAGGGTAGGCAGAGGATGGACCGCTTGCCAACTGTCTTGGCACACGCTCCTTGCTCTATTCATATTCATACATCTCATGTATATACCCTTCTGTTATTCTGACTCTTTACATGGCCCGACTTACTGAGAATTATTAATTTCGCTTGATCGTGCCGTGTCTTTATATTCTCGTGCATTCAATCTACATGCCCAAATTATCTATGCGTCCGTTTCTTAATTCTACTCATTACGATAACATCAGCCTTGCATTTCATAGTACAGTATATTTTTATTTTCCGGGCTTTATTTCAACCACTGAACAAATTGAATGGAATCGCCGCATTACGGGCGAGCGAGGCAACAAATCCAAGGTCGAGCTTTCCCTCTCGCTCGCGCAAAGGTCCGCATTGCCGCTTGGCGCGGGGTAGGGGGGGTTGAATAATACTTTGGGGGGAGGTTAAATAATACTGGCGGGGGGATGGGGTGGGGGAACCACGTGGTACCCCCGGTGACCTTGGGGGACGCAGGTTAGCGAAATGAAGGGCGGGAAGGTGGATCAAGAGACACTTAAGCGATGGACTGAAATCAAGACATTGATTTGTTCTTTGATGTCCGTTTGTGAAACGGAAAACGCTTCTGACAACAATGAAACAAATAATAATGATTATTAATCTATTTGTTTAGCATCATTTTGCTGATAACTGATTAGTTGTAACCGGCTGTAACCAACAAAACATTAAAAATATTGCTATGAACAATTAAACGATAAAAAAGATCAAATAATGATAACCACATTTTTCGTTTCACACGGCCAATAATTCAATATTTCGTTTATGTTGTAGGGTTTTTGTGTTTAGTTTTGTACTTTTGTAGAACATGGAACATTTTAATCAAATAATAAATAATTATAAAGATAGATACGCAGGTATGTGAAAAGGTAATTGAATTTCATATGAACATGTTGGTACTTGGTCTTTGATGACGTGTACATGGCATTTAAATGTTAAACTAATAAACCCATCGATATAAAAAAAGATATTTATATTATCGTTATTTGGAAGTTTCATGGGGAGGTATTTCAAATAAATTCAATTATTCTTCGAACAACAATGGCGCTCGGTTGATGCGAAAAGGCCAAGTGAATTTATATATAAAACCTTTTCATAATATTATGTAACGAAATTAATTATGTATTCGGAGTTCCTCGAAGAATTTAAAACGTATTTATTATTTTTATTCTGTGAAACATTGAGAAGAAGAGTGCTTTTGAAGGGTGAATTTATATACATGGAGAATAAAGCGATCGCTCCATAATTATTATAAATTATAACACCATCGATCATAAACAATATAACAAAAACATGTAAAAAAACCTTTTTATACTATTATTACATGGATTTTTTATTATTATTTAAATACATCTATTCGAAAATACATGAATACATTATTTTGGTTTGATTGAGGATTGAAGCATCCTCCCCAGGCACTGACTAAAATTAGTGAACCAATTAAGCCAAATCCCAATTGGATGGTACCGATATTTATTTCGAATATTAACTGCTGTAATTTTTTATAATGTCACCTGCTTTTATTCTGCCACCAAAAGGTGATGGAATGCATTGTCATCAATAAAGAGTCTATTTGCCTAGCTAGATCGAATGTCGGGAAGTGGGTTAATTTCCACTTCCAAGATTCCATTTCATTCATTTGTTAATTAATGTATTTAATCATGCATTCATTCGATAATGTATTTATTCATTCAATCATTAAATAATGTATTTATTCATTCATTAATAAATTGATGTATTTATTCATTCATTCACAAATTAATGTATTTATTCATTCACTTCTTAATTAATGTATTTATTCATTCACTTATTAATAAATATATTTATTCATTCACTTATTAATTAATGTATTTAATCATTCATTCAAGAAAACATAGAAAGGTCTACAATTGAGTGAATGTTAAGTCCAGACACGAATGAGATAAAGGGTCTGCAATTGAGTGAGTAAGAGTTGAAATCCATACTTGAATGAGATAAATGGTCAACCATTGAGTGCGTGTTGAAGTCCAGACACGAATGAGATAAAGGGTCTGCAATTGAGTGAGAGTTTAAATACATACTCGAACGATATAAAGGGTCTGCAATTGAGTGAAAGTTAAAAACCTAACATGAGAGGTATGTATTTTGAAGAAATGTGAAAACAAAACCAAGTAAACCAAGTAAGTTGGCCTCTCAGAAGCTGGGCGTACTGTACAGGGCCCGCAGATACTTTAACAGTACACAACTGCTGACCCTGTACAAATCGCAAGTGCGCCCTACTGTCGAATTTGGCAGCCATCTTTGGTCCGGAGCCCCTAAATACCTGAAAAAAACCCTTGACTCTGTGCAAAAACGGGCGGTCCGTTTGATAGATTCCCAAATCTTAACAAACGGACTGCAATCTTTAGAGCACAGGCGTCAGGTAGGTATGCTGTCCTTGTTCTATCGGTATTACAATGGAAGATGCTCTGAGGAACTAGCGTCATTGATCCCTTCGGCACCGGTGCGTAGTCGGGATACACGCCAATCGCGCGCCCAACATTTGTACACGGTTGACATTTGTCGCATGAGAACGGGTCGCTTCTACGATTCGTTCTTAAGTTCAACAGCTCGGCTGTGGAACGAACTGCCGGCTACTGTGTTTCCTCCCTCCTACAACATGGGACTCTTCAAGACCCATGTTCACTTCTTCCTCTCCACAAAAAGACCCTCCACACAGCATCCCCAAAGATGACATAGGCCCTTAGGGAAATTATTTTCTTCAGGGCCTCCTGTGTGGAGTTAATATAAAGAAAAAAGTAAAATGAAGGGCACAGAAATAATAATGATAGATGAAATCCTGACCATAGTAGGATAGAAGGTTTGAAAATGAATGAAATGTGAAAAACTGGACGAGTGGGGTAGGGGGATTGGATTTTTAATGAAACACCCGAGTGGTTCGAAATTCATTGAAGAAGAAAGTTGTGAATTTGCTCCCGTATAGGGTGAACGCTCCTATAGTCAGCCTGTGCCTATTGTCAGCCTCTTTCATAATTTCGTGAAATAATAAGAAAAATGTGCACTCTATCACCATCTATGAGAATGTTCACGCACTAGTAATGAATGAACCAAACATGGTTTCAAAATGGCGGCTCTAACTTATTTTCTGTCCCTATATTCGACCGTTGCTTTCAAACAAGTGAAGACCTGTCAGACATTCTCCCGCGCGCCATAATAAATTTGCAGTTGACCACGGTTTCAAAGTAAGTTTAAAAACCCTGAATTTTACTAATATTGTTGAGTTAAGTGTTATTTTATGTTTCTGTGATTATTTTGCCTTGTTTTCAAGCATTCAAATTATGTTTATGATGTTTGATTTTTGCAATGTTGTGGTGGTTGACTTTAGGAACAAATTTTGTTAGAGCATCCTAAAGTCAGCCGGGGGGGCTGTCCTTAGGCCATATGTAGGTTATTTCAAATATGGAATCTAAGTGTGCAGTAGTGTTCTCTATCTTTACAATGTGATCTTACATACACAAATAAATGCATTAAAATAAAAACACCAAAGGTCAGCCGCCTCATTTTGTTTTGGGGTAGACGTGGCTGACTTTAGGAACTTAATGATCCAAATGTCAGCCATCAACGTGCTAATACACTTTATGGCATGGTGAATGATTTAATGTTGTATTTGAATTCTAGGTAGGTATTCATAAAAACGAAATTCAAAATGCCGAAAGAGAAGATCGTCAAACCAAAGGGATATAAAAAACCCCTTCTACAATACGACCGAAGCAAAATTGAAAATGCTCTCCGAGCAATAAGGGGAGATCAAATTAGCATCAGAGAAGCCAGCAGAAAATATGGAGTTCCCAGGGGAACTCTACAAGATCGTCTCCACGGCAGAGTTCCTGATAAAACAAATATGGGTAGAGATACCACATTAACTAAAGAGGAAGAAGAGTCTTTGTGCAATGGTTATCCGAATTGGCCAAATATGGATTTTCAAGAAAGAAGGATGATCTTTTAAACACAGTTCAAAAAATTATGAAGGATGACAAAGGCCTAAACCCCTTCACAAATGATAGACCGGGAAGAAAATGGTACGACCTATTTATTAAGAGACATCCAATCTTGAATGAGCGTGTCCCGGAAGGTATAAGTAAGGGTAGAGCGGTTGTTACTGAAGAGTACATACGCAAATGGTTTAATGATCTCAAAAAGTATTTAAGTGATATCAATGCTATAGATCTTTTGGAAGACCCGAGAAGAATACTTAATGGCGATGAAACCAGTTTTAGTGTTTGCCCTAAAACTGGAAAAGTTATCGCACCAAAAGGCTGGAAAAATGTATACGAAATTCAAGCCGGGAATGAAAAAGAAACTATAACGGTATTGTTAGTTTTCACAGCTGCAGGTGACACCTTACAACCGATGGTCGTCTTTCCATATATGTTCAACCACCGCGAGATGTAATACAAAGTATGCCCGGTGAGTGGTTTCTTGGTCGTTCGGAGACTGGTTGGATGAGGAGTGAAATATTCTTTGAATACGTAGCCAATGCAGTGAATTATTGGTTGGAGAAAAACTCTGTTCCAAAACCAGTACTCTTGTAAGTAGATGGGCATAAATCCCACCTTACTCTTGAGCTGAGCAAATTCTGCAATGATAATCAAATAATTCTCTATTCATTACCCCCAAACACGACTCACTTGATGCAGCCAGCTGACGTCAGCGTTTTCCGGCCTCTTAAAGTCGAATGGCGAAAAACTATTAGAGAATGGCAAGGGAATTCGGAAAATTATAATTCAGTCTTGTCTAAGAGCACCTTTTGTCCATTACTGAACAAAGTGCTACAAAAAGATATGACAGATATTATTAAGAATGGGTTTAGAAAATGTGGGCTGTTCCCTTTTAACCCGGATGCCGTTGACTACACTAAGTGTATTCAAAATACATTAGAGCGTGCGGAAAATACCAACAGAATTGAACAATTAACCACTCCAAAAGATGCGGTTACTTTTAACAGACAAGAAATAATAACAGCACAAAACGTCATCAAAAGCATAAAAAACAATTGGAGGATGAGAACATAGATGCACTCCGTGTTATCGAAATTATCGAAGCTTATTTTACTGAAGCAGACAATCGTGTTGTCACTATTGGAAACTACGTTTTAAATTCCAAAGGTGTTCTGGAACCAGATGCTGACCCTCAACCCTCAACTTCAGGCTATGAAGCAAATGAATTACAAATTAGTGATTGCATAGTAAATTGCGACCAAGAAGATGCTCAAAATAATTTATTTTTGTCTATTCCTGATGATGATTTTGAATCACTGGACATGACAAATCATTCCAATTTCTCTCTCCACTCAAGCCCTACCTCAATTATTACTAAGTCTGTAAATACACCACCGCCGGTGCCTGCAACAACACCTTTGTCGTGCGTAACCAACAAAATTAAAAGCGGAATATCTCCCTCCTTCAGCAATCACTTGTTCACTCCAAAATGTTTGCAATTTGGAAAAAGAAAATTGAAACCAGGAGAACCGATGCCGATGGCAATTTCGTCTGATGCTTGGAAGAATTACATGGCCAAAAAAGAAGATATAAAACAGGCACTAGTAAAAAAGAGGATTGAAAGGCAAGAAGCAATAAAAAAAAAGAAAAGAAGAACAGGCTACAAAAATAGAAGAACGAACGAAAAGAAGAGAAGAACAAATGAAACGAAAAGCAAACACTGACAAATACAAGAACCTAGGACGAAAGACTGGAGAAACCTATAAGAAATTAAATGTAACATCTACTCAATCTAAAATTTCAAGCACTGGATGTGAAGAAGAATTACACAGTGATGTAGTAGATGATGATCTGAAAAAATCTAAAATTTCATGCACTGGATGTGAAGAAGAATTAATCAGTGATGTAGAAGACGATGATTTGAAAAATGTTGGTTGTGACATCTGTCCAAGATGGTATCACCTCAAGTGTACACAAAAACACCTTATGCGGAAGTTGCTTCTAAACAATTTACTTGCCATATTTGTCTGCTTACTATGTAGATATAAATAAAATTGCTACTATTGAATACCTATTTTTTTAATTTCACGTCATATGTAATAATTTAAAACCCTCAGCCGTCGACTAGGCTGACTTTAGGAACTCGAAAGGCTGGAGATAGGCACATGGTGGCTGACTTTGGGTGATTTTGGCATTTAATTTTTGAAAGGCCTTTAAATCATTTTCATTGAAACAAATACATTTCCAATAATGATAAGTGAATAGTCTGTTCTTTGAACTATAATAAGGTGTAATTGTTAGAAACTTAAACGCTATTTACTACTTTTTGAACTGTAATAAATCAAGTAAAAATCTTAAGAGGCTGACCTTTGGGACATTCACCCTACTACACAATTTAATGCATGGTGTACTTTCCTCCCCACAAAAGATATTTTCGTCCATTGAATTACACATAAATTCTATACTTATCCCCCTTCTGCGTTGGAGTAAATAGAAATAGCACTGTTGTCGTATCGTTAAGGTCGAATCCGCCTACTGATTTTCCCTCCGAAATATATTGTTTAAGGGTAAAATACCCAATTTTCCCACGGATCTGAGCCAGATGCTGCATTATACCCCGATAATAACAAGAATGGGCATTTATATAAAGCAAAAAGCTTTAATTAACCGAAAATAAATAGTAATTAAAGAAAAAAAATATCTCTCTTCATGCAAATCAAAGAGGAAGTCCATTGTTTTATCCATAAATTTATTGTTTAAATAAATCTTAAGAACAGATGTTTTATTTTACATCAGACTATGTGCTTTTTCTGACACATTTTTAAACGCGATTTGTCTGTTAGTTACACTTTGTATAAATTGTTGTCAGTGCGGTCAATTTGCAGCAGAGAAAAGTGCGTGCATTAACTTAAAGTTCACCGCCAAGTGAAACACTGATTAGTGTTGTGGTTGAGACCGATTCGTTAGAGCAAAGCGATCACTTGTTAAAGTATCATTGATGAAGAAGATAATACTAATAAATATAAGCGAAAAATGAAATAGTACAAGACACAGATAAATAAAAATATAACGGTCACAACTAAGAATCGAACCCAGGATCTCTTATCTTACCGGGATAGGCGTATTAATTCACTCGACCACTGTGACCTACGACAACCTAAACGTCAGATTTGACGATATCATATTTCAAATTCAGAATTAACAATATCATCTTGCAACTAATTTTTCACATAAAAAAGGTAGCTTCCAAAAATGCTCGAGGGATCGCGTCAACAACTGGACTATGAGTTGAGTGATAAGCGTTCGAATTAGAGATTTCTTACCATCATTTAAAAAAAATCATACCTCTGAATTTTAATACGGACACATATAAACTGATTACAGGCAACGAATTCACATTTATTTGACCGTCTATCCTCCATTTTTAGGATTTAAAAAATATATATTAAAAAATCGTAAATGCGCGATTTCTGCAAGTCAAAAATGGCATATTATGGCGTGCGATCACTCAAGACGTTTTGCGAACTCGGCATAATACGCCGAAAATCACTTGAGTGGTCATTCACTAGTTTAAATGATTAATATCGTAATTCAGCAAATATTGGAGATATCAAACTGTTAAAACAACAGAAAGCCCGAGTTAGACGGCATTCAAACATGTTGTCACTCACTCAACATTATATGTTGGTTGCATGGACGAGAGAAGTGTACAATTGACGTGTTGTAGGGGTTAAAGACACCTCGCTGTGTTGTATTGACTGTTGCACGTATACGAGAAGAGAGTAAAAGCTATATTCGGTTCAAAGGTGACCCAGTCTTGTATTTTGTTATACACGAGTGCTGTCACGCGTGGGAAATCCTGTCGTAATAAATTGTTTGTACAAGATTAGCGCCCAGGAAAACGCCCGTAGCTGCCAAAAGATTTCTTCCGGACGTCAGGTCCCATGTTGTTATTAAAATATTTTGTATTTAGAAAGATAAATTGGATCACTTTGTTGTTATATTTTGTTTGGAGTACTTTGTTTAATCTTGATCATATTTTTAAGTACGTTCTACACGTACATTGCTTAGTTATCATTATTATCATCGGCGCTGCCAAATCGTGAAGATTTGCCAGAAGAGCGTAAATGCACTTCTGAACGCTTCTAGGAAAGGCCTCCACTTCTGCTGTCCATACATTTGCCTAAGGATGGGATGTTCGCCTCCACGCCGTCTCAACCATCAAAGTTTTGATCTCTCAATACTCATTCGTCCTGTAATCCACTTTCGTGGCAGGTTATCTTCCATTCTTGCTACATGTGTCCAGTGTTAAAAAAGTGTCTCTCATTTGCTATGCACCTCCTTCCTGCCAACAGCAGTCTTGATTCAACTTTTGATTTCAAGTTTATTTAGCTTTAACAGGACTTTAAGTCAGCCTAAATTTGAATAGCATCCTCCAGATACATCGGAGCACTCTTATCGTCCACTTGTTGTTCTCAAGTGGAGCAACTTGCTTGTGCCAAGCCAAGAAATACTTGACTTTGAGCGAATTGAGTTTTCTCCACTTCGCAACGAGAAAAAAATCAACAAAAAACTTCGCTTAGGTAAACACAACAAAGCTTTTGGCTCAGTGACAACATCGTATACTTTGAAGCATTACACGTTTAAAAAAGTAACACTGATGAAATTGTTGTGGAAATAAATATAGTATTTACCTAAAAAATATCAACGACTTAATTATGAAGTAAGAACTGCATATTATCAATTATTTAGTAGAAGTAGGTCTAAAGTCATGGTGTTTGAAAGATATAGTACAAATACAGTGTGCCATATAGTGTGCAATGATGAATACTTAGAGCATGTGGATGAGTTTGTTTATTTGGGAAGTATGTTTACGAGAGATGGGAAGGCAGACAGGGATATTGAAAAAAGGGTAAATGCATGTAACTCCATTAATGGAAGACTGAACGCGGTTGGCGTTAGCAAAAAAAAACTGACCAAAGAAGCATAGCTAGCAGTCCAAAATGGAGTGTTGGTACCTATTCTAACGTATGGCAGTGAGGCATGGAACTGGCAGAGGATTATGGAAGCAGAATAAATACTGTAGATATGAGATCCCTGAGGCGTACGTATGGCAAAACCATTTATGATTGTGTGAGAAATGTGGAGATCCGCAAAGAATGCTAGGCTGATGTAAGCGTAATGAGTAAGATTAAGAAAGGGATGTTTAGCTGGTTTGGGCGTGTGGAGTGAATGAACGTAGAAATGAGTGTAAGGAGAATATACATGACCCAAATTTGAATGGTAGAAGAAGTAGAAGAAAACGTGGCACGTTCAAGTGAATCACATACTTGAGTCGGGTCATGTCAAGAGTTAGAATAATAGAGGAGTATGTATGAGACGATCTATGAATGTCAAAGAGGCGTGTGCGAAGACCTGTGTGTTTGGGGGCCCATCCTATTTGCCTAGCCCTGCGGGGAAACGACGTGATGGTTAGTTAGTTAGCCAATTGAAAATATCAACAAACATTTCAAGAGGTAGGTATCCCAATAATATCAACAAACGTGAATTGTAAATGAATAAAAAAAATAAAAACGTTGTTTTTTAAATACTATAAATACACATTGACCTTGACTATTAATATAGACGTTTTCACGAAAATAACTACTGCAGTGTCCGATATTGCCTATCCGTATTATTTTTTTGGGTTTCTCCACGATATTTCGTGTCAGGTAAAACAATGCAAATGAAGGCAGTAAAAATATAATTACGTAGTTAGAGCTGGTATTGTATGAAAACATCTCTAGGTCATATACCTCCTGAACTACAGGGTTTTCCAATAAGAGGTGTTATTTTGAATAGCCCGCTATTTCGGTAGATGTTACTTTTGAGCTGTCATTTTTTGACATTTGACAAGTAGAAACTACGCCATTAATAAAAATGGAACGATACACGCTTCAACAACGCATTGCAATTTTTCAAATGCAAATCATCTTGAGTGATGAGGCCATAGACATATGAATTCATATGTCTGTGGATGAGGCCCATTTCCACCTCGGTAGCTTCGTCAACAAGCAAAAATGTCGCATCTGGGGCTCGGAAAACCCAAGAATTATTGTTAAAAGCCTCTTTATCTTCAACGTGTGACTGTTTGGTGCAGTTTATGGTCCGGCGGAGTCATTGGACTTTACTTTTTCAAAAATGAGGCTGGAGCAACAGTTACGGTGAATGGATTGCGCTATCGAGAGATGATTTTTTATGGCCGGAATTGGATGGTATTGATCTGGACAACGTTTACTTTCAACAAGACGGCGCTACGTGCCACACAAGCAAGGAAACCATTGATCTTTTACGATTGATTATAAAAATAACACCTCTTATTGGAAAACCCTGTACTAGTTAGCTAATAACTGTTCTATTACTATAAACATTTTCGGGTCATAGGTCATAGAATATAGCTACTAGGTTAATGGATTTTAAAAAATGCTTCTCAAAATTTTTATGTGATAGCAGAGGAATGTAATGCTACAATCTTTTATCACTATGTGTTAATTACAGTTGCCACATATATAGATAATAGTGATTTAATTAGAAAAATTATGCATTCAAAAAAATTACCTATACATTAAAATCTAAAGCAAATTTCAAACTAAATATTATTTGGAGTAAAAAAAAAACAATCCGTAATAAAGTTTTTTTACTGTAATATCTACATCTATTTTAAAATGTCTTTTGGTTTGACTGAGGATTAAACCTTCCTTCACAGGGACTGAAGTCAACCGTGCTACCGACCTTGACAGATGCCGATCGTGTGGGAAATATTTCTGTTCCTACGTAGTAATGCAAAATCATGTGTTTTTGGTTTGAAAATTTGGTCGCCTAGAAATGTTTCAGATGCTTTAAATAAATACCGCGAGTATAATACATCTTGGCCTTTGAAATAATCGAGTATTTTTTACATAAGTTTTTTTATAAACCTAGAAAATATTTTTTTATAAGGTCTATGAAAACTGCTTTAAAGTTCAAAATTTCCTACTTACGAACCCATTTTCGGTTATGGTTTTATTGTATAATGTGGCAAATTAAGTTATTTATAAAATGATAGGAAAACATATAAATATTTATTCCTGAACATCCACATTATAAAATAAAATGCACTTTTTGGCCATGTTTTTTTCTTGCCTAAATCAAAACAGCTGGATGGTGTTAAGCGGGAATTTAAGCCTTATCGCCACCTACGTAAGGAGTGTTATTGATGGCGGCTCGATTCAAAATATTACACGACGTATGGCATCGCCTTAACTGCTGTAATATCGTCCGATTTCAGAGAAATGCGTGTATATCAACGTGGTATTTACGTGATTGAATGCTTCACAACGAGTATATCTGCCGAGTTTCAGCTCGATCGGACGTCGGGAGGCGGGTTAATTTACGCTTCTAGATGTGTTTAGAAACCGATCAAAAACAACCATTTTTACAATAATTGTACTGTTATCCGACAGTTGCATATCCAGACAATGACTCTTTCAATTGATCCAAATTATATGGGCAGATTATGGTGTCAACATGTTATAGCATCCCGATAACGTACCTAAAACTACTGCGTTTTTGAATTTCCTTCTATCGGAAACCTTATCAGGACATTACAGTACCGGCTCTTAGTCCCAAGAGTTCCATGGTCCCCAGCAACAATCATGCGGATTGTTAGGTAAGGTGAATATAATTTGAATAAATTGTAACAAAAATGTTTTATCTCGCATTGTAGTTTTCAATTTATGTAAATTTTCTATGAATAAGAAACAAGCATGAATAAGTTAATGTAGAAATTCTGGCATTCGGTTGAGAGGAGACTCATCCAACTGTGTTTGTCTTTTTCAACGTTTTTGGTCGAAAAGGGTTCTACGTAATATAATATTCCATATTTATTATAATACTTTTTTCCGAAAAAAATAATTATGTACATAAGTCAACTCGTTGTATTGTTTGCTTAAAATCTTTTTTTAGAAAAACAAGCATTTTATTTATTACATATTATTTTTTAAAACAAGAATTTTAATGTTTTGTTTTTCAACAACATCAAATTAATACGAAAACTTGAATTGGATACACAGCAATTAATGTAGGTACATACCACAGACATAGGAATTAATAGACGAGAAGATAATGGCGAGGGGTAAAATCAACTGTTGAAGAACGAAGGGAGTGAAGCTGACTGTGATTCGTCAATAAATCAATCGACAGTAAATATGCATCTCGCATTATAATACCACCATTTACTTTTTAAAATTAAAATCTGCTTTTGAATGAATAGACATTTTTACATGGGAGCGCAAATTACTCGCCACGTTATGAACTAATTTGCGAAGTCCAAATTCGGCAAAGTAAATTTCTTCTGTTTGCAGAGTCGTAGTTAGTTTCAGAGTATTTAGTTAAGACACTTTTACAAATGTTTCATAATTTACTTACCCCAGTAAACAACGATGAGCACACTTGAGAATCGCTACATTGTGATGTGATAGTATATGTTTCTAAAACTGATCCATATAATACGGTGTGAATAAGCTTAAAATAAAGTAAAATAATGCTTACTTATGGAATGTAATACGACAATTGGGTTTATTCTCTTTTTCACATCTATTTTTACAAGTTTTCATATCACAAGTCAACATTTTGCCGTGTTATTTCGTAAAATGAACCGATGATGCCTCGACCATAGTTCGCACAAGAATGATGACGTCACGTTTTCAAATTTCACTTGAGGCCATACGCGAGCACAGCCGGCTCCAATGGAACCGGTATGGGGAGTGGGGATAATACGCTTTTAATCACTTAGGGCAGGTCTACTAATATTCATATGTGTATTATTTCTTGTTTTTTTCCTTTAGCTGTACCAGGCGTTGCTGGGGGATTTGGCAAATGGTTTGGCGTAAAGTTTTGAGGTTGTGAATTCTAGAGCACCTGACAACTGGGTGCATTTTAAAGGTGGAAATAATATTATTGTATTGTTATAAAAGTATTTTTTCCACTTGATTGTACCGTGTCTTTCTCGGGTGTCCTCGACCTCTTCAACCGTTCACTTCCTAGTCATACATTCTACTTACACCTCTTTCTACGTTCATCATCACTTATATCTCTTTTTACCAGAAATCCTGTCTTCTCGGGCATCCCCGACTTTTTCTACCATTCAATTCACAAGTGTCATAAAATCCACATTGATACTGTTAAAAAACTTCATTATATCGACTCCGTATCTCATTCCAGTGCAGAAATAATGCGAAGTCTTCCCCGGGCGTCCCCGACTACTTCTACCATTTAAACCAGTCTCTAAACACTCCTGGCAATAATAAGAACAAACTTTCAAAATTTTCAGCTATTTGAGTTTATGGGGGACAAACAAACAAACAAACATTCATTTTTTTATATTTACATATAGATAGAAGAGCAAGAAGAATTTTTATGCTGAAAAAATACTAAGGGCGATACTAATACACGTGTTTTCAATTTTACACAACTGATAAATATAATTTATTCGTGTGGGGGTTAACACAAAAACGTAGTGTGAATAACCTTAACATGTAATGTCTGTAACGTAATCTTTTTACAGTTATTTACAGTGAAGGACGTAGGGTCTCATAAAAATAACACTCGCCCGTGAATAAATAGTGATTATAAATAATGAAAATTAAACACGAAGCTGGCAGTGAGTAGTATCAGTGGCGTGGCGACCATTTGGCAGATTGAGCTTCAAGATTAAAAAGCACAAAAACATGCGAAATCTACTTATTGTTGATATACAGTGGTGAGGTCTGGCGTCGTGAAGTCTGCAAAAAAATTTATATGGAAGATACTCAGTGGAAATAGCTTCAATAATCCCTTCAGCACCGGTGCATGGACGGTTGACATTTTTCACATGAGAACGGATTGTTTCTGCGAGTCTTGAATTCAACAGATCGGCTGTGGAACGATTTGCCAACCTCTGTGTTTCCTCACCTTCGATAACATGGCATATTTTTTTTTATTTTTTTTTATAAATTTAGATTAAATTTGATAATATTATTATTAAGTTCTGCAAGTGTTTTAGTTTTTTATTATTGTGACAGCTGTTTCGGCTTACAAGGCCATTTTCAAACTGTGTTGACACAGTTTGAAAATGGCCTTGTAAGCCGAAACAGCTGTCACAATAATAAAAAACTAAAACACTTGCAGAACTTAATAATAATATTATCAAGTTTAATCTAAATTTATAAAAAAAATTAAATGGAGTTCTACGAATTAAACACAAAAACAATAAATAAAACATGGCATATGTTGTCGTATTCACTCTTCCCTCTCCTCAAAAAGACACTCTACTCAACATCCCAAAAGATGATAGGTTTTAAGGGTAATTATTTTCCTGAGGGCTTCCTGTGTTCAGTTAATGTGAAAAAAAAATTATTATCAGCTGGCAGCCTCATTTTCATCACGAGGAGCTGTGGAGCTCTAAAATTTCCATTTAAGGCGAAGCACTGCGAAGTAACGCAAAATCATGTGATATTGGTTTGAAAATTTGATCGCTTAAATTATTTAAGATACTTTCATTAAATACTGAGAGTGGAACTTTTTTAATATAAATCTTTTTATGAGTACAGAAAAAAATAAAGTCTCAGGCCTATAAAAACAGCTTTAAAGTTCAAAATCACCTACTTACAAACCTCTTATCGGTTACGGCATTATTGTATACTTTGGAAAATTAAGTTCATTATAAAATTATCGTAAAGCATTCAAATATTTGTGCCTGTACTTCGCAAAATAAAATAAATCACACTTTTGGCGATATTTTTTTTTCTTGCAAAAATCGAAACCGGCGGTTGTTGACAAGCGGGAATTCAAACCTTATCGCCATCTACATAAGGAGTGCTTTTGTTAGCAGCCCGATTCCAAATGCTGAACATGGCGGTACATTATTATATAAACAATATTACGAGAGAGGAAGTAAACGATTATAAATATTCCAGGCCCTTTGAAAACTTGGCTTAAGATACAGCTGACCATCGCAGATTTGGCGCAAGAAACTATAACGTTGCGTAGCGGAAATTGTTGAAAGGTCCTGAAAATGTAATGGTTTACGAGTTCTTCCCGAAACCACAATGGGAGACTAAATCGCTGATCTAGCCATGCAAGCGAAGGTAAAACAGCGGTCAAGGATTCTAGGTCAGAACACGATGTCATTTCGTAGTTGAAACTGTGTCGAGGTTAATTACGTTACGAAAGGCCGAAAGCTCGGACATGGAAATGAACTATTATAATGAAGGAAATTTATGCCAACAATTTTATTATTATTCAGATAAGGAGAAAAAACGCATTGAAGCTTTTTGTGTATGATTTGTAGAGCTTTTTGGGGGAAATGGCGGCTTCAATTTGGAAAGAAGGTCACCGGATCGATTGTCGACGGAGTACAAACATTATTACGGTTGTACAAGAGCAAACTCGTGAAAAATTAAGAGGAATAAAAATTGAAATAAAATAAATAAAAAATTGCCGCAGCTGAGAATCGAACGTCGATCAAATGCTTGGAAGGCAACTATGCTGACCATTACACCGCCAATTGTTGCAAGAACGGCGGCATAAATTCTACACTAACTAGATATACGCCAATTATACATAAAAAACACTACTAAACTACTTTTTTTTACCAAAAAACAAATTTCAACAAACATCAACTATCATTACCATCACCAGTTAGACAAGCGGACTTAAAAAAAACTCCGACGGTAAACACAAGCTTTGGACAAAGACACCAAAAATACGCAGGCGATAAAAGCGTTCAACAATCTTTCACTCGATACAATAAACGAGGGAAACACAAAACATTTCAGATAGAATATTAAAATGTGGATTAAAGAACTAAAGAAGGCAATAATACAAAAATTTTATAACGTTAAAGAATAAAACATATTTAAGTAATATAAAATTCCATTACAATACACACATCATTAAACACGCGTACATATTTGACGATTGTATCTTATTTTATTTCATGTCAGTTTTATATTATTTCATTCAATTTATTATTTCATACTATCTTTTTTTAATTTATAAAATTGTATAATGGGAGCCTCAGCACGTATAAATCACAAGGCCCATATTATCAGATAATGTTTTAAAATATGTAAGGTTATTGATTCAAATAAAAAAAATAGTATATGCAGCGAAAATACTAGACATTTTGTAAGTTTGAATTTTAGAATGAACTCACATCACATCCGAAATTATATTATTCAATTTTTATGGAAAAAATAAACATATCTCCTACTTATATTATATTTGCTGTGTAAAAATTACGCGGCGCGTACGGTCAGAATAGTGGTAAACTTACGTATTACTATCACCATGGCGCACAGTGGGCTGAAAATCGCCTTTCATAGACATAGAAACTTGAATTTTCAAGGGTATTTTTTTGGCTAGAAATGGATTTTGCTGATAATTACTATGCTATAAAATTTCGTACGAAGCAATTGCGTGTACAAATTAAGGAGTTATCATTTTTTAAAGAAAAATTTGTATGGCACTGACATTAAAAATGAGGCAATCTCTGGAATCATAAGGTTGGCCATTCTATCCTTAACGCAGATATACTACTATTTATTTGTATTTTTTTGACATAGGTACTTCGTATTGTGGCGCAACTTGCGATTTTTTTTTTAAATCCTCAAAGTTGAAAAAAACATTTTTTAATGTTGATTTTTTTTATGTGACACCTCACAAGAGTGTCTCTGCCTGTGCAGTGTACAGACAGGGGAACTATGTCACCACCCGGTTGGGCGGCGTTGTGAGGCGGAATAAGGTAGGGGCTGTAGGAAGGGATTTGTTAATGCGGGCCTTGAAGAGGCTCGGATTATAGGAGGGAGGAAAAACAGATGCCGGTAGCTCGTTCCACATACGAGCCGACTTACACAACAACGAGTCGTAAAAACGGCCCGTTCTCATGAAGCCAACGTCAACCGTGAACGGGTGTTCAGTTCGTGTCCGTCGAGTTTCGCGCACGTGCACCGGTGCATCAGGAATCAATGCTGCTAGCTCCTTGGAGCAGGCTCCAATGCTTAAATGCTTTTAGGCTTGCAGTGTAAATAAAATATTGTAAACTAGACAAAGCATACTCATATGTAAAGCATTTAAGCATTAAAATGAATCATCAACATTAAAAAGTGTTTTTTTCAACTTTGAGGATTTAAAAAAAAAAATCGCAAGTTGCGCCACAATACGAAGTATGTCAAATAAATAGTAGTATATCTGTGTGTAAGGATAGAATGGCCAACCTTATGATTCCAGAGATAGCCTCATTTTTAATGTCAGTGCCATACAAATTTTTCTTTAAAAAATGATAACTCCTTCATTTGTACACGCAATTGCTTCGTACGAAAATTTATAGCGTAGTAATGATCAGCAGAATCCATTTCTAGCCAAAAAAAAATACCCTTGAAAATTCAAGTCTCTATGTCTATGAAAGGCGATTTTCAGCCCACTGTGTGGCGTAGGTATGGAATCTAATAAGCACAATAACGACGTTATTTAATGGTAAACTTTTTGTAATCGAATTTCCAAATTGATGATATGTAAGTATTTTTTTGTCTCTTGCCCCCTGCCTGGTAAGGGTAAAAATGTTGCCTAGGAAAATTTGTTTTCAACCCCCGAAACGACAAAATTGTTTCTCATCCGATGGCGAATAAAAACATGATTCTCTTCCCCCAGAAGGTGACAAAAATCCCCAACAACGGCAGAAATTTATTTCTGAAAAAAATATAAACAGCGTCCAACTTCGAACACTTGCATTTTTTTATATATAGATAGATAGATGGTTATGTCAATTTGGAGAGGTGTTTCATTGCAAGGGTTTATTCTTTAATAAAATAACGTTAGCAAATAACAAAATACATTTTATTAGTATATGAAAAAAAATGCCATTACGGATTACAGAAGTCAATTTTCAATCGATGTAATAGATTAGAAATAGGTTACCTACAAATCTTTTGATTCCATGTTGCGTATCATTATTTTACTACCACTTAAGGCAGGTTACGGACTCAATAAAAACCAAACATGAAAGAAATTACAGTAATAAAAGTGTTGTTTCGAGAATCGTAAAAAATGCTCGTTTTATTATCAATATTATTTACTAAAAGGAATTTATTATCGAAGGAACCAGGAATCCTTTATTGTTAAAAGTTTATCAATCACGAAAAGAAGATATCTTTTACCTTTTACCCCGAATATATTTATTCTGCGTTGTCATCCCGGGTTTACCGTACCTAGACCATAATGTTATATAAATGTATGTATATAGCAGGTTCATTTACCTGTTAACCTTTACGTGTACCCGATGGTAAAATCAAGGAGGGATGTCAATGGTGTCGCGCATATATCGCGGAGCGATCGTGTCTCTTATATAATATTCCCTTTGTCCTTTCAGCTATAACTAAGATATTAATTCCTATATTTTTTAGACCTACAGTTTTCACCGGACATCGCCCGTCATTGCCCAGTAACCAATCATTAAGTATGGCAAAACGGTAATGCCTGAATTACACCATCCGAGAAATCGGCCGAGATTGAAAATTCGGCCGAGTGCTCGGCTGATGTGATCAGTACAGTCAGTACTCGGCGTAGTAGCGGGCGAGTTATCCAGGCGAGACAGTGGATAGAAGCAAGGCGTAATGAATCGGTCGAGTAGGTACCCCCTCCACCTGCATATTCAACTCGCTCTCCCATAAGTTGCTTGGCCGAGTAACTCGGCCGAGCACTCGGCAGGTGTAAATTCAGCCTTAAATATTATTATTTAAGTCTTTTTCCTGTAAAACGCACTTTTTACGCCAGCACTCGCGGCTTGTTTGGAATGATATTATTTAGAAATCTTAAAAAATAGGAACGGCGTAATATTTTTTTAAACGCAGATTGATTACCCCTGTTAGTTTTTATGTGGTGTAAAACCCAGCTTAGATATCGCACAAAACTCTCTTTTGGGGGTTGTGTATTACCCCCTCCGGTGCGGGAGGGTTAAGGAGTTACCTAATATTCTTGTGGCTTTACAGGATATCACAAAAACCAATACCCTTGGGGTAAAAGTCATCAGCATCGGTTATCTGGGATAAAAAGAGTAAAACCCACCTTCAACAGTCAATATGATATCGAAAATATTTCTGAAAGGTTTTGTAGTTTCTCGTTATCCTAAAAAATAGAATATTATACAAATACTTTCAGCATGTTTTTACTGAGGCTTTAACTAGGTCGTTTTCAGCATAACATAATACTATTGACTGTTGATAGATTGGTAAATCGTATAGGTTGCGTTTCTACTGATTTTCATACCCGGCTTCGCCCAACATTTTTTATTTATTTTATTACATGTAAATAAGCGGTTTGAACAATAATTTATTAAGTCATGTGATTTTAGATTTTCACGACCAAAAGTACCATCGTGACTAATTTTTGGGTATAATGCTGTGTTTCCTTGCCCTGATGGTGTAACGTTGATTAAACAAGGAGGAAGCGTAACACGGCACATATCACGCTAATTTATAGTGTTTTTGCAATGCTAATGTCATTGTATGTCATGGCATATAAGTCCCATTTGCTAAAAACTGAATTTCACCCTATCTGTCTTTGTTATCTACTTTGCTTCTTCTTTTGAATAATGATTAATGATTAGTTGTGGTTTAAATATTGTTACAATATACTGTCAAATTACCCATCTAGTAACACATCTAATACTTATTTTTTCTTTAATTTTGAAATATTTTGTGTTTGCTTCACTCAAATGTAAATTGTTAACTCGTTGATTTTTATGTGTAAATAAACGTGTTTTATGTATAGTGAGATGCAATAAATAAATAAATAAATTGTGTCGGAGCGGACGAATTTTAAAGATAAACACGTATGTTTTCATGTAAGATGTAAATTAGGTAGAGATAATAATATTTGCATTGATCTAAAATTCCAGAGCTCAGTTTAATTTAATGACTCCAGAGCTCAGCATTTGCGAGTTTGAGATAAACTATTTATACAAACGGTTTTTTTTGTTAGTTTGTAGTTAAGATTCATATTAGTACTAGTCGCCATCGTTATTTGCCATTACAGTCCGTCTGGATTCGTTTTTCCATTGATTGCCGGCACTTCAATAAATTGCCTCTAGCAAATTATCCGCCACAGGCACTCGCAGTTTCGTACAGAGTACACACGACTTCAAACAGGCCTCCCACTCTACAGTCCATATTCATGGGGCAAGGAATATTTCGCTTTGAGCAATAAACTGGTACAAAGGGCTGCGGGCGGAATACGGACTGCTCTCAAACTGGGGGGGATATAAAACAGTTCTCAGTTCCCACGCTCGACAGCTAATTAAATTCTAAGCGAAACTATTATTGTATAGGACATTTGTGCAAAAATGGGCCCTGAGTTAGGTTAGGTTGTTTCAACCTCCGTCACATCTGATCGGCGGTTAGCGCCATTTTGATTTTTTTTACATTTGAACGGTCATCGTTAACCGCCGATTCCCAGTTCGATTCAGTTTTTTTAAGCATAACATTCAACTAGTCACTTTTAACGGATGATAATATATATGTGAAACCCCAACCAGGAACTATTTATTGGATAACCAACACCTCTGCCATAGGTCACCCCAAGTGGTTCGCTAAGTTTGTATACCATCGATAAAAACAAGAAGATTTTCATAAATGCATACATTTTATGTAAATGTTCATATTTATTTAAAGAACACAAAGGATTGTCAAAATGAGATAACAATTTGCACAGATAAAATATAGAAAGGCACCTTTAGAATTAAGTATACAGGGTGTATCGGCAAGTACCCGACAAACTTTAACCAGCTATTCCTCAGCACATTTGGAGTAAAAAATGTTATGGGCGCTTTGCTGTCCGGTAACATTTTTTTTCCATTAAAAACAAAAAATAAATAAAAAATCCACACTCCGTCACTGTCATTTGCATTGAATCTCGTGTTCAACAGCTGTTATTAGCAAGTGTGTCAAAAAGTGTCCTCGCTCTTTCGTACACACTAAATAATAATAGTTAAAAATGAGACGAATGGTGCCGTGCCATTTCGTTGTGATTGTAAAAGCGCGCCAACGTAGGTACGTACGTACATTATTCAACGAAACTCGAACAAAATATTGCCAGATGGGTTTTCAAACTTTGACAAAGGATAAAACATTGGTGACATGTGGTGAAAATATGAATAGTAAATTTTTTATTAAAAAAAAATGTTACCGGACAGCAAAGTGCCAATAACATTTTTTACTCCAAATGTGCTAAGGAATAGCTGGTTAAAGTTTGTCGGGTACGTGCCGATACACTCTGTATTAAAAGGAACACACCCCACGTCACGATACAAAATAAGTTTTTCCCAGAGGTATCCAATTTCAGTAAACAACGTGTTTTCAATTTTTTGTTTAGTTCATTACATATAGTATGTAGTTACCACAGAGACCAACAGGTATACGTTTGGTGTGGGCGTTTCTGTTTTGGGTCCTAGGAGTCAAAAGAATGTATTTATTTATTTATTAATCTTAAGGTCGCTCACATCTTCGTGTGTGCTAATAGTTTTATAAACATATAAAGTATAAGTATATAAAATGATCACAGTTTTCTTTCAAATCAGTGTACATCACTAGTATTTTTGTTCAGTGGTAATTACACGTCTATAATTAAAAATGCAAAAAAAAACTAAGGTTATAAATTAACAAGTGAACATTCAATCCAATTCATCATCTTCACTAAGAACCAAAAATAGGCTAACTATTAAAACAAATCTATATTTTTTTAAGAGGAAACCATAAGCCAAAAGTGTGTATATTTTAGTGTTCCTTATTTCGCCACGATTATAGGTAATAGGCATAAAACTCGGTTAGCAAACACAGTGTAGAAACGCTCGATTTCGAGTGAAAACGTGGTGTTTATTTATTTTGTGGAGAATTTCATAAAAAAATAAAAAATGTTAATCAAGGGAAACTATTACAGACATTCTTAGCCATAGTATTGCATTTTTAAGGTTGCTTCTTAGCGTTAATAAATTTGTAACTAAAAAATTTTTTTGTAGTTTACGCTTATATTTTTTATAAAGTAATAAACAGTTTTATTTTAATTCTACTCAAAGGAAACGATAGAAAAAGCTTCAATTTATTAAAAGAATATTTTTTGGTATTCATAATATAAACCGATTCGTAGTAAACATGAAAATAGTGATTTAGTATTAAGCTTCGCCTTAAATATTCAGTTACCAATAATTCATAAAAAATACGTATAATTTATTGACAAAGTGTTTCCGGTAACACTAATTTCACACCGATTATTATAGCATTCCATAATTTATTTAGTTTTACTCTATAAGTATATGGTTTCAAGTTCTGTAGGATTACGTCACAATCATAAAAAACCAACATGAACTTTAACATTGACAAGGTGAAGCGTGTCGCAAAAAACGGGTGTCGATTACCCGAGAAACAAGGCCACTAGAGGTTATCCACCGCTTACCCGCCCTGGCATGAGTAACGGATGGTTACTCCTTCAGGACTCTCAAGGCCAGTAAAAACAGTATTATAATTAGTACCCCATTGGTATTTTGCTGTCAGGCCCTAAGCCTTGTTAGAATGAGGCTTCGACGCGACGACGCTAGGGTATTATGAGATGGGATATGGCTCAATATCATCCACTACTTGGCGGTTCGACGGAGAATTTTTTCACGCGCGCTTGAGAATTCCAGAAGAGCAAATTCAATTTTTCTTCAAGTGCGTGTCACATTTTTAGAGTGGAAATTATGCGAAGAAGCCTAAGCATGCGCGTGACGTGAAGATTCCACTCAAATTACTGAGTAAGTAGTCGAGAATTGTATAGTAGAGCAGTTTGTGGTGGTTATTGAATTAATTAAACGGTGTTCGTCGGGGATGCCAGGGGCGTATGCCTGGTAAAGCCATGTATGGCCTTTTAACGAATGAGGATATGCAAAAATAAAGCAAAATAAAGCGATTTAAAATGAGGCGCAACTACCGATGATTTTATGACGACTTCCCGAGCACGGTTGCGCTAATGTTTCTCATACCGATATTGATAACGCAATCGACATACGCTAGCAACACTGGAGGTATTATCTATGAATTGACATTCCGAAACGTCAAACGTCATACAGTAAAGTAAAAATATTAATAAAATGGCAAAGTTGAATTAAAATAGTAACCTAAATAAACATCGACAGTCCGCACTTACATTTTGACGCTAAAAAGGAGTTTATTAGTTAATGGGGTCCTCCATCACGACACAAGAAACATTTTTCGGTAACTGTGGTAGTAGTAGGATATTTTCAAATATTATCGCGTTATTCGTAACCCGGGAATGTTTATCTTTTATTTAAAAAAAGAGAAAGAGAACGAAAATTTCTCTATCGTCGGTCGGGAAACTTCTTATCAATCATTGGCCGTATCAATCAATATCGCTAACCGACCATAGATGACGGATTTAGCGATAAAATTTAGATACTGACTGGTGGTCTCTCGAGAGAGCAATATTTATCTTCGACTCTGAATGGAATAAAAAAACCTCGGAAAATGAAAAAGGCAAACTTACTTACATGAGTAGAAGGCTGTGTAACTGTGTAGCTTGTTCCATAAATAAATAATAAGAGATTGTGGCTATTTTGGAAACTTTTATGATGTTGACCGACGGGCGTGACAACAGATCGCCTTGGCGCCACCGGAAAAGAAGTAACCCAGTACCCAGTGCTGGTTGCGGTAGGTACCGGAATTCTGTATAGCGATGAGTCGTTCATGAGCGAGCCGCACAATTGAGCAAGCTCTTTTTAATGAGTCGTATTCGTACGACTCTCGGTAAACCGTACCACGGATTAATTAAACCGTTGATCTTTTTTCTATCAGGAGATATTTTAAAACAGAGACGTGCCTACTACCTACTAACTACCTAGCATTTCATTTTTCTCGTGGTCGCGGTACGAGGCGTGGTACCGCTACAAAGAGTTCGTACGCTGGGAGCTGAGAGCCGTATTGGGGGAGCAGTAGCAGCGGGGGAGCCGTATCGGGGGAGCCGTACCGGGGGAGCCATAATATCGTGATACGCTCTGAGCTCACGGCTCCCGTTCAATTGAGCCGTCATCAATTAAGTTGACTCTTTGAGCCGTACAAATAATGTTGAGCTGGTACCGTGGCTCCCGCTCTTAATAAAATGAGTCATGACTCATCGCTTATTCTGTAGCACGGGAGACAGACCAAATATTTGGTCACTGGGCTAGACTCTCGATGGTGACGGACGTAATATGGTAATATTTACCTAGTTTGCAAACAACAGAAGTACCATTGCTAAAACCTTTTAGAAAGGAACCAATCATGCGTTATGAACCGCACAGCGTACAGTTCCTACATTTTTGAACGATACTCGTTAGCCAACACTATACAAAGTACGTTAATACCTACACATATTTCATTAGAATTAATTGAACGCTTCTCACGCTTATTGTGTGTGTTAAGGCTCCGTTATAAGCTTTCAAAAAGAAGAAGTTTACTGAAGATGGTTTGAAAGTGAGATATATGTTAATACGAATAATAGAGAGATCGCGCTAATTTAAAAAAAAAACGATACTTATAACATGTTAATAACTGAAATGTGTGTTTTTATAATTTTTGGAGCATGATTTGCATTTTTGCGATTGCATATAATTAATTTTTCAACTCGCATCTGAATAAGGGTGTAGGCTCTCAAATCTCTGTCGGTTTAAGATGAAATGATGACACGATATCTATAGTTTGATTTGAAGAAATGGGGGAATTACCACCCTACTTCAAAACGAAGAGATAAAAATCTTTTGGCCACTTGGGAGAAAGTTAATCCCGAAAAGCTGAAACAAAGAGGATCATAGATTACATAAGCCCGAAAACTTCAAGAGGCTTAGAGACCATTCCCACATCATGGATAGCTAAAATAATGGCAGAAATAAAATGGTGATAGGTAGGCCACGTTGAGAGAGAAATACATTGTTAGACGCCCTGTCAATTACAATTTTTAAAAAGTGTCATCTTTTATGCACGATTTGAGTTAATAAATAATAAATATATGTATTGTCTTAACCGATTTACAACCAAATCGGTGCAGAATTCTAGTAATTCAAGATGGCCGCTGAAAGAATGTTTTTTGACTTAATATTCGAGTTCAGCCCCCCTTTAACGTTCTACGATGTAAAAATATGCAGAGGGCTAAAATGTCAGACCTTGACCCAAACATGGAAACAGGTAGAGTAAAGCAAAGATAAGTGTAAAGAGTTAAAAACAAGCAAATCGCTGCCATTATTTTGAAAAATAATGTATTATTTTCACTATTAGAAATAAATTTATGTAAGTACTTTGTTAAGATTTCAGGTCACGTCAATAAGGAAAAACACACTCCGGTTTAAAAATACTCGTCTGCGTTTATTTACAATGGAAACAATTTACATGATGACTTTTTAATCTCTACCTAGATAAAGAACTGCTCGTCCCCCTTGATAGTTCTGAAATAACTGTTTTGCCCCACGTACGAAGTACAAGAAAGGCGTTGTATTTATAAAAAAGAGATCAAACCAATACAATAACAAGAACTAATAGAACCTGTGTTTACAGTCTATCGTACGCTCCATATACACCTTGGACAGAGCATTAGTGCGATTTTGTATGAATGGTATTGAAGCCTGGCAGCCATCTTGTATGACAAACTTTTAAAATGATTTGTATGCAAAGTGGTGCCTAATGAAATTTTTTGTGTTGTTGATGCAGTTATAACGGCTATAGCAGTTATAATGATATTTTTTGTTATTTGATGAGACAAGTAATGGGATATGTGATTAAAAAAAGAGTAGTTTTGGCATTTTGCATACATCTTCCCCTCACCCGCGACTTTAAATGTTCTCGAATAGCTCCGACCAGGGCTTTTTAGGTTCATGTTATAAAGTCGAGCCATGAAGTATCATCCTACCATATCACATGAACAATAGAAAAACTGTTTTACCATATAACCAGTGAAAACTATGTACGACGGCAGGGTTCAGTCAAGTTACAAACCTAATAACTTAACCCTTCATTATTTTAAATATGTTCACATATAAGTCCCAAACGACATTGAAATTGCCATGAATTTTAAGAATAGTTCCGAGGTATTTTAAATTCAATATAGATTTCTTATTTGTCGTAAAAAACACTACCACTTTAGAAACTAGATGAAATTATCTATCAGATATTTGTGTTTGAAAGAAACATCGAAATTCTAAACAATAAAATTTTAATATCTAACATGAAAAATGTTTTATAAAAAAACTTACCGAAACATTTTTACTCGAAACGTCCATAATATATACGTCCATATTTAGAAAACATTTTCCTTTTGTTTACAAAATTAAGAAGAAAACTATCACTTTATTTTTTATGCATTCCATACAAAAATATATATATTAAAAATGTATAAACATTATGAATTATTTTCAGACAAAGGAAATTATTTACATTTATTCATTTAGGGTAATAGTAGTCACCTTTTAAGCCTAATATTTAACATACTTCAACTGCTTGGTTTCAACAAGGTTCATCATAATAATGGTAATATTGCACAATTTTACAACTGACATGAAATATACATATTTAAGCGGCTTCATTTTAATATGATACCTTGATTCAGCCTTGCGATTACGAAATTGGCGCCCAACGAATATAGCCTTGATCGTAAAAGCCTTGATAGGCTCACAAATAGGGATTCATTGAAAGTGTAGGAAAATTTATACCAAAAAAATGTGTTTATTTAAAGGCCGGCGGTAAACACAAAATACACAAATATCAGTTGCTTCTTTAGTCACCCTTTGATAAGTAATTAGTTATTAACAAAGTGATGGATGGGACAGGCCCGAGTGATCAATCTAAAGAATGAAAGGTCATTGGAATGAGATGCTCCAGATTGGTCATTGAGGCAAGAATCATAATTTTATTTTAAATATCTACAGTGTCCGGAATTTAGTGGCACAAGCGGGAAAATGTTTAATCTACATCGCTTAGAGCAGTGCTCCGCAACCGGTGTGCCGTGGCACACTGGTGTGCCGTGAGCCGGACACAGGTGTGCCGCGGTCAAATTCAATGTATTTGACATTTTACAATATTTCATTATGTATTTAATACACAATCACAAAATATTTTTCATAATATTGTCTATTTTTGATTGTCTGCCGATACTGTTAAAAGACGTATTCACAATATATTAGGAATACTGATTAGAAAACTGTTATTGGCTGAAAAATTTGCGCTTCTGATCGACGAAACAACCGATATTAAAAATAAAGCACAGTTGATAGCTATTGTACGTTTCGTTGACGAGGATTTTATTTAAGAACATTATTTATTTTGTAAGGAGGTTCAAAACGAACTACCGATGAAGAAATTTTTCGAGTAACCGATGATTTCTTCAAAATATATAATATGAAATGGAGCAATTGCATTGCTGTTTGCACGGATGGCGCTGCGGCAATGACGGGTAGTAAACAGGGGTTTGTCTCTTGTGTAAAACAAAAAAATCCAACGTTACAATTTACACACTGCTGCATACACATCGCGAAGCATTGATGGTCAAAAATTTACCGGAGGAACTTTTGAACACGATGAATGAATGCATTAAAATCGTAAACATAATTAAATCCCTAGCCCTAAACTCGCGAATCTTTGGAATACTCCGGGCAGAAATGGGAGCCGAATATGAATTCTTATTGTTTTATACTGAAATTCGTTTGCTATCCCGAGGAAAAGTTTTGAATAGATTGTTTGAGCTTCGTCACGAGGTGCGTGAGTTTCTTTTAAATCAAAATATGCCCAAGCTATATCAGCACCTCGATTATAATTACTGGATAGCCAAACTTGCATACATGGCTGATATATTCGAGCATTTGAATGAACTTAATAACGAACTATGGCAGAAAGAGTTGCAAAAAGGATGTTTGGAAATGTACCAAATGACCATCCATAGTACAATTGAAAACAAACAATTTACTGTGGATCTGGCCCAACAACATTTAAGTATGCTTCAGCAGAAATTTGGTCAATATTTTTATTCCATTAATACGGAAAAATACGATTGGATTCGAAATCCTTTTGCAACCAATGCAATAAATTCTACAGAAGCACTGCCTCTAGAAATTCGAGAGGAATTTACGGATTTAAATAATGACATGACATTAAAACTTCACTTCTCCGAAGATCCATTAGATGTTTTCTGGATTTACGTTAAAAAAGAATATCCTCGCATTTCCGTCAAAGCATTCCATTTTCAACGACATATTTATGTGAGCAATGTTTTTCAACGCTTGTATTAATTAAAAATGATAAGCGGTCATGCTCAAAAGGTCTTAAAAGGACCAAGAACTTCGGGTTGCGCTGTCGAAAATCGAGCCGAACATAAAACTTTTGTGAGGTAAGTTTTTAGATTCTCACGGCCAAAAGCATTTTTGTTGTTTGTTTTTGGGGTGTTATGCCGTGTTGCGCTAACTCCTTCTTTAGCCGACGTTTCGGACAGCGTTGCAGTGTCCATCATCAGGGCAGATCCGGTAGATCCGAAGATGTGAGATGTGAGTTAGCGCAACACGGCATAACACCCCAAAAACAAACAACAAAAATAAAACTTTTGTGTTCATTGAAACAAGCGCAGGTTAATTTAACAATTAATCGCTCATTAATTTATTATTATTTTATAATAATTATTAAGATTGCGTAAAAATAAATATGTTAGTTATATGTATGTGTGTATACTTTTCAAATAAAAAACAAAAAATTACTGTAAAATTTGTGTATCAATTTAATACCTATATATTTTAGCTTTCGGTGTGCCGCGGAATTCTAGGAAGAAATTTGGTGTGTCGTAGGTGAGAAAAGGTTGCGGAGCACTGGCTTAGAGAACCAAAATAACATTTTATTTTTCGATCTAAGCATTTTGATTTCTTTGGATAAATTGAAACTTTGTTAATATTTTTATAAGAAAGATAGGGGTAAACGTAAACAATTAAATAATGTATTAAATCATTGAAGAAGAATAATACTAAAAAATCTAAACAAAACATTAAACAGTACAAGACACAGAAAAAAAAAATAATGGTCACAATGAGGAATAGAACCCTGGATCTGCGTCTTAACCAAATTGACCATTGGGACTTATTTATAACTACATACATCATCTTGCAAGAGATCCTATGTTCGAATCCTAGTCGTGACCGTCATCTATTTATTTTTTCTGTGTTTTGTACTGTTTTATATTTATTTGAGTTTTATTAGTATTATTTTCTTCTTCATTGATATATTTATAACATTGATGGGCTTAACATACAAAACAAGTTAAAAGAAAGGAGTTGTACATAAATAATGTATTTTTTAATTAGTTATGACGAATGTTATACGAAACAAAGTAAAGAAAAACTATTTTGACTTATACATGACTTCCTCCGGCGTCCCCGACTTCTTCTACTATTCACAACATTCTCTTTACACTTCTCACACGATCATACACGGTTTTATCACACATACGCCTCAGTGATATCATTTCCACACTTATCAGTCATCAGGGTAGGTATCAGCACTCCGTTGTGGACTGCTAGCCTCGCTTCTTCGGACATATTTTTGTTAGTGACAACCGCGTTCAGTCCTCCATTAATAGAGTTAGTTACCTTCATTTACCCTACTTTCAATATCTCTATCAGCCTTCCAATCTCTGGCAAACATACTTCCCAAATACACAAACTCATTCATCTGCTTCAAGTATTCATCATTCACGTAGGTACCTTACCTATTGTGAAGGGGCTTGTCAAGGCAGTTTTTTCTAATACAGGTAAAAATTAAATATTTGTTGGTTATTATAATAGAAGAATTTTTTAAAATTATTTTGTTGTTAAATCCTGAATTTTTATCAATCAAAATCGTAAGGAGTTTATCTAGTCCATTTTATATCAATTCCAACTTAGAATATAAAGTAACAAGAAAGTAGTTCAGGCGAGCCACTAACCCCACTAGCCACTACTAGCTGACAATATAGCACAGCGCTAGAGTAATACGGGGCGCGGCGTCGCGGCGCCGTTGCTGGGCGACGCCGTCTCTGACGTCAGAGCGCAGGCATCGACCGGCACTATGACGTCACGTGCAGTATCGCGGCTACTCACCTACACCATACATAAGCCAGACCGCTGATAGCACCATTGAAACCTCTCACTCTTTCTCATGGGCGACACATGCATCAGAAAGAGATATCACAACTTAAAATGGAACTTTTAACGGTAGAATCTACACATTGAATTTGTTTTATACCTATTCACCTTTTTTCTTGGTTACCAATAAATGTCAACCGTTGCTATAGGTATAAACACTGAAAAAAAATGGTCTGAATTATTATTGTCAAGTTTTTTATGTTGTTTTATATAATTCTGCATCGAACTTAATTAAGAAGAGACAAAAAAGTCAGAATCGTAACGACGTAAGTGAAGCAGCCGTGCACAAAAATATGCGACGCGTGGCCCTTGTGTATTGAACAGAGTTGCGGTTGAATTTGACATATAAAATCTCGAAAATAAAGTGGGAATATTAACGACAGAAGTGATGAAGTCGTGTAAAAACAATATTCGCCGCGCGGCCCAGTGTATTGGACGGACATACGGTCGACTTTGCCCTAGCAGGCCTAGATATTTTTTGTGGTGTTTATTTTAATTATTTCTGATGATTGTATTACTAAAATATCAAATGTTTCTAGAGGTATCCCACGGGAATTTACTAATTCATCGTCTAGAAAAATAAAATCTGGTACTACCGCTAATTTTACAGTGGGAAAACGTTTTAAAATATTTTATAACCGTTTTACATAAAATATTTGAATGGTGAGGTCCTGTTTTTATTAATCTTAAATGTAAATAACTTACATCCGTAGGGATCCCTCTAGAAACATTTGAGATTTTACAAGTCAGAAGGAGAAAATGCATAATTGTTTTTTATTTTTGGACATATACAACACACGTACAAACTGATTAAATGTAAGCTGTCGAAAATTAATAAATAAATAAGAGGCAGACCGCTGATGGCAACGTTGTAATCTCTTCTCTTTCTCAAATACGACACATGTATTAGAGAGTGACAATACAATGTAGCAGCAAATTTGTACATTATAATATGAAGTGCGAACAAACGGCTTGTTTAACAAAGATTTTCTTTGTTTAACAAAAATTTTGAGCGTTAGTCATGGATGTATGGTGAAATAATTATTTTTATACGATTTATTCAATTTATATAGGACGTGCGTTGAAGGGAATTATTCGAACATTTTTATTACCATGCTTGTGTTAACGATAGTGTCAAGTGTCAATAATTCTAGGTGATTAGAATTTTATTGCCCGACACTTTTCTTTTTGCTTTTATTTATGAGATACCGGGCTTTTAAACCCTCATTACGAAAGCAACATAATGTGGAGAAGTAAAAGGATATGTTAGGAAAAGATATACCTATTTCTAAAGGACTTTTTAAGGTTGTGTTACAATCATTTTTGAGTAATTCGACTCTAATGAAATGAAAATGCTAATTGAAATACTACATAATATTAAAAGCGGTTTTCAATTCATGCACCGCTTCTAGAAAAGTTACGTAAACCTTCGTGATTGATTGGAAGATTTGGTGTTGCTCTAAAGTAACTATACATTACTATAGATTCTTAATACGTATTACTTGAAAGGAGAAATCAAGAAGTAATAATCGAAAAAATCACTTAAATCGTACAATAGAAACACATAAATTTGTTTTTGACCACTTTATTTTAATTACACTCAACCAGTTTCAGAAATACCCTTCCATCATCGGGAGAGTGTTAAAACTAACTTATAAGATATACAATACTGATATATACATATTTCTAGGTGTTTGAGTGGGAGGTGAGCAAACGGGAAGGGGTAATTAAACGATTTCTGGGAAGAAAAGAGCGGTTTATTGGAAATATGTCCAGAATAGGCCTAAAATAAAATAAATATTTTTATTTTTTTAATGATAAACTAACGTTTATAAGACAAGGTTTTATGCATAGCATAAAGGATAACAAATAATTATAAGCAATAATTAGTCACCCGAAATACTAATACAAATTGAAAACATCTCCCGAGTAAAAATAAATGCCGCCAACGGGAATTGAATTGAACGCCAACCGAAATACTAATACAAATTGAAAACATCTCCCGAGCACGCCGTTGCATACACTCCTTGTCTCATTCACATTCATAATTCGTCTGATACATACTCTTCTATTATTCTAACTCTTGACATAGCCCGAAACAAGTAGCTGGTTCACCTGATCGCTGTTATTGATGACGGTAAAATTAGTTTTTGGATACCGTTGTTTATCAATTTTATAAAACGTTTAATAGTAAGGGGGTGTATGTTTAAGGATTGTATTACGACGTACATAATTGTATTTTCTTGTAAATAAATTACTAGAAAAAATAATTAAAATAGTTTTTTCTTGCAATATTTTTACACAAAAAAATAAGTGAATTCTTAGAACTGATATGCTCAGGTTTCAGATTTATGTAGAATACAATATTCAAAAATAAAAACATATTGAAAAAGTTAATAAAAACTCTAAAGGAAGTTCGTTTGTGAAGAAAAAAACTCTTGCGGGAACAGAAATTTAAACAACTTATCAAATGAGATTAATTTTCACTGACATTGTTATCGCATTTCAGTTGACTGACCTTTTTGTGTTTATTGTATATGTATGTGTCCGAATAAAGCACCTTATCACACAGCACACACACCTGCGACAATCTGTCAAAAACACACACTAAAACTTATATATTCAACACCATAGACTAAATACAATCGATGTTCAACACACATGACAATGTTAACACGATTCGGAATAATTCAATATCGTAGCCGAATGTTTTATGCGAACTGGTCGATGGTCGAATGTTTGATGTGAAAATCTCTGCGTGAATCGACGGAAGAATAACAACAAGCTGATACTATATTAAATCACGTGTTCGTAGAATAATGTACTTACTACGAATTCATGTCAAACAGAAAACAATCAATACAGAATTATCTATATCATTAATGGCATGAGGTATATTGAACATTTAACGAATTAATAATTGATAAGCTTTTAAAAAAAAAAAAATATTTACCCAAAATCATTATTTAATATTTTTAAATTCTTATTCTCTATATACTATGTAGGTGTCTACGAAATGTACTATGCAGGTGTGGGCGTCTACGAAATGTACTATGCAGGTGTGGGTGTCTACGAAATGTACCATGTAAGTGTGAATGTCTACGAAATATTGTATTTAGGTGTGAATGTCTACGAAATGTACTATGTAGGTGTGGGTGTCTACGAAATGTACTATGTAGGTGTGGGTGTCTACGAAATGTACTACGTAGGTGTGAATGTCTACGAAATGTACTATGTAGGTGTGGGTGTCTACGAAATGTACTCCGTAGGTGTGAATGTCTACGAAATGTACTATGTAGGTGTGGTTGTCTACGAAATGTACTATGTAGGTGTGGGTGTCTACGAAATGTACTACGTAGGTGTGAATGTCTACGAAATGTACTGTGTAGGTGTGGGTGTCTACGAAATGTACTATGTAGGTGTGGGTGTCTACGAAATGTACTATGTAGGTGTGAATGTCTACGAAATTTACTATGTAGATGTGGGTATCTACGAAATGTACTACGTAGGTGTGAATGTTTACGAAATGTACTATGTAGGTGTGGATGTCTAATTCAGATTTTCAAATATAAATGTTTTAAATTGCTTTATGTGTTATAGAAAATGATAAATTATTGTTACTAAGTGAAACAGTCTGAGAAAACGGAGAAAATTGAGTATTGCTAATTTATTAGAAATTTTTCAAATTATTCGTAATCCGGTTAAAGACGGGGTTGGTTTCCTGTTGAACTTTTAGTAAATCAAGAATGTCGGAACATTCCTGATTTACTAAAAGTATCGATCGATCGATAAGTATCGTGTTTGATGTCGGAACACGTGTTCACGAAAATTCGAATACTTTCGCATTTCGTCATTATATATTATCAAGGCAAATGCAAGAACATGTGTTTCGATATATTAGGAATTTGATAAAAAGATTATCAGGAAACGGCCTGCAATCCGGTTTTTAAAGGATTTCCATACACATTTTTATCCTTGTAGTTGAAAAAATCTTGTGTGGTAATGACATTAAAAAAACGTAAACTATTTATTTTATTACATATATTTCAGAAGCATACACTGCCGGTTCAGGTTCAATAGACCAACTTGGAATAGAAAAATTGCATCTAAATATTGATGGCACGATTTGCCGTAGGAAACGAAACAAATAAAATGGGAAATTCATAAATATGCATGTAATTTATCAGCACAATCAATTTATATTCCATTCATCAAAATAAAATTGAAAATATTTGAGTGTGTACTATTAATTATAAAGAGTGATTCACACTACACTTTGATAAACTATAAATAGTAATCCATGGAGACCGAAGTGGTATGTAAATGAATCACCAAATACTAATAAAAGTTTGTGTACCACCTACACGATCGAAATTCATGGGGATTTAATTGTGAATTTCATTTAAAAACATAAACGCTTTTTTCTGTATTTTTGGGTTAGTTATTACTAGCAGACGTGTACCTGGCGTTTCTCAGAGACTTTTCTCTACTTTTTATAAACATAATATGCATGTATTATATATATTGTATATAAAACTTCCGGAAGAAATTCTCTAAATGATAGTGAAAACCCCATAATAATCTGTTGCGTGATTTAGAAGAACTAAGCGCACAAACAGACAGACGCGGATAGCGACTTGATTTTAGTATAATAAGTTTCGATTGAAGTTGGCATAGAGTTGTTTAAATAAAATGTGTTGTTATTTAATTATTGATTTAAAACCACAAAGCGACTGCCTTCCTCGTAACTAACATGATTTTGTTTAATTAACAAAAATGGGTTCACTGACTGAAATCTTGCGATAGGTATAACTTATTATTTTATTATCTTACACTCGCGGAGCATGCGGAATTCAAGTGTAAATTTGTGCACTGTAAACTGGCAGATAAAAAAAGTGTTGCTGATAACCGGTTGAAGATACGGAAACCTGTTAAAACTCAATACGAACAAGTGTCGTCTCCACAACATTGGCTGGGAATTGATTAGGCGTCCGGAATGTCACGTCACTCGACCATAGATCAAATTGTATTATATCCTAGGCACTGTTGATAAACAGTTTCATAACGGATTCGTACTGTACCACCGTGTTCATGTGAAGATGTTCTGGCAATACTGTGTGCTACAGAAGTTACGTAGTTAACTGTGAAGATATTGATCCATAGATAATAGGAAATAACGCGTTATCCTGTGACGTATCAAATATCAATTGTGTCAGATGGTAGGAATGTCGACGTTTCGACGAATTAGATCTATCCCTGTATCCCTGAACCAAGTGACTGATGAATAATCTCAGCATTCCACTTTAACCTCCGTCGGCTCTCCACTATTCGAAGAAGTCTGTGTAATTATGATATGAAATAAATAGGTTATTTTTAGATAAAAAACCAAATAACAAGAAGACTTCTGTAAACCTTAACTTCAACATTTTTTGCAATGTAACAAGAGTAAACAAGTATAATTCATCGATATTCAAAGAACAAAAGAAGCCAGTCGTCAAATATTTGAAAACAAAAACAGATAAAATGTTAAAATGAACGATATTCGAGGAGTTTTTAGTTTCAGTTATGGTCTGGTGGTCATCAAAGAAAAAATGATGTATAATAACGTCAGAAAATTCAAAGCTATTGTTATGTTAACTAACTGTTAACCAACCAAGCAAGAGAATCTTGTGATGTTTTGATGTCGGTAAGAACTAACGAGGAATTTAAATCTATTTTTAATATCATTTCAATGCGTTTCCATATTGTCAATGTCAAAGCGGAAAGAGCAGCAAGATTTTATTAATCGTGATTTATTTTCAAAATATTCCGGAATTTGGATAAATGCCAGCTGGCGTTGGAGGTCTGGAGACGGGGGACAGGATTGACAGGAATGATAGACTATAAAAAATGCTGTTTGATTTGACAAATCGCCCTTGAACAACAAAATTCTAAACGTTGTATGCACGTGTTATCACAATTTATAAGACAATCTGGACTGTTTAGGCTGAACAAAGCCAAGTTTTTTTTAAGACGACGGTTCTTCCTCCCTCCCTTTAAAATTATTTTTTAAGACAACGGTTCTTCCTCCCTCCCTTTAAAATTTTCTTCCTACAGTCAAAGTCTGAGAGGAAAAACAGAAATTCTTCTGGGAAGAGTAAATTAAAAAGTTTCGAAAACGAAAAAAACGGTAGAAATCAGTCGCTTTGATATATATATATATCTCTTTATATTCATTTCAAAGAAATCATTTATTTCTTTGAAATGAATATAAAAGAGAAAACAGTCATTTGGACGTGGAACTGTGCTTGTCAAATTGGTTGGAGATTACTGGAATGTTTTTTTATGGAACTGTTCCATAAAAAAAACTTTTCGAAATGAAAATGAAAGAAAATTTCATCGTCTTGAACCGTTCAGTGCCATTATTTAATAATAAATAAAACATTTGTTGCACTTGAAATCATCGCTAAATGAGTCAAGGCCGACGAGAAATCTCGCAAGACGAGTTGGACCAGACTGCTTATTTTTAGGGTTTTTTTATGTCTGTGTTGCTTATTCGTAAACCTGCGGCTTTTACATGCTTTTATAATAAACTAGCTGACGTCCCTGGCGTTTACAAAGAGTTTTCGAAATCACACTAAGAGAGTGACAATTTCATCAATATCGGAATAAAACTGTAGATATGTATTAAAATCAAATTCACACCGCCCGCTCTGACATCCTCTTTATATAAATGCTAGCTAATGTGTTTCTTAACTTTCTTGGAAAAATGCAATAATGCCTCTGCTGCCAAGTTCTGTTGAAGTTATTAGGGACATAAAACGTAATACGTTCCAGAACATCAGGATTAGGTGCTAACCCAGTGGAGAAATGACTATAAGGCTAGTTAATTTATAAGTCAAGATCGAGATAATTGACTAATTAATAACTGGAATGTCAGTTGCGCCAAGTTGTGAAATAAGATCAACCTAATAAGAAATACGATGGCACGAATTAAATAATAGAAAATAATGATTATTATTGATGGTTGAATAGTTGGGATACAAAATAATTGATAATAGTAGGTAACTATTTAAGTTCCAATTATTCGAATGTCAACAAACGGACACTTGGTGACTTTAACCAGTTGGAACCAATTGACAGAAAACATTAATTAAAAATATTTATGAAGTTATGTAGCAATACAATGAAGGATGATAAAACGTTGTTATAAAAAATGGTACGTTTGGGTTATAGTCCACTATATGTTTTAGGGTTAAATTAGGTTAGGTTAAAAGTTTTAAGGAAATTAAGAAAACAATTTTTTTTATTTACCCAGATGTACCCAAAAACACATTTATTTATTTAAAAATATTTATTTACTTCAGAGTAGTGATGTAATGTTTGCTAACTTTAATAATCACCTACATCACCTTTCAGGCTAATTTGTTCGCTTTTGGGAATAATTCATATGGTCTGACAGAAATCGTTGTATCTCCCTTGTTGTTATGACGAGAAATGTGATCTAACGGTGTTAGAAAGAGAAAACACCACGCTCTATATTCAAATCTAGAAGTTAACCACAGTAGAATTCAAATGTGCACTTTTATGAAATCAGAGGTTCCCACCGCAATTTGAAAAAAAATAATGAGATTTCGTGATTTTTTGTTAGTTATTTGTATATGAAGCGAAAATAAGTGAGAAATGTTTAAAATATGATGACTAGTAAAATAAGCGTGTTTTATTTTTTTTTTCGTTATCAGTAATTTTGGATACATTATTTTTTACGTTTGCATTTAAATTTTAACATTTTATTAACAAACGTTTATTTCTAATAATAAAATTTGAAAGCGTAATTTCCTTTTCCTTTACCTTTACATCACCTTTCAAAAACAGTTTTCAGTTTTCGGATACGTTCAGAAATATTCCATTTATTTGGATTTAATTACAAAGCAGAAATACTCCGACCGTCTGACAGAATAGGCCTGAGACCTGAGGAGATTAATCTCTTCTGAAATTGTAATATCTATAAACAAAAGAACCATAAAATCAAAACTACAAACGTCGATTCTGAATAAATTGGTTTCATTTGAAAAGTACAAATCAAAATGCTTAGCTTTTATTTAAAAAATATACTGTGTTTTTTTAAAAATAAAATACCAGCATTTAATATAGACGGGGAAATTTGTGAAAAAGCTAAAGGGTTGACTGGAGTTAGTTAACAAGTCCTCATTACAGAAAACGTAATTATCGGCTTAGTTTATACAAATTATAGATTTAGAACAAAGTTAATAATCTCTTCTCTAAATATTACAAAACAAAGTCGCTATCCGCGTCTGTCTGTTTGTGCGCTAAGTTCTTCTAAACTAATCCATTGATTTTGATTTTCTTTATCATTTAGAGATTTTCTTCGGGAATGTTTATATACTCGCATAATACATGTATATTATATTTATAGAAAATAGAGAAAAGTCTCAGAACAACGATAGGTACACGTCAGCTAGTTACCTCTAATTCAAGTTAAAAATTGGCAATTTATCACAAACAGAAAGTGGAATAACGAAGCATTGATGCATTTTAAAAATGCTGTTCCAAGAAAACAAATTATTATGAATCTTATGATTAATTATTATGTGTTCAGCTTTTCAGCAGTTTTATTGGGAGATACGCAATACGGCCTAGGAACTGGATTTGGTAAGTGAAAATCTTTGTCCAAAGACCATTTGCATTTAAACAAAACACACGAGAGATGGGCATAATCGAAACATGTGTTTCGATTGTGAAAATATTGAATATTTTCATTATCAAAGCACTTCCATACTAAAAAAACATTATTCGAAACATTTTCAATCTAAAAACAATAATGGTACATAAACCTGACGCATTTAAATTTGTTTGATTGTCGTTCATTTGAATTTTTTTACCCTAAAAATAAATTCGCTTTGAACAAAAGAATTCAAAGGCCGAAAAATTGTCATATGTACCGATATTTTCGTTTTTTTTTAATGTCTAATTTTTTAAAGGTATCCGTTTTGTCGATGTTTTACGGGTATTTATCGAGTATTACATAATAGATGTAAGTTATTAGTTATAATCTAATCAAAGTGATATGCTATATCATTAGGCTATAAATAGCCTTTGAAGCGATTCCCCCACGAAAACGTTGCCATAAAAGTAATCGATGTATTATTATTAACGTACTTTCAACTTCGTTGTTCAAGATTATTTCGATTACTCCCATCACTATTCTGTTTTTTTTATATTTATATTAATAATACATTATGTACACAAGATATCGGGTTCGTGTGAACTTTAACAGAAATAAAAAGAATACGATCTATTGCGATGTAATTAATCGCGGGATTCTAATGCGATGCAGATTTATTTTCCGTTTGAGGAAGTCTGTCATGTTGTGTTCCCAAAATAATCAAATGTACTTTATTGTCAATACCGTTATTTATTTAAGGTAATTTTTTAATTATCACACCTGACAATTTGAATACAACAATACTGTTGTATTCAAATAACCAAAAAGGGTTGAATTCATATTCAATATTAATAATACCTCCAACTTCTGATATTTCCAATACATTCTGATGGCAACATGCTACATTAGCGCCTCCTAGCGACATGAGTTAAATTATTTTTTTTACTGCTGTAATAATTTATTACGACAAAAATTTATTTTATTTATTCTTTTTTTTTTGGGAAATCGAGAGTTTACATTTAATCAGTTTGTACATAAGTATTATACAGTAAAATAAAACCAATTGTGGATTTCCTCTTTGTGACTTTAACTGAGACAGCATAATATGGAATAAGTTATTTAAATTTGTGAGAAAGGATTATGAATTAAAAAAAATTATACTAAACAAAAGATTATATAAAACGAAAAATTTACAAAACAGTACATTTATAACCATAGAGAGAGGTTGTAGATATAAATCAAATCATAAAAGAGATATAAACAATAGAGACATAAACGTTATTCACAAACCATCAGAGAAATATTATTTTACGGACCTCTTGTATTTGGTAAGTTCGCAACTGAAAATATCAACCTTAGATAATACGCTATTGTAATTATTGCATGGGCTGTTCAGGTAAGAATTCTGCTTAGAGTTCGTTTTGCTTTGATCAACCCTGAACAGGACACAAGAGCGTGTTGAACGCGCAGGTACATTGAATGGAATCTTGTTTAGCAACTCTGGGCTTTGAATATTATTTTAATGGATTTCACGTGAAATATACTCTGTATTAATAAATAATATTTTGATTTCTATAATAAATTATAGAAATATAAAAAATAGGTAACCTACATACGACCTTACTGCTGTTTTTTTTTCAAATATATAAAAATAATATTAAAGCGGATATTAACTCTGACTTTGGTGGTTCAGAAATGTAATAAAATATTTTATAAATAAATATAACTATTATTTTCATTAATTCAATTTATGTAGGCCAATGAGGACAATTAATATTATAGTGTATTTATTATTTGTTTTAGTTAATTATTTATTTATTATTCATTCAATTCAATTTCCACATAATCGTGGGAATTGAATATAATTAACTTTATTGGCATCCTGAAAGACGACTTCTGAGTGTTTTTGTTGTTTGTAATTATTACATACGTAAACTGAACACACAGAACCTAATTTGGGGACATTTTTATTTATTTATTTTTATCAAAATACAGTTTGGGAAGCGCAAAACACCGCCACAAAGTAATAAATAATTTCAATTTGCTGCCATTGAAACGAATGTCAACGTAAATATGCTACACTAGCGCCTCTAGCGACCAGTTGCCAATATTTTACCGGAGTTGGACGTATTGTTAATGTTATAGGGTATTTGCTACCACTGCATATACATTATTACTATTCCTAACTAGTCTCTTCCCATTGAGAGCATTAAATTAAAACAACCTTACAAGCGAGTTTTTTTCCCCGACTGATTGCGATGAAATAATATGGTTTCTCGTTCGGAAGCAATCGATTTCATTTATAAATTATTGAATTCAGCTCCTCCCTTTTCAATGAATACCGTTTGTTCCCTCAACTTAAATAAAAATTCTTTGCTTCGTTAATTTTTTTAAAAAGAAAATCCATTTAATTTCAGGGTTTAGTAGGAAAAGGGGAATTAAAAAAAATACAATAGAATAAGGCCAATGAAGACGAAGACTAACTAAATATTGTAATTAAATCATCCAGTTTCGAAGTTCAGCCTGCCCATCAGAAAAAAAACAATTAGAAGACATTTTTGGAAGCATTCATTTTCATTGTTCTTTTATTAACAATACGTTTCAAAAAGCTTTGTGTTTTATGAACACATCTACCAGTGAGAGGTCTTGTGTTACTTACATGTTCAAAATATTTTCAAAAAAATTGATAGAAAAAAATGTTTCGTATGGTGTACATTAAAAATAAGAATCTAATCTAATGGTTAACATTTTCCATGACGACATAATAGTAACAAGGGAGATTGACCATGAACCATGGATGTACGACACCGTACGCACATGCCCTGCTTTCGTTTCTGACTGCACCCCTAACTAAGGCTTGAACTCGGCGACATTCGGCACGCTTCCATACAACATCTCCTTGTTTCTATTATCTATGATCGTGGCATACAAGGAACAACATTGAATTTGAAACAAAAGTTTTGGGTTCGGCGAAAACAAAGATATCAAACAACTAAATTTATTTAGAAAACCTATTATTTTTTGTAATATTAACCAAATCCGATATTGTGAGGAAGTACTTTCTTTAGTGGATTTAAAATGGATGATTATTTTCCAATGCCGTCAAAACTAACCTCTCATTAAACAGTACCGTGTATTTTAATTTTATTTAGTGTTAAGGTAAATGACTTAGTTTATTATTATTATTTATAACCCGATTTTCCCGGCGTTACCCGGGCTTTTCAAGAAATCAGAAGTAGACAGTGACTTTCCTCTTGTTTTGAAGGTCAGGTGTGCAAAATTTCATCAGACTTAGATTAAAAGTATAGATTTGTTTAAATCGTTTAAATCAAATCCACGCCGAACCTCGCCACAGACAATCTTCTTTATATAAATCGATTTGACTGCTAATTATTTTGTAAAACATAAGACTTATAATATATCGATATATCGAATAATTGACAGTGATAAAAATATTTTATATGGAAAAATAGAAACAGGTATCTATAAGCGATTTCAACACCTGCGCAAATAATAATATGTTCTTATTTATGCATATTATTATTTCGCGACAGGTAACGAAGGTAGGAACTAATCGATAATTATTACATGTTAGATAAGCGTAAAAAAAAACTCCGATGGTAAACACAAGCTTTGGACAGACACCACAAATACCTGGCAATAAAAGCGTTCAAAATTCTTTCACTCGATATGAAAAGTGAGGAAAATAAAAATAAACATTTCGGATTCAAAATTAAACGATGGATTAAAAAAAAAAAAAACACACACACATAATACGTAATACACAATACCATTACAATACGAATATCATTATTTTAAACAGACGATTATAATTGTCGATTTTTTTAATATTATAAAATTGTAAAATGGGGGCCTCAGCACGGGCAAAGCACCTAGTGATGCCTACATTACCAAATAACTTTTTAAACTATGTAAATATAAAATGGAAAATATAAAACCATTGCATTTATACCTTGATACTGGGTACATCTACTCTAACCGCTGTCAATCGGTTTTCTAATTCTAGAATTCGCCACAAGATGGCGCCACTTCCGTTGGCATTTCGCACTTGGACGGGCCCAGGCTACAAATAAATAAGCACAAACTCGACAACTAATATATACACAATATACACATCTTCGGATCTACCGGATCTGCCCTGATGATGGACACTGCAACGCTGTCCGAAATGTCGGCTAAATGAGGAGTTAGCGCAACACGGCATAACACCCCAAAAACAAACAGCAAAAATGCTTTTGGCCGTGAGAATCTAAAAACTTACATGTAAAGTTATTGTTCCTAAGAAAAAAGAATGTGTGGCAAGTGTACTTCTTTAAATTTAAATATGAAAAGTCCACCGATTTCATTATTATGTGAATTATGCATCATATTATTAATTATATTCTTGCCAGGGAATTTATTAATTGTAATTTTATTAGCATTTAAATTATACGCGAGGTACGCCCTTATGTCGGAAATGAAAATATCGTCAATAATGATAATTATGTTGCGCTTAATTTAATGAGGTGAAACTTAATGCATATGTGACAATAATTTATAGCGCCATTAGGGTGGATATTAACTTGTACTATAAGATTCTAATGTGTGAATCAGTGAAATTAGGGTGGATATTAACTTGTACTATAAGATTCTAATGTGTGAATCAGTGAAATTACACCTACTGGAAAGGAGAGAGAAAACTTTTTATTTTTATTTTAGGGAAATTAACAGCTACAATTACAATGTTATTGGTTTACACGTGTGTAATTTACTTAACTAAGAAATCAATTATAGATTTGCTCACTATACTGATGCATTCATTTATCATATATTATTATCTTACTATCATATATTTTTTTGTATTAAATAATTAAACAGTATATTATATATAATAATAAAAACAGATACTCCATAGTATATATGATTGTGTGTTATATCATTACATTTTATGTAGTTTGGTTTAATTGGTGTACAAGTGAATACATTTTTAATAAATTTTCAATAGAGATTTAATATTTATTTACGTAATAATTGAGGATATCTACACCACTGTCATTTTAAGTGCCACTGTCAGATGGAATTTTTTTTTTACCTAACCTAACCTAACCTAACCTACTTAACCCAGTTAATAAAGTTTTTGTTTCATCACTTTCCATGACTTTATATAAGTTTTTAAATATGTTATGAATTATCATGTTGATGATTTACCCGGTCACCATGTGTCATAATTTGGTTTGAATTAGTTTTTCATTAAAAATATTGTACGTCAAGAGTAGGCACTTTCAAATCATCTGTTTATGTACGTCATATATATGAAGGGTTTACAATCCTGCTATCCCGCGGGATTTCATCAAAACTTGATCCCGCGAATTCCCGGGATTTCCATGTGCGGGATTTGCGTGATTGTGGGATTAAAAAATACTAAATTTACACCAAAAACAAGCACACACCTTCTGGATGACAGTCCCACCAACTAGTGTGGAAGCAGAGATAACGTTTTCCGCTGCTGGGCTGCGGTACACCAATGTCCGATCATGTATGGGTGACAGAACTCTCCATGGTCTATGTTTTAACATAATAATATTATAATATATACTGACAGATTAATTTATCGACAAATTACAGAAAGGGAAACGGTCACGCCCCGCTCCGCTCAACTGGGTTTGTTCCACATTCTCCGATGGGTTAGTCCAGAGGTTACCAAAGTGGTCTATATGGACCCCCAAGGGGTCGATATCGGCTTGCTGGGGGTCTATGTCAGCGACAAAAAAAATTTGGGGATCCACGAGATTCAAATGCGGGTACATACGAGCGGACCCCCATTTACCTCAAGTCAACATTTAGGAGTTCCGTAAATGACACAATAGACCTAACACAAATATAATAGACCGAGAATATTTCGTAAAGTTGTTAATTGAGGTATATAAATAGAGTCGAATACGTTCCTTTTCTCGTCAGAATTAATATATTCAATTGGATATATTGCACATTGGAAGCTGCGAATTTTCCAAGTTCCCCAACTTGTTTTTGAAAAACGTCCATGGTAATAATGATGTTCAACATTTAAATGCACTTCACACAGGCTTGCACAGTGTAAAGACAGAGGAACTATACCGACACCCGGTTGTTGCACAGGCAAGGGAAGGGAATCCTTTTACGAAAAAAAAATTATTATCACATGGAACGTTAATAGTTTTAGGAAAATTCAATATTCGGCAGTCTCGGGAAAAATGTTTTTGGCAAGTGGTCTACGGGGCAAAAAAATTTGGGAACCTCTGGGTTAGTCTATCAATTTGGATGTCAAATTATTATTGTTTCGGTAGAAAATGAAAAAATCTGTCTTACAATGTATTTAAATTAGTGACTGATGAAATTGTATAGTAATGATTGGGGACGCATTATGTAAAATAATGTACTGTCTACGCATTGTTTATGTAGGTGCTCATTAAAGAGAGACAGACTAGATCAGGGCTCTTTGTGCCCCAACAAAGGGTAGGTCTCGACCTTTGTCTCGTCATAATGCCAAAGGAGATTGGAAGGGGGAAGGTTATATTCATCAATCATCCCTGACGCACCATCACTTAAAGCCTACCTTACAAAGCATACCTTATTAGGTAATCTGTCTGTTATCAGTGCTGGCATTTTTGATCAATCAATAACTGTAATATTCGAGACTGTCAATAAATAGGTAGTCAACTATTGAAATTGACGAGCGACTGCTCTAAACCATTGAGATATAAGTATAACCGCTATGATTAACCACGACGTAAATAAAATTAATAATACATACTCGTAATTAATTAACCAGCGTACTATAAAATAACTTATAAATTCAAGTTACCAACAATCAACTTATTAATAATTAAGTCATTATAATTCACAATTAATACTCTAATATATATTTTGATAAATTGTGAATAAATTATTCATGAACATATTATATAATAAATGAATTAATTATTAAGACTAAATGATTTAGAATAAATGATTTAATTAATTGATGAACACATAATTGGCTAAAAAAATTATTAATTCTTACTTATATATAAATATACTAAACAATTAAATAGTATGTAAAAGAAATTCTCAGGTAGATGGATATATACATTATATATATTATTAATTGTGTAGTATGGATAATATGAGGTAATTATAAATATATTACAAGGTGTGTTTTAGTGCAGTCAAGTGGTTACGGTTTCAGTCTGAAATTGATGTAATAATAATATTGAACAATTTATATAGCGCCGCTTTTGTGAGATATCACCTCAGGGGCGGTATATATACTTCTGATTTGGTGACCAGAACTGAATAGCTAGATATTCTCCATCTTCCTCTTTCCCATCTCCTTCCTCTCCCCACTACCTTCAGCCTCATTACATACGATTGGGGATGCCATATTCTCACCAGCTTCAGACGGTTGGGAGTAGTTGGGACTCTTGCAGGTATCACATTTAAAAAAATAAGAACAGGTAATTACTGATCTGAGTGTTTGATTGTTAAATCCGATAGGCCTATAAAAATGTCTACATAGTATCTCACATAAATATAATAAATTTAAACTAAACATTTCAGAGGTATGTTCCGAGTCAGTAAACCGCAAACGGAAACAATATGTATGACTTCTTATAGAAGTATAATTATTTCAAGTGTGCGCTGAATGTAAACCTACTCAAAGCCAAATATTGCTGGCAATCTCTTGGCACATCCATCCCTTTCTAACTAGACATTTCCCTCCCGCTTTTCCCGCAAAGGAAACATTAAGCGGGAGCGGGACGGAGCAGGTTTATTTTTCTGTTCGTCTCGTTCTCTCCATGCGTCACAGGCGCGCACAGAGTGAAATATTCGAATCGCGTGCCAATTTTTTTTCACGTTTCGCCTGTGCGCCGGTTGCGGACTATTTTAGTCGTGTCATGCCGTTGATCGCAAAACGAGTTAACATGCTCTCAGCGCGTTTACCAACTAGTTGCATCGACAAGAGTAGAGGTAGGTTATGCACTTTGGAAGACGTAATAGAAATTAAATTAGTCTTGGCGGGAATATAACTATGTATTTTCGAACGAAGAATAAACCGACTTGCAGACAGCACAATGGGGGTATTTTTACCAACTAACGAACTAACCATCACGCCGTTTCCACGCAGGGTAGGCAGAGAGGACGGACCGCCAAACAACTAGATCTTGGCACACACTCCTTGCTTAATTCACATTCATACAACGTCGCATACATACTCTTCATTTATTCTCTACTAGAGTCGGGCCATCTCTTGACATGAAAATACCCTATTCAAGCGTTCAGCAACTACTTACAACTAAATTAGGAATATTGTAATAAATGTTCCCAATTGGCACTGTTTAAGACGCCAAAGCATGTTTCACTTGAATACATTTAAAAATGATATTGCCTATTTTAGCCCTCCGACCCAAATGTGTCGACTATATAATAAGATTGAGTGTGCTGAAGTAGACATTTTCGTCGATAGTTTATATGGATTCAGAAAACATGTTCTGCATTGCTAAAAAAAATATTCCACTGATTATATTATGTATTACTTGCATATATATATATTTCTGTCTCTGTTGTCTCTTACTTTTCTGTACTATTTTACTTTCATATAATTTTATAATTTTTTTTTATATTTTAATCTTTATTTAGATACATGCAAATTAATTTATCCTATTTCTAAGTAGATTTTTGTAATTGTTGTACCTATTTGTGTATTCATTGAGTTTTTATAACTAGATTGTTTCAAGTGCGATCGTCTGTAAAAACACAGTATAAATAAATAAAAAAATATATTCAAAGAAGAAGTAAAGAAAATATTCGCTTCAGAGTGGGCTTCGTTATCCTTATTTTAAACAACAATTTATTCTATATTCAGAAATAGAATGACATGTAGAAAGATGAAATGGTCAATTACCAGGACAGTAAATTTATTTATAATGCGATTCTTACGACACGAACGCGACTTATGACTAATTAAAACTAATAACTTCGTCAATCGAATGTATTAAATGTCCCGAGTTCGGAAAATTCCTATAAAGTTAATAAAATCAATTGCACAACTCGCTTATCACAGTCTAATCCTCGTAGTATTCATTCTTACTGTTTAGGATTTAAAAAACTAAAAAAGTGAAACTATGGACTTAATAATGTATTATTATTATAGCCCGAGTTTAAGATGAAAATAACCATCATTTGAAATTGGAATTATTAATTATTTTTGTTTTATTTTTTTGAATAACTTAAGTGTTTCAAATATTCGTTTAGGAATCGCTAATATTGTCTTAAATAATTAAATATTACAATTTGTGGTTTTACTCATTAAATTATTCCAAAAAATAAAATATTCATCCAACACTTGTAGATAAAGTCAATAGATGTCGCACATCAAAAATAAAAAATAAGATATATTTATCTAAGACACTGTCTAGATTGCATTTAGTTCGAGTTGAATATTGCGATCATACATAAAGATAGCAGGCAATAAAAAAATGCGCGGTGAGAAAAATGAAGGCAATGAAAAAAAAAGAATGGTACAGTTAAATGTGACCGAAGGAGGTAGGATTCCATCAGCTCGGTTGGTAGAGCGTTTTCCGGCAAGGCAAGTCTTGGGTTCGAGTCCTAGATGCGGTCGCATCTTCTTCTGATTTTTCTGTTTCAAATATTCGTTTAGGAATCGCTAATATTGTATTTAATAATTAAAAACATTTTTGTGTTTAATTCGTCAATCTTCGTTTAAATTTAATGTAAATCAAATTTAATAATGTTGTTACTAACTTCTGCGAGTATTTTAGTTTATTATTATTATTGTGACAGCTGTTTCGGCGTTCAAGGCCATTTTCCAACTGCGGTTAGGCCACGTTAAGACGACTTTTTTGTATGGTTCTATTTACCCCCGCCCAATTTTAATTTGTATGATGTCTTAAATGATTTATTACCGATTACGATTTACTGAAAAGTAAATGTTTCAATAGATTCTCTATTACCACATTCTCTGTTTAATAGACTGCTATCAGCTTATTTAAATATGTTATATTGTTTAGGTCTTGTGAACATACTGAGAAGTGGGGACTAAATGATGTTCCTTACTTTATTAACCAAATTATTGTTATATTAACAACGGACAATTTTTCCCATTGTGATTAGAATGAATTAAATTATTTTAAAAAGTGATGTTTAGTTGTCGACAGCACTGACTTTGTAATTAGGCTGTTGCGCGCCCAGGGACTTGTATTTCTCTATGACGCACAAAATCTTCAGACGGAAACACAATTCATGTAATAATGAAATATCAGTAAGTTTCTTGTATCTATTTTATTAATTTTAATTATTTCCTCGGTTTTTACTAGAGATTCCCGAGAAATTAAAATACTCTCTCATTATACACGAGGGCATTTTGGCACTTTTTAAAGGCGATTTACTTAGATGTGACCTGACAGTTTAGTACTAAAACTACGAAAATCGAAAGTACTCCAATTGACGTAGTTTTTGCTTGCCACTCTAAGATTTATACAGCGCGTCTATACATATTGAAACGTCATTGATAGCATGTATATGTATTCCCTCAGTAACGTGTTTAAAATTATATATTATTTGATCAAATTTTTCCTAGACTAACGATTTCACTAAGGTCTATTTGCTATACACTTGTTGACTGCAAATTTAAAATCAATTGGGAATAGATTTAGCTGTAAAATGAACTCAGATTAACAAGTATATTAATTATTCATGATATTCTAAACAGTTGACATTCTCCCATTTAGTCCCCACTGGATATGTGAGTACGTTTCGGCACAAAATTTTTATTGATACAAGGTAAATCCAACTTTAGCGGAAAATTCAGTGGGCGGGGTAAATTGCCAAGACCTTTCTGCCGAACACACACAGAAATGTATAACCTTTGGCTGCGTATAAAAGGTGGAAGGTTCCACGTCAAGCTTTTCGAAGTGAGTTTTATTATAGATTGCTCAGCGGAAGGTCGTGAAAATTACGCATTTAACGTAAATATAGCAACAAGGTATTTTGGCGAAATGAAACAAGATTAAATATGATTTAAGATTTTCACGGCCAAAAGTATTTTTGTTATTTGTTTTTGGGGTATTATGCCGTGTTGCGCTAACTCCTTCTTTAGCCAACGTTTCGGACAGCATTGCAGTGTCCATCATCAGGGCAGATGTCTTATTTGAGGTTGTGTTGAAATGTGAGCTTAAGTATGAGGTTGTGATACCGTGTTGCCAGCTCCAACCCTCTGAGCTAACATTAACGTATCATTTTTTTTTTATTTTATTTTTTTTATTTAAAGTGGTTTTCTTCGTTTAGCTCTGGTGTATCCGTCAATTACCGGATACCAAGAACTATTAAGCTTAGCTCCATCGTCTCTATTAATGTTTACGGGATTTTTATGAATTTCAATGGCCTCCGTAATCAGCCGTGCTCTATAAGTTTTCGGTCTCCCCAGGATTTCAGGAACAAATCCAAAGTAATGCCCGGTGTCAATCAAATGCTCGGCAATTGCCGATTTGTCAGGGTGGCCGAGTTTACAAGCTCTGAAGTGTTCCGAAATTCTTTTGGAGATAGTCCGCTCTGTCTGGCCTACATAGACCTTGTCACATCCGGAACAGCTGAGTTTATACACTCCATCTGTTTCCACGCGACCCGAGCGACCAGAATATGCGAAGAACATAAAATCGGAGCGGAACTTACGAAGCTGACCGATGCACTGGAGCGTAACGGCTACCCAGCAAGTCAGACAAGGCAAATCATAAGAGCCAAATCTGCACCAAACGAAGACAGAGTTGAACAAGAGTCGAAAGGCTGTGCCTTCCTGCCTTATGTGCACAATGTGACAGACAAAATTGCCAAGCTTTTGAGAAAGGAAAATATCAAGACTGTCTTCGGAACAACAACAAAGATACAGGACTTACTGAGGTCTGCAAAGACTAACGGCCGTTCTTCCCAATCCTACTGATCAACTACTGAGCCGAAATTTTGGCTCAACACTGCTCAAACGCACAACTATGCTCTTTCCAACGGAAAAGTGACAACTGAGTGATCAACCAATTTAAGGAAGCCAAACTACTGGATTAAGCTTGCCTCAGTAAATGACTACTTATAAAAAGTGTCAACAGAGTGAAACATATTTGCGAGGCCAAGGCACGGTGGCATTAAAGTCAAGCTAATACTTTATTTTTAAGATATTTCAAACGCTTAACTATTAAATATCGGTTTACGTATTACAGTACTTAAAAAAATATATGCATTAATAATAAATACAATAATTAATTCTTCAATGTTAATTTAGCATTGAAAGTTTTAACTTTGATGTCATTTTATTGTCTATGAAAGTGGGCATGGCCACTTAAGATAATCAACAGTAAAGATGTTTGGAAACAGGCGAATCGAATGTTACTGAATAAATCACTTGGCTGATCGGACCCTGAGATTGATCGTTCGAAATGTTGGGAACAACGGCCGTAAGTTTCCTCTGGAAACAGATGGAGTGTATAAACTCAGCTGTTCCGGATGTGACAAGGTCTATGTAGGCCAGACAGAGCGGACTATCTCCAAAAGAATTTCGGAACACTTCAGAGCTTGTAAACTCGGCCACCCTGACAAATCGGCAATTGCCGAGCATTTGATTGACACCGGGCATTACTTTGGATTTGTTCCTGAAATCCTGGGGAGACCGAAAACTTATAGAGCACGGCTGATTACGGAGGCCATTGAAATTCATAAAAATCCCGTAAACATTAATAGAGACGATGGAGCTAAGCTTAATAGTTCTTGGTATCCGGTAATTGACGGATACACCAGAGCTAAACGAAGAAAACCACTTTAAATAAAAAAAATAAAATTAAAAAAAAATGATACGTTAATGTTAGCTCAGAGGGTTGGAGCTGGCAACACGGTATCACAACCTCATACTTAAGCTCACATTTCAACACAACCTCAAATAAGACATCTGCCCTGATGATGGACACTGCAATGCTGTCCGAAACGTTGGCTAAAGAAGGAGTTAGCGCAACACGGCATAATACCCCAAAAACAAATAACAAAAATGAAACAAGATTATTGTAGGTACCTCGTACCTACCTACAAAGTTCATACCGCTGAGCTCCAATGTAACATATATTTTTCGGAAGGGTTGTAGGCGATACATCTTTATTCAGTACGACAATATAATTTTTCCGTTGAATTTTACGCGCCGGTTTAGCATTGGTATAGGAAATCTGAATTCCCGTCGTTGGTTATTTGGGAGGAAACTATACTAATCGCGCCGTGTAATGAATCAAGTTTTTCACTACTTCGCCGTGTAATATTTACATCGCGTTTAAGACCCCGTAGTAAGCGTTCAAAGATGGTTTGAAAGGGAGATATGTAAATACGAATGTTAGAGGGAGCGCGCTTATATTAAAAAAAAAAACGATAATAATTAAGCGAATGTGCAGAAAATATTTAATAAACAATGACTCGTTTGAAATACATCAAAAATCTCTCGACAAATACTTTAGTTGCATTTAAAGGTACACGGTTATTTCATACCTATAACATATCAAATAACAGAACAAAGCGTGTTTTTAATAATTTTCGGAGCTTACTTTGCTTGAGGGAATTTCATATAATTACCGTTTCGGCAATACGTGTTTTTAATAATTTTCGGAGCTTACTTTGCTTGAGGGAATTTCATATAATTACCGTTTCGGCAATACAAATATATGGATATTATCTTCAATAATAAAATAAAATTAATAATAAAAAATGGGTATAAATTAGGAATGCGCGGGCTTAAAGTAAGAAGAAGAATGTGTATTATGCCTGCTCTACACGACCTTTTAAATTTTTCTTAGGGGTGAGACCCGCGTGAGTGGGACCGAGTGCTAATCTATTCACTGATCTTGGTAGTGGCTGTAATAGCCCACAACCACCCCCACTACATTACCTTTCCGGTGATAGTTCATCTCGTAACCAATCGGTAGCGAGGACCGGTGTTCTTCGCGTAGTCTCACGTACAGTGTAGAGCAGGCATTATGATATTCCTTTTTTTTTTAAACTAATGAACTCATTAATTAAGCGACCAGAGAGAGGTCGTTCGAACGTCGTCGACTATTATCCTCTTCCTTCTCACACGTCTTGCATGAACACGAATAAGACAGAAGATACTAGAACGATGAGGTCACGTACAACCTCTCTCTGGGACAACTATAGCTCTAAAAAAATAACATTTGGATATCAGTTTACTTTGCACCCTTTTTCTAGAAGGTTATCATAAATATATCGCTTCGTTTTATATATATACTCGTATATGTAGATGGGCATAGTGGCACCGAAAACTCAACAAACAATAAGATTCGTACAAATACTATAACTTTCCTAACTAATATTGATGTACACAAAGAGTGAAAGGATGAAATGAATTAGACCATGTTGAATAAACAAAGCTTTGTTTGAGAATAACATTAAGGCACACCGGAAGTTGGTCCCCGGGGCTTCCGACTGTTTCCGGAAATTGTCAGCCAGAAGGTTCCCGCAATTAATTCAACTGTCAATATCAAATAGTAGAACAATCCTAGACAATCAAAAATAAGATAAAGCACTGTGGTGAAATTATCAAAAAAAAAATTGCATTTGTGCAAAAATGACATAAAATAATTTCGACTTTGAAAACATTTTTCAAAAATAATTTTTTCTATATTTTATTATACTAGCTGTACCGCGCCACGCGTTGCTGTGTCTCAATCTGTCTGTGCAGATAGAGAAACAATAGTGCGTTTTGCTTTCACGTCCACAAGATGTCGCAGTTTTTTTTAAAGCATGTTTTTTATCTGTCACAGATAAAAACACACGCGCATTCGAATGCAACGTTGAATAAATTTCAAAAGCAATCGGTGAAGAAGTTTCTGAGATTCAAGATTTGGAACAAACGAACATTTATATAATACAGGGTTTTCCAATAAGAGATGTTATTTTGAATAGCCCGCTATTTCGGTAGATGTTACTTTTGAAGATGTCATTTTTTGACATTTGACAAGTAGAAACTACGCCATTAATAAAAATGGAACGATACACGCTTCAACAACGCATTGAAATTATTGAAATTCACTTGAGTGAATCAAATGCAAATCATCTTGAGTGATGAGGACTATTTCCACCTCGGTGGCTTCGTCAACAAGCAAAATTGTCGCATCTGGGGCTCGGAAAACCCAAGAGTTATTGTTGAAAAGCCTCTCTATCCTCAACGTGTGACTGTTTGGTGCGGTTAATGGTCCGGCGGAGTCATTGGACCTTACTTTTACGAAAATGAGGCTGGAGCAACAGTTACGGTGAATGGATTGCGCTATCGAGAGATGATTAATGATTTTTATTGGCCGGAATCGGATGGTATTGATCTGGACAACGTTTACTTTCAACAAGACTACGTGCCACACAAGCAACGAAACCATTGATCTTTTACGATTGTATATCAAAATAACACCTCTTATTGGAAAACCCTGTACATTATGATATACCAGTAAACCCGGCAATGTCTTTCTCCATCTTCTCTGACATCTTCCACGAATCCCTGCCGTATACCACAATGTTACTGTTAAAAACTACATTACACTGACATTAATTCGAATTCCTATCTTATTCCGGTGTAGAGATATTGCTTTAAGTATTCTTCGGGCGCCCCCGACTTCTTCTACCATCCAAAACACTTCTCAAAACACTTCTGGCACTAATACGAACAAACTTTGAAATTTTTAGCGATATCGGTCGACTACTTTTCGAGTTTTGCCAGCACAAACATACGCAGGCTAAATTTGTATATACAGGGTGTATCGGCACTAACCCGACAAACTTTAACCAGCTATTCCTTAGCACATTTGGAGTAAAAAATGTTATGTACACTTTGCTGTCCGGTAACATTTTTTTTCTTTTAAAAACAAAAAATAAATAAAATTTCCACACTCCGCTACTGCCCACAGTATAGGGGTAAAATAATTGGCAACGCCACGCTACTGTCATCTCTTTCACACATATTCTGTCTCAAGTCCCGTGTGGTTCCCGCCACCCCGTCTCGTATCAGTGGTCAGTGCTGTTTTGGGAGTTCGCATGTCATCAAGTTTCTAGTTTCGTTTTTGTTTTGTTATCTAAGTTTTTACTGTTGAAATATGCCCCTCAATTATCCACCTGCCGAGCAAGCAGATATTGTTTTTGTTTATGGATTTTGCAATGGAAATTCACGAGCAGCCGTAAGGGAGTATCGCATGAGGTTTCCTGGAAGACGCGTCCCACACCATGCTACCTTTGTCCAGGTTTGTACCCTATCAATTGTTTATTGAAACTATTTACATTCATTGATAATGCCAAAAAGCGCTTTTGAAATTTAAACTGGGAACATTAAAAACATAACAAGGGGCCACCAACTTTAAAAATGTAAATTGTACTTTAGGTGATTTGTGTTCAGTGGTCACTAAACGGCGTTTTAAAAAGTTAATTAATTTTAATCTCTAATAAATGCATCATTCACTGCAATTGAATTCACTCCCTTTCTCACCATGGGATTATTTAAATTACTTGAATTCAATTTCACCCCTGTGAATCCAAGATATCAACCGTACCTAGTTAAGAAAATTATAATTTAAAACACTTTGTTATACATTTTACTATAAAAAAATGAAATAAATGAAGAGAAAACGTAAGTTTTCTGATATGTGCCTAAAATAAGTGTTCTTTAAAAATAAAATGAGTGAAAAAGCCCGCGATTGTTTATTTGACATTATTACTGAGCTGAATAATAAAAGCAGTTGTTATTTGTTGTTTTGTTTCAGATGTATCAACAATTGCGTGACTGTGGCATCGGACGGATTGAAGGCGCCGGCGGAGGACACAACATCGTTCCTGTGGCAGTTGAGGAGAGAATCCTGAACTTAATTACCGAAGACCCCACGCTGTCCGTGCGTCGGGTCGCTCTGATGATAGGACACAGGGAACACATGGCGGTATGGAGAGTTCTGAAGAAGCACGGGCTCAAACCTTTTCACTATAGGCGCTGCCAAGGCCTCATGGAGAATGACCACTTTTCCAGAGTCGTGTACTGCAGAAGAATGCTGCATAATGTCATAAGAGATGCAGACTTCATGAAAAACATATTGTTTACCGACGAAGCACAGTTCACTAAAACAGGAGTGCTAAATGTGCACAACTTGCACCATTGGGCTGAACAAAACCCCAAGCTTGTTCGGGAGTCGTCGAGCCAGGACAGATTTTCCATCAACATGTGGGCAGGAATCCTGGGAAATCAAATACTCGGTCCAATCGAGTTGCCTCCCAGACTAAATGGACCGATGTATTTGGAGTTCTTACAAGTGCAACTGGGCGAGATTCTGGAAGATGTGAACCTCGAATTACTACGGAGAATGTGGTTCCAGCACGATGGAGCCCCACCACACTATTCGATTGCCGTGCGGAACTACTTGGATGTCGAGTTTCCTGGTCGTTGGATAGGCCGTGGAAGTCCGGCCATTGCTTGGCCACCAAGATCACCCGACCTGACCCCCCTGGATTACTACCTGTGGGGGGCTCTCAAGGAAAAAGTGTATGCTAAGCCAATAGCCTCAAGAGAGCAACTGCTCGAACGAGTGATGGAAGCCGCTGCAGAAATTAAAGCAAATCCTGCAAACTTAAATAATCAAAATATAACAAGACTACACGCTTGCATCGAAAATAATGGTAGTCACTTCGAACAAATGCTCCAATAAAAAAATTAACATAAACTACATGTCCGCATTTTCATTTATTATTTATTGGTAAAATTCTCACAATGTCATTCATTTACACATCAATATTACCTACATATCAATATTTAATAAAATCTGTAGAAGAGTATGCCCGTCGGCATTCAACAAGTTTTTCGACAAGTGTGTCGAAAAGCGTCTTCTCTCTTTCCTACACACTAAATATTAATGGTTAAAAATGAGACGACTGATGCTTGTAAGCGCGCCAATACGTAAAAACAACGAAACTCGAATAAGAATTGCCAGGTGGGTTTTTTAATCGCTTTAATCTGACTTTAAACAATAATTAAACACGTAAAAATTATTTAATATAATATTACAGTACAGTACTTTGAACCTTCGCAATAAATTTATTTGATTTTAAGTTTAGTTTGTAGAACTCCATTTCAATTTAGAGATTTTTTTTATTTTAACAGTCTTATTAAAAAATTTATAAAAACAGTGTGTTTATAAACAAGTTCTGCTAGTTGTAATTATTATTACGCGTGACAGCTGTTTCACCTTCTGACGGCATTATCAAACTTTGGTAAAGCCACTTACAGACGACGTAAGTGATAACTTTCTTTTTTTATTATTCTGGCTTTATTGATTTCCGAGTAAATTGTCGTAAATTATTATTTGCTAATCCCAATATTATTTGCTAATGCTAATAATTAAGTGAAATTTTAAACAATGCAATAATAGGATTATTGCATTGTTAATTTCACTTAATGTCGTTGGTATTTCCAACTGATGACTCAGGGGTTTATTTCCCTGAATAATTAAGTATTTTGGGGTCTAATTATTATGCATTTCATTACATCCGATAATTTAAACAATTTTTATGTTGAATTGGGGTAAGTTTTATGGCTAAGGGAAGGAGTGGAAGGTGAGGAAGTACCTGGATATTCAGATCTGGTCACCAAATACGGCTAGTCATTTCAAGCAACGTTTAAATTCTAAACCTGGATATTCAGATCTGGTCACCAAATACGGCTAGTCATTTCAAGCAACGTTTAAATTCTGAACCTGGATATTCAGATCTGGTCACCAAATACGGCTAGTCATTTCAAGTAACGTTTAAATTCTAAACCTGGATATTCAGATCTGGTCACCAAATACGGCTAGTCATTTCAAGCAACGTTTAAATTCTGAACCTGGATATTCAGATCTGGTCACCAAATACGGCTAGTCATTTCAAGCAACGTTTAAATTCTAAACCTGGATATTCAGATCTGGTCACCAAATACGGCTAGTCATTTCAAGCAACGTTTAAATTCTGAACCTGGATATTCAGATCTGGTCACCAAATACGGCTAGTCATTTCAAGCAACGTTTAAATTCTAAACCTGGATATTCAGATCTGGTCACCAAATACGGCTAGTCATTTCAAGCAACGTTTAAATTCTGAACCTGGATATTCAGATCTGGTCACCAAATACGGCTAGTCATTTCAAGCAACGTTTAAATTCTGAATTAATTAATCAATTACGAAAAAGCGTGGGGTTAAGAATATTTTTTTTAAATTATAGTTGTAATTTATTGTCGATTTTTTAAAAAAATTGCGATATTTTAAATAAAATTTAATAATTATTGTTTAAATAAATTAGCAATCTGGCAGCATTCATTTGCAGGTGGTCAATCCAATGCAGTCATGACGTTTGTGTGAGTGCTTTCCTTTGTCTCAGTGTGTTGCGCAGCAGTTTTATATGAACCGTTTTTTGATTCATCGGGATTGTTTTTAAAACTATACATTCTTTGTACCTTCAAATTAGTGGAAATAAACTTAAGTGTGTCAAGCTGCTCGTTATATTCCGGTAATTCTGGAAGGCTTTTAACATAAGCAATAATATTCATAAATCACATTCCGCGAAGTTGTAAATAACTAAATTTATTAAAAAATATACGTTGTAGGATAGCCTAGCAAGTAACATTTTGACAGAGCACTTACGGTGATTTAAAAAACAACGGCGCTGTTCAAATAATCCAATTATTATTATTGATAAGTACCTAAGTGAGGAAAATTGTTTTTAAAAGTGCTCAGAATTATTGGACTTCGATTATAAATTCAGGAAATCTACTAATTAGTTTCTTAGTTTCAAAATTAGACTATTTAATACGTGAAACGCGTAAGAGGTGAAACCAAAGCATTCCAGAGGTGAAACAATTTAGATACAAAAATAAAACTGATGTGTACAATACAAGAAGACAATCAGTGATTCGCATACGAAAAATGTGAATAATCATTATTGTTAAATAAAATATTTCTTTTCTGGTACTGGATTATGTAATACGGGCTTCGTTCGCAGCAACACGCGAGAGTTGCGATGTTGCTTTCAAATTTTGACAAAGGATAAAACAGTGGTGACATGTGGTGAAAATATGTTTAATTAATTTTTTATTAAAAAAAAACGTTACCGGACAGCAAAGTGCACATAACATTTTTTACTCCAAATGTGCTAAGGAATAGCTGGTTAAAGTTTGTCGGGTTAGTGCCGATACACCCTGTATTATGATTATAATACATAAATATCTCATAACTAGTAGTTCTGTAGACTTGGCATCCAAAGAAGTATGTTCGTTCATTTCCAAACAACTTGCAATGACAACATTAGAACCAAACATGATGTGTCTTGATACTAATAATTCTTCACATTTAGCGAACCAAACTAATACAGGGTTAAATAATCTTCATATTAATAAGGAACAAACGGGTCCATGATGACTCAACACAGTGACAATTCAACACACTTTTAAAAAGTGATATAAAGTCATTAAAAACGATGAAAATTATTTTTTTAACCTAACCTACTTAACAAAGTTATTAAAGTTTTTGTTTCATCACTTTCCATGACTTTATACCTATAACTTTTTAAAGATGTGATGAATTATCATTGTGATGATTTATCCGGTCACCGGAACAAACATTAGAGTCCACACTATATATTATCAATAAACAACAAAATATTTTCTTACTGTCCCATCTTAGTCAATGTATAAAATATACAGGGTGTATCGGCACGTACCCGACAAACTTTAACCAGCTATTCCTTAGCATATTTGGAGTAAAAAATCTTATGTGCACTTTGCTGTCCGGTAACGTATTTTTTAATAAAAAAAATATTATTCATATTTTCACCACATGTCACCACTGTTTTATCCTTTGTCAAAGTTTGGCAATATTTTATTCGAATTCCGTTGAATAATGTACGTGTGTACCTATATTGGCGCGCTTTAACAATCACAACGAAATGGCACGGCATCATTCGTCTCATTTTTAACTATTATTATTTAGTGTGTGCGAAAGAGCGAAGACGCTCTTCGACATACTTGCTTATAACAGCTGTTGAACACGAAAAACAATGCCAATGACAGTGATGTAGTGTGGAAATTTTTAATTTTTTTGTTTTTAATTGAAAAAAAATATGCTACCTGACAGCAAAGTGCCCATAACATTTTTTACTCCAAATGTGCTAAGGAATAGCTGGTTAAAGTTTGTCGGGTACGTGCCGATACACCCTGTATATTCTTTTCATATTTTAAAGTGTTCCCAACAGTTTTTCGTGACATCCACAGATTTCTGAAAAATTCCATAGCGGGTTTTGCAAGTCGACGACTCAATTGTTTCCTTTCACCGTCCGTTCCACATCCTTCCCCACTCTTTACTAATCCACAATCACGCCACCCCCCCCCCTTACTTCAGCACTTTTAATTTTATTTTAATGGCTATATATTTATATTTTTTTATGTATAATAGATATTGATTATATTCATAGCCCTCCTTACTAGAAGATCCTGTGTTGAGGGGGACTAGGTTTTGGAAGTTTTCAGCGGCTTCTATGGTTCGAATTCATGTTTTGGGTAAGGTTTTCCAGAAATTTCTATGACGATGTTTTAAATATGCTAGTAAGTTCTTTTTCCGGTAGTTCCTTATGCCATGTTCACTCATTCTTTTAGTGGCAATGATAAGTTAGTATAGTATATAACGGTTGTTCCGAAATCGGTCGGCGTATATATACAAATATATATAGTTTTAAAATAATAAATTAAAAAATATCTTTATAAATAATTGTTCAAACAGTGGTTGAGAAAATCACCCAAATTTTAATTTTTAGATATAAAAAAATATGTTTTCCATTTATTTATAATGGATAACCACAAAGTTAAATCTACATTCAAAGGTTTAAAGCAAATTATTGAACATACATCCTACCTCTAATACAAAGCAACCCCCAATAAGTCAAAGATGTACACGGCGATTCATAGCGTACCAAACCCTTAATAAATCAAAGATTACAGTCAACCAGGTACCGAATAATATAATACGACCTGTAAACAGGATTGCTGGTAAACCAACAAACTTGCTACTAGTAGCCAGGTCCGAAACAAGTCCTTTAAATGCCCTTAGCACCTAAAAATATTGATGCCCCCAAGTACAACATATTTCAAATAGGTACCTTCAAATAAATTTAACAACACCTATTAAATTATTTCATTTATACTAGATAAAGTGCATCTATAAAAAAACAAATAACTTTTTCGAAATTCCAAGGTTTTAAGGTAGTTTATTAAGGTGTCAGATAAAATATTTTAAAAAATTGTATGGTGAAACATATTCTTCTATGGAAAAATATTTTTGTATAAAAAAAACGACTTTTTTTTACTCCTACCACCATGTAGAATCAGTTCCTGAAGTTAGTGCACTTTACCCCCGGACACCTGTATATAAGTGCCCAATTTCTAGAAGTATTGTAGTAGAACTCAATTAACTGGATTAGCACCTACTTTATTTTTTGTAAATATATTATTAACGCATTAAATTTTCTCTCCTTTTGCACAATTTTTGGCCTCCAGCATTCTAATATATCTATTGAATTTATAAGACGTAAACAACAAATTTATTCACATACAGCCCTTACTAAAAAACGTGGTGTAAATATTACACGGTGCGTAAGGTCAGAACAATGAAAAACTTGACGTATTACCGTGGCGTTTGTTTGGTTAAAACAGTCCTAAACCAGGCTCTAGACCGGGTTTACCACATCAACGTTGAACGAGCGTGTAAGAATCTAATTAGTAAAACGGTTAGTCGTTTTAATAATTTATCACTGTAATGCATTCCTACTTTTTTGATTCAGCTTTATTTGCAGATTTGCATCATATTATGGCCCATGTAAAACAGGCACTAAAATCTGCTGCGCCCTTGAACACAGGCCCTCGGGTACATGGTTATTTCTCTCAATGGCTAATCCAGCCCTGCCTGTAGTTACGTTTACGACCTTAAACCAAAGTTACGCAAGAAGGAAAAGGTTTCGCTAGGGCGCCGAGCTCGAGGCAACGAATGTATCGGCAAACCGAAGAAGCCCGGTAACGTATGTACGAGTAAGTACAGGTTCATACTATTAGAATGTAGCTTTCTTCGAATCTCGCACGTCATAGGATAATTCAAGAAATTTATCACGTAACATCTGATTCTACGTTGTTGAGTTTTGCTATATTCGCGTGAGCGGAGAATTTATGAACATGTGCCATTTTATATAATATATATGTGTAAATAAAAATATTTTTGTTACATTAACTCAACTTTTTCACATTAACTGGGTAAAATAGTTTCCCTCGGTGCCGATATGGAGTTGCTTTATGGAAGTGTCTTTTTGAGGATACGATGGAGTGAACATGGGGCTTAAAGAGAGCCATGTTGAAGGAGGGAGGAAACACACAGGCCGGCAAATTGGTTCTTCAGCCGAGCTGTTAAACTCAAGAACGAGTCGTAGAAGCGACCCGTTCTCGTGTGACGAATTGAATGTCATTTGCGTACATATGTTGGGCGCGCTTTTGGCGTGTTTCCCGACTATGCACCGATGCCGAAGGATCATTCGGAGGATCTTCCGTTGTAATACCGGTAGAAGAAGGATAGCATACCTCTCTGATGCCTGTGCTCTGAGGAATCTATCAAACGGACCACCAATTTCTGCACAGAGTCAAGGGTTTTTTCAAGTATTTTGGGCTCCAGATTAGAAGTGGCTGTCAAATTCAACAGTGGGGCGTACTTGCGATTTGTACAGGGTCAGCAGTTGTGTACTATCTGTAGTATCTGCAGGCCCTGTACAGTACACCCAGCTTCTGTGAGGCTAACTTGACTCTGACTTCGTTGGAGCCTCCGTGCCTGAGCTGGTCACTTAGAGTTACACCAAGCATATCAATGGAAGGCACGTTGGGAAGATTGTGCATTTAGCACACACATAAGATGTACATTTCATTTATTTGCGAGTTTATGAACACAAGAAACGTTTTTCGCCGAATTATGAGTTAAACCAATATAATCTGTTTTGTTTCCCAAAAACACGTTCCGATTTTATAAAATCAGCAACAAACATTATTTATTGATTTAGCAATAGTAAAAACTGTATTACAGAGAATTTCATTGGAGAGATGTATAAAATTTAACTGCGCTTATGTTAAGTAAAATTAACTAAATAGCATAAAACAAGGCGCTATCCGCGTCTTTCCGTTTGTGCGCTTAGTTCTTCTAAACTACGCATCGGATTTTGATAGGGTTATCACTATATAAAAAGTAGAGAAAAGTCGATGTTTTGTAATCAATACGTAAAAATATATTTTAGGGCTATCGCTGGCTATATGAAATACATCAAAATAATGTACTGCGGAATTGTTTCTCTTAAAAAGGACTATAGAAAAGTCCTTTTTAAGATCTCCTAAGGATAGCCCCCAGCAACGCACGGGCACACGATTTCGACTGAAAATCAATTTCAGCGAGTTTTGCAAATAAAAAAAGTTATTTGTATTAGAGCAATCGTTTGAAGAAAGAGGGAGTGTGCTACAAAGGTCAGACGCGTTAAACCTTATTTAGGTTGAAGGTAACCTTTATTACTAATTACTAAAACAGGTATTGGCAAAACGTAATTATTTCTAGACAAAAATCTATCAAATTTATTACAACGGGATACGTTTTGTGATGTATTGTAAGTAAAATTATTTTGACGGCCTCCGTATTCGAGGGGTAAGTCTCTCGACAAGCAATTTGAAGGTCACCCAAATCGCGGCGTGCGCAAGTAAATTTAATTTGATGAATTTGTGTTATTTCACAATTTATTAATTTATAATATATGTATATATTACACTTGCGACACGTTCCAGAGTCGAAGATACTCCCAGTATCGCCCTGGTGTAAGACCACCATTCAGAAAGTTGCTTGAAATGAATTTAGCTGTGTTTGGTGACCAGATCAATAGCGAGGTAAGATAATGATATACGAAAATGTGTAGATCTTGGGAAAATTGGATAGTGTTTTTAAATTGACCTAATTTAAAAAAAGGTTTGCATTGATTTACTGGTATGGGTAGACCATGGTAAAATATGTATATTTATTATTTTTTTATTATAAAACTTGGTTGTGTATTCATAAAAATAATAAAGTAATTATTTCACCTAATTTTATACATAAGATGTACTACCATAATAAAGCTTGTGAGTTTGGGGGATGTGTCATTTAGTTCGTTATTTTTTTAATGTAATATACAAAGTATTCAGTTTATATTTTTATTGTGTTTTTTAACGTGAATTTTAAAATATTTGTTGTTAATTATATTTTGGATACTTTCTGGTATGGAATTAAAAATTTTACTCCAAGATATTTTTAGTTTTTACGGGCTGATTTTTGTTTGTATGTCAATAAATTAATTTCAAAGAATTCCGATTTGGTAAAATGACAATCTGGCAACAGTAACTGACGGTGATGACACATGCGACAGACCAAATTGTCAAACAAATTAAATGTGAACAATGAAGATCTTGTCATAATATATCTCTTCGTATTAAAGCTAATTATCTTTATAATAATTCATTTATGCGAACCACAAATGAAACACTGCCCAATTGTGCCCATTGCCATAATTCTGTGACATAGCAACAGACTTCACGGTGAAATTTTAATTGTTGTTTCTTCAAACAATGAAATAACTGCGATGTTCACAAGAACTTGGATTGAAAAAACGTAAGTATAATGAACGACGGGAGAATTATGATTGCTTGGGTCTTTTAGATAAATAATATTAAATTTTCACTCAAAATGTAGTTGCATAATGGCTGATATTATATTAACGTTGACAAGTATATATAATGTGAAACCTCATAAAACTCCTTTCTATTATGGTCAGATATACGTACATTATTTATAAAAAATATTGGCTTTAAGCGTGTCCAGCTTTGGACACTTTCTAAGGTTTGGACTCTTTTATAGGTTATGTCTCTTTCTGAGGTTTAGACTCTTTTAAAGTATTGGATCTTTGTGAGGTTTCAACTCTCTCTCTGAGGTTTGGACTCTTACTCTCTCTAAGGTTTGGACTCTTTCGTAGGTTTTGTCTCTTTCTGAGGTCTGGACTATTTCGAATGTTTGGTTTCTTTTTAAAGTGACTCTTTTTAAGGTTTGGATTCTTAAGGTTTTGACTCTTCTTAAGGTTTCTACTCTTCCAAAGGTTCGGATGTTCTCTGGGGTTTGGACCCTTTCTGAGGTTTGCACTCTTTCAAAGGGTTTGACTCCTTCTAATGGACTCTTTCCAAGGTTTGGACTCTATTAACGTCCCGCATGTTTCTATTTGGTATATTATATTTAAAGGAATTAAATTCATAGATGCTCAAAGTAATTCTAAAGAAACGAACACAACACAATTGGATTGATTGGCATAGTACAGTGCTAACCAAGTGCAGCCCGCAGGGTATATCAAGTAGGTATTGTATAATACTAACAACGTAAAGTAAAAACTTAAAGAAATGCAGATACAAAAAGAAAAAAAATTAATAATAAAACAAACATTTTATTCGCCGCTAATTATGGAATAGTTTTATTTTGAAGTTATTATTGTTTTAGACAACGATGTAAATCCTACAAAAATTTAACGAACTGACATAAAATCTACCAATCTGCAGATAAATCCTTAAATCATTTTAAAGATACCTTTGCTTGTGCAGTGGCGTACTCGATGGGTAAAAAATAAATTTATAAAATAATAATTTTGTTTTGTTTGGAAGCTGAAGAATGAATAAAAAAAACATAAAATAACGTTGTAGAAATGAATCGCAAATATATATTCAAACGGAATTGATATGCGTCGCTAAGCACCCAGTATCTTAGGGAATTTGTCCCTTTTTAAATGATTTGCATGTATTTTTTTAATATCACCACTATTTGATTTCTCCAGTTACTAATTTCTACATGTATTTAAATTTTTATGTGAAATTGTGCGTATATAAATTTTCTTCACAATTTAAATTGCAACCCAAATTTTATAAGGTTTACAATCCATATGTTTGCCAGCTCTGCCTTTTTAATATCGTTTTATCATGTAGTAATTGCCCAATAGACTTGTCGTCATTTATATAGCAGTCGTAATTAATGTAAATATATTGATTTTTAAATGGTTGTAGATCTTCACGTGCCGTATTTAATAAGTAATGGTTCCATGATAACTCAACACAGTGACAATTCAACACACTTTTAAAAAGTAATATAAAGTCATTGAAAAAGATTTAAAAAAAAATTAAATCTAACCTATCCTACTTAACCCAGTTAATAAAGTTTTTATTTCATCACTTTCCATGACTTGTGATGAATTATCATTGTGATGATTTATCCGGTCACCGTTAATTCTAATGTAGGTACTCCATATCACAAGACGAATGTTAATTATTACATGTACTTTTGAATATGGGTCACCGTGGTAAAAACTTAATGCCCATGGCAATAAACCAAGAGCATTCAGTCGAGCCCTGTGAAGATTCAAGAGTTTCCGAGGTACTAGTTAAAACGTCCATGGTAACAGAAGCTTTAGTCTTCAGCCGAGTTCAACGAAACTGGCCGCATGCGGAGCAATCCAGTTATGACCGGAGAAAAGTGACCAGCGCCGGTAAAAATACCAATCCGCACTTCACGGGGTATCGATCATACAAATACAATACACAGCATACAGCACACTCGAGCTGGAGGACAAGCTACAAATTGGGATTAACGAATAACGGATAGCAACGCAGTTACGCCTAGATGTATCAACCACAAGAAGTTAAAAGTCTATTTACTTAAGACTAGCTGTACCCCGCCACGCGTTTCTGGGCTCAGTCTGTCTATGCAGATAGAGAAACAATAGCAAGAGTTACTTTTTACGTCCAACAGATGGCGCTGTATTTTGAAAAAGCACGTTTTTACCTGCCACAGGTAAAATCTATATAATATAATATATTATAATACAACAAATAAAAAACTTTATTCCACTTAATTTTATTTTGACCGTAACCGGTTTCAGCTCGTCAAACCCATCTTCAGACTGGTACACAAAATTCTTAGTCTACGGTTTATATACACAACATATGGGGGAGGGGGGAGAGAAACTACCCCTCTCCCCCCTCCCCCATATGTTGTGTATATAAACCGTAGACCATAGACATATGAATATTAGTAGACCTGCCCTAAGTGATTAAAAGCGTATTATCCCCACTCCCCATACCGGTTCCATTGGAACCGGCTGGGCTGGCGTATGGCCTCAAGTGAAATTTGAAAACGTGACGTCATCATTCTTGTGCGAACTATGGTCGAGGCATCATCGGTTCATTTTACGAAATAACACGGCAAAATGTTGACTTGTACTATGAAAACTTGTAAAAATAGATGTGAAAAAGAGAATAAACCCAATTGTCGTATTACATTCCATATATAAGCATTATTTTACTTTATTTTAAGCATATTCACATCGTATAATACAGGGTGTATCGGCACTAACCCGACAAACTTTAACCAGCTATTCCTTAGCACATTTGGAGTAAAAAATGTTATGTGCACTTTGCTGTCCGGTAACGTTTTTTTTTAATAAAAAATTAATTAAACATATTTTCACCACATGTCACCACTGTTTTATCCTTTGTCAAAATTTGAAAGCAACATCGCAACTCTCGCGTGTTGCTGCGAACGAAGCCCGTATTACATAATCCAGTACCAGAAAAGAAATATTTTATTTAACAATAATGATTATTCACATTTTTCGTATGCGAATCACTGATTGTCTTCTTGTATTGTACACATCAGTTTTATTTTTGTATCTAAATTGTTTCACCTCTGGAATGCTTTGGTTTCACCTCTTACGCGTTTCACGTATTAAATAGTCTAATTTTGAAACTAAGAAACTAATTAGTAGATTTCCTGAATTTATAATCGAAGTCCAATAATTCTGAGCACTTTTAAAAACAATTTTCCTCACTTAGGTACTTATCAATAATAATAATTGGATTATTTGAACAGCGCCGTTGTTTTTTAAATCACCGTAAGTGCTCTGTCAAAATGTTACTTGCTAGGCTATCCTACAACGTATATTTTTTAATAAATTTAGTTATTTACAACTTCGCGGAATGTGATTTATGAATATTATTGCTTATGTTAAAAGCCTTCCAGAATTACCGGAATATAACGAGCAGCTTGACACACTTAAGTTTATTTCCACTAATTTGAAGGTACAAAGAATGTATAGTTTTAAAAACAATCCCGATGAATCAAAAAACGGTTCATATAAAACTGCTGCGCAACACACTGAGACAAAGGAAAGCACTCACACAAACGTCATGACTGCATTGGATTGACCACCTGCAAATGAATGCTGCCAGATTGCTAATTTATTTAAACAATAATTATTAAATTTTATTTAAAATATCGCAATTTTTTTAAAAAATCGACAATAAATTACAACTATAATTTAAAAAAAATATTCTTAACCCCACGCTTTTTCGTAATTGATTAATTAATTCAGAATTTAAACGTTGCTTGAAATGACTAGCCGTATTTGGTGACCAGATCTGAATATCCAGGTTCAGAATTTAAACGTTGCTTGAAATGACTAGCCGTATTTGGTGACCAGATCTGAATATCCAGGTTTAGAATTTAAACGTTGCTTGAAATGACTAGCCGTATTTGGTGACCAGATCTGAATATCCAGGTTCAGAATTTAAACGTTGCTTGAAATGACTAGCCGTATTTGGTGACCAGATCTGAATATCCAGGTTTAGAATTTAAACGTTGCTTGAAATGACTAGCCGTATTTGGTGACCAGATCTGAATATCCAGGTTCAGAATTTAAACGTTGCTTGAAATGACTAGCCGTATTTGGTGACCAGATCTGAATATCCAGGTTTAGAATTTAAACGTTACTTGAAATGACTAGCCGTATTTGGTGACCAGATCTGAATATCCAGGTTCAGAATTTAAACGTTGCTTGAAATGACTAGCCGTATTTGGTGACCAGATCTGAATATCCAGGTTTAGAATTTAAACGTTGCTTGAAATGACTAGCCGTATTTGGTGACCAGATCTGAATATCCAGGTACTTCCTCACCTTCCACTCCTTCCCTTAGCCATAAAACTTACCCCAATTCAACATAAAAATTGTTTAAATTATCGGATGTAATGAAATGCATAATAATTAGACCCCAAAATACTTAATTATTCAGGGAAATAAACCCCTGAGTCATCAGTTGGAAATACCAACGACATTAAGTGAAATTAACAATGCAATAATCCTATTATTGCATTGTTTAAAATTTCACTTAATTATTAGCATTAGCAAATAATATTGGGATTAGCAAATAATAATTTACGACAATTTACTCGGAAATCAATAAAGCCAGAATAATAAAAAAAGAAAGTTATCACTTACGTCGTCTGTAAGTGGCTTTACCAAAGTTTGATAATGCCGTCAGAAGGTGAAACAGCTGTCACGCGTAATAATAATTACAACTAGCAGAACTTGTTTATAAACACACTGTTTTTATAAATTTTTTAATAAGACTGTTAAAATAAAAAAAATCTCTAAATTGAAATGGAGTTCTACAAACTAAACTTAAAATCAAATAAATTTATTGCGAAGGTTCAAAGTACTGTACTGTAATATTATATTAAATAATTTTTACGTGTTTAATTATTGTTTAAAGTCAGATTAAAGCGATTAAAAAACCCACCTGGCAATTCTTATTCGAGTTTCGTTGTTTTTACGTATTGGCGCGCTTACAAGCATCAGTCGTCTCATTTTTAACCATTAATATTTAGTGTGTAGGAAAGAGAGAAGACGCTTTTCGACACACTTGTCGAAAAACTTGTTGAATGCCGACGGGCATACTCTTCTACAGATTTTATTAAATATTGATATGTAGGTAATATTGATGTGTAAATGAATGACATTGTGAGAATTTTACCAATAAATAATAAATGAAAATGCGGACATGTAGTTTATGTTAATTTTTTTATTGGAGCATTTGTTCGAAGTGACTACCATTATTTTCGATGCAAGCGTGTAGTCTTGTTATATTTTGATTATTTAAGTTTGCAGGATTTGCTTTAATTTCTGCAGCGGCTTCCATCACTCGTTCGAGCAGTTGCTCTCTTGAGGCTATTGGCTTAGCATACACTTTTTCCTTGAGAGCCCCCCACAGGTAGTAATCCAGGGGGGTCAGGTCGGGTGATCTTGGTGGCCAAGCAATGGCCGGACTTCCACGGCCTATCCAACGACCAGGAAACTCGACATCCAAGTAGTTCCGCACGGCAATCGAATAGTGTGGTGGGGCTCCATCGTGCTGGAACCACATTCTCCGTAGTAATTCGAGGTTCACATCTTCCAGAATCTCGCCCAGTTGCACTTGTAAGAACTCCAAATACATCGGTCCATTTAGTCTGGGAGGCAACTCGATTGGACCGAGTATTTGATTTCCCAGGATTCCTGCCCACATGTTGATGGAAAATCTGTCCTGGCTCGACGACTCCCGAACAAGCTTGGGGTTTTGTTCAGCCCAATGGTGCAAGTTGTGCACATTTAGCACTCCTGTTTTAGTGAACTGTGCTTCGTCGGTAAACAATATGTTTTTCATGAAGTCTGCATCTCTTATGACATTATGCAGCATTCTTCTGCAGTACACGACTCTGGAAAAGTGGTCATTCTCCATGAGGCCTTGGCAGCGCCTATAGTGAAAAGGTTTGAGCCCGTGCTTCTTCAGAACTCTCCATACCGCCATGTGTTCCCTGTGTCCTATCATCAGAGCGACCCGACGCACGGACAGCGTGGGGTCTTCGGTAATTAAGTTCAGGATTCTCTCCTCAACTGCCACAGGAACGATGTTGTGTCCTCCGCCGGCGCCTTCAATCCGTCCGATGCCACAGTCACGCAATTGTTGATACATCTGAAACAAAACAACAAATAACAACTGCTTTTATTATTCAGCTCAGTAATAATGTCAAATAAACAATCGCGGGCTTTTTCACTCATTTTATTTTTAAAGAACACTTATTTTAGGCACATATCAGAAAACTTACGTTTTCTCTTCATTTATTTCATTTTTTTATAGTAAAATGTATAACAAAGTGTTTTAAATTATAATTTTCTTAACTAGGTACGGTTGATATCTTGGATTCACAGGGGTGAAATTGAATTCAAGTAATTTAAATAATCCCATGGTGAGAAAGGGAGTGAATTCAATTGCAGTGAATGATGCATTTATTAGAGATTAAAATTAATTAACTTTTTAAAACGCCGTTTAGTGACCACTGAACACAAATCACCTAAAGTACAATTTACATTTTTAAAGTTGGTGGCCCCTTGTTATGTTTTTAATGTTCCCAGTTTAAATTTCAAAAGCGCTTTTTGGCATTATCAATGAATGTAAATAGTTTCAATAAACAATTGATAGGGTACAAACCTGGACAAAGGTAGCATGGTGTGGGACGCGTCTTCCAGGAAACCTCATGCGATACTCCCTTACGGCTGCTCGTGAATTTCCATTGCAAAATCCATAAACAAAAACAATATCTGCTTGCTCGGCAGGTGGATAATTGAGGGGCATATTTCAACAGTAAAAACTTAGATAACAAAACAAAAACGAAACTAGAAACTTGATGACATGCGAACTCCCAAAACAGCACTGACCACTGATACGAGACGGGGTGGCGGGAACCACACGGGACTTGAGACAGAATATGTGTGAAAGAGATGACAGTAGCGCGGCGTTGCCAATTATTTTACCCCTATACTGTGGGCAGTAGCGGAGTGTGGAAATTTTATTTATTTTTTGTTTTTAAAAGAAAAAAAATGTTACCGGACAGCAAAGTGTACATAACATTTTTTACTCCAAATGTGCTAAGGAATAGCTGGTTAAAGTTTGTCGGGTTAGTGCCGATACACCCTGTATAGATCAGTTTTAGAAACATATTATACTATCATATCGAGAAACGTCTGGACGCGAAACACAAAGCTGGTTGGTTGCTGGGAAGTAAATTATGAACATTTATAAAAGTGTCTTAACTAAATACTTAAACGAAATATTCGACTCTGAAAATACATCCGAATTTTTTTGCCGGATTTGGACTTTGTCAAATTTGTTCATAACGTGGCGAGTAATTTGCGCTCCCATGTAAAAATGTCTATTCATTCCAAAGCAGATTTTACTTTTAAGAAGTAAATGGTGATATTATAATACGAGATGCCTATTTACTGTCAGATTGATTTATTGACGAATCACAGTCAGCCTTACGCCCTTCGTTCTTCAACAGTTGATTTTACCCCTCGCCATTATCTTCGCGTCTATTAATTCCTATGTCTGTGCCGTAGACTAAGAATTTTGTGTACCAGTCTGAAGATGGCTTTGACGAGCTGCAACCGGTTACGGCCAAAATAAAATTAAGTGGAATAAAGTTTTTTATTTGGTTTATTATAATATATTATAATGGAATTCCACCACGAATTATCGGTCTCAAAAATAGAAATACTATATAATATAGTTATATAAAAACACATGCGTATTCAAATGCAACGTTGTGTCAAAATTTCAAGGCGGTCAGTGAAGAACTATCGGAGATTTAAGATTTTTAACAAACGAACATTTACATTATATTTATATAGATATAAGATAATAACATGAAGAGATAAGAACACACCGGTAGACGTAAAATAATGTCTGAGTGAAGAATTTTTTTCAGTTGTTAGAACGACAAGGACTCATCTACGTAGTTCAAGAAGAAAAAACTTCACAGATTACTGTTCATTCATACTAGCAATACAATTAGGTTAGGTTAGGTTCATTCTCCTACCGTTTTTTTATAAATTTTAAAGAATGCTAAGGACATAACTTTTTTAAATTTTTGGAAGATAATATAAGCCATCTGTTGATATTTACGGCCTACCGAAAAATGTGTGACATCATAGTACACGCATAGCAATATTGCAGCACTGCCATTAGATTTAGGGAGGGGGTTAACAACAATATTCAAGAGTAAAGGTTTCTGTTGATTTTTTTGAATTTCGCGTTATGCAAATCGGTTCTTTAAATTTGGTTCCATTTAGAAAATGCAGCGTAAATTAATTAAAAAAATGTTCTCAGCCAGGGTTTTCAAGAATTACCCCAAACACTTAGATTTTTCTCTATGGCCAAGTGGGCCGTATGAAATTGACATGCTGGCTGGCCGCAAGAATGGAGCCGCGGGTTGTGTATCACTGATTTGTGATAAGTAAAATTTTACAGCCGAAAACCAAAAAAATCCAGCAAGCTAGTTATTTATGACAAGTGAGATTTTACAAGCGGTAGGTACAGTACACACAAGGTAGTGATAATAAGGACAATTTAGTGATATTTTTCTTGGAAGCCTTGAACCAGATGATGATACTCGTAGTTATAATTGAGTTAATAGTTTGTTTTCAAGAGGAAATTGAGAAGCATGAAAGCAAAATCTTTAAAACATCATAATAAATTATAAATTTGCAAATTATTTAGCAAATATAAATGTATTATAATATGGATATTTTTATGCAAATGAATTGTTTTTTATTTATTGTAGAAAATTCCATTTGTGACCATTGCTTAAAATTTCAACTGAATTATACAGTTTGCAGTGCTTTTATGCGCATATTACAATATTATATACAATGTAATATATTATACATAACACACGTTGGCCCATTTCTAAGGCCAATGCACTGCTCCAACGTGCGGGACCACTTGGCGCACGCACGCTTTGGCCACCAACGTTGGCCAGCCAACACGATAACTGTCGGTTTTCGTGCACACTTCGAAGGATCTTGCCAATCAGAAATAGCGTTCACACGTTGGCCCGTCTTTAGTTTGTAATATGCGTTCAGCGGAGACAGTAGTGTTGATTATTGAGTGAGTGATTATTTACGTTTACGATGATATATAATTAAACGTGCTATACAAATAATTTCCATATTCACCTAGATCAAATGGCCAACGCAGAGTAGGGTATTTTCATTGTTTTTTTTACTCTCCATATAAAAGAGGAAATAAATTATGATAATAACTTATTTTATCTTTATGCTGATGAATACATTTTCTATTGCAATTTAAAATGTGCTATTTTCGATTTATAAAAGACATGATCGTTTTTATTTGTGAATGCCAAGAGCAATGGCGCTAATATTGGCCTCACGCATGGGGCCAACGTGTCCTAGGGGCATTACATATACGCTTAGATGTGGCACGAAGCACGAATATTAAATAAGGTCATTTTCGGAGTTCTAATATATTATTTGCGTATGAAGTTTCGCGTCGAGAAGCTAAAATAATTTTCTTAGAAACAAGAGTAGCAACTTGAGACGTGGTAAATTATTGTTTGAATTACATTTGCTAACACTTGAAATTTCATTATATCTTTAGGAAGAGGAAATGGGCAGGTATCTAAAACTATCACAACGGAAACTAAGTTGAATCATGATTGATAAATTTGATTATTATTACTTTCACAAACTATAATTTTGAGAACGCTAAGTAGGAAATATAACTACACTTACGAAGTCTTCGGAATGTTTGATATTCAATTTATTTTTATTTAAATAGCCAGTTATTTATTATTAACTAGCTCACGTGTTGCTCGGGGTTGTAAATAATTTGAAGAAATGTTTTGATTCTATGATAAACATCGACTTTTCTCTACTTTCTATAAATATAATATGGATTTATTACAACATATAAATACACCTTCCGGAAGAAATTCTCTAAATGGAAAATTCTCTCAAAATCCGTTGCAAAGTTTAGAAGAACAAGTGCACTAACAGACCGACGCAGATGGCGACTTTATTTATACTATAGGGTTTTCCAATAAGAGGTGTTATGTGTATTTAATTCCAGCCATAAAATGATTTTTTATGGCCGGAATTGGATGGTATTGATCTGGACAACGTTTACTTTCAACAAGACGGCGCTACGTGCCGCACAAGCAACGAAACTATTGATCTTTTACGGGAAAAGTTTCCGGATCGTGTTATCTCTCGAAGAGGTGATCATAATTGGCCACCGAGATCTTGTGATTTAACACCTTGCGACTTCTTCCTTTGAGGCTATCGAGGACATAAGGCAGCCACTTTGCGATTTGGCTATGGAAAATTTCATGAAAAGGATATGGTCCTGTAGGCGTGGTCATGGTGGTCATTTGACTGATGTTATTTTTCACTATTAACGGCATACCTTCCTCTTCATAATGAAATAAACATTCGATCATTTATATTAAAAAATGGCATTTCTCTTTGAATATCAAAATAACACCTCCTATTGGAAAACCCTGTATTTAGAGATTAGAGGAGAGATAGAGATAAATGTTCATCAAGAATAAAAACATATTTTATTATTATTGAGAATGACTGCTTATCGCAAATGTAACGTGTAATAAAGAAAATTGCAGTAATTCGGAAGCCCATTTTCTCAAATAGTGGCTGGTGGCCTTGGATAGGCCGTACAGGCGTACAGTAGTACACGTTCAGTTTATTATTTGCAATTTGCATGGCGTTGTTAGTTTTACATAAAAAATACAGATGAAGGTTAAAGAAGCGTCCGTCAATGAATATCAAGTATTGATCAAGTATAACTTTGTACTTATTTTACGTAAAAATCTATATAAATAAAAATATTAATGTTTGTTTGTTCAAAATATTAAATCTATGAATGTTCTTCACCGATTGCTTTGAAATTTTGACACGGCGTTGTAAGTATAAACATATTTTATTCCAATTATATTTTTCTAGGCAACCCCACCATTATTTTTGAAGTTCAAGTGCATGTTACCGAAGCGATAGGTCCTTGACCTTCCGGCGAACAGGGAATGAGGTAGAATTTTCATAGCGTCGATAACGTCACGTAGAATTTAATAATCATTTTTGACATACCTTCTGCCGGTATTTCAATATCTAGTTGGATCGGGCTTTTGCTCGCAGAGTCGGGATTCCAGGAAAATTCCAAGGAAATTCCAGAGGTCAGGAGAATTCCAGACGGCAGGGGTCAGCAGGCTCTGGAAGACAAAAGAGAAAAACCATAAGCATTGTAATTTAAGTCCAGTAAAAATTCCTTACCCGTAGTGAATTTTTCTTTTTAATTCTGAATTTATTCATTTGACAATTTAACAAAAAATAGATAAAAGTTGTAATCCTACAGGGAGACGATTACGGAGAGATGATAACCAACATCTGATAGGTAATGGTGCTACAAGAAGATAGACTAATAAAAATAACTTAATGAGTATGGCCGATTTATTAAAATCCCGTTAAAAACGTGTTAATGATAATAGTCCACTAGGAATACAATGCAGCTGCGCTTTTCCTGATACATATAAAGACGAAGTTCGACAATATTTAAAGTTTTATGAACACGTGCTACTACATCATAACACATTGGTGTTTAGTGATAGTTTTATAGGAAATCGGTCAATTCATTCGTCAAAGGCCTGCAGTTCCGTTTTTAACAGGAATACGAAACATTTGGCTAGATTTTTAATAAATTAGCAATATTTTATATCAGTAAGTTTTCTTCGTGTAGTAATATTTCAACCTAAGTTTTACGCTACGTTTTACGTTTTACGCAATTTGAAAAAAAAATAAGAAACTTTGAGATTTTTTAAATTAATCATTTTTATATTAAATGACAAAAAATTTAGTTTAGTGTTTCAGGTGAACCATTTTTAAAACTTTGTTACGTTTGATTTCAAATTTTTAATTCTTTAAAAAAATAAGTTTATTTCTTATCAAATCATGACCTTTCAAAAACAGTTTTTAGAAATATTACGTTTATTTTAATTTTGTTGCAGAGTGGAAATACACACAAATTCTCCGATATTCTGACATCATCTTTAAGAAATATAACGGTCAATATGCCAGAGGCCTGAAGAGTTAAATTGATGTATATAATATATTTTAGAATAACGATATGATTTAATTGGCTATTATATTCAACGCGTGCACAGAGGGAAAAAACATCAATCCTGTCACATCATAAACGTGAATCAACCAAAATGAGGCAGTGTATTTAAAATAATATAGACACCTACGGCAAAGTAGGTACTTACTCAAGTACTTAACGATATTATATCTGTCATCTACACGTGGCGGAGTGACAAATGCGATATGAAAGTGGCCGAAATGAGGTTACCAACACCGAGAAAAACTAGACAGATGTAATGGGACAAACTGGCATAGTGACAAAAAATTATAAGACAAACATTGAAAATAAACTCATTTAATTAATGCCACATTTTATACATTAAGGCTCGTAAAACTCTTATTTTAGCGTTTTAAATCGTTAAAAATCTGGTAAAAATATTCGCATGCTTAAAAACGAGACTTAACGAATGAATTGACAGACTTCCTAACAAATTATCAGTAAAACACGAATGTGTTACGAGGATAACGGAACACGTGTTCATTATATTAATCAATATAAGCGCAGCTGCACAAACACGTGTTCCGATATATTCTGACTGTGCTAATGTTTTATTAGGAACTGGTCAGGAAAAATAACAGGATTTTAATAAATCAGCAATACTCATTTTCTCCGTTGATTAAAGAGACGTTCGTGTATGAAAGAGATATCATGATTATGCCGACGTGTAAAAGAATATGTCTGCTTTGTTATTGAGTTATTTTGTCAGTAACCTTCCTTACAAAAACTTATACAAGAGGACGACAATAAACAGCGTAAATATTATAACAACACTATTATTATATTCTACCCATCATACTAAAATATCTAAAAATTATCTAAAGAAGAAGTACCACAAGTAAAACAGTACACTGGTACTATAATGTTATAACTTATAACTCAACCGTTTCGCATTTCGTCTGTCTGTAAATTTGTACGTGCGTTCGATTTTATTTTTTAATTTAGTTCGATTATTATTTTCAATGTGAAATCATCGTATTACTTTGGATCTTTATTAATTTGTTTTTAAGCATAAAATTATTTAAATCTTGTAAACTACGTCGCAAAAAATCTGCGACAAGAATATCAATAATTGTAAAGAACGTTTTAGTAATTGAGCTAACCTATACCGATACACTGTATAAAAACAATATAATGTAATATACGCACACTCTTCCGCCATCTGCAGCAGATGGCGGAGAAGAATACGTAATAAATAAATAATTTTACAGGTAGGCTACCCATAAATTTTAACAAATTATTAATAATTGCAATAATTGGTCGCCTGAAATATCAATACAAATTGAAAATATGTCCCGAGTAAAAATAAATGCCGCCGACGGGAATTGAACCCGCACCTTCTTATGTGAAGATCTTCAGGTGCTCTGGGCCACTGAACTAGGTCGGCTTATTTCCAACATGCCAAATAATTCAATATGTACTATTACTTCAATCAACAATTACTGCTTATTGTATTTTTTGTTCAATTTGTATCGATATTTCAGGCGACTAATTGTTGCTTATAATAATTTGTTATGTATAAAAAAACCTTGTATTATAAACATTAGTCTATCATTCAAAAAAAAATAACTATAAAGCAGAAAAACTTTTTCTTCAGTGTCATAAAACTAGCACAGATTTTATTACGTGTAATTTCTAAAGCTTTGCAAGCTTTTTCAGCTCGCAACATCATTTACATCACGAGCTCTGGAGCTTTCAAAAAGTTGGGGGTGCCCGAGAAATGAAGACATGAATCGCATAATTATTTAAAGTAAAATTAGAGGTAAGAAGTGATGAACGAAGTAAGAGGTGTAAGGAGAATGTATGATTTGGAAGTGAATGGTAGAAGAGGTAGAGGACACCCGAGGAAGACATGGCACGATCAAGTTAAGCAAAAACTTGTTATAATACAATAATATTATTTCCACCTGATGTCCCCGTATATCCATTTTTTACCGATTTATAACAAGTTTCTCGTTAACTCTTTAAGTTGTAAGTTCCAAAAAAATGTATGTTATTTTTTAAGATGATATCTATACATTTGTTTTGCCGAACCGTAAATTAGATGAAATTCCCTCGATAGAAAAAAAAATCGCAAAATAAGCTCGGAAATTATTAAAACACGTTTTGTTCTGTTATTTAATATGATATATGCATGAAAAAATTCACAGTGTATCTTTAAATGCAACTAAAGCTTTGTCCAGAGATTTTGCTCTATTTCAAACGAGTCGTGTTTAATTGAAAATTTTCGTCATATTCGTTTAATAATTATCGTTTTTTTAATATAAGCGCGCTCCCTCTGACATTCGTATTTGCATATCTCCCTTTCAAACCATCTTTGAACGCTTACTACGGGGCCTTAAAAATACACCCAATTGTCAGGTACTCTAGAATTCACAACCTCATAACTTACCCTAAACCATTTATTTACAAGCCATCTAGCAACACCGGGTACATGTCGGCTAGTGGGTAATAAATTTGAAATTCTCATAGACATATGAATATTAGTAGACCTGCCCTAAGTGATTAAAAGCGTATAATCCCCACTCCCCATACCGGTTCCATTGGAGCCGGCTGTGCTCGCGTATGGCCTCAAGTGAAATTTGAAAACGTGACGTCATCATTCTTGTGCGAACTATGGTCGAGGCATCATCGGTTCATTTTACGAAATAACACGGCAAAATGTTGACTTGTGATATGAAAACTTGTAAAAATAGATGTGAAAAAGAGAATAAACCCAATTGTCGTATTACATTCCATAAGTAAGCATTATTTTAATTTATTTTAAGCTTATTCACACCGTATTATATGGATCAGTTTTAGAAACATATACTATCACATCACAATGTAGCGATTCTCAAGTGTGCTCATCGTTGTTTACTGGGGTAAGTAAATTATGAAACATTTGTAAAAGTGTCTTAACTAAATACTCTGAAACTAACTACGACTCTGCAAACAGAAGAAATTTACTTTGCCGAATTTGGACTTCGCAAATTAGTTCATAACGTGGCGAGTAATTTGCGCTCCCATGTAAAAATGTCTATTCATTCAAAAGCAGATTTTACTTTTAAGAACTAAATGGTGATATTATAATGCGAGATGCCTATTTACTGTCAGATTGATTTATTGACGAATCACAGTCAGCTTAACCCCCTTCGTTCTTCAACAGTTGATTTTACCCCTCGCCATTATCTTCTCGTCTATTAATTCCTATGTCTGTGGAAATTCTACATTTTTCACAAAGTTTCCGTAACCGAGCATTTCACTTATAATGTGCAAAGGTGCATGCAATATAATATAATAAAATAATAAGGACTACACGAGTGGACCGCGCAACGCTTCGCTATTGATAATGCCTTTCTCGGGCATCTACGACTTCTTACACCATTAACTACTGTATACCAAAATGTTACTGTTAAAAAACTACATTACATCGACTTTAATTCTACTCCGTATCTCATTCCACTGCAGACATATTGTGTTAAGGCGAATCTTAATGCCAAATCACTATTTTGATTAATCTTTATAACGAATTGGTGTGCATTACAAATACCAAAAAATATGCTTTAGATAAATTAAAGGTTTTCCTATCGTTTCGCTTAAGCAGAATACAAATAAAAAAATTAATTACTTAAGGCGATGCCATACGTAGTAATGCAAAATCATCTGTTTTTGGTTTGAAAATTTGGTCGCCTAGAAATGTTTCAGATGCTTTAATTAAATACTGCAAGTAGAATACATCTTAGCCTTTGAAATTATCGAGTATTTTTTAGATAAGTCTTTTTATAAGCCCAGAAAAAAATAATGTATAAGGCCTATCAAAACTGCTTTAAAGTTCAAAATCTCCTACTTACGAACCAATTTTCGGTTATAATTTTATTGTATAGTGTGGAAAATTAAGTTATTTATAAAACGATCGGAAAAAATTTAAATATTTATGCCTGAACATCCACAAAATAAAATAAAAGGCACTTTTTGGCCATGTTTTTTTCTTGCATAAATCAAAACAGGCGGCGGGAATTTAAACCTTATCGCCATCTACGTAAGGGTTGTTATTGATAGCGGCTCAATTTAAAATATTACCCGACCTAGTGCATCGCCTTAATAAAAAATATAAATGTAAACTACTAAAAAACTTTTTTTTTCAATAGAATGTATGAACAGGAAACAACTTTAAAAATACAGTATTATATCTAAGATTTTCTAGACTCCGATTAGATCTAGACTAGCGATTTTAACGTATATTACCTACAATATAAGGTATACCAAGAATATACACATTTTTGGCTTGTAGCTTCCCCTTAAGTATTTATTCCTCGGGCGTCCCTGACTTCTTCTACAATTTAAACCACTATCTAAACACTCCAGGCACTAATAAGAACAAACGTTGAAATTTTCAGCGATATCGGTCGACTACTTTACGAATTTTGCGAGCGCAAACATACGCAGGCTGGATTTTAATATATTAAAATTTGCAATAAATAATGAACCAATCCACTTACACTAACTAGTCTGTAAAGACCAATTTTAATACAAGATTGTAAGCAATACACTGCCAATATAAATTGAGCTTAAGATATTATACCATTTAGTATCTATCGTACATTTAGTATTAGGAACTGGTTTCGCCGTATGGATATAGTCCCGCAGGGAGATTTGTCTGGCCCTGTGACATAAAAAACAGTAGACGATATGTAAATAAATTAAGACAGAATGACAGTAGAACCGGCAGACAAGCAGCCATATGGCAGCTTTAACCTAACCTGTAAATAACTACCATGTATTATTATCGTTGAATAAAAATGTAAAGATCGAAAACAATTTTATTATTTAGACATCAGAAACCATTATAATCATAAAATAGTGAAAATTGTAAAGCATGACTGATTAAAATATTTGTGATTAATGGCGAGAAGATAAGAATACGTCAATGGTCCATTTGAATGTCAACATTCCTGCGAGCCGATTAAAAAAAGGAATTTTGACATACCTACTAAATAGGGTCATCTTATGAAATGTCGATTAATAAATGTAAGCACTCTAATGATGATCCCATCTCTGTCACCATATAAGTATGGTAGTGTTGGCAGATCTCGCGCACTTTGCAGATATCACAAAACTCTCAATCGATATCCAGCAGTACCTAATCTAAATAGTATAAAACAGAGTCGCTCTCGGCGTCCGTCTGTTTGTGCACTTAGTTCTTCTTAACTACGCAACGGATTTTTATAGGGTTTTAACTATCATTTAGATAATTTCTTCCGAAAGGTTAATATATATATATATATTATAGATGCAAATTATATTTATAGGAAGTAGAGAAATCGAGCACCGCTGGGTACAAGTCAGCTAGTTTGTAATAAAACTTGAATAAGGTTTCGAATTAATCTCTCAAGACACGACTGAGATACACTACAACTAGGAAGACAATGTCATCTTTTATAAATCGTTTTATTGTCATTATCCCTACAGGGAATGGAGTAGGGGGGTGTTTGAGTCGGGAACAATTAAAAGAGACAGCTACCAAATCTTTGGAAACATTCCAACTTAAATCAATCAAAAAAACATTGAAATGTTCAATTATTAATTAATGACAATTTTAATGAAACACCATGCGGGTACCCCCAACGGCTTACATGATATGACATCTGTTAAAACCCAATACTTGATTTAATGCTAATAAAACGAAATTCATCAGAATCAAAATTTAAAAAAAAAATACCAAATACTCGAAACTTGAACTTAAAAATTCATTGCTCCCATCACTTAATTGGGCATTGTAATAATTGACCCTTGACCACTACTTATTTAGGTGTAAAAATGATAAAAATTTAAAATGGACTGATTATATTAACTATTTAAATAATAAAATTAAAATGAGTTATTTCTTCAAAACCATCAGTAAAAAAGACTATGGCTATTTGACAATCGCTCTTAGAATAAGGTATTATCGGATGTGGCAGTGCAAATGACAATATCGTAAAATCACTCATTAAAACCCAAAAAGACATAATGAAAATTAATTTGTAAGAACTAGCACTGACAAAATCTCCAACAAACTTAACACGATCTCATTTCAACAACTATTGTTTTAGTAAATAGTTGTTGAAATGAGATGATGAAGATTTCGTCAGTGCTAGTTCTTAAAAAAATATTTTACAAACATAAATATATTAGTGGTTCTAACAAAGTAATATTGTTTCAAATAATTATAAGCAATAAATAGTCGCCCGAAATATTAATACAAATTGAAAATAACTCCCGAGTAAAAATTTATATATGTTTATTTTTATTTTTATAATTATAATTATTTTTATCCTTTATGCTATGCATAAAACCTTGTCTTATAAACATTAGTTTATCATTAAAAAATAATAATATTTGACTAGTCAAAAATATTTCACCAATAAATGAAGATATAATATGTCTCGACGCCATCTAGTGAGAAATTTAGCACTAATAAAGCCTTTCCTACAAAAATAAAGTTGGTTGTTTACAGGTGGAAAAAATATAATAAGCAGTAATTGTTGATTGAGGTACTAGTTTTGCGGGTTGGAAATAAGCCGACATAGCTCAGTGGATACAGAGCACCTGACCGGACATCAGAAGGCACGGGTTCAATTCCCGTTGACGGCATTTATTTTTACTCGGGAGATATTTTTAATTTGTATTAATATTTCCGGCGACTAATTATTGCTTATAATTATTTGTTATCCTTTATGCTATGCATAAAACTTTGTCTTAAAAAAATAGTTTATCATTAAAAAATAATAAATAATATTGTTTCATTTAAATATAATGGATAACCACAAAGTTATAGCTTCTTTGAAAAGTACTATTTATATATTTATAATTACTTTATATTATGCATACTGCAAAATTTTAATAATATGTAATTGAAAGGCTCAGCACGGGAGATCCCAGTGAGGATATCATTATATCTATTTATTACAAAAAAAATAAGAAAATAAAACACTTATTATTATATCATCAAATGGCATACTGGATTGGAGAAAATAAAAATTTCACTTAGAGTTAAATTGGGCTGACGACCTAAAGAGATCTATGGGCGTCGGTTGGTTGAGAACCACCAAGAATCGGTAAAACCGGAGGCATTTGAGGAAGGCCTTAGCCAAAATTTCGATAATTTCCAGATTAATTTATAAAGGTTTAGGGTTAATTTTTTATTTAAATAATCGATAATTTCGAAATCTCAAATCAAGGGGTTTAATTCAAACAATGTTATCTACAAAATATAGATATTTTGTAGATACAGCTGTATACATGTGTTGTCTCAGTAAACGATATATTTAGTTCGAATTTATTAAATACTAACTGAAGTATATCCTTAGGAGACAGACATATACCGTCATGGCTTTTCTGTAGGTCTTTTGATATACAATTCCGCAGCACATTATGTTGATGTATCTCATAAGGTTTAGCTAGCGTTAGCAATGTAAGCACATGAAAACATTTTTTTACGACTTTTGGTTACAAAACGTTGACTTTTATCTACTTTCTATAAATATAATATGCATGCATTATATATATAAACCTTCCGGAAGAAATTCTCTAAATGATAGTGAAATCCCTATCAAAATCCGTTGCGTAGTTTAGAAGAACTAAGCGCACAAACAGACGGACGCAGATAGCGACTCAAAAATTATTTTTTTCGATCCGAGCAATTCGATTTGTATTTGCTTATTTTTTTTCGGCAACTAAAGGGTTAAATAAACTTTTGGAGTCAGGTCTACGCTTCGACGCATTAAAATACATTAAAACCGCAGATATCAACCCCGTAGTGACCTTTTTTTTCAAATTTAACCGAAAAATTCTTCAGACTCGATTTACTCGAAAACGAAAGCTTGAAAAAATTGACTCCAAATGTGATTCACCAGTTTCCCGCTTGTACTATGAATTTCCCGACCCCGCGTACATCATTGAATTATATAACATTTTAGTTTTGAACTAATAACCCGGAATATAAACTTTACTTAGATACTTCTTTAAAATGCTGTCGAGATTGTATAATAATTTTAATGCTACAATCCTTCCAATTAATCAAGTTTAAATAAAGGAGCCGTTACACGGTTTTCTGAATATGTCGGCAAGTGACATCTCTTGACATAAATTAAAACCTTTTATTAAATTTATTCACAACTTCGATCTATTGACACAAGTTTAAACCCAATTTACACAGAGATTATTGTGTGATTTCCCTCGTACATGAACACATGGTTAACGTAAGTAGCGCGTCTCAATTTAAAACCGTTCTGTTATAAATACAATTTATGATTCAGGTGTCAGGGCACCAAGTGAAGTTATAAATAACGCTTATAAATCAGAAGTCATGGAGTTAATTAGTTTTGGGAAGCAACATTCATCATGGTGCTTGGAGCCGTACAGTTTTATTGTCCTTTGTCTGGACTGTAATGTTGGTAGGTAACACATCTCAAATCTCATGGCAAAGCAATAAATTTTCCATGGCATATACCATACTCGTATGAACAGGCTACAACACAACCAACTAACTGGCAACCGACGTCATTTCACAATCATCACTATTGGAGCCTGCGCTTGTTTAAACATTGTGAACAAGATTAAAGCAGACTAACAGATGAAACGATTTAGGAAGTTGCATCTTTGGAATAAGTCAATATATGTATAAATGTTATAATTTTGAATTATTTGTGAAGAAACATTTCAATATACCTATTTGTATATTATTTCTAACTTTGGTTGACATAATCGAAGCATACAATTGCAAAATCTGGAAAAAAAAAACAATTTATGTTTTTTGGTGTAGCTCAATTCGTATCGATGGACGTAATCGAAGCATCCGATTTCGAAACAGTGAAATAATCAAACATATTTAGAAATAATCGATCGGCCACAGAAGACTATGACGATTTGTATTACTGATTTCCCAAAGGCACACGGAGAAAAATGAGATTGCTAATTTATTAAGAATCTCTTCAAATTGTTGGTAATTCGGTTAAAAATGGGATAACTGGCGCTTAACGAATGAATTAATAGATTTTATTATAAACTCTTAGTAACTAACTAACTAACTAACCGTCACGCCGTTTCCCCGTAGGGGTAGGCAGAGAGGACGGACCGCCAAACAACTCGGTCTTGGCACACACTCCTTGCCTCATTCACACTCATACATCGTCTCATACATGCTCTTCTATTGTTCTGACTCTTGACATGGCCCGACTCAAGTATCTGATTCACTTGGTCGTGCTATGTCTTCCTTGGGCGTCCCCGACTTCTGCTACCATTCACATTTGCATCGTATATTCTCCTTACACTCCTTTCTTCGCTCATTCGCTCTACATGCCCAAACCATCTAAGCGTCCCTTTCTTGATCTTACTCATTACGCTTAGTACAATACGAATATATTATCACGATTTCGGAACACGTATTAAAATCCTAATATTTTCGTATTTCGTCATTATATGTATATTATCTAGGCAAATGCAGGTGCGTGAACACGTGTTCCGGATATATTAGAAATTTACTAAAAGTTTATCGGTAAAACGGCCCGCAATCCCGTTTTTAACAGGCTTACCAATAATTTGAATATATTATTGATAAATTAACAATTCTCACTTTTCTCCGTGCACAACGACATTATTATTTGTAGATATCGTTACTTCAAAATATACATTATAATCTAATTTTCGGAGAATCGTTACTTAATTTAATACGATTATGGAATCGATTTTTTTCGAAACAATCTTGATTATGTCCAGCATTTTATTATCTAATCTTATAGTTAAGGGGCCGTTCAAGTATTACGTAAGCAGATTTATTACAATTATTTACCCCCTCTTCCCCCTTGTCACCAAAAGTAAGCAAAGCTCTTACCCCCCCTCCCATGCTTACGTAAAAATTGGTACCTATATGCATTTTTCTGTTAATGTATTCTGTTTTATAAACAATTCAACTTTGGCGAAAGAGGATCAACGGTAACACAAATATTAACTTGCTTTGATTTGCTTACAACACGTCGAATCGTCAATCGTACTGAAACAAAACAATAGATTGATGGAAGAAATTTAGACAAGTGAGTAGCGCGTGGTAATTCCCCCATTCGCTTCTAAGCGAGTACCAATGTATTAATTATTTGTGGGAATCCCCGAATATGTATTCTGTTTTCAAATATAGACAATGTGTGGGTTGCCAATGTGTAAAAAAAATATAACTACTGCTGAGCAGTGCTGACGTAATCACTATCTCGACCCCCCCACCCCCCATGTCATCAAAAATAAGCAAAGCAAAGACCCCCCTGCCCCCCTATAGTGCTTACATAATACTTGAACGGCCCCTAACTAGCTGACGGGTACCCGGCGTTGCTAGACTTTTCTCTACTTTCTATAAATATAATATCCATCTATACACTCATTCATAGCATTAACGATAGTTTCGCGAATTAAAGCGATAAATGGTGTTTTTAGCGATAATAAAAAAGATTTTTTAGTCGCTACAATCTTGTATTGACAGATCGTAGAACGAACATGACACACTCTACTGTAGGAACATGTGCCATGTTGAGTTTCAATCAATAATACAATAAACACGTTTCAAGTGATTTTGATAATTTAATTGTTTTTCCCCTCTTGCCGACTCCCATTCCTTGATTTTATCCTATTTAGCTATAAACGCTATGAAAATGCAAAATTAAACCTATAAAAGCTGTTTTTTCAATAATTAATGCAACATTTCTTAAAAATTAAAGCTATGAATGGATGAGTTCCATGATAACTCAACACAGTGACAATAAGGAAGTTGAGTAAAAAATATTTTGACTTATAAAAAATATGTTCATGTAGATCAAAAAATATCGATTCTAAATATATAAATATATTTCTATATTATTATTCTTAGAATTAGTTAAACGTTCTTGAAAAAGCATTCAATAGCAATAGACTGTAGACGCTCCACGATTGGTCGAAAGAATTCTGACGTCACATGTGTCGTGATTGTACGTACAACAGATCACCTATGGTGCATCTCTTTCTATTACATGAGAGATGGTCGGTTTAGATGAGAGAGGTGTATAGGCCAAAGGTTTATTTGGGTTTGTCAAATATATGTACGTATTTGTTGTTATTATTATATGAAATGGATTTCTAAAGATACATATTCGTATAGTGCTTTATAATAATATGTTGTTTATTGCATAACTTAGAAGTTTTTATTATTATACATGTCACATAGCATGTGATACACTTCAGGCCGCCGGCCGCCCAGAAAAGTCAAACAGTGAACTGGGCTGTAAACCGTTATTTTACTATTGGTCTTTACTTTTCTGCGCGGTGGTTCTGAATTCGCGCGGGGAACGTCAACAAGTAGCGACGGCAATACGGTACAAGTACCGTACCGGGCGAGAAAAGCAAATATTCTAACTTAAAATATTAATTTAACTATGAAATCTTAATCAATTTTCTTTTTTTTTAATAACATCAATTCTAATAGACGGTTAACATTGGTAAAAAAATTACTGGAATTCCTTGTTGAAGAATTACAAATTTTTCGATACAAAATGCTTATGCGACGTGGTTTTCACAGTTCTAATGACGTCACACCACACCCCGCCTCTTACCGCTAGGATTCCGCTCGTTTTGGCGGGCTTAATAAAATTTAAACTTTGAGAATTAATTTAATTATGAAAACAAACTTTAAAAAAAAAAAAAAAAATACCAGTATTTAAGTTTGAATGCGAACATTGATAAAAAAAAATAAAAAAAATGGACTCAACTTCCTTATTCAACACACTTTTAAAAAGTTATATAAAGTCATTAGAAACGATGATTTTTTTTAACCTAACCTAACCTACTTAACCCAGTTAATAAAGTTTTTGTTTCATCACTTTCCATGACTTTGCGATGATTTATCCGGTCACCGAATGGGTGTCTCTATCCATGTATTATTTATATAAAACTTCCGGAAAAAATCTCTAAATGATAGTGAAAACCCTATCAAACTCCGAAGAACTAAGCGCACAAGTAACACATACAGGTAACAAAAATTAATAATCAATTTTCAAAACCAATGGAAAATAAATTAGGAGTACCACAGGGATCAGTCCTTGGACCTCTATTGTTCATACTCTATATTAATGACATGGTGAAAATATTTTCAAAATGCAAAGTACGACTATTTGCCGATGATACACTTATATATATTATTGGAGAAAACTATGAAGAACTAATACATATTTTAAATAATGAACTAGATAATGTATCAAGATGGCTAAAAATAAATAAGCTTAAATTAAATACAAAAAAAACAAAATGTATGGTAATTGGTTATAAGAAGACATCCAGTGAAAGCAAAATCAAAATTGATGGTGAAATTATTGAAAATGTTACCAATATAAAATACTTGGGAGTTATAATAGATTCCAAACTGAACTTTAACAAACATGCGGAATATACCCAAAAGAAAATTGGTAAAAAAATATCTTTTTTGGGAAGAATTCGCCAAAAACTGTCCGAAAAAACTGCAATCACCATTTATAACTCCATTATTGCTCCACATTTTAATTACTGCTCAACTATCCTTTTCCTGTGCAACGACCGAGAGCAAAATAAATTTCAAATTCTTCAAAATAGGGCATTGAGAATAATACTCAGACGAAATAGGTATTCAAAAGTAAATAAAATGTTAAACGAACTAAATTGGCTAACGGTGAAACAGATGTTGACCTTGAACACGATGATATTTTTACACAAAATTGTAAACAACCTGCTACCCAAATATTTTTCGAATAAAATTGTATACAACAAGGACATACACAAACATAAAACTAGGACGTACAATCAAATTAGACTACCAAAGAAGGACAAAGCGAATACCCAGAATAGTATATTATATAAAGGGATGAAATACTATAACGCGCTGCCGGAAAACCTTAAGTCTGCCCCAATTGAAAAGTTCAAGATGTTGTGTAGGAGCCACATCAAGCAAGAAAAAAAAACATAGTATATTTGTATGCAATAATTAATTAGTCATTTGTAAACTTAAATGTACAAATTACTAAAATAAAAAAAACAATAAATAAAACAAACAGACAGCCGCGGATAGTGATTTTGTTTTATACTATTTAGAGATGAAAGGTAAGGTAGGTACCAGTTACTTACTCTTAGGTACATTCAAAATTAATTGATTCTGCACTTTCGGCGAACAAACTAATTTTCATGTGATTTTCTCACAGACAGGTAAACATGGCTACAGAACTAACAATAGTGAGGTGAAATGAACATCCGAGGATAATTCATTACAAAATTCTAATTAAGAAGGCATGTTTCACTTTAACACTCGACTCCAATCCGGAGGTTGCCAAACTTTGAAGTAGTTTTTATATAGCCTACTTTCTATGTTTTTCTGTAGGGTGTTTTTTGGAATTTCCTTCACAAAGGTTTATTATTATTGTTTGATCTGACTCTACGTGCCATCCCGCCGTCTTTATTGACATTTATTTACGACGTGTTTATGTAATATTTAAGACGGAAGTAGCGCAACATGGCATAGTACCCTAAAAATAAATCAATTTAGAAAAAGGATATTACGTAGATTAAATAGCAAAAATGAACTTTAAAATAAAAGTAAAGGGAAAAAATCAGCATAATATTTACCTAACAGTCAAACAAAATGTAAAAAAATTATATTAGGGTTATTTTGGTTTTCATTAATATATTGGAAATATCAACGGAAGGTTTTTTATTTAATCTAAAATGTATTGTTTCGAGAAACTAACCATATTGATTTATTTCTATGTCTATTTAACTATGTAGCATTTGGAATGAATTAAATGTGTAGTTGGTTTTCGTCGAATTAACAAAGATCAACTCAAGTTTAGAAGTAATGGCAAGTATTGATTTTCAAATGCTGAAAAAGACGCAATCGTTTCAAGGTCGGAATTCGGCTTTAATTTCTTTATTACAAAATTTATGGCAATCTTGAAAATTCGTGATAATATGCAAAACAGGTAGAATTCAACTAACACTATAACCAACCCACCCATGTCTTCGCAAACCTTTTCTTGGTGTAGGTGAAGGGATGCCACCCAACTCTTGGCAGAAGTACTTGCGTATTGTTTACACACATAATGAATTCAACGTGCAATATGAATTTAACTACCTTAGCGGTCGTTACCTTTGATTCCAAATTACGATTCATCATATCACAACTATTACCAGGAAAGAATTAAAAATGGTTGGATTTATTTTCAGAATCGAAAAAGACTTTAATAACATAAAAACCTTAAATTTTCTTTACACATATCTGATTGTAAGTCAGGGAGAATAAAACTCAAGCGTTTGGTCTCCTCGTTTTAACTTTCATTGCTTACAAAAAAAAATGTTACAATTTATTAATTTAAATGAATATTCCTAAATCCCGACTTCAATAATGTAAATTTACGAAGTAAACTCAATTTATCGAAATTATCTGAAAGCCGAAAATATCTGTTCTCTTTTAATAAAAAGAGAACAAATAGTATAAAATTGTTAATTCAAGATTTGACTACCCTGACGCTATAGATTTGCTGTCATTACATACCTCCGAAACATACTAGAAGGAACGTATTATTTCACGATAATAACTTAGTTTTCGTTTTTTTTCTTTTTTTTGTTTTTTTCTCTTTTTTATTTTTTTCTTTTTTCTTTTTTTTTCTTTTTTTTTTTTTTATAGATGGGTGGTTTTTTTTTGCAACAATAACATTTGGCTGTCATCAGTTGTTTTGTTTTGCTCTATCTAAAATTAATTTTTTACCATTCTTTTTTGTTTTCTGGCAAAAAAAAAGTGTAGTGTGTTGTGCCTTGAGGTTTCTTCTCCCTCCTGATCTTCCAGGAGTCACTTTTCGCTGCTGATTTCCAGATATTTATAAACTTTTTTACTTCTGTCATTTTTCATACTATTATTGTAGTTGTTTACTGTTGTGAATAATGGAGGAAGATTTCCCTCCTGGACCCCCTACAAAGCCCCCAGATCCCTCTCCAGACCCCCCAGACGGGGAAAATGTAGAAATTTCTGACAGTGATTCTGTCATCTTGACTTCTACCAAAAAAAGGAAATTTACTCCTTCTTCCCCAATAAAACTTGACTCGCCTTCGACTTCACTGTCCCCACCAGCACTTTCTCAACTTCCTCCAACAAACTTTTATTCTCCTCATTCCCGTGGCCCATTCATAGCATACGCCCAAAAAACTGAGCAAGGAAAAACCATCCACCCTCTTGAATTTGGCAAATTCCTATCAAATAGCAAGAATCTTTCAATCAAACCTGGAGGTGTAAAAGCCGAGGGTCGCTTCCGAATCTCCGTCGAATTCCTCTCAGGGCCAGCTGCCAACAGTTTCATCAAAAATATCTTCATTTCATCTAATTCAAAGTTCAAGGCATATATCCCTACTTTCAATGTCACTCGCATGGGCCTGGTCAGAGGTATCTCGACCGATCTGTCCATCGAAGAAATTCTGTCTTCACTTTCAACCCCCCAACACATTGGCAATCCCATAAAAGCCAGGAGGCTAAATTACAAGGACTCCTCTGAGGGTATAATTACCTGGAAGCCCTCCCAATCTGTTGTTATCACCTTTGAAGGTCAATCTCTTCCCTCCCATATATATTTATTCTTCAACTCATTACCAGTTGAAATGTATACATATCCCACCACTCAATGTTTCAATTGCTGCCGTTTTGGTCATACCAAAGCTGCATGCAGATCTCAACCCAGATGTTTTAAATGTGGAGAAAACCACGCAGCTGACCAATGTCCTTCTTCCTCCTCACCTAAATGTTTTAACTGCTCAGGCTCACATACAGCTATCAACACATCTTGCCCAGAACAATCTCGCCAAAAAAATATTAAAATTTCTATGGCCTCTCAGAACTTGTCTTTTCTGCAGGCTTCTAAATTATTCCCGCCTGTCAAAAAATCATTTGCTGAGGCTTTATCCAGCAACTCCTCATCCAACCCTCTTCCCTCCACTACAACAACTTCTTCTCGTTCAACTAAATTCACATACAAAAACGCTATCTCTAAACCGGCTCCTGGATACGATCAGCAACAACACAACTCACTGCTCTTAAATCCCAATGGTTCACCTCTTTCAAATGCCACAAATGGGTGTGCAAATAATTATAATCCGTCCTCAATGAACTCTCTTAAACTTTCTGAAAAACTCTCCCAAGACAATTCTTCATTTATCCAAACTCTTATTATTCTTCTAATTGACCTTATTTCTTCTCAAACTAATCTACCGTCCAACGCTGCTACTATTATTTCCACATTAAAATCATTTATTCAAAATGGCTCTTCAGGATGTCAGAATACTTCAGTGGAATAGCCGAAGTGCTATTTCTAACAAATCTGATCTCCTTAACCTATTAAATTCCAACTTTATTTCTTTGGCTGCTATCTCGGAGACTTGGTTTACTCCATCCACCCACTTTAATGTGGGAGGGTATTCCTGTCTCCGCGACGATCGCCCGGAAGGTTCGGGCGGCGGTGCTGCCCTTTTTATTAAAAAATCCATATCATTTTCCCCAATAAATAATATCAAACCCCCCAATGCTGACTTCCAAATGGTTGCAGCTAAAATAAAGGACACATCCTTTATTTCAGTCTATCTTCCCCCAACAGCCCACTTCAATAAACAAACTTGGTTGCAAATTGTAAGTCAACTAAGCCCTCCTTTCTTTATATTAGGCGATTTTAATGCCCATTCCCCCGTCTGGGGTTCTGCTTTCTCCGACCGAGATGGTCGAAGTGAGATGGATTTCCTAGATCAATCCAACCTTTTCCTTTTGAATGACGGATCTCCTACTAGGATCTCACGCCCCAGCACAAACCCCAGTGCAGTGGATCTCTCGATATGTTCTACTAGTCTGTCTTCTCTCTCCTCGTGGGTGGTGTCCCCCGACCCTTGCTCCAGTGATCATTTCCCGATCATCATTACTTATCAAACTTCTTTCCAATCGGACAAGTCTCATATTTCGACAAAGATTAAAACGAAACACACCAAATGGGATGAATTTAACTCTCATATGGACAAGTTCCTACTAAATTCACCCGCCACCGATATATTTTCCGTCAAAGATGATTATAATAACTTCAAATCAATGCTCATAACTGCAATAAATAAATCAAATCCTCCCCCTAAAACTAAATCTCTCAAAAAACTCCCTCCAACTCCCTGGTGGGATGAGGAATGTTCCAAAGTAGTAAGAATTCGGAAAGCTAAATCTCTTTCCTATCGTTACAATATGACTATGGAGAACTATCTTATATACAAAAACGCTGAATCCAATGCCAAAAGGGTATTGAGGTCAAAAAAAAGATCCGGGTGGTACAACTTTTGCAGTTCAGTATCTCCGAACACTCCAATTTCGGAAGTTTGGTCTATGATCCGAAGATTTCGATCCTCCTTCAGTTCACCATCTCCTCGAGCGTCCCATTCTAAATGGATAGATGAATTCTTGGACAAAATTGCCCCCCCTTCTGTTCCTAACTTAGATGAAATAACGCCCATCTATAATACTCCCATGTCTAATCATTGGCTAGACTCTCCATTCACCTTAATTGAGCTAAAAAATGGTTTATCAACAGTCAAGGACTCATCTCCAGGCAGAGATGGTATACCTTACAGCATAATCAAAAATAGTAATGATAATGTTCTAAACCACTTCTTAAGCATCTTAAATAAAATCTTCCAGACTGGTATAATGCCTGATGACTGGAGTTCTCAAATAATCATCCCTATTTTAAAAACAAACAAATCTCCAAATTTTGGATCCAACTACAGGCCAATCGCTCTTTCATCCACCCTCAGTAAACTTTATGAAAAATTAATTAAAAACCGATTAGAATTTTTTGTCGAGAGTAAACAGCTTCTCTCTCCATCTCAATTTGGATTTAGGAAAAAAAAATCCACTCAGGATAACCTTGCCATCATCAGCACTGATATTAATTTATCAATTTCTAAACAGGAAGTTTGTCTTGCCGTCTTTATAGATATAGAAGGCGCCTTTGACAATGTTTCCATCCCAATCCTGAACAAAAAACTTCTAGGCCTTGGCCTTCCCCCCATGTTTGTCCAATCAATTATTAATCTATTTCTAGATAGAAAAATTTTCATTGAACTTCCAGATATTTCTCCTCAAAGTAGGTCTATTTGGAAGGGTTTACCACAAGGCGATGTATTGTCCCCCTTACTGTATAATATATACACAAATGATATGCATGTCACTATTCCCCCACAAATAAAAATTATCGAGTTCGCAGATGACATAGCTTTCTTCTTATCATCCAAAATCATCCCTCTTGCCGTCAAATATCTTAACGAAGCCATGAATGCCCTTTGCACATGGCTCACGTTACATGGTCTTGAACTTTCAATCCAAAAGACTCAGTGTGTCACCTTCTCAAACCGCCATAAAAACCCCCCCGTTCAAATTTTATTTAAAAATTCTCCAATCTCCAACGCTTCTGAAGTAAAATTTTTGGGAGTAACATTTGATAGGAAACTTAAATGGTCTTCCCATATTAATAATTTAGTTACTAAATGCGAAAAAAATTTAAATATCATCAGATCATTATCTGGCGTTTGGTGGGGAGCTCACCCTACTTGCATTAAGTTGCTTTACAATGCACTTATTCGAAGCCATCTCGACTATGCCTGCCCACTTTTTAGTACTGCCTCAAAAAATGTACTTAATAAATTAGACAAAATTCAATCTAAATCTTTGCGAATAATAACTGGAGCGATGCAATCGTCACCCATCAATTCCCTTCAAGTAGAATGTTCTGATCCTCCTCTTTATTTAAGGCGTCAACTATTTGCTGACAAATTTGTTCTTAAATGTTTAAATTCTAAATGTCATCAGGTTATCCCCAGCGTCTCGTTGTTCATTGACTCAAACCATTCATCTACAATCAGAGCTTCAACTAAACCTCTTCCTGACATCTGTAAAAATTTTAAGTCTCTCTCAGAGCTCCACATCATCCAAAATGATCTACTTCCCTTATACAAACTAAAATATAGTCACGTCACCCTATCCCCAACAATATTAGAAGGGATCGGAATCTTTAAAAGTCATTCCAATCTCCCGGCCCGAACTGTCAATAATATGTTCAATGACATTATTTTATCTAAATGGCCCAACTTTTCTCTTTTATTTACTGATGGATCCAAATCTCCCGACTCTCCTAACTGTGGTATAGGTATTAACGTTTACCACAATAATTCTAATGATAGAATATTTCATTCAATTTCAAATCAATTTTCAATATTTTCAGCTGAGTGCATTGCAATAATAGAATCTCTCAAATATATAATCAAAAATAATTTTGAACATTCCCTCGTTCTCTCTGACTCTCTCAGTTCCCTCCAAAAACTTAAATCCAGTCCTCTTCTTCATCCTGATGATCATTTTGTATGCCTTATTCGAGTGATGATAGCATCCATTCAAAGCTCTGGTAAATCTGTAACTCTGATTTGGATTCCTGGACATGTTGGTATCATGGGTAATGATATTGCGGATGCCTTGGCAAAACAAGGAGCGTCCAACCCTGTTGTTACCCTCGTAAACCACATTCCCTTATCTGACATTTTTTCCATCATCAAAGAAAGATCCCGCAATGTTTGGTCAGAGTATTGGCACATTGCTAGTCAATCCAAGGGAGCCTGCTATGCCTCAATACAAAGGACTATACCATCAAAACCGTGGTTTCAGCAATTCCCTCATTTTTCCAAAAAAGAAATTTCTTCACTCATTCGAATGAGGATCGGTCATTGTTCCGTTCCTTCCCATCTTTTTAAAATTCACGTCCTTGACTCCCCAGATTGTACATTCTGTGGTCTAGAAGTGGAAACTTTAGATCACATATTTTTTGGTTGTCCCTCTCTAAACAAATATCCTCTCTTCTATCAAGCCTTAACTAAAATTGCCTCCCCTCCATTCAACATTTCATCTCTTTTAAGTCTGAACTCGACTCCAATTTTCATTATAATTTTGAAATTTGCCTATTTAAATAAAATTAATATTTAAATTCACCTTTCAATACACCTTTCTCAATAATTTTAAATGATGGCCAAGAACACCCTTGAAGGGTGAAAGCCAGAAATAATGGAAAAAAAAAAACTTAGTTTTCAATTCTGAACGAGAGAATAAATAGACTGGACGATAACTAATAGATGTCGCTGTTATTACAGATTTAAACTTTGACATATTCAAAGTAAAATTAGTTCAACACTTTTTAGTTAATGCAAATAACAAGTTATCGTAATTTAAGCACATGCTTAAGTACTCAAAATATATTTTAAATATTTTATTACTCGTATTTAAAGTTCAATAATTATTTAAAGTTAATGTGATAATAATAACAAGCATGTTGTAATTTATGCTTTATTTTTAAAATATTTTTATTTATTTATGCTATACTGAAGTATTCAATTTAATATTCAATCGTTATGAAAAGCCCAACAGGGCGTAAATAAATAAATAAGAGAAACATTATTAAAAATAGGTAGTGTATTTAAAGCTCTTCTCGAGGCTTTAATGTTAGTTGTTACCACTATAATTTTATTAATGTTCTTATAGGTTTTACTCGAGAACCATGGGCATATTTCATCGCAAGAGAATTGGTTGCTTCTCACATACATAATAAAAATTGGAGCCTCTCCCCGGCTTGTTGATATGCATGGCAAAAGATCGTCTAGACATTAAGACGTATAATATAATACATTGTACATCATATGAAGACAAGATACACATATGGATAAATACAAAAACAGCTATCACATGTTGAGGTTGGCGCAAAACACAAGAATATTTAATAACAAGCTAAGTAAAGCCATTTAGAAGGGAGTATAATATTCAACATCGATACATTTACGACGTGGCAGCTTTTTTTACATTAACAACACACAGGATGCCCTGAGGAAGTAGTGAACATGGATCTTGAAAGGGAAAAACACAGAAGCTGATAAATCGTTCCACAGCCGAGCCTTTGAACTCAAGAACGAGTCGTAGAAATTATCCATTCTCATGTGATAAATTAATGTCAACCGTTTACAAATGTTGGGCGCGCGTTTGGCATCTTTCTCGACTATGTACCGATGTCGAAGGTATCAATGATGCTCGTTACTCGCAGCATCTTCCATTGAACTACCGAAAACAAGAACAGCATTACTACCTGACACCTGTGCTCAAAAGATTGCAATCCGTTTGTTAAGATGGGGGAATCTCACAGGGGCAAGGGTCAAGTCGGTGTTAGACAATTCACATGGGCGCAATTTAAAAAAAAGATTTTTCGAGGGCGTATTATAAACCACAGGACATCCATGGTGGTAAATATTCTCTGAATTGCCCCGGTAAAAGATCACATTCAGGATCGAAACATTGCTTGAAATGCCGTTAGCTGTGTTTACTGAGCAGATCTGAAAAATCAAGAACTTCCATAAGTTAACTATATCAAATATTTTATATTATTTTCTTTACCACAACCTTCAGCTTTATAATATACTGGCGCCAACCCCTGAAAATCACGTGATATTATAATAATCGTAGGTTGCAGCCTTTGTGAAGCTGAAAGTTTATGCAAAGAATGTATCAAAACAAGGATAATAAATTATTGCTGCATGACAAAGAAAAAATAACATTTTTTCTTTACCAGTTATGTAAGTTATCAAATTATGTCACAATTCTCGAGTTCATTGAACCAGAATTACAATCAATCAGAGACAAACCCACAATGTTTGATTACCCCAAATTGGGGACGCCATAGTCTCACTGGCTTCGGTCGATGGATTGTTGTGCGGTGGTCATATAAAAAGACGTACCTACCTACCGTTGATAGCTCCGTCGTTATATAGCTTCCCTTTTTTATAAGCATCGCAGGTACCTAACTAAAAGAGAGGTAGCAACGTAGCAACAAAGGTTTTAGGATTACAGGTCCACAAATCAGGTTTCTACAAACCTCAACTGCCAGTTAGAGGTTTATGTATTTTTTTATGTACAATACTATTTACGGCATGGGAGCTAAGGTATCATATTCCAGATTTAAATCAAAGATGAAATTTGATAGCGAAAGTAGGTAGCTACCCATAATGTCTACATATTTATATTACTTTAAAACTTACTAAATATATTTATAAACGCTAACTAGTGTAGCTAACTTCAGTTCTAGAACTTTTAAAATTCACACAAAAATCTATGTGATTATTCTTCTCTCCAATCTAGATAACAACATATTAGCAGTTATTATTTATTATATTACTAGCTGTACCCCGCCACGCGCTGATGTGGCTCAGTCTGTCTGTGCAGATAGAGAAACAATAGCGCATGTTGCATTTACGTCCAATAGATGGCGCTGTTTAAAAATATTTTTTTATCTGTCACGGGTGACATCTACATAATATATTATCGTAATATATAGAAAAATCACGTGTCACTGTGTTACACGCTAATCTCCGAAACCGCCCAACCGATTTCAATGAAATTTTGTGAATGTGGTTGGTTCCAGCTTCAAATATAGTATAATTTTTAGCCGGAGAGGCGTGGCGTGAGAGTGGGGCTGAGAAAAAAGATTTAACAACGAACTTCTTTTTTTTCAGATTTCTCATCCAAAAATACATACAATCACAAATTTTAACTTCCCTACCATAGAAGGCGGTCTGTGGCAGGACAACGTATAATCACTAGTAGGTTTAAAAAAAACACATGCGTATTTGAATGTAAAGTTGTGTCAAAATTTCAAAGCGATCGGTGAAGAATTTTTGGAGATTTAAGATTTTCAACAAAGGAACATTTGCATTTTTATTTATATGTATAGATAGAAGATGGAAGATTATGATCTAAGAAACGGGACCTTCCAAGCGTTGGATGTGGATATAATTAATACCAGTGTCACAAATTCGTGACTTGGGTGTAATATTCGATGAAAACTTGTCATTCATTGCACACATCAACTATATAACTAATAAGGTTTTAAAGATGCTTGGCTTCCTTTGCAGAACTTTAACTGATTTTAAGTCCATAGATTGTATGAGAACCCTCTATATTTCATTAGTCAGAAGTCAATTGGAGTATAACTCACCTATTTGGTCCCCTTTATATAAAGTTCACTCCAATAATATAGAAAGAGTTGAGCACAAATTTCTTAAGTACGTAAATTTTAAGCTCAGAATTCCTATTGATTACATCAATTGTCAGTTTGATGAATCAATTGCATCTAATAATAACACTGTCTGACAGGAGAATTATTTCAGACCTGGTTGTGTTACACAGAGTCATTAGCAACTTAATTGATAGTCCTGCCATCGTCGCCCCGATTAAATTCCATGTGCCGACTAGGAATACAAAACAAAATATAACATTCTTTTGCAATACATACACGACCAACTATCAGACACACTCACTGACCAATGGGATGCATGATCTTGGCAACAAGTATGGGGGAACTATTGATTTATTTATTGACTCCATTTATAGAATTAAGCATAATCTATACTAACACTGTCGAATCCTACAAATTAGAGTAGCGTTGGTAAATTAGTTTTAATGTTTTGTCTTATATGTAGTGTTGTTGTAATTCCTTTTTTAATTTATGTTGTTACTCTTACGTTTTACTAATATTGCTTCATATTTAGTTTTCTTTTTTTCATTATTTCTTAATATTTTCTCATTATACTTGTAATCACAATTTTACAATTGTGTATTTTGTACCTACTTTACAATGGATTACATCTATTTACTGTCAGTATCTCCTGTATAATACAGATATTCTCCTATGTACGAGTACACTGCATCACGTATCTCTTTTATGTAAAAGCCTTTTTAGGCGTACATGTAAATAAATAAATAAATAATCTCCACAGACATATGAATATATGTCTATGATAATCTCTGACTTAGTACGTAGAAATTATTGGGTACGAATACAAAAGAAGTAATAAATGGACACATTCAATGGTATTTTATATTAGTAAATTGTGTAATTTATTTTAGTACCTACTTACAAATATTTGATTTCTAAAGCTATGTATACATCCGCGAGTTGAACTGCCGAACTGAATCTCACCTTATGGGAAAGAAACGAAGCAACCGCAAATGGTGCGAAACGCCGCTTGCAGTTGATTCATTCCTTTCCCGTAATTCGTAGTACGGTTCGCGTTTATGTTCGCAAATGTATGCGTACCCTAAGAGATCATTAGTTACAATGCGAATTTTATGAGTAAATTCGGAATTTATTTCGTGGAATGTCATTTACAACCTTAGTTGCTATTTGCCAAGACTCTTATCAGTAGGCATTTTGAACTGTTGTCTCTTTAAGGCCGAGTGTAGTTTTTTATTAATTTAAAATAATGATAATATTATTAAACAAATCGATAATGATAGTGTTTTCAACAAGTAAAAATTTTTTTATACATTTTTTAAATTAACATAGGCTTAGTAATTATCAAAATCAAATCGAAAATATGACCTTTTTCAGACCGTAATACGTGCGTTTTAAAAAATACTATTAAAGGCTTAATATCGTCAAAAAATACCTGAAGGGGTTTTCTTTAAACGTACGAAAAAAAAAACTAAAAAATAAATAAAATAGGTTCGTAGTTTAATTTTTTCATAAACACTAATTGTTCTTGTTTTTAAAATGCAGATTATAAAACTTTGGATACGTTTATTTAACAAAACTAAACGATAAATTATTGGTATTATATTTTTCCATTTTTTAAAGTTAATTTAATATTTTTTATACTATAATTTAAGAAAGAAAACTTAGATTTTTAAATTACTTTTAAAGTAGGCCGTCTAGTGGCGCCTATTTGAAAATTTTAACACGGTAGAACATCGAACTAAAAGCTTCTTTTAAATATCCCAACAGATGGCGCTATCATGGTCGGAGTCTTGGTTATTGTTTATTTTTCAAACCGATTATATTATTAAGTTATTATTTATTAAATTATATGATAATTGTTAAAATATATATTTTAACAATTATCATTTAATTAAATAAATAATTGTTAAAATATATATTTTAACAATTATCTATTAAATTATATGATAATTGTTAAAATATATATTTTAACAATTATATAAATATATATTATAATTAAAATATATTAAAATATTATTATTATTAAATTATATGATATTATACCATATTTTTAAAAATTAAATATTAATAATATGATAATATTTTGTAATCCTACATGTATTCAAAATGACTGACTTTTACATTTATATATATAAATTTTTTGATAGATCTAATACGCCTAAATTTTTTATAAGAGAGCTAGGTATAATGCCAGTAGCCGAAATTACAAATGGGAATATTTTTATAGTCTGAGAATGTCAAATTCTTTTGAACTCATTTCCTAAATCTGTGTATTTTATTATTTTTTCAAAAACAGATTTTTCGATATTACAGGAATTTGTTTTTTTTATATCAAAGTACTAAATAAGTACAAAAAGAAAAAGAGAAAAAAATCTAACCTATTAGGTGTGTGAGTTTGTGTTACTACTAACTAACTAACCATCACGCCGTTTCCCCGCAGGGGTAGGCAGAGAGGACGGACCGCCAAACAACTCGGTCTTGGCACACACTCCTTGCCTCATTCACATTCATACATCGTCTCATACATACTCTTCTATTATTCTGACTCTTGACATGGCCCGACTTGAGTATCGAGTTTGTGTTAGCATGAGTTATGCTATTCTGTACATTATACTGTAAAACTCTCGACTCGAAGTTTGCGGGATCGAATCCCGAAGTGGGCAAGTAAATTTTATTTGGTTAATTTGTGTTATTCACAATTAATGAATTAATATAAGTATGGTATATTCGCGGTACGTTCCATAGTGAAAGATACTCTCAGTATCGCCTGGTGTAAGACCACCATTCAGAATTGAAACGTTGCTTGAAATGGCTTTAGCCGTGTTTGGTGACCAAATCTGAATAGCCAGGTAGATTCACTTATTCAATAAATAATACCCGTTCTACGGTCTAAATTTAAATAATGATTTTTGGTCTTTCATCAGGGCGATACTGACAGTATCTAATGCTCTGAAAAATGCCGCAAATATAATACTTATGTGCATGTTCGTTTCAAGAGACAGAAGGTCAGCGGTCCTATATCGATTTATTATTGTTTTTGTAAATTATTCTCAAAAAACATGAATGAAAAGACCAAACACAAATAACCTGACTGCCATATGTTGTGGTTAGAGTATTTTGAAGCGAGCAAGCGTAATTACTAGTGCCACGTAATTATGGTGCACGTGTGAGTCAACGCTCATAAAGGCAACTCAAACAAACCTCATCTGGGTATATGGGTATTGGTTTTCAAGTTACAACATAAATATGTTTTGTAAAAAAAATAATGCTCAGTGACGGATTACATTGAGGTGAGACAACAGGGGTTGTTGCTTTTCATCTTCATAATATTACGTTGTGACTAGACTTGTGCTTTGCTTATTTGGTACACATTAGTTTTTTTAAATATTTTATTATAAAAGTGATTCAGTGCAGTGCAGTGCAGCGCCTTTACTTTCTTTATATATAATGACGAAACGGAAAATTACGGGAAAAAAATCAAAGAGGAGTAAATCTTTGCAAGCAGCAAGGTATGTTTTTATGTCATAGTCCAGTCCTGTTAATTTGAGAGGCGGATATGTTGGTTGAGGGAGATCTTTTTACCTTTCCTGCGGGACTCTCTCGACCCATCGCCTTGCACCGTAGTGGGAAGGGTGAATAAACATCTGTCACACCAGAACACATGACAGTTGATCACCCGACAGTTGGCCCCCCGAAACTTTTGTACTTATGCGTTGGTAATAGAATTTTCGTACATATTCACAATAAATATTTTTTTCAGGAATAATGCGTATTCGAAGAAACGACGAATTGAAGAACTGAATATTACTGAAGATGTGAATTTGGATATCCCTGTGTTCGATGTGAATTTTGACGTAGATTCACCTAAGTCGTACGAAATCGAACCTCAGTGGAAAGTTGGTTTGTCAAAAACGTATGCGAAAACTTCAAAACTGGCAGGCCATCAATCATCAATAAGCGTGGCAAGCACCCCTGTGGTAAATAATTACTCATTTTCATGACGCTTCATAAACATGCATTATTTCAGAATGTTTTCACACTGACAAATTATTTAGCTGGTTACTCCACAAAAGAATATTATTAATATTTAACATGTTTTACAGCAGATTGGTGACAACATTACTCCTGATGGCAACTTTGCTCCTGAAAACCTACCACCACTACTCATTGAGAAGAGCACTGAAGAAGTTTGCGGTCACATTCCTTGCGGTAGACGGGTTGTGGACATCAATTTCTTTTGTCGTCAAATGGAGGAAATATGTTTGCACCCGATGACATGTACAGGAGGAAAGTTCGTTCTGGTGAGAGAAACGCGGGATGGACTTTTATCGAAATTGAGATACGAATGTATGTTTTGTGAAAAGGTATCCATTGTGTATTCAGAACCTCCGAAAACGACAATCAACACCTCTCTTGTTTGGGGGGCTTTAAACATTGGTGTCGGACATGAGCAAGCAGAGGAGCTTTTGTGTACAATGGATATTCCGTTCATGTGCCCTGCAACATTTAGAAGACACGAGAGGTTGGTTGCCATGTCATGGAAGACCCATTTAGCTGAACAAATGTCAAGCAACATACGACAAGAGGCGCAGCTAGCTCGTGACAATGGAGACTTCGATGAAGGACATCCATTTATAACAGCAATTGTTGACGGAGGTTGGTCCAAGAGAAGTTACGGACATAGTTTCTCTGCAAAGTCAGGAGTGGCCTGTATTATCGGGAGACGGACGGGGAAGCTTCTATATCTCGGTATTAAAAATAAGTACTGCCACAAATGTGCGATAGCACGTGAAAATACGCGCCCACATGAGTGCAGTATTAACTATTCCGGTCCATCAACAGGAATGGAACAAACTATAATAGTTGAGGGCCTTAAATTTATTTTTCAGAAATTCAATGTTTGGACCAAATTTTTAATTGGGGATGGTGACTCCAGTGTTTATGCAAGGGTGCGAGAAATGGCCCCATTTGGATACAAGATACAAAAACTCGAATGTGCAAATCACGTTGTCAAGTGCTATACGAGCAAATTGTATAAAATGACAATGGACACGAAGTATGATGCCAGCAGTCGTACGATATTAAGAAGGGAAATTAAAAGACTGAAAAGTGCTGCACGTGGTGCTATAATGCAGGCTAATGGCAATTTGGACCAGTTGCGAAATGACCTCAAAAATGGTCCTGACCATGTTTTTGGAAGTCACACAAAATGTCGTGCTCAATACTGCAAACACATTGGTGGTGATGCAATCAATTATGTACCCTTTTTAGAGAAATCGCATTTGCTGTCAGATTTACGCATCCAACTGGATGCTGTTGTCCGTAAAGCGGATAGACTTACGAAAAATGTCACTACGAACTTAGCTGAGAATTTTATGTCACTTGTCAGTATGTTTGTAGGTGGCAAAAGAATAGATTTTTCTAAAGGTACAAGTTACGAGGGTCGATGTTACGGTGCAGGCTTGAGTCACACCTTGGGATCAGCTCACATCACTGACTTGCACAAGACGATCACGGGGAAGTCACCTGGTCAAACGACCAAGCGTGTGGTAGCGAGGCGACTCAAACGTCGTTGTTTGGCTAGACGCTTGGTATTCACTAACCCGTATAAAACTAGAAAATCACTCGTCAGTAGAGGACCGGACTGTGAATATGGACCCGAAGCGGCAGAACCTGACCTTTCCTCTGAGGAGTTAAATGAAAAGATGACTGGCATCATGGATATGCTGAGTCATCAAATTTCCTCTGAAGCAGATACCACCAAACTGCAAATATTGACAATCGGTCAAGCAGACAATCCTCTCTGGATGGAGGCGAGGCATAAACGGCTCACAGCTTCGAAGTTTGGCGTTATATATAAATTAAGAAATTCTACACCCCGACACAATACTGTCAAGAATTTGCTTCTGAGGAGAGACCTCATGACCAAAGCCATAATCTATGGCAGAATCAAAGAAAAGACTGCGATTGACTTGTACGAGGAAAGATACAAGGTAAAAGTGTCGCCATGTGGTATTTTTGTGAGAAAGGAATGGCCATACTTGGGGGCAAGTCCAGATGGATTGGTTGGAGAAAATGGTATAGTGGAAGTAAAATGTCTGCCCTCAATCGGAAACAAAACTATTTTTGACGCAGCTCTGGAAGATAATATCTTCGTTGCCGTGCAGAATGGAATACTTGTGTTGAAGAAGTCACATAATTATTCATTTCAAGTTCAAGGACAATTATTCATTACAAGAAAGGACTTCTGTGACATTATAATTTATTCAGAAAGTGGAGTAGAAGTAATAAGAATATATCCTGACAATGAATTTGAGCTAAAAGTGTTACCACGCCTGACAAAGTTTTTCAACGAATCACTTTTGCCAGAGTTAGCGGATAGCCGAATTCAACGCGGTATGAAAATTAGAGAACCGGACCATGTTGTCAATGCTCTACAAGCCAAAGTTTTAAAAGCCAAAAATGTAGTTTAGTAGTGTTTTACAGTTTAATTGGCGTATAAATCTGTGTTGCGTCGGTTGTGTATTGATGTTTGATCTATTTGTTTGTGTTAGTGTGTTTGTATTTTGTATTTTTACGGTTCGCTAAAACTTCTCCTATACTTGCGAACAAGTTATTCACATGATTTGCTACAGTTTCTGTACTTGTATTGGTATCTAATTTATTAATTTAATATTTAGATGTTCAATAGTATTTTTCTGTTTGTATTTTTGTGTGTATGTAACTTCTTTTAATATTTTCCATATTTACTTTGGGTTATTTTTTTTCAAGTTTTTCTTTATAGTACAATTCTTTAGCTATTCTAATAGTGAAGATGTTTCTATATCTTTTATAGTAATTAAGTTGTTCCATGCAGGGCCGGATTAAGCATGTCGGAGCCTCTAGGCAATGCACGTCTCGGGGCCCCTTCATCCTTTTTTAACTTCAAAAAAAAAAAAATTCTTCCACAACGTAATTATATTCATATTTAATTGTAAGATGAAGTACTTGAACTATACATCTATGGATATTATTATGGATACGGCACTGGTTCCATGTCGTACGGTGTATTTTTAATTTGTTTATGAATTTTGTCTCGTTTTCCTATGTTATCCATAACATTGTATTAAATTTATCCCAGGATTTTTCGACATTCTTATTTGTGCTATAATAGCACCGTTACTTTCTACTAATATTGTTCTATGCTATAACAGCACTATTATTGTTAATTTTTGTTATCTTTTCATTACCTTGTATACTCGTATACTGCATATTCTTTATTAAACATTATTTTATCAATATTTTGTAAGGAGCACTGTAGGATTATTTTTAATTTTGTCATAGTTTTAAGCGCACTTGAAATGAAATAACACAAAACTGCGATATACAAATATTACCTTATTATTAAATTGTTAAAGCAAACCATTTCTCATTAGTCATTACACACGACGGCATTTTGGCACTTTTTATGCATTTTACTTAGTTGTAGCAGTATAGTTGAATACATAAAATATTGTTGAACTAATCTCTCGCTGACATCGGATTAGCGGGTACAAATTCTCATTTTATGAAAATATTATAAAATAAAAATAAATAATAGTGGTTCAAGATTTGAAGACAAGATAAAGTATTATATATTATAATATGTAATGTAACATTATATATTTTAACATATAATTTAATGTTTAAATGTTCTAAAAAAATAAAAATAAAATATAAATATATATATATACATCATCATACACCCGTCATCTCCTTCGAGGTCCACAATACCAGTCCAACCAGTCAGTGATTGGTTTATTTATGCCGTGACGCTTCGAGTCCTTTGACTCGGGCGCATTTACCGACAACAATCGGAAGTCGGGCGAAGCGAAGCGAAGTTGCCCGAAGCGAAGCGAAGTTCGTGCCCACACTATCGTATTCGGTCAACTTCGATCAACTTCGCGAGTAGTGTAGCTGTAGTAGTGTAATTTATAAACACATTGAAACGAAAGGAACGAAGCAACCGCAAGCAGCGTTATGCGTTGTTTGCGGTTCCTTCATTCCTTTCTCAAAGACAAATACATAGCACTATCTTTTTTTATGTCAAAACAAATATGGGATGCTAGGAAGAGGAATATGGGAAAATACCTGGCTATACAGATTCGGTCACCTAATACGGCTAAAGCCGTTTCAGGCCACATTCCGATTCTTTTTTTAAAATATATTACTTTGAAAAAGTTTATTTGTATTTCTTTTTGTTCCATTTCCATAGTCCTCAATAAGTTTTATACCTGTTCTGAGGTCTACATACTACAAACTGAAACATTCGGTCGGAGCCGCAATGTTTTTTTTATTTCTGTGGGCCTTAGAAAACAATAATGTTATTTATAACGGTTTTGTTGACCGAGGTAGAACGAACACAGGTTCTCTGTTTTTTGACCAGATGTAGGTATATTTTTTACAATGCCGGCCGGCGTAGTCCGGGTGGTAAGGCTTTGGACTCCCATTCCGAAGGTCGCGGGTTCGAACCCTGTGTACGCAAATAAATTTTATTTGATTGATTTGTGTTATTTCACAATTGATTAATTAAAATAATAAATACTATATATGCGGCACGTTCCAGAGTAGAAGATACTCCCAGTATCGCCTTGGTGTAAGACCACCATTCAGAATTGAAACGTTTCTCCAAATGGCTTTAGCCGTGTTTAGTGACTAGATCTAAATGGCCAGGTACTTCCCCACCTTCCTCTTCCCCATCTCCTTCCCTTACCCACTTACCTTCAGCCAAACAACATACCCCAATCGGGGATGCCATAGTCTCACTGGCTCCAGACCGGAGCAGTTGGGACTCTTGTGAGCTATTCACTATAAAAATACTATGTAAAACCAAATGCCAAAATGTTTTTAATAGAGATATACATAATTAAGAAATTGGCACATACATCATCATACTTGTCATAATATGGAAAATCAGGACTAAAGATATATGAAGAAATAATAATAATATAAAATGAAATGTCAGGCTTTCTGTAAAAATATTAAAATACATACAATTAAATTAAATGTTACCTTGTATATATTCGTTTAAATTCTAACGTAGTATAAACTAATTAAATAAATAATACAAAAAAAATAGTGCCATCTGGTAACTGAAATTCATAACTTTTATAACGAAGATTTACATTACCGCCATCTTACTGTTTTCAGGCAAACGTTTTTAAAATAAATTCTAGTTAGAAAAAATATTGTTTTGGAAATGAACAACAGAGTTCGTGTGTGTCGAAAATAGTTGATTTTGTCATGTCTACAATCGGTCTTAAGGCGATGCCATACGGAGTAATGCAAAATCATATGTTTTTGGTTTGAAAATTTGGTCGCCTAGAAATGTTTCAGATGCTTTAATTAAATACTGCGAGTAAAATACATCTTGGCCTTTGAAATAATAGAGTATTTTTTAGATAAGTCTTTTTATAAGCCCAGAAAAAAATAATGTATAAGGCCTATGAAAACTGCTTTAAAGTTCAAAATCTTCTACTTACGAACCCATTTTCGGTTATGATTTTATTGTATAATGTGGCAAATTAAGTTATTTATAAAATGATCGAAAAAAAAATTTATGCCTGAGCATCCACAAAATAAAATAAAAGGCACTTTTTGGCCATGTTTTTTTCTTGCAGAAATCAAAACAGGCGGATGGTGTTACGATGGTGATGACGTAGTGCATCGCCTTAAATAATATAATAATTATAAATTATAATAAAAATAATCCGGGATTAGAGCTTGGGGTATATACATATTATAGTATTGTAAAAACCTTACCTGAGGCTTACGAAGGTCTTATAGCCTATGCACATATATTATTACTTATATTAATTGATTCTTTGGGTAAGATGGAATGGAAAAAATGAAGAAAGGTCGACATTATTCTGAAATTCATAATAGGTATACGGAAATACGAATGTATTATGTTCGTAGACAAAACCTAGGTTTGTTGGTTAGGCATAAAAAACTTTTAAGAAATAAACATTACCATAACAAAAGAATAATTAATGCTTTAATAACAATGTACACTTGTACAGCCAACGTTGTTATTGTAGCTCAATAAGCAATATTTGACTTTTTGACGTATATTTTTTGAAGAAACTACCCATCCCAAATAAAAAATATTATTTCATTTATTCAATCTCTGGGACAAATCTTCGCGTGGTATTAAAATAAAAAATCTGAAATATATATTTCAATTAAAAATGGTATCTGTTACTCAATCACTTAATAGAAATATACTCACAGTTTATAAATTTGAAATTTCTCTCCTGAAAAGTTGTTATTTTTTACTTTTACTCTTTATGATTACCGTGATAGAAATATTCTCTGTAGAAGCTTTAAAAATTAGGTAGATTTGCATTTGATGCTCGCCATTTTGACGAACGTTAGCTATCTTGCGGCGAGCCTAGCATTCCACATTGGAGTTTTGATGCCTATCTCCTTCTGTTGTATGGAACTATCAGATAAAGGTCGAAATTAGACTGCATGCCGTAACAGATTGATGATCCATGAGGCGGGCGTATTGTAAAACCATTTATTATAAACAAGATTAAGAAAGAGTGCCATAAATGATTTGAACATGTAGAATAGATAGTTGGAGAAAGGAGTTTAGGAGAGTATATAATATGACGCGCAAATCGATTGACGAAAAGGTCGGGGATACCTGGAGACAATCCACAATCAAAATTAATCAGGTCATATCAAGGACGGTCAAAATTACTAGTTGAAACATTGGTAATTATTTACCTAACCGAAATTATACTTTGTTTTAACAATTACTACAAGAAATAACTGTTTACATGCACAAAATAGGTTCTTATTTTGGGTTAATTAAGTCATTGATACGTATTTAGATTAAAACGAAACTTTCGCAAGTGTCACTACATACTAAAAAAAAGTCCAAAATAGCGGCAAATGGATCGTTTTAGAAGGTAAATTTTGAACGTTGATTAAATAAAAATGCTACTGGAATACCTTTTACCATCTCTCCCGACGTATATCTTTGTTTCTTATAGTAATTAAGTAGAAAAAGTGTAATTTTCATAAACTATGCTTGAAGTGTGGCAGTTAGTGAAATATTTCAAATAACATTTTACAACGCGTGCCCTCAAGATTAGTGAAAACATAGGTAGAAATAAATCATTCTTACATACATACATCGCTGGTATCGGTATGTATTTATTTAGATTTTGCGGATACAAAAATCTATGGAATTAAAATATAGATCGTTTGTTCGTTCCTCCTTTAGGCGACCGCAATGTTAAATGTGTCAACTAATATATTTGTCCGGCATATCTTTACAATCAAACCAATTCAGAGAAAATCACGACCATTAGAGCAGCCATACATTTCATAACAATTAGGTAGGTACTACCAATCATTTGGAAATTAGTCGTGGCCGAATTACAAAACTGAAAACACGCAAGAGCCAACTACAAAGGCTGGCCACTGTAGAAATTAAGGTGGAGAGAGGTCGAGAGAAAGGTCATTTATTTCGACCCATTCGAAATTTGAATAAATCACTAAAAAAATATTTCATTTTAAAAGTTGGTTCTGATAAGCATCTATTATCCATGCGATATAGTCTATACCTCCAAGGTACCTACTCATTATATTGGTTTTCCTCCTAACAATATGAAAACCGGCCACGGAGTAAGGAGAAAATATGTGTCGGAATGTACTTATAATCTATATAATATCTATATATTATAGTGGTTTTTAAATTACAACAAGTGTCACGACATAAACAAAAAATATTGTTGGCAATATTTACAGCTTAATAATAGCATAAATATGCGTGTTTTTTCGTTCGCAAGTCTAAATATAAAACGTGCGGGCTATGAATAAATATAAGTAAAAGAGCGAAGCTACGCAACGTAGATAATAACTGTTGATAATTAAATAAAACAAGTTAATCTGTATGTATGTTTGTTTACGCTAACAGTGGATTCAAGGGAACAGTGCAAAATGCATTTATCTGCATTCTTGATTCTGCGCAAGAAATCCTCATACCTATAAATATTACGGATACAACACAGGTATTCACGTTTATCGAGGTTATGTTTATAAATAGATCGACGGTGGTGAAAAAATAATTCAATATTATCATATATTATCACAATGTACACACAAATATACAAAGAGATATTTTTTACCAGACTGCAGACATAAAAGGCAACTGACCTACGCTAACAACATGAGAAATATTTTATAGATTTCGGAGCCATAAAATCCCGTCCATTAAATTCACGTTTCACAAATGCACATTCAAATTAAAATCACTTACATTTATATCCTCTTTAAATTCAGCGGCAAAATGATAAACCCCCTTATGACACTTTCAAAACACTCACAGGCTTGCAATAGTTTAATATTTAAAATAATGAAATAAGATGAACATCGAGAACATTCCTGTGAACAAGAGAAGAGAAATAAAATTGACCACGAAGCTAGCAACATACGAAAATAGCAGCCGAACAACGCAGCGTGCTCGGATTTGAGTAAAAAGTCACTTAGCAGATAAATTCTTTAACAATTTCTCGTTGTACTAGCAAGCAAACATTATGCTTTCACATTTTGCGTCGGTGCCGTAAATTTAAATTCCGTGGTATTACAGCTGGTTTTATTGAGATCGATTTTACGCAGGGCAGGCAACATACGAATTTATTTACCACAGACAATTCCTTTGCCTTGGGATAGAAATAATATGAAATACGTAGGAACTTATCCTGTGAACGTAATATTATTAATTAAGTAAAAAATGTTCGTTATTAAAATATCGAGTGCACAAAAATGTTGTTCTTCATAGAGCAAATGTTTGAAATGATGTGTTCGTCATTTATCTCTGAAATCGCTTATTTTGTAAAACATTTTTCAACGGTATTCGAATATTCGCTACCTCCCCCTTTTATGATTTCTCTTTAAAGTTATGTCATTATCATCCGTGCCCATGTCATTTTTGAGGATATTCGATTGTTGGTAATCAAGAAGAATCTAAAGACAACCCATCTTTTTCAAAAATTGTAAAATTACTTAGTCGCTTCATTTTAAAATAGCCAAATTCATTTACACCAATATTTTTTATCAACATTATTAACATGTTTCAAAAGCAAAGGTTTCTTCATCATGATATAAGGTATACAATATTTTCTTACCTACCATATTTAATTAAAAAAAAATAATTTTAAAACTCACTTTTATTTAGAATCTTCAGTACATGTTAACCATATGAAATGTTACAAAATGGTCTTAGGAAAATCTAAATTTGACAAATCAACTATTTAACTTTTCCAGAAAAGGTATGGAAGAATTCTTTTTATTGTAGGCGTAACAACTCTCAACGATAACTAGTATTTTACCTGCTTATATTGTCCGTACTTGGCCTATTATGCTATGTTATATATACTCATTATTGTACTCCTGATCAGCTTACCTTAAACATTGTATACATGTAAAAGCCTTCATGGCGTGAATAAATAAAGTAAAATTATAAATTTTATAAATAGCACGATAATATATTAAAAAAATTTAAAAAGATCTATTTGAGTATTTTTTTAATGATAAACTAATGTTTATAAGACAAGGTTTTATGCATAGCACAGAGGATAACAAATTAGACGAATAATTGCTTATAATAATTTGTTATCCTTTGTGCTATGCATAAAACCTTGTCTTATAAACATTAGTTTATAATTAAAAAAATAATAATATTTGACAATTCAAAATATTTCACCAACAATTGTAGATATAATATGTCTCGACGCCATCTAGTGGGAAATTTAGCACTAACAAAGCCTTTCCTACAAAAATAAAGTTGGTTATTTACAGGTGAAAAAAATGTAAAAAGCGATAATTGTTGATTGAAGTACTAGTATATATTGAATAATTTGGCGTGTTTGAAATAAGCCGACGTAGCTCAGTGGTCCAGAGCACCTGACCGGATATCAGAAGGTGCGGGTTCAATTCCCGTTGGCGGAATTTATTTTTACTCGGGAGATATTTTCAATTTGTATTGATATTTCAGGCGACTAATTATTGCTTATAATAATTTGAGATCTAGGTATTTGAATTTCGATTTTGTTTTCTTGTTTGAATGAATTAAAGAAATGGAATCTTGGAAGTCTAAATTAACCCACTTCCCAACACCCGATCGAGCCGAAACTTGGCAGGTGAGTGGTCATAGATATACCACTCACCTGCCAAGTGAGGCTCGATCAGATATACACTGGTCAATCGGTCTTGGCAGATAGATTCGTTATCAGTTATCACACACAAGCGTGCACAGATGCGTTTTTCTGAAATAGGATGGCATTGTATAAAAAAATTACAGCAGTTAATATATGAATATATTTTATATGAATATATTTTATATGAATATATTATATGTGAATATATTATATATGATTATAATTATATTTGAATATATTAAATTTGAATATATTATACATGAATATATTATATATGAATATATTATACATGAATATATTATATATGAATATATTATATATGAATATTTGCAGCATTTTACAAAGTGGAAGATACTACCAGTATCGCCTCGGTGTAAGACCACCATTCAGAATTCAAACATTGCTTGGAATTTGGAATGACTTTAGCCATGTTTGGTGACCAGATCAGAATAGCTACGTACTTATCCGCCTTTCACTTACCCATCTTCTTCTCCTCAAAAAACACCCCAAATAAGGATGCCATAGTCTCACTGGCCCCCGATGGTTGAGAGCAGTTGAAATTTTTCTGCGGTATTCACATTAAAAAAATATATGATAGCTTATATAAATAATTTTTATTTGTAAAATAAATATCTTTAACTTTTAAATTTTTTTAATTTAACATAACGTAAATTAGGAGTTTTTGAAGATATTATTTTTGTTTCAGTATATATTCATTATTGCGTATCAATTAGGTTTTTTTAAAAATGATTTCTTTTAATACCATTATCAAAAATATACATGATATTACCGAAACATTCGTCCAATAAGGAAAAAAAAAATCTACCATTCACAAAAAATCATTTCTAAAATTTTCATCACCTACCAAATAAATTCACTCCTCTGATCGGTGTTGGTCACACTTTGCTTATTGCTTATAAGCAAAACTTTATTACAGAACACATTTAACAATAGAGTCGGAATCTGAAGTCACGCACAAATATATGTGACGAGCAGTCCTGGTGTATTGGACAGACCTACGGTTAAATTTGCCCTGGCAAATCTCTGAAATAAAGTGGGAATCTTAACGACATAAGTGAAGAAGTCTTGTAAAAACAATATTCGGCGGGCGGCCCGGCGTAATGGACGGACCTATGGTTGAATTTGCCCTGGCAGGCCTAGAAAATGGATACTTAAATCTCGTTAAAAAGTTACAATTCATCATTTAGAAAATAAAATCTGGTGAAAAACGTTTTATAAAATTTTCCAACCGATTTACATAAAATATTTTAATGGTATTTATTAATTATTAAAACATATTTTTTATCGTTACAAATTTGTCGAAATTAATTCAAATGTGAGCCTCGATCAAACCCTCGTTATTAGAGCATTGTCTCGCCTTAAAGGTGTGCGATCATGTAAAGTCAAAAACTCACTTAGAGAGTATTATTTGTTGTATTCATGTAGATTAATACGGTAATCATTTTTAAATTTTGAGAAAAGAGTTACTGAAAACCCGCTAGACGACAACCCTGGCTGTAATCTAATTTAACAAACATACAATAACAACAATCTATCGATCATACAACAGTAATTTCTAAAACAACTATGTAATAACATTCTCAATTATATGTTCCGTCTTCACGTCGTTGAGTTCCTTGGGAGAGATGTGTGTGGAATCTTAGAGCAGCATTTGTCCAGTGTCGTGCGGGCGCCTGATGCTGGGGGGATATCAGCGCGTCGGCCATGACACCCAGTCTGACGGCTCCGCCATAGCTCTGGATAGTTAGGGACATGCCTAAACAAGAAAACAATTATGGATAAGTGCATCATTTTATCATTTTATCTTTGAGGCTGCTGTTTTTTTAAAGGAAATGATGATTTTATTGAATGTAAGTCTCTAAGGAACAGTGAAAGCAATTCTTATGTTCTATGTAATTCTTAATATTGCAATCCATGAGGTTCGATGTTCACATGAGGACAATACTATATTTTCTTGTCCCAGCTCTGCAAACAGCTTCGGCCGCGCAGGAGTTATAACCAAATAGATACGGATTCTTCGATCATGTACACGAGACGATGTTGCACCTATATGAACTGAAGCTCAAGTCATTTATTTTGGCCCAGTTTGAGACGATTGAAGAAGAACACAGTCAAGAAGGTTTAAAATTAAACGATATAGTAAATATTATGAAATCCGAAGAAAATTTTGCATAGAGTTAAGAGATAATGCATCTTATTTAGAGGGTTATAGTCGGTAAATACTTTATAAGTAGTGAACCTTTCAATAGGCTGTAATAAAAAAAATTAGGCAGCCTACATATTATATAATATAATATAGTAAGATTCTAATTTTGGCTTAGAGTTGGAAGGATTGGAGATACATAATATACATGTACAATATACATGTGCATGTTTCCATTAAAATGCAAAAGTATAGAAAAATTGTTGCCTGTCTGGGTATTGTGAGATATATTGTTAAGTGTTATCGACCCTGCCAAAAATCTTTATATGTATTTCCAGATTTCCAAAATTTCTAGAGCGGGTTTTACAACTCCACTACTCAAACAAGAAATAAATCTACGAGCTTACTTATGTTTCCCTGTGGAGGTCTCCAGCACAACAGAGAAGCCACTTCGTGGTCCCAGCGAGTTATCCGTTGTCCTACGCATGTTCCTTCCGCCACTTCTGTTAAAGCCACAGCATATTTCCTGGATCCATAATTCAATGCAATTCTTGAGAGAACAGCGGGCACAGCCTCCGTGATGTAGGAACGCCATCCACTGAGAGCATATAGCGCACCTTGACTCTCACAAACTCTATTCATTTCTTCCGCTATAGAAAATATCTCTTGACTTCCATTTCCAATGCAGCTGTCACCAACTGGCAGAGTCAGATAAACCATTCCATATTTTTTTTCATGATGGCAACAACAGCTATTATTTCCGATGGATGCTAAAAGGGTATCACACGTTACTGTTCTTGCCGTTGCTAACACCGCATCAGGAACTGTTAGATCCGCTTGTATAAAGTACTCTTTCAAGCAGCAGGTTGTAATTGCAAGCAATACTTCAGTTTCTGACACTTTCTGAGACTTGGCGATATCTTTAATCCATTTCCTGGAAACGGGTTCCGACCATGACACAACTTTTCTTCCACACGTAGACATTGTTTGCAAATGGTGTGGTTCCTTATTTTTATCTCTGAAGAACAACTCGCGCATTAATGTCATCGGTGCCCAATAAATTAACTTGCTAATATAGGCTATCTCTTTACTTGCAGTGTACAGAAGTGGCATATAATCACAAAGAAATGCAATAACTGTACTAGGATACATATAATATTGACGCTTCAAGCAAGAACGGAAAGCCATGTATTCAGTGTACACTGAGAGTGGAAATTTAATAATGATTGTGATATTGATCCTCAAAAAGAATTTCAACACATTGACGAATAATGAGACTGGGTTAAATGTAACAAATCCAGAAAACAAAACATTCACCGGGGTAAGACCTCGTCTTACAGCTTCTCGGTGAAATGTAGACATAAAGTGAGCCACGTATGTGGCTGGATCTCTTTTATTCTGTGAAAAATATTTCCTGAATTCTTTGCAAGCCGATATGAACGTGATCAAGAAGATTGCAGCACAATGAAAAACTCCGGGGTATTTCTGTAACATTTTCGGAGACTCTATTGGGTCATAGTCCGAGATGAACTCATTCCAGCGATTAGAGAAGCTATCACATAACCTGTAATACAGAGATGGAAGTGCTATTGGATTTTGAAGGATATCGCACAGTGGATTCTTAATCTTCCTCCCTTCAACATCGGACGCTGCATCTTCACTAGTTGGAGACCTACACGGTGATATAAAGTTATCTTCTTCTGGTTGCAGCAAAAGGAAATCGCCGATGTTTAGATTATTCTCCTCTTCAAGAAGTAAATGATGGACCCTTATTAAAATGCCATATTTTTGTTCATTAGATATAATATTTGGAATGAGAATAATCTGCCAAGGTGGGGCATTTGATGGAAGGTATTTTGTTACAATTTCGCTAACGTGTTCCTGAAACAAATATATGTATCGATTAGTTTAGTTAGTTTTAATATTTCGACAATCTAGAAATTCTGTTTAGTTTAGCAAGGTCAACCTTCATAAATAGATAAAAGTATGTACATATTTCTTACCTGAATGTTCTGTTCAGTTATTGGACGCCCCCTGAATTTTGGATTACCGACAATCAGATGATTTTCTACATCGAACTGGGAAGACATCATCCAGGCGTAGTTTCCCCAACATGAGACAAGAATAGCTCGCAGCTTGGGGAAAAGTAAATTACCCAATCTGTCTTTCTTTCCCACTACATTCGCCATTAATGCCTGCTGTACCAGTAGTGGTTGACATGTTCCTGAAAAAAGAACATATTAAATTAATATAAATGTTCAGTGGCGGTTCTTCCCTTAGGTCAATTGGTGTTAGACCCCCAAAATTATAAGACAATGTGTGAGTGACGAGCAGTGACATCTGTTGTCTCTAATAGAAGCTTTCATTCACAAGTCCATACGATTGGCTGGGTCAATTTAAATAAGGTTTCCTTTGGCATCTTCTGTCCCTATGCTCGCCATAGAATAAATGAGATAGCACTATGTCTTTCATCGAAGTAAAAATTAGGTACCGAAGAAAGCTTAGGGACGCTTAGGTCATGGCAGTGAGGAAGATAGTACGATGAATATTAAATGTTTTAAAGAGATGGTGACATAAACGTATCTCGGTTTTTTATTTTACACGCTTGTTGTGAGTGGAACATTAGTTGTTTTTCAATTGCTTCGCACCCAGTATCTTTGGATACTGTGGACCGACGTTTCAAACTCTTATTTTATTTACTTTAATGTTGCGAACAACTACATTAAAAAGATATCTCTTAAAAATAATTTGCCGTAAGTAATTTCCAATTTACTATATTAACTTAATATGTATTTAGAGTCACGGACTTACAAAGAACTTTATCCACCCTAAGATTCTGTAGTTCTCAATGGCTGTTATATGCAATAGGCTGGCCACGAGGAAAGATTTATAGATTATATGACAAGTCATTCTAAAGAAGGTGTAGTGTGAATAATTACAAAACAAATTCAGCATCTAATTCCCCAATTAACCATGCTACTCATACATTGAATAATAATTGTCTAAACTCTGACATCAACATTTTTTTGGAGTCACTGCCCAAATTTAAATCATGTCAATAATATAAACTATTCAATGCGCATACATATACACACACATTCACAGATACACACACCTATACAACACATGTTACCTGGTAATTACTGAATATACATACCACAAACAAGACATTACAAGGAAACATATCATGAAATAATTAATATCTCTAAATTGTGTCATTACTGTAACAAATGTACTGTTTATTTCAGAGATCAACGTGCCTAAGGCCTGAGTCCTTACGAGAGCTAAACAATGTCAGTTTCAATAATTTATTTATTTATTCATTTATACGCCCATTGGGCTTTTACATACATAGTTCATAAAAAAATATATTCTGAAGATTGTAAGTTCACAATAGTAACAGTAATAGTAGGTACATATAACCATATCCATTTGACATGTTATAACAGCAAGTAAATAGTAAATGCATAAAATAATTATTTGTAGGTATAAACCTGTTGTACAAAAATAAGAATATGTATTGTTAACAAAATATAGAGCGTTTGTCTCGTTATCGTGGCCTGTTAAATCCAGGGCGTTCGGTCTGCCATTTTACATACATATTTTAAATAGTTTATATAAAATACTAATGTGTTTTCCTTGATATTCGTGTGATAGCTCTCTCATAGATGGCACTAGATTAGTCTATTAGGTTACAGGAAAATGGTGTTTAGCTGTCGAGTATTGTAGAGTCTGAGGGTATTATAAATAAGGTGGGAACCTCAAGGTCGGAGTCCATATTTTCGTACCGCCTGCTAATTAAGGTGTCAGAGCTCATTTTCAATCTATCACAATAGAGTTCAAAGTGTTTTGTCGAGCCAGAGTTTCATTTAACAAGAGAGTTTGTGAGAAAACCCGGAGATACAACAATTAATAATGATTCTCATCTAAAGCAGTATGGTGTGGTACCTTTTATAGTCATGAAGACATTGATGACCCCTTGATTCCGGTGCGTGTCCAGCAGAGTCCTGATGGAGTCTGACTCCACAAAAGTCAAGTATGGGAATCTGTTTGCCAGCAATTTCATCCATAGCTTTTTACATGTCCTCACAGCTGTAAAAGATTTAAATTATTTGTAAGTACATACATATTATAAATTAAATATCAGCAGATTAAGATATTAGGAAATCTCTTTTGAAAAGAAAACTTTTCAGTGGTAAAAATACAAGGAAATTTCTTCTGTCCTCCTTCCCCTTTGTTAGGGGTTAAGGGATGTGGATCCCTTCGTTTAGATAAAAGAAGAAAAATGTTTTGTTCTCATTGCTGAAGGATCTCTCAATGAGAATAAAATTTATTTATATAAATCTCAGATTTATCAAAGTTATCCTCTTGAGTTACCACGGAAACAAGATTTCTTTCTATGAGATATAGATAAAACATCGTGCTACGTATAGTAAAATTGAAGAAGTTGTGTGAATTGTATATTTTATGTGGAAACTTCACTGGTTAATGTAACATGTAAAATGTAATTATTTATATAAAATTGTAAAACTTTTTGTTTCCCCAATACACTAAAATAAAAGAAGCATATTTAATGCACCGGTTGGCTTCATATTATCACGTGGAAATAAAAATACTTTAATTCTGGTGTAACGGCGTCACACTGGCTCCAGACGATGGGGAACAGTTGAGAAAAAAATTACTTACCCAAATAATATGCGATTATCAATGGTATTGTAATTGTAGCACATATAAATAAAGCAATGGTAAATATGTGAGCGAGATAACCAGATTTTCCTTTGCCATTTCTTTCATCTTCTTTGGCCATTTTATCGATATTACTGCTACAATAGATAAATGGCCTACGGCTTCAATTTAAACCTAGAAAATAAAATATAATTTATAATTTTAACTTGTTCATATCACTCCTAGTGTATACACTCTATACAGGATTACGGGCATACGCAGCGCTCTTTGTGACTGTCACACATTATTTATTTTAAAAGAAACACAATCATACATCTTTTCAAGTAGCACCGGAGAGGCAAATTATTCCATCAGAAGCATAAGGCTGAGAGTGAATTAAAAAGAGATTGACAAAGTTAAAAATCATTGAAGAAGAAGACACGAAACATGAAATAGAAAAGACAGAAAAATAAATAGGTAACGGTCTCAACTGGGAATCAAACCAAGGATCTCTGTCTTACTGGCACAACGCCAACAAACTAAAGGTTAAGTTACACAACGATGGGTGTAACTTAACCTTTAGTTAAGTTTTTTTAAATATAAGTTATTCCAATAAAATTAGTTAAAACATCTTTTGGTTTATTAGGAAGTAGGTATATGTAATACTTGATTATAACTTGAAATTCATTATTAATCTCTTTATTGTAAAAAATCCGAAAACCAGTGCAACGTGTCCAAAATGGTTTTGTCTGATATTTTTGTCATTTCTCTCCTAACCTCTATTATCATAGGATACTAAACATGTTGAACAGAAGGAAGTTTCATGTGTCAAATGTACAGTTTGATGAATTCAAAGGTTCCTGATTATCTGTTTGACAGTCTGCCGTGGTACAGATACTCTCATACACACAGTGTACGCCAAAGAGACCATTTACTCGCTCTCCCCAGACATAAAACTGATGTATTTGAGGGTAGTTCCAGCTATTACTCATCAAAATTTTGGAATGATATGCCAAATGAATATTGTCTATTCAAAAACTGACATCTTTGTACTGCTTCAAGGAGCTCTGCAGTAAATAACTGCACAAGCAACCGCACAACAACACAATTGATAGAATTTATTTATAAATGCCTATTGAAAGGGATAACTATCTAATTAACTAATTTCTAACTATTTTTTTTGGGGATTATGTTTTTAATTGTTTGATTTAATCTGAATTTGTAATTTATTTTATTTTAATAATTTGTCATGTACACATAGGCCAGGACGTATATAAAGGGGGGAGGGGGATTTAGGGGGTTCAAACCCCCTAGCCCATTGGCCTCAGTATTGTGTAAGAAAAAAGAGAATAGTACTCGTAGATTATATTCCTAGAAAGTTCAACAATATTATTTGCACCATCTCTTTTATCAATGTGATGTAAATAAAATCCCCCCAAATTCCTTTTTTCCCATCCATCCCCCAGGATTGAACCCCCCCTTGGGGACGAACCCACTCTTAAGGTCGAACCCCCCCATATAAATGCTATTGTCCAGTGCAGTGATTATTTTATCAATGTTGTAAGGCCAATGACGACAAACTGATCAAATCAAAAGCGCAAAAGATTAAATTAAAAGATAAAATTAAAATCACACAATGAAGAAACGCGTGAGTAAAATTAAGAAAGAGACGCTTAGATGGTTTGGGCATGTAAAGTGAATGAACGAAGAAAGGACTGAAGGAGAATATATGACCCAACTGTGAATGGTAGAAGAAGTGACAAACGCCCAAGGAAGACATGGCACGATCAAGTGAATCTGATACTTGAGTCAGGCCATGTCAAGAGTCAGAATAACAGAAGAGAGAATATGAAACGTTGTATGAATATGAATGCGTGATGGTTGATTAGTTAAGAAACGGATAAAAGAGGATTGTAAATGTGTGATAAGAAGGAGTTATAATCCTCTGTGAACGGGAAAAAAGGGAATATCTCACCTCTCACTAACCCAATTACACATGTTTATGATTATTAGGAAATATTGATACTAAGATAACTTTATTATTTTTATGATTGATTATTTGCATTTCTCCATCTATATCTGGCTAATTATCTTTATTTATTCAAAGATAAACAAATGTCAATGAGTCAAAAGATGACTATAAATCTGGAGGTTAATGTTAGAAGAGCCAATATCAGTTTTTGGTAATTTGATTTAGGTACCAGAAAGTAGTCTAAAACGTCCCCTATTTGAAAGCTATGAATGCCTGTGTCAGGTGTTTTAGATTGATGAAATTCTTACCAGTATATTATTATATTTAAATATTGTTTTGGCGTTGTGTAAGCTAAGAAAACTATAAGTTTTTTTACAAAACGGCTCATGTACCATCAAACCAACTAAACCACTCAACTGAAAAAAAGTATTTTTTTTTTAATGATTAAATAATATTTATAATACAAGGTTTTTATGCATAGCACAAAGGATAACGAATTATAATAAGCAATAATTAGTCACCTGAAATATCCATACAAATTGAAAATATATCCAGAGCACGTGACCGGACGTCAGAAGGTGCGGGTTCAATTCCCGTTGGCGGCATTTATTTTTACTCGGAAGATATTTCCAATTTGAATAAATATTTTAGGCGAGTAAATGATGCTGATAATAATTTGAAATAAAGTTCCTCGGAGTAATTGTAGATCAACATATGAAATGGAACATACACATTATATGAACTAGTTAAGCGCATTAGGAAATGTATTTATATATTTATTAGGTTAAAAAATATTACTAAATTAGATATTTAAAAAAAGTCTATAAGTTAATAATAATAAAAATAAAAACATAAAAATCATACAATAAAGCATGCAGAAATTTTGACTAGCCAACTAGGAATGAATCCTGTTATAGGCCAGTCAAATTGACAAGTTTAGTTCATATCATAATTTAGCACTTAATATAAAACAAAACAGGTAAAGTAAATAACAACCAGATAGTAGTAATAAAAAGACAGATCACCGCAGGAGTTGCAGGTAGAAAAAAAAAAATGACTTGTAAGTTTATAATATAGTTGGGTGATTAGAAAATAATCGATAACATTGATAAATAAAGTATAGATTAATACAGAATAGACAATTGTGTTCAAAGGTGATAAATATGTGTTGGATAACAAAAGAGTCGGTGAAGTTAATATTTTTTACGTTGATGTGATCCAAACAGGATTTGTTCGTGCCCTGTTCACGAGTGGGTGTATTGATTGTTACTATGAATCCGTTTTCTATGAGCATGCATAGGTAGTCGTTGAATTAGGGGTGAAATGGAGATAAAGTGTTAATATTAAGGTCGCCTATAATGATTTGACGTTCAAATTTATCAGAACTGATGATAACAGTTTGGAGTGAATTCAAAAAAGAATCTATGTTCAGGAAAGAAGGTGATCTATATATAGCAAAAATACATAAGTTATTATTAAGAACAATTCTAAGGCAGTTACCTTGTGATACTAAGCTTGAATACCGTCTTTGATGTAAACAACGACCCCACTAGATTTATTTATATTATTAATTGAGTGATATTCCGTGTAAGTTTGTATTATTTTAGATGTGTAGTTTTTGTTGATCCAACACTCTGATAAAATTAAAACATCAAAAGTATGGTTGAATAGATCTATAAATAACAGAAAATCATCAATGTTTGACATACTTCTGATATTCTGGTTAATACTCTTTAAATTATAAGACTTCCAACTGTAATTATTTAATTTGTTGAGATCGACAATCAAATTCGTGTTGCAAGTTATATCTGTGTCATTGTAGATATCAGGAGGTAATTGAATCATAATTATTCAGATGAAATGCTAAGCAAATAATATTTCACTACTATACGATTTTGATCCATTTCCAGAAACGGTATAACATACATAATATAATAGTATTTATGAAAACAAACATGTGATAATAATCGAAGTATTCCCAGGTAAGGGAACATAGAAGTATTAGTGAAGAAGTACATAGCAGAATCGGTAACATAATAAGAATATAATGAATAGCGGAAAGTAGCATACCTAGTGAGTATATTTGGTTCTAATGACTGGGTGAGGATAATCACAGGATATAAAAATGGCAATAATAATAATAAAACCTTCATCTTATATTTGTTATCGGTATTAGGTGTATTGTGATTGAGATAGTCATAGGGAAGCCAGCTTGTTTTCATCTGATATAAGAATTGCGCCTGAACCACTCTCTTTCCGCAAATAAATCTGTTCTTCTTTGATCCATGCAAATTGATACCGTTTCTCTTTTGCAACTTGGCGAGTTTTATACCAAATCTGTTTCGCCCGAAAAGTTAGTTGCTCAGAAACATAGATTGGCAACCGGGGGCCGGCGAGACCGATGTTTAACGTGTTAAGTTTTTTTCGGTATTGGGATTATTTTTGATAAAAGATTTCACATCAGCTAGCAGTTGGTTCCTAGCCAGGTTTGATTTTAACTTAAGAACAATTGTCCTTGGTTTATTATGTTAATTTAATTAAAAAAATATTATCTAGTCCTGTAAAGGTGGTACAGAGACTAATAATTATCAAAGTAATTTTACAAAACAACCCACATACCCATCAGCAACATTGTTTAAAATTTTACAGATACTGAAGACACCTATAAAAAAGATTAATACTACAAATTATCAAAATAATTCACTAAAAAAATAAAAATTAATTCGTCATTAAGGCATAAAATACAAATTCCTTTTTTTCTACACCAAAAATGCACAATAATTATATTTACAAAGGGATAAAGTAATAAAAAAAATCCCAAGAAATTAAAAAATATATATATACAAATATGGTATTTATTATTCCAGAAAAATGTCAAATTAATTTTTAAAAACTGAACACCCGTAACGTCATTAACAAAAACCGGGAACTTAATTTCAAACCATATTTATTTTTTAATATATGTATCTAATATTCTTGTATGTACTTTAGATATATTATTCTACCCTCTATATTATTATTTTTACATCTCCGGCACCTAACTCAAGAGCTAGTTTCTCTTCATTGGCGTAGAAGTACTTAAATATGTTTATTTCACTGTTTTGTTATGATTATTATTATAACAATATAAACAACAACAAAAAACAGATAACAAATCTTCATTCCAGACCGGTATACAATTTGACACAGCGCTCTCTCAATAACCTTTAGTTGGGATTGATGCCCTATAAATTCTAAACGCATGGCATTAGAGCTATGTTGATTGCAGAAAATGTATTTCACGGGCGTGGAGCGTATTGATCCATGAATTCAGCTTAGTTTGCTGGTTCAATTCCAAATGAATACATCGAAGAAATAGATGATTATAGAAAAATACTGTCGGAAGGTACTTTGATAAATAGATAAACACGAAAATACTTTAAGAAGATTGTAGGTACTCCCGTTTCAGAATTATTTACATGCTTAGTCATATTATTATATTATATTATAGCGGTATTGTGTAAATACTCACTAGGTCATAAAAATATGTATAGTTTTAAGTCATTAGTTAAAAGTCTTAGTTGTAAATCACTCGACATTTATTAATCTTAGTTACAAGCCACTCTTTATGTGACTAGCTATGAAACTTAGTTATAAGCCAAAAGTAATAAGTTATAAGTCTAAGTGATGGGAATAAATTAAATTTATAAATTAAGTTTCTAAGCGCCCCTGTGGTGGTTTTTAAAGTTTAAAAAATCTCAGGTATTTTATCAATAATTTGCAATAAAATGATTATTTTCACAGCGGTCAATATTTGTTATTTGAACAAAGGAACAAAGTGCAAAATCTACACATTTTTGTAATGCTTTGATTTTTTTTTTGTTAATGCATTTGCAGATTACATGCAAACAAGTATTTACTTTGACTGTTCTAATCTGTGTACACAATATGCAAGAAATGCTAATGTTACATTAGTGTTGCATGCTGCATTCGTAATGTATATATTGCATGATGAGTTCGTATAGTTACAATAATGCTATTGATTTATATAACAGTTGAAGTCTTTGTGTCACAGGTGTGATAATACCCGTTGTTATCGATATGCTAATGCAGAAGTAGTGTTTATCGTACTTCTACAAACTATTTATGGTAATGCACTACATAATAGTAGTAAGTACATAGATTTTGTCGCAAAAGTGTAATATAATTAATTAAGAACAAAGGAGTATTGCGGTCAAAGAAACATGTAAGTCATCAAATGTTTTAATACCATTTACCATTATCAAGGAAGCAGTTATATAAATGTTTTTTAGTATGTACGAGTACCTACTTACACGCAATAATTTTACATGAATTTTATGATTATAAAATATCCAACATGTGGTTATTTTTGTTTTCTTTTTCAAATCCCATTCGCGATTATTTTTTTGGTTTAAATGCTAATTTAAATTGTAGTGGGGATATTTTAAATATTTTTTGTTTAGGATATAAATTTTAAAAAAAATAAAGTACACAGGTTCGCACTGAAAAAAATTAACATTTTTCGATAACGCCGTTTCCGTATGAATTAAAAAAAACTTTTTTAAATTTTTTTTTCCGTTTTCAGTGATTTAAACAACGTGCCTAATCCTTACGGAAAAATATAGAACTATTATGTAGTGATAATTAGGCTAATTTGTGCTGAAAAAATCAATGACGCTACTGAAAAAAAAATATGGTTCATGCTTTTAAAAATTGTGTCTACTGAAAAATATAAGTAATAACCCGATAGCGATGAAGTACGGTATACTATAAATACTCAAAACAATTATCAGTCAAAGCCATAGTGGAAGCCAACAACTGAAAACAGACTGACATCACTGAATCTAAAAACCGACGTATGTACCCTAAGGCGATGCATCATCGTGTAAAATTTGGAACAATAACACTCCTTACGTAGATGGCGATAAGGTTTAAATACGCCTGTTATAATTTATCTAAAAAAACATCGCCAAAAAGTGTGATTTATTTTATTTTACGAAGTTCAGACACAAATATTTAAATGTTTTACGATCATTTTATAAAGAACTTAATTTGTCACATTATACATTAAAACCATAACCGAAAAGAAGTTCGTAAGTAGGAGATTTTTAACTTTGAAGCAGTTTCTATATTCCTGACACTTTATTTAGTTTTAGACTTATAAATAAACTTATTTAAAAAAATCGTTTATTATTTCAATGGCCAAAATGTGTTACACCCGCAGTAGTTAATTGGGGCGTCTAAATATGTTTAAGTGATCAAATTTTCAAACCAAAAACACATGATTTTGCGTTACCCTGTAGTGCGTCGCCCCAAGTTTGACATTGTGTCTAAAGTCGACCAGTAAGAAATATTTTTCAATTCGATCTAGATTACACACACCGCAACAAACACAGATGATACACAAGCATTTATGTTAGCGATGACTCACTACCATGCAAGATAATATGTTTGACATAATATTATCATGATATTGATACATCTATTTGAATTTGAATGAAGGAATATTACATTTTTATTGGAACAACATTTCTTTTAATAACTTTTGAAGGCTATTCCCATCATCGTAATATATCACTTTAGAAGAAGATAATACTACAAATATAAACGAAACATGAAACAGAACAAGACACAGAAAAAAAAATAACGGTCTCAACTGGGAATCGAACCAATAGGTTACAAACCAATTCTTTAGAAGTTGAAAAACATGGGAAAAAAATAATTGCTTGCAATATCTTGATAGTATTGTTAATTCTGAATTTGAAATATGAGAACGACAAAAACACTAAGGTCCCACTGGTCGAGTGGTTAAAGACGTTGTCCCAGTAAGACAGAGAGCCGAGCTTCGATTCCCAGTTAAGACCGTTAATTTTTTTTTTCTGTGTCTTGTTCTGTTTCATCTTTCGTTTAGTTTTATTAGTACTATCTTCATCTTCAATGAATAAATTAATCATTGAAAAATTATTTAAATGAAGGAATTAAGTGGAATCCTTAAAGCGGAACCCACACCCCGACATCCGATTGAGCTGAAACTCAACAGATAGACTTGCTGTCCATGACAATGCATTTTATCAACTTTTGGTGGCACTCACGCACATACACACGCTTTTCTCTGAAATTAGATGACATTATAAAAATCTACAGCAGTTAATATACGAAATAAATCTCGGTACCATATAATTATGATTTGTGATAGCGGTGTTGTTTTTTTTTTTCAAAGCGAAACGCATACCTACTTATCACGCGATAATCATTTCGATATATAAGTTTATATTAGGTAAGGTATGCTACGGATTAATGTATTATAAATGTACATATGCCTACTTTATATTATTTTTATAGTAATGAGAACATCTACCAAGCAATACCATAAACACTCGCGTTTCTCCATTTGATTATTGCATATTATGACAATCTTACTTTGTTTTTCTTCTGATAAGTTATAAAAACCACACAAAATAGTTAACACAACCACAATACCTTCTCACACACTTAAAACTATGATAACTCAGGCCTAGGAAGCGAAATAAAAACCTACTAAATCACTAAAACACTGACAAAAATGTAAACTATATTTAAATGGTTGTTGTATCGAGTGCTGTCTATGTTACTCTGAGGCAATAATTAGATGTTCTTTGACCCAAGAGATGTCAGATTTATTTACTGTTTATTTAATTACATGAGTGTGAAGTGGTATCGAATAAATAAATAATGTGGATCCGGTATATATTGCTTCGATAATATAAGTGACGGGATAAGAAATATGAGAATTGGGACCGTTATTGTTTGATTGGGACATTGTCACAATGAGCTAATAATGACTTATAATTTCTGCATGATAACAATATTTTATCTGTAATACTTTCACCTAAAATCAATAATCAAGCATTGGACCAATTACTGCTTAATTATAATGAAAAAAAAAACGTATTCATTTATCAATCATGAATCATTACATCATTAGGTACTTACAACAATGGAGATTCTAAATACCTAAAATACTTTTTTTTTCAAATATTGTTTGTTGCCAGAGTTAGTAAATTTAAAAAAAATCAATATTATCAATAAAGCCTGAGACAGACGACGCTATAAGCGGGCTATATTTTCGTGTCTTGGCATATTTCAGCATATCGCTCGCCGTGCATTCACATTGGTAGTGTAATGCGTCGCCTACCTAATAGTGAATGCTTTTGCATTCAGTACGTTTGACTCCCTTTGAAGTTCTGGAAGTTTTTACATTCTTTGAATTAAATCCATCTTGATTTTTAAAGCCCGGAGAGAAATTATTTTCCTTAGGAAAGAAGGAAGTTCTGGGAAGGAAAAATGTATGAGGGGTGGGTCGGAATCTGGGGGTCATAGTGTCCAGAATAAGAATTCATCCCTTCCACTGCGATGTAAGGCGTTGGGGTCGAGAGTCTGGCTGGAGAGGTCTCTCCTGATCCGGCAAACCACGCAGCTTGCGGGCAAACGCATCCGCCACCAAGACGTGGACAAACACCACCAGGTAGCGAACCATTTGGAGTGACCTATGGCAAAGGTTTACCGAATGAATGGTTCTCGAGGCGGCGGTACCCGTACCAGCTTCCCAAATTGAACCGTACCGTGAATTACCTATTTAAAGTAACATAAATAAATAAATATGTAGATAAAACAGGTAATTTTTTTCTTGTGCTGTGCTTGGACTTGCTTTATCAAAAGGAGCTGGAACTGAAATTATCTTATTATTTTGTATTGTTCGTCACCCCATCAAAGGGGTGGACTAGACCCAGTCCCGGCATCAACCGACGAGGTGACTCCCAAAGCGGCTGCTGCATAACCCGCCTGCGCCTCCCCGTCGCCATGAGCGACTGCGGGAGACCGGAGCCCTTCCGACTTGGACTTGGACTTGGATATTATTTAATGACAGAGTTCCTAAACAATGAGTTTACTGACTCTAGCGTAAGGGCAAATTTGGATTTTCTATTGAAACTTTACTTGGAATGATTTTATTAGGTGGTGTGAAATGAAACTTAAAACTATACTGCGACTTGGGACAGGATTAATTTAATTTTTATATACTTAATTGCCTACTCCTTGCGGAGGATTACTTTAGGTCTTTTATGTTTCGTAATTTCATTCTCAATAGAGCGAGAGTATTAATGTTTGGATTTTCATGTCCGGCTAGGCCGGCATAGAATTTTTCCGAGTGTGAAACAATTAGATCCTTTATCAGAGGAATGTTTGTGTCTTTATGGAGAGTGTTAACCCTGATCCACTTTGGCGCATTCAGTATTAATCGAATGGCTTTGTTTTGCAGGGCTTGTAATTTATTTAATTGTGTGTGAGCTGCTTGTCCCCAAATGGGTGCAGCGTATGTAAAGCCCGACCGTATGGTCGTCTTGTATATAAGTAATTTATTGTCTGCTGATAGTCGACTATTTCTACCTAGCATCGGGTAGAGTGCTGATATTGACTTATTTGCTGATTTTATTTTCTCATTTATGTGTTTAGCCCACGTTAATTTAGAGTCTAAAGTTACTCCGAGGTATTTTATTGATTTCTCCCATGGGACCTTTTCCCCAAACAGAATTATGTTCGGGGGCTGTTTGGGCACTCTTCGTGTGAAGATTGTCGCAGCACTTTTAGTGGGAATAACTGAGATTCTCCATTTTTTACAATAATCTTCGATTAGATTGGCCTGGAGCTGTACGCGGCGTGTAGCAGTGGTCACGACAGTTGAACTTGAAATAACGTTTGTATCGTCTGCGAATTGAGAAAGTTTTACATTGTGGTCCATTGGTGGGGGAATATCACTAGAATATACGTTATACAGGTCAGGAGATAGTGATCCGCCCTGGGGCACACCGGCTTTTAGCGGACGTATTGAGGATAGTATGTCCTCCAATTGTATTTGAAAAGTACGCTCTGAAAGATAGCTGAATATCATTTTATTGAAGCTTTGGAGAAGCCCATGAGATACATTTTATATAGTAAACCGTAATGCCATACTCTGTCGAATGCTTGTCTTATGTCGAACGTAAGGATCACCGTATGTTTGTTTATGTTGAAACCTTCTGTTATGTGTTCGACTACGCGAAAAAGTTGATGGACTGAAGAATGTCCCGGTCGAAAGCCGTGTTGAAAATCTGGCAAGGTTTTATTTTCGCGAGTAAATGATTCTAAACGAGTTTTAATGATTTTCTCTAGGATTTTACCTAAACAAGGGAGGAGACTGATTGGGCGATGATTTTCAGTTAATAATGGGTCTCTACCCGGTTTCGGTATAAGAATTACATTACCATGTTTAAATGCTTTAGGAAAGCAATTAAGTCGTAGTGACGCACTGTAGATGGCTGTTAGGGCGCAGATGCCTTTAATTGGGAGACATTTTACTACTTTATTTGATATGCCGTCTGGACCGGCTGCTTTTTTTATCTTGAGAGCGATAATTATCTTTTTGATTTCCTTAGGTGTTGTGAATTTGATTGGCAAGTCATCAGATTCTGTATTTAAAATTGAGGCTACTTTTGAATCCACCATTGAAACGAAGGCTGGGTCATCATGGCGGAGCCCTTCCGCCCTGCCTCTGGTGATGAATACATTCTTCGAAGGCCTACCGGGAAGCTGACTTAGGGGCGCGGGCGCCCAGTCTCGCTTGCGGTTGGTCCGACCGCTCCGCGCATTCTCGGCAGGACTGCCAGACGTCTGCAACAAATTATTACAGGTGTTTTGGTAAATTCACAATCTCATCTTAATATTTCTCTTATACTTCGTGTAACCTTTTTCTGTTTATCTTAATGATATTTATTTTTTCAACAACACCAATTGGCGGAGATGAGATGTAATCCAGTTACATAACTAACAGCATGTGCGAACACGCATGCTGCCTACTAATACTGTATGCCTGGACATTGGGGGGTCTAGATTTATTTTTATAAAAAGTAGCTTCCTTTATAAATAAAATATTAGAGTGTTGACGTGTACGGTGCAGAAGGAAACCATCTGTTTCCTTAGAACGCCGTGGAAAAGTGATAGGCAACCTCCAATGTGTAGTCCATTTTTCAATAAATTTATAAACTCAAGACGTAGGTTCCTATTCACTGAAACAATAATATCATATTTTTTATTTAATATTCTTCACATTAATTTGATGATTATATCAGAATTTTATGCATGCTTCAAGTAATAGTATAATATAATAGGAATAAACTAATATCAATTTAAATTAGGGGATTCAGTGCTCACTCAAGTTTATTCCTAGGGGATTTCGTGCTCACTCAAGTTTATTACTAGGGGATTTCGTGCTCACTCAAGTTTATTCCTAGGGGATTTTGTGCTCACTCAAGTTTATTCCTAGGGGATTTCGTGCTCACTCAAGTTTATTCCTAAGGGATTTCGTAGTGGTCCCATGACATATAAGAACATTTTTGAAAGGCGGTTTAAAGTCAAGTGAGGAAAAAAAACTAGTATGAAAACCTAACCTAACCTAACCCAACCTAGTTTTTCTTCATCATTTATCATGACTTTACATCACTTAAAAAAAGTTTTCTGATTTGTCCAGTCACCTTAATAATATAATTAAAAAACCCATACAACTGTTTTAAGAAGATTTATTTTACCAATAAAAGTGTTATATAGTTTATAATCATATTATTAAATGAATAGGTGTTTGAGTGACGCATAATCGGTACTCATGCAACTTTAACCTTAGGTAGATTAATGAAATAATAGTAATCTATATTACTGCTCCTGTGTATACATAATATAATATAACCTACCTACACACAATTGTTATTATTCGTAATAATAACATCTTATCTATGCTCATGTTTGTATAAGTGGTTTATATGTATTATATTTGTATCAGTGAGTAAATATCCCATCAATCATGTTATTCCTAATAGCTGCTTTACACGATACTTTTTTCATACCGATCCCCATATCGGTTCATACTTACGGTTCCATACAGATAGTTGCCATTAGAGAAGAAATAATATTTTAAGAGGGTACTAAATCGTCAAAAATGGCAACACCTCGAACGTCGCCTTAGATCACAATCTTGAAAGCATCTGTCGCTCACTGTCATTTGCGAACTTTTTTGTGTGCTTAGTCATTATCCAATCGATGTGCTTTTTATAGGTACCTATGCCTTGGCAAAATTGCCTGCCTGATCATCGTATCTTGATCGGTACGATATTCGTATAATATATAGGGTGGGGCTATTAAAGCACAGCAGCGCAGATGCCAACGCAATAGCTCTCGCAACCCTGTCTCTATTAATTCATTAAAAAGTATGTTACAATATAGTTAACTCACATAGATATTCTTTATTCTGTGAGTTGTGTAAACAGTACGTATGAACTAGTTTTCGTTTATTATTTTCGCAAATAAAAATGTCAGATCATTAAACACACACGCGAAATTTACAATACCTAACTGTACTGGACGGGAGTCCGCACAAGACTGTAGATTTGGGCGCCGGTTACAAACCGAGTCTTCAGCCGATGAGAATGCTCCTTTACAGCCGATGATGATGATAGTGGTACAAATTATGTAAATCTGCCTCCCGCACCCGGTGCTCGGTGAATGTTTGGGCACTGGGTGTGCTGTCGTCTCTGCACGCTTCTGGCATTGGCGGTTTTCCTGAGCAGGGCCGGCTGGTCTTGATGAGGTAACACCAGAAGGTTTGGAGCAGATGACTAGGCGAGGTGAGGCAGTTGGTGGGCAGGAGTCACTTGTTAATAATAAAACGCTTGTTTTGGTGGTAAAGATGAACTGATTTAATATTTTTTGTGTTGCTGCTTATATGCAATAGGCTTGACTCGCAGCCGACATTTGGCTGTCCGCCGAAAAATGGTAGGGATTCTATCCGCGCCAGAAACGCGTACATATGCCACCGCAAAATGTTGCATATTCATTTTTCCGGTGGTATAGCCGAAGGCAGACGCTTAAATTTGGGAGTTTGCAAAGATTTTGCAAGCTCGCCTGATTCACAATTACATAGTTTTATTACATAGCAGTTATAAGAATGTGTACCTTGACAACTAGATTTTTTGTTTGTCAAGATACGACAGAAAATAAGAAAATTTTGTAAACAAAAGTGATCTTGAAGCGATCAAATTTGTAAAAATGGTTAAGTTAGTATTTTTCTCAGGTTCCCCGTGACATAGCGCTCAGAAAGAGAAAAGATTCACTATGCTACGAGGTTCCTGGATTTTTGTAGAGGCAAAAAAAGTAAAAATAATTGTACAAAAATGGTTACACGAATTTGTTAAAAAACAGCATTTTAAATATCTCCTCAGTGGTAGCACATCGCAAATAGTGTTTATTTAACTACCGCCGAGGAGATGTACAAGTAAAAAATAGGCAATTGCAACATTTAAAAAATTGTTATTTCTTAGTAAATTGTACATTGGAAAATCTGCACATCGTATCGCTCGGCAGAGGTAGGTGCGCGATGTGGTACCGATGCTTTTCGGAGTCCGAGTTTTCAGGCCATTTCGGCCGAAAGGATTAGAGAGGATATATAAGATAGATAGATCGTTTTTGTGGTTTGTGACACAACCACACAAGCGTTTTTGTCTGGCTTGTGTACTCAGCCAGGCCCCGCTACTTTTGCCGGCCGGAGGAATCCCGCCGGCCCACTGAGCAGGCGCTCGCGCCCCCAACTGCCTTTCTTAAGGCAAAGCTTTTTTAGCGCAAATACTCAAAACAACACAGATCCACGCTGGCCCCCACAAACCGCCCGCAAGCACCCGTGACGTGCTCCCTTTTCAAGAGGAGTCACCGTTCGACACAGATGACCATGTTCCCGACCCGGATGCTCCCCGCTGACCACGAGGACTCCCCGGTCGTGGTACCGCCAGGCGCTCACCAAATTGCGCATCGCACTAAGACCGGGACCGTGCGCCTTACGGTCCCCGCACCACAGCCCCGCCCCGAGGACCCAAGGACCCGGAGACCATCCACCACCACGGCTTCCACGACGCCCGACGCCACCGAGATGACGGAGCCCGCAGCAGGCCCCTCTTGGGCAGCAGGACCCAGTTCTGCCCCCACGCGCCCCCCGATAGGCCCAGCGTCGGCCTACGTGGCGCCCCCGAGACCGCAGCAGCCGATGGAGACGGCTGCCCCCCAGGATGGAGGCTGGACGAGGCCGTCCAACCCCGTGAAGAGGCCCATGTCCCCACGGGGACCACAACCGCTCCAGTGTGGCAACCGTTTTGAAGAGTTGCCCGAGGTAAGCGAAGGCGCTGGCGCGCCGCGTATAAAGCGTGCCAATACTAATACATCTTTCTCTCCCGCAGGTACCGGCAGGAGAGACCGCGTTCCCCCGGTTGTGATGACCCTGGGGAACATGACACACGCGCAGATCACAGCTGCGGTGCAAGGACATCTGGGGGCTGGTAAGCTCTTCACTTTCAGATACAACAGGGGCGGCACGGCTAACATCTTCGTGCGCACGATGGAGGACCACCGCGCCCTTACCAACGGGCTGCGAGCGGAGGCTCGTGGCTTCCACACGTTCACGGCCGAAGCGGAAAAGATGAAAAAGGCCGTCATCAAGGGCCTGCCGCTCGTTGAAGTGGAAGACATCGCGGCGGATCTGGAATCGCAGGGATTCCCAGCTATGAAGGTGGTCAAGATGACAGCCTCAATCGAGTATCCCTTATACTTAGCACACTTCAATAAGGAAGTCAACATGGGACAGCTGCGCGCGGCCGTCAAATACCTGTGCCACTGCCGCATTCGCCTCCAGAAGCACAGGAGCAACCATTTACAGCACGGCACCCAGTGCTACAGGTGCCAAGACTTCGGGCATGGGTCCCGAAACTGCTCGCACACAGCAAGGTGCGTAAAATGCTTACTGGAGCATGCTTCGGCAGAATGCCCCAAGAAGACAAGAGATTTGCCCGCCGCATGCTGCAACTGCTCAGGCCCGCATCCCGCCAACTACAGAGGCTGCCCCAAGCGGGTAGCGTACGTCGCCTCAATACAGCAGCGACCTGCCAGAAGGGCCCAACGACCGCCGGCAGAACAGAACCCGAGCAGGCCACCTCCTCAGCCGAGGACGGATGGACGCACATGGGCCAACGTAGCCGGAGGCACCGCCCCCGCCCAAGAGCAGCGCGAGACCGCGCCGCACCCACAGCCACGCCCCCAGCCCCGCCCGCAGCAGGAGCCCGCGCGCGCGTCCACCTCTTCAGAAGACAACCTGGACTTGATGGCCCTGCTCCAAGGCCTCCTGAGGATGCGATCACAGCTCGCCCGCTGCGCAACAAGAGCAGACAAGCTCGTCATCCTGATTGAGCTCCTAGACACCCTCGATGCCTAATACCGAGACGGTGAAAGTCCTCGTATGGAACGCATTTAGCGTGCGCAACAAGACAGACGAACTGCTCGCTTTGGCAAACGAATTACACACCGACATTATTCTCCTATCAGAATCTCACTTGAATCCAAGCGTACCGCTGAGAGTGCAAGGTTTCGAGATTTATCGTGACGACCGACAAGGAAGATCAGGCGGAGGAACCGCAATATTCGTTCGGCAATCTATGACGTCCACAAGAATCCCCACTCCGAAGTTGAAGTACGCCGAAGCCACGATTATCGAAGTCACCATAGAGGGTAGAGCGCACACCATCATCTCCGTATACTGCACCCAACGTAACCTAGTGAGAGAAGATCTCAATAAATTGCTCAATCTGGGACCGATTGTTGTGATGGGAGGCGACTTGAACGCCAAACACAACTATTGGAATAACTCACAAACTCACAAAACAATGTATGTGTACTTATATTTATTATATACATTTTCTTTATTACACAACTTAGTTTCAGAGAAAAATGAAACTTTTTTTTTTTGGTTTTTGTTATGTAATTATGTACATTTCAGTAATAATATGAACTAAACATGTCAATTTGTCTGTCCTAGAACGGGAAACTTTCCTAGTTGGACAGGCAAAGCATCCAATATGTAATATGTACTTTCTTTTGATAAATAAATAAATAAATAAATAAATAAATAAACTACAGAGGAAATGCGAACGGAAATACGCTCTTTACACACATGCAGACAAATACCTATTCGATAATGGCGCCCGACAGACCTACGTACTACTCGCAACTATCTAGATATCCGAGTACACTGGACATAGTAAATAAAATAAAAAACAATATCTCCACTGCGCACACTAGACGAACTGTCTTCGGACCACCTGCCCGTGAGCTTTACTATAGGCGGCACAACTTCAAGGACCCCCAGAAAACAGCGCAATTACAAGGATGCGAACTGGGAAGGATTCAAAAAAGAAGTCAACGAACGAATTCATCTCACTTCGGGAACTCTGCGCTCGCCACAAGAAATCGACGCAGCTACAAGCACTCTCACAGAGATTCTTCAAACAGCACAAGATACACACATTCCTCTCAAAGAAATACACCCATACACGATCAAGCTTCCCGAGTACGTTCTATCGCTCATCAAGGAGAAAAATCGCCTGCGACGCATGTTTCACCGCACACGCGACGAATATTTCAAGACAGCGTATAACTGCCTGCAGAGGGAAATCAAGACCGAAATCGCAGAACTCAAGCGCGAACTTTGGGACAAAAAAGTCGCATCACTCACGCCGAAGGATAATTCCCTATGGAAAATGGCAAGCGCGCTGCGACATAAAGACTTCACAATCCCCCCGCTACAGAAATTGAACGGCCCCGGGACGGCGCTTTCGCTACAAGAAAAAGCTGAAACACTCGCCGACGGATTCGAGAGAGCCTACGCCGCTACAGACGGCCTTTCCGACCCGGCTACGGACCGGATCGTAGCTGACTCTCTACGAGACTTGAGATTAGCCTATTATCTACGCTGAGCAAGGTATTTGAACAAATTATACTCAACAGGCTTGTACCACACCACGACGACAACAAAACGTTGCCAGACGAGCAGTTCGGCTTCAGAAAGAGGCACTCCACGACCCATCAACTCACCAGAGTAGCGGAATACATCGCAAGAAAATTTAACGAACATCGCTTCACCGCCGCTGCGCTCATCGACCTAGAGAAGGCATTCGACACCGTATGGATAGACGGGCTCGTGCATAAACTGCACCGCACTAACACGCCCATATACCTAACGAGACTGATACAGGAATACCTAAAGAATAGATCGTTCAGAGTGTTCATAAGGAACGTGCTATCTTCAATGCGTGAGATTCCAAAAGGCGTGCCGCAAGGAAGTTTACTTGGACCATTTCTCTTCATTCTGTTTACCTTCGACATCCCCCGAGACGAGAGATGCAATCTGTCTATCTACGCAGATGACGTCAAACTATACGTTTCCTCGCTGAAAGCGAATATGGCCGCTATTTACCTACAGAGGGCGCTCGACGCGCTCGTAGAATACTACAAAAAATGGCGCCTGAAACTGAACGAGGCGAAAACTGAAGCCATCATGTTCACGAGAAAACGTGTAAACAGAACACCTGACTTTAACATCGAAATGGGAGGACACAGCATAGAATGGAAAGATGAAGTGACATATCTGGGCCTGACCATGGACTCCCGCCTCAACTGGAAATCTCACCAAGCGAAGATGCACACGCGCACGCGACAAGCGATCGGCATGATGAAGCTAATTTTCAATAGACGGAGTCCGCTACTTCCCAAAACCAAACTCCTCGTCTACTACTCGCTCATTCGTCCAGTACTCTCGTATGCGATTCCCGTATGGAGCAGCATCTCACACTCAGACCACAAGAATCTACAGACACTTCAAAATCTCTGCATTAAAATCACATACAACACGAGACTCAGAACAAACTTGAAGAGATTACACGAACGAGAACAAATTCCAACTCTATACGAATTCACACACAGACTGACTGAACGCTTTTACAAATCACTCACACTTAGTAAAAATCAACTAATACGAGACATAGGACAATACAATGCTCCGAGCGACCTGACATTCAGATACACACATAGACTACCAAAACACATCCTCATGGACCATGACCACATATGGCACATACCAGAACTAGACGCGGACGAATAGCGAGCAGTAGGTATTTCCTAAACTCCCGACCTTCTTCCCAAATATATAATGTTTATATATCTATTTATATATTTATATAATATTTTATAATTTGTATGTATATGTATGTTTATTTTCTATCTTCCCATAAGTATATATTAACATAAAAACAGACACACACACACACATCTCAAAAATGCAGGACATCATATACCGATGTTACTGAAGGCCGCAAACGTTTCAAGTTGACGTTCGGCCGCTCCTTCCTGGGTAAGGTTTTCTGCGATTTTCCCTACTCCCAACGGCAAATGCGGAAGGACTCCAACAAAAGGGCGCAGCCAAAATTTCCTCCCCATTCCCAACACAACACAAACAGACACGTATGTAGTATATGGCCGCTGTAGGTCGCCGCTGGTGCTGATGCTGGATGATGATACATGCAATTTTAGTAGGGTTTTTAGGTAACAAATTTTTTCCCTACCGAGAAAATACAAGGCCTCTAAGTCTATAAAAGCCAGGTAATATTTGAATAAACCCATATGAGGTAAAAATTGTGAGGCGCATATGACGCCGTTCTATTTGTATAAAGAACATTAACTTTAAATTCAGTAAATTTAAATGATTCACCACTTCATGGAATATAAGAAGCTAGAAAATGAAAAAAAAAAAAAAATTTCGGCCGAAACGGGATACAAAATGAGCAGTGGCGGGGAGTGAGGATTTTGCCAGTGGCGTGGAGTTGGCTCATTTTATAAATGTAAATATATGTTGATAAAAATAAATAATGTGGCCAACAACGTCCGTTACACTAACAGTAATACACACTCAAAATCAGTAATAAATACACATTGTTGTTAATGATTAAACTTTATATCAATATTTTAAATATAAAACTGAAGAACAGTAATATACATTCACAATCAGTAATAAATAGATATTGTAGTCTTTTTACTAATATTTAAAATATAAAACTGAATAAACAGAAATATTTTCACGTAATATAGTTAAGTAAAACAATGGCTCAGAACAGATATTTTCTAGTGAGTTGGGTAGCGCATATGATTTGTAAATAACGATTGATGTCAATAAACGACCGGGTTACCGGCAATAAAAAAAAGATAGATGGCTGATGTCAAATAATGTCCTCCGCTTAAACTGTACGAAAATCGGTAATACACGTCGCTCACGGTACCAACTACCAAAATAGAACACGTCCCTTTTTCATCCCGACAAACTGGATGAAAAAAGGTGTCATGTAAAACGGGTATTAGAAAAATAATATAACCATAGATCTATAGCGTTTATCCTCATTCTTTTCGAAGAATTCTCTGATGTAAAAATAGATAAGTATGTACAAACGATGAGTATTTTTCAGAAATAGATTTTCATTATCTATTTATTTGCTGTTTCAAGGCGAAAGCCGGAATCTTGTATATAAGAAGTCTGAAGCTGTATTGAGAATCTACGTTGAATGGACGTTTTGTAGAAAAAAAGCATTTTCGTGAAAAATTACGTAACTTTTATCGATGATGGGAAAACTTATTAAAATGACAATTCAAAACACCTTAAAGTTGTTGTCAGAAAGTTGAAAAATTTGTGTGTATTTCCGATTATCGGTAAAATCCAAATAAATTGGACACATCTGAATATTTCCTAAAACTAAAAACTGTTTTTGAAAGGCGATAAAATACGCTTTCAAATTTTACTATTAAAAATTAACATATTATTTTTGAAATATTAAAATTTTGAAATAAAACATAAAAAGTTTTAATAATGGTTCAGTTTACGTTTTTTCGTGTAAACACTATCTAAAACTATCTAACACTAACACTGATCTAAAATTACGAAAAAACAACACATGTTCAATTAGACAAATTTATTATATACATTTCAGCCACCTCACTTTTGCATAGTTTCATATAAAAATAACATTTTAATTATTCTTTGGTTAACTTCTATACTTTAAGAGGAAGCTACAAGCCAGAAATGTGTATATTCTTGGAATGCCTTATATCGTCACGAATATAGGTAATAGACATCGAAATAGAAATCGCTTGGCAAAAGGAGTCAAGAAACGCTCGATTTCAAGTGCAAACGTGATTTTTATTTATTTTGTAAACAATTTTATAAGAAAACAAAAAGAGTTAATCAAGGGAAACTGTCACAGATAATCTTAGCTACAATATTGTATTTCATACATATATTTAATAAATACATTTTTTACTAGTTTAAGTAGTATTAAGCTTCGCCTTAATAAAAAATCTTGGTGTTTTCGCTTTTTAACATCGTTTAGTTCATATTTCTAAGTATGCCGGTAATGGAAACACGACGATTTCTATGAGACCATATGAATTGTTCCGAAAAGCGAACAAATTGACACCACAGGTATTAGCGGTTTGTTCGCAAAACCGACCAAATAAGCCCGAGGAGTTAAAAAGTGATATAAAGTTATTGAAAGTGATGAAAGAAAAAACTAGTTTTAATAGGTATGTATGTACGTATGTTCATTACTTTATTTCATCCTTCCGATTAAAATAAAGAAATTAAAAGATATCAACAAACTGAAACTAAAACTGAAGTTATACTTGTCAGGAATAATTGCCTGTTTTTCCCTTTCTTTATATTCATTATCAGTCTATATTCATCTCTACTTTTATTTATTTATTCATTTAAATTTACACACAGTACAATATGATACAAGATATAATTAAAATATTTTGTGATTATTGATTATTGTACCTTATCAGGTTGAAATTATTGGTTCCTAACTAGGCAAATTGCCCGTTCCAAGAAACCAAAAAATATGTGAACCATCCGTGTTTAATATAGTGCTTACCTTCTTATTTCACGAAATGCGCCTAATTTTTACCGTTTATCCGGAATTTGCTATTATTATAGCATTTTAAATCAATAAAATTTGGAAAGTGAAGCCTGAACAAAGACTCTCAATGCGACTGGAGCTTAGCCCCTCAAGTGTCAAGTGGTGTCATTAGTTCGAGATTTACGGGACCTCTTCAACCGAGGATATCTATCTAGAAAACAGATAAGCCATATTTTATTTAAAATTATGTTTTTGTTTATGTTTTTTTGTTTCAGATGACACACATACACTTCACTTTGACTTTGGTTCAAGATTTTGTTTACGATAGCCTGCGATAAGTGAGCCCTATAGGTCTGAGACAGAGGTATGAAATTGTTGGATCACGACACAGTAGACATTTTTTTTATCTATGTGAGGATATTGTGTCAGCGTTTTATTAGCAGCAGACACATACCTGAACGGATGACGAACCTCGTGCTGGCACTGTTGGTGGACGCGGTGGACTCTCTCGCTGCAGCAGCTGGTCCAGTTTCTTCACCACCTAGGATTCTTGCTGCAGAGTCTCCATCTTCTATCTTCATGTCACCTGTTCCTGTTCTTCATTTTACTTTACTTAACTTCACTTTATTTTGATAATATTTATAATTTTTGTAATACCTGCATCAACTGTAAAGCGCCCCTGAGGCGATAACTCACAAAAGCGGCGCTATAAAAAGTGTACATTATTATTATTATAAGGAAAGGGTTAAAAAAATTACATACGGATACACTGGGTTTACAATTAGATAACATTGAAAATTTTGTAATTAGAAAAAGTGTCAAAAGTCAATTAAATATCTATTGTTAATAACCAAATATTTTAAAAATAGCTATCTCTTAAATCTATTTTCGCATTGAAAACTAAATTGATAATACGAGGCGTATCCAGAAAGTAAGTGTACTGAATTTTTGTAGGTTACAAATCTTTTTATTGAAACAAAAAAATTACATGGTTACCGTAGTACATATGTAAGCTATTTTTCGACATAGTCGCCATTCCTCTCAATGCAGGTGGTGAAGCGGGGGATCAATTTTTTGATGCCTTCCTCGAAGTAGTTTCCCGCCAACCGCTTCGTCCACTTTTCCACCTTCTCCTTTACCTCCTCGTCGGTTAAAAACCTTTTTCCACCCATGTACAGCTTCAGAGAGGTAAAGAGATAATAATCTGAAGGTGCTAGGTTAAGGGAATGCGCGGGGTGGTTCAGGATATCCCATTAAACGAAGCAAGCAGTTCCTTCGTGGCGTTGGCCGTGTGTGGTCTGGCATTGTCGTGCAGCAGGCTGACTCCCTTTGTCAGCATGCCTCTCCTCTTGTTATGAATCGCCTTCCGCAATTTTTTTAGGGTCTCACAGTATCTTGCAGAGTTGATGGTCTCCACTTGAGGCAGATATTCAATCAAAATTATGCCTTGACAGTCCCAAAACACGGATGCCACGATGTTCTTGGCTGAAATTGTGGTTTTTAACTTTTTGGTGGAGGGTGAAGAGGTGAGAACCGTTTTTAAACTCGCGATACCACTTGTACACACTCGTACAATTCATAGCTTTATCACCATATGCAGTTTTAACCTCATTATAAACCTCAAACGGAGGTTTTTCCTTCCAAACGAGATAACGGATGACGCCGCGTATTTCGCATTTGGCGGGAGATTGGATTGACATTTTTCACGAAACGTGTTGTCGCGTTAACACTTCTCAACGTACTGACCTTGAACAGGTCTCGTTGCGGAGGGGAAGAGTCAGGCTACACAAGTAGCCAACATATCGAAAATATAATTCATTCGGTCGTGAGAGCCTCAGTACACTTACTTTCTGGATATGCCTCGTATTTTAGATTTCGTGTTTTTATTTTTATTTTTGTTGAATAATACATTTCAGTTAATCGTTGATTATTTTATGTTAAATTATAAAAGTTTTCGATTTATACATAAATGTGTTATAGTGATTTGTTTTTGGGGTATTATGCCGTGTTGCGCTACCTCCTTCTTTAGCCAACGTTGCGGGAAGCATTGCAGTGTCCAGCAACACGGCATAATACCCCAAAATAAATCAGCATAATTCTTTTGGCCCTGAAAATCTCAAATCTTAAAGGTGTTTATTTTTTTTTTTAATTATATAAATGTAAGAATTAACTTTTTCATAATAATTAAATTTATTTTTATAATAATAACTAATTAATCACTTTTGATTATATAATTTTTTGTCAACATGTAGGTACTTATTTGTCTAAACTTATGTATATTTAAATTCGTTCATCTTCATTATCCTGACGAAGAAGTCATTGGTTTTGAAACTTGTAGATTATAATTGATGAAAAAGTTGTGTAGACAAAATATTTAATTTATATATAATTCGTAAATGATAAAAAAACATTTTGACGGCTTATATCTTCGTTAACTAGTATGCTGTAATTAATATGATACAATTGTAAAAAACGTGAAATTTCAGCGTATGAGACGACCATAATATATTATTACTGTCAATTCGTGAAAAATTCCGAAAAATTTTCAAAAAAATCTATTTTTAGTCTGAACGAAAGAGACAATCCGAAAATGACTATATAATACGCGTTACAAACACTGCAATCGACCCAATACAAAAAAATTCAAAAGGCAATAATTAAAATCATCTTGCAAGTACCATTCTACACAAATTCAAGCGAAATTTTCAAATCATTAGACGTCATGTCAATAAGACAACTTTATGCCAAATCGGCACTACTAAATTTCCTCCAACAGAAACTACACATTCCAATGCCACCACAAACAACAATAAAAACAAGGTCGTCAACAAACAATACCCCGAACATACCGATAACATACACCATACACGGACAAAGACACTTCCAGTATAACGCTACAAAACTTTTTAATTGTATGCCCACCACTCTGAAACTACTACTAATGGGAAATACATACACAAACATTCACAAAAAACTGATCACAGCCTGATCAAAAAACAAGATATCCACTTTATACAAAACATTATATCACCAAACCAAACATAATCACGGATGAATGATGTAATGTATGTATGTATACATGTGTTTATTTATATGTGTGTATGCATGCATATATGTGTATTTATGTATGTATGTGTATACATGGGTGTATGTATATATGTGCATATAAATAAATATTTTTTTCCTTTTTCTTTAAATAACAATGTACAATAACTCCCAACTTACACTTATATAACAAAATTTAACCAATACACATAAATACATGTACCATTTAAACATAACCACTTAAACACCTCAGCACAGGTTCTCCCATTGAGGAGTTCACAAACATATAACACTACCCACCACAGTGTCACCTACCCAAACCTACCTCACACCTAGTATAAAAAAAACACCATATTAACAACAGTTCTAACTTTACGTATTATATACAAATGTAAATATTATACAAATGTAAATATAGATGGTTTGGGCATGTAGAGCGAATGAGCGAAGAAAGGAGTGTAAGGAGAATATACGATGCAAATGTGAATGGTAGCAGAAGTCGGGGACGCCCGAGGAAGACATGGCACGACCAAGTGAATCAGATACTTGAGTCGGGCCATGTCAAGAGTCAGAACAATAGAAGAGTATGTATGAGACGATGTATGAATGTGAATGAGGCAAGGAGTGTGTGCCAAGACCGAGTTGTTTGGCGGTCCGTCCTCTCTGCCTACCCCTGCGGGGAAACGGCGTGATGGTTAGTTAGTTAGTTAGTTAGTCAAATATTTGGTAGACATTTGGTAAATAAATAAAAAAATAATGCTAATTTTAAGACAATTTTGTTTCATTTTGAAGGTAAAAGCACTTGAGGAACTTGAATATCAACTCTTGTGGGTAATAAATAACATAATCATTGACGTTCCACATTCACCTTTGAACCCATAAAAATGTTTTAATGCAGGTTTTTAAATACCGGTAAATTGTTTATCAGGTCTGGTCAAGGATGCATTTTTGCACTTTGGTTTAATATGATAACATTAATAATACCGAGATGATAACATTTGTTCTAAACTAACTAGTGTTCTTCAATATTAAAATCGGGTAATAATAATAAAAAACGTCTCGATTCCTATGCAAAATACAGCGCCGGTTGATAAAAAAACGTAGGACTTTTGAGACTCGTGACGTCACGGGTCACGTTCATAGATTTGACGCGTTTTTGGGAGTACCTAAAAATCAAAACTTTTAAAATTATTTTAACTATTTAAATAACTACCAATAAAAAAAACACTGTTATATGTTAAGTTAGAAAATCATTATTAGGTTTATACATAGACATATGAATATTAGTAGACCTGCCCTAAGTGATTAAAAGCGTATTATCCCCACTCCCCATACCGGTTCCATTGGAGCCGGCTGGGCTCGCGTATGGCCTCAAGTGAAATTTGAAAACGTGACGTCATCATTCTTGTGCGAACTATGGTCGAGGCATCATCGGTTCATTTTACGAAATAACACGGCAAAATGTTGACTTGTGATATGAAAACTTGTAAAAATAGGATAAATAAAACACGAGACTCAGAACAAACTTGAAGAGATTACACGAACGAGAACAAATTCCAACTCTATACGAATTCACACACAGACTGACTGAACGCTTTTACAAATCACTCACACTTAGTAAAAATCAACTAATACGAGACATAGGACAATACAATGCTCCGAGCGACCTGACATTCAGATACACACATAGACTACCAAAACACATCCTCATGGACCATGACCACATATGGCACATACCAGAACTAGACGCGGACGAATAGCGAGCAGTAGGTATTTCCTAAACTCCCGACCTTCTTCCCAAATATATAATGTTTATATATCTATTTATATATTTATATAATATTTTATAATTTGTATGTATATGTATGTTTATTTTCTATCTTCCCATAAGTATATATTAACATAAAAACAGACACACACACACACATCTCAAAAATGCAGGACATCATATACCGATGTTACTGAAGGCCGCAAACGTTTCAAGTTGACGTTCGGCCGCTCCTTCCTGGGTAAGGTTTTCTGCGATTTTCCCTACTCCCAACGGCAAATGCGGAAGGACTCCAACAAAAGGGCGCAGCCAAAATTTCCTCCCCATTCCCAACACAACACAAACAGACACGTATGTAGTATATGGCCGCTGTAGGTCGCCGCTGGTGCTGATGCTGGATGATGATACATGCAATTTTAGTAGGGTTTTTAGGTAACAAATTTTTTCCCTACCGAGAAAATACAAGGCCTCTAAGTCTATAAAAGCCAGGTAATATTTGAATAAACCCATATGAGGTAAAAATTGTGAGGCGCATATGACGCCGTTCTATTTGTATAAAGAACATTAACTTTAAATTCAGTAAATTTAAATGATTCACCACTTCATGGAATATAAGAAGCTAGAAAATGAAAAAAAAAAAAAAATTTCGGCCGAAACGGGATACAAAATGAGCAGTGGCGGGGAGTGAGGATTTTGCCAGTGGCGTGGAGTTGGCTCATTTTATAAATGTAAATATATGTTGATAAAAATAAATAATGTGGCCAACAACGTCCGTTACACTAACAGTAATACACACTCAAAATCAGTAATAAATACACATTGTTGTTAATGATTAAACTTTATATCAATATTTTAAATATAAAACTGAAGAACAGTAATATACATTCACAATCAGTAATAAATAGATATTGTAGTCTTTTTACTAATATTTAAAATATAAAACTGAATAAACAGAAATATTTTCACGTAATATAGTTAAGTAAAACAATGGCTCAGAACAGATATTTTCTAGTGAGTTGGGTAGCGCATATGATTTGTAAATAACGATTGATGTCAATAAACGACCGGGTTACCGGCAATAAAAAAAAGATAGATGGCTGATGTCAAATAATGTCCTCCGCTTAAACTGTACGAAAATCGGTAATACACGTCGCTCACGGTACCAACTACCAAAATAGAACACGTCCCTTTTTCATCCCGACAAACTGGATGAAAAAAGGTGTCATGTAAAACGGGTATTAGAAAAATAATATAACCATAGATCTATAGCGTTTATCCTCATTCTTTTCGAAGAATTCTCTGATGTAAAAATAGATAAGTATGTACAAACGATGAGTATTTTTCAGAAATAGATTTTCATTATCTATTTATTTGCTGTTTCAAGGCGAAAGCCGGAATCTTGTATATAAGAAGTCTGAAGCTGTATTGAGAATCTACGTTGAATGGACGTTTTGTAGAAAAAAAGCATTTTCGTGAAAAATTACGTAACTTTTATCGATGATGGGAAAACTTATTAAAATGACAATTCAAAACACCTTAAAGTTGTTGTCAGAAAGTTGAAAAATTTGTGTGTATTTCCGATTATCGGTAAAATCCAAATAAATTGGACACATCTGAATATTTCCTAAAACTAAAAACTGTTTTTGAAAGGCGATAAAATACGCTTTCAAATTTTACTATTAAAAATTAACATATTATTTTTGAAATATTAAAATTTTGAAATAAAACATAAAAAGTTTTAATAATGGTTCAGTTTACGTTTTTTCGTGTAAACACTATCTAAAACTATCTAACACTAACACTGATCTAAAATTACGAAAAAACAACACATGTTCAATTAGACAAATTTATTATATACATTTCAGCCACCTCACTTTTGCATAGTTTCATATAAAAATAACATTTTAATTATTCTTTGGTTAACTTCTATACTTTAAGAGGAAGCTACAAGCCAGAAATGTGTATATTCTTGGAATGCCTTATATCGTCACGAATATAGGTAATAGACATCGAAATAGAAATCGCTTGGCAAAAGGAGTCAAGAAACGCTCGATTTCAAGTGCAAACGTGATTTTTATTTATTTTGTAAACAATTTTATAAGAAAACAAAAAGAGTTAATCAAGGGAAACTGTCACAGATAATCTTAGCTACAATATTGTATTTCATACATATATTTAATAAATACATTTTTTACTAGTTTAAGTAGTATTAAGCTTCGCCTTAATAAAAAATCTTGGTGTTTTCGCTTTTTAACATCGTTTAGTTCATATTTCTAAGTATGCCGGTAATGGAAACACGACGATTTCTATGAGACCATATGAATTGTTCCGAAAAGCGAACAAATTGACACCACAGGTATTAGCGGTTTGTTCGCAAAACCGACCAAATAAGCCCGAGGAGTTAAAAAGTGATATAAAGTTATTGAAAGTGATGAAAGAAAAAACTAGTTTTAATAGGTATGTATGTACGTATGTTCATTACTTTATTTCATCCTTCCGATTAAAATAAAGAAATTAAAAGATATCAACAAACTGAAACTAAAACTGAAGTTATACTTGTCAGGAATAATTGCCTGTTTTTCCCTTTCTTTATATTCATTATCAGTCTATATTCATCTCTACTTTTATTTATTTATTCATTTAAATTTACACACAGTACAATATGATACAAGATATAATTAAAATATTTTGTGATTATTGATTATTGTACCTTATCAGGTTGAAATTATTGGTTCCTAACTAGGCAAATTGCCCGTTCCAAGAAACCAAAAAATATGTGAACCATCCGTGTTTAATATAGTGCTTACCTTCTTATTTCACGAAATGCGCCTAATTTTTACCGTTTATCCGGAATTTGCTATTATTATAGCATTTTAAATCAATAAAATTTGGAAAGTGAAGCCTGAACAAAGACTCTCAATGCGACTGGAGCTTAGCCCCTCAAGTGTCAAGTGGTGTCATTAGTTCGAGATTTACGGGACCTCTTCAACCGAGGATATCTATCTAGAAAACAGATAAGCCATATTTTATTTAAAATTATGTTTTTGTTTATGTTTTTTTGTTTCAGATGACACACATACACTTCACTTTGACTTTGGTTCAAGATTTTGTTTACGATAGCCTGCGATAAGTGAGCCCTATAGGTCTGAGACAGAGGTATGAAATTGTTGGATCACGACACAGTAGACATTTTTTTTATCTATGTGAGGATATTGTGTCAGCGTTTTATTAGCAGCAGACACATACCTGAACGGATGACGAACCTCGTGCTGGCACTGTTGGTGGACGCGGTGGACTCTCTCGCTGCAGCAGCTGGTCCAGTTTCTTCACCACCTAGGATTCTTGCTGCAGAGTCTCCATCTTCTATCTTCATGTCACCTGTTCCTGTTCTTCATTTTACTTTACTTAACTTCACTTTATTTTGATAATATTTATAATTTTTGTAATACCTGCATCAACTGTAAAGCGCCCCTGAGGCGATAACTCACAAAAGCGGCGCTATAAAAAGTGTACATTATTATTATTATAAGGAAAGGGTTAAAAAAATTACATACGGATACACTGGGTTTACAATTAGATAACATTGAAAATTTTGTAATTAGAAAAAGTGTCAAAAGTCAATTAAATATCTATTGTTAATAACCAAATATTTTAAAAATAGCTATCTCTTAAATCTATTTTCGCATTGAAAACTAAATTGATAATACGAGGCGTATCCAGAAAGTAAGTGTACTGAATTTTTGTAGGTTACAAATCTTTTTATTGAAACAAAAAAATTACATGGTTACCGTAGTACATATGTAAGCTATTTTTCGACATAGTCGCCATTCCTCTCAATGCAGGTGGTGAAGCGGGGGATCAATTTTTTGATGCCTTCCTCGAAGTAGTTTCCCGCCAACCGCTTCGTCCACTTTTCCACCTTCTCCTTTACCTCCTCGTCGGTTAAAAACCTTTTTCCACCCATGTACAGCTTCAGAGAGGTAAAGAGATAATAATCTGAAGGTGCTAGGTTAAGGGAATGCGCGGGGTGGTTCAGGATATCCCATTAAACGAAGCAAGCAGTTCCTTCGTGGCGTTGGCCGTGTGTGGTCTGGCATTGTCGTGCAGCAGGCTGACTCCCTTTGTCAGCATGCCTCTCCTCTTGTTATGAATCGCCTTCCGCAATTTTTTTAGGGTCTCACAGTATCTTGCAGAGTTGATGGTCTCCACTTGAGGCAGATATTCAATCAAAATTATGCCTTGACAGTCCCAAAACACGGATGCCACGATGTTCTTGGCTGAAATTGTGGTTTTTAACTTTTTGGTGGAGGGTGAAGAGGTGAGAACCGTTTTTAAACTCGCGATACCACTTGTACACACTCGTACAATTCATAGCTTTATCACCATATGCAGTTTTAACCTCATTATAAACCTCAAACGGAGGTTTTTCCTTCCAAACGAGATAACGGATGACGCCGCGTATTTCGCATTTGGCGGGAGATTGGATTGACATTTTTCACGAAACGTGTTGTCGCGTTAACACTTCTCAACGTACTGACCTTGAACAGGTCTCGTTGCGGAGGGGAAGAGTCAGGCTACACAAGTAGCCAACATATCGAAAATATAATTCATTCGGTCATGAGAGCCTCAGTACACTTACTTTCTGGATATGCCTCGTATTTTAGATTTCGTGTTTTTATTTTTATTTTTGTTGAATAATACATTTCAGTTAATCGTTGATTATTTTATGTTAAATTATAAAAGTTTTCGATTTATACATAAATGTGTTATAGTGATTTGTTTTTGGGGTATTATGCCGTGTTGCGCTACCTCCTTCTTTAGCCAACGTTGCGGGAAGCATTGCAGTGTCCAGCAACACGGCATAATACCCCAAAATAAATAAGCATAATTCTTTTGGCCCTGAAAATCTCAAATCTTAAAGGTGTTTATTTTTTTTTTTAATTATATAAATGTAAGAATTAACTTTTTCATAATAATTAAATTTATTTTTATAATAATAACTAATTAATCACTTTTGATTATATAATTTTTTGTCAACATGTAGGTACTTATTTGTCTAAACTTATGTATATTTAAATTCGTTCATCTTCATTATCCTGACGAAGAAGTCATTGGTTTTGAAACTTGTAGATTATAATTGATGAAAAAGTTGTGTAGACAAAATATTTAATTTATATATAATTCGTAAATGATAAAAAAACATTTTGACGGCTTATATCTTCGTTAACTAGTATGCTGTAATTAATATGATACAATTGTAATGAACGTGAAATTTCAGCGTATGAGACGACCATAATATATTATTACTGTCAATTCGTGAAAAATTCCGAAAAATTTTCAAAAAAACCATTTTTTAGTCTGAACGAAAGAGACAATCCGAAAATGACTATATAATACGCGTTACAAACACTGCAATCGACCCAATACAAAAAAATTCAAAAGGCAATAATTAAAATCATCTTGCAAGTACCATTCTACACAAATTCAAGCGAAATTTTCAAATCATTAGACGTCATGTCAATAAGACAACTTTATGCCAAATCTGCACTACTAAATTTCCTCCAACAGAAACTACACATTCCAATGCCACCACAAACAACAATAAAAACAAGGTCGTCAACAAACAATACCCCGAACATACCGATAACATACACCATACACGGACAAAGACACTTCCAGTATAACGCTACAAAACTTTTTAATTGTATGCCCACCACTCTGAAACTACTACTAATGGGAAATACATACACAAACATTCACAAAAAACTGATCACAGCCTGATCAAAAAACAAGATATCCACTTTTAGTCCAGTCAGTGGGGAGTTTTACCTTGCAAAAGGTTAGGTAGTAGCGATTTTGATATATGTTGTTAAGATTGGGACTCTAAGGAAAAAAAAAAGTTTTCGACCTTGGGAGGGTCGAGCTCGACCCGCCATCTTGGATTGAAGGTGCCAAAATTTGTTTTTTTCAAAATAATTGTGAAGTGGTCGTTTTTACAACCAAATTGTTGAGGGCAAACTTAAAGACAACTAAATTACCTACATTTGTTGTAGAAAGTTTTTTTTTGTAAATCTAATAGGTAACGAGTTACAGTGGCGGAAATGTGAATATTTTTCTAAAAAATGATGAAATTCCCAACTTTGTAATTTTTTCGGGTTATTCATTACATAATTATAATAATTTTGATAACTCATTTCCATACCACTATGAGGTCGAGAACATGGTGCATTTTTTATTGTGGTATCCCCAGTAGGTCTACTCCACAGATATACCAGCGATGGTAGATTTCGAAATTATGTTACATTACTATGAATTATGTTACTATAAATTATGTTACTTAATAACAGTCTTCGTCATCAATGTCATCATCTAACTCATTTCCTGTGATACTGAGATTCTGGGCTTCCATTGACAAAATCTCTTCTTCTTCGTCCTCGACATCGATGTGAACCTCTGGCGAATTTCGGCATGTTTGATCATTACAGCACCCACATACAATAGAACACTTCAATCCAGCTTTCCTGCAGCTACATGCAACGCCGCATCCTTTTTTACAATTGCATGAAATAAATTTTAATAAAGTCTCGGGTGCTGGTTTCTTTGTCATTCTTACTGGAACAAGCCCGTTGGTGTCACGTTTCCAGCCCCAGTTTTCTGATTTTTTCGGATTCCATACCATTTTTGGACTTGATGGTACGTTCTAAATGCATGGTACCGTGCAGCGTCGTTCGTTGGTGGCAAAGAGGCAAGATTGAATTTGCTTTTTGTTGTCGAATTTGCGAAACGTTTGTAGCGGACTTCTTCCAAGGTTTCCTTATCCATGTCACCCCCGTACAAAGCAACAAGACAGAGTGTTCCTGCAACTGCTATGTCTTCTGGTGTTGCATCATGTTGTTTGAAGATTCCTATCATGGCATTGAGTCTTGTTTCGTTTTGCACAAACGAACAAAATTTTGTTTTTCCTTGGTTGAAGAAGGACGATGTTGTATCGCAGCCGCTAAAGGCATGAAGAAACAGAATATTCTCAGCCGCCTCTTTGTATTTCACACTATTCGCGGAATACAGTCTTTCAAAAGTTTTACCTCTCCCGGGTTTGCGAAGATATATACTACTTTTGGGTGGTGCTAATGCTGTCAGCAGAACTAGGAGATCAACGTCTTCGCCAATAATGAAAACAGCGTCATATGATGAACACAAGGAAATCGCAGTATTGACAATCAACTCATCAGCATCTTCTTCAGCCTGCTTAACTGTAAAATCATCCTGTATAAATTGATTTGTAAGCATCGAAATCAGACGGACTTTGTTATTTTCATTGGCTAAAAATCGTTCTTGTGAAACTTGAACTGGCATTGTTTCATCGAAAAGAACATCTGCAGACATGTGCTTCTTCGATCGGCGAAGTCTTTCTGCGGTTTTCGTATTTTTTTCACCATCATCAAGCGGATATCCATCGAAAACAATGACTGCATGTGATCCATAGTGATTTCTTACATAGTGAACGTATTTCTCGCAAATTGACCCAAAATAATCATTCCGATTCCATACAACTTTATGTAAAAGATATCCTCCATCCACAACATTAATTTTGCTACCTCCAAGTTGCTCGCCTTCTGGAAGTTGTTCGAAAACACCATAAAATGATGATTTCGTACCTTTGCGCATTCCTTCTTCAGTGAAAAGCGACAAAGGAAATGGGGCGAGTTCGAATTTAAGGAAGCTTTAGACTAGGATCCCACTATAACAAATCAACGTCATCGAGCACACGGATGATGCTATATAAGTATATTGTAATGTAAAAATACGTTAAAATGATATTGTGTAATATGTTCGTACAAAATTTATCAAGAAAACTGGAGTTTTACAATTTTTTGTCAAAATTTTCTTCTTTCAACCGCTGTAACTCGTTACCTAATTAGACTTACAAAAAAAACTTTTTACAAAAAATGTAGGTTATTTAGTTGTCTTTAAGTTTGCTTTGAACAATTTGGTTGTAAAATCAACCACTTCATAATTATTTTGAAAAAACCAAATTTTGGCACCTTCAATCCAAGATGGCGGGTCGAGCTCGACCCCCCCAAGGTCGAAAACTTTTTTTTTTCTTTAGAGTCCCAATCTTAACAACATATGTGAAAATCGCTACTACCTAACCTTTTGCAAGGTGGAGCCCTTTTTTATCCCCCACTGACTGGACTATTTATACAAAACATTATATCACCAAACCAAACATAATCACGGATGAATGATGTAATATATGTATGTATACATGTGTTTATTTATATGTGTGTATGCATGCATATATGTGTATTTATGTATGTATGTGTATACATGGGTGTATGTATATATGTGCATATAAATAAATATTTTTTTCCTTTTTCTTTAAATAACAATGTACAATAACTCCCAACTTACACTTATATAACAAAATTTAACCAATACACATAAATACATGTACCATTTAAACATAACCACTTAAACACCTCAGCACAGGTTCTCCCATTGAGGAGTTCACAAACATATAACACTACCCACCACAGTGTCACCTACCCAAACCTACCTCACACCTAGTATAAAAAAAACACCATATTAACAACAGTTCTAACTTTACGTATTATATACAAATGTAAATATTATACAAATGTAAATATAGATGGTTTGGGCATGTAGAGCGAATGAGCGAAGAAAGGAGTGTAAGGAGAATATACGATGCAAATGTGAATGGTAGCAGAAGTCGGGGACGCCCGAGGAAGACATGGCACGACCAAGTGAATCAGATACTTGAGTCGGGCCATGTCAAGAGTCAGAACAATAGAAGAGTATGTATGAGACGATGTATGAATGTGAATGAGGCAAGGAGTGTGTGCCAAGACCGAGTTGTTTGGCGGTCCGTCCTCTCTGCCTACCCCTGCGGGGAAACGGCGTGATGGTTAGTTAGTTAGTTAGTTAGTTAAATATTTGGTAGACATTTGGTAAATAAATAAAAAAATAATGCTAATTTTAAGACAATTTTGTTTCATTTTGAAGGTAAAAGCACTTGAGGAACTTGAATATCAACTCTTGTGGGTAATAAATAACATAATCATTGACGTTCCACATTCACCTTTGAACCCATAAAAATGTTTTAATGCAGGTTTTTAAATACCGGTAAATTGTTTATCAGGTCTGGTCAAGGATGCATTTTTGCACTTTGGTTTAATATGATAACATTAATAATACCGAGATGATAACATTTGTTCTAAACTAACTAGTGTTCTTCAATATTAAAATCGGGTAATAATAATAAAAAACGTCTCGATTCCTATGCAAAATACAGCGCCGGTTGATAAAAAAACGTAGGACTTTTGAGACTCGTGACGTCACGGGTCACGTTCATAGATTTGACGCGTTTTTGGGAGTACCTAAAAATCAAAACTTTTAAAATTATTTTAACTATTTAAATAACTACCAATAAAAAAAACACTGTTATATGTTAAGTTAGAAAATCATTATTAGGTTTATACATAGACATATGAATATTAGTAGACCTGCCCTAAGTGATTAAAAGCGTATTATCCCCACTCCCCATACCGGTTCCATTGGAGCCGGCTGGGCTCGCGTATGGCCTCAAGTGAAATTTGAAAACGTGACGTCATCATTCTTGTGCGAACTATGGTCGAGGCATCATCGGTTCATTTTACGAAATAACACGGCAAAATGTTGACTTGTGATATGAAAACTTGTAAAAATAGATGTGAAAAAGAGAATAAACCCAATTGTCGTATTACATTCCATAAGTAAGCATTATTTTACTTTATTTTAAGCTTATTCACACCGTATTATATAGATCAGTTTTAGAAACATATACTATCACATCTCAATGTAGCGATTCTCAAGTGTGCTCATCGTTGTTTACTGGGGTAAGTAAATTATGAGACAATTGTAAAAGTGTCTTAACTAAATACTCTGAAACTAACTACGACTCTGAAAATAGAAGCTGCCTTACTTTGCCGAATTTGGACTTCGCAAATTAGTTCATAACGTGGCGAGTAATTTGCGCTCCCATGTAGAAATGTCTATTCATTCAAAAGCAGATTTTACTTTTAAGAACTAAATGGTGATATTATAATGCGAGATGCCTATTTACTGTCAGATTGATTTATTGACGAATCACAGTCAGCCTTACTCCCTTCGTTCTTCAACAGTTGATTTTACCCCTCGCCATTAGCTTCTCGTCTATTAATTCCTATGTCTGTGGGTTTATACTTAGTAGGTAGATAGTAGCTAGGTACAACCACGCTGCAAACATGCTGCTTGACAAGCATGAAAACACCGGAAACGGAAGTGCAGCAGTAATATTACTACATTGTATGATAATAATAATCTCAAATAATTATAGTTGAATTATATATATTTTTATCTAGGTCATAATATTTATATATTTTTAAGGAACATGAACAGACATGAACATTAATTAATATTATACAGAAGTGGACTAAAAACATAGACAAAGAATTATCAATGTAAATCGACGTGTAAATCGTTGATTCTGAAATACAAAAACAGAAAACCATGTAGCTAATAACATAAAAATATAATACTACTAATAAATTGAATGCATAAACGTTAATAAATCCCTATAAATAAACTGATAGTTAAAAATACACCATCATTTGTGAAAAAATTCCAGATTTTATTTTAATTGCTTAATTTTACCGTTTTTTTCTTCATTTTTTACATTATACACAAATTCCAACCAATTATAGATTTCCTCCGAGTTATATAAAACAAAAAAAAAACACAAATTTTCAGTCCGTTCGGCATGATAGATCCGGAGAAAACGGCAGTCCAAGATCGAACACAAATCTTACATTTGTGCCCGTAAGAATGAAGATTTAGCCTAAAATCGTTGCAGCTTCTCGTAGGATAGCCATGGACTGTACTATATTAACACTTTTAAACATGTAATCTGGTAACATTTTATTTTTTAACATGTATATAAATACTAGGTTAAACATTGCCACACACTTAGAAGATCGAGTTGGCGTTGCATTGTTTTTATCCTAGTATATCTGCTACAGCACAATATAGACCTCATGCCTCTGTTTTGAATTATTTCTATTTTTGTAAGTTGTGTTTTATTGGTCAGAAAAATTACACTTGTGCAGTAATTCAGGTGGGATGTAGATCTACAGTAGTTTTGTAGATCAATTTCCTCGTTGTAATGTCTTATCTTCCGTAGTGTTATATTGATAACACTATTACTGGGGTATTGACCCCAGTTTTTAATTTCTCCTATTTAATTTCTTCTATATGCAATATTTTGTGATTGATTTCACTTCAGACCATAATAATTTGTGCGTATGAAAAATTACAAACCTTCATTCTTGGTACGTGTATTTAGTACGAGGCCAGGGCTCGCGTAGTCTTCGACAGAGCCTCCTGCGTCCCTTTGGAGGCTGTCGCGCCCTCCAGCAAGCCCAGGCGCTCGCTGAAGAGAATGTGCCCTGGAATATGGAGACGATTATATTATTTTATTTTTATTTATTTAAGTTTAAATCCAGCAGGACTGGGAGGATAGTGCAATCCCAGTCTGCCATATTACATGAAATAAAACAGGGAAACAATAAAATAAAGTAAAAAAAAAATATAAAAATGGAAACAAGATAAAACAAAGTGAAAAAAAAATATTAGGCAGGTACCTAAATATAAAATTAAAATATAAATCAAAAATAAAATAGTCATATAAATACAATAAAAAAAACAATTAGATTAAGTTTAATGAAACCGTCCATCAGGGAGGTCGCAGCATCATCTGCATCCATCGCTCATTGAGTGGGGAACTGAGCCACTTGGATGCAGCCACAACGATGATGATATAAAATGAGCGACAAACTATTGTGCAATTAAGACCTTTTTACATTAACCCCACACAGGAAGCCCTGGGGAAAATAATTTCTTTCATGGCCTATGTCATCTTTGGGGATGCTGTGTGAGTATTTGTATAAAAACATTTTAGCTTAATTTTTTTGTGTTTTATTTTAGTCAAATATCTATACGCACTTCGCTTTCTAATATGTAGTTACATAATTCAATGGTATTATCATAAATATATATTATATTATCCTTATGACCGGCTCTGACTGAAATGACGATTGGTGCGGGTAAAATTTTGACGCCCCCTGTCAAAACCAGCACACCTAGGTGTGTGATTACTGTAATCAATAATATTCGGTTGGTTTGTATATTTGTATAGCGCCGTTTTCATGAAAATCAATCTCAAGAACAATCTCATAGATACGTGAACTTATATAATAAAATATTTAAAATTATTCCACATATTATAATTTGGTTCAAATGAATTTCAATAAAATTATTTATATTTTTTGCTTCTACCACCATGTAGAATCACCTCCTGAAGTTAGCGGACTTTGCCCCGGAAACCCTGTATCGTTATTTTTTTTTCTATAATCTAAACAATCTTTTATGCATATCAACAGTGTTTTCTTATCAGTAAGTGTGCACACCACATTTGCTCCAAATACCAAAATAGCTTCGTAACTTTTTTTAATCATGGTTTATCGCGAGTAAGTCGCTCAACAATACCACATGTGTGTTAAGTGTAACAGGCTGGACCATCCATTCATTAAATAATTCATCAGGAATCTCACAAGTTGAACATTTTATTTATTTATTTATTAATCTTAAGTTAGCTCACATCTTCGTGTGTGCTAATAGTTTTATAAAGATATAAACATGTACATTGTTTGGCAAACATAATCTTTCTTTAAATATTTCAATAAAGTCACAAAAAAGAAACATTAATAATTTAGATAGACATATTTTCTTAATTCATTTTTGAACTTATTAATATTTTCTATCACAGCAATTTCCTTCGGGATTTTGTTATAGAGTTGAACGGCCTGGTACATCAGAGATTTTTGGAAATAAATAATAATAAATAGTTTGGAAATTTTCATTCTGTTGACGGAAAATAATAGAAAGAAATACTTAAGTATTTCATTAACTAATGTCATGTTTTTCGTTTGGGTAACCCGAGTTCACAAATTAATTTATTAAACAATGTTATATTTTTCGTTTGGGTAACCCGAGTTCACAAATTAATTTATTAACCACGCCTGAATTTTTCTCTTTTGTTCTCATTCATTTATTTGTATTTGCATTATTTCTTATGTTTTATTCTTAATTTTTTATCTATCTAATCATTTATCTTTTTTTTATTTATCTCTTCTATATATCTTTTAATTTTTTTTATCTATCTAATCATTTATCTTTTTTATTTATCTTTTCCATATATCTTTTTATTTATATCTGTGATTCTATATAAATTCGCATTATCTAAAATTAGATCAAATTCCCGCCACCTCGGAACAGGCTCAGCCTAGTGAGGTGGATTATACCAAAAAAAATGTATGTTAATTTATTGGTTAATAAATAATTTAAAAAAAAACTAATATTATGTTTTTCGTTTGGGTAACTCGAGTTCACAAATTATTTTATCAACCAATGTTTTGTTTTTCATTTGGGTAACCCGAGTTCACAAATTATTTTATTGACTAATTTTTGTTTTTCGTTTTGGTAACCCGAGTTCACAAATTATTTTATAAACTAATGTTATGTTTTTCGTTTGGGTAACTCGAGTTCACAAATTATTTTATTAACTAATCTTATGTTTTTCGTTTGAGTAACTCGAGTTCACAAATTATTTTATTAACTAATGTTATGTTTTTCGTTTGAGTAACTCGAGTTCACAAATTATTTTATTAACTAATGTTATGTTTTTCGTTTGAGTAACTCGAGTTCACAAATTATTTTATTAACTAATGTTATGTTTTTCGTTTCGGTAACCCGAGTTCATAAATTATTTCATTAACTAATGTTATGTTTTTCTTTGGGTATCGCGAGTTCATAAATTATTTTATTAACTAATGTTATGTTTTTCGTTTGGGTATCCCGAGTTCACAAATTATTTTATTAACTAATGTAATGTTTTTCGTTTGGGTATCCCGAGTTCACAAATTATTTTATTAACTAATGTTATGTTTTTCGTTTGAGTAACCCGAGTCCACAAATTATTTATGCACGGAGAAAATTTACTAATATTGCTGATTTATTAAGAATCTAAGTAGAATAAGTATGAACAGTTTTTGACCGGAAAGTGTTTTTTTTTACGAATAACCTGAAAATATTTGAAAATCTCCTACTATCATCAAAGTAAGAGTGAAATGTTGCTTGTGTTCTGATGAAGAACTCAGCCAGCCGAGGAATTGAACACACTATTGAATAATGTGTTTGGGTGACCCAAACGCGATGCCAACGCAGCCACTGACCGTTCGAGAATTTAACCTATCAATGAATAGATAGATATACTTTTAGTAAAATACGAACGTATTATCACGATGTTGGAAAACGTCTTTATAAATATCCTAATATTTCCGCATTTAGTCATTGTATTTTATCAAGGTAAATGTAGGTTCATGAACACGTTTTATGTTATGTTAGGAATTTACAAAAAATATACAAGGAAACGGTCGGCAATCCCATTTTAAACCGGTTACCAATAATTTGAAGAGATTTTTAATAAATTACCATTACTTATTTTCCTCCGTGTGATCACAGCCACATGTTTATTACAATTTGTATGAGTTATGTATTTATTAGTATTTTAAGCACTTTTCGTCTCTTTTAATGTCAGCCGGCAATCAGAGACGTAGAATATATTATTATTAAAACTTGATAAATTATCAAATTTCGCAGTAAGTATCTACCCATATCTTCAATTATCCTATAATTCAATGCTCGGTACAGGTGCAAAAGCAATTCGTATAAAATTTAGGATTTGATCTAAATAGTCATACACAACTTTTCGGATTATAACTTGACATAGATAGACGGCCCACCCTAATAACGTAAGAGGACGAACGAAGTCAATTTTCTAAAATAAATATTTACATTGTATTTGTGAACGTCCTTAGTTAGTTAGTTGGCGACGCAGAAAACTACGAATTGCGCAATGTATCTTGAATATAGAAATGTATCTGCTCGTAAGGTCACCCACGAAGAATACTCGTATTTACTATTGCGTCGTATTATATAACACCATTTAACACTTTCCTATCATATTAGATATCTTATTGGCACCAGCTGATGACCTCGATGGCAGAGCAGTAATATCCTTGGCTCTGGGCACAGAGGTTCAAATTCAAACGTCCTTGTGTGAGACCTTAGTTCAGAATCAAAACGCATCTTGAAATGGCTGAAGGCTGTAGCAATATTTAGTAACTTCATAAGTAGGTACGTTGCTCTTCCTCATCTTCTTCCCCTTCCCACTTCCTTCAGCTCGACAATATTCTGTTGGTCGAAGTATATAAATATTGTTTCAGAGAATTTGAACAATTCTTGAAAATTCAAAGTTAATTTTTAAGTACTGTGAAAGATTTTTTTTTGAATTTCTGTTATTATTTCAGTTCTGTCAAGCAACTAGCATATAGTGATATAATAACAGAACTTGGATAGAACTTTCACAGAACCAGAAAATGAACGTTTAAATTTGATGAATTGTTCGAATTCTGTGAAACAACCAAAGTGTAAATACTTTTGGACAAAATTGCTCTGAATTTTTTTTTATTTCATATTTTTGTGCACAGCTCCTTTACGTTACAGTCGTTAAGATTCTGGATTTATTTTAGGGTATTGTCTCGTCTTAAGATATTTTTAGTTTAAACAAAAAAAATCTTATCACATCTTTACAATTTTCATTTCAATTCCTAGTCCTAGTGTAAATAATGCAGCTCGTAGTCCTAACAGAAAAAAATAACCATAGTTTTCACAGTGGGAGCGAAGAACACGTCTTTCTTGAGTAGATAAAGCAGTGAAAATCCAATTTGCACGAAAAGTTCGGCGGTTTAGGATCACAGGGGCCTATCTACAAAAACGCAATAGCTGAAGCTGGCTAGGTCAGGCTAATCTATTTTCGCCGAATAACGTATGTTATGGTTGTCGTATACACAATGATAGTTTACGTTTTTAGATAGTATATCCATAGGGCTGTGGTCATATTATGATGATTATTCAGGAGGTTGCTGTAATACACGGTGTCCGGAAACTCGTAGTACAAGCGGGAAACAGGTTAATCTAAATCACATTTGGAGTCGATTTTACAGAAAAAAAAATGATTTGTGCTTTCGTTTTCGAGTAAATCGAGTCCGAAGCTGGAATTAGGTCAAACTAAAAAAAACACACATTCATATAACATATGGTCTCAAACGTATCTTCCTGTTATTCTGACTGTTGATATGATCCGACTTAAGTATTTGATTCACTTGATCGTGCCATTTTTTATATTCCCCACACAGGATGTGATATATTGTATGGTTGTCTTATTTTGGAATTCTGTGAGGAGGGTGTTTTTTAATGAAAAGAAGGAGAGAATGTTCTGGGAAGGTAAAATACATGAGGGTTAGGTAAGAATCTAGGGATTAGCCAGGAGTGACGGTCACATGAATATACCCCTCCCACTGCAGCCCAAGGCGATGGATCGAGAGACCAGATAGAGAGGTTAAAGGGTCTCCCCAAACCTGATCTGGAATGCCACGCAGATGGTGGGCAGGCGCATCCCGAACACACCTCACTTGATGAACACGTGCACCCCTGCTAAATCACCAAACGTATTGAACCACTTGGGGTGATCAATGGCAGAGGTGTAGATAGATAGGTGTATACAAGACAAATTTAAAAAAAAACGGGGTAAAAAAAACCAGTGAACACATTAAACCTTAGACGCATTACGCTATATTTTGCGCGCATAAATTGGGCGTGGCATATACGTATTATATGTTGGGATAACACACTACGCTATAATCTTACTACGGAGAGGGGGTCAAATCAATTGGGCAACTGCCGCGGAATATCATTTCTTTGTATGGGATCCGTCACTTTGACAGATGGCAGGCGCATAATTACGGCGTTTATAATATTGGACAATTTGTATAGCGCCGCTTTTGTGAGATATCACCTCAGGGGCGCTTAACAGTTGATGCAGGTATTATGAAAAATATAAATATTACGAAAATAAAGTGAAGTTACATTAAGTAAAATGAAGAACAGGAACAGGTGAGCCTCCTAGGTGGTGAAGAAACTGGACCAGCTGCTGCAGGGAGAGAGTCTACCGCGTCCACCAACAGTGTCAGCACGAGGTTCGTCATCCGTCCAGGTATGTGTCTGCTGCTAATAAAGCGCTGACACAATTTCCTCTCATAGATACCAGACCTTGGCAGCATCTCTGTGACATTCGACGAAGATATAAAATGTATCCTAGGTGGTGAAGAACCGTAAATTGTTCTAACCCCTTCTCCTGCCGTAGTAGGGGGGGTCGAATAATTTTCTAATATAGTCTGGATAGCAGATCACAGCGCACACTTATAGCACATCATCTTTTGAGGTGTGAGAGGTCTGTATGGAATTGTATGGCGAGCAATATTTAGTTATATAAAACGCTTTAAACCTAAAGCATAATCTGTCACCCCCTTTAATCGGCGACTTGTGCATTTTGCTTGATAGGCCGGTAAATTCTGGAAAACGTAGTGTTATTACCATATGTCCATATAATTAAGACGTCGAAACTAAGTTACAATTTATATTCGTGGCAATATTATTTATGTCACGAACAGCGAGTGTACCAGGTAGGATAGTGAAAATGACAAGCATTATCCAATTGAGTAAGCCCCCCCTGTTTTCTACATTGTATTGTGTTGAGAATGAAGGTTGAAGCGGGAGCTGAATATCTAGAGGGGTTGGTTAATTGTATACAATATCGTAGGGTGGTCATTCTCACCCTCTTGTTTGCACCAAACTGAGCGCATGCGCCTAGTAGGAAGAAAGATGGAGACCCGTCAAAAAACATTTCCGTGTTTTTACCAGTGACTGCTATCGGTCTGGCATTTTTCTCAGCAAATAATAATAGCCAGTTATTCCAAAACCCTCGGCGCTGTCGGTCGCGGTTTTAATGCGATAATATAAACATCTTTCAGTGATGTTATTCAGTGAAATTAAAGTGAATTGAGGTTATGTTGAAGCCCCAACAAATAATGCTGTTCAGTAAAGGTGTGTATTAGTTTTGAATCCTATTACAGTTGCGTGTTATTTATACTCAGTGATTTGATCGGGGAAATGCGAGAACGTAATAATTGCTCTGATTGATCAGCTGTTTTTTTAACGTATTTACCTATCGAGTGAATGATTAACGTTATTCGCGATTTGTTTGAAGGAATAGGAACGATGAAGATAAATATAATATGAGGATAATATCATTACTACGTTATGATACCTTTCAAAACTTATTTCAAATAACCTCTGTGAAAATATTATTATTAATTTGAAAATGAATGCAGGAAGGTACCTCCCCAATATTTACGCGATCCTCAAATATGTATAACATAAAATATTATTATTTATGTGCTTAAAATTTTGTGTGTTTTTATTGTGTACCTATTGAGTATTGCTAATTTAATAAGAATCTCTTCAATTTATTGGTGATCCCGTTAAAACGGGATTACAAGCTATTTCCTGAAAAACTTTCAGCAAATTTTTAATACAATAATTAAAATAAAATAACTTAAACCACTTTATTATGTGTTTTTATAAACCTTGATGAAGGTTCGGGTTGAACTGAAACCGTTTGGTTAGAAATATACATAATAAAGTGGCATTCAAACAAAGTTATTTTATTTATTTTAATTATTATAATTATGTATACCCACAAAGTGTTTGCTGCAAATAAAAAAAATCCTAATACATCGTAAGACGTGTTCATGCTCCTGCATTTGCCTTGATCATATATAATGACAAAATGTGAAAAAATCATGATTTTTATGAACACGTTTTCTGACATCAATATTTTTACTAAAAAATAATCAGGAAACCCATCAATTCATTATTTAAGGTCCTGCAATTCCATTTTTAACCGGGAGAGATTCTTAATAAATTGGCAATAATCTTTTTTTTTCGTGCACGTTTCTATAGTTTAGCTTTTCCTGAAATTCGTGGATGGTAAATTTATTTTTTGTTTTGAAGGAACTGTTTAAATTAGCACTAAGTATTTTGTAGTCATTTAATTGCTTACGTTTATTTATAAGAATAATTTTAAATAGTATTTATTTGTAATAAATACTAAATACAATGTGTAATAGTGATCAAAATTTATTTATCATTGATCCCAGAAATCTTAAAATGTTCACTTTCAGTTTAGAATTATAATTTTTGAAGGCGGTAACTCATCATATAGCGCCCGAAACAAAAAGCATTAAAACATTTTGTTTATCTTATCGTTCTAAGGGTCATCTTCTGAAATTATACTCATATATTTTGACCTATAACAATATCAATTAGGGCTACTATTACACTTTGTCCAGAGTTAATAATAGATTGAATATTTAAAATGAACACTTTACATAAACATTTTTTCGTTGTTCTTAAAAAAACAACAAATATATCCGGGTTACAGATAACCTGATAATATTTGAAAATCTCCTACCGTCTTACTAATGTTGCTTGTGTCGTGATGGACATTCTAAAATAATAATGCGATAATAGTAAGATTAGGTCTAGAAACGTTCGATTTCAAGCACAAAACTGTTTTTATTTATTTTGTAAATAATTTTATAAGAAAGCAAAAAAGTTAATCCAGTGAAACTGTCACAGATAATCTTAGCTATAATACTGTATTTTTTAAGTTGTTTCCTTTACGCGTTTATACATTTCTATTGAAAAGGTATTTTTTTAATAGTTAAGATTTATATTTTTATTGAGTAATTTATTATTTTCTTTGTATTCTACTCAAGCGAAACGATAGAAAAACCTTCAATTTATTCATAATGTACACCAATTTGTTATAAAGATTAATCAAAATAGGAATTAGCTTCGCCTTAAGAATCTTTTCAATTTTTTGGTAATCCGGTAGAGCACACCCTTAAAACGAATGAATTAATAGGTTTCCTTATAAACGTTTAGTAAAATACGAAAATAGCACCTCTTATTGGAAAACCCTGTATTATCGCGATGTCGAAACACGTGTTCATCTTTATTTTTTTAATATTTACGAATTCCGTCATTATATTGGAATTTACTCAAAGTTTTTCAGGAAACGGCCTGCGATCCCGTTTTTAACTGGATTACCAATAAATTGAAGAGGTTCTAAATTAGCGATTCTCAGAAAATATTTTTCTTCGTGGAGTACCTACACTGGCTTCAACGGAACCCCCGTGCCTGAACTGATTTGAGTGTTTGTCAAAGGGATCCTTGGATTAAAGCAATTATGTATGCAGGTAAATGGATTGTTTGTAAGAAAATTAAAAATATATTACTCTAACCTAGTAATTACAGACCTGGGCAATATCGCCCACCAGACCATAAGCTGCTTGTGGGGCGATCTAGAGTTAAAGTAAGTGCTTTGGGGGACGATATTAATGCGATTTTGGGCGACAGGTGCGACATGCACTTTACTTAAGACGAGATAACTTAACCCTAAAATAAAGCCTGAATATTAACGACACAAGTGAAGAAGCCGTGCACCAAATAAGCGACGCGCGGCCCTGGTATATTGTACAGACCTGCGGTGGAATTTGCCATATAAAATCTCTAAAATCAAGTGATAATCGTAACGACATGGACAATGGATAGATATTTCTAGAAGAATCTCTCGGGAAATTACTAATACATCATCTAAAAAAAACAAAACTTGGTGTTTACCGCTAATTTCATAGTTTCATAGAAAAACGTTTCAAAATGTTATACATTAAATATTTTATGATAAACTAATGTTTATAAGGCAAGGTTTTTTATGCATAGCATAAAGTATAACAAATTATTATAATCAATAATTAGTCGCCTGAAATATCCATACAAATTGAAAACATCTCCCGAGTAAAAATCAATTGATTAATAATAACCTTGTCTTATAAACATTAGTTTTTCAGTAAAAAATAACAATATTTGACAAGTTAAAAATATTTCACCATCAAATGAAGATATTATATGTCTCGACGCCATCTAGTCAGAAATTTAGCACTAACAAAGACTTTCCTATAAAAATAAAGATTGTTTACAGGTGGAAAAAATATAATAAGCAGTAATTGTTGATTGAGGTATTAGTACATATTGAATTATTTGGCTCGTTGGAAATAAGCCGACTTAGCTCAGTGGTCCAGAGCACCTGACCGGACATCAGAAGGTGCGGGTTCAATTCCCGTCGGCGTCATTTATTTTTACTCGGGAGATATTTTCAATTTTTATGGATATTTCAGGCTACTAATTATTGCTTATAATAATTTGTTATAAAATATTTTGATGGTAAGGTCCTGTTTTTATTAATCTTAAATATAAATAACTTACTTCCATAGGGATCCCTCTAGAAACATTTGAGAACTTAGTAATACGTTCATCAGAAATAATTAAAATGTGAGCGTCGACAAAGGCCCCGTTATTAGTGTCTTTTGTCACCTTAATAATAATAATAATAATATTTGGATGACTTGTATGGCGCCGTTTTTGTGCAAAATCACCTCAAGGGCGCTGTACAAATTTCTATACATACTGTAGATAGTTCAGTACTTCAATGTTGAGATGTAAGTAATTTGACCTGATTTATTTCGTTGGATTGTAACTTTCGTTGCGAGAGGGAGAGGCATGGAGAATCCGCCACAATAAGGAGCTATATGACATCTACCAAGCTCCCAGACTCTCTACTCATTTACGGCTCCAAAGACTAAGATGGGCAGGACATGTGCACCGAATGCCAAGCACACGTGTACCAAAGAAGGTTCTAACAGGACACCCGGGATGCAAACGAAAGGCGGGCAGACCTAGGCTGAGATGGGAAGACGATGTCAGGAAAGATGCCAGAGGACTACTCCATGTTGCAGATTGGAAGACGACGGCCGAGGACAGAGGGCGGTGGAGGCTCATGTTAAAGGAGGCCAAGGCTCGAAATGGGCTGTAGCGCCATTGAAGAAGAAGAAGAAGTAACTTTCGGAACGATAAGAAGGAGAATGAATTATAATTTTAGATAACATATTCCGAGAGAATGCTTAGACTCCGGCTACTGGCTTTTTTCATTAAATTTATTAAAATTATCGTAACGAAGAAAACATATTTGTGATTGTTTGGTGATTGTTTCAAATTATTAATTCGATGTTGAAATTTGCTACACGTAATTTGGTTCCATGTTTCTGTTATCACAATCACTACTCTAAGCACAATTATACGACAGTACCTATCATAAGATTTTAACAATTCTTCTTCAACGTCGCAATATTATTCGCCTATGTGATGAATTCAAAATTTGGGAAACATATGCTCCGATGCTGTTCATCAATATTGCAATGGGGTATTTTCACAAATTCGTGTGGAAGATTTAAAGTTTTTTTCTGATTCTGATTATCGTACTAAAATATCTACTTTAAATATTTTCATAAATAATTAATGGTTTAAAACCGTACATTCCGAAACGTTTTATTTATGCTCTCTCTCAAAGGTGGAAAGGTGATAGATCTTTGGAAAAAGGCAATCGTCCACCCAATCCCAAAAAAGGGGGACCGCTCCGACCCTTCTAACTTTTTTTTTTTTTATGTGACACCTCACAAGAGTGTCCCTGCCTGTGCAGTGCACAGACAGGGGAACTATGTCACCACCCGGTTGGGCGGCGTTGTGAGGCGGAGTAAGGTAGGGGCTGTAGGAAGGGATTTGTTAATGCGGGCCTTGAAGAGACTCGGATTATAGGAGGGAGGAAAAACAGATGCCGGTAGTTCGTTCCACATACGAGCCGACTTACACAAAAACGAGTCGTAAAAACGGCCCGTTCTCATGAAGCCAACGTCAACCGTGAACGGGTGTTCAGCTCGTGTTATGTTATGTTATGATTTTATTGTATAATGTGGAACATTAAGTTATTTATAAAATGATCGGAAATAAAATAAATATTTATGCCTGAACATCCACAAAATAAAATAAAAGGCACTTTTTGGCCATGTTTTTTTCATAAATGCATTGTATCAATCTAAACAGGCGGATGGTGTTAAGCGGGAATTTAAACCTTTTCGCCATCTACGAAAGGGGTGTTATTGATAGCGGCTTGATTTAAAATATTACACGACGTAGTGCATCGCCTTAACTTAGGATGTGAAAAAGAGCGTTGGTTCGATGACTGAAAGTGTCAAATTGAATTGATACCTATCTATAATACTTCCAATCATGTATCTATATATTTTCAATTATTTCTTGTACAAAATTTGAAATATATATACGTACATATCTATCGCACTGATTGTAATTATACTGTATAACTATGTAAATGTGAAAATCTTATAAATGGGCGTAAATAAGCAGCATTTTTTAATGGTTTTTAATAAGTAAAATTTTCGCCTGTGGCGTTTTCTTTGTGCGCGCTATGATTCATATTTTGCATGGGCTCTGTTTTATAGGCGTTGAAGGAAAATATACCCATTCAAAACCCATGAGAAATACACAAAAAACCTGATAAACTTATGTAAATCCCATATCTGGGTAAAATAGTTTGTGGTTTTTTGTTGATTTATTTAATTTATCTTCGAGAGATGTTTTAGTAATAGTGTGTAATTGGATAAATCTAATTCGTTGTGCTGTTTTTATGAACGAACCTCGAGGCCGTTTTGAAAGAAATAGTCAAATCACTAACAGATACATAAAAACTTAAGTTAACTTACATAAAATAAATACAAACTCATTCTGACTTATAAACAATATCTATGCCATTATCTTTGTCATAGGACACTGTATTATTTTTTTTAGTCACAGGTGAGAGACAACTAAGGCCCGGTATACCGGTTGATTTAAAGCTAGGCTTGGTTGGAATTTATTTATTTATTTATTTATTTGTTAAGACATACACAGTACAATAAGATACAGTTAGAAATTTTTTAGTTATTACATAGTTGTAGTACCTATTACGTATGTCCATAAAATGTCATTACGTAATTTCGCCTGAGATTGTTATAAAAGGAAGGAAGTGTGTGGATAGATAATAATAAATGAATTGAAAATAAGAATTATAATAAGCTCACGAATTGTAATTGACTGTTAATACATAGGAGTTTTGAAAAATGATGTGAAAATATTTTTGAAATTTGTCATGCTAAGAAATTTAATAAGTTAGTTTTGTATGTTAGAAAGGAATCATGAAAGATGTCTAAATGTAGTAATTTTTCGTAATGGGTGTATGTTGTGATTGCGCGAGTAATTACTGAGTTGTTTGCTGCATTGGTATTGTTGGCTTCAATATGAAATAGTGTAGTGTGCCTGGTACGCCTCGTTGGAACATTTAAACCAATGACGGATAGTAATTCGGGACTATCTATTTTATTATTTAGCAGATTGTGTAGAAACAACAGGTCTGACAATGTGCGTCTTTTTTGTAAAGTTAACATATTATTTTTAGTATTGTTGTATTTCTTGAGTAAATGTTTCGAAAATTTATTCTGTATACTTTCTACTAAATCTATGTATACCTTATATTGAGGATTCCATATTGTGGAAGCATACTCCAGTGGACTTCTGACTAATGAACAAAACAAAATTTTCAGAGTCTTAGGACTTTTGAAAACTTTGCATATTCTTAATAAGAAACCTAGCATTCTGTAGGATTTAGAAATAATGTGTTCAATGTGCTTGTCAAAAATTAATTTGCTATCTAAGTAAACACCTAGATCTTTACACGTAGACATAGGTTGTAAAGGTTTGTTATTCAAGTTGTATGGATAGATGATTTTGTTTTTATTTCTAGTAAATGTAATCGAGTGACACTTAGATATGTTTAAGGACAATAAATTTGATTCACAATATACGCACAAATTATCAAGATCGCTTTGCAATTCCATACAATCGGATAAACAACGTATAGCTTTATAAATTTTCATGTCATCCGCGTATAAAACAAAGTAACTATTTTTAAAGCATACGGAAATGTCATTTATATAAATATTAAATAAGAGTGGTCCAAGATGCGATCCCTGGGGCACACCTGAGATGATTTCCGTTAAACAAGATGCAAAACCATTGACAACCGTGATTTGGTGCCGATTATTGACGTATGATGCGATCCATCTATAGAGGTCACCGTGAATTCCTAGACCTAATAACTTTTGTAAAAGAATATAATGATTAACACGGTCAAATGCTTTAGAATAATCCGTATAAATGGCATCTACCTGGCATCGCATATCCATTTGAGCATGAAGAAAATTTGTAAAAAATGCAAGATTTGAAGTTGTTGAGCGATTTTTCATGAAGCCGTGTTGATTATTTAAGAGTGAGGGTGAGATAGTAGAATATAATTGATCGTAAACAATTTTTTCCAATACTTTACTTAGTATCGGTAATTTGGATATAGGTCGATAGTTCGAGACATCATTTTTACTGCCATTTTTATATATTGGGGTAGTCAGGGCTGTTTTCCATTTGTCGGGAAATGTTCCTTCGGATACCGATAGTTTGAAAATAACAAAAATGGGGGGTGTCAATTGTTTACTACAATAATTTATGAAGATCCCTGGAAGTTGATCATCCCCTGGTCCCTTTTTGATATCAATGGACTTAAGGTATTTGAATGTGATGTCTTCATTGATCTCGATTGAGTTGATTATGCTATTTGAATTAGAGCAAAGACTGGCATTGCTTGTATGTGCAGGTTGAGCATTCGAAAATACAGATCCAAAATACTCAGAAAATAAGTTGGCTACTCCTCTACTGTCATTAGCAGTTTTTTCACCGTAAATCATATGATCAGGGATGGCAGGAGATTTTCTTTGAGAATTGACGTAGGACCAAATTTTTTTAACATTGTGCTGTATACCGGATTCTATTGTAGAAATGTAGGTTTTGTAAGCTGCTGAAGCGACTGTTTTTTGCCTTTTGCGAAGCAATGAAAATGAGAGATAATCAAGGGGGTTCCGATGGCGCTTCCATTTTCTAAAGAATTTTAATTTTTCGTTTGTTATTTTTATTAAGGCTGCCGTGTACCATAGTGGGTATTTTCCAGATTTCACAACTTTCTTAGGAATAAACGCTTCGATAATCTGTTCAATTATAACATAAAACGAATTTAACGCTGTATTTACATCTGGTGCATTTATAACGGTTGACCAGAATTGAATGTCAAGCTTAGCGCGGCTTGGAAAATAACCCGTATACAGGTCGGAAACTTAGATATTATACGTGTTGTCTTTGATTTTAATAGAGGTTTGTTATTAATTTTTACATGAAAAACCAAATTCCTATCTACGTGAGTGGTACATCTGTGCTTTCTACTATCATCGAGAGCTTTCGAAATGTCAAATGTCTTAGGCGGCCTAATTTACGAGTTGATTTTTTTAAAGTTCTCCACTTCAATCTGCCTGGTGCAATATGCAAGGATACTAATTTTAAATAGTATTTGTTTTGCTGGAGGCAATGCACTATTCATGAAATTATGCAAAAAACCGCTAAAAACACTATCCGGAGGTTGAAAAACTCCTCTTACAATACCTTTCCAGACTATTTATCTATTATAGATTTATTATCAATTAATTAAACATTAAAGGAAACATAATCAGTTTTGCTGATGATACCGTTATATTATTTAAAGAAGAAAACTTGACGTAAAATTTTATGTGGCTGAACAGGGGCTTAGTACACTTCAAAATTAACTCACTTACCCTTAATATACACAAAAATAAATATATAACGTTTTCAATGAACTCAAGAGGCCAATCAGTAAAATCACTCGAACTAAAATTACACGAATGCCATAGAAATAATGTTCATGTCAATGCCCAATTATAGAAAAATCACAAAGCATAAAATATCTCCCATCTAAAATCTTAGATGGGACCTACATATCAGAGGTATCACGGGAAAACTTACAAAAAATCTCGTATTGAATATGGAATTATAGGATGGGGATCTGCTGTATCTAAGTATATACATAATCTGAACACAATTCAAAAAGGAATCATAAAGGCCACACTGAAACTACCCATGAGAACGCCTTTGATTGAAATTTTCAATAGTTTTGATGTACCAAATGTACAAAAAATATATGCTAAAAATATACTATTGAAACTATTAAATAAACTTAATACTCTACAATACCGCGTATTCATCAAAAAAGGACAAATCACAATGACATAAAAATTATTCCAGGTCATAAAACCACATTCGGATAAAGAAATTATATTTATTTTGCGACGAAACTCCACAACATCCTTCCCCCTGATATAAATCAAATAAAAAATTTGAATGGTTACAAATCAAGAATAAAAATCTGTCTGAAAGAGATTAATGAAAAAAACTCTTAAAAAAACATTAAATAGAAAACTAATAAAACAGAAATGAATAAATTTAGTCCGCCTCAGCATCCCTAGTGAGGAGGCCTAAGATATACAATTTACTATACATACATTTAATATAATTTTTAAATAGTTGCCATGAATATAACAGTTCATATTGATAAAATTATGCAATTTACGTATATTTCGGTGAGATGGAAGTCGTATTTGATATTTGTTACTGCTGGCTCCCCTGTGTCTAAAAAGGGAACTATTCTGCGGCTTACCAAGGCTTAAGCGGCCGATTTAGCCCGCTTAAATTTGATTGAGGAATGTCACGCTTATTTTTGGCCGTGAAAATCTTAAATCATATAGGTTACGGACTGACTGATGTACCGGGCCTAAGAACTCACACACTTTATGGTCACGGGTAAACAAATTTAACGGCCAAACAAAACACTTGTGAACTTTGACCAACAACACATAACTAAAACCTTACATGAATAATCATATATAATATTTATGATCGGTTAATTGGTCGAGTGGCCCAAATCGTCGTGTTCCAATGCAGGTGTCGCTTCTTCAATCACTTGCTAGCTAAGTCCTCCATTATCGAACAAGCAACTTTTCCACCTATTATTATTGACAATTAACATATTGTAAAGTTATTGGTAACCTGGGAAAATGAATGCACCTACGTAACAGATAAACTGTTACTGCTTACGTAATATTCAACCATCGTCGAATCGGTTCCATGATAACTCAACACACTTTTAAAAAGTGATATAAAGTCATTTGAAAAGATGAAAACAAAAATTAAACTTAACAAAACCTAACCTGACCTACTTAACCCAGTTAATAAAATTTTTGTTTCATCACTTTCCATTACTTATATTTAAGTCATGGTATATATACATCACTTTCCATGACTTATATTTAAGTTATATATAACTTTTTAAAGATGTGATGAATTATCATTGTGATGATCCGGTCACCCGTCGAATCAATACTAGATTATGTATATTTTTTAAATGTATAAATATCTAACTGATTTATATGTATATATATATTTTTTTAATTTGAAAAATATCTTATGGCATCCTGTAATTTTACTGTGAATCTCAAGTGAATTCGAGATGGGTGGATGATTCAGCGGGAGACACGGTACCAGCTCAATATTTTTGTGCGACTCAAATAGTCGACCCAATTGAACGACGGCTCGATTGAATAGGAGCCGTTTTTTTCTGTTATTTAATATGTTACAGGTTATAGGTATGGAAAAAACACAGTACATCTTTAAATGCAACTGAAGCGCCCTTGAGGTATTTTTCTCACGAGAACGGCGCTATACAAATAATCCAATCATTATTATTATAAAGAGTTGTGTTTTATTAAATATTTTCACCATATTCACTTAATTATTATTGTTTTTTTTTATATTAACGAGCTTCCTCTAACATTCATATTTACATATCTCCGGGCCTTAATAAATTAGCAATATACAATACACCAGTAAGTTTTTTACGTGTATCTGTGTAATAGATACTTCACATATGAACATAATTGTAATTTGATTTATTTTATAAATTTCTCAATGTTCTTTTAACCATTAGAAAAATGGAAAAAGCACGCGCTTTTTATAGCAGTAGACTAATCGTTGAATCCTGTAATATCGGATTCGATGAAATTGTATTCGATGTATGTTAAATTATATACCTAATCATCGTATACCTGTATCGGCAACGTTACATGCCCTATTAGTGAGGTAGGAACTATTGTTCTATTTATCCTACCTAACCTACTGTGAAATAAAGCTCGATCGATTCTACTTTGCGTGTGAAATGGTGCATTGCCGACTTTAGATTACCTACCTAGTTAGATTTGCAAACAGTGCATAAATTCGTAACCCATTTAATCCAGATTTTGTAATAACTTACATCTTCTTATATGGCTAACTATCACTAAATGTAACAAACCATTTGCTTGCAAAATGTTTCCCCCCTCCCATGTTGAAAATTGTATGGAATTCGTTAACGTCAGTTTATATGTATTTCTAAAATAGAACACTAACATCAACAGTACGGTTGTCAGTGTATACAAAATATATTTAAGTGAATAAATATTTTTAAAATAATGTAAACCTACATAACCTTGGTATTCCTCGACAGATTGTCAAAGGGTCTGATACTGGAGGGAGATAGGTAGGAATGGAAACTTTAAGATACTGGAGAGAGACAGAAAGGAATGGAAACTTTCAGATACTGGAGGGAGACAGGAAGTAATGGAAAATTTCAGATACTGGAGGGAGATAGGCAGGAACGGAAATTTTAAGATACTGGTGGAGGGAGTCAGTCAGCAATGGAAACTTTAAGGTACTGGAGAGAGACAGGAAGGAATTGAAACTTTTAGATACCGGAAGGAGATAGGCAGGAATGGAAACATTAAGATACTGGAGGGAGATAGGCAGGAATGGAAACTTTAAGATACTGGAGGGAGATAGGCAGGAATTGAAACTTTAAGATGCCGGAGGGAGACAGACTTGAACGGAAACTTTAAGATACTGGAGGCACATATATGCAGGAAAGAAACCTTATCTAGAGGCGATAAATCAGTACCTATCTACGCTCCAAAGATTGTAACGCAAATTGAAAACTCTCGGTGACCGGATTATGAATCAAGGTGATTTTTTTCGTTCGCGGAAGGTTAAAAAATTATACGGTAAATGTGGAAATTATACTATTTTGTGTTTTTCATATCACGACATCAAAAAAGATTACTTTATCTCCATGCCTATAGCACAATAGATACTGGTAAATAATAATAATAATAATACAATACACTCCTGTGGTCCTGACCCACGGCGTATTCTTGACTTGATTCGACTTGTCACTTTATTTTCTAATATTATATCTACCATTGTCTTTGCTTTCATGTACCTTTGTCTACTCCTATATTTTGCATTTTACTTTATTCGTGTTATTATTTTGTAATTTGGACAGTGTCCGTTAGTAAATAAATAAATAAATAAATAAATAAAAAACAATAATGCACTTAATCAATCTGCTTATCGACAGTTTCATTCAACGGAAACTGTCCTTTTGCGGGTAATTTCAGATTTGATCATCGGGATGGAAGCAGGTAAGTTGGATTTGGTATCTGTTCTTGATATGAGTGCGGCATTTGACACTGTAGATCATAGTATTTTTTTAAATGTGCTTGAGACCGAATTTGGCGTTCGAGGTGATGTACTCCAATGGATGTCATCGTACCTGTCTGGACGAGTAGCTTCAGTAACTTTCAATAAATATACATCACCTGAAACTCCCATCGAATTTGGAGTTCCCCAGGGTTCTGTACTGGGTCCCATTCTCTTCATTCTATATACTAATCGTCTCGAACGACTCATTCACTCAGCTGGCTTTGAATCACAAGGCTACGCGGATGATCGTTTGATTTTCAAGTTTTGCTCCCCGGATGAAAAAGACGTCCTTAAAAACGAGGTGGTTAGTTTCATTGACACGGTTTCAAGTTGGATGTCTGTTAATAAACTCAAACTTAATCCGACAAAGACGGAATTTATTTGGATAGCTTCTCCTGGAAGACAAGCCCTCATCGACTCCAGTCCAATCCGTATTCAGAATACAAATATAATCCCTTCTACGGAAATAAAATTTCTATGTTTCACTTTAGACAATTGTCTTTCTCTTGAATCGCAAATTTCAAAAACTGTAAGTGCTGGCTTTTTCCATCTAAGGCAGATAAAATCAATTAGGAGATGCCTTCCCTGTGATGGAGCAAAATCACTCATAAATTCGTTCGTTGTCTCACGTATGGACTATTGTAATAGTGCATATGCTGGCCTACCTAAAAAACAATTCAACAGAATCCAGTCCGTTTTCAATGCTGCGGCGAGAATGATTTTTGGTGAATCTAAGCATTGTCGTATAACCCCGCTTCTAAGGGATCGTCTTCATTGGCTTCGATGCCCTGAAAGAATAGTTCATGATCTGCTTAATGACCTTCAAAGCATTGCAGGGAATGGCGCCAGCCTATATATCGGAATTATGTGTCCGACAAAACCTAAGCGATAGACAGCTTACTCTGAGGTCAGCAGATCGAGATGTTACCAATCGTTTAATCGAACTTTCTCGGTCAAGTCGAGCTGTTTACTATGATCGCTCTTTTCGTGTAGCTGGCCCACTCATTTGGAATAAACTTCCCCCAGCCCTTACCAATTTACAAAATTTGGCTGAATTTAAACGGGTTTTAAAAACGAAATTATTCAAAAAATCATATCATTTATACTCTCATGAATCTAAGCTTCTTTTCAATATACTATAATAAGCCAGGTTTTGAAGTTTCCGGTAATTGTTTGGTTTCGGTTTCCTCCATATTGTACTTTTATGTTTAATGTCCACCTATTATATAATATTTTAATGTTTTCCTGTTTTATATAATATTTTAAAGTTCTTATTTTTCGTGCACTGTTATTGTCTTTTATTGTTGTCCTCTACTAAAATAGCACTGTTATTGTTAAATTTTATTCTCTGCTTTTGTGTAAACGGTTTATTCTTTATTTCATATTATGTTATTAATTTTTTTAAAGGAACACAATAGGAAATTTTATTTTTAAATTTATTATAGTTAAGCGCACTTGAAGTGAAACAACACAAAACTGCGCTATATAAATGCAATGTTATTATTATTATTATTATTAACTTAAAATAATAATAAAATATATTCGAAATACGATTTGAAAGAAATTAACAAATATTTCGACTCCTAGGCCCCAGAATGGCTAGTGATAATAATTGTCTGTTCAAGAAAGAATTTCAATGTTTTAATATTATTTTTGATCAGTTTCATTCAAATAAAAATAATGTTGGCCTTAGGGCACACAAATAAGCCCACAACACACTTCTAACGGTGTAATGTCTTCAGTGGGGAAGTGACTCGGTACTGAAAAGAAGTACTGAAAAATTGCAGTACCAGCCGCCATGGTAGAAGGGTCGAAGGGGAAGGGGAAGCCGAAGGTTGCGTGCTCAAATTGATTTGTGTTATTTCACAATTTATTAATTTAAAATAATATATTGTATACTTGCGGAATGTTCCAGAGTGGAAAATACTCTCGTTATCACCCTGGTGTAAGACCACCATAAATAATTGAAACGTTGCTTGAAATAGCTTTAACTTGTGTTTGGTGACCAAATCTGAATAGCCAGTTACTCCCCAACCTTTCTCTTCCCCATTTCCTTCCCCTCCCCAATACAATCAGCCTCATAGCGTACCCCAATTGGGGATGCTATAGTCTCACTGGCTCCAGAAAGTTGGGAGCAGTTGTAACTCTTGTGCGGTAATCACATTTAAAAAAATAGTCAAGCCATTTTTTTGTCCCCACTGGCTATCTTGTTTTTGCTTCGGATTACTGTTTTATCAAAATGTTTCGCATCAGTGAGATAGCTAAAACCGCAAGTGTTATTGCCACTAAAAATATCACCTTAATTTCCGTTCTACTGATTTTATCTTTGGTTATAACATAACATTTTTCAAATGTAAACATTTTTATTGTAGAAAGCAATCACTTTGTAGTTTGACATATTTAATAAAATAAAATACTTTTTGTTTTAAAACCACGAGTTTTTAATAGTAATAATTTGTACCCTGAAGATGCTTGAGTAAAACGAAACCGGTCGGTTCTAAAAATTATTAAAAACTCGTGTTTTAAAAAACAAAAAGTATTTTATTTTATTCTAGTAAACATTTTTGTTCAATTTTTCTTTAAATTCATTACACACAATCTATGCGTTAAAAAATTATATAATTTTGTTTTTAACATTATTATTAGTAGATATCTAATTAAATGTATCCAGTTACGTTTTTTTTTCTAACAACTGATAAGCTGTGCTATTTACAAGGATATTTGATCAGAAATTTGAATATTTGATCAGAAAGGGTTTTCCAATAAGAGGTGTTATTTTGAATAGCCCGCTATTTCGGTAGATGTTACTTTTGAAGCTGTCATTTTTTGACATTTGATAAGTAGAAAATACGCCATTAATAAAAATGGAACGATACACGCTTCAACAACTCATTGAAATTATTAAAATTCACTTGAGTGAATCAAATGCAAATCATCTTAAGTGATGAGACCCATTTTCCACCTCGGTGGCTTCGTCAACAAGCAAAATTGTCGCATCTGGGGCTCGGAAAACCCAAGAGTTATTGTTGAAAAGCCTCTCTATCCTCAACGTGTGACTGTTTGGTGCGGTTTATGGTCCGACGGAGTCAAGGACCTTACTTTTTCGAAAATGAGGCTGGAGCAACAGTTACGGTGAATGGATTGCGCTATCGAGAGATGATTAATGATTTTTTATGGCCGGAATTGGATGCTATTGATCTGGATAACCTTTACTTTCTGCAAGACGGCGCAACGTTCCACACAAGCAACGAAACCATTGATCTTTTACGGGAAAAGTTTCCGGACCGTGTTATCTCTCGAAGAGGTGATCATAATTGGCCACCGAGATTTTGTGATTTAACACCTTGCTATGTCTTCCTTTGGGGCCACGTGAAAGAGAAGGTCTACGCCAACAGCCCAGCGTCGATTCAAGACCTCAAAGATGGAATTCGTGAGGCTATCGAGGACATAAGGCAGCCACTTTGCGAATTTCATGAAAAGGATATGGTCCTGTAGGCGTGGTCGTGGTGGTCATTTGACTGATGTTATTTTTCACTATTAACGTCATACCTTCCTCTTTATAATGAAATAAACATTCGATCATTTATATAAAAAAAAATCATTTTTCTTTGAATATCAAAATAACTCTTATTGGAAAACCCTATAGAGGCCGCCAATACAGGCTTTTGATTCTTTCCAGGCGCAGAATTTACTTACCGGTGGGGATGTCCCTGGACTTCCCTGGGAAGATTTACTAGGTTCATTATTTCACATATTCTATAACAAATTTAACCACGAAGTATTTATACCTAAGTGTAATCTTTTTTGACCCTGTTGTATTTATTGTAATTTTCCTTATCTCATTTGTATTGTTTTTCATACTCTTTTTGCAAAAAAATAAATAATGTAATATTCCATCCACTCTACTAACTCCTTCGCACATTTTTTTTAATATCTGATCACCGCACAAGAGTCCCAACGCCCTGGAGCCGGTGGTTCCTTAAACATGAATGCGTAAAATGAAGATATCTGAAAAAATGCAGCTCTAAAAGATTCATACTCTTATTGCAAAAAAAAAATAAAACAAACCGCGCCGCGGCAAAACATTTGTCAGATTTTCCCGTATTTTCCGGAGTTTTAGTCCTTCAGATCAGTCTTCGATCCCAATTTAATGATATTTTGATAATTTTTGCAGCGCTTTTTGACATAATATGACATAACGCCAAAAAGTGAATTAATTCTTTTCTAGTTTCATTAGTATAACTCCATTTTAATTTTAAGTTTTTCTATTATATTTCCAACTATAATTATTTGATGTATTGTTAATACTATGCATGACAACTGTTTTGCCCTTCGAAGGCATTGACAGTTATATAATGCCTTCGGAAACAGAATAATTACACAGTAGAACTTGTTTATACACATTATTTATTTATTTATAGAGCGGAGACGGTTTACATGCAGTTCCCGTGGGCACTTAGGTCATAGGCCCATTGTGCTATTTCCCATTTTACCTCATTCCTTTAACAGTAATCCGGTCCCTTTTATAAATTTCACCAGGGTTGTCATTGGATATGTGGCTATGTCTTGTGGTTCTAAAATGTGTCTTCCCAGGTCTCTGAGCCTTGATCCCGACAAAGTGGGACATTGGCACCAAAGGTGAATTGGAGTCTTCATCCTCCTCACATGTCCTGCATCTGTTGGTGTTTTCCACTCCCAACAACTGCATGTGCCTCCTGAGATGGCAGTGTCCCTTTAGTAGTCCTACCAGTCCCTCAGTGAGTTTCTGTCCATATTGAATAGTTATCTGGTTCGCCATGGGTCTGATCCGTTTATGTCATGCCTGTGGGGAGAGCAATCTTGCTGTTGAACAGAATCAATTCGGATATCGACATTTTTAGCATCAATGAAGCTTCCTTTAAAACAGGGGTCTCCAAACTTTTCAGCCGGAGGGCCACATTGACTACTCCAGTGAGTTCAGAGGGCCAAAACCGTTTTAATTTCTAGACACCCATATTTTCTGTTCTAGGGAGGGGGGGGGGGGGTAGACAATAGAATTTTCAGGGATGAAAATATAGCTTTAGATAACGTAGCTTTGAAGATAATTTTTGATACTCGTTTCTCAGACCTTGATATAATGATAGCAATGGCGAATCAAATAAAGATTTTTCAAAAAAATCCTCTCGATATATTCGCGCGATACTTGTGGACGCAATGTATTGGTGCCAAGTACCTCGCCAACGAGCATATTTATTTATTCGCACGAAAAAATTCGCGGAGTTTTCTCCCCTTCTGAGCCAGGTCTTAGCCATTAGCTGTCGCGGGTCCTTGATGACACTGGTCATAAGATGTCGCGGGCCGGATGGAAGACACTGGCGGGCCGGATACGGCCCGCGGGCCGTAGTTTGGAGACCCCTGCTTTAAAAGGTAAGCTTTATTATTACTGGTATAGTTGATATACTCACTGTTTATATTAATGTAAGAATTCTTATTTCTAAATGTATTTTAAAAACGCATTAAAATTAACAATTTTGTAATTTTTTTAAAATGAATAAACTGAATAGAATTGAAATGAAATGAGTGCTTTGGATTGCCTCATTTCGGGTGCCCTTTCCCATTCCTCCCAATGCCGAGATTTGACCCACCTTTCAATATATAGCTACATTAAATATTAACACATGAATTCATTTAGAATAACAAATAATGTAGCCAGAAAGCCAGGTGAGATAATTTTTCAAAACATTTTTACGACTTGTTGTCTATTGTGCGATTGACATAAATAATACTCATAGTCCCATTATTTATTCAGACATGAAACGCGATTGGACCATCGATTATTATTGAAGGAAAAATGTGATTTGTTTAGGCTTCAAACCAAACACAGTTAGTAAATCAAATAGTTTTTTTGATTACAGCTACTCTTATTGGTATACCTAGTCAAGCATATTCATTATTAATTCAAAAATCGCAAGCAAAATGACACAATCTACTGATAGCGGTTTTACGACGAAGACGGAACAATCGATATTTTTTTGTTTTAATAATATTAGTGTCGATATTAATAGAAAAAAATAATAACTAAAGTAGCTGTCTCAGAAATGAATTAACTATATCTAGGTATCTACTATAAATTGTTATTTTATCGGAAAATGTTTTGAAAGTGACCAATGAACATAAAATTGATGAACGAGGACCATTGACACTTAACTGTCTTTAAAACTGTTTAACATTTCAATGCTAATGATTGATGATTTAATGTTTGGTTCTTATTAACCATCGAAGTCGACCTGATTGACACCACTTCACTCGCCAATTCAAACCATTCACATATAATGGTTAAATGATTGAATATCTGGTACCCACGATATGTTATTAAAATACTTATGTGGGTTTAGTCATTCGATAATAAATATGGAATACTTATGTGGATTTAAGCATTCGAAAATAAATATGGAATACTGATGTGGATTTAATCATTTGAAAATAAATATGGAATACTCATGTGGATTTAATCATTCGAAAATAAATATAGAATACTTATGTGGATTTAATCATTCGAAAATAAATATGGAATACTTATGTGGATTTAATCATTCGAAAATAAATATGGAATACTTATGTGGATTTAATCATTCGAAAATAAATTTGAATACTATGTGCGTTTAGTAATTCGATAATATATATGGAATACTTATAATGGTTTAGCCATTCGATAATAATAATAACATAGCATTTATTTAGCGCAGTTTAGTGTTATTTCACTTCAAGTGCGCTTTACTTAACAAACTTAAAAACGGTAATTTAGAATTAGTGATCATGTTCTTAAAATTAGTCCTACAGTGCGCCTTACCCAATACAGATCTAATAATTTAACACTAAATATACAGTTTATCCAAAGCGAAGACAAAACATAGAATAACAATAACAGCAGGACAGGATAAAACAAGAACATTAAAACTAAAACAGGAGGCAGTTTGTGCTCAGAAATTAGAATCTTCTGAGTAAAATTTTAAAAAAGTTTAAGAATATTATTTACTATATATTAGAATATTATTATAAAATATTTAAAATAAGTTTTATGAATGGTAGGATTTTTAAATAATGCTCTTTTAAATTCAGCCAAATTCTGGAGATTAGTAAGAGCTGAGGGAAGTTATTCCAAATGAGCGTGTCAGTTACACGAAAATAATGTTTACACGACCTATAGTGAAAAACAAATAGATTTTGCTTTTATTACCTATAACAAATAATTATAAGCAATAATTAGTCATCCGAAATACTAATACAAATTAAAAATATCTCCTGAGTAAAAATAAATGCCGCCAACAGGAATTGAACCCGTGCCTTCTGATGTCCGGTCAGGTGCTCTGTATCCACTGAGCTATGTCGGCTTATTTCCAACCCGCCAAATGATTCAATATGTACTAGTACCTCAATCAACCATTACTGCTTATTTTATTTTTTTCACCTGTAAACAACGAACTTTATTTTTGTAGGAAAGGCTTTGTTAGTGCTAAATTTCTCACTAGATGGCGTCGAGACATATTATATCTTCATTTATTGGTGAAATATTTTTGACTTGTCAAATATTTTTTTTTTTTTATAATGATAAACTAACGTTTATAAGACAAGGTTTTATGCATATCATAAAGGATAACAACCGTTGGCGGCATTTATTTTTACTCGGGAGATGTTTTCAATTTGTATTAGTATTTCGGATGACTAATTATTGCTTATAATTATTTGTTATCCTTTATGCTATGTATAAAACCTTGTCTTATAAACGTTAGTTTATCAATAAAAAATAATATTTATTACCTATGTTAAGTGATCGTTAAGATGAGGTGTTATGTAAAATTTTCAACACATTGTGACTTGACATTTTAAATAAATGAAATGAAAATACTTGGTTTTAGGTCACATTATTGATAAATTTTACTGTCTACCGGTATCAATACCTCCGTACAATATGTACGAGTATGTATAGTATATATGTGTATTTCTGTATTTAATAGCATAATTTTTTATGATGGTACGGAAGTACTAAAACCGGTAGACAATAAAATTTATCAATAAAGTGACCTAAAACCAAGTATTTTCATTTAATTTATTTAAAATATTATTGTAGTGTGTTTTAATAAAAAAAATTGGAGTTCTTATGAGGGTTTAGTCATTCGAAAATAAATTGTATGGAATACTTATGTGGGTTTAGTCATTCGATAAATAATAGCATGGAATACGTGGGTTTAGTCATTCGATAATAAATAAATATTCATTTGTTGTAAGTCACATTAGTGATAGCTAAGAACTTATAACTTATACTTAACTACCAGAGATGTGCAAAATGGGTACCCATTTGAAAAATTTTAAAAACATTTAAAACCATTTGAAATGCAAAATGGAAATGGGTCAAAACTTTTCCATTTGAAAATGCAAAATGCAAAATGGGTTTTAGAAAAGCATTTCAAATGCAAAATGCAATATACCTATTTTCAAAAAGCATTGAAAATGCAAAATGGTTTCTCAGGTCAAACAATTAAAATAATTATAGATTTTTTAAACAATTTTGTCAAATGTTAGATAGCAGTTTCTATGTTTTTACGTTGGCAACATAAGTCCCGCGCAAATTTTTTGTGGTTTCATAATCTGTAGTCGTGGTGTTTTTGGATTTACCATCATGTAATATATTTGTTCTACATTGATGTCCATTACTAAATGACAAAATTGTTTAAAAATTCTATAATTATTTTATTGTTTGACCTGAGAAACCATTTTGCATCTTCAATGCATTTTGAAAATAGGTATTTTGCATTTTGCATTTGAAATTCTTTTCTAAAAACCATTTTGCATTTTGAATTTTCAAATGGAAAAATTTTGACCCATTTCCATTTTGCATTTCAAATGGTTTTGGGTACCCATTTTGCGCATCTCTGGATGGTTGAAAAGTAGAAAACCGATAATCTCTGAAAGTTTGTTCTTATTAGTGCCAGACGTGTTTAGAGAGTGGTTTGAATTGTAGAATACTTAAAGCAATATCTATGCACTGGAATGAGATACTGGGTCGAATTAAAATCGATGTAATGTAGTTTAACAGTAACTATACATTAGTGAATGGTGGAAGAAATCGGACACGCCCAAGAAAGACATTAGCAAGAGCGAAGCATCCTGTAAACAACCAACTTTATTTTTGTAGGAAAGGCTTTGTTAGTGCAAAATTTCTCACTAGATGGCGTCGAGTCATATAATATCTTCATTTATTGGTGAAATATTTTGACTTGTCAAATATTATTATTTTTTAATGATAAACTAATGGTTATGAGATAAGGTTTTATGCCTAACATAAAGGATAATAAATAATTATAAGCAGGTGGAAATTTACAGGTGGAATAAATATAATAAACCGTAATTGTTGATTGAGGTACTAGTACATATTGAATCATTTGGCGGGTTGGAAATAAGCCGACATAGCTCAGTGGTTTCAGATCACCTGACCGGACATCAGAAGGCACTGGTTTAATTCCCGTTGGTGGCATTTATTTTTACTCGGGAGATATTTTCAATTTGTATTAATATTTCAGGCGACTAATTAATGCTTATAATTAATTGTTATACTTTTTTATGTTTAAACGTGTGAAAACAAGGGCTTTAGCGAAATGTGACATTTATATTGTGAGTGGCCAATATCTTTTACAACAATAGATAATCTGAATTTCATCGGCAAAAAACTTTACAAAATAATAGCATTTCCCTTTTTTTAAAGTGTATTTTTGCGCTAAATTCATCTCATTCAAAAATTACACCAAGAAAAAAGGGGATTCATTTTCAAGCTTCGTTTTAAACTGGCAAACTAGCTTCCTAGCTCACAAAAAGTCTATGGTTTTATGACAAACACTTTTTATGCAACCGTTTTATGTTTTAACCGAATCAGTTCAATTACATAGTTGCAATTCTTAATTATATGGGCTTAGTTTTTAAGTAATTTCTCTTTTTAAATCCAGAAAATGTCTCTTTAATTTAAACTTAACACAATCGTAAGTAATATCTTTAACCCTCCGTCGGGCGCAGCCGGCCTCAAAGGCCATCGAAAGACATTTTTACCCTCTCCAATTCTCAAAGGCGGCCCCCCACCCCTTCCCTCATTTTACTCGCTTAACTTTAGGAACCTCACAGGGAGCCCGTCTTTAGTCAGTCGTCGGTCTTTACGCAGCTCACTTACACCTTCCCTGGCTTCACAGGCCGCCTGCGCCCGATTACGTCACAATTTTGAAGGTGGGTTTTTTAAGGATATTTTTATGTGCAGTTGTTCATTATACTCAATTATGCCTGTTCTGTATGAAATGTATCAGTATCTTGAGAAATAAGTGCAGTATTGGACCCTGGCCTTTCAGGCAGGGTGCGCCCGATTGAATTATAATTTCAGGTTTTCTCTTTTCTGGCATTTTATATACATATGTTTCTGCCGAAATGGCTAGAAAATATGATCTCTCTCAACGCAATGATGTTGATGATATGGTGAAGTTTCTTCTCGATGATGATGCTTCTAAAGATCCAGCTTTGGTTGAAAATTTAGGCGATGAGAGCGATATCGGACAACTAGCTCGTCGAAGTCTGAATACAAGTGGAATGCCGATTCAGTTGAAAATTCGCTTGAAAAGGGTTTTTCCTCACGAGAAAAAAAAACCCGAATCCCCTGCAACACCTCCCAAAAGGCGAAAGTGTAAAATATGCGTGTTTGAATTAGGATTTAGGAAGATGACGAATTACGAATGTTTAGGTTGTCATCAACCGATCTGTTTACTCCACGTAAACGTGCTGTGCCAAACTTGTTTTTCGGCTGCTGATTTGAGAACCTCATCGTCCGTATCTGTCTACGGCTGCAGTCAATAGAGACTACCACCTAACTAACCTTTAAATTTGTATTACTTTAAAACTTTTATTACTTTTATGGAGTCGGTTTAACCAATTATTTTGAACACTGTTTTCTAAAAATTGTTTAGTTTGATTATTTTAGTTTATGGTTGGTAATGTTTAATAAACTGGTTATTCTGTGTTATATTTAGTTTAATTCCTTTCTATAGATCCTAGTAAAGACTACCCGACTAGTATTTTGTATTAGAATTAATATAGTGGAAGATGGGGGCTAAAAATATATGGGTGGCCTCTCAGGCAGGGTGCGCCCGATTTCGGTTCGCCCATAGGTGCGCCTGACGGAGGGTTAAAATAAATGTCATATTTAGATTCCCAATGAAGAAATTTTTTCACGTTTTCAATTCCTTGGAATATGTTTTGTAAATGTGGGTTCTTAATTCCTACGTTCTATTTGACTGATATTATTCATAATATATATATATATATTTTTTTTTAACATTACACAATATAATAAAGTTTACATAATATAATATAAGTATTTGATGTACCCCCATAAATAAGCAGGGCTTGTGTGTATGGGGGGTGTTGTTATTTTGGTTTAAATTTGATATGATTCAGTTCAACTGTTCGGAATACTTTTTAAGGTGGCTTTTGGATTCGTTTATATTTGCATTCATGTTTCTAATTTTTTCTGGTAAAGAATTAAAAAATTTGGACTATTATTAGTGCTGTTTTTGTGAATACCTACCTAATAAGAATACCCTGCCGCCTCCCAATTATAATTTTTTATCAAAGTTGGCTACTCGAATGAATTATTACTGTCGAAATTATTACACAATGCCGTTAGGTTCTGCCAGAAAACACTAACAAATCTTTTGGCAATTATTTCCCTAACCGCCGCACTTTTAGGCATAGATTATGGAAATTACAAATTGGTTCAACAATAATTACCTACTACAAGAAAAAACTATTTACATCCACAAAATAGGTTATTAACAAAATGGAATTATAATGCATATTTTACCATCTATCCCAAAGTAAATCGTTGTTTCTTGCAATAATTATGTTGAAACGAAGTGTGATTTCCATAACTGTGACTATAACCATCACCTTTGCCATAGATCACTCCAAGAGGTTAACTACGTTTGGTAACTTAGCAGGGGTGCCCAGGTTCTTGGGGTGTGATGATCTTGGCGACAGATGTGTCTGCCCAGCATCTAACAAGCGTCTGCCCAGGATCGGGGGAGACTGGTTGAGGGAGGCTTTTGACCTCTCCAGCAAGACTCTCTCAAAACATCGCCTTGCATTGCAGTGAGAGGGATGGATTTCCAACGTCCGTCACTCCCGCACGCACTGACCCCAGATTCTTACCGCTCCTCATACCTTTTTCCTTCACAGAACTTCCACTCCTTAGTTTCTTAAAAATACCCTATACACAGAATCCCCATGACATTTGCCCTGAGGGGAATTATTTTCTTCAGGGCCTCTTGTGTGGAGTTATATTATTAATATTCCACCACGAAATTATTATTATTATTCCTTTCTAAGCTTTGTAAATTTTCATAGAAGATTTATCTTATTTTATGAACACCCACCCCACGTATACATTTATTTTTATAGAAGATTTATCTTATTTTATGAACATCCACGTATACATTTATTTTCATAGAAGATTTATCTTATTTTATGAACACCTATTTATACATTTATTTTTATAGAAGATTTATCTTATTTTATGAACACCCACGTATACATTTATTGTAATTAAAGTTTTACGGGTAATCGTTATTTATGAAATGTACTTTGGTGTTAATGGTTTATTAACCATATTATTACAACAATCAATTAAAATATTTGTTTTCTTTTTTCCAGGTTTAACTACAGAAAAATCGAAAACGTGACAGTACTACACAAAATACATGATAAGCATAGTTAGGAGAGACTAACAATGTATGGACAAACATGTCCTGGATTTATTAGCAGGATCTTATATAAAAGGGCAACGTGGAGTTGTGCCCACTTCAGAGGCTCGAAGACCAAAGCACTTAAGATATCAATTTGTATTGTAATAGCTCTAACAATATTCCTTTATCATATCATAGCTTATGGAAGATTTTCCGACGGCATAGCTTGCTTTAGCACCGAAATCAACGATGGTATTCCAGATATATTGGACGATCATGAACACCCACCACCGAAGGGGAAATCCATCTTCTTCCACGAGACGTCCTGTAATAAGGCGGAAGGGTGGATAATTCAAATAAACGCGAGACAAGCATGCGCCGTAGAATCTGCGGCCAACCTCAACCCGAATTCAACGGTTTATTTATTGTACACTTCGCCTATCAGATACCCAAACGTATCAATGTTTTCATCACACAAGTATAAAGTGTTGCAAGAATTAATTAAATATAAGAATGTTAAGATAAGACGGGTGGATTTGAAGAGATACACACAGAACACCCCGTTGCAGAGCTGGTTCCATACGGGGCAGTTGAATCGGTCTTCCTATGTGAGTTCTCACACCAGCGATGTGCTGCGATACCTCTCGCTGTGGAGATACGGAGGAACCTACATGGATCTTGATGTTGTTTTGATGAAGAACTTGGAGAAGTTGAAGCCAAATTATGCTGGTGCTGAATCTCAGCTGAGCGTTGCGGCGGGCATCATTAATTTTGATCATCAAAATGCTGGACATCACTTGGCAGAGTTGTGCTTGAAGTAAGTTCAGTATTTGACCACATAATACAACTTTCTTATTTATATATTGAAACTCTATCTATCTAAATATATATATACAGGGTGTATCGGCACGTACCCGACAAACTTTAACCAACTATTCCTTAGCACATTTGGAGTAAAAAATGTTATGGGCACTTTGCTGTCCGGTAACGTTTTTTTTTTAATAAAAAATGTATTATTCATATTTTCACCACATGTCACCAATGTTTTATCCTTTGTCAAAGTTTGAAAACCCGTCTGGCAATATTTTGTTCGAGTTTCGTTGAATAATGTACGTACGTACCTACGTTGGCGCGCTTTTACAATCACAACGAAATGGCACGGCACCATTCGTCTCATTTTCAACTATTATTATTTAGTGTGTACGAAAGAGCGAGGACACTTTTTGACACACTTGCTAATAACAGCTGTTGAACACGAGAAACAATACAAATGACAGTGACGGAGTGTGGATTTTTTATTTATTTTTTGTTTTTAATGGAAAAAAAATGTTACCGGACAGCAAAGCGCCCATAACATTTTTTACTCCAAATGTGCTAAGGAATAGCTGGTTAAAGTTTGTCGGGTACTTGCCGATACAACCTGTATATATATATAAAAATCTCGTGTCACGGTGTTTGTGGTCGCACTCCTCCGAAGCGGCTCGACTGATTTTTATGAAATTTTTTATCTATAAATTTTAGGTATGAGAATAGGTTCTAAGTATATTTCATACCGTTAGGTGATTAGGGTGTCCCTATACAGAAATTATTTTTTTTTTTTGACAAAATTATTTTTGGTTTTTTTTTTATTATTTGATATCAAAAAATATCTATTACCCCAAACTTTCACCCTCCTACCCTCACCCTACCATTTTTTAATCGTGATTTTTGTATGAAAAAATTTGAACCGTCCTTCATATTTCAAACAGAACGAAATTATTTACATTGTTGAATAACAGATGGCGCTGCGTTTGCCTCATCGAACATTCATCCACACATGCGCAAGCCATTCACGAGAAGCGTTGCGACATTTTGACATTTCATTTGGCATTTGTTATGTATAACAACGCAGTGCGTGCATAATTTTGTACGATTTATTTTAATTTATCTATTTGTGTGCGTATATTACAGTGAACAATGCCAGCAAGGCGCAAGGGGGCCGTCGAACGAATAAAGCAACAAATATGCGAAATAGTAGAGCAGATAGAACAGACATACAAATCCAACAGGATACCGAAAATGTGCTTGTGAGCATGTCGCAATTGGGTAAATCTCAATCTCAAGAGGAACGAGCTGAACGAAATCAATTTCTTTTTTTTGCTAAAATTTCGGCACACCATGTTTTTCACACGGACAATTATAATTGGCATGTTCTTGCGTGGGCAAACCATCGAGCTTATTTGTGTTAGCTAACGACGGACTGACAAAAAATATTGTACACTCAATTGCTCTTCGAAATTAATATTGATTTTCTTTATTTAATTTTCCTACTTTAGGATAAAAAATATATGTATAATAATTTTTTTCACTTTAAATTTATTTTTCAAAGATCGAACAATGAATATGTCCGTTACTTTAATGAAACACATTTTAAGAAAATGAATAGTTGGCGTTTTTTTTTTTTTTTTTTTTTTAGTCTGAGTCTGTTCTACGGGTATTTTAATGGAGCCTGCTCTAATGAGATAGCAGCATTGATCCCCGGTGCGCCGGTTCGACTTGTTTTTGTCTAAGACGGCTCGTATATGAAACGAGTTACTGACATTTTCCTTCTTCATATAATCTGGGCCTCTTCAAGACCCGCATTAATAAATCCCTTTCTACAGGCCCTAACTCAACCCGCCTCACATCACTGCCCAACCGGGTGGCACCTAGCCCCCCTTCATTTTTACTATACAGAAAGGGGGCTCTTTTGAGGTGTCACATAAAAATTTAAAAAAAGCGATATTCACACTTTTGAAATAAAAGACATGCTTCCACAATATGAATTTTTTGGTACTCGGTGTTTGAAAACTTTTTTTAATGAAAACTGTATTCCTCCATCTGAATAATTCTGAATAGCTTCCGTAATAAATTTATTGTAAACATAATGGCATACTAAAATTTATTTACACATCTTTTCATATTATCAATTGTCATTTCAAAATCAATTTTTCTTTATCCAATAATGGCTCCAGATAAACTGAGTCGATTAATGTAAATTTATTTTTTTTAAATTTGTGTTTTACAATTTGACATTTTTATTCCAGAGAAATAGAGATGAATTTCAAAGGAGAGGACTGGGGGTACAATGGACCAGGAGTAATTACAAGGGTTTTGAACCATATCTGCGAAACTATGAAGACATATGCAATGACGGAAGAACGGTGTAAAGGTAATATTATTGGTATTAAAATTAATACATGCTCTTTCAAGATACTATGGTAATTTCTATCTAAAAATATATAATAACTTTATCTATAACTAAGATAAACTTGATTTCTTTTTAGAAGAAGCTATAAACCGTATATTAACACACTTCTGGTGGGAAGAGTAGTTCTATCTATATCAAGGGTGGCCAACCCGCGGCCTGCTGGGTGTTTACTTGGGGCCTGCGGAGCATATGCACACATTTTTTTCTTTTAGTGTACATAAAAACCACCAAAAAACATTCTAATGTTCGTAATCCGTATCATATCTCGTATATGGAAGTATTTCAGTACATTGATTCAACTATCAGTATTGTGCGTCTTGCGAGTATTGCATATTTTGCGAGTATTGCGCTTGCTTCTCGCGAGTCTTTCAAGTCTTGGACGTCTTTTACGTCCCATATATGCAATACTCCAGAGCAAACGCACCAGAGGACATGAAAAAAATGTTGCACAGAAATTCTCTACCAACCTCCCCCACCGAGTGAGCAATACCCCACACAATAATTCCTTTCTGCATACCATTACTTGTAAAAGTAAGTAAAAGTGCGAAATACTAGGGAACAGGTATATGGACTAAGTATTTATTCATACTTGTACCAGTTGTTCCAAGTATCAAGACGAACTAGTACGACTCACCTCTAGTACGGCCCTGTAGGAAATCTCATTTCTAAAATCTGGCCCGGCTGCTGAAAAGGTTGGCCACCCATGATCTATATGATATGATAATTCTATATGAATTTTGTATACTTACCAATCTTTTTTTAAGGGTCAGAACTATAAATATGTATATGTATAAACAATGTGATACAAGTCTCCCTTTTTCTCATCTACTTGTCACATGTTTGGAAAAATATTTAATCAACAGGAAACTATACCAAACCTGCAGAATAGGTAATAAATCCTTGCACTTGCGGCACTGAAGATGAGGAAATTGTTATTTTTTTTGTAATTTATGTCTCTAAATGGTCCCAAACTGACTTTAACCTTAGTTTATGGAGTTTATTACAGAAAAGGCTTTAATTTCAGACAGCACTTTTATAGTTGGGGTGTGGTCACTATTATGTATAAAATAATTCTTTTGAATATATGTATTACTTTTGGTGACCGGATAACTCATCAAAATGACAATTCAACACACTTATAAAATGTTTTGAAAAGTGACGAAACAAAAACTAGGTTAAATAGGTTACATATTATGCAACTATTTAAACTAGTTTTTGTATCACTTTTCATAACTTTATAGCACTTTTTATAGGTTTGTTGAATTGTCATTTTGAGTAGTTATCATGGAACCATTATTTTTAAAGACATAGCGGTTTAAGCATTCAACAGTCTAACACTTGAAAATAAAATCGAGGCAAACAAAAATAAATTCAGACACAAAATTACAAAATGGATTAAAGAACAAAAGAGGCAATATTACCAAAATTTCATAATAAAATCTATGTAACACACAAAACCAATATAAAACACACATCACTCACAAACACACAAGGTTATATATATTTCTCTTTAAATGTATTATGTATATTATTTTTTTTATATTATAAAATGAAGGCCTCAGCACGGGTAAGCCACCCAGTGAGGCCAACATTACAGGATAACTATGAAATGTAAAAAAATATAGTACCAAAATAAAAAAAAAGCAAAATCCATTTTCTCGAACGGGACCCCATTTTGGCCCGCTTGGAGTGTGTTAATATGTACTTAGTACCTATGGACTTTTTAACTAACTATACATATCTTGATCAGAAAAAGGAGTAAGTCAGTAGGTACCTGCTCTGAGTATCAAATTCAGTCTGTTTGCTATTTGAACATCTTATATATTGGGATATTGACCACCTCCTTGATTTTGGGCATTGATAATCTTAAAGTGGGGACATGACATTTATATATTAGTCATTTATTTGTACAATTAGACATTATTGACGTTACAATACGTTATTCCTTCCTATATAGTCAAATCGTGGCAGTTTTTCTTCCTTGTGTATGGACCAGTTTCGCTATCCATATGTATTCTACAAGCTTTCTAACCCCACTCTGCCTGACATTTGAACACAACTTTTTTTCCATATTGTACAATAGAAAAATATAATTTCTTGTCTTATTTTTCCACTATTCAAGATTTGAAATGTGTGACATTTAAAATCTACGTAGTTCATGACAGAGATGTCATCGCCAGCCGAAATTCACCGTTGTCTTACAAATTCCTGGCAGAAAAAACTTATGCTTTATACTTGTAGGATTGCAATATGTATCAATGTATTTGTTCCTAACCATTTTTATCTTATTTTTATTTACAGGTTTCAATGTGCTTCCATCGTCAGCGTTTTATCCCATTCACTGGAGGAAATGGAAGTTATACTTTGACACACAAAGACTAGATTTGGCCCTGAAGCAAGTCAATAATTCTTACGCCATACACGTTTGGAACAAATTTAGCATTGACACCATAGTATATACAAGACAGAGCGATGTACTCTACGGGAACATAGCGAGGAAATACTGTCCAAATGTTTATAAAGCCAGCGGTGATACATTTTGAAAAATCATAAAGCCTGTGACAGACCACTCTATAAGCACGCTATATTCTCGTTGCTTGGCGATATGCTGAAATAGACCAAGCCATGATTTGTATAGCGTAATCTGTCAGCCCGATAATGATCAATGTTCAAACTCTTGGCTAGATTTTCTGCAGCCAGAGGGTGATATCCTATTCAATCTTTTATTGCAATCATTGGCTGTGTAGTGGCTGCTTACGCCAATACCAGTACCTCCTACACGGTAATGGCTTGCCTCACATCATTTGATTCGGGCACAAAAAACTGACATGGAGAAAGACTACGAGCAAGGCAACACAAATTACTTTAAAGCGAGTTGATGGTATCTAATACACTCATATTTTCAAACTCCCTCGGGTGATCTCGCCGAGAGTTTAAAACCGGCTAAAGGATCTTTGTAATTATTCATCATTGTTTTAAACTGATCTATATATGATCCATCAGCAGTTATCTCTGTAAGCAAGTGTTGCATGTGTTCCTTGAGATTTATTAAAACAAGTCATGCACTTTGTCGAAAGGTGCCATTGAAAGATTGCATTGAAACGGTCAGCATTGTAAAGGTCAATAATGAGAAGCTTTATTACTATTACATTGAGTATTTCTTTTGTTAAAAAACCCTTTGGCCTCAGCTAGTATAATAATAATTTCTCACAATTGGTGACTAATTATTTTTAAGCAATAATTATTTGCCTGAAACACAAAATGCATGCCGCCTACGGGAATTGAACCCGCAGCCTTCTGATTGCCGATCAGGTGCTCTACCCAATTTTTTAAAAATAATATGTTATCCTTTGCTTTGAATAAAAAAACCTTGTCACTTAAACATTAGTTTATCATTAAAAAAATAATCTCACAATTTCTTCAAATGACAGATGGTTGGTTCTCTCATGGTTGGTCCTACTTCATTGCTTTTCATATGATACATCAAAATTTGAGCCAACCGATTGGCGCTGTGAGGCCAAAAGGGTCAACATGGTATGCATTGTGGGAATAAAGCTCGGTCTGTCTAGCTGCCAGTCAAGCGGACTTCCCACTTGGCCACTGACTATTTCTACGCTTTACGATGATAATTTAGGATTTGATAAATTCATTCATTCATTCACAAGAAAAATAATCAACATATTTTGCCAATGCTAAGCTATATTAAAAACATATTTTATATTTTTTCTTAAAATGGTTCCATTTAAGTCACTTAACTGCCAATAAAAATGATAATACCCTTTGTATGTAAGATTTTTTATACACATTTACAAAAAGGGTGCATGGCATTGCTACAATTAATACATCTCAGTTTTACAACATTAATTAAAAAATTAGACTATATACTTTTTATATTGGTAACATATTTAGTGTTACAGATGTCAATTTTAATACAGATTAAAACAGACAACATTTAACCAAATATATTTTTTATCAAAATATTTAAAATAAACTGAAATGAAACGTTATTCAGTCTTTTCAACTCAATATTTTTATCAACATATTTAAAATAAACTGATGCTGGAGTTATTCAGTCTTTTCAACTCCATATTTTTATCAACATATTTAAAATAAACTGATGTTGGAGTTATTCAATCTTTTCAACTCCATATTTTTATCAACATATGTATTTAAAATAAACTGATGTTGGAGTTATTCAATCTTTTCAACTCCATATTTTTATCAACATATTTAAAATAAACTGATGTTAGAGTTATTCAATCTTTTCAACTCCATATTTTTGTTATTATATAAAAACACCTTCTGTTTGCAGATTGTAAAAAATATGTACCGTGCTAAACTTGCTTTGTAGAAGTCATCGATATTATTTATTATAATGTGTAGTTAACTATAAGCCATGAGAAGCATTAGCTGCCAAAATTTTATTGTTTTAGTTTATAGTTATAGATTTTACTTTTTAATGTTGTTAATTTCATTAAAAATTTACAATAATTTGTAGTGATTTTGTATAAGTATAATTATTAGGTGTCATGGATTCTTTTAACGAATATTTTATCTATGTTTAGTATCAGAATGAAGAGTTTTCGCTGTTTTGTATTCAGCAAATGCAAAATTTTTTAAAAATAAGATTATTATCTAAGTATTAAAAGTACAAATCTAATATTGAATATTTCCTAAAATATTGAGGAAATCTTTTGAAAGCAATTTATTTTAAGTAAATGTCTGTACTTGATGGTGTAAAATTAATATGTAACTATGGACAGGTGCATGGTACAAATAAAATTGTGTTTCTACATATTATGTACCTACTTTGAAAACTTAATGTTAAAGATGATTGGTATCATTTTTAAAAACTTATCTTTATTAATTGAACATGTTCACAATTGTAAAGACTACATTTCTAACGAAATCTCAAAATTACATTACCTACATTGTTACTAAGGATTGAGTTACTATTTATTTTATTTCTATTGTGTTTCGAGTTGTATTTTTTTAAACTGTACTTAGTAATTTGTCTTTTTACCACATTGATGGACACTTGCCGGCAAACAGAGGTACGTAACATTTGTCTGACTGAATTTTTTTTTAACCCCCTCAGGATAATTTGTTCAGTTTTGCGAACAAACAGCTATCACCTCTGGGGTCAATTTGTTCGCTTATCGGTACAACACAACGATCTAAACAGTGAAATAAAGAGAAAATATCGCGCTTTTTATTTAATTGTAGAAGTTAACCACAAAAGAATAAAAATGTACACCTATATGAAACCAAAGGTTCACACTATAATTTGAGAACAATTTATGAAACTTTGTGAATTTTTTATTAATTATTTTAATTCCTTTTGTGCGGCTGGCTATATTTGCAGTCCAGTGAAATTATAACTACCTTGAGGTGCACTGCAGTATGCAGTGTGTACAGCTAAGTTCTGGACGCTTTGAACGCATTTCGTTACTGTTACTGTTCATGAAAATTCCAAAGTAAAAAGGGTAATTTTGTAGAAGTATGTCTATTATTTCAAATTTAATTTTGAATATTAAATTTGGGATTGAGATATTTACAAAATTTTAACCGTCTCATAGGGGTTAATATGAAACAACAAAAATTGAGGTGGCATTAATGTTTATAATACATTTGTCTAATGAAATATGTGTTTTGTCGTTACCATTAATTTTAGTTTAGCGTTTAGATGAAAAAAAGTAAGGTGAGCCATTCAAAATTATGTTTGATCTCAAAAATTTTATATTTAAAAAATCATGTGTTTATTTGTAATAATAAAATTTGAAAGTGTATTTTATCACCTTTCAAAAACAGTTTTTAGTTTTCGGATACATTCAGAAATATCCCATTTATTTGGATTTTATTGCTATGCGGAAATACACACAAATTCTGCGACTTTCTGGCAGCATCACAACAGTTTTATGAAGTCGATAAAAATCAGTAATACATTTTTTTAACTGTCTCTCATCTTTGGATGTGACATGTGATCTATCAAGATAGACGGCCTCCTTACTACTACCAACCATACAAAACATGACTTCCAAGTCTGCTGTGTCATATCACGTCCCTGACTAAAAGACATTCGGCATCTTAACTATCACCATCTAATGGTTGTTTTAATTGACAGAATTTAGTAACCTAAATTTATTAATCATTTATGTTTTCACGTGGAAAAATTCTTAACTGAATTAAAAAATGTACGGAGTGTCATATCACATCTCCTCAAAAATGACACCATGTCCGTGAATGTGTTAATATTGTTTTAATTTATTTTATAATCTTGTACACATATTTGTTTTTTTATATTGCATTTATTTTATGGCGGGTTTTGTATTGTACACCCCACACAATCACACTGGAATAAAAACATTTTTATTAATTCTAATTTCATTGTGACTGTTACCCAATTGGTTGATCATTGGTACTATGAGGACTTATAATAGACCAAATAAAAAGAAATACCATGAAGTGCTGATAGAAGAACATCCTGGCAGAAGAAACTTTGAAAACGTGTGCATTAGGTAGAAGAGTCACAGCAGGAATATCATTTTTATTTTTTTATTATTAGTTCTATTTGTTACATATTCTATATGAACAACAGATTGCGCAATAAGTAAATTTTGTGCAATATATGCACATGGATTTTCATTATTTGAAGCCTTACTCCTCAATTGTCTCATACCGAGGGACGAATCACATTTAGGGGGATAAATTCTAATTGTATAATTGTACTGTTAAATTGCCCAACTTAAAAATTACCTTTCCTCTCCTAAACACGCTCATTAAGGAACATATATAGATTTATTATTAAAATAAATACCAGAATTAATAATAGCATTTCCAATTAAGTACATATGTTCCAATTGTATTCTCTGCGTGGAAACTGTATCTAAATTTCTCCAATAAACAATAAACAGTGTTAATATCAAGTGACCTCCCAGGTAAGTATGGTCCTATGTATTGTCTGTCTATACAGAATATAAATAAATAATAATATATGTACATTCTAACGCAGCATCACATTCATTAGTCAAATGCGTAGTAAGTATAGTTTCATATTAATGATCGACAAACCAGCGGATGCAATCTGTTAGCCATAAGTTGACTATAGTTTGTCTAGTCTATGGTTAGTAGTAAGATAGCGTTATTTATGCGTTGTAGAAATATAATTAAAAATTGCCCTTGCGGTGATTTTTCACAAAAAAGGCACCATTCAAATCATCCAAATATTATTATTATCATTAAATGCACAAGTTTTGAGATATCGACCCTTTATTAAATAAAACATGGTCTTTTTATAGAAGGAGATAGAATGAACTGGCGGTTATTTAATAACTACCGTACACACAGATGGCGTTAGTGGTATTTTGATTTAACTAAAATAACACCCCCACTTGTCAAAATAACATTCACAATACCTATATTACAGAAGGAATATAAACATGTTAATTCTTTACATCCTGCATACCCAGCAACTGCATAAAATAATAATGCTTGGTATTAGCCAAACCCTTTGTAAATAATATATATATGCTGGCATTTCAGCTGTTTCCAAATATTTCAATTCTACAATTTTATCATTCACACATTCTTTACAAAGTGGTATCGTATGTCAATGTGCTTAGTTCTTTTATTAAAGCTATTATTTGAAGACTGCTTAAGTGCACCCTGATTATCATTAAATAAAGATATGGTGTATGACTCATCAGTTATTTCTTTTAACAAATTACTTAAATAAATAGCTTCGATACAAGCTTCGGCTACACCAATGTACTCAGCTTCAGTGCTCGAAAGAACTGTTTTTTGCTTCTTTGCTTCCCAAGAAATAACACATCCAGCTAAACTATAACATAGACTTGTATAAGACCTACGATCATTGATATTGCTTCCCCAATCTGCATCAACAAATCCTTCCAATTTTCAATAACCACATCTAGTATATTTCAATCCAAAATGTTTAGTTTTCTTAAGATATCTTGAAATTCGTTTAGCATATAACCAAGTTTCCTGGTTATAGCAATTGTTGAATTGACTCAGAAAACTTACTGCAAAAGCTATATCAGGTCTTGTTAACACCGCCAAATACATAAGTCCACCAATGAGCTACTGATAAGGTATTCGACTTTCACAATTTTAATTTTCTTTTTTAATTTTCGATTTAGCCTCTAAATGTGTATCTGCTACTTTACAATCTGCCATGTGAAATCTATTTAGCAACTGATTAACATAATTCTCCTGGCATAAGGTAACTGTACCATTAACTTGAACCAAATCTTTTATTTTAAATTTTGAAGCCAATGCCCTTTTCAAATCATTACATTCTACATTATCATTAGAAAACACAAAAAAATCATGTATGTACATATAAAGTAACTATTGTCTTTTTATCATTCTTAATTTTTGTGTATAGACATGGTTCTAACGTACTATGTGTATATCCTATACCAACAAGACATTCATCGACCTTCTTGTACCAGGCCCTTGAGGATTGCTTAAGACCGTAAATAGCTCGATTTAATTTAAGTCCTATGAGAATATAAGTCTTTTTGAGAATCTAATAAACATTCTGGTAATGCCATGTAAATTGTTTCCTCAAGGTCCCCGTTCAAGAATGCAGTAGTAACATCTAGATGTGTAACATCTAATTCAAGTTTGACAGATAATGCGAACAACAATCTCAAAGTTAAAGAAACACAAAGGTTCTAAGACTCTGGAAAACCGTTTGTGCACCAAGTGACAAGAATTTTCCCTGCCGACAAACAGTTCATGCACTTCTGACTTTAGAATTTCGCCTTAGCTTGAATTTTTTAGTACGCAATTTAAACCTGTATGCTGTGAGAAAGTGCATCAAATTTTTTCATAGAATCGCTTGCACTTGAAACACTTTTAGAATGGATTGTTTCGGAGAATTTGAACAATTCTTCAAATTTAAAAGTTAATTTTCAAGTTCTGTGAAAGATTTTTTCAAGTCCTGTTATTATTTCAGTTCTGTCATGCAACTAGCCTACAATGATATAATAACAGAACTTGAATAGGACTTTCACAGAACCCGAAAATAAACATTGAAATTTGATGAATTGTTCAAATTCTCCAAAACAACCGGTCCTCAGAGTTAATTTTTTGTTTGATTTCCCTCAAAAGGGGTCTGGTGTTCCAAAGGTAAAGCCACACTTGTCACAAGTCCATATTTTTATATCAATTCCACAATAATCAAAGAAAACAATAGTACTATGTCCACACCTGCTACAGCTGCTCAAACTTTAAAACTGCTCTACTGAACGATTCATCTCCATTGACTTGGCACTTTTGTGCTAAAAGGGTAGATATCCAAATTTTAATGTTGGAGAAATTAATAATCTTATTTGAATACTTTCCATTTTTTTCTAATATTATGCTATAAAACTTTGAAATTTATATCTAAAACCGTATTTTAAAGTTTATGCAACAATGAACATATTTTAGCTTTCAAAACTTCAATACGTATCTCAAAAATGTGGGTTGGGGTTTGGTGGCTTTTGACTAACGTAAGCTGAAACTAGTGCTTAGGACAGTAGTGCTCGTTAGTATAAAGAGTAGCAAAATAAAACCAAAATTAAAAAAAGATTAAAATGAAATATTTCAAAAAAGTAAGATAATTGTACAAAAATACTACCTGACGCGTACCCTGCATTTCTAGACTATTATCTACATTCTATAAATTTAGTATAATATGCATGTATTATCAGAGATGTGCAAAATGGATACCCAAAACCATTTGAAATGTAAAATGGAAATGGGTCAAAACTTTTCCATTTGAAAATGCACAATGCAAAATGGTTTTTAGAAAAGCATTTCAAATGCAAAATGCAAAATACCTATTTTCAAAATGCATTGAAAATGCAAAATGGTTTCTCAGGTCAAACAATCAAAATAAATAGAATTTTAAACAATTTTGTAATTTAATAATGGACATCAATGTAGAACAAAGATATTACATGATGGTAAATCCAAAAACACAACGACTACAGATTATGAAACCACAAAAAATTTGCGCAGGACTAATGTTGCCAACGTAAAAACATAGAAACTGCTATCTGACATTTAATATTACAGCGTCATGGCCCCATGTTCAGTATTTGAATCAGTATTTTTTGTAATTGTATCACTCAATTGCCAGGGCTCCTACCAGGGAGCAACTTGACAAATGTAAATTATCTCTCATTGCGAGGTTGAGGACCGACTGATATTTGGGGCTTATGAAAAATAGATGAGTGAAGAAAGTAGGAAGAATGTTGCAAAAAAGCATTTAAAATGGAAAATGCATTGAGAAAAGCATTTAAAATGCAAAATGCAAAATGGTTTTTAGAAAAGCATTTAAAATGCAAAATGGAAAATACCCATTTTGCATTTCCATTTGAAATGGATTTATTTGAAATAAAGCACATCTCTGTGTATTATACATATAAACCTTCCGGAAGAAGTTCTCTAAATGAAAGTGAAAATCGATAGATAGGGAGAACTAAGCGCACAAACAGACAGACATGGATAGCGACTTTGTTTTATATTATTTAAAGATGAAAAACAGTTTTAAAAAAATTCAAAGTTATATAAATAATAGTATTTTGCAGATATGTATATATGCTTGCTCATTAGGCCAACTTTAAGAAGAGGATCATGGAAAGGCTATGCGTGCAGTACAGAGATGTGCTTTATTTCAAATAAATCCATTTCAAATGGAAATGCAAAATGCAAAATGGGTATTTTCCATTTTAAATGCTTTTCTAAAAACCATTTTGCATTTTAAATGCTTTTCTCAATGCATTTTCCATTTTAAATGCTTTTTTGCAACATTCTTCCTACTATCTCCACTCATCTTTTTTTTCTTCTAAGCCGCAAATATCAGTCGGTCCTCAACATCGCTATGAGAGATAATTTCCATTTGTCAAGTTGCTCCCCGGTAGGAGCCCTGGCAATTGAGTGATACCATTACAAAAAATACTGATTCAAATAGGTACTGAACATGGGGCAATGACGCTGTAATATTAAATGTTATTAAATGTCCTGCACAAATTTTTTGTGGTTTCATAATCTGTATTTGATTTATGGTCGTTGTGCTTTTGGATTTACCATCATGTAATATGTTTGTTCCACATTGATGTCCATTATTAAATGGCAAAATTGTTTAAAAATTCTATAATTATTTTAATTGTTTGACCTGAGAAACCATTTTGCATTTTCAATGCATTTTGAAAATAGGTATTTTGCATTTTGCATTTTAAATGCTTTTCTAAAACCCATTTTGCATTTTGCATTTTCAAATGGAAAAGTTTTGACCCATTTCCATTTTGCATTTCAAATGGTTTTGGGTACCCATTTTGCACATCTCTGGTGCAGTATAACAATGCCTACCGTATGATGTTTGGCCTTCCCGATACTGCAGTGCTTCCAATAAGCTCACGGAAGGGCGAGTACCAGGTTTTGCAGCGTAGCAGATTTAAGGGAGAGGACAAACAACTCCAAAAATGTCCTTATCATGGAATCCTGCCACACTGGAAAAGTTGTTGGGCCTGTCAATTTTTTTTCTTCTTATTATTGTATATGCTTTATTGGATTACTGATTCTTATTATTATTAGTAAGAGGTAGTAAAATCGAATGTGCATGGTAAATATCATGTCGTTGATACACGAGTTATAAGAAATAAGTTCACAAATTAATACCAAGTATCACAAGTTCTGATTCAATTGGATATCTAAGCTACAAATCGCTTAAAATTGTAAATGCAACACTGCTAGAAATCCATATAAAAATACATTTTTCTATTATTTATATTTGCTAAATACCTTATAACGAACATATTACATTTTTTATTATTAACATATTACATGCTGTATAAATGAGATCCCTGAGGCTTATATGTGGTAAAACCATGTGTGATCGTGTGAGAAATATGGAGATCCCTAAAGAGTGCAAGGCTGATGTAAGCGTAATGAGTAAGATCAAGAAAGGGACGCTTAGATGGTATGGGCATGTAGAGCAAATGAGCGAATAAAAGGAGTGAAAGGAGAATAAACGATACAAATGTGAATGATAGCAGAAGTCGGAGACGCCTGAGGAAGACATGGCACGACCAAGCGAATCAGATACTTGAGTCGGGCCATGTCAAGAGTTAGAATATTAGAAGAGTATGTATGAATGTGAATGAGGTAAGGAGTGTGTGCCAAGACCGAGTTGTTTGGCCGTCTGTCCTCTCTGCCTACCCCTGCGGCGAAACGGCGTAATGGTTAGTTAGTTACTTTTTCCAGTTAGAGCCTAGAATTATGAGAAAGGAACGAAACAACAGAGCAAAAATGAAGCGAATGGCGCGAAATGCCATATGTGGTTGCTTCGTTCCTTTCCTATAATTCGAGGCACGGCTCGCGTTTCGGCTCGCAAATATATACGAATCATTAGAGACCCATCTTAATTGTGTAGGTAGAAAAGACATACTTCAGCAATTATGTTTCTTTTTACATGAGCAAATTTCCTGTTAGCGGGGTCGGTCCTATGTAGGCGCAATTGGAGCAGTCCACTCTGGGCGCTAACTTGCCAAGGCGCTAAGGAGCCAAGACGCTGATTATAACATAATAACTAATAACTAACACAGCGCCATTGAGGTTTTTACTAGCGCCAGGCGGCGTTTAGTTCAGGGCTAGCACCGCCTGTAAAATAATGAAACACATGAAAATATCCCAGTTCTAGAACCATACTACCTATATGGTACACGGGTAGTTATAATGTGCTAGAACACAGCACATTATATGGCAACAAGATTATTTTATTTTACTTATAAATAAACCGTTAATTCCTAAATGTTACTTTATTATCAATCAATAATAGATTTAGGACCGCTTGCAATTCACATAAATCAAATAATAGAATCAAAGGAAGACAACTACTACATCGAATTGTATGTTTTGTCTCAGAGATGTTTTTTATATTTAGGAAAAATAATCTGCTTTCTAAAGCTATGTTAGATACTCCAATCCAAACAATAGGGTATTTTCACTTTTTTTATGATAGAAAAAAATTACGAAATAATCTTTATTTTTATTTTGACGAATAAATTTTCTATAACGATTTAAATGTGACATTTTCGGTTTACCGCCAAAATAACAAGTTTGTTTTTATTAGCGAATTCGGCGGCAGTCTTACTAGAAATTGGCGGTTCTATGTCACAGTGAAGTTGTAGCCAGTTGGAACCTTTTCGAAATGTTGCGGTTTAGGCGCTAACGGCGTTCGTAGTGTGTGAAAATATCGCACTAAAATGTTTTGAGTTTAATAAGTAATAACTATGCAAAAGTCAGTACGAAGAAAAATCCTTCCTAATAGTTGGAAGTCTGTCCAAAGGTGGACAATGAGAAACTTGTTCGAATGGCTACAACACATTGATGTATTTTAGGCTATGCTACAACCCAAAGCTTTTTAACCCAAGAGTTCATTACTGAAAACTTGGAATCAGTTAAATAGTGTCCACATAAGAAGTTACAAAGGTGCACGTTGCATTGTTTCATTGCCTCGGTCTTTAAATTTTAAATCGCATTTGTCACGGATGAAATGTTTTGTTTACATCTCGAATATTTTGATCATAAATCAACTATCATTTTGATTTTGATATCTGCGTGCCGTGTATTTTATCTGCGCCTGACGGTCAATCGTCTATGGTGAACTTTTTTCTACGGAAAAAATAATTATCCGAGTAGGTTCCCGTTGCATTTGTGAACAGTTGGTAGCTTGTGTTTGGGTTCATAACGGAACAGGTGCATAAATATTCATCAACATGGCCACGGCGGATGATGTTTAGTTGAATAGTGTGTTGATTTTCTTTGATAAATGTTTTTTTCGGTCGTTATTCGCGATGTTAAGTGATTTCGAAAATGTGTCTTTCTGTGCTGCAGGCATATCGGGATGCCATGTAGGAATGTTCACACAATCAGGTCAGTTATTATGTATTTCTCATTGTAACATGTTTGTTTACGATCAACTGTCACAGTTTCGGGGTGAAGTTTTTTAGTTTTATATAAAACTAGCAAATCCTGAGTTGCTAATTGCTCAATAAAACTATAAATGCGTTGTATTTGTGTGTCTTGGAGCCGATTCCGAATCGATTTGTTGACAGTATATTGAGTGTGAGCCAAATCTAATATTACCTTCCTGCATTCTGACACAACATAAGTCATGTATAATGTGTATAATTTTTATTGTCTTGCTCCAAATAATGATTACTCTATTCTTGGAATTCTGAGTCATTGGATAAAACCAAAGGGCTAACATTTCCGAATGAGTGTTTTCCTCTGCAATTACACTTTATGTAATAGTCATAGGTACCTACTAAACCATTTCTAATAATATATTTTGTGGGTCAATTTATCCAAATGCGCAAATTTGTAAATTTGTCACTGTTTTGTAAATATTCCGTGTATAATTTATAGATTTCTTGAATTGAATATGGTTTATACATTTTTAAATTTTAAAGTATGTGTCAATGCTTAAAACTTTTGGGTATGCTTACTATACATTATTTTGCTCAAAATGTAAGTACTACTTTTGACAGGAACTAATTAACCTGAAAACAAAGGCGTTACGCTTAACTGTTTCAGATTTGTCATCTATAACAAGCCTAGCGTAACAAATTAACCTCTAAATTAAAATATACGAGTTTGCCATCTTTTACCTTCTGCCAATAATTTCCTTGTAATTAGATATCCCTTCTTATCTCTTATCATTGAAAACTTGTATGGATTATACTTTTTATTTATCTTCATTCTAGATTTGACGCCAGAGCAACAGAAAATGTTGATCGACATTAGAAGGAGGAAGACAGAGTTACTTCTTGAAATACAGGTAGGCTTTCAACAAATTAAAACTGATGTGATTTGTACACTTTTTTTGTATGTACAATATGCTATTATGATCTTAGGCTCTTGAAAATCCTTTAACCCTTTTACCCTCAAGGATTTATTAGATATGTACTCTACATTATATCACCTCGGTGAATATTAATATTATCATGGTATTGTTTGCAACGATTTGCAAAATTTCTTACCACCCCCAATATACAATAACATAAATATATCTTTTGTTGAAATCCTTTCATATTCTTTATATTTATACTGTTTTTACAGATGTTCCCACTTATGTGAGAACAATCCAGCTAGTTACTCCGTTAATACACATACAATTACAAAAATCTACTCAGGCATAGGATACATTAATTAGCGTATGTCTAAATAAAAAATCAAAATTTATAATACATAATTATATAAAAGCTTGCTCAAATGACAAATATTATAAAGACACACAAGTAAAACATAATATTATAATTAGCGCAACATACTTTTTAGGAACAGAAGAAAACTTTCTCTGAATCTCTATAAATTATCGACGAAAATGTCTACTTCAGCACACTCTACCTTATTATATAGTCGACACATTTGGGTCAGAACACTAACATATTAATTTTATATTCAGGTGAAACATGCTATGGCGTCTTAAACAATGAGAATTGGGAATGCTTATTTGAGTATTGCTAAGACATATAGAAAGTTACTTCCAACTCCCCATAATCTAAAATTTGCTAGAAACGGTAGGGTTTTGTTACAAATAAAAATGCTTGGTACTAACTTGCGTGTTTATTGATCACAAAACTATCAACTGAATGAACAACATAAATAAATTATGCAATGTTAGCTAATCGTAGTCTTGCACGGAGTGCCGCTCTAAACCGCATCTCTCCTCACCTTTGGTCTCCTAGATGGTGGCAGATCAATACTCCACAGACATAATGCAGTATCAAGATGACCGTGAATTATTTTGTGTAAACATATTAGATCAGTCAATTGCCTACTAATTTTAAGTTAATTCATTTTAAGGTATTCAAGACGTACGTCGTGAGATCTAGGTTGGTCATATATATTTATAATACCGTCATGGTTACACATTTACCAAATTTAGTTCAATTTTTGTGCCAATCGGAGACAGTAAATGTAGGTCAACCAGTTGAAGTATCTTAATATTGAATTCTAAAGTGATGGCCATCGAAACGGAGAGACCCAAAGTTTCTACTTTGGCACTGTTCTTAGTGCGACGAATTAAGTTTTATATCCCTTGTGTGACTCGGAAAGCAAACTTTGTGTCAAAATCAAGTCAGCAGTGTTTAAGTCTGTGTAGCATCCCACTGTTATTGAAGTCTTATCTGGTTGATTAACGAGAGAGTTTTGCCAAAATGGTTCGGTTGTTGGAGTCACCACCATAAGAATGAGTGAGAAGCTCTTCTATTTGAGAAATATCATATCCTAGATATTAGTTTGAGGTGCTATTCACAGAAGGCACTTGTAGCAATAAGGTCGAGCTGTCGATAATACAGGAATTCAGGGATAGATAATTATATTACTACCTAGGTCAGGGGCCCAGAATTATTATTACCGCCTTCTATTAAGGACACTGGCCTGATGGCTGTCCAAGCTACATTATAATCTATCATAATAAAAGTCCACAGTGTATTGTTGATCTTGGAGTTTTTATTAAAGATTTGTTAGACACCGGGAGTTACAACTAGAAGTACTATTGTAGCATCAAACCCCTTCTGTTGTTTTTTAATATGTATAATGTAGTTGGACATTTCGGATACTTCCTAGGAAGGGGATCTTATCAAAAGACTTATTTTACCGAATGTGGGTAAAGCAAGAAATATGTGATAGTTCGAGTGTAGATAGATCATAGAGGTTATAGAGTTGTCCAACAGATGTCGGTAGTATATAAGGCCTCTCCTTTGTGGGTACCAAGGTCATGTAAAGTAAAAAAGTAACATTCCATCCACTCTGCTAACTCCTTTGTACAATTTTTTTTTAAATGTCTGAACACTGCACAAGAGTTCTAACGGCCTAGAGCCAGTGGTTCCTTAGACAAATAACTGTGCAGGCGCAATTGGAGCAGTCCGCTCCGGGCGTCGACTTGCCAAAGCGCCAAGAAGTCAAGGAGCCAAGGCGCTGATAATAACATGACACCTAACTCAGCGCCCTTGAGAATTTTATTAGCACCAGGCGCCGTTTGGCTTTGGGCCGGCCCTGTACATATACATTATACCAGAGTCACTGTAGAATTGTAGATAATACTAGAGTCACTGTAGCTACAGTCAGTCGTGTGTCCTTGTAGAATTCCCGTCTAGCCAAAGGTGGAGGAAGAATACCAGTTTATGGTGACCAGTGACGCACTTCGCCTTACCGTAACTACACACTGTGCGTTTCGCTCTGACATGACCGCGTAAATTACTGCCTGCTACCTTTGCATGACTGCGAGTTCAGAATGATAATTAATCTAGAATGCAAGTTTATTTTGCTGAAAATTTCGCTTGTGGGGCTTTTCCGTGTTTTTGTGATTTAACTAATTTTCCACTCCCTTATTTCTTTACTTATTTTAGTCGCGTAGGTTTAGGACACAGTTTCACACTGGCTTCGAGATTATTGGGGAATTCGGACTAATGTGTTGAATTTTCAGTTTTAATTTTTTTTTTTATCTATGCAGTTGAATTAGTTAGACGTTATTTTGGTCTTTCCTAATACTTATTATTATTAAAAAATATATAAATTGTGTAATACACAATTCAAAATGATAATAGCGATATTTTGAATTTATTTTAAACTTGTAAATGCTCATAATATGTCTCCAAATCATGGTTGGATGGCATAGAACTGTCTTGCACAATAATAATGTTTGGATGATTTGTATTTCGCCGTTTTTGTGCAAAATCATCTCAACGGTGCTGTACAAATATATAATACATTTCAACAATGATCTATGTTATTACTAACAATATATTCAAATAATATACAGTACCATACTTACATGGTAGGTCACTTGAGATCAAATTGAAAAACCACTTAAATAAAATTAAAGAAACATTCTTTTGTGGTTTTTTTGTTTTCTTGTAGGTTTTTGACTTTCAAAGAGGGCCCCAAAACTCACTGTGCTCACTTCCCCTTCACGAATTAAAATGGCCCTTAGGATCAGTTAAACGGACGCAATATAAAAAGAAGAAACGCTGTTAGGTTAGGTTAATACGGACACGAACAAACATAAGGCATTGTGAGCATCTCATTACAGTCACGCAATTTTTTTTTACTTTTATGTATTTTCGATTGTATTTTGCGCCTGTATAACGTTTACGTATCCACCGATTTTTTCTTCGTCAGACGCCTAATATATTATCAATATTTATTTTGGATGTAGTATTTCAGTGTGCTTAGAGAAATTCTGCGTCAGTAATGACGTACTTGAGATTGTAATGTGTATTTTTATTGATAACGGTAATGTTTCAAAATACCAACATTTTTTGGGTGCTAAAATTAAAATTGATGATAAGATGGTTTGATGCTATCTTTTCCATACATTTCTGTGTGGCGTGGAAACTTGGAAACTAAACCATATTAATATATATCTATTTAAATCATTGAGGCTTATAGATAGTGCCAGCTTTGGCGTTCGAAGATATCACGGGCATCCGTCGGTTACAAGTGCTCCCCGGGCACAGGTCTCCAGCGATAACTTCAAAGATATTTCATAAGTCGTACTGGAAAATATAGGGAAAGCAATGGTAAAACCTTTCATCGGTAAATAGGATTTTACCATAATCAGTAGTCTTGTATACTGACTTATTAATGTTAAAAACTCGTGGGATATTTGCCATGTGGCGCGCGGCGGCCGGTCACCTTCTACTCGTTTTTTGAGTGCTTTCGCGTTCGAAAGTATTCGGGCGACATCGACAGCCGCCACACACCCCTTCCTACTCCCCGCACGGGAACAATATTTCACACTGATATTGCAAGGAATGTAGAGTCTATTTATATACAACTCAATGGTATGTGCTGTTGTGTCTGGGACTCAAACCGATATCTGAATGTTGATTTGGTGTTCTCCTTCCGGGAACATCGCCAGATGTCATTTTTTTTTTTTTTTTTTTTTAAAAAGAAAGACAAACATTCCCAGGTTACGAATAACCCAACAATGTTTGAAAATCTCCTACTACCACCACAGTAAGCCGAAAATGTTGCTTGTGTTGTGATGGAGGACTTAGCCAGCCGAGGAATCGAACACGCGACGCTCGGGTGAGACCCAAGCGCTATGCCCACTCAACCACTGACCGGTCATTTAGGTGTCCGATTTACACTGCAACTGCACTCACAATTAAAAAAAAATATATATAATCCGGTTGGGACCTTCTAACTTTACATTTAATTAATTTTATATTTATTCGGCTCGCAATTGAAGATGTCCACTTTGATACCATGCTTTTGTAATTATTATACAGCCCGTTCAAGCGAGAATTTTGTTTATTGTTTTTTTTTTACATTGATCCACTTTGAATAGGACAGAATAGCGTGTGGAGCGCATCTATTTAGTGATTATAATTGTGTTTTAATAAAAAAAATATTATTTGTTTTCCCTTCCAAGGCTTTCGAACCATCAACCTATGGACATATGGTATCATGCTTAGGTTTATGAGAAAGACAGACATATTACAACGGAGCTATCAGCGGTATTCTTTTACCAATGTGATTACTCGGCATTATAATGTGCCTATTCCACTGCCCAGGACGGTGATGTTCTTGTGTGTTGTGTGTTATATAATATTATAAAGTAACTGTAATGTTTGTGTGTCTGTATCTGTATATAATGTAAGCAAGTGATGCCGTCCGGTCTATTTATTAGAGTTATTACAACAACTGCTATATTAGTTCAGAGTCGGCCCCACCTCAGCTTGAAGGCCATGCTACTTGCCAGTACTACGTCTTATGAAGTTATTATAATATACTAGATCAGTAGCGTAGCAAAAAAAAATCTAGCCCTCGGGAAATTCGGGCAATTTTTAATTCGGCCTTCCAACGCTTTTCACAGCGCTTTTTTCTATCTACTCTTATCTACTTTCTATCTAAGGTGGTGGAACGTGTGATCAAACGACAAACTGCTCACATACCTCGAAAATAACAAAATTATTAACAACCGTCAATACGAATTTAGGCGGAACCGCTCGTGCGGTGATCTTCTCGCGTATGTGACGCCTGTTTATGGGCGGTGCCTGGAACGTTACGGTGAGACCCAATCGGTTGCACTGGACATTTCCAAGGCTTTTGACCGGGTTTGGCACCCAGGACTTCTCAACAAATTGCCTTCTTACGGACTTCCCGCATCCTTATGTACGTGGATTGCTGACTTCTTGAGGGAAAGGTCGATTCAGACGGTTGTCCCACAGGGTTCGGTTCTGTCTCCGACTTTGATTTTGTTGCACATCAATGACCTTTTGCCGTGTGCACCAATTCACTGTTACGCGGACGACAGTACAGTCCATGATAGCTTTTTGTTTGACAAGCCCCCAAAGGATACACAAACTCCAACAGCTTAAAGGGCTTTGAAGCAGAGAATGGACAGTTACCTCAAGAGGGTTTTCTCTTGGGGTAAGAATAACTTCGTCGAATTTAAGGTTTCAAAGACCCAATCATGTCGGATTATATCTAAAAGGGATCGAAATGATAATCTAGTCTCCTTCAATGGAAGCAATATTCCCAACGTGCCTTCCATTGATATGCTTGGTGTAACTGTAAGTGACCAGCTCAGGCACAAAGGCTCCATCGAAGCCAAAGTCAAGCTCTCCTCACAGAAGCTGGGTGTACTGTACAGGGCCCGCCGATACTGTAGATAGTACGCAACTGCTGACCCTGTACAAATCGCAAGTGCGCCCCACTGTTGCATTTGGCAGCCACCTCTGGTCCGGAGCCCCAAAATACCTGAAAAAACCCTTAACTCTGTGCAGAAACGGACGGTCCATTTGATAAATTCCCCTATCTTAACAGGCGGATTGCAATTTTTAGAGCACAGGCGTCAGGTAGGTATGCTGTCCTTGCTCTACCGGTATTATAATGGAAGATGCTCCGAGGAACTAGCGTCATTGATCCCTTTGACACCGGTGTATAATCGGGCCAACAACATTTGTACACGGTTGACATTTGTCACTCTCGACAAAAATTCGATTTATGTTAAAGTGCTAAAAGAATAGTGGATCGATCTGAGAAGAGACAGAATACGGTGTGAAATATGACGCAGTTGTTTGCGACACCTCGCGGCTCGGAGAAAGGGAATTTATTTTCCTCTCTGCCTAATGAACACCTGTGATTCCCGATGCAGGTCGGGTTCTAGCGGCAGTTTGTCTTCGGATGATGGTTTAGTGGGGCCACACTATGGTGATTTGCACTACAATACAGTGTGTATCAAATCACAAACACCTTAGAACAATAATATCTCTCTGCGAATTTCACTTGAGATGATTATGCACTTTCTACGGCGGTTACGGCCATGCACGACCGATACAGTATGCAGGAACTACATGAAGGATGAGTTCAGAATCGCTTGCGCTAAATATTGCTTTAGAAAATACTATTTAATGTACGCAACTTCTCTGATGGCTTTGGAATAAATTATATTCGCGTAATGTTTTCTCAACGTCACGGACGTCACTACCTCCAGTCAAGTGGTTTCATACTAAATTTCTATTTGAAGTTTATTTAATCAAAACCATGGCCCCTGTTATACACTGACTCCGAGCAGCTTACATTATATCTGCCACGCCACTGGATTAATTCCTAACTTACGAGCTTCTGCCCCCTTCTGTCTTATGACATCAGCCTAATGTATGTTCAGTTGGTGATGTAAATGCACATTATTTTATTTGTAGGAAGCCGACTGCGAACTTATTGAAGGTTGATTAAATGATTTAATTGCATTGACTTATCTGTGCATTATTATTAATTTATTACGAACTGGCAATGCTGTCTGTTTATGTATAATGTGTTAGTATTAAACCTTCAGAAAGGACATTGTAATGATCAATTTATTTACCGTGAAATAAAAACAGATTTTTGTTAAATATGATTTAAGATTTTCACGGCAAAAAGTATTTTTGTTATTTGTTTTTGGGGTGTTATGCCGTGTTGCGCTAACTCCTTCTTTAGCCAACGTTTCGGACACTGCAATGCTGTCCGAAACGTTGGCTAAAGAAGGAGTTAGCGCAATACGGCATAACACCCCAAAAACAAATAACAAAAAGATTTTTTGTTGGTTATTTCAATGTTCGCTTCGTTCCTGCAAGGTTCATTTTACGTTGTAGTAGTAATTGAGCGGGAATATTTAAGTTCCAGAATGGTAGATATTATCATCAGTATTGCTCTGGTCAACGACTACCGAAACGAGAACCGAAACGTTATTTGAAAAGGCATAAACCATGGTTTGTGACCAGATCTGAAAAGATAGGTACTTCCCCACCTTCCTCCTCCGGATTGCCTCCCCTCTGCTTGCATCATACCCCATTTTGGGGATGTCATATTCCCACTGGCTCCGGGCAGTTTGGACTCTTGTGCCTCTATGTATAATTTATTTGTGATTGTGTAATTTTTTTAAATATGTTATCGATTTTTTTATTTTTTTTATTAGACTATGTCATATTTTTGGATGATGTGTTGAGGATCTTATTTAAGTAAAGGAAGGAGATGAAGTACTGGGAAGGTAAAAAGAATGAGGTTTGGGTAGGAATCTACCGATCAGTGTGTCCAGGAGTGACGAACATATGAATATATCCCTCGTACTGCGGTGCAAGATGATGGGTCGAGATACCAGTTGGAAAGGTCAAAGGGTCTCCCCAAACCAGCCTCTCCCGATCTGGTAAACCACGCAGTTTGTGGACAGGCGCATCCAGAATACAACTCACCCAATGAACCCGGGAACCCCTGCTAAATCACCAAACGTTGCGAACCACTTTGAGCGACCCTTTTTTTATATAAAAATATATTTCTTTTATACACGGTGTCCGGAAACTCGTAGTACAAGCGGGAAACTGGAGAATCTACACCACATGGGGAACCCAAAAAAACAAATATGAAAATAGACTACAATAGCAGTTACTAAATTAGATACACAGTAAATGTAAATAAATTAAAGACCTCTATGACAGAGGTGTTGGTTATCCAATAAATGTTTCAAATTCTGTTATGAATTTAATTTGTTTTACATCCTGTCTTATTCCTATTAAATTAGAATATTATTGTTTTGGTTTTACGTAAGTCTGTTAATTTCTCATCACAAGTAGGAAATCTAACACTTATTGAATTTTAAAATTTGAATGTAATAAAAATTACAAAATTCAACTCACAGATTAATAGAAAAAATAATTTAAAATTAAACAATAACTTTGTAAACATCACTTATAGGTAAATACTTAATGCCTTCATATGAAGAAAGAAAAAAATAATATATTGCATGGTTTGGTAGCATTATTACAAGTATTGTAATAATGCTACCTTAACACTTTACAATTCGATATTCATTACCTGGAAAGTTGAGGAATGGATTGATCCCCAGCACAGGTATTCAACTATTTTTTTTTCTATTCACCTTTCCCATGATTTCGCCTACAAGTATCTTTTATATCTATTTCATATCGGGTATTATCAGAACCTAGATCACAAGGCCGGGACACTCATTCAAAGCAGCCTCCTAACTTGTATGGGATTTTACAAAAAAAATCTTTTTTTTTCAATTTATTTTTGTTTATTAAAACATCTTGAAATATTTTAGTTAATTTAATAAAACAAATAAAAATAAGTTTTTTTGAGGTTCCCATACAAGTTAGGAGGCTGATTTGATTCAGTATCCCGGCCTTGTTATATTATACTCCCACGATCTCAGAATTACAGTAAATCATTTATATTTCGACTACCAGTCTTAAAAGGGGGCAGTTTTTTAGGGCAACCCAAATATCAGGTAGAAATTCGACTTTAGAGCTTAGCTTCTTTCTTATTTTGGGGTCTTAGAATTTCTTAGTATGTACTTTAAACAAAAACATCATTAAAATACACTTGACTCTGTCACTAAAAACCTTGCTTATTCTTGAAGTTAAAGCTTTCATAACTTTAACACTTGCTGCCATAAGATATTTATTATAATTTAAGACTACGCAGAAAACTATTACGTAATTTTTTTCAAAAACGAGCAGTTGATTTTGTAAAACTACTTCTCCCTTTTCTTTACATCTATTTTTGTCTTTTTTGCGATGAAGTACCTTTTTTAATTTTTTTGTGAAACCGCTCAAGAGTCCCAACTATTTGGAGCCAGTAAGACTATGGCATCCCCAATTGTCGTACGTTATGAGGCTAGAGATAGTGGGGAGGAGAGAGGAAGGTGTGGAAGTACCTGGACCAGACCACCATTCAGAATTGAAACGTTGCTTGAAATGACTTTAACCGTGTTTGGTGACCAAATCTGAATAGCCAGGTACTTCACCACCTTCCTCTTCCCCATCCTCTACCCCTCTCCATTAACTTCACAACATATCTCAATTGGGGATGCCATTGTCTGCAATCGTCTGCAGTCTCATTGGCTGCAGACGATTGGGAACAGTTGGGACTCTTGTGGGGTATTCACATTTAACAAAAATGTACCGTTGAAATTTAAAGAGGCAAAAATAATTTTTCTTTGCCAATAATCTTTTAGAATATTAAAAAAAACACCAAAAAAGCTGAAACATAAACTGAAAAACTGCAGAATTTCGCGCAAAATTCTTGTTTTCAAATGTGGTGCGCAATTTTCCCGCTAGGTGGCGCTAGTGTCGACACTGCGTTTATCACTGAAATTTCAGTTAGTTGCCGCCAGGCCTTCTCTCCGGCAGGGCTGCGCTCGTTCTCTCCGCGTTTTCAGCGATCGCTGTTCGCGCCTTGTTTACAAGGAGTCGAATTCACAATAATACTTATTATTGTTTACGAATGCTTCGTCACCAGTGAAAAACTCGTATTAAATGAGGTATTTTATGTGAATTGTGCCCGTTTACAGTCCGGTTTTGTGGTATCCTGTTAGTTTTATGTGAAAGGGTATTTTTTAATATTGAATTCCGATGAAATCATTTGGAATTTTCCCTGTGTTATGATTTTGACCGGATAGTGCAATAATTAGTCTTCGATGAAAAGTTTTCAAGCAATGTTTGGATAAGGTTCTTAGTACTGACATATTTTAAATGTTTTTTTTTCAGCTACCTTTGTACTTACTGCCAATAACATTTAAGGATGTGACGATTTTTTCACACTTTATTGCGTGTATCATGCAAATTATTATCCTAACAGTATTATCACAATCACATTGCCAAAAATATATTTAATATATGTTAATCAATTTAACAAATAAACGCTTGGAAGTGCGCATTTCGCAATATTGGCATAATCAGAACCAAACTATGTATTATCATTTTAACGTCTTTTGTGATGCCCCCTTTTATAAAAATTGTAATTTTATTCGTGAGGTTAATTGCTCTTTTTCTAATTAAATTAATTATGTTTAATTTAAATTATCTTATTATGGCACCTGATTATTGCAACTAATTGGGATGTTATATTGTTTTCATTTGTCCTGATTGTAACTTGGTACCAGCTTGTACCATGCGCCTTGATTATGGTCCAGATGTATGGGTTTTTCTTTTTAATTATTATTATTTATTCTATGGATTGTTTTCCTTTTATATGACTACTAGGCCAAACGCGTATTCGAATTGGTCGTTTTTTCGACTCATTGTGCTTACTCTGCTCGAACCTGTCGTCTTCTGTGCTTCTTCACTATCTTCAAGATGAGACCTCAGGTTCTCCGGTACAGAGAATCTGTATATATTTTTTAAAGTTTATGTAGGTACAGTAGTCCCTGAGAGGGGTCGTAGGTACGTCGCATAGACGAAACATCTTCCTTCTCACAAGTCTTGAATGAAAATGAAAAAGACAGAAGATACCAGAACAATGACATCACGTACGACCTCTCTCTAAGAATAATTTATTAGTTAAATTTCTCAAAATTTAATAATGTTAACCGTTTTTTGTCAATTGTTCCGGATTGCCTATAAAATTTTTATTTCTCCTTGTTTTATCGATCTCCCGAATTGAATAGTGATAATAATTGTAGATAATAATAATATTTGGATGATTTGTATAGCGCCGTTTTTGTGCAAAATCACCTCAAGGACGCTATATTGATGCTTTTCAGCAATAAATAGTAAAAATATTATTGTTTTCTTTATTATTCTATTATGCATTTATATTGGTGACCGGGTATCTCATCAAAATGACAATTCAACACGCCTACAAAAAGTGACATGAAGTCATGAAAAGTGATTAAACAAAAACTAGATTAAATAGGTTACAAAGGTAACTGTTTAATTTAGTTGTTGTTTCATCATTTTAATGACTCTATCACTTTTGAAAGACGTTGAATTTTCATTTTGATGAAATATCATGGAACCTTTCATATTATGCTTCACAATTTTAACTTAGTATAGAAAATATTATACCTAGAAAGGTATGTACATAAATATATAAACCGAAAGTAACTACAGTACGTAGATATGAAGATATTTTAACACGGTAAATTAGCGCATTCTTTTTAATTACAATTTTTTAAAATTACAATTCTGCTGATTACGTATGCCCTATTACGATAGACATACATAATTTATGTAAGAACTAACAAAAAAAATATTTTGAAGAAACAAATAAAAAAATATACGGGAACATGACATATTATGATAAAAACATAATACATATTATCATAATATAAACCGTAATAGAAATAAAGATTAAACTGAATGATAAAAAGATATTTCAAAGAAAATAAAGATCAAAATATTAAAAGTAAGATTAAAATATATCAATTATTTTATATCACAAACTTGAACACAGGTTAATCATGGTACGTACTTATCTAGAAGTTTACATGTTTACGGTCATATTTCAATGTTTAAAAAAATATATAGATCGAATCAAGTCTTTAAAAAAAGCTCGTCTCGTTTCAAATATCCAATGTTGAATACGGATAGTAAAATGAGTTTTAGAATTAGTTGACTTTGTATCGGTATTGTATTGGTCCGCTTTATTATCTCATTTTAACCAAACATAGATATTATTTACTTTTTTTAAAGAAAGGCATTCCCGGGTTACGAATAACCTGACAATATTTGAAAATCTTTTACTTCCACCACAGTAAGCGGAACATTTTGCTTGTTTTATGGAGGACTTAGCCAGACGAGGAATTGAACACACTACGCCTGGTGGGACCCAAATGCGATGCCAACTCAGCCACCGTCCGGTCAATTGTTTAAGAGACAGCTACAAGCCAAAAATGTGTATATTCTTTGTATACCTTATACTGTAGGTAAAATGCATTAAAATCGCTTGATAAACGGAGTCTAGAATCGTTCGATTTCAAGCACAAAACTGTTTTTTTAATTCATTTTGTAAATAATTTTATAATAAAGCAAAAAAGTTAATCAAGTGAAACTGTCACAGATAATCTTAGCTATAATACTGTATTTTTAAAAACTTGTTTCACTTATGCGTTCATACATTTCTATTGAAAAAATATTTTTTTTGATAGTTTACATTTATATTTTTATACATTTATATTATTGAGTAATTTATTATTTTATTTGTATTCTACTCAAGCGAAACGATAGGAAAATCTTCAATTTATCTAAAGTATATTTTTTGGTAATCATAATGTACACCAATTCGTTATAAAGATTAATCAAAATAGTGATTTAGCATTAGACTTCGCCTTAATATAATTGTACAATTCAGAGCAGACGGTCGATTTGATAATTGAATTAATAATTATTGTAATGATGTTTTCTCCCAGCTTGGTTAAATGAAATGATAATTTGTTGGGCTAGTGCGGTCATGTGTTTGCGAAATGGTTGATAAGATACGATGAGCAACACTGACGCACAATTTCTGTTTACTTTGTTGATAAGTTCCTCCGTTTATTAACTATGCAAGCACCCACTGTTGACTTTTAGTTTTTTGCCAATTTTACAATAGGATAAACATAAAGATGCGTACATTGTAAAACAGAGTTTTCCAAACTTATTTATTGTTTGTTATTCAAAATCAACCCGTAACAAACAAAGTTTGTTTTTTTACTATAATACTACTACTAATTATTTTACTATAGTAAAATATTTTATATCGACTCGAGAGATTTATGTCATCTTATTACCATATTATTTAATTAATACCTTTCCTTGAAATATAAAGTCAACTGAGTAGTTACTTACTGTGTTAAAAAGTGAACGATTTAGTTGCCACTTATCACTGTACTTGTTACTGCCTTGTTACTGTCCTTATACTGCCCTTTATTTCCTATGGATCTCCGGCATCCGATGAGCTAGATCACTTGATTTAATCCAAATTAAATATTTATATCCTCACTAATAAACGTGTTTTAGATTTTACACAACTGAAAAATAAACATATGACATACCTTAATGGTTGTTTATCATTTGCGTAAAATTTAAATCAAGTTTATTAATAATGGAGAAAATGTGTATTTAGTACTTCCTACAAATAATTGTTATATTTTTAATCATTGATGAAGATATGATATTTTAATATAACTATAAACGAAATATGTGTGTCATCAGTTAGATATATTTTTAGTTTAGTAAACGTAATCGCTCAACTCAATCTACGAATACACCGAGAAAATATATACTACATACAAATAACACTCTGTTAAAATGTGGCACGTTATCAAGCTAGATTTCTTCGATTTCCCAAGTGAAATCTTAAACTACGATTTCTAGATTACTTTGAAAACTCTGTACAATCTATCTTCTGAATACGGCGTAGATCATTCTATTTTATGTGAATATCGCGTCTTCACACAAAATAGAATGATAATAGCACAGAAGACTTTAATTTCCCAGAACGAGTGGGTCCATGGCACCTCCGATTGTTGTAGTTTCTTAATTTACACTGTTAACTATCCCGCAGCCAAGTGGGGGAGTAGGTAGTACCCAAAATTACTATCCTCCTTATATTAGCTTTAATACTTGACATCATTTTATGTATTCTTGCGCTAATACATAATTATAATAATAATAATAATAACATGGCTTTATATAGCGCGGTGTAGTGTCATTTCTCTTCAAGTGCGCTAACTATAACAGACTTAAAAACGGTAATTCAGTATTAGTGGTCATGTTCTTAAAGTTATTCCTACAGTTTGCCTTACCCAATACAGATCTAATATTATAACACTAAATATACTGTTTATACAAAGTGATGACAAAACTTATAATAACAATAACAGCAGGACAGGACAAAACTAAAATATAATATAAAACAGGAGGCAGTTTGCAAATCTGGACTCTGTTAGTCTATTTCCAATGTGGCCAATATAGATTCAGGACGTTTATTTAAATACGTCCCTTTTGATTGACGAGCAATTTCCTCTGCGCGTAATAAGATTTTCCTAGGAGGTGGAGGGGTGGGGGTGAGTCGTCGTCGCGTCACTCACAATCAGATTTGTTTTGGCCTGCTCCCTCACCATGGCTGGACCCGCTAGATTAAATTAACCCTTTCCTTTCTGCGATCCTGTCCCTTATTCGACCATTTTTATTCACGAGACTTGATGAATTCGCATTGCGGAATATATTTCAAATTGTTCAAACCTAATATATCATTTTTATCTCGTTATGATGTTCTAATAAGGTTTAAATCATTTTCATCCTCACCTTTCTGCGATCCTGCCCTTCAACCATTAGCTGAAATCCCCGGCGTTGCCCGGGCTATACGCAGAGTTTTTAGAAATCAGATGTAGAAGGTAATAATGCTCTAATGTTTACCATATATTCTCATATAATAGATCAGGTGGGGACGCAGCATTAGCCACTGTGTATCTTTCAAATACTGAAAATTCTAAATTTAAAATTATTGCTGTTTTGTTTGTCTATGCATAACATCTGTTTTAAGTCCACTTGTATCCACAAGGTACCTACCCAGAACGGCCAGAACACAGAGTTTTTTGCTGCCCCTTATTTGTCCGTTTCCCTTTCACGGTCTGCTGCCCGTAGCTCTACTCTACAATGTGGATTTACAACAATAAGAATACCTCAGGGATCCCCGCAGGACTCGTTCTAAGGATTCATTGTTGGGCAGACAGAAAGGAGCGGTGATGCACTGCTAGGATATTGGATTCATCACAAAACCATGTGTTTTTGTTTTTTCGGGTCCTTTTCTTTCCCAACAGCGTTATTCTGTATTATTATGTTTCGGACGTGTGGTGTTCATAAATGTGTCATCGACATGAAACATGAGATAATGATAATATTATTATAGCCTTCCGCAGTTGGAATACGCTTTATTTTAATGAACGTCGGAAGTCAGCATTATAATAATGTGTACCAGATTTATTTTACCTACTTTGTAAAATAATCACATTTTGCATTTACTAATTGGTAGAATTGTTGTATTGGGTTACTTTTCATGGCGTAATTTTTATGATGTATTACTCGAATGTTAACACTTAATATTTAACGAGATTGTTAAATTGTCGTATTTTTCAAAAGATATTTATGAAAAGTCACGGACCGCCACGTACCTTAAACCCACTTGTTCAAAAACAATTTTTAAAAAAAATCTTTCACATGTCGACACTGGTCACTCGGCCAATTCCTCTAGCTGTCCAATTCCTAATGATTTTATATGTTTTTGTAGAAAAATAAAATCAAAAAAGTCACCGGACCTCCAAATTTCATTTACATTTTGTACTCCAAATATTTTTTTGTTTTATATTACCTCCACACAGGAGGCCCTGAAGAAAATAATTTCCCTCAGGGCCTATGTCATCTTTGGGGATGCTGTGTGGGGGGTCTTTTTGTGGAGAGGAAGGAGTGAACATGGTCTCTTGAAGAGTCCCATGTTGTAGGAGGGAGGAAACACAGAGGCCGGCAGTTCGTTCCACAGCCGAGCTGTTGAACTTATTAAGAACGAATCGTAGAAGCGACCCGAGCGATGTGACAAATGTCAACCGTGATATCAGTAATCACTGGTTAAAGTAAGTTAAGTAAGTCCCCTAACACCGTGTATGAATGTGGACGAAACAAGAACTGTCCGCCAGGAGTTCTTGGATCTTCCTCTCTGCTTTGCTCTATTTATATAGTAATAGACTGTAATAACATCTATTGAATAATTTAAACGCGTACTCGATTCTGCCACCACTTGTATCACAAAAATTGTTTTAATTCGTGCGTAACGATTCTGTGTTTTTATTCTCCGTTGCTTTTATGTACAACCGGACTTATGAATTATAGCTTTTTTCATATCCGTCCTGTGGCTGCCCGTCCACCCGTGACACCCCTTTCCGCTCCTCCCACTCCACCCACTCACCCTGCGATTATACCACAGATCCTATTCTGTTATTCACTACCCTACTGCCTGTAAACCTACTGACGGTAAAACGCTTGAACCGTGAACTCGACCTTAGGGACAGTTTTTTCATAGAACTTCAGAAATTCATCAAATTTCAAGGTTAATTCAAGTTCTGTTATTAGACCATTATGAGCCAGTTCTTTCGCAGAACTTGAATATTAACTTTGAAAATTGATGTATTGTTCAAGTTCTGTGAAACAACTCTGACCCTTACATGGAGGAAAATGAGTATTGCTAATTTATTAATTCATTATTGGTGATCGGTTAGAAACGGGATTGCAGGCCTTAAACGAATGAATTAACGGATTTCACGCTGATATTTAATTTAATTTGAATACATGTAAAGGCCTACAATCCCGTTTTTAACCAGATTACCAATAATTCGAAGAGATTTTTTAATACATTAGCAATACTCATTTTAGTCCATGCAGTGTCGGTGGCAATGTATAATAATGAAACTAAATTGAGCTCGAATGCCAAACGTGAACAAAAAATACTTGGTTCGTTATTATTGCGTATTTTTTTAACCAATACTTTGTAATTGTTCAAATCATAAACGTCGAAATTACACGTGAAATTAGATTATTATGTGCTTGAGAACGAACGTAATGCAGCTGATGCATCGGCCAAAGTTTGGTGGCTGGTTGTGGGCATAAATTATTATGAGGCACTTTCTGTTGCCGCCAGTTTTATGCTTCGTTTCCACCCACGTCAGTTTATTTCCTTTATCTGTGTATCCAATACTTTCTCCGCTTGAAATCAATACACAGTATATTTCCATTGAAAAAAATCGCCGAAAATACGCCATATAATTTTCATTTCCCAATGGAAATCTGGGTTAGCTATTGACATTGCTACCAGACAATAATGCGCACATCTTTATACAAACCGTAAATATAATAATATTTGGCTAATTTATATAGCGCCGTTTTCGTGAGAAATCACCTCAAGGGCGCTGATATAGTGTTCTTCTTCGTAAAACTTCTGGGGAGGAATTACCAACCTTAAAATCATTAATGACTTTAAGGTGAAACAGATGTGACAATTCCCATACAATCTATTTTTCAGCCACATTTGAAAACTACAGATAATATTTTATTTATTTTAGTACCGAAAAATAATACTCGTAATGAGTTTATCGCGAACGAAAATTTCACTGTTCTATCACTTATAATAACCAAGTAATTAAATTAACAAAAGTAATTATTTTATGCGGGCACCGCCAGCCGAAATGCCCGAATCCGTGTTAGAAGGAGACAAACATATGTGCGAGCCATATGTTTCACGTGCACGCTATTAGCCCATTCCTACGGTGTTAAAGTGGTCAGTAAAAATGTCAATTTGCGCGGCTTGATTTGTTATTCTGATAGAATGTTCGTTTTGCTTTTTTACGAATGTTCCAGTATTACTCGTCGCAAGGAACATTTGCGGTTTTGGCACGCAGTAAAAAAGGCAAAATTAACTGTATAATAATTATAGTGAGAGCGGTTGTAATTATTTAGAACTTTCTTAAATCTGTAACTATCACTAGCTAGACGCCCGCCAATTCACATTCTCTCATTCATTCATTCAACAGTCGATTGTCTGCCGCGGTTTGAAGTGACTTTTTTCGATTTTGTACAGCATTGTTATTCCATAAAAATGAGGCGTGCCCTTTATAAGAATCATCAGTATTCCGGGAAAAGAGTGAATCCAAGACTAAGTGCGAACGGGATGAAACGTCAGCACGGCGAATCGGAATACAGGTAAGTATTATGAAATTATTTCAAAATATTTTATTATTTTTTAAATATTTTCTCGGTACCTACCTAACTAACTAACCATCACGCTTGTTATTTTATGACCCATGTCGCTCGTTTGGTATAGGGTGATTCATATTTAATGTTGCTCAAAAATTATACTCCTTTAATGCCTTTATATTATATCTTTTAGTTCCCACAAACACTGTCGCGGAAATAAAGAAAACAAGTGTTCGAATGACGAGACCCAGGAGGATAAATCCAGGACTGCTTCTCTGAGAGAAAGATGATGAATTAATTGGACAAAGTAGACCAATTCAAGCTATCGGACAAAATATTAAAACAAACATTGAAAGAAAAAGGATCTTACAAAAAAAAGAAATATGGACAGAATATGTGAAAAGAATAAAAAATAAATAAATAAGTAAATAAAAAATCTTTTACTATCGTCGTTCCCGCCAGGCATCGTGAGTTCAATTCCACAGCTGGCTAATTCCTCCATCACGACCCAGGCAACGCTTTCCGCTTACTGTGATGGCAGTTTTACAACTAGTTTATGGACACCGTGTATAAGATATTTGTACAAAAAGTTTTTTTTTTTCAATCACTTTTCTGCCCTATAAAGGATTTACTATTATTAACATGACATGTTTGTCATTTGTGAACATAAAATATATCCATTTACAAAATACAAAAAGTTTTTTAATGTGAAAAGGCGACTTCATATGCACACTGTAGGCATCGTCTTTGTGGACACTCATATATTACGACGCACGTGGCGAGCTGATTTCAAAACAATGCCTATATTATTTATATGCGAGATGATGTTATGATGTTCGAGAGCCCTTTCTGACTTGTGCATATGACAAATTTGTTTCTCCGTCTGGCAATTCTAACCACTTCGTTGGTTTGATGAATGCGCCCCATAGAAATGTAAGAAAAAGTGTAACCTTTTGACTTATTCGCGAAATATTTGTAAGCAAGCAACCGCGCGAATACATGGTTACTATGTAGGTATATACCTACATCGCTTGGTATGATTATGTCCATTTAGCAAAAGCGGCCTTTAAAAAAAAGGTCCAGTTAACGCCAGCTCCCGGCACACATACCGTTGTTCCTAGCCGGCTCCTTTTATAAATTATTTAATCTTCCCAGGCATTGATTTAGTTTAGTGAATTGAACAAACCTCTATCTCGTGTCTCTTTCATACTCATGCGAAACATCGTAAATTTTTTGAAATGGAGTCTTTTTCGCAAATGGTTTTGGTTGGGTAAATAAAAATTTCCTGTACCAACGCGCGCGGAGCTGCGTGAAATGTCATTTGTACGTATTTTTTGCAATGAAATTGTGTATTTTTCAGCCGTTTTCTACGATTATGTAATTATAGGTACCATAAAAAATTTATACAGATTAATATTACTTATATACGTTCGCAAACCAATAATTCATCTCAATATTATAAAGCATAACGTGTTAAAAGTGTTTTATTAGACGATATTGAAAATAACACCATCTATCGGCATAAAGTTTCGAAAAATGTTTTGAGATGGCCCTTAACGTTAACTGCGATTCCAGTTCTGTGGGACTATATCAGAATTGTCCTTCATCTTAAAAAATGTCATTATCCTTAAATATAACGATTTTTTCTTTAACTGCTATTCCAGTTCTCTCGGACGTCAGAAAAAAAGTCGATGATTTTAAAGTTAAAACGATTAAGGTTTTATTTTATCAACAATGTCGGTAGTTTGTCGACAATATCGGTAATTATGTCGCATTGTCAATACTTTAACCATGTGTCGTGCTGCGGGCCTTGACGCCGGCAGTTATCTTTAGGTCGACAGCCCATCTCATCTGATGATATTGGAATTCTAACATAGTCATCTGTTAGCCGTGCTACGTGTCCGTGAATGGAGATTGTGACGGCAATCTCTACCATTCATTGCCTTTCCTATGAAATGTTTATAAAAAACTTGTTAACTTTCTGTTGCGTTAACTGTTAACTTTTCTTTACTCCAAAGTTGGTCGATGTTTTCCCCGAACAACACTATCGAAATATATAATATACTTCGATATATTTCGAAGGTGTTGTTCAGGGAAAACATCGACCAACTTCGGAGTAAACGTAAGGAATAGAAAGTTAACAAGTTTTTTTTACAATTATTTTGATTATATGATATTTATTTTATTTTTTTAAATGCTTTATCGTTGGTTTTCCTGTGAAAATTCCAGTTTGGATGACAGAATGCGCGGGGACTGTTATCAGATCAATTTGCACAACAGCGAATACCTACTTCATCGTCGAAAAAACTGTTTGCTTGTGTTTCGATAAACATAATACACACTCATATAAGTTGGTCGTATCCCGGAAGCCGCTTGTGATAAAAACACTTTTTATCCACGTATATCAATGTCCTGGTGTTGGTGACCATCGCTCATGTAAAATGTCGTGGTATATCAGTGTAGTATTACAATGTTTTTAAGTGGGTTTATTCGCCTTTTATTATCAAATCTAGTTTCCGTTCGTTGGGCGTTTAAAAGCCTATGCCGAAGCTCTCTAACACAGCTGTTTTAACTGATTATTTGCGGTTTTGGTTATGTTGTGATAAGTTGTACGTTTTTAAATACAAATTAGTATTGAGCGTCGTGTTTTTTTGTTATTATTTTTTATGTTTTCACATTAACCGATAACCCGTAGTTACACACGTACAATACGCATTTACATTTATTTTTTACTTAGAAGGCAGGAATATAGCATTAGCAAGTATAGATATTACGTAAAAGAATTTTGGGCCAAATTAAATAGTAAAATAATGACTTGACTATAACTTTCGATGATATATAGATGTCATGGTCGATGACTAGAATAGAATTGAAATCATAACGTAAAATATTAATCTATTTGCTTGCGGTCTACTGAAAATATTTAAATTTATAACTGGTTTATATTTGTATTTTTAGAGAGGTTTATTGAAATGTCGAATGTTTAATCTGCAGAAGTGATTTGTTTATCATGTTTTATTTATAACTAGCCGAAGTCTCCGGAGTTGCCCGGGCTTTATATAGAGTTTTTCGAAATCAGTGTGCAAAATTTCATCAGTCAAAAGCATAAAAATCCGCCCGCCCACGTGCTCGCCACATTCACTCTTCTTCATATAAATATATGTGCAATGTATTATACATGATAATATATATTATATTTTGTTCAACAAATGCGAGCATTTGATAATAATAATAATATTTGGATGATTTGAATAGCGCCGTTTTTGTGCAAAATCACCTCAAGGGCGCTGTACAAATATATAATACATTTCTACAATGATCTATGTTATTACTAACTATATATGGAGATAATATTCAGTACAATACTTACCTGGTAGGTCACTTAAGATTAACACTTAATTAACATTCTCTAATTGTTTATTGGCGAAATTTAGATACAGGATTTAGGACGTAATTGGAAAATTGGAAATAACTTTCTCTCAGGAATGGTATATTTAATTTAAGGGTATGACAGCTTAAAAAGGTAAGTCTACTTACTAATATACATCCACTTCTTTCGTCGTCGTATTAAATTTTGCTGCACTTTAGACTGTTACGCCAGACCACTTTGTCAGTCTGCCAAAAACCAGTTATGTGATAGTTAATCTAGTTAATGCTTTATCAATCGCAAATTCCAAAGATTAACCTTTAATTAAGTAATTACAGATTTAAATGTTACACATTTCGTTTCTTACAAGGGTACCTATTTGTGTTACATGCATTAAAACTAATGTTGATTATTTTGGTCAGAATCCTTTCATGTTTTGATTATTTATTTCTAACGCGTAGGTAGTTACTGTCCATCAATAACATCAAACTATATACACAATTCTCATAAACACAAAACGAGCTTTGTCCGTATATGACCACATTATATAGTCGTTTCATTGACGAATTCCTGTGAAAAAGTTCCCATGACATGCCTACATATTATATTGGATCGTTCTGTCATACTCTCGCGGTATTTACACCGCTAGCCTTTTTTATTCCCCGTCTGTTAGACGCATGCGGCGGGATGCGATGAATTTTTTATTCAGTTCCCGTCCCGAAGCTACTTCCTCCCGTTTCTTTGGGTTCGAGCCCGTGAAAGGATTTCACTAGCCAAATTATAATAAATAATACGAACTTCGGGTCGTGAACCCGATTCGAATACGATCTGACCCGGTCGATTCTGCCTTCTACTGGCTGTGAACGCTTCACAGTCGTATCATGTTTCTCGTGTTCGGAGGAAATCATAACAAAGGAACTAACTGCATTTTGTGGAACTTGTTCGGTTTTGCGAAGCTGCGTAAAAATAAAGTAATGCTAGTACAGAAGCGACAGTATGTTTATTCCAGTAGTTGTACATACCTACATATAATATATTTTATAGTGTTAGGCATTTCTGCCTAACCTGATAGGCATTTCTTACCCAATCCGATTGACAAATAATAAAATATTTACCGTCTTTGCACAAGGAGTGGGTGTTTTAAAATAATGCAAAAGTGGTTTCAAAGCTAGCTAGCGAAATCAGTATTTTCGATTAATCTTTACTTCGAATCGGTTTACATTATGAATACCAAAAAGTATGTTTGTGGAAAATTAAAAACGCATATAAGAAACAACTATGGAAAAAAAAAACATTTTGTGATTAAAATTATTTGTGGCTGTTTCTAGTGACATACTTTTTTTTCTTTCTTGTAATATTATGAACAAAAACTGGTTAGGCAATTAAATCGACCGTTTTTAGACTTCGTTTGCCAAGCGATTTTTATGTCTATTACTTATATTCGTAATGATATAAGACACACCAAGAATATACATATTGTTGGCTTGTGTATTCGTCTTAAATAGGGAATGCAGAGAAATATTCACCTTCTATGAAACTGTAATATTTTTTCAATCTTTTCGTTTTTCCCCTGTACCTGAATGTTTACACAGCTCGCGATATTGTATAATACCAGTTATTGTCGTTTGTCTTTATCTATTTTGAGTATTTAAATATACTTCTTCACGGTTTGTAAATCACATGTAAATAAAAACCATTATTATTATTATTATCCAAAACAAACTTTACTGCTAAATACGTATCTTATTCACAAGGAGACTTCATTGTGTATACAGGGAACCTCCCAATACAATCTCGAATACATTCTTTATTACATTCTAAATAACTTTCCTGAACAAATATACACCAGCTAAAATTCATTCAATATCAAATATCTTATATATGGCATAATTCCATGCTCTACCCTGTTCCATCCAACTCGCGACATGCCCAAGCGATTTCTGTCTACGAATGTGACAATTCACCGACCGAAGTATCGTTGGAATCGATTATGCATATATAGTACCGCATTACTCCGGATTTGCTTACGGATATTTCATTAACCCGATGCTCTGACGTCCAAGTCCAAGTGGACTCTGATATAGTGACCAGCAGATCGTATGACCTCATTATTATTTGACGAGCCTTGTTTTTTTTTTATTTGAATAAGTTTTTTTTGGGTCATCGATAAGATGTTTCGCAGATATTTACGAAGTTTTCGACCTAATTCTTTATAATGTGGTTATTTTTCGTTTTCGCTAAAATGTTTTTATTTTTTGCTAAAAAAATATTTATTTGTTAAAGGCACCTTATATATAATACACCACACCTTCAAATAGAAGTGATTTCTATGTAAATTTGAATGGAAATGTCGCCACTAACTTAGTACCTTTTGAATCGGCGTACTCTGTCTCTCTTACACTGCCTACATCGTATTAGCCATTCCATTTGATTTTGAATTTGTACTGACAAACCGAATTTCCGTGTTTGAAATTTAAGGCGAAGCTTAATGCTAAATCACTATTTTGATTAATCTTTATAATGAACTGGTTTAAATACCAAAAAATATCCTTTAGATAAATTGAAGGTTTTGCTATCGTTTCGCTAGAGTAGAATACAAATAAAATAATAAAATACTCAATAAAAAATATAAATCTATAGTTATAAATACTAAAAAAAAATTTTTTTCAATAGAAATGTATGAACGCGTAAAGGAAACAACTTTAAAAATACAGTTTTATAGCTAAGATTATCTGTGACAGTTTCACTTGCTTAACTTTTTGCTTTCTTATATAATTATTTAAAAAAAAAAAAACAGTTTTGTGCTAGAAATCGAACGTTTCTAGACTCCGTTTGTCAAGCGATTTTAATCCCTATTACCTACCTTCAATTTAAGGTATACCAAGAATATACACATTTTTGGCTTGTAGCTTGCTCTTAAGGAAAGATCTTCCAGCCTTTTGGATTACGAAACACGCCCACATCGTATTTCTTTTGTTTTCTTAATTCTGTGGTTAATAAACTTTGTGGGGTTGACAAATTACGCTATACGCATCATGGCTTAGCCTATTCCCGTTGGGATTTATGACGAGCGATATGCTGAAATTGGTCAAGCCATCACAATATAGCGTGGTCTGTTATTATCTGTCGTTGTCTATTACAATGCACACCAATTACGTATTGTTGCAAAGCAGTGGGAGGTAGGTATAATTATTGTGTTCAAAATGCCTTCCAAACAGCTATGATCACTAAAGTATGTCCGCTGGACCTAGTCCAGTGAAACCACGCGCATTCATCTAAGCATCTGTCAAACATTAAAAAAAAGAATCATTGGTTAATAAAATAATTTTGCTAAGTAGGTACTTAATCGCTTGTCAGATATATTTATGCTTCAGTTCTCAATTTTGAAAATTAAAAGTTCATTGATCTTTTATAATTTACGCATAACGTAGGAATACAATTTCAAATCACGTACTCATGCACCGACAACCTGAAATTAGTATGATTAATTGTTGCTTTCCTCTCGTCTCGTTCGAATCCACGCTGACGCGTTTCACAATTTCGAGCTAAGGGTTGGTATCCGTGCCAAGGCTAGCATCCCTCCTACGCTACCCCAGCGTGATAATGATTAGCATTCTGTAGGCATTGTGCTAACATACTTTCAGCCTATAAATGTCTCCCTTCTTTAGAGTTGTAGCGCAACGATCCCAACGTACGCGCTAAAGGTGTATTTTAAATATATATGGCATTATAAAGGCTTGCTAAATACTAACATGCTCAACAATAAATATTTCATATTTATTTTACTAACATCAACATTGTTATTAATTATTGTTCCGCTGCTACTTTCATAGTACTTTAAGTACCTATCAACAACCATAACTAGTATTGTACCTGCTTATATTGTCCGTATTTGGCCTATCATACTATGTAATATACACTAATTATTGTAGTCCTGATCAGCTTACTTTTAACAGTGTAAACATGTAAAAGCCTTCATGGCATGAATAAATAAATAAATAACTTTTTCGCTCTTATACTGCAAACAAATAAAAATGACTAAATTACGTCAAACCTTGGCTTAAGGATTTTTCAAAAAAGAACTGTCTAGTCTAAAAATATCCTCACAGAAGTTACTGAAAAAACTCTACCCACACCATGAAGTTGTAGCCTTTTTAGATACACAATTCCGTAGTACATTATTTTGATGTATCTCATAAAGTTTAGCCAACGTTAGCAATATAAGCACCCGAAAATATTTTTTTACGACTTGATTACAAAGCATCGAATTTTCTCTATTTTCTGTAAATATGATATGCATGTATTATATATATAAACCTTCCGGAATAACTTCTGTAAGTCATAGTGAAAACCCTATCCGAGTAGTTTACAAGAACTAAACGCACAGACAAACGCCGATCGCGAATTTATTTTATACTATTTAGAGATCATACAGATATCTTTTAAAATGTCAAAATTATTTTGAAGTAATAAAAAAAATCCTCTCTTAGTTAAGTTCTCTATCGTTGCACAAGCAACATCTACCGCTTAAAATTATGGATGTTGGACTTTTAAAAAATATTTTCAGGTTATTCGTAACCCGGGAATGTTATCTTTTTTTAAATTGCCGTTAAATGTTCAGTTCATAATGTCGGACATGTTCTTGCTATGTGCCTTGTGTATTTTGTGGACATAACTAATTTTTATTGTATCATACGAAATATCGCTATCGCAGCAAAAACGGATGTGCATAATTATTTATGTTGATTACATCCAACTCCCAAAATTATTATCAAGACAACAGAGTTGTCCAAATGTGTTGGTAAATTATTATACTGACACACATAAATATCTACTACTTTTGATTGATCTTAGAGGATGCTGACCGAGGTTGAGTATAAAAAAAAGTCGTGAAAACCACCCGTTCTCTCGTAAACCATTTCTATGTTTTCTCGATTTTTCTTTAGATCTCCTTTCATTGAAATATCGGTGCACACATGTTACCTTCTGTATTCTGTGTTTCAACGATAAGAAAGTGAATCGTTTACAATAGCATAGCTGGTTCCAGTTCTACTCAAGGATAAGGAATTGTCCTTAACGTTAAAATTAACATTTTTGCTGTAATTCGAGAGCACGCGAATCGCAGTTAACGAAAAAGTCATTAATAACTTTAAGGATAAGAACAATTCCTTATCCTTAAGTGTTTCCCCTGGTCACTTACGGCTCCATATTAAGTGTTAAAAAACGCAGAAGAAGATGGTTTGAAGGGTAGATATGTAAATAATAACGAATATTAGAGGGAGTGCGATAATATTTAAAAAAAAAAAGCGATAATAATTGAGCGAAAACTGTCAAAATATTTTATAAAACACTACTCACAAACAAAGAACAAAGTTGCATTTAAAGATACACTGATTGTTTTCATACCTTTAACACGATAACAGAACAAGGTGTGTTTTTAATAATTTTCGGAGCATACTTTGCGGTTTTTTTTCTATCATGACTTTTAGACGAATTTACGAAACATTATGTTGTTTTTTTTTTTTAATTTAACCCATTCATCCCCAAATGTATACGTATCCTTATATTTTTTTATACGGGGAAATAATAATGCAGTGTGAAATGGTTTAAACGCCTTATTTGTAATTGTAAGGCAACGTTAGTCTACTTTTGGGTTATTTTCAATGATTTATTCTCGGTTAACTTCGTTAATTGTTTTTTCGCATTTTTAAAATGACACAGATTATACAATTTATAATAATAACGGTGGCATTCGTATCAGCTATTATCTCTTCCAGTCAAATCGATCAGTTATCTTGTACAAAAATAGTGATTTTTAATCGTGGTCAATGGTGCTCAATGCACTCAAACGAACTTACACGTGAATGCATTCAATCACAGCGCTTCAATGTCGTTAGCAATCATTACCGTTTTCTATGGCAAATGACGGTTTATTGTTATTCAATAAAACCCACTCTATTTTCGTATTCACATAAATGAACTGACTATCTATGAAAGAATGTATTCATTTCAGTATGTGATGTAATATTTTTTTTATTATTTAAAATAGTTTCAATTTAACTATACATAAAATAGTGTCAATTTAACCATACATAAAATAGTGTCATTTTAACCATACACAAAATAGTCCTAATTTAACCATACATAAAATAGTGTCAATTAAACGATACATAAAATAGTGTCAATTTAACCAAACATAAAATAGTGTCAATTTAACCATACATACAATAGTGTCAATTTAACCACACCTAAAATTTATATAGCCTCTATAATCGCTGCTAAAATATATAACATTATTTATCGATTTAAAAATATTGTACACGGAGAAAAAGGGGGTATAGCTGATTTATTAAAATCCTGTGAAAAACGTGATTGCAAGTAATTTTCTAATAAAATATTAGTCAGCTACGCTTTTCTTGATAAATATAATGACAAAGTGCGTCTATTTTAGATTTTTTATGACCACGTGTTCCGACCATTCGTGTTTTACTGATAGATTGTTAGGAAATCTGTCAATCCATTCGTTAAAGGTGCTGTTCTTTTTAACAGTAATAAGATTAATTGACCAGATTTTTAATAAATTAGCAATATTATCAGTAAGTTTTCTCCATGTATGAGATAAATATTTAAACTTTCAGAGTAAGCAACCACTCAGTGGTTAGACAATTATAATTTGAATAAAAATATTTTTGTTTTTGCACCATTTTTTAAAAAATATGTAAAGTAATCGGTTTCAGTTCAGCCTGAACCTTCCTTGGGGTTGTATAAATACAAAATTAATTAAAAACAATTGCAGTAAACACAGAAGAGGGAGAGAGAACATCAACTTTGACAACAGGTCTCTCTTCTATGTTTCCCTTTTTACTGTAATTGTATTTTAATTAAGTATTTATACACCCCTGAGGTATGTTAACCCTTTGTAGGTCAATCTTGAAAAAAAAGGTACGTATGTACCCACCTAAAATAAGGTCTATATTTTATAAGAGACGCTATGAAACACGACCTCTAATTTATTACTTTATTAACGCATTTAGGGGCTTTTACATATAAATAGTATAAATTTTAAATTAATTTAGTAAATTCATATTTATTTTACATAACTAAACTGTCTAAAAACTAGCTAATATTTTTTTGTATTTGTTAAGGCGATGCCATTCGTAGTAATGCCAAATCATGTGTTTTTGGTTTGAAAATTTGGTCGCATAGAAATGTTTCAGATGCTTTAATTAAATACTTCTAGTAGAATACATCTTGGCCTTTGAAATAATCGAGTATTTTTTATATAAGTCTTACTATAAGCCTAGAAAAAAATTATGTATAGGCCTATGAAAACTGCTTTAAAGTTCAAAATCTGCTACTTACGAACCCATTTTCGGTTATGATTTTATTTTATAATGTGGCAAATTAAGTTATTTTCAAAATGATCGGAAAAAAAATAAATATGTGTGCCTGAACATCCACAAAATAAAATAAAAGGCACTTTTTGGCCATGTTTTTTTCATGCATAAATCAAAACAGGCGGATGGTGTTAAGCGGGTATTTAAACCTTATCACCATTTACGTAAGGGTTGTTATTGATACCGGCTCAATTTAAAATATTACACGACGTAGTGCATCGCCTTAATTGATTAATTAAAGATGTCTACTCTCTCTACTGTATAATCATTTCCATCTATAAATATTCTGGGCAATGGGGAATTCATATGGTAGTTAATCCCAGAATTTCTGCACTGAAATAAATCCCGACTCCTAGTATTACGTAGTGGAATCCGAAAGCTTATCAATGCAAGCAATTCTGGACCATCAAATGCATAATTTAGAATGTTGTATAGAAATACCAAGTAAGTGAAAATCCTTCTGTCAGACAATTTAAGCATATTCATTTCATTTAAAAGAGTGTTGTAGTTCAACAAAATGTTTAATATGTTCCCTAGGAATGTACCAACTGCGTAACTGTCTTACGATTCTCAAACGAAAATTTGAAAAAGAAAAAACGGTCGGATTTAAGAAAATGATGATATTGTTGGTAGTTTTTAGTCGAAGTATGATACAAAAGGAAATAGGGTTGTATTAGCTCAGTGGTAGAGCAGCGCCCCGGCAAGGCCAGCGGCCGTTGTTCCCAACATTTCGAACGATCAATCTCAAGGTCCGATCAGCCAAGTGATTTATTCAGTAACGTTTGATTCGCCTGTTTCCAAACATCTTTACTGTTGATTATCATAAGTGGGCATGCCCACTTTCATAGACCATAAAATGACATCAAAGTTAAAACTTTCAATGCTAAATTATCATTGACGAATTAATTATTGAATTTATTATTGATGCATATATTTTTTTAAGTACTGTAATACGTAAACCGATATTTAATATTTAGCGTATGAAATATGTTAAAAGAGTATTAAAAAAGTATTAATTAGCTTGACTTTAATGCCACCGCGCCTTGGCCTCGCAAATATGTTTCACTCTGTTGACACTTTTTATAAGTAGTCATTTACTGAGGTAAGCTTAATCCAGTAGTTTGGCTTCCTTAAATTGGTTGATCACTCAGTTGTCACTTTTCCGTTGGAAAGAGCATAGTTGTGCGTTTGAGCAGTGTTGAGCCAAAATTTCGGCTCAGCAGTTGATCAGTAGGATTGGGAAGAACGGCCGTAGGTAAGTTTAATTTCCTAGATGCATTTCAAATTTTCGTTTGAGAACTGCTAATATTGTCTTTAATGATTAAATATTACAATTTGAGGTTTTACTCAATAATTTATTTCATAAATAAGCAATTCATTTACTTACCTGTTATTTTATCCCTAAATAATAAAATGTCAACATCACATTTATGCTACCGTATTTAACGCCTTATTTTCGTAAATTCATTACTTTCATCACGTTATCAAGGCTTTATCCTTGCCACTACACACGATCGTTTTTTTCTATTTATATGCTCGTAGCCTATTTTCGTCCAACCCATTAACGCTGTCGAATACAATCAATACCACATTCTTTATTACGATACACGAGTTAGGAATATTTCCTATTTCATTCGGTAAATTATACCTTTATTGTGTCACCTACACGAAAAAGCTATTTGTTAGATTAGGCGGGATCTATTAAAGAGGACTTTTTTCATCAAATCGATTGCGAAAATGCGCACCGGAATATGTCCCTCACGTTTTGCGAAAATAACTTTTTTTGATGTATTACTTTTTCTGCCAAAGGGGAGTGCGTGTAAGGCCATTTGTATGAACATTTTGGTTTTGACGAATTGGATTCACAATCCGTTCACATCACGTTAACTAACTAAAGCTGAATGAAGTACGGAGGGGAAGGAGATGTAAAATAGGATGGTCGGGAAGTAATAAAGAAAAGAAATACCGCACATGAGTCCCAACAGCTCCCAACTGTATATAGTCCGTGAGCCTGGCATCTCGAATTAAGGTTGTGAGGGGACGGCGAAGAGGAAGGTGGTGAAGTACCTGGATATTCAGATCCGGTCACTAAACCAGGCTAAAGCCATTTCAAGCATAGTAATAACAAGTTGGTCTTTCACCAGGGCGATGTTGAGAGTAGTTGAGGGAAATTATTTTCCGTTTTGAATTCTAAGAGCAGGTTCACACCATGATACGTATACATTTGCGAACCTAAACGCGAACCGAGCCACAAATTACGGGAAAAGAACGAAGCAACTGCAAGCGGCGTTTCGCGCTATTTCCGGTTGCTTTGTTCCTTTCCCATAAGTTGAGGTTCTGTTCAGCAGTTCGGCTCGCGTGTGTATACGTAGCATTAGGTTGGACCTACACTTGTTGGTCGGTTGTCGGCTCTAGCCTCTATATATTTGCTATTCGGAACGCGTTTTTACCTAAAAAAAAAACGCTTAAAAGCGTTAAAAAAATACATCATCAATCATCACAAATCATTCATCCTTTACCGTAAGAAAGTCTATATTTTAACTGTGTTATTTTTCAAACATTCAGACGTGCAAACTAAAAATATCATTTGAAACAATGGACTATAAGTCAAAAACAGTGGACGCCCGGCGTTACGCTTCCCGTTATCGCGAACTAACGAAAACAACAAACAACTTTCCGTTACGCCAGCCGTTATTGTTTTCCTTTCTAGACGGTCTGTGGTCCGGATTTTCCCCGCGCCATGTAGTACCGAGAATTAATTACGATGATGACCTTGTCCATATAAATAATAACAATACTATAATGATCCTGTTCACATTCTACGCCCAATTGTGGAGTGCCACACTAGTTTGATTTTTTTATAACAGCGCCAAAGTTACTACCGTTGAACGACAACAAAATCTAATATGGTATGCTGGTGCATAACTTACGTGCTACACAACGGTAGTAAGTGCAAAACACTAAATTTCTTTAGTCAATCAAAACAACTGTTTTTTTAAATAGTCTTAAAGGTGTGCTTCACTTCTTATATTCAGTTCAGTTTTATACTAATTGTGCAATGTTTATCTCATAACCGGGTTGGTTTTATGTTAACCCTCCAGGCCTTGTTTTTATTTCTTCTAGATGCTGTCAGAAAGTTAGAGAATTTGTGTGTATTTCCGCTTCTCAGTAAAATCCAAATAAATGGGTTATGTCTAAACATATTCGAAAACTATTAACTGTTTTTGAAAAGCGATGAAATACCTTTTCAATTAAACGTATCATTTTTGAAATATTAAAATTTTGAATTCAGACACAATTTTTTTTTAATGGTTCACCTCATGTTTTTTCGTATAAATACTGAACTAAAATTACTGACAACGAAATTAACGCATTCGTTATTAGACAAATGTATTATAAACATTACTGCTACCTCACTTTTTTCTCTTTTCATATAAAAATAATTAATAAAAAAATTCACATACTTTCATAAATTTTTCTCAAATTGCCGTTGGCATCTTTGGTTTCGTGGAGGTGTACATGATAATTATTCTGTGGTTAACTTCTATATTTGAATATAAAGCTTTGTGTTTTCTTTTTCCAAGAATTTTTCCGAATTTATTGTTGAGCTGAGTTGTTTCGAAAAGCGAACAAATCAACTCTACGGATAGTAATAGTTGTTTGTTCCCAAAACCGAACAAATTAACACGAGGAGTTAAGCGCCTATTTAGGTATATCATATTTTGCGAATATAACTTTTCATTAACACTGAAACAATTAACTTGCATTATTTATTAAAGTTTATTTGTTTTCGTAGAAATTAAAACGTTTAGTGAATTCCTATGAGTTTCGTAAAAGCATTGCTACAATAATTATCAAATCGCTTACATTTTATGGTTCCTTGTTACTTGTGAGTGTTTTTCAAAATGAACCACCATACACCCTTGAATAAGTTTAATCTACAGCTTCCTAGTATAATGATTTTCATTACAAAATTCCAGCTAATTCAATATCATTAGACAATGATTTGTGAATGTGTTTCTATGCTTTTTTCATATATACTAATGATTTATATAATATATGACCTTTGAACTGGGTGCTAATATTTAATTGCGTATCCAGAATTCGAATCGGTAATTGGAATTCGAGGGTTGGTGCGGCGATTCCCCTCAGGTCCTTGCCCTTCGGCGGTGGGCTAATTCGTTAAATCACGTCATTCGCCCGTAATTTACGTAATTTATTGATCAATCAATGCCAATATCAGCCACCGTCGGGCTCATTTCACCCCCGGGATAATTTTGACGTAATGGTTGTTTAGATTTAATCGGTGATTTACAAAGTGGGAGTTGAAGAGATCCGTGGGTAGTAACAGGACAGTAAGGGGACAGATAGAATAACTGGATTATAACTTAATTTGAACTGTTTTTGACATTAATAACGTAAATTAAATCCTTCCTACACTACAAAAAGACTACAAACACTTACAGAAATAATGTCCATCTTGTTATCTTTTGTAGAGTAGGAAGTAACACAAGATAAGGTTTTATATGTTAACCAGTGATTCCCGACATTTCTTGGAGTAAATTATAGTTTCCGGTGATGTTTTTGTTTTCTTTTTTTCAACTAAAAATATAATCAGGGTTAGGGGTTAACTGGAAGTTACTCGACTGAGTGACCAAAGACGACGCGTGGAAGATTTTTTTTCATTTCAGTCACCGGAGACCAAAATTTCATTTTAATTTTTACTCCAAATGATGTCAGTAATCATAGGTTAATTAATATACGTCCGTTAGCACCCTGCGAAGGAAGCTGGGCATTTCACGGGAAACATAATACACGTTAAGATTGGGATAGTACATTACATTTAATTGGGTATCGATTATGCTGTAATTATTGTTTAATTTAGGTTTCTACTTATAATCGTGTACTTTGAGGAAACCATTGGCAACTGAATTATTTGTTGTTCTTATACACGATAGAAATCTCCATTTCTAATTTCGATCGTAAAGCTAGTTTTTTTTACCTGTTTCCTGATTAAGATTTATATTTTCAGTAATGAACTACGTATTTTCAAGCAATAAATCTAATCCAAGCAAAAAAACCATAAAGTAATGAATTTTCACGTACTTTAGTTCTGAGTGGACGGTTGGCCAGGTACTAAGTACCTACTCATAATTAATCGGTCATTAAAGCAACGTAATAATTAATCGCTACTTTCTACGTTATTATACCTCTTCACTTTTGATAACAATTTTTTTTTACGTTTTGAGGTGTAACGTATTTTGCGTGATAATTAACTGAAAATTATTTTTATATTTCTAGAATTCATCTGGAAATATGTGCGAAAATTCCGAACATTTACATTTATCACGACGGCCGTCAAAAAACCTCCAAAGTCCGATGTTTATTTATATGTTTTCCGTAACCCTTGACCTTTTCGATCTAAAAAATACAGCCCTTGCGGGTTCCAAATGCGCGCTGCGTTGATTTATTTTTAGCAACAAGAAATGCGTCATATTTTTTTGGTTTTTGGTAGGCGCTGTTTTCTTTGTATGTTAATATTGGACGACATGCCAAAAACTCAACCAACAAAACATTTTTACCGTGAATCCAATTTGAATGCTAAATCTGAACTTTAAGCAGCTTTACTCCGGAGTGCTTTATGGCAGTGTTTATTTAAAAAAAACGATAAGAATGAATGCTGTAGAAATTAGATCCCTGAGGCGTATGTGTGATAAAACCAAGTATGATCGTGTATATATATATCGCAGAGGGCCTGGTAGGAGACAAATGTCTTGGCTGCGAAATATACGAGAGTGGACCGGCATTAGAAGTGTGGAGGAGCTATTCCGGGCAGCGCAAGACAAAGAGACATTTTCTAGAGTGATCGCCAACGTCGGGGGGACCTGATACGGCACATAAAGAAGAAGAAGAATGATCGTGTGACAAATGTTGATATCCGCAAAGATTGTAAGGCTGAAGTAAGCGTAATGACTAAGATTAAGTAAGGAACGCTCAGATGGTTTGGGTATGTAGAGCGAATTAACGAAATTAATAGTGTAAGGACGTACATGTGAATGGTAGAATAAGTCGGGGACGCCCGAGGAAGATTAACTTGTTTGCACAATTAAGTGAATCAGATACTTGAGTCAGGCCATGTCAAGATTGAGAATAATAGAAGAGTATGTATGAATGTGAATGAGGCAAGGAGTGCGTGCCAAGATCGAGTTGTTTGATGGGCCGTTCTCTCTGCCTGCTCTGCGGGAAACGGCGTGATGTTAAGTTAGTTAGTTATTTACATCTATTCGTTCAACATATTCAAAATATTATTTTGTTAGTAACAGTTCCAAAAATAAATTAATGAATTGTCAGAATGCATAAAGTGAAAGATTGTGCAATTAAAACAAAAAAAAATCAAAAGTTAAAAATGTAAAAAAAACTCCACCCATGATCAAAAACCAACAACTCCGTCCGTCCTTGTCTTTCTCCACATTCACTCCATCCTTATCTTTCTTTCATCCCTATTTAGGCTGTGGGTTTCTATGCATACCGACTAAAGAAAACACTTGATCACAGTGACGTTCAAAATAAGTGCAACCTTGAACACCGGTCGCACTGGGACAGGAGTACTCCTACAAGTACAATCGTCTCGTATTGTGTTCAGTATGATTTTCAAACATGCTTTGGGTATGTGTGACATATATTTGTTTTCTCCTACAGCACGTGTCTTACTCCTTCCCTTCTTCTTCAGAGAAGAGGTTCACCCCTTCCTTGTTTCAAAAAAGACCTTCCACAAAGCATCTTAAAAGATAGGGTTGCTTAATTCCTTTCCTGTGGTTGTAACCTCCCCGCCATTCTCGGTCGTGAACACATGTACTATATACGAGATGTTCCTTCTCCAGGATTATAACAGACTAATCCTAAAATTCAATTACATTTCCATTCGATTATAAAGGTATAGTTAGCCCGATACCTGAGTATTCGAGGGTAGGTAACCTTACCTGCCGACAACCTGTGAGTATGTGATACGCGCGTTATTATTAGATATATTATCTAATATGAAATTGAGATGAATTCGTGTCGGAGGGAGATGCGTACCCACCTGTATTGTAATGACATGTCATGTCTCTATGCGGTGGGTTGAAAGACCTGAATAATTACTGTACGTACTAACTTGTTTATTATTCTCGTCCCCGAACCTGTCGCAGTAAAAAATGGGACCGCTTCGAAATACAGGGAACACTTGCCACGATTATAATAGTACCTACGTCTTAATATTTTAACCGTGGGCCTGTCACACCATAGGGCTCCTGTACTACGTGATAAAATGTATATGGTTGGGTACTATTTGTTGTTATAAAAACATGAGGGATTTAATCATTGTGATATTACGAAAAACAGCCGTAAGCGTTCTGTTTTGCCGTGGTGTTGAAGTTGAGAAAACATGATCAACGTAATGGTACGTATACATTAGCGAGCCGAAACGCCAACCGATCAACGATTTACGGGAAAGGAATCAGGCAACTGCAAGCGGCGTTTTGCCCCATTTGCGGTTGCTTCGTTCCTTTCCCATGAGTTGACGTTCAGCTCGAAAGTTCGGCTCGCGTATGTATACGTAGTATTATAATGTAGGAGTGTTTACCAAAACTAACTAACCACCTTTCGCTGCAGGGGTAGGCACTGACATTTTTATACATTGTATTCTGTTATACCGGACCCAAGTACTTACATATTTGATCGCGCCTTGTCCTTGTAACGAAAGGATTACTACTGTAACCGTAGCACACTTAAATTTGCAGGCGTCAAAGGGGGAATTACCGGACGAACTATGTTTGAGAAAAATTATAAAATACTTTTGATTTACTAAAAATCTGGTCAAATTATTCGTTTTGTTGTTAAAAACGGGACTGCAGGCCTTCAACGAATGAATTGACAGAGTTCCTAACAAAGTATCAGTCAAAAGCGAATGTTTTATGAGGACGCATTCAAAGAACATGTGTTCTCGATATATTCTGAATTACTAATATTTTATCATTCAATTGGCATGCTATCACTTTTTTAAGATAATCATATTCTCCGTGTACCCAATAAAATGCAAAGTAGTCGATTTGTACTAACTTCGACCGATTTTCGACACCGTTATTGAAGAAGCGCTTTGTCTAATTTTATCACTGTTGAAATTATCTTGCGTGAAGAATGAGTTAATGATGAATGTAAGTAAGTCTAAAGTAATGGTGTTTGAAAGAGAAAGTACGAAAACAGTGTGTAATATAGCTGTGAATGAGGAATACTTGGAGCAGGTGGATGAATTTGTGTATTTAGGAAGCATGTTTACGAGTGATGGGAAGGCTGACAGAGATATTGAAAGAAGAGTAAATGCAGGTAACTCCATTAATGGAGGACTGAACGCAGTTGGCGCTAACAAAAAATTGTCCAAAGAAGCGAAGTTAGCAGTCCACAATGGAGTGCTGGTACCTACCCTGATGTACGGAAGTGAGGCATGGAACTGGCAAAGAAAGGATGAAAGTAGATTGAATGCTGTTGAAATGAGATCCCTGAGGCGTATGTGTGGTAAAACCATGTATGATCGTGTGAGGAATGTGGATATCCGCAAAGAGTGCAAGGCTGATGTAAGCGTAATGAGTAAGATCAAGAAAGGGACGCTTAGATGGTTTGGGCATGTAGAGCGAATGAGCGAAGAAAGGAGTGTAAGGAGAATATACGATGCAAATGTGAATGGTAGCAGAAGTCGGGGGCGCCCGAGGAAGACATGGCACGACCAAGTGAATCAGATACTTGAGTCGGGCCATGTCAAGAGTCAGAACAATAGAAGAGTATGTATGAGACGATGTATGAATGTGAATGAGGCAAGGAGTGTGTGCCAAGACAGAGTTGTTTGGCGGTCCGTCCTCTCTGCCTACCCCTGCGGGGAAACGGCGTGATGGTTAGTTAGTTAGTTAGTTAGTTAGAAATTATCTTTCACAGCTCCATAGCTCATGACGCAAATATCGTTGTGATGCTTACGTTGACTTAGATATTTGAAGACACCTGAGCACAAAGCTTTTGCTGATTCATACGATCAAATTCTGCTCAAAAGTTAGATTATCTTTCCAAAGAATTTCCACGTTTGCAAGGTTATTATTTCAAAGCTCTTGTCTGTTCCCACGAAGGGTTATCATTATATGATATTACATTTGGTGTATTATTAATTTCACCCTTTGCCTATCCATCGTTGTCTGATGGAATATTATTTTCCGCCAGCTATGAATTTCCATTTCCATTTAAATGCTAAACAGCGTTGTTCAGACGGGGGTTTAGGAATATCGAATATATATATACCTTGTATGTGGGTTTGTTTATGCTACCGTCTTCTGATCTTCGGTGTTTGTGCATTAAGTATGCAAGAACTTCCTGAACATTGAACAAGCATACTTGGATATTGCCCATAGGAGTTGTTGTATCTTCAATTTTAAGGATGGTGCATCTATTTATCAATTGCATTCTAGGTATCCAAAACAAAGTTAGGCTGCAGCCGGGAGATTTTCACTTTGCAGTCAGACATTCCTCGTTTGCGAGAACCTTTAGGCATGTATTAAAAATAGACTGTGTGACCTGCCCCTATCTTAATGCGTTTTTCATCTTATGTTTTAAAGAAGAAACTAAGTCGGAAAGTTACTGCGTATAATACATAGATAGTCAGTTCCACTAATGTAAAGATTCATCCTTCTTTCTAGAGAGTCTTACCACCGAAACTTCTGACATTTTCCACATGCGGCACGCGCGATGTTCTTCAATAAAATTCTGCACAAACGCGTTCAACGCGGACCGAGTAAATAAGGTGTGCTTCGTAAAGATACTTCAGCTAAAATCAGATCAGACTGATATTGATTTTGATAACTCCTATTTGTAGCTTTAGTATTTTCTCATGTTGAGAAGTTACATCATACACCCATTTCATTTTTAAGTACCTACCTGATGCTTTTTGGACCCTTTGTGTTTTGTCAACAAGTTGGAGGTTTTTAGGCTACTCGCAAATATGCTATACAAAACATTGGTAATATCAGATTGTATTGTTTTATTCTTTGTGCACAACACTTTATAATTCTGATGATTTTTTAGAGCTTTATCGACACGAAGTGAGTGTTATTCTGAAGGAATCAGTTTTAGAAGATCTCACTATTTTTTTATTAAAATGGTAGAAGGTGATCCGTCGTTAATATAAACAAGTCAAAATCTGACTGGTTCGTGGTCGGTAATACAGAGAGTTACAGTTACCTACTTAGCACTTGAAGTAGAAATCTGTATTTTGGTAAAACTGCTATTGTTTTGAGATTTTGCTAATATTCGCTCATCAGCCAAGACGCTGTCTGTACCTGAAATAATAATACCACTACCTTGTTACCACTTTCCAGTCAATCTGTTTTGCATATTTAATATGTGCATGAGTGTTTAATCATCGGAAGATCTTTAACTAGAAACAGACACGACACATTCCTGCACATATTTCATACCTCCTTGAAGATAGCTTCAGAATTCATTAGAAAATAATTACTACATGAACAATGAAGAGTTTCATCGATAATTTCAGAACGCTCAAGAATTATATAAGATGAACATCAATAATTTTAAGTACAGCTCTTATAATTAATTATTGATTCTGTCATCATCTCTAGCCTAGTCTTTCAAATTCTCTCAGGTCCTCTTGAAGATTTGTTGATCACTCGCTGCGTTTCTTCACAGTTGGCTTTTAACTGACTTTGACGATTACATTAAGTACCTACACGATGATGTGATGACGCTTTAGTGCAGCTCGTTGTAAATGAACACCCTCTTAAAATATAAAATAGTCATGCCGCTGAGATCTCTGTTGTGACGTCTCTTTCTGTTATAAGCCGAATTTATGATAAAGAAGGAGATACTTGAAAACTTAAAAAAGGTATCATAGGTACTCTTCCATCAACACACGCAATATTACCGGAATCCAAAAGATGTAATCTGTACTACGTGATATTTTGAAAATGTTTTGTAAGCATGTTTTTAAAGGGGTTTCTCGTTAGGGGATCGGGGATGGATTCCAAGAAAAGCGCCCCCAAGCAGTGCGCGTAACTGGCACCCATTATTATTAAAAGTAACTGATTCGAGGAATTTTATTACTTTCACTCAGGTGGGTGGCGGGTTGGTGCCTAAAGTACCCCAATAAAGTTGCTACAATTAAATAAAAAATAAAAACTTCCTATTTTTCTGTAATTTGAAAGTGGTTTTTTTTTGTGTTCCGGCTGAATTACGTTCTTTATTATTTTCTAGGTTTCTTTTTTTCTGGGATTTGGTTTTGCCCATCACCTTACATGGAGAAAAATAACTGTTTATTATTTATTAAGAAACTCATTATTAGTAATTCCGGTTAAAAATAGAATTGCAGGCCTTAGCATTAATTAACAGGATTTTTGATAAGCTTTTAGTAAATTACGAATATATTATCATGACGTCGGAACACGTGTTCATGAAAATCGGAATATTTTTGCATTACAACGAAAATTCTTTTTATCGTGATGTATTATCAAGGCGAATCGATAAACGTTATTGAATTTATGCTTTATTCATAGGGCGTGTTGATTTATAGTGAGATCTTAAATCGTTTTCTCTTCGTGTATCCCCAAAGCCAGTGGGACTGGCATCACCGCTTTGGGATATGTTGTCCCTACTTTGGGTGTGGTGTCCCCACTTTGGGGTATGCTGGCCCCATTTTGGTGTATGCTATCCTCACTTTGAGGTAAGTTGTCCCCAACTTGGGATATTCTGTCTGCACTTTGGGTATGCTGTTCCCACTTTGGGGTATGTTGTCCCCGGTTCCATGATTACTCAACACAGTGACTATTCAACACACCTTTAAAAAGTGATATAAAGTCATTAAAAACGATGAAAATTTTTTAATTTAAACCTAACCTAACCTACTTAACCCAGTTAATAAAGTTTTTGTTAATCACTTTCCATGACTTTATATAATTTATAAATGTGATGAATTATCATTTTGATGATTTATCCGGTCACCGTTGTCCCAACTTTGGGGTACGTTGTCCCCACATTCGGATATGTCGTCCCCACTTTGTGAGACGAGAAAGAGGACGGTTAGGTACCTAGTATTCTAAAGTGTTTCCTCTATATAGAGATAATGTTTATTTTTTTCTATCTTCTGAAAATTAGCACAAAAAAATGTCTAGATCCAGTGGTCATCTATTACAACTCAACATTATTGGTATTTACCATTTTTTTATTACGACACCGAGCAGGAATGCTTGACCAAAAGTCAACAAGCTACTCAAAATATGAAGTTGCGATACTTGACTTCTCAACTTGACATCTGTCGAAAACATATTTTTTTACAGAAGTTTATATCAGAAGGCTAATAACGTGAAAGTCTTTTTATATACATTTCGATGCCGTCACGATGACACGAGCTTACGGAATACACTTTCAATTCAATTGATGGGTTGAAAATGGTGCCAAATAAATTGTGCACCTCACCGGATTTAAATTTACTGACAGTTGTAGTCACTTTCCTTTTGCAATTAGAGGGCATTGGAGATTTCAATCCGGATTTCGATAAATCCGGATTTTCGATTATTCACAGTGGATTCAAAATCCGGATTTTACATATATAATCTGGGTTTAAAAACCTAAAAAAAAATGCGATCAATATGAATCCTATGAAATGCGTCCAGCGGGCTCACTAAGATATGGATAGGTCAAATTATAACAATTATGTTGCTAACCCATTAACCAAATGTTCACGTCATGTACAAATGAAAGATTTATTTGTATTGATTGAAGATAAATTTTGTACTTCGTTGGTTTGACAAAAGTTCCTAAAATTAAATTCATCGCATTTCGTGAGATTACTTGTTAACTTTAAACCCTTTTTTAAATTATGTTTTAAATTTTTAAATAAATGGAATGGGTATGTCTTTTACATGAAAATAGTTTTCATAAAATCAAAAATATATGTATATGTTTTTCTAAAATCCGGATTATAAGTTTCAAGAAATTCGGTAATCCGGATTTCCAGAACAATTCGGATTTGCAATCCCTAGTGGATTCTGACGTCTGTCGTGAAGATACAACACCGGGGATCCGTCACTAGTGTCACGACCCGAATAATTGCTTGTCAAAATCTGTCCAAATAATTGGAAAGCCGCTGACTTTGGTGTTTGCGTTCAATTTACTATGCAGCTGCCTGTCGAAAGCAACAACAGTGGTAATGCTCTACCTGTCTACGTGTCTTGACACGTCTTTGATCTTCGCTGTTGATCTTAGCAGCTTTTTTGTCCGTCTTGTTCTATTTTTATCTACCTCACAAAATGCCGTTGATTTCTGTGTATTATTTTTTTATCATTTCTGTCCCGTATTAAATGGGTTAAGAATTTATTCACGTAATGTGATTTCCTTAAGTTTTTCTTTCTAATTTTTATTTTATTATTTAATATAATTTTTAAACCATTTTTTTATTCTCTCGACTGCCATACTGGGATCGTACCCTTGGTAGTCGTAGGGGAGAACCACCATGAAGAGAACTTTTTTTTTCTTGGTGCTGTAACTTTCAAAGTTATGCAATATTGAAATAACTAAATGTTGTTATGTAGACCCTATTCTATCCTCTCATTAAACCTAGAGTGGAAGTCACGTAATTCTTTCGGATTAAGAGAAAATACCAATTTTCTAAAAAATGGGAAATGTTCTTTTCAAGGTATAGTGTACTATGAAGAGAACACGGGTCCCCACGAAAAGAACAGTCTTGGACTTTGACCATTATTAGGTATGTTGTTTATCTGTCGATAGGTACCAAAAATAATTTTAATAATGCAAAGTAAAACAACGAATGAAATCAAGGACATTAATTATTTATTATTTTTTTTTAAATACAGAAAATGGTAGTTAAAAAATCGCTCAGAAACATTTCCTGCAGAAAAAGTTCAAAGAGCCCTTTTCACCGCACGATTCGTGGCTCCATTTTCAGTGAATTATTCAACTCCACGAGGCAAGGATTAAGCTGGGTCCAGACATGTTCTTTTGTCCGTACCGTACCTCCGTTTCGTACCAGCGTCGCGATCCAAAAACTCTGGACGCATCATCTTTTGTCCGTACCGTACCTCCGTTTCGTATCCGCGTCGCGATCAAGAGCCCGTATCTCCGTAACGTCGCTGCGATCATCGCGTGTCCATTTCCTCCCACCATGTCGTCGACTGCGGAAGTGTTTGAGAATTTGACGATTGCTTGCGCGTCCTTCATTGTTATTCACAATAATATAACGAAAAAAAAACAAAAAAGGCGACGTTGGTGGGAGTTAGAATTGTTCAAAAACAGAGAAAGATGTAAGACGCCGCGAACACGTCCAGACTGGCGCAGACCCGTACCGTACCGCCTTTGAACGGGCCGAAAAACCGACTCGCGATGGATCGGAGCGTACCTCTATCCGTATCGAGATGCCGTACCACCGTACCGTACCGAACGGGCGTCCAAACTAGCGTTCTTGATCGCGACGCTGGTACGAAACGGAGGTACGGTACGGACAAAAGAACATGTCTGGACCGAGCTTTTAATGTTTTGATTTCCCTTTATATCAGTCCCGTCAAACTTAATGATCCAGATTTTACAAGCGAAACGGCAAGTGATTCTGAAAGTTAGATTTGATTACGAACGGATTTGTCCAGCGACCACGAGCAAAACATAATTTTACAGAATTCACAACAAATATCAATTATTCCTTCCATGAACTACTTCGCAATGAAATAAAACTATCAATCTTAATTTATGTAACTTTATTTTTGGACTATTATTTCGCGCATTCAGGTCTGATCAAAAGCACTAATTTATTACCCGAAAATTGAATTAAACCTGTGAAGTGTTTGGTAAACAAAATTAAACATTTTTTGTTGATTTACTCCAGTTTTATTGGTCGTTTAATTTGATTGCTGACAGCTGTTCCGCCCGGAGTTTGTATTGTTAGATCTTTATTCTTTGCTTCATTGTTTTGAATACATCCATGACTGGACGATTCGAAGGAAACAAGTTTTGTAACTACTTCTAGGCAATTGTGCATTGTCTCGGAAGTATTTCTATACTGTGTAATATGTTTGGTAATACATGGTACAAAAATGATAGTGATGCCATCTGGGTAATCGATACTGATTCAGTTTTTTTAACAATCGACTAATGTTTCTCTAGTATGGATGTTGTTTACCTGTCGAAAAAAATGACGATGCCGGATCTTTGCTATCTAAAAACGGACACGTCGCTTTTTGTCGTCAAAAATTAAATAGTAACCTCACAAAACATTATTCCGACTGCTGTTGATTGTGCCTACTGATTCATTAGATTGAATTTAATTTCTAACAATTTGTTTGGAATTTGACTCTTTACCCGTTTCAGCTATTGATCAAACGGTGATCACCGTCAAGCATACCGTTCATGTTGTTATTGTTATGCTTGTCAGTTGATAAAAAGCTAGAACGGGCCGAGAACCGTTCTAGTGTGAAAAATCAAAATGACGATTTTACATTCATAGACACACACTTTACCACAATCTACAAATCTGCCCTGACGATGGACACTATAACACCGTCTTAAACGTTGGCTATAAAAGAAGGAAGCGCCACACGGCACAATACCCCAAAAATAAATCACTATTAAATGACGCTGTTTAAAAATAGTTGTGTTTTTAAACAAGTATAATCGAATTATTTCGAAGTGGAAATATCGATTACTGATATCTATATTCCTAAACCATGCGCAAACGAGGAAATTTAGTTGCGTTGAAAATCCATACAAATTCAAAAAAGTCTACCTAGTGTCGCGCAGCATCGTGTTCCATCATATAACCTCCATAATACCGATTTTGACGTAGCGACACTAGCGACGCAACTGTTACCCGCAACTAAAGTTGCTCGTGTGCGCCTGGACTAATCCTAAACCATATTAATACAATCTCACTGGTTTGGCATAAGTTTGTAGTTAAGACGAGACAAAACCCTAAAACAAAGTCGGAATCTTAACGACGTAAGTGAAGAAGCCATGCACAAAAATAAGCAACACGCGACCCTGGTGTATTGGACAGTCAAAATAAAATCTTAACGACATAGTCATGAGGTCGTGTAATAACAATATTCGGCGCGCCGCCCGTCGTAATGGACGGGCCTACGGTCGAATTTGCTCAAGCAGGCTTAGAAAATTGATCATTCCGTAGCGTTTATTTTAATTATTTCTGCACGTATAACTAAAATCTCAAATATTTCTAGAGGAATCCCCCGGGAAGATACTAATTCATCATATATAAGAATAAAATCTAATGCTTGCCGCTAATTTTATAGTTGAAAAACGTTTTATAAATTTTTCAAACCGTCTTACATAAAATATTCTGATGGTAAGGTTTTTATTCATCTTAAATATGATGTTACTGATCCGCTGATGTTTAAGTCCCCGTCTTGTGTCGCCTTAAGTAGCATTGCGTGTTAAGGTGTTGCCTTCTGACGTCACCGTCCATTAAGCAGAGGTCACAACCCGAGCATTCCGATAATTAAGTTTGCTAAACATATTTCTATGACATTCCGATTATTCCGAAACCCGTCAACATTGGCGATTTCCTTTGAAGGAATTATTCAATACGCAACTAATGGACTCAGAAGTATTACATACCAATCGATTTCTATCTCTTTTAAATTATATATCTATTTTAGCGCCCAGCATTTTATTTAATCACAATATTCAACACGTAACATAATTTCATATTGAATAATTATATTTATTTTCTGAAATATAAGGCCTGTATAGACTTGATAGTGACTTACTAAATTATGGTGGTCCGTACTCATTCAAATAATGATGTCTGAAACATAAAAAAATAATATACTTTTTACTTTAGGTCTTCTACCTTAGGCCAAAAATCGGGAGATCTTTATTTTTACCACCCCAGGTTCAATTACGTGACACTAAGCGGAAAATGTTGCTTGTATTGTGATGGAGGACTTAGCCAGCCGAGGAATTGAACACACTACGCCTGGGTGGGACCCAAACGCGATGTCAACTCAGCCACCGACCGGTCGTTTTATTGTTTATTTATGTATTGCAGGGCTTTTACAAACATAATACGTATATGGTATACACCAGTACAATAAATACTTATCATTTTACAAACATAATACAGAATTTGAAACAACTAATGACTACAAATACATCTACAAACTTTCTCAAAAAACATATCGTAGCCTGGATAAAAAATCAAGATATTCACTTTATTCAAAAGATTATAATTCCAAACCAAACATAACCAAAATATGATAAATAAAATTAAATATTATACACGTTCTTTAAGAATTATCCAAAAATTACATACACGCACATATATATGTGTGTTTTCATGTTTCAATATGTCTGTGAAAAAAAAAAAAAAAAATAATAACTTTCTACCACAACACATAAATACCTGTCACACTTAATCACAAACACGTAAACACCTCAGCACAGGTTCTCCTAGTGAGGTGTTCACGTAACATACAATATCAACCACACACAGTTTTACCTACATCAACCTATGTTCTTTATTTTTTATACCTATTTTTCTGTACTACAATATGAACCACTGTAAAAAATTGTAAAATGTGTATTCAAGAATAGACATAAATAAATAAATAAATAATAAATTATGTATGAGTTACATTGACAACTCTTATTATTTTTGATTCGATGCAGAACGTGCGGTTTTCAATATGTACGAGTATATTAGGTCTATATATGTATTGGCAGTATGGGAGATCGCGCTAGTTTTGAGCGATATGAACAGTGGCTATGGTTGTCATAGAGGTAAAGACGGTTGAGTTGGATAGATTTAACAGGGACATGCATATTTATATCGTTTTAGGACAGACTATGCTGTTATTCGGTAATTTAAAAGTATGAGAATATCACTAATAGTTCGTCAAATTTTAAAGTTATTTATTCTGCGAAAGTTCTGCTTTGTTGATTGTGGCAGGCTATTACAAATTTGGGGTAAAACTGTCGTAAAATCTACTAATCACTCTCATGAATATATTTTTTTATTTAATATTTAGCATGATCAATTTCTTCTATTCTCTTCAAACGCAAATTACGTGCTTGTTCAATATCGTGGTCTCGGATCGCAATAAAAGACACTGGATTTAAAAACATCGTGGTAATCTCACGGTTAATTAATGTAATGTTTTACGCATTGCACAAATATTATGATAAACGGAGTTGGGTAATGCCTATTTAAAAATACGCTCCATACAGGTAATAAATGCTGTGTGCTTGTTTAGTCTAAATGATATTGTTGCTCCATAGTTTTAATGCAATAGTAATAGTACTTGGTAAAGTAGAGTTGCATTCTCGCATATCAGAGTTTCCCAAACTTATTTGGGTCACTGCCCCCTTCTCATGGATACGGTGCACTCGGAGGAAAATATTTCTTCTCAGGGCCTATGTTATCTTTGGGGATGCTGTGTGGAGGGTATTTTTAGGAAGTTCTTGGAAGGAAAAGGCATGAGGGGTGGGTAGGAATCTGGTGGTCAGTGTGTCCAGGAGTGACGGATGTATGAATCCATCCCTCCCACTGCGGTGCAAGTCGATGTTCTGTGAGTCCTGCTGGACTGAGTTCTGAGTGCCTGCCACGCAATTGGTAGGCAGACGCATCAGACAAACCACACGAACCCAAGCATCTCTGCTAAGTAACCGAACGTAGCGAATCACTCGGGATGACCTATGGCTTAGGTGTCAGTTATCCAATATATTGTTTCTGGGATATGGTTTACTTTGGGAATCACTGACGCAGACATAGAATGAAGCAGATTAACTCATACTTTGGAATGACCGCCTTTTACTGCCAATGCAATGTTAACAATGCCTTTTACTTTGCGCCTTTTGTTTATTTACAGTCATGTTCAAGCAAAGCGGAATAACAAGACTCAAGGCTTGTACAAACATCTTGCACATGTACATTATTGAACTGAACAGGGATGGCGTTAATTATTTCAGGCGATGCTTCGATGCCAGCACCAAGCACTTAAAGTCGTAATTAAAACGTGGAAGTTTTCATAACTCAAGGTAATAATTCAAGAGCCGCTTTGTCATAAAAGATTTACAACTGAGGGGGTGCTATTTCTGGAATTTTGGGTGGTAGGGCCTAAAACCAGACGTGTCCAACCCGCATCTTGGACCAAAAGCCAGAATTTTACGGCATTCATTTTCTTCGTATGGTTGTAGAGTAGTTGATAGTGGGTAGCTGAGATCATTGTGTAGCATTGATTGCTATATAATGGCTAGACACTGTTCAATAAAGTATTTTTCCGCAAATGAAGAGAACTGCATCCCAATAAACGAGACTCTTTGATGTCTTACCTACTATTACACGAAGAGCAAAAAATAAGGATTCACTGCCCAAATTTAAAAGGAGCATCATGTCAATAATATAAACTGTTTAATGCGCATACATATACCCACACTCAAACATACACACTTGCACACCTATACAATGCACACGTCACCCGGTAATTACTAATTATACTCGTACATACCACAAATGAGACTTTACAAGGAAACATATCATAAGTTGAAATATCTAATATCTGTAAATTGTTTCATCACTGTAACCAATCTACTGTTTGTTTCGATAATATAAAATTATATTTAGCATTACTAAAATCTCACAAAAATCAGATAAATACGTATACCTCTAGTTGCAAGTCTTTACTATTAATTTATTAATACTTATATTTTTAGCAGCCCAAGATAATACTAAATCGTCACAATGGCTCAGGGAAGCCAACATGTTGAACATCCATGCCCCAAATATTTAAAATTTGTACGAAGGCACGTGTTAATACACCGCAAGTAATGGTTTTTAATAAGAAATACTAATGATCTCGTTAATGTGCTATACTTTCAATTCCCCCTCGGTGGCTAGGATAGTTCAGATGGTTAAGCTCCTCATCAGATTTTAAATCTCTTAGTTCATAATATTGTCCAGCACTTGGTTTCATTCCAATACTTTTTTCTAGGGTTATTGTCTTATGAGCCAATAATAATAAAATCGTATTATGAATAGGTTTTTTGTATGTTGTTGCGATACTTGGTGAAACGGAATTCGGCTACGATTTATTTAAAGAAATCAAATAAATTATCCGACAAATTGAATTTAAATTAACCTTATTCGCATGGTGCCGGCGTAATGGCGAAGTAAATCAATCTATCACGTCCGCTAAATGAACTTAATTGATTCCAACGATTCAATAGAGCTTTGATTTACATCCGGATGTAAAAAGACCTATGGATATTTTGTTTATTTGGTACATAGTTTGTGATTGAAGCAGATTTATCTGTTTATGCACTGTTCCATTTTATTTGAGGTATACGATAGTAATATGTTTGCTGCACCTATTTTAATTATCCTATTAAAATGGTGTCCTTGCTTTCGCCATTCCAATAATGGAGATTTTTGCATTGTGTTGTATCCAGATATCTCATCTGTGATAGTCGAAGGCAAACAGGTTTCAACATTTGAATTACCCGCCGAACCTTTAAAGAACAATGATGAAAGTATATCAACTTGTGCGCCTGCGATATTATCTCGTATGCACTGGAAAAAATGCTGTCAATTACAAAGTTATCCACTTGTCAATAATTTCCTATTTCTAAGGCATGTGCATAATGATGTTCTACATCATTCCTACAAATCCAGAGGTGCTTTTCTTTTATCTCACTTGTTACCTCTCATCTCCCTTGTTATGCTCCCGTTCAATCATTAATCACCCTTTTGCTCCCCTGAATATTTTTTTATTTATTTATTTATCGTTTCTTTACATTGTATCTTTTTTTTAAGTTATAATTTTTAACCTCACTAGGACAAGCCTGTGTTGAGGTTAATAATTTTACAAAATATTAAAAAAATAGTACAAAGATTATAAGAGATTTAAAATAGTACAAATATTAAAAAAAAATAATTCAAATATTAAGATAACAATATTGTTACATTGACGTTTCTGCGAATTGGATACCTACATGGTAGTACTTATCAGCCTATTCATTACAATATAATGCTGTAAACATGTAGGGTGACCAAGATATTTAATTGCAATAAAAATGTAACAAACTATTATTTTTTTTTTAAACAGAGAAGAAAGAAAGAGAGAAAAAAACATTTACATTAAAAAAAGAAAAGGATGAAAAAATTAACTTATTCAAAATATTATGCCACAATTTAAAAGGACAAAGATGAAAGAATATGTTGGAAATCCTCGGATGGCAGAAATAATTTAACATTCTTTTTAAATGTACACAAGGAATTTGACGATTTAATGTGATCTGGAAGGCTATTAAATAAAAGTGGAGCCTGGTACAAATAATGTCTCTGCCCAAATGAGGATTTAGGGTGAATTGCCATAAAGTTCAGACCAGAGCCAATTCTTGTAGTACGAATTTGTTGCGTTCTTTTAGCAGAACTAATATTGTTAAAAAATCTGCATAACGTTTGTAGGATAAATAGTTGTTTTAAATTCATGATATTACATTCCTTATAAAGTAACTGTGTAGGATATGTAAATTTTTTCTTATACATAACTTTGAGAATCAGTTTTTGGGCAATATTAAGTGGTTCTATTACAGTCTTCAGGCAGGAACCCCAGCACACTATATTATATGAAAGTAGGCACTGAATTATAGCAAAATACACTGTTTTTAATTTTTCCTTGTCTAGTACATGTCTGAGATCTTTAAAAATATAGATAAGTCTCCTAACTTTATTTACTAACATTTCGACATGATCATTCCACCTCAAAAATTTATCAATTTTTACCCCCAGGTATTTGAGGCTGTCTACACTTTCCAAGGGGTTGCAGTTACGCGTTTGCACACAATTGTGAATAATCAAATTATGAGAGGTAGATGGCTGACTTTTATAAGAAATGCTAAAAGTGATGTATTTGGTTTTTTGTGTATTTAAAGTTAAAATATTATTACTCAGATAATTATTAACTATTCCTAAACCTGTATCACATTTTTCAAAAGTTTCACTCCAATTTTTACCCTCAAATATTAAGGCAGTGTCATCTGCAAAACTAACAATGTTACCTGGAATTTTTAGACTGCATAAATCGTTTATATAAATAAGAAATAATATTGGCCCGAGTACACTACCTTGTGGTACTCCAAATGAGATAGATTTACTATCGCTTAACATTTTATTTATTTCTACTTGCTGTGTTCTATCACTAAGGTAAGATCTGAACCAACCCATAGCTGTATTATCAATGCCTAAAGATAATAATTTCTTAAGAAGCAACTCGTGGGAAACCGTATCGAAGGCCTTTGATAAGTCTAAAAATACCGCTATAGCTTTGTTGCCATAGTCCAGTGCGTTTATAACTTTGGTCAATACCTTTAATATAGCATCACTCGTACTTCTGTTCTCTCTGAAACCAAATTGGCTGTCGGAGAGTATTTTGTATTTTTCTAAAAATGATACTAATCTTGACTTAGCCAGTCTTTCTATTATTTTTGAGAGAGTATTGAGCAAAGATATTGGTCTGTAATTATTAACATTTTCGTGATCTCCACCTTTGAAAAGAGGTATAATCTTGGCATTTTTACAATGGGAAGGAAATATGCCATTCTTAAAGCTAAGATTAACAATATGAGTTATAGGACCAGCTAACTCATAAACATGCTGTTTATACACCATTATACTTAAGCCATCGATACCACAGGAAAAAGACATTTTTAATTCATTTATAACTTTAGTAACTTCAAAAATGTTAGTAGTTTTAAATTCAAAACTATCTCCTGTAACTTGAGTACCAGGTTTAAAATTGTTAACAAGATACATTTCGTTGGTTTTATTAGCACTGCACAAGTTTTTTGCGTATGTAGGACCAATATCACTGAAGAAGTTATTAACATGGTTGGTAATTATATGTGGATCCTCCTCCAATGAGATAGTTTTGTTATTGATTACTAATTTTTTTATGGACACTTGCTCCTTTTGAATATTTATGGCTTCCTTTATAATCTTCCACTGTTGCTTGTTATTACCGTTGACTTTATCCAGTTTCCTTTTGTAATACGTTTGCTTTGTATATTTTATAATTTTTGTACACCAGTTTCTGTATCTCTTATAATAAGCCAGCAGTTGAATATTATTAACCTCTCCTCGACATTTGTTGTGCATTTTGTCGCGGGTTCTAAGGCATTTGATAATTCCATCATTTATCCAAGGTTTTAAGTATTTGATGTTATGTTTTACACTTTGTACCGACGAGCAACTTTCCACGTGCATTTTTAAACATTTTACGAAGTTTTCAGTAGCTGAATTAACATCTTGCGATGACAGGACTGACTGCCATGATTCTTCTTTTAATTTAGCCTTCAAAAGAATGTTATTTATGACGGTTTTGATTTTTTCATTTTCCTTTGCTATTTTCTTTTGTCTAAAGCTCATAAATCTCAGCAATACCGCATCATGATCTGTTATGTCAGTAGTAAAGACAGCTCCCTGTGGTTCAAATTTAGATTTTACCATAATGTGATCGATGCAACTTGAAGCAGTAGACGAAACTCTTGTAGGTGAAATTATAATAGGCTTTAAGCCGTGAAAAGCCAAAAGTGAGAGGTATTTTTGAGTTTTTATACTGTTCAAATCTAATGTATTAATATTTATATCACCACATAAAATGATTTCCTTATTTTGTATAGATGTAGAATCAAGTAGGACACTCAGTGATTCAAGGAAACTATCTATATGAGTCTGGGACGGAGATCTGTAAATGGCTATTAAACATATATTATTCGATATCTGCATTCTTAAGCAGTTTGCTCCAGGGAAAACAATTTCCTCAACAGTCGCCTGAACATTTTGTTTCACGTAGGCAACTACACCATCGTTTTGCAAATAGTTATTATTTGTATTGTAAACTGTGTATCCTGGGATGCTAGGTATATTGATCAAATTTTTTAGCCAAGCTTCTGTAAAAACTAATACCTCAGGACGATGTTCTATGCCATCAAGCATAGTTAAGGTTTCATCAAAGTTTTTACTTAAACTTCTAATGTTTAAACAAACTAAAGAAAAGTTTGAATGTTTCAAAAAATTTTTGCAAGTAAATGAATCTTTAATAGTTAAATTAGGTTCTGTATTGTCATCCAAATCAATGTTTTTTCCTAAATCGATGTCCATTTTTAATATATTAAATATTGTCGGTGCCTTTTACCATACAACTTCTAAATTCTATTGAGGTCATCTTCGTGTTTTATCTCTTTAATTTTTTTTCCTTCATCTTCTTTCATTAGAATTGATCCATTTTTAAACCAAATATATTTGTATTTTAATTCTCTTCCCTTTAATTTGGCTTTCCAAAGCAGTTCTTTAAAATAAGGAGATAGCGATTCTCCTAGGAATATCATTTTCTCACGGTTTGAGATCACCTTCTTGTTTGCCAATAATTTTGATCTTGTTTCTGGATTTCTAATTTTTAAGAGAATTTTTTTCGGATATAAATCTCTCATCCTCCATTTCGGCTTCTAGTTTCTCCTTTCAGTCATTTCCTGGTTTCAACTTATTATGCATTTGCTCTCGATCTTCGCTTCTAGAATTTTCAATTCTAAACATGAAATCCCTACATTTGTATTAACCATTCAATCTAACACAGCCAGAATATTATTTTAAGCATCAAACGTATTATTTTTCAACTGAGATAATTGTCATATTAGTATTTATTGCCTTCCTGATATCCATTACGGCTGTGATATAAACCAGATTGATTTTAAATTCATTACCATTGGGGTGAAAGATATGTCTAGGTTCATCCAAATTTCAAAAACATTGTTAATTCAGCAGATGGTTTATCGTTTACCTGTTTGACAAAAGTCAGCTCTTGCTGTTCCGAAGTAACCATCGTTGTCCCAAAAGCAGATTACCTGTTACTTAGGATGTTAACGTCTACTCTGTTACTTTTTATCTTACTAAAACACTTGACGAATCTTTGGAATTCTGTTTCGTTAACCGTCCAAGTGTGGTATAATTAATATTTATTGTTGACATATTTAAATGTCCTAGTTAATATTTTCAATTTACCTTTGGCTTGAAGCCCGTGTATATTGCATGCATGGAAATGGCATGTTTCAATTGTTTGTACCGTTTGTTCAGCTGCAGACACTCGAGCGGTGATCGTGTTTGGATTCATCGCTATAATTATTATATATTAACACTGGATAATATTGTGTGTCCGTATCGCCGTTCCATTCCAACTATTATTCCATCTAACTAAACCAACTCGGTTGATGCAGGTAATTTCTATCTAGCCGAGTGGCACACAAACTCCCTGATCCAAGGCTTTAATAATTTTCTTCTGTATTCCGCAGTTGGCAGTGCTCACTGCCAATTATTTGTTTAATTTCTTAATTGGTAGAATTACGATCTCTCGTTAGTCTAGAAATGGCACGTATTTGTATCAGTGCTCTTTTGATGTTGCATAATAGTTTTGTACTGAATTCGCCACTACTCTATTCGATTGCTTATCTTATTATTTGAACAGTTAATTGCGACACTTATAACACTGCGTTATTAGCTATGTGCTACACCTGTAAAGAAATAGATAACAGATAACTAGGATACCGAGTTGTTTGTTCAATGATGTTAATTTTTTTACCGTTGCCAAATTTTTATAATTTTCATTCACGGTCAAATGATTAATTTTGGTTAAATTACTCGAGAACCCCGAAGATTCCAAAGATTATTACTGCATCATTGAACTTTTTATTAGTATATCAAGTAATTAGGTATATGTTAACCTTTTCAACGCCGGATGCTTCAATGTTTCAGTGCACTGCACTTTTCAAATTATTCTAGTTCAGGGTTGCTAAATAAAGTTCTCCAAAATAACTTATGCCATTGCATAGTATGCTATATTTTATAATTTACGCAGAATTTTGCTGTTAATTCAATGGGAATTTAAAAAAAATTAACCTTTACGTCAGTAAAAGAATATAAAACATCTTATAAACATCTAAAATCACCATCTTGTTTCAGTAATTATGGCGTTTAATGAAGATGTATCTAATATTTACCATTGAACTCTGACTTTACCAACTGTGAAACCTCATGGAACATATTTGTGACAGCCGCGTGGTTCACAACCTCAACATCTCGCATAAGATACAGTCGCGTCTGTAAGGTTAATTAATGCCTCTCCTAGAATTGTCTCAATACTATGGAGAATAACAGAATACATTACAACGTTACCGTTTCGTCACCTTTCAGACGCATCAATCACAAATCACAGCTGTCAATCTTGCAAGTTCCAAACTCCAACCACTCGAGGTGTCGTTCTGCATATCAACTCATCTCGACTGTGAAACAATGACACATTTTAGCACGCACACTATCGACGCGTGCTGTCGCGCTGACCACGCTGAAGAATTGAATACAGTGGCTGTTTTTCTGGTTGCCCTTTGCATGCGTTTTGCGGTTGTTGGCTGCAGCAAATTGCATCGTTAAGCTCAGAGATCTTAGTATTCTTCTAACATATCTTTTCTTATGGACATACCTGCGGTTCACGAATATCTATTTTCAGCTAAGAACTAAGATTTTTATCTTTGTGTTTGTGGTTAGTGTTCTCTGATCATTCTGTTCTGTATCAGTTTCCATCTTTGAAAACATTTGTTTCTTGGATGTTTTTGAAAATTAGAGCCACTAGGGCCATTTTTCAGCCAATTGAGATTTGATTTTAAGTGGTTAGTGTTTTTTGGTTAGTTGTATCATCAACCTTCATTTGAATACTTTTTCATCTTTTGTATCATGGATGTTTTTGTAAATTCCAGTAGTTGGCTAATACTATTTTTCAGCCGTTTCAGATTTGAATACTTTCAAAGTTGCCGTTGTTTTCTGATCAGCTGCACCAATCAGCATTCATTTTGAAAACTTTTGAATCTTATATGCTTATAAAAATTAGTTTTGTTACGATTTTTAAAATGGTTAATGTGTTCTGGTCACTTGTACAACTCAATTTTGGAAATTATTTCAATTTCTGTACCTAACTTAGATGTTTTAGAAAATTTGTGTTGTCAGTTATTGCTGTAGCTTTTTTGTCATTTCAAAAATTGAATGCTTTTTAATATGTCATAAAAAACAGTCATTATGTAAATATTTCTAATACAGGCGGATGCATTAAATAAACAATCTATTGTTGTTCCCCGGTTACATAAAGTTTACAATGTAAATATCCTATTTTAATATTGAGTCCCTCCTGTATTTATTCATTGTTGACTATATTATCGTATCGCCAATCGGTAACGTTTATTATGCTTTTATGATGATAGTTCGTCACTAGTCACTAGCATTGTTTTGTACGCAAATTATTTAACGTGTTGGTATGCAATGATGGTCTTGGAGTCAACGAACATTTTAAGAACAATAACATTTGGTTATAACAAATAATATGTTCTCAGAATTATTACAGTAATGAGGTATTTTTAAAAGTGATGTATTACAATAAAGAATGCCGTCTTTTCACCTTTACTAATATTACCACAACACAATATACATATATTTGCATACACAGAGAAAACTTACTGATAAAAAATATTGCTAATTTATTAAAAATCTGATCTAATTATTCGTGTCCCGGTTAAAAACGGGACTGCAGGCATTTCAGGAATGAATTGTCATTTCCTAACAAACTATCAGTAAAACACGAATGTGTTATGGCGGTGTAAGAACATGAGTTTTCATATTATCAATAATTCAAATATTTTCGCACGTCGTCATTATATTTATTAGGTTAAACGTAACTGCGTGAACGCGTGTTCCGATATATTCTGAATGTACTAATAGTTTATTAGGAAATGGCCTGCCATCACGTTTTTAACTGGATTTTAATAAATCAGCAATATTCATTTTTATCCGTGTAGATTTTATTTGTTTTTCGAACTAACCATAACCGAGTGGTGGTCCAAAGTGTAACTTGCAGTTGAAAATATTGCTTGTGCTATTATATGTATATTGTCAGGTTAGTGAAAACAGTTTTTTTGTCTTTTAGCTTTCCTTAATTTATTAAAATGAAGCCATCGTGCGCTTAAAATGTTACTTTTAACGAGTGCTGCCATTTTACGCACAAGCTTATTTATATAAAAGAATAAAAGCTGCAAGTTTTAATGCTTATTTCAAGATTAACTTTCCACTTCCTACACATTATGGATTTTGTTGAAGCTTTTAAAGCGGGCGACACGACCGCAGAGCGTGAGTCAGACAAGACAGTCGGAAGCCTACCCGTGCCCCGTACGCCATTCGAGTGCGATTACTGTATCAAAGGATGCAGGGTTATTTATTATTGATATTGCAGACGGTTTATCTGTCTGGTCCGCGCGGTACCGGCTGCACTCTGCCTGAGTGCGTTGCCGCGCTGTAGGGTTTCTGTGACCTTTACAAATCAGCACTTATGGCCATGCCGCTGAGAGCTCCGTTGTTTCTTCTCACTCTTAACTCAGGCCTCGGCCATATTTTGACAGAAGGTCGCAGTATTTCCGCTTATAATAAAATTCAAATAAATTTAATATTTCTGAATGTATCCGATTCTCAATAAATTGAAGAGATTCTTCATAAATTAGCAATACTCATTTTTCCCGTGTACAAGAGTAGAAAGGAGCTTAACAGTTAAACGACCTTTACAGCACTTAACAATTCACGTAAATTATTCAATCGAAAAACAGATATCACGTGCTGTGAAAGGGGTCATATATATGTTGTACTTCGGGGTAGCTCTGAAATAAGGGTGTCAAGTTTACTTTAATTTATGGATATACCCATATATTAAGTTCATGTGGGAGTTTATTCAATGTTTTAGGGCCCCATTCTCCCAAAGCGTGTTCTTAGAACGTCGTATCTGGACAACGCTTTGAGTCCTCCAATCTGCCGATAGCTAATCTAATTGTTTATTGCATTTTTTAATTATTTTTATTTCTTGCTAGAGCAATCCCGATGAGTTACAAAACTCATTGTATCACGAGATGAACTTAAAATACATAAATGGGAGTTAATACTGATATCAAAATTACGAAAGTTTCACATAAACACAGAAACAGTACAAAAATAGAAAAATATTATAATTATAAATTTCACATACAAAACAGTACACAAATAGAAAAGGGGAGGTTAAGTAGAACAAACAAGAAGAAACAAAGAAGGAAACGGACAAGGATATACACATAAGCACAGAGCCAAGGTAGGAATTTAGAAGAACGTAGCTCAAATACAGGGGATAGAAAAAGAGAGAGAGAAAGAAACAAAACAAAGTACAACACGACAAGAATTTACGTATTTTCCTTTTTATATGTTTAAAAAATATTCTTTTAAAGCCTTACTTTGAATTTTCGGATTATGCTGGCTGTTTTTATACATATCTGGAAGAGAGTTATAGAGTGTGTAGGCAATATAGTTAAGATATTTTATTCCGTATTCCGTAGTGTGTGTTAGAGTAATGCGGATTTCATTAATATAATTTTTGGAATGCGTTCAGACAACCCTTAATTCGGTATTTAGTAAAATTAACCAGAAACAATATTCACACACATTATAATATAAACACCCTGACTAATAGTTTGTTCCTATCTATACACACTGGTCTTAAATAGAGCGTTGAAACATTGTTTAATTTTCGTCAAACAATGAACAATGATCTTTTCACAAAGCTTAATTTTCCCTTTATTTCTGGTATTACAGTATTTTCCAAGAAAATTGTATCAGCGTGTTTTCCCTTGACAAAATTCGTCCGTTGTCTCAGTTTAATTCGGGTTCCATTTATAATTCAATTCATTTAAACCCAGTGTCATTTTGACCCATTCTAAAATTATCCAACATTTTGAAAGTACGTGTTAGACCACTGACTAAATTAAATAAGGATAATAATTCCCATTCTTTTTCTATTAGTCTCGTTTATCCTTTCATCTCTGTAGGTATGGTATATAAATAGAATACCATGCTGACTACCGGGTTTCCTCAGAAGCATCCGATGGGTCCCCCACTAAACAATCTTCCCAGAAACAACTCCTGTATATATAACTTGTTTTACGTAATTGCCTCACGGGACCTACTTCCTTGTATTATCCCTTTCCTCGCCTTGTGTGGTCCTGCGGGCTCACAAATTGAATTAAGATCTGGATTTGAGGAATTAAGATATTATGTATCCATGGTGGGAAGCTCAAACAATTTCAGTTTGAATAATTGATTAATTAATTAATTCATTCTAAAATTTTGTGATGCGTTTCGTAATAGGAGTTTTGTGGTTAGTGTTAGTTAAGGCCTTGTATCATCAATTTTAACTTCAGAAAATTAAAGAGTTATTTGTAATGTACTTACGTATTTTTTAAATGATTTTATAGTTTAACCCTTCAGGCCTCTGGCACATTGACCGTTATATCTTTTAAAGACGCTGTCAGAAAGTCTGAGAATATGTGTGTATTTCTGCTTCTCAAATGAGATATTTAAACACTCAACTAAATTACGGATAACTAAAAAAAACACATATTTTTTTTAGACAGATGTATTGTAAACATTATTACTACCTCATTTTTTGTCGTTTTATATATAAATAAAAATTAATATAAAATTTCATTAATTTTTCTCAAATATCTTTCGGAATCTTTAGTTTCATAGAGGGGTTCATTTTAATTATTTTGCGGTTAACTTATATATTTGAATATAAATCTTAGCGTTTTTTCTTTCTAACACCGTTTAGTTCTTGTTTCAAACTATGACGGTAAGGGAGACACCACCATTTCTATGAGATCATACGAGCTGTTCCGAAAAGCGAACAAACTCACTACGGGTAACAGCTGTCTGTTCCGAAAACCGAACAAATTAGCCGGAGGGGTTAAATCGTTGAAATGAATTACGCTTGGGAGCATTTTAAATTAATGCGATTATAGAATGAACATAAAATGTTTATAATTGTTCCCTAGCAGCTATTGAAGGGATATCTCAAAATATATATTAGAGCTTTTATTATTATTCCATTGCTTTATTCTTATTGTGTGAGCGTTTTACACCTACGTATTTGAATTGTTTTTAAAGCTTTACTTAATATTTTCATTTAGTGTTTTGGGGAAACAAACAGTTTTACCATTTAAAATAAATAATTTCATTTTACATGTTGCATTAACCAGTGAAGTTTCTACATAAAATTCATGTTACATAGAAAAACGCAAATAAACAGAAAAACATAAAAACACCTTAATTCAAATAACTGGGATATATTAGGTATCTTACCCAAATTAATGAAAATAACTGAGATATCTTAGATATCTTACACACCTTAATGAAAATAACTGAAATATCTTAGATATCTTACACACCTTAATGAAAATAACTGAGATATCTTAGATATCTTACACACCTTAATGAAAATAACTGAGATATCTTAGATATCTTACACACTTTAATGAAAATAACTGAGATATCTTACACACATCAGGGGGAGGGGGTATGTAATTAACAGTTTGATTTAATTTTCTCCAATATGCATTCAATAAACTGAACTAAGGACAAACGGAAAATATCGGCGTCTGAAAATTATTTAGTATTTTATTGTTGTCCTTCTGAAAAACGAATGTTGTATGTAGTTAGTTTTTGAGGGTCAATCAACGTCGTGTTCGCTCGTGCCTTATTTAAATAAGAATACGACATCAAACCATACATTATTTTCTCTCAAATGGTATAGTATTTAACATACGCAGGACATTTCTTTGAATTTAAATGTGCAAATGAAACATCGCAGTAAGAAGGACTTCCTTTGCGTAGACAACAATGGCAGGCGCGGTCGGACAAAATAATATTGGATCAGTTCTCGTAACGTTATATCTTGGTTCAACCATTAATGATTTTCCCACGAAATATTATTATCGATTTAGTCATATATGTTAATGTTTATAGGCTTATAATACATCCGGTTATGTGATACCAGTGATGATTAATACATTTCTAAAACTTAGTATCTTTCTATCGTTATCCATGTAACTTTCCTTTATCATTTTGGTATTACTCAAGATCATCTAAATAATAAATCGTTTTGGTAGAGGGCAGTGACTTTGGATTGTGTAATATTAATGAACACCTTGTGTTCTTACATAAACTTGTAAGAAACTATGTAGGATCATCGTATCACCCTGTTGTAAGACCTCTATGCAGAATTGAAACGTTGCTTGAAATGGTTTTAGCCTTGTTTGGTGACCAGATCTGAATAGCCAGGTAACCCCCCCCCACCCTCATCTTCCTCGTCGTCTTCCCTTCCCCACTACCTTCAGCCTCATAGCATACCCCAATTATGGATGCCATAGTCTCACTGACTCCAGACGGTTGGGAGCATAGTAAAGATACAATAAAATTACGTTTTGTCATAGTGACGTTGTAGCCAGTTGGAACAATTTCTGAATGTGCGGCTTAAGATCGTTTTTTAAATTAATTTCAACTAGCTGACGACATTGCTTGGAGTTATTCTTAGGAGATAGACATATACCATTCCGTACTTTTCTGTAGGTATTTTTAAGATATACAATTCCGTGGTATGTTATTTTGATGCATCTCATAAGGTTTATCCAGCGTTAGCAATATAAGCGCCCGAAAATATTTTATTTACTTACTTAATTACAAAACATCGACTTTTCTCTGTTTTCCATAAATAGAATATACCTGTATTATATACATAAACCTTCCGGGAGAAATTTTCTAAATGATAGTGAAAACCCTATCAAAATCCGTTGCGTACTTTAGAAGAAATAAGCAGACAGACGCGGATAGCGACTTTATTTTATACTATTTAGAAATGAAACAATTTTTTTAATTACATATTTTTAGTACCAAATATAATCGAAAAAATAAACCCTAAATCTTCCATTCTTAACGGTATTCATAGTTCGTGAAAATACCTCATTATGTAACTCACAAAAAATTACGTCTGTTTTTGGTGTACATCGTGTGAAAAAAAATTGGACCGATTTTGAGTCATAAATGAAGTTAATGTTATTTTTGGCATATTTCGCCAGCCATGTGTAACGTAGGGTCAACAACACACATGTCACGACGACGGGTTTAAGCATATTTTAATTATACACTTTTTGTGAAATAATAACTGTCGTTCCCTATGGAATTTGGACCACCATTATGTCATAATACGAGCATTTTTTAAATCTATGAAACAACCAGTTTTCATCTCACATGTCAATCGATTATCATCACATCAAGAAATTCTTTCTTTATTTCTTCAGTTCCATCACCCTTAACTTTGAAACATACATTATTGGCTACATTCTTGTCAGTGATTGATTAGAAACAGCTATAAAGCAGGAAATCTGTTTTCCCGCTAAAATTCGGAACTGATATTTGAACCGTTTTTTTTCTGTCTGCGGTTCTAAAGTCAACGCAACCGATGTCAGCTCGCATCTTAATTTCCATGAACATGGATATCCATTATTTTTTTAAATAATAAGTAGTTTAAAAAGAGAAAAAAAAGACGGGAAAAAAATGTAGTAAACAGTAATTGTTGATTGAAGTACTAGTACATATTGAATTATTTGGCGTGTTGAAAATAAGCCGACGTAGCTCAGTGGTACAGAGCACCTGACCGGACATCGGAAGGTGCGGGTTCAATTCCCGTCGGCGGCATTTATATTTACTCGGGAGATATTTTCAATTTGTATTTATTTTTCAGGCGACTAATTATTGCAAATAATTATTTGTTAAGGATATCCATATTGTATATTACATTTAACTTTCAAATAAGTTATACATAGTTTAATTTTTTAGAAATCCTAGAAATCTTTGAATTTTTAAGAAATCGTTTGCAATCTAAATCACGGGAGGAACCGGGAATTAAACTATTTAAGATAATTTTTGTTATCTTCGGTAGCCTATTTATATGAGTAGATGTCTTATCGATACGATAAAAATTAAGGATAATAATAATTTAATTTTTTAGAATAACATAATGACTAAAACCTAAATTTGTAATATTTAATCATTGAAGACAATATTAGCGTTTCTCAAATAAAAAAAAAGATATGTACCACTGAACTAATAAATTTACTTATATCCTAGACTTGTAGAAAATTCAATAGATGTCGCACATTAAAATTACAAATGCATATATTTATCCGAGACACTATATCTAGATTGCATTTACTTCGGGAAGAATCTTGCGATCACACAGAGCAGCCACAGATAGCAGCCAATAAAAATATGCGTTAAGAAAATGAATGTAATGTTTGCAGTTCTAAGTCGAAGTACCTATGATACGGTTCAATATGACCGAATAAAATAGTTCGGATTAGCTCAGTGGCCCGGCAAGGCTAAGGTCCTGGGTTCAAATCCTAGATGCGGCCGTATCTTTTTCGGATTTTCTGTTTCAATTTTTCGTTGGAGAATCGCTAATATTGTCTTCAATGATTAAATAATTGTTATCATTCTCGATCCCAACCTCTAAATTTGAACTGAGATTTCTTTACTAATCTCAGAAAATTTCACGAATGTAAATCTATTTCTGTTTTCTTTCATCGGCACACTATATTTGCCTACGCAACGTTATTTAATCTATTGTTTGATTTTGATTCTCTCACGCAGCCAGTTTGACGTAAAATCTCTCAAATAATGAAATCGGTTTGAGGCGAAAATGGCAAAATAAATTTATAATAACACGGTCGGAGTGGCTGACGGGAAATCAAATTGCCATTCCGCGTGGGAGAAACACAAAATAACAAAATCGTATTCACGGCTTTTTTTGGAAAGCAATCCTGATTTCCTAGGAATCTTTTTTTTAGGGATGTAACGATACATGATTTTGCCGATTCGATACCGATACCGATTCTTAACAAAAATAATCGGCGATACCGATAGTGATGCCAATATTGATTGCCCTTAGGATTGTGAAAGAAAAATAATCAATAAAAATTCAGAAATTACAAGCATTTATTTGTTTGGAATTAGATAAATCACATATTTATAAAAAAGAAAGATACATAAAGTTAGTGATTAAAATTTACTTTTGGTAGATTTTTGTTAAGAAAACAAAGTTTATTCAAATTATCAGCAGATAATCTGTTACGCAAATCATTTTGTATCAGGCCTGCAGATGAAAAAAGACGTTCTGAAGCCACTGAGCTCATTGGACAGGACAAGTATTTTTGCGCAAGCATTTTTAATTTTGGGAAATTATCTTCTTGGCGCCAATAGTTCTTTGGATCCTTTATAATTGGAATATTTCGGCATCTAAAGCTACGACAGAGCGGCAACGTCGCGCGCGTTGTTCGTTTCGCGCGCTTGATATCGGCTGTTATATATCGGCGATACCGATTATATCGGCCGATATATCGGTATCGTTACATCCCTACTTTTTTTATTCCAGGCCTTGTTGATAATACGTGCACCCTCATATAGAAATGTATATGTATTACGTACGAAACTGTGGGTGTTTTCGGCAACAAGATGTTTTTATGAAAAATATTTTGACTCTTCTAATTCTATGAGTTTCTTATTAAATTATAAATGTCAGAATGTTTTCATGGGCTTTGAATTCCGGAAACTTTTCGTGAATTTGCTGTAAAATCTTGAATAGGCGGATAATGTTGTTACATTTAGGTAAATGCCAGTTTTTAAAACCCGAGTTTATTTTACGTGGAAAATTTCAGGCCTCCTTTTTTACACATTATGAAAAAATGTTGAATTAGTTTAAGTACCTACTTTTATTTTCAATCTTGTTGAATTACTAGAATTTTATTTTGTGGGAAAAAGTAATTTAAACTGAACGCCGTGGAAATGAAATTCCTGAGGAATATGTGTTCTAAAACCATGTATGAGCTAAATGAGCTTGTGAGAAATGAAGAGATCCGTAAATAATGCAACAAGCGTAATAAGTAAGATTAAGAAAGGGACGCTCAGATGGTTTGGGCATGTATAGCGAATTAACGAAGATAAGTGTAACATATTAAATTTTTTATTATTAACATATTACATGCTGTATAAATGAGATCCCTGAGGCTTATATGTGGTAAAATCATGTATGATCGTGTGAGAAATGTGGAGATTCTTAAAGAGTTCAAGGCTGATGTAAGCGTAATGAGTAAGATCAAGAAAGGGACGCTTAGATGGTATGGGCACGTAGAGCAAATGAGCGAATAAAAGGAGTGTAAGGAGATAAAATGACGCAAATGTGAATGATAGAAGAAGTCGGGGACGTCCAAGAAAGATATGGCACGATCAAGCGAATTATTAATACTTAAGTCAGGTCATGTTAAGAGTCAGAATAATAGAAGAGTATATATGAATGTGAATGAACAAGGAGTGTGTGCTAAGACCGAGTTTTTTTTGGCGGTCTGTCCTCTCTGCCTACCCATTTAGTTTAGTTTAGGCAGCGAAACGGCGTGAGGGTTAGTTAGTTTAACTTGTTAAAACTACTCGGTTCAAATAATGAACTTTATTTAAGTGAATGTTGACTAAACCGCATATTTCATAATTTTTGACATTTGATATTTTAAAATCTTAGTTGAAAAAAAACATACTTGTCATATTAAATCGTTAAGAATATTCAATGCTTTTCCAATATTTATTTATTTACGCCCTAATGGGCTTTTACAAAAGTAGTTAACAAGTAATACAGTTGTGTTACATAGTTTACAATAAATTATGATTTTTGATTAATTAAGGTAAATTTAAATTAATAGTGTGGATTACGGAAAGCTAAATATGTATTAAGGAACATATGAGTCGATTGGTATCAAAACTGGTCAACTCCACTTTAGGTGAATTTTCAGGAAACACCAAAACAAGTGCTGGATTTGACTATTTTTCATACAACAGCAGCTTTTTAAACCGGTTTCTCTTACAAAATATGCGGATATGACTGCTTTTGAAAAATAAGAACTGTTCTTTTGTTTATAATGAACACAGTTCAATACTTAGTTTATTTTTTTTAAATTTTGGATCTGACCAGTTTTGATACCAAACAACTCATATACATATAAAAACAAAAGTGTATTCACTACGGAGTTGTGAATTCATACATCTCAGTAAAATGATTAAAAAGATTTCGTTTTATAACTAATACGGAATCTTTAAGCATGTCTACAATATTCCCAAATTTAATATTGGAAAATATTAATATTTTTTTCTATATTCACATCCAAACTGATACACCAGTTGTTTAATTCGGCTAGACTGACATTTATCTGCGATCTGGGCTACAAAAATCTGCACGATTCGACAGGTGATAGGTACACGGAGAAAAATGATTTTATTAAAAAAGTGACAGCATGCCAACTTCCTCATAAAATATTCAGAATATATTGAGAACACGTGTTCTTTTCCTAATACATATCATGACGGACTGCGACAATATAATAAAACATTCGCTTTTGACTGATACTTTGTTAGGAACTCTTTCAATTCATTCGTTATAGGCCTGTAGTCCCATTTTTAACAGGAAAACGTATTTCATATCAGTAAATTTTCTCCGTGTAATTTTCAGCTGCAAATAATATTTGAAATCGAATTATGTTATGTAGGCTACTCCTTATCTGCCATGTTACAAAGCAATATTTTTTTTTTTGTATTAATCTCTTGTTCTTTTAATTTACCGTCCGAATTCCTAGATTGACTCAACTAATAATGCTTTACAATCGTACTGATCCTCGCGTATTAATGTATGAGACTTGTTTGGAGGAGACTTTTTACTTATATTCATCGACATTATAATACACTTTATCGGTTATGTTTTCAGAATTCAAATGTTTATTTACTTCTCTTTTCCTGTTATATTATGCTCTTCAAATGGCACTGTAAAGTCTTGCCCAAACAAGCAATGCGCTCAAGACCCCATACCGACCTGGCTCTTAAAGAAATGTCTCCCGGATATAGCACCTGTAATTACCGAAATTATCCGGAAGTCTCTTGTAAATTCACTTGTACCGGGATCACTTAAAAAATCAATTATAACTCCAATACTAAAAAAAACAAAATCTTAATACTGATAATACAGATAATTACAGGCCAATATCCAACCTACCATTCCTATCAAAACTGCTTGAGAAAATCGTTGCCAAACAATTAGTGGGGTACTTGAACTCCGCTGGTCTGTTTGCCAAAAATCAATCCGCTTATCGACGGTTTCATTCAACGGAAACTGTTCTTTTGCGGGTTGTTTCAGACTTGATCATCGGGATGGAAGCAGGTAAGTTGGGTTTGATATCTGTTCTTGACATGAGTGCGGCATTTGACACAGTAGATCATAGTATTTTACTAAATGTGCTTGAAACCGAATTTGGCGTTCGAGGTGATGCACTCCAATGGATGACATCGTACCTGTCTGGACGAGTAGCCTCAGTCACTTTCAATAAATGTACATCACCTGAAACTCCCATAGAATTTGGAGTTCCCCAGGGTTCTGTCCTAGGCCCCATTCTCTTCATTCTCTATACGAATCGTCTTGAACGACTAATTCACTCAGCTGGCTTTGAATCACAAGGCTACGCAGATGATCTTTTGATTTTCAAGTTTTGTTCTCCGGACGAAAAAGACGTCCTTAAAAACCAGGTGGTTAGCCTCATTAACACAATCTCAAGTTGGATGTCTGTCAATAAACTTAAACTAAATCCCACAAAGACAGAATTTATGTGGATAGCTTCCCGTGGAAGGCAAGCTCTCCTTGACTTCAGTCCAATCCGTATTCAGGATACGGATATAATCCCTTCTGCAGAAATAAAATTTCTAGGTTTCACTATGGACAGTATTCTTTCTCTTGAATCGCAAATTTCAAAAGTTGTGAGTTCTGGTTTTTTCCATTTAAGGCAGATAAAATCAATCAGGAGATGCCTTCCCTCTGATGGAGCAAAGTCACTCATAAATTCGTTCGTCGTCTCACGTATGGACTATTGCAATAGTGCATATGCCGGCCTACCTCAGAAACAAATCAATAGAATCCAGTCAGTTTTTAATGCTGCGGCAAGAATGATTTTTGGTGAATCTAAGTATTGCCGTATAACCCCACTTCTAAGGGATCGCCTTCACTGGCTTCGATGCCCTGAAAGAATAGAGTTTAAGATCTGCTTAATGACCTTCAAAGCATTGCAAGGAATGGCGCCAGCATATATATCGGAACTATGTATCCGACAAAACTTAAGCAATAGACAGCTTACTCTAAGGTCAGCAGATCTAGATATTAGTAATCGTCTAATCGAACTTTCTAGGTCAAATCGAGCTGTTTACTATGATCGTTCTTTTAGTGTAACAGGCCCTCTCATCTGGAATAGACTTCCCTCAGCTCTTACTAATCTCCAGAATTTGGCTGAATTTAAACGAGCTTTAAAAACAAAATTATTTGAAAAATCTTACCATTTATAAATTTTAACTTCTTTTCAATATTTATAATAAGCCATATTCTAAAACTTCCGGTAATTGTTTGGTTTCGGTTGTCTCCTTATTGTACCTTTTTAGTGTCTGCTCAGAAAATTCTCATTTCTGAGCAAAAACTGCCTCCTGTTTTATGTTATGTTTTAGTTTTAATATTCGTGTTTTGTCCTGTCCTACTGTTATTGTTATTCTAAGTTTTTTCATCACTTTGTATAAACAGTGTATTTAGTGTTATAATATTAGATCTGTATTGGGTAAGGCACACTGTAGGAATAATTTTAAGAACTATTAACACTGAATTACCATTTTTTTAAAGTTTGTTATACGAGTAGTTAAGCGCACTTGAAGTGAAATGACACTAAACTGCGCTATATAAATTCCATGTTATTATTATTATTATTATTATTACCAGATTATTCTCCCACGTAAATATGACTATTATTTGTGTTTTACCTACATGATATTGGTATCTACGCCGCAAGTTTTATTTTTATGTTTGTATTGATTAAATCAAGTTCTCTTCCCACAATTGCATTATAGGACTTCAATCAACCAACATTTCTGTGAAATTTATTGTCTTCATGAATAAATTTGAAGTCTTATTTAAATAAATTTAGATTTATCCGGAATTAAGCAAATTGACAAACTTCAATCAGTGTTTAATGCAGCAGCGCGGCTCATAACCGGGGTTTCAAAATATTCACACATTTCAGAACACCTTCGTAACCTTCACTGGCTCAAGTGCCCTGAAAGAATCCAGTACAAACTGTGCTGGATGGTGTTTAAATCCATCAATGAAATGGCCCCACCCTACATCTCTGAACTATGGGTTGCGGAAAACACTGGTCTTAGGCAGTCAACTCTTAGATCAGCAGCATCATCAGCTGTAGGCAGACTGATAGAACCTAAGCGCAAGCCAAACACTAAGTTTGGTGATCGAGCTTTCGGTGTATCTGGTCCGAAGGTTTGGAATAAACTCCCTCCGGAACTAAGATCTATAACAAGTCCAACAGAATTCAGGTCTAAACTAAAAACTTACCTTTTGCTGTCATACCCTTAAATTAAATATACCATTCCTGCGAGAAAGTCCAGTTATATCCAATTTTCTAATTATGTCCTAAATCCTGTATTTAAATTTCGCTAATAAACAATTAGAAATTTTTAATTAAGTGTTAATCTCAAGTGACCTAAAGTACTTTTTTCATGTTCATGTTTATATATATCAGATAACCTCGCAGACCGTGACGGTTGTTGAATTTTGAAAATGCTAAAAAACACCGAGAAACATAATGATTCCAGGCGAGAATAAGCACCCGATATTACCGAACCCGTCTTGAAGTGTGGACTTTATTTTTTCTTAAACTCGTAGTAAAAATGTACTCACCGAAGTACTAGACGGGGATTTCGCTTTACTTTTAAAGCAATATATGGCTCAGCGTAGCATTTTCACTCAAATGATGTAAATTATAATCCGTCTGCCTGAAGCCTCTTCCTCCTGTGAGAAGCGAGGATTCGTGCTTTGTTTTAAACACTTACGAAGACTTACTGCAAAACTTTAGCACTTTCGCAGTTTTTATTCCCACCCCCAAGTGCCTGCGTAAAAGTCGAAAACCTCTCAGGACGATGCGTAGGACTTTTATCTCGACCGCAATATTAATGAGCGTCGCGCAGTTGAACAAAATAAAATTTCACTTCCATATAAAATAATATTTCACTTCTCTTCTCCTGCCTACGTAATATGTAATGCTCCTTTGTGAAAAAGCGGACAAAACACGCGACATTCGCATTGTGTTTTGGTTAACACAACTTGTCGGTGTTTATTTGTAAATTTGTGCGGAGCCAAAGTCCCTCCCTACTATTCTCTCCCGTCTGGTGTTTTGGGAACTTGCATACAGGAATAATAATGTGTACGGAACACAACAGTTACATGGATAGCTTTTGGGAACTGGGAACTTGGCCAGTACGATGTACCCACCCTCGCATAATGTTGGTCGATAGATGTGGTGGTTGGCGAGTCTGAAACATTGGTATAGTGCCACCACTGAGAGATTACCCCTCTGTGAAGCTACAAATTAATGTCAACAACCATTATATTTTTCAATATTCTTTATATCAAAATAAACTGGATTATACAGGGTGTATCGGCACTAACCCGACAAACTTTAACCAGCTATTCCTTAGCACATTTGGAGTAAAAAATGTTATGTGCACTTTGCTGTCCGGTAACGTTTTTTTTTAATAAAAAATTAATTAAACATATTTTCACCACATGTCACCACTGTTTTATCCTTTGTCAAAATTTGAAAGCAACATCGCAACTCTCGCGTGTTGCTGCGAACGAAGCCCGTATTACATAATCCAGTACCAGAAAAGAAATATTTTATTTAACAATAATGATTATTCACATTTTTCGTATGCGAATCACTGATTGTCTTCTTGTATTGTACACATCAGTTTTATTTTTGTATCTAAATTGTTTCACCTCTGGAATGCTTTGGTTTCACCTCTTACGCGTTTCACGTATTAAATAGTCTAATTTTGAAACTAAGAAACTAATTAGTAGATTTCCTGAATTTATAATCGAAGTCCAATAATTCTGAGCACTTTTAAAAACAATTTTCCTCACTTAGGTACTTATCAATAATAATAATTGGATTATTTGAACAGCGCCGTTGTTTTTTAAATCACCGTAAGTGCTCTGTCAAAATGTTACTTGCTAGGCTATCCTACAACGTATATTTTTTAATAAATTTAGTTATTTACAACTTCGCGGAATGTGATTTATGAATATTATTGCTTATGTTAAAAGCCTTCCAGAATTACCGGAATATAACGAGCAGCTTGACACACTTAAGTTTATTTCCACTAATTTGAAGGTACAAAGAATGTATAGTTTTAAAAACAATCCCGATGAATCAAAAAACGGTTCATATAAAACTGCTGCGCAACACACTGAGACAAAGGAAAGCACTCACACAAACGTCATGACTGCATTGGATTGACCACCTGCAAATGAATGCTGCCAGATTGCTAATTTATTTAAACAATAATTATTAAATTTTATTTAAAATATCGCAATTTTTTTAAAAAATCGACAATAAATTACAACTATAATTTTAAAAAAATATTCTTAACCCCACGCTTTTTCGTAATTGATTAATTAATTCAGAATTTAAACGTTGCTTGAAATGACTAGCCGTATTTGGTGACCAGATCTGAATATCCAGGTTCAGAATTTAAACGTTGCTTGAAATGACTAGCCGTATTTGGTGACCAGATCTGAATATCCAGGTTTAGAATTTAAACGTTGCTTGAAATGACTAGCCGTATTTGGTGACCAGATCTGAATATCCAGGTTCAGAATTTAAACGTTGCTTGAAATGACTAGCCGTATTTGGTGACCAGATCTGAATATCCAGGTTTAGAATTTAAACGTTGCTTGAAATGACTAGCCGTATTTGGTGACCAGATCTGAATATCCAGGTTCAGAATTTAAACGTTGCTTGAAATGACTAGCCGTATTTGGTGACCAGATCTGAATATCCAGGTTTAGAATTTAAACGTTACTTGAAATGACTAGCCGTATTTGGTGACCAGATCTGAATATCCAGGTTCAGAATTTAAACGTTGCTTGAAATGACTAGCCGTATTTGGTGACCAGATCTGAATATCCAGGTTTAGAATTTAAACGTTGCTTGAAATGACTAGCCGTATTTGGTGACCAGATCTGAATATCCAGGTACTTCCTCACCTTCCACTCCTTCCCTTAGCCATAAAACTTACCCCAATTCAACATAAAAATTGTTTAAATTATCGGATGTAATGAAATGCATAATAATTAGACCCCAAAATACTTAATTATTCAGGGAAATAAACCCCTGAGTCATCAGTTGGAAATACCAACGACATTAAGTGAAATTAACAATGCAATAATCCTATTATTGCATTGTTTAAAATTTCACTTAATTATTAGCATTAGCAAATAATATTGGGATTAGCAAATAATAATTTACGACAATTTACTCGGAAATCAATAAAGCCAGAATAATAAAAAAAGAAAGTTATCACTTACGTCGTCTGTAAGTGGCTTTACCAAAGTTTGATAATGCCGTCAGAAGGTGAAACAGCTGTCACGCGTAATAATAATTACAACTAGCAGAACTTGTTTATAAACACACTGTTTTTATAAATTTTTTAATAAGACTGTTAAAATAAAAAAAATCTCTAAATTGAAATGGAGTTCTACAAACTAAACTTAAAATCAAATAAATTTATTGCGAAGGTTCAAAGTACTGTACTGTAATATTATATTAAATAATTTTTACGTGTTTAATTATTGTTTAAAGTCAGATTAAAGCGATTAAAAAACCCACCTGGCAATTCTTATTCGAGTTTCGTTGTTTTTACGTATTGGCGCGCTTACAAGCATCAGTCGTCTCATTTTTAACCATTAATATTTAGTGTGTAGGAAAGAGAGAAGACGCTTTTCGACACACTTGTCGAAAAACTTGTTGAATGCCGACGGGCATACTCTTCTACAGATTTTATTAAATATTGATATGTAGGTAATATTGATGTGTAAATGAATGACATTGTGAGAATTTTACCAATAAATAATAAATGAAAATGCGGACATGTAGTTTATGTTAATTTTTTTATTGGAGCATTTGTTCGAAGTGACTACCATTATTTTCGATGCAAGCGTGTAGTCTTGTTATATTTTGATTATTTAAGTTTGCAGGATTTGCTTTAATTTCTGCAGCGGCTTCCATCACTCGTTCGAGCAGTTGCTCTCTTGAGGCTATTGGCTTAGCATACACTTTTTCCTTGAGAGCCCCCCACAGGTAGTAATCCAGGGGGGTCAGGTCGGGTGATCTTGGTGGCCAAGCAATGGCCGGACTTCCACGGCCTATCCAACGACCAGGAAACTCGACATCCAAGTAGTTCCGCACGGCAATCGAATAGTGTGGTGGGGCTCCATCGTGCTGGAACCACATTCTCCGTAGTAATTCGAGGTTCACATCTTCCAGAATCTCGCCCAGTTGCACTTGTAAGAACTCCAAATACATCGGTCCATTTAGTCTGGGAGGCAACTCGATTGGACCGAGTATTTGATTTCCCAGGATTCCTGCCCACATGTTGATGGAAAATCTGTCCTGGCTCGACGACTCCCGAACAAGCTTGGGGTTTTGTTCAGCCCAATGGTGCAAGTTGTGCACATTTAGCACTCCTGTTTTAGTGAACTGTGCTTCGTCGGTAAACAATATGTTTTTCATGAAGTCTGCATCTCTTATGACATTATGCAGCATTCTTCTGCAGTACACGACTCTGGAAAAGTGGTCATTCTCCATGAGGCCTTGGCAGCGCCTATAGTGAAAAGGTTTGAGCCCGTGCTTCTTCAGAACTCTCCATACCGCCATGTGTTCCCTGTGTCCTATCATCAGAGCGACCCGACGCACGGACAGCGTGGGGTCTTCGGTAATTAAGTTCAGGATTCTCTCCTCAACTGCCACAGGAACGATGTTGTGTCCTCCGCCGGCGCCTTCAATCCGTCCGATGCCACAGTCACGCAATTGTTGATACATCTGAAACAAAACAACAAATAACAACTGCTTTTATTATTCAGCTCAGTAATAATGTCAAATAAACAATCGCGGGCTTTTTCACTCATTTTATTTTTAAAGAACACTTATTTTAGGCACATATCAGAAAACTTACGTTTTCTCTTCATTTATTTCATTTTTTTATAGTAAAATGTATAACAAAGTGTTTTAAATTATAATTTTCTTAACTAGGTACGGTTGATATCTTGGATTCACAGGGGTGAAATTGAATTCAAGTAATTTAAATAATCCCATGGTGAGAAAGGGAGTGAATTCAATTGCAGTGAATGATGCATTTATTAGAGATTAAAATTAATTAACTTTTTAAAACGCCGTTTAGTGACCACTGAACACAAATCACCTAAAGTACAATTTACATTTTTAAAGTTGGTGGCCCCTTGTTATGTTTTTAATGTTCCCAGTTTAAATTTCAAAAGCGCTTTTTGGCATTATCAATGAATGTAAATAGTTTCAATAAACAATTGATAGGGTACAAACCTGGACAAAGGTAGCATGGTGTGGGACGCGTCTTCCAGGAAACCTCATGCGATACTCCCTTACGGCTGCTCGTGAATTTCCATTGCAAAATCCATAAACAAAAACAATATCTGCTTGCTCGGCAGGTGGATAATTGAGGGGCATATTTCAACAGTAAAAACTTAGATAACAAAACAAAAACGAAACTAGAAACTTGATGACATGCGAACTCCCAAAACAGCACTGACCACTGATACGAGACGGGGTGGCGGGAACCACACGGGACTTGAGACAGAATATGTGTGAAAGAGATGACAGTAGCGCGGCGTTGCCAATTATTTTACCCCTATACTGTGGGCAGTAGCGGAGTGTGGAAATTTTATTTATTTTTTGTTTTTAAAAGAAAAAAAATGTTACCGGACAGCAAAGTGTACATAACATTTTTTACTCCAAATGTGCTAAGGAATAGCTGGTTAAAGTTTGTCGGGTTAGTGCCGATACACCCTGTATAGTTGCCAGAGTATACAGCTATTAGGGATTTTTTATAAAACCATTTTTTTCTGTTTCGACACGGAGAAGCATGACTATTGCTGATTTATTACAATCCGGTTAAAAACGGGATCGTAGGCCGTTTCCTGTTAAACTTTTAGTACATTCGTAACAAGTCATAACATGTGTTCATGAACCTGCATTTTTCCTGAATACAATTACGAAATTATGAACCTCGAGATCCGACATCGCGATAACACATCGTGTTACTGAAAGTTTATTAGTTATTCCTGCAATACCGTTTTTTTAACCGGATTACGAATAATTTGAAGAGATTTTTAATAAATTAGCAATGTTTTGTACATCAGTTTTCTCCGTGGATTTTCTCTGATCCTAAACTATTTCAACAATTTTACACCTTTTATTTATCCAAAACAGAAATCACATAGTTACTGCTATGAGGCCAACACAAAACATTGCACTCTCCGGGATAACTCTCCACCATAATGAATGTTTTCTGAGCAGAATTCTATTTAGCTGCACTTTAGGGACACGATTAAAGTACAGTAACCTCCCAGACATTTCACTATTACCTTTTCCTATTCCAAATTATCTTACTTTATATTTGTATTTTAGATTTGAATTCCTCATATCTTCAGCATTTGAAAATATGATCATAATTTGGCTTTATTTATCAAAGGATGGATATCATTCGGTATTTAGAGACTAGTCTACAGTGCCCTTGCGATGATTTTTCACAAAAATTGTGCTATACAAATCATCAAAATATTATTACTAATGAAAGAAATAAAATGCAATATGTAGTTCTCTTTCCTCAAAAATCGCTTTACTTGGCCTGTTACTACTAAACTAAACTTCTCTTATTCGTGGTTTTACGCCTATTTCTGGTTGTTTGATACGTATGAGTTTCGTTCTGTGATTGTCGCCGATGATGACGACCGCTCGATTCGACGAGTCGTTCTACATTCATGGGAACCCGTCATTAATTATTGTTATAGCGGTGACCCCTTCGTGTTAGTGCCAAACTACCCCGATGATAATAATAGGCCCGGTGTTGTTACGTCGAGTAAATACACTAACTACTACGTCATGTACGCCAGAGTTCGTGTTACTTCAAACAACTCAACGCACGCTTTGTTAAAACCGTTCAATGATGTTAATTTATGTTTAAAAAAAAAACATGTTGACCTCCCGCTATCCTATCTACTGCTCTAAACCACTGAGCTATTGAGACGATCCATAAACCGAAATTAAATTGCATCCCACCCCCGACTTGACCTCCCCAGTGATTCGTGTGGATTATACCGTTATCTAGCCGATACGATGATCGAACCCAGTTTAACATTATTTTCCACTTTTCAATACCTATCTAATTTCATCTTCTTCCCCTTGTCCTATTCTGGTCGGGGACACATGGCTTCTATATGGCACCTCCAGACGTCCCTTTCCTGGGCTCCTCAAATACTTTCGCTTTTGATAAAATATATTACGCGAAGCATTTTTTTCCTTTGTTAGAAGACAACTTGATTACAATTCTCACGTCTCTGGAACCCGCATTATAATATTCATGTACAAGCTTTTGAAACAATACAAAATAAAATCTTACGTTTTCTATGTTTTAAAATAGAAATTCCGATAAACTACAACACTCTTTCAAATGATGTGAAAATGCTTAAATTTTAAAGGATTTTTACTGCCTTGGTATTTCTATGTAAAATTCGAAATGATGCATTTGATAGCCCAGAATTGCTTGCAATGACAAGCATTACGATTTGACTACGTAATACTAGAAGTAGGGATTTATTTCATGGCGGAAATTCTAGGACTAACTACTATATATATGGAATACTAATGGAGGGAAATTATTATACCGAGTCAGTGGTCATCTTCAATTTATCACTAAACAAATACAAATGTTGTTACTGAAGCAGTTAAGTAATGTATAATTATTATTCGTTTGTAAAGCCCCTGAAAGGGCGTAAATAAATACATAAATTTTATTCCTCTTCAGGTTGCAACCTCCGATATTATTTTTTAATTTCAAAACCGGATGATTTGAAGAGTTTACATGTATTTTGCAGAAGTTATAAGTATGAATAAATAAATACATAATTGTCCCCTGTATAACCTACGTAATCCGAGAAAAGCAGTATGGCTTAATCCTCGCGGCAAGTAGCATATTATTATATCCCTGACTCGGCCAATTCGCGGCTTTATCCATCCAACCCTTTACGCGGGCTTCTTTGAAGTACACATTCATAACGGGAAACGCTGACATGCTAATTTCGCTCAAAGGACCGAACAAATTTCAGCTGCATAATGATAATGTCCTATAATCTTGCATCGCTTTTCTGTATTGCATATACACACACGAATGAAGCCAAGCGTCTTTTTCGATCATACTTTGAAACTGGACACGATATGTATCTGAATATGCCAACTGAGAGATCCGTTGTAATCTATATTTCAGTTACATGCATCGTTTACAAGAAAGAAGGATATACAAAATGAGAAAAGGGTCACGAAGGAGCTACTCAACCACCAGCATGTCTATAGTATACGTTAAATATATCCTTTAATTCTTTCATCTATGTATGTTACAAAACATATGGCGCCTTGTCTCTGTCAACAGTTGAATTGCCCTTTCAAAGTTTGGTAGCTCAAGATAGAAATTACTTAACGAACTACATCGACAATGAATTACATCGATAGTTTTACTGCTTAAAAGAAACAGATTTCCAGAGCCCTAACTGTCCGGAGCCAGTGGAACTATTTCTTCCCGAATTGAGGTTTATTTATTTATTCACATCTGGTTACCAAACACGGCAAAAACCATTTAAATCAATCTTTTGATTCAAATCGCTGGTCCACCAATCCAGTTATACATCACCAGGACGATACGGAGAGAATCTACCACTCAATTTACTCAATTACTCGATTTAAAATCAATTGAATCAAAGATGAAAGCGACCTCGTTTATGTTCCCACAATTTGAAGCCAAACACTTGACGGACCTCATTGTTAGGTACAGGAACCCTTTGCCCGTTCAGTGCTTTGATTAACGTTGTTTTTCTTATTTCGCTAACAAGTTTGTTTGCTGTTCGCAAACTTGAAACTTTAGCTTAGTGATTACTTTGGTCTAGTTGCTGACTTACCCTTTAGCTATTTATTTAAGACGTACTGTATCAATTCCTTGCTTAGGATTCTGGACAGTGTTTACCCACAAAGGAAGCAGACACAAATCTCAAGCTCTTTTAATGTATATTTTGTAAGAATTCAAAAAAAATAAGCTTATTTTGTTACCCGATTTCGCTCAGGAATTTATTGCTTCTCTCTGCTTGTAGATTTCAACATCGTTCTGTTCTTATTCAACGTTTTGTATTTAACGAACAATAAATTGATTAAATTTGCATTGTATTTTTCAAAGCTTCGTAGTTTCACTGTCTGTAAGTAGGTGCCAGGTACTAGACTTTCCATAGAGGAAATTTTATGCAATTTTCAGGACGCCAGAGCTCTTATAAAAGGTTTGCTGTTTTATACCAAAGAATTTTTACTTTATCCCCCCTACTTATAAACGCGGTGTAAATATTACGCGGCGCGTAAGGTCAGAACAGTGACAAACTTTACTTATTACCATGGCGTTTGTTTGGTTAAAACCATAGACATATGAATATTAGTAGACCTGCCCTAAGTGATTAAAAGCGTATTATCCCCACTCCCCATACCGGTTCCATTGGAGCCGGCTGTGCTCGCGTATGGCCTCAAGTGAAATTTGAAAACGTGACGTCATCATTCTTGTGCGAACTATGGTCGAGGCATCATCGGTTCATTTTACGAAATAACACGGCAAAATGTTGACTTGTACTATGAAAACTTAGTACAAGTAGTACTTAAAATAGATGTGAAAAAGAGAATAAACCCAATTGTCGTATTACATTCCATATATAAGCGTTATTTTACTTTATTTTAAGCATATTCACATCGTATAATATGGATCAGTTGTAGAAACATATACTATCACATCGAGAAACGTCTGGACGCGAAACACAAAGCTGGTTGGTTGCTGGGAAGTAAATTATGAACATTTATAAAAGTGTCTTAACTAAATACTTAAACGAAATATTCGACTCTGAAAATAGAAGAAATTTTTTGCCGAATTTGGACTTCGCAAATTTGTTCATAACGTGGCGAGTAATTTGCGCTCCCATGTAAAAATGTTTATTCATTCAAAAGCAGATTTTACTTTTAAGAACTAAATGGTGATATTATAATGCGAGATGCCTATTTACTGTCAGATTGATTTATTGCACTTTTTTTTTTTATTTATTTATTAAGTTAAAAGAAATTTACATTTCACTTTCTTAACTTAAATATATAACATTAAATAAATAATATTCTAATATTGTTCTAATAACTTAAGATTAAAAAGTTTTTTCTTAAATACATTTATACTCTCCGTTTTAAGTTTATCTGGAAGGAGATTGTATATTTGTACACCCTCGTGGCCAATGCCTCTTTTGCCACTTTCAGTCCTTACAGCATGTGTGTACAATTTGTTATGTTGCCTAGTATAATGTTCGTGTACTTGTGACGTTTGTTTAAATGTTGTGTTTGTGTGTATAAGTCCATTTTGGATTTTGTAGATTAGGAGGCATATGTTGTATTCGTACAATTTTCTTATTTTCAAAAGTTTCATTTCCTGATACAGTTTTTTTGTGGGAGTGTCCGGGTTATAATTGAAGAGTTTTTTAATAACTTTGTTCTGTATTGTTTGTAAATCATTTAGGTATGTAATGTATGTGTTTCCCCATATTTCTATTAAATAATTTAGATGGGACTGGATTAAACTAAAATATAAGCCCCTCTTTACCTCCGTTGGTAGGAGATGGGCAATTCTACCAAATACACCAATTAGTGGGATGATTTTTGCTTTTAATTTTTCTACGTGTTGTTTAAATGTCAGATGTTTATCAATATGTAAGCCAAGGTATTTTTCGCTGTCTAGAATAAGCAAGTCCCTTTCTTCTATTTGTAGAGGTTTATGCGACGGTATTATTATTTTAGGTGAGCTTAGGATCATGTAGCCGGTTTTATTAATATTTATTGTTAATATATTTTTTATTAGCCAACTGTTTAGAATATTAAGATCCTCTTGAGATTGTTCTAATAGAGTTTTTAAGTTTTTTCCGAAGTAAAATATTGCAGTGTCATCGGCGTATAGAAATATTTCACCATGTAGTTTCAATTGGCAGATGTCATTTATATATATTTGGAATAGGAGGGGCCCCAGTATAGATCCTTGCGGAACTCCATAGTTTATATTCTCTAACTGACTGTTATTATCTTCTATGCTAACATATTGTTTTCTGTTTGATAGATATGATTTAATTAATTTGATAGCTGGACCGGTTACTCCTGTTTTTTCTATTTTTTTAATCAGTATTTCATGACTTACGGTGTCAAAGGCTTTTTGAAGGTCTACAAGAATTGCTATGACATAGTTTCTATTATCTATGCTATTTCTAAGTTTATTTATAAGATCATTAGTTGCAGAAAGAGTGTTAGACTTTTTTCTGAAACCGTATTGTTTGGCATATAGAAATGATTTTTTTTTCAGAAAGTTGTTTAGCCTATCGTATATTACTCTTTCGTATATTTTTGATAGAATTGGTAGGACAGAAATAGGCCTGTAGTTTGATGTTTGAGTTTTCGAGCTCCCTTTATATATTGGGATAACCCTTGCGATTTTACAACTGTTCGGAAATTGACCTTCTTTTAGGCTCAGGTTAATCAGTTTAGTTAGTATAGGTGTTAATAGCGGGGCAAGTTTTTGTACTGTTACACATTTTAATTGGTCATGACCAGCACTCGCATTTGATTTTAGGGATTTTATAATAGCTAGTATTTCGGGTTCAGTTGCGGGTTGTAGGTATATTGACTCCGTACTTTCATACTTTAATGTAATTTTTTCATCCAGTTCATGGGTGTATTTGTTAATTATATTACCAGCTAAAGAGGCACCAACATTACAAAAGTAGTTATTAAAGCATTCGCATATCTTGATCTTTTCTGTGATAATTTCATTATCTCTCTTTAGTTTTTTACATGGTTTGCTTTGCGTGTTTGTTTGATTCTTGATGATGTTGTTAATTAGGTTCCAAGTTTTTTTGGTATTATTTTCACATTTTTTAAATAGTCTGCTATAGTGTTGTTTTTTAGAGTTTTGTTTTTGTATAGTTATTTGGTTACGTATTTTAGTAAATTCTGTTTTCAGTAATAGGTTACAGGGTTCTTTTTTTATTTTTAAGTGTAGTTTATTTCTTTTATTAATCATTTTTAATAAGTCTTTTGTTATCCAACCAGGAAGACAGGTTTTATTTGTTTTTATTATTGTTGAACTGTAAAAAGTAATTTTGTTTATTAGATAGTTTACAAAGTTATTGTAGTTCAGTTCCGAGTCCTCGTTATTATTTATAGAAAAGGGGTTTTGTCGAATATCCTCCTCTAGTTTATCATAGTCAATTTTCGTATATTTATAGGAGGGTTTTTGTAAATTCTTTTTAGTGTAGGTGTGCAGTATGTCAAGAATCAGTAGATTGTGATCAGATATTGAAGTGTCACAGTTTGTTATAGAATATGAAAGATTTATGTCTGAGATGATGTGATCGATAATGGTGTTGGTGCTTTCTGTGATACGTGTCGCATGTTTTTTGTTTATTTTGTTTATTATATTGAAATTGTTTGACTTGATGATTTCTGTGTATTTACAAGTGTGTGTGTTTGTGGAGTCAAGTAAGTTGATATTAAAGTCCCCTAGTATTATGGACCTTTTGTGAGTTTTCAGCTGTGTGTTTAACTTATCTATAAAATCTTGGAAATTGGTGTTTGGTTTTTTATATATCACTCCAATGTTTAAGTTTAGTTTGTTTAATTGTATCCAGAGGAAATTGTTGTCTGGATCTACTATATTGTCGATTAAATTATATTCTAAGTTTTCTTCAATAAATATGGATACTCCACCACCGATGCCCTCAGGTCGGCAGGATGCCTCGTGTTTGTAGCCTTCAATATTGATGTATGGTACGTCCGTTTCTTTGAGCCAAGTTTCTGTTAAAAGTATGATGTTGATTTTGTAGTTGATGGTTTTTAATAAGCACAGGATCTCGTCGACTTTTCCTTTCAGGCTTCTAATATTTAGATATAGGAATGAGATTGAAGTTTGGTTTTTGTTTGTTCCCAACTGTTTGTAGAGAGTTACGTCATCTACCCGTGCATGTAGTTTTTTTGTTTCTAAATAGTAAGTTTCGATATGATTGGTGGTCGTCGATTGACTATTTCGTTTTTTTTTATTATTATAAGATTTCATTTCGTCCATTAAATTGGTGATTTTTCCGGCATTATCGGGATCCAGTTTTTTGGAGTTTGCGTGTAGGTAGATTTGGGTTCATGTTTGTTTATTTCCTTGTCGATATTATATAACATTTTCCGGTGGTTATTCTCAATTATTTCAATTATGTTTATTCTTGCCAAATTCATCAATTTCGAGATATCATATTCATTCATTCGGTCGTGGAAAATTGGTCCGATGAATTGACAATGATTTTTGAATAGAGCAGCGTGAGACCTTATTTCGTGGTTGAGTTTGGAAACATTTAAATGATTATTTTTAGGTACCGAGTGCACTATAACATTGGTGTGGTGAAGATTATTTACAATGTAGTACAAGTGACTAATTATATTTTTCGGTGATTTTTCATTTGTCCCAGTAAAAATGATGACAAAATCTTTTTTTGTAAGGATTTCACATGACTGTAATATTGTTGAACTAAATTTGTCTACAGTGGCACCGGGATAAATATAACTTCGGCATTCTATTGTTTTTGAATTTTTTTCAATATTTCGTCTCATTTTTCTTCCATCCTCATCTCCAAAAATGAGTACTTTAGGTTTGTTTTCCGGCGGCATTACGAGATCTGCTAGTTGATGTAAAGAAATGTTATTTTCCACTATGGGAAGTTGCTTTGTTTCGGCTTTATAAGTCAAGAGCGATTGTTTACTGCTTGAAGGTGTTAAATTTGTTAAAGAATTCTCCACTTTTTTTGTTACATGCTTTAGTTCATTAATGTTTTTATCTATGTTTGTAATTTGACTTTTAATTTCTTGTTGAAAATTTTCTAGTAGTGAATATATTTTTAGAGACATCTCTTGGAAGCTTTTGAAGTTTTTGTTTAGTTGGTTAATTATTGAATTAATTTTATCGTTATCTCCCGGTGTTTCATTATGTTGTAGGGTTTCGTTCACAGATGTCTCCGTCAGCTCATCTTCATTCTGTTGTGGGGCTTCATTCACAGATGTCTCTGTCAGCTCATTTGTTTGTTGAGAAATTTTATTAGTTTCTTTGCAAGATGGGCACTTGAAACTTTGTTTATAGTTTTTATTCATCTTTCGAAAATTTATTTCAGTTATATGACAACAAAAGAAATGAAAATTATGCTTACATGTCTTGCAGTACAAATTTTCGTTGTCATGTATTTGGGTCTTGCATGATTTGCATTCCATCATTGCGGATGATTTCCGCAGTGTTTTTGTATAATTATTTACGCTAAGATATTAACAAGTAATGGCAAAGGATTATATTGTTTGATTCCTTTTCACAGCATAAAATTTCTAGTGTTTATTTATTTAGAGCAAATGACAATAACACCGTTTGACGTTTGACATTCCCGGTGATATCACACTTTTTATATTAAGTTCACTAAGATTGTCTTTCTATTTTGTGAGCAATCAAGAAGTAATTACTTGGGTAAATATGTGGAATTAGTTTGATTTCACAGATATCACACTTAAATCACGCTTTTCACATAGTTTTCTAGGTTTTTTATAGGAGCAAAGATTTGGACTTGTTCACTGTTTGACGTTCGACTGACTTTGAATCACAGTCAGCTTTACCCCCATTCGTTCTTCAACAGTTGATTTTACCCCTCGCCATTATCTTCTCGTCTATTAATTCCTATGTCTGTGGTTAAAACGGTCTCAAACCAGGTTCAAGGCCGGCTTTACCACACCAACGTTGAACGGGCGTGTAAGAATCTAATTAATAAGACGGTTAATGTTGAATATCGCTGAGATTTTATGACTGCTTGTATGGCAAATGGATTCCTTGAACTTATCACAACACTTGGTAAAACAGTGTGATTAGCTTTTGTGCATCAGCCCAGTGATATTTCACCTGTTTCCGCTAACTTAAACTCTTAGATACTAAAGATAAAATATTTCCGCATACTAATAAAATCCAAATAAGTAGAATATTTCTAAAAACTAAAAACTGCTTTTGAAAAGTACGCCTCAATTTTTATCATTGTAAATAAAAATATAATTTTCAAAATATTAAAACTTTGAACGCAAACAAATTTAAAAAAAAATGAGTTGTTTTTCGTAACTGAAATTACAGATAACGAAAAAAATATATAAAAACACACGAATTTTGTTTGACAATTGTATTACAAACGTTACTGTCACCTCACTTTTTATCATTTCATGCAAAAATAATTAATAAAAAATTTCTTCAAATTGCGCTTAAAACCTTTAGTTTCAAGTTGTACATTTAAATCATTCTGTAGTTAACTCACAGACATAGGAATTAATAGACGAGAAGATAATGGCGAGGGGTAAAATCAACTGTTGAAGAACGAAGGGAGTAAGGCTGACTGTGATTCGTCAATAAATCAATCTGACAGTAAATAGGCATCTCGCATTATAATATCACCATTTACTTCTTAAAAGTAAAATCTGCTTTTGAATGAATATACATTTTTACATGGGAGCGCAAATTACTCGCCACGTTATGAACAAATTTGCGAAGTCCAAATTCGGCAAAAAAATTCGGTTGTATTTTCAGAGTCGAATATTTCGTTTAAGTATTTAGTTAAGACACTTTTATAAATGTTCATAATTTACTTCCCAGCAACCAACCAGCTTTGTGTTTCGCGTCCAGACATGTTTCTACAACTGATCCATATTGTATGATGTGAATATGCTTAAAATAAAGTAAAATATGGCTTATATATGGAATGTAATACGACAATTGGGTTTATTCTCTTTTTCACATCTATTTTAAGTACTACTTGTACTAAGTTTTCATAGTACAAGTCAACATTTTGCCGTGTTATTTCGTAAAATGAACCGATGATGCCTCGGCCATAGTTCGCACAAGAATGATGACGTCACGTTTTCAAATTTCACTTGAGGCCATACGCCAGCACAGCCGGTTCCAATGGAACCGGTATGGGGAGTGGGGATAATACGCTTTTAATCACTTAGGGCAGGTGTACTAATATTCATATGTCTATGAGTTAACTTCTAGAATTGAAAATAAAGGGTAGTGTTACACCGTTTAGATTTTAGATCATATTTATCACCGTGACAGTACCATGTGAGTTGTTCCCAGAAGCCAACAAATTTGCCTGAAGGGTTAATATTCTTTCAAGTATTCAGTTGTTGCATTCAATGTGTGCATTGCCTAAGGATGCATTTGTTAAACTGTATATTTCACACATTATGTATACGACATTTGAGGACTATGCTAAAAAACACAACAAAATTAACAATAATTATGAGCGCCTGTTTTTGAATGTATCAATAACTGACGAAATAAATAATATAATTTATAGTTGTGAGAAATTCGCGGCAATGTGAAATATCACTTCGTTGACATTTCACGACAGGCGAAAGGAAAGACTTTAAAAATTCCAAGTGGTTAACCCTGCAATGGACGTGATAATATGTTTAGTTTTTTTTTAAATTATATTACGTAATGTATATAATTTATTATAATTTTATTTTACTCTGCCTTTAGATTCTACCCGGCTCAATAGCAGATAAAAATATGTAACAAAAAATACAGCATCTTATTTTTGTCATTTAAATAATTCTCAAAAGAGTTCCATGATTTCTCATCAAAATAACAATTCATCACTTTTCACGACTTAATGTCACTTTTTGTAGGTGTTTTTATTGTCATTTTGATGAGATATCCGGTTACCTCTTGAAATATAAGATTTTCACATCCAAAAGTATAATAGTGATTTATTTTTGGGGTATTATGCCGTGTTGCGCTACCTCCTCCTTTAGCCAACGTTTCGGACAGCATTATGATGGCGACATCATCATTCTGACCGTATCCTTGACTTGCTACACGGCATAATAGCTCAAAAATAAATCACTAAATTCTGAAAGCTTTAATACTTTAAAGCTTTTGCGAACTGAATATTATAGTGCTGAAAAGAAATTAGTGACCTAAAAAGCTGTACAAATTACATAACACCAGAGGTAACTGTTGAAGAGTTTTTGCTGCTTTATTCAGTCATATTTCTTAGGTTATTTATTTCTTTTTCCTGACGCATGTTTTGTAATAATTGGTTCACCTAATCTCTCAATTTGATTAGTGTTCAGATTATTGTCAAAATATCTCATGTGCTTATAAATCGTAGTAGGTTATAGGTAGTCGTGTAGACATACTAATAATGGACGCTACGTGATAATTGTATTTGGCGTTGATTTATTTGAAATTTAAAAATATTACAAGGGCTCCATATTCTCTGGGTATTATTTTTTTTTTATTATTATTTATTATATATGTTATATAAGTACATTTTTGTTTATTTGTTACATTATATGATAAAATATTTCAAGACTCCTCTTCCATAGAAGCATTAGCTTGTGGCTGGAAGAGGAGTGTACATTGTTTTATTACAATAAGTAGGTAATTAAAAATAAAATGAATTTAAACTAATTTGAAGTGAGTTATTCTTAAGATTAATTCAATTGGAAACATTTTTATTTTTTGTAAGTTTGTCTTTAAAATATTTTAATTATTAATAAACAATAAACGAAAAATATCACTAATAATTTTATTTAAATTCACGACTTGCCAACTTTCGCTTGGTCTTAATTATAACTTATTTAATATAATCAAAGGCCGCACATATAATTTTTGCCCAACGAGGGTTCGCTAACTCGCGTAATAATCGCCGTGGCATTTTGAACATCTGCCAGGGTCCGATTTAGACGGTCAAAATTCTTCAAAGGTTAGAACTGCCTCGCACCTTCTCTATATTTAGTCGCATGTACGTCTTTACCGTCACACGCGCCACGACAATAACATTGTATTAACCAACTTCATACATACTTCAACTTCATAGTGATAGCTCCTTTGTAACCTTTTCCTCTTTCTCATAAACGACACTTGATATTGTGTCTACAGCGGAGCTCTCAGCTGCAGGATCAAAATTTTCACTCTTAATCTTCGCTTCATTTTCATTTCTTCTTGCTATTAAGTTGATATAATCTTACTCTAGCATTTACTACCACGTGAATCACGATTCTTGTGAAAGGAACGAACCAATTGCAAACCGCGCGAATTACTGTTTGCGGTTGGTTCGTTCCTTTCCCATTCGTTCGGTTCGCAAGTGTATATGTAAGTGTATGTCTTCCTGGGTCGTTTTGACTTCTTAATCCATACTACTAAAATTTAATAATATGTAAATTAAATCCGCAGCACGGGAGATCCCAGTGAGGATATCATTATATTTGTTAAAAAGAAGAAGATAGTAAAACAATTATAATCTTTGGACACTGCTTTCTATGTCACTTATCTGTACATGTCTATAATATTATCCAAGCGTCCCATTAGTGTTCTTATTTTTCGAGTAAAAATTTTATCTCTAAATTAACTTTCAACAAAAACTTTATATTACGCTGATGCGATTATTTTTATTTCTATTATCCCTAGCATTATCTATTATTTTTATTTGTATCCTACCTTATTTTTATTTATCTTTATGTTTACAAGATTCACCTACTCCAATTCCTTTCCTGTATGTGATCATGTACATAATATTATATATTCAGTATTGGTTATTTATGAAGGGAAAGAACTATTTTAAAGAATACCTGACATCATTAAATAAGATCGTTTGCTTTATTATTCTTTTTTTCATTTCAATTCTGTTTAAAATTTCTTTTTAAAATAATTATTTAATTTATCTTTATTTTCATCGCTTTCTTATTTTCAGTTAAACCTATTTAACCTATACCTATTTTACAACTGAATGAATCATGTATTACATTTATATAATTATACACAAATTTCGACTACCATAATACGGACATGTGTCTAGTGTGGTAGTCGAAAAGCATGTAAAAAACCTGTATCCAAATATATTTTTATGAATAAAGAAAAAAAAAAAAAGTTTTTTTTTACATTAACTCCACACATGAGGCCCTGAGGAAAATAATTTCCCTCAGGGCCTATGTAATTTTTGGGGATGTTGTGTGGAGGGTTTTTTAAGGAAAGGAAGGAAAAAAGTGTGAGGGAGGGTTAGGAATCTGGTCGTCAGTATGTCTCCACCAGTCCCTCCTAATTCGGCTCGCGACACTGTAGATGGGCAGACGCATCCGCCTCCAAGAACAAGACAATCTTCATCCCATGAACCCATTCACCCCTGCTAAGTCACCGAACGTAGCGTAGGTGACCTATGGCAGAGGTGTTAGTTAATTGGTTCCCGGGGCGGCGTTAAACGTTGTTTACAATCGGCTTTGTATTATTTTCCGATCTACTCATTCGTAATATGGTGGTCGTAGGTATTGCATTTCTTCTGTATTCACACCACTTTTGTCTTTCGTCTGTCTGTTCTATACCTCAATGCCACACGGAGCAAAAGAGTACGGCTTTTTTTAAATCAAAATACTGTTAAAAATGTGCCTGCATGCCCATTTTCCTACAAAATATGAATCATTCGAATTACACCTGAACACGTGTTCACTCAGGTTGCCTTGTCCTAATAAATATTAAGGACGAGATGCGAAAATCTTATAATTTTTAGTGCATCGCCTTAAGAACATTTCTTCCGACTTCCTCATGACGTATTCGTGGTTTACTGATAGTTTGTTATGTTTTTTTTTATTTGGTACAATATTTTTTTACATTTCACAGTTTTCCAGTAATGTTGGCCCCACTGGGTGGACTACCCGTGCTGAGGCCTTCATTTTATTATATGAAAATATAATCTAAATACAATCTACAGTATAAGATAAAATAATACATTTAATATATAATCTTGTGTGTTTGTGAGTGATGTGTGTTTATATTGGTTTTTTGTGTTACGTTATAGAACGTTTTACGTTTGATTCGTTATAGACTGCAGTCCCGTTTCTATTGGGAAAATGAATAATTTGACCAGATTTCTAATAAATTAACAATATTTAATATCAGTAACTGATTCTTCGTCCATCATCAGAGTCGATATCAGAACCATGTTACAGACTGCTAGACTCGCTTCAGTCTTCCCCAAATAATAAATAAGAAGCTGGAAGTGACTTCCTTGCTAATTTGAATAGAAACTAATTTTCCATTTAGCCAGCCGCTCTGCCTGACATGCACTCGCCTAACATCGTAGATCTTCATCCAATTTGAATTTCGTAAACACAGTTGTTCTGTATTGGAAATTTATGGCCCGACTGGACAAGTATTTGGATCACAAAACACGTACACAATGCCCAATATTTTATTCTAATTATAAATATACAATAGGTTTTCCCGTATTTCGCCTTTCAACCAATATTTTATTCTAATTATAAAGATACAATTAAACTGTATTCATTCCAACACGCAACAATCAGCACGAGTTGATTAATTCCTGATTATTTGAGTTTCCCTCACTTGGCGTATCCTTCTCGGAAGTGGCAAATCCACCGCAAGGCCTGTGATTAATTGATTGAATTAAATTTGCAAAAATCAAACCGACGAACACATTTCATAATTTAATTATTTTATGCCTTTTACCAATTGAGACTCATTCGTGCTTGCCTTTTAAAATATACTTCACGGATGCGTAGGTTCTATTTTGTGGGGAGATTGCCTTTGCTAACCAGGCCTGCCAGGACTTTCCGCTTATCTTCCTAGGCAAGCCAGAATTAATTTAAGGCAAGTTTCGATATGTGGAGATTACCTCTACCCAAAGTTTTTTAGAATTCTGTAGGAATTGTTCGTCGTTAAATGTCGCCATTAACTACTGCTGCTAAGTCTGCAAGGATTTTCTTCTACTTTTCTGCACGAGAAATCTCACTGATATGAATTGCTGTTTATTTATTAAAAAATCTGGACAAATTATTCGTTTTCCTGTTAAAAGTGGGACTGCAGTCCTCTGACGATTACATTGAAAGAGTTCCTAACAACGTATAAGTCAGAAGCGAATGTTTTATGAGGTCAGCGCAGCATATACTCGATATATTTTGAATGACTAATATTTTATCAGGAAGTTGGCTTGCTGTCACTTTTTTAACAGGATCGTTTTTCTCCGTGTACTGTTGTTGAATTGTTGTGTTTTTCTTTTGAATGCAGTATCTTTTGTATGCGTGAAATAAAACGTTATTTGTAAATGTTCTGCTATTATTGAAGCTGACGAAACCGGTTGTATATAAATCTTAACCATAAAGCCATAGATCTGTTTTCATAACGCAGTAAAATCTCTCTAACAGTGAACTCTGGTATAATTTCTTTCTCCAAATTTGCACTGAATTTGATTTGATTGGTATCTGTTTGCTGCTCAACAGGAAAAAAGATTTTGAAAAAATAGTGTTGAGCGACAGTCTGTTATAGAACTTAATGGATTAAAACCCCGGTTTTATGTTGATTTTACTCTCGAGTTTATTCATTAGAGTGGCTTCCCACCAGTGATTATTTAATGATCCTTCATCCTAGTATTTATATTATAATACTAAAACGTAACACCATGTTAAATCTGCATTTTAACGTAATTGTAAACTATCTGAGAGAGAAACACCACATTTTCACATGCTAAAACTCTAAGAGAGATTCTTCCGCTAGAGTACCTCTCAGTCTGCTAATAGAATTGTATGCACCCATTAGCTGCATCTGTGGCTTTCAGTTTCCATCCCGTTTTCAGCATGACGCGCCACTGCATTGCCGGTACTGCATCACACGTGTCGCGGGGCAGGGTAAAGTTATGCAAACCCCTCTACCTCCGGGTTTAACCTTGCTTTCCACAAACAACGTGTTTAAAACTAGTCTTCACCGTTCGCTAAACGGACATAATTTGAGCTGTAGACTTGCAGCACGTGTAGGTGAACGGAGAAAATTAAATACAACTATTAAACACGCTGTTTCTCCATTAGGGTAGACGCATATGATGTAAAGCAACAAACATCTATATTTGTACACACTTGTTTCATTCGTACTCTACTGTTGTTCCGACACTGCCAACCACCCTCCTGGACCGTCCTGAATCCTTCTTCCCTTTCTTAATCTTCTTCATTTATCTATCACGCTTGATATTATTTTTGAATTTCCACATCGTAATAAGTCGTATATGGTTTTACAACACCTCAAGCATCTCATTTTTACAGTATTCTGTGCCTACTCCGGTTTTATATCAGTTCTTGCATCATTACCATAATTCGGGTTTGGTAATAAAACTTCATTGTGGACTGCAAGTCTCGCTTCCTCTGTTAACCTCTAGCGAATATATGAATTCATCTTTTATCGACACACTTTTCAGCCTTCCCGTCTCTCTCGAAAATACTTGCCACTTTTTCAAAGCAAAAATGCACAGTATTTATTTTTCACGATGCGTTTGGAGCCAATTCAATGTTGTGAATAAGTTTTTCTGTTGTTTACAAAGCTTTGAGCAACTTCTAACTTGATCAAGTTTCCCTCTTGGGCAATATTTCATATTGCATCAGCTCTGATTGTGTACCGGCGCTCCCCGGTATTTCAGAGATTCCCTGATTTATATATAGCAGGTGCCCTCGGATACCCTTAGCCCAGTAAATCTATTGACACAGTTTCGGCAAAGGGCGTCCGAATTCCTGCTACCCGGGAAAGTGCAATTCGCCAGTCTATAGCCATCTTCCGTGCTTTACTTACCCGCAGTGCCCTCTTGGCGGACCCTACCGTGAATCGTAAATGGCACTTAATTTGTGACCTAGTTGGAATTATTGGAATAGCGCGCGCGCTTGGGCGGTCGGCGGTTATGTAAGAAGCCCTAGGTCTATGACACTGTTAGTTATGTGTTTTTTTTTGAAAACTTAACGAATGTGTTGTTGAAAAAGTTTGACTTATGCTCTTAAAAGTTTTTTTTTGTCAGTTCCAACAGGCTAAAGGATGAATTAACCTGAAGAAAAACAAAGCTGGTGTCAAACACGTTTCATTAACAGTACCAATAAAAAGGCATAAAATACGTAGACAGATAGATATAACACTGTCAACATACTCGTGGCATATACACACTATAATTAAACACACGCATAGGCATATTTATACAACTACATGCATACAATCGATGAATACTTAGGTGACCGGATAACTCATCAAATTGACAATTCAAAACACCTATAAAAAGTGTTATAAAGTCATTAAAAGTGATGAAACAATTTTTTTTTCATAAGTTTATAATCACTTTTCATAACTTTATAACACTCTTTATGGGTGTGTTGAATTGTGTCATTTTGACGAGTTATCATGGAACCGGATACTTATGTATTTAGAAACAATGTTAATATTTAAAAAAAACTTGATCTATTAACCATTTTTTTGAGATCTGTGGTGCATTTGATTTGCTTTTTATATGCATTGGCAACTTAAATATATTAGATACAAGCTAAGTGAATGTTCGTTGTCCGTATTTATTTGTAGTTTTTGGAATCGATATCTACCTTCATTTGACTAAATTTTATGTTATGTGCGTGTGATCTACTTTTTTCTTTAGAAATGGAATCCGAAAATAGGTTTTGGTATATTTAGATTTGATTTCGGAAGCAGAAAATACGTTCACTAATGTCTTGTTTACTAGGTTTCATTTCAAGGGTATCTAGACCAGACTATCGGGTTGATTTCTATACCAATAATAATAATAATGATAATAATTGGATGACTTGTATAGCGCCGTTTTTTGTGCAAAATCACCTCAAGGGCGCTGTACAAACTTATAATACATTTCTACAGTGATCTATGTTATTACTTAACTATTTATGGAGAAAATATACAGTACAATACTTACCTGGTAGGTCACCTGAGATTAACACTTAATTAAAATTATCTGATTGTTTATTGGCGAAATTTAGATACAGGATTTAGGACTTAATTGAAAAATTGAATATAACTGGACTTTCTCTCAGGAATGGTATATTTAATTTAAGGGTACGACAGCTTAAAACGGTAAGTTTTTAGTTTAGACCTGAATTCTGTTGGACTTGTTATGGATCTTAGTTCCGGAGGGAGTTTATTCCAAGCCTTCGGCCCAGATACTCCGAAAGCGCGATCACCAAACTTAGTATTTGGCTTGCGCTTAGGTTCTATCAGTCTGCATGATAGACTTACCAAACACTTCCTGGCTGTCCTCACCTATCTGATATTTGAATCTTCTTCAAACATATAATAATAATAATAAAATTTGGATGATTTGTATAGCGCCGTTTTTGTGTAAAATCACCTCAAGAAAGCTATACAAAAATATAATACATTTCCACTATGATCAATGATTACTCCCGCATAAATTATTGTCTATGTATTTCAAGCATGTTTTGTTGAAAAGATTGAGTCGAGACGTGTATTTGAGGAATGTAGCTTCATAATAACACTGTCACTACAGAGCGTAAATCAAGACAACAAATTGAATAAAAATAACTCCTCGCTTTAATTGCTTACCACACCTGTCTCGTAAACGCCGCGACCGAAACATACTTCCCGTGTCGCGCAGCGCTAACTGATTCACCGTTTAGCTTACGCCCCCCGTGAAAAAATGCTCTGTGAAAATATATAAGCACGGTATTTATTCGGCCGTGTTTTCAGTTTTCCGCAGCGTTAGGAAATCCCTACAAAATGGGCCTCGACTGCGACTGGCTGGCGCGGGGCCAACACACCCGGTGATAAATAACGGATCAAGTGTCCCTCGGGTTTTGTCCAATTGAATTAACCGATGTAAGAAACAGTGCACGGCCGTATTCATGCTCTTATCTGAATCTGACTAAATCCTACCCAGCTTTGGAGGAAATTTTTCCATGAATATACCTTTCTAGTCCAACCCACTTGAGACATAAGCCCATTCGGGTTTGTTTTTTTCCCTTAACTCTTTAAATAAGCTTTTACAAGAGACTAAATAATATTTAGATTCCAACAGTAATAAATGAGCAGCAGAACGCGATTGATTTATTTAATGATCACTAATCTTGATCTAGAATAAAAATTAGATTTTTTGCTAGCCAATTTAACTAGACCTCTTTGAGTTTCGTCTGTCTGTAAATTTGTTTGTGCTTTTCGTTTCCGTTACAGAAAATTTGCTTTATTATTCAAGCAAGCCTTACGTTCACTAGACTAGATGGCTTACTTTGATGTTTCAGTAAAGATTATTTTAACAGTCATAAAATGTATAATTCTAACTAACTAACTAACCATCACGTCGTTTCCGCGCAGTGGTAGGCAGAGAGGACGGACCGCCAAACAACCCGGTCTTGGCACACACTCCTTGCCTCATCCACATTCATACATCGTCTCATACATACTCCTATATCATTCTGACTCTCGACGTGGCCCGTCTCAAGTATCTGATTCACTTGGTCGTGCCATGTCTTCCTCGGGCGTCCCCGGCTTCTGCTACCATTCACATTTGCATCTTATATTCTCCGTTTCGTTGAACAAATTGTATAATTCCTTATTTGAAATTTTAAGAAAATATACATATAATATATGCACGGCTTATAATAAAGTAGGTAGGTATTTAAGTACCTTCTTAAAAATCTAATGATTTCGGAGGTAATTTTGGTTTTGATTACATACATATATCTTTATTTTGCTCTTAGAATAAGATTTCTGATATTGTCAAAAAATTTTTTTGCAAAATCGATATTTTGTGAATTCCTGAAAATATTTTTTATAGAGTACTAAAATATTAAATGCGCATCAAATCAATATAAATTAGATGCTCGGTTAAATGAATACAAGTCTTTTTGGCTGGAAAATTTTTATTGGCCTCACCACGGGCACTTTAATTCAGGGTTCCAGATAAATACAGCCCGAGAGTTCGGTTAATCCGCGTGAATTATCGATAGTAGACTCGACTAATGTGCGGAGAGTTTCATTAAAGAAGCTGTTAATCTTTTTTTACTATCTTCTGTTTATTTGTCTATTGAATTCGATAGGTTTCTGCCGTATGTAAAAAAAAAAATTTGACATTTCATTTAACACTGATTTTAATCCTGTCAACATGCTGTTTGCTTTAAAAAATTGAAGGTCGAGGTTATTTCTTATACTATTGCTGTTATATTATTATATTCATGGATGATACGTAAATTATTTTTTATTTCTTTTGAAGGTTTGGACTTTTTCCATAGTTATAAGTACGTAGATTTTCTCAACTCCGTTAGATTTTTCTCCGAATATGTAAATATTCTTCAAGGCTTCAGAGCTAATCCATCATACCTTATCATATAAAGAATATAATTGACCTTCGCTCTCAATATCCATGTAAAAATTAAGTGTATGGGTTTCTTTTTATTTTTTTTTATTTATTTATTCATTTAGACGCCCGTTGGGCTTCTACATACCTACAAAGTTAAAAAAATAAATAAATTTAATAAGTACTTATAACAATAAAAAATAACGACACGGAATACACTTACTGATTGATATATTGCCAATTTATTGAAAGCTCTTCAAATTTTTCGTATTTCTGTTAAAAACGTGACGGCAGGTCCTTACCGAATGAATTGATGGGTTTCAAAAGGGAATGTATTAACGCGACGTAGTAACACGTTTTCACAAAAATCATATCTAGGTATTTCGTCATTATATATTAACAGGGAAAACGCAGGTGCATGAACACGTGTTCCATGATAACTCAACACGCGTTTAAAAATTGATATAAAGTCATTAAAAGTGATGAAACAAAAATTAGGTTAAAAAGTTATTAATTTTTGTAACATATTTAACTTAGATTTTATCACTTTTCATAACTTTATATCAACTTTTAAAGGTGTTTTGCTGAGTTATCCGGTCACCATCCCTTGGTGTTTAGTGTTTGCCGAGATTTTTTTTCATTGTGGACACGAGAGCAATTTGGCACTTTTAAAGCAATTTAATTATAGGTGACACACGATCTTAAGCGACGCGTGACATTCTACGTGTTTGTACTACTAAAACTACGAAATTAAAAGCACTACAATTGACGTACTTTTTGCTTGCCATTGTGAGACTTCCACAGCGCGTCTATATATATTATAATGTCTTTGCCTAATATGCCTGTATTATATCTGCTCTTATTATGTTCATTGTCCCATTTTCCGACTGTGAAAATGAAACCTTTTCTTATTTCGAGTATTGACGTAAACATCCATACAAAAGCACGATGTTTACCCAGCTTCCTGGAAAGTTTTGTTTTCTGATTCGCATCGTGAACAATGCCGCAAGACGAAGCGGATAACTTTGATTTATATCCACAAGTCTAGGTATTCTTCCATCTGAAGAAGGTTACCGATAAGTTGGGACACATGGAGACTGTGCGGCGCCAACAAAAACCAACTCAACCCAGGCCAGGACACCATTTAATCATGTTGGCCTCTTATTTATTAAAAGATCATCCTGTAGAATTGTCGTAAGCCATTCTAGCTTATATAACTTATTCAGTGTCTAGGCCTGGATAGAGGTGGTTATGCGCGGAGTGGGTGTTATTGTTACTCTAAGGTTATTTTTTAGTTTCGCCCACATTTCAGACGTATTGGTTTCAGATTAAGGGAAAATTGGGAGTATGTGTTTTAAGAAAATTCATACTTCTGATTAATAGTTATATCGGTATCCTCTATGGGAATTCTCTAATAGCTATGTATTTTTTAAAATAATTATAAAGTTTTGTTTTTTTTTTTAAGTTTTATACCATTGCTTGTTGCGTGATAACCGTGTCGGCCTTCGACCCATTTTAAAAAAACACTAAATGGTACTTCTTCGAACTGTAGCCTTCGCGTAATGTTGATTGCTCCGACTTGACAGAATAAAAAGGCCAAATCTAGCACGGCTACCATCTTGAGAGGATTTACCGGACCCGGAACACACAATCAAATTTACAGGCAGACATAATGCAAATAGTACTTCGCTACTCTCAGTCAATGCACGGAGAAAAATTACTAATATTGAAGATTGCTATTTTATTAAGAATCTCTTCAAATTATTCGTAATCCGGTTAGAAACGGGATAGTAGACCCTTAACGAATGAATTGATAAGTTTCCTAATAGAATTTTATTAAAATACGAATGTATTATCACGATGTCGGAACGTGTGTTCATAAAAATCCTAATATTTCCGCATTTCGTCATTGTGTATTATCAAGGCAGGTGCGTGAACACGTTTTCCTATATGTTAGGAAAATATTAAAAGTGAAATTTTAACCAGATTACCAATAATTTAAAGAAATTTTTAATAAATTAGCACTACTCGTTTCTCTCCGTGTGTTCAACAAAAGAAAATACGTGTCTGCTTTTGTAGGTACATACATAATATTATCCTATTCTCTTATAAATATCATGAAAAAAACAACAAAATATTCACACCCGTTACTCGTCACACCTAAAATGCGCAATTCCTCCAACAAAAACAGCATTCGCCCAGCGACAATTCTCTTATATTGGTCCCAAAATATTATTCAATGCACTCAATATAAATATTAGAAACCGGAAACTGATCATCTTTATATAAAAAAAATATTCAGAATTGGCTAATGGTAAAGAGAAGGAACTATTTCAAAGAATGTCTCGTGTCATTAAATTAACTGTTCTTTTATTCCATTCTATTCATATGTGTTCTTTTATTTTTTTTTGTTCAACTTTTTTTTCTCTTTCTCTTATCTCTGTACATCAACATTGTAATCAAAAACATTATGACTACCATAATAAGGGCATGAGCCTAGTATAGTAGTTGTAGACAAAAAATAATTGTAATCATTAAAAATTTTATGAATAAAGAAATACGGACGGGTTGTTTCGGAGAATCTGAACAATTCATCAAATTTCAACGTTCATTTTCAAGTTCTGTGAAAGATTTTTTCAAGTTCTGTTTTTATTTCAGTTTTGTCAACCAACTAGCCTACAATGATATAAAAACAGAACTTGAATAAGTCTTTCACAGAACCCGAAAATGAACGTTGAAATTTGATGAATTGTTCAAATTCTCCGAAACAATAAAAGAGACTGTCAACAAGAAATTCTGTTGGTATGGTAATCGATTTTCGAGAATGCCCTGAGGAAAATTATCTTGGGGATGGTGTGTGGAGGGTTCTTTTAAGTAAAGAAAGGAGAGAAAATTCTGGGAAGGAAAGGGGATGGGTAGGAATCTAGGGATCAGTGGGTGCAGGAGTGAAAGACGTATGATCTATCCCTTGCACTGCGGTGCAAGGCGATGGGCCAAGAGAGACCAGTAGGAGAAGTCAAAGGGTATCCCCAAACCAGCCTCTCCCGATCCGGTACGCCACGCAGCTGGTTAGCAGGCGCATCCTGAACGCAAGAACTTGGGCACCCCTGCTAAATCACCAAACGTAGCGAGGGTGTTGGTTATCCAATAAATGGTTGCCGGTGCGGCGGTACCCAAACCCGCCCACCAAATTGAAATTATTAGATTATACCGACATCATAATAAATCATGACCATTTTTCTGAAAAATCTGATTATCAGCAAACCCGGTGGAAGATTTATCGGCGTTGTTTTAACTGTGTTTTCACATGAAAATAATTTGTCCCATCCGATGGCGCCCAGCTCGTGTTTGTACGATTTGTCTATTTTAATAACGGATTCGCGGTTGGAAGGAAATAACGACGTAGAATTTGAAACACTGAATTGTCAAGTTTTAAACAGCAAAAAAACGCTGGGACGTTATTGTAAAATACATTACTCATCTCTCAACTCCCACGCGCGCCGTATGTACAATGTTGTGTATATGTGACTTTAAGTGACGTAACAATGAAACACGCGTTAAATCTTGGTTATTAAAGAATACAGTAGATATTCTTAACATTGAATGCATTATTATCATTATTTCCGGCTGCTTGTCAGTTGTTTTTAGAAAACTGCGATTAACATAATTATGATTTTCTGCTGCATATATATAATATTTCATCAATTTATGTATGGCCTTCCCACCCACCTGCAATTGAAAATGCTATAAATCCCATCACAGATTTACATGAGATCCCTGAGGCGTGTGTGTGGTAAAACCACGTATGATCATGTGAGAGTGGGGATATCCGCAAATAATGCAAGGCTGATGTAAACTTAATGAGCAAGATTAAGAAAGGGATGCTTAGGTGGTTTGGGCATGTAGAGCGAATGATCAAATAAAGGGGTGTAAGGAGAATATATGACCCGAATGTGAATGCTAGAAGACGTGGCACGATCAAGTGAACCAAATACTTTCTTCGGGCTATGTAAAGAGTCAGAATAACGGAAGAGTATATGTGAATGAGGCAAGGAGTGTATGCCAATACCGAGTTGTTTGGCGGTCTGTCCTCTCTGCCCACCCCTTCGTGGAAACGGCGTGTTAGTTATTTAGGGTCACAAGTTATTCTACAACTAGTCTGCATCTCAACAAAGGTTTGGTAACAACCTGAGAAATAGCGCATTAGAAAATAAAAATAAAATCTTACTGCACTACTTGTTAAGCGTTAATTTTGTTTTAATTATTTAATTCACGCCTCACAGCATCTGTGTCATCCACACAATCAATCTACCTAATTTTAGCGTCATTATACGCTGCGTCACTTCAAATTACTCAGAGAACGGTTAGTTGGAAAACATTCATGCTTTACAATCAAAATTTGTTCGCGGCTCTACACTGAGTCTGTTCAAGTAAATGGTGTATACTGTATACTCAGGTGTTGATTGAATTACAATCTCCAGTATTTGCTATCGGCCTACAGTGTATCAGCGATTCGTGATTCAGAATTCAGTCGCTCGCTTGGCGCCGCGCGAGGTGGTCCGTCGCCCGTCGCCCTGTAGCCCCGTAGCAAAGTAAAATAAGACGTGCGGAATTACGTGTAAAATTGAGAGTGTAAATTGACTGATAGCGATTACCTTGGTTTAAAATAGACAGGTAAACACACGGGACTTTATTGCCGACTGCGAATTTATTTCATTTCGTAAGAATGAACAGGGTAAAATAAACGAGTGCAATGTTCGTCGAACGTGTTTGAAGTTTTCAAAGTCGCGTGATTCTATTAAAACTTTGTGGCAATAAAACTTTTTCAACGTGCTGAAGTAATTACCCTACCCAGACGTTGGTTGTGGATTTCATTAGGGAACATGTTTTCCGGTCTTTGGAGAATAGAATCTTGTAGGTTTTGTTTGGCGTTTGTTTTTCGAGTAAAATATTTCAGCAACACATTGTTTGTCCGATGTCAAAGAGAATTTTTTCTCGATTCGTTAAGAAAAGCGAAAACGTAGAAATGTCAAAACAGAGTTCAAAGTGGTTGCCGTTTTTCTCTGTTTTCGTGCTTATGTAATAGTTATTGGTTTTTTCGAATCTCATACATTTTTGTATCCCTCGAAATTTTTGTAGAATTCTATCTTTAAATGAAAATATCGATCAAGATACGTAAATTCTGTCGGAATACTTTGTATTTTACGAACTTCAAAGCACTTACGTGTTTATTATCTTCGACTGTTGAGTAGTAGTTATTGTAGTTTCTGGCAGTTTGTTGATAGTAAATACACCTAATCCAAACAATGTAATAAACTTTTTGTGAACATTAATCGTGCAGAGTTGCTTCTGTTGTTTGCTGTTTCGTATCGCGAATTAAATTATTCTTCTGCTCATTTTCAGTGTAACTACACTAAATACCTACCGTTTAAATTGGTAAATCTATAAAAGTAAATTAACAAAGTGTCTGGTGAAGTTATTACAATCAAAAAATTTAAAAAGTTATCCTAGTTTGTGATCTTGTGGGAATATACCCGTATATCCCACACGGAGTAGTTCAAGTGTTTATTTAATTACGCTAGTGGTTCTTATCCTATAATAACATGATTGTCTGTGTTTACGTAAAGGTGTGAATTTGTGTGGTTATTGAATTAAAAATAACAGTAGTGGTCCCGGACACGTGCCCTGTGGGACCCCAAAGTGTCCAAGTGTCGGGAGTTGTTGCACAGCCCGGCCGCCAAGATTTCCGCGCTGGTCGTGTCCGCGCGTTGCGGCGGCGGCATGTTCATCAAGGCGCAGCAGGAGCGCGAGGCGGAGCGCCGCCCCTCCGTCTCGGGCTGGTTCAATTCGCTGCGGAGAGGCGCGCGCGGCCGGCGGAAGGACGCCTCCGCCCCGCCGCCCGCACTGCCCATGTACGGCTCGCTAGGGCGGAGGAAGCCGCCCAACCACGCGGCTACCAAGGCCCGCTCTGCGTGGGACCTGACGTCCATCTCGGTGGCGGTTAACGCTATTGATCATCGGGTAAGGTGGAATCCTCGTAAAAAGTTGTTTACTTGTGTCACTCATCTTTTTGTTCAAATATGAACTTCTGTTAGATTCTCAAAGCCGTATTTTAATGCTTCATTCTCCTTCAGCCAAAGTCTGGGACAGCCTTTCAGTTTCCTCATCAGAATAATAGTCAATCCAAGGCTCTCTCTCCTCGGTTCAACACACCAAAACTTACACGATAGATATTGTTTTGGTTTTTAATTTTTGCATTTATTATTCTTTAATTTGGTTTTCTCAGTGAAATAATGTTACTAGATGCGTCTTCCTGCAATAAACTGAATATAGAATATTATACAACCTGAACAGAATTTCTATCAGATATGTGAATAATTAACAATTGAAGTAATTATTCTCTCAATGCGTCGCTTCAGTGGTAATTTATTGAATACGGCGTTGTTATAATATAATGAATTGGTCGTATGAATTAATTTGTGTGACATCGCATGCATTTATTATTACCATTGGAGGGAACATGAATTATTTGATTCCAATAATTCATGTAACTCGTGTTACCGATTTCATATCTTTTCCCGTAACAATATTAGTTTTTTTAAACTTATGTTGACATTTTTCTAAACACTGTTATTTCAATAAGGAAACACATTTATAAAGTAATTATGCAATATTTATTCCAGTAAGTACACATATTGATAAATACAATGTCTTGATTATCTCGGGATGGGAGAATCATAGAAATTAAAAATACATTCTGTAGCACAGTCATGTTTCTATAACGTCTATTTTATGGTATCATTGTAATAATACATCTCTGACTTACTTCAGCTACCCTTATTTAGTCTAGTATTATTCATTATATTTTATTTTAGTTAAAAGAAATATACAAATTTCTCTTTCTTAACTTAAAAGTACAAATAAAAATCTAAAAATTATTGTTTACTTATCTAACTTACATAAGCATATTTTAATTTCGCTCGCTGATCTTAAGAGCAAACAATTTTTACTTAAATATATTCATTCTATTTACTGAAGTCTGGCTATTCGGAAGGAGATTGTATGCGTGTACATCCTCGTGGCCTATGTTTCTTTTACCACTGTCAGTCTTTGCTGAATGTGTGCATAGTTTATTATGGTGTCTTGTGTAGTGTCCATGTATTTGTGATTTTTTTTATAAATGTTGTGTTCGTGTGTATAAATCCATTATAATGTATAATCCATTATTATTTTACTAGACGCAATCACCATGTCAATAGATCAATACAATTTATAATAAACTAGCTGAAGTGTACCCGGCGTTGCTCGGGGTTATTAATGGTTTAGAATTAAGTGTTGAGGTTTTGAATTCTAATGTACCTGAAACCTGGGTGCATTTTTATGATGGAAATAATATTAATGTAAACACTCGAAAAGGATTACTTTGTTTCACTTGATCGATCGTCTACCTCCCATGTCCCCGAATTTTTCTACCATTTACCACTGTGTACCATATTGTTACTATAAAAAAAAACATTATATCGGCTTTAATTTGACTCCATATCTAATTCCAACAGAGATGTGCAAAATGGGTACCCAAAACCATTTGAAATGCAAAATGGAAATGGGTCAAAACTTTTCCATTTGAAAATGCAAAATGCAAAATGGTTTTTAGAAAAGCATTTCAAATGCAAAATGCAAAATACCTATTTTCAAAATGCATTGAAAATGCAAAATGGTTTCTCAGGTCAAACAATTAAAATAATTATAGAATTTTTTCTTTTAACAACAATTTTGTTATTTAATAATGGACATCAATGTATAACAAACATATTACATGATGACATGGTATTACATTGTATATTTAACAAAATTTTTGAAAAAATTGTCTATGACCAACTATATTCTGCTCTTAAGCCCAGCCTGAATACGACCCAACACGGTTTCATTAGTGGTAAATCTACAACCACAAATCTTTTAACCTTCACAGAGTACCTGCAGGATAATTTGGATAACAGAATACAAGTGGACACTGTCTATACCGACTATAGTAAGGCGTTTGACAAGGTCGATCACTCAACCTTGTTGAACAAGCTTTTAAAGATTGGTATTCACGGCAATCTTTATCGTTGGCTCTCTTCTTATATCTCCAACCGTAGTCAAATAGTAGTGGTTGCTGGATTTAAATCCGACTCTGTTCCTGTTACATCGGGAGTTCCTCAAGGCAGCCTGTTAGGACCGTTACTATTTAATATCTATATCAATGATATTGGTCACTGCTTTTTACACTCGCAGACCATCCTATATGCAGATGACATGAAAATCTTCTCACCTATAAAATCAATCGAAGACTGTCACAAGCTGCAAAAGGATTTACAACGTTTAAACGCGTATGTTAATGCCCATTGTCTGGAATTAAATATATCCAAATGCTTCATCGTACGCTTTACTAGAAACAAAAACATATTTATACACGAATACTCAATTAATCATCAACCTTTATCTACCAAATCAGAAATTAAGGACCTTGGGGTTATACTTGATAGTAAACTGAATTTCAATAAACATATTGACCACGTAGTCACTAACGCATCTTCTATGCTGGGTTTCATAATCCGTTCCTGTAAACAATTCAAAGATATTGCTACTTTCAAAACACTGTATTTCTCATACGTTCGTAGTATCCTTGAATACGCATCACAAGTGTGGAACCCAGGCTATGCAATACATAAAAATAGAATTGAAAGTGTTCAAAATAGATTTTTAAGGTACCTTAATTTCCGCTCTTTTCGATCTCATATCAGTAATGAAGACTCTGCAAAGTTCTTCAATATACAGACGTTAACTTTCCGAAGAAATATAGCAGATTCGGTAATGTTATTCAAAATTACACACATTTTAATCGATAGTCCTGATCTTCTTCAACGCCTATTATTCCATGTTCCCAATCGCAACAGCAGACAGTCGCTTACTTTTAATCTCCCTCATTGTAAGACGAATTCCAAACAAAACTCATTTATCTACAGATCCACACACTCTTTTAACTTAAATTATTACCATATTGACATATTTAACTCGACTTTACGCGACATAAAACAAAAACTCAATAATCAACAAAACTCAAACTAGAAGTTCAATTCCTATATATTCCTGTCCTTTGCCTCTTAATCCTTTTCCTATATTTCCCCCTCCTCCCCCCCACCCTCCTTTATTTTAATATTTTTAATATTTTCTAACTAAACAAGAAATTAATTTAAGAGAACATCTCTATGCCATTGTACACCATTGTAACACCATTAACTATTCATCAGTGGAAAGTTCATAATTGGCATAATTAATAATATTATTATTGTATCATTATATAATTAAAGATTTGCTGTCAACTTTTCCAAATAAATAAATGATGGTAAATCCAAAAACACCACAACTACAGATTATGAAACCCCAAAAAATTTGCGCGGGACTAATGTTGCCAACGTAAAAACATAGAAACTGCTATCTTATATTTAATATTATAGCGTCATGGCCCCATGTTCAGTATTTTTTGTAATGATATCACTCAATTGCCAGGGCTCCTACCAGGGAGCGACTTGACAAATTTAAATTATCTCTCATAGCGAGGTTGAGGACCGACTGATATTTGGGGCTTATGAAAAAAAGATTAGTGGAGATAGTAGGAAGAATGTTGCAAAAAAGCATTTAAAATGGAAAATACATTGAGAAAAGCATTTAAAATGCAAAATGCAAAATGGTTTTTAGAAAAGCATTTAAAATGCAAAATGGAAAATACCCATTTTGCATTTTGCATTTCCATTTGAAATGGATTTATTTGAAATAAAGCACATCTCTGAATTCCAATGCATAAGTCTTCATCGGGCGTCCTCGATTTCTACACAATAAGAACAAACATTTTCCATCTTTCAATACATGCGGCGTTATGGTTCCAAAAACGCACGTTTAATGATAAAATCCTGATTGCAAATGATGAAGTGCTTATTGACATTAAACATTGTAAGAAGTCTTACAGTTTAATGATATTTTATACACACCTGAAAGTCCCTGACATATGGACTCCCTTGGCAGGTGGTTGGTTCGTCGTTGACAGCATCAAATTGCTGCAGATGTTTTGCCGGAGGCGGCTTACAGGCTGCAGGTTCATTGGAAGTAATAATTATTATATCATCTGAAGTGCGCAACCATTTGTTGTTTTAATTAAAGGCTTTCATTCACCGCGCATTTCTCAATTAATTAATTAACTTACATGTATTGGTACGAGCTTTTATTTAATAGAATTCCGCACTTTCTGGAGTTCTTTCAGGAATTTCTCAGGATGGGATGTTGTGAGGCCGAAGGAAAAATAAAGTGGAAAGAGATAAGCAAGAGAAAGGCTGGAAGTACCAAGCTATGTCTGATATAGTTATTTTATTACTAAGAGCTTCAAAGATATTGTTACTCTCCCTGCTTCATAAGTGCAGATATTATCTGTCAGATATTCCAAAATATCAAATTGACAAACTTCAATCAGCGTTTAATGCAGCAGCACGACTCATAACCGGGGTTTCAAAATATTCGCACATTTCAGAACACCTTCGTAACCTTCACTGGCTCAAGTGCCCTGAAAGAATCCAGTACAAATTGTGCTGGATGGTGTTTAAATCAATCAAATCAATGAAATGGCCCCATCCTACATCTCTGAACTATGGGTCCCGGAAAACACTGGTCTTAGGCAGTCAACTCTTAGATCAGCAACATCATCAGCTGTAGGCAGACTGATAGAACCTAAGCGCAAGCAAAATACTAAGTTTGGTGATCGCGTTTTCGGAGTATCTGGGCCGAAGGCTTGGAATTAACTCCCTCCGGAACTAAGATCCATAACAAGTCCAACAGAATTGAGGTCTAAACTAAAAACTCACCTTTTTAAGCTGTCATAACCCTTAAATTAAATATACAAATCCTGAGAGAAAGTCCAGTTATATCCAATTTTCTAATTATGTCCTAAATCCTGTGTCTAAATTTCGCTAATAAACAATTAGATAATTTTAATTAAGTTTTAATCTCAAGTGACCTACCAGGTAAGTATTGTACTGTTTATTATCTCCATAAATAGTTAGTAATAACATAGATCACTGTAGAAATGTATTTTTGTTGAAATTTGTACAGCGCCCTTGAGGTGATTTTGAACAGAAACGGCGCTATACAAGTCATCCAATTATTATTATCCTACTTAAAATCACAAAAATCTAAATTAGTGTAAACCGAGTTTGCAGCACCGGAACGCATGGAATTTTCTGCCACCATAAGTTTAATTATTATGATTCTCAGTAATCATTGTCAGGTGAATTTCGTTATTTATTAACCGACACTCATTTTCTTAAAGTTTTAAGGCTATTTGTAGTACCTACTTCTTAAATGCGTGCCTACATGCCCCGTAACTTGACTTATGTGAAGCACATGTTATTTTGAAGAATGTCAGACATTTCTCTGAACTCTTTGCTGGATCTCTTCAAGTCTACGCGAATTGGTGACGCCCTAATGAGGTCTCGTTTCACACACAAATTTTATCATTTTTGGGACACTTGACACTTGAGCCTCACCAGGTACACAGTATCGCGTCCACTTGAACTTTTTATCTCTTTAAAAATAACGTGTGTCAGAATATTGTAAAACTTTTGCCATTCGGCTCGGGGCACTTAATAATATTGTTTATTTCTATTGAATGTCAAGCACTGACGTCAATGGTTATTTACTCTGCGTATTCTGTTACGTTATTTTTTCTTGAAAGATCCCCTCTTCAACTTTTATAATTCAAGCATTAAAAAACATGATACTAAGTTCGGAGGCCGCACTTTGGTAGATTCGGTTCCTAAAGTTTGAAATAACCCTGATAGAATTCAATGAAAATTGAAATTAAGTTTGATAGTTCTCTCTAGGAAATCTTAAACATAAACATAAACTACCTCCTTGCTTTATATTATTTTTTAGTTTTAATGTTCTTATTTTTCCTGTGTTATAATAGTAATAATAATATTGGGATGATTTGTATAGCGCCGTTTTTGTGGAAAATCGCCTCAAGGGCGCTGTATAAATATATTTATTTTATTTTAGTAATTTCTTCATTTACTAATTAATTGTTATATGCATATATACTATATTTTCTCTTACTTGATGTGGCTCCTAAACAACATCTTGAACCTTTTAATTGGTGCAGACTTTAAGTTTTCCGGCAGCGCATTATAGTACTTCATCCCTTTATATAGTATACTATTCTGAGTATTCGCCTTGTCCTTTTTGGTAGCCTGATTTGATTGCGCGTCCTTGTTTTATGTTTGTGTATGTCCTTGTTATAATACGTTTATAATATAGTACATTTCTACAATGATCTATGTTATTACTAACTATATATGGAGATAATATACAGTACCATATTTACCTGGTAGGTCACTTAAGATTAACACTTAATCAACATTAACTAATTGTTGTACTTTTTTTTATTTTATCATCGCTTTGTGTCTACAGTACATTTTAAGTCATGTTATTTTTTATTCCCCTGTCATCGCTTTGTATATACAATACATTTTGTGTTATTTTACTTCTGTATTATGTAAGGCGCGCTGTAGTAGTAATCTTGAGGACATTGAATACGAAAATATTATTTTAAAGTTTGGTATAGTAAAGCGCACTTGAATTGAAATTACACAAATCTGTGCTATATAAATGTTATATTATCATTCTATAGATTATTTAGATTTAGAGATAGACCTAGTACCTACCTATCTAAATTCTATAATTTTGTATGTTTTATTTTATATTTTATTTTTTAATATTTATAAGATTTATCTTTCTTTATTTAATTTGTTAATTAAATTGACAGCATTGTATTCCACTAATCTGAGCCATTTCATACCCAGCAACATTTGCCACTGTTTAATATCTTATCTGAAAATAGTCTCCATGTTAACAATGATTTCACTATAGCTTTAGATAAAATTATGAATTTTTAAGCACCCGTATGGTACGGTATTTCGTAACTATGCCACTCTTAAAGTGAAACAAAGGGCTCGTGCAAAATTTAGTTAAAATCAAAACATTATAACTATATTGTTATCAATGTTATATTATATGTTTCGTATAAAATAATGATGGTGTTGTTTGTCCCTTGTTTATGTCAAAACATGTCGCTTATCGCACTCGAGATATATTTCCTTTATCTATAAAGTATATCTCCTCGGTTATATATCAATCAATTCGCTTACACGATGTCAAGTAGTCCACGCATTAAAACGACGATAAAACCGATTTTGCCAAATGTGGAGATTTGATTGGCACCGCGGATGACTATACCCAAATCTACAATATTCTTGTTAATGTTTTGTACTTGGAGTTTTTTATGTATTTTTTCTTCGTTTTCATTGAAACCCTGTGTCGAGTCTTGATCAATGATCATCCTTTCATTGATACCGATATCTGACAATTCTGTATGTATCTACAATAATAATTATTATATTATTATCGCAAACCGCAGGAAGTGTTTATAAAATAAGATTGCCTCGGAATCATTGCTTTTCAAAAGTCAGAAATTTACCTTCAGAATGACATCTCTAAAAACTTTAAACAAATGAAATCCACATTTCAAATGTAGAATTTATTTTTGTACCTACTTTATTGCTTGTTTGAATCGTTCCCACAACTAATTTCAGTTTAGACTTTTTGAGTTAGGTTAATTTTTTGAGATTCGTTCTCAAAATAGAGCACATAGTAGTATAGATCCTTTCAAACCGCATTCTGACTTGTTTATTACACATCCTTGTAACTGCATATTTCATGGCTTCCTTTAGATATTATGAGCTGACCTTGCAGTATTTGCATTCTTGAGATTGCATTCGTTCACGACTGCTTGACTCTATTTATCGTTTAGATATTTTATTCTCGTTTCAACAGCCTCGCCTTTATCGAAGCTGTCATTTTATTAATTTGCATTTTAAACCCGTTTGTTTTGTCGTATTAATGCAGCAGCAAAAGTGACAGAATGATCTATTGAGAGTCCATCATTTCGGTTGACGTAACAGAATGACCACCGTGATGGTTTTACGTCCACATCGCCAACTAAAAACAGATTATTTTGACTCCCGCGCCATTGCAGCGCTTCGGCGGTATTTTCCGACCGCATTGCGTCCCTTATTCGTCACCGGGCTGGCCTCAAGGAAAGACCTAACAAGTAACACAATTCCATAGTTTAAGCATAATTTTTTATCAATGCTTTAATCAATATGGAATGGTAGCGTTTGCACGAACGTGTAAACATTAAATACGAACAAATAATAATTAATGTTCTAATATTGTATTTTATGTTTGTTTATGGCAGGCACGCACTACGGCCACGCTGATAAAAAGCACCTATTTATACAAATTTTTTTGCTTTAATTAATTTACTTTAAAGATTCAATTGAACATTTTCCCGTGATTTTCACTGGTAGTAGAAGCCAGTGAATTTTTAAAAAGCGGGGTATGACTGAATTTACTTCTCCACAGTGCTAAATCAGAACGAAAACCAATAGAGAGGGGGAACTTATAGCATACTATGTTATTGTTAGGCAGAGCCGAATTTCGCGAGGAAACGCAAGGACTTCGCGCGGAATGCGAGCATAAAGTTTTCAACAATACGATTCAATCAACGTCCACATAGCAGCAACATGAGTAGGTACCTTTCTTCCTTCCATGATAGGTACCCAGTTCCCACTGCCTGCTTTAAAACTTACACTGTGTACATTACCCAGCTGTGGGTTTAAAGTTTGTTTCTTCCGATCCTATAACTCTTATTTTTATACTTTTACACCTTGTTCCAGTACCAGTGTTCGACAAGGAATAATATTTTTATACTTTTACACCTTTGTTCCAGTACCAATGTTCGACAAGGAATAATAATTATTCTAACTAAATAATCGTAATTCATAGACATATGAATATTAGGTAGACCTGCCCTAAGTGATTAAAAGCGTATTATCCCCACTCCCCATACCGGTTCCATTGAGCCGGCTGGGCTCGCGTACGGCCTCAAGTGATATTTGAAAACGTGACGTCATCATTCTTGTGCGAACTATGGTCGAGGCATCATCGGTTCATTTTACGAAATAACACGGCAAAATGTTTACTTGTACTATGAAAACTGGTAAAAATAGATGCGAAAAAAGAGAATAAACCCAATTGTCGTATTACATTCCATATATAAGCATTATTTGATTTTATTTTAAGCATATTCACATCGTATAATATGAATCAGTTGTTACTATCACATCGAGAAACGTCTGGACGCGAAACACAAAGCTGGTTGGTTGCTGGGAAGTAAATTATGAACATTTATAAAAGTGTCTTAACTAAATACTCTGAAACTAACTACGACTCTGAATATAGAAGCTGCCTTACTTTGCCGAATTTGGACTTCGCAAATTTGTTCATAACGTGGCGAGTAATTTGCGCTCCCATGTAAAAATGTATATTCATTCAAAGCAGATTTTACTTTTAAGAAGTAAATGGTGATATTATAATGCGAGATGCCTATTTACTGTCAGATTGATTTATTGACGAATCACAGTCATCTTCACTCCCTTCGTTCTTCAACAGTTGATTTTACCCCTCGCCTTTATCTTCTCGTCTATTAATTCCTATGTCTGTGTCGTAATTCTTTTTTCTCGGAATTAAACATACTAATTTCGGTTGTCGGTGCATGCGTGAAGTTCGATGAAATATTCCTGGGTAATGCGTAAAATTATTCAAGTTTATAAACTTTCAGTTTTCAAAATTGTTACAGTTCAGCATAATCACATCGATAAAGTAGATACCAAAATGATTTTATTTTATTAAATAACAATTCTTTATTGAAATATGTATTTCTTTTGTTTAATTTTTTTACTTACAGTTTATTAACATTTGAGTGGTAAATTTCTTATGTTGAAAGAGACAATGGATCCAAAATGAGTCAAATGTTTTTATTTATTTTATAAACACCCAGTTTTACAAATCTTGCAATTTTAATATCCCGTGATTTTCACGGGTATGCGCCAGTATTTAAAAAAAATACAAGCTTTAGGATTTCTTCAGTACATTTTTTTACTTTTGAAAAACTTTGATTTTGATTTGGCAGACCATACAAAAAGTCTGTTTTTATTATCCCAAGGAATTCTTACATGGAGGAAAGCATTGTTTGTTTTGTCCAACTCCAAAAAGAACACTGGCGTATTACTGGTTGGAATGGAGATTAAATTCCCTTTGCAACACGAATTACATTGGTATTTAACCTTTTCGCTCTGACAGCATCGTATCTGCAAGTCTATTTGCGTTGAATAAACAGTTAATAAAATAATTACTTGCGCATCAGCTGCAGTAACCGCCTGCGACGACCTTGCTTCGACCACCGCTGCCTTGTATAGGAGGCGAAGTGTATTATTTATAATGAATAATTAGTATTGTGTCACGAGGCTTGGAGGAACTGTCCCGAGTACTGAAGAGGTACGCCGATAGAAACGTGTAGACGTTCGTGTCCACGTGCCTCAATTAAGCAAAAAAATCCTAACATCAGTAGGTACATAGGTACCTACTGAAATTTGTCGAATCTGATCAAATATATAAATTCTCTTTTGCGCAGATTATAACTCCGTCCTGAAATTGGTCAGGTTTTACGTTAAGGAGAATAATACGGTATTTACGGTAGCTATTTGGAACCGTTTCGTAAAGTGCTGCTTTAAATCTTCCGCACTATTTTTGACGTTTGTGAAAACAATCTATTGACATTGGTTGGCTTATAAATTGGTATACGTCACAATTCTGGGTATTATTTGTTCAGTGGTCCAGTGGCTGCCTGCTGAGTTACGATTTGCCAACTGCAGAAACGGAACAGGTTAGGCCTGTTCGAGTCCCTGCTATGTGTGTCTCCCGTTGCGTTCTGTTTTTTCTTCTTCTTTTTTCAATGCGCCGAGTTCAGAGGCCGTGTAAGTGGAATTCCATGTTTGTTGCGTTAAAAAGTGTTTAATTTATTGCTGTTGCAGTTTGTCAGCTTTGCACATTTGGTGTGTTGGTCTTGTTAAGTATTTAGTGACCTTTTATTTCATTTTATTATATCTTTATTACAATTGTAATAATTATGTCGGATCACACTGTGTTGGCTTGATAAGAACGGGTTGTTTCTTTGATTCGTTTAAGTCAGCTCATATACGAACGCGATACCGGCATCTCTCCTCCTTCCTATAATAGGGGTTTTCCTCTTTTGTATAATCCGGGCCTCTTCAAGACCGGCATTAATAAATCCCTTCGTATAGGCCCTACCTTAAACCACCTCGCAACGCCCAGTTCCCCTGTCTCTATAGTATACGCTTTTGTGAGGTGCCTCACATATTGTGGCATTCAATTCTATCTGCACACCCCTGAAGAGAATATTTGTCTGCTTATTTATTTAAATTTAGTTAACTATGTATTCCTACCATGTTTATTTAAAAAGTAGGATAAATAAAATACTCTCCACATGACGACAGGAGTTCATCTACATTGTGGATCTGCTATTTCCATGTTTTTACCATTAATCAATGTCTTCTGTTCATTCTGTTGTATGTCTTGTATGTTTGAATAGCAAGTTTTGTATCACACTCTCTTCCACTGCAAGATACATATATGACATCTTTCCATAATAATAATAATAATACCTGGATGACTTTTATAGCGCCGTTTTTGTGCAAAAACACCTCAAGGGCGCTGGATTATCTCAGAGGTCGTTTGGTCGTGTTCAGTGTTCATGCTAATTGATTCCTAAACCCGCTGACCTACAATACTGGCAGATTAAATATCTTATATACAAGCTGAGTTAACCCTTAAATGCATACTGTTGCAAAACTGCAACATACCGTTCAAACCACCTTTAACTCTTTGGTGTATACTTAATGCATGCCGTTTTAGAATTTTCAAGTTCACGGTACTATATTTTATCGAGTGGCATCACCTTTTTTTTCTTTCGCGAATGTTAAATGTCACTTTTTCTTTAACAAAGTGAAGATTCTCGAAAATTGGTTGGAGGTTAGAATTACAGTTTGGTTTTGCTGTTAATATTTTTTTTTTTTTTTTTTTTTTTAAAAGAAAGACAAACATTCCCGGGTTACGAATAACCCAACAATGTTTGAAAATCTCCTACTACCACCACAGAAAGCCGAAAATGTTGCTTGTGTTGTGATGGAGGACTTAGCCAGCCGAGGAATCGAACACGCGACGCTCGGGTGAGACCCAAGCGCTATGCCCACTCAACCACTGACCGGTCAAGTAGGTAAGTATATACAATAATACAATACTTATATGTAATAACTCGTATTTTTCCGGTACACTTATTAGTTTTGAGAAATTTTTTAGGTTTTTTATTTTTTTTTTCATACGTAAATTGTTCATATTATTTCTTATTAAATACATGGTGTTGTAAATCTGCAACAATTTTTTTTAATCAAAAATCATTAAAAAATTACAAAAAAAAAATTCTTTATATTTCCTTGCATATGCATGTAAATATCTACAAAATATTTTTTTTTTACAAAAAAATTAATAAATCATGCATTTAAGGGTTCTTACAAACTGCGTTTCAAAATGTGTACCAGTAGAATAAAACTGTAGTGCCTTTTCATCTGCAAACTCCTAGCCATTAGAAATGATAGTAGGTGTATTATATATTTTAACTAGCTCAAGAAACCGCCAGTTTTTTATAATATTCAATTAAATGATGAACGAAGTATGCATGAAGAATGAGTTAATGATGAATGTAAGTAAGTCTAAAGTAATGGTGTTTGAAAGAGAGAGTACGAAAACAGTGTGCAATATAATTGTGAATGAGGAATACTTGGAGCAGGTGGATGAGTTTGTGTATTTAGGAAGTATGTTTACGAGAGATGGGAAGGCTGACAGAGATATTGAAAGAAGGGTAAATGCAGGTAATTCCGTTAATGGAGGACTGAACGCCGTTGGCGCTAACAAAAAATTGTCCAAAGAAGCGAAGTTAGCAGTCCACAACGGAGTGCTGGTACCTACCTTGATGTATGGAAGTGAGGCATGGAACTGGCAAAGAAAGGATGAAAGTAGATTGAATGCTGTTGAAATGAGATCCCTGAGGCGTATGTGTGGTAAAACCATGTATGATCGTGTGAGGAATGTGGATATCCGCAAAGAGTGCAAGGCTGATAATAATAATAATAATAATAATAATTGGATAATTTGTATAGCGCCGTTTTTGTGAAAAATCACCTCAAGGGCGCTGTACAATTTATTTCCTAGGATCTACATTTGTTATTTAGACCAACTGTGCCAGCACGAGGTTCGTCATCCGTTCAGGCATGTGTCTGCCGCCAATATAGCGCTGACATGTATCTGCTGCCAATAAAGAGCGCTGACACAACATCCTCACATAGACAACAAACCTTGGCAGCACCGCTGTGACGCTCGACGAAGACAGAAGATGGAGACTCTGCTGCAAGAGTCCTAGGTAGCGAAGGAACTGTACCAGCTGCTGCAGGGAGAGAGACCACCCCGTCCACCAACTGTGCCAGCACGAGGCTCGTCATCCGTTCAGGCATGTGTCCGCCGCTAATATAGCGCTGACATGTGTCTGCTGCCAATAAAGAGCGCCGACACAATATCCTCACACAGATAACAGACCTTGGCAGCACCGCTGTGCAAAATCACCTCATCCTAGTTTACCTTAGTCTCTCCAGTCACCTCCCAGCCTTTCATGCCACCTAGTGCATCTTCTCGACCCTTTCAGACTCCTTCCTGGCTCCAATACATTCTTTCTATTGTCGTGATCCGACGATTTCACACCTCTGTCTCAGACCCTTAGGGCTCGCTTATCGCAGGCTATCATAAGCAAAATCTTAAACCAAAGTCAAAGTGAAGTTTATGAGTGTCATCTGTAACAAAATACATAAAAAAAAACAGAAAATAAAAACAAAGACAAAAACTTTAAACAAAATATGGCTTATCTGTCCTCCATGCAGACATCCTCGGTTGAAAAGGTCCCGTAAATCCCAACACCACTTGACACTTGAGTCAGGTATAAAATCTTCGACTGCATTGAGAAATCTTCGTTCTAGCTTCACTTTTAAAAATTAATCGGTTTAAAATGCTATAATAATTGCAAATTCCGGCTAAACGGTAGAAGTTACGCACATTTCGGTAAGCGTAATTAGTAAGATTAAGAAAGGGACGCTTAGATGGTTTGGGCATGTAGAGCGAATGAGCGAAGATAGGAGTGTAAGGAGGATATATGATGCAAATGCGAATGGAAGCAGAAGTCGGGGACGCCCGAGGAAGACATGGCACTATCAAGTGAATCAGATACTCGAGTCGGGCCATGTCAAGAGTCAGAATAATAGAAGAGTATGTATGAGACGATGTATGAATGTGAATGAGGCAAGGAGTGTGTGCCAAGACCGAGTTGTTTGGCGGTCCGTCCTCTCTGCCTACCCCTGCGGGGAAACGGCGTGATGGTTAGTTAGTTAGTTAGTTATCAATTAACTAATAATATTTTTTTATTTTGTATTTCTGAAGTTTTAAACATACTTTTTACTTGTTTTTGTGCATCGCCACCAAGTCGTGTAAAATTTGGAATCGGTTCTCAAACAATAACAATCCTTATTTAGATGGCGATAAGGTTTAAATTCTCGCTTAACCGCCTGTTTTGATTTATGCAGGAAAAAAAACTTTGCCAATAAGTGTGTTTTATTTAAGTTTGCAAAGGTCAGGCACTAATATTTAAATGTTTTAGATCATTTTCTATAGAACTTTATTTGCCACATTGTAAAATAAAATTGTTCCAAAAATAGAAATATTAATAAAATTGTAACCGAAATGGGTTTGCAAGTAGGATATTTTGAACATTAAAGGAGTTTATTAGGTTGATTTATTCTTCCGGGCTCATAAAAAGACTTATTTTTGGTGATTTACACAAATAAATTTACTGTTGGATTTCTATTTGAAATAACTATTTGGCTAAATAGTGGCATTTGAGATTCCTTTAAATGTCATTCCTTCGTTTCAACTTCTCCGTCTTGAATAAATACACCTCATAAATACACTATGCGTTCAACTACCTACCTTCATTACGTTGTGCACAAATGTACCTACATCGTTTTAGCAATAACAAGAATTATTATTCTTGGCATGCATTATAATGTACAATAAATTAGCAAACAAAAGTAGGGTATTGTTGTTTTATTACTAACCTATCACCTTGCCTTCATAAACTATGACTAGGGTTTGTAATTAAGCAATATATGATCCTGCGGATTAGTAGGATTGCTTGATTGAAAAAATATTAAATTTACACAAAAAAATAAATAAATACTTCGGTCCAAAAATAACAAAATGGTTATTAGATCTAGGCAGGACTGATGACCGAAATATTACTGAGAAATTTAATCTGATAATTATTTATCACGAACGCCTCTTATGTATCTTCACTTTTACTCATTTTCTCTATTCTTAAATCCTGTATTCCTCTAGGATAATTTGAAACCTGTTAATTTGACTGTCCTAAAACGGCAAACCTTCCCAGTTGGACAGTCAAAAGCTTCCTTGCATAAAATGTAATGAATATTATAATAAATAAAACATACTGTTTTGATTTGCACGTGCTTTGAGTTGCGAATCACGCGATACGCGAACACCAAATGCCCACAAGTCAGTACCTAAGAAGTTTTTACTATGCCGCGGGATTTCTGAATTTTATCCCGCGCTCCCGCGACTTTTGCAAACCCTAACTATGACGTTCTTTGCCACATCTTCATTATCTTTAAATGCTTCGCTTCGAGTTTCAAATGTTCCGCTTAGTGCAACACCTTTATACCCCAAAGGGGTGCAGTTGATATAGTATATATATCCACCTCAATCTCCATACTTGAAACGTTTTATTTGAATAAACCCATCATACGGTCAAAATGCTGAACCATTGAATGACTCGAGCCCAATCTCATTGGGTACAATTCCACTTGGGAGGAAGAATGAACTGTAAACCGGTTTGTTGCAAAATATATTCACGGAAAATTCCGCGCGTAAGTGACATGTTTTGGGAACAAACATTCACCTTGTCAATATTATCAAAAATATTTTGTAATATTTGTTTGATTAATTAACCATTGGTCACATGGTCACATTGTGAATTTTACACTATTTTGCAGTCTACTTGGCCAAGCAATCAACTTTTAATTAAACGCTTTATAACGACATTTGTAAATATGTAAATACCTGGGTGATCGGATAACTCATCAAAATGATAATTCAACACACCTTTACGAAGTGATGAATCAAAAACAAGGTTAGGTAGGTTTGGTTAGTTTTTTTAATGAATTTTTATCACTTCTTAAAGGTGTGTTAAAATGTCATTGTGTTGAGTTATCATAGAAGCGCGAGCAATTCTGGTCTGTCAAATGCATCATTTAGGATTTTATATAGAAAAACTAAATAAGTCAGTCAAAATTATAAGCAAGCGCACCTAGGCTTTTAATAATGTAATTTATGGCTTTAAAAAGCGCCCTTTATTTGATATTTAAAACTTTGCACAGTATCTATTGCTTTCTCTTCAAATATTGCATTTTTTATCATTCTATGTTCGTTTTTTTCCCCTTTCTATTTCGTTTATTTTTAGCTATGGTCAAACATGAAATATTATTTAAATATTTCGATATTCAAGTATTCCCATCTTTGTGGGTATTTCATTCAATGGCAGGTATCGGATCAAAACCGCTTCAGGACCACGAACCCCGTCCGGTTTGTTTGCTGCCCGTGCATTGGTGTCGCAAGGTCGTTCAAGGGCGGTCAAGGTCATTGACTCAAAGATCATTGTCCAATTAGAAAAAAATGTAACCTTGCTATTAATAAATTCATGCTATTGACTAAAAAAACTAATCTCATCTCTAAAAGATTATCCCTGAGGACCCCGAGGCCAGATAATTTACATTAGGTACTGCAAAGTAGGCAAGTTTATTTATTTATATTATTTTAGTTACTGTATAAATCAATGCACAAACATTATGGTGAATTTATGCGTAGTAATGGTATTTCTTAGCCCTCCTCACTAGGGTGTACTATGCTGACGCGGACTAAAGTTGTATAATTCATTTTTATTTGTCTTTGATGTCGTTTTTAGTGTATTTCTGCCAGATTTTTATTATTGATTTGTACTAATTAAACTTTTCTATTCGTTTTATGTTTGGGTGAAGAATGTTGTGGAGTTTTGTTTGCAAAATAAATGTAGCTTCTTTGTTCAAAGGTGGTTTTATAACTTGGAATATTTTTCATGTCATTTTGATTCGATCTAGTGTGATGGATACGCGTTGTAGTAGAGGATTCCGTATTTTTTAATAGTTATTTTTGGCATATGTACAGCAAATGTACATTTGGTATGTCAAAACTATTGAAAAATTCAATCGAATTCTTTCTGTACGGGTACTTTCAGTATTGTCTTTATGATTCCTTTTTATGTTCTGTATACAGGTTAACCACAACGGTTAACTCAGTAAGTAACCAGGGATCTTTATTTTGAAGATTTGTGTTGAACTAATTCATTTTGAATATCTCACCATCTGCACTACAGCCCTTGGAGAGTCCCGACCTACTCTAAGAAACATCTACACTTTTGCAGGTTTTATACTGTTTCCCTCCAGGCCCTTTTGCCCAAGGATGCGATGTTCATCTCCTTACCGTTTATAATTCATCCTGCATTATTGAGAACTCTTTGTGGTGGTTATGCATCTTCTATGCTTGAATTTTTCATACAAAATCTCATTTGAATATGATAATCAAATCTTCAGAAGAACGAGCACTGATTGGCCATTAATTGATTAATCATTTTGGTTCCCTATAATAATTTAAATATCGCGTAGAAAAAATGATTTTACATTCTTGGTGTCTAATTAGGTACGAATTTCCAATATAAAAAACTTTCCACTATATACGAAGACGTTTGGGATGATGAAATGCACATTTTTAATTGAGTTTTGGAAAGATTCGCGCAATTAAACTAATTGCCTTCATGTTTGGTGTGAACGAGTGGATTTTGGATTGCCGCAAGAAAGTATTCATAATTCTAAAGCAGCTAATGGCGGACAAGATGAGCGATGGGAAAATCTTAATTATCACGATACGGCCTGTGTATTACATACGAATTTCAATATGACCAAACATATTTGTTCGCTGTTTGCCTTTGTCTAACTTTTATTCGGAGTGTGTATCGCATTATTATTTTTTTAAGTGCTTTGACATAATTTTTTTATAATTATTTCAATTCACCCCACTTCTTAATGCCGGTAAAACTCAAGGCCATATATAATAGCTGTTTTTTTTTTGTTTCACCTGTTTAATTATCTTCAATTCAACATTCCTGTCTTCCAATATTGGTGCCACGGACTCGTTTCCTTTTTATGTTCCTTTATAACTGTAAATACTATAAAGTTAAGACTTGCATTTTAATCAGGCCCGATTTGAACTTCTGTTCTATTAAACCCTCTATTCATTTTTCTATACCACTAGATAACTTATCTAAGAAGTGTTTCACGAAAATATACAGTATTTGTGGTGGCAATTAGGTATCCACTACTTAAATTACTCTGCTAGTAAAAAATAAAACCAGCTATATAATGCTAGCAAAGAATAAAATCAGTGTAAAATGCAGTTTCCGTACGGGAAGTACGAAGTGGGGTGTGGCGGCTGTTGATGTCGCCCGAATCTTTCTGATCACAAACAAACAAACTGAATAGTCAAATGCGAATCCCATATCTGAAATCGTGGTAAACTTCCTTTATTACTGCTATTAAGGAACCTTTGATTGACCTATAACATAAGACAATAAGCCAAACTCAATAACGCAAGCGCCTGTTTGTCACTCTTCGACACACATTTCACCTATCATGTTTGTAACCCTGACAGTAAACACAAGAAATGATGTTCTGTTATATAATAGCCATGTGAATTTTCCTCTAACTTACAGATAAACGTTGCCCATTTCCTGGAATCTGGAGTAAATCACAGTGGAACACGTTTATTTACGATGTGTTCTGAAAAAAAAATCTTGAGTTACGAGTTAAAGAATGCTGTTTCTTCGCTGCGTTTGTCTTTGAAGACCACCTAGGTCTATTTCTCCATTATAAACTGCCTCATTCTCTTAGATTCCGACGTAACTACGTTACCGTACCACAACTGCAATAACTGCATTGCAATCCGTGCACTTTTGTTCTAGCTGCAATTAAAATTAATTAACAAATAATTTTCACATAATCTCACAAGACTCACACGCATTTGTGATAAAATGACGGAATCAAAACAATTTATTGCGCATTTCGTAAAGGTATAATCATTATACAGATTAATTTTCCTGGTATTTCTTATTAATTTCTTCGTAATTAATTACATTCTTTGAACTAATTCAGTGGTTTTTAATTTTGAGATAACAAAGTATTCATGACTCGTCTATCAAATAGTCACATAACGTTCATTATGTTAGTTCATTTCCCGGTTACGGGAGAGCGAGCCGACTGAATTGGGTAATTGTAAGAAGTTTCTTTTATGGTATTTAGCGAACATAAATTACAAATTAAAACACTGAAATCGATAGAAAAATGTATTTATGTTAGGTAGATATATAGATATTAGATAACCGCATTTATGATATTTTTTTAAAGATTTGTACCTCAAAACTTAGGTTGAATTTTAAAATTCGCAGTACAAGAATCTATTGGATAGTGTTGAGTATGGAGGGCCGTTAAGAAGAAAGTATACCTACATAAATCAAAACTATTTATTGGTACGCTGACTGTCATTATAAAATATACTTTTAGAACCTACAAGAAAGACTTCGACAGGAAAAGCCCTTCGTATATGGTATTTTCAGCAAGTGGCAAATTTCTAAGGCCAAATCCAGGGCCTTAGGCATAAACATTCCCCACTTGGCTTTCGTGCACACACATTTATTTCAATAGTAATTGTCTCCCAAGGCTTTGGACTAGATATCGTTATATTCGCTGCAATAATTCGATTCTTGATTGTCGGCCCAGATCCGTTACTACATTAGCCTATTATTGACTGCACTTTTGTGTAAGGTCGATACTTTCAATAATATCGCTTTAATGCAGCTATATTTAACCAATTATTATCAATAAAAACTGTATAACGATGCAATAAAAACAATATACGTAATATATAAATTATTATTATTTCGTGTGTTATCTATTGGCAAATTTAGCTACCTACATTTTAATCATTGAGAGTTCTCTTTTTCTTAGTATTGTTTTTTGAATATAGGCTGGGATTAAAAAAATCTTGTTTGATTATTATGTTTTCTTAGAAGTGGAATAATAAATTACTGTTGATCTTTTCTACTCTACGCTGATTCAATCGTTCTTGGAAAAATGCAGCATCATGATTGGAATGTTTATAATCTTGCTTTTATGCAAATAAATAGTTGTTCTGTATATTGTATTCTCATCGATGTATTTGTTATTCAAGTCATACACATTCTTGTTTCATTTACCTTGGTTAATGTGGTTTTAATGTGTTGTTGTTATTGGCAAACACGTTATTTAATTCTTGTACCTATAGGTAACATGTTATCGATGCGTCTTAATGCTTCTATGCGGAGTAAGTGTTTTCCATTTTATTGATATTGAACAAGTAATAATGTTGTTTTTTCTCTTTTGTTTACAGGTGAGTTCACATACTTCGGCATTTATTGCCTTAATACACTGGGCAATCAAAGGTAGGATCACGTTACGTCTAATGGTCCATGACTTTTTTTATTTATTTATTCCTACATTAAAATCCAGTTACATAGGATGTAACAGTCATATCGTGAGGATACAATTCACTAAATTATATCGTTGATAATCTCGTTGCGAAATGCGGTGATAAAACTTCCGCCATTTATATCGCGTTTACGCCTAAGCGTCGTTACCGAGCATTATGTATAGGGCCGCTGACAGATACAGATCTTCAGCCACCGTATTCCGAATCTCGTGGCTGATTTACTACCGACACTTCTTTCCGAGAGAGCGCCGCCGCGCTATCGCCGAAACTGCGGAAGTAATCTCTAGACGGAGGAGTTTTCATCTACCGAGAGGCTTGCAAGAGTAATGGGCTGCTTTCTAATTCTCGGTACTTTTAAAGCGTGAAAAATGACTCAATTCAACAGTATCGTTTCGCTTACTTCGTCTTCAAGATCTTGAATTCTTCAACACTTTGTCCGTCAACCTCTTTAGTTTAATGGTCTGCGATCAATAAATAACTCCTTTTTCGTGATTTTGTCGTTGAGGTTTCGTCCTTTTTTGGGAAAAAGAAATAAAACTCAGCCACACGTGAGTTGAGCTATTCGACTGATACACACGTCAGATGTGCTGACGAACTATTGTTTTCGGATGGGTGAGAACGGCAAAGAATCGGCAAAACTGGAGCAATAAATAAAGCCGGATGCCAAAAGATTTATGAAGAAGTGGTTTCTCTTCTTCATTCTGCTATTATATGCAATAAGCATGTACAACACGTATTGAATCATGCATGAAAGTCATTTTTACTAACCTAGTTTTCTTCTATCAGCTTTAATTAACAAGAATTCTACCTTGAACAAAAAGTTTGCAACAAATTGTGGTTTCACATCAAAACATTTACATCCGGCATCCTCATTTCTGATGGCACTCTTCTTTGAATTGGAATGCTTTGAAACTGGCAACATTTCCAAGATCTTAGTCACCCGACATGCCATCCATAACCTGTTTAGTCCTATGACAACTTCTATTCAGTGGTGCCATTGTACGCCGCGGTGCATTGTCGATTGCAAATTAAGTGATCACATCCCGTGTATTCTATTATGATTTACAGTGGTTTGTGCTCGCGACTGATTCTAAATTCAGACCATAATGCAAATGGACTCAGAAAGCCTTTATCGCTTTGCGCGTATTAATTTCACCAGCTTACTTGTCGTAAAGCATCCTAACTATGTCAGTCTTTATGTTGTACCGGTCTTTTCAGGTGTTTGCTTTCATCGTTCCATGTTTATTTATGTTTAAGTTGTTAGTATAATGAATTCAGGACATTTCGCTATCAGGTCATTGATCTTACAACTGATTAAGTTGTGCATTGAATTTCCGCCAAATTGACGACCTTAGAGCAATGATTTCCTTTTAAATAGAAAAAATGTATATTTGCAATTGATTCAATCTTTCTGGTGGGAGGTCACCGTGCAGAGCCGCATCGTTTGATTGAAATGGCTTTTGTTATAATGTACAGGTCTTCATAGGCAGGTACATTCTTATCAACCTTTCTCTTCTTATCTTTCCATACCATTCAATATCGCAATATTCCACAAATGAGGATGCTATAGTTAGCTTCACTAGCTTCAGGCAATTGATTCTCTTATTGTGAAAATAAAAATAATATATACGGGACCTTCCGCTATCAGGTCAACGATCTTACAACAGAATTGTTTCAGTATTTTGAATTCATGCCAAAAAACGCTTTTGTTTGACTTCCCGATAGTAATAATTCCAAAATAGCCTTATGGCCTCAGTATTAAGGTTATTTGAATTGTTTTCTTCAGCGTCATTGGTCTTTATCGATGGATGATGCGATAATGACGGTCACCGTCCCCTTCCACCAGCAGCAAGATCGTCATCGACTGCTAGCAATGCTAATCGATGATTCGATATGAATCAAACAAACAATGCTGGTCGTCGAACAAATTGTCAATGTTGAACAAGCATTCTGGTTCATGGTCCGATCTGCTCTTCAAACAAGAAATAGTGATCATTCAATCTGCTCTTTACATGCAATGCTGGTTGATGATACGATATCCTCACCATGCAAGTAATGCCAGTCCAACGATGATTCGATTTCCTAGAACAATTAACGAATGCTGGTTGATGATTCGATTTCCTCTCTCAAGCAATCATCATTATCATCTCCGTCGCAAGTATCATCTTCTCCGGCGATAATTATTCTATATGCATCCGATGGAGCATTATTCGAGTCTCAGAATTCCGTCCAATTGACTGTCGACCTGTTCGCGAAACGGATGTCGCAGTATTAGCAATTGGAGCAACCGCCTAAACGACAATGGCCTGAACGTGCAGCAGTTATTTGCGATTCTTCTGATTGGGATTACACAATCAAAGATCACCTCACTCTGTGTAAGTATTTTTAATACATTTGGCGTTTAAATATCCTGACCTACATCATTTTGCCTCTGTTTTTTAATTCTGTAAATCTAATCAAAGTTTCAGTCAAACCAAGTAAATATTTATGTATTTCGTATCTAGGATAAATATTTAAATTACATCGAACCAAACACTAATACGAACTCTTGTTGCATCTGTTCCGTGAGGTTTTTGTATTTAGACAACTTGTTTTGTTTCTTTTCAATGGAGTCAATGTAAAAATAATAAAAATAAATACAAACGTTGTTGAGGTCACCTTTTTACCAAAGAGGACTGTAGAGTGTAGATATGATGATCTCAATATTATGAATATTTTGCTTTAATTTAATATTTTTGTACTAGTAATTTATTAGTTCCCGGCTTCGCCCAAAATTCTAAATGCATTTTTTCGACACAATTATTCATATGAATAACTGAAAAATATGAATCGAAGAATATGACGTCTTTTCATATTTTGACAGTTAAATAAATATTTGATATTTTTGTAAATGACGTTGGAAACAGTTGCTTTATCCAAGTTGACAGAGAATAGTGCGAATTTCAAAACGTTCTCGAATTTTTACTGATACGAACACAGGTTTTCTGCTACCTATAGTTAAAGTTACTCTTCCTTGTTGTTATTTTTTTTTCTGCACAATATTCTTACATAAATGAGTTGCAGTGTCTTAGTACGTTCGGGGAGAACTCACGTAATCTTGCATTTACATTAAAACAGCAGTATGCTAGTAGCACCGGTGTGGTCTGTTCTGACCTTGAGAATGCCTAATGTAACGTCGAATATAGTCAGTTCCAACAATGAAGACGGCTGGTTGCTATTTATGGTGGCCCCAGGGGATTAGCGTGCCAATTTCCTCTGAACGTACTATACTTGAATTATGTATTTCCTCATATAGAGGGGGACTCCAAAGTCAATTTATTTAAATATTGTCAGTGTCCAAAAAATATTTAAGAATTTTGGAAATGTATATTTTTCGTCATTACCGCATCAGACTCACAATTATTGGTCCAAGCCAATAAAACTGGAATTATCATTTTGCAGTATTTTGTCAGGCTGAAGAAGCTGTTGTGAGGGTAAGGAGATAAGAAAGAGGAAGGTTGAGAAGTACCTGTATTGTTACTTGTCTAAGTATTAATGCCAAAATTATCTTGGCAGACAACGTTTAATCATCATACAATGTTTTTCTAAATTCTCTTAAAGCGACCAACTTATTTTTTTGTGTGAAACCGCGTAAGAGTCCCAACTGCTCCCAACCGTCTGGAGCCAGTGAGACTATGGCAGCCCCAATTGGGGTATGCTGTGAGGCTGAAGGTAGTGTTGAGCGGAAAGAGGTCGGGAAGAGGAAGGTGGGAAGTATCTGGCTATTCATATCTGGTCACCAAACACTGCCATAACCATTTCAAGCAATGTTTCAATTCTGAATGGTGGTCCTACACCATGGCGATACTGAGAGTAGGTATATTCAATTCTGGAACGTGCCGAAAATATACTATATATTATATTTAATTAGTAAATTTTGATAAAAAATATTAAAACTAAATTTACTTGCGCGCGCCGGTATTTGAACCCGCGACTTCTGGCTTGCTAGTCGAAAGCCTTACCCTTCGACCACGGAGAACCTATTATTCTATCAAATTTTGAGGTAATTTGTGTTAATTAATTATAATATTTCTGTTATTATGTTAATATGTTTCCTGAAAACATCACACAAAAACGGTATCTAATGTTACCATGTTAAGATATTCGGCCTTCATACAAAAATTATGAATTTTATTATTATGTGTTTTAAATTTCTAATGGAAACTTGCTAATTCTTATACCAGGTATCTACCAAGTATCACATAACACACGCGAAACTACGCTGTATCATGCAGATCGGTTGTTTATAATAGCAGAAAGGCTTAGCACAAATCTAAATCATGTTACGTTTAAATAATCTACTCTCTAAAGCTAAATTGATATCGTTGAGTCTAGTGTTTAATCCAGAGGTTAAGAACATTTTTGGAAGCTACGAAGACACAATAATTCCAAAAATCACCAACGTCGCGATTGTAAAACTAACAGCAAAAAACGTCATTCGATGCCAAAAGATGCAATCTACACAACATGATGTACCTACCATTTATAAATTACAAATCGATAAAATATCAAAAACTTTAAAAATGTTTCCTGACTTTTACAGATTTTGACAATTTTAATGTTTAATATTGTAACAGTTTTGTGATTAATCCACACCCCAATGTTCTAATCGTTTCCTTTGTTCCTTTCCTAAAAGTCTTACCTTGGAAGAAGCCGAACCTTGGAAGGAAACGAAGAAAGAAGACCTGACGCCATTGTTATCCATTTGTTATTAACACACATATGCGATTTATTTTATGATTCCAATTCTCGTTGTCGTTGACAATGCACGTTATTTCGCTGCTTGGATCTTTAATCTCGTGAAAAGGCCTTTAAGTAGTGCAAATTGCATCCCCAAGTTTAATATTGTCGTGTGGTGAATTTAATCCGAGTCATGTGGGGAATATATAATATCAATGGCGATTGTATAAAGTGTACACCTATATACTATAAATGACCCACGGGTTCTTCAAGGAACCAGCAGGACTGAAAAGAAACCAACGTCGCCACAAGGTAAAGGCTTTTCCTTTCCTCTCTCCTCGTATTCCTTGTCTCTCTCCTCGTATTCCTTGTGATGTCTAACACGATCGATTGATCTTCTTTTTTTTTCATTTACATACAATCATTTTAAATGCCAATCGCGCATCAAAAAATTATATTATTTAACCATCATCATAATCTGGGTCTGTTTTAATAGTCTTGAGAAACCAAGTTAACACGAATAGTATGTTGAAAATAGCATAAAAATATCATTCCTTTGTTGAGAGACATAGATTTTCGTTTTGAACAAAATAAAAAATTCATTCGTCTCTCAGAGGGTAGATTTGTTAAAATTCGACCCGTTGGCAAGATAAACAACTTGTTATTTTTCTCGTAAAAAATTCTCGTAAACAACTTGATGTAATAACTTTAGGTACTGTGCTAAATGGGTGAAGTTGCATCTTGTCTGCATTGTAAACAGCACTGCGCATTAACGCTAAAGTTACACACTGCAGCGAGTTTCCTGGCGAGTGCTGCACTTATCTAATGTTGCAGAACACTAGTGTTCCAAGAACCACCAGTTAAGGACCACTTGTCTAATTCAAGGACGTTTTCCTCATATGAGTATAGCGTGGAAACTGTATGAGCCACCGGGGACAAAATGTAGCCCTAGAATTTAACTGTTAACTTTCTACTTCCCAAGGAAGCTTTCCTACAAATAAGTTTTATATAAAAACCGTACCATTATGCTTGTCTACAAACCAAAAATTCCGAAGTTGTAGACAAAGTTTTGGATAGTGCTTGGTTTTTCTTAACATGGGTTGCATGACTTATATTATTTTTAGATGGAATGCAAGGTCGTGCAGATATTATTTTAGCTGTCTCCGTTTTGTATGCCGTCGTTTTACGAGAAAACTCACAGGGAGTAATAATCTGTCGTTGCCTAGGGACACTTGGACTATCCAATAAACAAAGTGGCCTATAAATTTCAGGGACAGTCACCGCACGACTCGTGTTGATTGTGGGTAATGGGTACTAATTGTTGTACTGCATCTGCCTAAATTAATTGGTAAGAAATCTACTCTACCAAGTAACCATAGATTACCACACAACTCTAGAACATACACACTCCTTGCTTATTTCCCATTCTTACAGCGTTATACACTGTTATACCAACTTCTTGTCGTGTCTACCCTGGCACTCCCCACTGTACAAACTGTGCATTCTTTTGGGATTGTGAATGGATAGATTTATTAATGAGAAAAGTAGATAAACAAAGTTATTAAATGTCTACTTATTCCATCTGTTCCGCAGCGCGTGTGCGATGAATAATGTCAACCGTCTACGTGGTGATGCGCACTCCAATAAAATTGAAATACTGGCTAAACAGTTTCAATATATATACCTCTACTAAAGCAAAACTTATATTAAGGCAAGGTATTGTAGCGCCCTTCGTGGCAGCAGGACGCGTCCTAACGCTTCCTCCAACCGCTTTGTGTTTTTTTAGTATTTTCAAGGGAAATGAGGCAACATCCCTTTGAAATTATTTTTAAAATCAATCCATCAACATTTGAACTTAAATAAAAATAAACTTAATAATTATTAGAACTTTATAATATGTGATTTGAGTGCAGTGTTTTAAAGTGAATATTCTGAAATTTGCTCAAAAATATCGGACTTTCGAAACGAACGGCGACCGGTAAATGCACTCCAGATGTTTTCAACAAACTTCTCGGAAACTGGGCAAGCTTGGACACTGGCAAGTTTTTTACTAAGCCCAGGGCAATTTATTACCCAACCGTCTTTTTATTGCGGACAGAATGCACCACTTCAACAATTACCAGGAACAGGATTACATGGAGATAAATGATGGACTTGACAAACGTCACAGCGGTGCTGCCAGGGTCTCTTATCTATGTGAGGTGTCAGCGCTTTATTAGCTGCAGATACATACCTGGACGCTGTTGTTGGACGCGGTGGACTCTCTTACTGCAGCAGCTGGTCCAGTTCCTTCACCACTTAGGATTCTTGCTGCAGAGTCTCCATCTTCTATCTTCGTAGAACGTCACAGCGGTGCTGCCAAGGTCTGGTATCTGTGAGAGGATAGTGTGTCAGCGCTTTATTAGCAGCAGACACATACCTGGACGGATGACGAACCTCGTGCTGGCACTGTTGGTGGACGCGGTGGACTCTTTCGCTGCAGCAGCTGGACCAGTTTCTTCACCACCTAGGATTCTTGCTGCAGAGTCTCCATCTTCTATCTTCGTGTCACCTGTTCCTTTACTTCATTTTACTTAACTTAACTTCACTCTATTTTTGTAATATTTATATTTTCTGTAATACCTGCATCAACTGTAAAGCGCCCCTGAGGTGATATCTCACAAAAGCGGCGCTATACAAATTATCCAATAATAAATAAATAAATAAGGGGCAATCAATCTATCAGACAGATGCCTGTTTTGTTTGTTTGTAGGTCATTATTACAATGTCTTCTGCAAATACTGACAACATAGATTCAACATGCCACCATCACTATCATCGCAGCCAAACTGCTATTAAGATAAGGCAATCAATCTATCAGACTACCAGTTTTTTTTTGGTGTTGGTTTTTTCCTCTCATTATCATCATTTCTTCGACATCGAAAGTGTGAACGCCTAGGGGCACGCTGTCGCCACTTTGTAAGCCATTTGCCATGTATGCAAAGCAGCCGTGTCGCTTTCTGTTGACCATCTCATTATTTTGGTCACTCTGGCTCTGTGTCGTTTTGGCACTCGCCCACCAGCTCTAGTACTTGCTATGTACGGGATAGTGAGTTTGGTACTTTCTCTCTCACTGCTTTTTGTTTGGGCGATGCACCAAGGTTGTCCCCATTATTTCTTAGTTCATAATTCCACCTGACAATGCGCCGCTGGGAGTTGCGACAATTCGCAAGTGGCAGTTTACTGTAAATTTACCGCTATATTACTTGCCACAGTGGCGTGTGGCTTATCCACATTAAAACTTACGCTTGTACTTGCGTAGACATCGTAGAGGCGATGTCTGCGGCTGCCGAGTTCAAAACTTCATAAATTCTAACTGCCAGTTGCTTAAGATTTCAGATCCTGAATTAATCTGTATTCAAATTAGGATCCTGTGTAAACCTTAACAAAGGATTGCACGAGACGAGACTTCGAAAGGAGCACATTGTACCAAGTATATAATTCTGTCTGATTTCATATATTATTACGATAATTATTACCATTCTGATAAATCCTTCAATGTTTTCCCTTAGTCCTTTGTTCAACTGAGCCAAATTGCATCGGTAGCCGTTGTTCGGATTTATTTTATTTTGGAGTGTGTGCAGCGTGCATTGGGTAAATATTGCTGTGAATTTATTTCATATAAATCTTTATGACATTGTTCCACTTTATTTACAATCAAACCGGTTTCATCCTTCTTAGGGGGCATCTTAAACTGGTCCTGGATCAAGTAAATATCGGACCTACTAATTTAATATAGAAGTATTTTTTTAATAATTTGATATCAATCATATTATTATTCTTGTGTTGTAGTTTGGGTCTATTTGCTTTTTTCTGTATAGCAGTTATAGAGGTAAAACCTGCAACCTGAAATGCTTACTTTTACTCGGTAACACAGATTTTTATTTTTTCCTTATTATAAGAGATATTTATAATTACAATCTGTTTTTTTCCACTTTGTATATGTCTACTAATGGCAACTTGTCGTAATTGGTATATAATATGTGTACTACTTGAGTTAATAAATTCATAATAATTCTATACTTTTTTTCCTGTTCGTGTAAATAAATTAGTATGTAACTCAGTATGTATCTCTCTGTTGGTTAGTTTATTAATAACTAGCTAACGTGTACAAAAAAATCGTTTATATCGCGACAACAGCGCCACATATCGGGTCCAAAACTACTTATATTTCAAGCTGTAACCAACTACACAAATTCACAAAATTTCATTGAAATCGGTTGGTCGGTTTCGGAGATGGAGTAACAGGTGATTTTTATATATTTATCTTATTCTCAAAATTATAATTTCATATTTACAGTTATTAGAAACATTATAGGTAATAAGTGCGCCCATTAAATCAAATAGAAGCAGTGATTACTATTGCTAGAGATGGTATTTCAAAGTGATTATTACCAGATCTACGTTTGATCAGTTCGTTGTTTGCGTTCTCTCTACGGCTTCTGTACTGATGACGCTCCCGACCGGACATTTTAATTGCTGGCAACATTTAGCATGCATGTGCAATATCTCACTCGTCGCTATATACCAGTATTGCCACTAGTCTGGATTCAATCGCTCAACAATGAACGAGACTGGCACCACTGCCGCAGTACAAATATTTCCTGGTCTGTTTGTGGATTTAGCAAGTTTTAAATGAAAACACACAATGAATATATTATTATTTATACGTTTTAATGATTGTCTGTTTGTTTTTTAACTACGATGTTGTGTTCTGTTTACGTTTTTAGGTTGGGTTGTGAATTTGAATAGGTTGTTAAATATTTATAGTTTTTGTTAATGGTTGACGTTGAAGGCCGAAACAGCTTTCGCGCTACAAACAAATGGTATCGTTTCCTATAAACAAACTAGAAGAAAATTTTGCATTATATTTTGATGTGAGATTATTTTTATTAGATTCATCAATCAAAACTAGAGTAGCTTTTCGTAATTATTACAAAACAGTGACCGTCTATTCTGTTATCATGAAATGAAGTTTTTTTTAGAATATCTCAGCGATACCCATTTCATTTGAGATAAGAGTAGATAAGAGATAATGTATGCAAATGTATTCTAGAAGTCGCCAACTATGAAACCATCTTCCAGATTTCTCCATTGCATTTGGTTTTCAAAAACTCTCTGATTAAATAAAACTCCGGCATCAACAAAACACTTGGACTTTTGATTTGGTAGATTTTCAATGGGCTCTTATATTTTAATTAGCAGGCGGTTTGAATAACCTGGACCCCGACCTTGAAGTTCCCCCCCTCGGTCTTTGCAATACTCGACAGCTAACGCCATCTATAGTAACCTATTAGTGCCATCTATGGGTGAGCTCTTACATTAATATCAAGGATATCAATTTTCAAAAGAAATAAGCGTGCTAGTGTCACAACGCGATAGCTCACTGATCTAGAATGTTGACTACTTCAGTTATACGGATATCTGATTAGTTTGTGAGTGAGCACAAGTTTTCAACTAGAGATAATAGAGATAATAGAGTTACGCCATCCCCAATTTATAGAATTTTGGTATGCTGAATGAATTAGGAAAAGGGAAGAAATGAGGCAGGTTAAGATGTAGGCTAAAGCATTTCCATCTACGTTTAATTCAGAAAAGTGACCTCAGATCAGCGTCATTCGAATCGATCGTCCACTCTGGAATAACTTGCAAATCTATTATGTTTTTTTGCAGCCTATGAAAAGACTTCTAACAGCCATTGTTCCCAATCCTACTGATCAAGATATTGGCTCAACATTCCTCAAATGCACAATTACGCTCTTCCCAATGCAACTCTCCTATCAAGCTAGAGAACAGCGGGATTAACCTCTGGCTCAGTAAAAGGGTTAGTTATAAAAAGTGTCAACAGAGTGAAAAATGACAGCGAAATGTCGAGCGTCATTTGGTTTCAGCATTCTTTTTCGTATTGCCAATTTCAATATTATTTTTAGTATGAAATTAATATATGGACAGTGAAGATGAAGATATTAATGATAATATTTATAATAGATATTGCGGGATGGGCAAACGTAATGGACGATAATATCGAGTTACACAGGCGGCGACAGTCAAACATTGAATGACGACGATTTTTTTAAACGTTTTCGATTGTCAAAAATGTAGTTTCGAATGCCGGATGAAGTCGTAAACTCTATAATATTCATTTTCCGATTCGGCGTGAAGTTCTTGCTACTTTTTGATTCTTATTTTGTCCAAGTTGCTTAGTTTCATGTTAACACACAGAAGAGAAACATCAATCGTCAAATTTGTATTAGGGGTATTTTCGCGCTTTCGCTACATTAGTAAAAGTCAAGCTAATGTTTTATTTTTAATGTATTTACATGCGTTTGTTAAAAAATATAAAATGTCAGTTTATGTATTACGGTACTTAAAACAAATTATCTGTATTAGTAATAGTATAATATTAATTCATCAAAATTAATTTAATATTGAATGTTTTTACTCTGATGTCATTTTAGTGCTATGAAAGTGGGCGGGGTCACTTAAGATTATCAACGATTAAGGTGTTTGGAAACAGGCAAATCGAGCGTTATTGAATAAATGCCTTGGCTGATTGGAGCCTCAGATTGATCGATCTAAAAGTTGGGAACAACTGCCGTAAGGCTTTTATAAATGAAGGACATTGAAACGAAACGTATTTTTATTTTTGAACGTTCGGTGGATATTTTACACGAGGTATCTGCGAATAGTGTGAAAAGTAATCAACTTTAAAAAATTGCTTTCGCTTGTGTTTTCAGTGTTTTAAATACTAGTTTTGTTAGTCCTGAAAACAAACGTTACCTACTAAAGTTTCATTTTTCAGTGTTTTGGTACGTCCGCCTTTGTTTTGGCTCGTAGACACATACGGATAATAACAATAGGCAACGCGACTAACTGATATCAAAACGGGACAAACTAACAACAGTGCCCACCATGTGGAGAAGGTAGTATCACGTGTACCTCGCAGACAAGTGCTTTGTTAAGTAGAAATACACTTTTCCAGTTTGTTGTAGTTTTCTATGAGGCTATGAACATGGTTGGATCTAGGTAAAGCCTGACATTACTGCTCTTACGCCTGGAAACACAATGGACATGGAATTTTGATTATTACGGCGATACCGCTGATAGAGCCGTTGTAATCACTCCCTCTTTGACACGAAGAATGTGACGCAAAGGGAGGTTATAGCATAGCTCTCAGTGGCGTGCCATCGCGAATATTTGAAACATATCCGTTTCAACTACTTAAATATTGATGTAGCTACCTATAATATACTATAGTTTTTGCTTCTTTTTCAACGCAGGTTAGGCCAGGTGAAAAGTTCTCAAATATGTAGCAGAAATGTGTTTTTTTGAGACAGCAAAAACTCTCGAACGGTTAACTCTAGCGTCAAACAAATAGCCTAGTTATTTCTAGAATCAAAACAGATTAGCTCTCTCCACATGAGATAAAGAGCTTTCACATACCAACATGATAATAAAAAGGCTAGACAAGAAAGCGTAATGTTGTTTACTTATAACTAACTAACTAACATTCACGCCGTTTTCCCGCAGGGATAGGCAGAGGTGACGGACCGCTAAACAACTCCCGCACCTCATTGCCTCAACTCTTATAGTATGTATTACTGACTCTTGACATGGCCCGTCTTTCTCGGGCGTCCCCGACTTCTTCATTAATGTTTTCGTATTATATTCTCTTACACTCCTTCCTTCGTTCATTCGCTCTGCATGCCCAAAGCACCTGAGCATCCTTTTCTTAATCTTGACCATTACGCTTACATCAGCCTGCATTCTTTGCGAATCTCCACATTTCTCACACGATTATACTCGTACGCCACAGATATCTCTTTTCTTCACCATTCAGTCTATTTCCGCATTCATCTTTCCTCTGCCAGTTCCATGTCTCACTGCCATACATCAGGGTAGGTATCAGCACTTCATTGTGGACTGCTGTCTTCGCTTCTTTGGACAGTTTTTTTTTTGTTAGCGTCAACCGCATTAGTCCTCCATTAATGGAGTTACCTGCATTTAATTTTGTTTAATTAGGATTTATTGAATCCAAATCTCGCGCGAAGTCACCGTAATCTCTGGGTGTATTCTCTAAAAAGAAATACTATGAAGTACGCTCAGCTCATTTGCATGATGAATGTATGCGGTCTTTTGATGAATTTCCAGACATGAAAACACACAGGTTCATTATGCGGATTGCTCCCGCTCGTTCAGCCGCCATGGAGACGGTTGGCTGATGATTGTGCCGACGCTGAAAGGTTTTTTTTATATCAAAAGGTCTGTCGCCGTTTCCCATCAGCAGTCAGCAGTGTGTGCTGTATTAACTATGTTTAGTAATAAAGCAAACATTGTGTCTCCATATGTTTATAAAATTGTGCTATTATTTATTTACTACCAGCTTTCGCAATTTTTTAACTGGTAATCCAGAAGACTTGATGAAGAATTGATGGGAGACGTGATAGGGAAAAACATGGCACGGTTTTCAGACTTAAGTACATGACTTATGCGATTGTATTTCTGCTGTATAAGCCTATAGGGTGAAGACTGCCATTGTGATGGCCAACCTCAGATACGCGGCGAAAAATTACTGATTAAAAATATTTTATTATTTTTTTTGTAAACTAATGTTTAAGACAAGATTTTTTATGCATAGCACAAAGGGTAACAATTATTTTTATAAGCAATACTTATTAGCCTGAAACACTCATCCACATTGAAAAATCTCCTGATAAAAGATACATGACGCCAGCGGGACTTGAACCCGTGTCGAAAGGACACGGGTTCAAGTCCCTTCATGTATCTTTTATCAGGAGATTTTTCAATGTGGATGAGTGTTTCAGGCTAATAATTAATGCTTATAAAAATAAAAATATTTTGACAAATTATTAAGAATCTATTTTTTTTCGAACAAATCAAATACTTTGTGGTGTGACATTAAATGAATAAACACACTTTGTAATACACTATTTTGATCTTTGAATTAATAAAAATCGCCAGCCGGGTTTCGCTTTTCCCAAACTTCGGCAGGGCTTATTATTAACTAAATATAATTAGATGCAGGCACATTGCAGATTCAAAATATTAAGAAAGAGACACGCATAGAAAAGGAGGGGACAACTTATAGGACGGGTAGGGAAAGGGAGGGGGGGTAATTTATTTAATTTATTATCAGCCCGTTTAATGATTTCATCACTTCAAGGGCGCTTTCAACTAGTATGGTGTGTATTGGTAACCTTTTATATTAAAATGCGTTTCTAATTGATATGAACATCAGCAGCTGTAGGCAGACTGATAGAACCTAAGCGCAAGCCAAATACTAAGTTTGGTGTTTTTTGGCGCTTTCGGAGTATCTGGGCTGAAGGCTTATTATAGGCTCCATAACAAGTCCAACATAATTCACGTCTAAACTCAAAACTTACCTTTTTAAGCTGTCATACCATTGATGGTTGTATTTAGTCTATGTGTGATACCCTTAAATTACATGTATAATACATCAATGTATATACCATTCCTGAGAGAATGTCCAGTTATATCCAATTTTTCAATTATGTCCTAAATCCTGTATCTAAATTTCGCTAATAAACAATTAGTTAATGTTAACTAAGTGTTAATCTCAAGTGACCTTCCAGGTAAGTATTGTACTGTATATTATCTCCATATATAGTTAGTAATAACATAGATCATTGTAGAAATGTATTATAAATTTGTACAGCGCCCTTGAGGAGATTTTGCACAAAAACGGCGCTATACAAATCATCCAATTAGTAGTATTATTGTTATTATGAAGTATTTCATTTAAGTATGTTTAATAGGGCAATATATACTGGAAGCCTGGTATTTACTTCACGCCATCGTACACTAAGATGAATAAATTGAAATAATAATTTTACTGCGTTGCTTATAAATCGAAAAGCCCGGAGCTAATAATTAATACATACTTTCGATTCAATCTCTGTAGGTACGTAATCGGTCAATTCCCCAATAGATTGTGTAGCACTATCTATAGATAAACCTGTTTTCGATTGCTTTTTTTATAACTCGAGGCTGGCGCCGTTCGCTTCGTACTCAATCGTTAAATAACAACCTCCATCCCTTAAATATAACATACTATAAATTCGCTTCGTGCTTTTTACTCGACATATTATTTAATTGGATCCAGGTCTTAGATCTTCAACGATCTGTTTTGTACGAGTATGTTTGAGATGATTTTTAAATCTGCTGAATTACTTCGTCCGAAAAGCGTTTTATTTTTGATCAGTCATCTTCCATCCATTTACCATCGGAATAAAAATAATTCTTAGTACATGAAAATTGAGCCTACGTATGTTTGCGCTCGCAAAACTCGAAAAGTAATCGAACGATATCGCTGAAAATTTCAAATTTTGTTCTTATTATTGCTAGGAGTGTTTAGAGAGTGGTTTCAATGGTACAATAAGTCAAAGACGCCCCAGGAATGCTTAACGCAATATCTCTGCACCAGAATGAGATACGGAGTTGAAAAGTCTATGTAATGTAGTTTTTTAACAGTAACATTGTTGTATACAGTAGTGAATGATGGAAGAAGTCGGAGACGCCCGTGTAAAGACATTAGCAAAAGCAAAACTTTGCGGGGTCCACTATTATCTTATATTGAGATGATTCTTATATTGTTAGTGGTGTACATACAAACAACACAAAGAGGTATTATGAATTCCAAGAAATGCGGTGTTTACAGCCATTTGCGGCATGTTAAATGTTAGATTTGTGAGATACCTGTACTATCACCAATATTGTATTGAACTTCAATAGATTTAGTTCGATAGCACGACTGGAAAAGTTCATTCTGGGAAACCTAAAGGTGTGCCGTTCTTGTTGGAAGGTAGATCAATTAAAAACAAATCTGAAAGCAATCGGTGGCATGGTTAGAATTATACCAAAATTGATTCATGGCCAGTTGTTTCACAGAATTTTAAAAGATTTTTTTTTAGCTATTTTCACTTCTTTTTACCCTCGAAAAAATACGATATTGAGGGTATTTTTATGTTTTCAAATAAATTTTCTTTAACGATTTAAAATGTGCCATTTTCGATTTTCCGCCAAAACGACATTCTTTTTTATTCGTGATTTTGGCGGCGTTGACGTCATGCCGGGCGACATTTGGTGACAGCCGTCTTACCAGACATTGGCGTTTTCTACGTCATAATTACGTTGTAGCCAGTTGGAACTGTTTTGGAATGTGCGGTTGTAGAACGTTTTTAAAATTATTAATTATTAACGAAAATATTAAAACTACACATTCATAGTTTGTGAAAATACCACATTCTTCGAATTTCGAAGTTAATTTTCAAGTTCTGTGAAAGTACTATTAATTTCTGTTATTATACCAGTTCTGTGAAGCAACTGGCCCATAATAATATTATAACAAAACTACAATATGAACTTATAGCCTATTTGGGCATACGGGCCAGCCAAACAAACTTATAATATCAATTTATCTCTTTAGTGGAGAGTCCCGATTTCGACTTTATGACTAAGTGGAATATCCCAAATTTGGTGACCGGATTTCTCTACATAATGACAATTCAATATACCCTTAAAAAGTGATGAAACAATTAATAGGTTACGTTAACAGGTTAGTCTCTTTTCATCGCTATTAATGACCTTGTTTACCTCTTTAAAGGTATGTTGAATTGTCACTGTGTTGAGTTATCGTGGAATCCCCAAATTTTACGAGGGTCTTTTATTTCAATTCGTTTGATAGAATACTGATTATAAATACTATTTATTAATTAATTTAATCAGTTATTATTGCGTGTTGGTTGATATTGAATATCATCCATCGTTCTGCGGTCGCATTCTGTACCTCGTCAGAGAGACGGGAGCCACAGGTTCGGGCATGTGGAAGATGGAATGCTACTGGAAGGACGGGTCATACTTACATTACATTCATTCTTCAGGTATTACTTACATTACATTCTCCTCATCAACAGGATGATTGTAATCACGATATCTACACATTAAATAACGAAATTTTGGAACTATTTTTTTGTACTTAATTGGAAACTTTATTTATGATCTCTCTTCAATCAAGTCAATTTGTACTTTCTAACGATGCACGTTACTTTATTTTGTTTTCCCTTTTTTCAATCTTCATTCGTCTTATTTTTATTTGGTCAGATGATGATTGTATGTTAAGCGTGTTATTTGTCCTTTTTTCCGTTGTGGTTGAGAACAAGGAGCAATGCAATGTTGCAAATGTTGGGATGGCAATTTTTGATCAACCTTTTTGATAAATAGGGTGTTTATTTGGGGGAAGGCCACCATTCACACTTTGTTGAATGATATAAATATCCTCTTCCTTTATATTATTTGTTTCAGTACACGTTTTACTTTGTTTTTGCAGGCCTCAATAAGTCTTACATTTTAGTTGTGGTTCTGAAGACAGTCTTGATGCTTCCTTTTCTCAATAACCTGTCAATTCTGTCCAGTTCACACTGTGAACATAAGGCATAAGGCAAGAAAGCTCAGCCTTTTGACTCTAGTTCAATTCTGTCTTCGTTTGCGGTCAATTCTACCCCCGGGACGACGAGGCTATGCTCAATAGTTCTTGGTATCCAGTTATTGACGGCTAAACCAAACATAAACGTATAAAAACATTTGAAATTATACAGTAATAGGTACCAGCTCTTAAAGGATTGAAGCTGGCAACACGGTAACGCATCTACATCTCCGAAACGTTGTCTAAAAAAGGCAACATGGCACAATACCCCAAAAATTAATCACTGTGATACTTTTGGCCGTGAAAATCTCGAATCATACCAAAAGTTAATTTAGGTACAAATCGTTCAAGATATCGGCAACTAATTTTTCGATATATCAGATTATTTTTCGCCCTGTAGTCTTAGCATTCTCGTTCTACGCATGTGATGAATACCGTGGGACTAGGGGACACTAGCGTTATTCGTATCCACGTGGTATTCAGGGCTGACAAATGCATCTACGTAGATATAGGTATGAAGAAAGTAAACTAACCCTTGTGGGGAAGGGAGGGGGGGGCGCTTAATTAACATCGTCAACCCCGTAATGTGACTTGTGATTATGAATGTACGATAATGCAGGATGTGAATATTAATTAATGACGTCAATTCTTAAGAAATTCACTATTTTTGCTCTTTGCTTTTTCCTTACGCTGCTATAAGGAACACATAAGATATAATAATACTTTTTGCTATATTATTAGACGCTGTAAAAACATACTCACGGCTCATCCGTTTTTTTTTTAAATTTAATTGAGTTCCTAGACTTGGAAACACGATGGTTTGTTTTCTTTTTCATCAACATAACACAAATTACTCATTTAAAATAATATATAGTATATTTGTGGCACGTTCCAGAGCGGAAGATAATCTCGCATCGCCCTGTCTTAATTTTTTATTCCTGTTCAATAAATCAATATTTGGGTATCGTCTAATCTAACTATACAAATACTGCAGTTATTGTCATGAGAATAAAATCAACTGCGACCCTCGATTGGATTGCTCAAGACTTTCATATCTCAACAGTGACCGCAGCTTTTTAATCAATTCAAATCAATCCAAATATAGACAATGAGAGTTAACCAATCTTTTCATTGTGGTTGAAATTCGATTCTTCTTAGAAAATAATAATTTTTTCTTCTTATTATAACTTGAAGCCTTGGGTCCTGATTCCCTGCAGCTACCGGATGGGGAGGGGGGGATTAGCACCTGAACAGTATACAAAGTAATTCATTGACCTCTTTTTGCTTTCGCTTCCCGACTGCAACACTTCACGGTCTGGCTCCTTTGGGATCTCCCCCCTCTGATTGAACCTTAAGAACGATGGAAAGTTTTTTTTGTGTTCATCCTCCGAAGCGGGAACTTGATTCGATTTCTTCGTCTTTCTCTGTTTGAGGCGAGGGAGTAGTATCCTAACAAGAACCAAGAACCACCCTTCCAGGCTAGACAGTCTCCGAACTCCACCCCCTTCCTGGATCTCTCTACCATCCCGTTGTGTGAATTCTCTTTATTATCGCCATAGCGTACATATTTTATCGGCCGTCAATAAGATGGGAAGGTGTACATCACCTGTGCGTCTGATGCCAAATCTCACTGTTCAACTGTGTAGTTTTCAACCTTCTTGTGATGTCTGAAATTGAAAGTACTATTACTAAACTCCAAATCGGGTGTATAACACGTCTAAATTATAGCCTCTGGAAAGCGATATTTGTAGCAACATCGACACATACTTAATTTAAAACTTTTTTATATATTTTTTTCCATTTATCTGACTTCTGTGGTTTTACCAAGATTCTATTAATGCTGTTCTAAAAGTAACGATTTTTCTTTTAATGTTTGATAAGTTATCTTTCTCTTGCAGTATTTTAATTGGGCTGTTCGAACAGTATTTTTATAAAATACTAGCGCAGATCCGTGATAAATCACGGAATGTCTTCTCGTAATTCTCGACGAATCAGTTCCAATTTTGAAAATGGCAAAAAAAACAGTTCCCATTTTGAAGATGACACTTAAATTCAAAGCAAATCCGAGTTCTAGAGTTCACTGAACCAGAGTTACACCATACACAACCGAAATTATTGTTTTGAATTAATTAATAATGTGTGTACTCTATTTATGTAAGTATCTTTTTTTATTAAAGAAGTTATCTTTGATTTATTTTTGTCAAATTGTTTTGAAAATAATACATTATTTTTCGATTTACGACTTCGTTTATCTTAATCACCATTATCACGTTTTCCACAGTGAGAATTGGAATAAAAACTACAATATAAAGACTTCTCACAATCCGTTCGTTTTCCTCCTCTGTCATTATTCCCAACAAACGCTAAACGCCCCCGGGGTAATGACCCGAAATTACGGCCCAGACGGAACAAATTACGTAGGAATTAGTTTTTTGTCAATGGCAATTTCGACTGGCTCATTTGTTTAATCCTCCTGTAGCGAATTAATAAGGAATTAATCAAGGATGATTTTAACTGTAACTTCCTCGCGGTATTTTTTCCTTGTACGAGTACCTACCCAAGATTTAATTTCAAGTTTATTTTGAATTAAATTTAAGTTTATTTTGATGATTCTTATTCTATTTGAAGGATTGTTTTAATAATATAACCGCTTTCCGTGAATGACTTCAAATATTTTGATAAGTTTTCCTTTTAAAGAGTATTTTTTATTTTTATTTTTTTTATAGTGAATACCTCACAAGAGTCCCAACTGCTCCCGTCTGGAGCCAGTGAGACTATGGCATCCCCAATTAGGGGATGTTGTGAGGCTGAAGGTAAGTGGGGAAGGGAAAGAGGAAGGTGGGGAAGTACCTGGCTATTCAGATCTAGTCACTAAACACGGCTAAAGCCATTTGGAGCAACGTTTCAATTCTGAATGGTGGTCTTACACCAGGGCGATACTGGTAGTATCTTCCACTCTGGAACGTGCCGCAAATACACTATATTACTATATATTATTTTAATTAATTAATTGTGAAATAACACAAATTAATCAAATAAAATTTATTTGCGCACGCCGGGTTCGAACCCGCGACCTTCGGAATGGCAGTCCAATGCGTTACCACTGGACTATGCCGGCCGTCGGTATATTTATAGTTCGAAATTTCCATAACTTAATAGAAATTACATTACGAGCTGAAATGCATTGTGCTAAACTAGAAATTCTTTTCAGAAAAAGCTTTGCTATGATGCCAGAGCTCACCGCTCAGACATAAGCCACTGAAAAAAATTGAATATTAAAGGTTTCCTTTTTTGTATTTTCTATGTGAAACCGCACAAGAGTCCCAACTGCTCCCAACCCTCTGGAGCCAGTGAAACTATGGCATCTCCAATTGGGGTATATTGTTAGGCTGAAGGTAGTGGGGAGGGGAAATAGGTAGGAAAGAAGAAGGTGGGGAAGTACCTGGCTATTCAGATCTGGTCACCAAACACGGCTAAAGCCATTTATAGCAACGTTTCTTTTCTGAATGGTGATCTTACCAGGGCAATACTGAGAGTCTCTTCCACTCCGGAACATGCCGCAAATATACTATATATTATTTTAAATCTTAAAATTGTGGAATAACACAAATTAATCATATATAATTTACTTGCGCACGTTGGGATTTGAACCCGCGACCTCGGCCTTGTTAGTAGAGAACCTTACCTTACCACGCGGGCCGTCGAAAAGGCCTATACCCAAAAGAATTTTCGTTTCTTTCTCCAATCTGGTATTTTTATAGAAGCAATTTCCTCTCCTCTTTCTCTCTATCTCTTCCCTTTATTTATTGCCCCCACGTCATTGAATAAGAGTGATTCGTGAAAAGGCTTCGTTCTGGGGAAATTTAATTATTTGAATACCCTCAACATACCTCTCGGAGATAAGTAATTCGGAAAATTTGAGCCGGTTTCCAGCGAAATTAATCACATTCAGACTTTTTATAATCCACTGTCGACGCCAGAGCTTCTTTCTTGTCGCCCAGCCTAATTAAATTAATTATAAAGGTGCTTTATGTGTGGATGAAATGTAATTCGTTTATTGCGGTGGCTTCCTACCAAACCGCGGCAGCAGGTATTTATCCGCTAGTATGATTATAATGCGTGTTTTGGTCATAGGTTTCCGATTTAATTGTTACATAATATAATCTCCCGAATACATTTTTCCCTTAACAGAAGATTTTCGTGGTCCCTAGTGGTTGCCATCTTTCAATATACTACAACGATAGCTAGCTTCTGATAGGAAAGGACATTTTTTTATGTGAAACCGCACAAAAGTCCCAACTGCTCCCAACCGTCTGGAGGAGACTATGATATCACCAACTGGTGTATGTTGTCAGGCAGAATGTAGCGGGGAGGGGAAGGAGATGGGAAAGTACCTGACTATTCAGATCTGGTCACCAAATACAGCCAAAGCCATTTCAAGCAACGATACAATTCTGAATGTTTCGTAAAAAGCGATCGTCGCCATAATTGGCATTTTCATTTTGTATATCTTCTTTAAACCTAAATTTTGGGTTGTATTTCTTTAGTGGTAATTTGATATCAAAAATAAATATATTTCTAGCGAAATTTGCAAACGTGACGAAATCCAATTTGCTCCCTTAACAATGGGGTTGAAGTTGTACGATAATTGTTTCGTAGTAATAATCAATCCTTTCAGTTGGGGTGGTCACGGACCCGGAAAAACCGGAATTTTTACAGTTACTGGCGGGGATTTTTGAAATGTGATTTCGTCGGATTGTCGAATTGGAAAATGCAAATTGGTTAAATAATCTCCTTTTTTATGCCTCTCAAAATATATTATGTTTAATTGCCCACAACATCTAATATGAACTGGTAGGAAATCTGTATTTCTGGATTAGTTTTGAAATATGAGGCCGAGAGGTAAAACTATAAAATATATTCTGTCCTGCAAAACTTTGAAATATCTGGGAGAAATCTGTTCTCGTGTCCACCCTGAAAGTGGTCAGTTAAATTACAAAAATTCGCCATACCTATAAAACGAGCTATGCCTGTTGTAATAATAGTAGTAATAAGTCATTTTTTCACGCTAAGCATTTAGGTACAGGGGAAAGTCAATGACTTTAGAAAGGATTGTTTTTTTTTTACAAAGTTTATGAGGAGAAACTGTTTAATGAGATTCGCAAAAAGTTTTGTAGATTTAAGCGTACACTAATGTGTGTGTACCGAGTGTTCCGTGGGATAAGAGATAAAGATATAAATTTGATGTTTGCAGACATTCAAAACATAAAATTTATTATGTATGCCTAATAACAATGGGTAAAAATAAATAACAAGTACCACGCAATGTTCAACTTCGTATCAGTGAGAAGAGGTGTTGCCTGTCAGCTATTAGAGTTCTCGCCGTCTTCTTCCACTTGTCCTATTCGGGTCTCAAACCCATCGCTTCGATAATGCTCCTCCGTATCTTAAACCCTAGGAGACTTCAGCGGCCTCTGTTCATTGCAGACCCAGGCTCTTGCTCAGCTTCCGGAATTGCTTTCCCCAACTTTGTCTGGGGCGGCATATTTGGATATCTTCCCACTGCAGTTGACGGCTGTATTTTATTCTTATATCTTTCTAATTACATATCCAAGTCATGTTATCAAATCTTGACGATGAACGAAGGCTATAGATATGAGCTATAAAGTATATCTACCTTAATATTCGAGAACACTTTCCCCAATTCGTCATTTACAATTCTCGTTTTTGACACGTTTTACTCCCTTAAAAGCACATTGATGTGCTGTCTACAACCTTTATCCATTAATCTTTTCTCACCTGTCAACCCGCCCAAGTCATCCCGGAAAAGTTTGGTACCTGTTGTTCCAAATTGCTCTGAGTGGTATGACAAGTTATTTTCAGCAGAAAACACGATGTTTTCCGTTCATAGCCCTATTCAGATCTGACTGAAAACTTCGACCCGGTGAAATTTTATAGCTTATGGACTGCAATGGCAGCCGCTGAAAGGGTCACCTTTGTTGTCGCAAAGTGCTGTTTTTGGTCAGAGTCGTAAGCGAATATGTGTCAGTATTAGGTTTAATGTCTACATCCCATTCACTAAATTTGTTTGTTCAGTTCAATACAAAAAAAAAGTGTAAAAACTACTCTCTTTTAGGGAATATTTTCTCGTTTGCGTCGTACAGCAGTACTTTAACTTTGTTACTAAGCATAGGCATCGTAGATTGCAACTTAATGGGCACAGATTATTCTGAAAAAATAGAAAAAAATCTACAGTAACAAGCTTTTTACGATCAGTATTTATATTGATGAAAATACTTTTTCGCAATAACTTTTTGTTGGAAATTACATTTATTTGAATGCACCAATCACCCTGTTCATTATTTATGAGTTCAGTAATCTGAAGCTGCACTAACGTTGGCTTATCGTCTACTATTATATATTTATGTATTATCCTTTGAATTATTGTACACATGAGCTGCGCGACCTTTTTCATACAAAACTTAAATTTGGATTTGCGGTCAAAGCACTAGTCTAAACGGAATATTTTTTTTTTAGAAGGTGTAGCAAATATCTAGTAGGGATATCTGTTATTTTATTTATTTGTGCTTCAAATTATAAAATTAAAGGCCTTAAAGAAATCGATTTTTTTGGATTTTGGAGGTAACATTTGCAATTATTTGTGAGTTAATGATAAATATTTTAAAATGTATTTTTCCAAATATGCAAACGTAATTAAATATATAATTTTGATCGACTTGAATTTAAATTTACATTGCAACACAAATTTGTCGTACTTTTTACGTTTTTTTAATATGTTTCATTTATTAAATTTCATTATGTTTAAATAGCATGTTGGACAAGATTTTTTATTATTATTTATTACCATTAATTCATCAAAAAAATCTAAAAGTTGTTTCTAAAATCAAGAAACATTGATTTCTTAAATGGCCTCTATTTAATAATTTAAATAAAATATATAGTAGCACATATTATCTGTACTAGATATTTGCCATATCTTTTGGTTAAAAAATATATATTTTAAGCTTTTTATGAAAAACTCCTCGAAGCTGTTCCTCTCAAGTGCCAGTCGACTAGTAAACACTGCATAAGATATAGGTATACCCTATAAAAACATAAGAATATAATACTTTTGTCCTGTTACACGCGTCCTTTATGAGAAAGAGGAAGCGAGACAGGGAGAATAGAGTTCTCCGCGGCAGGACCATAGTTACAATTTACTGTCTGTAGTAGCGTCTAGCTCGGCAAGTACCCAGGATCCAGAACGCGAAAGCGACGCCTTTACTACCATTCAGGACGCCCGGAAGCGTCGCTTTTATTACATACCACTTCCGGTTCTCTGATGCTCTTAATAAAAATTGCTCACTGCAGCTACTTTATTCTGCGCTTTTGTCTTCATGTGCAACATACATAATATTTTACTTATTATATACCTACCCGTAAGCATTTTCTATGTAGGTACCTCATCCCTATTTTAAATTATATAAATATATTACCCTTCTTTGAACCCCCATTTAATTTCCTACTCTAACACTTATTTTTGAAGCATGTATTACCAGTAACAGGTGACATATATATAATGTATATAAAAACACGCGCGCATTCGACTGCAACGTTATGTCAAAATTTCAAAGCAATCCTTGAAGAACTTTCGGAGATTAAACATTTTGAACAAACGAACATTTACATTTTTATATATATAGATTTGAATAACAGTGCAACAATTTATACCAGATAAGAAATTTATGTCAGGAATAATACATTGTTTTACTCCTTTATAAAATATCTTCTCAAGATTAAAGATTAAGCTATAAAAATGAACATCAGATGAATTATTTATAAAACCCGTTTGAACCACCATTATTAAAAAAATAAAAATATTATTTTCATGATCACTCTCTGAAAAAATATGTTAAATTATTATTTACACGCGTTTCTCCACCTTTTTAACACGAGCATTTGCTCTAAAAAAAGGTGTATCACGATGTACTGTAATGTATTAAAAAGAAATCAAACTTAATGTAATAACATGTAATTGTAAATTTAATACTAAATAAAGAAAAAAAAAATTGTCCATTTGTAAAAATGCTTTCTCTACAATAAATAATTGGTAGTTTTTTTTTAACCTAATACAGTTTCCTTTGAATTATTTGCGCCAACTTAAACATCATATTTTTGCAGTTGAAAGAAAGCTATATCGTAAATTATCAAAACAAAACTTGGTGAATCACTACATACAAAAACACAAAAGGAATGGTTATAAAATATTAGGTACTTGCATTGATGTAGTTGTAATTAGTCGATGGGTACCTACTTGTCATTCTTTTACACCGAAACAGTTAACTTATTCCACTACCAGAAAGTTTCATTTATTTCGGCGCCGAAAGTTAAATTTCAATTTGTGTAATTGTAATTATTATGACGTAAATTCCCCCTCGTTTTTGGAAAAGCCATGATGTATTGGAATGTGTTTTCTTTGTTTTGATGGCATTAAATCCACCCTCTGCAGCCTTATTTTTCTTACGTAGGTACGATAATATCATTATAATACTATTATGCTCCCCTATTGGTAAATATTATGTTCCTCCTTCGCTCTATTGACTGAATAAGTCTTTGTTTGTGTTTCGGCGACGGCATTACTATTGTAAATAATGATATCGGGTACCAAATTCAATTGTTTTTGTATGGTATATACCTGTATCGAAAACGACAATGTCATTTAGGTATATTTACTACCCAGTTTTACCAAAGATTTCAGCACTTATATCTTTAAACTTTTCAAACAGTTGAAAAATTTTGTTAATAAAATATTTCAGAGCTTCTTAGCTCATGGTGAAATTAACGTCACCAGCAGAAAACGTTTTTTTTCTCCATGAAATTCTATATGCAGAAGGCTGTGCAAATTTAATTTCGGCATTTCTCATTGTTCGGATGATTAGGCCACAGAAAAAAACAGACCAGCAATCTGAATTGAAATGGCTTTAGCCGTGTTTAGTGAATCTGAATAGTCAGGTACTTCCCCTCCCTTATCTCCTTCCCCTCCCCGCTACCTTCATCCTCACAACAATATATATAACATACCCCTTCTGGTGATGCCATAGTCACACTGGTTCCAAACGGTTGGGAACAGTTGGGGATTGTGCGGATTCACATAGAGAGTGTATTTTTAGCACTGTGCAGTCTTCGCCATCCTTATTTTGTTTGAATCTTAGGATATTAAACTCTTTTTCATCAGAAAAATGGAATGTGAGAGCACGCCCCCTCTATGTGCGCATTGTTCCTGAACACCCAGTTAAGATACAGGATGTTCAATAAACTGAAACACTTTACTTTTCCATAAGGCACTCGACGAAGGATGAGCAATTTCATATGCAATCTTTCACGTTTGTTCCCAGAGGGGATAGCATGCTTCCAGTCTCGTTCTGAGTTCATCCATTATTCTGAATATCTCCCGTGCATATAGAAAACCCTCGCTCTGTGACAATAACTCGAATGCAATGAGTTTTGTGACCCAAAGATTTGTTTTGGACCCCGATACCTGAAAAAAAACCGTGTACCTATACGAAATTCAAAAATTGCTTTCCTTTTCTTCAATTCTTTAATTTTAAAACAAATTTAAGTTGTACTGTGGCGTTATTGATCCTTTTTTCGTGTTTGTCGTTTTTACAACTCATTCTTGTGGTCAGCACCCAGATTGGAATGGAATGGCCTAAACATGTCAGCGTTTGTGTTTCGTCCGTCCGACAACATACAGGGGAGTAAAGGGGAATACAAGGGGAGTTGTCCAGGGGGTAAAGTGCGCTAACTTCGGGAGGTGATTCTAAAACTACCTTAATACATTAGAATTTCGAAAAAAGTTATGTATCTTTTTTACTTTTAAAATTAAATAGAACCCCCCCCCCACCCTCCCGAAGTTAGCACACTATACTCCCGGACACCCTGTATTATCTGCCTTCAAGATATAGACTCACTCACTCTCGAAAATATCTTCCGCACAATATCTCTAAACAGACAAAGGTAAGCGTGGTGTGAGACCACCGTTCAGATAATAATAAATAATCGAAACGTTGCTTCTTAGGTAACCTTTTCTTCCCCATCTGCTTCGCGCTCCACTTATTTGATTATTACAACATACATCATTTGTTGATGCCATAGTCCCACTGACTCCATACAGTTGTAACTTTATCGTGTACCTATTCACATTGGAAATTTCACGTGCTTAAATTGAGTATACAAATCAATATTCAGCTTAATTCGTTTAATTTTATCGCAGATAACTTTATTAAAAGCTGAAATTTGAAATTCTGCCTGGCTGTTACTGTCGTTCAAAATTTTTCTCACATGGGCTACACCCTCTTGTTTTCAACCTGTTTTTCTTCCACCCCTTCCTCTGGCTGCGTTCTCCTAAGCCGGGGGTAGTTCGTGTTCATCACGCGGAGGTTCTTTCCCGGAGACCTCGTCGGCTCCGGGCAGGTTTATGGGTTTAGGGTCCCTCTTGCGGCCGTAAAAAGGCCCTTCTTTCCATCCCTTCAGCGTGTATATTGCCAATACATTCCCGACAGATGCGAAAACCTGGAAACGTGGCAACGCCCACCCGGAAAAGGGCTAACCGGGTAACCCAACTTAACCTCGTCACTTTGTACTAAAAGTAGGCAACTTTGTAGTTATTTACGTGGTTTTCTATTTAATTTCTGGTTACTAGAACTTCACCAATATAAAATCTTCTTCCAATATTAAATATATTATATGCTATTCAAAAATAAAAAAAGAGTTTCAATTAATAAAATAAATGTAATGATATCTTGACCGGTTCCCAAACAAGCGTCTCCTGTTCAATTCTCTGCTAGCACGGTCCCTATCATTGCAGAAGGAAAATTTTCCGCTTGGTAATTATGGAAATGGGCTGAATTGTCAGGTTATCGTAACCCGAAAATGTTTGTCGTTCTTTTAAAACTGAATTATTATGCAAAGAAGATTTTTTTTTAATTTTAAAAGAAAGACGAACATTCCCGGGTTACGAATAACCTGACAATATTTGAAGATCTCCTACTACCACCACAGTAAGCTGAAAATGTTGCTTGTGTTGTGATGGAGGACTTAGCCGAAGAATTGAACACACTACGCCTGAGTGGGACCCAAGCGCGATGTCAACTCGGCCACCGACCGGTCAATGTGTGCGGAAGCATTAGAAACCCTCGAATTATAAATATATTCAAAGTAATTCATATTCAAGGATGTTATTTTTTCAGCTTTCTTAACGCCCTTGATGTAAAATTTCTCATAAACGCTTTTAAAATTAACCTACAATATCCAATTATTATTTTTTCTTTAAAACGCGTTTTTTTCCGTCAAAAGTTCCATCCTTTCTCATTACCCGGAATTTGAAATGCGATGGGAGTTATTTCGGTTTGCTGAAAGGATTCCGACTGAGGAATATTCCTTTATCCGCCAGTATAATGATCCTAGATCAGCCGTCGCCCGAGGGTTTGAGGACTGAGGACGAATGATCCACTTCGATGCCCCTGAATGTCCTGCGACATTTTATTGGATTTAAATCATTCGTTTTGGATTGAGTTATTTGGCTGATAAACGACCGTGACTTTAACGTCTAGTGATAGTGGAATTTCATTCAGATGTTAGGATTGATATCTTCATCTGAAAATGTGATTGGTTTGCTAAAATCATTTTTTTATATTTGTTCATAAATAAGGTAATAAATCATTTCGAACTAATTTGACAGCTTATCTTATGTATTGATCAAAATTCCTACGGATTGTTATTGGCTTAGCGAAAATATTAATAGTTATAGAAAAAAACAACTTCGTTTTGTTAGCATACGGCGCACATTGTGTTACAATGACTGTAGGTACTATTAGTTATTACTTGTTCGTTTATACCTACATACTTTGCTTTATTAAACCCGTATGTACAATGATGCATTCTATAACGGCTAAACTTTAATTAAATGGTTTTCAATGTAAACATAAATTAATAATAATTTGTAAAATTTGATACGTTTTTTGTTTAACTCAAAACGAATCTTCATATGTAATCTAGATAGTCTGACATCCCAACTCATCTTTCCCATCTTACACGGATAAAAATGAGTATTGCTATTTTATTAAGAATCTCTTCAAATTATTAATAATCCGGTTAAAACGGGATTATAGGCCTTTAACAAATAAATTAATAGGTTTCCTAATAAATCTATTTGAGTAAATTTCGAATATGCCAGTTGTCGACTTGCAAACCCCGCTCCGGAAATTTCTGCTGGTTCTGATACATTCACAAAAAGTGCTTGAAGTAAATTGAAAATAAATAAATAATTATTTTTTTCCAAAATATCAAAGTAATAATGTGTAATTAATTATGTTGATATTTAGCATAAAAGATATTTTTTCACATTCACATTCAAAGAGTTCCAAACAGTTTTTCGTGACATCCACATCATTTTCGAAAAATTCCGGAGCAGGTTTTGCAAGTTAGCGACTCTTTATTATCACATTGCAATAATATGTTCGAAATTTACTGAAACCTGTTAATTCATTCGTTAAAGCCCTGCAATCCCGTTTTTAACTGGATTAATAATAATTTGACGAGATTCTTAATAAATTATATCGATATTTAAAACTGTTAAAAAAACTTTTATGATTTTTCACATCAGAAAAAAATATCTGTTTTGTGCCGTCATCCTGAATAGGCAAAGTTAAAATGTTTATACTAAATGAAAATGAAAAGATCTGTCAAGTAGCTGACCCATAGTGATATATTAACAGAACTTGAATAGGACTTTCACGGAACCCGAAAATGAACGTTGAAATTTGATAAATTGTTCAAATTCTATGATAAGTGATGATAGGTGAAAGTTTTCAACACCATTTGAACACAGTTCCATTTCGATTATTATTCAAATTCAGCACTCCCAAAAGCTTTTTTACCGTATGACGTAGGTAGAAGGCACTAACAATCATTAGTTACCCTTGTCCAGGGGTCAACCACCCTACGTGTCTGCCGCGTCCCCTGGCTGCGTGGACCTCCTCCCCGTGGCCACCCATGCCTCCCCTCCCACCCCTGGCTGCAATACAGCCTATGGTCCACCCACACCTCTGCGCTAACGCCGCCCGCCATGACCAGCGATTACTCTGAAAGCTGAAAGCTCTGATAATGTACCTGCCTGGCCGCTATGCTATGTGTTTCGATAGCGGATGCGGTGCTTTTAGTAATCGAACTGTATTTTAGTACAAACCGGAAAGGAAAACCTTTTTTTATTTAACACTTGCTAAAGCCCCGTTTTTTTTTTTAATACATAAAGGCAGTATAGCCGTTTATGTATTTAAAAAAAAAAAAAAAAAAAAAAACCCGTCGTCGTTGCCCTGGGTTTTAAGCAGACTGACCTTCATCTTGTTTTATAGCTAATAAAGTAGCAAAATTTGATCAATCTTGGAATAAAACTGTACATTATCCGTACTGAAGTTACATCAGTTTGTGGTTTTATTGTGGATTCTAATCAATATTTGACACAACTATTGGAGTAGATGTGGTCAACACTTTGGAAGGGATTCTGACTTACCCTTGGTCTTGGGGAAGATTCCGTAAAATACTTGAATTTTACGCACTGAAGGAACATGTTCACTGTTCCGGTTTTCTTAACAGACTGGTCATGTAAATAAATCAATAGATGTAATTTCACAGAATGCAAGTTCTTTCACACTGTCAGACAGGGACAGGTAATTAGGCGACAGCTTGGGTGTGGGAATGAAGGAACATATGTTAGAGGAAGATACGTATAATTGCGTCAACACATACCAAATCACTTTTTTAGAAAGGTATTAACTACACGTTATTAAAAAATGTTATCGGATCACTGTTAAAGCTTTAAACGTTTTATTATTGTGTCGCCAGCGTCACGCTGCGGTTTCAGGAAAATCGAAACAACGATTAGGACTTCCTGTCTGGGAATTTGTTCCCAAAAGTCGATATAATGTCTGCGAACCACCTACCAACTATACCTACATCGATACTGCGAACGTATTGCGTACCTGAGAACACCGATCGGTTAGGTCTAGCCTGTAGACACTCCTAGCCATCGAACTGTCCGTATATCAATTTATCGAGTATGTTCTTTATATTTATAAAATAATTACACAACTTGTTCACCTTTGCATCGTGCTTACTGTGTACTAAGTACGTACGTGTGGACGTTCAGGTTTGCCGTTTGCCATTAAATAACGTTTACACATTTCTAATGTGTAATTTGCTGTCGTCTTTCCATAAATAAATTATTTAACCTGAACTTGGGTTTGTTTTAATATGGTTGATTCAACCACGATCTGGAGAAATCCACGGTCATGGTCAGTGTAAATGGATCCACTCAACTAACACTGTATTGAAGTCGATAGGCCGCTTTGTGGTTATTGTTGGAGGAGAAAATAGTAATCTGATTATGCTTGTGAATTTGGGTACATTTGGAGATTTTTTGTTCAGACGGTTGGTGTTTTTGACTGAATCTTTCGTCGGAAGTACCTACATACCTAATACATACAATACAGGTCGATAGCTGCTTGAAATTTAATACATCTTCCCTGACAGTGAGAAATCATACCCAAGTTATTAATAATCGAAAACTCTTAGCGCAGACCCGTGAAAAGTCATGGAATATTATTATAATTGTTTGATTTGTAAACTTGAAAATTACGAAATCTATCCAATGACATTACAAAAATACAAGACACGTTATATTTATACTAATCGAACAACAAATGTAGCACCGCTTCATTGAGGTATGTCTCAATGCACCGCTTATGAAGAGGATAGCCATCTAAAGATAATGTGGGTACGAATAAAATAGCTACAAGAACGGAGCCCGCAGCACGGAGAAAACATTCTGGGATAAAATATTGCTAATTTATTAAGAACATTCTGGGATAAAATATTGCTAATTTATTAAGAATCTCTTTAAAAATAATCCGGTCAAAAACGGGATTGCAGGCCTTTAACGAATGAATTGACAGGTTTCTTAATAAACTTTTAGCAAACACGAATGTGTTATCTCGACGTCGTAATACGTGCTCATAAAAATTCTGATATTTTCGCATCTCGTCATTGTGTATTATCAGGACAAACGCAGGTGTATGAACACGTGTTTTGATATATTATTAATGTACTAAAAGTTAATTAGGAAACGACCTAAAGTGGACCTAGTTCTACCATCCCTAGTTCAAAAAGCGAAACCACGCGCTTTGTCTCAGTAACGTACCTTCACTCTATTAATTCATATTATAAGCATCGGTCAAACTTTTAAACAATACAAATACATAAATACAAATACACATATTAATTAATAAAAATTGCTACCTGCTTTTTGAAGGTCGCGGGTTCGAACCCGGCGTGCGCAGATAAATTTTATTAGATTAATTTGTGTTATTTCACAATTAATTAATTAAAATAATATATAGTATATTTGCGGCACGTTCCAGAGTGGAAGATACTACCAGTATCGCCCTGGTGTAAGACCACCATTCAGAATGGAAACGTTGCTCCAAATGGCTTTAGCCGTGTTTAGTGACTAGATCTGAATAGCCAGGTACTTCCCCACCTTCCTCTTTCCCATCCCCACTTACCTTCAGCCTCACAACATCCCCCAATTGGGGATGCCATAGTCTCACTGGCTCCAGACGGGAGCAGTTGGGACTCTTGTGAGGTATTCACTATAAAAATAAAAAAATTACTTCTTCGATGTGATTTATATATACTTATTATCAAGTTCCATGTTTGACAATTAAAAGTTCATTGAGTTTCAATAATCTTACGCATTACGCAGAAATATTTCACATTACCCATGCACCAAGACGCGAAATTAGTATGTTTATTACTGTATTATACACCAAGCTCCGATTACACTGTTTTCTGCAGTAAAAAAAAAGTCGTTGCTAATTTTTACAATTTTTGCAATAACCTTGTGGTCCGTCGTCACGTCTTTTCATTTGATTATCAAATCAGAACAGAGCGAGCAAATGATCTTTATTTTCAAAATATATACGTTCTTTGGTATTATAGCCATTTTTAATTTCATTTAATTTGTTTTGATTGATTTATAACCTAGGATGAATGCCTTGTGTCGGCTGGAACTCGACATTCGATGCCGAATTACTTTGTGTTTTAAATGTGTAATTATTTCTCGATACAATTCCTCGATTCGAAATTCTCTTTGTTTTTAGACGATTTCGTCTTAAATATCAAATTTTTGGAAAGCTAGATTGGATTTAAAATCAATTCTGAATAGAAGTCTTGAGAATTGAATGTCATCGGATACGACCAGAGATGTGCTTTATTTCAAATAAATCCATTTCAAATGGAAATGCAAAATGCAAAATGGGTATTTTCCATTTTGCATTTTAAATGCTTTTCTAAGAACCATTTTGCATTTTGCATTTTAAATGCTTTTCTCAATGCATTTTCCATTTTAAATGCTTTTTTGAAACATTCTTCCTACTTTCTCCACTGATATTTTTTTCATAAGCCCCAAATATCAGTCGTTCCTCAACCTCGCTATGAGAGATAATTTACATTTGTCAAGTTGCTCCCTGGTAGGAGCCCTGGCAATTGAGTGATACCATTACAAAAAATACTGATTCAAATACTGAACATGGGGCCACGCAATGACGCTGTAATATTAAATGTTAGATAGCAGTTTCTATGTTTTTACGTTGGCAACATTAGTCCCACGCAAATTTTTTGTGGTTTCATAATCTGTAGTCGTGGTGTTTTTGGATTTACCATAATGTAATATGTTTGTTCTATATTGATGTCCATTATTAAATGACAAAATTGTTTAAAAAATATATAATTATTTTGATTGTTTGACCTGAGAAACCATTTTGCATTTTCAATGCATTTTGAAAATAGGTATTTTGCATTTTGCATTTGAAATGCTTTTCTAAAAACCATTTTGCATTTTGCATTTTCAAATGGAAAAGTTTTGACCCATTTCCATTTTGCATTTCAAATGGTTTTGGGTACCCATTTTGCACATCTCTGGATACGACTCGTGAAGATGATATCATCACAAATTGAGAAGATAAACATTGTGATTTTGAAGTGTTGATTTAAGAAGCCAATTACTTAGATTCTCAGTGTACATATTTACTACATATCTGCAAAGATACCCAGTGAGTACAATTTTAGTACGTTTGATTGAAAAGTCCCGGGATAGTAACTTCAAAAAAATGTTTTTATAAAATATTATATACAATCGATTTTCTATATAAATAAAAATATAAATGTTCGTTTGTTCAAAATCTTAAATCTCCGAAAGTTCTACACCAATTGATTTGAAATTTTGACACATTTTGCATTCGAATACGCTTGTGTCTCTTTTCGTAATCTGTTGGACGTAAAAGCAACACGCGCTATTGTTTCTCTATCTGCACCGATAAACTGAGCCACAGAAACGCGTGGCAGGGTACAGCTAGTTTAAAAATAAAATTATTGCTACGATTGAGAATTGAACCCCGATCAACTGCTTGGAAGGCAACTATGCTGAACATTACACCACCAACTATTGTAAAGACGGCAGCATAAATTCTGTATAGGTAAGTACTGAAAATAATAAGAACTGTGTGTTGTCCAGTTTTAGAATATTAACTACTAAAATCTCATCACAGTCGAAAATATACTGTTTATAATATATTGTTCAAGAAATATCTAGATGGCGTATATAAAAAAAATAAAGTTATATTAACTAAGTTATTTTGCCTTTTTAATTTAATAAAATACTGATTTATTAAAATCCTGTTAATAACGTGATGGCACGCCATTTCCTAACAAACTCTCAATACATTCAGAATATATCTGAATACGTGTTCACGCAGCTGCGCTTATCGTAATAAATATAAAGACGAAATGCGAAAATATCAGAATTTTTAAAAACACTTGTTCCGACATCCCCATAACGTATTCGTGTTTTACCGATAGTTTCTTATGAAACCTGTGAATTCATTCGTTAAAGGTCTGCAGTCCCGTTTTTAACAGGATTAAGAATAGTTTGAATAGGTTTTTAATAAATTATCAATATTTTATATCAGTCAGTTTTCTCCGTGCATCGGATGAAAGACAGTTCACAAAGTTCTCCAAATCTCATTAAAAAAATTGCGTTGTAATTGTGTTGGTAGGTATGTACCAGATATACGTTGTTTTAGCATGTTTTTGAAGAGACGCTGAATTTCTAAATTTATTTTCCAGACATGAATTTTATGGCCTTTGAAACATAATGTTCATTTCTAAGTGTCAAAAGGTAAGATTAATGATGTTCACGAGTATGAAATAAAATATAATTCTGCCATCGTGGTAATAATTCTACAAATTCGCCTTCAAAAGAAGTATCAATCTGTCTTTGCTTAATTAAGGTTAATGTTTTTACGCTTTTTTAATTAACCCTATTCCTTCCTGGATGAGCTAAATAATAATATAATAAAATTAATTATTTTCTGTAGGTACATTTTAATAATTAAAACTTTATCAGAAAATGAAATCTTTGCGTGTTGACACGACAGTAGAAGCAATACAAAAGAATGTCTGAAAAGCATTTGTAGAAGGATAATTTTCATACAAACACACTTTATCCCTTTTCATTAATGTACTTGACTTTTTTGACTTAGTGCCTGCGCACACTTTTCTTTAACGACATTACGAAATGAAAGTATCCCGAAACTTCGTGTTCTAGCTTTAAGTTTGCATTCGAAATTTCGCAGGAGATTCGCAAGTGTTGGTGTTTTAACTCTGACTAAATAAGCTACCGGGCAAACCCTGCCCTCTTCTGAGAATTCAACATGTTAAATACAATGAGCCACTTGTTTACTACAATACACGTACTTTTCATAAAGTAAACAAGAATCGTGGCACTTCATGCAAAAGTCTTACAAAATATATTTGATTACCTTTCTTTACTGAACTGGTGGTTTATCGCTTTTTAGTTGTGGATACAATTTACTTGATGTTTAATTTCAGTTATTTATCCAGGAGATTTCTTGAAACTACGTTTCCTGTTATTCAGTGTACTACGGCACTTCATTCAAAGTTTCGGAAAAATATGTGATTATCATAATTTTTGAACTGATCGTTTGTCACTTTTCAGTCGGTGGATGCATTTTTACTTAGTATTTTACTGCATTCATAAAACTAAGAGCTTCTTGGAACCACGTTCCCGGATTCCCAGTGTACTATGCTTCTACTACTGTATTTATATTTGAACTTGACCATTGCACGTCATCATCCTTGTTGCCCGGGGCGAATTACGAGACGAAGTTTACTTCTTAATCTTATGATCTCCAGCCTAGTTTACCACACATTAAAATTTTTATACATTTTGTATCATTTGCCAGAAAGATCACAATTTGGTTGAGTGTCAGTCTGGCATAATTTAAAAGATAAGCGTTATTACTACGACATGTGAACATTGTGAACTAGTTGGGAATTGCTGCATTTCCGCTGTAAATGTTTGTTTCAGGCATTGTCTAACTGTCGGCTTGACAATGCCATAGGGAAGGGAAACGTCTGTCATGTTAAATTTATTAAAACATACGTACATACCTAACTAGATATCTTGTATACATTAAAGTGGAGTTAATGTGAACATAATACGGGGTGGCCGGGGGTAAAAAAACTTCGGGGGTGATTCTACATGATTTTAGAACTAAAAAAGATACCCTACCATCCATGTAGAATCACCTCCCGAAGTTAGTCCAATTTTCCCCTGGACAACCTATGGTCAACTATGATAAGTGCAAAGAAGCGATTTTTGTGGTAAGTATGTAATTTCATAAAGTTTTGTGTTTTTATATACAAATTGTCAACTGAACTAAATAAACTAGTCAAATTTAATCAGATTCTGTTTACAGATAAAAAAAATAACTATAAATTTCAAAGTGTTCTCTCGAGAAATGTCATTAAATAAATAAATAAATTATTTGCACTTATCATACATTAACCAAATACTACAGAAATATGACGACCTTCGTGGCAAAGTGATATATATTGGCTCTGGACCGAGGGTCACGGGGTCTAAAATTGAACACTGAATAAAATTTTTATTTAGAATGTATGTTTGCACTTCGTCCAAGAAACTATCGCTCTTTTAATACAACTGTTCGGAATAAAGGCGTTGTTTGCTAGATCACTAGATTTGAATAGGCAAACCATTCCAATATTCGTCCTCTTCTTCTTTTTCCCCATTTCTATCCACTTTGCTTCAGTGCATTCATGTAATTCCAACGTAAAAAAATCAACATTAAAAATAAAACAAATGACGTTGCGAGAGACGGGTATAAAAGTAGTTGATATTATTTATGAATGATTTCACTGCGCCGCTGAATCATCGTGTGATTAATTCGGTTTGTACTTTTATTGTATTTTATGAATCACATATCATTGTTGAGGTTCTCCTTACAAACGATCAATTAAGGGACTTAAAATATGATGGTAGCGCATTAAAGTTCATTGTGTAATTGTAGTAGCTTCATGTCAATTCAGTGACTTCGTGAACAGTTCCCGAGCCCCAGATCATTTTTGATAACAAATCAAATATCGTCTATCTACAAAGTCTCAAATGCCAAATTAAATTTATTGAAACCTTCTTCTTCCACCCTAAAAAAGGAAGAAGATAAAATTACTCGTATGTGTGTTTTGTCGTCTGGCAAATAGTAACACTACTCTTTACAACGTTTGAATGTCACGACACGGGTCATCATGACATGTCATTTAGAGGCACGTAAAAACTTGTTTTGCATTTTGCGAGGATTTTTTGCAAGAGGAAAAAGAATTAACTCGATTACTACAAAAGTGTTTGACTACTTTTAAGTAACTACATAATATATTATCACACTGAACTGGCGTGAATTCACGTCCCGTGTAAATATTTTTTGGTAAATTTACCCACTTGTTACGTTAGTCACGAGAGACGTTAATCATATGAAAATAGATGTTTTATGAACAATAGGAAAAAAACAGCTGTTTGAATTGTCAAACATAAATATTTTTTGCAAGAGTTTATGATGTGAAGGCTGCATAACTTAAAGGCTGATCATTTCTATTTTGATATCGAGTTACATCATAGCAAAAGCTAGTTTATATTATTTTCTATTTATTTATTGGGTTTATTCCATTGCACTGTTTCGGTATATCTTCCGTATTGAATTATTATTATTTTCTTACTAATTAATATCTCTATGTCTCTAATTTCTTTGGTTATGTTCATCTAAATGTTCCTTGTACCTAAAAAGTATTCAAGCATTGCATACCAAACTTAAGGCGATGCCATACCTAGTAATGCAAAATCATGTGTTTTTGGTTTGAAAATTTGGTCGCCTAGAAATGTTTCAGATGCTTTTATTAAGTCTTTTTATAAGCCCAGAAAAAAAATAATGTATAAGGCCTATGGAAACTGCTTTAAAGTTCAAAATCTCCTACTTACGAACCCATTTTCGGTTATGATTTTATTGTATAATGTGGAAAATTAAGTTATTTATAAAATGATCGAAAAAAAACTAAATATTTATGCCTGAACATCCACAAAATAAAATAAAAGGCAATGTTTGGCGGTGGCAATGATTTTAACGGTCGGGCTCTCGGAGCAGCCTGACGCGTTTTGGTCGGTCTCGTCTTTCTTCGACAATTACAAGGGAAATTTCCTATATTCCGCCCTTAAAAGTGTCAATAAATGTTCCTTACTGTATTTAAGTTGCTTAAGTGTACTAAAAACTAATTTTACTGTGACCAGTGTGGACGTATAACGACTTTAAGAAAAGGTGACAAATAATATTGTTAATCCTAAGATGTGTGAATTCCTGTGCCTATAATACGAGATCAGTGCTTTGAACATTCACCAGATGTGATCGTCCCTTCGGCCCTTGCCCCTTGCCCCTCGTCCACCCGCACCAATACTGCAAACCCCGCTGTCCGACGCATACAGTGCTTATTCAGTGCCGTTATAGAATGTGGGCCATATGACATTGCTTAGGCCACAGAATCATCGTTTCTCGGAATCTGCCCTGAACCCGCACAAGAAAAGAGTCATTTGGCGACTCATGCAACCCCTGCCGCAACCTCCGCTCCCCACCGCTCGTGCCCTTCCGCGCGTGGAATAATGACATCGGAAATGAAGGATGAAATCGGAATGAACCCGCGCTCTTTGGTTTGCTGTCTACATGGAGTGTTTTAAAACAATTATATAGTGATAAAATAACTATTTTTAGCAGTGGCGGCCGGTGGTCAAAATATATGGGGGTTCACCGGATTACAACATTAAGTCATAAAATAAATTAAATAAAGGTACGTACCTATTTATAAAGAAGTTCTATTCTCTGCTCCTTTTGTTTAGCGAAGACCTCTATCAATGCTTAACACTGATAGTGCGTTCAGTCTGTCCTGGCTCAACGTGTTTAAAAAAGATTTATTATTTTTAACGTTGAGAAACATCTTTGGCTTTCAACTGAGGTCATTCCAAAGGTCATGAATGGTGCACAAAAGTTTTAGTAATTTCACAGTCTCGGGAAAGTCTTCTAATAAACAAGTACTATAAAAAAATTGTAAAATTGATAAAGCGCCGTTAGCTTTTGAAAAATCTTTCACTTTTACTGAACTTTATTTAGGAAGTAATACGTTTTAAACGTCACATTGAAATCATGTTCTGGGAAATTTGACCTGTATCGATTTTTATTAAATAGCTCATTATGGTGTTTAACTTAGGCACGGTAGCCTGAATCCAATTGCATTCTGGTGTCAACTTTTCCTAAAACCTGTAAGCTCAAAACTTTTTGGAAATGTAAATGACAAGAATTATGTTTTTTGATTTTTTAAGAAAGGTGAGTTACATCAGTAACACCGCTGATTGTCCAAACTGAATCAAAATCGTAAATTAAACACGTAAAACAAAATAAACTATTCAATTGATCACATGTACAGAGCTACGAAGCTTTGTTATACATTGTTTTATGATCGAGTAAACTTCTTCGATCCAGATTTTCACTCTTGTTTTATTATCAGTTCAGATTTTAGGTGGACCGGCATTTTTTATTATCACTTTGTTTTCAAAACTCGACCTATTGTTCTTAATGTATTCCACATTCAAACTCATTCTTAATTTATACTTTGAACAAACACAAAAGTAATCATAAATTAGTATAACCTGCAATTGATATACCTTATTAATAATTGATATACAAGATCGATATAACCTGCAATTAAACTTAAAAACTTTCGCAGAGTAAGAACATTTTTTAATTCAACAGACCGTGCCCGGCAACGGCGAGTACCTACTGACTAAACTGATAATAAGTAATCTGACCATCACTCATCTCTTAATGACAAATTTTATCTTAAATGCTTGTATCGAAGAAGCGAAACATTCGCTGAAAATAGCAGATGGTAAATTGAAACCACGATATCGACAATAACATTAAACATACGCGTTTTAGTTTAACTTTCTACTGAATAAACCGTTCCTTCTGATGTGGTGGTAAAACCCCGAACGCCGTCCATGATATGGTATTATTTGCAAAGAATAGTATGAACTGGTATGTACCCACGCTTTCGACTGTTCCACAGAATATGCGACAAAGCAGTTAAATTTTGGATCGCAATCGAAAACGAACTGCTACGAACATAGGCACAAGTCAAAGTCGGTCTGCAAGTTAAGCGCGCTTAATAAGTAGGTACCTTTTGAATGAGATATTATAACCGAACCGAGTTTCGTATTGTGATTAGTCATGTCGGAAATCTTATTGGTTGTTCGGCGCTCGGGAGCACATATTAGCTGGCCGCCACTGATTTTTAGTGGTAGTTTATTTGTTAAGTTAAATGTTATATTAAGTGTATAAATATGTATTATTTGTTTTATGTGTGTAACGATATGATAAGTTGTATAATTAAGATGTTTAAGTAGTACTTGGAAGGGAATGGCCGACAAAGATGTCGATGAGGTTCGCTATCCATCACATCGCCAACCCTTCGGTGGCGCAAAGAGGAGGACGGAACGTGATCAATGTCGAATTGGTACATGGAACATTAGAGGAGGAATGGAAAGAAAGATGAACGAACTGTGTGATACTATGGTGAGCAAATGTTTGGACGTACTTTGTATAACAGAGAGTATGAAAAAAGGTAGCGGTACAATGCAGCATAATGATAGGCTCGTCATTTGGTCTGGGAGACCAGATACGGAGAGGGCTTGTCAAGGTGTTGCAGCGCTACTGTCTCCCAGAATGATTGAATGTATGTTGCAGTATGAATGTGTAAGTCCGAGAATAATGTGGATCAGATTTAAAATCGGTTTGACAAGGGTGTTTCTTGTTATTTGCTACGCCCCTGTTAATTCTGAAAGCGATGAAGTGAAAGATGATTTTTGGACTGGTGTGAATGTTGTAATGAGACTAAAAAATATGAACGAAAGGATTATAATGGCAGGCGATTTGAATGGGTGGGTGGGAATTAGACGTGACGGATTTGATTCGGTCTTAGGTATGTTTGGGGATAAAAGAACGAATGACAACGGGAACAGAATGCTTGAAGTATGTTTAGAGTGGAACCTGTTTGTGTCGAATACTTTCTTCGATCATAAAGGTATCCACCAATATACGTGGGAAAGAGGAAATGAGAGGTCAATTATTGATTTTGTAGTAATTGACTCTAGGTTGAGAGCTGTTACCGAGGACACAAGAGTTTTCAGAGGGGCTGAGGTCGAAACTGACCACTTTCTTGTAGTGTCGAGAGTAAACCTCTTTCGCGGTTGGCGCTCTAAAGTGAAAACGGTACCAACTCCGACAAGAGTCAAAATAGAAAAACTGCAAAACGATAATGTGAGAAGTAAGTATGTGAATTGTGCAGAGATAAGATTGAATGCGAAGGAAATGGATGGTCTAAGCATAGACGAAACATGGAACCACATAAAAGTGTGTCTTTGTGAATCTGCTAGGGAGGTTTGTGGAATAAGTACGCAAGGTAGGAAGAAAGGTGATGCATGGTGGGATGATGAGATTAAAGCACTGGTCTCAGAAAAGAAGAAAGCATGGTTGTGTCTGATTGCGGCTGGCAGTGCTTCCAGCGAAGAGAAGTATCGAGCGAAAGAAGTATATAAGGAATGTAAGAAAAAAGTAAGAGTTGGAGTGAAAGAACGAAAGAAACGCCTGGAAGAGGAAGAAGGAATGAAAATGACAAACCATTTCCAAGAAAACATTAAGTTGTTTTGGAAAGAAGTCAAAAGGTCCCGGAGTGGCCCAGAAAACGGAAGCATGAAAGTGATAAAATCAAAAGATGGAAAAATGTTGACGAATGAGGAAAAAATAAAAGAGAGATGGATGAATTATTTCTAGGAAGTCTTCGAAAGCGAAGTGAGTGACAGTGATTCCAGTGGCAAATCAGATATGAATGACGATGGAGTGAATGTTACCGAAATTAGCATGGATGAGATAGAAAGCTCGATTAAATGTATGAAGAATGGTAAGGCTGTTGGGTTTGACAATATTGCTGCTGAATATTTTAAAGGAGGTAGCCGTGTAATTCTCACATGGTTGTGCAATCTTTTTAACCAATGTTTAAAGGAAGGTTACACGCCTTTAGATTGGAGAAGGGCTGTGATCATGCCATTATACAAAGGTAAAGGGTCACGTATGGAATGTGGGAATCATAGGGCTATTAGCCTGCTTAGTTCAGTTGGCAAGCTGTATGGTAGAATTTTGATTGAAAGAGTAAGAAAGGAAACAAAGGATAAAATATGGGATGTGCAAGGTGCTTTTATGAGTGGAAGGGGGTGCATGGACCAGATCTTCTCATTGCGTATGCTCACTGAGAAGTTTCTGGCAAAAAACCAGAAACTTTTCTGTGCCTTTGTAGATTTACAAAAAGCATACGACCGAGTCGACAGGAAAAAGCTATGGAAGGTGTTGTCCAAGTATGGAGTGAATACGAATCTGATTCAGGCAATTGCGTCTCTGTATGAGGGAAGCGTTGCATGTGTTAGGGTAAACGGTGGTTTTACGGGGTGGTTTAATATCACAAAAGGTGTTAAACAAGGCTGCGTAATGTCACCGTGGTTATTCAATCTATACATGGATAATTGTATGCAAGAATTGAAAGAGGTGGGATTGGGCGCGAATTTGAATAATTTGAAAGTATGTTGCCTGTTGTATGCTGATGATGCGGTGCTGATTGCTAATAGTATAGATGATCTACAGTCTCTCGTGTCTAGGATGAACGAAGTATGCATGAAGAATGAGTTAATGATGAATGTAAGTAAGTCTAAAGTAATGGTGTTTGAAAGAGAGAGTACGAAAACAGTGTGCAATATAATTGTGAATGGGGAATACTTGGAGCAGGTGGATGAGTTTGTGTATTTAGGAAGTATGTTTACGAGAGATGGGAAGGCTGACAGAGATATCGAAAGAAGGGTAAATGCAGGTAATTCCGCTAATGGAGGACTAAACGCCGTAGGCGCTAACAAAAAATTGTCCAAAGAAGCGAAGTTAGCAGTCCACAACGGAGTGCTGGTACCTACCTTGATGTATGGAAGTGAGGCATGGAACTGGCAAAGAAAGGATGAAAGTAGATTAAATGCTGTTGAAATGAGATCCCTGAGGCGTATGTGTGGTAAAACCATGTTTGATCGTGTGAGGAATGTGGAGATCCGCAAAGAGTGCAAGGCTGATGTAAGCGTAATGAGTAAGATTAAGAAAGGGACGCTTAGATGGTTTGGGCATGTAGAGCGAATGAGCGAAGATAGGAGTGTAAGGAGGATATATGATGCAAATGTGAATGGTAGCAGAAGTCGGGGACGCCCGAGGAAGACATGGCACGATCAAGTGAATCAGATACTAGAGTCGGGCCATGTCAAGAGTCAGAATAATGGAAGAGTATGTATGAGACGATGTATGAATGTGAATGAGGCAAGGAGTGTGTGCCAAGACCGAGTTGTTTGGCGGTCCGTCCTCTCTGCCTACCCCTGCGGGGAAACGGCGTGATGGTTAGTTAGTTAGTTAGTTAGTTTGGCCATGTTTTTTTTCTTGCATAAATCAAAAGAGGCGGATGGTGTTAAGCGGGAAATTAAACCTTATCACCATATACGTAAAGGTTGTTATTGATTGCAGCTCAATTTAAAATATTACACGACGTAGTGCATCGCCTTAACTAAAAATAAAACAGCACCCATTATGTGTCATAAAAGTTTAAAAAAAAAGTTTAATGTGTGAATGTATGCATAAAACTTAATCGATCAACATTTTGTTTCAATTTCACAACATTTAATCGAAAGTTTAAATACGGTTGAAATCTCTTTGGTTTTATGTTCGAATTTGAAACGATACTTTTATTATTATCGATATTACCGCGTTATATCTACATAATTATTTTTGTTATTGCCTTTCTTATCGCTTCTTTTAACTGTACACCCGTTCGCAACAAATACAAGGAACATTTAATTTAATATTAAACACAGCGATAACATCGATAAGTAGTTTCCTACAGCAGACACTGCATATTCACATTAAATTACTCATTTTAAATTAGCAACTTAAAGTCGAGTCACTCGAAAGTTATTATTGTTTTATTATTTTTTTTCGATGTTTTCGTAAGTTGTGATTACATTATTGTTTTTTTGTGTAATCATTTTGTGGGCCAAAATGTTATTCATAAAAACTTTCAGTTGTCCCTGAATATCAAAAAGATATAAGATTCCCTGTTTTTTTGGTTTGGTCGTCCATTATTTGTGTATATTAAACAATACATGTAAACCAGGATCAACAAATGTTTTGTAATTAATAAAATTGCCAAATACGCACTTCTACGTATCCCTTCAGATCACATAATGTGGTCGTAATTTTACTAGAGTTTAATTATTCGTAATACTGCGTATGCCATTTAAACTTTCGAATCAAAACAATGGCAGTCCATTTGAGAATTTGAACAACCGTATTTAGTTCCGGCTATTATTTTACCGTACCTAAATCCTATTATGTCTACCTGCCTTCGCAATAATGCACGCACGACCGATATTCTCCACATCGATATCATTAAGTTGTTAAATGAACCTGGGTTCATATCGACCAAAGAACGCTACATATAACTGTTAAATGGTGGAGTATATTTATATTTATGTAATCAGTCGTTCAATTCCGTTTCTTGTTCGTCGCACGCTAGCACTATAAGGCTAGCGCCACACTTGACGGAAATTCCGTCGCGGAAATTCCGCTGGAGTCAATCCGTTACCATACGTTGCAGCCACACTGAATATTCAGTGGCGGATTATCAGTCGACTGCCAACGCTTATACAGCGTGGTCGTAATGAATCCGATAGAAGTGATAGCTATTTATGAGGCATTAGAAGAAGAAAGAAAAAGAAAGCGTAAATATTGGGTTCATCCTATAAATACTCTTCGACTAGAAATTGGGCAATTTCATACCTTGTATATGCAACTAAGAAATTATCCAGATAAAGTATTCGAATATTATCGAATGTCCATACAATCATTTGATGTATTGCTGAATTTAACGAAGGACTATATTACCAAGCAAAATACAAAACTTAGAACGGCTATATCTCTCCCAAAGGCAAACTCTATTTTGCACTTCGATAATAAATCTTTCAGTGTCGAACATCCTGTGCGTTCGTCGTCGCCGCGTGTTATCCGCCGAATGTGGCGCGATGCATACAAATACTTGGAATGCGACTTTGCCGATCTTCCGCCGACGGAAGATCGGTGCGCGGAGGACGGAACAGACGCGAGTGTCGGCGGTCCGCCACGGAGCGACCGATTGTCCGCGACGGAACGACCGATCTTCCGCGTAGTGTGCCCGCTATTTGTGACCTATAGTATCAAAGTGTGACATCTCCATTTTTGGCTAAAATGAGATAATGATGCAGTTTTGTAGCCATTTTATTGTTGATTATAGCTTTTGCCACAGAATCTGACTTTTCCTTTCAAATTTCTACATAATTTGAGTTAAAAATTGAGGTTATTATCAAAAAATGACATATCCCTCGCTTATTAGTTTCAAATAATGACAGATCCACTTCAACCAATAGGGAGTCGCCATCTTGTCACGTGATTGAGGGATTTAACTGCCATTTCTGTCTTGTGTATCCAGCTGTGAGTGTCGGTTGACAGTTTTTCGGTATTTTAGTAAGTTTTAAAAAGTTTTAAGATAAAAAACAATGGAACGTGTTGTTCCAGAGAAAGCAAGGAATAGAAAAAAACAGCCAGAAAAGTGGAAAAGATCCAGGGAAGTGAAAAAAAGGTAAGTTTTGTTCTCAACTGTCAAGATCACTCATGGTTCATGCAGTTTTGCAAAGGGCGTGCGAGAGTTAATTTTATTTTTCACACACGAATTTTTTTATGTATTTTACACCTGTCTCTAGAAACATCAATTTCACTTTAATCAACTATTTCATTGGCAACTCAGATTAATAAGTGAAATGTAGGTATTTTAGATACCTCTCTAGTAAATATGTATGGGTATAAATAATTATTCAATATAAATTTATTTTTCATGTAAAATTAAAATATCCCATTTCTTTTTGTTCAAGATATTCTGCATCAACATTGCCGTTTGCGCCAAAATGCCAACACAATTCAAAGGCATTTCAATGCATGTCATTGACAATAGTAGACATACAACAATTTCACAAGAAATTTTATTTGTTGTCTAACAAAATTTATCAGGACAATTACTTGTTAAAATATTGTTTACCGAAATCGGTAATTAGGAGAAGAGGAAACAGCGAAACAGATAGCAACAAAAGGAAAAAGAAGTCTCTTTCAATAACCTATAATGTACGTAAAACAACTACTATGACTACGGTACCCGTATGCAGAAACACATTTTTTGATATTTTACATATCAACAAAATGCCTGTGATTGGCGTCACTAAAAGATACTTTAACTCTGGCACTCCTCCCATTGAGAAACGGGGAGGTGATAAAAATCACATAAAATTTGCCGACCGCAAAAATGCTGCAATAGAATTTATTAAAAAACTTATTCCTCTTGAAATTCATTACTGTCGTAGCAAAACAAAATCACGGCAATATTTATCTTGCTAACTTAATATCAGCAAATTAAGTCAAATGTTTAATGCTCAAGCATTATCGAATTGCATCGTAAAGGCTTCGTATTTCCGAAAAATATTTAATTCTGAGTTCAATATTGGTTTTGGAACTCCACGGACAGATCAGTGCTCCAAATGCTTGGAACTTGAAGAAAAAATTAAGTATGAAGTAAATGCATCAATGAAAAATAATTTAATAATAGAAAAACGTGTGCATAAAATTCGGGCAAAGGCATTCTTTACAATGTTGGAAGAAGAAAAAGAGGGCATGGCAACAATTTCTTTTGATTGCCAAAAGAACCAACCACTGCCGAAAGTTGCCGATCAAGCAGCTTACTATTCACGCCAATTATATACATATAATTTTACAGCAGTTATTGGTACTTCCCATTCTAAATTCACTAACGTGCACATATATGCTTGGACAGAAGATCAGTACGCAAAAGGATCAAATGAAATCGCAAGTTCATTATTCCATCTTCTTTCTAAAATTAATTTTGATGGAATCAACACTATTCGACTAATGGCAGATGAATGCGGAGGACAAAATAAAAACTCTGTTCTCATAGGAATGTGCATGAAGTGGTTGGAAAACAGAGGTGATGTTGTAAAAAGAATTGAAATAATTTTTCCCGTCCCAGGCCATTCCTTTCTACCATCTGACAGAATTTTGCTGGAATAGAGAAAAAAATAAAGAAGAAAGAAGTAATTGTCAATCCTGAAGAGTATTACGATATATTTAAGGAACATGGAAAAGTATATAATCTTGGAACTGACGTGAAAGTCTTTGACTGGAAGTCTGCTGTTCTGGAGGTTTTGAAACCTCCAGGCAAATGGCATTTTAAATTTGCTCCTTCGAAAAGATTTCTTTTAACCAAAAAACCATCAGGCGTCATAACAGTTGCTGGAGAAGCTCACTATAGAGTAGATTTGTGTTCTTCAAAGAAAATTTTCAAAACAAATTTATCTGCAGTACAAATTAACCCCAAAGAGTTAAATTGTGGAACAAATGTAAAAATGGTTAAAATTAAGGATGTTGATTATCTTTTAAAAAAACATTATGGCAACAACTGGAGAGCTTTTGGTTGCTTACAATATTATAAAAATGTTATCGAAAGGTATGAAGAAAATCAGAGAGAATCCGAGAATATTGAAAATGTGGAAGTTAGCGAAGAAGATTGTGAACCTATCGTGGAAATTAATGACCTTATAATATGATTTGTAATTAAATACGTATCCTTTGTACAAGCACCAATTACTAATTTACGAGTCTATTTTAATTTCGTGTTTATCATTTGAATAATAGTGTATTTTTAAAACTGTCATTGCTTTCATTGGAATTTTTTTATTTTTAAATTGTTTATTGAAAATTAAGATAATAAACTTGTGATTGTACTGACACTCTTTCGAGAATGGTGTTTGTACTTTTTTTTAAAAATATAATGAATATTTTTTGTTTACCTCATGAAAATAAAGTACTTATTTTAACAAAAATATGTATAATTTTGCTAGTTTGTTACGTACACCCATGGCTTCAAAAAAATGGCGGACCTACATAAGTTGGCTGCAGAGTATGACAAATCCAGTATCATGAGTTTCAAAGTATGACAAATCCATACATTATTTTCAAAATGTGACACATCCAAACTAAAAAGTTAAATAAAAATGAAAATAAGCATTATACAAAAGAACTTACTTCATAAAATTAAATATTTAACTATGTTTATTGGAAATACGTTGAAAAATGGTTAAACATCGTCAATATTAATAGTTAAATATGTTTCCATGATTATCTCAAAACTGTAAAAATGGAGATGTCACACTTTGAAACTATAGGTCACATTTGTAATTTATATGCAATTACATGTATTGGCGTTCCGTCGCGGAAGTTAAGCGACGGAATTTCCGTCAAGTGTGGCGCTAGCCTAAGACCTTAGCTTCTTTCTTGATATACTATACCTTCCTCTATAGTTCCTCTATAGTGTATGCGTTCCTCTATAGTGTATACATTCCTCGATTGTATGCATTACTCTAAAGTGTTTGCGTTCCTCAATAACGCAAGCATTCCTCTATAGTGTATACATTCCTCCATAGTGTATGCATCCTCGATAGTGTATGCATTCTTGTATAGTGTATGTATTTTATATATTGTATACATTCCTCTATAGTGTATACATATCTCTGGAGTCTATGAATTCTTCTATATTTTGTGCATTCTTCTATATTTTATGCATTCATCTATAATTGTTTGCATTCCTCTATGGCGTATCCATTCCTTGATAGTGTATTATATCTACAAATGGCAAATCGTTACAAATTGAATCAATTTGTGGGAAAACGACGATTATTATAGACATATCGGGAAATCAATGAATGCACGAAATCATGCATTACTGATAATCGACTAATTTTAATGAGAACCCACGTGCTACTTTCTACGATGACACGATTTTGAAAGGACTGTGTGTTTTTTTTTAAAACATATTTTCATTATTTACTAGTAGTTACTTATTACCCGACTTTTCCCGATTTTCAAAACCATATTTTTGTTTTAGAACAATTGAAAAATGTGTATTTACAATTTAGGTGTTTTTTTTCTTATTTGATAGTAAGTTTAATTAATATTTAGAAACTTCGTAACTTGCGTAACTCCATTGCAAGTTGAAAATAGTGTTGACCGTGAAATCAAGGACATGCCGTACATATTTAATGACACCAGAGCTAACGTTCATGTGTTTATGTTGCTTTAGAAAACAGTTTTCTGGTTTATCTTTAAAATTATTTATTATCAGTGGTCGATGGTTGATCGATGTTTGCTGTAATATATATATATTTTTTTAACTCGTAGTTTAGTTTTTTTTTAAATTTAGGTATCATAAGTTCACTGTGTCATATTTCGGTTTAGTCAAACTACAATAATAATAGATTTGTTTTAATTTAAGTGTACGTGTGCTTGAAATCTGTTCAAATGAATATAGCCTAGCATAATATAATGCAATGAATGCCGCCTTCAATATTAAAAAGTTATTTTACTTTATTTCACATTATTCCCTACATAAATGAAAGTTTTATGGTTTATGTCCGAGTCGGTACGCAAATTACGCCATTTGGCAATCTTTCAAATAAAACCGTTTACTTAGAATACAAATACAAACTGTATGCTTTATGGCGTATTCATAACCGTATTACAACTGACCAATTCCCCATCGCATGACTAAAAATCTGCTCGTGCATCAGATGTTTTATTTTGTACAAGTTGTTAAATTTGGAACCCTGCCAACCTTTTGCAAGAAGGTCAATAAATAGAAAAAACAGTATTAACTGAATGTCAAACGTGTACTAATTTTGGGCTCTTAGACGCTGCGTTAGTTCTTTGGAGCACCTTTTGTTCAAATAGCTGTAGAAAAAACTTACGATTCTGTAGGATTGCACTGTTTGCATAATTATCCAAAGAGCTTAATATCTTAATAATTTTATTCCCGTGTTTACATGATTGAGTCACAGTTTCATTCGTTTATTTTTTTTATTTCCGGAAAAAAATTCTCCTCAGAGGAAATAACTAATTACAGATTCTAGTTTCCAATCACTTTCATCGTTATTTTTTTTAAATGTCAAGTGAAATTTAAGCGATTGCCACTTTCCAGTAATTGGAATATTCGTCGCAGGCAAGTTCGCTATTGGATGATTTATTTACCGAACCAATATTACCTACATCCTGCACTTCTTGTATTGAAAATTTATTGTAGGTACTTGCAATCATCATCATCATCATGGCACAATATCCCAAGGCGAAGTTTGACCTCCAAAAATGTTCTTCGCCGGTTCCAGTTCATAACCATCCGTCTCAATTCCTCAGGACTCAGGAACTTCCAATCTGTTTCAATCTTCCTCTCCGCTTCTCAATCGCTTCCACTGGGAATACCAACTTGAAAATTCAAAATGAAATTCTTTCCAGGCGTGTCAGTTCTTCGCAGTCTTTGGAACCTACAATAACTTAAAACTAGTAGTTCTGTTAATGGTGGACTTAGCGTAATGTTGATTACTCCGACTTCACAGCTTGCAATGGTCATGCGCTCTGGCAGAATAAAAAGGTACTACCCACAGACATAGGAATTAATAGACGAGAATGGCGAGGGGTAAAATCAACTGTTGAAGAACGAAGGGGGTGAAGCTGACTGTGATTCGTCAATAAATCAATCTGACAGTAAATAGGCATCTCGCATTATAATATCACCATTTACTTCTTAAAAGTAAAATCTGCTTTTGAATGAATAGACATTTTTACATGGGAGCGCAAATTACTCGCCACGTTATGAACAAATTTGCGAAGTCCAAATTCGGCTAAAAAATTCGGTTCTATTTTCAGAGTCGAATATTTCGTTTAAGTATTTTTTTTTTTTTATTTATTATTTAACATTATAAATGATAACAATATGCAGACTTATAAATAATTTGTTCATTATTATTCTATTTCTCCATAAGTTGAGCTCCAGGAGCTCGTGTTTATGGGAGGAGTCTTTACATTTAGTTCTAATGATTTTTTAAACAATAATCAAAAACTTTTGAAATAAATACAAACATAATATTAACATAGGTACACAAATTAGAAAATTGTTTTTTTAAAGATAATTAAAATAATTCATCTTTTTACAGATTAAGTAAGCGTGAGGAAATTAAGGGTACAATATATCAAGAAAAATTTAGAAAAGTAGTTTTTTTTAAAGACAATCAAATTAATATATATTTTTTACAGATTGAGTAAGTGTAAGAAAATTAGGGGTACAATATATCATTATCCAATTTTAGGGACTTAATTAACTTTTTGAATTGTTCATAATTCACAGTTTCGGTTACACTAATTTTATTTTTGGACAATAATATATTGTACCATCTCACACCTAAATACGAATAGTGGTGCTGAGCCGTGGTCGTTCTAAGCATAGGAATGGCTATTAAGCCATTTGTTTTGAATCTATTGCTTATGCTATCTGAGGGGTGAATTTTATAAATAAATGAATATTAGTTAATAAATAATATTAATAATAATCTTAACTAATATTTATTTAAAATAATAAATAAATATTAGTTAAGACACTTTTATAAATGTTCATAATTTACTTCCCAGCAACCAACCAGCTTTGTGTTTCGCGTCCAGACGTTTCTCGATGTGATAGTATATTATGTTTCTACAACTGATCCATATTATACGATGTGAATATGCTTAAAATAAAGTAAAATAATGCTTATATATGGAATGTAATACGACAATTGGGTTTATTCTCTTTTTCACATCTATTTTTACAAGTTTTCATAGCACAAGTCAACATTTTGCCGTGTTATTTCGTAAAATGAACCGATGATGCCTCGACCATAGTTCGCACAAGAATGATGACGTCATGTTTTCAAATTTCACTTGAGGCCATACGCGAGCACAGCCGGCTCCAATGGAACCGGTATGGGGAGTGGGGATAATACGCTTTTAATCACTTAGGGCAGGTCTACTAATATTCATATGTCTATGGTACTACCAAACACGCCTGCCTTCTTGATGAGATCGACCGGACCCGAATATTCAAACAAATTTACAGACCGACGAAATGCAAAGTGGTCGAGTCAAAGCCGGTCAAATTTTCAAATACAATGTCGTATGCTTATTTCACTTATACACTCGAGCGATAGCTCCCCAAGTTTGAATAGCTGTAGGTACCTAGGTGACTTTTATGAATTGTAATTTAATTTAAGAACCCACGAAGGGCTGAACGTGGGCATGTAGTGCAAATTAAGAAAGGGGTGTAAGATTTATGTGACGCAAATGTGAATGGTACAAGAAATCGGGGATGCCCGAGGAAGACATGACATCGAGTAAACCGGATAGTTGAGTTGGGCCATGTCAAGAGTCAGAATAATAGAATAGAGTATGTATGAGACGACGTATTATGTGAAACGGTTGCGTGGTCTCTTTCATACAAAACTTAAATTTAGATTTGAGGTCACAATACCCAACCAAACTGAATAACTGTTTTTTTTAAACAAACGTGAAGCAAAAATCTAGTACGGATGTGTGTAACTTTATTTATATGTGTTTCAAATTATAAAATATGGACAATTAATAACGCATTAATTATTTTTAGACGCCAAAAAAATTACATTTGTTTCTAAGTTAAAAATTATATTTTTTTAATGACTTAACTATAGACATTTCCAGTAGATACGCGGAGAAAAATTAGTATTCCTAATTTATTAAGAATCTCTTCAAATTATTCGTAATCCGGTTAAATGCGAGATGGCAGACCCTTAACGAATGAATTGATAGGTTTCCTAATAAACTTTTAGCAAAATACGAATGTATTAATTTTTAATATAAGTGTGTTTGTTGGAAGTGACTTGCCAGGTAAGTATGTTTTGGTATCATTTCTAAATAACAAATGTAGATCCTAGGAAATAAATTGTACAGCGCCCTTGAGGTGATTTTTCACAAAAACGGCGCTCTACAAATTATCCAATTATTATTATTATTATTATTATTATCACGATGTCGGAACACGCGTCCATAAAATTCAAACATCCTAATTTTTCAGAATTTCGTCATCGTGTATTACTAAGTTAGTACGTAAGTTACTCCTAAACACATCATGTAAACCTACAAATAGCTGTAATTTTTTGTTTTTGTTTCTTGTATTTGTATGACTTGTTGCATAGCTTTTATCAAATGTAATTTTTTTTGTAACTTTTAAAGTATCTGTCAAATTAAAATTATGTATACTACCAACCATGTAAAAGCCCTCTGGGCGTTAAATAAATAAATAAAAATAATCATTTCGCAGTACTCATTTTTCTCCGCGTAAACGCGCCTGAAAATCTACCGTTCGAGTATATTGTGCAAGCTGTAGACATTCAACACGTGAATGATTAATTGATTAAAAATGACAGAATATAATTGAAATAATTAATACTGAGTACCTGGGGTTATGTTGATTTGGCTGAAATTATAACGGTTTTGCCAGCTACCCTTAATATACGTGTGGCTAAACTGGTTGATTAAAGGTCGAAACACATTATTAAAACCCGACGCGACCCGATGAAACGCGATGCGTGTTGAGTCGAATCAAATGTATTGTTTTCTTATGACCAGAAACACACTATGAACATCCGACGCGACGCCATGTCGGATGTTCATAGTGTGTTTCTGGTCATAAGAAAACAATACATTTGATTCGACTCAACACGCATCGCGTTTCATCGGGTCGCGTCGGGTTTTAATAATGTGTTCCCGCCTTAATTGTTGTTTAAAATTCGTCCACGCGTGTCGTTGTAGCGCTTCATTATAGCACGTGTCGCGTGTAAATTATTCACGCGAATAAATAACACCCCGCGTTTCAAATTCAACAAAATTAGTATTTATTCTTATTGTTTGTTCAGCCGAATGTGTTTGCTTTTCAAATTTATTGTCGAGAAACGAAGTCCTATTATGTATTTATGTAATATCCTCTTTCTTGTTCGTAATTATTCGTTTCAATGTGTAAGTTTCAAATAATCAAATTGGGAGCTAACATAATCATTAAAAAATTGTATCTCCAATTTTGGTTGAAAATGGGTTGTAAACTGAAATGTACCATAGATACCCTATATTTTTATAAGTTCAATATTACAACTCCTGAACCTATCGTCACAAAGATATACACGTATTAAATATGTATTGTAAATCTTCCAAGTAATGTTTTCATGAGCACAGATATTGTATCTTATTTACAATTATATTTATCTTTACGGTTAAGGACCATGCCAAAAGACTGTATGTACATAAGATACAGATACTGTAATATGTAACTTAAAACTTGTTTTTTATATCACATAATGTAGTGTTTCGACGTTTTCAAACCTTAAAGCGTTCTTAATGTTAAATGTAGATGCAAAATTTGAACTCTAAGCCATTGATAGGAACACTGGATAATAAGGACGTTCTCTACTAGACAATTAATTCGGTTCCCTTTTGTAACAGAATGCTTGGGAAATACAATCAAATCAACACTATCAATTTTACAGCTGTAAAATTGATATTCGAAGTCAAAATTTCTTTTAAAAAATCTCCTTAGGTGGTTCCTAGCGGTCTTGTGTCCCGACAATAGCCGAGTATAATTATACCAAACTACAGATATGAACTGCCGAATAGATAACTAGGTAATATCGCTTACTTTGCCTGTACATTAGTAATACCGCCCCAGATTAAATTAGATTAACGAACGTCAAACGATTCCGACTATTTCTAAAGGTTAAAGGCACCCATCGGAGACGGAAAGGTTAAGGGGACGGTATCAAATCTCGACTTCAGTACAGTTAGGTATTATTGCTACTTGTAAATGAATCGGTCGGCCGCTAGAACACCTGCGTCTTTTGAGTAGATAGGGGGATGATTGACACGGTTTTGATAAAATACGAAATAAAAATACACGTGCTTTATAAAATTTATATTTATTTACTAAATAATGGATACAACTTGACAGAATAAAAATCATACTAGCAAAATAATGGATATACAGTCACATCTTTTACGCCCTGGACCTTTTTTGACGTCTCAGTTTTTTACTCAAAGTCACATAGAATCTAATCGTGTTTTGACTTGGAAAAGATTTTTGGTTCATAAATTTGATTGTATGGTTTGTGTAATGACAATAACTGTTTTTTTTAATATAATATTACCAGAAAGCAATGGGTGTGAAAAAAGGGAAAACGTAAAATTAAGTTACGACAAATATTTTTTGATTATATATTTAGTGCGATAGAAATGGAAAAAAGTTTATTTGTAAATCATGAATGTAATTTGAAAATTTATTTCAATGTTTTTTTCGTACTCGGGAAAGAATATATTTTACAATTTTAACTTAGATATACAAAAAAGTAGAATGAAGTACATAAACTAAGAATAAAACACAGTCTAAGATAGATATAAAGAAGTTGATAAAAATTGATATAAAATTATCTAAATGTCTTGGTTAAAAATACTTTTTTCATGTTTTTAGCATAATATCCTCGAAAAGTGCCAAAACTTTGGCTTTCTTTGTGGTTAAGGCTATTAAAAAAGTTTTTTGTACATTGTATAAAATACACTATAATTCTTACTATGCATGTTACCGGTAATATATTATTTTATATTTATTTTCTCTCTCTCTCATATATATATTTATATATTTTTTTTTAAAATAATTTATTTATAATACTACTACCCGGAATTAGCCATCAACGAAATTCAGTGCATTTATCAATGGATCTGATAGACATTGTTCCCAATCTTAGCGACAGTTTGAAAGGAATCGGTAGAATCGTTGAAAGCACCTTCACACTAGTCTCGCAAAGTCCATCTCCAAACTCCGTAATCCAGATTTTGCACCAAATCGGCAGAAAACTCAAGAAATTCAAGCTGGATGCTGAAGTTATGACGTTAGATCCGAGTTCAATGCACATCCAAACTCCTTAATCCCGATTTTGAACCAAATCAGTAGAAAACTCGAGAAATTCAAAATGGATGCCAACATTATGTTTTTTGACGTTAGATCCGAGTTCAATGCACATCCAAACTCCCTAATCCCGATTTTGAACTAAATCGGCAGAGAACTGCAGAAATCCAAGATGGATGCTGAAATTATGCATTTTGACATTAGATCCGAGTTCAATGCACATCTAAACTCCCTAATCCCGATTTTGAACTAAATCGGTAGGGAACTGAAGAAATCCAAGATGGATGCTGAAATTATGCATTTTGACATTAGATCCGAGTTCAGTGCACATCCAAACTCCCTAATCCCGATTTTGAACTAAATCGGTAGAGAACTGGAGAAATTGATTGATGCCGAAATAATGCATTTTGAAATTAGATCCGAGTTCAAGCCACCACCTACTCCGTTTTTATTTGTAGAAAACGTGTCCATCGGAATGATGTATTTTGACAAACCTTATTCTTCTTTTCCTCCAGTGGAGCGGTCTCTTTCGGCGCTGTACGCGCGAGTCCCTTTATTATTTCCCATTTATGTGCCCCTTTATTATTTACGTATTGGTACCTGAAAAAGGTAAAAAAAAGTTGAGACCGTAAAACAAGTTTCAAATTATATATTACAAAATAAATAATATTTAATTTCCACTTACCCCTTGGCTATAGCACCAATCTCCTCCGGATTCCTATTAGAAATTTGAAAGTTGGCCGAGGACTGGAGAATAAACAAAACAAGCGTGCTCTCACTTCCGAATTCACCTCGAGACTGACAGTGACTAGCGGTGTTCGGTCAAGCCATGGACAATGATTTCATCCATAGGATTTTGTATGACGGAAAATAATTGAAATATTCGGGAAGTTTAATTGAATCACAACAAAAATCCATATATCTTAAAGTGTTTTTTATTTATTTAAAATGACCTGTATCATATTTACTTTGAGATGACCGATGGATTTTAAAAAAAAATCTCTCTGATAGGAGCTATTCTGCTTCCAGCGAAGGCATTTTTGAAGTTTTACGTAAAGTTGCAATGTGTATTTCATATAGAATAAAAAAGTTTACGATACAAAAAGTTCATTCACTGGTAACATAAGACATTTTTCTAACTACCCCTATAGAATTTTTAGATAAATTATTAGTGGTATTCCTTTTACTAGGTAAATACAAAGTGATGTTTAGCGCTATTTATGATACTTCCCCCTTAACAAGGAATCACATTTGCAAGATAGGGCCACTCCTCAGTCCTTATACAATAAAAACCAAGCGCATTCAAATACAGTAACGAAGTTGAAAGGAATTTATATAATGTAGTTCAACGTGTTACTGCAAACTGATCACGCAGTATTCAGCCAAGACATATTTATAAAGTTTCCACTTCTCAATATACATATAAAATAAGTAACGAAATGGAAACTATTAAATACAATTTTATTATATATAATAAAATTGTATTTAATAGTTTTAATCTAATCTGTTATGCAATACTATTGACCGAAGGTGTAAATAATTTTTCGCACCGACGATCACGACCTCTGTCAAACAGATCAACCGGGTCGTTAAATTTAAACGTCGAGTCGCGTCGGTTCATACATTATGCACGAAATAAAATATGACTGCGTAGTTTATAGTTAATAGATCATAATAATAAGGCATTAATAATGCCGTACGGCCGGAGTGACGTCCGAGTGACGTCACACATTGAAATGTGAACGTGTCGCGTGTGAAATATTGGAAATGCAATGTGCCAAACTTAATTAAATTACTGTACTTTTAACTGCAAAAGTTTCGGCAATTTAGCTGACCTGACGTATTTATTTATTTATTGGACAATTTGTATAGCGCCGCTTTTGTGAGATATCACCTCAGGGGCGCTTTACAGTTGATGCAGGTATTTCAAAAAATATAAATGTTACAAAAATAAAGTTAAGTTAAGTAAAATGAAGTACAGGAACAGGTGACACAAAGATAAAAGATGGAGACTCTTCAGCATGAATCCTGAGTCCACCGCGTCCACCAACAGTGCCAGCACGAGGTTCGTCATCCGTCCAGGTATGTGTCTGCTGCTAATAAAGCGCTGACACAATATCCTCTCACAGATACCAGACCTTGGCAGCACCGCTCTGACGTTCGACGAAGATAGAAGATGGAGACTCTACAGCAAGAATCAATATAAAATAAAGTATCAACTGAATTATTTTATTATGTTAAATAGTTGTGAGAAAATTAATTACTAACTTTCTTAATTTTGAACAGTACCATGTAATCAGGGGCTCTCCACTGTTAAATGCACAAAACGAATCATTTATGGTTTGGTATGTCCAATCTAGATGGACTAGCAAAATAAAACCTTTGCACATATTATGCGTTGAATGAACGCACACTTAACAAAAAATAAATATATGTTTTAATGTGGTTACCGCACAAGAGTCCCAATTGCTCCCAACCGTCTGGAGCCAGCGATATTATGGCATTCCCAATAATTGCAAAGTTATAGTATCTGGCTATTCAGATCTGGTCACCAAACATCGCTAAAGCCATCTCAAGCAACATTTCAATTCTGGATGCTGGACTTACACCAGGGCGATACTGAAAGTATCTTACACTCTGGAAGGCATTTCTAGTGTTCTTCTTCATTCTATGTGTACTACGATATTAAGAGGCTGTGTATAGAAAACCACATCAATAATCATACATAACTTGTTATTTTTTCTGGTATAATCAATTAGGAGTCAATGACGTTTTCATCTCATGACTAGAAAAAAATAGAGAAACTATTCATTAGATCCCATATTCATCATCGGCTTCTTGTAAGAAAATCTGTAAGTAGAATTTTTTAAACCTTATTTGCTGATAGTGTAATGCCTTTTTACAGTTGTTGCCCTTATCGACTGAACTGGCATTACCAAGTTGGATTAAATGGAGTTCATTGTCAAGAGACGCCATAACCGAGTTACGTGTGTGTGGGGTTTCTATGGAAGTAGTTCGCTTTCCTTTAATTTTATTTATTGTAATACATCCATTAAAGTTGGAATTCTCGTGCGATACGATCTTTCGGTTTTTTAACGCTCCTCAACATTTTTTTACCTATCTTTCAGTTACGTAACTCTCCCCAACAATTTTTACCTATCTATCAGTTTTGTAACTCTCCCGAACAATTTTTACCTATCTTTCAGTTTTGTAACTCTCCCCAACAATTTTTACCTATCTTTCGGTTTTGTAACTCTCCCTAACAATGTTTACCTATCTTTCGGTTTTGTAACTCTCCTCAACAATTTTTACCTTTCTTTCGGTTTTTCAACTCTCCCCAACAGTTTTTACCTATCTTTCGGTTTGTTTACTCGTGTTCCCCTTTAATATAAACTGTTCTACACCAGTGCCTTGCTTCTACTCCCAAACACAGGAGCTGCATTTTTCGTTATCAGGAAAATTTCCACAACGTTTATTTTCTGAAATAATTGCTCAACCGAATGGAGAATAAAACCGGATCGATATTTCATGCCTCACATAGTAGCTCATATCGCTTATATGAATAATGAAGTGAAATAGCCTTCTCACTTCCTTCTTGAATTGATTGATTCTGATATGGGCAAAGTATAGGGGGCACTAATGGAAAATTACCTAGAAGAAGTGTTCTTTATAGACCCTTTAGGTAGGATCGAGATGTAGAGTATTCTGTATGCTGCATTTGTAGGGATGTAGTATGTTCCAATTTGCATAATTGTCTACAGTAGGATACGGTGGCCTAAGTGTTTTTACTTCAAATATCCTATCTAATGGAGTTGCCGTAGGCGCTCTGTACATTTAAAATAATCAATTAATTCTTGACACGTCTTGGAAATCTATTCAAATTACTCTTAATGGATTCCTACTTCACTGGTATTTTTAAAAATTGTATGTTTAATAATTGTAAGTATTTTTTACAATTAATATACAAATTATATTTACGTGTGTAATAAAAAGAAAAAAAATAATAATAGCCTTTCCTCGCCATGAAAAGACAAGGCTTTTGTGTTCAATTGAGGCTCGTGACTTTTAGGTGTACTAGAGTTTTAATATTACAAAAAACTATTATTGATGTTGTTCTAGCCTAAAACGTCTTCTTTTTTTTTGTGAATTCGGTTTTTTGTATGAAGGTTTTCAGCAAATCAGTAGTAAGGTTTAGCCGGCGTTAGTAATGTAAGCGCCCGAAATTTTTTTTTTTACGACTTGATTACAAAACAACAACCTTTTTTTACTTTCTATACATATATAAATAAACCTTCCGGAAGAAATTCTCTAAATGATGGTGGAAACCCTATCAAAATCCGTTGCGTAGTTTAGAAGAACTAAGCGCACAAACGGACAGACGCGGATAGTGACTTTGTTTTATACTATTCAGATATAACAGTAACAACAAAATTGTGAATTTCATAATAGAGCTCGCTGTTCGAATGTTTTTGTTGCTTCAAATGTTGACAAGATTTTCCGCTTTGTAGTACTTATAGATTTTCTGGCTCTCTCATAATAATTATGAAGATAAAAGATCTATTTTCGGCCTGCGATTGGAACAGACGGGAAAAAATACGTTAAATCTTCTAGGACTATTTTAGTGTTACTAATGGATAAAAGCTATCATGTAATTGTCAAAAAAATTGACTTGTTTACATAATTTATAACGGAAAGGTGCATCCGGCATTTGTTTATGTGTAATTCTAGTGCTATACGTCATCATGATTTCTGAATTCAAGACCGGTAGATACTTTCGATATCGCGATATCAAATTCATTCAGAACCGAAAAGTTGCTTGAAATGGCTACTCTTCCTTCAGCCACACAAGATGCTCCAATTGTATTTGCCATTGTTTTGCTGGTTCGGGGCAATTGGGTCTCTGGTGGGGTATTCATATCACCAAGGAGGAGTATGCAGTTAATTTTGGTTGTTGCGGTAATGTATTTCCACGTTTCAATCAATTTCCGATACCATTTGTAATGTATTATTAATTAAACTCTCAATTCATTGAACATCCCTAGGTCCAGGAATTTCCAGATAGTCTTCAAAAGGGGTGAGGTATTATTTAGATTTGCAAAGCTTGTAATGCCATCTGTTGGCTTCCGTCTTTACCGAAAACATCGAACCTTCACCGTACTTGTATTAATAATATATGTAGTTTTGAAGTATCGTAATTCAAGCAAATCTGGAAAATTGGCTCATATAATATTCATCACGCCTCGGTGACATCTTATACCTAACTGGTATTTATCACTGACGTGAAATACAATTGAAAATTGGCCAGATGTGAGATTTGATTCTCACATTTTGTTTAAGGCTAAGAACAAAACCCTTTGATATTTTTCAAATAAAGATTACGTAAAACAGACATACCGCTGGATTAAATGTATTGAGCTCGTAACGTCACTTCCTTCATATACTCAGCTTTGTATCATTTTGACTCTCAAAAGAAAGTAAATAAATGATAGGTATATCACCTATCATTTGCTTCATATTTTTCAATTGTTTATGAAGAGAAGAGATTTCGAGAAAATACTATTGAAATCTAAAAACTACCAGTATTTTCTAACCCGCACCTACATCCGTACAAATTAAAATGCGAACGGTTCGAGTCAGTTTTCTTTCACTCTTCGCCCGAAGCGGAAAAATCCTCGAGGATATAACAAGAACTAATATAGAGCCCCACAATGGAGATGCAATCTGGCGGAATGACCAACTTTCTGGAGACGTACGTATTTTTATCGTTCTACCCTGATTACGGGCGTTTCTCTTCGGATTTTCGATGAAATATGGGATGTAAAAACCTCAGCGTCTCGGATTAGGGGATTGCGCCCAAGTTCGCAGTAAAACCGGCGGCTTTTACCCCAACACCACTGACCGTGCCACGGTAAAAGGGTATCATAATTTACCGCGTTTGGTTAACGATGGATAAACTGAAAAAGAGATGTGCGCTCAGCGACATATAATTTATTACCCTGGCGTAGTCGTTTATCTATTCCGTATTTTATTTTTCTATGAATTATGCTGAAAATCCACTGCTGATTGTGCGTTGAATAAGATTTATTGCAAATAATTAGCGTGCGATGTTTGCGAATCCGTTAAAGTTGCTTATTATAATGTTAAAACGATAACACTTGGAGTGACTATCTTGGAGTCGTAATTAATAGGTGACTCTTCGTTGTTGTTAAAACGTTCCCAGGGAGAATTTATACGTTTTGTGGAATAAGTAGTTTTATAGTTTTGATGTGTGTTAGTTGGTAGAATATTAAAACTTTAATTTATTACGTAAGTTATCTGCCTGCTTCCCATTCACTTATGAATAATTATTGTTCTCATTATGTGTATTTTTTGAACTACACATTATTTCACTTTATGCCTTCTTGAGACATTGTGAGAATAAAAGATTACATATCGCCTTTGCCGTACGTCTTCGCATCGTCAAAAATAAAATATTCTTGGAAGATTTTACCAAATACATGTCTTATAGTATAGTTAATATAGCTTTAAAACCAGACACCTGAGTTTTATTAGTGCTTTAAATACACTTGTGTCTGTCTAAAATTATACCTATTTTGTATTGTTTATTGTTGCTTAACATTGTATCTTTTTATAGGTTAGAATTTTTAACCTCAATGGGACAAGCCAGAGTTGATGGTTGAGAGACAAGTTGAGATTAATAATTTTAGAAAATAATAAAAATAACACAAAGATTATATATTGAGAGAAGAATATTGTTACATTAATGTTTCTACGTATTGGATACCTTTTAAGCTATTCTAGCCAATTCATTACAGTATAATTTAGTAAACATTATGTGGGGTGACCATGATATGCTACTGTTCTGTATGAAATCAGTTCAAGCCTCCACAAATACGTGGGTTGTTTTCCGGAAAATCTCTAGTTTTAATTATCTTATAAATACAGCAATATTGAAAGAACATTCAGTTTTGCAAGGAATTTTACTAAATCGACTAATTTGATTTGAAAAATAACGATACCAAACACCACTTTTTTATACATAATGCAGAGCAGGTTTTGCTACAAATCGTAACTTCGTCACGGCAGTTCAATACTAAAATCTACTACACGGAGAAAAATTACTAATATTCAATAATAATCATTGGGTAATTTTTTAACGCCGTTTTTGTGAAAAATCACCTCAAGGGCGCTGTACAATTTATTAAGAATCTCTTAAAATTATTCGTTTTTCAATTTATTATTTTTCTTTTTCAGCAACTTAAAGATGAGCTCGGCGAAATCAACGCCGAGATGGAAACGCTCGAAGGGTCTGAGGAGGGGAAGCAGAAGAACAAGGACAAGCAGCTCACCATCGGCAGGAAGAAGTTCAACATGGACCCCAAGAAAGGTAACCTTACCAAACATTAATAGATCAGTGTCGCTTATTTGTAGTAACTTGGCACATTTATTTACAAGAAGCGAAGCTATCAGTCCACAATAGAGTGCTGGTATCTACCCTGATGTATGGCAGTGAGGCATGGAACTGGCAGAGGAAGGATGAAAGTAGACTGAATGCCATAGAAATGAGATCCCTGTGACGTATGTATGGTAAAACCACGAATGATCGTGTAAAAATGTGGAGATTCGCAAAGAATGCAAGGCTGATGTAAACACAATGAGTAGGAATAGGAACCGGACGCTTTTGTCCATGTAGAGCGAATAAATGAAGAAAGGAGTGTAAGGAGTATGTATGACACAAATCGGTCGGTGGCCGAGTTGACATCGCGCTTGGGTCTCACCCAGGCGTAGTGTGTTCAATTCCTCGGCCGGCTAAGTCCTCCATCACAACACAAGCAACATTTTCCGCATACTGTGGTGGTAGTAGGAGATTTTCAAATATTGTCAGGTTATTCGTAACCTGGGAATGTTTGTCTTTCTTTAAAAAAAAATGCGTATGATAGAAGTCGGGGATCCTCGAGGAAGACATGGTACTATCAAGTGAGCCAGATACTTCATTGGATCATGTCAAGAGTTAGAATAACAGAAGTTGAATTCATGTGAATGATGCAAGGAGTGAGTGTTAAGAACGAGTTGTTTGGCGGTCTGTCGGAAAAGGCGTGATAGCTAGTTACAATACAAGAATCGTATTGCCCGGAATTGATAAATATAATATGGCATCCCCAATTTCAAGAGGTTGTAGCATCATGATCCAATTAAATAAGGAAAATAGAATTATCCACGCAAATTAATTGTAATTTAGGTTTTTTTTTCTTTTCTGACTATACAGGGTGTATCGGCACTAACCCGACAAACTTTAACCAGCTATTCCTTAGCACATTTGGAGTAAAAAATGTTATGTACACTTTGCTGTCCGGTAACATTTTTTTTCTTTTAAAAACAAAAAATAAATAAAATTTCCACACTCCGCTACTGCCCACAGTATAGGGGTAAAATAATTGGCAACGCCGCGCTACTGTCATCTCTTTCACACATATTCTGTCTCAAGTCCCGTGTGGTTCCCGCCACCCCGTCTCGTATCAGTGGTCAGTGCTGTTTTGGGAGTTCGCATGTCATCAAGTTTCTAGTTTCGTTTTTGTTTTGTTATCTAAGTTTTTACTGTTGAAATATGCCCCTCAATTATCCACCTGCCGAGCAAGCAGATATTGTTTTTGTTTATGGATTTTGCAATGGAAATTCACGAGCAGCCGTAAGGGAGTATCGCATGAGGTTTCCTGGAAGACGCGTCCCACACCATGCTACCTTTGTCCAGGTTTGTACCCTATCAATTGTTTATTGAAACTATTTACATTCATTGATAATGCCAAAAAGCGCTTTTGAAATTTAAACTGGGAACATTAAAAACATAACAAGGGGCCACCAACTTTAAAAATGTAAATTGTACTTTAGGTGATTTGTGTTCAGTGGTCACTAAACGGCGTTTTAAAAAGTTAATTAATTTTAATCTCTAATAAATGCATCATTCACTGCAATTGAATTCACTCCCTTTCTCACCATGGGATTATTTAAATTACTTGAATTCAATTTCACCCCTGTGAATCCAAGATATCAACCGTACCTAGTTAAGAAAATTATAATTTAAAACACTTTGTTATACATTTTACTATAAAAAAATGAAATAAATGAAGAGAAAACGTAAGTTTTCTGATATGTGCCTAAAATAAGTGTTCTTTAAAAATAAAATGAGTGAAAAAGCCCGCGATTGTTTATTTGACATTATTACTGAGCTGAATAATAAAAGCAGTTGTTATTTGTTGTTTTGTTTCAGATGTATCAACAATTGCGTGACTGTGGCATCGGACGGATTGAAGGCGCCGGCGGAGGACACAACATCGTTCCTGTGGCAGTTGAGGAGAGAATCCTGAACTTAATTACCGAAGACCCCACGCTGTCCGTGCGTCGGGTCGCTCTGATGATAGGACACAGGGAACACATGGCGGTATGGAGAGTTCTGAAGAAGCACGGGCTCAAACCTTTTCACTATAGGCGCTGCCAAGGCCTCATGGAGAATGACCACTTTTCCAGAGTCGTGTACTGCAGAAGAATGCTGCATAATGTCATAAGAGATGCAGACTTCATGAAAAACATATTGTTTACCGACGAAGCACAGTTCACTAAAACAGGAGTGCTAAATGTGCACAACTTGCACCATTGGGCTGAACAAAACCCCAAGCTTGTTCGGGAGTCGTCGAGCCAGGACAGATTTTCCATCAACATGTGGGCAGGAATCCTGGGAAATCAAATACTCGGTCCAATCGAGTTGCCTCCCAGACTAAATGGACCGATGTATTTGGAGTTCTTACAAGTGCAACTGGGCGAGATTCTGGAAGATGTGAACCTCGAATTACTACGGAGAATGTGGTTCCAGCACGATGGAGCCCCACCACACTATTCGATTGCCGTGCGGAACTACTTGGATGTCGAGTTTCCTGGTCGTTGGATAGGCCGTGGAAGTCCGGCCATTGCTTGGCCACCAAGATCACCCGACCTGACCCCCCTGGATTACTACCTGTGGGGGGCTCTCAAGGAAAAAGTGTATGCTAAGCCAATAGCCTCAAGAGAGCAACTGCTCGAACGAGTGATGGAAGCCGCTGCAGAAATTAAAGCAAATCCTGCAAACTTAAATAATCAAAATATAACAAGACTACACGCTTGCATCGAAAATAATGGTAGTCACTTCGAACAAATGCTCCAATAAAAAAATTAACATAAACTACATGTCCGCATTTTCATTTATTATTTATTGGTAAAATTCTCACAATGTCATTCATTTACACATCAATATTACCTACATATCAATATTTAATAAAATCTGTAGAAGAGTATGCCCGTCGGCATTCAACAAGTTTTTCGACAAGTGTGTCGAAAAGCGTCTTCTCTCTTTCCTACACACTAAATATTAATGGTTAAAAATGAGACGACTGATGCTTGTAAGCGCGCCAATACGTAAAAACAACGAAACTCGAATAAGAATTGCCAGGTGGGTTTTTTAATCGCTTTAATCTGACTTTAAACAATAATTAAACACGTAAAAATTATTTAATATAATATTACAGTACAGTACTTTGAACCTTCGCAATAAATTTATTTGATTTTAAGTTTAGTTTGTAGAACTCCATTTCAATTTAGAGATTTTTTTTATTTTAACAGTCTTATTAAAAAATTTATAAAAACAGTGTGTTTATAAACAAGTTCTGCTAGTTGTAATTATTATTACGCGTGACAGCTGTTTCACCTTCTGACGGCATTATCAAACTTTGGTAAAGCCACTTACAGACGACGTAAGTGATAACTTTCTTTTTTTATTATTCTGGCTTTATTGATTTCCGAGTAAATTGTCGTAAATTATTATTTGCTAATCCCAATATTATTTGCTAATGCTAATAATTAAGTGAAATTTTAAACAATGCAATAATAGGATTATTGCATTGTTAATTTCACTTAATGTCGTTGGTATTTCCAACTGATGACTCAGGGGTTTATTTCCCTGAATAATTAAGTATTTTGGGGTCTAATTATTATGCATTTCATTACATCCGATAATTTAAACAATTTTTATGTTGAATTGGGGTAAGTTTTATGGCTAAGGGAAGGAGTGGAAGGTGAGGAAGTACCTGGATATTCAGATCTGGTCACCAAATACGGCTAGTCATTTCAAGCAACGTTTAAATTCTAAACCTGGATATTCAGATCTGGTCACCAAATACGGCTAGTCATTTCAAGCAACGTTTAAATTCTGAACCTGGATATTCAGATCTGGTCACCAAATACGGCTAGTCATTTCAAGTAACGTTTAAATTCTAAACCTGGATATTCAGATCTGGTCACCAAATACGGCTAGTCATTTCAAGCAACGTTTAAATTCTGAACCTGGATATTCAGATCTGGTCACCAAATACGGCTAGTCATTTCAAGCAACGTTTAAATTCTAAACCTGGATATTCAGATCTGGTCACCAAATACGGCTAGTCATTTCAAGCAACGTTTAAATTCTGAACCTGGATATTCAGATCTGGTCACCAAATACGGCTAGTCATTTCAAGCAACGTTTAAATTCTAAACCTAGATATTCAGATCTGGTCACCAAATACGGCTAGTCATTTCAAGCAACGTTTAAATTCTGAACCTGGATATTCAGATCTGGTCACCAAATACGGCTAGTCATTTCAAGCAACGTTTAAATTCTGAATTAATTAATCAATTACGAAAAAGCGTGGGGTTAAGAATATTTTTTTTAAATTATAGTTGTAATTTATTGTCGATTTTTTAAAAAAATTGCGATATTTTAAATAAAATTTAATAATTATTGTTTAAATAAATTAGCAATCTGGCAGCATTCATTTGCAGGTGGTCAATCCAATGCAGTCATGACGTTTGTGTGAGTGCTTTCCTTTGTCTCAGTGTGTTGCGCAGCAGTTTTATATGAACCGTTTTTTGATTCATCGGGATTGTTTTTAAAACTATACATTCTTTGTACCTTCAAATTAGTGGAAATAAACTTAAGTGTGTCAAGCTGCTCGTTATATTCCGGTAATTCTGGAAGGCTTTTAACATAAGCAATAATATTCATAAATCACATTCCGCGAAGTTGTAAATAACTAAATTTATTAAAAAATATACGTTGTAGGATAGCCTAGCAAGTAACATTTTGACAGAGCACTTACGGTGATTTAAAAAACAACGGCGCTGTTCAAATAATCCAATTATTATTATTGATAAGTACCTAAGTGAGGAAAATTGTTTTTAAAAGTGCTCAGAATTATTGGACTTCGATTATAAATTCAGGAAATCTACTAATTAGTTTCTTAGTTTCAAAATTAGACTATTTAATACGTGAAACGCGTAAGAGGTGAAACCAAAGCATTCCAGAGGTGAAACAATTTAGATACAAAAATAAAACTGATGTGTACAATACAAGAAGACAATCAGTGATTCGCATACGAAAAATGTGAATAATCATTATTGTTAAATAAAATATTTCTTTTCTGGTACTGGATTATGTAATACGGGCTTCGTTCGCAGCAACACGCGAGAGTTGCGATGTTGCTTTCAAATTTTGACAAAGGATAAAACAGTGGTGACATGTGGTGAAAATATGTTTAATTAATTTTTTATTAAAAAAAAACGTTACCGGACAGCAAAGTGCACATAACATTTTTTACTCCAAATGTGCTAAGGAATAGCTGGTTAAAGTTTGTCGGGTTAGTGCCGATACACCCTGTATGTTCAATATAACTACCTCTATAAACCTTAATGGGCGTTTTTTAATTTGTTTTTTTTTCGTCCTGTTTCCACATGGGTAGTCCTTTAGGTTACCTGGCAACTCCGGATGGTGGCAATTCAACACACTTGAAAAGTGATATAAAGTCATGAAAAGTGATGAAAAAACAAATCAAAATAGGTTAGGTTTATGGGCCCTTTTATCACTTTTAATGACTTTATATCACACTCCACTTACAACTCAATCTTTCAGCTCCGCCACTGAGGTCATAATTATTTATTAATTTATTATGAAGGCAATTACCATCTACATAAAAGATTGTACTCTGTTTTTAATTAACAACTCACTGTGGCTTAATGGTTCATTACGTTAATGATGCATCAAATGATATGTGCCAGCGAACAATCATTTTGTCTTTCGAGGGTATTATCAAATTGAAAATCAGCCAGGTGGTTATTACCTTTTCAAAAAAAAAAATACTTATCGGTTTTAAGTTATTGCTACATTGTACACCATCATCGTAGTTTTAAAATAGCAGATCAAAAATTCTCGATTATTTGCATAATTTCCAAAACATATACGGAGAAAACTTACTGATATAAAATATTGGTTAATTATTAAAAATCTCTTCAAATAATTTATTTAATAATCATGTTAAAAACAGGACTGCAGGCGTTTAACAAATGAATTTACAGATTTCCTAGTAAAATATCAGTAAAACAAGAATGTGTTATTACGATGTCGGAATACGTGTTCATAAAAATTCTAATATTGTAGCATTTGGTAATTATATTATAATAACAAGACAAATGCAGATGCATAACCAAGTGTTCCCATATATTATGAAAGTGCTAATAATCTATCAGTAAATGGAATGAAACGTTTTTTACAGGATTTTAATGAATCAGCAATACTCATTTTTCTCCGTGCAACAGTGGAAGCGTTAAATAGGAAGAAGAAACATAAACCGAATGTAACTTAATGATAATGAAATCAAATTTTGATCCAACATTATGTTTTAATGAAGATATCTTTCACGTAAAAATAACGATAAAATTTCCTTCACCACTCCTCGCTATCGATCACCGAGGGTTTACACGTTCAAGACAGAACGCCCATTGTCATAATTTATCACTTGAATGACCAATCCGTGATAAGTACCCACGCAAAGCATTGGTTCATGATCCTCAAGATTGACCATTGCGGCACGTAGAGGGACAACATATTGAGGGGTTTAAAAATCAATAAAATACAAATAAAATTCTTATTTGGTACCTTCAACTGGCTGGAGGCAGTCAAGACTACAGAGGTTATAACGCAGAGCAATTGCTGTATATACAGTGGGTTGCCATATTAATAGGGCACCTATGGAAAATGTGTTTTTCACACTTTGTGTTCATAAAACACAGATGTTTATGATTTTAGGTGCGGTTATTATTATTTATTAACAAGGACATTGAATTTTGAAAAAATTAACACCGTATTTGTCCTTAATCTACGACTATTGTTTTTATTTTTTATTTTTAAACATTATCGAACAAAAAGTTAATATTTCGTAATTTCACCTTTAGCCGCAATAACAGCTTGTACACGCCGTGGTATACTCTCAATGCACAATTTTGCAGTAATTTTTAGGTCAGGAGAATGATGCCACACCCGGATGAGGGTTTCGATGAGCTGCTGCTTCGTTGTGATCACCTCCTTGGCAATCTCCCTCTTGGTGATCTCCCACAGGTTTTTAATAGGGTTCATGTTAGGGGAAGTCCCCGGCCAAGGTAAAACCCGCACATTTTTTTCAGCCAGGAATGCAGTGACAGACCTGGCTTTATGACAGGGTTCGGAGTTGTGCATAAAAACGTATTCATGGCTACCAGGGAACCATTCTCCGACTTGAGGCAGTAATCGATTTTCCAGTATTTGCCTGTACTGGTCCTGCCTCGTAGTCCCTTGAACGATGTGGAGGCGCCCCATCCCTTTGGAAGAGATGACTGACCACGTCATGATACTGGTAGGGTGTTTGATCGTCTCTACAAGGCAGTCCGGATGAAATTTCTCTCCTGGGCGTCGTCGGACGAACGATGATGAATTCTACAAAATTTGGAATATGGACTCGTCAGAGAAGCACACCTTAAAAAAGGGCCATAATCAAACTAATGGAATATTTTGAAAACTCGAAAACCACAAAAATGTTAATTATCATATTCCAGTTCTCTATAGTCATGTTTTGATGCGCGTTGGCCCATTCCAGTAGTTTTTTCCTCATATCTACTGTGAGGCGAGGTTTTTTAGCTGGCCGATGCCCAATGAGGTTCTCCTCAGCCAATATCCTCTGGACTGTCCTTTGGGAGACTTCGATATCTTGTTCATTGATCATCAAGGTCAGACGAGCTACACTCTTTTTGCGGTTTTGGAGACAGACGTCTTTGATTTTTCGGCCAGTAAGAGGTGTAGTGATTCGTTTTCTGCCACATTTCTCAATGTGATCCAATTCAAGGGGTAGGTTTTAATTGATTTTCTAATTTATCCTGTTAACCACAGACTTTAAAATACCTGTAATGGCTGCTATATCCCTTTGCAAATGTTGAGTGTTTAACAATAGTGTCTTCACTTCAAGAAATTTTCTTGGGGACCTGTCTGAAGACCTAGCCATACTGAAAAAACAGAAAATTGGACTCAATATGGAAAAACTATTCACTGAAATAAGATATGAAAAAAAAAATTACTGAAATTAATAGATAATTAATAATTAGTTACATTTTTGTATAGCAAAACTGTTAAAACTCGTAAATATAATTATAATGTATATTTATTTACCAGAACTTCAATCACGCATTTTCACAAAAATGCTGGCCACGTGCAAAAAACCTTAAATTTTCGAGTGATGTGGCACTTTTCGAGTGTTGCCACTTCTTAAAACTGTCAGTGGTGATACCAGCAACAAAAATAACGAAGGAATGGCCATCATATCCAAGTTATTTAGAAGTAGAGACAACGAAAAGATAAAAATCAAATATTGATCCATAAGTGAGTTAAGGCTCCGTAGTAAATGTTAAAAAAGAAGAAGAAGATGGTTTGAAAGGAAGATATGTAAATATGAATGCTAGAGGTAGCGCGCTAATATTTAAAAAAAAAAACTAAATATTGTGAAAATATTTAATAAAATACAACTCGTTTAAAATAGAGCAAAAATCTCTCGAAAAATTCCTCCAAGAATTTAAAATATACTGTGAATTTTGTTATAACTGCAACATATGAAATTAAAGAAAAAAGGGGCCTATTTTCGGACCATACTTTGTGATTTTTTTTCATATAATTAGCGTTTTGGCTCTACAAATATAAAGATAATATCTTAAAAAATAAAATATATATATTTTTAGGAACTTAAAAACTGTGTTCAAGTGAAATATGTTACAAATCGGTTGAAATACAATTGTTATAAAACTTCATTTTTGCATTTCATTCCCGAGTGAAATGTACTAGTTTTTAGTTTTTATTTTTTATTTTATGAATATTAAAAAAAATCTTCTGGATCACAGTGTCTTTCAAAGCAATTATTGCCAATTTTTGTTAATATTATATATTTTTATCTCTATAATACATAATTATATTTTTTTCTAGACAAATTAGAGAGGCATTTGAAATTTACCTTTCTATTGAACACCGTTAGTAAACTTAAAAATTATCTGTCAAAAATTATAACAAAATAAATACACGTTTCAAATATAGAATTATATTAATTTAATAAAAATTAAGTACATTTCTAGTTTGTAGGTAAGTCCCTAATTTGTCGCTTGTCTTCACAAAATCATCAGTTCCAATTTAAAAAGAAATTTGAGTTCTTTACGCAGGAATGTTTCACGTCGCAGACAACCGAAATTAGTATGGTTAATTAATTCAAAACACTATTATTCTTGTTCCGACGAATTTTGTTTAATTATTTTGTTATGCACGTGATTCTATTCGTAGGGGGCCATCTAGCAAATTCTGCACCTAAGACTGGTATTTGATCAGTGCGTTCTTCCAGAATTGACCTTTTTTCAAAGGTCCCTGTGGCTGTGAACCGCGTTCCGGTAGTTCCAATCCTCTCTGACTCCTGGACAGTGCCCTGAGTGTGGGCGGACCCGCCGACCTAGCTGACCCATTTACCTTCGGTGTCGAAATGGCGCGGGCGGCAGCATCACTGTCACTTTCTTCGGAATAATTGAGACATTCTGAAGTTATAAGTCAGCCTTGTCTACCTACTGTGTGCAGTTGATTGTTCGCAGAAATGCAGTTAAATTAATTTGATTTAGAAGAATGTGTGACTGTGTATTGCGAATGAGAAGATTTTTCAACAATGCTCGTAGGATGGGTTGTTTCACAGAATTTGTTTAGAACAATTCATCATATTTCAACTTTCATTTTCGGATTCTGTGAAAGACCTATTCAAGTTCTGTTATTATATCATTATAGTCTAATTGCTTGACAGAACTGAAATAATAACAGAATTTGAAAAAATATCTCACAGAACTTGAAAATTATCTTTGAAATTTGAAGAATTGTTCTGATTCTCCGAAACAAACCGTCCTTAGAGTCGGGCCATGTCTAGTGTTGGAATAGCATGAAAATATATAAGAAATGTGGAAGATTTTCTCTATATAGCCCTTTTGAGAGACCACCGTTGATTTTCATATTTTGTGTATTTAGTGGTGACAGATATGGTGACTAAAGTAGTTTTAGTTATGTTTAGTCACCAGATCTAGAGAAACACTTGATTATTCAGATATTCATAATCTTTTTCATTTTCCTCATCTCCTTCTCCCAATAATTGAGGGTGCCATGACTGCCATCGTTCCACTGACTTCGAATTACTGTCGCATAAAGTAAACCACAAATAATATGAAAACTACGCACCAATAACTATCTTGTTATTCGTTTCAAAAAGCGTTAAATTTATGCCAAGCTTTTTACCTTTCTAAGTAGAGATAGAATATTTATAATACATATTATGTTTTTTTTATTGCTTTCTTGGTATTTTTAATGTAAACTTGTTTACTTCAATTCTTGTAGGTATTTCAATTAATTTAATTGACCTTCGTGCTCTAGAATTCTAAAATACAACTTGTTGGTACATACTTAGAATGTTAATTATCGCTTAGTTCAATTTATACGAGACGCGTTCACATTACACCACGGATATTGAATTCTTGTTGTTTAATCTTACGTTAAAATTAACCTTCCATTAAATGGGAGAAAATTATCTCACCGAAAATCGCACTTAAGCTCTTATTACGTGGGTTTAATGGGGATTAAGGCCTAGCGCGCACCACGATTGTATTTTTTGCGACACTATTTTAAAATCGTGCTATAATAAATCGCAAAAATAATAGTGCGCGCATCGCGATGAAAAATTGCGAAGAATTGTTCATTCTCAACATGGATTTCGTACAAATTTCTTGTATTGTTTTGCTTCTTCGGAAGAGGAGGAATAAAAGAACACATAAATACTGGACTCATCCTTTTACAGCAGAAAGATTATGTTAAAGGTTTCTTTTATCTGAAATACAATGATCTTCGATAATATCCAAAAAAATTCTTCGGCTATTATAGAATGACGATTCAGACATTTGACAAACTATTAAGAATTGTTGGACCTCAAATTGCATACAATAATACTAGATGGCGGAATGCAATCTCAGCTGAAGAAAGGTTGTCAGGTAGCGATTTTAAATCGCAGTGCGCGCGTGTCCATATAACTTCAAATGCTATAATTTTATTTTGCGACAATCGCGTCGCGCGCTGTCGCGGAAAAATGTGACAAATCACAATTTTAAAATAGCAACTATTTATTTGTCGTATATGCGCGCATATACTTACTAACTCATACGTTGCATTTCTGCGACAAAATTATCGTGGTACAGAAAATCGTGGTGCGCGCAAGGCCTTATATTAACCCGTGTTATTACTTAACTCGGATGGCTTAGCTAAAGTGAACAATGTATACATACTCGTATTATATACTCTCCTCTTGCTGAACAATATAAAATATTGTATACTAGCTCACGTGTACCCCGGCGTTGCTGGGGGTTATCCTTACTAAATAGACATATGTATATATTGTCTCAGACTTTTCTGTGGGCCTTTTCAAGATATACAATTCCGTAGTACATTATTTTGATATATTTCACACGGTTTATCCAGCGTCAGCAATTTAAGAAATTTAACAAATTTAAATCTAAAAAAATTGTTTTTTACGACTTGATTACTAAAAAATCGACTTTCTACTTTCTATAAGTATAATTTATATAGACCTTCAGGAAGCAATTCTCTAAATGGGTTCCCTGATATATTTCATCAAAATAAAATTCAACACACAAAAAGTAATATAGTCATTAAAAGTGATAAAACAAAAACTAAGTTTAATAGTTACCAATGTAACCTAGTTTTTTTTCATCACTTTTCATGACTTTACACCACTTTTAGTAGGTACGTTGAATTGTCATTTTGAGGATATACCCGGTCACCCTCTAAATGATAGTGAAAACCCTATCAAAATCCGTTGCGTAGTTTAGAAAAAACTAAGCGCACAAACAGACAGACACGGATAGCGACTTCATTTTATACTATTTAGAGGTTCTTAACTTTAATCAGTATTTTATAAATATATATGTTATGTTCGCGAGATAACTCTATAACTGCCTTTCTGTAATTTTGTATTACATAACAAGAGTCGTTCACACCTGTATTTTATTTTTTATTCGCCAATATGTAATAACACTAATAACTCGATACTTATCTGTTATTATTTTTTTTATTATCTGGTTTGTCTGAAATCGTAGATAATAATTGAACGCCGTTCTGCCGATTCAAATTATACACAAAATCTTTAATTTTGATTTGAGGACAAAATACTTTAACAAAAAAAATAGTTTAATCAAAAGGTAATGCATATCTAATAACATACACGTGTTATTTTATTTATTTGTGTTAAAAATTATAAAATATAGGCCATTAACCCTTCGGTACTTTCATCACAGTTTGCAATGTTTTCTGTCCATTTCAAATGCGCTACATGCATCTTATTTTTTTTTAATTTTCCGTCAAAACAAATACTGTTTTAGAAACTAGACAACATTATCTTTCAGATGTATGTATTTAAAATAAACATTACTATTTCTAAATAATACATTTTTTATATCAAACGTGAAAAATGTTGTAAGTAAACTGTACCTTCACTTTTATCTCGTTCGTATAATAAAAATAAGAAATAATTTTAAAAGACCGATTGTTACAATAGCGGCGCGAAATATGAATTATTCAGTTTGGCTGTTTTTATGATTTTATTAATGGATTCCAGTATAAATATTTGAGGCAATCTGGAAAAAATATTATTTCTTTTTCTAATTTCAAAAAATATGTGTCTTTCCGCACGATAGAAAAAAAAGATAAAAATACTTTTATAAAATATGGACGCCCGGTCCTTTATGACCTTAAAATGCTGGAGCGGTTAAATAATTCGATTTTTCATAATTTATTTAGAGAGGGACAACCAAAAAATGTGTGTTCTAAGGTTCTGAACTGCATAAAGAAAAATCTGGGGAGTCAAGCACATGAATTTTAAAAAGGTGGGAAGGAATGGAACAATCTCCAATTCTCATTCAAATAAGTCGGGAGTTTTCCTTTTTAGAAAAATGGGAAGTTGTTGAAATCATGGTTTTGATGGGATAGTCCTTTGTATTGAGGCATAGCAGCATCTGAAAGGATTGTTCTCCCAAATTACATTTGGAAAACTTATAATGACGATGCATCCTCATTAAATCTCAATTGAACTAGTGTCGTCTGGCTTACTTTGTTGAAAACCAAGCAGGAATTATAGGAAACTAGTTTTAGTTATTAGTTTTAAGGGGAAGGAACTAAATAAGTTAACCAGTTTACGAAATACATGTAATACTAATACTAACTACTGCACCGCTAACCGGAGACTTCGCCTTATAATTTATTAAAGCAAACTTCCGAGTCTACGACATCTTCTCATTAATATCATCCCCATTCAAATTTAAACTCTAACAAGAGTAACAAGGTTTAGTTTCATGTTCTAGTTTTGATATATTTTTTAAATAACTGAGAAAAATTGTAATAAAAACAACGAGAAAATATTATGCAAAACATTTTGTAACATGGAAATAAACCCCTTATCTACAATGCTTGCATTTTTAAATTTAAATTGACTATATTTTCTGATTATAAAATCCATACCTCCCTCTGCGGAGCAAGGTGTTGGGTCAAGAGAGTTCGGCTGGAGAGGTCATAGGGTTTCCCTCAACCGGTGTCTCCACCTACTAAGCCACCAAACTTGGAATGACCCATGGCAGACGTGTTGGTTATCCAATAAAAGGTTTCCAGGTCGGCGGTAGCTAAACCCGCCTCGCAAATTGGAGGTATTATTATTACTGAAATCTATTTATAAATTGAAAGCATGATTAAGGACGAGAGGTTAAATCAAATATACATGTTTAGGACTACGTGGTGGTATTTGGTAAATGTTGAAACAATATTAGTAAGTACTTTTTAAATACAATTTCTTCTTTTTTTAAAGAGTGCAAATCTTGGAAGGGGAGATTAAGGCGATGCCATACGTAGTAATGCAAAATCATGTGTTTTTGGTTTGAAAATTCGGTCGCCTAGAAATGTTTCAGATGTTTTAATTAAATACTGCGAGTAGAACACATCTTGGCCTTTGAAATAATCGAGTATTTTTTAGATAAGTCTGTTTATAAGCCCAGAAAAAAATAATGTATAAGGCCTATGAAAACTGCTTTAAAGTTCAAAATCTCCTACTTACGAACCCATTTTCGGTTATGATTTTATTGTATAATGTGGCAAATTAAGTTATTTATAAAATGATCGAAAAAAAATTAAATATTTATGCATGGACATCCACAAAATAAAATAAAAGGCACTTTTTGGCCATGTTTTTTTCTTGCATAAATCAAAACAGGCGGATGGTGTTAAGCGGGAATTCAAACCTTATCGCCATCTACGTAAGGGTTGTTATTGATAGCGGCTCAATTTAAAATATTACACGACGTAGTGCACCGCCTTAACCTACTTTCTGACATCCGATCGAGTTGAAACTCGGCAGATAGACTCGTTATCGATGACAATACATTCTATCAACTTTTGATGGTACTCACGTACATAAGCGCGGACATACACGCATTTCTCTGAGATCGGATGACATTTCAGCAGTTAATATACTTTTCAGGATTTCATCTCTATCAACAGTACGAATTTTAAATATTCCTGCGCACAGTTTTGCAGTTTGACCGACTTACGCCTACTTACTACTTACTATGCGGATTTAGTCTACACATGCCGCGTGGGTGACTGAAAAATGACGCGTGTACGCATTATTTGATAGCTTGATCAATAATTACTACCAATCAAATGCCATGATCATCTTAACGCTTGTGTGTCAGTCGCTAGTGCCTCGGGAAGTGTTTAATTTATTACCCGGTTTCCAAATATATCATACATTTTTAAATTCAATATAATAATATACATAGGTAATTTTTTTTTTTAATTGTAATACAAGGAATATACATTAATTTTTATTTTTTATTTTTTTATATTATAGAAACAAACAGTAGGTACATGATTTACAGAGATTAAACAATATACAGGAATAAGATACTTCATGTTGTGTACCTATGATATGTTTCCTTGTAATGTCTGCTAAGTGGTATGTTTATTCCTTAATTACCAGGTGACTTGTGTAGTTTATAGGTGTGTGTGTGACGTGTGTAATGTAAGGGTGAGTGTTTGTGTGTGTGTGTGTCTGTCTGTATGTATGCGCATTGAATTCTTTAAATTATTGACATGATGCCACGTTTGAATTTGGGCAGTGGATCCGAAAAAATGTCATACATAATATACATAAATATTTAACAATATTACATTTTAGATCATCATTGGTTATGTATACCTTATCAGAAAAGAGGAGTTCTTGTGTCTGATACATCTAGAATCAATGGTTTTAACTGAACCTTGTCGTTCCCTGCTTATACAGAGTGCAGTTTTGAAGGTACATCCCGTGTGGTGGGGGTAGGATCCTGGGAGGGGTCTCATTGTCTCGGGAGGGTCGTGCCGTTTTCAGTCGTTACCATGGTTTGGTCCGGACAGTGTGGTTTAGTAAAATCCACACTGTTACTGTCAAAAAACTACATCATGTAGACTTTAGTTCGACTCTGTATCTAATTCCGGTGCTGATATATTCGTTATGCGTTAAGTATTCCCCAACTTTGTCTACCATTCAAACCACTCTCTAAACACTCATGGCACTAATAAGAACAAACCTTGAAATTTTCCACGATATCGGTCGACTACTTTTCGAGTTTTGCGAGCACAAACATAAGCAGACTAAATTTTTATATATCAAGAAAATTTTATTAGAGCCCTCACTCGACAATAAACTATGCAAACGAGATCTTTCTATTTATTCATTTAATTCAGTAAGTCAGTCATCCTTTGTAACAGAAAATAATAAATAAAAAATCCGCCATTACTAGTTAAAAATTGTAATAATGTTAGGATATGATTTTTTTTTAGTAGGCATTAAATGAAGTTAACTTGAGAAATTATAATTGAGATAGCTAACACCTCTTAAGTCGTCTTAATTAATTTCCCCCTCGTTTATAATCACGTCTGTTTCCCGCAAAATAGCTTGGAATATTCAATTATACATTCAACCCTTGCCGTCAAAACTGGACACCCCCGAGATGATTTCTACAGCCTCCGATTATATTTTCTGCGCAATGATTAATAATCCAATTTGGTCCGGGCCCTTCTCTAATCAGGATTCCGTGCCCCAAATAGCTGTTGTAATTACGTATTTGTTTGGGTAAATCCACTTTCAACAATGGTTTTATATTCTGTTTTCGTACATTTCATTATTTCATCTCTTTTTATGGCTTCTCGCCTCCGCGAAGGAAATTCGTGGATACATAACGATTTTTTTTTACTATATATATTCTTTATTTATTTATTAATGACTAGCTGACGTGTATCCGGCGTTACTCGGTGTTATGAATATGACTGTTTGCAGTAAAGTTTTGAGGTTGTGTAGTCTGGTGTCCCTGAAAACTGGATGCATGTTTTATGTGGAAATTATAATATTGTATTATAGTTTAGATCCAAACTAAAAACTCACTTTTTCAGACACTCATTTCCATAAATCCGTCATTCTATCCAAACGTTGCTTTTTTTCCTTTTTGTTATAACGTAATTGTTGATGTACACACTAATTCTCTGGCGATTCCGTTCAACTACTTACGAAAGTCAAAATGCTATTGACTTGCCTACCAATGGACAATGGACAATACCAGTTGAAACAGAACATGTCAAACGGTTTAATTGTTGGCAGATGAATCAACTAACCCATTGGGCGCATTTTGCACCCGTGTTATAAAATTAATTATAAAAACACCCTTTTATTATAGAACTTCTTTCTTCTGGCGCTAGATTGTTAACGTTAATTGTAAGTTTCTACACATGTAAATATATATGTCATTAAGATAGTAGTTATAGGCCTTAGTCGTAAGTAGTGATGTAGACCCGGAAATATTCCCCGGGGAATATTCCCGGGAACAGGAATATTCCCGGGAATATTCCCCGACCTGAAATAAATTCCCGAAAACGGGGAATTTATTTTATTTTTAATAAAATGGTTTCAACACTTCTCTTGGATGCTTTATTGAGTGTTAGCAGTTATCTAAGGCTAGCATTACACTTGTAAGTTTTTTCGTAAATTTACGACTTCTAGCCAATGGGCGCATTGGATTTTCAAAATGCAAGATGCCCATTGGCTAGAAGTCGTAAATTTACGAAAAAACTTACAAGTGTAATGCTAGCCTATGACGACATCCCCTGATCTAGGGACTTCCCTACCACTTATGCCCCCCCCCCCCCTTTGAGGATATTGAGAGCAGTCTAAGTAAAACTCTTCCAGCGTCTCTACTGTCACATGCCGAAGAGATGCAAATACTGGAAAAGGCGGCGCAGCGCAAAGAATTTGCTATTGCTCCAAGCTCCAATACATCTGGCTGCTGCCCTACTAGATCCAGGTTCCCAAGGACATCTGCTAAGCCACGCACAGCAACTTGAAGCACTTGAATTCATTGACCAAGTAGCAAGTCATATGGAGACTGTTGATAGTGCAAATGTTCTTGTTGATTTAGCCAATTATAGGGCTAAAGTAGAATCATAGAGCAAGGCATTCCTGTGGAAGCGTGTCGATAAAATCACGCCAGTGACCTGGTGGAAGGGTATGTGCGGATGTTCTGATTTGTCACAGGTTGCCATAAGAATATTGACTGTTCGCATTACTTCAGCAGCCACTGAGAGATCTTTTAGCACGTTTAGTCGCATTCATACAACACGTAGGAATCGTCTAACAACTCAAAGAGCAGGGAAAATAACATTTGTGGCACACAATTGGAAACTTCTTTCCTCTGAAAGAGGCTCTCAAGTTGTTGCTCCCAAGAAAACCCTTTCTTCCACGGATGAGCAGATTGCTTCGCATCATAACGTTTCAAACCTATCTGGTACTCGCAAACGCAAACATCCAATTGACTGTGCTGAGGAAGAAGAAAACGTAGATAATCCTGAGTCGGCAACAATTTCGTCCGGGTTGGATGAAGAAGAAGAAGAATATGAAGGTGAAAGTGGAAGCGAAGTTGATAGTGTCAGTGTCCAATCGGTATCATCAGATGAACAGTAATGATCTATGAAGTTGTGTCATTTTTACAGTTTTAAGATTGATTTTTTATATGTTCCGTTTACTAGCATAAAGTGTATATGGGCTACAAATACTGTACAGTATACAATTATATAGAGATACTACTCACTTTAAAATAATTTTGATTGGTGTTTTTTTGTTATTTTTCTCTTGTATCCTATTTCTGTATACATATGGGAATAGTTTTTATGGATCTATCCTGCTCTATATGTACCATATGTGTGTATATTTTATTTTTTATTTAATAAATATTATTCTTTTTGAGGTATTATGTTGTTAAAATCAAAATTCCCAAAATTCCCCGTCCAGGGGAATATTTCCGGGAATATTCCCCAGAAATAAATTCCCGGGAATTTATACATCACTAGTCGTAAGCCACTAGTTATAGGCCTTAGTCGTAAGTCACTAGTGTTATGTCAGTAGTTCTAGTATTAATTATTTAATAAATATATTTGTACAGCGCCCTTGAGGTGATTTTTCACGAAAACGGCGTTATAAATTAGCCAAATATTATTATAAGTATTGAACGTGCCATGTCTTTCTCGGGCGTCCTCGATTTCTTCTGCTATTCACTTGTACGTCATACATTATCTTTACAACTTCGTTCATCACATACGCCACATGTTACTGCAAATAAGTAATTGATTAATTTGATCGTTTCATGTCTTTCTCGGGCATCCCCGACTACTTTTACCATTCAAACCGCTCTCTAAACACTCCTGGCACTTAAAATAAAATAAAATAGAATAAAAAGAAACTTTGAAATCAGTCCATTAATTTTAGAGTCTATAAAAGCACCAACAATGAAACATTCATTTTTATGTATGTATATTCCTTTAATGCGAACCGACATTGTCGGAATAAGTCTTCGCTTTCAATGAACTTATCGTCTCAATCAGGTTGCTGTCAGTCTATTAAAACCACAGACATAGGAATTAATAGACGAGAAGATAATGGCGAGGGGTAAAATCAACTGTTGAAGAACGAAGGGAGTAAGGCTGACTGTGATTCGTCAATAAATCAATCTGACAGTAAATAGGCATCTCGCATTATAATATCACCATTTAGTTCTTAAAAGTAAAATCTGCTTTTGAATGAATAGACATTTCTACATGGGAGCGCAAATTACTCGCCACGTTATGAACTAATTTGCGAAGTCCAAATTCGGCAAAGTAAGGCAGCTTCTATTTTCAGAGTCGTAGTTAGTTTCAGAGTATTTAGTTAAGACACTTTTACAAATGTCTCATGATTTACTTACCACAGTAAACAACGATGAGCACACTTGAGAATCGCTACATTGTGATGTGATAGTATATGTTTCTAAAACTGATCCATATAATACGGTGTGAATAAGCTTAAAATAAAGTAAAATAATGCTTACTTATGGAATGTAATACGACAATTGGGTTTATTCTCTTTTTCACATCTATTTTTACAAGTTTTCATATCACAAGTCAACATTTTGCCGTGTTATTTCGTAAAATGAACCGATGATGCCTCGACCATAGTTCGCACAAGAATGATGACGTCACGTTTTTAAATTTCACTTGAGGCCATATGCGAGCCCAGCCAGCTCAATGGAACCGGTATGAGGAGTGGGGATAATACGCTTTTAATCACTTAGGGCAGGTCTACTAATATTCATATGTCTATGATTAAAACACTATTTTCGTTCATATTTTATATGGCGGTCTCTTTGTTCCTTTATTGTGATGGGGGCGTGATCTCTTAATCTCTGCGTTCCTTATTGATCTAAATTAATTGTCTTTGCAAGTTTGTATGACACGTTATGTAAATGAATGAATAAAATATTTATAATGGTAAAGCCAGGAGACACTTTTATGACGGTACATTATCTCTACCTACCTGTTATTTTCTTCAGTTATCTATCAGGTAATAAACCTATTCATGTTCATGAAAATTAGGTTTAGCTGAAAAAACACTGAATAGTTTGAAAATCACCTATTCATGTTCATGAAAATTAGGTTTGGCTGAAAAAACACTGAATAGTTTGAAAATCAAATCAGTTCAAATTTTGAAAATAACAATCAAAATATTATTTTATATGTATTGAATTCTCAACACAATCAGTTCAAAATTCCAAATGAAAGAACCAAATTAGTATCTTTGATGATCTGTTTTTTCAGGTTTTAGTCAACTTAACTTTGAAGTAGTATCTTATTTTCTGAAATAGCGAAAACTCTCGAACGTTGAGTTCTGGCGTTATGAAAGTAGTGATTACTGCTTAGTTAAAGACAGTTTTGTGATTGTTTCACAAACGTGGCACTGTATAAATACATATACAAGTACCACTTTTAACTCTTGTATTAGCTCGCAAATGACCTTACTTTAAACAAAGCTGAAAATATAAAGCAAGTTCAAGCATCACCACCTCAACCAGGCCAGGACACTAAATCAAGTTGGCCGACTATTTATTCAAGATTCTTCTATACTTCTATATTCTTCGAAACTCATAAGCAAAAGCGGGAAACTGGTGAATTTACATCACATAAAGAGTCAAAAAAACATTTGTTTCTACATGTTTTCATTTCTATGCTTATTTTTTTTAATTTTAAAATATTATTTTTTCGTCAACGTTAAAGGGTTAAAAAAACTTCCACGATCCACGCCAACGCTTCTTCGAACCCCTGGCAACCGATTTAAAAAAAAATTTGGACCAAAAAAAAACAACCGCACTTTATTTACAAAAGTTTAAATGAAAAAAGGGTTAAAAAAATTATAAAATCGACCCCAAATGTGATGTAGATTCACCGGTTTCCCGCTTGTACTACGAGTTTTCGAAAAGTATTTATAATTATATTTTATACATTAAATACACTATTCCACTGCAACACATATAAGCGCAATTACATTGCGAACTCCCCAATACAACGGTTTCACACTATGGTAAACCAATACTTAAGTGATGTCGATATATTTAATATTAATTTTGCGATTTTTGTGGATCACGTAAAAGATTTATTTCAAAACTATTCCTAAATGAAAGTTGTATTTTTGTAAACCAGTCAAATCGCTGTATTTTTTACTTCATGTTCTTGTTATTTTTATTTTTGTTTCTTGAATATATATTATTTTATAATGTAATTTTAATTTATTTTTAATATTTCTTTCTCATGTTTCAAAATTGTCTGTCATCAAAATTGTACCACCTACATATAAAAACCCTCTGGACGTTAAATAAATAAAAAAATAAAATACATCTTAACTCCTCAGGCTAATTTGTTTGGTATTGGGAATAAACAGCTTATATTATACGCGTAAATTGGTTCGAAACTTCTCATATGGTGCTTTTCAAAACATCTCAGATGGTATCATAGAAGTCGTTCTCCCTTACCGTCATAGTTAGACATACGAAATACACGGTGTTAGAAAGAGAAAACACCAATATTCAAATTTTGAGCACAGAATTATTTGAATGTACACGTCCATGAAACCAAAGATTCCGACCGCAATTTGAAATAAAATTATGAAACTTTGTAAATTTTTTATTAATTATTTTTATCGGAAAAGATAAAAAAAAGTGAGATGGAAAGATTTTTTTTTTAGATAAAAAGATAAAGATATATATTGTTAGCCATAAGGTGTCCATTTTTAAAACTTTTCTGGGTTTGATTTTTATAAATTTAATATTTCGTAAATTATATATAGTCAAAAACATGAAGAAAGAACACCAGAGGATGGCTGAAATCTAATCTAATAATAAAATTTTAAATCGTTTATCATCGCTTTTAAAACCAGTTTTTCGTTTGCGAATAGGTTCAGAAATAATCTTTATTTTAATTTTTATTGAGAAGCTGAAATACACACAAATTCTCCAACTTTCAGACAGTATCCTTAAAAAATATAACAGTCAATATGCCAGAAGCTGGAAAGGTTAAAAAAATTAACATGTTTCAGTGATGTATTAGTGGAAGAATGGCTTATAACATAATTTGTTGGATGATCTTATAATTAGGCGGCTAACTTGATTCAATGCCCTGGCCTGGGTTGGGGCGGTATTGGCTCAAGCCGCTCGTCTGTATTAATAAGCTGCCTCGGGGTTAAGTTTCAGTTGAAGACTTCCGAATTTCTCCGGGATAATTTATTTAAATTTAAGAAAAACTCCCCCGGGTTTCTTTTCATTCTTCCGTTATTTTATTTTAAAATTACTTTTGATCTTCCTGGCAATTCTCCGGTGTCGCTTTGCATTCAGATCTGCCTTTCTATTTCATATTTTTACGTTTCTCTTAAATATGACTATTACTAATGGTTTTCGTTCGTGCCAACACTTTTTCACTCAGTACCTGACTTGTCATTTTTTTGTACATGACTGACGTAAATTACAATCTAAAATAAAACTGTAAGTTTTTGCATGACTATATCGTCATAATAACACTGTGCATGTGCAATGTGCATGCCCCTGTTAAAGTAACATTTTTATACAGTATCTACATACTCTCAGTATCGCCCTGATGAAAAAAAAACGATTCAGAATAGAAACGTTGCTTGAAACTTTCAAACCTTCTTCCTCTTTTCTTTCCCGCCCCCTTCAGACTCACACGTACTGCCATAATCACACTGGGTCCGGACGTTCAAGATCAGTTGAAACTCTTGTGAGGTATTCACATAATAAAAAAACTGCGTTCCTCCTCTTTTTGTATTAGGTACCCGATTTGGTCGATCTCTTTTTGGTGCACATACGCATTTCTCAGAAATTTATGTCGGTCCTACCCAATCGAAATTTGGCGGAGTTATTAGCGTGGTTGACTCCAGTCCCTGTGGAGGATGGTTCAGTCCTCAGTCAAACCTTTTTTTTTTACATTTTAAAAGCCCACAGCTGTTTAAGTGCCAGTCCCTGGGGAGGAACAACGGTGACAAAAATTCCTTAGTCAAACCAAAAATAAAAAAAATAAATTGGCTACAAACCGGCCCAAGAGATGGCGCAACTAGGTCGAAAATTGAAAATGGATGTATTGTAGTAAAAAAAACTTTGTTTTATGGGTCGATATTTATTTAGGTTAGGTTAGGAAAAGGGCAATGCCAATGCGATCGTGAGCATAACGATAAAGCCACGAAAAATCTTGTTTTATTGAAAAGTCGTCTACCGTATCGCTTTACATCAATAAGTTTAATTTTCACACTGTGCAAAGACCCAGCATGTGTGGCCTGCACTCGCACCGAGCCGTTAAATGTACAAATTATTAATCGCAATATCAGAATTTGATGACTTAAGCAGACCTGAGGATTGAGCAGTAAAAATGAACGGAAAACCTCCAACCAGGCTTTAAGTGCTCGCGCGTAATATTATTTATATGAGCTGAAGATTCGGAAATCTCTGAATGCTGATTTGCGGTGTAAAACCCAATTTGATTATTTACATCCCATTTCCACATATTTCTCAATATCTCTTACTGTAACAGGTTACACTTTAAGGTTCCTTTAAGTATTCAATAAGAAAGGGTTTTCAACAACAAAATCTTTTGATGCGATCTGTAACCATTTTCACAATTTTAAACAAATCCCTAGAATATCGAGTGAAAATTGCTCAAGCACACCAGTAAAGGTTGTATCGATCTTGTCAGTAATTTTTCATCGTTTCCGACGTTCTCGAACACGACTGCAAATCGCCAATGAACAACAGTTCACGTCGACTAAAAATGATTAATTTAGACAAAGTGAACCGTTATTTGTTCATTAACGACCTACTGTCGTGCTCGGGAATAGTTAAAAAAACCGACATTGTCGATAAAACGTTTATCGATGTGATTTTGCTAGCTAGGAGGGGACGAGATCCTCCAATCTATGTGATCCAAGAACTTGATAATTTGCATACAATACATGTTTCTTTGTTAATTGCAATTAGGTACCAATAATTAAAAATAATCTATGAAGTTATGAAGATATTTCAGAAAACACTCAATTCATGGAATTTTTTTGTTTTTAACAAAGAGGATTCCGAACACTAACTAAACGACAGTTATTTGTTTCAACCCCCGTCTACTCAAAAATCTGTTTGTTTGAACTCTCTTTAGTTTTGATGTGAATTTTCAAAATAGAAATGTTACGAGTATTATGGAAAACTCTTTCATTTTTATACTTATTTATGATCCTAACCTTACATTCTTTACCATTTCAACCATGTTAATAATAATAATATTTAGCTAATTTATATGGCGCCGTTATCGTGAAAAAACACCTCATTTTATTTCTAGGGACTTACGACTAAATACTGTTATCGATTATTCTTTTATTTTTTCTATGCATTTATCTCAATAGAAATTTCTATGTGTAAGTGCTTCATAAATTTCATTTCTTTCGTACTTTTTTCTTGAGAGTTCTTTTAACTGTAATATTTTAAATTTAATATTCCCGCTTTGTAAACTTTATGGCTTCTACTTTTAAAATCTTCGAATAAATTTACATTTCAATGAATATTTCGACATCTTAAATTAGTTGGAGTAATTTTTAGATTTCTATTGTTTTTACACCGTGCATTTTTTTCTCACAAAGTTTTCGATATTTTCTTTTCTGGTTTCTTAGAACGGATGAATTTCTTGAACCTGTTTCTACCGAATAAGAATTAAATGAAAATACTTGTTATATTCCTACTATTGCCGGCAAATCCGACAGTTTGACGTTAATCTCCCCGAGATAATAATTTCTCTCTGCCAAACTGCAAACGAAAGTGAAACAGCATTTTGAAGATTTCTGTCTTGAAGAACGAGATGTTAAATATTAATCAACGTTCCTCACTACAGTTATAAAGCAATTTGAGAAAGGTGTACCCAAATTAACACCGAGACTGGTATATTTATGATAATATTTGTACAGTCGGTTTAACCATCAAACCTGACAATGAATAATATATTTATTTTTTTGGCACTTGTTCCAGAGTTTTACATACCTACTCTCATGCAATACTGCTCTTTTGAGAAATCACCATTGAGAAGCGAAACGTTGCAATAAAAGACTATAACTTTGTTTTGTGACTAGATCTCAATAGTCGAATACCTTCTATCCGGCTATTTCATAGGCCACACACCCCCACAAAATTCCATAAATAGAGATGTCGTAGTTCTGCTGGCTCTGGGCAATGAGAACTATTATGCGAAAATTTATCTAAAAATGTAATTTCATGAAGATATTTTTGCTTTTCGAATAGAGAAGTTACTAAATTTTTTCCAGATGTAGAAAAATACTTTTCTCATTAAACTTTTTGCAATTTTTTTTACACTCCTCAACTATTTGCCAAAACGTAGATAACTGCAATATTTATTTATTTATTTATTTAGACGCCGTAAAAGGCTTTTACAATATACATGATTTATGTTTACAGTGGTTCACAGGAGCGAAACAGTATTATGTTAAACAGAATAATTACTGAGAAATTATGTTGAAAATTAAACAAGAATAACATCTGGTATACATAGGTACAATAGCATTTTTATTTTCAATCCGTACAGTAGTTTAGTATTGAGGTTATTGTTACCTTCAATATTGGATTTGGTTGAATTTGCTGAGAACTAAGAGTTAGCTCTATTGAAACAGGGCTGTCAGTAAGACATCTCATAACAATTTTGGGAAAAATTATAGTTTTGATTAAGTATATAAAATATATTGCCCAATTGGGCGATTCAAATCACTTGTGGGGCGATCCGGAGTTAAAAGTGCTTTGCTGGGCGATTTTATACTACGATTTTGGGCGTTAGCACTTATATTGTTAAAAACACCATAGATTATAGCGCCTTTTTGTCGATACCTACGTTTGATGCAATTTAAAAGTTTCCGTTTCATAAAATTTTAATTTTTTAATTTATTTCATCACTTTTTTCTTCACATTATTTGGTAGTGTGGGCCTCATTGGGTGCTTTACCTGTGCTGAGGAATCTGAATTTCCGAGCGATAAGGATCAACAGCATTTATTTGTTTGTTTTTACGCTTTGTTTATGTTTGTACCTACTTTTCCAAAATGGTTGGGAATCTCTGACGTAAATATACAGTTTCATAACTTAAGCCAGCGATATAACACAATATACCCAAACTCTATGAAGATTAAACAATAATAGCATTCTGGAAGATTTAGATTGAGAATGGCGAAGGTTTAATTTGAAACATTCCGAAACTTTGGATCACGAACGCAAACATCGGATTAAAGTTGGCTCGGTTCAGCCGAAGAGTAAGTAGGCGGTTCCAGGATACGGTGTCCTAGATTTGTGGGGTCATTACAACTTGCTAGATGTTACATCCTTTCATCATGCACCTATTACGTTAATGGATTAATGTATATGGTTTTACTTGGATTTAACCGTGAATTGTTTTGTTATTCAACTCTTCCTTGGTGCCAGAAAGACCTGTCAAATTTAATCTCATCTTTGACACGTGTCAGCTTCGTTTCCTGAAAGAAATTTGTATTCATGAAACGTTCCTACTGAGAATTACTTTGGATTCTTTGAAATCCCTTTGTTAGTTTAAGCCGAATTTCTTTACAGTTGTTTTATTCTTTTGATGTAATTAAATAAGGCTTTATCTTATCGTATGCGTTTTTTTTCATTTTGAATAGTTTGTGATGATAATATCTATTTCTTTGGTTACAATGCTATAATATTTCACAGGATTCATTTCAAAATATCTTTATTTTACTGTGATTATTATTATTTTAATGTAGAAACGCGGGTTTCTTTCAGATCAAAGCTTCACCCGGAAAAATTCAATTTATTATTAATAATAGATCTTTATTATAAAAATGTAAGTGCATATAATTTATTTTGAATTTCACGCCCAGTTGGTATTTTACGTGTTTATTATTTTTTAACACAAAGAACGTAAAAAAATGAACATAACATCACAAAAACAAAATAGTCTACCATTCAAGAAATAACAATACAAGATTGGCAATAGTAGGTACAGTAAATAAATTATATAAGTGAAAGCAAAGCAAAGCTTGGCACCATTCAAGATGGAATAATAGTAAATAAATTAAATGAACAGTAAGTGTGGTGCTGTATATTATCTCCATATATAGTTAGCAATAAAATAGATCATTGTAGAAATGTATTATAGGTATATTAGTACAGCGCCCTTGAGGTGATTTTTGCACAAAAACCGCGCTATACAAATCATACATACATTATTATTATTAAAGCAGAGCTAGGCACAATTTAAGGTGGAATAGATGGGGAATAGTTGGTAGAGTAAATAAAATAAATAACTCAAAGCAATGCAGAGCTAGGCAGTTTAATTATATTTGTCGTTCTGCTTTCCTATATAAATTCTACTAAGACCTTTTTATATTTAGTGATTGATACGTTAAATATGTCAACAACAAACTTATAATCACTACCCAAACACACGGTTACACGGCGAACGGGAGTATACAATTGTGATTCCGTGTTACAGTTGTTGCAATAATACGGTAGATATTGGCTCATAATACATAGATATTTATTATCACTTCAAATATCTAGGTAGTACATACAAAAAGATGGAGTAACAGAGAAGGATGCTAATAGTTATATTATTTTTAATAACACACCACAATGCGTTTGTTTTCTACGAATATGATTAATTTTACCTTTTTCAAATGCCTTACGTGTGTAACACGGGAAGTCCCTTTAATATAGTACAGGTTGGTAGTATACGGTTGACGTCACAGGCTGAGAGATATCTCCGCCTGATTCTGTAGCTCCTTTCACCCGGAAGGCTTTTGTCTCTTGGCGCTGACTTCGTACTTTTACTAGGTCAACACTTCTTCTTTCAGTTGACATCTAACTACCTGCTCCCAGGGCAAAGGCAACCTTACAAACTGCTTCCTTTGGGCTTACTTTGCCTTGGCAAGGATAACCTAAATCCGGAGAAAGAAAACAATTTCTTTGAAGCTGTGAAAAGCGGAGTAGTGTCTCTTTAATAAGTCCTTCTAAGGCGCTCTAAGTGGAAATGATTGGTATGCATAGAAGGGGCGTATATACTGTATACAGGGTGTATCAGGACGTATCCGAGAAAATTTAACGGTGATTCCTGAGTTTGTCTGGAGTAAAAATGTAGAGATGGCCCTTTGGTCTCCGGTGACTTCTTTAGACTGAATGCTGTAGAAATAAGATCCCTGAGTACGTGTTAAAATATGTGTGGTAAAACCATGTATGATCGTGTGAGAAATGTGGAGCCCCGCAAAGAATGCAAGGCTGATGTAAGCGTAATGAATAAGGCCAAGAAAGGGACGCTCAGATTGTTTGGGCATATGTAGAGCGATTGAACGAAGAAAGGAGTGTATGAGAGAATAGATGACGCAAATACGAATGGTGGAAGTCGGCGACGCTCGAGTAAGACATGGCACGATCAAGTTGTCAGATAATTGAGTCGGGCCATTTCAAGAGTCAGAATAATAGAAGAGTGTATATGAGACTATGTATGAATGTGAATGAGACAAGGTCAGTTGGATTTGACTCGGGGGGTGGGGTGGTTACTCGGGTGAGTGGCCATTGACGACATGCAAAAGATTTTTTTTCGTTTGAATTTAAAATTGAAATTTTTTTAACCAAAAGCATTTCACCGGAGATCAAAATGTCACTTATTTTACTCCAAATAAACTCAGGTACAACTGGTTAAAGTTCGACGGGTACTTTCTGATCACCTTGTATAAGAAGTGGGTCAGAGATAAAATTGTATTAAAAAGGCTTCCAAGGTATGCCATGCCTGTGGTTGCATATGTTTACTTTATTATTTTTGTTTGTTTTAAAAACATGATTTAAGGAAAATATGCTAATGTACATACATATTAATCATTTCCCATAATGTTATGTATGTATAATGGTACGCATACATTTGCGAACCTGAACTCGAACCGAGCCACAAATTACGGGAAAGGAACGAAGCAACTACAAGCGGTGTTTCGCGCCCTTTGTGGTTGCTTTGCTCCTTTCCCATAAGTTGAGGTTTAGTTGGGCAGTTCGGCTCGCGTATGTATACGTAGCATAAGATATACCACCATAGCTAGGCATGTGTGTAGAGGGATGTGTTATGTTCGTTATTTCTTTATGTATATGTTTAAGTATTCAGTTTCTATTTTAAGTGTGTTTTTTAAGATGAAATTCAAAAGATTTTGTTATAATTTATATTTCTGGTACTTTTTAATAATGTTAAAAAACTTTACTCCAAGATATTTATAGTTGTATTGCCCCATTGTTTTTTTTACATTTTGGAGTTATATCGATGTTTGTCTGAGATATCTATTATTTTTAAATGGTGCGGTTTTTTTTAGAATATTATTAAATTTGTAATATTGCATGATAGCTAGTTCCGAGAATTGCCGCTAGGATTGCAAGCACTAGCGATTCAAACGGCTACATAACAAAGTATAAGGAATATAGTTTTCTCACTTCAATTTTTTTAAACAGAAGTTCTGATAAACTTGATAGCGCTTATATTTAGGTTTACGTTTCCAGTTCCCACATACTTGTCTAATCTTCAATTAGCTTTCGTTTCTGCGCTGTATTTATTTCCACATTTTATCTATTTAACGCAGAAAAGTTAGCACTAAAAACATATACGTTTCTCTTGTACTATTTTTGATAACGCTCATTTCCGGTCTCATTTTTTTAATTGCACAAAAATAACATTATTCAGATTAACTGAATTATGTTTCCGATTTATTTCAACGCCCCCTTTCTCGATCGTACCTACTTACTTACAATGCATCTGAGAATTGGTACACATTGTCTGTGGCAATCTCAACAATGGAAACAATAAATAAATTACAGTTTACTCATCCCACCGATGTGGAAAGAAATTTTAATAGTCGGAATTAGATCATTACAATTTCATATTTCAATACTCGACAATTGCACTTTCCCAACGCTGTCAAATTTAATTTCGAGAAAAGCGTGTTTGAAAAATTTACAATTTTAAGCTTTAGCCGTGTAGAATGGTGATTATAAGAAATTGGTGATGTTCTTTGATGATTATTCTGTGTAATCTCCGAACATCCGCATCGTATAACTTTCTTTTAATTCTTTCGTTCTCTCGTTAGATTTTTATTTTTATTTTAAATGGCCTTGAACTAGTAACTAATAATGCGATAAACCCAATTCATTAAAATCAATTCGCTTCAAATCGTAAATTGCGGGTCTGATCTTTATTACTAGCACGGCAGAAAACAAATGATATGAAATTTACAAAACATATACAGTCTTTAATCCTTTATCTGTGAAATTTAAATCCAATGTTATTATTATAAACAAATATTTAAGGTCAGTGCTCTCACCACCCACACCTATAAATTACAAACTTCATGATTCCATGATGTATTGTCTTGCGCTGTCACTCAAGTCTTCTGCAGCTATAAGTAGGGCGTGAGGATAATGCCGTGATTTATTGTTGTAGGTCTCGCCTAAACTTCATGCCTCCTCGCGTTCAGCGCGTTTTGGCGAGGCTGTAAATTTGTTCAAAATAGCATATTTCTAAGTCATTATAACAGCAACTTTTGTCTAGTGGTTGTTGAAAAGTATCACTCTTTAACGTAGTATGCAAATTAGTGAAAGAATTATCATCAATCATTTATGATTGATCACCGACGTTGTATCGACATTCGTGTTCCATTCAGTTTTTTTGTTTTGAGTTCCAATGATGCAAAAGTATTTTAAAACAGCATTTCTGTTAACTTCTCAATTTGATAGCTGTAATAGAAGTTAATTTAATTTATTTTCTCTTGTAGCAAAAACTTATAAGCCATTCTGGCATATATAAACTTAAATGTAATGATTGCGAAGCATTTTACATTGCTAAAACTGCAAGAAATGTTCAAATGAGGGTAGTTGAGCACTTGAGATGGTTATACAACATAGGTTTTTCGGTATTTGCAACACATTTAATAGATAAAGATAATTTAATAAGTCTTCAGGTATAGATGTATTACATAGAAACGGGATAGGTCTACGCCTTAATAATTTAGAAGCACTTGAAATAAAAAATCCCTAAAAATCAATAAAATCAATTTATTAAATAAACAATTAGATTTTACAAACAGTTCCATTTTAAATATATTTCCATTCCCTGTACCTATGTTTCCCCTCTCTCTAACCTAAGTCTTCCACGCCCCCACTCCCCACCCCCCCACCCCCCACCAAAGTTGATGTTCTCTCTCCCTCTTTCAGCTTATCTATATGTACCCAAACACTTCTGTAATTAATTTAATATGTTTTTATAAACCCTGATGAAGGTTCGGGTTGAATTGAAACCGGTTGGTTAGAAATATATATATAAGAAAGTGGTATTCAAACAAAGTTATTTTATTTTATTTCAATTATTAATTTAATTACCACAATCTACTGGTGTGTAGAGAAATCCACTGTGGATTTGCACGTAGAGCTCACTGCTTTTGCCTCAATTTAGGGTATTTTGAACCTTGAAAAGTGCGCCTAGCATACAAAAATAAAATTTATTCACCTGGCAAGAAGATTATGTATCTTGAATATTATTCTAGCAACCATTGACTTTTTATCTGTGAAAAAGCGTGTACCAAATTCCCTGTCAAATTTCATAATTATTAATTTTACAAAGTAGTACTTTATTTATTTACAGGAAAGCCGCTTATGGCTTATTTTTCTTATGAAGAACGCACAGACATAGGAATTAATAGACGAGAAGATAAAGGCGAGGGGTAAAATCAACTGTTGAAGAACGAAGGGAGTGAAGATGACTGTGATTCGTCAGTAAATCAATCTGACAGTAAATAGGCATCTCGCATTATAATATCACCATTTACTTCTTAAAAGTAAAATCTGCTTTGAATGAATAGACATTTTTACATGGGAGCGCAAATTACTCGCCACGTTATGAACAAATTTGCGAAGTCCAAATTCGGCAAAGTAAATTTCTTCTGTTTGCAGAGTCGTAGTTAGTTTCAGAGTATTTAGTTAAGACCCTTTTACGAATGTTCATAATTTACTTACCCCAGTAAACAGCGACAAGCACACTTGACAACGGCTATATTATTACTCTAAGCAACGGCCACATTCGAACAATGATCTAGGGTTGTCACAACCGCTTTTTTTCCTATTAATAATAAAATAATGTAATTATCACTTTTAATTAAAATTAATTTACGCGAATTATTTCAAACATTATTTCATCACAATAATACGTAGCATTTACATTATTATTTGCTCCTTGTTTTTGTAGATACTCTCAGTATCGCCCCAACTACTTGAAATGGCTTTAGGCGTGTTCAGTGACCAGATTTACATAGCTAGGTACTTCTCACCACCACATAGCCAGGTGTGGGGTATTATTTGGGAGTATTTTGTCGATGAAGGTGCTTTTTATTTATTTTTTGGGTATAATATTTGCATAAACATTTTTTTAGGTACATTTAAGCATCATAATATGTCTGCAAGAAATTAGTAAAACAGTATTATATACACCGACATAATAACAGTATTCTAAGACTATGCATAATATTATTAAAAAATATACGAGTTATACATATAAATTATGTATATATAAATATATACGGACAATGGAAGAAATCAAAAGAAAAAGACAAAAGGGTTAATAATTAAAGTATATTTGTGAGAACAGCATCCAATAAACAACTTACAGGGGTTTAAATAATGTACAAAAATAAAAGCACAGTTTAAGAGAAAACAACATGTACAATAGTTATATTATCGATGCTAGATAAATAATAACAGCTGAATAAAAATATATTTTAAAGATGAACCAACATAGAAAGAAGGTATTAATCTGTTGACTGTGATGACGCCCGTGTCCGTGAGAAAAATTACAAATCATAGATATGAAGGTCTCCGTAGTCGAGGGGTAACGCTCTCAACTAGCAAGCGGGAAGTTTCGGGTTCGAAACCCAGCGTGCAAATAAAATTTTTATTTGATTAATTTGAATTATTTCACGATTTACTAATTTAAAATAATTTAAAGGATGTTTGCGGCACGTTCTAAAGTGGAAGATAATATATTCCAACGCCGTCAAAGAAGCTGCGTTTATCAAATAAAAAATATTTCCTAAAGAAATATTTAGCGCAAATGATTCTGGCCGTATTATTCATACAGTTCCTTTGTAAACACTTCAATTAAAAACAAAAAACATGTTTTTCTATCACACATCGCCACTCGGTATAACCTAGCGCATTACGTGATATGCACTCCTTCTCGTTCCAGCAGTACCGTACATACGAAACAACGCGCGTACCTAACACGTGGTCCGTTGCGACGTGTGATAGTATGATCCAAAGATAATATATGATCGGTGGCGACGTACGATAGAAAAATATAATATTTTTAATTTTAATAGATAAAAATATCATCGGCCAGCAAAATGACACATACATTTTTCATTCCAAACATGCTCACTGTATCTACATTTTACTTCCAAACATACCAATTTTTCAAAATTGATAACCAATCATTTTATCCTATATTAAGTGTTGTTTATGAATTGTGTAAAATTATTATTATTAATAACTATTAGTAATAACGCCATTAAAGTGGAATAAATTTAAAAATGATTGGTTTATTATCCTTTATTAATACGACGGAGTTCCAACAAGAAATAACACATGAAAAAATAGACGTTCCAAATGATACTATTATACAGGGTGTATCGGCAAGTACCCGACAAACTTTAACCAGCTATTTATTGCTCAGCACATTTGGAGTAAAAAATATTATGGGCGCTTTGCTGTCCGGTAACATTTTTTTTCCATTAAAAACAAAAAATAAATAAAAAATCCACACTCCGTCATTGTCATTTGCCTTGTTTCTCGCGTTCAACAGCGGTTATTAGCAAGTGCGTCAAAAAAAGTCCTCGCTCTTTCGTACACACTAAATAATAAAAGTTAAAAATGAGACGAATGGTGCTGTGCCATTTCGTTGTGATTGTAAAAGCGCGCCAACGTAGGTACATAGTACATTATTCAACGAAACTCGAACAAAATATTGCCAGACGGGTTTTCAAACTTAGACAAAGGATAAAACATTGGTGACATGTGGTGAAAATATGAATAGTAAATTTTTTATTAAAAAAAAAATGTTACCGGACAGCAAAGTGCCCATAACATTTTTTACTCCATATGTGCTAAGGAATAGCTGGTTAAAGTTTGTCGGGTACGTGCCGATACAACCTGTATATATTTATATATATCTACTATACTATTATATATTTTATATTATTTAAAATATATAGTTAGCAACTGCTTGTATCAACCAAGAAAACTTTTCAAATTATTTATAAAGAGCAATAATTAAGTAAAAGTCAATACACTAGACAAAACAAGAATCGCATTTAATAAATCTGCCTATTTCTGACTGTCCTAAAACAGGTTTATCTCCTAGTTGGACAGCCAAAGATCACTGTAATATGTAATGTTTTTTTTTTAAATTAATAAAAAAAAAAATATATATATATATATATACATATTTTATCAAAGCGCAAAAGGCGAAGGCACATCCCTGATTCTTGTGGACACGGCTTTGTTGTTCGCGTCCATCGCGTGATAGTATATGTTTCTAAAACTGATCTATATTATACGATGTGATAAGCTTAAAACAAATTAAAATAATGCTTACCTATGGAATGTAATACGACAATTGGGTTTATTCTCTTTTTCACTTCTATTTTTACAAGTTTTCATAGCGCAACCGACCATTTTGCCGCGTTATTTCGTAAAACGAACTCGACCGTAGCTCGACGCTAGTTCGAACAAGAATGATGACGTCACATTCTTTTGATTCATGGGAAGCCATACGCGAGCCCAGCCGGCTCAATGGAACCGGTATGGGGAGTGGGGATAATACGCTTTTAATCACTTAGGGCAGGTCTACTAATATTCATATGTCTATGGAAGAACGCCTATTTAGCTGGAAAATATAATAAAGCTTATGAATATATTCGTATTGATTCATTTTATAATAATTAAAGAGAAAAAAACATTTCTCTTAATCTTCTTTTTCGATTTTTATAAATAAATATTCAAATTATCTGTTAAGACCGTACAATTTACAAAAATATCAATTTGCCACAGACAAATAATATAAATACGAAAATAATAACAAGCGCGTGGCGACATTCGGCTCGGCGTTTCTGCAGCGCTTTTGCGCTCGGCATTTTATGTGACACACTAACAGTTGTTTCACATTATTGAAATGATAACAGAACTTGTGTAGAACTTTCACAAAACTCGTGTGAAATAACTGGCCTTAAGGGATAATGTGTTTTTCCACCAAGTTGGAAGTGAATATCTTTCAACTGCTATATTTCTCAATTGGGTAGAAAATAACCAGCTAGAAACCATCAATAATATTTCCTCATTCTGATCACGATATTTGGTAAACGCTTTTGGGTAGTTAATCTTCCTACATTCCGCCCTATCCCTCGGGGTGTCCCTCCGAGTGTACAATTTGTACAAGGTGTATCCTTCTCTCTCGGATTTTGGTATTCTCGTCAGGCTCCCGTTTTTCTGGTTCGATCGATAGGGCCTGACACGCTCAAGCCTAACACTCTTCCTGTTTTTTTCTACTAGAGTTTTCTGCATCTCCCTATTTCACCTTTCTAAAACAATTCCACGAGGGTTATTGATACTATATTTTTAATGTCTCTTGCTTTCTTGTTGTTTGAACTTTGTTATTTGTTTTGTTTTCATTATTTTGTATATTGGAAGAATCATTTCATCTAATACTTTTGTAATAGCTACACTTCTTTAAAAACAGCACTTGTTTTTTTTTGGGTTAGGCGCTAGGCTCATTTCGTTCTAACTTTTGCTTCTTATTTTATACATATTTTTCTTTCATATTCATTTTTACACTCTTTAGTAAATCGATATAATCGTAAGTTAGGTTTGCTTATATTTCCATTTGAGCTAAAGAAAATAGCAATAGCATTTCTCAAATATTCTTTATAAATAATATGTCCTAGGAACAAATGGTTTCTCCGAAGTATTTGTATCTACCATAATGTTAAAGTTGCTAAGTGAAAATGCCAGATGTCCAGTTAGAAACGATAGTTTTACTTAGTGACTTGTGCATACGGTAGCTACTTTAGATTTTCCCTGTAATGGCAATACGCTTTAGTAATATCAGACGCAGCGCCATCTGGATTCTGGGGGAAGCGTCAAAAGTGTTCATAAATGTTAATGTTATAAGTTTCTATAGGGTTAATCCCAAGTAAGAAATTCCCGTGGCACATTTAACAATAAAAATTAATATTACCTACCTATCTACGGACGAGTATTACGCTGGTAAAGCCGTAATCATTTTGAATATCTTCACGTTATATTCTTCACATTATCATGATCATTATCGGCGCTTGGAGAATTCTGGCCGCCTATAGGAAACGCTTCTAGTAACCTATCATACAGTCTCCCTCTAATAAACTCTAAATCCCAAAACTCTTCGTCCTCTAAGATTATTATCGAGAATTAACCTTTACCGGTAGATTATCTTCCCTCGCTTCTGCTTAGTTTTCCCGGAGGAGCCGATTCAGTTTTATAAATTTTATTATGAATGCATCTTCAAATAATTAATATAGCTCGTAGTTTGCCTCGTCTGCCAGACATCAATTTCTTTCATTGCTCCGAAGATTCGTCTTAGAATCTTCCTCCAACAAAATGTTGGCTCCTAACCAAAAAAAGTCGGACGAACTTTGTTTTTCGCGTTGTGACATTTCGAGCAGAAACGAGTTCTTTGGCAGTTTTTCTTTCGCATTACTATTTTATATCTTTAAACACAATTAATTATACCCACTAAACGTGCTTTTGAAACATAATAAATAATAACAAAGCATCGACTCACAATGGACTTTCATAAAAATAATAAATATCCATAAAAACTATATTGCTGTATTATTATTTAGGCCACCTGTTTTTCAACACGATGCATAATTACGCTTTACTGTCCCACATAGATAGCGATACGTTAAGTTAGCCATTGTTAGACGTTAAATCTCAGTAATTGAATATTCATTTTTGCGATTTCTGTTTTTACCGATTAAGTTTTTTTCCCCTTTCTTTTTGCCGATTATTGCCGTCTTTATGCTGCGGCTATTGTTTTTATCGCCATTGTTTGTGAAAACTCGCGCAAACAATCGATTATTTTCCTCTCCCATTCATTAGCGGAGTTATCTGCTAACAATAGGTACTCTACTTCTTTTATTACTAAGTAACGAACCACGAATGTACCCTCGGCTCCCTGTAGCACAAGTAGTGATTGGCGAAATCGAGATATCTCTTAAATAATAATCGATCATTGAGTCGAACTGTATGAACTCTTAAAATCTTTAATTAAAATTCGATAACTTTGAAAGATTAATTTAAATATAGTATATTCCTAGTTCTTATGAATTAATGATGTCTCAAAACAGGTCGACGATTTATACTATCGATGACGTTGTTGTTTTTTCAGAAAATTGGCGTATTTTTAAGAGCAAATTTCTTGCGTCCAACAAAATTTTACGTCGGTGTCGGGTGTTGCTGTAATTTTTGGGAATAATTCAACTGTCCCTCGCCCGTGTACGAGTGGCGAAGCTTAGTGCCAAATCTCTATTTTGATAAATCTTAATAACGAATTGGTGTACATTATGACTACCAAAAAATATGCTTTAGATAAATTGAAGGTTTTCCTATCGTTTCTCTTGAGTAGAATACAAATTTAAAAAAATAACTCAGTAAAAAATATTAATGTAAATTACTAAAAAAAAAAGTGGGTGTGTCAAGCCTACGCAAGACAGAAGTGAAACTTCTTTTGTTAAACCGTATGAACCACAATCAATTACGTATTTCACTCGTATTACACTCACGACGCAGTATACTAACCAAGCAGCTGTTGCTTGGCGTGGCGCAGTTCGCTGGTGTCTGAGAGAGAGGAAAGAAGAGAAGAGAGAGAACGTTCGTGAGCGGCTCCCCCACCTCAACAAGCGCATATGGTGAGAGAGGGACAGTGAACGGTGAGCGGTGGTGGGGGTACCCGCATTTTCGTGTCGATCCTGACTCGGTTTTACTCCGTCCCCGAATTACGCGCCTAAAGAAGTTTCACTTCAATATAATATATTTTTAAAAATAATGTACAATGTACAGAAATAGAATCCCACACAAGATCGCGTAGTGCGCTCTAGCGAACGGATATTTTATCAGAGGGAGATAGTTTTAATTTTTTTTTCTGTAAATTATTACATATTATCAAAATAAATAAATTAATTAAATAAATGTAATACAATTATCATAATATACGGATTAGATAATAATTTTAATCCAACACAATAACGCAAAGCGCGCTCTAGCGGAGTAATGTTTTATCACAGTGAGATAAGTGTTTTTATTATTTTGCAATATTATTTTCTTTTAAAAAATGTTCTGACCTACTAAAAAATAAGATATTGAATGAAAAAGGCGTTAAAAACAAAAAAATAATGTGCGATGGCCGAGAATCGAACTCGGATCAACTGCTTGGAAGGCAACTATGCTGACCATTACACCACCAACGCCAGTTGTCGGGATGAGCTAAGAAGCATTTATATGTTACTTCAAAACTTTGAAAATTATTACATATTATCAAAATAAATAAATTAATTAAATAAATGTAATACAATTATCATAATATACGGATTAGATAATAATTTTAATCCAACACAATAACGCAAAGCGCGCTCTAGCGGAGTAATGTTTTATCACAGTGAGATAAGTGTTTTTATTATTTTTCAATATTATTTTCTTTTAAAAAATGTTCTGACCTACTAAAAAATAAGATATTGAATGAAAAAGGCGTTAAAAACAAAAAAATAATGTGCGATGGCCGAGAATCGAACTCGGATCAACTGCTTGGAAGGCAACTATGCTGACCATTACACCACCAACGCCAGTTGTCGGGATGAGCTAAGAAGCATTTATATGTTACTTCAAAACTTTGACTAGATCAAATGAACTTTAATCGGTGGTGGGGGTACCCGCATTTTCGTTTCGATCGTGACTCGGTTTTACTCCGTCCCCGAAAATTCATTACGCGCCTAAAGAAGTTTCACTTCAAAATTTTTCAATAGAAATGTATGAACGCATTAGGGAAACAACTTTAAAAAATACAGTATTATAGCTAAGATTATCTGTGACAGTTTCACTTGATTAACATTTTTGCTTTCTAATAAAATTATTTACAAAATAATCGATGTGTTTGTGTCAAGCGATTTAAATGCCTATTACCTACAATATAAGGTTTACCAAGAATATACACATTTTTGGCTTGTAGCTTCCTCTTAATTCGATTGTAACAAAATTTGAATCATTCGGTTACCCATCACTAAAGTACGAGATGATTAAAGAACATAATCGATTCGAGAGAAATGCAAACTTTTTATTTCTAGATGGCTTTAAACATTCGTATCACACGTTTACAATTGAGAACTTCTTAATCTGATAAAATTAATATTCAATACTGTAAGCAAGTAAAACTGAAATCGCTGACAAAGTGTTTATACAATCAATTTCCAAATACAATTTGTATAGTACTCGTACGTTTCAGTATCGCTGATGAAAAGAAAGTGACAATAACATTAAAGCAGACACTATCCGACTCATATTGAATAAACAAACGTCTATAAGAGCCTAATAAAAGAAATCGTTCCGTAAAAACAAGCTTTTTTACTATATCTATTTGCAATTTTCGACCTAGTTGCGCCATCTTGTAGGCCAGCTGCTCAGCCAATTTTAAAAAATATCATTTTTTGGTTTGACTGAGAATTGAACCTTCAACACCGCTAACACCTATGTCCAATCCTAATTGGATAGTACCACAAATTTATTTCGTATATTGACTGATGTAAATTTTTAAATATAATGTCAACCAATTTCAGAAAAAATCGTATGTGCGCGCGTATGTGTGTGTGAATGAGTGCCACCAAAATTTTATCCAATATTCCGTTGAACGCATTGTCATTGACGACGAGTCTATTTGTCGAGTTTCAGCTCGATCGTGTCGGGAAGTGAGTTGTTAATTTCCGCTTGCAAGATTCCATTTATTCATACAATCAAGACAACAAAATCAAAATGCAAATAGATGTGTTTAAAAATACAAATATGTACACTTTTTTACTATTGTCATTTTTCGGTTTTTCTGGATTAGTGAAGTTTTAAATGATGTTTTTATCGTGTTGTATATTTTTTCTCTTTGCGGACTTGTTAGCCCCGAACGGAAACTTCGCACGCCTGAGATCAAGTACATAGATATTCTAATGACATTAAATCGTGTCAGACTTTCGTTTGTGGCTTTTTTTTACCTTTATGTGGTTTATGTTTTTACTTTCTTCTTCAGCACTGGTTTGTGTGTGTAAGTTCGCCGACTTGACATTACACTACTACTGTGTCGTGTCTTAATAAAAGAGATGTGTTAATATGTTTACGCCTCTGCAGTCGAATGCATCTTGCATTTTTGAGATCTGCGTCCAATTCAGATTCGAGTGAATTTTTATTTTTTTATTGATAGATTGAATAACTTTTGTATAAAATTTGATTTGGCAATGTAAGCCTCACTGGGTTCTTTACCCGTGGTGCGGTCCCCATTTATCGTAACCTTAAATTAATCGTCATTTTCGCAGTCTGGCCATTAACGTTGGAACATTAGAAGTTATAAGATCCGTATTATTAATATCGAATATTAAATGGAATTCTCGGACAATTGGTCGTCGGTTGCAGATGAGGTCGTTAGCGAGTCAACCCAACTTTAGGGGAGAGGAGGGGGAGAGAAACTGGCTTTATCAGGGTGAAGATGGAAAATTAATATTTTTTAGATTAGGGGTATTTCCTCTGCCAAATGTGATAATCATAATGTCGAAATAATTAATAAAGAATTTACGTCACTCTATACTTTTAAGATTCTCTTCACTGCCTTGGTAAGAAGTAATTTAAAATAGAATTCTACTATTTAGTCCCCATACTATAAAAAGCATATCAAATTAAAATTGAGAGAGTTTAAGACAAATTTTTATATCCATACCCATTGACCAAATTAATTGTGATAATTTGACGAAATTACTTGATTTAACCGACTTACCTTGCAGAAAACCATGAGCGATTTGGTACTTTAATAAATTAGTTAATGGCTTAATGGATGTACCTGATTTAACTAAGCTAATAACGTTCCGAGTACCAAATCGTAACACGAGACTTCCTGAGTTGTTCTTTGTTTATTCATCTAAAACTATTTCATGAATTCTCCAGCCCAAAGGCTACATAGGCTTGGAAATAAATTCAGTTCCGTTGATATTTTGGATATTTTGTTTCGCTAACATATTGTAAAATCGGTAACTTATTTTTTAATGTAAATATCTAAAAAAAAGTTTTTTTTTAATGTTAATTTTGCTATTTACTCCAGGTATGGTATCGATACATTTTTGCTGTATTCTCTCTTCTTTGTATTTGCTGTACGTTTCGGTAATTGTCATATTTTAGTAATTTAAGGTGGTGTATTATGAATTTCTAAATATATTTCTGTAGGTAAACATAATATATATATATATGCTGTCCATATTTGTCACATAGAATCCGTACAACATCGCTTCCTACGAGGAATCGCTTGGAGGTTGGGTCTTGAAAGAGGAGAGTACTCATATGATGAAGTTGAACAAACTTTAAACATTTCTTCTTTGGAGAAACGTAGAACGGACACTGATCTGATTTGCATATTTAAAATTATCAATGGTATTACAGACTCACCTGCTTTGTTGCAACTTATCCAATTCAACATCCCTTCCCGTAGACTCCGAAATAATGAATTGCTGTTCGTCAATCAACATTCTACCAATTATGGATACCATTCTCCTTTGTCCAGAATGTCGAGACTTGTCAACTCACTGTCAAGTCAAAGCATTGAATTTTGTGGTATATGCCTAAATGACTTTCGACAGTCAATACGCAATGTCTAATTTCTAATGCCCTTTGAACCATCTTCATGCTTTGACTTATTATTATCTCCCATTCTTACTTTTATATTATTATTGTCTTCGCTCCTCATTTATATATGCTCTCCTTTCACTGTCATCTCTGTTTATAAAACTTATTCGTGTAATTAATATGTTGTTAATGGACTATTTGTCCGTAAATAAATAAATAAATATACTTTTTTGTAGAATCCACACAATCGTCCCAAATTGTCTAGAACTAGTGTCACTATGGCATCCCAAATTATTAGAGTATTTTGTGGGAAGGGACGGAGATGATGAAGAGGTAGGTTGAGAAGTATCCTGGCTTTTCAGATCTGGTCACCAAGCACGGCTAAAAGCGTTTCAAGCGAATTTTCGTTTCTTAATGGTGGTCCCTCACTAGGTCGATAATGGGAGTATCTACTAGGGAGAAATGGTGTGACGGTTAGTGTGTTAGTTTAGCGCAAGTCATTCTGGTGTTTGTTTCTTAGTTTTATTTGCGTACTTTGTTCACCCCTTTTCATCCCCGCCAGTTGTTCAATCCGGGCCTTTCTCTGCGGTCGTTTGGCGTATTGTTCGCCTTCCGCTCGGAAAGCTTTGTGGCCGCTTCTTCGCGGCGACAAAGGGCTGCGTGACGTAGAGGTGACTGGACAAGGCCCTATACGGTTTCATGACAAATCAGAACACTTTTGAAAAGTGATTAAAAAAACTATCCTGAAATTAAAAACCCTAATTTTAAAGCTAGTTTTTTTGTTTTCATAATTTTTACATGTGAATGAGGCAAGGAGTGTGTGCCAATACCGATTTGTTTGGCGGTACGTCCTCTCTGCCTACCCCTGCGGGGAAACGGCGTGATGGTTAGTTAGTTTAATTTTTCATGGCAGTAATATCACTTTTCATAAGTTCTTTGATTTGTGACTGTTCTGATTTTTTTACGTTAGCTTCACTCAAACGAACCTGGGAAAAGTCTCTCAGGGCCTATGTCATGGGGATGCTGTGTGGAGGGAAAAGAAGGAGTGGAAGTTTTGGAAGGAAAAAAAGTATGAGAGGTGGGTAGGGATCTAGGGGTCAATGTGTCCAGGAGTGATGGACGTATGAATCCATCTTTCCCACTGCGGTGCAAGGCGATGGGTCGAGAGCGTCCGGCTGGAGAGGTCAAAGGATCTCCCGATCCGGCCCACCACCAAGACAAACCTCACCCCACGAACCCGGCCACCTCTGCTAAGTCACCAAACGTAGAAACCCACTTGGGGGGTGACCTATGGCAGGGGTTTTGGTTATCCAATAAATGGTTCCCGGGGCGGCGGTAACCAAACCCGCCTCCCAAATTGAAATGTTCGGTTACCGTCAGAGACACGGCGCGACGGTGTACGGGGAGGGACCTGGAGGTGGGTGGATCGTCGGTGGCTCGCATCTCTTTACTCTACGTCAAAAGGACAGGGTGGTTTCACACTACCTGTGTTTGCAGGGATGTAACTTGCCACCTTCCGAAATACCTATATACCCGCGAAATTCATTATACAATTTGACTTTACAATTTATTAAATAAAATAAATTTACTTTTAATAAATAAAAAAAAAAATAAAAAATAATTATTTATTCTATAAAAAGTTTTTTTTTTAATCATGTTTAAAATTATGTATTTCTTTTAATCTCATATAGGAAACCGTGAAAACTATAAATGGTTATTTTTATTTTTGGAATAAGTTGTGATTAAAACCTCGAATTGTAATATTTAATTGTGAAGACAATATTAACGGCTCTCAAACGAAAAATGTGAAATAGAAAAATAAGAAAAAGATTCGGTCGCATCTAGGAATTGAATTCAGAACCTCAGCCTTGCCGGGGCTTTGTTCTTCCACTGAGCTAATTCGACCCTACCCCCTTCGGGCATATTTAACTGTATCATACTTCGACTAAGGGCTACCAACATTATCTTTATGCATATTTTTATTGGCTGCTATCTTTATGTAAGATTGCAAGATTCTACCCGAACTAAATGTAATCAGGATAGTGTCTTGAATAAATATATCCATTTTTATTTTAATGTGCGACATCTATAGACTTTTCTTACTAGTATAGGTTGAGAGTCGTTAATACAGTGTGGGGCAAAAGTAATCACCCTATTGAAAAACGCTATAACTTTTGCAAATGGCGCCAAATGTCAATTCGGTTTTGACATTTGTGAAGTAAACAAACGCAGAATACAAATCGACAAGACATGAATCGGTTTACAGGAAAAAAAACAAATTTCACAAGCAGTACCAAAGTTTATCATAAAAAAATAATTACAGCAAAAGAACATCGGGTGATTACTTTTTCCCCCCTATTGTCTTCGTGATTAAATATAAATGGTTACTTTATACTTTTATGCGTATTATTTGACTTGGAAACTATAGAAACTTTTCCAATATTAAATTACGAATGATTTCCCTTGAGAAGAGTGGGTGTGGGTACTACCAAGGGAGGCTGAATGCCTCCCGCCTCCCTTTCTTAGATTTATTCTATTAGTTTTGCGTCTTCTTAACAGGCTCTTAAAAGCGGAAAAGGGTTTGGCCATTGAGAAATTACCCTCCTTAATGCGATTTATTATGGGAGGTGCTGAAACTATTTCGACATCAATCTGCCCATCCTCCCTTCTCTCACCGACATTTCAGATATTATTTCCACCGCTTTTCACTGGAACTCTGTATCCATTGTTTTCCCATTTAGCCTGTAGTCTGTGAGCCTACTTCACACGATTCGATTATTATTGATCAATATTATTTCTTGAACAGTTTTTTAGTTACGAGATATTGATCAGGAAATTCTCACGTTTCTCTTTAAATTAAGCGAAATTTTAATTAACTTCTCAAGCCTCTGCCATATTTGAATGAAATATTTCTGAACTTATCCGAAAACTGAAAATTGTTTTTGAAAGGTGCGCTTTCAAATTTGATTATTATGAATAGGAATTAAAATTTTGAATGCGAACAGATTTTTTTTTTAAATGACTCACCTTACGTTTTTGTAATTAAAATTACACGAAATGTATTACAAACGTTATTGTTGCATCACTTTTTTGTCGTTTCATATAAAAATAATTAATTAACAATTCACAAAGTTTCATATTCTTTTTGTAAATTGCGTTTGAAACTTTTGGTTTCATAAAGGCGCGCATTTTAATTCTTCTGTGGTTAAATTTTAGATTTGAATATAAAGCGTGGTGTTTTCTCTTTCTAACACCATTTGGATCAAATTTTTCACCATGACAGTAAGGGAGATGTAACGATTTCTATGCGACCATATGAGTTAGCCTGAAGGGTTAAGTATTCAGGTGAAGTGTGCTTCTGATTCAAATGCAAATTCTGCAAACAACTGGCCCTAAATTACATTTTGATGCTTCAAACGTTTGATGTATCTGTCCAGTCATTTTTAGCTGTGTTAAAAACACTTTAACCAGTTGAAACTAACCCACATGTTTCCTTTTAATTTACAGGCATAGAATACCTGTACGAGAATGGCCTGCTGCAGAGAAACCCAGAGGACGTGGCCCAGTTTTTGCACAAAGGAGAAGGCCTCAACAAGACAGCCATCGGAGACTATCTCGGGGAGAGGAACGACTTCAATGAGGCTGTCCTCAAAGCCTTTGTGGACCTGCACGACTTCACGGATCTCATTCTGGTTCAAGCATTACGGTAAGCATCGTCCTTAATTATTATATTTCGAACAAAAATAAAAGACTGTTCTCTGTGGTTCCAAGATAAAACATTACAGTGACAAAACAGAAAATTGACAATAATGGACAAAAGAACAAAAAACCTAACCTAACCTGTCTTTCATCATGTTCTGTTTTATCCGGTTACCTAGTATTCCCTAGCCTCGTCCTAAAAAACTTTTCTACATAAAACGGCTAGAACTCGTGTAAGATAGCATCGGTAAACCATATTATTATTATTATTTCTCATATGTTATTTTTCCCGCCGTTGGGGTAGTGGCTTTGAACTTACCCTTGAGGTACTGCTTTATTGATTTTCATTTGGTCTCGTCATAAAAACATTTCATATGCCTGGCTATTCTTATACTGATGCACGATATTGAGAATCAATTGATATTATTTACCATTACATTGCCATTTTAGTTAGGTTAAGTATATTAAATTATTTTGTGAGCACTTTTGTATGCATTATGGTTTCCCAGCCAGGTAATTTCAAATAATTTTCATAAAATCTTGAGGGTTAACCGCGCCTTTAAAAATTATTTTTATTACTAAATATCAGAAATGCGTGCCCTATTACCGACCCCACTGAGAGACACTGTGGGTTTTCAGGTCTTACATTAATAGGATAAGGCGCTCTCAGAACTGTAGTTCAGGTGTGATGCGCTAAAACCTCCTAGATCACAAGGCCGGGACACTCATTGAAAGGTCCTTAAAGTGATAGCTATGTGTGAATGCGGTGCGGTGCAGATCACTGACCTTGTGGTCAACGAATTCCCCTTCTATTCATTCCACAGGTCGACACCTAAAGAAGTTTACTAAATAATGTTTATATATAATTTTGTAGGCAATTCCTATGGAGTTTCCGTTTGCCGGGTGAGGCGCAGAAGATCGACCGTATGATGGAGTGCTTTGCTCAGCGCTACTGCCACCTCAACACGGACATCTTCACCAACACCGACACTTGCTATGTGCTCAGCTTCGCAATCATCATGCTCAACACATCGCTGCATAACCCCAGCGTCAAAGACAAGCCCACGCCCGACCAGTTCATCAACATGAACAGGGGCATCAATAACGGCGGGGATCTTCCCCAGGAACTCCTCTTGGTAATTATTACTATGTTATTAATTATAAATCATCATCGTATTGTATTGTAGCCTTGGCGGCAGCCTGACTCGTCCTCCAATGCGTCCTCCAACCGCTCTGTGTTTTTTTTTTTGTATTTTCAAGGGAAATGTGGCAACATCCCTTTGAAATTATTTTTAAAATCAATTAATCAACATTTTAAATAAACTTAACAACCAGTTATTAGAACTTTTTAGTAATGTGACTTTAGTGCAGTGTGTTAAAAATGAATCGATAATTTTGTTCAAAATATATTCGACATTCGCTCGCGATGAAGTGGGACGAGGGTAGATGGAACTGTACGCCAGATGTTTTCAACGGAATTCTCGGAAACTCGGAAGGCCAGAGCGAGTGTTCCACTACACCCAGGGTAATTTATTATCCCGTCTGTCGATTTTTATTGCGATCACAATGCACCGTTTCTACAATCACCAGGAACAGGATTATGTATATGGAGATGAATGATAGATTCGCTGAACATCACAGCGGTGCTGCCTAGGTCTGTTATCTATGTGAAGATATACAGCAGACACATACCTGGACGGATGACGAACCTCGTGCTGGCACTGTTAGTGGACGCGATGGACTCTCTCGCTGCAGCAGCTGTTCCAGTTTCTTCACCACCTAGGATTCTTGCTGCAGCATCTTCTATCTTCGTATCACCTGTTCCTGTACTTCATTTTCTTTTTGTAATATTTATATTTTTTGTAATACCTGCATCAAGTGTAAAGCGCCCCTGAGGTGATGTCTCACAAAAGCGGCGCTATACAAATTATCCAAGAAATAAATAAATCATCAGCTCGTATTCTCTGTCTACTCTAGCGAGTGCACCTTACACTAACCACAATCTCTCAACGCTGGCAGCACTCATGATCAGCCTCACGGCCGCTAGCGGACGGCCTCTGACTACACCGCACTCTCCAGCTTTCTCAAATTATTTATAATTGTTATTTAATGAGCAGGCAACATTATGCTGATGCACAAATATCTGATTTCACAATAAGCTTAACAGTAATTGAGTTATTTTAAATTTAAAAACAATTTGATCCTTTCTTCTCTCCAAATAAGAATCCATATATCAATATCTTGGTTAATATATTAGTAGAATCAATGACACGTTATGGAAGTTTGTTCCTTATTTACACTACTCTATTTGCAAGGAAGTGCTTCCTAGGATTGGTTGCAAAAGGTATTTTGTTAATTTTATTTTAGTGTCCCCGGAGATTTACATGTTTTGTTGGTAGTGAAGATTTCTTGGATGCCGAGGCAACTACAGGGTTTTCCAATAAGAGGTGTTATGTTGATATTCAATCGTAAAAGATCAATGGTTTCGTTGCTTGTGTGGCACGTAGCGCCGTCTTGTTGAAAGTAAACGTTGTCCAGATCAATACCATCCAATTCCGGCCATAAAAAATCATTAATCATTTCTCGATAGCGCAATCCATTCACCGTAACTGTTGCTCCAGCCTCATTTTCGACAAAGTAAGGTCCAATGACTCCGCCGGACCATAAACGGCACCAAACAGTCACATGTTGAGGATAGAGAGGCTTTTCAACAATAACTCTTGGGTTTTCCGAGCCCCAAATGTGACAATTTTGCTTGTTGACGAAGCCACCGAGGTGGAAATGGGCCTCATCACTCAAGATGATTTGAATTTGATTCACTCAAGTGAATTTTAATAATTTCAATGCGTTGTTGAAGCGTGTATCGTTCCATTTTTATAAATGGCGTAGTTTCTACTTGTCAAATGTCAAAAAACAGACAACTTCAAACGTAACATCTACCGAAATAGCGGGCTATTCAAAATAACACCTCTTATTGGAAAACCCTGTATAATGTCCAGATAAAATTTTTAAAGTCTCAATTAAGTCACCCCTTTCTCTTTTTTCTTTTGGCATTGGTAATCTTAATTCCTTAACTATATCTTTATATTGCCGGCCTTTGAAAGCTCTTGGTATTTTTGTAAATCGTCTTTGTACTCTAAATCTATATCCTTTGCAAAATATGGAGTTCCATATTTAGAAAGCATATTCCAGGAGAGATTGCACTTATGTTTTGTTTATTTTTGTATACCTCACTTTTGTATAATAATAATTATAATATTTGGATGATCTCGTCGCCGTTTTTGTGCATAATCACCCCAAGGGCACTGTACAAATATATAATAAATTTCTACAATGATCTATGTTATCTAGTTACTAACTATATATGAAGATAATATACAGTACCATACTTACCTGGTAGGTCACTTAAGAGTAACACATCATCAACTAATTGTTTATTAGCGAAATTTAGATACAGGATTTACCTTATGTTGACTTTTTTACTTTCAGTAAAAATTAATCACTTGGATACTGATATTCTCAGTAGGCAAAAATGAAATTAAAAGTGCATCATGGTGGGAATTTTGTTTGTCTCTTCTTCTGTGGATAACTGAAAACTAATTTTTATTTTTAATCTCTATTTTAATCATTGTTTCTTTCTATTTATTTTCAGTCTCTATATGATTCGATAAAGACAGAGCCATTCAAGATCCCAGAAGACGATGGAAATGATCTGATGCACACGTTCTTCAACCCTGACAAGGAAGGCTGGTTATGGAAACAGGGTGGAAGGTAATATTTTTATCAATTTATACCATTACTTTACTAATTAAATTCACTTGTCGTTTTTTTTTAGGTTTTTCATGTTCGTAAAAGAAGTATTACTTGTCATTATTAGACTACATAATTTATTTTTATTTTTTTTTTTATTTAATATTAGAAAAAATATTTTAATATAATAATAATTTATTAATTTATTGAAATATAATAATAATTTGCTTTGATGTTTTCAGATACAAATCCTGGAAGAGAAGATGGTTCATCTTAAATGATAATTGCCTGTACTATTTCGAATACACTACCGACAAGGAACCGAGAGGAATCATACCACTAGAAAACATATCCGTAAGTGAAACAATTCATTTTGTAACACTAAATAATATGCTAAATATTTCAGTATTAAAACAGAATAATTTAATGGATTTACATTTTATTATAAGGCGTATAATCTACTGGAGTAAGTCTCTAGTGTACAGTCAATTCTATTTCAGCATTTAAATAGAATAATTTAATGGATTTGCATATTATTATAAGGCGTATAATCTACTGGAGTAAGTCTCTAGTGTACAGTCAATTCTATTTCAGCATTTAAATAGAATAATTTAATGGATTTGCATATTATTATAAGGCGTATAATCTACTGGAGAGAGTCTCTAGTGTACAGTCAATTCTATTTTTACACAATTTTGAAATAACAAGATCGACAAAGCGTAATGGAAATATCTGTTCTTATTAGAAGCTTAGATTTTTCTCACCCCCTTGCATACGCTACGTAAGGGGGGGCTAGGGTTAGTTCGTACGAAAAAAGGCATTTTTTTGTGAATTTTAAAATTTAAAATTTCTTTAAATCTAATAGGACAGTAAAGTATGACATTTTAAGAATGTTGTGTAAAATTTTCACGAAGAAATATTAGAAAACACGGCAATGGCAGCAATTATTCGGACGTGTCTCAAAAAAAAAGTAGAATGGCGGTGCCCCTCATAACTCGGTGCTGGGTCATCTGAAATCAAAAAATTAAAGTTCATTCGTTAGATAATAGTTTTTCCCAGGTAACGCTGGGAGGGTTTTTCGAAATTTTAATTTTTCACGTTTTTGGAAAACTTTGAAGGGAAAAACGCTATTTTTAGTGAAAAAAATCAGCTAATTTGTTATTGTAAAATAAAAAATACAGTGTGTGGCAAGCCTACGCACGACGGAAGTGAAACTTTTAGTATTCCTCTCTCTCTTTACATTTCATTCTCTCTTTTTTTCTGTCTATTGACATATTTATAAGTAGCATGTGATAAAAAAAAATTAAAAGTTATAAACATATGGGTTTCGAACCCGGGTCCTGCATAACGAGTGTCGAACGCTCTGCCTCTAGACCGCGGTTATTACGTATTCGACCAAAATATCATATAGTCAAAATATCTAAAAGTCGCAGCACGAGAGCATTTCATCACTTTAAAAAAAATTATTATTAAAAAAATCACAAAAAGAAAATACAAATCGTTGATAAAAAAAAATTAATAGTTATAAAAATATGGCATTCGAACCCGGGTCCTGCATAACGAGTGTCGAACGCTCTGCCTCTAGACCGCGGTTATTACGTATTCGACCAAAATATCATATAGTCAAAATATCTAAAAGTCGCAGCACGAGAGCATTTCATCACTTTAAAAAAAATTATTATTAAAAAAATCACAAAAAGAAAATACAAATCGTTGATAAAAAAAAATTAATAGTTATAAAAATATGGCATTCGAACCCGGGTCCTGCATAACGAGTGTCGAACGCTCTGCCTCTAGACCGCGGTTATTACGTATTCGACCAAAATATCATATAGTCAAAATATCTAAAAGTCTTTTATCACTTTTAAAAAAAGCATTTTATCACTTTAAAAAAAATTATTATTAAAAAAATCACAAAAAGAAAAAAAAAATCGTTTAAGCGGGGATCGAACCTCGGTTCTTCACGGTTCTTATATACCTTTTTTAGGTCACTCTCCAAACTCAGCTTCGCGGTCTAGAGGCAGAGCGCGCGACTCTCGTCGTGAAGAACCGAGGTTCGATCCCCGTTTAAACTATTTTTTTATTGGCTAGGCTCCTATAGCGAAATGATCACGGTTTTTCATGACGGTCATGAGTTGGTTTTACTCCTGTCCTCGAAATTGCATAACGCGCGTAAAGAAGTTTCACTTCAATAATTATTAACAAATTTGAAAAAAACTCTCCAGCGTTACCTCGTAAATTATGTACAGAAATAGTTTTCAAAATTTCAAAAGGATCGGTGCAGTAGTTTTGAAGTTATGACGGTCACCGACTTTGAAAACGTGAGTTGTGGGAAAAACGCTATAAAGTTTTGAACACTAAAAAATCTGGTATTAAACGTTTATAAGCAAATTTTATCAGCTTACCTCACACTGAATCATCAATGCCAGGTCCATAAAGGATGTTGCTATCATCCATGATGTCTAAAGCACCTTTTTGCTCCTGTCTAGGACGAATCCTGCCTTCTTTAGTTTGTCTCTCAGCTTCCTGCTCTGCTCGGCTTATACGTATGGTCGGGTAGGGATTAAAATCCGACAGGTATAAAAATACTCGTAACTTCGTCAATTTTGCTCCAATCAACTTGAAATTTGAACACAATATTCTTAACATATTAAGCATTTATTTAAAAAAATGCAAAAAAAAAATTTTAAAACCCTAGCCCCCCCCTTAATAATAATAATAGGAATAAACAATAATTTATTTTTATTTTTAGACATCGTAGAGTTGAGTTTTCTTACAGTAAAACCTCTACCATTTTTACTTTACTCTTTACAAATTTTTTAACACTTTAGTACTCGGTATTCTGTGGAACGTGTCTTCTGTCTAAAGACAAATTTAAGGCAGTCGTCCCACGGGTCGGTAAAGAATCCACAAAAACCAAGTGATGTACTTCCCGTATACAGCTAGCGGTACCAGGTTTCAGTGGGCGCTCAATATTTCTGGTGACACTGCAGATATCACATAACGAACTTTTAATTATCATTTTTACCATTAAAATTTATTTTAGTTAAAAATGATTAAAAAACATGCAAGTATTTATTATTTAAGGGGGTGACAGATTACACTATAAGTTCAAAACGTTTTATATAACTCCATATTGCTCGCCATACATTGCTCCCAAACAGACCCGTCTCACCTAAAAAGATGATGTAGGCGTGGCGACGATATGCGCTGTGATCTGCTAGCCAGGCTGTATTAGAAAATGATGCGACCCCCTCTCCGATCTACGGCACGAGAAGGGGTCAGAACAATTTACGGAGCGCTGTAATTAGGCGGCTGTCATCTGTCAAAGTGATAGATCCCATACAGAGAAATGATATTATTTTTTTATATTAAATAAATGACCCCCTCTCCTGAGTAAGATTAAAGCGTAGTGTGACACCCCATCATATAAAACGTATATGCCGCGCCCAAAATATAGCGTAATATGTCTAAGGCTTTAAGCACATAATATCATTAAAAAAATTTGCAATCTCGTCGTCTCTTGGTGACTGCACAGTCTTTTATTATTGTCAACATGTTGACACCACATTCGGCCGTCTCCTCCGTCTCTTGACAAATTACTATTTATATGAATATATTAAATTACCTGTTACGGTACAACTTATTAGTACCCGTGAGACAATAAGGAAGTTGAGTAAAAAATATTTTGACTTATAAAAAATATGTTCATGTAGATCAAAAAATATCGATTCTAAATATATAAATATATTTCTATATTATTATTCTTAGAATTAGTTAAACGTTCTTGAAAAAGCAATCAATAGCAATAGACTGTATACGCTCCACGATTGGTCGAAAGAATTCTGACGTCACATGTGTCGTGATTGTACGTACAACAGATCACCTATGGTGCATCTCTTTCTATTACATGAGAGATGGTCGGTTTAGATGAGAGAGGTGTATAGGCCAAAGGTTTATTTGGGTTTGTCAAATATATGTACGTATTTGTTGTTATTATTATATGAAATGGATTTCTTAAGATACATATTCGTATAGTGCTTTATAATAATATGTTGTTTATTGCATAACTTAGAAGTTTTTATTATTATACATGTCACATAGCATGTGATACACTTCAGGCCGCCGGCCGCCCAGAAAAGTCAAACAGTGAACTGGGCTGTAAACCGTTATTTTACTATTGGTCTTTACTTTTCTGCGCGGTGGTCCTGAATTCGCGCGGGGAACGTCAACAAGTAGCGACGGCAATACCGTACAAGTACCGTACCGGGCGAGAAAAGCAAATATTCTAACTTAAAATATTAATTTAACTATGAAATCTTAATCAATTTTTTTTTTTTTAATAACATCAATTCCAATAGACGGTTAACATTGGTAAAAAAATTACTGGAATTCCTTGTTGAAGAATTACAAATTTTTCGATACAAAATGCTTATGCGACGTGGTTTTCACAGTTCGAATGACGTCACACCACACCCCGCCTCTTACCGCTCGTTTTGGCGGGCTTAATAAAATTTAAACTTTGAGAATTAATTTAATTATGAAAACAAACTTTAAAAAAAAAAAAAAAAAATACCAGTATTTAAGTTTGAATGCGAACATTGATAAAAAAAAATTTAAAAAATGGACTCAACTTCCTTATTAGACGATGATAGGATAATGACATTCAGCATAAAGGCGGTAAATGCGAAAACAGAAATCTGCAATACCGACGGTGTACTGAGCTACAAAACAAGCTACATAGCTGCCGTGTGCAGAGATTATGCAACATACATTGCGTAACATTTCCCGCGTCTTTACAGCACTTGGTTTTTGTCAATTTATTATTACAAATACATTGTGTCCGGAAACTAGTGGTACAAGCAGGAAACTGGTAAATCACATTTATAGTTGATTTTTTTGGTTTTCGAGTAAATCGATTCCAAAATTGGAATTTTATATCAAATTTGAAAAAAATCTGTTGCTACAGAGTTACTATCGACTGTTTACTGTCTTTTGATGCTTTGAAATGTGGACCCAACTACCTTACTTTTTTTTTAACCCTTTGAATTCCGAAAAAATGTTAAAAATAAATAAATTAAATAGCTCAGATGGAAAAAAATGGTTTTTTGGGTTCTCTGTGTGATGTAGATTCACTAGTTTCCGGCTTAAACCACTACTAGATAAGTAGACATCATTTATAAAGATAGTTTTCTTTGGAATTCTCCTTTATGTTGGAGTGAATGAAGAAGCATCAATCGATTTTAGTGAAGGACTCATTAATATTTAGTAAAATATTCCAACTTGGATGGATGGACTCATGGATTATATTTCCAACAGTCGTTATAGTTTACCCCCTTATTGATGCGTTGTAAATATTACGCGGCACAAAAGGTCAGAATAGTGAAAAACTTGAGTTGTACCAAAGCGTAGGTAGGTGCGTAGGAATGTAATGAGTAAGACGGTACCGTATAATAATCAGCCTTATTTACTTTTCAGGTCCGTGCTACGTGCGACAGACAGCGTCCCCACTGCCTGGAATTATATGCAAACTGCGGAGGAGACTTGATCAAAGCTTGCAAGACAGATTCAGAAGGAAAGGTGGTAGAAGGAAAGCACACTGTATACAGGTAAGATACCATTAAAATCACCCTACCTTTCTCTTTAGCGTTCAGACTAAGAATGTTTAATGTATACAATACTCGGTAATAATACTATACACTCTATTGCTTTCCTGCTAATTTTCCACAAATTTCACATTTTTGTAAATTGTACTTATTGTAATTGTACTTATTACCAGACACATACAAAATGTATGTAATATTCTCTATCCTATGCAGTTTCCCCAGGATAGCTACTTATATTTATTTATTTATTTAGTCAAACGCCATAAAATGGCTTTTACAATACAATGATAATCGAATTACAAGCGTACAGTGGTAAACAGGATAATAATAGCAACAAATAAAGAACAATTAATGTGTACACAAAAACACTATTGCAAGTGATGCAATTATTAATATAAGTGCAGTAAGACAATGCATAATTCAAAAGTATATACCAGTGTAACAATAGTTGAACTAATTTATACAGGGTGCGCCAGAGAAACTTACTTATTTGAAAGTTCAATAAAATCAAAAGCACTGTAGTTATTGTTGTAATTCTTTTTTTATTTGAAAATGCAATGTACCAAGTTTTTTTTCATACTGTCTTAAAAATTACATCTTTTAAATGGCGATCCTCACCGCGCATACACTGGTTAAGTCGTTTTTTGAAGTTCTCGTCCACTCTTCTCAGCATATCAATCGGAATATTGGCAATAGCATCGCGAATGTTGTTCTTCAGGTGATCTATGGTCCGTGGTCGATCGACATAAACAAGGGATTTCAATTAACCCCATAAAAAAAAATCACATGGAGTCAAATCCGGAGGAGGAATTTCGAAGCGAGCGCGAAAGGCACGTTGCGTAGCAACAACTGAGCGACCGTTACAAAAGAAGCTCTCGACGGCGAAGGCCCGCTGCTCCCTAGACCACAGCATAATGGCAACTGACGAGAAATGGGAAACAAACTTGGGGACGTCTCCCTCCAGATGCGCCCCCTCCCGCCCCTCTACCTGCCCAACTCAACGGTCGGGAATTTTTTCAAATAAGTAAGTTTCTCTGGCGCACCCTGTACTAGGCTTTGTATAAGACCTGTCATAAGTCGAAGTATGAGGTGTCTATGATAATAGTCAGTGGTGAGTTTATTGTTACCCACAAAATTAATTGTGCTTGGAATAGCTGAGTAGGCATCGCAACTTGGCATTAACAATTCAGGACTGTCAGCGATTCAATGAAAATTATGCTATGGATAAGAAATAATAATTTTTAATAAAATAACACATATGTTAGTTAACACCATAAGATATCTGAAGTATAGATGTAGTAAAATATGATATAGGAGCCATGCAGTAAATTTTTTTTTATACTGTTTCAAAAAAATGTAATACATATAGCGAAGAAATTCAAAAATATTCTTGATTTTTATTATTTTTTTCAAAATAAATAAGCATTCTTCATAATAAAAATAAATCATACGAGGCTTTCCTGTAAATAAATACAGTTCCATGGAATTTTGCGACCTACTTTTTCAGAAAAAAATAAAAATTTATATGTTTGCAAGTGACGAAACAACAAGCTAGAATAATATTAAGATATATTATTTCCTTGCCGAGAGAATAAATTATATTTTAGTATGTAGGAGCATTTTTTAAGGTCACACATACCATAAAATCGTATCAAGTTTGGTGACTACCAGAATATCCGCTGTGTTTACGCTGGCACACACGCAACGGTACCTTGCGTGTGTGCCAGCTATGGATACCTTGGCAATCAAACGATTAAAGCCACATTCTGACAGATATTATCAACTACCTAGAATTCGTTTTTTAACCAAGCGAAATACTAAAAAGGACGTCAATGGTCACCATTGTTACCTCGACAACAATGCATATATTTTTAGTGGTCGTCATTAGCTGTAAAAAGGCACCAGATGCTTTTTACTCCCAATATTAATAAGACATAATAACCTCATTGTTTCCCAACACTTTTTCCCGCCATTAATCTTTGTCAAAACCAACTCCTTTGTTTTTTGGTTATTTCAATTTAGAAATGGAACACATTCAAATATGAACCAATGATCGTATTTCAAGAAAGTACCTGCCTCAGTTTCAGGATGTATTTTGTAATCTTTTGAAATGACTTTGCCTTTGTTATTTAATCAATTATTTTTTTGCAGAATGTCAGCGGCCACTCAAGAAGAACGAGATGAGTGGATATCCCGCCTGCAGGGCTCCATCAGCCACCACCCTTTTTACGACATGCTGGCCAATAGGAAAAAGAAGGCACAGCACGCCGGGGCAATTGCCGCTGCACACAACGTCCAGCACTGAGACTGAATGTCTCAACACTTTCTATCAGTTCTCGTCCGCTAAATCTTAAACTTCACTGGCTCCAACTGATCAAAACAGAAAGAAGTATAACTCTTCACTTGCTCCAACTGATTAGAAGCGATCGTTAAGTAAGAAGGATAAATCTTCACTTGCTCCAACCGATTAGAAGCGATCGTTGAGTAAGAAGGATAAATCTTCACTTGCTCCAACCAATTAGAAGAGATCGTTGCGAAAGAAAGATAAAGCGGACTCTCCTATTCTATAGAAAGTTAAAAATTGAAATTAAAAACTCTGAAATTGGTGTGAGGATCCTGTTGTAGTGATACACTGGCATACAAATACTAGTTAATGCCAGTTGGTTAGTGTTTTGTGTCATTATTAGTATTACGAACGATCCACTTATTCTACACCTTTGGGTGAGACGCGTGAGATGCTCGTAAGGATCGAGAAATCAATGAATTTTTATGTTTATTGAAAGTGTAAATATTACTGGAACGCAATTGTATTGTTGTTGCCTTTGTGAGTCGTGTCTACAGCACAACTTAGATATTTCCATTAGTAAAATAGTTGGTAATCGTGTAATGTGATATCTGGGAAATTTATCTATTATGTGAAGTATAACAATAATAATGCTTGATCGCTTATTAAATGGTTGAAAAATAAACACTAGATTAATGTTCAAACATCACATTATTGTTACATATTTAGATGTAGAATTATGTGTTATTTATTTGATGATATTATTATTTGATTCTTTAGACTTTCTTCATCTTTTTTTTTAGGAAATTTTATATCCACTTATTATTACTGTAATCATTGAATTTGTATATTTTGTTTATTTTTACAAAATGTTAGCACTTTGCTCTTATATGTAAAATTTAAATAGCAACACTTTTTATTTATTTGTGAAATATAATCATCCTATGAAATGTAGTTATGAAAGTTTTTTTTTTTAATAACTAATAAAAAATATACCAAATTTCAATGTCCAACAACTATATTTTTAATTCTTCTTTCGTGATGAAACCACTGAAGATATTAACTGTACTTTGGGGTAAGGGGCAAAGAGGATCGTGCTCAATAATTTTAATTGGCACAGCGGAACAGAACGGATAATTGATTGCAGTAAAGAGGTTCAGGCTGTTATGTTTTGAAGATGCTGTCAGAATGTTGGGAGAATTTGTGTGTATTTAAAATCCAAATAAATGGGATGTTTCTGAATGTTTCTTGAAAGGTGGTGACGCTTTTAAATTTTATTATTTAAAATAAAAAAATAAAAATTATTTAAATTTTGAAATCAAATGTTTTAAAAATGGCTCACCTTACGTTTTTTCATCTAAAAACTGAACTAAAATAAACACATGTTTTATTAGACAAATGTATTATAAGCATTACTGCCACCTCACTTTTCTGTCGTTTCGTACAAAAATAACTAATAAAAAATTCACAAAGTTTCATAAACTTTTCTCAAATTGCGGTCAGAACCTTTGGTTTCATAGAGGAGCTCACTTCAACTATTCTGTGGTTAACTTCTGCATTTGAATGTAAAGCCTGGTGTTTTCTCTTTCTAACACCGTTAGTTTATATTTCTAACTGTGACAGTAAGGGAGACAATGATTTCTCTGAGACCATATGAGCTGTTCCGAAAAGTTAACAATTTAACTCTACGGGTGGGTAGCGTTTTCTTCCCAAAAGTGAACAAATTATCCCGAGTATTTAAGTGGCAAAATACTGCATACATAATAATAATTTCCAAATAGTGTTCAAGTAACCGAGATGATTCATTTGCTGTCGCAGTGAAATACTTCAACATTTTTTCAAGATATTTTTTAACTAACTTATTTGATCGGTAATATTATTATCGTTTGATTATTTGGTTATTATTTCCCAATTGTATATATTATATTACATTGTATTGTACTAGCTGTAGATAACACTTACCGGCTTATAAAATAATGATTAAACGCCATTATGATAAAATACGGTTAATGGTACAATAATAATAAACAGTGTAAATTGCTGTACTGTTCAAAGTGTGTACGATTTTATAATACTGTCCACAAGGAACTGATTTGAATAACAATTTCGAATATAAAAATAATTAGAATTAGAAGAACCTGTTTTCTGTGAATTATTATTATTATGTGTAATGTATTTATTTTGAATTTGATATTTCAACATTAATTAAATTGTTTTTAACTAAAAAAAGCAGAGATTGCATTAATAATTTATTATCTGTATTTGAAAAAAGTTTGTTTTTATAAACATAATTAATTAGTCTGTTTTATTTCATAATTTTGTAAATACATTTTTTTTTTGGAAAGCACTCCCATACAAATTTGATTCTTCTTTTTCTTTGTAATTGTTTTTCAAAAAATGGATACTCAAAAAATTGTGTTTACAATTTTTTAGAACAATCTTCAATAATAATATTGTACATCTATATATGTATATAGTTTTCACGCCAAAAGATAAATCTGTTTAGTTAAAACATTTTTGCTTCAATAATTGCAGGCGTAAATTTTGTCAAATTAATAGTTCTTACCAAATATTAAGTTAATAATAAAACACAATTGATTTATTAATTTACACTATGCAGTTTTAAAATTAATTATGAAATATCATGGCTTGACCCATTTTATTAGTAAAATATAATTTTTGCATCTGATATGCACATTTTTAGTTTTGAATAATATTACGTATGTAATTAATATAAATTGTTCTGTATATAATTGATTTTAAATTCATACTTTCTTGTAAATTGCGTTTTCATGTTTGTAAATATTTAGTCCTGTATTTTCGTATAGTAAGTCATGTCCGTCAATAGTTAATTTGTAAAATATTAAATTTATTTATTGTTGATTGCTTGTTGGATTCAAAAGCTTTTTTATATTAGTAATATATATAATAATGTTTCAGTAGGTTAGTGTTAGCTTTTCGAAATAAAATAAAACACTGGTGCCTTTGGTTGACATTTTTTTACCCAAGTGATGGCCATTTTCCACGAATTTTATAAAAAAAAATAATGTAAATATTTTAGCTGTATACTGCCATCACGTTAAAGTTATGAAATATTAATCTAGGTAGGAAAAATATTTCCACAATAGACAAGGAGATTATGTAAAACATTAATATTTTAAATAAATATGTATTGGACAATTTTCTTTTACACTATACATTTTTTGAAGGTTCAATAGATTCTCTAGGGACACATCACATTGTAACTCTAATTTTTAATTCTGTTATAGAACGAAATTGTAATGTGTTACTAAACATGTTAATATATAATATCTCAAAGGAGATGCATCATATCAAGTGAAGTATGGCAAATGTAAGATTGTTTTATTGTAATTATTATTTCATTTGTATTATTAAAAAGATATTTGAAAATTTTGGATTTTATTTCATTTACACATAACCAATAAAATATTTAAATGCAAGCCTTCTTAACCTTTCCTTATCTGTGGTGTGTATTTACTACACATTGCTTCTAATAACTAATAACTCTATAGATATAATAAATTCTGGGTTCAGATTTTAGGTATTCCTCCGTTATACATTTATACACTGAATTAAAAAATAATTTATTACATAGTTTTCAAATTCAATTAAAAATCAGAGTTTTTTGTTAAAAATCGGGAACAAATATACCAATACGATCAACCGTGTGATACTAATACGCGAAGAGTGTGCGAGGAAATGACACGCTATTGATGTCCCGCTTTAATTCGCTATGCGGGAACATGAGACATCTACACGTCTGCAGTTGTATTTTGATTTAGACCATCGATATCTACGACCGCACAGCTGTGTTTGTGCCAGCCGCCAGCCGCGCCGCTAGCCAGTTGGCCGCGAACCGTCGTTAGATGTGGACCCCTCGCACGTTTCTTTAGCATCTGCAGATGGTTTTTCATGTTTTCAGCAATTAAATCACAATTATTATCACTTTTGATATAAAATATAGTAAACATAATCGATTAGCTATGAATATTCATACTTTTCCAATATTAAATCGCTTATTTTGAGATGTGTATTGACTACACAGCACCGGAACGCGTGTATTTTTTTAGCACAGTAAGGGAAAGGTTAACCTGTAGGGGCCGCCAAGAAATTCAATAAATAAATAAAAAATTTGTTAAAGCCACAACGACAATACCATCTTCTTCTTCTTAACACACTTCGGCCGGGAAAGGTAGTTCTACTCGTTCGGTTGATTGATGTTTAACGGCGGGAAGGGTAGTTCTACCTTTTGCGCCGGCCTCATTTCAGTGGCAAAAAAGACAGAATTATTCAATGTTTTTACATGAATATTATATACCAATCTCTTTGCGAAGGTCCCAACTATATGTACATAATTATCGAATCGTAATGCAAGTCTTTTTTTAAATTTATTTTCGTGCTTTTCATTTACATCGGTAATTCAACAAAATGATAGTATATTATTTGTGAGTGAAATAATTCAATTCCTGGAATGAGGGTTTTTATGACCGTGAAACCCGATTTGAATCTCTTTCTCCGTTCCGCACTCACTCAACTCCTATGTGCAAGCGAGCGAGAGATGTTGGGCGTATTTAAAAAAAGACGGTATGAGCAAATACCGATAGGAGGACCGTAATACACATATTACAAGGTCAATTGAGTTGCATTTCAAATAATATTCGATTTTAGTTTAGTAATTTTATAGCTTGGGTATGCTGAGTTATTGTGTAGAAATTTTGATTAAAATATTTTAACTATTTTTAGCGATTTAAAACAAATTAAAGAAAAAGCCCGTACTCAGCATAGCGCAAGCGCAAAAAGTGCCACGCCGAAATGTGTTGATATATAAAAATTCAGCCTGCGTATGTTTATTCTCGCAAAACTTGAAAAGTAGTTGACCGATATTGTTGAAAATTCAAAAGTTTGTTCATATTAGAACGGGTTATTATGGAGAATTTGAACAATTCATCAAATTTCAACATTCATTTTCGGGTTCTGTGAAAGTCCTATTTAAGTTCTGTTATTATATCATTATAGGCTAGTTGCTAGACAGAACTGAAATAATAAGAGAACATGAAAAAATCTTCAAATTCTCCGAGACAACCCGTCCTTAGTGTCAGGAGTGTTTAGAGAGTGGTTTGAATTATAGGTGGGTCCTATTAGTACTTTTCGTTACTGGGTACAATGAGTACAGGTACGCACTCACATAAATTATGATTGCTTGATTCCCCATTAATTATTCGAAATCCATGGGGGGGGGGGGGGAGTTAGAGAAAAAATTGTTGTTCTGTAAAACATAATTCCCCACAAAAATATCACAAATTGTGTACTCCCCCTCAAAATATTTCAAATCCATGGGGGGGGGAAGATTGTTACAGAACTTCTGTGAAAATTTTTTACTTTGGCTACGGAATTCCCTGTCGAAAGATTCCCCACATTTTTCCCATCACAAAAAATCATCATAAAAATACCCATCAGGAATACCCATCAAAAATATCCGTCAAAAATACCTACTAAAAATACCCATCTAAAATACCCGGCTCAGAACAGATATTGTCTAGTGAGTCGGGTAGGTATTAAAAAAATATTTAGTCCCGGTATAAGTATTCCCGTATGAGTATTTTGGAGATTTGTCACAAGTACCAACTATTGCATGAAAATACCCGGTACTTTTACTGGGTACGATAAATACGCCTCACCTCTAGTTTGAATGGTAGAAGAAATCAGCAACGCCGGAGGAATACTTGTAGCAATATCTCTTCACCGGAATGAGATATGGAGTCCATTTAAAGTTCATGTAATGTAGTTTTTTAACAGTAATATTGTGGTATACAGTAGTGAATGGTGGAAGAAGTCCGAGACGCCCGAGAAATATCTTAGCAATAGCGAAGCATTGCCGGGGTACACTATTACTTGATAAAGTGACATTTTTAATTTTGTCTTCAACTAACCTAGTAAGAGGTAATATCCGAAGGCAAAATGAATGCATAAGGTCGACACTACAATTGCAGTGCGCCGTACCGTGCACAGGCACGAATCTTCAGTACTGCAAATGCAAGGCTCCGGCCCCTAAGGGTTAAAACGAAATCGATCTATTTAAAAAAATTAAATGAATTGGTTCGCTATGTCCAGCTGTCAATAATTTATGTATTTTTTTAATAAATACATATATATACATTTTTTTTAATACCACTCGTGTTTGAAAATATCTTAAACATTGGTACACTATACAATGTGTCAAGGGACGTTACTTACTTTAACCAGTGAGTAAAAAATGTAAAATAAAAAAAAAATTCGTCCACATGTCGTCACTGGTCACTCAGCCCACTAACCGAACAATCCCTCACCCCGACCATAACTGTCCAATACATACAAATGTTGTTTATGTTTTAAGTTGAAAAAAAATATATGTCACCGGAGACCATAATTTCACTTACATTTTTTACTCAAAATAATGTCAGGAATCACTGGTTAAAGTAAGTCAAGTACGTCCCCTGTATATTGATAGTAAAGGTGGGTAGGTAAATACGATTTTTAAAAACCTATTGATAAAACGATTAATCTAAGGCAAACGAGTACTGGTTGTAAGGAGCGAATTTAGTCGGTTCCCTTTTGCTCGTTATAACCAAGTTTGACGGTAATTGAAACTAGGAAGTAATGGTTTGCAACATCCATTTACATGCTACAGAAACCCTTTTTCCAACCAAATATTGAGACCCCTTGGAGGAAAGATATAGCTCTTTAAATGATGCAGATGCAGCCACTTGTAGAGATGGATACAATAATTATTTTTTATTGCACTGATAGACAATGTTACCTCTGGAAGGAACGTGTCACCAGATTTTTGTTTTATTTATTTATTTAAATACAAACGGCACGACATGTGCCATTAACGTAAATATAAATATAAAATTAAAAAGTACAAGGTATAAAGTACACAGCATAAAGTTTAAAGTACTGTATAAAGTGTAAAGGTTAAATTTTAAGTTAAGTATAAAGTATGATTTACGGTGTAAAATATAAGGTTAAGTTAATTGTGAAGAATAAATTATAAAAAACAAGTACAGGAGGTAAGAAAAAAAAATTGTTTAATCACTTAAAAGAATTATTTGCCAACTGTGCCAAATATAAATGATTATCAATTATCAAAGCAACGATAATGTAAGCTTAATTACTTATCTTTTGATTCTTGCATACGTAAAAAATATGTTTTATGCATCTTTTATGTTATAAGTTATAACAGACTTCCTTCATCATTGATATCAAAGTATGCATTTCCTAATCTATGCAGGCGATATATTAAAGAATTTTGTTCTGCATTAGTGGGAGTATTGTACAATAATATGGCGATATGAGTCGAGTTGGTCTACTAGGTACAGGTACATGATAATTTATCAGCGAGACTATAAAATAACTGACGTTTTATGGTAGGTGTGGTCTAGTGGTATACGCTTTTGACTACAGATCCGACGGTCGCGGGTTCGAACCCGGCGTGCGCAAATAAATTTTATTTGATTAATTTGTGTTATTTCACAATTAATTAATTTAAAATAATATATAGTATATTTGCGGCACGTTCCAGAGTGGAAGATACTCTCAGTATCGCCCTGGTGTAAGACCACCATTCAGAATTGAAACGTTGCTTGAAATGGCTTTAGCCGTGTTTGGTGACCAGATCTGAATAGCCAGGTACTTCCCCACCTTCCTCTTCCCCATCTCCCTCCCCTCCCCAATACCCTCAGCCTCACAACATACCCCAATTGGGGATGCCATAGTCTCACTGGCTCCAGACGGGAGCAGTTGGGACTCTTGTGCGGTAATACTGTAAAAAAAAAAAAAAAAAAAAAGGTTAGGTCAAGGTTCGGACCATATGTTAGTATGTTAAATAAAATAGTATTTATATTATAAAAATGTTATTTATTAAATCGTGGTACATTCATGCGATTAGTTTATTTTATCTATCTTTTTTCGCACTAGCCTCTCTTTTTCTAATATCTTGCACAGTTATGTTGATGTGCCGCACACGCAATGAAAAAAATAGAGGGAAGGTTGCTGATTGACAATAATATGATTTTATGTCTTAATACGAAGGTAAAAATATTATAAACATTACTAAATATCAAAGAAATAATGTATCAGTGCCCCTCTCCTCCCTTCCATATCCAGGGCCGGCCCTACACGAGCGCAATTGGAGTAGTCCGCCTCGGGCGCCGAATTACCAAGGCGCTGATAATACGTAACACCTAACGGTCCTAACACATCGCCATTCAGATTATTTTTCGTAAAAAATGCGCTTCACAAAAATGCCAATTATCATCCGAATATTATTGACTACAATGATCACGTACCTAAGCGTCTACTGGTTTTAACAAGGAGCGCCAACATTTTGCTCGCCGTTTAGCCCAAGGCCGGCCCTGCCCATATCATTGGTTGGAAATAGAATAATTTTGTTGTAATAAATCCAATAATTGTTATTAATCCTTAAATCTGTCTTACGTATTTCCCCCGTATAACTATTTATATTCAGAGATGTGATGTATTTAATCTCTGTAATGTTATAAAAAAATATAATAAAGAACTACGAAAATAAAGAAATAAAACTGTACAATTTACAAAAATTTAATTTAGCAAAAAACAAGTAAGTTATTAATAAAATAGTGTAGGTCGACGGCGCATAAATAAACCACTCACGGGGGGCGATTGGCATTTACCCATCATTCACCCTTAGAGCACCTCAGCAGATAGGGATAGGGGGAGGTCGGTATTCCAAAAATTAAAATGGATTAAGATTTTGAAGAAATGAAAACTTTCGAACCCCGATCTCTTTTAGTAAGCAAGAACTTTTATAAGAATTTTATGTCTATTGGTAAAATTTTAATTATGGAAACACTTCGTAAAAGTGAAGTTTGGTTTTTGACATTTGAAATGTAGAAAAGTGCTCAACATCGTTCGATTTTAAATTTAGAATATTCCTTCCGAAGAAATGATATTGTAACCTTAGTATTTTTTATTTCATTATCACTTTATTTATTTACGGGAAGTTTTAAGTTTCGGATGAATAGCTAACTGATCAGATATTGCGTTCCCCAAATCACAATAGAATGTGGAGACGATTCACAAGTACTTTGGCTGAAGTTCAGCATCAGCCCCAACCTCAGATTTTTCCCGAGATGATTTCCAACAGAAATTCGTTACACGCATTCTCATTTCGGAAGCCAGAGTTAGAATCATTCAATTGGCTAACCTCTCTAGCACCTTGTTTTCCTGTCAAAGCCGAGAATATCACGGTAATAAACGAACCCAAAGAGTTTTATGACACGCTTGTGACGAAATGCGAACAAGCGGAAGAACGAATAACATTCGCCAGTTTGTACCTCGGAACGGGGAAGCTCGAAAAGAACCTTGTGTCTGTGATCAGTGAGAAATTAACCAAAGCCCGAGGCAATGTGAAGTTGACAGTATTATTAGATTATCACAGGGGATCGCGTGGCAGAGTTAACTCCAAGACAATGTTGTTACCATTACTAGAACATTTCAAACAGACTTGTCGAATATCATTATATCACACGCCGTATCTGCGAGGGCTGTACAAGATGTTAATACCTCAGCGTTGGAACGAAATAATAGAACTTCAACATATGAAAGTATATTTAATAGACAATACAGTTATAGTGAGTGGTGCGAATCTCTCCAATGATTATTTTACCAACAGACAAGATAGATACATAGTGATAGAAGACAAGGAGTTGGCGGACTTTTATTCTAACCTGGTGTCCGTAGTTCAAGGTTTTAGTTTGCAGTTGAAAGGTGACGGGAGTGTGAAGTTAGCCCACGGTTCTCCATCACCTGATCAGGACAGCAGGAATGTGTTTATTCGTTATGCGCGCAATAAGATACAGCGCTTTTACCAGGAGAGTTTGGATACTCAGTTTGATAAAGGGCAGAAAAACTTTGGTAAATAGAATTTTTATTTTAAATAACAAGATTTTATTTTATTTTATTTTATATTATAGAAACAAAAAAGTACATGATTTATAGATTTTTTTTGTTATTTGTTTTTGGGGTATTATGCCGTGTTGCGCTAACTCCTTCTTTAGCCAACGTTTCGGACAGCATTGCAGTGTCCATCATCAGGGCAGATGTGTTATTTGTTAAATAACACATCTGCCCTGATGATGGACACTGCAATGCTGTCCGAAACGTTGGCTAAAGAAGGAGTTAGCGCAACACGGCATAATACCCCAAAAACAAATAACAAAAATACTTTTGGCCGTGAAAATCTTAAATCATATGATTTATAGAGTTGAAACAATATACAGGAATAAGATACATCGTGTTGTGTACCTATGATATGTTTCCTTGTAATGTCTGCTAAGTGGTATGTTTATTCCTTAATTACCAGGTGACTTGTGTAGTTTATAGGTGTGTGTGTGATGTGTGTAATGTAATATTGAATAGTTTAAATTTTTGACATGATGCCACGTTTGAATTTGGGCTGTGAATCCGAAAAAATGTCAATGTTAGAGTTTAGACAAATATTATTTAGAGCTTGGTTAATTATCGAATTAGATGCTGCATTTGTTTTATAACTTAGCGTGTGGAATAGCACTGTATGTATAAAAATTATGTATGTATATAAAATTGCTTGTCTGTAAAAAGTACTGAATGAGCCCAAAATTATGTTTTCTCTTTCAGATCCTAATTTAAATGGGGCAGAAAACACTATAAGACATAGTTTTTGATAAATAACTAAAAATCCATTGCAGTCTTTGAAACCTGCAGAATCTTACAGTGTTTACTTGCCTAATTATATGACACTATTACAGGGAAATTGCAATTTACGGGACTTGCAGAATCTTCTTCTTTAGTTGTTACCTGATTGCTGAGATCACGACCCCTACTCCAATTTCTCTTACGTACAAGACGTCTCCACTGCTTGCGGTCTCATGTTACTTGGAGAGCCACGGACACCAATGTTCCAGACGTCTTGGATATTTAATCCAATGCATCTGCTTCTTCTGCCTTTCCGCTTTGCCAATGACCATGAATTTCTCCAGGTTGGAGTTCTCAGTTTGGCGAGCAACGTATCCCAAATATCTTATGATGCCCTGTAGGCAGACAGTTAATTGTGGAATCCTAGATCTTTCATAATGTATATATTATTGCGCCGGGCTGTCCATGAAGTTCTAAACATTTGATCTACATATATTTTTTTTTAATGTGACACCTCACAAGAGTGCTCTTCTCTGTACAGTGTAAGGGCAGGGGAGCTATATTGCCACCCGGTTGGGCAGCGTTGTGAGGTGGGTTAAGGGATTGGAAAGGATTTATTGTAGCGGGTCTTGAAGAGGCCCGGATTATATGAAGGAGAAAAAACAGATGTCAGTAGCATGATGTAGTAGCAGATGCCAAATGTTAAATTTTAAAACTAAATAAATTATACTAAAAATTTTTTTTTTCAAAGTGATGTTAGAACCCTGTAAAATAAATGGAATCTTTAGAAGCTTGATGTTAGAACTTGTCATTCAACTATCCATGTAAAAACAACACAGATGGCTCTGAAAATTATTTTGTTTATAGAAATGAGCAAAAGAAATGGTTTTGTATAAAGGTCATTTTTGAAAAAAAATGTCAGTTAGAACTTTGTCCAACTGAGGTGACGATATCACTCCTTATATAAATATATATAATATATCTTTTAGTCGGGGGTGCGATATGTCACATAGGTCAGGGAAGTCGAGAGTTGTACAGGGTGCGGCAGAGAGGACGGACGGTTTTAAAAAAATCATAAAATACTTAATTTTTACTCAAAAACAAATTTATTGATAGAATCAGGTTTGCGAGGAAATAGCATTTGAGACAGTCAAGTGTGGAAAATCACATCAGGCATGTGGTGGCCGAAATCGTTGATGCAGTGCTGGAGGCGTTCTTAGAAGTTCACGTAGACTCTCTCCAACATCGCTCTCTCAACTTGGGCGACTTCCACGCGAATTGCGTCCTTCAATTCGTCCAGAGTTCGGGGCTTGTTCTCGTATACTCTAGCTTTGAGGTGTCCCCATGTCCCCATTTTCAGGAGTTCGAACTGTTTCCGGAGCTCCTCTTGGTCTTCTGTTGATCAGTTCACCACGCCTGCGAAGTGATTCAATCCAACGAAGGATGGTGTTTCGAGAGGGAACAGCTCTATTCCGATGGATGTTGAAGTGGCGACGAAACTCACGCTGTACGACGGTGACTGACTCATTATTTCGGACAAAATAATCATAGGCGAAAATGCGGTGCTCCACCGTCCACGGCTCCATGACGACAGCTGGTAAAACAATGCTAGGAACTAACGAGTCAAGCGGCACCCCCCCACCTCTCTCGTAGACGGAGGGGGAGAGTACTACCCATCTCAAAAACGTCCATCCTCTCTGCCGCACCCTGTATTATTGTAGATTGTAGCCTGTATCTATACTTGATAGTGTCACACTCTAAGACGATAGGGGGTTTAAAGAAGATGCAAGATAAAACATGCATTTGTCATCCACTTCTATTGGCGACTAAATACAGCATGTGTTGTGTCACGAACCTCTCCCGGCAATTGTCCGTCAATGTGCTAATTGTTTTGTGATATAATTTCCAGACTCCAGCGACACTTGGGTGGCGCCACTGATCCAGGCGGGTGGGCTTGGCATCCACTGCGACAGCGAGGTGACGAAACACCTGCTGAGCTCCGCCCCGGCTGGGGCCAGGATCCGACTTGCCACTGGCTACTTCAACATTACCCAGGAATACGCCAAAGCGCTGGTGAACGACTGCGAGGCTGATTGCACACTACTCATGGCTCACCCTAATGTATGAATTTTGTTATTTGCAATGTTTTGTTTTATCATTTTCTTTTTTTTAATACAGGGTTTTCCAATAAGAGGTGTTATTTTTAATAGCCCGCTATTTCGGTAGATGTTACTTTTGAAGCTGTCATTTTTTGTCATTTGACAAGTAGAAACTACGCCATTAATAAAAATGGAACGATACACGCTTCAACAACGCATTGAAATTATTAAAATTCACTTGAGTGAATCAAATGCAAATCATCTTGAGTGATGAGGCCCATTTCCACCTCGGTGGCTTCGTCAGCAAGCAAAATTGTCGCATCTGCGGCTCGGAAAACCCAAGAGTTATTGTTGAAAAGCCTCTCTATCCTCAACGTGTGACTTTTTGGTGCGGTTTATGGTCCGGCGGAGTCATTGGACCTTACTTTTTCGAAAATGAGGCTGGGGCAACAGTTACGGTGAATGGATTGCGCTATCGAGAGATGATTAATGATTTTTTATGGCTGGAATCGGATGGTATTGATCTGGACAACGTTTACTTTCAACAAGACGGCGCTATGTGCCACACAAGCAACGAAACCATTGATCTTTTACGATTGAATATTAAAATAACACCTCTTATTGGAAAACCCTGTATTTATTCAAAAATGTTTTAAGGACATAATGCAAAATGCGTAAACGCTGTATGATGATGTGAAGTCTGATGAAACAAGTAAATTTGTTTTTACCACTACCGAGATATGAACTCAAGGCCTTCTGCTTTCCCAATGGCTACTTCAAACCATTAAGATATTGGTAATAATCCTCGAGCGATTTTCTAATACATGTTTTGGCAACTATAATATTAATTTCAGATCATTATATTCATTTAAGCCCGTTGCCCCAAGGGTCGGTAAGCAATCGACATAAACCGTCTAAGATTTGTAATCGGTTGTAAAATCCTGCGTAGAAAATTAAGTTCATTAAAGTAAGGTTTAGTGTGGAATTTTTCTGTGCGGGGTCTTTCAGCATTTGGTTTATGTCGATTGCTTACCGACCTGTGGAACGACGGTGTTAGTATTTCCATTGCATCATATAATATTCATTAAACTCATAAATCTCCCTTTGCTTATCATTTAGGTTCTACTGATTATGTTATCAGGATTATAATACATTTTTTGAACAAAGCTGGGTTAGCTTTATTAAACAGTAATCTTAAATAAGATTACGTTAAGTCACACCACACAAATACATAGATGCAGAGGCAGCTCTGGGGATCTAGGCGTGGTAGATCATTTTTCAAAAATGTGTGACTAATTTTTATTTGATATTGTGAAAAATGCCCATATTATTATATATACCAATTTGTAGGTAGGTACGTCATGAGTTTGTGACTCAAAATACATATTATGTTAATATAGTAAATTGTAAATAATACAAAATACATATTATGTTAATATAGTAAATTGGAAATAATACAAAATACATATTATGTTAATATAGTAAATTGGAAATAATACAAAATACATATTATGTTAATATAGTAAATTGGAAATAATACAAAATACATATTATGTTAATATAGTAAATTGGAAATAATACAAAATACATATTATGTTAATATAGTAAATTGGAAATAATACAAAATACATATTATGTTAATATAGTAAATTGGAAATAATACAAAATACATATTATGTTAATATAGTAAATTGGAAATAATACAAAATACATATTATGTTAATATAGTAAATTGGAAATAATACAAAATACATATTATGTTAATATAGTAAATTGGAAATAATACAAAATACATATTATGTTAATATAGTAAATTGGAAATAATACACAATCCATGTACTTAAGGCAAATTATTTTAAAGAGGATACGTTTAAATTAAGTTGTGCTCACCTTCAATTCCATACAAATTTAGACTTGCGATCTATTTGACAATGATCTTTTACATATTTTTGTTTGGTTTCATTCTTCGGCTTCATTCTAAATCGATAAATTTTTTACTTAGACGAAAGACATAGTGCCATCTCGTTTATTCTATGGCGCGCATAGGAACAGAAGATGCCAAAGCTTTGAACATTCTTTAAATTGACCCAGCGAATCGTATATACTTGTGAATGAAAGCTTCTATTAGGGAGGGAAGTCCAAATCACGAGGGAAGAGGACTTTGTCTCTCCTCTCCACTCCTCGGTTCCCTAAAGGCCCTATAATGGAAGAGGAGTTCTTCTCTCCTCACCACTCGTCCTTGGTTCCATAAAGGCTCCACTGTGGAAGAGGGCTTTGTCTCTCCTCTCCACTCCTCCTTGATTCCCTGTAGGCCCCGCGACAGAGGAGTCCGCTCGGTTCCCTGAAAGCCCCACGATGGAAGAGTCAACTGCCCCTTGGTTCCCTGAAGGCCCCACGAGGGAAGAGGACTTCGTCTCTCCTCTTCACTCCTCCTTCGTTCCCTGAAGGCCCCATGACGAAAGAGTTCACTCGCCCTTGCCCCGTCTCTCCTCTCCACTCCTAGTCTCCTCTCCTTGATTCCTTGAAGGTGCCACGAGGGAAGAGGAAGTCAAATTTTCGTCCCACGAGTATCTAGGGAAATAGAAGGTCCACTCCAGCAGAGCCCCGAGTGCTGGGTTAAATACTCCGAAATGCGACCCTGTTTCTCGGATGCACCGTTTGTGACACTGTTCCCCAGGTCATTAAGCCCGAGCACGGTAGCTCACACCTTAGCTTGGTATGGCTATTGCAGGTCGTGTTTCTACTCCCTGAGCGATGGGTTCGCCACACTCCTTACGCTTTGGTCATGAAGGTAACATTATTACTGTTGTTATTTTCAATTGCAGGCGAATGGATTCAAAGGTGCCAGGGGACCTGCTGGAGGTGTTCCAGATGCATATTCATTGCTGGCCAGAAAGTATGTTTAACTATTTTAGGAATACTTATTTAACTAGTTGTAATTTTTCCATATTTCAATGGATGATTTTGAGTCTACCATAATATTATGTTTTATGATGTTCGATTTCTAATGGCTGCTTATTAAATTATGTTTCGTTTATAGATTTTTTGAATTGGTGGAATCTAATGGACAGTCTGACAGGATTAAAATGCTAGAATATGAAAAAGCGGGCTGGACCTATCACGGGAAGGGTTTGTGGTAAGTTTAAATGTAATGTTCAACTGTCCAAAATATCATCTCTTTGTTTATCAGCTACCTTCGCCATTTTGTGTAACTGTCCCAGTTTTAAAATGTTTATGACTGATATACCAACAATTGGTATAGGCAGCTCATCTTTTGTCTAATTTTCTTGTGTGGTTCTGAAAATTTATCTTAGATTTTCTTCTCAAAATATGTTTTACTAATTCTCTTACACTACTCTTTGTGAGGGCCCATCACTCTGAACATATCATAATTTTGCATGTTTTTATGGCGATTGGATTATTATTACAATCTAGTTCGGTCCCATGAAATATCACGGATTATAATAATAAAGGATTTGTGAAGCATTTATTAAACATTTGCCTCAGGATCATTCATAGATTGCCATTCAAAAACAAATATTGTCATTTTTATTCTTAATACAACAATATTTTTTGTTGACAAATTAGATAGACGTCAGAAATGATTTTTGGATGAACACCATTAGTAAACTTGAGAAATCATCGGACAAAAATTTCACCAAAAGAAATACACATTTTAAATATAATATAATTGCAATAAAATTATTTTTATAGCTAAATTATCTATGTCACTTCGTTTCATAACTTGACCCCGCCAGGGAGCACAGGGGAAAAATCATTTTAATGGATTATTTTATTCTATATATCTACTTTATTTTTGCAGGTACTACCCCCCCAGAGAATCTCTCCCCTCTCTCACGCTAATAGGTTCCCCAAACTTTGGTGAACGTTCTGTAAAGCGAGACTTGGAGACACAAGTGGCCATCATAACCTCAAACCCCTCGCTGAGGAAGCGTCTCCATCAGGAGTGCGAGTCTCTACACCAGGATGCAAGGAAGCCTGAGGATCAGTTTAAGCGGAAAATACCCACCTGGGTGCAAATGACAGTCGGAATTTTTAGGAATTATTTTTAACACTCCAGTAATGTTTTAGTGAATTTTGTGGTTTAGATTTGTGGGTTATAGTGACTATTTCCTTTGACCAATGTTACTATTTTGAAAATTAAAAATATTTTTGTTAATAAATGCAGTTAATAACTAGTACATATTTTTACAAAATGTAAAACATAATTCCAACATCAAAATTTAATATTGGTTCCTTTTGAAGTATTGAGTTACTTTTTGAAATCATTTCATATTATGATAAATCAAATACATACAGTGAGACCAAAAAATTTTTCAAACATGCAAAAACAACTGACAGTGTGTCCTTATTATTTATTTTTTAAATTTTGCATTGACTGAAGAATATTATATTTTATATCTATGGTAGAGTGGTCACTGTAACAGAGTTTTTTTGCTATAACAAAATTAATGCTACTACGATATTGTAGTGTTAATAATTGAAGCGAACAATTTTTATAGTTAAAATTCGCAATTGCGTGTAGTACCTACCTAGCTAGAATGAATTTCTCACAAAGTTTACTGAGGTAGAATGACTTGAGCCCTTATACCGAAAAACAGCGTCATGTGAAAAAGATAGTGGTTCTGAAATAGCGATGGGTATTGACTCATTTTATTAAGAGCGGGAGTCACTGTACCAGCTCAATATTTTCGTACGGCTCAAAGAGTTGACTTAATTGAACAACGGCTCAAATGAACGGGAGTCGTGAGCTCAGAGCGTAAGAGCAATGAGAATGCTGCGGTCGCCCGATATGACTGACCCAGTACGGCTCCCCTGCTATGGCTCTTCCGTTACGGCTTCCGACTCCCAGCGTAAGCATATGAATGATCGTACGACTATTGGTACCGGTACGCCGCCTTGTACCATGAGAAAAATAAGATGTTAGGTAGTTAGTAGGTGTGGGTACATATGTTCAAGTCCAGATGTTGGACTGTCAGACGCCGTTCACGTCTCTGAGTATATCATAACAATTATATGGATAATTTTAATGGCGCTATTTTTCTAAAATATCTCCTGATAAAAAGGAGTAGCCATTAAATTGGGTCATGGTATAAAATGGTTACAATGTTTTAACAAATAACAATGCAGAAATAACACTTTATTACCATAATAATAATGACAAATATGCTAAGCGCCGGTCGCATAAACCATCAGTTTTAATAAAGTAATGGCTGATTTCAGAGCCGTCTTGATAGCACATTACCGACCGTCACCGTAGGCCATCTGTGGTCATCGTGGTTGAGATTTAAAAACTGTTTTTGCTGTGAATGTAGATGAATATAATTTGAATGAATCTGCAAAAAAACAGCATTATTTCCACATAAGGGCTCAATTACACACATAGTTTTAAAAAGAAAATCACGTTCTTTGTGTTATTTAATTAGAACTACAAAAAAAAAAAATTTTATGAAGCATGACGACGATGAAAAACTACGACTGCTTAAATGTAGACCACTTTTTAGGAGGGTAAAATAAAATAGTCTTGTAAATCTCTCTTTGATTGAAATGTTATAAACAATTAGATTTATTTGGTATTATAAATCTTACATTTCCAAATAAAGGGTGGAATTTAACCGAGTCTTACGCTGAGATAAATATGTTATCCCTTTAATTTTCCACAAATTTCTTCTGTGTTAAATTTTAGAACTCAACCCCTGTTGTTTAGGCTTTCAAAACACATGAAGATTTATTTTGAAAATTGATTTTGTTAAAATGTGTATATTTTTTAAATCAATTTTTTTTTTTATATGAATGTATTTTTTGTGTACCTACCTATTTTTTATAAACATAACAGAATCCACCACATTGAAACAAACAAATTTTCGTTACTTGAAGTGCAAAAAAAAAACATTACTCGAGTAAATTTAGTAAGTAATTATTTATTATAAAATAAAATTTGCGGGTAAAATGTAATGTGTCTACAAAACAAAATATATTGTTTGTTATTTATTTTGTAATTTGTCATTTTTAGTGTTTATTTTTTTATAAAGTTGTTATTGTAAAAAGGTTCCTATTTTCATGCAGACGATATGAATTTACTGTAGCAGATTAAAAAAAAATTGTCTGTCAGGATTGATTGATTTACTAGTTAAATATCGCAAATGATAAAACTTAAAAGATAACATATTATTTGTGTAACTGTCTTCGATACATTCTGTGTTATTGTATTTTTTTATACATAATAAAATTTTAATAAAAGTTAAACTTGTGAAATCACCATCTACCCTGTAAGGAACGAGACATAATTACGCCCAGCAAATGGAATAAGGAACTGCAGTGAAAAATATTATGGCATAAAAAAAAATCAGGGTTTCCCAAACTTTTTTGTCCCGTAGACACTTGCTGAAATTTTTTTTTCCTTAGACCCTGCCTGCCGTTTATTAAATTTTTCTAAATAACTTCAAATGTGATTATCATTTCTTTTTTTCATAAGAAGATTCACTTCCCTTGTGTCTGTCCAACGACCGGATGACGATATAGTTCCCTGTCTTTACGCTGTGCAGACTAGAGGTGGGTGAGTTCTGCATTTTTCCGGAGGCATCCGAGGACTGCTTCCTTTTAAAAGAACTCGAGTTCTTGGAGTGGGTCCCGGGTCCGAGTTCTTGGGTGCGGACTGGGTACTGGGCGACTACCGGGACGCACGGGTCCGGCCAAGGACTCGGCACTCGGACTCGGATAGAACCCGCGAAAGAACTCGGACCCGTAGCAGGACAAGGACCCGCACAAGAACTCGGACCCACACGAGAACACGGAGTCAATCCCGTCACCCATCGCACCCGAGTCGCGAGTTGTGCAGTTTACATTTTGGCGAAGTTCAACGAAATCCATTCGTGTCTTGTCGTGTTCCAGCTGATTGGGCTACGGCTAATGCGAGGCCGTAACGGATGTACTATTAGGTTCCAAGTTCCAGATGATAATTTTAGCACACGCGTAAACAGTAATAAATCAAATGTAGTAACATAAATTTCGGTTGTCGTTGAGAATTTGTCGTTTTCATAATCTCTGTCCATCGATATAGATAAAGGTACTTGGTCGAAGCCTCTATCAAATGAAACTCAGTAAAGGCGAGATGTTTTAAAAACAAAGTCAGGAAGTAGTTAGGTACAGCATTGAACTATTAAAATTTTAACAATTAACAACATGTTTTAATATCTATTTATTCCAGTCCATTTTTTTTTTACTTTTACAATACATACACACTTTGTTCAATATATTATTGTAGGATTTGTGTATATTATATACTTGATTTGTATATTTTTCCTTTTGGTTTCACAAATATATACATATATATGTCTCAGGATCATTAAAAATAAACATTTGCCAGAAATTTGCCTTTCGAATGAACACTATTACGACATAGCTAAAAAATTTTAACAAAAGATAGCCATTTTAAATAAACAATTATTGAATAAAATAATCTTGGTACCTAATTTATCGCTTGTCTGAATCTTTCCAATACCAGTTGACAATCAGTTCCAATTTTTAAAATCAAAGCAAATCCCTATTCTAGAGTTCATTGAACCAGAGTTACGGATACACAGACAGACACCACTGAAATTTGTATTTTTAATAATACAAAAAATAAAAATAGTGAACGATAATTAAAATAAAACTTTAAAATAAAACAATAATTTTTACTTACAGTAGGTACCTAGCGCCTACAAATATGAGGGGCTAAAATAAAAATATAAAACATCAAAGAATTGCGATAAATCATTGAGATTTTACATAAAAACCGTTAAACTAATCGGCAATATCTCAAAATGCCAACGTGTTGATTTTTAAAACAAGATCATGAAACAAAAGAAACATAAGAATTGAACATAAAAATAATAAATCAGTAAGTTTTTTTTTAAATTCTGAATCCGAAAAAAAAATGTACAAATAGGCATAACAGTCAAAAGAATCATAAATAAACTCAAAATATCTTCGTATTGAATTTTTTAAATCAAGATAAAACATAAAAAAAATGAACATAAAAAAATGTAATATTTTTTTTTTTAAATTGCGAATTGAAAAATTAAATTATACAAATTGTTACAAACAGTTAAAAGAATCAGCAATATCGCAAAATCCCCCCGTATTATTCATAAGATAAAAAAGCATTGAAAAATAAAATCAGTAAGATTTTTTTTCATTCATTCCGAAAAGGAAAATAAAATTTTACAATCAGGTATAAACCATAGAGTTATAATACAACACAGTTATAATACAGAGGTATCTTTTTGTAAAACAAGAATAACATTAATAATAATAATAATAATAATAATTTATTCCAGGATGTGGGGAGGATAGTGCAATCCCACACGTCCCATTGTCCCATATAGTTATACATATATATAGTTATACAAATATTTAGTAAACAATACAACACATTTTAAATATTCAAATGTAAAATATCTTGATACCCAATAATATATCCATTATTCGAGTCCGAGATTGGAGTTTAAGAATAAAATTTTCTCAAATTTTTGGGTAGATAGTCTATTCCTCTTCTCGGTGAGGATTTGTCCAGCTTTCGAAAATAAACGTTCGCAGGGGACGGAGGTGAGCCTTCCAAGGTTGTTCCTTCAAAATCCAATGAACTTGTTTTATCTGTTTTCTGTAGTCGTTGTAGTTATTAACAGTGACAACAAAAAATACAATATTTACAATGAAGTGTTATGGATATTATAAATAATAGGCAAGATGCTTTTTAGTGGCTTGTGTTTTTTAGAAGATAAATAGCGGAGCTATTTATCTTCTAAAAACCATCCACTGGAGCGCTTTTCGTCAAATTTTTGCAAGTATTGCAATATCTTAGTTTCACCTCTAGGTACATCCTAGAGTACTTAGTGAGTCTAAAAATATTGGAAAAATGGTAAAATCTAGGTGAATTCATTGGCTATAAGCCGCAATAATCATTTCTTATTGTTTCAATACTAATATTTTGAGGAATGCTGTTAATTGTATCGAATGGTAGAATTGATTGCTGAAACAGAATTGATTGATAAAACTATCGACAATACTAGGGTAAGAATCAATTTTTTTTAAAGTGAAAACCCCAGTCACAGCCTAATTTTTATACACCTAATTAAATTAAATATTACTTAACTTATTTTTTTTTACATCACTCAAATAATTTATTGCTATTATTGATTTATTAGTACATGTCAGTCGATATTATTATTTAACTAATTAGCTCATCGGTTTAGAAAAGCAACTCATAACCCCAAATAACTCCAATAAGTACTAGATATTAAACAATAAACAAAACATCCACTTACTGTAAAGCAGGTAAACAGAAGATGTCTTCACCACCAGAACTTACCACTCACTGCAGGACTCGCGAGGCCGGTGGTGGAGGGAGGCATTCGGGTTCGAGACCCCGAGTCCGAGTTTTCTGGGAGTTGTTGATTAGAGGCATTCGGGTCCGAGTCCAAGTCCTTAGAGGCATTCTCGGGTCCGGGTTCTCTGGGAGTCGTTGATTGGAGGCATTCGGGTCCGAGTCCCAGACCGAGTTCTCTGGGAGTGGTTGATTACGAAAAGGAGTGGGAGTAGGACCCGCTTCCCGCAAAGGACTCGGGCTCAAGGACTCAATCCGGCTGAACCTACACATCGCTAGTGCAGACAGGGGTGCCCTTGTGAGGTGTTACACAAAATAAAAATGAAGTCCATGAAGCAACATAAGCAAAACTGCCCCTCAAGTTCTTTGTTAGTGCTTATTCCGATCAGTTTGTCATATGATAACAGTTTCTTCAATGTTCCATTTCTATAGTCCAAACGTCCTCAATCCTAGTTTTGAAGTAAGTCTGTGTGAAGTATATTTAATGTTGAATGTCGACCATAACGTCATTACCCTGGACATTTATCAATAACACTTGGAGAACTGGGAAAATTTGCACCTTCTAATCCAGTGGTTCTTGACCTTTTTGGAGGTACCGAACCCCACGAGTTACATATGCGCATTCACCGAACCCCTCCTAATTTGAAAAATAAAACTAGTTTTTTACAAATTCAAAACATGGTATATATTAATATATAGGTGTACAAAATGAAAAAAAAATAAAAAACAAAGATCAAAACATTAAATTTTAATGGTCAAATTAAAACATGAAACATATTAATTATTATTTTTTTAAATCAGTGTGACTTCCGCTGTTGCCTTTCAGAAACCAATTCATAAATTCGCGGCTTTACCTTGGCAAGTGCCACTCTCATGTCATTTTCACAACAAAGTCTATTCCTCTTCTTTGTTTTTATATCCAGCATCTTCGAAAAGGATTGCTCGTAAAGATATGTTGTAACAAACGGTATAAAAATCTTTCTTAGCAATAACACGGTATGTTTCCATTTGTTGACACCAAAACGTTGAGAGCGATGTTGTTCTGAAGAGTTGCTGTTGAACCTGGCTCTGCTGTAATCGCAAGCTCTACTGCTGCTTGATCACCTGCAGCCAATGATGGACAAGCGGGGCGTGTCACCACAAATCATATAAGTCGGGGGTCTTGACCTCCACCGAACCCCCGAGACTGACTTACCGAACCCCTGGGGTTCGGTCGAACCCAGGTTAAGAACCACTGTTCTAATCAATGTGCAATGTTTTGCTTCAATATATTATTTCTGAAAAGAAAGGGAATGAAGAGATTGCAACAATAACATTTGGTTGTCATCAGTTGTTTTGTTTTGCTCTATCTAAAATTAATTTTTTACCATTCTTTTTTGTTTTCTGGCAAAAAAAAGTGTAGTGTGTTGTGCCTTGAGGTTTCTTCTCCCTCCTGATCTTCCAGGAGTCACTTTTCGCTGCTGATTTCCAGATATTTATAAACTTTTTTACTTCTGTCATTTTTCATACTATTATTGTAGTTGTTTACTGTTGTGAATAATGGAGGAAGATTTCCCTCCTGGACCCCCTACAAAGCCCCCAGATCCCTCTCCAGACCCCCCAGACGGGGAAAATGTAGAAATTTCTGACAGTGATTCTGTCATCTTGACTTCTACCAAAAAAAGGAAATTTACTCCTTCTTCCCCAATAAAACTTGACTCGCCTTCGACTTCACTGTCCCCACCAGCACTTTCTCAACTTCCTCCAACAAACTTTTATTCTCCTCATTCCCGTGGCCCATTCATAGCATACGCCCAAAAAACTGAGCAAGGAAAAACCATCCACCCTCTTGAATTTGGCAAATTCCTATCAAATAGCAAGAATCTTTCAATCAAACCTGGAGGTGTAAAAGCCGAGGGTCGCTTCCGAATCTCCGTCGAATTCCTCTCAGGGCCAGCTGCCAACAGTTTCATCAAAAATATCTTCATTTCATCTAATTCAAAGTTCAAGGCATATATCCCTACTTTCAATGTCACTCGCATGGGCCTGGTCAGAGGTATCTCGACCGATCTGTCCATCCAAGAAATTCTGTCTTCACTTTCAACCCCCCAACACATTGGCAATCCCATAAAAGCCAGGAGGCTAAATTAAAAGGACTCCTCTGAGGGTATAATTACCTGGAAGCCCTCCCAATCTGTTGTTATCACCTTTGAAGGTCAATCTCTTCCCTCCCATATATATTTATTCTTCAACTCATTACCAGTTGAAATGTATACATATCCCACCACTCAATGTTTCAATTGCTGTCGTTTTGGTCATACCAAAGCTGCATGCAGATCTCAACCCAGATGTTTTAAATGTGGAGAAAACCACGCAGCTGACCAATGTCCTTCTTCCTCCTCACCTAAATGTTTTAACTGCTCAGGCTCACATACAGCTATCAACACATCTTGCCCAGAACAATCTCGCCAAAAAAATATTAAAATTTCTATGGCCTCTGAGAACTTGTCTTTTCTGCAGGCTTCTAAATTATTCCCGCCTGTCAAAAAATCATTTGCTGAGGCTTTATCCAGCAACTCCTCATCCAACCCTCTTCCCTCCACTACAACAACTTCTTCTCGTTCAACTAAATTCACATACAAAAACGCTATCTCTAAACCGGCTCCTGGATACGATCAGCAACAACACAACTCACTGCTCTTAAATCCCAATGGTTCACCTCTTTCAAATGCCACAAATGGGTGTGCAAATAATTATAATCCGTCCTCAATGAACTCTCTTAAACTTTCTGAAAAACTCTCCCAAGACAATTCTTCATTTATCCAAACTCTTATTATTCTTCTAATTGACCTTATTTCTTCTCAAACTAATCTACCGTCCAACGCTGCTACTATTATTTCCACATTAAAATCATTTATTCAAAATGGCTCTTCAGGATGTCAGAATACTTCAGTGGAATAGCCGAAGTGCTATTTCTAACAAATCTGATCTCCTTAACCTATTAAATTCCAACTTTATTTCTTTGGCTGCTATCTCGGAGACTTGGTTTACTCCATCCACCCACTTTAATGTGGGAGGGTATTCCTGTCTCCGCGACGATCGCCCGGAAGGTTCGGGCGGCGGTGCTGCCCTTTTTATTAAAAAATCCATATCATTTTCCCCAATAAATAATATCAAACCCCCCAATGCTGACTTCCAAATGGTTGCAGCTAAAATAAAGGACACATCCTTTATTTCAGTCTATCTTCCCCCAACAGCCCACTTCAATAAACAAACTTGGTTGCAAATTGTAAGTCAACTAAGCCCTCCTTTCTTTATATTAGGCGATTTTAATGCCCATTCCCCCGTCTGGGGTTCTGCTTTCTCCGACCGAGATGGTCGAAGTGTGATGGATTTCCTAGATCAATCCAACCTTTTCCTTTTGAATGACGGATCTCCTACTAGGATCTCACGCCCCAGCACAAACCCCAGTGCAGTGGATCTCTCGATATGTTCTACTAGTCTGGCTTCTCTCTCCTCGTGGGTGGTGTCCCCCGACCCTTGCTCCAGTGATCATTTCCCGATCATCATTACTTATCAAACTTCTTTCCAATCAGACAAGTCTCATATTTCGACAAAGATTAAAACGAAACACACCAAATGGGATGAATTTAACTCTCATATGGACAAGTTCCTACTAAATTCACCCGCCACCGATATATTTTCCGTCAAAGATGATTATAATAACTTCAAATCAATGCTCATAACTGCAATAAATAAATCGAATACTCCCCCTAAAACTAAATCTCTCAAAAAACTCCCTCCAACTCCCTGGTGGGATGAGGAATGTTCCAAAGTAGTAAGAATTCGGAAAGCTAAATCTCTTTCCTATCGTTACAATATGACTATGGAGAACTATCTTATATACAAAAACGCTGAATCCAATGCCAAAAGGGTATTGAGGTCAAAAAAAAGATCCGGGTGGTACAACTTTTGCAGTTCAGTATCTCCGAACACTCCAATTTCGGAAGTTTGGTCTATGATCCGAAGATTTCGATCCTCCTTCAGTTCACCATCTCCTCGAGCGTCTCATTCTAAATGGATAGATGAATTCTTGGACAAAATTGCCCCCCCTTCTGTTCCTAACTTAGATGAAATAACGCCCATCTATAATACTCCCATGTCTAATCATTGGCTAGACTCTCCATTCACCTTAATTGAGCTAAAAAATGGTTTATCAACAGTCAAGGACTCATCTCCAGGCAGAGATGGTATACCTTACAGCATAATCAAAAATAGTAATGATAATGTTCTAAACCACTTCTTAAGCATCTTAAATAAAATCTTCCAGACTGGTATAATGCCTGATGACTGGAGTTCTCAAATAATCATCCCTATTTTAAAAACAAACAAATCTCCAAATTTTGGATCCAACTACAGGCCAATCGCTCTTTCATCCACCCTCAGTAAACTTTATGAAAAATTAATTAAAAACCGATTAGAATTTTTTGTCGAGAGTAAACAGCTTCTCTCTCCATCTCAATTTGGATTTAGGAAAAAAAAATCCACTCAGGATAACCTTGCCATCATCAGCACTGATATTAATTTATCAATTTCTAAACAGGAAGTTTGTCTTGCCGTCTTTATAGATATAGAAGGCGCCTTTGACAATGTTTCCATCCCAATCCTGAAAAAAAAACTTCTAGGCCTTGGCCTTCCCCCCATGTTTGTCCAATCAATTATTAATCTATTTCTAGATAGAAAAATTTTCATTGAACTTCCAGATATTTCTCCTCAAAGTAGGTCTATTTGGAAGGGTTTACCACAAGGCGATGTATTGTCCCCCTTACTGTATAATATATACACATATGATATGCATGTCACTATTCCCCCACAAATAAAAATTATCGAGTTCGCAGATGACATAGCTTTCTTCTTATCATCCAAAATCATCCCTCTTGCCGTCAAATATCTTAACGAAGCCATGAATGCCCTTTGCACATGGCTCACGTTACATGGTCTTGAACTTTCAATCCAAAAGACTCAGTGTGTCACCTTCTCAAACCGCCATAAAAACCCCCCCGTTCAAATTTTATTTAAAAATTCTCCAATCTCCAACGCTTCTGAAGTAAAATTTTTGGGAGTAACATTTGATAGGAAACTTAAATGGTCTTCCCATATTAATAATTTAGTTACTAAATGCGAAAAAAATTTAAATATCATCAGATCATTATCTGGCGTTTGGTGGGGAGCTCACCCTACTTGCATTAAGTTGCTTTACAATGCACTTATTCGAAGCCATCTCGACTATGCCTGCCCACTTTTTAGTACTGCCTCAAAAAATGTACTTAATAAATTAGACAAAATTCAATCTAAATCTTTGCGAATAATAACTGGAGCGATGCAATCGTCACCCATCAATTCCCTTCAAGTAGAATGTTCTGATCCTCCTCTTTATTTAAGGCGTCAACTATTTGCTGACAAATTTGTTCTTAAATGTTTAAATTCTAAATGTCATCAGGTTATCCCCAGCGTCTCTTTGTTCATTGACTCAAACCATTCATCTACAATCAGAGCTTCAACTAAACCTATTCCTGACATCTGTAAAAATTTTAAGTCTCTCTCAGAGCTCCACATCATCCAAAATGATCTACTTCCCTTATACAAACTAAAATATAGTCACGTCACCCTATCCCCAACAATATTAGAAGGGATCGGAATCTTTAAAAGTCATTCCAATCTCCCGGCCCGAACTGTCAATAATATGTTCAATGACATTATTTTATCTAAATGGCCCAACTTTTCTCTTTTATTTACTGATGGATCCAAATCTCCCGACTCTCCTAACTGTGGTATAGGTATTAACGTTTACCACAATAATTCTAATGATAGAATATTTCATTCAATTTCAAATCAATTTTCAATATTTTCAGCTGAGTGCATTGCAATAATAGAATCTCTCAAATATATAATCAAAAATAATTTTGAACATTCCCTCGTTCTCTCTGACTCTCTCAGTTCCCTCCAAAAACTTAAATCCAGTCCTCTTCTTCATCCTGATGATCATTTTGTATGCCTTATTCGAGTGATGATAGCATCCATTCAAAGCTCTGGTAAATCTGTAACCCTGATTTGGATTCCTGGACATGTTGGTATCATGGGTAATGATATTGCGGATGCCTTGGCAAAACAAGGAGCGTCCAACCCTGTTGTTACCCTCGTAAACCACATTCCCTTATCTGACATTTTTTCCATCATCAAAGAAAGATCCCGCAATGTTTGGTCAGAGTATTGGCACATTGCTAGTCAATCCAAGGGAGCCTGCTATGCCTCAATACAAAGGACTATACCATCAAAACCGTGGTTTCAGCAATTCCCTCATTTTTCCAAAAAAGAAATTTCTTCACTCATTCGAATGAGGATCGGTCATTGTTCCGTTCCTTCCCATCTTTTTAAAATTCACGTCCTTGACTCCCCAGATTGTACATTCTGTGGTCTAGAAGTGGGAACTTTAGATCACATATTTTTTGGTTGTCCCTCTCTAAACAAATATCCTCTCTTCTATCAAGCCTTAACTAAAATTGCCTCCCCTCCATTCAACATTTCATCTCTTTTAAGTCTGAACTCGACTCCAATTTTCATTATAATTTTGAAATTTGCCTATTTAAATAAAATTAATATTTAAATTCACCTTTCAATACACCTTTCTCAATAATTTTAAATGATGGCCAAGAACACCCTTGAAGGGTGAAAGCCAGAAATAATGGAAAAAAAAAAAAAGGGAATGAAGAATCTATTTATATACTTCAACTAGCTGATGTTTACCCGGCGTTGCTGGGGGTTATTCCTTAAGATATAGATATTTATACCATTGCAGACTTTTCTATGTGCCTTTTTAAGATAATATACAATTCCGTAGTACATTATTTTGATGTATCTTATAAGGCTTAGCCAGCGTTAGCAATGTAAGCGCCCGAAGATATTTTTTTAATGATTTGATTACAGAACATCGACTTTTGTCTACTTTCAATTTTTACATGTATTATATATATATATTAAAATGCTTTTGAAAATAAAAGTTTTATTATATAGTTTTATATATAGAATTTATAAATCGTCATTTAAAGATGAATAATATTCCATCCCATTAAAACGCACCGTTTAGTTGATATGACTGAACCTGCAGTTTCATCATATTTTCATCTATGTGAGTAATATATCTATGGCCTAAATTGTCTACAATATCCACATCAGGGTTGCCAATTTGTGGAGAATTTCTGAGATTATCAAGAATTGGGGTTTTTAGCTGGGAGAACTTTTTGTGTTTATTCAAACATATGGAAAAATATTTCGTTTTTGTTGCAGCAAATTTTCAAAAAAAGTATATTTTTAAAGCCTGAACGAAAGAGAAAATCCGAAAATGACTAGATAATAAAAACAATGCTAATTTTAATAGAATTTTTTTTTCATTTTGGAGGTACAGGTGTTCCATGGTTTCATCCTCGTTCCTCATTCCCAACACTAAGTGTTGCCTGTCTTACTGGGAAATGGTGTGATAATTGGAAAAAACCCATTTGGGAATGTGGTAGGTAGCAGGAAAATCTGCAACAATTTACTTATACAAATGAAAAAAAGCTCTTTGTTTAAAACCACTTTATTTGAGTTACGCGGGTCGACCGGTTTTGGTTGATCTGAACCCTCATCGGGACAATACACATAAACTAAATTACATCGGCTTTACCTATATAGAGTGCCGGGCAATCGTTGCAATTAAGTTTATAATCTTCCTCTGTACTGTAATTTAGTTTATATGTTTATGTCCTGATGAAGGTTAAGGTCAACCGAAACTGGTCGACGTGTATAAATCAAATAAAATGTTTTTAAACAAATAACTTTCTTCTTGTGATAATGTCAAGCCACAAAATGTTTTTATTTCTACTATAATTTACTTATACATACATGATACATTCGGTATCTATCTCACCCTGGAGAAAGACCACCAAAGATATTAGAAGAACGAGAAATTCTATGTTGGCCGCTGGACCGTAGGCGGAGTACTACCTAATTAGGGTACTTTGAATACTATCGGGACGTGTACGCACAGAAATCTGTTCTATGTATTAGTGCGGATATCTTAGCGTAAGCGAAGGTGTGCAGTAGTATTGGTGAACAAAACCAGCGACACTGGGCAAAACAATTCCACACAGTATGAACTGCTCATAGCACATCTCGTTCTTCTAATATCTTTGATTAGCACCATTGAAATTTGTCAGCAAATCACTGACTTGATTTGAATAGTCAGGTACTTTTAAACTTCCTTATCCCATCATTTTAGACAAAAAATCAAGTTAACTGATTAATTTAATCATGCATCTAGGGCAGAGGTTCCCAAAGTGGTCTATATCGACCACCAGGGGTCGATATTGGCATGCTGGGGGTCTATGTCAGCGAGAAAAAAATTTGGGGGTCCACGAGATTCAAATGGGGGTACATACGAGCGGACCCCCATTTACCTCAAGTCAACATTTAGGAGTTAAATGACACAATAGACCTAACACAAATATAATAGACTGAGAAATTACTTATTTGATATTTGTAGTTTTATATTTCGTAAATTTGTTAATTGAGGAATATAAATAGAGTCTACGTTCCTTTTCTCGTCAAAATTAATATATTAAACCAAAACATTGCACATTGGAAGCCGCGAATTTTCCTAGTTCCCCAACTTGTTTTTGAAAAACGTCCAGGGTAATAATGACGTTCAACATTTAAATGCACTTCACACAGACTTCAAAACTAAGTTTGAGGACATTTTGACTGTGGAAATGCAACGTTGAAGAATCGGATATCATGTGACAAGAAGAACTGACCGGAATAACCACTGACCATAGACATATGAATATTAGTAGACCTGCCCTAAGTGATTAAAAGCGTATTATTCCCCACTCCCCATACCGGTTCCATTGGAGCCGGCTGGGCTCGCGTATGGCTTCCCGTGAATCTTGAGAATGTGACGTCATCATTCTTGTTCGAACTAGCGTCGAGCTATGGTCGAGGCATTTTATGAAATAACACGGCAAAATAGTGGCTTGTGATATGAAAACTTGTAAAAATAGATGTGAAAAAGAGAATAAACCCAATTGTCGTATTACATTCCATATGTAAGCATCATTTTAAGCTTATTCACGTTGTATAATATGAATCAGTTGTAGAAACATATACTATCACATCGAGCCAACATTGGTCGAATGCGTTACCACTGGACTATGCCGGCCGTCATAACTACAAGAAACAACTATCTATGCCGGGGAGATGATAAAAGATGTACTCAAATTCCATTTTTTCTCGTTCAAAGTTAAATTTGAAGGTTAGGTAGGAAAGACGCGTAAATTATTTAAAAAGAAACTAAGTTGCCAGTTTTCACTCTGGGTATCCGCAAGAAACGTATGGTGCAGTGCGCTGACACAACGGTTACAAGCGAATAACTAACCCAGTTCGAGTTCGTGGTCAGTACTTTTCTGGTGATTTTACTTTTACAGATCTGAACGCCTACAATCAAAATGAACAAGCATGGCGTTTTTTAAAAATAGATTTCATCACATTCATTTATGTACTCCTGGTGGTAACCTGGTAACTTATTTATTCTTTTTGACAACATATAATTTTGAACGGGTACACCTACATACCTATTTAGTTATGAACTTTCGACCATCAAACCACATCAAACTAGACAAATGCTCATATTTTGACGGCAAAATGGTCAATGTTCAAAATTTAAACAAAGTTTCCTGATTTTCTGCTCATAGACTGAGGGCTTCATAGACTGAATAGACACAACTCTGTGTTGGTATACTCCTTGCTTCATTCACATTCATATGTTATACTAAGGACGGGTTGTTTCGGAGAATTTGAACAATTCATCAAATTTCAACGTTCATTTTCGGGTTCTGTGAAAGACTTATTCAAGTTCTGTTTTTATATCATTGTAGGCTAGTTGCTTGACAAAACTGAAATAAAAACAGAACTTGAAAAAATCTTTCACAGAACTTGAAAATGAACGTTGAAATTTGATGAATTGTTCAGATTCTCCGAAACAACCCGTCCTTACTCTTCTGTAATACTTATCTCTTCACATAAACCCGGCTGAAGTTTTTGGTTCTCTTAGTTCGGCGGACTCTTTAGCCTGGGGATCGAGGACGGGTGCTTTTGTTATGTTGAATACAAAGGATTTTGAGCGTAGGTATATTTATATTTTCGAAAATATTATTAAGTAGCATTGTTTTCCATAATCGTAAATGCAAAAAGTCGTTTATTATTGCCATTAAGTTGAATCAAAAGTTTTTTTTTTTTTTAATGCATATTAAAATTGGTAAGTAGAGTTGTAAGTAAAAAAATTTCATTTATTTTTTTTCCATTAATGGCACTAGTCAGTTAGGTTGGAAAGTTTTCTTAGGTACTATTGTTTTTCTAGAGGTTTTCACAGCACCCTTGAGGTGATTTTTCATAAAAACGGCGCTTTACAAATTATCCAACTATTATTATTATTTGCTGCTTATAATTTTTTACAACTAACAAAGTGAATGACTAAGGATAAGCATAGACTGGCATCTTATATTGTAGTCCCACTGAGGAAGATGGAGCTGCATTAGCCGAAACTCTGATGAACTCTGGCATTATGAACTTTGCACAGCTTTTCTGTGTGGAATTTGTAGATCAACCTGACTATTTTTAGCTCGTTACATAATTTTCAATATGAGTTATGGAGTTTATCCATTTAAGCGACCGATAACTACCAAAATTTGGGTGGCTGATTTTTATGAATTAAAATTAATTACATTTAACGATTTTTAAATTTTTTTTAAGACCTAAATATATGAGATAAATGCTGAAATCAATCTATGATATTTATTAAATTTAAAAATTAAAAACCGAATACCCAAAAATCTCCATCGCCCGAGTGGTTTGAAGAAATTAGATGTCAAATTATCTGGAGCCAGTATCTTCCACTCTGGAACTTACTGCAAATATACAATGCATAGTATTTTAAATGAATAATTCCGAATTGCTAGTGGAGAGCCAACATCTTTACATCACCCCTTTGAGGATTGTGAGGTATTTTGCCTCAAACACGGCACCAGCCTTGCTACATGAATGAAGGAAAGGAGGAACCAACAAATGATAACAAAGATAAATTCTTAATAAACATTTTTATTTTAAAATTACTTTTGTTTATAAATAATCATTACTTATGAGACACATAATTACACAAATCAACTTATTTTCACTTTCGACTTAAAGGTTTATGTGAATAAATAACATAAAAATTTTCATTTCTTTACAAAATGTTCAATTATCAGTTTCTACGTGAGAAACATTACATTAGTATGTATAAAATTGGTTACCAATCATGAATATTTTAACGCTAGAATATTATTTGAAACACAATGTGGTTATTTTATATGATTTAGAAATATGAAATATTACGCAATAATAATAAACTGCTGTTTGAACAATGAATAATTCATTATTGGACACAAAACACAAATTAATTATCTGACCAAATACAAATACAAGAGGGAGATGAAAAATTATTATTGGAGACATTCTTTGGTGTGAATTATATTGAATTAACAAATAAGGTTGTAGAACGTAAACAATATTCGAAATCGAATGCAATATTAAATAATTAACTAGATACATATTGGATTAATTAAACACAAGAGGTAGTTAGAGGATAAATTGAATAAAATCCACATTGCTTACGGCAATTGTATTTAGTTAACTGGGAAAGAAAAATCAATGTCAGTTTTGATTTGTTTGAAGTCTACTTAAATACAACATGATTGTAGAGTTTAATAAACTAGATTTGATAGACGTGCCGTACTTATGGTGACACCGCACCCTCTCAACACACTAATGAAATGTTACATTTTGGAATATATTTACTTTTCTTCAATCTAACAATATGAAATAATTGACTAGCGTGATCGCATCACCCATGTGTTCCTTTCTGTGTGAAATTTATCTGAATAATAATGGATCGTGACATTATTCATTTCACAAAATAATAATGGATTGTGACATTATTCATTTCACAAAATAATAATGGATTGTGACATTATTTATTTCACAAATAATAATGGATTGTGACATTATTCATTTCACAAAATAATAATGGATTGTGACATTATTCATTTCACAAAATAATAATGGATTGTGACATTATTCATTTCACAAAATAATAATGGATTGTGACATTATTCATTTCACAAAATACCAGAATATGAATGTTGATTGAAGCCAGTGAGTGAAATGGTTTGTTTGTTTGTTTGTTTGTTAGGAATACATGAGGATATCTAATGACTTGCAGGATTGCTTCGGTTCGTTGTTAACTTAAAATAAACTTAGATATAATTGACTAAATACAATACATAAGTTACTTAACGGGTGAGTAGAGAGAGTAATAATTAATTGATTTACATTGTTAAACTAATAATATAGCTAAAAGGGGTTATATTTCACTCACCATAAAGAAACCTATCAAAAACAAACTAAAATCAGTTGAATATGTAACACTTAATTGTTTAGTTATTAAGATGAACTTTGTGATAAACCTAATCTTGTGGCAACTTATAACAAAAATTATTCAAAGGTGGTGCAAAAATTACCAGAAGCAATGTTTTGATAATTACATCAATTAACAGATAAATAAGCATTTTAGTTTCCAGCTAAAAAATATTGTAAAATTATGTAAATTGAGGTCTAATTAATTTATTTAGTTTGTTTGTAAAATGATTTCTTTGTGGTGAATGTAAAATAAGTAAAGTGTTCACATGAACAGATTTCTCAATAAATACACTTTAATAGCATATACTCATTAAAGATAATATACATTGTACATCTCTTCAGTCTTTGGTTTCATTCTTCCAATTTATTTCACTTTCTAACTTCTTCATTCAGATGGAAATGCTCACCGTCAACTCTAAAAAGATTATGGATTTTTTGTGACGTTTTTTATATACTAAGATGATGTTTTCAATTGCAACATTTACATAATAAATGAACACATTTAATAAACTAAATACTTCTTTTAAATTATGTCAATATGCAATACTTGTTCATGTTAAAAGTACATTATAAATTGTTTGAAAAAAAAAAATCTTACAACCTTTACAAAAAATAACATTAATAATTATGTCTGTGTAATATCAAGTTGATGAGCAAACTTATTCTTTCATTAATTTGAAATTAAATATTATGTATTACATTATTATTTTACTTAGGTACACTCAATTGAAAGATAATCAATTTACTATTTATACAAAAAAATCAAATTAAATGCAAAATATTGAAGAAGTTATCATGTTAAAATTCCTTATAAATACCTCCCAGCTACACAATTCACAAAGTAACTTTATTTTCAAAGAAATCATTTGAAGTGACGCAGGACCAGTAAAAAAAAGCTTGAGCAAGTTACATAAAAAATAGGATTTTTAAAATGGAATTAGTTTATTATAATTCAAGAACTAAACAGTAGATCAATAATTTTCAAAAAAAATTTTAAGTAAAATATATGGAAATAATATATTTTATACATATTATTTCTTTTTCTATTTTTTAATACACATTTAATTTTTACACAATAGTATTAATAACATTTAACATGTCATTAAATTTGATTGGAATTTAGTTATACTATGCTATGAATTGTAATTTAACTGTTTTATTTTGGTTAATGTACAGAAAATAAGCAATACATATTTATGTCTGATATAAATTGGAAAATAAAATACTTGTTAATTTTCGTAAATTAAAAAATATCATGAAAATATTAGATCTGTACTTACATAAGATTTGAATGTAAAAGTGATTATTTGGTTTTATTCACAAACTCAATAAATAATAATATTATTGTTTTCACGGAATTTGTTTGATCCAGTTTTGTAACAGGATGAGAAAAATTGTTGAAATAATAACTTGACAATGAACAAATTATTTGTATAGATTTGTATGAAGGATTAATTATAAGTTAACCTGTGTAATCATGGTGTAGATTATTTAATTTGTTTCGGTTGTTCGGTTTGTGGTTCGGTTTGTTGTTCGTTCGCGTTCGAATTACCGGGAACATAGGGGGTGTTGAACATAACAATGTTTACATCTAAAATATACAATATTATTTCACTTTTCTTAACTATGACCGAACTAAAATCTGCTATCCAAAATATGCAAATCAATATCGTACTAGAATAAATACTATACAAGAACAAGGCTGCATCGGTTTCACATTCATTTCCAAAACTTTGACATTTCTTTTGACATAGGCCGAATGATGGCAGAATGAGCAAACGGAAAAGGTAATAAATGTAAGTATGTTTGTTTGTTGAAATGGTTCATATGAATTGGTTGCAAACCTTGAATTGAAGAACATAATCTGCCCGCTAGATAGATGTTTGCACGATATAAACTTCACACGGAATGTTACACTTATTTCTCAAGACATCATCAACTTCTCGTATAGTCTACAGTCTTCTAATACCGGCCCATGGAAACTTCAGGGGGTTTGGTATTTACTATTTGGCATAAGCCATGTTGACTCTGTTCCTTGACAAATTTACACTAACTATTCATTATATTATTAAGAGTATATGAGGAACTTTAGTGCAACTTACAATAATATATTATAAACAAATCAAATATACAAAATGTCATCAGGCCTTGCATTTCCATTTCACTTCATAAAGACGAGGTCGGCGAATGCAAGCCATTCCTGCAATATCAGATACATCCAACTCTGCGAATGGTTCATTGCCGCTGTTCTCAGAATTCAGTATCAATGAAACAGTGGACATAACGCAGTTTATCACATAAATCTAAGGGCACGACAAATATACAATACAGAACATGCTCAGTTTTCCATTTCAAAACAATCAAGTTAGAGATTAGAGAAAAATGTGGAAAGTATACACCATACAACACTTTTTTTGGGTTTCATACCATTTATTTGGCATTGAAATTTGTGGATTTTTAAAAGGACTGGCTTATAACAAGAAGTTAGTGCAATCCATAAATCATTCTTATTATAGTTTAATCACAACAAAACACACCACATTTATGTGTTAAAGTGCATAAGTGTATATTACAGCTTTCTCATTAGTGCCTTCTCCGGGGATCATTATGTGTATCACAATATATTTATTCCAAAATCACCTACCACCTGTTTCCACCTGAGCTCGTTGTGTCGAGTGTAATTACAATAACACACAGCAAGCTGTTAACTGGACAATTTAAACTATAAAATACTTGAGCATTTTATCCACGTTGACCCGGAAAGGGCACTCATTGGGCGCTTTTATAATTCCCACGGCAACGACACGGCGACGGCAACAGCAATGGCATTTCATTTCTTTAAAACATGTGAGGGAGATATACGAAAATCAAAACATATTTCTTTTGGGGGAAACAAACTACTATTATTTAGTGTGTAAGAAAGAGTCATTATCGTGATGAAAGAGCGTACATTTTATGTTTTGTTTGTGATGTTGCCGTGCCGTGGCCGTAGGAATTTAAAAGCGCCCATTCAGATAGGGCGTCAATTCCCCGGGAAAACAACATTAATATAAAAAATTAAAAGTCCTATTGTCGGGGTCCTTTATCAAAAGCCGAACCCTTGAAAGTCTTGCGCTGGGGCCGGCTGCAGCACGGGCAGGGGGGCGGGGATGGGGCTATTAGCACCCATAAGGTTGTAGAGGATGGCGAACAGGGTGCAGGCGGCGTACACGCCCAGCGCGGCCCACCAAAGCAAGCGCTCGTGCAGCCGCTGCTCGAAGTTCTTCAGCACCAACAGGCCGATGGTGAGGCCGGCAAGCGCCCCCGTCAGATGCGCCACGTAGGACACCGGGGGTCCAGCACCACCCTCCGCTGCGTAGCGCGAGTATATCGCAAAGCCAACGTCGCATGAAGCTGGAATAAAAAGCGATACGTTAGTACAAATGCAAAGAAACCGAAACATGTTGAATGGCACGAATTCTAAAAATCTTTTCAAAACGTCAAAAGGCATTCATTTGGGATGGCAACATCAACACTGAATATAATCTTTAAATAGTGAAAACCTCAAGGGCGCTGCATTAGGCTTTGGGTATTATCAGCGCCTTGACTCCTTGCTCATTGGGGCCTTGGCAAGTCGGCGCCCGGAGAGGACTGCCCTGGGGTATTTGTCAGAGCGGTACAACTAGTTAGGAGTATATTGAAGATGGGGGGTGGTGGACGTACCGAAGACGAAGACGGCCAGCAGCCGGAAAGCGCCCCACTGCATGGTGTGGTAGTTGAGCAGCACGTTGGAGAGGTGCGCGGCTAGCAGCGCGTACACCCCGCCCGACGCGCCCGCCAGGCACACGGTGGGGTCGCACACGCTCGTGCCCAGCGAGCCGGCCGCCACGCCCGCCAGATACACGGCCGCCGCGCGCGACCCGCCGTGCACCATCTCCAGCGGTAGGCCCACCGCCGTCTGCACGGACAGGTTGAAGCCGAGGTGGAGCCATCTGCAACATAACCAACACACAACTTAGTTTCTTGGTACAAATGATAACATTGGCTTGTGTGGAGTTTAAGCTAAGCGTGTGAATGAATTATCTACACTAAATATAATGTTTTATTGTTCTCATAAAGTGACATCTCTTTTTGAAAATAGATTCTACGTCTTGAAGTTTACAAGCTAGAAATGCGGTTCTATGGTCTCTTCCTAGCATCAAACTAATATTGCTAATCGCAAGCGTGTTCAAATCAAAACAGCATGTTTTGGTATAAATTCAGTTTTTTTCAATCCCGCAATTCCACAAATCTCGGAAATCCGCGGGGTTAAACATTAATAAAATCCAGCGAGATTGCGAAACCCTAGTTATAGCGCTGATGATATGTGCATGTTTCACAGAGGAAAATAATCGGCTTATATTGTTCTGGATAAACTGGGGATCTTTGAAATAACAAATCTGTGTTCAGGAAGGTTTGATGAGTAGAGTAGCGACTCATCACAGTACCTACAGTAAGTATCTGTAACTGTCTGGGTGAAGCCTATTTCAAAACCAATTCCACATATACTTTTTGAATGACAATTACGATCGTATTCCAAAAAAATTGTTGATTCATGTCAAACATGACGACGTTGTCAAACAACAAAATTGTCACCCAACATCCGTGAAAAACAAGTTCATAATAAATTTAGCCCCAAACTGCATTTGTACTGTGTGAATTTTGATGACTAACGACAGACGTTGTCAAAAGTTATAACTTATAACCCTTTCACAAAATAGGGTTGACCCTTTCAACACGACTCTCCAAATGCGGCCTTCAAGTCCCCCAATTCTGCCGTGACAAAACTGTCACATTACAAATCAATTAGTCATAGTAGGCACTAAAACATTTCGTGATTAAAACTCACTAAAACTTCATTGCCAACCCATATAATAAATGTGTAAAAAATTAAACCCTTCACTTTACGACTCTGAATAGTCTAATACCTGTTCACTTTTTAAGGGGAAGGGAAAATAAAGTTTATTACCATAAAACAACGCGAATTAACTTTATAATTTGGGTGCGGAAATTCGTTTCGCTGTTTATTTTAAATAAAATATTTGTGCTAATGCCCGGATAAATAATAGTAAACGTGTGCATAAGTTCACAGGTCAGAAAAAGCTGACAAAAAACAAACATTTATGTACTTAACAATTAAAGTTTATTTAATGCCAAGTTTCTTGGGATTTAGTGGCAATTATGGTTCTCGAGTTTAATTGTAGACTTTCGCGGGTAAGACCGCAATAATGTCAAGACAAATTTGGCCATTTTCAGGCCCGCGAAGAGGCGCGGCAAAAAAGAGAAGGAAATTTCGAAAATCGAACATCGCGTGCAGAAAGGCGGGAAAGTCTAGAACCAACCGACAAAAGGTGTCAAATGAAATTGCAAATAATGGATTACAACATACGCATATTTATTATTATTTTATCAAGGCACGGAAAACAAGAAAAAAATAAACAGAATTACTGCCTTTGCGATATTGCAAATACGTATAGAAAATTAGCATATAAATGTAAAATTATGAAAGTCGAACATGAATTTTCGCGAAAAAAATTCATAGATAAAATACGGGTTTAAATATAAAAGTAGAATATAACCTAAACTACACAAACATCACAATAAAATGCAGCTAATAATGCTAGAAAATCTGCGTTTAAATGTGAGGTTGTCGATGTTTTTCTTCGGAAGATTTCAAATTATTTCCTCAGCGGGAAAGGAAAGTTTTGAGCTACCCGATTTATTTTTCATTTGATAAATGTATAATGATTAATTATTATTGTGCCAATGGCGGAGCGCCCTCCGCTAAGGGGGCGGAGGTTAATAGCTAAACTTTGTCAAGATTGAAAAATAATAACATGACTAAGCACGTCAGACACGACCAAACTTTGGCTGGGGACTTTAATTGTAAAAAAAATTGGTAAGGTTTATAAAAAAAAGTGTTTAATGAAACATATGATAAAAAATATATAAAAATATTCAGGTATGTTAATTGATAAATGTATAGGTAGGTAGGTAAGCATTAAATCTAATAACAAAAACTTCTTTTTTTAAATATTTTGTAGCATATTTTTAACGCCCTATTTTAAAATGCGGCGTGGTGAATGTTAAAAAAATATACTTAATTCTCAAATAGGATGCTAAAACCGCGACAAAAATTATGATCGTAATAAATTTGTCAAAGTATTTTTAAATGCTTCAGCAAAAAACGAAAGAGGATCTACGCCGTAAGTTTTTTGTCCATTAACTGCACTAAAAAAGTTGTAATGTAAAAAGTGCAAATACGTGGGGTAAGCGCCCTTCATTCCAGTTCTTAATTATTATGAGGGAGATATTTTCGGTGACGATTTAGGAATGTGAAAAGTGACAGATAAATAAGTACTGCAAAACATAAATATTGTATTACTTTGCCAAGTAGAAATAACACGAAGAAACGGAAAGAAACTGAAACTGAATGAGAAAGAAAAAGGCTACCAGGAATATGCAGGAGAAATAGATACGATAAAAATGGGTATGGCTAAAATGGCAGGCCAAACTAGGAAACATTAACAGGAAAGGAAGGAGGCCTAATACCCAGCAAATACACCCCTTTACCCTAACACAGAGCAAAGGCCAAAAAAGAAAAAGAAGTTGGCATAACAGAGATCCAATATAGAATCAAGGAATATATGTATTGTATTAAGCCCTTACATCAAAGAACCACACGATTGATTTTTTTAACTGATCTATTTCCAGAAGTGTCTTCTCATTTCACATGTCGCGTTTTGTCTTAATGTCACCTCACTTCCGTCCGCTTGAAACATTTATAAAAATACTTCTAATCTATACATAGAATATGACAACACGACATTCAATACCTGATAACACTTTTAAATGCTCTTGATGAACTTTAACTGAAACACAATCAAAACAAATCCAAAATTGGAGTGTTTAGATAACTTATGTATAATATTACCTTTCAAAAGGCGGGTTCAACAAAATAATTTAATTAAACTTTTAGGTTGGTAATGTAACCCATTCATTTCATACGAAAATATTGTTTGCATATTTTCCATTTAAGTCAATCGCTTAACTGGTACAAGGCAAAAGAAACTTCCCGTTTTCGCGAAAGTTTTTGGTGGTTTATAAACTGAATTATTTCTAGTCATATTAGCCAAATATCTCGTGAGCCTGTTAGACGGGAAAAAACACATTTCCCAATAAACGAGCGTTTATATTTTACGAAATGCCCCGAGTTTGCATATTTGCACGTTTCGACAGGAAGATTTAGTAAAATTAAAGTGATAATAAACTGATATTGTAACTGAGGTGGCCAAAAATGTGTACTCCAAATTCAGAATAATATAGGAGGCGGAAAACAAATGAATGTACTTAGAAATTCAAATGTGGATTAGAGAGATTTCAGTTAAATGATGTACTCATACCTATTTTTATGATATCAAGGTGACGAATAAAATAAATATGGTGTTGGAATAATAATCGATCCATCTTTAGAAGAGAAGTGATAAAATGAGAATTCCACGAATACGAACAAAAGCTTCACGCGTGCACGAATGAACTAAACACCAAAGGGAGGATTCTCTCATTCTCGCAGTGCCAGATTTGAAGTAGGAAATGAAGTGTCGGCGTTTGGCCACCAGTTATTTATCTCATTAGGGGGCATTCCACGTTGAGCGCATTAAACAAATGATTATTGAGGAAGTGCCCGAGATGCCAGCCTTGTGGGACGCCAGGAAAGGATGTTAAAGAGGCGCTGAAAAAACAAAGACTTTACTGGACTGGAAAAGATTTAGGGAGATAATTATAAGTATTCAGGGAGATGCAATGCAACGAGCGAAAGGCGAGATAACAATATTATATCAGATACGATTCAAACACCAAATCTAAGATGAAATATGGAAATAAGCTTAGATGAACAATAGGGCTAAGGAAACAAAAAAATAAAATAGATCAGAAAGTTAAGAGGTAAAAAAAAATAAAAGGCAATGAAAATTCTGTAAAATTTTTACGCAAAACTAACTTCAAAGTTAACGTTGCAGGTTAAAATAATAGCGGATAACAGTAAAAAGCAGGTACTGAAAAATCCATCCACGGTAAGTAAGTAAATACATTCTCAGATGGGTGGAACAAGAAATATTAAGAATGCATTAAAATGCTATTTGCGCAGGCAAGTGAGTTATGACGTCGCGCTAGAGTGGTGTTGAAAAGAAAAAAATACACTAAACAATTATTTCAATCTTTACATTGGAAAACTACGCTTCGAAAGACAGGATATCAGACAGAAATCTACCCAACTATATTACTAAGTCCATAATACAACACTGAGTAGTTAGATTTGACAAAGTTCATATTATATCATAATATAACACTGAACAGTTAGATTTGTCGAACGGATTACTTTATATTTCACACTAGCCGAGTTTATTTGCAATGCCTTTTTAATCCATTACGAGATTAATTACCCGATTATTTGTATTTTTGCTGGTTTGTGCACTGAAGTCATTTGCCAAGCTTTGTTTCCTGTCAGTTAAAATGAGGCGAACAAAGTGGACACCGAATCGCTCATTAGCATCGCAGATCAGTTGGCGATACGGACGGACTAGACAGACGAATGACAGATCAGGCGGATAGTGGCATTATTAACGACGGGGAACCAACTACCACTCAGAATGCATCAAAATGCTCCAAAAATAAAGTACAGTAATTCCTCAATATCAGCGGGAGTTTGGTTACTAATTACTTCGGCGCCGATAGCGAAACCGCGGATGATGAGAATAGAAGACAACGGAAAATACGAGTTCTGCGAAAATGTCAGCTAATACGAAAATTGAAAATTTTATGATAAATTGTGTTAAAAAAATACGTGTTAAAAATGTTAATGTGAAGGAAATCAATGAATGAAAGTTTAAAATTGCGCTCACAAATAATTATTCTGTGTAAGGTTAAAGTTTAGAAAAATGCTTTGTTTCTGCTTTTCTTCAAGATATTTTCACATTTGTTCATAGTTCTCCAACAATTAACTTTGAGGGTAAACGTAACGTACGTTATGATCTAAAGTGTCGCAAATAGCGTTAATTTATTTATCTATAAACACGGCATTTAGCCTTACATCCCTTTTTTTAACTTCAATCCTCTTTGGGATAAGAAGGTCAAACTCAGAAAGAAGATACTTGTTCTGTCAATAAACAAGTTACTGTTCTAGTGACGTTGACTTAGCTATGTGAGCTTTAACATCTAAAGAACATATTTTCGTAACTAGTTTTGTCATCTTTTCACCTACAGAACCGATTATAGCAACAAAAGAAGAATACCACGGTTTTGAGAACCACAGAAAAAACGCGGAAAATTAGGGATACAAAAAGGCAGTAATGCTAAAATTCACGAAGTAGTAAACTGATAACCGCGAATTAACGAATTCTCCGGGTAAAAAGACCAAGGTGCGAGAGATTGGCCGTATTCCCAGCGTTACGGTTCCACATTAAACCGTGGATTTTCACGAGATATAATTTCGGACCGCTTTGTTTAGTTCCGTCGTCGTCTTGACAATTCTCACACTTGTCATTTTTGAGAACGAACCGACAGAATTACCGCTGACATAACAACGTTAAACGTTGACATAACGTCTTCATTATAACTGAAATTACTTGTAACACGTGAAATGATATTGCATTAACAACTAAAAGAATGTGTAACAAGGATTTACTTAATGATAATGGTAATTACTGAAACTAATTCCAAGTATTTTATGGACTAGAACATAAAAAATAACAACATTTTCCGAGGTCATATTCAGGTTCACAGAACCATAACTAGAGTAAGATTTCCAGTGTAAAATGTTAAGTTTCAAGATTCGTACTTTCTATGGACATATTGAATATTTATTAATTATATTATACGCCCATACGGATTTTTACAAACATGTGATATAATAATAATTTAAAATAGAACACAAGCAAAAGAATAATAAAAGCTAACATTACTATTTATTTAAGAGGTCTGTTATAATAGCCTTCTTGTAACTAAATTCCGTTATTATAGCGTTCTTGTAACTAAATTCAGTTGAACACATCTACATATTTCTGAGCAAGTATTGCAAACTGCATGCAATCTAGGTACATGCGAGTATCTAAATTACTCAGTCCTGCTGTTGCTGCAATTAAAAATAATTTTTGATCGAGTATTTCTAGTTGGTATGTGGAAGGTAATTAGGCTAAGTAAATCAGGACTGTCTATAACACATTTAAAAATTGTAATAAATGAATGAATAAGGGATAACTAACCCCGCATGTAGGAACATGTAGGTGAAAAACCTCCACACTTCTGCTTTCTTGTCTGGTCTGTAGATGAATACAGAATCTATGGGGACTGGACCGGCTAGTGCTGCGTGTCCTGTCGTCACTGTGTAGTACGTGAAGAATCCCAACTGAGAAAAAACAACAACAAATTAGTCATATTCATATTGAAATAGAAACAAACAAAAGAAATAACACAATAAAGGAACAAAGGGAGATAAGGGATGGAAGCATTTTTAATGAAATAACTATAAAAATGCATTATTTTCCATTTACGGTGACTGAAATAGTTGTTTTTCATTAATATTAAACTGATACAAGTGTTAAATTAATTTTAGCGTGTTAAAATGTCCAGTAATTCTGGATATTTAACAATGTTGGCGACACTTTCTTGCGCGCAGTTTCATAATAGTAATGGTTTATGACCCATCTCTCTTAATTCTATTATCAAATGGTTCAAACCCAAGTACATCGAAATTTCAAAATTAATCAATATTCTTTACGATTGCTGAAATACCGTTTTTGTAAGAACAATCAAACTAAAAAAATCTGTATGAAATACATTTTTGCATTGCGGAAGAAATTCCAAATGAAATTCATGTAATGCATCAAAATCAAATACGCAGTCCATTACGCTACAGGCTACAAGGGCCGTCATTATTTTCAGAGATCTTTTTAGATAGATAAATTTCCGACATAATATTGCACATATGATAATAATTATATTCTGTGCAATAATTGCATTGCAACTGACGCTACGTGTTGCAGTACAATAGCTCGTCAAGTGAAATTAATTAATTGAATCTCGCATTGTTCGATTTGCATGGTCGTTCTAGATGCATTGGGCAGAGGCACGCCATACTCCAACCATGCACCAAACTTGCACCAAACTTGCACCGGACTTGCACCAACCAACAATGCACCAACTGCTGCAACGCTCGCCCTTGGGACAATTGCATTTCACCTGTTCATCGTAATAATACGTTACGTAACATTTACAATTCTTTGCAGGTCTGCATACAAATTGCTTTATTTTTTTAACAAGGTGTCGGAATTTGAAGCGAATCTGTTTAATTTTTCTAACTCGGAAGTTTAAAAAATAAATATGACCTAAGCGTGGCTCGTAATATTATTTCTCCCACGATAGCGGAACTCACAGTGAGTAAATTGCTCCGGCCAAACTCTTGGCAGGTGGTAATTTACAATTTCATTTATAACCTTATTTTAAAGAGAGATATAATCCGCAATTAAGGTTGCAATTACGTGGCAGGTAACGGGCGTACCTGTATGTACAGATGATATCTGTCTAGAATCGAGCAAAAATGCCAGGAATGCAACAATGCGCGAGTTAAAACAATACGTTTTCTAATCTGTGTCGGAATGTGAAATTTCGCCATATGTTTCGTGGTGTTGAACTGTACCGCAAAACGTGCTGCATTTTTTGCTCGAAATACCGCAATTTTTTTTAACGTAAGTACTTAATACTAAGTTGCCGTAATCTGTTGAATCATGATATGTATGCGTGAAATATGTCAAACGACCGTGAAATATTAATTAATTAAGAAGGCAGCGTAGTTTGGCCGCAGTAGAACATAAAACAGTAGAGGGCGATGGACTAGTTAGATTGGGCTCGAACCCAGATTCTAAACGTTACGGATGCTAGGTAAATTGGTTGCCACATTGGCACTGCGGAGAATTTACTAAAAATTACTAAGCCACATATTTAAAATACATTGAAGTAACAATACCGAGAATTTTTTATAAATTTATCATGCCTATGTTGTTCCGGGCAGGAGACTGCAGGGTGAAGATTGCTCTGACGATAGGAGAAGGCTTCAGAAGAAAAAGTAATGCTCATATTATATAATCTCTCGGGGGAACCATCAGTGCGAGTTGACGCCATCGCCTGCGCTCCATCCCGTGTCGGTTTTGGCGTTATGAAGGGGTAATGGTGTGGAGAGGATATCGGTAGTGGGAGAACGCACCTACTACATAATACAAGCGATAACTGCACGTTAAGAGAGTGAAGAGTTTATCTTTCACTAATAATAATAATACTTGGATGACTTGTATAGCGCCGTTTTTGTGCAAAAACACCTCAAGGGCGCTGTACAAACTGATAATACATTTGTACAGTGGTCTATGTTATTACTTAACTATTTATGGAGAAAATATACAGTTCAATACTTACCTGATAGGTCACTTGAGATTAACACTTAATTAACATTATCTAATTGTTTATTGGCGAAATTTAGATACAGGATTTAGGACTTAATTGAAAAATTGAATATAACTGGACTTTCTCTTGGGATTGGTATATTTAATTTAAGGATACGACAGCTTAAAAAGGTAAGTTTTTAATTTAGACCTGAATTCTGTTGGACACCGATAATGGTTCACCGAGATTGCAGAGGAGATATTATATTATTTAGTAGATACTAGCGTAGACCCGAGAAAAATCACGGGATAGAGGCGCAATTGCGTAATAATATCTCGTCGAAACGTGTTCCACTGAATTTCAATTATAAAGCAAAAGTTCTACAGTTCATTGAACTGGAGTTACAGGCAGGGTCACAACCGAAATTAGTATTATAAATAAATGTCAATTCTACTCAAACATAGAATAAAGAATAACACAAGTGTATTGTGACCGTGTTTCGTGATCCAAATATTTGACTAATGGAGGCTTAAATTTCCAATACAAAATTGTGTTTCCGAAATTCAAATGAATATCTACGATGTCAGGCGAGTGTAAGTGAGATGAAGCGCAGGACTAACGGGCTAAATGAAATATTTGTTTCCATTCAATTTGTGTGGAAGGTACTTTTGGTGTTATTATTTATTCATATATAAATAGAAAATAAGGGATCAAGAATTCGCAACAACAATAATAATTCACGTTCGAGTCTTTAATTTAATTTAATGTTTTTATTATTTTTTACCCATATTTTAATCAAGGAACTCGTCGTTATAAATCTGGGGCAAAAGCACTCTTTTCTAATGGCGGTAATTTCCATAATTGGATATCGTAAAAGGAAATGCATTTTCTTTTTTCTTTCGTTCTGTTGAGTGCATCTTTTAGGATACATTATTCATTCGATGAACACTGCGGGAAACACCAGGTGTACCTAGAGTAACGGCCTGTGTAATAAAATTTATACTACTTGTGATAGAGGGTCATGCAATATTGTGCAAGTAGGTAGGTCATTTGGTGTAAAAATAACACATAGGTTACACCATGATACAGCTTACGCATACTTATACATGCGTATCTGTATTGGCAGTAGAATAGATAGGTACTTAAAAAGTTTCAAATCTGATAATGGAAAGCGATGCTAGATAATGCGAGCTGTACATATTTACGTTGGCATAGAAATTCCAGACAAAAAAACTGTACAAATTACAAGACGCTATAGCTCATATACAGTTCGAGAGTTTTTGCTGCTCCAGATATGGAAGAAAACCAATTTATACCTTCCTAACTAAAGTGCCCGGCGTTGTTCGGGTTTTCGACAGATTTGTTCGATATCAGATCTAGACAGTCATTTTTCTCTTATTTTGAACTTTTACTTTACTTTAAGTTTACAAAACTTCATCAAGAAGTATCAAAATTCTGTTTAAAGGCAAGGTAAAACGGGATGGGGGTTAAGTGTGTAAAATTTCATCAATCTTTGAATAAAACTGTAGATTTGTACTAAAACAAAATCACAGACACTCACCTTTCTACTTAAATAGACAGATAAATAGTTGAGATTGCAATATACGAACAGAGATTGAATGGTACCTTACTAACGACTAGGTTTCATTGTTTCCTTTATATATTGACATGTTTACACGAAATGTTATTTATATATTAAAAAAAAAAAACATTTTCGTCAAAATGATACACAAGCACGAACTGTGATAACAATTACGAGTACGACGGTTATTTTCCAGAAATTCAGAAACTTCCTTATTAATTTCTTATTTACATTTATTTAGACGTCAATAAGAAAAACAACAAATAACACAGCCATATTTAAAAATGAATTATCGACGCATTATTTATACACAAGTTTTATGGAAATATTATTAATATTAAACGAACACGAAACGCGAATGTAAAACCACAGTGTTTTAGCCCTTGTCGAATATTTACAAACACGGAAAGCGATATAACCGTACGCGAAAGTCAGTCGGTTAAGAGGGTTTGTATTTCTTGAGAATTTATGAGAGCCTCCCCCAGTCTGTCAATAATTCACGGCAACGTCCACTTCGTACGCCAATTTCAAGTTACAGCCTTAAAAGTAGGTTCTGACAGGAAGTCGGATATACGAGTACACCGGCCGCTAGGAGGAAATCATTCGTCATTTTTGTAGAGTTTCATTAATTTAAACGCTTTTAAATCTTAATTTGTAGGGTTTTTCCACTTTAATTTTCTTCCTATCGGGAATCGTAAGATATCTATTACATCATGCTCTTTTGAAGAGCATAAAACATTATGCAAAACACGAACTATTGATACCTACTTAATTTAGTCAGCGACATTAAAATAGATATAATAATTGTTATTCAATTCTACCAATCAGATTTGGTTTTAAATATTCATATGATAATATACGAGTAATTAGGAAAATTGGATAAGGAGTGTGATAAATGTGTGAAGGGAGATTAGGTGGTTAGAGTGTAGAATGTATGGGTGTTATGGTTGTATTGCCTAGATACAGGCTTAGTCCTAGTGAGGTAGATTTTTATAAGAAAAAACGTGATTTATGTATAGTGAGATGCAATAAATAAATAAATAAAAATTGTATTGCAGATGCAGGATAAATAGCGTTACTTTTGTATTGAAAGTATGGATTTGGGTCTCGGTTTTTTTTCTCTTTCTTTTAATGAATTTGATGAATTGTCTTTGGGTTTGTGTAGTATAAAGTTTAGGTACATTGTAGTATCGGTTGGTTATATTTCTGGTGGTGTGATTGTGTTTTTCGTGGTATTTGTATAAGAAATGTGTTATCATAAATACTAAATAATGTTAAAAACGAACTGGGTTTTTAATGAGTAATAATAATAAATTTAGTTATATATTTTATTCCAGGGGTAGTGTTTTGCAGTGGGGGCTCGTGACTTTCGAGCGTGATAGAATTCCAAGTTTGAAAAATTCGACATCATTACAAAACGATTTTTTTTTTAAATGCTCAATTCTACAGGTATAGGAAAGTACATATTATTAAAATTGGGTAGTTAACGAAACAATGCGGAAGTAAATAAAAAAAATACTTTCAATTTTGAAGATAGCTAAAGTCTTCAATAGTTGAAGAAATTCTCTAATGATAGTGAAAACTCTATCAAAATCCGTTGCGTAGTTTAAAAGGATTAAGCCCACAAACAGACAGACGCGGATAGCGACTTTGTTTTGTACTATTTAGAGATTAAATTGGTAAGAACCACAGATGAAACATTTATTGTGACGACAGGTACCTTAGCTTTAAATAACAATGTTACGAACAGTTAATGCAATACAACATTAAGGACTATATTTAGAAATTTAAGTAAAATATAACCCGTGTATAATAATATATCAAAATTAATATTATAAGATAAAAGCTCCTTGTAATTAAATCATTTTTTGGGCCCTATCGGATACAGCTTTAGCGTAAATCAAACGAAACTCCCATTCTACTCCCCGCACTCGAATGTTCGTTACAGGCTCAAATAAAAAAATAAGCTTTAAACGCGATAGAAAATGAAAATTATTATTGTACCTAATATCTCGGTGGCCATAAATTATGGGAAATTTTATAGGACGATGGAAATCATGGGGAAAAAGGTAAAACAGAAACAACACTGGAGGTTATGTTACATCATATAATGCTGAATCAATGGGGTTTTAATGTGTATTTTTCATCGTATTACATACATATTTCTAATCTGTTTTACGAAATATAGGACCCATCTTTTCGGTGAGACAACCATGCTATTACATTCATACTGTCAAACTATCTACTGTAACAATAATATATAGAAGTGGTTTAGCAGCAATACGAACGAAAAAATCATGCTATATCAGAACAAACTGAAGAATAAATATTATGCAATTTATTGACGGTTTTAGACAAGGCAAATCCACTTCAGAAATAGACAAAATAAACAACGGGCCATTTAAAGGCAAGTACCCAAGAAGCAAATACCTAATTATTTGTGACATACGTACACGGTGTTCGGAAACTCTTACTACAAGCGGAAAACTGGTAAAAAGGAATCTTTATCTCATTTGCCGTCGATTTTGTGATGTAACTTTTTTTATCTCTAGTTTTTGAGTAAATAATGGTTTAAAAAATTTCCGGTATGATTTTGCAAATTCGATGTGTATAAAAACCTTTTATACGGAATTCGCAGAGTTCCATAATAGAATATAATATTTTATGTAAGTAAAATAATCATAAAGTTATTTTAGTCTTAATGACAATGAAAAGAAAGAAAAGCTTTGTGGAAAAAAGGCAATGTCTACTATTCATGACGTGCTTTCATTACTTCATCATTCTCTACAGTTATTTCGTATTAAAGCCAGAAGGGGTAACGCTTTTCTTGGAGGGTTGTTGAACTTCCCGAGGTACAATTCGATAATACTTTTATACCTCCACGGAACGGGCGATTACATGTACACGGAAAACGCACCCTTAAATAGGGGTGAACATATTGTGATACGAAATTGGCGAGAATAAATTCAATAATCTACGTTTTATACCTCGTATTGTAATGACTAATAAAAGAAACGTGCCAAATGAATAATAACATTACGGTAACATTAATAATACGATCTAAGTAATGAAAACGAGGAAAATGACTAGCAAGTTAATGGTTTAATATAGTTTATTTCGAGTTTGATTACAAGACAGAACATTACAAAACGCAGATATAATATAATGAACAGTGTAGTTACTTACTATTTTGTAAGAAAAAAAATACATTCAACGAAATAAGAGACGAAAGGCAAGATCTGGAATGCCCCCCCCCCCGAACTATCTTCTAAAAGTTAACTGAATGGCTAATACGCACTGGAAAGACCTTCCATGTAGATTTGAACGGAAACCAAAGTCACCACTGACCTAACACCGTTTGGTTCTTTTTAAATTTTTTTTATGTGACAGTGGAGCTACGACAGGCAGGGGAGCTACGTCGTATGTCGCCACCCTGCTGGGCAGCGTTGTGGGGAGGGTTCTTTAGCATGTCTTACACGGAGAAAAATGAGAATTATTGATTTATTAAAAATCTCTTCAAATTATTCGTATTCCGGTTAAAAACAAGATTGCATTTCCTGATAAACTGTTATTACAATCCCAATGTATCGGAACACGTGTTCATGAACCTGCACTGATAATACATAAGGACGAAATGCGCAAGTATTATAATTTTTAAGAACACGTGTTCCGACATCGTTTTTTCCAAATTCCTCTTTTACTAAAAATTTAACAGGAAATTTGTCAATTCATTGTAATTCATACAAAAAATATAACATATTTCCTATGTTAGATAATATGTTAAAAATAACAAATGTTTAAGGCCGCAGGCGATTTTTTCAATTAATCTACTCAGATTCTACCTCAGGTGAGAAAACGCATAGTCACCAATACATATATGCAGAATCCAACACAATCTTTCGACCGGCCCGTACTCAGAATTCCATAAAAGCTATACCCAAAATTGATACATCAATCAAAGTCATTCATACTTATTGTAATACGGAACAAGCGATATATTCCGTAGAGCGGAACTAGTTCTGGAATTCGAACGGAAATGGAATTTCCACCTGAAAAATGTCCGCTTTTTTCATAAAGGAAATACACAGAAACGTTTCGGCAATAAATGCTATGAGGAATTGGTTGAGGTATTTTGAAGAAAAAAAAACGGTGGAAAATTAATTAGAGTGGGTTTATTTTTTGCAATTAATTATGAACAAAGGTAGTTTGCGTTAATCTTGTTTTATATTTTATAGACAAGGCAATATTTCAGTCCGTATTTTTTTCGCGTAGTTTTTACAAAAGATATATGATTTTTTTTTTTTTTATTATTTTTTTAAAAAGAAAGACAAACATTCCCGGGTTACGAATAACCCAACAATGTTTGAAAATCTCCTACTACCACCACAGAAAGCCGAAAATGTTGCTTGTGTTGTGATGGAGGACTTAGCCAGCCGAGGAATCGAACACGCGACGCTCGGGTGAGACCCAAGCGCTATGCCCACTCAACCACTGACCGGTCAATTTTATATATGGAGGATGTATTAATTATTTATTATTTTTAAACTGAGAAAAATTACTGATGAAAAATATTACTAATTTATATAGAATCTCCTCAAATTAATCCGGTTAAAACGTGATTGCGGGCCCTTAATGAATGAATTGATAGCTTTCCTGGTAAACTTTTAAGTATTCATAAAAATTTTAACATTTTCGCATTTCGTCATTAGGTCACGAACACGTGTTCCGATATTTTTAAGAATTTACTATTTTTTATCAGGAAACGGCCTGCAATCCCGTTTTTAACCGGATAATTTGAGTAAAATCATAATAAATTAGCAACACTAAATTTTCTCCGTGCATGTAGAATAGTTTTGTAATTTATTTATTTTCGGCAAATGGACAGTATATATTTTATTAGTTTGTACAAGTGTAGTATCTATAGCCAAAATAAAAACAATTATGGATTTACGCCATGTGACTGTACCTCCAATAAAACAACATAATAAGAATAAACATAAAAAATATATAAGAATATTATATAAAAAACAAAATATTGCTCTTGAAAAGTAAGAAAAACATTTATTTTACGGAACTTGTTCTGGTGTAATTGAAGGTGTCATATTAAAACAAGAAATCAAATAATAAATATAATAGATGATATTATGCTGAAGGAAATGGGGAAAAAGAATGTTGGGAAGTACCTGGCTATTAAAACCTGGTAACCCAAAGTAACTTTTAGAATACAAATTGTAGTCTTTCACAAGTTTATACCGTAAACTATTATATTTTATAGAATAATACCTTATTGTGTGATGTATTACAAAGTGCGTTTTTCGTTTACTGTGTGATGTATTAAAAGTGTTTTTTTCGTTGAATGTATAATGTCAAACCACAAAGTGTTTGATTTCTTCCGTAAAATTATAATTATTAACAGCTTTGGATTTCAAACTTCGCAAAATTGGTTTAAAAATGAATATTTATCGGTGTTTTGATGAGTTTAAAAAGGAACAGAAGTGTAGCAGAATTTTACAATGGTCTGCAGAATTTGGATTATTTTATATAAATTTTAGCATTCTAACCGGCGACTATAGCTCCGGGGCGATTAACACGCTACGTCACGTTTAATTACACGCATATTTGCATTAATTAATGATAAAAGAGAGAAAAATTAGGGGGAAATTAGTATTTCGCATAAAACATGTCATGTGAATGAAGCAATGTTTACAGAACGTTAGAAGTTTGAGGAGGGAACTTTCGCTAGTTGAAATAAAATTGCTCATAATTTGGAATAAATTATTTAAATTGCATTAATGTGCAAATTTTGATGATATTTAAAATATTTTCATTCTAGACTGCTTATTCTACTGATCGAAATCTTTTCACGGCTTCCGATATCTACAATTATGTAAAAATAACAATGTTAGTTTAATGAAAGTCTCTTTAATAATAATAATAAAATTTGGATGGGGGCTGCTGTACAAATTTATAATACATTTCTACAGTGATCTATCTATGTTATTACTAACTATTTATGGAGATAATATACAGTACAATACTTACCTGGTAGGTTACTTGAGATTAACACTTAATTAACATTAACTAATTGTTTATTAGCGAAATTTAGATACAGGATTTAGGACATAATTGGATATATCTGGACTTTCTCTCAGGAATGGTATACTTAATTTAAGGGTGTGACAGCTTAAAAAGGTAAGTTTTTAGTTTAGACCTGAATTCTGTTGGACTTGTTTTGGATCTTAGTTTCGGAGGGAGTTTATTCCAAGACTTCGGCCCAGATACTCCGAAAGCGCGATTATAATTTTTGAAACTGCCGAGTAATTTAGTCGTCAAGTAACTTTAATAGTAGGATTGACAGGTATTTACTCGATGGACAGCGTTACTCGACAGTGGTGAAACAGATAATATACGCTACCGGACGTGTAGTGCTCATTGGCAGTTTACTCAAGAGGTGGTGAAATACCTTCGAAGTAATACATGTGTTAAATGTAATTTAACAGCAATTTTAACCACTCGAACGATGAATACCCACATTTAGGTATCATCGCTCTATGTTTTGCCATGACTGCCTAAACTTAGGTAGACGATTTTTGCCAAATATTTTTTTATGATTTTAAAGTTTTTTTATAATAGCGACAAATACGGGAAAAACTATGAAATATAAGTGGATCATTGGCTTTAAACTACATTAAGCAGTTTTGGTATTAATATTCTAGAGTATGAATTTTGAATGAGCGTGGGCCAATCTAAAACCGAACGCTCAGAATCCTCCATCGCTCAAGGCATTTTATTGTAAATACGACATTGCTAGAGTAGTTAAGCTTGTATCTTGTCAAAGCACCGAAGAGAATATTTTTCACAAAATAGAGCAATAAAATTATGAAAAGTAGAATAAAATAAGCGTTTGATGTTAAAAAACGAATGAGACGCTTACTGGAAGAAATACATTATTTTGACAAATCAACTGATTAATCATCGCGCCGTTTCCACAGTGGAGTAAGCAGAGATGATGGATTGCTACAAATATCTGTTTATGCAAACGCTCCTTGCTTTATTCATATTCATACATCATTTCCCACATTTTTTTGCTTTCCCGACTGTACGTTATTTTACTGTGTGTTAAAACATTGAAAAAATTGCTTAAGTTAAGTACATACACTTGAAAATATTGTGATAAAATATAAATCGGTACTCGCGTACTTTCTGATAGAGAGTGATTTGGCCGTAGAATAATATTTCTTACCCACGTTACAACCCAAAATTGACACACTTTTGCGTAATAAAAATTTAAAAAAAATATTTCACCACATCACGATCGGCTCCTGCCCGTGGCCCGAAGCGTTGCATGTCTAACGAAACTTAGTTCCCATTCCTATGAATAACATATTATAAAGCTGTATCTATGCTTTTATTGGTTAAATAACAAACAGCGAACATCTTATTCAATTCCTAATTACAATAAATGCATTCGGAGCTTTAACCATTCCGGAGTTTATCAGGTAAGAACAAATACAAGGAAAAAAAAGTTTTATGTATTATTATTACTAGTATCTAGTACTTAAGTGTAGACCTCGAGTAATATCGATTGTTCCGGTTTGACAGCCAATAACGCTCATGAGAACTCTGGCGGAGAAAAAAGGTACTACACAAAGTTGCTACCATCTTAATAGGATTGACGGAACACACAAACAAATTTACAGGTGGAAGAAATGCAAAGCGCTCGAGTTGTAACAGGACTACGTTCAGTCAACAAAATGGTCATTTGGCTTATTATTATAAACTTATAGGCATATTTCTAAGCTCTATTACTGTTGATGGAAATATATTGACCTATAAATATAAAGCTGTGCAATTTTCACGACGTCAAAGCTCACCGCTACTTCATCTGCCTTGCAGATAACAAAACTATCAATTAATGTTTTCTCGAATACCTATCTCATAATTCATAATTAATAAATCAACATATTTATTTATTTTTAATTTTAATGGCATGAGTTCACAAATACCCAAAATAAACAGATTTCACAGTGATTAGCGCATATAATTGGCTTTGAAAATGTACATTTCTAAATAACAACCGGCGTTGTTAAAAATACGGCATCGGTGAAATAATTATTACAATTCCCATTTTTAAAGAGACGGGGGATTTTTTTCATACATTTACCAAATTCTTCTCAAAAAGATACAAAACTACGTGAAAGCATAAAAATAGTGTCACAAAAGATCCACAATTAAAATTATACTAAAAATAACTTCCTAATACAATTTGAAAGCAGATCAGATAAATACAGAAAATGAAAAAACATACATATACCAAATTCTCAAAAAAACTAAACTACAAGAAAGCGTACGAATGGTGTCAGAAAAGGTCACCAAATCCGAAATTATAATCAAAATAGATGTAGGTACACACACACATATATATATATATATATATATATATATATATAAATGTTTCTTTGTTTTTGTCCCCTATAGACTTATATATGTTTGATCTAATTAGTGTCTGAATGTTTAGACATTGGTTTGAATGGTAGAAGAAGTGTGCAACTCTGCACTGGAAGGAGATACGGAGTAGAATTAAAGTAAATTCATTAGAATAACATTATTTACATTTTTTAAAACTACACCCAGTTTTCAGGTATGCTAGAATTCACAACGTACAAACTTTACTCCAAAACCATTCAAACCCTGGGTTCACATCATCTAGTTCTTAATAAAATTTGAAAACAGAACACATCAGAAGAAAACGTGTTCAACTTTGTAATACAGAATGGTACATATATTTTAGTCTGTCAACGTTTCCTATAATTTGAGGCGTCCCGACGATCACACGCGACATTACTATTTTTATTCAACTTGCTTTTTTTAATCCCAATTCACGGTAAAGCGACCGGAAACAAAGAACACTTCGTTGTGACCGAGAAGCTACGGTTAACTAGGCGTGTCCGCCTCCCAGGAGACAACGAAGAAAGGAGATAAACGGATGGACAGAAGGAAGTGGAGATGATAAAATCGGACCAAAGGAAGCGACGAGTGACACGGAGAACAAGGTGTCAAAGTTGACACTAAGATGAATCAAATGAATGTATGTACTACCAATTTCTTGTACGAGAGGCAGCTGTACAAAATTCATTACACCAGGGCATCCGTTAGAGAGTTTTTGCTGCATCATCTACCTGTTATTTTTTGAAAAAAATAACGCTTTTCAAATAAATATGATCAATTATTAATTAAAATCTCATGGTACGTAGTTGGAAGCGCGAATTCACAAATACCCAAAAACTATGCCTACAGATTTTACAGCGAGTAGTCCATATAATTGACTATAAAATGTACATTTCTGAGAGCCGACTGCAGGTATAAAAGGAGTACGCACGATTGTACAGTATCTCTTCACTGTCAACCGTGATCAGAAATACATTGCATTAATCTAGTCATCCACTAATTATTCAGCCACCATACCCCAAAGTACAATATTAAAATACAAGATCTTGACATTATTTTAGTGAATAAGTTTAGTATTGTGAAATAATTTGTAAGCAAGACAAAAAAACCGTTATCATTCAATAATAATGCTTCAAAAGTAAAGCCATCTCAGATTACCTACTATATAATTTGCTAGATTTTTAGTACAAATTCGATTAGTTGAAAAATTTGAAGTGGAAATACGGTCACAGATATAATACAATAATAGATTTCAATGGTTCTTTTTTTCGTTGAATTGTAATGGAAAAAATATATTTAAAATTGTTAAATTAAAATTGGTGGAACTTTCAAATGGCGCGAAACTTTTTGGTGACTTGAAAAGGTGGTTCATTATTGGGGTCCCCCAAGGATTCAAAGTTGGCCCTCTTTGTGGATGCGAACATCCGGAAACAGATGCCAGCCCTGTGCGGTATGCGGCAGCAGAGACAAATTGCGAGCAAAACGTAATTGCGACGTCTAAATGTGTCTCCTATTATGAAGGGTAGTATGTTACGGGGGTGACAGGACCCGGTGTAATGGATTCTCAACGAATGGTAATTAAAATTGATGAAAAATAATTTAATTTACGAACAAAGAGCGAAACAGATACATGCACACATTAAGCATTAAGTAGAAGAGTGATTGAATATGATGTAATAATATTATTTTCGAAGGAAGCAAATACTTTGGGGTGTGACATATTGAATGAAAAAAACATACACTTAGTAAGACACCACTTTATTTTTGAATTAATAACAATAGTCAACCGGGTTTCGCTTGTCCCAAGCTTCATCAGGACTAAATATCAACTAAAGCAAATTAGATACAGGCACATATAAATATAGGTAAATGAAAACAATGAGTGAAAGAGATACAAAACAGATAGAAAGAGATGCAAATAGAAAATGTGGAGACAAATTATTAAGGATGATGAGGAGGGTGGGGGGGAAGGAAATAACAGTTTCAGCGGCGGAATAAATTTAATATGGGACTATCAGATAAATTAATTTGGTTATTTATTATATTTAAATTATTATTAACTGCTTTTTTTATTTCAAGGGCTTCTAGGTTGTTTAATCTAATTCCAGATCCATTTTTATGCAATATTTTAGTTCCCGAGATTTTATCGAATGAATGATTAGATTCTATTAAATGATTCGCGAATTCTGAAAAGGCATTATTGTTTAAACATCGTAAATGTTCTTTTACTCTTAAGTTGACATTCCGGGCCGTTTTTCCGATATAAAAAGCAGAACAATCATTACAATTAAGTTTATATATGCCCGAGTGGCTTAGTTTGTCGTCTTTATCTTTAGTATTAATTAAGTATTTACTTAAATTATTATTAGTGTAAAAAGCGGGTTTTATTTCAGATGGGAATTTTTTAACGCTTAAAGAAGAAAAGTTATTTGTATACAGAACTCTACGCCATTGGAATGTTTGATTTATATTTATATTATTAGGGTTATAAGATTTGTTAAATAGGAATTTATTTGATGCTATTTGTTTCAATTTTTTATTAAGAATATTGTCTATTAGTTTTGTATCATACCCGTTGTTTAAAGCGATTTGTTTAATGATGGATAATTCGTTGCAAAAATTATTATTATTTAACGGAACGGTAACCAATCTATGAATCATGGAGTGAAATGCTGAATGTTTGTGGGATATAGGATGGTTGGATGAATTGTGAATTGTAATATCAGTATACGTGGGCTTACGATAGATATTAAATTCAAATTTATTGTTAATTATACTTAAAGTTAGGTCTAGAAAATTCAAGGTTAAGTTTGTACCTAATTCTACAGTGAATTGAATTTGTTTGTGAAAGGAGTTTAATATTTTAAGAAAAGAGTTTAATTGTCTTTCAGTGCCTGTCCAAATGCAAAAAACATCGTCAACATATCTTCTCCATAGTAAAATATTCTTTAAGAGAGGTGAATTTGAAGCAAAAATATTGTTTTCTAAGTTATTCATAAAGATGTCAGCGATAAGGGGGCTTGTGGGAGCGCCAATTGCTAGTCCCTCTCTCTGCTGGTAAATAACATTATTGTATTGGAAGTAATTTTGATTCAAACAAATATTAAAAAGACGAGATAAATCATTAGCTAAATCTTTAGACAAGTGAGAATTATTCAGTAAATTAGAAATTAGGGTTTTGCTTTCAGTGACAGGTACATTAGGGAATAAGTTGACTACATCGAAAGATATTAATTTGCAATTACTGGGAAGAACCAGGTCCTTTAGTTCATCGATTAATGCTAATGAGTTTTTGATAGTATATTTTGGGAAAAACACATTGGCATCGTTAAATACTTTTGTTATAAATGAAGATAATTTAAAATTGGGGGAATTACAACAGGACACTACAGGGCGAATGGGGCAATTACTTTTATGGATTTTCAGAAATCCGTAAAGTTTTGGTGCTTTGGGGTTTTTTGTTAAAAACTTTGTTTGGTTTTTTTTTTTTTTAAACTTCCGATTTAGTTGTCCGGGTTAAGTCTTCCCCAAAGGAAAAACTTAACCCTTCCACTCACTTTTCCACAAATGATCAGCTAGTCAATCAACACTATGTAAGTGCATTATATAAGTAAAATAAATACAAAACAATACAAGAACAACAACACGTCAAATCACCAGATATCAAATGGGAAAAAAAAATTCACCGTCTCCAGATATTTTCATATCAGAGGGTTCGGCTCGGTAGAACTTCTAACAGGGCCTATAAATCCTACTGATCCCTCAACATAAATATTTAAAAAATCTTTTGTTATCCTACATGTATTCAAAATGACCGACTTTTGCATCTTTATATATAATTTTTTTGATAGATCTAATACGCCTAAATTTTTAATTAGAGAGCTAGGTATAATGCCAGTAGCCGAAATAACGAATGGTAATATTTTTATAGTCTGAGAATGCCAAATTCTTTTTATTTCATTTCCTAAATCTGTGTATTTTCTTATTTTTTCACTAACAGATTTTTGAATATTACAGGAATTTGGAATAGCAACATCAATGATATAAGTTATTTTTTTAATTTTGTCATGTAAAACTATATCGGGTCTATTATGACTAATCGCTCGGTCTGTTAGTATAGTTTTATCATAATATATTTTATAAAATTCTTTTTCTAAAAATGAATTTGGTTCGTATTCATAATATGGTACTACATTACGGCAGTCAATCAAGTTATGTTTAATTACCAAATTTTGGTGAATTATTTTTAAAACTTGATTGTGCCTAAATGTATACTCGGACGGTGCTAATATAGAACATCCCGATATAATATGTTCTATAGTTTCCGGAAAAGCCAAACATTTTCTACACAAATCATCAATTTGATTTGTATCTTTGATTATATGCTTTCTATAATTTTTAGTATTAATGACTCTATCCTGAATTGCAAGCATAAATCCTTCTATTTCTGCGCTCAACTCTCCAATACTCAACCATTTGTTTGACTTAATTTTGTCAACATACGTTTGGTTGAGATAATTGAAGTGTTTTGCGTGTAAAATTTTATTTGACCAGGAATCTAATAATTCCTGGTTGGGATTTATAAAAATGTTGGCATTCTCATCGTATAAATTTAAAGGTGTAATATTTCTATCTGCCTTGCAAATTATTTTGTGCATTTCTGAGCTATGAGCTTTCCTATGGAAAAAAGTTCTTAGCATTTCTACCTGATTATGTTTCAAAGAAGTTATTTTGACTATACCTCTACCTCCTAAATTTCTAGGTAAATTAACTCGTTCTATAGCTGAATTTGGATGATGGCAATTAAACTTTGTTAGCGTAGTTCTAATTAATCTTTCTAAGTTATCTAAATCTGTATTAGACCATTTAATTATGCCAAATGAGTACGTTAATAGAGGTATTGCCCAAGTATTTATTGCTTTTACTAAATTTTTAGCAGATAGATTGCATTTTAAAATTTTCCTTATCCTAGTTTGAAATTTAATCCTAATATCATTTTTAATACTACTATGGTCTAATCTATTTGATTGTGGGTATCCTAAATACTTATAAACCTCATCCCTTTTCATACTAGTAATTTGGAAATTTCTAAATATACTCTCGTCCCCATCTACAATTTTGCCTTTTTCTATATGGATCGTTCTACATTTATCTAAACCAAATGTCATTTTGATATCATCTGAAAAGTTTTTAACTACCTCGATCATTTTCTCTAAATTTTGTTCAGAATTCGAAAATAATTTTATATCATCCATAAATAATAAATGCGAAATTGTACTACTCTCCCTTGTATTACCCTTAACTTTTATTCCAAACTTGCTTTTAATTAACATTTTAGATAGAGGATTCAATGCTAAGCAAAACCAAAGAGGACTCAATGAGTCTCCTTGAAAAATCCCTCTTTTAATTGAAATGCCCGGTATTACTATTTTCTTACCTTTTAAATTGATAAGTAAATTGGTATTCCAAAAGGACATAATATTTTCCAAAAAGCTAATAATAATGGGGTTAATTTTATATATTTTTAATACTTTGATCAGCCACGAGTGCGGGACACTATCGAAAGCCTTTTGGTAGTCTATATAGCAAGTATGTAAATTACGTTTTCGAGTTTGAATCTGTTTTAGAATTACAGAATCGATAACTAATTGTTCTTTACATCCCATATGTTTTCTGCGACAACCTTTTTGTTGTTCAGATAAAATATTTTTTTCATCTAAATGAGTATATATTAAATCTGTTAAACAAGAGGTTAAAATTTTGTATATTGTCGGTAAACATGTAATGGGTCTGTACTGAGAAGGATTATTAATATTTTCGCTTTTGGGTAACATATAAGTAATACCCTTAGTTAGAAAATTTGGAAAATTTTGAGGTTGACTGACAAATTTTGAAAGATTTTTTGCCAAAAGAGGATGTAAAGTAGTCAGACGTTTGTACCAAAAATTATGTATCCAATCGCAACCCGTGGCTTTCCAATTATGAGTATTTTTAATAATTTTGGTTAACAATTCAACCGATATATTAGAAAAACTCATTTGTTCAATACCTGAAAAATTGAGTTCTTCATTTTCTATCCATGGAGTTGACTCGTTATGTTTTATATCTTTACTCCAAATTTTAGTCCAAAAATCGCGCATATCTGATTCAGATGGTAACGGAATATTATTATTCGAAATAATATTTTGTTTATCGTCAAGTTTGGAATAAAATATTTTTTCATTTTTCTGAAATAATCTATTATTATTTTTTTTATTATACGTATAATTATATCTTTTTAATCTACTAGCTTTTACGCCTAATTTTTGTTTTAATAAATCCAATAAATCATTGATTATATTTTCATTATTATGACTATCAATGTTATAACCAAATTTTCTACCAATTTCATCTACATGTCTCAAAATTTTCCTACTTCTATTTCCATTTTTATATTCTATTACTCTAGCTATGTTACTTCTTAAAAATACTACATCATTTTCTAATCTGATCTGCCATTCTGGTTTACTATAACTATATGATCTATCGTCAGAGGATGATAATTTAATTCCTAACTTATTACAAACAGTAATCGCACTAGCGTATACTATTGTATGAAGATCTAAAAAACTAATTTCGTCAAATATGATTTTTGGTAAAATTATGTTATTTAATTCAAAAATTAATTTAGATAATTTCTTTGACGTATGCAATTTCGGTAATTTTGGTCTAATTGTTGGCTCTACATCTATATATCTGTTTATATTATTATGAAGTAAGTTAGCTAATTCTACTACATTTTCATCAACAAAGTTTAAATTTGCAATGTTGATTTCCCTAAGATTATAAATAACGGCTAAGTTATTTGAATCTACTGTAATATCATTGGACATTTCGACTAGAATATTATCCAAATTATCTACATTCAATGCATCTGATATGACATTGTTACTTGTGTTAATTTGTTCTAAATTATTTCCCCTTTGCAATCTATCTGCTACTTCTCTTTTAATCTGTTCTAATGTGACTACAGAAATTAAATTATTTTTGAAAATAGCTCGCTTTTGGTCTGCTAATCTTTGTTCGCTTACTTGGGCAATCGGATAATTTTGTGAGAAAAGTAAATGTAATTTTTTCCTATATAACAACATATCTGTTTCTACTTTGGTTACATAAAAATATGAACGAACAATGAACATATTGACATCGTTCGTCCATTTCATACGCTGTCTAGGAATACCTGCTTTTGTTTTTTGGGGTCTTAGACTATCCATGTTCATCTGTACAGATGACATAATAATCCCCTGTTCATCTACGTTGGTTGCAAATGACATTGTTGTCATTTTGCAAAACAACTTGGAGATGATTGTATCTTTACTACTACATTCCAGTAACCAAATCAATAAATAATTTTCAATGTGACCAAATTAAATATTTTAATCAAACTACCTTTCGACATAACAAATCTATAATTTCTAATTCAACTACCTTTCAACATTACGAATCTATGATATATTATATTCCAGAAAAACGTTATCAACATAAAAATATATTTTTATTTTTTTCAAATGAATGTCAAATATTGTTGTTTACCTTGGTTACTGGGGTCCTCAAATAATTTTTTTTTTAAATCCTATTTATTTACCTAAATATCCTATGGCTTACTGGCAGTTTATTTAATGCGTTATCTGATATACTCTTCTTTAAATATTTATATTTTTTGGGATCAAAGCTAATTCTTTTCTATCTGATATTACAAAAATTAATCAGAGAGCAAATGCAAAGTATATGCCTAAACTAGCGTTGCTAAGCAATTAAGAATCATCTTGAAAAATGGAGTTTTTAGAATTTTTTATAGCACATTTTATACTATCTAAATATTTAGATGTAGGGTCAGATGGTAAGACACTAAACACATCATTTTTGATGAAATCTTCAATTTTTGTGTTATAATCACTATGGGTAATAAGCAGGTATGGGCACTAAGGGTATGATACAAAACTAATAGACAATATTCTTAATAAAAAATTGAAACAAATAGCATCAAATAAATTCCTATTTAACAAATCTTATAACCCTAATAATATAAATATAAATCAAACATTCCAATGGCGTAGAGTTCTGTATACAAATAACTTTTCTTCTTTAAGCGTTAAAAAATTCCCATCTGAAATAAAACCCGCTTTTTACACTAATAATAATTTAAGTAAATACTTAATTAATACTAAAGATAAAGACGACAAACTAAGCCACTCGGGCATATATAAACTTAATTGTAATGATTGTTCTGCTTTTTATATCGGAAAAACGGCCCGGAATGTCAACTTAAGAGTAAAAGAACATTTACGATGTTTAAACAATAATGCCTTTTCAGAATTCGCGAATCATTTAATAGAATCTAATCATTCATTCGATAAAATCTCGGGAACTAAAATATTGCATAAAAATGGATCTGGAATTAGATTAAACAACCTAGAAGCCCTTGAAATAAAAAAAGCAGTTAATAATAATTTAAATATAATAAATAACCAAATTAATTTATCTGATAGTCCCATATTAAATTTATTCCGCCGCTGAAACTGTTATTTCCTTCCCCCCCACCCTCCTCATCATCCTTAATAATTTGTCTCCACATTTTCTATTTGCATCTCTTTCTATCTGTTTTGTATCTCTTTCACTCATTGTTTTCATTTACCTATATTTATATGTGCCTGTATCTAATTTGCTTTAGTTGATATTTAGTCCTGATGAAGCTTGGGACAAGCGAAACCCGGTTGACTATTGTTATTAATTCAAAAATAAAGTGGTGTCTTACTAAGTGTATGTTTTTTTCATTTATAATAATATTAATTGTAGGTAACCATATTATAAAATCCCGACAGTAAAACTATGTATTATTTTGTTAAAATTTTGTTTGACGAAGGAAGGGCTCTTTCTAAACCGGTCTTAAAAATAATTTAATGTTTAAGTTGACAATTTTCGATAGAGTAACACAATAACGGGTTTGTTTATATTAGATAGTGCTTTAGAAATGTATAAACTATTATCTCTTGAATTTATAAATATAAAATATAAGTTGAACGATGTTTGATAATGTTTACATTCCGGCTCCTGTTCGATGAATGCGTTTGTTTTAATTTTTTGTTCAAAACTTTTTTTCCATCTTCCGCATCCGAGTGTGCAATATCCTCCCCTCGCACTTGGTATCTTAATATAAAGCAATAATAATAATATATTCTGCCATTAGCCCCCTAAGATTCTGCGTGGAACTAAGAAGTAGGACATGTGTCATGACGGTAGTACTGCAGCCTGTGTACCACGCCTCGATGTGGAATCACCTTTCATCGTTGAGTTCGGCAGCTGATGACGAAAAAAAGGTGTTGCAAGACGAATCTTGGTGTATAAATACGGTTCCCGTGTTGACTCTGCTAATTCACGTGTGGCGTCTGAGATTTACGGGTATTTATTAGCGTGTATACTTAAGAACCCTAAAGTGGTGAACTCCCTGCATACTGGATATAACATGAAACCAGCACTTAATGAAATACGAACGTAAACAACACGCCCGTCCCGTAATACGAAGTCAAAGGACGATTAATTGAAGAGGCACTAAAAAAAGAAGCACCTTCAAAGTGATGGAATCAAATAAGTAAACAAGAATTGACGGGTGTTCAAATGTTCAACTAATTAATAAGTTTTAAAGAAATGCATACAACTTTACGATGGCTATAATCCGGCACTAAAAAGAGCAAAGCAGATTTTATTACCACCTTTGGCAGTCTTCGGCCTTTAGTCTCCACCCCCTCCCGGCGTGGCGCAGTAGGAACAATCCCAAATTAATAATAACCTACTGGTTGTGTTATCTGAGATCTCGATATCCTACCATTATTCTTTCTACCTGGAGGGTGTGGCTAGGCGAGGGAAGGAAGTCCCAGCACGTGCTCCGAAAATAAACTAACTATTTAGGCGGACGACTGCATCACTTCAGCTCGGTGCATCTGCTTTTGTGAACTCCCACGCGCTGCACTGGTCGACTGGTGTTGTGTACCACGCTGTTTGATTTTGGACCTAACGCACGATTATATGTTGACAAGTGAATGGTGGTAGCTGGATTCGTAGAATCTAACCGACCATTAGATAAAATAGATACCGCGATGGAAGCCAATACCGGGAACCATTATAATAATATTTTATAATGCTTCATAGATTGATTTATTGTTCGTTTTTGGACCGAGTCATTTAGACAACTTTAGGCGTGGAAGTGAAACAAAAATATCTTGATTGCAGTATAAATGGGATCTGTGAGTAATAATGTGCATAACCACATTATGAAGGAGATTCAAAATCAACGAAAGGCAAATAAACAAAATGAAGTAAAGGGATACAAAAGTAAAGTAAAGTGAAGTTTTGACATGTAGAGCGGATGGACGGAGAAAAGAAGAAAATTTAATAAAAAGACGTGGATGTCCCAGGAAAACATTTCACCTAACAAGTGAATTGACTTAAGTCAATTCCTGTCAAGAGTCGATACATTATAAGAGAATATACGAGTAGATGTATGAAGAGTAGGCGCTTTATTTTCCCTTTTTTACTCTTCAAAATACCCGCTAAACTGCCAAAGCAGTTTGTCAGCAAGTCATGTTCATAATATTAATTATAAAACAAAAGCACACATTTAAAAAGACATTAGACTATTCTTGATTTTCATCAAGACATGATTTTTTATGTTTTATTTTGTAACACATCTAATACAACAAGGCTTGAAAATCTGGAGGTAATAAACAGGGGTTCGGACCCTTCAGCCGGAAACGTCGACTTTGCACGAAACTGAAGCTTGGGTCAACGGAGGAGAGCTTAAGCGCTCTGATAGGGCAAGGAAACTCACCCCTTCTGTAAGCCGCTAATCGGCTTGAATGGTTTCCCTAGCGTCTTACCGATAAGTCACCGCAAGGCGGAAAATATAAGACCACACGTGCACAAGGATATATTAGACATGTGATATGTTTTATGAGTCCAAGTACTGTATTCCCGTATGGCTATAGGATTTATGAATCGGCATTATCTATGACAGTTTCTTTGCTAACCGGAAACACCTTTGTCTAGATGCCAGATTTTTATTTATAGCACGAAATACACGGATTCGATAACAATTTTACTGTTTGTTTCCGATTTAAAAAAAAAAATTTTGGGGTGAAAGTTTCAGATTTAATTTTAATTTTGAATTGAATTTTGATTGAAATTTCCCAGATATTTTTATGTTAATTTAGGTAGGTACGGTAAGATTCGCAAAATCAATAACTAACCTAACTCGCAGTACCACGTGAGCTTGATTACAGGAAGGAAGAAGACCTACAAACGAAGGAAGGAAAAAGTAAATGATACGACTACACAGTGTAATTTAGAAGCGCGTGGTATTCGATCCCTGCGGCATTCCCAATAACATGCGGTTAGCTCATAGGGCTCGCATTACGGCGCGGCGGGTCAATACCAACCCTTTGCTGTCAGAATATAACGCCTAGGATTTGTATGGATACTGAGAAAGGGGTCTAGATATTATACGAGTGTACAGATAATATTTTATCCATATTGAACGGACTCAAATATTGGATATTAATATTTGAACTAACTTTGAAACTAAATACTAAATTAATGTGACTAAAGCTTCGTCAAATAAAAAAGGCACGGAAGGGTCTTTCAATCAACAGAGTCACGCTCATTCCGCCAAACTTCTGCTATGAGCTTTCTGATTATTTAAGGAACTGTAAAAATCAATACATCTTAAAGTCAGAAAAAATGTGGCGTGAAATTAAATTTACTTTTTAAATAGTTAAGATTTAAATTATTTGCATTATTTGACATTATCATTATTGAATAGTCAGGAGTTATAAATATGAACTCTTTGACCAAACAGATTTTGTTTAGATTTCACAAATAATCACCCCAAAAGATTGGCCGTGTGAGCTTGAAAAAGAGTGAATAATTATTATCGGAAAGCATATCATTGAATTGGTACCATTCCAACTTCTAAAAGTTCTTTATGGCGTCTGTCTAACCTTAGAGTTGCACGTATCGCTGTAGTATTGTATGTTGTTGAGGCAGAGAGTGTTGGGGGGTGGGAGAAGGGGCAGGAGCAGAAAGAGAGGAAAGAGGAGAAGAGCACGTGTGGGATGCCATTCATAAATAAATAAGTGAAAAAGCATCATAAAAACTTGAGCGGGACGCCGCGCCGCACGGGAAGTGTAAATAAAAACAAGGTAAAATGCAACACTGATGTTATACAGCGGGTAAATACTCGCGTATCTTTTTTTATCTAATGTGTAAAATGCGCACTTGGTGGTACTAATTTCATTATCACTTTCATTAACATACATGTGCCGTAATGTGTAATGTAATAAAGCGGTGATTCTCAAATCGGGGTATTTTGCCCCCCCCCCCCCCCTGCACCTTGGGAGGGGAGTTGAAGAAATTCAGCGGAGCATTAGAGGACCGTAAGTAAATGGGTGACAAGTGCACGAAAAATACATTTTTGAGATTTTTTTTGCTTAAATGTCATGTAATAAGTTTTAATCAAACCGGAGCTTAAGTTGAATCCGATTACCTATCTGTGGTTTAACTTTTAACTAAGCAAATTTAATATAAAGATATTCTAAACATCATTAAAAATTAGCTTTAATATTTCTATTCAGAGGAGTTTGGTGACATTGCCAATGTTTTCTTGTTACGGAAGTAAAAAAAGAATAGCTAAAAATAGAACATTTTTAAATGAAACATTGTAATAAAGGATCATTTGCGGAAATCAGTACATAAAATAAATCTCCTACGAAAGTTTTCATTTGCCTAAAAGCCACTGTGCATAATGAAGCAACGACAATTTCTAGGCGAATGCTATAAACCATAAACCCCAAAAGTACGAACTAGGGCTTACCCTCTTCATTCCATTGCACTTTATTGCAGAATTATGGTCGGAAGTAAAACGCGAAAAAAGAAGTCCCGAATCTGCAAGCGGAAATAAAAGAAAACTTTGGCACTTACGCAAAAAATATTATATAAGGGTGGAAAGTTTTTAGACTTCTAATGTTAAGAATTTTCGATTGAATAGCGAAATTTGCAACTTGAAGTTAGTTGAGTAGTTTATAGCAACTAAGATCATTATGTTACACTTAGATCAGTGATGAACAACTCCCGATCGGCGACCCGTTTCTGTTCAGTTTTGCATAAGTTTTAAATCAGTAGCTCAAAATAAAAAAAGGTTTTCTTGCATATGCAACAATATTCTTAAAAATACAGCATTTCGTGGTTTGACCTTAAGGCCTATTCACACATAGGCGTTATTCGCTGCCGCTGTGAGTAGCGAAAACCAAGTGGGGATGCGATATTCTCACAGTTCAAACTAAGGCGGATTTCGCTTCTGCTATGTGTAGCGAAACGTTGTTAACTTTAGCCTGTCTATTCAGTCACGTTCGCGCCGTCTATGAATAAATACATACACTGTTATCGTGCGTGAACAGTAAAAATTTTTTTATTATTGAAATGTACAAAAGTTATTGCCTAACCAGTTAGTTTCGCTTTAACTACGAAAGCTCATACAAATACTCGGCGGAATCCCGCGTGATGTTTTTCGTTACCCACAGCGGCAGCGAATGTCACTCATATTTAATAGGCCTTTAATTGAAGAAAAATTCATAAAATAAAAAAGAGACGTAAAATTTCCATGATTCCATGATGAAAGAAAATACCGTTTTATAAAATACAAATAGTTTGCCACCACCGACTGAATATGAAAATGAATAAATTGGCCATCCGGTTAAAAAGGTTGTTCATCAGTGACCTAGTTGAACAGGACGCTGTATTGTCTAGTTTCCTGGGAGTAGAGAAATTCAATGTCGTTAAACGGAGAAAGTGAATACTACATGTTAAGTTAATAGCTAGAGGGTGGTGTTTTACGCAATTTTAAGGGTGGAAAAGAAGAAAATTCTACTCCGGGGTTAGCTTGAACATGATAAGGTAAAGAACGAACGATTTATACGTGAAATGCAATATGTTCACGGTCCCTTTTCACCTTCAAATGTTTGGATTTTTTTTATGTGACCCGCACAAAAGTCCCCACTGCTCCCAGTGAGACTATGGCATCCCCAAATGGGGTATGTCGTAAGCTTGAAGGTAGTGGGGAGGGGAAGGAGATGGAGGAGACGAAAGTGTGGAAGTACCTGGATATTCAAATATGGTCACAAAACACGGCCAAAGCTATTTCAAGCAACGCTTCAGTTCTGAATGGTGGTCTTACACCAGGGCGATACTGAGAGTATATTTTACTCTAAAACATTCCGATAATGTACTATATAGTATTATTATGTATTGTATTATTTTTGACCGGTCGGTGGCTGAGTTGACATCGAGTTTGGGTCCACCCAGGCGTAGTGTGTTCAATTCCTCGGCTCTTCCGAAGTCCTCCATCACAACACAAGCAATATTTTCCGCTTAGTGTGGTGGTAGTAGGAGATTTTCAAATATTGTCATGACCAGGCAATGTTTGTCTATCTTTAAAATTGTGAGATAACACAAATTAATGAAATAAAATTTACTTGCGCACGCCGGGGTTCGGCTTGCTGGTCGAGAGTAATTACCTCTCGACCACGGAGGCCGTCAAATACTAGTATACGAAAAACCTGGGTTTAATTTGCGTGATTTCATATCAGTGAAAAAGCTCTTTCACACGGAAAAGCTCAAATTCAATTAGCATAATAAATAAGAAAAATAATTTTGATTTAAATTGAAAACACTGTTCGAAATTCACGAACAAATAGATGGAATTGTACGATAAATAAATTACGGGACAATAAATCTACGATAAGCAAAGCAATCAGGGTTGCCTTGAATTACGGAATTACAAAAACCACAGGCCTGGGTTATTTCATCCCCCTACCCCCGGTCCTTCTGTCCGGAGACGGGGTCACATAGACGGTACAGTACGGGGGTTAAACTGTAAACAAGGTACTAACTTCTGAGACCCAGTGATGGAGGAATAATAATCACTATTTATTATATTGTTAAGGCAACTGATACAAAAGCACTTCAATTAAAATAATTACCATCATTACTTGTCGGGTAAAAGAAAATCAATAAAATAAGAAATCTGTAAACGATTTTTTTTTCTATTGTACATCATTTTTTATTAATAGATGTATTTAAAAAAATTGTTTGACTGAGGATTGAACCTTGCTCCCCAGGAACTGAAGAAAATAAATCCTAATTGGACTGTACCGAGATATATTTCGTATATTAACGGCTGTATTTAAGAAGTCGGGTGGACAAAACGGCATTATTTGAGCTGGCCCGGTTTTTATGAACATTTGAGATTTAAAATTTATGAAATATTTTATTCGCATTTTAAAGGTAAATCTTTGTGAGTAATGGAGCACTTATCGTTACTAAAATAACGCGGTTTATTGTAATGAGGACACATATCAAATTTACCACTTAACGACAACTGCACAAAAATACTCGACCATAATAAAGTTAATGCGAGAAATTTTACTACTCATTCACAATTCCCTCTTATTTCTGGCAGATTAGTACGTTATATATCAAAAATGTTTATGGTAACCCGCACAGTTGAGACAGAGTGCCTTAAAGACTAAAACTGCCGAAAGAACCGTCCAGGGCACTTTTCATTGCACGTAATGTGCAACGCAACGCACCCCCTCTTAGTAAACAGTAAACGATCCAAGTGAAGAGAGAATGAGGAAACATAAACAAGGGTCAATTAATCGATCACAAGGCGCAAGGGCGAGGGTACACTAATGGAGTAAGGGTGGAAAATAAACCTCAGCAGATTCAGTACTTGTTACACATAAATCAACCAAAAGAAACTGCCGAGTATTTTTGGGCTATGCTACGGTCAGAGTTGTAGCAAAATCACTCATATGGATAAAAGCTTCTGACGGCGTTTCGTGTAGCTAGTCGCAAATAACATCTTAAGATGCCAAAATCGTAATGGAAAACATGCAGCTGACGGGAGGTCGTAAATCAAAAGAGATCCTTCAAAAACGAATATCGGTCAGTGGGAATATTTCGAGAGCAAAAAATAAGAATAAAAAAAGAAGAATTTAATTTGTGAAAGCATTTCGTATGATGAGAAGTTTAAACTGTCATGAATTGGATTTGATTCTCACGGGCAATATGATGTTAAGTTTCAAGCACATGTTTCGGACACTCCTGTAGTGTGGTGATGATAATGGATATTGAAAATTTCTCCGAAACGTTAGCCGAAGAAAAGAGTAGCACAGCACGGCTTATTTCTCATATGTTTAAATATTTAAATAATTAAATTAAACGAAATATCAGATGAATTAAGTCGAAAGTATCAAACAAAATTGAAAGGGACGTTAAATTGAAAAACGCATGGCAAATTAATCCCTCAAATTGGGATAAAGTCATGCCGATGGGGGAGCGACCTAATAAACGAAGGGAAACTGACTACAAAATCGCACCTATTAGTCTGAAAGGCAGCGAGATGGAAAATTGAAAACATTGCTGCAGTAAACCTTTGCAATTTAAAATTACGCATCAATGAACATGAATATTGCACACAGGGGATGTTATGTTCATCTACAAGAACATGGTGAAAATGATTACAGATAAACTACAAAACTCTGAAAATGATATCCTAGCGAGTGGTTAAAGAGGTTACTCATATATGGCACTAGGTAATGCAGGGATTGAGTCTATAATTAACACCATTTTAACCTTAAGGTCGAGGCCCAAAATAAATCCTACCGGCTGCGCCAATTTGTTGTAACTCCTGATATTTTAGATATAACTCCCGGATTAACAAAACAATTCGGTCTTTATTGTGATAGATAACAAGAGAGCTCTGATGGTTTATTTAGCATCAGACGGTAGGAATTATTCTGGGCCACAATCTTAAGGTTGCAATAATATTCACTTTAGACTAAATCCCTGCATTATCGACAGCCATATGTCATCTATGGGCAACCTCTTAAACTACTATCCAACGCCATCTAAGAGAAACCTCTTAAACTACTCTCTAGGATATCACAATATTAGTTGTAGCAGTTTAGGCGCCGGACCAGTCAATAATTAGAATCACGAAATAACGCATGCATATTGCCAAAAATAGAGGATTGTTATTGTATCTATCTGTAAGAGAATTGCTTACGTATGAACTAAATAATTTTTAAGGAAAGTAGTTAATGTGAAATAGTAAAATATTTTGACACCATACATTCTGATAAGATAATACCAGACACAAACATCTCACTTCTTCAAATAGTAGAGAAAATCCTTTTACTTTGGCGGTATTTCAAGTGTTGTACACATTTTATATCTTGAGAGGGGCTAAAAAGAGGATGTCGTAAGGGTGAGCTACAGAGAGACATATGGCGCGTGCACTCGCAGTATGCAAAGCCGGAACTAGCGCCCCATCGCGATAAGGGGACAAGGAGCTACGCGACGTGTCGATAGACAAGAGCCAATGCTGCACCTGATGGGGAACATGATCCAGCTTGCAAGGTGGTCCAAACCCTTTGACAGTTCTGATACATTGAGAGGAAATTATGTCCTCCACAAATTCTTAGTTCAACATAATATAAGCTCAAAAAAATTAATTTTCGGATAAATGTTTGAGTTTTTTCTCCTCTTTTGTTTGATTACACACAATTCAAAAGATTTTTTACCCTACAGGTACGTTAAATGATCTGTCTCCAAGTTTTAAAACATTTATTCGAAAAGATCTTGCCAACACATTCAAACCATTTTACACCACTAAGCAAATTGTACAAATTTAAAACAAAATACTTCCGGAGTTCGAAACCATTGCGAATTGCCAATATCACTAGCACCGCGTATTAGTCAGGCCGATGTTTTCAAACACCATTGCAAGTTGCTCGAACATACATCTGATGTATTTATTAAGCTGTCCGATTGTCCGACTACATTCAAATTCAAAATCAAAAAGGCCATAAAATAACAGTTCCAGAGCAATTAGTGTTCCTCATCAGAGCTGCGTCGGAATAATGAGCTTTAAACCCTAATTGTACACAATAAATAAAAGCGGGCTGCAGTGGAATGAAATAAACCAAACGAAACCAACAATCACCATTTATAACATTAACTTAAGTTTCGCGATCCAGATAAACAATGGCTATATCAAGAGGGGAGTCACATAAAGCGATAAGAATCTAACTGGCCAAACAGAAAACAAGAAAGTCTACAAAAATCTCTACCATTTTGGTTTATTTAGTTCTTATTTGATTTTCCGTTTTTGGTGTCAAAACTTTCGTAGATTATCCCCGACAAAACGGATCTTTCGATTTCCGATTTATGTGTGGGAATCCCGAATAGGGTTTTATCAGTCTCTCGGGAACGGATATAACCCTAAACGACCGCAGTAGTTACTGAGAAATGTGAATTATAAGTGCCGGTTGGTTTCCTCTAATTATTCTGTTATTCTAGAAAAATGTCACCGTCAAAAACAACGTAATATTCGGAGAAATATTATGGTGTAGCATGATAAATTTCTAGCTAACCTCAAATATGGGAAAGAAAATTGTCCAAATAGAATGACAACGACAAATTAATCCAACATTATTTCTTGTAAAGTTTTGTGAATAAGATTGTTAGGAAATTGTTGATTTTGTATTTGTGAATATGAATCGCCCGAAATTATAGAATTACACTATAGGCTTTGGCTAGGTTAGGTAAAGTTATACAAAACCCATTAAAATGTGAGCCAAACCTAACGTAAGTCATAATGTCAACATGGATTACATTGCATTGCATAAATCCTGCATGTAGTCCGGAATAAAACTATTCTTGTTCATAAAATAAATATAAATGAATTCCTAACGATCCTCTCCAAATCATCTTCCTTAAATCACGTCCATCGTTAGTCACCTGTGGTATATCAGAACAAAAAGATGCCTACCGATGCCAAACTTGCATATAAATATTACTTAACATAATTAATAAAAGGACTCACCTCTATTAAGGTAATGAAGATGATAAATAATGGCGGCGGACAACACGTGTAATTGTCCGCGTAGTACTTTCTGTCCCGCTCCTCCGGGAGAACCTCCATTGCTATTATGTGAACCATCCTGCGAACAAAGCAAATAACATTATTAACAAATTTTCACAAACCTAAACCTTGGGCTAATACAAAACACTGCGATGTAAAGATAGAGATACTAAAAATTTATTTGGAGAAGACAACTTATCAAATGGGAATGCATTTAAAAATACTAGAGGAAAGCTTAAAACACCCAATCTGTGGAAAAAAACTAATTCAAGAGAGGTCCACCCATTGCGATAGAATTAGGACAAATTAGAGACAAAACAATCACATAGGAAAAGAAAGCTTATCAATATGAAATGATATGCGAAGCAGAACTGGAAGGAAGCCTTGCTAAGTTATTCAAAGCCCTGCAATAAAGTATTATGCCATTGAAGATAGACCGACGGGAGAACCCGATATGGGTCATACTTATGCAAATCGGCTCGGAAGCTAAGCGCAAGTACTGCACTTAGCGGACTATTTCTTCGGGACTTCTATTTCTGCGCCCGGCGACCGCCCGACAGGATGACGGGAGAGGAAAAGGAAGAGGCCGTCTAGACGATTGGCGGGAACGCGAAAACGGCGGGAAAATTCGCTATTCGAAAAATGGCGGTTTGGACAGGAGACGGCGTCCGTACTGGCGCCTACTTAAAAACCACTGATAGGTATAGGCGTTCCGCTGATAGCTCCGTTGCAACCTCTCCCTCTTTCGCACAAGCGACGCAGAAATAGAGGAAGCGAAGGATCTCTCAGGAGCTTAGTTTTTACGGGTCAAAAGTGTAGTCAAAATCACAAATTTACAAATAAAAAAAATTAATCGACATTCGTCAGTGAAATCTAGTTTTAATTAATGCATGTACTTCAACAAGGACAGTAGCAGGATTTTATAAGTTTACGGTGGCAACGTTTTTAATGACTATTGGCAGAAGAAAGAAAGGTTACAGCGGAGTTCTCAGTGGCAGGACTGTAGGTAGGCACTTTCCCAGGCTGTTCGGAAGTGTGATTTCTGGACAATTCTCGCGACGCGACTAGACACTAGACAGAATGTCTATAAACACGTTGTTTTTGATCCAGTGCCCACACTATTCTAAAGGTCGTTTACCGCACTACTGTTACTGTGGGCTGGGCTTTTGGCAATGGGCCGCGAGAAGATATACCGACCATAAAGTCCCATAATAGGAAATATGTATTCATGACGGTCAACAAGGCTTCGAGGAGATTCAGTTCCGGAAGTCGTTTCACTAAAATATACTCACAATTTCAGAGAAAGGCCCAGAAAACTTTTTAAAATAATTTTATAAAACTACGAAACAAGCCCATTATATACGAAAATACATAAAGTTCACGTAACAACGTACTTGAAAAGAAATCATTTAATATTAAGCCATACATCAACGTTGTATATTATAGAGGTTATAAGAATTATGGCCACCGGGGAAGGAAAACTAATAGGTAGCGAACAAGCAAAGGACAGCTATGACATAATGAAGTATGGGCGACTTAAACAATTTATTTTCACACGGCATCGAATTCCGTGATGGAACACAATGGTGGGACAGTGTACTCGCCTTAATGTAATTTACAGTTAGGCCAAAATTAGTGAGTAATTTAAAATAATTCGTATTTTAAGATCGCTGTTTCCCCGTCGAGCCCCGAGTAACCGTAATAATAAATTGACCTGAAAAAGTATTAATAAAAGAAAAGATATTTAATCAGAAAACCTGTGATATTGTGGGCGCGTTTTTCCAGTCTAGACATTAAACTTATGAGAGTTTTGGGGTAGGACCAATTGCAGACAAATTAATAGCTTATAGTTGGGCATAAATCATAATCGAGAACATCGAGTAACGGTAACAATAAATTGATATTAAGAGAGAAAGACGAATAATTTATTTCCATAAAGTAGAAAGAGTGGGAGAGTAAATAAAATGGATGGAGATATTAAAACATGTGAGAGTAAGAGAAAATTTATTGGAATTTTAATCGGAAAACCTATTAGACTGTGGTGGTGTTTTTCTTCGGTCTAGACAATAAAATGATGAGCTTTTGGGGTAGGACCAATTGCAGACAAATTAATGGCCAATAGTTCGGGACTTAAAACGCCATTAAAAGGGAACATAAATATTCCGAGGACTGCAAACTAAAGTTAGGCGAGATTCTCCCTGAATTTCTTAATTCGGCTAGGGGTTAACTGAATAACAAACAAAAAAAATCAGAAAACTAAATTGAAGACAAACAGATATCTTGCATTCAAATAAGAGCAAATACAATAACAACAAAAAATCAAATATGAAAATAATGCAAATAAAAAGATAATACAGTCGAACTCGGTTTTAACGAGCCCGCTTATAGCGAGATCACGTCTGCAACGGAAGAAAAGTAAATATGTTTTAATTGAACGCTCTCGGTACATTTTACGGATATATTGCTACAAGGCAGAATACTGGAAACATTTGCTGCGTACACTTACGCTTACTTAATTCCAGATATAAGAAAAATCATAAAAAAACTACCGATTATTATCATTGCTTCGGATTATGGACCCAGATAAAGACAGGGTTAGTTGAGAGAATTTTAGATTGCTCAAAACTTTTAGAAAACGGAAGCAAAATACGTTAGAATAGATAATATCAATATAGATAGAATTATTTTGTAAAACTAAACAATGATAGAATCAATTGAACAATTTAAACAAATGGATTTTTAATACAATTAAGGATAACTTACCTTGCAAAGAGCGGGGGATCCCTCTGCAATAAATGGAAGTCGTTCTCGGAGCACACCTCCCTGTCTCTGTGGTGGACGGCGCATTTAAAGCTCCTGGACCTCTTGCCGCTCATCTGGAACAAATAAACAATTAAAAATTAGCATAAGAACAACAAAATAATACACTTTAAATTGCCAAATAATATCCGCAAAAAAACAATTTAAGGAGACTTGACCGAAAAAAGGTTTCACACTCAAGATGCCACAAGAATCATATCAGACACTAGTAAAACGGGTAAATATATAGATGGACTGGACACGGTTAATATGCACACATTATTTTAAATAACGATGAGAATAACTATTTCAGCTAGCTGAAATGGAAAATAATGCATTTTAATAGCTATTTCTTTCAAAATATTAATAGAAAAATTGATTATCTTCACGCCATGTTTTGTAATAATAATATTAAAATAGGTTTTGTAAGCTGTTTTTTTTCAGTTTTTTAAATATATTTTTTTAAATGAACAAAAACTGCGAACCTAAGAATCTATTTTAGGTTCTTAGGTTCAGAGTCTAGGTATTTACCCTAAAATGAAGTTTAAAATCCTTGAAAAGAAAATAATAAATTTCATTTCAACGTCCTTTTCTTTATTCAATTATTAACTGCTTTAGTAGTTTTCCGATATTCGTGCCTTACCATAATGAGAATCTCATAACAATAACAACGATAAATTTTCATTAAATGGGTATTATCATTTAAGGCCGAAACGAAACAGGAAGGTTAGGATTTATGGAAAACTAGAACAGTAGCTAGGTACCGGTGCCATTACAATAAGGGATCGAAATAATATGATAAGGAAAACGATAAACTGAAAACAAATCAGCAGGGCAGCGGAATCGTGATAAGGACACGATTATTACCCATAGCGAAACCATTCCAACTTTCAATAAAACGAGAAAGTACAAGTTCGGTACACGTGTAACCTTTTTCCATTGCCACGTAACAAATTCACGAACCCAAAGTTTCCAATCTCTCCGTTCATATGGGAAAAAATGCCTGTCAACTTAAGCTAAAATAAATATTTTTCTCGAAAGCCAAGTGTAAATTCGTGTGAAATTATCACGGATTAATTAAGTTCTCTAAACCACGCAACTTTAAAAAAACACCGTTATAAATGCGGAGATCGGCGTTCTCTTCCCGTTAGCAAGTTCAAAGAGGGAATGTGATAAATCGAACTACAATAATTACGTAATTCTTAATAACAAAGACTAAATAACATTTAATTCAATTATTGTTGTTATATTGCAAGGTAACGCCGCCCATTTAGTTTAAAGCAATTGAGAAAAATGAACACAGAGTGGGAAAATGAGAATAATTGAAGGCTTGTTTATGTTTTTTTTTCACCAAAAATTGAAGAAACGATTATTATCAGAGGCATCATATGAAATGCTTATATTTCAATAGCTGGCACACAAACTTTGTAGTATTACGAAATATGTTGTATCTTGTTAAAAAAAATTAAAAGAAATGTGAGTTTTTTTGCCTATTTCTTATTCTGATAAACAGTGAAATAATACGCCTGCTGTTTGCTTTGCAGTTGAGAGGCCAAAAATAATATTTTATATGTGCGTAAATTTCTAGGACTTTTGCCAAGTATCCATTTGAAAAAAGCACAACGATTTTCAGTTTTTGTTTTGTTTATTGAAAAGCCCATTGTAAGGAATAAATAAAAGTTGAGCATAGAAAGTAATAAATCACAATCAGTCGAGATGTCTCGGGAGTGGCCGGAATGTGAGAAAACTGAAACTCATTCTTATTGGTGGAGAATTCTTACTAAAGAAGTTTGAAAGTTTGAAAAACTTGTTATCAAATTTGTCAATCGCAGCCATAGAGAAACCGGAGCGATATCGATTGCTTTTCTTGACTTTCAATTCAGCAAGTTATGTAGAGTCTGGGTGGGTTTGCGTCTCGACTGAAGAATAAGAATAAATCCGATCCATCAGGTGGTACCTTTGGCTGGAGGTCTTTGCCAATTCCACCCCTTGAGCTGAAAAGCCTTGGCTGCCTTCCAACGGAGAGTATTTCGTGCCCCTTTTAAATTGAAATTGGAATAGTTTCAGGAAATATTCAGACGAATATAACCTTGGAGATTCAGTGAACCCATCGGTATTGAATAAAGTTTACGCTACAATTTAAACTTGACTTGACGTAAAAATTTGGATATTTAATTTGAATTCATTGATGGCGTATGTTTATGTCACACAGGGTGACAGACTTTGACTAGAGAGCTTAATTGGTGTAAAAATTTTAAATAAAAAAAAACTAAAGGTAGAACAGTCCAGCCCACTTGCACCACGTAGTTAGAAGCACCGCCCATTTTACATAGCACTGGAGATTAAGAGGAACACACAATACAAAAATGTGTGTATTGTTAGTGTGCCTTATATCACCTTGAATATAGGTAATAGGCATAAAAATCGCTTGGCAAACGAAGTCTAGAAACAGTCAATTTTAACGCTTAAGCTGTTTTAATTATTTTGGGAATAATTTCATAAGAAAGAAAAAGGTCAACCAAGGGAAACGGTGATAGAAAAACTTAGTCATATACGCGTTGATACATTTCTGATTTTTTATTAACAATTTTATTTAAATTCTACTCAAGCGAAACGATAGGAAAAACTTCAATTTATCCAATACATATTTTTGGTATTTCTAATGTAAACCGATTCGTTGTAAAGATTAATTCAAAATAGTGATTTCATATAAAGCTTCACCTTTTGCGTGTAAATCCTACGTACGGAAAAAATGCTAAAATACAACAATATAAATATACACGTCAATAACAAGAATACAATAACATGTTTATATCACACAGTAAGATTAACATACAAGTTAAAGCGCCGCGTATAACATGTGCGCGTGTATCTCACATAAAAACTTCAAACAAACGAATTAAAATCCATCTCCGTTAATCATTAAAACAAGTCGAGCCCGTTTCAAAGGGCCATAACAAATAATAATAAAATGAAATATTCATATGTGAACATGGCCGCGTGAAGAATGAAGAGCTAGGCTGACTTCCCGGGGTACAATCGTACAATAGGGTACTTTCCATAATATTGTGGATGTAGGTAACGCATATATTAGCCGAGGCGCCAATGCGTGGTCGAGTCGAACGGTCGGAGCACCTGTGAAATTAGAAGCAGGTAGAAATTAAAGCTGGAGACGCCACCGTTTCCATGCAAATTCTGCGCCATCTCATGGACTCATGCAGCTCTTAATGGCTGAATATACAAAGTAACAAGCAACTATCTACTGCATTAAGTGCTTAGTGTATCAGTGGCATACAAATTAAGAAAGGATGGTTAGAAAGGAGTATCCAGAGATTACGTACATTAATTTGTTTAATTTAGCGCTGAAGGAGCACATTTCAAACTTCAAGAGAATATCTTAATTTTAATATAAAGCGTGGTGTTTTCTCTTTCTAACACCGTTTAGATCATATTTCTCACCATGAAAGTAAGAGAGATACAACGATTTCTATAAGACTATATGAGCTGTTCCCAAAAGTGAACCAATTGACTAACAAACTAACCTAAACTAACAGATGTTTGTTCTCAAAACCGAACAAATTAGCTTAAGGGGTTAAATTGGTTGACTTTTAGAGTGCAGCCTTACAACAGGGTTCACCATAGGGAAATATAATATGTCAAACACCAACGAACACTCTAATGGTCGTAAGAATCTTAAATCAGAAATAACTTAATAAATTGGAAAGGTTTGTTCAATAAAGTCTTCTACTAAATTCAGATTTATTGACGCGTACTCTCTAAACCACGATAAATAGGTTACATCGCCTCGCAAAAAGTACACATTGTCTTAAAACTAAATGGCGGATTATTTCAGAACATGGGAATTGTTCCACATACATATTACAACAATGCAATGTTCTATAAATAATTACATCAAGAAAGTAGCATCGCAATACTAAGGCGGAATGCGGTAAATAAATAAATTACTACGAAGAAATAATAATGTGTATTAGTAGGTGTGTAATTAAATTCACGTATCATTCAAGGTGTTAATTTGATATATTGTCTAATTAAAAATTCTTTACACTAAAAGCACCCGACAAGCAAATGAAGCACGAGAAGGGTCCTGGTTACGATCCTTGCTTACAAACCCGGAGGTCACGGGTTTAAATGTAGGCGTGCGACAGTAAAATAAATTTAATTATTGAAGACAATATTAGCGATTCCTAAACGAAAATTTGAAACAGAAAAAGATACAGTCACATCTAGGACTCGATCCCAGGACCCTTACCTTGCCGGGGCACCGCTTTACCAAATGAGCTAATCGGATCCTATCTCCTTCGGTCATATTTAACTGTATCATAATTCGAATAAGAACTACCAATATTGTCTTCATTTTTCTCACCGCACATTTTTATTGGCAGCTATCTTTTTGTATGATCACATAATTGAACCCAATTTGAGGTTTTACTCATTAAGTTATTCCAAAAAAATTAAATAAATTTTATTTCATAAATTTGTATTATTTCACAATTTATTCTGTTTAAAATAATATATAGTTATAAAATTACAGGCCTTATTGCGTACTAATATCCCATTGAAATGTGTTCCACTATTTACAACGCGTTAAGCTGTGAGCGCAAACCGGATTCGGTAGTTTTAATTAGAGCTTTGGAGGTCAAATTAGGGGTAAAAAAAGTTGAACCCATTTTTTCGCTTCGTATCTCATCAATGTATTTAGTATATTTACGGCACAATCCAGGGTGGTAAATGATACTTTCAGCATATTTTTTGTACAACCTTCGTTTAAATAAGAAAGGTTTAATTGGAATTGTATAAAAGATTACGAAATTTTTTTATTACATTTTTTTCTATAGACTAAGCTTTTCGCAAATTTTTAAAAGGAAAATACAAACAAAAGACAAAGTTTGATATTTTGTTAAATTTCGCAATATCGTAATATTCGCCGAATAACATTATTCCAGCAGTTGCTGATAGATACTTCCGCTATTGCCTCTCCCTCTTTCTCACAAACGACGAATGTAACAGAAAGAGAGACTACAACGGTGCTCTCACCGGCGGGATCATATAATAATGTTTCCGTGAAATAGAATAATGGAGGCAAAAACTGACTAGTTGGGTGTGCCGCTTTATGGAAATAATGGTGAATTTTCAGCGTGTGAAAACACAGACCGCACCCAACGTGTGGGATGATTAAGTGTACAATCATTAAATGGAATATCTGGAATGTTTTAGCTCGAATAACTGAATTAAAATTACCCAGCCGTGGGATCTAAACAGATTTGAAAAAATTTTTTTTTAATGTTTTTGAGATTTATGCTAAGGATGTCCCTGTTTGATATACAAAAGATCTATCGACTCCTAGACCCCAGACAGGACTCTGTGTACTCTCGAAATTCGGAGATCACGGGTTCAAATACCGGCGTGCGCAAGTAAATTTTATTTATTTAATTCGTCTTACTGGAAGATACTCTCAGAATATCCGTGCTGAAAGATCGCCATTCAGAAATGAAACGTTGCTTGAAATGTCTTTACCCATGTTTTGTGACTAGATCTGAAGAACAAGGTACTCCCAACTTCCTCTTTTTCATCTCTTTCCCCTCCCCACTACCTTCAGCCTCACAACATACCCCAATTCTCGTTTCAGACGGTTAGGAGCGATTGGGACTCTTGTGCGGTTTCACATTAAATTTATTTTCATTGTTTCATCACTTTCATCCGAAATAAGAGAAAATTGGCCTTGCTTCTGGCACACAGGCACGCCCAAAACCCTCTTAATCGGTTTATTTCTTCAGTGGCTCGAACCCATTTCGCTTTCATATCAGAGAGATTGCCTTTACTGGGGTTAATAGGTGAGGCTTGTTATTAAATTTAATATTCTATTAACCCCAACACTTTCTAAGGCAAATTGAAATACTGTTGACATAACGTCCACTCCGTTATGGTTGTTTACGAGCTTGAAACAAATAAATTAGATACTATAAACGATGATCTCTAAAGCAGTGAAATTAAATCTTGATGACCTATTAACTCTTCGTGTACCGGCACTAAATTATAGTGGTGCGACAGCTGATTCTATTTTCGAAATAACTTACTTATCCATTTTGCAAAATAACGGTTATGTGAATTGTATCGTCTTACTAGATAATGTGTGAATATTTATAAAAATAGTAGATATATCTACCATAAACACTCGAGCGATTTTTGTCATATTATGACAAGTCTGCAAAACGTTTTGAGAGATCGCTTACCGTAATGTGGCATATAGAACCTAAAAAAAATTGGAATAAACGGTGAAATCTTGGTGAATTCATTGGCCTTAAACCACAGTACACAGTTTCATGTGTTTCCATATTAATCTAACAAATTTAAATAACTTTTCCATTTTATGCTGTCTCAGTTAAAGTCACAAGGAGGAAATCCATAATTGGTTTTATTTTACTATATAATACTTATGTACAAACTGATAAAATGAAAACTATCGATTTCCCGAAAATGAATAAATAAAATACATAAATATATATATGACACCAATCGCTCAAGTGGTTAAGGAGTTTCCCCAATAATTCAAAGAATTGATTTTTTGAAAATATCCAAGGATACGTTTGCACCTAAAAGGTTAAACCTTGTTTAACATAGTAAGCTTAATATAATAATTTGACATGGCCCGACTTAAGTGTTTGATACTTTCTTACGATTACGATTCTTCATTTCATTTGAAATCCAGTTTGTTCCAATTATTCCACCTTAAATAATGATTACGGGTAATATGTTTTATGGGTTAAAACACATTTATTTAGTTGAAATTGTGTTAGTCTCAAGATGGCGTTTGAACAAAGTGAAACCGGTTTAAAGTGGAAGAAAGTTAAAATAGTGTTTTAATTGATTAAAAAAAAGGTATTCAAAATTAATTCAATATAGAGATAAGCAATATCTACGGATATTAATTTTATATTTTCCAGCGGGGCAATGGTACCTATCCCCAATTTTTTGAGGTTGAAAAATGAAAGGAGTCGGGAAGGGCAAGAGATGGGAGAAGGTTGAAAATTACCTGGCTATTCAGATCTGGTCACTAAACACTGCTTAATCATATCAAACAACGATTCGATTCAGAATGATGGACTTTTACCCGGGCGATACTGAGAGTATCTACTACTCTGGAACGTACCGCAAATATCCCACATATATATATACGCATAAATTAAACTCAGATTTTTATTTTGTTAAGATATCTACATTCAGAAATGAATAAATGTTTTACTTTTAATTTTGTATTGAATTCCACTAACTACTCGTTCATTCGTGGCTTCGTTCTAAACACCAGTAAATCGCAAACTATTATTGAAATTGACACAAAGCTCTGCAATCTGCGAGATCTGAACTTTATTCCCACACAAAACACGAATTCAGTTCAGAAGTAAACACGTACTTGCTCCAATCAACCGTTTACTGCGAGATAATCCGAATATTACTAAATTTTTTGACGCGAGGTTTCAAACAAAAAAAAACTTCATAAAGCGCGAGCTTTCAGATATATTCCCACATGGTCTTGAATGGTTATTAAGTTAATTGAAAACTCGGCGTGTAAACTTTATATATCAATCTATATATATATATATATATATAATTCAAGCAATTGAAATTCATAAACATAAAAATAATATGAATACCAGAAATGACTTAATTAGAATTCCCAACACCTGGAAAGTTATAATTGACCAAAATAACCCAAAACCGGCATTTCCAAAATTCTCAGAAACACTTCCAACAAGTTCAAAGCAACCCAATCAGGTCGCTACACGCATACTGCTTGATATTGCCAACCCCGCCCCCACCCCCTCTACCGTCAAATCACTATCAACACGCATACTTCGTCCTAGACATAAGAATTGATAAGCACCCACTTGTATCTTGACTTCTGGACCGAACAGACACGCGAAAGCGTTCAGTTTGAGACAAAATTCAGGACATAAGGCCTCTGAAGATGGACAGTGAGATCTGTCCGAAACGTCAGAAATTAAAAAGTCCTTTTAAGGACTACTTTACGCGGGTAAACCGAGAACATTATTCTACATCTTACACCCGTGAAAACCTTAACCATAACATATATATATATATATATATACGTACACAGCGCCCTTGAGGTGATTTTGCACAAAAACGGCGCTATACAAGTCATCCAATTATTATTATTACACGGTGTCCGGAAACTCGTAGTACAAGCGGAAAACTGGATAAAATACATAACGCGGAAAATTAAAAAAATATTTTAAGCAAAAAATTTTTTTTTCGGCAACTATTATAATTTTATACAAGTCTACAGCTTTATTCCGATGGTCGATTTTGCATACTTGGCCTTCAAAACAAGAGGAAGGTGACTGTCCGCGTAAGATTTAGGAAAAACCACCACCTTCTTCTTTTTTTTCCATCCCTTAAGGCAGAATTTTGGGTTCCATGATAGCTCAATGATAAGAATCCTTAAAAGTCAAGTAACAGAGTCATTTAAAGCGAGGAAAAAAACTAACCTGTTAACCTTACCTACTTAACCTTTTCAACTTAATTTATGTTTCATCACTTTTCATGACTTTATATCACTTTTTAAAGGTGTGTTGAATTGTAATTGTGTTATTCAGAACATTTCAATATTTCGATATTCGTGATGAAATTTTTCTCACAATTGATGTTCAAAAATAAGAAGAAAATTACTGGATATGTCTGATTTAGAAAAAATCTGTGTAAATACCGGGCTACGCCGGGGACGTCAACAAGTATATCATATTTTTTTATGAGAGTTACTGCACAGATGCAGTGAATGCAGTGAAAACCGCAGTTGGTTATACAAATAAATATGCGTATAATAATATGATAATTCATACAACGTTCTCGTTGATACATTTAATCATGATTTTGACAGCTAATTGCACTCACGTTTCCAGTACAATGTTCAAGAACCATATATTTGTAAATACCGCATTTTTTCTCATCATAAAACGGTACTGCAGCGTATTTGTTGACCGCGAAGAGTTCCTGTGGAGGACTACGGTCTGCGGTGGATATATCATATTATTCATTTTAACCGTTATCATAGTAAAAACTAACAGGAAAGAAAATCATGGTCGAGTAACCATGTACTAGATCCTAAAAAAGTTGTACGATGGATAATTCATTATGTGTGTGTACTCAGCATTGCAAATGTTGCTTTTCAGAAAAAAATTACCTAAATAATACATCTTATAGATTTTATCATCCATGGAAATCTGCCAGAATAAAATAAGAACGCGAAGAGAATAAATTTATTACAAAATATTATTGTTGCGGAAGAGGACGATTATATTTGCACTGAAGAAGGTATGGCCGCGCCGAAACCGGTTGGCATGTTGATATGATACTTCAATTTGGGGGATAGCTCCGGGAACCATTTATTGGATAACCCGAGTCACCCTGTGTGGTTCGTTACGTTTGGTGGTTTAACGGGGGTGCCTGGTTCATAGGGTGAGGTTCGTCCGGGTCTTGGGGGCGGATACGTCTACACACCTACTGCGCGGCGGGCCAGATCGGGAAAGACTGGCTGAGGGAGATCTTTTGACCTCTCCAATAGGTCTTTCTCCGAACATCGCCTGGCACCTCAGGGGGAGAGGTGAATTCATATGTTTATCACTCCGGGACGCACTGACCCCTTTCACCGATTCTTACCAACCCTTTGTATATTTTCCTTCCCAGAACTTCCTATCCTTCCCTTCCTAAAAAAATCCTAAAATAGTGATGTACTCAAAATTACAGTGATTAATTTAATGTTACAGTATAAAATTATCTATATACCATACAAGAGTGCAAAATGTTAAAATAAACTACACACAAAATAATTTCCCTCAGGGCCTATGCCATCTATTGTGATGATCTTTGTGAAGAGTCTTTTTGAGGAAAGGGAGAAGTAAACATGGGTCTTGAAGAGTCCCATGTTGTAGGAGGGAGGAAACACAGAGACTGGCAAATCATTAAACAGCTGAGCTGATGAACTGAAGAACTAGTGAGCAGCCTAACATACCAGCCTAGGAAGACCATCTTGCTAATTAATTAGGTAGGTATTTGGTAATTCGTGAAAAATAGAATGATTCTGTTCGAGCAGAAACTTTCACCTCGCCATTGTTCGTTAACTTGATATGTTCAAAGGCACTGTTAGTAGCGATGTTTAGACCTCACAGCTCACAGCTCACAGCCAGCAGCATGCACGAGAGAAAGATGTAAAAGTCAGCCGACTGTCACTAATACATACGGTCGCGTTTCTCCAGAGCAATTATAATTATTCATTATGTAATTGGCCTGAGGTGAACAAACCGCGTGCAATTGGCGTCTTGTTGTTCGAGCATTTCTGCTTTTGTGCATCCGCGGGAAAAAAAATCACAACACGAGACATACACGCCTATGACACGAGATGGTATTATCATTTTTTATGGTGCGGGAAGAGTGGCATGACCTATGGACAGGGAGTCAGGTAGAGACGATGGGTGATTAACTAATTAGTTAATAGATAGTTATCTTGGGACATCATCTAATCTCTGATGTTTTCACACGATTACAGCAGCATTTGGAGAGGATTGTTTTGATATAGAGCAGAGTAGAAGATAACTGCCCTAGTGAAAGACTACCATTCAGAGTCAAAATTTGCCTGAAATGGCATTAGCGGTGATCAGTGACCATATTATTTTTTTTAATGTGAAAAATAGCACAACAGTCGCAACTATTCCCAACCATCTGGAGCCAGTGAGACTATGGCATCCCCGTATTGGGGTTTGTTGTGGGGCTGAAGGTAGTGGGGAGGGAAAGGAGATAGGCAGAGGAAGGTGGGAAGTACCTGGCTATTCAGATCTGGTCACTGTTGACAGTGTTATATTGTTATCACTTGAAATTTTATTCTTATATATATTTTCTATATTGTGGCTTCTCGTTATATGCGTGATTTAGTGTTATAAATAATATTGTGAAACTGAACTGCTGACAAACTTATTTTGGCAATTTATTCGGTGCTTATAATTAGGAATAAAAAATGAAAAAAAATCAAACAATCAATAAAAATCTAAACATCAACTGTGCGATATGCGAGTCAAGAAGTAGAACTTCGACTCTCTTACATAAAAAAAGTAACGTTGAATGTCTCGGCCAGACAACAATAAACAAATTAAGAACATTGAAGAAGATAATACTAATGCATAAATCTAAACGAAACTCGGAATCGAACCCAGGATCTGTCTTACCGGGACAACGTTTTTAACCACTCGACCATTGAGAATTACTTGTTATACGCCATTTTCGTCGATCTCATATGTCAAATTTCAAAATCAGAATTAAAAAAAATCATCTTGCAAAAATTTTTTCTAATTAAGAACATTTTTTATAATCGCAACGCATTCCGCTTCTTAAACCAAACGGAACACATTTTTCTCGCTAAATAAGGAATTTTCCGCTCCCCTGGTTCTTCCTTGTGGTGTAATTAATACATTGACGTGTCTTCTTTCAGACAGGTAGTCGAGAGAAGCAGAGACCGCCCGTTGTTACGAGGTACCTGTTACCGCTGTTGTCACTAAATACCGTCGCTTTTGTTACCGTTCCCGTTGTTGTAGAGATGAGGCACCGTTGAAACAATAACAAAGACATTAACAATAAAATAGGCGCCGAGTTGACTGAACAGAGAATGCTTCTTGTGGACTCGTGCATGAAGATGAGGTAAGAAGATGAACCCCAACAGTCAACTTATTATCATTATGCTGAAATTAAAATACTTATTTTCGTTTTTCAGACTATTCCACGAAAAATTAAAGATATATTTTTTAATTATTTTTTATTTACAATTTCAGGCGTTCATACAAAGAAAATTTGTAAGGTTTAAAGGGTGTGTGTAGTGTAATTCTCGGACAGTGAGCTTTGGCGTTATAAAATTTGCACAGATTTATCTTTCAAAAAATATGATCGCGAGCTTTAAAATATTGATCGCGAAGAAAATCATCATTACTTGTATCAACTACATAAAATTGAAGGTTTTTAAAAAATAGTACTTGATATCAAGTATGCCAATGCTGTAGCAACAAACTATAAAGCATCGAAAACTCTCAAACACTGAGAATTGGCGTTATGAATTTGCAATCTTTTAGGTCAATGCAATAATATCATTGCTTCCCGACATTATTTTCATGTGAACTTTGAAATATTGATTAAAAGTGAAATCCATTATTTCAATGACATCTAGTGAAATCTTTTTCTGTATATGAAAATATATTTTTTGGTGGAGATATGGAGATAAGGGAAAGAAGTGATAACCCTTTCACTGTGATTTTATGGGTTAATCACGTTTCAGTACAGGGTAGCCGAGGAAAATTAATCAGATCCCCACGCAGCTTATCGGTGCCGAATACGTCAAACGTTACAGTATGAAGATGTTTGCCCAGATTAGAGCGTGCGAAGTGACAAATTAGGTCCACATTTAGCTTTTGAGGTCAATAGGGGATGTTAGGTTAGTTACTACAGAGGGTAATAATGGTTATTGGGTCGGTATAGGAATGACTGTGGTTTACGACGAAAATTATTGGACTCATAAAAGAAAAGTTACTGATTGGTTAAAACGCCCAAATAAGTCTAATTAGAGGTTTTGTTGCTTTGTGGCTCAGACAGGTACAATAAATTAGAGATGACTCTTAAATGAGGCTAGTTATAGGAGGATACACATCCATGGTGTTTTTGAGCACTATACGCATCGTTAACTAATACAGCGCCCTTAAGGTGATTTTGCATAAAAACGGCGCTATACAATTCATCCAAATATTATTATTAAAAACCCGCGCGGTTAAAGATAATATCGCTAAAACAGTATTGAAGCTTGTTCGTTCGAAGCTCGTTGAAAGAATGAGGCATACTTGCTCCGCGGTTATTTAACTAAATACACATATATAAATTTTGTTATAAATTTATCGTAAAATAAATACAGACATTAATAATTATAAGCGAAAAGAGATGCTTTTGGATGATGGAGGATTCAGCTATATAGAACCCGTGATGCTTGGGTGTGAACCCGACGCATTGGACCTCACGACCATCTTAACCATTTAGCTAAGAAAATAAAACACGCTACACTCTCATAAAGGGAGACAGACGGTTAAATATGAAAAAAATTGATATCTTCATCTCTTATATAAATGCAATTACCTAATTCAGTTTGACAGCGAACTAACATAATCTAATCTTAATACAAGTACTTACTTAAATATTGCTTAAAAATGTAAATTCTCATGATAAAACCCCTTTCAAATCGTTTATTTTGTGCAGGTCTCAATTAAAAAACAGTAAAAAATGGTCTGAGCCACGAATATCAAGTCACCCAAGCACTTAAAATAAACAACATTAAAAAAAAACTGATTTACTTCTAAGATTAAAAGAATTGTTATGACGTGAGAATGCAAAATAATGTTGACGTTATCAAACAAATAAATAACGAAATGGCATTGTATTAACCGATGCGTCTCTCGCGTGCAACCCCCAAAATTAAAAAAAGTTGTTAAAAGGTAAAATTCAGTAAAAATAAACCACAAAACAAAAAATGAACGTCCGAATAACTTCAACTACAAAGCAGAGACCGATTTTAATTTCGGTTTAGATTCGCGTTTGAATTTGACACGAATTTAAATAATGTAATTTAGTTGAATCTGATTAGAAATGATTCGAAACCACTCAGTCCAATTTGGTTTCGCAGCTTGCTTCAAGTAAGAATATTGCGTAAAGTGTTATTTCGAGGAACCTTTCGAATTTCACACTTTTGTGGGCATTTCCAAATGATAGAAACAATACTCGATACAAACTGATAATACTAAAAGATTAAAATTAATTTTCTAACAATATGATTTATTTATTGCACCTCACTGTTAATAAATTATGTATTTTCTCATAAAATTACATATTGTGTTCTTAATCACATAATTGAAGTGGATCTCTAGGACAAATACCGTAATAACACTCCAACAGTGAGTTCTGGCGTAATGAAATTTGCACCGATTTTACTAACAGGAATTTATAGGCCAACGAAACATTATTTTCAGCTCGAAATCTCATTTCCATCATGAGCTATTAAGCTTTGAATGAGTCCGTATAACTGCCAAAAAATAGACAAGATGCCATATTTTCTTTGCGTTATGAAGATTGTCAACATTTTTCGACACAATTTTTAATTTTAAAAGGGTTTTCTCGGCTTAACAATGATTTACCGTTAAGGGGCGCCCGTAGATAAGGCGCTAGAGAAAATTTTATTAAGCTTAATAATAAATTTTATAAACAGGTAAGTAGCCCATTACCGGGCAGGGGCGTAGCCTCGACGAGGTGTTCGCCCAATTAATCCAATTAACGACACAAAGAAGCCGCAGGTAGGTATAGGCGGTATCGGACACGGAAAGCCTGTATTGTGACTGAACTCGAGCCTGAAGGTGCTTCTGCTCGGAGGTGGCTGTTGATAATTGGGCGCCGCTCTGGAGGCAATATGAGATACAAACACCAAGATAAATGTGTACCGCTGATAGCTCCGTTGCAACCTTTCCCTCTTTCCAATAAATGATCCAAGTATCAGAATGTTAGGCTGGCCGCATACATACGTTTTCCGTATTCGATTTCCGAATTCGTTTTCCGTATTCGGAATTCCGTGAGACTAGCGCAAGCGTTCGTTTTTCTTCATTCGAAATGTATAAACGTCAGTACCAGTGTTGCCAACAAGGGCGATATATCGCCATTTAGGCTACTCAAAGCGAGAATCGGCGCCGAAAAAATCTAAAAGGCGACTGGTCGCCAATTAAGCTACTTCAAAAACATCAATTTTAAACATGTCCCGAAATTCTCTAGCCACCCCCCCCATGAATTTTTTTATTTTCTGGGGACAAATTTTATTTTTTTGAAATTCTCTAGTCACCCCCCCCCCCCCACGAAGTTTTTATTTTAACGTAAAAACATCAATTTTAAACATGTCCCACCTAACAGCAAATTCGGCTACTTTACGCTACCTTATGTATGAGAAACGGCGATATTAGGTCAAGATCCGTTGGCAACACTGAATTACTGAACGGAAATTTCCGAGCGTTTGCGTCGGCACAAACAAAGTGTATGCAAGAGCTGCGTTCCACATGACGTCATTAGGTTTTTTCCATTCGGTTTCTCCGAACGCGCCGGTTCGCATTCGGAACGTGCGTAAGGAATTTGTTCCGTTCGGAACTAAAACGAACGTGTGCGGCAGTTAATGTATTTTCTACTGATTCCGTGCATTCGGATGTCCGAATACGGAAAACGAATTCGGAAATCGAATACGGAAAACGTATGTATGCGGCCAGCCTAACGGAGGAGTTCTTAGCGGCAGAACTGTACAAGATAACTAGCCGGGATGAGCAAAGAAATATGAGATTTAATCTTCTGATTTCGGTAATTAAAATAAATACAACTAACTTACGTTTACCCGGCGTTGCTCGACTTTTCTCTACTGTCTATAAACATAATACGCATGTATTATGTTATAAACTTTACGGAAGAAATTCTCTAAATGATGGTGAAAACCCCATCAAAATCCGGATCCCCATCAGAATTTATTTTAATATAATAGAGAAGAGATGAGCTTCTGAACCCTGGCCACATGAAATTTGCACATTTTTGTCTGGCTTGATTTCTAGGTAAACGAATTTTTTTTGAGCTCGTAATGCCCTTTTCAAAATAAGCTACGAAATATCACATGAAAATAAAATACTTACGTATACACCACTATAATAAAAAAAGGATCGTCATGTTTCGATTCCAATGGTTTCTTCGTCAGGATAAAAATAAATAATATACTAAATATTAATTTTAAAGTAAAAACGATAAGGTACCTCATTAGAATAATTATTTACTGTTGACATAAAAAAAGTTCCATATAATATCTCATAAGCCTTTTGAATCCAAAATTTAGTTTAAAATGAGCCCTAAACACGATAGTAATATAAATTTTATCGAATGTAAAGGGATTAATTACGACGATAATAAAGCGATGTTAATTACGTTTTCATTAAAATTTGTAATTATTTCGCTCTAAATCATGCCAAAACATGTAAGTAATGGCACTGCAGTTTAGTGGACTTTATTTACCGTTTAGCTTATACCTGTACTGTACTTGAGAGAACAGGGGCGCTGCGTGATTAAGGAAAATGAGTGCGAGGCACACGGGCGCTTTAATCAAAGGACGGCCGAATTTCCATCACAATATGACTTGACTTCGCGAGCTCATATGCAACTACATATTTCAGCTTTAAAGGCAATAATTGCACAAATGGAATCTCTCAGACGTAAAAACCACAATGAACGTATTATGAATGTTCGTTTTTAAAAATTAAACAATTCCGATTAAGGCATTAGAAGTAACGACTACTGACTGTAATGAGCTCATCAAAATATTGGCACACCTTTAACATAAAGACATACCTGTATGACGTTTATAAATAATTATTGCCAGATCTTTAAGGCTGCAATTTACGTCTCACTCGTGGACGTGCGTGAATGTTAATGTTATTGGTTTCTTACCAATAATACATTAAACATACACATTTCAGTTGTTGGTGAATGGGTAAGTAGTTAAGTAATGTAAAATATTCCTGCGTAATGCGTTTCTACATGATAGTACAGGTAAAAAAAGATAAAAAAAAACTTTTTTCGAAATTCGAGGTACTTGTTAGGTAAAAAAAAGTTGGATTGTTTGTATGGGAAAATAAATACTCTTCCAGAATTTTTTTTTATGGGAAAATAAACATTGAAATTTCGAAAAAAAAAAATATTTTTTTACTTCTACCATCATGTAGAATCACCTCCCTAAGTTGGCGAATTTTACCCCCGGACACCCTGTATATAGTCAAATAACAGTACTCCACAAGGCGGCCCTGCCTGTAGTACTCTTACCTAATAATAATGTCTCACTAAGAGATACGAGTAGCGGTTGGGTTCGGTAAAATGAACCTAAAGCCTCGAACCGTGGATGTTTTAATTGCATTTCGTTTCGTTACATACAGACTTACAGAGTCTTTCCTCTGGCTTTAATAATATTATAACTAATAACACACTACCGACCCGTGGGACAGAAGCATACCACACATGGGCCATTGTTATAAATTTAATTTATGTTTAGAAACATATTTTAAAAAAGAACATTTTCACATAATCAATGAAACTTCACTGAAATTCAAGTGTGTCCGTTGTCTGAATGTTTGATCTATGTGAGTTATGACGTGATTTATGTGCAGCTTTTTCTGTCTGAAAATTCTAGGTAAACTATGTTTCAGTGTATCAAGTATTTTTTTTGATTAGTTTCTATGTCAAAGTTTATACATGGTGTAAGCGTAAGGAGTAAAATTACTATTTCTAATTTATTAAGAATATCTTTAAAACCGCACTAATGAATTAACAGGTTTCCCGAAAAACTTTTAGTAAATTACGTATACCTATATATGACCGGTCGGTGGCCGAGTTGACATCGCGCTTGGGTCCCACTCAGGCGTAGTGTGTTCAATTCCTCGGCCGGCTAAGTCCTCCATCACAACACAATAAATATTTTCAGCTTTCTGTGGTGGTAGTAGGAGGTTTTCAAATATTGTCAGGTTATTCGAAACCCGGGAATGTTTGTCTTTCTTTTATCTATTAATAAATAAATAATAAATATGTATATTATCGTGATGTCAGAACATGTGCTGATGAAGATCCAAATATTTGCACGACAGTGAAAATTTTTATTATTAAGGAGCGTTAATTTAATATAGGGCAAAAATCGACTACTCTCTACTAACTAACTAACCATCACGCCGTTTCCCTGCAGGGGTAGGCAGAGAGGACGGACCACCAAACAACTCGGTCTTGGCACACACTCCTTGCATAATTCACATTATACATACTCTTCTATTATTCTGACTCTTGACATGGCCCGACTCAAGTATCTGATTCACTTGGTCGTGCCATGTCTTCCTCGGGCGTCCCCGACTTCTGCTACCATTACCATCGACTATAAATTGTTTTGAGTAAATAAAAAATTACATAATATACAACAGTGTTAATATTTTTGTTATTTGTTTTTGGGGTGTTATGCCGTGTTGCGCTAACTCCTTCTTTAGCCAACGTTTCGGACAGCATTCTAGTGTCCATCATCAGGGCAGATGTGTTAAAAATCTTAAATCATATTTAACAGTGTTAATAGTTTTATAAAACCAGGAGCGCATAAAAAGCAATAGGTAATATTTTACTACCGAAGTATCGACAGATCCCAATCTACGCGAGAATACTTTGAATTTATCTAAAGCGGTTAGTAGCGTGTGACGTTTCCACCTTTGCGGGTAGAATTACCAGTAGTGTGTGTAGCCACCAGGTAAGTGGGAGCGGGGAGCGCGGGGCAACATTGCACTGCTTAATAAGTAACAAAGCAGGATGTAACGACGTGCAATAAAATAAGAAATGTAGGTAGAAACGTTGGCCTACGTTGGGGGCACTTTAAGATCACTTTAATAAGTCAATAATTATGGAGGCAATTAAATGTAGACGAGGCGTGTATTAGGTATTGTTTTGCGCTAACTGAACATTGATGCATTCAATGTCGGGCATGGTTCCGAGCTCTTGGTGATTATAGAGCAAGAAAACATATTTCTTTATATATCTTCCCATATTTTCTTTATATATCTTCCCAAACAAATGATAATGCAGCTTGATTATTATACTATACAAACCGGTTTCGCTCGATAGTCAAAAATAGTATTTGTTCAAAACGTTAAACGGTTTTTTCAAAGTCATATAACTCACGACGGAAATAGCAGTGAGAGCTGAACAAAAGTTAGTTGACTTAGAGATTCTGGACAGAAATTGAAGCGCTAATTTCATGACGCCAGAGCTCACCGTTCAACAGTTTTTAGGGGCAAACTGACGTATATTATACTCTTTTACGGATAGTATTGTTTGGTATAGTTTTATTGGTGCTGACAAAACGAATGTACACGGAGAAAAATGAGTATTGCTGATTTATTAAAATCCTGTTTAAAATGGGATAACATGCTGTTTCTTTAAACTTTTAGTACATTCATAATATATCGGAACACGTGTTCATGCACCTGTTCCTGATAATACACAATCAATAATGCGAAAACATTGGAGTTTTGATGAACAAGTGTTCCGACATCGCCATAACACATTCGTGTTTTACTGATTTATTATGAAACGAATAATTTGAAGAGATTCTTAATAAATTAGCAATATTTTGTATCAGTAAGTTTTCTCAGGGTAGTATGTCCTCGAAGACTCTTGCAATATTTGTTGATCCACCGGTGCAAAACTTTTGCACTGGTGGATCAACAAAATCGAATAAGGTCCAGAATTCCTAACCTATGATTACGGTAGCAGTGGAAAATATGATTTATCGACATTTCGAACCACCCTGTTCCAGTAGAGTTATTATATTAGACGGCGTGGGCGGGTATCGAACCCCGGAGCATCGCATGCGACGCGGACAGTCCAACGATCCAACGATCCAACAAGGCCACTGATTGTGAAGATGAGAGATAATATCACAGACAGACAGACAGACGGAAGATAGTAGCGATGGTCTCGGAGATGGTGGATTAAGGGCGCGGTGGCGTAGAGGTAAGACGACTGCTTTATAAAGATTGACACGAGCTCGATCTCCAGAAAAATAAGTACTTCAGAAACAAGAGAAGCAAGGGTAGACAAATAAAAATAGTAAATTATGATAAATTATACATGGTTGAAGTACCTATTGCATATGTCTATGCATGTTATATATAAAGGTAAGTAAGTGTATCGTTAAATGGAGTAAAATCATAACCTTGGCCCACATTTGAACACGAAAACCATATTTCACGTCTAGAGGTCAATCAATTTAACTTAATTTTTATGTTTTAATGCCACCAGAAAAACCACACAAATTTTGTTCTACTTTTAATGGATTCAATTTTATCTCAAACATATTAAAATAATTTTTAAGCAACAATTATATTTTTGATATTACTTCGTAGTATTTTTTACGTTTAACTCGAGAAGGGATAAAAATATTACAATTGTGAAATAACATTAGTTTATACTTTAAATATAATTTACGACCGTAATTTCACAGTAAATAAAATTATAATGTACGAGTATAATCAGGGTGTTTCCTATAAATTGATCGTCAGCTGGAAGTAAACAGCGCTTATCATCAAAAAGGATAATATCGGCCATCCGACATTATCTGCTGCCCTGTCAGACATTTATAGTAGAATGTAGAGAATAGGACAAACCATCAGATTCATAACTTTATATGAAATTTCATTGAATTTTACTATGAACTGGTTGAAAGTTGAATTCACAAAAAATCCGAATACTGCAGTATTCAAGTACGTAGTAACGATGCAAGAATCCTTTTCAAGACGTCTTTGAACAACAGAACTGGTATTTGCTTTGAAGCATATACTCGTATGACAGATAGGCAAACTGTGTCTATTTTAATGGCATTTCAATGGATTGTGCTCTAATGCATTAAAACTAAGAGTCATTTATTCGATCGGCACAGACGCACAGTCGGAAGAAACGCATCGCCGTTTCGAGCTGTCGTATACGTTTATATTCGCTGTTTGAGCATAATCGAGTCTAGAACGTGACCTAATTTCGACTTTCATTTTCTTACCTTACACTTTTTAACCAATACATAAAAATTAGATTAATCACTTTCAAGATTAGGGCAAATTCACCCCGCGCTGTATAAGTCGCAGTCGGCAACTGTAAGTAATAATAATTCCGTTCTCTAGTTAAAAAGGACCCAAGGGTTGGGTTCCGTTCCGTGGAACGAGTATGGCGCCTGAGGCAGTGCTTACTACAGTTTCTAACATTAAAATTGAATAAAATGGAGATGTTTACTAGACGTGACGGCAAGGCCACAGTAATGGACGATCATTTTGTTTTTCTCTGTTATTATTTTACTGTTATTTTCTTTACTACAACTATTATTATTATTCAAAATGAAACGGGGTAAGATGTTTGTTTTCGAAGGCGAAGGCTTAATTTTTTGTAAATATGGCCGGATTGCGTAATTTTGACGATTTACATACCTTGTTGTTGCAGAGTTTATTGATTGTTTTAACATATTCAACTGAATTAGGTGTTATTAATGTTGTGGAAAAATAAAATTGATAAAACTATATTTAGCAAAAGAGTGATATCCACATTTTTAACATGATCGAATCATGCTTAAAAAAATTTCATATGACAATATCAATAATTATTTCTTTGATAATTGTCTATTTTTAAATCTAATTTTAAACCTCTATACCGTAAGTAATTTATTTTATGCAACCATTTTTAGGTACCTAACGTAAAAGCCCCATGAGTGTATAAAATTGATAAAAAAATTAAAATAACAATAGTATTGATAAACACCACAATTTTAATATTTAATCAAGGAAGACAATATTAGCGAGTCTCAAACGAAAATTTATAACAGAAAAATCATAAAAAGATTCTGTCGCATCTAGGAATCGAACCAGGAACCAGAACCCTAGTCTTATCGGGGCTTAGCTCTGCAGAAGTATGGTATAATTAAATAGGACCAATGGGATAGGGTCGTATTAGCTCAGAGGTAGAGCAAAGTCCCGACAAGGCTGAGGTCCTGGATTCAATTCAAATTTGATGGGTTTTAAATTTTTGTTTTTATTAATTAAGTTATTTAAAAAAAATACAATATTTGAAATATTAAAACATTCAGGCATAGGTACAGCGCCCTTGAGGTGATTTCTCACGAAAACGGCGCTATATAAATTAGCCAAATATTATTATTATTATAGGTAGAAAAATTATTTGGACTGGAAGAGGAGGGTTAGGATAACTTGGTTATCGAGATCCAGTAACTCATCATAGCTAAGCCATTTCAAACATACTTTTTTTATAGTACCCCAAAGTGTCACTGCATCCTGAAATGAGGTAAGTTTGGAGACTGAAGGAAATGGGGAAAGGTAGAAAGTGAGAAAGAGGTAAGTTGATAAGATCTGGCTACTCAGATTGGGTTACCAAACACAGCTAAAGTCATTTCAAGAAACTTACGATTCTGATGAGAGTACCTACAAATCTATTTTCGATTCTGGTCCCTCACCAGGGCAATACTGTGGATCTTCAATATATATATTTTTTATAATGTCAATTCCCTACAAGAGTTCTAACTGCCCCCGACTGTCTGTAACCAATGAGACTATGGCATCCCCAATTGGGGTATGTTGTGAGGCTGAAGGTAGTAGGGCGGGAAGGAGATGGGGAATAGGAAGGTTGGGGGGTACCTGGCTATTCAGATCTGGTCACCAAACACGGCTAAAGCCATTTCAAGCAACGTTTCAATTCTGAATGGTTTTTCTTACAACATGGCGATACTGAGAGTATTCTCCACTCTGGAACATGAAGCAAGTATACTATATTTTAATTTAATGAAAATGTGAAAAGCTACAAATAAATTAAATAAAATTTACTTGCGCACACCGGGATTAGAACCCGTGACAACGAGAGCTAGTAGAAGGCAAAAATCTACGCTGACTTGCACAAATCGGATCAATCCAGATCATCTCGAACATAAATTCACCCTCGAGAAAAAAAGAAAATGCTAACATGACGAATGAAAATTCATCTCATCGATTCTGCCGAAACCAATATCCTTCATTCGCAAAACCAGAATACTGTCGCGAAGAAAAATATCAAAGTCATCATATTATTCTGTATCTGATGTAGATAAATGTAGGGTAAAGCATTATATATTTACGAGTTTAGTGCCACTCGCGATTTGGGAAAATAGGGTCTACAGCGATAGAATCAATCTGTGCCAGATTCTATTGGAAGCTTTGAAAATAATATTCGATGGAATTTAACAGAAAATATAGATTTTTTTCATCATATAATATTTATTTTTGAATTGAATAATATCACTTATAAACAAATAAATAAGCGAAGCATATTGTCACTGGGTTCGGTTAGAAGAGATCATTAGGGACTTGTGGGGTATTGACATAGGAATAAATACATTAACAAATGGAATCCTGGTAGTAACTATCCGAGAATAAGACAAGTAACAAATATTATTTATTTAATTAAATTTGCTTGTTTACAGGTGACAAAATTATAATACGCAGTAATTGTCGATTGAAGTACTTGTACATATTGTATTATTTGGCGGGTTGGGAATAAGCCGACGTAGCTCAGTAGTTTCGAGCACCTGACCGGACATCAGAAGGTGCGGGTTCAATTCCCGTCGGCGACATTTATTTTTACTCGGGAGATTTTTTCAATTTGTATGGATATTTCAGGCGAGAAATTAATGCTTATAATAATTTGCTAAACATTCTTAATGACTGTTATAAATAATGCACTGAATAAAAAATATATATATATTGCGTTTAATCGTAACCACAAAAGCATTAACGTATAGTTTGTCGAATATTATTTTCTCTCCTACTGCCAGATAGGTTTTAGCTATATCTAGTGTATAAAAAGAAAAGATAGGCTATTTAACAGATAAGAAAACTATTTTGAGCAAAAAAACAAAGTATCTCTAGAATTTGCTTAGTTAAGTTATCTTTTACCATGTACATGTGAATTATATGATACCATAAACTCGCCCACTATCACTACCTTCTTAATTCCATCGTTTTTTGTTAAATTACAAGTTTCAAAACCCTAAAAATAGCATAAATAATAAATAAGCCCGTCACTAGCAGTTTACTATTTCAGGAAAAAAGCCGCCGAAAATAGTAACGTAACGTTTTAGTTAGTAGTTCACCACCGATAGTGAGAATAATTTATGGGTCCAGATAACCTACAATAAATAGCCGAATGAAGCAACGCGCCGCAAGAAAAGGTTTGCGTCTTCGCTTTGAGAACGGATTACGAAAGGGAAATTAATTCCGTGATATTTTCACATTTTGTAAGGGTTGCTTTGAGCTCAAGGTGTATTCCGATTTTGCTGAAGACGTAACTCTTTTGCTCAGATTGCGATCGGCCTAATTTATTTGTTTTTTTTTAAAGAATTTATGATATAATTTAGAATGAAACAGTTACGTTTTTTAATAAATAAGGATGAAGGAAATAATTTAAATACTACTGAAAGTGTGTGTATATTTGATTTTGTTTGGGAACTTTATTAAAATTCGCTATATTCGTGGGCGGGAAAATCGGAAACCATTGTAAAGAAAAGGCGGGAAATTAAAATAAAACCGCATTTTTTTACCGCGAAATTGGTATCAATGGGTATTGTTACCTTGGAATTTACTGCCGAACTCGATTTATAACTGTTTAATTATTAACCCCTCAGGATAATTTGTTCTCTTTTGGGAACAGCTATGTGGTCTCAAAGAAATCGTTGTCTCCCTTACTGTCATGGTGAGATAAATGATCTAAACGGTGTTGGAAAAAGAAAACACCATGCTTTATTTTCAAATCTAGAAGTTAACCACAGAAGAATTAAAATGTGCACCTTTATGGAACCGAAGGTTCTGACCGCAATTTGAAAAGAAATTATGAAACGTTTGAATTTTTTATTAATTATTTTTATATAAAATAACAAAAAGGAGGTTAAAATAACGTTTATAATACATTTATCTTGTTTTGATTTTTTTTAGGTTATAAGTCATTTTAGTTACATAAAATGTAACCTTAGCCATGTTTTTATGTTTGCAATCAAAATTTTAATATTGCAATAATTATATGTTTATATCCAATAATAATATTTGAAAAGTTTGCAAAAACGTTTTTAGTTTTCCGATGACTTCAGAAATATTACATTAATTTTGAATTTATTGCAAATAAGCGGAAATACTGCGACCTTCAGACTGAATATGCCAGAGGCCTTGGGGGTTAACTCCAACGCGTTCCATTGAAAAAAAATCGTAGAAATTTGATTGAACTTTACTATTAAATCGTCAAGTCATGAAGCAACGTTTTCTTTGAAATATTATTTTATTGTTTTCCACAAAATTCATGATATAAAATTGTAGACTAGCGTTCGTGACGTGATTTGTGCTATTGAACTAAACAAATTAGAAGAACAAATTATTTTAACAGTTTAAAAAATAATTTAGGGTGTTGTAATATCATCAGACAAAATACTGAAATATATCTACTTATTGTGCAACAACTACTGTTAATATGTACAATCTAAAAATTAAACGAACAGCAACTCATTGAATAAAAACAAAACAATAGAATATTATCTGCAAAAGATATAAAATATTCATAATGTGCTTTTTATAAAGCGGTTGATAAGAGCCCGCATTAGTTGCACAAGGTAATGTATGGCTGATGTCCGTGCTAGGCGTGTTACGTTTACATAGGTGCTATAACTCAAGCGGTATTGAGCGATACTCGCTAGTATTGACACCTTAAGGCGATGCCATACGTAGTAATGCAAAATCATGTGTTTTTGGTTTGTTAATTTGGTCGCCTAAAAATGTTTCAGATGCTTTAATTAAATACTGCGAGTAGAATACATCTTGGCCTTTGAAATAATCGAGTATTTTTTAGATAAGTCTTTTTATAAGCCCAGAAAAAAATAATATATAAAGCCTATGAAAACTGATTTAAAGATCAAAAGCTCCAACTTACGAACCCATTTTCGGTTTTGATTTTATTGTATAATGTGGCAAATTAAGTTATTTATAAAATGATCGAAAAAAAATTAAATATTTATGCCTGAACATCCACAAAATAAAATAAAAAGCACTTTTTGGCCATGTTTTTTTCTTGCATAAATCAAAACAGGTGGATGGTGTTAAGCGGGAATTTAATCCTTATCGCCATCTACGTAAGGGTTGTTATTGATAGCGGCTCAATTTAAAATATTACACGACGTAGTGCATCGCCTTAATAATAAAGGTATTGCTTAGGCTGGGAATACATAGACTAAAAATCACTCACTACCGACAGCTGCAAGCGGTGATCTGCTGTTTGATAAAAGTATCAATAAAATTTCGGTACTTTTTTAATTTTTACATAAAAAACCGTCTCCCTAGATGTAAATAGTTATTTCATGTAGTAATTAAGTTGAACGAAGTATTATTTCAATAACTAAGCGAAATAGCACAGACTGTCGTGTAATTTGCAGTCACAAGCAGTAAAACGATTTTCCAATATATTTTCCTACATTTTCCAAACACCTTATATACCGTCCGTGTTCAATGTCAAGTTTCCGTCGCACTACATGCAACCGGCGAGAGAAATTAAGATATAACCTAAGCTTGACATTTCTTATTAAAATTTTTACTCTGTTCGTGACAAAATATGCAAAGAAGGTCGCAGCATTTAAACAGTATCAGATTGAGCTTACGTCGAGAATTGTTTTTATTCAGGTGCATAGAACGACAAACATTACACGTTGATTGTGGAAGTCTATTTAAAAACAGGTATGCATCATTCATCATGTTTTTATTCCTTGATAACTTAATTAATGGTTTAAAAGCTCTAATGTTTATGCATCGGTGTGATCTACGACAGGCCAAACATCGTTTTCATAAAGGTCATTACAGTCTGAAGTCAACATCAAAACAATCTGAACAAAATTCATTAGCAAATGTCATTTAATTAAATACGTCATTTATATTGCTCAGACTCTAATCAAGATAGTATTTTTGCAGCGGTCATCAAAGTGAAGACTCAATCACATAATTATAATACATTATCTCAGTAGTCGGTCATTAAAATCAATATCAAAACTCCCTGGATAAAAAGAGTCATTTTCGTAAAGGTTGTCGAGAGGTAAGGCTCTCGACTAGACACTCTCATTATCGCCATGGTGTGAGACCACCCTTCAGAATTAAAACGTTGCTTGAGATGGCTTTAGACGTGATTGGTGACCAGATCTGAATAGCCAAATACTCCCCCACCTTCCTCTTCCCCATCTCATTCCCCTCTCCATCAACATTACCTTCAGCCTCACAACGTACAATTAGTTAATGCCGTAGTCTCACTGGCTTGCGCCGTATTCAATTATAAAAATCAGAAAGAATTTTATCCTTACATATTTTGCAGTCAGTAATAAAACTAATAAATTACTAATTAGAGCATTTATTAGGGGTATTTGAATCCTTTTCTTAATGAATTAAAGGACCATTTAACAAGATCGCGATTTCAGTTCATCATTTAAAAACTTAATTAAGAAAAACTTAAAATAAAACAGATTTTGTGTTAATTGCGGGCGAAACAGGGAACAATCGGCTTACACCTTATGAAACCCATTAAAAAGCTGTAAAAGATTATACTATAATTATTTTAAACGTGAAATTCGCAGCGGGTACCTCGCAGCTCATTTGGCGGAGCCTCAGTTATCCGGTGGCCAGATTAATGAAGAAGACGTCGCCGTATTTTATGAAACGTCGTAATTTATGAGATGTTGGAGTAATTTATGAAATGTATAACCAATTAGGGTCCACGTCACTGTCGGGAACAATGGTCGTGTCCCTGTGGGTTGTGCCTTGTTCCCTCCGGTACTTTCCCACGGGCAAAAAAACGCTAAACTTAATCAAATAAGACGAAACATGTTAGTTTGAGTTATCAGGTCATCAAGAATCATCATTTGGACCTTAACAAAATGATAAGAGCAAGCAATTCTGGTCTAATTTAGAGTTCTAACCGGTAAAACCATTACGAAAAGGCCAGGTGAATACAGGTAAATCACTTTAAAGAGTGAATGGATGTATTTGAGCACACCGATAGTGGTTCAAATAGTCTCTAAATAATAGTAACACCTTCCCTCTTACCCCGCAGTAATCCAACGATACAGTACACCACCACTACCAATGCAAGAATCCCTTTAAACTTATTCTACTGTAAATTTTTTAACCCTTGACCTGAATAAACTAAAGTTTTATTTTGCATTGAATATTATTTTGGTGATATTGTATTTCAATAACTGCTATGCAAACTATTAATTAATGAATAATTGATATTGTCTGACTTCTTGAGAAGAATATTTTGTAAGACTAATATATTTATTACTATTTTCTACGTATTTTGTATTTATTTATTAACCGTTGAGAATTTACATAACGATTATAAATTAAATTTAAAACAACAGTATAACAAAGATTTAAAAAATAAAGGATAAAATGTAATATACGTTATGTTATTATCACACTAACTTTAAAGAACCCTTGAAATTTACATACGAGTAGTAAACAATTAATAAGATAGTGTGAATATTTAAGCATTTGCATAAATTATGATTAACTAAAAAGTGCTGAACTAATTTGCCTTTAAATACATCAAGATTTAAATTGAAAAAATCTGCGACATCTATAAAAGCGTCCAGAACGAAGTTATTTATTGTCGTGAAATAATATATTTCATCTAGTATGTTTCGGAGGTATATGGTAGTGACAGCAAACTTATAGCATCAGGGCAGTCCAATCTTGAAATAACAATTTTGTACAATAAATGGAGATCAAATATTTTCGAATTTCAGATAATTTTTTCTCATTGTTTTTGCGATGAACACTATTGCCTTGGTGATATTATCACAAAGTCATTATGATGAACGCAACAATAAATTTCTAGCTTTGATGACCGTATGCACATAGACCAAAGAACTTACGATAGAGAACATAAATAAATTTTGAACCTGGGTAGAGTTATAACCAAGTTGTTATAAATTTTCTCATCATTTAGGAACATTTAATTAGCTCGAAGAACGAGACAGGCGGGCCATGTAATTAGTGGCAAAAGCGCGTAAAACAATCAAATCGTTAGTTAGATTAAAACCGATTTGTTGTTCACGGTCACTGAACTTGAGTTCATCTTGTCGGAGAATAACCTCATTGTACTCTTTCGGAAAACTCACAGAATAACTGTACTGTATTTGATAGATGTTACGGCATTCAAAACTAAAAGTTGTCTAAAGAACGACTTATAGTATTTCCATAATATCAGTTAATGTTTAATAGTTACACAAGTGGTTCCTACTAAGTTCCGTTCGAATTAACCCATATTGTGAGGCTGACTACATTTGCAGTCCAGTGAAATTACAACTACTTTAATAGCGTGTAGTTTGTAGAGGTACACGGAGAAAAATGACTATTGTTAATTTATTAAGAATCGATTGATTTATGAAAATTGCAGGTTTCCCGATAAACGTTTAGTGAATTACGAAAATGAATTATGAAAATCCAAATATTTCTGCATTAGAACGATTTAAAAAATAAGTATGACATAATTATATTGTTAACGCCATTTTTAATCAATAAAAATCTACATGTTTCAAAGCCAATGGCTTCTTCGTCAGGGTAATGAAAATTAAATATTCTATTTTTTTATATTGTCACTATTTATTATCAAGGTAATAGATAAAACATTCTTAAATTGATGTTTTATTAATAAGGACTGTTAATTTATCATGTAGGCAAAAATTGATTTCTCTCCGTGTAAGTACAAGGTGTTCCGTTCGAATTTAACCCATATTGTGAGGCTGGCTATATTTGCAGTTTATTGAAATTATAACTACCAGTGCATAGAGATAGGTTTTAGAAGCTTTGATCTTATTTAGATACAATTCCAGAAAATTCTAAAGTAAAACATAATATTGGAAAGCAGTTCCAGAGAGAGGTCGTATGTGACGTCATCGTTATAGTATCCCCTGTCTTTTCGTTTTCATACAATACGTGTGAGGGAGAGGATGATCGTCGATGAAGTTCGTACCAACTTTCATATGAACATATTCACTAAATTTAACCCGACTTATACGGGACACTATTGACTTGCTAAACAATTAAATTATAGCAACAAACAATATGACAGGACAATATGTTTTGTACATAGTCGATATGGAACGGACTCACCAAACGGCATCAAGGTTAGACGTCAGTTCAGTTGCTACGGAGTAATGGTGACACTTACCTGCAAGAAGAAGAAAACAAATATTTTAGTATTCAATAGCGAAGATTATTATAATTACAATTTTGAAAAACAAAATTTAATTAATATGCTGATTACTGATACCAATTTCATGAAAAAAAAAACAGAATTAACGTAGAAAAATTACAACGACTGTTATGTATTTTCTTCAATAATCGCAAATTAACTTTGTGACGTCATTTTAATACAATGAAAATGAATAACTTTGTATACGTACAATGAAAATTAATAAATTTGAGAAAAATATTTTGAATTCATTCTTATATTTGTTAATTTTCATTAAACGTTTATCCTGATGAGGAAACCATGGTTTCGAAACAAGTCGTTTATTTTGATTAAATATACAAAGCTATTTATGTTAATTATATTATACATTTATTTTAGCATCGTCTGTGAATGACATAAATCATTTAAAACAATTTACACTTAATTTTTCATTAAACTTACGATTACAATTCGTGAACTTTGTGTACGTATTAATTAATTTTTTTCTGTTCATCTCTCCACACACTCTCCCTATTTAGTATGTTATGCTATTATTGCTCGTACATACATTAGTCAGGGTTAAGAACAACAATTTTCATCCCAGAAAAAATTACCGTAACATTTTAAGGACGTACGTAATAGGTACATTAACTATGTGTAATAAAATATTTAGTGCCCTATTAAGTGTAGTAAAATGAACTGTGAATGTCTAAATAAAAAAATGAAAACAATATTAACAAATGACCCCAATCGACGATAGTATTATGATATGCATTATTATAATCAATAATTTCATAAAAATTACTGCCAGTTCGCGGAATTCATTAAAATATAAAATATTATATTGAACGATATCGCGTGCTTCGGGGCGCTTTGGAACTACGAATCGATAGATAGGCTCGTGGATAAAGCATATTTTTATAAGCGCGATCGGAATTAACGTGAAATATACTCGTAGATTTGACTGACGCAATTTACACGCAGAGCCGCTTGTCTCAGGGAAAACGGAATTGAATGGGGACTTTCATGTAACTACCATCAGATCACGGTTCCCTAGTATGTATTATTGTGACAATTATACTACGGTTTCATGCTACAATTCTGTTACAAATAGATTTCACATCTTTGCTAACTCTTATGCTTTTTTAGCTGATGTTTTTTGCTTGAAGTATAAGGCTGTAATAATGAGACACTACGGTTTCAGGCTAGAATTCTGTTATCAATGGATTACACACCATTGGTAACTCTTATACTATGTTAGCTGATGTTTTTTTTAACAAAATTTTGAGAGAGAACTTTCTCGTTGACTGCAATGAATATTAATATTTTTTGACGTTGGTCACTGTCTTTCAAATGAACCCTATAATTTTTGTGATATTTTTACGTTATCTTTATTTATTTATCCTGCAATATTGATTTTCATAAAATTGTTAAAACAAAACAAAAATAAAATTGAATTATGATTGTAAATTTACAAATTATCAATACGTTTATTTATTGCTCAAAGCAAGCGGAGTAAAACGCAACGCTCCGGCAGATAAAAAAGAAAGCGCAATTCTTGTATAATTTTCATGCATTTCGTGTTGCGCTATTATTACCGCTCGCAACCGACCGTCAAGCCGCGCCAACGGTAAAAATTATTTAGATCGACCAGAGTAGAATCCGACCGCAAATCGATTAGCACACAATGAGACAGTCAATAATCGAAAGCTTAGCGGACGGTCGCAGCTAAGTCAAAGCCTTATTCATATTTTAGTCGTAAAGCTCCAAGTGCAAAAATAACCTAAGTATTCACAGGTATTATAAAGAGTAGGGCGCGCGGTACAGGTTTACCGGTAATATTGCTCAATTCCGTCCCCGAATCAGATGTGTAGCATGCAGGGTTATCATTTGTGGTTTGTAGTGAACGGTTTATCGGTAAAATTGGATAAATTACATTACGAATTACCGGTATTTCGATGAATTAAAATTGGCGTATTTTTGTACTTTACAATTTGAGCCTTTAAAAGGAAGTGTTCCGGAATCAGATGGAGAGAATTTAGAGCAGGGTGGTGAGATTTGAGGACTGGAGGAGAACAGAAAGGAAACGGCAAGCTAAGAGGATTTATACTTGTAAATGTGATATCCTTGATATGTGTTGTGAGGCTAAGGGTAGTGGAGATGGGAAGGAGATGGAGTAGAGGACGATGAGAAAGTACCTGGTTTTTCAGATCTGGTCACCGAACACGGCTAAAACCATTTCAAGCAATTTTTCAATTCCGAATGGTGGTCTTACACCAGGGCGATACTGATGCAAATATACCTTATTTTATTTTAAATTATTAAACTGTGAAAATAAAAAAAAAAAAACGTATCAAATAAAATTTTGTTGCGCACGCCGGGATAGAAGCCGCGACCTCCGAATTGCTAATCGAGAGTCTTACCCCTCCCCACAGAGGCCGTCATATACCTTAATGTCACGATGATAACATTTTGATACTTTCTAATCACCGATAAAATACCGGTATTATCTTCATAATTTTACCGGTAAGCCAGTATCTTCAATTATTTACCGATCGACCGGTAACGCAACTTCCCGGTAACGTTGGATGCCCTAATCGCAAGTGGGCTTAGTATGAATACGTCGTAAATTATAAGTGTAACCTGTGCGGCGGTTATAGTTCTGCATCCGGCAATTATTCATGCAGGTATCAATAGCCAGCAGAAATTGGCGAGTGCAATACAAGGCAAGTAGGAAGCGAGGAAGCCCGCGAGGGACCCGGCAAGAATTCAAATTAGTCCTGCGGAGAACACGAACGTGGTATCTGCAGGACAGGATTATAGATAATAATCTCTCCGTGAATTAGATGCAACAATAAACACAGCATTCAGTTTAGCCATTGAAATCATACATTGTATTGCTTGGCACTACTTACCATGCGAAACGCTCTGAGTGAGATTACTAAACGTTAAGCAAAAAATTGTTTTTGGTTTTATTTAGTTGAAAATTTGTATACAAGAGGCGCTGAATGAGGAAAATTGTTTCCCTGTGTCATCTGTGGGGCTGTTGTGATATTGTCTCTCGGCATTTTATGTTTATTGTATTAAATTATTAACTAAAAAGTAATTTCGAGTCATCAAAGTGAACAATCAATATCACAACACAACTAATTGTCACGGTTCTATTATAACTCAACACAATGACAGTTCAAAACACCTGTAAAAAGTGATGAAAAAAACTAACTTTTTCATGAATTTATATAACTTTTTAAAGGTGTGTTGAATTGTCATTTTGATGAATTATCCGGTCACCTATCACACAGAAATCTCTAGTATCATCTGTCCCTCTGTCTGGTAAGGTGAAAGCAGGTGGAGGAAATGGGGTAGATGAGGGTTAGAAAGTACACACGTGATAAACATCGATAAATCCATATAAAGCAAAATTTCGACCCAGATTAAACATTAAAAAAATACTGCGAAAGTATTAAAAAACAAAATTAGATTTAGTTTTCGAGGGCTCCATGATAACTCAACACCATAACAATTCAACACGCCTTTAAAAAGTGATATAAAATGATTATAAAATATGTAAAAAAACTAACATTTATACCTAACCTACGTAATTTAGTTTTCGTTTCATAATTTTTCATGACCTTTTATCACTTTTTAAAGGTGTGTTGAATTTTCATTTTTATGAGTTACCTGGCCACCGTTTTGGATATCTCACTTACTCAAACTCACAGTAACCGTTGTTAATTCAGTAATACATTTCCATCTCGCGTATCTCAGAATATCCTGAATTTGTGATCTTCATTCCGCGGAGTAAAGCGTAAACCATTGTTGTCTTAGCAACTTCCGTATTCATTCCATTCAATTTCGCGCCGTGTTTCCCGCGGACTTAGAATTCATCGATCGATTAAATTCACCGATCATTTTTATAATATCTATTGACGGGCCGGACAAGCGCATAATAATATGCATGACCACATTGTTTATTGCTAAATTATGCAAATTTGAAAACATTTCACGTGCTTATTATTACGATTGGGCCCGCCGTAAATTTTATAAAACAATAAATAAATAAACTTGCCAAAGTTATGCCGAGACGAGAATTCTCCAGATTGAATAAAATCGTGTAATCTTGCTCAGAGCTGTAGCAATATGATTTAAAGTTATCTGTTGTATAATAGGTCAGTGGCTACTTCCGTAGCAGAGAATGTAATTTCTTGGCTCAGAACCCAGAGGTTGTAGGTTCGAAACCTGGGGTGCGCAAATAAGTAATTAATAATAATAAAAATAGGATGATCGCCACACAACTCTGTCTTGGCAGATATTCATTGCTTCATTCACATTTATATATCGTCTTATACATACTCTTTTGACCCTTTACATGGCCATTGACACATGAAAAAATAATGCAAGACTTTTTGTTGTTATTTTTACATTAGCTCTACACAGGAGGCACTGAGGGGAAAAAATCCCTCAGGGCATACGTCATCTTGGAGGAAAGGCAGGAGATGAAGGAGAGGAAGATCTGGGAAAGAGAAAGGTTTGGAGGTTGGGTAGGTATCTGTGGGTCAGTGTGTCAAGGAGTGTCAGACTTAATCCCTGCAGGTCCGTCAGATAAAAAGATAAAATAAAAGGTAAAATTCAACCCGCGCACAAAAAGTGGGTAGACGCATCCGCCGACAAGATCTAAACAAGCCTCAAACCATGAACACGGGCACCCCTACTAAGTCACCAAACGTAGGCAAACTACTTGGGGTGACCTACGGCATAGGTGTTAGTTATCCAATGAATGGTTTCCGTGCAGGTACCCAAATTACTGAAGCAATGGATAAGATAAAGAAAGGTAAGCAAATGTGGTTTGAACATGTTGATTGTATGAATGAAGCATCTAAGAAGAATATATGACGTGAATGATATAATAAGTCTAGGACGCCCGAGGAAGATACATATCATACATAAATATACTTTTTAAAGTCTCATATTCAACGTATAAACGTATTTAGTATATTTGCAACACAAAACATAGCTGTAGGTGTTCTCAGTATCTCCCTTGTGAAAGACCATCATTCAACAAGAGTTGTAGATACATTTCTGCAAGCCGCCGAATAAAATGAATTTTACGCTTCTTGATTTCCCGTTGCTTCGACGGACTTAGACTAATTTCACTGCAAAAATAACGCAGACCGATAAAATAAATTAACACCTCGGGAATAATTACGCGAGCAATATATCAGGCCGGACTTGTAAAGGCCGCGAAGATCTGTCCAGACACAACACGCGCTAACTCTGAAAACAGAAACATTTCGGGATTCATTTTCAACTGAAAGATTGGTGTTACGCCACTGGCCCAGTGGAACTAGACTTTTAACATTAATGAAATAAAACGATTTTATTGTAAGATCTCCGATAGACTTTAAACTATTTAGATCAATTCCTATAATCGGGTTCAATGCTCATATCGTCAAATTGCATGGGGTGATTTTTCATAAATTGTAGAACGTACGCCATATTGTGACCGGTTATTACCGATATGTTCCCAGCCAAAATGTTCACAGTTGAAATTTTTCCTACTAAAATGTCACCGCATTGAGAAAAATGAGTATTACTAATTTATTAAAAATCTATTCAAATTATTGGTAATCCGGGATTGCAGGCCTTAAGAGGAAGCTACAATCCAAAAATGTGTGTATTCTTGGTATACCTTATATTGTAGGTAATAGGCATTAAAATCGCTTGACAAACGGAGTCTAGAAACATTCGATTTCAATCGCAAAACTGGTTTTTATTCATTTTGTAAATAATTTTATAAGAAAGCAAAAAAGTTAATCAAGTGAAACTGTCACAGACAATCTTAGCTATAATACTGTATTTTTAAAAAGTTGTTTACTTAACGCGTTCATACATTTCAATTGGATTTTTTTTTTCTATTGGATTTTCTATTTAGTTATTTATTTATTTATTTGTATTCTACTCAAGCGAAACGATAAGAAAACCTTCAAATTATCTTATTTTTTGGTATTCATAATGTACACCAATTCGTTATAAAGATTAATCAAAATATTGATTTAGCTTCGCATTAAGAAGTTTCCCGATAAACTTTTTGTAAACTAAGAAATAAATTATCACGATGTCGGAACATGTGATCATGAAAATACGAATATTATTTCGAATATACAAATATAACTACATTTTTATAGTTGAGATAAAGATTTTTATAGTTGAGATAAAGATTTTTATAGTTGAGATAAAGATTTTTATAGTTGAGATAAAGATTTTTACAGTAGAGATAAAGATTTTTAAAAGACGCAATAACTTTTGGGTTTGGGCGTCTCAGGCATAATGCACATATCGAAAAATACCTGCATTGTCTCGACTATTTTTCGAGAGCGAGAGAACACGCACTGTCCAACAATTCGCCGCGCACAAAAAAGAAAGGGATGACATCAGTCGGCAGCTCCGTCACCACTTGAAAATCTAAATTTGTGAAGAACAAACACTAAGCAAGGTTAAGAATATAATATCCACAGATACGTTTGCAGAGCATGAGAAAATCATATGATTACTTTAAGTCACGAAGATAAAATTACTCGTTCACTAGATAACTAACAGGTAGGCAAAGACAATATTTTCACTACTGGCACTCCAACCATCTTCTTTGTGCCTATCACCTGTACGGAGAAAAATGAATATTGCGAATCTCTTCAAATTATTGGTAAACCGGTTAAAAACAGGATTGCAGGCCTTAACGCATGAATTAACAACTTTTAGTAAAAAACTATGTCGGAACAAGTGTTCCTAAGAATTCTAATATTTTTGCATTTCGTCATTATACATTGTCAAAGAAAATGCACGTGCATGAGCACGTGTTCCAATGTATTAGAAATTTGCCAAAAGTTCATCAGGAATAGCCTGCAATCTCGATTTTAACCGGATTACCAATAATTTGAAAAGACTCGTAAATTAGCAATACTAATTTTTCTCGTGTGGCGTTTGCATTTGATTAACTTGATTGTGCCTTGTGTCTTCTTAGGGCATTCAAGACGTTTTCTTTCATTTTCTTACGCACCAAAAAAACTCCAGACATTCATCAGCAAAAACAGTTTAATAAATATATTGCTTTTGTGAATAATGGTATAATTATTTATTCCAGGACATCAGGACGTTTTCTCATTACAGCGAAAAGCTTTAGTACAAATCATGCGAATCCGCAAACAGACGTTAGATCTTTCAACGCGTCACTTTTGCCACAAAACACTCGCAGAGCGCTAATTAAACCATCTAACGCAATATTTGATCACAGGACCAGAACCTTCCAGAAGAAACGGATAAAAATACCGAAATGAATACAATGCAGTCTACTGTTACCGACCGCTGCACGTGAACTGGGAAGAATCCCTTTGAAGCCGAGAGCTTTCTGAATAAAGCTGTCGCCGTCACGAGAAAGTCCGGCTATACGTCACTAGTCATCAGTCAGCCGGTAGCGGAGGACCGTAGGTAGCGCGTGACTGTGGTCAAAAACGGTCACTGAGAAACGAGATATTAGTGTTGCTATTTAAAATTAAACATTTAAGTAACTAACTAACCATCACGCCATTTTCCCACACAGGTAGGCAGAGAGAAAAAAAAGGAAAATCCCTGACTCCGTGCAGAAACGGGCGATCCGTTTGATAGATTCCCCTAACTTAACAAACGGATTGCAATCTTTAGAGCAAATGCTGTTCTTGTTCTACCGGTATTAAAATTGAAGATGCTCAGAGGAATTATCGTCATTGATTCCTTCTGAACCCGTGCATAGTCGGGAAACACGCCAAACGCGCGCCCAACATATGAACACGGTTAACATGAGAACGGGTCGCTTCTACGATTCGTTCTTGATTTCAACAGATCGGCTTTGAAACGATTTGCTTGCGTCTGTGTTTCCTCCCTCTAACAACATGGGTCTCTTCAAGACCAAGGGGTGAACATGTTCAGTACTTTCTCTCCTCTAAAAGGCATTCCTAAATATGACATATTATTTTCACCAGGGCCTCCTGTATTGTGGAGTTTAAGGAAGGCACGTGGACGAATTAATCTCAATTCATAAAAATCAAGTATAATGCTACGTATACATCCGCGAGCCGAACTGTCGAACTGAACCACAACTAATGGGAAAGCCGCTTGCAGTTGATTCGTTCCTTTCCCGTAATTCGAGGTACGGTTCGCAAACGTATACATACCCTAAGATAAACTGGCGAACTACCGAGATGTCAAATAATTTAAATTGTTTCACATTTCGTAGCTCAAAAGCTTGCTTTGAAAGCAGCAAGCAGTAATGGAGGATATCCAAACCATCTCACTCATTAGTAGAATATAAAATTATGTTTGGGTTTAAGGCGCGAAAAATGCCGGAAGTCAAATAAGATCCAAATCAAAGTTCAATGGCGATTGTTTAGTACTTTTTTAGCGAACGCCTTCGATCTTTCTGTTTACATTCGGGATGGCGCGTGTTTACTCGGCACATTTCAGGAAATACATACGAGCGAGTACATTAAACTACTCTTCTGCCAAACAGCCGACCAAACCAACCAACATACATACATATGTGCATATTGTATACATACACTGCGGCTAGACATAACACGATGAGAGATACTAGTCAAATACCATCCTCTCATTCGTTGTATCACAGTCACAATCATCTGTTTGAACCCGCAATTTGTATTATTTTCTTTGACAATAATCGAAGTGGAAAGTGCCTCTACCTTTACATAAAATTGTACTCTACCGCTTACAGTTACGTAGTATATCGTATTGTAAAAAATATTATACATTGTCGGGGAACATTTCTCCCTCTTCTTGTGTCAATTGGGGGCTATTTACGACATAATCGACGTAATATATCGTACTGTAAAAAATATTAAACATTGTCAGGGAACATTTCTCTCTCTTCTTGTGTCAACTGGGGGCTATTTACGACGCAATCGACGTAATGTGACGTATTATATATTTATTTGTAAGAAAAAAAACAGCTTGTACAATACAAAAATATACACATAAATTAAGTTAATTACAGTCAAAACAGTAAGTTTTGCATGCTAAAGTTGATTAGAGATAGGAATTTTATTGTATCTTAAAAGTATTTAGTAGGTAAAGAGGACAGGAAGAAGAATATAGGATATGGACAGGAGGTGCTCCCGAAACATTTAATAATATTTGGATGATTTGTATAGTGCCGTTTTTGTGCAAAATCACTTCAATGGCGCTTGCACACTTTTTATTGCTTAGTATAGGAATAATTAATGGTGATGTTTCATCAGCCAAAATATTTGACGGCCTCTGTGATCGAAGGGTAAAGGCTCTCAACTACGAATATTCGAATCCGTAAGTCGCGGATTCGAATCCCAGAGTGCACAATTAAACTAAATTGAATTATTTTGTGTTATTTCACAATTAATTCATTACAAATAATACCCAATTTGCAAATATATATCTTATACTACACCTTGGTGAACATTACGAATTGAAACGTTGTTTGGAATGGCTTTAACCGTGTTTTGTGACCAGATCTGAATAGCCAGGTACTTCCTCATTTCTTTCTCCTCCTCCCTACATTCAGTCTTACAACATACCCCAATTGGGGATGCCATGACTGCCTCCAGGCGGTTGGGAGCAGTTGGGTCTCTCGTGCGGTATTCTCATAGAAAAGATTAAAAAAGGAAAATGATTGATATAGCTTTTGAGTAGATATCCAAATTAAAGGCCTAAAGCTACTAGTTGAAGTTCTAGAAAGAGAAAGCTGGTCAGAGAAACGTTTTCAGCTTACAATACGTCATTTCTACAAAGAGCTTTTGGTTTTCACGGAGATTAAAAATATCTTGAAATTATCAAAAATACGGCAAGATGCCATTAGAGGCACATCGTTGAAGGCTTTATTATAACTTCTCTATCTTGTTCTTAAAAAAAACGCATGTAGCAGAAAGTGAGGTTACAGCTAATCTATCAGTGGCACAATCACATGGTGTGTTCCGTCATTTACAGCGAACTATTAAATAAGTAACAAATAAAAAATCTTGATACTCAGACGAAGCCGGGCAGTAATAACTAGTCATTGATAAAAATAAAGTAATATATTTTATTTATTTAGAGTTGACCAAACGAAATTATTTCAAGGTAATTTAGGCTATGGTGTAAATATGCAGATTTATATAATATCTTTCTTTTGATTGTATTTTTGATGCATTTATTGGGGCGTGTTTTCTGTTATTAACATGTCTTACTTGTCAAGTTGGGGCGATCACGTGCCTCTTATCAAGGACTGGTCCAGTCCAGACAAGCAGCTACTTGTCTGCGAGAAAATAAGAATACATATTCGCACAGAGAGAGAGAGAGAACAGCGGGCTATTTCCGTGTGGCGGCGCTAATAACGCGCCCGTCGCGCGGCCCTTCAACTAAACAATAAAAAACGACAAAAAAGTAACAATATATTCGTATGAGCGGCGATTTGACTAGGTTTCCCGGTATTTGGGTAAGTTCCCAGTTCGGCGGCGTCGGCGAGGGCCGGCGGGGCGGCACTGAGAGGCGGAGAGCGTCGCGGCGCGTTCGCTCACTTCTTAGTTCGCTGGGGGTATACAGAAATAGTGGCGTGAATCATACGGAGATAGCGGAGGACTTTCACTGCCGCGCCGAGGTGGGCGGCACTACACACTACATACTATACCACACACTACAGGCACGCTGAACTGCTCAACAGATGCGATAAAAACTTCGCATCACGATTTTCATTTAATATTTTTAAATAAATAATTCCTCACTTACACAATGTCTTATTTATGTAATGAATGATGACCCTTTGTCAATTCTTTGTTAAGGTGTCTGTCTCACAGAATTTGAACAATTCGTCAAATTTCAAAGTTCTGTTTTATATCATTGTGGACTAGTTGCTGCACAGAATTTTTGACTTTCAAATTCTATAAAAGTGATGAATCACCATGAAAAAGATCGTCAGAGCTGTGACTGAGGTCGCGCGCTGAGATCCTCGCGAATGCAAATGTTTTCCATAAGGTTCACGACATTAAAAGTAGACACAGTAAAACGCAAGTCTATCAGCAAATTATCAGCTCTGTTATAAAAAGAGTTGGAAAGAGGGTACAGGATTTGTTTGTAAATTACATTGATTTTCAGGATGAATAGGAAGCTACAACTACTAAGTATAACATCAAAACTTTTTAGCTATGTTATAATAACGTTTACCAGCTACAGTAATGATTTAAAATGACCCGGAAACGTATGTTAGTAAGAATTATACATATTTTACACATAGCAGGAATTTTTTAACTAGTTTTAAAATTCTTGCTAGGAAGGAAATGTGTTTAACTAGTTTCTGAGAAGTAAAAATAGCAGGGAATCCGATATTTTTCTAGTTTCTCAAATTTCTAGGATGGAAAGGGAATCAAACGTACTAATTTCGTTATAGTGATTTATTTTTGAGGTGTTATGCCGTGTTGCGCCACCTCCTTCTGATACATCTGCTCTGATGATGAACACTGTAATGCTGTCCAAAACGTTGGGGAAAGTAACACGGCACAATACCCCAAAAATAATGCACAGTAAAAAATTTTGGCGGTGAAAATCTCAAATCATATTATATTCATTTCGGTTGTCTGTGATGAGGTGCGATAGTTTTTTCAAGTGTCATTTTCAAAATTTTAATCAGTTATATGAAGAGTAATTCAGACAGGCGACAAAGGATGTACCAAAATTATTTTGTTTTATTAATTAATAATTATACTATATTTGAAATGCTTTCTTTGGTCAAATTATTTTACAGATCTTGATTTTTCATGTTTATTAACGACGTCCACTCGAATGGTAAATTTTCTCCGATTTCCGAAAAGTAATATGCTTTCTCAAATGTTGGCTTTGAAATAAACAGGAATTAACCAATTTTCCATTTATGTCCTTGCCAGGAAAAAGGATATTTTACTATCCAACGGATAGAAGCAATAAAACGCTTATAATAAATAGTGATTATTATTTCCGTTGTATTGAAGGACGTGACACCGAGGCAGGATGTCATCGGGATCCTCACACCAAATGAACACTCGCGACTTCTCGGAAGAGATATTTCGGCAACGCACAACAAACCGTTCCACGAACCGCTGTTAATTTTCATATAAAATATATTACATTATGCTAATCGTGTACTACATTTTGGCGTACTTCAACCAGACAAGCTGTCTAGCCTGAAAAATGCGAGTACAATCCTGCTCACAAAGCGTGAGGTGTGACCAAAGAGAGCGCTGCAAAAAAGTAAGCAATTTATGGTGACTACTCACATTCTCACGTAAGTAGAACTATTTTTATGGGATTTATTGTCAGATTATAGTTGATATTAAGTTTTTTCTCGCGACATTATACATGAGAAAAATAAAAGTTAATTTGGGTAACACCACTATTTATTCATATTTAAGACTCGAACCTTGTATCGCTTGTACTTAAGCTTCATAAGGGCTGATTAGACTGGTGTACAAGGTGACACAAAACTCTAATAATGAGGATTTGCTCGACGTTCACATTTGAATTAAATCTGACGAATTCTGAACACGGATATATCCATTTATATTTAAGATTAATAAAATCAGTAATACCTTACCCTTAAAATATTTTACGTACAACGGGTCGAAACATTTATAGGTAACTCGTTTTTTAAATTAGCGGTAAGCATCAGATTTTTTTCAAGACGATGAATTAGTAACTTCCCGAGGTATTTCATTTAGAAACATCTAAGATTTTAATAGTACGTTTATCAGAATGAATTAAAATAAACTTCACGGAAAAATTCATTTTCTAGGCCTGCTACGCCAAATTCGACCGTAAGTACGTCCATTTCGCCGGGCCGCGCGCTGAATATTTTGTACACACGCCTTCTTCACTTGCGCCATTAAGATTCCCACTTTATTTTAGTTAAAAAGAATAATATTTGAAGAAAAATGGATTTGATAATGAACCGAATTTTATATGAATTCGTACCCAATGTCTTTACAAGCAATCCATAAGTGTGTTAATTATTTTAGGATCCTGTGCATTTTAGAATTTTATTTTTTGTGCTCGTATGAGACTATCGTATCCCCAATCGGGACATGTCGTGTTATTATATGCTATTATTATTTCAAATAAATAAGAACAAAAAAATATTCGACTTAAATTTACTTGCGCACGCCGGGATTTAAAACCGCGACCATAACCACGGAGGCCGTCATCGAGTAAGCCGGATGAGACTATTTTGTATGGATGCACATACATCGGTGTATAAAATGTACTGGATTCAATGAATTCCAGATTCGGTATACTGAAAGCATTAATGAAAAGTAGCTAATTCAGGATGCCGGTCATCTCCGGAGCTGCACAGACGAGGTCATCACCGACTGTTTCGTTCATATTTGTCGTTTACACATCCGGTCCATGGGGGCGGCCTTCCAAACGCACTGGAAATACGCGCAGCACACGGACAGCTGAGCAAGACAGGTATAAATGAAGTGAGCCTTTGTTAATCTGGCTCAAAAAACATATAGATACAAGCTATTGACCGGTAAATATAATTTTGGACAAATCGATGGAAATCAACGAGCGATGAATCTATATGCATGATTCGGAGCGAATGCTAAGTTATGTCAAAATTCGTTGGATACGAACAATTGAGAATTGAGGAAACGATGGTTAATACACAGACGAGAGTTAGGGTAGCTTAAAAGTTATCTGAATTGAAAAGGGATATCGACTAAAAATTGAGACTAATTCTATGATAATAACATTTACAGGCTATTATGGGACGTACTTGTCATAGTTAAACCAATCATTACTGACATTATTTTGAGTAAAAAATGTTAACTAAAATTTTGTACTCGGTGACGTATGACGGTGATGTTTACTATTTTTTTTATTTTTCAAGCACTGGACATTTGGGGTCGGGGTGAGGGGTTGGGTGGTTACTCGGCTGTGTGACCAGTGATGACATGTTGAAGAATTCCCTGTATAGTAGCGACCGGTCGGTGGCTGAGTTGACATCGCGTTTGGGTCCCAGGCGTAGTGTTTTCAATTCCTCGGCTGGTCCTTAAAGTCTTCCATCACAACACAAGCAACATTTTTCGCTTAATGTGGTGGTAGTAGGAGATTTTCAAATATCTTCAGGTTATTCGTAACCCGGGAATGTTAGTATTTCTTAAAAAAAAAAAAAAAGAAAAGTAGTTACCCATTTGACGATGGTTTACTCGTTAAAATTATAATGGTTAACTATGAGAATAAAGTGTAAAGAACTAATTGTACTTAATATTAGTCACACAGAAGGAAAAATAGGATACAATAACTTTATAAACTGGAAAATTAGCTAAATTTTTATAAATTTCATGAATTTTTCACAACTTTACCAAATTTTAAAAACTCATCGTTATTCTGTCATTCCATACAGATAAGACATATTTGTTTTTATTATAGCAACCTGCCGGAAAAAAAGGTTCCTGAACAGCCAATGAGTTGCATGAACCGGAACGCCGTTCCGGTTTGCCCCTTATAAATCAAAGCATTAAACGAGTTACTTCACATTATTGCTTTAGATAGAGCAACATCTGTGAATGAATAAATGGTTCTAGTTAACGGAGGTCCGAAAAATAACAATATTAAAATAAATATTAATTTCTCAGGGCTCAAGGGGAGAAATGCACCGGGACGACAGCGTTAGAACATGATCGCAAAATGTGATGTATTTTTAGCACAAAAATAAGGAGTAAATGATGGCACCGACCAAAGTCTGCAAGGAAACTCGACCATTCCCCAAAAGGCTAATAAAACAGTGTGGTCACTAAAACCAATTCAATCAATACTTTCACTCTTTTGCAGAAATCGCTGAATTTTGCATCGAGCTTTTCTTCAGCTTGTGGTATCAGTCACCAGTCAAGGAACAGAAAAAGCTCCGTCTAGGTGATTGAGCTTCAGCTGTTTTCAAAATAAAAATAAGAACGAGGAAAATAACATTACTAATAAAAACGGCAGATAACACATTCAGAGCAAGTTTGGGACGGAGTAATTGAATGAGACCTTTTTGCGATTTGCTTGATTTGTTGGAAATTTTATAGCGCAAACGCATTCCTTGGCAAACAGCGGATGGGGTACTTCCTGTAGGAATGATAATTTGCACTTAAATATCAAGGACAGTATCAAGGACTTGATTGATGTAAGTAGTAAAACAGATCATGGATGATTTATATTTTATTAAAAAGCAAAAATTGGATTACACCATCAATGACTTTGATATATTTTTGACGAATAGAAATGAAATCCCGTAAGATAATTTAAAAGTTTCAGTCATTTTTAAAGCCCAATTCGATTATCCGATAAAATGTTATCTAATTTCAGATGCGTAATAAAGAAAAATCCTTGAGTCGAGAGTAGGTAAAGATTATTTATATCGTAGCAAATTACTACGCATTGTCACTGAACAACCATGGGCACTCAAAAACCGCAAAAAATCATAAAATTCGCTAATATAACATTTTTTATTTTTTTTTAAATATTTTTATTTATTTTATAAAATACAGTATAATGTTTAAATTTACATAGTAAGAACATATTTCAATAAAAATTAAAACGTTTACCTTTACAAGAGTCTAAAACTCGTGTGTAAAGGGAAAATAATTGTATTTTAAAACATTATTGTATTACAATAACTGTGAGTATCATGAAAATACAGACAATCACTCAAAGACCAAAGAAAACCACATCATTGCCAAATATTGCAGAGAAATACTGAGAATCCAGAAAGACACTTACTCGAAGAAATAATCCCACAATCTGGATAATCTCGCATTTAGCAATCAATCGTAAAAGCCACGATTGATAAGGCATCAAAATGTAACAAAACAACACAGAGAGAGTGCTCGATCTCCATCCCAGGCAACAGTAAGAAGTAAGAAGTAGGAACTGGGATTTAGCGCGGTTCCCACACCGGCAGATTTCTCAGACCGATAATTAAGAAGGATCGTAAAAAATCTTTTAAAATAATGCACGATGCAAATTGACTTTGCAAATTCGCAACGCTGGCAAGAACAATGTGCGGTTTTCACGGAGCATCCTTTGCGAAACGAACCCGACTTATCGTTAAATCCACCTTAACCCTACGAACGCCAATACGACACTTGGCGAGAACGAGAGAAAAACCACCATACTATTGAAAATAGGCGATACTATTGCGACTACCTGCACGACGAAGGAGTGTTAGGAGGTCTTCACAGAAAAAAATGACATTGCTAATTTATTAAGGCTCTTTTCAGATTATTGGTAATTTCGGTTAAAAACGGGATAGCAGGCCTCACGAATGAATTAACAGGTTTCCAGATAAACTTTTAGTAAATTACTAATAATCATGATTTCGGAACACGTGTTCGTGAAAATCAGAATATATTGTTACATTACAATGAAAATTATTAGTATCGTCACGATATATTTATCATGGCGAATCGATAAAACATTCTTAAATTGATGCTTTATAAGACCTGTTAATTTATAGTGAGGGCACAAATCGATTTCTCTCAGTGGGAGCTTAGATGGTTGGACGATGCAAGGCTAACACCGTAACCTTAGATATAAGAAAAATCTATCCATTCTGAAAGAGTTAGACATCTAAAATATGCTGCTTACAGTATATGATACTGGGGACCCTTGAGAACTCGGCTCAAAGCAAGCACATCGTAACTGACACAGTGAAGATCACAGAAGCGTTGGATTAATCATGTTTCTTAAGCGTCTGGAGAGGGTGTCCGCGACTTTGCATTCTGCATGCAGCGCAGGAGTTTGGTGACTGGCTGGACAGTAGGTTTACGATACCTGCAATAGTATGAATGAAACCAAATAATGTCTGTCCATTTTGGTCGAAAAGCGATCGTTGTTGGCAGTTACCACCGCCCATTACAAGAACGACGATATATCGTTTAGTGGCATCCAGAGGGTTAAATTCATGTTAACTCGTTTGACCGTCAATGTATTAGCCCGATGATATTGCTTATTGGATAATTACCCCGCGAACACTCTACAGCCAGTCAATACACTGATTCACGCGATAATTTGAATTCATTAGGTTCCTTGAAAGCAGCTTTTAGCCGTGGTTGCGTTTTGTTTTCTCGATTTCATTACACTGTCGAGTGGATATTAAATATTATAGTTTATCGGCAGGTCGAGATATACTTCAGCTAAAAACAAATACATTGTGTGGAGATTTATAATTAGAATATTTTGCATATTGGAAAATATTAAATTTACAGGCGTAGAAAATAGAAGAATCTAAACAGTAGTTTGAACAGCCTAAAGCTGGCGGAAACTACAAGTATCCTTTATTTAGGGGATTTTGTTGGTCTGAAGGTGGAAAGATGGTGAAAGAAGGTGAATGAAGTGGGGGAAGAGTAGAGTAGGAAAGCATTTGGTTACTTAAATATAGTAGCACTTAAACATAGTTACCTGAAGCTATTTTAATAAAGGTTTTGAATTCTGAATTGTTGTCTTTCACCAGGGATATAATAAGCATATTTTTCACATTGGAATTTCTACAGGACGAATTCAACCAAGTTGCTTTTAGTATACGAGTAAAAGCACGCTAAATGCACCTGTCCTTAAAAAAGTACAGTAATTTTCCATCTAACAGATTGTATACCTGAAAAGACAGCATTTTTGGCACTTTTTTAACATTAGCTTCACACAGGAGACCGTGAGGAAAACAACTTCCCTCAGGGCCTATGTCATCTTTGGATTTGCTGTTTGGTGAACTTTTAAAGGAAAAGAAGGAGGGGAAGTTCTAGGAAGGAACACTATTATGAGAGGTGGGTAGGAATCTGGAGTCAGTGTGTCCAGGAGTGACGGGCGTATGAATTCATCCCTCCTACTGCGGTGGAAGGCGATGAGTCGAGAGAGTCCTGCTGGGGGTAAAAAGATTTCACTCAACCAGTCTCTCTAAATCTGATCGGCACACAATAGGTAGGCAGACGAATCCGCCGCCAAGACCTAGACAATTCTCACCCCCAAGGACTAGGGCACCCCTGCTAAGCCACCAAACGTAGCAAGCCGCTTGAGGTGACCTATGGCACAGGTGTTGGTTATCCAATAAATGGTTCCCGGAGAAATTGGTGTATGAATTAATAAACTTACGTATTAAGCGAATGACAATGAAGAGTTTAGGTTAGGTTAGGTTTGGTACTTTACTTAACCAAACTAAACCTAAAGAAAGCTTTCCGAGATGGACAAGTTAGGTGGTAGATACAACCTCACCTGACGAAAACCGTTCAAAATGATTTCGGAAAATACGCAAGCGCCAAAATTAAGCATTATTTTTCACAAGCAAGCAAAAGGTGTGCATTGGACACAGGTATGCAGGCGCCAAGCGAAGTCGGTATGTGAACTACGCGGATCTTGTCTCACGTTTATAAATTCTACGTAGGCCGGGCCGCGTGTCAACAGACAGAGACGGAGACGGGACGGGTCGGGAGCCATCAGCCAGCGGCCCGCAGAGTCTGCGGTTCATTGGCCATCGGGGAGGGCGTGGGCGGGCCGCCGCGAGAGCCAAGGACGCCGAACGGCGGCCGGGCGGGATCCGGTAAGCTGCTGCTAGTCTTGGTGTGCGCTACGTCGTTTTGTGCAGGGGACCAAACAGATCAGAAGAGAATGAATTTTAGAACACTTTACAAAGAAAAATCGCTTTGAAGGGCAACTACAGTCAAGTGGTTCTTAACCCTAGATTAGACTATCTTCGTCAAAATGACGAGCATCAAATGCAAATCCACCCGTCTCTTTTAAATACTTCTACCGAGAGTACTTATTGCCGCCACATGTCAAATTAGTGGCCGCTAGACTCGTGCGCATGGCGGTTGTATTTGGTCGGTAAGTTCTTTTGTTTTTGAGATACGACTACTCATCATTTTGTCGAATGTATAGTATAATGGTTTTATGTGGTTTTGATAGTTTTGTCCAGCATGCGCAAAAAACATAAAAGTAATTCGATTGTCATCTTCGATTTATATCTTTCTCTTAACGATGTCAAAGAAAAAGGGTAATTTTTATCAATTGTTGTTGTATTTTAGTGTTAAACTTGAATAAAGATACATATTTGTTACCACGACGTTTAATTTTAATCGTATCATTCCATATTTTTCAATTTAAAATACAAATAATAAAGACATAATTAAAAATAGAACTTCAAAAATGTTCGTCATAAAGACTAATGGTTAGCTAATTGAGGTTCAATAAATAACAAGGTTAGCCATCAAGGGTTAAAGTGAATGCTGTAGAGATCCATGGAGGCGTTGAATTGCAGGAATGGGATTGGGAGGGATATAAGAAAACGTAAGAAAAACATTTTCTTCACTTACTTAACGGTTTATGCTACTTATCGTTAAATCCACCTTAACCCTACGAACGTAAAGACGATACAAGAACGTAAGAAATACTACTACAGTACAGTGTTTCAGAGGTGAATCATACACAGCATCGAAAATATCTCTCTCATTTTGATAACTTTGCAAAAGAACATCTATTTAAACCAAATATTTTGAAGGTTTGATTAATGCGACATTGTATAACTGTAGGTACTCACACTTAAAATGTTGATAAAATCTATTCAGCACTCTCGTCTCTCCCTTATACCTTCAAGCGACACTAAAGTGTGCTGTTTCTCCCACATGGTAATTTAAAAAATATGTACCGCACAAGATATCCAACTGCTCCTAAACGTCTGGAGAAAGTGAGAAAATGTCATTCCCAACTGGGGTATATTGCGAGGCAAACAGAAGTGTGGAGGGGAAGGAGATGGTGAGGAGGAAGCTGAAGAAGCATCTGGCTATTCAGATCTGGTCACCATACACGGTTAAAACCATTTAAAACAACGTTTCAATTCTAAATGGTGGTCTTTAACCGGGGCGAAACTGAAAGTATCTACTACTGGAACCACACTGGAACGTGCCGCAAATGTATAATTTATTACGAATTTTTTTTTTTTTCATGTGACACCTCACAAGAGTGTCCCTGCCTATGCAGTGTACAGACAGGGGAACTATGTCACCACCCAGTTGGGCGGCGTTGTAAGGCGGAATAAGGTAGGGGCTGTAGGAAGGGATTTGTTAATGCGGGCCTTGAAGAGGCTCCGATTATAGGAGGGAGGAAAAACAGATGCCGGTAGCTCGTTCCACATACGAGCCGACTTACACAAAAACGAGTCGTAAAAACGGCCCGTTCTCATGAAGCCAACGTCAACCGTGAACGGGTGTTCAGTTCGTGTCCGTCGAGTTTCGCGCACGTGCACCGATGCATCAGGAATCAATGCTGCTAGCTCCTTGGAGCAGGCTCCATTGAAATACCCGTAGAACAGACACAGCATGCCTACATTGCGTCTATGCATTAGAGAAGGCAATCGGTCTGTTAACAACGGATTGTCAATCAGACGGATCGCTCTCCTTTGCACAGATTCAAGCAGGTTTATTAAGTATTTTGGGGCACCAGCCCAAAGGTGACATAATAATACAAATTAATCAAATACAATTTACTTGCGCACCCCGGGATTTGAACCCGCGTTTTCCGGATTCGTTGGCAAGAATCGTAACCACTTAATACTCAACCACTGCTATAGGCTATTCTAAAATTATTGAGTTTCCGGAAATTACAATAAGTACCTAGCTAATGGTTTTTGCAACTAGACGCAACTAAGTTTGCTTTTTGTTTTAAAATTTATCGGTATTTACTTTACTTGAAATCAATCAGAAGCGTAGGAATTTATTAATCTCAAGGATAAATATAATGACACCGTAAAGTTTTTATGGATTTTTTTACTTGCGTCGGTATACTTCTGGGCCTCTAGTATGCTAATCAGAGACATTTGTTCGAATTAGTTTGATTTAAATGTTCACTTTTTCACTTGGAAGACAGCCGCTAAATTAATGGAACGCCCATGTCAAAAATGTAGGTTTTCGGTGACCATGATTGAAGGAAATATTACACTTTAAAAAAATAAACATACAAAAATATTACCGAAAATTTGTAATATACATAATACAATCGTATTCTTGAACCTTAGCGACATGAATTAATATTTTGAAACGTAAAAAAATAGCAGATAACATCTTAACACCTTAAACCCAAGAGCAATTTTGGGAGATATTTCTCCCACCCGTCGAGTATTTTTGGAACATATTTCTCATAGCCTAACACGGACTCATAAAAGTCATTCAATGATTACGGTGAGATATATGATTTAAACAGTATTAGATGGAGAGAAAACCAAGTATTGTATTTGCATTCAAAAGTTTACCATAGACGCTCCCGAAAAATATGAATTAATTCTATGAACTTATTTTCGGCAGTTTTATTAGGTTTGCAATTTTTAAACAAATATTTTATTTAAAACGAAAAAAGTGAGTGACTAAAGTGTATACGTTGTAAGTGGTAAATAAAGTGTATTCGTTAAAAACCATCAGTAAGCGACTTTAAATACTATATCGTTCAAAATTTTAATAATTTCAATTGCATTTGTAGATTTGTAATTCTAAAATCTGAAAGAGTCTTTCATCTGATTTAAATCAGGTGAAAAATCAGCGATTTTATCTAGAATCTAACGTCATGCGAAATTATCTCCCGTGCAATCCATGTTTTGACATATATGACAGAGAAGATATAGCTTTTGATAAATACATTGCTAAAGGGTGAAAAGTGTTAATAAATCAAGTAGGTACCTATGTACTGAAATCCACTATGATGATAGGTACTGATGTAATCTAGGCTTACTCATCCAACTTCCGTAAGGCTTGCTTATTCATAACTCATTAAAATCGAAATAAAAGACATTAACTGCCAATGACAAAATAGATTCAACGACATGTTTTCCATACACGGCGCGGTGATTGAAGGAACGTCTTCAAACGTACCAGCGATCATTGCGAGCTGCCAAAAAGGCGAGGAGAGAATGTGTATATATTTCGATAAGTAATAAAGTAATAAGTAATAACGTTACGTCTTCCTAATGGTTTGGGCATACGGGGCATGCGGAACGTCGACCTGGCCAAATAAACAATACAGGCGTGGGATCTGGCGGGGGTGGCTGAACCGTTGGAACTCGTGAACTTTGCCGAGGCGCACGAATACTCAGCGCTCATGCCACCAAACGTAACACTTCTAATGTTTTGGTTTTTGGTTGGGTGATTGTTGTGTCGCCAAGTGATTGGAAGAAGGAGCCAAGATGCCAGAGGAAGGCATGGAACGATATATTGAATGCAATGCTTGAGCCAGGTCATGTCAAGAGTTGATATAACATAAGAGTGTGTATGAGAATGAATTCTTGTAGTGTCTCGCAACATCCTACTAGCCTGACACATGCCAATGTTTTGGCATTTTATTGGGTGACTGTTATATCGCCAAGTGAATAGAAGCAGCCAATATACCAAAGAAAGACATAGAACGTTAGAGTGAATTAACTACGTCAGCCAGCTAATGTCAAAAGTTGATATAACATAAGAGTGTGTGTGAGAACGAATCAAGGAGTTGTGCCAAAACAGAGTTGTATGGACTTTCTTGAAGAGCCTCGCATTATGCCACTAACCTGACACTTATAACATTTTGGTTTTTGGTTAGGCTATTGTTATGTTGCCAAGTGAATGAAAGAAGGAGTCAATAATATGTCAGAGGAAGACATATAACGATATAGTGAATGAAATGCTTAAGCCAGGTCATGGCAAGAGTTGGTATAACATAAGGGTGTGTGTGAGAATGAGTCAAGGAGTTTGTGCCAAAACAGAATTGTTTGGACTTTTTTGTAGAGTCTCGCATCATGCCATTTACCTGACACATCTAATGTTTTGGCACTTGGTTGGGTGATTGTTATGTCGCCAAATGACAATTAATGGAAAAAAGTCAGGGACGCCCAAAATTATGAAAGACCAATAAAAGTGAAATGAACAACAACATAAATAACAGTGGCTTGGACGGTTCAAATATGTAAAGTGAATGGGAAGATAATGGTGTATCAGGAAATATATTAGGAACAAGTGAATGGAAAAAGTTAGGGATGCCTGAGAAATACATGTTTAGAGCAAGAAAAAAATCAGTATGCATAAGAGTTTGTACGATTGTGAATGAAGTTGTGCAAGAAAATTCCGAGCACACGAAATAGAATCTCTTTAAACGCTTTGTCCGGGAGGGGAACACAAATTTACGATACATTGGTAAAAGACGTTTCTAAAAAAAGAAAGGCACTGTACACATTTTCTTTGATCACCAATCCATATAATGTTATGCAAAAGAACTCGTAATACGAAAAACAAAAACATGCCTCAATCGTTTGAAACGCCACGCGAGGTTCTTTTAACGTAATATGCATGATGAGCTTATTTCCAATCAACAGTTATGATCTTGCATCAACTACATGTCTCACATGATTTTTCATGATGTGAAAGGCAATTAATATTGTTAACTCGAATTTAATCCAAGTACAAGAACGAAAACGATTGTTGTTCTTCACAATTTCCCAGCGCAATATCAATAGTAGGATTTTAGAGAAAAAACACTAATCCAACATTGAGTAGGTAGTTATTTAGTAGTTTCATTGTGTGGGAAAAGTGGGTGGTATTCGGTGGTTGCGGACAATGAGTGCATGACTTGCGCAATACCGCTCACTGGATGGCTGAGATATTCACCTCATACAATGGGCAAGGAAAGTCAACAGCCAGGACCCGAACCGTGACCAGGTTGCGATGGACTGATTCCTCAAATCTTGGGAATCCATTGCTAATGTTCCGATCGTTCCGTGGAATGCAGTCACAGGTGACCGCGAGGCTTACAACTTACATGCATTCTAGTACGTGAAAGGAAGGAATTTCTGCGTTCCAGCAAAACCTGTGGATACCATAGGCGGGCGGTCATCATTATTTTATTATATCATTTGTATTAAATAAATTTGGGTAAGTACATTTAAAATAGAATTTTCCTTTAGTTTTTACTACTCTAGAAAGCGTTAACTTGTGGTCGGAAGAGGGGTGTTCAGTACATTATTGTAGTTATTTATCAGTAATTATTAATATTGTAGTTACATTTATTATGAGCAGTTAGTACGTTCCAGTGAGAAAGTACTTTTTATATGTATGGTAAATGCAATCAAGAATGTGGAGATGTAAACAAAAGTATAAATGTTTAGATACATCATAACTACTAATTAGTAGTAATATTGTAAATATTTTGGAAAGTTCAATGATTGGATTTCATGTCATTAATGTTTTCATTTTCTCATTATTAATCATGTTATGAGATACATCTGATATTGTTTATCAAAAACAGGTTAAAAATATATTATTGAAAACAAAAGAGAGAAACGTTGGTATATGATCAAAAATTCAAATCAAAACTGACTTGACACATTATTAAGTTATTTATTTATTTATTCACGCCATGAAGGCTTTTACACGTATACAATAATGAGTGTTTATATTATCTGCAGTGTAAGGATCTGATTCAATCCAATAAATATTATGTGATAGACGATAACTTTTTTGTACCTGCATTAACGAATCTGAATTATGGACAAATCGTTGTTTATGTAAACAAAAAGGTTTTTTTTTTTACATTTACCCCACAAAGGAGGCCCTGAGGAAAATATTTTTCCTCGGGGCCTATGTCATCTTTTGGGATGCTGTGTGGAGGGTATTTTTTAGGGAGTTCTGGAAAGGTAAAGAGTATGAGGGTTGGGTAGGAATCTAGGGATCAGTGTGTCCAGGATTATCGAACATATGAATATATCCTTCCCACTGCGGTGCAAGGCGAAGTGTCTCCCAAACCAGTCTCTCCCGATCTGGCACACCACGCATTTGGTGGGCAGGCACATCCTGAACACATCTCACCCGATGATCCACCAAAAGTAGCAAACCGCTTGGGGTGACCTATTGCAGAGGTCTATATAGTTAGCGGTTAGCTAGTTAATGGTTAGCGTAATGAAATGGTAATTAGAAATTTTAGTTCGAAGTGTCACCCACTCAAGCGGAAAATGGCGCTAGTGTTAAAAATTATGCAAATACATTTGTATGACTTAGTTGCAAAGTAAAATTTCTTAGCATATGCCCTAAAATTATTAATAATCCTATACTTATTTTATACGGAGATACGAGTTATTTTCATAAAAAATATATATTTAAAATAAGATGTTTAGTCATGTTCTCCCTAAAACGGTTATGCACTAACATATTACGGAAAAGATTACAAATTTAAGATACATGAAAGTATAAAAAGGTCTTGGGGGCAGTTTTACTATTTTGTGACATACGTTACAAGATGATAATTGTTGAACTGTCTGTAAGTGACGTTGAAAACGTCAATGGTCGATGCAGAATCGTCACGCAGTTCAGTCACTCTGTTGATTGGCGCACGTCACTGGTAAATACGTAGCTATGTGTCTTTGGGAGTTGAATTGAAATAATGTAGCTGATCGTTTCGTACTACGCCTTCTGATTTAGGCTATTACGTAATAATAATTATAAACTGCATTCAATAAGAGCAAATGAGTGCGCGAGTTCAATATATGGGCGATGCAATAATTCCTAATTCTATGACAATACGTCAGCTTTAGAACGGTTGTCATTAATTGGGATTTTGATTCAGTAAATTGAAAGGCTGATGTAGTACGAGATTTGTACTCCTATTATGCCAATAGATCAGATATGCAATAAAGAGACAATCGATTGTTTAAAACAAAGACGTATGCATAAAACATACAACTCCATTGTCCGCCATATTGTGTCGGCAAGCTAGGCAAGTGAAATCAAACAAAAATCAAAATGTCACTGACACCTACTTTGATCAGAAAAAAGCTAAGGTCGCCCACTCGACCGCGTTAAAAAAGGCCGCAAAAAATATAGTTGCAGTAAATTAAATTCGTTTGAAATATGAGACGAAAAAATGTACACACAAAACGAGATGTTAGAATAAGGAGTAGTGCGCGGGAGGTATTGCGCAACGCCAACCTGCCCACGTGCAAACAAACTAACGTAACATAATAAACATCCCAAATCGTAATCGGCTGAGGAATCTCCTTAACAGCCTTCGCGGCTACAGGCATTTATTTGACCATTTCTCACAAGCTTTGGCTAACAAACTACCAAAGCTTTCAATCGGAATGCACCCGGAGATATCAAGGCCACAATACGATAAACCTAAGGAGCCAATGTCTAGATTGGACCGTGCCAAACCAAAAATGCTTTCTGCCCACAGCAAAAATTTTGGCGCCTGGAACCGATTGAGGTCCATTGCTTTTGGTTACGGCCCCTAAATAGAACTTAATTTATAACAAAATATCAAAACTCATACTTATTCAAGCTATCATTATGCAAATATCAATAGTATTATTTACTGTCTCGTTAGAATTCTGCACGCAGTAAACGTTTTTGTCTGTGAATTGCTCCATCAATTACCCGTAGATTTTTTCCGACGGTGAGGCTGTATTTGTATTGAAATGCCAAATATGTCAAGTTTTTGTCTCGCGGTGTTTGCAATACGAGATTGATAACTTTATTGGAGCAAAACCTGGCATTCTTGATTGAATTTCCATTAGCCCTTTCATTACCAGAAATCTGTTCAGTCAATCATATTTTTTGAAAATTTGTAAACTTTTATTTGAATAAACCAAAAGTGACTTCTCTTCTCTCAGCGTGAATAGATTGATTAGATCCGTAGAGCTAATAATATACGAAGCTAAGTCGTCTTTTAGTTTCAGGGAAAGAGAAGGAGATCTGGTGACAAAAAGAAAGAGTCTTCGGAAGTGGAGTAACATCATCAATGAGCTCTAAAACATCTGATTTCGAGAGGCGCAAATATATCAACTTTCTCAGGTCTAGACATTATTTTAATTTAAGAAGCTAGCACGTAAAATGTTTCCTTAAAAATGTTTTCTTACATTTACCGACTTGTAATAAACAAAATATGGAACTGTTTATTAAAATAATCATTTTTCATTGGGATTCCGAGAAATGAGACTGGTCGTGAAAGGGTGATGGCTAACTTGGTTTAGATCTTGTGGGTTGCGGTTAAATTTGTCTTTTTGTCATAGTAAATATATGAAATATTTGAAATGTAAATCCTATTGTGGTTGAAATATATTGCATTTCATTTCTCATTATACGATATTTTTTTAGCCAACCTAAAACATGGTTGAAACAAAGTTTCATTACAAACATAAAATTAGCAAAATTTATGGAAAATGACGTCCGAAATACACTCGTAATTACAGGGAAAAAACTCGTTCGCAATACGAGTGGTTTAAATCCGGTAAATATTCTGGCAACTTTACTTTTCTGAGTGGATCTACGTTCTACGTGACTACTTAGTACATCAACAGAGGTGATAGATATGTAACGCACTTCGGCTATGAAAATCCGAAAATATCCGTAAAAGCATGTCAAGTAGCACGTACAGTACGGAAAGATGATGAGGAATGGTCGAGGAAGAAGCACTGTTGTGAAAAACACTGCAAACAAGATTAAAACAATTATATTAATAAAGAAAAACTTTCCTAATATAATAATAATCGAGTACCGATGTGGAATTCAATTTTGAATCAGTATGTTGTGCTATGGGTAATTTAGTAGTATGGATAATAAGAAGAAATCATAAATATATTAAATGGTGGTTTTTTTTCATAAATAAATATATTAAATGGTATTTTTATGTCAGTTGAGTGGTTTCGGTTTCAGTCTGAATTTGGTGTATATTATCTATTTTTGATCACACAGTGTTTTATATTCAGCTTTTTATTGGAAATTTAATTGTTATAATATTGTTGTGAGTTTTGAATGAGAGTGGGATTTTGTTGAAGAGTTCAGTCCCATAGTATACCAAGATTTAGCAATATTGTATTTGTAGTTGTTTTAGAACTGAACAAAAAAAACTGACACGATAATTGCATCCCATAAATGTGTAGTTTATGCTCATTACACTAAAGCGTGTTTTTTTTAGATGAAAATTAAGACCGGTTCGAAAAAGCTTGACAGAGCAGCTTTTCAGTGAACGTCTTTTTTTACACAATCTCGCGAAATGAAAAAAAATGACAGTGGCTACGCGACAGTCCAGTATTGACTGCAATGGGTATACGGAAATAGCCCGGCCATCGAAGTAGCAGTCTGTTGTCCAAGAGCAGTGTCTAAATTGGCGACAAAGGCAAAAATACCGCGGGCGGTAGACAGCTGCTAGACGCCTCGCCCGTGCACGCTTTTAGCCGGGACGCCCCGACTGCAAAGGGGTCGGGAACGAGAACTATCAATGGAAGCAACAATAATTTTTGAAAAAACTAATTTAAAAAAAATACTGAATTCGGTTGTGATTCTCTCTGTAATTCCGGTTCAATGAACTCTAGAACTTGGATTTGCACTGAATTTAAGTGTTTTGTGAATTTTGTGCTCAACGCTTTCGTGCCAGACTGTTGTAATTTGTTCTCCTATATCGTCACATTTTAAATATTCGGGAAATTGAAATGCTTTTTTTGAAAAAATCAACTTATTTTTTATCAGTGAGTTTAAGAATTTGTGGTCAAATGTTGTCTTCCCCTGCGACCCGTCACCTTTTTACTAGCCGATTCTTTCTGGAAGCATTGTAAATCCGGCGCCCCCCAGTGCAGTAAACACGTCGCGTCGCCGCTGCATTCCGGCGCCCATGCGTTCACTCCCGTTTTCAGGATCGCAAAAATCTGCCGTGTGAATGCGCCCTAACCTTCGTATACCTATGCGTTATTTATCGTGCAATATACTTATACTGTACGAAAATCGGTACTAAAATAATATAACACGTCCTTTTTTTCATCCAGAATCCTTAGGAATAGACAAACTGGGCGAACAAAAAGCATTGAAACAACTAGTATTAGGCTTTTGTGGGATCAAATTGTAGAATCAATAACTGAACAGCAAATGGATCTTTATTTATTTCCTGAATTGTTCAGTTTTATCTAATACTAGCCGACGTGTACCTGGCTTTGCTGGGGGTTATCCTTAAGATAATATACAATTCCGTAGTACATTATTTTGATGTATCTCATAAGGTTTAGACAGCGTTAGCAATGGAGTGCCCGAACATATATTTTACGACTCTATTATAAAACATCAACTTTCCTCCACTTTCTATAAACATAATATGCACGTATTATATATGTAAACCTTCCGGAAGAAATTATCTAAATGATAGTGAAAACCATATCAAAATCCGGTGCGTAGTTTAGAATAACTAAGCGCACAAACAGATGCGTATAGCGACTTTATTTTCTACTACAGGGTTTTCCAATAAGAGGTGTTATTTTGATATTCAATCGTAAAAGATCAATGGTTTCATTGTTTGTGTGGCACGTAGCGCTGTCTTGTTGAAAGTAAACGTTGTCCAGATCAATACTATCAAATTCCGGCCATAAAAAATCATTAATCATCTCTCGATAGCGCAATCCATTCACCGTAACTGTTGCTCCAGCCTCATTTTCGAAAAAGTAAGGTCCAATGACACCGCCGAACCGCACCAAACAGTCACACGTTGAGAATAGAGAGGCTTTTCAACAATAACTCTTGGGTTTTCCGAGCCCCAGATGCGACAATTTTGCTTGTTGAAGAAGCCACCGAGTTGGAAATGGGCCACATCACTCAAGATGATTTGCATTTGATTCACTTAAGTGCATTTTAATAATTTCAATGCGTTGTTGAAGCGTGTATCGTTCCAGTTTTATTAATGGCGTAGTTTCTACTTGTCAAATGACAGCTTCAAAAGTAACATCTACCGAAATAGCGGGCTATTCAAAATAACACCTCTTATTGGAGTAAACCCTGTATTTAGAGATTTCATTGCATGCTGTGAATTATCTTCACTATTTATTATTTTAATAATTATTATTTTGTAATAATAGAGAATTTTAAATGTATAAAGTTAATTGTTGACTTGGATAATAATAAAATTAGATAGCTATATTTTATCGCATTCAAATGGCGTTAACGCAACATAGAAATTGAGGAAATCGTAAATAAATACATTCCGGACAAAAACGTTTTACAATTAAAATTTAAACGACCAAGTAAAATCACCACCGTTACGGCGATTGCGATAGAATCTGAATTAAAATATGTAGATTCATATTACCTACAGAATTTTTTTTTGAACTTACTAACTTAAAATATTGAAAAATTTTGACGAATGAATTGACATGTTTCCTAATAAACTATCAGTAAAACACGAATGTGTTATGGCGATGTCGGTACACGTGTTGATAAAAATTCGAATATTTCATAATTTTTTACTATAAGGAAAAACGCAGTTGCATAAATACGTGTTCCGATGTATTATGAATATACTAAAATTTTATTAGGAAACGGCATGCATTCCCGTTTTTAATTATAATAATAATCTACGTTGCGTAGTTTCCATCACGATAGAGTTCAATCACAATGGAATTTCCATAAAATTTTACATTTTATACGTTTTTCTACAAATTTTTGTAAGGTGTGCTATCGTGACTATGAGAGATATTATGCAACGTGGCTAAAATTTTAAAATACATCTAAAAATAGTCATTTCTCTAATCAAATTACACATTACTAATAAAAGTGTTTTAAATTTAAACTGATATAAAACCATTAATGTAGGTAGATGGTTGTTTATCCACAGATATTTACTTTACATTTACTTAGTGAGAATTGCCCAGTTTAATAATATTCTTTTTTTGTGCTAACCTAACCTAACTGACTTGATTATAAATTAAAACTATTATTGTTTTCAGTATAATAATATAAAAGGCCGAAATAATAATAGATATATTATAAATTAAAACTATTATTGTTTTCAGTATAATATTATAAAAAAGCCGAAATAATAATAGCTCAAAATAATTTTATGCTCATAATTATGATTAAAAGTTATTTATGTTCAGAAAATTAAAATGACGTCACAAAGTGTATTTGCGCTTATTGAAGAAATTGTAATATAAACGTTGAAATGGTTACAACTACAATCTGAGGTACCTAACCTAAATTAACTTGACATTGCCCTAAATAAATTCCGATTGTCCAGCTTAAAACTCTAATCAAGGAGTAACATATTTAGAATGTTATAATATCTCTCAAAATGGCAAATAAATAGACAGGCCTGAAGCCTAACCGATCGATTTAACTCAATAAGTTCTGATCGGATAATTCCGATTTGTATTATTTCTCACATTAAGCTCGAAGTCATGAGTACCAGACGAAACAGAAAAAACCAGCAAGTCCAAGGTGCCTGGAACCAAACAGATGTCACGTTGGATTATAAATAACGAACATTTTGATTTCAATCGCCAGTGGTTCATTAGAGATTTACAAAATAATAAAAAACAGTACTTTATAAATTGAAACATCATGGGAAAAGTTTTTGGTCTGGTCAAGTATGGGGAAACATAAAATATCTTAAACGCTAACAATCGCAAAAAAGTGGGAATTTGCAAAGCGAAACAATTAAAACAAATAAATGGTCCATTATTTTATCAGAAGGCATTATTATTACAATCGCAGATAAATTCAGAAAAATACTTTCTAGTTTCTGCAGGAAGAGATACAATCACCTGAGATTCCAAGCCAAGTCCAGATTACGTCTGTGCAGAGGTTCCCAGGCGGCCGTTGCATTATCCACCTATTGCATTAGAGTATTATATGCAAATCTAAAGTGCATCACACACTTTCGTATCATTCGGTGAGAGAGGTCGGGGGTACTCCGAAGATATCCGGAGATAAGATCTCAGTGAAAGTGACAGACAGACAGACGTAACAGATCACCGGGTGTTTACGACATTATTGTCATTTTTTCAACGCTCAGATCGCTCGATATAATTGTTTATTTGTCGGCATTGTTATGCTATTTTGGTCGTGGGAAAATTGGCGCAATGGCTTTCTCCGCAGGGTATATTTGCATAATTTTGGATGGTTTGAAATGCCGGATATCAGCTGACACATCTGGAAATGTTACGTTGGATTACGCATGATTGATTTTTAATCTCTCAGACATTAAAAAGAAAACAAATTAGATGATCAGAGAGAAATTATTTCTCGAAAAGGGCCTACTTTCCGTTCATGAAGCTGTCCTTAAGAACTATAGATACGTTTATTCAACACAATCGTCCACCCAGTCGCAACATAATGGACATGGACATGTGACTAAAAAAAGCAACACAGTATTTTCCACTTTAAAACAGAGTCGTTGGTACAAAGAGATACACAGAGGTTAAATTAAAGAAAATCGAATATGTCTGTAGTCTTATGAAAATAATGAATGGAACATGAATTATGATTTGTGTTTGGATGTCAGTTCTTTAAGTCTTATCTCTTTCGTTTGATATATCTATGATAGGTAAGTCTATCATGGCAAATAAATAATTCACTAGACCAAAATAACCAGTGAAACTACTATTTATCTTGTGTACCACCGTTGCCGACAGGCCCAATCATTACCTTAAAAATATTAAACCATATTCTTATGAAAAATGTCATCAATGTAGACCATCGATATAATAGAGTCGATGTAAGAGGGAGGTCGCACGTGACGTCACCGATTTAGTATCTTTTGCGTTTTCATACAATAAGTTTGAGGAGGAAGAAGAATGTAGTGGAAGACGTACGTAGGACCTCTCTCAGGGACCACTATATAATTATTAACAATTTTATTAACCCTGAAGGAGATAACTTCTGGAAATTTGCATCTCACATAATTTCCTACTGACACCTAGTCATCAAGTTTGACGAAATATCATTACGTTGCCTGCCGCGAAGTTAACTGCGAGCATCGCCGAGCCAGTTCCGATTTCTTACTTGCACGCTCTGAATGCCACGGGCTGCGCCGGGCGCGCTCGACCGCCCGCCCTCACCCGATCAGTAGCGTGAGATTGACGATGATAATTATAAAATAATGAAGTTTTACTCTTTGTTGTTGTGGTGCCCCCTCTTAGCGGAGGTTGGATATCATCAGGGCGATCAAAATTTGAATAGTAATATGCTTGGTTTGTTATAACCAGTAGGCAGAAAATATGATTTTAAAAGAATGATACATCATCCCTTGTTCAAAAGCTGAACGCAAGGGTAGTTGTGAAAACCAATTTAAATAATTGTTGTCCAGGACGCTGTTTTGGAGGTGGATGTTTAAGGGTTTAATAATTTTTACAAACTTTGACATATGATTGACCGGACACGGAACACACAAAAAAATTAACAAACAGACGAAATGCAAAGACAGACGAGTCAAAACAGGACTTCGCAAGGCAGAATATTTTTGTTTTAAGTTATCTCATTAAAAACTCTTCAACGGTGAGTTCGGGCAATATGAAATCAGCACAGCTTTTTCTGTCCAAAATTTCTATGACAACATATATATTTTCATCACATTACCAGCTTTCCATGATGAGCTATGGATCCATGATAAATCAATGCAATTGTAAAAAATACACGGAGAAAAATAAGTACTGCTAATTTATTAATAATCTCTTTAAATTATTCGTAGTCTAGTTAAAAACAGGTTTGCAGGATCTTAACGAATGAATTGATGGGTTTCCTGATAAACTTTTACTAAAATACTAATGTATTATCACGATGTCGGAACACGTGTTCATAAAAATCTTAATATTTTCGCATTTCGTAATTACATATTAACAAGGCAAATGCTGATGCATGAACACGTATTCAGATGTATTAAGAATTTACTAGTTTACTAAATTTCATCAGGAAATAACCTGCAATCCCGTTTTTAACTCATTTTTCTCCGTGTAAAACGAAATACTTCAATTGTTGAAAAAAGATCGAATCTAAGACTAATAGTAACTTATAATATAATAAGTTTATCGCGCACGCCACTCTTACCCGAGAATGATAGGAGTAATAACAATGTTGAATAATAAAGTTCTACGTGTATTTTAGTAGGAACTTCCTCATACCTTTGGTGTACAGGTTAATTTATCTTTTTTTATTGTTTTCAATGCAAATTCCGCTTTCTTCGTGGCAAGGCTTTACTTTATAGCCTTTCCGTAATGGCAACATTTAAAAATAGCGAAACAAACACTAACCTGCAGAACTAACTTGCCAGTGGTTTGTGACTATACAGGGTGTCCGGGGTAAAGTGCACAAACTTCGGGAGGTGATTCTACATGATAGAACAAGAAATTTTCAAAATTTCAACGTGTTAACGTAGTTTTCAGGTACAAACGTTAAGTTTTTTTATAGAGAAAATAATATTCTTCTATGCAAAAATTTGTGGAAGATATTCGTATAAGACCACCATTCAGAAAAGAAACGTCGCTTGAAATAACTTTTGCCGCACAGACATAGGAATTAATAGACGAGAAGATAATGGCGAGGGGTAAAATCAACTGTTGAAGAACGAAGGGGGTAAGGCTGACTGTGATTCGTCAATAAATCAATCTGACAGTAAATAGGCATCTCGCATTATAATATCACCATTTAGTTCTTAAAAGTAAAATCTGCTTTTGAATGAATAGACATTTTTACATGGGAGCGCAAATTACTCGCCACGTTATGAACTAATTTGCGAAGTCCAAATTCGGCAAAGTAAGGCAGCTTCTATTTTCAGAGTCGTAGTTAGTTTCAGAGTATTTAGTTAAGACACTTTTACAAATGTTTCATAATTTACTTACCCCAGTAAACAACGATGAGCACACTTGAGAATCGCTACATTGTGATGTGATAGTATATGTTTCTAAAACTGATCCATATAATACGGTTTGAATAAGCTTAAAATAAAGTAAAATAATGCTTACTTATGGAATGTAATACGACAATTGGGTTTATTCTCTTTTTCACATCTATTTTTACAAGTTTTCATATCACAAGTCAACATTTTGCAGTGTTATTTCGTAAAATGAACCGATGATGCCTCGACCATAGTTCGCACAAGAATGATGACGTCACGTTTTCAAATTTCACTTCAGGCCATACGCGAGCACAGCCGGCTCCAATGGAACCGGTATGGGGAGTGGGGATAATACGCTTTTAATCACTTAGGGCAGGTCTACTAACATTCATATGTCTATGTTTTGCCGTGTTTGGTGATCAGATCTGAATAGGCAGGTGCTTGCCCACTATCTTCTTCCACTTTTCTTTCAACTTCACACTACCTTAATCTTCATAACATACCCCAATTGGGAATGCCACAGTTTTGTGCGTTTTCATTTAAAAATAAATAATTTTGATATGTTAGTAAGTTTTTATGAAATCAGCCTTTGCATCTGATGAAAAGGCTGGATTTATGAGCAGTATTAGTTTTAATTTGGTAGATGATGTCATCTGAGGTCCACATTGCAATTCCCGACACGGTGCAGAATTGAGGAACTTCTGTTGCCGAATTAATATCGTCACGAAAACGGTCGACACTTCGATATCGTGACGAGAGGTCAACAAATTGACGAATACATGGCGTCTAAAAATACTCAATTAAAGGATTTTTAATTCAATTCAAAAGGGCATTGTGCTCTGGTGAAAATCATCAAATAATAATGTATACAGACTACAAACAAACTATCACCCCTTATCTACGCAGATTTAGGCAGAGAGGGTGGAATGCCACACAGTCAAATTCAGAAATATCCTCATGCATACTCTTATGTAATACCGATTCTTAAAGTGACCCGATCTTTTATTTGACTAACTTAATCGTGCCATGTCTCACTGGGAGGTTTTCAACTTTTTACATCAATTTGCGCAACCCAACCTCACTCCTTTTGTTTCAATTCGCTTTAAATTTCCAATCTATCAAAGCAACAGGGTCACTTTCCGACATCCGATCGAGCTGCAACTCGGCAGATAGATTCGTTCTCGATGACAATGCATTTTATCAACTGTTGGTGGCAATCAAGTACACACACGCGCACATATGCACATATGTCATATCGGATGATATTACAGCAGTATTAATATACGAAATAAATATCAGTCCTACCCATTCTTTGAAATTGGCTACTATCCGGCCCAAGAGAAGGCGCAACATGACCGAAAATTGAAAATATATGTATTATCCACTGGAGTAATTGGTGTCATATACATATACATTTATCATAATATTTAATTAATACCATTCCTCAAAATATTAATATGAAAACATAAAAAACTGCTTACTTCGGCTTAAAGTCAATGAATCCACCTAGATTTCGCCGTTTATTGCATATTTTTAGGTTTTATAAATATGGTCAGATTATGACAAGCAATCTCTCAAAATGTTTTTGAAAAAGGGCAAAATATGCCAAAAAAATCACTTCAGTGGTTTAAAGAACATTTTTTTTACAATGATGACATACATGCAGATGTCTACATTGATACATCGCTAATAAACAATTAGATAATGTTAATGACGGCCGGCATAGTCCAGTGGTAACGCATTGGACTGCCATTCCGAAGGTCGCGGGTTCGAACCCGGCGTGCGCAAATAAATTTTATTTGATTAATTTGTGTTATTTCACAGTTAATTAATTAAAATAATATATAGTATATTTGCGGCACGTTCCAGAGTGGAAGATACTACCAGTATCGCCCTGGTGTAAGACCACCATTCAGAATTGAAACGTTGCTCCAAATGGCTTTAGCCGTGTTTAGTGACTAGATCTGAATAGCCAGGTACTTCCCCACCTTCCTCTTTCCCTTCCCCACTTACCTTCAGCCTCACAACATCCCCCAATTGGGGATGCCATAGTCTCACTGGCTCCAGACGGGAGCAGTTGGGACTCTTGTGAGGTATTCACTATAAAAAAAAAATTTAAAAAAATTAAGTGTTAATCTCAAGTGACCTACCAGGTAAGTATTGTACTGTATATTATCTCCATAAATAGTTAGTAATAACATAGATCATTGTAGAAATGTATTATAAATTTGTACAGCGCCCTTGAGGTGATTTTGCACAAAAACGGCGCTATACAAGTCATCCAATTATTATTATTATTATTATACTTCTTTGATATTCAAATATGGGTAGGTATCTAACTCTAACATATTAGATTTGAATTTTCCACTCCTACGATACGACTTGCAGACTGAAAAATTAAGTATTTTTTTCGTACATAGGGTAAAATATTCTATTAAAAATATTATTATTTTGAGTGCACAGGTTTAAAAATTAATGATAAATCGTGGAAATTGTAAACATTCTACAAATTTGGTTCCTCACTTCTGTCCTAAGTGTCCAGTATAGTAACGAGACAAAGAAAATCCCAACACGGACCACCGGAGCGGCATTCAATCAGGGATCAATAAAAAACTGTATCCAGCGTGTCCACCGATTCATCCCTACAAAAACATCTCGGGTAAAATGACGACAAGTAGTAAAAAAGTACATAACTTCACATAAAAACGAAAATAAACTTTTGGCTGTGTACATAAAAAACACTTTTTGGAGAAGTGCCATTTATGTCTAATAAAATAATTTATCAGGGACGTATAATTGATCCCCATAGATTCAAATTGCGAATAAAATAAGGCCTTTTGTAAATATGTCAATTAGTGAAACTGGCAGTCATTTCTTGGCATGTTAATAAAATAACTTTTTGGTGATTTGCCAAACATTCTAACGTATTAATTTCACTAGATATACCTACAGAAAGAGTGATGTGGACAAATTCAAATTGCGAATAAAAGCAGACCCTTTGTAAATATGTCAATTAGTTCACACTGGAATGAAATTATCGCCGTGTATACAAAATGGCTTTTTGGTGATTTGCCAGGTATATGTAATGAAACTTGTAAGATGGAATGGTCCACAGAGACTCAAATCGCGAATAAAATAAGGCTTGTTGTAAATATGTCAATTAGTTTACGATGGTAGCAAATTATTTCCGTGTATATAAAACAACTTTATGGTTAACATTAACAGCCTATAGTGAATATATTTTTTGAGTAAACGCATCATTTAGTAGAGAGCGCACGGAGGAAACGAATTGTTTCAAAATATTGCTAATTTATTAAGAATCTCTTCACATTATTTGTAATCCAGTTAAAAACGAGATTGCATACCTTCAACGAATGAATTGATAGGTTTCCTAATAAACTTTCAGTAAAACACGAATCGCGAACGCGTGTACACAAAAATCAGGACAAATGCAGGTTTTCCGATGTATTAGGAATGAACTGAAAGTTTTAATAGGAAACGGCCTGCAATCCTGTTCTTAACCGGATTTCAAAAAAATCAGCAATTCTCATTTTTCGCCGCGCGTATAAAAAAACGAAATATCTGGTCAAAATCCCGATTGAGCTTTGGTTGACGTGAGTTTGCGCAAATTAAATAATACTAACAATAATATTCAAAAACAAGCAAGATAGAAATGATGTTAATCATAAAAAAACTGATCTTTTTACTAATGAAAGATTTTTGTTTGTGTGACATCGTATTAAGATAAGATTTTTTTAATGTTTGTAAAAATTGAGACTCTTAAAAGTGATCCTATTTTTTGTTTGCTTGATGATTGAATGAAATTAGTGTTTTTTTTAGAGTAATCACACGTGAAAAATGTTTTAAAACAGCCACGTTTTCAATTTTTTTTATGTGAATACTGCACAAGACTCCCAACTGCTCCCGATCGTCTGGAGCCAGTGAGACTATGGCATCCCAAAATGGGTTATGTTGTGAGGCTGAAGGTAGAGTGGAGGGGAAAAAGATGAGGAAGATGGAGGAGTACCTGGCTATTCAGATCAGGTCGCAAAATACGGCTAAAGCCATTTCAAGTAACGTATCATTTCTGAATGGTGGTCTTACACCAGGGAGATACTTAGAGTATATTCCAGTCTGGTACGTGCCGCAATTATACTGAAAAAAATAAATTGAATAGATTGTCACACACAAGTAAATTTACTTGATGCATGAATTGAATCGGATTCTTATCGGAATATCTTCAGATTGCAGGTCGATAAATCTCGACCACATAGGTCGTCATTTTAAAATTATTTAATCGCAAAAAAAAATAATTTTTAAGAATGAATGCACTTTTTGCGTGTGTGCAATTTACTGTATGCGTTTTCTGATTGATCAAGGACGAATCCTTTGGCATAATTAAGTCAGACTTTCTCGTAATGCGGGAGGAAGGTCCTTCTGTCTTCGGTTACAGATGGGCGATAGTCGGGAGATATTTTAATTAACTTTGCTCCGGTGGATTGAATTAATCACCGGTGGGTACCTAAATAAAGAAACTTAGTCCGATGTGTCCACCTACAGTAGAATGCTAATATTTCTTAAATGTTGAAAGTCTCGTTTAGTCGAAGGAGACTGGACTTTTAAAGGTTAAACTATGCTATTTTCCCACTCATGTGCGACTTTTTATAGATCAATCGAAATTAATTGAAAAAAAAACGCCTCGATATAAAAAAGTATATCACGCAAATTCTTTGTGCTGGCCGTTTTTTAAAATCACTAAGGACGGATTGTTTGTTTCACAGAATTTCAAAGTTAAAATTCAAATTCTGTGAAAGTTTTATCTAAGTTGTTATTATATGATAATAGGGCAGTTGCTTCGCAAAACTGAAACAGAACTTGAAATTAACTTTGAAGTTTGATGAATTGTTCAAATTTTGTGAGAAAACCAGTCCTAAGTGAAAATGAAAAATGTAGAATTAATTAAATGGCGTGGTGTTAATATTTTAATATAACAATGGATATTTAAAAGTTTGATAACTCATGATGGAAGTGAAGCTGTGAGCTGAATATACACAGTTGGTTTTACTTTCAGACAGAAAAACCTGTTTTTGCTGCATACACACTGATTTTCTGTTATTTTTTCCATTTCAGGCAGATTGGTGGCTAGCTTAGAAAAAAGAGCATAAAACGTACATTTACATACATTTGTATGACTCGGGAAAACCTTTAATAAAAAAAAATGTTTAAAAAAAATGAAATTAAGTTAAATAAAACGAAGTACAGAAACAGGTGGAGGTGGAGGTGACACGAAGATGGAGACTCTGCGGCTAGAATCCTAGGTGGTGAGGAAACTGGACCAGCTGCTGCAGCGAGAGAATCCACCGCGTCCACCAACAGTGCCAGCACGAGGTTCGTCATCCATCCAGGTATGTGTCTGCTGCTAATAGAGCGCTGACACATTATCTTCTCATTTAGTTTATAATTATTGCAAATATCCAAGATTAAATTATAAATAATCAGCAATAATTGTACAATAAAGTATACTAATCAAAGATTCTCAAATAATAAGCAGAACATTACCGACGTAAACGCTAAGATTAACACGTTCGTAATTGGTTGTTAAATATAGTTATAACTAGCAAAATTAGTAACTTAATTTCACACTTCAGTTTCTCAATTAATTAAACGAATCAAATCAGGATAAATTAAGTAGTTAAATTGTAATAAACCATCTGATACTAAATTCTTATCAGAAATGTTTTTTGTGCAGTATAACTCGGTTATAGCGACCTCTAAAATAACGACATCCCGGCTGTAGCGTCAAATATTTTCATTACTTCAAAAAAAATCAATTCGCCTGCTGTGAAAACGTATTCTTTATTTTCATAATAGCGTTTTGCACCGTTAAATGAGAATTCCACAAGACATTTTTTTCCAAGTATGTTAATGTATCTTGTTTTGCGTAAGCAAATCTACGTGTAATGTCGTTAATTCAGTATTTAAATGTCGATAATCGCTACTGTAGAATAATTGTAATGATATTGGATTTTGATGAGGCAATAATCTGTGAATCACTACGAGAATATTACCAGTAATATTTATGTTAATTTCTTGTTAATATTATAACATCACAAATAGGCTTTTCAACCGCTTGCAACTTAACATAAGCAAATGTCAAATTATGAGGTTTCATCGAATAAAGTATCCAATATTTTTTGATTATTCCATTAACAACATGTCGTTAGTATCTGTCTCGGAAATTAATGACTTAGGTATTTGGTTTGACACGAAACTTAACTTTATCAAGCATATTGAAATAATAACCAATAAAGCTTTGAAAATGTTGGGATTTATTTTAAGGGTATCTAGTGATTTCAATAATGTAAATACTGTAAAAACATTATATATGTCACTAGTAAGGAGTCATGTAGAATACAATTCCACGGTTTGGTCCCCAAATTATGAGGTTCATTCACATGCGATTGAAAGAATCCAAAATAAATTTTTAAGATATGTAAATTTCAAAATGGGCATTCCTATAGAAAACCTAAATTACGATAACTTACTTTGTTCATTAAATTTAATAAAATTATCTGATCGCAGAATTATTTCCGATTTAACCTGTTTGTATAAAATCATTAATTCAATGTTTGATACCCCTGATTTATTATATGTAATCTCTTTTCATACTCCAAGCAGGTCGGTTTCAAGACAGTACCTACCATATTATTGTAGCAATTCTATGTCAACGTCCCAATATCATACTCCTATGCGACGGATTCAACAGCTAGGAAACAAATACTCAGATGTTGTTGATATATTTAGTACATCAATTTCAATATATAAGCATACCCTATTGAAGTTTTTTTTTCATCGAGTAGTGGAATATTTGAATAAAGGTATTTAATTTGATTTGACTAACATATAATAATTTTGTCAACTGAAATAGAAAAAAATATTTTGGATTTTTTATATGTTGTGCCTGCATTCTGTGTAGATCAAATCAAGTTGAGTGATATTTTGACTTTATATTTATTTTTCTGCAATTGTTTTAATAGTCGTTTCCTGCACTATTTTCATGTATAATTTCGTAAATATTTTTTATATATATGTATGTAAAAGCCTTAATAGGCGTGAAATAAATAAATAAATATTTTAAAAAAATCATTGGACCTTGAAATATCTTTAGTTTGAGAACGTTATAATTTTTGAAAACGTTTTTGCATCTGCGCGTTTGACGTTATATATGAATTCATGTATTTACTAACTTAAAGGAACTAACTCTGGCTATAAGGTCTCAGCCCACTAATGGGCTGAACTAACTAATAAGGTACATAATTGAACCATTAAAAAAGACAGAATATCCGTTTAACATACAGAATAGGATTCTGATATAAATTTCAATATTTTCTGGTACACAAACAAAAACAAAACGTAAATAAAAACTGGGATTTATAAAAAGGCAAAAACACAAATAATGATAATAGGTAGACATGATCTTTTAAGAGTATGAACAACCCGCCAAATTCATTCAGAAAAGAACCGTAAGGGTTAAAACGTGAGAAAATCAAGAAACCTATTACAAGCAGAAATAAGAAGCAGAAAATAATGGAAACATATTAAAGTAACCTTTATCCATCGGTGGATGGAACAGTAGCTAAATACGAGACTGAATTGATTATTAATAATCCTAAACTATTCCAGTGACGATACGTGAATGAATATGAAAGACTAGCCCAAGGACTGCAGACCTCATCACGTTAGAAATATCTCAATTCAGATTCATTCGGTATTGAGAACACAGCGATGGCAAACATTGTGTAGCAATTAAAAAAATTGATAACTTAAATAACGCACAGAAAATGAATCTATCTAAACTTATTACTAAACGATTTTAAGACTCTCAAATATGGAATATCACACACCAAATGTGTCAAAGCCTTTCTAAATAGGTACAAATTAACCATGGGTTTAAATTTTAAAATTACCTAAAAACTGTTTTCTTAATTTGATAATATACATCTTAAGTATAATGTCAGTGATGTCAATCAGATTAGGTTAGGTTAGATAAGGTTCCTAAATCAATTTGAAAACTAACTCAATCCTAAAAAAATATGACACAAAAAAATTACAAAATCACAGGCTTAATAAAAAACTTGGTAATACTGAAGCATTGATTTAATAAAGACGCTAAGATGGGAATCGCACCGTAAAAATGTGATTGGGTATCGGCGGTACCAGCTGCGTGACTTGACGTGCTTTGACAATACCTCCAGCGATACTTCATAATAAGCTTGGCCCATTACTCGGGAATAAATTTAAATGTTTATCGGCTAAGTAGTTTGCATCCCTACGAGAGGATACGGCTATCGGCGATACGACAGAACGGATCTGCCGGTGATTGGAAATGTAAACAGGACCGAAAGAAATATAACAATACAACAATTATGTTAGTCTTTCTCTGAAACTTTCCTGTACTTACATGATTATGTTATATTTGGAGAAATTCGAGAGAAATAACAGTTTTAATGTGGAACCAACCCGTTAAACAGGTTGACAGATCTTAAACGATGTCATGAACACTACAAAAAAAAACTTTTCATATTTGTGCATGCGTTTGTTTTAAAATTTTCCTAGAAATAAATAGTTGGACAGCTGACATTACTCGTGAAGACTTTTCAAAAAATAAGGGCCAAGTATTTAAATTTAATTCGCATGTCAACGTAAATCGAGACTAATTCGAAGTTTTCTTTTCGTAATTATTAGAACTTGACAAAATACTGGATTTATTTTGTAAAAGTTTAAAAAAGACCCTTAAAACCTCATGTAATAAGAGCCTTAAATCTAAAAGTAAGCTTACCCAATAAGGATGCGATAGACACATTGTGTCGCAAATAGAAAATGTAGTTCAATATGTTGTGTCTCGGACCCAAACCAATATCTAAACACGGATTTGGTGAAGATACTTTCGGGAACATCGTCAGATGTCATCAGGTATCCGATTTCACTGCGAAACGCACTCGCATATTTGCATAGCTACATAATCTGGATGGGACCTTTTGGAGTTTTTCTGGCCTACCTTACAGAACACACATTAATCGTCTCCAGAATCGCACGGAAATGCCCGCCTTCGCTCATCGCTATCCGCTGTTCGAAATACGCATTACGCATTTTTTACTTGTTCGTTGTTGGCTGTTCGCAGTTCGCGCCGGTCGCAGCGACAAAACAGCTAAATTATAAAAATAGGTGAACAAGGAATAAAGAAAACAATACAAAACCGTCAGTATCAATTTCATGTTTATGCTGGAGGTTAGGTCTTTGGGATAACTCGTTGCAATTCACAATTTGCAACATACCCTGTCGCATTCTTACTTTTCTGTAATAATTTAAATATTTCAGTCGACTATTAACACGTTAGATGATATTAAATCAAACAGTTACGTCGTTCTCCACAATTCATGCCCCGTCCTAGCACCTACCTAACCCGGGACCTCTGGATGGAGCGGCTGGACCTCGAGGTACCGTCGCATCGAGAAGATCGCCAGCTCCATCTCCCAGCATCCAGTTACGGCGACGCGGGTGGCACTCCCGCCAACGGCCGCAAAGTAATTGATGAGCGGAACATGCCCGCCCGCGTAATCACCATCGTCATTTTTTTTTAATCTATCCCATTTTTGAATCCCCGAGTCTATCCCATTTTAAATCCCCAGTCTATCCCATTATTATTCCTCTCGAGTCTAGGAGCGTTTGACCGTCGCTACACCTCCCGCGCCGGTAAAGCTCGCACGGCTCGGGACCAATCGATATTGTGTTTATTTGTTATTTTAATTTTAATAGAAGTAAGTAAGTACCGATGTACTCTTTTGAGCAACTCGGGGACGCAAATACTGATAATTTAAATAAAGAAGTCGATGAAAAGTGTTAACAAATGTTCGCAAATTGTGATTTTGTTAATTGATTCTTACCACAATAATCAAAATAATTTTGTATTTCTCAAACTGGAGTCAGCATTGCAAAGACGTGTATATCTTCGGTCCGTTAGCTGATTATTTTTCTTCGTAATAGATTGATCACCGTATATAAAGCTAATAGGAAAATGCTGTGCTCATTCCGGATTGATTGAAATGTGACATCCGTGCAAAACACGTCCATAAAATGAGTATTTATTTATATGCTAACTCACCCGTGAAAAAACACCAAATATTATAATTGTAGGATTTGTGAATAAAAAAATTACGACATTTGTAAAAAATAAAAATACACATTCCAAACAAAGCTTTGTTAGTTAATTAATTAAAATACTATACATTTTGAACCTACTTTTTCGCTTGTCTGGATCGTTTTTACTATCAGTTCCAATTTATAAAATCAAAGCATGGAGTTCATAGAACCAGAGTTATGCACAGACACAGAGACGCAGCAACTAAATTGTTTTTTTTTTATATTTTGGGGTTGCCCTGTTCTTCTTCTTGGTTGTATAATCGGCCCATTTCGATGCGCCATGAATAAAACACTGTTACGATCACCGTTGATGTTTTAATTCTTTACCCACGTGATGATTCCTACCTTGATTCCCATGGGGCGTTATGCCTCTCCGGATTGAAAAAGAGGCATTTAATTATCTGTAACGTACGTGCTCACTTGGGAGGCAAGATGAAGAAATTACCCGTTGACTGGACCGGAAAAATAAACAGAACGAAATAACTGAGATGTAAATATATCTTTTCCAAAGGTATCTTGGAAACATGTCAAAAATACTACGTTGTGAAGAAAATCTGATTCAAAACATTGTAGACACTGAAATATCATATTAATTAAATTCTTATAATTCAATGACGATAAAAACGGCTTAGCCTGTATCATCCCAAGACGTCTTTATTGAAAAACACGAAGTCACTATTGTTTTGCTGCAATTTGTTTAGCTGTATTTGATATTATATATATAAATATAAATGTTCGTTTTATTAAAAAAAAAATTTAAAAAACTGCGTATTATCTATTTATATATAAATATAAATGTTCGTTTGTTCAAAATCTTCACCGATTGCTTTGAAATTTTGACACAAAGTTGCATTCGAATACAAGTGTGTTTTTATATACCTATATTATATAGATGTTACCTGTGATAGGTAAAAACAAACTTTATTTGAAAAACATCAAAATCTGTTGGACAAAAATGCTTTATTTGAAAAACAGCAAAATTTGTTGGACAAACATGCTTTACATGAAAAACATGAAAATCTGTTGGACAAAAATGCTTTATTTGAAAAACAGCAACATTTGTTGGACAAACATGCTTTATTTGAAAAACTGCGCTATCTGCTAGACGTAAAAGCAACACGCGCTATTGTTTCTCTATCTGCACAGACATACTGAACCACAGCAATGCGTAGCGTGGTACATCTAGTTTATTAATAGAAACTGTATTAAATAACCTTTCTGGACAATCTATGTACGAGCATAAAGTATAAAGTGAGGTCAGGTTATTTACGTATTTACTTGTACATAAAACTTAGTTTTGAAAAACAGTTAAATTTAAATTAGTTTTACGGATGATTTTTACACTGCTAAAACAGAGAAGGCACCAAAATTAAAAACATGTAATAATGAAGCGGTAACTTTAATCTGTAAAGAGGCATGGCGGAATTCAAGCGATCCGTTATTATTATTAAATTAATTTTAAACAGTGTGATAAATTTTATGGGGGAAAGTAATAAGAAACATTCTTGGCCACCACTAAATAATAACCACGTACCAAGAAGTTTCAAGGCGAAGATATCAAAATGAGAATGGATTTTCTACACATCAACAGTAAACTTTATAACAAAATTTACTAAAAAAATTGTAAATAAATGAAACAATATGAAATAAAATTAATAACTTTGTAAACACCACTATTTAATCAAAACGTGGTGATCACAAAGTTATTGATTTTGTAAACACCACTATTTAATCAAAAAGTGGTGTTCACAAAGTTATTGATTTTGTAAACACCACCTTTTGATTAAATAGTGGTGTTAACAAAATTATTAACTTTGTAAACACCACTATTTAATAAAAAAAATTGTCACAAAGTTATTGATTTTAGTTATTAAACACCAAAACAAACATACAAAGATAATAGTCTCAACTGGGAATCGAACCTAGGATCTCTGTCTTACCGGGAAAACATCTATAACCACTCGACCATTAGGAACTATTTTTATACGTAATTTTTGTCGATCTCATATTTCAAATTCAGAATATAATAGAATATAATACAATATTATATTTTTGAATGATTACAAAGTTCTAAAGAATTGGTTTGTAAGCTAGATAGTGTCTCGCATAATTATATCCAATTTTTATTTATATAGGATACCTATCTACTTAAAAAAAGACTAAATGAACATTCAAAGTTTTATTGGAACAAGTTTTCTTGGAATAACTTTTGAAGGTTATAACCATCAATGTAATTAATAATTGAAGAAGAAGATAAGTAGAATATCTTACTAATAAATCTGAACGAAACATGAAACAGAGATTTGTTATTTATTCGATGGTGTCCTGTTTTATTTAAGGTATTCAAGCGTTATCCAAGACTCTTTGACTCTTGTGTGAAATAAGCTCGGATGATTTGCATACATCCGATATGAAGCGTACCCACCTACGGACTAGTGGTTAAGGCGTCAGTCTACTTGCTACGAAGGCATGTCCGATGTTACGAGTTCGCTTACCTGCAAGAACAAAAACAACTGTGATTAGTTTACTGGTGATTTATAGCAGAATAATTATTGTACAAAATACAGTTTAAATTCAAATTAAAAAAGTCGTGAAAATCGCACAAAAGTCCCAATTGCTCACGACAGTCCGGAGACAGTGGTACTACAGCATCCCCAACTGGGGTGTGCTGTGAGGCTGAAGGGAAGTGAATGGGAAGATGAGACTAATTTACTAAGAATCTTTTCAAATCATTGGTAATTCCGGTTAAAAACGGGATTGCAGGCCTAATGACTAATGTCGTTGCAACGTTGACGGTGTATGGAGTTAATGTAAAAAAAATACAAAGAAAATATTTCGCAAATTTCATGACGCCGGAGCTCACAATTCGATCGTTTTTGTTGCTTTAAATAAACTGATTAATAAAATTCCAAGCAAATTAACATGTATGTTAATTATAAAAAACAGAAAAAAATTATCATTATTAAAATCAGAAATAAGAAATGCAAATACGGATAAAAGGATAGGAATATAAAACAAATGATTTATTATGACCGGTCGGTGGCTGAGTTGACATCGCGTTAGGGTCCCACTCAGGCGTAGTGTGTTCAATTCCTCGGCTGGCTAAGTCCTCCATCACAACACAAGCAACATTTTCCGCTTAGTGTGGTGGTAGTAGGAGATTTTAAAATATTGTCAGGTTATCCGTAACCCGGGAATGTTTGTCTTTCTTTTAAAAAAATAAAAATAAATGCTCTCACGTCAATATATGGGTGAATTGTTCAAGTCAATTTGCCTGCGCTACGGTTTCTGCAACGTAAATCCGCAATTTCTTATTACGGTACGTGAAAAAATAAATCACCGAAGGAATGATCATTAAAACTTTTGAATTAATTAACGTACTGTGTCGGGTTACTGTTGCTTACGCTGAAAATAATAATACAGTTACATCGGATAAGCTCCGATTAAACTCTGTTTAAAGATTTTCACGCTATTCGTCAGGGATTAGTTCATATCGAGAAGATTTTACGTTGTGAAGATAATACATTATTGCTTCTAAGCCTGAAAATTATTATATAAAATAACAGTTCGACTGTGATTTTATTTATTTACTAGCTGTACCCCGCGACGCGTTGATGTGGCTCAGTATTATTGTGCAGATAGAAAAATAATAGAGCGTGTTGCTTTTATGTCCAACATGCAAAAAAAACATGCTTTTACCTGTCACAGGTGACATCTACATAATACAGTAAAACACACGCGAATTCGAATGCAACGGTGTTTCAAAATTTCAAAGGAATTGGTGAAGAGATGTAAGATTTTGAACAAACGAATATTAACATTTTTATTTACTCGTATATATAGATATATTTCATCATGTTCTCCATAAAACGGATTTGCACCAATATATTACGGAGAATATCACAAATTTGAGGTGCATGTAAAAGGTCAAGGGGGCAGTTTTACTATTACTGTTTGTAAGTGATATTGAAAATATCGACGGTCAGTGCAGAATCGTTTAGCAGTTGAGTCGCTCTGTTGATTGGCGAGTTCTGATAGGCAGAAGTCCTCGCTTTTGGATTATGAAAAAGTGCAAGGGATCTTCCACGAGTATACTTGTTAGGCACATATAAGTTAACCTGTTTCAATATAAGTGTATTAAGTATATTTCCAAATATTAGTTTAAAAAATGTTTATCGGTTTCTAAGGCTCAGTAATTACTGATTAAAGCGCGTTGGGTGACGAGAGGTTCGTAGCAAAAATCTTTCTTATAAACATAAATACATACCCAAGTAACAGAAAACGAAGTTAGCACGGAGCTCTCAGTGGCAGAACTTTATCTTGGTCACGTTATGAGGAATGACAAATATTACGAATAAACTATATCAAATACAAATATTTAATAATATTATGTTACGTAACTGACAGTGCACGGGAAGATTGAAACATTATGTCCGTTGAGTGAAGAGTGACCTCCGGTAGGGGTGGACACCATATGAAGAAGAAAATATTTGGGTTAGTTTAAGCACATATGAAGAAACTGAAAGAACGAAAACATTCTGGCTCGTACATAGAGAGTTTCGTAGACAGACCAGCAACCAATGTAGAGATGATTACAATGATTTTCAAAGAAAAGGAGTACATAATAAATAATTAAAATCTCGATAAATCACAAATAGAAGTGATACTTGAAGAAAAGTGAACGATTAGATAAAAGGTTTCCCGTGCCACAAATTCCAAAGAATAAAATTTATCGCATTTGCACCTGGATATTTTGGAAATCATTAAAATATATTTCTAACCTTTGGAAGGGCACGCGCCCAGACACTCCCCCGGACCGCCTCCACCATCCCTTAGCCCTACACCTATAATCATCATCTGGTCCGCGAAGGGTCAAATTAACTAGCAGCGAAACCTTCCCATCTCATAGACCAGCTTCTACAGGGGCCTAATGATTGTTACTTTGCCAAAAGTAGGCAATCCAAAATGGTCCAATTTAAGATCATCACAACACAACGATTAAATTGGGCGACTATATTGTTAAAACGTCGTAAAAGATATTGAATTATGAATTGAGGATAATCACAGGAAACTAACACTAGATAAAAATGTGCGGTGAAAAAATGAAGACAATGTTGGTAGTTCTTATTCGAAGTATGATACAGTTAAAAGTGACCGAGTAGGATAGGGTCCCATTAGCGCAGTTGGTAGAGCATTGTCCCGGAAAGACAAGGGTCCTGGGTTCGAGTCCCAGATGTGACCGTTTCCTTTTCTGATTTTTCTGTTTCAGATTTTCGTTTAAAAATCACTAATATTGTCTTCAATATTTAAATATTACAATTTGAGGTTTTACTCAATTAAGTTATTCCGAAAAAATTAATATTCATTCTAGACTTGCAGAAAAGTCAACAGATGTCGCACATTAAAAATAAAAAAATAAGATAGGTTTATCTAAAAAAGACGCTGTCTGGATTGCATTTAGTTCGGGTTGAATCTTGCGATCATACATAAAGATAGTTGCCAATAAAAATGTGCGGTGAAAAAATGAAGACAATGTTGGTAGTTCTTATTCGAAGTATGATACAGTTAAAAGTGACCGAGTAGGATAGGGTCCCATTAGCGCAGTTGGTAGAGCATTGTCCCGGAAAGACAAGGGTCCTGGGTTCGAGTCCCAGATGTGACCGTTTCCTTTTCTGATTTTTCTGTTTCAGATTTTCGTTTAAAAATCACTAATATTGTCTTCAATATTTAAATATTACAATTTGAGGTTTTACTCAATTAAGTTATTCCGAAAAAATTAATAAAAATAAATTATTGTTAAAATATAAATAAAAAAATTAATGAATTATGGATATTGATAACGTCGATTTTGAACATTGATTCGGAAATTTATTCGGATTGAGAATGCTCCATTAAATTCTAAAATGTATTGAAATTGACGAATGTGTAACTCACTACACATACTTGTCCATAATCGATATTTTCCAGTCTTTTTGCACATCCATCTGTTTAATATGTGTCTGCAAAGATCGTATATTTTCTTAATAAAACCAAAGTTGATTCTATAACCTAACATTGTAAAAGGGCCGTTTTTATCACGCTAAAGTAGTTATGTGCAAGGCGCCTATCGATCTCATGAATAAAAGATGAGACCTGACCCTTCAAATGACTGGAGATGCATTAAAAGCGCACACAGAAAAGTGCATTAGGGCCTCCGCTTGGCAATTATTCCATTAAAAGGTATTTTCGTCTATGCGCCGGCAATTTTTGTTGCAACTGATACTCACTGAATTAGTAATCGTAAGAGTGTATCGAGCTGGTAGAAAGGTAGAATCCGTTTAAACAACGTTATTTTATATTCAGGATAAAAACAACACCATTTTAGAGAGGTACCAAAAACTTGAAAATGTTTTAACGCAGCAGAGATTAGACAGTGATGCGCAATTATGACGAAAAGCAGGTGTTTTGTGTAGCAAAATAAGAGCATATTTAGGCAGTTCAATGTTACAGGAAGCGATGGGTCCAATGCTTTTAATATTCGGGAATATTTTTTTCTAATTTTAATTGCTTCTGCGGACCAGCCTAAATACCACGGCTGACTTAATAACCAGGTTTACACTGAGAATTAAACGTAATTGTTTCTGTTGTACGTTTGGGTGCATCCAACTAATTATCCTCTAACTAGAGAATAACTGAATAATGATGAACAGCACGTTAAATCATGAAACTCTTCCCGAGAACACTTAGGTGGAAGAGAAATTAATTTAATGAAGGAGAGTTAACAGCGTGTAGCGGACTTATGACAGAAATGCCACCGTTAAGGTGCATTGTTAAGGCTAGAAGGCGAGAGCAACTAAGATATTGTTTAATAAAGAACAGATGGAATAAGATAATAATACACAATTGTGGGTTGGAGAAAAGCCACATAATAAAAGCAATCAAATATGAAGTGTGACACTTCAATACTAGGACAAGAAGGGTTAATCAATGAGAATCGAGGTAAGTAATAAACAAGAAGAAAAGAAAACAGGAGAATTCTCAGTTGAGTTTAACTGTGCCCACGAAAATTGTTCCGGAGGCGAATCTTCGAACGAAGTAAAAGAAGATATGATTTGCTGTTTAGTTATTGATTGGTAATAATTATTAATGTATGCTGTTCAGCTTTGGTCGCTAATAATTATTAATAGGAAAACAAGTATATTATAATTCTAATCAAATTTGATGGCATGTCACCAGACAGATAGTCGCCAAAAACTGACACATAATTATTGCTAGATTCGATCAGGAAATCGAGTCAGAAACTTAACATCCATCCATTCATCCATAACGACATTCCAAATGCAATACTAAGCGTAATATTTATGTACACTTCAGCAAAAAAATGGTTAAGATTCCACAAGGATCGATGCTTGACCCTTGGGTATTTGAATTATTAATTCTGATATTCAAATGCATTGGTTTACGATAATAGTGAAGGAAACATGCATGTTCGTATGTACGTAATTTATAATACCATTCTTTTAACAAGATTAATCGAGATAAGTAATAGAGTTGAAATGTTTATTAGAGTAACAAATCAGATTAGTGGGATGAAAACGAAAGCACCCGTAGACATTCCTTTATTTTCATTGTATTGGGATCATCTGCCCCTAGCAGCAACCGGGTGTTTATAAAATATGTACCTACAGCAGGGGTCATTTTAGATAATTAAAAAAGTAAGAGTACGCTCATTAGTACAATCTAAAATCCCCACCATTACAAGATGTTTCGTAAAAGAAGAATAGCTAATGAATTCTAACCACACTTGAAATTTTCCTTAAACTAGAGCTGATAATTTGGGGGAATTTCAAGATAATTATATTAATAACTAATCGAGAAGGTTCTAGTTCATTAATTCATCGATTAAGACGTTTATGAGAAATATTGAATATTGGAATCAATCAAAAACAATATTAAAAAAAAAAAAACAAACAAACAAAAAAATTGGACGTCAAGCTATAACGAAAATGCTAAATATTTTAAAAGTATTAAACGTTATCAATTAATTTAATTTAAAAAAATAATTATAGTTTAATCGAAACCTCATCGAATCAAGTCCGTGATTAGGGGTCGATATCCTTTCAGTTTCTTCTGCTCCAATTTAAAAAACACCTTGTACTTAAAAATATAAAACGCAGAGCCGGCGCGTGGTACCTGGTAAGAATAATAATAATAACTCACCGGGATTCAATTCCTTAATCAACCGTTTAATTTTTTTAACATTCCAATTATACCTGGGTCGGGCGCCGCCCAGGGGCGTGCCCCGCCGATGAGTTTTTAAATGAGGTAACACTTTTTGAATATTTTTGAAACATTCCACAACATTTGGAACATTTTAAATATGAGGTTTAATGTTTTTAATCCGCATATTAAAACATTAGTGAAGATATATAAAAAAAAATCGAAAATAATAGACCACATAAATTTTTGTACATACTTACATTACATGCCTTAGTCGTAAGTCACCATAAATAAGTCTTCGATAATAAGTCACTGCTTATTATGAATCCTAGTCGTAAGCCAGCTGTATTTATTATTTAATAAATGTATCTGTACAGAGCACTTGAGGTGATTTTTCACGAAAACGGCGCTGTATAAATTATTGACATTTTATTATTATTAAATAATTTCAATAAATGCGGCTGTCTAGGTTTCCAAGTGTGCTAATTTACTAAAAATCTCTTCAAATTATTCGTAATCCAGTTAAAAACGAGATCGCAGGCCTTTAACAAATGAATCGACAGGTTTCCTAATAAACTTTCAGTAAAACACTAAATTGCTATCGCGAAGTCGAAACACGTTTACATAAAAATTCTAATATTTTCGCATTTCATCATTGTACATTATCAGGACAAACGCAGGTGCATGAACACGTGTTAAGATATATTATGAATGTACTAAAAGTTTATTAGGAAACGGCCTACCATTCGTTTTTAACAGGATTTTAATAAATCAGCAATACTAATCTATTTTCACCGGGCGTAGTGTGCCCAATTCCTCGGCTGGCTAAGTCCTCCATCACAACACAAGCAACATTTTCAGCTTACTGTGGTGGTAGTAGGAGATTTTCAAATATTGTCAGGTTAATGTTTGGACCCGGGAATGTTTGTCTTTCTTTTAAAGAAAAAATAAATAAAATCTCCGTGCACTAAACAATAATAACATGATACAACGCAGAAAATCTGTTTGTTTGTCAAAAATAGCGTAATACATTCAGCTGGAATGGAGTTTTTAAAATCTATTTAAATGTTAAAAAAAACAAGACGACAGATTGATATTTCTATATATTTTTCAAGTTTAAAAAAAAAAAAATTAAAGTTATCTTTATTTAGTGTTTTTTTGACGACATTTAGTTAATCAATAAAAAAGGTAAAAATTCTAAATCCGGATAACTACCAGAAATATTCTAAATCCGGATAACTACCAGAAATATTTACTTGTTTGAAATAATAAGTACGCCACTCTTCTCCAAGGAGAAGAATTCGGGAACATGATTGGTGTTGGCGCTTGGGCCTTAGGAAATTAATATCGATATGAAAGATAAACAGCGTCGATACTTCATTCCGCTCGCCAAGAGAAAAACAAGATCACAGCATCACTGTGTTCTACAAATGAAGGCCCTATATTTATATTATTATTACGAATTAATCATTAAATTGAACACTGCTATTAGATTGCAGGAAAAAATATATTTACGAGTATATACTACATGTACACAGTATATGTATACACAGAAAAATGAGAGTTGCTCGTTTATTAAAAAAAAATATTACATTCGTAATATATCGGAACACGTGTTCATGCACCTGCGCCTGTCCTGATAATACACAATGACAAAATGCAAAAATATTAGAATTTTTATGAGCTCGTGTACCGACATCACCATAACACATTCGTGTTGTACTAGTTTATTAGGAAACATCTCAATTCATTCGTTTAAGGCCTGTATTCCGTGTAGGCCGTTTTCAACCGGAATACGAATAATTTGAAAAGACTTTTAATAAATTAGCAATATTTTATATCAGTAAGTTTTCTCCGTATATGCTATCAAGAGTACAGTTTCTTCGTAGAAATATCATTTTGTCACGTATTTTATTATGCCACCGAATGATTATTGTGTTCAGTTAGACAAATTATTGTATACTGTTTGCCCTTGGCAATCCAATTGATGTGGGCAGATATTAAAATCAAAATATTGTTTTGAATCCTGTCTAAAAAAAAGGGATTTGCATAATAATTGTTATTGTTGGAACATATTTGCTTTAATCTTTAAATCGATTTAGTCCTAATTCCATACAACCCACGAAATTCAATTGTGTAAATATCGTCAAAGGAAGGCACATCTGTATTGGCGCATTAACTAAGTTGTGAGATCGCCCACACTTAGAAAATGTACAGTACACAAATAGAAAAAAAAGAATACGGCAAACTAACTGTCTTACACTTTTGAAAGGTCGTGTACATATAAATTAGTATTTATAATAAACATTTTCAAGATTTTTCCATAAAGGCTTACTTTGTGTTTTGGATAAAAACACCTTTATATCTTGATCGTCTAAAAAGGAAAATCCTGTTTCGTGACGGATTAATTAATAGGTAGTTACTCCATCTGCCCACTCGATTCGGTTTAGTGTCCAGTTAGAATCCATTACAATATCTGGAATCGCTAAATTAACAACCGTAAATATTCGATGGTCGTAATAAATTTACGATTAAACTAAGCTCCAGTTTGCTAAACTCAATAAATCCGATCGTCACGATCTGGTCAAAAAGTCAATACTGTGGTTTTAAAAACAGCAAAACTGGTGATAACTTATCTGATGAGAGAATTACGATATGAAGGTATTTATTTATATTCTAAATATATGTGAGAAGCGTTTTGTTTTGTCCACTTACATGGAATTTGTTTGATTATAATGGCAATGATTAGGTTAGGTAGGAATCCTAATACGACAGTCCTTGTTACTAAGCTAATATGTCTGACCCTCCCAAGTTGTTGGCTGGCAAATATGCTACATATTCCCTGTGGCCAGGAATTCCTTGTGTGCGGTGCCGTGGCTGCATCAGATAACGCCAGGTTTCTAATGCAGCAGAACTAGTTTCAATGTATGAATAACTTTGAACTGCCGCGTAGCTATTGCCCTAATTTATAAAGCCTCATTAATTAATTATTCCCCGAGTCGTTATTTTCGTTCTAATCCTAGAGCAGTGTCTTCGAAATGCTATCGATTCTGGAGAATGCCCTACAAATTTAAAAAGTTAAAAAAAAAAAACAGAACGGTTAGGTTGTATCATAATTCAAGTCAGAACCCGAGAGGTGTGTTGCCTAACAAAAGATGAAGCTGATCATCAGAAATGGGTTAACACAATACCCAAATCACCGGCAGGCATTTTTAATTATCAGACACATAAATATGCATGGAGAGAAGCTATTGTAGCTGCAGCTAACGACATGAAAGAAAACCGGCAGACGCTAGGCCATTTGGCAAGGAGCCGAACGATTTTTTTGAACGCGATTAAAAAACCTCGGGTGATTTACGCGCGCTGCGGATTGAATGGAGCCTCACTGGAAGGCGCAAAGGATAATGAAAAGGACGTGAGAACGAACCCGAAAATAGTAAAAAAATAATCCGCATATTCAAATGTCAAAGAACATCGCGGGTCGAAATTTTTGGTATCTTTTTTAATGCTGTATCGATAATGCCGGTGTTTATAAGGCCAAATAAGGTTCGCCGTCTTTCAATACCGCATTCTTTTGGCCAGAATTTGCATATTCTTTATTGTTTTTTTTTTTCGTAACATCATCAAATCTGCAACATTGTATATATTTGGAACAGGAATAAAGCCGCGACTTTACTCGTATTTCATATACAATATTGTGCAATCAAATATGTACAAGGAGTTGAACCAACGATTTGAAAATTTTATTTTCGAAAGTTTTCAATTATTATAAGTGACCATATTATTACAACGAAGCTCCTTCGTTCCTAATTTGTCTGTCGTTATGCGGCAGAGATTTGTTCCGAGTGACGACAGCAATATTTATTATTATCATAAAAACAGTAAATAAATTTGAGATTTGTCATTAAATCTGTTAATTGCCGGTAGCTGATGATTCAACAATTTATCGATAATTCGGGTGTCTTTTTGATAAGCAAGCGACAATTTAACCTTTGCAGTGGGCTATCTTCATAGGTATAAGGGATAGGTAAATACATATTAAAAGATCTATTATTGCTGACCATACTTGATGTAGTGTGATGACAGTATGAAGTATTCGGAAATTCAGTATGATATATTTCACATCTGTAATTTTATGACAAAAGTAAATAATAGTAATTTGTAATGCATATATCATTTGAATTTTTTTCCATTTACAGCGACATACTAAAGCTGGGCACTTACGTATCATCCGGAATCATCATGAAAATTTAAGGTTTCTTCAAAATACGTTAAACTTTTCAACTAAACTTTTCAAAATAACGAAAGTTTTAAAACTGCTCTCTTGAGAAATGCCACCTACGCCACTATCGTACTTTGACCTAAGACTGATACATTGTTATAAATAAATATATCAACAACTTAGTAGATACCGCGAAAACAGAGATTCACAGAGCATAGATTTTCCTGAGAAGTTTTTACTTGTCATCTTTTGCATTTAGAACATGATAAAAATAGCTTAGGTTTGGTCAAACCAAGGATTAGTTAGGGTTGAGTTAGGTTTTTTCTTACAATATTTCTGGTTTTTACCCTTGGAGGGTGTTCTAGGCCATAATTTCAAATTATGGAGAGAGGGATGGTGAATTTATATACTAATTTTATTTAAATGGGCAAATTTAATCATCATCTGGAAGATTGGAGTCGAGTTCAGACACAGAAGAGATGACTTCTAAACCACATGCATTACAATCTGGGACCCCAATCAAGTTCATTAAAATGTTATATTATGTGTTATAGAATATTGGAAAGTTATATATTTTTAACCTGCACATTTATTAATTAACTTTATTTAATCAGTTAAATATAACTGTCAAACATTTACATAATAATAATAATTTAGATAAAAATGTCCCATTCATTTATACATTGAATGAAACAATGTCTTATTTCAAAATTAATTTTCTTAAGATTAATTTTTTGGTGATTTAATATTAGTGACTTATTTTTGGAAAGTATACATTTTTTACTTAACTTTGTGACCAACATTGAAAAAATTCACGTTCAACATTTCTGGTATGGAATCCGTTAGGTCCATTCAGTGACCATGTACATATTTTTAACGCCGTTTTAAGGGGCTTTTTAATGGGAATAATTTATAAAATTATAAACAATTATATTACTTACTATATTGACTACGTTTTTTTTAATATTTTTTTATACGTAACTCAACTTCCCCTGAAGAATCTTTTGCATTTTTAAGTAGAAGAACTGAAGTTGTCAACTGGAGAATCCACATTATTACTCTCTATTAGCATTCTGCGAAATAAGTAGGTTCATATTATGATATAGTTAGTAGCAGAATTTTTGCACTGACTTCTAGAAACCTGGTATTGACTATTTGACGAATTTCTGAAGAATTCAGTACCAGGAGCTCAGAGATCCACCTAGGTGTATTGCCAAGGCTTGGCTTGGTGACTCACTGCAGTCTCCGGCCGCTCTACCTGTGTCTGCACATAACACACATAGACCAGCGAGCGGTGGGCGGACCCGCCCGCGCAATACATCCACCCGCCCCCGCCCCGCCACCACGGACGACACTGGAGACTGGAGAGCGCACGCTCTTGCGTCTCGCTCGCGTCATGGGAGGCGAAAGCAGGTGGGACAGGGATGCCAGACTAGAAAAAAAAATATAGAAAATTCTGGAAGAATTATATTCATTAACAGACAGTTCTTTTGACGTACGTTACAAAATAGTAAAACTTCTCCCATGAACTTCAATACTTTCATGTACCTAAAATTTGTAATCTTTTCCGTATCATATTGGTGCAGCATAACCGATTTACGAAGAACATGAATCATATCAATAAATATGAACCCAAAATCAACTTTAGAAGAAATCATGTATTTTATACCCCACAAACCAATACCAAACTAATGCAAACTCACAGTAGCTTTATTGGACCTCGCACTTTTAATCTATTACCAAAAAAATTCAAGTAACAACTAAACTAGCGCAATACCAAAAAGAATTAAAGTTGTGGCTGTACAATGCAAATGTTGAAGCATTATTCATTTAATTTTTACTTTGTTCGCTTTTTCTATTTGTTTCTGTATATTTATTATTATTTTGTGTTCTTTTACTTCATATATATTATCTTACAATCTTTATTTTTACTTTGATTTATTTTTAATATGCACCTCTTGCACAATCTTTTAGACTAACTTTAATTATAATCCTACCGATTTTCTTTATATGCTTACTGTTATTTTTAGGTACAAAAATATAATGTATACACTTATATTACCCACGCACAGGCTGCGCCTTAGTGGAATCCCTTTCTTATTATTATAAATCTGTAATGTCAAATGTATAAATTGGGAAAAAATAAAGGAAATAAAAAAAATAAAATAAAAACTTTTACAGATTTTCTTATCAGAATTAATAAAAGTGGTCTGTTTGTAAGTGATTGTAACTCTGGTTCAATGAACTCGAATTTTTTTTAATGTAAGGTGTCATTTCAAATATGACGTTTAGTAAATAGGTCCCAATGGTCGAATGGTTTAAGACGTCTGTCCCGGTAAGATAAGAGATCCTGGGTTCGATTCCTAGTTGAGACAGTTATCTTTTTATGAGTATTATCTTCTTCAATGATTAATTAATATTGTTTAATTAATTAAATGTTCGTGAAAGTACAGACCCTGTTTGTGTGTCCCGATAACTCTGCGAGATCCTTCTCACAAGTACCTGATGGGAACATTGAGAGCCACCAGACACTGATTGGAAAACAATATTACATTCATAGTTAGTACGCAACAACACAGCGCCATCTGCATTATTTACACGACACTGAGAACACTATACATACTAGCAACAAACGAACAAACTAACACAACGTTTGCATAGCGCAGTTTTGTGTTATTTAACTTCAAGTACGCTTTACAATAATACACTACTCTTTCAGACCTGAATTAGCCATTGAATATATTTTTTTTACTCTGATCATTGTACTAAAACGTGTAATTTTATTTTGTTATTTACAACAATTGATTTTAAAAACTATCAAAAACCCCACATTCCGAAAGGGTTCCAGCTACAACGTCATTATGACGTAGAAAACGCCAATGTCTGATAAAGTTGATGTAACCAAACAGTTTATTATTTCTTACGTAATCATATTTGCATATTCAAGGAGTATTCTGTAATGAAGATTCAATTGCCTAATTATAAATCCAGACGACATTTAATCCAAGAGGCCCGAGGCGTATGTGTGGAAAAACCATGAATAAGATTAACAAAGATACACTTGATGGTGTAGACATTTAGACCGAATGGAGAGAGAAAGGGGAATGTATGACGCACAAGAAGATAAGTCACTCCAAGTATCGCCACACGGATTGCCAGCGTTGAGAGACGGGTTAAGGTAGGGGCAGGTATTGAAGAGGCCCGGATTATATGAAGGAGGATAAACAGATCCTGGTAGTTTGTTCAACATACAAGCCGACTTACACAAATACGGGTCGAAAAAACGGCCAATTCTCATAAAGCCTTATGAGAATTATTAACTACTAACTACTGTTCCGCTCGTGACCGTCGAGTTCCGCATACGTGCGCCGGAGTCAAGGGAATCAACGCTGCTAGCTTCTGAGAGCAGGCCCCATTGAAATACCCGTAGAACAGACTCAGCATGCCGACATTGTGATAAAGCGAATCGTGGGAGCTTCAACCTTTTGTCTACATTTTTTGGAGAAATGGCGTGATAGAAAATCGCGTGGCTAAACTAACGTTGAATTCTATCCGTATCAGAGGAAAGAATTATCGAAGTTACCATTAAGAAAATGCCAAATTCTCCCGTCAAAATGTCATTTTGCCTCAGGGCCATTAATAACTAAGGGGTTTTTTAAACATAAAAGGCTGTGCCAAAATCATTTTGGTGAAAATGTAGCACATTTCCCACTATCTAGATGGGCAAAACATGATTTCTTTTTATGAAAATTTCTGTGATAAACTTACACGTAATAAAAGGAGATAATACAATAATTAATTATTTGAAAACGGCTTTAATAAATAATGTCGAAAATCGGTCGTTTTTGTTTGAGGAAAAGATACAGACGTTTTTTAATGTAAACACCGCAAAAGAGTCCCAACTGCCCCCAATCTGGAGCCAGTGAGACTATGGCATACCCAAGGATGTGTGTGAAGGAGAAGGGTAGAGGAAAGTGGTGAAGTACCTGACTATTCAGATCTAGTCGCAAGACACGGCTAAAGCCATTTTCGTTTCAATTCTGAATGGTGGCCTTACAACAGGGCGATATCTTCGCAAAATGTACTACATATTATTTGATATGAGTAAATTGTGAAATAACACATATTAATCAATTAAAATTTACTTGCGTACGTCGGGATTTGAACCCGCAACTTCCGGAATGCTGATCGACAGCCTTACCCCTTAACCACGGAGCCATCAAATGAGAGGGTTGCTCACAGATGTGAGGGTTTGATGACTACCTGAAAATATCTTAGGTAGGGTCTACGTTCAAAGCTGGAAGCCAGGAAACTAACTTATGATGACGTATACGAGTAAGACTAGGGCACATAAATTTGCATGCAAAAACGACGCAAGTAGATACTAGAAAAATATAACTCACGATGAAAGCGGCAAGATCATACTTTCACATTTCAATGATTTGGTATAGTCACCACCTCGATTCATAAATATAACGTATAAAAGCAAGACATGCGCACATACACTCGGCTGTTTAGGTACCGCCAAACACTCCTACGCAGGATCCCTTGATCACCTCTCCCCCGGGGTCAACTCCTCGGTAGGTACCGGAGCCTGGTGCCCGAAGCCTGGAGATGGCGAGATAAGATCTCCACCATATAATAATGAAACACTGCACTTTTGGGACACGCCGGGATTGATAAATTATCTTTCTTTATTGCCCTTTTTTCAAGTGCGACCTCCGTGGACAAACGGAGAAAACTTACGGATTTAAATATTGCTAATTTATTGACAATCTGGTCAAATTATTCGTACTCCTGTTGAAAACGGGACTGCAGGCCTTTAACGAATGAATTGAAAGATTTCCTAACAAACTATCAGTGAAATGTCGAATGTGTTACGAGGATGTTCGAACACGTGTCGTGGACTGGAGGTTTATTACGAATGAATTGAAAGAGTTTCAACAAAGTATCAGTCAAAAGTTTTATGAGAACGACGAATCACGTGTTCATACAATTACTGAATTGATATTGTCGCATTCCGTCATTATTTGTATATATTGGGAAAAGAACACGTGTTCTTGATATATTCTGAATGACTAATATTTTATCAGGAAGTTGGCATGCTGTCACTTTTGCAAGGCAGTCTATTCATTTGTGATCAACAATATTACAAACATTATTAAAATTCTTTGAAATTATCATCATTTCTAATTTCGCCATTAATATCCTCAACGAACACATCTTCAATTTCTACCGCCGCTGTTCGGTGAGTAGGTACCTATTCCCGATATCTGATTAAAAAGCAAAGTGTGTTTTTTACCGACAGGTGATAAATCGAATCGGACCGAAGGTGTCTATAATTTCATCAGAGCGCCACCGCGACCCTTTCAACCGTTTCACTCATTTAAACCCACGGTCGAGAATAAGACAGGTTCACTTAGCAGAGAAATACTATTTTAGAAGTCAAGAAGCGTATAATTGTGGTAGTCGAGTACAATTTTTGAAGAATTTTATACTTGGTTACTAACTTGACTAAATTATATGATTTTTTTTTTAAATATTTTATTTTTTACCCTCATTGAAAGGCGCAACAATTAGCGTGCAAATTTGTGGTAGGGTTAGGTTAGGTTGAGTTAGATTTACAATGAAATTTAAATTTCAAAATATATTTAAGGATGCGTAAGTAATTAAGGAAATAACTAATAAAGTTATCTAAACGCTTATATTGTCATGGAAAAAATAAAATACTAGACAATGTACACGGAGAAAACTTACTGAAATAAAATATAGCCAATTTATTAAAAATCTCTCTAAATTAAAAAAGGGGCTGCAGGACCGTAACGAATGAATGAATAACAGGTTTCATGTTTAACTCTTAGAAAAAAATTATGTATTATGCGACGTCGGATCACGTGTCAAAAAAATCATTATATTTTCGCATTTCGTCATTATATATTAATGGGGCAAACGCAGGTGCATGAACGCCTGTTCCGATATATTCGGAAAATACTAATATTTTATTTGGAACATCCTGCTCTCCCGTTTTTAAACAGGATTTTAGTAAAAAAAAAGCAATACTCTGTAGCTTTTCTCGTAGATTTGCAATGATATGATAAATGCAATTAAAGAAACAATTGCAATCTTAATCCGATAATTTATTGCCTCTTAAAAATTGTCATTGTTTATTATTAACAAAGGTTATACAGTTACCTACCCATTCGATGAAAATGACACTGATGTTCTCACGAGCACATTCTCACGGAAGTACAATGATGATAATATCTTAATAAAAATATGACATTTATTCATATATTTTTATAGCATTTTGTTTCGTATTATATGTATAGGCAGCGGAACATTCAGACTCGCAACATTCAAACAGAGATTCCAAACAGAAAAATACCCTTCACACAGCATCCCTAAAGATATGAGGGCAAATGAGGGATATCATTCTCCTCACGCCTTGTGTCGGGTTAATGTAAAAAGAAACACTAAAAATACCTCGAAAGATACGTATTACTACTAACTATTCACTAATTGATTGTTTTATAACGAGTAATCGCGGTATCAACTCATGTATGACACAGGCAGGGGAATATTCAGACTCGTAACATTCGAGCTTCAAACTTCGGGTTCCCGTTCGGATTCATTCGGAATGTTTCTCCCCGCCGCGTAATAATCGCTCAGGTATTTTTGACAGGTGTTTCCGCCGGCCCCTTTGTGCCGTGGGGCCCCGGGACCCCGCCCCAGCGCTAAAAAGGCAGGGGGAGGAGATAGGGGGGATACGGAAGGAGAAAGGCTCTTTAGATTGGCCAGCATGCAGTTGTTGGGTTTGAATGTTTGATTCGTCGAAGGAAGTCAGAAGCGATTCATCAAACAGAATTGACGAGAATCGAACTGGTAACACCCGGATTCAATGACGAGCATCAAAAATACTTCAATACTGAAACCGTCTTTACAAGAATACAGTTACAAACCGGTTTCGCTCAAGATTTCGAAGGCTGAGAGTTAAAATATTGTATCTCTAATTTTAGTCAGCATGTCATGAACAAGATAATATATATTCGTAATTTACTAAAAGTTTATCAGGAAACATGATAATTCATTCGTAAGACCTGCATTCCCGTTTTTAACCGGAATTACCAATAATTTGAAGAGATTATTAATAAATTATCAATAGCTATTTTCTAGGTCTATCTTACAAAATAAGTCATTTACTGAAATGTACTAAAAATGGCCTATATTTCTTGGGGTTCAAATATTGTATCTCCTAAACCTACCGTCCCAAAGATGTATTAATTTAAATATGTATATTGTAAATCCTCAAAGCTTTGTTTTTAGAGCACAAATATTGTATCTCCTAAACCTACCGTCCCAAAGATGTATTAATTTAAATATATTGTAAATCCTGAAAGCTTTGTTTTTAGAGCACAAATATTGTATCTCCTTGACAGTATAATTATTACATATGCAAAACGAAAGTCCATGCCAAAAAATTGTATTTACACAATTGTATATAAAAATACACAAGACACGTTATATTTGTACTAATCGAACTAAAAATGTAGCACCGCTTATGTAAAGGATAGCCATTCAAAGAATATGTGTGTACAAATGAAATAGCTATATGAACGGCCGCTAAATTATATTAACTGGACCTAGCTCAGCGAAATCACGCGCGTTATCTCGATAATGTATCTTCAGTATATTAATTCATCTCACACACAGAACACAAATAGCACAAATCTAATTTTCGTAAGTTTGCGAACTTTCAATTTCAGTTTTCTCAATCTTATGAATTATGTAGATGCAATATTTTAACACTTAGCCATCGATTTTAAACCATCGTACCGAACAATAGAAAAGTATGGATATAACAATATTGTGTATTTTTCTACCCCCTTTTCATATTTTATTTATTTAAAAGCTCCATGGCTTATGATAGATATAACGTTGCTAAAATAGGTGGGGAAACCTAGAAACTTCAGACAGAAAAATCTGTGCAAATTTCATGATGTTAGAGTTCATATTTCATGAGTTTTTTCTGTTCTACATATCATACCAACAGAAGATTCTTCGAGGAAAGGAATGCATCAATTCTATTATAACACCGAGCAACAAATGTATTGAACATTGTTGCAGGTAACAAACACGTCATTTTTAACAATAGCTTAAACACACGATTGTAGTGGTACTTCCGTTTAGGATCAACTTAAATTCAATCAGCTATGGCAAACAATGTCGCGGCCGTGCGAAATAATCCAAATACATCCACAACCACCACACATAAAATGAATAGAAAAACCTGGATATATCAGCAGTGGGAATACCAAGTTGATGTACGTCGATGATTGTTTAAATCGCCTATTCTCACCATTGGATGAAATTACAAGATCACGATCAAAATTCTCTCTTTTTATGTATGAAAATTGATGGTGTGGTCATGGAAGTTAGACGTTTGTATAGTTTAGTATTTTGTATGAATGTCCGACTGTTTAGGACGGATTTCCGTTATGCGAATGCGGGAACGCGAGTAGGTAATAAATTAATAAACGTGGGTTTACATAATATAATTATAATAAATACCATAAAATGACGTACTAGCAACAGAATTCCCTTTGTTGCAATATTGTGATTTATTAGTAGAATCGGTCCGTAATGTGATACAAAATTATCCCTTTCCGCGATATTAAGTTTGTATGTTTTAAATACGAAACAATCACGTATTTAAGAGGCTTTAAGAGGGAAATCGTCTTGTGATGGTAATGACTTCCACAGCTGAACAAAATTGTGTAATTTCGGGATTAGAATACCACTAAAATATGTCACTAAATCATAAATAATATGGAGAAGATTTAAGACTTAGGAAAAGGTATGACCTTTTACAGCCCAATTACATACAATGTAATAATTTAAAAGGTTTGTTGAGGAGAATTTTTTTTTTAAAACAGGTCCAACTCCAAGACCATGAGTAACACTGCAGATCCTAGGAAATTACCGATTACAATCACTTGAAGGAATACGTGAAGATGTCGCCATACAAACGCTGGAATACAATCATCATACGCAATAAGCGCAAGGAAATACGCAGGCCGGAATGAATGAATAATATCACGTGGGCAACAAGCCGCTTAGGTAGTTAGAAGTTAGGTTTGTTTAGATTTTAAATAGAGAGTTTTTTATAATAGGCCCTACTCCAAGACCATGAGTAATAACGCAGATACTAGGGAAGTATCGATCAAATGTTGGAATACAAACATCGTACAATAAGCGCGAAGAAAACGCAGGCCGGCGTGAATTTATTAATAATATTACATAGGCAACATTACAGCCGCTTAGGTAGTTGGCAGTTAGGTAGATAGGTACGGTTCACGTGTTGGTACGCAGGACAGGTAGGGGGCAGTGGGATGCCTTCACAGAATCATCATCATCTGCTACCTACGGCGGGACGGCTGAGACAGTGTGTCTTCCATCTCAACTTCCACAAACACCACCTACCCGGCTGATGCTGATGGGTACAGGTGGGCACTGGGAACTGGTGGTTTGCGAGTCGAACTAGATTCGCGCTATTTACATTTATAGCCTTCTTATAAATGTAACCTATTATGGGTTTCAATGTAATTCTCAGCGGCAGGACAATAGTCAAAAGCAAAATCAAATACAAACATCTCAATCCGCAGTCCGCAATACAGCTTTCTATCAAGACTTCTTCTGTGGTGTATCTTCTAGGGTTCAAAGCATCATCAAATATTTTCATGAATCAGGAACTTGTTTTTGACGTAAAGAAATTGAAAAACAGAGGACGGTAGCATAATTAAACAATTATATATTATGGAAGTTTCTGAGATTTTGTGTCCAATGTGGCTATGACCACTTGGATTCGACTGCAGTACTTGTGGGCTCACAGGATTGGTATCCGAACGTGGACGACTATCCATCTTGCGCTATTATTACACAGTGGTAATCGTGCAAATTAAACTACAGAAACACAGTGGATCCAGCAAAATAACATCATCGCAAAGTATGGGTCAAAAAAGAAACTTCAGGAAAGGTTTGCCGCACCTGCGCAGACAACGAAATTGAACAAAATACCAACATTATGCCGACGAAATGACCGAACACAAAAAAAACTCGCTACCTACTTACCTATATGGTGTTCCCAGACCGAATTTTATGAATGAAATCCACCGGTTCTACGCTTACTACGATACTAGCAACGTCGCCCCGGGTGCTACACCGCTCCAACTCGGTACGAGAGAGGGAGAAGCACATAAATTATATTGTCGTATCCAATTTAAAATTGAACTTTAAAAAAGAGATCATGTGTTAAGGTCGGTCCACGACACGGAAGCGGCAGTACGGGAAAGCGGGAAAATATGAATAAAAAGGTACAAACCATTGCGTTTTGTTTTTACTATTGCAGTATTGATGAATTGCGATTTTATGTAAGTGCAGTCGTTGGGCGTCATCGCGCAGGATACGTTTACCTGTCACTGCGATTTCAATAGGCAAAAGAGATGAATGGGGTTTGGAATGCAACGCGCATTAGAAATATTTCTAACTTCCGGCGTTCCAAGTAGATAGCCCGCTTTTTTTTCCTTTCTAAATAGCTTTGTAGATATTCTTGTTAAACAAGTTCAGCAATCGAATACAATGTTAAATAAATAAACACAATTAATTACATTGGCGTGTAAATAAGTTGACCTTAGTTTGGGATCAAAGACTTAGAAGTGACGACACGTCAAATAAATGTATGTAAACAAATTGTTCTGTGATAAAACGAAATGATTTTATCAATATTTTAAATAATCATTGTTTCAATTGTTGATACTCCGGGGCCATAGATGGTGTTCGTATACAGGTGTCATCTCACAGCTGTTGCTGCCGTGGACAAGTTGTGACAGGTAAGTCCCCCGAGAAGCGATCGCAATCTTGGCGAGCGCATGGACCGAGCGATCGAGGCTAGCTTGTTGAGAAGATGATAGTATTCAATGGACTCTTATCTCGCCATTCCGGATGATAACTGATTGAAATTCACGTACGAGAAAACTGATATAGAAGAGGATCTTTTTGGTACCTTGAGGAACCCCTATAGATGCAATGTTGATACACATCCAAAACTACATTGAAAGTGAAAGCTGGCGACGATGTAAACAAGTCATAATGTAAGGAAAGTGGATTGCTAAAACTAAAGAGTTGACAGCTCATAAAAGAGAATTAAAATTAGTAGATGGGGAAATTATATTACTAGGCGTATAAAGACATCTTGACAAATATTGAATTAATTATTTATTGGGCCACGTATTTGCGCTATAAAATACAAAGGTTTGCAGGTTTCTACAAGAGTCGAGACGAGTTCCGCTTATGCAAGGTTATCCGAACAGTCTGAACATGATCATATTGTATTCAACTCAACGCTTATTTACGTGAGTATCAATAATAGCTTTCGCCATGGAAATAATATTAATGTTCATTTATAGGCGATACCGTATTCAATTAAGGATCATTTAATTTCACTGAAATTTATTAGAATTAGTGAAAAGAAGGAACGTAACAATACCAGGAAAAGAATTATTCAGTGTTTGGATAGTGATAGGCAGCCAATACACAGGAGAAATAGAACATCTGAAAATAATAATTATATGACAAAATATGCGGTATCATAGATGTTAAACATAAAACTGTGTAAATAAGTAATAAAGTGGTATTGCAAAAATACTAGCAAAAGCAGACATTGGTACCTTCAAAGTTAGTCCGCGATAAGAAAATAATATATAAGGAGAAATATAACTTAGATAACAGAATCAAAAAGCATCAAAACACTGCAAAAGTGTAAAACAAAGTGAATGCAAAACTGCGTAAAGAGGTATTGTAAAACTACCAGCAAATGAAATATCGAATGTTTATACAGAGATAAGTAACAAATACAAAGCAAAAATATCTGGAATATACCTAATTATGTGACGAGAGTTTTTGACGTTACAACCGGCGCTAAGTAAACTGGACTGGCTGAATCATGGCTATTATTACAATATAACGTCATTATGTTCGTTAGTGTAGCACAAATTGTCAGGCCCGGGTATTGTAAATTGTGAATACTAGGTTCGCAGGTAAACTCTGTTATCAATCGCTAGAGGCTCAAGTAAATATACCTACGACAAAACGGCGTGCGTAAGTGACTGATGAAAGTAGACAGGTTCTACGAATTTCCCAAACATCCAAATTAGTCATTTAGGATATCGTTGTGAAAAATCTAAGAACAATTTGTGAATAGTAATGCATAAGGAAGTCATATAAATTACTGGGGGATATCCTGGTTGCTTGCGGAAAATCACATTCTGCGGATGGGGTTCTGTTTGTGATTCAGAAGTAACGTCATCTGTGTGTTTAATAATGATTATTAAAATGGTATTGCTGCAATTCTATTTAGATTGCAGTAAACATATACGGTAATAGGTAATAAACTATGTAAAAATGTTTAGATTTGAGGTATAAACTGCAAAAATTAAAACGAACCGACCCAAATTTGCTCACAGCGAAAAATAAAGACATAATACAACCTAGTGATATTATTGAATTCAAGTACTAATAACAGATCTGAAGATGTAAGGTTTTCAAGCATTTATGGAAATGATTTTCTGAAGGTATGCGTCTTGAGTTCATCTCTGCATTCTTCGGGAATGTTTTAACGTGTGTTAGGGGTTTCGATCTTTTGCTAATCGAAGTGAAACTGTCCTTTACCTTTACAAACGAGGGCAGCAATTATTGTAAGTGCCATTACGTCTATTTCCTCCCCAAAGGATGCGGACTTTTATACCTGGAGGGTGGTTACTGGTTAGCCGTGTGCACATTTTTGTAGTCTTTTATTGTTCGAGATAACAGATGGGAAATCCCAGTTTGCCGAAAATGGACTTGTTTTCAAGGAATTTAAGCCGGTTAGCAGTAATCAAGAATAATAAAACATGAATATCTAGCCCTTTAGACAGGTGAGTCGATACCTTTAATCCCGCAAAAGAGCTAAGGGAAAACTCACAGTTAAAACAGTGATTTATAATGATTGTAAAACAGTTTAAACAAGTTTTTTTTTTGTTATTTGTTTTTGGGGTATTATGCCGTTTTGCGCTAACTCCTTCTTTAGCCAACGTTTCGGACAGCATTGCAGTGTCCATCATCAGGGCAGATGTGTTATTTGAGGTTGTGTTAAAACAAGGTTTGTTACGTATTTATTGTTACGTTTTGTAAAGTTTAAACAAGGCTTAAAATTTGCACCAATTGTCCTTACCGTACAGTTTTTTAATTGATTGACCGATAGATTGAAAGGGCAGATTGTTTCATCTGTTGTACAGCTAAAGTTATGGTTAAAATTTTGGATCCGTGAAATTTTTAGTTCGATAAAATTAAATTTTAAAATTAACAAAAAAATACGTTTTAATGTTAAAAAGGAGAAAGATGAGAATTTCGCAGCATTTCTGAAATATCATTAAAAATTTAAACGTCGGATAATACCTAATAAACTTATAAAAGCAACAACAAAAAGTGGGCGGTTTTGGATAGGTAACGTTTCTGAATAACATTTTAACCACGGATTTCGATATTATACCTACCACGGATACCAATTCGGTCCTATGCGTATATAAGCAAACATTTATTGGATTACTATTTTGTGTATCCATTTTATACTAAATATTAATTAACAGGTATTACTTGTTATAATTCTTGAATTACACTACACATGATAACAAAGATATAATATTACCTACCTCTATGTATGATGACCGTATAATATCAAAATATAAAGAAGAACGCTAGAAATGCGATGTGAGCGTGTTTCGTGATCCAAAAGTATGTTCATTCTTCGCTTAAATTTCAAATTCAGAAATTATTAATCAGTAAAAATGGTGAACACAATATCAGACAGTTTAAGGGAGACAGAGTACGTAATGTTAATTGAATGACCCGATCTAATAGCCAAAATGTACAAAGACAGTGGCGTCAATGGTTTCCATTCAATTCTACGTAGAAGCCATTTCTATTTGAAGGTGTCATAGATCTATAAATCTATGTATATGTATTACCAGTGGCTTGTATTCAAAAAATTGGTGATGAGTTAAAAAAAATTGCCAGTCTATCCCGTTCGCCTGCGATAGGCAAAGAATGCTTGCAATTTTTAAACAAATACCGATCCGTATGCGATCTGTGAGCGAAAGTGGTGTCATCTCGGCGCGACAAATAAATTTATCGTGTCTTGCCGAAGTGTTCCGAGGCACTGATGAGCGCCGCTCAAGTTAGGGATATATTTCAATACGATTGTCAACTTTCACGCCCTGCGCATATAGGCATTTAATGTTTCCAGGCGACATTTCTACGTGAGCGGTAAGGAATCTGCTCGCACCATGTGACTTATGGCACGTGGTACAAATAACGAAAAATCGAGCCTGTTGAATTAAACTTAATATTCTTACAGTATTACTTTTATCACTGCTATGATTGTTGGTGATATCATTATTGGTTGAAAATTTATTATTAATTTTTAGATTGACCGAAATTTAGGGAGTGTGTAAGTCCAACGTTCCTCAGCGCTAGCCACCACTGGTACGGTTATAAATTTTAACCACTGCTTTACCAAACCATAATAATAATATTTTAACGTTTTGGATTGCACAGCGGTGCGCGGATCGCCTGGGAAAGTTTTCATAACCCCGTAATGCGCGTTGTTCGGTGCGCAATCGCGATGAAATTTGACAAGCGGCCTGGACACGCGTTACGTAGCGGACAGAAGAAGTCGTGGGCGACCAGAGAGGTTTCCTGGCGGAAGTCTAGCGGGGACGCGGGCGGAATAACAATAATACCATAAGTATTGCGGACTCGGGTTCCGTTTATCGCGGATCGCATCGATAGGACAATGCGCGGTGCACGCGTCATGTCGGGATTGTCCGCGCAGGACGATTAGGTATCCGCCCTGTAGGAATACGAATGAGATGGACACGAGTCATGGACGCTTTCTGATGTGATGATTGTATACCTAGCTAAAGATATTAACGTTAAAAACTATCTTACTTATAGACATCCTATTACTTACTCTGTGATCTTACACAATTATAATTATGTGTGATTAGCACATCCATGAAAAATCACGGAATATTATAATTTCAATTTTGAAAAATAAAATTCAAATAATCATTTTTTTAAATATTTTATTATTTGTAAGTCTTTAATCACTTGGTCAGAATTTGTTCTGAACTGTTCTAATTTTAAAAATGAAACTTAAATTCAAAGCAAATCTGAGTTCCAGAGTTCATCAAACCGGAGTACCAGACACACAATAGAAATTAGTATGTTTAATTATAGGTAGTTAATTATCTTTAATCCTTATTAATTATTATTATTCTATTACAGGATTAATTGTTTTAGGAACTTAAAAGTAGTCCTGTGAGAAAACAAAAACATAAATTGAATGCAAGAGACTGATCAAAATATGTTATTTTTAAACGAACAATTACAGTAAACTAAAAAGTAGAACCTTACAACCCGTGCACATCATAAAAATATCAGACAAATTGACAAAAGTAAATAATAAACACGACGAAAACCCGAGAAAAAATGGGTCTCAACCGCAGAGAATCACCGCACTTTGCCGCCAATGGACTCTTGCCAATCAAATTTAGCATTTCGAAATGTGCAAAGGTTTATTGAAAATGGCCAAATAATAAACAATAATCATGATATCATAACAGGAGCATAAAGAAATAGTATACACCTTGTGGGCCCAGATGTTAGGGACGGTGAATACGGTGAATAGTAGCAAAGTAGGTATTATTGCCATATAAAAAAAATATTGGCCGGGAGGAAAAATTGCCATCTGTCATAAATAGTCGGGAGTCGGTAAATAATATTACGTAGGTACTTGCAAAACCCGGCTACAGATGTGGGTTGGTGTTGTGTTTACGCATAACCATAAATCATAAGCATCACCATCATAAGCGCCAGAGGGAAAATCAAATCAATTTTTAATTGATATAATACCCATCGTACTACACGAAATTTATTTTTAAATATTATTTGTTTGATAATAAGTAATAATAATAGGCATACCTACTTAGGGTGTTATTTAAAATAACACTATCTTTATTTTTATCTAAAAAATCTTAAGCTCTAGCGTCTTTAAATTTGCAGACATTTTGGTCTGCAAAATAACATTATAAATATAATATACATATCGATTTTTACCCAGAAAACGTATGTGTTAAGGAAATTAATTGAAAAAATTGAAACGATTAATTCTGGTTGCATGAAATTAGCACAGACCTTTTTGTTTATTTAGCATTGTTATTTTCATCATGAGCTATAGAGCTTTGTGATATCTATGTTACTTTAAAAAATAAGAATGACGCCATATTGTTTGTTCTGTTGTAAAAAATTGAAGAAAAAATAGCATTTAAACTATTACCCCTTCACTAATAAACTTGTTTTAAATTTTACAAAGATGGTATGCAACCATTTAGCACAATTATTATATTAATGGTTATTTATCAAATGTGTAATGTTTAAAACACGTTCATTAGTAAGGCTCTTAGTATGCAGTATTAGTTCCAGTAAATATAAGCAAATAAATAACGAAACAGGGACAATATTATACAATATTTGTAAAAATTGCACATTATACCTATAAATATTAAATAATGTAAACAAATTATTATAACATCTACGTTTCTTGAAATCTAATTCTAGAAAGCAGTTAACAAGTTAAAGCTAGAAATAAATGGCATAATTCATTACGAACTTAATAGTATTTTAAATTGATTAACAGAAAGTGAAACATATAATATTAATTTCGAGAGTAGGTGTATTTTTACATTAATGGTTATAGCTTCTTCTGCTTGTCAACTTAAAAACGAAATACATTATTATATAACTCAGTAGATATAAAATATTCAACTAATAGATATTCAATGAAATCGAATAACCCATTGGAAAAGGTAAGACATGAAGCGATAAAATTAGTAGGACATTGACTTTCGTAGTTTTTATGGAAGCCCAACTTTATTATTATACGAGCAATGGCCAAGTTAATTAAAATTAATTTGCATGACAACTAATACTTATAAAGAATAAGAATAATATATATATACATAATTATTTTGAATAGCTACCGCAAACAAAACGTTGATAATCTATCTATTCCAAAACTCATGAAATCACGAATGTTCCAACATCTCAAAAATGATACAATTTGTACATTTCATAAAGATGGCGTTATTGTCGTTTTCCTACAAAATATTACGGCGCGACATTTGATGAAGTACATAAACATGTAATTTTAAATAATTATAAGATAAAACATACTCACATCAACATTACCACAATCTTAAACGGTATACAAACACATTGGTGAAGTTTAAGATGACAAATATTAGTTTTTCATTATGTTTTACCTGTGTTTATTAGCATGAAAGTGTTGACATCTGACATAACAAAATGAGGTTAATGATTGCACAATTATTCGTAATGATTGTTAAAATGTTATTATAAGTTAAACTCACCCATTTTAGCTGTTGTTGTGACCAGTGTGTTAATAATTGATGCACAAAATAACAGTAAAAAACAGTTCTTCAAAGTTAACACTTCAAACTATGATAATATTGACAATATTATTTGGGCATCCAACTAGAAAATAATGTATGTTTTCTGGCAGCGAAAATTTCGAAGTGTTGCGAAATATGTTATATTTTTAAATACGAACGACCCAATATAATTATATTTGTATTTACGAGAAAGTTCTTATTTATTTTTAAAGAAAAATAAACAATTTATGTAAAAGTGATTTATAATACAAAATAATGGTAATCACAAATTATCTAACGTTCACAAGCACAAAGTTTATCAATTCATGTTAATTTTATAACTGTCACTTTAAAATAATATTTATTTTGAAATCCTTGTAAAAATCAAACAATATTATATCGCGAAACGTGCCGGCATGCTTTGCAAACGACGAGCAACACCCCCTTCTAACAACCTAATCGGCCAAAAGCTGGCGCAAGACTGATTTCAAACAAATGGTTCACATTTCACATACGAGCTTCCGTGTGTAGAGTTGTAGAGGGGCTTAACCATCTCAAGCGCTCGGCCGAACGGGACGAAACCGGAACGAAATTTGACGGCAACCTCACCAAAAAGTCAAATACTCCAGTTTGAAATGTTTAAACTATTCTATATAATTAGTTTGTCTTTTTTTGCGTGTGTGTAGTTTGTTCGGCTTGATTGGTGCTAGTTTTTAGAATACACTTCGGTTAAGTTCGGCTGTGTTCGGATGTTTACGGGAAAATCGTAGCCCAAGGGTTTGACGGAACGGAAGGAAGTTGATATTCGTAGACCGTAGAACCACCCGCTTAGAAGATAGGTGACTTTTGGTGTAGCGTCATTTTGTGCAATCATTAATTAATATTGTTATTGTATTTTTGGAGTAATATCAAAGAAGGCTGTAATGTAAAGGGTAACATTGTTACTATAAAATTTCATCAGGCTAATTTGTTCTCTTTTGGGAACAGCCGTGTGGTCTCATATAAATCTTTGTATCTATCTTACAGTCATGGTGAAAAATATGAAATAACCGGTGTAAGGTTGGGTTAAGGTGCGATATTTAGTGTTTTATTGCGCACGTATACGGGATTTTTTTTTCTAATGTTGGTTTTATATGTGGGCAAATGAAATAAATTGGTTTGTCGCGTTGATCTGGACGGTATGTATTTTTTTAATAAAATTCATAAGATAATGCGAGTCGAGCCCATTATTCAAACATTTAATTTACAAGATTTGATTGAAAAGTTAAATGTCGAGTATGAAAGGAGTTCGAGTCGTGACATTTAATTGATTCGGTGTGGTTTATGTGCTTAAAAAATTATCTTTGAATTCTTTCGACTCTTTCAATATGGGATTTTTTTACATTAGGCCCACACAGGAGGCCCTGAGGAAAAAATCCCTCTAGGCCTATATCATCTTTGGGGATGATGTGTGGAGGGCCTTTTTAAGGAAAGGAAGGAGAGGAAGGTTGGGTAGGAATCTGGTGGTCGATGTGTCCAGGAGAGACGGTCGTGTGAATCTATCCCTCCCACTGTTGTGTAAGACGATGGGTCGAAAGAGTCCGGCTGGCGTCAAATGGTCTCCGTCAACCAAGCTCTCCCGATCTGACCCGCCACTCGGTAGGTGGGCAAATAAACCTAGATAAACATCACCCCGTGAACCCGGGCACACCTGCTAAGCCACCAAACGTTGCCAACCACTCGTGGCGACCTATGGCAGAGTTGGTTCAAATTGAAATTGGGTTGGTAAAAAAGAGGAAATAATAACATAACATTTGTGTAGCGCAGTTGTATGTTATTTTACTTTACAAGTGCGCAAATATATTACACTTCAAGTGCGTATATATTACACTTCTAGAATTTATCCGTTGTTTTGTGGTGACTAAAACTAATAATAATTTATTGTTTTATATAATTTATTTATTTACCCTATCATCGTTCTTCAGTTAACAAATCGGAGAGGAATATCTTGTCCCTATAACATGGACACACCCTCTGTCCCTCAAGAAGAAAGGACTGGGGGGATGCTAGAATTATCGCTTTGTTATTTATTCCACCTTGTTAACTAATTCACAGCCACCCCGAAGATGTCGTTGAATGGACGAAACGCGTCTGAAACACTCAAAGGATATTACATTATGGAGTGTTTTTTATGATACGCATACGAAATTTTTATAAACTGATATTGTATTCTTTATCATGTCGGAATTTTCAGGTGTTGTCAACCAAGTTTTGCGGTAATGAGTACATGCTACAAAATTGATAGATTTATTTTATACCAGTTGACGTACACCCGGTATTGCTCAAATTTACTGTACTTTCTAGATACTTTAAATGCATGTAAAATATATATAAACCATAGACATATGAATATTAGTAGACCTGCCCTAAGTGATTAAAAGCGTATTATCCCCACTCCCCATACCGGTTCCATTGGAGCCGGCTGTGCTCGCGTATGGCCTCAAGTGAAATTTGAAAACGTGACGTCATCATTCTTGTGCGAACTATGGTCGAGGCATCATCGGTTCATTTTACGAAATAACACTGCAAAATGTTGACTTGTGATATGAAAACTTGTAAAAATAGATGTGAAAAAGAGAATAAACCCAATTGTCGTATTACATTCCATAAGTAAGCATTATTTTACTTTATTTTAAGCTTATTCACACCGTATTATATGGATCAGTTTTAGAAACATATACTATCACATCACAATGTAGCGATTCTCAAGTGTGCTCATCGTTGTTTACTGGGGTAAGTAAATTATGAAACATTTGTAAAAGTGTCTTAACTAAATACTCTGAAACTAACCACGACTCTGAAAATAGAAGCTGCCTTACTTTGCCGAATTTGGACTTCGCAAATTAGTTCATAACGTGGCGAGTAATTTGCGCTCCCATGTAAAAATGTCTATTAATTCAAAAGCAGATTTTACTTTTAAGAACTAAATGGTGATATTATAATGCGAGATGCCTATTTACTGTCAGATTGATGTATTGACGAATCACAGTCAGCCTTACCCCCTTCGTTCTTCAACAGTTGATTTTACCCCTCGCCATTATCTTCTCGTCTATTAATTCCTATGTCTGTGATATAAACATATAAATATGATGAAAACCGTATCAAAATCCGTTGCGTAGTTTCCAAAGAACTAAGAACTTAGTTAAACTTACTTAAAGAACTTACTAAGAACTTAGCTCACAAACAGGCAGACGCGGATGGCGACTTTATTTTATACTATTTAGAGATAACGAGTAGATTGCTATCGGTAGTATTTCGGGTGACAGCTGTTTCGCCCTTAAGGCGAAGCTTAATGCCAAATCACTATTTTGATTAATCTTTATATCTAACAAATTGGTGTACATTATGAATACCAAAAAATATGATTTAGATAAACTGAAGGTTTTGTCATCGTTTTGTTGAGTAGAATACAAATAAAAATAATAAATTACTCAATAAAAAATATAAAAGTAAACTACTAAAAAAAAATATTTTTTCAATAGAAATGTATGAACGCATTAAGGAAACAACTTTTAAAAATACAGTATTGTAGCTAAGATTATCTGTGACAGTTTCACTTGATTAACTTTTTTGCTTTCTTATAAAATTATTTACAAAATAAATAAAAACAGGTTTTGTGCTTGAAATCGAACGTTTCTAGACTCCGTTTGTCAAGCGATTGTAATGCCTATTAACTACAATATAAGGTAAACCAAGAATATACACATTTTTTGGTTATAGCTTCCTCTTAATAACGTCCGCAAATTAGAGCTTGTAAAATAATCTTATACACGTTGTTTTGTTGTGACTTGATCATTTTATTTTATATTTAATTTTTTTAAATTATGACTGAAAATTAAGGTTGACTGTTTGAACCAACCGCCGAGTAGGATTATCATCAATCGTAACTTATGAAATAGTTGGGTATCTATAAATTTAGAGTTTTTCGGTAATCGAATACGTCACAGTTTATTAAAACTTTAATAAAGCGAAACAGCTGTCTCAATAAAAAAATCTCTAATTTTTTTAAGCGTGTCAAACATTCCCGGGTTACGAGTAACCTGACAATATTTTGAAAATCTCCTACTAAAACCACAGAAAGCGGAAAAATTGCTTATTACCTATGGAGGATAGCCAGCCGAGGAAATATTCAATTTGGGAGGCGGGTTTGGGTACCGCCTCCTCGGAAACCATTTATTAGATAACACCTCTGCCATAGGTAAGTGCTTCGCTACGTTTGGTGATTTAACAGGGGTGCCCGGGTTCATCGGCGGGATAAGTTGATTTGAGGAGACCGTTTTACCTCTCCAACTGTTCTCCCGACCCATTGCTTTGCGCCGAAATGGGAGGGATATAATTATTTGTCACTCGTAGATGCTGATCCCTAGATTCTTACCCACCCCTCATACCTTTTTCCTTCCCAAAACTTTCTCTCCTTAAAAAGACTCTCCACACAGCATCCCAGGTGACATTGGCCCCGATGGAAATTATTTCCTGTCTGGGGTTAATGTTACGCCTGGATTGACAACAAAAAATAAATAGGTCTAGCACATTTTTATGTGAATATCCATTCGTAGTTCGATTCGTAGGCGATAACAATACCCCTCGACCACGGAGGAATTAGAACAGAGTTAAATGGGAATTTCCCAACATTGAATTATTTACCTCAATGTGTCATCATATTATTATTATAATCGTCTAGTGACGTAATTCAACGGTAGGTTAATATCATTAACTCCATATTAATTTGTGCTCATAATAACATCGAGCGCACATTATAAGTAAATAATATAATGTTTAATACCTACGACAAAATATTTGGGTACACAATAAATACTACATTTTATTCCATAATAAATAGCACAGGATATCCGTCTGCCATTGCGGGCGAAAAAAACACATTTATGGTTAGGTTTTATTTGCAATATATACTGTCAAGGCTCCGTAGTTAACGTACAAAATGAAGAAAAAAAAAGGTTTGAAAGGGGGATAAATAAATACGAATATTATAGGGAGCGCGCTGATATTAAAAAAATGTGAAAATATTTACTAAAACATGACTCCTTTAATATCTTGACAAATGATTAGGTTGCATCTAAAGATACACTGAATTTTTACATACTTCTAAACATGTTGAAAAACAGAAGAAAATGGGTTTTTAATAATTTTTGGAGCATAATTTGAGAATTTTTTCTATCCAGGGAGTTTCAAACAATTAACGTTTCGGCATAATAAATTTATAGATATTATCTACAAAAAACAACACATTTTTTTAGGAACTTAAAAACTTATAAGTGTTCAACAGACATATGCTATAAATCTGAGGAAATACTTAATTCCAGTTTTATTTTTAAATCACATTTTATTTTTTTGGAATATTTTTTTTATATCTAAAAATGATTCTGTGTTGAGGACACCTGCCATATTGAAAGGTAAGGTTTAAGCCTAAAGGGCCCGGCCCTCCCTACTGAGGCAAGTGAGGTCAGACTAGTTAATTTCAATACAATAACACCGTGATTGTCATATTTGTATTGGGTAGGTGTCACTTCTTCAACTAGCTACAAACTAGCTCTTGTTACTTTCTCGTACAGAAAGTATTATTGAAATATATCTTTAAAAAAATATTAAATATTCTCCCTATACTGAAACCTTACAATGCAAAAAAATACAAATATAACAAAAAAAACTCTGAGAAGTAAAATATTATAACTTTACGGGAGTCTTATGATAACGAAAGCAGTTTATTTTTATTTTATCCTCTATTTTAACAGTCCCCGGCGTTGACCGGTCTGTAATAAGTTTTCAAATCAGATGTTGAGAGTGATTATCCTCTTATTTTGAACGTCAAGCCTGTCTTTATTTAATAGGTATCACAAGTCTAGTTTAAGGGGTTCGGTACGAGAATGGGGGATGGTTTTTTGAAAAATCAATTAAACAATGACCTTTTTCTTGTTCTGAAGGTCACTTGTGCAAAATTTCATCAATCTCAGAATAAAAATGTAGATTTGTTTAAAACAAACCCGAACCGGAACACTCTTCTTTCTATATAAATAGATCGATAGAAGAGAGATAAAGGATTAAAAATGTTCCTTTAGGGATACACAGGAAAACAAAAGGCGATCGTGATTATTTATCCTGTATTTCCTTTTAAAAAAATTGAGCGCAGATGAGGTTTTATCGGTTAGATAGAAGTTTTTCATTTACAGTTTTTCTATACAATATCTCTTTTACTTAAACGAAAGTTTAAAAAATAATATATTTATCACATTGTATTCATAGAAACATATCATGATTTACGTTATACTACATGTAAAAATAGAATATCGTAATGTACTTACTTTGAGCGTAACAATAATGAGAGATATCGATTTTCGCCCTCCGGATAAATGAACAGGCCTTATTAATATAAAATCAATTTGAGAATGTTTTATCGATATTATATCATGACGATAATATATCATGACGATAATATATCATGACAATAATATATCATGACGATAATATATCATGACGATAATATATCATGACGATAATATATCATGGCGATAATATATCATGACGATAATATATCATGACGATAATATATCATGACGATAATATATCATGACGATACTATCTCATGACGATAATATATCATGACGATACTATATCATGACAATAATATATCATGACGATAATATATCATGACGATAATAATTATTTTCGTTGTAATGCAAAAATGTTCGGAATTTCATGAACACGTGTTTCGACATCATAATTTACTTAAAGTTTATCAGGAATCCTGAATATTCATTCGTAAGGTCTGCAATCCCTTTTTTATCCAGAATGAACAATAATTTGAAGAGATTCTTAGTAAATTAGCAATAGTCAATTTTCTCCGTGCAGGTTTGTTGAATTCAGAAATGTTGAGAAGATCGCATATCTTCCACTCCTAACAATTCAGTGTTGTCATATCACTGACAAGAGTGCCAACACACCGCTGCGACACAAGATTGCTGACAACACTATCATTGTTACCCACAAAAGTAGACATGGCAGATGAAAATATGTACATAATATTCATTCTTTTGTGGCTAGGATAGAAATGAAAAGGGTGGGTGTATTGTTTTCGAGAATTTGTTTCGTTTGATTCAAAATTCAATTCAAAACTTTTGTTCAGATTTATATATTGAATCCCCGTTTCTCAGAAACATAACGAAGGTAATGTTGTACAAAAATTAAGAATGGTAGACTGATATTAAAATACTGTAACATGGTAGCTTAAAAATAGGTATCTACCCAAATAGTAGTTTGTAGTATAATGGTAAAAAAATAAATATATTGAAAATTATTTGTTGATTTGGTTACTGGAATGTAGCAGTAACGATACAATCATCTCCAATTTGTTTTGCAAAATGACAACAATGTCATTTGCAACCAACGTAGATGAACAGGGGATTATTATGTCATCTGTACGAACATGGATAGTCTTAGACCCCAAAAAACAAAAGCAGGTATTCCTAGACAGCGTATGAAATGGAGGAACGATGTCAATATGTTCATTGTTCGTTCATATTTTTATGTAACTAAATTAGAAACAGGTATGTTGTTATACAGGAAAAAATTACATTTACTTTTCTAACAAAATTATCCGATTGCCCAAGTAAACTAACAAAGATTAGCAGACCAAAAACGAGCAATTTTCAAAAATAATTTAATTCCTGTAATCACATTAGAACAGATTAAAAGGGAAGTAGCAGATAGATTGTAAATGGGGAATAATTTAGAACAAATTATAATATTTTGTTTGTTCATACAATTTGATCCACAAACTTTTTTTCTTGTGTTTTTTCTTGCAGGGCAGCAAAGTATATATTTTAAAAATTCTTCTTTAATAGTTTCTTTAAGGTTTGGATCCAAGATTGTTTAGAGCTTATAAGTTGCGATTTAATTAAAATTTAATTTATTTGTTGAAGCAAATGATAATACCAATAAATCTAAACGAAACATGAAACAGAACAAGACACATAAAAATAAAAAGGTAACGGATTCAATTGGGAATCGAACTTAGGATCTCTGTGTTACCGGTACAACGCCTCTAGCCACTCGGGACCTAATTATTTTACAATATTTTTGTCGATCTCATATTTCAAATTCAGAATTAACAGTATTATCGTCAACTAATTTTTACCATATTTATCTACAATCTTTTGGAATGATTACAAACTTCTAAAGAATTTATTTCTAACCTAGATATTGTTTCGGATAAACATATCCGATTTTTATTTATATGGGACGCCTGTTGACTTTTTAAAAAGGTCTAAATTAATATTTAACTTTAATGGAATAACTTAATTTTGAATTTGAAATATGAGATCGACAAAAATGACGTAAAATAATTAGGTCCCCATAGCCAAGTGGTTAGAGTCGTTAGACAGAGATCGTGGGTTCAATTCCCAGTTTTTTATTATTTTCCTTTGTCTTATTCTATTTCATGATTCGCTTAGATTTAGTAGTATTATTTTCTTTATCAATGATATATGTATTTAAGTGATGGGTTAAAAGTTATTAAAAAAAAGTTATTCCAATAAAATTTTATTTATCGCAATTTTTTTTGATAATCTAACAACGGAACTATATCGCCACCAGGTTGGGCAGCGTTTTGCGGCGGGTTCAGGTAGTAGCTGGAAGAAGGCATTTATTAATGCTGGTCTCAAAAAGAGGCCCGGATTTCATGATACAGGAAAAACAGACTCTAGTAGCTCGTTCAACATGCGAGTCGATTTATACAAAAACAATAAAAACGACCCGTTGTCTTGAAGCCAACATCAACTACTGTGAACGGCTGTTCTGCTTATTCTGTTTTATCTTATTACTCCATAAAAACAGAGGTAAGTAGTTACCTATAGCATCCACTCGTAATAGAAAATCTCAAATAATCCATTATTTAATAAATCCCTTCCATCTGTGTTGAGAGGGTGATTTTTTTGTTGTCAGTTATTGTTTTTGTTTTGCCCGAATCAATTAATATCGATTATGATTTTCAATCTATTATATTTTGTATATCAGATTTTTTTGGTATCAATACAAACTTCACAAATCAATCACTTTGATAATATGAGAATTATTCGTTGACAGTTGATATGGGGGGGTTTTTGTTTTGTCTGTTATGTAGGTACTTGTGTGATATTGTTGGAAAGTACAAGTAATATTTCATGTGTATATATAAATACGTAGATATGTGGAACAGTGGTGTCCCGATTTAGGGTACGTTGTGAGACTTATGGGAATGGGTGAGTAGGGAGGGGAAGGAGATGAGAAAATGATGATTTGAAAGGATCATCATAAATCGGCGTTTATTGTAATATAATTTTCATAGAACACAAAACGAAAACAACTAATTAGTAGTTACCATAATAAATTTTCCGTATGCCTTACTATGAGGTAACAGACAGGAACGTAAAGTAAAAAATATTTCATTGCCATGTTATTTACAGATTTTGGTAGTGTTAAATTTAGATTAATGCTGTAGCTCAGTCTGTCTGTGCAGATAGAGAAAACATAGTGCGTGTTGCTTTTACTTCCAAGAGTTGGCGATGTTTTAAAAAAAAGTTTGTTAAACAGATGGTACTGTTTAAAAAAAAACATGTTTTTGCCTGTCACAGGTGACAAATAGTCACGGTTTTACCTCTCATAGGTGACATCTAGATAATATTGTTAAATAAAAACAAGCGTATTCGAATTTAATGTTATGTCAAAATTTCAAAGCAATCGGTGAAGAACTTCGGGAGATTTAAAAACAGGACAAAAAAGGATGTGTCCAATCAATTTCAAAGCAATCGGTGGAGAACTTCGGGAGATTTAAAAACAGGACAAAAAAGGATGTGTCCAATCAATTTCAAAGCAATCGGTGGAGAACTTCGGAAGATTTAAAAACAGGACAAAAAAGGATGTGTCCAATCAATTTCAAAGCAATCGGTGGAGAACTTCGGAAGATTTAAAAACAGGACAAAAAAGGATGTGTCCAATCAATTTCAAAGCAATCGGTGGAGAACTTCGGAAGATTTAAAAACAGGACAAAAAAGGATGTGTCCAATCAATTTCAAAGCAATCGGTGGAGAACTTCGGGAGATTTAAAAACAGGACAAAAAAGGATGTGTCCAATCAATTTCAAAGCAATCGGTGGAGAACTTCGGGATATATATATATATACATACACCCATATCCGCTTTTACAAACAATAATAATAATAATTCAGTGGAACAGCAATAAAAAGTAAAATTTTCTTTCAAAATTATCTAAAACCCATGCAGAAGAAAATAATTTTGAAAACCTTAATTGTAATGATTGCCGAGATGGTTATCATAGCCTTCTTGTAACTATATAACGTGACGTTAAACAGATCTACAATTTCTGCGAAATTGTTGTCAACTGCATGCAATCTAGATACAAGCGATTATCTAAATGACTCAGTCCTGATATTAATGTTGCAATTAAAAACATTTTTCGATCGAGTAGTTTTAGCTGGCATATTGAAAGTGATTAGACTCAATAAATCAGGGCTGTTTACAATTCCATTAATATTATTTTAAATAAACGTCATGCCGGAAACAAGTCTTCTATCTGATAGTTTTGATAATTTTAATTCTTTCAATTTTATATCTTGCATAAATAAAAATACTAGGGAAATAAAAGAACATACTCCATCTTGTTTAGACCACATTTGGACAAATGTAAACATTAAAGATCTTCACAAAATAAAATCAATTGTTTGGAAAACTAACATAACTGATCATCATTCATGCTTACTTCTGTATAATAATAATAATATTAAACATAAAAAACATAATTTAATAACCAAAAAATCAACAATAGATATGACTATTCTCTCTGAAAAATTAAAAAAGGAGGATTGGAATAATGTTTTAAACAGTGATGATACTGAAATTTGTTCGACTAACTTCGAAAATATTATGTCACAACACATTAAAAATTCGACAACTGAGATAACAACACACATAAAATCAAAATTAAGATGTTTAAAGCCTTGGATTACCAAAGGACTTATTATATCTATCAGAAATAAAGAAAAACTTTACAAAATAACTTTAAAAAATCCCCAAGATGAAAAAGCATATATTTTCTATAAAAAATATAAAAATAAATTAACATCTTATATTAAAAAAGTAAGGAAGAGTATTTTAAAAATAAAATATTATCTTCAGAAAATAACCATAAACAAATGTGGAAAACTGTTAATTTCGCCATAGAAAATACAAAAAAAACACAAAACATTAAGTACATTGAACATGATTAAAAAATTATAGATGCCAATATACAGCCTAAACAATGTGCAAACATACTTAATTCCTTCTTTGCAAATGTTGGGAAAAATCTTGCCAAAAATATTCATAAGCCTTCAAACCAAGAAAACCATAAATATAAAAATATACAGAAACGTAATATACTTTCAATGTTTGAAACAACAACAGAATGTGAAATCTCGAAAATAATAGAAAATATGAAAGGAGGTTCGTCTCCCGGTTTTGATTCTATTACGACACACATGTTAAAAACTATGAAACCTCACATAATAAAACCTATCACTCATTTAATAAACTTAAGTTTAACAAATGGAATTTTTCCAATGAACTACAAAACCACAATAATCTCACCTATTTACAAATCTGGAGATCCACATCAAGCAACGAATTATCGCCCAATATGTCTAATTTCTAATATAGGAAAGATCTTTGAAAAAATAGTAAAAAAACAATTGGTAAATTTTCTAGATAATAATAAAATATTACACAAAAACCAGTTTGGCTTTATAAAATCACTCAGCACACAAGATGCTATTGCTAACGTAACTTCATACATTCACGAATCATTAGATAAAGGTAAAAAATGTGCGGGTATATTTATTGACCTTAGAAAGACATTCGATAGCATAACCCATGAGATGCTATTAAAAAAATTGAATAATATCGGCATAAAAAGCAACGTGATTAAATGGATCACCGACTACTTAAAAAACCGTCCTCAAGTGGTAAAAATCAATCGTGTTAAAAGTGATCAAGAGATTACAAGCTTTGGAATCCCCCAAGGTACAGTGCTTGGACCAATTCTATTTACTATATATGTAAACGATATTTTTTTTCAACCTTTACATGGTCAAATCACGTCATACGCCGATGATACAGTATTAATAATAAGTGATAAGACTTGGGAAAAAGTAGAATTAAAGGCCACAGAAGACATCAACACACTCAAGAATTTTTTCGACACTAATTTACTGTCACTTAATAATGAAAAGACATTTGTAATTCCATTTGCAATCCATACAAATGATACTCCTAAAAATTTTAACATTGTCATACATAATAATACTAAAATTCACAGCCAAAACTATTGCAAATCAAACTGTACAGTACTAAAAACAACAAATAAAATTAAATATCTAGGAGTAATTATTGATAAAAATCTGAAATGGAAGGAACAAATATGTCAAGTAGTAAAAAAAATTAGAAAATTAATATATATATTTTTAAGAATTAGAAACTTTCTGTCGATAAAAAATCTATATTTAATTTACTATGCCTTAGTTCAATCCACTTTACAATACGCTATTATTAGTTGGGGATCCGCGTATAAATGTAATTTTCTTCCAATTGAAATTATACAAAGAACAATTATTAAAATTATATTAAAAAAATCCTTTGACTACCCAACAGAACGCCTGTTTGAAGAATTTCAAGTACCTACATTTAAAGACCTATATATTAAAAACTCATTAATCCAAATTATAAAAGAAAAAGATAAATATCAATTTTTAAATGAAAACAGAACGCGACTTAGATATGTTTTTCTATGCCCAAAACTAAATACGTCTTTTGCACAACATCATTATACTTACCAGGGAAGAACTTTTTTCAATCGTCTACCAGAAGAAATCAGAAGCATTAATGATAAAACCCGAATACTGCTCTCTGTCAAGAGACACTTTAAAAATATTCTGAAAAAAAAAACTACTGTCATTTAATTAATCTCACAAATATCCTTAGTTTTCCATAACTTCCTTTCTTTTTTAAAATTTATTATATTAATATATTATCCTTCACTACTATCAAAAAAATACTACAGCAAACATACATTTATGTACAATTAATTATTTAAGTACTAACTAACAACAACATTTATGTACACTCCCCTTCCATACACAAGCAAATGCTCTCAATGGAAGAGTAGTAAAAAAAACCCAAGATGTAAAATGAATTATGTACCATGTAAACATATTATTAAAAATAAAAAAATAATTACAAAAAAAAAAAATAATAATAAAGTGTGTAGTGTGAAAAAGAAGAAGAAAAACAGTACATTTTTACATCTGGATATACCATATTTGATACACTAAATACATCCATACATAAATAAGCTTTACGTCTTTATGAGATTTTCAACAAATATTTTTGCTATTTTGTGTTGGAGTATATACATTATTGTATTGTAAATGGACACATGTATTATGCACAAAATAAATAATTTTAAAAAAATACATCCACTGGCATTATGTACATTCCTCGCATCCTGAAATAAGTTTCATTTGGATTGCTATGTAGCAAGAATAATGCAAAAAGAAGAACCCTCTCAATTCAGAGTTGTAGAGTTCAACTACCAGTCTGAAACGTGCCGCTAATACACTATGTACTATTGTATATAATTTAAATGTGAAATACCTACCTAACATGATAAAGCACCACCATGAAAAAGTCGGACAATGCTAAGTAACCTTAAAAAAACACAGATTTAAAAAATGAAATACCTTCGTTAATTTATTTGGGTATATTCATGTTTTTTAATTGAATCACATGTAAAAAGATGCTGAATCATTTAATAAATTGGGCGTAACCAAGTGAACTGATTGTTGCATTATCACGGGAGCTCATGTTCCCAGAAGGGTAAACAATAATAATGCAAATTAAGATATATCTTCTGTCTAAGATCTTGTAAGCAGAACTTGATGGATCTCCCGAACCCGAACAATACTCGTAAATGGTTCCGGTGAAAATTGCATTATTAACACGAGTTGGAGAATATATCTTTGTTCCAAGAAATTAATTATGATTGTCTTAACTAGATGTCGTGCGATGAACTCGAATCATCTAAATTCTGCTTTTTTATTTTTATAAGAATACCCCATATGAGTCCAAACTACTCCTAAACCGCCCGGAGCTAGTGGGACTATGGCACCCCCGATAGAGGTGTATAGTGATAATGAAGAGAGTGGAGGATATGGGGAAGATGAAGGTTGGAAAATACCTATCCGGCTATTAATTTTAAACAACGTTTCGATTGTGAATGGTGATCTTTTAGAGTCACTAACAAACCTATTACAAGTACATACATCCTACGTGAATAACAAGCTTTAATACCCGGCTTTGCCAGAGATCAAACAGTAATATTTACCTTCTCTATCTCTAAATAGTATAAAATAAAGTCATTATTCGCGTCTGTCTGTGCGCTTAGTTCGTCTAAACTACGCAACGGATTTTGGATAGGATTTTTACCATCATTTAGAAAATTTCTTCCGAAAGGTTTATCTATAAAATACATGCATTAAACTTATAGAAAGTAGAGGAAAGTCGATGTTTTGTATGTATAATACATGCATATTAAACTTATAGAAAGTAGAGAAAAATCGATGTTTTGTATATTTAATACATGCATATTAAACTTATAGAAAGTAGAGGAAAGTCGATGTTTTGTATGTATAATACATGCATATTAAACTTATAGAAAGTAGAGAAAAATCGATGTTTTGTATATTTAATACATGCATATTAAACTTATAGAAAGTAGAGGAAAGTCGATGTTTTGTATGTATAATACATGCATATTAAACTTATAGAAAGTAGAGAAAAATCGATGTTTTGTATATTTAATACATGCATATTAAACTTATAGAAAGTAGAGGAAAGTCGATGTTTTGTATGTATAATACATGCATATTAAACTTATAGAAAGTAGAGAAAAGTCGATGTTTTGTATATATAATACGTACATATTAAACTTAAAGAAAGTAGAGAAAAGTCGATGTTTTGTAATCAAGTCGTAAATAAAATATTTTCGGGCGCTTACATTGCTAACGCTGGCTATACCTTATAAGATACATCAACATAATGTACTACGGAATTGTATATCTTAAAAAGGCATATAGAAATGTCCGCGACGGCATATATCTCCTAAGAATAGCCCCCAGCATCGCCGAGTACATGTCGGCTAGTTTAACAATATTGAAAGATGTGGAAAAAATGCGACACCTACTTGTGAAAAACTGATGAGTTTTAATTGTTGAACCATAAATTCCAGAGAGAACTCAACGTTCTAGTGGCATAGAATTCTCAAAAAAATTAATTTACGTCTTATATGTTTTTAATTAAAATAATTTGTACTTTCATCTGTGGTCTATTTTATAATTTTGTTATTTGTTTGATTTTTTTATAATAGCAAAAAAACGAACCTTTGGGTGAGGATTTCACCTTAAAGGGGCGTAGTTCACCTTCTGAAGAAGTTCATAATGCTACAGCTATAAATAAAATGCCTGCCCTATTTTTTCCACAATTATTTATAGCAAAACTCAATTAACTGAAATATTTTGAAAATTCCCCCATCGGACGCGGTTAGAAATACCTCTATCAAAACACCTGTACGTTTTCCAATTTAAATTCCGCGCCCAAAATTAACGAAAGGGCACCTTAGGACGGGCTTATTAAGCAGGCCTTATTAAAGGCGATCATGGAGGCTTAACCTAACCTAACCTAAAATATCGGAGTAGATGATCCTGGCTTCCCAAAGAAGCGGCCGCCATGTTAAAGACGTCAAATTACATGTAATTATCTTACAAATAATATGGTCCTTCGAAGGAGGCATATATCTAATTATTCCATCTAAAATCGAAGTGCGTTCAATATTATAGGAACAGCCTTTTTATGTTGGTACGGTTGAACTTTATCTCGAGAGTGAATATATTCACATTTTTGTATGTATTACAAAGTTTATCAATGTAAAGAAATCCAAGCTTTGTGAATAATTTGCCGTTTTTGTAAATAAATTTATTAATTACTTTTCAGTAAAATATTTAACACTCACATTCCTACTTATAAAATGTGTCTTGAAGTTTTGAATTATTTTAATTGCACGAATATTTGATTTTTTGGAGACGCTTTTTTAATTATTTGAAAAATCAGAAAAAGATTTTTTTGCATCCATTGATGTATTATATTAAGATGAGGCATGAAGCGAAAAAATAGGTTCCACTTTTTTACCTTCAACTGACCTCCAACTCCCTCAACGCTCTACTAAAACTACCGAAGCCGGCTTACGCGCACCGTTTATCGCGTTCTAATAGTTGAACAAGTTTCGATGAGATATTAGTACGCAGTAGGGCCTCTAATTGTAGCTCTATGGTCGCATACATACTCTTTGGTCGCATATGAAATGAATCCATGACCACAGCGTTGCCGGCAAAACCCCGAGCAAGTCCCCATAAGGTTGGGGTCCTGGGTTCAATTCCTAGATGCCATCGAAACTTTTTCTGATATTTCTGTTTCACATTTTTCGTTTTATTTCAGGTTCTACTAGTTTTTTTATTTGAATACCGCACAAGAGTCTCTAATGCTCCCAACCATCTGTAGCCAGTGAGACTATGGCATCTGCAATTGGGATATGTAGTTAAGCTGAAGCTGAAGGGAAGGAGATGCGACAAAGGAAGGTGGGGCAGTACCAGAGGCTTTTCACATCCGGTCACTTCGAGCAACGTTTCAATTTTAAATGGTGGCTAAGACCACCAAGGCGATACTGAGCGTATGTTCCACTCTGGAACGTGCCGCAACCATGCTATATCTTATCATAAATCAATTTATTGTAAAATAAAATAAATTCATCAAATAAAAATTGGCGTAGTAATCGTCTTAAAGGTATGTTATGCAGCAACCACATTGATAATTTTTTTAGTTATCGTAACGTTTTAAGATTTTTCAATTGGTTGGTTGCCAATTTTGTGATGTTTTAAACAATTAGATGATTTTTCTAACGTAGTGAAATTTTCCTCTAAATCAAAATCGTTTAAATTAAACAATGTTCACGCAATGCACGCTGTTAAAAATACATTTTTGATAGAAAACGTACAAATTGCTACCAGTAAACATACTTTATATTCATATTTTTATCTAACAATCCAATTTCGCATCCATATACCCTCATGCAATTCCTAATGAAAACGAATTAAAATCATAATTTTGTTATTTTTCCATCAATCGCCCGAAATTGAAATTGGAACATTATAAATATGTATTTCGAAATTCGAATGCGCCAGAAAAAAAGGCCAAGTGGAAATTTAAAATGAAGCCGGGAATGGAGGAATAGGCTCGGAGGGTAAATTGGGATAATTACGGCCTCGGGGCAAACTTCTTCAGTAGTTCACTGATCTGCCGCCGGGGAGCGTGGCGCTAGTTGCGCTTTTTTAGTACCCTTTTCGGTTTCGATTCTTTTTTATTTCGTGATTACGTTTTGAGTTCAGGAGCACAACGATATAAAGAGTTCTGAAATAAATATGTTTGATATTTCTGATAACGGCACAAAATCATATTATTTTGAGTAAATCAACACGAATGTATTAAGTATTAAAATGTGGGCATTCGTGGTCAAGGGTTCAAATCGCGTGCGCAAGTAAATTTTATTTAAGGCGATGCCATACGTAGTAATGCAAAATCATGTGTTTTTGGTTTGAAAATTTGTTCGCCTAGAAATTTTTCAGATGCTTCAATTAAATACTGCGAGTAGAATACATATTGGCCTTTAAAATAATCGAGTATTTTTTTGATGAAGTCTTTTTATAAGCCCAGAAAAAAATAATGTAAAAGCCTATGAAAACTGCTTTAAAGTTCAAAATCTCCTACTTACGAACCCATTTTCGGTTATGATTTTATTGTATAATGTGGAAAATTAAGTTATTTATAAAATGATCGAAAATTTTTTAAATATTTGTGCCTGAACATCCACAAAATAAAATAAAAGGCATTTTTTGGCCATGTTTTTTTCTTGCATAAATCAAAACAGGCGGATAAGCGGGAATTTAAACTTTATCGCCATCTAAGTAAGGGTTGTTATTGATAGCGGCTTAATTTAAAATATTACACGATGTAGTGCATCGCCATAATGAATTTGTGTTATTTCCCAATTTATTCATTTACCATAATATGTAGAATACTTGCAGCATGTTCCAGAGTGGAAGACACTTTCAATATCACCCAGGTGTAAGACTATCATTCTGAATAGAAACATTATTTAAAATTACTTTGGCCGTATTTGGTGACCACATCCGAATAGCTAAGTACTCCCCACCTTCCTCTTCCTCATATTCTTCTCCTCGCCGCTACCTTCAGCCTCACAACATGCCAACAACACCCCATTTGGAGAAGCCATAGACTCACTGGCTCCAGACATTTGGGAGCTGTTGGGACTCTTATGCGGTATTCAAAAATGAAATTCAACCATCGATAAAATAATTCTATTTTATTTCTTTAAACCGAGGGTTAAGTTTGCCCTAACACGTTTTCTTCATTTTGAAATTTACAAAAATTACAAATGTAAGTTTTTTTTCGTCAAAATTTTTCTTAAAAAAACTGTTTTTTCTATTTTATTTTGAATGATTATGAAACTTCCATTATCATCAAAATATACCAAATCGATTTAAAAGTTATGTAAGAAATTTTGGTAAAATTGTAATGCCAAAGACATAATGTTCTAAGTGCTACCTAATCTAAAGTGACCTGTCAGGTAAATATAGTCCTGTATATTATCCTCTATATATATATTATAATGTAAATTAATTAAATATTGTTCATTTGTAAAGGTGAAGCTTAATGCTACATCACTATTTTCGATTAATAACGAATTGGTTTAAATAATGAATACAAAAAATATGCTTTAGATATTCCTTTGAGTAAAATACAAATAAAAAAATTAACTACTCAATAAAAATATAAATATAAACTAATATAAAAATATTCTTTCAATAGTTTTTTATGATCCTTTATGCGATGCGACAAACAACTTAAAAAATATTCAATATTATAGCTAAGATTATCTATGACAGTTTCCCTTGATTAAGCTTTTTGCATTCTTATAAAATTATTTGCAAAATAAATAAAAATCACTTTTGTTCTTGAAATCGAGCATTTCTAGACTCCGTTTGTCAAAAGCGATTTTAATGACTATTAACTATATTCGAGACGATATAAGGCATACCAAGAATACACAAGTTTTTGGCTTGTAGCTTCCTCTTAAATGCTTTTTACATGCATAGTATTGTATTATTATCCGATGAACTGATGGAAGCAATATGTTATGGTTGGATAGTAAGAATAAGGTACTGAAATGTACTGAGTACTGAAAAGATATTTGTGCGGTGTCCTTGAAGTCGTCTTTCACAAAAACATAGCTATGCAAAAATTATTCTAATGGTGGTTTTTAGTTTTTATAATATAATTATATCACCTTTTTTCAAATTTTATTTAACCCCCCAGGCTAATTTGTTCGGTTTTGGGAACGGAACAAACAGCTGTTACCCATACAGTCAATTTGTTCGCTTTTGGGAACTGTTCATGTGATCCCATAGAAATAGCTGTGTCTCTCTTGCTATTATGTTTAGAAATATGATCTGGAGGTGTCAAAGCAAAAAAGACCACGCTTAATATTCAAATCTAAAAGTCAACTACGGAAGAATCCTACTGTACATCTCTACACGGAGAAATATGAGTAATGCTAATTTATTAAAAAACTCTCCAAATTATTTTGGGACTTGTATGAACACCTATCGTGAGAAAACATTGGTATTTTAATATTTTTTTTTAGGATTCCTACCAATCCATTAGAATGGCCTACAATCCCGTTTTTAACAGGAATACGAATATTTAAAGAGATTTTTAATAAACTGGCGATACTTTTTTATCTGGAAGTTTTCTCCGTATATGAAACCAAAGGTTCCAACCACAATTTGGGAAAAATTTATGAATTTTTTATTCATTATTTTTATATGAAACAAAAAAATGAGGTGATAATAATGTTAAAAATACATTTGTCCAATAAAAGTGGTTTTTTTCGGTAACGGTATTTTTAGTTGAGAAACGTTAGGTTTAGCCATTTTTTAAACATGTTAATGTTTGCATGCAAAATTTGAATGTTTTAAGCAAAAATATATATATTTTTATGATTAAAATTTTAAAGCGTATTTATTCACCGGATTCCTTTTATTGTAATTTCATTGTAAAGTGGAAAACAAAAATTCTCCGTTCTTCTGACAGCATCTTTAAGGAATATATCGGTCAATATGCCAGCAGAGGTCTGAGGGGTCAAATGGGCATATTAAAAAAGTTATCATATTAATGAGTTTATAAGTCTTGAAAATCTTTTATTCTATATTACTTAATTTAATTTAAAGCGTCGGAGCATAATCGTTCTCTCCGACAATGTTAGAATTTTTCCTCGTACCCAAAAAGTAAAAAAATAATAATTTGGCATCTCAGCGTAACGTTTACGAGAATATCGAAGAGCTGAACAAAACGGTCATAGGTTCGAAACCCGCCAAAGTCATAAGTAATTACTTAGTTATATTATTATTTAATTTTACATTAACTCACACAGGAGTAATGCGTCATCTTTGGGAATCTCTGTGTCTTTTTCAGGAGAGGGAGGAGTGATCAAGGAGTGATCATATTGTAGGAGGGAGGAAACACAGAGGCCGGCAAATCGTGCCACAGCCGAGCTGTAGGACTCAAGAACGAGTCGACCCGTTCTCACGTGACGAATGTCACCCGTGTGGCGTCTTGATCAATGACGCGAGTTCCACGGAGCATCTTCCAATTTATTACCGAAAGAACAAGAACCTGACGCCAGTACTCTGAGGATCGCAATACGTTTGTTAAGAGGGGGGAATCTGTCAAACGGACCGTCCGTTTCTGCACAGAGTCGATGGTTTTTTTCTGGTGTTTTGGGGCTTCAGACCAGAGGTGCTGCTAAATTCAACAGTGTGGCGGACTTGCGATTTGTACAGGACAAGCAGTTGCGTACTATCTGCAGTATCTGCGGGCCCTGTACAGTAAGCCCAGCTTTTGAGAGGCCAACTTGACTTGGCTTCGATGGAGCCCCCGTACCTGAACTGGTCACTTAGAGTTACACCAAGTAATCGAAGGCATGGCTTCTAATGGAAGACATTTAAAAAAAATGTTAACGTAACGTAATAATAAAAGGTAACTTAGTTAATTCGTAATAACTTTTAATAAATCGTGTCTCTTCAACCCTCTCCTACCCCACAATTTAATTCCTCTTCAAAACAATTCTCAATCAATTGGAGATTATATTAAGGCGATACACTACGTAGTAATGCAAAATCACGTGTTTTTGGATTGAAAATTTGGTCGCCTAGAAATGTTTTAGATGCTTTAATTAAATACTGCGAGTAGAATACATCTTGGCCTTTGAAATAATCGAGTATTTTTTAGACAAGTCTTTTTATAAGCCCAGAAAAAATGTATAGGCCTGTGAAAACCCATTTTCGGTTATGATTTTATTGTATAATGTGGCAAATTAAGTTATTTATAAAAAGAACGGAAAAAAATTAAATATTTATTCCTAAACATCCACAAAATAAAATAAAAGGCACTTTTTGGCCATGTTTTTTTCTTGCATAAATCAAAACAGGCGGATGGTGTTAAGCGAGAATTTAAACCTTATCGCCATCTACGTAAGGGGTGTTATTGATAGCGGCTCGATTTAAAATATTACACGACGTAGTGCATCGCCTTAAGGCGAAACTTAGTGCTAAATCACTATTTTGATTAATCTTTATAACGAATTGGTGTATATTATGAATACCAAAATATATGCTTTAGATAAATTGAACGTGTTTCTATCGTTTTGCTTGAGTAAAATACAAATAAAATAAATTACTCAATAAAAAATATAAATGTAACATACTAAAAAAAATATTTTTCCAATAGAAATGTATGAACGCGTAAAGGGAACAACTTTTAAAAAATACAGTATTATAGCTAAAATTATTATCTGTGATAGTTTCACTCGCTTAACTTTTTTGCTTTCTTATAAAATTATTTACAAAATAAATAAACATCAGTTTTGAGCTTGAAATCGAACGTTTCTAGACTCCGTTTGTCAAGCGATTTTAATGCCTATTACCTACAATAAAAGGTATACCAAAAATATACACATTTGTGGCTTGTAGCTTCCTCTTAACCCATTTGCTCTAGGCATTGCATTTTGCATCACATAATCAATCAATAAGTCAAAGTAAAAACGGATCGACATTATATAAATACATATCTCAATATCCACATCCACCAAACGCACGAAAAAATAAATGAATGTTCAAGTAGCCAAATAACATTTAAATTGGAACGTTGTTTATGAATATTATTTAAGTGCAGCAGAATTGCACCCAAATGTGCAATAATATTTCCTTAGCACGCGCTGTGCCTTGTGCGTGGCACATGCGAATTGCACTAAACTGGGTATAATTAGGATTTGTTTTTATCAAGATGCAGATACAATAATGCAAGGGTTGAGAAATTTCGACCTGCGAGTTAAATAGTGGAAGCGGGAGTGCAGTGGAAGAAGCAATCGCCATATTTTATTTTATTTAATTTTATTTTTTATGACAAATTATATTATTCTGTGAACCGGTATGGATAGGCTGTTCCGCTTGGCTGAGGATATGAGAAGTTTACCTACTGACTACAGAAATCGGCTGTCTCAGATCTTTTCACACATTGAATTAAATAAAATATCATTGAAGAAGAATATAATACTAACAAATCTAAACGAAACATGAAACAGAGCAACAAACAAATACTCGGAAAATAAAAAGAACAGTCTCAACTAGGAAATGAACCAAGGATCTCTGTCTTCGTTCCGTTTCCTTACGTTCCGGATTGGAAGATACTCTTAGTATCGCCCCGGCTTAAGATCACCATTCAGAATTGAATCGTTGCATGAAATGGTTTAGGTTTGGTGACCGGATCTGAATAGCCAGTTTCTTCCCCACCTTCCTCCTCCTCATCTCCTTCACTTCCCCTCTGCCTTCAGCCTCATGAGATACCCCAATTGTGGATGCCATCGTCTCACTAACTCAGACGGTTTGGAGTATTTGGGACTCTTTTACATAAAAACAAAGGAATGTTATGTTTATTAAAACAGATTTTTAACGATCTCATATTTCAAATTCAGAATTTACAATACTATCCTGATGAATAATTAGAAAGTTCTAAAGATTGGATTAGATTGGTTTATCTAGATATTGTCTCGGATAAACATCTGATTTTTATTTATATAGGATACCTAATGACTTTTTCTAAAAGTCTAAATGAGAAAATTTTCTTCTACTATTGAAGGTTGTACTCATCAATGTAAAATATCATCGACGAAAAAAGAAAATACTACAGATCTAAACGAAACTTGAAAAAAAATAAGACACACAAAATAAAGAAGATAACGTACTCAACTGTTTAGTTTGCAATCGGTACAGATATTTTTGGTGCTCCACGGGAATCGAGCCAACAACCAATTAATTTGTTAAATGAGTTTAAGAATAACCCGACAATATTTGGAAAACTCGTGCTACCATCATACTAAGCGGAAATGTTGATTGTGTCAAGATACTTTTAGTTGATAAAGGAAAAAGGGTATTTGTTTACTTACAATGCAAAACACAGAATAAATCATTTGTATAAAAAAAAATATTACAAAAAAATATGCAGTTGACAATTGTCATACTGCTATCTAGCAGTCGGGACTTCATTATCATTATGTAACATTAATAAATAAATTAGACAATATTAATATAAACATAAACAAAAGATGTGAAACAGACAAAAGTCGCATCTAGAAATTAAACCCTGGACCTCTTCCTTACCGAGGAAGTGCTCTATTTCACACTATTGTCCTAAATGTTAACATATTACAGATTGAGGTTCTACTCATTTATTTATTCAATTAAAAATAAATAAATATAAAAAAATTATCTGCTACTTTTGCATATTAGTTACCTAAGTTGTATATGCGTTGTATAAGGGAGTTAGTTGACACTAACGTTGTAGTAAAAGTAATTTTTAGTTCGTGTGACTATATTAGGAACATGAAATGAAATCAATTGCAATAATGTTTTAAAGACATATTGCTTGTAACTCCAATGTAAGCTCCCCAAGTTTAAAATAAATGTTACAATGGAGCTCTGCGCGGCAGGACCCCCGTGTTATTTCACAGTTTTCTAAACTTGCAAATACTACAGGTCTTTTTCAAAAACAAATTTCAAAAGCGTCAATATTTAAGCTTCTCAGGCTCCACAAGACTAAGGCTTAAGATCAATAAGATTAAGCTCAAGACTGGACTGTATACCAATAAAAGGTTATTTTAGAGTTAAACCACACCAACATAAACTCAACCCAATAAAGTAAAGTAATGATATGTTTAAAAGGTTGCATGTTACCTCTTCCAGTTTAAAGCAATAGCCTGAGGGATTACACCTGCCTGGGCCCCGGGGCTACCCCGCTCTCCTCCAGTCTCCCTCCAAAATACCACCCTCACCTCCCATTGGCCCCAACTCCCCTCCCCACTTTGCAGAACCACCGCAATACAAACTGCATGGGAATGATTGACTTGCCTCTATCGTGTACATTAATTAATTAATACAAAATAAAAATTAATAGTTGAACTACACAGGGAAAAGTTGTTATTGCTAATTTATTAAGAATCTCGTAATATTAATCGTAATACGGTTAAAACGGGATTGCCGGCCGTTTCAGGATATTTATTTTGCAAATTAATAATATATCGGAACCCATGTTCATGCACCTGCATTTGCCATGCTAATATATAATGAGGAAATGTGAAAAAAAATGGCTTATTATGAACATGTTTGCGACATCGTGATAATACATTTGTGTATTACTAAAAGTTTTTCAGGAGACCTATCAATTAATTCGTTAAGGGCCTGAAATTCCGTTTTTAACCGTATTACGAATAATTTGAAGAGATTCTTAATAAATTACCAACAATCATTTTTCCCGTGTATCCATACTTTTTTGGCATTAACTAAACACAGAACACCGAGGAAAAAAATTCCCTAAGGGCCAGGTTTTCTTTCGGAATGCTGTGTAGATGGTTTTTTAAAGAAAGGAGGGAAACGAAGTTCTGTAAGGAAAAAGTTAGGAGAGTTATGTAGGAATCGGGGGTCAGTGTGTCCAGAAGAAGTGACAGATGTGTGATTCCATCCCATTTTTGTCTAAGACCACAAATATGTGGCTACTGTTAACATTGTTGTGACTCCCATTGCCTGATCACTTTCCATAATTTCTCTCAAGGTCTATGCCATCTTTCTTAATGTTGTGTATAGGGTATTTTTACGGAAAGGAACCTACCCAACCTTCACACCTTTTCCTTTAACAACTTCTTCTCCCTCCTTTCCTTAAAAAGAGCCTCCACGCAGCATCCCCACAGATGACATAGGCCCTGAGGGAAATTATTTTACTCACAGTCTCCTGTGCGAGGTTAGTGTTAAAAAAATTGAAGAGATTCTATTATACTCATTTTTGTTTATGTGAATCTCTATATTATCGACAGCTCTATCTGACTGGTACTGTCACATCACTATGTTAGTGCCATCACTATTATTATTGTCAAGTGTCTATAGTGAATCTCTCTGTGTGTATTGTCAGCGAGCAAGCTCGCATCTCTAAAATGTCTCCTGTATAACAAGTCTAAATAAAGTCTAATTAAACAGTGCCAAGTGTTTAATATAAAGACCAAAGATCACATGAAACACCACAAATGCCATCTTTGAATAACACCTCCAACTAATATCTAAGATACCACAAATATTATCAAAGTTTTTGCTTCGAACTGCTGAACGCAAAAGAATATAAATATGCAATTTATACGATAGTACATTATATCATCTGCTCCATTCACAGAGATTTTCAATGGCTGGTTATTTATCCTTGCTATTTCCCTCCACTTTTTCATTCATCTTCCTCCCTTCTCTGACATGTAGATCTTCCTTCCCTGCCCTCCTCCTTGTTCAGCTCCTCTCCATCCCTGGTCTCCCAGCTCTGCTCTCTATTCCTCCAGCCCTGGCACCTGTCCCGGTTCAATGAGCCCGCTTTTTGTCCGTCAATACGGAATGCCGCTTCTACAATCGGGTTGCCATTCATAAGAGGCGACATGACAGAAAAGACGACCAAACGAATAAACAATCACACGCGAATCCTGTTTAATCCCAACAGGGTTGCCATGGTAACTACTGCAAATTCATCTGTTTAATCGATGGAACAAAAAAGAACATTTTTTATAAAATGATTTTTTTCTCGGGATCTACATCACATTTGGTAATGCGATAGGGAGGGTGTTTTATAGTAGAGGAAGGGATGAACATAGGTCTTGAAGAAACCCATGTGAAGGAACTGTCGAACTCAAAATCGAGTAACGACCCGTTCTAATGTGACAAAAGTCAACCGTGTATAATTGTTGGGCGCGCGTTTTCAGATTATGCACAGGTGCCAAAGGGCGCTGTTCCTCAGAGCATCTACCATTGAAATACCGGTATAACAAGGGCAGTAATTCCACCTGGCACCTGTACTCTAAAGATTGCAATTTGTTTGTTAAGAGAGGGTAATTTATCAAACGGATCGCACGTTTCTGCAAATGGTAAACAACAATTTTTTACAATAAAATCAAAGTCCAAGTGGAAAAGACCACCATTCAGAAAAACAAAGGTTTTTTGAAATGGCTATAGCTGTGTTTATTGGTGTATCCTTGTAGCCAGAGACCTAATCTTACTCTTCCCATACACTCTTAAATATCCACTATATGTAAACTGTCTCCGGGCTGTTGGAACGCTTGTGCGGTATCACATAAAACAAACGTAAAATGCCAGTTATAAGACCTAGATTCATAATTACAATTGAATAATCCAATTTTCAAGATTTTAACATTGCCGTCAAATCTAGCCAGAGTTTTTGAGAGACACTAGCTGTGCTTTAAAAAAATTGAAGTGACAAACCATATTTTAAGGTAGAACAGTAGTATATTAGCTAATCAAAATTTAAATGTTTTAAAACTTTAATCAAAAAATTTTACATTTCCGATTTTAGTTTTAATTCGTTTTTCAAGTACAATTTCTGAACAAACTTAAAGTCGCCGACCATAAAACTATTGCGATCACAGACATAGGAATTAATAAACGAGAAGATAATGGCGAGGGGTAAAATCAACTGTTGAAGAACGAAGGGAGTGAAGCTGACTGTGATTCGTCAATAAATCAATCTGACAGTAAATAGGCATCTCGCATTATAATATCACCATTTACTTCTTAAAAGTAAAATCTGCTTTTGAATGAATAGACATTTTTACATGGGAGCGCAAATTACTCGCCACGTTATGAACAAATTTGCGAAGTCCAAATTCGGCAAAAAAATTCGGTTCTATTTTCAGAGTCGAATATTTCGTTTAAGTATTTAGTTAAGACACTTTTATAAATGTTCATAATTTACTTCCCAGCAACCAACCAGCTTTGTGTTTCGCGTCCAGACGTTTCTCGATGTGATAGTAACAACTGATTCATATTATACGATGTGAATATGCTTAAAATAAAGTAAAATAATGTTATATATGGAATGTAATACGACAATTGGGTTTATTCTCTTTTTCACATCTATTTTTACAAGTTTTCATAGTACAAGTCAACATTTTGCCGTGTTATTTCGTAAAATGAACCGATGATGCCTCGACCACAGTTCGCACAAGAATGATGACGTCACGTTTTCAAATTTCACTTGAGGCCATACGCGAGCACAGCCGGCTCCAATGGAACCGGTATGGGGAGTGGGGATAATACGCTTTTAATCACTTAGGGCAGGTCTACTAATATTCATATGTCTATGATTGCGATTATAAAATATTATGCGGATGATTCGTAGAACTTTATTCCATAAAATAAAGTATCTGACTTATTCATTCTAAGAAAATTGAACCAATTGACAACTCAAACATCGCAAAATGTAATTCGTCTACTTCTGAAAATTTGAAACTTCGTTCAAATAAAATCAAATAAAAAATCCACGATTTGTCCGAATCTGGAATATTCTTTTTTAGGTTCATGCTTTTGCTCTGTTGAATACAAATTCCTACACCAGGGCGACATACCAAAGACAGATTAAAAATAACTGTTGTTCCACCGTAATGGAGTTCGAACTCCTTTGTGTGAATGCATGCGTAATTCCTGTTTTCCTGCATTCCTATTGCTTTTTGCATTGGCTTTTTAAAATACTTTGCCACACTTTTTTTTTCAAATAACGCAGAAGATTTGGCTGTAGTCGAGTATAACCATAAGATCTCCTGTTGAACTATGTTGTAAGGGTGAAAGCTATGTTGTAGGAGAAGGAGGAGATGAAGATGATAAAGTACAAAGTAGTATAGGTACCTATTACATACCTAAAACCATTTCAAGTAATGTGGCTTGGAGTCAGTAGAACTAGAGCAATCGCATTTTGGGAATTGTACCTAGTGATCAAAGAATAAAACATAATTACATAAAGTCATGTGCTTTGCTCACATTTCATATGCAGAACTTCGTATCACCATCATTATAATTCAATTAAGGTGGTGATAAAACAATTTCAGGTAAGCGTAAGAGAGACATAGTGCGTGCTAATTGGGCTACAACCAAAAGGTATTAAGTCAGTGACGACATTAGTTTCCATTCAAATCTATTTGGAAGGCATTTCTAATGTTCTTCTTTTTTCTATGATAGTGATGCTGAAAGAAGTTAGGGAGCAGAAGGAGAAAGGAAAGGGTGAAGCATTTTTACAAGGTTAAGAATTCAGATTTAGTTCATAAAAACAGTTCAAACAATTTTCGATACTGAATTTAGCCGCTCCTCAAAAGGTCGACAGAGAGATAATCTTCGATCTGACGAATAAATTATCTTTTTAAATTTGAGCTTCTTTTTAATTTAATTTTACCGAAGGAGAACGAGGAACACTGGGAAGTAGGTACACAGAGAAAATTTGCTGATATAAAATACTGCTAATTTAATAAAAAATCTCTTCAAATTATTCGTAATCCTGTTAAAAACGGGACTGCAGGCCTTTAACGATGAATTTATAGGTTTCATGTTAAACTTTTAGTCAAAGAGGAATGTATTTAAGCGAAGTCTGAATATGTGTTCACAAAAATCATAATATTCTCGCATTTCGTTATTAAAATAACAATAACAGGCAAAACGCAGGTGTGTGAACATTTTATAACGAAACGGCCTGCTGTCTAATTTTGAATAAATCAGCAATGCCCGGCTGTTTATTAAAAATAGCTAATGCCATTTTAAGTAACGATACTGAGAGTAACTTCCACTCACGTGAATGATGTCCAATGATGGCAGCAGCCTGCTTCAAAAGTTCACGTAACTAATAAACTTTTAAACAACAGTTCTGCACAGCGCGCGCGATGACAAAAACCTACATATTTCGAATTCTTCGAATTGTCTCGAATCGTTTAAAGTTTAAACATAAGAACAAAGCCCTGGTGAACAGTGACATCTGTTCACAGATACACAGGTGCACGTTTCGTTTGGTGTGTACAGGTACAGTGCAATAGTGGCTGGTAAAGGTACATACGGACCTTTCACGGATAAGTAAGGAATCTGATTTTATATCGACAACAGCCTTCATTCCAGCCACTCTGGCGCTGTTACAAATATAACGTAATAAAATATATACGTAGATAAATAACTATAAAGATTGAAAGTTATAGATTTTACAAACTTAGTCAATCCGTGCGAACGTGGGTTGCACTTAGAATATACATTGCGAAATTGAAGAAAATGATTTTAATGTAATGTACTATATCACTCTATTACAACCCTTTTTTTAGCCCCGTAAAATTTAAATGCCTCCTTCGAGGTTTTCCTAATTTTATTAGTTTGATGAAAATATATATTTTTTAAAACTATAGTTAATAACGACTGTAAAATTAGTTTTTCGATATCTCCAAAATGAGTCATGAGTTTTCAAAGAGAACATTAGTAAAACTTATGCAATGGTGTCGTAATTTGAATATCAGGGCTGTGGTATCACAAGCTTTTCGGCCAGCTGTAAATATTAACATTTTGACTGCTTATATCTTCGGTACTATTTGGTATTTTCAAAAAATCAAAAATTCCGTCTTCAGAAATATTAATACATCAATTTTTTAAGTGTGAGTCCCAACTACTCCCAAGCCAATTAATGTATGTTCTGAGGTAGAAGGTTGTGGGGAGGGGGAGGAGATCGATAGAGGAAGGTGGGGAAGTACCTGGCTATTCAGACCTGATCACCAAACACGGCTAAAGCCATTTCAAGCAAAGTTTCAAATCTGAATGGTGGCCTTATACCAGGGCGATACTGAGAGTATCTTATACTCGGGAACGTGCCACAACTATAATTTTAAATAAAAAAAAGTTGTGAAATAACACAAATTATACTTAAATAAATTTTACTTGCGCACGCCCGAATTTGAGCCCCCGACCCTCGAATAGCTAGTCGAGAGCCTTACCTCTCGACCACGGAGGTTGTAAAAATACGATGCATTCGTGAAAAAATATGAAATTATGTTGCATGTGTGATGTTTATTATTATAATTAAATACAATAGTTAACATATTTCCTTGGACAGTATTCGGTTTTATTAATAATTGCACGTAATTCTGAAATAAAACATATGTAAGCTCTAGCTCTAGGTACATTAAAAAAGCTTACATCGTCCTCAACATTAAATGAATTAGGATAAAGCTCGTTAACCCAAAAACAAAACACATTTTTCTAATTAAGCCCCGCTCACACACAACACACGCAACCTCCGATGAAGATCTGTCTCGCCGTGATTCCCTTATCAGCCGCCCTACAGCAGCATACGCAATACGCACCACGGTCCAATCGCAAGCTACCCGCTATCGGCCGACGCGACGCGCCGACGAAAGGTTGCGATACGAGATGTGACGCGATACGAAGGTAAAACCGACTTCTCTGGCGTAAATTGCTGCCGTGCGACGAGACGCGGTATGTTGCCAAACGCCGCGCACCTGCCGCATGCTGCTGACGCACAGTGGACCGTCTAGAGCAAGGTTGCCCAACCCCAGGCCCGCGGGCCACAATGTGGCCCGCGAACGAATTATAAGTGGCCCGCGTGAACCATTTTCAAAAAACCCGCCAATCCGCCAATTTGAAAAAGTGTCGCGGGCCCGCGGTAAAACAAACAATGCAGCTTGCGTGCGGTCACCAGTGTTGCCAACGAAGGAGATTTATCGCTATTTAGGCTACTCAGAACAAGAATCAGCGACGAAAAAATCTAACCTCTTGAACTTACTTTTTAAAGAAAAATACACCGGTTTTTGATATAATATTTTCTGCGTCCGAAATGAATCTTGTAGCCACCCCCCCCCCCCCCCTCATGGAATTCGAAAAATTGTTGTGGGGAATCACATATGATGTTCGGGTGCTGTTGACGCAACACAACACGGAGGTCCTCTCATTCGTCCCTTTACACGGCACGAGGACAACTAATGACTAATGTCAAAAATTTACGAGTACCGTTAATTGAAACCAAGCATTTAGCTACGAAACATGGTTGATCGAGCAAAATATTAGTAAAAAAACTGCACGCTTTAAACCAAGGCTGCCCAACCCCAGGCCCGCGGGCCACAATGTGGCCCGCGAACGAATTATAAGTGGCCCGCGTGAACCATTTTCAAAAAACCCGCCAATCCGCCAATTTGAATTTCGCGGGCCCGCGGTAAAACAAACAATGCAGCTTGCGCGCGGTCACCAGTGTTGCCAACGAAGGCGATTTATCGCTATTTAGGCTACTCAGAACAAGAATCAGCGACGAAAAAATCTAACCTCTTGAACGTACTTTTTAAACAAAAATACACCGGTTTTTGATATAATATTTCCTGCGTCCGAAATGAATCTTGTAGCCACCCCCCCCCCCCATGGAATTCGAAAAATTGTTGTGGGGAATCACATATGATGTTCGGGTGTGCGGAATTTTTCCTCAGCGAAGTTCCGTAACAACCCCCTCCCCCATGGATTTCAAATATTTTGTGGGGAGCACTCATTTTGAATTTTTTTGTGGGGAATTATGTTTTATAGAAATTCTCTAACAACCCCCCCCCCCCCATGGAAATAGGAACCGTCAGGTATTCAGTGGCCCGCCAGTGATTCAAAATCGTCAATTTGGCCCAACTGTTAAAAAGGTTGGGCAGCCTTGGTCTAGAGCAAGCCAGCCTGACAAAATGATTTTATTTAATGAAATCTTAAATAGTCATTCATGAAGTGTCATAGTTAAAAAGCATTCAAGGTAGTTTTTAATGACATATATATTTTTAAAAGCAATGAAATTTCAGTTATTGTAGAATACATTTCGAAGTGCATTTTGAATAGGTAATTAATAATATCATGTAATTGAAATTATTTCAATTTCAATCATTTATATGAGTCGGCAGATATTGATATAGAAAAAACATCACTTTTTTATTTTATTAAATCACAATTTTAATAAAAGCTTTCGCAAAAAATATATAAAATTCAATAAAGACTTATATGATGTAACATCCATAGGCACTACTTTATTTCATTTGTAAATATATCAAACTGAAATATTAAATAATATTTTTTTTATTAATGCACTACACATAAATTGTACTTTAAAATTCGAATGCAGCATTCAGAAATTCAGCTGGGATATACAGGGATAAATATAGTAAATGTCTATTTTATTTATATTTTTTATAAATTATCGAGATAAATACCACGTTCTCTTATAAATGGAATATTTTACTTACCAATTCAATTTTAGTAACAAGATTACCCTTAAATAGTAGGTAAGTACCCGTTGTAATAAGCATACCAAAAATTTTATCCACAGCATTGCTTAAAGAAATATATGTCGTCGATGGAAGCACTAAAATTGAAATAAAGAGCACTTGGAAATTGGAATATCTCATTACCTCAACATTGGTGACACGCTGTTCCTCATGGGTTCTAACTAATTCTAACTACATCTTTTCTTTCCAACTATCTCTGTATTCCATTAATCGTTTTGTAAGGTCGGGTAGTTTCACAGAATTTTAACAATTTATCAAATCTCAAAGTTAATTTTCAAGTTCTGTCAAAAGATCTATTCATGTTCTGTTATTATATCATTATGGGCCAGTTACTTCACTGGACTAAAATAATAACAGAAGGTGAATCAAGCTTTCACATAGCTTGACTTTTACACCCGCTTTTTGAAAAACATTGTGAAACTATACATTATAATTTAATACATTTTTAGTATATTCACGCTTGCCCAAAAACTTGGCTAGTGTGTCACCCAGACTTGCAAATATTCTAATTACATTCCGTTTAGTTTGTTTACATGTTTAGCACCGTTCGATTCGAATATGTAAGACCTTTGTCAATCGTTTGCCTCGGTTTCGCATCTCCCGCTCGCAATATCCTTCCGGGGAAACATCTGTGATGAGTTGCTGAAACTGTAATGAACTCCTCGATGGGTGGGCCTGGCTCGCTAATTGTGTACAGCATCCTTGCGTGGTCTGCTTTGCAATCTAATAAGATCAGTTTTACATCTTACGCACTTACCTGTATGTGCTTGCCCATGTTACCAATAGCTAATATCGTTAGTTTGTATCGTTAATTTATCATCAGTTGGGTTAACAATGTAGGTACGTTGCGGACTCTAGTAGGCAGATTACAGCTGTATTCCGTCAAGAGTAAAAAATAATCCTTGATAATTATTCAGTGTTCCCATTGAGACGAAAAGATCTCGGAATATGTTTCTAGCCAAATAGAGGCTTAAAGATAGTTTAAAAGGGTTTTCGCCACTGTTTGAAGGCGAACTTAGGAATATATATTTAATGTCATACCACACAAGAGGTTCAAAAGCGAGAGCCAGAGGAACAACAATATTAAATATTTTTTTGAGGATGATTCAAAATAAAAAATGGATAAAATGTCTTGGTTCTTGGTACCTTCAACCTTTATTCTGTATCTCCTACAGCATAAAGACATCTGTTTGAATTTAACCTTTGTTTCTGTAATGAATGAAGGCAAATCTTGGAAATGAAAATTAACCCACTTCCAGACTAGATAGACTCGTTGTTGATGACAATGCATTCTATCATTTGCTGGTAACACATACGCTGAAATAGAAATAGGTTGTCATTACAGCATAAAGACATAGATTTTTAGTCCTACACGATCGGCATCTGGCAAGGTCGGTAACGCAGTTTACTCCTGTCCCTGGGAAGGAGGGATCATTTCTCAGTCAAAAAAAAAACATACTAATCAATGTTTTAAAAGACATTTTAAATCTGATGTATTTTAGTAAAAAAAAATATGGGTTGATTTTTATTCGATCACAATTTTAGCATTAAAAATAATAGTATATTTGTGGTACGTTCCAGAATGTAAGATACTTTCAGTATCACTCTGTTAAAAGACTATCATTCAAAATCTAAACGTTACTTGAAATGGCTTTGGTGACCAGATCTGAATAGCTAGGTAATTCCCCAATATTCTTCCCCTCCCCACTACCTTGAGTCTGACAACATACCAAAATTTGGGATGCACAAGCTCCAGAAGGTTGGGCAGTTGGGACTCTCACGTAGCACTCACATAAACAAAAAAAATGCGGAAGCTCTTAATGCCCCTTGAGTTGAAGACAATACATGAAATTCAAAGATTTTAATGCCATTTTTTGCAGCATCAAAATAGCATCAGGTAACCCAGAAACGCCGCCATATCGGCAATGTTTTGATACCAATAATAACAGACAGTCTGGACTAATGAGCTAAATATTTACGAGCATTAGTTTTGCCACCATGCGCATGCGCCATATGTGCACCGCGGCTGCCATTTTTTTTTCATGACCGCCGCCGTCCGCTCTAGATGAAAAAGGGAATTTCTAATTGCCCGGTGAAAAAAAAGGATACGCCGTCTGATACGATGATTTGCAAACTTTGTCTTTATGGACGTATTGTTCAAAGGTGGCTGCCATCGACAAACTTTATAATTTCACTTTTCTATGTAAAGGATATCACAACCTCAGAGCGTAAAATAATTTACTTTTGTTTCTAAAACAGCAAAAAAACTCTTGAACGGTGAGCTCTGGAGTCATGAAATTTCTCAAGAATTTTATGTATGGCATTAATACGTAGGTTACCGAGGATATTGAGTTTTAATCATATTTTTTAAAAGAAAAATAAAGATTTTTAGATTTCGAATAACGTAAAATTATTTGATTTTCATTTATTTATACTGTGTTTACAGAGATGATCTAACTTAGGTACCTACGTGAGAACAACCCAGTTATAACTCAGTTAACACACAAATAGGTACGTAAAATTACAAAAAAAGTACTCAGACACGGAATACATTAATTTGAATAAATAAAGATTAAAAACCAAAAAAAAACCAAATTTAAATATAAATGCTCTCTCAAATGACGAAGAGTAAAAAACAAAAACAAGGAACACAAATAGAGACACAGAGTCACTAATAGAGACACAAGTAATATTTTCTGAATCTGTATAAATTAATTGTAAATTAATGACGAAAATGTCTACTTCAGCACACTCTAATCTACACATTTGGGTAAGGGGGCTATATTATTAATAGTCCATAAGTCAGAAAATATACTGTGTGTTTGTCATAAAATATTTAGAGCAATAGAACACTCAATGATATCTCGTTAAAATATAACGTTTTCAAACTATCGTACGTAATCCAAGGAAACCTAACCCTAAATCTTACCACAACTTCACTTCCTTAACTTGTACCAGACCTTCGTGGTTGAAAGGTAAGAATTTGTTTAAGGCGAAGCACTATGAAGATGGAAGTAATGCAAAATCATGTGTTTTTGGATTTAAAATTTGTTCCCTTAGAAATATTTTAGATGCTTCAATTAAATACTGCAAGTAGAACAGATTTTGGCGTTTAATAAGTGAGTATTTTTTTTGACAGCTCTTTTTAAAAGCCGAGAAAACAATAAAGTATCTGGCTTAGAAAAACTGCCTTAAAGTTCAACAGCTTCTGTTTATGAACCCTTCGGTTATAATTTTATTGAATAATGTGGCAAATTAAGTTATTTAGAAAATTATCGTATAATTTTAAAATATTTTTGATTAAACTTCGTATAATAAAATGAAATGCTAATGTTTTGGCGATTCTTTTTCTTGCATAAATCGAAAAAGTTGCCTGGTGTTAAGCGGGATGTTAAACTTAATCTGGGCAGTTTTTATACACCTGATATTTAATTTTATTATGGGCATATTAAAAAAAAACGCTCGATTATTTGAAAGTCCAAGATGTGTTGTACTCGCAGAATTTAATTAAACTATGGATCTAAAATATTTTTAAGCGATCATATTTTGAAATCCAAAACCCATCAATTCGTAGTGCTTCGCCTTAATGCGATGCCATACGTAGTAATGCAAAATCATGTGTTTTTGGTTTGAAAATTTGGTCGCCTAGAAATGTTTCAGATGCTTTAATTAAATACTGCGAGTAGAATACATCTTGGCTTTTGAAATAATCGAGTAATTTTTAGATAAGTCTTTTTATAAGCCCAGAAAAAAATAATGTATACAGCCTATGAAAACTGCTTTAAATTTCAAAATCTCCTACTTACAAACCCATTTTCGGTTATAATTTTATTGTATAATGTGGCAAATTAAGTTATTTATAAAATGATCGGAAAAAAATTAAGTATTTATGCCTGAACATCCACAAAATAAAATAAAAGGCACTTTTTGGCCATGTTTTTTTTCTTGCATAAATCAAAACAACCTAAAATTTAAACCTTATCGCCATCTACGTAAGGGTTGTTATTGATAGCGGCTCAATTTAAAATATTACACGACGTAGTGCATCGCCTTAAGTCTCCGTTGTAAGCGTTCAAAAAGAAAGAAGATGGTTTGAAACGTTGAAACGTGAAACGATGATCAAATACGCTTTTTTTTTATAGTGAATACCTCACAAGAGTCCCAACTGCTCCCGTCTGGAGCCAGTGAGACTATGGCATCCCCAATTGGGGGATGTTGTGAGGCTGAAGGTAAGTGGGGATGGGAAAGAGGAAGGTGGGAAAGTACCTGGCTATTCAGATCTAGTCACTAAACACGGCTAAAGCCATTTGGAGCAACGTTTCAATTCTGAATGGCGGTCTTACACCAGGGCGATACTGGTAGTATCTTCCACTCTGGAACGTGCCGCAAATATACTATATATTATTTTAATTAATTAATTGTGAAATAACACAAATTAATCAAATAAAATTTATTTGCGCACGCCGGGTTCGAACCCGCGACCTTCGGAATGGCAGTCCAATGCGTTACCACTGGACTATGCCGGCCGTCGAACGCTAAAATAATTAAAAAAAAAAACTATAAGGTAATAGGCATAAGCGACATAAAAGTATTTTATCGTAATAAAAATTAAATCGTAGAATACTTGCTACAACACAGCGCAGGCAAGCGTAGCAAGTAGGCAAATACATATACAATAAAATATAAAAAATGTAATAAAAATGTAATAACATGTAATAAATGTAATAGTAGAAATTTTTAAATTTAAGAACAAGACTTATTTTATCTTCTGACTTATTAATTTCGATCCCTGATCTGTTGGTTTTATCCTAAATGTCTGAAAATGTCCTAAACACTTAATGTCTTCTAGCGATGGTTCTGCTATTGATATATTATCAATGTTGAGAGACACAGACATGATATATTAGGCCAATAAAGGGCAACACTCACCAAAACGAAACACCGCAGGAAGGGTATAAAAGCGATCTAAGCTTTTTTTATCTCAGCTTTTTCCCCCTCGGTGTTTTAGGAGGCATTAGCAGAAGAAGTGTGCCAGCTTCGCACTAAATGCGTTATGATTAATTTATTTCACGATGTACTTGCTGAAGCCCATTTCTCATACGGTTGGATTAATAATTATTATAGATTGTTCTTGCAATTAGTTGCCTGATGGTTCTGCTTTTATCGACAGATGCAACTTTTGAGCGGTATGTTTTGCCTTTTCTTAAATTAGTTAGTGGCTTGTGATATTTCTCAATAAAAGAAAAAAAACAGAATTTTATCTAGATATACCGTACAAGAGTCCTAACTGCCTCCAACCGTTTAGAGCCAGTTAGACTATATACCTAACCCCCGATTGGGGTATGTTATGAGGCTGAAGGTAGAGGGGAGGGGAAGGAAACGGGAAAAAGGAAGGTGGGGAAGTGGCTGGCTATTCAGATCTGGTTACCAAGTACGGCTAAAGCCATTTCAAGCAACTTTTTAATTCTGAAAGATGGTCTGACTGAGAGTGTATAACCACTCTAAAACGTATCGCTAGTATAATGTTTATTACTTTAAGAGATAACAACATCACCCTCGACCACGGGAAACTGGTGAATCTACATCGTATTTACATAGAATTTACTATACGTAGATATAATGATTAAAAACAAAAAAAGTTTACTAGGTGGTTAATATCAGATTTTTTTTTGGCTTTTAAAATGCGTCGAAGTGTAGGTCGGACTGCAAAAGTTTTATTAACCCCTTAGTTTTCAGATAGAATTTGTTTCTTGGGCTCTCTATGTAATATAAATTTACTAGTTTGCTGCTTGTAATACGAGTTTTCGGACACTGTTTAAAATATATGTCAGAATACCTTGCATGTGTGGTGGTCCTCATTTTCCACCACCATCTTCAGAGCTTGCATGATAAAGTGACATATTTGAGAAATGCTATCGAAACAATGTGAGAAGGCGTTACCTCGCAGGAGATGCCACAGCAGACTGTTGTACCATATTAAATAATGTGGCAACAAAAACACGCATAATAATGCGACCCCCAGATTTTTTTTCCAAGACTTCTCCCGATTTAGAGAGTCATTGTTTTTTTCTGTAAAATTATTGTAGGAGGGTGGAGCTGGGCCATAAGGTGTTTTGGGTCGCATTTGTTATATTGGAATACGGACGCATGCCCGCTAAATCAATAATAAAATAAAAATGTGGTGGGTAGGTAGGCAATTTGAACATATAAGTTTTTAGATTCTCACAGCCAAAAGCATTTTTGTTGTTTGTTTTTGGGGTGTTATGCCGTTTTGCGCTAACTCCTTATTTAGCCGACGTTTCGGACAGCGTTGCAGTGGTGATGGACACTGCAACGCTGTCCGAAACGTCGGCTAAAGAAGGAGTTAGCGCAACACGGCATAGCACCCCAAAAACAAACAACAAAAATTTGAACATATATTTTGAGACTTCGAACAACAATTTCGATAAGTTCTTATTTCAAAAAATGTTAAAATCATATTTACAGAATTTAAAGGTTTTAGGTAAGTACTACGAGATCATAGTTATTATCAAACATATGAAATACATAAAACCTGTGGTGTGCTTTAGTTATTCCTTGCGTGAAATTTGCTTTGAAATTAAGTGATATTTTCAAAATTGGTAAATTGACAAGTGATAAAGTAAATAGCCACTGGCCACCTGTAATATAATATTTTAACAGAAAATTGTTTTCATATTATTTTTTTGAAAATTCTAATTATAATAACCCGTGATGTTTCAGAAAGTCTGCGCTAGTGAGATAATTATTAACTTAAGTTTTGAAAACTTTCTTACTTTCCAGGTCTGTAAAATATTTCTGAGAAGATGTTAACATAATTGTTTATATTGATCGAACGGACGAAGAACCATGTTTCCGACGTAGATAACGTGATAGTAGATTTAAAAAAAAGAGTTGTGCTTGTTTAAGGAAATTATTACATCGGAATACATAATAAAAATATAAATTAATTCGAATTTATTGAATGTTAGGCATACTTATGAAGTGTATGCCGAAACAAAATGGATAGTCGACAGTTTTATGGGTTTCAAATTGACCTCCTAAAATTAAAGCAGGAATTCCAGATGCTATCGGCCGTTGTTCCCAATCCTACTGATCAACTGTTGAGCCGATATTTTGGCTCAACACGGGTGAAACCCACAACTACGCTCTTTCCAACGGAAAGGTAACGACTGAGCGATCTACCACTTTAAAAAAGCCAAACTACTGGGTTAAGCTTGCCTCAGTAAATGACTAGTTATAAAAAGTGTCGACAGAGTGAAAAATATTCGCGACGTCAAAAAACGGTGGAATTAAAGCTGAGCTAACACTTTATTTTTATAATATTACATAAGTTTGTTGATATATATATATATATAAAATATGGGTTTATGTATTACAGTAATTAAAAAAAATGTATGCATTAATAATAAATACAATAATTATTTCATCAATGTCAATTTAAAATTGAAAGTTTTTACTTTGATATAATTTTATTGTCTATGAAAATGGGGAGGGCCACTTAAGATAATCAACGGCAAAGGTGTTTGGAAACAGGCAAATCGAACGTTGCCGAACAAATTACTTGGTTGATCGGATCATGAGATTAATTGTTAGAAAAGTTGGGAACAACGGCCGCATGACATATTGTTAGACCTTACAAAAATTGCTTCGCCAGTAAATAAATAATTATATATTTTATTAACATATAAACATCAGTATTGCTATGGTGGATTGTATATATTCGATATTCCACCTACCGGGAGACATTAGGTTGACACAAGTTCCATTACTTCCAATTTATTTAATACATTCCCAATACAAAGTCAACATTCGCAACAGCTGTACACTATCAAGGCTCTGTTTTACAAACACGAAGACGTTGTTTGATATTTACATTTACCATTATTTGATCCGTTTACTTCTATACCAAACCAATATATCCAGCTTAATAGTGCGTAGAAAAAGCTCGCATCCCATTTGTATATAAATTGAGATTTAATGAAAAAGTGTGGCCTTTTTATGGCGAACGAAAAAGCCTGAAACCACCCTAGTGCTCACTTAATGTGGGGGTGAGAAAAAAATGTATTTGAACAGTTGCAACATTGCACCCTGCACCTTCTACCATTATGCACTTAATGCAATCTTGCCTTTTATGCACACTAGAGAGGAAACAGCCGGGAAGCAGATGCTATCAAAGCTTTATTGCTTTGATATAAAGCACTCAATTATAATGTTTGATACAAGCAATTTGCGAGGGTTTTTTTTGGATTATAAAAAAAGAAATAGGAGGAAACGGTGTCGTGGTAGAAGGTTTGTAAGAACTTGTTAAAGAATGGAAGTGAAGTAGTTAGTAAACATTACCAACCTGTTAAAAAGGTTTGTTTATTTCAAGTTTTTCGCCGGTTTATAAAAAAAGTTTTCTATGGATATTCTAAAAATTATTTCCGTTCAATCCCTGAGTATAAGTTATCGATAGATAGAATCAAAGTTAGTGATTATGTGATTTGAAAATAATATTTTAAGCCTTATTTAAGTTAAAACTTTCTATCCAAAACTTTATTTGGTGGCACAAGAACATCAAAACGATATGCATAAGTACTTCAATCGACAATTACTGCTTATTATATCCATACAAATTGAAAGTATTGATTGTTTACAGGAATAAAAATATAATAAGCAGTAATTATCGATTGAAGTACTGGTACATATAGAATTAATTGGCGGGTTAGGAATAGGTCGACGTAGTTTAGTGGTCCAGAGCACCTGGCCGGACATCAGAAGAGATATTTTCATCGAGAGATATTTTCAATTTGTATGGATATTTCAGGCGAGTAATGAATGCTTATAATAATTTGTTATCCTTTGTGCTATGCATAAAAACCTTGTCTTATAAACATTAGTTTATCATTAAAAAATTACAGCAAAATTCGTTATTACTAGTACTAAAAACAGCCAGCGAAAAATCTAACCATTTTCGTTTTATAAATTATCGCTTGCATCATCTTGTTATTTGTTGTCCGGCTAAATATTGACGTTATAAATTGGTCAAGGACTTCTAAGGACGTTAAGTTACACCTTCTTCAAATAAACACTGGGATAAATTGCCAAATCACGATCTGGAAGGCCGGCAAGGGCGCATTAAGGAGGTGTGCGAAACAGAACCCGGCGGCACAAATGAAAGCGTCCTGCCACTCTACTAAACAGGGCCGCCGCCGCCGCATGGGTGCGAGAATAATGCCGTCCTAATTTGAATTTTTTTTTATTTTTATTAAGCTGATCTTTATTGACTGAAAATTTTACATTTTTTTTAGACAATGTATAGATAGTCCCATGAAGCTGCCACATGGCTGCTTGTCTGCAGGTTCTATCTCAATATACAATTATAATACAATATAAGTCTCCCGTTATATAAAATAAATAACAGACTCTTACATACAATCATAGAACTCATTAAAGCGTCGCAAGTACACTTACACTTTGAATGACAATACGATAACGTACATTCAAAAGTACAAGACAATATAGCACACAGATAACACACATTTAAAAGTAAGACATATACGATAACACACATTGAAAGTGTATAACACCGTACTGTAGCACAATGCAATAGAATTAAAAATTCTAGTTAACTAAGTGAAAAATGTTATTTTAATTTTTTTTTCTTGAAATAAAAAGCTTGTTAGTGAAAAAAAATGCGTTCATTTATATTATAGTCTTCTATTTTTCACCAATCGAAGTCGGCAACTCTTTTCATATCGTCAGACCACAAGGAGGAAAATGAGAATTGCTGATTTATTAAAATCCTGTTTATAACGAGATTGTCCGTCTCTTATTAATCTTTTAGTACATTCATAATACATCTGTACAATAAACTGCTCAACATTGAAAATTTCAAATAGAATTAAATACTTAGGAATAATAATAGACAAAAACCTATACTGGAAAGATCAAATCAACCAAACCGTCAAAAAAATAAGAAAATTAATTTATATATTTTTGAAAATTCGAAATTTTCTCTCATTGGAAATTTTAACATCAGTATACCACGCTTTAGTACAATCAAATCTCCAATACGCTGTAATCAGCTGGGGAACTGCATAAAAAACAAATCTACTCCCCGTTGAAATTATAAAAATAATATTGAAAAAACCAAGAGATTATCCAACACACCTAATTTTTGACGAATTTAATGATCTTGTCCAAAAAAACATAATAACTCAAATAATAAAAGAAAAACAAAATCACAGCTTTTTAACTGAAAGTAGTACTCGTCAAAAATATATATTTCCAACACAAAAATGTAACACCACTTTTGCTCAACATCATTACATATATCTAGGGAAAAAATACTTGAACAGCCTACCCAAAAATATCAAAACAATAGAAAACGATAAAAACCTACTAAAAGCAATTAAAGAGAAGTTCAATGTAAAAATACAAAAATGATGAAACTATCTTTTTAATTAATTATAAATTTTAATATTCATAATACAAACACTAAATATTCTTAATCTTGATGCTCACCACTCTTCTAGACACAAGCGCCGACTTCTATAGAAGAGGAACATTAAAAAATCAAAAGCAGTGAAAACTAATTGTATGAATTATTTTACTTAACATTATTGATTATATTGTAAATTGATTAATAATTTAATAAATAAATACATTGTTATAAATATAAAAAATCGGAACATATGTTCATGCACCTGCGTTAATCCTGATAATATACACTAACGAAATGCGAAAATAGTGTTCCAACGTCGCGATAACACATTCGTGTTTTACTAAAAGTTTATTAGGAAACCTATCCATCCGTTCGTTAAAGGCATGCAATCCCATGTTTAACAAGATAACGAATAATTTGGCAATATTAATTTTAGCAAGTTTTCTCTGTGCATGTCATCCGTAGAGTCTACTCTTTCCCAGCCAATGGTATAAGAAATAGTTAAATAATTAAATAAATAAAAGTATATATATACAGTCTTGGTATCATAGTGACAGGTAAAACAGTTGTCGTAAACTTTTAAGATCTCCCAACGGTGAATAAAATGAAAACGTAATACATCTTACGGACCAATATCTTCACGTGGAAGGAGTCAAAGTTATGAAACGAATCTCCAGTGTGAATTGAATTCAACCGTCGACCATATTAACGTGCATTTCTTAGTCTGATTTATTACTCTTACATCATTCTTATAATCTTTTCGAATCTACTCATTCGTAAAACAGTTATAAATATATTTATAAGATATTAGTCTCATTGTTGAAATTCACTAAAAATTAAATTAAATGAAACCATATTTTAATACCAAAGCCTTGCGATTTCTATGCGTACTAGTGGGTAATAATTTAATGACAATTAAGAAATCAGTCCGATGACTGCCAAATCTAATGGCAAGAGAGTGAAACACAAAAGGCCGCCGCTTGTTTCAGCCGCCCCTGTGCAACGCACTCATTTGCTCGTAAGGATGCAGCGCCCCTGCTGCCTGATAATAATGTGATATATTATTTATTTATCTCGATGAATCACGATGAAAAAGAATAGCGCCATTTTAGAGCGAATTGGGATGGCCGCAGATTCATGGTGTTCGATTTATTTGGATTCGGAATGCCGGATTTCCTCTCCGTAGGAATGTTTTTTTATAATCAATTGTAAGGCTGTTGGCATCATTTTTTTCCCAACGCGACGAGGACGAATTGTTTTAGGGTGATTCATAAAACAATGCCCATTGCTATTTAAGTAAGTACCTACCTACTTCGGTTCGGTAATAGTTAAAATCAGTAGCGTAGCGAAAGTCTCCCGCCCTCCGGGGAAATCTTCTGAATCAGGCCAACAATTTATTACAGAAATCATACCAAATTTAATTTAATTTAAATTAATATTTTTCTTACGGATGGGTATGGGTACCGCCGCCCCGGTAACCATTTATTGAAAAACGAACAAATCTGCCATAGGACACCCCAAGAGGTTCGCTACGTTTGGTGAATTAGCTGGGTGCCCGGGTTCAAGGGTGAGGTTTGTCTAGCTCCTGCCGGCGGATGCGCCTGTCCACCTACTGCGTTGCCGGCCGGATCGGGAGACCCTTTCACCTCTTCAACAGGACTCTATTGATCCACCGCCCTGAGATGGATTCATACGTCCGTCACTCCTAGACACACTGACCTTTAGATTCCTACCCACGAATCATACCTGTTTCCTTCCTTATTTTCTTAAATATACCCTCCACACAGCATCCCCAAAGATGACATAGGCTTCGGCATAAAAAAATAATTTATATATATTGCACAAGAGTCCCAACTACCCGGAGCCAGTGAGACCGGCATTCTCGATCGGAGTATGTTGTAAGGCTGAAGATAGCGGGAAGGAGAGGAGACGTAAAATATAAAGTATCTCTCTATTCAGATCCGATCACTAAATACGACTAAAGTAATTTCAACAACTGTTGTTAAAATTAAAATAACTTCACATCTGCCATTAGGTATACTGAATACTGGCCATGCAATATTGCGAAATTATTTATACATTTGACCGCTCAACAAACCAGCTGCTATTGATAAATTAGTCGTAATTTTACTATCGATACCTTTTAAAATGCACTTCTGTTCACAACTGCGAAATGCACATTAATTTACAGTTTTTTAGCGGGAGTGCAAAAATGATAGCTTTTAAGATAATTTATAGTCTTTCAACAATCGACCAAATATAACTTCATCAATGCTCTCAACTAATGGATTGATTCTAACTCTCTTGTTATAAGAGTTATTTATTGATAGATATAGCAAAAAATAAGCACCCTTTTAAATATTCAAAAAGCAATATTGTTAACTAACTAACCGTCACGACCTTTTTTCGCAGGGGTAGGCAGAGATGATGGTCAAAACAACTCTCACTTATCATGCTATAGGTCACCCCAAGTGGTTTAATACGTTTGGTGTCTGAGCAGGGGATGTTTGTGGGGTGAGATTTGTCTAGGTTTTGGCAGCGGATGAATTTGCCCTTCCGCGTGGAGAGACTGTTTAGGAAGACCTTTTGACCTCTCCAGTCGAACTCTCTCTTGATCCATTACCTTGCACCGCAGAGGGAGGAATGGATTCATACGTAAATCATTAATACCTTTTTCTTCCCAAAACTTCTCCCTCCTTTCCCTAAAAGGATCCCCCATACAGCTTCCTCAAAGATGACAAAGATTTTTTCACAGGGCCTCCTGTGAGGAGGTAATTTACATAACAATAATTATGTATTTTTGATTGTCACTCTGTTAAATATTCCTAATAAACATTAAATAAATAAATATAAATGCTGACTTTCATGTTTATGCAAATGTGTTACGATTGCAAAGAATGACATTCTACAACTGCAAGGTCAAAGAGAGCAGAATTATTTATATATTTCCTATTAATGCTAAAGCTACATTAAAATTACTTGACACATAATGGTGTTTCTTGGCCACATTCCTATCATCGGCTGTCAGACATCAGTCTGAATCATTTTGTGATTACGAGATATTATAATCATATTAAACCGAGGTTTAAAATTCGTTTAAAATTCCGCGCTTCTTACATTTAAATTGTTATTATATTGCAAACATGATCAACCTATTAAACAACAATGTCTACAGTTAACAGATCTAGATGGCTTGGTATCTACCAAATACAATTCATTAGCGATTTCAAAGAATTGTTTTTAGGAAACTGGAGAAATAATGTTATTTTTTTAGTTAGTTACATTTTTTATATTATAATTTTACTGGTCTTCCATTAAAAGCCTTAGCTTGTGGATGGAAGAAGAGTTAACATTTCACATATTATGTACAAATAAAGTCACGTGTACAGTTAATACAATGCAGTTAATACAGTTAATACATTTCATATAATTATAATTACTATTTACTATAATCATGTATTTCAATATATATGTATGTGTAGGTAATATAGACACATGGCAATCAGACCCGTTAACTAAAATATGTAAACATATATTTATTCAGTAAGAAGAAATTCCTTTATTCCTAGCAAAAAAAGGTTTCCATACAAAAAAAGGATCTTACTACTCTGCCATAGAGTTCGTTGATTAGTATTATGTAAAACCGTTTTGTAACGTGATTGCATGGTTCTATACATAAGCAAGTAATATGGGTAAACCAAAATAGTGGAAATTATAAGCTGTATTTGTAGCAAAAAACAATAATTTACTAAAACTCTAACCGTCTTACTAATTAGATTATTACACGCCCGTTCAACGTCGGTGTTGTAAATCTGGCCTTGAGCCTGGTTTAAGACAGTTTTAACCAAACAAACGCTATGGTAATAAGTCAAGTTTTTCACTGTTCTGACCTTGTAAAACGCGCCGTGTGAGTAGTTTTTTTAGTAAGGCTGTAAATTTGATGTATGCTTTATAAACCTTTTCATTATTTAATGTCAATACCACACACGAGTCCCAACTGCTCCCAACCGTCTGGATCCAGTGAGACTATAGCATGTATGTTGTGAGGTTGAAGGTAGAGGGAGGGAAAAGAGATTTGAAAGATGAAGGTGGGGTGTACCTGGGTAGTTAGATCTGATCGGCTGAAGCCTTTTCAAATCGCGTTTCAATTCTGATTGGTCGTCTTACACTAAGACTATACTTAGAGTATCTTCCATTCTGGAACGTGCCGCAAGTATTCTATATATTATATTAAATTAATAAATTGCGAAATAACACAAATTCGTCGAATAAAATACACTTGTGCACGGGCTTAGAACCTGCGACTAGTCGCGCTGGTCGAGAGCCTTACCCCTCGACTAAGGAGGCCATCATACAAAATAATACCGGTAATATTTCAATATTACCACGATTAGTTTTACATTAATTTACATCTTAAATAATTAAATAAGTCAGTTTTTTTCCATTGACTCAACACAGGAGACCCCGAGGAAAATAATCTGCCTCTGGGCCTTTGTCACAATAATAATAATAATATTATTTGGATTATTTGTTTCGCCATTTGTGCAAAATCACCTCAAGGGATCTCTGGGGACGATAGATTTTTTTGAGGAGAGAAGGAGTGAACATGGATCTTGAAGAGATCCATGTTAAAGGAGGGAGGGACCACAGGGGCCGGCACAGCCGAGCTGTTGAACTAAAGAACGAGTTGAAGAAATGACGCGTTGTCATGTGACAAATGTCAACCGTGTACACATATGTTGGGCATGCGTTTGGCGTGTTTCCCGATAATGCACCGATGTCGAAGGGATCAATGACGCTAGTTCCTCGGAGCATCTTCCATTGTAATACCGGTAAAAAAAAGGAAAACATACCTACCTGACGCCCGATCTCTAAAGATTGCAATCCTCTTGTAAAGATAGTGGAATCTATCAAACAGACCGTCCGTTTCTGCTCAGAGTCAAAGTTATTTTCAGGTATTTTGGGGCTCCAGACCAGAGGTGGCTGCCAAATGCAACAGTGTGTCGCACTTGTGATTTGTACAAGGTCAGCAGTTGTGTACTATTAGCATCTGCGGGCCTTTTACAGTACCCCCAGCTTCTATGAGGCTAGCTTGACTCTGGCTTTGATGGAGACTCCGAGTCTGAGCAGGTCAACGAGCATATAAATGGAAGACGTGTCAGGAAGATTGCTTCCGTTGAAGGGGAATAAATTGTCATTTCGACCCTTTTTAGACGTAATCAGACATTATTGGGTCTTAAATTCTCATTACTGAGACATTAAATTCAACTACGAAAACAGTATGCAATATAGTTGTGAATGAGGAATACTTGGAGCAGGTGGATGAGTTTGTGTATTTAGGAAGTGTGTTCTAGAGAGATTGGAAGGCTGACAGAGATATTGAAAGAAGGGTAAATGCAGGTAACTCCATTAATGGAGGACTGAACGCAGTTGGCGCTAACAATAAATTGTGCAAAGAAGTTAGCAGTCCACAATGGAGTGCTGGTACCTACGTTGATGTATGGAAGTTAGGCATGGAACTGGCAAAGAAAGGATGAAATTAGATTGAATGCTGTTGAAATAAGATCCCTGAGGCGTATGTGTGGTAAAACCATGTATTTGAAAATATGTGAAAAGTGCAAATTCGCAAAGAGTGCAAGGCTAATGTAAGCGTAATGAGTAAGATTAATAATGGGACGCTTAGATGGTTTGGGCACGTAGAGCGAATAAGCGAAGAAAGGATTGTAAGGAGAATATAAGATGCAAATGCGAATGGTAGCAGATGTCGGGGACGCCCGAGAAAGACATGGCACGATCAAGTGAAACAGATACTCGAGGCGGGCCATGTCAAGAGTCAGAATAATAGAAGAGTATGTATGAGACTATGTATGAATGTAAATGAGGCTAAAAGCTATCATAGACTGTACTGTCATAGCGTAATAATGAATTAGTGCACACGATAAAATAATGACGATACTAAATAATGAAAATAATGAAAATGCCTTATTAAAATTACGAAATTAGTTTTGGTAAATCCTGAAAATATTAAACAAAATACTCGAAAACTACAGGACATTATAATACTATTACGATCTCGGAGAAAAATGTTGTCACAGTTTAAGTATCTCGGCGGCCATTTAAAAGTAAATTTATTTGAATGCCACCCCATTTTTAACGTTTAAAAAAGCCTTATGAGGTTTTTTTAATCAGAGGTCCTCTCTAGAACCCATAGAAAACCTTTTTTAAGGTACCACAGCGAGGGCACGGGCTCCGTATGTTGCGATATGTCCCTTATAAAGCCGAAAAAAATAGAGAAAAAACCCAACACATGTTTTCAGTTGGGGTTTTTTGTGGACATACTGTTCCAATAAACGTGATATAAAGCATGCTTTGATATGAAATTAAACATGGTGCAGAACCTTTTAAGTATGAAAAAAATAGTTGAAGTAGTACCTACCTTCACATGCATCTACTTAATATTTCAAAAATATCAGCTGCTCACCGTCGCGTTAGAAATCTTTTTTGGTTTTGTTTTTTTAAGTAACAATTTTTTGTTAAATAAAAAAGCTTAATACCTGTACCAATGACGTTACAATACATCTAGACTCGTGGTTGTCTCAAAAACTCAAGATAAAATGTGTCCAAGTAAGAAACACTCCCATGTTTCCAGTTAATTCTTAATTCAAACATTGTTCATGTATGAAGTAGATAGACATTCAGATAATATGTGCTTACGAACGAAATAAATGAGAGCGGACTGCGTTTGCGTATTTTTAACGAATATTACATTCTACTCCACGGGTGTGAACGAGATAACAAGATACGTTTACTCGCTTACACTATATGACGAACACGGAATACTGCATGAGACGAGCTACTGTAATTGTCCTTATTCTCATGTGTTTTTAATATTTTCTTGCAAACACTAATATATTTCATTAACACATTAGTGTTTGTAATGAAAATATTTTCTCATCCCACACGTCGTCGGGTAAACGACGCGTGACAGTTTAGTACTAAAACTACGAAAATCGGAAGTACTCCGATTGACGTACTTTTTGCTTGCCACTTTGAGAGACATCGCGTCTAAATATATTGTAATGTTATTGACCTATACCCAACCCATAGAATAAAAAAGATTTTATTCGATGACCTAATCGGTTCAAGGCTTGGTTTTTTTACGTTAAAGCCCAAAAGTATTGTTTGCCTATTATCGGAACTATGGAATCCCATAATATGTGAAATCTGTATAGAAATACAGTTGGGGAGGGGAAGACCAAGGTTGGGAATCGGGTTGGTTATTTAGATGTGGTCAATAAACATAGCTGTAGCCATTTCAAGCACCGCTTTGATTCTGAATTGTCGTCTCTCACCATGATGCTGAGAATATCTTCCAATATGGAACTATAATGTCACGTCGAAACGTGTGACACTAGCGATAATCGGTGAGCACTGCGCATAGAACTGATTTCGTACACGGATAAATCTTATTGTAAAAATCTGTTCAAATTATTATTTTCCTGTTAGGCCTATAACGAATGAATTGAGAGATTTCATAACAAACTATCAGTAAAACTCGACTATGTTATGAGGAAGTCGGAATACGTGTTCTTAAAAATTAAAATATTTTCGCTTCTTGTCCATTATATTTATAAGGACAAGACCATCTGCGTGGACACGTGTTCGGATATATTCTGAATGAATAATATTTTTTTTGGAAATGGTCATGCAGTCACATTTCTAATTTATAAAAATTTTGATTTATAAAAAGCCCTACTCATTTTCTCGGCGTAGTTTCAGGAGGTGTAGCACGGACCATCGATAAAATCCTATAATCAGTGATATATTTGCGAGCACGGTCAGAATATGATTACGACAGTCAGTCGCTAGACAAAAGCCGCTGCTTTTAGATCAGCCTCCAAAGTGTAGGATAAGCTGTCAATGTACACAACTTTTTGGAAAATGTTGTTCGTTATGTAAAATAACTGGCTTATTAATGAATGGAAGTGAACTAACTAAGCTCTTAGAATTTAAATTGAAATCGTAAACCCGATCCATAGACAATTAATTTATCTAAGATGAGATCATTTGATTCTGTTCCTACTTGGAAAAACAAAAGTTGTTAGTTATGACTATGAACTATGACTAACCTTATTTATGCCAGGAATTTATGCCAGCCTTCCAAAATATAAAATTGACAAACTTCAATCAGTGTTTAATGCAGCAGCACAGCTCATAACCGGGGTTTCAAAATATTCGCACATTTCACAGTTACCTTCGTAACCTTCACTGGCTCAAGTGCCTTGAAAGAATCCAGTACAAACTGTGCTGGATGGTGTTTAAATCTATCAATGAAATGGCCCCACCCTACATCTCTGAACTATGCGTCCCGGAAAACACTGGTCTGAGGCAGTCAACTCTTAGATCAGCAACATCATCAGCTGTAGGCAGACTGATAGAACCTAAGCGAAAGCCAAATACTAAGTTTGGTGATCGCGCTTTCGGAGTATCTGGGCCGAAGGCTTGGAATAAACTCCCTCCGGAACTAAGATCCATAGCAAGTCTAACAGAATTCAGGTCTAAACTAAAAACTTACCTTTTTGAGCTGTCATACCCTTAAATTAAATATACCATTCCTAAGAGAAAGTCCAGTTATATTCAATTTTCCAATTATGTCCTAAATCCTGTAGCTAAATTTCGCTAATAAACAATTAGATAATGTCAATTAAGTGTTAATCTCAAGTGACCTACCAGGTAAGTATTGTACTGTATATTATCTCCATAAATAGTTAGTAATAACATAGATCACCGTAGAAATGTATTATAAATTTGTACAGCGCCCTTGGGGTGATTTTGCACAAAAACGAAGCTATACAAGTCATCCAATTATTATTATTATGAAATAATTAATTCCCTTTTAATGTCAAAAAGTACATGTGGACTGCCATGTATATGAAAGTTATTATTTCAACTCGACATTGTCAATTTGTTAGTATTTTTAATTTTCAACTTGTCAATTTATCAAGGAACAAGATTACATGGAGATGAATGACGGACTCGCTGAACGTCAGAGCGGTGCTGCCAAGGTCTGTTATCTACGAGAGGATATTGTGTCAGCGCTTATTAGCAGCAGACACATACCTGGACGGATGACGAACCTCGTGCTGACATTGTTGGTGGACACGGTGGACTCTTTCGCTGCAGCAGCTGGTCCAGTTTCTTCACCACCTAGGATTGTTGCTGCAGAGTCTCCATCTTCTATCTTTGTGTCACCTGTTCCTGTGCTTCATTTTATTTATCTTAATTTCACTTTATTTTTGTAATATTTATATTTTTTGTAATACCTGCATCAACTGTAAAGCGTCCCTGAGGTGATATCTCACAAAAACGGCGCAATACAAATTGTCCAATAAATAAATAAAATAGTACAATTATTGATTTCACTGAGATCTCCAGGTCGTTCCGCGTTAGAGCGTTTAGAGCATTAGTGGCCAAATTAGACGGACAACATTGCAACCTATTTTTTCACTTCTTGTCTTATCTAAATATAATAAAAATATATAATATTTGTTTTGAAAGACTATCGTTGAACCAGTATGACTATCATGATGCAATCCAGAGACTCTCGATGTAAAATGAATCCTTGAATTAACAATTATACTTAACACACCTGTCCAGATCAATCTAATGAAATAAAAAATATGATAGCCAAATTATTGCCAACAAGAATTAACTATAAAACCCATTAAAATAAACTATCTAAATTTGAAAATCTTATATACATTAATTTAAGTAGTAGGTATATTACTAGGTACCTACATACCTAATAATTATTTAATACATTTCATTATGCGAGTTTATTAGCATAACTGATTACGATAATTTTCAACGGGTGACACATCTCCTATGAAAGCGAAATTCCCGGCGATACCTGATCGCAGTCCGGCCTACCAGCCTAACCGGTGATGTGACCTGAAAAAGGAAAGTGGACACGTCATCGAAACGACATATTATCATCACTGACCTAGTACCTACCTATGCGTCCGCTTCTTGAGGTCTACATCACCGGCCTTAGGGAAAAACAGAAACGAAGTATGTCGCTGTCTGTCATAACTATTGAAGAGATACATAATAACTGTCATTTTGGTTCGTTATTGATATAATTTTTTTTTGAAATAATTATGCGTATGAATCATTGCAAAATTTTTAAATTAGGTACTTACTGCATTTGGATCGTGTGAATTGTTGGTAGTAGGTTTCTGTGTGTGACTTACCTGTAAAAAACAGAATATTTTGAGATTTATCAAGGAGATAAATTGGTAAAGTTATAGAAGTAGTTACATTCAAATATCTACAAAATTGGAACGGAATATATTAGGCGCACAGTACTTTGCACACAGATGCATGACTTGCATACAGCTTAGCTACATAGCATACATGTTTCCAACTTACAAAAAGAAAATTCCAATGAAATTGAAAAAAAAGGTTATTTGTAATTTATTTAAAAAAAATCTAATATCTTTTCGAATATTCAAATTCGATGAAGGTTTACATTTTGTAAATTTTTTCGGTAATTTCAATCGGTAGGCTGAAGCAAAGCAAAAAGCTGGCTCTCAATAATCAGAAGTTTGTGTTGTTCCAATCAACTCTACTCGTAATTGTATATATTGATACATACTTAGATGAATTAAAAATCGAAGATAGGTTACTGATACAACGCGTGTGCCAACTTCCTGATAAAATATTAGTTATGTTGTATGTGAACAACGTTTGAATTAAGAATTTTCTGGAAACGTAAGATAGTTTTGGGTTAATTTTGTAGGACAATAACGTGTCTATTTGTATTGTAGTAATCTAATAGATGGTATTGGTATACGAAATACAAACCTGCATCCCCGAATTTCGTAATTAAATCAATAAAACTTAATATAATAGTTAAAAATATAACATATTTCACAAAAATTATCGGTACTTTCGCGATATCTATGACAAAATATCAATTATTAGTGAACCCCGCAATGTTTCGCTATTGCTAATGTCTATCTGGGGCGTCTCTAGAGCAGAGATATTGCTTTTAGAGGAAGCTACAAGCCAAAAATGTGGGTAGACCGAGGCTATTCGGATCGGGTGAGTTATTCGGATCAAGCTAAGCAATATGGATATATCTCGGCTATTGTAATCAAATGACAAATAAAAAATTTGGACACAGCGTCCCCATCTATCGTATGTCATAATAGTAAAATTACCGATATTACAGATTGCGTGGGTTGACTGCTAAAAATCGATATGTTTGAAGATCATCCAAGGTACGTCTCAAATAAATGCCTGACGTAATATTGTTCTCTGCGTTCTTAGTGTTTTTTCTGAAAAGGTAAGCTATTCAGTCATGTTCATATGTTATATATGTATCAATCAAATGCACAGTAAACAGAATCAAAGCGCAATAAATTGCATTTTGTATGTTTTTGTACTTTACTTTGAGTAAATATCATATTAATAAATGTGAGGTTAAACATACCGACGGTGGGGGGGCTATTTGGATCATATTTAAATGCTTTTAAAATTCGATGCGTTAATTGTTTTATTTTTTTTATTTGAAACAGATGGTGCGCAACTATGTGAAAAAGACGACTAATCAATCATGGTCAAAAATTGCAATGGATGAAACCGTTAGGAAAGTAAAATCCGGTGAAATGGGATTACGCAGTGCTGCTGTGAGCTACGGAATCCCATACACGACAATTTTAGTTGGCACATCCTCCTGAAAAGGTGCCAATTTTTCATATTACATCTCCAGTAAACGTTTCCAAATTGCGTAAAGATACTGAAGAAAAAATAAAAGCCTCGAACGCAAAGGAAAACAAAAGATCTCTCGCCAAAAACCGCACAAAATTACAGTTCAAAGGAAAAGGTACCCCGGGACTCAAAGTTAAAAAATCTTCCAAAACAGCTTCTTCATCGACTGGGACTTCAAGAAAGTGGTTTTGCATTTATTGCAATGAAGTTTTTGTACATCCTCCAAAGGAAGATTGGATTCAATGTTCTTCTTGCGAAGAATGGTGCCACGAAAAATGTTACGACAAGAAAGTTTTTATTTCTGCGGTGTGTAAGCCAATAAGAGTGTAATAAGTGTCATGATACTTTCATATAAGTTATGGGTTCTAAAACCTATTTTTGGTTTTTGTTTTTTTTTCATACTTAACTATTTTTCCGGTTTTGATCCGAGTAGCCCCACCACTGATCCGAATCACCACATATATATGTGGTGATTCGGATCAGTGGAGAGGTCTACAGTAATAGTCGTATGTTTTTTTAAAGTTACTTTATGTTATGATCATTAAAATAAAAACATAAAAAAATGTCAAATGCTTATTATTAAAATTTTTTTTTTTTCGAAAATGCATTAGTTTTAATTTTGTTCAAGAAAACATAAAAAGTGATCCGAATAGCCTCGGTCTACCCTATTCTTAGTATGCCTTATATCGTCACGAATATAGTTAATAGCGATTAGAATCACTTGGCAAACGGTGTCTAGAAATGCTCGATTTCAAGCACAAAAGTGGTTTTTATTTATTTTGTAAACATTTTTTTAAGAAAGCAAAAAATTTATCCAAGGGAAACTGTCACAAATAATCTTATCTTTAATATTGTATTTTTTTATGTTGTTTATTTTATGAGTTCATACATATACAGGGTGTATCGGCAAGTACCCGACAAACTTTAACCAGCTATTCCTTAGCACATTTGGAGTAAAAAATGTTATGGGCGCTTTGCTGTCCGGTAACATTTTTTTTTCATTAAAAACAAAAAATAAATAAAAATCCACACTCCGTCACTGTCATTTGCGTTGTTTCTCGCGTTCAACAGCTGTTATTAGCAAGTGTGTCAAAAATATCCTCGCTCTTTCGTACACACTAAATAATAATAGTTAAAAATGAGACGAATGGTGCCGTGCCATTTCGTTGTGATTGTAAAAGCGCGCCAACGTAGGTACGTACGTACATTATTCAACGAAACTCTAACAAAATATTGCCAGATGGGTTTTCAAACTTTGACAAAGGATAAAACATTGGTGACATGTGGTGAAAATATGAATAGTAAATTTTTTATTAAAAAAAATGTTACCGGACAGCAAACTGCCCATAACATTTTTTACTCCAAATGTGCTAAGGAATAGCTGGTTAAAGTTTGTCGGGTACGTGCCGATACACCCTGTATATTGAAAAAAAAGTAGTTAACATTAATATTTTGTATTGAGTAATTAATTTTTTTTTGTATTCTAATCATGGGAAATGATAGAAAAAGCTTCAATTTATACAAATTATATTTTTTGATATTCATAATGTAAACTAAGATTAATCGAAAAAAGTGATTTAACATCAAGCTTCGCCTTAAGTATTCCGCGGGCGGGCAACTTCTCAGCGATATCAGTCGACTACCGACTACTTATCGAGTTGAAACTTGTCAGTTCATGTCATTGTTTTCAATCGAAAATTGAAGTTATCAAGTTCTTTTACACAAAAATATCTGGCGACGTGGTTTTTTAAAAATTATTTTCGGTTAAAATTTTAGCGTGCTTCAGTAGGTCGTCGTTTTTAAGGATGTGTGCATCCTAAGGATTTTTTGAAATATCGTGCAAATATTACAACGTTTCACAATCGCGTGTTTTGATTGCCCATCACCTGTACCTACACAAACGTCCATTTACGTTAATGGTATCGTCATCCGTTATACAACAAGATTGCACCAGTGAATGAAAATATTAGTAATGATTTGGAGTTATTATTAGCAGACGTTTTCACTCCTACGCAAATTTTTCTACGCATTAGTCAAATTATGAACCTATCATAGTCAAATTATGAACCTATCATAATATGTAGTTACGTAGGTAGGTTCATAAATAATCTAAGTATATCTGCATCGAATGATTAAGTACCTGAAATGAAATATTTTTAGTAGCCGCGAACTTGCATTTTTGTAGCTTGGATCAAAACCACGCCGCACGCCACGGTCACTCTTTTATATAAATAGTTAGATAGGAGATAGATCGATTATGATGATAAACATTAAGGTACATAATGTGAAGTAATTGTCCCTTTTTAGGTATATTAGTTTACATCTATGGGTAAACGTGCACAGCACCAAGAGAATTACAGATAACATAAAATTTTGTTGAAAACACACGAATACACTTTAATTTTAATTTTGTTCTGCTCCCAACCATCTGGAACCAGTGAGAAGTAGTGAATTGAAGGTAGTGAGGAGGGGAAGAAGATGGGGAAAAGGAAGGTTAAGGGAGTACCTGGCTATTCAGATATGGTCACCAAACACGGCTAAAGTCATTTCAAGCATTGTTTCATTTCATTGTTTGCTTGCTCGGTTCCAAGCCCGAAACTCGCACATGGTTATATGTAGACATTTTTTTAAGGAACACCTACATTTTTTATCGAAACAAAAATGTATTACGGATGTGGATAATACATTGTGTCATTTGAAAATTATATGTAGTATTCTTTCGGCACGTTCCAGAGTGGAAGATACTCTCAGTATCGCCCTGGTGTAAGACCATTCAGAATTGAATGCAGCTATTTTTCGTTTATAATAAAAAATGCGTAAGATTTTCGTAAATAAAACCAAAAAATTATAAGACTAATATTTGCAAGTGGTCTACCATTGATTTTTTACCGAAATTTGTCCTTGATACTATTTTCCTTACTGTGACACTAAAACGCAACAATATGAAAAGAGAGATTAAGTCTCAATTATTTATTCAATAGCTGCCTTTATACAGTCGCTCTGTCGCGCGTGAAACAGCAATAGTGCGCGAAAGAATGCGCGTGTAAAGATGAGGGATTCGGAAGGGATAGACCGTGCGATTGCGTTCATCAGTATTTGACGCAATCGCGTGGTTCGAGGTTGCTTTACACGTACAGTTCTTTCGCGCACGCAAGATGGCGGACATACGCACGTGGAGTAAAGAATTAATAATAGAGTTACTTGAGTTATATAAGTCTTTTCCTTGCCTATGGAAAATTAAGTCGGAACATTATAAAAACAAAAATCTTAAGGAGGAAGCTTACATCAAAATAATCGACTTTTGTAAAGAGAAAGGATTTCCTGATGCCAATCGAGATTTTGTGGTCAAAAAAGTACAAAGTCTAAGAGGCTCTTTTCGAAAGGAACTAAAGAAAGTTCAAAACAGCCACCGCAGTGGAAAAGGAACAGATGAAGTGTACAAATCCTCGCTTTGGTACTATGATCATTTGCTGTTCACTAAGGACCAAGAACTACCTACTGACAGTATATCTAACATTGAGGATGATCCAGTTGATGAAAACAGAGCTGTTGAGGAAAATATTATTTCGACCAACGAAGGCGGAATAACAGAAAGTGGCGTTGGTGAAATTGGACAGCAAACTCAAGTCGTAAGTAAATTTAATTTATTTTTATTTATTATTATTATACATTTAAATATATCCAATAGTACAGTTAAAACATTTTGACCGTTTAAGAACTCACGTTACTTAACCCTATTGGTTGTCGCACACAAAGACACACACACACGCAACTTTAAGAGAAGGTCCGACAACCTTTACATTATATTTTCTGTTTTTAAGTTCTTCCACTATTAACCATACGATCTTGCCACTCAACACTCCCATCTGTATTAAAGTATGTTTTATATTGTTCTCTGTTTCGTTTAGCTTCCGAAGTGATCTGTGTGTGGGGACGTCTTTGAAGATTGATCAATGGAACAGAATTTTGTTGAGAGTCTGTAGTAATCTCGTCTCGTGGGTAATTAGAAATAGGATATGTGTTACTGCGTTTACACAAAAAATTGTGTAAAGTGCAAATAGCAAGGACGACGTAACAAATACTTTTGTGGTTTTTTATATTTATTGCTGTTTGTAATACCCTAAACCTAGCTGAAATGATTCCAAATGCATTTTCAACTACGTTACGGGCCCTTGACAGTCTGTAATTATAAATCCTTTTTTCGTAATCTAGTTCTCTCTGAGAATATGGTTTGAGAAAATTAGGTTCTAATCCAAACGCTTCATCACCCAGAAAGACAAAGTTCAAGTTATTTACGGTATCACAATTTTCTGGAAAATTGAGATCGCCCATTTGCAGTTTATGATAAAATTCTGTTTGCTCTAAGACTCCTCCATCGGATACTCTTCCATTTTTACCCACGTCAACATAAAGAAACTCATAGTTTGGACCAACTAAAGCCATCAATACGATGCTATAGAAGTGTTTGTAATTATAGTACACAGCTCCGGAACCCGGCAAAGGCACAATGCGAATGTGCTTGCCATCCATGGCACCTCCGCAGTTGATGAATTGCCATTTCACTTCAAATTCTTTTGCTATCTTGATCCATTCTTCCTTCGTAGACGGCATCTGAAAATGAAATTATAATATGTTTTTTGTCTTATATTTTTAGAATGATGCTGCTCCTACTGGATGGGACTCGACACCGCGTAGAAATAAAAGAAAAGCTACAAACAACTACCAGGCCGAATTCTTTAAAGTCTGTGCAGATACTCTCAAATCAAATAGCAAGGAGTTTTCGGAGTTCGAAGTCGCCGGAATGAATATGGCCAAAAAATTAACTAAAATGGATCCGGTGCAGGCAATTTATGCGGAATCCTTAATAAATAATATTTTACGCAAAGGGTTGCTGAAAAAGTTGACGGAAGAAACTGACATATGCGACAATTATTGTAATAAGACCATTCGAACACCGTCTTCTGCTGACTTGCACAGGACTTCATCGATTAGTTCAGACGTATCACAGTCTATATTAGAAGGCATCTACCAAAATCAGGAAGAAACAAGCCTGAGAACTTTTTACGAATCTTCTACTGATACGTACCAATGACAATCTGATATGTATCTCAAATGAATCACAATTAATCTCAATAAAAAATACTATGTAAAACTATAATTTGGATGATGATTAAAGATATACAGGACTGATTATTTAGATTTTTATTTATAACAATAATAAAGTTACTTACCTTTAAATAATCCACCCTTAAACATTCATAAATAGCTCGACACGTTTCTGGTATTATTGAAGAAAGAGATGGAGCAGATATACCGGTACTGAATTTCACATCTTCAAATGAGCGTCCTGTGGCGAGATATCGAAGAGTTGCTGCTAATCGTGCTTCTGCACTAATACTCTCTCTCATAATGGTGTCTTGCCTTGATATTTTATGTTTGATTTTATCTAACAACATACTAAATAACTGATCATCCATACGCAAATAATTCTTGAAATCGTCCGGATAATTTTCACGTAATTCTTCAATCAGTGGCATATGACAATATTGCTGTCTGTATTTCTTAACCCATACGGATCGTTTCTTCTTCTTTTTGAGTAGGCTAACACCAGCAAATATCATGACTTGTGCCATGATATTTCTTTTTCTTCTATCCATTTTGCTCCGTCGCACTATACTGAGTGTACGCGAACTTGAGTAAAACTTTGTAAATTGCACACACTCCAACACGCGCCAGTTCCACGCGGTCTATCGCGCATGATTAGTCTTTACACGTTCGCTCTTTCCGTTCACATGTAACGTACACATGTAATCGCGCGCGAATGAATGTTAAGCTTCAAAACTAACAAAAAGTGATCGCGCACGATTGCGCGCACAGGCTTACCAATACGCAATCCTGTACGCTCCTGAGAATGCGCGATAGAGCGACTGTATAAAGGCAGCTAATGCCTTCACAACATTTACATCAATAATGTTCGAATTAATCCACTCCCCAACAGGTGCATTAACAATAGATAATATACTGATCAAAATAAGAAAATAATCAAAACATAACGTATCATAGATAAATCCAGATTAAAAATGATCCTATATGATAATAGGACGAAGGTCAACACACTCAAATCACAGCGCGCAAAATAGTTGAACATAAAAAATGGAGACTGTTTTATATTTAGAATTTCGACAGTCAGATGTTTGTGACGCAACAAACAGACTGGTTCAGACTTGTTAATGTTGTACCCACTTACTTTATAAAATAATGAACTAATAATAGGTGTTTACATTGTGCGACTCGGTATTTCGGAAGCTGTGTTGCTATGGAAATCAGCAATGTAAATTGTGGGTCAAACGGAAACGTGGAACGACCATGATATATTTTTGCGCTAGTACGCATTTAAGAAATATGATGTTTTAATTATTTTTCACGTGGTTGAAAATTAAGAATTCCAGCTGTCTGGATTCAGTAAGACTATAGCATCCTCTGATTGGGGAATGGTGTTTTCTCAAATATATGGTTTTGAGATAAGCGCTTATAAAGATTGGAATGATTATATGCACAACTGTATATCTTATGCTAAGTATACATACCCGAGCCGAACTGCCGAACTGAACCTCAACTTACAATACATCAATGACGAGATAGAGCTTCGTGTCAATAATCAAAAGCTTAACTCAAGATACCAGTTTTCGTAGCTAGGCCCTTGTGATACTAATCCCCCGAATATACAGGGTGTTACGATACATACGGTTATGCCGATACACCCTGTATATAGTGACAACGGCAGAGGTAGGACAAAAGTAAACTGCAATCACAGTCGAAATGAGATCCCTAAGGTGTAGGTATTACCACATTACCAATGATGTGATCCGAAAATAATGCACAATCGGATTTAAGAGTGCATAATGAACACGGTTTAGAAAATGACGCTTGGATGAACGAGGAAAGGAGCGCCATGAGATTATAATAAGTGAAAGTGAATAAAGAAGAAGTCATGGACGGCACAAAGAGGAGTTTTTCAAATAAAACCTAATTTTATATTTGAGGCCAAAATACCCAACCATAAACGTAATGATTTCGTTACAACAAAGGTAGAGATTGCAAATATCTAGTACCGCCCGTAATTATAAAATATAGGTCATCATAGATATCGATTTTTCAAGGTTTTTTTATACAGGGTGTATCGGAACTAACCCGACAAACTTTAACCAGCTATTCCTTAGCACATTTGGAGTAAAAAATGTTATGGGCACTTTGCTGTCCGGTAGCATTTTTTTTTCAATTAAAAACAAAAAAAAATAAAATTTAAACACTTAGGGCGGCTTGCACCATAAGTTAAATTTGGTTTAAATATCATTTTAAACACATTATTTGATTTAAGTCAACTTGGCGTCTTGCACCACAAAATTTAATTCGTTAAATGTGTTTAAAGAACTGTCAAAGTTAAATACCCAAAATGGGCTGTTTAACCGAGTTAAACGTGTTTAGCTCTACTCACAAAGCAGTAATGTCATTTTTTTAGTTTATCCTTTCGATTTCTGATTGTCGTTAAAATCTATCTCATTTTAATTTGTATTCACAATGAACATTTGGGATTTGTTTTCTCACGATGATGGAGAAATTATAAAATTTTGGAAATTATAAATAAATTATACTTATATATATAAGTAGACCGTTTATAGTCAGAGAAGTAAACACAAGAACAAATTTATTTGAAACACTCAGTGCCAAGAAGTTTTAAAGAAGATTTCGTCTCAGTAAAGAAACGACATCATTATTAGTGCAAGAAATTGAACCTCAGTTAAAATTCAACACCAGTAAAAACATCAGCGAGGTGCTCGTAACTTGGAGCTAACACTCTTTATCGAGGAGTACTTTGCAAGGTTGGAAACTTCTAATCATACCTACCTACAGCATTCTCATAATACTCTAAAACAATATAATATGTAAAAGAAATAAAAAAACAAAATTACTCGGATAATTGTTTTTATTTTTAATTCCAACAACAGAAGCTCTTTTTGTCTTATTTCATCATTATGTCTATTTGTTTTAACTTTTTCTTCATAAAATAAATGAACACACTATTAAACCACACAAACAATCACAAAATATTTTGACACTTCAAGTAAAATGAAACATCGTAGCTGTTTTATTTACGCGTTAATGGCGGTAACCACGCGGTAACTGTTTTACCGACGCGTTAATTACGTTTAACTAAAATCGCCACCCAACTGCGTGGTGCAGGACACGACTAAACGCATTTAAGTTAAATGTATTTAACGTCTTAAATTCGTTTAGTTAAATAAAATTTAAGATTAAATTTGCGATAGTTGGTGCAAGTCGCCCTAAATCACTGTCATTGGCATTGCGTTTCGTGTTCAACAGCTGTTATAAGCAAGTATGTCAAAAAGCGTCTTCGCTCTTTCGCACACACTAAATAATAATAGTTAAAAATGAGACGAATGGTGCCGTGGCATTTCGTTTGATTGTAAGTGTGCGCCAATATAGGTACACACGTGCATTATTCAACGGAATTCGAATAAAATATTTGCCAGATGGGTTTTCAAACTTTGACAAAGGATAAAACAGTGGTGACATGTGGTGAAAATATGAATGATAAATTTTTTATTAAAAAAAAACGTTACCGGACAGCAAAGTGCACATAAGATTTTTTACTCCAAATATGCTAAGGAATAGCTGGTTAAAGTTTGTCGGGTACGTGCAGATACACCCTGTATATCAACTTTAGAAAATATTTGGGAATTTGTATTTTGAATGTATTTTTTCCCATCTGATACACAAATATGAAGGCTGATAACATTTAAATTAAATGCGACAAATTTGTGTTTCAAAATCGGTAATTTGTAATTTAAATTTTAGTCCTATGTCTGTGATCATAATGCTTTTTTGCAGTATATTTTTTATTTCTTAATATTTACATACAAAACGGGCAAAAATAATATTTAAAATAATCACAAATAATTGCCAAATTTGCTTCTAAAATCATCAAATCGAGTAGTATTTGATAATTAAAATAAGTTTAGATTAAAAAAAAAGGTTTTTGGTTTGGTTGGGTATTGTGGCCTCAAATCCAAAATAAAAGGTAAAAAGCAAAAGGGCAAAAGTGTAAAAGGCCGCACAGCCGTTCGTTCCCCAAAAGAGCATTGTACACGAATCTCTTCAAATTATTTGAAACAGAAAAATCAGAAAAGGATACGGTCACATCTAGGACACAAACCCAGGACCCTTGTCTTGCCGGGACACTAGATGTTACCGTATCCTTTTCTGATTTTTCTCTTTCAGATTTTCGTTTAGAAATCGCTAATATTGTCTTCAATAATTAAATATTATTTCGATTTTGTGAAATAACACAAATTAATCAAATAAACATTACTTGCACACTCCGGGATCCAAACCCGTCACCTCCATTTTACTAGTCAAGAGCCTAACCCTTCGTCCACGGAGGCCGTCGGTTATCAGGAAACGGCCTCCAATCCCGCTTTTAACCGGATTACCAAAAATGTTTAATAAATTAGCAAAACTGAATTTCTCCGTATATACATGTGGATTCGAATGAAGTTAGTAGTCTATGCCAAGAATGGGAAGAATGGCGTCCGACGTTCTGTACTTATTGCTACTGGGAAATAGCGTGGCTATTTACCTAATCAGTAAGTTAAAACGATAGAGAGAGAAATCAGATCTTAATCAATTATTATTATTTCAACTTTCGTCCATGAAGTGTTTAAAATTCAAGGCACAGCCTTTCGAGATATCTACCTAGAAGTAAATTTCTGTAGTAGCTTCCTGTACTAAATAATTTAAAAATAGTATTGTATTTTTGAATAATTACCGTATAGGTACGGATTGACAGTTTTCACATTAAATTAGAACTCTCAAAATATTTATTTATTTATTTGAGGAACATAAACAGTCGTAGTAACACAATATACATAAGAGGATAACAAAAAAACAGACCAATTATTAATGTTCACAGATAGATTCAGAAACACAAAAATAACCTGTAAACTAGAATATTTAATAAAAATAGAAAAAAAATACAGAATAAAGCAGCAAATAAGAAAAATAATAATACGAATGTAAATTCAACAAACGATAAACCAATAATATGCCTACAATAAACAGCAATAAATAAAAGTGATTATAACTATACTTAGGTTGGAACGGGAAAGGGGAGGAGAGGGATAAAGAAAAGTTGCCACGCAAGTAATATTAAAATATTAGGTACCTACAATCAATTTAACAGTCGTGAATATGAGTTAGAATGTGATACAATGAAATTCTGTAGTGATGGTAACTAGCAGTGAATATGTCAGCACGAGTGTCTATATTTGCAAATTTATTATTATAGTAGTTACATGTCCTTTGCATAAATTCATTTTGATTGGAATTGGTATTGCATCTATCAATGTAGAAAAGGGAATTTTGTCTGCTGTATAGAATTGGCGCATGGAAATTTATATCTAAATATGCGGAAACAAAAGAAACATAGAAACATAGACTAACCGTTTGTTAAGCCTCATGTCAATACGATATTGACGTAATCCGTCATATATATTCAAGTAGCGATATTTGCGAGCACGGTCAGAATATAGTCCCTAGTTTCAGCGCTGCCTCCAGGGTGTCGGATGAGCTGACAATATGCACAGTTGTTTGGAAATGTCGTTTGTTATGCTAAATAATTGGCTTATTAATGAATGGAGGTGAACTAACTAAGCTCTTAGAACTTAAAAACATCGTATACACGATCCATATACTTAATTAATTCATCCAAGACGCGATTGACTGGTTCCGTTCTTACTTGGAGAAACAAAAGTTTTGAACTAACTAACTCCATTTTACGTTACATACGTTTAGGAATGTCAATTCATAGAGAGATGTGCCGTGATGTTGCCAGCGTATATCGAATATTGTTTTATTACGTTATCAACATCGGTCTGGATATCCACAGCGCGTCTGTGATCGGAAAATCGGTATAAAATCATATATAGTTATCAGGAACTAGATGTCATCTGTAGTTGTGATTGCGTTATCTCAGTGAATGAGGAACGTAGCATTCCACTTGCAGCACCTTAACATTTCCTCTAATCATTCTATGCTGTGATAGAAAATCTGTTCTGCCGGGTGGTATCTTTAACAAGTCGTGGTTACGTGTCCAGCTGATCGAACCTTTGACCTACAGCTTTGATCGAACCTGAAAAATGTCTCATTAATTAATGTGTTTTAACAAAATAGGTAGACTTGATTTTTGTACCATGGTATAAACAGTATAATATTCATGGAGGTCTGCAATCGCTAAAATGGATACGTACTTTTTCATTGTTTCATTTTAGTAAGGTTAATCGAATTGAAAATAATCACTTTTGGTTTAGTTACGCAGTCCATCATTGACGATATTAAATATATAGGTATTTCTAAATGTAAATTTTGACATGTACATAAACTGAAAAACATAATGTACCTACTTTCACCATTGCCCTTGTGGAAGTTAACCATTCAGAATCGAAACCTTGATTTAAATGGCTTTAGCCGTATTTGGGGAAGCCATAGAAAAAAAATACAGGTGCAGATAGCCGCTATCTATCTATAATATATCAGAACTCAGAACACGCATTCGTGCACGTGCATTTGTCTTGATAGTGTATAATGACGAAATGTATAAGATTTTCATGAACAACGTGTTCCGACATCGTCATAAAATATTCGTCGATTACTAAAAGTTTCTAAGAAAACCTATTAATTCATTCGTTAAGTCCTGCGATCCCGTTTTATACCAAAATACGAATAATTTGTAATAATTCTCAATAAATTAGCAATACTCATTTTCCTTCGTGCGGACATGTGAAAAAACGACAAATTCATGTATATTAGAGACAGTCATTACGATTCTGATCAATAATTATTCATCATAGTGATATTCAACGATCCTACACTGAAAATAGGTAGATACTTAGGTACCACTAACCAGACGTGGCGTATGCATGAATGAAGGCGAATATCCGTTCTCATCGACACCCGACAGGCAGGTCCCGGGTACCGGCTTACCTACATAATAATGAGTAGGTACTGCACAGCATTACACAGTACAACACGGACGGTAGGTACCCGCCGTTGGGTACGTACCCACACGGTGTAGACCGCACTATAATGTGAGCTTGACCTATCGGAAGTGGATAATGTTGCGTTTACATCTGTCCACAGATGCATTATTATTTTATTTAAAAAAAAATAATAATTTTAAGAATTTTTAAACACATTTATTAGAATTTCACTTTTGTTTTCGATAATTAATGAATATAAATCTAGGAATCGCAAATTAACCCACTTCTCGACATCCGATCGAGCTGAAACTCGGCACATATTATTATTATCGATGACAATGCATTCTATCAACCTGTGTGTCGGTGTGTGGTGTCAGTCATTTACACATACGCGGACAATATTACAGCAGTTAGTATACGAAATAAATGTCGGTCCTACACGATTGGCATCTGGTAAGGTCGGTAGCGGTAGCGGTTGACTACGGTCACTGGGAAGAAAGGTAAATTCTTCAGCCAAAAAAAAAAGATATTTAATTTTATTTTAAAGATATTTATGTATTGTAGTACAAAATATAGTTTTTTCAGGGATATATTTTATTTTAATCTGATGATTCTATAAACATTAAAAAGAGTTTTATAGCTCTCAAGGAAATATAATTTACCTTGATTTTAATTAAAATGCTGTAACAGTAAATCTTCATATTATCGCACGATCAATAAATATAAAAAGTCCATAAAAGAGTATTTTTCTGAAATGTTATGAGTGATTTTTCTGTTTTTGTATAAATTATTCTGTTCTGTCTTCTTATTATATTTTAATATTATGGTTTTTTGTTTCTTTTCATATAATTTTGGTCTGCTAATTCTGCTAATTTATTAACACAACGAGGAAATCTACAATTGGTTATGTTTTTAGTATAAGGTGGGCGACACATTACGCTATATGTATCATAGCTTGGACTATTTCGGCATATCGCTCGTCATACACCACCAATGGGAATGTATGGCGAGCGATATGCTGAAATAAGCAAAGCCACAATGATATAGCTTGCTAATAGCGTTTCTGTAACAGGCATAATGTAAAAATTGTAATATTCAATTGGTGATTTCACAAAGATTTATAAATCAATAAACTATCGTACATTATAGTAAAGCATACTTGAAGCCAAAGGACCCAATCTTTTGTCCATTCTTAATTTAATTTCCCTTTTTCTGACATATGCCTGGTTATACAACTATTATTTTGATTTCACCTCTTTTCCAAGTCAAACAAGGATAGTTTTTAACTTTAAACGAGAGGGTATCTCCAGCACAAAAGTAAAAAAGGAAAAACTAAAAAAAAAATTCACCTGTTTTCTTTACTTCATATTTAGGTACTAAATTTAGATCTGACATGATTCTTTCAAGCAGGAATTGATTGCCTTCTTATTTATAGACATTCAAAACGTTTTAACGCGTGGTCTAAGCTTGACCGAGATGAACACGAAAAGTACCTACGAAATTCTTTTATCGGAAAAGAAAAACGTCACATGTCCGTACGTAACTACTGTCAAGTCAAAAAAACGTTTAATAAGTATACGAGATAAAATAAGTAATTTCGGCAGTACCTTCACAATAGCAATAAAAAATCGTAAACAAAAATGTTAATTCATTGGCTAGTTACTCAATAAAACTTGTTTGTTGCAGCATTGCATAGTGGCAACATGCAAACGTTCCATAATATGCGTACAGATTTATGAATTACTCTCGCTATCTCGCTCTGACGCACGGGAGGAAACAGCGCGGTCCCGCTCGCCCACACTCATGAATGGGAGAGGCGATCGCCGATGTCATTGTTTGTGGTTGATTGTAACAGGGATGCAAAACCATTCAATTGTACAAATCTAAAAAAGTTATTCCTAAAAGTAGTAACCTTCTTTTGCCGATGCATACACATATATGTAACTAATTACTTATTTCGACTGTACCTACAGTTGGGTTAGAACGTTATAGGTTTGTTTTATGCAGTGAGTTAAGTGGCATAGTGGAACTACTTTCCAAAACTTAGAGGATTATAAAGTTTTTTTGTAGTTAGTGTTAGACTTTGTTTGGCCCAGAACAGATAAGATTTAGTTATTTTATACTGAGCCGAATGTTGCAGGGAGATTTAATAGAGGGATATTGTTATTAATGTACTCGTATTATTACTCAAACCTAAAATCAACCTTTTCGAAAAAGTAGTCAGGGTTGATAACATGAGTATGAGTATACATGAGTATACATGAGTATACAATGGTATGAGTTTATATACTTTTATTGAAAGGAAGAGATCTTAAAATTCCGCGTTTACTAGGTATTAACAGAAATTTGTCAGTTTTAAGCGAAAAACGAATATTTTACAATTTTTTCACGAGAATAACGTCAAATTCTTCACGTATTCGCAGCAAAATACCAAACCATTAACCTGATATCACTTTTGTTGCAAAATACCACTGTACAATAGAGCGAATTGAATCGACTTTCTCCAAAAATAAAAAAGTTAATAATTTAGAGTAAAGTTGGCCTCTCAGAAGCTGGGCGTACTGTACAGGGCCCGCAGATACTTTAATAATACACAACTGCTGACCCTGTACAAATCGCAAGTGCGCCCTACTGTCGAATTTGGCAGCCATCTCTGGTCTGGAGCCCCTAAATACCTGAAAAAACCCTTGACTCTGTGCAGAAACAGGCGGTCCGTTTGATAGATTCCCCAATCTTAACAAACGGACTGCAATCTTTAGAGCACAGGCGTCAGGTAGGTATGCTGTCCTTGTTCTATCGGTATTACAATGGAAGATGCTCTGAGGAACTAGCGTCATTGATCCCTTCGGCACCGGTGCGTAGTCGGGATACACGCCAAACGCGCGCCCAACATTTGTACACAGTTGACATTTGTTACATGAGAACGGGTCGCTTCTACGATTCGTTCTTAAGTTCAACAGCTCGGCTGTGGAACGAACTGCCGGCCTCTGTGTTTCCTCCCTCCTACAACATGGGACTCTTCAAGACACATGTTCACTCCTTCCTCTCCACAAAAAGACCCTCCACACAGCATCCCCAAAGATGACATAGGCCCTGAGGGAAATTATTTTCTTCAGGGCCTCCTGTGTGGAGTTAATATAATTTTTTTTTTTTTAAATAACGCAGATTCTCCAAAAGTAACGCTAATTAAGTCGTAAATTAACTCGAATTTTTCAGGTCCCTGTTGATAAGTAATACTTTAATATGATTTTTGTAAATATTGTTGATACCTGTTTTTTACCCGGATGTAGGATGAATGTAGACTGAATGCTGTACAAATGAGATCCGTGAGGCGTACGTGTGGATAAATTAAGCATAATCGTGTGAGAAATATGGAGATCCATAAAGAATGCAAGGCTGATTTAAGTGTAATGATTGTGATTAAGAAAGGGATGCTCAGATGGTTTGGGAATGTAGAGCGAATGAACGAAGACAAGAGTGTAATGAGAATATATGACGCAAATGTAAATGGCAGAAGAAGTCGGGGACGTCCGAGGAAGACATGGCACGATCAAGTGAATCAGATATTGAATCGGGCCATGTCAAGAGTAAGAATAATAGAAGAGTATGTATGAGACGATGAATGTGAATGAAACGAGGAGTGTGTGCCAAGACCGAGTGTTTGGCGGTCCGTCTTCTATGCCTACCCCTGCGGAGAAACGGCGTGATGGTTCGTTAGTTAGTTAAACTTCACTGAACCATCATTGACACCTTATATAATCATTTTTTACTTCTTTCAGAACAAAGAAAGCGTTCCATTGCGATGTGTCGTAACTAGACTGGTTCAACGTCACTCGTATTTCAGAATAAAATATATATAATGGTTGCCCTTGTACGTGAAACTAATACACCATACCTGGATAGGCATAATATTATAATATGTATTCAGGAGCAATGCTGTCCGTCCCTTGAGGTGTTATTGAATGGATAACCGCCTGACATTATTAAGATATATAAAATCCGGTTCCATGATAACTCAACACAGTGACTATTCAACACACCTTTAAAAAGTGACATAAAGTCATTAAAAACAATGAAATTTTTTTTTAAACCTAACCTAACCTACTTAACCCAGTTAATAAAGTTTTTGTTTAATCACTTTCCATGACTTTATATAACTTTTTAAAGATGTGATGAATTATCATTTGATGATTGATCCGGTCACCATAAAATTCACATTAAATAAATCAAAGCTCAGTATAACGCACTGAATAATTAAATTACTGAATAATATTTCTCTAAAATATCTGTAAGCTTCGTTTTGTCAGTTTTGATTTCGTTTCTTTTGCTTGTTATTTTTTGGGTATATCTTTGGTTTTAGATATTTTGTAAACATCTATTCGAATTTCACACTAGTTTCCGGGAATTAATGCAAATCTTGGAAGTGAAAATTAACCTACTTTACGTTACCCGATCGAGCTGAAATTCGGCTGATAGACTTGTTGTCAATTGCAGTACATTTTGTCAACTTTTAGTGGCAATCACAAACACACACACACACACACACCCTCACACACACACGCGCGCGCGCGGACATTTAGGCATTTCTTTGAAATCGGATAGTATGATGTCAATAAATGTCAGTTATAAATGGTTAATAAATGAATAAATAAATGGTTCCCGGCGCGATTGTACCTAAACTACCTCCAAAACATTGATTAATTATATTCAGATGAGATGTAAATCGAAAAAGTAGGTTCCACTTTTTTACGTTCAACTGACCTCCAACCTACCAACGCTCCAACTAAAACTATAGAATCCGGTATATATATACTATAGGTAGGTACTGACACTTTAATTCGAAATAAATCTAAGTTAGAAATTATTATTTTTTTATTTTAAGTTAAAACAAATATAAACATTTCACTTTCTTAACTTAAAAGTGGTTCCATTCCAACACACTTTTAAAAAGTGATATAAAGTCATTAGAAAAGATGAAGAAAAAAAATGTAAACCTAACCTAACCTAACCTAACCTACTTAACTCAGTTAATAAAGTTTTTGTTTCATCACTTTCCTTGACTTTATATAACTTTTTAAAAATGTGATGAATTATCATTTTGATGATTTATCCGGTCACCCTTAAAAGTACACATTAAAAACAGAAATCTAAATATAATTATTTACTACCTGTAACTACGTATAACTTACATAAGTACATTTTAATTTTGCTCTTTTTTCTTAAATATATTAACTATATTTACTGATGTCAAGCTATTGGGAAAAAGAGTGTGTATATGTGTACACAATGTTTCTTTTAAAACTTTCGGTGTTTGCTGAATGTGTGCATAGTTTATTATGTTGTCTTGTGTAGTATCTATGTAGGTACTTTTGATGTGTTTTTATAAATGTTGTGTTCATGTGTATAAATCCATTTTGGATTGAGTTCATTGCACCAAAGTTAAACAGGAGAGACACAACCGAAATTAGTATTTTTGATTTTACGCTATATGCATATTATGTAGTTTGTTTATTTGATCACATGATACAGTAGTCAAAGGGTCAAATAATAATGTCTGGATGTCATTTGAAAGTTAATCCGACGAGTTTCAAAAAGTAATAAATTACAAATACTTTTTAAGTAAAGTATTATCTATAAGATTTATCTTGTAATAAGGATTTATGGCTTTTAGATTGGCTTGATTTTTAAACAAATAAATTTACCTCTATTGAAGCTATGATAAGTTTCACTTTCTTTACATAAGTATACATTAAAAATTCTTAATGTTATTGAATACCACCTAACCAACGTAGGTATTATCCTTACATAAGTACATTTCAATTTTGGTCACTAATCTTACACCCTGAAAAACCAATTTATAACATGTTTCTCATTAAATCTTTAAGTTTTTGAGTTCCAATAAATGTGTATGTTATTTTTTAAGATAATATCTATACATTTGTAATGCCGAAACGTTAATAATATGAAATTCCCTCGTTAGAAAAAAATCGCAAAGTAACCCCCGAAAATTATTTAAAACACGTTTTGTTTTCTTATTTAATATGTTGTAGGCGTGTTGCGAAAGATCGACAGCTCACCTGAGTTCAGAGCAAAACTAAAGACTCAACTTTTCAACTTGACGTATCCAGAATAATGACCGCATTTTTCCAGTAGTATTTCAATGCTCAGATTTGCCTTTGACTCCCCACTTTAATGTAATAACCATTTATTATGCGTTAACTTTATTTGTTATGTTTTTATATCTTACCACAGACAACACGGGCAGAAATCATAACAATCTGTATTTGTAAACGTAAATATGTATGTTATTCGTAAATCTCTAGTTTAAGCCGTAGTCTTAAATCATATTATTGCAGTAATGTGTAAATACCCACTCGGTATCAAAAATATGTATAGATTTAAGGCACTAGTTAAAAGTATTAGTTGTAAATCATAAGACATGAATCTTAGTTATAAGCCACTAGTTATAAGTCACTAGCTATCAAACTAAGTTTTAAGCCACTAGTAATAAGTTATAAGTCTAAGTGATAGGAATAGACTAAATGCATAAATTAAGTTGTTAAGCGCCCTTGAGGTGTTTCTCACAAAAACGGCGCCATACAAATAATCCAACTATTATTATTACTACACCCTCATGGCCTATGTTTTCCGCTTTCAGTCTTTGTTAAATTTGTGTATATTTTGTTCTGTAGTGTTCATGAACTTGTGATGTTTTCATTATTGTTTTGTTCGTGTGTATAAATCCGTTTCGGATTTTATGAATTAACAGGCATATGTTGTTAAAGTAATAGGTATATGTTGTTATATTAATAGGTATATGTTGTTATATTAATATGCATATGTTGTTATATTAATAGGCATATGTTGTAATATTTATAGGTATATGTTGTCATATTAATATACATAATGTTTGTATATTAATAGGCATTTGTTGTTATATTCGTACTATTGTTTGATTTTCAGTACGTTCGTTTCCTGGCACAATTTTTGGTGGGGGTATCTGGGTTATAATAATAATAATAATTGGATAATTTGTAGAGCACCGTTTTTGTGAAAAATCACCTCAAGGGGGCTAGTTAAAAAGTATTTTTTATAACTTTATTCTGCATTATTTGTAGATCGTTTAAATAATGTGCATATTTCCTCATATATTTATTATATAATTTAGATAGGACTGGATTAAACTAGCTACCGCGTACCCGGCGTTGCTCAGGGTAAGCTGGTTGCAATATAATAAGGTGAAAGTAATAGTTATGGTGGCGCAGGGGTAGATACCCGGAGAAAAATTAGTCATTTATTAAAGTCCTGTAAAAAACGGGACAGCATACAGTTTCCCATAAAATAAAATATTCGTGTTTTTCTGACATGAAACCTTTCAACTCATTTTTTAAAGGCCTGCAGTCCTCTTTTCAATCGGAAAACAAATAATTTAAAGAGATTTTTAATAAATTTGCCATATTGTATATCAGTGAATTTTCTACGTGTATTTAAAATCCAACAAATTGTTATATTTCTATAGCCCTATTCTTGGAATAAAGGTCAAATTTAGTAATTTATCTTTAATTTTTTTTTAATATTCAAGCTAGTTCATTGACATTTTTATCTTATTCCAACAGCACATTTTATTGCGGGAAACACTTGTGGTTAACTAAAAAACCTCTTCTTCAAAATCAAATTCACCTTGGAATTTTCTGTACCACTTCCTACTATGTTCGATTAATAAGTTTTTTTTTATATTTTGGTTTTCCTTGGTGATCTTTGTGACTTTCTGTCTTATCTGTTCTATGAAGACAACACATATTTGTATATACCAACGTATGATATACGCCATCAACACCTATATGCTGATATTTTCATTTTTACATGTTTTGTTGAATTTTTGGAGATTTAACCACAAAATGAGTGTTTGTTTTTTTTTTGTCATTAATTTCAAACCGCATTTATTAGAAATAGAATATGTGGTAAATATGATTCCCATCTATAAAACGATGCTTTTGTGCTACAAAACATTTTTTTGACTAGTACTACACTTACATCCTAAAACAAGATTTTTAGTGACTTTGCCCACACTGATTTTTTACGAGGGTCATTTGAAAAGTTTCCGTTCTTTTTAAGAAAAAACACATTTTAATTTTTTTTTATTTATTTATTTATTACACGCCCTAGTGGGCTTTTCTTTAAAAAAATACAAGCATTTTTTATCAGAGTAAACACTTAAGAAAATAATACAATAAAGAAGAATGTAAACATAATGGCAATAATGAATCCTCACGCATATAATTGAATTTAAAAGATTCAACAAAACAAAATAGTAGAAGCGGAGAAGTTATATGGGTACATAGGTCTATTTGTGTCTAGTAGAATAAAAGTGATAGAATATACAACATTTATACTGATTAGTTTTCAAATTAAATATATCACCCATATCAGAAAATTTGTTTCCGAGATTGTGAAGTCTCGGAATCGGAGAATTTTGGTAAGCTAGTGTCCTGGTGTTATTGAAGTAAAAAGGTAAGAAATGTCGGCATGATTTTTTGGGAACATGGATATTGATACATTGAAGTAATTCGGGACAGTCAACTTGAAAATGTAGTATTCTTTGTAACAGTATTAAATCTGTGCTTATTCTTTCTTTGAAGCAAAACAAAATTTATTTCACGACGAAGTCTCCCTTCAACTCGATACATTTGGTCCAACGCTGGACCAAATTGCACTGGATTATTTTGATACAGGCTAACACGCTAGCGCGACATGTCCTTCCGTATGTGCTTTTGGTCGATCGTCAACAAGCGCGGGACCCAGCTTTTTCTCATATCCAAATCTTGATGTAAAATTTTGTATACCCATTCAGTTGATATCCCACAAGCCTCAGTAATATCTTTAACAGTCAATCGACGACCTTTCATCACAGTTTGATGCACTAAATCTCCCATTTCGTCAGTTGTAGCTGTGTTTTCATGTCTTTTCAATATCAGCTGACAACTTTGAAAGAGTGCCATAGACAAAGTAATGATAAGAATGACTTGAAATTTTAAAGGTTTACGTACATCAAGACCATAATATGTCGGACGGCGATAGATTTTTCTACAGTTACTTTATGTCGATGAGGTCGGAAACTTTTCAAATTACCCTCGTAGATACTTTTTCTTACAGTGATTTATTTTTGACGTTGAGATTTTCACAGCCAAAACTATTATAGTGATTTGTTTTTTGAGTATTATGCCGTGTTGCGCTACCTACACATTTAGCCATCGTTTCGGAGAGAATTATAATGTACATCATTAGGACAGTCGTGTAGTGCCCTCATGATAGACACTGTAATGCTGTCCGAAATGCTGACCAAAGAAGGAAGTACAATACGGCATAATACCCCAAAACAAATTACTATAATACTTTTGCTGTGAAAATCTAAAATCATATAATTTTCTTATCGATTGAATGAATAATATAGCGTCTAGTCTTTTTTTGTCACTTACCCTCACAGACTCTGATATTTTACAATGTAAGCAGACTGTCAAAATGCTGATCGCGCGGAAAATATTCCAGACAAATAAGCTGTTTTTATATTTCAAAAAAAAAAACAGTTTTTGAAAGTAGATTAAAGACTCTTTTAGACTTCAGTATTACAAATCGAGACATGCCATTAAAATATTAAAATTTTGAATGCAAACATGATTTATTACTGTAACTTACCAGCGGTTTTTTTATCGTTTTAAAATGTAATTAACACTTTAAACGAATCTAAAAAAAAATTCACTAGGTAAAGGTACGATACAAGTTTCGTAACTTCGCTTTTTTTGTTTTAATAAATTAATTTCTTAAAAATTGCAAACCTTGACAAATATTTTTTATTTGCTCAATGTTTTTTCAAAGAATTATTTCTAGATAGTAAACATTTGTACGTATTGTAAACCGTATGCAAAGTGAATGCGTGGTGTTCATTCTTTCTTACGTCGTTATACAAAATGAGACAGCATTACTTTTATTGTATGAGCCTGGGAGTAATAGCTGCTACGAAAAATACTCTACGGGTGTTTGACGTCCGGGAGAAATATCTCCCAAAATTGCTCTAGGGGTTAAGTGAATTTCAAATCACCAAGTTCATGATGGAAATAGAAGAAATCATTCTTTAATTTTACAAAGGATAATCATTGAAGAAGATAATACTCAATGAAAATATGAAACAGACAAAGACACCGAAAATAAAAAAGGTAACGGTTGCTACTGGGACTTGAACTCAAGATCCGCTAGTCTTACCAGAATTGGCGTCTCTTACATTTGTGCCATTGCCACCTCATTATGTTCCTAAATTATTGAGGTAGCAACTGCTATCTTTTTTTTATTTCAGTGTCTTTGTCTGTTTCGTATTTTCATTGGAGTTGTAGATAATATCTTCTTCAATGATGAAATATTTATATATTTACAGACAACAATATGTTTTTCCTACCCCTGTAAACAAATTTACTGTGATGACCAAATGCAAATCAAAAAATATTATGTATAAGTAGAAATTCTCAAAAGAGCTAACTAAAACTACCTTGTCGATTAAACGAAAGCTTTTTAATTACACATTTAAAAGCTCCCAGGAATACTAGAATATGAAAGATTTTAAAACTAGACAAAGCAAAGCAATTATACAGTAACATTCCCCATAACACAAATGAACCATTAACCAAATGGGTCAGTAATTTCATCAAATAAAAAATACTTTTAATTCCCTCGGACGGGTGTAATTTAGTGTGACGGAATGCAAATGCCTGGGCAGCTTAATTTACCGAACGAATCCTGAAAACCGTGTTACCTCTTAGTACCCCTAAAGTTATAATAAAAGCGTTAGATGATTAAAGATAACAACATCGCGTTATTTAAACACGCGATAAGATCGGCGCTTTAAAGAAGAATCACTTCTCAAAGTTTATTTGAAAGCTCAAAGAGCGGGTGTAAAGCGTCGCGTAACAACATGATGCTACGAGCTTTTGTAAAAAAGCTGTGATGTCAGCCGACAAGCAAACAACCAGTATGAGGGCTGATGAAGATTTGATTAAAGGCTTAAACGAGCCGAGAATCGGCGTTTATTGTGAACTATTATACAAGGTGAGGCAAAAGTAATGTCATAATGTGAATGTCCCAGCGCAATGTCGCAGGCACGCGACTCCAACTTCTTCAAAGATGTCTTCGATTGGGTTTCCCCAAACCGACAAGCAATCCATTGGTTACGAGGGAAGCAACATATATAATTGTCTCTCAGACGAAATTAAAAATGAAAAAAGTATAGGTACATTTAAAAAAAAATTGTTCAGTTTTATCAAAGATGTTAGAAGAACGAGATGTGCTATGAGCAGTTCATACTGTGTGGAATTGTTTTGCCCAGTGTCGCCTGTTTTGTTCACCAATACTACTGCACACCTTCGTTTACGCTAAGGTATCCGCACTAATACAGAGTACAGATTTCTGTGCGTACACGTCCCTATAGTATTCAAAGTACACTAATTAGGTAGTACTCCGCCTACGGTCCGGCGGCCAACATAGCATATCTCGTTCTTCTAATATCTTTGAGTTTTATGCTCAATCAACAAAACAATGAAAATGAATAATATCGGTGTGTAATATATTTATGTGTAATATAAATGTTATTTCTAGTTAAATAAGTGAAAATGTAATTTTCTTTTATCTAGAATAAAAAAAAATAAATGAAATAAATAAAAATACCAGAATATTTATCCATAAATTATGGCTCCTGATGATCACAATTGCCTTGGTCACTTGTGGAATGAGCTGAAGGCCAATCTTACGTTCTTGACTCCGCACAGAGGCCAGCTCATGAGATGGCTAGCCTCACCAACTGTGCAGGGACAAATATAAATGATACCAATATTATTAATGAAATTTCAGGTACCTAAAGGTAACCACTCACATATAACTTAAAAGTGTTAATTTAATACTTTAATAAAGGCGCCCATACACCATATTAATATATGAAATAGAGATTCTTAATAAATTATTCTCCGTTTACCAACTGCCTGTGCTGGCACATTCCAGAGTGGTGAGAGACGACCATTGAGAAATTAAATGTTGTCTGGAAATGGCTTTGGCTACCTTTAGTGACTAGATCTTCTCTACTTTCCCACTTGAAGTGAAACTTCACTTGAAGTGAAACAACACAAAACTGCGCTATATAAATGTTATGTTATTATTATTATTATTCACTTTTCTTTTTTTCTCGATACATACATACTTCCTTCAGTTCCACAACATTCCTCGAAAACGGGATTTCACTTACTCCGGACAGAAGGAACTCTTATGTGTCACATGATTGCATCTTCAATAATAATTTTAAAATTACCTTGTTGCACGGTTTTTATTTTAATAACTGGCGCAGACCGGTGAAAAATCAAGGGATATTAAAATTCATTGTTGGAATTGTGAAGCTAAAAGGATAATAATTGCTGCAGAAAGGTAAATAAAAAAATATTCATGAAAACGTTTTAATTTATTTGTAGGTTTTTTTATCGCTTGTTTGTATTATTTACACAATCTAAATCACAATCAACACAACTGTTGATTGTGACAGTAACAATCGGATGTGGAACGAGCTGCCGGCCTCTGTGTTTCCTCCCTCTTACAACATGGGACTCTTCAAGACCCATGTTCACTCCTTCCTCTCCACAAAAAGACCCTCCACACAGCATCCCCAAAGATGACATAGGCCCTGAGGGAAATTATTTTCTTCAGGGCCTCCTGTGTGGAGTTAATATATAAAAAAATGTAAATAAACTTTTTTTTGTTCATATGTGTGACGTTAAAAAAAGTTTTCTTATTCAATTTTTTAATAAAATCTCGCCTTATAACTGCACAACTATGCGCACCACACTTTTGGAATTCATTGCTCTCAATTATTATTTCTCGAGGATTTTCGATGAAAGGCCCGTCATAAGAAAATAATAAAAAGCAAATTAGCATTCAAATTAGTGAGTTTAGCCTTGTGCAGTAAAGCCCGCGGCATTGGAACCCGTGGGGCAGTTGCTTTATCTCCCTATTACTAAACACATCTCCTGTTTGGCAATCATTCTGAATAACAGAGCACCGCGTATATACGTAAATATTAGTAAATTTCTAAAATTATAATATTTTTTTAGTATTTTCGAGTTTCTACCAACATAATCTATAAATTACAACCACTTGATGAAATAATTAAAATAATTTAAACTCTCTTGTTTCCGACTTGACTTTTATTTTTAAAATTATTAAGGCGATGCACTACGTCGTGTAATATTTTAAATTGAGCCGCTATCAATAACAACCCTTACGTAGATGGCGATAAGGTTTAAATTCCCGCTTAACACCATCCGCCTGTTTTGATTTATGCAAGAAAAAAACATGGCCAAAAAGTGCCTTTTTTATTTTGTGGATGTTAAATATTGAATTTTTTTCCGATAATTTTATAAATAACTTAATTTGCCACATTATACAATAAAATCATAACCGAAAATGGGTTTGTAAGTAGGAAATTTTGAACTTTAAAGCAGTTTTCATAGGCCTATACATTATTTTTTTCTGGGCTTATAAAAAGACATATATAAAAAATACTCGATTATTTCAAAGGCCAAGATGTATTCTACTCGCAGTATTTTATTAAAGCATCTGAAACATTTCTAGGCGACCAAATTTTCAAACCAAGAACACATGATTTTGCATTACTACGTATGGCATCGCCTTAATGCAATTAAAGACAGACTGATTTACTGAGTCCCACCTTAATCACCTTCAACATACCAACTAGAACTACTCGATTGAAAATTCATTTTAATTGTAACAATTGTTTATCACCCAGTATCGCCCTGGTGTAAGACCACCATTCAGAATTGAAACGTTGCTCCAAATGGCTTTAGCTGTGTTTAGTGACTAGATCTGAATAGCCAGGTACTTCCCCACCTTCCTCTTTCCCTTCCCCACTTACCTTCAGCCTCACAACATCCCCCAATTGGGGATGCCATAGTCTCACTGGCTCCAGACGGGAGCAGTTGGGACTCTTGTGAGGTATTCACTATAAAAAAGAAAAAAAATCAGGTCCCTTAGATATTCGCTTGTAAGCTTTATACAGTTACAAGAAGGCTATAATAACATACCTCAGTAATAATAACAATTAAAGTTAGCATAATACTATACTTTTCTTTCTATATAATTTTAAATGCATTTTTTGCTTTTGATTGCCGTTCCACTGAATTATTATGTACATATTATCACACGTTCGTAAAGGCCCAAATGGCCTTATAATATGTAAATAAATAAAGTGAAATAAGGTGCCCGTATTAATTAAAAAGCGTTGTTTTGTAGATTCAAAAAATTGATGTTTTCTTCCTGAATGTAGTTGGTAGGTACTTGTCCGGGCTTTACACTTTTTTTTCAAAATCAGATGTAAACATGACCTTCCTCTTACTTTGAAGGTCAAGCGTGCAAATTTTTGCCAATCTCGGAATAAAACTGTATATTAAAATAAAACAAAAACCCAAATCAGGTCACCCTTATTTATATATAACTAACTGAAGCCCGGCGTTGGCCGGACTTTGTAGAGAGTTTTTCAAAATATTATTTATACCTTGACTTTCATCTTGTTTCGAAGGTCAAATGTGCAAAATTTCATTAGTAAATTTTTTTTTACCATTCTGCAGCAATTATTGTCCTTTTAGCTTCACAATTCCAAAAAATGTTTTTAAATAAAACTGTAGATTTGTATACAAATCACACGACATTTTAAATCAAATTTATGACGCCCGACAGGTGTCCGCCATAGACAATCTTCTTTATATAAATATTATATTATAGATTGAAGAACAGAAATATAACACTCATAAATAGAAAACTTGCCGAAATTTCCGAGAGTTCATATGATTTCAGAGCTCCACAGTTTGTAGTGAATTGAAACGTCAACCTCCGGTTACCTCTACAAAGTATCGATCGCACAAGATAGCAATAGATTAGCTGTCAGTATGGCTGACGGCTGTACAAGATCTCTGGCTTTAAGTCATTTAGTCAGACATGCAAAGACGTTGTAAGATGATTTCACCTGGGGCCAGAAGGGTATATCTCCGATAAAAAAATGAAACCGTGAATATTGTTGCCTAACTACATTCACTAACGAAAAACTCTGAAAGTCTATGGAATAATCTTTCAGAGTTTTTAGTTGGTGTATAGTATAGGGTTTTCCAATAAGAGGTGTTATTTTGATATTTTAAGAAAAATACCATTTTTTAATATAAATGATCAAATGTTTATTTTATTACAAAGAGGAAGGTATGCCGTTAATAGTGAAAAATAACATCAGTCAAACCACCACGACCACGCCTACAGGACCATATCCTTTTCATGAAATTTTCCATAACCAAATCGCAAAGTGGCTGCCTTATGTCTTCGATAGAATCACGAATTCCATCTTTGAGGTCTTGAATCGACGGTGGGCTGTTGGCGTAGACCTTCTCTTTCACGTGGCCCCAAAGGAAGAAGTCGCAAGGTGTTAAATCACAAGATCTCGGTGGCCAATTGTGATCACCTCTTCGAGAGATAACACGGTCCGGAAAGATCAATGGTTTCGTTGTTTGTGTGGCACGTGGCGCCGTCTTGTTGAAAGTAAACGTTGTCCAGATCAATACCATCCAATTCCGGCCATAAAAAATCCTTTTATGGCCGGAATTAAATACACATAACACCTCTTATTGGAAAACCCTATATAATAACTAGGCTCCAAATGAGGATTGTTTCATGTTATTGTTTCATACAAAAAGCCCGAATGATATCGATTTAGTGAGTGGTTTATTTATGCCTGGGGCTGAACGAACAAGGATAACAAGTAATTATAATAAATAATAACCTTGTCTTATAAACATTAGTTTATCATTATAAAAACATTATAATATTTGACAAGTCAAAATATTTCACCAACAAATGTAGATATAATATGTCTCGACGCCATCTAGTGGGAAATTTAGCACTAACAAAGCCTTTCCTACAAAAATAAAGTTGGTTGTTGACAGATGAAAAAAATAATAATAAGCAGTAATTGTTGATTGTGGTACTAGTACATATTGAATTATTTGGCGGGTTGGAAATAAGCCGACATAGATCAGTGGTTCAGAGCACCTGACCGGACATCACAAGGTATAGGTTCAATTCCCGCTGGCGGCATTTATTTTTACTCGGGAGATATTTTCAATTTGTATTGATATTTCGGGCGACTAATTATTGCTTATAATTATTTGCTATTCTTTACATTGAAATAATTTTTTTGGATCTAGTGTTTTTTTATTTAAAATCTTGCATGATAAAATTGACAGCCCTGACTTGCAGCAGCTCATAAACTTTTATATTCCAGCCAGAAATACAAGATTATCTCAACCGTATAAAACTACGACAACGAGAGAACGAGATGGCTGCACAAGTCAACACTCCACATAATGATAACGTTATTAATTATTTTTTCATTTCTTGAACCATTAAAAATAACTAGTTATTTTGACAATCGATAATCATTTGGATTATTTATGGATGTGTACAAATTGGTTTCATTGGCAAATAATTCTATTTAAGATTATTATTTTATAATATTAAAATAATTGATTAATTATATTTTTTCGTACGTTTTATACTTATTTTTTTACATTTTATATTTATGTTAATGGCACACATTGTGCCATTTATATTCCAATAAATAAATAAGGTAATGTCTAAACGTTGTGGCGCCCTGTGGTATCAATGGCTATTATGCAGTGCTGTGTTTTAAAAATATTAAAATAACAATTTTCAACTGGTAAACATACCAAACGCGCAGGCGCATTATCAGTCCGTCATTACTATCGCCATTGGTCGAAAGTGTCGTCACTTTTGAATAGTGCTAAACAGTTTGCGGGAAACAGGCGTTTGTGTATAAACTAATTACGAATAAAGTTAACATATTTTTAACTCTTTTTAAATAAATTTTAATATGGATTTAAACGAGAACTCTCTTAACTATATGACCAAGGCCAAGGATCTACTCTGTTCGCTGATAAAAATTATTAATGACCCCGGCAACAAATTTACGAAGGAGCAAATGGGTAAAATTACCCCGATAACAACGGATCTGTTAGGAACCACAGGATTGATGGCTGTTCGAATGGGAATGTTGGAAGGAGAATTGTCAACATTAAAAAGTGTAACGGATACTCAGTCTATTGTTACTAACCCGACAAATACTTCATCTTCAATAAATGATTTGCTCGCAGAGGCCGAGGAAAGAAAAACCCGGTCAAAGAACATTATTTTATTTAATGTTCCCGAAAGTATTTCAGAATCAACAACAACAATTATTAAAGTGGACAGCGATAAAGTAGTTTCAGCGATTAGTGATATAAATAATGATTTAATACCGAGTGTGGTTAAGTCGTACAGACTTGGTGTAAAAAAGTCCAACAAAATTAGACCGATTAAGGTCGAATTCAATGACTCTGTCTCGGCTCGCGAGGTTTTGACCAGGAACGCAAAACTGAAAAACGGTATAAAGGCCAGTAACGACCAAACACCATTGCAGAGGACTCAACTTCTAGATTTACGCCAACAACTCGAGACGAGGAAGAACAACGGTGAAACCAATATAACTATCAAATATGTGAACTCTGTACCTAAAATTATTGAATGTGCGCCAAAAAACTGAAACAACAAAAAATAAAATGCTACTACCAAAATGTGAGAGGGATCCGCACTAAACTTCCCATGTTGCTGACTTCGGCGGCAACTATCAGCAGTGATATCTTCATTTTAACCGAAACATGGCTCGACTCAGGAATCAATTCTGCCGAATTAGGCTTCCCTAATTTCAACATCTACCGTATGGATAGGAATTCTAAAACAAGTGCCAAAACGAGAGGAGGTGGTGTAGCCATTGCTATCTCAAAATATCTCAGTTCTTCAAAAATATCCACAAAAAACACATCCATCGAGCAACTATTTGTCAATGTGAACACTTCTAGAGGTAAAATAATAGTGGGATGTGCATACTTACCTCCGAATTCTGATGTCCAAAGCTACAGCAATCACTGCGACGAGGTTGAATCAATTTGTGCTAAATATCCTAATACTAAACTACTTCTAGTTGGTGATTACAATCTGCCACATTATGATTGGTGTAATATGAATTCTGTCAATTCTTGTTCTAATGTTAATATTCGTGTTATTAGAGATATGGCACTGTTCTTAGGTCTAACACAGTGTAATAATGTTCATAATATAGGAGGTCGTACGTTGGATTTGGCACTGTCAAATGTGTCTGACATCTGTGTTGTGAGAAGTACCGAAATTCTATTACCTGTCGATGTTTACCATCCACCACTAGAAATTTGCATGTCTAATCTTAAACCAATTCCTATCGTAAAAAAGGTAGTAGAAACTCGAAATTTCAAAAAAGCTGACTATGTTAAAATTTCAAATTTCCTTAAACAGACTGACTGGTCATTCTTTGATAGCGACGATGATATTAATGTACACCTTAAAAAATTTTACTTCATCGTTAATTCTGCAATTGAACAATTTGTTCCTTTAACGACTTACAGAGAAACTCTATACCCAAAATGGTTCTCAAAAGACCTGATAGACTTAATTTACCTTAAAAAATTATCTCATAAGAGATTCAAACAAAGTCGCCTGGCCATCGATTATACTGCGTTTCAAAAATTGAGGGCAGAGTGCAATAAGCTCTCCGCAAAATGTTACAAAAATTACATTAGTGATGTCGAAGGCTCTATCATGGACGACTCAAATTTCTTTTGGAAATATGTTAAATCCCAAAAAGAAAATGGTACTTACATACCTAGTAGTGTGTCATTCGATTCTAAATTATCCCTAAATCTTCAGGAAACTGTTAATCTTTTTGCTGATTTTTTTAGCGGCGTTTACATTAATGCAAGTGAAGACAGCAATATTTCGTGCTTTGATTTGGTTGAAACTCTTGATATATCTGTCTGTAATGTAACCATAGACGATATTATATCTAAGCTGAAGAGTCTTGATTCCCGAAAATCCGCAGGACCTGATAATGTTCCGCCCAGGTTTTTAGTAAATTGTATGCATACATTGTCATATCCTATTCATAAGTTATTTACAAAGTCACTCTCATCAGGTGTATTCCCGGACCTTTGGAAGTTTAGTCTTTTAACGCCCATTTTCAAAAAAGGTAATAAGAGCGAAGTAACAAATTATAGGCCAATATGTATAATGTCTACTTTACCCAAACTTTTTGAAAGCCTAGTACTAGATAAGTTGATATCCCGAATCAATCGAACCATCTCTCCCCTTCAACATGGATTCATTAAAGGTAGATCTACTCTTACCAATTTGATATTGTACACGAATGATATTGTTAATGCCCTTAATGCATCACATCAAACTGATTCCATATATACTGACTTCAGTAAGGCATTTGATAAAGTAAACCACAAAATATTATTACGTAAACTAAAATTGTTGGGAATAAGAGGGAGTATGTTGGAATGGTTTAAGAGTTATCTATTAGGAAGGTACTTAGCAGTCAAGATAGATTCGTTTACTTCTTATACATTTGCTGCCTCGAGCGGAGTACCACAGGGATCTCACTTGGGCCCAATATTATTTTGTTTGTTTATCAATGATATTGTTAATATTTTTACTAATGTTAAAGTCCTGTTATTTGCCGACGATCTGAAGATATACAGAATAATCAAAGACGATGACGATCGCGCAATTTTGCAGTTGAACCTTAATAAACTATGTGCGTGGTGTTCTGTCAATGATTTGCAACTAAATTTAGGTAAATGCCAGATTATCAGTTTTTACAAAGGCAAAAATCCACTTAATTTTTCCTACTTTATGAATGGTGCTAATCTTCTTCGTGTATCACAGATTCGTGATCTTGGTGTTATATTCCACGAGAGTCTACAGTTTAACGAACACATCGATGAAATAACAAGCGATGCGATGAGAATACTAGGTTTTATTTTGAGAATGGGAGCAAATTTTAAAAGTATGTCAACATTAAAACATCTGTATTGCTCGTTAGTACGAAGCAAATTAGAATACAATTCCACCGTATGGTCACCGTACTACAAGGTCCATTCTCAATCATTAGAAAAGGTACAAAATAAATTCCTTCGGTACATTAATTTTAAAATGAAAATTCCAATCGAATTTATAAATTACAATAACTTGCTTGCTGAAACTAAACTTCTTAAATTATCTGATAGAAGAGTGTTAATTGATTTGCTATTTTTATTCAAAATTATTAAATCTTTAATTGACAGCCCTAATTTGTTGGAACTTATTTGCATTAATGTTCCTGCTAGGCAAACTCGCAGTAAAGATACTTTTAAATTTAACAAGAACCTCAACACTAATTATTCTATTTTTTCACCAATTCCTAGAATTCACAACCTTGCGAATAAATACTGTGAACTTATAGATATATTTGGTTTTGACAATTTTGTGAGCTTTAAAAGGCAACTTATTTCGATTCTATCGGCTAATAATTAACTTTTATAGCTTTAATAATTTTATTACATCTTCTCCCATTCGAAACCTTTCAAGTAAATTATATCCATATTTGTTTGTTTTTTATTTGCTCTACTATACACTTATAATTGTATGCATATACCTACTAACTACTTTTTATACATAACACTATGTTCCATCTCAGATCTTATTATTTCTTATTCATGTCGATATTGCTAAATTCTATTAGTTTTTGCTTTTTACAGGTGCAACTCTTACTTTGTTATTTTTTTTTTTTTTTTTAAATCTCTGTTATAATGTTCTTTACCTCACGAGTAAGTTACACTCTAATTTATATTGGTTTATCGATTTGTTAAACACACAATTAATACTGGGTTTAAACACACCCACTTACTTACTTTTTATGTTGAACTTTCTTTTACTTACTATTTCATGCTTGGGTATATTTTATATTGAATCCATCTTATTAGTGTTTTGCTAATTTGCACAAAATTTTATTATATGTGTTGCTTTCTTACAATTAACTCCATTTATCTTCTTATGTTCAATTATTGTAATCAATGTAAATGTATATTTTCATGTAAAAGCCCATTAGGGCGTAAATAAAATAATAAATAAATAAATAAATAAATAAATATTGATTATTCGATATTCAATACTAATTTTAAATGCGACATTTACGTGAATAAGTTGACTAACAAAATCTCTCCTCATTTATTTATAACTAACTTTTAGGAACTGTTAACTTTAATATTCATCAAAAAATTTGCCTTCAATAGTATGCTCTGTCATTTTATTAAAATCTTCTAAAACGCTTAACCGATTGCTTTGAAATTTTGACACAACGTTGCAATCGAATGCGCGTGTGTATTTTTTATATACCTGTATTAGATAGACCTGCTGACAAACTGCTTGAGCAGTTTAGCGGGTATAAATAATAAAAAAATAAAAAAAATTGTCACCTGTGAAAAGTAAAAACAGCGCCATCTGTTGAACGTAAAAGCAACACGCGCTATTGTTTTTCTATCTGCACAGACATACTGAGCCACAACAACGCGTGACGGGGTGACTAGCTTTTAATAAAAGTTGCTTTGGTACAAATGGAATGCCCCTGTTAAGGCGATGCCATACGTAGTAATGCAAAATCATGGGTTTTTCTTTTGAAAATTTGGTCGCCTAGAAATGTTTCAGATGCTTTAATTAAATACTGCGAGTATAATACATCTTGGCCTTTGAAATAATCGAGTATTTTTAATATAAGTCCAGAAAAAAATAATGTATAGGCCTATTAAAACTGCTTTAAAGTTCAAAATCTCCTACTTACGAACCCATTTTCGGTTATGATTTTATTGTATAATGTGGCAAATGAAGTTATTTATAAAATTATCAGAAAAAAATTAAATATTTATGCCTGAACATCCACAAAATAAAATAAAAAGCACTTTTTGGCCATGTTTTTTTCTTGCATAAATCAAAACAGGCGGATGGTGTTAAACGGGAATTTAAACCTTATCGCCATCTACGTAATGGTTGTTATTGACAGCGGCTCAATTTAAAATATTACACGACGTAGTGAATCGCCTTAGCAAGTATAGTTGTGTTACGTATTTAGGTATACGAAGATTACGTACCTTAAACGATAAAACAGGATACAGGGTGTGTTTATCCCTTAAAAGGCCATCTATTCAGTTATACCGTAGTTTTTCTACAAAATATTTGGTAACGGTGATCTACCGCTGTGCCACCAAATAAAGGGGTGATTACATTTAGCTCAATAACAAATATCCGGTATTAGGGTAAACTTGGGGATGATGAGTCTCCGGTTCTATCCCCGCGGTGGTCTCAACCCGGAGGCTGTTGTTACCATCACTACCACCTGCCGACGGATTAACTGGGTAGGTAGGTACTACCGATCAGACGTTTTGTCACGGACTCTTATCTCTATTTAGAAGGTAGGCGTACCTGTCTATTCAGATCTATTCTTTATTCATCGAAGGTGTTAGGGTAGTGGTGTAAGTGGGATAAGCGCAAAGGGTTAAATGAGCCGCAAGTATTTAGTTTTGAGTTTAGGGGTGTATGGTTTTGTTTTGGCAAACACAACGAAATCAAATATTATCTTAAATAATCGTGCCACCCTGGAAAGGAGTACTCCTATCCCGGTGCGACCGTAGAACAAGGGGTAATTGACTTTGGTATCTCGGAAAACCTGCTTTGAAGATCAGTTTCAGTGCCGGCAACCCGGGCGTTTATTTAAGGTTAGTTCTGTACAGATGTTTTTTTTCATTACCCTCACTAGACATAGTCTGTTCTGAGGCTGGTAATTAACAATTTATATATTAACCAAATGTTTGGTAAAAAATAGTAAAATAAAAATAATAAGAAAAAATAGAAGTAAAAAAATGAGTAATATAAAAATAGAAAAATAAGTGTAGTACTATATGTGTTGAAAAATTATGAAAAAAAAATATGAAATGAGTATTTCATTTAATAATTAATTGTAAAATTTTGTAATTTTGTTAGAATTTGTGTGCAGTATGGTTTGTAAAATGCATTAGATGTTTAGAATATTTCTAATATCTGTTCTTTGTTTTACCATCAACCAGTTTACAAATCTTTTGAACACCCAATTCAAGATGGGAAGGAGGTTGAATTTTAATCAGTTTAAATAAACATAAATAGACACATTTTTTTTCGTTTTTCCCTTCAGTCATCTTTTTTCTTGTCATCCTTTCTTTTTCTCTCCATTTTCTTATTCCTCGACTTTCCTCTCTGTAACTTTTCTGTTTTTTTCCAAATCGCTTTGTCTTTTCCTCCGGTACTTTTCTTCTTTTTCCCCCCACCCTTTTATTTATTTTTAGTTGAAGTACCTATTACGGATGTACATACAATATCTTAGTAATTTCGCCAAGGATGGAAACGGTTTTTAATCTTAACTAATGAATGTACGAGTAATAATAATAAAAACCAAGAAAGTGTGAAGAGAGATGAGAAAATTTTATTTTGTGATCTATGCTAATTGAAAAATTAAGTGCAAGTAGTTTTAAAATAATTTATATAAAGAAAGTTGATTAGTTGCGCATGTTAGCAACAATCATGAAAAATGTAGTAATTTTTCATGATTATTGTGAATAATAGCATTTACACATATAAAACAATATTTGGACTCCTACGCTATTGCAGCGCTTCGAAGATATTTACCAAACAGAGTTTAGTCTCGGGACATAAACATTGATTATTTAGTTTAGAATGGAAAATAATGTGATTGAAACACTAAAAATTCGAAAACGTGTATGTATATTACTTTGGACCCACATAAAATAAATCTTAATAAATAAATTTAAAAAAAACTGACAAATGAGATGTTTTGAATTTGGAACAACGATGACCCACAGGATTGGTTATCGCTTGGTTGGGGACCGGCCTCCCACGGGGGCGCTTTGTCACGAATATATTCAAAATTGGAACTGAAATAAGGGCGTAGCAATACAATTTCTTTATTCGGAGTTATGACATCATTTTAGTCAATGTTCGAACCATATTTCACGGATTATAAACACGGTGGGCCTCATAAAAATAATTTGTTTACTTTGTAAAGGTTTATCCGACGATTTAGATATTACTAGATAAGCTCTACAATAGTACCTACGAAATTAAATGATTTGAATCCAATAATTTTATGATTTGTTATCGTTTTATTATTGGCAGGAGCTTATCGTTGTAAACTGAGATACCTAATATTCTGATATTCATTTTTTTTCGTCTAATGTTACAAAAAATTTATGTAATGAGGACATACGAAAATATTCTTATGTTTTCCATCTAAATAAACGTTCTTAGCAATAAAATTAAGCCATATTAGATTTCCCAGAAAATAAATACAGCGCTTTCTCACAGATAAAATAAGCATATTTGCAAGTGACGAAACGACAAGTTAGAAAAATATTAAGTTACATTAATTCCTTGCCAAGCGAATAAAATATATTTGAGTGTGTTAGGAGTATTTTTTAAAGTTCAAAATACCATAAAATCGAGGCAAGTGTGGTGAGCTACTATCAAATCTACGGTGGGCTTATTTCGGGCACAGGGACACGCACACAACACATTGATATCGGTTTATCTATTCAGTGCCTATTATAATTTGTGAAAATAGCGATACCAAATTATTGTTGCGAATCAATAAAAAAAAACACCCCATAAAAAAACAGAGTTATTTTTACTATAATACATCTATTTTTAAATATCTTTTACCATACGTAGTAATGCAAAATCACGTGTTTTTGGTTTGAAAATTTGGTAGCCTAGAAATGTTTCAGATGCTTTAATTAAATACTGCGAGTAGAATACATCTTGGCCTTTGAAAAAATCGAGTATTTTTTAGATAAATCTTTTTATAAGCCCAGAAAAAAATAATGTATAAGGCCTATGAAAACTGCTATAAAATTCAAAATCTCCTACTTACGAAAACTTTTTCGGTTATGATTTTATTGTATAATGTGGAAAATTAAGTTATTTATAAAATGATCAAAAAAAAAAAATATTTATGCCTGAACATCCACAAAATAAAATAAGGCACTTTTTGGCCATGTTTTTTCTTGCATAAATCAAAACAGGCGGATGGTGTTAGTCGGGAATTTAAACCTTATCGCCATCTATGTAAGGATTGTTATTGATAGCGGCTCAATTTAAAATATTACACGACGTAGTGCATCGCCTTAAGGATTGAACCTTCCTTTCCGTCTATTTCGTAAATAACTGTGGTAATTTCGTCCAATTTTAGAGAAATGCGTAAATGCTGCGTGGGTTAATTTTCGCTTCCAAGATTTGCATTCATAGATTACCGAAAACAAAAGAATAATTAAACAAGATGAATTTAATTTAAAAAAAAAACTTTAATATCCTACTAGCTAATAAACTTACATTAAAAAAAAATAACAATCATTATTTGAAACAACCATGTTTCGGTTTACCTGTGAACATGTATTATAAGAGTTTTATACCCTTTAATTTCTCTTTAACCGAAACCTTAGAATAAAAAATAACGCCGTATTCGAAGAAAAAAAGCACGGAAAGTTGAGGATTCGGTTTTCGGGCCCACCGTGAGTGCGACGAATAATCAAATAATTGAGACGACATTTTTTGACGCCATTTTGTTGATTGTTTTCGATTTTCCCGCGCTCTCGGGTCGTTTGTCCGTTTTGTTAAAATTTTTAAACGCATTAATAAAACGTCCCGATAATCCATCACTATCAAAGTGCTTAGTTTTTTTCAAAGGACTCTCCTAGAACCCTTAGAAATGAAACAAAATACAAGCTTGACATTTTTTAAACCATTAATACACAAAAGTCTCTTCAAATAATCAATAAATCTCTTCGGGTAATTCGGTTAAAAATGGGATTGCAGGTAAACTGATAATTTTTTAGTAAATTCACATAAAACATATCGGAACCCGTGTTCATGCATCTGCCATTGCCTTGATAATATACCATGGCGAAATGCTGAAATCTTAGGATTTTTACGAACACGTGTTCCGACATCGTGATAATACGTTCGTATTTTACTAAAAGTTTATTAGGAAACCTATCAATCGATTCGTTAATGGCCTGCAATCAAGTATTTAACCGGATTACGAATAATTTGAAGAGATTCTTAAATAAATTAACAATATTATTAATTTTCTCCATGCACTTTAAAAAAAATCATCGATAAATAAAAACGTTTTCGTTCTTATCAAAATGTTAATATTTTGTATCTTATTTCCTAATATTGATAAAAAAACGAATGTTTGTGGGTTTGTCTCATTTTTAGTTTTTTTCTTATAACAAAAAAACACTTTACACTGACAATTTAATTAGTCAGGTAACTACTAAAGAGTGCCTGTCTAATTCAAACACGGATTCATTCAAAATCCGTTTACCATAGACAAAACAATTCCGTCCATTATTATTAGTTCGGTGTTGCCAGGTGCGACCGATTATCTTTCGCGGTGGATTATATTGAGACGGTAAGTACCGGCCGGACTTCCTACCTACCGCGGCCAGTACTTGACTAGGCATAAAGTAATTTTCTGGTTCGCGGGTCAGATTACGGATTACAGATGGCAGATGTTAACAAATAAGCTTCTTATTGCCTTCGTCATATAATTGCTGTGATTTTACGAGGTTTCGTAATGATTGCGTTGTTCTTAAACTAATAATAATTACGTTTAAAGTCTTGAGTTGGTGGGTAGGTACCTATACCTATTACCTTTGCATCGGATACTCTATTTAATTACATGCTTATAAATATCAAACTCTGTTTAACCATAGATTAGTAAATATGCACCATAACGAAGAGAAAAATATAGATAAATATATTAATAAAATAAAGTAAAAATATAATATTTTGTAGTAACTTAATCATGGAGGAAAGAATAATTGTAATTTGGTACACGGAAAAAAATAAGTATTGGTATTTTATTAAGAATCTCGTGGTTTTAACCGGATTACTAATAATTGAAGAGATTTTTTTTTCGTGTACTAGTATATTTAACTGAGCCTCTAATTTTTTTACATCTTACTATATGGGTGTCTGCCCACCTCCTTTTCCTAAGAATAATCCTCCACACAGCATCCCAAAAGATGACACAGGACTTTTGAGAAATCTTTCCTTCGGGACTTCTTGTGCGAAGTTATGGATCTATTTTGATTTTTACGCCCAGCTTTGCTTCGAATATTTTTTTAAAGACAAATAACATGTAAATGCACAGTTAAATATACACAACATACTTTTTAAAGAAAAAAAAAAAAAACTTAGGGATAGTACAGTAAATAAATTTAAAAAAGTCGAAGCAGAGCTTGGTTAGTTAGTTTTATTAAATTTGTTGTTCTGTTTGCCTATATAAATTTTACTAAGACCTGTTTATATTTAGTAATTGATGCGTTTAATATGTCAACAGTATCCTTACAATCATCACCTAAATTCTCTTTATGGCGAACGGGAGTACACAATTGTGAATCCGTGTAAGAGCTGTCGCAATAATACAGTAGATATTGCCTCGATGTTGGTTTGCGAGGTATATGGAAAGTATAATAAATAGTGCAGCGCTGTCAATTATTGAATTACTGATTTTATATAAATAAGTTAAGTAAATAACTATTTTTTGTTCTGATAAATTTTTTTTTAGTTAATACTAAGAAAGAATTTTTTTTAATTCTTTAATGCATGGTATTGACAAAAAACTGGATTGCTAAAACGCTAAATATTTTTCTGGTAAACTTCCAAACTTTCCAAGCAGTCGCAGTCGTGTAAACACAAACAAACACCATTTATCTTCAAATGCCATTTGCCTAAAATGTTGACTTTCCAACTTTTGGCACTAAACCCACGATATGTTTTGAAAGTGAAACAAAAGATTCTCGAAGGTAGAAAAGAGAATTGTTGATTTGAGAGTACTTTTTTAAAGTGGTAGAGGAAATAAAAATAATATCTCGAAGTTTCTATCAACAACACGATCGATAATTTTGTCTTTAATTAAATTTAAATTAAATGCAAGATGATTGAGTAGAGTAGATTCAGTAGACTTCACTTTATGACCATCGCACATTTACCCGTCATTCTAACGAGATGACGAAATCTACAATATTATTCACGTATTAAATTATGTTTTCAACCAAGGACATAGCGTCTATCTAAATATCTGAATCAATTATTCCTCCTGTATAGGCTTAACACGAAAACTAACACTTTACACAATTATTGTCGTTCCATAATACATATCCCGGTGAAACAAATTCACCCTACTTCCCTGAATCAATATAATAGAGCAATGAGAGTAATACTTAAAGTAATTAATATAATAAAGGAACTAATTTGGCTAAGAGTGAAACAGATGCTGACTTGAACACGATGATGTTTATGCATAAAATAGTACACAACCTATTAACAAAATACAGACATAACTAGAGAACGTGCATTAAAATTAGGCTACCAAAAAAGGATAATGACAATACACAAAATAATTTACTGCACAAAGGAATGCAATATTATATTCGCTGCCAGAAACCATAAAGACTGCACCAATTGATACATTCAAGCTGGATTGTAGGAGCCATACTAATCAAAATAAAATGCAATTAATAATAAAAATGTTATTTATTTATTTAAATACAAACGGCACAACATGTGAAATTAACATAAATATAAAGTTAAAGTTAAAACGTGCAAGGTATAAAGTATACAGCTTAAAGTTTATAGAATAATATACGGTACAAAGTGTAAAGGTTCAATATAAAATGTACAGTTTAAAGTATAATTTACGGTGTAAAGTGCAAGGTTAAATATAAAATTATTTTAAGTGTAAATAATACATTATAAAAAACAAGTACAAAAGGTAACAAAAAAAGTTATTATGACTTAGAAGAATTATTTGTAAACATTATCGTTACATAAATGATTATCAATGTAACGATAATGTATGCTTAATTACTTATCTATTGATACTGCATGTTTTATATGATTTATTATAATTTCAGAGTATGTATTACCTTATCTATGCAAGGGATATATTATTTATTTATTTAAAAGCATACGGCACAACATGTGCCATAAATCAAGTTATATTGCATATATATGTAATTAATAATAAATTAGATATTTGTAAGCTTGGTAAAAATGGCTAAAATAAAATAACTAAATTAAAATGTAAAACTGAAAATAAAATTTAATCCTATTATTATTTTTTTAATGATAAACTTATGTTTATAAGACAAGATATTTATGCATAGGACAAAGGATAATAAATTATTTTAAGCATTAATTAGCCGCCTGCAATATAAATTCAAATTGAAAATATCTCCCGAGTAAAAATAATTGCCGCCGACGGGAATTGAACACGCGCCTTCTGATGTTCGGTCAGACGCTCTGGACTTATTTCCAACCCGCCAAATAATTCAATATGTACTGGTACTTCAATCAACAATTACTGCTTATTATATTTGTTTTTTAACATTATTTTTACTCGGGAGATATTTTCAATTTGTATTGATATTGCAGGCGACTAATTATTGCTTATAATAATTTATTATAAAATGTAATCTGTAAAACAACTATTGCTTTATGTCTTTTCATTTGATGATTTAAGTTTTTTTACAAAAACGGGTCACGGTAGCTTACAGCAAGCCCAAAGCCCAGAGCATTCATCCTTCAGCGCGTGGATGGCGGCGTGAAGTAAAAATTCCACCTGCGCCGCTCCGTGGTGGCCCCGCTGCGGTTTGATGTTTGCTCGATCAAGGTACTCGCGAGCACAATCCTTGTTTAAATTCCTCGTCTTTGTTGGTCTCTTGTTGCGTTTCTTTGCACCTGCCTAATTAGACTGACTTTGATTGTGGATTTTTACCGAACCACCCCTGCGTGAAGCATTTAACTCCAGTGGACATTTTAGTATTTACAATGGCTTTCCGTCACTAGAAAATTGATTCTAAATACTGTCACTTATGTATTCTTATTACTATTGGTTCCTAACAGTGGATGACTCCGGTGTGTTTTTGTTAAGCCAAAAAAACAGTAAAGTAATAAATGAATTGTGGCCGATCTGTTTTCGAAGGAAAGTTTAAAATGGAAGAACTTTTATAATAGTCTTAGTTATTTAAGGGCAGCCAACATGGAAAAGAAATTCGTTGTCATGTAAAACGGGTGTGCTCACTAAAATTAAATATTTGTGAGATTGTGAAACTAGCCTTCACATGCTGATCTGATTCAAGGCAAAATGTCCTCTACACCGACGGTGAATTTTCTTTGAGTTTTATTAGTTCATTTAGTACGGTTGTCTGGATTTGAACTCTAATGATGGTGTAAAATCCCGTCTCAGAACAGATATCTTCGAGTGAGGCAGGTGATTATGAATGTATGTATTCAAACTAAAAATCAATAAACTCCTGGGTTATGGAAGATGAAATTGAAAAGTTTGAAAAGACAAACACAGTTTTTGTAATTATATGACAAGTCGCACAAGTGCTCTGGGACTAATGGTATTGTTATAGTTTTGGACGGACTACAACGGTTCAATGATTATCAAAATTTTACCTCGATATTAAAATTTAAATGAAAATTGCAGAAGGTATCAAGATTTGTAGCTTGTTGACAAGATACTTCAGTTCATACTCGTAGCTGAACAGGTAGCTGAAGGTTATGTATTTTCTCTCTCATCATCTGGGTTAATTTTTGATATTGCCTCTGAGGAAAAGAATTTCCTTCAGAGCCTATGTTCTCATCTTTAGGGATGTATGAATGGGGCTTTTTAAGAAAGGGAAGTTCTGAGAAGATAAGATATAAGTGTATAATGGGCAGAGGTCAATGGGACTTCCTCAATCAGCTTCAGTTGGTAGACAGACTTATTTGCCACCAAGACCTGGACAAACATCACCTCATGAACCCGGGCACCCCTGATGTTGCCAAAGCAGGGTGACCAAAAGCAGAGGTGTTGGTTATCAAATGAATGGTTCACCTGGCGGTGATACCCATACCTCCCAAAAATTATAAATAGATATGGCATAGACTTGAAAAAAAATATTCAGACACCATCTGGAATCCAGACCCTTATCGAAACATCTCCGTTAAAATATGCATTCAATTAAAAAATATTGGATAATTTCACCCTGCAAACTGAACCTCGTACCAGAAATGTAAGTGAGATATTGTGTTTTCCGGCAATCCTGCCTTGAATTACCATTTAGATAATCTTGTATTTATTACCACTCAGATATGCCAAGCTATTGGACGTTTATTCTTTTTAATATATTTATATTAAAAAAAAATGGCAATTTGATTAAGAACCTCCGCAATAGTCACCCTATCTGTCAAGTATATTTGCACTTATTCATGGTATCCGGTAACTAAGCGGAGAAACGGTCTGAATCTACTCTAATTTGGAATTGTTTTTTTTTTTATTTTCCTTTTTTTTCATTTGAGCTTTCGTTTTAGAGAAAACCCGGCTCAAAACGTTTTTTAAACCCTTGGTTGACGAAAAAATTGAAAATTGTAAAAAAAAAATACCAAAGCCTTAGATCGAAAAAAAGCTTTTCTGCATCAACATCACACTGTGCTAAATTAAAACGGTGGACTGCTATATACGCTAAAGTATCAAAATAATTATTGTATTTATTTTGACATATTCTTCTGTGAAGGTGTTAAAATTTGAAAGGCAATCTGAGATACAGAAGAAGATGCTGCTCGTATCGCTACAGCTATGAACTAGCTATGAACAAATGGATTAAAGTTCGATTAAATCATTCAATTCTAAACACAAGATAATTATTCTCAGAAAATATCTAAACCTTTCATTTTATTATTATTTTGAGGTCACTTCAAAATTAATTATAAATAAAAACAGTATTTTAATATATGTGCCTACAACGAGTCGTTTACATTTTATAGGCTAATGGATACACAAAGTAAAGTAAGTATCAATTATTAATTGATTTAAAATGGTGACCAAGTGGATAAATTCATAAAATGTACTAAATAATAAGTCACAACGATAAAATTTCCTTGAATTATGCTGCTATAAATTTATGGTAATCGGTTCTATTGTTGTTTTATTGATTATTAAGTTTGAATGGACATAATCCAAAAAAGGTCTCCAATTTTTTTTAAATAGTTCTAATTAAAAATACAACATTAGTTGGAAAATTCGCCTGTCCCCGAAAAACTATCTCTCCGAGATAACAGTATACAGGCATATATAGTACCAAGATAAATAAACCCTTTTCAAATATTTCTTACGAGAATAAAGAAGATTTTTCAATTGAAAAAATGTGTCACCAAAAAAATGAGAATATATTGAACAATGCCTTTAAATATATGTTTTCAATTATATTTTTTGAAAAGTCAGAAAAAATAATATCCATAAAGAGAAATCGATTATAAAGAAATGAGTAAAAGATTGCAATGTATGGACAAAATATCATGTCGAAGTTGTTTTTTTATTATTTTACAGGAAAACAGCTTTTCAATTTTCTACTTTATTGCATGTATGTCAAAGGATATATGTCGGAATCCTCCAGGTTATAATTGTGATTAAACAATTTGCATGTTCTTCTGATTGAGTCCCTGATACCAGCATTTGTGCGCGTCTGGCAGACCTGAGTGGTATTTTAAAGTTTATTAATTTGTGTAATCATGACAGTCTACAGCATTGTTGGAGACTACTTTACACGAATTAATTAAACAAATCAATTTCATGCAAACAAGACACCAGTTATTTGAAAAAGCATTGTTTTGGGTTGTCACCAAAAATTATACAAAAAACAATTTATTTTAAAAGACTATAGTTTTGAGGGAGTGGCTCGTTTGATTTACATTAAGGGCGTGTCCACTATAATACGGTATACCCTTAACTTCAATTTGCATAATTTATATAAACTGTCTTGTGTGTTGTTTATTATCTTTTTTCTTGCAAATACTTCGTATTGTACAATATTGATTTTTAATTCTTCTTCTTATTCAATGCCAGCAACCCCGGTGCTGAACTGAATCGCTTCTAATAGATACTGATATTTTTGTGTTTGTTAAATATTTGTCTTTACTTAACTTTTTTACAGTTTTTTTTTTCTTTTTAGTGTACAATATTTATGTAGGTAGTGTACAGATTTAACATTGTTTCCAAATTTCTTTGCAAGTAAATATTACGTACTACCTATATCCAATTATTCATATTTTTTACCGTAATTAACTAACCAACTAACTCACTAACCATCACGCCGTTTCCTCCCAGGGGTGGGCAGAGACGACACACTGCCTCGTTCACATTCATACATTCTCTTTTATTATTCTGACTCTTGACATGGCCCGACGCAAGTATCTGATTCATTTGATCCCTGCCATGTCTTCCCCGGGCATCCTCGACTTCTTATATTCTCCCCGGGCATCCTATATTCTCCATACACTCCTTTCTTCGTTCATTCGCTCTACACTCCCAAACCATCTGAGCGTCCCTTTCTTAATCTTACTCATTACGCATCAGTCTTGCATGATTTTATCACACATACACTTCAGGGATCTCATTTCTACAGCATTCAGTCTACTTTCATCCTTCCTTTGCCAGTTTCATGCCTCACTGTCATCCATTAGGGCACCAGCACTGCATTGTGGACTGCTAGTTTTCTTTATACATTTTTTACTAGCGCCAACATCTTTCAGTTCTTATATCTGTCAGCCAACTCTCGTAAACACACTTCCCAAATAAACAAACTCATCTACCTGCTCCAAGTGTTCATCATTCACAACTATATTGCACACTGTTTTGTACTGTATCTTTCAAACACAATTACTTACAGAAAAAAAAATGTAATAATATTATTAGTAATGATCATTTTGAAACATCGTCTACCAATAAGGAAGTATGGTAGAGAAAACTTCAAAAGGAACCCTTTAAAACACCATGATTCACTGAAGATAATCTGAAATGATCGAAAATGAGAATCAATTATAAGATTTAGATCCGGACATGCAATACTTGAAGGAATATTGTTTTTGATAGGGCTCTCTGATTTTACAATGTGCTCGATATGTAAACAAATTGAAAATCTTGAACATACTTTAACGAAGTGCTTTAAATATAGTGAGTGACAATATTAATGACCTCAAACCCGTCAGAAGTCAAAATTTAATAGCTTCAACCGAGTTCTATGCCATATCAAGAATCGTGAAATTTGTTTCACTTGATAAGATCGTGTAAATTGGAAGTAAATTCTTACACAAAAGACTAGATACCTTTTAAAACAAATTGGACTTATATCTTTTTAATATGAAACCACACAAGAGTCCCAACTGCTCCTAATTGTCTGTAGACAGTGAGACTATGATATCCCCAATTGGCGTATGTTGTGAGGCTGAAAGTAGTGGGTAGAGGAAGAAAAAGGCGGGGAAGGACCTGGCTATTAAGATCTGGTCACCAAACACCTTCAAAGCCATTTTTTTTTCTATCTATATAATATTTACAGTGTTCACATAATTATTTATATTTGTACATGATATATTTCAAACTTATAACTATAATATGCTGTGTGTAAGGTAGGTTTGAGAAGGTGAAACTGTATGTGAGTAATATTGTATGTTTCGTGAACACCTCACTAGGAGAACCTGTGCTGAGGTGTTTACGTGGTTATGTATAGGTGTGACAAGTATTTATGTGTTGTAGAAGAAAGTTTTTATTTTTTATAAGTTTTAATTTTTTTTTGTTTTTTTTTTTTTTGGTTTTTGTAAATTGAATATTCATAATAAATATGTAAAATATATATATATATATATATATATATATATATATATATATATATATCATATATATATATATATATATATATATATATATATATATATATATATATATTATGAATATTCAATTTACAAAAACCAAAAAAAAAAAAAAACAAAAAAAAATTAAAACTTATAAAAAATAAAAACTTTCTTCTACAACACATAAATACTTGTCACACCTATATATATATATATATATATATTTATATATATATATATATATATATATATATTTTACATATTTATTATGAATATTCAATTTACAAAAACCAAAAAAAAAAAAAAACAAAAAAAAATTAAAACTTATAAAAAATAAAAACTTTCTTCTACAACACATAAATACTTGTCACACCTATATATATATATATATTACATATTTATTATGAATATTCAATTTACAAAAACCAAAAAAAAAAAAACAAAAAAAAATTAAAACTTATAAAAAATAAAAACTTTCTTCTACAACACATAAATACTTGTCACACCTATACATAACCACGTAAACACCTCAGCACAGGTTCTCCTAGTGAGATATATATATATATTTTACATATTTATTATGAATATTCAATTTACAAAAACCAAAAAAAAAAAAAAACAAAAAAAAATTAAAACTTATAAAAAATAAAAACTTTCTTCTACAACACATAAATACTTGTCACACCTATATTTATTAACATATATGTAAGTGCATATATTTGTATTGTAAGTGTGAGTATAGTAGGTAAAATCTCGAAAAACGTGTTTATTTATTATACACTTTTTATGGTTTAGTTATGTTTGGTTTGGAGTTATTATGTTTTGAAAAAATAAAATATCTTGATTGTTGATCCAGGCTATGATATGTTTTTTGTGAATTTTTGCGGATGTATTTGCAGTTAGTAGTTGCTTCAGAGTAATGGGCATACAATTAAACAGTTTAGTAGCGTAGTATTGAAAGTGTCTTTGTCCGTGTGTGGTGTGGTGTTATCGGTACGTTTAGTGTTTTATTTGTTAAGGATCTGGTTTTTAACGAGGTTTTTGGTTGAATTGGAATATGGAGTTTGTGTTGGAGGAGGTGTAGTAATGCAGATTTGGCATAAAGTTGTCTTATTGACAAGACTTCTAATGTTTTGTAAATTTCGCTTGATTCTGTGTCGAATGGTACTTTTAGGATTATTTTAATTATCGCCTTTTGAATTTTTTGAATTGAGTCAATTTTCATTCTTGTAGCACTTTCCCAAGCTAGTATTCCATATGTGGCAATGGATTGACACAGTGCAAATGTTTTTTCAAGCAATGTTTCCATTCTGAATGGTGGTCTTACACCAGGACGATACTGAGAGTATCTTCCACTATGAAACGTGCCGCAAATATACTATATACTAACTCACGACCTCCAGCTCTCTAGTCGAGAACCTTACACTCGACCTCGGAGGCCGTCATAATAATGACAACGTCTTAATATTGTAATTTAAAAACAGATGAGACAAAAATGACTACATCGTGTGACTCAAAAGCGTCGATAACATACATGCCAAAAAATATTTCTATTACGCATTGATAATGTTCTTGAATATTAAAACTATAGATTATATTCTATAACCGGAAAGTATATTGCATTTTAAAAAGTTCCATTCTAAAAATGATTAATCTGTCACTAAACTTTCTCGGTTAAATTCATCAGTGTAATTTTACTTAAAATTATAATTGGTGGCTTCCTTCTGCCTTCTGCCCAATCACGGAGGAATTTCGAAAATGTTTTAATTATATTGTACCATATTGGAAGGATATTTTTCATCGGATAATTTATTCAGTTAACCTCCAATTTTGGGTTATTAATTTTATCACTCGCTTAAATTTTTTCATGGCTTGCTTGATTAAAATTACACCAATAATAACCTTTTCCAGGTCTTTCGAGCTTTTTATAAATTGCTTAACCAAAATTCTCTCTTCAAACCTCGAGAACATTTCTTTGTCTGATAGATTTTGAAAACTAAGCAATTAATTTGTTCAACTTTTATTATTTAATATATTATAAATATGCGACGCGCGGCCCTGGTGTATTGGACAGACCTACGGTTAAATTTGCCCTAGCAACTCTATAAAATAAAATGGGAATCAAAAACAATATTGTTCGTGCGGCCCGGCGTAATTTACGGCCCTACGATAGAATTTGCCATGCCTATTTTAATTATATCTGATGAACTTATTACCTAAATCTCAGACTTTTCTATAGGAATTCCACGGGAAGTTACTAGTAAAATTCATTGTCTATAAAAATAAAATCTGTTGCCTACTGCTAATTTTATATTTGAAAAACGTTTTATAAAAAATTCAAAACGTTTTAGGTAAAATATTTTAATGATAAGGTGCCATTTTTATTAATCTTAAATATAAATAACTTTCATCCGTAGGGATCGGTCTAAAAAAGTATGTGTATTATCGTTACGAATTCGTCGGAATTAATTGAAATGTGAGCCTCGACCTCACGTGATTAGAGTCCTGTGTCAAACTAATACTGTGCTGAAATTTTGAGGTTAACCGTGTCCACAAAACGCACAATCAAAATTGATCTTAACGTAAACCACGTAATTTCAAACTCTTTGGCCTGTGCTCCAAACGCATGGAATCAAAACGAAGCATTTTACACAAGACGCCACTTAGCAATACCCGATCGATTTCGGCAAATTACGGTAAGTACCTACTTTCCTGCTTAAAAACCTCGAGAATAAATAATAAATCTCCGAGTGAGTGACCGGTTCGCAGCAGGTGCACCCGTCTCCCCAATGTATTTCCCTTCGACTTCGCCTACCCCTCCTCTCCCCCTTGTGAAGATGCGTAACCGGCAGAGAGAGATGAGCAAAAAGCCCGCAAGTAGAGACAAAGAGGACCTCGCTGAGATGGATTGAGCTTTTAGAATGCGGCCGGGTACCTACCTACCTGTAAGTACTGTGTCGCTGAGGATTTATGTAGGTACCCTACATATGTGACACTTGTTAAAGACGGATTTTGAATTTAAAATGTTCCATATCAAAAACATATTGGAAACGGTATTGCTGATTTATTAAAAATCTCTTCAAGTAATTTGTAATCCGGTTAAAAACGGGACTGCAGGTCAATTTTTGCACCTTCGTTTGTTTTAATATATAATGGCGAAATGCGAAAATATTAGGATTTTTATAACACGTGTTCCGACATCGTGATAATACATTGCTATTTTATTAATAGTTTATACCGAAACCTAGCACAATTCATTTGTTAACGGCCTGCAATCCCGTTTTTAACTGGAAAACAAATAATTTGAAGACATTCTTAATAAATCAGCAGTAATCCGGGAAGGAAGGCTGAATTTTCATTGATTCTAAATAATAATATATTTTAAAATATCACTCAATGCGTAGATTGTTTGGGTTTTAAAACTCAAATATGCAGTGATTCAAAGAATGTTTATAGAATCTATGAAATAGATCGCAGGATGAGATCATATTCACTGAGAACAGGTTTTCTATAAAACGCCCGGTAGAAAGAGAAACTTAATGTTTCATCAACTTCAAATTTTGTTCCACTCTATATTATAGAATAGATCATAAATTGGAGCACGATTGAACGAAATATGGCGCAAGTGTGAATACGCAGAAATCCCTAATTTTGAATAGATCAGGTAAGATCCCAGCTTAAGATTACTGAAAGTTAAATAAAGGACAATATTATTGAATTGAAAGACCTACAATTCAATTTCTAATTTAAATGAGAAAATAAACATCACATGAGATTAGGAAGCCTTAATCAAATGTTTTCATAATAATTGCTAAATATAGTGGAGTACCTGCACACGAAATCTACTCAAACTTAGTTTAAATAATATACAGTAGCTAATAAAGGAGACGTAGGTTTTTTTTAACTTAGCTCCAATAATTTTCCTCAGTATATGCTATGTGGAGGGTTTTTTATAAGGAAAGAAAGGAGAGGATGATCTGAGAAGGAACAAGTTATTATGGGTAGTAGGAATATGGGAGTAATTGTGTTCGGGAATAACGTATATTTTAAATCGTCCCTCCCACTGTGGTGCAAGGCGTTTGTTCGAGGGAGTCCTGCTGGATAGATAAAAGGATCTCCCTCAACTAGTCTTCCCAGATCTGGCCCGCCACAATGAATAGATGGGCAGACGCATCTGCCAACAAGACATAGACAATTTTCTCCGCATGAACCCAGGCACTCCTGCTAATTCACCAAACGTAGCGAACCATTGGAACGAATATTTCATATTTTTTTATTAGAGCTCCATTTTAAATTCAATGTTTTGGTTTTTCCACTTTTTAACATTGTCTTCGGAAGGCGAAACAGTTGTAATGTGTAAAAAATTACACACCTAACTAGCAGATTTTTTCAAAACCATTTTGTAATTCATTTTTATACTGTTGATTCTAAACGTACTTACCTTCTCACACATGCCTTTACATATGAAGCTTACACGTATTACGGGCGCAATAAAATAATGTAACATTTATATTGTAATCCTGAGATTTATTATTCGGCTTGTTTAATACCTGAAGCAAGTACCAGTATTATAGGCGATAAACATAATGCGACTGCTTATACCCAGAACACTTACTTACCGACAATATTACTGATTCGTCGTATGCGGAATGTCGATTGCGACATTTTGCTTTCTGTGTCCTGCCTCAAAGACCGACGGAAGTGGCAGATACGAATAAATTCATGTATCTCGTATTCTAGTGTAAATATTATACGAGAATGTTCGATGTCTTATTTCTCTGCAACTTCTGATAAGTGAAATGACTTCATAAGATTTAAATGTTTCAGGTTCTGAATTATCTATTTCAGTGAGTGGAAAACTGAATTCGAAAAAAGAACAAAACGATATTTATTTATCTTATCGTATTCTTATGTTTTATGCCGCATAGGTTATTGAATTGAAACAGAGACAAGATATTATATTTTCACGATCTATGTTGATATTATATAAAGCTCGGGAAATATACCCAAGCGAATTTTTAAAAGATGCAATATATTTGTGTTATTTTTAAATTTGTAAACAATTTGTGTTACTTCATTACATTAATCAATTTAAACCATAACATGTCCATATTATGGCCGTCGAAATTTGACGCATATTATGTATAGTAAATTAATCTACCTATATATTTTATTTTGATTGAGAATTTTATCTGGATATTATAATTGCCTTGGCATCCAAAAATTCCAACAAAAATATAAATATATATTACTAAAACACATTTTGCATCCAATCCTAGGAAACGGTTCCTTACAAATATAGTAGTGAATGCATGGAACAAACTTCTACAGCATGTGATCGATTAAGCTTAGCCCCGTCGTCTTTATAAATATTAATTTGATTTTTGTGGATTTCAATCGCCTCCATAATTAGGAGTGGTCAATGTGTGTTAGGTCTTCCCAAAACTTCAGGAACTAATCCAAAATAATTGGCGGTTTTAATTAAATGCTCGGCAATTACCATTTTGTCAGGATGGCCTAGTTTGCACGCTCGAAAGTGTTCTGATATCCTTTTGGAAATGGTCAGTTATGTTTTCTAATCTCGATTTCACATCTGCTCTGATGACAAACACTGTATCGCTGCTAAAAAAAGAGGTCGCGCAACCCAGCATAATATCCCAAAAATAAATCAAGGTAATAATTTGCGTGAAAATCTCAAGTCAATTTATATATTTGTTTAAAATGTTACCATTTAAATTTTATTTCTTGTAACGTACATAGGTGGGAGTTAATAAGTACAATTTTACATTGGTATTTTAATATCAAAATTTTAAGTTTCACATACAAAACAGTGCAAAAATAAAACGTTATAAAAACGTTGCGCACTTATGCATCAAATTAATAATAATCATCAATCGATACCGCAGCTGTTCAAACCATGATTGAATTGCATTGCACGAGCAAGCGACAAACCCCCAAGGTTTTCTAGAATTCTTATCAATGTGCAAGTACCCACATAGGAATGAAAGGAAATAGTACTTTGCCCTCGCATATTGTGACAAAAAAGTTGTAATTTCGCTTGTCAATGAGAAGCTGCTTATTATTCCGGCCTGCGCTCAGTACAACGCGGAGAGCTTTTCCACTTTTTACTCCTTCATAAGCGTGCTGAGGTAAGTAAGGCCGGCTGGACAATATCACTGAAGAAAGGAACAAGGGTTGTATAAAAATAACGCACATTTCAAACGCAGCTATATGTTTGAGCATTTCTGATTCTCTTTAATTTTATAATAATAATAATGGAGAAATTACTATAAAATAAATAGTTAAATGTATCGAAGATAATCAACGAACACTAGAGACCCCTAAACCAATCGCCAATGAAGTCCCAAAGATATTTTCATATCATTAAATATAAACAAAATGTTCTGTTAGAGGCATATTATGCCTTAAAAATTGTATGCCAGAACCTGTTGTCAGATTCCATATATAAAGAAATGGTAGATCACACACAACACAAGTTGTGTGTCCATTCCAAAAACTACTAGCAACGAACGTTAACTTATCTTTTATGTTCTATCTTTAATAAGATGCCAATGGATATAAAAAAAAAACAAATCAACCTGCACCATCGAACTAATAAAAATGGTTAATAGATACATATTTTTCATATCGATATTGATTGTAAATAAAGTGATTGTTTGCATGTAATCGTACAATTATGCCTATGAGTGTGTTTATAAAATATTTTAGTATCACAGTAATGTTGACCGTGTATATCTATATATAGATATTGTTTACACTACGAAGTGTGTGCATGCCAAAAAATTGCTCCACTAAAATCTTTTAAATTCATAGTTTATAAATCGAAATAATCACAAAGATATCGATTAATATAAAAATGTAAAAGACTAGTGTACTTTCTACTACTTTAATTAATCTAAAACGCCCTCGAAATACTCTTTTTAAGTGATTTTAAAATCTGTGCAGTGATCAATGCTAATTATTGTCGCAAAATAACTAACAGAATACCATACCTGTCAGTTTAAAAGCTGGTAGCACTTAATATACGAACAGCCTGGAGAATAACGTCGATAGCGTCGCCCGTTCCGGTAGCGGTCAGAGTTCTCAAGGAGCTGAGTTCGCTTCTCAGTGAAAGCAATTGTTATTATTTTTTATTAAATTATAATAAGACGACCAACTCGATAACTTTCAATGTATAACGCCATCTAGTGAGAAATGTGCACAGTACGTTCGATTTAATTCTACAAAACCGTGCAAACAAAAATACTACGATGACGGTAGCGAACTATCTAGATGAACTTAAAAATGAAATTTCAAAAATTCAAACAGTCAAGGATCAAAAAACAAAAACTACTATAGAACTCAAAATAACGAAGTTAGAAGATGCAATTAAATCAGAAAATCTTTCATTACAAGACAAAATCATCAGATTACAAGAAAATATAATCAACAGTGACAGAAAATATATCAGTAATTTAGAAAACATTAAACATGATATTAAAAAAATAATATTACCTGAAACCTATGCAGAAAAGGTAAAAAAACACGAACCAGTTGTTATCATAAAACCAAAAAAGAAGGATCAGGAAAATAATGAAACAAAGAGTGAAATAAAAGACAATATTGACCCAGCAAATTTTGGAGTTACCGGCATGAGAAATTTTAAGGATGGAGGGGTTATAGTAGAATTTAAAAATGCCACAGATATTAACAAGGTTCATGATGAGGTGATAGCCAAACTGGGAGATAAATATGAGGTAAAGATTCCTCAAACAAAAAAAACCATCCGTCAAAATTATTGGTTTATCTGAAAAATACAGTTTTGAAGAAATAGAGAGAAAAATAAAAACTCAAAATGAGACCATCTGTGAACAAAACTCAAAAATAAAGGTGACATATATGAAAGAACTAAAAAACCAAAGAAATCAAACAACTTTTACTATATATGCCGACGTCGACGGAAAGACTTACGACAGAATGTTAAATGCAGAAAAAATAAATATTGGATGGGACAGATGCAGGGTCTTTGACAATTTAAATATCATGAGATGTTTTAAATGTAATGGGTTCAACCACAAGGCTATAGATTGCAGAAACCTAAAATCTTGTCCAAAATGCGCAAAAAATCATGACGTAAAAGATTGCATGGATGAGGATATTCAGTGCATCAATTGTATAATGACGAGTAAAAGATTAGGACTGATACTAAATTGTAGTCACTCAGCCATGAGTAAGGAATGCCCAATTTATAAAAGAAAACTAGAAGCAAAAATGAGCGGAATTTTTTTTTTATAAACAAAAGTTACGAGAAATATGAAATTATATACTTGAACATACAAAGCATCATAGCACATTACGAAGAGGTCAAAATACTTTTAGAAGAGAAGAAACCTTTTATGCTTATGATGAGTGAAACACATGTGACTGAAGATATCCAAGATAGTGAAATTATATTTGATCATTATAATACCATCCGTTGTGACTCGCATAGCAGACATACAGGAGGAGTGATGATTCTCTTAAGTAATAAAGTTCCATATGAAGTGATATCAAATCACCAATATGAAAAAAAATTGTTGGATTTTAGCCATCAGCATTAAATCAGGAATCAAGAAAGGTGTATATACTGTTATTTATAGATCACCAAACACAAGTAAATGCGACTTCTTAACATATTTTCAAAGATGGAGCATGGAAAATTTGCAAGATGAAAATATTAATATCATAGTTGGAGATTTTAATATAAATGTTAAAGCAAATGCAGACATATACACAAATAAACTGAAATCTATTATTCAAACTGCAGGTATGAAACAATTAGTTAAAGATTTCACACGAATTACTAATACCTCTAAAACATTGATTGATCTGGTTATCTCAAATAAATTTAACCTATGTGTTAATGTATTAGATAAACCTAAAATTACCGATCATAATATGATTCAAATTCTATTAAATGACAGAGAAAACTGCAACTCCATTAAAGAAACACAAGTAATAACATTTAAAAATTACAAAAGATACAATAAAGAACTCTTCATTCAGACCTTAGAGACTATTGATTGGAATGAAATAAATCAAATGGAATATAACAAAAAAGCTGACCAGATGATATTAAACATTAAAAAATCCATTGATGAAGTAGTTCCAGAACAGAAGATACGTAAAGGAAACAATAATAAATGGTTCACAAAAGAACTACGCACAATGCAGCACGATAGAGATACATTTTACAAGAGAGCACTACTTACTAATAGTAGTATGGATTGGAATAACTACAAAAAAATGAAAAATAAATACTCTAAAGACATAAAAAGAACGCATAATGAGTACCTACATAAAAAATAAAATAAACTCGGAAGGAGGGGATCCCAAAAAAATTTGGAAAAGCATTAAAGAATTAGTACATGGCGATAACAAAAACGACATAAAAATAGTAAACTTCCCAAAAGATATAAACGAAGAAAACATGGCTAATAGCTTTAATAAATATTTTATAGAAAGCATCACTCAAATTAACAAATTAATACCCAACATTGTTTTCAACCCCACAAATGATAATAACAACTCAAACAAAGAATTATTGGTCTTCAGAAAAATAACTGCAGAATATTTATTTAATATTTTAAACAAAATTAAATCAAAAAATAGTTCAGATGGATTAACTATTAGTCTGATAAAAGATGCTTTTCCAGTAATTGGATCTACTCTATTAAATATCATTAATCAGACAATTGAAGAGGGAAAATTTCCACAGTCATGGAAACTATCTACCATTATACCGGTCCCAAAGGTTAAAAATACCAGAAAATGTGAAGAATTTCGACCAATAAACACCTTACCGAAATATGAACAGATACTTGAAGTGATAATAAAAGAACAAATATTGCAATACCTAGATGAACACAATATTTTATACCAAGAACAATCGGGATTGAGATGTAATAATTCTTGTGAAACAGCGTTAAATGTAATCGTTGAAGAATGGAAAGAAGGAATGAATAGTAATAAATTTATCTTAGCAATATTCTTGGATTTTCAAAGGGCATTCGAAACCATAGATCGAGAAATATTGATAAGAAAGCTTAAAGAAATTGGTTTCTCAACTCTAGCCATTAAATTAATAAAAGAGTATTTGAAAGACCGAATACAGGTAACAAAAATTAATAATCAATTTTCAAAACCAATGGAAAATAAATTAGGAGTACCACAGGGATCAGTCCTTGGACCTCTATTGTTCATACTCTATATTAATGACATGGTGAAAATATTTTCAAAATGCAAAGTACGACTATTTGCCGATGATACACTTATATATATAATTGGAGAAAACTATGAAGAACTAATACATATTTTAAATAATGAACTAGATAATGTATCAAGATGGCTAAAAATAAATAAGCTTAAATTAAATACAAAAAAAAACAAAATGTATGGTAATTGGTTATAAGAAGACATCCAGTGAAAGCAAAATCAAAATTGATGGTGAAATTATTGAAAATGTTACCAATATAAAATACTTGGGAGTTATAATAGATTCCAAACAGAACTTTAACAAACATGCGGAATATACCCAAAAGAAAATTGGTAAAAAAATATCTTTTTTGGGAAGAATTCGCCAAAAACTGTCCGAAAAAACTGCAATCACCATTTATAACTCCATTATTGCTCCACATTTTAATTACTGCTCAACTATCCTTTTCCTGTGTAACGACCGAGAGCAAAATAAATTTCAAATTCTCCAAAATAGGGCAATGAGAACAATACTCAGACGAAATAGGTATTCAAAAGTAAATAAAATGTTAAACGAACTAAATTGGCTAACGGTGAAACAGAAGTTGACCTTGAACACGATGATATTTTTACACAAAATTGTAAACAACCTGCTACCCAAATATTTTTCGAATAAAATTGTATACAACAAGGACATACACAAACATAAAACTAGGACGTACAATCAAATTAGGCTACCAAAGAAAGACAAAGCGAATACCCAGAATAGTATATTATATAAAGGGATGAAATACTATAACGCACTGCCGGAAAACCTTAAGTCTGCCCCAATTGAAAAGTTCAAGATGTTGTGTAGGAGCCACATCAAGCAAGAAAAAAAAAAACATAGTATATTTGTATGTAATAATTAATTAGTCATTTGTAAACTTAAATGTACAAATTACTAAAATAAAAACAATAAATAAATAAAAATAAATAAATATCTGTCTATGTATGTTGTGACTTTGTATTGCAGTCACTTGAATTGTGATTCTTCTTTACCTATTTTCTTTAGTGTGGCTTCCCGTTGTATGTGTGTTTTGGTTCTATAATTAATATTCTTAAATTGACCTGCTGACAAACTGCTTTGGCAGCTTAGAATTGGCTTGTAATGAAGAATTAAAAATAATTAAAAAAAAAACAAAATATATAAATTATTAACAATGTATTTTCTTCTCACGTTTATTTTTTCAGTTTTTAATTGGATGTTTTCACTGTTATGATGGAAGACACGTTGACACACCGCGGTGAGGAAAATCGGAATCTCGCAGTTCTTGTATTATAGATCGAGCAATTTTTGGCATATCATGTTTGCAAAAAGATTTGTACGATTGCTTGCCATTATGTGCCAAATTTATAGAACCAAAAAACATAGAACTTAAAATTATGGGATAAGCGGTGAAATCTAGAAAGATTCATTGTCTTTAAGCCGTAGTAAGCAGGTCATACGTTTCCATATTAATATATTGAGGAAAGGTATTAATCAAGTAATATGGCTATTCTAATTTATTAAGAATCTCTTCAAATTATTCGTAATCCATTAAAAACAAAATTACACACCCTTCACAACGAATTGATTGATAGGTTTCCTGAGCAGGTAAATATGGTAATATACATATTATCTGCCTGTACAAAATAATAATAAGTAAGAATAAAATTATATGTACATTTGTAAAAATGTATTCTATATTTGTACAGCGCCCTTGAAGTGATTTTGCACAAAAACGGCGCTATACAAATCATCCAAATATTATTATATTATTTATTATTATTATTATTGAATTTTTAATAAACATGTCGGAACACGTGTTCATAAACATTTTTGCATTTCGTCATTATATATAATCAAGACAATAGTTACGAATTTACTAAAAGTTTATAGGTAAACGGCCTGCAATCCCGTTTTTAACCGCATTACCAATAAATTGAAGGAATTCTTAATTATTTAGCCATACTCAACTTTCTCCGTATAGGTATCGCTTGTATAATTTCGACGAACAAACACGTTAAATTTTGTAAATTATACTTAAATTCAAAGCAAATCCAAGTTCTAAAGTTCATTGAACCGAAGTTACAGACAGAATCATAATCGAAATTATTTTTTTTTAAATAAAGGTGTTATTTTCGCGATTATTAAATTAGCAATTCTTTGATATGATATCAGATAAAACGTTGTTTTTTCTCATTATGGCAATTCATATCAAAAGCGACCCTTACTTGATGGTTCTTAAATCCCAAAAGAAATAGAATGCCTTATTTGTCTCAATTCATTCATAGTTCTCGTTGGCACCGAGCCGTATAAAGCTCTCCCCGTGATCCAGTTTTTTCCGCACAGTTTCGCATTCCCGGCAAGACCAGGAGTCCTGAATGAAGGACCTGCGTGTTAATGGTGCCAGCGAGGGGAACAGAAAAAGCTGGCAACAGGTTCCTCCGATTCAAGATGTTTCGAGATGTTATTGTTGCATTACTGCATTAGCATTGTGGAATTACTGCAATAGTATTGTGGCTTTACTGCATTAGTATTGTGGCATTAGTATTCAGGAGCTGTAGCCGGTCGCGAGCCAATGTTACGCGAAATATTTACTGAGTGCGTGCTGCAGTTAACAATGGACTTTTTGCGCACTTGTTTTGTGGAAGCGATTACTTGAGACCTGATGCTCGAGACGGGATGGAAGCTAACTTTAATTAGGGGGATTTTAATTAATGAGCCGTTGAGCAGACTTCTATTTCTTGTATTTGATCGTGGTTAGTAATATTTTGATAATACGGGGTAGTGATATTATATTATTGAATTACCTTCTTACTAATTACTACAAAAACATAAATCCTCTTAGAGGCTTATTTCGTTTGGTGTCCATTTTATGCTGTCCATATGTGTTATTATCACGTTTGGTCTTCGTTTTATGCTGTCCATATTCATCATTATCGCGTTTGGCCTCCGTTTTATGCCGGCCATATTCATCATTATCTCGTTTGGCCTCCGTTTCATGTCGGCCATATTTATCATTACCTCGTTTGGTCTCCGTTTTATGCCGGCCATATTCATCATAATCGCGTTTGGTCTCCTTTTTATGCTAACCATATTCATCATTATCTCATTTGGTCACCGTTTTATGCTGTCCATATTCATCATTAGCTCAGTGGTCCAGAGCACCTGACCGGACATCAGAAGGTGCGGGTTCAATTCCCGTCGGTGGCATTTATTTTTACTTGGGAGATATTTTCAATTTGTATGGACATTTCAGGCGAGTAATAAATGCTTTTAATAATCTGTTATTCTTTGTGCTGTGCATAAAAACCTTGTCTTATAATCGTAATTATTAATATATTTGTAATTATTTCGTTTGGTCTCCGTTTTGTCCTGTCCATATTCGTCATTTTGAATTACGCCATTATGGTTAGTTAGTTATACTCATAAAGCATATAGAAAACATGTTCTTACTACACAATGTTATATGCATTTTATTAAAAATCTAGATTTAACTACGAGTAACTAACTAACAAACCATCACGCTGTTGCTCCGCAGCGAGAAGACGGACTGCCAAACAACTCGGTCTTAGTACAATTCCTTGCTTCATTCACATTAACACATCATCTTATACATACTCTTCTATTATTCTAACTCTTGAAATAGCCCGATTCAAGTATCTGGTTCACTTGTCATATCTTCCTCGGGGGTTCCCGACTTCTTCTACCATTCACATTAGCGTCGTATATTCTCCTTAGACTCCTTTCTTCATTCATTTGATGTATATCTGATGTATATTTGATGTATATCTGATGTATATTTGATGTATATCTGATGTATATTTGATGTATATCTGATGTATATCTGATGTATATTTGATGTGTATTTTGACCGGTCGGTGGCCGAGTTGACATCGCGCTTGGGTCCCACTCGGGCGTAGTGTGTTCAATTCCTCGGCTGGCTAAGTCCTCCATCACAACACAAGCAACATTTTCAGCTTACTGTGGTGGTAGTAGGAGATTTTAAAATATTGTCAGGTTATTCGTAACCCGGGAATGTTTGTCTTTAAAAAATTAAAAAAAATATTCCCAAACCATCTGAGCGTCCCTTTCTTAATATTACTCATTACGCTTATTTTGTTTTTTTTTAAAGTCGGAGGCGGTTTACTTACTGTCCTCGCGAGCACTTAGGCCATAGGCCCATTGTACTATTTCCCATTTTACCTCATTCCCTTGCCAGTAACCCGGTCCCTTTTATGAAGTTCACCAGGGCTGTCATTGGATATGTGGCGATGTCTTCTGGTTCCACACTGTGTCTTCCCAGGTATCTGAGCCTTATTCCCAGCAGAGCGGGACATTGGCACCATAGGTGAATTGGAGTCTCTTCCTCCTCTTCACATTTCCTACAGATGTTGGTGTTTTCCACTCCCAACAGTTGCATGTGTCTCCTGAGATGGCAGTGTCCCGTTAATAGTCCTACCAGTTCCTTCAGTGAGTTTCTGTCCATATCGAGTAGTTGCCTGGTTCGGTTAGGGTCCGGTCCGTTTATGAGTACTCATTACGCTTACATCAGCCTTGAATTATTTGCAGATTTCCATATTTCTCAAACGATCATACGTGTTTTTACCACACGGGCCTCAGGGGTCTCATTTCCACAGCATCCTGTCTACTTTCATCCTTCTTTTACCAGTTCCATTCCTCACTGCCGTTCATCAGGGTAGGTACCAGCACTCTATTGTGGATTGCTAGCTTCGCTTCTTTGGACAATTTTTGTTAGCGCCAACCGCTTTCAGTCCTTCGTTAACGGAGTTACCCGCATTTACTCTTCTTTCAATAATATATCTTCTAAAAATATAATTTTCATTACATATTTGGAGTTGATTTTGAGTTTCGTTTTCGATTAAGTCCAGCCCGAAGATGACATTGTCAGTTTATTATAATAATAAATTCTTTATTCCAGGATGTGGAGAGGTGAATGCAATCCCACACATCCCATAGAGGGTATAAGTACAAACAATATTTACATAATAGGAAAATAAAGAAAATAGATTAAGAATTAAAATTAAACATGAGATTAAAGCAGAGAAGCACGGGAATCCATCGGATCTAAGATTGTGGGAGCAAGTATCTTTCTCCAATGGTCTTCAATGCTCGATCCTGAAGTCAGAAGGGAATCTATGATAAGAATATTTCTGGAATGGTTTATCCTTCCCCTCAGTCCTGTAATCCTGGTTCTTAATAGAGCTGTAAATTATGTTGGCTCCAAAAGTTTTGTTAACCCTTTGATTAATTAATATATATTATATGGTGTCCGGTAACTAGTGATACGAGCGGGAAACTGGTGATTCTACATCCCATTTGGAGTCAATTTTACTGTATAAATATTTTTGTTTTAAGGCGATGCACTACGTCGTGTAATATTTTAAATTGAGCTGTTATCAATAGCAACCCTTACGTAGATGGCGATAAGGTTTAAATTCCCGCTTAACACCATCCGCCTGTTTTGATTTATGCAAGAAAAAAACATGGCCAAAAAGTGCCTTTTATTTTATTTTGTGGATGTTCAGACATAAATATTTAATTTTTTTCCGATCATTTTATAAATAACTTAATTTTCCACATTATACAATAAAATTATAATCGAAAATGGGTTCGTAAGTAGAATATTTTGAACTTTAAAGCAGTTTTCATAGGCCGTATACATTATTTTTTTCTGGGCTTATAAAAATACTTCTAAAAAATACTCGATCATTTAAAAGGACAAGATGTATTCTACTCGCAGTATTTAATTAAAGCATCTGAAACATTTCTAGGCGACCAAATTTTCAAACCAAAAACACATGATTTTGCATTACTACGTATGGCTTCGCCTTAAGTTTTCGAATAAATTTAGTCCGAAATTTTTACGGGATTCCATCGGGTGTTTATTGTATTTTAAAATGCGTCTAAGAACTAATAACTCGTCTACAAAAGTTCGTTTACCACTTTAGTTGCAAATGTAGATGTAAATTTTTTTTTTTTTTAAATTCTCTATATGATGTAGCCAGTTTCTCGCTTGTACCACTAGTTTCAGGACACTATATAGTATTTTATGATGATACCCATAGTTGTTAATTTTATTTAATAGCACTATTAGCTTTGGTCAAAAATTTCAACTCTCCTTTGAAAATTACATCAATGATTTCAGATTTCAACTAATGAATAAGTCCGAATAAATTTTAATTTCAATCTATTTTTTTCGTCGGGGTAGTTACTATTTATGTTTAGCATAACAAAGAACAATGAAGGTAACAAAGCAAGAGAATAATTTAAAAACGTGTGTGTGCATACACATTGTAGGCACTTGTTAGTGCGTGTGTGTGCAAACCAAAAGTCGGTAGGTGTGGAGAGTCTATTTGTTAGACGTATACTACACTACGCTACGGCAAACATACGGAATAGTGGAACACGTGCCATTAAAGGTGCTGCATTTAATAATATTTTAAAATATAAAATATTTTGTACATTAACATTACTTTATTTATTCTAATTGTTGTTTAAGCAGATTATAAGGTATGTTAAGTTAAAGCTCGATGTAAGTCTAAAAATGACAGAATAAAAAAAACAGAGAATTAAGGAAAATTTCTATACAGATAAGTGCTTGCCGTGCACTGCTCGTGTGACATCCGAAGCTCTCTCAAAACTCTCTTAGCTCTGGAATCGTGGAATGATATATTTCACATTAATACACTGGAATACATAACAAAGAACAATGAAGGTAACAAAGCAAGAGAATAATTTAAAAACGTGTGTGTGCATACACATTGTAGGCACTTGTTAGTGCGTGTGTGTGCAAACCAAAAGTCGGTAGGTGTGGAGAGTCTATTTGTTAGACGTATACTACACTACGCTACGGCAAACATACGGAATAGTGGAACACGTGCCATTAAAGGTGCTGCATTTAATAATATTTTAAAATATAAAATATTTTGTACATTAACATTACTTTATTTATTCTAATTGTTGTTTAAGCAGATTATAAGGTATGTTAAGTTAAAGCTCGATGTAAGTCTAAAAATGACAGAATAAAAAAAACAGAGAATTAAGGAAAATTTCTATACAGATAAGTGCTTGCCGTGCACTGCTCGTGTGACATCCGAAGCTCTCTCAAAACTCTCTTAGCTCTGGAATCGTGGAATGATATATTTCACATTAATACACTGGAATATGCTTCTGCAATTTAGAATCCACAATATAAACTGTACATCGATAGCATAAAACGCATAAAACAGAACAATATCTATGAAAGAACATTTCAATATTTGCGACAAAGGCGAGCAGTAGCTGATTTAACATTTATACATAGAATTTCAAACAATAACATCGAAAGTACCGAACTTCTGTCGGTAATTAATTTTAACGTATCATTGAGATATGAACTATTCCACACTCTTACTTACAAAAAAAATGCAGCATCTAATTCGCCAATTAACCGTGTTCTTCATACATTCAATAATGTCTAAACTATAACGTCGACATTTTTTTGGATTCACTGCCCAAATTTAAAAGGACCATCATGTCAATGATATAAACTGTTCAACGGACATACATACATACACAAACTCACACTTACACACATATATACACAACACACGTTACCCGGTATATACTGAATATACATTCCATATATGAAACATCACAAGGAAACATTATCATAGGTAAATTGTTTCATCACTGTAACCAATGAATTGTTTTTTTATTTGGAACATTATGTTTTACAATTTATGTTTTCCAGTAATGTATTCCTCACTGGGTGGCTTGCCCGTGCTTCTTTAATATAAAATAAATAAAGAATTAGCACAGCGATATCTGTTCCGTCTGGAATGTCATTTGCATTATGAGCTAAGGAGCTTTGAAATATCGGGTAGTAAGATAATCGGTTTTCCGAAACAAAAATTTTCTAACCATTTTACGGGCAGTTGAATCCATTACAAATATTCTGAGGTCAGGAATATTTTATTTATTTATCCTGGCAAAAAAAAAAACAATTGATTATTATGGTCATACTACCGAAACCTTCGCTGGAACCATTTATTCCATAACATAAGTCGTTTACAAGAGAGAGGGAGAGGTTACAAAGATGAACGGATTAGATATAATTATAAGATAAGATATATAGAGAGTAGATATAATGCTTTCACTTGTAGAGCACCATTTTAACGCCGATGTTTGACACCGGCCTAGACCAAATGTGGAGAGTAGATATAATGCGACCAACTTTTGTAGTGCCTATAATGTAGGACTAATATTGACAATTTCATGAATCAATGGCCGCAACAATAAACAATACCTCCAAGGAAAATTAAACCACCGAGGATGTCCAGGGGTAACTAACATCGGCTCGAGAATAAAGACATTTTTTAATTTTCCTTTTTTTTTTGTTTTCTACTAAAGGAAATTCAAGACGTGATTTAACACTCTGACAATTATCATTTTTGTGCAAAAAATGTTATTGCTGGGAATTTTTCCGTCATTTTAAAAGGAATGGTTTTTTTTTTGAAGCCTGGATTGAATCATTTTCTGCCCGGAACCCTTTTCCTAAACAGATCCTACAAACAGCATCCCCAAAGATGATATAGGCCCAGGGGGATTTTTTTTCAGGGCTTATTGTAAAAAGAAACTTAGAGCTGGAAATACTGTTACCCTGTTAAAATGCAGATCTGAAATATAGTGACTGATCGAAACTAGACATTCAGCCGAAACAGAAATTTAATAATCCTTATGTTAACAAGAACCATACAATAACTAATTATTATTTAAAAGACACTGTCACAAAATTGAGTTTATTTTAAAATACCAAATTCTTTAAACTTTTTCAGTTTATTTTGGTTTCGTTGTATATATATAATGGGTTAATATTTTAAGGAATGATATTTTTGAAATAATATTGTAAATTTACACACATATATATAACCCACCTAGATTTCACCGTTTATCCCATATTTTTAGGTTCTGTAACCTACGTGAGTTTCGACCGAAAATTTGCCGAAACCGAAATCGCGCAAAATGGCTTTAAATTACCTTTTTATTTACTTATTCGGTACAGTAGTTATTTGATACAGTAGTTATTCGGTACAATAGTTTTTCGGTACAATAGTTATTGGTATATTAGTTATTCGGTACACTAGTTATTCGGTACACTAGTTATTCGGTACACTAATTATTCGGTACACTAGTTATTCGGTACACTAGTTATTCGGTACACTAGTTATTCAGTACACTAGTTATTCGGTACACTAGTTATTCGGTACACTAGTTATTCGGTACACTAGTTATTCGGTACAGTAGTTACTGCTTGACACTGTTGACACACTTTACTATATATACTAATATATAAATGGCGCCCCTATACCATAGATAGAGAATTCCCTCAAGCCACCAATTAAGTGCTAAATATGTTACAATTTATGTGTATTTTATATCCTGCAATTCATTTATAACTATTATTTTGTTTTGTCAGAGCCAGTAATGCACCCACCGCTCTATTCAACTAAATTAAACAAACATTATTATTTTTAGTATTATTAATATCTATCAAACTAACCCCACCAACTTCATGCCTCTTCAGAGTGTTTAGGCAAATAATGCTTAGTGCAAAGGATGTCTTTTAAATGAAAGGATAATATTTTCGTAAAGATTAACTTTATCCAACAACAAAAAATTCCAAGGCGATTTAACATAAGGTTTCGGAAAACGCGAGAGTTTGTCATGTAGGAAATATGTGTTGCACTTCAAGTCGTTCGAGATAGAATAATCTTCCGACCATAGCTTTTCTCACCGCTCGTTCACCGGAACGCACATGCGTCCCAGTGTGGGGACAAACAAGATCTTACCAGTGTCTAGAATTAATAGTTCCTACACCTTCATCAAATAATGATTTAAGTCGTTCGTGTAATAAAACAATTAAAAAAAAGCATATAGCAATTTATAATTTATGCGATTAGTGATTTTTTAAACCAGGATAGACTCTGGAAAGTGCAATCGGTCGCACTAAAAATATATTGATCTCGGAATATGCGCCACTTGTCCGGAAAGTCTGAACATTATAAAAATAACAGTCTATTAATTTTATAATTTGAATTGGTTGGTGACCAGTGCAGCGGCAGTGTAGACGGCAGTTTAGTTTTATTGTTTCTCGGGCGTGTATTGGGCCTCTTATCACGTGGGAACTACAAATAGCACCAGGCATTCCTCGTCTCTTGTACCACATACCATATAGCACATACCATACATCATACACCATACAGCAACTCCAACACCATACACCTCGCTATACAGTCTTGTTCTTGTTTGATATTCGGCAATACTAGATAATATAATATGGATTATTTCGTATTACTGTCATTAGGTACAAAAGTCTTAATTTAGCTCGACCGTTTGACATTTAATCTATCTGTAAATGTCTTTGTACGAGTACGTTTCGTTTCCGGTTTCAAAATCCTGCTGCAACCACTTTATTATTCAAGCAAGCCTTACTTTTACTAAATGGCTAACTTTGACTAGGTGGCAAACTATGGCTAGAGAGTTGAATGGTTGGCGTTTCCCAAAATCTTCTGCATCCACTTTATTATCCAAGCAAGCCTTACTTTGACTAGATGACTAACTTTGACTAGATGGCTAACTTTGACCAGGTGGCAAATTTTGGATAGATAGTTGACTGATTGGCGTTTTAGAAAATCTGCTAAATCCACTATATCATTCAAGCAAGCCTTACTTTGATTACATTGCGAAATTCGACTGAAGTTTTCAATATAGTAACTATACCTACCTGCCCGAAATAACTTTGAAAAAAGAATTGTCATTAAGGTTGTGACGCGTCTTTAGACAAAATTTTTACATAAAATGGTTTAAAATTAAGACAAATCTTATGATTTCAGAGGAAATATAAGTTTTAATTATTAAATATTGAACATTAGAAACTTTTTAGACGCGAAGTATTATCCTTTTTACAGAACTATTGGTTTTATATATACTGGGTGAGATTTTCATTTCTTCATTCTTTTAAGCGCAACGGCTGCTCGGCATTTTTCATACAAAACATAAATATGGATTTGAGGCAAAATACCCAACCAAACCTTATAATTTTTAAATAAAAGTTAATATCTAGTACGGTTATGTAAGAATATATATATATATATATTTGTTTTAAATTATAAAATAAAAGCCAAAAAAATAGTTAAATTTTTCATGATTTTCGAGGAAACTTTGGAAAATATTTGTGATTATAAAACATGTTTTTACTTTTTTTGCTATTTAAAGAATATAAATGAATTAAAGAAGCATTTTGATGGGCGTAAATTTAAATAAATTTTACATAAATAATAATATAAAACAATGAAGAAGACACCTTATTGGTGACAGAAAGAGATACAAATGGAAAAAAAGGGAGACAAAGATTTAATTTTGTTGTAATGCATTTTTAAATTAGATCTTTTTAACTTAATTTTTTCAATTGTAAATTGGACAAGTTAGACTCAAATATGAACTTACTAAAAACGTATTCTTTAATCTTTATTTCCTTCTAGTTCATAGTTGTTTATGGCACATTTTTATCAGGTTGACTGCAAATGTGGGTACCAGTACAAATTCATAAATAAGTTGATTGCATGAAACATTTGTCTAACGAGTAACACCTTTTGTAACTTATGGATTGTTGAATATAAAACGTATACACCTTCCGCAAAACATGTTGGTTTTTAATTTTTTTGTGGCAATATATATTTTTTAAATCTCACCGGGCATTTCAGTGATTTGATCAAACTGTCCATAAACATAAGGTAGTGTAAAAGCACGAGTAAAAGATTTGTTTTAAAAACCAAAATTCCACCAACTGAATGCATCAATGCTAACTTACTGGATGTCTTAAGGATTTACCTGATATTTCACATTTGACGGCCTCCGTGGTTGAGTGGTTCTGATCGTTTGCAACTAATAGTAATATACAGTAAGTGTACCGGACAGCAGATGGGTGTACCTAATAATTAATTAATAATTAAGAAAAATAATATTCTGATATCACACATTTTACGATGAAGAATCCTTTGAGGTTTATCTCGCACGATGAGTCATCTTGCTAAGAATTTAAAGCACCGTACACGTGTCATATCGCCAGTTCAAGGATGAATTACTCGCACGACAAACCGTGGGACCTCAGTATATGTTTAGATTTAAGAATAATTACTCCACATTAAGACGTGTAGAAATTGTTGAATTCGAACCCAATAAATACGCAAACAACTGGCTCAACCAGTCAGTTGTCCGACGACTTTCGCAAGTTGTGTTTCTATTCAAATCCTTACCCAAGGTACCCCCAGAGGAAACCGGCATTTACAGTCAATGTCACTGGCGTAGGTGTCCAGTACAGTAAGCAGAGTAAGTATAGCTGAAATCCCCGGTGCGGTTTGATACGGGATTTACGCAGAGTATTTCGAAATCAGATGAAGACAGGAATTTTCCTTTTATTTTGAACGTCGATTGTCCAAATTTCATGAATAAGTATAAACATTTTTTTAAGGGGTGGGAAAAAAGGATGAGGAGGTTTTTCGAAATCTCATGTAGACAGTCACCTTCCTCTTATTGTGAAGGTCAAGTTTGGCAAAATTTCGTCAATCTATAAATTAAACAATGTTGTCTTAAAAACAAAGCCAGTCCGCCCTCCAGTCATAGTTTCAATTCTTGTACGTAGATATTTATTTATTTATTATTACACGCCCTAATGGGCTTTTACACACTACAAAGTTTAATAGTAGAGTATCACAGTTATTATAAATTCTACAAAATTAAAACAATAAAGGAAACATAATACAACGAAAAAAGAAAAAAATATTAAATGCTACAACAAAAGCATATAATAAATTAAGATACATTAGTAAAAATGATAAGAAGTGTCAGATAAATAGATATTCAAAATAAAAATAAAAATATATATATTGCGGAAATTATAGATGTCTATTTATGTCTCGATATATAAAAGAATTGAAACAAACAACATTAATATTGATTAGTTTTAAGATGAAATATATCTCCTAGATCAGAGAATTTATTTCCGAGACTGTGGAGTCTTGAAATCGGGGAATCTTGATAAGACAGTGTCCTGGTGTTGTAAAAATAAAAGGTTAGTAAATTTCGGCAAGATCTTTTGGGTATGTGGATGCTGATTAATTGGAGTAACTCAGGACAGTCAATTTTGTAATGAAGTATTTTACGTAGTAGGTACTATTAAATCTGTGTTTACTCTTCTTTCTGAAAGTTTTAATAGGGACAATTTATCTAGTTAGTAGTTATAATCAATGTTTTCTACAAGAATATGCAATTTATAGTTTATATACTTCAGGAACTTATGTTGAATCTTTTCAATGTTATCGGAATGAATATTGTAAAAGGGAGACCATAACGTAGATTTATACTCTAGTTGGCATTTAACAAGGGTTTTGTACAACATGATAAATTCATTAATTAAATTTTATACAGATTGTATTTGCGGCACGTTCCAGAATGGTAGATACTTTAAACATCTATCGCTCTGCTGAAAGACCATGGCTCAGAATCAAAATGTTGCTTTAAATTGCTTTAGTCATGTTTGGGGACGAGATGAATAGCCAGGTACTCCCCCACCGTCATATTCCCGGTCTCCTTCCACTCCCAACAATTTTGAGCATCACAATACAATAGTTACTATTGGGATGCAATAGTCAGAAGGTTGGGAGCAAATCTTGTGCGGTAACAACTCACCACAAAAAAATTAAAACATTTCACCTATTTTGTATTATAACTTAGCATTGTCTTTTACTGTTTGGTATACGGTATAAATTTTACCTATGCAGCTCTAATATAAGCAGTTCAAGAAAAAACAATATTGACCCCAACAATAAGTGCTTTATCAAACAGTTTCAATAAACAAGGTGTTGCTTTCCTATCATGAACGATGAAACAAAACTTTGAGCTCCTGTTGTCAATATTTGAACATTCTTCAAGCACGGGAACACAATCCTATTCATTACGATTGAAACTCTTATTTACAAAAAACAAACATAAGTATAATACCATCATAGTAATATAACTTTTAGAGATACAACAATAAAGATCAAAATTATTTATTACTTGTAAATGGTACGATATAATCAACAAGTTCATACATAGTTAATTTAATTATTTTATGGAAAAACACTCAAGCTATGCTTAAAAATATTAAGAAGAATTATTTGTTTGCGCCCGTGCACAGTGATATATGAATATGAATAAATAGTTTATTTCGTATAAAAAACTTAATTCTTTCAGGAAAGGCATCCGAAAACAATATTGTATTGGTGATTCAACCCAGGAACTGACTAAAAAAGAGTGAACACCGCTATCACTTAAGCCAAATCGTGGATGTGACTGACATTTATTTCATAATTTGACGACAATAAATTAACAGCAGTTAATAATTTAATGTCGTCAAATTTCAAATAAATACGTGTGTGTGTGCGTGAGTGCCACCAAAAGTTTATAAAATGTGTTTTCATAGACAACGAGTCTATCTGTCGAGTTTCGGTTCGATCGGAATTCGCGGGGTAAGAGGAGACTGCAGGTGACTTTTCCAAGCTAGTAGGAAATCTTTCAACACAATCGATGTGCTCACATACTTACATTCAAAGTGTCCTCAAATGATATGCCTGTACCATAAAAACTTTGTACTTAATCGACCCGAGTCAAAGCCACTAATCTTATGACGCAATTATTTTCGTATTTTATACCTAGTAAACATTATTGTTCCAATGAAGAGAGAATCAATCTGCATACATTTGAGCTTCAATGTGTTGAATTGAATTGATAAACAAGATAATATTCAATATACCTGCGCGTTCAACACGCTCTTGTGCCCTGTTCATGGTTGATCAATGCAAAACGAACTCTAAGCAGAATTCTTGCCTGAACGGACTATGCAATAATTACAATAGCGTATTATCCAAGGTTGATATTTTCAGTTGCGAACTTACCAAATACAAGAGACCAGATAAAAGAATATTTCTCTGATGTTTTGTGAATAATATTATGTCTCTATTGTTTATATTTCTCCATGTTATGATTTGATTTATACCTACAACCTCTCCATGGCTTTAATTTTAATTTAATTTACTTATTCCATATTATGCTGTCTCATTAGAGGTAAAGTCACAAGTAGGAAATCCATAATTGGTTTTATTTTGGCTGTATAATATTTATGTACAAACTGATTAAATGTAAACTGTCGATTTCCCGAAAATTAATAAATAAATTATTGATTGATATGAATCATTAAATAGAATCAATCATATAGCTACAGATATCACAAAGCAAGGAGGGTTTGCAAATAAAACCCCTAATATCTAAACGCCTACTTTACTGTATTCTATTATAAAACTATAAAAACCCAAAGTGCAACACATTTTCCATCGTTTAGGGAGACAAAAGCGGACTCCATTTTCAATGGCACCCGCCTTAGGACCGAATAAAAGTATTGAATAACACGGAGGCTCCAGACATATTTACAAATGCATCCCATTATTAAACATCCTACAAAGTGCATGTGCATCGGACAATGCATCCCAAAGCTGTTACATTTGGACTATTTGTCTATGAATGTATTTTTGTATTTACCTCGGGTGTTTCCAATTCGAAACGAAAGGTGTTTTATAAAAGGCAAAAGGTGCATTATTTGGTTTCAGGAGTGTGCTACTGGGATTAATAAATATTTAATAATGGTGGAGATTCTGAAGGAGTATGTATGGAAATGTAACAAATTTAAGAGCAAACATCTCTCAGAGTGATTTACGAGCATGTGTGTTTGTTTTCGGCTGAGGTCTGAATTTTGAGGTAGGTTCAAGTAAGAGGAAGGCAAATCATTTTAAAGAGAACACGTTTGAATGTATTTGTGCAAAATGATAAAATCGAAAGTTTCAATAATGTTTGTTGAACATCCGCCCGCAGTCCCCTCTCACTGGGCAAATGTCCAAAGATTTCGAATCGAGATTTATTTTTTTTTAAATTTTAAATTTAATTTAATTAATTTTTTAATTAAATGAAAGATTCCGAGGTTAAGAATAACCAGACAATATTTAAGAATCTCCTACTACCATCACAGTTTAAGTAAAATGTTGCTTGTGTCGCGATGGAGGACTTGGCCAGACGAGGAATTGAACACACTACGCCTGAGTGGGACCCAGACGCGATGCCAACTGAGCCACTAACCGGACGTTTCGACGGTGTTTTATGTCGTGTATTCTTTTCTTCAGCTACTAAACAAAAACAACATTATCTATCTATCTATGTAAATAAAAATGTAAATGTTCGTTTGTTCAAAATCTTAAATCTCTGAAAGTTCTTCATCGATTGCTTTGAAATTTTGACAAAATGTTGCATTCGAATACGCGTGTGTTTTTATATGCCTATATTATATAGATGTCACCTGTGACAGATAAAATTGTGCTTTTTGAAAAACACCCCCATCTGTTGTTAAAACATGATTTTTTTTTAACTGCTGTATTGTTTCTCTATCTACACAGAGAGACTGAGCCACAGCAAGGCGTGGCGGGGTACGGATATTTATTAAATGTAAAAAAAAATATCCATCTAATACGCCACTACAAAAGTAAAGATCTCTTTAAAATTATTTACCTGAATCTAAATTGTGTAAACATTTTCAGTTATTTGATGTTTTCCATAGTGGTTTTAAAGCAATTTTACAGTAATAACTAGCTGAAGACGTAGACCTTCCTCTTGTTTCGATGGTCAAGTGTGCAAAATTTCATCAGTCTCGGATTAAAACCATAGATTTGGTTTTCAATAAGCCGCCCGCACGTCAACCACAGATCTCAGACACTCTTCTTATATAAAAAAATAAATTATATTTATAAACTCATTGATTTTTTCAAAAGCCAAGTAGGAAGCTTTAAAATTAGAAGTCATCTTTATGACTGAAATTTACTTTAATTTAAGTGAAATTATTAATTAAATTGACTTTTAATTATTACATTCAATTATTACTAAAATGTACTTTAAATTAATACTTTAATTTACTTTAAATAATTACTTTAAATTATTACATTATTTTATTTTAAATTATTGATTAAATTGTTTTATTAATAGTTATTTTAACTTCAAAATACTTTTATTCGAAGGAAATTTACTACATTTTTAAAGAAATATCCGAGTACATATCTATAGCAAATTAGTTAGATTTTCGAAAAAAAAATTCACAAAATATTTTTAACATGACATATGGATTACGGGCACCTACCCAGCCTAAAAAAGAGCATAATAAAAGCGAAAAGAAAAAACCTTTTCGGCTCAGTGGTTCGTGATAAATTTAATAATAAAAGCGTGTCACCAATCGCCGCTATTCCTGTGTCGGAAACCCCGATAGTGGACTCGGAACATGTGGCGGGCGTGCGTTACCTGCTACTAGCTACTGGCTACTGGCTCCTTATCAATTATAGGCGTAGGTAGGTACTTCAATAAAATAAAACCATAAGGGCTTTAAGGAAGGTATAAAGGTATTAATAGATTTTTCAAAAAATTGGAACACGCACCACGCTTTAGGTAGGTATCGGTATATTCGTACAAAGAATCGTAATTATGATACGTTAGTGTATTTTCCCATCTTCCTCCCCCCATCTCCTTCCCCTACACGTTATATTCAGCTTCACAACACACCCCAACTGGGACGCCATAGTCTCTCTGGCACCAGACGGTCGGGAGCAGTTGGGACTCTTGTGTGGTATACACAAAACAAAATTAAAAGTGTGAGACAGCGAACGCAGAAACACATACGAGTGTGAAGGACAACCTAGTGACAATACGTCATATTCTATTACTAATTAAAAAAAATTAATAGGACTTACAAAATTGAGTAATGTTCTGTACGATTTTTAGAAATATTTAATTTGTACAAACATGTTATTTTACTCGGAGAAAAATGAGTATTGCTAATTAATAAGAATCTCTACAAATTATTGGTAATCCGGTTAAAAACGAGATTACAAGCTGTTTTCTGATAAACTTTTAGTAAATTCCTACTATATAGGAACACGTGTTATGCAACTGCATTTATCTTGATAATGCATAATGACGAAATGCGAAAATATTAAGATTTTTGTGAACACGTATTCCGACGATTCCCCACAGAATATTGTCACAGAAACTTTCTCAATAAATCGGTTTAACTGGTAATAAATCATTTTAGACAGCATAAAGATTGAAACTAAAATAGACTCACTTTTAAACATTGAAAATGGCATTGAAGGCCGAAACAGCTGTAACAATAACATAAACCAAAAAATACTTGCAGAATTAATAATACCTAATAATATTAAATTTGATTTACATTAAATTATAAAAAAAGTTATAGTATTGTTGCTGCACGTTCCAGATTTGAAGTAACTCTCAGTATTGCCCATTGAGAATTGAAACGTTGCTTGAAATGGCTTTGGCCGTGTTTGTTGACCAGACCTGAATGACTAGGTACTTCTCAATCTTTATCTTCCTAATCTCCTTCCCCTCCATGGTTGGGAGCAGTTAGGACTCTTGTGCGGTTTTTATACCCAGAAAAAAGAATCTTAAAAGTAGGTACCGACCTATATATATTACATTAAAAAATTATTTAAATTTCCATGACTCTAAACTTGGCGGGTAAGAGTTTCGAATGAACGTAACATTATTAATTTGTTCACGTCACAGACATTCAAGTTCACGTGTTATTGACACTTGGGATAATAAATTGCTTGGTCAGGTATTTTCTAAATCTAACGTTAGGTACCTCCCACACAAAACACTTAAGATTACGAAATTAACAAATCAAACCCCGCATCAAAAGTTTTTATGGGTAAATCATCAAACTCGTTGTCATTTGTCAGAAATTATTAATTGACAGCGACATAAAGGTGGGCACAGACGCTAAAAGCCATTAAACTTTCGATGGATACATGACTTTTTATGTTCGTATATTGGTGAAATATTATTTCATCAATGCGTTCTTTTACCTTGAAGTAAACATGAACTGATAAGTTAAAAATAACAGTTTGAACAAACAATACGGGTGATAAGAAATTAGCACATATCGCTGTGTGAATATTTGAATGCATTACCAACACTTGTCATGATATTATATTTCTCCAATATTATAACCATAATTCTTATGATTTATTATCTTAAGGCGATGCACTACGTCGTGTAATATTTTAAATTGAGCCGCTATCAATAACAACCCTTACGTAGATGGCGATAAGGTTTAAATTCCCGCATAACACCATCCGCCTGTTTTGATTTATGCAAGAAAAAAACATGTGCAAAAAGTGCCTTTTATTTTATTTTGTGGATGTTCAGTCATAATTTTTTTTTCAATCATTTTATAAATAACTTAATTAGCCACATTATACAATAAAATCATAACCGAAAATGGGTTCGTAAGTAGGAGATTTTGAACTTTAAAGCAGTTTTCATAGGCCTTTACATTATTTTTTTCTGGGCTTATAAAAAACTTATCTAAAAATACTCGATTATTTCAAAGGCCAAGATGTATTCTACTGGCAATATTTAATTAAAGTTTCTGAAACATTTCTAGGCGACCAAATTTTCAAACCAAAAACACATGATTTTGCATTACTACGTATGGCATCGCCTTAAAGGGATGTGTCAATTCTGATTATCTAGTGTAGAATGACTTAACCTGTAAAAGTAATAAATCAAGATTTCAATAATTGTTAGCCCTGAACTAATATACTTGATTTCTTTCCATTTACATAATATTGTGGAAATATCTACCGTATTATTGTGATAACTCCAACACGGCATCACAATTATATACTCCCGTTCGACATGAAAATCTACAGAATTTGGGTAATGATTATAAGTTATAAGAATGTTGTTGACATATTTAACACATCAATCATTAAATATAAACAGGTTTTTTTATAGAATATATATCAGCAAGTAGAACAACAAATCTAATTGAACAAAATACCTAGCTCTGCTTCCATTTTGCATTTTAAAGTACCTAATTGGTTGTTTATGTTGCTGTGCTCATACTGCTCATTTAGACCCAGCTGGGCGTGAAAAATTTAAATAAATATTTACCATTCGAAATGGTCCACACCTACGATAGGAATATCTTACCTTTTATATGGGTCTCTAACCTCTACGCTGTAGAAATGAACCACTCATTTCTGTATGAAAACCTCTGCTAACAACATCTTTAAGTTGATAGGTACTAACCTGAAACAAAATAAGAAAATATCTACACATTAACAGGCAAAAGGAGGAAAAAAATTTAAGGTGAGTAAATTTTATACATCGTTCTTTAAACCAAATCTCAAAGCTTCGTCAAAAGTGATATCGGTCGACATAGAAAACGTAAACAAACAATGGTGTAAACAAGATGACTGTTTTTAATTTTAATCACATTGCCGCAAAGCAAAGTTTTTGTTTTTAACAACAACGATATAATAGTACCTACAGTTTGTTTATTGCAAAAAACCTTATTTTCAAAAATTTAAAATACACAAAAGCTAGTACAATTAGAGAAAAATAATGCTTACAAACCCCTAATAGTCTTAATAGAATGACATATGTTTTCACGTCACCAAAATGCTACCAACGAATATCACTTTTAAGTGAGCTTGACGATGCGAAATTAATGGACACTGATCACAAAACAAGCCGCCTTTCCTCGGGCTATAGAGAGAGACGTATAACCAACATCAAACAGTCGATGACAAAAAAACAAACGAGCAAATAGTGGCATCTTTAAAGTTTAAATAAATTGGATCAGGGGAACACAATAGGTGGTAAGGTAAGTACCATCCAATAACCATGAGGATTTCTTCAATGTTCAAAAAGGATACTGCTATAAGGACCGCCGTAATTACGTTGGATATTGGATAAGTGGATATTGTGTAATATTTAATATAGGTTGACAAAGTTGACGTACAGCCGAAAGCAGTTTCATGCTCTATTGTCATTTGTAAACTTTTGTGTCGGTAGTACGGACAAAAAGGTTTCGTAGTTTTGCGCATCTTCATGTCAATGTTTGCAATAGTCTTAAAGCAAACCGTGTAAACATTTTTTAAATATATAGTTAGGTGATTACTTAATTTTTTTTCTATATAAAGCAGTTTCCACTCTTTTGTTCTTATTTTATTTGAATACAATGGATTCTAATAATACATTCTTTCAAGAACAGTCAACAGGTTGTTTAGAGAATTTGAACAATTGATCAAATATCAAAGTTGATTTTCCATATTATTGAAAGCTATATTCAAGTTCAATTATTATTTCAGTTATGTGAAGCACCTGGCCCAACTGGCAACTCGAATAGGACTTTCACAGAACTTGAAAATTGATGAATGTTAACATTCTATATTCTATATATTTTTTTAATTTCATCTAATGGTAATTGTATTTTTAAATTTTTATTTGGATATTAACAGTACCTGTGTGGGGTTTATGTAAAAACAACATTTTTCTATGAGTTATTAGTTACTAATTATTTAATTATACATAGTTAATGTACCCATTTCGTAGGTCCTTTAAATGTTTTGGTAATTTCTTCAGGAATAAAAGTTATTGTACTTAATCCTTACTAATGTAGGTTTGAGTAATAAAAACAAAAAATACTAAGTGGAATGAAGTGTGTGGATAGATGAAGAGAAAAAAAATTCTCAGGAGGAATTTTTGTTGAGTGATGAAGAGAGACAAATTTAAATCAAGAAGTTCACGAATTGTAATCGACTATTAATAAAAGTTTAGTAAAAAAAGTTTTAAAATGATTTATGTAATTAGTTTTAAAATGATTACGCCAAAAAAATAATAAGTTTTGTTAGCAAAAAATCATGAAAAATATCTATGTATACTAATTTTTCGTAGTGGGTGTAAGTAGTGATTGCGCGAGTAATTGGTGAGTTATTTGCTGCATTGGTGTTGTTGGCTTCTATAGGAAAAAGTGTAGTATGCCTGGAGGCGGATTCCCGTTCTCCATCCCTAGCCAAGGACATATCCATAATTGTCTTGGCAGAAACCAATCGCTCGCTCCAATCTAGGTATGCCAAAGCCAAAACGAGGTGGATAGTTACAAAGGACATATCCCTAGCCAATAATAAATAACGGTAATCTTCCTACTCATTGTAACATTTAAAACCAATGACAGATAGCAATTCGAAACTATTTATTTTATTGTTTAGATGATTATGTAGAAACAAAAAAACTGAACGTCTTTTTGCAAAGTTAACTTATTATAATTTGTAGTTTTGTAGTATTTCTTGAGTAAATGTTTCAAATATGTATTCTGTATACTTTTTAATCTCTTAACAGAACTCTTCTTTTAATTGAGGATTCAGTATGATGGAAACTTACTTTACTGGATTTTTCACCAATCAATAAAACAATATTTCGAGGGTCTTAGCAATTTCAAAACTTATAGGAAACATAGCACCTTTAGTGATTTTAAAATATTTTTTCGATGTGCTTACCAAAAATTAATTTGCTGTCTAAGGACGGATTGTTTCATAGAATTTTAACAATTCATCGAATTTTAGTGTTTCAGAATTCAAAATTTCAGCCAGAAAGTTAATTTTCAATTTCTGTTATTGAAGGTTATTTTCAAATTCTTTTATTATATCATTGTTGACCAGTTATTTCACAAAATTGGAATAATTACAGAACTTAAATTGTACTTTCACAGAACTCGAAAATCAACTTTGAAATTTGATGAATTGTTCAAATTTCGTCCTAAGTAAACACCCACACACACACTAATCTAGATCTTTACACACGGAGAAAAATTAGTATTGCTAATTTATTAAGAATCTCTTCACATTATTAGTATTCCGGTTAAAAACGGGATTGCAGGCCTTTAACGAATGAATTAATAGGTTTCCTGATAAACTTTTAGTACATTTCGAATAAATGTCCGAACACGTGTTTGAACACTTCTTGTAAAGGTTTATTGTACAAGTTTTAAGGATAGATTATCTTATTTTTAATGCTAGTGTACGTAATCGTATGTTTTATTAATTACCTTAATTAATTAAGTTGCTACGAGTCAAGATTGAAAAGAGTGTGTAAGAGACGATGTATGAATGTAAATAGTACAATGAGTGTGTGCTGAGACACAGTTGTGTCTCGCCACATCCTCTCTGTCAAATACAGGTCAACTTTTGAAAAAAGATTTTCATCTTCAAATTTATTTATGAATATGAAGTTTTGACAAGCCTTTTCTATTACTTATCGTATCTACATAATATTTGATCAAACTACGCATAAGCTAAAAGAATACATAAACATTTTCTGCATACACCTATTCAAATAATAAAGGAAGCTTGCGCCCGAGATTTGGGGATGCTAACAAAAAAACTCAAACAAATCATTTGCGAAAAAAAAATGGTCCACTTCCTTGCACCTTGCCTTGCGTTCTGCTTCAAACGAGAAACAAATCCAAAATCTACCGTAGTTCAAATTAAGGTACATAGGAAAATATTCCTAAATATAATGAGTCACAGGGGTTGGTTTGGTGTTTAGTTGATTTTGTAAATATTGCTTTGGGTTGGTTCAAGTGGACGACGTATGGGCGGTTTTTATAAGGGGATGCAGAATGGCACATTTTTTGTTTGGCTTTGAAAAAAAACGGGATATGCTAAGTGAAAAGGTGAACTCGTGTTCTAAAGGAAGTAGAATTGGTCGTGTGCCTTGGTGCTCAGTAATTATGTCATCTGAAACCACTTTGTACTGAAATATACGACACTAAACTTAAGATCGTATACAAAAAGGGACGATCAACACAGAGTATGGTCAGATTCTTTGCGAGTTTTTTTTGTCATTTTTGATTAGTGTTCTTTTTGCTGGAGTGTTTTTGGTAGTTTTTAAGACATCATCAGAACGGGTGGCATATGAAAAATGGACTCGTGCGTTCGTAGACAGGATCTTAAAAGGACAAAAAATTATGCATTCTTCACCTACAGCTGGCACTTGGGGTGATATTTGATATGCACTCGAGATTTTTGAATAATTTTCTGCATTTGATTACAGTCGTTTGAATGTTCGGTCAATTGTAAAGATATCACATAGTAAGAAAAGAATAAAAAATAAAAATTATGAATATTTAATAAATTTTAAATTAAATAATAATAATGTTAGGTAGATGGGATTAAAGGCAAAGAACCCCTATCTGGGTGTACTATATATATCATACAGGGAGAATAAATAGTATTTCTGATTTATTAAAATCCTGTTAAAAAGGTGACAGCAGGCCATTTCACAATAAACTATAAAAATAAAAATATTTGGTTGATTTTATAGCGCCGTTTTTATGCAAAATCACCTCAAGGGCGCTGTACAAATTTATGATACATTTCTACAATGATCTATGTTAAATAAATAAATAATATACAGTACAATACTTACCTGGTAGGTCACTAATTTATATGATTAACACTTAATTAATATTAACTAATCGTTTATTAGCGAAATTTAGATACAGGATTTAGGACATAATTGGAAAATTGAATATAAGTGGACTTTCTCTCAGGAATGGTATATTTAATTTAAGGGTAAGACAGCTTAAAAATGTAAGTTTTTAGTTTAGACCTGAATTCTGTTGGACTTGTTATGGATCTTTGTTCCGGAGGGAGTTTATTCCAAGACTTCGGCCCAGATACTCTAAAAGCGCGATCACCAAACTGCCTACATAAGTACTTTGATAATATATCGGAACACATGTTCATGCGCGGAGAAAAATGAGTTCGGGTGATCTATAAAATCCTGTTAAAAACGTAATGCAATCGATTTCTTGATAAAATGTGAGTCCATTCAGAAAATATCGGAACACATGTTCATGCAGGTATTCTTTTCCTGAAAAATATAATGTCCATATGCGACAATATTAGCATTTTTATGAACACGCGTTCCGCCGCACACACACATTCACATTCACATTCGCGTGTTACTTTATATACAGTCCCGTTTTTAACAGGAATACAAATAATTTGAAGAGATATTTAAAAAATTAGAAATATTTTACATCATTGAGTTTTCTTCGTGTAAAATATCGACACACGAAGTATTCCGAAAGTACCAATTTTTATTTGTACTTGAGGTGATTTTTCACGAAAACGGCGCTATACAAATTAGCCAAATATTATTATAGCTAGTAGATAGTAAACGAGGTATTATGTATGACTGAAATTGCTATCCTACATACTTATCTATATACATTGCCGTTTTGTATAGAATTATGAATATTCATGCTACCGCATGCAAAAAAATTTAATTGTGCACCGACAATCCTTTTCACGTGCAACGAAAGGTGTTCTTCCATATTCTCATTATTTATTAGGTTTCCATTTTTTTTTAGCATATGCCAAAGCATATGTTCTTTGAAAAGGTGCATCCACTGACAGTCCATAACTTTTACCAATTCCGATTTTGCGGAAACAAAAAAATGGGGTTAGTATTTGTACAAGCTATGGATTGTATACGAAACGAAATTTTAATTTTAAAATTTATAGGTAATAATACAATAAGAGTATAACGAAATAACTTTTCGAGTTTGTTTTAAAATAAGAAACAATTTATTATTGAATTTAGTGGAATGATTTATTGAGTAAAAATAATTCAAATCGCATTCTTTAAACATTGAAGATAATACCACTCTCTTGCAACCACGTATAAATATAGCAGCCAAAAAAATGTGCGTTAAGAAATTAAAGATAATAAAGCCTTCCAAAATATCAAATTGACAAACTTCAATCAGTGTTTAATGCAGCAACACGGCTCATAACCGGGGTTTCAAAATATTCACACATTTCAGAACACCTTCGTAACCTTCACTGGCTCAAGTGCCCTGAAAGAATCCAGTACAAACTGTGCTGGATGGTTTTTAAATCCATCAATGAATGGCCCCACCCTACATCTCTGAACTATGCGTCCCGAAAACACTGGTCTGATGCAGTCAACTCTTAGATCAGCAACACCATCAGCTGTAGGCAGACTGATATAACCTAAGCGCAAGCCAAATACTAAGTTTGGTGATCGCGCTTTCAGAGTATCTGGGCCAAAGGCTTGGAATAAACTCCCTCCGGAACTAAGATCCATAACAAGTCCAACAGAATTCAGGTCTAAACTAAAACTTATCTTTTTAAGCTGTCGTACCCTTAAATGAAATATACCATTCCTAAGAGAAAGTCCAGTTATATTCAATTTTTCAATTAAGTCCTAAATCTTGTATCTAAATTTCGCCAATAAACAATTAGATAATGTTAAATAAGTGTTAATCTCAAGTAACCTACCAGGTAAGTATTGTACTGTATATTTTCTCCATAAATAGTTAAGTAATAACATAGATCACTGTAGAAATGTATTATAAGTTTGTACAGCGCCCTTGAGGTGATTTTGCACAAAAACGGTGCTATTCAAGTCATCCAATTATTATTATTATTATTATAATGTTGGTACTTCTTAGCCGATGTTTGATACAATTAAATATGACCGGGATATAGTCGGATTAGCTCAGTGGTTAGAGCAAAGATGCGACCGAACCTCTGTTCTAATATTTAGTTGACATTTTTCATTTGAGATTTGATGACAATTTTTTGTAATTATTATTGTTTCACTTTTAGAGTTTAAATTTTACTATTTATTTAACATACACGTACCCTTAAAAGCATAATAAAACATTTTTTACAAAAAAAGAATAACAAACAGTTTTACAATACAAACATACTAATATGATGATAAATTTTACAATCGGGCAGTAAAAAACAAACAAAACAAAACAAAAAAAACGGGTTAAACAAAATGTTAATATCTAACTAACCATCACATCGTTTCCGCGCAGGGGGAGGCAGAGAGGACGGGCCGCCAAACAACTCGGTCTTTGCACACACTCCTTGCATCTTTCACATTCATACATCGTTTCATACATACTCTTCTATTATTCTGACTCTTGACATGGCCCGACTCAAGAATCTAATTCACTTGATCGTGCCACGTCTTCTTTGGGCGTCATCTACCATTAACATTTGCATAAGTACGTCATATATTCTCCTTTTTCACCTTTCTTTGCTCATTCGCTCTACATGCCCAAACCATCTAAGCGTCCCTTTCTTAATCTTACTAATTACGCTTACATCAGCCTTGCATTCTTTGCGGATCTACATGGTTTCAGACTTAACCTTATAATGCGGTGACCAATGACTACTAAAAATCTGACTGATCCTTATAATGCGGTGACCAATGACTATTAAAAATCTGACTAAACCTTACAATGCGGTGACCAATGACTATTAAAAATCTGACTGATCCTTATAATGCGGTGACCAATGAGTATTAGAAATCTGTCTGAACCTTATAATGTGTATACATGTATGCATGTAGGTGCATACATGTACATTATTCTTTACTTACAGTGTTGTGTTCATCAATGTTGTGTTTGTCTGTAATTAGTGATAGTATCAACCAATTTTAATAAATGTAATTGTATGTCGAGAGCTTTGATATGAATCACTGTTGACAAAACTAGGAAAAAAATAATAATAATGCGGTGACCAATGACTACTAAAAATCTGACTGAACCTTACAATGCGGTGACCAATGACTATTAAAAATCTGACTGATCCTTATAATGCGGTGACCAATGACTATTAAAAATCTGACTGAACCTTACAATGCGGTGACCAATGACTATTAAAAATCTGACTGATCCTTATAATGCGGTGACCAATGAGTAATAAAAATCTGTCTGAACCCTACAATGCGGTGAACAATGGCTATTAAAAATCTGACTGAACCTTACAATGCGGTGACCAATGACTATTAACTTACCAAATACAAGATATCCATAAAAGAATATATCTCTGATGGTTTGTGAATAATGTTTATAATAATAATAATTTAATGACTTGTATAGCGCCGTTTTTGTACAAAATCACCTCAAGGGCGCTGTGTCTCTATTGTTTATATATCTATTACGATTTGATTTATATCTACAACCTCTCTCCATGGCTTTAAATGTATTTTGTTTAAATTTTTCGTTTTAAATAATCTTATGTTTAGTATATTTTTTTAATTCATATTTCTTTCTCACAAATTTAATCTACTTATTCCATATTATGCTGTCTCAGTAGAGGTAAAGTCACATGGAGGAAATCCATAATTGCTTTTATTTTACTATATAATACTGATTAAATATAAACTGTCGATTTCACGAAAATTAATACACAAATAAAAATATAATTTTTATAAACTGTCGACATCATGTAAACCAAATTATATTGTATTAATTTTATTAATTATGTTTTCACAATTTATTTAAACACTTATTTTGGGTAAATTTAAATTCTGGGAAAACAGTAAAGGTATTTAAAAAAAATAGTGCACCTAAAAAATGATGAATTATCCAGTCACGTCTTAACTAAACAGAGCGACTAAACGATATTTTAAATTAAATTATTTTATTAGATTTCACTCCCCTATTACGTACTCAAACCCGATTAAATCAGGTACCTTTTAATGCGTAATTGAAACGCCAGAAAGGGGAAGGAAGGGGTTGTCAACACGGGGCACTAAGCACCGGAACAGCCTACAGTTGATTGTCTTGATTTGATTGTGGATTTAATTTGGCCTTTAAAATATAATTTGAAGAACACTCGAAGGGACAAAGGCACAGCTGCGGGTCGCTCATTCCGCGATTATTGATTCACAAAATAAAACATGACCGTTATACAAAGCTCAAAATAAGATGAAATAATTTTAAAGGAAGTGTAATATTGCTATTGGGAGAAAGTATTACTTGCAATTAATTGCAACCTGTAGTATACAGGCTTATAAGGTCGGGATAGTGGAAAACGTTGTGCATAATCACCGCGGATGCGTACACCGGTCGTACTGTCAGATTTATATCGGCTGGCCCCTTAGTATAGCTTCAGGATAGCGCCGGCAATATGAAGAATACCCGATATGTTGACCTTTTTCGTTAGGTTTTACAAATCTGTTTTACGTGAAAGTGTAAAAAACAGTAATACTCATTTGTAGCACCATCAGAGGGATATTTCAAATTAAAATATAGATTAACCAAACTAAATACGGGACGCATAATCGATTTCGATGCAAATGACATTACAAATTTCATTATTTATGACGTCTGAAGAAACGTAAAGTTTGCAACACAACGCTAAATGCGAAAATGACCAAGTTTTTTTATTTTTTGGAAAAGTGATGCCAGACTAAAAAAATTTGGCATGGATATTATTTTGAATAACAATTTTAACCCGAACCTTTTATACGGCCCTACTCCTCGAATAGCTATACCAACGCTGCAGCGACGTATTATGGAATCTTTATAAGTAAGACTGATTATCTTTTATAGATTTTTTTTATTCAGGAAGGCGAAGTTTCGAATTACTGGATATCTAATTTAAACAAGATTCCTGTAGATTTGAATGTAAACCAATGTCGCCACTGACCTTTTGGTTCTAGCCCATTTGTCTCTTATACTTTCCTGACATACTCGTACGTTTATCGCCATCCCATTTGATCGAAATGAATATTTCAGTTTCATCAGACTTTTGGATCAGGAAACACCCCGAAATCGCATTTCTTGTGCTCGTCTTTATTCTGCTTTGAAAGAATTCACAAACTAAATATTATGTTCGAAAAGGTGTTGAAAACGTGTTTGGCTTATGTCAGGACATAATCGCAGTTGGCTTGAAGTTTTTTTGTTGTTGTTTAGATTTGTCATACATATTTTTTTGATTACTTATAAATATTCATTTAAACCGTGGGCATGGGTCTGGCTTGGGTATGGTCATTTTAATAACATTAGAAAAAACGTATCCAAAATCTGCGCAATTGCCAAATCTTTCACTATTTTAGTCAACATGTTACTTTACTTGAAAATATTTTTTTAACTCTTATTAGTACTTTCATGTGAATCATTGAAATTTACAATATCTGAAATAATAGAAGTAATATTTTAAGCTTATCTTAAAGAAATTGATAGATAATTGTAAAAGTTGGTGATATGAGAGCAATCCTCTACATTTATTTATTTTTCATCTCATGTTCAAATACAAACAATCATTTATTTTTTCATTCTGAGGAAGGTAGTTCCCCGCTTCCGGAGTAAGCAAAGGTAAAGCCGGGATCCGATCCCGGGACTATTTGTCCGACGGATGTAATCCAAACCATCCAACCAGCCAACCCACTAAACCATCGGAAGCTGAAAAAATGATAAAGTACCTCCCCTTACTGATATCAGGGGGGATTGGGGGTATTGCAACGAGTTGACAAAGTTGTAAGGCACGATTTATTTTGAAGCGATGGATAAAGGAGTGTCTCGCAATTAGATGAAGAAGTTGAAGACGTCAAGAAAAACATGGGACGATCATATTATTATGAATTAAAAGTTTTTATTCCATTCATTTGCTTGAAATGGCGTTATGGTTAGGTTAGGTTAGGTTAGCACGTAACACTATAAAATGTTTTATTTGTTGTTTATTTCATAAGAAGAAAGATAAACCTCACAAACTTCAGCGGGTTTTGTCACAATTCTTTGATATTTTCAACAATTTCAACATCAATCCAAAATGAACGCTAAAAGAAAGCAATTATTTGTTAAAATGCAGTATTTTTCATAGGGTAAAAATATTAATGAAAATTAAAAATATAAATATTACTTCTTACAGAGAACACGGATGAAATGGATGAAATAGCGATATAGATTTGATTTGGACATAATTTACCCCACAACCGACAATAGCCCACATGTCCCCGAGAGTATAAAAACCACTTCCTCTGGGCACGCGCTGCTCCGCCTCATATAACACAATAATACCTTTATAATACAATATTTGCGCTTCCCCATCACACCTGCTGCCATCTTCAGGGCTTCAGTGGTATACTGGCTACAGGAAGCACAAGGTGGCAACTCTAATATTCATTATCGAAATAAATTTCCTTTATGAACTTTTGGCAAACGAGAAAAAAATATTGATAAGGCTGGGCGTGAATAGGGAGGAAGTTTTACAGACAGACGATGACCGAAACGGAAGAAAAAGCTAGTAGGTAACTCTTATTTTTTTTTTATTAAAGAAAAAAGTACACATAAGTAATAAGGTTTACAATTTACAATGACACTATTTAATACTACTCTTCCAGAGAAGCATTAGATTGTGGTTGGAAGAGGAGTGTACATTATATTATTGTAGATATTATGTATTTTACGCAGAATCAAGAGAAATAGGAAAAATATATGTATTGTAAGTAATATGTACTACTAGTAGCTATAATATTTATATATAAAACATGATGTAATTAGTTTCTGGCATAAATACCATTATTATTATTATTATTTGTATTAATATACATATATATTATATTTGGAGAAGAAGTTATTTCAGAATTCTTTTTTTTGATAATTTATCTGTAAAATGTTTTTTTCAGAGTGCTCAAAGCTTGGCTTTTGTCGTTTATGATTTTAATTTATTTATTTTATTTATTTATTTATTTCATTCAAAAAACAGTTTTTATATAAAAAGCATGCTCTGCACATCTCACTAGGGCATTCCTGTATCAAGATGTGCAGCTTTACAATAATATCATTTTAAAAAATACATATATGTAAATTTAAAATAATAACAACATTAAATTAAATTAAATTTATACCAAAAAAGAAAAGTTTATGACACGGACGTTTCGAGACCGGTAGACAAAAATAAAACAAAATTTTAGTAACAAATTTATGAAAAAATAAAAACAAAATGTCAACAAAAGAAGCATTAGTAAGAAGTTGGCAACAATAATATTCTTCTGTTAACTAAAGTACAAGGTACCTGTGCTGGCTTATCAGACACAAGCATAGGGTAACCTTCCTAAATTTTAATATAAATTAAGGTAAAGGTAAATTTCCTCAGGGAGTTGATTGAAGAAGGTTCTTCCTGGGTATAAATAGTAATTTTGTGCAAAGGAAGTATTTAATTTTGGACATGGAAAAATGTATTTAAGTCGAGTATGGTTTACAGTTAAAAATTGGTACTTTTCTTTTTCTTTTATGATTTGAATAAAATTTCCTGTCTTAAAGACGAATATTATATCAAATTATTGTTAGTTGAAGGTCGTGAGATCAACGAGGTAATTAAAAACGACAAATTTCTTTAGTTATGCCCTACCTTTTTATGAGAAGCAAACGATCGAATCAAATTTTAAAATGAATTTTGGGTGTTTCAATGTAATCACAGACCATCTGAAGGACCTTTAGGATAAAATTTTAATTAAAAAGATTAATTTCGGTCATGCCTTTATTTTAAGTTTAAGTATCATTTTCAAAATTGGAACTGATTGTGGAAACAAACGGGCTACAGACTCAGATTCCATGCAGCAGTTGGGATAGTACCTGCTGACATTTTTTTTAAATATACAAAAACGTACCTACGTGAAAACAGCAGCGAATCTCCTAATTATACTCATGTTTTTCCATTGCTTTACATTGAGAACACGCATGTCATTTTACGATTGAACCCACTGCACTTTTTCCAGAAAGGCGTCATTATTTCAATTAGTTTCAGTGGTAATTACAAAGTGATATATCAGACGCATCCTGCAGGGATTAGTCTCAGCTGAATGCACTTTTATAGAACCATTTGACACAAATGCAGTATGCTGTGTGCGCTTGACGATTGTCTCTTGTCGCCGGGCGTAATAAACCGGAACTGCGTCAAGTGCCCGGAAGTCGGTGCATCGAGCGGAAACTGGATGTTCCGAACTTGAAATTCCGAAAACATGGAAAAAATGCCGGAAGTTGTCGCTTCATTTGGTCGCTGGAAACCATTTTAAAACATATTCACAGCGACACAAATTAATTTGAAGCGTGAATTGTGTCCTTCTCGATGATGTGACAACATTAGACAGTCGTTCACCTTTACATAAATTATTAAATAATTACATCGTTATTATTACTATTTTTACTAGGTAAAACATCCTTTAGTATGATGGGGATTCATTAGAATTCATTTTATAAGCTCTCCGTGGTAGAAGGGTCTTGACTAGCAAGCCAGAGGTCGCGGGTTCAAATCTCAGCGTCCGCAAATAAATTTTAACCAATTGATTTGCGTTATTTGAAAATTTAATCACTTAAAATATTAAACGGTATATTTGTGGCACGTTCCAGAGTGGAAGATACTCTCAGTATCGCCCTGGTGTAACACAATTAAGAATTGAAGTGTTGCCTGAAATGGCTTTGGCCGTGTATGGTGACCAGATCTGAATAGCCAGGTACTTCCCCACCTTCGTCTTCCCCATCTCGTTTCCCTCCCTCCTAACTTCAAATTCAACATACCCCAATTAGGGAAGCCATAGTCTCACTGGCTCCAGACGGTTGGAAGCAGTTTGGGGCGCTTGACAAACGGAGTCTAGAAACGTTCGATTTCAAACAAAAACTGGTTTTTACTTATTTTGTAAATAATTTTATAAGAAAGCAAAAAAGTTAATCAAGTGAAACTGTCACAGATAATCTTAGCTATAAAACTGTATTTTTTAAAAGTCTTTACGCGTTCATACATTTCTATTGAAAAAACATTTTTTGTAGTAGTTTGCATTTATATTTTTTATTGAGTAATTTATGTTTTTATTTGTTTTCTACTCAAGCGAAGCGATAGGAAAACCTTTAAATTGGAAATTTAAATAAAGCATATTTTTTAGTTTTCATAATGTACACCAATTCGTTATAAAGATTAATCAAAATAGTGATTTAGCATTAATCTTCGCCTTAAAACCTAAATTGAAATTTTAAATTATTGAAGATAATATTTACGATTCTGAAACGAAAATGTGAAATAGTAAAATCAGAATAATATTCGGTCGCATCTAATAATTGAACTCAGGACCACAGCCTTGCCGGGGCTTTGCTCTACCACTTAGCTAATTCGACTATATTCCGTTCGGACATGTTTCACTGTATCATACATCAATTAAGAGTCACCAATATTATCTTCGTTTTCTTAACGCATATTTTTATTGGCTGCTATCTTTTATGTAGATATTCGATAATATTATCTTAAATGAATCTAATTGTAGTGAAACAGAGATATAGATTTCCATTGAAATGATAGGCACCAAACTTGTCATTTGGATTAGTAACTACTGTAGGTATCGGTTGACAATTCTAAGAAGCGTTGAATAAATTAAATCATATTGTGATACCCACTTCTATTTAAGTACCACAGAAATGGTTATGATATGTCTCGATGACTGTAATGTCGTCTGTAGTTCGTGACTGTTTCTAGTACGAATCCTCAGAAAAGGCTAATTCTAGGTAAAGTAACGATTTTCGTCCAGAGAATATTTAACGTACAACAGGGGCAGTGGTCCCAGGGGCGTTACTAGGGGAGTTTTGCTAATTTAATAAAAATCTCTTCAAGTTATTCTTTAAACAATAATTATTAGCCTTAAACACTCATCTACATTGAAAAATCTCCTGATAAAAGATACATGACGCCAACGGGACGGTCATCAGTGTTTCAGGCTAATAATTATAGCTTATAAAATAATTGTTACCCTTTTTGCTATGTATAAAAAATCTTGTCTTAAACATTTGTTTACCAAAAAAATAATAATTACTCTTCAAGTTATTCGTAATCTGCTTAAAAACGGAATTACAGATCCTTAAATTTTTTTTTTAATTTTTTGAAATAATCCTATCATCTTAATTTTTTTTTTTTTTTTTTTAGTATACTCGGGCGAAAACTGTATTACTACTAACTGTCTTTACTTGTTTCATAATTTTTTTTAATTCCTGATAATGTTTACTTATGTTTATATTTCTTTGTCATTTATACATATATTGTGTAGGTACAAATACAAAATCAATAACTAAACTTAATGGAACTTTATTGGTCTAGAACAGAGGATCCCAAAGTGGTCTATATGGACCCCCAGGGGTCGATATTGGCTTGCTGGGGATCCAAGTCAGCGAGAAAAAATTTGGGGGTCCACTAGATTCAAATGGAAGTACATACGAGCGGACCCCCATTTACCTCAAGTTAACATTTAGGAGTTTAAATGACACAATAGACCTAACATAAATAACATAGTTTATGTAATACTTATAATAGACTGAGAAATTACTTATTTAATATTTGTATTTTTATATTTCGTAAAGTTGTTTATTGAGGTGTATAAATAGAATCTACGTTCCTTTTCTCGTCAGAATTAATATATTGAAGCAAAACATTGCAAATCGGAAGCCGCGAATTTTCCTAGTTCCCCAACTTGTTTTTGAAAAACTTCCAGGACAATAATGACGTTCAACATTTAAATGTACTTCACACAGGCTTCAAAACTAAGTTTGGAGACATTTTGACTATGGAAATGGAACGTCGAAGAATCGAACTGATCGGAATAAGCACTTACGAAGAGCTTAAGGGGCAGTTCTGTAGGGCCAGCTATAGAAAGAAATTCCCGTTGCTTATTCTGCTTCATTTTCATTTGGTGTAATACCTCACAAGGGCGCCCCTGTCTGCACAATGCAAAGACAGAGGAACTATACCGCCACACAGTGGGCTGAAAATCGCCTTTCATAGACATAGAGACTTGAATTTTCAAGGGTATTTTTTTTTGCTAGAAATGGATTCTGCTGATCATTACTATGCTATAAAATGTCATACGAAGCAATTGCGTGTACAAATGAAGGAGTTATAATTTTTTTAAGAAAAATTTGTATGGCGCTGACATTAAAAATGAGGCTATCTCTGGAATCATAAGGTTGGCCGTTCTATCCTTACACACAGATAATACTACTATTTATTTGTATTTTTTTGACATACTTCATATTGTGGCGCAAGGTGCGATTTTTTTTTAAAAAATCCTCAAAGTTGAAAAAAACCCTTTTTAATGTTGATGATTCATTTTAATGCTTAAATGCTTTTAGGCTTGCAGTGTAAATAAAATATTGTAAACTAGACAAAGCATACTCATATGTAAAGCATTTAAGCATTAAAATGAATCTTCAACATTAAAAAGGGTTTTTTTCAACTTTGAAGATTTTTAAAAAAAAAATCACAAGTTTCGCCACAATACGAAGTATGTCAAAAAAATACAAATAAATAGTAGTATATTTGTGTGTAAGGATATAATGGTCAACCTTATGATTCCAGAGATAGCCTCATTTTTAATGTCAGTTCCATACAAATTTTTCTTTAAAAAATGATTACTCCTTCATTTGTACACGCAATTGCTTCATACAAAATTTTATAGCATATTAATGATCAGCAGAATCCATTTCTAGCCAAAAAAAATACACTTGAAAATTCAAGTCTCTATGTCTATGAAAGGCGATTTTCAGCCCACTGTGCACAGTGTTTTGGCTTGCAGTGTAAATAAAATATTGTAAACTAGGCAAAGCATGCTCATATGTAAAGCATTTAAGCATTAAAATGAATCATCAACAACAAAAAAGATTTTTTTTCCACTTAAGGATTTAAAAAAAAAAAATCGCACCTTGCGCCACAATATGAAGTATGTCAAAAAAATAAAAATAAATAGTAGTATTATCTGTGTGTAAGGATAGAACGGCCAACCTTATGATTCCAGAGATAGCTTCATTTTTAATGTCAGCGCCATACAAATTTTTCTTTAAAAAATTATAACTCCTTCATTTGTACACACAATTGCTTCGTACGACATTTTATAGCATAGTAATGATCAGCAGAATCCATTTCTAGCCAAAAAAAATACTCTTGAAAATTCAAGTTTCTATGTCTATGAAAGGCGATTTTCAGCCCACTGTGCGCCACCCGGTTGGTGGACAGGCAACGGATTGGAATCTTCTTACGAAAAAGAGAAATGATTATCACATGGGACATTAATAGTTTTAGGTAAATTCAATATTCGACAGGCAGGGGGTCTACGGAAAAAAAAATTTGCAAGTGGTCTACGGGGCAAAAAGTTTGGGAAGCTCTGGTTTACAACGTTTTAATAATAACTGTTTATGCTTAAATGTACGACTGTTTGTTTCCTAAATAAAATAAATAAAAAATGAGTTGATAGGTTTCCTGTTAAACTTTTATAAAAGGGGAATGTATTATCATGATGTTGGAACACGTGTTCATAAAAATCATAATATTTTATCATTATATATCATCAAGGTACATGAACGTGTGATCCGATATATTAGGAATTGACAAATAGTTTATCAGGAAACGGTTTGCAATCGCGGTTTTAACCATGTTACGAATAATTTGAAGATATTAGCAATACTAATTTTTCTCCGTGTGGCGCCAAAATTCTTCGTACCGGATCCGTCACAATCCATAATGATTTTTCAATAATACATTATCATTAATTTAGGTTCAGATTATCAGATTCAATCAAGATACAAAACATTAGTTCGGGGAACGCTTTCTCAATGCCTAATTCGCAAAAATTAAGCACAAGTCGAGGTCCTTGGTCCTTGGTAATTTAGGGATTCTCGGAATCGAGCTCGTGCCGATTCATAGGTAATTTGTGCTCACATGGTGTCATTATAGTCTGCACGTGAGGGACGAGTCGGTGACAAAGTGACGGAGTACAATGCCCAGTGACGTGACGTGCGACAATAGCAATCATCCAATTGGGAACAGATCAACTCACGGTAACTGAATATCCTCTCATCACAGTCTATGATGCTTATATGGTTGAGACAAAGGAGGACTTTGTTCACTTGCTACGACGACAAATTTAAGACAGATTAAGAAAATGTCGCAAATGTTCACTCAAACCACTGCACACGTTTGACAGCCAATAATAAGTATGAAAAGTCTTTCACTCCGGTAATGAAAACATTTTTTTTGTCTTTTAACATATCTGTATTCATATTTAAAGAACGACCACGGCTCAGCACCACTACTTATATTTAGGTGTGAGATGGTACAACATATTACTGTCAGAAAATAATTAAAGTAACCGAAATTTTTAAATATGAACAATTCAAAAAGCAAATTAACTCCCTGAAATTGAATAATGATATAGTAGCTTCAATAAACGATTACTTTATTTATACTATCTAGCATTTAAAAATATTAATAAAAACGTTTTACCATTTTTATATTTTTACTATAAATAATTGTCTAAAATGTTGAATGTTGAATCACGTCTGTAGTTAATTTTAATATTGAATTATGTTAATTTGTACGTTGAATTACGTTTGTAGTTATTCAATAAATCTTTGAATATTGTTTACACATCGCATTTTAAGCATTATTTTATTTTTTTATTTAAACAGTCCTCCCATAAACTCCTGGAGTTCTCCTTATAGAGTAAAAGAATAATATATAAACACGAGCTCCTGGAGCTCACCTGATGGAATAGTAGAATAATATATAAACAAGAGCTCCTGGAGCTCACCTTATGGACTAGCAGAATAATATACAAACACGAGCTCCTGGAGCTCACTTTATGGACTAGTAGAATAATTGGGGATATTTTTTTTTTGCATGCTGTTATAATTTAAATTTTTATATAAGAAATAAGAAATAATAATTTTTAAATAAGAAGAAATAATAAAAAGTTAATTAAAAAAAATTATCGCAGAAAAGCATCTGAAAGGTAAAAACACAACAATAATTACTAAAAACGAATGAACTTCAGTGAGATAACTACCTTCTATCGCCATTGTTTCTTTAAAACATTTTCATCTCACGGTGTGACTCATAAAAGGTAGATAATTTCATTGACACCTTTGGGATTCCCACCACGTACAACGTTTCACATAATTTCGGGGTTAATTGATGAATTAGAACCTTAAAGGACCACCCCAAGGGTCGAGGTGCTATTTGACAAACATAAAGACATTACTTGTTGAATCTTAAAATTATATGCTATCACCAATGATTGTACCGTGTATTGTTCTGTAAAATGTATTAATTCTAGAAGACCCTCAAATTTTAAATAATTGGGCTGATTTAGGAGGGTCAATATTCGTAGTCTTTCCCATACAGAATATTGTAGAGATCACTTCTCAAAACTTTAGCAATAATTCCTTCATGATGCACTAAATGCTAAAAATGAAAAAAAATTTAAAGTATTTGTCTCTTTTTTCCATTGATGCCTTCTCCTATTGAAGGTTGGTGAGCATCTTGTCAATCTGAACCCTAAATTTTGCATCCCGAATAACTTAGCGGAACTGCACTCGACTAGTGACGCAAGTTTCAAAACCATTCCCTCGCTGGTGACAAATACGATAATTTTCATTAGAGATCTATTTTATTTTATTTACTAGTAGAAATTTTTAAAACTAGATTGCAACCGTTTTTACGTTTCGACGAAGGATGTTAAAGGAACTTCAAATTTATTTCACATCAATCCAGTTTATCAATAGATGAACTTACTTGGTATATGTTTTGATCGTATAATTATTAAAAGGTTGGAATATAATGTATGAAATGAAAATACATATAACATAATATAAGGGTTAGGGCCACCGTAGACGCCGTATCAAAACGTGGGTTAATAAAAGTCGGTGAACAATAGATGAGGTTGAAGTGCTAAGTGACTGAACACTGTCTAATTTATTTGACGGAGAATTTGAATTTTGTGGGTTCAAAAGAGTATAGGTCCCTTCTCAGTATTTGTATCAAGTGGTGATGCACACAAGGAGGAAATAATCACTAGAAACCAATTACTCTTTTATAATATTCAAAATTTGTATCATTTCAATTTTTTTTAACTAACTTGTTTCGGATACGCACGTGTTATTACTATGTATATAACGTCTGATCTGGAGTCTCAGAATACATGAAAAAACCCCTGACTCTGTGCAGAAAAGGGCGGTCCGTTTGATAGATTCCCTATCTTGATAAACGGATTGCAATCTTTAGAGCACAGATGTCGGGTAGGTATGCTGTCCTTGTTCTACCGGAATTACAATGGAAGATGCTCAGAGAAACTACCGTCATTGATCCCTTCTGCACGGCGCATAGTTAGGAAACACGCCAAACGCGCCCCTAACATATGTTCACGGTTGGCATTTGTCACATGAGAACGGGACGTTTCTACGACTCGTTCTTGAGTTCTACAGCTCGGTTGTGGAACGATTTGCCAGCCTCTGTGTTTCATCGCTCCTAAAATAAGGGTCTCTTCAAAACCCATGTTCACACCTTCCTCTCCTCAAAAAGACCCTCCACATAGCACCCCCGATTATGAAATAGGCCCCGAGGCCATATCCCCCAGGATAAATGAGGCAAAACAAATACAAAAAAACAAGTAAAACCAAGAACGGAGAATTTCCAAAGCTAGGAAAACTTCCCTGAAACGGAGCGTCTCTATTATTCCTAGTTACAGTGGTTATGATGCAGTTGTCAAAGACATTTAATTTTAGAGAATAAGATTAATATAAATGTATATTTGTCAAGAATAATAATATATATTGCACGGTTATTTCCGAAATCCGTTTTAATAATAAAATTGTGTGGTGTATACAAAGATATGCATTATTTTCAAAGCATATATGAGGGTTGACAAAGATACGTTAATTTACAATAGTTTGTCTTCTTCTATGGCCCATATTAAAACAAATATTTTTCCTGTGAAGTCGGTTATCTGCTGTTATTGTAAAAACTTTCTAACGGCAAAATTCCTACGCGTTTGCCGCAAAACAAACAACGTCCGTGTCTTTCTGACGTTCCTCTTTCTTGCCAAAACTATCTGCATTCATTCATCATCAATTATTGTTTTTGTATCCTCGCATCCTTGGAGGTTTCCTAATCCGGTTTCCCTCGATTCTCACACGTTTTCACACGGTTATTTGACCATCCTAAAGGTGCTTTTATGGGCTCAATATAATAAAGGTGTCCTTAGAAACCCTCAAATAGTTCAGTCATTTATTAGTTATTCCGTCGAAAGTTTAGTTTACAACTCTCCCTCAGTCTTCTGTGTCCGTCACGTTTCATCCAGGTTATCCATTGTGAGTTGGATTCATTGAGTGTTTATTTTAAATTATTTGATGTGGCCATGATACTGCATCATTGGCTTTCTCACGTCCAGAATGAATATAAAGAAAAAATGTTAGGAACATAGCTTTTTGAGAATAAAGAAATAGCCTCATATTCAATGGACTTTAGAATATGTGATTATAAAATATTTTTATAAAGAGTGATATAATGCCAAAAGTTTTGACAAATAGAAGTAACTCCTGTGTCGGAAGTTTTTTGATGTTTACATTATTCAGACATTCATTTACATCACAATGACAATAATTGATCAACATCTGAAAACTGTTTTTGTACTAAATAATTATAAGCAATAATTAGTCGCCTGAAATATCAACACAAATTAAACAAATCTCCCAAGTAAAAATAAATGCAGCCAACGGGAATTGAACCCATACCTTCTGATGTCCGGTCAGGTGCTATGAAACCACTGAGCTATGTCGGCTTATTTCCAACCCGCCATTTGATTCAATATGTACTAGTACCTACCTCAATCAACAATTACTGCTTATTATATTTTTTCAAACTGTAAACAACCAATTTGTATTGATATTTCAGGCGACTAATTATTGCTTATAATTATTTGTTATCCTTTATGCAATGCACAAAACCTTGTCTTATAAACATTAGTTTATCATTAAAAAATAATAATATTTTTGTAATGCAATTTTATTGATAAATCTTCATATATATGTAAATAAATTAAAATTGTTATTACTTTATAACTGTCCCATTATACATTATTGTTTTGTTTTACTGTTCTTATATATTTAATGTCACCCAGAGCCGGCCCTGTGCGGGCGCAATTGGAGCAGTCCGCTCCGCCCGCCGAATTGTTAAGGCGTTGATAATACCTAACACCTAGCAGTCCTAATACATCACCCTCGAGATTATTTTTCTTAAAAACGGCGCTACACAAAAATACAAATCATCGGATCCTGGTGAGAGAGGTCTATTCAGAATTGAAACTTGGGTCGAAAAAATGCCGAGAATTTTCCTTCCTCTACCGTAGGTACCTAATATTTTGAGGCACGTAGGTGCCTCAAAATATTTCCCAATGGGTTGTTTATCATTTGATGTATAAATATCATCATCCCCTTCAAGGCCAGCTTCTTTGCATTTATAGATGCACAGCATTCAATTTAGTTTCTTTAACATTTTAACTACTTTTTTTTATTTATTAAAGGAAAAAGTACATATAAGTCATAGGGTTTACAATTTACAGTGACAATATTTAATACTACTCTTCCAGAGAAGCATTAGCTTGTGGTTGGAAGAGGATTGTACATTAAATTATTGTCGATATAGGTACATATAGAATCAAGAGAAGTTGGAAAAAAAATATTGTAAGTAAAATGTACTAGTAGTAGCTATAATATATAAATAAAAATATGATGTTATTAGTTTCTGGGATAAAGATCATTATTATTATTAGTTTTTTATTAATATGCATACTAAATTTGGAGAAGAAGTTGCTTCTTAAGTAGAATATTTACCATTCATTTTTTTGATAATTTATCTTTAAAATATTTTTTCAAAATGCTCAAAGCTTGGCTTTTGTCGTTTATGATTCAGATTTCCCCAGGGAGTTGATTGAAAAGGGTTCTTCCTTGGTATGTATAGTAATTTTATGCAAAGGAAGTGTTTAAGGTTAAACGCAACGCTCGTTGTATTCTACGTGTTCACAGATGGCGTTAATTAATTAATTTGGTTTAAATACGCTTTTGCAAGGTATTGCTTTGCAATATTAAGACAAATCATTTGTTTGCGCCCGTATATACGCAATATGAATATGAATAAATAGTTTTGTCCATATAAAAAACTCAATTCTATCGAGAAAGGCATACAAATACAATATTGGATTGAATCATCGGTAAAATATTGTATTTGTGTGCCTTTCTCGAAAGAATTAAGTCTTTAAACGAACAAAACTATTGATTCATATTCATATTGCGTATATACGGGCGCAAACAAATGATTTGTCTTAATATTGTAAAGCAATACCTTGCAAAAGCGTATTTAAACAAAATTAATTAATTAACGCCATCTGTGAACACGTAGAATACAACGGGCGTTGCGTTTAACCTTAATTTTGGACATGGAAAAATGTATTTAAGTCTTCTATTGGAAGGAGGTTAGTTTTATATGCGGATCCCCAACTAATGATGGCATATTGTAAAGTTGATTGAACCAAAGCATAGTATATTAAATACAGGTTTTTTTTAATGTCTATTTCGCCTAAGTATTATTCTCATTGCTACGATTTGAAGACTTTACAACTAATTTCGTTTTCTATTCATATAGAATAAAATACAAAATTTATAAATAAATTATATTTGAACAATTCATTCTTCAAACGTTTCTTGGAAACATACTGTTAAAGATAATATACTTCCTGCCTCGCTTTACATCCCTTGATAAATTACTAACTATTAGAAAAGGCAGGCTAAGAACCAACGCAAAAACAGGATTAACTTCGACGATTATGTGCTCACCTGTAACAACGGTAATTAGTGGTAATACTCGGCAGTTGCTCTCTGTAAGGTTTTTTTTCTCCCTAAATGAGGGTGGCAGTAAATTTAATCTCTGCACGTGTGTCTGCCCGTGTCTTTCTACTTAGCTAGTGCATTGTTCTCGATGTACAGCCTTGTTGGGAGGAAGATAAATAGTACAATAAATTCAAAACAGGCAAAAAATACCGCAACAGGGTTGGAATAAATTATTATTATAGGTAATATATTTTTTCAATAACTGTACAACTACATTCAAAATTTAAATCAACCTTGTAAAATTTCATTACCTATAAAAAATACTGATTTGTTATACAGGGTTTTCCAATAAGAGGTGTTATTTTGAATAGCCCGCTATTTCGGTAGATGTTACTTTTGAAGCTGTCATTTTTTGACATTTGACAAGTAGAAACTACGTCATTAATAAATATGGAACGATACACGCTTCAACAACGCATTAAAACTATTAAAATTCACTTGAGTGAATCAAATGCAAATCATCTTGAGTGATGAGGCCCATTTCCACTTCGGTGGCTTCGTCAACAAGCAAAATTGTCGCATCTGGGGCTCGGAAAACCCAAGAGTTATTGTTGAAAAGCCTCTCTATCTTCAACGTGTGACTGATCGGTGCGGTTTATGGTCCGACAGAGTCATTGGACCTTACTTTTTCGAAAATGAGGCTGGAGAAACAGTTACGGTGAATAGATTGCGCTATCGAGAGATGATTAATGATGGTATTGATCTGGACAGCGTTTATTTTCAACAGGACAACGTTTACGTTTACTTTCAACAGGACGGCGCTACGTGCCATACAAGCAATGAAACCGTTGATCTTTTACGATTGAATATCAAAATAACACCTCTTATTGGTACTTTTTTCATTTGAATTTTGTAAACACAGTTTTGTATTCGAAATTTAAGTCTCGATTTCTTGTGTTCTTCTTTATTCTGTGATTTTTTTATTATCAATATCACAACACGCAGACTGACTAACCATCATGCCGTTTCCTCGCAGGGGTAGGCAGAGAGGACGAACCGACAAACAACTTGGTCTTGGCACACACTCCTTGCCTCATTCACACTCATACATCGTCTTACATACACTTATCTATTATTCTGACTCTTGACATGGCCCGACTCAAGTATCTGATTCACTTGGTGCAATGTCTTCCTCGGGCGTCCCCGGCTTCTGCTACCATTCACATTTGCATCATATATTTTTCTTGCACACATTGTTATTCTAATGTTATAAATCGGAAAACGGAGATCGAAGTCAAAAAATCCCGACTCAAGCCAAATTAGCTAGATAGTAAAAACTCGTAAGAAGAGTTTTAATATTTAGAAGGATTTATCCACGTTTATGTAAATCAATTTAAATTTATAAGTGATTTTTTTTCGTTTTAGTCGTTGCTATACAGTTTTCTTTGTTGGGTAAACGAAACGCGCGTTATAATCTACGCGTTTATGGGTGGCGTTGATTTAATTACTTTATGAAAATAATTTTTTTGCAAGTTACGCTTTGTAATTTTAAGAAATATTATTTGTTATGATAATATGAATACGAATAGTTTTGTCAGTATAAAAACTGAATTCTTTCAAGGAAGGCATACAAATGTAATAATGGATTGAATCACTAATATAATTAATTGATCTTGCCGTATAATTTTTATTTTTGTTAAAAATAAAGCAAATATGTCCCAGCCCTGTTTGAACTTCCTAGGAGCACAGAAGGTAGAAGATTAAGCTATTGTTGTTACGGAATTCCCATGCGTTTGTGCTAATATTTGCCAATGCGCCATTACACCTGAAGATACACTGTATTAGTATTTACGGCCTTTACCTCCACCCGTGTCTGCATTCCTGGTAGACCCTTTACACTTTACATAAAGGCAATTAAAAACTGAGATTTAAATAATTAAATCTCTGGCAAATTTTGCTCATTAGTAAAAAAATGCATATCATGTTGGAATGTATTTGAAAAGGATCGTTAGATTTAATACCATTTAGAAAAATCGAGCAAAAAGTGATTAATTCGTGAGTGGCATACTTAAGGCAATGCACTACGTCGTGTAGTATTTTAAATTGAGCCGCTATCAATAACAACCCTTAAGTAGATGGCGATATGGTTTAAATTCCCGCTTAACACCATCCGCCTGTTTTGATTTATGCAAGAAAAAAACATGGCCAAAAAGTGACTTTTATTTTATTTTGTGGATGTTCAGGAATAAATATTATGTTTTTTTCGATCATTTTATAAATAACTTAATTTGCCACATTATAAAATAAAATCATAACCGAAAATGGGTTTGTAAGTAGGAGATTTTGAACTTTAAAACAGTTTTCATAGGCCTTATACATTATTTTTTTCTGGGCTTATAAAAAGACTTATCTAAAAAATACTCGATTATTTCAAAGGGCAAGATGTATTCTACTCGCACATGATTACATGATTTTGCATTACTACGTATGGCATCGCCTTAAATAAATATTTTTAGTTAATTAATTAATTTACTGGACAATTTTTATAGCGCCGCTTTTGTGAGATATCACCTCAGGGGCGCTTTACAGTTGATGCAGGTATTACAAAAAAATATAATTATTACAAAAATAAAGTGAAGTTCAGTTAAGTAAAATGAAGAACAGGAACATGTGACACGAAGATAGAAGATGGAGACTCTGCAGCAAGAATCCTAAGTGGTGAAGAAACTGGACCAGCTGCTGCAGCGAGAGAGTGCACCGCGTCTACCAACAGTGCCAGCACGAGGTTCGTCATCCGTCGAGGTATGTGTCTGCTGCTAATAAAGCGCTGACACCAAATCCTCACGTAGATACCAGACCTTGGGAGCACCGCTGAGACGTTCAACCAAGATTAAACGGAACCAAAAACCACGACCTCCATGGCAGTCAGATCAATTCTTAGCTCGGAGGTGGTTGGGTTCCATGCGGGCAAATTGCACCAAAAATAAATATTTCAAATGAACAAAGTATTGTAAATAACATGTAATTTTTTGCAGAAATATCGTTCCGAAATGGGAGACAATCTTCATGATCATTCAGGAACGATAAGTTGCTTAATAACTGTAACTATCTTCAGTAATCAGAACTGGATAGTCAGTACCTACTTCCTACCTTTTAATTTCCTATTATATCACCCCAACGCTTCACAAACTTCCCCAAATGGTATTGTCTATTATTATTACTAGGTTCCCCATGTGTTAATTAGACGCAGTCGCGTTCTTGTCACCGATATTGTGCATTTGACTGACAGTCGCTCAGTGAAATTGGTGCATTTGAACCGTAATATTATGCATCAGGTAGGTAGGAATCAAATAAGTTGTTGAAGCCGCAGCTAATGATTGGTCACGTCCGTACTCTTTTGTCATCAATCATTTTCCATTCCGCGAAGCGCCGCACTGATAGGATGATGACAGATCTGATTGCGTAATGCCACGTTTATCTCATTGAACATCAGCCATTGGGCCCTGTTCTGGCGCCAGGTTTCCTGTTGTCTTCTGTTGTCCTAATATCAGGGAGTGATATTGGTAAAATTACAGTGGCTTTCATAAAACCCTACGATCCCTAAGCTAAGTTAAAATGTAATTTTAGAGGAAATTACATTGACACAGCGGTTTTTATTCGTTAGTATTACCCTTGTCTTCCAGGGGGTCTAGCATAGTGAAATCGATAACTTTACAATATCGGAACAATAGGTGTAACTACCGATGATTTTATACCGATTTACCAAGTACGATCGCACTACTGATATCCAGACCGATGATGAAAACGCAATAAATCAGCAGAACCAGATATACGCTTGCAAAACTGGCACGACTTTCTATGAATTGACATTCCTAAACGTCAGACGGCTTCGGAAATGTTAAAAATACTAATAAATTGACAATTTCGAATTGAAATATTAACTTTAATATACACTGTCAGTCCGTATGTACTTTTTAATACTAAAAAGGGAGTTAATTAGTTCATGAGGTCATGAACTAATTAACTCCCTTAATGATTTATTACTTTTTTATCTTATTTGTATTTGTCACTGTTCTTATTTCTCTCTTATATATCATGTAATATGGCAGACTGGGATTTCACTACCTTCCTAGTTTTGCTGGATTAAAAACTTAAATAAAATAAATCAGTCATAACACTCACAACTAACAACATTTGGTTCGCCAAGTTGGAACGGAATAAATTGATGAATTAATTGAGTCCGAGTGATGGACCATGTATACGATTTCTTTCAGTTCTAAGAGCTTAGTTAGTTCACCCCCATTCATTAATAAGCCATTATTTTGCAGAACAAACGACACTATCCAAATAGTTGTGAACATTGACAGTTTATCCGACACCTTGGAGGCCGCACTAAAAATAGCTGCTTTTGTCACCATATTCTGACCGTGCTCGCAAATATCACTAAATTACATTGGGCTTTATCGATCTCCGTGCTATACCTCCTGGTCTTCCGGCCATCTTAAAGACCTTCCTCCACAAATAACATTCTAGATCAGATTTGCGTATAATCCTAAACCTAAATAGATTAAGTATATATAAAATACTGTCATAAAATGAAAGAAACTGATCTTTGTCATGAAATCTAAGAATTCCACAAACGACGCATGAAATCATTTCGACTACCCATATAAAGTACTGTGACGATATTACAAGATACTGGTTTACACTAAATACAAAAAATATACCTACAATATGATGCCTTGTATATTATAGGTGGGTATGTATTATCTATGAGTAATTATAATTTCAATACCATTTACAGGATTCAGGAATAAGCAATTTGATTCTTAAAACGTAAGTTATGACTGTGATACATTTTCTAAGGTCATTAATTAGTCTTAATTCGTTTTAATATGAGTCAAACCGACTCACAAAATTGACGAAGCTCTTAATAAGTTATATCGTTCTACTGAGTTGTAATATTTCTTAAAAAACATTTATTCACCTTGCTTACGTTTCAAACAGTGAATTCGGCTTATTTAACTCGGAACCTCGAAAATTCTTTACTTCCTATCATTTCCTTCGTTTCCCTCGAACGATCCCATCATCATATGCTAAACTTGTAACTTTTTTTGTTTTTTTTTCCACTAATTTGGACATAAGGTTAAAAATTTTGTGTGCGCCGGTATATACGAAATATGAATAAATAGTTTTGTCCGTATAAATACTTAATTCTTCCTAAAAAGGTATACAAATACAATATTGGATTGAATCATCAATACAATATTGTATTTGTATGCCTTGCTTGAAAGAATTTAGTATTTTTACGGTCAAACCATTTATTACTATTCATACTAGCTTTTTGCCCGTTGCAGGCAACTAATGGGTAAAAATTAAGCAAGGAGTGTGGGTCTACTAAAAATTAAAAAAAAATAAATGTATATTTGGAGAAAAAATAGTGCCAAGGAGCTTAATAATCATTTTTTTACCGATCCTTTCGGGTTGTGTAGGTCAAGACGCGTAATTTGATACCCATATCGTATGTACGGTTTTGTCACCGACATGCTACAAAAGTTGTTATTTTGGAAAAAGAATTGCTCAATTAACACGCAAAATTTAAAAAAATTTAAAAATGTAATATGTATTTTGGCATATAAATGAAACTATGAGTGTGTGACCACAAATATATTAAAATATATGTATGGATAGAAAGAAATGGATATTTTGAGAAAAAATTACTATTCATATTGCATATGCACGGCTGCAAACAAATAATAATCAGTTTTAAAACATAACTTGCAAAAAGCGTATTATAATAAAATAATTACATTAATGCCATCTATGAACGCGTACATTATTACGTACGTCACGTTTACCTTTAAATGAAAACCTGTTATTGGTTTAGTTTTCATATATTTTTACTATACTTCATGAATATGTTTTTGAAAGAATCTTTAGTTCAGTTGAATTACACGTGTCGCCCGCTTTTCTCTACTTCAGCAGTTTGATAATGCTTTAAGGCCGCGTAGTAAGCGTTCAAAGATGGTCTGAAAGAGAGATATGTAAATACGAATGTTAGAGGGAGCGCGCTTATATTAAAAAAACGATAACTATTAATCGAAAATTGTGAAAATATTTAATAAAAGGCGCCTAGTTTGAAATACAGGAAAAATCTCTGGATACATGCTTTAGTTGCATTTAAAGATACACTGTGATTTTTTTCATTCCTTTAACATATTGAATATCAGAACAAAACGTGTTTTTAATAATTTTCGGAGCTTACTTTGCGATTTTTTCTTTCGAGGGAATTTCATATAATTAACGTTTCGACATAACAAATGTATTGATATTATCTCCAAAAATAACTTAAACATAAAAACTTAAAGAGTTAACGAGAAACTTGTTACAAATCGGTAGAAATTGGGTATGCGGGGGGTTAATCAGAACTAGAAACTAATTTTATTAGACATTTCTAGGTTTAATGAAATGGCCATTTTGCTGTTCGATATACCATAATATAATATTTGAGAATCGCATTAATATCTAATTAATTGAGCGGACAAACAAAACCGCGGTGACATGAGATTATTGTATTATTAAAAATAACTAATTAAAAACTCCAATGTTATTATTTTGTTAATACGCCTCTTCACAGTTGGTGCAGAGTAATTAATTTTAAGTCTATAATAAAATATATAATCAATTAATTATATAATAAAATAAATGATTTTATAATCCACCTGAGGTTTCCTGTACAAGCAAAGCCATTTTACTGTTAGATATTTCCCTATTTTACGACGGCGATATATGTATTACTTATTACCTTATATACTCAATCAGTTGTTTCGACTATTTTACACAACAAGCGGTTTACGGTCGCCGTATTTAATATCCTCAGTAATTTATAGAACAAGTATCACATTTTACTACCATTTTCAGGTCTCATGACATTGCCGTTGTATATTCTGTTAAACGTTGTATCATAATAACTAGGAAACAACTCCCTTCATACTGAAGACCAAACTCTTCTAAATGTAAAAAAGATCCAATTAAAGACCTAAAATATAAATCGCAACATAATCTATGCTACCCTAATTCCAGACTCTTGATTTTCCGAAAATTGCCCTTTGGACAGTTGGCCCCCGACGACTGTTCCCCCGGAGAGTTGATCCCCCCACGGGCATATCTCTAGGACACTTGATCCCCTAAAGTATTATTTCTGCTCTATGTCCTCATTAGTAAAATACGGAGAAATGCAAGCCGGGAATAAAAAGTGTAGCAGCATCTTGTTATTTTAGTGCTGTTCTCTTTTTGAATTTGGTTTAAAACATACGATTTTTTAGCACATTGTAAACGTCAAACTTTCGGTCGTATGTTATTGTTTACATGCGGTGTCCATGGATAAGGGCTAATCACAAATATTCAATGTTGCCACACTTGCTCTCGGAAAGCTCACATCGAATTTAGCGGGTAAGTTTCAACCTCACACTAAGGACTTTTAATAGGTATGTATTTTGTTAAGTTGGGCTATGGCATCCCAAAATAGGGTATATTGTAGGTCTGAAGGGAGTAGAGAGGGGAAATAGATGGGGAGAGGAAGGTTAGGAAGTACTTAGCGATTCAGATCTGGTAATGCAACTCGAACTTCTACAACTATTACGAATTTAAGTAGATCTATAACAGAGGAATGTAATGAGGATATTGTGTCAATTTATTGGCAGCAGACACATACCTGGGCGGATGACGAACCTCGTGCAGGCACTGTTGGTGGACGCGGTTGACTCTCTCGCTGCAGCAGCTTGTCCAGTTTCTTCATCATCTAGGATTCTTGCTGCAGAGTCTCCATCTTCTATATTCGTCGAACGTCACAGCGGTGCTGCCAAGGTCTGGTATCTATGTGAGGATATGGTGTCAGCGTTTTATTAGCAGCAGACACATACTTGGACGGATGACAAACCTCGTGCTGGCACTGTTGATGGACTCTCTCGCTGCAGCAGCTGGTCCAGTTTCTTCACCACTTAGGATTCTTGCTGCAGATTCTCCATCTTCTATCTTCGTGTCACCTGTTCCTGTTCTTCATTTTACTTACCTTAACTTCACTTTAGTTACAAATTGTTCAATATTATTATTATATTAGGTATTTGACTGTAACACTGAGCCCACTTTGTATTGAACTAATGCAGACCAGTGGTACTCGCATAAAATATGCATTCAACAATGCATTTAGCATTTAGGTATGACCTGGTTCCAATTGCAATCGTCATCAATGCACTGTTGAACTCAATTGGATAATAATTTCATTGGAATGGACTGAAATGCATCACGTTTCAATGCGAAAATTGCTTTCAAACTTACGCGACAGACGCTACAATAATGCGTTCTCAGAGCAATGAATGCGTGAGGCGATAGCGTCATCTTGAAGGTGTTTTATTCAGATTATAATCATATTAAGATGATGTGGTCTTCCGAGAATCAAGGAAAAGAGAAGTAACTAAAATATTAACCGATTAGAGTACATGCCTGGGCGCGCGACGGAATTTGAAGTGTGCCCGGAGAAAAATGCCTATTACTAATTTATTAAGAACCTCTTCAAATTATTGATAATATCGGTTAAAAACTGGATTGCGGGCCTTAAGGCGAAGCTTAATGCTAAATCACTATTTTGATTAATCTTTATAACGAATTGGTGTACATTATGAATACCAAAAAATATGCTTGAGATAAATTGAAGGTTTTCCTATCGTTTTGCTTGAGTAGAATACAACTAAAAAAATAAATTACTCAAAAAATATAAATGCCAACTACAAAACAAAAATATTTTTTAAATAGAAATGTATGAACGCGTAAAGGAAACAACTTTACGCGTCACTGTCATCGAGCAACGACAGTTTACAGTAGCGATTGTTGTTGATTTGTGTGTTGTTTTACCCAAAGCGTATCAATGAAGTTTACTTAGCGACAGCACCGAGATCTCAAATTGGCTGTCATAGTTTGGCAGTTAAAATATATTACGTCGTAGACAAAATAGAATTGAGTGACAGCGGTTTCAATTACCTTAATATGTTGACTTAATGAATCTTATAAGGTTAAAAATTAAATTGCCATACAAATAAGACAATATTAATGTTCAACTTCAAGGGGGCTCGGTAGCCGTGTGAGTAGGACGCTCGGCTAGCAATTATACGGTTCAAGTTCGATTCTCACAGTGGGTACACAGGTCACAGACAGTGGCACAAGGTACTCGTATGTCGAGCAAAAAGGTTCCTTCCCTATACACACTTTTACCCACCTCCTCCACGCCTCCCCATCAAAATTGATGTTCGATTACCCACTTCTATATTTCCTATGCATTGTACATAATTCCGTAATTCTTTTAGCAATTTTTTAAACCCTGCGCACGGAGAAAAATGAGTTGCTAATTAATTAAGAATTACTTAAAATTATTGGAAATCCGGTTATAAACGGAATTGATTAATTTAACGAATGAATTGACAGGTTTTCTGATAAAATTTTAATAAATTACGAATATACCTATTATCACGATTTCGGAACACGCGTTTATGAAAATCCGAAAGTTTTCGAATTTCGTCATGATAAATTAACATTTGATATCGAGCGATTAATAAGGACGGGTTGTTTCGGAGAATTTGAACAATTCATCAAATTTCAATGTTCATTTTCAGATTCTGTGAAAGTCCTATCCAAGTTCTGTTATTATATCATTGTAGGCTAGTTGTTTGACAAAACTGAAATAAAAACGGAACTTGAAAAAATCTTTCACAGAACTTGAAAATGAACGTTGAAATTTGATGAATTGTTCAAATTCTCCGAAACAACCCGTCCTAAGTATGTACTTAATCGCCTTATGAATTATTCTCACGCAAGCAGTTTTCCAATTTTGAAAATGACACTTAAATTCATATCAAATTTGAGTTCATTGACCGAGAATAATTTGATAAGCAGGAATATGTTACGCAGCGACAACAGAAATTATTACATTCGAAGATATTAAAAGTGTCTATTTAATAGAACGTCGGCCATTTTACGTAGGTATTTTGTTTGAATAAAGTTTTTATCGGAATTTATCTAATCAACGACTCTTTAAAGTAACAACTAAGTAAGAACAACAAAAATGACTGTGATCTATAACGAATGGATACCAAGCTTTAGTACTCATATATACTGGAACTAATAAAGAAAACAAGTAAATTCATTCAAAAAACGAATGTGTCGGAATACTTCAATCCAAAACACATCACCATCAACAATATCACATCTGCGCACGCGCCGGTCTGACCCCGTCACTCTTTCAGACAACACATTCTATGTACATTAAAAGCTACAAATGTTCTGTAAATGCGTAAATAACATACAATGAGACATATAGATAAGAACCCGCATAACTCTCGTCTGCAGTATTAACACACCAGAAGCATGACAAGTAGAATATATTAATACCTAAATTATCACAAAGTGCAGTTAGGATTTCATAAATGCGGACACCGCCGGTAACAAGTGCAATGAGAGTAATTTCCGGCAGCTAAACAAGGGTAATTTCAGAACGCCTACATGTAATAAAACTCTCCGTTTAAAGAGGATACCACAAGGATCTGTTTAATGTCTCGTCCTGTTTGCAGATGCAGTAGATGCTCGTGATGCGTGATAATTGATTTCTTTCGTAACCCGATTTTAGAACCTACTTACTAATTCAAAACATAATTTTAGAAAAGTTTCAAATTCTGGGAAGCTTCAATAGCAGATAATTATCATAACAAAAATCTGGTTATAATTGTGTAAAGCAGCAAAATCTCTAGAATGGTAAGCACTAGAGAAGTTTTGCTCAAGAAATTTGTACAAAAGATTAGGATAAAGCAAGTGCTTTCAGCTGCCAAAGACATTATAAAGACTAGCGTAGACCCATAAAATTTAATTGATCATTGCCTTTCAGAAGAATAAATTTATCTATCGAATGTTATTTACAACATCTGTCTGCATCTGACACACATATTTAAACAAAATAAATATAAATAAAATCATTTTGGTGTTTAATTTAACCCTTGTCTCATATGAATTATGCCAATCAGTTGCAATTTTGATAATTTACAGTTCATTGGGCATCAATCATTAAAAGCATTACGCAAGAATACAATTTCAAACCAAGCACACATGCACCGACAGCCGAAATTAGTACGATTAATTATATAAAACGTGAATAGTTTAAGCATGACTCTAAGGGAATAAATTTACAATCGAACTTGTCATGGGAATAAACTAAAAAAATAACAGTTATATAATTTTTAATAACTAAGCCAAACAACTAGGTCTTAACACACAGCCCTTGCTTTAGTCACAATTAAACGTCATCTTATACACACATTTCTATTATTATGACTCTTGACGTGGCCCGACTCAAGTATTTGGGTATCTTGCCTTGCCATGTCTACCTCAGACGTGCCGACATATTCTACCTTCTTACACTCCTTCGTTCATTCGCTCTACATGCCCAAACCATCTAAGTGTCTCTTTTTTTAATCTATAGTCTCTCATTCTTTGCAAACCTCCACCCTTTAGGTAAATCGTTTTTCGGTGACAAATACGATTGTCTCAGAATCGAAATGTTTGGAAAGATTTTTAACAATTTAAATGTTATAATACTGTTCAATCGAAACGTTCCATTAGTGTTCAATCGAAATGTTCCGATAGTGTTCAATCGAAATGTTCCAATAGTGTTCAATCAAAATGTTCCGCTAGTGTTGAATCGAAATGTTCCAATAGTGTTCAATTGAAATGCTGCAATAGTGTACAATTGAAATTTTACGGCTGAATTTTAATTGATGCTTGATACAATTGATAATTTCTTACTCGATATTAAGATTATACCCACGATTATTGCAAACTGGCGTACATAAGAATACATTAACCGTCTTACAGTCTGACTAAAAAACGTGGTGTAAATATTACGCGGCGCGTAACGTCAGAACAGTGAAAGACTATTATTAACATGGCGTTTCTTTGGTTAAAACGGTGTTAAACCAGGATCGAAACCGGCTTTACCACACCAAAGTTGAACGGGCGTATAAGAATCAATTAGTAAGACGGTTAGTAATTAGATTCTTACACGCACTTTTAACTTTGATGTGGTAAAGCTGGCCTTTAGCCTTGATCGTTTTTATCAAACAAACGCCATGGTATTAAGTTAAGTTTTTCACTGGTATGATTTGAGATATTTACGGCCAAAAGTATTATATTGATTTGTTTGCTTGGTATTATGCCGTGTTGCGCTACTTTCTCCTTTGACCAACGTTTCGGACAGCATTGCAGTATCCACCATTAGGGCAGATGTGTAATCTTAAGTTTTTCACTATTTTGACCTTACACGCCGGGTAATATTTACACCAAGTTTATAGTAAGGCTACTAATCTTTCAGTTATGTCGTTTAAAATTCGTAAAAATTATAATGACTAGAAGCTCCCGTTAATGTCGCAATTATCCGATGTTGAGGAGTGCATAAATTACCCAAAAAGAACAAGTTTCTGAGAAGAAGTGTCTAAAGCATGCGTCCATCTGCCAACCGCCAACATAACACTAATTATCATAATATGAGTTTTGACAAGTAGGTACCGTAACATGGGGAGACCATAATCCAATTTTCTGCTTTGTAAGTAAATAACTTCCTTTAAACCTTTGTTTCGGAAAACTTTACGTCATATTTACCGTACATAACGTGTATATATTAATCAAAATATTAACGTGTTGACATTGATATGCAATTTTTATAAGCTTCTTTTTACAATGATAAGCTAAAACATTTTTTAAATTTTTTTTTAATTTTTATTTTTTTTTATTTTTATATTCAATAATATTGTTATTACAGTTTGATAATGCCTTCAGAGGGCGAAACAGCTGTTACGCGTAATAACAATTACACAACAGAACTTGTTTAAAAATAAACTGTTTTTATAAATCTAAGAACAATATTATTGAATATATAAAAAATAAAAATGGAGTTCTACAAATTAAACTTGATAACAATAAAAAAGCTTATTTTAATATTCATGTAGATATATTTACAAACATAAATCGATAGGCAATGAAATACTTTACAATATAAATGACACGAAACTATTATAATCGTTGAGGAATTTATAAATTATTTTTATATTTTTCTATGCCTGAAAATGTCCAAAATACAACTTCACAATCCAATTGACAATTTGTTTGAATAAAACTAGAATTCGACTAATTTTAAACTTATTTTCGAAGCGTCGTTTTAACCACGTTACTCGAAAAAAAAACGCTACGGAGTAAAAAGAAACGAATAATTTCTGAATGATAGCGAGAATTGCGATAGCTGCTTTGACAGTTTAGCGGGTGCTTATAAGGAAGATTGAATACGATCAAAGTAGCCCCCCCGTTTGAAAAGTTGCACCGTATTACGGTGCCTAATAGTCCTGTCATCCTGTCGCGAAATTATCCATCCTGCGCCTGCGGTAAGCTGGTGAAGTAATCAGGATGGACTTTGGCGCCGGAGACTGCTGATTCTCGGTGACGCACTTCCGCCCGGTGACTGGCGCGCGGTGCACGTGATCACACGTGGTATTGCTGTTGTTTGTTAGATAGATTGGTCAATAAAAGTGTTTATGAATAAAATGCACGCCGTTTTGTACCTACTCATTCATAGATAAATGTTGGCCATAATCGTGATACTCATTTCTTTGTAATTTGGTCACCAATTATAAACCGAAGGTTTTATTTTTTAACCGTTAATCTGTCTACGTTGTGGTGCGGGGATAGCTGCCTAAATCAGAATCGCTAAAGACTTTAATAACCCGCTAATATTGTTTACAATGATCGAACAAATATATCTTAAAAAAAAACTCTTGACTCTTTGCAGAATCGGCAGGTCTGTTTGATAGATTCACTTATCTTGACATGGTGGGAATGCTGTCATTGTTCTACCGGTATTCCAATGGAAGATGCTTCGAGGTGTGCAACTTTCACTGTGCATTGATCTCTTTGGCACCGGTGCACAGTCGGGAAACACTCCAAACGTACGTCCAACATAAGTCACATGAGAACGGGTCATTTCAACGACTCGTTCTTGTGTTCAATAGCTCGGCTGTGTGATTTTCGGCTTCTGTGTTTCCTCCCTCCTACGACATGGGTATCTTCACTCCTTCCTCTTCTCAAAAAGACCTTTCAGAATATATCCCAAAAGATGACCTAGGCCCTCCGGGAAATATTTTCCACAGGGTCTCCTGTGTGGAGTTAATTGTAGAAAAACTTATATTTATATCACGTTTGTTATTAGTTTTTCTGATTAGAGCTTATTTTTAAAGTCTTGAGTCAGTTACAGCTCTTAGCTTAGGCTGGCGGCGGTCATTTCAAAAGCATGCTTCCGATGTAAATGAGAAGAAAAAAAATGGTAGAACTATCGCAAGGGAAAATAAAATAAAGGTTTATGTAATCTTTGTACATCACATGACCGTTATCTGATACTCGAAACAATTCTAAATGCCTGCTTATTCTTCCATCAAACGATTGCCAGACTTCTAAACGACCTTGTCAGAAAAAAATCAAATTCCGAGACAAGAATATTAATAATTGGCTCGTTTTCATAGCGCCACAGTTTTTTATAGTAATAAGGCTGTCGCATTAGGAGACCGATTCACAAAACACTCCCCTGGAGCAAAATCGCTACCGTAAAATCATAAATGTAGAACAAAGGAACTCGATGATAGTTTTTTTTTAACAAGTGAATTGGGTTCTTTTTTTGATTTAAACACAAATTATAATCGTATTATTTCAAAATTTTAATTTATTGTTAATTGAAAGCAAGGAAAAGAAATTGTGAAAAACTTAAAATTATTCCGAAATTATTAATCTGAATGTTTTGCTTGTCATTTTATTTATAAGGTACTTACTTAACTAGCACACACCCATAAATATTTACGGGATAGTCTGAATTCTTCAAACATCAGTTCCAATTTTGAAAATGACAATTAAAATAATTCTGTTAAAATAATATATTATAGGTACCCACTTAGGTACGTTCTTTATTACTTCTCTGAATTCTTGACAGAGTAGTTGGAAATGACAATTAAATTCAAAACATTCCGAGTACATTGAACCAAGGTTCAAATACTGACAGACAACCGAAATTAGTACGTTTGATAATTTTTGAATTTCTTTAGGGCGGGTTGTTTCGGAGAATTTGAACAATTTATCAAATTTAAATAGCAGAACTTGAAAAAATCTGTTACAGAACTTGAAAATTAACTTTTAAATTTGAAGTATTGTTCAAATTCTCCGAAACAACCCGTCCTCAGTTACGCTCATTAAAAAAAAAAATAGTAATATAAGTTCCTCCAGACAAAGCTATTTATTACAACATACGCGTGATAGCTGTCTCGCCTTTGGAAGCCTACTAATTTTAAGTCTCCTAGTTTTAAACCCTTTATTCTATTTAATTAAAACCAATCGATATTATTATATAAACAGAAATAAATATTTTTATTTGAGACACTATCCAGGTTACAAACCAATTCTTTAGAACTTTGTAATCATTACGGGAAATGTTGGTTGCAAGATAAGATCGTTAATTTTGAATCTGAAATATGTATTAGATTGACAAAAACACTCTAATAATTAGGTCCCAATGGCCGAGTGGTTAGAAGCGTTGTCCCGGTAATACAGAGATCCTGGGTTCGATTCCCAGTTGAGACCGTTACCTTATTTTATTTTCTGTGTCTTGTTCTGTTTTATGTTTATTAGTATTATTTTTTTCTTCAATGATAAACTGAATGTCTTCCGAACGGTTCTCTCGAATCCTTATGATTAATCAATTCTAATGAGTTCGTGTTGATGATCAGCGATCACCGTGTTCTGTAGACCACCCGGCTCCCGGCACCTTCATCCTGCCCTTCCCCTTGCCAATCTCCTGCCAGCCTACCGAAGGCCGCTGTTTAGCATAAGTCCTCTCTCGCCCAGTCCCACGTTATAAATACAAGCGCAAGTCCACTATTACTATAGTGAGCGTATTATTCGCAGTTGAGACACCTCAAAACGTCGGCACCGGGACCAACAAAGGTCTGGGACCACCTCTGAGGTAAAAAATCCGAATAAAAAACTTCTTGTCCGGTGATTAGAGCCTGCTCGCTTGATACAATGGGAAAAAACCTCACAAATAAATCTCACTGACAAAGGAAATCAGGTGAAACGAACAAAAAAAATGATCACCTAATAAGCAAATATTTCGCGGATTAGTTCGACCTTGTTATATTATGATTATCCATCCTTCTATTGCCGTTTTTAGGCGAGTTCTAAGAGCAACGTTTATTTAATCTAAAACACCTTTATTTTGTTTATGTCTTTTATCTCATCCTTTTGCGGCCTCAGGTAAAAAGATAAAATTTAACACCCATGACGACGTGTAAATATGAATAACAATAATTTTTGCCTATGACTGAAATAATTTAATTTACATAATTATTAACAGAAATTGTAGATTCAATCATCTCTGGGGATGCTGTACAGAAAGTATTGGATAAAAGAGTAGTTAATATTTTATTATTTGCAGTATTTGATAGAAATAAACACGATGTAAATTACAATAATTTTACAGAAATGAATTTATTGTATTTTGACTAGTTAATCCGGCTCGAAGGACCGAATAATGTGCTAATCAATTTTTGTGCACTAATCAATATTTTCAACCTTTTAAATTGACACAATTTCTTGGGATAGCTGGTTGACACACTGAGATCACATGTATACTTTCCTGGTTATCTTAGCAGATACACACCGAGGATCACTGTACGTGTACACTGCACAGGTTGTCTTAATAGAGTCACGAGGTATTAATAAAATTTTGCAGGTAAGTAAACCATACTGTCATATAAGGACAGGTAATTGGGTAAGGGAATGCAGGGTGAGGGAATGGGAAAATGTAATTTTACAGATATTTTCTTGACGTCCAATCACAAAATTATATAAATTATTTTTAACGAATAGTATAGTTAAATAGGTAGGAATATTAGTATTAAATTAAAACTAGTGGACTCGTGAAAATCACGGGAAATTATAATTGTATGACTTATCAAGATTTACCCTAAGAAATTTAAAAAATAAATGCACATTTCAAAAAGAGTAATAAAATAATTTTCTTGTAAAAAAATTATATTTCATATAATTATGTATTTTATAGCTTGTCTGAATTCTTGACATATCGATTTTTTTCAACTGTGAAACCGCATAAGAGTTCCAACTGCTCTCGACAGTCTGGAGCCAGTGAGACTATGGCATCCCCATGTTGTGAGGCTGACGGTAATGGAGAGAGGAAGGAGACGTGGAAGAGGAAGGTGGGGAAGTACCTGGCTATTCAGATTTGGTCACCAAACACGGCAAAAATCCATTTCGATATAAGAACGATACTGAAAGTATCTTCCACTCATGATCAGTTCCAATTTTGTAAAAGACAGTGCATGTTATATTAAAGGTAGGTAATAATAATGACACCCAAATTCAAAACAATTCGAGTACATTGAATTAGAGTTACAATCACAGACAGACCCACACCGAAACTAGTATTTTTGAAAATGATTGATATATTTTTTAAAGTAATAAATTACGAGAAACGCGCCGTTTCAGACGGGTACATTTGATTAACCTTCGTGATGACCTGGTTGTCACCTGGAAACAATTTCGGCAATTTTGGTTCGCGTGTATATTTTCATTAGTTAGCGTCTGAAGAACCGCCAGACAAGACATGTCACCCAAAACTGCAGCAAGTAAAGGTGCAAAGTGAATACGTATTTACGTATCTAAGTTGTTTTTTTTTAATTTGTGTTGAATTTTCATAGTTAGGTGCCAATATTATATGTGAAACACAAGTACCTACTTACCTAAGTGTTCATGCAAAATTACTTTATTTTTTATAATTATTATAATTCTGTCTTTAGGTTTTGTGAAGTTGAGTAAATTGAAACAATCGGTGAAATAATTTCTGAATTACCTAAGCTTATGTAAGAAGGTTACTTCTCATCAAATAAACTAATTTCGGTTAGTGATTGTAACTCTGGTTTAATGAATACAGATTTGGTTTGAATATAAGTATGTTTACAACATTGGATTGTGCCAAGAATACAGACAAGCGATGAAGTACCTACCTGCACTGAGAAAAATGAGTATTGATAATTTATTAAGAATCTCTTCAATTTATAGGTAATCCGGTTAAAAACTGGATTGCAAGCCGTTTGCTGATAAACTTATAGTATATTCCTGATATACCGGAATACGTGTTCATTCACCTGCATTTGCCTTTATAATAATATAATGATGAAATGAGAAAATATTAGAATTTTTACTAACACGTGTTCAGACATCGTGATAATATATTCGTATTATATTAAAAGCTTATCAGAAAGCCTATAAATCTGTTCGATTGCAAGACGAGCGTATATACAGGGTGTATCGGCACGTACCCGACAAACTTTAACCAGCTATTCCTTAGCACATTTGGAGTAAAAAATGTTATAGGGCACTTTGCTGTCCGGTAACTTTTTTTTTAATAAAAAAATTACTATTCATATTTTCACCACAAGTCACCAATGTTTTATCCTTTGTCAATGTTTGAAAACCCATCTGGCAATATTTTGTTCGAGTTTCGTTGAATAATGTACGTACGTTGGCGCGCTTTTACAATCACAACGAAATGGCACGGCACCATTCGTCTCATTTTTAACTATTATTATTTAGTGTGTACGAAAGAGGGAGAACACTTTTTGACACACTAGCTAATAACAGCTGTTGAACGCGAGAAACAATGCAAATGACAGCGACGGAGTGTGGATTTTTTATTTATTTTTTGTTTTTAATGGACAAAAAATGTTACTGGACAGCAAAGCGCCCATAACATTTTTTACTCCAAATGTGTTGAGGAATAGCTGGTTAAATATTGTCGGGTACTTGCCGATACACCCTGTATATAGTACTAGGTAATCTTGGACTACTTTTGATAGCTAGGTCATGTCGAAGCAAGTGCTTTTACGTTAGTAAGCATTTGCGATACGTTACAGTGCCAAATGAAGCCGAACAATTTCAGACCCAAAGTCTTTCTTAGGCATTCGGATTAAAATGTAAACGGATAGGCATCATTTTTGATGTTTTCTTCCATGGTTTAGAATACGTGAACCAATAGCAGAACTACCTACACATTACCCATGTAATTGCTGTAACATTTTAATGGTATGCATTTAGCTTTAATTCGATTCATGTTTACAGTTTAAACCTAACCGTCACGTAAACCAATGTTACTTACCTACTAAACCGGAGTTTAAGTGTAACCTATAAACTTACTCTGAGCAAACAAAGCATCTCGTTGTCGGTTATTATTGCTAGTACAAAGACAAAGTTTAAGTGCGGTAATTGTAATTATTATTACATAAATGCTAGTGATTGTTAACGACGTCAGGGGCGGCTGCCTACGTGGAAGTTGCTTGCGCCGGGAACTTATCATGATGATGGAATAATCGTAGTTGATTCAAAACTAAATACATAATGATGCAGTTCACAGTGCTCTGGGAAAGTGGAGTCACGTAAACGGATGTGAGAGAGAGCGGATGAGAATTTGGTGGTTCAAAGGGTGGGTAGTTGGCAGACTTAGGCAGATAAGGATCGTACTTACAGTGAGACAAGAAAGTCAGGTGCTTGACTTCGTCAGTGTAGAGCAAGAAAGATATAAGTAGTATAAAAGCCCATGTAATAGCTTTATCTCTCTCTCACATCCCAGCTCGCAACTAGATAACACGAATCCGTAATCTTTGGGCACGGTTAAATAATAAACTAAAGTACCGAGTATGATTATATTAACAGTTATAATAACACTTACTATTGCATGTTCAGAGAGAATGGCGGAGGAGTCGTTAATAATTTCAATGTGCTAACTAAGGTAGGTAACTATAACAACTACAAGAAATTGAAAGAAAGATTGGTCGCCAAAGTTATTAATAATATGGCATCTAAAAGCAGAGAATCCAGTCTCAAACGAATTAAAAGCCTACACTCTACACGATTTTTTTTCTACAGCCAGATACTAACCGAGTGGATAAATATGTTGGGCTAAAACTCTAAAACAGGTGTCGCGGGTTCATTCCTTTGCTAGCCAAGTTCTCCATTATTGCGCAAGCAATTTTTTACCCTTAAAATGATGATATCAGGAGTAATTCAAATTGTCAGGTTAGGCGTAACCCAGAAATTTTTGTCTCCCATTTTAATTAAAAATTAATTAATACGATAATTGGAATGTTAACGTTCATGTTAATGTCGAAAATTAATAATAGGGATTGTCCGGTGTTCTGTAGGGAACCCGCTTACTCAGCGCGGGTGTAAACAGTATGCCCTAAATTTTATGTTTAAATTTAATAAGAATTCAATACTTCGTTTGTGTAAAAGTACCATGAACCTATACATGATAATAACTATACTACCTACTGAACAGTGATATACTAATATGATTTCTTCTTGATAATGCGAAGCACTACAAAGTAATGCTAAATCATTTGTTTTTGGTTTGAAAATAAAATAGCTTTGAAATATTTTAAAAGCTTCAATTAAATAATGCCAGTAATACACATCTCGGCCTTTGAAATAATTGAGCGTTTTTTGGATAAGTCTTTTTATAAGCCCGGAAAAAAATAAAGTATCAGGCCTATAAAAACAGATTTAAAGTTCAAAATCTCCTAATAACGAACCCCTTTTTGGTTATGGTTTTATTATATACTGTGGCAAATTAAGTTATTTATAAAATTATCATAAATCATTTTAATATTTGTGCCTGAACTTCGCAAAATAAAATGATTTTTTCTTGCATTAATCAAAATAGGCGGATGGTGTACGGAGAAAACTAACTGATGTTCATATTATTCGTTTTTCTGTTAAAAATGGGACTGCGGGCCCATAACGAATGAATTGAAAAAGTTTGTAATAAAGTATAATAAAGTATGTAAGGGAAAATGTTGTATGCGGACGGCGGAACACTTGTTCATACAAATACTGATATTGATACTGACATTTATTTATTTATTTACGCCCTAATGGGCTTTTACAAAAGTAGTTAACAAGTAATACAGTTGTGTTACATAGTTTACAATAAATTATGATTTTTGATTAAATTAAGGTAAATTGCACTAAGGATCATAGGTATACATATAAAAACAAAAGTGTATTCACTACGGAGTTGTGAATTCATACATCTCAGTAAAATGATTAAAAAAAATCGTTTTATAACTAATACGGAATCTTTAAGCATGTCTACAATATTCCCAAATTTATTGCCAAAATGATGTAGTCTATTTATAGGTGTATGAGTTTCATAGTTGGTTTTAAAATTGTCACAGAAAAATGTAGCACTTTGCCTCGTATTTCTAGTCGGTACGTAAAATTTTATTTTGGTGAGAATTTCATGGTTGTCAATGGAATTATTAATAATTTTATTTAAAAGTACAAGGTCAGAGATGATCCACCTATCTGATAGCGTTATTAAGTTAAGTTGTTTCATCAAAAGAACATAGTTAATATTTTGAATTGGAATATTCAGTTTATTGTTTATTATTTTTTTTTTTTTTTATTGAAGCATTCCCTCATGATACCTGTTTTTTCGATATAGATATTCTAAATGACTAAAATTTTATCAGCAATTTAGTAGGCTGTCACTTTTTTAACAGGATCATTTTTCTGTGTTCAGCGGGAGTGTTAATAGCAACCAGATTCCAAATATTCCAAGACGTGGGGCATCGCGTTATTCAGAGAAATAAACTTCTTTGTTATCCTAACTGACCACAGACCATGATGCTTATTTACATTGGTAAATAAACATGTTAAAAAAACCAACATAAATAATACATACATAATTCCAATTTTCAAAATGAGCCGTGACGGACGTAAAAAAGTTGCCCCTGACATTAAGTTAATAAGCGTCGGATGGGCGATGAATTTTTTCACAAATTCTTACCTGCCTCCTTTGTCGGCAATTATTACCTTCCTATCGGTGTGGGATTTGACTTATTGCAGATTTGTTTTTGGCAAACGAGGCTCTAGATCACCCTAGGTAGCCTTAAGGCTTCCACGCTAATGCTTCGTGGCGTCCGTGCCTATGTTATATATATCCACGGCACTTAGCGATGAGGAAAAATATGCTTTTGTACAAAATAAAAAGTATATATTTCATATGTAAGGACCTCCAAGGTGTTGTGGTTAAGAAATATATTAATAAGAAGTGATTTTATGTTTGTGTCAACATCAAATCTTAGATCAGGGTAAATATAATCTAATGAACGCATATTCAAAAGTATGTCTGCAAGCGACCTAAAAAGAGCTGAAAAAGAACCAAGGAACTTTTTTGGCACATTCTGTTTAACGGATTTGTCACATTAAGATTTACATTGGCGACACCCCCGATGGCACAAATCAGTTTGTTCGTCTGTATCATAGTTATATTCTCTAGCCATTCGCACCTAACTATGTTCGTTTTGATATTAGTCAAAAATTCACATGTTGGAAAAGCTACTCTTAGTGCCAGTTGTTTCACAGTATTTTAACGATTATGTTATGACTCTTGTCATGTTATACTGTGCTAGAACATCCGTTCTGCCGTATGGCATCTTGAACAAGTCGTGATGACGACTACGGTTGGAGTTTTCAGGTATGCATAAGGGTAGGAAAGGCCGAGAAACGTAAAGAAATGGGATTGTTGCAAAGTGCCATGCTATTCAGATCTAGTTACTCAAGTTAGTTGAGGTAACTCCCAGTAATCTCCCATCGTCTCAACACGGAAAAACGAAATTATGTTCTACTCTGAACTGAAGTGAAAGTTCAACTGTAGGAAAAATAAATATACTTATCTTGTTATACCAAGCGGAAAATACTTTCAGTAGATCTCTAGTGAAGTATATCACCGTTCACAAATGAAAGTTTGCTTAATTTTTTGTATGTTTGACTAATTAACTAACAAACCATTACTCCGTTTATCTGCAAGGGTTGGCAGAGAGGATATACCATACAACACGGTCTTGGCAGTATTGGCACTAACCGCTTGCTTAATTCACATTTATACATCGTATCACACATACCCTTCCGTTATTCTGGCACTAGGCATGGCCGGACTTTATTTTTTGGTTCAGTTGATCGTGCCATGTCTACCTCGGGAGCCCCAACTTCTTATACCTTTCACATTCTAGTCACATATTTTCTGTATATGCCCAAACCATCTAAGCGTTAATTTCCTACTTTATTCATTACGCTTACATCAGCCTTGCATTCTTTGCGAATCTCTACATTTATCACACGATCATACTATGTGGTTTTACATGGGATCTCATTTCTACAGCATTTATTCTACTTTCATAATTCCTATGCCTTATCCAGTTCCATAGAGTTCCTTACTGCCATACAACATGATCGGTACCAACATTCCATTATGAACTGCCATCTTTTCTGCTTTGGACAATTTATTAGAGTGTTTAGATTGTTCAATTACCAGATTTTAAAATCCAGATATTTCTAAGTTCCTCTACGCGTCCTTCTTCCCTTCTCCAACGAAAGCCGTGCAATAGAACCACCAGATCCTGCGAGAAGGATGAAATGATAATCGGTCACAAGCCACGACCTTCGGGATCGTAATCCGATGAAGGGGCAGGCAAATAAAGCAATCACCTCGACCACTTGAAATAGAAGATACTAGGTGAGATCGCTACCGTCATCATGCGTTTCTGGTGATAGGATTATTTAAAGAAATACCATTAACATCATATTACAGTTTAGAACAATAGTTTTACAACAAAAATTAAAGCATCTGTAATTTTAATATGTTTTCTTTAGTTTTGTCTTATGTTCTTATCTGCATTCACTTTGAATCATAATGTTTACAAATGGTCATTGGTCATGGACCGTATATAAATAAATTAAGAATTATAATTACATAAGAATTAAAAAACCATTGCAGAATAAGATAATATTAATGAAACTAAACTAAACATGAAACAGAACCAGAAGCAGAAAGCAAAAACAAAGAGGTAACTCAACTGGGAATCGAACCCAGGATCTCTGTCCAACCGGGAAAACGCCTCACACCACTCGGCCATTATGACCTAATGAATTAGATCCCAATTGCCGAGTGGATTGAGTCGTTGTCACCGTAAGACAGATCCTGGGATCAACTCCCAGTTGCGACCCAGGTTTTTAATGTACCTTTTGTAATATTTTTTTTTCATTTTGGACAAATATTTTGCCCTCAAATCCAAATTTAAATTGTGTATGAAAAGGGCCGCACAGCCGTTCCCCTTAAACGTGATTAAATAACAATTTCACGTTAAATTCATATACATAGTATTTACGCGGTCACCAAAATGAAATATGTTGGAGAAATATTATACTCGAATTAGGTGAACATCTTGGGTTAGTTTTATTTTAAAATAATGTGGTGTAATTCAATTGGAATGACTTATTTAATCGGTTTTTGGGGTACATAATATTATCAGTAAAATAAGATAATATTAATAAATCTAAACAAAACATAAAACAGAACAAGTCATAGAAAATAAAAAAAGATAACTATCTTAGATAAAGGATCTTGGTCTTCCGGGACAACGTCTTTATCCAATCGACCATTGAGACCAAATTATTATACATTACAAAAGTATACAGATATAACCTTAAAAAGTTAGTAAAATGTTGTTCCAAAAAAAAATAGATTTATTTAGACTTTTAGAAAATGTCAACAGGTAAACCATAAAAATAAAAATAAGATTGTTCATTTAGCCGAGACACTATCTAGGTTAAAAAACCAATTCTTTAGATCTTTGTGATCATTCAAAAAGACAGCTGCCAAAAATATGGGAAAAATTAGTTGCAATTTAATATTGTTAATTCTGAATTTTAAATCTGAGATCGAAAAATACAGACACAGAGATAATGGGTTCGATTCCCAGTTGAGACCGTTATCTTTTATTTTCTGTGTCGTGTTTTGTTTCATGTATCGCTAAGATTAGTTAGTATCATTTTATTCCTCAATTAAAAAAGTTCAATCTCAATTAAAATAAACGAGGTAAGATTTTTTCAATGAAGCCAATCTTACATGGGTTTTATCAATGTTGCAACACCCACTAAAGCCCAATCAACCTCAAGCTCGGGGCATTTGTTCATTTTAATGGCGGCATGAGCAAACAGAAAAAGATGCACAGGAGGGATAAGAGGAATAGTGTTTGCTGAAATGATGAAAGAACTACAGGTACAGGCTGAAGTGTACACATGCATGGAAAAAAAGGACTATTGCTTATTTGTTAAGAATCTGAAATTATTATTAATTAATAATTAGTCGCCTGAAATATCAATACAAATTGAAAATATCTCCCGAGTAAAAATAAATGCCGCCGACGGGAATTGAATGACGTCCGGTCAGATGCTCTGGACCACTGAGCCACGTCGGCTGATTTCCATCACACCAAATAATTCAACATGTACTTGTACTTCAATCAACAATTACTGCTTATTATTTTTGTGTAGCTCAGTTATTCTTTGTGCTATCCATAAAACCTTGTCTTATAAACATTAGTTTATCATTAAAAAAATAATATGAAGAATTTCTTCAAATTCTCCATTGCGGAAATTCTACTCAAAAGAGATATTACGTTTCACTATTCCAATCATTCTTCAAACGTTGAATAACTTGACCAACGTTTTGAAAAAACTGAGAAATAAACTTCTAAAATATTATCATAAAGACAGTTATTAAGATTTGATTATTATTATTAAGCGATTATTATGAGCAGGCAGCATTCTACTGGTGGGCTTATATGTGATTTCAAAATAAGTTTAACGGTAATTGAGTTGTTTTAAATTTGAAATAAGTTAATCATTTCTTCTCGCCAAATAAAAATCATACAGAGCTTTAAATTGGTTTATATTAGTAGAATCAGTGGCGGATCCAGGGGGGGGGTCACGGTGGTCATGACCCCCCCCCTGGGCCCCAGCCCAGGGGGGGTCATGACTACCTAGGTCCTGGGCCCATCCAGGACCTAGGTGGACCACTAATTAAAATTGTTAAACAAAATGTTTTTATATATTTTTTGTCACAATATAAATTTTATTTAAGTACTTTCAATATTTAATTAATTTAACGGGGGTTCTAATACGGGGTTCGAACCCGCGATATCTATTGTATTTGTTTTAATTATGCTCTTTTAGGATAAATTCAGAATAGCTAGATGCAAGTTATTTATTTTAACCTTTTTTTTAAGTGTATGTATCCATAAATTGATGCATCTATTGTAGAATATATTTAAACCTAGCTGTGAGTTGTTCCATCATCATTTCTAATATTGAGATTGGTTTGTTGATTTGTTTCCAAAAAATTTATTTGTAAATAAATTTTACAAAAATTTTAGATGTGGAAATTTGATAAAGTGTATGTAAATTTGATAAAAGTACATATACCTAGTTTTGTAAAAGAACGTATTAGTTACATTTTGTTAATATACACGGTGTCCGGAAACTCGTAGTACAAGCGGGAAACTGGAGAATCTACACCACATGGGGAACCCAAAAAAACATAAAGTTTTTTGATTTGAGCATTTTCACAAAAAAAAAAAAAAAACCAAAAAAAAATATTTTTCGGCTATTTTAGGGTTAAAGTTTTTTCTGGTGTTTAGGGTTGAACAACAGATGTTTTAACCCTGCAGAGCAGAAATATTTTATGATTACACCGGGTTAAATGAAGGGTGATTTCAAAATAATGCTTCAAATCCGAGTTTCTTCATTTGTTTTACTTTCAAATAGTTTTAATTAGTTGGGTACTTTGATCTTCAGTAATAATTTATAAGAATTTGATTAAAAAAAAAAAAAAAAAATCAACTTCAAACTCGATTTACTCGATAACGAAAGCTCAAATCAAAAAAAAAATACTACAAAATCGACTCCAAATGTGATGTAGATTAACCAGTTTCCCGCTTGTACTACGAGTTTCCGGACACCCTGTATATACATATTATATTTAACTTAATCAAGTTTCTTTTTATTAATATTTATATGTACCTATTAATAATTCACTTTCAGAATATTTTTGTTTGGATTGTAAATAAATAAAATCAATTCAATTTTTTAAATATTTACTTTTATTAGCGTTCCCCATAGTTTGAGGATTGTCGATAATATTGACTACGCTGCCGGCTCGACCGCTGCTGGCAAAATAGAATGGACGGTGTTCATCCACCAGGTAACAAGGTAACAAGCGTATGGAAGCATCGGCGAACGGAGATCTCGCTGGGCGCTTCTTACGTATTGCAAGCACCGCGTCATGGCAACAATATTTATTTCAAATTACTTGCCTCGTGCAAATCAGGCCAAAATATGACGGTGCAAGGCGCTCGGTTTTAAAATTTATAAAGCACAAGAATCGAAATATTTCCAGCGTTTATATTCCTCTTAAATATGGAAGTACAGTACTTACATTTATTAATAACATTTGCTGCACACGATTGGTCCTAAAGGAGTTCAAATTTTTAATTCATTCGGCCTCACTATTGAGAAGAGCACGCTGGAAGGCATTATTCTACTCTTCGATAGACTGGATAGACACTTCATACCTACAGTGAATATTACAGTGGAACGATTCAAATTCTTTACCAGGAAGCAAAGAAATAACGGTCAACAAACTGTTATTATTTGTCTATTTTGTCGTGACAAGCAAAGTGTTACAATAATAATGTCGAGTCAAATTCTGCAAATGCAGAATTCTACGGATATGGTTGGCGAGTGGAAACGTTTTAAGCAATCATTTCTTTTATATATGATGGCGAATAACTACAACGAGGAAAAGGAAATTCAAAAGGTTGCAAGATTCCTACACACAATACTATGTTGAAGACACACCTGACACCATGTTATATTGTGGTGAAATAAGAACACGATTAATAATTGTAATCTGTACTGTATTGGTTGACAATTGACATTACACAAGCCTACGCCGCCCGGGCTTGCGGAGCAAAAGACAATCTTAATGATATACCTAGTGTTACCATATCCAACAATACCTACTTTTTACTTGTATATATTACTATCAAAATTAAATTATAACTTCTTGTAACTGTAACTGACCGGACCTAAGTCCTCCATCACAACACAAGCAAGCATTTTCGGCTTTCTGTGGTGGTGGTAGGAGTTATTGTTGGGTTATTCGTAACCCGGGAATGTTTGTCTTTCTTTAAAAAAAAAAAAAAAAACTTGACCACGACTACGTGACCCCCCCCTGGCGCCAAAGCTGGATCCGCCCTTGAGTAGAATAGATGACATGTTGTGGACGTTTTTCCCATGCATCCACTACTCTATTTGCAAGGAAGTGCTTATAGGATTGGTGTTTTTTTTTAGTGTCCACGGACATTTTTTTTGTTGGTGAAGAATTTTGGATGCCAGGGCAACTATAATTTCCAGAAAAAAATTAAAGTCAAAATCAGGTCACCTCTTTCTCTTTTTTATTTTAATGGTGGTAGTCTTGGTTTCTTGAGTCCTATCTTCATATTACCGGTCTTTCAAAGCTCTTGGTATTTTGGTAAATTTTCTATGTATTATCTCTATAAGATCTAGCTTTCGCAGAATATAGACTCTACATTTGGAAAGCTTATTGCACGAGAGATCACACACATGTTTTATGAAGAGTCACACCGCAGAGAGTTCCGTTGGAAACATTATTTTGAGTCATGCGTAAATAATGTTACGATAGCGCAAACCCGTGGAAAAACTCCATCACACATTACCATCCTGATACTGCATCCTCAACGGTTGCACAGTGTAAATACGAATGTATTGCAGTAGGAACGAGGTGAAATGGGGAAGAAACGACGAAGAAACGCTCCGCCCCGCGGCTCTGGCTAATTTAAGGGCGGGCTGGTGCAAAGTGGCATTGTTTCCGTACCACCGGCATTGGCGGTGGAATCACCGCGCTGGTGGCCACCTAGAAGAGCAGAGGTTGATGGGTGACGTCGGTGTAGATCACGGCTTCTGCGGTGGGGCTATTCCGGCTCTATTAAGATATCACAGGTGGACAATACAGGGTTAATAAGAAATAAATAAATAATAATTCATAACTAACATTCACAATACATAATAGGACGTTTGTAACGGTGGAAAGTGTCCCGGATCTGATCTATAAAATTAAAAGAAAACCCAGCTCTTAAAACTGGTGTCCCAGCAAATTTCTTGAACTACAACACTCTTTTAAAGAAATATGTTTAAATTGTCTGACAGAAAGATTTTCACTGACTTGGTATTTCCATATAAAACTCTAAAAGATGCATTTGATAGACTAGAATATCTTGCATTGATAAGCTTTAGAATTTCACTACGTAATATTATAAGTCGGGATTTATTTCAGTGCAGAAATTATATATAATTATGTGTAACTTATACTTTAATTAGTTATACTTATAAAGTGAAGTGAAAGAGGAAAAGAAAAAAACAAATATAATAAATAATAGTGTAAGAAAACTTATGTGATGCTAACAATTAGTGAAATCATTTCAGGTAATATTGTTTATTTAGTTTTTAAACTTTTCCGGAATACATTATTTAATGTACCTCATAAGTTTTAGCCATCAATAACAACGTAGTGCCAAAAAATATAATTTTACGACTTGATTATAAAACATCGACTTCTCTTTACTTTTTATAAATATAATGTGTATTATATATAAGTATATAAACCATTCGGAAGAAATTGTCTAAATGATAGTGAAAACCCTATCAAAATCCTTTTCGTAGTTTAGAAGAACTAAGCGTACAAACAGAGAGACGCGGATAGCGACTTTATTTTATAATATTTAGAGATGCACAGTTTATGGTGGCATTGACACTGCGATGACTCCCAACCAAAAATTGTGTTCAAATTATATGATATTAAAGTTCAACGTTCATGAAATTATAAATCTAGTTTATAAAATTTACCGGGCGTTCCATTGAATAAATCTCCATAGCTCACGTTCAGAAATTATTATGTTTATCTACAAATTCTAGGCAGAAAAATATGTGCAAATTTCAGGATGCCATAGCTCGCCGTACGAGAGTTTCGGCAACTTACTCGTGTGCATCTTTAAACATAAAGTTTAGTGATTTCCTTCTACTGAATCATTTTATAACATTATGTTACAGATATGGAAACCAATAAAAACTAATCACCGGTGATCACCCGGTATCAATAAAAATCGGATCAACTTTCCCAGAAACGAATCATCATTCGGTAATCGCTCTTTCTTCTCGCCGTCAACATCGAAAAGATCAACTAGAACGATCACATACCACATCATTTAGCAATCACAATCACCAATTTGATCTGATTTGTCCTACTATAAACCTCCTTAAGCCTGTGTCACACGGGATGTTTTGTCCCTGCTACTTGGATAGTTATAGTATTGTTATGATCAGCTTAGTTGCTTCCTAAGCAGTGGATCGGGGTTCGACTCTCAACTTCTTTTTTTCCATTACAATTTTTTGGCAATTACATTTTATTTTATTTATGTATGCGTTGCGCTACGGCAACATGTAATAAAACATGTGAATACCGCACAAGAGACTATGCCATCCTCGAGTGGGGTATGTTGTGAGACTGAAGAAATTGGGCAGGGGAAGGAGATGGGGTAGAAGAAGAGGAAAATGAAGTTCAGATCTTGTCACCAAATACGGCTAAAGCCATTTCAAGCAACGTTTCAATTCTTAATGGTGGTCTTAGACCAGGGAGATACTGAGAGTATCACCACTCTGGAACGTACTGCAAGTAAACTATATATTATTTTAAATGAATAAATTTTTAAACAACACAAATACATCAAATAAAATGTACTGTGCATGCCTGGATTGAACCCGCGACCTTTGGATTGCTAGTCGAGAGGCTTAGCGCTTGACCACGGAGGCCGTCAACTGAATGAGTTCTGTATAAAAAAAATCTAAAATTTCTGAAAAAACGAGCTAAAAATGAACTAAACCTCGAAAAGAGCTGACTTGACAACACTGCCTAGCGTCGACTAGATTCGAAGATGTTAAATTCTAGTCGTCAGAAAAGCGCGTATTTAGCGGTAACGTGACCTTGTCACCTTGTTAAATCGCTAGTCGCCTTCTCAAGTTGTTATCAGTATTGATTGTAGAAGATTTCTAGCTACTACTTGCGGCCGTTATTACCAATCCAACTGATCAACTGTTGAGCCGAAATTTCGTCTAAGCACTCTTCAGATGCACAACTACAATCTTCCAGCGTAAATCTCGTTCGAACGTCAATCAAGCTAGAGGAACCAAACACCTGGATTAACAAAAATGTACTGCTATGCACTTTCGCTGCATTAGCTAAAGCTTTATTTTTATAAATATTTACATACGTTTGAAAAAAAAAACGAAATGTCGGTTTATATATTACAGTATTAAAAACAAAGGTTGTGTAATAATAATAGGTACAATATTAATGTAACACTGAAAGTTTTTATTTTAATGTTATTTTATTGACTATAAAAGTGGGCGGGAACACTCAACATATCAACGATAAAAATGTTTGAAAACATCCGAATCGTGCGTTATTTTACAAATCACTTGGCTGATCGAAGTCTTAAATTGATCGACCGAAAAGTTGAGAACAATGGATGTTCCTCAATTCCAGTTTACAGTAGCTCCGCGTGGCTGTCTATTGGCGGCTACACGAAGTAGCAGCGATAAAATCGTCCCGTGTGACCGAGGCTTTATCGACATCAAAACAGATCGGCGGCACGACTTCAAAGCGTGGAGTAGCATTAAAAAAGCAATTTCGCCCGTAAAACAATTATAATATTTGTTGTAATACAAACGAGGTGAGATTGGGTAATCACACGATGTTTGTTCGCCGCCTCGGACGGGACGGGGTTCCGGACGGTTGCCGATGGCGACAAAGGAAAACGCTAATAAGGATGCGTGCAGGGTTGCCACGATCATTTAATTAATCCAAACTCATTTATTATTAATCATAATTTAGACATGGTTACACTACACTTTTAGCAAGGTGTTTTTTACACATCAAACATTGGTAATTTATTTTTTAATTTTATTTTAGCCATTTGTACACCGAAGTTTACAAATGCTTAATTTAGTTTTAATTATATTCTTACATACATTATTACATTTTTATTATTGATTGCATTTTTCCTTTTATTAATATGGCTCCTACAATAATGTTCAAATCTATCAATTGGTGCAGACTCTATGGTTTCCGGCACCGCATTAGAATATTGTGTATAAGTATTTGGCCATTTTTGCTGGCCTATTTTTTATTGCACGCTCTTGTAATATGTTTTTGAATGTCCATGATGTATATAATTTTCATTGAAAATTATTTTGTTTGTTTATTATTTAATGCATAATTATCATCATGTTGAAGTTCAGCGTCTTTAATATATTAGTTATTTATGAAAATCTACTTCGCCTAAGTATTATTCTCATTGCTCTATTTCGGAGATTTCGTAACTTATTTTCTTCTATGTCATTACAAAAGAAAAATCGTTAAGCAGTAGTTAAAATGTGGAGCAATAATGGAGTTAGTAAGAATAGGACAACGTACATCTGTACACCACTCGATATAATATAATAATACAATAGCTCTATATCCGACATAGAGCGACAAGTATAAAAAATAACATGGCAGCAATGGTTATGTAATTGTAGTAACGCAGAGCCGTGAAAAATCTCGGAATATTATAATTCTCTTATTGAAAAAGACTATCAAAATAATTTCCAATGAAATATTATAAAATACGTAGCTATCGACTTCATCTTTATTTTTGAGCTTTTCTGAATCCTTCACATTGTCAGTGCCAATTTTTAAAATCACAAGCGAATTTAGTTTGATAATACCAATGACAAAATGAGATTCCATAAATAAGAATTGCGAATAAAAGAGATTTTTTTAAAACATAAAATACAGTAAATACATTTACACTTACTCTTTGATATCTGCAATATGATACTATTTTTTTCGTTAAGCCAACACAGGGGGCCCCGAGGAAAATAATTTATCTCAGGGTTTATGCCAACTTTGGGGATGCTGTGTGGAGGTTATTTTTAAGGAGAAGAAATTCTGGGATAGAAAAAGCTATAGGAGTGGGTAGGAATCTAACGTGCAAGACGATGGGCCGAGAGACCAGTTGGAGGCGTCAAAGGGTTTCCCCAAACCAGCCTCTCCCGATCTGGCACGCCACGCAGGTGGTTAGAAGGCGCATCCAAAACATACCTCACCCTATGAACCCGTGCACTACTGCTAAATCACCAAACGTGACGAACCACTTGGGGTGACCTGCTATCACCGTGATGTCCTAACCAAAAGAAAACCGATAACATAACCTTACCTAGTCTATCCTAAGATGAGAATACAGGCCCCAGAAATTCTAACTTACCATCTCGATTTGCATGAATACATAATTTATTGATAGATATTATAATTGCCACATTTTAAATAGGTAGGTCAGTTTATTCTATGATTCAATGTTGATTTATTAGAAAATATACAGCAATGTTCTAAAAATTTTGATTTTAAATAATGTTCTTAAAATCCTTCAGTTCTAAGTTTTTTTTAATGTAGTGGAAAAATAAAGTAGGTACCCAAATATCATTATTATCGAGAGAATAATCTCAAACCTGGCAACCCTGTCATCGCTAATGACATAATACGCTTATGGGCTGAGAAGTATAATGAGGATAGTTGGAGTAAATCTTCCCCGCCACAGGAGGTCGCTAACGAATAACAAATCAGGGGAAATTCAAACGCATTATAGACAAATTCATATTATGTCTAATTTAACCAATTTTGCATGCAGGACGTCGTCAGATAAATGATTATTTAAATTAATCTTATTACAACCGCCAGATTTCTGTTATTAAACCAATATTTTTCAAAAATTCCACACCGATTCCATCAAAAAAAACAGGATAAATTTCTAAGATATATTAACTATACAGGGTGTCCGGAAACTCGTAGTACAAGCGGGAAACTGGTGAATCTACATCACATTTGGAGTCGATTTTGTAGTATATATTTTTTTTTATTTGAGCTTTCGTTATCGAGTAAATCGAGTTTGAAGTTCAAATATGATTTAAGATTTTCACGGCCAAAAGTATTTTTGTTATTTGTTTTTGGGGTATTATGCCGTGTTGCGCTAACTCCTTCTTTAGCCAACGTTTCGGACAGCATTGCAGTGTCCATCATCAGGGCAGATGTGTACATCTGCCCTGATGATGGACACTGCAATGCTGTCCGAAACGTTGGCTAAAGAAGGAGTTAGCGCAACACGGCATAATACCCCAAAAACAAATAACAAAAAAAGAGTTTGAAGTTGATTTTTTTTTTTTTTTTAATCAAATTCTTATAAATTATTACTGAAGATCAAAGTACCCAACTAATTAAAACTGTTTGAAAGTAAAACAAATGAAGAAACTCGGATTTGAAGCATTATTTTGAAATCACCCTTCATTTAACCCGGTGTAATCATAAAATATTTCTGCTCTGCAGGGTTAAAACATCTGTTATTCAACCCTAAACACCAGAAAAAACTTTAACCCTAAAATAGCCGAAAAATATTTTTTTTGTTTTTTTTTTTTTTTTTTTGAAAATGCTCAAATCAAAAAACTTTATGTTTTTTTGGGTTCCCCATGTGGTGTAGATTCTCCAGTTTCCCGCTTGTACTACGAGTTTCCGGACACCGTCTATACTCGGTCTGCCTATAAAAATTATAAAATATAACCAAGTGAAAGAAATAAAATTATTAAAACTCTTAGATAGAAGACTCGTTTCCGTTTGAATTTTATTTTGAAAAATTTTAATGGAATTATAGACCGCCCTGATTTATTGAGCTACAAACTAGAACTACTCGATCGAAAATTATTTTTAGTTGCAATAACAATATCAGGACCGAGTCATTTAGATACTCGCTTGTACCTAGAATACATGCAGTTGGCTATACTTTTGCAGAAATAGTAGATGTGTTCAACTGCACGAAACATAGTAACAAGAAGGCTATAATAGCATCCTTCAATAATATTAATAATTAAGCAGAATAACATTCTTCTGCATTGAATTTCTTTATGACTTTTTACTTCTAGATTAGTGTTCCACTAAACTATTATGTATGTCAAATGTTTGTAAAAGCCCGAATGGGCGTATAATATTTGAATAAATAAATACATCTTTGTGAGCAGGTACATTCTTAAGAGATAATAATATAATAATCAATGAGGTGTCAAAAGATCGGTATTTGGCGCCGAACATCTAAAGTTTTTCACCCGTTCCGGAAATAGGCTACATATCGGAATGCCGGCAACCTGCTCGACCGGCAATTGGCGGGAATTCGCCATGGTTTATAGATGGTACCTACCTCGAAGATAATTATTTTAAATAAATGAAGAACAACATTCCGATCTATTCATTCAATGAGTCGATGAAGCGATGGTGTTTCCAATTCAACATATTATACAAGATTTGTAGGTAGGTACCTAACACGATAATTCGTCATGTAAGGGGGTATAATATATTATAACGGGTTAAGTATAACCAATAATAATAATTTTATTATTGGTGAATAAAAGTGAACAATTTAATGAACAATTTTCAAACGAATTTGCATACTTCAAACATTTCAAATTGCAATTGTTCGATATTTTTTTCACAAGATATTTTATTTTTTTATTTTATTTATTTATTTAGACGCCGTAAAAGGCTTTTACAATATACATGATTTATGTTTACAGTGGTTCACAGGAGCGAAACAGTATTATGTTAAACAGAATAATTACTGAGAAATTATGTTGAAAATTAAACAAGAATAACATCTGGTATACATAGGTACAATAGCATTTTTATTTTCAATCCGTACAGTAGTTTAGTATTGAGGTTATTGTTACCTTCAATATTGAATTTGGTTGAATTTGCTGAGAACTAAGAGTTAGCTCTATTGAAACAGGGCTGTCAGTAAGACATCTCATAATAATTTTGGGAAAAATTATAGTTTTGATTAAGTATATAAAATTATTAGATAACACTCTTCTGTCTGATATCTGATGTAAGTGCATAGTTTAGGTTCTGTGATAACTTATGAATAGAATGGTATTATGCCTAATAACATTGATAATTACGACAGAGGTATGTTATTATAGCCTTCTTATAACTATATTCCGTGCAGTTGAACACATCTACTACTTCTGAGAAAGCATTGCCCACTGCATGCAATCTAGGTATAAGCGAGTTTCTAAATGACTCAGTCCTGATATTGTTATTGAAATTAAAAAGAATTTTGGATCGAGTGGTTCTAGTGGGTATATGGAAGGTAATTAGGCTTAATATATCAGGGTTGTCTATAATACCATTGACAATTTTAAAAATAAAAGTCAAATCGGAAATAAGTCTTCTATCTGAGAGTTTAAGTAAGTTTAATTCTTTCATCAAGTGATTGTAATTTATTGATTTTATAGGTAGACCGAGTTTATAGTTAATGTATCTTAGGAATTTATGCTGAATTTTTTCAATAGAGTCGGAGTGGATTTTAAAGTAAGGACACCAAATAGGAGAATTATATTCGATTTGACTTCGAACAAGTGAGGAATATAAGATTTTTAGTGTTGAAATATTTTTAAAGTCTCTGCCATTTCGGAGAATGAAGCCGAGCATTTTTAATCCTTTGTTGGTGACTGTTTCTACATGTGAATGAAAGTTAAATTTTGAATCGAAAATAATGCCGAGATCGTTAATTTCACTTACAGAGGCGAGAGAAACATTATTAATTTTGTATTGATAGTTAAGGGGTTGTGTTGTTCTAAAAAATCTTATAATGTGGCATTTACTAATATTGAGATAAAGTTTGTTAGTTTTGCACCAATCTTGAAGTTTATTTAAATTTAATTGAATTTGAATACAGTCATTTATTGTTTTTATAATTTTAAATAGTTTAATGTCATCGGCAAAAAGTAGCACTTCAACATTTTTATCAAATACAGTAACAATATCGTTTATGAAAAGGAGAAACAGTATTGGGCCTAAATGTGACGCTTTGGGTACACCGCTAGTAGCTATGAATTTGTGTGAAAGGTTAGAATTATTTTTTACTTGTAGATTTCTATTTGTTAAGTAGCTTTTTATCCATTCCAATAGTTTACCCTCAATTCCGATTTGACTAAGTTTATTGAGAAGAATTTTATGGTTAACTTTGTCAAACGCTTTTACAAAGTCTGTATATATTGAGTCGACTTGGGTTTTGTTTTCGAGTGAACATGCTATAAAATTTTCATATAAGGAGAGATTTGTTAGTGTGGATCTGCCTGGCATAAATCCATGTTGATTAGTTACAATGATGTTGTTAATATGTATGGAGATTTTATCGAGGATAAGTTTTTCAAACAGTTTGGGGATAGTTGAGAGCATGCAGATGGGTCGGTAATTAGTGACATCATGAATATCGCCTTTTTTAAATACAGGTGTTAGATAGCAATTTTTCCATAGGGCGGGGAAGCAGCCAGAATTTAATGATTGGTTAAATATATGACATAGTGGATTGGCTATTATTGATGCACAGTTAATTAGAAAGGCAGGACTAATTTTGTCAGGACCCGCTTTTTTCTTTAAGTCGAGTGTTTTTATTTTGCGTATAACATCAGGAACATTTATATGTAAAGCGGGAATGTGGACCGATTCCTTATTAGATTTTTTCGTGATTTAAATTTGGGGTTTCCTTAACTTTTAAGCTCCTTTTCATACATTATGGATTGAAGTGGGTTATTTTCACAACTGATAATAGTCGTTTATGTTGCCAGGCTACAACTTTTTTTAACTGCACAGTAACTAAAATACGTTTATTAGTAGGATTTAAAAAAAAAGTATAACGGTTGGGTAGCGTTTTTTTACGTGGATACATACATTTTTTGTTACACTATAAATAATGTTGTCATGGAAGTTTATTAAAATTATATTATATACAATTACGTGTAACAGTGGCACGAAAAAAATGGCTCGTGGGAAAAACGATTAAAATAAATTATAATAACTCATTTGCACTCGGATTGAGACACATTGATTTACGTATGGACGTTATCCAAAATTAATAGCAAAAATTAGTAGAGTGAATACGTTAAAAAGAAATATTAAATTGAAGAGAAATAATTCTCAGCCTCGTAAAAGTCGCATAAATAATTAGTTTTGTTGTACGAGATTTTCAAAATGTAAGGGATGTTTTTTTTAAAGGGTGATAAAGTATTCAGGTACCTGCTTAATAAGAATGTATTTCAAGCCGATTATATCCATTAGTTGGACTGTACGTGTACATAATAACTTCATTGATAAATAGGCCGTCTGTTTTTCTGGCCTCGGTAAGGGGAGCACAATAGTAAGCGACAGGAATTATCAGCTAACTAATTATAAGTCTGTGTGCTGTATCAAATTACTTGATACCGCTTTTATTATAACAGGTAGCTGTGTTCCTGCCGTCCAGAGGTCCAAGGCAACGTCTCTTTCCTTTTCATTGCGACGTTTGTGAGAAAGTGGGAGAGGTTACAACGGTGTTATCAGCGGTATGCATTTAGTAGTTAAGTAGGCACTAACAAGGTGTATAAATAGTTAAACGATAAACCAAGAATCAATCATTTCATTTAAACCTGTTCTGTTTGTCAGGCATTGAAAGGCATATTAATACGTTTATATTTTAATCCTTTCTCAAGATGTGATACGCTCAATCTCAAAGAGGATAATATTATATTCTTCATTATTTTTTTATTATTTATTTATGGTGTGAGTAGACCTTGGATTTTAAAGGGTGGCAGGAATGAGGGGCAGGATAAAGGTAAAGTGGTGCCTACCCATATATAGGTATCAGGGGTCTAGCACAGTGAAATTGATAAATTTACAAATTCGGATGGATTAAGTAACTACCTACGATTTTGTACCAATTTTCCGAGCACGGTCGCGCTGTTGATACCCATACCGATATTGATTATGCAAATCGACTTAAGCTGGCAACACTGGCGCATCTGTCTATGAATTGACATTCCTAAAAGACTGCTTCACAAAAGTTATAAATACTAATAAAACGACAATGTCGAATTTTAGCAATGACTTTAATATACATTGGCAGTCCGCGTGTACTTTTTGAATCTAAAAGGGGAAGTTAATTAGTTCATGAGGTCTTTAGTTTTGACTAACAACTTTTGTTTCTCCATATTGGAACGGATTCAATTGATCGCCTCTTAGATGAATTAATTAAGTCTACGGTTCGGGTATACGATTTCTATCAATTCAAGAGCTTGGTTAGTTTATTAATAACTAATTTATTTTAAATATTTTCCCACTCAACTGGTCTTTCCCGTCTAACGATATTGTAATTCTTAATTCTGATAAACTCCGCCCACTCTTACCCCTCCCCCCCCTTCCACTTCTTCTTTCCTATTGTAATCTATATTTAATTTTTTACTTCAGTGTATACTTCGTTCATGAAACATGTAGAGGTTGTATGTAATTAAGTGATGTAAACAAAGTTATTTATGTTTTAATTAAATAAATAATGCCATGACAAAGTGATAAGCTTCCAGAAGAAATCTTCTTATTAAACGCTTGTTAATGGTCAAGTAATTTTGCGTAATTATGCGTATTGTTAGCAGCATATTTAAATATTTGCGCCAGTCATTTGGTTCATTCTTATACCGCCAGAGGGGCAGAGTGGTCGAATTTTACCTGCAGACCCCCTTTTCGGGATTTACCCGAAACATACTATTTGAATTCGACCAATCAGAGGGCTTAGATCGTCCAGACGCTAGCGTAATAATACTATCAGATGCCCTTCGATTGAATTCGTATTAGCAATGCAAGTTTCAGTCAATTGAAAAAAAAAACATTTCTTATTTCAAAATCACATTTTTTATGGAATGAATGGAATCCCGAATTGGGGTGTGTTGTGAGGCTGAAGGTACCGGGGAGGGGATGGATATGGATGGAAAAAAGGCAGGGAAGCACTGGGCTATTCAGATAAGGTCACAAAACACGGCTAAAGCCATTTCAAGCAACATTTCGATTCTGAATGGTGATTTTCAAAAGGGCGGTACTAAAAGGAACCTGCCGCAATATACTTTATATTATTATGATTAAAATATTATTGTGAAAAAACACAAACTATTAATCATATTACATTTACTTGCGCACGCCGGTGCCGGGATTTGAATCTGCGACCTCCAGATTCGTAGCCAAGGATCGTAGCCACTCCAACCACATACCAGTGTATGAGACGCGAAACGTGATACCATGTGTGTGTATCGCATTTGACAATAAATTTAACATACGCCGCATGCCGATACACCATATTTACAACAGAAGCATATATGTTGAGTATAACACATTTTCACATACGAAGATACTGAGGCGTCTATCGGGTTAAATAAAAATCGTCAATAAATTTCGCCCACGGCGCATTCCGCCTCATTTCACATTAGCCGTTTGTCTTGGTTCTTAATAGAAGCGGCGCTTCTGTAAGGCAAGGGAGGCATTATAATAATTCTGTTTGCTTATTACTACAGGTGATCCGCAAACACGGCCGTGAGAGTCGGCTAAGTAAGTGAGCAGAGCTAACAGCAGAACTAACAGCAGAGCTAACAGCACAGATACAGCAGAGATGCTGTTTGGAAGAATGCTTAACAGGAGCATCTCTTGTGCAAGCAGTGCCTGATTATTTAAACAAATAATATAGAATATAGAAGCGTGGGAATCCAAAGGCGTGAGAATACGAAGAATCTGAATTCTGTGGAATGCAAATGAACAAAGAAAATAAATTATTTTACATTAATATTGTTTTCAAATCATACTCTATGCACAGTTGGCGGAAATATGGGGAAGTTTCACGTGATTGATGAAAATAGTGTGGAATTTATTTGGGCAACCGAGTTTATTCGCCATTTTTAATCCCCCGCATTCCTAATTTTTACACATTTAAAACGCATTTCTCTCGAACACTTATATATCTATACATTTGTAGAACCGAAATGGTGATTATATGAAATTCCCTCCATAGAAAAAAATCGCAAAGAACCCTCCAAAAATTAATGAAAACCAATTTTGTTCTATTATTTAATATATTATAGACGTGAAAAAAATCACAGTGTATCTATTCAACTTACGCATTTGTCGAGAGTATTTTTGCTCTGTTTTAAACGAGTCGTATTTTATTAAATATATGCAAAATTTTCGATAAACTGTTTTCCTATTTTTTTTAATATCAGTGCGCTCGCTCTAACATCCGTATTTACTTATCTCCCTTTCAAACCATCTTCTTCTTCTTTTTAAACGCTTACTACGGAGCCTTAAAAATATTTCAAACAGAATATTTCTTATTTCTCACCGTGTGTCACATAAAAGTTCTCTGACGGTTAGCTTCAAGGTTATAAAATTTCTAAGTATAAGAATCAATTTTTTTTCATTGTAATGATAATAACCATTTAAGGTTATTCCTAAAAGAATTCATTTAGCTTTATCATAGATGGCGCTAATTTAATTGTTTTAGGAAAAAACACTTTATGCAAGTTATGCTCTAAAATATAAAGATTAATTATTTTTTTGCGCCCGTACATACAAAGAATGAATATATTCTATCGGTTAATCAATCCAATATATTATTAGACCACAAAACCATTTATTCATGTTCATATTAAGTAAGTACGGGTGCAAACAGATAATTCATCTTCATCTTGCAAACTTGTCCTAAAATAATTAAATTAGCGCCATCTATGTACGCATAGATTATAACGTATGTTCCGGAACAACCTTAGCAGTTAAAATTAAGACAAGACTCCATATTAATTGTGGAATATCCATATACATATTTAAATGAATGTTTCTTATTTTGTGCCTTACAGACTCCATAACTACAAGACCGATTTCATCAAAAAGTGTGTTCTTATTAGTGTCAGAAGTTTTTAGACAGTGATTTAAATGGTAGAAGATGTTGGGGACGCCCGAGAAAGACATGACACTTTTTGACAATACAATATTATTTCCACATTAAAAATGCGCCCACTTTTCAGTTACACTAAAATTTCCACATTAAAAATACACCCACTTTTCAGTTACACTAAAATTCCACATTAAAAATGCGCCCACTTTTCAGTTACACTAAAATTTCCACATTAAAAATGCGCCCACTTTTCAGTTACACTAAAATTTCCACATTAAAAATGCGCCCACTTTTCAGGTAGGTACACTAAAATTTCCACATTAAAAATGCGTCCACTTTTTAGGTATACTAAAATTTCCACATTAAAAATGCGCCCACATTTCAGGTACCTACACTAAAATGCACAACTTCAAAACTTTACTACAAACCTAACCTAACCTAACCCCGAGCAAAGACGGGTACATTAGACAATAAAGCTAACTAGTTATTAGACAATAAAGTGGGGATGGGGTACACTCAGGGAGTTATTACTAGTAGTACAGTCAATAGAATAACTAAAATTATATTATTTTTTAGATTCAAATATTAATTACCATAGCCGAATTTAATTTGGAACACATTTGAAAAAATATTTTTATTCAAGCACAATACGAAATGTGGAGGTTACAAGCAAAAAATGCAAAGGACAATGAAAGGACAATTGATAAGCAACAAATTCCAGTAAACTGCTCTCCAATAAATGATTTGCTCGCGGAGGCAGAAGAAAGAAAAATCCGATCGAAGAATATCATTCTCTTTAATGTTCCGGAGAGCATCTCAAAATCTACTGCAACGACTATCGCAATGGATAAAGAAAAAGTAGTTTCAGTAATAAGTGATATTAATAGCGAAATCATACCAAATGTCGTTAAGATGTATCGACTGGGTGTACAAAGAGCTAACAAAACAAGACCAATTAAGATCGAATTTAAGGAATCTGTATCGGCGCGTGAGGTTTTATCAAGAAGTGCAAGAATCAAAAATGGTATCAAGGCCAGTAATGATCAAACTAATTTGCAGAGGGCTCAACTTCAGGATTTACGAAACGAACTTGACACGAGGAAGAAAAACGGTGAAACAAATATCACAATCAAATACGTGAACTCAGTCCCTAAAATTATAAACTGTGTACCAAAAAACTACGACAGCAAATAATAAAGTGCTATTATCAAAATGTGAGAGGGATCCGCACCAAACTTCCCATTTTGGTAGCATCGGCAGCAACCATCAGCAGTGATATTTTCTTTTTATCCGAAACATGGCTTGACTCGGGAATTAAATCTGCTGAATTAGGCTTCCCTAATTTTAATATATACCGCACGGACAGAAATTCTAAAACAAGTGCCAAAACACGAGGGGGTGGTGTAGCCATTGCTATCTCAAAAAATCTCAGTTCCTCAAAAATATCCACGAAGAACCCAAGCATCGAGCAAATTTTTGTCAAAGTGAACACTTCTGGCGGAAAAATAATAGTGGGATGTGCGTACCTACCTCCAAATTCTGACGTTCAATGCTACAGCAATCACTGTGAAGAGGTTGAATCAATTTGCGCCCAATACCCTCATACAAAATTACTTCTAGTTGGTGATTACAACCTGCCACATTACGACTGGTGTAATATAAGTACTGACAATTATTGTTCCAATGTTAAAATTCGGGAAGTTAGAGATATGGCCCTGTTCTTGGGACTAACTCAGTGTAATTGTGTTTATAAAATAGGTGGCCGTACATTGGACTTGGTCTTGTCTAATGTGTCTGATATATGTGTTGTGAGAAGTACAGAAATACTTTTGCCCGTCGATGTTTACCATCCGCCACTAGAAATATGTTTGTCTAATCTTAAACCAATTCCCACTGTAAAAAAGATAGAAGAAACTCGCAATTTCAAAAAAGCAGACTATGTTCAAATTTCTAACTTTCTTAAACAGAGTGACTGGTCATTTTTAGACACTGATGCTGATATTAATGTACAGCTTGTAAAATTTTACTCCATTGTTAATTCTGCAATCAAAAATTTTGTACTGTAGACGGTACCTACCAGCGACCTGACAGCGAACTGCACAAAATAATTATTAATTTAATTTCCTGATTATGGCAACATTCTGTGTTCAACACAACGGTCCGCCAGTGAGCCGACCGAATCATTCTTGATTTCCCGCTGGACCCGACTGGTTGTGCCTTCTACATTACCGTCTACATTCTAGAATCGTCCATGTAAATTTTAGTGTCGCGTATTACAATGTGTCCAAATAAACTCAGTGAATTTCAATATTCTTTTATTAAAAACAACCTTCTGATATTGAGAGTCCTTTAGGATCTGTTTTAACCCAAAACACATAAGTGAGTAAAAATCCTAAAGTACCTTTGACAGTTTATAGGGAAACTGAATTTCCGAAATGGTTCTCAAAAGAACTGATTGACTTAATTTACGTCAAAAAAATATCGCACAAGAGGTTCAAACAAAGTCGCCTGGCTATCGATTATATTGCCTTTCAAAAAATGAGGGCAGAATGTAATAAGCTCTCTACTAAATGTTATAACAGTTACATGTGTGTTGTCGAAGGCTCTCTCATAGAGGACTCAAATTTCTTTTGGAAATATGTTAAATCCCAAAAAGAAAATGGAACTCATATACCTAGTACTATGTCATTCGATTGTAAACAATCACAAAATCTACAGGAAACTGTTAATCTGTTTGCTGAGTTTTTTGGAGGTGTATATGTTAGTAATAGTGTAGACAGTAAGTACTCTTGTTCTAATTTGGTTGAAAATCTTGATATATCTGACTGTACAGTAACTATAGAGGACGTTATGTCTAAGCTGAAGAGTCTCGATTCCCGCAAATCCTCAGGACCCGATAAAGTTCCACCTAGATTCCTAGTTAATTGTATGCATTCATTGTCACATCCCATACATAAGTTATTTATGAAGTCACTCTCATCAGGTGTGTTTCCTGACCTTTGGAAGTTTAGTCATTTGACGCCTATTTTCAAAAAAGGAAATAAGAGCGAAGTAACAAATTATAGGCCAATATGCATAATGTCTTCTTTACCAAAACTTTTCGAAAGCCTAGTACTAGACAAGTTGATATCTCAATTTAAACGAGTAATCTCACCAATTCAACATGGATTTATTAAAGGAAGATCAACGCTTTCCAATTTAATATTATACACTAATGATATCGTTAATGGCTTTATCACATCATATCAAACTGACTCCATATATACTGACTTCAGTAAAGCATTTGATAAAGTAAACCACAGAATCTTAATACGTAAATTAAAATTGTTGGGAGTGAGAGGGAGCATGTTTGAATGGTTTAAGAGTTATCTGTTGGGAAGGTACTTAGCGGTTAAGGTTGATTCATTCACTTCTTACAAATTTGCGGCATCAAGTGGAGTACCGCAGGGATCTCATCTGGGCCCAATATTATTTTGTTTGTTCATCAATGACATAGTAAATATTTTTAGCAAAGTCAAAGTTCTGTTATTTGCCGATGATTTGAAGATCTACAGAATAATTAAAGATGATAATGATCGCGCTATTTTGCAGTCGAATCTGAATAAACTATTTGCTTGGTGTTCAGAAAATGATTTGCAACTAAATATTAGTAAATGCCAGATTATTAGTTTTTACAAAGGTAAAAATCCTCTTCATTTTTCTTATTTCATTAATGGCGCTAATCTTCTTCGAGTTTCACAGATTCTAGATCTCGGTATCTTATTCCACGAAAGTCTACAGTTTAACTTACACATCGATGAAACTACTAGCGATGCAATGAGAATGCTCGGTTTTATTTTGAGAATGGGGGCAAAGTTTAAAAATGTGTTAACTTTAAAACATTTATATTGCTCATTAGTACGAAGTAAAATAGAATATAATTCAACAGTATGGTCACCGTTCTACAAAGTCCATTCTCAAGCCTTAGAAAAGGTACAAAATAAATTTCTTCGGTACATCAATTTTAAAATGAATATTCCCATCGAATTTATAAATTATAATAACTTACGTACCGAAACCAGACTTCTCAAACTATCGGATAGAAGAGTTCTAACTGATATATTATTTTTATTCAAAATTATCAAATATCTCATTGACAGCCCTGAATTATTGGAATTAATTTATATGAATGTACCTGCCAGACAAACTCGAAGCATAGACACTTTTAAATGTAACAATAACCTCAATACTAACTACTCTTTGTACTCACCAATTCCAAGAATTCATCACTGCGCAAACAAATATTGTAAACTTATCGACATATTTGGTGTTAATAACTTTGAGAGTTTCAAAAGGCAACTAATTTTAGACCTTTTTGCTAGTTATTAACGTGTAATATTTATTAGCTTTAAAAAAGATCTTGTTTTCATACTTTGATTTACTAAACCATATTATTTTCTAAATACCTTATGAGTAAATTATATTTAGCTATTTTATCCATGTACATGTTACACTTAAATACATAAACTGTCAACTTACTATGTAAAAGCCCGATAGGGCGTTAATAAATAATAAATAAATAAATAAATAAAAAACAAACAAAAAAATATGATTCCATTCCAAAATAAACTAGGTAATTTCACACGATGTATCTTTTTTGCGCTTCATTAACGTTGGTGTTAAGATTAACAACAAGATTTCATTTTATTATTTTCACCACTAACATCATTTTATAATGGTATTAAAATCAAGCCTATTTAGCTATGGAATTCAGTCTCGAATAAAAAGTGATAATTCTATACTGGACCGTTAAAATTATTTCATCGGTTTGTCGAGAAGAATTAAAGCGTTCTGGACGCAAGCAATAAATTGCATAAATAATTTCAAGGCGTATGAATTAAGGAATTCATAGTAATTTTACCCGTATCCGTAGGGTATAAAAGCACCTCACCAAAAGTGGTACTCAAAGTGTACGTAATGTAAATTAATTTAATTGTTAAATTTCTAGGTTTGAAACTTTTATATTTAAATAAATTTCTTGTATAAGTTACAACAAGATTACTCATCAGAATTGTAACCAACCGTCTCTATAAAGTACATTAACCACAGACTGCGTCAGCTCAAAAACAATTCAACTACCTAGCTCCTAAAATCTTCAGCCATCTGCTTTTTTTACATTTACCCCACACAGGAGGCCCCGAGGAAAATAATTTTCCTTACGGCGTATGTCATCTTTAGGGGTGCTATTTGTTTAAGGAAAGGAAGGAGAGGAAGTTCTGGAAAGAATAAATTAATAAGGGCTGGGTAGGAATCTATAGATCTGTGTGTCCAGAAGTGACGGACGTATTAATCTATCCCTCCCACTGCGCCTTAAGGCGATGAGTCGAGAGTGACTGGTTGCAGAGGTCAGAGGTCCCCAAACCAGCCCCTCCGGAATGTGGCACGCCACACGGTTGGTGGGCAAGTGCATCCTGAACTCACGTCACTCGATGAACCCCGGCACCTCTACTAAATTACCAAACGTAGCGAACCACTTGAAGAGGTATAGGTTATCCAATAAATGGTTCCCGCGGCGGCAGTAACCAAACAATCCTCTCAAATTATAACCTCGATACTTGAAATCGAAACCTAACTGAAAACCTTTAAAAAACAAATAACACCATGGATCCTTCATCTGCAATACATCCCAATCATCATCTTAAATATTTTATTTTGTTTACTTTTACCGAATACAAATGTTTTGAAAGCTCTGCATTAACCAGATAATACAGACGTGTTACCAAATATGGCGTGAAGACAAAATATTTGATTTGTTTGGCTTCACGCGTTTCATAGGTTTACCCGACTTCCTCCATCAACACGCTTAGATCCAACAAAAAAAACGCACCTACCCACCGAAAGCTACCATTTATTACAAACTTTTTTTAAACAGGTCATTGTATCTGATTGATCCTTTTTACGTAAAATCTTTACTGGACGTTTTGTTGATCTGTTGAAACCACTTATTCCGGTGGTCCATATTTGGAGGCGGCGAAGAAATAAGGGAGTCATACAAAATGGATATTTTTTATAGCCCGGATATTTTATTGAAAGGAATTCGGAATGCCCGGTAAGAATTTTGGTCCTCCGCCCAATAAAAACGTATCGAATTACCTGAACAACATTTACAATATTAACAATAATTTATTTGCAATTTTGAAACAATTTATGAAGTCTACAACATCAAAACCAGAGTTTTTTGTGATAAAAATACGAAACTAACTCCCTACCACCCACTTTGAATTTTTCTGTTTTAATTTCTTTGTTTATAAATTAATAATATAAATTCGTTTTTAATTCCATATTAAACTGGTCATGTCGAAATCAAAAATCGAACGGTTATGCAAAATATCAACAACAAAAATAACGATTAAATGACAATGGCAATTGACAGTTAAAGTGACAAAATTATGCTAAAAATAATTGTTATTACTTGCTGAAGACAACATCTTTTTGAATATGATCGGTCGGTGGCTGAGTTGACATCGCATTAGGGTCAATAAGGATTCAATTCCTCGGCTGGCTAGGTCCTCCATCACAACACAAGCAACATTTTCCGCTTACTGTGGTGGTAATAGGAGATTATCAGGTTATTCGTAACTCGCAAATGTTAGTCTTTCTTTAAAAAAATTTAAAGTATTTTGCATAAATCCATTAAAGAAAGTATCAACCATACAAATTTCGGTTCCCTGTTACGTGTGGTTTAATTAACCCAAATTATATCCATTTAATTTGGGTTAATTAAATGCAATTTAACTAACCAAAATTTAAATTGCATTTAAGCATCAGTTTCAAAATCGTAACCGATTTTGTGAAGAATTCAGACAAACGGTATAGTATATACCTACCTTTTATATTGATATACCTAATATTTTAAAAGAAAATTATTTTATATCTGTCATTTTGAAAAATGGAACGGATTTGTCAAGAAATCAGAAAATCCCGTGATTTTTCACGCGTCTGCGCATGTAATGTAATAAATTATTATATTTGTCTTTACAAATTGGTGTCTTAAATTTGTCTTTACAAACTTTACAATCAGAAAGCCCTTCTGGGCGGAAGGAGAGAGGCTCCTCCGATTACCTCTCACCCCAGAAGATAGGTGGAAACTTGAGTGGCAAACGGCCGACGTGGGAAATGCCCACCTCATACAGGACCCCACCGAGAGACAGCCTGGGTTCTCATTGCCTCGCAAAACCTGGCCCGCCATCAATAGTTTAAGGCGCTCCCATAGCCGCTGTACCCACATGATGCACAGATGGGGCCTTAAAGAGTCTGCGATGTGTGAATGTGGTGCGGTGCAGACCACCGAACATGTGGTCAACGAATGCCCGCTCCATTCATTCCCCGGCGGGATTAATGAGGTTCACATGGCGACGCCTGAGGCTCTAAAATGGCTCGCAGACCTATATGTCCCCCTCTGACCCCCCCATCATACGAAAGAAGAAGAAGGTGCAATCAGATTTACGATATAGTTCAAAGCTCAAGCTTTTAAACTCCAGCAATCTACAAGAACCCCTGTAGCCCATTAACAAAATTTTATGACGAAAAATGTGGATTGGATTGAAAATAAAAGGTTTTTTTGGTATTATATTAAAAAACACACTTGTAATACACCACGAGGAGAAAAATTACAATTGCTATGTTATTAATAATCTCTTCAAATTACTGTTAATTTCGGTTAAAAACGGGATAGCAGGCCTACGAATATTACGAATATATTATCGCGATGTCAGAACACGTGTTCATGAAAATCTGAAATGATATCAAAGGCAAATGCGCTTGAATTGGCCTTGGAACATGGCACCGACATCGACATCGTGATAGAATATTCGCAATTTACTAAAAGGTAACCTGTTAATTCATTTGTAAGGCCTGTAATCCCATTTTTAACCGGAATTACCAATCATTTTAAGAGATTCTAAATAAATTAGTAATAGTCATTTTTATCCGTGCACTTTTATTGAATTAATAAATGACAGCCTACCTATAAATGTGTTTGTATGTAATAATGATTAGTTTATTAGTTAATAAGCCTGATGTAGCTTGTGATAAGCAAGAGACCTAGTTGACCGTCATATAGTAATTAAATAAAAGTGGTGTATTACAATATTTGTTTTTACATTTAATATTATATAAAGTCACATCAAAAAGTATTTGCTTCCTTCGACAAAACAAAAAAGTTATTTTTGGCTATAGGATGCCAAAAACAGCTTCAACGTGTATTTAAGAGCAAACCACATAAAATCCATAACAAAGTAATTTAATATTGAATATTGTATAAGGCATCAGTATGGAGCGCGAATTAAACATAGAATTTACGACATGATATCATCTTATCTACAAAATCTCGGCAAGTTAGCCTTAATGATTTCAAATTTAGGGTACGGGATTGAATAAGGCCTCGGTAATGTTTATGTTATAATGGAATATTTTATAGAGATATAAATGTCGTCCTGAGTTCTAATGGTCTCCAATCCCGAGTTAAATAATGATTCGAACTCTCCGAGGCGCTAACGTTTATTTTATTTCGGTAGTTTATTCTTTGTTTTGTCGTTTTAGGTTTTGTGACGTTTTTTTACTTTGGACGTTTAGAATAATTTCGGTTAATTTACGTCGGCCTGTAGAAAGCATTCTTTTGCAGGAATGTGTAATGTGATTTTAATCCTCGCACGGTCGTTTACTGAGTGACTAGTGAGGATGATTTTTCAAAATGTTTGGATTTGAGAAAAAAATGTTGAAGATGTTTTTTTTATTGGGAGTGATTTAGCTAAGACTTACTTATTTAAACAGTTTTAATATGAATCAAATCAATAACCCATTATTTACATCATTAAATGACTAGAAATTATATTAAATATTGTGTTATGTATTTTAAAAAGTTCCTAATCTTCGTTCCTATCTTCGTAATATTTTTTACACCTATCCAAAGTAGGCGTAATTGACACTTTGTATCAAGTAATTATATCAATATATATAACTACTTATGTCCCAGAGAGAGATCGTACCTGACGTCGTCGACGATCGTCTTAAGGCGATGCACCATAGTAATGCAAGAGCATGTGTTTTTGGTTAGACATTTTGATCGCCTGGAAATGTTTAAGATGCTTTAATTAAATACTGCGAGTAGAATACATATTAGCCTTTGAAATAAATAAGTCTTTTTATGAGCCCTTAAACAAATGATGCATAAGGCCTATGAAAACTGCTTTAACGTTCAAAAACTCGGACTTACGAACCCATTTTTGCTTATGGTTTTATAGTATAATGTGGAAAATTAATTTATTTATAAAATGATCGGAAAACCTTTAAATATTTATGCATGAACAGCAAATAAAATAAAAGGCACTTTTCGGCCATGTTTTTTTTTATCAATAACAACCCTTACGTAGATGGCGATAAGGTTTGAATTCCCGCTTAACACCATCCGCCTGTTTTGATTTATGCAAGAAAAAAACATGGCCAAAAAGTGCCTTTTATTTTATTTTGTGGATGTTCAGGCATAAATATTAATTTTTTTGCGATCATTTTATAAATAACTTAATTTTCCACATTATACAATAAAATCATAACCAAAAATGGGTTCGTAAGTAGGAGATTTTGAACTTTAAAGCAGTTTTCATAGGCCTTTACACTATTTTTTCCTGTGCTTATAAAAAGACTTATCTAAAAAGTACTCGATTATTTCAAAGGCCAAGATGTATTCTACTCGCAGTATTTAATGAAAGCATCTGAAACATTTCTAGGCAACCAAATTTTCAAACCAAAAACGCATGATTTTAATGCTTTCATGAAAAACTTCCTTCTTCAAAACGAAAAATATACTCGTATTAGGATTAACATAACTAGTAGTGGCGAGCGAATTTTAAACTAACAAATTAAAAATAATTTTTACTTGGAAATTAATAATGGCACAGGTAATAAAAATTAAAACTATTTGTTTGCATATTTTATGTAAGTGGCTACACCAAGGTTTGATAATGCCATCGGAGGATAAAACAGCTGTCAGCGTAATAATAATTACACATCAGAACTTGTTTATAAATATATTCACTGTTTTTTTTTGTAAATTGAATAATTTTATTTTTGAATATATAATTGAATATATTATTGAAAATGTTATAAAAAATATTATTGAATATTGTTGAATATATTATTGAATATATTATTGAATAAATTATTGAATATATTATTGAGTAAATTATTGAATACATTATTGAATGTATTATTGAATGTATTATTTAAAATATTATTGGATACATTATTGAATGTATTATTGAATATATTATAATAGGTAATAAACAATTCGCATTAAATTCAATTTATACTTGTTACAATCAGAAAAAAAAGTAGTCATGACAACTAGTATGTAGGTAGAGAAAATAAATAAAAAAGGGTTTTATAAAAGAATCATAAACCATTGTTTTCGTTTAATTAATTCGATAGCTATATAACCAAAATAACTATTAAAATTCATCTAAACACACATTTATTTATTTACCTTCAAATTTCATGACATGACACAAGTTAAACATAGCATGCGTTTGACTACACCGATGCGCGACGCCTCCCCACCAGCCAGGCAAGCCTTAGAAAGAAGCCTATAATAATAGGCTAATATATTGTTTGTCGCCCCTCTGACACCACCCGCCGCTGGGGTGACAAATGACCCCTCGAGGTGTGTGGCGAGACGGCTCTCTTAGCCCGGTCTACCCGGTCCTACCCGGTCCTGCCCGGTCCATTGTCTGGGTCAAATGGTCCGGGCAACGGAGGGTTTGATTTAATGGTGTAAATGTTTGGATTTTATTTGGGTAGTATGGGATTAGGTAGGTACTCGTCGTGCATGTTTTTTTTGTGATGGTTTTATCGTGGTGGAATATATTTGATAGGCACGATTGTAGACGAAACGTGTTAAAAAATATAAAATTGGATAAATTGAACAGCGCCATTTTTTTTATAATTTGCCGTTATTATGCAGTTACCACATATTATGTAGGCATCGGTATATATTAACAATAGATTAGTCCTTTCATATCTAATTTCTATCTAAAGATAACATCACCTAAGAGTAATTTCATGATACATCTCCCCGTCGTCGTGTAAACTTGTTGTACATGCTTCTAAAGACAAATGCGAAACCAGCGAGGTTCGTTCATTTTGTGACAAAAGTGTTGTCGTAATTTGTTGCGTGACGTAGTTGTTTTGCTAGAAATAAATGTCAGATTAGTATTAATTGTTAGTTTGATTGATATGCCGCTTTGGAGCTATTTACAAGGTATATATGTTTATTATATATTTATATTTCATATAGCTGATTCAATCGGTGACGATGAAATCCGCGAAAGTCCCTTACAAAAACATTTCTAAGTTCCTCGAAATGCATGTTTGAAAAATTGGTCGATGTTTATTTAGGCATAAAATGGATCCCTTTTAAAAACCGACTCCACAAAAATTAAAACTAAATCATGGACACAAATATTTAAAACAAAAAATGAAAACATTTGTAAAATGTGAGTTTCATCATTTTTTTTTTCAAAATGTGATCGGAACCTTTTGTTTCAAAGATGTGTATATTTTAATTATATGGTTAACTTCTTTTGAACATAAATCATAAGGTTTTTTTCTTTTTAACACCGTTTAGATCATATTTTTCGGTATCACAGTAAGGGAAATATAATGATTTCTATGAGAACATTTTAGCTGTTCCCCAAAGCGAACAAATTAATCTGAGGGGTTAACTTCTAACAAGTTCCTTATGATATTTCAGATAAATGTTTGCTTATACATAATGAAGCTAACAATAACATAAATATTAATATTTGATATGCAGAGCAGATAACCAATATTGCGTTAAATTACCTTTAATCCCTACTTTAACCTGATATTCACATTTCTAGTTTATGGTCAAAATCATTGTTTGGGCACAGCTACGGTTTCCAATGTTTCATATTAGCATTCAAATCAGGCCTAAAGGATCAAAAGCAATAGAAAATCCATAATCCGCCTAAGGAAATTCTATTAACAGATTAGCCCAACTAGCGTTACAAATCCATAAACGCGTTACAATAAACACGCAAAATATAAAACTTCCAAACAGGACACGCAAAATTACACCCTAATCCATATATTTCTAATTTTGTGGCAAGCCAAAATTGAATACATCCGAATCCAATGAAAGAAAGAATATACCAAACACTTCGAAGAATTATTCAAAAAAATCTGTGAGAAATTTCAAATTTCATGGGTGAGTTCTTTTTTTTAAATTGCGTATTGTTGGTAGATTACCCTGGGTAAATATCCTTTGTTGATTTGTATCCCGTATCCTTGCCGACTTAGTTACAAAGGAATGCAGATCCGAAGAAAGGACATCTCTTCTCACAGCCTTGTGGACAATGCTCATTAACAATAACCCGGTAAGATTGTACCTGACAAAAGAAAGTGTTCCTACTGTATTTTTTTACTACTTACGAGAATGTAGATGGGAGATACCTCAATTATATAAATGTGGTTAAAATTAGCAGATGAATTGTAATAATTTTCCAAAAAGCAACACAGCGATTTATCAAAAAGTATTCTCGTACCTCGGACCAAAAATACGTATACAGTAAAATCCATTCAAAACTGAAACTCTGAATTGTCATCCTTCGGTCCAAAAATAGGTTCGAATAATATAATTCCTTCAAAACTGAAAATGTGTGAATTGACATCTTTCGGTGGAAAAATAGGAAAATGGTTATTAGATTTAGCCAGGACAGGTTCGGAAACATTATTAAAAATTTCATCTGATAATTTATTAGGAGTGCTTAGTTGTATCTTCAGTCAAAATTGAATTATTTTCTTTCAAATTATTTTCTCTATTTTTTGCCTTCTAATCGCCTTTGGTGTATTACTTTTAAATTTACGATTTGATATTAATTATAAAACAAAAAAAAATAATGCCATGATTAGTTTCTTAGAACACTCTCTAGTTAGAAACTAATTTTGACTGGGCCATAATGTATTCACGCCTGTATTGCAGCTTATCCTCGACGTACGTTGTACTTTTTATTTTAACACATATCTTTGAGTACATATCCAATATCCTATTAGATTTATTGGCCCAATATATTGCTTATACATTATCCGTATCAAATGTGCAATAAATAAATAAATGTATCAGTAAAGTTTGGAACAATACTCACTAGATTTGCAATTCAGAAATCTTTTAATAATAATATCACCTCTGGGCCCACAATAACAAACAACAGTTTACGTCGGCCAAATTGAACTTAAAGCGATGCACTACGTCGTGCAGTATTTTAAATTGAGCCGCTATCAATAACAACCCTTACGTAGATGGCGATAAGTTTTAAATTCCCGCTTAACACCATCCGCCTGTTTTGATTTATGCAAGAAAAAAACATGGCCAAAAAGTCCCTTTTATTTTATTTTGTGGATGTTCAGGCATAAATATTTAATTTTCTTTCGATAATTTTATAAATAACTTAATTTGCCACATTATACAATAAAATCATAACCTAAAATGGGTTCGTAAGTAGGAGATTTTGAACTTTAAAGCAGTTTTCATAGGCCTTTACACTATTTTTTCCTGGGCTTATAAAAAGACTTATCTAAAATACGCGATTATTTCAAAGGCCTAGACGTATTCTACTCGCAGTATTTAAATAAAGCAACTGAAACATTTCTAGGCGACCAAATTTTCAAACCAAAAACACATGTATTTGCATTACTACGTATGGCATCGCCTTATTTTAGTTGTTTGTTAAAACCATTGCTTGTTTGTTAACGGTCTGCAGTCGTGGTTATAAAACAACAAATATAATCGTGGTAGGGATTACCGACATTATCGATAGAGCCATTCTTTGGTAATAATTATTGAGTTTATTATTCACTTATTTTCATTGTCAGTATGGTCACCCTAGAGAGTGGCAGATAAGCCACAACAGGTACTTTGTAATACGTATTTAGTTTATAGTTGAAATTTAGTGTTGCCAATTGTGAGCGGCTTGTGAATTTATAGTATTACACTTTTCTTTGAATAAATAATTAAACCTTTATCGACGCACGGAGAAAACTTACTGATATGAAATACTGTTAATTTAATAAACATCTGATCAAATTATTCGTTTCTTGTTAAAAATGGGACTGCGGGCCTAAAACGAATGAATTGAAAGAGTTTACGTCACTGACTGAAAATTTTTTGTGTTGTGTGATAAATTCTCAATAAAATTTAAGAGGTAAAGACATTCTTAATTTCACTTTGGTTAGTACTAACGCAGACGCGTCATATTACAATAAACTCCAATTTAGAAAAATAAAGTTAAATATGCGAAAAAAAACAAGAATATTTTTCAGTTAAATTATTATATTATCGCTAGGTACCTACTCTATTGCTTGTCTGAATCCTTGACACAACCGGTTCAAAATGGCACTTAAATTCAAAATGAATTTGAGTTTTTTAATATACGATTTTTCAGGGACAAGCAATTACGCTCAAAGAACCAAAAAAGTACGTTTGATACATAAACTTTATATATTATAGACGATAAAATATAAGTGTGGAGATTTCTAGGAAAAAAATAATGGTGAAAGATTATTTTTGTATCAAATGTAACTGTAAAGATAGGACGGCCTCCGTGGTCGAGGGGTAAGGCTCTTGACTAGATCTGAATAGCCAGGTACTTTCCCACCTTCCTCTTTCCCATCTCCTTTTCCCCCCTTACTATCTTCAGCCTCACAACATAAAACTCATCTTGTACGGTTTCACATAAAAAATAAATCATTTAAAAAACTAAAAAAGTTGCGATATTCAGATTCGTAGAGAACAGTACTCGTATTACATAATACTCCCGACTTGCGACCATTTGCAGTATTGCACTACATAGTATTTTGGTTGTATAAAATTATCCGGTAAATGCACTGGAAGAGTAATTATTTAAGAAATGTAAACAATTCGTATTTTCATGTCCGATAGCGAAATTACGAACAGGAAATGATAATTGCACAGCCAATTTCCTAGCTCTATCAAAAGATTTTATATATCGATTTGCGGTAACTTAATTGTTACGGTGTGTAATAACTAATAATCAAAGATAAATTTATCTTCTTTTACCAGTCTATGTGATTTTTTTATTATTTTATGGTGAAACTGCACCGTGCAGTTTCATGATTCACCGATTTTCTTCGTTTTGCAGACTTGTTTAAATTGAATTTTATAATTTTTTTTTCATGGTCTCTATAAAACATAAAACACCAATGTATTATAAAGAAGATTACAGATTTAAAATATATAAAGGTATATTAATAGAGAAATAGTCCTGGTCCTCCAGTGAGATGCTCGAAACTGTGGAGAGTGGAGATGAATGGATGACGAATTCTTCCAAGTCGATGCTCGATACTATGGATGGTGGAGATAAAGGGTGGCAAATTACCCAGGCCGATTTTCGATACCGTGGATGGTGGAGATAAGCGGTGGTTAAATGCGGAGTGTTGTCGCAGAAATTGACGTAATACGCGACGGCAAGTAGCCGCAAGAACAAATGGTGGAGATAAGCGGTGGTTAAATGCGGAGTGTTGTCGCAGAAATTGACGGCAAGTAGCCGCAAGAACAAATGGTGAAGATAAGCGGTAGTTAAATGCGGAGTGTTGTCGCAGAAATTGACGGCATACGCGACGGCAAGTAGCCGCAAGAACAAATGGTGGAAATAAGTAAATCAAATGTATAATTAAAGATTTATACACAACTTTATTCTAAATTCAAATTTAAAACTATAGTTAAAATAATAATATTTTTTACAGCCGTTTTGATAGATAAAGCCACAATTCCATTAATTTTAAGCACCTGACACAGGTATTCATCGCATCAAAATATAAGGGACATTTTAGAAACTTTTCTGATATCTCAATCAAATTACTAATATCTGACTTCTAGAAAAAACAGAACAGAAGCATAATAAAACATTTCAGTTCAGTACCCTATTTGAAAATTATACCATAGAATTACATTGATAAATTACCATCACCACCGTAAATAAATTCATCCAATTAGTATTTTCCCCAATACCTACATGTTATACACCAGTGGCGTGCATTTCATAAATGATGAAAAGCTGTGATTTCCCCAAGGAAAACGAACCATTAAAGAAAATTAAATCATTTTTTATTTGTGAATATTTTTTATGTCACGATTGTTCTACACGGATAAATTGTTTCTGTATAACAAATTTACACTTTTTAGTTAGATGATAATAATTTATTTAATATCAACGGTATAAATATACCATACACCATATTACATGTCACAGAATAATAATTAACTGTGGCATTTGATCATAAAATGACGAGAGAAAGTATAAAATTAATACTAGAAAGAGATACAAGTACATCCAAAATATGATCAACAAGTATGAGTATAGACTTACGTTATATTGGTAATGATTAAGAAGAAGATATGCTAGTATATTCTTCTTGTACCTAGCTTATGTGCAGTTAAACAGATTTGCTACATCTGCGTACCTATTACTAACTTCATGTAATCTAGGTACAAGCGTATATAATAACAATAAGTGACATTTATTCCGCTATGTGGGGATATATGTGCAGTCCGACGAGTTCCGTACAGATTTTGGGTACATTGGATTATAAAATAACTAGCTTACGAGGCGCTAATAGTAACAACTGTCAAATATGACGTTTACTTAAGAATTACATACTTCCATCTCTTCAAAATTTAAGTAACTTTTCCAATTTTATCAGTATAGACTATTTTATTCATCGGGCGATGGGGAAAACTGATGTTATTAATTAATAATCAATCTAAAATATACATATAGTCTGTAAGGAATTATAAAAGGGATTTTTCAACGTCAGGACAGTTTTTTTTCAACCGTTTGTTAGTCCTCGCATCACCGTGTTGATTAATGTGGGAAATTTTATCAAAAAATCAACCTGTAAATTAAACCAACCTACAACACAAAGATATTAGAAGAACGAGATATGCTATATTGGCCGCCGGACCGTAGGCGGAGTACTACCTAATTAGGGTACTTTGAATACTATCGGGACGTGTACGCACAGAAATCTGTTCTCTGTATTAGTGCGGATACCTTAGCGTAAGCGAAGGTGTGCAGTAGTATTGGTGAACAAAACCGGCGACACTGGGCAAAACAATTCCACACAGTATTAACTGCTCATAGCACATCTCATTCTTCTAATATCTTTGCTAAAACATTTGACATTTTGTAAGATCCGGGTTATCGCGATGATATTAGACAGAATAGATATACCACTCACGTAGATAGTAGTTTGGTTTTAAAAAGAAAACAGAAAAGTTCCAATATTACAAAAAGTGTAATATTTATAATATCTAGGCTTACGACCAATGTACAGACTAGATTCCAAGCCGCGATAAGCTCAACATTCGAACCACGCCGAGCTTAAAATCAACTAATACACCAGGCCATAAACACATGTAAAATAAGTACTAAATGTATGAAAATAAAGCCTTTAGGAAGATGTAACATTTATATTGTTAGTGGCCAGTATCTTTCTCAAGTACGCGTCGATGCCGTAGGCTGGACTGAGGCGGGCTTAATAAAATTTCAATTCCGAAATATTCACAATTCAAACCTGAACTTAAAAACTACACACACCATACACTTTGGTCGTGGACCAATGCAAGCCACTGCTATACGCAATATACCTACTCTTAGTTTCGTAGGTGGATACATGCGATGTAAGTGTGTATTTGTATTGACTGTTTGGGGTATTTGTGAGTGGCACCCCCTTTGTGACAATAACAATGTGTTTGCAGATCTGCTTATATTTAGCCCAGAGCATCTGGGTACATTGAAAGGGACATTACAGTATCCCATTTGATTGTTATAAATTTTACTTTGAATTGCCGCTACTGGTGGACAGTGAGGAAATGATGGCACTTTGTAAATCGAGATTATAAAATAAATTATGATTCGATAAATTCGCAGAAGGTAACTAACTTACCTACGTGGGTACAGGCACTTAAGAATTTCCTTTAGATCATTGTACAACATAAAATTTAAAAAAAAAACAATCAAACTCAGATGGTAACAATGCATCTAGATTTAGAGCTTCGAAAGAAATGTATGAAATGTTTTCAAAATTCTCTGTTGTACTAAAAATGAGCTATTATTTGTAACTATTTAATTTTATTTATTACTGGCGAAAAGATTTTTGCAGCTGAAAGTATTTATCAATTTGTACTGATTTTTTACAGAAGATCTCACTAACGTGAGAACAATCACATATAAAACTCAGTTATTACACAAATGGGTTCATTAAATTACCAAAATCTACTCAGGCATAGTAGTATACGTTTATTTTTATACATCTGAATAAAGATTAAAAAATCAAAGAAAAGTATAAAATTACTCATTATGGATGTTTTATTATTTGATAATTAATTTTTAATTTTTTTATTTTATATCTTTATAGGGAAATTCCGTCAAATGAGGTTTCCTAGATAGAGGTATTAATAATTACAATAGGGTTTTTTCTTCGTTTTATTTTTTTTTTTAAATTCGAAAAAAAATTATGATAATGGAGGTATTTCCATTTTATTTTTATACTGACGAATAAAATTTCTATAACGATTTTCCGCCGAAACGACAATTCGTTGTCATTCGTGAATTCGGCGGCGTTGACGTCACGCCGGGCGACGATTGTGACAGCCATCCCAAAAATTGATGCTTTCTGTGTCATGATGACGTCAGTTATCTGGTCATTTGGAAGCGTTTTGGAATTTGCGGTTTTAGAACGTTTTTGAAATCAATAATCATCAATGAAATTCTTAAAATTACACATTTTAATGCGATAATCACAATTAAAAAACGTAAACTTTTTATTTATTTTTATTTAATTTTATATATATATAAATTACAAACAAAATGAATCTTTGTCTGTCCAACTGGGAAGGATTCCCGTTTCAGGACAGCCAAACAGCCAAACTTAGTAGGCTAGTTGCTTGACGGAACTGAAATAATTACAGAACTTGAAAAAATCTTTCACAGAACTTGAAAATTAACTTTAAAATTTGAAGAATTGTTCAAATTCTCTGAAACAACCCGTCAATAATCTTACTCACATGTTTAACGGTATTCATAGTTTGTGAAAATATCCCAATTTTGTTGTACTAAGGTTACTAAGCGATCGTTGACAGTAAAATAAAAAAATTTAGAATCCTTGAATTTTCAAAGATTTCGACGTGTTAACTTGTTTTATTATTGAATAGAAGAATAATATTGGCACGTCGTTAATCTGACAAATTCCACCAGGTGGCCGTTGGACAATCGAGCTGTTGGACAATAATAATAGTTATGATAATGGTGGTAGGGAGGGAGGCGTATTATCTACCCCTTAGTAAGTAGCGCAGCAATCACCGAATAATTTATGGCTTGCCGGACAGACGACGTATGAATGCGATTTTTTTCAGAATCAAATTCAATATCCGTGAAATTATCACTTATAACTTGGTAACTCAATGGGTTCAGATTGTAAATATTATTTATGTATTATAAAATATTTCTAATTAATTAAGAATCTCTTAAAATCATTCGTAATCCGGTTAAATCATAATATTTTCGCATTTCGTCATTATATATTATTATCAAGCAAAATGCAAGTGCATGAACACGTGTTCCGATATATTAAGAATTTACAGAGATTTTATCAGGAAATGACATGCATTCCCGTTTTTAACCGATAATTTAAAGATATTTTAATATGGATTTTTATGCAAAGCACAAAGGATAACAAATTATTATAAGCAATAATTGTTAGCCCGAAAAAATGTAATAAGCAATAATTGTTGAATAAAATACAAGTACTTATTGATATATTTGGCGGTTTAAAAATAAGCCGACGTAGCATAGTGCCTAGTGTAACTGAGCGGCAATCAGAAGGCTTCGGGTTCGATTCCAGCGGATTTTTTTTTTCAATTAATATTTAGTGGTTCAGGCTAGTAATTATTGCTTATAATAATTTGTTTGATTTTTAATAAATTAGCTATTCTCGGTGTATGTATGTATTAGGTGGTAACCGAACAAATCGTATGAGGTACATTGGTTGGTTCCAGCTTGAAACATGGGATAGTTTTGGACCCGATAGGTGGCGCTGTTGTCGAAAACAATTTTATTTTTTTATTTTTCAACATATTTTGTTTTTTAGATAATTATACATTCTATTCATAAATAAAGAGAAATATTAATATATATATTTTTTTTTTTTTTTTAAAAAGAAAGACAAACATTCCCGGGTTACGAATAACCTGACAATATTTGAAAATCTCCTACTACCACCACAGTAAGCTGAAAATTTTGCTTGTGTTGTGATGGAGGACTTAGCCAGCCGAGGAATTGAACACACTACGCCCGAGTGGGACCCAAGCGCGATGTCAACTCGGCCACCGACCGGTCTATATATTATTACAATAATGCAAATAAAAACAAACAAAAAGATTTATAAACTATACATCGATAGCATAGAACGTATATATAAAATATCTGCCTCTAATTAATTTTAACATGACTTTGAGACGTAGGATAGACGTACTACGCGATACAGCGCTATTCTTTACGCTTAATTACAAAACAAATGCAAAATCTAACTCCCCAATTAACCGTGCTCTTCACACATTCAATAATATTTATCTGAACTCTAACACCGACATTTTTTCGGATTCACTGCCCAAATTCAAAAGTAGCACAGTGTCAATAATATAAACTGTTCAATGCGCATACATAAACACACACACACTCTCACACACACATACATACACACATTCATAAACACACTAATATACTACACCCGTCACCCGGTAACTAAATATACATACCCACGGAGGAAGGAAGAGAGTACATACCACTCATAAGACATTACAAGGAAAAATTTAATATCTGTAAATTGTTTCATCACTAACCAACGTACGGTTTTTTTCTATAATATTAGGTAAATAAATTATTTTCACATTACGAGAGTTTTTTTTTCGTCGTGCGACGCACCCTTCTTTGAAGAAATTACTGTTTTTGAGGAAACTAGTGAAAAACTTTATCACAAATCCTTACAATTGGCCCAAATTATGTTTATTTGCGGATGCACATTCCATATCATTCTAAAATCTGACCTATATTTCGCAACTCTCAATACAGTAGCAAAAACTCACGTACAATTGAATCGCGTATTTCATTTGTATGCGTCCGAAGGGCCTGTTCTTTATAAAGTCGGTGGCGAAGGGCCGGGATTCTATTCTTAGTGCACACAATAATAACGTATAGGGTCAATTTGGACCCTAGATCCGCCCGATTAGGGACCGCGTTGCGTGGGTGTGCGGGAAGGTACCTATTACCTACTTGCTTACTGCCTACCTACCAAACTACCCCAGCTTTACTCTGTACGCTTTTGCCGCCCTGGTACCCGAGTACGTTAACATTATAGGCATTTAAGTATTTAGATTTCTGCTTGTTTTTTCTTAATAAATTTATTATCTGAGTTATTATTCCGGTTTTGGGTTGTGAAATAAATGATGTCACGTTTGAAACAAAATAAAAATCTGTACTAATATATTTTTTTATATAAGAACTTACTGAGAATAAACTAAAGTACTTACTGAATTATTTGTTCTCTTCAAGTGTAACAAAATATAGCTTTTTTTTTAATGTTACCTTTGTATGACCAAAGTCAAATAAATTGGTGTATAACTTTGTCAACATAAAGTTTTGTATTTACAAAGCAGCTTGTATTGTATATTATAGTGCTCTTGTACATTTATTTCTAGTGCTGTTATTATCTTAAATAAAAAAATGGATACTGGCTGAAGAAGTACTAAATATGACATATATTGCAATAATCTATCTAATGTTACTATATATTCCTGTTCTATGTTTGATAGCAAATCATAAAATTGTAAAAAATAAAGAAGATTACCTTTCCAGCTTTTCAGCAAATCGATATTTTGCATTCCATACAATTGAAAGTTCATTTGAGGTTTTCACTTTATAATTATTATTTTTATATAACCCTTTCAGATAACTTAATCCAGCAAATCATTGCATTAAAAATTCAAAAACTCACGTATGTAACAATTGCATTAAAGCTTTGAAACTAGTATTACGTAGATGCTTACTACTGTATGCGGGTACATTATTATGTCCGTTACCATTATTTCCAACAACTTTTCTTTAATAACCTTCAAAAGTTATTAAAAAAAGTAGTTACCATAAAAAAATTAATATTTATTTAGAAAAAGTCAATAGGTATCCTGCATAAATAAAAATCGGATATATTTATCCGAGACACTATACACTAAACATATTCTTTAGAACTTTGTAATCATTAAAAAAATTTCAGAATTTATTCAGAAAGCTGTAAAAAATATGGGAAAAAATAATTTGCAAGATTTATATATTATATTCATTTTCAGCGTACTAAGGTCCCACATGTCCGTTTGGAAAATAATTCAATTATCCTTTCCACATTTCTGAATTCCTGTCCCCTCAATTGTCGAGAGGACATTATGTCAGCGCGCAGGACGTGCTTTGTCAATAATGTTTTATGTTGAAAATATTATTATTTAGTTTATATTTCTGTAGTATTTCGGTTTCAGAGATTGCGATATAAGGGGTATTCCATTGATCTCGAGTTATGTCAGCTTATTTTCATAACTATTTTTTGCTATTTCGGGTAGTTGAGTAAATAGGATTGTTGATTTTGAAAATTAGGTTAACCTAGATCAGTTTAAGTCCTTATGATATAATATATTCGGTTCATTGAAATACCGTACTGTTCTTAAAATATAAAAAAGTTGCAAAAACGTGTTTCTAAGAAAAACAAACCACGTTAAAAAGTTGAAAGTTTTATTAAAACGGAAGTGGAACAATAATGAAATAATATGAATGATTTATTTATTTACACGCCTATGTGGGCTTTTACAAACATGTACATAATAATTCTGTGGAAGAAAAATCAAGAGTAAATTCTTTTTTTTTAAATTGCGTTGAACCCATTCCGAAGAAAAGTATTACGCTAACTTTAATTGTAATTATTACTGAAATATATATTATAGCCTTCTTGTAACTATATTCAGTGCAGTTGAACACATCCACAATTTCTGCGAAAGTGTTGCCAACGTGCATTCCAGGTACAAGCGAGTATCAATATGACTTAGTCCTAATATAATATATTTTGTTATATTATAATAAATATTTCGCATTATATGGCTAAACTATCAGCAAAATTGTATCAGTATTTCAGAGTATTTCACAGTAATGATGTGGAGTTTTTTTTAAATAAACTTCACATAAGAGGCTGCGAAGAAAATATTTTCCCTCACGACCTATGTCATCTTAGGGAGTGCTGTGTGGAGGGTCTTTTTTAGAAAAGGTGAACATGGGACTTGAAGAGACAGAGACTAATGTTGTAGGAGGGAAGAAACGCAGAAGCTCGTAAATCGTTTCAAAACAAAACTATTGAACTTAAAAACGAGTCAAAGAAACAAGTTGGTAAGACACTAGGCATGCAACCTGGAATGAACTGAGGCCTAGTGGAAAGGACGCCTAGTGATGTATTTTTATTTTTGTCACACTTGACGAGAGCCATATTATCTGTAGTTTATTAAAACGGGCAGAAAAAACCTTGTATTCTTAAACAAACCATTTTTTTAACAAATGAAATAAAACAGATTATTCAAATTAAATTGACTCGCGCACGTAAGGATTTGAACCCCCGACCTCTGGCTCGCGAGTCCTGTGTCTTACCCCTCGACCACGTTTCTAATTAGTCGGAGAAACAACTCAAACTAACTTCGCTTACCGCAATGCGCGCACTCTCGGTTAGTATGTTAGTCGAAATCTGTAAATAGTATAAAATAAAGTCGCTCTCCGTGTCTGTCTGTTTGTGGGCTTAGTTCTTCTAAACTACGCAATGGATTGTGATAGAGTTTTCACCATAATTTTGAAAATTTCCTCCGAAAGGCTTATGTATATAAAACATGCGTATTATAATTGTTTAAAGTAGAAAAAATTCGATGTTTATCTTAGAATTCACCACCGGGCAGTGCCGATAAACTTTTGTATATTAACAGTATTTTGTACAGTTTGATTAAAGAAATAAAAAATATAAAATTAAATTTGCCAACATCAACTATGAAAGAAGCAAAAGGTGTTATAGACTACAAAAGAGATAAAACGAAATGAAACCTCAAAAATAAATAATAGGAGGGTAAATAAATCAATGCAAATATGGTTTTAAATACCGAACAAAAAAAATTATAACAATATGCAAGTAAACTCTAACCATTACGCCATGATTAAGGGTTAATCAAAGCAAAACGAACTCTAAGCAGAATTCTTGCCTGAACAGACTATGCAATAATTACAATAGCGTACTATCCAAGGTTGATATTTTCAGTTGCAAACTTACCTAATATAAGAGGTCCATAAGAATATTTATCTGATGGTTTGTGAATAATGTTTATGTCTCTATCGTTTATATCTCTATTATGATTTGATTTATACCTACAACCTCTCTCCATGTCTATAAATGTATTATTTTGTAAATTTTTCGTTTTATTTATTTCGTTTTTTCGTATTAATTTATTTCGTTCTTTATTTCGTAATAAATGTTACAAACCGTATACGGAAACTGGCATATATCTTCAGGTCATTACGAAATATTCTTAATAAAAATACACTAAAAACGGTATACTTTTCTTTATGCCAATCAATTATATCTTATGGTAGGTATAATAGTCTGGGGAGGATGCTCTAACACGATATTAGATCCATTAATTAAAGCTCAAAAATTGATAATGCGGACTATTTACAAAGTACACTATATTCACCCCACGAAGGACTTATTTAACGACTTCAAAGTACTCAACATAAAATCCTTATACGTCAAAAACATATCCTCCTACTATAAATTCAAACATACGAAAAAAAAAATTTTTGAATCGACCCATAATACAAGATATTCCAACAAATCGAATTATACTATTTCCCCAATAAAAACCTCAATGGCACAAAGACAATTTAACTTTCTTGCTCCAAAAATATTCAATAATTTAACGTTAGAAATAAAATCAATAGCCAAATACGACAGTTTCAGGAAAGCGCTCGGGGATTTTTTGATGTGTGATTATTATAGTGTTAGTAGCCTATTCCAAGTACTCAGATAGAGGTGTATATATTGTTTATATGCGTGAGGATGCGTCATATGGGTGTATGTATACATGTGCTGTTATATGTATATAGGTATGTCTGCTGCTATATACACATGTGTGCTTGCATGCACACATATTAAAAATTATATATATAATTATGTACATTTTTACAATCTAATGCTAATTTACTTCTTTCTCCTTTCTAATTTCTATCTTCTACTTTTTATTACAATTTTTCCAAAATTTTAGCTTCATCTATAGTTACTAATTTCATATGTTTACACTAGATTTCATATTTCATACAAATTAATTACACTCAATTGGTCACCATGAAACAGGCAGCCGCCTAGTATGGTGATTCATTATATCTACTTTATGTAAATTTCATAATAATGTAACATGTATTAAATAAATAAAATAAAAAATAAATAAAATATAATCTTTTGTTTTGTATAAATTTTTTAATTCATATTCTTTTCTCACATATTTAAATAACTTATTCCTTATTATGCTGTCTCAGTAGAGGTAAAGTCACAATGAGGAAATTAATAATTGTTTTTATTTTACTATATAATACTTATGTACAAACTGATTTAATGTAAACTGTCGATTTTGAACAGGCACTGCCTGGTCAAAAAATAATATTGACTGGTCCTTAATGTATTCACGCCTGAATTGCAGCTTATCCTCGTCGCACATTTTACAATTTATATTATTTTATATCTTATAATATATTATATATTATTTTGTATCAAATGAATTATAACAAATAAATAAACACAGCCTTTCCGCCACACGATAAAATATAGACGTCTTGTAAACACAACTAAAGTATTTAAAAAATATACATTTCCAAGGATATAGAAACACTAATCAATTGAATTAACGATAAACCTTCTTAGGTAGTAACAATTAAATTAATGTTGCTAATTTATTACTCGACACGCGTACCCAGTTAGGCGAAACGTGTGGGCAAAATTACTTTATGTTTAAATAAGCAATACAAACAATGCGTTGGCGTTAGCTCTCGAAACCGAGCTGCAAAATCATAAACAATGGCTCGCAAATAGCTTAGAAAAATTAAGATATGGATATCTGCCCATCAGATGACTTAAAAATTATATCTTTGAAATAGCAAAAAAGCAATAAATATTATTGCGGAAGACCAAAACATAGATAGGAAACAATTCAAAATCAAAGATCATTATGAACATCGGAATCTATGTTCAAATAATGTTTTATTTAATGACCGGGTGAAATCCTCGGCGTTGCGCGGACTTCACGGAGAGTTTCTGGAGGAGTTGGTCGTTGGAGTTATTTCAATAATATTAATATAGGGTATTTGGTATTAGGTACTGCAAAAGAGTCGCAACTCTCCGGTGTCATTTTCGTTTCAAAACATTCCTGGATTAGGAATTATCTGACAATATTTGAATTCATCCTAGTTCTATCATTACTATCGGAAATGGTTGCAGGTGCTATGATGGAGGATTTAGCTGCGGATTGAACCCTCAAGCATATGTTCAGTCGGCTACTAACCGGTCTATTGGGACGAAGGCATCCCCTATTTGGAGTATCCTGTGGAGCTGGAGAGAGTAGGGAAAGGGCAGGAGAATAGAAAACGTAAATATTTCGATTCTGAATGGTTACTTTTCACTAGGAGATATTTTACTGAGAAAATCAACAATTATTTTTGTTAGACCATTGATGGGAATGGTAGTAGGGTTGCCTATTTCTGCCCTAGAGTCAAAAATTACAAAAAAATGATGTCATAAATAACAGGGCTGCATTCTGGAACTACCGTGTCGCCCGTGACGTCACGTCCGTCTGCGACCACCGCGATGATGTGCAGACATGTCAAAACAAAAGAACCAAACAAAAAACAATGCAAGGTGGGCAGGGGTGTGCCAATGGTTTGTGCTGATTGATAAGAAACAACAAAAAAACTGTGCGACTTCTTTTCCTTATAAGTTTATCAGAGATAAACTTTGGTAGTTAAAATTTATTTCGACATATTTAATATAGGTCTATCTGTATTTAAAAAATGACAAAATGATATTTTACCTAACATAATATTATCCTTGTTTACAAGCATGGTGTAGGAACTATTGCGTACATTTTAAAATTCCTTCTTTTTAAACGCAAAATAAAAACGACTAAATGACGAGCGTATTTTTTTATATGAAACCGTACAAGAGTCCCAATTGCTCCCTAACATCTGGAGCCAGTGAAACTATGGCATCCCCAATTGGTGTATGTTGTGAGGCAAAATATAGCGGGTAGGTATTTGATGGAGAAGAGGAAGGTGGGAAAGTATCTGGCTATTCATATCTGGTCCCTAAACACGGCCAAAGCCATTACAAGTAACTTTTTAATTCTAAATGGTAGTCTTACACCATGGCGATACTGAGAGTATCTTCCACTCTGGAACGTGCAAAGTTAATTCATGAAATATTTTTTTTGTCTAAACATGAGTATTGTTGATTATTTTCAATCAGGTTAAAAACGGGATTGCAGGCCGTTTCCTATTAGAATTTTAGCACAAAGTTAATTTATCAGAAAACGTGTTCATGCACATGCATTTATATTTATAATATGAATGACGAAATGCGAAAAAAAAAATTTTTAAGAGCACGCGTTTGGACATCAATTCAGTCGTTAAAGGCCTTCGATCTCGTTTTTAACCGGATTACGAATAATTTGAGGAGTTTCCTAATAAATTAACAACATTTTATATCAGTAATTTTTCTCCGTAAATAGCTTAATATTCATATTACTTAATATCCTTAAAAATGCAACAAACCTCAATTTATTTTCATTTGTGACATCCCTGTCTAAGGCACTAGTCAAAAGTTAGGGCCCTAGGAGACGTGCCCAATTAATCGTCCGGAAAATAATATTGTCAAGTTGTCACCGAGAGGTATCGGTCGACCAATCAGGACACGCCATTTGGACGCATTATGCAGCCATTTTGTTTAGAGATTTACGAGGAGACCTGTGTCCGTGTGATCTCTTATAGGATTTTGAATCAGGGTGGAACAAAAGTATTCGCCCGAATATTTTAATGTTTATATAATACGAGCGAAGTTCCAAGCGTTGCTTGGACTTAACATTCAGTTGCTATCAGACACAGGCAGTAATTTTTCTCTTATTTTGAATGTCAATTTTGCAAATATTCAACATTCTGCTTTAAGGGGTGGGAAAGGGTAGTGGGGGGTGGTTTTTCAAAATATCATTTCATTTATCCCAAGATAAATGAAAATAAAAATAAAATAATCCATTTAACCAATTAGGCGCATTTTACACCGGTGTTATAAAATTAATTATAAAAACACCCTAACATCATAGAACTTCTTTCTTCTTCTGGCGCTAGTAAAATTAAATTGTTAATGTTAATTTTCGTTGCATGTTTCCCCATTTGTAAATATATATGTCATTAAGATACTAGTTATAGGCCTTAGTCGTAATTCACTAAATATAAGTCTTAAATGTAAGTCACTAGTTTTAATTCAGTAGTTCTAGTATTAGTGATTTAATAAATATATTTGTACAGCGCCCTTGAGGTGATTTTTCACGAAAACGGCGGTATATAAATTAGCCTAATATTATTATTATCATATAGACAGTGATCTTTCTCTTTTTTTGAATGTCAATTTCGGAATAAAATTTGAATAAAATAACAAAGCCACGCCACCAATGATACTATTTTTTATTTATTTATTTGAATAGATAGATGGGCACCATAATCAAATACTTATTTAAATAAATAAATATAACAAACGTGTCTATTATTTTCTTTTCAGATGGTACCATGAACAACAGAAAAGCATCACCAGTTTAATGGCCGTTTGTGAATTCTGACCGCTAATTGCTCGAATGACTATGGCAGCCAAAATTTGGGAAAAGTGTTTTGCTGAAGGGAAACCAGACCTGGTCATTCTCAACCTTCTGACGTTGAATGGTTTCTCACAAGGGCGATGCTGAGATATAAAAAAAAAACATGTCAGCACTGTCGTTAAATTTATGATACACGGAAAAAAATAACGTTTGCTAATTTATTAAGAATCTCTTCAAATTACTGGTAACTCCGGTTAAAAACGGGATAAGAGGTGTTATTTTGATATTAAATCGTAAAAGATCAATGGTTTTGTTGCTTGTGTGGCACGGAGCGCCGTCTTGTGGAAAGTAAACGTTGTCCAGATCAATACAATCCAATTTCGGCCATAAAAAATCATTAATCTTCTCTCGATAGCGCAATCCATTCACCGTAACTGTTGCTCCAGCCTCATTTTCGAAAAAGTAATGTCAAAAAATGACAGCTTCAAAAGTAACATCTACCGAAATAGCAGATTATTCAAAATAACACCTCTTATTGGGAAACCCTGTATTATGATGTCGGATGTGTTCATGAAAATCGATAGTTTAGATATATATTATATATGTGCGTTTTACCTATATCTTTGCCTCCAGGAAACATGTTAATTCATTAGTAAATCCTGCAATCCCGTTTTTAATTGAAACTGCAAATGACTTGAAGATGTTCTTAATAAATTACCAATAATCATTTATCTCAGTTTACATTTAAAATTTAAGAAATCGTACCAAAGCATTTTTATTTTTGTTTTCTAAATTTATTTGATGTGAAAAGGCATTACTTTTGTTCCCTCATCTTCCTGGATGCTGAGTGTAAGAATGTGTATCTTCCTATATCATTTCTTATCTTGATATCAATGACGCCGGCGGCAGATAGCGACGCCTCTAAAACAAATGGAGATATACGAGGAGGAGAGGAAAAGGGGAAGGGAACCCAGCAGGGGGTGATTTATCGAGTCCCCGACTTAACGTGACAATAAAATCCTTGAGAATCAGCGTCAACGCTCGAAGGACCCAACATATTGATTATGTTGTAGACAAATTTAAGATTTAAGTGGTCATAATATCAGTAGGTAGGTAGGAACTGTCATGAAGGTCTGCTAAGGGTTGTAGTCTTTTAGTACCTACTTATTTATTTTCTTAACTTACATTTAATTGATGTATGGCAGTGAGGCGTGGAACTGGCAGAGGAGGATGAAAATAGACTGAATGCTGTATAAATGAGATCCTTGAGGCCTATGTGTGAAACATATGATCGTATGAGAAATGTGGAGAAAAGCAAAGAATGCAAGGTTGATGTAAGTTAATGAGTAAAAGTAAAAAAGTGACGCCCATATATTTAAGCATGTCAAGCAAATGAATGGAGAAAGGAGACATGGATGACGCAAATGAGAATGATAGGAGAAGTCGGTGATGCCCTAGGAAGACGTAGCACGATCGACTGAATCCGTTATTTTAGTCAGGCCATGTCAAGAGACAGAATAATAGAAGAGTATGTATGAGACGATGTACCTATGAATGTGGATGAGGCAAGGAGTGTTTGCCAAGACCGAGTTGTTGGCGGTCCGTCCTCTCTGCCTACCCTTGACGGGAAACGGCGTGATGGTTAGTAAGTTAGCTAGTTTTTCATATTTTTCTTATGAATAATTTATGCCGTGTTTTTATTGTTCAATGAATGTAACTAATTTCTGTTTCAACTCGACTATTTTGCATTTCGTTTACCTGTAAAATTTGTTGTGCGTTCCGTGTCCGTTTTAAGATGGTTGCGCTTTTAATGGCTCAGCAAAGATTATTTTTTCAAATGTGAAATTTTCGTCTTTATTTAGACATTTTTATTCGCATTTTTTCAATATTTTTACACCTACCAGCATGAAAAAGAATCATCAATGATATTCTTTCACACGTTTCTTTTAACAAATTGTGCAATTACTTATTTGAAATTTTAAAAAATATCAAATATGTAGTTTAAAATTAATTTCCTATTTTAAATCGTCTGATTTTAAAAGGTAATTTTGGTTTTGATTTAATAAATATAAGAAAATTAGAAACATATTTATTTTGGACGTGAGGTCGACTATTCACAGACATACTAGTTTTTAAAAACTTATTATTATTAAAATAATTAAATTAGTAAATTGGAACAATAAATATGTAGCGACCATTAATTAATTAAAATAATAAATCATTAATAAAATGGGGAAAATGCATTGCATCAGAAATAAGGACAATATTTTTATGAACCATTTTTCGGGTTTTGTTCTCGACCGTGCATTGAGTTTATAGAACTGTACCTTTCACTCGCTCAATCTCACTAAGAATGCCTAGGAATGTAAAAACAGCCACTTTTTCTCATTACATAGAAATACGTAATGCAATTTGCTCAATTTCGATACATAAATGAGATTTAAAATAACTTCTGCACACACAAAATAAAATTAGAAGAATGATGGGGGATTGTAAACATGTTACAAATGATTAGGCACACATACCCAAGCAGATCTTCCTAACTACCTACCATTTGCTATAAAGCATTTCTGAATTAAAATTCTTCAAATTCATGTCTCGTTGGTGGGCAAATGAAGTTATTTATGTGCCTTATACCTGCAGCACAACGCGCTACCATCCACCATTCGCCATCCAGTCACAGCATCCAGAATGCTGATCCCACAAACACGCCGCGCGCCGTCATGATTTCATGAGATAATAATGATTTTCACATTAAGCTGCGGCATCGCTGTGAAAGACCTAAAGGTCTTTTTAAGTCGTGTGTCGAATCAAGAAAGGGAGAATCAATCAAAAAGCAATCTTTTTACCTTTTAAGTAAAACCGAGGATGCCATCTCAATCGCACAAAACAAACCGAGGACTTCGTGTGATCACTGCTTTCAAAGGCTTAGGGACCTCTGCCTACTAATTAGTGAAATTTAGTGATTACCTCCCAACGTTTTTCTCTAATTTAATTTAAGGCGATGAACTACGTCGTGTAATATTTTCACGCCGCTATCAATAACACACCTGTTTTGATTTATGCAAGAAAAAACATGGCTAAAAAGTGCCTTTTATTTTATTTTGTGGATGTTCAGGCACAAATATTAAAAAAAATTCGATCATTTTATAAATAACTTAATTTGCCACATTATACAATAAAACCATAACCGAAAAGAGTAGATTTTGAACTTAAAGCAGTTTTCATAGGCCTATACATTATTTTTTTCTGGGCTTATAAAAAGACTTATAAAATACTCGATTATTTCAAAGGCCAGGATGTATTCTACTCGCAGTATTTAATTAAAGCATCTGAAACATTTCTAGGCGACCAAATTTTCAAACCAAAAACACATGATTTTAAATTACTACGTAGTGCATCGCTTTAATAAGTCAGAACTCAATTTTTGTACGGAGAAAACATACTGATATAAAATACTGCTAATTTATTGAAAATCTGATCCAATCACTCCAGTATTTCTGTTCAAAACGGGACTGAATAAGGCCTTTAACGAATGAATTGACAGATTTCCTGAAAAGTGTCAGTAAAATGCGAATATGTTATGAGGACGGCGGAACACATGTTCATAAAATACTAATATTGACGCATTTGTCATTATATTTATCAGAAATAGAACACCTGCATGAACACGTGTTGTGATATATTCTATATTGACTCATATTTTATCATAAAATGGATTGCAAGACGTTTTTAACAGGAATAAATCAGCCATACTCATTTGTTCTGTATGCCTTGACTATAAATGTCATGCCATTACAATCTTCATACAAAAAGGTTGAAATTGTGAAAAAAAAATCAGATACAACAATATCATTAGTGTCGTATTTTTCAATCTTTCCACTCTAGCTCACTGAAAAGTAACTTACATTATATAAGTAAGTTAAAATAACAAACCTCGAGGTGGCATGGCGTCTCGAATGTTAGTTGAGAGACATGATCAAATATGCTTGAAAGCTTATAAATGATTTTTGTAAGTTAAAATCTGTAGTGTGGTTACTTACAGTGTGTGCACTGCTTTGAGGTAAAGTTGAATCGGTATGTGACAAATGTACTAATTTGTTTTATTTAATATTACATAATTCTCCAACACAAAATATTTCTTGTCTATCTGAGTCAGGAAATTAACCAAAGGAAATTTAGTCAGCAGAGTATCAAGTTCGATATTAAAAAACCGTTCATCTATTCGTACCAAATATACATTCAGAAAACTAAAAAACACCGTAGCAGATACTCTCACGCTTTGCCTAGTTAATGTGTTATATAATTTTCCCGTACAATCTTTTTGTCAAATATTTATTTCCCTAAAGATGAGGTATTTTTTTTTCTTATGTGAATTTTTGACTTTTCCCAGAAAGACGAGGGAGGTAAATTGGGTCCCGCCATTGAATCAGAAAAGAATTAAGCGTGTTATTTCCGATTTACCTCGATTTTCAATGGTGTTGTCCGCAAATTTCAGGCCGCAGTGATGTCAGCTAAAAGGGAAGACATCTTTAGAAGTGGTAGACCACCCTATTGGTATTTATCAAAGATTTTGTAACTGTAAATGCAGAACTTCGTTGAATTTTTTTTTCATTTTTAATGCGCGGATACGGGAATTTATTAAATTAAATTTTCTACTTTCACATCAAGAACATAAAAACATACATAAGATATTGTTCATGTACAAGGTATCTTAGGGTAAAGTGCAAAAACTTTGAGAGGTGATGATAGTACATGTAAAAACGACACACATTTTCGATATTTCAACGCTTGTGTGGTTTCAGGTATAAAAATCGAATTGTTTTTATGGAAAAAAAATAATATTCTTCAATAGAAAAATGCTTTTATGTGGGAAAAAAAACAATAGAGTTTTGAAAAAAGGTATTTATCTTTTTTACTTCTACCTTCATGTAGAATCACCTCCCGAAGTTAGTGCACTTTACCCCAGGACATCCTGTATTTATCAAATACACTAACCATAATTATAAACGAATTTTAATTCATTAATTGTAACTGAATTTGTTGTATGAAAACGTATTTAATATTTCACATTTTCCATAATAAAATTATGTTATAACTTCTAATTTTTTAATAATATTTTATATATTTAGATATCTAGAATAACTTCTAATAATATATGCTTTTAATTGTACTTCTCCTACTAGTCACTTTTAACTATGGAGTTATAGACATGGTTCTAGAAGGTTCTTCTGATAGAAAAAATCGGACTTTCTACCGGACTATAAATAGGTAACTTATTTTAAATGCATAGTTACAGAAAACGTATTGTGTTAAAAACCTTGAAATAGGTAATTTCATTGGTTACATCACGAAATTATACAGGCGTGAATTTCACGTTCCATATACACTCATGAAATTTCACATAACGAGAATCGCACCTACTTAAATTACACCTACCGGAAGTACAAACATTGAAAACCCTAATCTACCTGAAAACATGAACATGAAATTTATTTAGCGCACACTTAAACACCATCAAATATAAACTTTAATAGAAAAAAAAAAAACATTAAATTTTTATTTAATTTGTGTAATTCCGTTCGTGTGTAATTCTGTCAGTGGTACCTACGTGAAATTCGCGCCACTTCAAGCCCATTTTATAGCTCAATAAAACTTTAACCATTATTATTAACTGGAGATCTTTTTTAACAAATACTCAAAAAATCTAATGATTTGGTTCGTCTATAAATAGAAAGCAGTCAGTTATTATATAAATTAAATAAATAACATTGTAAAAACCACTATTTTACCATAAGGATCGACATGTTTCAAAACCAAACATTTCTTTGTCAGGATTAACGTATAATTTATTTTCACTATGAAAAAGCCATTGGTTTTGAAACATGTTGATCCCTTTTGATTAAATTGTTATTTTTTTTAAAATTAAAAGCGATTTAGAAATTATTGAATTAAATATTTATATAATTTCGCTTATTAATTCTAACATGCCTTTATGACGTATAAAGGTATGACGTATATGTTATGTATGCCATGACGTACACGGCATACAGTGCTATTCTACACGCTTAGTTATAAAAAAATGCAGCATCTAATTCGCCAATTACCCGAGCTCTTCATACTCTAAATGATATTTGTCTAAACTCAAACATTGACATTTTTTCGGATTCACTGCCCAAATTCAAACATGGCATTATGTCAATAATATAAGCTGTTGATTGGGCATACATATACACACAAACTCACGTATATACTATTCATATTCACCTCACCCGATAATTAATGAATAAACATACCATTTAACAGACATTACAAGGAAAAATATCATACCTAACATGAATTATCTAATTCCTGTATTTCGTTAAATCACTGTAACTCATGTACGGTTTGTTTCTATAATATCAAATAAATAAATATTAATAATACAAATATATTGTCCTCCACGCTGAAGTTTACCTGTGTTGTGAAGGATTTTTTCAATGGTAAATGAGTTAATAATAGCAATGGACTTAGTTAAAGTATATCAACAAAGTGGACCTAAGACTTAATTATAGTTAATGAGAAAAATAAACACTTTAATATTAAATCAACTTCCACATTGTTTTAACAAAATACATTAATCTTATAAGCTAGACAACAAAATGATAACTTATGAGGATTGCAGCCAGTTCCAATTATGTTTTTTTGTATTCTTAAAGTCTGAATGTTTTATATAGTGTTAAGAGTGAATTGTATAGCTTTACAGTCTGGTAATCAGTGGTATTATTGTCCAAAGGATGTGTTTGTTTTAGGTATTTGTAGTTGGTGTGCATATCTTGTTAAAATATTGCGAATTTACAAAGTTACCTGTAACATATTCTCTGCAGATTTTCCATCTTTTTTATTTACATAAAGGAACCGATAGTCCTTTATGTCTCCGTGATACGCATGGCTCTGAACGTAATCAAATGATCAACATTTTGGTATGAACTGATGAGATCGAAATACTTGTAGGAAGAAAGCTCTCGGAATTGATCTGTTTAATAATATCCTGAGCGCAACTGATTGGGATGAAAACGATGCATGTAAAGCTCGATCGTTTCCAAACTTTTGAAGATAACGAACAAACTTGGATGCAACCATTATACAAAAATGGTTTCTGTATGGAGAATAAAAAAAATATTTTGAAACTCGAAAAAATGTACAGTAGATACACTGTATTGTTTATACCTATTGGGTTGTTGCATAAGTTAGTAGCAAATAAACGAAAACTTAGGTCATAATAGTGGCTTTTGTAATGTTAGCAGTGCGATTGTAGTCTGAAGAGAAGAGGCACTATAATGATTGGAATCAATAATACATTGGAAAATATTTTGTTTGCTGATGCAAACACGTAGAAAAATGAGTATTGCTAATTTATTAAGAATCTCTTCAAATTATTGGTAATCCAGTTACAAACGGGATCGCAGGTCTTTAGCGAATAAATTAAGAGGTTTAATTTTTAGTAAATTGATATCGAATTGATGAACACCGAATTCCGTTTATAACTGGAAAACCAATAATTTGAAGAGATTCTTAATAAATTGGCAATACTTATTTTTCTCCACGTACGCATCAATTAAAAATATTATTTTCCAATGTTTTATTGATTCCAATCATTCTAGTGACTTTCCTCCTCAGACTACAATCGGACTGTTAACATTACGAAAGCGACTATTGTGACCTAAGTTTGAATTTTATTCCACTATCAACACCTATATCAGCATCCTTCTCTTCTTACTCTATTAGATTTCCACATTTTCTGAACTTGTGTTCGTGAACCGAGCAGGAATATTGATAAGCTGATAAAATGTTTTCAGAGTCAATCGTAAATAATGCAGGCAGATGTATTATTATTTTTGATTTTGTTTATGCGTATATTATTTTTATTTAAATAAAAACGCAATGAACGTATCATCCTTAGTAATTAGTGTTTGTTTTTTAACATAGAAAAATCACCGATAGGAACTGAGCGTTCCGGAAAATATATTAGTTGATGAATACGAATACAGTCTATACATGCATAAAGAAGGGTGTCTGGGCCATGTTGTGGCGTGGAATTGTTTTTTTTATAAAAATTTACAGTTTTATTCGGAGATTGGTGAAATTTCGCACTTAACCTTCAAAACGATCAGGTTATCTTCCTCCACTAGACTCGTGAGTTTTCTAAAAACCAGCCCCACCCCCTTTCCCCACCCCTTAAAAATTTGATACTTCTTGATGCAATTATGCACATTTGACATTCAAAATAAGAGGAAAACTACTGTCCATAAAAAAATACAATTATATCTGATTTTTTTTTTATTTATTTATTTATTTAACGCCCAGAGGGCTTTTACATGGTTGGTAGTATAATTTTAATTTGACAAATACTTTCAAACATAAAAAATAAGAATAAAATTACATTTGATAAAAGCTATGCAACAAGTCATACAAACACAAGAAACAAAAACAGAAAATTACAGCTATTTGTTGGTTTACATGATGTGTTTAGGAGTATTGTTGAAATAAATGTTTTAAATGATCCACAAAACTTGCCAAGTTGGTATTGAATATGTCAACATCACCCAAGTAATGATTTCCCATGGTGTGAAGTCGTTGTATCGGAGAGTGGGCAATGTAGTTACGCTTATGTGTGCTGCTGTAGAATATTGTATTTTGTCGTGTTGTTACTGTGGGTGTATGTATGTTTATAAGTTGCAGGAGTTCACAACAGTCGAATTTAGAGTTAAGTATTTTGAATAAGAACGTTAAATCGTTTATTTTACGTCTATCTTCTAATGTATGTATTTTTAGAGTATTTAGTAAGAAATTGTATTTTAAGTCTTCGACAGGGATATTTAATTTAAAATTTATAAAACGTAGAAATTTTTTTTGTATTCGCTCAATGTTGTTAATGTGAATTTTATAAGATGGAGACCAAACTACTGAGTTATATTCAATTAGACTTCTTACTAGAGATACGTATAATAGTTTAATGGCTTGCAAAGAATTAAAGTTTTTAGTTGTTCTTAATACGAAGCCTAGTGTTTTCATACCTTTGTTCACAATTTGATGGATATGATTGGTGAAACTTAGTTTTTCATCCAAAATAATTCCAAGATCTCTCATTTCCGTGACTCTTTCTAAAGCTATGTTATTGATGGAATATTCGAATAAAACAGGATTTTTGTTTCTGAAGAAAGTCAAGGTTTTGCACTTTACTACATTTAAAAATAAATTATTTTGAACGCACCAATCTCTAAACTTACTAATATTTGAGTGTAGTATATGGCAATGATTTATATCAGTTATTTTCTTGTATAGTTTGACGTCATCTGCAAAGAGCAATACCTCGACATCGTTGAAGCAATTGGTTATATCATTGATGAAAATGAGGAACAAAACCGGGCCAAGGTGACTACCTTGCGGTAGGCCACTGGTAGCCCGGAAAGCTTTCGACATCCAAGATTTTATTTTAACAAACAGTTTACGATTTGACAAATAGCTACTAAACCACTTTAGCATGTTATCCCTTATTCCTAGAGCAAATAGTTTTTGGATTAGTAGTTTATGGGATACTTTGTCGAATGCCTTCGAAAAGTCTGTATATATACAGTCGACTTGTTTATTTTCTGCAAATGATTGTATAATGAAGTTTTGAAATACCGTTAAGTTAGTTGCGGTGGATCTTCCTTTGATAAAACCGTGCTGTTTTTGATTAATTAATTTTATTAATTTGGGATAGATTTCATCAAGGACCAATGATTCAAAAAGCTTTGGCAGTACTGACTGTATACAAATGGGGCAATAATTAGCTATGTCAGTATCGTCTCCTTTTTTGTAGATCGGTGTAATGAAGCTAGATTTCCAGCGGTCTGGAAAATGTCCAAGGGACAAGAGACGGTTAAATAGTAATGTAAGTGGTTTAGATAATGTATTAGAGCATGTTTTGAGGAATATTGGTGGAATGTTGTCTGGGCCAGCGGATTTGTCAGTGTCTAAGGAAAGTAATTTTTGTTCGCAACACTTTTGTGTGATTTGGCAGTTTGTTAAGTTTGTGGTCATATTAAATTTGTATTCGGGTATTTTATCATCTGGAGTGTCTTCATCATATGCATTTTTGAAGAAGTCCGAAAAAAGGTTTACAATATCCTGTGTATTGTTTGCACTGATTCCATTCATATGCATTATTGGCGGGTAGTCTGTGTTTTCATTGTTCATTTTTTTAAGAAATTTCCAAAGGTTTTTGGATTTAAAGACAGTGTCCTCGACAGAGGTTATGTACATTTTGTAACATTGTTTGGAAAGATCTTTACATTTTTTCCTAGTTTCGCTAAAGATTATATAATCATTTATGGATTTACTTTGTTTGAATTTTTTGTGTTGACTCTTTTTTTGCTGAAGAGAGGCTGTAAGCTCTGATGAAAACCAAACCGGGTAGGTATAGCTTCTTGGTGTGTAAAAAGGTACATAGGATTCAATAGTATTAGAAAAATATAAATAAAGTTTATCTAACGATTCATCAACGCTTTCATCGGATAAAAAAGACCAGTCTGTATTTGAGAAATGGCAGTTAATTGAGTCGAAGTCGGCTCGTTTAAAGTTTAGGACGCTTTGTGAAGGTTTCCTTTCATTATCACATGTCATATTTAATTTAATGTATAGGGGAGGATGATGATTATCTATAGGTAGAAGTGGATCATTTGAGAGTTCAACAGACATTTTAGGATAGTTTGATAAAGCTAAGTCTAATAAGCGATTGTTACTGTTATATATAAAATTATGTTGATGAAAGTTTAGAAAGTTTACCATGTCCAAAATTTCACGTGCACGATCGTTTTCACTTTCGTTTATGATGAGACCACAGTTATTTGCTTTCCATATTAAGTTTGGTAAGTTATAATCCCCAAGAATAACAATTTTCGATTCAGGATATTTTGATGAAATTGTTTCGATGTCTTGACAGTGGTTTCTATATGACTGAGGGTCAGAAAGTGGTGGTAGATAGGCCGTTCCAAATATAATTTTCTCGAGAGGAGTCGTTATTTGCACAAAAATATGTTCGATGTTATTGTGTTTCGTGGTTAATTTTCTTGCTGACAACTTCTGTTTTATTGCAATTAAAACTCCTCCACCTCTTGACTTGGAACTTGATCTGACGTTTCTGTCGCAACGAAATACTTTGTAGTTAGTAAGACCGAGTTCAGTCGATTTGATTTCCGAGTTTAGCCAGGTTTCCGTAAGTATAATGATGTCATGATGATGAGAAGGTAGAGCTGCTTGTAGGTCATCGAGTTTTGATCGCAGTCCGCGGATGTTTTGATAATAGATTTTTATGGTTCTGGTTCGGTTAGGTGGGATTTCTTGAATATTTTTGTAACTTCCTAGTTTTTTGGTCGATTCGGCACGATTCGGGGGGTGGAGTTAATGTATTTTATGGTGACATCTTCACCATTTTCTTTCCTTTTTTCCAGCTGAACCCTCAGATCGCTCAGAAATTTTTGTTGCGCCGGTGTTGAGTCGGGGTAAATTCTGACATTGTTCTTGAGAAGACTTCGTTTGCTTAGAATATTTCTGGATTGTGTTGAATTTTGTAGTTCTATTTTTATTGGTCTAGGCTTGTCATTTAATAATTTTCCAACCCTATAAAATTTAGAAATATTTTCATTTGCTGAATTGTCGATTACACCGATTATAAAATCTCTGTATAAAGTCCGGTTAATGCCGGGGACTTGATGATCTGGCAATGTGTCCTAAATTATTTTTACTTTTTTTGAGCGATAGTACAGAATATTTCCACTATATTATTTCTTTTCTTGGGGTTTTGTAATAATATTTAAAAAAAACGAAAAAAATCCCAGATGAAGGAACTAAGCGTTCCAATTATTGTTGAATATGAGAATATATGTAATTTAAGTATTGTCTGTACAGTAAGAAGGCTTTAAAATTGAGTATCTGACCTTTCTTCCCATGGAGCATGTTCATTGTCATGGCTGTTTAGTTTACGATGTTTAATTGCGTTAACACAATGTTAGAGCGTTTAAACACAGCAAGTCATACCGAACATGACTCATAAACATATTGTATTCCGGAGTAAACAGGGGTTATGTGGCGCCTGTCAGGGCCTTGCCTTAGTCACCGTCATCTCCGGAGAAATTACACAGAATAATGAACAATGAGAAACAGTGAGATATAATTTCCATCCTACGCCCTGACCACCGCAGAAGTAAAGCTGTTCTCACGGCAGTGGCGTGGTGATAAGCCCGTAAGACCCAAGGCTTTGTGTTGGTGCTTTGGCAGCGTAAGTTATTTTTCGTCCAAGGGATATACTTTATAAATAATTATTACGATATAAATTTTTGCATGAAATTAAAAAAAAAAATAGAAAATTAAAAATGTTAAGATGTTCAGTTTTACAGCCTCCATGAACTGCTCGCCCCCAATTAGCTTGTAAATAGAATCACTTTTAGTTTTAATAAAATGAACGTTATTGGGCAATGAAATCTCCATGTCAGAGTGGTAAGCTCCGTGGTTCGTTCCCCAGTAGTCGTGGGTTTAAATAAGTAAGATATAAAAAATGTTGCTGATTGTACACCATACATATTCATTGGTTTCGTTAATATTAGCATCATTGTAACCTCTTTTTAAAACCGTGAGGAAAAGGACGTTATAAAGGAACTCTAAATGTCAAGACCACATAAAAAATACTAATTTCATTTGTCTGTGATGTCCGTCATTATAATATCCCGTGATTTTTAACGGGTCTGCCGCTGGTAAATCAAACATTCTAATTTCGGTTATCTGCGGTTAATCCTATATGAAATTTAGTTTAATGAACTCAAATTTGATTTGAATTTAAGAGCCATTTTCAAAATTGGAAATGATTGTATGAATAATATTATTCAGACAAGCGATAATATAAAATAATAAAATATTTTTAGCAAAAAAATATTTTTATAGCCATCTTAAAAATTGGAACTCATTTGTCCAAAATTTAACGATTGATTTTTCACGGATCATTGCATATTCTATGTTGGAAAATACATATATGAATTCATTATTTTAGAATGTTAATGAGATATTTAGATGAGAGTTTGTGTGTATAGACTTATACACACAAACAAAATATTTATAAAAACGTCAACATTTATATACACGAACAATGTACAAGACAACATAATCAATTATACACTAATTCAGTAAATACTGAAAGTGGTAAAAGAAAAATAGGCCATGAGGGTATACATTATACATATTTAAAATCTCCTTCCCGATAGTCTCAAAACGGAGAATCGAATAAATATATTTTTTTTAAGCTGTTATATCTTAAGATATATGAACAAAGTTATAATGTATTATAATATTGAATAATTTTATAGTTATGTAATATATATATATTATATATTATTTAAAATTGTTTTTGTTATAATGAAACATAGCTTTGAATTCTGCTGTTGCATACCAAAAAATTTATATTTATTTAACGACAAAAAAAATTAAAAAATGTAGAGAGAAGATGGTCAGATGAGTGAGTATTATATTTGCACGGGGAACAAGTCCACACCCAAGTTGAACACGCCGTCATTACGCCCCTGACTCCCCCAACAGAATCCCATGTAACAAGTCATAAATAATACATTTATGGAGATCTCTATGGGATAAACTTGTTTGTATTCGAAAATCAATGTAATAAAAACCCTAATGTTTAATTAATCATTTTATTTGGTGCAACCACAATAGCTCCGAACTGAAGAGATTTATAGAGATTATTTTAACGGGGTTACGTTCATCTGTTGCGGGATAAAAAACGCTTTTGATAAATTACCTCTAAAACCGAGAAAGTAATAAAGTTACAATTTATTCAACATAGTTTCAGACAATTTTTGATAGCGTTGTTTGGATGTAAACAAGACTGTATAATATTTATTATCATTTTATTCTCGCGTAGATTTACAAGCACCAAGGTACAGTCAGCTGTATCGAATGCTGAACAACTAACTACTCATCCGTCCAACTCTGTTAAACTATTTACTTTTCATCGAGTATCTAAGTTCATTTAATCATTGTTTCCATAGTTGTAATCTTATATGTGAGTAAAATTAATAATTCTAAAAATCTACTTATTATTTTCATTTTTTTATTTTATTTTATATTATAGAAACAAACAGAACATGATTTACAGAGATGAAGCAATATACGTTTAATGTAATAATGATATGTTTCCTTGTAATGTCTGCAAAGTGGTATATTTATTTCTTAATTACCAGGTGACGTGTGTAGTTTATAGGTGTGTGTGTGTGTGAGGTGTGTAATGTGTGTGTGAGTGTTTGTTTGTGTGTGTCTGTATGTATGCGCATTGAATAGTTTAAATTATTGACATGATAACACGTTTGAATTTGGGCAGTGAATCCGAAAAAACATCAATGTTAGAGTTAAGACAAATATTATTTAGAGTATGAAGAGCTCGGTTAATTGGCGAATTAGATGTTGCATTTGTTTTATAATTAATCGTGTGGAATAGCACTGTATGTCGTGTACGTCGACATTGATAGCAGCAGAGTATTCTTGTGTATTTAATCATTGATGACAATTTAGCGATTCTAAAACGAAAATTTGAAACAGAAAAGTTACTCTACCACTCAGCTAATCCGACTCTATTCCTTCGGTTATATTTAACTGTATATCATACTTTGACTAAGAACCACCAACATTTTCTTCATTTTCTTAAGGCGATTCACTACGTAGTGTAATATTTTTAATCGAGCCGCTATCAATAACACCCCTTACGTAGATGGCGATAAGGTTTAAATTCCCGCTTAACACCATCCGCCTGTTTTGATTTATGCAAGAAAAAAACATGACCAAAAAGTGCCTTTTATTTTATTTTGTGGATGTTCAGCCATAAATATTATTTTTTTTCCGATCATTTTATAAAAAACTTAATTTGCCACACTATACAATAAAATCATAACCGCAAATGAGTTCGTAAGTAGGAGATTTTTAACTTTAAAGTGGTTTTTTATAGGCCTTATACATTATTTTTTTCTGTGCTTATAAAAAAACTTATCTAAAAAATACTCGATTATTTTAAAGGCCAAGATGTATTCTACTCGCAGTATTTAATTAAAGCATCTGAAACATTTCTAGACGACCAAATTTTCAAACCAAAAACACATGATTTTGAATTACTACATAGTGCATCGCCTTAACGCATTTTTTATTGGCTAAACTAAATGCAATCTAGATAGTCTGTTGGAAAAACACAAAAGATAGCACAGCCAATAAAAGAATAAGCGTTAGTATAGTGAAGATGATATGTTGGTAGTTTAGTACTTAGTCGAAGTATGATACATTTAAATATGACCTAAGGATATTGTGGTCGGATTAGCTCAGTAATAGATCAGCGCCCTGGCAAGTCTAAATTCAATTCCTAGATACGAAAGTAACTTTTTCAGAATATTTTGTTTCATGTTTTCATTTGAGTCCCTACTGCTCCCAGCCACCTGGAGCCAGTGAGACTATTGCATCCCCTATCGGGGTATGTTGTGAGGCTGAAGGTAGTGGAGAGGGGAAGGAGATAGGGAGAGAGAAAGGTTGGGAAGTATCTGGTTATTAAGATCTGGACACCAAATATGGCTAAAGCCATTTTAAGCAACGTTGCAATTCCGACTGGAAGTCTTACACTGGGGCGATACTGAAGTTTCACTGACATAGGTATGTTTTACTGATAATCTATACGACAGTATCGGCCCAAATGCAAAGCTCTCACTCCGAAACAGTACTTTAAGGGGGCGTATAAACAGGACAAAATTTCCGCGAGCCGAGTCACGAATTATGCGAAAGGAACGAAGCGGTGTATCCCATAATTCGCGCCTCCTGTGTAAACGTAGCATAAGATGAGTCATGAGTCATGACAGTATTTGAACTGAAGACTTGTGACAAAACGGTGAACGGTATATTCTTAGTTCTAAGGTCACGGGTTCAGAACCCAGTGCAGCGTAGGAGTGAAAGATGCTTTCCGTATTACCCTAGTGAAAGACACAACATATAGTTTCTAAACATTCACTCTGATGATGTGCAGTAAAGCCAAAACTGAGACCGGACAACAATAAACTCTTTCAAAATAATTCCGCTTCAACAACAACTATCATTTTGGTTGTATATGCGTCAGACCTTCGTGAAATGTGGTTCAATGAACTCAAACTTGCTTTTAATTAGTTTTTTTTCCATTTTCAAGAAAATGTTATTTACTAGATGACCAAAGGCGTTTTTTATGATTTTCTTAATAATTTTATCTTTAGGGTATTATGCCGTGTGACACATTTTCCCTGATGATGGACACTGTAATGCTGTCCGAAACGTTGGCCAAAGAATGAGGTTGCGCAACACGGCATAATACACAAAAAATAAATCACTATAATACTTCGTAAAAATCTATTAGCCGTAAGTACCTATATTGAAATGAAAGTTAACAATATTTCAAAGGCATGGATACTTAAAACACTTTCAGCTTGACAAATCCCACTGAAATACTTTCAGTTTGACAAATCCTACAGAAATACTTTCAGTTTGAAAAATCCTACAGACATACTTTCAGCTTGACAAATCCTACAGAAACAATTTCTGTTTGACAAATCCTACAGAAATGCTTTCAGTTTGACAAATCCAACAGATATACTTTCTGTTTGACAAATCCTACAGAAATGCTTTCAGTTTGACAAATCCTATAGATATTCTTTCTGTTTGACAAATCTTACAGAAATACTTTCAGCTTGACAAATCCTACAGAAATACTTTCAGCTTGACAAATCCAACAGAAATACTTTGATTTTGACAAATCTTACAGAAATACTTTCAGCTTGACAAATCATACAGAAATACTTTCAGCTTGATAAATCCTACAGAAATACTATCAGCTTGACAAATCCTACAGAAATACTTTCAGTTTGATAAATCCTACAGAAATATTTTCTGCTTGAAAAATCTTTCATTCTAACTCTGCTTCTGAACAGCAACTATAATAACCATAGATAATATAATACAGATATGAGTTCGTCGATGTAGATATGGATTTACTATCGCTGCACGGTCTATCAAAACGTGTAAGCCAATGGATGTTATGAGTTTGGTGTGTAACCTGTTAGAATTAAAGGCGGGGTGACGCTATGCGTATATACACCAATAGTAGTGAACGATGTTTTGTGCGTGCAGTTTCATTCTAATAATGGTTCATGGCTCATCTCCCCTGTTTTTATTATCAGCAATCCACTGTATTTAACTTTGCAGTGGTAGGCATATTTATTTGTTTCTATAGATAAATTATACATAGTTATAATACCTATTACATGTGTCCTTAAAATGGTTTGATATTTTTGGGTAGGATTAAAATTATAGTTCTTAATCCTTTCTAATTATTATAATGAAAATGTGTGGAGAGATGAAGATAAATTTTTTAAAAACTCTTAAATTGTAATAGAGTATTAATAAAAGTGCAAAGTTATGTACAAAAATACGGAGAAAACTTACTGATAGAAAATATATATATTTTTTTTTTTTTTTTTATTATTGTACAACAGAACATTCGTTCCAGTTACAGTACAATTTTACAAACAGTATAATTTAAAACAAATTCAATACAATTTTACAAACAGTATAATTTTACATCATATCAGCATTTGGGTAAGTGACTCTTCAATAATTGTTTTAGGTCGTTTAAAGAACAGTCATTTACATCCAAATTCTAATTTATTACGAATTATTCGGTATCCGGTTAAAACGGGAATTCAAGGGGATGGACACATGTTTCGATATTATTAATAATTTACTAAAAGTTTATCAAGAAACGGCCTGCATTCCAGTTTTTAACCGGATTATCAATAATTTGAAGAGATTTTTAATAAAATAGTAATAGTCAATTTTCTCAGTGTAGATTTAAAATGATTTATCACGACAAAAAAAAATTAGTTGGATATGAATTGGCGATGTGTATCTGGTGGATATAAGTTATGATTGCGCGAGTAATTGGTGAGTTATTTGCTGCATTTTTGTTGTTGGCTTCTATATGAAAAATCCTAGTGTGCCTGATACAATATATATAGAATAATAACAATAACATCAGTCTTGGCCATCGTGTGTCATCGGAATAGGAGTCTGTGGCGAGTGGAAAGAGGAAATACATCAACTGTATCGGCGATCTAAGCACGAAAAGCACTCACTTCTACACGGCGCCCGGTGCACTGCCTTCACAGACTTAACACCCACGTCACTATTGGGGGACAATTCATACAATTTTATATACCTTTAGATTTGTATTTGTTATTTGATATAAATCCGAAACATCGCGATGTTGCGAACCGTAATGTACTGGTGTTCTATTCAATTATCTTCTTAGAATGGAATAAACTTAAAATCGGAAGTATTCATTTGGTTCTTCAAAGATTACGAGTACTTTACTATCGTAAGATATTCGGGTACAACCGACATGCTATCTCTGTCATGTGGATTAAGTACCACCATCTATGGAAATACTAAACTACATTAACTGATTAATAACTTAGATCCAAACATTCTACTGACATCTGGTGGGAGGTTACCAAACGCCACACTTACTTTTTCTTACTTTAACTTATTATGTAGTTAAAAAACACATGTTGTACGTGTTATAGCTTAATTTTGCTGGTAGTTAGGTACCTCAAAAACGCAAGCAAATCGAGAAAATATTATTTTATTGAAAAATAGTAGATCGGAATTATACCTCTTTTATGTTAATGCCAAGCTTACCACAGATTTTTTTTATATCAGACATAGACAGTGATCTTTTGCTTGTTTTGAAGGTCAAGTGTGCAATGTTTCATCAACCTAGGAATAAAACAGAAGATTTGCATAAAAAATCAAAATTTATATAAAGACACATGTCTTTATATAAATAGATCAGCTGGAATCCCCGGAGTTGTCCGGAAAATTACAAAGAGTTTTTTCACTAAACAATAATTTTACTCTATTTGTATTATTATATACTGAAATAACTTATTTTAATAACTTTTAACAATGGTCGAGTGGTTGGAAGCATTGTCCCGGTAAGACAGATAACCTTGGTTCGATTCCCAGTTTAGACCGCTACTTTTTTTATTATTCTATGTCTTATTCGGTTTCATGTTTTATTTAGATTTATTAGTATCGTCTTCTTCTTCAATGATATAATATACCTATTATAAATTATTACTATACCTACTCCGTTTTCTACACTTTTTCGTATCTAACAATATTTACCGCTTCTTAAAAATGATTTAAAAGCCTCCAGATTCAACTTTTAACGGGGAAACATATTTCATAATGCAGGTCAGAGTGAAAAGATTCTCTTAGACTTCGGCAGCAATTCCTGTGTACGGCGAGTATCCTACACGGCCGCACGCTAATAATACAAAAAATGTTTCTTTAGGCCACGTAGTAAGCGTTCAAAGTTGGATTTAAAAGGAGATTTTTAAATAAGAATGTTAGAGGGAGCGCACTAACTAAATATAACTAATTAAAAAACGATAATAATTAAGCTATAATGGTGAAAATATTTAATAAAACTTAACTCATTTGAATAGAGGCCAAATCTATCGATAAATGCTTTAGTTGCTTTTAAAGAAACACTGTGAATTTTTCCACGCCTATAACAAATCAAAAAACAGAACTAAACATGTTTTTAATAATTTTCGGAGCTTACTTTGTGATTTTCTTCTATCGAGGGAATATCATATAATTAACGTTTCGGCATAACAAATGGATAGATATTATCTTCATACATAACATGTGCCTGTGTTCAAGAGATACCTGAATGACATTTTTATGTAGCATATTTAAAGAGCGATTACATATATTTTTTTTTCTTGTACATATGTTGTGAACTTTAAAAAAAAATGTTGTTTTGGTGTTGATGTTTTAAAAATAAAAACCTTATGTTGTCACTGTATTATGCAGTAAATTATGTAAAATGTAATAGCCCATCAGGGCGTTTAAATTAATAAATAAATAAATGTGTTTATTTTGGAACTTAAAAACTTAAAGATTTAACCAGAAACTTGTTATAAATCGGTAGAAATTGGGTATGCGAGGTCTTATCGAATGATGTAAGTAGGTGAATCGGCTCCCCAGGTTATTTCATATCCTTTATCTCTCTCCCGAATCGATATATTTTACGGTTGGAATGTTAACAGCTGACGAAGAATTGTTTTTATCTCCCGTGAGATTGAGGCCTTATCTTGGTTTCGCTATGTCCCCCTTAACAAATGACGGGACCCTTAACTTAACAGGTTACAACAAATACGTATTCGACCTCTGCGGGAATTTAGGCGCTCTGTTCCGAGCCTTTTTTCTCCTCGTTCTCGGAGCATGTCAAGATAATGGACTTGCTCGGAGATAATCCTTAATTTAATGGGATAGTGTCAACTATTAATGAGAATTATTAGTCTTTTAAATACCCAATAGTATAATGCGGATAGATTGTGGCTCCGTGAAAAATAAACCAATGAAATCGGGTTTGATCGATTTAAATGTTGCCACGATTATTTCTAGATAACAACTGGTTGAGAATGAGCGTAACAATGATATTAGGAAGGTACTTAATTACAATATTCTATTGTACAGGGCTTTCCAATAAGAGGTGTTATTTTGAATGGCCCGCTATTTCGGTAGATGTTACTTTTGAAGCTGTCATTTTTTTACATTTGACAAGTAAAAACTACGCCATTAATAAAAATGGAACAATAAACGCTTCAACAACGCATTGAAATTATTAAAATTCACTTGAGTGCATCAAATGCAAATCATGAGGCCCATTTCCACCTCGGTGGCTTCGTCAACAAGCAAAATTGCCGCATCTGGGGCTCGGAAAACCCAAGAGTTATTGTTGAAAAGCCTCTCTTTCCTCAACGTGTGACTGTTTGGTGCGGTTTATGGTCCGGCGGAGTCATTAGACCTTACTTTTTTGAAAATGAGGCTGGAGCAACAGTTACGATGAATTGATTGCGCTATCGAGAGATGATTAATTAATATTTTTTGGCCGGAATTGGATGGTATTAATTTGGACAACGTTTGTTTTCAACAAAACAGCGCTACGTGCCACACAAGCAACGAAACTATTGATCTTTTACGATTGAATATAAAAATAACACCTCTTATTGGAAAACCCTGTATTTTAAATTTTACAATTTGATTCCAAGTAGTATTATAGGTAGTTAGTTATTTTTATGGAATTAAATATTATTAAATTAAATTTAAAATATTGATGGAATGAGGTTCTGACAATTTTGGTTACAGAATCTCACACTCGGGGACGTCGCCCAACTTGTTGATTGTCGAGCGGGTCGTTCAAATCTCTATCAGAATTCACCCATGGGAAGAGCAACCCGCTATCTAAGTACAGTAACTGTTACCATTTTTTTTGTTTGACAGAGGATTGAAGGATATTAAGGTTGAACGCGACACTCGTGCATATTGCGTATGTACGGGCGCAAACGAGTAAAGCAATACCTTGCTAGTAGCTTATTTTAATAAAATAAATTAATTAACGCCATCTATGAACACGTAGATTATAACGAGCGTCGCGTTGAGACAAATTATTTATTTGCGCCGTACATACGAAATATGAATCTATATAAATTAAAATGTAAATGTTCGCTTGTTCAATATCTTAATTCTCCGAAAGCTCTTCACAGATTGCTTTAAAATTATGACACAACGTTGCATACAATACGTGTGTGTGTTTTACTATATAGATGTCACCTGTGACAGGTAAAAACATTTTTTTTTTTAAAACAGCGCCATCTGTTAGACGAAAAAGCAACACGTGGTATTGTTTTTCTATCTGCACAGACAATGACTAACTAAAATACCTAAGAGGCACATACAAATTGAATCACAGCGACGCGTGGCGGGGTACAGCTAATTATGATTAAATAGTTTTGTTCCATTAAAAAACTCAATTCTTTCGAGAAAGGCATACAAATACAATATTGTATCGAAGATTCAATCCAATATTGTATTTGCATGCCTTTCTTGAAAGAATTGGTTTTTTTTTACAAACAAAACTATTTATTTATATTCATATTGGTCATGTACGAGCGCAAACAAATAATTTGTCATAATATTGTAAAACAATACCTTGCAAAAAGCGTATTTTAATTAAATTAATTAACTAACGCCATCTATGGACACGTAGAAATATAAAGATCGTCGCGTTTAATCTTAATATTTTATAACTAGCAAAAAGTTTTTTTGCATAAATAATTAAACTACCGCGTAGATTATATGTAACTTACGTTACGTTTACACTGATGTAAGTAGGTTTCTGGTATAAAATATTATTTGAGATTATGTTAAGTACGTAATTACCTACTAGAATCATTGTATGTTATTAGTAAATCAATGTTGTGTTCAATTTTCATGTCTAATTACGTATTCATATTTTGGGTAAAAAATTAACTAACTAATTTTAAATATTAAAAAAGAGCAACTCACCGAAAAGATACCGGAGTTACGCATTTATACAAAGCCTAAACATATCTTGACGAACGAATAAAAATATTAATATTATGTGTTCGTTACTCAAATCACAAAAATAAAAATATTGTATTTTCATTATCCTAACCCAAATAAAACAATATTTATTTTAATTTAATTTCTCGCGTCATTAATTAGCTCTAAAAAAATCCCCCTCAACCGGCAGCATAAAAATAATTAAATTAACCCATCCAAAACATATTTTCGTGAAATATCAAGATAACGTCGTATTAAAAACCAATCTTCCCGCACTTTGTTTATTTATTTTATAAGGCATATAATAAAAGGACATTTTGAAAGGGGTACCAGGGCATCATAAGTGTCAGGCTGGTCGCGCATAGACAACATCGGCCGGGTTCTTTATACGATATTCAAATAAAATTAGGCGGATAATGATAACAAAGAGCTGGGTGGCAAGCCTCATTGCCTTATATGGAGGGTTTGTTGTTAGCGTGTGAAGAATGCATTCCCGACACCTCCTCCTAAGTATGTACTCCTGGTACCCTGGGCCGTGCTTTATTTATATTTTTCGGTTTGTTTTGATCGGCTATTTCAGTTTTTTTTATATTGTATTTTGGGAAGATGCACAATGAACGTCATTTTGGGATTTTCCATAAAAAATATTTGTGTTGTCGTATAAAATGATATGATATCATAATTCCTTTCTAGGGTGACAGAATGTGGGCTTGATGTTCGAATCATTTTATAAAATCTCGTAAATGGCAAATTGTTCATTAGGTTTTCGGATTTATTGTCAACATGTATCATTTTTTGTTTTATTTCAAAAGGATCAATGAGATCTCTCTCTATTTTTACCTTTCATGCCATTTCCCACCCACCATTCTACAATTTTCACATTTTCCTTCGAAATGCAAATGCTGCCCTCGTATATTATTCGAAGTGTCTTATATTGGGGAATGTTGTGAGGTTGAAGGTTGTCAGGAGAAGAAGAAGATGGAGAAGAAGATGGGGGAGTAATTGGCTAATCAGATCAGGTCACCAAACACGGCCAAAGCCATTTCGAGCAACGTTTCAACTCTGAATGGTTCCACTCGGGAACGAGCCACAAATATACTGTATATTATTTTAAATGATAAGAGTACTTATGTGTGTAACAAAAACTAATAAATAAACAGTTAAAATCTCGCATTTACCCACATTGATTCAACGACAGATCCCTTCTAGAATACAAATCATGAAGTTCACAAAATGGCCTTATAAAAAAGAGAGTGGCCTTATTAAGAAATTAATCAGGTAACCTTTTTGTAACAAAAGTTGCATATTTTACATAATACAATGTTGATGTAGAAATAAATATATTTAAATTATTCTACGACACGATAGTTAGTTAATTACTCAACTAATTAATTGATTGTCAGTTAGATCCCCACTGATTTCCAAAATAAAATTAACTCACTTCAAATTTAGATTATGTTGAATTCTAAATGCATGAACCTTTAAAATATTACAACAAGGCTGGTTAGGAATATTTTTGAAAGAATTATTTTTTTCGAAAGAAAGCTAGGCACCTACTATATTTTTACTTACCTAAAGCATAAACTTCAACCGTAATATTTTATATAATAGTCAAGAATGTGCCCTCGTTAAACGCTATCATAATTTAATTGAACAAATTAATTAATGACAATATCAAATCCAGCTAACAGCAAGCCATAATTAAATAACCGGCAACAATAATTTAGGGACCCAAGTCTCTACTATAATAAATGTGACAAAAAAACTATCTCCACAAAGGCTTGGGTCCACCGCTTCCAAAAAAGACCGTATCCTTATCTGACATTTGAGCACCAATTAATTTAGGCGGCGCTATGGCTTAATTAGTCCGAAAATAAACAAAAGGGTTAAGAATATTATTTTTATTATGACATTTATTTGATGAAGAATTGAATTAAATTAATTACGCTTTTATCGTTATAGGATAAAAATAAAAATAGTCACGCTTCAAAGTTTACGAGATATGTTTATTACTCTTCGGTTTTGCATCCACAACAATATAATAAGAACGAACTTTTTTAAAATTTGGAATCTTATCAGTGTTTTAAAATTATTAGGTAATATATAACTCGTGTCCGGTAACTGGATAAATCATCAAAATGATAATTCATCACATCTTTAAAAAGTTATATTAAGTCATAGAAAGTGATGAAACAAAAACTTTATTAACTGGGTTAAGTAAGTTAGGTTAGGTTAAAAAAATATTTTTTTCGTTTTTAATGACTTTATATCACTTTTTAAAAGTGTGTTGAATAGTCACTGTGTTGAGTTAGCATTAAACCCTCGTGTCCATAGCCATATTTTGTTTTTAATTAAGAATATTCAAAGAAGGTTTGTCGTTTTAATTTTTGATTTGTCAACGTAATGCGGATTCTAGCACATATCAACAATTATTTAAAGTTTTAAAAAACCCTCCAAGAAAATTGTCTCCATCCATGGAAATTCCTCCAACGATCAAAAAATGCAAACGATAAGAAAAAATTTAACGAAGTCTGATTCATATATATACTTTTTTTTATTTATTATTTAAATTATTTTCTATATCAAAGTTTGTTCGTGATATAAATATTGTAAAGCGTTATCTCTAAATAATTTTTAATAAAGTCGCTTTCCGCGTCTGTCTGTGCGCTCAGTTCTTCTAAACTACGCAACGGATTTTGATGGATTTTTTACTATCATTTAGAGATTTTTATCCGAAAGGATTACACATATAATACATACACATTACATTTATAAAAAGTAGAGAAAGGTCAATATTTTGAAATGAAGTCGTAAAAAAATATTTCCGGGCGCTTACATTGCCAACGCTGACTAAATCTTATGAGATACATCAAAATAATGTATTACGGAATTGTATATCTTAAAAAGGCCTACAGAAAAGTCTCGAAAGGTATATGTCTATCTACTAAGGATAACTCCCAACAAGGCCGGGTACACGTCAGCTAGTATAAGTATAAATTCAAAGTGTTCACTGTCCTCCTCACTAGGGTTTCCTGTTCTGAGGCGGCCTGTAGTTTTCTTGTTTATGTTTTGTATTTAGTTTCTTGTTGTCTTTAAATTGTCTTTATAATGTTTGCAAGTTGATCATCACTTTGTTCTGTTAGCCATGTTGTTACTTTTGTTTTAAAGATTTTCATTTTCGTTATTTTTTTTGGTAGAGCATTGTATAGTTTCGTAGCAGAGAATTGAATATTTCTCTACCCAAAAGACGTATTCAGCCTGGGAGTAACCAGTATATTTAGGCTTATTGCTCTGGTTGAAAATTTATTTTAGGTAATGGAGTATTCAGGTATGTTTTTTTGTTTAAATAAAGCTATAATTATTATATTTATACATCAAATATTATATTATTATTATTATATGGCGTCGTGAGTTCAATTGGGGTAGTTCGAGATTTTAAAATTATCATCAGGTTTACCGTTACCCTGGAAAGTTTGTCTTTGTTAAAAAAAAATATATATATATTTATCTTTATAATTTATTTTACATCCTGGAATGCCAACTCCAATACCGAAATTTTTAGCGCATTTTCTAGTAAACTAACAATGTGTTGATAGTTCAAAACTGATAGAAGGTTAATGAATGCATACGGAGTATGGCTTATATTCGTACTAACTAATTTTAAGTGTTAATACGCTTGGTCGAGTTGGTGACTTAAAATTTGTTAGTTTGAGTCAAATTAAAACTCAGCAATCTCTTAGTGAAAGCAACTGCTATTGCTAAATAGAGTCACCGGGAATTACCGTTATCCAATAATTACACCAATTAAAATCACATGTGAGATTGCATGAGGTATCTGAGATAACGCATTAGGTGCATTTACTACAAGGACGACAAGATGTTGTGAAGATGCGATGTTAATCCTTTAACTAAGTTTTGTCAGACAATTGAAAAGTGGGAGTGGAGACGAAAAGGTTTCCCAAGCACCGCCCTATTGATGAAGGAAGTACAGGATATTGTCCGGCCACTACATCTTTCTCACAATGTATGAAACAGAAAGAAAGGTTACTACAGATCGATCAGTGATATGCAGTAAGCCAAAGTGGTATAAAGCGTAAAGATAGTAATATATAACAGATATCGAACATTACGGAAACTGGAATATGAGTTTATAAATGGAACAAAAATAAACACCGTTGTTCCAACGTATTTCTCCCAAATTTTAATATCCATCAAAAAAATCAAAACGATTGCTTTTATTTTGTTTAGAACACTAACTTGTGGAGCACAAATCCGAAATCCGAATCCGAAGAAAATTCTTACAAAAACAACATATTTACCGCAGCTTTATTACAAAAAGTACTATCTGTTCTTACTTGTGAAATATTTTTTCGGTTAAAATATATATTATAATGGATATGGGTAGGTATTTTATCGCTTGTCTGAATTCTTGATGAATTAATTCTTAATTCGGAATTCAGTTCCGATTTCGAAAATGATAGTTAAAATAACATTCAGTTAAAATATTATACTTATTACAGGTAGGTACTTCATCGCTTGTCTAAATTCTTGACACAATCAAGGTCACAACAAAAGATTTACAGAAGGAAACGGGCTAAAAACTCCTCGAATTTTAAATAAGTTTGGAGGCCGTACTCTTGAATACTTGGTACCTGTGATCTTCAACAAACTAAATAAAAACTTACAAATTGTGATTAATGAGAGACCCTGCCCTAAAATCATAAAGCTGTTGTTAATAAATGATCAATCCATGTATCTTTGAACACCTTAATGTAAATTCCCAAACTCTTTGTTTTTAGTGAGGTGCATTAGATATATTATGTATTTACAATTACTCGTTAGAAATATATTTTGCATAAGAATGTCTACAGTAAAATAAAATCTGTGAAATGTACCTACTTAGAAATAAGACTTACTCATGTACACATAATCATACAATGTTATAGACATAGACTTAAAATATTTTGATTCGGTGGATCATACAGACAAGCTGGCATATGACAGCTTTGTTGGTCTACCTATTTTATTAAATTTTAAAAAATAAATAAATAATTAATCAAAACAAATCAAAGTGCATTGAACCAGAGTTACAATTTACAATCACTCAGAGAATGACAGACCCACAGTCGAAATTAGTACATATGATGATGGTTTTTTTCTATGTGAGATTATTTATTAAATTATATAATCAAATTCGAGAAAACTGCCATGTTTGTTTCCTAAATTTATATGTAGGTACACAAAACCATTGAAGAAAATTGCGTTCAACTGCAGTCAACCTGGATCAATATTTTACTAACTGCATTCTCCACACTTGTAGAGTCTAACTCCGCCCACACGGGACAGTATTTGTTTATGATCTCGCGTGATACCCAACGGGTTTAATGACTCAATCCAACACACCACACAGGATCGTGAGAAACGGCCCAGAGATCCTACAGCCCACAGTCCACAGTTCCACAGCCTCTGCTCCTCCCTACATTCTACCGGTGCCTCCACCTCCGACTAGGTTAAATAGAACAACGACGGTTGCCGCTGACCTCCTGGGAGGTAATACCTGAAGAGTGACTCAAACATTAAAAGCCTTATTCACAATAGACTGAAATGTTCGGTGAAGGTACTTTTGTGGCGTGGGAGATGACGCTTAACCATCCAATTTCACTATAAGCGCGTAAATAAATTTTAGTTTAAGGCGAAGCACTATGTAGTAAGGCAAAATCATGTGTTTTGGTTCAAAAATTTGATCTTAATTAAATGTTGCTACTAGAACACATAATCGCCTACGAAATATTCGACAGTTTTATGAGCCTAGAAAAAAAGTATCAGGCCTATAAAAACTGCGTTAAAGTTCAAAATCCCCCACTTACAAAACTCTTTTCGATTATGGTTTTATTGTAAAATTAAGTTCTTTGAAAACAAAAGATTTGTGCGTGAAAGTGACACTTGGCGATGTTTTTTTTTGCATAGATCAAAACAGGCGGCTGGTGCTAAGCGGAAAATTTAAACCTTATCGCCATCTACATAAGGAGTGTTATTGTTAGCTGGCCGATTCAAAATGTTATACGACGTGGTGCATCGTCTAAACATCGGCGATCATATGTCATAGATTTTCGAGTGTAGTAGTAATATTTGGGACGAATTGGGGGCTAAGACGATTGAATGAAGTGTTTTATCAAGTGTATTATATGTATTTCACCAAAAACGTTAACTATTTTTTCATTTCAACCCTTACGTTCGTTACTAAATCGTCTGAGAAAATTACTTTGCTACAACTTTAGTGTAATTCCTCGAAAGATTCAATAATAAGTCGGAATTCACTGGGCTTCAAGACTTCAATCGTAATTTAGGCTTTACCTGACTATATGCCTAATACACCTGCAATTAATATAATATGACGTTATATGAATTGTTAGCATGTACATATAAAGTATACTCCCTACTCTCTGACGGACCACGTACGACATTATGGAAAATATCTCAATTTTCAATAATTAATTTATGTTTGCTTCACTAAAAGGTAATTTTTTTACCTCAAAACAGGCTTAGCTAGTGAGGTTGATTTTTATGAAAAAAAAGATTATTTTTGCATATTGAGATGTAATCAATAAATTAATTAATGAATTAATTAATGCAGCATTATGGGAAAATAAACAATTTATAAACGCTACACTAACGTTAGGAATGGTGCTAGCGTTAAAAGCTACACAAATAATATGTCAAGTGAAGAGATTTAAGGCGATGCACTACGTCGTGTAATATTTTAAATTGAGCCGCTATCAATAACAACCCTTACGTAGATGGCGATAAGGTTTAAATTCCCGCTTAACACCATCCGCCTGTTTTGATTTATGCAAGAAAAAAACATGACCAAACAGTGCCTTTTATTTTATTTTGTGGATATTCAAGCATAAATATTTTTTTTCGATCAATTTATAAAGAACTTAATTTGCCACATTATAAATAAAATAATAACCAAAAATGGGTTCGTAAGTAGGAGATTTTGAATTTTATAGCAGTTTTCATAGGCCTTATACATTATTTTTTTCTGGGCTTATAAAAAGACTTATCTAAAAAAACTCGATTATTTCAAAGGCCAAAATGTATTCTACTCGCAGTATTTAATTAAAGCATCTGAAACATTTCTAGGCGACCAAATTTTGAAATCAAAAACACATGATTTTGCATTACTACGTATGGCATCGCTTTAATACAAGATCCAGAAGCTGGGACGTGCGAATTTTTAATATATAATGAAATTTCTTTCTTTCACTGAAGCAATAAAGTCAATGCCTAATCGTTTATAAGTTTATACTGTCTTACACCGCGCATAAATAAGAACACAGTTTAAGTAATAGTTAAAGCACCGAAAGAATTTACAAAAAAGCAATTTCACTTATTTATTGAAAACAGTTATTAGTTTACATTTTTTTTCTACATCCTCATTGCAAATGTTAGTTATTTTTTTGAAAATATTCGTCGACCTCAATTCAGAATTAACAATATCATCTTGCAAATAATTCTACATTATTGGATTTATAACCTTCAAAAAAGTTCAAGAAAAAGTTGTACCATACATTTAGACTTTGAGAAAAAGGCAATAGGTATCCCATATAAATAAAAATCTGATATATTCATCCGAGACACTATCTAGGTTACAAACCAATTTTATTTGAAATTTTGTAATTGTTTAAAAAATGTAGCTGCCGAAAATATGGTATAAATTAGTTGCAAGATGATATTGTTAAATCTAAATTTGAAACATGAGATAGACTATGACGTTTAATAACTAGGTCCCGGTGGTCCAGTTTAGGGTTAAGACGCTGTCCCGTTAAGACAAGAGATCCTATTTTCGATTCCTAGTTGTGACCGCTATTATTTTATGTGTCTTGTTTTATTTATTTATTGAATATCAACGGTATTAATATACCATAGCCCCATACACACACGCCCTGCTTATTTATGGGGGTACATCAAATACATGTATTATGTAATTAATAACTGTATTATATTGTTTTATGTAATTCGTGTATCTTTTGTTATTAATAAAATAAATAAAAAATATGAAAACCATACACCATAATTCATGTCACAGAAAAAAAATTAACTTGATCATAAAATGACGACAGAAAGTATAAAATTAATACTAGAAGGAGATACAAGTACATTCAAAATATTATCAACAAGTATGTATATAGACTTACGTTATAATAGTAATGTTTTAGAAGATGTGCTAATGTAGCCTTCTTGTACCTAGCTTCTGGGCAGTTAAACAGATCCGCTACATCTGCGTACCTATTACTAACTTCATGTAATATAGGTACAAGCGAGTGTTTAAAATGCTCAGTCTTGGAATTGTTACAATTAAACAGGGTTTTAGAACGAGTAGCTCTTTGGGTACAAGAAAATAAATGTGGTTAATTAAATCAAGGCAGTCTACACTACCATTTACAAATTTAATTAAGTCGGATATAATTCTTCGATCCAGAATTATGTATATCAAATAAAATCCAGACTGCTTTCCAGAACCACCAAGGGATTAGTGTACAAAACACTAATTATACCAGTGCTTACGTACGCAGCCGAGACGTGGGTTCTAACTAAGAAGAATGAGCGAGCACTGGATGTTTTTGAAAGGAAAATTTTGAGGCGCATCTTCAGACCGGTTCTAGAAAATGGATTTTGGCGCAGACGTTATAACAATGAGCTATATACTCTGTTTAAGGAGCTAAACGTCACAAAGTTCATAAAACTGGGAAGACTTCGGTGGCTAGGTCATGTGGAGAGAATGACCGAGCATCAAGAACCAAAGTCCCTGCTGAGCTCAAGACCGATAGGGAGAAGGAGCCTGGGAAGGCCAAGGTTAAGATGGAGCGACAACGTCCTCAAAGATTTGTCTGCCTTGGAGCTTCGAAACTGAAGAGAGCTGGCGCGGGACCGAGATGAGTGGAGGAAGACTCTTGAGGAGGCCAAGACCCACCAGGGGTTGTAGAGCCAAAAGTGATGATGATGATAATTCTTCGATCTGAGAGTTTTAATAATTTCATAATTTTTGTTTCATGTTTCATTTAGATTTAATAATAATGATTGGATTATTTGTAAATCTCCGTTTTCGTGATAAAATCACCTCTAGGACTTTATTAGTATTATATCCCACTTCAATGATATATTGCATTGAAATAACCTTCAAAAAAGTTTTTTAAAAGTTGTTCGAAAATATTCTTCAATGATTGATGTAGTTGTCATATTTAAGCAATCTTATTCAAGGTAATACAATTATGTAATAAAGTTTTTTGTTTAAAATGTAATTTTTTATTGTCAATAATAGCCATAAAAATAGGAACAGCACGCCACTGGGTGATTATTTAAATTTCTTGTTTTTGTTAATATAATGGTACGTATAGATTTGCGAACCGAAACGCGAACCGAGCAAAGATTTACAGGAAAGGTTCGAAACAACTGGAAGCGGCGATTCGCGCCATTTGCAGTTTCTTCGGTTCTTTCCAATAAGTTGAGGTTCAGTTCGGCAGTTCGGCTCGCGTATGTATACGTAGCATTACAATACAAACACTTCTACCTGGATTCTATATCGCACGCAAAAAGGATTGATGTTGGTGTTTGTTTTTTTACCAATCTATCTCAGTTTATTTAATGCAAATCTTAGGCCATCCTAAAATTACGGTCCGCAGTAATGAATGAAGACAGTCCTTTTTATATATTTTTTAAAGGTATGAAAATCTACACGGGCTTTGATTATTTATGAGCTCTTATTTTAAGGACAAAGATACAATGAAGGATTTGCATAAAGCGACACGATTTCAAATCGATAAATTATAACAAGATGAACATTTGAATTGAAAACCTTCATGGAGTATTGGGGGTGGCGATTTAAAAGACCCGTGCCCAAATTTGTATCTCATCTTTTTATAAACACAATATTGCATTAGATATGCAAACATTTATAAAGCCCATTTGATGTAGGTATGTTCATTTGATGTAGCCTTATACTATATATTTATCCGAGAGACTATTTTGGTTCCAAACCAATTCTTCAGAACTTTGTAAAAATTATTTTTATTTATTACAAAATAATACATTACAAAATAATAAGTTATAATGTATTATTCCCAGTGTGTTTACAAAAGTCATTTCGGGAAAGACATCATTGATACATTAAAATAAATAAACGCAGAAGTTATTTTGGAGTTCCAAAGAAAGAATGTGTCAGTCATTAATAAAACTGCTGAGGAAATAGCTTTTAAGAGCTTTTGCCAATGTTTTTTTGTCCGTTGCCGGAAGTTTTAGATTACTAGGTAATGCGTTATATTGCTTATGGGCAATGTATTGTAAGAAGTTAATTCCATTCAAAAAGATAACTGCCAAAAACATGGGAAAATTAGTTACAATAGGTATTGTTAATTCTGAATTTGAAAAATGAGATTGACAAAAATGATCGAGTGGTTAAAGATGTTGTCCCGGTAAGACAGAGATCCTGGGTTCGATTACCAGTAAGACCGTTTTCTTTTTATTTTTCTGTGTCTTGTTCTGTTTCATGTTTCGTTTAGATTTATTAGTACTATCATCTTATTTAAAGATACCTAAAAAAGTTTTATTACAGATGATTGTCATTCATATTTGGGTTATTATTAATTCAAGCTAAAATATGTAGGTACCTATATTCTCAAGATGGGAAAGGAAGGTGATTTTGTTTCTATATTATCTATTTTGGTTTTTTTGAAATTTTTTGTATCAATATCCTGTTGCGAATTTGTTCAAAGACTTCTATTTGCTTACAGTAATTGGGGGAGCTCTAATGCTAATTATGAATAATTTACGACATTCTAATCGGAAATCAATAATGGCATCGGTTATAAAACTTAAATCAATTTGGTTTTCCTTAATTTATCTATATGGAAATAATATAAAATTATTGTCTGTAAGTGGTCTCACTTAGGTTTTATAATGACTTCAGAAAGCGAAATAATTGTCACAATAATAATAATTACAGAGTAGAACTATTTTATAAATAAACTGTCTTTGTAAATTAAATAATGATATTATTAAACATATAAAATAAAAACAATAAACAATTGACGGCCTCCATGGTCGAGGGGTAAGGCTCTCGACTAGCAAGTGAAGGTCGCGGGTTCAAATCCCGGTGTGCGCAAGTAAATTTAATTTGATTATTTTGTGCTTTTTCACAAATTATTCATTTAAAATAATATATAAGATATTTGCGGCAAATACCAGAGTGGAACATATCATAGTCTCATTCTCCAGACGGTTGGGAAACGTTGGGACTCTTATGCGGTTTCACATAAAAAATAAAAACAAAAAAACATTTTTGCTAAACAAAAATTTAATGTAAATAAAATTAAATATTTTCATTATTAAGTTTCTATTATTGTGACAGCTTTTACGACGTTCAAGGCCATTTTAATACTGTGATTCGTTTGAAACAGTTCGTGACAGTTTGAAAATGGTCTTGAATGCCGAAATAGCTTTCACAATAAAAAAAAATTAAATAGTTGCTAAACTTAATAACTTTTTTTATAAAAACATGGAGTCCTACGAATTAAACACAAAGAAAATTAATAATACTAGTTTTATTTATTATGTACCAAAGTTTTTTTTAGTACTGCGTAAAAATAACTTTTTTAAAATTTTAGCGCCAAAATGCTCCCACTATCCGCGCAAGGTTTCAGAAATTGCTGTGCTCGTGATTCTCTGATTCTCAAGAAAGTTAGTTGAACCAAATATTAAAATTCCTTAATAGATAACAATGAAAAAAATTAATAAAAAAACTTTATTAAAAACCTGAAATGACTTGCATTTATTTCACGAAAAGTGTAGGTATAAAAAAGTATGGCGCATAAATAATTTTTGATACGTTTATACTATTATATTATACTTCCCTACAACTTACCTGGTAATGCCTATTAAACCGGTTGTCTGAAAACTAGAAAGATGCCACTCGCTTAATTGTAAAAAATAACAATAATCTGCATTTAAAACGGTCGTTAAACAACCGATTAACGCTATCTTCCTGATTGTTTATACTCGTAGTTAGATATTTACATTTGGAGCATTACAATGGGCTATTTCAAAGATAGATAGTTCAGCAGATATCATCTTAATTCATCATTAAAACCTTTGCACCTAATTTACCTGCCAGTTCAAGCGGACACGGAGATATAAAACTTACTGATATAAAATTCTGTTAATTTATAAAAAAAATCTGGTATTATTATTCGTCTTCCTGTTAAAAATAGGACTATAGGACTTTAAAAAATTAATTGATAAAGTTCCTAACAAAGTATTAGTTAAAAGCGAATGTTTTATGAGGGCGGCGGAACATGTGTTCATACATATACTGATATTAATATTGAAATACTGATATTGTCACATTCCGTCAAGACATTTATTAAGAAAAGAACACGTTTTCTCGATATAATCTGAATGACTAATAGTTTTTCAGGAAATTGGCATGGTATCACTTTTATAACAGGAAATTTTTTCTCCCTGTAAGTATGGTGAACCCATCGTTCAGGGAGTGGAAAATTACCTGCAATAGTCATCCCAAGCCAAAATGTGAGCTTGCGCGCTCTGGCAGAATGACGTTGGGTAACAGTGTCACGAACAGTGTCACGAACAGTGTCATGAACAGTGTCACTAACAGTGTCACGAACAGTATCACGAACAGTGTCACGAACAGTGTTACGAACATTGCCTCCGAAATGTAGGGTCTGATAGGGTTTGTAACCTAGATAGTGTCTCAGATAAACACATTCGATTTTAATTTATATGAGATACCTATTTGAGATATGAGACAGAAAAAAATGTTCGTATAGTAATTAGGTTCCAGTGGTCGAGTGGTTAAAGACGTTCTTCTGGTAAGACAAAGATCGTGGGTTCGATTCCCAGTTGAGACCGTTATCTTTTTATTTTTCGATGTCTTGTTTTATTTCATGATTTGTTGAGATGCATTTAATTTTTTTTTTATTGATAGAAACTTCTTTACGCGCGTTATGCATTTTCGAGGACCGGAGTAAAACCGACTCATGACCGTCACGAAAAACCGTGATCATTTCGCTATAGGAGCCTAGCTAATATTATATACCTAGTTTAGGTCACTCTCCAAACTCAGCTTCGCGGTCTAGAGGCAGAGCGCCCGACTATCGTAGTGAAGAACCGAGGTTCGATCCCCGCTTTAACATTTTTTTTTCTTTTTGTGATTTTTTTAATACGAGGAAAAGTGATAAAATGCTCTCGTGCTGCGACTTTTAGATATTTTGGTCGAAATATAGCTTACAAATCGAGCCGGTAGAGTTGCTCGGTATTTTGATTAATTATTTTTATTTTGAATCATTAAAATTACTAATCAAGGCCGATAACGCGACTAATTACCCTCGCAGACGTGCGTAACAAGTTTTTTTAGTAAAAAACACAGCCGTAAGTGAGGCATTCAAAATTTAGAAATGTTTTTCAAATTCAGACTCCATACGGGTATGAGACTGTTAAAACACGATAGATCTTTTCCAAAACGGACAAATATACGGAAATATTTTGAAAAACGACAGATATGACTTCACACTGCCAATAAATCTTCGATTTGACCCTATATAAAGCGTTAACGAGACGTTATGTGATATTATTCATTTTCCGTGTTTAAAAACGAAAATTTGTCAAGTCAATTGAGGAGTACACTTTGTATACGCGGTTCTCGTCGCGCGAGATACTTCTCATCGCGGTCTAGAGGCAGAACGTTCGACACTCGTTATGCAGGACCCTGGTTCGAATCCCATATTTTTATAACTTTTTTTTTTTATCACATGCTACTTATAAATATATCAATAGACAGAAAAAAAGAGAGAATGAAATGAAAAGAGAGAGAGAAGAATAGTAAAAGTTTCACTTCCGTCGTGCGTAGGCTTGCCACACACTGTATTTTTAATAATATGTTATAATTGGGTGGTACGGGTGCACTATCTGGAATCATTTTTAAAACGAAACTTAACCTAAAGTTGCTATTTTGATTCCCTTTTTAGCAGACTTATTTCTAATAAAAATGTTTATTGATGTTAACTTTCTTTATTTGGCGCCACTGTCCTGTCCAAAACTTATATTCACCCGAAAATAGACGTACTTCGTTATTATATTGGATGAATTGAAAGTCGTTAATTGAATGCGATGTTCGCGTCCAGGGGCGCCTACGTTTGGTAGGAAGATGAAATATCTCAGGAGTCAGCCTTTAATCGACCCTCGTTATTAAATTCAAATTTGGAAGAGGTCGGAGGTCCATATTTGAATATGGAACATCTTTTGGCGGCGAAACATTAAAATCCTTTATTCCCGAAAGTAGACAGTGAATTATTCCATGTTTGTTTATCTCTTCATTAATTATCGTAAATATTTATGACAGGAGAAATGATTTTCCTCGTGGGAATAATATCTTACGTTCCTAGTAGGTACTACTATTGATAATAACTTTGATAATTAATAATAAACGTTGAAATTGTTAATAGTTAATAAGAGTTGATAAGAATTAATTACACTCGATACTAGTTAATAATAGTTACCAGAGTTAATAATAGTGGATAATAGTTAGTACCAGTCGATACTGGTTAATAATAGTTACTAAAGTTAATACAACAGTTAATTATGGTCAATAATATTTCATAATAGTATAGTATCTAATAACACTTTACAATATTTAACAGTAGTTAACAATAGTTAATCGTATTTATATTATTAACTATTACATTATTAATAAATAATAGTTAATAATGTAATAGTTAATCGCATTTTAAAATACTTAATAATAGTAAATTTTTATTAATAATGTATTAGTAAAATTAACTATTATTAATAATGTTTTAGCCAATTTATGTTATATTATTAATAATAGTTAAAAATTTTTAATAATGTATTGGTTAATAACATAAATTGGTGAAAATGGTAATAAAAAGTTATTAATTATTTTATTTATTTATTACTCTCTGATATACTATTTAAGCATTTGTGTAACTCTAACTTTCATTTTATGTAATTCTTACTGTTTTCTGTTCTGTAGCATTTGTGAAATTGTTTTATATGTAAGAAATCATGAAAAATCGGAATCTTCAATGAACTGTATTTCATAAAATTGGGAACACAAATAAATAAAAAATTCACATCCGTATTAGATATTTTCTATACTTTTTGATTTAAAAAATATATTCAGTTTGGTTGGCTATTAATATTAGCTTGAAATCTAAAAATAAGTTTTGTATAAAAAACGTCGCGCAGCCGTTTCTTTTAATAAGTTTTGTATGGAAAATGTCGCGTAGCCGTTTCTTTTAGTAATTTTTGTATGAAAAATGTCGCGCAGCCGTTTCTTTTAATAGGTTTTGTATGAAAAATGTCGCGCAGCCGTTTCTTTTAATTGAGGGATCTGGTCCTTACGGAGATTCTGTGCTTTCTAGAATGATATACTAACGAAAAAAGTTTAAAAGCACCCAAATTTTAAGTGATGGATCAAAGTGGGAATGATTAACGTACTGAAAAAATGTTTTTAGTATCTAGGAAAATACCATTCGCGAATAATTGACTTTTTTAAATCTTAAAACCTCTGAAATTACTCTCTTTCACGTATTGCTGTGGCTCCGTCTGTCCGTGCAGATAGAGAAACAATTAACGTCTAACGGATGGTGCTGTTTAAAAAATATATATGTTAGTCAAACAGATGGCGCTGTTTTTTAATAATAATCATGTTTTTACCAGTCACAGGTGACATCTATATCTATCTATATATAGGTATATATAAAAACAGACGCGTATTCGAATGCCAAGTTGTGTCAAAATTTCAAAGCAATCGGTGAAGAACTTTTGGAAATTTAAGATTTTGAACAAACGAACATTTAAATTTTTATTTATGTAATCTAGATATATAGCTATAGATTGGCATTATATATATTTCTACAAAACCTATAAACATAGTCAGGGCCGGTCCTGAGCCAATCGGCGCCTGGCGCGAGTAAAATTTTGGCGCCCCTTGTAATCAGTAATATTCGGATGTAGCGCCGTTATTATGAAAAATAATCTTAAGGGTTGATGTGTTAGGACCATTTGGTGTTAGGTAATATCAGCGCCTTGGCCCGGAGCGCACTGCTCCAATTGTGGTCGGATAGGGACGATAAAATGATAAAATGATAATGATATAGTGATAAAATGCGTAGGGTATCTCAGTGAAACCTCGTGGTAACACCAGTTTAGTTTTGCACCTTGGCACGTGGAAGGTTAAAATAAATAAGTTTAATTAAAATCGTTACAAAAAGGGTAGGAAAAGCTTCAAAAATGTAAACTTGTTTAACTCCTTGTTTCACCTTACATTAAACAACTGCTTTCCCAAGAAACAGGTGTGCCAAGAGTCCACGCAACAATGGGGACATATTGCACTCGGCGCAGTAGGTACCGAGAGCATAGGACAGGGTGTCCCAGTTTTTACACCCATCGGTGCATTTTAGCGATGCAGTCATGGTCTGCACTTCATAATGCAATAATCGGTAACGTTATTTAAAAAATATCAGGTGTGTATTCGAAATCAATATCATATTTTAATTACTAAACCTTACAAATGTTTGAAACGGGTAATGTCACAGAATTCGAACAATTTTATCAAATTTCAAAGTTAATATCTAAGTTCTGTGAAAGTCCCATTCAAATTTTGTGAAACAACAGGCCCACAATGAAATAATAACAGAACTAAAAAGAATTTTGTCGAAACTTGAATTTTAAATTTCATGAATTGTTCGAATTCTGTGAAACAATCCATCTTCAGTAATGAATTAACTCGAATTATGGCTAATCTTGTCTTCATCTATCATTTTTTTGCTGGACAAGCTGATATTATGTTTTCTTATCAGAATAAACAAAACATTGTGTTTGGTAACAAAAAAGTTATAAACAAAAAATTGTGTTTGGTAACAAAAAAAGTTATAAACAAAACATTGTGTTTGGTAACAAAAAAGCGTTGTCAAGAGGTTAGGTGTTGCTTAAAAGACGATCCACCTTGAGGTATAACATTAGTAATAGAGCGAAATTAATTAATTCTTATGCAGGTGGAGATAAGGTTGAAATTCCCGCTTAATGTCGTCCGCCTTACTTTTATTAAGTAAAAAAATCGCCAAAATGCATGTTATATTTTTCTGTGAAGTTCAGCAACAAATATTTCAAAAACATTCTGACATAACTAAAAGAACTTAATTTGCAACAATATACAATAAAACCGTATCCGAAAGAGGGTTCGCAAGTAGAAGATTTTGCACTTCAGAGCATTTTTTTTGTCTTTTTCTGGACTTAAATGCTGGTTTATAGTAAATGGCAAGACGTGCTGTAGTCTCTGTATCAATCAAAGCCTCTATAAAATTTCTAAGCGATTAAATTTACAAAGAGGTGATTTTGCATTGCTATCCCATTGCATCGCCTATCGTCTTAAAATAATTGTTGGATTTTGGTTTGCTTTAGAAAACAAAAAATTACTAATTTAAATTCTCACAGCTCCGGCTCTGAAAGAAGAATGAAATGCAAAATGTAGTTTTTGCATCAACGTCTGTCTGCATTCTTTTCATTTATCATCTGTTGATGTTAGCTCCTGTAGACAGTCAACATATATCATAAAGCCACATACTCGTGAGTAGGTACTCATTAGCATAACGGGGGAACTCGGATGAAGTTTCGTGCAGGACTACTCAATTACTGGTAACTAAAATAATTACTGATACCTATCATTACTGCTGGAAATAATATATGTTTGCTGATAAAGACAGCAACTTCATATGCTTAGTTTCCGTTAAATGTGAAACGGTAAGACTACATATTTTGTTAAATTCTACATTATTTGATTGAGCTGAGTTTTTGAAATGGAATTGACCCAATGGGGACTTTATACTTCTTGTGGATACTGCATACTGCACGGCAACGACACATAGAAAACAAAATCATACGTTCTTTTTCACAATAATGCTTCAGTTCTTTGCAAAGAGCTGTTGAAAATGAGACAAACGGTGTAAGCATTCTGCTTCCCCTAAAAGAAAAATGTAATCATTGTTTGTGCATCTACCTAACACGAATTTAATAGGTGAAACGCCATTGCCGGTGAAGTCGCCGTGCCGTCGCCGTGCCGTCGCCGTGCAGTAGCCGTGCCGTCGCCGTGCCGTCGCCATGCCGTAGCCGTAGGAATTATAAAATCGCCCAATCAGAGGTTGGTATTTTCATTAATACAAGTAAAATATGGTTTGATAAATGACAAAATTCGTGCAGTCACGAAATTTTGGTCGTATATTTAGCTTGGCAGTATAAATGAAATTGGTGGAGCACCCCTTTAGGGAGAGAGGAAGGGGGGTAATTTAAAAAAAAATACAATTACAAACTAGGTCGAGCGAGGAATTATCCAAAAGTTCAATTTTAAAGCTGTTCCCTTTCTCCCTACTCACCTACTCCCCTCCCACTTAGATACCAACCACGCTCTGATGTCCTGTCCCCCTCTAATATTTTTTCTCTCCCTTCTTATTCTTAACTCTTTATGCATATATATACACAGGGTGTATATTTTCCCAAACAAAAATATTTTCCTTTAAAGTATAATTATTTTCCCACACAAAAAAATCAACTGTCTTGCCTAAAAACACCTTCAAAGTTATTCATCTTTTTTACTTGCACTTTCATGTAGAATCACCCCCCGAAGTTAGCCCACTTTATCCCCGGACACCCTGTATATATATAAATGTCCTGAATAAATCTGTTAATGTCCATACTTAATTTAGTTGACATTTTTACGGTCCTGAAGAAGGTTAGTTATAACCGAAAGTAATTGATTATTTTTTCAAATGTAGAATATTTGAAACAATATTAGCGATCCTTGACGGAATATTTGAAACAGAAAAATTAGAAAAAGATACGGTCACATCTAGGACCCAGGACCTTCGTCTTCCTGGCTTCATGTCCTAGATGTGACTTTATATTTTTCTGATATTTCTGTTTCAAATATTCCTTTAAGGATCGCTAAAATTGTGTTCAGTAATTAAATATTACAATTTAAGGTTTTACTCATTAAGGTTAAACGCAACGCTCGTTGTATTCTACGTGTTCACAGATGGCGTTAATTAATTAATTTCGTTTAAATACGTTTTTGCAAGGTATTGCTTTACAATATTAAGACAAATTATTTGTTTGCGCCCTCATATACGCAATATGAATATGAATAAATAGTTTTGTCCATATAAAAACTCAATTCTATCGAGAAAGGCATACAAATACAATATTGGATTGAATCATCGGTAAAATATTGTATTTGTATGCCTTTCTCGATAGAATTGAGTTTTTATATGGACAAAACTATTTATTCATATTCATATTGCGTATATGAGGGCGCAAACAAATAATTTGTCTTAATATTGTAAAGCAATACCTTGCAAAAGCGTATTTAAACAAAATTAATTAATTAACGCCATCTGTGAACACGTAGAATACAACGAGCGTTGCGTTTAACCTTAACTATTTAAAAAATAATAATAATGACTCACCGTGTTCACAAAATCTTGAAATGTGATCGCGGAGGCTTTAGACTGTCTCGCTTTCTCCAGTAACACCTTGAAAGATATAAAAATAATTATTTCATGAAATTAATTTAATTAAATTTGTGAATTTTAACGGATTTGATAAACTTTTAACTTACATCTCTTTTATTGCTGGGAATGTGAGCCTGTAGTTCAGGGGTTTTCAGCGCTTTCAGGAAGTCCACCCAAGGAATTTCCCCAAATCCTTCTGGGTCGTACTAGAATACAATATTATTTTTTATAAATATATAAATAATAATTTTAGAGCAACTTCGATTAAATATAAACTTTGATAATATTTTCGCAAAGTGCAACTCACCTTATCGAATAAAACACGCCATTTCTGAAACAAGAAAAAGAAAAAAATTAAATTTTTAGAAAGTTATCTCCATTATTTTATTCCCTCTATCCATTATGATTAGCTCCATTCAGGAAGCCTGAAGAAAAAAAGGTATATATCATCTTTGGGGATGCTGTGTGAAGGGTATTTTTAGGAAAGTAAGGTGAGGATGTTCTGGAAATGAAAAATGTTTGAAGGGTGGGGAGGAATCTGGGTTCAATGTGTCCAGGAGTGACACACGTAAGAATCCATCCCTCTCACTGCGGTGCAAGGCGATGGATCGAGAGAGTCTGGCTGGAGAGGTCAAAAGGTCTCGCTCAACCGTATTGGTTATCCAATAAATGCTTCCCGGGAAAAATTGTATAATTATAAAATAATATGATAATACTATTTGTATTATCATTCCGTGTAGGGTTCAATCATCAAAAATGATTGTTCCATTAAAGTGATTTATTTTTGGGGTATTATGCCGTGTTTCGCTAGCTCCTTCTTCAGCCAACGTTTCGGACAGCATTACAGTGTACACATGGAGAAAACTTACTGATATAAAATATTGATAATTTATTTAGAATATCTTAAAATTATACATAATCCGGTTAAAAACTGGGTTGCAGGCCCTTACCTAATGAATTGATAGATTTCCTGTTAAAATTTTAGTAAAAGAGGATTTTTTATCACAATAGTATAAAATAAAAATCTCAATAATTTCGCATTTCGTCATTTTATATTATCAAGGCAAGGTGCAGGTGCATGAACAAGTGTTCCGATATATTAGGAATGTACTAAAAGTTTATCGGGAAACGGCCTTAACCGGATTACGAATAATTTGAAGATATTTTAATAAAACAGCTATTCTTATTTTGCTCTGTGCATCATCAAGGCAGATGTGTAATCAGGGCAGATGTGTAATTACACATTTTACCTAATGTAAATTGTAAATAATAATAATATTGTAAATAAATCACTATAATACTTTTGGCCGTCAAAATCTCTAATCATACCTGTTATAAGATTGTTACATGTTTGGTTTTTACATCTTCGGTTGCCATAGTTGCGCCACCAATGTTTCCTCTGATAACCTAACTGGCTAATCAATCAATAAAAACCACACCAACTCATATCAACTCACATCAACTCACATCAACTCACATCAACTAACATTAACTCACATCAACTCACATTAACTCACATCATCTCACATCAACTCACATTTGGGAGGCGGTATGGGTACCGCTGCCTAGATGACATAGGCCACGAGGGAAATCCTTTACCTCAGGGATTCACGTCAACTCGCTCGATAATGGTCGGTATGGCCCCGTCTCGAAGCCTGACTCCATAGACGTGTTAGTGAACATGGCCAGGCCGGTCATGCATACCACAAGCCTACTGACATACTAGTTAAAGGGTTTTAGAGGGAGGTTAGAAGGTCTTTATTATACTCACATCATTAAGTAGCTCCCTTCTGATCTCCGCCTCATCCACATCCGACCCGAGGTCCGTGTGATCCGTGTCATACATGGGCTCGTTGTCCATGCCGACCCGCGAGATGGTGCCCAGCGATCCTCGCGTGCCTGATCCCAGCGAGCCCGTGATGGTCGGGATGGGCCCCGCCTCGATGCCCGACTCCATAGACGTGTTGGTGGACACGGCCGCGGCGGTCGTGGTGGCCAAATCGGGCACGCGGCCGAGCCCGGACAGCCATAGGGACATGTTACTTTGGATGAATTAGGGTTTATTTAGTTGGATTACACTTGAATTCACCAGGAGTTTATGTTTATGACGGGCTTGGATTTGCTTGCTTGGGTTGGATAAAATTTTTAGAGTTGGCTTGGACTTTATGGGTTTGAAATGATTTCAAGGGGTAGGTTTGAACTTTATGGAGGTATTATTGAATTTATGTTGATACTTCTGGGATTGGATTGGAGTTTTGCAATTTATTGTTGGCTTTCATGGGGTTGAATTGGTTTTTTTAGTGGCTTGTTTGGATCTGATTTTATGGACTTGGATTGGATTTTAGTTAGTTAGATGGAACTTCATGAGGCTGTTAGAAACATTTTTTTGTGTTTGAATTGTGTTGATTGAGTTTGTTCAGTTGAATTGCAATTAGATTTCAAATTAGATTAGAAGCCAGTCGTAATTTCAGTATTTTTGAAAATAATAGCCCTCAGATGATGTCAACATGTTGTCCTCAAAGATGAAGCGTTTTTTGGTAAGCCTGATATTATTAATTGATCTATGTAAACAACTACATGTTTTAACAACATTATCGACCATGATATTTTTATTGAACACATAAATAAGTAATAAGGTGGAAAATATCTTATAATTTTTTTCTTTCCATTGTGGATTTTTATTGGGTTAGGTTTTAAAATAATATTATTTTATAATAATTTAATTTTCATTTTGGTTTGGTTCCACACTGCCTATGAACCAGCGCGCCCTGCCGGCTGTCTTGTACAACCGTCACCGGTGCTTCATATCGTTGTGAAGCGAGACCACTAGTGACATCTTGCGTGTTTATTCTGAAACAATAAATATAAAATAAATTAATTAAGGTTAAACGCAACGCTCGTTGTATTCTACGTGTTCACAGATGGCGTTAATTAATTAATTTTGTTTAAATACGCTTTTGCAAGGTATTGCTTTACAATATTAAGACAAATCATTTGTTTGCGCCCGTATATACGCAATATGAATATGAATCAATAGTTTTGTTCGTTTAAAGACTAAATTCTTTCGAGAAAGGCACACAAATACAATATTTTACCGATGATTCAATCCAATATTGTATTTGTATGCCTTTCTCGATAGAATTGAGTTTTTATATGGACAAAACTATTTATTCATATTCATATTGCGGATATGAGGGCGCAAACAAATAATTTGTCTTAATACTGTAAAGCAATACCTTGCAAAAGCGTATTTTAACCAAATTAATTAATTAACGCCATCTGTGAACACGTAGAATACAACGAGCGTTGCGTTTAACCTTAAAAATAATATTTGCAAAATGCCTATCGTTCTATCTAACTGTCAATACTATTATGAAAGTGGTGAAACCCATTTCGTATTGGAATATTAATTGAGACCCATTATGTATTGAAAATTTAAATTAACGATGGATTACGTGGATCTGAAATATTTATATACACGAAAAATATATACCTCTTTTCCTGGCGTAAGATTAAATTTACACGATTGGAATAAATGTCTAGATTTTTTTCAAGACAATAATTCGAGAATATAATAAGTCACTGACTAGATGAAAGAATCAAATAGAAAATTTTAGTTGATGCGATAAATTAGTATAATTTGATACGATATACAAGGTGCCGGGAAACTAGTGGTGAAATAAATTACATGTGGGAAATAATTTTAATCATTTATTTTATGACATTTAGAGTCGATTACGTTTTAAGCTGGAATTTTTTAGATCAAATTTGAAAATAAAAATCGATCGTCAATCAGCTGTCTAGTATCTTTAAAAATGTTAAAAATAAAGAGGTGTTATTTGGATATTTTTCCGGTAAAAGATCAATGGTTTCGTTGCTTGTGTGGCACGTAGCGCCGTTTTGTTGAAAGTAAACGTTTTCCACATCAATACCATCCAATTCCGGCCATAAAAAATCATTAATCATCTCTCGATAGCGCAATCTATTCACCGTAACTGTTGCTCCAGCCTCATTTTCGAAAAAGTAAGGTCCAATGACTCCGTCGGACCATAAACCGCACCAAACAGTCACACGTTGAGGATAGGCAGTCTTTTCAACAATAACTCTTAGGTTTTCCGAGCCCCAGATGCGACAATTTTGCTTGTTGACGAAGCCACCGAGGTGGAAATGGGCCTCATCACTCAAGATGATTTGCATTTGATTCACTCAAGTGAATTTTAATAATTTAAGCGTGTATCGTTCCAGTTTTATTAGTGGCGTAGTTTCTACTTGTCAAATGTCAAAAAATGACAGCTTCAAAAGTAACATCTATTCTACCGAAATAGCGGGCTATTCAAAATAACACCTCTTATTGGAAAACCCTATATTTTAACTGCTAGTTGCTAAAAAAAATAAGTATTCAAAAATAATCGAATTGCTCAGATCGATTTAAAAATTTTTTTAGGTTCTCCGTGTGTTTTAAATTCACCAGTATTCCACATGTAGGTACCACTAGTATCCGGACACCATGTATATATATACCAACAATTTCTTGCAGTGATTTGCAATTATGTATTGAACTTTTACAAAAAGATTACATTGAACTTTTAAAATGGTCTCACGACTCTGGCCTAATCATAAATGCAAAAAAAACTAAATTGATACACATTAGATCACCCAATGCCAAGGTAAATACTATTATACCCGAAATTAAAACACACAATTCAGATTGCCTACATGTTGGTATCCCTGCGTTGTGTACATGTGAAAATATTGAACTGGTTAAAAAATATGTTTATTTAGGTGTTATTATTGATTGTTTTTTCAAATGGGATTTACAGATAAATAAAGTCTGTGAACGACTGAGATCTATTATTAGTAGATTATATAAATTAAAATTTTATGTTCCAATATGCACACTTCGAATAATTTATTTATCACTAGCTGAATCTATCATAAGGTATGGAATTACAGCTTGGGGATTTTCCTCTAAAACAAATATAAATCATGTTCAAGCAGTTCAAAATTCTCTTGTTAAATTATTAGCTCATAAAAGTTTATATGAACAAAGGCATAATGTTCCACACCTTTATCAAAATCTGAAAATCCTCTCGGTAAGAGCAATTATGTGGTATAAAATAATTTTTCAGCACATAAATAGCCCTATGTACATAAATAGACTGGAACACACTTACAATACTCGATTTACATTAAATGAAGGACTAATCGTACCAAAGCATGTAAACAAATATGGAAAAAGAACGCTAGACTACATGATACCAAATTGTTTAAATATGTTACCTGCAGAAATAAAAAAATGTACAAATATAAAAAGAAATTTTTTGTTGAAAAATTGGCTAGCTGAAAGAAATAGTTTGTACTAGACTCTAATACAAACTATTTCTAACTGCATACGCTTTAATTGTTTTTTGATTTTATTTTTATTGTATTACACCTCTCATGATATGAATGTATACATTTGATATAATCTGTTTAAGTTAAAAGCACCCAATGACAAACTACTTTAAAGTAGTTTATTGGGACTTTTTGATTTTTGTATATTATTTTTGATATTTAATAAAAAAAAAAAAAAAAAAAAAAAAACGTTCAATTAATTCTAAAGCAGAAATTTAACAAAACCCGTTTTATGGAATTTTCAAAAAATATTTAGAGTCCGCGTTGATATTTTCATCATGGTCTGTGGAGCTTGGTTGTTAAAATCTCATTTTAATAGCCATTTAAATAAGAACAAGCATTTCAAAATAAGAGAATCTGTATAGAAACTAATAAGAGATTTTACTCTAATATACATCCCTAGAATAAAGAAAAACACGAGAAGTGATTATAGGCCTAAAGGAGCCTATATCCATACAAAACTATCTTTCATTAGGTTTCCGAAATTCAATTGAAATGACGATATTCAATTTCAGACAAGTGCGAGAAAGACAGACCGTGTGCTAAATGGTCTACACGGAAAAAATGTTAAATGCGGGACTGCAGACCGTTTCCTGATAAACTTTTGATAAATTCCTAATATTTATTTATTTACTAACGTACCATGTCCAATTACAACACATTACATATTGCACGAAGTTAATACAAGGAGAAATGTTACATTACAGGAATATATCGGAACATTTGTTCACGCACCTGCATTTGCCGAAATGCGAGAATATTAGGATTTGAATGAACATGTTTTCCAACATCGTTTTTCAGCAGATTCGTATTTTATAAAAGTTTATCAGGAAACCTATAAATTCATTCGTTAAGGGCCTGAAAACCCGTTTTAAACCGGATTACCAATAATTTAAAGAGATTCTTAATAAAATAGCAATACTCATTTTTCTCCGTGTAGAACTAAAAATTACTTAGTTAATGGAACATTTGTTTCCATTCAAATTTATATGGAAAGGTACTTCTAGTTTTCTTTTTTATTCTATGTATATATCTATAAGTATGTGTAAGATTCCGTTTTGCAATTCTGCCCAAGCCACTTGGCAATGTTCCAGTGAACTAAATCTCCATACACCATAACATGCCCCATTGAAAATAGTGAAAGACTGCACACCCCACTGTACTCTATCCTTTTCACTGAAGTGAAATGGGGTGGACGGGGCTGATTCTACGGAATGTAAGGGGAGTAGATGTATAGTGACCGAAAATAAAAGGGTAAGGTAAGAAAGTAATTTGGTGTCCACACTAACTCCACACCACACTACCTACAAACTCACTAGATGTAACATAACATGATTCTTGTTTTATATTTTACTACTGGTTTCAAAATAGTTTTATCACTCCATTTTTGATTAGAACAATGAAAACTGCTTGTAAGCTCCATATCTAATATTGAAAACAATGTTGCAAAAAGAAAATAGTTGCGTTGACCTAAAAAAATCAAGAAAGAAGAGAAAAAAATAAGAAAGTTCAGAGAAGGAAAAAGTATGAGGGGTCGATAGGAATGTAAGGGTAAGTGTGTCCAGGAGTGACAAACGCATAATATGAATGCATCCATCTGTGGTGCAAGACATCTTAGAGGAAGCTGTGTGGGTGGTATTTTTAATGAAGTTCAAAGAAAGGAAAATGTATGAGGGTGGGTAGGAATGTGGGGGTAAATGTGTCCAGGAGTGACGAACCTATAATATGAATGCTTCCAGAGATGTGCTTTATTCCAAATAAATCCATTTCAAATGGAAATGCAAAATTCGTATTTTCCATTTTGCATTTTAAATACTTTTCTAAAAACCACTTTGCATTTTGCATTTTAAATGCTTTTCTCAGTGCATTTTCCATTCGAAATGCTTTTTTGCAACATTCTTCCTACTATCTCCACTCATCTTTTTTTCATAAGCCCCAAATATCAGTCGGTCCTCAACCTCGCTATGAGAGATAATTTACATTTGTCAAGTTGCTCCCTGGTAGGAGCCCTGGCAATTGAGTGATACCATTACAAAAAATACTGATTCAAATGGGGCCATGACGCTGTAATATTAACTGCTAAGTTTCTATGTTTTTACGTTGGCAACATTAGTCCTGCGCAAATTTTTTGTGGTTTCATAATCTGTAGTCATGGTGTTTATGGATTTACCATCATGTAATATGTTTGTTCTACATTAATATCCATTATTAAATGACAAAATTGTTTAAAAATTCTATAATTATTTTATTGTTTGACCTGAGAAACCATTTTGCATTTTCAATGCATTTTGAAAAAGGGTATTTTGCATTTTGCATTTGAAATGCTTTTCTAAAAACCATTTTCCATTTTGCATTTTCAAATGGAAAAATTTTGACCCATTTCCATTTTGCATTTCAAATGGTTTTGGGTACCCATTTTGCATATCTCTGAATGCATCCCTGCTTGTCTCATATTTTAGATTTCTGGTTTTCATTTGACAGCACATACCGTTGTTTGGATACACATATTTCGAGGAAAAAAATTTGGAAGAATAATGTATAGTTCAAGTTTTAGTATTTATAGATCTTCTTCCTACATATTGTATTTATTGTATTCATATGCATTTTAAATATTTGAATATCTAGTAGAATACGGCCGCGATCGATACTACCTTTCAAATAATTTAGTTAGATGGGGAAGATACATCATAAAATACAGGGAATGATTTATTAGTAACTAGGTTCATAATGTCTTGTCCGGAATATGTATAAAGGTCTATTCACATCTACCGGCACGTAACGTGACAGACACGTAGCGTACCAGACATGGCTCAATTAGTTTCATTATTTTTCGGAATAACTTATTGAGTAAAACCTCAAATTGTAATATTTAAATATTGAAGACAATATTAGTGATTTTTAAACGAAAATCTGAAACAGAAAAATCAGAAAAGGAAACGGTCACATCTGGGACACGAACCCAGGACCCTTGTCTTTCCGGGACAATGCTCTACCAACTGCGCTAATGGGACCCTATCCTCCTCGGTCACTTTTAACTGTATCATACTTCGAATAAGAACTACCAACATTGTCTTCATTTTTTCGCCGCACATTTTTATTGGCAACTATCTTTATGTATGATCGCAAGATTCAACCTGAACTAAATGCAATCCTAGACAGCGTCTTTTAGATAAACCTATCTTATTGTTTTTTTTTGTTTTTTTGTTTTTTTTTTTTTTTTTTTAATGTGCGACATCTATTGACTTTTTCTGCAAGTCTAGAAATGAATTATTATTTTTCGGAATAACTTATTGAGTAAAACCTCAAATTGTAATATTTAAATATTGAAGACAATATTAGTGATTTTTAAACGAAAATCTGAAACAGAAAAATCAGAAAAGGAAACGGTCACATCTGGGACACGAACCCAGGACCCTTGTCTTTCCGGGACAATGCTCTACCAACTGCGCTAATGGGACCCTATCCTCCTCGGTCACTTTTAACTGTATCATACTTCGAATAAGAACTACCAACATTGTCTTCATTTTTTCGCCGCACATTTTTATTGGCAACTATCTTTATGTATGATCGCAAGATTCAACCTGAACTAAATGCAATCCTAGACAGCGTCTTTTAGATAAACCTATCTTATTGTTTTTTATTTATTTATTTTTTTTATTTTTTATTTTTTTTTTTTTTTTTTTATTAGTTTCATACATTGTGTATGAAGACGGCGTAGCGTTTCCGTATAGACACGGGCCGGCACCGGCCAGTACCGACGGACAATCTTCGCTAGAATATTTTGTATGTCTGTTGTATATTAAATTCGATTAAACTATGCTAAATGGTGAAATATTTTAAATGATAATACATTATTGGTACTTATCATCTATGTTTAATTATTTTAAATGTACTTAAATATAATCGACCACCACAACACGGGCATGTGCAGAGCATGGTAGTCGAAAAATTCACAATGATTAATAAACAATGCACGGAATAAAGAAAAATTTAAAAAGTCACACTGTAATCATCTGTAGAATGCATGTACGAGAATAGAAATAAAAAATAATAAAAATTGCCTTCAGTGAAATCCATAAGGGACCTGGGGGTCACATTTGAACCCAAACTTTTCTAATCATATTAGATCAGTTATCATCGTCGTGTTATAAACTTCTCGGGTTCGATTGCATTACCTACACTATCTAAACTACCCGTTAAGTAACTAAAAGTTCCCGATATTCAATCGTCACATGGATTGGCTATCTGAGACGCATTACGATTGTTTCCAATCTAGGAGGAATGGGGTCCTTTCACGAATGGCATAAAAATATATATTTTAATGACACCCGCTATAAATCAGCCAGAGTCGACACCACGTATTCAACGTGGCAGAACGGACTTGCTGGCCAAGTTTGACCAAGATGACTTTAGGTCTCTTGACATTTTCAACCTGGCCTTGAAGGTTTCAAATCATATTAGGCAAGAACTGTAACACATTTTTAAATTAAAACATATCATCTTTGGGGATTTTGTGTGTGGGGTCTTTTTGTGGAAATGGAGGAGCGAACCTGGGTCTTGAAGGTGGCTAAATTGTAAGAGGGGGAAACACAAAAACCGAAAAATCATTCCACAGCCGAGTTGTTGAACTCAAGTGGTAGAAACGACACATTCTCTTGTCAACTGCAAATGTTGGGCGCGCGCTGGCGTGTTTCCCGATGCACCGGTTCCGAAGGGATCAATGACGCTAGTTCCTGGAGCATCTTCCATTGAAATACCGGCAGAACAAGGACATCATTCCCACCCGACACCTATGCTCTAAATATTGCAATCCGTTTTTTAAGATAGGGGAATCCATCAAACGGACCGCCTGTTTTTCCTTTGAGGGTTTTTTCAGATATTTTGGGGTCAGACCTAAGGTGGCTGATAAATTCAACCGTGGGGCGCACTTGTGATTTGTGCAAGGTTAGAAGTTACTATTAAAGTATCTGTGGGCCCTGTAGATACAGTACCTACGCCCTGCTTCTGAGAGGCTAACTTTACTCTGGCATCCAGTTTATCGATGGAAGGCATGTTGGGATGATTGCTTCTATTCAAGGAGTCTCGATTGTCATTTCGATCTCTTTTAGAAGTAATCAAACGTGATTGAGTCTTTGAAACATTAAATTCGACTAGGTTATACATTCCCCGAGATGAAAACCTCTCGAGATAACCGTCCATTCTCTGCTTCAAAGCCCTCCGAGCTGTTTATATTTACCCATATTGACCCATTCTTAAATATTTGAAAAATCTTTCTCCATCTTCTCGGCGTTCTTTATAATACTATGTAAAAAATTCCCTCATTTTTTTCGTCTTTTGTCCATCGGATGAACAGCAAATCGTTTCATTTTCTGTCTTTTTTCCTAGCTCCTACTTTCTCTTCAAGCCAAATTGTCACTGCGTCTATTCATCTACAGAAAAAAATCTGAAACATTTTCCGCGGGCGCTCAGAATAATATTTGTTGATTTTGGATTTTTTAAATTCCCTTGTCTTGCCTGCAGTTTACCGCAAAACGACAATTCGGTTTTCTTTGCTTCCTGTTGTCATGACCACATTTTGTTGACGATCAACAATTTGAAGCCACGGTGTGAAGGGGAAGATGTTTGAAAAATGGCTTTAGCTTCTTAATTTTATCTTTACATGTCCCATTTATTATCTTATCAAATACTTAGAACAAAAAAATCGCTAGTAAGTAGGTATACTGCTAGCGATTCGAATTGTCAGTTTGATGAGTTATCCGGTCACCAATGGCCACACAGCATCCCTAAGACGACATAGGCCCTGAGGGATTTTTTACTCAGAGCCTCATGTGTGTAGCTAATTCTTTCATAAAAACCACTCTACACAAAAATACAGACCATCGAAATATTATTGTTTACACCTACCTAGGCATCTACTGGATTCGACAGTGGGCGCCAAAATTTAATTGCGCCAGACGCGGTTTTGCTGAGCCGACCCTGTCTAAACTACACTCCAAAGTCCCAAGCCGCCACTACCTACATATAATTCGTAAAGCCATACTTTAAATATATCATATATAAAGTGTAGATCTTTATTAAATCATTACATGTATAGCATGAATAGAGTTATTAACCTATTAACGGTTTGGTAGGGTTCCTTCAAAGTGAAAAACAAAGGCATGACAATAATGCCAAATAAATAATGGACCCCTTTTGTTTTTTTTATTTATAACCCCTATATATTTCACTAGGACAAATAAGTTCCTACTTTCTAGTACTTAATTTTACGTCTAGGCTTTTGAATGAATTGAAAAGGCGATTGATTTTTTTTAAACAACTATAAGGTTGGCAGTGAGGCAACCGATTAAGATTCCGTTAAGAAGTAGATGGAATCCCAATTTCGTGAATTGTTGTCAGGCCCGGCCCTGCGCTAAACGCCGCCTGGCGCAAGTAACATTTTGGCGCCCCTTGTCAAAACCCTTAGACGCCTAAGTAGGAGATTGTTGTAATCAACAACATTTAGATAATTCGTGTTTTCATGTATCACCGTTTTTATGAAAAATATTGCTAAGTAATGTATTATCAGCGCCTGGGCAATTCGGCACCCGGAACGGAATGCTCCAATTGCGCCCGCATTGGGCCGACCCTGATTCTTGTGAGACTGATTGAATATAGGGGGGGAAGAAGGAACAAGAGATTGGACGTACCTGGATATTCAGATTAGGTCACTAAACACTAAAGATAATTAGAGCCATTTCCTGTAGTTCCATTCCAATAGTTTGATAAGAATGGCGATACTGGGGGTACCGTAGAAACTGCGATGGAATTGAAATGTATAAGATTTCAATTTGTAAAATATCCTATTTCCGAAAAAAATGAAATTTTCACATCTTCGTGAAAAAGAAACCAATTGGAATCACAGGTGAATAAAACGAAAAATATTAATTAATTCTAGCCCAAACCCGTAAAAATCATGGGATAGTTTGAATTATAGATAAATCAGTTCCAACACGGTGAAAACTTACTCACATAAAATATTGCTAATTTTTAAAGACTCTCTTCAAATTATTGTAATCCGGTTAAAAACGGGATTGCAGGCCCTTAACTAATGATTTGATAGGTTTCCTAATAAACTGTTAGTAAAATTCAAATGTTTCATCACGATGTTGCAACACGTGTTCGTTTGTCATTATATATTATCAAGGCGACTGATGCATGAACACGTGCTCCGATATTTTAGGAATTTATTCAAAGTTCTTATTAAAGAATTACCAATAATTTGAAAAGATTTTTAATAAATTAGCAATTCTCATTTTTCTCCGTGCAGTTCCAATTTGTCCAGAAAAATTATTTACGTACTTTATCGCTTGCCTGAATTGTCCAAGCAAATATTTCCAATTTCGAAAATTACCCTTAAATTCAAAGCAAATCCTAGTTATGGATTTCATTGAACCGGAATTACAGACACACAAACGAAATTAGTATATTTGATGATAATATACTATACACTCAAAACGGGTAATAGGTACCTACGTACGCAAACCTGCCAACACCTATTTAATTTTTCTGTGAAAAATTACAGGAGACCTCGAGAAATTAAAAGGGTATTTGTTAACAAAATTCCATTTCTACTCTATCGGGTCTATTTATATTTTAGAAGGGGACGCAATAATTTCATTCTACTAAAATCTCATTCATAATAATGTTAGCACCAATAAAAAAATCCTTGAATTGCAATAAGAAATCAAATTCAAGCATAATATAATGAGACCGGAAATATATACCTATATACAAATCAAAGAAAGCAGCTGATGTCTTCAGAGGAAAGTACTTACATACAATCCCGTTCCCTTGTTATCAAATCCCCCTTATAAACAAACTGAGTCCAGCACTCATTCCGTCACTAGCACATGTTTACTCACAATACTGACTTTTATACAAACGAAAATCTTTACGCAGAACAACAATCAAACACTTAATTAATTCCTCGATCGCCTTTTGATAAAATAACCGAACGAGATTGTGAGATTTCGGTGTAAATAGGCAAAAAACGCGACGTTGAACTTCAATGGCCGCCCGCCAAAACACGGCACCTCCGACGAACGAGAGGGATGCACATATTATTTCACTTTTGAGGTTATGTATCCGAATGGATAGTAAAGTGAAAGTTGGGTGCATTTCCCTTTTAGGAGAGGGCGCATGCGTCCGGCCGCCATTACAGAGGAAAACCAGTGCTTCTGAAAACCCACCCCTTTCTCTGAGGCAAAAATTAAGTTATTTATTTTCTCTTAAAACCATATGTGCACAGCTTTTATTTTATGATACTTCCCCCGCGTGTCTATCTTGGCCTAACCATATAATGATAATTTCATTATAATATTAAGTACTATTATACTATTCTCATTAAAAATTTAGGCGTATCAGATCTATCAAAAAATTTATATGTAAAAATGCAAAAATCAGTCATTTTAAATACATGTATGATAACGAAAGATTTTTTTAAATATTTATGTTGAGGGATCAGTAGGATTTATAGGCCCTGTTAGGAGTTCTACCGAGCCGAACCCTCTGATATGAAATTATCTGGAGTCGGTGAATTATTTTCCCATTTGATCTCTGGTGATTTGACGTGTTGTTCTTGTATTGTTTTGTATTTATTTTGCTTATATAATGCACTTGCATAATGTTGATTGACTAGATGATCATTTGTGGAAAATTGTGTGGAAGGGTTTAGTTTTTCCTATGGGGAAGATTAAACCCGGACATAAAATCGAAAAAATAGGGGTAGGCGGGGTAACTTATCAAAAGTACTTACTAATAAAAAATAAGAATAAAACAACATTCGTAGTTTAGGTTTAGTTGATTTCGCATAACCCTGTGGAAAGGTGGGCTTATAGGGTGCGATCAATATTAAAGTAAGCGACATTAATAAAATATGGTAGGTGGTATACTGCTCACTTTCCAACGATACGGATCGACTCTACTTGACTTTGTCAGAATGATTGCATGTAGCATTACAGTCAGGCTCCGAGTTTATTGTGGAACTGATACTAATGTGCGGTATTAGGAAGTTTACCTTTTTATGTCTCTATAGGTAATTTAATTTAATACTTATTTGACCTTTCCTTATATATGCAATATAAATATATTTTCACTCCATAATTCAACATAATAAAAGCGTAATTTTTCCTCTAATGTAATTTTTTTTTTGTATAAAATCAAATTCAAAATAGACTAATTTACGTTTCCCCGCATTTCCACAGAGAGAAGACGGACCGTCAAACAACTCGGTCTTGGCACACACTCCTTGCCTCATTCACATTCATACATCGTCTCAAATATACTCTTCTGTTATTCTGACTCTTGACATGGCCCGATTCAAGTATCTGGTTCACTTGATCGTTAACTGTCTTCCTCGGGCGTCCCCGATATCTTCTACCATTCACATTATCTTAATATATTCTCCTCACACTCCTTTCATTAGCTCTACACACGCCCAAACCATCTAAGCATCCCTTTCTTAATCTTACTCATCACACTCACACCAGCCTTGCATTATTTTCTAATCTCCACATTTCTCACACGATCATACATGTTTTTACATCAATAGGCCTCAGGGATCTCATTTATACAGTATTCAGTCAACTTTCATCCTTCCTCTGCCAGTCCTACGCCTCACTGCCATACATCAGGGTAGGTATCAACACTCCATTGTGGACTGCTAGCTTCGCTTCTTTGGACATGTTTTGTTACCGCCAACCGCGGTCAGTCCTCCAGTTTTTTAACACTTCGGCTGCCGAAAAATGAAAAAGTTTTTAAGAAATCGAAATGCTCAGAACGAAACAAAAAGTTTTTTGAATTCTCTATGTGATGTATATCCACCAGCTTCCCGCTAGTACTATGAGTTTCCGGACACCTTTTATAAACCATCAATGGAAATTTTTAAATAAGGGTTGAAAAGTTGAACAATCTTTGAAAAGCGTTTTCTCTTTCCCTCTGACTGTTCCTTTGACGGGAGGAATGCCCCTTCTCTGTTACAACACAAAACCCTCCCTCGGTTTTGGGTGAGTCATGTTTAGTCTTCTCTCTAGTTTAGGGGTAGGGGGAGTGCTTTATCACTTCGATTAGAAGAAACATTCGCCATATTTTATTAATGCGAGATTTAGTATGCAGACGGCGCGCGTAGAAAGTGCACCACTAAATTTAGTTCGAGGTACAGAGAAAAAAATTGTAGGGGTGGGTAGGTACCAATTCATCACGCCGTTTTTATTGGCTGCCATGCTTTATGTGTACACGTCTTCGCTAATTAAAAATAAATTGATCAGTCAATAAGAAAAAAGAATGAATCTTTTTGAAAGATGAAATAAAAATAATGTTTTCAAAAATGAATAGAAACATTTCTACTGTATTTTTGGTAAAATCGGTAGGTTTATCGGTAAATATTTACTATTCCGCTTAACAACCAAAAACAATACTTCGTTTCAACTTAATTACCGTAAGAAAAAATATTAAAATACGACTGGAGACCTCTAGCTTGCTATTTGAGAGCCTTACCCCTCGACAACGGTGACCATTTTACAAAATTGGGTAAAAATTCTGAATCGCTGGATATGCATTTTTTTTCAAATAACACCCCGATTAAAATTACTAAACAAAATGCAACCATTTACGTCGGTGGAAGTTGAAAATACTGTGAAAATACACTTATTCACTCACAAGCTATAATAATAAAATAAAAAAATGGGTGTGTCAAGCCTACGCAAGACAGAAGTGAAACTTCTAGTATTCTTCTCTCTCTCTCTTTTCATTTCATTCTCTCTTTTTTTCTGTCTATTGACATATTTATAAGTAGCATGTGATAAAAAAAATTAAAAGTTATAAAAAAAGAAAAAAAAATTAGTTAAAGCGGGGATCGAACCTCGGTTCTTCACGACCACAGTCGTGCGCTCTGCCTGTAGACAGCGAAGATGAGTTAGGAGAGTGAGTTAAACTAGGTATATAATATTTACACCTTGCTAATGTTTTCAGTATTATTAGGGCTTTTTTATACTAATTTTCATATATTTATTGGCAGGTAGAGTAGAAATTAATATTGTTTAGCGTTTGCCAACGACCATACCATGTTGAACACACCGGTTCTCGTCCGATCACCGAAGTTAAGCAACATTGGGCGCGGTCAGTACTTGGATGGGTGACCGCTTGGGAACACCGCGTGCCGTTGGCCTATTTTTTATTTTAATTTCATGTTTTTTTTATTTTTTTATCATTACTATAATTAATAATATCATAAAATTCTTTAACTTTTCAAGTATGCTACAGGCCTAAAATATTACTTAGTGGATTGATATTATGGTCAACCATTGAAAAAAAAAATTCCTACAAACTTATTAATGTAATTACGATCTTTTTCAAGCGCGTATGTAATGATTATTTTTATCAACCTCGCACACACCTTGCTAATTTTTTCAATATTATTAGGGCTTTTTTATACTAATTTTCATATATTTATTGGCAGGTAGAATAGAAATTAATATTGTTTAACTTTTGCCAACGACCATACCATTTTGAACACACCGGTTCTCGTCCGATCACCGAAGTTAAGCAACATTGGGCGCGGTCAGTACTTGGATGGGTGACCGCTTGGGAACACCGCGTGCCGTTGGCCCATTTTTTATTTTAATTTTATGTTTTTTTTCATTTTTTTATCGTTAACATCATAAAAAATTTTATATCATTCTTTAACTTTTCAATTATGCTACAGGCCTAAAATATTACTTAGTGGATTGATATTATGGTCAACCATTAAAAAAAAAAAATTCCTTAAAAACAAAAAAATAATATTCCATGGCCGAGAATCGAACTCGGATCAACTGCTTCGAAAGCAACTATGCTGACCATTACACCACCAACGCCAGTTGTCGAGATGAGCTAAGAAGCATTTATATTTTACTTCAAAACTTTTACTACATCAAATGAACTTTAATCGGTCCCGCATTTTCGTTTCGGTCATGAGTTGGTTTTACTCCTCGAAATTGCATGACGCGCGTAAAGAAGTTTCACTTCAAAAATAATATTATACGATATATTTGTAAAATCAGAAACTTCCAAAAAAATATTTCAATGGTGAATAGTGCCATCTATGAAGGATAGTTATAAGTTTTAAGTTAAGTTATCCATGAAATTATTTTTATACTGCCATCTAGGTTTTCTTTATATAACCTTCAACTAAATGTAATTTTAGCACTTTGGCCGACCATGTAATAATAATAATAATAATAGGATGATTTGTAGAGCGCCGTTTTTGTGAAAAATCACCTCAAGGGCGCTATGTAGATACCTATTAAAAAAATGAAATTGTCAAAATATTTGGTTTTTTTTAGAAGCGGCGCCCCCGACTGGACAGATAAGCCTAATTCTCGAAAGACCTTAAACTTGAAATGAGGAAAACCTGATAATTTACTGGAGTAAATTTTCAGATTTATGTGGAATAAAGGCAAGGAAAACCCCAATCATTCAGATCTAGTCATTGAATATGGCGCAACAGGATATGGCGAATCAAACGCCTGAATTGTGAACGGCTGTTCCACCAGCCTCGTTCTACAGGTTACAGTAAATTTACACTTGTATTACGTGGCAATGTGGTTGTAAATTCTAACTAACCAACACGCAGTTTCCGCAGGGGTAGGCAGAAAGGACGGACCGCCAAGCAACTGGGTCTTGGCACACATTCATTCTAACAGTTTCAGAATAAATTACTCTTCTATCACCACTTAGGCCATAATTTCATCTTTCAGGAAACCCGGATTTGCCAGGAATACGAGGAATGAAACCACAGGACGGATGTAAATAAATGCGTCTCATGCAAAAGCGATGCAAGAGTGGGGGTGACCAGATAAATCATCACATCTTTAAAAGTTATAGTCATGGAAAGTGATGAAACAAAAACTTTATTAACCGAGTTTTAAGTAGGTTAAGTTAAAAAAACTTTTTTTTTCATTGTTTCTAATGACTTTGTATCACTTTTTAAAAGTGTGTTGAATTGTCACTGTTGAGTTATCATGGAACCAATAGTGGGATAGGTAGGTGGTGGTAGGACAAAATAGAAAAGAATAATTTGGGTTCTTAGATCATTTATTGTCAAAATCAACGACTAAGAATTCAGAGCTCAATCCTCATCCTCCTCAGCAGCTGCGCCAGCTCCTGCGGTTCCCTTCTTCATGTTCTTCCTCTTCACGCGGCCAGGGCGACCGCCTCCGAAGGGTGACTTCAGGGAGAAGTCAATGTGCTTCTGGGAATCCAGGCGCACCAGGAACGAGGGGATGTTCACAACCTGCTTGCGGACACTGAACAAAATAAAAGATTATTAGTATGAGCCTTCAAGTTTTAAAATGAGATTGGAAATAGAAATCAAAAACAATAATAAAATATAGATATACTACTGATGACCTAGTTTAACCACTTAATAAATTGGACACTACAATGGACCACAGCATGTGAATATTGATATAAGAATGTCTCCAGCATTGTTCAGATGCCGTCAACTGACTGAAAACCTCAAAATCCATCTTTGACCTCCATCGTGTGAAGAATTGATATACTTTATGTCTCATGAAGCGAGTTTGTATCTTGCATCAAAACCACTAGGGTTTGTTTAATTGTCAATTTCCAGTAATTAGATGAATACTTCTTTCAAAGATGAATTAATGCACATATCTAAATATAAAAGGGTACACAAAGATGAATAAACTGGTCCCAGCGAAAGCTTGTACGGACATCGACATCTGGCCTCTTCCGCCTCACGCATCTTATTTGAAAACAAAGAAAGAAGGCGTTAGAACGACAAAGTCATAAACAATGTCTCTCCTGGGACTAGGTATATTGTTGCTAAATCAACACTTTGCAGCTTAAATTAAAGTAGAAATTAGCATTTCAGGTGTAGAACACAAATGTACCTTTTGCCACTAATCAATTTTACATGATTAATTTCAAGACATTGAATGTCGTAAACGAACACCAAGTGGTCAGTATGAAATATGTAGTTGATTCAAGTGGCCATTTTCACCGTTGGGTTTGGAAATTCAGGTAGAAATTCCAGAATAATTCTTCATTTTATCTCCGATCTGTTGTGAAAATAATATAACATGAGAAAAGCAAATAACAATCTAACTACAATTTAGTTATAAATACAGGTTATGTATCCATGTCTGAAACAGAAGGAATTATTAATAAATTCCTCCTGTGATTAATCAAGGATGTATATTTGATCTTGCCTTAAAGATTAGAGTACATTCCCATAAAAAGAAACGACCCTTGCCCAAAAAATAAGGCTTGGAAACTTAATTTTAATAGATTCTATGGTAAAATCTAAGTGGGTTGAAGGTATGCATAATGCCCAAAAACATGCTGAGAAGACAAAATTATCATTATTTGTAGCCATGTGACTTCCTATTAACATCTAATCACTTTCAACGAAGAACTTCACAAACAAAGTGCACATCGCTACAAATGATTTAGTCATTTAGTCCCAACAGCACATTAAAGTTCTTTGTGTGGATACTTTCATGATCCCATGCTGTTCATCCTTATGAACACTACATGGACTATTGTGAGTCAAATGACATCTACATCAAATTGAGAATAACAGAGGATAGAATGCTTACCGGATATGTCTTTGCCTGATGAGAACGCGGGCATGATGGATAGACTTGGCAAGTCCTAGCTTGAAGACCTGGGTCTGCAGCCTCCTTTCCAAGAAATCCTCAATCTTCAGACCGAGCACGTAATCGAGCTTCATGCGAGTCTCATCCAACACTCCGATGCGTACCAGACGACGGAGAAGTGCGTTACCTTAAATAATAACCTCAAATTAGTAAAAGGAGATGAGCAGACGAATCGAATATGGGGAGAAATAACTTCAGATAATGGGTTAACAGCATGGTAGGCCTTCAGACTAGAGGTACCAGAAAAGTAAGTTTGATCATCACTTTAGGTTGTTACAGATAATGTGCAATAGACGTAACCTAAAATTTATTGGTAAGCAATTTTTCAATTGGTACATACCTTCGAACAACCTCTTAGGTTCCTTTTCGTCGAGGGTCAGGAGCTCTCGGGCAGCCTTACGGATCTTTGCAAGGGTGTACTTAACCCTCCATACTTCGCGCTTGTTGCGAAGACCGAACTCGCCGATAATTTTCAACTCCTGGTCAAGACGAGACTTCTCGTAAGGACGACGAGGGGTGACATAAGTTTTTGAAAAGACAGAGGGGACTCTGCCGTTCACCATTTTGAAGCGTGTGTTTTAATCTGCAAAAAATAACGACAAATTAGCACTCAGTATTGAACTCAAACTAACTCGTGTTGGACATTATACGCTCAACGAATGAGGTGAACACGTGAAATAGCCGGAATGCTCACGTTGTCATAATTTGACAGTCGAGCTGCAATCGGCAAAAATCACAGCAATCTCCACTAATACCGCGGTCAAAACTTTGTAAAACGTACAGTCAAATAACAGGCAATATTATTATATGATACATATTGGAAATAAAACTACAATAGGTTAGATATTGAATAAGTAACGCACCTCACACGCCGAACAACCGCCGCCAGCCGTAGAAATTTAATGAAGGAAGAGGAAACGCGCGCAGTACTTTTGATGATAAAATAATGATACCATATACAAAATATAATATTCCCGAATAGATATTTAAGGCCTTTTTGGTTCGGTACCTGTTTTCTAGGACAACCATTCCATAACGTTCCATAAATGTTTATGTTTTTATTATCTATTAAAAAACTGTAAAATCAACACAAACAACACTAATTATTTTGCGTAATAAAATACCCTGAAATTTTGTGGATAAAAGTGAGATAATATTTATAATTTTGTAAATATTTATTAAAAAAAATCATTGACACATGGTAAAAAAACTTTATATTACTGTGTTTTTGTTTTATTAAAAAACATGGGTAACTATTTATTATTTGTAGTCGGTTTGGTAGTTTTCCTACAAAAGAATAATTGACATAAGTTCATCAATAAATAAATCTTTTTTTTGTAACTTGCAATCAACAAATGGAGTCTAATTATTATTTTTGTTTACCCTTATAAATATGTCACTATTAAACTATACAAGAAATATTAGATTAACTGATTGTGTAAATATGCATCTAAAATGTATGTACTTTAAAAAAAAATTCTTTATTTGTATGAACACATCTAAAAATATGCTTTTCCGGAATCAGTTTTAAAGATTCATTGTGAACATGTACCATTACATTATTGTAAAAATATATATTTTGTAATATTATACGCATTGTATAACGCAAATATGTATATAAAGCTAACCCAAGTGCCCAATACCCACATGAATGAGATAAAAGAAGGGCAGATGAATGATGTGTTATAATATGATCAGAGATGTGCAAAATGGGTACCCAAAACCATTTGAAATGCAAAATGGAAATGGGTCAAAACTTTTCCATTTGAAAATGCAAAATGCAAAATGGTTTTTAGAAAAGCATTTAAAATGCAAAATGCAAAATACCTATTTTCAAAATGCATTGAAAATGCAAAATGGTTTCTCAGGTCAAACAATTAAAATAATTATAGAATTTTTAAACAGTTTTGTCATTTAATATGTCATTCAATGTAGAACAAACATATTATATGATGGTAAATCAAAAAATGCCACGACTACAGATTATAACCACAAAAAATTTGCGCGGGACAAATGTTGCCAGCGTAAAAACATAGAAACTGCTATCTAACATTTAATATTACAGCGTCATGGCCCCATGTTCAGTATTTGAATCAGTATTTTTTGTAATGGTATCACTCGATTGCCAGGGCTTCTACCAGGGAGCAACTTGAAAAATGTAAATTATCTCTCATAGCGAGGTTGAGGACCGACCAGGGGCATTTAACTAAGCTTTGGCCATGAAACTCATTTGAAACCGCCACGCCCACCTCAAAATTCTTATAGAAAACGAATAATATGGCTAAAAGCTCAGATCTCATTGGTGAGAACAGAAGGATTGGTTTGATCTCTCGCTCTCTACCATAATGACTCGTGTAACAGAAAGAGATGACGGAATTATGCCGTTTGACAGTTTTCAAATCATTCAAACAAAATGACAGTGGTTTATTTATACACGCGGGTTGTCATTTGCTGCCGAAATACTATCATTTCTCATTTCCGTCGAAAATATTGCGTGTTAAAGTTGTTCGTGATAAAAATACAATATAAGCCAGTATAGTGTTAGCGAGTTATAAACATATTATATTCAACCTACCTACGTAAGTTCAAGTTTAAAGTGAATTAACAGTTTTAGGTTATTCGTTCGGTTTTTTGAACAATGCTTGATACTTGACATATGTCTTCCTCCACAACGTATAAATGTTATTTATTATATCGATAAACTTATTCATGTTATTGATTAGTGTTATCCTGTATTATCTTATTGTTTTGGTGAAATTAAAGATTTTTAAACATATGTAACCATGAGTTCATGAGGCTGAAAAATGTCGGAATTTTTCGTCGTACTGTCGGACAATCATGTTTTGGAAATTTTCTTCAGTGTTTTTGCAAATTTCTTGTCATTTTGGGTGTCTTCTTCTCAGATTAACAAGTTTCATCTTAAGGAAATGCACTGTAAAAGTTTATTTTCTTAGTCAGATGAACCTTGCCCTTGGAAAACATTTCGACATTTTTCTGCTTCAAGGACATTTTTATTTTTATAATAGTTTTTTTGGGCTAGTGAGTGAATAAAGTAGGCTGAGAGCAATTATGTTGTCTATGGTCGCATCTTTTTTAAATGGCCTTGAGTTTCCTCTACCTTGTCTACTGCTCTGCTCCGCACGGTAGGTACTGCTTGTATATCTGTGGTTAAGTACTGTATAATTCTGTTGGATACAAAAAGCCGGAAGATATCGATCTAGAGAGTGGTATATTTATGGGACCGACTGACCAAGAGTGACCGAGAGTGGTTTATTTATGCGACTGACATTTGGGGCTTATGAAAAAAAGATGAGTGGAAATAGTAGGAAGAATGTTGCAAAAAAGCATTTAAAATGGAAAATGCATTGAGGAAAGCATTTAAAATGCAAAATGGTTTTTAGAAAAGCATTTAAAATGCAAAATGGAAAATACCCATTTTGCATTTTGCATTTCCATTTGAAATGGATTTATTTGAAATAAAGCACATCTCTGAATATGATAATATACATTTAGTGCAATTTATTTCTACTTTTAATTATTTGAAACGCAAACAAAATATTAACAAAAAAGCACAAAGCAATATTTTAATCACATACTCGTATGTTTTATTTTTTAAATTAACCCCACACTTTTTTTCCTTTGCACGAGGAAAATAATTTCTCCCAGGTCCTATGTCGTCTTTTGGGAAGCTGTGTGGAGGGCCTTATTTAAGTAAAGGAAGGAGAGAAAGTTCTGGGAAGGTAAAAGGTATGAGGGTTAGGTAGGAATCAAGGGATTAGTGTGTCCAGGAGTGACGGACGTATGATTATATCCCCCCACTGGGTCGAGAGTGATGGGTCGAGAGACCAGTTAGAAAGGTCAAAGGGTCTCCCCAAACCAGCCTCTCCCAATTTGGCACACCACGCAACTAGTGGGTAGGTGCACCCTGAACACACCTCACCAGATGAACCCGGGAAATCCTGCTAAGTCACCAACGTACAGAACCACTTGGGGTAACCTATGACAGAGTTGTCGGTTATCCAATAAATGGTTCCCAAACCCGCCTCCCAAATTGATATACCCACAATCGACGTGTATCTCAAATATCTAACTACGACATGTATGTACTAGGTACCTGCGATGTATTTATCACTTTTAAAACCAAATAAAAACAATTTAAAAAATATATTGTGTTTTTATAGAAGTAATTAAAATTACGGTCCCGTTTAAATTGTTGAAAACAAGTAAATAAATTAATATAACCTATACAATATAATAATAAACATGCCGGGACTTAATTTCAAACTACTTTCATGCAATATAAATAATATATCTTATATTGCACTTATCAGGGACTAATTAAAAATAATACTATAATATTACATAGCAAAGTTCAATATCTAGTGATAAAATTATCAAAGACGTTATTAAATAAAATCGTAAGTTGTACAAAATGAATACGACAACGTAATTTTAATATAACAAGTAATTATATTTTGGTAAGTAGGCACGGAAAAGTGCCGTAAAGAAAATTCATAACGTCACTGTTCGTAGTTTGTATGCAGGCGCGAGAAAAATATTCAATTTTGGAGGGAATTTCACCTTGTCCAAAATTCAACATCGACGAAAATATCGAAGTTTTGCTTGAAGAAATTATTGTCGTATTTTGAACTATTTGTGCTGGGTAGGTGAGAATTATTCATTTCTAACACGAAGTTTGACGACCCAGCATCTATCTAACCTTTCTTATTATAAAATTAATAAAACAGTTTACTTTCGATTCAATTTTAATCGTAGCAAGGTCGAACTCCTGTCTTTTGGGTCATCGAAGCAACCTAGCTTTCACTCGAAAACATAGTTTATTACATAAGGAAAAATCCGTCGCGGTGTAGTGTTGTGTTTTAGCCGTTTGCAATAATATTTTGCAAAAGAATTGCATCTTGGCTCATGCAGCCGTATTATGCAGTCTGGTAGAGTTGCGCATTTGGTTAGGAGGTTGTCGACCGGAGATTCTCGTCTCAAAGGCAATCTAAATTTGAATCATAACATAACCAAGGATTGTCACAGTGTTCTGTCAAATAGAAACAATGATTTCGGTCACGCAAAGCAATTTTACCGGTGTGTTATTAATTTGCAAATTATCAATCAAATAATTTTATTTGTGTCGATGTTTTTGTTACGATTTTTCTGTGACTGGTTGTTTTTCTTCATGTTTCAGGTTTAGGTCTTCGACGAATCCATTCGCGGTTGAACATAAGTGTGTGTCTTTTTTGACTTCTCGGAACTACATATCCAAGTCAATGGCTTCCACATCAGCTTCTGATGCAGCTTCCACCCCGGAAACTCCAAAGTTTTCCAACCGGTTAGCGAAGGAGAGATCTCCATACCTGCTGCAGCATGCGCACAACCCTGTCGACTGGTTCCCTTGGGGAGACGAGGCCTTTGAAAAGGCCAAGAAGGAAAACAAGCTGATTTTCCTCTCCGTTGGATATTCTACTTGCCACTGGTGTCATGTGATGGAACACGAATCCTTTGAAGATGAAGAAGTGGCTAAAATAATGAACGAGTTCTATGTGAATATTAAAGTTGACCGCGAGGAAAGGCCGGATATTGATAAAATCTATATGACTTTTGTGCAAGCGACTTCGGGTAGAGGTGGGTGGCCCATGTCTGTGTTTCTAACACCGGAGTTGCATCCTGTAACTGGAGGAACATATTTTCCTAAAGAAGACAAGTGGGGGCGGCCTGGATTCAAATCGATCCTTTCCGATTTGGCCAGCAAGTGGGCCAAGCAGAGCCATGACTTTATGACGAGTGGTGCGCATATTCTAGAAGTTCTAAAAAAAGTGTCGGAAATGACCCTCGATAAGAGTGAGGGCGCAGCCCAACTCCCGGGGGAGACGTGCTGGAGATCTTGCATATCCAGATATATTAAAACATTTGAAAAAGAGTTTGGTGGGTTTGGATTAGCTCCGAAGTTTCCTCAACCATCAAATCTGAATTTCTTGTTCCACGCTTACGCTCGTGATAAAGAGTCTGCCGTCGGGAAACAGTGTTTAGAAATGTGTCTCCACACGCTGAGAAAGATGGCTGATGGAGGTATTCACGATCATATATCAAATGGATTTGCCCGGTATTCCGTAGATGACAGATGGCACGTTCCTCATTTTGAAAAGATGCTCTATGATCAAGCTCAACTAGCCATTTCCTACACCGATGCATATCTAGCAACGAAAGATCAATTCTTTGCAGACATCGTCAAGGATATTCTCACATACGTAGGTCGAGACTTGAGTCACAAATCGGGTGGATTTTACAGCGCTGAAGATGCAGATTCTTTTCCATCATTCGATGCTCAACACAAAAAGGAAGGAGCATTCTGTGTTTGGGAATACGATGAAGTAAAATCTCTTTTAGTAGGCAAAGAGGTGGCTGCAAAAGACAGTACAACTGAAACAGCAATCCCATACATCTATATATTCAGTCATCATTTCAACATTGAGAAGGGTGGTAACGTTGACCACGCTAATGATCCCCACGGAGAATTAATGTACAAGAGTGTGTTGATAATATTGGGAAGTCCTGCGGAAACAGCGCAAAAGTTCGGAATCACAATCGAGAAGCTGAACGAAGTTTTGGACGAATGTAAAAAGATTTTATATGAGGAGCGTCAGAAGAGGCCTCGTCCACATTTGGATTCCAAGATGCTGTGCTCGTGGAATGGACTAATGATTGCTGCATACGCCAGAGCTGGTCAAGCCTTGTCCGATAAAGACTATGTTGACAGGGCTATTCAAGCAGCCACCTTTGTAAAGCAGAATCTCTACAATGAAGAAACTGGAACTTTGTACAGATCTTGCTATCGAGGAGAGGATGGAAACGTTGCACAAATGTAAGTTTTTTATTAATCATTATTTAATCTTCGGTTACCTTGGTAAATAAAATTATTGCTTTCGAAATAGGTAACATATTAAACTTTTAATGCATTTCCATATAAGCTAAATGGGAACAATTGCTTAGCAAATAAGTTTTTTTTATTTTTGTGCAAGTCATCATTACAAAAAAAAAACTTGTAGGCATTTGTATTATGTTAATTAAACAGGTTTATTGATAACTGACCATTCTTATAATGACTTCAACGCCATCTTACAATATTGGCTAAAATTTTTATTCGATTTCTATCAGAAAGCTATTAAAATATTTACTTCCAATAATTTAAATTGGGCATCTTGAAACTTTCACGCATCTCTTAACCATTTGTTAATCTTATGGTGTTTCCACGCCTCTAGCAACTTGTAATATTATTATTTTACTTTTTGTAAATGCATTCTGAATGTAGCATAATTTCAAATTTCAGCCCATCCCTATTTCTTGTCTAAGGTATTTGTAGTTAGTTACTAATATGTATGTACATATTTCATTACTCATAACTTCTCTTGATTTATTACTGGACAAATTTACAACTCGTGTAGTTAATTTATTGTGCTGTATTTGCAATGTTAAGTTAATGTATTCATAATCATGATACTATGGCCTTTATTGCAGTTACATATTATTAGTGGCATTGAGCGTTCAATGCAATTGTAAATATTTATGCACATTTTATCCAGCGTTTCTAATTGAAACTAATCCACTTGCTCTTTCACAAATCAAAGGTGAATGCCATCGCCATGACGGAAATATGTGGCCTCGTTTCTTAAGTTACTACATTTTTTTACTAGATGATTAACTTTTCTTATTTTGTTGGTTGATGCTAAATCTATACAAAAGTATTATTCATACATAATTTATTTCTCTATTTAATTTTCCCCCTTTTGAAGATAATATGATAAATCTGCTTTCTCTGCATTATTAAAAGTCAACGTCAATTTGCGTATGCCCTGTAGATTTTGTTGAAAATTTCAAAGTTTGTTCTCATTAGTGCCAGAATTGTTAAGAGAGAGTGGCATGAATGGAAGAAGAAGTCGGGGACCTACGAGAAAGAACTTAACACATTGTCTCTGAATTGGAATGAGATATCTAGTCGAGATAATTAGTCAGTATAATGTAGTTTTTTTAACGGTAATAATATATGGTATACAGTATACAGTAGTGAATGGTAGAAAAAGTTGGGGATGACTGAGGAAGACATGGCACGATCAAATAAATTAATTACTTATGTGGCGTATGTGATTTTTTTTTTTTTTTTTTTTTTTTTTATATTTACTCCACACAGGAGGCACTGAAGAAATTAATTTCCCTCGGGGCCTATGTCATCTTTGGGGATGCTGTGTGGAGGGTCTTTTTTTGGAGAGGAAGGAGTGAACATGGGTCTTGAAGAGTCCCATGTTGTAGGAGGGAGGAAACACAGAGGCCGGCAGTTCGTTCCACAGCCGAGCTGTTGAACTTAAGAACGAATCGTAGAAGCGACCCGTTCTCATGTGACAAGTGTCAACTGTGTACAAATGTTGGGCGCGCGTTTGGCGTGTATCCCGACTACGCACCGGTGCCGAAGGGATCAATAACGCTAGTTCCTCAGAGCATCTTCCATTGTAATACCGATAGAACAAGGACAGCATACCTACCTGACGCCTGTGCTCTAAAGATTACAGTCCGTTTGTTAAGATTGGGGAATCTATCAAACGGACCGCCCGTTTCTGCACAGAGTCAAGGGTTTTTTTCAGGTATTTTGGGGCTCCAGACCAGAGATGGCTGCCAAATTCGACAGTAGGGCGCACTTGCGATTTGTACAGGGTGAGCAGTTGTGTACTATTAAAGTATCTGCGGGCCCTGTACAGTACGCCCAGCTTCTGAGAGGCCAACTTTACTCTGGCTTCGATGGAGCCCCCGTACCTGAGCTGGTCACTTATAGTTACACCAAGCATATCAATGGAAGGCCTGTTCAGAAGATTGCTTCCGTTGAAGGAGACTAGATTATCATTTGGATCCCTTTTAGACGTAATCAGACAGGATTGGGTCTTTGAAACATTAAATTCGACGAGATTATTTTTACCCCAGGAGGAAATACTCTCGAGATAACCGTCCATTCTCTGCTTCAAAGCCCTCCGAGCCGTTGGAGTTTGTGATGTGATGAACGAAGAAAAGGATGTAAGGAGAATGAATGACATGGAAGTGAATGGAAGAAGAAGTCGAGGATGCCCGAGGAAGTCATGGCATTATCAAGTGAAACAAATTTTTAAAATGTAAATTTTCAATTCTTTAAAATAATATTATTTCCACCTTAAAAATACACCCAGTTTTCAGGTACACTAGAATTAACAACATTAAAACTTTACTCCGTAACCCTGAGCAATGCCGGGCAAAGGTCAGCTAGTGATGCTTCGATGGTTTGGACACGAAAAGTGGTTGTACAGAGAAGGGAGTGTCAGGAGAATGTCCAAAAGCGAACGGAAGGAGAAGTCGGGAAGCCACGGCACGATCAAACAGAATCAAATAATTAATTAGGGCCATGTGAAGATTCGATTCAACAGAAGAGTTGTATCAAACGTTGTATTAAAGTGAATGAAGCAAGGGTTGTTTGCCAAGACAGAGTTGTATGTCAGTCCATTCTCTCTGCGGAATGACAATTAGTTAGTTAGTGAGTTGCTTTAAAAGGTGTTGTAAAAGATGCCTAGCCTATAAAAAAAAACTAATTTATTCATCCAATGAATATATAATTTTTTATTAATTTGAATTTAGCTTTAGTTGAATGTTTTAATATTGTATTTAATGTAGAATGCCTGCGTTATTCAATAAGTTGGCCTCGCCAGGCTAGACTTCTCTCTGGGTTAAGGCCATTCACTCACTATCCATTGCAGATGATGCTAACCTAGTTTACACGTTTTCGCATAATCAATGTTTTTCCATAATCAATGTTTTTCCATAATCAATGTTTTCCATAATCAATGTTTTTCCATAATCAATGTTTTTCCATAACATCAAAAAGATTTGAAATAAAGTTTAACTACTCAATTACATATTTCGTAATAAAATAACAGCTAATTAGTATGAAGTTATATTTTATGTACTTAAAATACTATAACTATGAATTAAATTTTCTACATAATCATTGTCCAATTACGCTACAATCCCTCTTCTGTCATTGCCAATAATTATGTCCAATAATAAACATTTATTTATTATAAAAAATTGTAGACATCCCTACAATTTTTTTATGTTAATTTTGCAACAATAATAATTGACCGGTCGGAGGCTGTGCACAGGTATACTGTGTTCAATTCCTTGGCTGGCTAAGTCCTCCATCACAACACAAGCAACATTTTCCGCTTGATGTGGCGGTAGTAGGTGATTTTCAAATATCAGGTTATTTGTAACCCGGGAATGTTTGTCTTTGTTAATAAAAAAATAAAAGGAATAATTTTGATTACCTGTCGAAATTTGAATTAAATTGAAACTAGTTGATTGTACAATAACATATATATACATATTACAAATGGTTTTATTATAACTAAAGAATTTTCTCAACATTAATAATTTATTAAACCTTCAGTATCGCCCTGTTAGAAGACCACCATTCAGAGTCAAAGATTTGCTTGTGAATAGTCAGGTACTTCACAACCTTACTCTTCCTCTTCTCCTTTACCCTTTTTGATTACCTTCTATCTCACAACATTCTCAAATATTTGATATGTCGTAATCAATAATGACACTCTAGTGCAAAATAACACAAAAAAAAAAACTGTTACGCAATTCATAATCCGAAACTAATTTATAGTATAACTAGCTGAAGTCCGTGCCCGGGATTAATACAAAGTTTTTCGAAATCTAATGTAGATCTCGTGTCCTCTTGAGTTTTGATGGCCAAGTGTGTCAAATGTCATCAAACTCGGAATAACACTGTAGATTTGTATAAAAATCAAATCACGCCTCCGGCCCGCCACAGACACTTTCTTTTATATAAAAATAATCTCGGAATAAATAGTATAAAATAAAGTCGCTATCCGCGTCTGTCTGTTTGTGCGCTTAGTTCTTCTAAACTATGTAACAAATTTTGAAAGGGTTTTTACTATCATTTAGAGAATTTCTTCCGGAAGGTTTACATAAATAATACATGCATATTGATAGAAAGTAGAGAAAAAGTCTCCGAGCAACGCCAGGTACTATGTAGTATTATAAATAAATTTGTTTACCCACAAAATTAATACCTTTTAAATGTGGAAAATTGATACAAATATATGTATTTGAAGAGAAAATATATATACAACCATTTTCTGATGCTTTGCAAATGGAGCAAATGATAAATAATTCAGAAAAATTATTAAAAATTCATCATCTAGATTTTTCATTGCTTTTTTGCAATTCTGCCATTCTCATACCGATCAGCTATTGACATTTTTGCAATTCTGCCATTCTCATACCGATCAGCTATTGACATTTTTGCAATTCTGCCATTCTCATACCGATCAGCTATTGACATTTTTGCAATTCTGCCATTCTCATACCGATCAGCTATTGACATTTTTGCAATTCTGCCATTCTCATACCGATCAGCTATTGACATTTTTGCAATTCTGCCATTCTCATACCGATCAGCTATTAACATTTTTGCAATTCTGCCATTCTCATACCGATCAGCTATTGACATTTTTGCAATTCTGCCATTCTCATACCGATCGGCTATTGACATTTTTGCAATTCTGCCATTCTCATACCGATCAGCTATTGACATTTTTGCAATTCTGCCATTCTCATACCGATCAGCTATTGACATTTTTGCAATTCTGCCATTCTCATACCAATCAGCTGTTGACATTTTTAAGTGCCACAATGGTATTCTCGGTAGGTTCGCCTAGTATACTATGTATTTTATTTGTTTTATTATCTTGTTGGTGATTTATTTTAAAACTTTTATCACATTAAAAGTTTGTTGCTGTGCAGACGTAGAGTATTTAAAAATGGTTTTTAATTTTTGTACATGGTATCCGGAAACTAGTGGTTTGGGGAATCTACATCACATAGACAACCAAAAAAACAATAAAAAAATTCATTGTGATTTTAAAATTTATTTTTTTATTTTTTCTGAAACCTTAGGGTTCAGAAACTATTAAAGTAGTCCCAGAGAGAGGTAGTACTTGCATCGTCGACGAATGTCTCCATCCTTCTCATATGTCTTGTGTGAAAATGAAAAGGACAGAAGATACTAGAACGATGACGTCACATACGACCTCTCTCTCTGGGACTTCTGTTAACAATAATTTGGTTCTAACAACGGTTAGAACCCTGACATGTCAGGACGCGATATGTCTCTCGAAGTGGCAATGTCCTGTTAGTATTCCTCGTTAGGTCCTAATATTTTATTTGTAGGTACAATACCTTCATCATTATTAATTTTAGGTCATGCACGTCAAGTAAATGTTATACCGTCCACTTTACAACGATAATTATTTTTGCCATACATTTACTTTGCATACACACCCGATACGATCGATAAAACAAAAATACACTCTTATCATTTAGATATACAGACAAGGGGCTGTGTAAGAATGTTAGTGACGATCTCATAAATTGGAACATACCACAGTGTAAAGAATAGACGGAGTTGCCCATAAAGGCGAGGGGAAAAAACCGAGTGGCGTGGAGCAGGGGGAGTAGCGGGGATGGGCACCTCGCTTTGTAATATCACCTTTTTGTGGGTGAAAATAAAATTACTAGTTCTTTTTGTAATAGCTCGTCGATTGCTGGCTGCGTAAAAAACTTAACTACATATCTCAAATCGGGAAACAAAAGTTCAGGAATGTTTCCAAAATTTAATATTTCATTACACCATTTAGTTTTACACACTTTAGTAAATGTGTTATATTTTACCCGCCGCACTCAATTTTAGCTTCGCTATGCCAGTCGCCTCGTTCATGAACAAAGATTCATATCCTGCAATGAAAAGTCCCACAGTGGACTGCGCTGCAAACCGTTGCCTTACTTTAACGAACTTAACTTTTTTTTGATGTGTGGTCTTCAGTGTTCAACATACGACTGATGTCGTAGATTATTCTCGAAGGCTCCTGGTGCCAAAAATATGGTCATGTGGTTTGTCTCCAGCTCGTCGAAATGATACCCGGATTTCATGATAGGACAAGTCTATCTCTTCTGACGTCAGGGGAACATACATTATACTTATAAAATTAATTCTCATGCCCTTAATATATCTCCAAGTCAATTTTCAACCAAGAACATGATTCAAACTTGCAGAATGTGTGTTATTATTAATGCCATAATTTAGTACTGCTTTATACACCGAACGGACAATCCCTAGAAATGTGATCTGTACTGATTTGAAAGAAAACTGATGTTCTCAATTTACATAACACCTTTCGACTTTAAAGCTTCAAACAGCCAAAGAAATTGATTATCTGATCGAGAAAGAATGTTGATATTTGAAAAGTTCCATAAATTTCAACGAAAGCGAGGAAAACTTAAGCCTACACGCCCACAACATAATTCTATCAGTTAAAATCTTCGGTGACTATTGGAATATTGCATAGCTGAATCGTGTTATTCATTTGTCTTGTAATATATTACAGTATTCACCTTGCACGCCATTTTGTGCCTATTTATACAACAATAAAAATAAGTCAAGGGTAATAATGTAGTCATCAGTTTATGTCGTTGATGATATGCAATTATATAGAAATAAATAAATAACATAGTCAATTTTATTGGGATAACTTATTTCAATATCTTTTGAAGGTTATACCCATCAATGTAATATATCATAGAAGAAGAAGATAATACATACTAATAAATCTAAATGAAACATGAAACAGAACAAGACATAGAAAAATAAAAAGGTTATGGTCTCAACTGGGAATCCCCAGGATCTCTGTCTTACCGGGACAACGCTTTTAACTACTCGGCCATTGGGACCTAATTATTTTACATCATTATTGTCAATCTCATATTTCAAATTCAGAATCAACATTATTATCTTCAACTCATTTTTCCCATATTTTTGGCTGCCATCTTTTTTTTTTTAATTCTAAAGTTTTAAAGAATTTATTTGTCACCTAGATAGTGTCTCGGATAAACATATCCAATTTTTATTTAAATTGAGACTACTCATTTTTCCCATATTTTTGGCTGCCATCTTTTTTTTTAAAATTCTAAAGTTTTAAAGAATTTATTTGTCACCTAGATAGTGTCTCGGATAAACATATCCAATTTTTATTTAAATTGAGACTGTTACCTTTTTATTTTTCTATATCTTGTTCTTTTCATGTTTGTTTAGATTTATTAGTTTTATCTTCTACTTCAATAAAAAAGCATAATGTTTAAATAAATTTAAATTATGGTACTTTTAAAAAATGTTAGATGTTAGTGAATAGATTTGATTTTTGATGCTGTTTATGTTTCATTGTCCTAAAAATTGTTAGAAGCAAAAGGTTACAAATCAAATTAATTTGTATTTCAGAGAAGTAACATCAAAATAATGCACAAGTCTTTGAATGTTTCACCTGTTAGAGGATTATTGTTGTATAATATCATAAGTCAAAAAATTATATCATCGGATTCCTTGTGTAAGGAAAGAGTCTACCATAAACATAACACGAGATTCACTCAAAATGATGGATTGGTGGTTCCGAAATGTACCAATAAGGACGGAGAAGGAACTCTAAACTTCATTGTGCCCAAGGTATCTAATAATCTACAAATGTCAATCAAAAATAATAACTTATGTACCACTAAAGTCAAATATAATCTAAGAAAATGGCTGTTGGACACAGATGATATGTACTGATGCCCTACTGAGGCCCTTGTATAGCTAATTGGAATTCACAATGGAACTTAAAAATATATAGTAAATTGTACCTACCTATGTATGCTAAATATGGATTTTCTTTCGATGTGACTGTTTCAATTGTACTCGTCTGATATATAACGCTTATACTGCAACTATATTTTTACTTTTTCTATTCCGTTATATTAACTTAACAGTGTCATTGTATGAAGTGTTGTCTGTATGTACCTGCTGACAAACAGCAACAGCAGTTTAGCAGGTTTAAATTGTAAAATAAATAAATAAATAAAATTGACACTAAACTCCATATATAAATGAATCTCCAATCTATTAATAGTATAAAATAAAGTTGCTATTTGCGTCTGTCTGTTTGTGCTCTTAGTTCTTCTAAACTAAGCAACGGATTTTGATAAGGTTTTCATTATCATTTAGAGAATTTCTTCCGAAAGGTTTATATGTATATATATAGGTTCCATGAAAACTTGACACATTGACAATTCAACTCACCTTTGAAAAGTGATATAAGTCAGTAAAAGTGATGAAAAAAAAACTACCATTTATTTATTTATACTGTTTTTTTACAGAAATGTCACCTATGCGAGAACAATCCAGTTATAAACACTCAGTTAATTCATAAATAGGTACAACAATTACAGAAATCTTCTCAGACTAGGATACATTAATTTTATAATACACTATAAGAAAACAAATAAAAATATTAAATTATATAACTTCTTCTTCTTCTTCGATGGCGCTACAGCCCATATCGAGCTTTGGCCTCCTGCAACAGTCGCCTCCAACTCCTCCTGTCCTCAGCGGCTGACTTCCAGTTTGTCACCTGGAGAAGCTGTGCTGCATCCCCTCTTACCTCATCTTCCCACCTCAGTCTGGGTCTTCCCACTTTTCTCTTTCCACCTGGGTGACCAGTCAGAATTCTTTTTGGGACGCGTGTATCCGGCATTCTCTGTACATGACCAGCCCATCTCAGCCTGAGGAGTCTCATGTGTGCAGAGATGCTAGGGGCCTTATATATATCGTACAATTCTCTATTGTGCCGGATACGCCACTGTTCGTCCTCTTTCACCGGTCCACATATTCTTCTCAGCACCTTTCTTTCAAAAGTATCCAGCATTTCAGCCATCTTTACTGTCAGTGTCAGCGCCTCACATCCATATGCCAATACAGTTCTTACAATGGTCTTATATATGGTTATTTTGGTTTTTCTGTGGACACTACGTGACTTAAACACTGGCACCAAAGAGAAGTATGTTTTGTTGGCTGCTGTGATTCTTCTTCTGATTTCTGCTGGATCCTCATTGTTCTCTGTCAGGCTGGAGCCCAGGTAGGTGAATTGATCGACCACTTCGTATGAGTAGTTGTCTTTAAATAGTGCACTACTTCTTCTTCTGTGCGAAGGGTTCCTGCTCTGTACCATCATTTTTGTTTTGTCAACATTAACTCGCAGTCCTACTTCCCGCGCCGCTATTTCTAAAGGGTCGAAGACCTCCTTAATGGCTGAAATTGATCTTCCGACAATGTTGATGTCATCCGCATATCCGACAACTTGACTGCTCTTGAAACAAATATTGGAGCCAGTGTCTATTAGTGTTTTTCGTATTACATGTTCGAGCACAATGTTGAAGAGAGTGGGAGCCAGACTGTCCCCCTGTTTAAGTCCCTGTGATACTGTAAATTCTTCCGACAATTCTCCGTCTATTTTGACCTGACATCTTGAGTCTGACATTGTGGCTTTTATGAGCCTAACCAATTTAGGTGGAATCTGGAATTGTAGTAGTATGTCATATAGACACTCCCGATCTATGCTATCATATGCTTGCTTGAAATCAATGAATAGTTGGTGTATGTCTATGTCAAATTCCCAGCACTTTGCCAAGATCTGTCTGACGGTGAACAGTTGGTCTGTTGTGGATCTACCGGTGCGGAAGCCTGCCTGATACTCTCCCAGTAGGTTTTCTGCATATTTATCAATTCTTTGTTTCAGTATCATGGTGTAGATTTTATATGCTGTGCATAGGAGTGATATGCCTCTATGATTTTCGCATTTTAATTTATCACCTTTCTTGTGAATTGGGCATATTATGCTTATTTGCCATTCCTCTGGGATTTTTTCCAGTGTCCATATTTTAGTTATTAAATTGAGTAGCAGATTTCTCAGATGCTCATTTCCATATTTGAACAACTCTGCCGGGAGGTTGTCTTTCCCAGGTGATTTGTTGTTTTTAAGTTTCTTTAGTGCAGCATTTATTTCTTGCATTGTTGGTGGATTCGCTGATTCTTCATTACTTGATTCAGTGGGGATGTTGGTAGGGTGACTTCTCAGGTCGCTATTAGGGTTGAGAAGTTTATAGAAGTAGTTTTTCCACACTGTTTTTATTTGTTCCTTATCTGATATAATTGATCCATCAGCGTCTTTGCATAGTGTTGTATTCGGTTTGAAACCCTTCTTGAAGAAGTTTACTCCCCTATATGCTTCTCTAGGATTATTATTGACAAAGTCCTGTTCCATTTTTAGCAGTATATCATTCAAGAATTTTCTTTTCTTTCCCCGTATCAGCTTATTCGTTTCTTTTCTCGCTTGTTCGTACGCCTGTTTTTTGTTTCTTGTTGACGTTTCCAAGTACTTTTTTCTGAGTATATTCTTTTCAGCTATCTTTCTTTCACACTCTTCATCAAGCCACGGGTTCCTGGGCTGTCTGGGCATGTTTCCGACACTTGATTCCACTGCTCTTACGATTGCTTCTTTTATATCATTCCAATCTTTTTCGAGTGATTCTTGGGAGTTCTGCTCAGTGATCTGATCTGGTAGTCTATTTACAAGGGCGTTGTGATACTGCTCTTTGCCTTCTGGTGTTTTTAGAGCTTCCGTATTGATTTTTGGAATAGTTGGTGATTTTTGTGTCCTGTTGTTTGCAATTCGGCTCCTATAGGTGGCCACCACCATGTAGTGGTCTGAATCACAGTTGGCACCCCTATACGTCCTTACGTTTGTGATGCTCGTTGCCCCCCTTCTTTCTATCAGGACATGATCAATTTGGTTATGGTGTCTACCATCTGGCGACGTCCAGGTCCGTTTGTGTATGTCTTTTCTTGGAAATTGAGTCGAGGCCACGATTAGGTTTCTTGATTCTGCGAAATCAATCACTCGGGTTCCATTATTGTTAGCGTGCTTGTGTAGACTGTTCATTCCTGCAATGTGTTGGAGCAGAGGATCCTGTCCTATCTTGGCGTTAAAGTCTCCAATTACCATCTTAATGTCGTTCGATGGTAATGTGTCGTAGACCTCTTCGAGTTTCTGATAGTATGTATCTTTCATTATGTCCTCTTTATCATCCGTTTCAGCATGTACGTTGATCAATGTTACGTTGAAAAACTTCGTTTTTATGCGTAAGCTGCACATTCTTTCATTAATGGGTTTAAAGTCTAATATGCATTTTCCCATTTTCCGGTCCACAATGAAGGCCACTCCGAATTTATGATGTCTTTCATTTCCACTATGCAGTATCGTATGCGTTCTTGTGTCAAATGGCTCAGATCCTATCCATCTGGTTTCTTGCACCGCCATTATGTCAATTTTATATTTCGTCATCTCCCTAGTGATCTCTCCTAGGGCTCCACTTCTATACAGCGTCCTTGCGTTCCAGGTAGCTATTTTCAAGTCCTTATTTCGTTTGCTGGGTCTTTTCCTAAGTTCAGTTGTTGTCCGAGGCTCTGTGTTAGGATTCGTAATAGCGTTGCTTTTACAGGGAGAGGTTATTAGCCTCTCGCCCAACCCCCTACCAGGAGGGCCAGGGTTTTTCTGTAGGGGTTTCCATCCCTTAGCTGGGGGGTTCCGGTTTTATGGCGCCGGAGATTCGCCATTCATCCTCTCCTATCTGCTATGGCTGATGGTATTGCCATTGGCCACATTGCCCAGGGCTCGCGGGGCTTAAGAGACCACTCGTGGACGCTAGGAGTAGGACTATTGGTAGTGTTGCTAATGGAGTGCAACAGTGGCGTTACACGGTATTTGATGAGTGACACATTTTTCCCAGCAAAAAATGCGTCTCCGTGACCCTACCAAACTTTGAGCCCCATTAAATTAAATTATATAACAGCTCACTCAAATGACAAATAGTACAAAAGACAAATAGAAACAAAAGAGACACAAATAGAGACAAAAGAGACACAAATAGAGAAAAAAGAGACACAAGAGTAGCAGTGAGGCATGGAACTGGCAGACGAACTGGGTAAAAGTAGACTGAATGCTGTAGAAATGAGATCCCTGAGGCGTGTGATGTGTGGTAAAACCGTGTAAGATTCGCAAATAATGAAATACTAATTAAAGCGTAGAGAGCATGATACGAAAGGGACGCTTACATTGTTTGGGTATGTAGAGCGAATGAACGAAGAAAAAAGTGTGAGGAGAATATATGACGCGAACGACGTGGCACAATCAAGTGAACCAAATACTTGAGTCGGGCCATGTCAAGAGTCAGAATAACAGAATTGCATGTATGAGTCGATGTATGAATGTCAATTAGGCAAGGAATGTGTGCCAAGACCAAGTTGTTTGACGGTCCGTCCTGTATGCCTATCCCGTAATGCGGGAAACGGTGTAGTGGTTAGTTAGTTTCCTTAAAATCACTATAATAACTGATAAGAATGGTTCTTCAAGCAGTAATAACTGGTGATTATTAATCATGAACTAATAATAACTCTTTTGAATTCAAAGGCTCCGAAAATGATTTATGCGCTATTTAATCTGTTTTAATTACAAAATCAAATGACCCATTTAGTGACCATTATTATATTGTAATCACCTTCTGTTCAATGTAATTTATTATTTATTTCATCTGGATAATGTTTTCTACATTTCTACTTTGAAATTATTATTTGCATAAGGAAAGGCAAAAATGAAATTAATTTAACATTTATTTTCTGTTTGCATGTTGATTTTATCAGTTCTACGTGGTTTTTGCCATGTTTCAACATGTAGCTGTAAACTAGAGATTCAACTAATAGTGCATTGGCCGAAAAAAATAGCCGAATACCGAATAGTGGCTGAATATTCATTGCATCTCTACTATAAATAAGTTATTGAAAAATATAATCGAAGCACTAAGAAAGTTTTTAATGAAAAGTGTTATCACGTTTAACGCCACATGAAATGAACATGTGTTATTTTGTAGTAAGTAAATTTGTTATGCTTTTCGTCCAAGGTCTGCTGTACTTCGAACCTTTGTGCTTCGCATCTTACGATTGCATATAATGAAATCGATACATTTTTATTGTTGACGAAAAAACGAAAACCTATTTACTTACTTAAAAAAAGTTCAATGTGCAATGTCCATTGAGTTTATATACAATTTTATTGAAAAACGTATATTTTTATTTGAAAATTTCATCATTCTGCATCTGGGGTCTTCCAGGTCACATACTCTTTAAGGTAATATGCTGTTTCAGGTCACATACCCATTCTGGTCTCAGGCCTTTCAGGTATTAGGCTCCCTCACGGGCCGGTAAAGAATCAACAGAAAGCGAGCGCTGTAAGACCCTACACAGAAACGTTCCACAATGGACTGCGCTGCAGACTTTTACCTTACTTTAGCGAACTTTACTTTTCTGCACAGGGTCATACTGCACTTGGTTTATGTCGATCCTTAGCGGCCCATGCGGGGGCTGCCTAAAGCTGGGATCCCATCTGATCTATTTCATAAAACGAACCGTTTGAAAATGGAAAGGAATTTTTGCACGTTCAAACTTGCTGTAATCTATTTCGTTAACACTTCCTGTTTCATGATGCCATTGGTTCCCAGTAGTTTTGTTCTGTTCCCGCCAATCGCAGAGCCAGGATTCAAACATTACTTCTGAATCTGCGCAATTATTGTTTAAACGCCGCCAGTGATAAGTCTTCAAGTACTCCCTGATATATCATGACGTGCAGAGATGTGCTTTATTTCAAATAAATCCATTTCAAATGGAAATGCAAAATGCAAAATGGGTATTTTCCATTTTGCATTTTAAATGCTTTTCTAAAAACCATTTTGCACTTTGCATTTTAAATGCTTTTCTCAATGAATTTTCCATTTTAAATGCTTTTTGCAACATTCTTCCTACTTTCTCCACTCATCTTTTTTTCATAAGCTCCAAATATCAGTCGGTCCTCAACCTCGCTATGAGAGATAATTTACATTTGTCAAGTTGCTCCCTGGTAGGAGCCCTGGCAATACTGAACATGGGGCCATGACGCTGTAATATTAAATGTTAGATAGCAGTTTCTATGTTTTTACGTTGGCAACATTAGTCCCGTGCAAATTTTTTGTGGTTTCATAATCTGTAGTCGTGGTGTTTTCGGATTTACCATCATGTAATATGTTCATTGATGTCCATTGTTAAATGACAAAATTGTTTAAAAATTGAGAAACCATTTTGCATTTTCAATGCATTTAGAAAATAGGTATTTTGCATTTTGCATTTGAAATGCTTTTCTAAAAACCATTTTGCATTTTCAAATGGAAAAGTTTTGACCCATTTCCATTTTGCATTTCAAATGGTTTTGGGTACCCATTTTGCACATCTCTGATGACGTGATAGCCCGATGTGATCGACGTAAAACGTTCAATATACATATTGATTGATCTGTATTGGTAACTACTGATATAATTCGACGTAACTGCTGTGGAGAAACATAATCATCGCAAGTGTTGATTGACATGTGTATATATTGCCATGATTAGTGTTTAAACCTTGTGATCTCAAATCTTTTTTAAAATTAGCATAGTGCGGGCCCCAACTTAAATGAACACATCAAGATAACCAAAACTGCTGGTTAGCACGATATTGTGTGATACTCTGTGTTTGGTGTAGGCCTTACAAATCTGTATCAGGGATCACGGGCTTTCATTCGGCAGATAGAGGAACCATTTCCTTTCCTTTGAGCCATGAGGGACGCAAGCAACCGCATCACTTTACACTTGCTCTGTTCTACAGCTGATTCTATATATGTAGAATAGAATGAATGTTGAAGTTGATTCAGCATTGTATTTCTATTTCTATCGGGTGTTCTATAGCATAGATTCTATGGAATACATCATAGAATAAATAGGTGAGAATGCGCCACAAGGGAAATGGGGAGGTGAGGTAGAAGGCAGAAGGTGATTGATTGTTGGGAAGTATCAGGATATTAATTTCTATTTTTTTTAATTTTTTTTTATTTATTTTTTATTTTTTTTTATTTTTTATAAATTTAATTTAGATTAAATTTGATAATATTATTATTAAGTTCTAGTTACCATCATGTCTGAAGCTATTTCAAGTAACAATTAAAATATTCCTTATGATGGCGTATTTCACCTATACCAGGGGTTATTAATTTCTATTAATTTCTAGTTACCATCATGTCTGAAGCTATTTCAAGTAACAATTAAAATATTCCTTATGATGGCGTATTTCACCTATACCAGGGGTGGCCAAACTTTTGACCTGTTCCGTCTATTGCGTTAAAAATTATTTCTTGCGGTCGACTGCAAGGTAGAGTTTAAAAGTGACAAAATAAAACTATTTTGTGATAAATTTGTAAGAATTTATTAATGCAATGTAACATATAAAATTTATTCATTCAGCTTTACGTTTTAGGGTGGATGTTTGACACTGCATATTCTCCACAAGCTTATCATATTGGGGAGTGTACGAAGTAACTGCGATTCGCAAACACGAAGTTAAGTGGGCATCTGTTAAGCGGAAACAATGTTTGGTTTTTATTGCATTCATCGTTGAAAATGTTGATTCGCAAAGATAGGTAGAACCGAAAAACAACGTCAAATATAAAGCTACCTTTCTTAGGCATGGAAACTTTTCTTTGCAAATCAGTTTCCAAAAATCTGCCCTACCAGATGCCCTACCTTTCAAAAATATGTTGCTTCTTATTTTAATTATTTCTTCTTCGACCACAACAGATTCAGTATTGGTTAAGTTACGGATTTTAACGGTTAAGCTGTCAATATCAATATTTTCATTTAATGGGAATACCATGAACCTTAGTATTTCTTCGAGAGCGGCAAAATCCGCAAACCTTCTTTCAAACTCCTGGTGCAAATTTTCCAACTGTTCAGCGAAAGTTTTAAAATCTCGATTTGAATTGTGCATACATTCTTCTTCCATGTTTTTATACAAACCCACGAGAAAACAATGCAAAATAAAAAGAAAAGAGACAGTGATATACTTTACCTACGCGCGGAGCGAGGCGAGCCGCATTTAGTTGACTGACTCACGCACACGCACGCAACGATACTGCCATTGCGACCAAAGCGTGTGAGTAGATACCTTATTCAGTCCTTCGCGCGAATACATCTCAAAATAATATTATTTTGTCATATTTTACTCTCGCGGGCTACCTAAATCAGCTTCGCGGTCGACCGGTAGACCGCGGTCGACCTGTTGGCCATCCCTGATCTAGACTCTAGAGGATACTGACATTATCCTTTCTGGAAAACATTTAAAATATAATACGGCATATTATATCGAGTACATATAATATTATAAGTAGGTATATGGGATCTCAATATAAAGCAATAAATTGAATAAACAGTGCAGCCAGTTTGGGGCGCTAATTTTGTTTATGTTACTTGTTTACAGTACCTTTTATTATTATCCAAGATTATTTTTATGACTGAATAAGCTTGTACATTGATTTCAAGTGCAACAAGTTGATTGAAGTATTCTATAGACCAAAATAAACACAGCTGTCTGGCTATTTGTTGGCAAGCTGTCTTTCTTTATGAGTATAATGATTATTTCAGGGAATATGTAAATGAAATCATCGCTTTATGTAGAGAAATTCCACAGGAATATAAATTGAAATAAATCGTTTTAATGCATTGTTGCACCTTAAATAATTAGAATAATTAAACCTTTAGTCATAATTATGCCAAGCTTTGACAAATTTGCAGTTGATTGGTGTTAGTTTTGGCATCTCTTAGACCAGGGGCCCATAACCCCAGGATATGTCGCCACCCCAAATGGAGTCACTAATCATCAAAATGTGGTCACCGAAAAAGCCTACAAGATTTTGTACTAATTATTTGCTTAAACTATATAAAATGTATCTTTCCCTATCCACTCTCACATTATTTTAGAAAAATTGTGTTTATGAAATAATGAAAAACAGCTAGAAGCAGCTTTTATCTTAATATCTACTTGAATAGGATTGCTGAAAAAATTAATTGATTTTGGTGTCACAGCTCCAAAAAGTTAGTGGACCGCTGTCTTAGACATTTAATCAATGAAATTTTTTCTCTTTAATTTCTCTCCTCATTCTGATATTTCAGAAGACAGTTTTCAACTACAGGAAGAGTAAATAACAGGTTTGAAGCTTTTAGATGCAACTCAATATAAAATAAATTTAAACAAGTCGCCATCCCTTGGAGTTTTGATCATCTCTAGGAAATCCCTCTACTCTTGCTGGTCTATAAATCCTAACGACCTCAGTGTCCTTAGTGTTAAGATACTTGGCTTTGTTCCAGAGTTTGTGGGTTGAAATCCCGCTGTTTGTATGTAAATTTAATTCAATTAGTGTCATTTTGCATATAATTGACACAAAAATAAAATAGAGTATATTTGTTGCCCATTTCAGAGTGGTAGAGAGTAGAGATACTACTCTCAATATCGCCCTGGTGAAAGACCACCAATCAGAATCGAAACATTGCTTGAAATGGCTTTAGTCTTGTGTGGTGATCAGGTCTGAATAACCAGATACTTTTCAACCATCCTCTTCGCTATCTCCTTCTGTTGCCCCCTCCCTTCAGCCTCAAAATATACCCCAATTGGGGATGTCATAGTAGCACTGGCTCCAGACTGTTGGGTGCAGTTGGGACTCTTGTGTGGTATACACATTATAAGGAATTCTAGAAATAATTTTTTATTTTTTATAATGAATGTTCACCTTCGAACTTAAATATCAGTATTTTTTATTTTTTTTTACAAATGTCGATTTCATAGTAAAATAATTTTCAAAGCCCGCTGAAACGATTGAAATCTGTCGGGTATACGCGTGACATTCAGAGATGTGCAAAATGGGTACCCAAAACCATTTGAAATGCTAAATGGAAATGGGTCAAAACTTTTCCATTTGAAAATGCAAAATGCAAAATGGTTTTTAGAAAAGCATTTCAAATGATAAATGCAAAATACCTATTTTCAAAATGCATTGAAAATGCAAAATGGTTTCTCAGGTCAAACAATCAAAATAATTATAGAATTTTTAAACAATTTTGTCATTTAATAATGGACATCAATGTAGAACAAACATATTACATGATGGTAAATCCAAAAACACCACGACTAGATTATGAAACCACAAAAAATTGCGCGGGACTAATGTTGCCAACGTAAAAACATAGAAACTGCTATCTAACATTCAATATTACAGCGTCATGGCCCCATGTTCAGTATTTGAATCAGTATTTTTTGTAATTGTATCACTCAATTGCCAATTGACAAATGTAAATTATCTCTCATAGCGAGGTTGAGGACCGACTGATATTTGGGGCTTATGAAAAACAGATGAGTGGAGATAGTAGGAAGAATGTTGCAAAAAGCATTTAAAATGGAAAATGCATTGAGAAAAGCATTTAAAATGCAAAATGGTTTTTAGAAAAGCATTTAAAATGCAAAATGGAAAATACCCATTTTGCATTTTGCATTTCCATTTGAAATGGATTTATTTGAAATAAAGCACATCTCTGGTGACATCATACGTACCTCGGTCCGGTCGGTTAACAGTAAAGTCAGTCCCACTAAGGTCGGTATGAAAACAAAAAGACCCAATGTAAATATTTAGAAAGATTTCCAAAAAAACATGAATTCTTTTGAAATAATTTGTAAAGTGCAGTAGTGACCCATGTGCGAATATATGCAGCGCTAAATTGTCCGCATTTGTAATGCATGCAACCGGCCAACCCGTGTGGTAGCAGTTTTAAGTGCTGTCAGAACCTGCAGACCAATCCCAGGGAGTTTTGAGTGTCATTACGGTTTTTATATGACGAATTGTTAGTTCTAAGTCTATTTAATAAAATTAATATATTCAGAACTGGCGTTTGTTGATCTATATCAGACATGGGCAACCTTTCCTAGGTCTGGGGCCAAATTATCATTCTGTCTCGGAGTCAAGGACCGGACCAAATTACTAAACATAATAAAGTTATATTAAATTAAATAAAACACGTTGCTACTTCTTATATATTTTTAGCACGTCCTGTGTCATATCCATTACTTAATCTCTCCTTGGAAATATTAATTTCTTTCTCTATTACTTCGCCGAGATGAATCAGGGCTGGACAAAAAAGCTCGGTGGGCCGTTATATGAATATATGTTTTTAAGCTGTAATATTTTTCACTCAAGTTCCGTATTGTCCAGACACTGCGAACCATCAGAACAGAAGTAAATTATATAATTTTGTATGATATGCTTCATTCTGCTGTATATAATACACAATTAATGAATCTTGGTCATCAAAGCACCTTGTTTAGAAATGACTGTAGATTCGACACAGTATAATATTGTCAGCTATTGATCAAAATAGAAGAAGCATCTAACAGAGGAGTTCCATGTTTCGCCGTTTGTTTAATTATTCATCATAATCTTATACATCATTTATTTCAGAGAGACTCCGATATCCGGTTTCCTTGACGACTACGCCTTCCTGGTCCAGGGTCTGTTGGACCTGTATGAGGCCTCCCTGAATCGCGATTGGCTCTCTTGGGCCAACAAGCTGCAGGATAAGCAGGATGAACTGTTCTGGGACCCGGATAACTATGGTTACTTCACCAGTCCGCTGGGAGATGCTTCCGTGGTGCTGAGGCTAAAAGAAGGTAGGGACTGAAATACATATATTTGTTTAGTCTTGTGGACCTTTTCAAGGTTTTGTGAATGTCTCTTTAAGGGTCTTGTCGACCTTTATAGGTCTTGTGAATCTTTATGGGTCTCATGGACCTTTAGGGTCTCATAGACCTTTTCTGGGTGTTGAGGACCTTTGTAGGGTCTCTTAGACCTTTTCTGGCTGTCGTGAACTTTTAGAGTGTCTTTACAGGTCTCGTAAACCTTTTCAGGGTCTTTTGGATCTTTACAGGGTTTCGTGGGCGTTTATAGGTCTAGTGAATCTTTATAAGGTCTCTCTGAACTACGTCTAACTCTAGGGCTATTAAGAATTATCACACTAGGTACGTATTTTGACATAGAATGCATTTTGTAATGTTTATCATTGGTACATATTTTTTTCCGTTCCTACTGCAGACATTATATTATTCGTTTCTATTCTGTATTTATAATTTGTGTATGTAATGATTGCCAATTTTTCTCATCATTGTCTGAAAGAACTTTATTTTTACACCAGTCTTTTGAAAAATAGTTTATTTTTATTCTTCTAGCTTGTGTAATTAGCGTCATCTATTGAATCGACTGAACATACTTACTCTCACTTTAAGAATCTGTTTTAGAAGGTTCAAAGCTTCAATAATGTATTTGGTGATTAGTGACATCTGTTGTATTTAAATGTAACGTGTTGCAACTCCGTAAAACTGTTCTAAAAGGTTCGAAACATAAGTAATGTTATTATTTTTCTAGTCTCTAATAGATGTCGCCAGTAGCATGATTCTTTTAATATTTCGGTGGCATGTTTCAGAAACTGCCTACTATATTTTTATTCATTATTATTTTTCGAAAAATATTTTAAAGCCTAAGTCGCGATGGTAATATTTCATTAGTTTTCAAATTTAAAAAAAAATCTGGGTACTCGGGGAGTTGAAAATAATGCATAACTTTTAATTTAAAATAAATGAAGTTATTTAGTGTACATAATTAGGGTATTACAAATGAGATACTTACACGCCGGTTGGTGTGGTAAAGCCGGCCTTGAACCTTATTTAAGACCGTTTTAACCATACAAACGCCATTACAATACCGGTACCATAGTGTATTGTCAGAGCTCCAGTCCCATTGTCCTAGTATGAACAGTAGTTAAGAGGATAGGACAATGAACCGAGATATTGTCCCAGAGGTAGACGGGCAAGCTATATCCGCAGGGTCTTACCTCCATCACTGTGCTCGGCCACGTTGTCCGTGTGTAAATGCGTTTTGACAAGACAATATGTAGTACAATAGCCAGTTGCTCCGCGTATATGTATCTCGGTTCTTAGCACTTTCGGCGCTTAACACTACAATACATCTTTGATAATACAATACAAACGGTATAAAAGATTTAATATTATTCGTGAAATCCCTCGTAACCGTATGGTCGTGTATCAATTTTCGCATCGTTCCGCGTTTGAACTACGTTTGAATTGTTGTGTTGTCCTATTGTTCTGCCCTGTCAAGGCAGTTTACGGAGCAGACAGGAAATACTGTATTGTCTTATGTATTGTCCTTGTGTGATCCCGGCATTAGTCAAGTTTTTCACTGTTCTAACCTTATGCGCCGCGTAATATTTACACTGCGTTTATAAGCAAAGGGGATAGTGTTATTAGTAATACATGTCAAACTAAAATTGGAAGCCAAAAATAAATTCTGAATTTTCTATTATTTTTCATATCACAACCCTTGTTTAGGAATCGGTACCCGGGATGTTTTGACACCTGGCTCCTGGCTGTCACATTTTTTTGAAATTAGAAAATATTGAACGTTTTGTAGTGACGACTTCTGACATTCTGTGAAATTTTTCTTTTTTGGTGAAGCGTTTTTTAAATTTTAATTGTACCTAGGTAGAATTTGTTCGGATTTTCATTTTTATAAAAGAGACTAGGTACAAAACGAAATTAATCTGAAAATAATTTTTGTAATTTTTTTCTGATTATCAAATTTTCATAGCCGAACAAAAGAATATACCCGTAGAAATTCTAGTAAAATTATTATTTTTTAAATTATTGGGAATACAAGATTTTTTCATTAATTATTTCTGAATGACTATATTATATAATTGATATGTGGCTACTTAATAAAATTTATTGACATATCTTATGAAGGTAAAAAAGAAAACATGCTCAGTTTTGTCGGCAGAAGCGAAAGTGGCCTTCAGTATTCACAATTTAAAAAAATAATGTTAAATTTGTAGATTCCCAGTATTTCCCCGGTGAAATACCGTGTTTGATGATCAGATCTGAATAGCCAGTCACTTCCCAAACTTCACCTTACTTTCACCATCTCCTTTCATCTTCATAACATATCCCAATTGTTGAGATTGTACCACTGATTTTGTTTTGGTTTTTTAATTAGCTTCCCCACAGCCTATGTCATCTTTGGGGATGCTGTGTGGAGGGTTATTTAGGAGAAAGAAAGAGAGGAAGTTCTGGGAAGGAAAAATTTATAGTATTGATTGGTAGGAAACCTGGGGTTAGTGTGTCCAGAATTGACATATGAATTCATCTCTCCCACTGCGGTGCAAGGCGTTGGGTCGATGTAGTTCGGCTGGAGAGGTCAAAGGGTCTCCCTCAACCAGTCTCTCCCGATCCGGACCACCACGCAGCGGGTAGGCAAACGCATTCGCGGCCATGACCTAGACCAGTGTTCCGCAAACTTTTTGTGTTCAAGGTACACCTATCAAATCAAGAAATTTTAGAGGTACACCAAAGAAAAAATCAATATTTATTTATTACTAATATTAAAAGATGTTTAGTGAGAAATTTGAGACTGTTTCTGAGCACAGGCGATGAAAATTTGGAGCAATCGTTGATAAGGCTGCTCTCATCTCTTCATTGATCGTCCTCAGGCGTTCTCTTTTTTTCGATTTAATAGTGGTGAAAATTGAAAATCCCAATTCGCATAAGTAGGCTGTTGCAAATGGTTACATATTTTCAACAGCACGCTTTGAAAACAGTAGATACTCGTTTTTTATATGCAGCCAAAAATGTGCTAGTTCTACTTTGGAAAATTTTAGTTTTAATGTCCGATCAGTTCTCACTTCTCCTTGCTCTATCGGCAAGTGTCCAAGGGAAATGTTATCCGAGAGTGGATTTCGTACGCAGTCCATAGGTTGTAGGTCACACTTAGGAAAATAACAGTTAATTTTTTCTGCTAATAGCTCCAAATGTTTCACTATCAAAGCCTGCAATTTTTTCTGAATCGGCAGCCATGACATTTGGAAACAATTCATTACTACCATTGACAGCGTGGCTGATCCATAATACCAACTTAGCGCCAAAGCTTTCAATTTTGACCGAAGACGTTAAAATATAAGAATTCTTGGATTGCATTTTTCTGTTGAGCTCATTATATATGCAAGTTTTACTACCCATTCTTCTTTTTTAAACTCAGTAGCAAAATCTGAACCCTGGGCCTCTAAAAACGTCTGGGACTCATTTTTTAGCTCGTAAATCCGAAATAGCACTTTTCCGCGAGAAAGCCATCGTACTCCTGTATGAAAAGAAGTGACTGATGATCTGCTCCCATTTGCTTTCTTATTTTATTTTTTTATTTGGTACAATATTTTTTACATTTCAACTTTTCCAGTAATGTAGGCCTCACTGGGTGGCTTGCCCGTGCTGAGGCCTTCATTTTATAATATGAAAATATAATCTACATAATACATTTAAAGAGAAAATAATACATTTAAAATTAAAAATACATAATAATATATTTAAAATTAAAAAATAATACTTTGAAAATAATCTTGTGTATTTTTGAGTGATGTGTGTTTATATTGGTTTTGTGTGTTACGTGTAGGTTTTGTTTTTATTTTATGCTATGACATTTTGGTAATGTTGTCTTTTTTGTTCTTTAATCCATTTTCTAATTTTTTTTGTGAATTTATTTTTATTTTCCTCAATTTTAATTTCAAATTTTAAACTGCTGAAAGCTTTTATAGCATGGTATTGGTAGTGTCTTTGTCCAAAGCTTGAATTTACTGTCGGAGTTTTTATGTGTTCCTGTTAGTGTTATTTTGTGTAAGTTGAAATTTTTTTTGTCAAAAATTTAGTTTAGTAGTGTTTTAACGTATAATTGGCGTATATCTAGTACGTCACAGCTGTTGAATAATTGGTCTGTATCAGTCAGTCTATGTTTTTTTAGTATTACCTTTAAGATCGTTTTCTGTGCGGTTTCTATGTAATTGATAGCCGAGTTTGTTGCTCTTCCCCAAGCAATAATTCCATATTCTATTATTATCTTCACAATACCTTAATTTTTTCCGCGGCACACCAACCGATGACCACGGTATCTACACCAGTGTGCCGCGGCACACGCTTTGCGGAACACTGACCTAGACAAACCTCACCTCACGAATCCGGACACCCCTGTTATGCCACCAAAGTAGCAAACTACTTGTGGTGACCTATGGCAGGGGTGTTAAATAATAAAATAAAATAAATAATTCCTAGGGCGGCGGTACCCAAACCCGCCTGTCCAATTGAACATATATTGACTCCGTAGAGTTGAGAACAGTTGGAAATCTTGTGTGATTCACATAAAAAGTCACCTTAAGCGTAGGCAGATGGAATGGATCTCTCACTATCCACTTACAGTGAAGTAGTTTAAATTTTTAAAATGAATTTTTTCCGTTTTTTCTTCCTGCGACGCATTTTAATTTCCAATAAAAACATGTGCTCCCGAAATTCGTACAAAATTTACGTCAACAACAACACACTTTCAATCTCAGTGTAATGGCAGAATCGTAAATGCGAACATTCTATTAGTGACACTCTCGGATCGTATCGGAAACACACTAATCAAATTATTCCCCCCGCGATCTTATTCGCAACATCGGGCTAAAATAACACAGACGTTGTTCGGGACAACCTAATCGGATCTCTCTCGTTAAATTGATGTAATCGACTTTTCGCTTCCGATTTGAGACAGATAGAAATAATCAATAAATGATATTAAAATTGCTATCATTCTACCGGAAAATTAATCAAAATGTTATATTTATATTCCCACTGTATTGATTAGCTATAAATTTTTTATTAATGAACAATGAAGAATCTAATTTTTAATAAAATAAAATACTTTTATTTTAAAACCACGAGTTTTTAATAATTTTTAGAACCAACCGGTTTCGCTTTACTCAAGCATCTTCAGGGTACAAATTATTACTACGGACTATAAAAACGGCTGTAAAAACCAAAAGTCCTATTCTTAATAATCAATTAGATATATGAAGTAGTCCAATATTAAGTTTGTTTCCAATAAACCATTAAAAATGTCCAAGTTCTCCTTATCACCGTGTCCATTAGTCTACATAATTATCTTTCGGTTTTTCCATGTCTTTTGTACTTGTGTGAATGTATTGTATGATTTCTCTGTGTTTGTTATATTTATATCTCTCTCATATAATCTTTGTACTATTTTTTTTTTTATATTTTGTAAAATTATTAACCTCAACACAGGCTTGTCCTAGTGAGGTTAAAAATTATAACTTTAAAAAAAAGATACAATGTAAAGAAACGATAAATAAATAAATAAATATCATGTTGTCTCCCTCAAAATTTTTTTTATATATAAGCTCAAACATTGTACTTCTTGTCTAGTAATAATTTGTATCCTGAAGATGCTTGAGTAAAGCAAAACCGGTCGGTTCTAAAAAATATTAAAAACCCGTGGTTTTAAAACAAAAAAGATTTTATTTTATTAAATATGTCAAACCACAAAGTGATTGCTTTCTACAATAATAATCTATTTTTTATTATAATACATAATATAAGTAGCATCGTTTTAATCATTTGGCCCAGTTGTTTCACAAAGTTGTGATAAAGTCATCAAATGGTCATCCAGCGCTGTTTTGTTTCTTGACAGTTGAATGATTCCCGCTGTGATAAATATATATAAATACTCGAGCCGGACTGCCGAGCTGAACCTCGACTTATGGGAACAGCAAATGGCGTGAAACGCCGCTTGCAATTGCTTCGTGGTTGCTTTCTCGTAATTCGTGGCTCGGCTCGTGTTTCGGTTCGCAAATGTTTACGTAACGTTAAAGTCCGTTTCAGATTTTTAACAAATTGTGATCAGAAGAAGAGGACAACTGGCGTGTTGTCAAGCTTGTCGGATCATTACATTTTGATGAAAAGTTGAAATGCACCTAGAAAACTAAATATCAGTTAAAATGATTTATGAGGACGGCGGAACACGTGTTCATAAAAAATATTGATATTAATAATGACATACTGATTTTGTCGCATTACGTCATGATATCATGATATCTATTAGGAAAAGAACACGTGTTCTCGATATATCTGAATGACGAATATTTTATCAAGAAATTGTCATGCTATGACTTTTTAACGGGATCATTTTTGTGCGTCTAATTGACCACGAAACAAATAAAATTTCATGATACGAAGTGGATTAAAGTTTTTAATGGTTCTTAGCAATACATATGAATAGTAAAAAAATATTAATCTGCCCCAGTAACAATGTTTTATGTGTGTTAAGTGCTAAATTAAAGATACATTATTTCCCTCCATAAGTATTCTAGGCAATAAGGAATTCATATGGTAGTTAGTCCCAGAATTTCTGCACTGAAATAAATCCCGACTTCTAGTATTACGCAGTGGAATCCGAAAGGTTATCAATGCAAGCGATTCTGGACTATAACATGCATAATTTAGAATTTTATATAGAATTACCAAGTGGAGTAGTGAAAATCCTTCTGTCAGATAATTTAAGCATATTCATTTAATTTAAAAGAGTGTTGTAGTTCAACAAAATTGCTGGAATACCCATTTTTAAACTTAGAAAATGTAAGAATTTATTTTGTATTCTTTCAATAGCTTGTACATGAATATTGTAATGTGGGTTCCAGACGGGAGAATTGTATTCAAGTTGACTTTTAACAAAGACAAAACATAATGGTTTAACTTATGTTTTTAATGTGATTTATGTGGTGTACAAATTGTAGTTTTTTTAGGAAATATAACGGTTGGTTAGAATAGGCGCGTGATACATTATGTCGTGGTGTCTAGAATTCCCTGATCGCGTCCCTTATCCCGTATTCCGTGCTTCCTCCATTTATCCGGGATGAGTCCCGTCTCGAGGGGAACCGCCTTGTATCTTATATCCCTTATCCCTTGTCTCCCTACAGATTAGATATCCTTTATTGCCGTATTGTTTGCCGATTCCCAATTTCTAAGCGACGCGTGACGTGACGTTGAAAATATATTTTATAAATATTACCTGTTCAAAGATAAACTTTTTTTATTTGTATTTATTATTAAATTTATAGTTTTTTTATTGACACTGAAACATACTGTGTCTGGAAACTCGCAGTATAAATGGGAAACTCGTGATTTTTTTTAGATTTGGGATTTTTAGAGTAAACCGAGTCTGAATTTGAATTTAAAAAAAAATCGATCCTAGAGGGTTTCAGGCGATGCACTACGTCGTATAATATTTTAAATTGAGCCGCTATCAATAACAACCCTTACGTAGATGGCGATAAGGTTTAAATTCCCGCTTAACACCATCCGCCTGTTTTGATTTATGCAAGAAAAAAACATGGCCAAAAAGTGCCTTTTATTTTATTTTTTGGATGATCTGGTATAAATATTTAATTTTTCCGATCATTTTATAAATAACTTAATTTTCCACATTATACAATAAAATCATAACCAAAAATGGGTTCGTAAGTAAGGCACAAGAGCTCCTCTTTTCTGATAAGGTATACATGACCAATTATGTACCTAAATATTATATTTTGCAAAATATGTATGTATTAATGTAACTATGATCTATATTAAAATAATAAAAAAAAGTAGGAGATTTTGAACTTTAAAGCAGTTTTCATAGGCCTATACATTATTTTTTTCTGGGCTTATAAATACTCGATTATTTCAAAGGCCAAGATGTATTCTACTCGCAGTATTTAATTAAAGCATCTGAAACATTTCTAGGCGACCAAATTTTCAAACCAAAAACACATGATTTTGCATTACTACGTATGGCATCGCCTTGATAAAAGCTGTTTGATGTCTTTTGCGTCAAGGGTAGATCCTGCTCAATTTTTTAAAATAATTTAGCGAAAAAGAAAAGAAAAAAAGAATTGAAATGCTCAGATGGAAAAAGAGGATTTTTGCGATCTCTGTGCAATGTAAATTCACCAGGTTTCCGCTTGTACTGCGAGTTTCGGACACCGTGTATATGAAACATTTATTGAATAATTCTATTTAATAATAGGTACCTAGTATTTACATACTATATTTACACGGCGCTACATTCCACGGTTGAATTTGGAATTCGGACAAATTTAACGTTTGTAATGTTTCACCTTTTTGGGTGTGAGAGTAATTTTATATAATTCCTTTTTGTTTGTTTAAAACAATATAAAATTTTCTTCTCTCTTGGCTATGACCGATATTTAAAATTTTTTTCTTTTTTTCTAAGGCTTTGCATATGTGTTCGCAGGGATGGAAAATTCCTCCCCTACAACACATAAGCCTCCATGAAAATTGGACCCTCTTCTTTGATATCTACAGGAAGCTACTTAAAGCTCTCTTGTACTATATATCTTTATAGACATATGTACTTAACTAATTAATACGTTATTTACGATCTTGAACGCAAATATACCCGTATTTATATTGTAATTAAATTCCATCAAACGTTGTGTAATTTTTTTGATTTATGATATAGGATTTTAATTACTTTCATTTTTGTGGTAACCCTCTTGGTTCTGATCGAGGTGTTGAGTTCAAAGTTGAATTAGTCTTTCTATTGCAAACCTAGACTTAAATGAATTTTCTGAATGAGCTAACTTTCCTATTGTAATTTTCTGATTCCCTGCACCCTAACAAAATCGTAGTTGAACGCTGATAAAAGATATTATACATGTTTATTTGGACAAGTAATTAAATATAACTCAAATGGTTAATTGTTAGTAAATTTGATTTTGGTAAACTCTTGTGTCTGTCTGGCGCCACTCCTTTATGATTCTGCTGCTATAAGGTACATGTAAAGATTGATTTAGTAGGTTAATGTAATTAATTAATTGCATATTTGACGAACTCGGAATAGCCCATTTGCTGGCATAATTTGGCTCCAAATCCTCCTGCAAGTAAACGAGATGATCGTGAGTCAACAAGAAATTTGCACAATCCTTTGACACGGCTCTTTGATTGATACCTAAGTTATCTCGTCCCAAAAAGCCTTCCACGTCATCATGTGCAGCCTTCAAGTTTCCCCTCGGGTCTCGATACCCCCAAATTCCGACCCCTCCTTGGACTACAATTTACTTAGGGCGAACCGGTTTCGTCCTATATACAATCATATACTCACGGTTGGTGTGGACTTACGGGTTGTGAATCCTCATTCCACGTCTAAGAGAAGATGCGAGAGTGGTCTACCGACCTAAATGCAAGCTGTATGCAGGTCCGCATCCTCCAATAGACAGTACATACGAATAAATATATGTATACATACAGTTTGGGAAAGGTTTATAACTTGCAATACAAGGCTATTTACCTCGCATCCCAAGCTCGGATCTCGCACAAAGAATTCTGCACAATTCTTAGCTTGGTAACCGAATATATACGTACTAATAAGGTGATACTAATAAATACTAGTAGAATAAGAAATTATTTGATAGTTTGTTTTGGAGAGCTATCGAACTCCAGGCTTTTGTTTGTTTGGTTTTGACGTTTTTATTTAAGAGAATCGTCATCTCTATTTGGTTTGGTTAATGGTCTTGTTGTAGGAGCGACCACTGCCTCCTATTGATGAACTGTATTTGTTTTAAATTTTACCTCCAGGGTTCAACATTAATTTTTGTTCATCCTATCCCGTGATTTTCCAATTGTTTCAAGTGGTTGATTGCCACATTAGAGAGTACTCGACCCTCAAATATCTCAGGCAACTGATGGGGTTTTTTATGAGCACCCAATCAATAAAATTCAAATGTTTCGTATAATTATTCGATATAAATCTGGCTAACCCGTGATTTTTCAATTGTCGATTGTGAATGATAAGTATTTGTAAGCACGCAGCTTCCAGCTGTTTCAGGTAACCAATAAAAACTGTGCGATTATCTAATCAATGGTATTCAAATGTTTCATGTAATTTTTTGATATAAATCTGGCTAACCCGTGATTTTTCAATTGTCGTTTGTGATTGATAAGTATTTGAGAACACGCATCTTCCAGCTGTTTCGGGTAATTAATAAAATCCTTTGTGACTAACTAATTATGGCCAAGGTCGTTTTCAAACTATGCGGTTGACCCAATTCTCCAGTGATCCTTTGTTTTGTAAACAAATAATATAAACATCTCCTGACACACTAACCTAAATGTGAGATTTGTTTATTTTAAAATTCCTTAGAAGTCATTTGTGCCTCTTAACTTTTATTGTGCACTATTAATTAAAATATTTTTAAATCCTTTATTGAAGTTAAACTATATATTTCATTTTCCGAATTTAGTAAATTTACTAGAAGTTAAGTGAAAATAATATAAATATATATATATGTACACATATCTCGATTGTCAAAATACGTTAAATAAGATTACATATATTAATAAATAAATATAAGGTACATGATTCTACATGGTCTTGAATATTAATAAATACATATTTTCTTTTTCAATAATATAGATATGTCCTCGGGTAGGTATTAAAAATCGCTACCATTTCGATGTTTCGATTAATAAATAAAATACGTATATATAATTACATTACTCATATATATATTCTTTATATACAATATTTTATTTTATATTTATAAATATATATACAAATATACAATATACATATATTAATGTGTAATTCTTTGTTTTGTTGTTTTAATTTAATATTCAATTGATATACTTCCACTTCACAGCCCTTCTGTGTCTCCTGGGACCTGAAAATTATTTATAAAAGGAAAACTCACCCACGTCAAGGTATTTCCGGTCGGGTAGTACACAACAACCTTGATGAAGAAATCCTACCTAATTAATTGTATTTTTCAACTAATTTCAAAATAAATCTTTTCGACTATTTATTCCTATTTAATATTTTATTCTCGCTTGAATCGTATAAATTAGCTGATATTTAATTTTTCTTCCGAACGAATTTCTAATTCAGAAAACCCGTTGATTTAATAACACCTTTCTAGTTTAGGCTTTTGAATGATAGCTGTTTCAAATTCTTTTTCGAAATGATAGACTGATGATTAAAATTCCGGTTAAAACGACAAACACTTTTAACTCTGTCGCTATACGCACGATGGATTTTAATTGAACAATTTATTAATTCTAAATTTCTTTTTATCTAAATTGATAAGAAAATTTATTCCAAATTGTGCAAACTTTTAATTTACTCGACTATTAATAAATTAAATTTTTTCTAACTGTTAATTTTAGAACAAAGATTTAAACGTTTATTATTATCGAATCCTTTTTTTTTGTTTTTGTGTTTCTTTTAACCTAAGATGAAGTATTTATTACTATTATTATTATTTTTTAACCAAATTGACGTTAAATTATAATCTATTTTTAAATATCAATACGCGATCACGTTCACTTTAGATTAACGATAACAAACTCTTAAATTTAATTTGAATGTTTTCACTTTGAATGAAATAATTATTTTTAAATTTTTAATTAATTCACAATTCACTTTTTGCACTTCACTTAACACTTTTAAGCACTGAGTTTAAATTATATTTATTTTCACTGTTTAACCAAATTAAACTGATTTAACAAAACTTCACTGGTGGGGTTTTCAGAATTTAGAAACTGAATTTAAGACTTTTTACAAAAACTTTCTAAGTCTAGGGACTTGTTCAGAATTTAACACTTAGATTATTTCACTAGAATTTTACCAATAGACGTAGTACTGCCATGTAACGACTTTTCAAACCCTCGGCGCGACTGCCCTCCTGACTGATGAGTTCCATCTTTTATACCCCTCTCAGGTTCCAAAAGACGTATCTGAATGTCTCTTGATGCTTAATTCTATCTCCTATCAACTCGTAAATCCAAACACCCCTTCCATCAATATCGAATGTGCTCCCATAAGATGTTCTGCTTTCCGGCTCTGGGCGGTAGTTAGTTTTTATCTCACAAATCTAAGTCGATAGGGTCCGAATCGGGTAAGTCTGTGTTAATCGCCCAAGCTTCCTTTGTCCTGTGTTCATACAAAATGTAGTTAAATTCTCATGATTTTGTGTTCCTTTTTTTTCTCAATTTGCGATAGGTCCGTCCTCAATAATATATATATACATCTCAATTTTACGCATCTCGTGTGAAAAATACCTAAATCCATGTTGAAATCCCTACTATGCAGTTTAGAATTTCGATTTATCTAAATTCTACTCAATTTTATTGTCACCTATATGAGCTTTTCCATTTTCACCAGTACTTTCTCTCTTAATGCCGCAGATTTGAATTTTTCCTTATCTTTTGGATTTTCTTTTATCCGCGACGTTTTCTTGCACAATTTTCTTCTTTATTCTTATGTCATTTCTCATAACTCTTTAACTAGTTATTTTCCAAGTCGTATTTATTTATTTCACGGATAAATTTGAATTGTATCACTTTTCTCCACTTGGATTATTCTTTATCTCCGTTCTTTACCCTTTCTTTCATCTTTTCTCCACTTTTCCCGATGTGTGTGGTCTCCAGGAAAATTTCATACTTCATCTATTATTAATTAATATATAATTTTCCACACTTCTATGGGAGATATACCTAATTAGACTCTGGGATATCTGTCATTTTTATTGCCTGACCCAATCTCCGCCCCATCCTCCATCCCTCACTTACAAGATTTCACATAAATTATATGTCTGGACACCTGTTTACGTTTAAAATTTTGGTACCAGACTCGTAAATTTAGTTTAATTTCAAACCTATTAATTTTTATCTCTTTTGACTAATCTAAATACTTCATAAGACCAACGTTAAAGTTAATCGCTTTTCCAATCGTTTATTACCTTTTAACGTAAATAAAAATCATGTTCGGATTTCGATTGTTTATTCTTCAAAATATACATGAGACCGCCAACCTTTTATCTTGGTTCGATCCCTCCGTAATATTGGGTAACTCTAATATATATCTAACCTAATAATCATGAAAATGTCTACTTTTCCTGAATCTAATCTATCGATATATGTTTAATTTTACTGTCTTCTTCTAATACTCAATTTTCATTTTCCTAGAACCTTCGTAGCAGCTAAAATCTCTGTATTATCCTTCCATTCGGTCGCCGCAATTTTCTAAAATGTCTATTTTTTTTGCGAGATTTTCATTCAAAATTGATTTACCAATATGTCCGTTTCATCTTAAATTGATAACGATTAATTTCCATTGTTTCCAACACTCACTCCTCTCTTTAGTACGATTTTTATCGAACATGACACCCTCCTTCTATCATAAATAATTGCACTACAGTTGAAATTCCGCCAGTAACTTTCCTTCGCTTTTCCCGTCCCTTTTTTATACTATCACGTTTATAAATTTTCCATTGCATTTTCGTGCGTGTGTTTTTCAATTTGTAAAATCTTCAAAGCACTCGATTTCAACGGTTCGCCATCACCTAAATGTCTCGGTTATTGTAAACATTTCCTAGAGTTTGTCGCCTTGAACGTCAGTGTTTATGCCATAGTGCGTTCACCTCTAATTTTTGTGGGAACGGAAATGCAATTAATTATCTTTTTTAATGTCGGGTCCAAGGTTCAATCCTTTGTCTTTCGTAGACACACCCCCCTTCGTTCACTGATTGGTTACTCAAAATTTTTATAGCTCTTTGTTTAGATCTATTGGTTGACAACCTTCATTGTTTATTTTTAGGCCTAGAAAAGGGGAAGCCCTGTCTAGTCCTAGACGATTTTACGACCTCTCTGCTTTCGTCTTAGAACCTCGATATAATTTCAACTATTACAGGAGCCTACCGCAAGCAAGCTGGATCAATTCTTTCTCCGCCAGATGTCGTTAGCATGTCCGTTTTCATAAATAATTTGCATATTTTCTTGCAGCTATGGTTTATCTGTTTTTCTCTCACTGTGATTTAAAGCCTTTCATCACAGTTCCCCCCTCTGAACTCAATTTGCTGTGGCTAACGTTGTATACTACTTTAGACATCGAAATTGTGTTCAAAATGTAGTCTAGCTTTTCTCCCCCCCTCGTTCAGTTATTCCTTTTCCTACATCACTTCCTGTTATTTCCTTTCTCTACCTCACTCTATCATTCCCTATCTCTCTCTCCATTCTGTTATTTCCTTTCTCCCCCCCCCTCATTCTGTTATTCCCTATCTCTCTTTCCATCCTGTTATTTCCTTTCTCCCCCCCCCTCATTCTGCTATTCCCTATCTCTCTTTCCATCCTGTTATTTCCTTTCTCCCCCCCCCTCATTCTGTTATTCCCTATCTCTCTTTCCATTCTGTTTGGATTGTTAACAACCTTGACTTTGAATCACATTGTATTTTCTATTTTCTTTTCGCGTAGATTTTATTTTATGGAATTTTCTCTAATTTTGATAAACTCAAAATTAATCTCTTTTTTTCTGGGAAAAAAACACGCCCCTCGACTCGCGTGTTTAGGTGGTCCTCAACCTGGTTGGACTAAGACCTCCCTCACAATGATTCATATAAAGATTGTTTGCAATCTCGCGGTCTATTGACCAACTGAAGGGCGGGTGGTCTCTTGGTGTGCAAATAATCGTTTGTTTTGGTTTTGTAAGTATTATATTTTTGTGAAATGTATATCTTTGCACGACCTCACCCAATCCGACAATCAGTGGTATACATGTTTCATTTAAACTTTTCCAGCATTTTGTTTTTTTTTTTCTCTTTTTTTCTCTTATTCGCTAAAATTTTTTTTTGTGTAATTTCTAATTGTCTTTTCATAGATCATTCAAACAAGTTGTCCTAGCCTAGGTGTTACCCATCATAATTTTTTAATTTCATAACTGTTCTTAACTAACCTCCAATTTTCTCATCGTTCCTGTTTCCCTTTAAAATTTTTTTTTTTTTTTTTTTTGAAAATTTAACCTATCGATATCGTAATTTCTAATGTTCCCTTTCTATCTTTACCTAATGTCTACTCTAAATCTATAGATAACCTTATTTCAAGTTTTCAAAAAAGTTCTAACTCTATGCATTGTCAATTTAAAATCTTGTTTTATAAAACGTACCCTATCCTATTTATAATATATATATTTTTTTTTTTTGTTCCTTTTGTGGGTATATAACTCCCATACGCTTTCCTTCTGTGTTCTTACTTATCTAACAAAATTTTTCTACGCACTAACACACAATTTTTTTTTTTCTAAACTAGAAAATCAATATTATCGAAAAATTTTTCTCTTACTCTATTAGTAAATTAGAATATGATTGTCGCTTATTAAGAAATTTGTTCACTCAACCTTAAAGACTTAAGGACGACCCGCCCCTCGCAAACAAACTGATAGTCTAATATTTTAGTAATTTTCTTTCTCCCTCCCTCCTTAAATTATATCGTATTCTAACATACTCTTATTTGTATTTCTCAATCGTTTGTTTATTTAAAGTTTCAAATATTTGTAAATTTCGCATTTTATTCGTTGATTTCCACTATCTCTAAACTCGGTTTTCGTTCCTTATTACATGTATAATATTTCGCTAGATGAATTGCGCTATAATCTCCTTTTATTTCCCGAGTTACCGGATCAATTAGCGTATACGTGTTACTATAAACTTCTGACCCAATTACATAAGGTCCATCGTAAAGCAGATTGAATTTTTTTTATTTCTTTTTTGAGTAGGTTTGATTGTGTAAATTTTTTCAACTTGACCAGGGTCCCAATCTCATAAGTTATTAATCTTTTGTTGAGATTATAGTATTTCTGTCGATTTGCAGCGCTTTTCTCTAAATTTTTCCGTGCTGCTAATCTTATTTCATTTATTGTTTTCGTAGATTTTCCGCAGCCTTGAGTATACCTGTCTAAACTATAAGTTGGTGATTTCCCAAAAGCTATTTCATTAGGTGAGAATCCTGTTGAACAGTGTATCGAATTATTGTAGGTTTGTTCTATTTCTTTAAGGAAAGCCGCCCACTTGGTATGTTTTTCGTGACAATAAATACGGAAAATTCTACCTAATTCTTTATTCACGCGCTCTGTTATGTTCGGTCCGGGATTTCGTATTGAAGTATGTACGATTCGTATGCCCATCCTATTTAAGTTGTTTTCCCATTTCTTCGATGTAAATTGAGATCCGTTGTCAGTTAACAAAGCATCTATTTGTATTGTTTTATTAAAATCCTCTACACAATTTAACACGGTCTTAGTACTTGCTATCCTCAATTTATATAATTTTACAAATCTACTGAATGAATCTTGGATCACGAAAATGAATTTAACCCCTCCTATTCCTCTCGGTAAAGGTCCGTATAAATCTGCCATAGCTAATTGTCCTACTTCTTTGGTAATTATGGATTTACTCGGCCCTACAGTTGGTCGAATTTCGCGCTTCGCCAGCTGACATAGGTGACACCCTCTCACTATGCGTTTTATATCTCGGTGCATGCCTGGCCAATAATACCTATCTCCCAAAGCTGTCCCTGTTTTAAAAACTCCTCCGTGTCCAATTTCTAAATGTATCATTTTTATTAGTTCTTCAGTCAACTCTTGAGGTACTGCTAACACCGTTTTGTTTAGTCCTGTTGTGTAATATAAAGTCTTGCCTATTTTTTTGTAATTTTTCAAATACCTATTAACATCTTTTGTCGGCGGCCCAAATTTTCCCTTGCGCAAATATCCGGAAATTTCTCCCAAAAATGTGTCTTGTTTTTGTAGTTCAGTTATATTTTCTAAGTGTTTTCGAATCTGTTGTCTACCTTTCACTGCAAAAGCTGCTATCTCTGGGCACGTGTTTTTCTCCTCCTGTACATTTTTTGCATCACAAGAATAACGAGATAAAATATCAGGCCCTATATTTTCCTTCCCTTTGACGTACTCTACAGTGAAGTTAAATTGATTTAAATACAAAATCCACCGTGTTAGTCGGCCACTGTACATCTTCCAGCTCTTTAAAAATGTCAATGCTTGATGATCCGTCCTAATTATTAAGTGTACTCCTCTTAAATATGTCTCAAATTTATGTAAAGCATATATTATCGCCCATAACTCTTGTTCTGACGTGGTCCATTTCAACTCCGGTCCTCTTAAAGCTTTGCTAATAAATCCAATAACGTGGTGATTCCCTTCCTCATCCAACTGATATAATTCTCCTCCTATGGCGAACCCCGAACTATCTGTCTGTAAATAATAAGTACTATTTGGGTCATGATGATGTAGAATAACTGTCTCTAAAAATAATGTTTTCACTCTCTCAAATGCGCGCTGTTCTGAGTCACCCCATCGCCAGGTTCTATTTTTCTGAAGTAAATCGCACAAAACCCGTGTTGTTTCCCCATATTTATTCGCGAATCTACGGTAATAATTACAAAGTCCAAGAAAGGCTCTAACTTGTTTTATTTTCTTGGGTACCGGAAAATTTTTTATGGCGTCAATCTTTTCCGGATCCATTTGAACTCCCAAAGGCGTTATAATATGTCCTAACATACGTACTTCTGTGAATAAAAATTGACATTTTTCGAGTTTACAAGTCATGTTTGCTTCCTTTAACCTCTCAAGCACTGCGTTTACATGTTCAAAATGATCTTCTTGACTACCACACGTATATATTATTAAATCATCTAAGTAATTAGCGCAGAATTCCCTCACCCCTGGTCCTAGAATTTTGTCCATTCCTCTTGAAAAACTCCCTACTGATGTTTTTAACCCCTGCGGTAATACCTTGTATACGTAAGATTTTCCATTGTATACAAACCCAGTATACTTGCGACTTTCTGGACTGATAGGTATTTGAAAGTAAGCTGAATTTAGATCTATTGTGGTTATGAATTTTACACCATGAAAACGCTGTATAATTTCTGAAGTTAATGGTGGTTTTTCTACTTCCGCCTGCATTCTGGTGTTTAAGAATCTAGCATCTAAGAGTATCCTAACCGTCCCATCTTTTTTCAAGGTAAATGTTAGAGGACTAGAAAACTGCGTGGCCTCTCTACTGATGATTCCTAATGACTCCAATTCTCTAATTTTTTCATCAATCTTATCTCTGTAAGCAAATGGTACTGGGTAGGATCGCTTAACGAAAGGCGTCTCGTCCGTCATTCTTATTTCGTGAGTGTACAAAGTAGTTAGACCCGGTTTGTCTATAAATACATTCTTATGTTTAATTAAAATCTTTTCTAACCCTTCTTTTCCTTTTGAATCTAAATTTAACTCGGACACAAAGGTCGTTATTCTACGCTCGAGGCACGCCGTATTATTTATTTCAGGGTTTAATTCAATACTAATTATTTTTCCACTTGTGAAATTTTGATTTCTAACCTCCTGTTTAGGTTTCCTATGAATTACGGATGAATTTACTAACTCTATTTCCTTCTTCCCATTTCCTGTTTTTATTTTTAACTTTCTGTTCTCTCCACATTTAAATTCAGCTGTATATTCGTCTAACCAGTTGATACCCAATATAATTGGCCTAATTAACTTTGGTATTATTAAACACGGCGTATTTATTATAACATCTCCAAATCGCAACGGTACTAGAACCAACCTAGATATTCTCTGACTTTTGTGTCCTATCGCTACTTTAATCTGTATAGTCGTTACAGGCATAATAGGATAAATTGTTTGATCATTTAAATAATTTTCATAAAACTCTTGAGAAACGCACGTGATTTGACTTCCGGTATCTATTAAACAGTGAACTTCCGTGTTATCTATCTGTGCTTTGGCTTCCGGTAATAACGGTAAAGTGCTACCCTTTTCTACTTCCTCATAATCTCTGTCTTCGAAAATGTTGTTGAACCCACTAATTTCCCTTCTTGTTTTCTCTTCGTTCATTTTCAATTGATTCCATTCATCCGTTATTTGTTGTAAAGAATTGACACATACTTCCACATCTATTTCCGCTTCCGTTCTCGTTTCTTCCGCTCCATCCTTTCGTCTTCTCACATTCCTTTCTGCTTTTATTGGAACAGTCATCCCTTGTTCATTTCTTCCCAGTCCTTTCATTGGATTCCACCCCCATTTCATCATAATCTTCAATGCAGTGTTGTGTTTTGGTGCCGGCGTCCCTCTCCCTGTGTGAGTCGTATTCATGAGGGCTAATGAATCAACCCTCGGCCGTTTCCCGAATTGTTTGCGATGACTAGCTCCTTGCCGCTTGTAGTTATTGTAGAACCTCCCTTTGAAGATGTCGTAGTTTCGGCACACTTGCTGCAGCTAGCGCCTCCTTCCACACTCTCTATTGCGTGAATTCTCTTCTTTATAGCGTGGTAACGGTCACGGTATTTGTCCTTCTTGGCGAACTCCTCCCCACTCCTTTTCTTTGTATTCCGTTCTTCCGGTGTGCAAACCATTGTATCTAGTTTTCGAAGAAACTCAGCAGCGACAATCTCATCTCCTGACTGCCCTGAAAACCATAGCGATTGAACTTCTTTAGGGTAATGTCTCATAATTTCGTCAACTACGCTTAACGGTGCCTCTGTGATTTTTAATGCTTTCGCTAAATCCCAATAATTCGCGAAATGAGTGAGCATGGATATATCTCTCTTGGCATCATATACCCCTTCTGCAAGACGACGGCGAACCTCATTCTTCTTTATGTCTCCCCAATAGGTAGCTAAAAAATCTCTTTCGAAATCCAACATTGTTTCCCATCGCTTGTTGTATAGTTTGGCCCACGTTTTTGCTTCCCCTTTCAAATTCTCCCGCACGACAATTAATGGATCTGTACGTTTCACTTTTCTAGTGTATTCTTTTATATCTTCTAAGAAACTTATGGGGTTTTGATTTCCACCGGAAAATGAAGGTCGTTCTTGCTGCGGTAGCATTTCCACTACTTGGAGAACGTTTTTCGGCGCACTATCCTCTCCTGTCACCGCCACTGTTGTTGGTCTTCCTAATTGTTTCTCAAGTTCCTGCATTTTATCAACAAGCGGTGCTAAAGCTGCTTGAATTATTGTAGTAATATCTCCGATGTTCACTGCTGACGTCCCAGCTGTAGCATTTTCCTCGATTGCCGTCACTAAAGCTTCTGTTTGCCTCCCCATTCCACGTTTTCCCACCATTTTCTTAGCTCTTCCGAGTGTTACCGGCTTATGTATCTATATTTTTTTCTTACTAAGCGACAACCTTAATATTCCTATTTTAATTTTCTTAATTATTTATATATATGTTGCCTTTCTTATTCTATATTTTTTTTCAAATTTTCTCGTTTTTCTTATTTTTTTTGTTTTTTTTTGTTTTTCTAGACTTTTTTCTGTGTTTTGTCACCTGGCTGTTCCTGTAAAATTTCAAGTTCGTTTATGATTTTCACATCACTCTCTTGTATACCCTCGTCTTGTTTGATATCCGAATATGTTCTAGCCTCCCCCTCTGACTGCCTCATATTTTCAGGTGCCTTAAGATTTTCAACTTGTAACGAACTTTTTCGCGATCGTTTGAATATTTCTCTCAGTTCATCACCTAAAGGAACTGTTTCGGTGCTTACCTTCGCGTCATCGATTTTTCTTTTCTCTGCCATATTTATTTATTGTTGAGTTCAAATCTATATTCAATTTGCAAAATTTGCAAATTCTATTATGATTTTTTTTTAAATACCTAACATGATTTTTATAATACCTATTTCAGATGTTTCCTCTAAATAGGTATATATATACACATATATATATCTCATCATAAACATTCGTCAACGACATTAAAATCTCGAGCCAACTCTGAATTGTTTTTTTTTTCTTTGAAATTGAAACTCGAATTCTCAACTAACACTTTGTCTTTTCAAAACAACGTTTATTTATTTGGCCTATACTTGAATTCTTTATCGAATCCATTGACTGAGTTCTCTGTGTCTTAAAATATGTTTTAATAGTCAACAACCTGATCCGAATGTCAACAAAATTATCATGAGTAAATCTTACGTTATTTCAACTTACCCGTTTAGATGGTAAATTATATTATGTAAGATTAATCTTACCTCACAAAACAAAACATCAAATGTTTCACCCTCATTAATGTCTCTGCCGATTATCGAGATTTGTGATCCTGACAACAAGTATCTACATTGGCGGCACGTAGCGCGACCATTTGAATCTAACACGTGGTCCTAATGATTAACTATGATGTAATACAATTACACTTTTCTATTTTGATATTATTGTTATTATAGATCTATCTATCACATGATATGGGTGTAATATTTCCGCTATTTATTATGTTACAACATGATCATAATAGATTACACCCCAACATATCAAAATAATTGTTTTTCTTTTGTTTTATAATGATATTGATGTTAATCAAAAAAAATATATATATATTTTTTTTTGTTAATCAATTGATATTAATCAATTTTATATTTTCCGTAATCATTATTTTTGCAAAACCAATGATATCTAGTAAGGTACATTGGGTGTTGTAAAACATTAATCAATTTAATTTCTCTAAACCTTTCTATCCTCCTCATAATTCTGTCGAATGTCTAGCGATGAAATAATAATTTCTTTTCCTGACTTTGTGAATAATTTGTTAAGTACCACGGCCCGCCGCTGGTCGGATATAAGATAAACAATAATTGTTTACGTTAATACTTCACGATATCCAAATGCAATGTTTATGTTATATTTGTTCCAGCTATCTCGTTTTGTGTCATTGTTTATTTAATCTCGACGTTTGTTATTTAATTTTTTGTTCCTCGGAGTGATACGTATTATTCAACGATGTTTCCGACTTTTTAAAATCTCGATGTTTATCTTATCAATTTTTAGATGTTCTTTGATGTCCCAATAAGTTCGATGTTTTTCGGGTTTGTCTGTTTATTAAACTTGCTTTATATCAACATTCCGATTTGTTCGATGAACCCAAAACATAAACAATGTTTTTGTTTACGGAACGCATTCCTCTCGAGTGAATGACATCATTAACCTACTTCTTTCATATTGTTTATACTATCGTATGAAAGGTATTTTTATTGACTCTAAAGTTCACGGTCATTTGAATTAACACATTTTTATTTATAAGGACACTTTTTGTATTATAAGATTTATTCGTTAACACTTTCTTTTTGGATTTATTGTTTGTTTACGTTAATCTATTTATTTTTAAATTTCACTGTATATTTATGTAATGTCGCACTTTTCTGATAATTTTTTTTTTTTTTTTTGTTTTGTTAACTCTTTAATTAATTTCGTTCTATTTATTATTATTATTTTCTCCGTTTTTGCAATAGGTTGACCAATAACTTTGTTTTTTTTTTCTCTCAAAGACTTATAAAACCTGAACCTCCTGGACACGGCTATTCAGTTGTAATGTTTCACCTTTTTGGGTGTGAGAGTAATTTTATATAATTCCTTTTTGTTTGTTTAAAACAATATAAAATTTTCTTCTCTCTTGGCTATGACCGATATTTAAAATTTTTTTCTTTTTTTCTAAGGCTTTGCATATGTGTTCGCAGGGATGGAAAATTCCTCCCCTACAACACATAAGCCTCCATGAAAATTGGACCCTCTTCTTTGATATCTACAGGAAGCTACTTAAAGCTCTCTTGTACTATATATCTTTATAGACATATGTACTTAACTAATTAATACGTTATTTACGATCTTGAACGCAAATATACCCGTATTTATATTGTAATTAAATTCCATCAAACGTTGTGTAATTTTTTTGATTTATGATATAGGATTTTAATTACTTTCATTTTTGTGGTAACCCTCTTGGTTCTGATCGAGGTGTTGAGTTCAAAGTTGAATTAGTCTTTCTATTGCAAACCTAGACTTAAATGAATTTTCTGAATGAGCTAACTTTCCTATTGTAATTTTCTGATTCCCTGCACCCTAACAAAATCGTAGTTGAACGCTGATAAAAGATATTATACATGTTTATTTGGACAAGTAATTAAATATAACTCAAATGGTTAATTGTTAGTAAATTTGATTTTGGTAAACTCTTGTGTCTGTCTGGCGCCACTCCTTTATGATTCTGCTGCTATAAGGTACATGTAAAGATTGATTTAGTAGGTTAATGTAATTAATTAATTGCATATTTGACGAACTCGGAATAGCCCATTTGCTGGCATAATTTGGCTCCAAATCCTCCTGCAAGTAAACGAGATGATCGTGAGTCAACAAGAAATTTGCACAATCCTTTGACACGGCTCTTTGATTGATACCTAAGTTATCTCGTCCCAAAAAGCCTTCCACGTCATCATGTGCAGCCTTCAAGTTTCCCCTCGGGTCTCGATACCCCCAAATTCCGACCCCTCCTTGGACTACAATTTACTTAGGGCGAACCGGTTTCGTCCTATATACAATCATATACTCACGGTTGGTGTGGACTTACGGGTTGTGAATCCTCATTCCACGTCTAAGAGAAGATGCGAGAGTGGTCTACCGACCTAAATGCAAGCTGTATGCAGGTCCGCATCCTCCAATAGACAGTACATACGAATAAATATATGTATACATACAGTTTGGGAAAGGTTTATAACTTGCAATACAAGGCTATTTACCTCGCATCCCAAGCTCGGATCTCGCACAAAGAATTCTGCACAATTCTTAGCTTGGTAACCGAATATATACGTACTAATAAGGTGATACTAATAAATACTAGTAGAATAAGAAATTATTTGATAGTTTGTTTTGGAGAGCTATCGAACTCCAGGCTTTTGTTTGTTTGGTTTTGACGTTTTTATTTAAGAGAATCGTCATCTCTATTTGGTTTGGTTAATGGTCTTGTTGTAGGAGCGACCACTGCCTCCTATTGATGAACTGTATTTGTTTTAAATTTTACCTCCAGGGTTCAACATTAATTTTTGTTCATCCTATCCCGTGATTTTCCAATTGTTTCAAGTGGTTGATTGCCACATTAGAGAGTACTCGACCCTCAAATATCTCAGGCAACTGATGGGGTTTTTTATGAGCACCCAATCAATAAAATTCAAATGTTTCGTATAATTATTCGATATAAATCTGGCTAACCCGTGATTTTTCAATTGTCGATTGTGAATGATAAGTATTTGTAAGCACGCAGCTTCCAGCTGTTTCAGGTAACCAATAAAAACTGTGCGATTATCTAATCAATGGTATTCAAATGTTTCATGTAATTTTTTGATATAAATCTGGCTAACCCGTGATTTTTCAATTGTCGTTTGTGATTGATAAGTATTTGAGAACACGCATCTTCCAGCTGTTTCGGGTAATTAATAAAATCCTTTGTGACTAACTAATTATGGCCAAGGTCGTTTTCAAACTATGCGGTTGACCCAATTCTCCAGTGATCCTTTGTTTTGTAAACAAATAATATAAACATCTCCTGACACACTAACCTAAATGTGAGATTTGTTTATTTTAAAATTCCTTAGAAGTCATTTGTGCCTCTTAACTTTTATTGTGCACTATTAATTAAAATATTTTTAAATCCTTTATTGAAGTTAAACTATATATTTCATTTTCCGAATTTAGTAAATTTACTAGAAGTTAAGTGAAAATAATATAAATATATATATATGTACACATATCTCGATTGTCAAAATACGTTAAATAAGATTACATATATTAATAAATAAATATAAGGTACATGATTCTACATGGTCTTGAATATTAATAAATACATATTTTCTTTTTCAATAATATAGATATGTCCTCGGGTAGGTATTAAAAATCGCTACCATTTCGATGTTTCGATTAATAAATAAAATACGTATATATAATTACATTACTCATATATATATTCTTTATATACAATATTTTATTTTATATTTATAAATATATATACAAATATACAATATACATATATTAATGTGTAATTCTTTGTTTTGTTGTTTTAATTTAATATTCAATTGATATACTTCCACTTCACAGCCCTTCTGTGTCTCCTGGGACCTGAAAATTATTTATAAAAGGAAAACTCACCCACGTCAAGGTATTTCCGGTCGGGTAGTACACAACAACCTTGATGAAGAAATCCTACCTAATTAATTGTATTTTTCAACTAATTTCAAAATAAATCTTTTCGACTATTTATTCCTATTTAATATTTTATTCTCGCTTGAATCGTATAAATTAGCTGATATTTAATTTTTCTTCCGAACGAATTTCTAATTCAGAAAACCCGTTGATTTAATAACACCTTTCTAGTTTAGGCTTTTGAATGATAGCTGTTTCAAATTCTTTTTCGAAATGATAGACTGATGATTAAAATTCCGGTTAAAACGACAAACACTTTTAACTCTGTCGCTATACGCACGATGGATTTTAATTGAACAATTTATTAATTCTAAATTTCTTTTTATCTAAATTGATAAGAAAATTTATTCCAAATTGTGCAAACTTTTAATTTACTCGACTATTAATAAATTAAATTTTTTCTAACTGTTAATTTTAGAACAAAGATTTAAACGTTTATTATTATCGAATCCTTTTTTTTTGTTTTTGTGTTTCTTTTAACCTAAGATGAAGTATTTATTACTATTATTATTATTTTTTAACCAAATTGACGTTAAATTATAATCTATTTTTAAATATCAATACGCGATCACGTTCACTTTAGATTAACGATAACAAACTCTTAAATTTAATTTGAATGTTTTCACTTTGAATGAAATAATTATTTTTAAATTTTTAATTAATTCACAATTCACTTTTTGCACTTCACTTAACACTTTTAAGCACTGAGTTTAAATTATATTTATTTTCACTGTTTAACCAAATTAAACTGATTTAACAAAACTTCACTGGTGGGGTTTTCAGAATTTAGAAACTGAATTTAAGACTTTTTACAAAAACTTTCTAAGTCTAGGGACTTGTTCAGAATTTAACACTTAGATTATTTCACTAGAATTTTACCAATAGACGTAGTACTGCCATGTAACGACTTTTCAAACCCTCGGCGCGACTGCCCTCCTGACTGATGAGTTCCATCTTTTATACCCCTCTCAGGTTCCAAAAGACGTATCTGAATGTCTCTTGATGCTTAATTCTATCTCCTATCAACTCGTAAATCCAAACACCCCTTCCATCAATATCGAATGTGCTCCCATAAGATGTTCTGCTTTCCGGCTCTGGGCGGTAGTTAGTTTTTATCTCACAAATCTAAGTCGATAGGGTCCGAATCGGGTAAGTCTGTGTTAATCGCCCAAGCTTCCTTTGTCCTGTGTTCATACAAAATGTAGTTAAATTCTCATGATTTTGTGTTCCTTTTTTTTCTCAATTTGCGATAGGTCCGTCCTCAATAATATATATATACATCTCAATTTTACGCATCTCGTGTGAAAAATACCTAAATCCATGTTGAAATCCCTACTATGCAGTTTAGAATTTCGATTTATCTAAATTCTACTCAATTTTATTGTCACCTATATGAGCTTTTCCATTTTCACCAGTACTTTCTCTCTTAATGCCGCAGATTTGAATTTTTCCTTATCTTTTGGATTTTCTTTTATCCGCGACGTTTTCTTGCACAATTTTCTTCTTTATTCTTATGTCATTTCTCATAACTCTTTAACTAGTTATTTTCCAAGTCGTATTTATTTATTTCACGGATAAATTTGAATTGTATCACTTTTCTCCACTTGGATTATTCTTTATCTCCGTTCTTTACCCTTTCTTTCATCTTTTCTCCACTTTTCCCGATGTGTGTGGTCTCCAGGAAAATTTCATACTTCATCTATTATTAATTAATATATAATTTTCCACACTTCTATGGGAGATATACCTAATTAGACTCTGGGATATCTGTCATTTTTATTGCCTGACCCAATCTCCGCCCCATCCTCCATCCCTCACTTACAAGATTTCACATAAATTATATGTCTGGACACCTGTTTACGTTTAAAATTTTGGTACCAGACTCGTAAATTTAGTTTAATTTCAAACCTATTAATTTTTATCTCTTTTGACTAATCTAAATACTTCATAAGACCAACGTTAAAGTTAATCGCTTTTCCAATCGTTTATTACCTTTTAACGTAAATAAAAATCATGTTCGGATTTCGATTGTTTATTCTTCAAAATATACATGAGACCGCCAACCTTTTATCTTGGTTCGATCCCTCCGTAATATTGGGTAACTCTAATATATATCTAACCTAATAATCATGAAAATGTCTACTTTTCCTGAATCTAATCTATCGATATATGTTTAATTTTACTGTCTTCTTCTAATACTCAATTTTCATTTTCCTAGAACCTTCGTAGCAGCTAAAATCTCTGTATTATCCTTCCATTCGGTCGCCGCAATTTTCTAAAATGTCTATTTTTTTTGCGAGATTTTCATTCAAAATTGATTTACCAATATGTCCGTTTCATCTTAAATTGATAACGATTAATTTCCATTGTTTCCAACACTCACTCCTCTCTTTAGTACGATTTTTATCGAACATGACACCCTCCTTCTATCATAAATAATTGCACTACAGTTGAAATTCCGCCAGTAACTTTCCTTCGCTTTTCCCGTCCCTTTTTTATACTATCACGTTTATAAATTTTCCATTGCATTTTCGTGCGTGTGTTTTTCAATTTGTAAAATCTTCAAAGCACTCGATTTCAACGGTTCGCCATCACCTAAATGTCTCGGTTATTGTAAACATTTCCTAGAGTTTGTCGCCTTGAACGTCAGTGTTTATGCCATAGTGCGTTCACCTCTAATTTTTGTGGGAACGGAAATGCAATTAATTATCTTTTTTAATGTCGGGTCCAAGGTTCAATCCTTTGTCTTTCGTAGACACACCCCCCTTCGTTCACTGATTGGTTACTCAAAATTTTTATAGCTCTTTGTTTAGATCTATTGGTTGACAACCTTCATTGTTTATTTTTAGGCCTAGAAAAGGGGAAGCCCTGTCTAGTCCTAGACGATTTTACGACCTCTCTGCTTTCGTCTTAGAACCTCGATATAATTTCAACTATTACAGGAGCCTACCGCAAGCAAGCTGGATCAATTCTTTCTCCGCCAGATGTCGTTAGCATGTCCGTTTTCATAAATAATTTGCATATTTTCTTGCAGCTATGGTTTATCTGTTTTTCTCTCACTGTGATTTAAAGCCTTTCATCACACGTTCTTTATCGATTCTGGTCTTTCGTCACTCCATTCCCAGGTCTTCCCACCGTGATTCAATATTTTTCCATGCAGTCAGTTCACTTCCTCTGTTTGCCTGAGGGTCACTTCCACCGGGGCGCTTATTTTTTCATGATTTTTCTGTCCTGTCATCAGATCTGGAAATAGTTAGCAATATGTCCACATATCCAGCGCATCGCAGTCAACAGGACATAGGTGCATAATATTAAAATGGTTTTTATGCTCAAATAGTTTAAATATATATGTAATCTTCTCCTAAAACATAAAGTTGATTGTATGTGGCGACCGGCGTTGATTTGATTTCCAAAACAAGGTGAAGGTTACTAAGTACTTGACATTTTGCAATACCACCCCCTAGAGGATGGGGGTGGTATTGCAAAATCATTTCCCATCCCTTAAACAGTATTTTCATATTTTTTTGTAAAATTTTGCACGCTTGACGTTCAACATAAGACGAAAATTACTGTCTATATCTGTTATATCGAAGTATATGTGAAGAATAATCCTGGCGTGCCTTAATTTTTTTTACAAATTTACAGAGATATTCCGAGATTGTTGAAATTTTACACACTCGACATTCAAACCAAGAGAAAGGTTGCTGTTTATATGATCTTTAAAAAAACGACCCCACCCCCTTTTCTCATCCCTTGTAACAGAATTATACGATATGAAAACATATTAATTAAAACAATATTACGGTATTGGCTATTTACGCCAAAAAACTTTTATGTAATCTGGTCGTAAAATATGTTGTGATATTTAAAAATGTATGTTTTCGTTTCATGTCCTTTGTTTGAATTTTCCATATTTATTGCCCAGCGATGAAGAAAACCACGGGATCCTTATCAAGGAGTTAGCGACCTCTCGTGTATTCTCGTTTCGTTTCCGATTTGGGTTCACCCAGCAGGAACTTCCGATTCATTCCCTTATCGCATTAATTTTTTTTTTGTATAAAAAAACGGTTCACAGTGAAAACACAGTGAAAATTCAACACACTTTAAAAAAATGTTATAAAGTCATTAGAAACGATGAAATTTTTTTTTAACCTAACCTAACCTACTTAACCCAGTTAATAAAGTTTTTGTTTCATTACTTTCCATGACTTATATATACTTTATAACTTTTTAAAGATGTGTTGAATTATCATTGTGATGATTTATCCGGTCACAAAAAAAAACAGTTATTATGATATGCCGCTTCCGGAGTTTAGAATCCTTTCAACGTTAAAAAATTACGACAAGATGTAATATTTTTCAAATTTTCGATAAGCAATAATTGTGACGCCCGCCGTGGTTGAGTGGTTACGATCCTTATCTACGAATCCGAAGGTCGCGGTTCAAACCCCGGCGTGCGCAAGTAAATTTAGTTTTATTAATTTGTATGACCACACAATTTGTTCATAAAAAAAATGTATATTTAAAGTATATTGCGGCACGAGTGGTACATACTTTCAGTATCCGCCTAGTGAAATACCACCAACAGAATCGAACAGTTTCTTGAAATGGCTTTAGCCATGTTTGGTGACCAGATCTGAATATCCAGGTACTCACCCACCTTCCTCTTCCCCATCTTTCTCTCCCTACAACCTTCAGCCTCATAACATACCTCTGTTGGGAATGGCAAAGTCTCATTGGCTGCAGACGGTTGGGAGCAGTTGGTGCCCTTGTTTAGTTCTCGCATAGAAAAAACATTTAAAACATTTACTAATATCACGTGATTTCTTTCGGCTTTTTTCTATCTCGGAAACTCCCACTTGTATTTCAGCGGTTTTCAGTAATTTCTAATGGAATATCATAATATTATACAAGAATCTAACTCACGGACAAAGTAAAACTAGTTCGAAAATAAAACAAGAGGTGTTTTCATATTTTGGTAGATAAAAAAATCCCCAACCAATCTAACATTTTGTAAGTAAAACTTTTCTCACTAAAACCAAATATGGGAAATACATTTCTAAAACAAAAACCATTTTACTACTTTATCACAAGCACCTTAAATCCGTCTTATTTTTATACCTACGTAGTAGCGATGGGCATGACCCAACTAAGTCATGGACTTAGTTGGGTTTATATTTTTGTACGGCTCAAAGAGTAGACTCAATTGAACGACGGCTCAATTGAACGGTAGCCGTGAGCTCAGACCGTATGAGCAATGAAAATACTGCGCTCACCCGATACGGCTCCTCTGGTACGACTCCCCCGATACGGCTCCCCCGATACGGCTCCCCCGATACGACTCCCCCGATACGGCTCCCCCGATACGGCTCCCAAGTCCAGATGTCGGATTGTCAGACGCCGTTAAATTCTCTGAGTATTTATTTATTACTTTATCAACTACATATTTAGGGGCTTTTAAATATGAATTGTAAAATATACATATTAATACAGTACATATTTATCATATATAACTAACCTGCCTGAGTATCAATCTTTTGTATTTGTTAAGTGATAAATTAAAGATATCCATATAATTATTTCCCTCCATAAGTATTCTGGGCAGTGAGGAATCCATAAGGTAGTTAGCCCCAGAATTTCTGCACTGAAATAAACCTCGACTTCTAGTATTACGTAGTGCAATCCTAAAGCTTATTAATGCAACTAATTATGGACTATCGATATGGTCGAGAGACCAGTTGGCGAGGTAAAAGGTATAAAGGTTGGGTGTGAATCTAGGGATCAGTTTGCCTCCCACTGCGGCGCAAGGCGATGGGTCGAGATACCAGTTGGCAAGGTATGGACACGGTATTATGGACATTTAGAATTTTATATAGAAACAGTGAAAATCGTTCTCTGTCAGACAAATTAAGCATATTCAAATAAGTGTTATAGTTTAAAAAAATGCTGGATTACCTATTTTAAAACTTATTTATTTTGCATTCTCTCAATAGCTTGTTCATACGTATGTAATAACAATTGATAGTTAATTTTTATGGCGCTATTTTGCTAAAATATCTCCTGATTAAAAAAGTAACCATTCAATTGAGCCTTGGTACGGTTTACCGGGAGTCGTACAAATACGGCTCATCAAAAAGGGCTAGATAAATTGTACGGCTCGTTTATAAACGATTCGTCGCTACTACGTAGGTTGTAATGTTTTTTTCGAAATTATTTTTTCATTTTGTTTTGGAGCTGCGTAAAATACTGAATGTTAAAAAAGTTGAAAATTTCTCGATTACAAATGCTTTGCGCAACATAAAGGCATCGGGCATTGTTTAAAAAAGCAAAATAAACTTTTTGCGCACGGGCTTTATGCGAATGCGATCGTTGAAAGAGGGAAGGTTAAACGAAAAACTTTTAAATCTCAATATGTTATGGTTTTTGTATGTAAATATTCCCTTCGTGTGGGAACTACTAATGTAAATAGAATTTATATTTTGTTTGGTGGTGTTTATTCAAAAAATATCTCGTTCTTTCGACAGAACCGCGTTTAAGGCTCCGTAGAAAGCGTTCAAAAACATAAAGAAGTGATAAATATGAATGTTAGAGGGAGAGCGCTAATATAAAAAATGTTATAATTAATAGGCGTTAGCGAAAATATTAAATAAATTATGACTTAATTAAAATATGACGAAAATCGTTGAAAAAATGTAGCTTTAATTAGCATTTAAAAAAACAAATCGGGATTTTTTTCTTACCCATAACATGAACAGAATTAAATCATTTCGACAACCTCCGTGGTCGAGGTGTCGCTGGTTAAAAACCCGGCGTGCGCAAGTAAATTTTGTTTGAAAGATTTGCTTTATTTCATAGTATTTAAAATAATATAATGTCTATTTGTGACACGTTCCAGAGTGGAAAATACTATCAGTATCGCTTTGGTGTAAGACCACCATTCAGAATTGAAACGTTGCTTGGAATCGCTTTAGCCGTATTTGGTGACCAGATCTGAATAGCCATGTAATTCCCAACCTTCCTCTTCCCAGATCCTTCTCCTCTTCTCCACCGTCACCCTCACAACATACCTCAATTACCCGGGATGCCATAGTCTCACTGGCTCTAGACAATTGTGAGCAGTAGGGATTCTTGCGCGGTATTCACATAAAAAAGTGTTTTTTATAATATAAATTCATACGTTTTTTGTGTAGATGTAATTTAATATAATTACATTTTCAACTCGTAAAATATACAGAGATTTTCTTTAAAAATAACATGTATTTTTTAAGAGCATGAAACTTAATATTTCGTTAGAAATTCGAATGCGGACTCGTAATTGCTCAAAAATTTTATGAATTTAATTGTATCAATTAAAAATCTAATAATGAAATCTAAACAGAATTAGGTATTTTTTAATTAAGTATATTTTATTTAGTTATAAAATATAACATTTTATATCTAGTGTACTCTGTCTCTGTCTAGTGAAATAAACGGTCATATGCGTATTGACATTATCCTGCATAATAAGATATTAAGTGTTATAATATCTCTAACAATGAGACTCTTGAGGATGTCACCATAATCTCATGTACTGTAGAGCGAGCCGCACCAATTTATTTATGAACTCTCCCATGTAGAGAATCACGCACTTCCTAAATTGGCGGATCGAAAGATCGATATGTTTTTCTTGTCTTACAACACATTTACAATGTTTTTAGCGTTGGATATATATTGTATAAACGGTACAATCATAACGATTTATGCTCTAGATGTAAAAATGTTATAAACCATTGTACAAATTGAATAATCACATAGATTAGTAGGTAATATATATAGATGCCTGAGAGAATGAGCGATGAAAAAAGTTGGTCCATTGAAAGATGAGCGTTAAAATGTGATACATTAAACATCTTTAAACTAAACATAATCTACAACTTAATTTAACTAGGAATTACTCAAAAAATAATTATTATTATAAAGTTTGTTTCTCTACTTTTTTATGTTATATTTCTCTATTCAGTTTTTTTAACAAGATATCTCATGTTAGAAATAGTTATCCATAAAGAGTACGAAACACAATTCTCCTGAAAAAAACAATTTTCTAACATGAGATATTAAATCTTCATGTTTTGAAAAGTAAATCTTTTTAAAGGGGTTTATTTCAATATAGCAAAAATAAATACAATAATTTAATGATGTGATAAAACGGTTCCATGATAACTCAACACAGTGACAATTCAACACACTTTTAAAAAGTGATATGAAGTCATTAGGGACGATGAAATTTTTTTTGAACTTAACCTAACCTAACCTGACCTAACCTACTTAACCCAGTTAATAAAGTTTTTGTTTCTTCACTTTCCATGACTTTATATAACTTTTTAAATATGTGATGAATTATCATTGTGATGATTTATCCGGTCACCGATAAAACACCCTGAAAATTCTAACGAATTAACTAAAAAAAATGATAGTAGCCCTTCAAGTGGTATTTTACGAATATATTTAAAGAATAATTTAAATGAAATTTAATAATGTTATTAAGTTTTTTAGTTTTTGGTTAGGCCACGTTAATTATTTATATGATTCTATTTGCACCCGCCCAATTTCAATTTTCATGATGTCTTAAATGATTTATTACCGGTTAAACCGATTTCTCGAGAAATTAATTGTTACAGTAGATCCATTATTAAATTTGATTAAAGTACATATTTTGTATTATTATTATTTATTGGATAATTTGTATAGCGCCGCTTTTGTGAGATATCGCCTCAGGGGCGCTTTACAGTTGATGCAGGTATTACAAAAAAATTAAATATTACAAAAATAAAGTTAAGTAAAATGAAGTATAGGAACAGGTGACACGAAGATAGAAGATGGAGACTCTGCAGCAAGAATCCTAGTTGGTGAAGAAACTGGACCAGCTGCTGAAGCGAAAGAGTCCACCGCGTCCACCAACAGTGTCAGCACGAGGTTCGTCATCCGTCCAGGTATGTGTCTGCTGCTAATAAAGCGCTGACATACTATCCTCTCACAGATACCAGACCTTGGCAGTACAGCTGTGATATACTTATTTATTTTGCTTACCAAACCGTCACGTCGTTGCATTGTTATTTAATATTCGCTAGTGTATACAATATACATATTTAATAATTTCACATACTCTATATCCATTCCAGGTATATTTGGTTGTCCGTCGATTACCGCTGCGAACACAGACTCCCCAGACGAAACCCAATACTTTTGCTAATGACTGTTTGGGTAAAAATCTCTTCGTTTGTATTCCGCGCCTCACACTCTCCCCGCTGACGAACACCATTATTTTCCAATGTTTTGTGTGTGCTTTGTTTTGTTAAAACTTGCAAAAAATACAACGTCTGTAGTCCGCATTATGTGGCGTGTGCGAATATACAGGGTGAAGAAAATAATGTATTTTAATGATAAAAAGTAGAATATTTTTCAAGTTTTAACCTACGAGCTGACGTGTACTAGGTGTTAATTAATTCAAGAGTACCTTACAATTGGGTGCATTTTTGGAATAACAATTTGTTTTACTTGATCGTGCCACTTGGGCGTCCTTGACCTCTTCAACCATTCACTTCCGAGTCATAAATGCTCCTTACACTTCTTTCTTCGTTCATTATTACGTATAATTTTGCCACAAATGATTATTTGATTCAAGTCTTCTTCAGGCATCCCCGACTTTTCTACCATTCACTTCGTGTAGTATTATTAAATCAAAATTGTTACAGTTAAAAAACTACATTATATCGACTTTAATTCGACTCCGTATCTCATTCCACTGCAGAGATATTGCGTTAAGTCTTTCTCGAGCGTCCCCGACTTCTTCTACAATTCAAACCACTATCTAAACACTCCTGGCACTAATAAGAACATATTTTGAAATTTTCTGCGAAATCGGATGAATGGTATAGGAACGCGTACGGGATTCATTTTTATAAATATGGTACCTAATTGATTATTGGAACCATTTGAATACTTATAAATATGGAACCAAATTGATTATTGGAACCATTTGAATACTTATAAATATGGAACCTAATTGATTATTGGAATCATTTGAATACTTATAAATATGGAACCTAATTGATTATTGGAACCATTTGAATACTTATAAATATGGAACCTAATTGATTATTGGAACCATTTGAATACTTATAAACATGGTACCTAATTGATTATTGGAACCACTTGAATATAAATATGGAACCTAATTGATTATTGGAACCACTTTAATACTTACAAATATGGAACCTAATTGATTATTGGAACCACTTGAATATTCATAAATTTAGTAACTAGTTAGTAAGCCTCTAGGACGTCCAGCACTTAATATTTCTGTGGTGTGTTCGGTTACTTTTAGTGAAATGGAAGGATGCGTGTTAAATAAAATGCTCCACTTTAAATATAACTTTTTTTTTTTTATAGTGAATACCTCACAAGAGTCCCAACTGCTCCCGTCTGGAGAGACTATGAGACTACCAGTGAGACTATGGCATCCCCAATTGGGGGATGTTGTGAGGCTGAAGGTAAGTGGGGAAGGGAAAGAGGAAGGTGGGGAAGTACCTGGCTATTCAGATCTAGTCACTAAACACGGCTAAAGCCATTTGGAGCAACGTTTCAATTCTGAATGGTGGTCTTACACTAGGGCGATACTGGTAGTATCTTCCACTCTGGAACGTGCCGCAAATATACTATATATTATTTTAATTAATTAATTGTGAAATACAAATTAATCAAATAAAATTTATTTGCGCACGCCGGGTTCGAACCCGCGACCTTCGGAATGGCAGTCCAATGCGTTACCACTGGACTATGCCGGCCGTCGAACTAAATTTAATAACTGAAATTTATTGAAGATAACTAATACAGACTACTTATATTATTTGAAGTTAAAACGCGAGAGTGTAGACGCTGCGAAAAAAATCGCATAGGAACAACGGCCTGTCACTATTCATATTTATTTATTTACTAGCTGTACCCCCACCACGCGTTACTGTGCAGATAGAGAAACAATAGCGCATGTTGCTTTTACGTCCAACAGATGGCGATGTTTTTTTAAAGTAATTTATTTATTTATTTATTTACACACATACGGCACAACACGTGCCATTAACATAAATTGACATACTTATAATAGTACAACAACATGAAGAATAACAGTATAAATGTTAGTAAAATTTAAGAAAATAGGTAAAAAGTAAGGTAATAAGTAGTGTATAAAAACTATAATGTATAAAAGTAAATTGTAAAGTGAAAAGTTTAAAATATAAAGTATTAAAGTACAAACCATAAATTATTAGGAAAAAGTAAAAATAAAAATTTAAAGATTGAAATAAAACAATAAAATGTACCAATAAGATACCTATCTCAAGGTACCGACAAAGATTTAAATATAAAAAGTAATAAATCCTGGATTATGTTAACCGATATGATAAATTTTACAAGTACTTATGATTTCTAGTGCATTAATGGTTTTAGAAGTACTGGTAGGCATATTATGTTTACATGATGTATTTACGTGGTACTAGCAAACAAATTTAGTTTAACGCATCTTTTGTATGAAGACAGATTACCGGCAGCGTGATCAATATTAGCATATTCATTGCCTAAAATATGCAAGCGATTTATGGTTGAGTTTTGTTCTGCGTTCGTCATAGTATTGTCACAGTGGAAAGGTGTTTTGAGTCGAGTCGGTCTACTAGGTACATGGTAATTTATTAATGAGACCAATTCAGGGGAGTCAAACCAGTTATTGTTTATTTTAAATAAAAAAATAAGATCATTGAGTATTCTTCTATCTTTTAACGATAAGAGCCTCATTTTTTGTAATAAAGATTCATAGTTTATGTCAACCGCGGGAATACCTAATTTGAAATTAATTGATCTGAGAAATTTGCGTTGGATTCTTTCAATGGAGTTTGCATGGCTTTTGTAGAAAGGGTTCCATATGGGGGAATTGTATTCTAAATGACTCCTAACCAGAGTTGTATATAGTATTTTAAATGTTTGGATATTTTTAAAATCTTTACAAATTCTTACAATGAAGCCCAGAATTTTCATTGCTTTACCAGTTTAATAACAATGTGATTATATCAATGTGATTTGTAAATAGTAGTTTGGAGTCGAAGGTTATTCCAAGGTCCCTTATTACAGGTACTGACAATAAACTGTGATTGTTAAAAGAGTAACTATATTTGATAGGGTTTTTAATTCTATAGAAACTCATGATTTGACATTTTTTTATGTTAAGTGTAAGTTTGTTAATGGTACACCATTCTACGAATTTTATAAAATTGGATTGGAGGGACAGGCAGTCGTATATATTTTTTATGATTTTATATATTTTCATGTCATCAGCAAATAATAATATGTTAACATCAGTGAATATGGAAGTGACATCGTTTATGAATAGTATAAACAATATTGGACCAAGGTGCGAACCCTGAGGCACACCACTAGTGGCTTCAAATTCGTAAGACAGGTGTTCTTTAATACAGACAGTTAGTACACGTTTTGATAAATAATTCTTAATCCAACATAATAAATTACCACTTATTCCTAATTTAGACAATTTATTTATAAGAATTTTAATGCAAACCTTATCAAAGGCTTTACTAAAATCCGTGTAAATTGAATCAACTTGTTCTCTATTAGCAAGAGCACCAGAGATAAAATGTTCATACAGTGTAAGGTTAGTTAAGGTAGATCGTCCAGAGATAAAACCATGTTGAAATGATGAGATATTAAATTTTATGCAAGAACATATTTTTTGAAGAATTAATTTTTCAAAAATTTTTGGTATTGACGATTGTATGCATATTGGTCTGTAATTTTCAACTAAAGACTTGTCTCCGCTTTTAAATATTGGAGTGAGAAAGCTATTTTTCCATATTTGTGGGAACTTGCCTGTTAAAAGTGATTGATTAAATAGTAGGTACAGAGGGTAAGAGACACTACTCCCACAGTTTTTTAGAAATACGGGGGGAATTTTATCTGGCCCTGAGCACGATTTAGGTTCCAGTAGTTTGATACATGCTGCAATTTCTTTAATCTCAATATGTATCTGAGATAGTTGTAAATTTATATCGGACTCAAAGTTTGGAATGTCTTCATCAGGGATATCTGTTTCATATACATCCTTAAAAAAATCTGCAAACAAATTGACAATATCTTTGATTTTACAGGAAATTTTCAGTTTATAGTGCATAGTTTCAGGTATGCCAAGGTTGTTGTTATTTTGAGCTTTACAATAGTTGAAAAAATGTTTTACATTGTTACCAATCGAAAATTCCACATTCTTAATGTAATTATTATAACAAATGTTTGATAATTTATTACAATATTTTCGCAGCTTGCTGAAAATTATAAAATCAGAAAGATTTGTTGTTTCTTTGTAAATTTTATGCGCTTTTTTCTTCTCAATTACTATGTTAATGAGGTCCTTGCTAAACCAGCGAGGGAAATTTGAAGATAGTTTATAACTAATTGGGACAAAGTTTTCTATGGTTTTATATAGATGATCGTAAAAGGCTTTAATATTCTCATCGAGATTACCTCCTTCTAGTATAGACCAGTCAGTGTTGTATAGATAATCGCGTATTGCAACATAATTGGCTTTATTAAAGTTAGGATATTGTGTCTGGTTTTTAATTTGGCATTTTATAGGGTTACATAATACAGTAATATCTAAAGGTGGGTGATGAGAATCAGGGGGAAGAACTGAATCGAGTGACTTTTCAACCGCAGTTGACAAGTCGGTGCAAAGAACAATATCTAGTAATCTATTATTGTCATTTTTTACATTGTTTAATTGAACTAGGTTAAGGAAATCACATAATTCAACTATTTCTTTTTCTGTGTCAGTTAAGCTAGAGTTTTGAGATAATGTAGAATTGTCGCGGGTACCCCAGTTGATTTTTGGTAAATTGTAATCACCGATGATAGTGATTTTACTATTTGGAAATTTAAACGACAGTTGTTCAATATCCTCGAAATGACTTTTGTATACACTTATATCTGATGGCGGAATATAAACACTGCCTATGATATTTTTTTGATTTTTGCCGTTTAGTAAAATGTAAACTTGCTCCACATTAGAATTTTTGGTTTTCAGAAGTTTGAAGGATGTATCTTGTTGACAGCTATCATGACGCCACCGCCTCTAGATTTAGCGCTGGTTTGTTGACTTCTGTCAGACCGGTAAATATGATGGTGGGGTAGACCAAGCTCAGCAGAATGTTTTTATCTGTTACAGGTGGCATCTATATAATATAGGTATATAAAAAAACACGCGTATTCGAATGCAAAGTTGTGTAAAAATTTCAAAACAATCGGAGAAGAACTGTCGGAGATTTAAGATTTTGAACAAACGAACATTCATTTTTATTTATATAGATTTTTTTTATTTTTATATTAACTCCACACAGGAGGCCCTGAAGAAAATAATTTCCCTCAGGGCCTATGTCATCTTTGGGGATGCTGTGTGGAGGGTCTTTTTGTGGAGAGGAAGGAGTGAACATGGGTCTTGAAGAGTCCCATGTTGTAGGAGGGAGGAAACACTGAGGCCGGCAGTTCATTCCACAGCCGAGCTGTTGAACTTAAGAACGAATCGTAGAAGCGACCCGTTCTCATGTGACAAGTGTCAACTGTGTACAAATGTTGGGCGCGCGTTTGGCGTGTATCCCGACTACGCACCGGTGCCGAAGGGATCAATGGCGTTAGTTCCGGTGCCGAAGGGATCAATGACGCTAGATGTATTCATGTTCTCCATAAAACGGTTATGCAACAATATATTACGAAAAAGATCACACATTTTAGGTAAATGTAAGTATAAAAATTTATGGGTGACATAATATGTCAGAAGATAGTTGTAATAACTGTCTGTAAGTGACGTTGAATGCAGAATCATTAAGCAGTTGAGTCGCTCTGTTGATTGGCGCGTTCTAATAGGAAGTCCTCGCTTTCTGAGTATGAAAAAGTGCACGAGATCTTCTACGAGTAGGTATACTTGTTATTTACATATAAGTTAACCTCTTTTAATATAAGTGTAGTTCAGTTCAGTTCCAGTGATTAGTTTAAAAAAAAAGTTTGCCTAAAAATATTTTTCGTCGTGCTTCTAAAAGGTGTTGAAATCGAGCATTCCTTTTGAGAGCAAAGATGGATAAAAGTTAGGATTGTACGTATATTCTCTCATATAATGCATAAACCTCTTTTGTACTTTTTCTATTTCTAGGATGTGGTTTTGTGCAGAAGAGGCCGAAATAATGGAGCTATATTCTAGGATAATGCGACCAAGGGCTTTATATGTTATTCGTACTTTGATTCCGTTGTTGTCTCAATGATGCCAACTTATAAGTTACCATCGTAAAAATGTTTAAATATTCATTATTATAACGGTGCTTGGCTACAATTACTATTTTTAAAGAATCAACCTAACCGCGAACTAAAATAATAAATACTTAGATAAAATTATATCTATTAGTATTTGATAGTGCTACAACCTGTATTGTGTATGTGGCTTGAATTGAACATCTGTGTGTGCTACCCTTTTCTCGGGCTTTAATACAAGCCAATATTTTTTTAATCCCTATGGGTGAGCAACATACGATGTAAAAATGTTTTTTTTTGTTTACGAAACGGTGGAAATATGGCAGTGTTTGCTTTTAATACACATCGCGTGGGGTTGCCCAAACATTTATTTGTATTACATTTTCCAATAGTGATTCATGCATGTGGAAGAAGTTTCGACTTTTTCTGTTGTACAATGGAAATACTGTAACTCCTCGGGCTAATTTGTTCGGTTTCGGGAACAAACAGCTATTACCCATAGATTCAATTTGTTCGCTTTTCGGAACAGATGTCTCATAGAAACCGTCGTAGTTACAAATATGAAACAACAGTGTTAGAATGAAAAAAAATGACCTCCGTTTAAATTTAAATATAGAAGTTAACAACAGAATAATTAAAATGTGTACCTCTTTGAAACCAAAGGTTTTCCGATCACAATTTGAGAAAAAATTATGAAACTTTGTGATTTTTTATGAATAATTTTTATATGAAACGACAAAAAAGTGAGATGGCCATAGTGTTTATAATACATTTGTCTAATAAAATATGTGCTTTTTTCGTTATCAGTAATTTTAGTACAGCGTTTAGACAAAAATGGCTTTAGTGTTAGTTATAAATTTCTCTAATAAAATATGTGTTTTTATTCGCTATCAGTAATTTTAGTACAGCGTTTAGACAAAAATGGCTTTAGTGTTTATTATAAATTTCTCTAATAAAATATGTGTTTTTTTCGTTATCAGTAATTTTAGTACGCGTTTAGACAAAAATGGCTTTAGTGTTTATCATAAATTTGTCTAATAAAATATGTGTTTTTATTCGTTATCAGTAATTTTAGTACAGCGTTTAGACAAAAAAACGTAAGGTGAGCCATTTTTAAAACTTTTACTGCTTGATTTAATATTTTAAAATTAAAAAAATTATATGTTTATTTCTGATAATAAAATGTTAATGCGTATTTTATCAGCTTTCTAAGCTGTTTTTGTTTCAGAAATATCAATTTATTTGGATATTATTGAGAAGCGGAAATACACACAAATTCTCCGACATTCTGGCAGCATCTTTAAGAAATACAATGGTCAATATACCTATATTTCCTATATGACGCCTGAGGGGTTAAGTTTTCTATCTTCAGTCCAACATTTGGTGATAATAATCCGTGATGTGATTGGACGTGACCTACGTTACATACATAGGTATATAACACACAAATTAAAACTGATAAACGTTGAAAGGAAATTTAAGTGTTATTAAGGATATAATAGATGTAAACTATATTTTTCAAAATCTGTTTTCTTATCGAATAATAGAAAAATATGGCGATTTATCTTATTTTTTATAGTTAACGACGGAGAATACCTTGCAAACTCAAAATAGTTGCATTAAAAATTGTGCATTTTTCATAATGTCTAATTTCATTGTTTTAGCTTTTTATGTGACTTATATATTTTCTGATTCATGGAAGAGTCGAGCGGTAAGGCTCTCGACTAGCAAGCTACAGGTCGAGGATTCAAATCTCGGCGTGCGCAAGTAAATTCTATTTGATTAATTTGTGTTTTTTCACAATTTATTAATTTAAAATTAATATATAGTATAATTGCGTTCCAGAGTGGAAGATACTCTCAGCATCGGCCTGGTGTAAGACCAAAATTCAGAATTGAAACGTTGCTTGAAATGGCTTTGGCCGAGTTTGGAGACTATATCTGAATAGCCATGTACTTCCCCACCCTCCTCTACCCAATCTCCTTCCCCTCTCCAATACCTTAAACCTCACACCATACCCCAATTGGGGATGCCATAGTCTCACTGGATCCAGAAGGTTGGGAGCAGTTGGGACTCTTGTATTAAAATATTGCATAACGCTAATGGCAACGGTAGCTCCTTATACTAGTAATATTTTCATCCAAGTATTAAAAAAATCCAGTTTGCAACAAAACTCTTAAGAATCTCGGGAGCGCGAATGCAGTCATGTGAAGACGTGCACTCACTTCAGACGCCGGAGCGAGACTAAGTATGAAAGGAGTGAAAGAAAAAATATCTCCTTTAAAATTTTTTTGGTTTCTTTTCAGAACATCCTTTTGAATTACGATATTAAAATTATTACGTTTCTCGGAAAGATTAGTTTATCTTTCAAGTCCTCCAGTACCCAATTTCGAATTACGTGGCTTTAGGAATATTTTTTATCATTATGAAACCTAATCTTGTTGACTGTGAATTCTTTGATGGATCAAAAAACATGCTGCCAAAATTGTTAAAATCCTTATTTTCACCGAATTTTCTCATTCATGCTTTTATATATGAAATAAAAATTGAGTTGACGTAAATATATTTTTTAATCGTATTAACCCCTCTCGTAACCTTATTTTCCTGATCAGTTAACTTAAAAAATAATTAATTAACCTATATCGGACAGGATATTAATGACCACTACGCTAGTACAATATTCTTACACGAACTTGACAAATTACACACAGCCTACCTTTGGTCTTAGAACAATGCCATTTTCAAATTGATTGCATATTATGTAATTTATTGAATTATTGGCAATCAAGACAAATTACCGGTAAAAAGTAAAGTGGATATTTTGCTATTGAGTACATTGTAAAACCTAACTGAGCTTGGTGATGGTAATCATGCTAATTTTACTATTTTTTTCGCACAAATACCAAGGCATTAAACTTTTTGGAGCCGTAATAATAATAAATAATATTTGAATGATTTGTATAGCGCCGTTTTGGTGCAAAATCATCTCAAGGGCGCTGTAGAGCTATAATTAGAGACATTATTGTACGTAACGAAATATTGCTCATCGCAATCATCCGATTTGAAAAAATTACTTGTCCAAATGGACCAGTTTTAGAAAATTTTGCATAATTGCTATAATGAACAAATTTTTAGGTATTTAGCACATCGGAATATTATTCTATTGGACAAATATTTGTCCAAAACGACGAATATGACTATTTTTGCACATTGGATTGTCCGATTTGACAACAAATTGTCCAAATTGACAAAAATCTTACAGAATTTTGCATGACATATTTGTTCTAATGAACAAATTCTTTTCAAGAAATTTAGCACTTTTGTATTATTCTATTGGAATTATTTAAATGGACTAATTTGATGGTTTTTTGCATAGGATAAGTAAATTTTTGCGTACATTCTCAATGGAGTTGTACAAAAAAAGTCTTTCCACAAGCACCTTTATTTAAATCGAGCCAAAAAAAGCCTCTTGCAGGGCCTAGCAGAAAGACCTGCGACCGCCTTTTTTACTTGCTGGTACAATATATAATCTCTGGTCATAAAAGTTAAACCCTTCTAACTATTCAATACTTTTATATTATTAAATATATTCATTTGTGTATCTAACTATCCCGTGGAGATTTTTTTTCTTTTGAAAATCACTTATCATGGTGGGCACATGAACGTATTATATATAACCTACGTGAATTTTCTCACAAATTACGTCAACCCGCTTTGGTTTCGGTAAAAAAATCCTCGTTCTCGCCTAAGTGAACTGGCCCTAATGTAACCCGTCCTGATGGTCATTTGTTTCTGTCGTGTCTTTTTGTATCGCTTCTATTTTTACTTTCGTCACTGGTTTTATATTGGTGTTGTACATATAATATGTGCATGTTTTCTTATTGTGTTTTTTTGTCAGTGCTTTTTTACATGAGCTTTACATTTTAATGTTATAACTCACAATGCTTTAGAACCAACAAAAGAAGTTGGTGTGATTATTTTTTACTGGATTAGTGTTGATTATTTTGAATAACCCTAATAAATTATTTTATTGATGACTAGCTGACTAATAACTAGTTAGTTATTTACTCTTATTATACGTGAAAATTAGCATATTGGGCATTCGTGGATCGATAACTCTCAGTCGAATACTCTTGCAAGGAATTGACGAAGTTTTTAGCTAGTTAGTCATATACTCTTATTATAGATGAAAATTAGCATATTGGGTATGCGTGGATCGATAACTCTTAGTCGAATACTCTTGCAAGGAATTGACGAAGTTATTAGCTAGTTAGTTATATATTCTTATTATACGTGAAAATTCGGATAGTGTGTATGCGTGGATCGAATAATCTCTCAGTTGAATAATCTTGCAAGGAATTGACGACGTGGTAGCTTGTTAGTTATTTACTATTATTATACGTTTAAATCAGCATATTGGGTATGGGTTTTGGGGATCGATCGATACCTCTCAGTAAAAGAAAAAAATGGCTTACCAGGGAAATCTACAAAATATTCATACTTTATCTATTGATCTATTCCAAAACCCCAGACGTTCAATTATGTTAGCTCGCTGTCGAAACATTTCAGTGTCTCGACTGTCAGAAAATGCTGAAAATTATGTATTATCCTCTCGAAATTTTGACTTAAATCGTCGTGCCTCTCGCAAAGGCAATGTGACAAATGACGGCTTCAATTGACAGACACTTCATCGTGGTGATAATGATATTGTTTTAAGGAATCTAAATGATAAATTAAAGCCTTTTGTCACTTCAATGTTGAAAGTGTAACTTCAAGTATCAACGTTGAAAATGTAGATGACATCTATAGATAACCATATAATCATTTAATTTCGCGATGCATTTGTTCTCTTGCTCAGTCAGTAGATAGACATTTTTTGTAACAAATAGAGACAATGATATCATCACAGGGATCTCCTGTGCTGAGAATTTCATTTACATAATAATCAAATTAAGTCGTATGAATTATATGAAATAATTATACATATTTTATGTAGTGTTTTATTCTGAAATAATTGTAAATATATTACATGGTGTTTTCTTAGTGCAGTTGGGTGGTTTCGGTTTCAGTCTGTATTAAGTGTCAGTATATTTTCTATTGCTGATCATCCTATGTTTTGTATCCAGCTTTTATGTGAGATTTAAATGTTATAATATTATTCTAATATTTGAATGAGAGTGGGATTTGGTTGTATGATTTAGATAAAACATGGTAGTAGAGTGTAAAAGAATCAGTAAATGTGTGTGAACGTAACTGTATTAAATTGGGGTTTTATTTTAAAGGTTAAAGAAGTGACGCAAGGAAAAAATAAAGAATAGACACGATGAAAAGTAGGTACAATTCTATTCATCTCTAATTCACCCCTAGTCGGGTCAGAGACTCAATGCCCAACCAGGTGCCTTCAGGCGTCCCTATGTCGCGCTACTTCACTGCCTAATTCTACTTTAGTTTGGCCTGTATTACTTTACTTAGTTTAGTTGTGGGATTCAAAACCAAACTACATGAAAGCCATTCTAGACGTTTCTTGGTTTGATATTAATTTATGATTCAATAGGACCTTCATATGAACCCTGTGGAATACCTAATCAAAACACGTGGATACCGTGGATAAACACCCCAATATTCTATGATAGTATTTTTTGTATCCCGACAGCGTCATTTCCTTTTCCGTGTTCAATGTACTGCCAACCACGCACGGGTTTGTTACACTAATTCTTTTTCTAAACTCTGGTACTGCCTTGTATTGAACACAGAAAAAGAAATACGCATCCCGACATGGTTATCTTTAGCGATACAAATATTCAAGTTCTGGTCACCTCCAGAAAAGCCTCCCCAGCTTCAAGTCTCTTTTAGACTCCCCCTAGTTCCCTGTGCCCAAGGTTGCGATCTTTGATTTCTGAAGCATTATTATTGCATGTGTCGTGGTCACATCAGTTGAATAAAAAGAAAATATATATACAAATTGAATCCTTGCTGAACCCCACACGTATTTACTTGAAAACACTTACTATAAACTGGTATGGGGTTTTATTTATTTCCCTTGCTAAACCACCGAATTTCTGTTATTCTATCAATGTAAAGTGTTTCTAACGCGCTCTTGTAAATCCGCCTTGCGCTGGCGGTTTGCGGGTAGCGAGTAACAGGTTGACCCGAATATAGGCGCGCAGGCCTCTCCCGGCCGCGCCGAAATCTTCAATTCCCCCCCGCCCTCCCCCAGTCCCCTCTATCTGCCCCGAAACTGTTGCGCCACCCCTAATTGCGGGAGAACCCCGAAAAGACCCGCGAAACTCCGAAATACTGCCGGGGCGGGAGTTACACAATCGCCTGAGAGTTACCCCTAAATGGCTGAATGGTTAATTTTCGGATAGTTTTACAGTGTCACTTAGCATTCTTTTACATGATCTAACTGGTGTGTTCACCTTGGAACATTTTCTATTCGATGTTGCCTTCCTTGTGTGTTTAGATAATATAACAGTAGTGTATTTATTTTTTTTATCTATAAAGCGTATATAATTTGCACAGCTTTTTTGTCGACGATTTCTAGGTCAACGCAATTATGTTTATAATGTATGTTTGAATCAGAAAAAAAGATTTAGTAATGTCGTGTCGAAGAGGCAGAATAATTTTTTGACTTTGATTACAGTGAAATATTATTATAATATGTTATCTAAATCACGAGCAAAGCCGGGTGGTAGAACAAGTTTTTTCCGATGTTCCTATTTTTTTGTTCATCTGTCTGTTAATCGAGGCTCGTTATATTTTTAAAATTCACTTCTTTTTAATTTCAATGTTGATTCAGGTGTTTTTTTTAAAAATATATTTACTTCGCGAAAGTCATACACAGAACACTCTAAAGCTGAAGTATCGTTGATAAATGAATAAATTCATTGGAACACTTCGGAGCGGAGTTTGGAGTGACAGTCGACATAATATAATTTATTCATACTTTCGATGATGGTTAAACTTCTATTTCTTCCACTCTCTTTTCGGTGGCAATAAATAATGTTCCGTTATGTCGCGAATTTTGCTTTTTATTCTTTTCGTGCATGTCCTACCGGAGCGGAAGCTGGACACCATCCCAATCATACTTGTAGATACATTGGAGATGGTTCATTAATCATTTTTATTACTATTATTATTTGTAAGATTAAACTTACGTATTTTATTTCTCTTTTGAATCTTCTGTTATCCTTAAAGAAAATATTTATGTATTACTGTATTAACCTTATTATATTTACGTTTCTCCTAATTCTGTCTCGACCCGAGAATCAGACAGGCATTGAACAATCTATCTATATATATATATATAAAGAATAAAATCACAATGACTGATAACATGTTTCATGTAGTTGAAATACTAAGTAAAGAGTAGGGGCCCTAAACGGGGACCTTAAGGTAACCCCGAAGAAGTGGTTTTATGTATGACATGTAACCTTTTAGGGCGACAGCTTGACTTTCTATTCTTAATTAAGATGAGAACCATCTAAGAAGATTTACACTTATACCTTATAGTTTATTTATGAGTATCATGGTTCACCTTGGCGAAAGCCTAAATAAATTAGTATAGACATAGTCAACCTGTTTCTTTTTGTCCATAGAATTAAGAAAAAAAATTGTGAACCGCCCCAAGTTCGGTTCAACAGTATATAAGCAAAAAAATATAATGAACAAACTGAAACACAATAATAATCTAACCTACAATCATTTCTTGCGGGGACGAGCTACTTGTAGCAACATCCATTGTAACTGCTTTTATTAACTCTTGACAGGCCAAGATGCCAAACAAAACGTCTGTAACCAAGTGGGTCTTCCCACGACCCCATGCTTTTGTTAATAAAACTGAATATCGATTCGCAACAAGATGTGTTTCAAAAGACTAGGGGTAAGTCGGAATACTTTCCCCATTCCAAATAACTGTTAACAAGCGAACCCAAGTAGTTATGAGAACTTGAATAAGTTAAAAAATATTGATTACAGAGTCCACCACAAACTGATTAACATCAATGTTAATAACACGAATTTGGGGGATTTTGGTGAATATTTCTGGAAGACAATACCAAAATGGCCAACTGTCGAATTTAATGACAGTGTGCTGCGCGTGTATCAAATTGTGATTTGGATAGTAAGATTGAATGTGTGAAGTGACATTAACTATCCCGCAGCCAATTGGGGGAGTAGGTACCCAAAATTACTATCCATCTTATATTAGCTTTAATACTTGACATATTTCTGCGCAAATATATAAGTTACCATTAATGATGGACCGAATAATTGGGATTTCTATAGTTTAAAAGCCCATAAGACAGAAAAATGCATGAGGTCGTCGGAAGACCCACTTGATTACAGACGTTTTTCTGGCATCTTGGCCTGTTAAGAGTAAATAGTGAAAGTGTAAAATAAATTAACTGATGTAGGAAATCCACACTGTCAGACAGGCACAGGTAATTGGTTGGGTGGGAGAATGCATCAACATATGTTAGCGGAGGAAGCTTATAGTTTCGTCAACAATGTATTATATCTCTATGGTTATTAATAACAAACATTGTGTAAGGAAAATAGTTATTTTTGAGGAAAAATATATTTTTATGAGGCAGCGGGTAACTTTTTGTGTAGTGCATTTGTTGTAGTGTACCTTGTATGACGTAGGTACTGAAAACTATTAGTAACGTAACATTTGTGTGGCACAGTTTTGCGTTATTTCTAATCGATGGTTATTTCACTTCAAGTGCACCTACTTATTACTTGTTCCTGGAAGTAGGACTTCCAGGAACAAGTAATAACAAAGATGTACACGATTTTAAAGAATAATTCCTAGTGAAAAATTCAAACATGAATAAATGTACGATACTAAATACGCCTTAAAATTGGGCTCTTTTAAATATTCTCGCTGTTTTTGTTCCTTTTTAACATCTATAAATATCTGTTAATTGAATTTTTAATGCTTAATCGATATTCTGTCCTTCTCGGAATGAGTTTAATTCAACTTTGACCTCTTCAGCTGGACTCTCTCGGCCCATCGCCTTGCACCGCAGTGGGAGGACGGATTAATACGTCCGTCACTCCTGGCATACTGACCCCTAGATTCCTACTCATCCCTGAAACCTTTTTGATTCCTAGAACTTCCTATCATCCCCAACCTTAAACAGATCTTCCACCCAGCATCTCCAAAGATAGGTAGGTACTGAGGAAAATTTTAAAGAAAACTGGGGGTATTTTTTATTTGAATTGTTCAATATTATTTATTTATTCATTTTCTGGAAATCGATTGCTTACATTTTATCAGTGTTGTGTACTTTATAGCAGAAATAAAATCAATTATAGATTTTCCCTTTTGTGACTATCTCGATTTTTTTGTTTTTTTTTTCGTTTTTTTATGTAAGGAGAAAACACAGATACAGACAGTAATTAAAAGATATTTTTATAAAACAATAACTCACCTGTATGTTAACTATTTCTCACTGATTGACTTTAATTAATAAGACAACATATAAAAAATATTAAAAAGACGATATTTATAAGAAAATTTGCAAAACAAAAAATTGTTTATGACAAATAAGAAAAACATTTATTTTACGTAGCTTATTATGATGGTAATTGATGATGTCGTATTAAGACAAGATACCATATTAAAAAATAAGACATAAATGCATATTATGTAAATATGTATTTTTTATAATTATTTTTCTATTCAGTGGCCAGTTTTCTCTGAATTTTTCTTGCTTCGTTCATATCCGTTCATGAATCCTGTACCTGTCCGATTTCTCCCGTAAGTCCAGGGAAGAAGATATATGGACTGTGGGAAATTACTGCGTGTTTTATAGCATTTCTTCCGCGGGAGATTTATGGCGAAATGGGCAAATTGTTACCCAGGCGTGGCATGAGCGGTGCCTCAGTGCCTCTGGTAGAACCTTCACCCTTATCCTCTGCCTACCCCTGTTCTCTAGAGCCTTCGTCGGATAATCCCTGCTCCGGTTTCGGTTGAAGCCTATATTCCTCTATTGTGGTCAGCGAGGTGGGCAGCAGACTTGTATAAAACATTGCGGCTGGATGCTGAGCCAATTATTACCATTTCCACGTGGAACTTTGTTTTGCGTTTTCAAATAATTTTCCATAAATTAAATTTTGGAATTCTTCAGGGTTATATATACTCTTTTGTTTGTTATTTTTAGAGTGCTTTCGTAACTTTAAACGGATAAAATAATTTTAAATTTACATTTCTATGTCTCATAAATATAGATTATATGTGAAGGGTGAGACATAAAATGGCGAAAATATGCATTTTTTTAAATAAAATATTTATTATATCTGATTGTCTGTCTAATCGTGCAAAATTTCGACACAAATAATTTTAAATATCCTACCCCTTACGAAATACAAGCCTGACTAAAACGTTACTCAACTGAACCGTTATGATTTTCCGGAGTATAGATTGAATAACAACCAGTATAGAAATTAAGGATTCTTTTAGCTCATCCTTTTCGTGTAGATTTATGTACATCTCTTACATGAGATATCTACATAAAAGTTCGGAGCAGTGAGGTCTTGCGACCTTGCAAGCCAATGAGGAAGGGTTTTACGTGAGGTGATTTTTAAACATTTCTACGCTTAGCTGCCATTACTGGTCTTGTAATGTGGCAATAATGAAGTTGAGTCCATTTTTTAAATTTTTTTTTATCAATGTTCGCATTCAAACTTAAATACTGGTATTTTTTTTTTTTAAAGTTTGTTTTCATAATTAAATTAATTCTCAAAGTTTAAATTTTATTAAGCCCGCCAAAACGAGCGGAATCCGAGCGGTAAGAGGCGGAGTGTGGTGTGACGTCATTCGAACTGTGAAAACCACGTCGCTTGAGCATTTTGTATGGAAAAATTTTTAATTCTTCAACAAGGAATTCCAGTAATTTTTTTACCAATGTTAACCGTCTATTAGAATTGATGTTATTAAAAAAAAAAGAAAATTGGTTAAGATTTCATAGTTAAATTAATATTTTAAGTTAGAATATTTGCTTATCCGCCCGGTACGGTACTTGTACGGTATTGCCGTCGCTACTTGTTGACGTTCCCCGCGCGAATTCAGGACCACCGCGCAGAAAAGTAAAGACCAAAAGTAAAATAACGGTTTACAGCCCAGTTCACTGTGAGACTTTTCTGGGCGGCCGGCGGCCTGAAGTGTATCACATGCTATGTGACATGTATAATAATAAGAACTTCTAAGTTATGCAATAAACAACATATAATTATAAAGCACTATACGAATATGTATCTTTAGAAATCCATTTCATATAATAATAACAACAAATACGTACATGTATTTGACAAACCCAAATAAACCTTTGGCCTATACACCTCTCTCATCTAAACCGACCATCTCTCATGTAATAGAAAGAGATGCACCATAGGTGATCCGTTGTACGTACAAGTCACGACACATGTGACGTCAGAATTCTTTCGACCAATCGTGGAGCGTATACAGTCTATTGCTATTGAATGCTTTTTCAAGAACGTTTAACTAATTCTAAGAATAATAATATAGAAATATATTTATATATTTAGAATCGATATTTTTTGATCTACATGAACATATTTTTTATAAGTCAAAATATTTTTCACTCAACTTCCTTATTAGTTCCATATTCTTACAGATTTCATTTCGGAAATTAATCTATTCTATGTATGTTCGAGCCTGCGCAATACATATCTGTTTACGTAATCGGTGTTTTATATACGATCTTACAAAATTCTATACCAAATACTGCAAGATTACTTTTGACTAGTCAAAACGTAGGCAGCCCTGGTCATCCCACTCCTCTCCCTACCCACCAACCTCCCTTGGAAAACCAATGGTAGCATAGTCCACCCACCCCTTGAAAACCCCCCCACTGTCCACCCTCCATTTCCTCCCCCCGATATAAATTTGTATTATATTCAATGCCATCTATTACAAATTTTGCTCTGTCGCATTCTAGAGTCCCGAATATATTGCACCAACCCCCTGGACTTATGAGGAAATGAAGAAGTGCATGTCTTGAAAAGACCCGTGTTTTTAAATAGAAACGGCTTTTATTTATAATACAAAGATAAATATATACGAGGTTAAACAAGTTTGACCCTTCAGGCCTCTGGCAAATTAACCGTTATATTTCTTAAAATGCTGTCAGAAAGTCTGAGAATTTATGTGTATTATTAGAAATGATCATATAATTTATTAAATATAATTTTTTTAAAATCAAATATAAAAAGTTTTAAAAATGGCTCACCTTATGTTTTCTCGTCTAAACACTGAACTAAACTTACTGATAACAAAAAAAAATTATTAGCCAAATGTATTATAAACATTACTGCCACCTGACTTTTTTGTCGTTTGATATAAAAATAATTAATAAAAAAATACACAAAGTTTCATAATTTTTTCTCAAATTGAGGTCGGAACCTTTGGTTTCTTAAAGGTGTAGATTTTTATTCTGTGGTTAACTTCTATATTTGAATGTAAAGCTTCATGTTAATGAGAAAAGTTTCATGCTAATGTTGGTTAGAGATAAGAGTTTTATTTGCCTTAAAATTAATACGAATATGAATGGAAGGGGAATATAGGATAAAGATAGGAGATGTTTTCGATCGAGCCTTACACATTACTTACGCATTACTTCTGTTCGACATTTCTTATTATGAAATTGTGTACTATACTGCGCACTTGTACGGGAAATTGGGGTTTTTGTTATTAGGTTAGTTGTACATCCTGGAAAATGAAAAAAAATGGTTTAACGGTTTGTTCTGCACGGTATGTGAAGTTTAATAAAATTGGTAAGCTCAGTCAGGCCATTCATTATTCAGAATTTTAAATGAAAGGATTTGATCAAAAATTAAACATCGTGTTTGAAAGGAGTTATAGTTGTGGATTCTGTTTTTATATTCTGATATCTATTATTTATTGTGGATGATTTATGAGAAATACTGATTGACCGTTTATCTGACTTAATTAATTCAGACAACATTAGACTTGTTTCAGAGATAGACTACAGATACTAATAATATGATCATGGCCACCTTCACTAGTGATGTGACACACATAACAATAGTGATGTGACATTCCACAGCCGAGCTTTAAACAACGAAATTTTAGAAGTGTCTCGTTCTCGTGTCAACCGTGTACAAATATTGGGAGGGCGTTTGGTGTGTTGTTTTGTCGGTTGTGCAGTATTCACCTATTAATCCCAAAAGCAAACAAAACTATTTTCAAAAAGGACCACACTACATGGCCATTAAAGTATATAACAACCTTCCACGTAACATCAAACACATAACTGACATACTTAAATTTAAATCAACCCTAAAAACATTTCTTTTAAACAAATGTCACTACACCTGAAATGAATTAAATACCTCTGTTTTTATTTTTATTTTTTATTTACTGTTATTTATTTTTATTTATTTGTTAACATGTAGGATTGTTGGGTTATGTAATATGATGTGTATTTGTTGGGTTAGCTGGAAGAAATAGGATGTAACCTATAAGCTATACCTTTTGTACTCTTTTTGTGCAGTAAGTATTTTTTTTAATTTGAATTTGAAGGGATCAAACGGGTTGAATCAAAACCTCCTAGATCACAAGGCCGGGATACTGAATCATCTCAGCCTCCTAAGTTGTATGGGAACCTCTAAAATATGTATTTTTATTTATTTTTGAAAATTAACTCATAAATTTTAAGATTTATTTATTTATACTGGGTTTTACAGATGATCACACTTACGTGAGAACAATCCACTTATAAAAACTCAGTTATTGTACAATTACAAAAATCTACAATTAAATAAAGATAAAAAAAATTAAATACAGATACATACAATTAAATACAGATACATACAATTAAATACAGATACATACAATTAGAAAACAAAAACATCAAAAAATAAAAATAAAATACACAATACATAAAATACAATAAACAAGATGTTTTAATAAATAAGAATAAATTGAAAAAAAAATTAAAACGATTTTTTTTGTAAAATCCCATACAAGTTAGGAGGCTGATTTGAATGAGTGTCCCCGCCTTGTGATCTAGGAGGTTTTAGTTGAATGCGCTTATATTGAGTGCAATTTGTTTTTTTTGTAAGTCAAAGTTTTACTGTGCTGCATTCTTGGTTTCTCGGCAATATTATCAAACCCTACTCCTATACGTCTCATTCTCCTTCGGTCTGGGACATTTGTGTAGATCGTAATAATTCATACAGGCGAAACAAGGTTTTTTTAAATTCGCCTTTTTAAAAGCATTCATTTGAGTATTTGAGAATTCTGAACTCGAAATCCCTGATCTTTAAGAGAGTTTTTGAAAAACACCTTCATCCCACAGGCTGTGATGTACATTCAGAACTAAATTATTTTTTCTTTTTATATGGAACATGATTTTAGATCCGGATTTTTATTTTTAGATGTAACTTTTCTTGAAGTTTATTCTGATGGATGTGTTATTACGGGCATAATGTTTCGTAGTAATTTGATTGATTGTCAAAATTATCTTGTAATCTATCACACTGGTGGTTTTAAAAGCATTGAAACTCGAAGTTTGTTTTTAGACTTGATTAGTACTGTGACTAAACAAACTCTACTAGTGGTAGATTCTCTCAGTATCGCCCCTGTGAGAGACCACCGTTCAGAATCTAAAGGTTACTTGAAATAATGGACCGCGTTTGTTGACCATATCTACATAGCCGTTGACTTCCCAACATTAATCTTTCTCCATCTCATTCCCATTTCTACTTCCCTCAACCTCATAACATACCATATTTGAGGATATTCCCACTGGCTTCGGACAGCGCGGTATGCACAGTAATAATCTTTTTTTCCGAAATAATTCTTGTGAAAAAAGCGGCTAAATAATTGGTGTAATATTTAGAAAATTTCCACTACACGAGAGACCGACATTTTTAACTGTCTTACCGCTCGAAAACATCGTGATGCCTAGAAACGTTTAAGGCGACATAAGACTCTAATAACGGGAGTTTTCTCGACGCTCACTTTTTAACTATTTCTGATGAACGTATTGCAAAAATTTCAAATGTTTCTAGAGAGATCTCTACAAGTGTAAGTTATTTATAGTTAAGATTAATAAAAGCAGGACCTTACCATTTAAATATTTTATGTAAAACGATTTAAAATTTTTATAATCAGTTTGTCAATAAAATTACCAGTAAGCACCAGATTTTATTTTTCTAGACGATGAGTTAGTAACTTCCCGAGTGATCCCTCTAGAAACATTTGAGATTTTAGTAATACGTTCATCAAAAAAAATTAAAATAAACCTTTCGGAAATATCGATTTTCTAATCCTGCTAGGGCACAGTTGTCCGTAGGTCCGTACATTATGCCGGACCGCGCGCCGAATATTGTTTACACATGACTTCATATCGTTATATATAAAAATATATAACGATATGAATTATCGTTATTATATTAAACTCAGTAGAAACAATAAATGATCTAGGTATTATTTTTAACTCAAAACTTACATTTATTAGTCACATAACTAATATTATTAATAGAGCAATGAAGATTTTAGGATTTATTATTAGAATAACCAAACAATTTTGTAACATTGATACTATTCGCATTTTATACATAACGCTAGTGAGAAGCATTTTGGAATATAACTCTACGATTTGGGCTCCACATTACAATATCCATATTCAAGCGATTGAAAAAGTCCAGCATAGATTCCTTAGGTATATTAATTTTAAATTAGGTATTCCAAGAGAATCCGTGGACTATTATAATTTGTTATTAAACTGGACTAATCTCGTAAATTTATCAGATCGCAGAAAAAATCTGTGATTCACTCGGTCCTGGATACCCCTGATTTAATAGAACTAATACGATTTCATTGCCCTGGTCGCGCTAACAATAGACTGACTCTACCGTTCTACTATAATAACACACATACATTATCACATTATTACTCACCAATCAGTCGATTACACATTTTGGGAAATGAACATGCCAACATCGGCGACATTTATTTCTTAAAATTAGCGCAATATAAACATGAACTCAAAAATTATTTTTCCGTAATGTAACTTTATATACGCAATATGGACATGTTGAAATGAAATGATGATATTTCTCTTTGTTCTTTTTTTGTTATTTTTGGTTGTGATACACAAAATAATTGTATGTTATTTTTAAGTTTAAAACTACTATTATGTAATGATATTATTTTTCTTACTTTTACTCTATTATATGTTTATTTACAAAAGGCAGTATAGCCGTTTATGTATTTAAAATTAAAATTAAATTAAGTTCCACACTTTATTTTAGAGATTTGATAGGGCAAATTCAACCCCAGATCTGTCTAACACACCATGGCTGCGTGTCGCATATTTTTGTGCACGGCTGCTTCACTTACGTCGTCAACATTCTGGATTTATTTTTGGGTATTGTCTCGTCTTAACGTTTTACCCAGTTTTACCCACGTAGTTTCTACTTTAGTGGAAGATTGCCTCAAAATCATCAGAAACTATCGTACTTCTATTTAATTCCAATCAATTTTTAGGGAATCTTTCATCAAACATATCACGTCGCAAAGGGATTTAAATGTATCAGATACTTTTCCAACTAACTCCAATAGCGAAACTTATTCGTAATTATAAATACATTAGTACGTCGGCAAAGTTTCCAAGCTTCCCATACTACAGTAATCCCTTTCCGACCTTTAATTAAATTTGATATATTGCCCTTAGCCGTAAAATCGATTGTATTTCGGGACTGGATTCACGAATGATCCAAGTCATAGAAAAGAGAAGTTCTAGAAATGTTTTAATACAGCTAAAAAGAAGTTGAACGCAACTCCTGAAAATAAAACAAACCTTAAATTCATGGTAATTTTTTGAGTTCTGATATTGGCTACACTGAGAAAAGTCATGATCCGGTTATAAACGAAATCGCCGGCCCTTAACTAATGATTTAATAGATTTCATGACAAACTTTTAGTAAAATACGAATATATTGTCACGATGTTCATAGAAATCCTAATATTTTCGCATTTCGACACTATATATTATCAGGGCAAATGCAGTTGCATGAACACGTGTTCCGATATATCAGGAATTTACTAATCGTTTATCAGGAAGCGGCCTGCAATCCCGTTTTTAGCCGGATTACATATAATTTTCAAGATTCTTAATAAATTAGCAATACTCGTTTTTGTTCCCACATGTTTTCGTTTTTTAATGTTTTAAATCTATGATTTGACAAAATACTCATATCTCTCTAAACATGTATGTTTCTAGTTTTCTCATAAACAAAAACCAAAGTTTCCTCCGAATCATTTCTATTTGACAACTCCTAGTAGAATCCACTCTCATGCAGGGAAATGTAATATCCATAACGTAGTATCCATCATGGCCACCATCTTGAACCGGAAAAGTAACACACAAACAAATTTACAGAGAAACGAAATACCAAACGTAGAGTTAAAACAGGACTTAATATAATGTTATATTGAAATAATTTTTTACTTTTTCCCTTTTTATTTTTTATTTCTTACCGTTACCGGTTTCAGCCTATCACGGCCATCTTCAGACTGGTACAATTATTCCTTGCTATAGTATAAAAGTTCAGGAGCGCTGAATAAACGCACTAGTGCTCGCAATTCCTTGTTCTTTCGAGTAAGTTTAAAAATATTTCGAATAAAATATTTACGTTAAGCATTAATCTCTTTAATGGTACTCTCTTTGTGACCTTACAAACTTTTCATTTTCGGTAGCCTTCGATAATAAATGTCTGCGGCGGATAATATGACCTTGAAGGTCATCTGAAATCTGAATTTATAATATTTTACTCCTGGAAAATTGCTCCCTGAAGAGATCGACATCAGTCTTTGTAATTGTGTGAAGACATTATTAATACGCCTATATCCATCTCCATTTAAACTTTCATTTTCTTCTGCACCAATGACAATTATATTTAAAATTCAAAGTACCTATAAATTGTAATTTTTTTACGCGAAAGAAATGAGTAAGATTCTATGTTGAAACATTAAAACGTAGAAAACTAGGAAAATATAACTTTCTAGACTGAAGTTAATCTGTCAAGTCATCATTTAGACAGTTAATCTGCCAAGCCATTGTCAGATGAAAACTGTATAAACCTGTAACCCGAAATCTAAAGCCGGCTCTTTGTGTCTTTTCTTAAACTCATATTACCTAACAATTTGTTACTGAAATGAACCCTTTAGAATGAAATTTGATGTGATTCTCTGAAAGCTCGTTTTGTGCACATGTACGTTGACATAAATACAAAGTCGCGTTATGTTCATATTAATGGAACAAAAAAATAGCACGTTTCAGTTTCTAGATGCAAAGCGAATAACGAATCTCAGAAGAAAAGACTAGCCAATAACGATGGATGAATAGATGAGGTAGCTGTATAATAGACGGCCTATCATGGAACGGAACGCATTAGAAAGTGATAGCCATTCAAAGAATATGTGCGTACGGATGAAACAGCTAATGAACGCTCGTCGTTTCTATATGCGAGCATTTCGACAGCCGCGAGCTGAAACGAGGCACTGACGGGCGAGCATGTAGCAAAAGCCTCGTGAATAATTGTATTTATTGAAATAATAAATGTTTTTTGAGCACACACGAATGAAAGGAAACTCCGTCAGACTCGAGAATGATTTATGCACCTCTCAAAAGCACATGAAGGCATTTTTTCACAAAAAAAGCCTAGAGCGACGTGTTTTTGGCAGCTGGTGACGGGTTGTTTGGCCAACGACCTTATGTGCGATACTAAACGCAGGAAATCTCAATATGTCCACTGGACCTAGTTCAGTGAAACCACGCGTGTTGTCTCAGTAACCTATCTTTTCTTTTAATTCATCTAAACGTGTAGTTTGTTTTTGTAAAAAAACTCTTCTCTACCTTCGTGTGTTCTGTGATCCCCTTTCAGTACTGTAATTATTTACGTCTGATACGAGCTATTGTCACAAATATTATCAAATTTGAAAAGTTTGGATGGAAAATAGGGATAACGTGACGTTTTCGAACATTAATTTCGATTAGAAATGTAGTTATTGGGATTCTAATTATTACGTAATTTCGCTAACGTAATTTCTCGACCGAACGGAAAACGGGTTTGATTTGATTTATTGATGTGAAATAATAATACGAGACATTAATTGTTAGTGCGAAAACATGAAATCATTGATTAGCCAGTCGAATTCGCTGTTATTATAATAGATTTATCAATTAAATATTAAGGATATTTTGTTCCTGGAGAAACATTCGTAATAATCTTAACATGGATTTTCCAGATTGGAGCTTCAAACTAATTACTAATTATTATTATCTACTTGCTGACGTGTATCCGGCGTTGCTAGGGGACTTATGAGTTTTGAAGTTGTGGATTCTAGTACACCTATCAACAGGAGTAGGTACATTTTAAAAGTGTAAATACTTTTATTGTTTTATAATAAAATGTGTTTCACTTGATCGTGTCATATTTTCCTCGAGCATTCTCGACTTATTTAACCATTCACTTCTAAGTCGTACATTGTCCTCACACCTATTTCTTCATTCATCACGTAAGCCTCATTTTACGGCGAATAATTATTTGATTAAATAAATTAAATGAAAATACTTGGTTTTAGGTCACTTATTGATAAATTTTATTTTATTTATTTTATATTTTTATTTTAAACTTCCGATTTTATGTCCGGGTTAAATCTTCCCCATAGGAAAAACAAAACCCTTCCACACACTTTTCCACAAATGATCATCTAGTCAATCAACACTATGCAAGTGCATTATATAAGCAAAATAAATACAAAACAATACAAGAACAACACGAGCAATTCACCAGAGATCAAATGGGAAAATAATTCACCGACTCCAGATATTTTCATATCAGAGAGTTCGGCTCAGTAGAACTCCTAACAGGGCCTATAAATCCTACTGATCCCTCAACATAAATATTTAAAAAAATCTTTCGTAATCCTACATTTATTTAAAATGACTGATTTTTGAATTTTTATATAATTTTTTTGATAGATCTAATACGCCTAAATTTTTAATGAGAGAGCTAGGTATAATATTATTATTATTTTTAATAATAATTTAATAAAATTATCAATAGAGTGACCCAAAACTCATTTTTTTTCATTTAATTTATTTAAAATGTTACGTCTCAATGCTTCTTTTGAATTTTTTTATTTGATTTTATGTCTTTTCTACCATTCCCTTCATGTAATATCATTGAATCCACATTTTTTCTGTTGAAAAACTAAATTAAATCATTCTGGTGCTGAAATAAGAGTTAAGTCTTCCTCGAGCGTATCTGACTTCTTCCACCATTAACTACCTATATACCACATTGTTACTAAAATCTACATTATGTCGACTTTGATTCGAATCCGTATCTCATTCCCGTGCATAGATAGTGCGTAAAATCTTCCTCAGGCGTTCCCAACTGCTTTCACAATTTAAACTACTCTCTCTCTATACAGGGTGTATCGGCACGTACCCGACAAACTTTAACCAGCTATTCCTTAGCACATTTGGAGTAAAAAATGTTATGGGCACTTTACTGTCCAGTAACATTTTTTTTTTAATAAATAACTTCATATTTTCACCACATGTCACCAATGTTTTATCCTTTGTCAAAGTTTGAAAACCCGTCGGGCAATATTTTGTTCGAGTTTCGTTGAATAATGTACGTACGTACCTACGTTGGCGCGCTTTTACAATCACAACGAAATGGCACGGCACCATTCGTCTCATTTTTAACTATTATTATTTAGTGTGTACGAAAGAGCGAGGACACTTTTTGACACACTTTCTAAGCTGTTGAACACGAGAAACAATGCAAATGACAGTGCCGGAGTGTGGATTTTTTATTTATTTTTTGTTTTTAATGGAAAAAAAATGTTACCGGACAGCAAAGCGCCAAAGTACTTGCCGATACACCTTATTTGACATTTATTATTGTACCTCGTATTTCGGAAGGTAATTTCATCGACTCTCTTCAAAATCTCCCGAATGATATAAATAAATGTCTTTTGTTACGTATTTTACGGAAATGCTTTCAACATTCAAGGATAATTTTCTTATATCGTGATATTATACCATAACTGGGACGGAACAAGGAGCGTAATGTGTTTTCCATGAATAAAATTTACGAGACAAATTGTATTTCCGTTGTTACCTTATTTTTTTCACCAATTCGTTTCCAAATAATATTTCGCCGTGAAATTAAATCTAATTGAAGGTAGGTACTTTACTCAGAAATTAATATTGAACGTTAGAATTTGTTATTCTCGCCAAAGCATCGCTAGACAAAGCCCGTACACTGAAGTCTACACGGTATCATTGATATACCTAAGTAGCTCACGCCGCGGCAGTACGGCGGGTTCTCGCCAGCGGGGTTATTGTCATTGCTTTTACGTAAATTTGAAATGAGTACCTACTTACTCATTTTTACAAACACGTTAAATTAGCAAAGGGGTGATTTTAGTCGCGGTCGCGCTAGTTGTTTGAGTTGCATTATATTATGGAACAGCTTCAATTTTACTGCTTTGAATTTAACAAAACTTTTTAAAATGTCAGCAGATACTACGATGAAAGTAAAAAAAAATCGATAAAACTAAAAAGATAAACTTAAATTTAACTAAAATTTCAAATAATTATAAGCAATAATTTGTCATCTGAAATATCAATACAAATTGAAAATATCTCCCGAGTAAAAATAAATGTCGCCAACGGGATCTTTTTTTTTACTCGGGAAATATTTTCAATTTGTATTGATATTTCAGGCGACTAATTATTGCTTATAATTATTGGTTATCCTTTATACTACGCATAAAACCTTGTCTTATAAACATTAATTTATCATTAAAAAAAAATAATAAAAAAACTAAAACTGTATTGCGACCTCTCCCTCTTATAATCAAAGCACGCATGCAACAGAAAGAGACGTTTTATTACTTTGTACAGACTTAATACAGAGTACATTTGACAGATTTCGTTCCATCAATCATGGAGAGTATACATTGTAAAGCTTTTAAATCATTTTGCAAGTTATTAATTCTGAGAGTAAAATATAGTAATTTGTAATTATATTCAGAATCCGTGTTTTTTTGATCTACATGAATATGTTTTTTAAAAGTCTAAATATTTTTTACTCAAATTTCTTATTATCTATCATTTGATCGTAAATTTAAAATACATAATAGTAATGAAGTATATTTAGTACTAAAGAGAACCACTCCAATCTTTATTTTATTAAAAAAAATTGAAAATGCTGTTTATATACGTTACGTGCATTATTTTATTTACAAATTACATTACCTGGATATATTTATTATTAACTGTTATTTAGATTTGCGTAACATAAAGTCTGTAAATAACATTTAATATTAACGACAAGTATTTAATACATATTTTAAATATTTTTTAAAAGACAGAAACCTTCCCGGGTTACGAAAAACCTGACAATATTTGAAAATCTCTTACTACCACCAAAGTAAGCTGATGAAGGACTTAGCCAGCCGAGAAATTGATTGCACGACGCCTGGGTGGGACCCAAACGCGATGTCAACTTAGCCACTGACCGGTCATTGATTAAAACGTATTGCTTAGTATGCAGTGTTTTGTACATAATAATTATAAAAACAACATATCATTTATATAGCGCCATAAAGTAAATGATCACACGTAAATTACATCAAATCTTTTTATTAACCCTTTTAAACCTGAGTTCTTTCTGAAGAACATGAACAAAAAAATTAATATCTCTTGATTATGTCAAAGAAATCCCCCGTATTTTGCTTATCGCCTGTGAAGGATATTCCTCATATCGTCTATTTTTTGTGCTAGGTTGCAACCTTTATTCCAGCAAAAAATACTGTAAATATAATGGCTGTTTTGCTTGGCCGTCCAGTATTATTTTTAGGTTATCTTTATTTATTCGTGTTAAATTTTAACTAATATTTTAAAAAAATTAAACAATTGTTCGTGCAACATGTTTTTTTTCTCCTTGATAATACAAAAATAACCATTTGTTGCCTAAAAATAATAAAAAAATCTAAATATAAAGCAAAATAAAACATTTCACACCAAAAGTTTTCATATAATTGTTTAAGGTCAAGCATAAAATATGGTCTATATATGGAAATAAAAGTGCGCTGATGAAAGGGTTAACATGAGACACTTTTTTTTTACGATTATTTTGTATAAGATCGTTTTGTAAATGATCATTTTACCTACAACCCTGTTGTTAGAATCGCGTTAGTGAGAGTCCAACGGTCCAGTGTACATTATTATTGTTTTGCATATCGTGCGCTATTTCTGTGAAATTATCGATGGTGCACGGAAGCAATGGTGTGCGGTTATTATGTTGAATATATCGCTGCTAATTATATCTAAAGCTTGCATGTCATCACCGATGCTAACCTAACCGTACTTTTTACATCTGACATTTAGGGGGAATTATTTAAATCGGTTCCCGAAAATGATCAAAGCAAATTGTTAAATCGTTAATTTTAGTTATACATTTGCGAAATTTGACGTTGTAGCATAAAGCTACGTGTTATTTAATTTTACTTTGACTGGGTGCACACTGCAAATAGCTAGTTTTGATATGATATCACTACTATTTATTTATAAAATGGTTATATTCTCGAATTCTACACGGAAAAAACTTACCGATAAAAATGATTTCTAAATTATTAAGACTCTTCAAAATAATTCGTAATCCGGTTAAAAACGTGATTGCAGGCGGTCAACGAATGAATTGATAGGTTTCCTAATAAACTTTTATTAAATTACCATACATATAGATGGAACACGTGTTCATAAAAATCCTAACATTTTCGCATTTCTCCATTATATATTATTAAGACAAACGCAGGTACATGAACACTTGTTCCGATATATATTATTACAAATTTATCAAACAAATTTATTTCTTCGTGTACTCCTCTCCTCAATTCACCTTTCAATTATTTTTTTTAAATTTATCGATCTGAAAACTCAGTAATTAAATGTCAACATGCTGTGGAAACTGTTATATAGGTGCCAAGGTTATTGTGTTATTGGTTAGAGGTGAGGCGTATTTATCGTACCCAGGAAAAAATACCGGGTATTTTCATGCGATACTTTGTACTTGTGACAAATCTCCAAAATACCTGGTTCCAAAATACTCACAAGTATTTTATACCGCGACTAAATATTTTTAATAGGTACTTTTACCAGGTATTTTTGATAGGTATTTTGATGGGTATTTTTGATGGGTATTTTAATAGGTATTTTTAATGGGTATTTTTGATGGGTATTTTTACCCAGTAACGAAAAGTACTCGTAGGACCCACCACTAATTGGTTAACGTAATTAACAAAAAACACTGAACCGTTTTCCTGTTGTTTTATTTGTGGAACTGACGTTATTTTTTTGAAAATCTCATTATAATGATTTCCATTACATAACGGACAGTTATGTAATGGAAAGTTACAGTTGTGCGGATATTTTGCACTGATTAGAATTAAAAAAACTTCGTTTTTACATATTTTTCTCTTAAAACAAGAGCACAATAACCCCTTTTTGATACAAAAGTAGGCTACACTCTCGATATATACTCGTCTTATTTTGATAATCGAAATATTTCGTTTCGTGTTCATTTAAATGAATTAATAAATAATGTCACGTCAAGCGAATAATTCGAAGCGTTTTCGATTTTTGATCGGCATTTATTTATATCATGCCCATCACTACTGGAAACCGCTTACTGCTAATCTTAAGTGTTTAATAAGTACCTATCTGTCTTTGCACTTCAAAACTGTGTACTTAAACAATAAATTAATTCACTGCTAATTGGTGGACCCTTTAGTTGCTCGATCAACAACATCTAACTACTTCGGTATATATAACTTTCTCTAGAGTTTTCAGAAGTTACAAGAACACTAACACGAAAGCTGAGGAAGTCCCTGTTGGCTTAATTGAATTAAATTATTGCATTTTACACATCGATCTAGATAAATTATAGTAAATAACAGTTATTTTATGCAAATCTTACTGTCCGGGTACCAGTGTTAGTGGGACTATGGCACCCCCGATATCTAAGAACGGGTGCACGTTTTTTCGTACGGTTTGTAATTTTAATATAAACCATTCGTTTTGATTTTCGTGTAAGTGAAACGTCATTTTCATTCTCATTTTTTTTTTGATAAACTTATCTTATGATTAAAACTTCAGAGAGGCATTTTGAACACTTTTTTGGTTATTTTATTGCAAAACATATAAAGGAAACTTTTCCATTACAGAAGTTATTTATTTTACCAGCTGCAAGATGAAAATAAATGGAGTTAGGTTCTTACGAAGCCCGACCGCAAATTAAACGTGTAGGTAACTGGAGTCGCAATATCGAAAGCGAATCAGTCGACTGTAATCAATATTTGGCACAACTATTTGGGTAGCTGTGGTTAACAGTTAGAATTGGAGATGATTCTAAGTTATCGGTCTTTTCGATCGATATTCGACTCAAGGGACAATGCTTAGTCATCACTGTGCTTCCGTAATAGACTCGAATTAAACGCACTGAAGGGACTTGCTCTCTGCACCGGTTTTCTTAAAAGACTATATGTTATTATGATACAATCTAGTGTGATGAATACGCGTTTGAGTGGAGGATTCCGTATTTTTGAATGGTTTCAATAATATATTTCTGGCATTTGTTGTGCAATTGGTATATCAAAACTATTGAAAATTTCAATCGAAGGCGTTCTTATGAACAGTGGCGGCTCGTGACTCTTGAGTATCGTAGAATGCTAAGTTGTTGTTTAATCCAAAACGGTTTTTTTCATATTTTCGAATACTACCATTTTTTATAGTATTAGCACTCTAGTACACCCAAACGTCACGAGTCGCCACTGCTTATAGGTACTTTCAGTATGATCTTTATTCCTTTTTGAATTGTATTCTGGTTATGTATGTACATTTTTAAACTTTTTTCATGTCCTTCTTTGTTTACCAGACGGCCTCCGTTGTCGAGCGGTAAGGCTCTCGACTAGCAAGCTGGAGGTCGCGGGTTCAAATCCCGACGTGCGCAAGTAAATTATTTTGATTAATTTATGTTATTTTACAAATTACTCGTATAAAATAATATATAGTATGTTTGCGGCACGTTCCAGAGTGGAATACACGCAGCATCTATTAGGTGTAAGACCACTATTCAGCAACGAAACGTTGCTTTAAATGGCTTTTGCCGTGTTTGGTGACCAAATCTGAATTGTAATGTACATCCCCATCTTCCTTTACCCCATCTCCTTCCTTACCTTCTACTATCTTCAGTCCCACAACGTACCCCAATTAGAGATGCCGTAACCTCACTGGCTCCTGACAGTTGGGACTCTTATACGATTTCATATAATTAAATAAGGTTAAGATTTGCTTGACCAAATTCATATACCGTTTTGAAAAAACATTTTTTTTTTAAATTTATGTAAGGCACTATTTACCAACTGAGCGTATTGAAAATAACAAAATCATTATTGTGAAATGCATTAGTTCTGCTGACAATGATTGGTATCCCGCCTCCACCGAAGCTTCATGCGGAACTAATAATTATTGGTAACACGCTGGTCGGCTAATAATAACCTTTATTTTAGTATCGTCATTACTAGCGCCATTTTACTGCACGAACGGCGCCTTGTCATCATTATATTGTGTTTAATAATAATATTCGTTTATTATCTGGCGAATTTTATCGACTTTACCGACTATTATTATCGAATTTCTTTCTTGAGCGGAAAATCGATTTTACTAGCCTAGAAGTCGAAATGTCTTATGTAAATTTTCTTTCAAATCGGTATTGTTATTTTTTGTTTTGTTTTGAAATTACCTCCATACAGGAGGCCCTGAGGGCCTGTGTCATATTTGGGGATCTGGGAAGAAAAAAGGTTGGATAGAAATCTTAGGGTCAGTGTGTTCAGGAGTGACAAATGTTTGAATTCATCTCTCCCACTGCGGTGTAGGGCGATGGGTTGAGAAAGTCCTGCTGAAGAGGTCAAAAGGTCTCCCTCAACCAGTCTCCAAATCCGGCATCCGCCACCAAGACCTAGACAATCCTCACCCCATGAATCTGGGCACCCCTGCTAAGTCACCAAACTTAGCGAGCTACTTGTTGTGACATATGGAAGAGGTGTTGGCTATCCCATGAATGGTTCCCCGGGCGGCGGTACTCAAACCCGTCTCCCAAAATGAAGGAATTCATTAAATTTCCAGGAATTATCAGTTCATTGGGTAAAACAGTAAAATAGATCACGAGTTAAACATTTACGGCCTTACATGGTGTAATTTTACACAACTGATAAAAAAACATTAATGTAGGGTAAACGGTCGTTTATCAGTTGTTGTGTAAAATTTAAAACACGTTTATTAGTAATGGGGTCAAATTTTAAACCATGAGTGTCCAACCTTTGTTATCTCTAAAACGTATTGAGTGAGGATTAACTAATTTGGTCCGCCCGTCAAAATATGCCTAATATAGCCCTCTGACCCAAATGTGTAGACTGTATAATAAGATTGAGTGTGCTGAAGTAGATATTTTTGACGAAAATTTGCATGGATTCAGAAAAAAAATTCTGCTATTGTTAAATAATATGTTGCACTGATTATATTATGTATAACTTGCGTCTCTTACTTTTCTGTAATATTTGTATTTCATATTTAATTTTAATTTAGAATTTTTATTTTTATTTATTTTCTATTTTAATCTTTATTTAGGTATATGAGAATTAATGTGTCTTTGTATGTTAACTGAGTTTTTATAACTGGATTGTTCTCACGTAAGTGAGATCGTCTGTAAAAACCCAGTATAAATAAATATATATATATATATATATATATATATAAAACCTATTTAGTTAATGTGCACAAATAATGTGTACTTAAATGCAATAGTTTTGTTTTAAAAAATTTATTTTCTTTTCTTTTCTTTTCCATCTATGAACGCGTGAATTATATCGTAAGTTAAGTTTACCCTTAAATTTTGAAGTTTGTAACTTTAAATGATTTATCAGAATATAATGTGTATATTAACATAACTAGCCCATATGTTACCATTGTAAATATAAAATACTATTTTAAGTTAAATATCATATAAAACATTGTCAAAGTACAAAAAAAGTGATTATTTTTTTCTTTTTGATGTGAATCGAGTCACAAAGAAAATCGATAAAAATCACAAGATAAAATCAAAAGTTTTTGTCGTAAACTTAACGATTTTACTTTCCATGTTACCGCGGGTTAGATACGCCCGAGATAAACAGACAACCAGTAACTAGATAACTTTTACCCTGTTAAAGTGGATTCAATCTTTCCCAGATTTGTCTTGATATAACTTAACGAAATCAAATAAACCTGAATATTTTTTTTCCCAGAAGGAGAGCTTTTCTTTATTTAGACTGCTGAGATTTCGCGTAAACTTTTTTCACAAACCCATTTAAAGTTAATTTCTCCTTAACGTTCATCTTAAACTTGCTTAAATGACAAAAAAACATTCCCCTCCGACGAGCTAATTAACATTTCTGTGATATCTTCATTTAACCCTTTCGTAACCTGCGTACAATATTTGAAGAAAAAAAAAGATTTTCCGAATTATTTCCTCTAATTGCAATACTGACTTTGATTGCTATTTTTTCACTGTATTCTAGCAACTCGTTCATGCGGTTGTCTTATTTATAATATGATATATGGTGACATTCGTGATTAACCTCGATTTCCGCAAACATATTTTTTTTGTGTGTATTTTTAAAAGTTTTTATTGTGTAACTAGCGGACACCCATGATAAATCACGGGATATTATATTTCCAATTTTGAAAAAGACAAACATTAAAATATTTCGGTTAAGATATTAAATTATATATAGGTACCTTTTCGCTTATTTGAATTTGTAAAAAAAATATACTTAAATTCAAAGCAAATCTGAGTTATGAATTTTATTGAACCGGAGTTGCAGACATATAAACGAAATTATTTTTATTTTTTATTTTTATGTAATTTTTTTAATTATTAAAATGTCGTATTTTTTATACCAATGCTATGTATGATTTAATATATTGAAACATATCCTTTGAGACCTAAAGATCTTTCAAATGAAGGAAGCAATAACTTATGAATAGTTCTACGAGGTGTTATCAAATATGAAATAATACTTTTTAACACTGCCAGTTTTAATTCAGATATGAAAGGGTTAAAATCGCTGGCCCAAGATGCTTTTTGAAATTAGGAGACATTTTATCGCCACTTTCCTGAAAGCTTCGTGGCTTGTTTATTGCACAAGTTTTTATTGTTATTTTTCAGGTGAAAATAACTCTGCGAAACGCCGTGACTATCGCAGTAAATGGATGGCGCTTTCACTTTTGTAAACTTGTCCCATGAAATAAATGACGCCTGATGGAAGAAAATAAAGGATAGTTTTCCGCAAATTAATGCCACCCTGGTTTTTTTTCAGATATGTAACCTCTGACTTGTTAAGTGTTGCTGCTGGTTGGTGCTATTAGATGATTTTTTTAATGTTATGAGGTGTTAATTTGCTTTTTAAAATATGCTAGACTATTTGCACATATATCTATGTAGTTAAATTCAATAGAATGGTACAGACGACGCATTTGAGTCAATGGATTGAATTACGCAATATTGTTCTTAAATAATTCTAGATGGAATATATTCTGACTCCTTAGATTAAGTCTATTAGGAAATTTAATAAGAATATTGCTCAAACAATGAGTTGTTTCAAGCTTGTCATGAATAATTTTGTGACATATTAAGTCAGCAAATTGTCTTCTTTTATCCAGGGTCGTAGAGTTAAAGTATTGGAGTCGTTCCTCGTAAGACTGGAGTACGGCATTTAGTCCGAGTTTAAATGATAGCAATCTTAGACTTTTTTTTGTACAGATTCAATAGTTTTAGAATATTTCAAGTAGTGTGGGTTCCAGATAACACTACCATATTCCAATTTGCTTCTGACCAATGAGTGGTACAAGGTTACAATGGATTGGGGATTTTTGAATGGTTTCGATGTTATATGTATAAATCCCATCATTTTCAAGGATTTACTCGTGATATCACTGTATATGTGATATCTTTAGAGCACAGGCGTCAGGTAGGTATGCTGTCCTTGTTCTATCGGTATTACAATGGAAGATGCTCTGAGGAACTAGCGTCATTGATCCCTTCGGCACCGGTGCGTAGTCGGGATACACGCCAAACGCGCGCCCAACATTTGTACACAGTTGACACTTGTCACATGAGAACGGGTCGCTTCTACGATTCTTTCTTAAGTTCAACAGCTCGGCTGTGGAACGAACTGCCGGCCTCTGTGTTTCCTCCCTCCTACAACATGGGACTCTTCAAGACCCATGTTCACTCCTTCCTCTCTACAAAAAGACCCTCCACACAGCATCCCCAAAGATGACATAGGCCCTGAGGGAAATTATTTTCTTCAGGGCCTCCTGTGTTGAGTTAATATAAAAAAAAATATATGTACATCAAACTTTAATTTTGAATCAAGAGAATTCGAATGATTCTTAGATCTCTAATAAGGACGGGTTGTTTCGGAGTATTTGAACAATTCATCAAATTTCAACGTTCATTTTCAAGTTCCGTGAAAGATTTTTTCAAGTTCTGTTTTTATTTCAGTTTTGTCAGGCAACTAGCCTATAATGATATAATAACAGAACTTGAATTGGACTTTCACAGATCCCAGAAATGAATGTTGAAATTTGATGAAATTGTTCAAATACTCCGAAACAACCCGTCCTAATAGTTGTGACTGCATTCAATCGAACATTATTAAAGAAATATGCAGGATCCTTTCGTCTTCTGTTACGAGTGAAGGTTACGATGTAACATTTATCAATATTTAGAAACATATCATTTTGACTATGTAGTGTTTAAAGATCTTCTTAAGTATAACTTGATCAGAATCGGTCATAAAATATAACACATTATAATGTGAAATGCTTAAGTCATAAGCTTAACGACTTTGCGTGCCCTTTTACTTCTTATCTTGAAGTCCAAGACCGCAGATTGAACACGCCTGGCGTAGACAAACTATTTTTACATCTTTTTTGCCATAAAAACTATTGGTGTCTTTTCTAAAACTTTGCTCCCAACTTGGGGTATGTTGTGAGGCTGATAGTGGTGGGGAGGGGAAGGAGATGGTGAAGAGGAAGGTTGGGGAGTAAATGTTCTATAAATATAAATGTTAAAAATAAAAATAATTTCTCCCTGATAACTTAAAAACCGAAACCCAGCTCCATACTTTAAAAACACAAATAATGCTACGGATCCTTACAAGTGCCATACATTTCAATTATAATACCCATTCATTCTACAATCTAATATTTATTTATTTATTTATTATTGGATAATTTGTATAGCGCCGGTTTTGTGAGATATCACCTCAGGGGCGCTTTACAGTCGATGCAGGTATTACAGAAAATATAAATATTACAAAAATAGAGTGAAGTTAAGTTAAGTAAAATGAAGTAAAGGAACAGGTGACACGAAGATAGAAGATGGAGACTCTGCAGCAAGAATCCCAGGTGGTGAAGAAACTGGTCCAGCTGCTGCCGAGGTTCGTCATCCGTCCAGGTATGTGTCTGCTGCTAATAAAGCGCTGACACACTATCCTTTCACAGATACCAGACCTTGGCAGCACCGCTGTGACGTTCTACGAAGATAGAAGATGGAGACTCTGCAGCAAGAATCCTAAGTGGTGAAGGAACTGGACCAGCTGCTGCAGTAAGAGAGTCCACCGCGTCCAACAACAGCGTCCAGGTATGTATCTGCTGCTAATAAAGCGCTGACACCTCACATAGATAAGAGACCCTGGCAGCACCGCTGTGACGTTTGGCAAGTCCATCATTTATCTCCATGTAATCCTGTTCCTGGTAATTGTTGAAGTGGTGCATTCTGTCCGCAATAAAAAGCGACGGTTGGGTAATAAATTACCCTGGGCTTAGTAAAAAACTTGCCAGTGTCCAATTTACCGGTCGCCGTTCGTTTCGAAAGTCCAATATTTTTGAGCAAATTTCAGAATATTCACTTTAAAACACTGCACTCAAATCACATATTATAAAGTTCTAATAATTATTAAGTTTATTTTTATTTAAGTTCAAATGTTGATTGATTGATTTTAAAAATAATTTCAAAGGAATGTTGCCTCATTTCCCTTGAAAATACTAAAAAAACACAAAGCGGTTGGAGGAAGCGTTAGGACGCGTCCTGCTGCCACGAAGGGCGCTACAATAATGATTAGGTAACCATCCTTCATACCACATTCCTTATCCAATTTTCTTAATTATCACATCAAATATTTAAAACAAAATCTGAATTGTGTAATTAAATAATAATTATTAAATTCATATTATACAAATTTTCAATATGTAAACATCACCTGCCATACAACAGGGATCCCAATCATGGCAGGTGTAATAATACTGAAAAATGTATCTACTGTACAAAAAAACATGTTTTAAAAATTAACTCTCGATTTACTTCTGTAGTTTGCGTAAATGTATTTATTTATTTTATATATATAAATTACAAACAATACAAAACAAAATGAACCTTTGTCTGTCCAACTGGGAAGGATTCCCGTTTCAGGACAGCCAAATTGTGTATTTAGTACATAATATTCTTAAAATGGAATGGCGATGCTGTCAAAACAAATTTTGAGAACATTGTTGATTGCATTCGAAATGACAGGATGGTTTCTTTATCCTTGAAAGAATCGCAAAGATGTAATTTATTACCAGGGTCAATTTGGATAACATTAGTAATTGCATTCAGAATAGATGATTGTTTTCTTTCGGGACATCACAAGTCTGAGATTCTTTCCAGGGCATTTAAGGGTTAGGTTAGGTTAAATGTTCTTCAGATATGTTTGGTTTAAAATAAAGATTTAAAAAATATATTTTTTCTACTATTATTAACTTTGTCTAAAACTAGCTTCCTGTAAAGACCAGTGCACACAGATCACAGTCCCAACGAAATAATAATATCTCAAGTAGCACAAGTAGCGTCTTTGAAACAGTTAACAATGCTCAGCCGCGCAACTTACCTAGTTTTCCGACCGAGAGAACAGATGCTGCCGCATCTCTTTGTGGACCTCCGGTCACTTTGAAGAGTTCCGCCCAGAGAGAGAACTGTCGACATTTGACTCTGAATGTCAATAGACAGCGGTAGTTGGTGGAAATTTTGAATGGACAATGAAAGTTTAAAATTTACTCCTTGGTACAAGCAGCTTGTTAGTTAATAATTTGTATGCGGGGGTAAATAGAATCATATAAATAAGTCGTCTCAACATATAAAATAATATTTTTTGTTTTTAATGAGTTTTTATTATTCACAATGTACATTTGTTACGTATAAATTTTTTTATAAAATTAGCGACCGGTTTCGACACGTCCGTGTCATTAACTAGCTATTTTAAAACTTTTAAAACTTTTAAAATAGCTAGTTAATGACACGGACGTGTCGAAACCGGTCGCTAATTTTATAAAAAAATTTATACGTAACAATTTTTTTTTTTTTTTTTTTTTTTATAGTGAATACCTCACAAGAGTCCCAACTGCTCCCATCTGGAGCCAGTGAGACTATGGCATCCCCTGGCTATTCAGATCTAGTCACTAAACACGGCTAAAGCCATTTGGAGCAACGTTTCAATTCTGAATGGTGGTCTTACACCAGGGCGATACTGGTAGTATCTTCCACTCTGGAACGTGCCGCAAATATACTATATATTATTTTAATTAATTAATTGTGAAATAACACTAATTAATCAAATAAAATTTATTTGCGCACGCCGGGTTCGAACCCGCGACCTTCGGAATGGCAGTCCAATGCGTTGTGTACATTATGTACATTGTGAATAATAAAAACTCATTAAAAACAAAAAATGTCTAGAAATTGTTACATAGTGAATGCCAAAGAAATACAAAAAATTATAAAATAATATATAGGTAGTATGTTTTCGGTACGTTCCAGAGTGAAAGATACTCTCAGTATCGCCCTTGTGCAAGACCACCATTCAGAATTGAAACGTTGCTTGAAATGGCTTTGGCCGTGTTTTCTGACTAGATCTGAATAGCCAGGTAATTCTCTACCTTCCTCTTCACTACCTTCAGCCTCAGAACATACCCCAATTTTCAGTCACACTGGCTCCAGACGGTTGGGAGCAGTTGGAACTCTTGTGAGGTTTCACATAAAAAAAACACTTAGTATCAATAATGCAGAACTTAATAATAATTTTATTAAATTTGATTTAAATTAAATTAAATCTACGAATTAAACTTAACAATTTTTATTTATATCGAAATGAAGTTGTCTCCTATTTTTATTTTTGTTTTGATGAGCATATGTTATATTAAAAGAGTTAATAACCACAGTAAAATTAGTTTTCGATATATAAATAAATTATCGACTTTTATAGTGAACATTCAATGTCCTGTGACGTCTAAGCATTACGATTCATAATTCGCATGGCAGTGTGCAGTCCCGCCACCCATGTCCCGTGACGTCTAAGCAGTAAAATTAATAATTCGCAAGGCAGTGTGCAGTCCCGCCGCCCATGTCCCGTGACGTCTAAGCATTACGATTCATAATTCGCATGGCAGTGTGCAGTCCCGCCGCCCATGTCCCGTGACGTCTAAGCAGTACGATTCATAATTCGCATGGCAGTGTGCAGTCCCGCCGCCCATGTCCCGTGACGTCTAAGCAGTACAATTCATAATTCGCATGACAGTGTGCAGTCCCGCCGCCCATGTCCCGTGACGTCTAAGCAGTACAATTAATAATTCGCAAGGCAGTGTGCAGTCCCGCCGCCCATTTCCCGTTACGTCAAATGCTTTTCGGTCTGAATAAGGTGTTTTCTCAGCATTCTCTAAATAATATGATTTTGTTGAACGAGACAACCTCATTGTAAAACTGGAATCATTAGTTTTTTAATTTGAGGAAAATAATTTCCATCACGATCTATGTCATCTTTTGGGATGATGCGGTCACACATATACGAACATCCGGACATTCAGACAGCAGACTGTAATGCGAGCATCTCATATTACAGTTATGGTATATCTAGGGAAATATATGGTATATCTTAGGGCAATATAAAAAGCACAGAATCTAGTGAAATTAAAAAAAAATTGTAGTCAAAATCTCAAGTCGTGCTTGGCGAGCCAATCCGTTGCGTGCATTCACACACGAATCGGCTCGTGACGGACGGACTGATGGACCGATCCGATCTGTCCGTCGCAGTAATACACAGGCGGATTTGTTCGTCGAGCAGATCCGTGTGTGAATTTTGCGCATTATATACGTATATGTGTCGTACTATATCTCCTCAAAACGACGTCAGTAGATGTTGTGTCTGTGAATGCGTTAAAGGATATTTTGAGGAAATCGTTGGATAGAGAAGAAAATATGAAAAATCTTACTAAACGAGATAAGGAATAGAATTTTTAATGCAAAAGGTGCGTTATCAATCTCCCCTTAAACGAATTATATGATTTTTAGGCTTAAATAATTTTTGAATATGGCCTAAATACGATAAAATTGCATAATGTTTCAAAAGATAACGATATAAACTATTTTTTTTTGTATTTTTCTTGATTGTATTTGTTTGACCCGTTTTATTACCCTTCCAACCTGTTTCAATCTCCAATCCAAATATGGCCAAAGAGACAACCTTCAAACACCCCACTTTCCCTGGGCACGGCCAATCATAATTCTGTGATGAGTTATGATGAAAAAATAACCTCATTTCCGCCCCATCAATGGTTTTATGGGGCCTCGGAGATGGCGCGGCACTTGTACAGGGGGGTTGGCACTTGTTGCCAAATAAAACATACTAAAATATGGAGTATTTCGGGATTTAAAACCATTTCAAACCGACTTTTTTTTACTCCAAAAATAATTGCTCTGTTACAACCAGAGAGGAAAGGGTTTATTTTTAAAACAAGCGGTTATCTGGTCTTTGCCAGCCATGTTATTATCTAACTTTTTATTATTATCATTACTATCCCGGAGCCAAGTGGGGGAGTAAGTAGTACCCAAAATTACTATCCTCCTTATTATAAGCTTAAATACTTGACATATTTTTTTTTTTTTTTTTTTGTAATTATTTTTTATTTTTAATAATATGTTTACATGGTACATAATTCATTTTACATCTTGGTTCTTTTTACTACTCTTCCATTGAAAGCATTTGCTTGTGTATGGAAGGGGAGTGTACATAAATGTTGTTGTTAGTTAGTACTTAAATAATTCATTGTACATAAATGTATGTTTGCTGTAGTATTTTTTTTTTATAGTAGTGAAGGATAATATATTAATATAATAAATTTTAAAAAAGAAAGAAAGTTATGGAAAACTAAGGATATTTGTGAGCTTAATTAAGTGACAGTAGTTTTTTTTTCAGAATATTTTTAAAGTGTCTCTTGACAGAGAGCAGTATTTGGGTTTTATCATTAATGCTTCTGATTTCTTCTGGTAGACGATTGAAAAAGGTTCTTCCCTGGTAAGTATAATGATGTTGTGCAAAAGACGTATTTAGTTTTGGGCATAGAAAAACATGTCTAAGTCGCGTTCTGTTTTCATTTAAAAATTGATATTTATCTTTTTCTTTTATAATTTGGATTAGTGAGTTTTTAATATATAGGTCTTTAAATGTAGGTACTTGAAATTCTTCAAACAGGCGTTCTGTTGGGTAGTCAAAGGGTTTTTTTAATATAATTTTAATAATCGTTCTTTGTATAATTTCAATTGGAAGAAGGTTACATTTATACGCGGATCCCCAACTAATAATAGCGTATTGTAAAGTGGATTGAACTAAGGCATAGTAAATTATATATAGATTTTTTATCGACAGAAAGTTTCTAATTCTTAAAAATATATATATTAATTTTCTAATTTTGTTTACTACTTGACATATTTGTTCCTTCCATTTCAGATTTTTATCAATAATTACTCCTAGATATTTAATTTTATTTGTTGTTTTTAGTACTGTACAGTTTGATTTGCAATAGTTTTGGCTGTGAATTTTAGTATTATTATGTATGACAATGTTAAAATTTTTAGGAGTATCATTTGTATGGATTAATTTTATAAATTATTATAAATAAATAATTTTATATAATTTTAGTATTTTACGTATTTCTGCGCAAACACAAGTTACCATTAATAATTGGGATTTCTATAGTTTAAAAGCCCATACGAGAGAAAAAATTCATGGGGTCGTCGAAAGACCCACTTGATCTGTCAAGAGTTGAATAAACTGGTATTAGCACCGGCATCTTTATTGATACAGGCCGTGCTGTAGAAAATGAACTGACAAGTAGAGAGACCTATTTTTACGGGGTTGTCGGAAGACCCACTTGGTTACAGACGCTTCGCTTGGCATCTTGTCCTGTCAAGAGTTAAATAAACTGGTATTAGCACCGCCATCTTTATTGATACAGGCCGTGCTGTAGAAAATAACCTGACAAGTAAATAGACCTTTTTTTGGACTTCCACTTGGTCTAGCCAAAACCTCCTAGATCACAAGGCCTGAATCAAATCTGCTTCCTAATTTGTATGGGAACCTTAAAAAATGTATTTTTAATTAATTAAAACATCTTAAGATGTTTTAATATATGAATAAATCGCATACAAGTTAGGAGGCTGCTTTGAATTAGTGTCCCGGCCTTGTGATCAATGAGGTTTTGGTCTAGCAGGGTTTGTTACTAATCCCTGCTACTAACCTATACTAACTATTCTACTACGAGTATATGTATAAACCCAGTGCAAAAGTCTGAAAACAGGTCTCTCTAACTATATTTTCTATAGCACGGCATGTACAGGGTTTTCCAATAAGAGGTGTTATTTTGATATTCAATAGTAAAAGATCAATGGTTTCGTTGCTTGTGTGGCACGTAGCGCCGTCTTGTTGAAAGTAAACGTTGTCCAGATCAATACCATCCAATTCCGGCCATAAAAATCATTAATCATCTCTCAATAGCGCAATCCATTCACCGTAACTGTTGCTCCAGCCTCATTTTCGAAAAGGTAAGGTCCAATGACTCCGCCGGACCATAAACCGCACAGTCACACGTTGAGGATAGAGAGGCTTTTCAACAATGACTCTTGGGTTTTCCGAGCCCCAGATGCGACAATTTTGCTTATTGACGAAGCCACCAAGTGGAAATGGGCCTCATCACTCAAGATGATTCGCATTCGATTCACTCAAGTGATTTTTAATAATTTCAATGCGTTGTTGAAGCGTGTATCGTTCCATTTTTATTAATGGCGTAGTTTCTACTTGTCAAATGTCAAAAAATGACAGCTCCAAAAGTAACATCTACCGAAATAGCGGGCTATTCAAAATAACACCTCTTATTGGAAAACCCTGTATTAGTAAAAGATGGCGGTAGTATTAGGCATTTAAAATTTATATTCGACACATTGTACAATGTAAAGACAGGGGAACTGCATTGCTACCTGGTTGGGCAACGTTGCGAGGCGGGTTGAGGCAGGAGCTGTCGAAGTGATTTATTAATGCGGGCCTTTAAGAGGCCCGCATTACACGAAGAAGGAAAACCAAATGCTAGTAGCTCGTTCCACACCCGAGCCGACTTACACATAAGAGAGTCAAAGAAACGACCTGTTCTCATGAAGCAAACACACTATGAATGCAAGGCGGCGACTGGCCCGTACTAATAAGCTTGTTTTAAATTTAACACAATTGATAAACAACCATTTTTTATGTTAAAAAGTTGTTAATCAGTTGTGTAAAATTTAAAGCACGTTTTTTAATAAGGCCCATAATGTTTTAGCCCCCTTAGCTTGCTTAGAACGTTTGCATGGCCCAACAATCCTCTTGGTTTAACTAGCCCCCACCAAACCTATCTTATTTTTATTTCTTTAATGATAAACTAATATTTATAAGACAAGGTTTTTATGCATAGCACAAAGGATAACAAATTAAGTATAAGCATTAATTACTCGCCCGAAGTTTATTTTTACTTGGGAGATATTTTCAATTTGTATGAATATTTCGGGCGACTAATTAATGCTTATAATAATTTGTTACCTATTTTTATTTTCGATAAAAATATTTTCTGTTTACAGATCAATAAATTGGCTGGTCGTTTATTTTTCTACATTTTCGCCTCAATTACCAATCACCCTATTCCAAGGGTTTATTTACGGCTGTTTCAATCTATATTGAAATTATTGCGCAGTTTACGTCTCGTGTGTCCAAAGCATTTTGTCAACCGGCGTCTCTTAATTGGGTTTTCCTTTGGTTTATCGGGAGCTTCATGTAGTGTTTTTTTTAATATTATACATATCTGATTCGGCTGGCTTTCTGGGATAAGATGAGATTATTTTTCTGACTTTAAAACAATTATTACCTACCCGAGAAGGTGTTTTCATGTGACTTATATTTAGTGTTTTAATTTTATAACTTATTTTTTTACCAATTTAAAAGTTACTGTTTCATAACCATTTGCAATTTCTGAAACTTTTTATTTATTTCACATAAAAGCTAGCCATTTACAAATTACATTGAAATATGTTATTGTATTTTCGTATAGAAGAACATAGAAAACATAAGAATAATTTAAAAATAAACAACTCCTCTAGGTACTTACACGTGAACAGGTAGACCTCACATCCAAAAAAGTATGTTTATAATGTTCTCTTTTTATCAAAACCAACTTACTTACAACATTTGTAAGTTAGTACCTAAATACCCTCCCACTTTTTTTTATTTCAAACAAGGAATTATATAATTTGTCCAATCAAATGTCACCATCATAATGGAAATTCTTTTTACAAACTTTATTCAGACCGGTTATTGATTATTCCCGTTTGGAAGCTCTTAATAAGAAATACTATCAAGCAATCAGGCGGGATATAAATGTATTATCCAACAAGACCACCATCTTGAACCGGAACCGGAACGTAACAAACAAATTTACATACAGATAAAATGCCAAATGGTCGAGCTAAAACAAGACTTTACTACCTTCAATCAATGAAAGTAGTATGTCTGGATTTCCAAGAAAAATGTAACCGAGTGAGATTTTTTAAAAACTCTTTCTAAATTTGTTTTCTTATTGTGAACGTATGTAATATGGGTCCAGTCTGTTTTTTTACTGCAAATTTTCTAGCTCTACAGCTGCTAGTACCCGAGTTTGGGAGCAGGCTTCATAGGTTCAATTCCACTGTTAGCCAAGTCGTCATTTTTCTGCTTATATCGATGTTAATAATAGATTTTCTCATATGACCGAGAATTTTTGTCTTTCTTTTTTAATATTAAATTACTACATATGACGTGGACAATCGAATAAAGTTAACCTAGAATTTTTTTTCGGAAATAGCCACTCATCGTTTAAGAGCTTTTTCTACTTCAAATCAAACAGATTTTATCTTTAAAGTTAACATTTGTGGTGACTGTACCGGCAAACATCTTTTGCTTAAATTAAATCAATCATTCAAAGTATTAATTTGAAGAATACAATTATTTTACTCATATTTTATTTTCAATTTTCTAAGGAGATTTTCTCACAGCCAAGACAACAATTTCAATTAACATCCTGGACAATGGGCAATGCAATGTTATCTATACAGTACTATATATGTACTAGCACGTTTGCTTACAGATATCGTACAGGAGGTGCGAACGTTCGTTGTACATGTAAGTACATGTATGTACTATGTTCATAATACACGATGTTTGGTGGCGTATTGTGCCGTGGGTGTTTTGTATGAATCCAGGCTATGCGGGGTAGTTAAATCAATGCCGTTTTCAGGCCATGACGGTTGCTTTGCATTGTTTAAAAGCTTTTTAATGATGATTGTCTGCAATAGAATGATTACATTTATTTCTAGTTATATAGTGCAAATGCAGCCCCTATCCGACATTATTATTTCTTTATACCCATAGAAATTGGAGGGGTTGCATGACCCACTTTCTGTCTGATTCACATGTCGTATAATTAAAACTAGTTCTTCAAAATCGTTTTCAGAGACACGGATGAAATTGAAAATTCAAACCGGTCTTCAATTTTTAATGTGAATACCGCAAAAGAGTCCCAACCGCTCTCAACTATCAGGCTGAAGGTAGTGGCGAGGGAAAGGAAATGAGGAAGAGAATAACCCGCGACCTTCGGATTGCTAGTCGAGAGCCTTACCCTTCGACCACGGAGGCCGTCAAGCTGATGCAGTATCTACAATCTTATCGCAAAACTATAAGCACATCTTCCTTATCGGAACTCATATGAACTTTTTTGACGTCTATGTAATTATTTAACTAGACGTCAAAGGGTGCGACTACACCCAGGCTACTGTACACAGACCACCACCCAAAATGTTTGTGGCCACGCCCATCGGAGGAAATGGAATGTGGACGAAAACAAATAATGTTTGCTTCGATGTTTTTGGTAATGTTTGTGGAAATTGTCGCTGGGGACTAGCCTTTACAAAAGCAAATTTGTTTATCAGTTTAAATTTCTAATATTTTGTTTCGTTAACAATATTATATTATATAATCTGTAACATACTTTTTTATGTTCATATTTGCCTTATAATTTAATTTTTGTTTTAATGTTAATTTTTGTTATTTAATCCAGGCAGGTATCAATACCCTTTTCTCTTTTTTGTATTTTTTTTGTACCTACGTGAATTACGTTGATTCATTTTGTTAGTTAGTTTCTTATTTTTTATATTATATTGATGCCATGCAAAACCGTCAAATAAATACGTGGAGTAAAACATTATTATTCTTATTATGTTAATTTGAATGCACCACGTAATGTAATTAATTTATACTTGTTTTATGTAAAAGACCGACGGGCGTAAATACATAAATTGATTACATCCACTACACAAGTAATGGTTTGTTTACCTGTAACCAAAGTAGCTAGTAAAATTATACAGAAACCGAACAATTTGTGGATTTTATATACCATCTGCTCGAACACGTTTAAATTAGAAATCCTTATAAATTCGCCTTCCATTATTTTACAAAGTACTCGCGCTTGGCAGTTTGCATTAAGTGTTCGAATATAATAATAAGGTTGTTGGCACACCTGCGCCAAAAAGGGTAGCTTATCAGGATAAAACGTCAAAAAACTGGCTGCTCACTCAGCCTGACGGTGCGGTGGGGGATGATTGATGATTTAGTTTTTGGGATTTTTGCTCTGTGCTGTATGAAGTAATATATGCCGTTATTGCTGTAGTGTAGTGTAGACGTGTGGGCGTTTGCTCGTCCTCTTAATTTAGCAGATAGGATAATCATACGATAATTAATGTGGCTTTGCAGTTTGCTTTAAGACTGTTATTAGTCGCATTATTGTTACATTAATCATATGTTGTTAGCTCAAGGTTTTAATTATGTGATAGGTACACATTTTTCTTACCTGAAAGCTCTAGAGCCATTCGCTAGGCAGTAGTATCGTATTGGAATAATTGGTTTACTGAATTTAATGGAGGTAGGAAAAAACAACCCCTAGATTGGGCAAAATGAGCAAATTTTGTAAAATATTAACTACGTGGTGGTGCTGCTAGATCTTTGGAAATAGGTTCAGAAATCGCTGGTTCAAAAACGCGTTCGGCACACGAAAATATATATTTTTTTTGGTTTTAGGCATTTCACCCTGAAAAGAGTGCTTTGTACACGAAAATATTAATTGTTCGCTTTTCGCATATTATACACGGTGTGCGGAAACTAGCGGCGTAACCGGAAAACTGGTTAATCTACATCACATAGAGGACAAAATGTTTTTTGTTTTCGATATGAATATTTCGATTTAAAAAACAAAAAAAACAATTTTCAATTTTTTTCGGCAACTTAAGTTTTGAAAAACTTTTGGAACCGGGTCCATGCTTTTACGCATTTTTATAGACATTAAACAGCGATATTAAAAAACAACTAAAAATTAATCTAAAAAAAAAACAAATAAGAAATCGATTTACTCGAAAACGAAAGCCCAAATCCAAAAATTATATCCCACTAAAACGACTTTAAATGAGTTGTAGATTCACCAGCTCATTGCTTGTACCACTAGTGTCCGGTCACCATGTACAGAATTTATATAATGTATGGTTTTTCGCAAGATATTTTTAGTAATTTGATCTGGAATAGCCAGCTTCATCCCAACCTAACTTTCCCTCCTCTTCCACCTGTTCTTCCCACCTTAAAACGTTCTACAATTCGTTCTGAAATTCCATAGTTTCACGGGTTCCGGGCAGCGGAAGTCTTTTATGGTGTCTCATTTATCGGAATGGGTCCCCGGAGACAATTATATAGTAGACTCGCCTTTGCACTTTTTAATTTATACAATACCGTAGCGTGTACACTTTTAAACACAATCGATGCTTAGTCCCATCGGCTCTCGGTTTAAGTGCAGTCTAGATTCTGCAAAGTTCGGAGACACTGCGGTTTCGTAGTGTCAAGCCATATAGCTTCGAATGAACTCCCATATGGATGAAAATGGACAAAAAGCTCAACAGAATTTAGAGTGAAACAATATCTCATCTCTTTTAAATCGTATCCACAGAAATAATTGAATAAATACCTTTATGTAAATCTAGTGTGTTAGTATCTTATTTTTCTTGTTGTTTTAAATCACTACCTATTGAGATACTTATCTTGGTGCCAATGTGCTAATTGGGATCTTCCGTCTCTTTCAATTTTATTACTCTCAAATGTTTATTCCACAGTTCAATTTGCTGAACATGACGCGTCGGTATGAAGTAAAAATATTTCTCCTGATATTCCTTTGTATGGTTTTTACTTTATTTATTTGAGTACCGCAAAAGAGTTCCAACCGTCGGGAGCCAGTGAGACTATATGGGTATGTTGTGAGGCTGAAGGTAGTGGGAAGGGAAATCAATGGGTAAGAGGAAGGTGGGGAAGTATCTACCTGGCTATTCAGATCTCATCACCAAACGCGTTTGAAGCCATTTCAAGCAACTTTCCGATTCTTAATGGTGGCCTTACACCAGGGCAATACTGAGAGTATCTTTAATTTTGGAACGTGCCGCAAATATATTCAAAAATATATTGTGAATCGGTTCTACATGCCTAACCATCTAACCGTTCGATTTCTTAATACAGTTTTTTTAATGTCCATGTTTTTTTCTGATTGATAGCCATTGGAACGTTCAGACGAATAATTCGACAAAAACACATTGGCGGTGCCATAAAAGTCTACCTTACTAAAGATAATCCTAATCCTAAAGAAGATTTTACTGTAAAGATTAGAAGCGGTTTTGGTAGACCTTGATCCAGTAATAGAATAATATATTATGTATCTTATGTACGAATTCTAATGCCAATTTAAAGTCCCCATCCCATCGAAAGTTCCGTCAGTCTGAAAGTTTTTAAATGAGAACTCAGTGGTGTATAAAAAGGCTTCCGTGAAGAACTCTTTCCGTGTTTTATTCAATCTCAGTTTTATCCTTCGTGTTGTTTTGACCGCAGAAGTCTGGAACAAGCCATTAGAACTCCGTGTGTAAGCTTGATTCCGTTTACTACCGGCAACCGGAGAGTACCTAAATATGCAGGTTTACTGCGCGTACCCCATTAAGTTTTCTTGGAGTTGAGTGTTCGGCTTAAAGTTATAAAATTGGTGCATTATATTATGGCTTTGTAAGTAGTTGTGTTTTCAGATAAACACATTTTAAAATAGAACTTTAGAATAATAAAAAATCTATGCCATGCATAGACATATGAATATTAGTAGACCTGCCCTAAGTGATTAAAAGCGTATTATCCCCACTCCCCATACCGGTTCCATTGAGCCGGCTGGGCTCGCGTACGGCCTCAAGTGATATTTGAAAACGTGACGTCATCATTCTTGTGCGAACTATGGTCAAGGCATCATCGGTTCATTTTACGAAATAACACGGCAAAATGTTTACTTGTACTATGAAAACTGGTAAAAATAGATGCGAAAAAAGAGAATAAACCCAATTGTCGTATTACATTCCATATATAAGCATTATTTTATTTTATTTTAAGCATATTCACATCGTATAATATGGATCAGTTGTAGAAACATATATTATCACATCGAGATACATCTGAACACAAAGCTGGTTGGTTGCTGGGAAGTAAATTATGAACATTTATAAAAGTGTCTTAACTAAATACTCTGAAACTAACTACGATTCTGAATATAGAAGCTGCCTTACTTTGCCGAATTTGGACTTCGCAAATTTGTTCATAACGTGGCGAGTAATTTGCGCTCCCATATAAAAATGTCTATTCATTCAAAGCAGATTTTACTTTTAAGAAGTAAATGGTGATATTATAATGCGAGATGCCTATTTACTGTCAGATTGATTTATTGACGAATCACAGTCATCTTCACTCCCTTCGTTCTTCAACAGTTGATTTTACCCCTCGCCTTTATCTTCTCGTCTATTAATTCCTATGTCTGTGATGCCATGGGTTTTTATAATCTTCTTTCTATGCTTTATCGTAAATCATCAAAAGTACTAATTTCGGTTGCAGTGCGTCCTGCCTAACTCTGGTTCAATGAACTCGATTTTTCTTTTAATTTAAGTGTCATTTACAAAATTGGAAAATATTGTGTGAAGCAGAGAATAAAGGTAGTATCATATTTTAACAGAAAATTATTTTAATCGTCGTTTTCAAAATTGTGACTGGTTTGTCTAGAAATCAGACTACCTTGATTTTTCACGGATCTGCGCTAGCATTATTGATCTCTCACAATATTTAAGTGGAATGCAATAAATATATTACCTTATCGAAACCATGTTTCTTTTTACCTTTGCGTTAGCGAATAAAACTATGTGTATTTATTTATTTAATATCCACGATATATATAAACAATAATTGCTTTTCACAGTATACATATATATTTAGGAAAATACTGGGAAAAAAATACAATTAATTGTAGCATTTGATCGTAAAACGACGACAGAAGGTATAAAATTAATACAAGCTCTAGAAGGATATAAAAGTAGAAGTTACAATAAAATTAAAAATATAATATACAAGTATAAGTAGACTTAGTTTATATTAATATTGATTGCAATATACGATATTATAGCCTTCTTGTACCTACCTTCCGTGCAGTTAATAGATCCGCCACATCTGCGTATCCATTACTTACTTCATGTTATCTAGGTACAAGCGAGTGTTTGAAATGCTCAGTCCTGGTATTGTTACATTTAAACAGAATTTCGGAACGAGTAGCTGTCGTAGGCATATGAAATTCGACGAGGTTAATTAAATAGCCGGATATAATTCTTCGATTTAAGAGTTTTAATAAACGTTGCATTATGAAATTACATACTGTACATATTTTGACAGGAATGGTGGGTACTGCAAGATCTAGGCGGTCTTACCACGTCTGTGAATTTCATAATATTTTTTGCTGTTGTATATTTTGGTTTTCTTTTCACACATAATTGATCTAATTTCGTTAACCCCGTTCCTTTGTAAATCAAGTCGTAGCTTTTAACCTCGTTATATTATTTATTTCCTTTTTATTAAAGTCCAAATCAGTGTTTGAACAAGAAATTGATCCTGCCTCCTCGTTTTTTGTGAAAAAATTCGACAAACACGAATTTCCCGATTGCCGATTTTTCGTCCGTCTGATTTTCTTTTTAAATCAAGTAACGGTCTTAGAAAAGAGTTCAAACGAGGATTAAATTTAAAAGCGCTAGAAATACTCGACATTAAAGTTGATACCAACATTTGGTTCTTTTGAAAGTTTGTATTGAAATTCTTCGTTTAGCGTCTTCTGTCACGACCTTTTCCTTATCTCGGTAGAAGTTTACAGAGTTTCCGTGAAGTTTCTATGATGTCTTGAAGGTGGGAACGAATCCATTAGCGAATCTCTTCAATTGTTGATGTTGAGCGGAATTTTTGGGATCTCGAAAGTTTTCTGAAAGCACATTGAGTTATTCATGGAATTGCCTGCTCCATTATGTTTTCATTCAAACTACAAGGCACTTCTCTGCATAATATGTAACATAAAACATGCGGAACTCTTTCATAAGGTGAAGTCACATTTTACCGTAAAATAAACAAATCAACAATAATAATAAAATTAAATATCAGATTTCTTTCAGTTGTGGAATGGGTCCTGTCTCGAGTATTGATGGAAATAATCGAAACCCATTGGTAATCGAAATAACTTTTATTAGGATAATGTTTTAATCTGCTGCTCACTACTGCTCATCTCAACACAATAATTCCCCAGTAAAATGAGTAGCGGAGGAAAAAAAATGACTGGCAAGTAAAATTTATTTGATTAATGTGTTATATTTCACAATTTATTAATTAAAAATAATATATAGTATACTTGCGGCACTTTCCAGTAGAAGATACTCTTAGTATCGCCCTAGTGTGAGACCATCATTCAGAGTTGAAATATTGCTTAAAATGGCTTTAGCCGTGTTTAGTGAAACCTTCATATTCCCCATCTCCTTTTCCTCCCCTTCAACTTCACAATATACCCCAACTGTGGACGCCATAGTCTCGGGCGATCCAGACGGTTGGGAGCATTTGGGACTCTTGCGCTGTATTCACATAAAATACTATTTCGAACTGAAACTTCTTTACGCGCGTCATGCATTTTCGAGGACCGGAGTAAAACCGACTCATGACCGTCACGAAAAACAGTGATCATTTGGTGGTGGGGGTACGGGACCCCCAACACCGCTCACAGTTCACTGTCGCTCTCTCACCGTAGTCGCTTACTGAGGTGAGGGAGCCACTGACGAACGTTCTCTCTCTCTCTCTCTTCTCTCTTTTCCTCTCTCTCTAGCCAACGACGCCACGCCAGGCATCAGCTGCTTGCTTCGTGTACTGCGCGGTGAGTGTAATACGAGTGAAATACGTAATTGATTGTGGTTTATTCGATTTGGAACAGAGTTTTAGTGTCAAAAATGAGTAGTGACGAGATAGAAGTGAGAAAAACATTCGTGGCACAAGAATAATGAAATGAAAAGAGAGAGAGAAGAATACTAAAAGTTTCACTTCCGTCGTGCGTAGGCTTGCCACACACTGTATTTTTTATTATTTTATTTATTTAGTTAAACGCCTATTGGGCTTTTACATACGTAGATAACATTTTTGCAAATCAATCGGGAGTAGTCTAATAGAATATCTTGATAATCGAATTATAGCGATTTTTTCAAGTCTTATTTCATCATTTGAATACTTTGTTTGTTTCAAATTACAATTTTGATAAAAATTTTATAATCCTTCAAAAAAATTCTCTAGGAAAAAAAATTCTCCCCCTGCTTCGTCTTGCGTTGGTCTTATTCCCTGTAATTAGTTGGGTTATCTCATTTGATGCCTTTCACGAAGTGCTACAAGATTTTATTTTTTATTTTATTATTTTTGTTCCTCATACAGTTTCTTAATGCCTAGCCAACCTTTCAAAGAAGAAATCTACAATAGAATATTTATACCCATACTTTCATTTTCCGTGTTGTTGTTTATTGATGTTTAATTTAGTGTCCAAATATAATACGACACAAACTATTCAAAATCACAAACCGTTTGTGGTCTTAATTATTTTAGATGACAGTTACAAAATATTAAAAAATTATACAATCAAAGGAATAACTTAACATTTTTTCATTCTGTTACAAAAAAAACATGTCCTATATTGACCATTAAACAAAACCCCAAAGTATACATTTCCTTAGAATTTCCCAGTCTTACTTATCTCCGAATAAAAGAGTTCACTCGTTCATTGTTCTTCACCGGACCTCTCTTGAGAAGTTTTTTAGATTCAGATCGCCTCACTTGACCGCTTCTTGGAGACGACAATCTGTCGTAGGATCAGCTTAACCCCTCAACAAGTCAACCAACTCTTTTGAAAAATATTTTTTCCTTCCTCTAACAACTATGTTTTCAGGAGAAGCCTTTTTTTAAACCCGATCTTACCGAAGTAAAAAAGTTTTTTTTTAATCGGTTTAATGTTTTGTGGGAGAACGGTTCCAGCCCTCGACTCGGATCATGGGTCTAAAATAATATTAAAATGAAGTGGATTTCTTCACGTTTCTCTCCGAAGTAAAAGATTCAGTATCACTCGATAAGGGATCATCTTTGCTGTTTGTAAAGGCCAGATCTAAATAGTCATATACCTTCTCAACCTTCCTTCTACGCCGTTCCTTTCTAACCTTTTTAATTTTCTTTATTTATTCTTCCGCTGCTTATGTCACTAGGGAATTCCTGTGTCGAGATGAACAGCTTTACAATTATATTCAATCAAATATGTACATCACATAACACATACACAGATGGATCACATCGAGTATGGGGCTCCTAAGGTGATTTATGACGGAAGCCACGACATTGGCAAACCAACAATCATCCATCACCAGTATGGAATTTTTTTACCATTTTCGTAAATAGATTCAACGAACCTATAGTTTTATATTTTCACCGAGCATGTTATAAAGCAAAGGATCTTTATAAGAATAACTCCTTTGTCCAAAGGATGTTCTGGTATTCACCGGCTGATAAATTAAAGAAGAACATAATCTATGTTGCGCAATTGTTTTGATGTTTTGGCAGTATCAATTTTGTTGAAAAATTTACAGAGAGCCTGTTTATGTAAAACTGCCTTATTGACATAATTCTACTTTCACTATATAATGACTGTGACGAATACAAAAAAACTTTTATCAGACATTATTTTTTTAATTAATTTTTGTACAATATTTATAGGCTCTACGGTAGTCTTGTGACAAGAACCTCAACATACAACATTATATGAAAGCATTGATTGAACAAGCGCATAGTATACAGTGTTTAATGTAACATGTAAAATATATTTCTTAGAGTCTTGAAGGTGTAGGCTAGCTTTCCTATTTCCCTTGTCTTTCACCTTGTCCTTCCTTAACTTCCTTCCGCCTCGGAACATTGTGAAAAAAAAATTGTATTTCTGAAAAATATTTTCAAATTATTTGTAATCCGGTTAAAAATGAGACTGCAGACCACTTTCAGATAAACTTTCAGTAAATTCGTAATAATATCGGAAAACGAGTTCATGCACCTGCATTCGTCATAATATATAATGACGATATGGGAAAATGTAAGGTTTTTATGAAGACGTGTTCCGCATTGTGACAATTCATTAGTATTTTTACTAAAAGTTTATCAGGAAACCTATCAATTAATTCGTTAACGGCCTGCAATCCCGCTTTTAACCCGATAACAAATAATTTGAAGAGATTCGTGACAAACTAGCAATATTTTTTATCAGTAAGTTTTCTCCATGCCTTTTACAGATGTTTACAGTTTACATGGATAATAAGAATAAGTCCCAGTAATACAATTTTTTCAGTAACTGTATGTAAATGGGTTAGTAGTAGTGTTTTGTGAACACCTCACTAGGATCATCTGTGCTGAGGTGTTCGCACGTTTTAGATAAAATGTTATTCTGCCTTCATAAGTAAAAACACAGCATCTCCCTCGAGTTTCTCAAGGAGGATACTGTGGTTCCACCAATGGCGGCAGTATTGTATATTAGTAGCAGTATTACAGGACACTGTTGTTCCACCTATGGCGGCAGTATTGTATATTAGTAGCAGTATTACAGTATCAGTTAAAGGAGGATACTGTTGTTTCCACTTATGGCGGCAATATTGTATATTAGTAGCAGTTAAAGAACATCATAATATTACATATACACAAAGAAAAGAAAAGAAAATGATACTACATGAAGTGAAGCATGAGGACGAAAAGAGAATAAAACAAATCAAAAAAGTAGATGATAAAATTGCTGCATGTATTTAAAAACATTACCAAACAATTATGCAATAATAATATTTTTTTGGTAGATCCAATTATATAATTTACGTACCAGTTAAATTGAGTTATGTTTGGTTTGGGGTGAATAGGTTTTGGAAAAAAATGTGTACCTTTAATTTACGTTCAGTCTATGATCTGTTTTTTAGTTTGCGTCCATTCACAAACTGAATAAAACAGATCACAGGCTAGATTCACCAATGTGAATTATCAGCAGGTTGTTTCAAAGCAGGTGACCTGAAATGACACAGGTTTATAGAATAGTACTTCATTGTTCCGACATTTTTGACCTATACATCCATGCATATACTTACAAAACAATAGACCTGCTCGTGAGGGAAAGAGGAACAAACCATGTGAGCGTCGAGGTGGCGTGACCGTCTCCTTTTTTTATAGATTTGTCAATAAATGAATTTCACAGTATACAGGCAACTCTCATTGTCCTATCAGTATCTCTAGTCTTTGAAAATAAAATCTGCTGACGAATAAGTAGATTTTTCAATGGCGCACAAATTTCTGGCTGCGTTAACAAAAGGTCGGGCTTGTTTCCAAAATCTAATATTTTACTACATAATTCAATTTACTCACCTCACTCATTTTCGTCTCAAATTAATTTGTAGACGGTTCGGTTAAAAATGCTAATTTAAAACTTACTTTAGCGAACTTTTAAATTTTAATGTGCGCTCTTCGGCGGTCAACATAAAACCGATGTCGAAGTTTATTCAAAGCATTCTCGAACCCCACTAGTGCCGAAAAGATGGTCACATGGTTTGCCTCCAGCTGGTCGGATTTTATGCCAGGGCCAGTCTACTGTTTTGCAATGTCTATGGCCTCATCGAACACTTTTGCGAAAAAATAGCATTAACTGATGAATCCAATTAGTTCAGTGTTATTATGGAGGCTATTATTTTTTAACGATATCCGGACATACAACATGGAAAATAGTGTTTATATGACAATTCTATTACCTTAACACAATGGGTTTGAGCAAACAAGCCCATTCGAAACAATCATATTTACCAAACCAGATAAGCAAACACAGCATAAAATTGAAGCTCATTGTAACGTGATAAGCTTTCAATTTAATAACGCTTTATCAGCTGAATTAAAACGAATATTGGTTTTTCATATCGAGTACACGTTATTATTTTTATTATAAACGGATATCAACAATGTAGATTTAATCTCATCGCCTGTTATTTTATTATGTGGTAGGTCAAAAGTTTATCACAGTGCAATAAAAAAAAACTTTTTTTATGATATTATTTCTTAATATATCACTGACAATTAGGGATTTGTTTCTGATTCAAGCGATTTTTTGTGTATTTTGTACTTACAACAAAAAAATAAAATATTAAATCCACACATGAGGATGTTTGTAACATTTCTTTCGGGGGTTTATCTCCGTGCATGCTGTGTGGAGGCTATTTTTGAGAAGAGAAAGAAGAAAATCTGATTCTTGAAGAGACATATTGTAGGAGAGAGGAAACACAGGTCGGAAAATCATCTCATAGCCGATTTGTAAAACACAATAACGAGTCGTAGAAGTGACTCATTTTCATGTGATGAATGTTATTCGTGTGCTTTTGGAACTCAATGATCAATGCCGCAAGTTTCTCGGAGCATCTTCCATTAAAATACCGATAGAACAAGACAAACATTCTCATCTGACGCCTGTGATCCAAAGACCATAATATGTTTTGTTTATATATGTTATAAAAAACCTAAATAATTCGTGTGATTCGTTACTATATAATGTTTTGGTTGCAATTGCAAAACTGGCCATTGCATTTTTTTGTGTGAGTTTAATGAAACCGGTGACATTTTGCGATTGGTCGCTGATTTGAGCTGATGACGGTCGGCTTCATTAAAACTACGAAAGAATTTAAGAGGACGTGATTGATTACTAGCGAAACAGTTTTTAAGAGAATATTTCAAGATAGCATTTCCAGATAGCTGTCATTACAGACCATAGGTCATTACAGAACTGCTGGTAGATTTTAATAGGTAAATATATTTTTTCGGGTTAAATTAAACATTTACAAACATGAAGATATATACCTGCTCCCTTTGATCCCTGATTAATAAGTCTACGAATTCAACTGTTATTTTGCCTTGCGGTCATTTATATCCAAAAAAATATTTTTAAATTTAGTTGTTTTTAATTGTTGATAGCTTTAATCAAAAACTCTTCTTGTCACTGATTCATGTCAAAAATAAACCATGGAAAAGCCCGTCAAGGCGTTTATAATTAAAAAAAATAAAAAATTATTGTAAAACTTCTTGCTACTTGACTTTGTTCAAAATTTGCATACTACTTTTCGAAATCTTATTAACTTAATAAACAATTTTATTATATGGAGAACACGATATGGCATGTTTTCTTACTTTTTAACAGTTAAAATAATATTTCGAATTTATGAAAATTTCATTCATAGAAATCACGCTGAAATTCGGACACTTTGTTTCAGAGTTTTGGCTGCTTCAGCACACATTTTTCTGCTTTTAATTAAATTTCATAAATATTAATATGTATGAAATAAAAGCAAACTTTTATCTCATACATTTACGAACGCTTGGGTGCTATGCAAAACACTTTCCTTCCTTGGAAAAAACCTTCTAGACCCTCTAAAAGCAGTGACGTTAAAAAGAGACTTAAGAGTTATCATATCAGACTTGAAATGGGAAACCCATATCGCTGGGATTGTCAAAAGCGTAAATTCAATCAGGAAAGCCTTTCTTGACCTAACACCGACTTTGAAAATATATAAAACGTATGTGCGACGTCTCCCGCAATACAGAGTACGAAGACGATTTACAAAAACACCTTTGAAAGAGCTTTGAAAGTCCTGCACTATGAAGATAGACTCAAGGAACCAAGATTACCGACCTTAAAATAAAGAAGAAAAAGGGGTAACCTGATTGAGACTTTATAAAATTTATCTGGACGTTATAGCTGCCCTGGCATCCACGAAATTTATCTGGACGTTATAGCTGCCCTAGCATCTAAGAAATTTATCTGGACGTTATAGCTGCCCTAGCATCTAAGAAATTTATCTGGACGTTATAGCTGCCTGGCATCTAAGAAATTTATCTGGACGTTATAGCTGACCTGGCATCCAAGAAATTTATCTGGACGTTATAGCTGCCCTGGCATCCAAGAAATTTATCTGGACATTATAGCTGACCTGGCATCCAAGAAATTAATCTGGACGATATAGCTGCCCTGGCATCCAAGAAATTTTAACCACTAACAAAAATATAAATCAGCGTGGACACTCAAAAAAATTATCATCGATTCTACTAATGCAAACCAATTTAAAGCTAAACTGGATTCTTATTTGGAGAGGAGAAAGCATTGACTTATTTTAAATTTACAACAACTCAATTAATGTTGAACTCTTTTTGAAATCAGATATGAGCGCATCAGCAAAATGTTGCCTGTTCAACGATAAATAATAAAAATATTATATTTTACACTTTCGCACAGTAAAATTACATATCCCAACGAATTGCATTTTTTGCTGCATCCCAAAAAGTTATATCATCCAATGGAGGCCTACTCAAATTAGGGTATTCACGATGCTCCGAGCACGCCCGCGACCGACGCTTCATACATATTAATTCCCATCCCGCTAATGAAAATTGATTGCACCTCAACTATAAGAGAAATTAAGCGGAGATCCGAACCATTCGCCTGGTTTTTTTCCGTTTTACCAACCCCGTGATGAAAGTCCGGTCCGTGATGTTTACCCCAGGAAAATATTAGCGAAAAAAATGCTCAAATTTGGGGACAAACTCTGCGACTATTGAATTTTACCGATTGAATGAATATCTCTGATTTTACCGATATTGTCCGTATTTAAAAGCGATTCGGTTGTATATATTTTTATTTTGTGCTTTCGCTGCTATCTTTGATTAGCGAATTTATAGCTAAATTAACAGAGGGTTCTGGTTTAAATCGTTTTGTAACAATATTGGTTCGCTCCGATATCACCGCATTATTTTACAAAAACCTTTTTTCCATGGTTAGTGGTTTTCTTTCAATCGACTGGTAATTTAATAGCATTCGTGGTTATTTTTTTTATGCTGGGCTTCGGGTTCAATTTCCGCCGCAATTCGGTAGATGCTCTCAGTATCGTCCTGGTCAAATACCACTATCGAGCCGAAACGTTGTTTGAAATGTCTTTAGCCATGTTTGGTGGCCAAATCTGAATCTTCCCAACCTTCCCCTCCCCCTCCGTTCCTCACTTCTTCTAGCCTCGCAATATTCTAGAGGAAGGTTTGGGAGTACCTGGCTATTCAGATCTGCTCACCAATCACGGCTAAAGCCATTTCAAGCAATGTTTAAATGCTGAATAGTGGTTTTAAACCAGGGCGATATTGAGAGTATCTCCCACTCTGTAACGTGCCGCAAGTATACTACGTGTTATTTTAAATGAATAAATTGTGAAACAACACAAATTTACAACATAAAATTTAGTTGCTCGCTCCGGGATTTGAACCCGTGAACTGCGAATCGCAAGTTGAGAGCCTTAACCCTCGAGTTCACCCCGCTTCATTAACATTCTATATTATATATATTGTAGCTTCTCGCTATGTTTATACTTTCGTACTATAGTTAAAATTAACCTGCTAACAAACTGCTGTGTATGTTTAGCGGGTGTTTATTATAATATCACCTTATGATACAGGATTTCATATTTCAGATAAGTAAATCTATTTAAAAATATATGCTTGGCTTTGCGCCCTGTAACCACTGTAATAACTGTCTAAATGTTGTTTCTTTATAAAACTCTGGACATTTTTTTTGCTCTGTAATTTACTGCTTCGAAATTATTTCTTATCTTTTTGCCCTTTCTGGGTTTAAAAAAATTTATTCCCTCTAATCTCTCCCACGGTTGTGAATAAAGAGCGATAAATTTACTGTAATTTAAAGGTGATTTCACGTAACATGGTGTAGGTGTGTTGTTAAAATTTCTACAAATTGATTATTTTTTGGTTACTTTACTTGTGTGTTTTATTACTTGTTGTGAATATTACACAACAGTTCCAAGTGCTTACAAACTTGAACAAATGCAACTATGGCATCCCCAATCGGGGTGTTTTGTGAAAATGAAGGGAGTGGAATGCGGAAGGAGATGAGATAGATGAACGTGGGAAGATACCTGTTACAAAACACGGCTAAAGTCGTTTTAAGCAATGTTTCGATTAACAATGTTGGTCTTTCACCAGGATGAGGCTGAGAGTATCTACACATTATTGTATGACAGGATGAACTAGACAGGATGTTCAGGACATTGCAGACCTGCGTTGTGACTTTGTTTCAGTAGGTTAATGCTCAATTACCTCTTAAATATTATGACGTACATTTTTGGTTTTTTAAGGTATCTGTGGGCGATGTTGTCTGGGTGTTCAAAGCTATTTAATTTTGAGTGATGAATAATTATAAAGGGAAACGTACTTTTAAATGTGTTAATAACAAAATTTAACCCTACTGACTACTGACTTATGTGCTACTACCAAAGTTTAACCTTAGTTACAATATTTTTAATATACTATTGACAAAAGTTAACCTTGGTGACATTATTTAATGTAACAAAAATTAACGTTACTGACATTAGTTAATGTGGTACTAACAAAAGTTAACATCACTGACATTATTTAATGTGTTACTGACAAAAGTTAACTTTACTGGCATTCAGTAAATTTCACTCTAGAAACAGATGGAGTGTATAAACTCAGCTGTTCCGGATGTGACAAGGTCTATGTAGGCCAGACAGAGCGGACTATCTCCAAAAGGATTTCAGAACACTTCAGAGCGTGTAAACTCGGCCACCCCGACAAATCGGCAATTGCCGAGCATTTGATTGACACCGGGCATTACTTTGGATTTGTTCCTGAAATCCTGGGGAGACCCAAAACTTATAGAGCACGGCTGATTACGGAAGCCATTGAAATTCATAAAAATCCAGTAAACATTAATAGAGACGATGGAGCTAAGCTCAATAGTTCTTGGTATCCGGTAATTGACGGATACACCAGAGCTAAACGAAGAAAACCACTTTAAATAAAAAATGATACGTTAATGTTAGCTCAGAGGGTTGGAGCTGGCAACACGGTATCACAACCTCATACATAAGCTCACATTTTAACCTTTCTGGGTTTAACACATCTGTCCTGATGATGGACACTGCAATGCTGTCCGAAACGTTGGCTAAAGAAGGAGTTAGCGCAACACGGCATAACACCCCAAAAACAAATAACCAAAATTTACTGGCATTGTTTAATGTGTTACTGACAAAAGTTAACTTTACTGACATTGTTTAATGTGCTTCTAAGAAAAGTTAACCTTACTGACATTATTTAATGTGCTATATTGACCTTCACATGCATAAAACATTTGTGTTGTTAAATAAAATCGTTTTCATAGAATTTTTATGAAATTCACGCGGTAACAATCAATTAAACAATAATGTGTCCAAAATAACCTAACTTTGTCAAAACTGGTATTTCATATATCATAGTCATCAGGCGGAAAATCCAACGTTGACAGTTCTTTCGGCGCCCAGTTAAATATTTTTTTGTTAGTACCAACTAGAATCTAAACTTTAAAAGTCTTTGTACAATATCTAACAAAAACAACATTTAACGAATGTGAAGTGGTTTTTCTTTAGTAAGGCTGCAAGTATGTTGGTCAGTATATTTTTGATAAGAGACGATGTCTGTTTAGAGTAGAGGATCGTATCGTATCGCCAAAACGTGCCCAGGCAAACCCGGAAAGGTATGTAGGCGGTAGGTATTGATCGACGGGCACGCTTTTAAGCCCGCTATACATATTTAAACATCGGGCGACCGACGCGAAAAACATACATTGCGGGAGCTAACAACGTGTTGATACAATTTGCGACTTCGCAAACAAAAACTCTCATTGTAATATGTGAAATATCTGCATGTCATCACAAGCAAAGCCTCATTCAGATTAATGTGTTTTGAACGCTACGTAATTTTTGCCATCGTCATTTTGTGTGGGATCATGGGATCGTCAATCAAAGATTAAGCTAGACTACTAGATGCATTGTCGATATATTGGTATGACACTTTATACCCCTTGAGTATGACGTACTGTATGCGCTGGTCATAGAAAACGTCTCGCGTTATTAAGGCGATGCGCTACGTAGTAATGCAAAATCATGTGTTTTTGGTTTGAAAATTTGGTCGCCTAGAAATGTTTCAGATGCTTTAATTAAATACTGCGAGTAGAATACATCTTGACCTTTGAAATAATCGAGTATTTTTTAGATAAGTCTTTTTATAAGCCCAGAAAAAAATAATGTATAAAGCCTATGAAAACTGCTTTAAAGTTCAAAATCTTCTACTTACGAACCCATTTTCGGTTATGATTTTATTGTTTAATGTGGCAAATTAAGTTTTTTATAAAATGATCGGAAAAAAATTAAATATTTATGCCTGAACATCCACAAAATAAAATAAAAGGCACTTTTTGGCTATGTTTTTTTTCTTGCATAAATCAAAATAGGTGGATGGTGTTAAGCGGGAATTTATACTTTATCGCCATATACGTAAGGGGTGTTATTGATAGCGGCTTGGTTTAAAATATTACAAGACGTATGGCATCGCCTTAATGGGCACGAAACATGGTCACCACATTAACGATGGGTCCTGACTCTTTTTATTAAGAGCGGGAGCCACGATACCTGTCCAATATTTTGGTACGGCTCAAAAACTCAATTGAAAGACGGCTCAATTGAACATGATTTTCTTAACCTGGTGTCGGATTACTTGACTTGGCCAGCATAATAATTTTTTTGTTTAATATTTACGAGGAGCCAAAGGAAATAGAACAAATTTAAAGAAAAATACAGGAGACTTTTTCGCACTCAATTTGTCAAAATGATAACTTGGCTAGCATAATAAAATTGTTGTTTAAGATTCACAAGGAGCCAAAGGAAATAGAACAAATTAAAAAAAAATACAGTTGACTTTTTCGCACTCAATTTGTTAACTTGATAACTTGACTTGGCTAGCATAATAAAATTGTTGTTTAATATTCACAAGAGCCAAAGGAAATGGAACAAATTTAAAGAAAATACAGTTGACTTTTTCGTATTCAATTTGTTTCACAATAATAATTTGTTTGGAAGCAGCGACCCCTTTGGGAGTGCTACAACCTGCAGTGATATGAATATATTACCGACACGTGTCCAATTTTCTCCTACCCAGAGGAAGGCGTCGGGTCCGAGGGAAATCCCCTAGGTACTGCACTTACTGCATCGCTATATTTGCTTCTTGCATTCAACTTCAGTTATTCTTCTTATTTTTGTTTTATAAGTTCACAGGGGAATGGTTTCGCGTTCATTTAAAAAATTTGTAATATTTAAATAAAATGTGAAGTTTTACCATTTTTTAATGTTAGTTAAATAATCCATTTGCACAAATAAACTACATTTTTCTAATACATACACTTAACTTACAGTAACTAAGAAGGATAGGCGACCTATGCTTCTTGTTGAAAGTGTAAATTCAGAGTCTAGTCAATATAAGAGTACCAACTCGACACACTAGGCGTAAGGACCTACTTAAATGTATCAATAGAAACACTAGATCTTATGGTCAAAAACTTATCCAACAAATAACTACTAATACAACTTTTGGGCAAAAAAGCTTCTTATATCATAGTATTAAACTCTACAATAATATACCACTCTCACTCAAAAACCTCAACATTATAACATTTAAATCTCAAATAAAATGCTGGATTCTTAATATAGGGAGATCTGAAGTATAAAATATACTGATATCAAACACAGACTAAAACCGAATCTACTAAACTGAACCATACAAAAAAACACTATCTTACTTATTTTAAAACTATTTAAAAAAATTATTCTACATGATATATGTTTATAATTAAATTCATATGTTACTTTGTTGTAATATTAATTTCTTATAATTAAATTATAATATGTAAATGACATCCTCAGCACGGGAGATCCCAGTGAGGATATAGTTTATTATCTGTTACTAAGAAAATAAGACAATAAATCATTATTATTATTATTATCTTCAATGATTACTATATTTCAATTTGTTTGCCGATCTTTCACTCTTTAACGAAGTTAAATTGTGTGATTTTCAGTTTATATTTTATTTATTTATAAAATATGTGGGTAAAACTGCACATTTTTTTTAAAAAAAATTGACAATATCACCGGCTTTTAACCCGCAGTCTTTTCTCGATAGATAATATATATTGTAGTTTACTGTCATTTCTGTAAGTTATTCTGTTGCGGAAGTAAACTCGTGCTGAAATGCTCGCCTGAGATCGGCTAGCACCGGCAATACTCGAAACCATTCGGGTATGTCCGACATGTTTTCTCTGTCATGCGGCGTTACTACTTGCCACCTATGAGAATATCTTAAAACTACATAAACTAAATACCAATAACTTAAATATATACACTCTGATGACATCTGTTGAACTGTATTGAAACTACAATTATGTATCAACACTACATCTATATATGTAAAGTATAATACATACCGATACACAAAAGAAATTCGTGATACTTAGCTTCGTGCTTTTAAATGGAATGCCTCCTTTCAAGATGAACATAATTCTATTAAGTTTATTTTGTATGCGTAGGTTCCCCAAGATACCGAAGTGCTACTTAAATAAGCGGTAAGGTAATCACCGAGAATCAAATGTAAAAGACGTTAAATGTTTGAGTACAGTTTTCAGCCAGTACTTACCAACCTGATTTACTACTCACATTCTAAGATTTATACGACTCACTACGTCTCGGTTAATTGACTCCACGTGCGCTTTACCATTTGATGTTGATTTAAGGGTTGTCAAAATTAAAGAATAATATATTAATAATAGAATATTAAATAGAAGAATATGAAATACCAAACATTTTATTTCCTTGAATGGAAATTTCAGATCTGATTCTTAATTTTCATCCTTCTGCTGTCTAGCTTTGAATATAGGCCTCCCTCGAATGTTTCCAGTTTTATTGATTCTTGGCAGTTTTTAAATATATATTTTTTACATTTGGTCCACACAGGAGGCCCCGAGGGAAACAAATTCAGGGCCTATGCCATATTTGGGGGTGCTGATTTCCACGATCCATTTTCACCTCATTTAGTCTCAGTGAAAGTAATAAAATATACTATTAAGCGAAAAATTTATTTATAATTTCTTGGTCAACATAACTATTTTCCGTACATATTCTCATTTCGATCATGTTTGTTTGAGCTTTTAAATATCCATTCTACTACTCGTACCAACAAATACCATAAGACATTTCGCCATATTGTATGTTCAGTTTTTTCTATTATTCAAAAATAATAAACGAAACAAATCCAGAGTGGTACTACTGTGAACAATTGATATTGCTAATTTATTAAGGATCTCTTGAAATTATTGGTAAATCGGTTTAAAATGGGATAGCAGGCCCTTTCCTGATAACTTTTTGTCAATTCCTAATAAATCGGAACAAGAGTTCATGCACCTGCATTTTTGCCTTCATAATATAATTGACGAAATGCGGAAATATTAAGATTTTCATGAACACGTGTTCCGACATCGTGATAATATATTCGTCATTTACTAAAAGTTCATCAGTAAACATATCAATCCATTTGTTCAGAGCCTGCAATCCCGTTTTTAACCGGATAACTAATAATTTTAAGAGATTCGTAATAAATTAGCATTGATTTTTTTTCCATGTAATTTCACAATGATTGATTTAAATTAAGAATTGTAAATACACTTGTTATTTTCTTATTGAATCTATCCGATTCGTACTCTAGAAATAAAGTACCTACTTAATCCTGCAAGATGGCTTACCAAACTCTAATAAATCGGATAAATAGACATCGATCAAACCCATTCGGTAAGAATGTCTCTATTGATGAAATCTTAAGCCCCCTGCACACTCCGAGACAGGATTGAATGGGATAAATAAATCTCATTTCCAGGACGAAATCAAAATAGATTGATGTTATTTCATAAATTTTCCATAAACGTTTTTCGTTGTAGTGGCATTCTGAAGACTCGAGTTTGTCTCTATGGCAGGTTTCTGAAAAAAGTGAATACGTATTTTGTTATGAAATTGGACGCTAACTCTCAGATATGGTGGTTAGAAATAGCTTGGTTCCGAGTGGAGCGTATTTTGACAAATGTCGGGATTATGTATTATATACCTGCAGAGATGCTGACCAGCGTATTATTGTTTTCAGTTTCAGGAATGCTGCAATGTTATAGATGTTGTTTCTAGAACATCAGAAATGATTAAATTAAAGAAAGCTTCTCTCGATCTTTTTCTGCTGATGTTCTAGAATCTAGATCTTGTAAAGTAGAACAGTTGGAATTAATTAATTTCATCAATTCCTATACTATGGTACTAAACTCTACAAAAATATCCCACTCTTATTCAAAACTCAGAACAATATTATAAGATTTAAATGGGGATATCACAAATTGAAAATATACTGACACCAAATACAGACTGAAACTGAAACCACTCGACTGCACTAAAAAACAGCATTTAATATATTTATATTAAATGCTACATAATATATTTATAATTTCTTCATAATATCCATTCTACAAAATTTTAATAATATGTAAATAAATAAGATTCCTGTGAGGCATTATCTCTATTTGTTACAAAAAAGGAAGATAGTAAGAAAATTATTAATAAAAGTATTATTATTAATAATAAATTGCAGATTTTGTTTGTGTGCTGTTTCTTTTTATTTTGAAAGCGTCGCTATATTTTTCAAGGAAAAACGATTAATGTTTCGAAAAAAAACAAATAATAAGCATTTTCGCTGGATTTTAGTCAAAAGCTAGATAACGAGTGGGTCTTTCTGAAATTCACGTATATAATATCGGTCTTCTATCAGAAAAGACAGAAGAATGTAAACGAAACACGAAACAATACAAGACACAGACAAATAGAAAACGGTTACAACTAGGAATCGAACCCAGGATGTCTTCTCTTACCGGGACAGACGTCTTTCTTTATTTTCCCAGTGGTCAAGTTGATTAAGACGCCTGTTCCGGTAAAACAAGAGGTTCTGGGTTCGATTCCTAGTTGCGACCGTTATCTTTTTATTTTTCTGTGTATTTTGTCTTATTAGTATTAGATTTATTAATATTATCTTCTTCATCAATGAAAAATAATTTGCTCAAACATATTTAAATTTTTTTTTATTCATAAATATTATAAATAGAATTTATAAAATATAACATTTGATAAGAGCCCCTTCTCGCCCCCAACGCCCTCGTTACATTTGCATCAAACCTTAACATCAAAATCCCGTACGACTATTCTTAATTTACTGTTTTTTTAGTACCCCCTCGGAATTCTGCGCTCCGTGCTGTGGTACCCTACCCACGTACCACCAACCAGTGGCGTGCTGTCCACAAAACTATTAGGTTTGCACGTCTCAGATTTGCGAGCTTTTATACAAAGCTATAGCATAAAATATGTATATACCACTAATTACTCTCGAACGGTGACACGGCAATTAAGTTCCATTAATTATCTAAATAAACAAACAATTAATTAAAAATTCAGCACCATTTAGAATGGATCCATTGCCAGTTTCAGTTAGAATATAAGCAAATATACCGCACGGAGTTTTGGCGGCCAGGCGGAAAGAGCCGACGAATCACAAGACTGGCCGAATGGAGCGTCGTTCCGTGCAAGAGCGTCGTCCCATTTCCGTGTAAGAGCGTCGTCCCGTCTTGTCACGCTTGCTACGCAAGAGTCCGTTTTACCTCCCTATGCGCGCCAATTTTGATTTGGAGCGGGTGATTTCTAGTTGCATTATTTTGTGTTCAATAATGCCCCCATAAAAATTTCAAAAATCGTAATATAAATATTATTGTTTATGGCGTGCAAGCTCGATGTAAACAACTCAGGTTGAGCTATTTATTCTTGATTGAGACTACTGAAGTGATTATATTTACTTGTCTACGTTTTGAAGACACTTTAAACGTATGGTGAACTTTTTTACATTACATTTCGAGATTAAAAACAACACTTTTGTTACGAATTATGAATAGTTGGATTGATCGATTTTGTGGTAATTATTGATTACCCTTTAACAAAAACAATTAACTCGTCTCGAGACTCAATTCACATGAATACACAAGGAACCGTTAACGGGGATTTTTTTGTAAAAACTAAGGACGGGTTGTTTCGGAGAATTTGAACAATTCATCAAATTTCAACGTTCATTTTCGGGTTCTGTGAAAGTCCTATTCTAGTTCTGTTAGCTAGTTATCAATGTTGGCTAGTTGCTTGACAAAACTGAAATAAAAACAGAACTCAAAAAAATCTTTCACAGAACTTGAAAATGAACGTTGAAATTTGATGAATTGTTCAAATTCTCCGAAACAACCCGTCCTAAACTTTTTAATATTTAAAGCGGGAGCTGTCAAAACAAGTTGCTAGCAACCATAGATGATAAATTTAAAATTTTGTCATTAATTTTGTATAAGAATAACGCATCAGTGATTTTTCCACTTTCATAGATAGCAATGGGATTAAATTGTTGATTAATAAAGCAATACGATTAATCAATATGACTAAAGCGATATATTATGTTTTATATATTTTTTTAATGTTTTCAATACGATGTATATAAGTTTGTTATTGGGGATTCCAAATGACTGAGGAAAAATCAAGATGAGATCTTATATATATCATACATTGGAAAAAATAAGTGTGTACGGTATGGCAAAGGGCTAAAATATATATAAAATAAATCCCAAATAAACCACAAAGTGTTTGCTACGTGTAAAATTTAAATCCCATTTGTTTATAGGCCTTTATATGATCCTTTTATAGCAATTTAAATTCTGGTAAAACTCCAAGATACCTACTCCTTCTGGTAAATCTCAATTTTTTTCTACTCGTTGCAAAAGGAAAAATTATGGGCTACGGAATACCTTTTTAATGGGAGCGAGAGATTATGCTAAACGCATCAAAGCGTTTTATACAACTCCATATCGCTCGCCATACAATCCCATACAGACCTGTCACATCCGACAGAATATGTGTTATAAGTGTGGGCGTGGCGACAAAGATGCGCCGTGATCTTCTAGCCAGGCTATATTTGAAAATGATGCGACCCCGAATTTCAATTTACGGAGTACCGTGATCACGCGGCAGTCATCTGTCAATGTGACAGATCCCATATAAAGAAATGATATTCCGCGGCATTTCCCCAGTTCCCCTCTCCTGAAGAAGATAGAGTAGGGTAACACCTCAACATATAATCTGTATAGGCTACACCTAAAAAACCTTTGATGCATATAGCGTACTCTGTCACTACCTTTATGGTTAAAACATAACACACGACTCTATTTTTTTTATTGTTACTTATTATACTTTTAAGAATTAAGTTTTCACCGCCATCTTGGAATTTTTAAAACTTTTTAATGGTCGGCTCATTGCATTTCTGACCAAATTTGGATGGGAAATTCTGTGACAAATGTTTAATTTTTTGCATTCCTCGATGTCGCAATTATTAAACTGTCCTCATTTTTCACCTCCAAATAACCAATCAGATACTGAAAAGCCATTGTTTACCCATGGTCAGAGTAATGCATTTTTGTTATTTGGTCTTTATCTCTAACTGCACCAGAACTAAATTGAATTCACGTACCCTTATGAAATAATACTCCATGAAATAATCTTTCGATAAAAAAAATATGCACGGCGAAAACTGGCCGATACAAATAATTGAAAATTTATAGAAAATCTGGTCAAATCATTAAACTGTTGAAAACGAGGCTGCAGACCTGTAACGAATGAATTGACAGATCTCCTAAAAAAACTGTAATTGAAACATGAATGTACTATGAGGATGTCGGAACATGTGTTCATAAAAATTACAATCTTTTCGCATTTCTCTGTTGTATTAATTAGTATAAGCTAAGCTGCTAAAACACATGTTCGTATATATTTTGAATTTTACTGATATTTTGTTGGGAAATGGCGCGCAATCACGTTTTTAATAGGATTTTTAATAAATCAGCAGTACTCATTTTTCTCCGTTTGTATTACAATGCACGCCACTGGCTCTCAGGTAACTCTAAAACATTTCGAGTCCGTTCATTAATACCGCACTATCTTTAAAATACAGCTTCATTCAAACAGCATGCCGGGTTTAATTACATATACCTAGGGAAAGGTGGTGTACCTAAGGCAGTGTAAATGTACGCTGGGGAAAAAACTCATTCCGTCTCAAAGAGCCTTTGTGAGATGATTCGCATCGCTGAAGGGTTATTACGACCTCGACTCCATACGAGAAGACGGACTATGCTTCTGTTACTTGAAGCGAACGTATTATACCCCGCTAAGCCTCTGCTCGATCATCTAATGACGGGGATTTAAGGGTTGAAGTAATGTTTTTAATCCCTCAGAATTACCGTGAACACATATCGTTCTCATAATTCTGTTGTATTATGCAAATTGATGTGAGCACAGAGAGTTGCGTATAATCAGTCGGGAGAAGGATCAGTGAATTGTAGGTATTTTAAGATAATTAATATGCAAAAAAAAACTAGATATGTTTAGTGTGAGATAGCGTATAATTAAAAATACCTTAATATTTATATTTAAGCTCTAAAATAAGATGCTCCCGAAATACATTTTTAAGAATGTAAATTTTAATTTCGAAACACATGGCTGATTTACCCCACGAGAAGCTGTGGAGATTTTAGACTTCCGAAAACAAATTTGTCGGGAACCCAAAATAATGTCTATTTGAAACGATTCAATGAACTATCGACGGATATTGAAGCTAAAGGCCTTGCAGCTTTTCGTGGTTTATGCCTAAATGCTATAAAGAATATGTTCTAAACTTTTAGTAAATCGCGAATATATTATCATGATTTAGAAATACGTGTTCATGAAAATTCGAATATTTTTTTTTTATTTATTATCAAGGCAAATCGATAAAAAATTCTAAAATGAATGTTTTATTCATATTAATTAATTTATCGTGAGGGCATAAATCGATTTCTCTTGGTGTAATCACGCAACGACAACTAAAATGATAAACGACTCAGTTTAAATATTTTGCAACACAATAGGGGTTGTGATAGCAGCCAAATAAAAATTGCGTAAATAAATAGAAGATAATGTTGATCGTTAGAGAACTGCTAACATTGTCATCAATTATTTCAATTATAATACCTTTTTTTTTACTACACAAAACAATAATTTTCATTGTTTCTTATTAAGTACATAACCTGCACTTGTTAAAATATTGCAAACTAGTAATAAATACGTTGCCAAATAATTCCACATTAACACTATGTATAATTTTTGAATAAACAAAATACATTCCTAAGATAATGACAAGTAAATATAAATTTACGTGAATACCGTTTCGTGATTTTGTTTAAAATTTAAAAAATAAACACATTTATGGTTAAAATATTATTATTTAGGTATATGTATTCAGCATAAAAAACATATTTTTTATGTATGCATTTTACGCACATAGGGCTTTTACATTTTATTTTTATTTTTTCAATGATTAAATGTTACAATTTAAGGTTTGACTCATTAAGATAATACAAAAAAAAATAATAGAATTTATGTAAATTTATTTATTTATGTCTATTCTTGAATACACATTTTACAAATGATTACAGTGGTTTATATTTGTAGTACAGAAAGAGGTACAAAAAATAAAGAAAATAGGTTGATATATGTAAAACTGTGTGTGGGTGATATTGTATGTTACGTGAACACTTCACTAGGAAAACCTGTGCTGAGGTGTTAACGTGTTTGTGATTAAGTGTGACAGTATTTATGTGTTGTAGTAGAAAGTTATTTTTTTTTCAATGACATATATTTAAACATGAAAACACACATTTCTATGCGAGTGTATGCATTTTTGGATAATTCTTGAAAAAACGTGTATAATATTTAATTTTACCTTTTATTTTTGGTTATGTTTGGTTTGGAATTATAATCTTTTGAACAAAGTGAATATCTCAATTTTTTATCCAGGCTACGATATGTTTTTTGAGAAAGTTTTTAGGTGTATTTACAGTCAGTAATTGTTTCAAAGTAATGGGCATACTGTTTAAAAGTTTGGTTGCGTAGTATTGAAAGTGTCTTTGTCCGTGTGTGGTGTGTGTCATCGGAATGTTCAGTGTTTTATTTGTTGAGGACCTGGTTTTTATTATGGCTTTTGGATGATTTGTAATATGAAGATTATTATGGATGACGATGAGGTGTAGGAGAACAGTTTTCGCGTAAAGTTGTCTTATCGACATGACGTCTAGTGTTTTGAAGATTTTGGTTGAGTCTGTGTACTTGTAGTATGATTTTTATTATTGCCTTTTGAACTTTTTGAATTGGGTCAATTGTTGTGTTTGTAGCGCTTCCCCAACAAAACCTATTATTCCATAAGTGGCAATGGATTGACACAATGTAAAATATATTGATCTGAGTATTGTTAGTGGGAAATTTTTTTAATGGATTTTATTAGGTGCAAGACTCGTTTTAGTTCATACCTGCTGTTATTTATTTGTTCTCTTTAAACCTAATAATTATTACTAGCAGTTAAAAACCCGCTCCGCGGGTTTTTGCTGCTGGGCCCTGCGGGCGGCACTTGGTTGGGCTGCGCCCAGTTTAAGTGATATTAACAACAGTTACATTTAATAGATAGATATTAGGTCATTCACAGAGAGAGGGTGAGTATATATTGTTAAAACACGGAACAGGAAGGAGTTAATGAATAATAACATGCTCAATTTAGGCATAATAAGAATGACAGTTGTTTGAATAAATGAAATTTTACGTATTTGTGATGGATTATTTCAAATGAAACACTATTATTGACTACATGTCTACAACTGATATTAACTGTTATGGTACCTAATATAATTTGCTCATAGGAGACTTGCAGTGCTTAAATATGTGTTACAACCGTCAATGTCTATAAGTTGAATCAATATCGTATAGTTTGTCACAACAATTAAAGATAGTTACAACAAAGTTGACTGAAATAATACATTATTACATATTGATTAATTGTACCCGTGTTTATGGATAAAAGGAGGGTAATTGTGCAATGTGATAAGCAGTCGGTTTAATTAAAAGGTGTGAATTTTACTCCAACTGGTGGTAATTCTTTTCCTAAAACTGTTACTGTATCTAATAAAGTTTAAAGTTAGATTATATATACACCTTCATCAGGAGAGTAAAAATCTATATATAAAGGTAGATTATTACAATATAGCGCCCCTGAGGTGATATCTCACAAAAGCGGCGCCATGCAAACTGTCCAATTAATAAATAAATATAATGTTTACATTTTATTATGTACGTATGCATTGATATACAATGGAAATAGATAAAATAATGTTATCCGATTAAACTTTATTTTATTAAAAAACAAATAACTTTTTTAACTTCACTTTATTATATACAACCAATACATGTTTCATGAACGAAGTATACACCGAAGTCAAAAATTAAATATAGATTACAATTGGAAAAAAGAAGTGGAAGGAGGGGGGAGGGGTAAGAGTAGGCTGGGTTTATAAGAATTAGGAATTACAATATGAAAGACCAGTTAAGTGGGAAAATATTTAAAAGAGAGTTTATAAAAAAAAATTCTTGTTAATTACATCTACTTTTATAAACATGTTCTCTTATTTCTAAAATTTCGAAATTATTTATTTGTGATGCTTTATATCCTGTGTGAAGTATTTTAAGACCTAAAATTTTTTTTGCATATAACCATAAAACAATATATTCATAAGACAAATAACATTTAATAACGGTTATTCTAATAAATTGATAGTTGAAATACTAAATAAAATAATTAAACATATTATCTTCAAACGGTATTTTTACCCTAGTTCTTAAGATATAAATAAACAATGGCGTAGAATTCTGTTTGTGGATAACGACACTTCTAAAATTATATATATAAACATTCCTGGTACTATTCAACCGGCGTTTTACACTAATAACAGAATGAATAAATATATTCTTAATAATATAGATTGCGAAAATCAAACAAAAAAATCAGGAGTTTATAAACTCAATTGGGCTGGATTGTAATTTATTTTACAAAGGTAGAACCAATAGAAACTTTGAAGTCAGAACTAAAAAACATCTCAGGGTTCTAAATGGAAATAGTGAATATGAGTTTGCAAATCATCTTTTGAATCACACTTTCGATAAAAATTCAGGTCTTAAAATACTTCACTCAGGATTAAAGCATCGCAAATAAATAATTTAGAAATTTTAGAAATTAGAAAACATGTCAATATAAAATCAGATGTAATTAATAAGCAAAAAAAAATTATAAATAATAATGAAAAATGCCATTGCAAAGTAGAACTAAACTTCCAGAAGAAATCTTATTATTAAACGCTTGATGTTCAAGTAATTTTGCATATTTAAATATACGCGCCAGTCATTTGATTCGTTTCTTCACCGCCAGAGGGGCGCTCTGTCGGCCACCTAGCCGCGATGCGTATCGGGTATCGGCCATATTGAATTAACGCGTGCTTTTTTCGTCAAACGTCAAACGTAATCACGTAATTGTGGATAATTTTCACTGTAATGTAATTAATCCAATGGATTATGAACTTTCTAAGACATATTTTCTTCGATATTATCCAAAAATTGTATGAGCAGGAACGATATTTTTTAAGAAATATCGTATTACATGTGGCGATTCTATTTCAGTATGAAATCGTGTCTTAATCTTTAAAGTCTTATTTAAACACAATTTGAATTTGACCAATCACAGGGCCTACACCGTCCAGACGCTGGAGTAATAATATTATCAGATTATCGGACAATTTTAATATGTAGTTCTGTTTAGTAAGAACCGACGGTGCTTAAAATTCCCGTTTTAAACGCTATGATAATTAGATTTGAAATTTAAACAACTTTTGCAATTTGTTCCACTTATTTATTTTCATCAGGACCGGTTTCATCCTACTACGGACATTTTCAGACGGGTAGTTGAAATTCTTATGCTACGGAATTTATACAAACTTAGACAGGGGTACACAACATTGTCTCTATATAATGAATGATTAAATTTTTTGTTAATTTAAGGTATTATAAGTCATTTTGCTATAATAATTATTTGATTATCCAGTATGACAGATTCTTATTGTTGTTCAAGAGACCTCTGGTATCCAGCTTTGAATATAACCCCCCTCAAAGTTTCCTTCGAAGCCTATGATTGAGGGCACTCTTTACATTATATGTGCATCCACTTTTAATCATATTTTCACATTTAACCCCTCACGCCTCTGGCATATTGACCATTATATTTGACGCTGTCAGAACGTCAGAGAATTCGTGCGTATTTCCGCTTTGCAATAAAATCCAAATCAATGAATATTTCTGAACGTATTCGAAAAAGATAAGTGTTTTGCAAGGTGATGTAATAAGTTTTCGAATTTTATTGTTAGAAATAAATATATCATTTTTGAAATATTAAAATTTTTAGTGGAAACATACTCGTAAGTTTAAAAAATGGCTCACCTTAGGTTTTTTTTGTCTAAACACTGAACGAAAACTACGGATAACGAAAAAGAAACACATTTTATTAGACAAATGCGTTACTGATTTTTTAAACAGAATAGATTTGAAAATACCTACACGTCACGCGCAATGAAAAACTAATTCAAACCAAAATGCTTGCCTTAACCCTTTTGTACCCTGCACTCACAATTGTTAGTGTAAGATCAATAGTTAATTTCGAATGTTTCGGAGTTTAGGACCGGACTCGATCGATTGTGAGCATGGCTAGCTAGTTGAAAAATATTATTTAGCTGGGTAAATTACATATTATATGATTAGAGGGATGTTCAAATCTATTTCACACAAAATGTGATGTCTACTTATGTATATCAAAAGATGTCAACTGTTTCTTAAAATTTCATCGCAAATAATCAATGTTTTGCTAACTTACCTATGAATATTTTGCTCTACCGATACCTTGTGTTGGCACTGTCGAGTCTAGTACTCACAATTGTGAGTATTGCTTTTCCCAGTGAAAATATTAATAAAAATTATATTTTTTGTTATTTTGTAACCCCTATTCATATTATTATAATAAAAAATAAATTCTGTTTGCCAATGAAGCTTGGGTCTGAAAGGGTTAAGAGACAGTGTTCAACATAACCAAATTCTCACTGATGATTGCAACGAAAATAAATATAAAATCTTGATTAAAAATGTATTCACTTGTACACCAATTAATCCAAACTACATAAAATGTAATGATATATTATGTAATAACATATATTATGGAGTATTTCTTGTTAAAATAGTATAATATGTAATATCTGTTAATTTTATAAATATACTATTTAATTGTTTAATACACAAGTTTAATGAGAAAATATACTATTGTTTTTTTTTCAGTTAAGTAAATTGCGCATGTTTAAATCAACCGTATTGATCTGTTGATTGCTCTAAAAAATAATAAAAAATCAACATTACTGTCACCTCACCTTTTTGTCTTTTCATATGAAAATAATTTATAGAAAATTCACTTCATAGATAGTTTTATAGATCGATTTCTATTGGACCTATAGATATTTCTAAGAGCTGTTTCCAAAAGCAACAAAAATTACTCTACCGGTAATAGCTGTTTGTTCGCAAAACTGAACAAATTAGCTTGAGGGGTTAGATAGTCATTAATAATTTCGTTTGGATAAACACGTAAATTTTGATATTAAAATGAGATCTGTAATAGGCACTGTGCTACAAGGTTATTACATTATTAATTACATATCGACCTTTATTTGCGCCCATATATTGTTGAATTACCATAAATCGAAAATTTATAAAAATAAATATTGTTAGTAAATTTTTTACTCTGCGCTCTTGAATTTACTATTCTCGGAACCCTTTCCATTCCCCATATTTTTTTCCTCCCTTTTATGATAATAGTTTATTCCGCAATGGGCAGTCTAATCCCATTCATTCCGTGAAGCATAGAATGGAATTATATTCCAGTGAAATAATGTTCGTTTTCTACGTTTGGGAGTTGCTGGTAGCCACACAGCGATGCTGTGATTATTTGTTCACATCCATGTAATATTATGTAACTATTTTGTAACTTCTATTTGTCTCTACGGTGGTCTGCGTAGGGTTAGTCTAAGCAAACCTAGGAGACTTGGCGTCGCGACGTCTACATCGGCGCTTTTACTGCGGATTTTGCAAGTAGTCAGCGTCCCCCTTCCAAAGCGCCAATCATAATAGTTGCGAATACGGAAAACTGTTTTTATAAGAAATGAGGTGAGCTCTCGAATATTTTCCAAACATACGATTTCTATGCACACCATGAGTAATGTTTTCGTGATTATTCTGCTTGCAATTCACCATTATTTCATTCCTGTGACATAACGGTAAGATCTTTTCCCAGAGCTTAGATGTTCGAAATTCGGCAAATATGGATTTTTTTGTTTACACGTAGTTCCCGTAAGCACTTAGGCCATAGGCCCATTGTGCTATCTCCCATTTTACCTCAATCCTCTAACAACAACCCGGTCCCTTTAATAAAGTTCACCAGGGTTGTCATTGGGTATGTGGCTATGTTTACTGGTTCTACTGTATGTCTCCCCAGGTATCTGAGTCTAGTTCCCACCAGGGCAGGACATTCACATTTCCTGCATCTATTGGTGTTTTGTACTCCCAATATCTGCATGTGTCTCCTGAGATGGCAGTGTTCCGTTAGTAGTCCTACCAGTTCCCTCAGTGAGTTTCTGTCCATATCGAGTAGTTTCTTGGTTTGTTTAGGGTTTGGTCCTTTTTTTTAATATTAACTCCACACAGGAGGCCCTGAAGAAAATAATTTCCCTCAGGGCCTATGTCATCTTTGGGGATGCTGTGTGGAGGGTCTTTTTGTGGAGAGGAAAGAGTGAACATGGGTCTTGAAGAGTCCCATGTTGTAGGAGGGAGGAAACACAGAGGCCGGCAGTTCATTCCACAGCCGAGCTGTTGAACTTAAGAACGAATCGTAGAAGCGACCCGTCCTCATGTGACAAATGTCAACCGTGTACAAATGTTGGGCGCGCGTTTGGCGTGTATCCCGACTACGCACCGGTGCCGAAGGGATCAATCTTTTATGAGTACTTTGGATTGTCTCATTCCAGGTGCCCTCTCCCATTATTTGCGGTGTTGGGATTCGACCCACCTATCAATATGTAATTTTGTGTGGCAAGCTGCTACTCCTACGGCCGGCTCGGATCCTACAAGTGGTGCTTTCGCCCCTTTCCTTGCTAGTTCATCAGCCCGCTCGTTGCCCTCAATACCTCTGTGTCCTGGTACCCAGATTAGGGTTATTTTATTGATGGTAGCGAGTTCTGTAAGAACAGTCCTGCATTCCATCACCAGTCTGGAGTCGCATCGGTTACTTCCCAGTGCCATTAGGGCTGCCTGGCTATCGGAACATATTATGCTTATGTTTTTATTCCTTTACCCAATACGTATATTCTCTTGTGCGCAGGCCAAGATGGCTTTCATCTCAGCTTGAAACACAGTACAGTGTGTTCCTAGAGGTATACTGAGTTCCCTCTTGGATCTCTGCAGACAGACTCCGGCCTCCCTCCTTCCTTCCCTCCTCCATCTTGGACCCATCTGTGAACCAGATTAGTTCCTGTTTGGAGGTAGGACCTGGAACCTTGTCCCATTCCTCCCTTGTGGGGTAGGTCACCCCAAACTGCCGTCTGAAGAGGAATTCGGCTTGTTTGTCGTAAAAAAAGGTACTAGTACATATTGAATCATTTGGCGGGTTGGAAATAAGCCGACATAGCTCAGTGGTTACAGAGTACCTGACCGGACATTAGAAAGCACGTTTTCAATTCCCGTTGGCGGCATTTATTTTTACTCAGGAGATATTTTCAATTTGTATTTGTATTTCAGGAGACTAATTATTGCTTATAATTATTTTTTAATTCTTTTCCTTTATTTTGGCTTTCCAAATTAGTTTATTGAAATAAAAAGTTAATGATTCTCCTAGGAATATCATTTTCTCACGGTTTGAAATCACCTTCTTGTTTGCTAATAATTTTACTCGTGTTTCTAGGTTTCTAATTTTTAAGAGAATTTTTTTGGGTCTTCTTCTGTCATATTGTCTTATTACCGAGGTAATATCCTCTTAACTTATTTTGAGATTAGAATTTTCATAAGCAGTTATTTTGGGATGTTCATCGGTCTTTTCCTAAATACCTGATATGAATATCCTTTAAAAAGTTGGTTATTATTGCACGGTAACGCTCACCATTCACCGTAACAGAATCGTCCCGGCATAATTTTCGAAGAAAAACGGTCCAATGATTCCGACAGCAACAGGCTTCAATAATTTTAACACGCTGTTCAATTGTTAATATTTCAATGGTTGAAGTTGCCAAAGACAGAACATGTCAAATCTCAAAACCAGATATCAAAAAATATTTGGCATGCAATCCTCATTCACATTTAATATCAGTCTAAGCCATTTTTACTTGACTCTACCTTCATAATCGATGGTCAGATATCGACATCGCCACTAAACCCCTTCTATATAAAAAGGCACTTCTAATGCCTTATCGAATAATCTAATACGAGACGAAATTTTTTTGCATGTTCACCTCCAGCATAAAAATTTAAATGTAAATCCCTACCATCAATCATATTCCAGCCAAAAATACATTTTGCTGAGATTATTTTTGCTGTGACAGTTGTTTAATCTAGCCCGATATGGCCACAATTGTCGTGACTAAACCAAATCCCTTGTACCGCTGTCGCATCAGCGCGATGTGTTATTGTATCCAACTCGCTACATACATCTCTCGGGCCCGTCCTCGCCTGTGACACATTAGCTATAAAAGCTTCAGTCGAGACAGATTTCTACTTTACGATCTCGAAATGCGAATGCGGAAAATGGCTTTCACGTGGAAATCGTAACCGCTGTTGTAATTCGGTTATATACATTATTATTTTGTTAATGTATGAAAACTAACATAATTATATAAATTTATGTATACGAATATGGTTTAGTTCTTATGTATTTTTAATTAATTTATTAATTTTAACGTCAGATTTACATTCCGTTAGTAAAATTTAATAGACCGATTGCTATCTCTAATGAACAGACGTAATGCAGGCATGCTGAATCTGTTTTACTGGAATTTCAATGTAGCCTGCTCTAAGGTGCTAGCAGCATTGATCCCTGTGCACCGGTGCACGTGCGCGAAACTCGAAGGACACGTGTGGAACACCCGTTCACAATTGATGTTCGATTCGTGAAAACTGGTCTTTTCTTTGACTCATTTTTGTGTAAGTCGGCTCGAATGTAGAATATGTCAGTAATGCGTTTTTTAATTAGTAATTACTAATAGATCTTCCTCCTTAAGGTTAGATTGCAGCAGGTTAAACAGAACTGACAACAAGATCTTAGACTAGGTCATAAACCTAATCCAGACTGTCAACCGTTGAGTGTTTACCTTGATATATCATTATCTCGTTACGTTCACCTCAAAAACCGCTCAACCAAATTGAGTCGTCTGTAAGACCAGGTATGTATCCATGTACAATTTTAAAAGAATACATAAATATGTAAATAGTGGTGAACACAAATCCCGTTATTAATAAACAACCATTTACCTTAAAATTTTAAACTGTTTAACAACCATTTACCTTACATTAATGGTGTTTATCAGTTCTGCAATATTTAAAATACTTTTTTTAGTGAGGCGTGTTAAGTAAGGCGTGTGATAAGTGTTTTATTTACTTAAATTAAAATAAATATCTCGTCGGCAAGTAGAAAGATACTAAAGCGCAGTCCAGTTACTGTGTTAAAAGATCGCGCTTTCATATAATCAGGACTCAAAGCTTGGGAATAAACCGCCACATGAAGTTTATAAGTCGAATACAAAATTAAACAGAATCAGGGAAAAATAAAATCTCGTCTCTTCAGAAGTACATAACCATAATAGAGAATAACTAGATATAGCATTTTTGCATTATTGTGTAATTTTAAACATTCTGTATTCAAATGTGAGCTCTGTCACATGCCATCTGTTAAGACGAGGCAATACGATAAAATAAAGCTAGAATCTTAACGACGTAAGTGAAGCAGCCTTGACATTTATTGACCAGTTGCTTTACAAAACTAAAATAGTAACAGAACTCGGATAGAACCTTTACAGAACTTGAAAATCAACTTTGAAATTTGATGAATTGTTCAAATTCTGTGAAACAACCCGTCCTTAATCTTCATCAAGTTAAAAAGTTTTTAATATAATTTTAGTGCAATTTTGAAAAACGACATTAAGTTTGTTTTTATTAAAATTTTATTTAATTATTGAAGACAATATTAGCGATTTCTAAACGAAAATCTGAAACAGAAAAGGATACGGTCACATCTAGGACACGAACCCAGGACCCTTGCCTTGCCGGGGCACCGCTCTACCATTGAGCTAATGGGACCCTATCCCCCTCGGTCACTTTTAACTGTATCATACTTCGAATAAGAACTACCAACATTGTCTTCATTTTTTCACCGCACATTTTTATTGGCAACTATCTTTATGTATGATCGCAAGATTCAACCCGAACTAAATGCAATCTAGACAGCGTCTTTTTAGATAAACCTATCTTATTTTTATTATTTTTTTTTATGTGCGACATCCATTGACTTTTTTTCTGCAAGTCTAGGATGAATATTTATTTTTCGGAATAACTTTATTGAGTAAAACCTCAAATTGTAATATATAATTATTAGCGATTTCTAATATTGTCTTCAATAATTAAATATTACAATTTGAGGTTTTACTCAATAAAGTTATTCGGAAAAATATTTTTTTTATTTGTTCTGTGCGTAAGAATTGTGCATTGTTGCACACTTAAATTTTTGTTTGATTGAATTACAAACTTCTTTGGTACTTTTGATTTATGTTGTTTTTAAATGGATAAAGATGCTCAATTTCTTGTTGATGTTATTCACACGAAGGCAGCATGGATCTTCCTACTTTGTTACTGAATTCAAAAATATTTATTTTCATCAATCTATTCCTCTGTCGGTAGTGTAAAGTTCCCGTTCATACTTGTCACTTCTCCGCTGCTTGTAAATCTTCCACACTATTAGCCGATGGCCCTGTCAGCCCGAATTCGCCGACTCTAGCAACTAGCTTCTAGTGGCGGGGCGGGCGACTAACCCCGGTGATGTATTCCCCTTGACAAACAGATTTACCCTCGCGCGTATTATGTCACCCTGCTCCCCGCTCCCGCTGAAGCTTGTCGCCGAACAAATGGTGATCGATCTACCGTTTTCTCGAAGAAACTGTGTTTGATGTTCTTGCAATTTAGGGATTAAATTTTCATATTTGTGACGTATTGGGAATTGAGATTTGGAACGTAGGTTGAGACAGACTGAGGGGTGGCATTGACTCGTAACAATATACATGCATTCTTTTTACGACATCTTAGGCAGAATTGTAATTGTATCTTTGGCTTTGGACTCCTGGCGACTTAAAAAAGAGTTGAAAAGTCTCAACTCCTATCGCCGCCTGCCCGCCTGATATCATGCAGTCTCACTTATTTATTTTATTTATTTATTTATTGGATGATTTTTATAGCGCCGCTTTTGCGAAATATCACCTCAGGGGCGCTGTACAGTTAATGCAGATATTACAAAAAAAAAAAAAATATAAATATTACAAATTGAAATTAAGTTAAATAAAATGAAGTACAGAAACAGGTGACACGGAGATGGAGAGTCTGCTGCAAGAATCCTAGGTGGTGAGGAAACTGGACCGGCTGCTGCAGCGAGAGAGTCCACCGCGTCCACCAACAGTGCCAGCACGAGGTTCGTCATCCTTCCAGGTATGTGTCTGCTGCTAATAGAGCGCTGACACAATGTCCTCTCATGGATTCCAGACCTTGGCAGCACCGCTGTGACATTCGACGAAGGTAGAGGATGGAGACTCTGCAGCAAGAATCCCAGGTGGTGAGGAAACTGGACCAGCTACTGCAGCGAAAGAGTGCACCGCGCCACCAATAGTGCCAGCACGAGGTTCGTCATCCGTCCAGGTATGTGTCTGCTGCTAATTAAGCGCTGACACAGTATCCTCACATAGATAACAAACCAATACCACTAATTACTCTCGAACGGTGACACGGCAATTAAGTTCCATTAATTATCTAAATAAACAAACAATTAATTAAAAATTCAGCACCATTTAGAATGGATCCATTGCCAGTTTCAGTTAGAATATAAGCAAATATACCGCACGGAGTTTTGGCGGCCAGGCGGAAAGAGCCGACGAATCACAAGACTGGCCGAATGGAGCGTCGTTCCGTGCAAGAGCGTCGTCCCATTTCCGTGTAAGAGCGTCGTCCCGTCTTGTCACGCTTGCTACGCAAGAGTCCGTTTTACCTCCCTATGCGCGCCAATTTTGATTTGGAGCGGGTGATTTCTAGTTGCATTATTTTGTGTTCAATAATGCCCCCATAAAAATTTCAAAAATCGTAATATAAATATTATTGTTTATGGCGTGCAAGCTCGATGTAAACAACTCAGGTTGAGCTATTTATTCTTGATTGAGACTACTGAAGTGATTATATTTACTTGTCTACGTTTTGAAGACACTTTAAACGTATGGTGAACTTTTTTACATTACATTTCGAGATTAAAAACAACACTTTTGTTACGAATTATGAATAGTTGGATTGATCGATTTTGTGGTAATTATTGATTACCCTTTAACAAAAACAATTAACTCGTCTCGAGACTCAATTCACATGAATACACAAGGAACCGTTAACGGGGATTTTTTTGTAAAAACTAAGGACGGGTTGTTTCGGAGAATTTGAACAATTCATCAAATTTCAACGTTCATTTTCGGGTTCTGTGAAAGTCCTATTCTAGTTCTGTTAGCTAGTTATCAATGTTGGCTAGTTGCTTGACAAAACTGAAATAAAAACAGAACTCAAAAAAATCTTTCACAGAACTTGAAAATGAACGTTGAAATTTGATGAATTGTTCAAATTCTCCGAAACAACCCGTCCTAAACTTTTTAATATTTAAAGCGGGAGCTGTCAAAACAAGTTGCTAGCAACCATAGATGATAAATTTAAAATTTTGTCATTAATTTTGTATAAGAATAACGCATCAGTGATTTTTCCACTTTCATAGATAGCAATGGGATTAAATTGTTGATTAATAAAGCAATACGATTAATCAATATGACTAAAGCGATATATTATGTTTTATATATTTTTTTAATGTTTTCAATACGATGTATATAAGTTTGTTATTGGGGATTCCAAATGACTGAGGAAAAATCAAGATGAGATCTTATATATATCATACATTGGAAAAAATAAGTGTGTACGGTATGGCAAAGGGCTAAAATATATATAAAATAAATCCCAAATAAACCACAAAGTGTTTGCTACGTGTAAAATTTAAATCCCATTTGTTTATAGGCCTTTATATGATCCTTTTATAGCAATTTAAATTCTGGTAAAACTCCAAGATACCTACTCCTTCTGGTAAATCTCAATTTTTTTCTACTCGTTGCAAAAGGAAAAATTATGGGCTACGGAATACCTTTTTAATGGGAGCGAGAGATTATGCTAAACGCATCAAAGCGTTTTATACAACTCCATATCGCTCGCCATACAATCCCATACAGACCTGTCACATCCGACAGAATATGTGTTATAAGTGTGGGCGTGGCGACAAAGATGCGCCGTGATCTTCTAGCCAGGCTATATTTGAAAATGATGCGACCCCGAATTTCAATTTACGGAGTACCGTGATCACGCGGCAGTCATCTGTCAATGTGACAGATCCCATATAAAGAAATGATATTCCGCGGCATTTCCCCAGTTCCCCTCTCCTGAAGAAGATAGAGTAGGGTAACACCTCAACATATAATCTGTATAGGCTACACCTAAAAAACCTTTGATGCATATAGCGTACTCTGTCACTACCTTTATGGTTAAAACATAACACACGACTCTATTTTTTTTATTGTTACTTATTATACTTTTAAGAATTAAGTTTTCACCGCCATCTTGGAATTTTTAAAACTTTTTAATGGTCGGCTCATTGCATTTCTGACCAAATTTGGATGGGAAATTCTGTGACAAATGTTTAATTTTTTGCATTCCTCGATGTCGCAATTATTAAACTGTCCTCATTTTTCACCTCCAAATAACCAATCAGATACTGAAAAGCCATTGTTTACCCATGGTCAGAGTAATGCATTTTTGTTATTTGGTCTTTATCTCTAACTGCACCAGAACTAAATTGAATTCACGTACCCTTATGAAATAATACTCCATGAAATAATCTTTCGATAAAAAAAATATGCACGGCGAAAACTGGCCGATACAAATAATTGAAAATTTATAGAAAATCTGGTCAAATCATTAAACTGTTGAAAACGAGGCTGCAGACCTGTAACGAATGAATTGACAGATCTCCTAAAAAAACTGTAATTGAAACATGAATGTACTATGAGGATGTCGGAACATGTGTTCATAAAAATTACAATCTTTTCGCATTTCTCTGTTGTATTAATTAGTATAAGCTAAGCTGCTAAAACACATGTTCGTATATATTTTGAATTTTACTGATATTTTGTTGGGAAATGGCGCGCAATCACGTTTTTAATAGGATTTTTAATAAATCAGCAGTACTCATTTTTCTCCGTTTGTATTACAATGCACGCCACTGGCTCTCAGGTAACTCTAAAACATTTCGAGTCCGTTCATTAATACCGCACTATCTTTAAAATACAGCTTCATTCAAACAGCATGCCGGGTTTAATTACATATACCTAGGGAAAGGTGGTGTACCTAAGGCAGTGTAAATGTACGCTGGGGAAAAAACTCATTCCGTCTCAAAGAGCCTTTGTGAGATGATTCGCATCGCTGAAGGGTTATTACGACCTCGACTCCATACGAGAAGACGGACTATGCTTCTGTTACTTGAAGCGAACGTATTATACCCCGCTAAGCCTCTGCTCGATCATCTAATGACGGGGATTTAAGGGTTGAAGTAATGTTTTTAATCCCTCAGAATTACCGTGAACACATATCGTTCTCATAATTCTGTTGTATTATGCAAATTGATGTGAGCACAGAGAGTTGCGTATAATCAGTCGGGAGAAGGATCAGTGAATTGTAGGTATTTTAAGATAATTAATATGCAAAAAAAAACTAGATATGTTTAGTGTGAGATAGCGTATAATTAAAAATACCTTAATATTTATATTTAAGCTCTAAAATAAGATGCTCCCGAAATACATTTTTAAGAATGTAAATTTTAATTTCGAAACACATGGCTGATTTACCCCACGAGAAGCTGTGGAGATTTTAGACTTCCGAAAACAAATTTGTCGGGAACCCAAAATAATGTCTATTTGAAACGATTCAATGAACTATCGACGGATATTGAAGCTAAAGGCCTTGCAGCTTTTCGTGGTTTATGCCTAAATGCTATAAAGAATATGTTCTAAACTTTTAGTAAATCGCGAATATATTATCATGATTTAGAAATACGTGTTCATGAAAATTCGAATATTTTTTTTTTATTTATTATCAAGGCAAATCGATAAAAAATTCTAAAATGAATGTTTTATTCATATTAATTAATTTATCGTGAGGGCATAAATCGATTTCTCTTGGTGTAATCACGCAACGACAACTAAAATGATAAACGACTCAGTTTAAATATTTTGCAACACAATAGGGGTTGTGATAGCAGCCAAATAAAAATTGCGTAAATAAATAGAAGATAATGTTGATCGTTAGAGAACTGCTAACATTGTCATCAATTATTTCAATTATAATACCTTTTTTTTTACTACACAAAACAATAATTTTCATTGTTTCTTATTAAGTACATAACCTGCACTTGTTAAAATATTGCAAACTAGTAATAAATACGTTGCCAAATAATTCCACATTAACACTATGTATAATTTTTGAATAAACAAAATACATTCCTAAGATAATGACAAGTAAATATAAATTTACGTGAATACCGTTTCGTGATTTTGTTTAAAATTTAAAAAATAAACACATTTATGGTTAAAATATTATTATTTAGGTATATGTATTCAGCATAAAAAACATATTTTTTATGTATGCATTTTACGCACATAGGGCTTTTACATTTTATTTTTATTTTTTCAATGATTAAATGTTACAATTTAAGGTTTGACTCATTAAGATAATACAAAAAAAAATAATAGAATTTATGTAAATTTATTTATTTATGTCTATTCTTGAATACACATTTTACAAATGATTACAGTGGTTTATATTTGTAGTACAGAAAGAGGTACAAAAAATAAAGAAAATAGGTTGATATATGTAAAACTGTGTGTGGGTGATATTGTATGTTACGTGAACACTTCACTAGGAAAACCTGTGCTGAGGTGTTAACGTGTTTGTGATTAAGTGTGACAGTATTTATGTGTTGTAGTAGAAAGTTATTTTTTTTTCAATGACATATATTTAAACATGAAAACACACATTTCTATGCGAGTGTATGCATTTTTGGATAATTCTTGAAAAAACGTGTATAATATTTAATTTTACCTTTTATTTTTGGTTATGTTTGGTTTGGAATTATAATCTTTTGAACAAAGTGAATATCTCAATTTTTTATCCAGGCTACGATATGTTTTTTGAGAAAGTTTTTAGGTGTATTTACAGTCAGTAATTGTTTCAAAGTAATGGGCATACTGTTTAAAAGTTTGGTTGCGTAGTATTGAAAGTGTCTTTGTCCGTGTGTGGTGTGTGTCATCGGAATGTTCAGTGTTTTATTTGTTGAGGACCTGGTTTTTATTATGGCTTTTGGATGATTTGTAATATGAAGATTATTATGGATGACGATGAGGTGTAGGAGAACAGTTTTCGCGTAAAGTTGTCTTATCGACATGACGTCTAGTGTTTTGAAGATTTTGGTTGAGTCTGTGTACTTGTAGTATGATTTTTATTATTGCCTTTTGAACTTTTTGAATTGGGTCAATTGTTGTGTTTGTAGCGCTTCCCCAACAAAACCTATTATTCCATAAGTGGCAATGGATTGACACAATGTAAAATATATTGATCTGAGTATTGTTAGTGGGAAATTTTTTTAATGGATTTTATTAGGTGCAAGACTCGTTTTAGTTCATACCTGCTGTTATTTATTTGTTCTCTTTAAACCTAATAATTATTACTAGCAGTTAAAAACCCGCTCCGCGGGTTTTTGCTGCTGGGCCCTGCGGGCGGCACTTGGTTGGGCTGCGCCCAGTTTAAGTGATATTAACAACAGTTACATTTAATAGATAGATATTAGGTCATTCACAGAGAGAGGGTGAGTATATATTGTTAAAACACGGAACAGGAAGGAGTTAATGAATAATAACATGCTCAATTTAGGCATAATAAGAATGACAGTTGTTTGAATAAATGAAATTTTACGTATTTGTGATGGATTATTTCAAATGAAACACTATTATTGACTACATGTCTACAACTGATATTAACTGTTATGGTACCTAATATAATTTGCTCATAGGAGACTTGCAGTGCTTAAATATGTGTTACAACCGTCAATGTCTATAAGTTGAATCAATATCGTATAGTTTGTCACAACAATTAAAGATAGTTACAACAAAGTTGACTGAAATAATACATTATTACATATTGATTAATTGTACCCGTGTTTATGGATAAAAGGAGGGTAATTGTGCAATGTGATAAGCAGTCGGTTTAATTAAAAGGTGTGAATTTTACTCCAACTGGTGGTAATTCTTTTCCTAAAACTGTTACTGTATCTAATAAAGTTTAAAGTTAGATTATATATACACCTTCATCAGGAGAGTAAAAATCTATATATAAAGGTAGATTATTACAATATAGCGCCCCTGAGGTGATATCTCACAAAAGCGGCGCCATGCAAACTGTCCAATTAATAAATAAATATAATGTTTACATTTTATTATGTACGTATGCATTGATATACAATGGAAATAGATAAAATAATGTTATCCGATTAAACTTTATTTTATTAAAAAACAAATAACTTTTTTAACTTCACTTTATTATATACAACCAATACATGTTTCATGAACGAAGTATACACCGAAGTCAAAAATTAAATATAGATTACAATTGGAAAAAAGAAGTGGAAGGAGGGGGGAGGGGTAAGAGTAGGCTGGGTTTATAAGAATTAGGAATTACAATATGAAAGACCAGTTAAGTGGGAAAATATTTAAAAGAGAGTTTATAAAAAAAAATTCTTGTTAATTACATCTACTTTTATAAACATGTTCTCTTATTTCTAAAATTTCGAAATTATTTATTTGTGATGCTTTATATCCTGTGTGAAGTATTTTAAGACCTAAAATTTTTTTTGCATATAACCATAAAACAATATATTCATAAGACAAATAACATTTAATAACGGTTATTCTAATAAATTGATAGTTGAAATACTAAATAAAATAATTAAACATATTATCTTCAAACGGTATTTTTACCCTAGTTCTTAAGATATAAATAAACAATGGCGTAGAATTCTGTTTGTGGATAACGACACTTCTAAAATTATATATATAAACATTCCTGGTACTATTCAACCGGCGTTTTACACTAATAACAGAATGAATAAATATATTCTTAATAATATAGATTGCGAAAATCAAACAAAAAAATCAGGAGTTTATAAACTCAATTGGGCTGGATTGTAATTTATTTTACAAAGGTAGAACCAATAGAAACTTTGAAGTCAGAACTAAAAAACATCTCAGGGTTCTAAATGGAAATAGTGAATATGAGTTTGCAAATCATCTTTTGAATCACACTTTCGATAAAAATTCAGGTCTTAAAATACTTCACTCAGGATTAAAGCATCGCAAATAAATAATTTAGAAATTTTAGAAATTAGAAAACATGTCAATATAAAATCAGATGTAATTAATAAGCAAAAAAAAATTATAAATAATAATGAAAAATGCCATTGCAAAGTAGAACTAAACTTCCAGAAGAAATCTTATTATTAAACGCTTGATGTTCAAGTAATTTTGCATATTTAAATATACGCGCCAGTCATTTGATTCGTTTCTTCACCGCCAGAGGGGCGCTCTGTCGGCCACCTAGCCGCGATGCGTATCGGGTATCGGCCATATTGAATTAACGCGTGCTTTTTTCGTCAAACGTCAAACGTAATCACGTAATTGTGGATAATTTTCACTGTAATGTAATTAATCCAATGGATTATGAACTTTCTAAGACATATTTTCTTCGATATTATCCAAAAATTGTATGAGCAGGAACGATATTTTTTAAGAAATATCGTATTACATGTGGCGATTCTATTTCAGTATGAAATCGTGTCTTAATCTTTAAAGTCTTATTTAAACACAATTTGAATTTGACCAATCACAGGGCCTACACCGTCCAGACGCTGGAGTAATAATATTATCAGATTATCGGACAATTTTAATATGTAGTTCTGTTTAGTAAGAACCGACGGTGCTTAAAATTCCCGTTTTAAACGCTATGATAATTAGATTTGAAATTTAAACAACTTTTGCAATTTGTTCCACTTATTTATTTTCATCAGGACCGGTTTCATCCTACTACGGACATTTTCAGACGGGTAGTTGAAATTCTTATGCTACGGAATTTATACAAACTTAGACAGGGGTACACAACATTGTCTCTATATAATGAATGATTAAATTTTTTGTTAATTTAAGGTATTATAAGTCATTTTGCTATAATAATTATTTGATTATCCAGTATGACAGATTCTTATTGTTGTTCAAGAGACCTCTGGTATCCAGCTTTGAATATAACCCCCCTCAAAGTTTCCTTCGAAGCCTATGATTGAGGGCACTCTTTACATTATATGTGCATCCACTTTTAATCATATTTTCACATTTAACCCCTCACGCCTCTGGCATATTGACCATTATATTTGACGCTGTCAGAACGTCAGAGAATTCGTGCGTATTTCCGCTTTGCAATAAAATCCAAATCAATGAATATTTCTGAACGTATTCGAAAAAGATAAGTGTTTTGCAAGGTGATGTAATAAGTTTTCGAATTTTATTGTTAGAAATAAATATATCATTTTTGAAATATTAAAATTTTTAGTGGAAACATACTCGTAAGTTTAAAAAATGGCTCACCTTAGGTTTTTTTTGTCTAAACACTGAACGAAAACTACGGATAACGAAAAAGAAACACATTTTATTAGACAAATGCGTTACTGATTTTTTAAACAGAATAGATTTGAAAATACCTACACGTCACGCGCAATGAAAAACTAATTCAAACCAAAATGCTTGCCTTAACCCTTTTGTACCCTGCACTCACAATTGTTAGTGTAAGATCAATAGTTAATTTCGAATGTTTCGGAGTTTAGGACCGGACTCGATCGATTGTGAGCATGGCTAGCTAGTTGAAAAATATTATTTAGCTGGGTAAATTACATATTATATGATTAGAGGGATGTTCAAATCTATTTCACACAAAATGTGATGTCTACTTATGTATATCAAAAGATGTCAACTGTTTCTTAAAATTTCATCGCAAATAATCAATGTTTTGCTAACTTACCTATGAATATTTTGCTCTACCGATACCTTGTGTTGGCACTGTCGAGTCTAGTACTCACAATTGTGAGTATTGCTTTTCCCAGTGAAAATATTAATAAAAATTATATTTTTTGTTATTTTGTAACCCCTATTCATATTATTATAATAAAAAATAAATTCTGTTTGCCAATGAAGCTTGGGTCTGAAAGGGTTAAGAGACAGTGTTCAACATAACCAAATTCTCACTGATGATTGCAACGAAAATAAATATAAAATCTTGATTAAAAATGTATTCACTTGTACACCAATTAATCCAAACTACATAAAATGTAATGATATATTATGTAATAACATATATTATGGAGTATTTCTTGTTAAAATAGTATAATATGTAATATCTGTTAATTTTATAAATATACTATTTAATTGTTTAATACACAAGTTTAATGAGAAAATATACTATTGTTTTTTTTTCAGTTAAGTAAATTGCGCATGTTTAAATCAACCGTATTGATCTGTTGATTGCTCTAAAAAATAATAAAAAATCAACATTACTGTCACCTCACCTTTTTGTCTTTTCATATGAAAATAATTTATAGAAAATTCACTTCATAGATAGTTTTATAGATCGATTTCTATTGGACCTATAGATATTTCTAAGAGCTGTTTCCAAAAGCAACAAAAATTACTCTACCGGTAATAGCTGTTTGTTCGCAAAACTGAACAAATTAGCTTGAGGGGTTAGATAGTCATTAATAATTTCGTTTGGATAAACACGTAAATTTTGATATTAAAATGAGATCTGTAATAGGCACTGTGCTACAAGGTTATTACATTATTAATTACATATCGACCTTTATTTGCGCCCATATATTGTTGAATTACCATAAATCGAAAATTTATAAAAATAAATATTGTTAGTAAATTTTTTACTCTGCGCTCTTGAATTTACTATTCTCGGAACCCTTTCCATTCCCCATATTTTTTTCCTCCCTTTTATGATAATAGTTTATTCCGCAATGGGCAGTCTAATCCCATTCATTCCGTGAAGCATAGAATGGAATTATATTCCAGTGAAATAATGTTCGTTTTCTACGTTTGGGAGTTGCTGGTAGCCACACAGCGATGCTGTGATTATTTGTTCACATCCATGTAATATTATGTAACTATTTTGTAACTTCTATTTGTCTCTACGGTGGTCTGCGTAGGGTTAGTCTAAGCAAACCTAGGAGACTTGGCGTCGCGACGTCTACATCGGCGCTTTTACTGCGGATTTTGCAAGTAGTCAGCGTCCCCCTTCCAAAGCGCCAATCATAATAGTTGCGAATACGGAAAACTGTTTTTATAAGAAATGAGGTGAGCTCTCGAATATTTTCCAAACATACGATTTCTATGCACACCATGAGTAATGTTTTCGTGATTATTCTGCTTGCAATTCACCATTATTTCATTCCTGTGACATAACGGTAAGATCTTTTCCCAGAGCTTAGATGTTCGAAATTCGGCAAATATGGATTTTTTTGTTTACACGTAGTTCCCGTAAGCACTTAGGCCATAGGCCCATTGTGCTATCTCCCATTTTACCTCAATCCTCTAACAACAACCCGGTCCCTTTAATAAAGTTCACCAGGGTTGTCATTGGGTATGTGGCTATGTTTACTGGTTCTACTGTATGTCTCCCCAGGTATCTGAGTCTAGTTCCCACCAGGGCAGGACATTCACATTTCCTGCATCTATTGGTGTTTTGTACTCCCAATATCTGCATGTGTCTCCTGAGATGGCAGTGTTCCGTTAGTAGTCCTACCAGTTCCCTCAGTGAGTTTCTGTCCATATCGAGTAGTTTCTTGGTTTGTTTAGGGTTTGGTCCTTTTTTTTAATATTAACTCCACACAGGAGGCCCTGAAGAAAATAATTTCCCTCAGGGCCTATGTCATCTTTGGGGATGCTGTGTGGAGGGTCTTTTTGTGGAGAGGAAAGAGTGAACATGGGTCTTGAAGAGTCCCATGTTGTAGGAGGGAGGAAACACAGAGGCCGGCAGTTCATTCCACAGCCGAGCTGTTGAACTTAAGAACGAATCGTAGAAGCGACCCGTCCTCATGTGACAAATGTCAACCGTGTACAAATGTTGGGCGCGCGTTTGGCGTGTATCCCGACTACGCACCGGTGCCGAAGGGATCAATCTTTTATGAGTACTTTGGATTGTCTCATTCCAGGTGCCCTCTCCCATTATTTGCGGTGTTGGGATTCGACCCACCTATCAATATGTAATTTTGTGTGGCAAGCTGCTACTCCTACGGCCGGCTCGGATCCTACAAGTGGTGCTTTCGCCCCTTTCCTTGCTAGTTCATCAGCCCGCTCGTTGCCCTCAATACCTCTGTGTCCTGGTACCCAGATTAGGGTTATTTTATTGATGGTAGCGAGTTCTGTAAGAACAGTCCTGCATTCCATCACCAGTCTGGAGTCGCATCGGTTACTTCCCAGTGCCATTAGGGCTGCCTGGCTATCGGAACATATTATGCTTATGTTTTTATTCCTTTACCCAATACGTATATTCTCTTGTGCGCAGGCCAAGATGGCTTTCATCTCAGCTTGAAACACAGTACAGTGTGTTCCTAGAGGTATACTGAGTTCCCTCTTGGATCTCTGCAGACAGACTCCGGCCTCCCTCCTTCCTTCCCTCCTCCATCTTGGACCCATCTGTGAACCAGATTAGTTCCTGTTTGGAGGTAGGACCTGGAACCTTGTCCCATTCCTCCCTTGTGGGGTAGGTCACCCCAAACTGCCGTCTGAAGAGGAATTCGGCTTGTTTGTCGTAAAAAAAGGTACTAGTACATATTGAATCATTTGGCGGGTTGGAAATAAGCCGACATAGCTCAGTGGTTACAGAGTACCTGACCGGACATTAGAAAGCACGTTTTCAATTCCCGTTGGCGGCATTTATTTTTACTCAGGAGATATTTTCAATTTGTATTTGTATTTCAGGAGACTAATTATTGCTTATAATTATTTTTTAATTCTTTTCCTTTATTTTGGCTTTCCAAATTAGTTTATTGAAATAAAAAGTTAATGATTCTCCTAGGAATATCATTTTCTCACGGTTTGAAATCACCTTCTTGTTTGCTAATAATTTTACTCGTGTTTCTAGGTTTCTAATTTTTAAGAGAATTTTTTTGGGTCTTCTTCTGTCATATTGTCTTATTACCGAGGTAATATCCTCTTAACTTATTTTGAGATTAGAATTTTCATAAGCAGTTATTTTGGGATGTTCATCGGTCTTTTCCTAAATACCTGATATGAATATCCTTTAAAAAGTTGGTTATTATTGCACGGTAACGCTCACCATTCACCGTAACAGAATCGTCCCGGCATAATTTTCGAAGAAAAACGGTCCAATGATTCCGACAGCAACAGGCTTCAATAATTTTAACACGCTGTTCAATTGTTAATATTTCAATGGTTGAAGTTGCCAAAGACAGAACATGTCAAATCTCAAAACCAGATATCAAAAAATATTTGGCATGCAATCCTCATTCACATTTAATATCAGTCTAAGCCATTTTTACTTGACTCTACCTTCATAATCGATGGTCAGATATCGACATCGCCACTAAACCCCTTCTATATAAAAAGGCACTTCTAATGCCTTATCGAATAATCTAATACGAGACGAAATTTTTTTGCATGTTCACCTCCAGCATAAAAATTTAAATGTAAATCCCTACCATCAATCATATTCCAGCCAAAAATACATTTTGCTGAGATTATTTTTGCTGTGACAGTTGTTTAATCTAGCCCGATATGGCCACAATTGTCGTGACTAAACCAAATCCCTTGTACCGCTGTCGCATCAGCGCGATGTGTTATTGTATCCAACTCGCTACATACATCTCTCGGGCCCGTCCTCGCCTGTGACACATTAGCTATAAAAGCTTCAGTCGAGACAGATTTCTACTTTACGATCTCGAAATGCGAATGCGGAAAATGGCTTTCACGTGGAAATCGTAACCGCTGTTGTAATTCGGTTATATACATTATTATTTTGTTAATGTATGAAAACTAACATAATTATATAAATTTATGTATACGAATATGGTTTAGTTCTTATGTATTTTTAATTAATTTATTAATTTTAACGTCAGATTTACATTCCGTTAGTAAAATTTAATAGACCGATTGCTATCTCTAATGAACAGACGTAATGCAGGCATGCTGAATCTGTTTTACTGGAATTTCAATGTAGCCTGCTCTAAGGTGCTAGCAGCATTGATCCCTGTGCACCGGTGCACGTGCGCGAAACTCGAAGGACACGTGTGGAACACCCGTTCACAATTGATGTTCGATTCGTGAAAACTGGTCTTTTCTTTGACTCATTTTTGTGTAAGTCGGCTCGAATGTAGAATATGTCAGTAATGCGTTTTTTAATTAGTAATTACTAATAGATCTTCCTCCTTAAGGTTAGATTGCAGCAGGTTAAACAGAACTGACAACAAGATCTTAGACTAGGTCATAAACCTAATCCAGACTGTCAACCGTTGAGTGTTTACCTTGATATATCATTATCTCGTTACGTTCACCTCAAAAACCGCTCAACCAAATTGAGTCGTCTGTAAGACCAGGTATGTATCCATGTACAATTTTAAAAGAATACATAAATATGTAAATAGTGGTGAACACAAATCCCGTTATTAATAAACAACCATTTACCTTAAAATTTTAAACTGTTTAACAACCATTTACCTTACATTAATGGTGTTTATCAGTTCTGCAATATTTAAAATACTTTTTTTAGTGAGGCGTGTTAAGTAAGGCGTGTGATAAGTGTTTTATTTACTTAAATTAAAATAAATATCTCGTCGGCAAGTAGAAAGATACTAAAGCGCAGTCCAGTTACTGTGTTAAAAGATCGCGCTTTCATATAATCAGGACTCAAAGCTTGGGAATAAACCGCCACATGAAGTTTATAAGTCGAATACAAAATTAAACAGAATCAGGGAAAAATAAAATCTCGTCTCTTCAGAAGTACATAACCATAATAGAGAATAACTAGATATAGCATTTTTGCATTATTGTGTAATTTTAAACATTCTGTATTCAAATGTGAGCTCTGTCACATGCCATCTGTTAAGACGAGGCAATACGATAAAATAAAGCTAGAATCTTAACGACGTAAGTGAAGCAGCCTTGACATTTATTGACCAGTTGCTTTACAAAACTAAAATAGTAACAGAACTCGGATAGAACCTTTACAGAACTTGAAAATCAACTTTGAAATTTGATGAATTGTTCAAATTCTGTGAAACAACCCGTCCTTAATCTTCATCAAGTTAAAAAGTTTTTAATATAATTTTAGTGCAATTTTGAAAAACGACATTAAGTTTGTTTTTATTAAAATTTTATTTAATTATTGAAGACAATATTAGCGATTTCTAAACGAAAATCTGAAACAGAAAAGGATACGGTCACATCTAGGACACGAACCCAGGACCCTTGCCTTGCCGGGGCACCGCTCTACCATTGAGCTAATGGGACCCTATCCCCCTCGGTCACTTTTAACTGTATCATACTTCGAATAAGAACTACCAACATTGTCTTCATTTTTTCACCGCACATTTTTATTGGCAACTATCTTTATGTATGATCGCAAGATTCAACCCGAACTAAATGCAATCTAGACAGCGTCTTTTTAGATAAACCTATCTTATTTTTATTATTTTTTTTTATGTGCGACATCCATTGACTTTTTTTCTGCAAGTCTAGGATGAATATTTATTTTTCGGAATAACTTTATTGAGTAAAACCTCAAATTGTAATATATAATTATTAGCGATTTCTAATATTGTCTTCAATAATTAAATATTACAATTTGAGGTTTTACTCAATAAAGTTATTCGGAAAAATATTTTTTTTATTTGTTCTGTGCGTAAGAATTGTGCATTGTTGCACACTTAAATTTTTGTTTGATTGAATTACAAACTTCTTTGGTACTTTTGATTTATGTTGTTTTTAAATGGATAAAGATGCTCAATTTCTTGTTGATGTTATTCACACGAAGGCAGCATGGATCTTCCTACTTTGTTACTGAATTCAAAAATATTTATTTTCATCAATCTATTCCTCTGTCGGTAGTGTAAAGTTCCCGTTCATACTTGTCACTTCTCCGCTGCTTGTAAATCTTCCACACTATTAGCCGATGGCCCTGTCAGCCCGAATTCGCCGACTCTAGCAACTAGCTTCTAGTGGCGGGGCGGGCGACTAACCCCGGTGATGTATTCCCCTTGACAAACAGATTTACCCTCGCGCGTATTATGTCACCCTGCTCCCCGCTCCCGCTGAAGCTTGTCGCCGAACAAATGGTGATCGATCTACCGTTTTCTCGAAGAAACTGTGTTTGATGTTCTTGCAATTTAGGGATTAAATTTTCATATTTGTGACGTATTGGGAATTGAGATTTGGAACGTAGGTTGAGACAGACTGAGGGGTGGCATTGACTCGTAACAATATACATGCATTCTTTTTACGACATCTTAGGCAGAATTGTAATTGTATCTTTGGCTTTGGACTCCTGGCGACTTAAAAAAGAGTTGAAAAGTCTCAACTCCTATCGCCGCCTGCCCGCCTGATATCATGCAGTCTCACTTATTTATTTTATTTATTTATTTATTGGATGATTTTTATAGCGCCGCTTTTGCGAAATATCACCTCAGGGGCGCTGTACAGTTAATGCAGATATTACAAAAAAAAAAATAATATAAATATTACAAATTGAAATTAAGTTAAATAAAATGAAGTACAGAAACAGGTGACACGGAGATGGAGAGTCTGCTGCAAGAATCCTAGGTGGTGAGGAAACTGGACCGGCTGCTGCAGCGAGAGAGTCCACCGCGTCCACCAACAGTGCCAGCACGAGGTTCGTCATCCTTCCAGGTATGTGTCTGCTGCTAATAGAGCGCTGACACAATGTCCTCTCATGGATTCCAGACCTTGGCAGCACCGCTGTGACATTCGACGAAGGTAGAGGATGGAGACTCTGCAGCAAGAATCCCAGGTGGTGAGGAAACTGGACCAGCTACTGCAGCGAAAGAGTGCACCGCGCCACCAATAGTGCCAGCACGAGGTTCGTCATCCGTCCAGGTATGTGTCTGCTGCTAATTAAGCGCTGACACAGTATCCTCACATAGATAACAAACCTTGTGACGCTCGGAAAGTCCATCTCCTTGTACACTTGTTTCTGGTGATTATGTTAGTGGTGCATTGTTCCGAAATAAAAGGCGGCGGACGGAATAATAAATCACCTTGGGCACTTGTTAGGGCTTTCACTGTTACCAAGAATAACATTGAAAACATCTGGCGTACAACAGTTACCGATTCTCGTCCCAAGTTCAACTTCAACTTCAGCGAATTTAGAATGTTTTTAGCACAATTTTCGATTATTCATTATTTCAAGGTACCAACTAGTACTAGTACTAAGGAGTACATTTAATTTTTAACATTTGATTTTAGGTCTCCCAACGTTACTTCATCCTGTTAGTTTATTATAAAGGAGCGTAATAGGTAGTTGGCCATTTTCAGTCCTTTCTACGTATGTCCTACCCAGCGGAAACGTCCCAGTTTTATGAATCTTGTAATTGAGGGCTCTTCAAGAAGCGGTTACAGCTACACGAAGAAAAATGAGTATTACTAATTTATTAAGAGCCTCTCCATATTATTTGTAATCCTGTTAAAAACGGGATTGCAGGCTGTTTCCTGATAACCTTTTAGTATATTCCTAGTATGTATATACACCTGCATTTGTCTTGATACCATATAATGACGAAATTATAAAATATAAGAATTTTTATGAACACGTGTTCCGACATCGTGATAATACATTCGTATTTTACTAAAAGTTTTTCAGGAAACCTATCAATTTGTTAAGGGCCTTCAATTCCCTTTTTCATTGGATTACGAATAATTTGAAGACATTCTTAGTAAATTAGAAATACTCATTTTTCTCCATGTAAGATGTTGATAACACGTTAATTGATGAATATTTAGATACTTCTCCACCTTCCACTCCCCCTTGTCCTTTAACCTCTCAAGTTTCCCAATTAGACGTGCCATAGTTCCACTGCCAGTGAGGCTCACTCGCTATAAAATACAATTTTAATATTTTAACTGGTTCCCTACTCTTGGTAGGTATCTTTGTGTGTCACAGGTTTTACCTCGGTGTTAGTCGCCATTATTATCAATTGAACAAACCATACTAGGTAATTTGAACTGGTTAATAGCCTTTACTGCGATATTCTAGTATGCGCAAGGTTTAATGCAAGCTCATAATATATTATGCATTGGCCAATGGATTCATTAATGATGTCCTTCATTCTGATTACCGTATTGGCCAAAGTATCAGTTTAATACTGAATACCGCTTTTCGATGTACCAGTATATTACTTGTTTTGGTGCTTTGGCCTATCGTTGATAGGAATTCTACTTGATGCCTCTTCAATACTTTAGTCATTCGGATCTGTGTCCCCTTACCGTGCCTTTTATGAAAGCTAGATTCAAGTTTACCGTATCATGAAGCGATATCTCTGATACATAAATAATGCTCCAATAGCACACGGGTATTTCAATAGTTACATTATTAATTTATCGATATCTTTTGTTGGAACTTATGTATAGTACAAGGTTGACCTTTGAGAAAATGTTTACATACGGATTATTTGGATTGGCTTACAAGAGTCTGTTAAGCGGTGTCTTAATTTATTTTACTTTAATTGAAATGAAGTCGATGCATGATATCCGTACCATGTATTTTTTCTGTCTCTTTACAAGATAACTTTTGGCTTAACCGTTGTAGAGATTGGGTAACTATATTCCTTAACTATTTAGCGAATGAGACGGTTTGAGAAATAGACAAAAGTGCGTAATTTGATAAAGGAGGTAAGAAAAATGCCTGAAACTCATTCCTCGTGCGATCCTTTTTTACTAAATAATAATTAATCTTAGATAACTTCTTGCATCGTTTAATAAAACTGATTGTTTCCTTAAACTATCTTAAATTTGTAAATTATGAAAATATCCGACGTTTAATGGTTCAGCCCTTTAATAAATTCCGTACCAAGTACGTGTTTCTACGGGAAAGAGATTATTCATTGATTTATACAATAATAAAACCGTTCATGCTAACCGTAGCAATGCGGGTAGAGTATATTTTAGCAGTAACCTTGCCAATCCTGGGAATCGAACCGTGGAAATGTTCGTTATCCCGTGTAACGAGGCGTGCCGATCCGATTATTGGCCCTCCAGTCCTTAAATCTTGTACTTTATATTGCTTGTATTTTAAGAAACCAGACCCCTTAAGTTTAAAATTTCTTAATGGTCTGTAAAACAGTGCCAAATGAATTGCTTGAATTGGTTTCAGGTGTGTTATGTGACTAGATCTGAATACTTGCCAGCTTTTCTCTACTCCATCTCCTTCACCCCACACCTTTAGTTTCAGAACATACCCAAGAATGCGGATGTCAGGTGATGATGCTTCAGGCAACCAGGAATCATGTAGGGTGTATCACATAAAAAATAAGTCTCATCAACCTTCAACTCTTCCAACTAATGATCAAATCAAAGAAATCAAGTAATTTTTGATAGGTCCCAATTGCCGATTGGTGAGTGGCGTCATCCCAGTCAGAGATCCTGGGATCGATTCCCGATTGGGAACGTTATTTCTTTATTTTTCTGTGTACCCTGTTCTGTTTCATTTTTCGTTTAGATTTTTCTGATTTTATTCTTCTTCAATAAGTTTTGATAAGTTTATTCCCTTCAAGAGTGACAGCCATTGTGCCTTCCGGAGGTTTTCAGTCTGATTTTGATTTATTTTATTTCTCTTTCAATATTCGTGTCTATCAACCCTCCTCGCTTTATATATTTTTTTCTAAACCCTTAGATGAAAAACGATTATAATCGGGACAGAAGTTATTATTCTCATCTTTTTTGCTTTATACATCATAATGTCATGGATTCTTTGGAAATCGAGATCAAAGCGTATTGATTTTGTTTTTTCAACAGTTGTTTGTTTCAGAAAGGGCTTCAAAGCTCTCGCGAAATATGAAAGCTTTGAAAACATCAGGAAATTCTTGTTTCAGTACTTTTCTCGGCAGTAAAAAAAACGGATGAAAAAAAACAAATATCATTAATGATTTTTTTTATTATTATTAGTTACATTACATTCTACAGTTATTTTACAAACCTAATAATACTAACATTTCGCTCATGGGATTCAAAAGAACCACATATGCGAAATTGAGTAACTTTATTTTGTAAAAAGACCACATTTGCATGTTACAAATAATGTTTGTTTATAATTTAATTAATTTTTAACGTAAAACTTATATTTTATAAAAAGGTCTTTTATACAGAAAAGAACATGTGTATGTTTAGTATAGTAATTCAATATAGTTTGTTGATTTTTTTACAAATATTTGATAATATGTCAAATATACTTCAGACCTCGTTTTCTCAAAACATGGGAATTGCAGAGATACGTTCGTTTAGAATTACATGAGCGACTTATTTTTTTATTTTTATTTTTCGTTTGTAGAAATCCTTGAAACCTAATGTTTTTGCTTAGAAATGGAGCGAACATCCAAATGTAGACGATTCGCATATTTTGATGTTAATTAGGTTTTTAAGTAAATACGAATAAATTATTAAAAAAAACATTTTAATGGTGTTTACAAATTTAGAAAACCAATGAAAATAATAAGAAAAGATTTAATAATTTAAGATTTGCAGTCACGGTAGTTCGAAAGCTGCCTCAGTAGTTCGGTGGTTTAGAGCAGTCGCCCAGTTAACGGTCAATCATTCAGTTCAAATAAATAACCGTTGCGGCATTAAACATTATTTGTCTTTTTGTTATTTCCAAATACACATGAATCGATAGTTAATATTGTTTCAATATTTAATATCAAGGGACATTAAATGATTATTCATTCTTTTTATTTCAATTGATAGTTTTTGTTACCAAATCGAATTATAAAGTTATAACATATATTTAATTTGTATATAATAATAAATCTCAACGAAAAATAAAACAGAACCAGACACGAGAAAATAAAAAGGCAACGGTCCCAACTGAGAATCGAACCCAGGATTTCTGTTTTTCCGGGACAACGCCTCTAACTACTCAGCCATTGGGAGATTATTATTAAACGTATTTTTTGTCGATCTCCTAAATCAAAATCGGATATGTTTATCCGATACACTATCTAGGTTCACAATTCAAAACTCAATAATATTCAAAACCATATTGTTAATTCCGATTGTCTCGTTTGGATTTATTACGAACTATTTATTCAAAACTATATCGTTAATTCCGATTGTCTCGTTTGGATTTATTACGAACTATTTATTCAAAACTATATCGTTAATTTCGATTGTCTCGTTTGGATTTATTACGACCTTTTTATTCAAAACTATATCGTTAATTCCGATTGTCTCGTTTGGATTTATTACGAACTATTTATCTTCTTCAATGATATATTGTATTTATTCACATTATTTTATTCACCTTTTTTACAGGTTACTTTTTGACAGTTAAATGGATATTTCATAGTTCCATAGCCCATGACGAAAAATACGATGAGAGATTGCAGACAAGATAAAGTTGAGCAGTTTGAGAGTTATTTATCAAAGTAGTCGAACAAAAAAATATGTGTTATTAAAATAACATCAACACCATTTTAAGGCGAAGCTTAATCCCAAATCACTGTTTTGATTAATTTTTATAACGAATTGGTGTACATTATGAATACCAAAAATAAGCTTCAGATAAATTGAAGGTTTTCCTATCGTTTCGCTTGAGTAGAATACAAATAAAAAATAAATTACTCAATAAAAATATAAATGTACTACTTAAAAATATTTTTTTTCAATAGAAATGTATGAACGCATAAAGGAAACAACTTTAAAAAAATGCAGTATTATAGCTAAGATTATCTGTAACAGTTTCACTTGATTAATTTTTTGCTTTCTTATGAAATTATTTACCAAATAAATAAAAACCAGTTTTGTGCTTGAAATCGAACGTTTCTAGACTACGTTTGTCAAGCGATTTTAATGCCTATTACCTACGATACAGGTTATACCAATAATATACATATGTTTGCCTAGTAGCTTCCTCTTAAAATTGAATGTGGTAAAAAGTATTGTTTTAAACTCGCGATTGAAAAATAGTATTACACCGGCTGCGGCTCACGGATAAAGGACGAAATATTTTATCGAAAAAAAAATAAAGTCGTCACAACGTCGAAAAAGGCAACCAAAAATTATGTACGGCGCAATATGCCAACCATGTTTATTTTCGCCGCGGTTGAATTTCCTATTCAAATTCGGGCATTATTTTTAATCTTCCAATCAATGTTGGCCCGGACTCCGCTGATATAATCCCCGGTTGATTGTGACGCGTCATCAACTACGGGAGGCCGTACGGTGTGTCGATAATGATCCGTGCAAACCGAAAACTTTACTAGTGAATCGCTTGTCATAATTTATTTATTGTTTGGTGGATAACCTTGGTTGTGTACCAGGTGGGGCAAAAGTAATTTCATAATTTAAATTGGCTGCCATTTTGTTAGAATTCTCTGTTTTCACGGAAAGTTTAGTTGTGTAAAATTGATGACATTAACTTGAAAAAATGATGCCGATCAAATAACCACCTCCTGAGTTAATGCACATTGACGAAGGAGAAAACGACGAAGAAATTCGCGCTACGTTAAAATAACAGACCGGAAATTGGTCAAATAAGCTGTAACAATAATTCCGCGTTCTTCAAGTGTGTATCGCTCGGTACACATAAAAAGGAGTCCTGACTTTCTGATGCTAGTTGTAGGTACTTAGGTGTAGGTATATAATTTTGGTAATACTGATGTATTATAAGTTCGACGAAAGTAAAATGGTAGGGAATTAGACGTTCCTGATTGGTGATTTTGAGTGTATGTATGTTTATAGAAAAAACGCACGTGCAATATTGAGTTATTTTTTTCCGAATTTTTCCTATATGTTTTAAGTGAAACATTCAAATATAAACAAAAACACATAGCTCGTTATATTATATTTTATAGGTACCTCAAAAGAAAACTTATTTCCAGGTGACCCCAGCCTTTTCATTTTCATACAGTTATTGTGTTCGATGATTTGCGAATTAAAATAATAATTGTTTTTCCGATGCATTATTCACTGTGTATTTCAACACTTTTATTTTGGATATGAATTACTTATCTGCCTAGTCAGTTTCAGATCAGAAGGTATATAATAAGCCGCTAATTGTAAGTCACTAGCTATCAAACTTATTTATAAGCAACAAGTAATAAGTTATAAGTACGAGTCATAGGAATACATTAAATGTATGAACTGATTTTTTAAGCGCCCTTTAGGTGATTTCTCACAAAAAACGGTGCTATACAAATAATCCAATCATTATTATTATAACTAACGAGTACCTACCGTGTTCTAATTTCGTAGCATTATTTTTTTATTGCTCGTAACACTCGCCATTGTTGGCTATATTATTGTTTGGCGCTCCGTGCCAGCTCTCTCCCGGTAAAACAGGGCCGAACATTACGGCAAGTCGTTGCCAGATTCCGCGAGGTTAATGAAGATTATTGTCAATGGAATTGGAACTATTCCACCTTACTGGAATCCTAAAAAAATGTATAAAGGCGTTCAAACTTTGAATTTTAACTATCACGCACAGGAGGGACCCCTTCTCAAGCTAAATCTATTTTTCTCTTAAAGCTCCATCGTAGAACATAATTGGAATATAACAAATTTTCAAAATGTCCACCTTCGGCTTGTAGGCGAGCATGAAAACGTAAAGTAATACTATTTACAATTTGTACGTTATGGCGTATTGTATATGCGGCTTCGTGAATACGTAACTGAAGTTCTTCGACTGCATTAACTTTTTTGACGGAAACTTTGTCCTTCATCACACACCAAAAGAAATAATCTTACGGCGTCAAGTCTGGAGATCGCGCCGGCCGTGGAGAATTATTACGACCACGTCCAATCCAACATCAGCTCGTTTATGTATCGACGAACGGCAAGTCTGAATTGTAGTGGAACTCCTTCGTTTTGAAATCACATTTCACGTCTTCTACGTAAATCAACTTCTTTCAAAAGTACGGGAAGGTCGTTCATTAAGAATTGCAGGTAATGTCTTGAATTAAGACTAGGCGGCATCACATATGGTACTATTATTTGATTGTTATTGATTCCTGCCCAAACGTTCACAGAGAACTGAAGCTGTTGGTGCACCTGCCTTATGGAGCGTGGGTTTTCTTCTGCCCATTCATGCAAGTAATGCACCTTTAACACACCAGTTCTGTTTAACTGGGCCTCGTCCGTCCAAAAGATGCTCCCAATGAAGTTCGGGTTCTAGAGTTGCATACGGAGTCGCCACTAATCCTTGATATGGGTTCATGTTCCAGAAGGCCATACACGTCACGTTCCGATAATGGAACGGGTGCATGTGGTATTTCTTGAATAAATCCCAGATAGTACTTTTCGGAACATCAGTCATTGCAGAAATTCTACCAAGTGGCCTAGTAGTTTTCGTTCGCCAGTGGTAAATTAGCAGCAAAGTTTTTTCGAGGTCTTCGGCCTATGCCTTGTTCGCGAATAAGTGCATGCGTTTGAACAAAAACACGAGTGCTATGCAAATTTTGATTTGGAAAACGACGTGAATTTTCTTGTCGAGCGGCGTTTGCGTTTTCATCATTAAGCTCGTACACATAATGAATGTCTGCCCTTTCTTCGTTGGTAAATCCAGGCATTGTCGCATTAATTAAATAACTAAATTACGCTAAAAAAATCACAATTTGAACAATTAGGTAGTCCACAACTAAATAAACACAATCTTAAAAATAAAGTAAGTCTGGAGAAAACACGCACCAAATATAGATGTTTTTTAAGTAATTCTTAATAAATACACACTACTACATCAACAAGTTTTAATTATAACAATCAAGTTTTCAAAGTCAAACACTGCTAGGTACATCAAATTATCGGATAACTTTATGAATGAAATACAAGTTATTAACACAACGTACGGTATTCATTGAATTCAAGACTGATTGAGGGAACCGGCAGTAGGCGCGGGACCCGGCAGTAGGCGCGGGACCCTAGTTTGGCAACGACGCAAAATAATAATGCCTGGCACACACGTTGAACACCTTTTTACATGAAAAGCCTTAAAAGTTGGTATTTATATTTTTTACTTGTACTATCATGTAGAATCACCTCCCGAAGTTAGTGCACCTTACCCCCGGAAACCCTGTGTATATTGTACTGTTGTTTACAATTGAATTTATAATCTTATTGTAAAAGCCAAATAGGGCGTTGCCAAATAAATAAATATTTATTATGTCTTTTCTAGACACGGTCTCACTTCTTCCTCCCCTTAAAAATACCCTCCACACAGCAATCCCCAAAGGGAGCATAGGCCCTGAGGTATACCTACTTAATATACAATAATTTTTATAATTTTAATTTTGTTAGTACATTCCCTAGAACTTGAACATAGACCCCATCCCTTAAAACTGGAGACCTGCGATCAATATTCGCCGACATTATGCTCTGTATGAAAGAAAATTGTTTTTTTTTTTCACAAAAACTTTCTCATTTTTCTACCGTATTTATTCATCTTTTTCCGTGCGATGAACGAATTCATTCGGCACAGTCGAGATCGTGTCTCGGGTATAAAAATACACCGAAATGGTTTTCGTCCAAGAGCAATAACAAGTGGGTACCTAACCTTACCATTATTTCACAAATAACTCATGGAATCTCTAAGATTATATTCACAGTGGGTTTTCTAAACTCACGGAAGTTATAATAATACATTTGTTTTACACTAACAACTCTTCCTTACGACTTTTCTGAATGAAGAAAGTTTTATTGTTCCACTAAGCGTAACCATCAAAATAATGACTCTCTTGAAAAAGTTTAATTTGGTTAATAAATTGTTAAATGTGGGAAGTTTTCCAGCTGAATTATGTGGTGCAGTATTCAATTAACCTTGTGCACCTTACGTAATTCTTACGTGACCTGGTTTTGTAACAATCATATAACCCATCGAGATGTCCGATGCGGGATACTTAATGTTTTTATCCATTGAAAAATAATGTACTAGGTAAGTCCTCCACTTTTGACTGAAATTGATCCCACCCATGAATGTTTTTGCTATGTTAATGCGTTTATATTAACTTGGCTCACTTTTGTCATTCATTTTATCAAAGATTGATAAAAAACATATTAGTTACCTGAGATGTGCTATAGCGAAACCATTCGGAGACCACCGTGTTTGGTGACCAGATTTGAACAGCCAGATACTTCCATTTCTTCCTCTTTCCTAACTCCTTCCATCTCCATTCCCTTCAGCCTCACAACATACTCCATTTGGTCTCGTATTTTTTCAACTTCTTTTTTATTCCACGTTTTTTTTATTAACTCCACAATTTCTTCGCTTTTGGGAACAACTCATATGGTCTCGGAGATAAATGGTCTAAATGGTAAACAGAAAGAAAGAGTAAACACCAAGCATTATATACAAATCTATAAGATAACCACAGACGAATTAAAATATGCACCTTTTTGAAACCAAAGGTTCCGAACGCAGTTTCAATATATTACTTTCATTTAAAACGATAAAAAGTACGGTGACAAAAACGTTTGTGTTTTTTCATGTATTTTTTGTTACAAAAAATGTAAAGTGAGCCATAATTTTAGTAATAAAAAGTGAGCCACATTTAGTTCTTTTTATGTTCGCATCCAGAATTTTAATGTTTCTAACTAAATATGTTTATTTCAAATTTGAAAGTGTATTTTATCACCTATCAAAAACAGTTTTTAGTTTCGGATACGTTCAGAAATTATCCCTTTATTTGGATTTTATTGCAAAGTAGAAGTACTTCGAACTTTTGACAGAATACGCTAGAGGCCAAAGGAGTTCAGAGTACTAAACTTTATTTTTATACTTTTATGTAGCAAGTCTATCTCTTTGGCTGGTTATGACTTAGAAAGGATTTTATACACTTTTTGGTTATAGACTAATTATTTACTTTAAAACAAACACTGCTCCTTCAAGATAATATTTGAATGCCTGGGGAATCATCCAAGATGGAACCCATCAACAGGAGCTTTCAGCTAGGGACGTCTGTTCGTGTTTATTTTTATAATAACAATAAAGCCTCAAACTACACAGCTGCAACCCCGTAATAACCCCATGTACTTGTCCTTCTATAAGTAGAGTTGATACTATTAAATATCTTGGTATTCAAATAGACAATCTTCTTAAATGGAATGTACATGTTACAAACGTAACGACAAAACTGAGGAAACTATTTCTTTAAAAATATTAGGGATATTTTAAATAGAAAATAACTGAAAAAAGTTTACTGTGCTCTTGTACAATCGTCTCTTGAATATGGTATTATCAGTTGGGGTAGTGCCACACATACTTGCCTGGAGCCTTTAGCAAAGATTCAAAAAATAATTTTGAAAGTTATTCTAAAAATCCCGTTAAAAACGAGTACTGATTTTATTTAAAAGACACTAAATGTTCTTAACCTGAAAAAATATATTAAAAACATATCCTGCGTCGCAATTTAAAAATACCCTAATGTATGAAGAACGAAAAAGCACCAGCAGAGCCTTGAGACAGTCACACATAAAATCTTTTAATATCCCAGTTTGTCAAACCTCCTATGGACAAAAAAGTTTTAAATACAATGCTATAAAGCTATTCAATTCTCTACCTACTGACATTAGAAACACATAAACCAAAACTTCCTTTAAAAGTAAAATCATGGATTACCTCCAATAAACATATACATTAGAAGTATTTCATAACATATTTAAAATTGTGCCTGCTGTGTATATATATGTATACTATGCCTTCTGGTAAAACTGAAATTTTATTAATTAATTACTTAAAATTATTCTCGCTTCGTCTTCATCTTCTACATTAATTCTTTAATTGTATAATTTTTTAATACTGATTTTATTTTATCTGGCATTTCCATAATATTGTGCAACAAAAAGCTAGTTGACAACCACTCTGTAAATTGCCATCTCAACACAGGAGTTACACACCTAGTGAGATGGGCAATACGTCACTATCGTAATTAAATGAAATATTCAAATAATTAAATAAAAAAACTTACTACACATTGCGCTGTACTTTCAAAGAACCTTCTTACTTCATTCGTACTTTTGTTATTACCTATACACACTTTATGAACTTCTTTGTACAATTTACAATGATAATGAAAAATGAAACTATGTTCTTGGTATTGTACATACTAATATCTTTCGTGCTCATTTTTTTGCATTTTATTTTTATGTGAAACCGCACGAAAGTCCCAATTACTCCCAACCGTCTGGAGCTAGAGAGATATAGCATCCCCAATCGGGGTATTTTTTGAGGATGAAGGAGACAGGGAAGACAAAGGTGAGGAAGTACCTGGCTATTCAGATCTGGTCACCAAACGCGGCCAAAGCCATTTCAAGCAACGTTTCAATTCTGAATGGTGGTCTTACACCAGGGCGATACTGAGAGTATCTTCCAAAATTTTGTTATGTAGGTACTGTACAGTTATTATTGTAACCCTTTGTAAAACTTACCTACAATAATGTATATATTTTACAGCCTTCAAAGCTTTGATAAATAGAAACGAACCTTTAAAAAAATTATAAAATTTTAAATATTAGCCAAAGCCAATGTCGTTAGTTCTATCTCAAAGCTTACACCACATTAAAAGGGTGCTAATGCTGATTAAGTCGGCGTACCCATTACCTCGCGCGCGTATCGTTAAATTGAATATCCACCGTACATTGTACAACATTGTGTAAAAAGCTCCCGTTGCCGACGGCGTCACTTGCGCGCCCGGTCCGTTATTCGTTATCCGTTATCCGTAATCCGGTACCCGCTACGTAACTGGTGCAAACGACGCGCGTGCGTTCGGTCCCGGTAAGAGCCCCGTAGCTCTTCCGGAAGACCTGATCGACTTACGTGACGGCCAGTCTGATTGTCTTATTTTTATCCGACTTCGTAATTAATTCGATTATGTTATGAAATCGATATTACACCATTTTTTGTATTTTCCAATGGGGTATATGAATTCTTTCTCTGTCTTAAATAATAATTTTCTTATATTCACATTTTTTAGTGTTCTGCTCTTACTTTTTATGTTATATTACGTTCGTCAAGCATCGTAATATGAGCCACTGTACCTGCTCAATATTTTTCGTTCGATTCAAATAGTCGATTTAATAGAATTACGGCTCAATTGAACGGGAGCCGTGAGCTCAGCGCATGAGCAATGAGAATACTGTGATACCGATATGACTCACTCGATACGACTCACTCGATACGGTTCCTCCGTTACGGATCCCCCGATACGTCTCTCTCGATACGGCCCCCAGCTCTCGGCTCCAAGCGTAAGCGTATGAATGATCGTACGACTCTTGGTACCGGTACGCCGTTTCGTACCACAAGAAAAATAAGATGCTTGGTAGTTAGTAGGTGCATGTACATATGTCCAAGTCGAACTGTCAGACGCTGTTCACGTCTCTGAGTATGTAAAAACAATTAATAGTTGGATAATTTGAATGCCGCTATTTTTCTAAAATATCTCTTCATAAAAAGGGTAACCTTTCAATTGAGCCGTGGTACGGTTTACCGGGAGTCGTACGATTACGGCTCGTCAAAAAGAGCTAGCTCACTTGTGCGGCTCGTTCATTATTGACTCATCGCTAAGAAGCATGTTTACAATAACTTGACTTTAACTCGCCAGAGATGATGCCTGTTCTATTGGGGTTTGGATTATTCGGATATCTGTTTAGAAATGTTGTTTTCAACATTTGTAAATATTTCGATTCCCGCCTAAGCGATTAATTAAACGTCACCGTCTTTTCGCGATTTAGTTCTATCCAGACCCGGAATGTGCAGCTGGGCAGTATATCATTTTGTGAATAGAATCAATATAATAAAAGAAAATAAGAAATGTAAATACGTAAAAATCCGTTGTCAAATACATGTTTTTAAATATATTATTTTTATTCATCGCTACTAATGCTGTTACTATTTCCAGACTCTTTTGCTTTTTAAATTTTCCCCAATAACTTGCTCCTAGTTTTCATACGATTTGATGCAACTGAATATCTTTCTTCCAGTTTTTGACCCGAAATAACACACAATGTCGAACGTATTTTACATTTTTCTAAAAAGTTTATGATCAACCACCGGAATAGTGGGCAAAAACCACCCAACCTTTTTTGATGCGAAGATTTGATGGATTTACCCGAGAGTGCATTTGAATGATATCATTTTATTCTAAAACGAACATAGACAAGGTAAATTCCATTTTTATTATAATAATCTACTTTAGATAATGGTTGAAAGATGATTATTTAAAAAAAAAAGTTATGTTGAAGATTAGGTCCACAAACATGAAGATGAGGAAATTATAAAGGATTTTAACCCGCGACTTGCTAGTAGAGAGGCTCACCCCTCTACTACGGAGGTCGTTTTTTTCTTGATTTTTAGTTATTTGTTGCATACATTATTTGTATACCATTTTTAGTCCTAAACATAACCTATTACGGCACATGAATATATTTTCTTCGTCATATTTGAAAGTCAGATGATTTTCCGTATAAAAAATCTATTATGATAAATATCCCCTACCTTCCTTTTTACTAGTCGCAATTTTCTTTTCTCACCTTTGAGTAAGTGAACAAGTAATATTGAGAAGTGTTCGTGATTTTTCTTTCAAAATTACCTGGATGAATTGTTCCTTTTTCCGCGTACTTTTTTCGGTCGAGATGGGTTTAAAAATAAAATTGACAAATAGCCTGAGTTTTCCCCGTCAGAGCGGGCCCCAAAATTCTAACCGGGTTTTCAAAATGTTACCGTGGGGATGGAAAGTGCCACAGGATATTTATCTTGGGACTTCTTTATTTATCGTGAATATCAATAACATTTTGTTATGCCTAAACATTATTCTGCGTAGATAACGGAATCATATTATTTTTAAATGAGTAATATTTTTCTTTTTGTTTTCGTCTTTATTATTTTTTCCATGCTTGCTTGACGATGGTGATCAAATTGATATTCTTTTGTATTGAGATTTTTCGACGATGATTTCTGTGTCTTTTTGTTCAATAGTGGCTTAAACATCTGCCAGGATGAGTAAAAAATAATATAATAAGCAACATCTCTTGCGGTAAATGTTCCATTCATCCATTCGTTCCATTCAGATCCATCAGAGCATCATATTAGGCAGCTGCATGTTTCATTGTATATTATTAAACCTAACCTAACTTAACCAACACCTGCCATAGGTCACCCAAAGTGGGTCGCTACGTTTGATGACTTAGCAATGGTGCCTGGGTCATGAGGTGAGGTTTGTCTTACTACCTACTGCATGGCGGGTTGGATCGGAAGATACCTACTGATTGAGGGAGATTCTTTCACCCCTGTAAACACTGACCTCCAGATTCCTACCCAGAACTTCCTCTCCTTTATTTCCCTAAAAGACCTTCCAAACAGCATACCCATAGATGACATAGGCCACGAGAGAAATTATTTATCTGAAGGCCTCCTGGCAGGAAACCATTATCTCCTAACTAGAAGATAATGGTTTCCTGCAAAATTCGTCAGCTCACCAGAAAGCACGAAAAACAAATTCAGTTGGGTTTCGCAAAACTGGTTTTAACTTACGATTGAATCTGGCTACTAATGTACCAGGCCACCAGAATAAATTATAATTTTCCTTAAATTTATTTAACCATTTTAAAAATAAACACTGTGATGGACCAATCTTCTCGCTCTCTAAATGTAATTTTTTTATGCGGTTCTTTCTGCCCGTCGCGCATCAAAAGTGCTCGCGGCCGCACCGATAAACCTAGCGGGCCGCAGTTTCTCCACCCCTGATCTATATTATGAATTTATGTTTTTTAATCGATAATATTTTTCACTCAATTCCTTATTGTCTCGCCACATTTTATGAAAACACGGAAATAACGCGATTTGCAAATTTCCTTTTAAATCAATCAAAATTTTCCTGACTCTTCTGATCGTGACATCATTGAATGGAACATTATCGAAGGTGAAATAAAATGGTATAACTGCGGTTATCAATTCTCACGGGTCCTGAATTGAGCGATTTCCGGACAGATTCACCGCTGTTTTATTGGTGAGACTCGCCGCCGACTAGGAGAGTGATTGATCACCTGTAAGCGACAAGCCCGGATCGATTGATCGTCGAAGTAGCCACGTGGTAAGGCATAGCTTCGGATCGTTGTTAGCCACCTACCAAGTATCAGCTAGGCGGGGAAAGTGAACCAATTACAATTAACACCGAAATCAAAAATATTGATTCAAGAAAATATTCATGAAAATATAGCGCATTATCTCGCAGTCGAAAGATCGTATGAAGCATTGCTTTTTACATTTTGTTGGTCTGCACGGTTTGAAGTTCCGTCCGGCAAGTTCGTCCCATGAGTGTTATGAAGATCATTATTCAAACCCGAATTAGTGGCCTTTAGCAACATTTTTGATAGGAATTCTCGCGGATTTTATCATTAACAATTTAATTAGCCATATGAATATTTAAAAAAATATATATACTTTGTAAAACAACTACGTCCCGCAACAAATTATAACAACACTTTTTCCACAAAATTATTTTTTTTCAAACCCGAATTAGTGGCAGTTAGCAACATTTTTGGTAGGAATTATCCCGAATTTTATAATTGACAATTTAATTAGCTATATGAATATTAAAAAATATATATAAATACTTGTAAAACAACTACGTCTCACAACAAATTATGACAACACTTTTGCCACAAAATTAATGATCTTCGCTGGTTCCTCGTACGTTTTTATAAGCTTGAACGACCAGTTTGCATCACACAAGTTGGATTGTTAAGTTCATCTCTGTATCTTGAGATATTGAGGTGTTTTTAACTAAATTAAAATTTTAGCTTGTAATTCTAGCACCGAAAACAATACCTTTTTTCTTTAAGAACTGCTTACAGTTGAAAAGAGAAACAATATAAAATTAATATAATCCTATTATGACCATCGAAGAACTGAACATAGTATGCATTAAAAGTTTATCCCGCCCGCTTAGATTCTCACCTTATGTTGAAAACATCAACGTTCAAGGAGATTTTATTTAGAAAAGTTTGTAAGATAAATCTATTTTGAAAACCCTTCCACAGGATAAGGCTCGCAAAGAAAAACTATTGATTATAACATTAGATGTCAGCGTTATATTGTTGACAAACATAAAATGATTAAGTTATTACGCACGCAGAAATTCTCACTCGTAAAACCAATGTTTTATTTCTTTATTCGATCGGACCCGAAACTTTAGCCATGTTCCATATTTTTATACATAATAAACACCCGGATAAGGAAGAGATAGTAATCAAAGTAGACGGACGCCCGAAAATTGTAAAAAAATGTTGAAAATTATTTTACGTATATTTGTTCACTTGACAAATAAAATGTTTTATTTCTGTTTTGAGTGGATCTGAAAGTGTCGCCATGTTATACATTTTTATACATAATATATGTTATCGAATAATGAAAAGATAGTTATCTAAATGCGTAGACTGACGCCAGAATATTGAAAAATTGTTAGAGTTATACAGGGTGATTTTTATGTTCCAGCTCGATTTTGTTTAGCCGCCATTTTAATTTGGATGACATTTGTCAGTTGGCATTTGACCGTCGTAGGGAGTGGTCGATAATAATTTTTTATGGGGCATCTAATGCCGCAACAACGTGTTGAAATTATTAAACTGGCACTTACGATTTCCTAATTTAACCCCTCCCGATTTGTTCCTATGGAGGTACTTAGGTAGGAAAAGGTGTACACTTGTACACCAATAAACCATATACAACTTTTGATGCTTAAGGACAACAGACGAGTCCTGCGGTTTGCAAAAGTGTGCTTAAATGAGCTCGCCTTTGCGCCACGGCGAGAGGCTGCCACTTGATCGACATCACATTCCATACCTAATGTTAAACACCAAATAATCAGTCAGTAAAATATGATTTATAAAATTGTATTTCCTTTAAAATTTATTTAAAAAAACATCTACCTAGAACATAAAACCCACCCTGTATTATGTTCGCTTGACTTAACTAAAAGCTAACCACCCTTTAAAAGGTCAAAGTCACTTCGGTGTGAGGGGTAGGACCTATAAATATCGCTGGGCAGATAGGCCAATGTAAAATAATTATTTTCCTTTGACAGTTGACGTGTGAAATTAATGCTGGTTCCGTTCAAGTGAAAAATTATCGCTTTTTATTCTTAGTGCTTTTGCATTTCCTTCGCATTTGAATATGCAAATGAGATTTTCTGTTATGATTTTCCACTTCGTTCAAAAAAACAAAATTTAGTCCGTTTCGACGGAGAAGCAACGAAATGGTACGTTTTATCGAAATTGACAGACATTTTTTTATTCAATTATGTCTAAAATATACAAGTGGATCCCGTTTCGTTTTAACGAAGTTTTTATAGTATCGTTGATAATAAATCGACTTTTTTTTACAAGTCTTACATTTTTTAATAGAAAGAGAACCATCTTCTGGTGACGTTATAAGTTATTTAAATAAAAAAATACAATAATTTTACTTTGAAATAAGACACAGCTTTTGTTCAAATTAGACTATACTCACGATTATAAAAGATTCAAGAGGCATCACATAGTCTGATAAATCAAAATGATTTAAATTTATTTATTTTACAATCCACTTTTTTATTAATTGTTAGGACTTAGGATACGTTGTGTCACGGAATTTGAACAATTCATAAAGTTGATTTTCAAGTTCTGTGAAGGTTCTATTCAAGTTCTGTTATTATTTCAGTTTTGTGAACCCCTGGCCAATAATGATATAATAATATAACTTGAATATAACCTTCATAGAACTTGAAAATCAACATTGATTTTCATTGAACAACCTTTCTGCCTTCAAACCTACATCCCTAGAAGAAGTAAGAAAATTAATTCTTACTTCACCGAACAAGCAGTGTTCGCTCGACCCTATTCCAACGTGGCTACTGAAAAAGTGTTGCAATGAAATTGCTCCCTTTTTAGTTCATCTTTTCAATAAGTCACTTAGCACGGGTGACTTTCCAAAATCCCTTAAATCAGCTATCGTAACTCCATTATTAAAAAAACCACAACTGGACGCTGAAGATCTTTCAAATTACCGACCCGTTTCAAATCTGCCTTTTATATCAAAAATATTAGAAAAAATCGCTGCCTCACAGGTCATATGTCACTTAAATTCAAATGAATTATTAACTAAATACCAATCTGCATACAGACGGTTCCACTCCACAGAAACCGGGTTACTACGTGTTTTGTCGGACATAACTACTGCCATTGAGTCGGGTAAACTGGCACTTCTTTCAGTCTTGGACATGAGTGCTGCATTTGACACGATTGACCATGACTTTCTTATTAAACGATTAGATGAATCATTTGGTTTAAACTGTGATGTTAAGACCTGGCTGACATCGTACCTGGCCAACCGTTTACAAGCCGTAAAAGTAGGAAAAAACCAATCAAATTATGCAACCCTTTCATCTGGAGTACCCCAAGGGTCCGTTCTGGGCCCACTACTCTTCATCCTCTTCACAAATGATGTCGCTAAAATAATAGAATCATTCGGCCTTCTATCTCACTGCTACGCTGATGACCAGCAAGTTTATTTTTACTGCTTACCAGAAGAAATAAACAGTCTAAAAATTCGTATAACTGAGTGTATAGAAGCAATTACTCGCTGGATGACCTCAAATAGATTGAAACTGAATCCCACAAAGACTGAGTTTCTGTGGACTGCTACAAGCAGACGTCAGCATAACATTGAAAACTCCCCAATAACCATTTCCGGAAGTGACATCACTCCAAAAACGTGCATCAAATTACTGGGTGTCAATCTGGATGCTAATTTTTCCCTTAAAACTCAGGTGAACAGAACTGTAAGCACGGGGTTCTTTCAATTAAGGCAAATTAAAGCAGTGCGGAGAAACCTGCCAACAGAGGCGACTAAATTGCTAGTCAATTCCTATGTTGTTTCACGTCTAGATTATTGCAACGGAATATATGCAAGTCTCCCTAAATGTCAAATCAACAAATTACAATCCGTTTTCAACGCCGCGGCAAGGCTTATCACCGGAGTATCTAAATACTCCCACATTTCAGAGCATCTCAAAAATCTGCACTGGCTCAAATGTCCTGAAAGAATCCAGTTCAAGGTATGCTGGATGGTATTTAAGTCACTTAACGGAATGGCTCCGGCTTATTTATCAGAATTGTGTATTCCAGAAGATTCCAACTCCCGACAGTCAACCCTTAGGTCAGCAACGTCATCAGCTATCGGAAGGTTGAAGGAACCAAAGCGCACACCAGATACTAAGTTCGGTGAGCGTGCTTTTGCCGTGTCAGGACCTAAAGCCTGGAATGGACTGCCACATGATTTGAGAATGATCGCAGACTCGACAGAATTTAGGTCTAAACTTAAAACGCACCTTTTCAGACAGTCGTATCCATAATTTCAGAAACCTTCACTTTCACAGTTGACGGCAATTTAAATTTAAATTAACAAAATGTAAAAAATACTAAAAATAAAATAAAATAAATAAAAATAATAATTAAAAATAAATAAATAAAAATGATAACAACTAACAATTTGTAGGCTTTTAAGACAGTTAAAATACATTTAAATTAAAATAAAAACTATAGCAGACTTAAGATCATGCGACGACCAGTGTTTTTTGATATAGTGTCCTCTGCGTGCAGTTCTATCTTTTATAAGCATAAACTTTTTAATATAAGTGTGTTTGTTGGAAGTGACTTGCCAGGTAAGTATGTTTTGGTATCATTTCTAAATAACAAATGTAGATCCTAGGAAATAAATTGTACAGCGCCCTTGAGGTGATTTTTCACAAAAACGGCGCTCTACAAATTATCCAATTATTATTATTATTATTATTATTGAAATTTGATGAATTGTTCAAATTCTGTGAAACAACCCGTTCTTACGAACCCTTGTCCAGACGCTCTTGAGAAGATTAAAGGCATAATACAATATTGAGACATGTTAATTACTATTATTATTAAACTATTGTAACAAAAACTTTCGCCATTGCAAAGGAATAATAGCTGATATGATATCAACTGCACCAGCGCAACGGCTGATTCTAGCGTTTCAGATTAATGCCTTTATACAATTTGCTACCAGAGAAGTAGTTTAGAATTTATGTTTGGACACAATACTATGCCTGAAAACGTCTACGAATTTACAAAGTTAGCCATGAGTTTGATTGTGCATTAGTTTCATTGTTATGTTAATGGTTGTTAGATTTTATGTTACCATTTGCATTAATTCGTTACGCACACGAAAACACTGGTATTAGAGCTCTTCGCTCCCAGCATGGCCGTTGGAGAAATTGCTTCTCTGGGACTTTATTCATCTACATTGTGCTGTGGACCATTGTCATACGCGACGCCAGACGTCATCCCGCACAGTGGCGAATACTGCAGGAGTTTGCACAACGGTCTGGCAATACAAAACGTGAGACGTTTTCAACACCGCCACTGCGTTGTAGGATTCGGTACAGCGCAGCGCATCAGCAATAACAACGATATGGAATACACTAGAGGAGATGACGTGCAGCAACAATATCGTTTTTTTAATGTATATGAATATATTTAATCAATATTGTTCGTACTAACATCGCTATAATATAATATGCCATAATCGCTAATATCATCTTTAATAATTAAATATATAGCGTCGAGAAAAATCTAGATTAACTAATTAATAATAAACCGCTCGACCTACTTAGTACCTACTCCCGAATTATGTACCTGCAGTCCAAATCGCATCGTAAACAAAGTAATCTACGTACTACAAGACCTACTTGTCTAACGACAACAATAATATCGCAAGTCGGTCTTACACATTACGAGAACTCGCCAGAAGGTTCGAGTCTACGGCCTAGGCATAATTGCCACGCCGTCGAAACTTCGGGAAAGGGCCAGTCCGAGCGAGTGGTCTCGATTTAGTTGCCATTTAACTACCTGCTGTTGCCACCGACCTAACAATATAAATAAGCCCGACGCAGCGAGCATATTATTAGTGTTCAGTATTTACTACCGTCGGCTGCACCTACCTACGAGTACTACGACCTAATTTCGCGAGCATTCATAGTATTTGTGCATAAATAAACGTGAAATATTGTGATTGTAAATCAGCTTTCAACTAATCAATAAACGCTATACCTGAGTGAGAGATCTTTCATTTATACACCACGATAACCACAAATATTACAATTTTAGGTTTTACTCTTTAAGTTATTCCAAAAAATAAATATTAATTTCTGTTATTTATTTTGTTTGACTTTGTAGAGCATTATATAGTTTATTTTATATATATTTTTTTTTTTTCTCTGGCCAAAAGATGTATTCAAACTGGGTATAACCAGTGTGGCTTATTTCCCTGGTGTTTATGCTGGCAGCTGAGTACTGAGATATGTTTTTTTTTAATTTTTAAAAAGTAGTTTCTAATAAATATTTTTTTGGAATGGAAAAATGCTGTGGTAATAAAAATCACTTCGTCTGTACAATAAGTCCCGGTGGTTTCGTCTATGTAAATATCACAGGGGTGTGCTGTCCGTAGAGGTGCAGTCCGTTACAGTGCATGCCCAAAAAAAAGAATAAACGAAATAGATTTTCCTACACATATTTTGCACATTTCTAAGCTCAAGATTTCGCTAAATTATTTCGTAGAAGTCTCATTTTAATAGTGGCTCTTTTATTTGTAGCGTGTTGAAGTCCCACGATGGTGTAAGAAATCATATCGATTTTCCTATGCTTTTGCTTACGTAAATACATTGTTATGTTTTCTACTATAAGTCACCAAAATAAATCAACTCCCCCACAACCCACTGTCGACTGATAAGTACAGCGTCGTTTCACTTATTGGCGCGGTCATCAATCTCTCTGAAGTTTATTCCCCAGGATGACGTCACGTGTACGTACCCATATTCAATATAGTCGTACACTAGACATAGTACATAGTCGTTTCACTTATTGGCGCGGTCATCAATCTCTCTGAAGCTTATTCCTCAGGATGACGTCACATGTACCTATCCATATTCATTATAGTCGTACTCCCTAACTAGAATTGTGGTCAACTTTTGTGTTTTCTGCACCATTGTGTGCCGGTCATTTGAAGTCGTGTCGGTCGAGTTGAATAAACTATCCTTTGTCTCATTTGGAGGTGGATATTTTAAAGATAAACGAGTTGTTGGATGTGGTCGTACAGATTGTTTGACGCTGAGCTTGAAAGACCAGTGCAGTTAGTTGAGTGTCCCGTGGTGTGAATTCAGCACTCGGCGAAGTTGTATAAACCTATTATGTTATGTGCTTACCACGTAGCTTAGTTCGCGCTTTAAAAAATAATTAACAGTCAGCAAGTCGAGAGTTCACTAAAGCTGTTGTAATCGTTACCCCGATTTTGATATATACAGGCAGTTTTTTTTCAATAAATTTACTGTAAAAAAAAAAACTTGTTATAATTAAAATATTAATTTCGGATGTGACTCCGTCTGTCTGTAAATTCGTTTCAATGAACTCGAGAACTTTTGCTTTGAATTTAACAGTTACAATTTTTTCAAAATAGGTAGCGTTGGAGGATTCAGACAAGCTTTTAAGTAATATTTTTAACAGATAATTATTTAAATTACCATTTTAAAAAGTGGAACTGATTTATCGAGAATTCAGGTTATCCCCAGTTATGTACAGTATACACCGTATATACAGTTATGTACACCCTCGTATTATCCAGTTACGAATATACAATATCCTTCCAGATAACCTTAAAACGGAGAGAATAAATGTATTTAAAAAAAAACTTTTTAATCTTGTTATTAGAACTACTTATTTAATGTTATATGTACTTATTTAAGTTAAGAAAGTGAAATGTAAAATTTCTTTTAACTTAATAAATAAAAAAAAAAAAATGTATTCAATTAAATTTAGATGGGACAAGAAGCGAAAAAATTGATTCCACTTTTTTACATTTTAAATAAAAGTAAAACCGCCCAAGAGTCCCAACCGCTCCCGTCTGGAGCCAGTAGGACTATGGCATCCACAGTTGGGGTATGTTGTTAGGCTAAAGCTAGTGGGGATGGGAAGGAGATGGGAAAGAGCAAGGTGGGGAAGTACCTGGCTATTCAGATCTGGTCACAAAACACGGCCAAAGCCATTTCAAACAACGTTTCAATTTTGATTGGTGGTCTTACACCAGGGCGATACTGAGAGTATCTTCCACTCTGAAACCGTCACGCAAATACAAAATTCAATTAGTTCAATTTGACGCCTAATGCTCTAACGCCGAACGAACGGAAACTAAATCAGGTCCTCGCGCACTGTTACTCTCGTGATAAAAGTGAAAGTTTTCTTACAATTTTTAACAATTGAAAAAAAATACAATGTTTTTTTTATGTAGTATGTGCAATAAAAATATATATATTTTTTTTTTCTTCAGATGTGGACGGAGCTGAGCCCTCCGGTAACAGCGTGGCAGTACATAACCTCCTTCGCCTGGCGGCCCACTGCGGAGGTACGGCCAAGGAGCGTCGCGAGCGCGCCGAGCACACTCTGCTGGCTTTCGGGCCGCGCATGGTCGAGGCACCCACCGCCCTGCCCGAGATGGTCTCCGCTCTGATGTTCCACTCGGACTCTCCGACCCAGGTAAGATATTTATGACATTTTCCGTCACTTATTTTTACGCGCTGGTTCAGCGTTTGCATTGGAAAGCCGGCTTTAAGCTTGGTTTGCTACCCATAGCGTGCATGGAGAAAAATGAGTATTGCTAATTTATGAAGAATCTCCTCAAATTATTAGTAATCCGGTTACAATCGGGATTTCAGGACGTTTACTGATAAACTTTTAGTAAATTCGTAATAATTTCGGAACACGTGTTCATGCAACTGCGTTTTTCTCTATATTATATAATGAAGAAATGCGAAAATATTGAGATTTCTATGAACTTGTGTTCGGAAAAAATCGTGACAATATATAGGTATTTTACTAAAAGTTTATCAGGAAACCTATCAATTCATTCGTTAAGGGCCTGCGATCCCGATTTTAAACAATTATAAATTAAAATAATTATAGAATTTTTAAACAATTTTGTCATTTAACAATGGACATCAATGTAGAACATATTACATGATGGTAAATCCAAAAACACCACGACTACAGATTATGAAACCACAAAAAATTTGCGCGGGACTAATGTTGCCAACATAAAAACATAGAAACTGCTATCTAACATTTAATACTACAGCGTCATGGCCATGTTCAGTATTTGAATCAGTATTTTTTGTAATGGTATCACTCAATTACCAGGGCTCCTACCAGGGAGCAACTTGACAAATATAAATTATCTCTCATAGCGAGGTTGAGGACCGACTGATATTTGGGGCTGATGAGTGGAGATAGTAGGAAGAATGTTGCAAAAAGCATTTAAAATGGAAAATGCAAAAAGGTTTTTAGAAAAGCATTTAAAATGCAAAATGGAAAATACCCATTTTGCATTTTGCATTTCCATTTGAAATGGATTTATTTGAAATAAAGCACATCTCTGGATATAATGTGTATTTGTTGGGTTAGCTGGAAGAAATAGGATGTAACCTATAAGTTATACCCTTTGTACTCTTTTTGTGCAATAAATATTTTTTTGAATTTGAATTCGCTGGTAGGCAGATGCGCCATACATAAGATGTTTCACTAGTAGGTTCAAAGGCGATGCGGGTTGCACCTATGAACGTTCCCGAACCTTCTAGTAGCTACCGCTACAATATTATGATGTTGCGAAAAGCGAACAAATTCTCTTCGGATATTGGCTGTTGGTTCCCAAAAGCGAAAAAAATAGACTTAGGACTTTAGCCTAGCCTTAAATGACTAAATTAGGGGTTCTTTATATCGTCCTGATACTTGCGATAATTTCACTTGATTTTAATCTGGCATACGCCCCTATCCGTATTTAGTGATGGGTTGCTTTCTATTCCAGTTCTTACTAAATAGTGCAATATCAAAAGCTTTCCAAGTGAACCATTTCGTAGTCAACGAGATATGAGTGGAGTACCGCCAAGTTCAACAAATTTAATATTCCTTTGTTTTTTATTGCAAACATTAGAGAAAATTGCTCACAGAAGTAAAAAAAAAACACCCCTCGTTGCCGAGTTTCTCGATATTAGTGTGGAAAAATATTATAGACGCTTACTTTTTAAAACGGGCATAAACCACCCTGGGAAAAAAGGCATATTTTGCCGAGAATATTATGGTGTATCTTTTAAGATACGCCAAAGCGATTTGCCACTGAGCGCGATAAAAGGCGGAGTAATTTCGCGTTAATGTACGATACAATTCACGTGTTGTGTGACACGGAACGGGCTTGAACGCTAATCTCTACGTAATCCCTTACATCACCTTTGTAGAAGCGTTCCCTGGCACCGTCGCTAGGGCTTGCAAACCGGTTCAAGCCGAAATCTGCTTTCCCGTTTCGGCTTATTTTACATTTAAAAAAAAAATTGTATGTGTAATCGCACAAGAGTCCCAGATGCTCCCAACCGCCTGGAGCCAGTAAGACTATGGCATCCCCAATTGAGGTATGTTTTGCGGCTGAAGGTAGTGGGGAGGAGAAGGAGATGGGAAGGGGATGGTTGAGGAGTACCTAGCTATTCAGATCTGGTCACCAAACACAGTCAAATCCATTTAAAGCAACGTTTCAATTCTGAATATCTTCCACTCTGGAACGTGCCGCAAATATACTATATATTATTTTAAAAGAGCAATTTGTGAAATAACACAAATTAATAGAATTAAATTTACTTGCGCACGCCTGTATTTGAACCCGTGACCTCCAGCTTGCCAGTCCAGAGCCTTACCCCTCGACCACGGAGGCCGTCGATACCGAAAATAGGTATATATTTTTTAAATTCATTTACATCAACCAGTGACATTTGTTTTTATTTGATAATCAAATTTGATCAAACCCCGACGGGCCGAGAATCGGTGGTTATCATGACCATTATTTGAAGTGATCAATGTAAAACGATGCATGATTTTACGAGACATCATTTTATACGATTTATCGAAGTTCATTTTAAAGGCTATTTGAGATATCGAAAAACTAATTTTCCTGTCTTAATGACTCTTTAAATGTGATAAAATTAGAAAAAATAAATAGAAAACGACGTCATCAAGCAGTTAAATGGCAACCCTAACTGCTGCTCACTCACCTTATATTAAATATCAACCCTAACTGCTGACTCCTCACCTTATATTAAATGGCAACCCTAACTGCTGCCTACGCACCTTATATTAAATATCAACCTTAACTACTGATTACTCACCTTATATTAAATGGCAACCCTAACTGCTGCCTACTCGCCTTATATTAAATGGCAACCCTAACTGCTGCCTACTCGCCTTATATTAAATGGCAACCCTAACTGCTGCCTACTCGCCTTCTATTAAATGGCAACCTTAACTGCTGCCTACCCACCTTCTATTACGGTGTAGAATTTTCACTTGTTACGTGAAACTAAGGAATTAAATATTTGATGATCCTACTAGTATGACAAAATGTTATTGTGGGGGTGGGAATTCAACTCTCAAATGACTATTAATGGGGGCTAAGCGTTTACAGGTTATTCCTACGCTCGAAAGGCTGATCTTTGCATTTTAAATTCGGAAGGTTAAACGGGATATCAGGCTGATGATTTATTCATTTTATATAATTTTGTAATACACAGTAAACACGACTCCTGTGTTGTTTATACCTTGAATAAACGTGTTATATTCATGGTTATAATGAGTTTATGAATAAGTAATTTACGATTTCGGTTTCCAGGGCTTTTATCAGTAAGTGATTTTTTTCATAATCTGCATTGACGTATGATAAAAATGTACAATACTAATAATAATAATGATTATTTTAATGTGCTTATTTTAGTTGTTTTTATTGGAGAACGTGATGCTAAATTATTATTATTTTAAAGAACACGTGTTCCGACTTCCTCATAAAACATTCGTGCTGTACCGGTATTTTGTTATGTAATTTGTCAATTCATTTGTTATAGGCATCCAGTCCCGTTATTACCAGGAAAACGAATAATTTGACCAGGTTTTAATGAATTTACAATAGTTCATATCGGTAAGTTTTCTCCTCCAAATCATATTTCCGGGTTCCATGATAACTCAACACAGTGACAATTCAAAACACCTTTAAAAAGTGATATAAAGTCACTAGAAACGATGAAAAAAAAATTAAACCTAATCTAACCTAACCTAACCTAACCTACTTAACCCAGTTAATAAAGTTTTTGTTTCATCACTTTCCAGGACTTTATATAACTTTTAAAAGATGTGACGAATTATCATTTTGATGATTTATCCGGTCACCTATTTCCGCTATCAACAATTTCCGAGAAATCTTCTTTAACATTGACTTGACGACTTCTTCGCCTTCAAATCACCCCCGGATTTCTTTTGGCGTGGAACCGAAACCTGCTTAACGTTGAGAATAAATCGTGAAAAATACAACAGAATCTTTTATTACAGACATTTATTGTGGTCGCAATTCGCATTATTGTATCCGAATCATTTTATGGTAGAAATTGACTACTTGGGATAGCTACTTAACAGTTAGTTAGAATTCGGAAAGGAGTCTGCCTTGTCTTCTAAAAACGTCTTGATGCGAATCGATATTATGGCCCTGGGGAATACCGCGGGTGTATCACTACACAAGCTTTCCGTAATAGATTCGATATTATAACGCAGAGTCTTTTAACGTGTTCACTGCACAGATTTTCTTAACAGAGTGCCGAGGTATCCATAAATTGTTTCAATTTTCACTGATGTAGGTACTCCACACTGTCGGAAAGGGACAGGTAATTAATTGGGTAACAGGTTGAATGGAGGTATATGTATTAGAGGGAGATGAATATATTTGCGTCAATAATTATTTTGGATATTGTAATTTTAAAAATAAGAAGGCTATAAACTTGTACAACCAATGGGTACACATTACATAATATTATATAAAGTGATGACGCTTCCGTCTTGAAGTAAAAACCAATTAGGTCGTTTGATTAACGAGACCAATAACTCTTATGACGCCACATTGCAGGCTACAAACGCTTCATTGCATCTAAAACTGAAGTTATATGATGCAATAACACTCGGAAATGGGAAAGTGCAGCAGGTTTAACTGTCATTTTACTGTCAATAACACAGACATCTTTCTGACTGTCTCACCGATACCAAACATTTTCAGCGTTTTCTTCTAGCTTATTGAATTTACCGAAAACGAAAAGTTTCGTGGAAAATCATTACAAGAACTTTAAACATTGAGTTATATATAAATAGAGTCTACATTTCTTTCAATATCAGTGTGAAATATTGTTCCCGTACGGGAAGTAGGAAGGGGGTGTGGCGGTTGTTGGTGTCGCCCGAATACTTCCGACCGCGTACGAACTCAGTGAATAAGTCGAAGGTGACCGGCGCCCGCGCGCCGCTGGGCAAATGCTCCACGAGTTTTTAACATTAATAAGTCAATTTAAACGACTACTGATTATAACAAAACCCGACTTACCGATGAAAGGTTGTTCCATTGCTTTCCCTACATTCACCAGTACGGCTTGTACAATATCTCCGCGTGTACGTCGGGATTTTGAAGTTATCGTTGGAGTAACCGACTGATGTCCGTGATATTTCACATCGGACAATGATCCGATATGCGTGGCCCATACTTCGAACGCCAAAGCTACAGCTATCTACATACCACATTGCCTATAAACCTTATTTCTGATATTTATGAAAACAATATTTTTTAAGTCCCCGACGACATAGAAATATCCGCAGGTTTCAAAAAAATAATATTTTTATTTTTTCGCAAATAATGCTTTTGCTAAAGCAGCAAAACCTCAAGAACTGTGAGCATCGGCACGGCCTATTCTGTTAAGAAGTTCTAGTTGAACCCAAGTTGTTTCTTGATTACGATTGATTTCCATTTTTGTCGTACATATTAATCATTCATTCACTGATATACACCCTCCTTTTGCTGTCATGTCATCTCTGTTTTTTTTGATTCGTTTGATGTTATATTGTTAATCGACAATTTGTCCTTATAATAATTAATAAATAGGCCAGCATAAATAACGCGACTGTATTTATTTTTATAAATTAAAAGTAGCCGTTACTGAAATATAAAGAAATACTAACTAACTAACTAAATAACCATCACGCCGTTTCCCCGCAGGGGTAGGCAGAGAGGACGGACCGCCAAACAACTTGGTCTTGGCACACACTCCTTGCCTCATTCACATTCATACATCGTCTACTAGTAAGAAATACGTAGTATAATAATAAGATTTTAGCAAATTGCAGTGCTAAGTCTAGATTTTTATAGTGAAGATAGTTACAGGAGCGCATAGGTACAAGGATAACGTTATTTTATTGCTTGATACAAAATCAAATGCTTGTAAAAATTAGAATGTCAAAAAAATTGGACGAAAAGAAATATACCCTTATTTAATTTTGGCACGTAGGCACTGTAGGCAGATGTTTTGTTTTTGGGTAGGTACGTTCCCAGACATTGCATAAAGACAAAGATATTTCCTTTGTCGTTTTAATTGCGCGAACCCCATTTGAATGCTATTTCACGATGGAAATATTCCAGGACAAGAGGGAATGGCTTTGTGATATATTTTTTTAAATATTTGCCTTCAGACTGTTGTACGATGTTCAAAATTAAAAAAAAAACACACACATAAAGGAAACGTCTTACATATCAATAACTTTTTTTTTGTAAAACACGGAAAAACACGGATTTCAAAAGCTGATTTCCGCAACCGATGCGTAATATTATGTATGGTTGTCTGCATCATTTTGTATTTATTGTCTTGCATCCTCATTACCATTCTATAATACAGAATGATAATGGATGCAAGTTAGTCAAAAGTCATGTTTTTTTTTTTAAAGAAAGGATATTAAATCCTTGTTTTAGCCACAATATTATTCAAGATGTGAACGGTGAATGTTGGAAGCAATTGAGTAAATTTGTGCACTTGTGAAGTATGTTCGCGAGAGATGAAGCTTATATAAAAACGTTGACAAAGGAGTGGATGTAAGAAATTCAATTACCGAAGGACTGAATGCAGTTGGTATTTTTCTTATACCAACCTTGATAGTGTGATAGTTCGAGCTACAAGACACATATGGCTCTAGGGTAGATATATCTCAGAGGTTGTAGACTTATCCAACAGATGTCGGTAGTATATTATCTGGTCGCTCCTCTTTGGCGGGTACGAAAGTTGGGAAGAGTGCGGTTTTGAGAAAGAGAGAGTTTAAGAGCACAATAGAGAAGACGTTGGCCTCCAGACCGTCTACACACTTGTTTCCGATCACAAGAGTTTTTAGTCTAAATAAAGACGTAGTGTTTTTTACGAAGTATTTATTATCCAGATCTATTCACTATTGTGATGTATGGTAATTAGGTTGATTAGTTAATCGATAGATGGCGGAAGACATAAAGCTTAAGCCAGGACTCGGCCAGATGACGTTAGTATAGCAGGTACTTGCGAGAGATATTATCGGACAGTGCAAGCGTCAAACAGTGTAGTTTAGCCAGACAGGTTATTGTAACTTAAATAAACGCAATTTTATTAAGAACCATTTACTGTTTTAAAGAGTTCCCAACGCCCGAAGTCTGCATAAGTAAAGGCTGATATAACAACTGACCAGAGGCGGTTCCTTGGTACGTGCATTTGTGCATTGCACTGCTTGTCTTCAATCTCCACATACAAATTACAACGACATCTGTACCCCAGTGATCGATGTAAGAAATTCGTAATTCCCGTCAGGTCATTATTTGAGCTATCTTCTAGTAAAATATCCCGCGCAAGAGCAAGCAGTCGTGCATACCCCGATATGCACAGAACCAACTTTTACCATACTACTAAAACAGCGTCGGGCGGTATCGAGTCAGCCCGAAGTAGCCGAAACGGTGACATGAGCGAGACAGATTACACTCTTAACGTCAAATTATGTGTTAGAGCAGTTCAGATACATAACCCATCCGTGCATTATCGAAGTGCTTTGACGGCGAGTGAATTTTGCATCACTTTGATCATGCGTAATCCAATGCGTTTGGAATGGATTCGCTTAGAAATACTAATGTTCAATGTTAACGCAACAACATTAACAGATTGGAACTCGTTCGCGGTAAAATCAAACGGTTTCGGTATATTTTCAACGATGAATTGAGTGTCCTTTATTTTCAAGATAATTTTGTATTATTTAATCAATTATTTTACAAACATAACTTAGAAGATAGAATGAATGCAGTAGGTGTTCCCATTCATTAATTTGCTCCACCTAAATTACAGACTAGGTAAATTTTAAAAGTGAAATGCACTGCTGGTAATTACAGTCACGGGCCGCGTCTGCAACTGACACAATAATAGGATATTACGGCGAGGCTTGGACCCTGACGCAGGATGGGCAAAAGTGGACGTGGTAGAAATGCAATCCTTGGGGCTTATGTCTGAAAAACTTGAGCAATTGTATTACGGATGTACAAATAAAGGAAACAAATAAGAAAGGGGCTCTAAGTTGGATTGGACGAAGGGATGAACGAAAAAATGAGCCAACGGAGAGTAGGAATCTCGAGAGTAATGTGAGAACTATCCAGGTCACCCTTGGAAGACACTGTACGATCAAGGTAATGAAATATTTGTTTATTTATTCGTTCCATTTTAGTTATTTGTACATTTAAGTTTACAAAAGACTAATTAATACTATCACACATCTACTTAAATACTATTTATTACATTTACTCTTGTCTAATGCGGTTCTAATAATCTATTTTTAGTTAACTTATATGTAATTAATTATTGAAGACAATATTAGCGATTCCTAAACGAAAATTTGAAACAGAAAAATCAGAAAAGGATATGGTCATATCTAGGACTCTAACCCAGGACACAACGGTTGTGTCCTGGGTTGTGGCCGGGGCACAAATCTACCAAGCCCCGGAAAGGAAAGGGTCTTGGGATCAAGTACTAGTTGTGACAGTATCTTTTTCTGATTTTTCTGTTTCAAATTTTCATTAAGGCATCGCTAATATTGTCTTCAATAATTAAATATTACAATTTGAGGTTTTAATCATTAAGTTATTCCAAAAAATAAAATAACTAATATGTGTGATATAATTACTAATAACTATACAAGTAAAGAGTATGTGCTGTGAAATCTTTATTAATGCGGTTTTGTGTGAGAAATATAGTATTTTTGCAACATTCCTAACATTGTTCCGTCAGTCTTGTGTTTCATCTAATTTGAAAGAGTATTTCAATTTATCTTTTGATTCCATCCACGAATTCGTGGAAAATGGAGCAGAAATTTTCGTTTTCAACAATTTTGCAATACGTTAACAAGTTAATGATAGAACGTCCAAACCCTTGTCCTGCCGGAAGGAGCTTCCGGAAGGACAATTCGACGAGTGTGCGTCCTGCCAGCAGTACGCAATTTTTTGCGGTTTTTGTATGAATATAAGAGGCTGTCCTTCTAGCAGTACTCGACTTTTATGCATGTTAAAAATAGGCAGAGGTGACAAACTTTCTGTATTTTATTTAATAAAATTAGATATGGGCGCTTATTAACATAACAGGGTAGAAAATAAACAAGAAAATGAAAAAAAAAACGAAAGTGAAAATTGTATTTATTTTGAGAAAATTAAAAAAAGGTATAATAAAATAAGACATGGGCGCTTATTAATATAACAGGGTAGAAAATAAACAAGAAAATGAAGAAAAAAAAACGTAAGTGAAAATTGTATTTACTTTGAGAAAATTAAAAAAAGGATTATGCTGGAATTCCATTCGCGATATGGTAGGTGAAGCAGTTTCTTCCTGTCTGTGGAGAGCATAAAACACATCGCGGACCACATGTCTTGCAAAAAAAGCTCGCCTTCTGCTGTTTTTTGTTGACTCTGGAGCAAACTATACATTTGCGTTGAACTCTCTTTCTGTCATCTGATTTTGACAGGGCCTCAAGAATGTGTTCTCCGCTGTGAGCGATGTTCTCGTGTGGTGGCGGCTCATTCTCTTGTAGGTTATCATCGTCATTAATAGTTAGAGCTAATACCAGGTTGGTAGTAAACCACCTGTGAGACACCTGATCATGTTCGGAGCGAAAGAAATTATTAAAAACCAAATACGCATTCGTTTCTATAATGCCCAGAACTGAGGCATATATTCTATGTTCCCATTTTTGTGTGCCCCAAGCTTTCTCCAATGCCAATCCATCCTGCCTAATGTGATTGTGAATATCGATAGCCGCAGCCCCGTCAAAATATTGCTGGACTAATTTAGGCCGATCGACTTCTCGGTAAAATAAATTTCCTTCATCGTCCCACCTTCTTTTGCGTGATGGCAGGCCAGGCAGTGTCGTTTCGCAAGTGGCTACAAATGTATGAATCTTTTTGTCTCTCCAGGCACAGGCAGTGAGCTGCACAGAGTCTTTTTCTGCTGTACTCACAACAGATGCCCCCTTATGCGTAGGACACTGAGCTGCCATCTCAGACACAGGATAGAAACTATGTGCTGTCTTTACCAGTCCAATAAAATACAATCCAACTTTGAATAACTCCACAGCTGTTTTGACTGAAGCAAACCAAGAGTCACCAACTATAACTCTGCCAGAACCATACCATGGCTCTGTCAATCTCAAAGTAGTTGCAGTTCCTGCGCCAAATTCTCTTTGCCATTTCTTCGTACTCATTGCTTCTTTGCCCTCATTAATTTCCATTCTGATCATAATGTTTGTGTCACTATCACACGCTGTTTTTACTTCACAACCGACTCCTTTTGGTTTTCTTTTAATCTTCATAACTGCTGGCATTCCGTTTTTGAAGTACGCACCCCTTCCATACCAGGCGAACATGGATTCATCTACAGTTATTTTTGACCCAGGATGGATGGTATCTTTTAGTTTATCATTCACCATCGTTACTAATGTTCTAGTGTTACGCCATTTATCAGAAAAATCAAGGTCTGAGGATTGTGTGAAGCGCAATGCCATGAGAATGATCTCAAATCTTTGGCGGCTCATACCAAATCTTTGTCCAAAATTTGCAGGGGGATATATTCCATCAGAGGTGGTATTCCAATAGGATCGTCGATCTGGAAGTTCTTGAAGAGTCATAGCATATAATATGCCAAAAACAGTTAATAATTCCTTCTCGTTCAACAGTTTTTGTCTTGCTGGAAACGAATAGTTGGTGCAATGGACTATGTAACTAAGCTTCTCTCTCGGAAATATCATGAAAAATGCATCCTTGATACTTCGTGCGGGCCCCAATGGTACTAGCAAGGTAGCTTTGAAATAGCCTTGTTGTCGTTGATCGACACGTATTGCTTCATGAAAAGTCCAGGTAACACCCTTTGCAACTGTTGTATTTCGAGCAGAATTTACGTTGCTTGTACTTGAATTCGGATGTACTGAAATACTTGTCTCGTCATCTTCGCTCGAAGAAGAAGAACCCGATTCAGACGATGCTGAAAAAAAATCCATTATTAGTGATCAACAGACGCAAAGGGGTGTAGGTACTCAATATATTTAAACTTAAAATTATTTTCCAAATAAATATAAGCAATAATTATTAGCCAGAAACACCCATACAAATTGAAAAAATCTTCCGAGAAGAAATAATAACCGCCGACGCGTCGCGACGGTACTCACACCCTCCTGATTTCCGGTCAGGTGATCGATCCATTGAGCTACGCCGGCCTATCTCCTGTCCCGTCAAATTATTCAATATGTATTAGAAATATTTCGTTCAACAACTATTGCTTATTTTATTATTTCACCTAAGAACAACATACTTTATTATAGTAGGGAAGGCAATTTTACTTGCTAAATTCCCCACTAGATAGCGTCGCGACAAATTATGTCTACATTTTATTGGTGAATACTTAGAATTGTCAAATATTATTATTTTTCGTCGTCGGCAGTTATTATATCTTCTCGGAAGATTTTTTCAATTTGTATGGGTGTTTCTGGCTAATAATTATTGCTTATAATAATTTGTAATCCTTTGTGATATGCATAAAAACCTTGTCTTATAAACATTAATAAAGTTTATCAGTTAAAAAATAATAAAAATATTTTTAATACACACACACCCAGGCACAGACACACAGGCAAGCACGCGCCCACACACACAGACACGCAAATACATACGCATACATACCCATACAAGTCAAACTTAGCAAAGTTAATTTATGTTGTGCCTGTCAAAAAAAAATTGTCAATCACGTAAATAATGGAAACGAACAAGCAACCTCCAAGTACTATTTTTTCTATGGGAATATACTAGGCTTACTATAAACGTAAGCCTATGAATAAAATAAGAAAGTTTGTACTTACAATGTTCTTCATTTGTATTTGCTTCCACTAAATTGTCATTTTCGGTTTCAGCAATTAGAACTCCAACGGGCACGGTTGATATTTTTTTGTCAATTTCCCAATATACCCTTGCATAATTGTTTTCTAACTTTTTTACAGTGCCCCAACAATAACTAATGTCGTAATTATCACCAAAATGTTTGCGACTCCATGTGTTTAGGCCATCATTTTCGTCGAAATACGTGGCTTTGACGCGAACGCGGACCCCACGTCTTATACTCGCCGCCATTTTGGCCAGACTGATCGCAGAAATACGATTCAAAAACTCGCTGAATCAGAAAGAGACGCACTATGCAATGCAGTTAACGGCATCCTGCTAGCAGGCCTACAAAGCCGCATATAAACAAAAAACTTACGTCCTACCGGTAGTACGTAAAGTCCTGCTGGCAGGACGCTGGACGTTCTATCATTAACGTTCTCGTTTCGACATATTCGATCGAAATTCTCTTTCCTGTTACGTTGATACGGGATCATTCCTTCCGGAGCTTAATGTCCATTTTCATCTCGTTGCAGAAGACAGCCCCGTATATGGCATCCATATAAAGATGAAATAGAAATAATGCTTACGAGACATACTATTATAAAATATAACATTTTGGCTGATATATTTTATAGTTTAATCGTTTTTAAGGCGTGTTTAAGTATCATACGATACCATGACGTAGCTATTAACATAATCGAAACATTCTATTATGAAACACTAACATAGAATTAATTCCTGATTAGGTAAATACTCTAACATTCTACTCCGCACCGCCGTTATTTTTGGCATAAAACTATCTCGAAAATTAATTTTTCATATCAAATCGATTATATAAATTTCAATCAACGCTTTTTATCCATTATTTTTTAATCGAAATGTACCTACGTATGATTTTTACGTTATTTTTAGCGTTTCAATATTTACCAAACACAAATCCACAAATGATTCGCGTAGATATTTACATTATGTAGCTCATATTGAGGTGTTGACTTAGTTCGTCAATGGGTACACCAGAATTTACCGGGAACAAGCTGAGAATAAGGCTCTTCGCCCTTGAGGGGACTACTTTCACGAAAACGGCACTATAAAAGTAGCACAATTTATTTATTATTTTACGTGTTGACGCAACTATATGCACCTCCCTCTAAAATATGTTCCTGTCAGTGTACATCAGTGAAATTATTTATGCATGACCAGTCTGTTAAGAAAACCGGTACAGTGAACAAGTTCCTTCAGTTCGTTTAATTCGAGTCAATTACGGAAACTTTTGCAGTGATGGCCACGCAGTGTCCCTCGAGTCTATAATATCGATCGCAAAAATCAAGGGTAAGTAAGAATCCTTTCCAATTCTAATTGTTAACCACAGCTACGCCAATAGTTGTGTCAAATATTGATTACATTTCACAATTACACCAAAAACTGATTCGCATACAATATTGCGACTTCGTAACGTTTAATAATTGTGGTGAACGAATTTGCAGAAAGGTGTGGTTTATTTTCATTTTTAATAATTTTTAATGTGATTTATATTATGAATCACTATGGAATGTAAGGATACGTGTTTTTTCATGTGTTTATTCTTTGCAAAAACGGGGTTAACGACGATTATTGATTACACTAGCAATAGATTCATGGCTCCGGTTTTTAATTTATATTATTATTTATTGGCTTACTGGGATTAATTAACATTCCATTATTTTAGTTTACTTATTCTGTGGTCACATCTCGACTTAAACTTCGAACAGCATAAAAATGGAGTAAAGCTTCGTACAGAGTTGTGTTGTTTATAGTGTGGTCATTGCGTTTCCGTCGGATGACCGCTATCAAGCTTTATATTTTGCTCTACCTTTTGTAGCGTGACGTCAGCGTGGCCGCTCTTATTTATCTGACTGTAGTAAATAATGTTTATACGTTTCATCAATGAGACGCTAGATAAAATACGGTTAAAATGTTATTAAAGAAAGAAAATGGTTTTGAGAACTTACTAATAACTATACAATACATTTTAAAGAGATCTACTTCTTAGCGTAAATTAGAACTCACAGTGCCTACCGATTTAAATACACTACGGAATAAAATTGAAATACAATACTATTCATGATGATATAAACATAATTATAATTGTAGTAATCTAGGTAACTGATTATATCGATTGGTGGCCATTCTATTGGACTTCTCTCCTTGGGTAAAACAATAACTAAAAGCTGAGAACGCTGGAGAAGTCTTCCCAGAATAATAGTCTTAGTAACTCACAAAAACTGGTCCTACTAACACGGTTGAATACAACACTGCCCGAATGAATTACATACTTGGGTGATTTATTTTTGGGGTATTATGTTAAACTAATATTCTAGGGATGTGTTATGTAGATGCGATACCGTATTTCCAGCTCCGATCCGTGCGCTGGTATTGCAATATACTTTCAAATGGTTTTCTGCCTAAATTTTTCGTTTACCTGCAAATAAGGAAGTTGAGTGAAAAATATTTTGACTTTTAAAAAATATGTTCATGTAGATCAAAAAATATCGATTCTAAATATATTTCTATATTATTATTCTTAGAATTAGTTAAACGTTCTTGAAAAAGCATTAAATAGCAATAAACTGAATACGCTCCACGATTGGTCGAAAGAATTCTGACGTCACATGTGTCGTGACTTGTACGTAAAACGGATCACCTATGGTGCATCTCTTTCTATTACATGAGAGATGGTCGGTTTAGATGAGAGAGGTGTATAGGCCAAACGTTTATTTGGGCCAAATCACAGCCGGTCGTGGAGTTAAAGCTTCCAAGTAAGTATATCAAATTATTAATTGTGTTCATTTGTACGTTACGATAAATATAATACATTTTTACAGTATAATAATCATTGCGTATCTACCCATCTGACATTTCGCCATAACCACTAGTTTTGTGCAGGTATATTTATTGATTTCGCATGGCATGATAATTATTCTCTACTCATTATAATATATATTATAATGTGGTGATGGCTTTTAAATATTTCATCTTTTATTTACCATATAATAAGGCACTGCTGAAAACCAGCTGCATTCCCGGAGAAACCCCTTTGTCAATAGGATCTATGTGAAAAAAATAGCTCCCATCTATTGTCAAATATTTATGTAGGTATTTGTTGTTATTATTATATGAAATGGATTTCTAAAGATACATATTCGTATAGTGCTTTATAATAATATGTTGTTTATTGCATCGCTTAGAAGTTTTTATTATTATACATGTCACATTACATGTGATTACACTTCAGGCCTCCGCGCAGAAAAGTCTCACTGGGCTGTAAACCGTTATTTTACTTTTGGTCTTACTTTTCTTCGCGGCGGTCAACAAATAGCGTCTTCAATACCGTGCCCGGCGGGAGAAGCAAATATTCTAACTTAAAATATTAATTTAATTATGAAATCTTAATCAATTTTCTATTTTTTTAAATAAAATCAATTCTAATAGACGGTTAACATTGGTAAAAAATTACTGGAATTCCTTATTGAAGAATTATTTTTTTTCCATACAAAATGTTTAAGCGACGTGGTTCTCACAGTTTGAATGACGTCACACCCACACCCCGCCTCTTACCACTCGGATTCCGCTCGTTTTGGCGGGCTTAATAAAATTTAAACTTTGAGAATTAATTTAATTATGAAAACAGACTTTAAAAAAAAAAATATATCAGTATTTAAGTTTGAATGCGAACATTGATAAAAAAAAAATTAAAAAATGGACTGAACTTCCTTATTTCCGGATATCAAGAACTACTGAGCAGCCCCGTCGTCTTTATTAATATTAGTGGGATTTTTGTGAATTTGCATTGCCTTCCTAATTAGGCTTGCTCGATGCGTTTTGAATCTTCCCAGGACTTCAGGAACAAATCCAAAGAAATGGTTTTATGCCAATGATTTCAATGAAATGCTCTGAAATTGCCGATTTGTCAGGATGGTCGAGTTTACATGCTTGAAAGTGTTTTGATATCATTTTGGAGATCGTCCGTTCTGTCTGGCCCACATAAACCTTGTCACATCCGGAACAGCTGAGTTTTTTTTATTTATTTTATTATCAATATAAAGTATTTTTACAGGTATTTTTCGATGTCTGTCTCACTAGGATATACCTGTGCCGAGACAATCAAAATAACAAAAATAAAAATAATTTTTTTTGTTTAAAAATGCATGTTTCTAGATAGTTCGCACGGCAAAATACCCCAAAAATAAATCAGTATGATTCTTTTGGCCGTGTAAATCTCAAATCATCAATAGGTACATAATCGGGGTCTAAGGACGGGTTGTTTCGGAGAATTTGAACAATTCATCAAATTTCAACGTTCATTTTCAAGTTCTGTGAAAGATTTTTTGAAGTTCTGTTTTTATTTCAGTTCTGTCAAGCAACTAGCCTATAATTATACAATAACAGAACTTGAATAGAACTTTCACAGAACCCGAAAATGAACGTTGAAATTTGATGAATTGTTCAAATTATCCGAAGCAACCCGTCCTAAATCTATAGCGTTCAACGCACGTTAAATACCGAGACCATTACCCACATATTTTGCCGCTTAAAATATTTAAATAGTATTGTCGATTACTTTAAGTAATTGCGTGATTTAATCTTTTAAGTTTTTTCTTTCCTAAGAGAAAGTCAATATGGTTCTGTCAAAAAACGATTATGATCACATTAAAAATGAAAAAGTGATTTTGTAAAACAACAAAAACGAGCAGTTGTAAAAAATATTACACTCGTGATACACCTGGCCGCAGTATTTATTGACGCCCCCTTTTCATTCCAGGTGTACTAAAAAACAGTGTAAAGTACCCCGTCGCGGCCTGCAGTAGTCGGTTTGATTGATCACGCCTTATATGACTTGTACGTTTTATCTGTTCAATTTACGGTCAGCGCTTCGGTTATCGCTTCGCAGTTTTTCATGTTTTTTTTCAGGCGTTCGACTGAAAATTGAAAATCTCCCAGTGGCTTAATGTCGGACTTGAATAGCGGGTAAATTTTTATATTTAAATATTGCTTGTGGGAATAGAGAAACGTACTTTTTCAAGTAAGTATATAACTGTAGCTGATTTGATTTGTTATAATTTTTTTAATTTTTACTGAAGCTTTGAAGGTTTTCCTAAAAGTTCTAGTAACAAATAGCGGTCAAAATTTGGATTTACGTCTGGTTTTGAGTTTTTATGTTTACTATGTTAGACCTTTTATTTCCTCCAATGTTAGGTCCATAGTATAAATAGTAACACAAAAAGTGTCTGGTTTGCGTGTTTCATGATCCAAATTTTTCCTAATCAAGGCTTCAATTGCCAATATAAAACTGTTTACGAAATTCCAATGCAACGGAAATCTGCCATGTCAGGCGAGTGTAAGTGAGAAGGAGCGTTGGGCTATTGTGCTAAATGGAACATTTGTTTTCATTAATATTTGTATGGAAGGTACTGTGTTATAATTTATTTTAGTCCCCTATTCAGATAAAAAATATTCCCTTTAATGGCTCAATCAAACCAAATTATTCATGTCTATTTTCTCATATAAACAAAATAGTATTTTTTTTAAATTTATGTCTTATGATAGTTTGATATAGTGTTTTATAGGTGTATATTTTTATTTACTGATTGTTTGCACGTGAGTGAGAAATAACCGATTATAATAAATAAATAAAACTATGTATAGAAAAAAGTGAAATGATAGAAAATAGAAGATTATACAAGCAAGTGCGAAGATATAATAATACGAGCCTATTTATTGTAATAGTACCTTAAACATTGAAATTGGGCGGGGGTAGATAGAATAATATTAATAAGTCGTGGCCTAACCATAGTTTTAAAATGGCTTTGGACTCCGAAACAGCTGTCACAATAATAAAAATAATAGAATACTCACATAACTTGATAATAACATTATTAAATTTGATTTAAATTGAATAAAAATAGTACCTTAATAAAATTTAAGTATCTACGTATTTTTTCGTTTTATCTTATATCTGTTTTTTACATGACCATCCATTCTCAAAGTTTTAGTGACGGTTGACATAATTTAAATATTTAAAAGTTTAGTTGGTCGATGAGAATTTAAAAGCGTAATTCAATTGACGCAGTTCTTGTGGTCGAACATCAAACTAATATATTATCTGTAAAGTAGGGAAAAGCAATCTATATTATTTAACCAACACAATGAGATCTCACAGGAGAACAATTATCCGACGTATATCTTGTTTGTACGTGTTTAGGAAGACTGGAACGCTGAGCGGTATCCAGGGTAGGCGCACGGGGACTTGTGCCTATTTTATATTTAAACTACCTTTGTTACTTGGTTTTGCCCTAGTTTTATATCTTTTATATAAATATATAATTTTTTTTACAGAATTATTTTCGAAGTTAGCAATCTCTCTGTGGTTGTACCGTTGCTTCTCTGTTTCATCCTAGTTTATCTCATTTTTGTTTTTTTTAATAAGTAAGATAGGGTGCTTAGATAGTTTGGACATGTAGAGCAATTAAACTAAGAAAGGAGTGTAAAGAGAATATTAATGTGAATGTGAATGGTAGAATAAGTCGGGGACACACGAGTTAAGAGCACAAGAGATTAAGTGAACCAAATACTTGAATGTAATGTCAAGAACCAGAATAATAAAAGAGTATGTATGACACAATGTGTGAAAGAGGCAAGGAGTGTGTGCCAAGATGGAGTTGTTTGGCGGCCCGTCCTCTCTACCCACCCCCACGGAAACGGGTTGATGATTGGTTAGTTAGTTACAACATGCTTTAAAAAATACGTAAGCATATATTGTAAATTTCGAAGTTTTGGTAATACTGTGGTGAAAAATAAAAGTTTGCAACGAATTTATAGGAATAGTGTTTCAACATCTAAATCTTAAATCATTCACCCGTAATTTAAATTCTTTTACATACCTAGCAAAATATTTAATTTATTAGTCTTTTGTATTTTTGTGTGTTAAAATATTACATGTACGAGGACCAATAAAACTACCTTGTGTTCGCATAATTTCATATTGATATGGGGGGTGTTAAATACATTATTAGTATATTTAATCTTTTTTTTACTAAATTTATGTTACTTGACTTACAGAAAATATAGCAATTATTTCATTTCATTTTCTACATAAGATGTACCACCATAATAAAGCTAGACTTATGTGAATGGGGGATTTTTCCATTTTGTTGGTTATTATATTAGTATTCAGTTAATATTTTCAGTGCGTTTTTAACGTGAATTTAAAAATCTTTGTTGTTATTTATATTTCGGATACTTTCTGGTAATGAATAAAAAAATTTACTCCAAGATAATAGTTGAATTGCCCAATTGTTTCTTTTTACATTTCGGAGTTGGGAGTATTGAGTATGTTTTTTCAAACTTTAACTTCACACAGGAGGCCATGTATGAACGCTGATTCCTAGATTCCTACGCACCCCTCATAACTTTTTAAACTTTTACTTCACAAAGGAGGCCCTGTATGAACACTGACTCGTGGATTCCTACTCACCCTTCATAACTTTTTAAACTTTAACTTCACACAGGAGGCCCTGTACAAACACTGACCCCTAGATTCCTACTCACCCCTCATAACTTTTTAAACTTTTACTTCACAAAGGAGGCCCTGTATGAACACCGACTCGTGGATTCCTACTCACCCTTCATAACTTTTTAAGCTTTAACTTCATACAGGAGGCCCTGTATGGACACTGACCCCTAGATTCCTATTCACCCCTCATAACTTTAATCATCCCAGAACTACCAATCCTTCCTTTCTTAAAAAATTACACCCCAAAGATTACATAGATTTTCTTCTGGGAGTGTGGAGTTAGTGTATAAAACAATAAGGAGATGAAAATAAACATTTGTTACGTATCATTAAATATTCTCGGAGCACTTGTCCAGGGGTATTAATATTTCTCTCTACGCCATACATCTCTACGTATATTGTGTTCCGCTCTCGTTGAACGTAGATCACATCTCCACTATTCATTGCTCCATTTGTCTTAACTTCAAGTAGATACTCAAGTTGTTGGTACAGGCATCACAAATTCAATACGAGGAGATAGTAGTTGTTCTCGGCAGGAGTTTCGAATGAAGCGTACCAGGGGCAATAATATGAATGGGCTTTTGGGATTATATCCAATATTGTCAGCGTGGGCGATTTACGTGCTTGCTTTAAATAAATATTATTTTAATTCGTTTGCGGTTGAGTAGTTGCTTGTATTAAGGTAGGCAGATTATTATGGAGTATTATACAGAAATAAGGTAAATTATTATTATACTGGACTCTTAAATCAAAAGTTTTTGCTTGTTTTGGAATGATTCGTTATATCAAATACTCTAGATTAGTTAATACCTCTAACTTTTGACATTTCCCAATTCTGAATGGCAGTATGTTACACTAACGCCTCCCAGCGGCGCAAGTTGTGCGGCTTCGTTTACTCTCGTGCATTTTAATGGATTGCACGAGGTTCCTATTTTTTTTTCGTTTGAGAAATGAAGGATCAATTATGAATATTTAGATTATATTTTAATTCAAGATCTTACTTGTTTTTGTAATTGAAGTTATTATTCAGTCTGACACTAAATAAAGCTATAGGTATTCAAATCAACAACATAATAATTATACTTACTTTAACTACGTTATTATATTACAATAATGTAATTATCAAACTCCTTTGTACAAACACGCTTTACAACAAACTGCTCATGTTTAACTCCTTTGTACAACAGAACTCTCTGAGACAACTTGTATTGTACTTGGTTATATCGGTCATACTCAGTTTATTATGTTATTTACTACATGCTTATTATTGTATTCCCAAACAACTTACCTATAACAATGCATACATGTAAATGCCTTCAAGGTGTGAATAAATAAATATATTTTCCAATAGCAAGTTCTTCACTTAATATGAATATGAATCATAATTGTAGGTTCTCGTAAATTTTATTTATTTTCAAACAGTATCAAAATTAATATGGTAATAATATTCTATTTTTTTGCTATCTTTTCATTTAGCACAAACCTCTTCCTAAAACCAGTATTACAATCAGCTTTCCATGCAGTGGCGGCTCGTGACTTTTGGGTGTTCTAGAGTGCTAATATTACAAAAATGGCATTACTGATGTTTTTGTAGCTGAAAACAATTATTTATTTTTTTGGTAAATTCGATTTTTTTTTATATGAAGATTTTCAGGAAATTTCAGTTTGGCCGTGCGCCGCATGGATTTCTTGAAAATCTTTATACAAAAATCGAATTTTCGAAAAAAAATAAAAAATCGTTTTCAGCCACAACAACATCAAAAACGCCATTTTTCGTCACGAGCCGCCACTGCTTCCATGAAACATTTCTTTCAAAAAACGATGCAGACATTTAGTCGAAATAAACCGACATCATATTTTATGCCGGCGATTCATTGATATATCATTCAATATATTCGAACCGTAATAAGTTTTGATACATCAAAACCTTTCTAATATGTTTTCGATTTTTCTCTAGATCTAAATATGTTTTTATTGTTTCTTATTGAAATAATCGATCATCTTATAGTACTGAATATTCCAATTTTGCCCATCGCTAGCGTAAAGGCTATACATATAGGCTGTATTATATAGTTGTTTATGTCTGGTATTTAATGTTCCTTCTTCTACTTTATCAGCTTCAGTCAGTACGCACGCAGTAGACGTCTGTTAGATTTTTCCTCCAATTTATTTCGCGTTCAACCCGATTTTCTTAACTTCCTTAGACATTTTATGCGTGGGATGTAAATTGAAAATAACCCGCCGTATTTTCCGCCAACTTGAAAACTTACAAAAAATCGGAAAACGGCAAGAAGATGATTAAATATATGGCCCCGTTGAGCACACAAAACTTATTAAAACACCCCATCAATAAAATTTTACTTTAAAATATTTTAGAGCTTTTATTCAAGATTATTTCTCGGAGTTTGAAAGTCGTAATTTATATTTCAATTTCGGTTATTGGTTTCTTCTCGAAATGGCTTTTACCATTTTTATGAGTTTTTCATAGAAGCTGTAAAGCTGTGAATGCCCCAAGAATATTTTTATTTATGGATGATTAATAAGATTGTTCTTACTTCTTCGCTTCTTAGGGAAAATTCATCTGTATTGCACAACTTTGTAGTCCCTGTGAACTGCATTCCTTAAAAAAGATCTTTCTGTTTATTTATTTTTATTTATTGTAATGTCTGTGATTACTAATGAGTGTATTACCACTTGGTGTAAAATATAACGAAGACGGAAGTCTTCAATTATTGCTTGATTCATTCAAGATTACATACAATAAGTTTATCATAGTAGATAATTACAATAAAAGTCTTACGTTATTTTGTATATTAGTCTATGAGTTATTGTGCCGGAGCCATAGACATATGAATATTAATAGACGAGAACTTAAAGGCGAGGGGTCAAACCAACAGTTGCGGGACGCAGAGGGGAAAGCTGACTGTGATTCGTCAATAAGTCAATCTGACAGTATATAGGCATCTCGCATTATAATATCACCATTTAGTTCACTTCTTTTGAATGAATAGACATTTTTACATGGGAGCGCAAATTACTCGCCACGTTATGAACAAATTTGCGAAGTCCAAATGCGGCAAAGTAAATTTCTTCTATTTTCAGAGTCGTAGTTAGTTTCAGAGTATTTAGTAAGACACTTTTACAAATGTTCAATAATTTACTCACCCCAGTAAGCAACGATAAGCACACCTGAAAATCGCTACATTGTGATGTGATAGTATGTGTTTCTAAAACTGATCCATATTATACGATGTGAATTAGCTTAAAATAATGCTTACCTATGGAATGTAATACGAAAATTGGGTTTATTCTCTTTTTCACATCTATTTTTACAAGTTTTCATAGTCCGAGCCACCATTTTGCAGTGTTATTTCGTAAAATGAACCTATGGAGCTCGACCATAGCTCGACGCTAGTTCGCACAAGAATGATGACGTCACATTTTCTAAATTCACGGGAGGCCATACGCGAGCCCAGCCGGCTCCAATGGAACCGGTATGGGGAGTGGGGAATAATACGCTTTTATCACTTAGGGCAGGTCTACTAATATTCATATGTCTATGGCCGGAGCATAGAAATACAAATTAGCTCCCGACCTACGTTCGGCTACCCTCGGGTGCAGTCGGAACCATTCGGGACCCAACAGTGCAAGCACCGCCACCTATGAATAACTCTCAAAACTACCTGGACTAGAAATTAATAACGGCACCAAATGACTAAATTACATTTATCTATATTCCTTACCGTATAAATGATAAGATATTGTCATTGGCACATGTCTATCAAACACAAAATCAATGTCAGAACTCCAAAAAAATCTAATTTAGTTGGAAGACGAATTAAAACTAATGGAATTGGATCATGTTTTCACTAGACCATTTGGTGGCGGTATTACTACCTATTTATCCCACCAGAGTTCTCACTATCGTGATTACTACTGCGAGTTGTCAAATCTGAATAATCAATATTATGGTACCTACCGACCCGAAGAAAGTTTGGAAAAGATGGTGACATTTCTTTGGACTAGTTGTTACGCAAAATATTTAAATTGGTAGGTATTTGAGTACCTATTTACAAATCTTAAGATTTCACAAGAAATTTGGGTTTTATTATTATTACTATGTAATGAGCAGGCAGCATTCTGCTGATGCGCTCATATCTGATTTCACAACAAGTTTGACAGTAATTAAGTTGTTTTAAGTTTGAATTAAGTCCTTTCTTCTCTCCAAATGTGAATCCAATAGAGCTTTGAATTGATTTATATTTGTTGCATCGATGACATGTTGTGGGAGTTTGTTCCAAGCATCCACTACTCTATTTGCAAGGAAGTGTTTTCTAGGATTAGATGCAAAAGGCGTTTTGGTAATTTTTTTTGAGTGTCCACGGAGATTTATATTTTTATTAGTAGTGAAGATTTCTTGGATGCTAGGGCAACTGTAATGTCCAGATAAAATTTTGAAAGTCTCGATCAAGTCACCCCTTTCTCTTCTTTCTTGTAAGGTTGGTAATCTTAGTTCCTTGAGTCTATTTTCGTATGGTAGATCTTTCAGAGCTCTTGGTATTTTAGTGTTGGTTTTTTGATTTATTAAATTAGATAAATTTTTAACATAATTTTTGAACGCGATGTCTACTATGCCGTCATCAGCAAAAAGGCAACTGGAAATGTTCAATGGTCACATTCTGACATACGAGACCTTTCATGTTGTATTGTAATAAAAAGTAACAGAATCAGAAAAGTATCAGCATGTGAGCATTTCGAATTTCCATCTGCCTTTTTGTTTATAACTGTCCGCAGAACTACTACTTCTAAAATCTCAGAAATACCTGCTATTAATAACTTCAACGACGAAGGGTTGAAACGGCTTTTCATCCTTATCTATTCCCGCTAATATCAAAGCACGATCATCCCTATAACTGCTATACACCTCGACGTGGCTAATGGCTTCGTTGAACCATCTATGATCACATTTCAAAGGCGAGTTACCAAGTATCTGTCAATCTATCTACCGATGCTTATAGGTAATCTACTTACGGCCAGATTTGATAAGCCTCATCGACCCGATTGCATTATGCTCCGATACAAACGTGGTAGGAGAGGTTACAGGAATGGCGTAATTCTATTTTTGATACCCACGTATGTTCTGGTTTTGGTAAATAAACTCTCAAAAGGTTGCTTTTCATTAATCATTCAATTTATTATATTGTAAACTCATCGTAGATTGCTTAATCGATTTTATAAAAAAAATATTTATTTATCAGAAATTTATCACTTATAAAAATACTTATCTCGTAACTCCGTCGGCTAGTCTGTAACTCCAGTTCAATGAATTCCATAAATTGAATTCGCTTTGAATTTAATGTGTTGTTTTCAAAATTGGAATCCATTTTTTGTGGAAAAATCGGATAAGCAATAAGGTAGCTACCAAAATCAATTAATTAATATTATTGAAGAAGAAGATAATACTGATAAACATAAACGAAACATGAAACAGAACAAGACACAGAAAAATAAAAAGATAACGGTCACAACTCACAACTAGGAACCGAACTCAGGGATCTCTTGTATTACCGGGACAGGCTTCTTAACCTATTTATTGGAAACTATTTATTAAACGTCATATTTGTCGATCTCATATTTCAAATTCAGAATTAACAATATCATCTTCCAACTATTTTTCCCATATTTCCTAGTCGCGACCATTACTTTTTTTATTTTTCCCGTGTACTGTTTCATGTTTCGTTTAGATGTATTAGTATTATCTTCTTCAATGATATATTACTTTGATGGGTATAACCTTCAAAATAAGTTAAAAAGAATTTAATGTTCCTGAATTAATTAATAATTCATTTAATTTGTTTAAATTTTTGACGCATGTCGTATTGTTTAAAGTTTTCTAACGGTGTTCAATCGAAAGCTAAACTCTTATCGTCTTTAAATTTGACATTGTATATTTTGTTTTTAAAGGGCAGTGATCCTGAGGTAAATAGTTTTTTTTAAATACATTCGGCTTCACATATTCTACAATTATAATATCCCATGATATTTCCCAGGTCTGTGCTTGTTGAACAAAATATTTTTAAGGTTAATTTTTCAAATCTAAGCAGGTACATTATTTAACGTAATGTCCAGTCATTATATAATATTTTTAGAAATGTTGCATTAAGTAAATTTAGATATTTTTAGTACCTAAATTTCAACGGCCAGGTAACCTTCGTCTTTTCTTTGCTTTACCCCACTTCCTCACTCAGACTCTCAGTTTACTAATGAGAATACCAACGAATCACGCAACTGATATAATCTAATATATGTATGTAATATATTCTTTTAGGTAGTGCTTTATATTTTTAAAATGTTTCAACTCAAAGTTGTACAACTGGGTTAATCTCGAAACTCTTTACATGAAACTCCGGGGTCAACAAAACACTTCAGACATTTAGCTCTGACGGCTTATTTAGCAGGCGACAAGATTTTTTCTTCGCCTTGACCTTGAAGTTGCAAAAGTATTTATTACGATACCTGCATGCTATCGACAGCTATGTGCCGTCTATGGGTAACCTCTTAAACTACTAATATTTAGTGCTATCTGTGAGTAAATTTTTAAACTACTCTCTAGGCTGTCAAATTATTTTCAGCAGAATAGAAACAAAGCCTTATTATTCTACATTAAACAAAAAGGTTTTGTTGTAAAGTTTGTCATTTTCGCGGTGGAAACTCCCCCACGGTCGGTCAATGAAACTTTTCCTTTTCACAAAACGTTCACGTAAAAATATCTCGCAATGAAGCAAAAATACAAGCTTTGCCGATACGAACTTTTACAACCCTAAAATGGTAGAGATGTAATAAATTATTTTATTAATAACTGGCATTTAGTCAAGTTAGTAATTTGTTGTCAGATTACGTGCACGTGCTTTTCTCTTATCCCTCCGATAAGCTAATTAGCTAATTAATTGAACAATCAATTTATTTATTTATTATGAATTAACGGCAGAAGCTCTATTTACATTCATGATAGTTATAGATAGTCATTGCACTAATATTAATATTATGTGAGTAAACAAGACAAAAGAAAAAAGAATATATATGAGTACAAGTTAGTGAAAGAAATTAAGAAAAAACAATAACAAAAAAACCTGCCATGGAGTGATATCGTTAAATTATGCATCGCTAAAATGGTTTGTTAGTACAGCCATTATATAATTCAATAGAGGGATATTATAAACGGTTCCATGATAACTCAACAGTGACAATTCAACACACTTTTAAAAAGTGATATAAAGTCATTAGAAAATATGAAAAAAAAAATTAAACCTAACCTAATCTACTTATAGTCCAGTCAGTGGGGGATAAAAAAGGGCTCCACCTTGCAAAAGGTTAGGTAGTAGCGATTTTCACATATGTTGTTAAGATTGAGACTCTCAAGAAAAAAAAAAGTTTTCGACCTTGGGGGGGTCGAGCTCGACCCGCCATCTTAGATTGAAGGTGCCAAAATTTGGTTTTTTCAAAATAATTATGAATTGGTTGATTTTACAACCAAATTGTTGAAGGCAAACTTAAAGACAGCTAAATTACCTACATTTTTTGTAGAAAGTTTTTTTTTTGTAAGTTTAATAGGTAACGAGTTACAGCGGTTGAAAGATGAAAATTTTGACAAAAAATTGTAAAACTCCAGTTTTCTTGATAAATTTTGTACGAAAATATTACACAATATCATTTTAACGTATTTCTACGTTACAATATACTTATATAGCATCATCCGTGTGCTCGATAACGTTGATTTGTTATAGTGGGATCCTAATCTACAGCTGACTTGGCAACACTGATTGAACACTTGAAGTCTGCTCATCTATATTTACAAGACATGCTAGATTTGAAATGAAAAATGGATCCTATTGAATACCAAAAATTTACGACGGAAGGCTATTTCGCGATTAGGCGCTCGGACAAATTTTGGTCAGGGATATGGTCTGACATGACTATCGAACGAAATTTGATGCGGATGATGCATAGCTGTGGAGGTCTTACTCGTGGCCGTGGAATTAGTGACAGCGTACTCGCCCTGTGGACTTTAGGAATGATATCTTTGCATAACGTTTGTGACGCCATTGAGGAATATAGTAACGTTAATCTAGATACATCCGAGCAACATGTCGATGTGAGAACTTCCCGTATCACTCGAGACGATCAAGACTTGAAAAAGCTGTTGGATTGGTTTTCTCAGCATTGTCCCTTCCCCGAAATCAATTCACTTCTTTCTATCAGTACTGGAATTGTCGGGGATGAAAAGATTAATTGTCATTTATCCAGAGAAATAGGTACCGAGAGGATGTCGAACATGGTTACCACGTCTGAAAATTTAGAATCTATAAAATTTAAACGTAAGGACAAAGTTATTCAATTAGTAACAGTCAACAGAAGCATCAAGGTCGGCGAAACAACTATTTCGATCAACCCGCTAATGTTGTTCCAGAGAATGTATATTGTGAAGAAATCCGACGAAGAATTGAAGGATTTCCTTAAATTCGAACTCGCCTCATTTCCTGTGTCGCTTTTCACTGAAAAAGGAATGCGCAAAGGTACGAAATCATCATTTTATGGTGTTTTCGAACAACTTCCAGAAGGCGTGCAACTTGAAAGTAGCAAAATTAATGTTGTGGATGGAGGATATCTTTTACATAAAGTTGTATGGAATCGGAATGATTATTTTGGGTCAATTTGCGAGAAGTACGTTCACTATGTAAGAAATCACTATGGATCACATGCAGTCATTGTTTTCGATGGATATCCGCTTGATGATGGTGAAAAAAATACGAGAACCGCAGAAAAACTTCGCCGATCGAAGAAGCACATGTCTGCAGATGTTCTTTTCGATGAAACAATGCCAGTTCAAGTTTCACAAGAACGATTTTTAGCCAATGAAAATAACAAAGTCCGTCTGATTTCGATGCTTACAAAGCAATTTATACAGGATGATTTTACAGTTAAGCAGGCTGAAGAAGATGCTGATGAGTTGATTGTCAATACTGCCATTTCCTTGTGTTCATAATATGACGCTGTTTTCATTATTGGCGAAGACGTTGATCTCCTAGTTCTGATGACAGCATTAGCACCACCCAAAAGTAGTATATATCTTCGCAAACCCGGGAGAGGCAAAACTTTTGAAAGACTGTATTCCGCGAATAGTGTGAAATACAAAGAGGCGGCTGAGAATATTCTGTTTCTTCATGCCTTTAGCGGCTGCGATATAACATCGTCCTTCTTCAACCAAGGAAAACCAAATTTTGTTCGCTTGTGCAAAACGACACAAGACTCAATGCCATGATAGGAATCTTCAAACAACATGATGCAACACCAGAAGACATAGCAGTTGCAGGAACACGCTTTCTTGTTGCTTTGTACGGGGGTGACATGGATAAGGAAACCTTGGAAGAAGTCCGCTACAAACGTTTCGCAAAGTCGACAACAAAAAGCAAATTCAATCTTGCCTCTTTGCCACCAACGAATGACGCTGCACGGTACCATGCATTTAGAACGTACCATCAAGTCCAAAAATGGTATGGAATCCAAAAAAATCCAGAAAACTGGGGCTGGAAACGTGATACCAACGGGCTTGTTCCAGTAAGAATGATAAAGAAACCAGCACCCGAGACTTTATTAAAATTTATTTCATGCAATTGTAAAAAAGGATGCGGCGTTGCATGTAGCTGCAGGAAAGCTGGATTAAAGTGTTCTATTGTATGTGGGTGCTGTAATGGTGAAACATGCCGAAATTCGCCAGAGGTTCACATCGATGTCGAGGACGAAGAAGAAGAGATTTTGTCAATGGAAGCCCAGAATCTCAGTATCACAGGCAATGAGTTAGATGATGACATTGATGACGAAGACTGTTATTAAGTAACATAATTTATAGTAACATAATTCATAGTATTGTAACATAATTTCGAAATCTACCATCGCTGGTATATCTGTGAGTAGACCTACTGGGGATACCACAATAAAAAAATGCGCCATGTTCTCTACCTCATGGTGGTGTGGAAATGAGTTAACAAAATTATTGTAATTATGTAATGAATAACCCGAAAAAATTACAAAGTTTGGAATTTCATCATTTTTTAGAAAAATATTCACATTTCCGCCACTGTAACTCGTTACCTATTAGACTTACAAAAAAAAACTCTCTACAAAAAATGTAGGTAATTTAGTTGTCTTTAAGTTTGCTTTCAACAATTTGGTTGTAAAAACGACCACTTCACAATTATTTTGAAAACAACAAATTTTGGCACCTTCAATCCAAGATGGCGGGTCGAGCTCGACCCTCCCAAGGTCGAAAACTTTTTTTTTCCTTAGAGTCCCAATCTTAACAACATATATCAAAATCGCTACTACCTAACCTTTTGCAAGGTAAAACTCCCCACTGACTGGACTATTAACCCAGTTAGTAAAGTTTTTGTTTCATCACTTTCCATGACTTTATATAACTTTTTAAAGATGTGATGAATTATCATTGTGATGATTTATTTATCCGGTCACCATTATAAACATCAGCTAACAAATCATAAGAGTTACCAATGGCGTGTAGTCTATTCATAACAGAATTATAACCTGAAACCGTACTATAATTGTCACAATAATACATACACCTTGGAAAGTGAATCAATATGAGTATATATACTGTAATGAATTGGCTGGAATTAGCTAATAGCTACCATGACATGATGTTGCATTGTTCTCTCAAAATAGAATCTTTGTATTATTTTTATTATTTTGTAAAGTTATTAACCTCTACACAGACTTGTCCTAGTGAGGTTAAAAATTCTAACGCAAAAAATATACAATGTAAAGAAACAATATCAGAGCTATCCAAATGATATTATAAGGTCATTTTTTTCTTGTATATAATAACTTCATAATCTATTCATTTTTTTAATTTTTTTTTAAATTTTTAATTTTTTTTAATTTGTGTATTACAGACTGTGTGTCCATTTACAATACACATGTTAGATTAACTACACAATGTAAAGAATAATAAATAAATGATACGAAACAATGAAAGAAAAAGAATAGAAATAACAAGTTATAAATAGTGATTTTTTGCATTCATATGCCTCTTGAATTCTTCAAGGCTACTATTAAAAATATCGATAGTCTTGGAGGCGTTGTTTAACAGCGCCATACCTCGTGTCATGCTATGCCGAGCCAGTACGTCCGTTCTGCCACGTGGGATACATAGCAGATCATGGTGCCGTTCCTGGCTGTAGTTGTTCGGTACGTATAAGGAATTTCATTCTAAAGGAATTTAAAATTTAAATTAATACATATAGAAAATTGCGTTGGTCTTTCAATGATATTGATGTAATAAGTGTAGACAGGTGACCAAATTGTAAATTAATATTCTTGAATATTTTTAATGAGAGATGGGAACAGAATTTTGAAAGTGTGAATATTTTTTAAATTGTTGGAAATCCTAGCTATAAAACACTATTTTTTTTCATTTCAATTAATTTCATTCTGTCAATAGAAATTATATGAGATACACAGCAGAGTTTCTGGTAAAAAATGATGCCTTGTGTCAAGTATTCCGACTACAGAGTTTCAGTCAACGTTACACAATTAATATTTTTAATAAATGTTGTATAAACGTTATTTTTGTTTTTATCGAAACTGCCAATAATTCTTTGAAAATTAAATACATTTATTATAATAATATTACTTAATGTTTTTGTTAATTAATTATCAACTCCCCGATAGGTTCTGCATGACGAAATTTGTGATAATTTGGCGACCCTGTTTGGGCCGTGGTTCGAAACCCGTTTAGGCTATTTCTCGTATAGTGAGTAGTAAATACTCGCAGTATCTCCCTGGTGCGTGACCGCCATTAATCACTGAAACATTGCTTGAAATAGCTTTAGCCTTTTTTGGTGACCAGATATTCGATAATTCGAAGGCCTCCGTTGTCTAGGGTTAAGACTCTCAACTAGCAATCCGAAGGTCGCGGGTTCAAATCCCTGCGTGCACCAATTTTATTTGATGAATTTGTGTTGTTTCACAAATTAAATCAATATATAGAATACGTGCTTCACCTTCCAGAGTGGAAGATACTCTCAGTATCGCCCTGGTATAAGACCACCATTTAGAATTGAAACGTTGCTTAAAATGCCTTTGGTCGTATTTAGTGACCAGATCTGAATGGCCAGGTACTTCCCCATTTTCCTCTTTCCCATCTACTGCCCCTCTCCATTACCTTCAGTGTCACAACATACTCTAATTGAAGATCCCATAGTTTCAGTAGCTCCAGGAGGTTGGGAGCAGTTGGGACTCTTGTGCAGTTACACATAAAAAAAGGACATTACATAGACAAAGACGTTTCAATACGTTACTTGAAATAGCTTTAACTGTGTTTAGTGACCAGATCTTAATAGACAGGTCATCCATCCTTCCTCTTTCCCATCTCCTTTCCCTCCCCGCTTCATTCAGCCTCGCAGAACACCCAAATTCATAGAATGTAATATTGACTCTGGCACACATAAAGCAATTCTAATTTAAAAAGGTCGAGATATTTTTGAAGAGCTAATGATGATTCCAGTACTTTGTTTTTTTCAAGTAATTTTGAAAATACCGTCAAAATTTTCTACTGAAATTTTTTTTTCAATTTTCAAAGTACCTACAGTAGACAAAATGTAGCAACAATATTCAATACTTCAAATTTACAAAGAAATACAGTCAAATACTCATAACTTGCAATTCAATACATCAGCAAGATACCAGAAAACTATTAAAATCCCAAAATTTAACACTAAGCTCATTCAAAATTCCTATCTTTATCTAGGCATAATTTATTTTAATAACCTTACATTAAATTTAAAAAATATCGAAAATATTCAGGAATTTCACCTTAAATTAAAAAATTACCTTAAACTATTATAAGTCCAAAATACGTTCACTACTTACATCTAGGAGTAATATTGTTTAAATCTTGTGTTGTTTCCTAATAATTTATTTACCTTAATACTAACATAAATATAATTGTACTAGAATTCCCTCACCAAACACAAGAGCATTGTCTCTTTATGGTGAGGAAAGGCTACTTTAATTTATATTGTTTTATATCGTGTTTATATCCTGTATACTTATCTATGTAAAAAAATATTTTTTTCAAATATTAAATAAAAAAATAAATAAAAAAATGTAGGTACATAAATTATGATCACTCGTTATTTACATCTTCTTAAAAGTGCTGAACTTTAATGAACTTAAATTTAATTTTAAATTTAAGTTCAATGTTTAATGTTTATGTTTCGATTCAATTCAATTGAATTCAATTCGATTGTATTCAATGTTTAATGTTTATGTTTATTAAATTTAATGTTTATGTTTCGGAATAACTTTATTGAGTAAAACCTCAAATTGTAATATTTGATTATTGAAGACAATATTAGCGATTTCTAAACGAAAATTTGAAACAGAAAAATCAGAAAAGGATACGGTCACATCTAGGACTCGAACCCAGGACCCTTGTCTATAATAATATTGCGTATTAGTATAATAATCTACTATAATATATTTGTATGGAGAAATACAAAGCATAATGTTTATTTTAGACTCCAGCTCTTAAGCTTACGAACGTATTGTAAAAGCGCCCCGTTCTCATGCATAAAGTGTCATCTGTGTACGGATGCTGGTCACGTATTTACCTTACCTACGAACTGTGAGCCGTTGCCTTAGGGATCAATGCTGCCACTCTGTTTACAAATTCAATAGATATTCTCCAGTATCTCCTGTAACTTAGGGAGGAAAGAGTCTCGAAGATGTACGGGTGAGAGCAGTTACAGGATAACTCTGTCAGTAGAACTGCAACACAGCTTCAAGGAAATGACAATTCACGAATGAGTGAGTTCATTTTCAACATGTTTTATTTTCATAAATATTGATTTATCGATTTTTATAAATATCAACTTCTGTGTTGTGTAACATTATACTCGAATAGAACAATAAGGGTATTCTCTGTTTTGGTGCTCAAACAGTAGTGTTTATAAAAAATACTAATTTCGGTTGTTTGTGCGTTAGTTATTTGTGAAATTTGTAACGTAAAAAAACGGTTTTTGAAAGGCGTGAAATACGCTTTCAATTTTCACTATTAAAAATAAACATATAATTTTTGAAAAATTTATTTTGAATGCATTCATAAAAGTTTTATAGAGGAACGGCGCCTGGCGCGAATAAAATTTAGACGCCCCTTTTCAAAACAAGTAGATGCCGCTAATGATGTGATTACTATAATCAATAATAATAGTATGATTTGTATTTTTGTGTAGCACCGTTTTTATGAAAGATAATCTCTATGGCTCTGTGTTAGGTGATGTGAATTGTAAGCGCCTTGGCGCCTTGTTAGTCCCGGAGCGAACTGCTCCAATTGCGCCCACACAGGGCCGGCCCTGCCAAGATTTAAAAAGAGAGAGTTAAAATAAATCTAGCATATAAGCTAAGCCATACTAAGCCATAAATCTTCTAAAAATATCGAAAATGCAACTCTCTTACCCTAACACAAATTCATTATTACTATACTTTCTATGTTTTCATTTCTAATTGAAATTCACAAAATACCTGCAGCCAAAATATAATTCTGGAATAATAATCTTATTATTATTTCATTTCAACCTTACATTAAAGGGATTTTTGGTCAAGTTTATCATTTGTGCGGCGGATACTCCTACCTTACATTTGGTCAGTGAAACTTTCCCGATACGTTCTCGTAAATATTTCGTAATGAAACAAAAACAGCACTCTTTCCCGATATGCGTCGCACATAAAACCACATTTTTATTCGTAAATATTTTGTTATTCTACCCTTCTGTTTTTTGTTTTTCCATTTTGGGTTAATTTTACTAGTAAATCGCGCAGAATGGAAAATGTTGCCCTATAAAAAGAAAGGAAAAATCCCTTCTCGTTAAATTTTTTTTGCTGCTAAAATTTTTGTCGCTTACTGATTTTCTTTTGCTTTTGAGGGAAAAAAAATATATACTTATTTTATTTGTTTACATTCCTCGTGAGGCGTATGAATGAAATTAACTTTTTTATTGTGGACCCATTAAATTAAAACATATTTGATATTACTAGTTGGTTATAACGATGTAGCGCTGACGAGCTGTACCGATGGCCCTCGTAGGTAGCGCGTAACTAATCGCGTGGCACTACACCTCTTCATTCATTCACCTTCATATTACTGTAAGTGGACCGACGTACGCGACGTGCGTTGCGTCGTACTATTTTTAAGCCTTGGTTAATTCTGGATTGCTACATAATTTTTTTTTGTTTTTTAAATACAGTATGTAATGCTTTGCAATTTTTTTGAGACCTGTCAATGTTGTTTGATTTTCATTGCGTTTTGTTAGTTATTATCTTAAGAAAATTGAGTGTTAAGTTAGTACCTACTTCAAAATCTTTTCCGACATCGTATTTTTTCTTAAGTTCAATCTAGGGGTTAGGGCTTCGGGGTAGCTTTAACCATTTACGCCTTTTTTGGGGAGAATGTCACCGGAATGCTAACATTATAAACGGCTTTGTAGGAAATCTGTTGTAAGGTTATTCCACATCCGTTTTCAATCTCCTAGTGGACTCCTTAAATGACGACACACACTTCAAAATGCAGGACATCATATACCGATGTTACGGAAGGCCGCCTCTGTTACAAGTTGACAGACGGTTGTTTCCTCCTGAATATGGTTTTCTGCGATTTCCCATATTTCCACAGGCGAATGCGGAGGAATTCCCAAAAATAAGGCGCAGCTGAATTTCTCTCCCGTTCCCAACATAACACAAACAGACACGTTTGTAGAATATGGCCACGGTTGGCTGCTGATGATGCCGAAGCTGAAAACATGCAACTTTCGTAGGGTTTGTAGGTAAAAAAAATTTCTCTACCGAGAAAACACAAGGCCTCTTAAGTCTATAATAGCTAGGTACCATTTGAAACACGCATATGAAGTAAAAATTTTAAGGTGCAATGACGCTGTTCTATTTGTATAAAGGAAATTAACTTTAAATTCAATAAATTTAAATGATTCACCACTTCATGGCAAATAAAAATCTAGTAAATCAAAAAAAAACCTTAAATAACATATTTTCTCCTCCGAACCAGAAAAAATAACGAAAGCTATGTAAGGTTTATCTGTAGGATGCGTATTTTCTATAAAAAAATATTTATTCTGTTCAATCAACTTTGAAAATATTTTCTCGCCAATCGTTTCTTGATTTTGCGGTTTTGTCACGTTTCAGAAAAGAAAACTAAATCATTTTTTGTAATGGCAACACTTCATATGAGGCAGATAGATATAAGGTTAAAGTTGAGATTTTGTTTTTCATTTTCAGTATATTGTGTTGAGATTTACTAATGTGATTTTTCGTTGTGACCTTTAGCTGTTCGTTTATTTTTTAACGTTATCTATATAAATAAAAAGGTTAATGTTCATTTGTTCAAAATCTTAAATTTTCGAAAGTTCTCGATTGTTTTGAAATTTTAACATAACCATAACCGCGTGTTTTTTTTATATATCTATATTACATAGATATTACTTGAGACAGGTAAAAATATAGTTTTTGAAAAACAGCGCAATCTGTTGGACAAACATGATTTTTTTTAAATAGCACCATCTTTTGGACGCAAAATCAACATGCGCTATTGTTTATCTATCTGCACAGAGCGACTGAGACACAGCAACGGGTGGCGGGGTACAGCTAGTATTAAATACAAAAGTTTGGATTTTCTCTTTGCTTGTTGAAATACTGACGCATATTGATATGAAACGTATTGTTTTGTCTTAAATTTTTAAAATCAAAAATATAACTTCCTTTTATCTTATCTTATCTTTACCTTTCGATTATGTCTTATTTGATGATGATCTAAAGATTCACCATAAAATTTCTACTGCCTCTGATCCTGATATGCTTAAATTTTTTTTTTGTAAACTAATGTTTAAGACAAGATTTTATTTGCATAGCACAAAGGGTAACAATTATATGATATATATGATCTTGATACGCCAACTGGTGTAGTCAAAATGATCTATTTTTAAATGTTGATAAATGTTATATTATAAACAGACGTTAAATTATATCGAAACAGATGTAGATAGGATTATGCATATTCCTTTAATAATTAACATGTTGAAAGTAGTTATTACCATAACTTTCCATTGCTCTTGATTCGAAATAAATGTTTGATGTACACATTAACGATTCATTCGGGATTCATTCACAAAATATCCAAGCCATAAAAAAACCCAAATTATTTGTAACCTTATACAATTCATCAGTCAGAAGTAAATTAGAATATTGGAGTATTTATTTTATGGAACCCACATAACACGAAATATGTTAATTCTATTGAATCTGTACAAAAAATCCATATTATTTTTCAAATGGACCTCTCTTATGTAAAATATCGTATCTTAAATATCCCGATTGTAGAGGAGAGCAGATTAAAGTTTATTTTGATCGCTACAAATCCAAATATTAACCGATTTAAGACAATATTTTCATTGTGTGTATTATTTTTTTGTCAATTGATGCTATGTCTATATTCCTAACATACTACTTTGTACTTATGACAAAAAATTATGACAAATATCGTATTCATCAAATACGAAAAATTACGCTTGGGTTCATTGAGTATGTTTTATTGTACGAGTATGTATTAAATACCATGATTTACGTGGGGTTTGTGCAAATATTTTTAATCGTATATATCATCTAATCATATGAGGAACTACTACAATACTGTAATTTTCTTACATTATAAAAAAGAGAATCTACAGACTTAATATGTTTACACAGAATTATTTACAACAAGCTCGAAACCACCCATTGACTTAATAATTATATAAAATTTCCTAATACACGTTATTTAACGAATCGTAAAAATATTGCATACTTCAATCCACTGTTTCTAATGTGTCGTCTGTATAATACTATTGAATGTGACTGTATCGAAATCTGTTCAAACAGTCTCAGATATTTTAAAAAGCAAATTAGCAATCTACTAACATGACACATTATGGAGACTAAGTATATTTTAATGTGAATGTGGATGGTTATTATTTACTATACAGTCTCGGATATTTTAAAAAGCAAATTAGCAATCTACTAACATGACACATCATGGAGACTAAGTATATTTTAATGTGAATGTGGATGGTTATTATTTACTATACAGTCTCGGATATTTTAAAAAGCAAATTAGCAATCTACTAACATGACACATTATGGAGACTAAGTATATTTTATTGTGAATGTGGATGGTTATTATTTACTATACAGTCTCGGATATTTTAAAAAGCAAATTAGCAATCTACTAACATGACACATTATGGAGACTAAGTATATTTTAATGTGAATGTGGATGGTTATTATTTACTATACAGTCTCAGATATTTTAAAAAGCAAATAAGCAATCTACTAACATGACACATCATGGAGACTAAGTATATTATAATGTAAATGTGGACGGTTATTATTTACTATGTATCGTAACTGATCGTAAATTGTACATTATGTAAACATTTAAAGTGGATTATTAACATTTATACTCTTCACAATGTTGATCTTATAACTTTATAATTTTTAGTATTCTGTAAATGTTCCAAAAAACAATAGATAAATATAAATTTTTAAACATGGCGTCACAATCTTCTTGAAATTGTAATAATTATTCCGTGATTTATTTCCAACAGATGTCAAAGTTCGCAGCCAGAGCCGAACGGATTTTCATTTCGCAGCGTTTTCCAATTCACCGCTATTAACAAGCTTTTATTTAACACACCACTCAAAATCCGCATAACTTTTAATGGATACGCAATTTCACTTCAGCTTGCTGTTGCGCAAGCTTGCAAGTTTTCTGAAAACAGATTTGTGTTATTAATCCAGCAATTTTTTTCGCTTTTAAACTTGTGTGCGCGTTTTTGTCCCTATCGGAATTATTCGCTAATTACTTCTTATAAATTAAAGTACTTAGGTAATTTAAAATTATCCATGGCGTTAAATTACATTAATTCAATTTGGGAGGCGAGTATGGGTATCGTCGTCCCGGGAACCATTTGTTGGATAACCGTCACCTCTGCTGTAGGTCACCCTAAGTGGAAAATTACGTTTTGTGACTTAGCACGGATGCCCGGCTTCATCGCCCAATTTCACAATTTATTTATTTAAAATAATATATAGTATACTTTCGGCACCTTCTACTGTGGAATATACTCTCAGTATCGCCTTAGTGTAAGACCACCATTCAGAATTGAAACGTTGCTTGAAATGGCTTTAGCCGTGTTTGGTGACCAGATCTGAATAGCCCACCTACCCCTCCCCATCTCCTTTCACTCCCCACTACCTTCAGCGTTACAATATACCCCAATTGGGGATACCACGTTCTCACTGGCTTTCCTGATGATAGGTAATATATTTTTATAGCCAGGTGATAATCCTTATTTTCCTACCATGTTTCCAACGACCTCTCAACATTCCCTATTTGGGGTGCCAGTTTTATTGACTGATGTTGCATTTTGAACCTTGCCGCTTTCACCGTTCCCTCGGAGGTCAATCAAAATAGGCTAGTATTCCGCCCTTCCGTGCCAGAAACGATATACACACTTCAGGGAGGGGAGATTGAATCTTTAATCCCTTTATTTATTACAGTGCATTTCAGCCCTAATCGCCTCAGTAATGGGGCGAAATGGGAACATCGAACAAGTGTAGATTCCTTGGCCTCTTTAATTTCGACAGCTACAATAATAACAAGCTTTGTCAAGCAAATGTCGTATTCAATTCCTAACGAAAAATCAAACTTTATACGAAGAACACATCAGAACAGGGACAATGTAAGTAGATTAAATTGATTTGGGTATATACTATTTCACTTGTTTGAATTGTTAACACATCAGTTCCAATTTTGAAAATAAGATTTAGTCTTCATTCATGCTGGATTACTGGTTTTGTCCTCTGTATTTTATCCATTGTCTTCTGGTGCTCTTCTTCAGAGATCTGGAAATTATTTTATCTTTGTGTCCAAAGAACACGTTCTTACCTTTCATGATGTATGTTAGCTGCTTCCATATTCCGCAGTCACGTGAGAGTGCGCTTTTTTGTCCAACATCCATTTTCTTTGTCCGATATCCAAAATTCCAACAAGAATTGTTTACTCTGTCCAAAATCAAACGTGTTTTCTGTGTTATTTTAACTATTAGGAACATATTCTACTTGTATTTAAAAATAAAAGTTTCAATCTATTTCCATCATTTCAATTGAGGTAATTTAATTGTATATTCACTTTTCGGTAAACAAATCTTATTTATTATTATTAACGGTCTATATCTCTATATTAATGTTTTGGTATATTAGACAAAAACGAACTGGAGCAACGATGTGCAGTTTGTCTGGTTAAAGATTGGGCATTGATTGAAAGCAATATTTAATCTATTTCATCATTAATTCCTAAGCATTTTTCTCGGTATCTTCAACAAGAATTCTTAGTTTCTGATGAAATTAATATACCTGATATTTATTTCCCAACAGTCCGCCACTATCTACGTTTATCCACCCCAAGTCCAGCGCTAACCGCCGATAATAATTTCTCACGGAGAGGCATTTTAATTAATTTTCTCACTTAATTGATATCGTCGATTCATTTTATTAGGAGGGCGGGGCAGAAGCGGATTTAGTAGCAATTACATAGAAACCCGCAAATCTGCAGACCTGTTGATTATAATAAAACTCAAGTTTCTCACTCCGATTCTAAATTAAATTCTTTAAAAAAAAATTTTTTAAAAATGGTGTTTAAGTGTTTCTTTATATTATACGCCCATACGGACTTTCACAAACTTGTGACACACATACAAATTTAGTGAAACAGTAATCATGAAGTAAAATTTGCCATTAAAATTATATATAATCCATTCAGAAGATTAGTATTACAATAAACTAAATTATTATTATTTTTTTTAGCTATGTAATTATAGCCTTCTTGTAACTATTTTCCGTGCAATTGAACATATCTACTATTTCTGGAAAAGTATTGCCGACTGCATGCAATCTAGGTACAAGCGAGTATTTAAATGACTCAGTCTTGATATTGTTGTTCAAGTTGTGATAAGGCTCTGTAAATCAGGGCTGTCTATAATTATGTTAATATTTTTTAAATAAGTCGATAACAAGAGTCTTTTTTCTGAGAGTTTTAATAATTTGAATTATTTTGTCAGGTGGTTGTAATTTGTAGTACCTATAGGTACACCGAGTTTATAGTTAAAATATCTTAGAAATTTATCCTAATTTTTTTCCACGGAATCAGAACTGATTTGAAGAATTATATTCGACTTGACTTCGAACTAAAGAAGAATATAAGATTTTTAATGTTGATAGGTTTTTAAAGTCTCTGCCATTACGGAGAATGAAGCAAAGCACTTTTAATTTACGGGTATATTGAAACGCTTTTACTATAAATTTATTTATCCTTTCTACAACTCACTTGCTGAAACTTTATAAATTATTGTACATAATGTTTTTCTCTTTACTTTTTATAATAACTATAAACAAAAAAAACTTTTTCTACTAATGTATATTATACTTTAGGTACTTGAAATATAGTAATCGTTTTATATTACCCACACTCAGGCAGTCAGTGCCTTAGTGGGTTTTCATTTCTTTTGTAAACTATTTGGTATTATATATTATGTTATTTTATATTATCTATTAATATGTATAAAGAAATGAAAATAAATAAAGTTAAAAAAAAAAAAAAAATTCTTTCTTTGTTACTGTATCGATGTGAGAAAGAAAATTAAATTTGGAACTGAAATTTATGCTAAGATCATTCATTTAACTTTTGTTGATACGTTTTGAGTTTTTTTTCTACTTATGGAGTGACGGAACCCGTAATTTCCAGGCTCGGGAGTCAAATGCTGAGATCTTAAACTATAGAGGTTGTCGATGTGGTCGATTGTTTGAAAAGACCCATATCGAAGACAGTTTCAAATTTTACGGAATAAATATTTTTTTTTTGCTGGCGGCGGTAAATACGTATCGTATAATCATTTAAATAAGTCGTCTCAACGTGGTCCAAAGACAGTTTGATAATGGCTTTGAACGCCGAAACAGCTGTCAAAATGATAAAAAAAACTAAAATACTTTCAGAACTTAATAACATTGTTAAATTTGAATTACATTTAAAAAAAAAATGAGTTCTACGAATTAAACACAACTAATTTTTGGATATGATTTGAGATTTTCACCGCTAAAAGGATTATCTTGATTTATTTTTGGTGTATTATGCCGTGTTTCGCTATATCCTTCTTTAGCCGACGTTTCGAACAGCGTTACAGTGTCTATAATCAGGGCAGACATGTAATGGAAAAATATTAAACTGTTTATATATCTATTGTTCTGAAGAAGGTTGAGATCAACCGAAACCGGTCGACATATATAATAAAAAAGTGGTTTAAAACAAATAAACTTTTCATTTTGTGTAATGTCAAGCCACAAAGCGTAGATCATCAGGTCAGATGTGTAAACACCGCAATGTTGTCCGAAACGTTGGCTAAAGAGGGAGGTAGTGCAACATGGCATAATATCCCAAAAACAAACCACTTTAATACTTTTGGTCGTGAAAATCTCAATTTATGTTATGCTGTTAACATTTTTTTATGAAACCATGAGGAAATTTCGACATCTGTCGAAAAATTTATCAAAAGAAATTCATGCTTCAAATGCAGAATTATGAATTAATTTTGGTACTTTTTCGCTTGTCCGAATCGTTCCCGCAATGAGTTCCAATTTCGAAAATCAAATTCCAGGTATAGACTTTATTTAGAAGGAGTTACACCACCGAAATTATTATTTTTATAATTAAATACACCCCTGAAAAAACACCTTCACAATAATATCCCGTAAACCGATTCCCAAAACACCTTCACCCGCACAAAACAACGCTGCCCTCCACGGAAAGTTTCCCCATTAATATTATTATTTGTGGGTGGCTCGCCTTTCACTGACTCCCCCAAAAACTGTAGCGGATTTACTCATTCGGACCTCAGACTGAAACCGAAGGGAATTGATACGATCAACTGTTCCAAAAACAATATATTATTCGGCACATTTTATTTACCGTAGAAATGTCTATTGATCGCTTACATCTTTAGAAGGCCGTTTTTTTATTCATTTTCGTTCATTGTCTAAATTGGTTTAGTGATTTTTTAAAAATTCATTTTACACCGCTTTCCACTGCGAAATTTTGGGGGTGGTTATTCATGATAATCTAAGAAATAATCTTTGGGGTGGTCGGTCACTCATGATAATCTAAGAAAAAAAACCTAGTATAGTTTTTTAAACTAATCAATTGTAATTACCAATAAAAATATCATTTTGTGATAAAAATTTCCAGTGTATTCGTAGCCTTACTTTTGCCAGTAATGCACGTGTTCGAATAACAAAATTGCCAACCTCACATTCAAATCTTAAATAGAAAAGCTGACCGAGTGGGAAGAAATAATAATTATAAAGGTGTGTTTTTACGACCGCTTTGGAAACCACTCAAAATTAAGAAATTTATCATATCTTTTTATTTGTGCACTAATGAAAAAATAAACATAGGTATATATAGAACTCGGATTTGCTTCGAATTCAATGAATTATTTTTAAAATGGGAAAAATATCGGAATATTTTTACAGAAAATTATTTTAATGGTCTTTTCAAATTAATGTCTTTTAATTTCTCACGGGTCTGCGCTAGAATACAACATATTTTCGAAAATTTGTACGTAATAATTCCAAATTCAAAATTACATAATTCTTATAGTTTCAGTAGATATAAAATATAATTTATGCCGTCGTTCTTACGTTTACGTTCGTCGTTTTGGTTGGTAATGGTCAGCCTAGTTCGATTCGCATTCGCAGCAATGAAAGAAGTTCTTTCTTTAATTATAATGAAATTTTTTTAAATATTTGAAAGGAATGTTCACTTTTGATTAATGTTTCCAGTGTCAGAATTTCAAAGTGAGCCATGTTGTCTGAATTTAATTAAAATCGGAAACACAATAACGAAGTTATTCGTTTAATAAAGTTTTATAGTACATAGTGTGCATGTGATAATTATTATTCTGTAACTGCTGTTTAATTAAAATGTAATTTTCTTTGTTACAAAATATCATTCAACGCATTCAATACTATTATTTAGTTTGATTAAATCAGAGGTAGGACCTTTAATTAAATCAAAATAATTATTATTATTCACTTGTGCTAAAATCATTACCAGACTACGCTGAAGTTTCCTGCTAGAGTTAATTTGAAGTTTTAGTCTGCCTCCTGCAACTTAGCTAATGTCTGTTGCGACACATTATTAATTTGAAGGGCTGAATGTGCTTGATGTTAGGGAAAACTTTAATTCATCGTACATTCAAAAAGCAAATAATTTCTTAAAAGTTCACGGCGTTTAGTACGAGTATTTATGTTTGCTGGTTTTAACAATGTTAATTTGCTTTTCATTGCGTGAATAGCTCAGTTATTTGACATTAATTGTGAAATATGAAGACATGGCATGGTTGATTGATTTAAATTCTGGAGAATACAGTGTGTTTACGAGTCGATTGTATGAATTGGGGATGTAGCAAAGAGTGTTTGCCCTGTTAAAAGACTTGTCTGAAAAATATATTTTATTCAATTTGAAATTTAAAACTAAAATTGTGTAATTTATAACTGAAGGTTATATTTTTTGATTTAAGCTTTCGTTTTCGAGTAAATCGAGTCCGAAGTTGGAATATTTTAGGTAAAATTTAAAAAATAACCGATTGCTATGGAGTTAGTATCAGATGCTTCATGTATTTTGAAATGCGTTTTTAACCCTTTAATTGCCGAAAAATATGGAAAAGTAAAATAAAATATCTAAAATATTTTATTATATGTTCCATGTATGTAGATTTGTCAGTTATTTGTACTACGAGTATCCGGACCCCGTTTATACAATTATTGGTAGCGCATCGACTTATTCTTTTTATAAAATAGTGCCCAGATCACACACACCAGCTATTGTACGTACTTTTTACTATTTCACGACGTAGTTCGTTCCAGACAGAGATTTATGTAAGGCTTTGATAGAACTCGTATTTGCTTAGACTCCATCAAGGGCTGATTCCTTCCGTAATGCGACATATTTCATGTTGGCGGATGTTTGCCGTCTTCAGGTGCAAAGACGTCGTCGTCTAGACGCCAGACGTCGCGGCGCCCTCTCTCCCAGCCGCGAAACTTCTTTATGCAGTATTCCAGTTTCGGCGTTCCAACGCCCGGCGCTTCCTGGCTCGGACGCAGCTTTGAACCAGACAAATAGCCGAGCTTTTCAGTAAACACGGTTTAATATTGCATCGCCGCACACTGGGTATTTTTCTCACAAAAGTCTGCTTAAGCTGAAGTACCTTTATAATAATATATATTTTTTACATTAACCCCACACGGGAGGCCTTGAGGTAAATAATTTCCCTCAGGTCTTATGTCATTTTGGGAATGCTGTGTGGAGAGTCTTTTTAAGGAAAAATAAGAGAGGAAGTTCTGTAGAGTAAAAAGGTATGAGTAGATACTTAAGAGTATTGGTCAATGCAAACGAACCAACACTTAAACATACATTTTACAATGAGGTATAATTTTTAATCCTAGAATTCGTGACATCGTCGAAGGACATTATGTTTATGAAATACCAGGCTGTTAGATAAATTTTATTTGGGATTTTACTTGCTTGCAGATGTGGGGAACAAAATATTATGCTATGATAATGTTAAAAATGGTGGGCAAATGATTTTTATGTCTAAATTATTTACAATATGTATTGTCACATTCATTCTGGAATAAACAGTAGCTAACCATCTGGGGTAACTTATGGTGGAGGTTTCGCTTATCCCATAAATGGTTCCCAGGGAGGCGGTACCCAAACCGCCTCCCAAATTGAGATTGATTTTCTTCTTCTCACAACTACAAGCATTTTCATTATCATCATGTCTACTAATACTATAAGTTTGTATCAAATATGGGGCCTAGTCATAACTGCGTTTAAAAAAAGTACATAAATTTCCTACTATGATGGAGGTTATTCTGCAGATCAGTTTCATTCTAGTTCCACGTTCCTAACTTTGAACGACGGTCCACTTCAAGAGAATTTTAAGCGTATTTTAATTATTATTGATTTATTTACAAGGGCCTGTTATAAGTGATGTTAAATTTATATCGGCAAGATTTGTTTTAATTTAATTTTTTGACCACCTTTCGGCTTTGGTACCTCTGTGTGCGCCACGTCGGTTTTTCGCAGTGCTCCGAATTTTATTTTTCATGGTTTATTTTAGTTTGAATAATTTCACTTGATTTTCGTTACAAAAGAGCGCTCTATACTCTACATGCGACGCGACGCAGGGAAAACTTGTTTGAGCTTACATTATTTTTTAAATTAAAAAAGCAGCGATATGAATGCAATCCAAAATAATGCAGCTTCATGCATAAAAATTGTATCATTAACTACTCTACCCCTTAATATTATGTTCACATTTTAACACAAGTTTTTGGTTGCACGCACATTTTAGTATGTACCAATTTATTATTGTGAAAAGAAAGTCCTGTTAGCTGGAAATCATTTAAATATTTATTTATTACACATAAATAGCTAACCCTCTCCAACGAGTTCAGCTTACGGGATATTTCTATTGATTTCAGCTAACATACACAATTTTAATAATACAAATCTTGCGGGGTAGAATAAAAATAATAATACCTCTTTAGATAAATTTTTGCCTAACTCAAAAGTGAAAGGAATAAAAACAGTGCTAACTTTAGTAATATTTTTTCATGTTTAGAGATATTTTTACTAAAAAGATTTCACTTCTCCGTCTGGAGCCAGTGAGACTATGGCAACCCCAATTGGGGTATATTGTGAGGCTGAAGGTAGTGGGGAGGAGAAGGAGTTGGGGAAGAGGGAGGTGAGGAAGTACTTGGCTAGTGAGATCTGATCACCAACCACGGCCAGTCATTATACTGAGATTATCTTCCACTATGGAACGTGCCGCAAATATACTGTATATTATTATAAATGAGTACATTGTGAAATAACACAAATTGATCAAATAAAATTTACTTGCGCATGCCGGGATTTGAACCGGCGACCTCTGGATTGCAAGTAGAGAACCTTACTCTTCGACCACGTAGGCCGTCGATCAAACCCTTAAAAGACAAAAACAACAACGTCAAATAAATTAATTACGGTAAGCAAGATCTTAAAATTACAATATAATAACAGGAGCACATAAAACAAAGAGACACAATCACAATCTTCCATAATCATACTAAACGTAGGGAGTGAAATACTATATAGGTTAAGTTAGTGACAGACACTCTGTCTGTATAATTGGTTTCCCTTATCATTGAAGTTTGGAAGTCGAGGTTATATTCGGAATAATTTATTTAATTTTTTTTGTGGTTAGAATCAAGTGAGCATTTTGTACATTAATCCTTTCAAATAAAATGTTTTTAAAGTTAAAATTTAAAATTTTTGAAATTTAAAGGCAGTTTGTTACTCATTAAGTTTGTTAAATGACATAATGTTTTCATAAAAATAATTTTTTTGATCTTGCCCCTAGAAAAAATACGTCGGCAATGGTTTTATTGATAATGACGGTAACTTGTCGTCGTTCTCGAACACAGAATGCAAATAAACTAGCAACAGTTCACGTTGACTACCTTAAGTATATTTAGCCACACATGAACGTTTGTTCGTTTATTGCGCTCGGAATCATTAGCAAGTTAGCGCCATTATAGCCCAGTCAATGAAGGGAAAAAAGACCCAATGTCGGAACTAATTCCCCGGAAGCTGAATTTTTCACAGATGTTAGAAGACTTTTAGACATGTATTTTTACAAAAGTCCCCGACTTTTCCCCTTGTGCTTCCTTCCCCACCCCCTCTTGAATATATTTTTCAAAGCCTTTCGGAATACGCTAATATCTCCTTAATGGTTTTATAAAATGAGATTATTTATTTTTTGTTTAGTTTTTTATTAGTTATTCTAAAAAATTGTATTCTTTCATTTTTACGAGAAAAGCTATACAATCACTACAATTTATTAGTAAAGGAAAAATATTTGTTTTTAAAATAGTATTTCAGAATATATTTGAACATTACTTTTTTCTGAGCATGTTAACGAAAAAAAATAAATCAACAAAACTTGTAGACAATATTTTTAACTGTAAAATAATGTATATAATAATGGTTTTAATTTATAATAAGGCACGTAGGCTGTTAATATGGAGCACGGCGCGCGGCGGCTCGAACGCGCAGCGGTTCGCGGCGCAGCGAGAAATTACAAAAACCTAAGGAAAGTAATGATTAATTCATGTGTTTGCTTTTTTTATAACAAATTCGTCTAACGTTGAAGAGTTTTATTGTTATTTACCAGTTTCAGTTCGGAGGGGAGGGGGGTAATATAAATATTTTCCCCTGCCCAATGAAGCGCTTTCATTATCCACCAACCGCCGTGCCCCGGTCTGGCTAAACAGTCATATTATTTTTTTTTAATTTTTTTTTTATTTTTTTTTTTAGTTAGTTACATTTTTTATATTATAATTTTACTGGTCTTCCATTAAAAGCCTTAGCTTGTGGATGGAAGAAGAGTTAACATTTCACATATTATGTACAAATAAAGTCACGTGTACAGTTAATACAATGCAGTTAATACAGTTAATACATTTCATATAATTATAATTACTATTTACTATAATCATGTATTTCAATATATATGTATGTGTAGGTAATATAGACACATGGCAATCAGACCCGTTAACTAAAATATGTAAACATATATGTATTCAGTAAGAAGAAAAACAAGTAAGATTTTTAGTGTGACATTCTCTAAAATACTTTTTGATGGAGTTCAACAATTGAATTTTGTTCCTAATGCTTCTGATTTCTATTGGTAGGTTATTGAAAAAGAATTTTCCTTGGTGAGTATAATGGTGTTGTGCAAAAGAAGTGTTTAATTTGGGGCACACAAATACATGTTTAAGTCTAGTACGATTTTCAGTTATAAATGCGTATTTATCTTTTTCTTTTATAATTTGTATAATTGAATTTTTTATAAATAAGTTTTTAAATGTTGGAACTTTGAATTCTTCGAATATGCTGTCAGTTGGGAAGTCTGGAGGTTTTTTTAGTATAATTTTTATTATTAGTTTTTGAACAATTTCTATGGGGGTCAGATTAGTTTTGTAAGCTGCTCCCCAACTGATAATGGCATACTGAAGAATAGACTGTACTAATGCGTAGTATATTGAGTATAGGTTTTTCGTTGATAAAAAGTTTCGTATCCGTAAGAATATATGAATTAACTTCCTAACTCTTTTTATTGTATGGTCGATGTGATCTTTCCATTTTAGGTTTTTATCTATGATTATTCCAAGATATGTAATTTTATCCGCTATTTTCAGAAGTGAACATTTTTGTTGGCAGTGATTAGTATCGTGTTGTGCGAGAGAATGATTATGTAAGAATATTTGAAGATTTGGAGGTACAATGTTAGTGTTAATTTCGAAAGGAATGACATATGTTTTATCACTATTTAACGACAAGAGGTTATTGTCAAACCATATTTTTAGATTATTTATGTCTTCTGTAGCTTTTAGATTAATTTTTTCCCAAGTTTTTTCTTTTATTATAAGGACTGTATCATCAGCGTAAGAGATAATTTGGCCATGCAATGGTTGAATAAATATGTCGTTTACATACAAAATGAACAATATTGGTCCAAGCACGGTGCCCTGTGGGATACCAAAATTTGAGGTTTCTTGGTCGCTAGTTTGGTCATTTATTTTAACAAATTGTGCACGATTGTTCAAATAACTTTCTATCCATTGGACGGCTTTATCATTGATGTTATTTAATTTCAGTTTTTTGATAAGCTTTGCGTGTGAGATACTATCGAATGCTTTTCTTAGGTCTATGAATATTCCTGCGCATTTATTTCCTTCATCAAGTGCAGAGTATATAAATGATGTTACATTTGCTATTGCATCTTGTGTGCTTTTTGTTTTTAAGAATCCGAATTGATTGGAATGTAATATTTTATTGTTTTCTAGAAAATCAACAACCCTTTTTTTCACAATCTTTTCAAATATTTTTGCTATATTCGATATTAGTGATATCGGTCGATAATTTGAAACATTTTGCGGGTCGCCGGTTTTAAAGATAGGGGATATTATAGATTTTTTATAATTTGTTGGGAATATGCCTTTAGTCAGACTGAGATTGATAAGGTGGTTTAGTGGTTTCAGTAGATACATTTTCATTTCTTTAAGAATTTTCACAGAAATGTGGTCAAAACCTGGAGAGGATCCGTCTTTCATGCTTTCTATTACAAGTTGTATTTCAGTTTCGGTAGTTTTTTTAAAAGTGGATAGTGTATTTTGTTTTTGGGTATTAGTTGTTATAGTTTTTGGTGTGTGTACAGATTTAGTGATTTTATCAGCGAGATTGTTTCCTACTTTAGAGAAGTAAGAATTAAAAATGTTTGCTGTTAGTTTTGGGTCTTTGGATACATCTATGATATTATTTTCATGTTTTAAATATTTTATAGAATTATTTTTTTTCTTATTTTCAATTGCATAATTTACCGTTTTCCAAATAACTTTTAGATTGTTTTCTGAAGTAGAGATTATTTTTTTAAAGTAGTCGTCTTTACTTTTTTTAATTAAAGCTGTTAATTTATTTCTATATTTTTTGAGAACTATCTTAGCATTTTCATCGTGTGGATTTTTAATTGTATTTTTATATAGCCTTTCTTTTTCTCTGATAGATTTTATTAGGCCACAAGTGATCCAAGGTTTTATACGTCTGAATTTTGAATTTGTGTATAATGAGACCTCTGTTGTGGAGGTTTCAATATGATCCATAATTTGTTTTTCAAACATATTTGAGCATTGTTCGACATCGTTAGATTGTAGTATCGTACACCAAGTTTCTGCTTTCAATTTTTTCTCTAAAGTGGCAATATTTGTGGTTTTTTTAATAGTAATTGGAGCCTTAATTTGTGATTTTATTTCATTATCATACAATAATAAGCAAGTGTGGTGGTCAGTAATATTCGTTTGCCAAATCATTGTTTTGATTTTATATAGGTTTTGTAATTTTATGTTTATCCAAATATGATCTAAGCAAGACGATTTTTGTCCGTGCATTTCTCTAGTATTTTTGTTTATGCATGATTTAAAATCTAATTCAGTCATACAATTTAGGAACTCATTTTTGAAAATATTTTCTGATTTTTCGTTAATGTTAATATTAAAATCACCCGCTATCGTTTTATCAAACAGGTTTTATTTTTAAGCGGTAGTAATATATTTTTCAGTTGAGTTATAAAATGTGAAATATTTGATTCGTGTGTTCTGTAAATGGCAATTATGTGATAAATATATTTATCGAGTTTAATTTCGATTTGAATACAGTTAGTCAGTAATATTGGGTGTTCTAAAGTCGTGACAATACTGAATTTGGTGTGAACGAATATTGCGATTCCACTATTTTTATTGATATTTATTTTAGTTGGGATGTATGTATAGTTAGGAAGTTGAAAGGCTGGTGACTCATCATTTGTAAATGTCTCTGTTAATATTATACAGTCTGGTTGTAATATTAGATTATTGATTTTAATAATAAATTCATCAAAATTTTGAAACATACTACGAATATTTTGGTGTAATATGAATAGACCGTTAAATTTGTGTGGGAAAAATTCATTACATGTCTCTGTGCTTGCACATTCGTATTCATGGATTTTGTAGAAATTTTCTATTTGGCTAGCTATAAAATCATCCATTTAAAATTAATTTTAATTCATTTAGAGCAATTGATAGCACATACATCCATAAGCTTGCCAAAACTATGAAGAATTAAATTAAAAGAATTACGCTCCGTTATTATAATTATATCGGTATCGTGTCTATTAGTGAATAAAGTGTACTTATATCTGTTGCGAATGTATAACATGAGCATATAAATAATACATAACATAAGCATATAAATAATATAAAATATAAGCATAAAGAGAAAATAAAACATGAGCTTAAAGAGATTAAAAAACATAAGCATATAAAGAAAATAAAACATAAGCATATAAAGTATACCAGTGATATATGGATTATGTTGTATGATTGTTTGTTACTTATTATTTAAATAAATTTATGTGAAATAAGCCAAAAATACCTACAACAGCGTGGGACTACCCTTTCACAACATTAAAATATTACAGAACTTATGTTATGGCGAAGTTCTAAAAAATCTTTTGTAGAAATTCTCACTTGTTTTATTATGTGCACCTATCAACAATAAAATACCGAAACAACAAATCACTTAAAATAGTCAATAAATCTAAAATGGTTTACTTTCAAACAAGCTTCTTAAAATATACCTCAAAAAATATTATAATGACAAAACGGTGCGTAAATTATATTATATACTTATCAATATTATCTATGACAAAATTAAGCAAATATTCAAATAATTTTCTAGTCAAGAGAGTCTTCCATTTATTCGTCATACTGGGGTGTGTTCAGACATGATAATCCGCTACGGTTGTAGCACATGGCAGAGCAGGTAAATCCAGATTTTCTGCAACCACAGTAATTTCCACATCCAGACTTGCAGGAACAGGACACCAGATAAAGAAGGTCATCAGGAGCAAATGGTTTCAAAAATTTCTTGTTTCCACCATTTTTATTTACATTTTCATACCTCCATCCCCAGTTTATAGAGTTTATTTTGTTTCCTAACCAAAACCGTGCTTGCAAATAAACTCTCAACAAATGTTGATGACACGATTCTGAAGTCGGTGGTAGTATTGCCAAGTCAAATTTAGATTTAAAAGCTGATTTTGTCGTTAGTCTAGTAAACTTATAGTATCTATATCTTCGTTTCAATTAGAGTAGCTACCAAGACCATACACGGCGAGAGCAAATTTTTCTCCATTTTGCAACAAGTTCTCTTCAGTTGCATCTTTTCCCAGAAATGCCTCAGCTGCGCGTTTTGCTTCGGGATTGTTTTTCATCATGTCAACAGCTTTTATCTTTCCTAACCCATATAAAGATGGGGTCGTACCACAGCCCGTAATGGCATGGGTAAATAGCATGTGTTTTCGAATAGCTTTATTTAACATTATAGGTTTCTCTATGATGTAGAAAGTTCTTGAAGAGGCCTTTCCGCCAACATCTTTACAGAAAAAAATAGATTTTCCTTCAGGAGCAAGATTTATAAGTAATACCAAAAGATCACTATCCGTGCCAACAACAACAACCTTTGAGAAGATGTTGAGTTGTTCGATGCCGGTTAGTACAATGTCAATATCGGCATCACCCGCGACCGTGACTGTTTTCAAACCAGATTCACTAAATTCATGACACAGTGCTTGAATCATTATTTTTGTTGTTTTTCTTATTAGATAAGAAAGCTTCCTTCTTAGTCAAACAACGTGTAGTGAAGTTCAATATCTCACGATGAGTTGTTAGCCGACCTTCGTCTTTGCTCTTCATATTTTACAGTTGGTTATTCAGGGTATCCATCGAAAACGACAATAGAATGTTTGCCAAATTTAGTATGGACGAAACGTGAGTATGATTTAATGATGTCTCCGTAAGTAGTTTAAGTTTGCCAAACAACAGAGTGTAGGAGGTATCCCCCATCGATGACTATTGCAGCATTTTCCAAAGAACGTCGTCATTAATACTCTCGCTAAATACTTTAGTCATACATGATTTTGTTCCTTTACCAAGGGAGACTTCATCAAAAATAGAAGGTGGCCTGAAGCCAATTCATATCCTAGGTAGGTCTAAAGCTTTCCAGGACTATCACTAATGCACAGTATTCTGTTAAATAGCTGCTGGGGGTTTACTGCAACTTGTCTCGTCCTAACAGTTGCTGATTTGAATCTTGCTGGGTAGTCACCATGTCTTTCCTTTTCAGTCGCATATCTCCAAAATTACATCCTTTCATTTTTTGCATAGCTGCCAGGCCCATATCAAAAGCGTTATCACAATTGACACTATTATCTGAAATAAACCCTGAAGATAAAGACACCAGCTCCCCCGAGAGCTTGGTGTACCGGACGTACCTCCACCGACTTAGATTAATTTGCATAAATCTGAATTTACGCAGAGGCAGTTCCTTTACAAACTCACCTCTGCGCATATTCGAATTTATGCAACAAAATTCTCTGTATAAAAAATCTGTAATCTTATCTGTTGATTAATAAATAAAACCACGGGGTCAAGCAGTCATCATTATAGACAAAAAACAAAGGCTTGACCCCCCAACACCCTCTTATAAATTAAATACCTATCATCTGTACAAAACATGGAAGATTTGGAAGATTTGTGGCCACACCGCCAGAGGGGAAAGCCAACCGCCCACCACCACCCGTAGTGAGAACAATAAACAAAAACAAAGTGAAAAGTGCGTGCGCTCAGTGCGGTGAGCCACACAGAACCCGGGAGTGTCGCGAATTCATTGCGAAATCGCTCTCCCTCCGGTGGGAGACAGTACGTACGAACAATCTGTGCCGCAAGTGCCTGGAGGCGCACCACTCCAGGGACTGCAAGGAGACAGTGTGGTGTGGTGTGGGTGAGTGCCGCTACCCGCATCATCGGCTGCTCCACCGGGAGACGGTCGCGGAGGTGAACCTTTGACGCCAGACAGTGGACAGCCGCGTGCTGTTAAAAATAGTGCCGGTTGTGTTGCGGGGCCCCACGGACGGGGAAGTGTCAACGTTCGCTCTTCTGGATGAGGGATCCACCATCACCCTCATCGACGCTGACACCGCAACGCAGATCGGCGCACGCGGCCCAGTCCACAGTCTGCGGCTGCACGGGGCGAAGGGGATATGTACCTCCGACGCCCGCTCCCAACGCGTGAAGCTGACGATCCGGGGCGCTGGATTGGAATCCACCTTCACCATCACCGCCCACACAGTAGCTGACCTGAGCCTGCCGGAGCAGCGCGTTCCTGGAAGACGCGTCACCCCAAAACTCTTGATCGGGCAGGATAATGCCCACCTTATCGTGTCAAGAGAGGTCCGTGAGAATAGCACTACTCGAATAGTGTCACGGACCGCTTTGGGGTGGATCGCCCACGGAGGCTCGAGCCTCAGCAATGACGGGCCAGCTACCACACTGGCCCTCCAGTCGGAGACCGCTGCAGATGCCCGCCTGAGGGAGTTGGTAACATCCAACTTTGCCGTCGACTCCCTCGGCGTCACGTCTGTGGCGAGAGTCAATGCCATGGACACAAAGGCCATGGCATTAATGGCAGAAACCACCCGCCCCCTACCTTCTGGGCGGTGGGAAACTGGCCTCCTGTGGAGATACCCTGACGCCACACTACCCGACAACCGGCAGTGTGCGCTGAAGCGGCTCCAGTCCCTCGAGAAAAAGCTCGCAGCGGACGCAACCCTGGCAGCGGCGTACAATGACAAAATGACGCAGCTTGTCGCCAAAGGCTACGCCAGACGCCTCTCCCCCAATGAGGCGTCGCTCCCTGCCCCACGGAAGTGGTATCTTCCCCACTTCGCCGTCACCAACCCGAACAAGCCAGGGAAGATAAGGATTGTGTTCGACGCCGCCAGCCGATGCCGAGGGACGTCACTTAACGACCAACTGCTCACTGGCCCTGACCTGCTGTCCTCTCTCCTGGGGAACATCCTCCGATTCCGGGAAGGCGGTATAGCCATCGCCGCCGACACCCAGGAGATGTTCCTGAGGATCCAAATCAGGAAAGAGGACCAGTCTTCGCAACTTTACCTGTGGAGGTCGCCGGACCGGCAACAGCCGGACACCTACCAGCTGGCGTCCATGATGTTTGGGGCTACCTGCTCGCCCAGCAGTGCCCAGTACGTGCGGGACAGGGTGGCCGGTCAGTACGAGCACCAGTACCCGGCCGCCGCAGCAGCCATTCGTTCACGGTTTTACATGAACGATTACCTGGACGCAGTGGACAACCCTGACGAAGCTGCTGCCCTAGTCCGAGACGTAAGGGCCCTCCTTGCAAAGGGAGGGTTCCACCTTACGAACTGGGCCTCAAACAGCCTGGACGCCATCGCCGATGTGCCCCCTGAAGACCGCGCCACCTCCACGGTAGCTATCAGCAGTGGGAGCAGCGAGACCGAGAGGGTCCTGGGACTGGTGTGGGACCCATCTACCGACCGCTTCATCTACACTTTCCTGGAAGCGGCCAGTCTAGAGGAAGCCACACGGCCTACAAAGCGGCAGCTCCTCTCCATCGTGATGAAGATCTTCGACCCGGTGGGCTTCGTCTCCTGCCTCACCATACGGTCGAAGATCCTACTGCAAGCCGTGTGGCGTTCGAGCGTTGGATGGGACGACCACATCACCTCGGAGCACGCTGAACGCTGGAGGGACTGGATGAGCCTGCTCCAGGAAAGCAGCGTCTCCATCCCACGACGGTCGCTCCGACAGAGGTCAAGCAGCGTGACCCTGCACCTCTTCTGCGACGCCTCGGAGCAAGCTTGCTGTGCCGTCGCCTACTTCGTGGAGGAAGTGCAGGGCACCCTAAAAGCCACCTTCATCGCCAGCAAATGTAAGGTGGCACCTCTCAAGCCGCTGTCCATACCCCGCCTTGAGCTGCAGTCCGCACTCATGGCGGCTAGATTGGCCAGAACCATCCGGTTGGAGAGCCAAGCGAGGATAGCTTCAGCCATCTTCTGGACGGACTCGACCACAGTGCTGTGCTGGTTACGCACCGATCCGCGCACGTACTCTGCGTTCGTGTCCAACAGGTTGGGCGAAATAGATGAACTCACCTCCATAGCTAATTGGAGGTGGGTTCCCACCAAGCAGAACCCGGCCGACATCGGCACCCGGGACTTGGAGCTGCCCGACCTGTCTCTCCAAGGAAGATGGTTCAACGGCCCCGCCTTCCTCACCACACCGGAGAGCGACTGGCCAAAGGAGCGCACCCTCACGAAGCCAGACGACCAGACCCTCGAGACCCGGCCCCGACACTACGTCGGGCACATCACCACAGCCGGAGAGGCCCTACCTCTGGTCGAGAGGTTCTCGTCATGGCACCGGCTGATCCGGGCTACAGCATGGGTGCTACGCTTCATCAGGCGCTGTCGGACGGGCCCAAACCGACCCCCTGAAGGCTCTTTACGAGCAGACGAGCTGACAGAGGCTGAGCGCAGATGGGTGAGAAGGTCACAAGAAGACGCCTTCTCCACTGACCTGCACACCATCCGTCGCAGCCAGGCGCTACCTGCCGCCAGTCGTCTCGTCAGTTTGGCCCCCTTCCTCGGACCTGATGACGTTTTGCGGATGGGCTCACGGCTGAGGGAGCTCACTGGAAGCACGAGCGTGGCGAAGACCCCCGTGATCTTGGATGGCTCCGATCCGTACGCCCGACTGCTGATCCGCCACTACCATGAAAAGGCGGACCATCCAAGCACGGAGAAAACTGTGGCCGAGATCCGGTGCAGCTTCTTCATCCTGCGCCTCCGTACCATCAGCAGGAAAATCAGCCATGACTGCCCCACCTGCCGCTTACGACGGAGCAAGCCCTCTCCGCCACTAATGGGGGTTCTCCCGCCGACCCGCCTGGCTCACCACGTCCGCCCCTTTACACACTGCGGACTGGACTACTTCGGGCCAATGGAGGTCACCGTCGGCAGACATCGGGAGAAGCGCTATGGAGCCCTATTTACCTGCCTCTCCACCCGCGCCATCCATCTGGAGCTAGCGGTCTCGCTGTCTGCTGACTCGGCCATTATGGCCCTACAACGGATGACCGCCCGAAGAGGTCAGCCCAAGGTGTTGTACTCAGACAACGGGACAAACTTCCGTGGTGCGGACACGGAAATTCGAGATGCCACGGCAGCCCTGCAGCAGGATGACAGGATGACGGACGCCATGGCTACCAAGGGCATCGAGTGACGCTTCATCACCCCCCTAAGTCCCCACATGGGGGGAGCCTGGGAAAGGTTGGTGCGCTCGGTAAAACGAGCCCTGAGCGCCACCTTAAAGGAGAGGGCGCCAAGGGAGGAAACCCTGCGCACAGCATTGGCAGAGGCTGAGTTTGTGGTCAACAATCGGCCACTAACTCATGTCTCTGTCGACCCGCGGGACGAAGAGCCCCTCACCCCGAATCATTTCCTCATGGGGTCTGCCGGGAACCGCCCACATCTGTCACTCTACGACAGCAAGGAGGAGGAGGTATGTCTCCGTCGCCAGTGGCGTATCAGCCAACAGCTCGCCGATATGTTCTCGAGGCGGTGGCTCCGTGAGTACCTCCCCACCCTGGGCGCCCGACAGAAGTGGCACCACCCGACTGACCCCCTCAAAGCTGGTGACTTGGTGGTCATCTTAGACCCCGCGCTGCCACGCAACAGCTGGCCGCGCGGACGTATCGTTGAGGCCATCCCAGCTGCCGACGGCCAAGTGAGGACAGCCCGGGTCCAAACAGCCACAGGGACGTACACCCGCCCTGCTGTAAAACTCGCCCTCATCCTCCCCGCACCAACACCAGCGCCCGCACCGGCACCAGCACCAGCGCCGCCCTCTACAGCACCCGGACCACGGATGCCGCATGGGAGCCCCAACCCCCAGCGGCCAAGGGGAACCGGACGTCGAGGACGCCGCCGACCTGCACGTCCGGACCGCTAGGCGCAGCCGTGACTGCACCGGGGGGAGAATTGTACCGGACGTACCTCCACCGACTTAGATTAATTTGCATAAATCTGAATTTACGCAGAGGCAGTTCCTTTACAAACTCACCTCTGCGCATATTCGAATTTATGCAACAAAATTCTCTGTATAAAAAATCTGTAATCTTATCTGTTGATTAATAAATAAAACCACGGGGTCAAGCAGTCATCATTATAGACAAAAAACAAAGGCTTGACCCCCCAACACCCTCTTATAAATTAAATACCTATCATCTGTACAAAACATGGAAGATTTGCATGAAATTTGAAATTGTGCAGACGCGGTTACCTTTACAAAACTTGCCGTTTGCACAAAATTGAATATTGTGCAAATCTTCTCTTTTAAATACCAACTCCCTTTAATTAAATTTGCATGAAAATTTGAAATTGTGCAAACGCAGTTTCCTTTACAAAACTTGCCGTTTGCACAAAATTGAATATTGTGCAAAGCTTCCCCTTTAAATATATGTTTTCTCTCTTTAATATGTAAATTTGCACAAATTAAATATTGTGCAAAGCTGCCTTGTAAAATATATTTTCTCTCTGTAATATGTGCAAACTCACAAAATATATCTGAATAAAAATGACCCGGGCAAAGTGGATTGGAGAAACAGTCAGGGACCTAGTCAAAATCATCCCCTTCCAAGTTACGCAACAACGGCGCTCTCTCCTGTGACAAATTCCGGGAACCCAAAAATAATTCTCGGAATTTGTCGCTAACAAAGGGAGAGCTAGGCCCGTTGGTCCTTTAAAAGGCGGACAACTTGTGCAATTCAGCTGAGAGCCAGCAACCATCGAACGATCAACATCTCTCCTGGACTGCCCTGACTGCCTTCTTCAAGCCTCTTCTGCCCTGGACCTTCACTGCAACCTGGCCTTCTTCTTTCTCCCGGCTCCCTGGTGTTCATCAAGAAGAAACTGTCAAAATAGTCGAAGCGTCCCTAGTCAGGGCGCAGGTTCCCCCCTACCTTCCTCCCCCCTGCCTTATACCTTTCTCCCACATTTTCCCCATTTCTCCCTTCCCTATATTTTTTCGCATTTTTCCCCACTTTTCATTTTCCCCATATTTTTCCCCATTTTTTCCATTTTTTCAACATTCTCCCTACTTTTTCCCGACCTTCCCTTCCAAGGCGTCGAAGCGGCCAGCCGGCCACTCCCGCTATATCGTCTGTGCGGCCGGCGACTACAGTGCCGTCCCGTACACTTGGTGAACGGGCTGTGCTGTCTGAGCCATGATGTATATTTTCCTATATCTAGCTCATCCCTTTTCTTCCGTGATTCACGGAGCTCAACATGCTGTTCAGTAAAATTAAATTCTATACCGATGAATTCTTCAATGCTCTCTTGCACTTTCACGCAGTAAGTGGTTCCAAGTTTCCACTTTGACAAAGCGCTGTCAGTGATTTCGCGCTCATGTGTCAAACCTCCTACTGATTTCATTGGTCGCATGAGATACTGCTCGATGATCATGTCTGTCCACGTACCGGACCAATATCTGTCGCTTCTTCTTATTGTAAAGTACCCATTTTCAGTGAATAGTTTATATTCTTCTTTAGTTATTCTTGATTCGAGTTGCAACATACTTTGAACGTACATATGTGCTGATTTTGCATATGGTAAATGGTAAATGTCCTGCCGGGTGGAAAAATGGAAGCATATCAACAATAGTATTTAGGTGCATTTTCCGATTCCCGGAATTCTCTGCAAATATAAATCTAATCATGAGGTCGATACAACGTAGAAGGTAAAGCCACAACTGGCAGTCCCACACAATGATTCCTTGATTCTGTCTACGCTTGCTTCAGTATATGAAATCGTATCTTTTAGATTGTCATCATTATTAACCTCCTCCATATCTTTTTTCCACGTAACTAAATCTTGATACATATTTTCTATTTGTCTTAATTTCCCATCAATATCTCGGTATTCTCCTCTCATTACGTGGACAAGAGACGCTGCTGTGAAAGTCCATGGAGCATGTGGGTTACTTTTGAGGACGCATAAACTGATTCCCATAAATTTCCCACATACTTTTATTTAAATAATAAGTAACAAATAATCATACAACATAATATGACTGTTTAGCCAGACAGGGGTACGGCGGTTGGTGGATAATGAAAGCGCTTCATTGGGCAGGGGAAAATATTTATATTACCCCCCTCCCCTCCGAACTAAAACTGGTAAATAACAATAAAACTCTTCAACGTTAAATGAATTTGTTATAAAAAAAAGCAAACACATGAATTAATCATTACTTTCCTTAGGTTTTTGTAATTTCTCGCTGCGCCGTGCTCCATATTAACAGCCTACGTGCCTTATTATAAATTAAAACCCATCATTATATTATACATTATTTTATAGTTAAAAATATTGTCTACAAGTTTTGTTGATTTATTTTTTTTTCGTTAACATGCTCAGAAAAAAGTTATGTGCAAATATATTCTGAAATACTATTTTAAAAACTGATATTTTTCCTTTACTAATAAATTGTAGTGATTGTATAGCTTTTCTCGAAAAAATGAAAGAATACAATTTTTATAATAACTAATAAAAAACAAAAAAAAAATAATCTCATTTTATAAAACCATTAAGGAGATATTAGCGTATTCCGAAAGTCTTTGAAAAATATATTCAAGGGGGGGTGGGGAAGGAAGCACAAGGGGGAAAGTCGGGGACTTTTGTAAAAATACATGTCTAAAGGTCTTCTAACATCTGTGAAAAATTCAGCTTCCGGGGAATTAGTTCCGACACAAAACCTTCATTGACTGGGCTATTATCTATAAGACATCTAATCGATGTGTTGGCGTCAGGGGACCTGACGACATATTACATTTTAAAAGTAGCTAAATGTTAACCTGTCCTATCCAGAATCTGCTTTACCCTTAATAATAATAATATTTGGCTAATTTATGTATCGCCGTTTTAGTGAAAAATCACCTCCAGGGCGCTGTACAAATATCTTTATTAAATAATAAATACAGCTGACTTACAATTAGGATTCATAATAACTAGTGACTTACTTCTAAGACTTGTTGTAATTTCCAATTTTAAGTTTTACATTTATCTCAAAGACTATATTATATAATAATAGTGGATCCCCCGCAATGGTCCCTGGTATTGCTAATGTCTTTTTCGGGCGTTTCGGACCTCTTCCACCATTCACTACTGTATACCACAATGTTACTGTTAAAAATCTGCATTACATCGACTTTAATTCTACTCCGTATCTCATTAGGGTGCAGAGATATTGCTACAAGTATTACTCGGGCGTCCCCGACTTCTTCTAACATTTTAACACTCCTGGCACTAATAACAACAAATTTTCAGCGATATCGGTCGACTACTTTTCAAGTTTTGTGAGCACAATATACGCAGGCGAAATTTTTACATATTAAGATTAGATTGCTAAGTTCAGTTGGCAAGCTCTATGGTAGAATTTTGATTGAAAGGGTAAGAAAGGAAACAAAGGATAAAATATGGGATGTGCAAGGTGCCTTTATGAGTGGAAGGGGGTGCATGGACCAGATCTTCTCTTTGCGTATGCTCACTGAGAAGTTTCTGGCAAAAAACCAGAAACTTTTCTGTGCCTTTGTAGATCTACAAAAAGCATACGACCGAGTCGACAGGAAAAAGCTATGGAAGGTGTTGTCCAAGTATGGAGTGAATGCAAATCTGACTCAGGCAATTGCGTCTCTATATGAGGGAAGCGTTGCATGTGTTAGGATGAACGGTGGTTTTACGGGGTGGTTTGATATCACAAAAGGTGTTAAACAAGGCTGCGTAATGTCACCGTGGTTATTCAATCTATACATGGATAATTGTATGCAAGAATTGAAAGAGGTGGGATTGGGCGCGAATTTGAGTAATCTGAAAGTATTTTGCCTGTTGTATGCTGATGATGCGGTGCTGATTGCTAATAGTATGGATGATCTGCAGTCTCTCGCGTCTAGGATGAACGAAGTATGCGTGAAGAATGAGTTAATGATGAATGTAAGTAAGTCTAAAGTAATGGTGTTTGAAAGAGAAAGTACGAAAACAGTGTGCAATATAGCTGTGAATGAGGAATACTTGGAGCAGGTGGATGAATTTGTGTATTTAGGAAGCATGTTTACGAGAGATGGGAAGGCTGACAGAGATATTGAAAGAAGAGTAAATGCAGGTAACTCCATTAATGGAGGACTGAACGCAGTTGGCGCTAACAAAAAATTGTCCAAAGAAGCGAAGTTAGCAGTCCACAATGGAGTGCTGGTACCTACCCTGATGTATGGAAGTGAGGCATGGAACTGGCAAAGAAAGGATGAAAGTAGATTGAATGCTGTTGAAATGAGATCCCTGAGGCGTATGTGTGGTAAAACCATGTATGATCGTGTGAGGAATGTGGATATCCGCAAAGAGTGCAAGGCTGATGTAAGCGTAATGAGTAAGATCAAGAAAGGGACGCTTAGATGGTTTGGGCATGTAGAGCGAATGAGCGAAGAAAGGAGTGTAAGGAGAATATACGATGCAAATGTGAATGGTAGCAGAAGTCGGGGACGCCCGAGGAAGACATGGCATGACCAAGTGAATCAGATACTTGAATCGGGCCATGTCAAGAGTCAGAACAATAGAAGAGTATGTATGAGACGATGTATGAATGTGAATGAGGCAAGGAGTGTGTGCCAAGACCGAGTTGTTTGGCGGTCCGTCCTCTCTGCCTACCCCTGCGGGGAAACGGCGTGATGGTTAGTTAGTTAGTTAGTTTTAAGATTAGAAACCAGTTAGAATTTAACTCGACCATTTATAATTCATTTTACAATACAAGAAGTTGTCCTGCCATATACCGCCTTCTGTGTAGGGAAGTTAAACACCATACACATTCGCAAAATTTCATTGAAATCGGTTGGGCGATTTTAGAGATTAGCATGTACGAACACAGTGACAAGTGATTTTTACATATTGAGATTAAACCGTCGTCATCTTTTAGGATGTAAAAATCAAAAAAAAAGGTTTCCTAGCATGGAGGGTGAAATATCACAAAAACCACATGTACCCTCTAAATCATGTATTAATAAAATAAATAAATAATATTTTACTATTGTCACCAATGAGAAAGAGTTTGGTTTCAGATATTTTTCATTGAAGATAATATAATAATAATAGTTCATATACACGATAAAACTACACGAAGTACAGGAGAGTAAATGTGGAAACTATAATTTCCGACAATGGTGTCTTGCACGTGCCGAGTTTTACGGACCTGGAGTGTAAGTTCTCTGACCCCACAAGCATTATTTATTCAAGTAAATATCGTCGAAGCCATTTTTCTCAAAATACAGGAATAAGAAAGGAGCCAGGTGTAGTTGAACGTAAGTAATAGGTCGCCGGATGACACTGTTATGAAAAAATATATTTAAGGCTTTGTTTGCGGATTTATAAATATGATATGAATAATAATATTCGTCGCTCGCTGAAGTTGGCGAATTTAATATTAAATTTGGCGCATTGCACCTGCGGCTTGTTCAGTCATGTACATGTATATACAGTATCTACCTACGTCCTACGTCATGTTTTCGGCGTAACCGGGTATATTTCCACTTTTAATATTCAAGGTGGGCCGGTGTAACTTTGGTCCTAATTACCTAATGCAATTTTCCCGCCCCCGTAATCTCTCTTTCTGTTATATTTGTCGTTTATGAGGAAAATGGAGATGTTACAACGGTCCTATCGGCGGTAAGCCTGCGTATTTAGGTTTTTGAGTATGAATTCAAAAACTCGTTAATTGTGATAGTGGTATTAGCCTAAGTATTTTAAATAATTTTAGCACGCGCTTGTTTAAGGCGTATTAACCAGCGACCGAGAATTCGAATTTCGTCAAAAGACAGTCTCGCGATCGGACGTTTTTTAGAACGAGACAGAAATACCATATTCATTCCACTGCCAGCCGGACACTCCGCGCGGCGGTCGAAACCTACAGCATGGTTCCGAAGAAATAACAATTATTGTGTTTGAATTTTCGGTTGTAGCTTTCTTCCTAATAAGTAGATACATACATATTTGTAAATTATACGTCGGAGTGCGTAAACATAAATAAATACAAATGCAGTGCGTTGACATAGTAGGTACAAAATAGGTAGGTATTTGAATAAACATTTTTTTTAAATTTTTCAAATATTTTTATTCACTTGTTTTTTTTTAAATTTTATTTTACATAGGTTTTACAAAAGTGATTAACATTAAGTTTGATTGTAAAAAATCTCTTGTCTTACATATTTATCCGTTTGTAAGATAGGTATTACCAGTAAGTTTTATTTCTAATACTTAAAGTAAGTATATCAAAATAACCTCGTTTTTTTTCTAAAACAAGAAGCTCAATTCACAATATGACATTATGAAACTGACAAAAAGTAACACTAAAAATACTAAATATGTTGAATTATACCAATGTAATAGGGAATTGGACAATAGAATAGAAATTATTAACAAAAACATGATTTGAATCGCACATCACGAATCAAAACCGTTATTTTCACGGGAATCATATACGCATAGACTAAAATGCGACATTGCCTGCTCTTTTGTAGCCAGTTAAATATATTTATATGAGGAAGATTTCGAAACAGAAATTGTACAGCTTAATGTGTAACTAAGAAAATTTTATTACAAATAAGTTTACATGGAAATGGAATTAATCTCCTTCGAAGTACTGTGCTTGACTAGAGATATACTTATCCCAACGTTGAATCCATGACTGGAAACATTTTACCACGAGTTACCCGACACCGTGTGTACAAGGTACTGTTGCATACGTGTTGCTCGCGCAACGCCGGGTAGTAAATTATGGTTTATGATTATCGCGGTAATTACAGTTGAATCGGTCACTGTAATATACCATGCATTTCCCGACACCATAATAATAATAATAATTGGATGACTTGTATAGCGCCGTTTTTGTGCGAAATCACCTCAAGGGCGCTGAAATCACCTCAAGGGCGCTGGTATACAAGGGTATGGTTTTGTGCGTGTAACTCGCGCAATGCCGGGAATTATTGATATTTTATAATTACCGCGATATTCACGGTTTCAGTCACCGTAATTTCACCACGAGTTTCCCGACACCGTGTACACGTGGTAATGTTGCATGCGCGTAAATCGCGCAACACCGGGTAGTAAATGCTTGTTTATAATTACCGCGGTAATTAGAGTTGAATCGGTCACAGTAATATACTACGCGTTTCCCGACACCATGTATACAAGGGTATGGTTTTGTGCGTGTAACTCGCGTAACGCCGGGAATAATTGCTAGTTTATAAATACCCCGATATTGACGGTTTCTGTCACCATAATATCCATGATTCACAATATATTGTAGGTATTACCTATTTACATAATAAATAAATAATAATATTAATGTAAATTACACACACCGACGGAATTTTAGAGACAATATTTGCTTCAGAATCACAATCATTCGTCGGTAGGTGATTATTTTCCCTGAAAATTAAACAACACAAAATTATCGCTAAATGTTATAAAAAATATATGCGTATTCTGACTGATTCGTTTGAACGACCCTGTAGCATATAGAGTACGTACAATGTACAAGGATAATTAAATATGACTAACCCTTTTTTTTCTGCAAATATTTCTCCCATGTACGTTTTTGGTGCCGAAATTTTTGTTTTCTTATAAAACTTTTGTCCGATAGTATTTTTCTCCCCATTTTTAAACGAGGAATTTCGTTAAAATGTTATCAAGTAGACTGGCGTAGAATAGACGTCCGCTCGCCGCCCTGTCGCAGCGGGGAATGATAAAATTTCGGCTTGCGCCGAGGTAATCAGAAACAACGAACAAACAATAAACGCGAATCGAAATTAATTACTATTATATACTTTAAGAATATATTTCTTGGTCATAAATTATTTTTAATGTTTCAATAATATCATAGTAAATTATTTTAGTAAAAAAATCTCAACTATACCAATTTGTAATGTCATAAATAAATAGTCAAATTGAGGGATTTTCGTCACAAAACGCGTCCTCGGATTTATTTATTAGTAATTTTATTTGAAATAAAAACAAAATTTTTATACATACATATGATAGATAATTTATTGATTGTTTATACTGAATTATTATATGATTTGAAATATTTGTTGTATAATACAACTTCGCCTTTGAAAATGCAACAAATCTGCGCATCGTCCAACGGTAACACTTTATTATGGTATGAAAATAATATTACTTTTCAAAATTTAACATCTTACTTTAAATAAAATAATATCATATAATATCATAGATAAAATAACGATCTTTCGAAATCAATTTGTGTTTTTCTCTAGAAAAGTGTCCATACGTCTAAAACTGGCCTCAAAAATGCCAAATTTCAGGTCAAGTCTACCTATTTCGCCTTAAAGCTTTGCTGGGATTGCTAGCAAGTTGCTAAATTGGCAAATTTTGTGTTAGCGTATGAATATGATAATCCTAGGAGAATGAGTTTTTCATGTTATTCTCTCGGATTTGTTGTAAACTCTATCCCCCAATTAAATTATATTTTTAAATGTATGCACTAAACAAGTTAAAAAAATCCTAAAGCATATGAAAATATAGAGACATATACCACAGAGTGGAAGATACTCTCAGCATCGCCCTGTTTAGAATTGAAACGTTGTTTGAAATGGCTTTAGGTTTGGTGACCAGATCTGAATAGCCCCCACCTTGCACTTTCCCATCTCCTTCCCCTCCCCAATTCTTTCAGGCTCACAACATACCCCGATTAGGATATGTCTGAGAAAATTTGTAAGGACTTGGGTTGAACGATGGCTTGAATTGAGAGTCGGAGAATAGCATAAAATCACATTTAAAAGTTATGTACCATGTTTACTGCTCCTGTTCTCCTCGGACAACGATATGACCTTATTTCCATGACCTTTTTTTCCATGAACTTATTTCCATGCTATTTATTTTTTTATTTCATTTTTGCCCATCTGTTTACCATTTCGTAGTTTTTAATGTAGATTCTTACAGGTTACAAGAAATCACGGTCGACGCAGTTTTTAGATTGTTGAAACTGAACTTTTTATGTAATGTTTTGTCCCAGCCCTTCGAGGGCGTGGATCACAGACCGTCGTCCCTGCAGAAAAACTGGCTTCTCCTTTATCCTCTGTACATGGTGTATGGATCACGAGTCGCGCCTCCCCCTTACAAGGTGCTCTTGGTTGTCGTGAGGTCTGCATGAGCTAGACCACCTTCCTTGCAATCCTCTCCCGTTTGACGCTCGATTTCTTCTTTAGGGTCTTCGGCTGTTCACAGCATTATATCAGCTTATCTCTTTCTTTGGGGCAAAATCACTACGAGCGGACGGTCACTGCGAGCTTGAGCGGTTGTCGAACCTCACCTGTGGACCAACCGACGTCTGATTGCACCTGTGAGGGACTGCCGACTCGGAGAATCTGATTCCACTTGTGCATACTTATTTTGCATTTATCTGATGTGTAAAAACTAACAATGTCCTATATACACTATTAACATTTATACTAATCTGAGCATCTTGCATAGTGCTAACTAACCCCTAATGCAGGGACGTTTGAGTTCTAGAATCGTTATATACCTAGAGTCTTTTATCAATATAAAAAATTAGAGTCCTGTTGTGTACCCTGAAGGAGTAACCATTTGTTACTTATACCGGGGTGGGAAAGTGGTGGGAGCCTCAAATACCCCGATTAGGGATGCCATAGTCTCACTGTCTCCAGACGGTTGGGGGCAGTTGGGTCTCTTGTGCGGTATTCACATAAAATAAAACTAAGGAAAAGAGAATATATAGGGTGTATCAGCACATACCCGAAGGATTTTAACCAGCGATTCCTGAGCATATTTGGAATAAAAAATGTTAATGTTACTTTTCTCGCCGATGACACTTTATTCAGTTAAAAAAAATTCTACCACACGTCATCGCTGATCACACTGCCACACGTCGCAACGGATTATATGATACGCGCTCTGTCTCGTCTGCACGATGCTGCTGGGGCAAGAGGAAATGCATGTCACGTCACTCGCTAGGCTAAATAATATTTTTGCTTTTGTTTTAAATATTGAAAATATCATCGGGCAGCAAAATCTAAATTGTACTCCAAATATGCCCAGAAATCGCTAGTTAAAATCCTTCGGTTCCGCACGTGCTGATTCACTCCGTATTATGGTATATTTGTCGAATTTGAATTACACGACAAACTAAATAGTAATCATTTGCAAATCCGGTCCTGCCAAGATATTGAATTCATTTTTAACAATTCCCAGGTAATAAATCAAAGGATAGACACCATGCTAAAACGTTGCCAAGTTGAAATTGTTGCCGAACACTAACATATTTCCAAGTGTGGTCACACCTAAGTTTGGTCTTAATTTTCCTTTGATACAGATGATCAATGTTGGTCATGTGATACTGGCACAGTTTTGCCGACGGTCCTAGCGCACATGCCTCATACTTGCAGATCTGTTTGTCGTGTAAGCCTGTAAATTTGCCGAGCTAACTACGTGGTCCTGCCGTTTACCCACCGGACCGATCCGTTAACATTTGAGCTCATTCCCGGATCGACGCAGTGGAGTAAAGGTTAAGGATCAGGCGCTAAAATGCAATTCCGGACACTACCCGTCGCGTGACCCGGAATAACTTGTTTCTAGTTAGGCACTTATGACTTGTCTCTGAAAGTCTCGAAAGTCTCGTACTAAGGGCGAGTTGTTTCGGAAAAAATCACGTGTGAGAAAGTCATCACAACGTCAATCCACTCAATTTTCCATAAATTGGGTTGTTTCATCGTCCGTCAAGAGAAAATTCAACGAAATATTCATGAAAATGTGATCAGCCGAAATCGGCCGGTTAACGCGATCCGCCATTTTGAAAAAGATTGACGCATGCGCGAACGTCACAATTGCGGTCTGACATATCGTATGTGCCAATTACTGGTGATAACGACCCTCACTATTTTGGCAAATAACGCAAAGAAAACCCAACGATTAAAATTTATGAAGTTGAAGGTTTTGTGGGAAGAAGTTTAGATACCTTTTCTACATAAAACATTGTCGAAATTCGTTTTTATATCGTTGGTTTCCGTGATTTAAAATGACGAAAAAACTGGTAAAAATATTGAAAAACTACAGGTTTGTTTCTTTTGTCGACCAACATAGTAGCCAGGTGGCCTGGAGATACCCATCTTTTTAATAGTAGCAGCATCAAAGTAAGGTTGGAATGCGGTGAGTTTGGAGATGAAGTGATTGTTGGAGATGGTGGTTATGGAATAAAGCCATATTTACTAACACCCTTAAGGAATTCCGTTTCTCGAGAACAACATTTATATAAAGAAAGTCAGATCAGGACCAGAAATGTTGTTAAAAGATGGCTTCCAGTCCTTTCTTCATAAATTAAAATGCAGGTAGGTACAAGGGATCATTGTAACAAGATCAACCACCTGTATTCATAGACCCCTTGGACGAGGTTAACGATGTACTGGTGCAAGCACCAATCTTTAACAGGGGAGATGACCACGTTCGTCAAACCCTCATTAACTCATATTTTGCCAGATTGATGGACTAATAATTAGTAAAATACTACCCAGCACAAAAAGCCCTATCTTACCTCCTTCTGTACCATTAGGCCTATCGTCCCACGTGTCGGTAAGGAATCCACATAAGCCGAGTGCTGTAAAACCCTGCATTGCAAGAGAGGTTCCACAGTAGACCGCCTTATAAACTGTTTTCTTACTTTATTTCTCTGTGCAGAACTCGGTTTATATTGATTCTTTACCAACCCATGGGGCAACACTTTCTGTAACATCTTCCGCCTGGAGACTCCAACACATGTGTACAATCTCTTGGTACATGAGCGAAGATAATAAAAGTCTTTTGAATTTCAAAACAATAATGTCTTTATTCAAAAATAGCTGTACCCCGCCACGTGTTGCTGTGGCTCAGTCTGTTTTACCTGTCACAGGTGTCATCTAAATAATGTAGGTATGTATATAAAAAACACACACATATTTGAATGCAACATTGTGTCTAAATTTCAAAGCAATCAGTGAAGAACTTTCAGAGATTTTCAACAAACGACCATTTACATATATTCAGAGATAGATAGTTAACATGTACAAAATAATTAATGTAACGATAAATCTTCTATTTATTTTATACTTTAATGTTTATAAACTTAGTAAATTACTTTGTTTAATAATAGAGAATACATACTATTAGAAATGTTTTGAACAACTATCTCACATATACATATATTATGTAATATGCATTGGATCATTATTGAATGTGAATAACTTAAGTGTAACTGCATACTCCTACCTAATTTCATAAAATAAATAGAGTACCAAGATGTAGTATATTCTTTTATTTGTATTTTACATAAGTGAGGAACAAAATATATCAAAATAATATAACAAATTAAAATAAAAGAGAAAATAAGTAAGGCATCTAGGTACCTACACTGTAGAAATTGAAAAAAAAAAGATAAATGGACAAATAGAAAAAAAATGAATAAATCGGAAGGTTGCGGCTTCAATTTCCATCAGCGGCATTTATTTTTTCTCAGAGTTTATTTATTTTTAAATATGTATGGGTGTTTCAGACTAATATTTATTGATTATAATAATTTGTTTATATAAATTCAGTTAAAAATAAGAAAATAAAGGTTTAAAATAATGTTTATGGTATTTTCCAATTATGTCCTAAATCCTGTATTAACAATTAGTTAATGTTAATTAAGTATTAATCTTAAGTGTACCGTACCATACCGTCTACAGTACCATACTTATCTACCAGGTAAGTATGGTACTGTATATTATCTCCATATATAGTTAGTAATAACATAGATCATTCTAGAAATGTATTACATAGTAAATCACATCAAGGTCGCTGTAGCGACTTGATTAGCGATTGATTAGCGATTGTGATTATTTATTTTTTATTAATGCCCTGAAAAAAGTAAAATTATACCAGAATACTCTCTCGGAAGAAAGAATAATTTACAGCAAAAATACATACTTATACAATGGGAAAGAAACATTTAAGAACATAGTATAATGGACTAGTTAATTGTGTGCGAATGCATTCATTCATCTTGTTCTAACAATAATTGACAAACATTAGAAAGAACACAAAAGATTATACGGCCCATAAAGTAAAGGTCACACCGCATTAAAAATATGCATAATATAAAAACCTGGACATGCCATGCATAATATTGCATAAAATGCATTTCTTTTAATTTACAGTTTTAAAAGGAAAGAAAAGAAAAATGCGGTCTTACTGGAGTACCCCGTCGTAAGTACACAATGTACATTTGTTAGTATTATCATGTAATATAATGTAGGTAATTGTGAAGCCAGAAAATACTTCTTAAGAATTGTGTACATAAAAAAGAGAAAAATTATTAAAATTAATATTAGTGTATTAAAGAATTCACCCAGTAGATAGTGAACAGAGGGGAATAAACTGCTTTCATCTCAGTTTAGTTTTAGCATGACTCCGATATTACTCGTTCTTGTCTCAATAATCCAATTTTTTTTAAACCGGAAATCGGTATGTATAATTTTTTTATTTTATTTTTTTATTGTTGATACATTTTTTTTTTTTTACAATATTTCATATTTCAATTTAGTAATGTTGGCCTCACTGGGTTGTTTACCCGTGCTGAGGCCTCCATTTTATAATTTAAGAATTTATACATTTAAAAATAAAAGAAAAACAACATTAAAATAAAGATAAATTTAAAATAAAAATAAAGATTAAAATTAAAAGAAAAATATCAAAAGAGAATGTAAATCGGTATTTATAATGATATATGTGTTTGTGCGTGTTGCGTGTTTTATATCTTTTTGTGTGTTGCGTGTATATGTTTTATTCTTTTATGTTATAGAATTTTGGTAATATTGTCTTTTTGTTCTTTAATCCATTTTTTTTATTTTGTGTTTGAATTTATTTTTATTTTCCTCAATTTTTGTTTCAAGTGGAAGACTGTTGAATGCTTTAATAGCGTGGTATTTATGGTGTCTTTGTCCAAAGGTAGTGTTTACCGTCGGAGTTTTTATGTTTTCTTTGTACGCTTGTCTGACCGGTCTATTAGTGATATTTTGTGTTTGTTGGGGTTTGTTTTTTTGGTCGAAAATGTAGTTTAGTAGTGTTTTAACATATAATTGGCGTATATCAAGTACGTCACAGCTTTTAAATATTTGGTCTGTGTCGGTTAGTTTATGTTTTTTGAGTATTACCTTTAATATCGTTTTCTGTGCGATTTCTATTTGAGCGATAGCTGCGTTTGTTGCTCCTCCCCAAGCAATTATTCCATATTCTATTATTGATTGGCATAGTGCATAATATATTGTTTTCAATTGTTTTATTTTATATATGTTTCTTATGTTTAGGAAAATGTGTATTGTTCTGAGGAGTCTATTTGTGATTTGTTTGATGTGATGTGTCCATCTAAGATTATGGTCAATTACGATTCCTAGATACTTTATTTGTTCTGTTTTTTCTAGAGGGGGGCAATCGCAGATGTTGGTGTTTATGCATTCGTGTATTTTTATGGTGTTTGTATTGTTTTTTGGCTGTCCTGTTTTAGTTATGCTGTACGTTGTGAATTTTGTTTTCGATATGTTTAGTGTGAGTGTATTTGAGTCCAACCATTTTTTCACTTGCGTGATTCCTAGATTCGCTATGTTATAAACCTTATTCCAGTTCTTAGATTTAAATAGTAAAACTGTGTCGTCTGCGTAACTAATTATTTCTCCATCTATTTCCATGCTGCAAAGTTCATTTATGTAAATTATGAAAAGAACTGGCCCTAGTATGCTTCCTTGTGGAACTCCGTGTGTAATCGGTAGTGGTTTGCTAGTATAGTTATTAATTTTGACTTGTTGTGTTCTGTCGCTCATGTAACTTTTTAATAGTTGTAGTTCTTTGTCTTTGATACCCATATTTTCTAATTTTTTAAAAAGTGTTTTGTGGCATATTGAATCAAAGGCTTTAGCCAAATCTAAATATATCGCTATGCATTTAAACCCTTGATCTAAGTTGCTATGTATATAATCTATTGTACTAGCTAAAGCTTCTTTTGTGCTTCTTTTTTCTCTAAATCCATATTGTTTGTCCGAGATTAATTTGTTTTCTTCCAGGTATTTTATTATTTGGTTTTTTAATAGTCTTTCGAAAATCTTTGATAGAGAGTTTAACAAAGTGATTGGTCTATAGTTAGTTATTTCCATTTTATCTCCGGATTTATACATAGGGATTACCAGTCCTTTTTTAAGAGTATTAGGAAAGCAGGCATGTGTTATGCTAAGGTTGATTAGGTGTGTTATAGGTTTTAATATTTCATTTTTTATTATTTTAATGCAATCCGTTGTTATCTCATCTAATCCAGGAGCAATCTGGTTTTTTAATGTATTTATTATTTTGTTAATTTCCATTTCCGAACTTATTTTTAATATAAATCTGTGTTGTGTTGGTTGGGTATCGATGTTTGATCTGTTTGTTTGTGTTAGTGTGTTTGTGCTGTGTTTTTTACGATTCGCTAAAACTTTCCCTATAGTTGCAAAAAAGTTATTTGCGTGGTTTGCCATCATTTCTATATTTGTTTTGGCATCTATTTTTTTCGAGTTAATATTTAGATGTTCGATAGTATTTTTTTGTTTGTATTTTTGTGTGTATGTAACTTCCTTTAATATTTTCCATGTTTCCTTTGGGTAATTGTTTGCTTTTTTAAGTTTTTCTTTGTAGTACATCTCCTTAGCTACTCTAATAATTTTCGTGCATATGTTTCTATATCTTTTATAGTAATTAAGTTGTTCCATGTCATACGGTGTTTGTTTAATTTGTTTGTGAATTTTGTCTCGTTTACGAATACAGTTTAATATTCCTTGTGTTATCCATAGTTTAATTTTTTTTGCTTTGTGTGTAAGTTTTATATGTTTTATTGTAGTGTAATTATTTATTTCTTGCGTAAGCGTATTTGTAAATGTATTCCAGGCTTCATCGACATTATCTATTTGGTATAATGTATTCCAGTTTATTTTTTGGAGTTTTTCTTTTAAGTTTGAGTAGTCAATTATTTTTTTTGTAAATATTTTATGTTGTTTCGAAGTAGTGTTTTCGGTGTCTATTGCTATCATATTCATGTAGTGATCAGTGATTGTGCTTTCAAGTACTACTGTTTTGGTTTTTAGTTTTGTCTTGATCATTATATGGTCTATGCAGCTTTTAGTGTTTTGTGTGACCCGTGTTGGGACATTTATTATTGGCTCCAGTCCGTGTTGTGCTAGTATTGCTAGGTATTCTATGTTTTGTGGGTGTCCGTTTTGTAGAATGTTTATATTAAGATCTCCTATGATGATGATATTTTTGTATTTGTTGAGATCATTTAATGTATTGTTAAGATCAGTTAAGAAATTTGTGATGTTGTTTTTGGATGGAGATCTGTACATAGCTAGGATACATGTTTCTTTTCCATATGTAATTTGTATGCAGTTGGAGTCGATTATGTTTATTTCTTGAATGGTTGTGTTATTTTTATCACTGACGTATATAACTATACCATCATTTTGGTTTTTGTGTATTTTTGTATGGTGTGTATTATAGTTTTTGATTGTTTTTGGTATGTAGTTGTCATTCAACCAGCATTCTGTCAGCACAATGACATCAAAATTATTTTCGAGCTGTTGGAGGTATATAAAAAATTCATCAAAATTTTTATTGATCGATCTAATGTTTTGGTGTAATATATTGATTCTATGTTTTTCTTTTGTGAATTTGGTCCAGAGGTTAATATCATTTGTACTTTCACAGTAGTGTTGATTGTCCGAATCTATATATTCCATGTAATCTGCCATGTTGGTGTGTATTTGTGTAAGTATGTGATGTGAGGTTGTGTTAGATGTACAGTCGTGTTTATGTCAGTTTATTAGATATATCGTTTAGGTGTTTTATTTCCATAACCTTTGAGTCTTTGGATTTTCTGACGAGAATTTTTCCTGATTTTACCCAAACATATTTGTAGTCTTTTTCTTGGGCTCTTTTTCTGGTGTTCCAGTGCAGATTTTTGTAATATTGGGTTAATGCCGCATTAAGATAAACATATTTGGCTCCTTCTCCGTTGAATTTTTTTTATCGGGTCATTGTGTTTGGATGCTAACATGGTTTGTGCTTTTGTGGTATCCTTAAAATTAATTGTTATTTTTGTTTGATCATTTGTTTTGTTTGTTGTGACTTTGTATGTATCCTCTGGGGACATCGTAGGGGGCACTCCTGTCAAAAGGGTTGGATTTGGATGCTTCAACAACATGAGAATACATTAACTAATAAGATTATTATCTTAAGTAAAGCAACGATAGTGAAATACAAATATTTTGTACTCAAATCTACTAACAGTTTGTTTGAAAACTTGTATTAAGTCAGTCAACAAATTCGTTTACATTTAAATGAGATGAAATTGCTTTTAGGATTGAGGTTTCTGGGGCGCTGCTATCTAAACGGTTGGATTTGGATGCATTAACAACATTAGAATACATTAACCAGATTATCTTAAATGAAGAACTGATATAAAACTAGGAAACATTGTTTGAAACACAAGTTCTTACAAGTAGTTAGTAAACTGCCGTCAACACCATAATAAACCTCAGCTGTGGCGCTAACCAAACTCCCACCTTCTTCCACCACCAGATAGCTCCTGCAGCACCAAAGTGCTGATGTCATCGTCAAACACGCTAGGGAGTCCGTCAATCGAAGTAGCCACTATGTTCTGCATAAAATTTGTGTCCACCGCTAGTCCTCTCCTGAATTTCTCTGCTACCGTCCTTGAAGCATTATTAAAAGTCAATTAATAAACATATATACCTGCATGAATTAAACAAAGCATCAGGGCAACGAATTACTAAATATAACAGTTCATTTAACAGCATTATGGCGTTAAGATTAATACCAATTAAGAAATATATTCCAACCTGCCTTGCCCGACGCTTCATATTTTCAAACCGAGCTCGGAGCTGTTTGACAGAATCCATCGCCATTGAAATCGGATATAAGAGTAAGCCATGTCGCCTCTCGTTGTTTGCAGATGACTGCGTCGGTCTTTTTATTGGTGAGAATATGGCTATACTTCCTCACCAACATGGCATCGTTTCCTGAAAACACATTTCATATTTATAAGTAACAAGATAGTACAAGGAATTGCTGATATAAAATTAAATATGCACGGCAAATATTATATTTATTAGGTTCAAAATATATATAGATATTTTATAGTTTCTTATAGATATTTTATTACACATGAAAGCACTATAATATTCCTCGGTAAAGCATTATTAAAGTGTGGCAGAATTCAAAATAATATATAAAAATAAACAAAAAGATTTGCCACCATTGCATGGCAGAACATTCAAAAAATAAAACGCAATGCTTTTAGAAAGTTCATTCTCACAAAGTTCAAGTAATTTTACTAACGATAAGTATATACACGTATCGCAAATGTTTTCATAATGATCGTTTATCTCGTTTAGAAGACGAAATTCCACAAAATATTATCAAGCTTTACATAATGGTTTTACGAAAATAAAATGCTCACTTACGTATCTATACGGTTCCAAACGTGTATTATTTATTAATAAGGTTCATATTTATTATGGCAATAAGGTATAATTTACAATACTTACAGTAAGTTGGGATCCATTATAAGTTGTCAAAAATTGAGATGCCTAAATGAACAACAAAAAAATCACACAAAACAAGCAATCCAACGAAGTGACGGCGCGGCGGGAAAAAGTTTTGACAGATTGATAAAAATACGAGGTGTTGCCAGCGTAAAAATAATTCCTGTCTCGCAAAAAAATTATTCTCTGCAATAATTGCCCGATTCGGCGGGGAACACTGGAACGGATTATTCAAATATAACGGAAGCTTTTTCGGAGTTGAAACAACCCAATTTGTATTTGAATAAAATCGACGTGAAGATTTTTTTACATTTGAATAGAACTCGGGAATCTGAATAATTGTTCAGCTTTTCCGAAACAACTCGCCCTAAGTGTTTGCACTTCTTCATACGGCTGGGTCCGTGTTTGCATGTTTTTAAGAGCTTTCGAAATTCAGACACTAACTACCTAAATTTTAATAAAAAAAATTGTACCCCAGAATTGAAACGAACCTGCTCCACAACCGTCTGGAGCCAGTGAGACTATGGCATCCCCGATTGGGGTATGTTGGGAGACTGAGGGTATTGAGGAGGGGAAAAAGATAGGGAAGACGAAGGTGGAGAAGTAACTGGCTATTCAGGTCTGGTTACCAAATACGGCCAAAGCCATTTCAAGCAATAATTCAATACTTTTAGATTATTGTTTTATTTGTACATTATGTAGGCATTTGCAATCATTGCCTTCACTAATACACTCACACCATCCGAAAAACGCAAGAATTTTTTCCCTCTAAATTTAAATTGTGTACATTCAAATAAAAATGTGCCTTTATGTAAATTGGCAAAAATTGCCATTTGTCCACCCTAATACTACCGCGCAATGTTTTTTCTTATAAACCTTATAACGTCCAATCTGTTCTCTTGTTCCAGGTGTTTATCGCCGGTTGCCGCGATGACCCACGCACGCTCGCGCTGCTCAGCGTGGTGCGCGCGCGCCTACTGCCGGGCCGCATCGTGGCCGTGGCTGAACCCGGCTGCAGCGAGGGCCCGGCTAACGGCAACACAGGTGTGTCGGAAATACGTGAGTGCAGGCGCTTTCTCGAGCCCTTTTCTTTCTTTTTACCAAGTTTCTATTTTAATTGGCCTTAAGGTGTTTTTTTGGCTTTTGTACTTCGTCTATGCTTGCTCCTTGACCCCTGCATTTGATTTTTAATACACAAGTGTCGGAAAACATGGTTTCATCCACATTTTTTTTGGATTTATTAAAAATCTCACAACTTATTCGTTATCCGGCTAAAAACGAAATTGCAGGCCGTTTCCTGATAAACTTTTAGTAAATTCCTCATATATCGGAACACGTGTTCATGTTTAGTGAAAAATTGCCAAAATATTATGATTTTTATGAACACGTGCTCAGACATCGTGATAACACATTCCTCTAAACATATCATTTCATTTGTTAAGGGCCCAACGAATAATTTGAAGAGATTCTTAAGACGAAGCTTAATGCCAAATCACTATTTTGATTAATCTTTATAACGAATTGGTGTACATTATGAATACAAATAAATATATAAATTACTCAATAAAAATATAAATGCAAACTACTAAAAAAAATATTTTTTCAATAGAAATGTATGAACGCATAAAGGAAACAACTTAAAAAAATACAGTATTATAGCTAAGATTATCTGTGACAATTTCACTTGATTAACTTTTTTTCTTTATTATCAAATTATTTACAAAATAAATAAAAAACAGTTTTTTGCTTGAAATCAAACGTTGCTTGACTCCGTTTGTCAAGCGATTTTAATGCCTATTACCTAAGATATAAGGTATACCAAGAATATACACAATATTGGCTTGTAGCTTACTCTTAATTAATTAGCAATACTAATGTTTCTCTGAAACAAACTCATTTTTTACATTTTAACAATCATTGGAGAACTTCATCACAGGTTCTCCCAGTGAGGCTTTCACGAAACAGAACAATATAAATAAACAGTATATGAATTTGCACGCTTACTTCGCACTCGAAAATATTTTTATTTATTTATTTAAACACCGATAAAGTTGCCATTTTTATGGAAAATAAAACTAACGGTATTTGCTGAAAGGTTTTTACCTCAGAAAATTACGGCTGGCCACTTTGTTTTCATAAACCGTTAACTCTTAGGCAATCATTTTTGTACGGGTTCTTTTCCTCTTTCGTTTAATTTAATTACTCTACTCTTATGTCGTAGCTACGATACGGCCCTAAAGAAATATCGGAGGTCGTATTTGATTGCTTATCGGAAATTGCCTACGATCTTAATTGAATTGGATACTATGTAGTTATTGTTTTGCAAAATCAGCACCACTCTGGGAAGGGATTTCGCATCTGGGCAATAAAACTCAGTACGTACAATTACGTGATAAAATAATAAATAAGAAGAAATATCGGCTAGAAACTGCTTATGGAACAGTAAAGAGGGTTTGCCGAACGCCATAATATGATTTAGAATTGTGAAGACAGGTGATATTAATATCAATATAAAGACAATAATTATTACTATGGCCATTGACGAAGGTGCCCACCTATGTCTATTTTTATAGGATTCTATTTTAAATGTCCAGATAAAGTTTTTGATATTGAAATATCCCTAATGACCGTTGATATGTGTGATTTTGGTTTTCTCACTCTCCAGATAAAATCGCCTTCTTTTCTTTTTTATGCGACACATCACAAGAGCGCCCTTGCTATACGCTGTAAAGGCAGGGAACTTTGTCGCCACCCGGTTGGACAGCGTTGTGAGGCGGATTAAGGTACGGGCTGTAGAAAGGGACTTACACTTTTATATAAGGGCACCCGTACCGGAGGTTTGGCACTTTTAGCGAACTAAAACATGCAAAAATAGCAGATTGAGTAGGTATATTAGGATGTCAAACTCACTTCTTTTCAGTCTAAAAGCAAGGTTTTCTTTTTAAAAAATGAGGTCTTCTGATTTAGACTTTGCCCGCCATTTTATTAAATAAACAGGCATTTTAAATTTATATTCGACACATTGTACATATACTTTAGAATTGGGTACCTACTTATTTATTTATTTAAGCGTCGGTAATTGAATCTCTAAATAAAGTTATCGATGTTGAAAAAAACATATAAATATCACAATCTGCCGCGTTATAACGTTCTGATATCATCACGTGGCCGCTAACGCGTTGTTGTCGGGAAGAATTATTATCTGTCAGGTAGTTAGCCAATTGCGCACGACTCCTGCCACAACGATTGTCACCATGGCGAATGTTTGGTTTAATAATAATACATTCTAGCACCGAAAACGTGATTTATTCAAACGACCACATCGGTTTTCATATTGTTTAGGATCATTGCATGTGTATTTGTTGAAATAGTTTAAATTCTCCAATTTTCTCCCGATTGCTTCTGTACCCAAAGTAAGATTTTATTGCTAATAAAAACATTTTAAAAGCACGCTAAGTCAAAAGCAGATAATTCGCCAACTTAAGGGGGACGCTAAGTCAAAAACAGATAAATCGAACGATATTCGTACAAGTCGACTGTGTTTTGGTATAAAAACCCTTCAAATGAAAACTAGGAGACGGTAAAAACGTTTTTTTCTGATTTCGTAAAGCTAATTAAACATCTTGAAGTTTAGAAGAGAGTGGCTATTTGTTTTGTTTTGTTTGTTTGATTGTATAAATTTTGGTGTACAATATTGCATTTCTATTTATAAATACGAGATATTTGAGAAATTTCGTTTTTTATATAAACCGTAGACTAAGAATTTTGTGTACCAGTCTGAAGATGGCTTTGACGAGCTGAAACCGGTTACGGTCAAAATAAAATTAAGTGGAATAAAGTTTTTTATTTGTTTTATTATAATATATTATAATGGAATTCCACCACGAATTATCGGTCTCAAAAATAGAAATATTAAAAAGCCACAAAGATGTTGGGTTTTTTGTGCATTACGATTGATGCAATCCTATAACAAGAATATAACAAAAATATACAAAACTTTAAATGAAATATTTTACAATAACTGATATTTTAGAGTTCTTGCCTAAAATGACTTTTGAAATCTTCAAGGCCAATGTTGAAAATTTCAAGAGACCTAGAGGTATCATTTAGCAGCACCATACCTCTTGTCATGCTATGCTGGGCCATAACGTCCGTTCTTCCGTGTGGAATACAGAGCAAGTCGTGGCGTCGACCCTGACGGTAGTTGTTCGGTACAAACAATTTAAAGCATTCCAAGAGGTATGGGCTATCAATGTAATAGTTCATTTTTTTAAAAGCTGTTACTTGAAGGGTCCCATTTCTCCTAGATTGGAAACTTTCGTAGTGCGTTTCGGAGAGCAAATCTATGTGACGCATAAATCGTGGGTATTCACCATGCGTTCTCATATAAAAATATCTTACAAATTTTTTAAATACTCAATTAAAAAGAGTTGATCAACCTTGCAGTTTACTTAGGTTAATTAACCCTTTCAGATCGTGAATATATTTAAAAATACAAAGATTTAAGTTTTTTTTCACTATCTAGAGCAAATAAAAATCCGCAGTTTTCGTTTTCTAATTGCTGATATAACTTTGCACACTTACTAGTTCTGGTGGTAGCCATTTTTAAATTTTGTAAGGTGATCTTTGTGTTTAACCTCTTTTGAAGGTTTTTTTGCTCAACGTATTTTTTTTATATTTAAAAATATATTTTTTTATTTTTTATTTTATTTATTAGCGTTATAAACAGTCTTTATACATACATATATGACAGTGATCAGAGTAGTTATGTCATTGACCAATAAAATAACGACAAAACAAACCATAACAGAAAAATACATAACAACATACCTAATACAAACAATTCTGATAAAGTACATCAATTATCAAAAATGTGTTAATCAATTGAAATATTTAAAAAAAAAATCAATGAAAAATTAAGTTTTTTGGTTAAATAAGATGCAGTATCACTTTTTTACGGATGCTGTGAATTTAGCTAGGTTCGTGTTAAACACATCGATGTTTGGGCATGCATTTTATGTGATATACGCCCCCTAAGACCTAATATTCTTTCAAATGAAAGTAGCAATAATTTATAAACAATTGAACAAAAAATAACAGCTAAAAAATACCGAAAATTTTAAAATAACTCTACAAATTTTTTCAATCATCAAATATGTTCTACCACTGCCAGTTTTAATTCAGGTCTGAAAAGGTTAACTGCCTCACATGAAATGTGGATATTTTTCACAAACCGTTCAACAAGTTTAAGCACGAAGTATTCTTTGACTGTGTGAACCTACGTGTTACCCTTTTTGTCCTATATGCAACCTTAAAATATTTTTTGTGCTAACTGTATTTTCATTCTTTTGGCAATCTATTTGTTTTTTATGATCTGTTTTTGCAAAATAAATAAATATTCCCTTCTACAAAATAAAAATGCGCAGCTGAATACTCCCCACGTGGGCGATTTTTATAGGTCATAGCATCAAACTCATCTTCATAAATGCCTTGCAAATGTTGGGCACGCGTTTGTCGTCTCCTAACTAGGTTTTAAATAAAGATCACTCTCCATGCAAGCACCAGCTCTTTGTAATTGGGCTCTTGCCGATGTGGCATTAAAATTTTCATACTCCGGATATTAGGGCCGACATTATCGCTGGTTAAATAAAATAATTGTAGTTGGGATTAAGCTTCAAAACCGGCAGATTATTCTACGTGGAACAAATTCCCTATTTTGTTAACTTGTTCCAGTTTATAAGCTGCCGTTTAACAAGCGGGGAACGGCGTTATTTGCATAACCCGAATCCATGAATAAACATTATTCATATTTTAACAGAAGTTGGCTCGCTAAATATAAAATTGTATGTCGATCAGAAGATTATTTACAAATTCTTTCGTGTTTATTTTAATACTAGCTGTACCCCGCCACGGGTTGCTGTGGCCCAGTTTGTTTATGCAGATAGAAAGACAATAGCGCGCGTTGCTTTTACGTCCAACAGATGGCGCTGTTTTTACCTCTCATAGGATACATAATATAGGTATTTTAGATTATAAAGTCACACGCGTATTTAATGCAACGTTATGTCAAAATTTCAAAGCAATCAGTGAAGAGCTTTCTGAGATTTAATATTTTGAATATTTACATTTTTTTATACATGTTGTGGTTATTATTATTGGGGAGCATCAACATATAAGGCTCTATTTTGACCAATTGGTTTCCATTTACAATGTAATTTAATTAATCTCATTCCTCAAAATATTAATCTGGAAACATAGGTTTTACAACACATTTTTAGATTCTGTAAATATACAGGATGTCCAGGGGTAAAGTGTACTAACTTCGGGAGGTGATTCTAAAAAAATATGAATGACGTTTTTCGAAATTCCAACGTTTTAAGATAGATTTCAGGTAAAAAATTGAATATTTTTGTGTGGGCCAAAAAGCAGAGGAAATTCGAGAAAAGTTATTTATCTTTTTTACTTCTACCATCATGTAGAATCACCTCCCGAAGTTACTGCAGAAAATGAGTATTCCTAATTTTGGAACAAATTACTATAAAAAATAATTATTAGCCTGATATACCCATAGAACAGAAAAAATAAACTCTTATATTGAAACATATTTTTGTGTGGGCCAAAAAGCAGTGGAAATTCGAGAAAAGTTATTTATCTTTTTTACTTCTACCATCATGTAGAATCACATCCCGAAGTTGAGATTCCTAATTTTGTAAAAATATAATACTCTCGAAATGAGTATTCCTAATTTTGTAAAAATCTAACAAATTACTATGAACAATAATTATCAGCCTGAAATACCCATAGAACAGAAAAAATAAACTCTGCCACCGGGAGTTGAACCCGCAACCTTCCGATTGCCGGTCGATTGACTAGTAACTATGCTACTTCGGCTTCATTTAATATTTTTCGGGTGTATTTATCTTTTCTCGGAAGATTTTATCAATTTATATGGGTTTTTACGCTAATAATTATTCAAAATTAATAATCACTAGGTTTTAACCACTTTTTTACCGTTTAGGAAACCAACATGTTTCGTAAGCAATCACCAGGGTTATACTTAATGCCAAATTACAATAATAGACTTAAAGATAAAAATAAATTAAATTAATTAATAAAATAATCAATTATTTAAAAAAAAATTATTGTTTATAATAATTTTTAGATTAGATTTTTTTAGATTTTTTAAAAGAAAGACAAACATTCCCGGGTTACGAATAACCCAACAATGTTTGAAAATCTCCTACTACCACCACAGAAAGCCGAAAATGTTGCTTGTGTTGTGATGGAGGACTTAGCCAGCCGAGGAATCGAACACGCGACGCTCGGGTGAGACCCAAGCGCTATGCCCACTCAACCACTGACCGGTCGGTTAGTTAATTTGTTATCCATTGTCATTTGCATAAAAACCTTGTAAACATAAAAAACAATTATATAAAAAAATCTTAAATTCATTCACAATTCAGTTAAAACGATATTGCAGGCCATTTCCTGATAAACTTTAAAGAATTCATAATATATCGGAAAACATGTGGATTCATCTGCATTTGCCTTGATAATATATAAAGACGAAAAGTAAAAAATATTATGATTTTTATAAACACGTGTTCCGACATCGTAATAATACATTCCTCTTTAGTTAAAAGTTTAACAGGAAACCTATCAATTCATGCGTTAAGGGCATGCAATCCCGTTTTTAACCAAACTACGAATAATTTGAAGAAATTCTTAATAAATTTTCAATACTCATTTTACACGGAGATTTTTTTATTATATATAAATATATAATATTTGACGGCCGGCATAGTCCAGTGGTAACGCATTGGACTGCCATTCCGAAGGTCGCGGGTTCGAACCCGGCGTGCGCTAATAAATTTTATTTGATTAATTTGTGTTATTTCACAATTAATTAATTAAAATAATATATAGTATATTTGCGGCACGTTCCAGAGTGGAAGATACTACCAGTATCGCCCTGGTGTAAGACCACCATTCAGAATTGAAACGTTGCTCCAAATGGCTTTAGCCGTGTTTAGTGACTAGATCTGAATAGCCAGGTACTTCCCCACCTTCCTCTTTCCCTTCCCCACTTACCTTCAGCCTCACAACATCCCCCAATTGGGGATGCCATAGTCTCACTGGCTCCAGACGGGAGCAGTTGGGACTCTTGTGAGGTATTCACTATAAAAAAAAAAAAAAAAAAATGGACCCTTTACCTTCTCAGAACTTTCTCTCCTTCTTTTCCTTCGAGACGCTAAAAGACCCTCTTCACAGCATTCCTAAAGATAAAATAGGTTCTACTGGATTCAGATACCGGAGCCAACACTTTAACGTCTTTAAGTAAGCCATTTTGCGGTCTATTTTTTTCTTTTACTTTTACCCTAGGTGTATGCAGAGGTCGCTTTAAATCCTTGCGACGAAGAGGCCAATGAACTTTTCCTAACTCTGTTTTTTGCATGTTTCGTTATATATTTTTTTGTTTATTTTATTAGCACTTTTCATGTTTAAGTATCGTAACCTAACCTTACCTAGCCTAACTCTTCTCTTTCCCGTTTCCTTCCTCCCCGCCCTTCGTTCAACCTTGAATCTTTCTCCGAAATTGAAATTCCAAAGACCCTCTGCTCCCCAGCAGTTTGAACTCTTTTGTGGTATCTCATTAATAAATAACCATCAGCAGCTGGCATGCATTAAGTACGCAAATGCACCACGGAAAATTGCCAGCGTAACGTCTATCTATTATGGAGGGTGCGGACTGCGGATGGCTCTAAAATGGAGCACCTCACAATGTGTTTGTGACCAACTTTTATGTTTTGCGCTGCCCGCACTGTACGACGATATTAATATCTGCGCTCGATAACACCGGCTACAAATTACTCTATTTTGCCTGCAGGAGGACTACGGTGAAATTCATAATAAATTACAGAATCAAATTGTATTAAATCAAGGAGGCCGCTTTTTTAAAAAGTAATCGTTCATTTTTGTTACTGAATCCATTTTCTATAGATTTTCGGATATAACCCAAATAATTTTTTTCGTAAATTATTAAAAGCAATAATTAGTCCCCTGTAATTAATATCAATACAATTTGAAAATATCTCCGAATAAAAATAAATGCCGCCGACGGGAATTGAACCCACGCCTTCGCGACCACTGAGCCTTGTCGGCTTATTACTGCTTGTTATATTTTTTCCACCTGTAAACAACCAACTTTATTTTTGTAGGAAAGGCTTTGTTAGTGCTAAATTTCCCATTAGATGGCGTCGAGACATACTTTTTGATTGAAGTACTAGTACCTACATATTGAATTATTTGGCGGGTTGGAAATAAGCAGACGTGGCTCAGTGGTTCAGAGCGTCTGACCGGACATCAGAAGGTGCGGGTTCAATTCCCGTCGGCGGCATTTATTTTTATTCGGGAAATATTTTCAATTTGTTTTGATATTACAGGCGACTAATTATTGCTTATAATAATTTATTATCCTTTGTGCTATGCATAAAAACCGTGTCTCATAAACATTAGTTTTTATTTTTTTTATTAACAAAGTTTATGATACATATACAATTCAGGTACCTACATACATTGTAATATAGAATGAAAGAGTAACAAATAAATCCCACAAAGGCGAAGCCTGAGCGTGGGTATTATAGTGTAAGGATAAAACAGTGGTGTTTAAAATATATATTTTCAAACATGTAAAAAGTATCTATAGAGATCAATGTGATTGGTTTTTTTTTTTACAGAAGTTTCTATTTTTTTTTAAATTTACAAATATATACACACACACACACACATAAAACATAGATGCATTGTTACATTAGAGCTTATTAACGTAACTTATAGTTATAAGTTGTTACATTAGCATTCCAGCCAAGTAATATGCTATGAGTGAGTACACAAGCTGAGCTTGTACTCCAATCTCCAGGGTGTGGATTATATATAGTCAATTTCCCAAATGAAACAAGTCTCTTGATATGAGTTTTTATTGTACAGGTAATACAGGTTATCAAACAGTTTTACAAAAGGTACATAGCTCTTTAAGGCCTGACTTGTTTCTAGCAATCTATTGACTCTAAGGGCTCTGATTGACAAAGGTATAATATTAGCTCACGTGTACTTTACGGTGGATGCGGTGAGACGGTCAGCAGGTGCCAGGGCTGGTGCCATGGCAGGGTGCTGGATGGAAGCCGAAGGGTTGCCACGTGGGCACGCCACGCTGGACGACAAAGGACGCCAGAGCGGCGGCTGGAGGCGCAGAGACGATGGAGCAGGGCGGGGGCACTGATTGGAGGGCCAAGGGGCTCCACACAAACAGGCTGGAGCGGCAGACGCCCAGGACTGAGGCAGGGGTCTATGAGTTCACTGTTCTCAGCCTGGCGTGGACGGTAGGAAGGGCGGCCGGCATCAACAGGCGAGGAAGAGCTGGAGCACGGGTCGGTTCGCCAAAGGGGTACTTCACGACCCGGCTGTGGTGAGCAGAGGTGTCTGGGCCGTAGACAGCATGTGGCCCGGACGGAGGAGACATGACCCAATTATATAATGTTACGTGCTGGTGGGCCTCAGGCAGAGGGAGACATGACACAGCTCTACAACGTATGGGGCTGGTGGCCAGCGGCCGATGGAGACAGGACACAGCTCTATAATGTAATGGTGCTGGTGATTCTGGGGATCCCTTTGAAGTGGAGAACTGGTACTCGAGAGGCGACACGCAAGGTGAAACAATTCCGCCGGTCCATTTTTACGGCGTCACAGATTTGAGCGGCAAAAGTTAACTCGGAACCAACACAGCATGTTGCAATCCACGCGCTTCCCAGGGAACTGAAGCGTGGGTAGCTGGCCGCGAGTACTTGACCTGCGTTGGTCGCTCGCGGGGGGGGCTTGTCCCACTCTTTGGCGCGTGCCCCATGCCCTTATAAGGACACGTTTTGCATCTTAGCCATATGATTGGTTGTAGGTACTTATAGGCCTACGTGACCAATATCAGGTCGGAGACATCGCGGATGTACGTGTATGTATTGGTGTTCACCCGATTGTAGACATGCCGAGATGCGTATATACTAGTGTGTTTACACGCTCTGGGTGTATGATCGAATTCCGGCAACGCGTGAGCATATACTTAACTTTGCAGTTAGCTCTTGCAAGCTTTGTGCAAACATAACACTACCCTCCTTGTCGATGAAACAAGATCCCAGGCAACGTGGCTGAAGCAGGGCAACGTCCTCTTGTTTGCCGTACGAGAGGTACAAAGCTACCTCATTTCACAAAGATTTAAACACTCCCTAACGAGCCAAAACAAAAATTTAACTACCTGAGAGCCAAGTTGAACAATCCTAACAAGTACACTGAACAAGGGTTGCCAAACCTCTTTCAAAAATAATTGCAGAAATGATCTCCAAGGCGCGATACAAAACACGCTATGATTTACATACACAACTTTTTTCCAAACAAAAGAAAACACATGGCCTTCTTCCCAAACAGAAAAGAATACATACGATTTTTCCAAACAGAAAAGACTACACATCACCTTCTTTCCAAACAAAAAGAATACACCTGGCTTCCTTTTTTTTTTCTTAAAAAAAAGACAATACCAAAACAACAAATGTAGCATACAATGTGGTATTACCGAATGGATGTACACAATTTACCACCAGGCCTACACTTTCCATCAAACCACAAAAGAAGAACAATTAACAATGTTCACAATTGTACAATGTTATACAAAATGATATTCTGGTTAGAGAATATTATACGCTTATGCGATTGACCAAAATCAACCCATATTTCGCGTTTTTTACAATGAAATTCTTAAACTAGACATGTTTTTTTTTTATACACAAAATTCCTGTTATGGAATGTGTACGCTGATTATATCATGCGATTGATCGAAATCAACCCATATTTGCGTCTTTAACAACGAAATTCTTGACACTATACAACACAAGTATCAATACACATGTTATGTTATTTCTTATTATCCATTGATAATTTTGAAAAACGGAAAACAACAAAAATTCTACTCAAGATTTTAACAATATATTCTCATTTAGTCATGGTTTGTCTGGTTGCTAATAATTCTTAGGCATATAGACCAATCCTCTCGTATCGCATATTGATTATACAGGTCAACGCTACCAAGACCTACCATGTAATTAATTATAAGGCTAATATTATCCTATGACATTTAACGATTTATTTCCTATAAACCGTACAGCGCTGTACCAGGTGTTAACAAGAAACACCAGCACGTCGTAACGAAAACGTTCGACAAAATTTTCAGAACACTCATAAAGTGTTCTCACCAAATGACCAGACAAAACCCAAAATGACCTTAAGTGCAATTATTAACCCAATTCATTGGTTAAGATTCAATAATGTCCCAAAATGACATAAATATGCAACCACCATTTGTCCTTAATGACCAACAATTTTAGATTTCCAAATCTAAGACATAATTACGTTATCTTTACAAAAACTATTTCTTCTTACCGGGTATATATTATAATTCATCTTCCTATGAGAACATACACACCGCACTTGACATGGCGTAACACATATTACAATTACACAATTTTATTTCGTCTCAACTTTATGAAGGACTTTACACGCTGGTTTTTTTTTATTGATACCGAGGCAATCAAATACGTGTTTACAATTAAAAAAAATTTACACCATAATTGACATGGCATAACATATAATACAATTACACAATTTTATTTTGTCTCAACTTTATGAAGGACTTTACACGCTGGTTTTTTACCATATTGATACCGAGGCAATCAATTACGTGTTTACAAGAAATTACAATACACAACCCATAACTAATTAATAATTAGTTAGGGAACAATTACACAATTTTAATTTACAAACATATTACATACCACTCAACAACTACTGTGTGTGATAATTCAATTTCTGTTATATAAGACTTATTCGAGTCTTTTTAATTTAAAAATCGAGAACTACATAATCCGATTTCTAGAGATTGACTTCCTTAAAAATAACGACACGTATTCACTGCGCAAGAAGGAGAAAAGAAAAAAAATTCCAGAAAAAAAAAACAAATAATTGGTATGTAACCAATTAAATACAAAAACATTTGACATAATTTTCTATATAAGAGAATGTCTGAACAAAAACCACATACGGGGTTTCTCATTTGAACTATACAATTTATAACACAAGATATTTGAGTTATATTTACAAAATGGGTTCCTAATCTACCACTGATAACTTTAAGTGATGAAGAACGAAATCATCACTTCAAAAGTACAGGACATTTCTTACGCCGTTTCCTGTCAACGAAAAGAAGATTATATATACAAATATAACCTTAATTTGTACTAAAAATTGGTATATATTCTTAGTACAATAATTCCACGAAATATAAATTAAGTTTATTTTTCGGTCCCGGGCAGGATATTGAATGCTTAAGGCGGTTTTTTCCTTACTATAATAAAAAAAATTCCACTAAAACTTAAGGTTCTTGAATTTAACCCTCAATCAATGTAACGTGTCGTGTTTCGTAACGAAATATATACAAAAATGTATATTTTTAAATATAATTTTATATAACTTATGTAGTTACTTCATAACTACAACTTATATCTTCTATAACACAATACTCACTTACTGTGATAAAGGTGTCTGAGTTTCGATTTATTGTTATTATCACTTTAAAACGAGTTATAGTTATGGAAGAGATAGGTGAAAAGAGAGAGAGAAAAAAAATTTATATTGTATTTCTATAAGATGTCTGCTAGCTAGTCAGAATCTCACAGAAACATAATAGAATAAACAGAGTGGCTACTATGTCAGCCAAAATAAATGTACTCAAAGATTCATGACGTCTTTGAGTTATAAACATTGAATGACACATAGCCCCTTGTTTATTCAAATAATATTATTAAAAATGCACGAAATATGTATTATAGTTTACATAATATATCGCATTAAACTGGGTGCGAGAATGAAATATACGTATCAACATGAAAGCGGCGACCTTTGACGAATTCATATTTATTATTATTATGCGTAAATATTGTCTGTTGCGACGCGGGAATGGATCCTTTGTCGGTATTTTAATAGTCGTGAATTATTAAGATATATCAAGTTACTGCTCGTAGCGTGTTTTATTTTTGACCAAACATTTATTTTCTGTGTAATATTTTTTGTTGCGAGTTTTTATTCTGTTCAATGATTTTATTTTTTGTAATATAACAACAAATTCAACCCGATTAGTGACACGTATTAAGTGACATTGTTACCTAGTTTTATTATGTCTTTAATGTGAAACCTTCCTACAGTTTTTCCGTTTAAATCTTCTAGCTGGTACACCGTGCTAGAGATTTTTTGTTTCACCCGATTTTCTACAAAACGAGGCGCTAGTTTATTTGAGAAGTACGTCCCAGCTTTCGATTGTGCAAAGTTACGTCTCCATACGATGTCACCAATTCCGTAAGAAGCCAACTTGTGTCTTGTATTGTACCGAGCGGCACTCTGTTTATATGCTTCCGCCATAGAATCACTCACTTTGTCATAAATAGCTATTAGTTCTTGTAATTTTTCCGCGTATTCTGCTACTGTATCTGGTTGTTCGTCATTTCGACTACCAGACGAGATACGCCAATGTGAAGTTCCGTGTACTGTCTTCTCGAACCCGTGCATAAGAAAAAATGGGGTGAAACCAGTCGTAAGATTGACAGTATTGTTTATCGCCGCTTGAACCGTTTTGACGTGTTTTGACCACTGACGGTGATCATTGCCTACTAGAATAGCCAATGTAGTACCGATTGTTTGGTTATAGCGTTCCACTACATTATTCATAGGCGTATAGAATGTGTTGTAATAAATATCTGGGACGCCGTACTGAGATAAGAAGGCTTTAAAGGTGTTTGATATGAACTGTCGACCGTTGTCCATTATCAGTGTTCTAGGGACAGAGATTGGTAAGAAAATATTATATTCTAAAACTTCTATTATGGCTTTAGCCGTAGCATGGCGTAGTGGGAATAACCAACAGTATTTAGTGAAAACGTCTACCACACTTAGAATGTGAAAGTTACCGTCATAACCCTTCGGGTATGGACCTATCAAATCTATGCTTAAACTCTGCATTGGTCGGTCGACGTTCTTGGGATGCGACATGTACCCTAAAGCTGGTTTCGTTGAATGTTTATAAGCCTTACAAGTATTACAACGAGACACTAACTTCTTCACATCATTATACATACCGGGCCAAAAATTTCTTAATGATAATTTTTTAAAGGTCTTAAACACGCCTGGATGTATTGACGTGGAAGAATCATGACAATCCGATATTATAGCTTGCCGATCTTCTACAGGGGACACTAATTTCCATTCGTAATTTTCTTGTAAAGAAAAATCAGCTTTGCAATGTTTAAACAACTTATTTTCTTTTATCAGGAAGTTAGGACAATTTTGTGGGGTATCAACGCATTTTTTATAAAGTTCTGTGTACCATTTGTCTTTAGTATTAGGCGCGCTTAATAATGAGTCTAGCTGAGTAATTTCTATACGTGAAAGTGCGTCCGGTACTATATGCAGAGAACCTTTACGGTGAATAATATTAAAATCGAATTGAGACAAACGAGTTGCCCATCTGGCAAGTCTTCCTGAAGGATTTTCTAGTGACATCAACCACCTTAAACTCGAGTGGTCTGTGACTACTGTGAACTTCGACCCTTCGACGTATGAACGAAAGTTGTACACGGCGTCAAGAATGGCTAATAATTCGCGCTCTGTGGTGCTATAATTTTTTTCCGCTTTTGATAATACTCTCGAGTAATATGCTACAGGGTGTTCTGCGTCTTCGAACTGTTGAGAGAGACATGCTCCGATTGCAAAATTTGAGCTATCGCATTGTATTATAAAAGGTAATTTAAAATCAGGACAACTTAATACCGGTGCCGAGATCAATGCATTCTTCAAAGTGGTAAATGACTTTTCTACTTCATCATTCCATGTATAATTAGGTAGGTTCTTCTTACCCCCAGTTATATGAGTTAAAGGTGCGGCAATGTTTGAAAAATTGTCAATAAAACGTCTGTAATAACTACATAAACCTAAGAATGATTTCACCTGTTTTGTATTCTGAGGACGGGGAAAATTCTTAATAGTTTCAATTTTCGCCGGGTCTGTGCGGAGACCTTCCCTGTCTATAACAAAACCTAAGTATTTTAGTCTTGATTTACAAAATTCAGATTTCTCTATATTTAATGTTAATCCCGCATTCTTAAGTATACCACATACTTTTTTAAGAAGTTCAATGTGTTCTTCAAAAGTTTGCGAAATAATAATTAAGTCATCTAAATATGCAAAAAGGTTTGGTTCAAATTCTGGACCGAAAAGAGTGTCTACCAGACGTTGTAACTCACTTGGAGCATTTCGTAAACCAAAAGGAAGTCTTACAAACATAAATGTACCTCTACCTGGTACTACAAAACTGGTTTTTTCGCGTGACGACATGTGTAATGGAATCTGCCAGAAGGCTTTAAGTAAGTCTAGCGATGTTATGAAATTTGCATGACGAAGATTGTCCAAAATACGATGCACATTTGGAAGTGGGTAAACCTGGGCTTTGGTAGCCATATTAAGTCGTCTACTATCAAGGCAAAACCTTGCAGTTCCATCCTTCTTGGGTACCAGTATCACTGGATTTGACCAAGGAGATTTACTTTTTACGATCACGCCTAATTCTAACATTTTGTCAACTTCGTTTTCTAGCTGCTTCAACCTCACAGGAGATAAGGGGTAATAGCGTTGTTTAATTGGTAAACCTTCGGTTTCAATAACATGTTCGATTAAATTCGTTTTACCCAAACCGCGTTTAGCAAAAGATATGGATTGAAATTCCTCCATTACATCACTAAGTGATTTCATTTGTTCCGGTGTAATATCGTTTTTAGATTTTACAACATTAACCTCTGAGATAGAAGTGTACGAAATATTTTGTTCCGACGTGAATAAATTCGGAGCAATGTTAAATTTCTTCCAGAAATCGATACCTAAAATGATTTTTTGACCCAGTGAGGGAATTATTACGAACTCTATAGTTTGTGATATACCATTATAAGTTATTGGAAGTGATATTTTTCCCAACACTTCCTGTCTCTTGTTATCTGCCGTTGTAATTAACAAGTTGCAGGGTGACAACGTATAAGAAGAGAAATGTTTGTGTAAATCGCCTCCAATACAAGACAATGATGCTCCCGAATCTAATAAACCTGATAACACCCGATTATTGACATAAAATGTTACATGCGGGCGACCATCACCGCTGCAAGTTACATTCCACGCTTCTAGGGAATCAGTATACGAAAATAATTTTACATAATTTAGCCAGTCATTCCATTCTTTTTTCCTAGTGTTTAAAGATGGCTTTGAATTAGAATGACCGTCTACCAGTTTTTTTGATTCCTATTACATTGAAACGGGGGTGGTTTTGACAAATCCGGCATAACATTTGCTCTGTTGTCATCCGGCTTTTTCCATCGCGGGCTACGGCGCGGGACACTACTATTGCTAACTGCATTACAATATTTTGCAAAATGGCCATTTTGATTGCATCTGAAACAAGCACGGTTAGCTAAGTCAGTCGACCTTTGTGTAATCATTGCTAACTGAGAGTTTTTATTCTGGCCAAACAATCTATTTTTGTTACGTAGTTGAGAATTATCATGATGAGTTTCATCCATGAGCTCACAACTTTTAACTAAATCGTTACAAGAGCTAGGTGCATTGTACGAGAAAAGTTTATTATATTTGTGTAATAAACCATTTTTAACTGTTAAAGCCAAGTCTTCCTCGGACAATGGAGATGTTAATTTATTATTCAAAGACGACATTAAATTTACATATTGTCTAACAGATACATTATATAACTGTTTGTAATGGTGTAATTTAGATTTAATTCTGGAATCACCTTCGAGAATTTTAGAGCCCGAGGCAGTATCGGTCTCAACATAACTCGAGACGGAATTGAATTTAATCTTGTCCATCTCGTCACATAACGACTGCAATTCCGTAACATTAGAGATTTCACGACCGATTTTTAATTGCGCATATACCGGCAGGAGACCTTTTGTGATTAATGATAGAAGTTCCGATTCCGGAAGAGGTATATTTAGTTTAGAATTTATCGCTAATGCCTCCAGAATGTAGTCTGACGCCCTCTCATGAACTTTCTGACTTAAATTAAATAACTTCGACTTCTCAGTTATTTGGAATGACGGGTTTTCAAATCTTTTTAAAAAAGCTATCTTAATTTCTTCCCATTTCAGGTTAGTCTTAAAAATTTTCCTGTAAAATAATAAAGCGGAACCGGTCAGCAAGTCAATGAACCCTCTAGCTAGGTCTTCCCAATCCACGCCTCTGGCATATTGTAACTCAGTAACTCTATCCAAAAAAACACGAACGTCCGTATTGCCATCAAAAGAAATTTTCCAGTTCGTTAAATTACTGATTTTCTTCTCGACGTATCTTAAATTGGTTCTGTCAACGTTATGGTGCACCACAATCGGGTTTATCACATCGTGGGAACCGGAACTGCTTGTTTTAGGTGTCGTACTAACTTCTGGCGAACTTAAGGAAATAATTGGAGTTTCTGTGTTCAAATTAAGAGATGCATTATATGCCACACATTGTTCTCTTAGAGATGACACGGCTCTTTTTGGAACAATCCCTCTTTCTATTAACCATTTTTTTATTGATGACGCCGTCGCTTTTTCAAAATTTAAAATTCTACCAATATTGTGAGGATCCATGGTTTAATAATGGGAACGACCGGTAAAGTCTATGGATCTTAATTTAAAAACAACCAATACGATATTTATTAAAGAACGTGAATTAAAACAATAACTGAATTTAATCCTATCGCAAATTGACACTTGGAAGTTCTTTATAGTATTTGAATTATTTCAACTTATTATAATGAAACAGATAAGCAAAGCTTAACCTGACAAAAAGAATCATTTCTATATGAAACAATTAAATTGCATTTCAAAATTGAAATAACACCTCTATCTCTTGGAAACAACCACATTTAATGTTTATTACGCCGTAATTTCTCGTATTTGTTTATTGCGTATTTAGAAATTGGAACTGCGCATTACGTACATGCGTAACCCGGCGGACAAAGCGCGTATTACTACGTATGTGTACCGGTCGACGGAACAAACACTCCCGGATCAGAAATGAATTATTACACACAGCTGTGGATAAAAACATTAATAGACAAGAATATTACAGTAACACATTATAAGAAAAGACACATTCCATCGGGTAATTGACTATCCAGTTGTGGCGCCAGTGTTACATTAGAGCTTATTAACGTAACTTATAGTTATAAGTTGTTACATTAGCATTCCAGCCAAGTAATATGCTATGAGTGAGTACACAAGCTGAGCTTGTACTCCAATCTCCAGGGTGTGGATTATATATAGTCAATTTCCCAAATGAAACAAGTCTCTTGATATGAGTTTTTATTGTACAGGTAATACAGGTTATCAAACAGTTCTACAAAAGGTACATAGCTCTTTAAGGCCTGACTTGTTTCTAGCAATCTATTGACTCTAAGGGCTCTGATTGACAAAGGTATAATATTAGCTCACGTGTACTTTACGGTGGATGCGGTGAGACGGTCAGCAGGTGCCAGGGCTGGTGCCATGGCAGGGTGCTGGATGGAAGCCGAAGGGTTGCCACGTGGGCACGCCACGCTGGACGACAAAGGACGCCAGAGCGGCGGCTGGAGGCGCAGAGACGATGGAGCAGGGCGGGGGCACTGATTGGAGGGCCAAGGGGCTCCACACAAACAGGCTGGAGCGGCAGACGCCCAGGACTGAGGCAGGGGTCTATGAGTTCACTGTTCTCAGCCTGGCGTGGACGGTAGGAAGGGCGGCCGGCATCAACAGGCGAGGAAGAGCTGGAGCACGGGTCGGTTCGCCAAAGGGGTACTTCACGACCCGGCTGTGGTGAGCAGAGGTGTCTGGGCCGTAGACAGCATGTGGCCCGGACGGAGGAGACATGACCCAATTATATAATGTTACGTGCTGGTGGGCCTCAGGCAGAGGGAGACATGACACAGCTCTACAACGTATGGGGCTGGTGGCCAGCGGCCGATGGAGACAGGACACAGCTCTATAATGTAATGGTGCTGGTGATTCTGGGGATCCCTTTGAAGTGGAGAACTGGTACTCGAGAGGCGACACGCAAGGTGAAACAATTCCGCCGGTCCATTTTTACGGCGTCACAGATTTGAGCGGCAAAAGTTAACTCGGAACCAACACAGCATGTTGCAATCCACGCGCTTCCCAGGGAACTGAAGCGTGGGTAGCTGGCCGCGAGTACTTGACCTGCGTTGGTCGCTCGCGGGGGGGGCTTGTCCCACTCTTTGGCGCGTGCCCCATGCCCTTATAAGGACACGTTTTGCATCTTAGCCATATGATTGGTTGTAGGTACTTATAGGCCTACGTGACCAATATCAGGTCGGAGACATCGCGGATGTACGTGTATGTATTGGTGTTCACCCGATTGTAGACATGCCGAGATGCGTATATACTAGTGTGTTTACACGCTCTGGGTGTATGATCGAATTCCGGCAACGCGTGAGCATATACTTAACTTTGCAGTTAGCTCTTGCAAGCTTTGTGCAAACATAACAGCATGTATATTTCTTTGATTTACAGAAATTAATCTTTAATTTACAGAAAGACATGTGGTATTTTAGTTATTTAGAAACAGATTGCTTAAATTATAGAAAAAAGTTACTCGCTTCGAAATTATTTCTTATCCAATTTTTAACATTTTTCTTACATAAGTTCAGGTTTTGACACATGTTGATGGAATTGGCACTACAATACTTATTCCGATATCCTTCAAAAGTTCAGACATGATTCATCAATATTCACATAGCACTCTTTTTAGGGTGAATTGCCTAATACAAAAAAAAAAAATTCACCAATATTTTTTTATTTATTTAAAGCTTTTTATAGTTTGTAGCCACAAAACGCAAAACACTTTCTAGTCTCTACAAGAAATATATCATTGGTTTAATATTTTGCAATTTTCTTGCCTACCTAAATAGTTAATAATTTCTATTTTTTTTTCTTCATCTTGGCCTAAAACGATTACAAAAGATAACATGGCATATTATAAGAATATGAATACATTTTTACAAAGAAAATACAGATACATTTTTATACAAGCTTCTTTTTTTTTCTTTTACAACATAAAAAATATTATTTTATATATTATTAGTTTATCATTAAAAAAAATATTATTGTTTTAGCTTACACCAACAACTACCTAATCTGAAAGTATTATCATTTTAATGACTGTACAGTTTAGGATTGTTGTAAATGGATGTGACGCCCTCTGTTATTTTTAAAAACTGTTCATGTTTTCAAACCGCAGCAGCGGGTTTTTATCTGCTAGATTTAAACCAATGCGTTAAGTTTTCGTTCGCACATCAAACATTAATAATTATAAGTTTCACAGTAAGATTGTATTGTTATCTTATTTAATTTTCCCCGTTTTTTGAAATCTCCTACCAAATGTCGCAATCGTTACGACCGAGACACAATGGTTCAAATGCTTGATCATATCGTAAGCACTTATACGAAAGCACTTACGTAAGCACTTACTCTTACGAAAATATTACCTTACCCTTTTTATTTGCTTGGATTATATGCCAACCTTTGCTTTTCTTCACGCGATACAAAAGAAACTCGTACTCATGCAGAAGTCAATTCATAAGGCTTCGTAAAAAGAATTAGTAAGATTCAATCTACGGTCTACCACACAAGCGACCAAATTTTTGCATGAGCGCTAATTACGAATAAATGCAAATCGGAGATCTTATCGACACAGCAGAAGTTTAGTACAGAATAGCTATTCTGTACTAAAATTACATATCTACCTTTTAATTTTTTTGTGTGAATACCACACAAGAGTCGCAACAACTCCCAACCATCTCAAACCAGCTGGACTATGACATCCTCAATTGGGGTATGCTATGAGGCTGAAGTTAGCGGGGAAGAGCAGATGACGGGGAAGAAGAAAGTGGGGAAATACCTTGCTATTTTGATCTGGTCACCAAACACGGTCATAGCCATTTCAAGCAAAAAGTTACAATTCCAAATGATGGTCGTACACTAGGGCGATACTGAGAGTACCTTTTACTGTGGAACGTGCCGCAAATATACCATATATTATTTTTAATGAAGACATTTTGAAATTACACTAATTAGTCAAATTAAATGCTATTTGTCCAAGCCGGAATTTGAACCAATGACCTCTGTAATAATCGATAGTGTTACCCCTAGACCACGTAGGCGGTGGTTTTCATAATTCCATAAATTAATTTCAAATATATATTCGGCATATATCTTACACATTTTGCCAAGTATAGCTTCGATCTTTAATTGAACCTTTGAATCTTAATACTTTTTCAAGAATTTGTTCGCTAAACTGGAATACACTTTTGCACAAAAAATTAATGCAGTATTTGTCCTACCTACCTACTGATAATAAATAAAAAAAGGTTTTAATTATTGTTGAATATTATTCTACTTTGAATAATTTCTTTAGCACCACTTCATTATGAACATTAAACGAAACCTTATTCCTAGTATTTTATTTCCCAATCATAACACGTCATCCACTGGAAACGCTATTCGCTCAAAGCCGGGTTGAATCAGAAATTCTCAAATTACCTAACCGATTTTCGCCCTGCTTTGCCCTAAACTTCTTTTCACGTAAGTTCCCCCCTTTCCTTTCACCGTTCGGTCCCACCGTTCACCCCTTACCTGCCCCCGTTCACCGCTCCCTCCCCCGGGCGCAATCCGTTAACTAACGGAAGCCAATTAAGTTGTGGCTAATACTTTTATTTGACTCGTCCGATCCCGGCTAATCCCGGCCCGTAAAAAGATTGATTGCGGGAATCCGGGAAAGCGGTGAAAAGTGCCCGGTATACATCCCGGGAGGTTCTCCGCAGCCGGAAAATAAGAACTGAGGTGTTTGTCAGTCGAACCGTCTTTCGATGGGCTACTTGCATCATGTACCTTTATTTTTCAATTTATTAATATCTTCTTCAATAAATGTGAAATTACTTGGGGGGACATTTTAATTTTATGAAAATAAAATTCTTTGTATAAATTTAATCAAAATGTCCGACATGTCTCGTAACCAATGGTTTCTTCGTCGGGATAAACAAAGTATAATGAAAATGAACAAATTTAAAAATAGACAATAAAGTACCTAGACTAGACAAAAATATTATAAGGAGAGGTGATTAATTTGTTATTATTATTAAAAAATTAATTAAATTATCATAAAATATATGAAAATGAAACACTTTGTATACACCACTTTTAATTTATAATCATCTACATTTTTCAAAGCCAATGGCTCCTTTGTCAGGATAATGAATACTAAAATTAACGATTTTAAAAATCTACATATAGAAAAAAAATTGTATGAGATGTGATTTTTTTTATTTTTTTTATTGTTGATACATTTTTTTTACAATATTTCATATTTCAATTTAGTAATGTTGGCCTCACTGGGTTGTTTACCCGTGCTGAGGCCCCCATTTTATAATTTAAGAATTTATACATTTAAAAAAAAAATAAAAGAAAAACAACATTAAAATAAAGATAAATTTAAAATAAAAAATAAAGATTAAAAATTAAAATATAATTATAACACTAAAAGAAAAATATCAAAAGAGAATGTAAATCGGCATTTATAATGATATATGTGTTTGTGCGTGTTGCGTGTTTTATATTTTTTTTTGTGTTGCGTGTATATGTTTTAATTAGTTATTATTATAAAAAAATAAAATAAAAGTATATAAAATAAATTAAATTATCAAGAATAGTTAATTTAATTTAACGTATAATCCGAAAAAATATAATTAAGGCGATGCCATACGTAGTAATGCAAAATCATGTGTTTTTGGTTTGAAAATTTTGTCGCCTAGAAATGTTTCAGATGCTTTAATTAAATACTGCGAGTAGAATACATTTTGGCCTTTGAAATAATCGCGTATTTTTTAGATAAGTCTTTTTATAAGCCCAGAAAAAAAAATAATGTTAAGGCCTATGAAAACTGCTTTAAAGTTCAAAATGTCCTACTTACGAACCCATTTTCGGTTATGATTTTATTGTATAATGTGGCAAATTAAGTTAATTATAAAATGATCGAAAAAAAAAAAATATTTATGCCTGAACATCCACAAAATAAAATAAAAGGCACGTTTTGGCAATGTTTTTTTCTTGCATAAATCAAAACAGGCGGATGGTGTTAAGCGAGAATTCACACCTTATCTACGTAAGGGTTGTTATTGATATCGGCCTAATATAAAATATTACACGACGTAGTGCATCGCCTTAATATATATTATAAAGTGTACAATGTGCTTGCCTTTTAAACTCAGAAACGAGGCCCGGTACGATCAAGGGAGTTTTATGGTGTGGTAGCCCTTTATCCCCCATCCACGAAGAAGGTTCCCGTTTTTACCTGAAGGGCGTGCTTTTGAAGATATAAGTGCTGGAAGTTTCGCTCTCTAGAAATTTCTTGAACAGTCCAGAACGTTCGAGAGCATTCCACAACATTCCAGAACATTCCGGAACATTCTGGAATGTTGTGAAATATTCGGGGATAGTCTGGAACGTTCGGGAACATGCCGGAACATTCCAGATCACAAAAACGGAATTACATGCCATATTCCTGATAAACTTTTAGTAAATTCATCCTGACAATACATTGGTATCTTTAAATAGTATAAAACAAATTCACAGGGGTCAGGAGTAACTAAGATATATAAAAAACGAAAATTAAAATTAAAAATACAAAATTAAAATTATTATCATAGCGAACATATTTAAAAAGCTGGTTAATTCAAATGGTTAATTGATTAATAATATTATATAGTTGACTATAAACACATTTCAAAAATTTCAAAGATATCTAATTGTAATCTCACTGTATTCCAATGTAAAAATTTTAATATTACATTTATGTACAGTAAAACTTTTATAAACTCATTTCGCATTTAAACGCATTTCTGTATACATCAAAAACTTGTATCGTAAATTAACACAAAATAATCAAGCAGAAGACTATTTATAGCTATAAATTGTTTGTCCCACTTTATTTTTATAAAAATGCCGTATGGTAAACCTATTTTTTCCAAGTACCGAACAATATAATAATCTGTCTCCTAATTTTTATAAAAATGCTGTACGGTAAACATACTTTTTCCGAGTACCGAACAATATAATAATCCGTCTCCTAATTTTTATAAAAATGCTGTACGGTAAACATACTTTTTCCAAGTACCGAACAATATAATAATCCGTCTCCTAATTTTTATAAAAATGCTGTACGGTAAACATACTTTTTCCAAGTACCGAACAATATAATAATCCGTCTCCTAATTTTTATAAAAATGCTGTACGGTAAACATACTTTTTCCAAGTACCGAACAATATAATAATCCGTCTCCTAATTTTTATAAAAATGCTGTACGGTAAACATACTTTTTCCAAGTACCGAACAATATAATAATCTGTATTCTGAGTTTTAAAAAGATATCTAAAAGCAATGCTTATTACCCATCGGACGCTGAAGTGAGAATCGTCCGGGATATATACAGGTACCGGGTTAGAAGAACCACCCTGTTTGTCGGGAGACATGATCCCTAAATTGTTTACCGATACTATTTTAAGACCCGGGATGCTATAACACCCAGTGTTTATGCTCTCTCGGTTAAGTCGCTTGGAAGGAATTAACACGAGTGAGGTTTCTTGGGTTTATTGGGCTGTTTTTGTCATGCTAAAAGGAGATGAAGTAATTATTTTAGGATATCGGCGATTTAGATGTATGAATATTGTAAAACTAACAGGTTTTTATGTTTGATGCTGGATGTACAAAGTGGTACGTGGTTCAGTTTTTAGGTTTTTTAAAAATGTGAATGCTACATAAGAATGCCAAATGCTACCAACCGCTTGTAGCCATTGAGACTATAGCATCCTTCCATAATTGGGGTAAGTTGTGAGGCTAAAGGTACTAACAGGGGGAAGGATATAGGGAATAGGATAGCGGGCAAATACCTAATTATTCACATCTGGTCACCAAACATGGATAAAGCTATTTCAAGCAACATTTCAATTCAGAGTAGTGTTATTTCACCAGGGCAATACTAAGAGTATATTCCACTCTGGAACGTTCCTCAAATATACCGTACATTGTTATTAATGATTTAATTGTAAAATAACATAAATCAAGCAAATTATTAATAAATAATTTTCATGGGGTCAAAATCTCACTGTATTTAGTTATTTGAGATCGTATTTAAAAGAAAACCTATCACTCAATTCTTTAACGATAACACGGACATTTCCTTGTACGAATAATCACTCTGATTTTTTTCCAAGAACAGTCTCTTTTATCCAAATAATTGTTTATTTCGCTCTATCCTTTCATGTAAATGGCTTTAGCCTTGTTTGATGACCAGATCTGAACATCTAGGTACTTCTCAACTCCGTCCTCCCCACATCCTGCCCTTCCCCACTTCCTTTAGCCTCACAACATATCTTATTGGGGATACCGCAGTCCCACTGGCTCTGGTTAGTAGAGACTTACATAAAGTATTGTGGTACTTTTTCTTTTCGTGAGTTACTGGATGATCAAGTGAATTATTAATGATGTTTAGAATATAATAATTGTGTCGGTATAATGTTTATACTGTTTACTGTCGCACTTTTGTAGAAGTCACTAAAAGTATCTAAATGGTAAACAGACGTAATAAAAAAGCAGACATACCCTTTTGTACTGTCGGCATAATCATCTCTTTCATATTAACGATTTTTTTCTCTCATACTTTTTGACATACGTTCAGTACAAAAGATAACCGCTAATTTATTTCGTGTTCATATTTTAAAAACAACCTTTTTAGCTATCGTGTTTTTTTTGTTATTACGCCATGTTGCGCTTTCTCCTTCTTTAGACAACTTTTCGGACAGCGTTACAGTGTCCATCATAGGGATATATATGTCGCCCATACACACAAGCCCTGCTTGTTTATGGGGGTACTTCAAATATTATGTTTTATGTAATTAATAACTGTATTATATTTATTTGTGTCTTAAAAAAGAAAAAATATATATATTTGACGTGTGACATCTGACATAATGATTAAATTTGCAACGCTGTCCGAAACTTTGATTAAAGAGGAAAAAATTAACATTATTTATTTATTCATTTTTTGGGAAATCGACAGTTTACATTTAATCAGTTTGTACATAAGTGTTATTTAGTAAAATAAAAAAAAATATGGATTTCCTCCTTGTGACTTTAACTGAGACAGCATAATTTCAATTTGTGAGAAAGGAATATTAATTTTAAAAAAATTGTACAAAACAAAAGATTATATGAAACGAAAAATTTACAAAACAATACATTTATAGCCATGGAGAGAGGTTGTAGATATAAATCAAATCATAATAGAGATTCAAACAATATAAACAATGGAGACATAAAAATTATTCGCAAATCCTAGAGGAGAAATATTCTTTTATGGACCTCTTGTATTTGATAAGTTCGCAACTGAAAATATCAACCTTAGATAATACGCTATTGTAATTATTGCATAGTCTGTTCAGGCAAGAATTCTGCTTAGAGTTCGTTTTACTTTGATCAACCCAGAACAGGACACAAGAGCGTGTTGAACGCGCAGGTACATTGAATGGAATCTTGTTTAGCAACTCTGGGCATTGAATATTATTGTAGTTGCAGGAATAGTGCATCCTTATGATGCCTCCGCACACTCAGTGAATCAATTTTAAAGTATGTAGCTGCCTCTGCATAATTACTAAATCTTACAAATGACTTTTAACAAAGATATTTTAGGAATTTGTTTTGAATTGCTTCGATTTTGTTTATGTGGATTTTGTAAAATGGAGACCAAACAACTGATGCAAAATCTAAATGACTTCGTACATAGGCAAAGTAGAGTTGCTTAATGATATCGATGCTATTTAAACGTTTTGTGTTTCTTATGATGAAGCCTAACATTTTAGCAGCTTTATTTGTGATTTGATGTATATGAAGGTTATATTGTAGTTTACTATCAAGGGTTATTCCGAGATCACGAATATCTGAGACTGTTGCAATGCTGTTGTTGTTTAAAGAATAATTTAAATTAAATAATATTTTATTTTTATTTCTCGAAATATTTGATTATCGGTAGCTTCACGTTTTTTTACGGCAGTGAATTTCACCCTAGAGTTAAAATTATCGGTATTGTTATTGTTCGTTGAAAATACATAAAATATTTTCTTGTTTGAAAGCATTTATTGTGTATTTAAAAATGAAGCTGCGAGATAGCATTCAAATACAATCCTACTAGCGATGGACTCATGGAGACATCATGACTCATTTTTATTAAGAACTGGAGCCACGGTACCAGCTCAATATTTTCGTAGGGCTCAAAGAGTCGACTCCCGTTCATTTGAATGGGAGCCGTGAGCTGAGAGCGTATGAGCAATGAGAATATTGTGCTCGTCCGATACGACTCACCCGGTAGGTACGTCTCCCCCGATGCGGCTCCTACCTCCCAGCATATGAATGATCGTATGACTCTTGGTAACGATGTGCCGCCTCGTACCACGAAAACAATATGATGCTAGGTAGTTAGTAGGTGTAGGTACATATGTCCAAGCCCAGATGAAATTAAAATTCGGACTTTCGGACGCCGTTCACTTCTCTGAAAATGTAATAACAATTGGGATACTTTTAATAGTGCTATTTTTCTAAAATAACTCCGGATAAAATAGAGTAGTTGTTCAAATAAGCCGTTGAGCCGTTTTCCTGGGAGTCGTAAGAATACGGCTCTTCAAAAAGAGCCAGATCAATTGTGCGACTCATCGCTATCTACGATTCAAGCTTGTTTATTTTAATGGAATGTTAATCATGGAATGGGAGGCAACGATTCGAAATTCTTGGAAGGAATTTGTATTGTCATGAATGTCGTCAATGCGCTGTGATTGTAAGGCGGAATGGAATAGACAACTAACTCTATTCTTCCAGTATTCAAATTCCAAGAATAATTCTACGCCAGTAAGTTAACCATGCCAATAAGGAACATACAATAGGGTATTTGTAGCCTGCTGCATGTGATTTTAAGCAAATATATTTCGGCTTTGTTCGAGCCATGTATAGTTTTTTGATTTGTTGATTAGTCAACAAGTTGAAAAAAGTTGTTATGAAGTCGTGAAAAACTATCCATGGTTATCCAATAAATAGTTCCCGGGCGGCGGTACCCTCACCCGCCACCCAAATTGATGATTTCATGGTTTTGTAAATATTCGTTGCTAAAATATGAAATCGTCGTTATTATTATTTGTACTTTTTATTTACACTATTTTTTTTTTTTTTTTGTATTAGGCAATTCACCCTAAAGAGAGTGCTATGTGCCGTTAAAGTTAAGGGAGATGGTTATAATTTTATGGGAAATCTATACGGGAATAGGAAATCTCAAATATTGAAGTCATTCAAGTCTATGAACTTGTATAGAACTGAGAAAATGCGAGAATTGTTGAGAGAAAGTAAATAAGGAATACTAAGGGGAGATTGGTGGGTGATTTTTATAAGTAAACGATAAATGCCTTTGAAGGATGAATGATTTTTACAATTAAAGAAAACGTGATCAAGAGTCTCATTTTCCATGCCGCACTGGCAGAGTGGAATATCTAGGACCCGGATTTTAAACAAATGGGATGCAATGGAGCAATGACCAATTCTCATTCTCGAGATACAGGATATAAATCTTTTGGATTTTTTCTTGCCGTGGAACCAAGGTTTACTTGGAATATGATTTTGTATTCCAGCATAAAAAGCACCAGTTCGGGTTTTCGTATTGGTCCAATTTTCTTCCCAGGAGCGGATCATGTTGGATTTAAGAATTGGGATGACGTCAGAGATAGGAATTCTAAAATCTAAAGGATTAGAGCCAGAAATTGTTCCAAGTTTAGCTAGAGAATCGGCTTTCTCGTTACCCTCAATTCCCAAATGGCCAGGGACCCAAACCAATATTGTCTCGAAATTTAATTCATTTAAAGATTTAAGGGTGTTTCTGATATTATAAATAATATAGTCTTCTGGTTTATGGATATTTGAGGAAATTTTCAACACTGCGCTTAGTGAGTCAGTGCACAGTAAGGCTCGTCGAATATTGAAAAGCTGGATTTGGCTCAAAGCTTGTTCAATTGCGAAGCATTCTGCAGTAAATATGGAAATTTCTTTAGGCAATTTATAAGACAAATCTAAATCGAATTCGGGAATGTGTACCGCAGCTCCACAATCTTTGTTATCAGACTTAGAACCATCTGTGTAAATGAGAGAAAATTCTGGAAACTTAGAAGATGTAATGTTTTTAAATTTTTCCTCAACATTTTGATTAGATGAGGTTAAAATATCAGTTCGGAAGTCTGAAGTTATAACGTTGGGGATATAATTGATAGAATCAAATGGGATGGTGAAAATAGGAAGGATAGGATCTTTTTGTAGATTTTGGAGGGAAGAAGACAGAGATTTGAATGAAAGAAAACTTTTTAGAAGGAGAGGAAGTCGATTTTTATCTGTCGATCTTTTTTCGTTATTTAAGTAATTGAACAAATAATCAAGGCTTTGTTCTAAAGGGTGACGCGATATAGAAAAAGATTTAAAAATATATTTATCAGCTAGGAATTGTCTCCTTAAAATTAAGGGGGGATCAACACATTCTACCTGGAGAGAATTAATTGGAGAAGATTTCATCGCTCCAATAATTATTCTGAGCGCTTTGGACTGAATTCTTTCAAGTTTTTTGTCCAAATATTTAGGAAGAGGATCAAAAAGAAATGTTCCATAATCCAAATGGCTTCGCACTAGAGCACCATACATTAATTTAAGAGTAGTAGGATGAGATCCCCACCACACTCTGGAAACAGCTCGCATAATATTTAGACCCTTTTCACACTTAGCCGAAATGTTCTGAATATGCGGGAGCCAGGAAAGTTTATGATCCAAAAGTAGTCCAAGAAATTTAATTTGCTTAACGATTTGAAGAGGGACATTATCAAAGCAGACAGAAAAGGGGGGTATTTTTCTTTTGCGCGTAAAAGCCACTACTTTGGTTTTAGACGTAGCTAAATTCATCCCATTTGTCAACAACCAAACTTTAATATTATGTAAAGCCAAATTCAATTCCTTCGCAGCGCGCGATAGATTTTTGTGTGATAAATATATAAGGAAATCATCAGCAAAATAAAGTCGCTTGATAGATGAAGGAATTACACTGTCTAAATCACTTATATATATATTAAATAATAATGGACTGATTACGGACCCCTGAGGTAACCCCTTCCATAGTTTGCGATTTATAGTTTTTGAAGAAAAGTGGATAATAATGGATCTGTCTGTTAGTAAATTAATAATAAATTGAACTAGTTTTAAGGGAATTTTTATTTTAATTAATTTTTCTTTCAAAATGTTAATTAATACATCGTCGTAAGCTGACGAAAGATCAAGAAATGTGGCCAGAGTGCAAGAATTAAGGGACTGAGATATACGGATGTCTGTTGTTAACACACTTAAATTATCTATGGTTGATTTCTTTTTCCGGAAGCCATATTGATTAGGAGAGATAATTCTGTGATTTTCAACAAACCATTCCAATCTGTTCTTTATCAAGTGTTCTGCTACTTTCATTAAACATGACGAAAGAGCAATAGGACGATAGGATGAGATTTCAGATGGATTTTTGCCAGGTTTTAAAATCGGAAGGATTTTTTGAACTTTCCAGACTTCCGGAATAAATCCCGTTTCGAACATGTAATTAATTAGGGATAGAAAATATTCAACCGACATGTCTGAGAATGCTTTAATGAAACTATATAAGATTCCATCAGGGCCAGGAGAAGAGTCTGGAAGAGAATTGATTACTCGATTTAATTCACTTATTGAGAAAGGAGAGTCCAGCCAGCTAGAGTGAGATGGATAAGAAATAAAGGAAGGCATTTCCTCACATCTGGCAACTGACGGAGGAGCTATCTTATCAGCAAAACCTATAATAATTTCTTCTGGAATATGTTTAGAACGCTGCGGAGTATATGACGAACCGATTTTTTTAAAATTGGACCATACGGATGACTGGGGAGATTCAGGAGACAAGCGTTCACAGAATTTTCGCCATCCAGACCGCTTTTTGTTTTTCAAAACGCGTTTCGCTTCTGCCTGGGCGCGTTTCACAGAAAGGTAATTTTCGAAAGACATACATTTACGGAAAATGGAAATTGCTTCTCTTCTGGATTTAACGACACTAGTGCATTCTTCATCCCACCATGGGGTGGAATGTTTTATCTTAATGTTAATATTACGTTTTTTAAGTGTTTTTTCTGCAGCTTTTATTATCATGTTAGGAAATAATTCACATTGTAAACTAGTGTTAACAAGGGAAGACTTAGATTCTTGAACAATGGAGTCTAATTCTGAAGAAAAATTTCTCCAATTCGCGTCTTTCGTTTTAAATTTAAAACTATTGTTTATCGAAAAGGAATGCGTGGAAGATAGATGGTGGAAGGTAATTATTATAGGAAAATGGTCACTGGAAAGGGGATCTTTAAGAATGTTCCAAGAACATATGGGAATCACCGAAGATGAGCAAAGAGATAAATCGACTGCACTTTTCCGATGTTGAGGGGCAGTGAAACGAGTTGGAGATCCATCATTTAGTATACATAAATTATAGGTATCCATAAAATCTAATAGATTATGGCCAGAACGGTTTGTTAACTCACTGCCCCAAGAAGGAGAATGAGCATTGAAGTCCCCAAGTATCATATACGGGGGACGAATCTGGGATATAAATTTTGACCATTCGTTTTCAACAAAAATTGTAGAGGGAGGGATATATATTGATAGTAATGTAATATCAGATATAACAGCAGCTACTATCTGAAAATTATTGGAGAGAGTGTGGAAAATAATTTGTTTAAAAGGGATAGAATTATGTATAATAAGAGCAGTGCCACCTTTGCCATCCAGTCTATCATGTCTTAGACAATGATATCCAGGAATATTAAATTGGTATGAGGGTTTTAACCACGTTTCGGAGATGGCAGCAACTGAAATATTATGTTCATCAAGTAACTGTACAAGATCAATTTTGTTGGCGAATAGACTTCTACTATTCCATTGAAGTATTTTGCTCAGTTGCGGATACATCGGGAAGGCTAGAGAGTAAAGATTTCATATAATCGGCAGCGTTGGACGGTACTTTATTGTTATTTGAAAGGATCGTAATTAATAGGGTAATTAAAGTTTGAATAAAAGAAGAATTTTCAATCGTGACTTTAGGGAAGATATCGGAAGTGGAACAGTTTTTTAAGGCAGTCCCATTGGGAGCCTGGGATTTATTATTCCCATTCGGGTTAAGTAAAAGTTCATTATGTAGTTTTTTATCGAAAGAAGGAATAAATTTTGGATTAGATTTTATCGGTTTGAAAATTGTTTCTTTGTGGGAAGATGATAGAGGGGATTTAGGGGGAGAAAAATGAAAGAGAGAAGCGTTAGACGTTATCTCTGCAAAAGTTTTTTTTGTAGGAGCGAATAATTTAGAGGCCTGAAAGTAAGAAATATTGTCTGCAGCCATTGACTGTTTGATATTTCTCTGTCTAGATAACTCTGGACAGGCCACACTAACAGCAGTATGGTTGCCCTTACAATTAATACAAATAGGGTTATTCATTGTATTTTGACACTGTTCAAAGGGATGATCCTCTCCGCAATGGAAACAACGAGGAGGGGAACGACAAATAGGTTTTGAATGGCCAAAACGGCAACAGTTGAAACATTGGATAGTCGGGAATCTGTATATTTCAACGGGAAGAGCGTTATAATAAATAAATACACGGGATGGTAATGTTTGACCTTCGAAAGTAATAACAACGGATTGTGAAGGTTTCCATATAGTGGTGCCGGTGGAAGTATCCTTGAAATTCAAACGACGTGCTTTTAAAACTTTTGGAGTTAATTGAGAGTCATTAAGAGCATCTACTATTTCTGTTTCTGATAGATCGGTTGGGATACCTCTTACTCTGCCCATTCTGGTTAAATTGAATGTAGGTATGAAAGATTTAAATTTATTATTTGAAAGAGAACCTATTTTTTTAACAAAATCATTAGCTAATGTGGCTGATTTAAATTCTATGGATAGTTTGTATCGACCTTCCGGTTTTATTGATCCATTTATAATACCGAGGTTATTGAGTTTTGAGCTAAAAATAAATTTACCAAAATCCAGGGGATGAATTATTTTCCCCTGTTCAGTCCTTTGGACATTGACAATAAATGGAGCTGAAGATGAAATAGAATACATAAGCTCAATGGCTTTTGCTTCTGGAGGAATTGTATCATTATAACTTCCATGAGAGATTGGGGATTCGTTTGATTGTGAAAGAGATTTAATTTTAGGAGGTACATCAAGGCAAAGCGGAGGACGTCGTTTTCGTGAAGGAAGGGTTACAGAAGTCTGGGTATCATCAGTATCGTAGTCGTCTACAATATTAGAAATGGGATCAGGGTCCGGAGGTCGATTTTCATCTTCCTCCATTTCAACAAATTAAAAAAAAAATTAAACAATAATTATTATTTTAAAAATAATAAATGATAGAAATAATACACGCAACTTCGTCGCAAACCAATAACACAAACAAAAATAATGAATACGAAAAGGTAACAATAAATAAATCTTATCTGTACGCCGCGCCGCCGTCAAAGTAAGCCGTCAAACACAGAGCACTGGTAAACACGACTGCACACTACCGAGGTTCGGTGACTACCTTTACACTATTTAAAATTGTATGGTACCTACCTGCCTGACGAATGTTTGAAAATGCATTGAGTTTTTGACATTTAAAATATTTTTTTTTACGAAAAATATATTTTATATTTTAAGTAAGTAGGAATTTAAGTACCTACTTACAAATGTTACAACTTTAGAGGATATTTTGGCTTTGATTTATTAAATAAGAGAAAATTAGAACAAACGGCCTCCGTGGTCGAGGGTTAAGGCTTTCGACTAGTGAGCTGGAGGTCGCGTTTCGAATACCGGCGTGCGCAAGTAAATTTTATTTCAATCATTTAATTTATTTCACAATTAACTTTTTTTAAAATTATGAATTGTAGATTTCCCTCACGTTTCAGAGAGGCATATATTCTCAGTAGCGCCCCGGTGTTAAGCCACAATTCAGAATTGAAACGTTGCTTGAAATGGTTTTGGACGTGTTTGATGACCAGTTATGAATAGCCAAGTTTCTTCTCACCTTTCTCTTCCCCATCCCTTCCCCACTACCTTCAGTTTCACACCCTCGTATCCTGATTGGGGATTCCATATTCTCACTGGCTCCAGACGGCTGGTAGCAGTTGGGACCTTTGTGCCGTTGCAAATAAAATAGTAAATTTTTGGTCGTGAAGTCTACCGTTTACAGAACTACTAGTATGAAATGCATATTAACTTCTAAGTTCTTAAATAGCACCATAATTACTTACAGGTGTAACTTGTAAATAAAATAGCACCATAATGACTTACAGATGTAACTTGTAAATAAAATAGCACCATAATGACTTGTAGATGTACTTATAAATAAAATAGCATCATAATGACTTACAGGTGGACCTTATAAATAAAATAGCACCATTATGACTTACAGATGTACTTATAAATAAAATAGCACCATAATGACTTACAGATGTAACTTGTAAATAAAATAGCACCATAATGACTTACAGATGTACTTATAAATAAAATAGCACCATAATGACTTACAGGTTGACCTTATAAATAAAATAGCACCATCATGACTTACAGGTGTACTTATAAATAAAATAGCACCATAATGACTTACAGGTGGACCTTATAAATAAAATAGCACCATAATGACTTACAGGTTGACCTTATAAATAAAATACCACCATAATGACTTACAAGTGTACCTTATAAATAAACAGTAGGAAAGTTTTTCCTAACCAGACGTACCCATATAGTATACTTATGTATAGCATTTTTGATGAGGTATTTCACTACCTTAAAGTTTAAATAACAAGGTAAGTTCAAAAGGCAACAGTACTTGAAAAGGTAGAATAATGAAGAAAATTCTTTCAGCGTCGGCGCCGCGAGAATTCCGTGAGTTCTTCATATAACTTCGTGTCATGTAATCTCAAGACAAAACCCATTCAAAAATGAATTATTCCAAGCTCTCGCTCGACGAGGCTATGACAATGCGATAAGTCCAAACAAAGGCTGCTAATTCAATCCATTGGTTGGTCGTGACGCTCAGGGCGGGTCATAAAGGATGAAAGGAAATTTTGAATAGTTGCTGTGAAGACAGTGGAGGTAAACCTGACATGTTAAGTGTACGGGAAGAAAAACAATGGACCATTTTAATGGGGATCGTCAATTAGGCCTTTTTCACCGATCAAACTGAGCGGACAATAATATAGCTTGACATTTTCGATTTTGGAAATATACGTGGTTGTAAAAAAACATCGAATCTAAAAGGAGTAGCGAAATCGATCTAAGAGGAGTTTAAACTGTTTTATTTCATTTGTAATTTAATTTTAATTCACCCGCCATAACACAGGGTCATCCCTAGCATGGAGGGTGAAATATCACAAAAACCATATGTACCCTCTAAATCTTGTATTAATAAAATAAAATAAATAAAAAAAATTGTTACATATAATTAACTAGTAGTTATGTGAATAGTAGACATCGCGTCCGAAAAAATATGTTTCCAATTTTATCTTATTTAATTAATCAAAATTACTTACGACAATAATACTGCAGTACAGTAACACGCTATTAAATTTGCCCCAGTTTAAAACTTAATAAGTAAACATCCTCAACACATTTTAAATAAAAATTGAATGCTCAATAAAAATACATACGGAATTACAATAACAGTGCAATAAAATAGTTAAAGTAATTCCAAAATCTCTGTGTTAACTTAAATATAAATTTGAAAACCTGAGTTGATGTCAAAACCATATTTAAATTCACCGATCACTAGTCCAAATTCTGTCAGTGTGTGTTGTGTGTGTGTACCTTGTTTACGGACATTTAAATCATTTATCACCGCCTGCACAAAGCAGGGCCGCAAAATCTTTTCTCTCTTTGAAGTAACATGGACAACTGCAATGCCTACTTTTTTATTACTGTAGCAAATAATATCATAAATTAATTACAAATGACTATAAGTCATGTCTAGTTGCTGCCAGAACGGTCTTTATAGAAGAAGAACTTAAGACGCATGAACGCATCTCGGAGAACCAGCCATTCCAGCCTCCGCCTCAGTCCCTGCCTACTAGGGCAAAAAAGCCCAAATGTGCGAAGCAGTCGAAGAGTTGGAAGAACGAAAGGTGAGAGCAAAAAACTTAATCGTCACAAATGTGCCCGAAATTGTCAATATGAACCACATTGACCAAATTAAACAGGACAAGATGGAAATAATAAAAATTCTCAACAGAATCGATAAAACGATTGATGAAAACTCTGTTGACGTTTTCCGCATCGGTGTTGTAAAATCTAACGAAATCCGGCCAATGAATGTCATTCTTAATGATCCCTTAAAAGTTTTAAATATATATTGCGTAAAAAAAATATAACCCTGACAAACACTGAGTATAAAATTTACTCCCACAAAACTCCTCTACAAAGGCAATATCTTAAAGATCTCAGACAAACCGTACCCAGGAGGGCGAAGTCGGACTCACCATAAAATGTATTAACAATAAGCTATCAATAGTAAAAATTGTCCCAAAAAAAAAAGACCTAAGTAGCCGAAAATGCCGGACCAAATGCCCAGACGTTACTAAAATCTACGGACTTTGTAAAAAACTGTACGAACTAAAAATTACAGTACCTTTATATGGACACGATATATTTATCCTTACCGAAAGATGGCTCGTCATAGAAACAAAATCTCCAGAACTTGGTTTAACAAACCACAAGATATTTCGGCAGAAATTTAAAATCTAGTTCTAAATCCAGAGGAGGTGGAGTTCTGATAGCAATAAAGAAAAATTTATCAGCGAAAAAACTAAACACGCAAAATACTTCATTGTGACAATCATTTGTACAAATTGTTACCCCCATGGAAAAATCATCATTGGAACTATATACATACCGCCATACTCCGACATTCAAACTTATAGTACGAGAGCCCACGACCAAAATTTTTGTCTCATAGCAATACGGCCAAAACCGCATCAAATCGATAGATACGATTATCCTGAACTCGAAAATACCAATATCAGACATTTTCCGCGTAGCGTTTGATCTGACCGAATTTTCAAAATTGTCAAAGAATTTTACCGAACTGCATCATAGCAATATGTCTGATTTGCAGACTGTAGTTGAATGATAGTTCTGAGATACTGGAAACATATTTTTCAGACGTTAGTGGTGTAGCGCAAACCCGTAAAATCACTTAAAAAAATTAAAAATGAGACAAAAAAAATGTCTCATAGCAATACGTCTGAAAATCTTTTTTATTAGTAAATTTTGGTTATTTGATGCGAACAAAACAATTTTCAGACGGAAATGTGAACGCATTAAATTTTGAGACCGTTTTGAAAATGTTAACAAATTTTACCGATCGGTATCATAGCAATATGTCTGAAAATTGTTGGACATGATAAAATAAGTTGTCCACATGTGCAAAAAATTTATATCAGACAAATTAAGTGTAGCACCTTCTCTATCAGACAACTTTTCGATACTCAGATATCATTTAAAAATCGTATTGAGGCATCTTGAATTTTCTGTTACAAACCAATGAATACGTTGCGACCCTGAATTTATTAGATGATAATTAACAAAGAATTTACCCGAAACCGTAACATTGAAGTTGAAGGACTGAAATAAATCGCACAAAAGGAAACTGGGATGAACTTGAAAAAAAAAACGGTTTATTCAAAGTTACAAAATATTCTCGTATTCAATCGCTGTCGGATTCGGAATCGTCGTCTTCGAAATCACTCTCGACGTCGCTCGGGAGATCTTCAACGTCCTCTTCTGTAAAATAAACATCGTTAGTGAAAATCACGAACTTATTTATGAAATTAACAGCAAAAGCCATGTAAACTGTACCTGTTGTGGATGATGATTTGTCGTCCAAAATAACGTTGCTCAACTCAGGTAGTTGGTTGCCAGAGAACCACGAAAACTGAAATCGTCCCTCGTCTTCATACCATCCGCAATCTGCAGGGTTCAGTTCGGTTGGCGTTTTGGTATGAGCGTTGCTCCAGACTTGTGCAATATATTTTGTTCGTAATAAATGTTTCTCCAATTCCGTTTTGCATGGTGGCAGATTGCAGGCGTCGTAATTGGATAACTGGAGATTCAGAGTTGTCGAAGCCTCGTCGTTTTTAATTTTATATGTCTTCGAAAAAATGTTGAGTCGAGCTAAATCGACGTTATTAATTTTTTTTTCGTTGTACAATCTGCACGTGAATTCTTCCAAAACGGGGAATACCTTGTCACTATCAGAAGTATAGCTGCCCAAATCACCGAAAGCTTCTTGATAGCGTTTCGAATTTTTCAGCATCGTCAATGGTCTTTTTTTACCCTTGCGATATAACGCGGGATTATAATCGCAGCCGGTCATTGCATGGAAAGCAGGTAAAGATTTTGCCAGAGTGGATCCCAATGTCTCGTATAAACGTGAAACATCAATGTAACGCCGGGAATCGCCAACACCAACATCCATAGAAATTTGGACGACACTTTCTACAAATTCCATATTTCCGAGCATTATTATTAATATATCGGTGTCTGAACATCGAATCGTTACTTTACCCCGTTGTTTCATTTGGCAGACATGGTAAACGATCTTCGTATCTGCTTCTTCGTGTTCTTGGCAAGTTAAATCTTCGTTGATTGTTTGGATAACAAAACCACCTTTCACCGAATATTCATAACACATGTCGTGATTGATGTTGATGATTTTGTTTGCGATTATGTGCGCCATGTCTTGTTCTGACCAATTGTTGATAATAAATTTGACCAGAGCATCTTTGGATTTGATGTTTTTCAATTCTTTAGCGAAATCGGAAGGTCGAACTTGTTGCGGTCCTGAGATTCGAAATTAAATACAGATTAATTTGATAGTTTTGGTTTCATTTAAAGCACACTTGAGTAACTTTTACAAAAGAAATAAGTAATGACATCTGTCATCTGTCAAAGTACATATAATAGACAAGGGAGATTCTTGAATATCTATGAAGGCTGTAAATTTAAAAAAAACATTTAACAGAGGCGTCGGCCAGGCGACTCCGAAACGTTATTTTCGTTTTTTGGAGTATATGCTACACTTAAAAGTGTCTGAAAACAGGTTTTTGGTAATCATGGCAGCAATACGAAAAGTTGAAAAAAAAAATTATACGTATTGCTATGATACAGGTCGGCTAAATTTGTTGATATTTTCAAAAATGCGCTCAGGCTATATGCTACGCGCAAAATGTCTGAAAACAAACTTTTTCGTAATACAATTATAAAATCTATGTACATTTTCACTATCAGACGTATTGCTATAATACCGACTGTCTTTTTTTTGACACAGCAGAAATGGCCTCCCACGCAGTTGCTACACTTTCGACCGTTACTACACACCTAGTCGGGTTCAGAATCATACAATCTAACGATTTTATAGGGTTTTTGCCGTATTGCTATGAGACATGGTTTTGGTCGTGGGCTCTCGTCCTATTACAAGAAACATTGCGAAGAATTGAATTTCTTATGTAAAAAAATCCTTCGTCGTAAATAATTATATCGCCGGCGATTATAATCTTCCCAATTTGAAATGGAACTCCAGTGACAGTGGCTATATTACTAATGAAGGTTCTAATTTTAGATGGACACATCACATCAAACAAATCACAAATAGACTCCTCAGAACAATACACATTTTCCTAAATATAAGAAACATATATAAAATAAAACAATTGAAAACAATATATTATGCACTATGCCAATCAATAATAGAATATGGAATAATTGCTTGGGGAGGAGCAACAAACGCAGCCATCGCTCAAATAGAAATCGCACAGAAAACGATATTAAAGATAATACTCAAAAAACAACTAACCGACACAGACCAAATATTTAAAAGCTGTGACATACTTGATATACGCCAATTATATGTTAAAATTCTACTAAACTACATTTTCGACCAAAAAAACAATCCCCAACAAACACAAAATATCACTAATAGACCGGTCAGAAAAGCGTATAAAAAACATAAAAACTCCGACGGTAAACACTACCTTTGGACAAAGACACCATAAATACCACGCAATTAAAGCATTCAACAGTCTTCCACTTGAAACAAAAATTGAGGAAAATAAAAATAAATTCAAACACAAAATAAAAAAAATGGATTAAAGAACAAAAAAGACAATATTTCCAAAATTCTATAACATAAGAGAATAAAACATATACACGCAACACAAAAAATGTATTAGGCAAGCAGCACGCACAAGCACATAGATCATTGTAAATGCCGATTTCCATTCTCTTCTAATGTTTTTATTTTGGTGTGAGAATTGGATTTTGATTTCTAATCTTTATTTTTGATATAAATTTATCTTTATTTTAATGTTGTTTTTTGTTTAAATGTATAAATTCGTATATTTTAAAATGGGGGCCTCAGCACGGGTGAACAACCCAGTGAGGCCAACGTTGCTGAATTGAAATGTAAAGTACTGTAGAGTAATGTATCAATAAATAAATAAATAAACGACCCAGCACGTGAAGTGATAGATATGATCAACTATTTAAATCTGCACCAATATCATTTTGTATACAATGAATGTGATCGCCTTCTAGATGTAGCCCTTTCAAACTGCTCTAAACTATGTGTTGAAATGTCAAACGATCAGCTCGTACCGGTAGAAAATCATCATCCTCACTTACACATTGTAGTAAATTTGTACACAAATAAACCCCCATTGAAACAAACAACTCTGAACTTCAAAAACGCCGATTACGATTCTATTAACTATCAACTCACTAATACAGATTAGACCTTTTTGACTGATGATGACATCGAACAAACCCTAGAAAAACTTTACCATACATTTTCCGAAAATATAAAATCTCATGTCTCCTCGTATATACCAAAACACAGAACATATCCAATTTGGTTCTCCAAAGACCTTATACTTTTACTCAAACAAAAAAAAACAGTCACAAAAATTTTTTAAACGTGATCACCAAACCGATGACTACTTAAACTTTTCAGAAACGAGAGTAAAATGTAAAACACTATCCAAACTGTGCTATAAAGCACACATCACCTCCACTGAGAGAAAAACCCTAGGAACAAAAAACCTGTGGAAATTTGTTAAAAAATTAAACAATGAAGGTACCGACTACCCCCTCACAGTGCATTACGATGGCAAAATAGCAAATAGCACCATGATATTGTAAATTTGTTTGCTGATCATTTCCAAAGCGTATACGAAGACGAAATATCAGATAACAACGTAACATCGTATGTATATCAAAATACAATACAATTACCGAACTGCCGCATTACACGGGAATCATGTCAACAAAATCTTTTCCCTCGACTCTAACAAATCTGCGGGCCCAGATAACATACCGCCAATATTTCTCAAACAATGCGCACATGCAATATCAGGTCCACTCGCCGCACTTTTTAACCACTTTCTTTCTTCTGGACATTTTCCAACCCGTTGGAAATATAGTTTTATTAACCCTATTTTCAAAAAAGGTGATCACACAGACATAAAAAAAACTACCGTCCTATATGTATACAATCAACTCTTCCAAAAATTTTTGAATCCCTTTTTCTCGATTTAATTTATCCATCAATACTCAAAATAATTGATAAAAACCAACATGGATTCGCTACTTCTACTAACCTGCTACTCTACCACAACTATATTACGGAATCTTTTTCCAACAAAAAACAAGTGGACAGTATACAGACTTTTCAAAAGCTTTCGACAATACTTTGTAATATTCCCATAAATTATTGTTTAGTAAACTGTATGCATTGGGACTGAGAGGCAAGTTGTTGGATTGGTTCTTGAGTTACTTGTCTAACAGAATTTTATTTGTCATAATTAAGTATTCCAAATCTAAGTTATTTCCTGCAACTAGTGGCTTACCGCAAGGGAGTCACCACGGCACCATTCTCTTTCTTATATTTGTAAATGATATCATAAATTGGTTTGACGATGTAGAAGTTCTGCTTTTTTCCAATGACATCAAATGCCTAATCTTACAGTCAAAGATCGACAAATAACATAATTGGCGTATAGCTAACAACTTATTCCTCAATATCGATAAATGTAATACATTAACATTTTGTCAAACAAAGACCCCACTATTAGTCATATACACAATAGCAAGCGAAATCTTAGAAAAAATCAACGAAATTCGGGACCTTGGAGTTATGTTTGACACTGAATTAAATTTTGTAAAATCACATACGACAAATAACTAACGAAGGTATGAAGACACTGGGATTTATAATCAGAACCATCAAAGACTTCGACTCCTTAGAGGTTATAAAATCGTGTATTTGTCGCTAGTACGCAGCTTTTTAGAATACAATTCAATAGTGTGGTCCCCATACTAACAAATTCATATAAAAAATATTGAACGTGTGCAGCACAAACTTTTACACTTTATTAACTTCAAATTACACATACCTATTCAACACATAAACTGTACATTCTTACTAAATACACTTAAAATACATTCCCTAGAAAATATAAGAAAAATAAATCGCCTAACTTTTTTATTTAAAATTGTTCACTCCAAATTATACTTTTGTGAACTTCTGCAACTCATTGATTTCAGAGTACCTACTCGAGCTACCAGGAAAAATATTATTTTGCAACAATAACTTCAGTACAAACTACAACATACATGCACCTATTTCGCGCTTTCACACACTTGGAAACAAATTCACCTCAAGTATCGAAATATTTAATATAAGTTTGCCTGTGTTCAAGAGATACTTGAATGATATTTTTATGTAGCAAATTTAAAGATTGATTGCGTATATTTTTCTCTTTTTGTTTTCTTGTAGATTATAATATGTTGTGAACCTATATCATTATTTTATATTATTTGTATGCCATCTGCAATTTTAAAACTCGTACACGATTTTTTCTTTTTCTTTTTATCTTATATATTTTATACATTTAACCACTCAGGCTTCATAAGCATGTTTACAATGATATAAAACAATAGCCGTCAAGCCTAATTAGCTTGTTTTCAAGCAACCGGTGGGTTCTCACAAATTTCGTTAAAAATCCGGATTTGTGCATCTGACAACCCTAAAATAAAAATCCGGATTTGTGCATCTGACAACCCTAAAATAAAAATCCGGATTTGTGCATCTGACAACCCTAAAATAAAAAGCATATTATAAAGAACAGACAACGCTGCACATCCCTATCTTAAGTTGTTCGTAGAAATAGATAATGCATTCGCATTTCATTGCAAAGCGGAAATAAAACCTTTTTCTTTTTAAAGTGACAAATTCTTAAGGCACACAAACTACGGAAACAGCAAAAGCCCGAATGGTTAAGTTCTTTGATGGTTACAATGTCATAGCCATGTGATGTGTTAATTTGTTAAAGATTTGTATTTAATTTTAATTATCCAAATTTTAAAAAACTCTCGTGTCTCTGTATTATGCAGTATATCATGTTAAGTACACATACATGTAAAAGCCCAACAAGGCGTTTATATTAATAAATAAATTAAAACAAAAAAAATTTCCCCTGAAATTATAAGATTTGTAAAAGTACTTAAATACCTATCCACTTAATTAGCGAAACGGAAACGGGACGTACACACGAATTTGCAGATAGTCGAAAAGTCCCTATTTTTTAATCCTAAATATAAAAACCTAACATTCGAAGGGAATCTTCTCGTCTTCAAAAAAATGTCGATTTTGGTAATAAGAATAAATAAATAAATAAGAATTAATTAAAATGTGAGCGTCGAGGAAACCCCCGTTATTAGAGTCTTATGTCGCCTAATGATAATCTACAAATGCATAATACGGGGTTTAGGATCACAGGGGCCTAGCAACAAAATCTGGTGTTTTGAGTTAAGCTTGGTTTCGGTAATGTCGTAATCATATTTATTAGTGTCACGAAGCTGTAAAACGTACATACAGCCGTTCAAGGGATGCATGTCAGTTGTGCGTTTGAGCATCTTTATTTGCGTTTATCTAAAAAATGTGTTTTTGTAGATAGGCCAATGTGATCGTAAACCCCCGAATATATAATCCGATGTCTACTTATAATGTTTACTACAATACGAAACCACTGTCTCAGAGCTTTTTATTAAAAGATAAACATTTCTTCTGTCATCTAGATGCAGATTTATAACAGCAATGCAATTTGTAGTTAATCCGGTCACGACACCAGTTGCATCACAATGCATTTAAATTGAAGTCAGAGCGTTTGAAGATGAGTTTAAGTGGTCCGCGCCAACTTGCTTCGAGTTCTGAGCTCGTAAGTCTCAATGTTACTCGGCTAAAGCAATGCTAAATTGAATCGGTTTAATTGGCGGGGTTCTCGCGGTAAATGAAGGACGTTCATTTTATTTAGGACCGGTTGTTTCAGAGAATTTGAACAATTCTTCAAATTTCAAAGTTAATTTTTTTGTTATGTGAAAAATTTTCACATAACTAAATAAAGTTCTGTCAAGCAACTGGACCATAATGATATAATAACAGAACTCAAATAAGACTTTCACAGAACCCGAAGATGAACGTTGAAATTTGATGAATCGTTAAAATTCTGTGAAACAACCCATCCTAGTGTACTTTCGTGAACGTGAAAAGCTTTTCTTGGAAAAAAAAATTGGTTCCACGCTAAATAAAATAAGTTTAAAAAATGAACAATATTTTTTTCTTAAAGTTTGAACTCCGCGTTCGCTCAGTGCCAAAAAATTACATTATAAATAAAAATGATTATTTTTAATATTATCTGGTACTTTTTTGAATATTTAAAAAAAAAATGAATCGTGCAATTCGTAATAAAGGCCTTATACATCTCCCTGAAATCGGAAGCGATATAGGGATATTTGTGGTGGGTGTAAAATTGGCGTCTTCTCTACACACTTGCCCCTGCCGCAGCGTGAAAGTGATCGTGCAGAGAAGCGTTTTTCAATCAATATGACGTTACTGGGTACAATAGCACACTGGGGGTGATTCAACGCTAGTCAACCTACTATCAGTCCCGATTTCTGGGTTTTGGCCGATTTGTCCGATATTGCCTCCGATTGCAGGAAGGTGTGTTTAAATCCTTTTTTGTCTCTTTTAAAGACAAACATTCCCCGGTTATGAATAACCTGACAAAAACTTTCACTACTATCATTATCGGAATTGAATCCATGAAACCCATCAGTCAGATTTCTGGGTTTTGGCCGATTTGTCCGATATTGCCTCCGATTGCAGGAAGGCGTGTGGAAAGCCTTTTTGTGTCTCTTTTAAAGACAAACATTCCCCGGTTATGAATAACCTGACAAAAACTTTCACTACTATCATTATCGGAATTGAACCCATGAATCGCGGGTGGGAACCCGACTCGTTTGTCCACTCATCTACTTACCGCTCTTCTAGTTATTTTTATTGTTGTCAGTGCTGCCGACCAGAAAAACGTCGCATATACAAACGTCATTCACAAGGTTACTTAACGAAGTTAATTCACGTAAATAAATGGGTTGACTTTAAGTGTGGAGCCGAGCGATTTTTAGTAATACCCAGTTAATGCTTTGAGCTTAGATTTTACTTAGCGGTCGATCTGTTTGCTTTATGAAAGTCGTTAGTGTGGCCCTAATGAAATACAAGTATTCTAACTTTTCGTCCCGAACTGCCGGGAGTCATCGCGTGCTCAATATAGGGAATTTTTGTAAGGTTGAAGGAGTTGGGATGACGAGGTAATGGAGGAATACTGTTGAAGTTCAAGAGAACATGGCTTTTCAGGTCTGTAGAAAATGCGACGTTTCATTTTTGTATCCTGTACTCTTCAACATAGCGATACTGAAAGAATCTCTCAGTTTGGAATGAAACTAACGAACGTTATTTTGTTACAGTTATAAAGGATGTCCCAAAAAATGTATAGACCCTTTGAGTGATTATAAAAACAGTAAAATATTTAGATGTATTATTATAATATTATAAAGACAGATGTCGAATTTTTTTAGTCTGCCCAAATTTTGAAATTGATTCCCATTTTTTTCTAAACATTGCTGATTCGTTGAATACTTGTGGAAGGAAATAATTATACCGAGTCAGTGGATGTCTTTAATTTATCACTTAAGGCGAAGCTTAATCTTTAAAACGAATTGGTGTACATTATGAATACCAAAAAATATGCTTTAGATAAATTGAAGGTTTTACTATCAATTCGAGTAGAATACAAATAAAAAAATAAATTACTCAGTAAAAAATATAAATGTAAAGTATTAAAAAAAACATTTTTTCAATAGAAATATATGAACGCATAAAAAAAACAACTTAAAAAAATACAGTATTATAGCTAAGATTATCTGTAACAGTTTAACTTGATTCACTTTTTTGCTTTCTTATAAAAGTATTTACAAAATAAATAAAAAACAGTTTTTTGCTTGAAAACGAACGTTTCTAGACTCCGTTTGTCAAGCGATTTTAATGCTTATTACCTACAAAATAAGGTATACCATGAATATACACATTTTTGGCTTGTAGCTTCCTTTTAACAAATACGAAATATTGTTACTGAGGCAGTTTAGTTACGTATAATAAATAAGTACTGTATTATTATATAATTTTTACTATTCATATGTAAAAACCCCTAAGAAAGGCGTACATAAGGGAAATAAATAAATAACGCGAAGCAATGGAATCATAATCGTGTCAAATCATTTCGTTGCATTCTCTTTTAATTTTCGCCTTCAATTGATCGACGGTTACCGGATTTGACAGATAAACCTTATCTTTGATGAGTCCCCACAAAAACTACAGTGGCGTTTGGTCTGGATAGCGCGGGGGTCATTCGATGGCACTTCTTCGCCCAATTCATCAGTTTGGAATTTACGTTTTAGTCTAATATCATCCATTATTTTAAATATACCTGGAAAAAAATATTAGAAAGAGTAAGGTAAAGTGTGTATAAATTTTTGGGACATTCTGTATTTTAATTCTTCACGTGGAAAAACCCGTATCAATTAAAGATATATTTTTACTTTTGAGCCTTAAACCCGCGAATTCTGGGCCACGCTTTTGATGTCGGGTTTAATCTCAAAAGACTTATTACTTATCAAGATTTTAATTTATTATTACATTTATTTTTCGAAATTCACCTTATTTGTTTCTGGAATCTCCACGAATAAAGATTATATGAGTATTTTGCGAAAAACATTTTTTTAGGTCCAAGCTATTCACTAAAATAACTATAGATTAGGTACTGTACCGTGGCCGAACTAGATTAACTAGTTCTGAAGTTCAAAAGTTTTGGCCCATGAACTCGTAGAGTTAATCCATTTAGTGTAAGGCTAGATTTAATGTTATATCGTTAGATTTGTAAAGACTGTGCAATGAGTTACGAATTTACTACCACGTATCTGAACTATTAGCAGAATTCTGACTGTGCGAAGCAGCGAAACACTCGAAAGGTAAGCTCTGACGAAATGAAATTCGCTCAGTTTTTTTCTCTGAAATTTCTAGGTCATATCCATGATGAGTTATAGAGTTTAGATATATCCATATGTATGTTTGTCGTTTTTTCAAATATGTTTATAATAATAATAAAATGTTTATTCTGGAACGTGGGGAGGTTTGTACGATCATCATCCCACACATCCCATATAGCATATGCAATAATATACATACACGTAAAAAGTAAGAATGTACAAGTAAGGAATAATTTTATATTATTATATATACGTATATATACGACAAAAAACACGTTAAAGCAATAAATGTTAGATTGACGGAGCCGACCACTCTCTCCAGTTAGTTACGATAAGTACATTTTTGGAGTTGTTTCTCCTCTCCTTTAAACCTGCAACCCGGGCTCTTACGAGATCTCTCGATTTCATTTTTCATAAACTTAAATAATTGTATCAAAACGGGAAAAGACGGGAATTAAAGTGGTTTTTTTGCAATTTCGTCGTCAAATCAGTATTCTTTTTCTGAGACTAACCTTCTCTGACCAAAGCTATAAAAAATAATAAATAAAAATATCACCGCAAATCGTGGATTAATAACCTTATATAACATTTTTAAGATGAGATTTTCTTGCTTGAACTTACCACATGACCTTTCTCTTTATACGACTCGAGGTATGATGAATGTCTTCGGCAATGTACGAAAGCTCTATGCAGATTACCGGGGGATGAAGTGACCTTTGGAAGGATATTAATCCTTGATAAAGGTCCCCGCTGACAGATGGCCCCATTTCTTACGGGCCCTTTCGAATCCGGGGATCATCGGCGACAATGGAAACTGACGAAGGTTGACATGTTGAAGTAATGAACTGACGTTTTGTATTCGTTTGTTGTCTCAGCACTCATCGTGGAACGTATATTATTGGGAAACAATTCTGTGAGGAAATGTGCTTTTCAAAATATTACAGTATTACAGGTTAAAAGAGAGCATCATGTTAATGATTACCAAAAACATAATAATATATCATATCATCAAATAAATAAATAAACATTTGGGAGGCGGGTTTGGGTAACCAACACCTCTGACATAGGTCACCCCAATTGATTCTGTATGCTCGGTGCTTTAGCAAAGGTGCCCCGGTTCTTTGGATGAGATCTGTAGAGGATTCGCCTGCCCACCAGCTGCGTGGCGTGCCGGATCGGGAGAGGTTGGTTTGGAGAGACCCTTTGAACTCTCCAACTGATCTCTCTTGACCCATCGTAGTGGGAGGGTTAGATCATTCGTCCGTAACTCCTGGACACACTGATCGCTAGATTCCTACCCACCCCTCATACCTTCTTCCTTTCCAGAACTTCCTCTCCTTCCCTTACTTAAAAAGACCCTCCCCACAGAATCCCCAAAGATGACATAGGTCTTATTATTTTCCTAAGGGCCGCCTGTGTGGAGTTAATGTAAAAAAGTATATATTTTCAGTTATTTTTCTTATTGCCGTTTTTGGCAAATGTTAATTTTTTTCTTTTTAATTTTGTTGTTTTTAATCGTTCATCCCAAAAGGCTGGCCCCTTTCTGCATCCCTTTGACATCGATCATGGAAGTAATTTACTGTAGTTTCAAGTTGTTTTTTTGAAATTCAGTATGACCGCCGAATCGAAGGTTTTTGCTTTGAATCACACTGAAGAACAAAATTAAGCTCATTTTGCAAGTAAAATTTATTTTTATATAATAAAATAACCTAGGCAGACTGATGGGTCATGCCAAAAAGCACCTAATCAAGGTTCGAGATATTCACCCGGGAGTTAACTAAGACGACCATTAAAATTATGAACATTATTGAAACAATCAACTCACAAATGCTATCGAAATTAAGGTAAATTTGCTATTTGTTTTATTAAAATCCACCCCTTTACCGAATAAAATAAAACGTTCAGATATTACCAGTAAACTTAGTCTTACTTAGTAAAATGACTTTTTTCCCAACTATTAAACAGCTAATATTTTAATTAAAACTTTGTAACGAACTTTAAACTGAGAACTATTCAAGTTATTTCTTTACAAAGAACAAAGGAAAAGTAAATTGATAAAGCTTCGGAAAATCTACTCGATTCTTTTTTTAATATGGAATCTTTAGTGCTAAAACTTACCCTGGACAGCTTAAAGCTATCGCCTCACGTATTCAGACCACGGACAGTCTTTTTAATAAGCTTTTAAGATCTAAAGAAAGAAAGCTAACTGGCCTCTAGGTCACAGCCAAAGTTTCAGAGGCATTCTGTTGAAAAATATACAAGAATTTTTATATCGGGTTTGTATTCAGAAACAAATAATGGTCCTTTTTACGAAGTGTCGCTTAGGTGACGGTCAAATTGTGTTTGTAATTTGGTACTGCAAAAAAGGTTTGATATCCAGGTTCAGTTTAACTAAGAAACTTTCAGCACCTTGTTGTTTTTTTTCATTTATAAACTTCTCGATTGTGTTTTTGTGAACAACACATTTCAGCAATCTATTGCAGGATTATTTTGTCGGAAAAATGATACCGTAGTTTATATCGCACGTATTTTAATTTGAAACTTAAATTTGTCATTAGTTATTTTTGACACGACTTTGTAAATATCTGATTCATGAGAAGAACCCTTTGATTCTATGTCATTGTACTTGTACACAGGGTGTTAAGGGACTTTAGACATTATTTGGAGTAGAAAATGTAAATTATATTTAAGTCTCTGGTGATATTTATGTTTTTTGTGGTTGTTAGGGTCGGGGTGCAAATTTATTTTTTTTACTTAAAAAATGTCTAGAATCACTGGTTTAAGTAGATCAAGTACTTTACTGATTTATTTTTGGGATATTAAGCCGTGTTATACTACCTTCTTATTTAGCCAACTTTTCGGACAGATGTGCAATTGATTACACCGATTAGACATGTGCCCTGATGATGGATATTGTAATGCTGTCCGAAACGTTGTCTAAAGAAGCAGGTAGCGCAACAAGGCCTACTATCCCAAAAATAAATCACTATAATACTTTTGACTGTGAAAATTTCAAAACATAAGTCAAGTAGGTCCGTTAACACTGTCTACATAATTTATGAAAATTAATGTATTAAATATATGGCTAGCAGCGTTTAATTGAATTTTCGTAGTTTTAATAACATTTTTGAGTTCCTTTATCAGGTTTATGACGTTTTGAGAAACGGCGACATTATAATAAAGTTATCGTCACAGACAGATTTTTTTTTTTACTTTCGAAGATTTGTGATTTCTTGTCAATAAAGTATTCTCCTTGTATTCTAAGTTTTCTGATCATAATATCAGAATAGATTTCAACAACACATTCACTTTAAAACGGAATATTTAATTTTTTTGCTCCTGTTTGCTATTTTTATCGTAACAAAAAACATCTTTTAGTAAATTTTTGTAATTTAGTTTTAAGTAAACCATTATTAGGTAAGCACAGCTCACGATACATGTCGGTTGTATTTAAACAATAAAAGTGTTTATAATTTTTAACTTAAGTAAATTATGTGGGATTTGATGATTTGGATTTTCATGTTCAGAAGCAGTGGCGGCTCGTGACTTTCGGGTGTTCTAGATAGCTAATATTACAAAAGTGACATTATTGATGTTGTTGTAGCTGAAAACTATTTTTTTTCGTAAATGTGATTTTTTGTATGCAGATTTTCAGGAAATTTCAGTTTGGCCGCACCGATTTCCTGAAAATGAAATTTACGAAAAAATATAAAAAATCGTTTTTAGCTACAACAACATCAATAATGCCATTTTTGTAATATTAGCACTCTACAACACCCGAAAGTCACTAGCCGCCACTTGACGCAGAAGTATTATCGCGATTTATTTTTGGATGATTATATCTCGTTGTTAGGCTAATGAAGGAATTTTGGTTTACTAGGCTAAAGGAAAAAATAAATCGCGATAAATAATAAAGATACATGGATCATCTACCGGATCTGCCCTGAGATGGACACTGCAACGCTGTCCGAAACGTCGGCTAAAGAAGGAGTTAGCGCAACATGGCAGAACACCCCAAAAACAAACAATAAAAATGCTTTTGGCCGTGAGAATCTAAAAACTTACAGTAAAGATACATGTTTTCTGTTGAAGGATTGAAGCTTTTGCTATTTCCGATGTTTCCATCTATTCCAACTTGTGGCCGTATAAAATTAGGAGAAAACCTTGTTTTCTACTTTGTATTTACCCATCCGTGACTCGTCCGTTTTTCCGGAAACTGTGAAGGCTTCGTCGCCGTTGTATTTACCGACGAGCTTCCGGCGGGAAAAGTGGCTTGTCCCTATCAGGAAAGTAGGGCCAGTAAATCCTATATAAAAACACTGAAGGCTGATGGATATTTCCAAGAACTGATCGCTTTTGTGGGCAAAGGAAATACACATTGGGTGGGAATGGTAGTTTTGTGATAAATGGATTCTTTTGGATCGTATTTGAAGAAAGCATTTACTCTGTGGCTTATCATTATTACAATTTAAAGACATTAACATGTTTGAAGCCTCTTTTTAATTATAGGATTGCTGGATGAGAATTATAATTATATAAAATTATTTTTTTAGTGTAAATATCATATTTTGAAATACACGAACATTGCGGGTTCGATCCTCTACCATTGCATAAGCCACATTTTCCATTAATAATGATGGGTGAAGTTTATAAAAAATTTATAACCCTGAAATATTGCTTTCTAAATTAAAAAAGTTTTTTTTAACAATTATAACAAAAATACTATTAATCCATCGTAATACCTTATCACAATTTTTTTATTTTTTTATTTTTATTTTTTTTTATTGTTGATACATTATTTTACAATATTTCATATTCTAATTCAGTAATGTTGGCCTCACTGGGTTGTTTACCCGTGCTGAGGCCCCCATTTTATAATATAAGAATTTATACATTTAAAAAAAAAAGAAAAACAACATTAAAATAAAGATAAATTTTAACTAAAAATAAAGATTAAAAATTAAAATATAATTATCACACTAAAAGAAAAATATTAAAAGAGAATGTAAATCGGCATTTATAATGATTTATGTGTTTGTGCGTGTTGCGTGTTTTATATATTTTTTTGTGTTGCGTGTATATGTTTTATTCTTTTATGTTATAGAATTTTGTTAATATTGTCTTTTTGTTCTTTAATCCATTTTTTTTATTTTGTGTTTGAATTTATTTTTATTTTCCTCAATTTTGTTTCAAGTGGAAGACTGTTGAATGCTTTAATAGCGTGGTATTTATGGTGTCTTTGTCCAAAGGTAGTGTTTACCGTCGGAGTTTTTATGTTTTAAATTTTGTAATTGAACGGTTCATATGCACGATTCTTGTAGTGGTGTACCTACGGCTTATTTGATGAATCAAAATCATCGTCGGATGGAATTACGATAGGCATAAACATAGATAATGCCAGCTATAGGGGACAGATAAGTTTTATTGATAAATGAATCCTTGTTAAAGGGAATTTTTCCTCATTAATGGAAAAATTCTATACCCGTACCCCAAATAGTTCATACAAAACATTTCGAAGACTTCAGACCAATAAATGGAGTACCAAAATATGAAAAACTACTAGAATACATAGTTAAATAACAGATGAGTAAATTTATTGAAAAAAATAACATTCTTGTAAAACAACAATCTGGATTAAGAAATAAATATTCCTGTGAAACTGCAATACATTATGTGATTTATTAATGAAAAACAGGTTTGGATCACAATAAAAGCACAATAGCAGTGTTCTTGGATTTTAAACGTGCTTTTGAAACGATAGACAGAGAAAAACTAATAGTAAAATTGAAGGACATAGGAATTCACGGCAATGAACTGAAGTGGTTTATTGATTACCTAAAAAACAGAAAACAGAGAACCAAAATTGGCGATGATATCTCTGAAGATTGAAGTAAACCTTGGGTTTCCTCAAGGATCTGTTTTGGTACTACTCAATTTTATTATATACATTAATAATATAGTGATGTGTCTAAAGAACTGTTCAATCAATCTTTTTGCAGATGACAAACTTCTATACAATAAAGCAAATAATATTGAAGATGAAATGTCAAAAATACAAAGTGAACTCTATGAAATATCTAAATGGTTAAGTATAAATAATTTGAAATTAAATGTAACTAAAAGCAAATTCACGGTGTTATGTAAAAAAAACTAAACAAACTTAATACTCTAAACATACGACAGTTGAAGAAGTAGAAGAAATTAAATACTTGGGCATTATAATAGATTTTAACTTAATAGCAACTTTGAAATCTTAACTAAAAAAATTGCAATAAAGTTAACTTCTTTAAGTAGGATAAAGGTAAAATTAGACATTAAAATAAGGAAATTGGTATACATATTACAGGAATGGAAATCACTCAGAACACAGGAATGAGGTTATAGAGCTGTAGCAGATATGTAGTTCGGTGGCAAAGTTGACATCGTATAACCCAAGCATAATTTTCCGCTTACTGCGGTATTTTCACAGTGTCAGGTTATTTATAACAAGGAAATGTTTTTCTTAAAAAAAAATCTATTTATCTAAATGTTCGTTCGTTCAAAATCTTAAATCTCCGAAAATCCGTCACCGATTGCTTTGATATTTTGGCACAACTTTTCATTCGAATACGTGTGCGTTTTTATATACATACATTATATGGATGTCACATGTGACGGGTAAAAACATCATTTTTATGAAAAAAAGCGCCATCTGTTGGACAAACATTTTTTTTGTAATTGACTGCGCCATCTGTTGGACGTAAAAGCAACACGCGCTATCGTTTCTCTATCTGCACAGACAGACTGAGTCACAGCAACAGTGTACAGCTATTACTAGGATAAAAACAATATCTTGCAAACTTCTATCTTCTAAGTGTGTGGCAACGTCTAGTCTATATTACCCTAGTATTAATATATAAGTTAAAAACTAAAATGTTACCAGATTATATGATGAAAAGTTATAGTATTAATAGTTCATGGCTATCATACGAGAATCTGCAATGATTTTAGGCTTCCTAACACAAATTTATCGGCGACTCAAAACAATATTGATTATAAAAGTTTTAAACCGTTAAAGGAACTCCCTATAAATGTTAAAGAAGCAAAAAGCAGCAACTTTTCGTTTGTTATGCCTCAATGTTGTAAAGTATATATATTATTACGTAGGTAATATAATATTATTATGGTAGTTTTAAAATAGTTATGTTCTAGATAATTTTAAAGCTAAATAAAATATACAAAAAAAAGAATTCCATGGATTTTACTTCAAATTTATTAAATCAATTAAACTTCCATTATAGATGAAAATTATAAACTAAATAGGGACTAAATGAGAATTTATTCTCGGAAATGTTTATTAATAATCAAAAGTTTGATCAAAGAATATGCCTAATATAAAATCCTAGATTTTATGAACGAAATGCTTAGATTCCCCGAAAAATTGCTTTTCACTGAATTATAATCAGTTTATCACTTTTATGAATTCAAATTTTCGACGCTTAAAATACTTTTTATTGAAAATCTACGTGTTTGCAAAGTATTTCTTGTTTTAGTTTGCTTCAGTGAATTTTGACGAATCCTTTGTGGCGCTGAATTTGTCTGTAAAACCACAAGAAAATCTGAGAAAGATTCCTTTAAGTTTAATTTGCGTCAGCCATCGAACTTTATTTCGGAATATGGAACATCGAAATCGAATTACGGATACAAAGTTTGTTATTCGAGTTATTTCACCACATAGATATTCCATCATTTCATATTTTTACGAACCTTTGCATTTTATAATAGAATTTGTTTGTCAATATACAAGTTAATGATTTTTTTTTGTTCCATCAATTTGCATGAATTATTAACTTAACTGGTAAGTTACGTAACTGCCATTATTTATGAATTAAAATTTCTTTTCTTAATGTCCTAATATTCATTAACAATCTTCACGATTCTAAATCCCAGAGTGGATGTGGCCTCCACAAATGTTTCATTCTTCGAATTCGATCTTCGAGGGGTACAATATGAGATTGATAGGCGTAACTGATTTTATACTGATTTTTCACGCTGATCAATCAACCTTATCATCTGACACACTACGCATTGCCAGTCCACGATAGTATTCCGTTCTTACGGAAACTTGCAACGGTTCGGTGTTTTTAAATTTTCGAGTAAATGTCTATTTTATTTCTGAAAATCCCAGTTGCACCTAAGGCCAAAATGTTGAATTTATCGTTAATCGATAATCATCAACGAACTTTGGCCTTTTATTTATTTTCGTGTCTGTTTGTATCTCTGGTTAAATAAACTCTACAACTCGGATTTTCTTTGATATTAAGTTTCGTTTTCAAAATTGGAACTGATTTTAATAAATCGATAAAATTAACTACCTGTAATGTACTATTTGAACAGAGAATTATTTTAATTGTCTTTGACAATCTTTAGAATTTCTAGGAAAATGTTTTGGTTTATTGTCCTGTCCTCCTTCACACTAGGATAATGGGTCCGAAGCTGGGACAGTACAATACTGTCCTGTCCTTGTGTGAACTAGGCGTTAGCTGTGTGATGCCTTATTTATTTGGTGTTTGTGATGTAAAGTAAACTACACTCTTGATAAGATTGTAACCTTTTCGCGTTTAGAGGCAATGCATGTGTATTAGTGAAACTTCATTTATCATATACGAAAACGAAATACAGGTATGGGGATAGCCGGCGATGGATCACATATGTGTGACAGCTGCTTGTACAGGTTAAAAGTTAACAAACATCAGTTAGCAGTAGAATAGAGAAATGATTTTACCAGTCGCATCATTTTGGGTAACCTCTTCCGGATCTCTCTGAAGACAATTCAAATATTTGGAGTGAGAAGAAACACAATTCCTCCTCTGAAACTCTCAAGAATTACGCAACATATTAAACAGTCAATAAATGTTCATAATTGAATAACTACAAAAACCATATTCTAGAACAATAAATGTTACAAGTGGTTTAGATTTGGAGGCCTAAAAATACAAATAGCACGAGGATATCAGATTAAGAACTTTTTTTAACCCTTTAGGTGTGTGAATTGACTATTTTTTTCATAATTTCCATAAGGGTACGTATACATTTGCGAACCGAAACGCGAATCGTACCACGAATTACGCTATTACGGCGTTTCGCGCCGTTTTCGGTTGCTTCGTTTCTTTCCCATAAGTTGAGGTTCAGTTGGGCAGTTCGGCTCGCGAAAAATAAAGTAGGAATAAATATAAATTTTTTATGACGTTTATTTTATTTGCTAAATTTAAAAAAAAAAGTTTTATTTTTGATATAACTTAATGCGTAAAACCTGAAATAACCTAAAAATTATTGAACAATTGACAATTCAAAAAGTCAATAGATATCAAATAAATTAGAATTATGATACCCCGTGATTTTTCATGCGTTCGGGCCCTTGTTGATAATAAAAACAAGCAAAAATGGTTGTAAATGTAATTTTATGAATAAGTATTGCATGACTGAAATTCTCAACCCAAATTCAAAACCCCCGGCTACTAAATTAATTAAAAATTATGAACATTTCAAGCATTGGCATTGAAGTTAATAAAAGATCTCCTATTACTTAGCCGTCGTTCCACGTACTTTGCAGAGAGTTCTCATATTGTCATGTCAAGGGAAGGTTACATTATTCTTGCATTCATTATTCTATTGCTCACGAGATCCCAGTGAAGATATCATTATCTCTATTTGTTACAGAAAAGGGACTTAATAAATCACCTATTATTATTATTATTATTATTTATTCACCATTTCTGGGGCGATGTAGTCGCATGTAAAATAAATTATTTTCATATTCACGTAATAGTTTTTTTTTCTTTTTTCGAAGTTACGTGTTTACCAGCAAACCCATCAAATAAAAATCTTTCATCGCTGGTGTTTATGTATGTACGTGCTTAGTAAATAATATAGTTACCTGGCTACTGGCTAATGGGCGAGGGTATACAGTACCTTCCCGAATTAACTCCAAAGTAAAACTAGAGTTCCCTTTGATCACTGTCTCTCATCGCGTCAAATCTGTTTATGAATTCCGTACGGTAATTCCGTTCAAACATTACCCAACTTGCGAGAAGTTTGCTATCAGAGCAGGATCTCGACATCAAGACGTGGCTCAATGGTGGGCCAACTTTCATACAGGCAGGCTTCTATAAAGCCGGGTCTCCTATGCGACATAATATTTTTAAAGCGAAGCTTAGTGCTAAATCCCTATTTTGGTTAATCTTTATAACGAATCGATGTACATTATTAATACCAAAAAAATTACTTTAGATAAATCGAAGGTTTTCCTATAGTTTCTCTTGAGTAGAATTGAAATAAAAAAATAAATTACCCAATAAAAGATATAAATGTAAACTACTAAAAAATATATTTTTTTAATTGAAATGTATGAACGCTTAAAGTTAACAACTTTTAAAAAATACAGTTAGCTAAGATTATATGTGACAGTTTCACTTGATTAACTTTTTTGCTTTCTTATAAAATTATTTTCAAAATTAATAAAAAACAGTTTTGTGCTAGGAATCGAACGTTTCTAGACTTCGTTTGTCAAGCGATTTTAATGCCTATTACCTACAATATAAGGTATACCAAAAATATACACATTTTTGGCTTGTAGCTTCCTCTTAAAACTTTGAACATGTATATAGAACATACATAGTAAAAATTTGCTTTCCGAGGCCGATGGAAACAAAAAACAAGTGAGTATCATGTTTCAATGTTTGCGCTAAAAATTAACTGAGACATTTTGTCGCAAGAGACCCGGCTTAAGCCATATATCGCAGGGCTTATATTAGAAATTATGCCTATTCAAATGGTCTTATTTGGTAAATGTGGTCGCCATTATTGATTCGTCTAGGTAACTTCAGTGACCTTGGTCCATTGAAGTCTGCTTGCACAGCCTCCTATGATATCGCTTTAATTTTTTACACTTAGCCTAGTATCATATTTTAGTTTACGTTAATTAAGTACTTAGTTTTATATTTCTTAAAAAAATATTAATAATTAGTCTGTATTTTTGTTACCCTCTTCTATACATTATATTATTAAGACTATTTATTCCTTAAATAAATAAATTGTATAAATATGTTGTAGGTATCCAATTTAAATCAATTCAGTTTATTATTTTGTCGTTGGGAGAATTAGTGTTTCTCCGTGTTTTCTATTATTTTTAAATGGTGCAGTATTATTTAGAACATTATCTTTGTAAATCTATAATGTTGAGTATTTTGATAACAACAGTGAAAATCTCATTATTAATTTATATTTTTAAATGCTAGTTCGTTGCTCAATAAATAGTAAACAAAAAAATTGCCACCATGTCAGGTATACTTAGTGAAGATCTTCCAAGAAAATGTGTTTAAATTTAAGAAAGGGGTAGCAAAATATGTGAAGTGATTTAATTTTTATAATTTGTTAAGTTATATACTGTAGTTGGTAACTTCGATTACTTCTGTATATAACTAATAAATAGCTAACATAAACATAACATATTTAAATAAAATAAGTTATATTTTGATTTATTTATATAACTACTTTCAAAAGTATAACATCTATAATTTATGTAACCATTATACGTATTTTCTATTATCAGTTTTATAAATAAGGGGATCGAAGATTTAATAAAAAAAAACCCGCCTACAGTTGGTTACCTACGTGGAACAGCGTAAGATAGTTCCCTAGACCGGTGCAATCCCGTTTTTTTTACTTATCTTACGATGTAGACATAATGAGAACATGATTACGAATGTGAAAATATCAATGATAATATGCACATAGTTTGGATAGGAATACCTGTAGTTAAAGCTAAATGATAACATCTACATATTTATTAACATCTTTGCGCTCAGAGAACCGAGTAACCGAGTCAGTCAGGTATTATTTGCGGCCGTACCTAGCAGTTTAGAATAAGGTCTCACACGGAGCAATGTTTGCGCTGCTACGTTGCCGCGGCGAGTGCTATTGGAACTGTGAGTACGTAATAGCGAGTGAAATGCCCTACTGTCTACACTGGTAACAACTTGAGAGAGCGACTAGCGGACGGAGAAAAATGAGTATTGCTAATTTATTACAATTCTCTTCGAATTTTCGGTAATCCGGTTAAAAATGGGATTGCAGACTATTTCCTGATGCTGAATATGTGTGGTAAAACCATGTATGATCGTGTGAGGAATGTGGAGATCCGCAAAGAGTGCAAGGCTGATGTAAGCGTAATGAGTAAGATCAAGAAAGGGACGCTTAGATGGTTTGGGAATGTAGAGCGAATGAGCGAAGAAAGGAGTGTAAGGAGAATTTACGATGCAAATGTGAATGGTAGCAGAAGTCGGGGACGCCCGAGGAAGACTTGGCACGACCAAGTGAATCAGAAACTTGAGTCGGGCCATGTCAAGAGTCAGAACAATAGAAGAGTATGTATGAGACGATGTATGAATGTGAATGAGGCAAGGAGTGTATGCCAAGACCGAGTTGTTTGGAGATCCGTTCTCTCTGCCTACCCCTGCGGGGAAACGGCGTGATGGTTAGTTAGTTAATTAGTTAGTCAGTCCTGATGCTGAACTTTTAGTAAATTCTATATCGGAACACGTGTTCATGAACCTGCATATGCCTTGATAATATTCAATGACGAAATGTGGAAATATTAGGATTTTTATGAACACGTGTTCCGACATCGTGATAATGCATTCGTATTTTACGAAAAGTTAATAAGGAAACCAATCGATTCATTCTTTAATGGCCTGCAATCCCGTTTTTAACCGGATTACGAATGATTTGAAGAGATTCTTAATAACAGTAACATTTTTTCCGTGCGAATTGAGATGTTAGACGAAGCGACAGCGATCCTTAGCGATTTAGTTACGTGAGTATCCAATCTAATCGCCTCTACATTTAATAGCTGCTAGTTGAGATAGACATTCGTAGACCTTATAACACGAAGCAGTTGTAATTGCAGGGGGGTGCTGGAGTCGTTATTTCTGTCGCGGCTAATGAAGCAAGTGGCATTACAGCGAGGTATGAGCGGAGATTTTCCCCGGAGATTTGCCGCGGAAGTGCATACAATCTCTTACACCACGCCCAGGAGTTTTCCTTACAAGCCACGTTATGTCTATTGTTCGAACTTACTCGATTCTGCATAAGTTGTTTCAGTTATTTTTACTGTTCTTTTTTTATTCGTCTAGTTTGTAATACAAAGTGATTTTACGTTTTTTGTAACGAAAACTACTGATAACGAAAAAAAACATGCTTTATTAGACAAATGTATGACGGTGACGTTATTGTCACCTCACCTTTTTGTCGTTTCATTTAAAAATAAGTATTTAAAAAAATCGCTAATTTTTTAATTTAATTTTTTTTTCAAATTGCGGTCGGGACCTTTAGTTTTTTTTTTATATATGTGTACATTTGAAATCTTCTGAAGTTAACTTCTAGATATGAAGAATATAAAGCTTGGTGTTTTCTCTTTCTAAACCGTTATTTTCCACTGAATGCATGCATCTTATAATTTCTCCCTTTGTCCTAGAAACCGGTCATTAATGCCAATTTCCCATGATATTACTTCTTTTAATTAACCTACAAAGCCTTCAGGCAATTTTGATAACTATACAGGGTGCAACAAAACAGACCGTGCAGTTTTGAAGGGTCAATACATCCCGTGTGATGGGGGTAGGGAGGGTGCTTTGTGTCGGGAGGGTCGTGCCGTTTTCAGTCATTACCATAGTTTGGTCCGTACAACAACGGGGCTTTGCCGTTTACACGTCTCTTGAAAATGGCCGTTCTTTCGTCGCCACCCAGTGGGCCTTACAGCCTCACTTCAATATTGCGGGCTCATTTGATTTAGTCATTTACGATTAATTCCTTTGAAGCTACCTGGAAGAACTCAAGGATCTAATTCGGGAAGAAATCGCCGCTATACCCGTAGATATGTGTCGTAAAAAGCGGCCGAAAACTACAGAAATCGTTTACATCAATGCTTCGCTGCTAGAGGTCACCATCTTCCTGATGTCATCTCCAAGACTTGATGCATAAAACGGCATGATGCAGCGAATAAAATAAAATAAACCTTACTTCTCTAAGTTAGGCCGTTTTTTTTGTCTATTTTGTTGCATCCTGTACTTCACCCGTGTAGTTTCCGGTTTCTAGCCAGCACTGATGTCAATAGGGAATTCTCTTCACACCAAAAAATCACTTATTATTAATTATTCACATGTAGAAACACTTCAGACACAAGAATACATAGTTTTTATAATTTTCAAAAATCATTTATTAAAGTTATAATGACTTTAAAAACAGGCGCGAACGAAATATTTCAATGCAGCTAAAAACGCCCGGTGATTGATCAAGCGTTCAAGGGTGAACGATGACGTCACTGTTGACCGGCCCGAGTAGATCCTGCAAACCGATGGCGGCGGCGGCGGCAAAGGTGTGACGTAGCACTTGTGACGTAGCGGTCAAAATGGCGCATGACCGTTTTCAGAGCCGAAATAGCACGCAATTTTTAAAACAACTACAAAAAATTGAAAATGCATTTAAAAAAAAAGAAAAAAAAGAGGCACATAATAAAATAATTATCTTTATTGAAATAAATTATTTACAAAATGCACGAGAATTCCCTATTACTACCAAGTGCGAAAGTTTACTTCGGTTTTATTGTAATCGAGTTTGCTTTCACTATGAATGTCGCGGCAGCTTTCTGTCAGGTAATTTAAAACGTTCTGTGTGTCGACGGCTTTTCAACAATCTTTGTATAATATATTTTTTTTCTTTTTGAGTCACCTCGTTATTTATTCTATGCGTAGAATGTTGCGTGCTAAGGTCACCCTGAAATTGTATTTGTAGATTTGTGCCTTTTAAGGCACAAATTATTATTTGTATTGTATAGTTTTTTCATACCACTTTCTTCCTTTTATGTAATATAATGTAAAAACTTTTTTTTTAATATTGCCATCTATGCCGTGTTTTTAATGAACGCTTCAGCAATAAATTGAAATCTAAAAAATTATATTTTTCTTATCATGACCAAAAAAATCTATTAAATCCTTAATGGAGGAAAGCTTTCATAAACAGAAATATCAACAACTTTAATTGAATAGTCCCTCAGGGTTAATATATTATGATAATTTTTAAATGCAAATTCAATTAACTGTTGAACATGAATAATGATAAGAAAACACAACACATTTGTGAAAAGTCACCTTTATCTAGTAATAATTTGCGTATTTGAAAAAAAAAATCGTCGCAAAGCCCAATAATAATACATTTTAGGTCTACTATAATTTTATTGTTTTTTATAAAAACAAAAAAATATGTTTGCTTCATCTTTCAAAGTATCTATTTCCACCAAAAAATTCTAAAAAATATTTTATAAATAAAGCACCTATGTACCGTTGATAATATGTGTAAATTATTTTAAAGATTTACTTTAAAACTTTCGAAAAAAAAAAGCAAAATTTTTGACAAGGAATAGCCATAAGAATATAATGAAAGTTATTTTTCGTGTAACTGGGGACCTTCTCGTGTACATTGAAATAAGATAATGACTATTTTGCATGACATACACCTACCTAGTTATTTCACTTTTAATGTATCATTTTCTATTACACATGTTGCAGGTAAATGTACAGATTCTTAAAAATCTGATTTGATTTTTTCTGATGATTTGCGTTGGTACCTTTCTTTTCATTTAATAGCTTTATTTATCACCTATTCAAAATATAACATATCTAAAACCAGACGATATAGGTATAGATTTCTATGACTCCGTTAAGCTCTTTGAATCTGTCGTGGGTTCCAAACCCACAGAGAGAAAGTATTTTGAGACGTGAACTAAATTTGAATAAGTGTGTAATCTCGTTCCAGTGTCGAAGATACTCTCTATATCGTGACATTGAACGTCCACCATCGGTTACAAGATAGAAATAGAAATACTTTTCCCTTCCACCTCTATATTCAGCCTCAAAAGATTACCTAAATCCTCAATTCAATTATCCTATACTAGCTATACCCCGCCACGCTCTGCTGTGGCTTAGTCTATCTGTGCAGATAGAGAAACAATAGCGCATGTTGCTATTATGTTCAAAATATGTCGCTGACTTAAAAAAAAGATGTATATGATGTATTAAAAAAACACACGCTTATTTGATTGCAACGTTGCGGACTGTTGAATGTTGGGACTGTGATGCGCTATCACCATTGACCAACTTAATATACCGATGGCTACCACATAAATAAATACTTAGGACGGGTTGTTTCAGAGAACTTGAACAATTCTTCAAATTTCAAAGTTAATTTTCAAGTTCTGTGAAAGATATTTTTAAGTTCTGTTTTATTTCAGTTCGGTCAAGCAACTAGCCTATAATGCAGTGGTTCTTGACCTTTTTGGAGGTACCGAACCCCACCAGTTACATGTGCGCATTCACCGAACCCCTCCTAATTTGAAAAATAAAATTAGATTCTTACAAATTCAAAACATGGTATATATTTATATATAGGTGTACAAAATAAAAAACAAAGATCAAAACCTTAAATTTTAATGGTTAAATCAAAACATGAAACATATTAATTATTATTTACTTTAAATCAGTGTGACTTCTGCTGTTGCCTTTCAGAAACCAATTCAGAAATTCGCGGCTTTACCTTGGCAAGTGCCACTCTCATGTCATTTTCACAACAAAGTCTATTCCTCTTCTTCGTTTTTATATCCAGCATCTTCGAAAAGGATTGCTCGCAAAGATATGTTGTAACGAACGGTATAAAAAACTCCAGAGCTTTCTTAGCAGTAACAGGGTATCTTTCCATTTGTTGGCACCAAAACGTTGAGAGCGATGTTGTTCTGAAGAGTTGCTGTTGAACCTGGCTCTGCTGAATTTTAATGATTTCATCAAATATAAGTCGGGGGTCTTGGCCTCCACCGAACCCCCGAGACTGACTCACCGAACCCCTGGGGTTCGATCGAACCCAGGTTAAGAACCACTGCTATAATGATATAGTAACAGAATTTGAATAGGACTTTCACAGAACCCGTAAATGAAAGTTGAAATTTGATGAATTGTTCAAATTCTCCGAAACAACCTGTCCAAAGTTTTCGCATGTCCCCGTTTGTTTTTTGTGTCGTAAAAAATATTATTTTTCCATTAAATTGAGCACGTTTTAAATTAAAAGTGTTCGACCGTAATATTATTTGATCGCGCCAATTTATTTTTGTGCGGGAAGATGAAGAAAGACCTCTTTGCATCGTAATGATAAAATCGATATTGTTTTATAAATTTTGCGTGAAAGCAGAATATTAATGATTAAAATGTTAGATTGTTTCCCAGAATCTAATTAAATGATCATTGTCAGAAAGTACTCACCGAATATTGAATTGTATGTTTAGCTACAAGCTTAATTTTTTTTAAATTTGGTGATTTACGTAAAGTGTTTACTGGACAAACTTTATGGTGAAAAACTGTGAAAAATGTCATTCAGTGTTAAAAAAGAGCGACATATTAATTTATCCTAATGAATATTAATTTATTTATACATTTTTCCACGGTCGATCACACACTCTGAATATCGCTTTCAGTATCTAGGTGTTATGGTTTGTGAAGTGGTCAGATCTAAAGAGTCACCTAATTTCCAACTTTTCAGTTTTTTTCCCTCCCATAAAATGTCCTTTAACCCATAACTTACTGCAACCGGGATGGGTTGACGAAGTCCAACAAACTCACTGCAATTTGTGTTGTAATTTATGTATGATACCCACCTTTAGATTAGTTAATAAAAGATAGATTTAAAAATATGTTAACATTTATTTGAAAAATAACAATAAATCCCTTTTTTATAACAATAAAAAATTTTTGTCTTAAAATTTATCTAGGGAATTGCGGAAGTTCCCGGCGTTGCTAGGGCTTTTCACGAAACTAGTTTTTCGAAAACAGACTTAGACTATGACATTATAGTATTTTTTTCGGGTATTATGCCGTGTTACGCTACCACTTTCTTTAGCCAATGTTTTCACATCTGCCCTTATGATGGTCACTGTAATGCTGTAGGTATCGTTGGCTAACGTAACACGGCATAATACCCTATAAATAAACCACTACAATAATTTTTGCCGTGAAAATCTCAAATCACATCTTAGACAGTGACCTTCCTTTTGTTTTGAAGGTCAATTGCGCCAAATTTCGTCAATCTCGGAATAAAACAATAGATTTGTATAAAAATCAAATAACCTTCTTTATATAAATAGATTTGGGCGAGTGTGTTCTTCGATCCACTTGCGTGGTCTGGCATCACTGATATAGGGAATTTCAAATTATGTGTGTAGGTACTAGCGCGGATCCGTGAAAAATCACGACATCTATCAGCGTCTTTCAAACATTTAAACAAAAGAAATGCACATTTAAAATACAGAATTACCTATTGATAAAATCATTTTGGTTTTATCAAAATATTTATAATAAAATTTTTATTATATTTATAATCTACTTCATCGCTTATCTGATGTGATTTATACTTATCAATTCCAATTTCAAAAATTAAAAATTCGTTGAAATTCAATAATTTTTGGCATTTTAGCTAGGGTTTTACATTAGGAGGCCGTACGAAAAATATTTCCCCCCAGGGCCTGTGTACTCTTTGGGGATGCTCTATGGAGGGTATTTTTAAGAAAAATGTGGATGGGAAGTTCTGGTAAGAAAAAGGTACAAGTGTTGAGTAGAAATCTGTGGGTCAGTGTGTCCAGGAGTGACGGACCTGTGAGTCCATACCTCCCACTGGGGTGCGAGGCGTTATTCCGAGAGAGTCCTGCGGGTGAGGTCAAAGGGTCTCTGTCAATCAGTCTATCGTAATCTGGCCTTCCACTCAGCTGGTGGGCAGAGAATTTTGCCTCAAAGACCCGGAAAAACATCACCCCTTGGGGACCCCTGCTAAATTACCAAACGTATTAAAACACTCGAGGTGACCTATGGCAGAAGTGTAGGTTATTTAAAAAATGGTTACCGGGTTGGCGGTACCCATACCTACCACCCACATTGCGCATTACGCTGGAATATAATTTAAAAACAAGCATGCACCGACAGCCGAAATTATTATGTTTAATGTTTATGACATAAGGAAGTTTCCCTTGTTCTAGTTGCAGCAGAATCTCCTTTCGGCAGTAATTATTGTGATCGCCATAGATAACTTACATGCAACTCCTCTTTGTGATTTCATTATTATTTTATTGCATAATAAGCCTTCATCGGTCGCCTCTACGGGAGACATCCTGCAGTACAACCTCTTACCCAGCGCAAGGGTAATCAATTTGAGAAGTGAGTTAGTTAAGAGCTTCATAGGTGCACTCATAGAGGGCAGTGCAAAGAGCTTGCTTGGAAGTCCGTAAGATGGCAGCTAGTAGCCAGTAGCCGCCAGGGCCAGTGAGAATGCTCCCAGACAAACTTACTGTTCCCAGATCTCAATTAGTCAGCTTCTAGTTAGGTGTCGACTATCGAATCACCATTGTTATACGCGAAGTAATAATATATCCCTGATTTATCACAAAGAACAATTTTTTTATAATCTCCCTCCACGACGAGTTGGAGAAATGTTTTTGGGACCATAACAATCTTCTCAGTCGTGACTTGTGCACGTTCTGTGTACAGTCTGCTTTGATATTAATCATGCTTTGACCCCTACGGCATAAACAATATACAATAATAACGTTTCGGTTCCGTTTTAAGATGGTTGCAGTATTGGATACTACATTTTTATACCACCAAAGTTCGCGTGAACGTGGTTACTACTACGTGCTAACAAATCGGAATATTATGGTACCTACCGGCCCGAAGAAAAAATAATTGTCCTTGAGATAGTGACATTTCTTTGGATAATTTATATAATTCCTTGTAAACAAATCTATACTATGTATGTATATGTATGTGTCGCGACCATGGTTGTAGCGACATATATTTCATCCCATAATACGTTCGTTACATGTGTACAGTGTGCATTCATGGATCAGCTTGGTTTAATTGCATCTCAAACAATGCCGGCCAAATTAGCGCCCGCCCTACGCGGGATCGAATTGGGTCACAGACAAAACTATTTTATCATCAAAATTCATTTTATTTATTTCTCTGCATACTTCAAATTTTATGTCTCTTTTAAGATCCATTGTAATTTTTTTTGTATATGTCTCAACATATCAAAACTTTTTTTAACAGTTGCGTTTAAGAGCAACATACATTTTTATCTATTTGTACACGCCCAGTTAGGGCTTTTACATATGATATAATTAAAAATACATTTAATTTAATCAGAGAGTAAAAGAGATATAGCAATTAAAATATGTACCAAGTATGAAATATTAATTTAAAAGCAACAAACAGAGTAAACTATAGGATGCAAATTCCTATAAATTTAGATACATTGAAAATTTTAAAAACATTAAAAAGCTATCAAGAAAGACATAGAGATTTAATAACAATGTTTTTATAGGCTAATAGATATTCAGTACCGTTGGTGTTCATGTGATATTTATTCCCTGCACTGTGCAGTCGGTTCATCACTGAATTTATTTCTGCTTAGGTATCTGCAATGTTACAATGGTAAGGTACCTTCTGACGAACCGTTCTACTAGGCACATGAAAGTCAATCAGCCTAAGGAGTTCAGGGGAGTCAAAACATGTTATTAACAATTTTATAAAGAAAAAATAGATCAGAACATATTCTTCTTTCTTTTAATGTGGCAAGGCCCATGACTTTCAACAGTGTTAATGATTTCAATAGGAATTCGTAATCTATAATAATTTATGTTTCGTAAAAATTTATGTTGGATTCGCTCTATAGATTTTTTATGAATATTGTAAAATGGATTCCCAATGGTTGAGTTGAATTCTAAATGGCTTTTGACAATGGATGAATACAATATTTTTAAAATTTTTAAATTTTTGAAATCTTTTGAAGTTCTTTATGAAACCCAACATTTGCATCGCTTTAGTGGTAGTTATATTGTTAATGTGGGAGATAAATGTTAATACTACCTATGTCTTCCACACAGAGGAGAGATAAATCTACGTAGGTTCTATGGTAGATTATGAACGAGCCGTACAATTGAGATAGCTCATTTTTATGAGCTATGTTCATACGACTCCCGATAAACCGTACCACTGCTTAATTGAACGGTGACTCTTTTTTATCGCGTATTTTAAGCGTATAGTCAAACCGCTTGTTTACATCAATATTATTCAGTTACAATACGTTCTGCACATTAACATTTTCATAAATTTCAAGTGTTTATTTGCAATATTTTATTTGGGATTCAATATTTGAATTTCAATTTCTCATTAATGATTTTATATTTTGATTTATTTTTGAACTATTATGCCGATTTCCGCTTCCTCCTTCCTTAGGAAATTTTTCAGACAACGTTACAGTGTCCATTATCGGGGCGGATAACGCCGTGAGAAACGTTAGCTAAAGAAGGAGGAATCACGACAATACTTTTGACCAAGAAAATCTAAAATCTCAGTTTTGTACAATGGCAGAGAGAAACTTATTGTTCCAGGGGAACGATGATTGGCCTTGTTTGTGCCTAGGAGTCAAAATGTATAATAAAGTTGGGCAATATCTGTGTATATTTGATGTTGTATGTATATTGTAAATTTCTCACCACTTTTACTTATTTTATTTATTTTTTCATCCCCTAGTTCTGTCCCGCATCCGGCCGCTAGGGGGCGCCCCAGCAGCCTACGTGTGCCGCCACTACACATGCGCACTGCCCGTCACGGATGCTTCGAAGCTGGAGGCTCTGCTGGACGGAAAGATGTAAGCTGGAACCGTTGAAGACCACTTTCTGGAACCGGAGAAGACCGTTAAATGGAACCGGAGATGATTCATTTTTCTTTATTGTGAAATCGAATCGACTTTATTAGGTTATACAAAAAAGTGATCCTTACAATTGGAACAAACCTTTTTTTGCTTGAGGCTTTACTGGACGGAAAGATGTAAGCTGGAACCGTAGGAGAACATTTTCCGGAAACAAATATGATTAATTTTTCTTTGTTATGAAATCGAATTTGACACTTTTTAAGCATTGAAAAAAAAAGATCTTTCAATTGGAACGATTTTTTTTTTATCCAGAAAAGTTTTTTTTCAATGGAATATATTTTCTGCTTTCTGGAACTTGAAATGAACTACAGCTCTAACAAATCATAACCGAGCGATTTTTTTTCACAGAGCGTTTGCTCAATGATAATAGTTCTAAATATTAAACCAACGGTCAAATTTTGAATATTACTTATTTTGATTATTTGGAATTTTGATCTAGGAAAGCAAAAAAAACAATATTTTTTACTGTTCATTTTAAGTTGTCTGTGAGGTCGACTCGTTAACTCCTACACTGACGTCACTTTTACAGTATACTTATCGCTCAGCAAAGGTATGTTCATGTGGATAAACAGACTTAAGTGTACCTAACGCTTATAACGAAAATTATAAGCGTTAGGTACAGTGAAGTTTGAGCACGATTTTGACTCAGTTGATTGGTGAAAGTTAACTTCTCTTTTTCTGGCAACGAAGATATCTCTTTTATTTTAAATTTTCTCAAAGGCCTTACATGCCTCCCTGCAATCGGAGGCAATATCGGGGAAGTGGTAGGGAGCACCATAGATCACCGCGTGAAGAGACAAATCGGCCCTAACTCCGAAATTTGGATTGGGGACCCCACGATATCAAGTTGGCTAGATAGCGCCAAAGCCATTCATATTTTCTGGTGTTTGGAAAGAGTTAACGCCATCTCGTTCGACGAGCGCTTTGCTGCACGATCAGTCGCACACTGCGGCAGGGGCGGGTGTGTAGAGAAGAAGCTAATTTTACCCACATCACCACTCTTCCTAAATCGCCCCCGATTGCAGGGAGATGTGTAAGATGTTTAAACTGTTTTGTTCTTATTAATTTATTGTGAGTTTGACGAAACAAGAGGTAGATTAATTTTAATGAGGTCATCAAATTTTATCATTATTTTTTTGTGTTTGAAATATTTTAGTTACCATTATTATAGTTTTAAAACATAAAGAATCTAACATTACAGTTATCTGATTTTACTTAATCATATATTTTTATAGTAGATATTCATATTTCTTTTATACATACTCGTGAAAATAAATTTTATCAAATAAATAAATCATCTTCTACAATTTAAATGTCTCAACTAATAATTTGTGAGTATAGTGTGTTTTAGTAATTTGTGAAAGAATATACAATAATTAGATTGTCAATGGAAATATAATAAATAAGTGCAATTAAATTTACGAGGACTAAATACATAATATTAGCTTTAATTAAAAATTTGCTGTGTTTAATGTATCTGAAGGTATACGATTTATTATTAATATTATTCTTATGAAAGTATACGTTTATTTTATTTTGTTCATATAAAATTTTAATTTTACACGCTATTCTCGAAGTTAAATAAAACGTATCTAATGAAATGCAAAGCTCTTGCCATGAAAGTTTTTCCCAACCGTTTCACGATTTTTAAATGAATTTTATAAGCCTTCGCACGGACTAACCACTGAGAAGTTTTTTTAAAGCTTTCAGTGAATATTTTAATAAACATGTGCCAAAGTTTTACTCTCTCTTTCAAATGGTATGTTTAATTTTTTTAGTTTCCAAGGCTTTCATTGTTTTATTAATTGATATAGGAATAGCATTTTATTATTTATTTTTATTGGTTGGTTTTAACTCACAAATCTCACCACATTTAGGTTAAACGTAAAGTACATTATAATCTAAGCGTTCATTCTTTTAATTATTTTATTAATATACCTACACCTTTTGCAATTTACTTTAAATATTAAGACAAATTGTTTGTTTGCGCCCGTACAATGTACATGCGCAATAAATAAATGGTTTTGTCCACATAAAAACTCGATTCTTCCAAGAAAGGTATACAAATACAATATTGTGTCGGTGATTTAATCCAATCTTGTATTTGTATGCCTTTCTTGAAGAAAAAAATAGTTTTTATATGGAAAAAACCATTCATTCAAATTCATATTACGTATGTACTGGTACATTTTTTACCTTGAACCCAAAAATGCTTTTATTTTGAACTCATATAATTTTAAATAACTTGCGAACTTTGCACTTGATTTTCTCTTAACATTCTTATTATTAAATTCTTGGTTGAAATTAAATAATTGATAAATATTGGTTTTTGCTAAAACAAAAATTGACGAAAAAACATATTTTTTTAACTTGTCAGTTTGAAATAATGAGCTTTTGGGGCCACATGCTAGAGTTTGTTAAGTACTTTGGGCTACTGGGTTAACTATGTATATGGGTTATATTTACAAGGCAAAAGTCAAGTATCTGATAAATGAGGATCGTGAAAAGTGAAAAACCATTAATAATTGTTTAAGTAGTAAAATATAATGTAGTTATTTTTGTATGGAGTCAGTCATATTTATTTTGAATGTATCGTTCTAAATGTCAATAAATTATTCCCTTCTATTCTAATCTTAAAAATGTAAAATAAATACATGTTATGGCATTAATTGTAAAATTAAAATTTATTAAATTTTTTCATCACATCGAAAGTGATGTTCACAAAGTTATTGGTATTCAATACAAATCTTTTATCACAAAGTTAATAAATAACTAAGTACTTCTTGCACTCATGAAGACGAGTTGACCAACTGTTAAAGTAGTCACGAATTGCCAATTCTGCGTTTATCGTAAAATTGTCAGTAACTTAAACACAGTTTTATTGAACTTATTTTGAAAAATACGTCGTCATAGCTGTTTGAATCAAAAAATATACATCACATTTTTTAATACTTTGTAAATTAATTTAAATTCTTTGAATCACACCACTCTTTGAATAATTATCCCCGAATATTCACACTTCGTCACGTTTGCAATATTGACAGACCATTAACGGTTCATCACTGAGTATACAGTGTGCGGGCGTAGGACAGTTTGTGGGACATCACTTTCCAAACCAAATGAGGCATGACCAGCAATCTACATATTACCGGATTAACCGGGATAAATGTATTTACAATCTGTTGAGTGGATTCAACACGGAATGTCACAAATCTCTGAACTAATATTTTAATTATTTATTTATAATATTTTTTTTATCAAATAAATAGAATTTAACACAAATAATCAATTATAAAAACCATTTAAAAATATCGTAACCTGTTAAAGATGTTTGCAATTAAATCTATCCTTTTGAAATGTTTATAGTTTTTTAAAGTTGTTTATAAAATAAGTGCAAATTTAAATGAACAACACTGACTTTTTATTTGTTGAAAGAGCACTACTGCTTTTTTCCTAACAGATTTTTGATTTAATAAATGAATTTTACCATTTTATATTATTATTTTATTTATGGACCTTTATTACTATTCACAATCCATAATAATTTCATATATTTTTAATTTTTTTTAGTCCTAACCTTCTAGAACCAGTGATACTATGGCATCCCCAATTGTGGTAAGTACTGAGGCTGGTGTAGTGGGGAGGGGAAGGAGAAGGGGAAAAGGAAGGTTGGGGAGAATCTACCTAGAGTTTCGAATTTGGTCATCAAACATGGCTAGACATATCCAGCCATGCCACTATTCTGGATGGTGGTATTACACCAGGGCAATACTGGAAGTATCTGCCACTATGAAATGCGTCGCAAATATACTATGATTAATAGTTTTTTTATTTTAAGTTTTTTAGGTTTTTTCCAGCGTACCGTTTTATAACATATAAACCTCTCTCACGTTTGCGTGCATTCACTTGTACATACATACACTTTACTTATCCGTGACGTCCTCTGTGTTCAAGGGGTAAGGCTCTCGACTATCAATCCAAAGGTCGCGGGTTCAAATCTCATCGTGAGCATGTTCCAGAGCGGAAGATACTCTCATCATCGTCCTAGTGTAAAACCACCATTCAGAATTTAAAAGTTGCTTGAAATGGCTTTAACCGTGTTTGGTGACCAGACCCGAATAGCCAGATACTACACCACCTTCCTCCTTCCCATCTCCACTACCTTTAGTCTCACAACATACCCCGATTGGAGATGCCATAGTCTCAGACGGTTCGGGAGCAGTTGGGACTCTTGTGCGGTATTCACATAAAAAAGTATAATAATTAAAAAAATAATCCTTATAATTTTTATGAAGCAAAAAGCATCCCCCTTTTTGCCTTTTTGAATAAATCAATGTCTCAGTCAACTATCGTCTAATCACTTCTCGACGATGACCCATAATATCTGCTTCACTCTCGTGTAAATTGTTAATTTTCTATTTTAATAGAGAAACCATTCACGAGCCTACCCTTTCAGCCTATTAATATTTAACATTCAGTAATTAATATTTTTATTGAAAGTTTTCAGGTATTTTTTCGTAAATAACGTCTGCTTGGAAATGCGAGCCAACTCTAACAATTGTATTTACAAGGAAAATTAATTTCCCGGAACCGTCGTAAATCATATGTACGGTTTATATCGACCGTTATTTTATTGTTTTTCGCTTTGTCCGGCTATTAATGGACACTGATAAATTTCTAACAAGCGTTATTTATCCATTTTTACAAGCTATACTAGATTTCGTTTAGCAAGATAACATTGGTTTTCATCTCTAAAGCAACAAATTATATTATTGATATCTTGTTGTTAATTAATAACCCATCGGGTCTCTGGCATATTGACTTTTATATTTCTTAAAGAAAGTTGGAGATTCGTGTGTATTTCCGCTTCGTAATAAAATCTAAATTAACGGAATATTTCTGAACGTATCCCAAAACTAAAAACGGGTTTTGAAAGGTAATGAACTTTAAAATTTTATCATTAGAAATGAACATATAACTTTTAATATATTAATATTTTAAGATCAAACATAAAAAAGTTTTAAAAATGGCTCATCTAAGGATTTTTCATCTAAACAGTTAACTAAAATTATGCATAGTGAAAAAATACATATTTCACTAGACAAATGTATTATAAACATTATTACCTTACATAATTTTTTTATGATATAAATAAAAGTAATTTATAAAAAAATCATAAAACTTCTAACTTTTTTCTCCACTTGCGGTCGGACATTTTAATTTAATTTTCTACTGTGCCTAACTTAGAGATTTGAATACAAAGCGTAGTGCTTTCTCTCTCTAACTTCGTTTAGTTCATATTTTTCAATGTGGACAGTAAGGAATATTCAACGATTTCTGAGACCATATGAGCTTTTCCCAAAAGCGAACAAATATATTATTCGGAATAAATCAGCTTGAGGGGTTAACCTCTTTTTCCAATATCTGATATTATTTAACCATATTTTTAAACAATACTTATAAATCTTTACGAAATAATAGATTGGATGGTTATTATTTATAACTTCATAGAAATGATTTGTTATCAAGTTAAAACAAACAATTATGTGTGTGAATCCATTATACACGGCGTTGAGAGACGTACCTGACTAATTTTAACCAGCGATTCTTGAGTATCTAGTATCTATGGTTAGTTAGCGATATTTGAGAGCACAATTTGAAATAATAGATTTGAGACAACAATTGATACGAAAAGTTCCGACAATAGACAAATTTTAGCGCTGCCTCCAAAGATAAGCTTCGGTTAACTATAAATATACACATATTTTATAATAATGTCGTTTGTTATGCAAAATTATTGGCTCATCAATGGATGGAGGTGAACTAACGAAGCTCTTAGAATTGAAAGAAGTCGTATACGCAGTCAATTGAATCCTTTTGGATCAATGAAGATACATTGGTTATGGCTTGGAGAAACGAAAATTCTTCAAATACTGCTATTTGTGGCCAAAGACCTCAATAACTAATTAACTCTCTTTTGTGTGAAAAGTATAATGTAGACTGCCAATGTATAATAAAGTTAGTATTTCAATTCGGTTTTGTCAATTTATTTTTTACGTAACCGTTTAACATTTGACGTTAAGGAATGTCAATCCAACGATAGTGTTGCCATATTAAAACGATTTCTTATTTATTTCGTGTCAATATCGGCTTGGATATCGATAGAACAACCTTGCTCAAGATATCGATATTAAATCGCCGATTCAAAATTGTTACGCTATCAATTTGATCGTGCCAGACCCCATGAGCTTATTTGGAATGGAAAATGTAAATGGAATGAATTTGGTTTTTCGTGTGTATTTGTTTACTCACCTAAAACATTAAAAAATAGCACTTATTGGTCAGTTAGAAATGGGGTGAGGGGTTTTGTGATTAGTTTGATGTTTTTTGGATTTGAAAAAGAAATGTTACTTGGACCAAAATATCATTCATTTTTACTCCAAATATGGTCTGGAATCGCTTGTTAAAGTTAAGATTATGGGTTTGTCCCATAACACCTATATTGGCACACATGGTGTATCAGGACATTCCCGATAGACTGTACCGTGCTGACATTAGGTTATTGTCAGATTTTAATTGAAAAGAATGATCGGAGACCAAAATACGCTATTTACATTTTTTTTATTTCGAATGAAGACCACAGGGAAAAAAAATGGGATGACAAGTCAAGAAAAAAATGTATAAATCCTAATTGAATGTCAAAATATATTTTTGTCACTGACATTCATGGTTAATGCTTTTTTGTCTGCTTGTGCGTAGACGTTCATGATTCTTGCCTATGATGCACAATAATGCCACTAAATGACACTGTTACTTCAATTCGGAATTTTTACTGACATTCCTTGTTTTTCCCCTGTGGTCTTCAAATATGCTCCAGAATCTGTGTTTATATTATATTCGGGTATGTCCTGATACAGTCTTTAGAACTAGTATACGTTTTTACTTAAAATGTCACTTTAAATAAAATAAAATCAGGGTAGTACGCGTAGCCTTACACTTTTTAAATTAATAAATTAATACATTTCTGTTATGTTCACACAATTGTTAGTGTGACTCTCTGATAAAACTTGCGTAGCTTTCTTTAACAAGGCAGTAGTCATTTAAACTCGTAATGATGACAGATTTTTCAAATGTTCTCTTTAACATTAGGTTATTAGGTCTTGTTTTGGCATTGGTATTATTTTATAAAAAATGGCCACAGGAATCAAATTGTATTTTAATAGAACACATCAAATATATTATAAAAAGTTCTCAGTCAGGTTTAGTATACTTCGATGAAACTAGTTTTATATAAAATTGTAGGCAAAATGTTTTATGAATTTTATTTTAATTAATTATATTTTTAATATTTGTATTTATGTGTTCGAAATTAATTCTATAAACTTTTATGAATAATTAATGTTCATTTGTTTATGCACGCTTCTACCAAATATGTAGATGAATTTCAATAGGTATTCTAAAGACATATGCAAAAAGGCAGCTAGGAATTAGAAAAAGTAACATTCTGATATAAAAGAACTTTCACCTTTTATGATAAAACTGGTTGACGTGGTATCCGGCGTTGCTCGAAGACTTTTCTCTACTTTCTACAAATATAAAATTTATGTATTATATTTGCAAACCTTTCGGAAGAAATTTTCTAAATGATAATGAAAACTCTATCAGAATATGTTGCCTAGTTTAGAAGAACTAAGCGTACATACAGACAGTCGCGGATAGAGACTTTGTTTTACACTATTTATAGAAGTACATCAGAATGTGACTTCTGCAAATTCATAGCTGCGTTTATGCATATGACGGCAGCATTGGCATAATTAGTATAAGCACAATGAGTAGGTAAATATTAATATGAAATGCTTATATTAAAACAAGTTAGGTGCATGTTTGTAATTTAAATAACTCAAATATATGTTTACTTGAGAATAATAATTTACTGTAATTTTATTTGGGAATGAAAATTAAAGACATCTTAACTTAACATGAAACTTGCTTTTATTTATTATCCTAACACAAAGTACTCTACAAAGTGATCACGCATAGATTTGTTAAGTTTCAACAAATTTAATAAAATCTCTCGATGCTAGTAAGATTGCCTATAAACTAGGCGCACTCCTTCCACAATCGTTCTCATTCTAACTATAATCTCTGTCACCAAATCGCTCGCTATGCAATCCCGTACAGACCTGTAACACTGATAGATGTGTGCTATAAACGTGGATGGGGCCATCGCCATATCATCATATCATCATATGGGGTCAGATCAATTTAGGGAACTACCGTGATCATGCGGCTGTCAGCTGTAGATATGGGTTATGACTCATTTTATTTAGAAAGGGAGTCAAGATACCACAAGCTTTGAATTATCAATGTAAAAAAAATACATGACCATGTATTCCTTTTCTGATGGTATATTTATCTGTACCTAATCCTACCTAGTTACAAAGTGATGGCGCCTTGTTCTTGGCTTAAAATATAAATGAAATCATCCAGTAAAATCACATCACATGTTTTATTCAGCAGTTTTTTGACGCAGTATTTTTAATACCCTCATTAGGTACAAGATCTAACCAGATTATCTTTTTACAGAACTGAAAAACAACAACCTTCATAAAGTCTGCCCTTTCTGGCGATAAGGGTAGTTTTTTCTTACTTGATTACTTTAAGTGAAGTCTTTTCATGACGACTTGTAAAAATGGCTTAAAGGTGTGTGTAAAAACTGCTTTCACGATTTGATGAGACAAAATTTATCGAATATTGTTTCAAAAAATAAGTTTTTAACAGCTGTTGTTCCTAAATATTAAATTGTAATTTTATATTTAAAAGTGCCCGGCTTTGCCCGAGTTTTCCCAAAATTCATGTCAACAGTGACCTTCTTCATGTTTTAAATGTCAAGTGTGAATTACATCAATCTCGGAATAAAACTATAAATTTAATTTTAAAAAATCAAAAAAATCCTTCCGCCCGCCACAGACACCTCTCCTTCAAATAAAAAAATATTATTTGACTACCTCCGTGAAAGATCAGTTAAGATCCTCGGAGTCCAACCCGGATCTAACCTTTTTAAGCTCCATTATCTCATTTATGTATAAAAATTCAGCCGGCGTATGTAGCCGGCGGATCTAACCTTTTTAAGCTCCATTATCTCATTTATGTATAAAAATTCAGCCGGCGTATGTAGCCGGCGGATCTAACCTTTTTAAGCTCCATTATCTCATTTATGTATAAAAATTTAGCCGGCGTATGTTTGCGGTCGTAAAAAACAAAAAATAGTCGAGCGATATCTTTGAAAATTTCAAAGCTTGTTTTTTTTTAGTGCCAGAAGTGTTTAGATAGTGGTTTTAATGGTAAATGAAGTCCAGAACGTCCGTCGAATACGCTATATCTCTGCATTGTAATGAGATACGGAGTCGAATTAAAGTGGATGTAATGTAGTCTAACAGTAACTATACATTATTGATATACAGTAGTGAATGGTGGAAGAAGTCGGAGACGCCTGAGAAAGACATTAGCAATAGCGAAGCATTGCGGGATCAACTAGTTTTTAGATAATCGAGCCAATCCGCCGAACAAACCCATCTGTAAATGCTTCGCTTAATACTATGAAATTGTCGTCTCTGCTCCAACAAAAAAAAGTGTACGTGTTTAAAAAGTGATAGAAAATAATAAGAAAATATTTTCAATTACAATCATAAACCGTTTTTTTTCTTTATTTATTGCACCCTTAAACCTTTCAGGGGACATAAAAAAAACTTTTTATTTGAAACTTTCCTTAAAATTAAGATTTTATACATTTTCTACAGCTACGTTCTCAAATGTTTCACATTATGAATTAAAACTTTCATCATATCTTAAATTAAAAGTTTCCACGTCTGCAAGTTTTTTAACGACGAAAATTTCTCTTACATGCCCCATTCAATCTAATGTTAATTCAAAAAGTCCGCGTTTTGGTCATTTACGAAAATTGAAAAGTTTTTGTTGATTCAACGTAGATATATTTCGATATAATTAGATTATTTACTAGAATTTCAGAGGACCCGACGAGCCTTACTTATTTGGTTGCGTGTTTAAAGAACTAATTTCTTTTGATAAAAATAATGATTTGACCTTTTCTCTTCCTCTTCTTTTTAGTATTATCCAAACACAGAACTTGAACTTTGAAGCAAATCTTTTTTTATACCTAAGATACTTTTTCTACAAATAATACAGCTTTCAAAAACGATTCCACAATCTCTTCGGAACGCGCCAATAATATACAATGTTTTAAATAAAACCATTAAATATAATTATAAAAAATATAATTATTATAAAATACAAAGGACTATCACATAAAAAGTATGGTTTCAACAATTCCCCCATTACTCCAAAAAAATAATTTTTCTCACTTATTTGAATGCGGATTGGACATGATTCTTCCTTCTCACGTTTTTAAAAGTCACATGCTTGACTGTGATCTGTGGTCTAGAAGTGGGTATTTTAGATCACATGTTTCTTGGCTGTCCTTCTCTAAAAAATATCCTCTTTTCTTATCAAACTTTATCTAAATGTTCCTCCCCTCCATTAAACATTTCATCTTGTCTGAAGTTGACTCCAATCTTCCATCAAATTCTGAAATTTCCCAATTTAAATAAAATTAATATATAAATTAAACTTCCCTCCGATTAGAACCCGCCACCTCCGGATTCGTAGTTGAGTATCGTTAACGGAGGCAATCAATAATAAGATTGTAAGTCCCTCGATAGTTATCACTATGTTTTAGAATTGTGTTAATGATATATTAATCAAAGCAATCACAACAATCCGCTACCAGATATGACAATAAAAAAATCAGTATTCTATAAGTATAGTAGTTGTATATGAATTCGTGGGCTGCGAGAGTATTTCTTATTTCATTTTCCGCCAGATGTGGGTGATGTCTGTAAGATATTGTGATATTATTTTCCTGACTTTTAATATCAGAATCTTTTGGAAACTTGGTAGAAGAGAAAGATTTTCATATGATATTTTATAAAATCCTAAACCAAAAGTGTTGTCAAGGATTCATTTACTTTTTTATTATTTAATACGTTCATGTAATAATGGAGACAATGTAAGCTTCTCTCTTTTTTCATTTCTTTCCTCCTTTTTACATGATGTTTTTAAAACGTTCTCTGCATATCCATATTTATAAGTCCCACAATAATTAGACGTGACCAAACAACACACATGGGATGTGTGTTTTGTTGACAGTGATGACGAAACTAACCCAAAAACTATGGTCTAGTAAGGCCATCCTTTTGAATTATGGAAATAGAGAAGGCGAATGTAATTTTTAATTTTATTTATATAGGCAAATTTTCATAATTTTCAGGAAGATTCAAGTAGAGTGACTTAGAAGTGATAAGATCTTGAACGGAGGGGGAGAAACTTTAGATAAAGCTTGATAGAAGAGAGGATGTTTATTTAGAGCAGATCAACCAAAAAATATGTCATCTAAAGTTCCCACTTCTAGACCACAGAAAGTACAATCTGGGGAGTCAAGCACGTGATTTTTACAAAGGTGAAAGGGAACGGAACAACGTCCAATTCTCATTTGAATAAGTGAGGAAGTTTACTTATATACCTAAACTAGTTAACTCAGGTTTTTTGATTACTTTTCATAAGCTTATCTTTATGATAGCAAAGTAAAATGTTTTGTTCATAATCTTAATAAACTATTTGCTATTCTGTCAACAAATTTAAAGTTGATGTGACAGATACAAATTCAGGGTAGTAGACTATTTGAAAAAAATTTAAAATGTTCCCCAAATGAAGAGTAATTGTTCATCATAATTTAAATAAAAATTAGTCTTATGTTAAAAAAATATAATTTTCAGCGAAAAAGCCCATACTTTCTTTATCCAACTGAATACTAGGCCATCTTTAAAACTTGAACAGATGTTTGATTAGCAAAATAATTAGGCGTTCGTGACCATACTGAATAACTTCTGGAAGTTTTATAATATTTGATTCAATACCGTTATGTGCCGTTACCCGAGATTCAAATGTTGTGAATCTTTACACCAATCTGTTCTCCGCTATTAACCGTGAGATTCAAAAAGTAATCTCATACCTAATTTAAAGTGGTAGCGGACTTCAAAAACTCACCCTAAAGGAAAATAATACTTATGCAGGTGCCGATAAAGTTGGAATTCCCGCTAAACGCTTGTCACCTGTTTCGATATTCCCTTCAAAACATTTTTTATAGGCTCATGAAAAGAGTCACAAAAAATACCCGGCTAAAGCAAAGACCAAGATGTGTTTTATGTACTCACAATATTTAGTAAAGCTTAATATTTATAGGTTATGAAATGTTCAAACCAAAACACACACAATTTTACACATGCTTTCTTTAAAATGTATTAGATCATACATGCAGCCAATCAGCATTACGACTTTTGGAGAGCCTTTGCCGTCTTTACAAACATCTCCACTCATTTCTGTTCTCCACTTTTCTTGCTGCCTGCCTTCAGTTCCTTATTAATAAGGCTACCTTGTTTGCCGCAATGCCACCCAGCCACCCGAGGGTAGGCCTCCATGTCTACAGATTTATTAATCGCTAAGGCCTCTGGCATAATCTGTCAGATGGTCAGAATATTTCCGCTTTGCAATAAAATCCAAATAAACCGAATATGTCTGAATGTATCCGAAATACATTTACACAAACATATAATATTTTTAATTATTAAAATTTTGAATGCAAACATAATCTTCAATTACTGATAACGTTAAAAAAAACATACACTTTTTATTAGACAAATGTATTATAAACATTAAGCACATTATAATCATCTTACTTTTTTGTCGTTTCATACACAAATAATTGATAAAAAAGTTCACAAAGTTTCATAAAATTTTTTCAGATTGCAGCCGGAAACGTTGGTTTCATAGAAGTGCACATTTTAATTATTATGTGGATAAATTATAGTTGATTTAACTATAAAGCGTGATATTTTCTCTTTTTATCACTGTTTAGATCACCTTTCTCACCATGACAGTAAGGGAGATAACGATTTCTATAATACCTAAATGAGCTATTCCTAAAAGCGAACAGATTAGCCCGAGGGGTTAAATGGAATCAACTTCATTAGTTGGTCACGTATAGAGCCGTTACAGTTTTAAAAATTCAACTTACCATCGTTATGCATAATAGGTTTTGAGTATATTATATTCAAAACAAATATTTGCTGAATCAAACGAGCTTTCATGTAATCACTAAAGCATTTTTTTGACCAGCGTCTCAGGTTTAATCCTCTGCTAGCCATGTACTTCATAATTGCATAATTTATATATTATATTTTTAGACATAAAGTCCAGTTTTAACTGTCAGTTTCAAGATGGTGGTTGGTTGTGTTAGTTCAGAAAAGATTCTATTTTCAAATTTGAAATAGTCTTATTTGGTAAATAGTGTTTATTTGGACTCTTTTATTCGAATTTTTTAAATATCATGGTATCTACTTGCCTGAAAAAAGTTTATCAATATTGCTGTTTCTTTGAACAAATTGCACAATTCTAAATTTGAAAATTTAAAAAAAACGTTTTGCTTATAATGAAGTAGGTAGGTATTGTAGGTAGGTACCTACTTCAAAATTTTATGATTTTAGAGGAAATTTTGGTATTGATTTATTTATTGTGATAAAATTAGAAACATACTTTTTGGACGCAAGGTCTACTGTTCACAAAAGTAATGGTTTATTCTAAGAGAGACCCCACATTTCCTTTGTTATCCATATCCCGAGCATCTCTGTAAAAAGCTGTGTGGCACGTACAAAGTAGGAACGGAACCGGGAACAAGGAACGCGGAATGCAACAGGCGACCCTAGCAGTATTCTTTTACTGTGGGTGTGGACTGCGGGACTCAAGGTTCTAGTCTCTAGTACCGTAGCCTTTCATCTGCGTGAAAAGAATAAAGGAGGCTCTGCCGCGAGAACGTAGTCTGAATACAAAGCCTGGAATATGTTCATGTGATTGCACATTGTCGAGAAGCCGATTATATTATTCCGGTTTTTAACACATTTTTAGTTATTGAACATTACGAAGAATATGAAACAAACAAAATGGCGTCTCTTCTTGTTTTTTTGACATTTAGATGGATACTTAAAAACTCCATAGCTTATGATGGAAATTACATGTAAATAGTTCCGTTGATCTTGAATTTCACAGAAAAAAAGGTTTGATGATCCTTTCAGAAGGCGAAAATCACAAGTAGTATTAATAACACAGCAGAACTTGCTTATAAATTAGCTTTTATAAATTGAGTAACAAAATTATTGAGTCTATTATAAAAGAAAAACTTTAAACTTGTTTACAACAATCACAGTGAACTTGGCGTCAGAGTTTTGCACAGTTTTTGAGACTGAATTTTTTTTTTTAATTTTTTTTTTTATATTAACTCCACACAGGAGGACCTGAAGAAAATAATTTCCCTCAGGGCCTATGTGATCTTTGGGGATGCTGTGTGGAGAGTCTTTTTGTGGAGAGGAAGGAGTGAACATGGGTCTTGAAGAGTCCCATGTTGTAGGTGGGAGGAAACACAGAGGCCGGCAGTTCGTTCCACAGCCGAGCTGTTGAACTTAAGAACGAATCGTAGAAGCGACCCGTCCTCATGTGACAAATGTCAACTGTGTACAAATGTCGGGCGCGCGTTTGGCGTGTATCCCGACTACGCATCGGTGCCCAAGAGATCAATGACGCTAGTCATCAAGCATATTTTCAGCTTGTAACGTCATTTCAATCAAGAGTTACGAAGTTTTGAAATAACCATTTGACTGCTTAAAAGGTTGCACCCCTTACTGTTCCTTATTATTTATCCCGAATGTTGGTCGAGGCCGGGTACGAACGCAAGTAATCTTTTCTTATGTTATCACGACTCTGTATGATCAAGATAATAAATTTAAAGCTATTGTTTGTGTAAAAATAAAAGTAACTTACTTAAATTTGCCTCTTAAAGTGGGTTATTTGTGTTCCTAATTACCTTCGTAAACACCAAAATGGACTTCTCACATTCTCCCCTAAGCCCATTATATTACATATAAAAGGTATATTTGAGCATAAATTATCTACTTATTTTGAAAAAAAAACAGCGTAACAACCAATACATTACAAAAAAGGTAAAGCAAATTACACAAAATATAGTTAGCATTAGAATAAAGTTACAAGAAAAACAAAAAAGAATACACGATTAAATAATACTTCGTATTCAGAAGCCTATGTTGAAGGCCTAGCGTGAAATTATCCACGACATAATTTTGGCCATAAAGTATGGTATAGATTATAAACTATTCAGAAGCTTAAAAGCCATCATGTGACATCCCCATAGAACTAAGGCTGCAGTTACTTAACATTTCTTAGGATTGAAAACCGAACAGTTTTGGGTAGACGTATCGTAAAAATTTCTTTTGAATTATCTCGATCATTGTTAAAGAGACGATGTCCTCAGGCTCCCATAACTGAGATCCACTCTCAAAAATGCTACGCACTGAGCTAAAGCAAAGCAGGTTATTATTATACAATATTTAATACACCAGGAACGAGATATTTGTTTTAGTTTTAATGCCTTAGCTCCTTTGCACAACAGCCTGACATTTTTTGGCTTTCGATCCCTTCACTAAAAAATGACGATAATTAAAAAAATCTTGATAGAACTGATGAGAACATAGACATCCGATTTAATAGACTGGCAAATCAGGAAAAGGGAAACAAACCAAATGCGATGAGCGTGGGGGGCGGCGTACCACTTTCGGTGATTTGTTAATAAATTATTCTGACGGTATACAGTCAACTCGCATTGTAACATCACTGTTCGATCTTCGAAAATAAAATCTAGTCCTTAACTACATATCCAAAATTGGGAAAACAAAAGTTGCTACGCCAGGCAATTCGTTTAAGAATGAACATTCAGATCCTTCGCAGAAAAGTTCCACAATGGACAGCGCTGCAAACCTTTGCCTCAATTTAACGAAATTTACTTTTCTGTGCATGGTCCGGTTATTTCAATCTCTGGTTTTCACCATTGAAATGAGTGCTTTCAAACAAACCAAGTATTGAATTCCGTTTGTCTCAAATTAAAATTAAGGGTGCACAGTTTACACCCTCGCTGTGCAAGCGGGTTCCCTACCGAGTATCGGAACATCGATGTACGTCCTTTGGTGGTCAATGTAATCCTGGTGCGAAAAATATGGTCACGTGGTTTGCATCCAGTTCGTCGAAATGATGGAGGGCATGTCTATTAATTTGAATGTCTATGGGTCAGAGCAGTACAATTTTATATCTTTCCACTATCCATTATTTATATTATGTTATTCGAGTTTCATTGGTTGAATTGGAAATACACGGAGTCAGTCCTTTTCAAAATGCTATCGAATAAAATACATACATTCGAACTTTAAAAAACAGACGTATGAAGGCTTGCACTCAATGTACTGGTTAGTAAAATAAATTTTCATACTCTATATCAATATTTTTCAAAGAAGCAATAGAAATTTAACATCCTTAACGTAAGCAGAGTCCTTTGAGGCGATCCTCCACGCGGAGGTTACAAACAAAGCCTCCTATCTATTGATGTAGTATTTGGTCTATGCTCCTATCCTATCAAAAAGGTCCCTCATTATACAAACAGACGAGGGGTTATACGTACCACTTGCTCTCTTATGCTTAAAAAGCAGTGGTGGCTCGTGGATGGTTTTCTTTTGTTTTGTTTAGTTACTGTTTTGACTTCAATCGATGGATACTTTCAACATTGTCCTAGTGATATTCCACTACTCGGAATCACTCGATATTATTGCGAATGCTACAAGAAGAAAACTTCCTGATAATTTTTTTTACTGATTTATTAAGAATCTCTTAAAATTATTCGTATTCCTGTTAAAAACGGAATTGTAGGCCATTAACGAATGAATTGGTAGGTATCCTGATAAATACCAATGTTTTGCCATAAAGTCTGAACACGTGTGCATAAGTAGCAAAACATTTTTGCATTTCGACATGATATATGATTAACTCGCAGGTGAATGAACACGTGTTCCAATATTATTATGAATTTACTTATTACGATATTATTATGAACACTTTATCAGGAAGCGGCTTGCAGTCCTGTTTTCAATAGAATACCAATAATTTAAAGGGTTTTATAATGCATTAGCATTACTTATTTGTCTCTGTACATTGTCCCATTTTATTTATTTGTTATTTCAAAATATTTCTTTTCTGGGAATTTTGGTCATACATGGGTACCTTATCAGAGGGCCATGGGAGGAGTTCGTGGGCCTGATAAGCGAGCTACACACTAATGGACTAAATACCTATTTAATCAGGCCATTTACAAGAAATATGTGGATTGCTTCTGTTGTAAGATCTTTTGGTGCTGTGTATGCTTGGTATAAGAGAGTTTATAAACGAATTGAAATTGACATTTTTGTTGCAGTAAAAGATGTTTTTAGATCGTGTAATAAAATCAATAGCAATAATGAAAGGCTATTTATAAGGGAATTTATGATTTAGAAAAGAAAAATGATATCAGATACTAATCTTCTGACAGAGCGCTTTATCAATGTTGGATTTTTATTAGACAGTTATAGTCTCCAGCTATGAAACCTAGTTATAAGCCAAAAGTAATAACTTATAAGTCTATGTGATAAGATATAAGTCTAAGCGATAGGAATAAATTAAATTTTGATAAGGTGATTTTCTCACGAAAACGGCGCTATACAAATAACCCAATCATTAATTAATTATATTTGTAACATAAGAATGAAGTTTATAATTTATAATATGTCTTAAAAAATTGTAATCTGAGTGAAACTTATAATGTGGTGACCAAATAGGTGAGATATACTGTATTTGGCTCCGGACTAATGAAATATACAAAATTTTATAGTAGATGTGTTAAGAAAATCTTTGGCAATTATTATTATGAAACCGAGCAGGTCCATTAATTTGTTCGTACCAAAATTTATATGTGACAAAAAATTTAATTATTAATTAAAGACTATCAACAAATCATTTATTTCATTGAGTGAAATGAATTGGAGTCTTGATATATCCACTCGAGCGATTGGTGTCAAATATACAGGGTATCCGGCGGTAAAGTGCGCTAACTTCGGAAGTTGACCTACATGATGGAGGAAGTAAAAAAGATAAATAACTTTTTACGAAATTCCAATGTTTATCTATTCTTCTTCTATGGAAAAATATTTTTGTATGGGAAAATAAAAAATTCAATTTTTTGACTAATAATTACCTAGAAACGTTAGAATTTTTTACTTGCACGATCATATAGTCACCGACCGAAATTAACGCACTTTGCTCCCGGACATCCTGTGTACGTTTACCATATTATTTAATTAATATCATTCCTCCAAATATGAATATGGAAACATATGAAACTGCGTACTGCGGTAAAGTCAATGATTCCACCTAGACTTCACCACTTATTCCACATTTTTAGGTTCTATAAATTTGGCACATTATGGCAAGCGATCGCTTAAAACGTTTTTGCAAACAAGGAAAAACATGCCAAAAAACGCTCGAGTGGTATCGGGTTTTGGTTTTATAAAATCTAATAGTTTAAAATTGAGTTGCAATTTATTGATAATTAATATACCAAGTTTTTCAGATGATTATTAAATGCAGAATAAAATTTTAATATATTTTGAAAATGGGAACTTTGACCTAGCAAGTAATGGCTGATAAATCAGAGTAAATATAATGACACTAGGTTTTGTATCATATATTTTTTTTTATTCCTTGTAAAATTATAATAATAAATATCTGTATAAAAAAAATAATAGAATTTTTGAAAGGTTTCTTCTGGTTTGATCGTGGAAAAAGTTCATAACCCGCCACTGCTAGTACAGTATTCTGAGGGATAACTTTCGCATATTGTTATACTTCCTTATTCCCCCTGTTCTACTGCAAAACTTTCCAAATAAGACAACTTTTCAATCATCAAGTTACTTGTGATATGTGAAACATGGAAATATGAACTTCTATTATATTGGATATAGCTGAAGTTTCCGTCGTTGCCCGGGATTTACACAGAGATACAGTATATTTTCATCTTATTTTTAAATTCTAGAGTGCAAAATTTTATCAAGAAGTACCTAAATTCCACTTTAAAGGATATGCAAAGTAAGTGGGGGTAGTTTTTTTGAAAATTCATGTGGATAGAGTTCTTCTGAAGGTCAATTGTGTAAAATTTCAGCTATCTAGGAATAAAATATCTGCCCCGAAGATGGACACGGTAACACCGTCCGAAACGTTGTCTAAAGAAGAAAGAAGCACAAATACCCAAAAATAAATTACAATAATACTTTTGGCAAGATTTTTTTAAACCCCATGAGGTTTTGCTGAAACAATGAATTCGTGATAAAACATCACATTTTACATGGTTTTAGTCGTGTTTAGTGATCAGATTGAATAGCCAAGTACTTCCCACATTTTCCCCATTCCTACAGTCCTCACCTCCGCACTAACCTTTTCCTGACAACACACCCCTTTTGTACGCTTACAATGAAAATAATTTAAAAGCACGAAGTATGCAAAACAGTGCAAGAACACATAACTCGATTCCAAACATCGGGTTTGTTTTGAACTTGTAAATATGTCTTTGAATCTCTGAAGCATTATGTAGGATTAATTATTAAGCTATTTCACCTGATTAATTTGACATAGTATTTATGCATAATCTATGCCATTATAAACCCTAAGCTCTGATATACCAAGGCAAGCAATTATGGAGGCGGGTATGGGTACCGCCGCCCGAGATCCATTCATAAGATAACCGACATCTCTGCCACAGATCACCTCAAGTGGTTCGCTACGTTTGGTGACTTTGTAGCGTTGCCAGGGTCATGGGGGTGAGATTAGCCTACATCTCCAGCCTTTTTGACCCAACGCCTTGCACCATGGTAGCAGGTATGGATACATATGTCACTCCTGGACACACCAACTGCCTAGATTCTCACCCATCCCTTTTGATATTTTTTTTCCCAAAACTTCCAATACTTAATTTACTCAAAAATACCTCCCACACAGCATCCCTACATATGACATAGGCCTTGAAGAAAATTATTTTGTTTAACGTTAAAGTAACGTAAAAAATAGTTAACGTGTAGAGTTTACGAAATAAGATGGTTCAGACCACGTAAGGGGAATGCTAACGTGAAACTTTCATGACAAGGTCTCGTAAAGGGAAAAGTTGAGACTTGAGACCCGATAAAACAACGGATATTATACAACTTTATTTGGCTAGTTACATAGAGTGCATGTCACGAGGTCTTCAAACCCTCACACTCATGTCATTTATTTTCCTAACTATAAAGCAGACTCTGTATTCCGACGCTGCAAAAATTCTCTGACGGTGAGCAATTTTAACGGACGAGCTTATCTAATTTCAAAATCCCCAATTTTTAAAACATTGTTAATATTTCACAAAAGTCCTTTCTGCTCTCAACCGTCTGGAGTCGGTGAGACTGCGGCATCTCCAATTGGGGTATGTTGTGAAGCTGAAGGCAGTTGAGAGGGTAAGGCGATGGAGTGAGAAAGGTGGAGAAGTACCCGGCTATTCAGATTTAGTCACCAAATACGGACATAGCTATTTCAAGCATCGTTTCAAATTTGAATGGTAGTCTCACACCGGGGCGATATTTAGAGTATCTTGCTCTCTTGAACGTGCCCCAAATATACTATGTAAATTGTGAAATATAGTAATTTAATCAAATAAAATTTACTTACAACTTGAACCCACTACCTCCAGCTTGCTAGTCGAGAACCTCACTCTCGAACCGGAGGCAGAAAACAATCAAAATAATGCTGATTATTCTAAGACCGAAATGACTTCGACTCGCTCATTCTTTTTGCATTCCATCAGTATTTTTCAATGAAATATGTTGTAAGATTAAACTACAGGTTCTCAAAATTATTTTGACTACCACCCACTTTGAGATTTAAAAAAAAATCTAGTGCCCCCTATATATTTAATGCGCTAAAATAGAAATGAAAATAAAATAAACAATCACTGCCTTTATATAGATTGGAGTTACATTTCACCGACAGCACCGAGGTAAACTTGTAACCACTTATTTACCTCATAAGAGTACCTAACCGAATTTGGATTGAGCAAGTTAGAACAAGTAAAATAATAATTTCAATTCATGCACGGTTTTAAAAACCGCGTTGTTTAACGAAAACCTATTAGAACTCGATTGCCACAAGCACGGCACGAACTGAAGGTGGATAGTCCGATACAATTTTCCATACAAACTTTGAGGAACCAATGACGGTGATAGAAAAGATATTATTCCATTATTAGTGTTTTACTTAATTTAAAAAACTAACTTTTGTTATAAAAAAATGTTTTGTAATAAGGAAGTAAAACAAACAATTATTTTTTTATTTCAGCTATAAGGTTTCTATACACAGAATTTGTCTGCCATCGCCCCTCTAGATTTACTTAACGCCCCTCTTTGAACATTCTACTGCCCCCTGAAAGCCTCCAGCCCATATATCGTCTACTTTGAGAAAGACTGGATTAAACTAATACAGAGTTTTCCAATAAGAGGTGTTATTTTGATATTCAAAGAAAAATGCAATTTTTTAATATAAATTATCAAATGTTTATTTCATTATAAAGAGGAAGGTATGCCGTTAATAGTGAAAAATAACATCATTCAAATGACCACCAGGACCACGCCTACAGGACAATATCCTTTTCATGAAATTTTCCATAACTAAATCGTAAAGTGGCTGCCTTATGTCTTCGATAGCCTCACGAACTCCATCTACGAGGTCTTTAATCGACGTTGGGCTGTTGGCGTAGACCTTCTCTTTCACGTGGCCTCAAAGGAAGAAATTGCAAGGTGTTAAATCACAAGATCTCGGTGGCCAATCACCTCTTCGAGAGATAACACGGTCCGGAAACTTTTACCGTAAAAGATCAATGGTTTCGTTGTTTGTGTGGCACGTAGCGTCGGCTTGTTGAAAGTAAACGTTGTCCAGATCAATACCATCTAATTCCGGCCATAAAAAATCATGAATAATCTCTCGATAGCGCAATCCATTTACTGTAACTGTTGCTCCAGCCTCATTTTCAAAAAGTAAGGTCCAATGACTCCACCGGACCATAAACCGCACCAAACAGTCACACGTTGAAGATAGAGAGGCTTTTCGACAGTAACTCTTGGGTTTTCCGAGCCCCAGATGCGACAATTTTGCTTGTTGACGAAACCACCGAGGTGGAAATGGGCCTCATCACTCAAGATGATTTTTTGATGGAATCCCGGATCATTTTCACGCATTTCAAGGACCCAATCAGCAAAGACACGACGTTGTTGATGATCGGCCGCCTTGCGTTCTTGTGTTAACTGAACTTTATAAGCCTTAAGACACAAATCTTTATGCAAAATACGGTGTAATGGCGTTTGTGGAATGCCTAATTCCAAAGAACGACGAGGAATGGACACCCCTGGGTTTTCTTCAACACTTTCGGCTACAGCAGCAATATTCTCGGCTGTTCTTGAGCGACGTGCACGAGTTTTATTCTTCACATCATTAAGTTGTCCCAACAGCTCGAATTTTTCCACCAATTTCTGTATTGCGGTCCGACAAGGTGCTTCACGACGACCAAAAAATGTTCGAGTTTTACGAACCGTCTCTGCCAAATTTTCACCATTTTTATAGTGAATTTTAATAACTTTAATGCGTTTTTGAAGCGTGTATCGTTCCATTTTTATTAATGGCGTAGTTTCTACTTGTCAAATGTCAAAAAATGACAGCTTCAAAAGTAACATCTACCGAAATAGCGAGCTATTCAAAATAACACCTCTTATTGGAAAACCCTTTATAATATGTATGTATTAAACTAGAATTCAGACCGCTTTAAGAAACTTATAAAAAATAAAATATGTATTTTTCTTCGTAAATATTGTCATGTCTGAAGAGCATGGACCTTTTTCAATCACCAGGGCTATGATGGGGTTAAGGCAAGGAGGGCCGAATGTATGAGAGCATTGAAGAACCTTGATCATGTTGTCCTGTCTGAGGGTGTCTGGAGAGTCCGCCAGCGGTGAGCAGGACGACAGGTCCCCGCGAAATCCGAATGAGTTAGCTCCAGGTAGAGATTCGTGGCAAGGAGTGCGCGAGGCCATCCTCAAATAACCAGCATCCATTGAACGTTTGGCAGGCTACGCGGGGACAATGAGGATTCATCTTTGTGTCACCCCGACAGCATGCTTGGTAATCCAGTGTAGTCTCCAAGGAATTATACTTCAAAAACACTCACAAATAAAACTCTTTTATAATCCAAATAACTGATTGTATATTTTAATCTCACCAAACAACAACACTCGAACAAAGAACAGGCACATCTCGCGCAGGAGTCAAAACGTTTGTTTTATGTTTAGTTAGTTTACACGAAAAGTCTGTATCCTTCATTCTCCGAAGGATCGGTTGATGGTATCCGCGTGCTCTTTTTCATTTTTTAATATAAATTTGTCTGGCAAAACGCAACGTACACACTCAATCGCCCCAATGGCGCGTTTGGAACTCGTCTCAACTAGTCTACATTTTAATTAATAAAATAGTCAAGCCAATCGTCCTCCAAAAAAAACCGCGCGTCCGTTCGTTTTCCCACCGTATTGTCACCGGTCCTTTCTACCCGCGTTATCTCGCCCGCTCCGTACAACCTATCGCAGGGCAGCCACTCGAAAAACTTTCAACAAAACAATAATCGGGCACTACTTCAATCAATCAAACTTTAAAACTTAATACTATGCTCAAAGAACAGTTACGGCGACCCCACTTAAGTACTCGTGGTATCTCTGTATCTATGATGAAATCGTTACTATAGAAATTGTATATTATAATCAATAATGGAAACCGAAATATCGCAAAACTGCATCTCTTATAAAAAAACAAGATGATGCTTTTTGGACTCTTGTCAAAAGCTGGAAATTTTCTGGGCTAGTATCAGATCGTATTGTTTTTTTTTTCACTTCGTATATATCATAATAAAATTAGGATTTTTAAGAGCTTTACCAACACGAAGAAATTGTTGTTATGATGGAACAGTTATTATGAGTTCTTATTCCTTTTTGATGTTTTAAAATGGACGTGATTGATTTACTGAAATGACTTGTTGAAACTGATATTGTTTTGAGAAACAAATTATTATTTATCAGCTAAGACGCTTACTTGAAATGATCAGTTAGATTAAAACAACGTTATCTTTGTGCATAAGTAATTATAATACTGACTAATAACTTATTTGAGGCACATTTTACTAGTCAAATATCGCTTTTATCTGTGCTTGACCCGATAGATAAGAGATTCTTGCTTATTATTCTTCTGCTCAATCGCTCGCACTGTGGAATGACTTTCGGGTTTTATGGTTTACTCTATCCTATAATCTGCCTCCCATAAATTTATCCTTTATACAGAATCCCCAATAATGTAATTGGTATCCTTCATGGTGTCCTGTGTGGAATTCTCAGAAAAAAAGGATTTTAAAATTTCATAAACGTTCTACTAAATTGTTTTTTCAATTGTTTTTTAGTATATTTAATACGCATGCCGGCCTCCGTGGTCGAGGAATAAGGCTCTCGATTAGCAAACTGGAGGTCGTCGGTTCAAATCCCGGCGTGTCCAAGAAAATTTTATTTGATGAAATTGTGTTATTTCACAAGAAAAAAATTGTGTAATTTCAATAGAAGATACTCTCAGTATAGCCTTGGTGTAAGACCACCATTTACAATTAAAACGTTGCTTGAAATGGCTTTGGCCGTATTTGATGACCAGATCTGAAAAGCTAGGTACTTTCACACCTTCCTCTTATTCATCTTATTTCCATCCCTACTACCTTCAGCCTCACAATCCCAATTAGGGATGTCATTATCTAACCGGCTCCAGACGGCTGGGAGCAGTAGGGACTCTTGTGCGGTTTCACATTTTAAAAAATTGCATAATATTATGAACTATCTTCCTGAGTCCTTTGGTTATATAACCCAATGGGCGTGCGAAGGAAAGCAACAATAGACTTGCTGACGGTATTATGACTGCATGAATTATAAATCGCTCAAAGACCCCTCTGTCGGAGAATCGATCGATGGTTCATTGAGCCGCTTCCTTCAGCTATACCCAACTTGCCGTTTCATTCAGTGAGAACGTGTTCACTCATTTATTCAGGATCTAAAACATTATTTATTTAGCCTGAAAAATAAAATACTTGAAAAAAGACATCTACTGAACAGAAAATGATTAAATTTTCATAAAATAATTTATTAGAGTTCTGATATGAAAATACTGAGTAATATTTATTGTTGTTAATGCGTGAATTCTTGTAGTGAACGGATGTGTTTTGAAAATTGGTAAGCGTATATTTGCGAAACTAGAAGGCTGATGATAGTGATGAAGACATTGATAGAAAGGTGAATGCAGGAATTGTAATCAATTAAGAGGCTATCAGTCTACAAAGGAGTTCTAATACCAATCCTAATGTAAAGTATCAATTTATATATATTTTATTAGGTAATTTTTTAAAATATTTTTTACACAATTTTACGTAATATTATTTTCTTTTCTAATGTAAGCTGGGGCTTGTGCTAAGGTAAGAAGTGCTCGTTAATGTTAATATTTTTTTAAAAATGTAAAGTGAAAACAAATAAATGTATCAACTAAGGAAGGTACTAAGAATAAAAAAAAAATTGATTGATTTTTTTTCAACAAAAACATAGAAAATCAGTAGGAATCGGACACCTAGGGTCGACATGAGGGGATGGGCGGTTTCCCGGCTGGGTGACCAGTCACATGTGTAAGTTTAAAAAAAATCTTTTTGAAAAATTTAAAAATATAAATATTGAAAAGTTCCGGAGACTAAAATTTAGTCCACATTTTTTACTCAAAATAATATCAGGATAAATGGTTAAAATAAGATTTAAAAAAATCTTTAAAGAAATCATACGTGCATAGTTTAGTTAAATACAAGCTAAAAATAGCACTACACTCATACCTAGTACATTATGCATTTGAACTCCTAGCAACGAAGTCGGCTAGGAGTTAAAATATTTTCAAATATTTCGTAGTTTATCTCTGTTCTATAGGAAGATCAATGAATAATTAAATACGTTATACCAAAATATTGGTCTGCTGCTGTTTATTTCTGAATATATGTTGTTACGGAGATCTTTATGTGCGAGTATTTGGAGTAATAGAACTGATAGGGAAAGAATGACAATAGTTTACTGAAATGAAAGAGGTTTACGAGTTTGAGTTTTTGGAAGTGTGTTTGAGATAGACCGGAACGCTGATAAGGACATTGACCAAGGAGTGAATGCAGTAAATTTAATTAATGGAGATATAAATAAAGACTCACCGTACTAACTTTTCGTTAGTAAAAAAGAGTTGAGAGATTAAGCGAGATGAGTAGTTTGCAAAAGAGTTCTGAATCCAACTCTGATGAAAGGCAGTGAGACTTGTAGTTGGCTGAGAAAGGAAGAACGTTTATGGAATTTAGTAGAAATAAGATACATGTGACTTATACACGAGTTGCTTCACCCTGAAATTTTAGTGCGGATGGAGAAGTCAAAAGGTTTCCTTTAACCAATCTCTACCGATCTGACCTGCCACGCAGTAGGTGGGCAAACGCATCTGCTGCCAAGACCTAGGAAAACCTCACCCCATAAAGCCGGGCACCCCTGCTAAGTGACCAAACGTAGCTAACCACTTGGGGTGACAGATGACAGGGGTGATGGTTATCAAATAATTGTTCCCGGGGTGGCGGTACCCATTTCCGCCTCTCAAATTGTAATTTCCCTAATAAGGCTGACAGCATACATACGTTTTCCGTATTCGATTTCCGAATTCGTTTTCCGTATTCGGAATTCCGTGAGACTAGCGCAAACGTTCGTTTTTCTTCATTCGGAATGTATAAACGTCAGAACCAGTGTTGCCAACGAGGGTGATATATCGCCATTTGAGTTGTTTGGTATCAAAACTGGTCAGATCCAAAATTTAAAAAAAATAAACTAAGTATTGAACTGTGTTCATTATTAACAAAAGAACAGTTCTTATTTTTCAAAAGCAGTCATATCCGCATATTTTGTAAGAGAAACCGGTTTAAAAAGCGGCTGTGGTATGAAAAATAGTCAAATCCAGCACTTGTTTTGGTGTTTCCTGAAAATTCACCTAAAGTGGAGTTGACCAGTTTTGATACCAATTGACTCATTTAGGCTTCTCAGAGCGAGAATCGGTGCCGAAAAAATCTAAAAGGCGACTGGTCGCCAATTAAGCTACTTCAAAAACATCAATTTTAAACATGTCCCGAAATTTTCTAGCCCCACCCCCATGAAATTTATTTTTCTGGGGACAAATTTTATTTTTTTGAAATTCTCTAGCCACCCCCCCCCCCCACGAAATTTTTCACGTAAAAACATCAATTTTAAACATGTCCCACCTAACAGCAAATTCGGCTACTTTACGCTACCTTATGTATGAGAAACGGCGATATTAGGTCAAGATCCGTTGGCAACACTGAATTACTGAACGGAAATTTCCGAACGTTTGCGTCGGCACAAACAAAATGTATGCAATAGCTGCGTTCCACATGACGTCATTAAGTTTTTTCCATTAGGTTTCTCCGAACGCGCCGGCTTGCATTCGGAACGTGCGTAAGGAATTTGTTCCGTTCGGAACTAAAACGAACGTGTGCGGCAGTTAATGTATTTTCTACTGATTCCGTGCATTTCCGAATACGGAAAACGAATTCGGAAATCGAATACGGAAAACGTATGTATGCGGCCAGCCTTATAATAAACTTCCGATTTGAAACTTGTAAAATTTTAAATAATAATATGAAAACTACAATTATTCAACACATAGCATGTACCAACAGACTCAAACACCGTCTTCAGATCTGTATTCGTAAATAAACTAAACCAGTTTTTGTTTATTGAGAATAATCTTCACATTCCAGCTTTACCCAAGATGGCGGCGCATCCTGCTACTGCCGGAAGTCCACCATGAACCGGATATCCGGACAAGGATTCGGGGGCCATTTTACCTGTTGATACACGTGAAGATAAGGACCTTTCCCACCTAACAGCTATCTGGAAATATAAATATTTTTTAATGTGAGGTTATTTACTGTTAATAAATACAGTATGATTGTTTTCGACCTTTTTCTTTGCGTCATAGAGTGCTACTGAAAAAATTAAAAACATGTATATTGTAGGTTTTCCCAGAAAATACACTCGATTTAGATAATTCCGTGAGTAAGGAATTATGTTTGTACTGAATTTTATAACAGTATCTTAGAGTAGCAATTGCAATAGCCAAGGGAGACAGATCGTCTAGTAACGAAATTTCCAGAATTCGTACATAATAATTTGGTTAATTTGAAATTACCGACTCTCGTTCGACGTGAAACAGAGATCTCAGCTGCTGACCCAAGTTTGGGCAATAGCTTTGCATTATCTCTTAATTTTTAAGCAGTATATTTTGACAAAAGTGGCTTTAGATGTGCTTAGTGTAAAATATGACTTTTAAAATATCAAAGATAAAATTAAGTATGTAAGTAAATAGCAAAGCAAGAATACCTCTTAGGTATACCTCTTAACCTATATTAAATTTTGAACTCCTGAAAATAGGATTAAAAACGATATTAAAATAAATTTAAAATTTTACATGTTGTGAGGTATTATATTTTTTCTTTAATCCTTTAGGCCTCTGGCATAATGACAGCTATATTTCTTAAATATGCTGTCAGAAAGTCGAAGAATTTGTGTGCTTTTATGCTCCTCAATAAAATCCAAATAAATTAATTATTTCTGGACATATTCGAAAACTAAAAACCGTTTTTGAAAGGTGTTAAAATATTATTTCAAATTTTATTATTTTAAATAAATATGTTATATTTAGAAACATAAAATTTGTTGAATAACCTTTAATAAACTTTAAATTTTTTCTTCTAAACACTAAAGTAAAATAACCGTATAACAAAAAACTACACATTTAATTAGATTAATACATTATAAAGATATTTCCTTTTTACTTTTTGGTGTTATGATACAAAAATAATTTGTTAAAAAATTCTTAATTTTTTTTTTTTTTTTTAGCGAATTTCGCGTTTTATACGGACGTTTTAAATATTATGCTGTTATCTTCTAAATTTGATAATAAAGCTTGCTATTTTTTTTCTTTCTAACACCCATTTAGATCATGTTTTTAACTATGACGTTAATGGAGACACAACGATTTATATGAGACCATATGAGCTGTTCCGAAAAGCGAACAAATTGACTCTACGAGTAATAGCTGTTTGTTCCCAAAACCGAACAAATTAGCCTGAGGAGTTAATAATAAATGAGTATCTTTCGATTTAAGTGATTATTTGGCTTTGTTAAGTGTATAAAAGTTAGAGGTTTTGACAGATACACAAATAAGCTTAAGGAGGTAATCATAAATGATAATCTTTTGATTAAAGTGATTATTTGGCTTTGTTAAGTGTAGAAAAGTGAGAGGTTTTGACAGATGCACAAATTAGCCTAAGGAGGTAATCATAAATGATAATCTTTCGATTTAAGTGATAATTTGGCTTTGTTAAGTGTAGAAAAGTGAGAGGTTTTGACAGATACACAAATTAGCCTAAGGAGGTAATCATAAATGAGTATCTTTCGATGTAAGTTGTTATTTGGCTTTGTTAAGTGTAGAGAAGTGAGAGGTTTTGAGAAATACCTGCGCACGCATCACAGAATGGTAAAGGGGATTTGGCCGGGAATGTAGTGAATGGAATCAACACGATTTGTAATAAAATCTAATTCTGAAAATACTGTTTGTTGCCGTTACAAACCGGAGCAGTATAATATCTCAGTAATGCCTCAGACTTTCATTGAGGAAATTGCTATTACTATCGGAAAAATCCTCACCTTTAGAAATATACTAATACCGGTTGTCTATATTTGTAATTGTAACTCTGATTCAATGAACTCATATTTGCTTACAATTTAAATGTCATTTTAAAAATTGGAACTGATTGTGCGAAAAATTCAGAGAAGCGATAAAGTACCTACCTCTATGTTATTTTACTAGAAAATTATTTTAATTACCATTTTTAAATTCGGGACTCATGTGTCGAGAATGTAGACTAAGCCGTGATTTTTCACGAGTCTGCATTAGTAGTATAATCAAACAAAATAATTTCGCTTGTCTGTGATGATGTGCGTGATGTGAAAATGTCTGCGTAATGCGTAAAATTATTCACGTTCGATAAACTTTTTTTTTTCAAATTTTGATCTGATTGTGGAAACACAAGCGATAAAGTAGATACTGTTTTTTTTAATAATTCTATATTTGAAATGTCTATTTTTTGTTTAAAAGTTTTCCAACGGTGTTCATTCGAAAGGTAAATTTATAATCATCTCTAATTAATTTTTTGATAGTCAACGTTCCTGAGGCAAATATTTTATAAATTTATTCGGCTTTACAAATCCTTCAATTATTATTCAATTTGTGATTTTTCACGGGTCTACGCTACTTATTCAATGAATAAATGGCGCTAGTAATATAATATTTTCTTTGTTGCTTAGTCAATTTGCAAATATTCGAACCAACGCATTTTTTGGCTTAGAAATCTTTTTTATTTCTGCATGTTAATTGAAAAATACATAAAAAATTGAGACAGTAAAAATACCCTGTATTTTAAAACACGTAATGAACAAATAATACTTTTATTATTATTAAATATATTACTATCTTTACAAGACGAGATTTTTTTAAAGTTGGTTGCTTACAGGTGAAAAAAATTGTTATAAGGAATTATTGTTGAAGGAAATACTAGTAAACATTGAATTATTAGAAGGGTTTGGAATAAGCCTTAGTGGTTTAGTGGTTTAGAGCAGCTGGCAGAAGGCTGAGAGCTTTATTGCTTATAATAATTTGTTATTACTTTGCTTGCGGGTGAACTAATACAGTTAACTGATTTACGAAAAATTTCCAGTTTATCAATAAGTTATAATATTCAAAACAATGGCAATAAAAAATCGTAACAAAAACATCCTGGATGGCTGCGAGTTAAAAATATACATTCAAAATTCTGTCAGTACCTAAATATGTATTCACAGTTTTGTCAGTACCTAAATATGACGAAAACAGAAACTATGTTATATTTATTTTCGTACAATTCGTACATTTCAACGTAAGTTTCCCGGGAAAGCTACTGAATTATTTAGCTAGCACAAAAATTACCTGTCGCTTTTAATAAGAAAAGTTCTAGGATGTAAGAATGTGAAAACTGCCTGAAACACGAAGTACGAAGGAAGAAGAAAGATAGGATCGTTACCTTAATAAAGAAGATTTAGAAAAAATACTCTTGGTTTGTACCTTTCAAAGCTTTTCAATAATGGAGGAACTAGGTACGCTAAAAATTATTAAAAGAATACATAAAAGATAAACGTTATTTTGGCAAGAAGAAAATATTTTTTTGTGTTTCATTTTATGCGAATATTCATAGATTTATATAATTTTTATTTCTTACCAACTGTACCCCACCACAGGTTTCTATGGCTCACTATGTCTGTGTAGACAGAGAAAATATAGCGCGTGTTTCTTTTACGTTCAGATGGCACTGTTTAAAAAAACGGATGGCGCTGTGTTATAAAAAAAAAAATATTTTTACCAGTCACAGTTTACATCTATGTAATATAGGTATATAATACACGCGTATTCGAATGCAACGGAGTGTCAAAATTTTAAAAGCAATCGGTGCAGACCTTTTGGAGATTTAAGATTTTGAACAAACGAACTTTAACATTTTTGTTTATATAGATTTTAAAATAAATAATTCGTACACACCACTATTTAACCAAAAAATAATCAGCATGTTTCGAAACCAATGGTTTCTTTGTTGCCATAGACATAATACTATGAAAAATTATAATTAAAAAAAAAAATCATGTTTGGCATGAATATTTTGTGACAGTCAGGCTTCTATGGCATTTATGTAAACTCTATTTATGCCACCATTTAACAGGAAAATTTTATGCTAAGCAAACTCATGTAACAATTACAACAAATTTGACGATTTCTTGGTTTTATTTAGCATAATAAAATTTGTTTATACCAAATATTTTTTTATTGTTATCCAAAAAAATATTAATTAAAAAAAATAATCTGAGTTTATAAATGTTAATGCCACAGAAGCTTAAAGCAAACAAAAAAAGTATTCAGAGGCATATTTTTTTCATTTTTCTATATGACAAATGGGCTCAAACACCACTCTTTTGGAAACCAATATATATTTTTAATTAAATATTATGCCAAATAAAGTTTAGTTTTTTTTTACTTTCAGAAAGCAGTTGATGTGTTAAATATTCAAGTTAAAAATTAAAACAGTAAATTATTTGCAAACTTATCGACCATTTTTTTCACCTTTATTAAACGGTGCATGAGTTCCTTTGGGGCTCTTCGCCGAAAATGATTAATGGAGTAATCAATATTATGCGAAGTCTAATTTTTACAGAACCACTGGTTTATTATTGTTTTGTCGTGAACACCTGACTATAAAATGCTGTGCTGAGGTGTTTTTATTCTTTTAATGTAGTATTATTGCGAACTGATCATCGTATTGTTATGACATACATAACTTACAAAGCTTCAGATATCAGGGCTCCACAATAGTTTTTGTACGGATTTCACTAAAATTCATCTCGCGGTAACGTTTTCTAATAAAAGTCACTTTAAAAATCATGAGAATAAAATGCATTTTTAATTAATCATTTGAAAATTGAATTGTTTGAGGCCTTCTTCAAGATAATTTAAATCTCCTTGATTGATGTAAATAAGATTTGGTTTTCTGTAAGTAATGCTTCTCTCATTGAAAATTTATATTTAATGAATCAGAATAAATATTCTACAAATATTTTGTAGATAATTTACAACCTTAAAGCGAGATCCATTTAATTTATTTTGAAATATGGATCCAATGTTTGTTTCAACTGTTTAAATTTGGGTTTTAAACGCCACCTTGTCTCTGTCTGGAGAACATTTTCTAAACATTTCATTGCTTAAATAAACAGCTGTTTGCTGGAATTAAATTTTATCCGTTTGCAGGTTTATCAGTAGTAAGGCTACTGTCGGGGGAGGGGGAGGGGGAGGGGGAGGGGGAGGGGGAGGGGGGGGGTGATTGATGAAGGGTTGGATAGGTGAACTGAACTGACTGCGCCAGATCTTTACTGAATAACCAAAGTACTCCTCTGGGAGCTATTAGACCTGGGAATCTTTACCATATTCCGGGCTGAAAGTGTTATTATGAAAATATTCCGCTCGGCGTTATCAATTGGACGAATATTTTGAGATTTTTATATTCAGGGTATCACGTTTTACATGCTATAAAGGGCGTGCTAGGAACTTTCACGGATTCCGCTTCTTTTGGCTTTAATATTTTTTTGTTTGTAAATTGTCTTATAACGTATCCCAGAGAGTCCTCTGGACGCTGTTGGCAGATACAGTATGTTAAATATTTTTATTGAACATCGGTATTCCACCTGTTCCAGAGAAGGTTATTTGTTAAACATTATTTTTTCACGTTTAGATTATGCAAATGTAACTTTTTTTGATTTCCACATATTTATTCTACCTCATAACAGCACTTTCTCAACTTATTCCTATGACTTACATACGAATACTTACAACTCACATGGAATGATATATTATTATTTTATATGTAGATCTTACCCTAACTTAAAATAAACAGACCGAATAAAATACAAAGGAATCATATTTGACCATAACCCCAGACGGACACATCATATCAAATAAATCACAAATAAACTCATCAAAACAATACACATTTTCAAAAATGTAAGAAATATATAAATACTAAAAGACTTCATGATATAACTAAAAATCTAATTATAATCCGTGATAATAACATAGACATACTAATAACGAAACCAACCCTCACACTACAGACTACCTAAAGCTAATGGCCTTATACCATACATTAACGTACCTACCCGAGTCACCTCACTACTAAGACATGCATAGATCACATCATGGTTAGATCAAAGTGAGCTGCTTAATCTATAGTGTTCGAATCCACTGTCACAGATTATTACTCAACCATCTTAGAATGGCACGACTCAAATTCCTCTTCCTCTAAGCCCAGCAAGTCTCCCCGTAACATTATTAATATGGATCTTCTGATAAAGTGTGTAGAGTAAGAAAAATAAAAGACAACTCTAATGATAAAATTTCACGTTAAATATTAAAACACACAGTCTTTCTAATACTTTATTACCGCACCATTAAAGCATATTGTTAATCTTGGCTTCAATGGCGGATCCTTCTCAAACCAACTAAAACATGCAACGGTTATTCTAATTTATAAGAGTGTCGCTAAAAGAAATATTTGAAATTAAAGGCCCATTTCATTGCTAAGTGTCTTGTCGAAAATAATTGAAAAAATGGTTAAAAGTAGACTCGTCTCCCATCTGGAAACAGAGAAGACTCTTTCGCTTAGTCAGTTTTGCTTCGAAAAAACAATTAACGCAGAATCGGATATCTTAGATCTGACGGAGAATATCACTAACAACTTGGACGGAGGTGACTCCTGCCTAGCCATATTCCTAGACTTAGTCAAAGCATTCGACACGGTTTCCCAGTCTATACTTCTCGAAAGGCTATCTCATGGCTGGTTCTTACTGGCAGATCGTAAACCATGAAAATTAACAATAGAGATGTAAGCAACACTCTTCCAAATCAAGAGTCCCGCAAGGAAGTGTCTTAGGCCCTATTATATTCTTCAAATACTAATAATATCTGTAACCTACCCATAATCGGAAAACTAATATCTTTTGCAGATGACACGGTACTAATGCTCGACATAAAAATTGGAAAGCAACAATTGACACAGATCAAAATGACACAGGCCTTGAAAAGAATAGGTTAAATGATAATCTCCTTACTCTCAATGCAGAAAAAACTAATTATTTAACCTTCAGTCTGTCCTTTGCTACCCAACCCACTAACACTAAAAAAATGATAATTCACTCCTGTCCAAGACCTGATCCTTCCTGTAATTGGTACTGTACTCTGTAAACTTGGTACAAGTCACCAAAATAAAATATCTGGGGTCTTGCTTGATCAACATCTACGTTAGGATCAGAACATAGTCAGCATAACTCCCCACATTCACAAGCTTTCGTATGTGTTTCGAACTCTTTGACATATCCTTACTCCTGCAACACTTAAATCGGTATGCTATGCTCTCTGTCAATCATACTGCATCATCATTTGGGGTGACTGAGCTACAACTATTATTGATATTCTACTACAACAAGCACAAAAGATCTTATTAAATATTCTAACAATTATAATACACCCAGAAATATAACCAAAAGAAACTACAATGTACCTTAACATCGTGCTACATGAGGACAAATAAAATTCACCAACTTAACTCCCAACACCTTTAACCTTCTCCCTGATATCCTAAAAACTGAAACCCAACTCCACACTTTCAAAACAGATATAAGTCTATGGATCATTACATCTGCAAAACATTTCCATCACAACACATACACATTCTACACTCTAACCTCCTAATCTCCGTACCCAAATCTATTTAATTCCCTAATTATACTTATCAATGTTTAATTATTTATTAACTTATTATTTGTCATATAAAATATGAACTAAATCGTAATTGTACAATTTAATAACTATTATTATGCAAATTATGAAAATCTTCAATCTGAAAACTTCACATGCCATAACATAGAGGCAGATCCCTAGATCCGCAGATCCCTAGATCCGTACATCCCAACATCCATGTGTCTCTACTTCCTTACATCCCTACATCCCTACATCCCTACATCCCTACATCCCTACATCCCTACATCCCTGCATCTCTACATCCCTACATCCCTACATCCCTACATCCCCACATCCCTACATCCCTACATCTCTACATCCCTACATCCCTGCATCTCTACATCCCTACATCCCTACATCCCCACATCCCTACATCCCTACATCTCTACTTCCCTACATCCCTACATCCCTACATCCCTACATCCCTACATCCCCACATCCCTACATCCCTACATCTCTACTTCCCTACATCCCTACATCCCTACATCCCTACATCCCTACATCCCTACATCCCTACATCCCTATATACCTATCCACCTATATCCCTACCTCCCTACATCACTACATCCCTTCATTCCTGCATCCCTACATCCCCATGTCTACATCCCTACATCCCTACATCCCTACATCCCTACATCCCTACATCCCTACATCTCTACTTCCCTACATCCCTACATCCCTATATACCTATCCACCTACATACCTACCTCCCTACATCACTACATCCCTTCATTCCTGCATCCCTACATCCCTACATCCCTACATCTCTACTTCTCTACATCCCTACATCCCTATATACCTACCCACCTACATCCCTACCTCCCTACATCACTACATCCCTTCATTCCTGCATCCCTACATCCATGTGTCTCTACTTCCTTACATCCCTACATCCCTACATCCCTACATCCCTACATCCCTACATCCCTACATCCCTACATCCCTACATCCCTGCATCTCTACATCCCTACATCCCTACATCCCTTCATTCCTACATCCCCACATGCCTACATCCCTACATCTCAACTTCCCTACATCCCTACATCCCTATATACCTACCCACCTACATCCCTACCTCCCTACATCACTACATCCCTACATCACTACATCCCTTCATTCCTGCATCCCTACATCCATGTGTCTCTACTTCCTTACATCCCTACATCCCTACATCCCTACATCCCTGCATCTCTACATCCCTACATCCCTACATCCCTTCATTCCTACATCCCCACATGCCTACATCCCTACATCTCAACTTCCCTACATCCCTACATCCTTACATTTCTACATCCCTACATCCCTACATCCCTACATCCCTACATCCCTACATCCCTACATCCCTACATCCCTACATACCTACATCCCTACATCTCTACTTCCCTACATCCCTATATACCTATCCACCTACATCCCTACCTCCCTACATCCCTTCATTCCTGCATCCCTACATCCCCATGTTTACATCCCTACATCCCTACATCCCTACATCACTACATCCCTTCATTCCTGCATCCCTACATCCCTACATCCCTACATCCCTACATCCCTACATCCCTTCATTCCTGCATCCCCATGTCTACATCCCTACATCCCTATATCCCTACATCTCTACTTCCCAACATCCCTACATCCCTATATACCTATCCACCTACATCTCTACCTCCCTACATCACTACATCCCTTCATTCCTGCATCCCTACATCCCCATGTTTACATCCCTACATCCCTACATCCCTACATCTCTACTTCCCTACATCCCTACATCCCTATATACCTATCCACCTACATCCCTACCTCCCTACATCACTACATCCCTTCATTCCTGCATCCCTACATCCCCATGTTTACATCCCTACATCCCTACATCCCTACATCTCTACATCCCTACATCTCTACTTCCCTACATCCCTACATCCCTATATACCTATCCACCTACATCCCTACCTCCCTACATCACTAAATCCCTTCATTCCTGCATCCCTACATCCCCATGTCTACATCCCTACATCCCTACATCCCTACATCTCTACTTTCCTATATCCCTATATACCTATCCACCTACATCCCTACCTCCCTACATCACTACATCCCTTCATTCCTGCATCCCTACATCTCCATCCCTACATCCCTACATCCCTACATCCCTACATCCCTACATCTCTACATCTCTACTTCCCTACATCCCTACATCCCTATATACCTATCCACCTACATCCCTACCTCCCTACATCACTACGTCCCTTCATTCCTGCATCCCTTCATCCCCATGTCTACATCCCTACATCCCTACATCCCTACATCCCTACATCCCTACATCCCTAAATCCCTACATCCCTACATCTCTACTTCCCTACATCCCTACATCCCTATATACCTATCCACCTACATCCCTACCTCCCTACATCACTACATCCCTTCATTCCTGCATCCCTACATCCCCATGTTTACATCCCTACATCCCTACATCCCTACATCCCTACATCCCTACATCCCTACCTCCCTACATCACTACATCCCTTCATTCCTGCATCCCTACATCCTCATGTCTACATCCCTACATCCCTACATCCCTACATCTCTACTTCCCTACATCCCTACATCCCTATATACTTATACACCTACATCCCTACCTCCCTACATCACTACATCCCTTCATTCCTGCATCCCTACATCCCCATGTCTACATCCCTACATCTTTACATCCCTACATCCCTACATCCCTACATCTCTACTTCCCTACATCCCTACATCCCTATATACCTATCCACCTACATCCCTACCTCCTCCCTACATCTCCAATCATATTTATATCACACTACATCCCTATATAGCAATCATAATAATCGCCGCTCACAACTGGTGTCATCGTCATCGGTCCGGAGTCATCTCACAACTAAACTGACTAAAATAAACGCTGTGACCTCACAACCCTCGTCTTTCATTGTCTCACTACCAAATCCCGAAAGTGGTGACCCTGATAAGATCTGCAGCCCGACGTGATCTGCAGCCCGACGTATCTTCAGCCCTGCAGCCATGTCTAACCCCGACCCACCGGTAGCCTCGTCTTAAAAATGGGTGATTGGTAGAGACACCACGGAGGACCATCTCCGCGAAATCACGGCAGAAAATTAGAAACTTGAAAATCAACTTTGAAATTTGAAGAATTGTTCAAATTCTGTGAAACAACCCGCCCTAAGTTTTACTCCTATATTATTACTTGTACTAATATTCTACTTAATATTAATGTTTTAAATATGCATTTTCAAAACTCAAAAAATTCAAGGTAGAAATTTAAATTTAACCCTTAAATGCATACTGTTGCAAAACTGCAACATACCGTTCAAACCACCTTTAACTCTTTGGTGTATACTTAATGCATGCCGTTTTAGAATTATCAAGTTCACGGTAATATATTTTATCGAGTGGCGTCACCTTTTTTTCTTTCGCGAATGTCAAATGTCACTTTTTCTTTAACAAAGTGAAAATTGGTTAGAGATTAGAATTACTGTTTTGTTTTGCTGTTATTATTTTGATTTTCTTAGGTAAGTAGATACAATAATACAATACTTATATGAATAGTGTCAATAATAATCAATACTTTCGATAGTGTCCCGCACTCGTGGCTGATCAAAGTATTAAATATATATAAAATTAACCCCATTATTATTAGCTTTTTGGAAAATATTATGTCCTTTTGGAATACCAATTTACTTATCAATTTAAAAGGTAAGAAAATAGTAATACCGGGCATTTCAATTAAAAGAGGAATTTTTCAAGGAGACTCATTGAGTCCTCTTTGGTTTTGTTTAGCATTGAATCCTCTATCTAAAATGTTAATTAAAAGCAAGTTTGGAATAAAAGTTAAGGGTAATACAAGGGAGAGTAGTACAATTTCGCATTTATTATATATGGATGACATAAAATTATTTTCGAATTCTGAACAAAATTTAGAGAAAATGATCGAGGTAGTTAAAAACTTTTCAGATGATATCAAAATGACTTTTGGTTTAGATAAATGTAGAACGATCCATATAGAGAAAGGCAAAATTGTAGATGGGGACGAGAGTATATTTAGAAATTTCCAAATTACTAGTATGAAAAGGGATGAGGTTTATAAGTATTTAGGATACCCACAATCAAATAGATTAGACCATAGTAGGATTAAAAATGATATTAGGATTAAATTTCACAATAGGATCAGGAAAATTTTAAAATGCAATCTATCTGCTAAAAATTTAGTAAAAGCAATAAATACTTGGGCAATACCTCTATTAACGTACTCATTTGGCATAATTAAATGGTCTGATACAGATTTAGATAACTTAGAAAGATTAATTAGAACTACGCTAACAAAGTTTAATTGCCATCATCCAAATTCAGCTATAGAACGAGTTAATTTACCTAGAAATTTAGGAGGTAGAGGTATAGTCAAAATAACTTCTTTGAAACATAATCAGGTAGAAATGCTAAGAACTTTTTTCCATAGGAAAGCTCATAGCTCAGAAATGCACAAAATAATTTGCAAGGCAGATAGAAATATTACACCTTTAAATTTATACGATGAGAATGCCAACATTTTTATAAATCCCAACCAGGAATTATTAGATTCCTGGTCAAATAAAATTTTACACGCAAAACACTTCAATTATCTCAACCAAACGTATGTTGACAAAATTTCGTCAAACAAATGGTTGAGTATTGGAGAGTTGAGCGCAGAAATAGAAGGATTTATGCTTGCCATTCAGGATAGAGTCATTAATACTAAAAATTATAGAAAGCATATAATCAAAGATACAAATCAAATTGATGATTTGTGTAGAAAATGTTTGGCTTTTCCGGAAACTATAGAACATATTATATCTGGATGTTCTATATTAGCACCGTCCGAGTATACATTTATGCACAATCAAGTTTTAAAAATAATTCACCAAAATTTGGTAATTAAACATAACTTGATTGACTGCCGTAATATAGTACCATACTATGAATACGAACCAAATTCATTTTTAGAAAACGAATTTTATAAAATATATTATGATAAAACTATACTAACAGACCGAGCGATTAGTCATAATAGACCCGATATAGTTTTACATGACAAAATTAAAAAAATAACTTATATCATTGATGTCGCTATTCCAAATTCCTGTAACATTCAAAAATCTGTTAATGAAAAAATTAGAAAATACACAGATTTAGGAAACGAAATAAAAAGAATTTGGCATTCTCAGACTATAAAAATATTACCATTGGTTATTTCGGCTACTGGCATTATACCTAGCTCTCTCATTAAAAATTTAGGCGTATTAGATCTATCAAAAAATTTATATATAAAGATGCAAAAGTCGGTCATTTTGAATACATGTAGGATAACGAAAGATTTTTTAAATATTTATGTTGAGGGATCAGTAGGATTTATAGGCCCTGTTAGAAGTACTACCGAGCCAAACCCTCTGATATGAAAATATCTGGAGACGGTGAATTTTTTTTTCCCATTTGATCTCTGGTGAGTTGACGTGTTGTTGTTCTTGTATTGTTTTGTATTTATTTTGCTTATATAATGCACTTACATAATGTTGATTGACTAGATGATCATTTGTGGAAAAGTGAGTGGAAGGGTTAAGTTTTTCCTTTGGGGAAGATTTAACCCGGACAACTAAATCGGAAGTTAAAAAAAAAAATAATAACTCGTATTTTTCCGGTACACTTATTAGTTTTGAGAAATTTTTTTAGGTTTTTTATTTTTTTTTCATACGTAAATTGTTCATATTAATTTTTATTAAATACACGGTGTTGTAAATCTGCAACAATTTTTTTTTACTCAAATATCATTAAAAAATTACAAAAAAAAAAAAATTCTTTATATTTCCTTGCATATGCATGTAAATATCTACAAAATATATTTTTTTCCAGAAAAATAAATAAATCATGCATTTAAGGGTTTAAATACCAATTTTGCGACTAGACTTGCTTTGGTATCTATTTACTGGATTATCCATCCGTTTGATTTCCCAACATCGATAAAGCAGTTTCCTGTAATACCGACGTTGGTTTTCCCGCTGAATCTTTCTAGTAAGGTACTCGAGCGACAGCTCCAACATTTTACTGCAATAAGTAAAGTTTCTTTATCACCTTATAAGAATAAAGTTTTAACTATGGTTTGAAGCTTTTTCGTTATAATATTAATAAGTATATATTATATTTCATACCCACGAATTGCCGGCTCATTAAAAAGTTTCAGTTATGTTCGAAAATTCAGGTTTATATGGCTTGAGGCATGCCGTTGATAGCTCCACTGTAACCTCTGCCTCTTTTTCGTTTAGCCGCATGCAACAGATAGAGAGAATAAAGCGGACCATATAAATGAATAATGTTAATAACGCGAAAGCCTATCTGCTCGGAGCTAATAAATGGTGCTGTGAAGCTGGAGGGAGTGGGAAAGGGAAAGAGATGGGAGCAAGGAAGGTTGGGAAGTGCCTACTTTATTGAAATATAAAAATAATAATATTTGGATGATTTGTATAGCGCCGGTTTTGTTCAAAATCACCTCAAAGGCGTTGTACAAATATATAATACATTTCTACAAATGTAAATATGTTATTATTCTTATTTATATATATTTTGTATAAGCAGATAATATACAGTACCTACCATACTCACCTGGTAGGTCACCTAAGATTAAGACTGTTTTTTGTTAATTAGAGAAATTTAGATACGGTTTGCAAGCACAGGACATAATTGGACTTTCCGGTATTTATTTTATTAATATTTATTTTTGCGTGTTTCCTACTATAGTACAAGGTTTTGATCAGAATTCCTCTCCCTAAACGGGATTCGTCCTTCGGTATAAGACAGATTTCGAATAATGTAAATCTAATAAGAAAAGTGTTATTATCACAAAAAAGAGGAGACCCAAACTTATTCCAGATATAGATTATAACACTTAAATATTAAAATCATTGCTAATTCAAAAATCAAATAATGTAGTTACTTTTGGCAGTTACCCCCCGAAATGCGAAATTGCAAGTGTACCTAAAATAAATTAAATAATCAAATTTTGGAGTCAAGAATCTTACTGCTCGGCCACGGAAGTCGTTATACTTACATATTTTTCTTTATTGAGTTAAAAGAAATATACACGTTTCACTTTCTTAACTTACGAACACACTAAAAATGTCTTAATATCACAGTTTACCACCTAAGTTACAAATTCTGATATAAATACTATTTGATTTTGGTCATTAAACTTAATCTGTTTCAGGATATTGGGAAAGAAATATATGATAACTTAAACAATTTGTTTTAAACACTTATACCTGATTTACTAAACCACGTTTAATTTTACAATAGTTCTGCAAAATACATTGTAAGTTCCTTATCATTGTTCAAGAAAACACATCTGTTGGATTTCTACACATTCTCTGGAGGTAGCGCAGTTTCCTGTATCACCGTCTGTTTTCTCGCTAGATCGCTCGATCGATCGTCCCATTAGCACGATATCAATTTTCCCAGGTAATAAGTACAGTTTCCATCTATACCGACGCGCCTTCCCGCGCGATCTCTGCACAATCGGATCGACGTCCTTACAGGTGGCTCCGCGATCGATCTCGTTCCATTTTCAACCGCCCGGCACCTGTTCCCGGCTGTTGCTCGCCTCCCATCCCCCCGTTCTTGCCGCTTCCCCCCACAGGCCCAACGGTCCCCCTTTACTCCCCCCGCCCCCCCGCCCCCCCCGAGGACAGCCCCGTCAGTCGACCGCCGAACTGCGCTGCGGCCGGGCGACCCTCATCCCGCAATCGGCGCCGCGAGAGAGCGCGCGCCACATTCTTTTTTGCGAATTCCAAATTCAAATCGATCAGAACTCCGAATTTATTTTATTCCAAACAATCAATAAAAAAACTACGTTAAAATTTTTAAAAAAGTTATTTAAAAACAGTTAATTTTTGTTGTGTTAAACATTAAAAAAAAACTTATTTGTTTATGAATAATGTATAGTTCATAGTTACATAAATAAACTTTCAAAATTAATATTGTAGAATATTTAAAAGCAGTTTAAACTATGTGTGTGCTTCAACGATTCTGGAACTAATTGAAGAAAACAAATCAACATCATCTGCGGCAGTAGACAGGTATTATTTTTTAATACCTAATTCTAAGTTGTGCTATATAACCAATAATTTTTTTTTGTCACACCACAACGTGACATAAAGAAATAATAATATTTTTATCATTTTGTATTTTATTTTAGCTAATGACTCTTTATAATGATTTTTTTTGTTGTTACTTACGATTTCTGTAATTTGATAATTTTTTAAGACATTATTCTAATCTGTCTCACTTTTGTTGATACCGCAATTAAATATGATGTATTTCTTACTTGTATTTCTTCCACAATGTATGGTCGTCCATTATACAAGACATATTGGTAATGTTCCTAAATAACTGCCATTATACCTCCGGGCGAATATCCACCATTCAATAAATAACAAAAATATATTTTCGTGAATATTTATTCATATCCCTACAGCAATTCGTCCACTTTAACTCATGCAGCCAAATGTATAATTTAGAGGAAGGTTTAGTACAGGGTCATGCCAAAAAGGTTTCGAAACAACTTGCTGCAAGTCTTTAATTTGGATTCGAATCGCAAACCAAAAAAAAACACGTTGTATTATTTTCAACTCAAAGAATATCCTTAATCGCTTTATGTTATATTAACTTATTCTATCGTTGTTTGAAACCGTTTATTTTACGTCAACTTGTTTTATCGTTATTTAAATCTCTTTATGTTACATCAACTGGTTCTATTGTTGTTTAAATCTCTTTATATTTTATCAAATTTATCTATCGTTGTTTGAATGTCTTTATGTTTCATCAACTTGTTCAATCGTTGTTTGAATCTCTTTACGTTACATCAACTTGTTCAATCGTTGTTTAAATATCTTTATGTTACATCAACTTTTTCCATCCTTGTATGATGAATCTTATCTTTCATAGTTTAAAACAAAAACGAAGTTATTTTTTGGGTAATTATCAAAAACGGTTAAAATCAAAACAATTCCAGGATGTGATTTGGGCTCTTGCTCAATTGAAGTTCATACTCCTCATTCTTGAACACTTCTAGAATCTTCTAGCACACAGTCAGTCCACCTCCTTCGTAAGTTCGCTCACTTGATCATAATTTCGATGTCCTGTCATTTACGACTTTTCACATGGCTAGCCCATCGCATAATTTGAAACAAACCGAATCTAACGATGTTTTTACGTTTATCTAGTTAGTCGATTTCATTTTCCCTTTTTATATCTAAATGATCCATTTTATTATCAGGCGTTCAAAGACTGTTCATTTAGCATGGTTATTTTTGGTTAGGCACCACATCTTACAACTGTAGGTAGTCTTTGTTGTATCAGATGTTTTATGTTTTAACTCAATTTCAAACAAAACAGATTAAATTCAATAAACCATGGTTTGCGTTCGAATTGTTAATCTATGACGACTCGCGGCACGTAACAAAATATCGTGTTTGTTCGTCGACAAACATGAAAGGTTACGATAAATCAATATTTTAACGAATACAGCATGCAAATTGGCATTATATTGAACGGTTTGCATTCACTTTTCAAACTGCATTGTAAAAGCTATAATTCATCCACAGAAACAAAACACGCAATCATATCTTGTGGAGCAAGTTATTAGAGTTAGTTTTTTGGTAGGTATTTAGTTCTTTTTAATGCATTCAGTGATGTATATTTGAATGATTTAAGTCAATTTAAGAATCATACTATTTTTATTACAGTATGTATATAAATACGTTCAAGATAATTTGGCTGAAAGCTAAAAAATACTGTGTTGTATGCTTAAAAATATAACATTTAAAATCTAAAAAAAGTTATGGCACACACTGATAAAAGTAATCTCATTTGAATATGATGAAGAAATTTGGTAAGAATGCAAGCTAATCAAAATCAAAATTCATAACATCAAAATTCATGTGTGTAATAATATGGCGTGACGATATTATGAGTATGTTTAAAGATTCGTCTTAAAGTTACGAAGGAATATTTTAAAACTTGAAAAAAATCGTATATTGAAACAATATAAAACTTTTTTCCTTTTTTTTGTTTTTGACCGTTACCGTTTTAAGCCTTTTATGGCCATCTTCAGGCTGGTATAATTATTACTTAAAATGTGGTTTATATACACTAATAGAATTATGGTTGCTGATAATAAATAAATAATTGGAAATTCAGCTGTAAAACACGGAGATGGGAAAATCCATACAATTTTAATAAAATCACTGTTGAAAATGTGAAGCCCCTCACAAATTTTTTGCAGTCTGAAGATGACCACAATAGGCTGAAACCCGTAACGATCATAATAAAATTAGTGGAAAAATGTTTAAAATTGTTGTAATATATCATAATAATGGAATTTCATCCCAAATTGTCAGTATAAAAACTTGAAATATTGAAAAAAAGGTTTTTGCATCAAAACGCTTTGAATAGTAATATTATCGTACAAGATAAAAAAAACGTATTTTTGCGTGGGTAAATGTTAAAACATGTTTTTTTTAGATTCGATTCGAAACTTTTACCCGCTTTCGAAACAATCACACAACCCTAAAACCAAAACACATGTTGTATTACTTCATCCTGGATTATCTCCGCTTTGGTTATTGCCTACAGAGGAGTTACCTGTATAGAATCCCAGCTCTCCCGGGGGAATTGATCCATTCTAATATAAATATACAACAAGACTTATGTGACGCGGGTAGCGCAGGGCCCAGGGCGCAAGGCAGACTCTGCCCCGGGGGCCTTTATCATTATGAAATAGTCATTATGTATATTGTGCAGAAAGGCTTGTTTCAGGTTCATGGCTTCTGGCTACCGGGATGTACAGTTGGGCTGTAATCCAAGTTACTTTATTATTTATAAATAAATACTTATTTTACAAGAATACTCGTTTAATCCTTTTGTAAAAATATATAATGTTAAAATAAAAAAAGGATTGAACAGAGAGAAGAAGTAAAGCATTTGAAAGAATAGAAGTAAACCGATTTAAAGAAAATTAGACAATTTTTATATTTTTCGATGATGTAAATATTCATTTAGAGTTTTAGAAAAAGTCAATACGTATCCCATATAAACAAAATATCGGATATGTTTACACGAGTCACTATCTATGTTACAAATCAATTCCTAAAAACTTTGTAATCATTAAAAAAGATGCCAAAAACATGGGAAAAAGAATAGTTGCAATTTTATAATTCTGAATTTGAAATATGAGAACGACAAATATAACGTATTATGTTTAGATTTCAATGGTTGAGTGGTTAAAGATGTTGTCCCTGTAAGACAGATCCTGGGTTCGATTCCCAGTTTAGACTTGCTCTGTTTCATGTTTCGCTTAGATTTATTAGTATTATCTTCTTCTTCAATAATTTACAAAATTCATTAAATAATTTTGATAATATAATTTCACCCGAATTCAGCAAATTTGATCTTAATTTAGGCACATGCCCAAAATACATGACTATCGGTTTATCATTTCGGTGAGTATGGGCCGAACTAAAGGAATTTCCCAATTCTCCAAAACCAGTCAATTCCTTTTAGGTAAATTCCCATTGATCTCGCAATACCCCGCGGACACCTCTTGATAATTAGTTTACCCATGATATTATTATCCCAAGGAAAACTTTTGACTCCTCTCAAGAAGCTAATTCGATAAGGTATTAAGAAAGTTCAAAATGGTGAATAACTTAATTAAATTAAAAAGGTTTGGTTAAGATCTCTAACAGTTTGATATATAAACTTAACTTTGAAATGAACATTGTAATTTTTATGACTTTAAAAATAATTAATCAATATTTTTTAGCTTCTTTAAACGTGGTTTTAGTCATTCTGATATTTCTGTCCCGATTACAAGGAACCGGTTCCTTTGCTGGTAGTTATTAGAGCTTTTTCGCCTTTTGAAGACATTGATAAACTGTCAAATTCACAATGCCTTCGAAAGACGGAATAACTGTCACTCGCGCGTAATAAGAACTTATCAGTAATTTAGAATTTTTTTTTCAAATTATCACAAGAATATTAATTTTTATTGGAATTAGAAAAGTTTCTTTAATTCTATTTGAAGGTAATACCCACCAATGCAATGCAATAGATATTTTTTTATGTAAGATAAACATTCCCGTATTAAGAAAACCTGACCAAAAATATCCTACTACCACCACAATAAGCGGAAAATGTTGCTTGTGTTGTGATGGAGGACTTAGCCAGCCGAGGAATTGAACACGCTACGCCTGGGTGGGACCCAAACGCGATGTCAACTCAGCCACTAACCGGTCATTGAAAAATAAGATAATACAAATAAATCTAAAAAAAAAATTAAACAGAACAAAATACAGAAAAATAAATTGATGACGGTCTCAACTGGATAACACTCAAAAAGATAAACATGCCAAAATATTAGAAAAAAATAGTTGCAAGAAAATATTGTTAATTCTTAAGGCGATGCACTACATTGTGTAGTATTTTAAATTGAGCCGCTATCAATAACCACCCTTACGTAGAAGGCGATAAGGTTTAAATTCCCGCTTAACACCATCCGCCTGTTTTGATTTATTCAAGAAAAAAACATGGCCAAAAAGTGCCTTTTATTTTATTTTATGGATGTTCAGGCATAAATATTTAATTTTTTTTCGATCATTTTATAAATAACTTAATTTGCCACATTATACAATAAAATCATAACCGAAAATGGGTTTGTAAGTAGAAGATTTTGAACTTAAAAGCAGTCTTCATAGGCCTTATACATTATATTTTTTCTGGGCTTATAAAAAGACTTATCTAAAAAATCCTCGATTATTTAAAAGGCCAAGATGTATTCTACACGCAGTATTTAATTAAAGCATCTGATGCATTTCTAGGCGACCAAATTTTCAAACCAAAAACACATGATTTTGCATTACAACGTATGGCATCGCCTTAATTTAAAATATGAGATCGACAAAAAGCCAATGGTCGCCAGGTTAAAGACGTTGTCTCAATAAGACAGTAATCCTGGGTTTGATTCCCAGTTGATACCGTTATCTTTTTTTAGTAAATAATTTCTTTTTTTTTCAATAATAATATGAATTATTTAAAATATAATTTTGCTTGATTCAAAAGAATATTGTTCAACGATAAAGGTTGTTTTACCACAGTTGACGAATTCCAAATGTGCTTAGTATCGTTTAAAGCTTTAAAGAAATTGTACTTCCAAACTGATTATAAAGCTATATCGCTCAAGTTGGTTGCGCCATTACAGAAAGCTAAATGCGACCAATTTAGTGTTTGTTAATGGCCTAAAAGCTTTTTCTTTAAGTTGAAATATTTCTAAAAGCACAAACAGTAATGTGAATACGTGTCCTGAATGGTATGTAGTCCTGTACTTTTGTGGCAGCTTGCTATTTAACTGAAAAAAGGTTTGAAATTATTATTTTTTATTTTTCGAATTTAAATGCGTCCTTCAGATATATTTTTTACATTGACTACATAAAGGAGGCTCTGAGGAAAATGATTTTCCTCAGGGTTTATGTCATCTTTGGGGATGGTGTGTGGCGTATTTTTTTTCAGGAGAGGAAGTAGTGAACAGGGGTCTTGAAGAGGCCTATGTTGTAGGAGGGAGGAAACACAAAGGCTGGCAAATCATTTCACAGCCGAGCTGTTGAACTCAAGAACAAGTCGTAGAAGTTGTATCAATCGAAACGTCCGTTTCTCTGCATGAGTCAAGAGTTTTGATCGAAAACAATAAATTTTCCGGCTGCGACAGAATAAATAGTAAGACTTTATTCATCTTTAGCTTAGAAGTACCAAAATCTCATACCGACACTGAAAGAACTGTAGCGTGACCTTTTTTTGGATTTGAAGCCAAAATACCCAACCGAACTGAATAATTATTTTGTTTTTTCAAAAGGATTATCAATAACAAGTGCTGTTTCAATTATTTATGTAATAATTTATAAAATATAGGCCTATAAAAATCTTTGGACTTTGGAATTTTTTGTGAGTTTATTGCAATTATTAATAAATAATCTTGCCCAGCCTACTGTGTTGATATAACAAAAAATACAATAAAACACTGTCAAAAAGGCTTTTTTCAAGTAGAAATTTTAATTTATGTATGAGAAATTTGGGTCCCAGCCTAAATCGGTCGAATGTAATATGAATTTACGTCCATCGAAATTCTTTTTTCAATCGTCTTTAATTTTATATTTCATCATATTTTTAAAGTAAACAGAGCAAAATTATTTTTTTTTTAAATATTCATCATTAAAAAATTACTGTCAAAGTTGCCTCTAATATGATGCAAATTTTAATTCGGTAATTATTCGGAATCGCTGGACAAGGATTATATGAAATATTTTTAAATAAAACCTTCTGATTTACCTTAATTACTATAAAAGGAATCTGACTGCATTTGGGATATTTTTAATTTTAGCATTTTAATTTTTAATTACGTAAATCGAAAATTCACTCTCGTTGTATGGGATGACAGCTGGAATGGTTTCTGTTGATAAAATTTTCTTTTGTTGGTATTTCTGATACGAGTGGCTATATTTTTTACCATGTGCAAATACTAGGTAGGTACTATTTTACCAAACTCGAAAAATAAAATAAAGATATTCAGGTATGTTTTATAAAATAGAAAAATTAATAAAGGTGAGGTTATTATAGGTTAGGTTGGATTATTATAGGTTAGGTTCGATTATTATAGGTTAGGTAGGATTATTATTAGGATATAGGTTAGGTTAGGTTAGGTTGGATTATTATAGGTTAGGTTAGGTTAGGTTGGATTATTGTAGGTTAGGTTCGATTATTATAGGTTAGGTTGGATTATTATTAGGATATAGGTGAGGTAAGGTTAGGTTGGATTATTATTAGGATATAGGTGAGGTTAGGTTAGGTTGGATTATTATAAGGATATAGGTTAGGTTGGATTATTATTAGGATATAGGTTAGGTTGGATTATTATAGGTTAGGTTAGGTTAGGTTGGATTATTATAGGTTAGGTTAGGTTAGGTTGGATTATTATAGGTTAGGTAGGATTGTTATTAGGATATAGGTTAGGTTAGGTTAGGTTGGATTATTATAGGTTAGGTAGGATTATTATTAGGATATAGGTTAGGTTAGGTAAGGTTGGATTATTATAGGTTAGGTTGGTTTATTATTAGGATTCAGGTTAGGTTAGGTTACGTTGGATTATTGTAGGTTAGGTTCGATTATTATAGGTTAGGTTCGATTATTATTAGGATGTAGGTTAGGTATGGTTGGATTATTATAGGTTAGGTTAGGTTGGATTATTATCGGTTGAGTTAGGTGTGTTGGTTTAGGTTAGGATATAGGATAGGTAAGGTTAGGTTGGATCATTATGGGTTAGGTTAGGATTTAGGTTAGGTTAGGATTTAGGTTAGGTTAGTTTAGGTTTGATTATTATAGGTTAGGTTACTAAAGTTTAGGTTAAATAAAACAATAATTATAATAATCCCGAAATATAAATAATTAAAGTTTTTTAAGTAACATAAAAATATTTTATTTTTCGAGTTTGGCCAAAACAGTACCTAACTAGAATTTGCATTCTGAAATGATTCAAATTCTTGCTACTCGTATCAGGAATACCAACCAGAGAAAATGCCGGGTACACGTCAGCTAGTATGTATAAAAAATCAGCTTGCTTGTGTTTGTGCTTGCGAAACTCGAAAATTAGTCGACCGATATGATGTTTAAAGAGTTGTTTGAATGGTAAAAGAAGTCTGGGACGCCCGAGGAATACTTAACGCAATATCTCTGCACTGGAATGAGATACAGAGTAGTATTAAAGTCGATGTAATGTAGTTTTTTAACTGTAACATTGTGGTATACAGTAGTGAATGATGGAAGAAGTCAGAGACGACCGAGAAAGACATTAGCAATAGCGAAGCATTGCGGGATTCACTACTATTTTATATTTTAAACAACACATAAATAAAGTAGCACACATTCGTACTAGAAATTTGCTATATCTTTTGAAATCGAAAATAATTATTCAGTTTGGTTGGGTATTTTGGCCTCAAATCAAATGGTCTCGCACGGAAAGCTTTTTTCTGAACTGTATTTACGTTACAACGCCTTATTTTATTTACTCAGTTTATTTTGGTTTTACGTTAAATATGTGTTTATACGTATTTAAAATCTGGATGTAGTTATATTACGTAATGATATCTGAATATTTTACATTATGATTGTTTAATGTTATTTATATATTTTTGAGTAAATTTAACGATGATGGTGTAAAACTTTCAATGATTTTTGTTATTATAAATACTCAAATGGCAAATTCTGCTGCCTAAAATACATTTGTTAAATTATGATGGTTGTGGCTTTAGCAACGGTTTCAAGGCACAAACAGACATAGTCAGTGAAGTCAAAATAATAATTCAATATTAAAATTTAATCCATTGGAGAGTGCATTTCTCTCCGAAATTGTACTGCAGGTAGGCAGTCGCGTTATTTTTGGTCTAAATTATAACTATTGGTGGAAACGTTGTTTCCATCGGAATAGAATAAATGATCCCTCTCTAAACATGATTTATCCTTAAATAGGAAGGTATTAATTAACAGCTTGGAATATATACTATATATTTACCAGTTTCTTCACCACCTAGGATTCTTGCTGCAGAGTCTCCATCTTCTATCTTCGTCGAAAGTCACAGCGGTGCTGCCAAGGTCTGGTATCTGTGAGAGGATTTTGTGTCAGCGCTTTATTAGCAGCAGACATATACCTGGACGGATGACGAACCTCGTGCTGGCATCTTTGATGGACGCGGTGGACTCTTTCGCTGCAGCAGCTGGTCCAGTTTCTTCACCACCTAGGATTCTTGCTGCAGAGTCTCCATCTTCTATCTTCGTCGAAAGTCACAGCGGTGCTGCCAAGGTCTGATATCCGTGAGAGAGTATTGTGTCAGCGCTTTATTAGCAGCATACACATACCTGGACGGATGACGAACCTCGTGCTGGCATTGTTGATGGACGCGGTGGACTCTTTCGCTGCAGCAGCTGGTTCAGTTTCTTCACCACCTAGGATTCTTGCTGCAGAGTCTCCATCTTCCATCTTCGTCGAAAGTCACAGCGGTGCTTCCAAGGTCTGGTATCTGTGAGGGGATATTATGTCAGCGCTTTATTAGCAGCAGACACATACCTGGACGGATGATGAACCTCGTTCTGGCATTGTTGATGGACGCGGTGGACTCTTTCGCTGCAGCAGCTGGTCCAGTTTCTTCACCACTTAGGATTCTTGTTGCAGAGTCTCCATCTTCTATCTTCGTGTCACCTGTTCCTATACTTCATTTTACTTAACTTAACTTCACTTTATTTTTGTAATATTTATATTTTTTGTAATACCTGCATCAACTGTAAAGCGTCCCTAAGGTGATATCTCACAAAAGCGGTGCCATACAAATTATCCAATATATAATAATAATAATATGCAGATCATTTGAAATAACATACCGTTGTTCACCGTCATTCGACATTGGTTGCTATATATATGGCAGCGTGGGGTCGCCAGTATGATAGCGATGTGTGGAGTGTAATTTACGGTGGCTGCCGGTACCGTAAATCTGTGTTCAAGGAATTTGGATGATTGAAATATGAAGGTCTGCGATCTTAGTTGAATTTATTTGCGAGAATGAATTTACAAGTTATGCGAACGCAGAGACGGTGGTAGCGGAGAGTGGTGGTCTGGCCGAAAGTTGAAACTAGAATGACGGAGAGTCGTCTTCCCGTCCGCGCCTAGCTCCTCCGGGGCTTCAGGCGGCGGAGTAATTATTTTAGTGTTATTGTATGTGGGATGAGTTAAAGTAGTCCCACACTTTGTTACTACTTTGAAACTTTCTTAGTATTAACCCTTTGTCTGATGAACACTTACTGATGTTATTACTTTCTTAAATAAAAAAAGATTGTCGCCATTATTATACATAGTAAATTTTATTTGATTTATTTGTGTTACTTCACAATTTAATCACGCAAAATAATATAAGGTATATTTTCGGCATTCGGCGAGTGGAAGATACTCTCAGTATCGAACCAGTGTAAGACCACCATTCAGAATTGAAACGTTACTTAAGATGGCTTTAGCCGTGTTTGGTGAATAGATGTGAATAGCCAGGTACTTCCCTACATTCCTCATCTCCATCTCCATCTCCTGCCAACTACCTTCAGCCTCACAACATATGACATCCCAATTAGGGATGCCATAGTGTCACTGACTACAGACGGATGGGGGCAGTTGGGACTAATCTTCATGTGCTCGGTATGCCCAAAATAATACAAATATAAACGCGACAGATTTTTATCACATCAAGTATAAATACTAAAGAGAAGAGAACAGTTTTTTTTTCCATTTTGTGGAAAAAATAAAGACTTGTCATTTTATGTTTCAATTATAAATCTGAATATCTTCATGAAACTATCTGACGATACGGTATAATTGTGAGGTTATCCAAGTAGGAATGGAAATATGAATTTAAATGTGTTGTTTCCAAAGAAAATAGTTTTTTTTATTAAATGTTATTATCAAAATGCTAAAAGGCCACCTTTTGAAATGAGTTGCTGATAGGTCTAATAATTCAAAATTATTATCATTTGCAATTCAATTTTATCACATCGCTTTTAATCCAAATTTTGTATGCAATTGGGTTTTGATATCGGCATGATATTTGCTACTTAGCGACAACAATACCAAATTAACTAACCATGAACCAATCGAGTATTTGAATAGGACGGTCCCAGTGGTGTATAGGTTTAATCGCACATGTATCGTTGGAAATCGATGACGTTGTGATCATTCCATTTATGAAATTAATTTTGATAATACGCATTCTTGGCTATATTTAATTAACCACTCCAGTGTTTTTTGGTATATTATGCTAAGTTTGCAAAAAGTTTTTAGCGATCGCTTGCAATAATGTGCCTTGTTTATAGAACCTACATGAACCTGGATAGACGGTGAAATCTAGGTGGATTCATTGACTACCGCAGTTAGCAGTTTCATATGTTTTGATATTAATATTTTTAGAATGTTTTCAACTAATCCATGACACCAATCGCTCACGTGGCGTATGTTTATATTATATATATTATATTATACCGTAGATCATTAAAAACACTTAACAACAAGTTATTAAAGCAAAGGAAAGTGGTTTTGGTATATTTACAAGTACCGCAGCTTTTAATGCTACACAACACTCAAAATATTATTATTTAAAAATCAACCATTTTACATATTACATCAATTTATTAAATAAGTAAACAAAACGAATAATTTTATTCTAACATAGCAATTTGATTTCTGATTTTTTTTCATGAACGCCAAACTTACCTATTTGGGTAAGAGAAACCCCAATTGGGGATGCCATAGTATCGTTGCATCCAGATGGTTGGAAGTAGCTGGGACTCTTGTGTGGTTCCAGATTCATAAAATATATACACCCCTAAACTTTGGAGGGTGAATTCATGAAAAATTATTAATTGGTGCCCAAATAAAAATTGTTGAAAAATTCTTTTTTTTTTGCTTTTTACAAAGCGTTCGTATAATCAGCTTTATGAATATTATTTCTCCGCGCTCGGTCAGCTGTTTCATAAATAACATTGGTTTTGAATTTAAACTGTTTTATTATAACAATAAAACGATAATTGAAACATCTTTCCAAATGATAACCGCTGTTACTAGACATTACACTAGACAATTTTTACTACGATTTTTTTTTCTAATTTGAATTGGTTTAGTAAATATTATTCTCTTTTCATGAATAATCTCCCCCCCCCAAAGTTTTCTAGGTATTAGCGTGGAACACAATGTATAATGATTTTACCTTTTGTTTGTGTTAGCATACCATAGTTTTTAAGGTTTCAAAAAATCACGTCAAAAACCTTCTGTTACATTACAATATGAAATAAATTAATATCTCTAAATGCCTTCCGACGAGAGTGAATAATCTATACGCACTGACTACAAATTCCAATTGCCTATTAATAAATAATATAAACGTACTCACCACTAGTTCCAAATACCTATCAATAATATATACGAACTCACTTATAATTCCAAATGCCTATAAATAATATATACGTACTCACTACTAATTCCAAATACCTATAAATAATATAAACGTACTCATCACTAGTTCCAAATACCTATAAATAATATATACGTACTCGCTAATAATTCCAAATGCCTATAAAAAGAGACAAATTTTCTCCACCAAAACATAACCAGGCATTAAAAATGTAAATATGAACAGTAACGAATTGAATTAGAAATATGAAATGATTAGATTACTTATCTTAGGTAAGGGCACTAAAGTGCTGGGGTAGAATTATTTAATTAGGCTTACTAATAATAGTAATTTTTCACTAAAACATGACTAACCAGACTGTTACCCAACACGCATAGAAAATTGAAAAAAATGATACAACCACTATGAAAATCGTTCACCTCTAAATTAACGAGTTTGTAAGTCAAGGTCATATAAAATTGCCTATTGATTTATTACAAGAAATGCCTTTGTCGTTATTCTTATTTTTATTTGATATGCATGTTATTATTTTTAGTTTCATAAAGGTAGATTTTTCAAGGAGAGGTCTTGGATAAAAACATTGTTAAGAATAGATAAAGGGGATGATATTTTTGCAATTTTGATTAGAGTATCAACTTTGTAATTGCTAATTTATTTTGAATTCGCTGTACCCCGCAATGCTTTGCTGCTGTTCAGTATGTCTGTGTATATAAATAAATAATAGTGCCAATTGCTTGTACGTCCAACAGATGGAGCTGTTTTTTTAAAGCATACTTCACCTATCACAGGTGACATCTATTTAATACAGGTATATAAAAAAACACGCGTATTTGAATGCAACGTTGCGTCAAAATTTCAAAGCAATTATATTTTTATTTTTTAATGATAAACTAACGTTTATAAGACAAGGTTTTTTTTATGCATAGCATAAAGGATAAAAATAATTATAAGCAATAATTAGCCATCCGAAATACTAATACAAATTGAAAATATCTCCCGAGTAAAAATAAATGCCGCCAACGGGAATTGAACCCGTGCCTTCTGATGTCCGGTCAGGTGCTCTGTATCCACTGAGCTATGTTGGCTTATTTCCAACCCACCAAATGATTCGACAAATTATTGCTTATAATAATATTTTTATTTATAAAGAAGATACACAGTTTGCACATTGGAATTGTTAATTTAAATATAAGTTGCCGACACAAGCTCTGCACATTTGTTGTAAAGATATATAATTATAACTTTATTAGTAAGAAAGGGACGCTCAAATGGTTTGGGAATGAAGAGAGAAGGAACGTAGAAAGGAGTCTAAGGAGAATATATGACGCAAATGTGAACAGTAGAAGAAGTAGGGATCGCCTGAGGAAGACATGGCACGGTCAAGTAAATCAGATATTTGAGCCTGGCCATGTAGAATAATAGAAGGGTATATATGAGACAATGTATGATTGTAAATGAGTCAAGGAGGTGTGCCAAGATGGTATTGTTTAGCGGTCCGTCCTCTCTGCCTACCCCTGTAGAACGGCGTGATGGCTAGTTCGTTACATTACTAATATTACTACTACTACTATATTGGAGGACTAACCGTGCCACTAGCACAAACCACAACAGCACAACATCACTATATATTCAAGGGTGTAAAATTATTTAATAAATTACCCCTTGATATACGATCGGAAGAAAACAACGAAAAATATAAAAAAATAAATAAATTAAAATACTCTTGTACCACCTCATAACTTTACTTATTGGTAAGAAATATGTTTTTGCCTTTTCAATTCTTTGAATCATTTATTAACTAACCTATATTTTTATTACTTTTATTGTTATTTTTTGTTTTATTTCTAATATTTTTTGTTTAATTTAACAAATGTAAAAATATTTTTGTTGTCCTCTCCTAAACACAAGCAGCTGCTTTATTAGGAGAGGGGTTTAAAATATTGGTGTTTATATTGTTAAAAAATTGTAATCTTGTTTATATGTTTCAATAAAAATTTAAAAAAAAAAAAAAAAAAAAAAACGTATAACTATTTTTTTTTGTGTGTATTTATTTCAATAAATTATTTCTATGACATTAAGGTACACTTTACACTACATCTAAAATGTATTATTTGTAGCATTCGGGCATAACCCACAAAAAGCAGCAAGGATTTTAGCTTCTTTAACATCTGTCGGTAGTTCACTGACAATCTTAAATCCTTTAAAATAGAGATTATTTTGGGCTCCCGACAAATTTGTTACGACATAGTTTAAAATCTTCATAGTTTCTCGTCGGAAAGCCATGTATTTCGAAATTAAAATTTACATTCTTAAACATGTATTTCGGAAACATCTTATTTTTTAGCTTAAATATTAATTTTAAGGTATTGTAAATTCTACGCTGTCTTAACATACCTAGTTTTTTTCTGCATATTCATTATTTTAGAATACCTACTGCTGAATTCAATACCACTTGAATGCCTCTATTTTGAATTATTTGCAATTTCTTTATTTTTGTTTGATTGCACGAGAAAAGGATATTAAAGCAGTAATTGACCGGTCGGTGGCCGAGTTGACATCGCGTTTGGGTCCCACCCAGGCGTAGTGTATTCAATTCCTTGGCTGGCTAAGTCCTCCATCACAACACAAGCAACATTTTCAGCTAACTGTGGTGGTAGTAGGAGATTTTCAAATATTGTCAGGTTATTCGTAACCCGGTAATGTTCAACTTTCTTTAAAAAAAATAAATTAAATGAGATGCTACTATACTATTATAAGCTAATTTATTGCTTATTCATCTTTAAAAAATATTTTTGCCATTTAATTTCAATTTAAATTATTGTAATTTTTTTTTTGTAAATGATATAACATATTTGTTTAAGAATACTTATTTTAATTTATATTTTTTTCAAATGTTTATCTATATGTTTGTATTTAAAAATAGTTGATAGCAAATGTATTTTTTGCACTATGAATAGGATTATATTATGAATGAATAATATTTCATCAGACAATTGGCATGCTATCACTATTTAACGAGATTTTTTTTCTCCGTGTACAATCAATAGGTACAGATTATTTTTATTTTGTTTCAAATTAATTACTACAAGAAACAACTATTTACGTTGGGAGAGATGGAAAAAGATGCATTAAAATTCGATTTTTATTTAATCAAAGTTAAAAATTTCCCTTATTCTTATCATTTGAATTTTTTTAAATATGCATTAACGTTTGTGAAAGTTTCGTTTCAACCAAAAACGCGTTTATTACTTATTTGACCCAAACAAACAAATTTTGTTCATATACATAGTTGTTTTTTGTAGAACCACGGCCTCCGTGGTCGAGGGGTAAGGCTCTCGACTAGCAATCCGAAGGTCGCGTGTTAAAATCCTGGCGTGCGCAAGTAAATTTTATTTGATGATTTTTCTTTTTTCACAATTTATTCATTTAAAATCATGAAAGATATTCTCAGAATCGCCCTGGTGTAAGACCACCATTCAGAATTGAAACGTTGCTTTAAATAGCATTAGCCATGTTTGGTGACCAGGTCTGAATAGCCAGGTACTTTCATTTCGGGATGCCATAACTGGCTCCATACGGTTGCGAGCAGTTGGGACTCTCGTGCGGTATTCACATAAAAAAGTAATTGTTGAAATTATGTGTTATTTTTTCACAATTTTGACTTAAAGTACGGCTGTTAGATAAATAATTACAAGTATTTGATTTGAAGAAATTAACTATCGAGAAAACATTTAGACCTGCCGCAAAAAGCTAACACGTACGGTGAATTAAATCTATAATTATTACTGTGTTATCTGCTAGAGAAAAAATCAGCTAATTAATCAATATAAATAATTAATCAGCTTAATTAGCAAGTAACGGATTTGAAACTCGTATCTGGCATAGCTCAGTTCGATTTATCCAAAAATGCTTTTTCGAATTATTTGACTTGGTAAACTTTATTTGCACAGATAGACGGTGGATTTGCCAAAAGTAAATCTAAATCATCATTAACGGGTTTTTTCAACTTCGAGGCTACATTATTGAATCTTACGCAGAAATTGATGGAATAAATCAAAAACGTGGGTCAAGAGAAAAGTGAATATTACGTATTTCTGCTTTTCTCAGATTATATATATCTATCATGCTAACTTAACTGCCTTGCGGGAGATGTGGATTTTTCTATATTTCTTACAACAAATTTAAGCACGAATTATTATTTAATTTATCCCAAAAGGACCCAAAGTGAGACAGTGAGACCCAAAAGGTTGCACGGGACATTTCCAAGGCCTTTGACCGGGTTCGGCACCAACAGCTTGTTAACAAACTGCCTACTTACGGACTTCCTGCATACTTGTGTGCGTGGATTTGCGACTTTTTAAATGAAAAGTCGATTAAGAACCGTCTTGATTTGATGGTTTCACCTCTTTCTCACATTCAATAAATGCTGACGCCTCACAAGGATCGGTTCTGTCTCCGACTTTTTTGTTTTTGTTGTACTTTAGTGACTTTTTGTCATGTGCAGAATTTTGTCATGTGCATGTGTACAAATTCATTGTTACGCGAATGACAATACAGTCCATAATAGTTTTTTGTTTGACAGGCCCCCAAAGGATACACAAACTTCAACAGCTCGGAAGGTTTTGAAACAGAGAATGCACCGTTACCTCGAGAGGGTTTTTTTGGAGCATCCTCCATCATTTTAATACCGGTAGAACAGGGACAGCATACCTATCTGATGCCTGTGCTCTGCAATCCGTTTGTTAAGAGAGGGGAATCTATAGCGGTTTGTTTCAGGTAAGCTTACTTGGAGTAAGATTACCTGAAACTTGTGGGAGTAGTCTGTCTTAAAGCTAAAACAGGGTTACGTTTTAGAAATCCATACACCCAATCCTTGCCAGCCGTTTTTGTAATGTTGTCAAATCTGTTCTCGATCTTGTTGATTTCTGCATACTCGTAAACATTTTTTCTCATTGTCTGCATAGTCAGGCCGTAGAACATTTCGTCAGTTTTTTTACAATAATCAACGATAATGCACGATAAATTGAGTATCTATTTATCTAAAAATCTACCGCTTTATCTGGTGTAAATGTCGGACGATATCTCCCCATTGAAGTTGCAATTAATTTTAGTTTTAGGCGTTTACGCAGAGTGGCTTCACTGATCCCAACAATATCTGCAGCAGCCCACTGACTCTTCACCTCTTTCATAAGCCTTTTTGCAGTTTCTTTTTGCTCTTGAGTGCAAACTGACCTCTCCGGGTACTTTCTCACGTACACACGTGGCATATTTCACTGTAAAAAAAATAACGAGAGTTGAAATATTATGCTATAAAATCAATTTTATCTATCGGGATAAGTGTTCGCACTCGTCCAATTGCGAACGCTTACCCCAGCACACTTACCCCATCACACTTACCCCATCACACCAAAATTCAATAAACTTTAAAGATCAGATTAGTGGTTATCTTTATTAGAATTATCACGTTGCACCCATCTAACCAACAATATTTCACTAAAAATTATCATAGACCACGTCGCTCTGACACAGCTGGTTACACAATAGCACACATTGGTAACAGAGATGAAAAATTTAAGAAAAGCACGAAAAAAAGTAATTTACCTACCAGTTTTTATTGACAAATCAGCATCCACTGTACACATGTCCTGCTTCGGTGCGATCCAGAAGACTACTGAATTAAGGAACGCGCGGGCGCTTAACAGGCACAATCTTGTCGGAAACATCACTGCGAACACTTACACTCCGCGTACGGTTACCCCACGTGACTCTAAGCAGTTTGTCGTTGGTCACAAGTTCCATAACCTTGGATAGAATAGATGTGATCGCTATGGGGCCGTAATTGGCCGGGTTGGAGAAATCATCCTTCTTTGGAATAAAGTGAATGACCGCTTGTTTTTCCAACCAAAGGGTACAGAGCTAGACTTAAAGGACATTTTAAATAGCTTCGTGAAAATTTTAGATATTTCTGCAGCGCACCATTGCAATAGTCCGAAATTTGTCTGTATCATGCGGTTCTTCTTCTGACACCTATGGAGCACCTTAAAACTACATATTATACTGTATTTTCCAACATGAAACTACACACTCTAACGAAATCTGTTGAGCGGCATTGAAATTACATATTCATTTACAAACACTACCGAACACTTGTGCAGTATGAACATTTAAAAAAAATCAGGTAAACGCAAATCCAGTCATAACTGCGCTGCTACACCCACGAATATTTTGGTTTACCATTATAAATAAATCTTCGCTTTAAAAAAGCAAAAAAACTATGATTTACGACTAGCAGTTCTTAAAAATAATCAGAGCAGCGATTAGATTGAGGAAAAGCAGATTAGGGAGCCGAATGTTTACCATATGAAATATGAATCATGTAAAAGCAGCCAAACTCATGAATTCTAATAGCTTTCGCCTCATTCTGAGCCAGAAAAGCCATAAAATATTCATTTTGATTTCCCGTGATTCAGTGATAAAGAAACTTAGCGCATTTCTTCTCCTCCGAGAATTTCCACCCAAGATATAATAACTGAAAAAGCTTGGGATGTGCGCATCTTCTTCTTCAATTTTTTTCCTGGTGTTCCTACTTCTGGTCTATGCGTTCTTCACATGAAGAACGCATAGACCTGTAGACGGTGTGCTCCAGGAAGGAACGCCAGGATAATATATTTGCCGCTCAAGTGAATGGAAAAAGAAGCCAGGGTACGCTCGAGGAATATTACAATTATGGTTTGAAATCCCGCATACCCCAATCCCGCACCCCCAATCCCGCACCCCCAATCCCGCACCCCCAATCCCGCACCCCCAATCCCGCACCCCCAATCCCGCACCCCCAATCCCGCACCCCCAATCCCGCACCCCCAATCCCGCACCCCCAATCCCGCACCCCCAATCCCGCGGGATTACAGCATAATTTTCCTTTGGATTTGCGAGGTTTGCATAGGTTTGAGGGACTCGCGGGATTTGTGGGATTATGGGATTGGAAAAAAACTTAATTTGGTTGCACGCGAAATCGAAAAATGATACCGATGTGCATACAATTTTGATGTTGATTCCTGCTACAACCGGGAAGTTGTAGTGCAGATGAGCAGAGAGCGAACGATATAAGCAGTGGATAATATTTGTCACTGAAAGATTAACTCATAAAACGGCAAATAAAACAATACTAAATAGGTTAACGTAGTTATTAGACTAAGGTGGTCACCATTTTAGGTTTAACAAAAAAACGTATCAGACTAAAAAATTAAATCCCACGAGCTTAGTCTGTAGATATTTCTACTGTCCATCGAAAAATCCAGACGCGAATTGATTTAATGTATTTGAAACAAAAGTGGTTTAATACATAATGAAATAAAACAACAACTTTATTTATATATACGTAATTTTTTTATTATATTAAAACTTAACAAAGGAATATAACGGTAACAAATTTCTTGTTTATAAACAAATTTATTGTTTTAGTTATTAATTTAATTTAATATTAGTTTTATACTTGTCCTACTTCTCTATGATCCTAGATCCGCCCACCGCTAGATTTCTCATATCCGCCCATCGCAAGGGCGGATGAAAAACTTTCCGTATGAAGTTTCATTAGAGCGCTGTAAAAAGAAAGTAATGGATTCTCTACATTATGCCCCGTGTATTGTGCCGTTGTTAAACTGGAGCATTTTGTTGTTGTTTTTACACTTCTTTACGTTGTTGGTCCTTCGATTCTTTCTCTGTTTTTTATGTTTTCACACATAATAATTGTCTTTGTAGAAATGCTTGTATTACAAAGAATCCTGCTGGAGCAAACAAAATTTTTTGTTGTTGTTTTAATATGATTTTTTTTTAATTAAAAAAAAACGTCTTCATCTATTTTTAACCTGTTTATTTTTGACCGGACGGGTTTCACGTTTCAAAGGGTTTCTTCAATGTAGTTATAAATTAGTGTTAAATTGAAATATCAGCATAAATTAACAGTTTCAATATTAGAAATTCACATTTTCCTTTGAGAGTAGTTACTACATAACTTTTTGATAAAACTTTTAAAATTAAAACCCCATTAGTTTCATCTGAGTATACTCCTACTCCCTGAAAATTATTGACTAACGTAGTCCTGTTTAAACTCGACCGTTATCAGTTAATTAGTCTGTATATTTGTTTGTATGTTGTCGGTTTCTGAAATCTGCTGTATTTTCTTTATTGTTCAAGCAAGCCTTTCTTTACCTAGATTTCTGACATAAACTAAGCTTTTCAATATGATGGTAACTGAAAAAAGTTTGAAAAAGAATTGACTCTAAGATGTTGATGTTTCTTTTAAAAAATTGTATAATTCCATACTTGAATTAAAATTTGAAAAAAAAAACATGCTACGTAAAATATTATATGGATTATAATTAAGTAGGTAGGTATTTAAGAAGATACTTCTAACAAATATGTAAATCGCATTGTTCATAATACGTTAATTAAAACTTCTTTTCATTTGTTACCACTTTATTTTACAAAAATATATTAACTCCTCATGCCTCTGGCATATTGACCGTCATATTTCTTAAAAGCGCTGTCGAATGGTCGGAAAATGTAAACTAAACCAAAATAATATTTTTTTTTTTTTGGTAAACTAAGGTTTAAGACAAGATTTTTTATGCATAGCACAAAGGGTAACGTTAAAGTTCTAGTATCTTCACCAAAAAATGTAGACAATTTGTCTCGACGCCATCTAGTGAGAGAGTTAACTCTTACAATGCCTTTCTCATATAAAATAAAGTTGGTTGTTTTCAGGTGAAAAAATGTAACAAGCAGTAATTGTTGAATGAAACACTAGTATATATTGAATTATTTCGCGGATAAGAGATAAGCCGCCATAGCTCAGTGGTCAGAGCTGTCGACCGGAAATTGAAAGGACACGAGTTCATGTCCCGTTGGCGTCATGTATCTTTTATCAGGATATTTTTCAATGTGGATGAGTATTTCAGGCTAATAATTATTGCTTATAAAATAATTGTAAACCAAAATTACTGATAACAATAAACAAAAAACACATATCTTTTTAGACAAGTGTATTGTCACTTTTTTGTTGCTTTATATATAAAAATTCATAAAGTTTTGTAATTTTTTCTTAAATTGATCAAACCCTTGGTGTACATTTAAATCCTTTTGAGGTTAAAACTCAAAACTTAATGTGTTTTTTTTCTTTCTAACGTCGTTTAAATCATACTTTTCAGTAGGATAATATGGGAGACCATATGCTGTTCTCAAAAACGAAAAAATTAACTCAACCTGTAATGGATGTTTTCCCAAGACCAGATAAATTAGCTTAAGACGAGACAATTCCCTAAAATAAAGTCAGAATCACAACGACGTAAGTGAAGAAACCATGCAAAAAAAATGTGACGCGTGGCTCTGTTGTATTGGACAGAACTATGGTTGAATTTTACATAGTAAATTTTTAAAATAAAATGACAACCTCAAGGCCCCGTAGTAAGCGTTCAAAGATGGTTGAAAGGGAGATATGTAAATACGAATGTTAGAGGGAGCGAGCTAATATTAAAAAAACTATAATAATTAAGCAAAAATGGTGAAAATATTTAATAAAACACGACTCGTTTGAAATAGAGCAAAAATCTCTCGACAAATGCTTTATTTGCATTTAAAGATACACAGTAAATTTTTCATGCCTATAACATATTGAAGAACAGAACATAACGTTTTTTTTATTATTTTTGTAGCTTACTTTGCGATTTTTTTTCTATCGAGGGAATTTCACATAATTAACGTTTCGGCATAACAAAGGTATGGTATCTTAAAAAATAACTTTTTTTGGTACTTAAAAACTTATAAATCGGTAGAAATTGGATATGCGGGGGCTTAACGACTTTAGTAATGAAGTAGTGTGAACACAATATTCAACGCGCGATGAACGTATTACTAAAATCTCAGATGTTTCTAGAGGAATCCCTCGAAAAGTTACTAATTCATCGTCTAGAAAAATTAAATCTGGTGCTCACCGTTAATTTTATAGTTGTAAAATGTTTTCTAAAATTTTCAGGCCGTTTTACACAAAATATTTTAATGATACGGTACTATTTTATTAATCCTCAAAATAAATAACTTATATCCGCGTGGATCGCTCCTAAAATATAAACATATTATCGTTACATATTCGTCGGAATTAATTAAAATATGAGCCTGTTATTAGAGTCTTGTATTGCCTTAAAGTTGTCCTAATAATTGAGTTGTCCTCTCCAAATAATTGATTCGTAGCAACAACTTTAAGCTTGACTCGTCTCAGTTCCGTAAGTTTTGCGAACCATCGCTTAAGCTTAAAGCCACGGACCTCGGCTTTTAAACCGGTGATCAAACGGTTTTCCTGTTCAGTAGATTTGCGCGTGAAACTCCCTGACTTTAGCTCGCAGGAGATGCTCACGATTTGGTGAACTTTGTCTTGTGACTTAAAAGCTTAATTAACCTCCAATGTTAGCTGATTACTTGTCACATCATTGACGACTTTTGCGGCAAAGCGGTAAACTTCTAGGCTCTGAGCCCAGATGCTGCGGGTTCGAAACACAGACGATTAAATTAGAGCGAATTCTCACAGATCGTTTCACGTAATGATTTATTGATAAAAATAAAACTAACTATGTAACTGTTATGAACAAAACACATTGAGATATGTTGGGATCTTAACTAGCAGGCGGTTGGAATAATCAGGACCCCAACCTTGAGGTTGTCGCTTTATATATTATCCTATTATTCTCGAAAGTAACGCCATTTATGGGTAACCTAATATACTACTATGAATGCCATACATGGGTGAGCTCTTACGTTAATATCAAGGATATCGCACTAACCATCACGCCGTATCTCCGCAGGGGTAGGCAGAGAGGACGAATCCCAAATAACTCGGTCTTGACACACATCGTCTTATACATTTTTCTCTGTTATTTCGTCAAACAATATAAATGTTAACTTTTCGTTCCATAATAGTAGAAACTAACAATATCGTCTTGGTGAAAGAATACCGTTCAGAATCTAAACTTTACTTGAAATGGCTTTAGCCGTATTTGGTGATCAAATCTATATATGTAGCCAGGTTTCCAATATTCCTTTACACCATATCCATTCATATTTTCAAAATACCCTAGCTGGGAATCCTGTATCGTAGATCCAATGACTTTGAGCAGTATATTCTGTTTTATGGATTGTTGGAAATTTAGTATTCAGACCTACAAAATGATCTTTGCAGTCGGGGGCGTCGTTACATTGTTTTCGCTGTGACATATAACTAGTTTTGCTACATTTTAATATGTGAATCATTATTTTTCACTGAAATCTCTATTCGAACTTCCGTTGATCGATGACGTTGAGTGTGAGTGTTTTTTATACTATTTATAACGGTGGCGACACATTGCACTATACGCATCAAAGCGATTTATATAATACCATATCCCTTGCCATAAAATCGCCGTACACACATGACAGATGGTGTGTTGAAGTGTGCGCGTGTGCGTGTATAAATAAATAAATAATCTGCATAGGCCACTCCCAAATAAATGTTGATGCGTATAGCGTAGTGTGTCTTAGGCTTTATGCAATACTGGCAGCTACTTCCCGGCTTCGCCCATGTTTGTAATACTTAAAAAATCTTTAAAAGGGTATTTTTATACTTCAAGAAATTGAAAAAAGGAATAATTTTATGAATTTTAAAATATTAGTTATTATAATTCTGAAAGTTTATTATATAGGGTTTTCCTATAAGAAGTGCTATTTTGAATAGCCCGCTATTTCGGTAGATGTTACTTTTGAAGCTGTCATTTTTTGACATTTGACAAGTAAAAACTACGCTATTAATAAAAATGGAACGATACACGCTTCGACAACGCATTCAAATTATTAAAATTTACTATTATTAATTATTAGAATTCCATCGAAAAATCATCCTGAGTGATGAGGCCCATTTCCACCTCGGTGGCTTCATCAAGCATATGGGGCTCGGAAAACCCAAAAGTTATTGTTGAAAAGCCTCTCTATCCTCAACGTGTGACTGTTTGGTGCGGTTTATGGTCCGGCGGAGTCATGGGACCTTACTTCGAAAAATTTTTCGAAAATGAGGCTGGAGAAACAGTTACGGTGAATGGATTGCGCTATCGAGAGATGATTAATGATTTTTTATGGCCGGAATTGGATGATATTGATTTGGACAACGTTTACTTTCAACAAGACGGCGCTACGTGCCATACAAGCAACGAAACCATTGATCTTTTTACGGGAAAAGTTACTTTGAATATCAAAATAACACCTCTTATTGGAAAACCCTATATAAGAAAATAATTTGAATTATTATTAACCTTATTTAAAACGTAGTTTTCTTACATACTCAGCCCTCGTATGTAAATGAAACCAGAAAGATAAATTACTGTCCCCAATGTGATCATTATTTCCCTAAAAAGGCTTTTTATGTTACGAAACAGTGGAATGAATTCCGTTTTCCATTAAAATACCCATATTTACGGGATCCTAGCATGACAGAAGTCATTATTTCAGTGGAACTGTATATTCACAGTTTTAGAACAAAAAATCTCATGAGAGAAAGGCTTAAGTGAAGACGTACCAAGAAATAGGTTCTATTCTGTTTCTACACGCATTAAATCCAAGGTGAGATGGTAATCTCAGTTAAGCGTGTAGAACTCCTTGTTGTTTACCCTAACTTTTTCAATATGTGGAAATTTTCAAATCCTTAAACGGAAAACTGAAAATATTTTACAACCGGGGTGAGAGATTCCGAAAACTTGTTAGTAAAAAGTTGAGATTGCGGAAAACTGCTTAAATAAGTACCCAAGTTTTTATGTGAACTTTTCAAGATTGTTTTTTTGATTTGTACAAGAACATTATCCGTTTTAATTTTGAAAGAATTTTTTTTTAAATTTTGTCGGTCCTGCCAGATCGTCATTTGGTAAGATTACATAGAACAGAATACAGAACGTTACATCCTCATCAAACCATTTTTTTAAGTTTTAAAAAATATTTTAAATAGATTTACTATAGCAAAAAAATGTTTTTTTTTCACAAAATAATTCATTATTAATAACTTCTCAATGATTTATGATATATCATAATAATATCTCAAAATTAGTATGATATTTCCAAATATTCCAAAGAATTTACTAAGCATAAGTAGCGGTTACACTTTAAAATGAATTTTTAAACATTACGTTTGCCTCATTTTCTTACGTTTCTCTAAAATATTCACAATGGGTGTGACAAAAAACCTACTTGAATTATTTTTATTCATCCAGCTTTGGATAGCGTTACACTGTCCATCATCAGAGCATATGTGTAGATTGTGGTGAAGTGTGTAAACGTTTGCACTTAAATAAGGAAGCAGGACAACCGGTATAATAACCTAAATGTCAAGCACGATAATACTTTTGGTTTGTGAAAATCTCAAATGATATTCTAATTATTATTACAGAAAAATTACAACAACTAAAATATGTTTACTAAAGTAATTTGTAAAAGGATATACGAAACAATAAAATAATGAGCGGATTACAAGTAGCAAACATCAAAAATTAACATTTATTTTCAGCGTATTCAACAAATCTGCATTTCAAAAATAAAAAAAATTTACTGGTTTCGTGCGTGCTGTGAAATATTCCTGTATATTCAAAACTGGAACGATCAATTCAGATAAGCAATGAAGTAGGTACCAAAATTATAATATTTTAGTATTGATTCTGTATTTTTGAAATGTATATTTCTTATGTTTTAATTTTTTTGAAAATTTAAGGTTTTCAAATTTTTTAAAGACTTATCTAATAATCTGTCAAAAATTGACATATAACTGAATCACAAAAGTGTTCTGAAGGTGTTCATAAGAAAAGTAATTTTGTTCGTATATCTGTTTTTTTATTTTTTTATGTGACACCTCACAAGAGCGCCCCTGTTTGTACAGTTTAAAGGCAGGGGATCTATGTCATAACCGGTTTGGCAGCGTTGTGAGGTGGGTTAAGGTAGGGGCTCTAGGAAGGGAGTTATTAATTTACGGCCCAAATTATGTGATGGAGTAAAAACAGATGCCTAATGATTTGTCTTCAAAAATATATAACGAAAATTAACAATATTATATCAGCAATGATCGCGTGGCAAATATTTTATAAATACTTTCAGCTTTAAAAATCCCCTAATTATGACATCCAGTGATTTTGCAAGGGTCTGCGATAGTATAATATAAAAATCATTCTGTCAATTTATTCCACAACCCAAATACTCCACAGAATTCCAGAACTTCGTCTGCATCGTTATCAAAATGTTCTGCAGGCGCCAGCAGCGATATCGTTCCCTCCTGAGCGCTGTCTGTCGATAAACGCAGTCGAGTGGAGGTCCAGAATAGAATCTTTATGGTTACAAAAAGAAGAATAGTTGCGTTGCACATTGCATTGCATTCACAGTACACGATGCATACTTGTAGTACGTAGTAGCTCTGCACAAATTTGCCGGATGCATTTTGCGCGCTATTCACTTACAATGTCGGTCTGGAAATAACGTGCATAATATACCCGGCTTCATCCGAGATTTTGAATGAGAATTATTGTTACAACGAACAACTTGGAGTCTTATTTGTCGATTGGGGGATAAAAATCAAAAATCAACTAGTAAAAAAAACTTTTTTGCTGTAATACATCTATTTTCAAATGTCTTTTAAAACTAAAGAAAAATAGTTTGACTGATGATTGAACCTTCCTGCCCAGGAATTACAACTCTACCAACTTCGCCAAATGCCGATCTGGTAGGACCGACATTCATTACGTATATTAACTGCTGTCATTAAATTTCAAAGAAATGATTTTTAATATTGTTTCGCAGGTTTTTCTTTAGAAGACTTATTAAATAAAATAAAATTTATTATCAAAATTTTTTAAATACATACTACGTATAGAAATTTATTCACAGTCTTCTTATTTCTTCATGTGAATACCGCACAAAAGTCCCGACTGTTCCCAACCGTCTGAAGTCAGTGAAACTATAGCATCCCCAATTGAGATTTGTTGGGAGGCCGAAGGAATTGAGGAGTGGAAAGAGACGGGGAAGAGGAAGTTGGATGAGTACCTGGGTATACAGATCTGGTCACCAAACACAGCTAAAAGCCATTTAAAAGCAGCTTTATAATTACAACGTTTCAATTCTGAATGTTAGTTTTATACTGGCGATATTGAGAATATCTTCCACTATTGAAAGTGCCACAAGCGTAGCTTATGAAATAAATAAAAAATCCTTAAATATTAAAGGTATCTTTCTACATAAGATTTTTCATTAATGAAGTTGAATAAAAAAACCCGTGATCCAATTCAGTGCCGGGAACTTAAGCTCTGTTTTTAATAACATTAATCAATTAAGATGGAAGAAATCAATCAATCAATGTACAAGGCTGTAAATGTCAATATATCTCTCCCGGCAGTCATTTATCACAAATTTTGTCAAACACACAACCAATCTTCTTTTATAATTAAATATCGATTTCGTAATAATTTTAATTTGTTTGAAGTAATGTAGAAGTAAGTAAGTGTAATTATATATTTCAATGCTCGCAAAAAGGGTTAATCTAGTTCAATAGTTCAATTCAAATATGCTAAACCCGTACAAGTTATATTTACACATGTCATGTGCTACAAGCTAGGTCTATAATGAACTTAATGAGATTTTAAAGAGCAATTTTCAGGTGAAGTAAAGAAAACATTTTATTCATTGATATCAACGAATTATTAGGAATACTAATCTAACGAATATCAATACTAAGATACGATGTGTGTGAGAAAACTTGGTACCATTTAAGTATGTTTGTACTTTTTATTTATTTTCGTCAAAGGCGTGAAACTTAACCAATCTTGCTGGTCTACTGCTGCTGTCAACTTCTAATTTCTGACGTCTAAGAATGCGGTTCACCACACTGTCAACCTGCAGTAACTATTCTAAGCTCTACATATAAACTCTGGCGTCACGAGTACGGCACAAGAGTCCCAACCGCTCCCAAACATCTGGAGCCAGTGAGACTATGGAATCATCAATTCCGGTATATTATTGTAAGGCTGAGCTGTGGGTAAAAGAAAGGTCGGCAAGTGAAACCTTTGGTTATTCAGGTCAAATCACTAAGCAATTTCTGCTTTATTTTTCAGCTTTTAACTGTATATTTACCCTGAGACATGGAGCTTGACATATTCACTAATCCGTTAATTATTAGGAAACCATATATGGTCCCAAACATCATACGCCATTATGAATGCAGGTAACCAATATTGTACCAGAGCGACCATACATTATTAAAACTTAGATATCTCTCTTCCTCTCATGCGAAAATTTGTGATTTTTTTATGTCTGAAAGAAAACAAAATTATGTTCGTTATTGCCTTTGAAATATTTATACCCGATTCAAAGAAAATAATCCAAAAAATGACAAAATCCATGGTTACAAATTGGAAGATTGAAATATTCCTGTTCCATTTTTTAAATTCTTCAATTGGAACAAAGTTTTCTTAAAAATGTGTTGAAGTTGTTTAAGTGTGTATTAAAAAAACATAAATATTGGCATGTTAAAAAAATGTTTTCACTATTGTTTTGTTCGTACAACACAGGTCTCCAACTCGTCTTGGAAGGAGTTTAATAATAAAATGGTTCTTTTATATATTATTAATCAGGGATTTTTTAATACTCCACGTATTATAATGGTGACTTGATAGTCAACCTAACTAGAAGCTTGCTAATTGGAATCTGAAACAGTGAGTTTCTCTGAGAACCTTTGCACTGGCCCTGGCGACAACTGGCCACTGGCTCCATCTTGCGAACTTCCACGCAAGCTCTATGCACTGCCATCTGTGCGTGCGTCTATAAAGCTCTTACTTCCCAACAACTATCAAAATATCTCAACTTATTATCAAAAACGCTTCAAAAAATCTTCGACCATCAATTGTCAAAGTATCGATTAAAAATCATTTCGACTATACCCATCACTAGTCCTGCACGTCAGACGGCGATTCTTCATAATTCAAAAATCAGTTGCGACATTTCCGCACGAATCTGCTGATTTGCCTGAAAACAGCTTCTGGTTTTAAAATCTCATTACTTTGAAATGTTCTCACTGTGACTTCATTTGAATTAAACGTGTTAATTTTAACGGAAAGTGGCGCTAGTCAACGGGTTAGTATCAGTGTTAAATTTGTAAATGCGACGCATGCGCAGGGCACACCGCACAGAATCAGAAAGGCATGTATCTACATAATTAAGCGAGTTGTATTACATAGTCTTAAGTTCAACATATTTAAATGTGGAAGAGTTATGGAGGATTTGTTCAATTTTATGCAAAAAGTTTACGAAGTTAGATTTTAACGACGTTTTCTTGAGTCTTTGGGTAATATGAGTAAAATCTGACTACTTAATCATTGAAGAATATAAATGTTTATTTGTGTGAGTACCGCACAAAAGTCCCAACTACTACCGACCGTCTGGAGCCAGCAAGGCTATGGCATCCCTAATTGGGGTGTGCTGTGTGGCTGAAGGTAGTGGGGAAAGGAAGGAGATGGGGAAAAGGAAAGTGGGAAGTACCTGGCTTTTCAGATCTGGTCACCAAACACTGCCAAAGCCATTACAAGCAATTCTGAATTGTGGTCTTCCATCAGGGAGATACTAAGAGTATCATCCACTATAAAACGAGCCAAAAATACTCTTTATATTATTTTAAAATGATTTGTGAAATAACACACTTTAATCAAATAAAATTTACTTGCGCACGCCGGGATTTGAATCCGTGACCTGCGCCTTGCAAGTAGAGAGCTTCACCACTCGACCACGTAGGCCATCTTTATATAATATGATTTCATTTAATGATTCAATATCATTCTGAGATTTATAAGCTTCTATAAGTTATCCCTAAAAAAATTGAATAAAATCTGACTCACAATTTCTTAACCATTTTTCGCCGTTTACAGATTGGTAGACATTCTTAATATCGCCGTTGAGAAAGACCAAAGAACCCAAACGATGCGAAATGGATTGAGCCGTGTTTACTGACCAGATCTGAATAGATATTTACTTCCCGATCTCCCATTTCTTAATCTCTCTTCTTCAGCCTCACAAAAAACCCCAATTAGGACTTCAATAATAGTCTCACTGACTAAATTAGTATTTCTAATTAGTAAATTAGTGATGCGTTAAAAAATGGTATTGAAGGCCCTTAACGAATAATCAAAAGTTTTCCTGTTATTAGTAAAAGAGGAATGTATTATCGCAATGTCGGAATACGTGTTCATAAAAATCGTAATATTTTCGCATTTTGTCATTTTACAATGGGAATTTACTAAAATTATTTTAGGAAACGACCTGCAATCCCGTTTTTAACCGGATGACGAATAATTTGAAGAGATTTTTACTAAATCAGCAATACACATTTTTCTTCGTGTGTGGAGAAGTTGGAATAATTATGAGGTATAAACATATTTTTTTAAATCTTCAGGGATATGCAGAGAGGTTGAAACACTTTACACATCTGTATTAGCACACGCCACTTGTTTTATTTGAATTCTTATGTTTTTTCCAACTCTTGACATAATCCGACTCTACAATTGAATCACTCAATCATTTTTTGATATCTTCCTGAACATTTAATCTGTATTTTTGATATCTTCCCGAACATTTACTCTGAATTTTTGAAACATTTACTTTGTATTTTTGACATCTTCCTGAACATTTACATCGTTAATATCATTTTACATTTTATTTGTAAATGTGGTTTTATCGTCCCGCTTCAAGGATCTGAACTAACTGCATTTAGTCTGCTCACATTATTACTTGGTTATGTTAACATCTCACTACCAGTGAGACTCGTCACTTCTTTTTTTATTCTTTTTAAACTTCAGTTTGGACACACAAATTTCGTGAAAATCTTAATACCAAAAACCGAATTTAAAAAAAGGTTTTTAGCTACATCAACATTAATAATACCATTTTTGTAATATTAGCACTCTAGCACACCCAAAAATCACGAGCCACCACCGCTCACTACCGCATATTGAAATTGGCACCATAACTTAGTTGTAGGCTGTTATTCTTACTTTTGTAATGATAACAATATAACTGAATTATTTCATTTACACACGTTACGGAGTAGAAAGATGTAGTAAGCAGGCAATAATAGTTTTGATTTTTTTTATTTCAACATAAAAATAATTTACATGCCATTAGTACAGGTCCAAGGTACCAATCCTAATAATTTATAAAACCTTGTAAATTGTTACACTTATTTTATTTATGTAGGTACTGTTTGTATCGAAAATTAATATTTTTTAAACAACCATCACGAGAAGAGGGGGCATCGAAAATGATTTTTATTGAAGGAAATGAAAATGTAAATAAACTAGTTTTTATATTTTATATAATAAAGAAATTTTTTTATTATTAAAATATACACAAAGAAATATATTATAATTTAAAAATTCATCGTCAGTTGAGTTAGAATAGATCCATTTCCAATTTTAGTGGGAATATAAGCAAAATATCGCACAGAGTTTTGGCGGCCGGACGGAAAGGGCCGACGAGTCACGAAGCTGGCCGAGTGAAGAATCTTTCCGTGTACGAGCGCCGACTAGTCTTTCCACGCTTTCTAAAAATAATAATTAAAAAATCTGGTTAATTTTTCCCAATTCTCAACAGTTTTATGATCCCAAAATCCGTCGAGTTCAGCATGTTCGCCACGAGATACATAAGGTCATGAAGTACAGAGAGATTGTTATTTTTTATTCATGGCTTTCCGCCAACGCAGCATTTTTCATACATTTCAGCTCCTTTTAACATTCTCATGTCGAACGTAAACTGAATTGAAATATTTTAACAAAAAAAGAAAAATTTCCACACACTTTCAGAGTCGGGAAATACATTGTCCCAAAACCTCTGCTTAGATACGAGAAAATATACATTTTGTACAAGTAGACCCAGAGAGAGGTCGTATGTGAAATAATCGTTTTAGTATCATCTGTCTTTTTCGTTTTCATACAAGACGTGTCAGAAGGAAAGGGACGATCGTCGATTAGGGCTAAATTGGGGATGCCATAGTGTCACTGGCTCTAGACGATTGGGAACATTTAGAAAAAAATATGTAATTAATTATATTGTGAATAAATGATGGTGTTATTATTTTGTTAATTTACGCGTTTTTCAAGTTGTGCTTCACAATATTATAATATTCTAGACCCATGTTCACTCCTTCCTCTCCTCAAAAAACCCTCCCAAAAGACACAGCATCCCCAAAGATGCATAGTCCCTAAGCGAAAATATTTTCCTCTAGTCCTCCTGTATAGATTTATGTAAATAAAAAAAATATGTCATAAATATTATGAATTACGACACTCACAATAAATATTTTATAAAATTTGTTGTTTCTTTCTGAAAACACGAATTAAATAACTTCACTTGAAATTGAGTTGAAATTATTGCAATTTAAGTGTTATTTTCTGAATAAACATCTCCTGATGGACAATAAACACTTCATACAGGTGATTGCCATTTTGTATTTCAGATATTTTCAGATATCTACAAAGTACTGAATACTTTTTTCGACTTAAATCTCTTGATAGACAGTTAACATTTCATGGAGAATATTGTTTTTTTTTGTAAATCGGACTTTTTATAAATGCAAACAAAATAATGAGTACTTTTTCCGAATAACATCTCTTAATGGACAATAAACGTTAAACACAAGTGATTCTTTGTTTGTAATTGATTTTTTCTTCTCAGAGAAAAATGCGAATCTAGACATTTTCTCTGCATGGATTTTTGGTCTCGAAATTTCGAGTAAAATACAAAAAAATGCACTCATAATTTTTGGATGGATGATAGATACATTATAGCTGTAGCTACTTCCGGACTTATTGAAAAATTAAAAAAATCCTAATTGAAAAATTAATAAATGAATTTAAAATGTTGATTTTTTTTCAGGTTAATGGTTCATACCGTAGTGTAAATGAATTCGCAAGCTGAAACTAGATTCATTGTTTCACGCATCACAAATTTCATGATGCAAGACTATCCATTATAAAATTTTTTCATCATAGTAGATTTTATAATATTAATCCACTCAGAGAAAAACGAGTATTGCTAATTAATTAAGAATCTCTTCAAATTATTTGTAATCCGATTAATACGGGTTTGGAGGCCCTTATCGTTAAGGGCCTCCAAACCCGTTTATTATTCGTATAAATTAGTAGATTTCCTGAAAAAATTTTAGTAAAATACGAATGTATTATCACGATGTCGGAACACATGTTCATAAAAATATATATGTAATATTATATGTATAATGTAATATTTTCGTCATTACAATATTATCAAGCCAAATGAAGGTGCATAAACACGTGTTCCAATATATTAGGAATTTACTAAAAGCTTATCAGGAAATCAACCCATTTATTTGTTTAGGGCCTCCAATCCCGTTATTAACCATATTATAAATAATTTGAAGAGATTCTTAATGAATTCGCAATACTCATTTTTCAACGTGTACTTATACCACTCTTCACTGTGAGGAAAACAACAATGCACATTTTTTTCAAATCTTTTGCCATGTATTTTCGCTTTTGCATTGTATATCCCAACTGTTTTTGCAAAATACAACAAAAAATAAAACATCAGTTAATGAAATAAGTACATAACCTGGAAGATATAAACAAACATTGCAGGATTAGCTTCGCTTTATTTTCTCAGCATTTCGCACAGATTTGCAACTATTTAATAATAACACCAATAACTCATCATCAGTCAAGTTGGAATTCGACTATTTACAAAAGTTTTTAAATTTATTTATGCTTTGTACATCCAACGAGTTCACCGTCAGCGTTCTGTGCACCCTCCCCGTAGTTAGTAAATCTCTCCATCTGAACTGGCTATAATATTCCATCCCTTGTCACACAAGAAATCAGAAAAGCATTGAAAACACCATCAAAAGGGTAAAAGAATATCATTTGATTACTTCTGATCGACGTAATGATGGTTAAGCTTTTGGGTGAGGTTGCCTGTGGTTTGTATAAAAGTTCGGTTTATGTAGTTATATTCGGTGGGTTAGGCTGTCTATTTCATTGAAAGAATCGCCAAAAAGGTCAAAGAATATGACCTGGTTCATTCGAATCGAGGTTAGATTCATCGAGCTTTTGGATGAGGTTGCCGTGAAATATATAAAAGCTCGGTTTGTGTAGTTAGGTCCGGTGAGGCCGTCTATTTCTGTTGAAAGAGTTAAACAATCGAACGATACGGAATGAATCGAGCTGCGATGCAAATGGCGAACGTTCCACACTTCGGCGGCCCACGCGCAGATGTTTTCGTATTATTATCTGTGGAATAACGAGAGATTCCAGTGAACTGGGATGTAACGTACACTAGGTACGCAAAAACACCTAATATTTATACAACGTTTCAAACAGAATGACGAGAAATTCAATACAAAACAATGTAAAAAATACCCTGCCGCTTATTATTTTAGCGTTGGGAATTTAAAAGGATTTTTTAATGTAAATACTTAGTTTCAAGGGTCAAAATGAAGTGCCTGAAAAGAAAAGAGGGTTCTGAAACCGCACAGGAGTCCCAACTGCTCCCAACCGTCTGGAGCCAATGAGGCTATTGCATCCCCAATTGAGGTATGTTGTGAGGTTGTTCAGATCTGGTCACCAAACACGGCCAAAGTAATTTCAAGCATCGTTTTAATTATGAACGGCGTTTTTACACCACGGCGATACTGATAGTATCTTTCTCTTTGAAATGTGCAGCATATATATATATAGACTATTTATTAAATTAAGTTTATCAAATTTACCTGCGCACGCCGGGATTTGAACACGCGACTTCTGGCTCGCTCTTCGAGAGCTCTGCCCCTCAACCACGGAGACAGTCTATTGCTATAAACTAAAATACATAACTGTTAATAACACAAAATAACAGCTAACGAAATTTGCTCGCAGATACAAATAATGTTATATTTTCAAACATATTTGTTAAAAAAATATGTCAATATTTGCTATCTGTAAATTTTACAATAATTTGTTCAACTGAAATAAAACCATGCTACGAAGATATAAATAACTTTGGAGGAAGGTAATAACGTTTTCATACAGAAATTGTAAAAAGTTGCAAAAAAACTACAAGCATTTTTAAAATACCTTTAACCTTCCAATACCGTCGATACTATGCTTAACATAATATAAACGCGTGGATTTAATTGATTGACCCAATCGAAAGCTTTCAACGCTTTAGAATGTAGGGTTTGAAAGAATATTGAAAGCTTTATCGTTTTTGTGTATAAAAATATAACGTACAGTAAAATTCAGTTTTAATATTATTAACATACTGATCACATCTTTCTAATCTTCGTTTCTTTTCAATCTTCTTTTATTGACGGTGGTATAAAACGAACGTTCTTAAAAAAAACAACGTTTTTTTGTTGCTAGCAACCAACCCTCAGACGTCTTGCAAATGTTCTAAGATTTTTTTTTTCTAAATGGTTTTTCCCGTATTTACCACCTTATTTATGAAGATGGCAAACTAAAAATAATATAAACAATATTTAAAGCTTTTAAGCATTGAAAACAATATTAGCGATTCTCAAACGAAACATTTGAAATAGAAAAATATGCGGTCGCATCTAGGAAATGAACCCAGAATCTTAACTTTGCCTTTCCAAGGGTTCCGCGATAACTCAATTTAAATTCAACACACCTTTAAAAAGTGATTAAAGTCGTGAAGTGATGAAAAATACTAACTTATAAACCTAACCTACGAAACCTATTTAACCTAGTTTTTGTTTCATCACTTTTCATGACTAATATCATATCACTTTTTAAAGGTGTATTGAATTGTTATTTTGATGATTTATCGGTAACCCTTTCCAACACACTATATTTCTTTCATTTAGTAAGGCGTTTAAAATAGACGCAAATCTTTGTTTTTTAAAGCGCGACCCGTGAAAGAGTCACAACTACCCGAATTTAATGGGACTATGGCATCTCTAAACGTAGTGTGATGATGGTGTAGAAGGGTGCGGGAAGAGTAAGGGAAAAGCTGCGATTCAGATCTGGTTTCGATTCTGAAAGGCGGTCCTTTCACCAGGGTGACTAAAAATTGCAATTGATCCAATGTTTAAAACTCAAAAACTAATTGTTAAGATTATTCTATAATTACAGATCACCAGCATTTTGGATGAAATCTTTAGAAGAATCTGTATTTTGGACATTAGGCAATTTTATTCCAAAAATATACTATCATACCTCTTCAATATTTGCGACAATACCCAAACTGATCGTGATACTAGACCAAAGAATACACTTTCTTATCTTTTTTTCCAACTACTCCCAACCGTCTGGAGCGAATGAGAATATGACATCCCCAATTGGGCTATATTGTGGGGCTGAATGTAGTGAGGAAGGGAAGGTGATGGGAAGAGGAAAATGGGGAGTACTTGGCTGTTCAAATCTGGTCGCCAAACACGGCTAAAGCCATTTTAAGGAATGATTCAATTCAGAATCGTGGTTTTATACCTGGGCGATACTGAGAGTATCTTCTACTCTGCAACGTGTCGAATTATACTATGTATTATTTATTTGAATAAATTGTGAAATAACACAAATTAGTTAAATAATATTTGAACCGGTGACCTTCGGCTTGCTAGTCGAAAGCCTTACCCCTCGACCAAAGAGGCCGTCCCTTTCGCTAAAAGTACTTTGCAACAATGTTATTAAGTGCACTCCCACTGGCTATTACACAGGACACAAATTATTTGAAATAAAAATCAGACATCATGTTTTGGATGGCCAAGACAGATCAAACTTCAACGATTGTATTAAAACCTATTTGTAAGTTTATATTTCTATGGTTAAATGCTGCTTATCTTTTATTTTAAATGTATATTCATGTTATAATCTGCACCCTCTTTCAACACAAGAGCTCCCAGTGAGACAGCAAATCACAAATGTAAATGTAATTAATAAAGATAAATTTTAAAAAGGGATTCTTGAAATAAAGAAATCTGCCATAAAGAAGAGTAAATACGTTACACGTTTGATAACAAACAAGCGTAAAAGATTATTTTTTACTACAACAATTTTGAATGTCTTAAACTATTAATTTCTTCGATTTTTCGAGTGGTTTCTGAAAACACACATTTTATTACTTACCATGAGATCTTAGATTTGTTTTTATTTTTTTTTTATTCATTTAACGCCCAGAGGGCTTTTACATGGTTGGTAGTATAATTTTAATTTGACAGATACTTTGAAACATAAAAAATAAGAATAAAATTACACTTGATAAAAGCTATGCAACAAGTCATACACAGGAAACAAAAACAGAAAATTACAGCTATTTGTAGGTTTACATGGTGTGTTTAGGAGTACTGCTGAAATAAATGTTTTAAATGATCCACAAAACTTGCCAAGTTGGTATTGAATATGTTTTGGTGACATTATGATATTAATAACATTTTAATCATTTTAAAAGTGCCTTTTTGGTTAAATGTCACCTAAATCACCTTTCTCTAGAGCAAAGAGGATAACGCTTTTAATATAAATCCATTTTCTTACTGACATCGCAAGCTTGCGTCTTTTGCAGTCCATTTACATCGCAGCGATCAATATGTAAGTTTCCAAAGAATCTGAAAGCTTCAACATTGTATGATAATCCAGAACTTTGGCCCATAAATACCGTTATTACTTTTAACAGGAAGATAAAACTTTAGTAGGAAAGCTTTAGTTGCAGTATTAATACAAGAAATTTTAAAGTATTTTGACAAAATGATGTAAAACTAATATGATTCACAAAATTGGTCACAAACATCTATATAAACAATTTACTGAAGGGAACCAAACTATTACCGTTAAAATGTAATGAACGTATGTCTAAATGTATGAAAGAGACATTCTTGTATGAAAAAGATAGCATGATTTTGCTGACGTATAAATGGGTAAGTCTGTTTTCGTATTGTGTATTTTTACCAGTAAGCTTCCTTCATGTAACTTGAACAATTAGTGCAACAATAAAATAGTGTAAATAGTGTATCCACACTCTGTTATTATTAAGTACCCATCTTGAATATTACTCGAACTCTTTCAAAGTTAATTAAGATTTTTTCAAGGTCTGTTATTATTTCAGTTCTGTCAAGCAACTAACCTATAATGATATAAAAACAGAACTTAAGTAGGACTTTCACAGAAACCGAAAATTAATTAGAGGTGGGTCCTATGAGTACTTTTCGTTACTGGGTACAATGAGTTCAGGTACAAAAAAAAATACCGGAAAAAATACAAAATACTCAAAAGTATTTTTTACCGACCTGAGGTTTTGTGTATAATTCAAGTGTATAATTCCCAAGTGAAAGGTTATTCCCATAAAAAAAATCAATAATTCAAAATTGTGATTTCCCACAGTTATTTTTCAAATCCATAAGGGGGTGGCTACAAAATTCCCTGTCAAAAAAATCCCCACAAGTACCCAATAAAAAGTACCTACTACAAATACCTTTCAAATATGCCTGGTGAAAATATCTGGTAAAAATACCCGTCAAAATACTTGTCAAAAATACAAATTCAAAATACCTATTGAAGTACCAAGAAAATACCCATCAAAAGTACCTATTTAAAATTTACATTCACAAAAAACATATCACAGCCTGGATCAAAAATCAAGATATTTTATTTTTTCAAAACATAATAACTCCAAACCAAACATAACTAAACCATAAAAAGTGTATAGTAAATAAACACGTTTTTCGAGATTTTACCAACTATTCTCACACTTACAATACAAATATATGCACTTACATATATGTTAATATATCGCACCTCCGGTGCTAAACTGTCACTTATGCAAGTTTTGTCAAAATTAATCTAAGTATGAGAAAAAATAACTAATGTACCTCTTTACTTGGTGTGTCATCGTCGTTTTTGTAGTGCGTATAATTTCCGCGTGAGGGTAGTTATGTCGTTATGGTTTTGGTGCAAATCTAACCTCCACTGGGAGAAACAACGTTTGATTGGTTAGTTGTGCGCGGCACCCCGCACGAATAGCAGTCTCCTGGAGCTACAACGCCACTAAGGTAATTGTGACAATTCATTTTTATGATTTTGGAGCAATAACAACACTTAAGTTGGTTGTGACATGAAATAATAAAGATACTTATGTACGTAGTGACATTGTTTCCCCAACCCTTATGTTTTATGGTGTAAAGTTTTCGTTCGATTAACAATTGTGACAATGTTCCTGATTCGTGGGACGAAGAAGACTGGTAAACCATTTGTGGTAAAAGAAAAGAATTACGATGATTTCTTTGATTTGAAGTCACTTGAGGAAAACATGAAGTTCAATATAGCAAAAATTTAAACGGAGATGTAATCAAAACTGGTGATATTAAATGCATTAAATTCACAAAGAATTGTGAAAATTACCAATATCGAACAACTTACAAAACTGAAAACTGGGAGGAAGCAAAAGCTTTAATTCAACCAAGAGGAAAAAAATTATGCGGAAGTAGAGGCAACGCCCAAAGAATAGATGACATTCCCTTCAAGCAAGCATACACTACAAAAATACCAATTGCAGAATGCAAAAAGCGTGATTTATTGCAATTAGTGGAGGCAAATATCATACCAAGATACTATGAAAGTTTCTATAATGATCTCATTTAATTTTTTGTGCTTCTAACATTCTATAAAGTCACATTTCCACTTGCAGGGAAAACAAGTTTATTGAAACCACATCGTTAAAGACTCCCTGATTTTCCTGTGAATGTGAAAATAAATTTAAGGTTTTTTGATTTTTTAAGAGTACCCAATTAGTACAAAATTAATGCTAATTAAAATAATAATAATAAGTAAAAGAAATTGTATTTGTTTGATACTGTTGTTAATTGCGTAATTATAGTATTTAAATAGGAACCATACGTGACCAATGACTGATTTAATATGAAACGTCGCTGAAAACCGTTCGTAAAATGGTAAGAAGACTGAGATTAAAAAGTCTGATCAATAGTAAAGTTCTATATATGTAGAATTAAGAAAGTTTGTTATACTGCTTTGATATTTTAATTAATAAAACTTTAGAAAAGTATGATATCGTGTTTTGATTGTTATGACATAATTGCCTGGTAAATTGTTTTCTAGTGCTATAATGTCACTTCTGGGAGGGTTGTAAATTTAAAATGTTTATATTTTTTTATTACAAAGTTGTGAGACGTTTGCTTTTACTTTGATATGAAGTTTAAAGTTGTAGTTTAAATAATTACCAGTTCATTTTTTAGACAAGAAGAACTATACATTATAATAGGATGTTGAATTTTCAAACGCTTCTCCTGAAAAATTACATTATTTGCATAAGTGACAGTTTAGCACCGAAGGTGCGATATATTAATAATATATATTAACAAATATTGAATATTCATAATAAATATGTAAAAAAAAATATATATAATATATATTAATTTATTGTTTTACATATTTATTATGAATATTCAATTTACAAAAACCAAAAAAAAACAAACCAAAATTAAATCAAAACTTATAAAAAATAAAAACTTTCTTCTATAACACATAAAAACTTGTCACACCTATACATAACCACGTAAACACCTCAGCACAGGTTCTCCTAGTGAGGTGTTCACGAAACATACAATATTACTCACATACAGTTTCACCTTCTCAAACCTACCTTACACACAACATATTATAGTTATGTTTGAAATATATCATGTACAAATATAAATAATTATGTGAACACTGTAATGTTTTTCCCGCCTCCCCTATCTCCTTGTTAACGAATTAATATTTTGTTAGGTTTGATTTGCAACTTCTCGCGGTTTATCAACCCTTCAATCTTAACGAATTAATATGTCACGTTGTGTCAATTTTTTGTTTCGACAGGGATTAATTCATTGAAGGATCCTTTTTTTTATTTTTTTATTTTTTTTATTTATTACATTTATTATATAAGTACATTTTTGTTTGTTTGTTACAATATAAGATAAAATATTTCAGGACCCCTCTTCCATAGAAGCATTAGCTTGTGGCTGGAAGAGGAGTGTACATTGTTTTATTGCAATAAGTAAGTAATTAAAAATTAAATGATTTTAAACTTATTTAAATGAAGTGAGTTATTTTTCATGAAGTGAGTTATTCTAAAGATTAATTCAATTGGAAACATTTTTATTTTTTGTGAGTTTGTCTTTAAAATATTTTTTTACAGTGTTTATTATTTTGATGTTATCATTAATGTTTCTAATTTCTTCAGGTAGTCGATTGAAAAAAATTCTTGCCCGGTAAGTGTAATAATTTTGTGCAAAGGAAGTGTTTAATTTTGGGCATGGAAAAATATATTTAAGTCTAGTACGGTTTTCAGTTAGAAATTGATACTTGTCTTTTTCTTTTATGATTTGAATTAGTGCATTTTTAATATAAAGATCTTTAAATGAAGGCACTTGAAATTCTTCAAATAATCGATCCGTTGGGTAATCGGAAGGTGGTAATAGTGATTTTAATTGGTTGTGGTAACTTTGGTTCTTTTTAGATGAGGCGTGTTACATTCTGTATGGTTTGAAAATAAGACAATGACCGACTACCCTGATTTTAACTACCTTTTCCTACCTTGTTTGCTCGCCCAAACGTTTGCGGTTGCTGCAGTCGATAATGTGCTAATATAATGAGACAATTAATTACAAGTACATGAAATTCGCTATAGACAATTCAATTCAAGATGCACAAAATTCTAAGTTAATGATTTGACTATGGATTGTTAGTTTTGTGAGTTATTTCTATGAATAGGTATTTTTGGGAATAGCTAGAGACAAAACATGTGTTGCTTTCGATTGGTCTCCGTCCAAATCCCATCCATCAACGTGACCAGCTCGAGAGCAGCCAAGTTGATGGTCCAATCCCAACACCTCCAGAAATGAATTGAATATCGCTCAGCGACAGATGAAATAATGACATGTTTTGCCTCCTGCCGGAGGGTGGTGAAGGTGGAATGTGGGTCCTTGGTGGTAACTGTTGATGTTGATGTTGATGATGAATGATGAAGATTCATCTTATACCGTTAGGTACAAGGGGCTGCTCCGGTCCGGTGGCATGATAGCCTGGTGTCGGGAACCATTTGGGTCACGTGGGTAGCGCGAGGTCTAGGTCGCGTCAACCTCCCCCAAATCAATGATGAGTTAAGCTTCGCCAGTATGCCGAAAATTAGGAGTCCACTCTACTAACCTCAAACATAAACATATACTGAAGTGGTTTGCATCAGCAACGTCAGGAGTTCGGGAGTCCCGTGAACACCCCTCTGGTTTACGCTCGTAAGGATAATGATGAATTCAGCTTCAGTTTGTTCGACTTCGCCTCTGCAGTCACGCTACTCCAAATAGCTCCTGGCTCCAGTCTATACAGCTTCTCGTTCCAGTAGAGGTAATGACACATATTTATCATATGTACAATACAGAACATACTTCAAGTCTTTCGTCCACACTCAAAATAGTCATGTCAATATTTAATTTGGATGAGGGCGTCCATCCGACATAACGAATGTTTCCTAGACGGGAGATTTTACCCCACTTCAAAGTCATGGTCATTCGCTCTATCGTTTGTTACCCTCCGTTTGTTTCAAATATCAAAGAATGGTAGAAATTGATATCCTCGACTTCCGGCGCTAAGGATCAGGGATACTGGAATCATCAGGTCGTGAATCTGAAATCATCCGATCTCCGTCAGCTCAAACGGTTTCAGTCGGAGTCAATTTCCAACCTAATTCTGGATGACTTCTCCTCCTATAGTGGGGTAAGTACTTATTGAATTTGACAGGAAGGACGTCAGAAAGCGCCGAAACAACTTCATATTCGTCACGATCCCTTCGTTCTGTCAGCGAGAAAATCCTCCCCATACGCCAGACAAGAATAGCATAGCCATTACCCGCTTCGTTCCTTCGTCTACCAGCTAACTCAAGTAGGAAAGCCCATTAGCAATTTTCGTTCCCTTCGATTTGAACTCCGTGAAAGCGTCCTCTCACCAGCTGAAAATACTCGAAACAGGGGTCTATTCAGGGTGACTATCTAAGGCTGGTCCGCCAACACCTTCGACAGAAACCGGTGCTTTTTACGGGAATAACTCAACCACACCTGAGCAGGGTAAAAACCGGCGCTACTCTACTGAAAATAGACTTTATCTCGGTATCCAGGGTTATCGACATTGCTAACACAAAAGTCCCTATTAGGCAAGCCAATTACAAATTTCGTCCCCTTCGCTTTTGTCGCTTTGGTAAGATAGGACAGCCTACGGAAAATTCGTACACTCCGTCCCCGCCAAACTTATGAAAAATGAAAGTCTCACTTGATAGAATAGGAATGCCAGACAGATGAATTCTCATTGATGACAACTCATTGTCAAATAACAGGCATTGAAGCATTTAATTAACCATTCTATCCGTTACTATTCCGCCCATAGGTATCTGATTGTTTCGACTAATAACCGTTCTATCCGTTACTATTCCGCCCATAGGTATCTGATTGTTTCGACTAATAACCGTTCGCCGGACTATAAAAACACTGCATAAATACAATGGTTTGTGTTCTATAAATTTTGGCGCTAAATATAACTACTGGAAAATTATTAAATCATTTTAAATTGCATAAAATAGTCTAACTCATAAACAATGTCTATTATTGGATGATCTAAAGCGGTTTCAGGGTAACCGTTCTTCGTCCTTTTTTTAATCGCCAAGACCCGGTTGCTTCAATGCAATAGGTGATTTATGGCCTCCCTTGCTAACAGGTCCGGACTATTGTCCCAAGTTCTTCCGTTCAAGACTTCAACATAATTACCTATAGTACTCAAGTTAAATACCCCTACTTCAAAATACAATTGAATTATTTGGTTTACATTAGGGAAATAAGTGTTAATAATTAGATTATAATAGACTTACCGATACATCTTAGTGTCAACAATCCAAATAATTATAAAGAACAAACACAGTCACATGCAGTAAAATACTCATGCTGTTAGAAAACCACACCTTCTACACTAAATGACTTTAGCTGCGTTCGCGTCCCGACGATTAACTCTTGTTGACGCGCTTCCTAGTTTTTACCGACTCGACTATCCTAAAACGCTGACCGATCCTGATTATTCCTGACCGTCTCCCAGACCTTGAAACTCTGACCCCCTTGACTCTATTTCCCGCCTCCCAACGTTTTCAAAACCTGACTCTCTTGAACCGCTTTTTTCACCCTCGACTATCGACTTTCTTCTTCCGTTCTTCAATGCTGACTGTCCCGACCGTCTCCCCGCGCTTTCGAATCCAGACTCCCCCTCCCCAAACCAACCCCCCAAATCGCCATATTCGATTTCTAATTTATGTTCTTTTGAATTCTGAATGCTTTTTGTATTCAAAAGACAGAAATGCACTAAAGGAACACATCAATTATCGGCCCTAGGACCCGTCACATTAATTTAAATCGTTTCAAAACCAATAAATTGTTACTTCTCAAGTAAAATGTCCAATTCTTTGTTCAAAGGGTGAAACACGACTCCCCTCAGTCCAGTGGCGTGTTGGCCCACCAGCATTTTAGCTCGGCTTACAATTACCAACACGGAGGTCTCTGGCGATACAGTGCATGTTCCTATTTTTTTCTCTAGTACCATAATAAATCTAAACACTTGTTTTAAAATCAGTTGTCCAACATCTGGTAATTTCCTATGTCGTGAGACCAACTGAAAATTTCTTTCCCACCATAATAAATCAACAATAAAAAAATTTATCCCAGGGCGAGTCCATCACAACACTGTAAATATTATATAGAAATAAAAAAATAAAAATAAAATAAAAAATACCTGGTAAAAGTACCTATTAAAAATATTTAGTCCCAGTATAAAATACTTGTGAGTATTTTGGAACCAGGTATTTTGGAGATTTGTCTCAAGTACTATCGCATGCAAATACCCGGTATTTTTACTGGATACGATAAACTCGCCTCACCTCTAAAATGAACGTTTAAATTTGATGCATTGTTCAAATTCTGTGGAACAACTCATCCTAAGATAAGCCACTAAATCTCTACCAGAAGTACCACACTAAAGTATTACAAACTGGAACGAGTCCACCACAATTTGGTGAAGTTGGGTAATGAAAAAATGAAACAGACAACATGGAATCAGGTGTAATTCTTTTGAAAGTAAAATGCACTTTTAATGGCTCTATAAAATCAAAAAATAAATTACCTTTGAGCTGAAAATTTTAGACACCAGAGCTAACCGTTTCAGAGTGATGCTGCTTAGCTTAGCTTGTTTTTTTTCTATTTTTTCCTACTTTATTATTCTATATCAAACAAAATTAATCTGATAACCAACCCGTTCATATAATAAACATTTTTTTTTTTTTTTTTTAAAGAAAGACAAACATTCCCGGGTTACGAATAACCCAACAATGTTTGAAAATCTCCTACTACCACCACAGAAAGCCGAAAATGTTGCTTGTGTTGTGATGGAGGACTTAGCCAGCCGAGGAATCGAACACGCGACGCTCGGGTGAGACCCAAGCGCTATGCCCACTCAACCACTGACCGGTCAAACTGAAACCATCTTCACTATCCATTTATTAAATAATCCATCATACTTTTGGATGTTCAATAATCGACCAAATAGCCTATCAAACAAATCTATTGTTGCAATATTTCATAATTTTATGACGTTGGCGCAGTTAGGTTGATGTAATGTAATGTCATTTCATGCATTGTGACATTATTATTGTTTTAATGGTTTACACAGTCATGTGAAAGGAATACGCATTAAACCTAATTATGTAAATATTCGGTTCGTAAACAGCACTGGCTGGCGGCCATTTTAGTTACGGCAATTGGTTTAGGTTAATATCTAATATAGTATTTATTATATTAATGACTGTAGAGTTTGGATTGTTGTTAACGGAAGTGGCGCCCTCTATTATTTAAAGCTTTTATTGCCATACATATTTTAATGTTGAAACTTCATGTAGATCTCTGACGCCGCGCTGCATGCTAAACCTCTTTTGAATGTAAAGTTTGTGGCAAGATTTCTAGCGTGTTTTTAATGCTAGTTCTAATAGTATTATTCTCCAATGTGATGCGTCATTACAACATAATCTTAGATAATTATACTAATGTTTGGATCATTTCTGTAGCGCCGTTTCGTGAGAAAATCAAGCCAAGGGCGCTTTTGTGAATTAGTTCCAAGGTATTCTCAATATACTCTCACACAGAGCAAATAATAATATTAACATGAATGGACCAGGTCGTACAGATATTCAAAAAAATTCCATAAAATACTTTAAAAAAACCATGTTGGCAATATATATATTTTTAATTGGATTTAAAAAAAAGACAAAAACTATTTAAGCTGTCGAAAATCGTAAACAAGGTACATATTCAATTTATTTGAATAGCTTTTGTAGGTTATACTAATAAATCAAAACTAAACATGAAACAGAAGAAGAGACAGAAAGTTTTAAAAAAATAGGGTCTTAACTAATAATCGAAGTCAGAATCTCTGTCTTACCAGGAAATCAGTTTTGACCACCTATTCATGGAGACCTAATTATTATCCGTCATTTTTGTTGAACTGATGTTATCTCAATTTAAGTATTACCAATATCAAATAATCAACTAATTCCGCGACCGTTACCTTTTCATTTTACGTGTCTTGTTCTGTTTCGTGTTTCGTTTATATTTACTAATATTACCTAAATTACCTTGTTCTTTAATAATTAGATATCACAAAGTTATATGCTAGTTCTACACATTTGTATGCTATAGAATGGAAAGAGTGGTGATGTATTTTTTGGTACAACTGTTATGAAAAATAATATAAATTGCGTTTTAAAACTTGTAATAAATTTACACCCGAGTCAGAGTATCTCGTTGTGGAAAAAACAAAAATCAGAATCGAAAATATTGAAAAAATAGTTTGCTTGAAGTAGACGCGTTTAAAAAAATATATTTTAGTTTTATGTGAAACCATCCATATATAATGTGTTTTACCATGATTACGAAATTCAAATGGGCAAACATTTTCGGGCAAGCTTATGAGAGACATACCGCGTGCTAAATTATCTGGAACCAAAAGCTACTAAGTCAGAGGCACATTTGTTTCCATATTTGTATGAAAAGCAGTTTTTTCTTTACTATATGAAGCAATAAAGCCGAGCTCTCATGTTCTGAAATTTCTACTGCGTTTTCTCCACGGAAAGCTTTTTAAAGTTTTTTTTACAAACTTATTTAGGTACATAAACACTTTAACTTCAGGACCCCTTAAATTTTTCTCGCCATCCGAGTATTCTTTTTTATACCTGGAATTTAAGAAACAAATATAGAATCGTTTTTCAGCTTTGAGGCTTCGCTCTGAATCATCTGCGAGAGATTTTTATGTATGGGTACTATATTTGTATCTCATTACAATTTTTATACTAAGCCACTGCAATGATAAAAAAATGACTTGATATTTTGAGAAATGACACTGTGAGATAATAATTATAGATTTATTCAAAAAGTACAAAATTAATACAAGTAGAAAACTTACCGATATAAAATACTGTTAATTTATTAAAAATATGGTCGAATTATTCATTTTCTTGTTAAGAACAGGACTGTGAGTTTCTTATAAAGCATCAGTTAAAAGCAAATGTCTTATGAGGACGGCGGATCACGTGTTCGTACAATAATACACACATAGTGATGCTCTCGCATTCCGTCATAATATTGACTAGGAAAGAACACGTTTTTCGATACTTTTCGAATTACTATTATTTTATTGGCAATAACCCAACCTAACCTAACCTATAATAACCCAACCTAACCTAACCTATCCTAATCTAATCTATAATAATCCAACCTAACCTAACCTAACCTATAATAACGCAACCTAAACTAACCTAACCTGTAATAACCCATAATAACCTAACCTATAGTAACTCAATTTAACCTAAAATCAAAACGTTTTATTTAAAAAAAATCGTAATAATCCTTTAAATATTAAGAAACTAAATTCATATGATGTTTGGGACCAAATTTGGTCGCCTAGTAATTAACGGGTGCGTGACCAGCGATCTCAAATAATTGTCTATTATGCCGATTATGTGATTCATGTTTTCTACACTGCCTACAAATAAACGCGAATTATGCGCGATGTTCATCTCGGTGTTCTGTCAAAATGGTGTGACGTATGGCAAATTTTCTCGTAAATTATTATTTACGTAAATAATATTAAATATCAATATTTTTCAACACCGTAAATGCAAAAAGTTGTTGTTTATTGTCATTAAGTTGATCAAATGATTGTTTTTTTTGAAATGCGTATAAAAACGGTAGTTGTAGGTAAATAATTATCCATCTTTTTAACAGGATCATTTTTCTTCGGGTAGCATTAAATAAAATACGAAATATAATATTGCGAGTGTTGGAGCGTGTAAATAGTCCCAACAAAGGCGGGCTTTAAACCCTAGAAAGTATAACTGAGAAATTATTACGTAGCGTTCTCACCTCTGAAGATTATGGTAAAGAATTTATTTATTTATTTATTTATTAATCTTAAGTTAGCTCACATCTTCGTGTGTGCTAATAGTTTTATAAACATATAAACATGTACATTGTTTGGCAAACATAATCTTTCTTTAAATATTTCAATAAAGTCACAAAAAAAGAAACATTAATAATTGAGATAGACATATTTTCTTAATTCATTTTTGAACTTATTAATATTTTCTATTATTATTATTATTCAATTGCCTAAACGTATAATAAAAACGTGCACTAATCTGATGAGATCTCCATCTTCCTTCCTGCAATAGTAAGGCTATGTTTATTATAGTAATTAAGGTAAATCAGAAGGTTTTATTTAAAAATATTTCATATAATCCTTGTCCAGCGATTCCGAATATTTACCGTTTATTATTATTACCTTATCAGTTCGCATATCAATCAATTTGTCACACGGTGCTGAAGATACGAAAATTATTCACTCTTGCAGATGCCAAATTTTCCAAATAAGAGTAGTAAGAGACAATAGAACACAGAAAAGCACGATGACAACTAGTTCTATTTTTGAAATATTTTATCAAAATAGACTAAGCCATTGTTATGCATTCGGGTAAGCACCTACCAGATTAGTGCACATTGTAAATACATAGAGGCATCAACCAGAATCTTTGAGGTACTTACTTAAAAGACTAGAAAATTATAAACTAACCGAAATGAAAATAAATTATGGTGCTTAACCAGCTAGTATGTAGGTACCTACGTACATTTGAAGATCAGAGACGCAGCGGGTCTGAAGGTTTTTCTTGACGACTCAATGAATTGCCGACACGTGATTTTATAATACATGATTTTCATTCGATCGTGAAAATTTTGAAAATATTTTCCTCAAATTGTTAAATCAATTCATATAAAAAAAATATTTATTTCTTTCACTTATTGTCCATTCCCATCTGTTTGACGTATTAAGGCTTTGTAATTTTATAATATTTGAAAGCCATTTATATTTAACGCATTGAGAAATGGTATCCTAAGGGTCCCTTCCGGTTCAAGGCTTCGGAGGGCGCCCGGCGTTAATTATTATTGTTGAACAATTTTTCAATTAAGTTCGCAGCTCACACCGGAGCTAAGTTAAATAAAGCTAATTCCATTAAGCACGCCCTGCTGAGCTTAATATTGTAGAGCTTAAGTCAACTTTAGCTGGGATACTTGGAAGGTTACATGCGAGTAGGTTGTGCTCTAAATGTATAGAACGACGAATCGTGTGAAAAAATCGACTACGATTTACTATAAAAATATAACAAAATAATTTGGAACCACTGGCATATCGCTGGAAAGATATACAACCAAAAATAGATAGACGACGGCCCCGTGGTCGAGGGGTAAGGCTCTCGACTAGCAATTTGGAGGTAGCGGTTTCAAATCCCGGAGTCCGAAAATAAATTGTATTCGATTGATTTGTGTTATTTCACAATTAATTAAATTAAAATAACACAAGGTATATGTGACACGTTCCAAAGAGTGTAACACCGCCATTCAGAATTAAAACGTTGCTTCAAATGGCTTTAGTCGTGTTTGCTCACCAGATCTTAAAAGCCAGGTACTCCCCGACCTTCCTCTTTACCATCTCATCCCCTTCCCTACTACCTATAGCCTCACAAAATACTCCAATTAAGGATGCCTTAGTTTCACAGGCCCCAGACGGATGGGAGCAGTTGGAATTTGTGTGAATTCATTCATTCATCCGAATTCATTCGTATTCCTATAAATAATTTATTTTCAATGTATTAGATATTTGTATTAGACATTTGTAACACATTCTCCTTAGTTATCTAATTTTTGTCAAGAACTCCATACTATCATGTTTTCCCCATTGTATTATCATGTTTTACATATTGTGTTATCATGTTTTACACATTGTATTATTATGTTTTACACCATATTACAATGCGTAAAGTAATGCGGGGCCAAGAGCACCTCTTACACGATATTACAATGTGTAAAGTAATTCGGGGCCAAGAGCACCTCTTACACGATATTACAATGTGAAAAGTAATTCGGGGCCATGAGCAGTGAGCACCTCTTACACGATATTACAATGTGTAAAGTAATTCGGAACCATGAGCACCTCTTACACGATATTACAATGCGAAAAGTAATTAGGGGCCATGAGCAGCTTTACACCATTTTACAATGTGTAAAGTAATTCGGGGCCATGAGCACCTCTTACACGATATTACAATGTGTAAAGTAATTTGGAGTCATGAGCACCAACTTTCGTCACCAATTCCGTTTAACTCCTATATTAAAGATTAATTTAAGAACGTAAGCAAAGCTTATAATTTATTTAAATGTTTAATAATGGATATTGCTTGAGTTATGTTTTGGATATGAGTAAATTTTTTTTAATGGTATTTAAGCCTTGGAACGTAAAGAATATTTTAGATTTATAATCAGTTTAAAAAACTTCAGCCTTCATGGTTAATTGGCTAAGTTTGATAATTTATAGCAAAACTTCCAATTAATTAACTTTCAAAGATTTTTCTCGTAATGCATGATTAATTGTGTAAGCTAATTTTGAGGGCGCTAAGCCAAATTTATTCTGTAGGTTCCTCCTTATCCTTGAACCAGAGTTTCACGCAGTTTTTCACTGTCCATCATCAGAGACAATGTGAAACGCAATAATAATTATTGGTGACTATTTTGCACAACGTGCAATTTCTTCAACTTAAAATGTTCTGAAGTTCTTTCTTTAACTTGATTGATTAATAAAAATTTACTTAAATGATTTTTTTTTTAAATATTTGTTTCACGTACAGTTTATAATGCATGATCATGTATACATTAGAAGAAATACAATCTTTAATTTGCTCTCTTTAAAAATAAAACATTTTAAAGTGTGTAGACAAATAATTATGTATCACTAAACATCTTTTAAAAAATAGGACAACACAAATATATACAATTGTTGATATCATGTAAGCATTGTAGAACTATTACTAACGACAAACGAAGTGAATTTCGTCTGGACAAAAGGAAACCATTATTTTTGCAATTTTGAAAAGTCGCATTATTTTGATACATTTTAAATTAAATAAAAAAATTCAAATTCACCACCATTTTGGATAAACAATTTTTTTTTTTTTTTTGAATACGACTAATAAGTTTTTTATTAGTTTTAATTTATTATCTTGAGTTAGACCACATCACCGTAGGTTCTCATCAATGTTTGAAATTAGCTTCACTGTAACAAATTCTGAAAAAATTTTATGGTACGAAAACCTGCAAACTACAAAAAGAACATAAAATACCAACTTATACTAATATAAACTACTGAGAATTACATCACTATCTTTGAAGTAACATTAACTATCCCATCTAATTGAATAGAACCGAGATTAACTGACCCGATAAAACTTACAACTAGAATAGAACAATCCTCAATATTGTCTATTCATCGCTTAACTATAACCAATAGCCTTCCAAACTCCCCAAACGCTTTGAAATAATGGACCACAGCTTTCAAAAGTCTTGGACGTTATCAATTACATCTCATATTGTTGACCCATTATACCCATTAGACCCATTATTGACCCATATAGCCACCTATCTTTTAAAGATTTCAGTCATTTCATTCCATTTACCACTAAAGCGATTTTTGGCATATTATGCCAAGTTTGCGAAAACGTTTTGAGCGATAACTTACCATAATGTACCAAGTTTGCGAAAACGTTTTGAGCGATAACTTGCCATAATGTGCCAAATTTTTAGAACCTAAAAATATGGGATAAACGGTGAAATATCGGTGGATTTATTGGCTTTTAACCGCAAAAAGCAGTTTAATTTATTTCCATGTTAATATTTTGAGGAATGGTAGTAATTAAATGATATGTTAAACGAGTGGATCAACATCATTAAACGAACACTCAAAGATATCATCATCACTGTTTATTCACGACTAAGAGAATGCCTGCGGCCTAATTTTCTTTTAAAATGATCCGTTATCGCCTTTTAAGGATGATTTATTGTGATATAAAACATCAAGTGAATACTTAAACGTATAAATAAAGAAATTAAGAACATAATAACACATCCCCCATACACACAAGCCTAGCTGTATTATGGTGATACATCGTATGCAGGCCGTCCGAGGGTAAAATGGACAAACTTCGTGAGGTGATTCTACATGTTGTTAGAAGTAAAAAATTTAAATTTTTCGAAAAAACATGTTTTTTCATAGAAGAATATTTATTTTGCCATACAAAAAAATAAACTTTTTAAACTTAAATTACCTTAAAACGTTGAAATTTCGATAAAAGTCCTTTATCTTTTTTGCTTTTACCATATATAGAATCACCTCCCGAAGCTTGTTCACTTTACCCACGGATAACCTGTTAAATACAACATTATGTGAAATGGGTACTGTGCATTGTAAAATATTTTCTGTCAATGTTCAACGAAATGTTTTTGAATATACATTATAAAAATTTACACAAAAATATGCATAAATATGTAGTTATCTTAGTGTACAAATAAAAATCTCGTTTATTATTCACAATAAAATGCTGGCGATATTTAGGTCAACTTGGCTGTCGGTTTGGAGACGGAATACTGGTGAGTTGATATCTAATGGATTTTTTTTTTTCCGAGGTGCAAAGTCTCTTGTTAGGAGCTTTTTTTCTCGTGGTCTGAAGTGCGCAGGTACCTGAAGGGGGGGTTTTGTGCCCTATGTGCGGGCTGCCTTTAGGCGACTGAGTGATGTGAGATTGTTTTTTTTTATTTTGGTATGTGTGATTTATTTATTTATTTTTAAAAATATATTGTTTTAAGCCCACACATTAGGGGGGGAGTAGAATGGAGATGGGGTATGGGTATTTGGAGAGGGTGTCGCTTGGATTGGGTTTACCCAGGCTAGAGATGCTGGGGTTGGGGTTTGATGCTAGGTTGCTGAAGAAAGTTTTGGCCAGATCGACTATGTGTTTCCTAAGTGGGGGGATTTTCGTGCCTGAATTTATTATCGAGTTTCTGACAAACCATGGACTTTTGGTGTATCGTCTGAGCGTTGCATTTTGGAATTGTTCCAGACGTTTGGTGTTCCCCGTGGCCCAGATGGGGGAGGCGTAGGTAATGATAGGTCTGATTTTAGCGCGGTAGATGGTGAGTTTATTGTAAAGAGAGGTTTTTGAGTTTGCATGAAGGAGGGGGTAGAGGGCACTAGAGGTTTTCCTGGCCTTGTTAAGCGTTTCTGAAATGTGGGCGGTCCAGGAAAGTTTTTTGTCAAGGGTCACTCCAAGATATTTGGCGGTGTTGTGCCATGGTATGACTTCGCCGTGAAGAGTTACAGCCCTCCAAGGGGTGCAACGGTTCTTTCTATGGGAGAAGAAAACCGCTACACTTTTGGAGGGGTTCACATCGATGCGCCACTTGTCATACCAGTCTTGGAGTTTGTTGATGTCTTGTTGGAGTCGGTAAGTTATCATCCTGGGAGAACTGTATTGCGCCAGAAGGGCCGTGTCGTCGGCGTAAATTGCTTTTTTGGAGTGGGGGGTTGAATTTTCTGGAAGGGGAATATCGTGTGTGTAGATATTGAAGAGGGTGGGGGACAGCAGGGATCCTTGGGGGACGCCTGCTGTCATGAAGCGAGTGGTGGAGAGGGCACTGCCGTACTTCACTTGGAAGGTGCGGCGATGTAGGAAAGATTTTAGGGTCCCGAGTAGCTGGGGATCGATCCCTGTGTCGTGGAGTTTGAAAAGTAGGCCGTTGAGCCATACTTTGTCGAAAGCTTTGGCTATGTCCAGGAATATGGTGCCAGTTGACCGCTGGGAGTTGAAGCCGCCGAGAATGAGTTCGGTGACTCTTAGGAGTTGATGAAGGGTAGAATGTTCAGCTCTGAAGCCGTGTTGCTCGTCGGGAAGTGTAGAGACTTCGTGTAAATGCTTGAGGAGCCTGGTGAGGAGGATTTGTTCGAAGATTTTTCCAATGTTGGAGAGGAGGCTGATTGGTCGGTGGTTTTCGCACTGGAGCCGGTCTTTGCCAGGTTTGGCTAAAACGATGACGTGGGCGTGCTTCCAGCTTTTGGGGAAGTGGCGCAGTCGAAGGGCGGTGTTGAAGAGGTTTACTAGGGCCAGAATTGTTTTGCGGGGGAGGGCTTTTAGTGCGAAATTTGTGATGCCGTCGGGACCTGGAGCTTTTTTGTTCTTCCGACTTTTTATAGTTCGGCGAACTTCTGCGGGTGTGGTGAAATGAATGTTGGTGGAGGGGAGGTTGTTGAAGATTGAGTTTACTTTGCGGTTGACGTTAGTAATGTGTATGGGGTCGGCGTGTTTGAGGCTGGGGCTAAATTGTTTTTCTAGGCTGTCTGCGAACGCCTCAGCTTTGTCCGGGTCGTCGAAGACGAGCCCGGATGAGGTTTGGATGGGGTGGTTTGGTGTGGAGGTGGTTTGAAGGGCTTTTGCAAGTTTCCATAAGGAGCCATCTTGTAGGTTGATGCTTTGTAGCTTGTCGTTCCAGGTTGAATTGGAGTGCTCTGTTAGTGCTTTTTTAATTTGGGCTTGAAGGCGGTTGATGACCGTTTTGATTCTGGGGTTTTGATATTTGTGCCATTGGCGACGAAGGGAGTTTTTTGTTTGGATGAGTGATTTTATTGGAGAGGGGAGAGAATCTTGGAGTGGGGGGGGGCTTTTCATGAGGTGAGATTTTGAGGCTTCGGATATTGCTGAGGAGATGGTTTCGGTGAGTTCGTCAACCGCGAGGTCCAGGTCCGCGGTGTTTTGGATGGATGAATTTATTTGGGTTTTTTCGCCGACTCTGTGCGAAAAGTATGTCCAATCAGTTTTGGTTTTCATTGTAGGTGGTGGCGTGGTGGCGAAACGTTGGAGGGTTAACAACACGGGGTTGTGGTCAGAGCTGAGGTCGGTGATGGATTCAATACAGTAATTCCAGGATGATTTGTAGAATAGAGCTATGTCGAGTACGTCGGGGGTGTAGCCCAGGTCGGAGAAATGGGTGGGGTCCACGGGGGCGACGGCTATGGTGTCTGGATGGGTATCGAGAAATTTGTGTAAAAAGATGCCGTTGGGGTTGGTGACTCTACTATTCCAGGCGGGGTGCTTTGCGTTAAAGTCTCCCGCTAGGATAGTAGGTACGTCGCCGCCAAGAAGTAGCTCGAGATCCGACTCCCGTAGCCGCTGCTGGGGGGGGTTGTAAATCGAGCTAAGTCTCAGCGGGCCGGAGTGTTTCGTGTATATGGTTATGGTGGTGCATTCGAGCGTTGTTAATGTGGGTGTGGGGTTGTGTAAGTGTGCGAGTTTAGTTCTCACGTAGATGGCGGTGCCGCCTCCGCGAGAGTGTGTGCGGTCATTCCGGTACATCGTGTAATTTGCGATTTTTGGTGTGTGAGCGGGGGTGAGGTGAGTTTCGTTGATTAATAAGATGTCCAATTTGTGAGTGTTGGTGAACAGACGGAGCTCTGGGAGTTTGTTTCCGATACCGTTTGAATTCCAGAATGCAATGCGTAGCGCGGAGGGCAGGGTAGTCGAGCTAGCCATTTTAGTTGGAGAAAAGACCAAAGATTTGGGGGACTGCTGCTAGAAGGATGGTGACGTAGTCGGACGGTGAGCCCGCCGACATGAACTTTGGGAGGAGATCGAAGAAGAGTTCTCCGATCTTGGAGAAATTTATTTTGGCGATAAAATCGAAAAAACTGAAGGGGGGGGCGGTAGAGAGGGGGGCGGTAGATAGGGGGGCGGTATAAAGGGGGGCGATAAGGGGGGCGGTGGTTGTGAGGGGGGCGGTATGGGGGGCGTTAATGTTAAGGGGGGCGGTAAGGGTTGGGGGGGCGCTCGGGTTTGAGGCCCTGGCGTAGGAGATGGTTGGGTCAGATGGGCGGGAGGAGAAGGTGGTTTGGGAGGGTACCTGCGCACGTAAGTTTGTTCGGAGGGCGGATGGTGCTGGTCTCTTTGGGCAGAGAGAGTAGTTGGCGGTGTGGGGTCCAGAGCAGTTTGCGCATTTGCCGGGGCCGTCTTCCCTCTGCTTCAGGCATTCAGCGGTGAAGTGAGGCCCCGCGCATTTGACGCAGCGGGGGGGGAGGTGGCAGCCCTTCGAGGAGTGTCCGAAGAACTGGCATCGGTGGCATTGGGAGGGGGCAGATTTCTGATCAAGGAATTCCACCTTTATGATAAGGTGGAATATGGAGGTAAGTTGGAAGATCTGCCTCCCTGTTTCTCCGTGGGTGAGCTGGACGAGCACCATTGGTACGTCGGTGCGGTCGGGTCCAGCTCGCATTCTTGTCACTGAAATCACCGGGAGTTGTTGGTTTTCCAGCTCCACTCTGATTTCTTCGGTGGTTATTGATGTAGGGATGCCACGGAGAACTGCCTTTGTCGTTTTGTCTTCGGACAACTCGAAAGTGTGGAAGGGGGTCAGCTGCTCATCAAGCATCTTTGTCGCAAGACGGAAACTGGAAGAGTTGGAGGTGGTGAGTGCGATGCCGTGGGGGATGACCTTTGCGTGGGCGATGTTTACCCCCGCCGCCATCAGTTTTGTACGGAGGGCGTTCCAGTTTGTTGCAGATTTGATTAAAATGGGCGGAATTTTGGCCGTGCGGTGAGAGTGTGCGGTGGGGGTGGTGAAGGGGCCAGCGGTAGCGGGTACGTCGGTGATGATGGTTTCAGTTGGGTCGGAGTCCGGGGTGGTCAGGATGGTGAAGCTGTTATGGGTCGGTATCGGTGAAGAGGGGCGGGGGGAAGAGGCGGGGGCCCTCCTTTTCTTCCGGGCAGGGGCACTCCATTCACCGTTCAGCGGGGGGAAATCTTCCGTAGGCTGGGGGGCGTGGATTTGTGCGGTGGTGGTCGGTTGGAGTATGGTGGTGAGGTTTAGCTGGGTCTTGGGAGCAAGCTTGGTTTGCGGCGGGGCGGGGGCCTTTACGGGCGACACTATGGGAGACAGGAGCTGAGGAGTGTAGTTTGTAGTCGGGAGCCTGGGTGGTGGTGTGGTGGTCGAAAGCGAGGTCGTGGCTGTGGTGGCTGGTGGGAGAGTGGTAATAAAAGCTTGAATGACTGCCAGAGGTGGGTTTTTGGTGCGGAGGTCATTCAGTAGCGACTCGAGGTTTTGTGTCAGGTTCATGACTCCGACTGACTCGGCTGGCCTGAGTTCTGGTTTGCTGGTTTTTTTTTTTACACTGAAGTTCGACTGTGGCTCGTTAGTTCCTTCACGCTCGACACTGACTGAGACTGGTGAGTTCCTTCACGCTGCCGCTTTTATAAGTTAAAGAAGATTCTAGAACAATTTGGTTACTATGTAGAATTTGCCAAACAAAAATGAAAAATAATAAAAGAACATCCAAGAATCTTGTTTGGAAAAAATCGAAACTTCTGGAATTCCGTTCAAATGAAGTAGTGGCGTACCACTACAAATATATATATGAAAGCTTGTTAATAAACCGTTGCTATTACAATGCAGTAAAAAACAGTATTACTTAATTCTGACTAACCTGCTTTTAACTTTCAAGCTCTCGTCAAGGTGTTAAATTTTTACGAGATTCCAAACAAGCTTTAAGCTTTGCATAGGCGACAACGGGACATCAAAATGTTAATGAAATCGATTTGCATGAGCTTTTTAGCCTCTGAAAAAACTTGAACTCTTTTGTGCTGACGTCATCGATGCTCAGATAAGCAGGTTCGTCACAGCCCGATACAAAATGTTTTTTTTTATTATTATTCAGCGTGTTGTTTAAGTACAGATAACTTTAATGAGGCAGGATTACGCTACCGATATGATTATTATGCACGATGCTGAAAAAAGCTTTTATCTCTCACTTTTATCATTTATTGCTCTTTACTTCTATTTTTAATACAGGGAATACAATAACTTCTGTACTTTTATATTTATAATGCGACTTCAAACGTATTTTGAATGAAACAAAAGATGAATGCTAGGCGACAGTTCTATCGATGAATAAATTATTTTCATTCAGCTTGATTCCCCGTATTATCGTTATTGAGGGTGTGATATCCTACAGATTAGGTACTTGTAGACGGCTCTGGTAACAATACTGCAGCTATCAAGACTTTAATAAATACGATTGCTACATTAAGGTCGATGCCCAGAATAATTCCTATAAACCTGCTTATTTTTAAATTAACTAAATCCGAGATTTTTTTACATTTACCCCACATAGGAGACCCTGAGGATAACAATTTCTCACAGGATCTTTGTCATCTTTGGAAAGGATGGAGAGGAAGTGCTGGGAAGGTAAAAGGTATAAGGGTTTGTTAGTGTAACAATCTTACTTTCTTCTACTTTCGTTCTTTACATACTTAGCAAACGTATAACTCCTCCGACATTACGATACACTCATAATTAAAAAAAAAAACAATCTATAGGCATCACTAACACTTACGATGTGTTATTTGGTTATAAAATGTCATGATGGTTTTACAATAATGTAGGTAATTTATGGATGAATCTAGTACAAATTATTTCATATTATTTCTAATAGGTCACCAGTTCCTTAAACCATCGTTAAGAACAAATTTATATCTAAAAAGTAAACCAATTATTCGAAAAGAAATGAAATTAACAGTATGACAAAATCCACTTACGACTACTTTGAATTTTGGAGCCAGCTCGAGACTAGAGCCCAAAAATACCCGACAAAACAGCTTGATTCTGTGCAAAGGATGGCGGTTTGTCCGATTGACGATCTGTTGTTAACATACCGATTTCCGTCTCTAATACACATATACAATGTTGGCATTCTGAGTGTGTTATTCAGGTATTTCAATGCAGCCTGTTAAAAGAGCTAGCAGCATTGATCCCCTGTGTATCGGTGCACGTACGGGTAACTCGAGTGACTCGTACACCCGTTCGCAGAAGTTGATGTTGGCTTTGGACGGGTTATATCTCCGACTCGATTTTTTCGTCGACTCGCATGTGGCACGAGCGACCATCATCTGTTTTTCCTTCATTAAATTTGGGTTTCCACTGTGCAGACAGGGGCGGTCTCGTGAGGTGAAATACAAAATAAAATTAAACATGATCTACATAATATGCTTGCAAGGTAGTATAATAATTTTAATGGCTTAAAAAAGAAATTTTAAATTATTTATTCCAAGCAGTTCATACAATGTGACTATTCGAATAAATCGAAAATTCCTCGTGTTTTCTTCTTTCCACAGATTTACCCAATAATCCATATTCAGTTATCTCAGATCAGATCTTTACTGACACATTTTATGTCTCCCCTAGCAGCGATGGAAACCATGATTTCGAAAACGCTGAGCAAGCGCGTTTGCGGTGTAATTCACTTCGAAGTCAGTGCATAATGTCGAACTGAAGCGTGGCAACCTATATCCTATAGCATGGTTCTTTCAGAAGATTCAATTTCTTTTATGGCCGTTTATTTATACTGGGGCTCGTCACATTACTACAAGCAATGACGTTATATGTCAAAGTTGTTGTTTTTTTTTTTTTTTATAGAAAAACAGCTTTCGATTTTTTTATTAAAGGTACTGCATATACCAAAAAATATGTTGGAATCCTTGAGGCTTTTTTTTATTTTGATTAAAAAATTCACACATTCTTCTGATTGGATCCCTGTCCCCAGTATTTGTGAGCGACCGGCTAATGTGGAATAAGTCGTTAAACCTAGTTGTTCTGGGTGGTATTTTAATGTGTAGTACTTTGAGTATGTCAGGCCAGTCAAGCATTATTGCAGACTTTATACAGGATCATGAGATCAAGGTATGTTCACCGGTTAGAGAGAGTGGAGACGTTATATTCAATAGCGTGTTATGTATCCCCGTCTAGGTGCGCTCATTCTAAAATTGAGACAATGCAGAAATTTCTTTTGGATGCTTTCAATTTTGTCATTATAAATACCGTAAAGATGATTCCATAGGGAGAAGGTATTCAAGTTGAAAACAAAAAGAGAAAGTAACAGTGTATGAAACATTTAGTAATGGTATTAATAAAAAGTATAAATAACAGCGGACCCAAGATTATAGCTGTGGCACGCCAGATGTAACTAACAGAGGTAGCAGAGGTCCTGTGCTATCTCTGAGTAAATTGCATTAAAAAGTGCCAAAATGCCCCCGATTGTGTTTGATTTATTTATTTAACACCCAGAAGTATTTTACATGTTGGGAGTATAAATTTAAAATGACAGATAATTTTGAAGCATAAGAAGACATAATAAAAATAAAATTACAATAGATAAAAAATACAACAATCATAAATAAAAATACAGTGTTCATATATCATTTACTTCTGGACTTAATAGAGGATAAACAACAAATGTTTAGTATGTTCACATAATAAAGTTTTTGGCCTCTATAACTAGAATTCCCACCACATTTCACAAAATCAAATAATATGTACTTTAATCTCGTCTTAAATCAGTTAAAATAATAATTCTTACACATATATTATTACACATCATAGAAACAATGAAAAAAAATTAAGATGCTTACCAAACATGCATTAAATGGAGACCTCAGCACGGGTAAGCCACCCAGTGAGGCCAACATTACTGGTATATCTCTTATATTGTAAACATGAAAGTAATTTCCACAATTTGTAGTTATGTTACATAACCTACTGCATATGAACTTAACCTATCTATTTGATTATCCTGAAACGAGAAACCTTCCCAGTTAGGCAGTCTGTAATTGTATTTGTTAGTATCTAATAAATGGAGTATTGTTGGAACACATATTTTATGTAATCCACACAATTTGCCAAGTTAACTTATTTTAAATAATATGTGTCAGTATCACCTAAGTATTGGTTTCCTATAGTGTGAAGCCGCTCTATAGGGGAATGGGCAATATAGTTTACGTTTGGCTGCAATAGAATAGTGTATTTTGTCGTGTTGTTGTTATTTTTTTTTTTTTTTTTTTTTTTTTTTTCTTTATTCATGAAATATTAATGTGTACAGTTTTTACATGCTTTTAGACTACCACACTAGACACACGCCCGTATTATGGTAGTCGAAATTTATATACATAGGTTTATATAATTATATAAATGTAATATTTGATAACTTGTTAATCTAAGTATTTTTTTTCTTACATGCAATGTATGTGTATAATAGGTGACATTTTTACTGGTTCCCAGTTCAGTAGATTGCTCAAGTGTACATCAACCGTATTTTAAACTGTTGATATTAATGAGATAAAATGAACACAATCAGCAAATAAATAGGTTACTTTACTTGTTAAAATAATGAAAATAAAGTAGAAATTATGAAAATGAACTTGTTGAAATAATGAAAATAAAGATTAATTAATTAATTATTAAACTTTTTTCTTTACAGAATTGAATGAAAAACAAAAATGACTAATAAAGAAAATGAGCTTAATTTAATGATGGCAGGCATTCCTTGAAAAAGTTCCTTCCCTTTATAAATAACCAATTTTGAACACTTATGACAAACAAATTGTGAGTTTTTGATTTTCTGATATCAATACTCAGCGAGTTGAATATTTTGGGAGCAATATAAGAAAACTGCCGCTGGGCGAAAGCTGTTTTCGTTTGGGGAATTTTACATTTTAGGTGTGACGAGTAACGGGTGTTAATTTTTTGTTGTGTTTTATTCACCAAGTCATTTTTCCGTATGTATATGAGAATGGTCTTAACATATAATTGTCGAATATCTAATATTCTGAGTTTTCTAAAAAGTGGTTCTGATGGGTTTGTTGGCTTACATTTGAATATTATCCTTAGTAACAGTTTTTGAATTAAAACCATGGGATGAAGAATCGTTTTTGCACAACCTCCCCATCCCACTATACAATATGTAGTAATTGATTGAAAAAGTGCAAAGTATACACATCTTAGTGTTTGTAGGTTAAGGATAGATCTGAGAGAGTAGAAAATGTAGCATAATTTGCGAAGCCTTTTTGTTGTAGAATTTATATGGGCCTCCCATCGCAGTTGATTGTCTATAATGACCCCCAAGTACTTAATTTCGTTTGATATTATAAGGTTATCGCATGAACAATTTTTGTGAGGTGATGTAGCCATGTTGAAGTTCTGTGAACATGAATGTATGGTAAGTTTATGATAGTTTTGAGGGAGATTAGGTTTGCGTATGGAAAAAAGTAAGTATTTAGTTTTCTCAATATTTAGAGTGAGGAGGTTGGAATCTAACCAGTGTTTTATTTCATTTATACCATGATTTGCTTTTTCAAATGTTGAATTCAAATTTTCATCTGCAAATATGATAACCGTATCATCGGCAAAAGATATTATAGTGCCACCAGTATCCAAATTGCATAACGAGTTAATGTATATTAGAAACAGAAGTGGGTTATAAGTGGGTTTGTATGTTGGATTTGTGAGTTGCAGGAGTTCGCAAACTTCGAAATTAAAGTTTAGTTTTTTTTTAAATAAAAAGGATAAGTCGTTTATTTTACGTCTATCTTCTGATGAATTTAATAAGAAATTTGGTTTTCAACAGAACAGAACAGTGATGAGAAAATATTTTCATTACTCCGCAAAAACTAGTAATAGCCAAGAAATACGATTGCATACGTAAATATAGACAAATCATTTTATTATTTTGAATACTACAATTGTTTTCCGAAGATTTTCAGCGCTATTAAAGAAAGTGAGATAGCGATCGTAGCTACACATGAGTATAAGATGGGCAACTTAATAGCAGTATGTTCTCTTATACAGTATGCCGTGTTCGTCTTATAGTGTAAGCGAGTAAGCGTATCTTGTTATTTCAGTCACACCCGTGACGAAGAATAAAGTATTTGACGCAAATACGATATTGCCAACAGCTATTGTTTATTATGTTTATAAAAAATATTCTTTGAATTTATTTCTTTGTCACACATGAACAACGTTTGAATTAGGATTTTTTTTAAATGTGAATACCGCACAAGAGTCCCAACTGCTCCCAAACGTTTGGAGCCAGTGAGACTATGGTATCTCCATTTGGGGTATGTTGCAAAGCTGAAGGTAGCTGGGAAGTTCGTAAAGACAGGGCCGGTCCTGAGACAACGCGGCGCGTGGTGCGAGTAAAATTTTGACGCCCCTTGTCAAAACCAATGGAATCCTAAGTAGGTGATTTTTTTTTATTTTTTATTGAATGAATAGTTAATACGGTAACCGGATAAATCAAGTAATATAAAGTTATGGAAAGTGATGAAACAAAAACTTTACTAACTGGGTTATGTAGGTTAGGTTAGGTTAAAAAAAAAATTTTCATCGTTTCTAAAGACTTTATATCACTTTTGAAAAGTGTGTTGAATTGTCACTGTGTTGAATTTTCATGGAACCGTTAATACATATCATAAAACAAGTCCTGCCAAGCCAATTGAATTGGCTTGTCAACAGGTGCTTAAAGTTTAGTTACATATACATTTTAGAAGTTATAATTTACATCTTATATCTACAGATTCAACATTTTTTCATACAACATTAAAATAAATATTTTTTTTCCGATAGCTGATGTTTCACCATGTATTTAACCTTATTCATAGACTTACATTGCTAAATAGTGTCAGGTAATAAATTAAATATCTTCAGTATGTTGTATTCAAACGTTCTTTGTCCGTACTTGTTATTAAATTTCGGAACTATTAACCCGTCATTGCATTAATTAATTACTATAATTAATCATATTAGGATGATTTGTATTTTTGGGTAGCGTTGTTTTTGTGAAAAATAATCTCAAGGGCGATGTGTTAGGACTGCTAGGTGTTGATTATCAGCGCCTTGACATTCGGCACTCGGATTGCTCCAGTTGCGCCCGCAGATGGGGAAAGGGAAGGTAAGGGAGTACCTGCCTATTCAGATCTGGTCACCAAATAGGCTAAAGATATTTCAAGCAACGTCTCAATTCTGAATGGTGGTAGGGCGATAGTGGGAGGAAAAATAAATATATCCAATGACATTATAATAATACAAAACACTTTATATTCATATAAATCGAACAAAAAGTGTAGCGCTGTTTATGAAAAGGATAGGCATTGAAAGAATATTTATTTAATTGCATATCTGTATACGTGTCACACATATTTTTTAAATATCATTATTGAGTCCCTCCTGATGGACTTCTGGAGACGAGAGAAGATCAAATATCCCATGTAAACAATTTTTTTATTTTTTTAAAATTTATATTTCTTATTATTTAATATAGATATAAGTGTGTACAGTGTGCCATATAAATAACATATCGATAAAAATATATTTATAATCGCAAACTCACCAAAGAATAAACTGTTTCTCGCGCTTGGTGAGCGAGTTACACTAATTATAAGGAATATAGAATAACATTATGCAAAAGGTATATATTAGGAACAATTGAAATATTTTGAGTAAATTTTTTTATTTAATATTATTACTTTTCTGTTTTGCATTCCATGTATGTGTCTAATTTATTTTATTATTATTTAGCTACATGGAATGTATTGCATTGCACTACTCTTGCACAAACTCTCGAATAAATTATAATTTTTATAGGAAACCAACAATATTACAAGGCAATACAATTATACATTTTCTCTACTTTGAACGCTGGTAAAAGTATTTGCCTCAATCGAATATATGAAGGGATATGTTGTGTTTCAAATAATGCAGAATCATCTGGCAGGAAGTTATGAAATATTGCATTATTTATAGCTTCATGGTGTCTGACCAATTCTTTATGCACACATTTTGCAACATTCTTCTCTTAACCTCAACAATCTATTTAATAGTTTTCTCTCTCACGCAGAGCTCTTAATACTCATCGTCAAACCACGAAAATCTAGTTCTGAGAAATCGCCTGTTATTTTACTGTTTATCTTTGTTCTTTTCAATTTTTTTGACAAGTCAGTAGATAGAGTTCAAAGCATTACAAAAAGATTCCAGATAATGGAAAAATGTGGCGTTTTGCAATAAAAAATATATTTTGTTAGAAAGGGGTTTATAAATATATGAACACAATACACGCAGGTTTCAATTACGTATGGATAAGCAGCAATGATAAAGAACTTTTGATTTTATATCACCCGTTTGTGTAAAAAACAGTATTTTGTAACCATTTGAAACAATGGATAACCAACACCTCTGCTGTAGGTCACCTCAAGTGTTTGACTAAGTTTGGTAACTTAGCAAGGGTGCCCGGGTGATTTTTGTCCAGGCCTTGGTGTCGGGTGCGGCGCCAACTGCATGGCGGACCGGATCGTGAGTGGCTTGATGAGGTAGACCCTTTGACTTCTACAGCTGTAATTTCTCGACCTATCGCCTTTCACTGCAGTGGGAGGGATGAGTTCATAGTTCACGCCTCATTCGTTTTGGAACATTCTATTATTTATTTCTTTAAAAAGACTTTCAACACAGCATCCCCACAGTTAATATTGGCCACAAGGGAAATTATTTTTCCCGAGGGCCCTGTGTGTCCAATCACAATTAGGATCATAGAGTAACAGCTTGAAAAAGTAAACCAGATTTTTTATTTGTATTTAATAGATTGATTTTGCTTGGTGCTTCCGCACAACACATTTTCACCGTATGTACCGGACCATGAGATAGTCTAAAAATGTTTAACGGTTTTGTTATACATCTGAACGGAGTTATTATTACAAATATGAAACATTATTGATATTCTCTGTTATAAGAAAGAATCATAAAATATTTGACCTTACATTTCAAAGTTCAATCCTTGAAAAGCATCTTACGAATGAAATCATTTAGTGTTATCAACTTTTTGAATGGAATTGATTTTGTACGGTCGTTGTTTGACCGAATTTTTACTCTAATTTAAACACTAGCTACTGAAGTTCAAAAGAACGAGTATGAAACCAATGAATGGTGTTATTTATATCTAATCAACGATTGTTTGTAAAAACATACTATCAATAGTATTTTCACACTCAAGTGTGAAACGAAATTTGATTATTTGGCCTTTCAGTTGCTCGTCTCTTTGAAAAGTTGGCGTTCGTGAAAACGTTAACGTCAAACTGACAGTCCGATTGAAGTAAAAAAACCACTATACGCTCGTGTGAATGATCGAGCTCCGACTTCCAGTTCGAAAAAACTTGGGACTGAGAATTCTTACTCCCACGAGAACGCGGCTTTAAAGTCACTTATTTAATCAATATTACAGTAGCACTCTCATAGTACTTGCGTCATGTACAGTGGTAGATACTTTCATTATCGCCCTGGGGTAAGACCACCAATCAGAATATAAACATTGCTTGAAATTGCTTTAGCCGTGATTGGTGTATAGCCAGGTACTCCCCAACGTTCCTCTTCATCATCTCCTTCCGTTCTCCACTAGGTTCAGCCTCACAATATACTCCAATTGGGGATACCATAGTCTCACTGGCTCCAGACGTTTGGGAGCAGTTGGAGCTCTTGTGCGGAATTAATTTAAAAACAAATTGAATAAGCAATTGGAAATTGAAGCAATAAGCATTGCACATCGTTTTTTCAATGATTTATTAAGTTGTTGTCGTATTTTCATATTGCATATTTTATTCACTGATAATCTCTGCGTTTTGAGATGATATTTGAGAACATTGAGGACCTGATAAAAATCAATTAAACTAATTCTTGTTCGGGTATTCCCATAATCAATGGCTAGCAATTAAACATGGCATTCTTTAACCTGCAAACTGCAGCCCGGTTGGATATTTCCGCGCACTACTATTTAAAAGTTTCCAGAATCCGGTCTGCGGGAAGCAGTCTGTTTGCTTTACCATTATATGTGCGCGGTGCGTTATATTTAGACACAATGCGCCGCTGGAGCTGAACGCAGATTACCGCATTCCGCCGGTCTCTGAGCGAGTAGCTGAACAATATTGGAAATTGTTTATTTGGCAAATAAGATCATAACTGAGCCGGTGAACATAATAAATCTGGTATTTATTCACTGCTAAAAACATTAATTTGCGTGTCAATGAAAATGCGAAACCCTAGTAGTCATAAATAAATTTATACTGAAGGTTCTCGCTAGAACTAGCACGGACGAAATCTTCAACAATTTTAGCACCATGTTAATTTAACAACTCTATTTTTAAACAATTCTCCTTTATATTAATAAATACAAAACACAAGAAATAACAACTAACGCGTATATTAGAAACATTAGATCTCACGGTCAAAAACAAAATAAATGCAACAAATTGGCAAAAAATCTTGTTATACTATGGTGTTAAGCTGTACAGCAAAATCCCACTCTTATTTAAAAGTCACCATATTATAACAAAATAAAATTATTTGGGGATATGGCAATGAGACGAATGAAAGAGGTTGTCAGGTCATAGCCTTTATTTTGTGGCTGAGTTGGCATCGCGTTTGGGTCCCACCCAGGCGTCGTGTGCTCAATTCCTCAGTCCTTCATCACAATACAAGCAACATTTTCCGCTTACTGTGGTAGTGGGAGATTTTCAAATATTGTCAGGTTATTAGTAACCGGGAATATTAGAAAAAAAATATTTAAAAAATTTATGTATATTACAAAAATATTATAAAATTTAATTCTCAAATAAAAATTATGTCACTGAAACTATCAAACTGTGCTAAATACACAAATATTTCATAAAAAAACACTGTATTTGAATATATTTATAATTACTTCATTTTATTGATACTTATAAATTTTAATAAAAGTAAATGAACTATAAGTACCTAAATGAGATCTCAGAGAGGATAAAATTATCTCTATTTGTGACAAAAAAGGAAGATAATAAAACATTTATATAACAATATTTTTGTTAACAACTTTGAGTAAATAGATTTATAATATTGTTAAATTTTAGTAAGTAGATAGTATGTAAATAGATTGTACGTTATTTATGTTGTTAAATAGATCAATAAATATAATTTAGAAAGAGTTTTCAAATAACATATAGGTTTAAAAAAAATAATAAGTGTGTGAACATTTATTACTAACTCTTATTGGAATAACTTTTGAAAACAAAAGTGAAATTCATACAAACACAAGTGCATGAACACGTGTTACGATATTATTACGAGCTTACTAAGATTAAGCAATTAATGTTTAGATTAAAAATTAATTTAATGCCCGATTGGCAAAATAAATTTTCAGTCGCTTTTTCAATAAAAACTCACTTCTTTAATTTAATAAACATAATACATAATCATTTGGTTTTTTCATACTTACATATTGTAGAAAGGTTACACCCATCAATGTAATATTAAGTCACTGAAGAAGACGGTAATACAAATAATCTAAGCGAAACCATTCAACGTCCATGGTGGACTGTTAGCTTCGCTTTTTGGATCATTTTTTGCTAGCGCCAACCTCCTTCAGTTTCCTGCAAATACCCTTATTTCGATATTTACGTCAGGCTTTCCATCTCTCGTAATCATACTTCCCAAATACACAAACTCGTCCACCTGCTTCAAATGTTCATCATTCACGTATTCAAGTATTCATTCTTTTAAACATACGAAATATATCAACGTTCCTCACCTCACTAGATTATGTCTGTTTGTAATGAAAATGTAAATAATATATGACAATTTTTTACGTTAAAGGGTACAAAATGACACACTCTGAATAAAAGCTCTGGTTATTACATTACGTTTGTTTAAGCACCTATTATGAAAAGTCCTTGACGGGAAAATGGTACGTAAATGGGTTCTAGTGCCCATAGTGGGATAGAATGTTAGTTAATGTACGTTAGTCCTATGATACAGTCCTGTAATTAGTGTAACGGGGCCCTTTGTTAATTGCCCCAAGGCAGATCAGAATTCCAATATGTTTTCAAACTACCCGTTTGAAGCGGTCACGTGACGTCATACGCATCACATGCATAATCTCTAAATATAACATGTATCTTATAAGTGTGTATATATTTTTTCTTTGATGGTCTGATAAAAAGTTGTGTTAAATTTATCTGTAAATCTTAAATCGCATTTGTGCTTAAATATTCGACTCTTTCGTACATAATTTTACGATTTCTCATAAACACTCTTTTTATTTTTTATTGGAAAAGGTTTAAAGGTTTTACCCATCGATGTAATATATCATTGAAGAAAAAGATAACACAAACGAAATAAATGTAAACAAAACATGAAACAGAATAAGACACAGAAAAATAAATAAGCTAAAGGTTTCAGCTGGGTATCGAAGCAAAGATCTCTGTCTTACCGGGACAACGCCTCTTACCACTCGGCCATAGTGAGCTAATTATTATGCTTTTAAAAATTAATAAGTATTTATTTGGGCTTTTAGAAAAAGTTAATAGATGTCCGATACAATAAAAATTTTATATGCTTATCCGAGACACTATCAAGGTTACAAACACATTAGAACTTTATAAACATTAAAAAGCCAAAAATATGGGAAAGAAGATAATAATGTTTATTCTGATTTTGAAATAGAAGATCAACAAAAATGACGTATACTAATTAGCTCCCAGATTCGATTCCCAATTGAGATCGTTACCTTTTTATTTTTCTGTGACTTGTCGTTTTTGATGTTTCGTTTAGGTTTATTAGTATTATGTTCTTCTTCAACCATACACTTATTTACATTTTTAATCGGTCAAACTAATTTCATGGTCCGTTACAAAGCTTCGTATTTTATAAGTGATTTTATCACTAATAATAGAATTCTACAAGAAACGAAAAACTACCGTACATGGGTGCTTCTTAGACCTAAGTAAAGCCTTCGACAGGATCTGTCATAGAACATTATGGGATAAATTAAAAGCTAGGAATATACCTACCACAAATATATAAATACACCATCCAGATGGCACTCCCAGCAGGAAAATGTTGTACGGTGGGCAAATACATACTCCCAGCCAATATACTTGCGGTCAGGAGTAAGGCAAGGAGGATGTATGTCCCCCATCCTGTTTAATGTATACATGGACGAGTTGTCAAATTACCTGGACATCGGAGAGGGCTGTCGTATTAACAATGTATGCATAAACCACATAAGCTACGCGGACGACATGATCCTCCTAGTCCCGTCGATCAAGGGATTGAGATTACTGCTAAAGATTTGTGAAGAATATGAAAAACAGCACAATATAATGTACAACCCGAAGAAGACGAAAATGATTGCGCTCCACTATGGAAAAATCCAGATACACGTAAGATGCTCCCCGTACACCTTAAAGAGTCAATAATAAATATATGTATGAACGTAAAATACTTGGTCACATTATTAATCAAGACCTATCGGACGATGGCGATATCGAACGACAAAGGAGAAGCCTAAGCATAGTGTCTAATCAATGACTGCATCCGTGTGAGACATGACGCCTGTAGAAACATATTTGGATAAAGAAGATACATCGACAATGTTCACGGTATTAGGACTAAATGGATTTTCCGTCCTTTGAGACACCGGGTCACTGGAGCCAGGATGAGGCTAATGGCCTCCACCAACACGGCGGTGACCGCAACCTACCAGCACCAAGCGCCACTCCTGAGTCAACGCTGGGCCCAAGTTCACTCAAGACCACGCCCTAAACATTCCTTGATTGCAATTCTCGTCCCGCGTACGTGTTTTTCATGACACTATTTTATAAGATATCTTTTTAATTTGCTGCGTATCACGTCATTATTTTTTAACCTAGGAGAAAAAAAATATTTCGTCGTCAGTAATTTTTATATATAAATAGATGTACGAGAGATATATTAAAATTACAACTTTTATTTAACCTTAAAGGCTCTACCCAATTAGAAAGTGAACCAAATATGCAAGTACGTCACTCAAAATAAACTAATTCCGAAAAGGAAATTTAGACACAACCATTTCCTTTTTGATATAATAAATTTTACCCATTTACATAATATGGAATATAATTATTATTTTGTGGTAATTATCTGTTGGGTTTCCATTTTCCGAAAGTTGGTCATTCGGGATTATCTTTTCAAATACTGAAGTTGCCCAATTAGCAGTACTTTTCAAAAAATTGTATTTAATTTTTATTTGGTCTTTTCAAACACCAAAAAACATCCCCGTCCCATACACCCATGTTGCATTATAATCATTTCTCTTTATTGGGGTTATATTATTACAAATTGATATTCTCTATAGGTACTTTAGTAGATACCGCCTCTTATCTCTGCTCACCTAATAAATAGCGTGTGTTTAGTGTGTTCAATACAAAACGCGTACTGTTTGGATTCCGCACGTCAAAAACAGATGGGTTATCCGAAAATATCACAAACAGTCGATATTTCAGTGAAACTTCTATGATGCTATTCCCGAAAATTGTTTTCGGCAGTTCTCTGATAAAGTGGATGATTTTTTTCGTATCCCGAGTTCCAGTCGTGTTTTGCCGAATCTACCACGTAAAATACTGTTTTTTTTTTAGAAAACAGTAACTTTTTTATTACCTGTGTTTTTTGTTCCTTTTTAGGTATATGTCAAAATTTCAGATTTCTTTGTATGTCATGCTTCACCTTAAATCCTATACCTTTCTCAATGTATCAATAAATAATCAATCCTTAAATGGTTGAACCGAAGTTTGATTTGGGTTATCCCCTATTTATGGTCGTTGAATATAATCTAGCTTCGTAGAATTCAAATAAAATCACAAACTATGTTCACCAAAAATGTCAAGCTCGGAAGATTTCCTATTTATGGATTAAACTTTTTAGTAACACAAAATCATTCTTAAATACCAACAATACCAGGGTACGTTTTTTACGGGTATATTTGCTAGTTTTGAGGAGTGAACATCTTTATGTAAAATATGACATAAGCTAACCCCCACGAAATTTGTTCCAGAGCTTGACATTTTGAATTGAAACAATTACGTACCATGGTGATTAATGTTTAGTTTTTTTACTGTTCATCAGCGTTTTATTTATTTATTTATACTGGGTTTTACAGACGATCTCAGTTATAAAAAAAACTCAGTTAATATACAAACATATCCATATAAAATATCGACGAAAATGTCTACTTCAGCACACTCTTTCTGATTATATATTCGACACATATTATTTTTCGAAAGATATTATTTTTGAATTTATTCAGGTGAAACATGCAATGGCGTCTTAAACAATGGGAATTGGGAACATTTATTTAAATATTGCTAAGACATAATGCATTTTCAAGATGGCCGTGAATTATTTTGTGTATGAATATCAGTCAGTTGTCTTCTAATTTTAAGTGTATTAATCTTGAAGTATTCATGATGTAGTCATATGATCAAAGATGGTTATGTAGACCACATTTGAATGATGCAACAATGTTTTAATTTAATTGAATTAATGAGGAATCCAAATAGTTTTTCAATATTCAAGTTTACTTCTAATTAAGGCATTGTAAAGAGATACAATTGATTGAGGGTAGTTAAAAGGGTTACATATTCTGTTCTATGTTAAGTGATTTGCACTCGTTTTGACGTGATAAATTCATCTCATTCTAGATTCATACCCAACCCTCATACTTTTTACCTTCGCAGAACTTTCTTTCCTTCCTTTACTTAAAAAATACCCTCCACACAGCATCCCGGAAGACACAGGTCTCACTGCGGTGGGAGGGATAGATCCCTAAATTCTTACCCACACCTCATCCCTTTTTCCTTTCCAGAACTTCCTCTCATTCATTTCCTTAAAAAAAACTCTCCACACAGAATCACCAAAGATGACATATGCCCCGAGGGAAATTATTTTCCTCAGGGCCTCCTGTATGGGGTTAATATAAAAAAATATTATTTAACTAAGTCTATGGATCGTGTATACGATTTATTTCAACTCTAAGATCTTAGTTAATTCACCTCCATTCATTAATAAGTCAGTTATTTTACATGACGATATACTATCAAAAATGTTGTGTAGGTATATTGACAGTTTATCCGACACCTTGTGGTTTTTGTCTACCGACTGTCGGATTCATATTCCGGCCGTGCTCGCAAATATCCCTAATTAACCATGGATGACGGATTTCGTCAATATCGTATTGACATATCTTCAATGTCTTATTGATATATCGTCAATTTCGTATTGACATATCGTCAATATCATATCGATCGATCGTCCGTGCTAGGTACATGTATTTATATTATTTTATTTCAATAATATTTAATATAGACTGACATGTTAGGGTTGTATTCGAACGATGACTAATGACTAATATTTCGTTTAGTTACATAATACTGTTGAGCTACGGAAAAGTTTTATCTTTCCCTAAATGATAAATAATAATTACAAGTCTGTAGGTCGCACGCCGTTCCAGGAAATTATCCCATACTTCGGGAGGATATTGGAAGAATAAAAGGATATCACTTTATTGATTTACTGGCGGAGTCTGCCTTACGCACTCTACGGGTTGAGTCAGTGGCTTAGCGAGTGCGAGACTGCCTGGGCAAACGTCCAACGTCCAAGTTGTAATGACATATTTTTTATTATTTAAACATACAGTTTATGCCTTTTATCTACAATTGTTTAATACCTTAAGATGTATTCTAGTCTTCCGTTATAAGCATTATTTGTACAATTTTTATTATTTGCGTAATAATATAGTAAATTTAAACATCTTTCCTTTATCAAATACGGTAGTTATGAGTTTTCGATATTTATACATAACGGCATAGTGACAATTAAAAGTTTCTATCCCGGATCTTTCTTAAAAATTCAAATACCCAATTTAAAATATCTTTTCAGTTTTGTATATAATCATAATCAGAATAATAAACTCAAAAATCTTCCACATTTTAACGGTTTTCATAGTTAAGTGAAAATACCCCATTATGACATTTTCATTATGAATCATTTCCATTTATGGGTAACTACCTTCGTCGAAATTAGCGTGTATTTTTTACTGTTTTTCTCTACTAATATAAACAGTTTCGAGGTAAATATATAAGTGCGAGTAATTCAAAAATGTTCCTAATGTAAAACATGACAGCAGAGTATGCAATTTTATATAATTGAGTGTTAAGTGTCATTGAATATAATGAAGTAGGTACTCATTTTCAGTTATATTCGTATTTCGGAAGACATTTGCGTGGGGGTTCAGACAGTTTATATCCACGCCGCTGGGCAGAGATAAATAATATATCGCATAGAAATAATTCAAGGGTTTTACTCCAGGGATACCAATAACTCGTACTGTTGATTGAAAACTGAGTCCAGAAGACTGATTGAACCTATTTGTTCTGCACATCATCAGAACCTATACAACAAATAATATTCATTCTATTCGTATGTATTTCAGTACGAACATCAGTATATTTTTGAACTTACACTATTTTATTTAATTTTTCTACATTAATTCCGCACTAAGGAAACTCTGACTGTTCCTTCAGAGCCTATATATTTTTTTGGGGCAACGTGTATGAACGCATACTACATATATTTTAACATTAACTCTAAACAGGAGGCCTAAAGGAAAATAATTACCTTCAGGGCATATGTCATCTTTGGGGATGCTATGTGGGGGTCTTTGAAGGAGAGAAAGGAGTAAACATGGGCCTTGAAGAGACTTTTGAAGAGACTCTGGTAAAACGTTCCACAATCGAGCTGTTGAACTCAAGAACGAGTCGTAAAAGTGACCCGTTCTCATGTGACAAATATCAACCGTGCACGTATGTTAAGTGCGCGTTTGGCGTGTTGCGAAGGGATCATCTCGGAACATCTTCCATTTTAATAGCGGTAGAACAAGTACACTTAGATACCTACCAGACGCCTGTGCTCTAATGATTCCAAGTGCTATTAATATGCTATGTACCTATATATTGGAACTCGATAACAATTTTTTTTTCACTCTCCTCAAAATAGATATTTGCTTATTTTTTTTCAGATAAAAATCATTTTTAATAGTTATTTCATAAATATTAAGTAACTTTAATTAAATAACTGTTAAGGCTATCTATGTGATTCATATAACCACAGGTGTTATTTTGTATTTAAATATCTTAATTATGACTTGTTAACGGTAAATAAATACATTTATCCATAACTTATAAAATAAATAAAGTTTGTTCCGAGGTTTAAGTTTTTTTCAAGTTTTTCCAGCTTTAAAAACTTCAATACGAGATTGTTGAAAATTTGCAGACTTGTTCATCACCACCGATGTACATCAATTAATTTAATAATGAAATTACCGATACGAAATTTGAATTATTACCCCATTCCAAGGCGAAGCTTTGATTCAACCCACCATGTGGCCATGTTTGTTTTACTTGCAGCATATTGTAGACATAATAATTCACTGCATTTGTCTTGACGAAGAACATGATAAGTTTAGCAAAACGAATGAACTAAATACACAGCTTTTAGATTTATTCATCTCTAAATAATTCTGAAAGATGCTCAAACCTAAAAGTGCTCGTTTTTCCTTATCAATATTTGTCTTTTAGATAAAATAAAACCAATTGTTCAAAGATATGTTCGACAAAAGAGAGACTTATATAATTTGCTTGTGAAGTTAGTAAAATTCAGGAACGTCGTGTACCACAAGTGTGTTAAAACGATAAACCTCTGAAATTCAGAAGAAAACAGTTTAAAATCATCAAAACCGAAATTCACGTTGAAACATCTTTCACAGAAAACGTGTTTGTATAAGTTTCACCTTCAAGCAAGGCTTGTTTGAACCAAAGCAATTCTGCAGCGGAACGGAAAATGAAGGAAAACATTGTTTTGAAAAGAGATTTCTTACATTAACAACAATTTCATTCGTATTAGTATGTACTCAACTAGCCACGTTGATATATGATTTTAACTGACCGAATTTACCATTTTGCATTTCGTTCCGTATCCGTTTCAAGTTGGTGGCCATTTTATTCGTACAGCAAAGATTTTTTTACGAAAGTGTAAAATCGTCGTGTTTATTTGAACTTTTGTATTTTTTCAATATTATGGTAGGTACCTACCTTCCAGAACAATGTAAGAGATAGTGACGTTTCTTTGGACAGATTGTATAATTCCTCATTTGAAATTTAAAAAATGATACCTACATTAAATCTGTTTGGTTTATAATTAAACAGATATATGTTTGTACTTACTTACAAAACTTGATTGAAAACTTGACAATGATTTCAGAGGAAATTTTGGTTTTCAATTTATAATGAATTTTTCTATGTTTGTGCCTTATGGACTTTAAAACTACTTGACTTATTTCACTGAAAATTGTTATAAAGTGTGTTTTTATTAGTGCTAGGAGTGTTCGGATAGTGTTTTTATTAGTGCTAGGAGTGTTCGGATAGTGTTTTTATTAGTGCTAGGAGTGTTCGGATAGTGTTTTGAGTGGTCGAAGAAGTTGGTGATGCCAGAGAAAGACTTGCATCATCTCAGCACTGGAATGAGATACGGAGTCAAATTAGAGTCAACTTTATGTCAATTTTTAACAGCAACAATGTTGGTTTTATGACAATGCATGAAACAAAAGGTTGATGAAATCGGAGATGCCTAATGAAGACATCGCACGATCAAGAGAAACAAATATTAAAAAAGTAATCCTTTTTAATTTTTTACAACAATATTTATTTCCACCTCAAAAATGTACACTGATTTCATGTTATATGCTAGAATTCAAACCTCAAAACTTTACTCTAAACCATTCATAATCCCGAGCAACACAGGGTACACATCAGCTCAAAGATATAAGACATCAGCTAGTGATTTCTAAATAAGAGAAAATTAGATAATTAATTCTTTGGACGCTAGGTTTACTATTCATAGAACTACTAGTTTTAAATATGTTCATTACAGTAATGTGAAAAACGCTACAAAGACTTAGAAGCTTTGGTTTATTGATTTAGATCGTAAAATTCGATTAACCTTGCAAAAATAGCTTTAGATCGCTGATAAAGAAGAATTTCTTATTGAAGACTTAAATAGCATCCTTCAATAATAACCCTCATTGGTGCTTTGCGTGATTCTTGTCGTGTTTTTTTATCATATCTATTTTATGCATATATAATTTTTTTATTGCGGCGAAGCGTAAATTGCGTGGTTCTATTTCTGTTTTCATATATATTGTAGATTGCTAGCTTGTTTTCTTGCTATCAAAACCCGTAGGGAACGAGTGAAACTTTTCAACAAATCTTTTTATGATTGCTTCAAAAATGTTGAATAAGAAACAAACTTTTTCTTGACTCAAAGTTTTGGTGAATTCCAGAATTCGACGCAAAACGGTTCACGTTCCACGTAAGAGTTAATGCTATTCTAATATCTCTGGGTGATGAAATATATTATTTGCGTGAAATGTACATGATCTTTCACTGAGGATGTTTTTATGCTTTAACAGTCGATATTCATAAAGTAAACAACCCAGTTCTTCAATTCTGTATTGGAATAACACTGCTAAAGTCATGATTTATTTCGGGCTCTGTATGAAACACAGACGCCCTACACTCACGCCTTCTAAAAAGAGTTTTTTTACATTTTTATTACTGAAGATTGCACGATTAAAATAAAAACTGTCAAAAGCAAGCCATGGCTTTTAACCCTTGAAAGGTAGGCTGCGTAAAATTGACAACTGGGCGAGCGAAATATAGCTCTCTCTTTATCTCTAAATATTAAGAATCGTTCTCCGTGCGTTCATGACATCCCGGTAGTACCTCATGCTTTCCGAAGACGAAGGTACTCGTTATTGCGGGAAGTCACACCATTTTGAAAAACCATGTGAGTCAAAATTACGAAAGATTATCTTTAATGTGACTTGTGAAAAAATGTGGGGACCGCCGCTCCGGGAACCATTTTATTGGATAACCAACACCTCTTCCATCGGTCACCCCAAGTGGTTCGTTACATTTGGTGCCTTAGCTGGGGCGTCCGGGTTCATGGAGTGAGGTTTGTCTAGATCTTGGCGGTGAATGTGTCTGCCCAGCGACCGCATGGCGGGCCGGATCGGGAATCGGGAGAGACAGGTTGAGGAAGGCTTGTAAACTTGATCGCCTTTCACCGCAGCGAGAGGGATACATTCATACGTCCTTCACTCCTGGACACGCTGATCCCCAGTTTCCTACCCTTTTCCTTCCCAGAATATCCTCTCTTTACTTTCATTTAAAAAGACCCTTCACACAGCTTCACCAAAGATGACAAGAAATTATTTTCTTCAAGGCCTCCTGCGTATTTTTATTTTTTTACAATACTAAAAGACGTCTCTTACTCCCGTGAAGACATTCTATAAGAGATTTTACCTGAAAATCTTACTTAATTTACACATTGCCCACCAAAATCAGAAGAAAGGCAAGTGCATCGTAAAATAATTGCAAAATCTTAAATGTAGACAGTATATCATTGACTAATTTCCAAACTGTTAGTGAAAGATTTAAAAAAAAAGTTTGGTTTGTATATATGATATATTTTATTTATTATCTATTATTAAGTTTAAATGAAGTTAAAATGACCGATTAACATTAAAATTATTTAATATGTGAAGCTTTTAATGATTATTTGATTTTTTGATAAGTTTAGAAATTTCGTTATATTTTAAAAATAATTAATAACAGAAAAACAAAATAATTTTAATCACATATGGTTTTGTATTTAGTATTTATTTATTAAGTTAAACAAATAATGTTTTTTTCATTTAATTATAAGTACAACTAGACTTGTTTTACATTATTATAGTTAATGCATCAATTTTAATCGAGATGTGTATTCGAAAAATGATTATCTTTCTAGGGATAAGCAATTATCACAATTTCCTAGAACATATATGGAAAAAACTTACTGATAAAAAATATTGATAATTTATTAAGAATCTCTTCAAGTTATTGGTAATCCGGTTAAAACGGGATTGCATACCCTTGACGAATGAATTGATAGGTTAACTGATAAACTCTGATGAACTCATATTCATAAAAATCCTAATATTTTCGCATTTTGTCATTTTATATTATTAAGACAAACGCAGATGCATGGACACGTATTTTTGATATTATTCCGATTTTACTCAAAGTTTATCACGAAGCGGCCGGCAATCCCGTGTTTAACCCGATTACCAATTATTTGAAGATATTTTCAATAAATCAGTTGTACACGTTTTTCTCCGCCTAAACTTCATTTTTTATACTCTAAATATATGCTTTCCCTATTTCCAACCAATTTTAAAATTTATCTGTAATAATATTTAAACTTTTTTCTGTAAAAACATGAGATCTCTCTTCGACTCGTTATCATACAAAAATTGTTTGCCATTGGGACCTGATTTTGTTGTAAAAATATATATTTTTTTGATTAATCAAGTTTGTATGCCTTCTTCAGTATTACTCACTGAATATGCTTTGTTTTCAACCAAAACTGTTTACAAACCATAACTGAAGCAGTGTTTTGTTGAGAGTTATATATATGTACTTACAATGTTATAATTAATACGTTAGTGTGCAAACATTCTATTGAAAGTAAGTTATGTAAACAATAAGCAAGTGTTGTACAGTTAACTTCCGGTTTTGTGTAAACTAAAACTGTAATAATTCTTAATAATGTAAACCAGAAGAATGGTGAAGCGCGATGATAAACCACATGTGATTTTGTTTAATTTACTAAATTCTAGATGCGAGTTTAAAAAAAAGGTTTCCAGATATATTTTTTGTGTGCTTTGTGAAACCATTGTAACTGTTACTAGAATATATTGCAATCACTGCACACAGGAGACCCTAAGGAAAAAATCTTTCAGACCCAATGTCATCTTTGGGGATGCTGTGTGGAGGGTATTTTTAGGGAAAAGAAGGAGAGGAAGTTATGGGAAGGAAAAAGGTATGAGAGGTGGGTAGGAATCTGGGGGTCAATATGTCCAGGAGTGACGTACGTATGAATCCATTCCTCCCACTGCGGTGCAAGGCGATGAGTCGAGAGAGTCCGGCTGAAGAAATAAAAAGATCTCCCTCAACCAGTCACTCCCGATCTGGCCAGCCACGTAGTAGATGGGCAAACGCATCTGCCACCAAGACTTAGACAAACCTCATCCCATGAACAATGCTACCCCTGCTAAGTCACCAAACGTAGTGAACCACTCGGGGTGACCTGTGGCAGGGGTGTTGGTTATCCAATAAATGGTTTCCGGGACGGTGGTACCCATACTCGCCTGCCAAATTGCATATTTCACAGAAACTTTTCAACTTGGACGAAGGACTTGCTTTTTCCTTGTGTGTGATGGACAGCAGTACAAAAACCTCTGTGTTTAAAATTAAAACGCTATTTAATTAAAAGCGTAGGGAATTTACAAATAACGTACAATTAACAAAAAACCTACATTCATTAAATTCGTTAAACTAATGTTTTTAACTGAACCCGAATCACCGATCCACGAGTCTGGTTTTGTCGTAATTTCAACTGTATTTTATGAATGTTTTTAATTTCCTTCTATACATACTTAAATTATAATATAAACATCCTTTGAAACCGAAAGCATCACTCCTCGCTCGAGCTCAGTTATATGCCCGGCTCCCTTACGACCTTTCAAATAAAACATTTTTATTTCATAAATACTGAAAGTGGATTTCTAAGCACCACTTGTCGTTTTCGTTTAATTAAAAACGGCCCGGAAATTGAATAAATAAACATTGAGTCCATAATATATTGTCTTCATAACATCCCAATTGATGATATATTTTTTAGAAGATATCTACTTTTTAGCAGTTTGATCGCTAACCGCTGAAGTAAGTGCGCGTCTTTTGAGAAAAATTGTATTTTTTGTTTGGGTATTTTGCTCCTTTACCTAACGTTTCAGAGAACCTCGCAGTTGCCCATCATCGGGACAGTGTAGTGATATATGTAGTGGAGTAGCAAATATCGTATGTGAATCAGTTTATGGTTTTATTGTGGACTGTAATCAATATTTGATACAACCAATGTGATAACAGTTAACAGTTTGAATTGAAAGGATTCTGATTTACCCTTGGTATTTTGGAACGATATATTGACCTTGAGGGACACTGCTGGTTATAATTGCACAAGCTTCCGTAATAGACTCGAATTACACGCACTAAAGGAACTTGTTCACTGCACCGTTATTTTAAACAGACTGGTTTAGTATAATAAATTGTTGCAATGTCCCTCTTGTAGGTACCACACTGTCAGACAAGGACATGTATTTGGGTAAAAGGTAATTAAGTGGAATAATGCAGGAATATATGTTAAATTGAGATGAAAATAGCTGCGTCAACATGTAGATTGCGGTAAATTGTGTAGTATTTGGTACTTATTTGCTTAGAAGTGTTGCCCGAGTGCATCCTCTATCTGATATTGTTAGTAAAATGTTTGACTTTATCAAGTTAAAAATAATCCGAATGTTGCAATTGTTGAAAAGCAGTTACAGAGTAACCTAACTGTGCTACCCAGACTTTCCATTATCCGATGAACATCATATGCTTGTCGTGTTTTCATTTAATGCTGTCGCTTATATAGTGCCGCGTGGGTATTGTAAAGCCAGAAATGTTCCAGCAGTCTTAGGTAGACTGGTGCGCCTTCATTACTATTCTACCAGGTTTAAGGTGCAATGTGCGCTGCACATGCTGGAGATCTGGATCGTTCTCGGTTGCGCAACGAATTATTTTGGCATGGTGGGTCCGGCGGGCGCGGTGTGCCAGAAGGGACAGTGAAAGGGAAATTGTCTAGGATGGGAGTGTACGAAATATATATTTTTTTACTAATAATGGACTCATTATTGTTAAGGGATTTATTTATTATAAGGCTTAGATATAAGAAGTCTTAGAAACAAATAAATCCCTTAGTAAAAATTACTATATAATTAATATATAAATTATATAAACAAAAGATATTATCTTATAGTCCTGTCTTAGGCATGTTCCCTTTAATCATCCCTTGCTTCCCCTCCTTCACTAATCCCAGTCACAGCTCTTCCCCATTTTAACACTATATAATTACGTTCACCCATTATTTCGTCATGTTAGTATATTTTGCCCCGAGGAAAGAACGGTTGTTCCGAAACCGGTCGGCGTATTTAAAAACAAATGTTGTTCAACAAAGCAACATTGTTTTATGAATTCGTTTTTCTTTAGCGAAACCTTAAAATAAAATAGAATAGTTCTTTTCATTGATTTAACAATCAACTTTTATAGAAAAAGCCTAAATGTTTGAAGGTTAAGTTAAATTTATTCGTTTAATACAATATTTTACGAAAGAAATATCTCATCAAAATAATGAAGCAGTAAGAAATCAGAGTTATAAAGAAAATTAAAAACTTGAACGAAGCTTCTGTAATGGAAAAGCATTCTATTGGTTTCCTTTGTGGAAGGTTTTTTCTTCACTTCAGCATAAAACCTATTTCTGTGTTCCACATTGCCAATTTCCCATTAAGTGGCAACCTATTTTGAGCTATAAAAAAGCAATATCTTATTGACTCTCAACAAAAACAGAATCGTTGGAACCGAATCAATGGAATACTCAATATTTGCTACACAATATAAAGTCGGGTTATTTTTATTGACCATGTTTTTTATTATGGGGACTTGATCCTTTATAAGGGTTAAAGATAACGAGTATTTTCACTTAACTACCATACGTTGGCAAAGGGGTGTCGTGAAATTGTAATGGGGGCTTAAATCTCCATATGCATAACTTCCTTATCTTAATAATGCCAGGCAAGAAAATTGTAACAATATGTAAGTATACTCACGGGCATCAGTACTTCACTTACAAAAGTCTTAAATCTGAAGCTGTATTTTTCTTAAAATATTTTTCACAACTAGAATTTAATTTTTATTTTGAGTTTATAACTGGCATGAACATTTGCAATTAGGGAGACGGGTATGGGCGTCTCTGCCCCGGGAACCGCTTATTGGATAACCAACACCATGCCATAGGTCACCCCAAGTGGTTTGCTACGTTTGGTGTCTTAGCAGGAGTACTGGGGTTCAGGGGAGGAGGTTTGTCCAAATCTTGTCAGCATATGCGTGGCTGACCGAGACTGGTTGAGGGAGACCTTTTGGCTTCTTCAGTCGGGCTCTCTCGATAAATCGCCTTGCTCCTTGCACCGCAGTGGGAGGGACAGATTCATACGTCCGTCACTCCTGGACAAATTGACCCCCAGCCTCCCCAACCCTCATACCCTTTTTTACAGAACTTCCTCTACATCCTTTCCCTAAAAAGACCTTCCACACAGCATCCCAAAAAATGACTTTTTCCCTGAGAGATTTTTTTTCACAGTGTCTCCTGTAAAAAAAAATGCCCAAAATTTACGTAGGTACCTGAATTTTTACTAATTAATTATATTTAATTAAAGAATAAACAACTAGCTAACAAAGTAACTAACGAACTAGACCGGTAAAGAGTAAAATACAAAGTGCCTACATAACATAACCCCCCAAACCAATACTAAATTAATGCAGACGCATAGCAGTTTCATTGGTCCTTGTACATTTAACCTTCTACCAGTACAAACTCAAATGATAAATAAAAAGATAGAATATATTAAAGAGGTAAAATTATGGCTGATTGACGCAGATATTGAAACGCTTTTACTATAAATTTATTTATCCTTTCTACAACTCACTTGCTGAAACTTTATAAATTATTGTACATAATGTTTTTCTCTTTACTTTTTATAATAACTATAAACAAAAAAAAACTTTTTCTACTAATGTATATTATACTTTAGGTACTTGAAATATAGTAATCGTTTTATATTACCCACACTCAGGCAGTCAGTGCCTTAGTGGGTTTTCATTTCTTTTGTAAACTATTTGGTATTATATATTATGTTATTTTATACTATCTATTAATATGTATAATATGTGTAAAGAAATGAAAATAAATAAAGTAAAAAAAAAAAAAAAAAAAAAAAAAACATCGTGTTATTGGTCCCTATGCTAATGATCACACAATCGAATCGAACCACTTTTTAAAGTATTTAATTGGGTCAATAAATATGTCTTATTCATTGTTCGAGCTACATACGTCCAAATGAATAGACGAGCCAATCGGGGAAAGGGGAACAAACCAAGTTGCGCAAAGCGCGGGAGGCGGCATGCTCGCACTTTCGGTGATTTGTCAATAACTGAATCTGACAGTATAAATGCAAATCGTATTTTTATCGAAATTGAACTAATTCTAAACCTCTCTCCTTTGGAAGTCCGTCGGGAAAGAAATAACCTCATTTGCTTCTTTAAAATTATAAATGGTATTATTGATTCACCTACTCTACTGCAACTCATTCCCTTCAATATCCCCTCGCATTTTTGTTACAGATTTTTGCTTAGGATTCGCTAATATTGTCTTCAATAATTAAATAAAAAATAATTACTCAATTAAATAATAAATTGAAGAAATATAATTAGTAAAATGTTAATATTTACTAGTAAAAAATGTATTTTTTCCATAGAAATGTATGAATGCAAGACTAAAAAAAATACATTTTTATGGCTAAGATTATCTGTGACAGTTTTTCTCGATTAACTTTTTTTCTTTTTTATAAAATTGTTTACAAAATAAATAAAAACCACCTTTGCGCTTGAAATTGAGCGTTTCTAGGCTCCGTTCGCCAATAGATTTTAGTGCCTCTTACTTATATTCGTAACGATATAAGGCATAACAGAATATACACATTTTTGGCTTGTAGCTTCCTCTTCAATCAACGTGTTTACTATTATTAAACTACCAATGAAGTATTTAAATTCTCTAAATAGCTGTTTTTATTTCAAATCCAACCTCGATTGCGATCTCACTAAAATGCCAGGTGTCGGGAGACTAGAATAGTCAAAGAGGTTTTAATAATGTTATGAACCAATTTAAACTGCCGTTACAGGAAGGGCGTCCACAATCTGTGTTATTTGTCAAACACAATTACGGCATAATTAGATTGCGAAGGTAATCTCAGTTATGCGGTGGAATTTTACTAATTGAATTAAATGTATGGAGCCTTGAGACAGGCACCTTGTTGCTTCACAATCTGCACGAGATGAAAGAGACCTATTGTTTCAGAGAATTTGAACAATTCATCATATTTCACGGTTAATTTTCAAGTTCTATTAAAGATCTGTTATTATATCATTATGGGCCAGTTGCGTCACAGAACTGAAATAATAACAGAACTTTCACAGAGCTTAAAAATCAACTTTTAAATTTGATGAATTGTTCAAAATCTGTATAATAACCAGTACTTAACAAATAATTATAAGCAATAATTAGTCGCCTGAAACATCAATACAAATTGAAAATATCTCCCGAGTAAAAATAAATGCCGCCAACGGGAATTGAAACGTGCCTTCTGATGTCCGGTCAGGTGCTATGAAACCACTGAGCTATGTCGGCTTATTTCCAACCCGCCAAATGATTCAATATGAACTAGCACCTCAATCAACAATTACTGTTTACCTGTAAACAACCAACTTTATTACTACTTTACTAATTATTTGTTATCTTTTATGCTATGCAAAAAACTTTCTTCTTTTAAACATTAGTTTATCATTAAAAATAACAGTACTCAATGTTTTGGCATGAGATACATTTATTTTTTCTTATTATTTCTGTAATGTGTAATAAATATATTATATTCACTTCTTTTTATAATCGCAAATACACTTTGTGGCGTCGTTTTAATTATCAGAAAATAAAACGCCGTAGACATCATGATTAAATCAAAATATAATATCTATACAAAAAAATAACTGATGTAAATCATTGCCAAATACTACATTCAAATATTAATAAGTTTAAAGATTGGTGCGTACAAAATAATCTGTTTTTAAATGTAGACAAATGCAAAAACCTGACCTTCGGCAGAAATAAAAATCCTGTTTTATTTGAATATTCCATTAACAATACAGCTTTAGAAAGAGTCACTGAAATGAGAGATCTCGGAATTATTTTGGATGAAAAACTTAGTTTCGTCAATCATATCCGCCAAATTGTAAACAAAGGCATGAAAATACTAGGCTTCGTATTAAGAACAACTAAAAAATTTAACTCCATACAAGCCATTAAACTGTTATACATATCTCTAGTTAGAAGCATAATTGAATACAACTCAGTAGTTTGGTCTCCCTCTTACAAAATTCACAATAATAACATTGAGCGAATACAAAAAAAAATTCTATGTTTTATAAATTTTAAATTAAATATCCCACTAGAAGACTTAAAATATCATTTTTTATTAAATACTTTAAAATACACACATTGGAAGACAGGCGTAAAATAAACGACTTTACTTTTTTATTCAAGATTCTAAACTCTAAATTCGACTGTTGCGAACTTCTGCAACTCATAAACTTACGAATACCTACAATAACAACACGACAAAATACACTATTCCAATGCATCACACATAAGCGCAATTACATTGCGAACTCCCCAATACAACGGTTTCACACTATGGGAAACCAATACTTAGGTGATGTCGATATATTTAATATTAACTTTGCGAATTTTGTGGATTACGTACGTAAGACTTAATTAAAGACTATTCCTAAATGGAAGTTATATTTTTGTAAGGCATTCAAATCGCTGTATTTTTTCATTTATGTTCTTTTATTTTTAATATTTCTTTCTCATGTTTCAAAACTGTAATTAAAATTGTATCACCTACATGTAAAAGCTCTCTGGGCGTTAAATAAATGAATAAATAAATAAATAAAAATAATCGACGTTTTCTGAAACCAATAGTTTCTTTATTAGGATAATAGAGTATATATATTTATCATGACTAAGAAACCATTCCATGGATCTTGGATAGTGGGATATATCAGGACTTTATCCTTGCCGGGACTTTGCTCTACCACTGAGCTAATTCAACAAGCCCCTCCGGCCATACTTAAATGTATCTTTCTTCGACAACGAGCTATCAAACTTATCTCAATTTTCTTAACGCAATATTTTTTATTGACTTCTATCTTTATGTATGATTGAAAGATTCTACCTAAGCTAAATTCAAAGAGAAAGCTAACGAGCAAAGTCCCAGCAAGACTGAGGACCTGGGTTTAACTCCTATACGCAATCCAATCTTTTGTGAATTTTCTGTTTTACGTCTTTCATTTGAGAGTCGTCAATATTGTCTTCAAATATTAAACATCACAGTCTGATGTATTACCCATTAAGTTCTTCCAAAATTAAAAATAAATATAATTTCCTGTTTAAGGGATGGGGGTAGTTTTTCGAAAACTCTTGTAGACAGTGATCTTTCTCCCGTTTAGACTCGGAATAATACTGTAGATTTGTATAAAAATTAAGCCACGCAGCAGCCATAGATACTCTTCTTTATTTACAATAGTTAAATTACTATTTAAATTACTAACCTTTCCTCTGATCAGAACGACTGTCTGCCAATTCAATTAATTTGCCCAATCTTTTTAGGGTAGCGATGTCCGGAATGGAGTTTAAGGCAAGTTTTTGAATATATCTGGGAAGCATATTGCACTGGAGAATTTCCAAAATTTCCTCATCAGGCAATTTCTTGTTTAATCTTTTATTTAAGATGAGAACATTAGTGATAAAGGTACCAAGTGAATCATTTGGCGCTTGCATAGTTGACCTCAACTGTGCAAGTAGTGTACGGTCGTAATCGAGAATTTCATATTCTTCCTTGAGGCCTACCACAAGGTCATCCCAGGATTCGAAAAGAGAGCGATTGACCCTCAGCCAATCAAGGTCAATACCATCAAAAAGTTCAAACGCGCCTAAAAAAAGATTGTGCTTACTTACAGAGCGAGACAGGGCGAGTTCTTCAACACGTTCAAGAAACTTCCTAATACAAGTAGTGCCATCGTACTTGATATTCCATAAATGCAGTGGAACCAACGGAGATGTGGGAACAATGATGTCTGAGACCTTGACGGAAGACATGGCGGATTCTTTTACTTGACTCCTTGTATCAAGCATTGTGACTAGATGTACCTAAAGGATTAATTGGAAAAAGAAAACAACAAGGCAACATTAATCACGTCCGAAGACGGCAATAGTAAAAAGTAAAATTCCCAAAAGAGGAAAAATGGATGCAAAAATTATTTGTACCTACACATCTAATGGAAAAAAGTTCAGAAATGGACACAAACCAATACTATAAATCAGATGTGAGAATCTGGAACAACATTACAACAATATTAAAAAAATAAAATATACGGGAAACCCACCAGTCCCGCAGAGTATTCACGGCCAAAAGTATCTTAAAAATAATTATAGTAATTATCTTAAAATAAATATTAAGAAAGCAATTTTTAGAATAGAAACACGGCCGGAACGTTGCAAAACAGAAAAAACCCACACGAGCCGACATAAAATAAAACCTTTATCAAGCCAGTTAAAAATGTCACCCACCAAAAATTACTGCCAACCCTCAATGTCAACGAGATCGAAAAATTATATTAAACACCAACCGGGACTAGACACGTTGGTGCGCCAATTATAACGGTTATGACTACGTAAGCCACGTTGCCGTCATTTATAACGGGATATTAAGGTTGCAAGGCACTTTGTCGCCTTTGTAACTAGTTATGTGGTAACATAGTGTAGAAATAAAAGAAGGAAGGAAATGATTCCAAGATACAATATTTATTTCTACAACATTAGATAACATAAGAACTCTTTAAATCAATAGTAAATATCTCAGGGGTGTGCATCATCCGAAGGATTGAATGCACGGTTGGAAAATTTAAAATTACATTGAGAGATTGACAATAAGATTGGTGACATTAGAATTCAACTGACATGATAAACGTGAAAGGGCGCCAAAGCAGTTCCATCCGGCAAAGCTAAAATTTTAATGTGTAGAGCGTTGGATGACCAAGGTAAAAATAGCTAATCTGCGTCGTCATCGTAGCTCGTAATAATATGTCGGCTCATGAGGTGGCTCGTGTCTTAACTGCGTCACAACGCTCCGGTACCGCAGCCTGTTGAATACTGACGCCTGGAAGTGGCCGTCCTGACCGCCCGCCCGTCTCTCGTTCTCCCGATGTTGCCCTCCTTAAAACAGCCGTAAATCAGTGATGGGAACTGATTGTTGCTATGACTCTGTAGCGGACTAGATATAACTGCTACAATTTAACCAAAATTTATCTTGAAAATTAGTCAAAATTTTACAATGCTAGAGAAAAATAAGTAACTTTTTCAAACAAAATATATTACTAATTTATTGCACACGTTTGCATAAATAATTACGTTATTTGAATATTTGTGGTTTTGTTACTTGTTATATGTATTTACTACAATAATTAAATACAAATATTTTGACTTATAAATAGGGGAACAATATATACATAAGAGTATTATTGAAAGAAATGAGCAATATCCTTATAAGAATTTACAAATTATTTTTGAAAAAATTTAGAGGGTAAAACAAATATATAAATAGATAAACAATGTTAAAAAGAAATTTAAAAAATATATATTTATACGAAGTATGTCTTAGTTGTTTACTTTGAACTTTGTAGGAAAACAGTCTTCATTTTTCTACTAAAAGTAGTGCGTGTATCAAAAAATAAGTCAGAATCCTTGAGGTTTTGATTCTGATTAAGTGATTCGCAAATTCTTCTGATTGGATCCCTGACACCAGCATTTGTACTCGTCCTGCTAATGTGAAATAAGTCGTTAAGCCTTGTTACTCTGGGTGGTACTTTGAGGTTTATTAATATCAGTAAGTTGGGACAGTCAATAACGTTGTTACAGATTTTATACAGAGTCATGAGATCAAGGTATGTTCGCCGGTTAGATAGAGTGGAGACGTTATGCTTGGTGATTTAGCAATGGTGCCTGGGTTCGTCGGGTGAGATGTTTACAGGATGCGCCTGCCCCCGAGCTGTGTGGCGAGTCAGATTGTGAGAGGCTAGTTTGGGGAGACCATTTGACCTCTCCAACTAGTCTCTCTAGAGGGATATATTCATATATCCGTCATCCATGGACACACTGATTACTGGATCCCTACCCAACCCTCATATATTTTAACTTCCCAGAACTTTCTTTAAAAAGAACATTTCCTTTAAAAAGACCTTCCACACAGCATCTCCAAAGATGACATAGACCTTGGGGGAAATTATTTACCTCGGCGCCTCCTGAGAAGGCTCAATGTAAAAAGGAAGAAAATCTATGTAGAAGATTGATAAAAATTGTAATATTTATTATTATTGGTACAACACTGTCGATTGAAATATAGATAGCAAGAAAATAAATAAAACTGATAATTTTTTATTGTATAGAGTGACATCAATATATCAACCAAGTTTATATATTTTTAAGACGGGGTTGCGCAAGAACATCTAAAAATATAATTTGTGAGCTTTGACGCCTTGGAAAGTTGAGAAACTACGTCGAATAAAATGTACGTGTAATCTCTAGAAGCTGTTACTTCAAGAATACTGTATGTGTCTGTGTGTGTACGCATTAACTTCTTCTGAGATTAGATTTTATGGTAAGTTAAGATAAACAAAAAATGAATCTAAATTATTTTCTTAACACAAATTAACTTTATCTCTCAATTTAAATAGACAGATATTAGATATTTAACCAAAATTTATCTTGAAAATAAGTCAAAATTTTACGATGCTAGAGAAAAATAAGTAACTTTTTCAAACAAAATATATTACTAATTTATTGCACCCGTTTGCATAAATAATAACGTTATTTGAAAATTTGTAGTTTTGTTACTTGTTATGTGTATTTACTACAATAATTAAAGTACGTCATATTTCTGAATCTTGAAAGAAGAAAAGCTAAGCAATGTTAACGAAATAAAATTAACACCAACTAAATAGATAGAGGATGGAATGCCCTGCACTTTTAAATCAATGAAGGGTCCCTTTTAGAACTAAGTTTTAAACTAAACTGAGTTTTACTATAATAAGTTAATTAAATAATATTATTTTGTTTGAACCACTATATTGAAGTGAAACTTCTTTACGCGCGTCATGCATTTTCGAGGACCGGAGTAAAACCGACTCATGACCGTCACGAAAAACAGTGATCATTTGGTGGTGGGGGTACGGGACCCCCACCAACGCTCACCGTTCACTGTCGCTCTCTCACCGTAGTCGCTTACTGAGGTGAGGGAGCCACTGACGAACGTTCTCTCTCTCTCTTCTCTCTTTTCCTCTCTCTCTAGCCAACGACGCCACGCCAGGCATCAGCTGCTTGCTTCGTGTACTGCGCGGTGAGTGTAATACGAGTGAAATACGTAATTGATTGTGGTTTATTCGATTTGGAACAGAGTTTTAGTGTCAAAAATGAGTAGTGATGAGATAGAAGTGAGAAAAACATTCGTGGCACAAGAATAATGAAATTAAAAGAGAGAGAGAAGAATACTTAAAGTTTCACTTCCGTCGTGCGTAGGCTCGCCACACACTGTATTTTTTTTTATCGATCACCGCCGATCGGTTTCGGAACAACCGTTACTTCCTCAGAGTAATATATACACTAACATAAAATAATGTGTGAACATATAATATTAAGTGTTGAAGTGGGGGTGGAGGTGTGACAGGAGATTAGTTAAGATTGGTTATATCCTATATATACATTCTCTCCGCCCACTCGTACCTAACCCCTAGTCACGCCTCCACCCCACTTAAAAACCTAATAATATTTATTCGCCAGTTATTTTGTAATGTTATGTTAGTGTATATTTTGTCCTGGGAAAGACCGGTTGTTTTTAAACCGGTCGGCTTTGATACGAAAAAATAAAGTGTTTCAAAAGAAGTAATATTGTTAAATTTCTTTATAATTTTTAACTGCACAGTTATAGTTACATTGAAAAGTGTTGAAAATAATAATTTGACATAAAAAATGTACAGTTCATTATGTGATAACAAATACATTAATAGCTCAGGACGAAAAAAGAACGTTATATTTCATCAGTCTTGAATTTGTTTCAGATATTCTCAATCATAAATGCAATATGCATTGTCTTAGAGTAAATATGTTTTTGGCAAACTCATTAATTCTGCATTACCTCTACTTGTCTTTTTTTTACTATCGGCTACTGTCTCGTAGAGGTAGATGGTAGACAGAAAAATCTTTAATGCATTGCCGAACAGATATTTCGCAAATATTTTTATATTAAGATAAATGCGTTTTGTTATTAGTCAGCAGAGAAAAATATGAAAAGTATCATCCGGGAACACATGGCCGACCTTGCCTAGGAAAATGGCCGACAAATGTTTACAGAAACAGTTTGTTTGGAATCTTCCGAGATTATTGGCTCGCTCCGATTTAATTATCTTAACCATTATAGATTCGGGGAGTCCATCAAAATATTTCAGCTCGCTCGGGCTCAATAAGAACGATATTTGCGAGAAAGAGATGAAAGGATTTAAAAAAAAAACTTAATAACGGTTGAAATTTCAGTTTAAAACTCCTTCGAACAAACATAATATTGTTCAATATTTAATTATTTTCGTAGAATCTTTTCAACCTCTGAACATATCCTAATATCCACAATATAATATCTTCCTGGAAACGGGCAGTCACAATGCGTGATTTTTCCTCAATCTATGTCAGGATTATTTTAATAAAAAAATTATCTGTAATGTAACGGTATGTTGTATAATTATAGTCTTGGAATGAAATACACTTTAGATCAGGAGTATTTAATAAGGGCTTTGGTTCGTCCATGATTACTAGTACTTTATTATCGTAGGATAATTACAATTAATCTCTAGCAGGACACACGTCCGTTATATCAGAGGCTCTGAGTTATTTTGACGTGGGAAGCAGCATAAAGTGAACTTCCTAACTATGAATTGGCTAGATTCGGCTGCACTCGGAACCATTCGGGTACAAACGACATGCTATCTCTGTCAGATGGTGCAAGTACCGCCATCTAAGAAAAACCTTTAAAAGTAAATTAAATGTAGTATTGACTCAAATCTACACACTCTACTGACATCTGCTGTGCGGTATCAAAACTACAACACTACATTATCGCTCGATTTAAAAGTATTAGGCAAAAAAGTCTAGCAATTATAGTTGACCTAACTTCACAAACTTATGACTGTATGTATTGGTGCCAAAATTATACACTCCATGTAGTGATGTCGTTGCCAAACGTAACTGAGAAAAACCTTTTATTCTTACTAACATAATTTTATTAAAAAAAGGACAGCAAGTTACATAATCATCATCGAATATTTATATTCGAATCGTTTTTACAGAAGTTATTCGAAAAAGTTTACAGTATATTATTCTTTTCATATTGAAAACTCTTTATTTCATCTTCAAGGGAATACTCTTTTCTGAAAACTAATAATATTTGAAACATTCTGTGTGCCAGTAAAGCACTTGTACTACAGTGTTTGTATATTTATTGGTAAAACAAAATTCTTTAATTGAAATTAATATTTTTTTACGTTAGCTTCACATAGGAGGCCCTAAGAAAAAAAAATCCTCGAGGCCTATGGCATCTTTGGGGATGCTGAGTGGTGGGTCTTTATATGGAAAGGAAGGAGAAAAATTTCTGAGAAGGAAAAAGTTATGGGGGTTGGGTTAGGTTAGGTTAGGTTGACTGAAAACTCTTTTAAATGATATGAACTTGATTAAATTGTAAGACGGAAGGATTTTCACTGATTTGGTATTTCCATATTAAATTATAAATGATGCATTTGATAGCCCAGAATCGCTTGCGTTGATAAACTTTCGGATTCCACTACATAATACTATAAGTTGGGATTTATTTCAGTTCAGAAATTCTGGGACTAACTACCATATGTATACTTCTCAGTTCAGAATACTTATGGAAGGAAATAATTATACCGAGACAACTTCAATTTATCACTAAAGAAGTATAACATATTGTAACTGAAGCATTTTAGTTATGTATAGTAAATACTGTATATTTTTATTTATTATAAGTAAAAAAGTTATAATTTAAAAAAAAAGTAAATAAATCTGCTAAAAAAACAATGACTTTAAGATAATAGACCTTTTTCAATTTATCAATAAACAAATACAAAATGTTGTTACCGCGGCAGTTCAGTTGTATAACTATGTATGAATATTAAATATATATGATAACCATGTATACTTATTAACTATGTATGAGTATTAACTATATATAATAACCATGTATACTTATTAACTATGCATGAGTATTAACTATATATAATAACCACGTATACTTATCAACTATGTGTTAGTATTAACTATATATAATTACTATGCGAAACGTATAATTAATATTCATCTGTAAAAGTTCCTAATAAGGGCGTTAAAAAATAAATTCTCAGGTGAAAATAAAAACTTAGTATTCACCACTATTTAGTGAAAAAGGTAATCGATATGGTATAGTGCGTGCTCATGTTTGTAGATGTGATACCGCGTTGCCAACTCCAACAAACAAACTTGATTTTCGATTACACATCTGCCCTGATGATGGACACTGTAATGCTGTCCGAAACGTTGGATAAAGAAGGAGGTAGTTAACACCCCAAAAAAAAAAAAAAAAAAATTACTTTAGCCGTGCAAATCTTAAATCATATCAGACAGGTTCCTGTTTGAAATAATTTCAACGCCGTTAGATTTAGGGGGTATTTCACTATGTCAGGCTAAATATCTGACTAACTATCCGTTGGCTGGCTTTAAAGATCAGAATAACTTCGTTATTCAACGGTGACCGTTTCACCATTGTTTCGAGCTTCCGGATAGATAACACTCGAAATAGTCTGGCAACATCGCAAAATGTTTGCAGTTACTCCATCTACTGCCACGGCTGTCATGCGTCACAGTCCGCACACCGCGAAGTGTGAATTTTTTTGGTTATGTTATGTTGATTATCAGGTCATTTTAGATAGATTCGTGTCGAATTAATACATTGTTTCTTATTTTGAACACAATCAAATAATTCAGGATGGATCATACAAGCATTCAAATTCATTCAACAAAATTCGACTCACTTCTCAGCTGTCAAACTCGGAATGTTTTGACGCCATCTTTGATTCGAGGAATAGCGCCTAACGTGAAGTTCGAGCACTGATTAGTCAAATCGAACTTTAACCCGAGCGTTAGCGTTATTCAGATATAGTGAAAACGAAAAAATGACTAATCCGCGGATTCGTGCTGAGTCAGAACATAATCAGAGATAGTGAAATACCCCCTTAATAATCAACGGTGTTAAAAAAATAAGGTTTAAAAATGCGAAACGTAATTTGATAAATAGCGCGCAAATAGTTGACATTATTTGTTAAGCGTAATACGGTTTTATTTACCCCTAGACAGCAACCAACTAATTTCAAATCATTTCAGGAATTAAAGGTTATAGAAGTAATAAAGTTCAATCAACGGGATCTTAACTCTTTTTGTGGGGGGTAGTCACCCAACCTCGGTAGTGTGCAGTCGTGTTTACTTCCAGTGCTCTGTGTTTGAAGGCTGACTGACGGCAGCGCGGCGTACAAATAAGATTTATTTATTGTTACATTTTCGTATTCATTATTTTTGTTTCTATTATTAGTTTGCGACGCAGTTGCGTGTATTATTTCTACCATTTATTATTTCTTAAATAGTATTTATTGTTTCATTTTTTTTTAATTTGTTGAAATGGAGGAGGATGAAAATCGACCTCCTGACCCTGAGTCCATTTCTAAGATTGCAGACGTCTACGATTCTGATGATTCCCAAACTTCTGTAACCATTCCTTCCCGAAAACGACGACCTCCGCTTTGTCTTAATGTACCTCCTAAAATTAAATCTCTTTCACAAACAAACGAATCTCCAATCTCTCATGGAAGTTATAATGATACCATTCCTACAGAAGCAAAAGCCATTGAGCTTATGTATTCTATTTCATCTTCAGCTCCATTTATTGTTAATGTCCAAAGGACTGAACAGGGGAAAATAATTCATCCCCTGGATTTCGGTAAATTTATTTTTAGCTCAAAACTCAATAACCTCGGTTTTATAAATGGATCAATAAAACCGGAAGGTCGATACAAACTATCCATAGAATTTAAATCCGCCACATTAGCTAATGATTTTGTTAAAAAAATAGGTTCTCTTTCAAATAATAAATTTAAATCTTTCATACCTACTTTCAATTTAACCAGAATGGGCAGAGTAAGAGGTATCCCAACCGATCTATCAGAAACAGAAATAGTAGACGCTCTTAATGACTCTCAATTAACTCCAAAAGTTTTAAAAGCACGTCGTTTGAATTTCAAGGATACTTCCACCGGCACCACTATATGGAAACCTTCCCAATCCGTTGTTATCACTTTTGAAGGTCAAACATTACCATCCCGTGTATTTATTTATTATAACGCTCTTCCCGTTGAAGTATACAGATTCCCGACGATCCAATGTTTCAACTGTTGCCGTTTTGGCCATTCAAAACCTATTTGTCGTTCCCCTCCTCGTTGTTTCCATTGCGGAGAGGATCATCTCTTTGAACAGTGTCAAAATACAACGAATAACCCTATTTGTATTAATTGTAAGGGCAACCATACTGCTGTTAGTGTGGCCTGTCCAGAGTTATCTAGACAGAGAAATATCAAACAGTCAATGGCTGCACACAACATTTCCTACTTTCAGGCTTCTAAATTATTCTCTCCTACGAAAAAATCTTTTGCAGAGATAACGTCTAACGCTTCTATCTTTCATTTTTCTTCCCCTAAATCTCCTCTATCATCTTCCCACAAAGAAACAATTTTCAAACCGATAAAATCTAATCCAAAATTTATTCCTTCTTTCGATAAAAAACTACATAATGATCTTTTACTTAACCCGAATGGGAATAATAAATCCCAGGCTCCCAATGGGACTGCCTTAAAAAACTGTTCCACTTCCGATATCTTACCTAAAGTCATGATTGAAAATTCTTCTTTTATTCAAACTTTAATTACCCTATTAATTACGATCCTTTCAAATAACAATAAAGTACCGTCCAACGCTGCCGATTATATGAAATCTTTACTCTCTAGCCTTCCCGATGTATCCGCAACTGAGCAAAATACTTCAATGGAATAGTAGAAGTCTATTCGCCAACAAAATTGATCTTGTACAGTTACTTGATGAACATAATATTTCAGTTGCTGCCATCTCCGAAACGTGGTTAAAACCCTCATACCAATTTAAGATTCCTGGATATCATTGTCTAAGACATGATAGACTGGATGGCAAAGGTGGCACTGCTCTTATTATACATAATTCTATCCCTTTTAAACAAATTATTTTCAACACTCTCCCCAATAATTTTCAGATAGTAGCAGCTGTTGTATCTGATATTACATTACTATCAATATATATCCCTCCCTCTACAATTTTTGTTGAAAACGAATGGTCAACATTTATATCCCAGATTCGTCCCCCGTATATGATACTTGGGGACTTCAATGCTCATTCTCCTTCTTGGGGCAGTGAGTTAACAAACCGTTCTGGCCATAATCTATTAGAATTTATGGATACCTATAATTTATGTATTCTAAATGATGGATCTCCAACTCGTTTCACTGCCCCTCAACATCGGAAAAGTGCAGTCGATTTATCTCTTTGCTCATCTTCGGTGATTCCCATATGTTCTTGGAACATTCTTAAAGATCCACTTTCCAGTGACCATTTTCCTATAATAATTACCTTCCACCATCTATCTTCCACACATTCCTTTTCGATAAACAATAGTTTTAAATTTAAAACGAAAGACGCGAATTGGAGAAATTTTTCTTCAGAATTAGACTCCATTGTTCAAGCATCTAAGTCTTCCCTTGTCAACACTAGTTTACAATGTGAATTATTTCCTAACATGATAATAAAAGCTGCAGAAAAAACACTTAAAAAACGTAATGTAAACATTAAGATAAAACATTCCACCCCATGGTGGGATGACGAATGCACTAGTGTCGTCAAATCCAGAAGAGAAGCAATTTCCACTTTCCGTAAATGTATGTCTTTCGAAAATTACCTTTCTGTGAAACGCGCCCAGGCAGAAGCGAAACGCGTTTTGAAAAACAAAAAGCGGTCTGGATGGCGAAAATTCTGTGAACGCTTGTCTCCTGAATCTCCCCAGTCATCCGTATGGTCCAATTTAAAAAAATTCGGTTCGTCATATACTCCCCAGCGTTCCAAACATATTCCAGAAGAAATTATTATAGGTTTTGCTGATAAGATAGCTCCTCCGTCAGTTGCCAGATGTGAGGAAATGCCTTCCTTTATTTCTTATCCATCTCACTCTAGCTGGCTGGACTCTCCTTTCTCAGTAAGTGAATTAAATCGAGTAATCAATTCCCTTCCAGACTCTTCTCCTGGCCCTGATGGAATCTTATATAGTTTCATTAAAGCATTCTCAGACATGTCGGTTGAATATTTTTTTATCCCTAATTAATTACATGTTCGAAACGGGATTTATTCCTGAAGTCTGGAAAGTTCAAAAAATTCTTCCGATTTTAAAACCTGGCAAAAATCCATCTGAAATCTCATCCTATCGTCCTATTGCTCTTTCGTCGTGTTTAATGAAAGTAGCAGAACACTTGATAAATAACAGATTGGAATGGTTTGTTGAAAATAACAGAATTATCTCTCCTAATCAATATGGCTTCCGGAAAAAGAAATCAACCATAGATAATTTAAGTGTATTAACAACAGACATCCGTATATCTCAGTCCCTTAATTCTTGCACTCTGGCCACATTTCTTGATCTTTCGTCAGCTTACGACGATGTATTAATTAACATTTTGAAAGAAAAATTAATTAAAATAAAAATTCCCTTAAAACTAGTTCAATTTATTATTAATTTACTAACAGACAGATCCATTATTATCCACTTTTCCTCAAAAACAATAAATCGCAAACTATGGAAGGGGTTACCTCAGGGGTCCGTAATCAGTCCATTATTATTTAATATATATATAAGTGATTTAGACAATGTAATTCCTTCATCTATCAAGCGACTTTATTTTGCTGATGATTTCCTTATATATTTATCACACAAAAATCTATCGCGCGCTGCGAAGGAATTGAATTTGGCTTTACATAATATTAAAGTTTGGTTGTTGACAAATGGGATGAATTTAGCTACGTCTAAAACCAAAGTAGTGGCTTTTACGCGCAAAAGAAAAATACCCCCCTTTTCTGTCTGCTTTGATAATGTCCCTCTTCAAATCGTTAAGCAAATTAAATTTCTTGGACTACTTTTGGATCATAAACTTTCCTGGCTCCCGCATATTGAGAACATTTCGGCTAAGTGTGAAAAGGGGCTAAATATTATGCGAGCTGTTTCCAGACTGTGGTGGGGATCTCATCCTACTACTCTTAAATTGATGTATGGTGCTCTAGTGCGAAGCCATTTGGATTATGGAACATTTCTTTTCGATCCTCTTCCTAAATATTTGGACAAAAAACTTGAAAGAATTCAGTCGAAAGCGCTCAGAATAATTATTGGAGCGATGAAATCTTCTCCAATTAATTCTCTCCAGGTAGAATGTGTTGATCCCCCCTTAATTCTGAGGAGACAATTCCTGGCTGATAAATATATTTTTAAATCTTTTTCTGTATCGCGTCACCCTTTAGAACAAAGCCTTGATTATTTGTTCAATAACTTAAATAACGAAAAAAGATCGACAGATAAAAATCGACTTCCTCTCCTTCTAAAAAGTTTTCTTTCATTCAAATCTCTGTCCTCTTCCCTCCAAAATCTACAAAAAGATCCTATCCTTCCTATTTTCACTATCCCATTTGATTCTATCAATTATATCCCCAATGTTATAACTTCAGACTTCCGAACTGATATTTTAAGCTCATCTAATCAAAATGTTGAGGAAAAATTTAAAAACATTACATGTTCTAAGTTTCCAGAATTTTCACTCATTTACACAGATGGTTCTAAGTCTGATAACAAAGATTGTGGAGCTGCGGTACACATTCCCGAATTCGATTTAGATTTGTCTTATAAATTGCCTAAAGAAATTTCTATATTTACTGCAGAATGCTTCGCAATTGAACAAGCTTTGAGCCAAATCCAGCTTTTCAATATTCGACGAGCCTTACTGTGCACTGACTCACTAAGCGCAGTGTTGAAAATTTCCTCAAATATCCATAAACCAGAAGACTATATTATTTATAATATCAGAAACACCCTTAAATCTTTAAATGAATTAAATTTCGAGACAATATTGGTTTGGGTCCCTGGCCATTTGGGAATTGAGGGTAACGAGAAAGCCGATTCTCTAGCTAAACTTGGAACAATTTCTGGCTCTAATCCTTTAGATTTTAGAATTCCTATCTCTGACGTCATCCCAATTCTTAAATCCAATATGATTCGCTCCTGGGATGAAAATTGGTCTAATACGAAAACCCAAACTGGTGCTTTTTATGCTGGAATACAAAATCATATACCAAGTAAACCTTGGTTCCACGGCAAGAAAAAATCCAAAAGATTTATTTCCTGTATCTCGAGAATGAGAATTGGTCATTGCTCCATTGCATCCCATTTGTTTAAAATCCGGGTCCTAGATAGTCCACTCTGCCAGTGCGGCATGGAAAATGAGACTCTTGATCATGTTTTCTTTAATTGTAAAAATCATTCATCTTTCAAAGGCATTTATCGTTTACTTATAAAAATCACCCACCAATCTCCCCTTAGTATTCCTTATTTACTTTCTCTTAACAATTCTCGCATTTTCTCAGTTCTATACAAGTTCATAGACTTGAATGACTTCAATATTTGAGATTTCCTATTCCCGTATAGATTTCCCATAAAATTATAACCATCTCCCCTAACTTTAACGGCACATAGCACTCTTTTTAGGGTGAATTGCCTAATACAAAAAAAAAAAAAAAAACTCTTTTTGTGTTTGTTTCATACTTAAGTATTTAAAAGGTCGTACTTTTACGCGGAAAAACCTAAAAACATTTTCCTTTCTTAAAATGATTAGTTTCATCATTAAATGACTAGTTAGCCGTAATTACAACGATCAAGATGGTAATATACAGACCTTCGTAAATTTACGATTATTTTTAATCACGTTGAATTCTGTTTGATTTATTTGTCTCGTCGTTATTTTATCTGGTATGCGGGTACTGTTCTCTAAAGAAAGATTTTAATAGGCGCAATTCAAGGTTTATTGTATCGATCCAAAATTATGACATCACTCGTCCAAAAGAAGATTTAATCATATGTAAGAAAATATGTTTCGTCTACTGAACTGCTAAACAGATTTCCAATGATTTTTTTAACGTTCTTTGCAAAAACGTTCATTTATTTATCCACCATTATTATTTCGAGCATTAGCTAACTAGTTCGTATTTTCTCTAATAAGTATATGGCTAAAGGAACATCAAAATCCCTCAGCCAATCTAGACAAAATCTCTCTTGGTTTTGGTCTAGGATCTCGGATGTCATCATGTGAACCCCATCGGTTCCGTCGAGGAATATACCTATGTGTCATCTATTTTTGTCGTATATTTCTCTACTACTTGTCATTTATTCATTTTAGTTATCTTCAAGTCACCACCTTTTATCATATTGTCACAATTGATTCTTCTTATATTGACGGAGGACTAGAATTTAGGGGAAGGGTTCTAGGCAGTCCTACAGGCTGCGCCAAAGTGGTTAACACTTATTTTCCTATGATTCGTTATACACTTCGATGATCTAGCGATTTCTATATCACTTCGGTTCGTTCTGAGATTAAAACTAAAAAACTAACTAACTGACCATCACGCCGTTTCCCCGCAGGGGTAGGCAGAGAGGACAGACTGCCAAACAACTCGGTCTTGGCACACACTCCTTGCCTCATTCACATTTATACATCGTCTCATATATAACAATAATCGGCGATTTCAACATAGATGTTTCAAACGAAAATAGTAACAGAATAAAAACTGAATTTATCAATTATATGACGGAAATGAATTTCATATTGTGTATAAATAAATATACTAGAGAAATTACGGGTCAACGTCCATCTTGTATCGACCACATATGGAGTAACACTAAAGATACCGACAAATTACACACGATAATATTAAAAAATAATATTACTGATCATCACACTTGCATCTATATACAAAAACTTAATATTAATAATTATATTGATTCAAAATGCAATACTTTTACAAAAAATTCACTAAACCATCATAAATTAAGCCTAAAAATAAAAACAGAAACATGGCGTTCCGTATTAGAATCAACATGTGCTGAAACATGCGCAAATATTTTTGATAATATACTATGCAATTATATTACAGCATCAACAGATATTAAAACCATAAAAATTAAATCAAAATTCAAAAAAATAAAACCATGGATTTCACATGGCTTAATCGTGTCTATTAGAAAAAAAGAAGAGTTATATCGCTTGACAAAGAAATTTCCCTTAGATAAAAAAATATACACAGATTATAAAAAATTTAGGAACAAATTAACCTGTTTACTAAAAACAACTAAAGAAAACTTTTACAAAAATGAAATTGATGTGGCTAAACAAAATGTAAAACATATATGGAAAACAATAAATGAAATACATAGTAGAAAAAACAAAAAAACTCAAATTAAAAAAATTAATATCGGAAAAAATTCTATTAATGCCCTAATGGAACCGACAAAATGTGCTAATGCCTTCAATAAATATTTCGCTAACGTCGGACAAAATTTAGCTACACGGATTGATGAAAATTATAAAATAGATAATTTCGAAAAGGACTGTCACAAACAAAATAATCTGTCAGTTTTCAAACCGGTAACAACAGATGACATAAAAAATATTATAAGTGAATTAAAAGGTGCATCTGCACCAGGGTTTGATGGAGTCACAGTAGAAATGTTGAAAAATTATAATGAATTATTAATTCCAATTACACACATTATAAATATTAGTTTAAATAGTGGAATATTCCCCTCCGTTTATAAAAAATCTATTGTAACACCCGTTTTTAAATCTGGCAGCCCTGAAGAAATATCAAACTATCGACCCATATCTGTTGTCTCAAACATTGCAAAAATTTTCGAAAAGATCGTAAAAAAGCAACTTTTATACTATATTGAAAATAATAAAATAATTAGTCCTAGCCAATTTGGATTTAGAGAGAAACTAGGCACTCATGATGCCATTGCAGAACTAACTTCAACTATATACCGTGCATTAGATAAAAAAAATAAATGCCTTGGCATTTTCATTGATTTACGTAAGGCTTTTGATAGTATCTCCCATACAAAACTAATTAATAAATTAAATGATATCGGGATTATTGGTAAGGTAAGGTATTGGCTGCAAAGCTATCTAACTCAAAGAAACCAAAAAGTAAAACTTAATAACTCACTTAGCGTAGATGAAACTTTAGAATTTGGAATTCCCCAAGGGACTGTTATTGGACCAATTTTATTTATAATTTACGTTAACCATATGTTTAAATTATCACTTAATGGTAAACTTATATCCTTTGCTGACGACACTGCAATAATTATCGAAAAAAAGACATGGAACGAAATTACCAATGCAGCGAATCAGGATATGAAGGTTATAAAAAATTGGTTCGATGGCAATTTATTATCACTTAACACAGAAAAAACATATTGTATTCCTTTCACTCTACAAGAAGATGTGCCAAATAACCTAATTAACATAACAATTCATTCTAAAAACTGTGTAAATGACGGTACATGTAATACGGACTGCGCGAAACTAAATCATAAATCCAATATAAAATATCTTGGTATCTTAATAGATAAAAATGTTAAATGGAAAGACCATATTAATCTCACTGTTGAAAGAATAAGAAAACTTATCTATATTTTCTATAATATACGAAATATTTTAAATAAGAAAACTATCAAAATTGTCTATTATGCATTAATTCAGTCCTTATTGCAGTACGGGATTATTGGGTGGGGAGGGGCTTTTAAGGCTTCTTTACAGCCCATAATTACAATTCAAAGAATAATTATAAAAATCATCCTTAGAAAACCATATGACTCCCCTACTTTAGAGATATTTCAGGAATTTAATGTACCATCTATAACAGAATTGTATAAGAGAATCGCCTTATATCAAATTTATAAAGAATATTTTATTTATAAAATTCACCCCTCAGATAGCATAAGCAATAGATTCAAAACAAATGGCTTAATAGCCATTCCTATGCTTAGAACGACCACGGCTCAGCACCACTATTCGTATTTAGGTGTGAGATGGTACAATATATTATTGTCCAAAAATAAAATTAGTGTAACCGAAACTGTGAATTATGAACAATTCAAAAAGTTAATTAAGTCCCTAAAATTGGATAATGATATATTGTACCCCTAATTTTCTTACACTTACTCAATCTGTAAAAAATATATATTAATTTGATTGTCTTTAAAAAAAACTACTTTTCTAAATTTTTCTTGATATATTGTACCCTTAATTTCCTCACGCTTCTTTTTACTTAATCTGTAAAAAGATGAATTATTTTAATTATCTTTAAAAAAACAATTTTCTAATTTGTGTACCTATGTTAATATTATGTTTGTATTTATTTCAAAAGTTTTTGATTATTGTTAAATCATTAGAACTAAATGTAAAGACTCCTCCCATAAACACGAGCTCCTGGAGCTCAACTTATGGAGAAATAGAATAATAATGAACAAATTATTTATAAGTCTGCATATTGTTATCATTTATAATGTTAAATAATAAAAAAATAAAAAAATAAAAAAAAAATATACTCTTCTATTGTTCTGACTCTTGACATGGCCCGACTCAAGTATCTGATTCACTTGGTCGTGCCATGTCTTCCTCGGGCGTCCCCGACTTCTGCTTCAATTCACATTTGCATCGTATATTCTCATTACACTCTTTTCTTCGCTCATTCGCTCTACATGCCCAGAACAATCTAAATGTCCCTTTCTTGATCTTACTCATTACGCTTATATCAGCCTTGCACTCTTTACGGATCTCCACATTCCTCACACGATCATGCATGGTTTTACCACACATACGCCTCAGGGATTTCATGTCAACAGCATTCAATCTACTTTCATACTTTCTTTGCCAGTTCCATGCCTCACTTCCATACATCAGGGTAGGTACCAGCACTCCATTGTGGGCTGCTAACTTCGCTTCTTTGGACAATTTTTTGTTTGCGCCAACTGCGTTCAGTCCTCCATTAATGGAGTTACCTGCATTTACTCTTCTTTTAATATCTTTGTCAGCCTTTCCGTAAACATGCTTCCTAAATATACAAACTCATCCACCTGCTCCAAGTATTCTTCATTCACAGCTATATTGCACACTGTTTTCGTACTCTCTCTTTCAAACACCATTACTTTAGACTTACTTACATTCATCATTAATTCATTCTTCATGCATACTTCGTTCATCCTAGACACGAGAGACTGCAGATCATCCATACTATTAGAAATCAGCACCGCATCATCAGCATACAACAGGCAACATACTTTCAGATTACTTAAATTCGCGCCCAATCCCACCTCTTTCAAATCTTGCATACAATTATCCATGTATAGATTTAATAACCACGGTGACATTACGCAGCCTTGTTTAACACCTTTTGTAATATCAAACCACCCCGTAAAACCACCCCGTAAAACCACCGTTAACCCTAACACATGCAACGCTTCCCTCATACAGAGACGCAATTGCCTGAGTCAGATTCGTATTCACTCCATACTTGGACAACACCTTCCATAGATTTTTTCTGTCGACTCGGTCGTATGATTTTTGTAGATCTACAAAGGCTCAGAAAAGTTTCTGGTTATTATCAAACGTATTTAAAATGAACATCTAATAGGAGCCACGTCCGTTCTATGTTACTATAAGTTATTATGAACCGGGAAAAAAGCTCACTGAAGCTGCTCGCCTGTAGATCGGCTAACATCGGCTATCTTCGTAATCATTCTGGTATTAGACACTAACGTCTGACAATTGACAAACTATGAATCCTACCGAAATCTGAGAGACATTGAAACTACATATATGTTTATAAACACAACACTTAAGAGATGGACATTTCTTATGTTCGCCCACTGGCACTTGAGATTCTACTCATCTTACGAAGTGAGGTTAAGCCGTAGGAGTCTCTCTCCTTCCGGATTTTCAGGATATCAAACAGCTTACGGGGTGATAAATGGAACCATTATGTAAATGTATTACGCTATTTTGCAGCACCTTCTTGTATTTCCCCAGTGTTTCCATATCTCGCCTGATGTTTGGAAGGATTATACTTGTAAGTGAGAAGTCCCCGTGCTGGTCTGGGTTGAGATATCAAGATAAACACGAATCATGAAAGTGATAACGCTTCTATAACTAACTGATGTAATGTGTACAGTGATCAGAAGTTCAAACATCCTCATTTTTTCTGAACGTATGTTACCCTTACAAAAAAGGCTTGTAACTTATAATAGCACCTCTCTTTTGTATACCTCTATAAAATATAATAGTTCTTCAACACTTTAAATGATTCTAAATAAAATATAACTAATGAATTGCATTCGGATTGTGAACGGCAGTTTATCAAATTGATCAAGGGATCGCGTTTTTGGCTGTCTATTCGTATTTGGCTGCCATCTTTGCAGTTAAATAAGATCTTTTAATTAAGTTACTAACTAACTAACCATCACGACGCTTCTCCGAATGGGGTAGGCAGAGAGGACGGACCGCCAAACAACTTGAACTTGGCACACACGCCTTGCGTCGTTCACATGCGCTCTTCTATTATTCTGACCTTTGACTTGGTCCCACTCAAGTATCTGATTCACTTGATCAAGCCATGTCTTCCTCGGGCATCCCCAACTTCTTCTACCATTCACATTTGCGTCATATATTCTCTTTACACTCCTTTCTTCATTCATTTGGTCTTCAGTCTACATGCCCTAACTATCTGGGTGTCCCTTTTTTAGTCTTACTCATTACAGCTTCCACAATCCTTGCATTTTTTGTGTATCTCCACATTTCTCACACGATTGTACATGGTTTTATCACACATACGGCTCGGGAATCTCATTTCTACAGCATTCAGTCTACTTTCATTCTTCCTCTGCCAATGTCAGGCCGCACTGCTATACATCAGGGAAATAAACACTGTTCTAACAAATATTGTGTAAAAATGGACGGAGAAAAATGATCCTGTTAAAAAGGTGTCAATGATGCCAATAAATATCATCACGGAATGCGACAATATCAATATATGTATGAACAAGTGTTCCACCATCCTCATAAAACATTTGCTTTTAACTTGCCTTCATTCCAGTTTTTAACAGGAAACGAATAATTAAACCAATTTTTTAAATAAATTAACAGTATTTTATATCAGTAAGTTTTCTCCGCGTGATTTTTGACATTTTTGTCAGTCTTTTATATACGGACGGTATTGGCTGGCTTACACATGACCCATGTTATTTTGCTAACCCATGTATTTTTACCTTCATCACAGAATGGATATTATAAAATAACAAGGCAATATTGTTGATGGAATAAACAAAACCACGAATCTACACAGTTCTACGAAAGAATGGTTTGTAAGTTCTCCCAAACATAGGTACTTACTTTAACCGTTCAGGCTAATTTGTTCGCTTTTGGAAACAGATCTGTCACTGTCATGGTGAGAAATATGATCTTAACGGTGTTAGAAAGAGAAAACATCACGCTTTATATTCATATCTAAAACTAAACCAAAAATAATTAAAATTTACACTTCTATGAAACCAAAGGTTCCGAACGCATTTTGAGAAAAAATTATGAAACTTCGTGAAATTTATAATAAATATTTTCATTTGAAACGAAAAAATAAAGCTTAAAAAAGTGACAGTAAAGTTTATAATATCTACATTTGTCTAAAAAATGTATGCTTTTTCGCTGTCAATAATTTTAGTTCAATGTTTAGACAAAAAAAGAGTGTGGGCCACTTTTAAAACTCTTTTAAAGTAGCTATAAGAAAATATGTATTTCAAAAATTATGTGTAAGTTCTCTCAAACATAGGTACTTACTTTAACCGCTCAGGCTAATTTGTTCGCTTTTGGAAACAGCTCTGTCACTAATAAAATTTGAAATCGCCAGAAGGGTTAATGCATCCAGCCGTTCATATGTGAAACAAGAACGCGCAGGCACTTAGCGCGATTAGTTTTCTCAGAAAGCTGGCACAAGACGTTTGTACCTGTACAAGTGTACCGAGTTCACGTTTACATAGGAACTTTTACATTTTCTCGAGTAATTCTGCTGCTTACTCAAGTGTTTGAGAAATTTACCAGGAACAGGTATTTTGGTAATGTTACTCAGGCATTTGAGGAATTGCGGTTTCCCCTGGCATCTTGTAATAATGTCGATATTGCGAGGTTAATTTAATTATATTCTATGACAAAGTGAAATTTGTAAGTTAATTAGTTGGTTAATATATTGTTATGTGAAAATCACGATGAAATTAATTTTATTACAGATGTTGTTTGATTCGAAATTCTTAAACGAGTAACAAGGGAAAAAGTTATTTCCCACGATGTTAATTCTCGTCATTCTAGGATTTATTTGACGGCAAAGTGAACTGCAGTTTGTATCTGTATATGATGGCAAGTGTAATGTTTACTGTTTTGTTTGAAGGCATATTGGTAAATTAATATAAGGACTCCGATTATGTACGAAATGAAATATGGAATGATGCATTTAATCAGAATTCCATATAAAATAAAATATTACATTTTAGTAATAACTTATTTTGAAGGTTATACCCTTAATGTAATGTAATTAATTATTATTATTATCATCTTCTTCAATGATATATTACATATAAAATAATTTAATAAAATTGATCGATTTAAGTGTAAATGTTTGTAATAAACGTGATTCAGAGATTGTATAATAAACATTGCATTATAAGAGGTACTAAGCGTGTTCTGAACCTTTTCCAGAACAATTTTTCCATTCGAGTTTTACTTTAAGTATATTCCGCCTTACTAATAAACGTGTTTTAAATTTTACACAACTTTACCTTACCCACATTTACTCACATTTACCTTACATTAATGGTTGTTCATCAGTTATTTACAGTTTAAAGCACATTTTTTAGTAAGGTGCATTATATTTTATATTAATTTACCAGCATACCTACAAAAAAACACTAAACGTTCCACTAACCATCATGCCATTTCTCCACTGGGGTAGGCAGAGAGAATTGGCCACCACAGAACTCCTCGGCGCACACTTCTTCCTTCAGATATACTGCATCTCGTGTGGTCTTAATTTTGGTCGAATCTTTACACCTATTCGTAGGACTAGCAACCTAGCACGGTCGATTGTTGAAACCAAATAAACATCGCCAATTAGCGATATTTGCGAGCACGGTCAGAAAATGATTCCGACTGTCGGTAGACAAATGCTACCGCTTTTAGCGCGACATCCAGAGCCAGATAAACTATGGTTAGCTGTCAATATGTACAAATTTTTGAATAACGTCGTTAGATATGCAAAATAACTGGCTAAATAATAAACGGAGGTGAATTAACGAAGCTCTTAGAATTGAAAGAAATCATAAACGCAATCCGAAGATTTAATTAATTCTTCTACGACGCGATAAATTGATTCCGTACCATCTTGAAGAAATGAAGGTTGTTCAAGAATAAGTAGTCATAACTAAAGACCGTACTAACTACGTAACTTTCTTTTTGGTGTCAATGCCATTGTATATTAAAGTTAGTTTTTCAGTTCGAAATTGATTCTTTAGTATTTGTAATTTTTACTAAGCCGTTTGACATTTAGGAATGTCAATTCATAAACGGGTCCGCCTGTTTTGCCATCGTACAACAATTTCGTATTTATTTCGTATCAATATCGGTTCGTCTATCTACAGCGCAACCGTGCAAGGGATATCGATATAAAATCGTCAGTAGTTGAACATATCGATCCGATACTATTATGGTATTAATTTGATTGTTTAAGCAATTGATCTTACAAAGTCCCGAACTCGTCCTCAATTATAAAAACTCTGCTATTAAATCTCTCCCAAAAACATAAATAATACGAACAAACTTTTGTTTGTTCCATTTTATATCTTATCTCACTCCAACGGAAGGTAAACTAATTTCTAATTACATTTTTGCTGACAAACTCTTCTCCAACTCCGAGCAACATAATATTGTTTCTGTTTAACTTTGACCTTTCGCCATCAAACAAACAGTGGAAAGTTCCCCAGACATCGCCACAATTCGAACTTCCACAGAACCTGCCCAGAACAGAATGAGAAAATGGATGGTAACTTGACAGTGAGAGAATTAAGGTTAAGACAGGAGGAGAAAGTAAAGTTTATAAATGAAATTATTCAGAAGTTTTTTACGTTAGCGCAAAGACGCATTTTCAAGAAATCTATTTTTACCTTGACAACTAAATCACGTGTCAAATTGTACTTATTTTATTGTTATGTGAAACCGCAATAAAGTCCTAACAGCTCCCAACCGTTTGGAGCCAGCGAGACTATGGCATCTCCAATTGGAATATGTGACGAGGCTGAAGGTTTAAATGATTGGAAAAAATGGGGAAGAGTAAGGAGGCGAAGTACCTAGCTATCCAGATCTGGTCACCAAGCATGGCCAAAGCCATTTCAAAATATAAATACTATATTTAATAAACGAACTATTTCATAAATATTAATAATTTTAAAAATACCCACATTGTGTATCCAGTAAAATGTTAAGTTGTTTGCCACTCGTTTTCTGCTGAAAATTCTTGAAAAATGTTGAGTTGAAATTGTATTTTATATCAATATCTTGCCCATATTCGTTTCCTAGACCAAGTAGTCCAAACATTGTGGAGTGGGAATAACAATTCGTTGAAGCATTTATTGAGTGAAATGTGGAAGTTGAGTTGTTATGTAATTTGGTAATTTTTAAAAAATCATTACACGGTATTGTGTCACATAAAAAAACTAATCCGATCGCACTGTTAACACAAAAAAATTCTACAATTATTTTATAAGCTATAATTATTAGCCTGAAACACTCATCCACATTGATAAATCTCCTGATAAAAGATACATGACGCCAACGGGACATGAACCCGTATCCTTTCGATTTCCGGTCGACAGCTCTGACCACTGAGCTATGGCGGCTTATCTCTTATCCGCAAAATAATTCAATATATACTAGTGTTTCATTCAACAATTACTGATTATTACATTTTTTCACCTGAAAACAACCAACTTTATTTTATATGAGAAAGGCATTGTAAGTGCTAACTCTCTCACTAGATGGCGTCGAGACAAATTGTCTACATTTTTTGGTGAAAAATACTAGAACTTGTCAAATATTTATTATTATTTTTTTGGTAAACTAATGTTTAAGACAAGATTTTTTATGCATAGCACAAAGGGTAACAATTATTTTATAAACAATAATTATTAGCCTGAAACACTCATCCACATTGAAAAATCTCTTGATAAAAGTTACATGACGCAAAGGGACGAAAAAACGGAAAAAAAATCTGAACGTATTCTTGCAGATTGAGCCTGACATTTAAATGTTTGCAAAAATTTCAGAAAACTCAAATTTGGAAAAGTCAGATGCAAATTATGTTTTAGTGATGAATTAATTCTGTCTACCATCAATTTAATAAACTGTCTGCTTTCCCAAAGCCGAAGCATGATTGGTAAGTGCAAGTTAATGCATTGCTCATAAATAATTTATTACGTTATTTAATACTTCAGCGATTTTACTTCACCATTCCGTACATAGTACGGTACGTAGAAAGATATTTTTGCAATGAAAATTCCCGTCTGGTCTCGAGTTGTTCGTTAACCATTTCTGAGTACCTAAGGCGCACTGCAGAATTTTCCTGGTAAAATTTAATAATTAAGTGCCCCTACTTTGGTTTGTTTTTTATTGAGAAAATTGAGGAGAACTCAAGTTACCGGATAAACCTAATAAAGAAGAAATATGTTTTATTATACTGCCGAGACTGTAGCACGGTTTGCATATTGTAGTTTAATAATGCCATCAAGTTAATTTGTCTCATCTGCCCACTTTTAAACATTTCCGATGGTTTTCACTAATCTCAATTCGACAGTTTTCAAGTCTTTTTTGTTATTTGTTTTTGGGGTGTTATGCCGTGTTGCGCTAACTCCTTCTTTAGCCAACGTTTCGGACAGCATTGTAGTGTCCATCATCAGGGCAGATGTGTTATTTTGAATTCAAATCAAAATTCATCAAATAACACATCTGCCCTGATGATGGACACTGCAATGCTGTCCGAAACGTTGGCTAAAGAAGGAGTTAGCGCAACACGGCATAACACTCCAAAAACAAATAACAAAAATACTTTTGGCCGTGAAAATCTTAAATCATAGTTTTCAAGTCATTGCACTTTTATTTGTATTTGACTACCCTTCGCCAAAAAGGAAAACATAAGATAATCATTAATTTTTGATTTTTACCTGTCATTCTACATTCTTACCATTTGACCAGCAAAGCCTTTTTATTTTTATATTATTTTTCTTTCCAACGTCTCTGTTTTATCAAGTCACTTTGTTGTTATGACTGTAACTTCTTTAAAGGCGACTTAGTATTTTATACCTACTTTGTATTTCACTTACGCAACAAATATTACACCTGAACCCTTGACACTGGAATACATGCAATGCTCTCTCATCGTATCATTATAGTGGGATCCTGATTTTTGTTCGCTATCTACCACCAGTACTTATATTGCTACTTCCAACACTTATTGGATACGCCTATGTGTTTCGGAAAATTTGATTTAAAATTATTACTCCGCAAGGTTAATTGTTATTTATTTTATGTACGATATTTATAGGGAGTTTTGATTCTCTCAACTCATACGTATTGAATCTCTTCCAATTTACAATAATTGTTCTATAAAACTAAACCAATATGAACCATTCTATGCATAAACAGAAATGAAAATATTGGATCTGTTTAAGCCCATTTACCTATAAAATAACCATTAATTTATGAGATATTACAAGTTTCCATTTTTTTTTAATTTTCACATTTTTTAAAAGCCCGATATTTTTCAATACCCAAATGCCAGTAAGATTGACTGTAAATAGCTGGCTTCCTTATGAGGGAACTTTGGCTTAGAATTTAAAAATGAAATACAGAGATTCCGAAAGTCAGAGACAACTGAATGATTGCGCCAGTTGCTTCCCTACTTATTGGACAAAAGATGTACAGTACACGCGTTGATAGGCTTAATTATTCTTACATAAAATTGAAATATATTTTTTTCAGAACATGAAGTACAAGAAGTACAAAGGTCCGAATGGGTGAAGAATAGGGCGACATAAATGTGAAACAAAAACAAAGTTAGAGAACACGCAGTAGAGCCACGGTAGCAAGGACGGGCATCGGTAATCAGAACGGCCGCAGAAAATGTTCGCGAGTCATGCTGGTTCTTAAATCGGTCAATCATAGGTTTTGTCACATTTTATGTCTTGTCGGGACATCGGAACAGAAGGCTCGATAACGGTGACAGTCCTGGTGTATCGGGACGGATCGTAACCCCGTACATGACGCGTGTACGGTGGTAAGAATCTTATTAAATACGAGCCATCTTAGAAATATGTGAGAACAGATGAAAAGCAATTATTTAAATTATAACATTTTAAGTAAAATTAAAAAGCCTTTGGTTTCCGATATACTTGGTTACCCAAACCCAACCCAATATTCAACAAAACGTATACAAATGTGTTGAAACTAGACCTGCCCGAATTTCCCTAGCATTATTGATGTATCAGGAGTCCAAAACGCGGGCACAGGTAAATACTAGGTATTGCTGGCCCTGTTCTCTGTTTAGCATCGGATCGCAATAGCTGCTACGAATGTTTAGAGGGGAATATCAGAATTTTATGAGCATGTGTACTATTTTTGACCGCGCGGAACGAACCAGAGTAAACAGAATATTAATGCTATACAAATGGTTGGGATGAATTTTAATGGACATTTTACTGGCACCGCATTTTTATGGTTTCGCCATTTATTTGATGCCATCCAATCGATTTGGCTCGTGCAGGATGAAGTTATCAGCTATGGTTTGGATGCCTGGCTTCCAAAACTGAAAGTACAACTGGGAAGTGGTGGAACTTTAAAAGACGTTTAAATAATTAAAATTGTGGTTTCTTCTCATCGTATGTTATTATGGCACTTATAAGTATCACCTTGGTGAAGAACACAATTTTGAATCGACATTTAAAGTGTTATTAGCCTTGTTTAGTAACCAGATATTTTGTTCCCAACCTACCTCTTTTCTATATCCACATCTTTTAGCCCCACTACATATTACAAATCAATCGTGTAATTCTAAGAGTATGAGGAGTATTATCTGTTTGGTCGAAAACCAACTAGCTAGTAGGATGCTGACTCTGAGGAGTTTTAAGCTTTAAAGTTTTTTTTTTATATAAGCCTTATATAAGAATTATAATATTAGAACTTAAGAACCTTTATGGAGAAAAATGAGTATTGCTAATTTATTCAGAATATCTTTAAATTATTGGTAATCATCTTAAAAATGGGAGTGTAGGCCTTAGCGAATGAATTATCAGGTTTTCTGATAAACTTTTAGTAAATTACGAATACGTTATCACGATATCAGAACACATGTTCAAGAAAATCCGAATATTTTCGCATTTCGTCACGATATTTCATAAAGGAAAATGTACGTGTTTCAATTTCGGAATACGTGCATTTGCTATTATACATATTACATTCACAGAAAAGTGAAAAATATTTTATGTACTGTTTCAACACATCAAGTTTTAGAGCGCGTAATTAATAAAAAATAAAATAACAAATTGCTGAATTCGCCCTCCATACTTAGAGGGATTTTCAGCACTCTATTATCCGCAAATTATGTACAGTACTTTTTCTTCAGTTGTCCATAGTAAAAAACATACCCACACCAGAAAATTCTATATATAATATGATGGATTTGAATTAATGTGAACCAAAATTGTTATATAAGTTTTGTGAAAGTTACATGATGATGAGATTTTTTTTCTCGTATAATTGTGACAGATTTTCTATGATGAATTATTATTCATTTTAAAATTCAACTTCCAAGCACAAAACTTCTGCATTCTTTTTCTTCAACATTAATATTGTTTAGTACCTATTTACGTCTCTCAAAATATAAAAAAAAACTTTACGTATTGCTTTCTTGATTGATTAGAAATAGCAATACAATTTTCAGATTAATAAAATATGGTAGCATTCCTTTTCGATGTATTCCGTCTTTGATGGATTACAAATATCGATTAGAATCGACATTTGGCAATATTTTCTTTCAATTTCTTCATTTTGTATTGGTCCAATAAATCATTCAACAAATTCACCAGCATGAAGGAACCAGGCTTTAGTTAAGCCTACAATTTGAAAATAAATAAAATATTGGTTGAGGGAGCTAAAGATTGGCTGAGAGAGATTTTTACCTCTGCAGCAGGACTCTCTCGACCCATCGCAGACCCATCGCTGACCCTTGCAATGCAGTGGAAGGGATGAATCAAAACGTTCGTCACTCATAGACACAATGACCCCCAGATGCCTATCCATCCCTAACACTTTTTTCCTTTTCAAATCTTCCCCTTCTTTTCTTTTTTTCCTTAAAAAACCCTCCACACAGCATATCCAAAGATGAAATAGGTCCCGAGGAAAAATATTTTCCGCAGGCTGTCGTGTGTGGTGCTACTGTCAAAAAAGACCTTGCGTAATTATAATTATTCCGATTTGATATCTAATAACGTTCACGCGAACTCTGGCAGAGTAAAAAGATACTATCCAACATGAATAATATCTTGACAATATTAACCGGTTACCAAACACGCAAACAAATTTACAGAAAGACAAAATGCACAGCACTCGAGTTAAAACAGGACTTCGCTTTGCTCAGCAAATAAATTTTCTTGTATGTGTGCATGTTGTTTTGGTTCGCATACACGGAGAAAACTTACTGATATGAAATATTGCTAAATTATTAAGAATCTCTTTAAATTATCCGTAATCCGGTTAAAAACAGGATTGCAGGCCCTTAACGAATGGATCGATTGGTTTCCTAATTAACTTTTCGTAAAATACGAACGTATTATCACGATGTCGGAACACGTGTTCATAAAAATCCTAATATTTCCGCATTTCGTCATTATATATTATCATGGCAAGTACAGGAGCATGAATACGTGTTCCAATTTATTAAGAATTTTCTAATATTTTATCTAAAAGAAAGCGGCCTGCAGTCCCGTTCTTATAATTTGAAGATATTTAAAAAAAAATAGTAATACTCATTTTTCTTCATGTTCAATCTCATAATTACGACGAACGTCCAGACAAAAGACAATTTGTTTTGTCTTAAAAAAAGTCTGACCTTTTCAGCATTGAGTGGTCGGATTTAAAAAAAAGATGTTACTAATATTAATTTATTCATTAAAATTTACTTTCAATGTTCGACCGTATTTTTGAAACTTACAATAATAATGATAAATGGATAACTTGTATGATATACTTACTTTATTTTCTTTCTCTTTCCAGAAATGCTGACTTTCAACAGAAAAATCGAAATCGATGGCACAAGAAAATTAAGGAAGTGTAATTAAAGCGGTGTTACTAACGTTTATTCTTAAATCTATTTATATATTCAACGTAGGATATTAATGAAACTGCGCAATGTTGAATGTGGCAAGTTAAAAATAATGTTTAAATAAAGTGTTAATATCATTTTTTTTTAAATTTCGTCTATAATTTATGGTATGGATGAAAATCTAAAAATGAAATTCTGACCCTGCGAAAAAAGTGTTGAACAAATCGCGATGTTCAACGTTCAACTCTGTGTCTGAGTGCGATTCAACAATGTCGTACTACGGGTACAGGGAACGGGCGGGGAGGGGTTCGGTCCACGGTTCGACCTCTGGTTCCGGATCTCGTTCCGGGGTTGGAACCGACTCAGATGGCCAGGATACGGAGACAGGGAGCTCTGGAACCAGTTCATCATCAGGTCCGGTGCTGCCCTTCCCGGGGTTTACGGAGGTGGCGCTGAAATACTTGACTCAGGACACGAAGCCGAGGAACTGGTGCTTGAAGCTGATCACCAATCCATATCCTTTTTAAATACTCATCAATCTAATGATAAATCATACCTATTAAACTCAACCAAGCATTTGCAGGTTTTTCAGCTTTCTTGCAACACTGGGTAAGTGCTGACAACTTAATTAATTACTGATTATTTGACTTTATTTTCTATGTCCATGGTAACACTGAAATTAACAGCAAATATTTTCTGAAATTTATTTAGTACTTTATTTACACTGCTTCTTACAAGAGCTGAAATAGTACAAATATTGTTGTGCATTGTTGTTAAGTGTGTGGTAAGCGTACAAGTAAATTACTAAATATAGTCACGTCACTACGAGAAAAGGAGCTTAAATTCTAGTAAAAACCATTTGTGAAAATAATTTTTCATGCCTTTCATGAAACTTTTTTTTAACATTCACTCCCCTACATTATTTAAACTCTCAATTAGAGACGCTATTGCATACTAATCTCGAAGAAACGTTGTCCACTATTAGAACGTGAAAATCAGTGAGGTTAGACCGGATTTGTAGTTTTCGGTCGTTCTGCTTTAAATCGTTGGAGTCCACATCAGACTAATTGGACAAACAAAAGTGGAACCTACTTATCGCTGCATGTCTCATCTAAACATAATACATAAATGTATGAACCAGATAATGTAAATATTAAGTTGCTAAAATGAAACAATTCAATTTATTTGTATGAATTGAATATGTATTTTGAGTCCATGTAAGTTATCTTGTTAATTTGCTTGTACTCAAAGTTCTTGAATCGACTGACAGTACTGCCACAAAAAAAACCTTAAGTAATTTTCTCGCTTTTTATATCTTTATAAGACACTTCATTGCTATTCAAACCATGCAGGTAATGTGATTTATGTCTCACCGTATTCCGCACGTAGTTTTATCGTTTCAACCTCAAATCCTTAATGTCAAATTCGGAGAGTTCTTATTTAATACACTGAAAACCCTTGAAGTCGATATTTTGAAAAAAAATCATGACCAAATAGGAAAATAATTTATTTAAAAATCTGACCTTTACGAAAACTGTGATTCCATGAAATAATATTAAAAATATATTTTGTAGATTTACCTAGTAATATGCAAGTTGATAAAATCAATCGATCGCAACCATTACTTGAATCAAATTTAGAAATTTCCCAAAAAAAGTTCAAGTATTTGTATAAGTTAAGACAGAGATCTTAGGTACCGGTGTGTAAGAAGTTATGAAGTTGTTTTTTATGATAGTGTAAGAAATGATTGTCGAAGGACCTTGGATGATTGAGCAATGACCACTGCACATAAGACAATATTTGTTGTACGGATAAAGGAAGGACTCACCATTAGGAAAGGGCACTTGTTTCTTCCCGTCTTTTCTCCTCACAACAATTTTTATCACTTAACACGGAGCGGCTTGCACGATATCGGATGATAATTATAATGTCTTAGAGGTAAGGGAGATGAAATCTCGCGGATGCGGTTTTATTGTGAGCGGTTCGGGTTATTGCAACATACTGATCGATTCCCAAAGGGCACATAAAATTAGCAGGAATGAAGAGATGAGAAGGAAGAAGGTAGGACAAAGGACAATAATACTATCTCAGTACAGTGGTCGCAGGTATGTGTGTACGTGTGTATGAGATGTATGTATAAATTAATGTCTATTGCGCATTGGCGCAACCAGTTGAGATCGTTAACATTTTTTATTTTTCTGTTTATTGTTCTGTTTCACGTTTTGTTTAGACTAATTATTGTTATCTTCTTCTTCAATAATACAGGGTGTCCGGAAACTTGAGCTTTCGTTATCGAGTAAATCGAGTTTGAAGTTGATTTTTTTTTTTTTTTTTTTTAATCAAATTCTTATAAATTATTACTGAAGATCAAAGTACCCAACTAATTAAAACTATTTGAAAGTAAAACAAATGAAGAAACTCGGATTTGAAGCATTATTTTGAAATCACCCTTCATTTAACCCGGTGTAATCATAAAATATTTCTGCTCTGCAGGGTTAAAACATCTGTTATTCAACCCTAAACACCAGAAAAAACTTTAACCCTAAAATAGCCGAAAAATATTTTTTTTTGGTTTTTTTTTTTTTTGAAAATGCTCAAATCAAAATTTTTTATGTTTTTTTGGGTTTCCCATGTGGTGTAGATTCTCCAGTTTCCCGCTTGTACTACGAGTTTCCGGACACCGTGTATATTACATTGACTGATGTAACCTTCAAAAGCTATTAAAAGAAAAATTATTCCAATAAAATTAAATATTCATTTAGACTTTTAGAAAACTCAATAGGTGTCCAATATAAATAAAAATTATATTTGTTTATCTGAGACACTACCTACAAACAAATTCTTTAAAATTCTTAATAATTCAAAAAGATAGCAAACCAAAAATATGGGAAAATTAGCTGAATAATATTGTTAATTCTGAATTTGAAATATGAGATCGATAAAAATGAAATAAAATAGTTTGGTCTCAATGTTTGAGTATTTAGAGGCGTTTTTCCGGTAACACAGAGATCCTGGAGTCGATTCTAAGTCCATTACCTTTTCATTTTTCTGTGTCTTGGTCTGTTTCACGTTTCGCTTAGATTTATTATGGTTATCTTATATTTTAATGATATTTTGTATAAGTGCTTTCCATAAACGTGTACAGAATAAGGGGCTGTATAGTATTTTATGTAAAAATAGAATAAGGAAAACTGCAAAAAATACATATTTTTCGTTCGATGTTTAGTGTACAAATAAGATGATTTTTCTAATTTTCTTTTTACAATTTAAGACGAATAAACAATCCATCATAAATGATCTGTAATTTAAGTATTTTTATCCTCTATCTCACATAAAGCAAAAAGGATTTTCGTGTTTTCAAAGTTTTCTCTCGTATTACTATTAAATATGTGTATAATTCATGTACATCCAAATGAGGCATTTATTATATAATATATAATTTTTTAACATTAACTCCGCACAGTACACCAGAGGAAAATAATTTTCCTCGACGCCTATGTCATCCTTGGGGATGATGAGTAGAATGTCTTTTAAGGGATATTTTTGGAGTTAAAAGGTACGAAGGGAGGGTCTGAATAAATCCGAGAGTCGGTGTGTCTAGGGGTGACGAATGTATGAATCCATTTCTCCGACTGCAATGGAAGGTGATGCCGATGTTCGAGATAGTCCGGCTGGAGAGGTCAAAGGGTCTCCCTAAACCGGCCTCTCCCGCTCCGACTCTCCGACGCATCGACCAAAACATAAGCAGACCTTATCCCACGAACGTGGCAACCCCTGCTAAGACACCAAACGTAACGAATCTTCCTTGGTTCCCGTGACAGCGTTACATATACCACCTCTCAAATTAATGTAATTGGAAAAAGATCCGTCTATGCTCGCTGAAATTCTAATAATTAATATTATGTAGGTACATTATTTATCAAGGGGAACTAAAAACAAAAACTGTTACAAATAAATTTCATTATTACAGAAATCCACAATGAATTATTAATGGTTTCAAAACCAAAATCAATTTACAAAATACGCTGTAATTGTAGGTTGTATAGGATTTATTTGACATCCTTCGTAACCTACCTTGTTGATATTTTTGTGAATCGTGAATATAAAAATTAATCATTTGATAATAAATATATAGAACGGATAGCTTGAGAACACAAAAGTGGATCTGAAAAAATAGTTATTTTTGTTGCAGTGGTAGACAAAAAGGACCAAGCGCCAAAAAACTCGGTATTGGCACACACTCCTTGCTACATTCATATTCATACATCGTCTCATACATACTCTTCTATTATTCTGACTCTCCACATGGCCCAACTCAATTATCTGGTGTTGCGTGTAAATTAAGATAAAAGGTTTTTCTAGTTTCATGGTCTTTTAGTCGAGTAATTATAAAAAAGTTGGCTCAATATGGCTAGTAAAAAATAGCAAAACGTATTTTAATAATCAGGAAAGGAAACGGTGAGAAATCTAAAAATGGATTATTTTTCCTTCCCCTCCCTTCAAATAATGTAAGTCAATAGGTTTTTCCTTCCATTCCTTTCAAAGAATGTTATTTAATATATTTTCCTTCCACTCCCTTCAAAGAATGTAAGTCAATATATTTTTCCTTCCAACCCCTTCAAAGAATGAAAGTCAATTGATTTTTCCTTCCACTCCCTTCAAATAATGCTATTCAAAATATTTTTCCTTCCACTCCCTTCAAAGAATGTAAGTCAATATATTTTTCCTTCCAACCCCTTCAAAGAATGTAAGCCAATATATTTTTCCTTCCACTCTCTTCAAAGAATGTAAGTCAATATATTATTCCTTCCACTCCCTTCAAAGAATGTAAGTCAATATATTTATGCAAACGCACACGTAAAAGGTATTTCCCGCAAATAAATGTCCGATTTAGTTTGCGTGAAATTTTTTTACGATTTTCATCACCCTTGACTACCTTTTATCATAAATTCAGTGAAACTTTACTGTTTGCAGCCTGCGGCATACGAACATGTTTACCCTATTTTCACTTTATTTTGTAACATCTAGTAATTTATAATAAAAGCTGTACTTTAACGTTATATTACATTATTGATTATTGTTTAAAAAAATGTTAGTCGTACGTTATTCCTGTTGCTATCTTCATGATAAAAAAATATTAACAAATTTATTAACAAATCTCTTCAAATTAGTTGTATTCCCGTTAAAAAAAAAATTCCCGGCTTCCTAAAAAAAAGTAAAATACCAATGTTTTGTCACGATGTCAAAACACGTGTTCTTAAAAGTCCTTACATTTTTGCATTGCGTCTCGATATTCATATCAACGCAGGTGGATGACCTAGTGTTCCGATATTTTTAAGAATTTACCTACACTCTATCAGGAACCGGCTTGCAGTCCCGTTTTAACGGGAAGACTTATGAATTGAAGAGATTTTTAATAAATCAACATTACTCACATTTCTCCGTGTAATAATAACCTTTTTTCATCCCTGTCTAATTCGTTTTAATTATAAATAATTTTGATGGTTAGTTTCGATTCGATACCAAAAATAGCAATGTATTTCTATCATTATCTAGCAAACGACCCACGAGAACGCATAACACTTCTCCTTCAAAGGTCCCTTAACCCTCCAGCCTCCCCATGACCTCTCTTAAAGGGCCCTACACCCACTCGACCAACAATAACGTTGTAAAGAGTTGAGTATCCTCGTTGACTACCCTCAGGCGCCGGGGTTGCACGGGACCGGCCTTGTTGACCCGCTACCAATGTGACAAATGAGACCACTTGGCGACTACGGAGAATGAAACGTGTAATGTAATGTATACCGAAACAGCGGAGCAGATTAATCCCTTTTGAAGGTTGTTATGATGCATAAGGGTGATTTTATGTTGTGAGGAAAAGCGCATCACACTGAAAAATGAGTATCGCCGATTTATTAAAAATCTCTTTAAATTATCAAACGGGACTACAGGCCGCTGCGTGATAAACTTTCTTAGTAAAATTCGTTGCACTCGTAATAATATCGGAACCTGCGTTTGTCTTAATAATATATAATGACCGCGAAAAAAACGTATTCCGACATCGGGACAATACTTGGTATTTTGCAAAAAGTTTGTCAGGAAACTTATCAATTCATTCGTTGAAGGCCTGCAATCCCCTTTTAACCGGAATACGAATAATTTGAAGAGATTCTTGATAAATAAGCATTTTTTTATCAAGTTTTCTACGCGTAATACAGAAGTTTTAATGTGAAATTCGATGGATTTGATGTTTTTTTTATAATTATTAACTATTTATGTTTGGTTTTTAATGAAAAATAAGTTAGGCTTATACGAACTGATTATTGTACCTTTTTGAAATGATCGAGTTCACTTGTTTCCTGGGTTAAATATGAATAATATATTTTTATTATGTTTACGGAGAAACAATTGGATTTGATGACAGTGACAAAAATATAGATTTTGGTTAAAATAACGCCACCAAGTTAATTTTAGAGTATTGTTGAAGAAGATTCACCACCAGTTTATTGTTTGTACTACGAGTTTCCGAACATTTTAAAATATTCAAAATATTGTTTTTAAACATTTGCTAAAACTGCTTATCAGAAGGTTATATACAGTAACTGTTGGAAAACTTAGACCGAGATATGACTTACTTTAGAAAACTCCTTTAATAAATAAGAAAACTAGAAGTGCCTTCAGTATAAATTTGAATGGAAACAAATGTGCCACTTTTGGTTCACCTTTTGGTTCAAAGCCATTTTGTACGTGGTGTGTCTGGCTTACACTTGCCTGTATCGCCATCCCATTTGAATTTTGTAATTATGGTGAAATACAGTTTAATATGGAAAAAGGCCTAAACTGGGCTGGATTGTTCTTTATTCTATGTTTAAAAGGTTCATCCGTATTTGTTTGTTATAATTTAAAATGTTCCAGAATGAACTAGAATGTTCTATAATGTATTTGAATATTCTAGAATGTTCCGAAATATCTTTCGCCGAGTCGAAGGACAATGAATCAGCTGCCTTTGTTTCGGGAGGTATTCATACTCGTATTATGTGACTGATTGAAATGAATGGCTAAGTTTATTTTGTGACGAAAATAATTGTGTGAGAGCAGTTAATTGTTTTTAATAGGTAACTACTTAGCAGGTAGGCACTTAATAATAATTTTTATTTTTGGAATGACTTAATGAGTAAAACCTATAATCGCAATATTTAATCGTTAAAGACAGCATTAACGACTCTCAAACGACACATTTTAAGCAGAAAATGATTCAGTTGCATCTAGGAATTAAATCCAGGATCTCTTCCCTGCCGGGGAAATGCTCTTACCACAAAGCTAATTCGACCATATCAACTTATCAACTTACGTCATTTTGAACTTTTTCATACTTCGACTGAAAGTTATCGACATTATCTTCATATTTACTTAAGATTGCAAGACTCTATCCTAACTAAGTGAAATCTTGATAAAGTCTTGGATAAATTTATTTTCAACCCTGAACCCTCTTATCATTAAATATAACACTACCTATTTAATAATGCACCAAATAAGTAGTTTTTACTAAAAAGGTACTTACTGAGAAGTTACGAATACTAAATGGATATTTAATACAGAGGCTAAATAGAAATACGGTAATTAAATTACACACACATATATATATACATGGTCGGAAACATCTTAAATATTAAATAAAAAATCAAAAGTTAGTGTATATATATTTTTTTTATATAAAAAAGGTGATTGTCAAAAATATGGGAAAAAAATTGTTGCAAGATTGCAATGATTAATTCTGGATTTGAAATATGAGATCGACAAGTTTGACGTTTGATAATTAGGTCTCAATGGTCGAGTGGTTGAGATGCTATCCCAGTAAGACAAGAGATCCTGGGTTCGATTCCTAGTTGTGACCATTATATTTTAATTTTCTGTGTCTTGTTCTGTTTCATGTTTCGTTTAGATTTGTTAGTATTATTTTCTTCTTCAAAGTATGATTTTCGTTTACCTCGTTAATTTTCAAGAGAGCAATAAAAATTGCAATTACGTGGTATTAATTTATTAAAATTCACTCCATTTTACTGTAAATTCTTAAAGCCATTCAGGAGATTAGTCCGCCAGCTCTCTCTGTAAGCTTCACCGCCTCAATTTAAATTGGTAAAGTTATCCCCATTAACCACTTAAATTTATAAATAAAAACATCATTCTTGTGACTTGTAATATTCTAGATTAAATTTAGTGACGATAAATAATTTAGGACGTGTTGTTTCGGAGAATTTGAACAATTCATCAAATTTCATCATTTACGGGTTCTCTGAAAGTCCTATTGAAGTTCTGTTATTATATCATTTAGTTAGGTTAGTTGCTTGACAAAACTGAAATAATAACAGAACTTGAAAAAATCTTTGAAAGTTTTTGAAATTTGAAGAATTGTTCAAATTCTCTGAAACAACCCGTCCTTTCAGTTGGATATGATTTTAAATTTTCTCGGCCAAAATTATGATCATGATTAATTTTTGGGATATAATGCCGTCGTTGGGATTCCTTTTTCTTTAGTCAGCGTTTTGCCTTCATCACATCTGCCTTGATGATGGACACTGTAATGCTGTCCGAAACGTAACTAAAGAAGGATGAAGCACAACGCGGCATAATACCCCAAAAATAATCACGATGATAAGAGTGGTTTTAGGATATGTCTATTAAGTATGTTATTTAGTAAATTTTGTAAAATAGGAAAGCAGCTCATTTATATTGGTGCCATCCTATTGCTAACATTACAAATTCTTGCGAGGAATCTATTTTAATAATAAAGTTGCTAAAATTGACATTACTTCTTCTTCAGGTCAATATCACTCTGGATTTATCCATACTATCGTAAAAGGATCTTGTTGTTTGGTTAGTCTTACGTCTTTAAACCAAATCTTCTTTCCTCTGTCTGTTCGAGCAGTTCAAACGTCCGGTTCCCACCCTGGCATCACAGGTTCGGTTTACTGCCTAGATAAGTCCTTCATCATTAATGACTCAAGCAACATTTCATGATTATTATAATGGTAGTATAATGTAATAAAATATTGGTATGTTATTCGTAACTAACAAAATTAAAATAAATACCGGAAAGTCCAATTATGTCCTGTGCGTGCGAACCGTATTTAAATTTCGCTAATAAACAATAAACAGTGTTAATCTCATGTGACCTACCAGGTAAGTATGGTACTGTATATTATCTCCATATTTAGTTAGTAATAACACAAATCATTGTAGAAATGTATTATATATTTGTACATCGCCCTTGAAGTGACTTTGCAAAAAAAACGGCGGTATAAAAATCATCCAAATAATATTATTTATTTTTAAGGAATATTTGTTTTCGAAAAAACCTAATAAAAATACGAGAACCTCAGGAATATTTTAAATAAACACGGATAGTGCGAGTGTCAGTAAATAATATCGTTTATAGTGTCAGTAAATACTATCGTTTATAGCGCGAGTGTCGGTAAATAATATCGAAAACCCTATTTAAATAAATGTACTTGATAAATTACAAAGGAAACCATTATAAATGTCCGGACATTGACGTTAATGATGCTTTCCTTCGCCCTAATTTCCCTTGAAAGCAACTTGCAGCAAACAAAACTCTTCGCGGGAGATTTAATATTAATTTATAAAGAGGAGAGAGTACATATTTCTTCCTTCCGTATCTACGAACGCCCGAGGGAAGGAATGTGTTTTACCTCGGGGGAAAACCATTATAGTTTCCAAGTAGAGCGACAATTTAAGTCGAGAAAAGCTCTCAAATGAGAGCATCTCAAAGTCTAAGCGCTTCTGTTTTGGAACAAATAGTGAAATAGCGCTTAAGTGCATCCAAATAACTTTATCAAACTTTCAATACAATGTTTCAATGAAATTGAGGCTAGTAATTAAAGTAAATCTTCTTAGATATATATATGTAGCTGATTTAACAATGACATTGACCGTACCAAACTTCTGGCACTAATTATGTTTAACATACTTTTGAGACCTGCGTGACACACAGTCCTATTCAACACGCTTTAACTACAAAAAAAATGCAGCATACAATTCTCCAATTAACCTTGGTCTTTATACCTTCAATAATATTGGTTTTATCTTCTAACGTCGTTTTTTTGCGGATTCACTGCTCTTATTTAAAAGGAGCATCATTTCAATGATATAAACTGTTCAATGCGTATACACACACATACACACCCTCATATATGTAAACTATACACGTCACCCTGTAATTACTAGATCCACACAACATGTACGACATTACCAACTACGAAATATTTAATATCTGTAAATTGTTTCATCATTGTAACCAGTTACAGATATTTAATACAGAATTTTCCAATAAGAGATTAGTTTGTGTTAGTTTGAATAGCCCGCTATTTCGGTAGATGTTACTTTTGAAGCTGTCATTTTTTGACATTTGGCAAGTAAAAACTACGCCATTAATAAAAATGGAACAATACACGCTTCAACAACGCATTGAAATTATTAAAATTCACTTGAGTGAATCATATGCAAATCATCTTGAGTGATGAGGCCCATTTCCACCTCGGTGACTTCGTCAACAAGCAAAATTGTCGCATCTGGGGCTCGGACAACCCAAGAGTTATTATTGAAAAGCCTCTCTATTATCAACGTGTGACTGTTTTGTGCGGTTTATGGTCCGGCGGAGTCGTTGGACCTTACTTTTTCGAAAATGAGGCTGGAGCAACAGTTACGGTGAATGGATTGCGGTATCGAGAGCTAATTAATGATTTTTTATGGCCGGAATTGGATGGTATTGATTTGGACAATGATTACTTTCAACAAAACGGCGCTACGTGCTACACAAGCAACGAAACCATTGATCATTTACAATCGAATATCAAAATAACACCTCTTATTGGAAAACCCTATATTTCGTTGTTGGTAATGTCGTACAAAATATTTAATATCTAATATAATATTTAATAATTAGAAGCTTTGCTGTGTAAAAAACTTAAGAAAATTCAAGAGGATTTGTGGGTTTAAAATTTTAACTTATCCATTGGGCAAGTTTGCCTGAATATTTTTCATACATATTAAGTTGAGCCAAATAGTTATTTAAGAAAATGACCCTTAACGTAACAAATTGAGACAACCTTGAATTGAAAATTTTGAATTAAAAAATGTATTCGTAAATGACATATTTTCGCGTAAATGTCAAGTCTCTCTGACGAAGAAATGTTAATAACAAGTAATCAAAAACATTTAATGGACAAACTGAGATCAAGTAAACGATGTTGAGAGTTCCAAGAATTTAATAATATTCATTAAAAATAAAATACAAATTTATAAAGTTACGGTCGTTAATTCAAAATTTCAACTAGACGTCTTCAATCCAGTCTTCAAGTCTTGAAACCATGTTTTTGTGAAATGGAAGGTGCTTTCAGCTATCCTGTGATTTTTCATTAACCTTAACTAGATGCCTACGTTCGTTTAAGCCTTGTTAGGTAAGTAGGAACTTAATTTTTAAAAATATCATTATTTTATAATACACATTAAGACGCAAAAAAGACTTCCAACACTGCAATCTTTCTATTTTAGGGGTTTTATGAAATAAAGTAGAAAATAATTTAAAAAAAAACTTCTTAATTTGTTTTGTAAGAACCTAATTATCATAGTTCAAACAAATTCATGAAGGATTTTCATTTTTATTATATTAAAAAGCAAGTTCAATTGTCAGTTATAAATTGTACATCGATAGCATAGCACGTATTCAAAACAAATTTATAAAATATCTTACTTCCAAATTCAATAATAATTTTAAATGTACATTTAAATCTTTGCAGCAAAGGCGAATAGTAGCTGACTTAACATTTATTCACAGAATTTTAAACAATTACATCGATTCTACCGAAGTTCTGTTTCTAATTAATTTTAACATACCTGATGTATACGACATACAGCGCAATTCCGCCATTTAATTAAAAAATAAATGCAGCATCTAATTTCCCAATTAACAGTGCTCTTCACACTTTTTTTTTGTTATTTGTTTTTGGGGTGTTATGCCGTGTTGCGCTAACTCCTTCTTTAGCCAACGTTTCGGACAGCATTGCAGTGTCCATCATCAGGGCAGATGTGTTATTTGAGGTTGTTTTTTTTTTTTTTTCATTTTCTAGATTCTTATATTCCATGAAGTGGTGAATCATTTAAATTTACTGAATTTAAAGTTAATGTTCTTTATACAAATAGAACGGCGTCATATGCGCCTCACAATTTTTACCTCATATGGGTTTATTCAAATATTACCTGGCTTTTATAGACTTAGAGGCCTTGTATTTTCTCGGTAGGGAAAAAATTTGTTACCTAAAAACCCTACTAAAATTGCATGTATCATCATCCAGCATCAGCACCAGCGGCGACCTACAGCGGCCATATACTACATACGTGTCTGTTTGTGTTGTGTTGGGAATGGGGAGGAAATTTTGGCTGCGCCCTTTTGTTGGAGTCCTTCCGCATTTGCCGTTGGGAGTAAGGAAAATCGCAGAAAACCTTACCCAGGAAGGAGCGGCCGAACGTCAACTTGAAACGTTTGCGGCCTTCAGTAACATCGGTATATGATGTCCTGCATTTTTGAGATGTGTGTGTGTGTGTCTGTTTTTATGTTAATATATACTTATGGGAAGATAGAAAATAAACATACATATACATACAAATTATAAAATATTATATAAATATATAAATAGATATATAAACATTATATATTTGGGAAGAAGGTCGGGAGTTTAGGAAATACCTACTGCTCGCTATTCGTCCGCGTCTAGTTCTGGTATGTGCCATATGTGGTCATGGTCCATGAGGATGTGTTTTGGTAGTCTATGTGTGTATCTGAATGTCAAGTCGCTCGGAGCATTGTATTGTCCTATGTCTCGTATTAGTTGATTTTTACTAAGTGTGAGTGATTTGTAAAAGCGTTCAGTCAGTCTGTGTGTGAATTCGTATAGAGTTGGAATTTGTTCTCGTTCGTGTAATCTCTTCAAGTTTGTTCTGAGTCTCGTGTTGTATGTGATTTTAATGCAGAGATTTTGAAGTGTCTGTAGATTCTTGTGGTCTGAGTGTGAGATGCTGCTCCATACGGGAATCGCATACGAGAGTACTGGACGAATGAGCGAGTAGTAGACGAGGAGTTTGGTTTTGGGAAGTAGCGGACTCCGTCTATTGAAAATTGGCTTCATCATGCCGATCGCTTGTCGCGTGCGCGTGTGCATCTTCGCTTGGTGAGATTTCCAGTTGAGGCGGGAGTCCATGGTCAGGCCCAGATATGTCACTTCATCTTTCCATTCTATGCTGTGTCCTTCCATTTCGATGTTAAAGTCAGGTGTTCTGTTTACACGTTTTCTCGTGAACATGATGGCTTCAGTTTTCGCCTCATTCAGTTTCAGGCGCCATTTTTTGTAGTATTCTACGAGCGCGTCGAGCGCCCTCTGTAGGTAAATAGCGGCCATATTCGCTTTCAGCGAGGAAACGTATAGTTTGACGTCATCTGCGTAGATAGACAGATTGCATCTCTCGTCTCGGGGGATGTCGAAGGTAAACAGAATGAAGAGAAATGGTCCAAGTAAACTTCCTTGCGGCACGCCTTTTGGAATCTCACGCATTGAGGATAGCACGTTCCTTATGAACACTCTGAACGATCTATTCTTTAGGTATTCCTGTATCAGTCTCGTCAGGTATATGGGCGTGTTAGTGCGGTGCAGTTTATGCACGAGCCCGTCTATCCATACGGTGTCGAATGCCTTCTCTAGGTCGATGAGCGCAGCGGCGGTGAAGCGATGTTCGTTAAATTTTCTTGCGATGTATTCCGCTACTCTGGTGAGTTGATGGGTCGTGGAGTGCCTCTTTCTGAAGCCGAACTGCTCGTCTGGCAACGTTTTGTTGTCGTCGTGGTGTGGTACAAGCCTGTTGAGTATAATTTGTTCAAATACCTTGCTCAGCGTAGATAATAGGCTAATCGGCCGGTAACTTGTCGGCTGCGTTCTATCTTTATTCGGCTTTGCGAAAGGCAGCACGGTCGCCGATTTCCAAATCTGGGGGAAATGCCCGGTCATGAGGCAGGCATTGAACAATTTTGTTGTGTAGATGATGGCTTTTTGAGGGAGATGTTTGAGTAAAATGTTGTGAATTTGATCGCTTCCCGGCGCCTTGTTTGTTCTCAATCGCCTGATTGTGACAGCAATCTCGCTTGGCGTAGCAAAGTGAATATCTTCAGCGTTTGTCTGCTCCGCTTCCCTCAAGTCTCGTAGAGAGTCTGCTACGATCCGGTCCGTAGCCGGGTCGGAAAGGCCGTCTGTAGCGGCGTAGGCTCTCTCGAATCCGTCGGCGAGTGTTTCAGCTTTTTCTTGTAGCGAAAGCGCCGTCCCGGGGCCGTTCAATTTCTGTAGCGGGGGGATTGTGAAGTCTTTATGTCGCAGCGCGCTTGCCATTTTCCATAGGGAATTATCCTTCGGCGTGAGTGATGCGACTTTTTTGTCCCAAAGTTCGCGCTTGAGTTCTGCGATTTCGGTCTTGATTTCCCTCTGCAGGCAGTTATACGCTGTCTTGAAATATTCGTCGCGTGTGCGGTGAAACATGCGTCGCAGGCGATTTTTCTCCTTGATGAGCGATAGAACGTACTCGGGAAGCTTGATCGTGTATGGGTGTATTTCTTTGAGAGGAATGTGTGTATCTTGTGCTGTTTGAAGAATCTCTGTGAGAGTGCTTGTAGCTGCGTCGATTTCTTGTGGCGTGCGCAGAGTTCCCGAAGTGAGATGAATTCGTTCGTTGACTTCTTTTTTGAATCCTTCCCAGTTCGCATCCTTGTAATTGCGCTGTTTTCTGGGGGTCCTTGAAGTTGTGCCGCCTATAGTAAAGCTCACGGGCAGGTGGTCCGAAGACAGTTCGTCTAATGTGCGCAGTGGAGATATTGTCTTAACATTTTTCTCGAGTACTATATCCAATGTACTCGGATATCTAGATAGTCGCGAGTAGTACGTAGGTCTGTCGGGCGCCATTATCGAATAGGTATTTGTCTGCATGTGTGTAAAGAGCGTATTTCCGTTCGCATTACCTCTGTAGTTATTCCAGTAGTTGTGTTTGGCGTTCAAATCGCCTCCCATCACAACAATTGGTCCCAGATTGAGCAATTTATTGAGATCTTCTCTCACTAGGTTACTATGGGTGCAGTATACGGAGATGATGGTATGCGCTCTACCCTCTATGGTGACTTCGATAATCGTGGCTTCAGCGTGCTTCAACTTCGGAGTAGGTATTCTTGTGGACGTCATAGATTGTCGAACGAATATTGCGGTTCCTCCGCCTGATCTTCCTTGTCGATCGTCACGATAAATCTCGAAACCTTGCACTCTCAGCGGTACGCTTGGATTCAAATGAGATTCTGATAGGAGAATAATGTCGGTGTGTAATTCGTTTGCCAAAGCGAGCAGTTCGTCTGTCTTGTTGCGCACGCTAAATGCGTTCCATACGAGGACTTTCACCGTCTCGGTATTAGGCATCGAGGGTGTCTAGGAGCTCAATCAGGATGACGAGCTTGTCTGCTCTTGTTGCGCAGCGGGCGAGCTGTGATCGCATCCTCAGGAGGCCTTGGAGCAGGGCCATCAGGTCCAGGTTGTCATCTGAAGAGGTGGGCGCGCGCACGGGCTCCTGCTGTGGGCGTGGCTGTGGGGGCGGCGCGGTCTCGCGCTGCTCTTGGGCGGGGGCGGTGCCTCCGGCTACGTTGGCCCATGTGCGTCCATCCGTCCTTGGCTGAGGAGGTGGCCTGCTCGGGTTCTGTTCTGCCGGCGGGCGTTGGGCCCTTCTGGCAGGTCGCTGCTGTATTGAGGCGACGTACGCTACCCGCTTGGGGCAGCCTCGGTAATTGGCGGGATGCGGGCCTGAGCAGTTGCAGCATGCGGCGGGCTCATCTCTCGTCTTCTTGGGGCATTCTGCCGAAGCATGCTCCAGTAAGCATTTTACGCACCTTGCTGTGTGCGAGCAGTTTCGGGACCCATGCCCGAAGTCTTGACATCTGTAGCACTGAGTGCCGTGCTGAAGGTGGTTGCTCCTGTGCTTCTGGAGTCGAATTCGGCAGTGGCACAGGTATTTGACGGCCGCGCGCAGCTGTCCCATGTTGACTTCCTTATTGAAGTGCGCTAAGTATATGGGATATTCTATTGAGGCGGTCATCTTGACCACCTTCACTGCTGGTAATCCCTGCGATTCCAGGTCTGCCTTGATATCTTCCACTTCTACGAGCGGCAGGCCCTTGATGACGGCCTTTTTCATCTTTTCTGCTTCGGCCGTGAATGTATGGAAGCCGCGAGCCTCCGCTCGCAGCCCGTTGGTAAGGGCGCGGTGGTCCTCCATCGTGCGCACGAAAATGTTAGCCGTGCCGCCCCTGTTGTATCTGAAAGTGAAGGGCTTACCAGCTCCCAGATGTCCTTGCACCGCAGCTGTGATCTGCGCGTGCGTCATGTTCCCCAGGGTCATCACAACCGGGGGAACGCGGTCTCTCCTGCCGGTACCTGCGGGAGAGAAATTATTATTAGTATTGGCACGCTTTATACGCGGCGCGCCGGCGCCTTCGCTTACCTCGGGCAACTCATCAAATCGGTTGCCACACTGGAGCGGTTGTGGTCCCCGTGGGGACATGGGCCTCTTCACGGGGTTGGACGGCCTCGTCCAGCCTCCATCCTGGGGGGCAGCCGTCTCCATCGGCTGCTGCGGTCTCGGGGGCGCCACGTAGGCCGACGCTGGGCCTATCGGGGGGCGCGTGGGGGCAGGACTGGGTCCTGCTGCCCAGGAGGGGCCTGCTACGGGCTCCGTCATCTCGGTGGCGTCGGGCGTCGTGGGAGCCGTGGTGGTGGATGGTCTCCGGGTCCTTGGGTCCTCGGGGCGGGGCTGTAGTGCGGGGACCGTATAGCGCACGGTCCCGGTCTTCTTACGCAGCGCGATTTGATGAGCGCCGGGCGGTACCACGACCGGGGAGTCCTCGTGGTCTTCAGGTAGCATCCTCGTCGGGAACATCTTGACATGCGGAAGTCTGTGTCTCCTCTTAAAAAGAGAGCACGTCTCGGGTGCTTGCGGGCGGTTTGTAGGGGCCAGCGTGGATTTTTATGTTGAGTAATACTTTGCGTGAAAAGTGTTGCCTTGAGAAAGGCAGTTGGGGGGCGCGAGCGCCTGCTCAGTGGGCCGGCGGGATTCCTCCGGCCGGCAAAAGTAGCGGGGCCTGGCTGAGAACACAAGCCAGACAAAAACGCTTGTGTGGTTGTGTCACAAACCACAAAAACGATCTCTCAATCTCTCTCTATCATCTCAATCCTCCATCTATCTCTCTCTCTCTATCTATTTGAGGTTGTGTAAAAATGTGAGCTTATGTATGAGGTTGTGATACCGTGTTGCCAGCTCCAACCCTCTGAGCTAACATTAACGAATTATTTTTTTATTTATTTAAAGTGGTTTTCTTCGTTTAGCTCTGGTGTAGCCGTCAATTACCGGATACCAAGAACTATTGAGCTTAGCTCCATCGTCTCTATTAATGTTTACGGGATTTTTATGTATTTCAATGGCCTCCGTAATCAGCCGTGCTCTGTAAGTTTTGGGTCTCCCCAGGATTTCAGGAACAAATCCAAAGTAATGCCCGGTGTCAATCAAATGCTCGGCAATTGCCGATTTGTCAGGGTGGCCGAGTTTACAGGCTCTGAAGTGTTCTGAAATCCTTTTGGAGATAGTCCGCTCTGTCTGGCCTACATAGACCTTGTCACATCCGGAACAGCTGAGTTTATATACTCCATCTGTTTCCAGAGGAAACTTAGTCTTTGCAGACCTCAGTAAGTCCTGTATCTTTGTTGTTGTTCCGAAGACAGTCTTGATATTATCTTTTCTCAATAGCCTGGCAATTCTGTCTGTCACATTGTGCACATAAGGCAGGAAGGCACAGCCTTTCGACTCTTGTTCAATTCTGTCTTCGTTTGGTGCAGATTTGGCTCTTATGATTTGCCTTGTCTGACTTGCTGGGTAGCCGTTACGCTCCAGTGCATCGGTCAGCTTCGTAAGTTCCGCTCCGATTTTATGTTCTTCACATATTCTGGTCGCTCGGGTCACCAATGTATGGATAAGTCCTCTCTTATGCGCTGGGTGGTGGTGCGAATCAGCGTGTAAGTACCGTTGTTTTAAGAAACGTTGGCTAAAGAAGGAGTTAGCGCAACACGGCATAACACCCCAAAAACAAATAACAAAAATACTTTTGGCCATGAAAATCTCAAATCATATTTGTGCTCTTCACACATTCAAAAATATTTGTATAAACTACTTACATCGACATTTTTTCGGATTCACTGCCTAAATTTAAAAGTAGCATCATGTCAATAATATAAACTGTTCAATGCGCATACATATAAACACAAACTCACACATAAACAAACACACACACCTTCATATACCTACGAGGTTATACTACACACGTCACCTGGTAATTACTGAAAATACATACAACATACAAGACATTAGAAGAATACGTATCATACGTACTTTACATGAAATATTTAATATCTGTAAAATATTCCTTCACTGTAACCAATGCACTGTTTTTTTTTATAGTCTATCTACATACGAGTAAATAAAAATGTAAATTTTCGTTTGTTCAAAATCTTAAATCTCTGAAAGTTCTTCAGCGATTGCTTTGAAATTTCGACACAACGTTACATTTGAAAAAGCGTTTTTATATACCTATATTATATAAATGTCATCGGTGACAGGTAAAAACATGTTTTTTTATATATAAAAAAACAGCGTTATATGTTGGACGTAAAAGCAACACGCTCTGTTGTTTCTCTATCTGCACAGAAAGACTGAGCCACAGGAAGGCGTGGCGGGGTAAAGCTAGTATCAAATAAATAAAATAAAAATCGAAATCACGGACTACTTTATGCCTCTAACCTGAAATATGCATTTCTTTTCCAAATAAAATATTATTATTATTTGAACGTTTGCCAATAACCGGTTCTCATACTCACTGTATTTCTTTTAATTATTTTGAAATTCTGACATATGTTTCCAGTAAAAAAAAAGATTTCTCAATAACTACATATTACAAAATATTCTTAAAATAAAATAATAATAATTCTATCTCGATGCCAAAATATGTTCATGTGATACCGCACAAGATTTCCAGCAGCCTGGAGCTAGTGGGATTTTAGCATCCCCATTTGGGAAACGTTGTAAAAGAGTGAAATGAGAAGAGTAAAGTTTTGAAGTACCTATTTATAAGTTACTCCGTACTTCAGTATGATAATAAATAGAATCTGAAGTAAAATTGAGAAAGCCTTAAGTATTAAAGAAAGCCACCGATTAAAGAACAGATTGTCTTGAACTTATCCCATTTTGCACCGCGGGTGTTTAATATTTTTATAATTTAATTAGATCTGATGCCTTTGAAAATCTAATGCCTCTTTTGAAAAATAATGGCCACCGGGATTATTTAGACTCTCGGCTCTGACACCTCTGAGTAATTATGATTTCCTGGGATATAGAAGACAAATAATGCAAACATCACAATGTTAAACAGAGAAGTAAATAAATGGCTTTAACCGTGTTAACTAGGAAACCTTTCTTAACCTAACCTTCCTCTTAAAATCTCCTTCCCCTCTCCTGTCAATTCAACCTGAAAACATAAACCATTTGGGGGTGTCACAGTTTGAATGAGAGTTGTTGCTTTTATGCTGTATTCACATAAAATAAAAATTTTAATACATATCCATGTGGTACACAAATTAATAAACACTTGTCTCTCTCCATGTGGTACATAAATTCTAAAAAACGTCTCTTTAAAAACATTACGAATTTGTAAAAAGGTTGAACCGTATTAGTATAGTTGGTATCCTCGCTTGAATGAATTCTAAATCTAGCTTAAAATCACGATAAAAGTAGTTGAAAGTATGTTTATAATCCTCAATATTTCCTGGGCATGACAAATATCTACAGTATGTAGTATATATATATATATAAACTCAGTATGTTTCCATTTCTTTCCTAAGAATGTATGAACAATAGTTTATGCGAACTATGCGGACATCATTGCAAACACACAGATATGTTTATAAGATTATTTCATTTATAAAGAATAAATGTCCTTACCAAACAAATGTGCCTCAAGAGTCTGGTTCATCAGATGCACTGATTAGAAAAATCCTAGAAATCTAATTTAAACCGATTTGAAAGAAAACCGACTTCAATCACATAAGGTCACTCGCCTTCTGGATCCATCCAAGTGGTTTGATCACAATTTAACAAAGGTAAAGGAGATCGATTTTTTATTTTAATAGACTCCATAAGACTATCAAATATCTAAAGCTAACGGCACCATGTCACCTATTATGGTATGATGTGGGGCTGAATGGAGTGAGGAATGCAAGCAGATGGGGAAAGGGACATATTATGTAAAATATTCGGCTATTCAATTTAATTGGATTATTTTATTTTATTTTATTAAAATTGTTCATTGTAAGGCCTTTTTAAATAGCCTGCATTAATAAAACAATTAAAAAGCAAAATTATACACTTATATAAAGCAGAAGTATAAAATAAAACATAAAAGTAGGTTCCTGCATACCAAACTAGCAGCAACAAAGCTAGCTATTAAAAAGCAGGTTCATTGATGCTAAATGTCAACAACACTCGTATATTCGAATTAATTCTGTTCAACAATTAGATTGCCCTCATAACCGATTATCCTGCAAGCTAGAAGATAAAACAATATATTCTAAATGGTGATGAAGATATAACTAACGTGAATGTTGAAATGAATAATCTACAATTTAGTGTCTACATGATAGCCATGTTTTCAAATCATTCACAAATCAATCTGAAGAAATGTGTAGCAATGTGCATATACACATGCTTCTGACTTTTAGATGAGTCATTCTGAGTATACCAGAACAGAAAGTCCGGAGGATAGAGCCACTACTACCTCTTGTAGAGAAATCTCAGAAATTTCTTTTGAACTTTCTCGAACATGAGGGTAAGTGGTTAGCAAATATGACTGAAGCCAGCTCAAGCGACGTTTGGATGAGTATTCACCACTTATCTTAATGTTATATATTATATCTCCATAACACACTTCTATCGGTGTATATCTTCAACGACTGATATGTGTTAAGCCAATCATCGCCCGGTGCCACATCTCTAGTATATTTAATTGTGTTCCATTCTCTCCACTCTAATTCTAACGTATCTGCTCCTCTGGGGATAATCTTTACTGTGGTACATAAGCCTTTCACATCGAGTAATTGAAATGTTTCAGTTTGGTAAATAGCCCTAATGAAATCGCGCCATTGTTCAAACGGCCTTCCCCTTTTCATTTGGTATTTCAATTACTAATAATACTAACAGATCCAATTGTTTCCGATAATTATTACCAAGCCGTGGTTTTAGTTCCTATCGCTCTTTTGTGGAATGTTTCCCGAAAATTTGTCCTTTGGGGGTGACAAATTTACTAAATTCAAATATTTTCATTTCAGGAACAAACAGTAATAAAATAAATATAACGGTGACCTTTAAAATGATAATTCGACAGAAATCGGTGTTTTTTTACAATAGTGGATAAAATGTTGAAAATAAAAAACAAAATAATATTACTAAATCTAAACGAAGATGAAGCAGAAAAAAGCACGCAATAAAAACGTAATAACTGGGGATCGAAACCAGGACTTCTGTCTTTCCGGATAACACTTTATCACTGAATTATTGATATCTGTCTGTCATATTTCAATTTAAAAATTACTAAATTATTTTCATTTGTTTATCTTTTGAAAAAGATGGGAGCCAAAAAGTTAAATATTTGAGGATACTTTTTTGATAAATTTTCATTTCAAATTGCAAATGGGTAAACAAAGGTAGATACTTTAGTTCCAGATTACAATCAGACACACAACATAATCCAATTGGGGATGATGATGAGTTGGGAGGCTTGTACGCTTTATTCAGATAAAAAAAAGTTTAATTAAAAAATGGAAAAAAGATTTACATATATAATCTTGTTAATTTATTTTTGTTATTTGTTTTTGGGGTATTATGCCGTGTTGCGCTAACTCCTTCTTTAGCCAACGTTTCGGACAGCATTGCAGTGTCCATCATCAGGGCAGATGTCTTATTTGAGGTTGTGTTAAAATGTGAGCTTAAGTATGAGGTTGTGATACCGTGTTGCCAGCTCCAACCCTCTGAGCTAACATTAACGTATCATTTTTTTATTTGTGGTTTTCTTCGTTTAGCTCTGGTGTATCCGTCAATTACCGGATACCAAGAACTATTAAGCTTAGCTCCATCGTCTCTATTAATGTTTACGGGATTTTTATGAATTTCAATGGCCTCCGTAATCAGCCGTGCTCTATAAGTTTTCGGTCTCCCCAGGATTTCAGGAACAAATCCAAAGTAATGCCCGGTGTCAATCAAATGCTCGGCAATTGCCGATTTGTCAGGGTGGCCGAGTTTACAAGCTCTGAAGTGTTCCGAAATTCTTTTGGAGATAGTCCGCTCTGTCTGGCCTACATAGACCTTGTCACATCCGGAACAGCTGAGTTTATACACTCCATCTGTTTCCAGAGGAAACTTAGTCTTTGCAGACCTCAGTAAGTCCTGTATCTTTGTTGTTGTTCCGAAGACAGCAACAACAACAAAGATACAGGACTTACTGAGGTCTGCAAAGACTAAGTTTCCTCTGGAAACAGATGGAGTGTATAAACTCAGCTGTTCCGGATGTGACAAGGTCTATGTAGGCCAGACAGAGCGGACTATCTCCAAAAGAATTTCGGAACACTTCAGAGCTTGTAAACTCGGCCACCCTGACAAATCGGCAATTGCCGAGCATTTGATTGACACCGGGCATTACTTTGGATTTGTTCCTGAAATCCTGGGGAGACCGAAAACTTATAGAGCACGGCTGATTACGGAGGCCATTGAAATTCATAAAAATCCCGTAAACATTAATAGAGACGATGGAGCTAAGCTTAATAGTTCTTGGTATCCGGTAATTGACGGATACACCAGAGCTAAACGAAGAAAACCACAAATAAAAAAATGATACGTTAATGTTAGCTCAGAGGGTTGGAGCTGGCAACACGGTATCACAACCTCATACTTAAGCTCACATTTTAACACAACCTCAAATAAGACATCTGCCCTGATGATGGACACTGCAATGCTGTCCGAAACGTTGGCTAAAGAAGGAGTTAGCGCAACACGGCATAATACCCCAAAAACAAATAACAAAAATACTTTTGGCCGTGAAAATCTTAAATCATACTTGTTAATTTATAATGCAAAATCATTAGATAGTGTGACAGCCGAAAGGTGAATTTAGTTTGAAGCTTTTCTTAAGATTTTCGTAACATTTAAAGGAAAATGATTCATTCTCTCAGAAAACTTGAGAAATCTGGAAATTTACAAGCTCGCACTTGCACGGACAAACGCAAGAAGTAATTAATCAATTCCCCTCCACATTCCTCGTTCCTATTTGCGTCCCATACATTATTAAATAGTACCTTAGAAAAGATGGCTGACCGTATGGTGTGGTTTGCTCAGCTACAGTGTGACCCGTTACCACTAATATAAATATGTTATGTCCCCAATTTAAGTATATTTAAAAACAAAAACAAAAAATATTTATTAAAAATAAAAATTATTATTTAACATATTTTACATAAAACAATATGAGTAAATAAATGTTTCTAGGTGTTAATTATTATTACCACACGAATAGAGAATAACTCGTGTTTAGTGAGAGAAATGTTTTACACATTTTCATGTCATTCAAACTTATATCAATTAAAATCAATAATTTTCTAAGGACGGATAGTTTCACTAATTTTGAACGTTTCATCATATTTCAAAATTAAAATTCAAGTTTTGTGAATGTTTTATCCTAGTTTTGTAATTATTTAATCGTAGGCCGTTTGCATCATAGTACTTAAATAATAACAGAACTTGAATTGAACTTTCACAAAATTTGTATATCAACTTTGAAATTTAATTAATTGTTCAAATTTTGTGACATTAGCGTTATTGAACTGGTTTGATTTCAATACGTAGGTACTTTTAGTTATTTACTACGCAACACTCTGTATGTCGAAAAACGAACATATTATTATAATACTCTTCGAATCTACATGTAGTTGAAGGTAGAAAGTTTTCCCGTCGGAATAGAACTTTCCCGAGGTGAGGTCTGAAAAAGTTGGAAGTAAGTAATGAATATCGACATACTTGTTAAACATAACTTTGCGGTCTCCGACATCGTCAGCTTTTTCAATTTGAATAATAAACACTCAACTTTCAGGATAAAATATTAAGTTTTTTCATATATTTGCGTGGACTTATTTCATAGGAAAATATTTTCTTTCGATTGAGGTGATCAGGACCAGTAGGTCTTATGATACCATTTTTGTCTTAGTATTATTATTGATGGTAGAATGATTTAATCATAGTTCATACCACACGAATCATGATTACAACAACCTAAGAAATTGATTTTTCTGATGGAATGTGTTGTTCGCTAGTATTGAATTTTTAGTGACAAAGATTCTTACAATTCTGATTATTTAATATATTATTAACTGATTGTTGTATAATCAAACATACTAATTTCAATTGTGCGGTTGTTAGACCTACGTTAAATCTGTTTTAATGAACTCAAATTTGATTTGAAATTAAAGTTTCAAAATTGTGCTTATTTGAAGAATTCAGAGAAGCGATACAATACCTGAAGAATATAATATTTTTAACAGAAAATTGTTTTCAATGCTAAACGGAAAACAATGAGTAATGCTAATATATTAAAAATCTCTTCAAATTATTATCCGGTTAAAAACGGGATTGCAGACCGTTTCCTGATAAACTTTTATTAAGTTCATAATATATTGGATTGCGTGTTCAAGCATCTGCATTTGCCTTGATAATACATAATTATTAAATTCGAAAATATAAGATTTTTGTGAAATCTTGATAATATATTTGCCTGTCAATCCCGTTTTTAACCGGATTACGAATAATTTGAAAAGATTCTTAATATATAAGCAACAATTTTTCTTAATGCATTACCAAAATTAGAGCTGTTTTCTCAAGAATTTAGAATATCCTCTGGTATTTCACAGGTCGGCGATAGTTGTTTAGTAATATAAATAGACGTGATCAACTAATTACCCTTTTTTAAATACTACAAAAAATTTAAAATAGAAATGAACAGTGTTGTTACAACAGTAACTGTACACATCTGTTAAAAATGTAAAAGTTTTTGGTAACTGAAAAAGTTGTCATTATGATATTGAAGAAATGTTGATAAATTCTTTACAAACTTTTATGAAACATCAGAAATTTTGAAAATATATCTGATGGCTTTTCCAAAAAACGAATGACATTAAGCTACAGCAAAGACAATGCAAAAACAACAATACACATGACGAAGTACAGATAGGTACTAGCCATTTTTATTTCCCTCTTTGCTTACAATATACGAATGCTTGACATTGACACAACGCAAGCAAGCCGAAAAATGTTAAAATGGAAACATTACAACAAGTTGATATTCAGAAGTATTCATAATCATCATGCCAATTAATTACTAGGAATCATGCTTTTTTTATTTTTGTTTCATAGAGGCGAACATCCGCTGATCAAAACACACCTATAAATATTTTTGTTATTTGTTTTTGGGGTATTATGCCGTGTTGCGCTAACTCCTTCTTTAGCCTAAAGAAGGAGTTAGCGCAACACGGCATAATACCCCAAAAACAAATAACAAAAATACTTTTGGCCGTGAAAATCTTAAATCACCTATAAATAATTCAACTGCTCTCTGAAGCTGCGTCTACCTGAGATAAGGTGTGAATATAAACAGTTTTATCTCTTGATACAAGTTAACGCCTAAAGCTTCTGTTATTTTGGGAGAAATGTCAGGATACAGGTTCCGCGGAAATATATCTTCGCATTTCAGTTTATTCTAGAAAAAATCGCTGTTTTTGAACGTATTTTAAAATGAAATACTGTTATTAAAAGAATCTGAAAGACTCTTTCACATTGTAATACCTTTAATTGACTTATTTAATTAAATATATTAAAATTTATCTACAACAATGATAAATTTTGTTTTTATCGTGTACCTTAAACTTAACACGAAACTAAAAAACACATTTAATTAGATAAATCTCAATAGATAAAAATCAGCCTGCGTATGTTTGCGCTTACACAACTCGAAAAGCAGTTCACCGATATCGCTGAAAATTTCATTGTTTGTTCTTATTAATGCCAGAAATGCTTAGAGTAGATTTCGGGGATGTCCGAGGAATACTTAACAGAATATGTATATATTTATAAGACTTAGAAATATTCTTAGACTAGAAAACCTAAAAAGAGTGTACTATGCGATTGTTCAATCTATATTACAATATGGTATTATTGGTTGGGGAGGAACATATAATAAAATTTTGAACCCACTTAAAGTAGTTCAAAGATTGGTAATCAAAGTAATTTTGAAAAAACCGTCAAAATTTTCTACCGAAATTCTTTTTACAATTTTCAAAGTACCTACAGTAGACAAAATGTATCAAAAATATTCAATACTTCAAATTTACAAAGAAATACAGTCAAATACTCATAACTTGCAATTCAATACATCAGCAAGATACCAGAAAACTATTAAAATCCCAAAATTTAACACTAAGCTGATTCAAAATACCTATCTTTATCTAGGCATAATTTATTTTAATAACCTTCCATTAAATTTAAAAAATATCGAAAACATTCAGAATTTCACCTTAAATTAAAAAATTACCTTAAACTATTATAAGTCCAAAATACGTTCACTACTTACATCTAGAAGTAATATTGTTTAAATCTTATGTTGTTTCTAAATAATTTATTTACTTTAATACTAACATGTACATAATTGAACTAGAATTCCCTCACCAAACACAAGAGCATTGTCTCTTTATGGTGAGGAAAGGCTATAATTTCTATTGTTTTATATCTCGTTAATATCCTGTATTTATCTATGTAAAAAAATATTTTTTCTAATATTAAAAATAAATAAATAAAAAAAATAAATAAAAAAATGTTTGCACTGGAATGAGATACGGAGTCGAATTAAATCGATGGAATGTGTTTTTTTCACAGTAACATTGTGGTGTATATAGAAGAAGTAGAAGAGTAGGAAGAAGTCGATGACGCCCGAGAAAGGATTTAGCAATAACGAAGAATTGCGGGGTTTACTAGTAATATATAAATACTCATAGATCAATAACACATAACAATACTCCGATGGTAATTATTAAAGGAACTAGCACAACCCGTGAAAAATCACGAAATCTGACTTTTCTGGAATATTATAAATTTATTGTATCTTCAATTTTTTCGTTTAACATAAAAAGTGTTCTATTTTCCTTATAATTAGTGTAACTCGCTCACCAAGCACATGAACCAGTTTCTTCTTTGGTGAGATTGCGATTATGAATATATTTTGTACCGATAAATTAATCAATTACATCCATTAATTATATCAGCCTCATGTTGAAAAAGACTTATCTTGAATATTGAACTCACGGAGGTTTGACTAAATATGTCCATCTCAGAAAAAATGTGGTTTAATAGCGTAGTCATTTTCCTCAAAGGCATGATCATGTAGGTTGTTCCTGCCTCTTGGAAAAATAAAAAACCTTTGCTGCCTAACTCTGGTGAAGTTTTTAAAAACATGGACAATACAAAAATACATTCCAGAACATCAAAAATACAAATTTGTCCATTGAGCAACTTATGTGTGTTGGTTTCACCAATTGGTCTCCTAACGTCTAGCGATCTAGTCCTAGCATACCATCGAGAAAGTCAGATCAATATGACAGCTTCTTTTGCCTCTCCTACTAGTTACTTATTATCGTAATTAAGTAGAAACGAATCGTTTTCTCAATAATTTGTGCGATTTAAGAATGAAGAGAAATAATACGCATTTTTGTTTTTAAATGTGTCAGAAAATATTATATTTCAATACCTGCTGCAGTGCAAAAACTTGAAGCGTTTTTTTATACGAGTGTCGGGGATTGTGGTAAATATGCAAGTTCGGATGGTATTGCTGAAATATTACGCACGGAAACAGAAATAATCCGCAAACATTTTATTTGAAACGTCGAAAAAAACATGCTCATGGAAGGCAATGCAGTTATTTTTGTGCAACCAGTTGAAATTTTATATTGGAAGCATATTTTAAAATATAATGAGTTTGCCGATAGCCCAGTGGGTAGGACACTTGATTAGCAATCTGAAAAACGAGCTCAAAGCTAATAAATAATATAATTTTTAATTACCCGTGGTCTAGGCGAAAGGCTCCACACTACACCTCCCGGTGGTCTCGGGTTCAAATCCCGGCGAGGGCGTGTAAATTTTATTTGATTGATTTGTGTTATTTCATAATTTAATCATATAAGGCTGGCCGCATATATACGTTTTTCGTATACGATTTCCGAATTCGTTTTCCGTATTCGGACATCCGAATGCACGGAATCAATAGAAAATACATTAACTGTCGCACACGTTCGTTTTAGTTCCGAACGGAACAAATTCCTTACGCACGTTCCGAATGCGAGCCGGCGCGTTCGGAGAAACCGAATGGAAAAAACCTAATGACGTCATGTGGAACGCAGCTATTGCATACAGTTTGTTTGTGCCGACGCAAACGTACGGAAATTTCCGTTCGTAATTCAGTGTTGCCAACGGATCTTGACCTAATATCGCGCCGATTCTCGCTCTGAGTAGCCTGAATGGCGATATATCGCCCTTGTTGGCAACACTGGTACTGACGTTTATACATTCCGAATGAAGAAAAACGAACGTTTGCGCTAGTCTCACGGAATTCCGAATACGGAGAACGAATTCGGAAATCGAATACGGAAAACGTATGTATGCGGCCAGCCTAAAAGAATATGATGTATATTTGCGGAACGTTCCAAAGCGGAAAATACTCTCAGTGTCACCCTGGTGTAAGACAACCATTATTAGAAATTTAATGTAATAAGAAATTTAGTGTAAAATTCTAGAATTTTCTTCAGCTGGGAAAAATTGAGTGGAACTGCACTCGTACCAGCCACATAGGTTTTAAAGGCATTTAGAGCAGCGCAGCTACTTTATTAACCACATCTTTTGTCACTTCTCATGATTTTTTTATGTGAACACCACACAATTCTCCTAACTGCTTCCAAATGTCCAGAGCCAGTGGGACTATTACATCCCCGAGTGGTATATATTGTAGAGCTGAATAGAAGGTGATGGGAAGAGCATGGTTGGGAATTACCTGACTATTCAGATCTGATCACAAAACACGGCTAGATCGATTTCAAGCAACGCAACGACTCTGAGTGGTGATCACCATGGTGATACATAAATAATGTATACTAAATGCCACCTTTAATAAAAACTTTTCAGCCATTAAAACATACTAAAAATTTTAACCCGATTATTCTGTCGTTTGATATGATAATCCGCTCTCAAAACTTTATATTTTATTGGCTACCGCGGAATATCATATTCACTACAAAGTTATTTCATATTTCGAACACACTTCAATTAGTCTAAATTACAAATGCTTCCAATTTCGAAACATGGACCGAATTCCTGTTCGCAAAATCACATATTTCATACATTGGAATTTGGAACGCCACGTGAAATTATTTCAGACACTCCGGAATATGAAATTTGGAATGGCGTTCATTAAAGATTATTGTTATTACGGCCATTCAAAATGTGATATTTTCGATTTGATTATGAATTTTCGTGGTCTGCCAAGTAAATGCGATACGTTATAAATTTTTTGACCATATATTGTGGGTCAATGATGGTTGTGGGATTTATCTCAAATGTTTTTAAATGGATTTTAATAAATAATTCATTTATTTGAATTGCCAACTCAAACATCGAGGATAAAATCTGTTTGTATGAAGAAGAAAAAATCACAAAATGTTAAGTTATTCTCACTGTATTTTCTCTCTGGAATTTATAGGTAAACGCAACTTTTTTGCTGATTTTTCCATCACGAGCGACGGAGCTTTGACATTTATTTATTTATTCATGTTGCAGAAGTAGGCAGAAGTCCTCGCTTTCGGAGTATAAAAAAGTGCATGGGATCTTCAACGAGTACACTTTTTAGGGTAGTATAACATCTCTTTTAATATAAGTGGATTAAGTGTAGTTGCAGATTTTAATTTAAAAAAAAGTTTCCCTCAAGTTATTTTTCGGCGTGCTTCTAATGGGTTGAAATCTAGCATTCCTGTTAAGAACAAGAATGGATAGTAAGTATATTCTCTTATGTGTAGATAAAGCATAAAGTCTTTTGTACTTTTACTTTTTTTAAGAAATGGTTTTGTTCAGAAAGTGCTCGAGTAATCAAGCTATATTTTAGGATACTGCGAACAAGGGCTTCATATGTTGTTCTTTCTTAAATATACATATAATCGTAAAAGGGTAAGACAAGATACCTGTAGTTATTTTTATAAGACAAAAGCCAGAAAGTAGTTCATCTATAGATTTGCATTGACAGAAATGCCCCACAAATTTCATGTTGCCAGAGATCATCGTTTTTGGTGCTGAGACCAAAATCTTGATGAAATTCATGCAAGCTAAAAGGTCTTTCAAAGGTGTTTCTTGAATTCAATAGATTCACGGTAAAATTGTGGTAAATATTATTTTTCAATTTATATATTTATTTTCTACCACGCACATAAATTTCATCACGAAAACAGCGATATGTTCTGGAATTATTAACAAAAATATGACTCGAGGTCAGAGCATTAAAGCTATATTTACCCGACGTTAATTCGACTAAAGAATCTATGCCTGTCTGAACCACTAACAACAGTTTAATCCCATGTTCTGTGAAATGGAGCGGAAAACTGATAGTACAGTATCTATTGATCGTGAATTATGATCAATCAGTCAAACGCCATATGGGCAAAATTGGCTTGAACGACTTGCAGCTTTTGATGTGGCTTGATTTACTAAACATGTAGAGTTATATCTCTATTGTAATCGGAATTTAAAACACACGATGATTTAAATGATTTCGTAACGACACGCGACGTGTAAACACAGCTTTATTTATACCTGTATAGAACGGCATTAGAATGGGATTTTTCTTTTTATGTTTACATTATTTATTGATAGCCACATCTGTTAAGTTATTTGTGTGAATCATTAAGTTAAAGAATGTGCATTTTGTGAACAATTCACTCAAGAATTAAAACTATTTTTGCTTCTGTAAATAGATTGTTTGTTGATTCAAGTTAAAATGTGGGTTCTTTTCTTTATTCAGATAGAAACTATTGATTTTATCGAAAAAGTGAAGTTTGTAAATAACTGGCTAAATATATAGAAGGGAGTCTTAAAATTTTTTAAATAATATGTCTTAAAATTGTGCACAGTTACCTATTAATGACACACCTAGTAATTAATTAACACCCATAATTTATTTGGCATTTTCACGAGCATTTAGTTCCTTAGAACAGGCTATCTGCCTAGCTAGGATTTAATATTGACAAGACATAATAACGCTTGAAAACATTTAATTAAAATAAAATAAAACGCATTGTGCACGATATTGAAAAGTTGTTGCCGTTGATTGGGAAATTAGAAAGATTAATATATAACTACTGCTGCATATATGACGGCCGGCGTGGTCTAGTGGTATACGCTTTTGACTACAGATCCGAAGGTCGCGGGTTCGAACCCGGCGTGCGCAAATAAATTTTATTTGATTAATTTGTGTTATTTCACAATTAATTAATTTAAAATAATATATAGTATATTTGCGGCACGTTCCAGAGTGGAAGATACTCTCAGTATCGTCCTGGTGTAAGACCACCATTCAGAATTGAAACGTTGCTTGAAATGGCTTTAGCCGTGTTTGGTGACCAGATCTGAATAGCCAGGTACTTCCCCACCTTCCTCTTCCCCATCTCCCTCCCCTCCCCAATACCCTCAGCCTCACAACATACCCCAATTGGGGATGCCATAGTCTCACTGGCTCCAGACGGGAGCAGTTGGGACTCTTGTGCGGTATTACTGTAAAAAAAAAAAAAAAAAATATGGCCTCAAATTCATCAGGTCTGTACAAAACTTATGATATTGCATGCATCATGTATTTCATCAATAATTATAATATAACTAATGTATGTTTTTGTGCAATCTGTCATGGCTTTAAGGGGGTGACAGATTACGCCATAAGTTCAGAGCTTTACATCAGAGCTTTAAAAGATGATCTGCTATAAATGTAAGCGTGCCGACGATCCCTTCTCTTGCCGTAGAACAATTTACGGGGCGCCGTAATTACGCGGCTGTCATCTGTCAAAGTGACACATTACATACAAAGAAATGATATTCGACCGCAGTTTCCCAATTGATCTGAGCCACCTCTCCGAAGTAAGATTATATCGTAGTGTATCACCCCAACATATAATAGGTTTATGCTACGCCCAAATTATGCGCGCCTAATATAGTATGTGTCGAAGCTTTTAGTCAGGAGAAGCTAATTTGAAGGTACCTAACAGTCCCTTCGTTCATCGCTACAGTTTTTCAGTTCATATTGTATGCCTTGTACTGTGTTAATAATAATCCATTATAGATCTGCATTGATTAAGTGGGAATCTTAAGACAAGCCAAAGAATTAAAAGAATGGAAGAATCAATAATGAATGAAAGAAGAATTTAAAAAAATAATCGAATAAAGGTTTTAAAAATCACATAAGGACATACAGATAGAAATGTGTTGTGGGCATGTCCGTGTGCCTGAAGTAAGCTGAACTTTTACTGAAATCGTTTACTCACTTTTAAATATAGAAATTCTTTCTTGATCAGAAAACAATTAAGTTTAATTCGTGAGTTATTCGGTGTAAACTTAACCCAATTGTCTTGTCAAGTAATGATTACAGCCCACAATAAAAGCAAAAAATGATTCTCGTAAAATTTGAGTAGTATAAGCTTTGTAATACGTGTAATATAAATTTATATAACATTTAACAAACATATTATATAAATATATATCACATTTAAAGAACATGTAATATAATTATTGTTTATTTTTTCACTGCAATGTACTTTTTACATGTCAAAATAAATGTATCGACCATATTAATTATTACTTATTAATTAACTAAAATAATGTACCGTACACTCTTTTTCTAACCACAAGCGAACTCTTCAACGGAAGAGTTGTATTCAAATCTCACAATATGCACAAACACAATGCAAATACTATTTAATATATACTTAAGTATTTTTTTAATAAATCTTACTTATGTAATAAGTCTTTGTCTATACTGGCTAACATGAACATTTCTAAACTTTTCTAGAAAATGGCAACTTGAAGTACAAAACTGTAGCAAACACCGTCAGGCATCAATATTTTCAGCACTCGAGAAACTTTATCTCTATTTCTTGAACTAGGAACGCTTTATGCCTTGAGGAACACATTTTAAAAAGTTTTGCAGTAGCGATGAAATATATCTCCCCTTTGTTCATAGTGTTAATGTAAGAGAATTTCGTACGAGCACTTAAAAATGATTGCATTTACTCTGTAGATTTTTTAAAATTAAAACCACACAAAACTCCCAGTGCTCCCAACCGTCTGGAACCAGTGAAACTAGGGCATCCTAAATTGGGGTATATTGAGAGGCTGAAGGTATTGGGGAGGAAGAGTATATGGGTATGAAGAATGTTGGGTAGTACTCGGCTATACAAATCTTGTCACCATACACGGCAAAAGCATTTCAAGCAACGTTCAAATATCACCAGGTTCTGAATATCACCAGGTTCTGAATATCACCAGGTTCAGAATATCACCAGGATATATCAAAATTACCAGGGCGATATTGAGAGCATCTTCCACGTATGAATAGAGTGCCACATATGGCTCGATATTTATTATTGTTACTAATGCGTAGAGTTCCACGTAGACCGAGGAGGACAGTCAATTAAGTAGAATATGATTTACTGCCGTTATAATTTTTTTATTAACAGAAGATAGCAAATAATACGTATTGATAGAAGTAATTAAGAACATCAGTAAGTGTACAGCAGATAGAAGGTTAATATTAAGAAAATTGCAAAGTATAAATTCTAACCGTCCAATGACGGTGTACAAAAGTATATAATTTCAAATGATCTGCATAAAGTTAGGTATATAGTATATGTTCCAAACTGTTAATTGATACCTCCTTAATTGAGAATAATTCGTGTTTAGGGAGGGGTATACTATACCATTATTTTCTGCGCTAAAGCTAGTTCTATAAATTGATTTATTAAGATTTTATATTTATTAAGATAAAGAAATGTCCAATCAAATTTAAACCTTTTGAAAAAATATTTGGAAACTAAATCAAATGGCCATAAAGTAATATAATTATAAAAATGTCTTTTTATATTAAAAAAATCATCTATATGACAGAAAACGTTATTTCTATATCAACAAAAACTCTTAAAGCTCCTTTGACATGACTAGGTAATTGGTAATGATCTTTTTAACTTACGAATCTAATGCCTGAATTACACCTAAGTACTCGGCCGAGTAGCGGGCGAGTGGTTCAGGTGAGACATTGAATAGAAGGCCCAATTACTCGGTCAATTCTATTCCCCGGAAAAATTCTATTCACTGATTATCCTGTATTTTTTCATTATTTTCAGAGAAATCCTTTGTTCCAAATATGTTGACTTTTATTTTGCTTGGTCATGTGACCATAATGGCCCTTCCCGATGTTTTCCGAATTCCTGATATCTAAAATCCGAACCATTGAACTCAAATTATTTACATCTATCTGGTAAAGCCACCCTAAAAACTATGTTTTTTTGTTATTTCATCTTCGTGAGTTTATTCTTTATTCCTCGTAAATTTGAGGAAAAACTGGCTTCGGTAAGCAGAATCGTAACTCTTCAATCTACTCCAAGTGTCTTATCTTCATTTCTGAATGAGTCACTCTTTTGTCAAGATGTTTCAATGTAGCAAATTTTAAAAAAAAAACGCCTTTTGAGGAATTTATTGTACTGTAAGTAACGATTGAAGGATTTTAGAGGACAATATTTAAATGTTTTATGCTGGATATTCTTGTCGTCGAGGACTATGAATAATACATCAAGGTGCGGATGAATTCTTTCAGCTGTCTGTTGATGAGAAAAGATTTGACGGATTTGCTAGGAATATTATTTTAAGAGCTCGTATGTCTAAAGAAACAACAAAAGATCCGAAATATATTATTTTCTCTGTAAACTTCCTTAAAATTGTCAATGATAAACAAGTGCTTAGTTTTTTCCCGCGTACACGGAGAAAAATGAGTACCTACTTGTAATTTATTAAAAATCTATTCAAATTATTGGTAATCCGGTCAAAAACAGGAATGAAGGCCGTTTCCCTATAAATTATTAGTAAATTCCCTAACATATCGGAACACGTGTAAGTACATCCATACTTACCTGTGCAATGACGAAATGCGGAAATATTACGATTTTTATGAACACGTGTTCCGACATCGTTCTAATCTAATGCGTTTGTATCTTACTATAAGTTTATTAGAAAACCAATCAATTTTTTTGTTAAGGGCCTGCCATCTCATTTTTAACCGGATTACGAAAAATTTCTTAACAAATTGGGAAAACTCATTTTTTCACGTGTAAAAAAAAACTGCTTGAGATTTTTCATGTTATTAAAAAGGCACTTAAATAATTTGTAAAGCACCATTTTCGTTAAACATGTATCACCTCAAATTTTAGGTAACTATTGATAGAAATTATTTTAAATAATACAGTCTCAATCATTTTCGTAGAAGACAACTCGTCGCCTTACTTCTTAATTGTGCAAACTACCAATTAGCAAATTGTTCAATCTGGGTTTTAAAACTAAAAATAAAGTACCAAAAACGATAATTCGACACTTTAAAAAGAAATAATTACACTAATGTGACCTTTTTAAATTACCTTTAAGAAAATGGCTTCATCTTAAATACCTGTTTTAATTTTTCATTTGAAATGAAGAATACCTCCTCCTGTAAATTTTTCTAATTGGTCGTTTGGACAAATAAGAACTAGGGTGACAATATGTAAATTGTTCTAATTGGTCGTTTGGACAAATAAGAACTAGGGTCCCTGTATATGTCATTAGTAAAATTATAATAGTATTCACTACTGTCTGTTGAATTGGCTATGTGAATTTGTGATTAGCATATTGTATCAGATACCGTATAACACGGATACTAAATTTAATTGCTAGTTCAAAAGTAAAAGAAATTTTATCAAATTAAATTATTTTTGGAATCGTGCCAAATGCGATAAAATTACACCATACAACTCCGTGACTTTGATATTGCCATGTCTACAGGAACAATAATATTTTTTACAGCTTCCTTTATCTGACAGGCTGGAAACATGACTTGTTTGTCTTATTATCCGTCGGAATTTACCTCGGAGTTCCGAGAGCGTAGAAAGAAAGATTTATCTCAAACATTTGGACCTTTGCCAATAACAAAGTATACAAACCAAATACAGATGTGTAATCTTAGGATCGCTCCATTTCGGGGTATCTGGCACGTTCCATCGATAAAGGTTTTATCGATAAGGTCGGTAACATTTCATCAATGTAATAACAATGTATGTAATACATTTTGAAATTTCTAGATGGTGGTAGTAATCCTACGATGACTGAAATGAAATGATATTTTCTAAGGAATGGTTCTACCGTAATAACGCTACTGCACATCTTCAATGCTCCCTGAAAGCTTTAAATCTTATGGATTCGAATTGATCTTATGAAGATGATCTCTGTACAAAATGAAACCTAATTTAATTATTGTGAGTACACCCTTTTAAACCTAACGTAATGTAAGCCATGCTAGCCTCTCTCAAAAAAGTTGTTACCACAGACCACGACCGCCCAACATTAAACTATTAGCCTACTCTAGTTATATAGAAACTGAGACATCTAAAGAAAGTTTCATCTCATTTGAACCAAAACTTTTGTTTGTTTCACCATTTGACGTTTTGCGCAAATAATGGTTGTTCAAAGAAAACCCTTGTCAAATTCGAAATGTATACAAACAATTTAACTAATGTACCCCGAATAATTCGCATACAAAAAGATATTTTCAGATGTACGACTATCAAGAGTTGTTCCTTTCTACCGACCCGTTTTGCTTCAACAGCAATCATTAAATAACTCGAGAGGGTATGTTACATGGTTACATATGACGTTTGTGAGCAACTTATCACAGTCGAAAATAACACTTTGCTACATGACGGTGGAATTTTATGCAACTTACTAATGTTGAAATTACTATTATGTTACATGACATTCGCATTTTTGTGCAATCTTACCGGCTGCGCCACTGTTAAAAGACTGTTATATGGTTATTTATATGTTGTGTGGTATGATGACAACTAATACATTTTTGTTGAAAATATAATTAGGAAATGGTCCGGCGATGCTTTTTTTAATCTATGGATATCTGAAAGAATTGTGTAATACAAATCAAAATAAGTTCATGATTTAATAACATCCTTATAACAGCACTGTTAGCAATATCTACCAAAATGTAATTATGCAAGTTAATAATTGTGATAAATTTAATTCATTGCCGAATTCTGGCAACGAAGATTGTGATTGAACTGATGTTGACGCCAAACACGTCACATGGTAAATAAACGAAAATACTTTAATTTCTAGAAAGATCATAAATATCACTGCATTAATTTTAGCGATGACACACGCTAATAAAATAATTGAAACATTCCAATCCCAATCATTCATTTTCTAACATTGTAGTTTAATAATATAATTTAAAAAAATGCTATAAGTGTATACGTCGGTCACATAAAATAATTTATGTTTATGGAATACTTCTTATTTGCTATCTCCCGCAAGGACACAGTAAGGATTGGTGGCATACAAGTACAAGTGATAGTCTTGAATTCAAATCGCAGTTGGTGTCTACTACAATAGTAACCTTTTCGTGAAAGGGGGTTCTTTCATTGCTCGGTCTTATTTTGTGGTAGCACTTAATACTAATAGGCAATTTGACCCTATCCGAAATGGCAATTGATACTTTACAAAATGTATAGAAATTCGCACAACGATGGAGGTTTGTCGTCTTTCACGGAATCCCTGGAATCGTCACCGAAAGTCCACATTTTGAATGTAACCAACGAGATACTCGTTGGACAGGATAAGAGCAGTTATCAGTTGATTTTGGCATACTTTATGAAGGGATTTATGATAATTGTGCATTTCATGTGTAAATTGGAGTATATTTATGGATTTATAAAGGGCAAGGGAAAGAGGCAGACGGGAAAGTGCCTGGCTATTCAGACCTGTTCACCATTTCATGGCCAATTTCAAGCCATTTCAGGCAACGTTTCAATTCTGAATGGTTGTCTTGCACAAGGATGATACTGAGAGTATCTTCCACTCTGGAACGTGCCGCAAATACCCTTTATATTATTTTCAATTAGTAATTTGTAAAGTAAGACAAATTAATTTAAAAAATATTTACTTGCGCAAGCCGGAATTTGAACCCGCGACCTCCAGCTTGCTAGTCTAGAGCCTTACCCCTCGACCACGGAGATCTAAAACGCGATATTTTGATTTAAAAAATACGGCCCCTATCAGGTTTACATGATCTAATAGAAATGGCTTTACAGCTGTGGATCTTTGGCTAGATTTTGATTGCTCTTATTTATCCATTACTTCAAACTAATTACGACAAATTCATGAAATGTGTTAACATGACTTAATTTTTCAAATAGAATAGGGATAGTCTTTTCTTGTCTCTAGTCGGGAAAGGTTTTTTAAAAATAAATCAACACAGCTAATATCAGCCTTCCTAGGTATGATAACTGAAAGATTTCTGCGGTCAGCGCAGCGCGGTTTTAAAAATGCATATTAAAACGATCTTAACTTTCGGTGTAACAAATTAATAAAGCTTACCATTGTTCAAAATTTACCAAAAAAAACTTTCCGAAATTTAAAGAATTTCGATAATATTTTCTTCACATTTCAATAACCAAGCACAGGGCCGTTTGAAGGACTTGCCCGGAGCAGCAGGTGTTACCTCCCGCCGTAACACAAACCTTTTAACGATATCCTTTACATCTGCGGCAAAGTTTAGGATGTCGAGGACACATTAGGGCGTGCGTCGCACCTGCCCCCGCCCGGGCACCCGACCGCCCTCAAAGACCGTCCAACACTTTGCGTTAAAGACGAATTTTCATTGATGAAATCACAAAGTGATTTTCCAATTTTTTTTTGGAAAATATTGTACAGTGCTTCAGCTTTTCTTTGAAAGGAAAAGTGAATGTTTTGGGCCCACCACTTATCATAAATAAATACATATAAATATGAATTTTTAAGCAGAACACGAATCACTATTACGCTTATCTCAAATTCTGTCTGTTCGGTCAGAGTTATACTGTCTTTAAAGTGATCTTAATCTGACATTCCAATTTATATTATTTCAATATAACTTTCAAGGCGGTATACTATTCGGAACGGATAGACATTTGACCTTAGTTGTAATAGTTAATATGTTTTACATAAAAAATACACTTCCAGTGGAATATTAGCTTTAAGTAGAGACACCCAGTCATAGCTTTAACAATATTTTCGCGAATTAAAGATAAATGGTGTATTTAGCGATAATAAAAAAGATTTGTTAATCGCTATAATCTTGTATTGACATCGTAGAACGACATTACACACTCTACTATAGAAACATGTGCCATGTTGAGTTTCAATCAATAATACAATAAACATGTTTCTAGTGATTTTGCTAATTTATTTTTTCCCTTCTTGCCGACTCCCATTCCTCGACGTTATCCTATTTAGCTATAAACGCTATGAAAACGCAAATTTAAACCTATAAAAATCAATTTTTTCAATAATTAATGTTACATTTCTTAAAAATTAAAGCTATGAATGGGTGTCTCTAGCTATATGTATTGATATAATAGTATCGAGTTCCCTAAATTTTCACCCATTTCTCTATAGTAGATAGTAAATTAATCTTGAATAAGAGCCTACAACACATTTCCAAAGATGATTTAATTTTTTTATGGAAATGAAAATCTGCGTACTAAAGTGACAAAAACACTCAAACCTGACCCTCTGAAATATTGAAATTTACTCACTTGTTTTCTATCGGTATTTTATTAGCTAATGAAACAACATCGAACACTTTACTTAATTTTCATCATGAGCTATGGAACTTTTAAGTATCATTTAAACTATCTAACCTTAAGCTTAACCCCAGAGGCATGATATTAAGTCAGCTTTTTTCGTTTGGACTTTCTAGGTCAATACAATTATTTTTAGATTGTTACTTCATTTTCACCATGAGCTAAGGAGCTTAAAATTTTCTGTTACACTGTCAAAAATAAACAAATACCTTATAGTTTTCTTCCATTTTTCTAATTGTTTATAAAAAGACTGAATTTGAAAAATTAGTTGCTATTAGTTTACGTATTAAGGAAAATATTTGTAAGCCTACCAGAATGGTAAACAGTTAATTAATATCTTCGTTAAGAATCGAATCGTTGGTTGCGAAAAATTATATTAGTCGTGTTTGGTGACCAGATCTGAATAAAAAGGTATAATGAACACCAAACTTCCTCGTCATCATCTTCTTAGTTTGTGATGCACCCTATAATATGGCATTGATGGTGATGGAACTGACTGAGGAAGAGTAATGTGTGTACAAATGAAATCCCTGAGGTATATGTGTAGCAAAACCATATATAATTGTAAGATATCTAGAAAGAAGAGTAAGTGTAATGATTAAGATTAAGGAGATTAGAGAGGAATCTGAGAGAGGGGATTGTAACCGTTTGAAAATGAGGAAGAATTGTTGCGCGTTCACATTTGATCTATTCTAAGGCCGATTCTGTATAGAATAGAACGAAAGTTGAAGTCGATTCAACATTGGGATTCTATTTCTATCGGGCGCTCTATGGCATAAAAGTCCTGTTCACACTGATCTATTTTATAAAGGTCATAGAATAGATTAGGTGGGAACGCGCCACTAGTTAGGGTGGAATGTGGGAATTTTTGTATAATTTAATTTCCTCAGGGTCCTTGACATCTTTGAGGATGCTGTGTGGAGGGTATTTTAGGTAAAGAAATAGAAAAAGTACTGGGAAGGAATCTGGGGGTGTGGATGTGTGCAGGAGTAACGGACTTATGAATCCATCCCGCTGCAGTGAAAAGTGATGTGTCGAGAGAGAGTTCGGATGGAGAGCTCAAAAGGTCTTCCTCAAACATCCGATCTGACCCACCATGCATTAGGTGGGAATAGGCATCTGCCGCCCAGACCTAGACAAACCTCGCTCAATGTTTCCGGGCACCCCTGCTAAGTCACCAAATGTAGCGAACCATTTGTTTGGGGTGACTGACGGCATAATAATTGGTTACCGGACGGCGGTACCCATACCCGCCTCCTAAATTGAGAAAGAAACAACTTTTATTCAAAATATAAACATCTTTCACCTCGTTTCCACCTTGATTCACACATTGTTGGAATAATGCAATTTCCTCAACACTGTGCCACGTAGCATTTCACAGAAGGGCGAACTGCCTCGTCTGATTCCCTTTGTATATTATTATAATAGAATAATGGATGTCACACCAATAAATGTTACCAACACATCGGAATACGAAGATTTATTGTTAGGGAGGATATATCGGTTTATTTATCACAACAATATTATCACTAGTAAAATATCAGAAACGACTTTTTATTCTTCCTAAAACTCGATGATTTGGTAAGACGCTCAATGGTAGGTAAGCACTTAAGTTATATACATAAAATAAAGAATAACATTAAAAGTGCCCAAGCGCCTAACATAGTAGATCTTCATCCAATTTGAATTTCGTAAACACAGTTTTGTATTGGACATTAAGCTACGATTAGGCAAATATTTGGATCACAAAACACACACACACAAGGTTTCCCTTTTCTTGTGTTATTTTTTATTACATGGTTATATAATATGACAGAGTTTAGGATGCAGGTGAGCTTTAGTTTGATGTTACGTCTATTTTGATCACTGCCTGTATCCTGTACCAAAAGTCCTATCCTGTACCATCTACCTTTTATTTTCACTAAAAAAATCATTATCGGGGTGTCACGGGACGTGAGTACCTGACTTAATCAGTGATTCTTGACATAATATAGAGTAACTCATTAATAATAATAATCATAATAATACTACTTGGATGACTTGTATAGTGCCGTTTTTGTGCAAAAACACCTCAAGGGCGCTGTACAAACTTATAATACATTTCTACAGTGATCTATGTTATTACTTAACTATTTATGGAGAAAATATACAGTACAATACTTACCTGGTAAGTCACTTGAGATTAACACTTAATTAAGATTTTCTAATTGTTTATTGGCGAAATTTAGATGCAAGATTTAGGACTCAATTGAAAAATTGAATATAACTGGACTTTCTCTTAGAAATGGTATATTTAATTTAGGGTACGACAGCTTAAAAAGGTAAGTTTTTAATTTAAAATTAAACAGTAACTTTGTAAACATCACTTATGGGTAAATACTTAATGCCGACCGGGTTTCGCTACAACCGTAGCCTCATCAGGGCAGTATAATACTAAAAATCTAAATATTAAATTTACATGTGTAGATATCACGGTAGGTGGACAGTCTGAGCTACAGTGGAAGAGGTAGGGATAAGTGGGAGATTGGGAGGCGAGTGTTCTTTGTCAATAGGGAACAATCTGAGTATAGGGCTTTTATTTAGGTTTATTTGGTTGTTGATGACTTTGCTATTGACGTTTATGGCTTTCCTTAACTCTAACGCTTCTAAGTTATCCAACCTAAGACCTATTCCGTTTTTATGTAATAGGCTGACGCCAGTATTTTTGTCGAACGTATGGTTGGTTGCTATGAGGTGATTTGCAAATTCGGAAATTCTTAAGTTTTTAGTTTAGACCTGAATTTTGTTTGACTTGTTATGGATCTTAGTTCCGGAAGGAGTTTATTTCAAGCCTTCGGCCCAGATACTCCGAAAGCGCGATCACCAAACTTAGTATTTGGCTTGCGCTTAGGTTTTATCAGTCATTATTACAGATCAGGTTATTTGGCATAAAGTGTAATTGAGAGGAACTATCACAAAACTACTCTATACATGGAGAAAAAATAGTTTTTTTACATTACCTCATTCAAGAAGCCCTTAGGAAAATAATTTCCCTTAGGGCCTATGTCATCGTTTGGGATGCTTTGAGGAGTTTTTTTAAGGAAAGGAGGGACAGTTTTGGGAAGGTAAAAGTTATGAGGGTTGTAACGGATATATGAGCGTATCCCTCCCACTGCAGTGCAAGGGTATGGGGCGATAGACTAGTAGAGAGGTCACGAGGTCTTCCTAAACCAGTCTCTACCGATCTGGCACGTCACGCAGCTAGTGGACTGGCGCATCCTGAACACATCTCACCTGATGAACCCGGGCACCCCTACTTAATCACCTAACATAGTTAACCACTTGGGGTGACCTATGGCAGAGTTGTTAGTTATTTATTTATTATTCATTAACGCTCTATCGTGCTTTTACAGAGGAAATTGACAATTTATGTATGTAAGTGTAACATAATACATGGAAAATAGCATAACTATATCCAAAAAAATCAAATGCTAATACTAAAATCAAATCCAAATAATAACACCTAATATTTTATCCAATAAATGGTTCCCAGGGCAGCGGTACCCAAACCCGCCTACTAAATTGAAATTTTTTAATTTATTCAAAACCTCTTCAAATTATTGATGATCTGGTTAAAAACGGGATTGCAGGCCGTTTCCCTATAAACTTTTAGTAAATTCGTAATAATATCGGAACCTGTGTTCATGCACCTGCGTTTGTCTTGATAATATATAATGACGAAATTTGAAATTTTTAGAATTTTTATGAACACGTGTTCCGACATGAGTATTTTACTAAAAGTTTACCATGAAACCCCAATTCCGTATCCGAGGGGATTCTTAGTAATTTTTTTAAGTAATTTTTCTCCGTGTATAATTTTACCGTTATTATGAATTATTTTTTAACTTTGTATTGACCATTTTTGATTCCATGTATATAAATTGAAGTTTTTTATAAAATAAATTCTGAGATGCCAAACTTAAGTTAATGGAAGGGAGATATTAAATTCTAACTTTGATATAAAAAAGAAGAGTCTAAAGTTTTAGGAGTTTGTTCAGTCAATAAGATTAAGAAAATACATTATCTTTCAGTAATTCAATAAGAACTTTCTTAACTTTGAAATTTTTCTACGAATTCTATGTGTTAAGAAGGGTGTTTATTTAAATTATTCAAGTCCGAGAGGATCTGAGGGGACAAATAATTTCGCCACAAAACTCTCCGTGAATTCTGGACCAAAAAGGAAATATACATAAATTTCTGCCAAAAATATCGCTATCTACCTACAGAAATATAGAACTCAATTCAACTTTGATCCTTGCATCAAAGGATCTACTTTGAATAGAAAAATTCAAAAATATCCGATTGATATGAAGTAGTTATGGATTGGTAATTGGGATTATCATCGAAGTATATAGAAAATAGAAGTGTAAAAGTTTCTACAATTATGTTTTGGACTTGCTATGCATTGTGATATTTATTTAGTTACCTTTATATAAATTATTTTCACTCACAATTTTTTTTTTTAAATTTCCTTTGTTATTTATTTGTACAATTAAATTACCAATTTAATAAAAATGGTGTTTGTTTAAATGATGTTACGGAATAAGAAGAGAAACTTATAATAACTGAGCTATTTAAAAAAATAACAGCCCAACCATTTGGAACCAGTGAGACTCTGGGTTCCCTAATTGGAGTATGTTGTGAGGCGGAAGGTAATGGAGAGGGGAAGGAGATGGGGAAAAGGAATGTGCGTTCCAATTCTGAATGGTGGTATTACATCAAAGCGATACTGAGAGTAAACTCCACTCTGGAACGTACCGCAAATATACTATATATTATTTGAAATGGGTAAATTGGGAAATAACACACCACATTCTTCGAATGAAATTTGCTTGCGCACGTCAGAATTTGAATCCGTGTATTCGGATTGCAAGTCGAGAGCCTTACCTCGTGACCATGGAGGACGTCAGAATGTGTTAGCAAGGTGAGCTAGAAAGTGACAAACATTATTTTTTGACCCTCATTATTATTAAAATTCGTGTGTAGTAACCGAAAACTAAAGTTGAACCATATTACAATGGAATTTAGTATTTAGATTTTTTTATATTTTGTGTGTGCCTATCATTAATTTCAGGAGTTCAGTCGTAGACAGGACCATGAAAAATAAGAACAGTGACCAAACAGAACAATTTTGAATAGAGACACCCCTAAAAATTTAACCTTACGTAGTTAAACCAGATGGTTTTTTTTATCACTTTTCAAAAGAGTTCTTATTTTTCCGGTTACCATCGTGTACAGAGGTACAGAGACAATAAAATATATTTATACGATTTCAATTCTAATTGTATCAACCTTCTTTTTCAAAATCGACAAAAACAAAGATATTTAAATAATGTTTTTTTAAAGCCAGTAACTTGTATATAACCGATAGCGACAGTTCTAGGATAATAATTTTTCTTCTCCACAAATATAATACAAATTATTTATGAGCACTAACCAACATCTCTTAGTATTATTAAAGTTAATTGCTATTGAAAACGACTTGTTTTATAGTTTACACCCAGGAGAAATATGTTTACACATTACAAAGTCGGTAAATCGCATCGTTTAAATTTTTTCACTTTTAAGTTCGAGTATAAAATATACCCACTTCAGGAATTTGATACGACAATAAATCAACATCTCTAGCAATTAATAAAATTAGTATTTAGGCATTTTGTTGTGCACATCTTTTAATGTTATATTTTTTTCAATTAGCACAAGTGTCTTAAAGAAAAAAAAACAATCACTTAGCTAAAATGATATATTTCACAGATATCAAAAAAGGAACAAGGGGAAATAAAATTTATCATCTTGAGATTTAACGACTTGTGGATGACGAATTGTATAAAGGATTCAAAATATGCCCTTTTGCTTTGATAGCATAAATGTTTCAAATTTTATAGACTAATGATAAAAAATACTTATGGTTTTAGGGTGTTCCTAATCTCTGAAAGACATTATCTTAAGGCCAATTTTAAAGAGTATTTCAATATCAGGTGGTCCACGAAAAATCATAGCAAAATAAATTTTATTGACTGAGCTTAGCAAAGTTCTGTTTTAACTCAATCGTTTGGCATTTTCTTTGTATTTTTACTTGTTTGTGTGTACTGTTTCCGGTTCAAGATGGTGACTGTGTTGGATACTACTTTTTATCCCGCCAGAAGATTAAGGTTCTGTCCCGCGGTAGGTTCCTAACTACGGTTTCCATATTTAAAAAAAGCTAAAGATCTGGAGGCATTGGGATCTACTCCAAGACTTACAGGGGTTTGATGTTAACAAAGCTAGCCTGATGCCTGATATCAGTCCTGGTTTTGCAGAGATGCGCTACATAAATAGCTCCAATTTTAGTTTTTTTAACAAAGTTTTGCTTATTAAAAAGTTTTACTCTGTACCGTTTCGTTGGAAAAAAGCGATCATATTTCAAAGAAGGGTGACTGCTCTAACCCGGCCAAATACCGTCCCATAGCGATTACATCTGTTACATCAAAGGTGATGGAATGTGTAGATCAACGCAAACCGCTCACATACCTCGAAAAGAACAAAGGTGAACCGCTCGTGCGGTGATCTTCTCGCGTATGTGACGCATGTTTGGGGGCGGTGTCCGAAACGTTATCAGCACACTGCATTCTTACTGACTTCCCGAATTCTTGTGTGTGTGTGGATTATCTACTTTTTAAGGGAGAGGTCAATTCAGAAGATTGCTGATGGTTTCACCTCTTCCTCCATTCAATAAATGCTAGCACAGGGATCGTTTCTGTCTCCGACTTCGTTTTTGTTGCACATCAATGACCTTTTGTCGTGTGCATTAATTCACAGTAGTTCCGCGGATGACTGTATAGTCCATGATAGCTTTTTGTTTGACTGGCCACCGAATTTTACGCAAACTCCAACAACTCGTAAGGCTTTGAAGCAGAGAATGGACGGTTACCTCGACGGTTACCTTGGGGTAAGAATAACCTTTAGTGTTTCGTAATAACCTTTGTTAAAATTTTGTGTTTCAAATACCCAATCATACTTGATTACGTCTAAACGGGATCAAAATAACAATATAGCCTCCTTCAATGGAAACAATCTTCACAACATGCCATCTATTGATATGCTTGCTAGGGCCTGCACATACTTTAAAAGTACAAAACTTTTGAATTTTGGCAGCCACAAAACAAAAAAGCCTACCTTACGACCACAAAATCAGTCAATATGTCAACATTTAAAATACGGTTATTTTTGGTAGAGTCGAGATAGCAAAAATAAACACTTTTTATTTTTTGTATTTATTTGTGTTTTAAAGGTACATACGATTACTCATTTATGGTACACACTGAATGGTGTTCCTTGAAAAGGTTTTCCACAAATTATTCACATTTCGATTTTCAAACATCCCTTGCCTTTAAAACCTTTATGCTTTTTTACCAACCCACACTTGGCACTGGCAATAAAATGTTGGGTCCCTTTAAGGCATCTATATAAAATGTACTAGCTAAAAGATGCAACACTTCCATAATCATTTTAAATAAATCATTAGACAAGAGTGACTCGAAGTTTTTTATTATTAACAGTATACATAATAAAAAAATGTTTTACATACAAACATTATCTCCACACAGGAAGCTTATACTATTATTTAGGGAAGTGTCGATAGTAATAAAAAAATGGAATTATTTAACTTAGGTTTTGAAATTAACATTGGCTTTGTGTCGGTAAACACTCTTCCGTAAAAAAATCTTGGGCACAGGTTTAGGTGTCTCCCGGCTAAACACCGGTGGCAAATATATTAAAAAAATAAGGGGAAGGTGGCGGGCGAGCACGCGGGCTTTCGGTGTGGCTTTGATTATCACATTAATCTAGTTTTATTCCGATATTGATGAAATTTTGCAAACTTGACCTTCAATAATAATAATCAAAAATATAATTTGGAAATAAAATCCCAAAAAACACAGCAGCTCCTTTTCCCACCCTTCAAAGCAGAAATTTGATACTTGGATTTGTGCACACTTCACGTTCAAAGTAAGAGAAACATTATTGTACGAACACAAAGGACGCGGGTTTCTGCTTTCTGATTAGTCGGCGCGTAGGTGGCCGACTTGCGCAGAAGCGCCAACGAGAATGTTTGTATGTAAACGTATGAAACCGCACATAGTGAAGGCAGATTCAGATTTGTGTACGCCCGTGTCGGCGCCAATAAGCTTTACCGGATTGAATTCTTAATTTCTACTCGCCGGTGACGCTGGTTAGTGGTGCTTATTTTATTGAGCAGGAAGATAGTGTCAATATGAGCGACCTGTAAATTGCCGCTGTTCTCAACACATTGCTAGTCTGGGATAAAAGAAACACTCTACACACTGTACATAAGTTTTATTTCTTAATTTCAAGAAAGTATTCTCCATAAGTAAAAAAATCTTCGTCTGACGAGCTCGACATTTTTTTTAAACTGACAGCTGCTGTCAGGCTACCGCACAGGTGGCGCAGATTTTACCCGCGTTGTTTGTGTCCACAAGTCGGCGCCAACTGCCGCCGACGAACTTAGGCAATGAGCACCGATAATCTGAAAGCCGAAACACGCGTCCTTTGTGTTCGTACACTTACTGTTTACATCTGATTTCAAAATACTCTGCGTGAAGCCCGAACAACGTCGAGGTTTTCAGTTGGTAGGTAATATTCTTTGAAAAACTTTTAAGATAGTGACAGATTACGCTATAAGTTCAAAGCGTTTTATTTAACTCTATTTTGCTTGCCATAATCTATATCTCTCCTGCCTTTGGCAGGTCAGAGGGTCAGAAATTAATATCTATCAATTAATTCGCCGTTATTACGCGGCTGTCATCTGTCAAAGTGACAGATTCCACGATATGCCACGCCCAAATTACACGCCTTAATTAAAACAACGATAATACTGGCACAAAATTGGCAGTTTAAATTTCCAAGATCCAAAAAATCTTTTTTCTATTACTGGCGAGTGTGATAAAACCACCTTACAAAAAATAACAAAGTAAACCTCTTGTTTTTTGTTACACACTGTAGTTTGTACAAACCATAATATTTAATAGTTATATTGGATCTTCCAACTTCACCCCGTTGTTTTCTTTGTCAAAGGTTCTAGTATAGTACACCTTGTAACTGAACCGGAACATTTAGAGGAAATCAATAACAAAAAGGACACACATTTTACCTGAGTTTACCTACATTTTTCACTAAGGGGTCTATTATGGGTCGGGTTATGTTGTGGACCGTTGAATTTTCAGGAAAAGATTTTTTATGGCAAAGAAAATTATTTTTGAGGTAATGTTTTTTTTAACAGATTGTGAAAAATACTGTTAGACATAATTGGAATATAAAAAAAACAACACATAATATTAAGCGTAAGGCTCCACTTGTGGTTAGACATCTAGTACTATTTTATGGGATGTTTTAGACTTTTGTTTTCAAAAAAACCTCTTTGAACTGGTTAAATTTTTTTTTGTTATTTGTTTTTGGGGTGTTATGCCGTGTTTCGCTAACTCCTTCTTTAGCCAACGTTTCGGACAGCATTGCAGTGTCCATCATCAGTGTCCAACCTCATACATAAGCTCACATTTCACCACGACCTCAAATAACACATCTGCCCTGATGATGGACACTGCAATGCTGTCCAAAACGTTGGCTAAAAAAGGAGTTAGCGAAACACGGCATAACACCCCAAAAACAAATAACAAAAATACTTTTGGCCGTGAAAATCTTAAATCATATTTGGTTAAAATTTGTTTAATTGTAATTTGTAACATAAATGTGTTCCCTAAAATTGAATAAATAATAAAATTATCTGCTATGTAAAATGGAAAAGAGGTTGAATACAAAGGTTTAAATAAGGTCTTTACCGTTAGAAAGACAAAAATGTAGTAAAGAAAAGCTCTAAAATTATATGATGACGTTCCAAATAAAATTTATAATACCCCAGAAAACAAGTTTATAAATAAATATGGCAGAGTAAACATAAAGATCAGAAAACCAACAAACACGAAGATGAGTAAATCAACTGTCATAGTCAACAAACATCAATAAGAGAAAATCAACAATCATAGTCAATAAACATGAAAATGAGGAAATCAACAAAAATGAAGAAGAGGAAATCAACAAAATTGAAGAAGAGGAAATCAACAATCATTGTGAACAAATATGAAGATGAGCAAATCGACAATCATAGTCAACAAACATAAAGATGAGGAAATCAACAAACATAGTCAACGAACATAAATATGAAGAAACCAACATAAATGAAGATGATGAAATTATGATGTTACTCCAACATAACTACCTACAGTCCGCCTCGGAACAGAAATCCCTAGCGAGGAGGACTGTAAACAAACTAATAAATTTTGTGTTTAGAATGTAATTAATAAAAAATAAAAATGATATAAAAAGAATTCCTCCACACAGCTCCCCCAAAAGATGACATTGACCTATTATCTTGAGTTGACCTATTATTGACCTCCTATGTGGAGTTGATATTATAATCTATTAGAATGGAGTCACTATTGTATTTTTAACCTCTACTGTGCTTTGATTCGATTCAATTACGATTCATTCCTACTAAAATAATTTCATTTCAATAAGAAATACATTCCGCCTTGTTTTTACTTATTTTGTTCAATTATTTCATTCTTGATTTTAAACCAATTCGATATAAAAAAAATATTATTTCTACCTCGTTTTCCCACTGTTGGCTCTCAATTAATACTGGACTACCCAATATTCCTTTGTTCTCAAACCTTACCTTTGTGTTGTTTCCACTGTTTGCTTTGGCGTTTAGCAAAGGAAGTGCAGTAATTAAATTTAATTCCACTGCATTACGGAGCGGGCAGCCTCACGGAACGCCACTGCCCTGGGTTATTCGATAATAATCGTAAACTAAGACCGTACTGAGATATTTCTAAGAAGTTGGAATTTTAGTGAGTTTTAGTATGGTTTGGAGTTAAAAAACACATTGTATTATATGAATCTATAGTAAATATATTAAAAGAGGTTCTAAAAACGTTCACCGCCATCAATTATTCACCGCAAACAATTAAAAAAATAATCTGTCTGAAGGATTGTTAGCATTAAATTAAAAGTAACAATCTTTAAATCTTTCTTCAAAATTTTTTGTGAAAAACATGGAATCCGATAACATTTTACAAAAAACACATCATCAAAATATTACATTAATAATATCAGTCAAGAATCTTGGACCTAACCTAACCTATCTTACCTTGTAGAACTGTTAAGTATTTAATCCATTTCCTTTTGACCCCTCCAGCGTTTGAGGGTCATATATGATCGACCATCCATATTTTATAAAAGTATTTTTATCTTTTTTTCCATCATGCAAAAATGCATAATTTTTTGAAGTTATAAAGAAAAATAACAATTCTTTCCAGTTTGCCTCAAATATACTGGAATCCATCAATAAAATCCTAAAAATAGCCAAAATGAATAATTCACATTTCACGCCGCTATCGTAACAATCGGTTTAACTTTAAAAATTATATTTTTTATTATATGAACAAGATAAAAGTGAAGGTACAGTTTTCTTACAAATTTCCTAAACAAAACGAATGTATTTTTGAAATATCGAGTTCTCTATGATTGGAGTAAAAAATTAAATACATATGTAGTTACCGTTTTTGAAAAAAATTATCACGTTTGAAATTAAAATGTTATTATTTAGAAACAGTCATGTTTATTTTAAATGCATAAACCTAAAAGATAATTTTATCAAATTTCTAAAACAGGGTTTGTTTTTACGGAAAATTAGAAAATAAGGTGTTTATAGCGTAGGTATTTGAAATACACAGAAAACATTGCAAACTGAACAAATGTGATAAATGTACTGAAGGGTTAATAAATTTCACTGAGTTATTTCAGTAAAATAACACACTCCGCCCCATGCAACTTATATAAAGTCTTACAAAAAAATTAACGGACTTTTTAAATTCTAACTTTTAGTCGTGGTGTATTTTTTTACGGAGCATACACGAAAAAAATACTGATATTGAGTATTGCTAATTTATTAAGAAATTATTTTCGTAAATATATAATTGATATGTTTCTTAATAAACTTTTAGTAAAATACGAATGTATTATCACGATGTTGGAACACGTGATCAAAAAATTCTAATATTTTCGCATTTCGTCATTGTATTTTATCAAGGCAATTCCGATATATAAGGAATCAAATAAAAAAAATTTAGGAAACGGCCTGCAATCCCGTTTTTAACCGGATTACCAATAATTTGATGTGATGACAATATAAGCGATTCCCAACCGAAATCATATGAATGTATTAATAAGTTAGCACTACTCAATTTTCTCTGTGTAAGAATCTAATGATTTCCTAAAAACACACAGCAGTAGTGAACATTTCAGTATTTTATAATATCTTTCTTACCAAATATTAAAAAAAATTCAGCGTAAATAAAAAAATAAAAAAAATCGTTAATCTGTAATCTCGATAAAAAAAAATCTAAATTTTTTATGTAAAGAAAAATTGATGGAATCTGGTACGTAATTCACCAAAAGACTTCTTGGATATTATCCACGTTCAAACTCCGAGATTTATGCCTTTTAAAGAGAGGCAACATCATTTTTGTATAGACTTTCTCTGCTTCTCCCCTCTACTTTATGGTAGCTTTGTCGGTTTTAGATTCAATCGTCTGGAAACAGGCAAGGTAAGGGCGAAGGGGGTGGAATGGGCGAAAAGGGGTCGGAAGAAGGGGGTGGGAACGGTGATCGTGTTTTTCTTCCATTACACCCAAAACCCCTACAATCCCTGGAAACGAATTTGTAACGCAAAACTCCTTCAAAATGTAATAACATTAAAAGCATGGTAATTTGTTAGAAGAGAAAATATTATTTTTATAATTTAGTTAACTTTTTTTTAAAACAAAAGCTGGCCTTGTTATGATGAAAGAAAATCATTGAGTCATTTTTAAACGATTTTGAGGATTTTAAACACAACCGTGTAAGTTTATAAGGGTTATTTTTCAATTATTTCTAAAACCTACCGAGAAATTAATAAAAAAATGCCTAATGTACCCATATTAAAGTAATAAATTATATATTTCATCATGTGATGGCAGAATAAACAGTTTTTTTCCTGCTTATAGATAATGTCACTTTAATTTTTCTTGTTTATTTCATACAAACATTATTTCTTATTTTTTAAAAGAATTCCCCTCTTTTACTTATTTAAGAAAATTTATCAAATCTAAGTAGTCTAATCAAAAGGTATATTATAGTGTTAAAATGACTTGACAATATCCTTGGTCGAGGGCCACGATTCTGGAGTTCTCGTGTTCAAATCCGGGCGTGTCCAAGAATATTTTATTTTAATAATTTGTTATGAAAATAATGTGTGGTATACTTGTGACACGTTCCAGAGTAGAAGCTACTCTCAGTATAGCACTGTTGAAAAACCACCATTCAAATTTGAAATGTTGCTAGAAATAGCTTTATCCGTGATTGGTGAACAGATCTGAATAACCAGGCACTTCCTTTATCTTACTCATCTGCTTCTCCTCCCAACTACTTTAATCCTTAAAATATTATATATACACACCAATAGTTAAGGGTTCAATAGTCTCTCTGGCTCCAGACTGTTGGGTGCTTTTGGGACTCTTGTGCGGTATTTACCACATGAAAAAACAACTTTAGTTGAGGTGTTTCAAACTCCAAACACAAGTGGTGACCATCATATCGATGATCAGCAAAATTTTAATTTTTTTTAAATTTGTAATGTCCCTGTTAAACACTGACTCTTGGTCCGTTTCAGCTTTTGATCGAAATTAGCTGTCAAGCATAACGGTTATGTTATTATACTTTTTTCATCCAAATAACTTTTACCAAAAGTATTATAGTGCATAAAACCGTTCAAGTTCTACACCATACAATATAAAAACTCCAGTCGATATGTCTATAATAACTGTAAGAAATTATTGAAAGCAATAATTATTCACCTGAAATAACCATACAAATTTTCTCTTTGACCAATCAGAAGGCTCGGGTTCAATTCCCGTCGGCTGCATTTATTCTTTTTGTATGGGTAATTCAAGTGAAAAAATAATTGCTCATAGTAATTTGTTATCCTTTGTGATATACATATAAAAACTTGTCTCATAAACATTAGTTTATCATTAAAAAAATGTTTAAAAATTATCATGGATGAGTACGAATTAACACTCGCAGGTCACAGGTGTTTAGGAAGGATATAAAGGAGCGTAGATTCTAGCTTTTTAAACCCCAGAGTAATGCTTTACCCACATTTAACCTTCAAAATAATGACCATAGTGGGGAATTTCAACAGTATTTTGAGAAGATCGAATTTCAGATTTATAAATAGAATACCAATTATTTTCATTCTACAGATCTTTAAAACAGTGCGTTCTTATTTTCACTTTCTGCCACCGCGTTTTTGCTTTAAATTGCTTTTATATAATCTGGTGAGAGAATTTACGCAATGAAAATTAAAATGGCAATTTTATTTTATTGATTTTATTCCCAGCTGTGCTTTTGCATAGATTAACAAAACAGAATATACCTAATGAGCTACAGAAAATAACGTAAAAAAATTGAAGCATGCATGGAGAAAAATAAAAATATTAAGAATCTCTTCAAATTATCAAATGTTAAATTCGTTCGTTAAGGCCTACAAACCCACTTTTAATCGAATTACCAATAATTTGAAGAGATTCTTTATAAATTAGCAATACTCTTTTTCTCCATGTGGAGTAATGTAAACTAAATATGAAAAAGTATTTTTAAAACATGTAACAGTAATGTAAAATAAAAGCGAAACTAAAACAATACTATAAGACAAATCATTACAGCTACATTACCAACTTTACAAATAATATTTAGATAACATTCGATTACTTACCGATTTCTTGAGAACATCTCGAAGTCTAGACCTTCGAAACCTAACTGGCTATGTTTTGTAATATTATATAATACACCCCTAATTAAATAAATAAGTTAATTAAATTATTTTCTCAACTTCACCGATAATTCATCGAAATTGATGAATATAATTGACTTTTCTAAAGTTGTCATTAATACCGTGAAATTTCGTACTAATTGGGGATAATGATTTTTTAGGTATTGGTGGTAATAAGTTCCCGTAAGGTGAACTGTATTTTGAGTGATCATTTGTCTGCTGTAGAGTAGTTCTACGTCTTTGGAAGGCGGCAAATGATATTCGGAATCCAGACACGACTTTTTATGAGCAATAATTATTAGCATACAAATTGAAAAAATCTCCCGAGATAAAATAAATGCCGCCGACGAAAATTGAACCAAAAGCCTTCCGATTTCCGGTCAGCTGCTTTACCAATTAAGCTACGTCGGTTTAATCAAAACTCGCCAAATATTTCAATAAACCTTAACTTTATTCTTGTAGCAAAGGCTTTGTTAGTGCTGAATCTCCCACTAGATCTGCCGGGTATCTAAAAACACTGAGTTTTATTTACAACGGCAAAGATGGGATCGAGACGTATTATATCTTAATTTATTGGTGAAATATTTTTGGCTCGTCAAATATTATTATTATTAAAGACATTTTTTCTTGGAAGATTTTTTTCAATGTGCTTGGGTTTAGCATTCTAATAATTGTTGCATTTAATATTATGTTGTTATCTATTGTACTATGCATACGAACCTTGTTTTATAAACATCAGATACACATAATTTAATTATACCCTTAGTAAAATGTTGTTATGTATTAAAACTCCAGCCATCATAATATTATATTTCATCACCATATCAAAATCACTTAAAAGCCTATTTTAATAATTTTTCATCCTGAAATTCACTGACTTACTTTAAGCTAAAACTTTTTTCTAAACGTTCAAATATATTATATTCCACTCTATTCGAGCTTCATTGTACAGATGTTACAAACGAGAAACCGTTGAAATGCTTTTCGATTTCGAAAATCGGCTCAATTTTTTAGGCTAAAGAATAAATGTTGGCAAAACGTGTATATTTTTATGTGAATAAAAGTGGTTTACAGATTCCTTCCAGTTACGTGAAAGGAAATCTAATCATCGGATTTGTTAAAAGATTTTATAAACGAACTCAATTCATATGTTTATAAAGCTACAAATGAATTCATTTTTCAAACACTACGCATTTTATTCATTAAAAATTATGATTTATTTTCTCTACCAAAATGTCTATTTTTGACATAATGTCTATTGTCTATTGTTGACATTTGTAAAAACCACTATTTAATCAAAAAGGTTCGACATGTTTCTAAACCAATGGATTCTTAATCGAGATACAAGTGTAATGAAAGTTAACAAATTTAAGAGTAGTCAAACAAGTATAGATAGCAATATTACAAGAAGAATAATTATAAAAAAAAAAACAATCTTATAAAATATTGCATTAATGTATACACAAATTCTTTTATTCATTTAAATTAATCACCACTCATTGTAATATTTTTGTCCATAGGTACTTTTTGGTCAATACTTATTTGTCTATTCTTATATTTATTAATTTTCATAACACGTTTATCCTTACGAAAAAAACATTGGTTTTGAAAAACGTTGATTCTTTTTGATTAAATAGTGCTTTATCGGAAGTCCTTTATTTTATTTTAATCAAAAATACAGCACAAATTAAATTTGCAATTATGAACACAGAATTATTTTCGATTTTATTTGCCGGTTTAAAATGTATCTCTTTTTGTAATGTTGCGTATTTGAAACATATAATTTTGGTACCGAAATACCAATGTAAAATTGTACCTGAGTATTGTAAGTTCCTCCCGTCTTACAATGAGTTTTGAAACTCATCGGGATTGCTCCAGAAGAAAAAAAAAGTTGAATCTCCCTAAATTCCTATATTTTATTTTGTTCCATGCTCCTGGCAGGACAGTTAGAAGACAGTACCAGCGATATTATTGTAACAATTCTTCTTTAACGTCGCAATAGTATACGCCAATGGGATATATCCGAAATTTGGGAAACATATAAATTTTAGACATATTTAGTTCAATAAAATTGCATTATAATTTGACTTTGATACGTTTTTTGGCTTCAAATAGAGCTGATTAATAACATGAAATTATTTAACTCTGGACTAGCAAAATAAAGAAAATTTATAAAAAGTCTGATAAAAATCAAAGTCTAAAAAAAAAAGTCAAAAAAATGAATCTTTCCTTTTTTTCGTTAATGTATAAGAACATATTATATAATATATATGTATATACATAAACGTCTTTTTTTTTAATTAGTTACTTTTTTAAATAATTAGGTACATTTTTGTATGGCACATGAAAAAAAAAAACAGATCATTGAAGTCCTCCTCACTAGGAGATCCTTTGCTGAGGGGGACTATATATTTCAGTATACGTTTTCAGCGACGAAGATGGTATATATATTTTTTTTTGTATTAGGCAATTCACCCTAAAGGATGATGTTTTTAATATATTAGCTAGTTCTTCTTCCGATATTTCGCTAAGCCAAGATTTGATGTCCTTAATGTAGTTATTTTTCGTTTTCCTTTGTTTGATGTTGAGAGGTTATTTAACGTGTAAAAATAAACATATATAATATTATAGACATGTTGAACTCCTTTATGCAAATTCTACTATAATGTAACAAAAAAGAAGCATGAAAAGTATTTATTGCATCTACAATATTTATTATACGTATTTATTTATATTATATTTCCACATTCTGTACAATTTCGTGTTGTATTATATCTGTAAAAGCCCTACGGGCGTTCAATCTCTGAATAGTATAAAACAAAATCACTATCCGCGTATGTCTGTGCGCTTAGTTTTTCTAAACTATGCAACGGAGTTTGATAGGGTTTTCACTATCATTTGGAAATTTTCTTACGGAAGGTTTATATATATATAAAAGATGGATATTATTTTTTTTGAAAGTACAGAAAAGTCGAGCAACTCCAGGTAAATCACTTTGTTTAGTTAAGAAAATTGCTACAGCTAAGTTAAAAACTCATAAAGCTGTTTACATTCTTACAGGAGAAAGCACAACATAATTTAATTAAACCTGTACAGTTTTTGAGAATAAATATTCCACAACAAAGTCATGGGACCTTTACAATTTCCCAAACCGAGTTAAATAAAAATTCACACAACAATCGGGAGCTTTGGTGTGAGATCTGCGTCTGTTGCTTTTGGTCCAAAGTTTGGAGGTTCTGCTGCGCGGTCATTATTTAAACAGAAGGACACAAAGACACGGCTAACATCTCTCTTCAAGGCGAGAAAGCCTTTCATAGAATTTTCACAGGCCTACAGCGAGGAGACAAGTGTGCCAGAAGAAGGGTCTTCCCTTTCTAAGACTCTTGAAAAAATCTCTTTGGTACTTTTGGGAAGTTTGCGTTAAATCTTATTTTGAACGTTTTTGGCATGTTTCTCAATCTTGGGACCGTGAATCCTTGATATATATCTTTATTATAACTTTTATCTATTACACATTAAGTGAACTGTAAACCAATTAAAAAACGATAGTTAGGAACTCATTCAATTGGTTCTGAATATCACGGGAATAAGTGGAAAGAAGGAAACAGCCTACCTGAACTCCCATGAATCCGGGCAATACGGGCTCTCGATGCACTTGCACTGGGTGAATTTTCCTCCACAACGAGACGAACGAGAAACGAGTAAATTCTGGTATTTGCATGTGAACGACGACGACGAAATTAAAGTGGCACCTTCTTGTTGTACGACACGAATTCGACTGGTATTTGCGACAATTAGTGCAACATAAAATGTTCATAATGTCCAATGTGGGTAGGGCTGTTTTTTGGGAAGGAGATGGATAGTAGGAAAAATGGTAGGTAATGCAAAAAAACTGATTCAATACTAAACATTTGCTATAAGGAAAACAATTTCCCTCGGGGCCTATGTCATCTTTGGATATGCTATGTGGTGAGTCTTTTTAAGGAAATGAAGGATGGGACGTTCTGGCGGGGATAGGATATGAGGTGTCAGTATGCCCAGGAGGGATGTATGAATGCATCACTCTTACTGCGATACAAGGCGATGTGACGAGAGAGTCCGAATGAAGACGTAAGAAAGTGTCTTCCTCAACCGGCCCGCAGTTGGTTAGCAGATGCATCCGCCGTCAAGGACCTGGACCCGGGCACTCTTGCCATACACCAAACGTAGCGAACCACTTAGGGCAACCTATGGTGGAGATGTTGGTTATCCAAGAAATGGTCCCAGTTGCGACCGTTTCCTATTTTTTCTGCTTCTTTATGTCTTTCTTATTTTCATTGCGTGTTTTTGATATGGTCTCCTTTAATTATTAATAAAATCTGATTTCTGAGACATGAACGAAAAATTAATTAAAATTTTGAAAACAATATTAGTGATTTTTAAACGAAAATCTGAAACAGAAAAATCAGAAAAGGAAACGGTCACATCTGGGACTCTTTTTCTTTTCTTTTTCCTTTTCTGATTTTTCTGTTTCAGATTTTCGTTTAAAAATCACTAATATTGTCTTCAATATTTAAATATTACAATTTGAGGTTTTACTCAATAAAGTTATTCCGAAAAATAAAAAAGAAAAATAAATTATCGTTTGGATTTACTTTGTTGGTCTGGGCAACCTTTAACCTGAAGATAAGCTAAGATCTCAAACCAATTACGTTTAGATGCCATGAGCTTCCTCTAGTCGCTCCCGATAATGCAAACAAAATATTATAATTTCCTTTTTTTTCCTAAATCGGTAAATAAAGGACGTATTCAGCACTCATTACACATTAAATTAATAACGATTCAGTTATTACTTAAATAATTCAACATTACATTTTTAACAAAATCTCCACAGATGTAACTTCCTCAAACTTCTGGCAACACTTCCAGGTTACCTTTTTACAAAATTTCGTGGAAATACATTAATTTTCCTATTTCTGTCTTCCGGTTTTTTTTCGCAAGTTACAACTTCCCAACTTATTTTAGCAAGCGATTTCTTAGGTTATTTGGAATGTTATCTGGGCAAGATGCCCACGATACTTGATAAACCTACTCGATTCTGTTCAAAGGAGGGCTGTCCATCTGATTGACAATCCATTGCTATCTCTAATGCACAGACGAAATATGGACATGCTGAGTCAGTGCCACAGGTATTTTAATGGAGCCTGCTCTAAAGAGCTAACAATATTGATCCCTGGTGCACCGGTGCAACTCGACTCGAAATACAAATCAGGTGACAGGTCGTGCTGGGAGAATTAATGGTTACTCGACTGAGTGGCCAGTATCGACATGTTGAATATATTTTATATGTTTTAAAAATAACAAAAAAAGTCACCGGAGACATAAAAATGAATTGCACATCTTACTACAAATAATATCAGGAAACACTGGTTAAAGTAAGTCACGTACGTCTATTAAAATCTTTTATAATGAATACCTAAACACCAAATTTAAAAGAGCATCCTTTGAATATTTTTTTAGTTAATTAGAAATCTTTTCAGTTTGAGAAGCACCGTCAATCTTACACGAGATGAGTTTTGCGCAAGATCGGCAAAGTAGTGTCGTGACAATTTGAAGAATTCTGACTAACATTGGTGAGAGTAATTAATAAGGTTACAGGTACAAACAGGTACTTCAGTTCAATCCGAACACCACTCAGAAACCTGGAGATATTTTTCCGCTGAGGGGTTACTTCAGGACCGGCTTGAGCTTTTATAATAATCAAAACGTTGTCATCGCCTTTACAGTGGACGCTTCTAATTTTCTTTGTTAACTTGCAAGTAGATGACTTGAAAATAGTGAGGAAAAGGTTGTGCTCCTTTTAAATAAATAAGACAGCGAGAAATTAAAAAAATCGTAATCATTTTCATTTAATTTTTTTCCAGACCAACTGCTTCTCTGTTTACCGGAGCCAGCAAGGCTAAGGTATCCCCAATCGGGGTATGTTGTGAGGCTGAAGCGTATATTGAAAGGAACGAGATGGGGAAGAGGAAGGTGTGGAATTACCTAACTATTCAGATTTTGCCACCAAATACGTCTATAGCCGCAACATTTCAATTCTAAATGGTGGTCTTTGACCAGAGCAATACTGAGAGCATCTACCACTCCTTTTATATGAATTTTAACCATTTTTAAAAAATTTACTTTCGCTCGCTGGGATCGAAACCCGCGAGATCCGGATTCATAGCCGAGAACCAAACCCCTCAAAAACAGAGGCTGTCATATATTTAACGTGCACAGATAAAACAAAAAGAAATCTGCACGTATAGTTAAAGATTTTACTGAAGGTTTTTTTTTCTTGCTATCTTCTCTTATCGGAGGTTGACTTTTATTGGGGTATTTGGTTATCGTACCAGTAACTTAGATTTCGATCTCCCCTTTATACGACTTCCACCAATCTTCTCCAGGATTTTTAATCACAGTTGTAATATCAGATAATAACTTTAATATATTTATACTAGTAGTTCTGTCAACAGTAGACTTTGTGTAACGTTGATTACTCCGACATGACTGCTTGCAACAATTGGAACGCTTACGCGCTCTGGCGGAATAAAAAGGTACCATGTAACACGGCTACCATCTTGACGGGATTGACACGGAATACACAAATACTATTTTAGACAGTCGAAATTTAAACAGGACTTCACAACGCCCAGTTAACAATAATTAAAGATCTGTTATTGTTGTGTTTGATAGTGTCCAACGAGCAGTGATGATTAATTAAGAAGGCTGTTTTAGTATCTAATACATTAAAAATAAATAAATAATTATGTTTAAGGTCTGATAATCATGTATTGTTTCATAGTGCCTTCACACAAAGGAAGTATTGAATTCCGTAAGTCTAAACATAAAAATTAATATCGTTGATGATTTAGATATTTTTGGAAGGTATATTTTGAGTATCTCAAGTAATGTGATCCATTGTGGAAAAGATTTGATTTTCTCGAAGCACTCATAGCAACAAAACACATATTTTAGATGAAATTTGCATTTAATTCAACTGAGACAAATATCAATTTATTATTATTCAAGATTACTACGCAAAAGCGTCATATGAAAACAGGAAGAGAATCGGGGAGAAAATCATATGAATAGATAGTGAAAAAACGATGATATTTTATTTCGATTCGATCATATTTTCCGTCAATGTTTCCAGGAAATATTTTTCGCCTCGGTGGCTTTAGTGTCAATGTAAGATTGTTAAACTGTCAAGGAAACAGCGCGAATTACGAGACTTTGGGTTCAAATATTTTTATTCTAGATGTAGTGAAATTTTTTTTTTCAATAATTGCAAATTTGTTTATTTAAATGTTTATTTAAACTCTTTGTTTATGGTTCAAATAATCCATGATTTTAATTACCATGGTCACTAATAGATAGTTACTACCAGAGATTCAAAACTCTTTGTCATTCTAATACGAATCATAACTATTAACCAACATAATTTTGTTTTTGTTTTTTTTTTTTAACATAAATAGATAGTTCGATACCCTACAACTCATCCATAGCAATACCAACCACGAGAAGATTCATTATGAAATTTTATCAGCACTTATTTTTCAACTTCATAATATTATTTGAAGTACTCATCCACTTATCGCCATTCATTTTAAAATAAAGCCAATTCAATATCAAATTTTCTGAATAATTGTCTTTTACAGAATTGCTGACAGTATTTAAAACCAACTCCAAAAACTTCACATTTTAAAAAGACATAAAAACAGATCAAAAAATCCTCAGTTCACAATTATAAATAATGTCCTCTTCAGTTACTACACAATTCTATTTGAATTTTTCTTCTGTCAAATTATTGACAATATTAATATATCAACAAGTACCAATAAACATTAAATGTTTTATTTTTTTCCTTTTTTGTAACAGATAGAGAAAATGACAGCATCACTGGGATCGCTAAAAATTTAGTTTACAAATTATAATTTAATAGTAAGATGAATATGAAGTAATTATTATTCTATTAATTTAGTGTTTTTTTCTTAAAGAAACTATAATATATTATGTAGTGCTATTTTGTGAAGTTGTGTGGTTCCGGTTTCAGTCAGTGTATTTAGTGTCAGTATTTTTCTGATCTCCCTTAGTTTTGTATCCAGATTTAAATCTTATAATTTTCTTGTGATTTTTGATTAAGAGTGGGATTTTATTGTAGAGTTTACAACCAGAAGAAGTTTTTTTGAACAAAATTGTTAGCTACGCTAAATATTTTCACGACCCTAAGATCTAGTGTCTCTAATATACGTGTTATTTAAATTTTATTTTATGTTGTATTTAAGACTGAAAAGGATTATTGTTTTGGAATAGAGTTATTTAATTCATATGAAGGTTTTTCAAGATTTCGTCAGTTCTAGTACTTACAGGAACTTTCGGTATTATTTTCAATATGGATTTTTGTGTTTAAATTAGTGGATGTAGAATGCTGTCATTTTCACTGCCCCATCTGATAATACTGTATTCTAACGGTGGCAATAAGTTATTAATTTTCCAGCCAAAACAGTCATCCCAAAAAGTATATAGATGTTCTCTGTAGTTCCTCCGTCAGCAATGTGAAGTGGATTGCCAAATATCCCGCATTGTGATGAATACAGTGGTGGTAAGTTCCTCCCCTATTGTGATTCAGAGCAGCTCTCCGTGAAAGCCTCGCTCCCCCTCTCCCTCGCGGTGACAATGGGCCGCTTGAGTACTTCGAAAGAAATCATGACCGAGATGCGATTCAGTATATTTTTTATTTGATCTGATTATTCTTTTGTCTTTTTTTTTGTTTTTTCGTCATATTGTGGTGATAGTTTTCGATACCAACCGTTAGGTATGATTTAAGATTTTCACGGCCAAAAGTGTTATAGTGATTTGTTTTAGGGGTATTATTCCGTATTGAGCTACCTCCTTTTTTTTTTTTATGTGACACCTCACAAGAGTGTCCCTGCCTGTGCAGTGTACAGACAGGGGAACTATGTCACCACCCGGTTGGGCGGCGTTGTGAGTCGGAATAAGGTAGGGGCTGTAGGAAGGGATTTGTTAATGCGGGCCTTGAATAGGCTCGGATTATAGGAGGGAGGAAAAAAAGATGCCGGTAGCTCGTTCCACATACGAGCCGACTTACACAAAAACGAGTCGTAAAAACGGCCCGTTCTCATGAAGCCAACGTCAACCGTGAACGGGTGTTCAGTTTGTGTGTGTCGAGTTTCGCGCACGTGCACCGGTGCATCAGGAATCAATGCTGCTAGCTCCTTGGAGCAGGCTCCATTGAAATACCTGTAGAATAGACACAGCATGCCTACATTGCGTCTATGCATTAGAGAAGGCAATCGGTCTGTTAACAACGGATTGTCAGTCAGACGGATCGCTCTCCTTTGCACAGATTCAAGCAGGTTTATCAAGTATTTTGGGGCACCAGCCCAAAGGTGGCTCCCAAATTCAATAGTTGGGCGGACTTGAGACTTGTACAGGGTCAGCAGCTGGTCACTGTTGAAGAATCTCCTAGCCCTGTACAAGATGCCCAACTTTTTGGAGGCCTGATTTACTCGGGCTTCTATGGATCCCCGATACTTGAGCTGGTCTGATATAGTAATCCAAGCATTTCAATGGAGTCTTTATTGGGGAGAGTGCTCCCATCAAATTGCACCAGACAGTCAAGTCTTTATCAACATTAAAAATTACACATCTGCCCTGATGATGGACACTGCAATGCTGTCCGAAACGTTGGCTAAAGAAGGAGGTAGCGCAACACGGCATAATACCCCCAAAAAAATCACTATAAAATTCTGTGATTTATTTCTGTGTTGATTTAGGAATTTTAGATAGTCAGTAAATAAAGTTCTTTTTTCAACCACATTAATTCGTCCCCCTGTCTTTATGCATTAACGCCTTAAAAGTTATGTAGTAGAGTAGTCCAAAGCATCCCAGGCTTTGTGAGTTCAACCTCTGCAAGCTAAGTTCTCCACCACTACGAAAGCGATAATTTAAGTATTTGTTAATGATGGTAGTATAAAGAATAAAAATAAAATGTTCAGGTTTATCGCAACGGGGAATGTGTAGAAAATATAATTTTAAAACTAAGTAATTTTATTTGCCTTTTTCAGGATTCAAGTTTAGTTCAGATTTATTGATAATATTTTCTTAACCAATTATTAAATAAAACATTGATGTGTCTATTTATATAAATTCAATTCATTAAACCAACTGCTTAATATTGCTTAGACTACTTCTATAATTTAGTTATATTAGCTTGTCGTCCCACGGGTCGGTAAGCACTCGACATAACCGAATGCTGCAAACCCTGCGCAGAAAATTAAGATCATTATAGTATTGTAACGGTCTGCAGCGCAGTTCATCGTTGAACTTTTCTGCGCAGGGTCTCGCAGCATTCGGCTTATGGATTGAATCACTGATACAATATTAAATTTGTATACCTTTCTTGAAATAATTGCATTTTTATACCGATAAAACTATTTATTCATATGCATATTGCGTATGTACGGCGCTAACAAATAATTATACAATATTTTAAAGCATAATTTGCAAAAAGTGTATATTCATAAAGTAATTAAATTAACGCCATCTGTGAATGCGTAGATTATAACGAACGTAACGTCTAACCTTAACCCTACACTACTATTCATGTTGAGACGTACAAAGAAACTACTCATACGTCCGCGAGGCGCATCATATTGACTAATGATTTTATTAAAAAAACTATAAATATGATTGATATGTTTTGACTGTTTCTATAAGTTTCTATATTACTAAAAAAGAACACAATTTTACATTATATTTATATATTTTTTTATTATAAAATCTTTAATCTCAAATGAAACCTAAATAATTTATCAGTCCTCTCTTTAAAAAAGAACCATATACACGGTGTCCGGAAACTCGTAGTACAAGCGGGAAACTGGAGAATCTACACCACATGGGGAACCCAAAAAAACATAAAGTTTTTTGATTTGAGCATTTTCAAAAAAAAAAAAAAACCAAAAAAAAATATTTTTCGGCTATTTTAGGGTTAAAGTTTTTTCTGGTGTTTAGGGTTGAATAACAGATGTTTTAACCCTGCAGAGCAGAAATATTTTATGATTACACCGGGTTAAATGAAGGGTGATTTCAAAATAATGCTTCAAATCCGAGTTTCTTCATTTGTTTTACTTTCAAATAGTTTTAATTAGTTGGGTACTTTGATCTTCAGTAATAATTTATAAGAATTTGATTAAAAAAAAAAATTTAAAAAAATCAACTTCAAACTCGATTTACTCGATAACGGAAGCTCAAATAAATAAAAAAATATACTACAAAATCGACTCCAAATGTGATGTAGATTCACCAGTTTCCCGCTTGTACTACGAGTTTCCGGACACCCTGTATATACTATACATAGTATACACTTAAAAAAACTACTACCAAACTATAAAAAATTGTCAATTATGAAGTAATTAACTAAAAAAAGTAATAAAAAAATATTTTAATGCATTTGGTAATAAAAGCCCAAAACTTACATACAAAATCATAGGTCTTTGGAGCGCCAAGGGTAGTAATTTAAAAAAAACTAGCAAACTTACCGTAACGCAACAACTGTCCTGCGACATGTGCTGCCGATGACTGAGATGTCCTTGAACGTCAAAGGATAAAAAGAGAGAGCTATATAATTTTTAAAAAAGCGGGCGTCTCTGAGACGTAGAGTAGTAATCGAGGGTTAAACATGATTTTGGAACGAGTAGCTCCTGTAGGTTTATGAAATTGAATGGTGTTGAAACTCGGGTGTAGCCGGGTCAAAAATCAAATATGTTATATCATGCACGTAGAATATCTTATTTTTTTGCTTTGACTGTTCGTTTTACATAATATTCACAAACATTTTTGTAATATTAACGTATTACCATTTTCTTAAATTATTCCGTGGTATTTCAAAATATTTATGACTTTGAAATGAATGTGTTGGAATAGGTCCAAGATTCGGCGAACCATAATGTTCTCTGGGGTTTAATCATTTACTTTTTTCCTATACGTTTTAAACTGCCATGAACCTAAATGTTGAAAATATTGGTTACCAGCCGGTTTAACGTCACTTTAGGATTAATTCTCAGTACTGTTAAAATTATTCCATTCGCATTTCCATCAATTTTATGAGTCATCATCGCTATAAATTTCGAATTTTTTGCTGAAAACACCGTTGTGTTAGAAGGAGTAATTATATAATATATTTTAGGAGGAGATGAGATCTATTCTGTACATTTTGATGATAACCCGATGACAGATACCGCCAGTTCTTGCTTTTATAATTTTTTTCACTATGTTTCGTTTCCTATCTTTTCGGTCCTACATTTTTGATATTTCATGAATTTTGATGTTTGAATTGCCCGTCGACCTAAAAAGCCCTGAACCAAACGTTAGTGCAATTTTGGTATGAATGGTATTGAAGCCAAATCTAGGGTGAGAGAAAAGAGCCTGGCAGTCATCTTGTATGACAAACTTTTGAAATATTTTGTTCGTAAAGTGGTGCATAATGATCTATTATTTAAATTTAATTTGTGAGTTGTTGATGCAGGTAGCAGTGTAACGATTTATGGTTTTTTAAGTAGTTGGTGAGACAAGGAATAGGATATGTCATTATCATAGATCTTCCCCCTTACCCCGCGGCTTCTAATTGTGTTTGAATAGCTCCGTCCAGGGTTTTTAGGTTCATGGTATTACATTATAACAATAAAAACAGTTACAAAGGTGACGAAAACATGCTTTATTTATTGCTCATAGGCATCATACTGTGTGTCAAATTATATATGACTAAAGTAAACAAATTACATTATCATAATACTTATTTTGTGAAAAGAAAAGAGAAAAATTAGAATCACCTCATAAATTTGATTTAATTTGGAACGGTGGAAGTCACTGATTAGGAATCTCTTTAGTCTAGTTAATATGTATTTTATTTTCGACAAAATATGTCCTTTATTAAATAAGAACTACAAAAGTGTTTAACGAACCATCATCACAAAATGTTACCACAATTTGATAAGAGATAAAATTCAAATTCGATAAGAAGCTAGAAAAACAGGCATATTCAAAAGGATATGAACTGAATGATAACTGAACTTGATGACAATTCAATACATCTTTAATGCGTTATCAAAAGCTGTGAAACTAAATAATCTAGTTTTTGTTACATCACTTTTCTTGACTTTCTATTAATTTTGAGAGGCGTGTTGAGATGTCATTTTAATGAGTTATCCGGTCACTGTAATATTCATTGCAGCAGAAGGCCAAAAGTAGTAACTTGAATGACCGCTGATTGAAGCAAGTCGCCCTACTGGCACGTTTACCCATGTCCGTACTTCCTATGTGATTACTTCCTACTTTCCCGAGGCGCCATTAGCTCTTCCTGGATACGGGCCAGGTACGAGGCGCCACTGGCCTGGACTTTGAATTTTAAGTATGGAAGAATACTAAATTAGCAAAATTGCAACTTTACTTGAAAACTCCATGAATATTTAACTATTCTACGTATTTTTTTGGGTTTAAAATTAAAAACACAAGGGGCGGATACGGATAGTGCATAATTGCATACGTGCATATTATGCAAATGCAACTTTTGGCATATTTTCTCCTTGGTGCATTTAAAAAAAAAATAAGAATCAAATATTTATATAAATCCAATGCAAGCTTCTTTGAATTAAATTGGTGGCGAAAGTATACATTTAAAATTGCAATCTCTTTTTCAATAAAAATCTCTTTGCTAACATATTTTACAATGTTCGGATATGTTCCGTTCGGATAAATCATCACAATGAAACATGGAAAGTGATGAAACAAAAACCTAACCTAACCTATTTATGGATATTTTTCGACTTTATTCTTGGATATTTTAAAAGTGTTGTGCATATTGTCAAGTTTATTCAACAACATTTTCAAAGTGTTTTGCATAATATCAACTTTTTTTAGCACATTATTTCATCGGTAATCTATACAAATAATTTACGACGTTGCTAATTTATGACAGGGCTTTATTATGATCTCAATGCTTTCTGTCGCCGACTTTCAGAAATAACGCAAACACGTTGCAAATTTACTTTTAGACATGTGGGGGAGAAAGCTATGCATTCCTAACCAAAAATAATCGTCGTATCATAAAATTGATTCTTCGAAATATATTAGCGGACGGGCGGGTTGGATGTATGTTTACAATTTACATAGTTTTATTCCGAGATTGATGAAATTGTGCACACTTGACCTTCAAAACAAGAAGAAAGTCGCTGACTACATTTTTATTTTGAAAAACTCTGCGTAAAGCTCGGGCACCGAGCGGGACTTCAGCCAGTCTGAAATTCAAAAAAAAACCTTGCAATTTTTTTTTTTCACAACTAATTTTTTTTTTACCTATGTAACTCCGACAAATAAAAAAGGTCGTGGAACTCAAAACCGAGGACTTTTATATATCCAGCTATAAAATTATAAAGGAAATCTGGAAAAGTGATCAGTTAATGGGTTATTATAAAACTTGATTGATTACGAATTAATGAACCCTCTCCTGATCAGCCCTCCCCTCCTTCGGGAATACGTAATCGCATAATAAATTCGCGTTGTAATCATTTGATTAAATTTTGGCAAAAGGTTGAAATAACTAAGTCTACAAAATGGTGACGGAGGCGTTCATAACTTCTAGTGATTTAGATTAATTTATGGGAATAAGCTCAGTAATAATCATTAATTATTCTCTCAGTATTAAGTCCACCATAAGGAAACTAAATGTTACTTAAAACGGCTTCGGCTGCTGTTAGGTATTTTCCAATCATCCTTTATAATTTTTATATGCATCTAGTTTTAGAAATTTGTTTCTTTTCGCATGCGAAATGATGACAACTATGTCTCAATGGACCATAAATCCATTGATCAACGCCGAGATATTAGAGACCTAGCAATGCCTATGATTTCTGCGATAGGTCATTCCAAGTGGTTCGTTACGTTTGTTTATTTAGCAGGGGTTCTCGGGTTTATCGGTTGGGGTGTGTCCAAGATGCGCCCGCCCACCAGCTGCGTGGCGTCTGATCAGGAGAGGCTGGTTTTGGGAGACCCTTCGCTTTCTTCAAATGTTCTGTCGATCCATCGCATTGCGTCGCAGCAGAAGGGAAACGTTCGTATATCCTCACAACCTCCTCAAAACGCTGCCCAACCCAGTGGCGATATAGCTCCCCTGCCTGTACTCGGTACAGTCTGGGGCGCTGTTGTGAGGTGTCACATAAAAAAATATACGTCACTCCTGAACACACTGATTCGTAGATTTCTACCCAACTCTCATTCCTTTTGACTTAAGTAAGCAAAGTATCCTTAAAAAGATCTTAGGCAAAGCATCCCAGTAGACGACATAGGCCCCAGGGAAATTACTTTCCTCAGAGCCTTCTGTGCTGGGTTAATGTACTAAAAAATGCTTTGCAATAAGATAATTCATAATTTTAGATGTTCATTTAGAAATACTCGATCGCTCGATAAATTTAGTATTCCTAAGTACAATACTGATTATCTTGGAAATGGATGTATACGAAGAAGCTGTTGCACCTTAAATTATGCACAGACATCCCACTTTAATCTCATTTAATTCAGTAAATTCATAACATTCGATCGAATATGTTTTTAAACTTTTTCAACAGATGCTAATTTGAAATATGAAATAGAATATCTTTTTTAGAAACAAAAACTCTCGAACAGTGTGAACTGGCGTCATGAAATGTGCACAGCTCTTCTAGAAAAGCTTAGCCATGAAAATTAAAACATAAAAAATAGTAAAATACGTCACAAAACTAAGATTTTCCAACAGTTCAGTACGAAATCGAAAAAAGTGTTTGTGCAAAGCCGGGTAATCATAAGATAACTTTATTTTTTATAAGGGCACCACAAAGACATGGTTCGAATCTTATCTCAATAATATAATAATAATCTTGATTCTGTTTTCCTCATTTTAATTGTTGTGTAAAATAATTATTAACCCTCCGAACGTTATATTCACCGGCCGAGGAAACAGCCGGCGAGACTTGCCAATTGATTTGAAAACATACCTTCTTCCAATAGGAGTCGCACAGAGAATAATAATAAAAATATGTACATTGAACATGCAACAATTCAAATCTTAAAAGAAAAAGACGAGTACCAATATTTAACCGAACAACGTACTCCACTTAAATATATTTTTCTTAAATTTAAATTAAATTTTATTTAAAATTAATTACTTCGTTTGCACAAAATTGTTATGCCAAGCAAGCAAGAACTTTTTTCAATCGATTACCGGAAGACATTAGATATATTAATGACAAAATCCAAACTTTGAACAATGTGAAAAAATATTTTAAAGACATGAATTGCTATTGAAAACAACCGAAATCTCATTCATTTCCCATAAATGACAATTTCTTCTCCAAAAAATACAAAATATAATATCTTTATTACTATTTATTTTATTTTAGATACGTTTTAGCTACCTATCCATATCACATTTAACAAACATGTAATACAATTGTTTTTTCTACTTTCGTACTGCAATGTACTTAATACCTCTCAAAATACTTGTAGGTACCTATCACATTATTAATTATTTATATATAATTACAATAATTTACTGTACACTCCTCTTACAACCACAAGCTAACGATTCCATGGAAAAGGAGTATTCAAATCTCACAATATGTGCAAACACATGTTACTTCTATTTGTTATGAACTTACCTTATTTCTTTTAAATCAATTGTTTTGTATTAAAGAAATAAGGATTGGAGTTCTTTTGGTTTCTGGAAGATTCTGTGGTTATTTCACATTGTTTTGTTCACAGTGTAAATCCTACAATCTCTCCACAGTGAGACACTTAAACAAATTCATTTATTTCCGATTCGTGACCCGCGAACATTATTTTACAGTTTTTTCTTCGCGTCAATCGCAATAAGATTTGCATATCAAACGGAAATCAGACAGAAAAATAGCAAACAAAATATCAAACGCAAGCACATTATAATAATTTATTATAACGAAGATTCTGCGCTTTTGGGGAAAAACACATTTGTCGCCGAAATTCAAATTATTCAATCTTTTTCCTTTTTTTACACCGCAATTGTTAAGTTTATTGAGAACCCAAAACTATGCTTCGGCATAGAGAAGATGGCGCCTGTATATATCATTGAATAAGAAGATAATTCTAATAGATAAATCTAAACAAAACATGAAACCGAACGATTGGTTAGAGGCGTTGTCCCGGTTAATGGGTAGAATAGTTGAATTTTTTTTATTTTTCTAAGTATAATCTTCTTCTTCGATGGTTTATTACATTGATGGGTACATATAAATATAAACTTCAAAGTTATTCCAATAAAAAAAACTGTATATGTATTTAAATATACATTAACTCCATTTACATAGGAATCACACTCTATCTATGACAACTGGGAGGAAACACAGAGGCCGACAAATAGTTCGATGAACGAGCAAACAATGAAATCAAGAACGAGTGGTAGAAAATACCCGTTTTCATGTGACGAACCGTGTACAATTGTTGGGCGTGCGTTTGGCGTGTTTCCCGACTAGTCACCTGTGCCAAACAAGAATACCAAACAAGAGTCCTAACTGTTCACAACCGTCTAGAGCCAGTGAGACTACGGCATCCCCGATTATTATGATGGTATGTTGTGAGGTTGAAGGTTGTGTGGAGAGCAAGGAGATATGGAGGAGGAAGGTGGGGAAACACATGGCTATTCACACCTTTTCACCAAACACGGCTAAAGCCAGTTAAAGCAACATTTCAATTCTGGATGGTGGCAATACTTAAAGTGCATAATAATATATTGTATATTATTTTTATGGAATAAATTATGAAGTAACACAATTAACCAAATATATATTTTTTTTTAATTTTTTAATTATTTAAAACCCGTGACCTCCGGCTTGCTAGTCGAGAGCCTTACCTCTCGACCACGGAGACCGTCAATTGATCAACGACGCTAGTTCTATGGGGCATCTTCCATTGAAATACCGGTAGAACAAGAACAGCTTTCCCACCTGACGCCTATGCTCCAAATATTGATTTTTTTTAATGACAGGGGCATCCATCAAGCGTACTGATTTAACATTTAAATTGATTTATTTTATTTTTTCTATAGATTTGCCCACATCAAGATGTCATGGTGAGTTTTCTGCGTTACATAGTTTCACGCAGGTTTATATTCGCGCAAAGGGCGCTAGCCAGTGTCGTTGTCTTTAATACGAATATGACCTCTATAGTATATGTACGCATTTTTGTTTGCTTTAGGAAGCTATAAGTATGGTAACGTTGACAGTATTTATCTAAAAGAAAAAAACAATGTTAAACACTGATTGGAATAGTATCACAATAAAAAATATATTTAAGTGCGTGGTTGCGGAGTGAGAGGTTAGCATGCGAATGAATTACTTTAAATTGTATTATTTGTTTTGCTGTTTCGACAGAACTGTTATTAAGATAACTGTACCGAGATATCGATAGCGTAGAGTTAAAATATTGTATTTCCAATTTTGGTGGTGTACCAAAAATAACCTCTATTTATATGGGTTCAAATATTGCAACTCCAACACCTACCGTCCCAAAGATATAAACAAATTAAAATTTATAGTAAATCCTCAATAGCACAAATATTGTATCTCCTAAACTAATAACACATTTCAAAAAACCTAATGTTTCCAGGTTTAAAAAATGTTAGACTCAATTTTCTCTATATAATGTTTTACGGATATAAAATGTTTCCACTCTAAGCAATCGATATGATAGAACAATATAGTATTCTAGTTATCAGTAAATTATACAAAACCTATTTTTTTTTCTAAAGTGTGAAAAATATCAAAGAAGTATGGGCGTTGGATGTGTGTAAGGGCGCTAAGATAGGCAAGCAATGTATTAAGCGGTAACAAAACGGTGCCTCAGCAACTCGACTGCCTTCTCAAATAGTATAACTAACCATCAAAGCAGGCCTTCAAAAACTCCCCACCTCGCCAGAGGGTGGCGAGTTTTAGCTTGCCCGACAAATGCAAATACTAGCAACCGGTATTTCCACATACGAGCAAATACGTGTAAATATATCTCGTTGTTTACGGCGGGTTTTAGCACTACAACCTCGGTGAACTTTTACTCTATTTAACGGCGGTAGTCGCTTGCTGTTTTGGTAACCGTCCAAACTTTGGAACTTACTGCGAGAGACTCGGAGCATAGTACCATGCTGTTTATTTAGTTTCACCTAGAAAACGTCAACAGATTATTGAAATCACGAAAGCAAACCGTTTAAACTATATATGGTGAATTAATAGAAGTCTGGGTTTGGATTTAAGAGGAAGCTACAAGCCAAAAATGTGTATATTCTTGGTATACCTTATATTGTAGGTAATAGGCATTAAAATCGCTTGACAAACGGAGTCTAGAAACGTTCGATTTCAAGCACAAAACTGGTGTTTATTTATTTAGTAAATAATTTTATAAGAAAGCAAAAAAGTTAATCAAGTGAAACTATCACAGATAATCTTAGCTATAATACTGTATTTTTTAAAGTTGTTTCCTTTACGCGTTCATAAATTTCTCTTGAAAAAAAATATTTTTTAGTAGTTTACATTTATATTTTTATTTGTATTCTACTCAAGCGAAACGATAGGAAAACTTTCAATTTATCTAAAGCATATTTTTTGGTATTCATAATGTGCACCAATTCGTTATAAAGATTAATCAAAATAGTGATTTAGCATTAAGCTTCGCCTTAATGTATTTTGGAATAGCCTTATTGTGAAAATACATATCTTGCAAGCGGCCGCAATGTAAAAATAAAATGAACATGTTGATAAAATATGCACTGATAATTAATTTCAAGTTGAAACCCTAAATTTATCTAGCTTTTTTGATAAAAAGTTTTTCTTTATTATTTTTTACTGAAACCTTACAATAATTCTACACTCATATTTTCATAATTTATTTATTTATTCATTTTCGGGAAATCGACAGTTTACATTTAATCAGTTTGTACATAAGTATTATATGGTAAAATAAAACCAATTTTAGATTTCCTCCTTGTGACTTTAACTGAGACAGCATAATATGGAATAAGTTATTTAAATTAATTATACAAAACAAAGATTATTTTAAAACAAAAATTTACAAAACAATACATTTATAGACATGGAGAGAGGTTGTAGGTATTAATCAAATCATAAAAAAGATATAAACAATAGAGACATAAACATTATTCACAAACCATCAGAGAAATATTCTTTTATGGACCTCTTGTATTCGGTAAGTTCGGAACTGAAAATATCAACGTTGGATAATACGCTATTTTAATTATTGCATAGTCTGTTCAGGCAAGAATTCTGCTTAAAGTTCGTTTTGCTTTGATCAACCCTGAACAGTACACAAGAGCGTGTTGAACGCTCAGGTACATTGAATGGGATTTTGTTTAGCAATTCTGGGCATTGAATATTATTGTTAACTACTTTATACAGAAATAGTGCATCCTTATGATGCCTCCGTACACTCATTCAATCAATTTTAAAGTATGAAGCTGCCTCTGCATAATTATTAAATCTTATAAATGACTTGTAACAAAGATATTTTAGGAATTTGTTTTGAATTGATGAAATTAAATAAAAATTAAATTAAATGACTTCACGTGAGTTAAAAACTAAATCAATAATTTTTTATAGCGTATTTAACATATTAATTAAAAATATTATCACCTCACTTACTCAAGGGCTAAATAACTTACTTAACCTAACCTAACCTAACCTTCAGCATATGACTTCGAACTTATCAATTAATCAGTGGCTTTGTGCAACTGACAGGATTTTATTTTCAGATTAACTCCACACAGGAGGCCCAAAAAAATTCCCCGTGTCACCTCAAGATAATGACATAAAGTTTAAAATGTTTATTAGCTTTAACTTGGATCATCGTCAAAACTAATATTAAGCAGGAATTTAATTAATTCAAAACATCATCACAACGTTTTGTTATCTACAACATGTATGTGATCTGATATTATTTTAATTATCTTAAATCTCTCACAATGTTACATTTTGCCCCTGGCCTGAATTGAACGAAAAGCTTTCTCAGAATCACGATTAAAATTTTAGCTGAAGTCATTGTTTCCTCGTATAAACATTAACACAGGCTAATAGCTTTCGAGTGAATATTCCAATCAATATTCTTTATGGACTTTGCGAACCATATCGCAAAGTTAAACACATTAACGAAATGTTCAGTAATATTTCAAACAATTAAAAGGAAATTTTTTATATCCGTTCTGTTCAAGAACAAATTTTTATTATCTCAAATGATTTTTATCCGTAAATTCTGTTTTTTTTTCTAAAATGTATTCGATCGATTTATTTCTACTTCGTCCTAGAACAAAAACATGGTGAGAATTAACATTTCAATACTTTGTTTTTTTTTTGTATTAACATATTTAGAAGTACTGTGTCTTTTTGTGGAAAGGAAGAAGTGAACCAGGGTCTTGAAAAGACCCATTGTAGGAGGGAGGAGACGCAGAGGCCATTATAATTTTTTTTTATATTAACTCCACACAGGAGGCCCTGAAGAAAATAATTTCCCTTAGGGCCTATGTCATCTTTGGGGATGCTGTGTGGAGGGTCTTTTTGTGGAGAGGAAGGAGTGAACATGGGTCTTGAAGAGTCCCATGTTGTAGGAGGGAGGAAACACAGAGGCCAGCAGTTCGTTCCACAGCCGAGCTGTTGAACTTAAGAACGAATCGTAGAAGCGACCCGTTCTCATGTGACAAATGTCAACTGTGTACAAATGTCGACACTGTGTACATTAATAAAAAATACTAATTTCCGAGGTGGGCCTATCTGCAATTTTAACTCAGATTTATTTTGAATTTAAGTGTCATTTTCAAAATTCGAACAAATTATGTTCAGACTAGCAATAAGGTACCTAAATAATATTTTATACCTATAAAATAATATTTTTTATCAAAAAAATTATAATTATTGAAATGTTTATTTTGTTTAAATTTATTACGGTTAATGTTGACAAGTAAAGTCAGATTTCTTAGTTCTTCGAGGGCCTGTACTTTTTAGATAACGTAATTATCAGTTTTACAATTATGATATCTCGTGATTTTTCACGGATTCATAGGAAAAATGAAAACATGGCAGAGGTTAAAACGCAAATGCTTGAATCGGGTTATTAATAACCAAAAAGAAGTAAAATTGATGCAAGGGATGTACGCTAATACAGAAATGTATTGTTTTCTATCCCCTTCAGATAAAGAGAGAACATAACACGGAAATGCGAGGAAATTGCGTGTTTGTGGGGTTAGCTAGACCTTATTTTGAATTCTGTTCATGAAAATATAAATAAATAAACCACGCAATTTATATTCATTTATAAGAAAAAATATATTCAATTATCTCAAAAATCTTCCTCACGCAACAGCGGACTATAAAAACAATCGTGCAAAACCTTTATAAGTTAGTAACCGTAAAAATAGATACCTTTATTATACCATAAACCCACCCCCAGTAAACCTTCAATCGTGGAAGGGTGTGTTTTATTGCGAACCTTTTATTTGCCACCATTTATTGGAATATAAAACCACAGCGTTTATCTCAGCTTGTGCTTGGAAACTATTTATTTTATTAGATATTTAATACAAAAATAATTATGAAAATAATCAAAGTTAAAATCATGACTTTATTCAATTTATTTTTCTAAATTTTGTATTTTTGAAACGTTGATATAAATACTGTCAGCCTTACTAAAAACGTGGTGAAAATTTTATTCATTTGATAAACTACCGTGTATGTGAAAACTTTATATAGAAACTGACGTAAAATAGTCCATGGAAAGGTGTACATTGCTTATCCAGTAAAAGAGGGTTGTTTATCTCTTATTAAATTATCTAAAAAATTGAAATAATTATTTCTCATCGAATTTCGGAATATTCCCTAGAATGAGACGCCCGAGGAAGACACGGTACGACCAAGTGAATCAGCTACTTGAGTCGGGCCATGTGAAGAGTCAGAATAATATAAGAGTACGTATGTATGAGACGGTATATGAATGTGAATGAGACAAGGAGTGTGTACCAAGACTGAGTTCTTTTGCGGTCCGTCCTCTCTGCCTACCGCTGCGGGGAAACGGCGTGATGGTTAGTTAGTTCTTTAGTTAATGTTATATATATTTCTTCATCTTGAAGATGTTGTAAAATCAAATAACGTTTTAGAAAATAGTTAAAATTACCTTTCAGATTCTTTATTTGAAATGTACAGTAGGTTTGCAAAAAAAAAACATTTCGAATAAAAAAATATGAAAAAAATATAATTTATTTTCCACGAACGTCGGAAAATTGAAGAAAATGTAAAATTTTGAAAACATGTTACTTTTATTTGAGGAATCTGCAAAAAAATCATTGACTTAATTTTTTTATCTCGTTTATGCAATAAAAATATTATAAAAATTACCAGATTATTAATTACTAAATTACAAACAAAAAAAGACACATTGTCAGCGCAATATGAACGTTGATTTCTATGAATTGTATTTTCCTACACATGCATATAAAATTTATGTTATTTAAAAAACATCAGTTTCATGGAACTGAAAATAATTTGTTCGAAATAACCTCACTTTCTCAAGATGTCAATTTCAAGTGTTAGTCTGCTGAAATGCAACGTTGCCAGCTCTTCCGGAGCCCATTAAGACATTTTTAGTACCAAATCGAAACTGAGCTTTTCCAGTCTTTATTAAATGTGTAACAAAAACACTGTTAAACGGTTTTTAATTATTTTTGATCAGTAAGACTGATTGTATTTAAAAAATCATCAAGTCAGTTCACTGGACGGGTCGACAGAGGCTAGAATGTCAAAGAGTACATAGAGTAAAATGATCCTGTTAAAAATTTGATGCCAATTTCCTGATAAAATATAAGTCAAATAAAAAATAACGACCAAACATTTATAGTTTGTGGTTTTACTCTCAAAAAATATATCTATTTAAGGGGACGGTTGATTTTTGCATTCTTTCTAAAATACAGTAATTTTTCCTAGTGGCATAACAGCAATGGTATAGCAGTTCTGCATCTCGGAATAATAGCGTTTCCGCTCTCGTAAATTCATCACAAACATAAAATAAATTTTCAGGAATTCTAACGTACTTGTTCAACAGGTTATACCTATGCCATTATTGGGAAAGCAGTTTTTCACCTGTAAGGCTATTTATAACCAGAAGTCCAGGAAGAAAGGTTGACGGATATAACTAAGGGTGTAACCCCATGACTCTGTAATATAGATATTTAAAAGACTTCTCTACAATTCATAGTGTGCGAAATTCCCCTGCGAGTCTCCTTTGAGGATACTGCGAACTAGGGTGAAGTTCCAAATACTTGAAATCTTTTAGCACACCTCTCAATATTCAAAAAGACTGCTGCTTAATGTTTCTGTGTCAAAGTCGTACATTTTCTATATGGTATTATTATACATTATTTCATTTGAAGATTTAAACAAATTTTAGTTTGCTGAAGCGTTATAAAAAATAAACACGTTGTAAAGCTTGGAATTTCAAACACTTAACTATAGCCCACATGCTCGCTTGTACCATGAACATTTATTTGTTTCCTGGCGCAATTTTGTTTAATCTTTTCGAATCCTTTTCCTGACGTTCTTTAGTGAATCATGCGTCATTATTTTTGTTCAAAAAGATCCTCATTTAGAGAGAAATGCAAAGACCACTCTGAGAATCTAATTATTCGTGTACAAAGGATGTTGGGTAGGAGTAGCGGGGAGAGATGGAACAAGGGTGGGGAGGGGAAGAAAGATCAAGGTAAGCAGGCTGTATGTCAGGCAGTACTCTGTATCCCGACTGAGGCTGCGCATAGTGGCAACAGGGTAGCTACCCTCCTAAATGGGTAATGAGTATTCCACGTCATTTTGAGAAGGTATTTAGTATCCATTATCTTCAATTAACTTTACCCTTTGTATATGTATTTCAGAACATTATTTAAATGGCTTGTCTGCTGACCTTCTCTGGAAAGAAATTACTTGGTATTAATACTGGATCAACCTACATCTTTCAAACAAGAGCATACATAAAAATGAAAATCATATTTTTTCATAATTAAAATACGACTATAAGCCGTATTAAACCTATGAAATAGATAAAGACTTGATTCATGGCGTGTTTTTTTTATTAACGAAATTCATAAACTAATCTATCATACAACACTGAGAAATATTAAGACTGCTAATTTATTAAGAATTGGTCACACCGATTAAAAAAGAGATTGCAGGCCTTACGAAGTAATTAACAGGTTTCCTGATAAACTTTTAGTAAATATCGAATAAATTATCACGATGTCCGGTGATCCGAATATTTTTTGCATTCCTGCGAGAATTCTTTGTATTGTCACGATATCAAGGCAAATATATAAAATAATCTTAAATTATTTAAGTAATACCTCGTATATTGACAACAATTTAAACTTCATGATAGAACTGTCGAAAAAAGAAAAATCAGTATAACGATATTTCAATGGCGTTAACATTAAAATAGTATAATTTGCTACCAAACATTTCTAATTCTTTGTTGCCTTAGAAACCAAAAATGCTAAAATATTATTCACAAACCTATAAGGTTATGAGCCATATGTTTTTTCTATTAAATTTTCGATAAATATTGAGATTGAATGACAGTTAATATTTTCATTGTTTATAAAAAATCCGCAAAACGAACAGTATAAAACTTTTAAAAGCTGTCGCAATGTCATCGAATATTCATCCCCATTTTTCACGTTGAGGTGGAATATAGGACAGACGAAAAGTTCCCCCGACTTGGCGTCAGTTTACGAATGAAGTTGTCCGAGATGTGTGGGAGAGGATGCTGCGTGGACCGCACGTGTACACACCACGAACTCCCGGCACGTGGGCACGTGTGAACGGGGAATAATATGCCGCGTTCGCTCGCATCTTTGTTAACGACCCGGAAAACTACATATCACGGAGGTGTCGGCACTGCCGAGATAGTTCACGTTTACGCAAAGTTTTTAGAAAAAAATATAATATTTGTGGTTAAGTTAGTTGAAGTCCTCGGCCTTGGCCGGACTTTACGCAGTGTTTTTTTAAATTATATACAGACGGTCATTATTTTACGATATTTTTTAACGTAAAGTTGTAAATTTAATCAAAAAGTTTCAAAATTCTGTTCTAAGTTGTGGAAAAAGGGATACGGTTGATTTTTAGAAATCTCATATAGGCAGTAATATCGCTTTTGTTTTGAAGATCAAGTGTGCAAAATTTCATCAACGTTTATCAAAATTCGTATAAAATAGTAGGTAATGGACAGGGGTGTATTTTCGAAGTCTTATACATACAGTGTTCACTTTTGTTTTGAATGTTAAGAGTGAAAAATTTCATCAGCCTCGGATAAAACTTTAGATATAATAATCAATTACACACAGAAGGCTTTGCAGGAAAGCCAACCTGCCACAGTCACTCTTCTTTATATACATGGATTAACGAACTAGTTTATTCAATTGCAACCATTTCTGCGGAAAATGTAAATGTTATTTGATGTTATATTTTGACATGTGGCGAAGATACGCAGAGTCAAAGATATTCAAAAAGTCAAAGATATTCAAAAGTCAATTTATTCGTTTCCTCTATTGTAATACTACACACGAGTAAATCTCTGGAAATATTTTTTTAAGATGTTCAATATTTTTTTAAGGGAACTTTTATTTGTCACTGAGACATTTGTTTCTGAAAGACCCGAGGGAAGAATTGAATGGAGAGTGTATTATTTAATAGAATTGTTTTCTTAGGGCCCGTCCGGTCCACTTGCTTTTATTGGGATGGGCCTAACGAAATAACAATTTACTAGAATTTATTTATGTGAATACCGCACAAGTGTACGATGTATAGAGCCAGTGTGACTACAGTGAGTGGAAGAAGCTGTGAAAAAGGAAGGTGAAGAATTACCTGGCTATTCAGATCTGGTAACCAAACATGGCTAATGCCATTTCAAATCAGGTTTCAATTTTCAATGGTGGTGAAAAACTATTGAATATTGTTTTAAATTGAATTAATCAGAAATACTACAGTCACACTAATGTTTTATGTTTCACATTTTTTATAGAGATTAAATACCGCGTAAGAGTTTCTACTGCTCTGAGCCACTGGATGTATGGAATTCCTCAAATTCATCATTGGGGTATTTTGTGTGGCGAGGGAGGAGGGGGAGTGGAAGAGAAGGATTGGAAATCCTACCTGGATATTCATATCTAGTCACCAAACACAGTTAAAGCCATTTCAATGGTGGTCTTTAACCAGGTGGTACTAAGATAATGTATTCTGTACCCTATATCCTTCTGAGTAATTTGTTTCTTCACAAATGATCTTTGTTGTCTCCTGTTCCTAGCCATTCGCCTATAATCCTCAAGTTTCCCCTATTTTCTTTCTTCCACTCCGTCAGTTCACCTCTTCGTCAATCTGCCTCTGGGTTGCTCGCTTCTACTGGGACACCCAACTGGCTATCAGACGGGCGATTAGAGTTTTACTAAGGAAAGGGAATTGTCCTTAACTTTAAAATTAATGACTTTATTGCCAACATTCAAAAGAATCGGAATTATTTCAGTTATCGAAAAAGTTGTTAATTTTAAGGTTTAGAACAATTCTGCTGTCATTCAAGAGAATTGGGATGGTAGTTAACATAAAAATAATAATTTTACGGCTAAAGATAATTCCTTATCTATAAGAAGAACTGGAATATCCCCCATTTATTGCGGTCTTTAAGACCAAAACAATCTTGCGGCGGTTTCATGATAAATTAGATTTTCGAGTTCGTGGTTCATTCTACACGACCCATCTTGGAAGCATTGTTCTAAAGTTCCAAGATTGCTTATTTGGATTCTTTGTTTTATCTTTTAATGTACATATAGTACAGTAAACTTTGCTATTTCTTTGCATTTTGTAGGTAAATATCACGACAACTGTTAAACCTTCAGTTACGTAGATATAGCACTTTTTAGCACAATAATTAAACTCAATTAATTTCGTTTTAAACAATTTAGTAAAAATCGTTTAATGTTTTTAAATGAATTTTTTGTTATTATTACTTAAAAATACGGTATATACAGTTTACGGAAAATATGCAAATGATGGAACATGTAAGATAGTTATGACGTCATGAAAAAATATTAATATTCTCTTTCGGTGTTTCATAAATTCAGGAGAATGGATCATATTCTCTTTACGCAGAAAAGGATATCATTTTGGAACCCCAGAATATTTAATTGATAAAGGGAAGGAGATAAAGGCCACCCTGGGGCACGTCGGGAGGGTGGCATTTGACATAGAATTCAAGAATAATGATGCGAATCTAAAAATATCTTCGCGGTGGTTTTTATTAAAGTCATTATTTTTGAGACACGAATATTCTTTAAAAAGTACCTACTCCTTGATGTAAGAATTCATCTTCAAGTATTTCGCATTTTATACGTACATATTTATTTTAAATAAAACATTCCCGGGTAACGAAATCCCGAAAATTTCTGTAAGTAAGCGAAAAATGTTGCTTGTGTCTTACACTGTGTGAGTAATTTAGGAACAAGGAATTGAACTGACGACGCCAAGATGCGATGCCAACTTAGCCACTTACCATCATACTAGAGTATAACTCTACGTTAAGGTCCACCATTTACAATATTCATTCCGATAACATTGAAAAGATTCAACATAAGTTCCTGAAGTATATAAACTATAAATTGCATATTCCTGTAGAAAACATTGATTATAACTACTTACTAGATAAATTGTCCCTATTAAAACTTTCTGAAAGAAGAATAAACACAGATTTAATAGTATTACATAAAATACTTCATTTCAAAATTGACTGTCCTGAGTTACTCCAATTAATCAGCATCCACATACCCAAAAGATCTCGCCGAAATTTACTATCCTTTTATTTTTACAACACCAGGACACTGTCTTATCAAAATTCCCCGATTCCAAGACTTCACAGTCTCGGAAATAAATATTCGGATCTGGGAGATATATTTAATCTTAAAAATAATCAATATAAATATTGTTTATTTCAATTCTTTTATATATCGAGACATAAATAGACATCTTTAATTTCCGCAATATATATATATATTTTTTTTTTTTTGAATATCTATTTATGTGAGACTTCTTAACATTTTTACTAATGTATCTTATTTTATTATATGCTTTTGTTGTAACATTTAATATTTTTTTTCTTTTTTCGTTGTATTATGTTTCCTTTATTGTTTTAATTTTGTAGAATTTATAATAACTGTGATACTCAACTAATAAACTTTGTAGTGTGTAAAAGCCCATTAGGGCGTGTAATAAATAAATAAATAAATTACATACTAATATAATATTGTAATTTTAAAACAGATGAGACAAAAATGATATCACACCATGTGAGTCGGAAGCCTCGATAATATACATCACACCAATTAGGTTTTATTTATTTCTGAAGTGGAATAAAACAAAAATTTTAGTGCAACATATTTTTAAAACATTTGTTTACATTAGGACGAAATATTTATCTTTGAAGTAGTAAATTGTTGTAAATCTGTTTCATGACTTGATAAAACCCTGGTGGCATAAAATAATGCACAACTTTCTGTTCAGAATTATTATAGCAACCAAATAACTTCAGTTCCTGAAGTAATTTCCATTGTTATCTATTTAGCTCTAAACAATATTTAACTCTCTATCACAAGCCTTACCGTTGTTCCACATTTTTCTATTCGTATCTCAATCATTAACGCCAGTCTATCACAGAAAGGGTTTTTTATTTACAGTTTACTTAATATTTTCTAAAGAACCCCGTAAAATAAAATTTACACAATAAACCTCATATACGAACAGTATCTGTCAAAATGTACGTTAAAGTCCATAGATGCAGACTACGTTGAAGCGATATGCTCCACTTGATCAATACAGTCAATCTGTTCACTTGTTGAATACGCTACATTGCCCGGGACTACTTCCAACCCTAACCAATTTGTAAAAAGCCTCAAAATATACCAATCCATTTACCCTTTTCATGAGAAATGAATACACCCTTTTCCTCGTAACGTATTTATTTTAATCACCACAATATTTAGATTCTTGAATAGCGCAGATCAAATTTACAAGCGCGACTATATTAAGAAAATAAGTAAAATGGTTGAATGGGTAAAAATACCCAATTATTAACTTTTGTTATTTTTTCGCTTAGGGTTTAAGTTGAAACCTTTTGGCGTGTTGTTGGGATAGGAGGAATTGATGTAATGGTTTTTTAGGGTGCTTTAATACTTAAAGTAAGGTAGAGTCCGTACGTGAGCTTGCACAGTGGGAATAAGGCCTCGATCCATGTAATGTTTATCCTCTTTAAAAGGGATATCTTGTTAAAACTCCATTTGTATTCGGAACCATGTAACCAGAAACAGTACGAACCATTGTATATTACTTCAACCATAGATACCATAATAATTGAAGATAATGTTAGTAATTTTTGGATTGAAATATGTGATCGATTTTTATGACCGAATTTAATGTAGTCTCAGAAGCTCAATTGGAAGAGTGTTGGTCCCGGCAAGATTACTAGATGATATTTGTATGAGTTCTGGATGCAAATGCTATATTTTAATTTTCCGTGTCATGATATTTCCATATTTTTGTTAATAGTTGTTAAAATCATATGGATGTGAGGCGCTGACACTGACGGTAAAGATGGCTAAAATGCTGGATACTTTTGAAAGAAAGGTGCTGAGAAGAATATGTGGACCCGTGAAAGAGGGCGAACAGTGGCGTAACCGGCACAATATAGAATTGTACGATATATATAAGGCCCCTAGCATCTCTGCACACATGAGACTCCTCAGGCTGAGATGGGCTGGGCATGTACAGAGAATGCCGGATACACGCGTCCCAAAAAGAATTCTGACTGGTCACCCAGGTGGAAAGAGAAAAGTGGGAAGACCCAGACTGAGGTGGGAAGATGAGGTAAGAGGGGATGCAGCATAGCTTCTCCAGGTGACAAACTGGAAGTCAGCCGCTGAGGGCAGGAGGAGTTGGAGGCGACTGTTGCAGGAGGCCAAAGCTCGATATGGGATGTAGCTCCATCGAAGAAGAAGAAGAAGAAGTTGTTAAAATCATTTTCATGATTTATTTCTTTCTTTTTTAAAAACAAGACAAGACATGGAAATGTTGCTTAAGATACTTCCTGAAGAAGAGCCAGGTACTTCCTCACCTTCTCCTTCTCATCCCGACTACCTTCAGCCTCACAACATACACCAATTGGGGAGCCATAGTCTCACTGGTTGCAGACGGTAGGGAGTAGCTGGAACTCTTGTGCGGTATTTAATGCAACGTTCGATTCTGAATGGTGGTCTTACATCAAGGCGATACTAAGAGTATATTTCACTCTGAGGCGTACTGCATATATATACACTATATATAGTTTTTAATTAAATCAATTGTGAAATAACACAAAATTATTTCAATGAAATTTACTTGCGCACGCCGTGATTTGAATCCGTGACTTGCCTTACTTCTCGAGTGTCAAAATAATCCGTCTAATTACAAATATGATTGACTTGTAGATGAGGCAGTGGTAGGTGCCTAAAATTGTTTCTAAAATCTAAAGGATATCAAAATCTTACCTTGCCTCATGATGCCTCTTGTCTGAGCGATTCTATTATAAAATAATAAAACCTCCCTCACACAGGCAGGATCAATGGCTTGTTGGTTCTAGAGCCTGCGAGATAACACGATCTATGCTGACACAGCCTTAGAGATTCATCCAGAACATGCAGACGTACGTTCTCTGAAATTGAAGGCTCTCAAAAGCTCTACATTTTGCTTTCAAATACGTTTTATTTTCTATCAAATCAATTTTTGATAAAATGTGTGCAGTGATAGGGATGTGCACGGATTGTGTAGAGTTATATTTACAACTTTTGACTGTATATTGGTGGACTTGTACGTTGAATGAAATAGAGAAATGAAAGTAGAATTTTAAAAGACTCAAATTATTAGCAAGAACGTGTTGCGAAGACCTCAGTGGTCGAGTGTGACCAGCAACTTTCGACTGACAAGCTGAAAGTCGCGGGTTCAAATCCCGACGTTTTCCAGTCATTTTTTTTTGATTAATTTGTGTTATTTTACGATTTACTCTAAAAAAATAATATGTAGTATACTTGCGGCACGTTCCAAACTCATACTCTCAATATCGCTCTGGTGTAAGGCTACCATTCAGAATTGAAACGTTGCTTGAAATGGCTTTAGCCGTGTTTGGTGACCAGATCTGAATAGACTGGTACCCCTCCACCTTCCTCTTCCCCATCTTCTTATCCTCCACACTACCTTCGGCTTCGCAACATTCCTCAAATCGGGCATTCCATAGTCTCACTGGCTCCAGACGGTTGGAAACAGTTGGGAAAAATCATAATAATAATGGTATATTATTCAGCCCGAAAGAAACTGAGTACAGACAAACTGCATAAAGTGTTATATACACTGTGAATGTGCAGAAATTAATTTTTATTAATTTTATATTGAAAGATAACCTGGAATCGTAAGATGATAATTTTTTCTTAAGATAATGAAAATTAACGGATGCATTTTCCCTCATTCTGTAAGGGTTTCATAAGAAAGATCAGAAATTTAAAAAAATATACACATTTTGCACAACATCATTATAAATTGAGTGAGAGCCATTCATATTATAGCCCTAATGGCCACAGAAAACTGATATAAATACCATCGAGCTTAATACTGTAAAAATTCCATGTTACAATACAGCAATATGCATTTCAAAAATATACAACCTTAATATTTTCATGTCTGCCTGTAAATAGTTCATATGACTACGATTAAACGCATTTGATGAGATCTTTTGTTGGAAACTCGTTTTAGAGGAAAATGACGCCAGTGCTTTTCCAGTTATTGCAGCATTAATTTATTATTTATTATTATTATTACACGCCCTAATGGGCTTTTACACTCTACAAAGTTTAATAGTAGAGTATCACAGTTATTATAGATTCTACAAAATTAAAACAATAAAGGAAACATAATACAACGAAAAAAGAAAAAATATTAAATGTTACAACAAAAGCATATAATAAAATAAGATACATTAATAATATAATATAATACATTATAATTGATACATTAATGAAAAATACACAAAACCGCAGTCATTTAAAATGAACAAGCTTTCATTTGCAGTAATAATAAGGTAACCTGAATCTATATTTAATAAATTCATGACGTAGTTTGCAAATTGGTGTAGGTTTAATTCCAGGTAGAAAACATAATTCTGGCTTTCCGACCTTGATCTGGAATTTGAATTCCCACCACCTGACCCGGGATAGGGGAGATGGGTGGATGGGGGATATGGAGGGCTTGCATTATAAATTACCCCGCCGTTTGCCCGAAATGGGGTGCATTTCAACCCCCCTCCGTTAGGCCCGCCTAAAAGCTCAACAAGCCACGGATAACCCTGAACTTACTGAATAAGTAAGTTTTTTTGTAAATTATCTTCCTCTTTGTTTTTTTCTTCATTATCCTTTTTACGATTAACGACCTATCTGTCGAAATGGTAAAATCCTTGTGTCTAGGGTTCACGATATATGAACATGGAGCATTGAAAACAAAAATGTACACCTCGTCATAAATGCAATTTGTGCTGTTTTTTTGCGGTTCGGAGTATGTGTGTAGATTGATTTGGAGTATGTATCAGGATACATCTGGGTGTTCCATCTTTCATGTTTTTTTCTTCTCCTCCGCCACTTCTTTCCGTCATGACGCCATAGTCCCACTGACTCTGGGCAATTCAGATGCTTTCAAATAATTAATATTCTTATATTGGTCGTTTTCAATGGTTATGAGCTACGTAAATATCAATTATGCAATGTGACGTTAAAATTTTGCATCGTTTCTACCGCCCTCTATCGCCCCCTACCGCCCCCTACCGCCAACTGCGATTCTCAAATCGTGACGCAATCTCCCTCTGAGGCTTTAAAACCACTTTGAGAATTACTGGTAAAATATAATATTACGTACATTGTTTATATTATCATATCTGTACGCATGTTAACATCCCTTTAATTTATGCCTGCTTTACTAGGTAAACCAAGCCCTGGGCGAAGGGTAAAACCCTTATTTTTATCTTGGCACAAGCACCCTGTTTTTGTAGGCTCGATTTTCTTCGTCTGAGAGGGAAAATAAACACAAACATGCCCCGACAATTGACTAATTTGTTAAAATAATGTCTGTGTATCTCTTTCTGTTATTAAAATCTTTCCTTAAAGGCGTAAATTGAACGATTCTATTTAAAATCATTAGTTGTAGTAATCATTAGCTTAAATTCATTTACCTAAAGAGGTATTTCCACGGATATAATTATTTTTCAGAGTTTTAAATTCGGAAAAGTACAAAAAGCATGACAGTTGTCCTGCCGCTGAAAATTCTAATGTAACTTCGCTTTTTAATACACGTTATTTAAAAGAAAGAGGAAGAGGTTACAGCTATTCTATCAACAGTATTATTTTTAAAACAGATTTAAAAACATTGCAAGTATTTCTATTTAATTATCGAATGTTAATGTTGATTCAATAATTTATTTATTTATTTATTGACGCCCTATTGGGCTTTTAATACATAAAAATTACAAATTTCAATTTTAGCAACAGTATAAAACAAACAATAGAAAATCGAAATAAAAATATAATGATTTCTCATACATTATTTACATTTAAAAAGTGGTGGACTAATTTGGCTTTAAATGTATTGAAGTTTAAATTAAATATGTCAGCGACATCACTTAGTTCATTGCCCAACCTATGTATTCTTTCTGACACAGAATTCGTAGCGAAGTTATTGTTGTAGAATAAAATATTCCGTCCAGTATATTTTGGAGGTATATGTAAAGATAGCAAGTTTATAGTGTCAGGGCAGTCTAACCTTGAATGAACAATTTTATATAATAAAAGAAGATCAAATATTTTTCGCTTTTCAGATAATTTCGATAAGTTAAGTTTACTGCGTAAATTGACATAATTGATTTCAATAATAGGAATACCAATTTTGAAATTAACAAAACGTAAAAATTTATTTTGAATTTTTTCAATTTGAATTTTATTTCAATTTGAAATTTATTTTGAATTTTTTCAATTTAAACAATGAAAGTTGAAATGAGGACACCAAATGGTTGCATTGTATTCAACCTGACTTCTAACCAGAGACGTGTATAGTAATTTTATAGTTTTTATGTTATTGAAGTCTTTAGCGATTCTGAGAATAAATCCAAGCATTTGTAATCCCTTACTGATAATGCTATTAATGTGATTCAAGAAGCGTAATTTGGAGTCAAAGATAACTCCAAGGTCATTAAATTCAAAAACTCTTTTTAGATTGGCATTGTTAATTGAGTAGTCGAATAATAAAGGGGTTTTAGATCTATGGAAACTGATCGTTTGGCATTTGTTGATATTAAGATGTAATTTGTTTACGATGCACCATTCATAAAGTTTATTTAAGTTAATTTGTAGAGTTAAACCAACAGAAGAATCACCGATCGATTTAAACATTTTTAGACCGTCGGCGAATAGAAGAAAGTGAATATTATCGAAAATTAGTGAAATGTCATTAATAAATAGTAGGAAAAGAATTGGTCCTAGGTGGGAACCTTGGGGGACCCCACTTAAGGCAAAAAAAGTGTAAGAAGTTGTGGAGGTAATTTTTACAGATAATTTTCTGTATGATAAGTAACTTCTAAGCCATTCGAGAAAGTTGCCGCTTATTCCCAAGTGTTCTAATTTTTCCATTAAAATGCGATGAGAAACAGTATCAAAGGCTTTGCTATAGTCAGTATAAATTGTATCAACTTGAAGACCCTTGGACAGTGCATTAGAAATAAAAATTTTGTAAAGCAATAAGTTAGATGACGTAGATCTGTCTGGCATAAAACCATGTTGAAATGTTGATATAATTGGTTTAATTTGATGCATGATTTTACTTAAAATAATCTTTTCTAAAACTTTAGGTAGTGATGACATAATACATATGGGTCTATAATTTTCAATTTGACATTTATCTCCTTTTTTAAAAATAGGTGTTATGAAGCTACTTTTCCAAATTTCAGGAAAAAAACCTGTAGATAAGGATAAATTGAAAATTATAGTAATAGGAAGAGCTAGAACATGAATACAGTTTTTAGGTAATATTGAGGGAATCATATCTGGCCCCGAATTCGACCTGGTATCCAGCTGTTTGATAAAAGTCACAACATCATCTACTACCACATGGATGTTATGCAAGTTGAGTGAGCTTTCGGTAAATTGGGGTTTATCAGATAATATGTTGTCATTGTCTTCAACATATACACTCTTGAAGAAATCTGAAAATAAATTAACAATATCGTTTTTGTCATGACCCACTTTTTTCCCATAAAACATTGTACCGGGAAAGTTAAAGTTATTTTTCCGAAAGGAGTTAGCGTAATTTCAAAATTTATGAATATTTTTTAAAATAGAATTTTCAACATTGTTGGTGTATTTCTTGAAACATACTTTCGATTTCCTAGTACAATCTTTACGCAGAATAGAGAATGCGATATAATTATCTAACGTTCTATTTATTTTATAACGTTTGTGGGCAATTTTTTTTATCGTACGTTTGATTAATTAGTTCAGAATCGAACCATTTAGGGAATTTAGAAGTGTAATATTTTTGTAGGGGTACAAATCTATCGATTGCTTGATAAATTACATTGTAAAGGTATTCTAAGGCCTCATTTAAACATGAGCTTTTACAAGCGAGATCATAAGCCCAATTATAAGTAGATAAAAATTCTATAATCTTTGGGTAATCTGTTTTTTCAAAATTACGCTTGACAATCGTGGGATTAATTACCTTAACATAAGTATTGAGGTAATTGATTATTAGAGGGGGGTGGTATTTATCGAATGGAAGAATCATTTCATCAGAGGCATACACATTAACGCTAGAAGAATTTGTAAAGACAAGATCGAGAAGATGAGAATTGATGTTGTACACATGGTTTTTCTGATGCAGATTTAAAAAGTTCGACATTTCTATAATTTTATGGGAGCCATGATTGATGTTGTCCGGACTCGAGGACGCGATGTTCTCAATGTCCCATACGATATTTGGGAGGTTGTAGTCACCCATCAGAATAAATGTAGCATCAGGAAATTTTCTTCGCATAGTTTCAACTTCAAGGTGGTGCTCCTTATATGTTTACAGGCCGGAGGATGGTGGTATATATGTGCAACCGATTATAAGTTTTTCATTTTTTAAGGAAACCATTACAAACACTTGTTCAAGATGTTTGTGAAGGCATTTCAGTTTCTTCGAATTCAGTTTGGTTGATACTGACAATAGTACGCCGACACCTCTTGTTTTATTGCTGGAACTTTGACATCTGTCGTTTCTGTAAATTAAATGATCTAAAAACCCCAGTTCTTGATCGTTTATGCCAGCATTTAGCCATGTTTCAGTAAGAGCATAAATTTCGTAATTCATCGTTGGTAATGTACATTTTATTTCTTGAAGTTTCGTTCTCAGTCCTCTTACATTTTGATAATATATTATTAGTTTGTGGGTCAGTTTTTTGGATTTAATTTTAAAATTGTTGGGTGATTATTAATGTACTTGATTGTAATGTCTTGCTCACCCGATGATTGCCTATTTTTTAGTTCGATTCGTAAATTATTTAGATAGTTCCTTTAAGCAACTGATTGATCAGGGTACATGCGGATGTTATTCTTCAGCGAGTGTTTTTTGCTGAGTAGGATTTTTGGCCATTTAGACTCAGAGAACTCGACTTTTACACCCCTCGGTTTATTAGTATCCCTTTTCCTGATTCTGTAAACTTTCAGGTCAAGAGAATTGGTAGAGTTGTCCAGGTCGAAAATGATTTTTTTTATGCTGGTAGTGTCGTCTTTCATAATATCAGTCTGGGTTATTGCTTTGCTTTCGGGGAAGTTACATATTATAATATTTTTTTACCTTAAATTTTGATCATTCATCTCAGCAATAATATCGCAGATGTTATTTGTTTGCAAATTAGTAGTGGTAACAGCAGGAGGAATATTTTTGTACACTGATAATTCGCCTTCTAGGGTAGCCATTCTTGCAGCCATTTGGCCTATGGACCCTAGGATATTATTAGTTTTGGGCATTATTTTGGCAATATGCTCCTTGGTAAATTTGTTATTAGGATCCATCATAATATGTGTTAGTGCATTGATGGCATCTTGTGCAAGGGATATGTATGTCTACGCATCCATGATAAGTTCTGATTCAGGTTAGTAAAAATTAAAAATTAATAGTAGGTTGAACTCCCCTGATTACTGTCTGGAATCAAGTTCACTTACAGGTAGTAATGAGTAGGTATCAGTACCTACTACGGTCACAAGGCGTGCGGAAATGCAGGTCACCTGCCTTTGGTGTAACAATAATATTAAATATTGAATTTAAGTAAAGTTATTATTATTTGTTATTAAAACTTCGGGCTTTTATTTTATTGTTGAGGACACAAAGAAATGAACAGATTCACAACTTTTACACTGGAACACAATGGCACAGGAATAGTGTGTTTTAAATATTTTGTGGACAGAAATAATTTGTGACTGGTTTAGTTTACTGTTGTTGAGTGAGTGATCTGTTGTCAATTGAGTGAGTGATGAGTGTACTGTTGTCAATTGAGTTCACCAATATTGCAATATTAGCTATCTTTTGCGTTTTTTTTCCAAATAGTAGAGATGATTTTTTTGAAGAAACTGTTTTATGTGTAAAAGAGCGTTGGTTTGATGAATGAAGGTCTTAAATTGTGTTGATACTTTTATTGACGAAACTGTTTGATGTTAAAAGGAGCGTTTATTTAATGACTGAAGATGTTAAATAGTAGAGCTGATTTATTGACGAAACTGTTTGATGTGAAAAAGAGCATTTGTTTGATGGCTGAAGGTGTTAAATTGTGTTGATAATTTTATATTACTTTCCGCATTGTACCTAAAGAAACTATTTTTCTTTCTTGTACAATGTTTTAAATATGCTTGTCAGGTATACCTACTAACCTATTGCACTGTTTTTGAGTATATTGTGTAAACTATGTAAATCAGAGGTTCCCAAAGTGTTCTATACAGACCCCCAGGGGTCGATATCGGCTTGCTGGGGGTCTATGTCAGCGAGAAAAAAAATTGGGGGTCCACGAGATTCAAATGGGGGTACATACGAGCGGACCTACATTTACCTCAAGTCAACATTTAGGAGTTCCGTAAATGACACAATAGACCTTACACAAGTATAATAGACTGAGAAATTACTTATTTTATATTTGTATTCTTATTCATAGTAAAGTTATTTATTGAGGTATATAAATAGAGTCTACATTCTTTTTCTCGTCAGAATTAATATTTTCAATCAAAACATTGCACATTGGAAGCTGCGAATTTTCCTAGTTCCCCAATTTGTTTTTGAACAACGTCCAAGGTAATAATGACGTTCAACATTTTAATGCACTTTACACAGACTTCAAAACTAAGTTTGAGGACATTTTGACTGTGGAAATGGAATTTTGAAGAATCGTATATCATGTGACAAGAAGAACTGACCGGAATAAGCACTACACAGAACTTAAGGGGCAGTTCTGTAGGGCCAGCTACAGAAAGAAATTCCCGTTGCTTATCCTGCTTCATTTTCATTTGGTGTAATACCTCACAAGGGCGCCCCTGTCTGCACAATGTAAAGACAGAGGAAATATACCGCCACCCGGTTGTTGGACAGGCAAGGGAAGGGAATCTTTTTACAAAAAAAATAAATGATTATCTCATGTTAATAGTTTTAGAAAAATTCAAAATTCGGCAGGCAGGGGGTCTACGGAAAAAAAAAATTGGCAAGTGGTCTACGGGGCAAAAAAGTTTGGGAACCTCTGATGTAAATGGATCTGTAGAAGTCTTAAATAGGCGTTAATAATTTTTTTTAAACATTTCACATCGTGAAATATTTTCAAGACCTTGTTCAGATCGATAAAGCAATTTTCGGCAAATATTGGTACTGTAGCGAGTATGCTTCAACCTTCCCTAATCAATTAATTAATATTCCTAAATTAATAATTAACATTTTGAAAGGGGGAGTTTAAACTCTCACAATGTTTTAACAACAAAATGGATTATATCCTCCAAGGCGTCATGTTTTCAAAGGATTATGTTTTTCTTATTAAATATTTGACAGCCTCCATAGCGTTGTGGTATTATGGGCATTAGATTTTGCGACAGAGATAGAAGGTACGATTGGAAATATGTTAATTAGGTTTTGTTAATTAATATGTGGCGGTTGTCAAGTCTAGGTGATGTTTTTTGCAGTGTAATGTACCAAACACATCTGTTTCTGCTAACGTAAAGATTAGTAATAAAATATTGTTTCTTTCATAATTGGATTGAAATAATGAAATAGAATAATGATCCTCCGTAATATTAGAATATCTACGTTTTGTACGGAAAATCTACGGATCAGAGGGGGACATCTAGGTGTACGAGACAGTCTAGGGCCCCAAGCGTCGTCCTGTGGACTTTATCATCAATCCCTGTGGGGAGTGAGTACAGCGGGCATTCGTTTGTCACATGTTTGGTGGTCTGCACCGCAACGCATTCTCACATCGGTGACTCTTTAAGTATCCACCTGTGCATCATGTTGACACAGCGGCTGTGGTAGCACCTTATCATATTTATGGATGACCAGATTTAAATGGGAACCCAGGGTATCTCTCAGTGGAGTTGTGTACAAGATGGGCATTTTTCACGTCACCCGATTGCCAGGAGTGAGAGGTAATCGGAGTAGCCCTTTGTCTTTCACCCAGAAATGTTTGTATTAATACTTGTGCTGATATTACATACACAATTTATGATTGATATAAAGTTTTAACATTACAAATTTCTAAGCTCTTTCAAATTCCTGATACCACATACTTTGTTCATCACCAATCGATCTAAATTTGAATTTAAAAAAAAACTTGTTTACGTCAATGAAGGGTTGGCAGCACTGCATTGGCTTTACAGCCGCAATATTGGAATATCAAAATACCTGATGCCTGTTTCTAACTAATGCTCTTTTTACCAAAATAGTTCCCGGCATTAAGCTCGATAGGGAAGTTTTCTGCTTACAGCTCGCAACCGTGCAAACAGATTGTTCTCGATGAATTTTCTCTCCTTCTTTTGCGATTTTTTTACAATGAGGAACACAAATTTAACGGGACTTTTATACAAATTGGGAAAAATTAAAATGAATTCAATTCAATTTGATTAATGAATTTTGTCATAAATGGCAAACTTTAATTTATTCATGAACACTTTCATAGATGGCGCTAATTCAATTATTTTAAGGACGGGTTGTTTTGCGGATTTTGAACAATTTGTCCAAATTCAATGCTATATTCTAGTTCTGTGAAAGTTTTATTTAAGCTCTGTTATTATTTGATCATGGGCCGGTTGATTATCAGGAAGCCTGTTAATTCATTCATTAAAAGCCCGAAATCCCGTTTTTAACCAATAATTTGTAGGTTTTCACATAAGTAACTACTTACGAATCTTATAATTTCAGATGAAATTTTTATTTTATTTAGATATTAAATAAGTGAATATTAGAAACAGACGTTTTTGGGCGCGAGATCAAGTCGGGCTTTATAAAACGATTCTTAAGTCCATATATTTATAAATTGTGTTACCCAGTGAAAGTATCACCTGAACGTGTGCAATAATAATAATAATTTTTGTATGATTTATATAGCGCCGTTTTTGCAAAATCAACTCAAAGGCGCTAATATTTAGTAATGGTTAAGAAAACAAAATGTGTTGACTGGAGGTACATTAAAAAAAAGTACGCGGATGAGTTTGTTGATTTATTGTGGACTGAAATCAATATTCGACAAAACTATTGTGTAGCTGTGGTTAACAGTTAGAATTAGGAAAGGATTCTGAATTCCCTTGGTCTTTTCGATCGATATTTTGGTCTTGAGAGATGATGCTGGTCAAACGCACTAAAGAAACATGTTCACTGCACTGGTTTTCTTAACAGACTGTGTAATGTTTTCCCGTCTCCCCTCAGGTTCTTAACGAATTTATATTTCGTTAGGTTTGATCTTTGCAACTTCTCGCGGTTTATCAACCCTTCAATCTTAACGAATTAATATGTCACGTTGTGTCAATTTTTTGTTTCGACAGGGATTAATTCATTGAAGGATCCTTTTAATTGGTTGTGGTAACTTTGGTTCTTTTTAGATGAGGCGTGTTACATTCTGTATGGTTTGAAAATAAGACAATGACCGACTACCCTGATTTTAACTACCTTTTCCTACCTTGTTTGCTCGCCCAAACGTTTCCGGTTGCTGCAGTTGATAATGTGCTAATATAATGAGACAATTAATTACAAATTAAGTACATGAAATTCACTATAGACAATTCAATTCAAGATGCACAAGATTCTAAGTTAATGATTTGTCTATGGATTGTTAGTTTTGTGAGTTATTTCTATGAGTAGGTATTTTCGGGAATAGCTAGAGACAAAACATGTGTTGCTTTCGATTGGTCTCCGTCCAAATCCCATCCATCAACGTGACCAGCTCGAGAGCAGCCAAGTTGATGGTCCAATCCCAACACCTCCAGAAATGAATTGAATATCGCTCAGCGACAGATGAAATAATGACATGTTTTGCCTCCTGCCGGAGGGTGATGAAGGTGGAATGTGGGTCCTTGGTGGTAACTGTTGATGTTGATGTTGATGATGAATGATGAAGATTCATCTTATACCGTTAGGTACAAAGGGCTGCTCCGGTCCGGTGGCATGATAGCCTGGTGTCAGGAACCATTTGGGTCACGTGGGTAGCGCGAGGTTTAGGTCGCGTCAACCTCCCCCAAATCGATGATGAGTTGAGCTTCGCCAGCATGCCGAAAATTAGGAGTCCACTCTACTAACCTCAAACATAAACATATACTGAAGTGGTTTGCATCAGCAACGTCAGGAGTTCGGGAGTCCCGTGAACACCCCTCTGGTTTACGCTCGTAAAAATAATGATGAATTCAGCTTCAGCTTGTTCGACTTCGCCTCTGCAGTCACGCTACTCCAAATAGCTCCTGGCTCCAGTCTATACAGCTTCTCGTTCCAGTAGAGGTAATGACACATATTTATCATATGTACAATACAGAACATACTTCAAGTCTTTCGTCCACACTCAAAATAGTCATGTCAATATTTAATTTGGATGAGGGCGTCCATCCGACATAACGAATGTTTCCTAGACGGGAGATTTTACCCCACTTCAAAGTCATGGTCATTCGCTCTATCGTTGGTTACCCTCCGTTCGCTTCAAATATCAAAGAATGGTAGAAATTGATATCCTCGACTTCCGGCGCTAAGGATCAGGGATACTGGAATCATCAGGTCGTGAATCTGAAATCATCCGATCTCCGTCAGCTCAAACGGTTTCAGTCGGAGTCAATTTCCAACCTAATTCTGGATGACTTCTCCTCCTATAGTGGGGTAAGTACTTATTGAATTTGACAGGAAGGACGTCAGAAAGCGCCGAAACAACTTCATATTCGTCACGATCCCTTCGTTCTGTCAGCGAGAAAATCCTCCTCACACGCCAGCCAAGAATAGCATAGCCCTTATCCGCTTTGTTCCTTCGTCTACCAGCTAACTCAAGTAGGAAAGCCCATTAGCAATTTTCGTTCCCTTCGATCTGAACTCAGTGAAAGCGTCCTCTCACCAGCTGAAAATACTCGAAACAGGGGTCTATTCCGGGTGACTATCTAAGGCTGGTCCGCCAACACCTTCGACAGAAACCGGTGCTTTTACGGGAATAACTCAACCACACCAATAGCAGGGGAAAAAGCCGGCGCTGCTATACTAAAATAGACGTTATCTCGGTATCCAGGGTTATCGACTTTGCTAACACAAAAGTCCCTATTAGGCAAGCCAAATTACAAATTTCGTTCCCTTCGCTTTTGTCGCTTTGGTAAGATAGGACAGCCTACGGAAAATTCGTACACTCCGTCCCCGCCAAACTTATGAAAAATGAAAATCTCACTTCATAGAATAGGAATGCCAGACAGATGAATTCTCCCGGCGGCTAGCTGTAACCCGCTGCGTTATCCCGATTCAAAATTAATGAAAAGAATGATGTTTGAATAAGTTATATTTAATTAAATATATTTTATGAATTCCGTATAACCTAATCGTTAAATATTATTACTGGAGAATTATTAAATCATTTTAAGTTGCAGAAAAAAATTGTCTAGCTCATAAACAATGTCTATTGTTGGATGATCTAAAGCGGTTTCAGGGTAACCGTTCTTCGTCCCTTTTTTAATGGCCAGGTCTCGTAATTTATGGCCTCCTTCGCTAACGGGTACCTATAGTGCTCAAGTTAAATACCCTTACTTCAAAATACAATTGGATTATTTGGTTTACATTAAGGAAATAAGTGTTAATAATTAGATTATAATAGACTTACCAATACATCTTAGTGTCAACAATCCAAATAATTATAAAAAAACAAACACAGTCACATGCAGAAAAAACTCATGCTGTTAGAAAACCGCACCTTCTACACTAAATGATTTTAGCCGTGTTCGCGTCCCGTCGATTAATTCTTGTTGACGCGCTTCCTAGTTTTTACTAACTCGACTATCTTAAAACGCTGACCGATCCTGATTATTCCTGACCGTCTCCCAGACCTTGAAACTCTGACCCCCTTGACTTTATTTCCCGCCTCCCAACGTTTTCAAAACCTGACTCTCTTGAACCGCTTTTTCACCCTCGACTATCGACTTTCTTCTTTCGTTCTTCAACGCTAACTGTCTTGAACCGCTTTTTCTAACCACGACTATCGACTTCCTCCTTCCGATCTTCAACGCTAACTGTCTCGACCGTCTCCCCGCACTTTCAAATCCAGACTCCCAAAAACTGACTACCCGCCCGCGCTCCTTAACCACGACTATCGACTTCCTCCTTCCGATCTTCAACGCTGACTGTCCCGACCGTCTCCCCGCGCTTTCAAATCCAGACTCCCCTTCCCATGTGGCGACCTCTCTCCGTATGCGATATCTAATTTATCTCTTTTGGATTCTCGAAATTTCGTGTACTCAAAACAGAAACGCACTAAAAACCCTCATCAATTATGAGCCCTTAAAACCCGTCACATTAATTTAAATCGTTTGAAAACCAATAAATTGTTACTCCTCGAGTAAAATATCCAATTCTTTGCAAAAGAATGAAACACGACCCCCCTAGATCCAGTTTCCAGCCCAAATTCGCTCTCCACTGAATAAAATCTAAGAATTCAAACCACATCCCGGAGGTCTCTGACGATACAGTGTATGTTCCCATTTTTTTTTCTCTACCCTAATAAATCTAAACACTTGTTTCTAAAACAGCTTTAAGGCCAACATCTGGAAGTCTCCATCTCGTGAGATCAACTGAAAAATTCCTTTCCCACCATAATAAATCAATACTTAAAAAAAAATGTCCCAGGGCAAGTTCATCACAACTGGTAATACATATAATAATACAATTGTCAATAATGTAAGTGCTTCAAACTCTCAGATAGGGACATGTGATTGGGTAACAAGTAATTGCGTGGAGGAATGCAGGAACATGTGTTAAAGGGAGATGAATATACTGTGGAAGTTTCATGTTGCAGGAGTCGTGGTTCGCCAGGATACTTACTCGGTGCTGCGGGGTCATTGATTCTGAGTAATGAAAGAAACTTCCACGTTTAATAATTTATTAATCAGAAGGTTACGAATAACATTTTAGAGCGAAAGTGATTTGAATGGATAACAACGTGTTGGTTATACGACGCTCAAGAACAGAATGGCGCTTCGGTCGCCGGCGTGTCCGCTGGGACCCTCGGTGACTCGAGCGGCCGGTGTTGTCATTTTATAACGGGTGACCATCTTCTGAATAATTAGCAATATATTGGGGTGCTTTACTAGATCACGACAATACTTACGTCAATAGTTTATACTCTTGAAGGTTAGGTAGTAAAGCTAGAGTAATATAAACTTCATAGTCATAGCAAAAATGTACGTTTATCAAATAGAAAATTTAACCGATCTGTGAAGTTAAAATATGAATTTTCCGATGAATACCAAAATTCGTATGATTTTTTCTATTTTTTTATCCTAAACCTAAACAGTTTCCTTCTGTCTTGATCCTTGACTAAGCAAAGATACCCTTTTATCCTTTCAATTTTACATAATCCACGAATGAATTTACCCCGCAAAATATTTCTGGCACAAAGTTGCGCCTTTGCAATTGACGTCATAGATCGGTTCGATATAAATGTATTGTACTCACTTAAGTTCTACCGTATACTTTCTTGTTAGTATGTAGTTAGTTCCATGAAATTTAATCTCAAATATCCACAAAACTATATGTATATATCGGATTCTGTAAATATAATTCTTTGTGAATAGAAGTGATAAACACACAATTAATAAATTACGCATGAAAAGAAAATTTGGGATTGAATTACTTTAAAAAAATTAGTTTATCACCCAGCTTAGTCTGAAGTTTTGAAATATATTTATTTATTAATGTGAAACTGCACTGAAGTCCCAACTGTTCCTTGCCGTCTGGAGACAGTGAGACCATGACATCCCCAATCGGAATATTTTGTGAGACTGAATGTAGTGGAGAGGGGATAGAGATAGATAAGAGGAAGGTGGGGAAGTATATGGCTGTTCAGATCTGGTTACCAAACACGGCAAAAGTAATTTCAAGCAAAGATTCAATTCTGAATAGTGTTTTTACACCAGGGCGATACTGAGATATCCTGTACCTAACGTGCCGCAAATATACTAAATATTATTTTTTATGTGAATTGTAAAATAACCCAAATTAATCAAATAAATTTGACTTGAGCACGCCGGGATTTGAACCCGCAACTTTCAGCTTTCCAGATGAGGTTCTTACCCCTCGACCACGGAGGCAGTTGGTTTGTACCACTAGTTTCACCGTGTATATTCATTTCTTGGAAAAGATGGTTTTGCTTCAGAGGAGGTAAATTACAGTTATACTTGAAAGAAAAACCTATTTATTTTCTCTAAGTAACTCTCTTGTGCTTACGTTCAGTCAGGTGCTCAAAGACATTTCTTAAGAGCATTCCCCGAGACATGTAAATGAGACTTTGGTAGACAAAATAAGATGTTTCATCTGATTTAAATTCTGTTTACATGTATGGTACCAATTTTATACACGTATATTAAATTTTAATTAAACAATGTGTCTTTACAATGAGAAATTCCAAAAGCGGTTTTACGGTTCGCACATATTTATTATTTCGAAGAGTGAACTAGTCAAATTCGAGCTTTGAAGAGTGAACTAGTCAAAGTCGAACTTTGAAAATTGAACTAGTCAAAGTCAAGCATTGAAGATTGAACTAGTCAAAGTTGAGCTTTGAAGAGTGAACTAGTCAAATTCGAGCTTTGAAGAGTGAACTAGTCAAAGTCAAGCTTTGAAGATTGAACTAGTGAAAGTTGAGCTTTGAAGAGTGAACTAGTCAAATTCGAGCTTTGAAAACTGAACTAGTCAAAGCCAAGCTTTGAAGATTGAACTAGTTAAAGTTGAGCTTTGAAGTGTGTACTAGTCAAAGTTGAGCTTTGAAGAGTGACTAGTCAAAGTCTAACTTTGAAGAGTGAACTGGTCCTTTAAGTTTTTAATATTCCCTATAGGTAAGTTGAAATTGCATCTTTTGGGACCAACCGTCTTGAAAATCGATTGGTTGTTTGTTATAATATGTATTTTGCATGTATCCATTTGAAAACAAAGCACTTTGAACCATACTATATGAACGGCTCGTAATTGTAATTAATATAATCATACTCGTTGTTTATCTGGTTCGCAAGTCTCAGAAGCCTTTGTGCAAAATTTGCAATTCCTGCTTATATAATTACAACTTTTTCTATGGAAAAAACGCTGGAGCTAATCTTCTCCCTCAAAGCGTAATCTCCTCGAGATTTTTCTTTTTAAAATATGGCTCTCCAGAATATAGAGGTTTCCCGCATAAAAATATAAACAAAATCATTTATTACCCACAAATATATTTTTTTCAATTATTTAGTGTTAATTTATATTTGAAGCTCCAGGCTCAAAGCTCAAAGCTCCAAGATCCTTGCTCAAAGCTCAAAGATCCAATCTTAAAGCTCTAAGCTCAAAACATCAACTTCAAAGCTTTAAGCTCCAAGCTCAAAACTCCAAACCTTGTTACATCGGCTTGCTATTCTTTTTAAATCCGAATAATAAATGCACATAAAAAGTTTCTTCAGTAAACTTTCTTACTAAGCTGAATGGATTTTTCATTCAATTTACAATAATGCTACAATTCTATTACCCTAAATTAGGTTCACAAATTTATTTATTTGGAAAATCTGAGCACTTAAGGTGCAATCCATTTATTTTATTTCAATTGTAACGATGTTATTTCTCCGTGAAACGGCGTTCCCTCATTGTGTAACGTATAACGGCGCACTCCGTTACCTTTCATTCTAGTGTAACGACAATTGCTAGCTACTGTTAAGCGCAATCCTCACCGTTTAACGGCAATCGTAACATGTCTTTCGACATAACATTATCTTGTATCGACAATACGACTACATGATGTAACGTTTTCTTATGACGTATGACAACGGTCCTTAGCTTAGTTCCGGATATCGAACGAACAAACTGAGTTACTATTATATTGACTACTGATAGGTCCTAGGCAATTCTGCATCGCAAAGCGAACATAGAAAATTTAAATTATTTTTTTTTACTTTTAAGGGTGTTTTAATGGGGTCGTAAATGATTAGAAAATAATAAATATGTTTATATATATATAAAACATCATGATATAAAATTAAATTTAAATTATTTTTTTTTTACTTTTAAGGGTGTTTTAATGGGGTCGTAAATGATTAGAAAATAATAAAACATCATGATATACCTTAAAAATATTCTAAATAATTTTTTTTACCATTTACTAACTATTTTTATTCAGTCTTTGTTTAAATTAAGCTATTAATTAAAATATTATTGGAATAATTTATTTTTAATGCCTTTTAAAGGAGGAATGTAATGTCACTGAAAAAGAAGATAATATTAATAAATCTAACCGAAACATGAAACAGAACAAGACAAATAATAAAAAGGTAATGGTCTTAACTGCGAATCGAATCCAGGATCATTTGCGACTTGAAATCAGGACCCTTTCCTTACCCGGGCGCTACTCCACATATTGAGCTAAGGAGACCCTATCTCACTCGATCATATTTAACTGTATCATATTTCGAATAAGAACTACCAAAATTAGATTAATTTTCCCACCGCATATTTTTATTGACTGCTACCTTTTTATATCTGATCGCAAGATTCTACTCAAACCAAATGCAATCTAGATAGTGTCTTGGAAAAGCATATCTAATTTTTAATTTAATGTGCGACATCTATTGACAACGAACAGCTTTACAACGAAACTGAAATTAATATTTCCTCAGTCACGAAAGAACTTAAAGGAAGGTAACTTTGTAAAGGAAATTCAGATTTTTTTCAGAAAAAACAGAATCACTTTTAGCGTTCCATTAAGATTTAGTTGTACAAGGAAGCAGCATATATAAATAGACTGAGGAAAATTATATGACAAAATGGGGTTCATATTTCATCGTTTGCCGTTTACAGCAGGTGGCGCCTCGCGCCTTCATATTTCTTAACGTTGATAGTTAAACAGTGACGTAGATATAGTGAATTTTGTAGCTATGGGGAAAAGGAAAGGCTTGATGTACAGCAAAAGATACTGTATTATGCATACTTATAATAAATATATACATAAATAAGGAATCCATAGACTCTTATAGTAGTCAATTATACAATTAAGGTTAATCAATTCATGAATATTTTCGATATTTATTATTGTCTCGTCTTAAGCACACACTGAGTGTAAGTATACTCATACAGGAGCATTTGGACAGATAGTTTGAATCATTTATGGATTCTTCATTGTATTGCCTGTGATCGCACATTGCATGCGAAATAATTTTGGTGGTGGACTGTGATCAATGTTTTCTTAACCTTACAAATTGACACAACTACTTGGGAAGCTGGTTAACATTTAGTTAGAATTTGCAACTGACTTAATCGTGGTCTTTCGAAACACGTCTTGTGGGAGCACATGTTAACTTTTATGGTTCTTTGAGTAAACTCAATATTAAACACACTCTGAGGGTCACCTAACGTGTACACTGTGCAGTTGGCTTAATAGCAGTGACAAGATATCGATAAAATCTTGCGATATTCATTCAGCTAGATAATCCAAACTCTCAGATAGGGACATGTAATTAGGTAATTGAATGCAGGGAGAGGTATAACAGGTATGTTAGTGGGAGAGGCATACATAGTTGAGTCAACATGGCCCAAATCCACGAAGTTTTTTTTTCTGAGGTAGAAAATACACGTCCCGGCTTTAAAAATTACGTTTTTAGTACGAGTGCAATTTCATCGATTGTTACAGACTGCTTCTGCAGTCTGAAAATTGCCCTAAAGATAGCCAATCTAGATAGAAAAATGCATGCCGAGTTTGTTCCACTAGACTTGGCTAATAGAAAACATTTTACCGATATACTCGTACCATATAGTTTTCTCAGTCCAGAGCCAGTTGGACTATTGAAACTCGAATTTGTTGTGCGACTTCAGCATCTGTTTCAAAGAAAGCCGTTTCTAGCAAATAGAAATCGTTTCTAAATTATTGTATTTTACCATCTCAGTGAAATCGATAACTTAACAATATACTGGATCGAAAGGCGTTAATAGTTTTTATACAGATTTCCCGAGCACGGTTGCACTGTTGATATCCAGACCGATGTTGATAACACAATAAATTAGAATTCGATTTACGCTGGCAACACTGGCCATTCTCTCTTTGAATTGACATTCCTAAATGTCAGACGGATACGTAAAAGTTAAAAATACTTTTAAATTGACAATTTCGTGTTGAAATATTAACTTAAATATATAGAGGCAGTCAGTTCACATGTACTTTTTGACACTAAAAAGGAGTCAATTAGTTCATGAGGTCATTAATCTAAAACTAACAACTTTAGTTTCTCGATGCTGGAATGAAACAATTGGTCGTGTCTTAGATGAAATAATTAAATGTATGGATCGTGTATAAGATTTCTTTCAATTCAAAGAGCTTGGTTAGTTCACTTCCATTCATTAATAAGCCAGTTATTTTACATAATAAACGACATTATAAAAAAAAATGTGCAAATTAACAGCTTATCCGTCACTCTGAGGGCCGCGCTAAAAGTGGCGACTTTTCTCTACCAGCTGTTGGAATCATATTCTGGCCGTGCTCGCAAATTTCGCTATCTGACCATAGATGACGGATTTTTTCAATATCGTATTGTCATAAGGCTTTATAGACCATCCGTACTAGACCTCTTGGAGGGTACTAAGAGTATCATCACCCTAAATTATATTTGTAAATAAATCCCGTAAATTTTGAGGCAAAAAGATTTATTCTTAACCCACAATGTTATCTCCATTCGGATTTATGTTTCTTTAAAGCTTCAAATGAAAACAACGGCGAGATCATTCATTTTGTTTAGAGAAAGATTTAAAAAATCATACCGACAAGCCCCATAAAAGAATACCTAACAACTGGGAAAAAAACTAGCCAAGCCAGGTACAAGGCCAGTGCTTTTACTGGGGAAATTACCTTACGGATTAAACATAAATGTTTATTTACTCCATTGTGAGTTTCAGGTTAAATTTTATGAAGTAAGCTCATAAAAGCTGTGACGTAACGGTTGCATTTTTATTTGGCGAGCTTTCAGCTATCATTAATAAAACATTTAATCACCACTGTTCAATAAATGCTGCAGGGTTGCTCTATTAAAATATTAATTAACATTGCCTCGGGAAAAACGAGTAGTCGTCGATAAACCATTTTAACGGTATGAATAATGTATGACTACTATGTTTGACTAAGGTACCAAAGAAGTAATTGATATTTTTTTCACAAAATGAAACATGTGGTAAAGTGATGAACAAAGAGAGGGGCGTAAGTAGAATGTATGACGTGAAAGTGAATGGTGAAAGAAGTCGAGGACGCCAATAAACTTTTTAAATTCTTTACAATAATATTATTACCACCTTACTACTAACCATTCACAATCCCGAGTAACGCCGAGTACACTCTCTCGCTAGTAGCTAATAAAATAGAAATGTTATTGCCCACACTATACTCATAGAATTAAGAATAACACAATAAGTGCCTTGTAATTGTGTTTCGTGATCCAAACATCATCCGTCGTGATCCTATAATAACATTTCCAAAAATAAGTAACCGATCAAGATCACGTGGCAACTTAGAAATCCCTAAATTTAAAATGAGCGCTTCTCAACACCATTATACTTATCAAGTTATAAAATTTTTTAATGCACTCCTATATAAAATCAAATCTGAAAAAAATTATAAAGCCTTTAAATTACAAATAAAACAACTTCTTGATCAACCAAATAATAATTATAAGTTTTAATTTGATTTTTTACGTATCTTTTGATTACAGGTACATATTAGTAGTAATTGATCAAATTCAAATTTTAATAGTAGGTACATACTTGGTATAAAATTAACTATTTAATTTCATAAAATTAATTAACAAAAAAAAATCTTCTTTTACCATATCCTCTTGAAATATTGTATCAGCATTCGAACAACCAACAGATTATTGGCGCAATTTATTATGTACCTTCGCTTGCAATACTATCAGCTCCGTTTACTCCAAATGAACAAAATAACTCCATGTACTTATACCACCTACTTATTAATCGAAATGTAATAATATTATTTTTATTTAACTTTTATTCTTAAATTAATGTTAAATGTAAATAAATACATTCTTAAATTTATTTACATTTACTGTGTATCTAATTTAGTAACTGCTATTGTATTCTATTTCCATTATCTATACTTTTGTTATCATGCTTTATACATTTTGTTTATTTCTTACTTTTTAAATAAAAACTTTCTTTCCTTTTCTTTACCTAATATAATATATTGTAATGGCACTACTCCCCAAATCAAACACGAGAAACGTTTTTCTCCATTGAATTGGGTAGTTACGTTAAAAAGAAAACATTCTTATTGTAATTAGTTTTTTTAGTATAACATATTTATGTTTTTATATAAAATAAATAAATTATTAAATAAAAAAATACAAGCCCGATTTGGGCCTATATTTCAATACAAAACTGTAAGTCACGATGATTACGAAATTCAAATGGGATGGTGATATACAATTTCAGGCAAGTGTGAGAGAGATACACCGCGTGCTGTATGGTCTAAAACCAAAAGGCACTATGTCAGTGGCAGATTTAAATTTGTATGGAAAGCATTTCTAGTTTTCTTCTGTATTCTATATCTTTACCTAAATTGTGCCTAGAGCAGCGGCATGAGAAACAACGATTTTGATCTGTATGCCTACATATTAAATCTAACTTGAAATTGCTTTACCTTATTTCCTGTCCTATTTGTAAAGCTGTTCTGGACAAATATTTGGCAACTAGCAAAGTGCTGGCCCTATTTGCCGAAAGGACGTCCCGCATTTGGCACAGCGGTCGCTAACGGGTTAAGTTGGAGTGCGTAAAGCCGCAGTGTTACAATCACACGTTTTGCGTTTTGTGGATACACAGTATGAATATTGATAGTTCACGTGTTGCAGAAGTTAATATTAAAAGATAATATTTGGGTTAGCGGTGATACCGAGAAACTGAATTTGAATTTTGCGGATTATTAAATTTGGGGCTTACCATTCTCTACGGTGCCCGCACTAAGGAACTAACAGTGAAAAAGAGGTGATCAATAACTAGTGTTTAAAAGGTGTCATGGTATGTTTTTAAGGACTCTAAAAATTTTTGTCGAAGGACCTTGAATGTTAGTGTAATTACCACTACCCATAAGACAATAATATGTATTATGGGTAAGGAAGGACTCACCATTAAGAAAAGGGCACTCGTTTTCTTCCTGTCTATCCTCCTCAGGTATCACAGCGGTGGCACTGAACACAAAGCGGTTTTGCACGAGAAAAGCGCCGGTTATTGTATGTAGGCAAAGCAGTTCATGGATATATTTCAGCTAGCGATTTAAGCTATGATAAGATCTCGTGGGAGCGGTTTATAGACGAGCGCTTCGGGTTATTGTAACAGACTGTTTGCCCAATTTGCAGCGAAAGAGTGCGGGAATAGAGAGGAAAGTAGGACAAGGAACAACAATATTATCTCAGTACAGTGGTCGCATGTATGTACAAATGTGTGCATGAGATGTGTGTAAATTAATGTATAAGGCATAATGGCGTAACCAATAAACCTTTGTTAACCCCTCAGGATAATTTGTTCGCTTTTGAGACAACTCATATGGTCTCAAAGAAATCGTTGAATCTCCCTTACTGCCATGATGAGAAATATAATCTAAACGGTGTTAGGAAGAGTAAAAACTACGCTTTATATTCAAATCTAAAAGTAAACCACATCAAAATAAAAATAACCACCTTTATGAAACAAAACGTTCCGTCGAACTTGTTAAAAAATTATGAAACTTCGTTTTATATTAATTATTTTTATATGAAATGATAAAAAAAGTGAGATAATAACATTCGTAATACAATTTTTTTTAAATGCTTGTGTTTAAAAATATTTTGCTTCCAGTTATTTTAGTTGCAAACAACGTAAAGAAAATCATTTTATTTTTTGGCATTAAAGTTGGCATTAAAATTTGAATACTCAATTGTTAATTTCTAATAATAAAATTTGAAAGCTTTTTTAATTACCTTACCGATTCTGTTTTTAGTTTTCGGAAACGTTCAGAAATATTCTATTTATGTGGATTTTTTCACCAAACGAAAATACTCCTTGTGACAGAATATGCCAGCGGCCTGAGTCGTTAAGGTCGCTCAGCTATCAATCGGCTAGATCAAATTCGATACGCAAGATTTACTCTCTTTTCACTTTGAGTAGGGTATTGCCAAGAAAAGCACTGCACTATAAATTAATTTTAAAAAAACATCCGTTTATAGTAGTTCAAGAACGGGTTGTTTATTCAACTTGTTCTAATATTTTTTTTTAAATACTGCATAAAAAAGGCACGCACAGAACGAACCCGCGTCTCTTGGGTACTGCTTCGAAGAACTTCCCCTCCTTCCACGGAGTTCTTTGCTGAATGTTCAGATGTAAAGTAAATTTACTTGCCATCCTGTATCATAGTACAAATGAAAGCAATTTTCTAAATAGAACCTGTCTTGTATGAGAGAGACAGCAAGGTTGTAAAGTATCTCTTCGATTACCTATCATCCGAGATATTGAATATTATTCTGCTTTACTATATTAGTGTATAAGATTTTAAATTTAAATAGCCAATAAGTTTGTACAAAAGGTGACATTACAATTTTCTATATTTTATTATTAACTATGAAAAATCGGATCCGTGATCAGTTCCATTTATGAAATATTCAAATTTATTTAAATATATTATATTTATTAACTTACTAACACCCTTTTTAGGGGCTTTTGCATTGTGAATATTAAACATAATATAGTATTACAGTACATATTGATTATTCATAACATATTCGTAACAATCCTTTGTATTTGTCAAGTGATAAATTAAAGTTATCCCGTTACTCGGTATAATTACTTCTCTCCATATGTATTCTGGGCAATTAGGAATACATGTGGTAGTTAGTCCCAGATTTTACATTTACTGTACACTGGAGGCCCTGAGGAAAATAATTTCCCTTAGGGCCTATGTCATCTCTGGGATACTGTGTGGAGGGTCTTTTTGAGGAGACAAAAGAGTTAACATGTATCTTGAAGAGACCCATGTTGTAGGAGGGTGGAAACACAGAGGCCGGCTAATCGTTTCACAGCCTAGCTGTTGAACTGAAAAACGAGCCATATAAGCGACCCGTTCTCATGTGACAAATGTCATGTACAAATGTTGGGCGCTTGTTTGGTGTGTTTCCCGATTTTGCACCGGTATCGAAGGGATCAATGACGCTAGTTCCTTGGAGCATCTTCCATTGTAATACCGGTAGAACAAGGACAGCATACATACCTGACTATTACATACCTGTTAAGATAGGGAAAGTTATCAAACGAACCAATAGAAATAAACCGAAATTAGTATTTTTGATTCTTTAGGAAAACTCATACTTTTCGGACGAACAAAATTATAGGTTTCAACTCAAGATATTAATTTCCATTTTATATATTAATTACTTTTCTATTACAAGTAATATTACTAAATTTCATATTATTTATGAGGAAATTTTATCATTCGATTACATACGGCAAACAACACGATCCATCACCCACTTTTAACTTTATCGACAGACAGACAGCTGCGCTTGTAGGTGAGTCGGTTGTTATTTCATTTGTAGGTATTGGAAAGCGATTGGTTCAATATTTGCCTGGTCTTTCGTTTATTTGTTCCCGGCATAGAGTGTTAATCGAAAATTCCTTTACGGGGATATTTCGGTACATTGGATGGAAGAGCCCAATGCCCGGGGATATTCTGCCAATGTTAAATAAGCCTCCGAATTCCGCTTATCATCGGGAATTTGTTAGTTCAAAAGCTTTTTTAACAAAGCTAGCCTTCGTATAAAGCTTTTATCTTTAAACTAAAAAAAAAAATATTTTTTGAACATTTTCTATACACATTAATAAAAATTGCGTAGATACCTATGTTATGATAATACTAGAGCAGACCCGTGAAAAATCACGGGGTAGTCGCAGTTCTCAACAAATTAGTTCCAATTTTGAAAATGCCTAATAAAATGGTTTTCTGATAAAAAAATCGTATTGGCACTTTATTACAAGTAGTTTTAAATTTTTAAAATTACATTTATATTCGAAGCAAATCCGAGTTTTAAAGTTCATTCAACCAGATTTACAGATAGACACACAACCGAAATTAGTATTTATCGTGATATTTTTTAGATGACGTTACATTTTAAACTTAAAAACTGTGAAATAATTTTGTACTTCCTGTTTTTTTTAAGTGAACAAAACTGTTTTTTAAGTGAAAAAAATTGACGGTGACATTTCCATCACGATCTATGAAGCTTTGAAACATCCATTTATATGTGTGATTGTAAGATAAGTCGCACATTTCTTGCTTATTAGTTTGGCAGTTTTAGGAAGCTGAAGGAAGTGAGGAGGAGAAGAGGTGAGATTAAGTTTAGGAACTACCATACCTGGTTAATAAACACTGCTAAAGCCATTGCAAACATGTTTTAGTTTGCTGTATCGTGATATCTCAGCAGGGATATTCCAAGGGTATCCAAAGCATTTTTAGGAGCTTTTACATTAAAAATTATAGAGTAAGTACATATTTATTATACATCACTAAACTGCCTCTGTAATTTTGAATTTCTTAAGTAATAAATTAGAGATTACCACTGACACGCTATAATCATTTCCCTTCATAAGTATTCAGGGCAATACATATAGTAGTTAGTACCAGAATTTCTGCACTGAAATAAATCCCGATGCGTAGAAACGCAAGCAATTCTGGACTATCAAAAGCATCATTTAGAATTTTATATAAAATACTTAGGACGGGTTGTTTCGGAGAATTTGAACAATTCATCAAATTTCAACGTTCATTTTCAAGCTCTGTGAAAGATTTTTTCAAGTTCTGTTTTATTTCAGTTTTGTCAAGCAACTAGCCTACAATGATATAAAAACAGAACTTGAATAGGACTTCCACAGAACCCGAAAACGAACGTTGAAATTTGATGAATTGTTCAAATTCTCCGACACAACCCGTCCTTAGTCAGTGAAAATCCTTGTCCGACAATTTAAGCATATTCATTTAATTTAAGAGAAGTTGTAGTTCAACAATATTGGTGGAATTCCTTTTTTAAAACTTAGGAAACGTAAGAAATAATATTTTTAATTCTTCTGCAATACGTGTATACTTAAAACATCACGAGGTTCTGTCAGATTAACTGTGACTGTATACATTAAAACAAATACATTAAATACGCACTTATATATTTCAAAAATAACCACTCTCATTGACTTGGCACTAACGAAAAATCGATTTAGTTTGACCTCGCTGCGCCACCTCGTTGGTCAATAAAACGTATTATTTCTAGTACCCAAACTAATTTGTTTTTCATCGGTATCCATTAAACAGTAAATAAAGAATTCTGCAAATATTATTTCCATCGATTGATTAAAAAACACAAAGTAATTTCATGTTTGTATTTATGAATCTGACATGTTGTCATGTATGTTTGATTACAAATAGTTTGTTTAGATTTGATAACTAAACATGGCTAAAGCCATTTCAATTAATTTTGCGATTCTGAATGATACTTACCTTTCAAGAGAAAAAACAGCTACACGAAATACATTTTTATTTGCCAACGCCGGCATTTGAACCCGAAACTTGATAGATGTGCAAATGAGCTAACACTCTGCCACTAAAATGACTTAAAACACGAAATAAATTAGTAAAGTCTCCAGTAATTAGTCTCTGGCACAATGTCCGTTATTTCTCCACCTTGTTTATTATCTGATAGCGTTACATTTATATTGTCCCTTACTAAACTTCACACTTGACAGATTATTGATTTTCTCACATTATTTTTTTTTTCTTGTTGTCTTTTCTTGAACCATAAAAAATAATTGGTTATTCTGACAACAAACAGATACCCACGTTACTTAATTCAAATATAATTTAATAATAACGGTTATTTATCTGTTTGTACAGATTGGCATCAATGAAAAATAATTTATTATATTTCATTAATACGTCATTTTAAAATGACAATACAAATTTTGAATGCTACGAGTAACATATTTTTTTTGTTAAATGGTTCACCTTACGTTTTTTTGTTAAAACACAACTAAAATTACAGAGAACGGAAGAAAATACAATCAATACTAGACAAATGTATTATAAACATCACCTTTGCCTCACTTTTTTTCGTTCATATAATTTCATAACTTTTTCTCGCCGTTTTTTAAATTGCCGTCGGAACCTTTAGTTACATAGAAGTGTGCAACTTAATTATTTTGTCGTTAATTTCTTGATTTGAATATAAAGCATGATGTTTTCTAACACCGTTTAGATCATATTTATCAATATGACAATAAGGGAGATCAGACGAGTTGTTCCCAAAAAAGACTAAATTGAGCTACGCGTAATAGCTGTTTCTTTCCAAAACCGATCAAATTAGACCGAGGGGTTAAGAATAATATTTAAAATAATATGAATATTTTGTATTTTTGCTTTTAATTTCATTACAAAAAATTTATGACTTTTCTACCTTCTTCAATGTCACAAACTAAGTTTTTAAAACACCCGTAATTTCCGGCAGATAAAAACAATTGAATGTCGATTTTGATAATGGGTTGAGGTGTTACAATATACAAGTTACGAGAGCAAGTTTTCTGTATTTGGCTCAACTTACTTCAGGATCATTAATTTCGCATCTCTGGAATCAGCAATACGCTTCAGTCGGTCCATGTTTTTCGATCTCCCTCTGGAAGTTCTGATATATTTTCAGTGTTAACGATACGTATTATCTGGCAAAAAATATTTTTAGATCAATGTCTGATGGTCGTAGGTTCTAAAATACAGAAAATAGTATGTATACCTAGACACTATACAATGAAGTATAGAAAGTTGTTCCTTACGTCTGGTAAAATTTATTAAATCGGAAAATTTTCTTAACCTCTAATGCCTCTGTATTGTTGGAGGATTTTCGATTTACAATAAAATCCAAATTAATAGACTAATTCTGGACATAACAAAAAACTAAATAAAATGTTTTTGAAAGGTGATCAAATAAGTTTTAAAATTTTATTATTTAAATGAAAACATAATTTTTAAAATATTAAAGTTTTAAAAAACCTTACGTTTTTTCGTCTAAACACTGGACTGAAACGATGAAACGAAAAAACACAAATTTTATTTGACTAATGTTTTATCAACATTATAGTCTACTCATTATTTTTGTCGTTTCATACAGCAATAATATTTTTTTATGAAATTGCAGTCGGAACCTTTGCTTTTATAGAGGTGTGCATTTTAAATCTTCTGTGGTTATATTCTAGATTCGAATATAACCCATGGTGTTTTCTCTTTCTAAAACCGTTTAGATCATATGCCTAACCATGACACTGAGGGAGACATAAAGATTTCTATGAGACAATAATAACTGTTCCTGAAAGCGAAATATTAGAAGGGTAAGACTCTAAAGTTCATTGGTTTGTCTCAATCTGAAGACGTTGTTAAAATGCCTTATTTAATCTGACGATGTATTTAAAGTCGGTGTATATTTAATTTGTATAATATATTTCGCATTTCTTTGGAATTTCAGTGACTTTTAGCAACAAAAATCAAAATTTCATTATTTACTTTACATCATAATTGACTATTCGGAGCGAGCTCTTGTTTTAACTCTAACGTTTTGCATTTTGTCTGTCTGTAAATTTTTTTATACGTTCTGTTACCGTTTCAATTTGGTGGCCGCTTAAATGATTCAGTAAATATTATTTTGATAAACTTATCTACTTCCTCCTCACGTTTAATACACGCTTTATAAATATTATAAATTGCACTCGTTTTCAACTTAATTACTTACAAGCAACAATTATTTATGTGGCGAAGATGGTGAAACATTTATTAAAATTACAAGGTTAGGAAATACGCATAAGTTATTAAAATAGTTTACTAAAACCCCCGACTTAAATAGTTATCTCCATTAGATATTTATGTTTCAAGTTGTTTTTTTAAAGAGCTTTTGCGTGAAGTGGAATTCAACAACTTTACCATTATTTTATCAAATGTCAATTGGCCCTGAAGAATGTTTAAAAAAATAATACTTGTTGCAGAGAGAGTGGCGGTTCTTTGAACAAATTGTATAATTCCATCTTTCTTCTTCCTAGCACTATCCCAACTCATTGCCTAGGTAGGCTGTTGGGGTCGGCTCTTCTCGTTCTCAGGTTATAGCTTCTTCGGTTCTGAGTGTCGCTTTCATCTAGGCCGTTTCTTTGTAGGATTTTGGAGCATTGGGTCATCCAGGAGTTCTTTGGTCTACCTCTGGATGACTGTCTTTGAAGCTCTATAGACATTGCCTGCTTCACAGTGTGGTCTGGTGGTCTCCGTCTTATGTGCCCATACCATCTTAACTGTCGTTCCTCTAGCTTACTGTTTATGTCAGTGACACCCAGGCTACCACGAATGCGTGAGCTTTTAATTTTATCTTTTAATGATACTCCTGCCGTCCATCTAAGCATTCGCATTTCTGCTGATTCGAGTTGCCTAGAGTAGGAGTTGTACATAGTCCAGCATTCGGAGCCATACATTATCGCGGGTCTAACAATAGTCTGGTATGTCTTTCCTTTCTTATCTTTTCAAACCCAGAACGACTGGCTTTCCTCCGCTTCATTTTGCTTGCCCCTGGAGTCCTGCAAGCTGACCCTAACATAATGTCAGTCTCTGGATCACCGAGGAGAGATAGATAAATTGTATAATTCCATATTTGAAATTAAAAAGAAAAAGTTACATAATGCAAATATTGTTATGGTTCGTTATTAAGTAATGAGGTATTTAAGTACCTACTTACGAATCTTATGTTTTCAGCATAAATTTTGGTATTATTTAGTCAATACTAGCTGACATGTACCCGATGTTGCTCGGAGTTATGAAAGTTTTGAGATTTTGAATTCCAGAGTACCTACCTGAAAACTGGGGGCATTTTTAAGATGCAAATAATATTTCTATGACAATTGAAAAAATTTACTTTTTAAAGTATTTTTTGACTTGATATTTTTTGACACTTGATCGTGCTATTTCTGCCTTGGGCGTTTTTGACTTATTTTACCTATGACTTTCACGTCGTACATTCTCCTTACACCACTTACTTTCTTCATCACATACGCTACATTTTCCAACTCTTAATTATTTGATTCAATGGAACGTGCCATGTCTTCCTCGGGTGTCTCCTATTTTGTCTATCATTCACTATACACTATGTGTATATGTATACTCACAATGTACACTATAGTCACTAATGAAAAACAACATTAGGTCGACTCGTATTCGACTCCATAACTAATTCTAGTGCAGTGATAATTTTTATAAGCCTTCCTCTGGCGTCTAAGACTTTACCATTCACTATTATATACTACATTTTAACTATAAAAAAAACATTACATCGACTTTTATTCAACTCTGCATATCATTCCAGTGCAGAAATAATGCGTTAAGTCTTCCTCGGGCGTCCCCGATTTCTTCTACCATCCAAACCACTCTATAAATAATCCTTACACTAATACGAACAAACATTGAAATTTTCAGTGAAATTGGTCCAGTAGTCACAAATAAAAAAGATATTTTTTTACGTATATTTTAATTGGAGAACATTCGAAACACAAATATTCTATACATTTATTGAAATTAGAGAAAATTTGAAACATAAATTTGTACATTTATTGAAATTAGAAAACATTCGAAACATACATATATTGAAATTAGGGAACATTCAAAACACAAATATTTTATACATATATTGAAATTAGAGAACATTCGAAACATAAATTTTTATACATATATTGAAATTAGAAAACATTCGAAACATAAATTTTTATACATATATTGAAATTAGAGAACATTTGAAACAAACATTTTTATACATATATTAAAATTAGAGAACATTCGAAACATTATTTTTTGGACGCGAGGTCTACTGTTCACAGAAATACTATAAAGTATAATGTAAAATAAATATAATATTTAGTCTCCGGCACGTTTCGTATAAAACTAAAGCAATTTGGATATAAAGAGCGATACCAAAATAATGTAAATCCTGAAAAAGTTTGATATTTTTTCCATATTTGTTTTAGCCTAAAGCGTCCCTAGTTCCATCATCAATTCTACACAAATCCGACTCGTGTGACATTTATGTATTCACAAAAGCTTTCTTCCTTCGAAAATAAGTAATGGAGGTACTGATTTTAAAAGTTCCGTATACAGAAATTCAGATTAACAATATCCGCATTTTAAATGTGCTATTATTGTTAATAATATTAATGTTCTGTTTTTTTTATTTATATTACAAATTTTGATTGTTTTATTTTGCGATTATTTTTACTAATGTTTGCGGTTGAAATTTAACACTTTTTACGGAATATTTTATTTTTGTTTTGGTACGTTTTTATTAATTTATTTGCTTTTACAAAAGGAACAGTAACCATGAAGTAAACTATGCTAAATTACTAAATTAATTATTGTGCCAACCTTAATTATTAGTATTATTAAGGTATGTTATTACAGCCTTCTTGTAACTATATTCCGCGCAGTTCTACATGTACTATTTCTGAGAAAGTATTGCCAACTACACGCAATCTAGGTTCAAGCGAATATCTAAACGAGGCATTCCTGATAATGTTGTGCAATTATAAAGAATTTTTGATCGAGTAGTTCTAATGGTGTATGTTGAAGCTGATTAGGCTCAGTAAATCAGGGCTGTCTATAATTTCAGTAACAATTTTAAATATATATTGACCAAAAAAATTGTTAAAAATTAAATGGGTTTTAATAATAATCGGTAATTATTTGATTTCTGACTAATTGTTAGCTCAGTTTTCATAAAAATGTATTAGGCCAAAATTTTGTTTAGAATCTATAAAGGATTATTATTTTGAAATAACATTCAAATTGTATCATCCAATGTAAATTTTCTTTGAAATAAATACAAAAAAAATAAAGAAAAATTTTTAAATGCGTGCCTGAAAATGTGGCATTTGTTCAGTATTGACTAGAAAAACAAAAGGATCTTCAAATAAAAAAATACAAATAAGTACCCAGCTTAATATAAACAACTAGGTCGCTACTACCCGTTATAACATTATTTTTGCGATGGGATATACACTTTTCCGTGAGCGATTTCTAGTTTTTAGTTTCTCCAGTTTCTTTCTAGGGGTAGGCAGAGAGGATGGACCGCCAAACTCTGTCTTAGTACACACTCCTTGCCTCAATCATATTACTACATCGTCCCATACAAACACTTCTGTTATTACTTGACATGGCTCCACTCATGTATCTGGTTCACTTGATCGTGCCATGTCTTTCTCGGGCGTCCCCGACTTATTCTACCATTCACATTTGCGTCATACATTCTCCTTATATTCATTTAGTCGTTCATTCGCTCTGCATACCGAAACCATCTGAGCCCATTCTTATACTAAGGAATAATAATTTTCATAAAAAGATATTCTCATAGAAAAAAATAATAATTTTCATAGAAAGGAATTCTCATAGAAAGAAATAATAATTTTTATAGAAAGAAATTCTCAAAGAAAGAAATAATAATAATTCCTAAATATGTACTATAATAATTCAGCTATTTTTGCGGATCCTTCCGCTTTTCGAAGGAAGTCTTTGTAGTATCTCCTTTGTGCGCGGGTGAGCTATTTGCTAGACTTTTCGCAGAAATTGTTGAAATGCGGGGCATGAAGTTAGGTGACTGAATGGACCGAGAAAAACCTGACAAATGTGAAAGGAATTCAATATTTCCGCACCTGAGGAGAATTTAAGAGTGAAATTCTCCGCCTTCCAAACTTAACCTGTCCCCACAAAGGTTGGGGACTGAATGCTAGCTAATAATCTGCATTGTGTTCGCCATTATATGTCAGGTAACAATGTCCAATTATCTTCATTCTTGAAGACCAAGTGGAGGTTAATTATTCTGTTGAATGGTGTTATTTTGGCGAGAAGCAAACGAAAAACTTTTATTTTGTTTTGGTTCGAGTGTATATCAGATTTTGAAGAACTTTACGTTGTTTTGAAACACTTTTAATGTTTGACACTGGAAAAATTGGCACTGTTCACAATACAATATAAGTTGTTGAGGAATTGATATTAGAAAATTATAGTTTTTGATTGCATATTTAAAATGAGACCGAAAAGGATCGCAAATCTCAACAAATTTTTAAAAAGTCTTAAATTTTTAATAGTCTATTTTTCCTTCGATGCTAATAAAGAAAAGGGTTTTTTTCACATTGAAACTAGAGGGTGAAAAGATTATGCATTAATTGATAAAATTGTTGAAAATTTTTATTTCTGACGAAAACTGTTTATTGTGGATCATCTTTAAATGATATGAGAACTCGTATAAGAAATTAAATTTATTATAAATAAACTTAACAAACTTGGGATGTAATAGTATGTTGTCCCTTCAATTCACTCCAAAGGAATTAACATACACCGCAGCATATTCCTTAGGCAAGCAAACCCAAGAATCCTTTGAATTCGGGCTGAGTATTTTCGATACATCAGCAGTAATCTCGGCCACACTGCGGGACTTTGAGTGATATATCACCACAATCCACCTTATACGAACACATGCTTGTGACATTTACAACTGAAACTATTGACATTTTCACTTTGATGACTATTGGATATGCGTAAAAACATCTGTTTTGTCGCAAATTTGTAAAGTAATTTTACTTACAATAGCTCGTGCTTTGCTTATGAGATGTTTTATGAATGTGAATTAAACAAGGGATACGTTTTATGACAGAGTTATGTGGCATTCTAACCTCACCCCTGCGGAGAGGTGTTGGTTAGTTGGTTAAAATAAATATCAGAAATCATAACAAATACAAAAGAAGCTCTCCAAAATAAACGTTCAAAGTTAACAATGCGTGACCTGTGAACAGTAAGGTTCTATCTGGTATGAAATTGAGATATTGAGGTTCAAATTTTGAATCGTGAATAAAGTGCTAAAACAAATTTGTTGAAAAGTAAATATGCAGAACGAATTGAAATGGAATCTTCTTTATGTTTAAACATTCTAAGCAAAAAATAAGTGGCTAGCCAAACGACTAAGCAAAAACAGAACCTTGTTGCTCTAAAAATCAGCAAAACTCAGATTATTTATCTGATTATTTTAACTAGTTTTTTGGCTACATTATTGAAAAATTACTTTTTTTTTACTTTTTTTGAAACGATCTTAGGCTGGCCGCATACATACGTTTTTCGTATTCGATTTCCGAATTCGTTTTCCGTATTCGGACATCCGAATGCACGGAATCAGTAGAAAATACATTAACTGCCGCACACGTTCGTTTTAGTTCCGAACGGAACAAATTCCTTACGCACGTTCCGAATGCGAGCCGGCGCGTTCGGAGAAACCGAATGGAAAAAACCTAATGACGTCATGTGGAACGCAGCTATTGCATACAGTTTGTTTGTGCCGACGCAAACGTACGGAAATTTTCGTTCGTAATTCAGTGTTGCCAACGGATCTTGACCTAATATCGCCGTTTCTCATACATAAGGTAGCGTAAAGTAGCCGAATTTGCTGTTAGGTGGGACATGTTTAAAATTGATGTTTTTACGTGAAAATAAAAATTTTGTGGGGGGGGGTGGCTAGAGAATTTCAAAAAAATAAAATTTGTCCCCAGAAAATAAAAAAAAATTCATGGGGAGGGTGGCTAGAGAATTTCAAGAAAATATAAAAAAATTTGTCCCCAGAAAAATAAATTTCATGGGGGGGGGGGTGGCTAGAGAATTTCGGGACGTGTTTAAAATTGATGTTTTTGAAGTAGCTTAATTAAGTAGCGCCTTTTAGATTTTTTCGGCGCCGATTCTCGCTCTGAGTAGCCTAAATGGCGATATATCGCCCTTGTTGGCAACACTGGTACTGACGTTTATACATTCCGAATGAAGAAAAACGAACGTTTGCGCTAGTCTCACGGAATTCCGAATACGGAAAACGAATTCGGAAATCGAATACGGAAAACATATGTTTGCGGCCAGCCTTAAACCTAAATATAATTCAACTATAACACGTTTCGCCATACACTTTTTTCATAAATATCATTTTTATTTTCTCAGTTTCACACAATTGGCAGGTGGAACCTTGTTGTCCCAAGCAAACAATGCAATTGGAATCATGTTAATCCAAAAATGTTTTGTCTACGGCAGAACAATTGCCTTTAAAATTTCCAAATGGAATCTTTAAGTTCGAAAAATGAAAATAAAGTTTTTTGTTAATTGGCACTTAATTGCAATTAAATTGCAAATGAATCCTTGTTGTTCTGAAAAAAAAAATTAAATGTATGTAGACATATTTTAGTTAGAACAAATTTCGTACAAAAAAGTCAACTTCAGCCAAAATGTCAGCTAGTTGTCTCAAGGGAACAAACTACTGAATTTTGCACATAATTTTTTTTTTTAATTTTTAGATTCTTTTACATTTATTTTATTTAAAGGAAGTAATGGAGATGTTAGTTAGATATCTGAATTTCTTACGATAAGGTGGAGCACCCTGTATCTTTTCTAATATAGCTGACAGCATCGAGCTACTAATATCTTAATCCCATCTCCCATTTTGTAATGTAACTTGTAACGCAACTCTATCAATTCTAAAGCCTCTCAGCTCTCGGTATGTGCGATAGAAATGTGAAATTCAAATTGGATAATACTCCTATAATAATATCCTATCCACGCTGTCATGGTAACGGCACGTACTCCAATGGCGTTAATCGAACTTTCATCTTATTGTATATGGAGTAAGGCCCATCTTCCACGGGGATTGGCAAGAATCCGATACTCAATGATTCAAGTATCTTGGCGACTGCCGTCATACCAATTTAATACCATTACCGAACACAGGCACCCGTTGCTAACATTTCATCACCTTGGTTAGATGGGGTTTTTACTTCACTTTACCTGGTGTTGAGAGATGAGGTGTTTGCGTAGACGATTTTTTTTTAAATATATTTACCAATCTCTGATCTTAAGGTTTTGTGTAAAAGTATTTTAGTTTGACATACTTTAAAAGAATATATTTAAATAGGACTTATACTTACTATTTTAGAACATGCAGATAGAACCTTGTACAAACAACTAGAATATAATAATTAATATAATAGTTCTTACTACATTTCCCTTATGCCATTCCAATACAGGCTACGTCCTATTTAAACATTTTGCTTTAAAATGTGTTAAATTATAACACTTTACATAAGATTAAACCTTACAATCAAGTGTAGATTTCCAAAGTTCTGGTTGATGACTTTAGACATAGCAAATTTCCCTATCTTTTCAATCATGTGACAAGTAACTTTGCTATTATTAGTTAGAAATTTGACCAATCTAGGTGAAGATTTTGTAAACTTGACGGAGATGCCAGTCTCCAGCGACCAGCCGGGTGAGATTGTTCTCAATTGCGTCATTGAGACTAAAAACATTGTTCACTTGTGTCAGACAATTTGTAACGATGGGTGCGCTTTAGTTTAATGCTAGGAACAAAACAGTCGACAAATAATAATGACATTCAAACTGTTTGGTTGTATGTGAGGTTATGAATGTATTGTAGTGTTGACAATTCTAGAATTCAACAATTCTTGCTGCGACGCTGGTCTGGGGATTTCAGTAGCGACGTGTACGGACTGTGCGCGATAAATTGTTCGCGACGTGAGTTCACAATCTCTCCGATACTCAAATAGAAATATAGGAATCATATAGGAACAGATACAAGGTAACAACTTAGACATACATTTTTGAAATGGGTGACCACCGTGGAGTTTCGCTGCCAGTGGAAATATTACAGGCAAAACTTTTCAGTATTTTCGCCCGAAAAGTTGAAATGGAGGTTATTAAAGTTTAGAGAAAGATTTGGAGGAATCTGTCTCACCGCAATTTCAACTGTTATTAACGATCATTTTTTCCCTAATACTGCTACTGCCTATAGCTGGAATCGAGCCCGCAACGTCCCGTACAAGGTCAAATGCAACGATCGTTTCACCACGAATACTTTTTTATTGAATGTTTATTCTATTGTGCTATTATACTCTAATGAATGACTGAGTAGTACCTACGTAGTTCGTTGTAACGTCCGGCATTTATTTCTTCAGTAGAGAGCTATTATTGTTTCAACTGAGAGACGTTTTTTAAGAAGAATTCAATTTGTCATCTTTCGCAGCTTTCCTGAAGCGTAGCAGCCACTATAATTTGTATTTCCAGATTTAAAGGAAGAAGGATGACTTCCGCTCTCTACCTAGGGTTGTCAGATGGACTCGGGAGAAAAGTTGGCCTGACTCTAGTGGGTATAATCAGTTGGGATGGAACGAAGGGGGTTCGGAACAGGTAAAAAAATATTGTAATTCTAAGATGCGGTTTAGTTAAACTTTAAAAAATATTGTTACTATCGTCTATAAAGTTATATTTTTTTGTATTTTTTGAGCTAGTTCACACTTCTAAAATATCTTCGAGAGTGATATATTTTAAAAAAAAAAAAAACATTTCTACTTATTTTATTTTTACCGTGACCGGTTTCAGCTTATTATAGCCATATTCAGACTAGTACACAAGTATACCTTGTTTACAATTATTTACACGGAGAAAACTTACTGATATAAATTTTTGCTAATTTAAATAATTTTTTAATTATTGAAGACAATATTAGCAATTTCAAAACAAAAATCTGAAACAGAAAAATCAGAAAAGTATACGGTCACATCCAGGACTCGAATACAGGACCCTTGCCTTGCCGGGGCACTGCTCTACCAGCTTGTTGTAGAGCAAGTCAATTTGAAGACAATTTATTTTGGGTAGTGAATTATTAAACGAATGATTTTTTTTAATAACTTAATGAGTTTAACCTCAAATTGTAATATATAATTATTGAAGACAATATCAGCGATTCTCATATCTAAGACTTGAACCCAGAACCCTCAACTTGCCGGAGCGCCCCCGCATGGCAAGGTTTAAGAATCGCGGATTATTTTTATTAGGTCATATTATATTTTATAGGTCACTCGTAGATGAAGCTTGTATATCCTTATAAATTTGTGTTGAGTAGGCTAGAAATTAAGAAAATACAACACGTTTAAATCAGTTCACTTTTATTTTTCATTTTTCACAACAGTGACAAAACATCAAGACGTCAGATTTGTGTTAATCTGCACGGAGAAAAATTAGTAATTCTTATTTATTAAGAGTCTCTTCAAATTATTAATAATCCGATTAAAAACGGGATTGCAGGCCGTTTACTTATAAAAGTTTAAAAATAAATTCCTGATACACATGTATATGCATTCCGCTTGATAATATTTAATGACGAAATGCGAAAATATTATGATTTTTATTAATACGTGTTCTAACATCGCTATAATATATTCGTATTTTACTAAAATTTTATCAGGAAACGTATTAATTTGTTCGTTTATGGCCTTCAATCCCGGTTTTAACTTTATTTACAATAATACAAAAGGATAAAATAAATTAGCAATACTCTTTTTAATTATTGAAGACATTATTAGCGATTACAAACGAAAATCTGAAAAAGAAAAATCAGAAAAGAATACGGAAAGGATTCCCTCACGGCAAGGAAAGGATCCTGGGTTGAAGTCCTAGATGTGACCGTATCCTTTTCTTATTTTTCTGTTTCAGATTTTCGTTTAGGACTCGCTAATAATGTCTTCAGTAATTAAATATTACAATATGAGGTTTTACTCACTAAGTTATTCCAAAAAAATTAATACTCTTTTTCTCCGTGGAATCCTGACACGCTCACCATAGAAACTGACATATTACATATGTTCTTATATTATATTTAAATAAACGGAAAAAAATACGTTTTTAATTTTGAATATGTTTATTTTGTATGTGAAAATACGCATATAAGATAAGGGGCTTGATGAAACATTTATCGTGAAGGGTTTATTTTAGATAAGCATTTCCAGAGATAAAAAAATGTAATTATGAAAAACGTGTTTATCACAGCGCGTTTTCCGTTTATTATAGCAACAAGGCTTTGTGTACAACGCTCTGCCGAGCTGCCTTCAGAATTAGTTCCTCGTGGTCATTAAAGCCTTTTTCATACCCCTAAAACTAATTAATTGCTCCCATATCTACCTCAAAGCAGGTACATGTAGGTCTGCCAACGAGAAAGCGGTGTGTATAAATAGCACAAAACTAACATCACACCGTTTACCTGTATGCAGCTATAGCAGGTAAAATAAAAAGTCACACAGTACCTTAGTGATAAACTAATATTTATTTCAGACATTCATGTTATTCTTTCAGTATTGGTTATGAGATAAATAAAAGTCCGAAGTTAATTTTTTTTATTTAATTATTAAACACAATAGCAGCGGTTCTCAAACGAAAATCTGGAACAGAAAAATCAGAAAAAAAAATGCGTTCGCATTTGGGACTTGATCCCAGTACCTTCAGCTTATCGGGGCCTTGCTCTACTAAGTGAGCTAATACGACCCTTTTTCCTTCCGTGATGTTTATTTTTTATACTTCAAATAAGAACTACCAACATTATCTTTATTTTATTAATGCATATTTGAATTGACTGCTATATTTAAGATGGATCTCGAATTTGTTTTTTCAAGCCCCAGATCAAAAATTTTCAAAACGTTGAAAAAAATTTAAATACTCGAACCGATTTTCTTTTAATTCTCTGTGTGATGTAGATTCACCAGTTTTCCGCTTGTACAACGAGTTTCCTTACGCTTTATGTAAAGTATTGTGTATAAGCAATTATGTATTTTAAATTTTGTTTTAAAATTCATAGTGCCAAAGGTTTATTCTACGGAATTTTCAACTGCGGAATTCATAATTATTAATTAAATCATATAAAATTAGAAAACGTTATGATAATGACACAAAAAAGCATGTTGTTCCAACTTTTTTCATCAATTTTCGATAACAAGTCATTTTCAAACTATTTTAATTGCCAATTTATTTCAATATTGAATTTAGGAAAAATGTAAAACATTCGGATTTTTAAATTTAACAACGACAACCGAAAGAAAAATGCTATTTGTCTTTCGATGTGACCTTAAATATGAAACTTTTCCAATTTGTTTAAATAATATGAAATTAATATACGGTCGGCAACAAAGTTTTTAATTATGGATTTACAATGGAAAGTTCTTTCAAAATAAACGAAATTAAACTGATTTTTTTTAAGATCATCGCATTTTAACATTGAATTTAGTTTCACAGTAAGCAGAAACGGTAGATAATATAATGTAACTTTTGAATTTGAACCATTGGTAAAATTTTGTAACCCGTGAAATATAATCGAAATAATTACAGGCGGGAGTGAGAGGGTTCGATAAAAAATTGTATTTTTATGCCTTTCTCGAAAGAATTGAGTTCTTGTTTGGACAAAACCATATACTCATATTCATGCTGCTTATAAACGGGAGCAAAAAGATTTGCATAAAGTGTAATTAAATTAATGCCATCTATAAACGCGTAGATTATAACGTGCGTTACGTTTACCACTAAGCCAACTTTTCGGATAGCCTTACAATATTCGGATAGTCCATTCTAGAACAGATGTGACATGTGATATCCGTATATACGTCTGAAGATGTACATTGTAATACTGTCCGAAACGTTGGTTGTAAGAGGAAGCGCAGCGCGGCATAATACCCCCAAAACAAATCACGATAGTACTTTTGGCCGTAGAAATCTCAAATCTTATCCATTTTTTAAAAAGCACTGCGATTGTAAAAATATACCGAAGTTTTTTTTATATGAACTCTGGGTCCTGAGGAAAATAATTTCCCTCATGGGCCGTCATCTTCGGGGATGCTGTGTGGAGGGTCTTTTTAAGGAAAGCAAGGAGAGGAAGTTCTGGTATTACAAGAAAAGTGTAATTCTACGGTGAACCCTGATTTTCACAAAAATAATATATGTTTCTATTTTTACTATTTTTTGTATTATTTTGCTTTTGATGTTCTATTACAATGATCCCTTCCAATATATTATATTACTTATTGCTTTTATTTGATTTTTCGATGAATATTTTAATTATTTGTAGTAATCCTACTAAGTGGCATTGTATTGAAGACTCAAAGAGCCTTACCATTAACCTAGCGAAACATACCAACCAAATTACGTGGGTTATATACTTACAAATGATGTCAATTCAAGCGTGTATTCAAACATTTCCCATTTACCACAAATCTACCAGATTACAAGTCCATCTCTCAAATCTCGAATAAAGTGGTTGAGATGAAGCCTAATAAACTAGAGTGTATCATTACTAAAAATGAACTTTAAATGTAGTGGGTACCACGCTGGGAGTACATCGGGAGCCGAGAAGCGATTTATAATTCTTAGTCACCCGTGAAAAGCACTCAATGAAGGCTTCTCTTGAAGGCTGTGTCTTTGAAGAGGAAAGACTCCTTTGCCGACGCTGCCTTTGCCGCACCGCACGTCACACTGATGCGATATGTGATGAATTACCAGAGAAAGGGGCTGGTTTTTCAAACGATTCTCCGCCCGGTATTATATTTTTCATCAGTACGTTTTCTTTTTAAGACCCCACAATCCTAATTTCTACCGATGTATTAATATAGCACACTTGACCAATTTAAGTTTTTGAGCTCTTAAAAAAATAAATGTTATACTTGAAAATATAATCTCTATTCCGATGACGAGTTGAAACGTATTTATAAGAAATTCCTTCGGTAGAAAAGAAAGCTAAGCATACTGCGAAATTAATAATAAATTAGTTCTGTTATTTAACTTGTTGTGAAAAAAATCAGTGATTCTTTAAGTAAGAGATTTTTGCTCAATTTTATAATTCTTATTTTATGAAATATTTTCACACGTTCGTTTATTCCAATTAATGATAATAGTTTAATGTGAAACATTTTTTGGCGCGCCTAGAGGGGTAAAACTGACTCTTGCGTAGCAAGCGTGGCAAGACGGGACGACGCTCTTGCACGGAACGACGTTTATTTCGGCTAGCATTGTGACTCGTAGATTCTTTCCGTCCAGCCGCCAAAATTTTGTGCAGTATATTTTTGCTTCTATTTTCACTAAAATTGACAATGGATCCTTTCTCAGTGGTGATGAATTTTTAATTTGTAATATATTTTAATAATAAAAAAATAATTGTATTATAAAAAATATGAAGACTTGTTTACTTTCATTTTCACTTCCTTCAATTATTTAGATTTTTCACATCAGTCAGGCGTCCGGGATTTTTTGTTCGTTTGTTTGTTCAATTATTTTTTTTTTTTTTGTAAGAAACAAACAGCTTTTATATAATATGCAGTGATAGATATAAATATACAAGTTAATTGTAGTCAAGCCACAGAAGTTTCTTATGTTAAAGTGCATTAGAAATGAAGTTTTAGTTTCTTAAAATTAATTTGGTGTTAAAGGAAGGGGAGAGGAAGAGGAAAATAGGAAGAGGATAGGAGATGCTGCCGATACATTCCACACTCTCATATTAATAATCGATCGTACGCATTACTTCATATCGATATTTCTTTAGGTTATTACCAAAAATGTCAATGCTGTAAATTTTTTTATTATATTGTGCACATATGCGAGGAATTGGGGAATTTTTTCGAATGTTTGTTCTACACAAGGGTAGATAAAATAAATCAGATTGTCGGGTTGATCTAGACGGAATATGAAAATTTATAATATTGGTAAGTTCTGGTGAGTCCAGACCATTATTTAGGATTTTAAATAATAGGATTTGATCAAAAATTAGACGTCGTGTTTGGAGGGAGTTAAAATTATGAAATTTAATGGATTCGGTATAATTTGAGAAGTGTAAGTTTAGTTTATAATTTATCCCTTTATCTTACGTATTTATATATTATCTCATTTCAAACCATCCTCGGTAATCTTCCTCTTCTTTTTAAATGCTTATAACGGTGCTTTGGGTGGTTTTCATTATTATTTAAAGTTTAACTGTCCGGAGTGAGTGGAATTTCAGTATCATTTGGGGAATGTTGCGAGACTGAAGGAAATAAGAAAGAGATACTAATAGCTAAAGCTATTTAATGCCACTTTTTGATTCGGCATTGTGGTCTCTTACGAGGTCAATACTGAAAATACCTTCAACTACTGAAATAAAACATGACATTATCATGAATGATTATATATTTTAGTTGTCATTTAAAACTATTGAAGAAACCGTAAATTTGAAAAAAATACCGAATTTTAAACAAAGTATTTTGCCAATGTCCAGGATGGAAATATTTGAGAATTTAAAGAGATTGGTTTTTTGCGATGACGTATGGCGGGTTTCATTTCTTTTCCTCGTTAGCTTTGTTCCCCAAACTGGTCGATGTGGAAATGCCACAAAAATTACAGAAGGTATTTGAAATGTTTTTTAAGTTTACAAAAATAATAAAAATACCACTTTTTAACAATAATCTGGAAAACATTGGCGGCTCGTGACTTTTGAGTTTTTTGAGTGATAATATTACAAAAATGGCATTAATGATGTTGTTGTAGCTGAAAAGAATTTTGTTTTTTGAAAATTCGTTTTTTTCTATGAAGAATTTCAGGAAATCCGTGCGGCCCGCCACTGATTATGCCCCCTCATAATCAGTGGCGGCTCGTGACTTTTAGGGGTACTAGAGTTCTAATATTACAAAAATGCCATTATTGATGTTGTTGTAGCTGAAAAAGTTTTTTTTTTTCGAAAATTCGATTTTTTGTATGAAGTTTTTAGAAAAACGGGCGGCGCACGGCCAAACTGAAATTTCCTGAAATTCTTCATACAAAAAATCAAATTTTCAAAAAAAAAACTAAAAAATCGTTTTCAGCTACAACATCAATAATGCCATTTTTTGTTATATTAGCATTCTAGTATACCCAAAAGTAATTTTTCTTCTCAATAATTTATCAAAGACACCAACACAACGGTACGAAATAGTGCATTTTTTTAAACTTACGACAACATTAATATCACTATCTTTAAAAACCTAGCTACCGACACCTTACAGATGTCTAAGAAAAAGCTTAATTAAGCGTTCAACTAAGCGAAGACTATAACTAAACTTGTGTCTTCTTATGATACCAACTCTAAGTAAGCGACGAAGACATACGACGAGTCTCCTCAAAGAGACTGGATTCTGTGCTTAACTTATCTCAAACTTCTCTGTACAAGAAGTGTAGGTAATTGTTGTCCGGGTTGCCGCACATTAATTAATTTTAGCTGGTCGGTAAAACATTCATAGGTACATTTGGAACAAATTTATATTAAACTAATCCATGAAAAAATCAATATTTTCTATTTTTATATTCTTTCAAAAAATAAAAAATATTCTTTTTAAGACGGTGCACCACGTCGTGTTTGGAATCGGACCGCTAACAATAACACTCCTTACGACGATAACGATAAGGTTTAAATTCCCGTTCAATACCAGCCGCCTGTTTTTATTTATGTAAGAAAAAACATCGTCATGTGTTTTATTTTATTTTGCAAAAATATTTAAATGTTTTGCGATTATTTTATAAAGAACTTAATTTTTCTTATTGTGCAATAAAACCCTTACCTAAAATGAGTTCGTAAGTAGAGAATTTTGAACTTTAAAGCAGTCTTTATAGGCTTGTTTTTTTTTTCAAATTTTAAAATCTTAATTATTTCAAAACGATCAAATTTTCAAACCAAAACACACGATTTCGCATTACCGCGTAGCCTTAAATACAATTATTTCTTAAGTAGTCCTTGAATCAAACAAATATAATATACTCCATCGTAAATAGCTCATTCGAAAACTTCTATTATTCTTCACAATATTATGCAGATTCAGTAGATTCGATCCAAATAATCAGCATATTTTCATTGAATCTTTCTTTGGCAATAAAAATAAATTTGAATATATCGGGGTTTGGAGATTTCCATTGTTAATTCAATACTCTTCCGCGCGTAATTTTATCGTTGTTCAAACGCGCTTGACACACTTTTTATTGATTCACTGTCCATTTAATGTATTTATTTTACTACCGATTTTAATGGGTCTTCGAGTTTGATGTCATTTTGCCGTCAGATTCAGTCCATCACACGTCGTCACCGGGAACAGCGTAGCGCATCACGTGATACGCACTCTGTCCCATTATAGCAGCACCGTAAAGACGAGATAGAGCGCGTATCAAGAAATCCGTTGCGACGTATACCAATGTGATCAATGGCGACGCGTTCTCTAAAAAAATTGGTTGTTTTTAATTTAAAAATGATATATTTTACTCCAAATGATATTTTTTCTCCAAAAATACTCAGAAATCGGAAGTTAAAATTTTTCGGGTACGTGGTGATCCCGTTTGGTGTAAAGCTTCAATTGGTGCAATCGATGCAAAAAACTTATTAAAAATCGTATATAAAGTTCTGGGCTACTGTCTGACGATAGTTTTGGTCACCAAAGGAAGAACCCAGTTTATATATGAATTATGTACGTACGTAGTTTTGATATTCCTTTCGAATATAATGATGTAGAAATAGACAAACATCAACTTTTATAACACATTATTTTCAGAATCAAAGTGTTGAGTTTTTTGTTTGATTTTTTGTTTGAAGTTTCGATCCAACATTAGGTGGAATACTTACCCAATTACCTGTCCTTGTCTGACTGGTCTGACAGTGTGGAGTACCCACATTTAGTTACATTACAACAATTTTTTAAATAACCATTTTTTTTTAAATCCGGTACGATAAACATGTCCCTTCAGCTCGTTTAATTCGAATCAATTACGGAAGTTTGTGAAGTAATGACCATGCAGTGACCCTCAAGTCCATAATATTGATTGAAAAGTCCAAGGGTGAGTCTAAATTCTTTTCATCACAAACTGTTAACGACAGCTACCCCAATAGTTGTGTCAAATATTGATAACAGTCCACAATAAAACCACAAACCTATTCACATACAATATTGCGACTGCAAAGGGTTAGATAAGAAGTGAATTCGGTTAAAAAGCTTTAGAGAAAAAAATAATACCTGATCAAAGTATTTTAAGCCACTGATTTCAATAAAAGAGAAAAATTATCTTCGTTAGGTTCAGTTAATCGAATCGAGAGTAATTTACTTGAAACTTTGCTTCGTTAAAAATGGCTAATGAGCAGATCCACTCCCGACATTTGTTTACCGATGGCGTAGATAGAGGATTTTGGGGCCAAATAAAATGTCGAATGTTCCACGACTGCCTTGAACAATGCTGGCAATAGAAAGCATCTAGCTGATCAGTGATTACAGTAAACAGACCTTATGCCACCAGATTAGTGATGGAAAACTTGTGTAAATCGGAACATTCGAAACCTTAAAATTTGTTTCGAATAAATAATAAGGTGATCTCCATAGTAGACCTGCTTGATTCTTCGTAATAAATATATGTTATGTCATTGAATCGAATATAATTTCGGTTCAACATAAATGATTTGCTTAAAATATCTTATTCAAGCTGTGTTTAGTTACCAGGACTGCAAGCTATTAATTAATTCACTTACTTTTAGAGCTGTGTCAATCGATCTTTTTACACGACCCGGGTTATTCTTTTTACAAGACCCACTGGCATCATCAGAACGGGTTTTACGGGTCCGTCGCCTGCCGCCATACCAGGATATACACAACCCGAAATTCGACACCCGAAACTCGGTTACCCGTCACCCTGCTACTTTCACTTTCATTTGACGTAGGTAGGTAGTAGGTCCTGTAACTGTTATACCATGCAACAGACGTAAAACTATTCAGACAGGACGTCTCAAGTGACTAAATTCTCATTCTCGGAACACAGAAATAGAGTTGGTTAATCTGAGACTGGAATGAATTGTCATTGCGGTTTCAGTTTTTAGTTACCAGAGTTACTTGCACGTGTATTTTTATGATTATTTTAGATAGATGTAAAGGGGTTCCAGAGGGTGTATAAAATAAATATTGTTTGCAATATTTGCGTAATTTTTATTTTATTTTACGATTTCATCATTTTTATTATTAATAAGCATGATATTTTATGATGTTTACATTTATATTTTGATTTCAGTGTTTGCAAGTAGGTGAAACATCATAAATAAAACATAATTAGAAGAATAAAAATAAACGAATAAGTCGAAGATTACACAGGAAAAAATATAATAAAAGCCAGAAGAGAAGACGGTCTATAAAATACATTTTCTGTGGTCGCTCGCCTCGCTATACTGGCTGCCAACCACGGGTCGTGAGAGCAGGTCACGAGACCCGCCTGCTGACAATCTGTTTGTTCATTCATAAATCTATCTATGATCGCTCGCCTAGCCACACGGGCACCCAGCACCCGTCACCCGGGCCGCGAGATTACATTACGAGAGCGGATCGCGAGACCCGGCTGCTGACGAAAAAATACCCCACTCGCTCTTGGGTGGCTAGTGAGCGGGTTGTAATGAGTGGGTCATTCACGATTGACCCATGACTACTTGCTTTGGGAAGTAGCTCTCTTATGAGTTTACGTATTACAATATTTGCGTACAAGCCTTTTGAAAGAATACATAATAAATTCTAATGCTCTCTAAATTTTAAAATGGGTATTCAAGCAATTTGGTTGAACTACAACACTCTTCTTTTAAATGTTATAAACATGCATAAATTGTCAAACAGAATGATTTCACCGACTTGGTATCTCTACATAAAATTTTCAAAGATGCATTTGATATTTTAGAATTACCTGCATTGGTAAGTTTGTCGAAACGTATTTCAGTGCAGAAATTCTGGAACAAACTACCATATGTGTTCCTAAAATACTAAAGGTGTGAAATAATCATGCCGATTCAGTGAACATCTTAAATTTATCATAAAACAAATATTAAACACTGTTATTTGAGCAGTTCAGTAAAGTATAATCCTTTAAAATTTTTACTATTTCAATACCTAGGACCCAAAAGGGCGTTAATAAATAAATAAAATACATAATTATAATTTTATATAAACAAATTGCAAACATCTCAAAATTCTTGCGTATATTTTAATTCGATTGTGTGGTTAAGCTTTGGACCTTCCTGGGATTGAAACATGTTAAAAATTTGATTTTTTTTAAATTCATTTGTTTCGAATACCATTTATCCCATCACTAGACCTGACCCATCCGCTACCGCTATTTCCCTACCGGGGCATACATTGTCTGCCAGCGGGGGATTACTGGGTGTTGCATGCCTACGTAACAGGGTGAGGAGAAGAAAATAAAATAAAAATATATTTAAATGAATCGTCCTCTATTCTGCAATTTTGGTGAAATGTTTTTTTAATAAACAGGTACTTTAATTATTCATTTACGTTAATAGCTGAAATAAACTACAATTTAAATGCGCTTTAATACTATAGAATCAGATAAACAACCCAAGTTCGTGCAGAGATTCTAAATAATCTATATATCACTAATAGAAAATATAAGTGAATAAAGGGTAATATTATATGTCGTGGCTTCACTACTCACTACAGGCAAAACTTTTCGAGATAACAAGAAAAAGACCTAATATATTATTTTAATAACAATTTGTATGTTTATCTAATAGCAACAATGTTCTTCGAGCAGCTTGAATGTGGGCACCTGCACATGATGATGATCAAATTGACAATTAGCAAAATTTCGAAATAAACTCTGCTCGTTTTAGTGTTTGATTAAATGTCGATCAAACGGACAAATAGTCTAGAAGGAGCATTCAAACGTCAATTATTAAAATGTCATGATTCTGAGGATGACACTTCGTTTTAATGCAACGTTTTAGTTTCTTTTTTCAAATTGGCCCACAAAAATATACATAACGAGTGAGAGAGGTTGAAAAATCTCAATTTAAGTCTTACTGAAAATCTGTCGTTCTGTAGCTTCAAAAGACCATCATTCTTAACCAAGAGTTTCGAATGTGTATCTACTTCCTTGTTTGCTGAGATGAAAGACTTGGAAAATAAAACAAACAAACATTCTTCGCTCAGCCCTGGCTTATCGCCGTTCGTAACGGGAACGCTTGCAAATGTGTATACAAACGCTGGAATGTTTACCGCCATACATTTCCCTTCCGGTGGGTTGGATTCGTGTTTATTAACTGTCGATACGAAGTGGCATGTTTGCCAAAGGTACATATATATCTTCAACGAATGTCATTTACATCGTGATTTGTCTATTGGCACCTCGATCACGAGGATTTTTCCTTTATAAAAACATTTAATACGACACAAATAAAGGCGGAATCTCATAAAATAACGACGTAGGTGAAGAAGCCGCATACAAAAAATATCGACTCGCGGTCCTGGTGTATTGGATAAAAATAAAGTGGGAATCATAACGACATAAGTGAAGAAGTCGTGAAAAAAAAATTGGCGGGCCGCCCGGTGTATTGGACGGACCTACAGTCGAATTTGCCCTAGCAGGCCTAGAAAATTGATCTTTTAGCGGGGTTTACTTTAATTCTGACAAAGTATTACGAAATTCTCAGATATTGTGTATCTTACTATGTATATACTTATTCATAAATGTACATGACGAAAATCAAGCTAGATTGCGTTAATTTTAGTTAGCGGTAGCTCAGTTTATTTAATGATAGTGGCCGTTAAGTTTTTTTTATTGTCTGCGTAAGGCTTTTCAAGATCGGTTTATTTATAAAGCGCGCTAAATATATGCGAGTTATAAAGGTACTTGAAATTGAAGGCAGAAAGTCATTAATTTTCTCTCATCTCAAAGTTTGAGACTTTAGTATCGCCGCTTATTCCCTTCTGCTTTGTGGTACAGAAATGATATATTTGACAGTCATAAACCATAAGTTGTTGGGAAGTAATTTACTTCCAACTTTTCTCAGCAATCTAAAAACGTGTCCCCTGTGTGCTACGATATATATATATATATATTTTAAATAACCTCACACAGTAGGCCATGAGGAAAATAATTTCTCTCAGGAACTATGTCATCTTTGGGGATGTTGTGAGAAGGATCTTTTTAAGGAAAAGAAGGTGAGGAAGTTTTGGGAAGGAAAATATATGAGGGGTGGGTAGGAATCTCAGCGTCAGTGTGTCCAGGAGCGGCGGACATATGACTCCATCCCTTCCGCTGCGTTACAAGGTAATGGGTAGAGAGAGACCAACTGGAGAAGTCAAAGGGTCTACCTAAACCAGCCCGATATGCAGCTGGTTGGCAGGCGCATCCGCTGCCAAGACCTGAACACACCTCACTCGATAAAACCGGGTACCCCTGCTAAGTCATCAACTTGCGAACAACTTGGAGTGACCTATGGCAGAGGTGTTGGTTATCCTATACATAGTTCCCGGGCGGCGGTATCCTTAACCGTCACCCAAATTGAATATTTTTTGTTGACTCGACCTACTTTATACAGTATACCAAATAGGTTCCACACAATTAGAACACTGATCTCATCTTCTTCCTCTTGTCCTTTTCGGGTCGAAGAGCCATTGCATCGAGAAGGCGCTGTCCAAGCGTTTTTGTCCTACGTTACTTCCGCGGCCTCCCATATTATTATTTAAAAAAATATTAAATATAATATATACAGATTTATATATATCTTTATATTATAATATCTATTAAAATACATAGTTCTTTGGTTAATGTCGGTAAATTACCGCTTTATTAATGAACGGAGATTAACCAATGAAGCTCTTAGAATTGAGAGATAAGCGATCAATTGAATATATTCCAACTTGGAGAAACGAAAGTAGTTCTGGCTAAATACCTAATTAATTAAATAACTCCTGTTGTAGTTATATTATGTACATTATATGACCTGCACCTACAATATAACTAAAAGAGATTAATGTACATATACATTACTTGATAGATTGTTCCGTATATATAATATATATTATACGTCTGCTTCGCAAAGCCTCTGGAGTTTTTTCTTGTTTTTGTATGGAATCTCACTCATTATTGGATGAAATTCGGTGTTTTTCTTCAAAACAACGTGTTAAAACTGTGTTAAAAAATCTCTAAAAACGTATGTTTTCTCGGTTTAATTGCGTGAGTCATTAATAACTCATATAAACATTCCAAAGCTTGTAAAGAATAAACATCTGTTTTTTGTATCCCATTAAAGAGAAAGTTCCAGTTCTACTCAGTATGATAACATATTTTTCAATTACACAGAAGCTAATTGCCTCTCCGTTTTTAAGTACTTAACTAAGTTACATATTTTCTTCTTCAGTTGGTTCATTCATCTTACTTATGTATTTTTAGCATTCAAACCAAAAAACCATTAATAAAACTACAGTATAAAATTTTTACAGAAAAACCGTAAAGTAGTACCTTTATATCTCATGTTCAATAACATTTATTTATTTTATTAATACATGATTTAGAGAGTACACGTGGTTTTTGTAATATTTCACCCATCATGCTAGGGATGACCCTGTGTTAAGGCGGGTGAATTTTACAGTTTGCTAACATAGAATCTTTACATTACTATAATATAAAATAGAGAAATAAGAAAAATGATGTATAGCTAGTTTGGGTTGCAAGAAGAGGATGGAGAAGTTAAAGAATTATAAGAAGATGAAAAATTTGAGAAATTATTAGTAAATAGATCACACTAATTAATTATGTACATACTATACCGCTAAGTTAGGGAATAAGGATATATTATGTTTTGTCTGAAAGGTGATTAAATTGATAGAGTGTAAAATAAATGGGCATTGTAGTTGTAATGTATTCCGTGTGTATATATAGACAAATCATGATGTAAATGACATTTCGTAATTTGTTTTTTAAAGGAATTGGGTTGACTCACGGTGTTTAGGTTTTCAGGGATAAGGTTTAAGATTTTAAGAGTTAGAAATAAAAATTGTCTTTGAACTGACGTGGTATGTAGTGAAGGTACTTTGTATTGACCGTTGGTTATTGTTTTGGTGGTGTAGTTGTGTTGTAAGAGAGTTTTGTTTTTATATTTTAACAGGAAATGTAGTAGCGAAAATTTTAGGTGGAGTTGTCGTATGTTTAAGACCTCATACTCTATGAGGAGTCGAATGGAGGGGTATCTTGTCTGTCGGTCGCTTGTTAATGACACGTATTACCATTTTTATGGGCTTACAATCTACCATCGAAGAGGTTCGATGGTAGATTGTACACAGCCACCCCAGATTATAATGCCATAAGCTAGTAGGGATTGGCAGAGAGCGTAGTATACAATTTTAAGAATTGAGGTGGTAAGGATATTTATTAGATTTTGAAAAATATAAGAGAGCGCTTGCGGATGCGTGGGGTTAGACTGGCCAAGTGCTGATCCCAGCGAAGATGTTGATCAATGATCACCCCTAGGTATTTTATGTGGGTGACTTGTTGCAGAATTGGGCATTTAGAGTACATTTTAAATACATCAACTTGTATTACTCTAGATTTGTTATTAATTTTACATGTGAGTGTACACAGGTAATAATTATTATTTACATCGAAAAAATCAAACTTACTCTTATAGGTTAATTAATTTTTATTTTTATCACTTTGAATTGGATGTCAGAGGGTCTAACACGATCTCACGGTTCCCAAATAAGAATCCAATCGAGTTTTAAATCTGTTTATATTATTCAGCAACTTTCGTATCTCCAAGCTCGAACGTATTCAAATGATCGCGTATCTTTCAATTCTAGGAGATTCGTTAGTTTCCCTGTGTTTATTAATATGTCAGTAAATTTGAATAACTTACGACATCATTCAAAATGTTGAGTATATTGATAGTTAACCGAAGCTTATCTGACACAATAAAAGCGGTGAATTTTGTCTACCGACTTTCGGAATCATATATATGCTGACCGTGCTCGCAAATATCGCCAACTGAAGAATTTACTCAATACCGTATTAATATAGGATTTTTATCGATCGACCATGCTAGATACCCTGGACTATATAAATCTTTTTTATATGCTAGGTTTTACATATACAGTGAAAAATGAATCCATCTAAATATTAGTATTAATCACTTTTCCAACCCCCAGTTTTAGGGAAAACTAGTTTTGGTATGTCTAAATAAAATTATAGGATATAAGGTTCTCTTTAGATATTTAAATATAACCTCTATTTAGAGATCTGATATTGGAGCACGCCAAAAAACCCCTAATAAGGTCAACATCCCCAGCTTAATGAATACTGCGGTATAGTTTTTAGATGATTGGGCTCCAGTGAGTTATCCGTTTGAGTGCCAAAAAATTCATACATTTGCTTGTAAAATGCCACCAAAAAAACATTATTTTTGATGAAACTATATATTTTTTTAAAACCCCATAAATTCTTTGAATTTTCAAGGATTTCGATAAATCAAAATATGATATTGGTTTAGAATCACGCGGAGGAGGATCCCAAAGTCCAAGCGTTTCGAAAAAATGAGAATTTTCGGTAGAAAAATTGGTGCCGGGAGGTACATTTGAAAATGAGTAATTTCCGGTGTTACTCTCCATTTCTTGGTCACGATCCGAAGAATTACTGGAAATTCGCATCCTGCGGTTGGGAAACACAGGTATGACATCACTGACATCACTCTCATCAGAGCTACTCTTACTCGAACTTGAATTAGAGGAGTGGAAATCGTCGCTCCCGCTGTCAGACATTTCAGAGGACGCCCTCGACGTTATATTTATTCAATTAATTAAAATAAAAAAATAATAAATGAATCTGAAATTTAAACGGTTTACTACGATCTTACAACTATTAAGATAATATTTACCAACGCCGCAGCACCACACCCGACGTACGCGCGAATCAGAACACGACTGACGGACTGACGCAATCGACGGAAATCGACGATCGGCAATCTTCGTGTGGATGACCGCCGTATATAGATAGTATGTAGGTACTACGGGGAGCTCTCAATTAAAATGTATCGATTATTGGATATATTATGACTTTCAAGAGAAGAGTTTTAAGTTCTTGCCTATCAGTCTTAGTTTACGCTGTTAGTTGACCGAGTGTAGTCCTATTTTAAATTCGACTATTAGTATTTTGAATTTCATAATTCTGTAAATTTGTTTGTTACGCTCCGGTTCCGGTTAAATATGGTTACCGCTTTAGTGGTTGAGTAAAAAATCTTTTTTTTCTAATGCGATCGTATGTCAAATCGCCGTGTTTATATATTAAGTAGGTTGGTTTTTTAGTACCTGCTTACAAATTTTATGATTTCGGAGAAGATTTTGGTTGTGATTTGCTAAATAAGAGAAAATTTGAAAAATGCTTTTTTGGACGCAAAGTTTACTGTTCACAGAACTGCTTTTTTACATTAACTTTACACAGGAAGCCCTGGGGAACATAATTTCCCTTAGGCCTTATGTCGTCTTTGGAGTTGTGCGAAGGGTCTTTTTGATGAGCCAAGTTGTAGGAGGGAGGAAATACAGAGGCCGAAAAGAAGCAGGCCGAGAAGCGACCCATTCTCACAACATTTGTTAGGTTTCTCGACTATGCACCGGTGCCGAATGGATCAATGACGCTAGTTCCTTAAAGCATCTTCCATTGTAATACCGGCATACCTACTGTGCTCGAAGGATTGCAATCCGTTTGTTAATAGAGAACCCATCAAACGGACCGCCCGTTTCTGCACACAATGCTATTTTATTCCCAACTGACTCCGAAAGCCGTACACCACAATAATTTGATGTATTCGATGTATCATACTCTAAAGGTAACGATCAAGAAGGGTACAGAAATAGGTATCAACTCCAAAGAATATTCTTTTCAAGTTGAAGAACTCATTTTTCCAATAAAATAAACTTTTTGTCAATACTCTTTCAAACAAAAAAACACAGAAAAATATCATGGCTGAAACTCGAGCATTTATAAACTCGCTGAAAGAGCTTATGATAATTTTATTATTAGTTACACGATGTTAGAAATATATTCTACCGAAAATATAGTCCAATTTTATCGTTCCTTGTTTAGAAAGGGGGTTTAAGAGGAAACGCTGCGTGGCCTTTTTCATGCAAAACTTACATTTAGATTTGAGGCCAAAATACTTAACCAAACGCAGCTTGTTGTATAATATAATATGTACTGAAAATGTGTTTCAAATCAGTGAAAATAATCATGTTTGCACATAAATTATTACACAGTGTAGATACAACGCTTAAAAAATACAAATTATATAGGTATAATATTGTTAATTTTAATGTAGATTCTCCTATAAGTGTACTATGTATTATAAGTTTACTACTTGTCAACACATAACCTAACATAACTTCCTCTCTTTATGTTGTAAATCTTAATTAATTCCTCCAACATGTTATCAGGTACCTGGTTTACATTGTTCAATACTACTAACGTATCTCATACACTGTAAATCCTTATATATTAAATGCTAACAGGTTATTTTTTCTACATTGTCACAACTACAAACAAAACCACAAAAAAATCTCCATTTCTACTAAATCCCTAACTTATCTCCTATACTGTAAATCCTAATGCAATATACTCGTATGTTGCCATGTTAATCTTTACAAAGCAACTACTACTGTAAAAAAATATATATATATTTTTCTTCATTACAAAACTTAGTTGCAAAGAAAAAATTTTTTGTTATGTAATTGTGTACATTTCTTAAGGAATAATATGAACTACATCTCTAAATTTTCTGTCCTGGAACAGGAAACTTTCCTAGTTGGACAGGCAAAACTTTCTAATTGTAATTTGTACTTTCTTTTGTATCTATTTTTAAATAAATAAACAGATAAAAGAATTCGATTTTTTTTAGATTCTAGAGGCAACTTTGGCGATTAAATTTTTTTGTAATTATTGAGAAAATAATCTTGCCCAACTTAGTGTGTTAAAACGGTAAAAACCCGCTTTTAGGGTCAAAATTTTAAATTTATGTTCAACGAATTTGTGTATAAACCTATCATTTAGATTCTAGTTAAATTAAGCCCATGAAAATACTTTTTTATCAATTTTTATTTTATAATTAATTTTATTTACAAAGAATTATTTTGCCTTAGTTGCCCTTTAGAATCGTGAACAATCGACACTTTAATGAACAGGTTTTTTTAAATTAGAAACAAAAATAAATAAAATAGTACATTTTACTAGATATTTGCCAAAACTTTTCATCAAAACAACTTTTTTTCAGTTTGGTTAAACTTTTTGTCCACAAATCCAAATTTAAGTTTTGTCTGAAAAAGGTCGAACAGTCGTAGCCGTCTCTCTTAAGATAGCGTGAGCTTTTACGGTAATACTCGTAGACTACCCCGAAGGTTTCACGTAGACAGTAGCCACCCCGCACTTAAAGCCAGCCTTGTCACTGCTGTATAAATACTCGATAATATTTGTATAAAATGGCAGTCTATGAAATGACCAAACAACTTTTGTGTCAAATTTCTTGCGTGAAAGTGAATTACGCTGTTCAAACTGAAATCTCTATCGTTTTCTAAGGTTAGTTTTAACGTTGTTTGGTACAAGAGTTCCAACCTATACATAGTATATTATTACAATATCCAAAAATTATTTTAATGCTAGATAGTATAGATTGTATGTTAGTTGGATTTATAAAAATTAAAATTATTATTGTTATAATACTAGTTATAATACTTGTCATAATTATGTTTGTATTTAATTTGAAGATTGAATTAATTATATCGAATTATGTTTGTAGCTAATTTAATGATTCAATTGTGATAATTTGTATGTTGAATTGCATTAGAAGTTTTTTAATAAGACTTTGAATACTGTTTACACATCACCTTTTAAACATTATTATTCTGTATATAGTTACTCCTCCCATAAACACGAGCTCATGGAGTAGTATAATAATTTGGAAAAAAATCTTTATTTTGCATACTGTTATAATGTCAAACCTTATAATAAATAAATTAAAATAAACCCCACGGGAAGATTGATTTTCTAATCCTGCAATGGCAAAATCTGCCGTAGGTCCACCCATTATTTTTACACGACTTATTTCGTTAAGATTCCCACTTTATTTTACAAATTATTTGCTAGGGTAAATTCAACTGTAGGTCTGTTCAATACACCAGGGCTGCGCGTCGCTTATTTTTGTGCACGGCTTCTTCATTTACGTCGTTAATATTTCGAATTCATTTTAGGGTATTGTCTCGTCTTAATTTAACTTCGCTTTAGATATTTTTACGCTTTATTTCAAGAAACATTTCTGTTCTGAATGGTGATACTGAGAGTACAGAGGAATAAGTTTTAATTGTGCTTGTTTAGTTCTTTAGTTCTTACAAAATTATTTGCCCACACAGGGATTGTACTCAGGAAATTGCAGATCCTTGGAGATCATTGAGTTATTTTGTGACACTTTTCAAGAGTTCCACTTGCATTAATATAGTTGAATTACGGCTCTCCCATTACGGATCAGTGAGACTACCTAATTTGGGAAAGAGGTATTAAATAAATGCGCCACTTTTTTAAGGAATTTTCTTTCTTCAATTTGTCTTACTAAAGCGCTGGAATTTTACATTACACGAACCGGATGAATGAATCAATTCTGCCAACCGGAATAACGTTTTAGCATGCCTTGTTTTAAGCAAAAATACACGTACGTTGAATTAATGTAATTAAGGCAGTAAATAAATAAATTCGTTTAAATTGAAACCAGTGAAGCCTCAGGCAGTTAGTACATCCCCATTTTGTGTATTTCAAATCTCCTCTAAATCATCCCTTAAATTGTCTGTGAACAGAAGCATGCTATTCTGGACCCGGGCCTGCGGTGCCTTATCCTTCCAGGGTGGGATTAGATCTGATGAACAGGAGACAGATGTTACTGGGTTCTAATGTTTAAAATAGGAACTATTGATATTAGAACTGTGGAAATTTCAGTAAAATAGTAAAAGACTTACAAAAATTGACCTAAAGTAGTCGCATTTTAAATTTGATGACTCAAACACAAAATATGCAATATTTCATAATTTTAATCGATCAATGGAATGGAATGGTCTTTTATCTAATCTTGTAAACTAACGGTCGGATAAAATAGTTTACTGATCTAATAATTATCCTAGAGCATAATTATTTTGGTTTTATTGAGCTTTATTTTCCAATGTAAATGTGTTACTTATTTTTTTTTAACTTTGCTACCGGTTTCGACAAAACTATGTCATTAACTAGCAATCTTAAAACTAACTTATCAATTGGAAAAAACAAACTCAATAAAACAAAAATGTCTAGAAATTGTTACATAGTTAATGGCCAAGAAGTACAAAAGAGCATAATCTTAGTAACTCATAAATAAAAGTACGAAATGCATTAAGATTATGAAATGTAATAAGGTGGCAATAACTCAATTGGAAGTGACGTCAGTCCCAGTAAGACTAGAGGTATGGGCTTGAGTCTCAGTAAGACTAGAGGTATGGGGTTGAGTTTCAGTAAAACTAGAGGTTGTGGGCTTGAGTCCCAGTAAGACTAGAGGTATGGGCTTGAGTCCCAGTAAGACTAGAAGTATGGGCTTGAGTTCCAGTAAGACTAGAGGTATGGGCTTGAGTCCCAGTAAGACTAGAGGTATGGGCTTGAGTCCCAGTAATACTAGAGGTTGTTGGCTTGAGTTTCAGTAAAACTAGAGGTTGTGGGCTTGAGTCCCAGTAAGACTAGAGGTATGGGCTTGAGTCCCAGTAATACTAGAGGTTGTTGGCTTGAGTTTCAGTAAAACTAGAGGTTGTGGGCTTGAGTCCCAGTAAGACTAGAGGTATGGGGTTGAGTTTCAGTAAAACTAGAGGATGTGGGCTTGAGTCCCAGTAAGACTAGAGGTATGGGCTTGAGTTTCAGTAAAACTAGAGGTTGTGGGCTTGAGTCCCAGTAAGACTAGAGGTATGGGCTTGAGTCCCAGTAAGACTAGAAGTATGGGCTTGAGTTCCAGTAAGACTAGAGGTATGGGCTTGAGTCCCAGTAAGACTAGAGGTATGGGCTTGAGTCCCAGTAATACTAGAGGTTGTTGGCTTGAGTTTCAGTAAAACTAGAGGTTGTGGGCTTGAGTCCCAGTAAGACTAGAGGTATGGGCTTGAGTCCCAGTAATACTAGAGGTTGTTGGCTTGAGTTTCAGTAAAACTAGAGGTTGTGGGCTTGAGTCCCAGTAAGACTAGAGGTATGGGCTTGAGTCCCAGTAAGACTAGAGGTTGTTGGCTTGAGTTTCAGTAAAACAAGAGGTTGTGGGCTTGAGTCCCAGTAAGACTAGAGGTATGGGCTTGAGTCCCAGTAAGACTAGAAGTATGGGCTTGAGTTCCAGTAAGACTAGAGGTATGGGCTTGAGTTCCAGTAAGACTAGAGGTATGGGCTTGAGTCCCAGTAAGACTAGAGGTATGGGCTTGAGTCCCAGTAATACTAGAGGTTGTTGGCTTGAGTTTCAGTAAAACTAGAGGATGTGGGCTTGAGTCCCAGTAAGACTATAGGTTGTGGGCTTGAGTCCCAGTAAGACTATAGGTTGTGGGCTTGAGTCCCAGTAAGACTAGAGGTATGGGCTTGAGTTCCAGTAAGACTAGAGGTATGGGCTTGAGTCCCAGTAAGACTAGAGGTATGGGCTTGAGTCCCAGTAATACAAGAGGTTGTTGGCTTGAGTTTCAGTAAAACTAGAGGATGTGGGCTTGAGTCCCAGTAAGACTAGAGGTATGGGCTTGAGTCCCAGTAAGACTAGAAGTATGGGCTTGAGTTCCAGTAAGACTAGAGGTATGGGCTTGAGTCCCAGTAAGACTAGAGGTATGGGCTTGAGTCCCAGTAATACTAGAGGTTGTTGGCTTGAGTTTCAGTAAAACTAGAGGATGTGGGCTTGAGTCCCAGTAAGACTATAGGTTGTGGGCTTGAGTCCCAGTAAGACTATAGGTTGTGGGCTTGAGTCCCAGTAAGACTAGAGGTATGGGCTTGAGTCCCAGTAATACTAGAGGTTGTTGGTTTGAGTTTCAGTAAAACTAGAGGATGTGGGCTTGAGTCCCAGTAAGACTATAGGTTGTGGGCTTGAGTCCCAGTAAGACTATAGGTTGTGGGCTTGAGTCCCAGTAAGACTAGAAGTATGGGCTTGAGTTCCAGTAAGACTAGAGGTATGGGCTTGAGTCCCAGTAAGACTAGAGGTATGGGCTTGAGTCCCAGTAATACTAGAGGTTGTTGGCTTGAGTTTCAGTAAAACTAGAGGATGTGGGCTTGAGTCCCAGTAAGACTATAGGTTGTGGGCTTGAGTCCCAGTAAGACTATAGGTTGTGGGCTTGAGTCCCAGTAAGACTATAGGTTGTGGGCTTGAGTCCCAGTAAGACTAGAGGTATGGGCTTGAGTTCCAGTAAGACTAGAGGTTGTGGGCTTGAGTCCCAGTTGCGACAGTCTTATCATTGTTTCAAGTTTTCACCGAGACTTGTTGATATAATCTTCTTCAATGTTTTAATATTGAAATGAGGTTTATAAGCTCATATAAGTTATCCCTAATAAGTTGAATATTCAATGAGATTTATCCAATAAATTGAATAGTAAATTCTAAGTCTCTTGAAAGCGCTGACTGAAAACATCACGATTCAAGTTCCAATTTCTGATACTATGAAGAATCCAAGTAACAGATCCTTTTCAATATCTTCCACCGCTGCTCATGTACTGTAACAACTGTAAAGCCTTTGATGAGCGCGCGCTCCGAATTCAATGTCAACGGCTTTTGATTACATCGGGGTACATCAGCTATAGGGTACTTTCTAAAGGACCAGGGTAGTGGGCAGTTGGCAAAGGGTAGGGGGTAAGAGGAAGTGAGTTAATGCTTTAAAGGTCACCAAGAATAAGTATTAAAACAGCTATATTTACACGTAGACCCTTCTAACTGTTGATTTTGATAGATTCCAGATGAGATAATTCGCCGTTGAAATATTGTCACCTCGTTTTTGAACTAATGCAAAGGCTTGTTGATATTTAATCCACATGGATAAAACTTACTTTTATGAAATATTGTTAATTTATTGAAAATCTATTCAAATTATTTTTTTTCTTATTAAAAACAGGAGTACAGGCCTTCAACGAATGAATTCACAGAGGTTTTTACAAAATCAGTCAAAAACGAATGTTTTATTAGCACGATATTTATTAGGAAAAGAACACATGTTGAACAATTTTCTAAATGACCAATATTTTATCAAGAAAGTAGTCAATCAGTTTTTAACCAGATCATTTTTCTTCGTGCACACACATAACATATATAATGTTATATGTAATCATATTATTTCAGGTCCTTATATGTATTCATTTAAAAGTTTTCCTCAATCAACAAATTTGGCCAATATTTCTGTGTTAAAGGAAGACCCTATATTTTTGTTTCCCTATATTATAAACATTTATTCGTTTCACGGATCACAACAATATAAGCTGCCAGTAGTAAAAATAAGAACATAAAATTCAATTTTTCTACCAAGGAAGATTAAACGGGTATAAGCAATACAAAAAAATATAACCTCAACTTAAGCAAGTACCAACATACATAAAAATCAAAAATTATCTCATAAAAAATATGCATAATAAGAGGATTGCAACCATTTCCTTATAATGTATGTTATATAATGCAATTGTAGTTGTTTCGAATTGTGTACAAAGTGAATTGTAAAGCCGTCTGTTATCTGTAGTGGTTTTTTTTCAAAGGATGTTTTTGTTTTAGGTATTTTTAGTTGATTTGCTTGCCTTGTTTTAGTATTGCGAGTTTTATGTGAGATGTTAAATATTATTGTAGAAGAAAATTAGAACATATTTTGAATATAATTTTTGTTTTGTCAGCACTTGGTATTTTTTTAAATATGATTGAAATGGGAGTTAGTATTGTTGTATTGGTACTTATTATTGCACTCTTTTTAAGATTGTTTTTTAGATTTATGCAGAGTGTCATTATATACTTTACATAAAACTCGTTTTAAATCTGTCTATAAATTTTTTGTCTGTTCAGTTTCCTTTTTGAAGTATTGCTGTAGTACTTGAAGTTACATAACAATATTATTTATTTGTAATATATTTTTAAATAATAATATCTCTTAAAGAACTTATGCATAAAATACAAAAAATGTTGTCATAAATTTAATTAATATTATTTTGTGATATTAAGACAAAACATAAAGACTCTCAAATAAATTAAAACGAGTTAAAGCTATTTGTGAAATTCAGCACGTTTTATTTTCTTACATAAATATAAATCGGCACAAATTTAAAGCTAACAAATCGCAATTCAATAAAAATAAAGGGAGAAGAACAACAATAAAGAGAACATTCAACACGTTGTTTCGCTTTAAGGAACCGCCGCAGAACCCCTTTACGTTTATAAGTTGCAGGAAATACTACGTTATTCCGGAAGTCAAACAGCGGGCGTAACAAAAGGGATTTAACTACCGTGACAAAAGGAACCTTTATTTTAGTATAAATTATTATTTTTATGGGTTGCAGTATACGATTATTTATGTAAGAATTTTTTTTTTAACCCTTATTTTAACTTTTCTTGAAACCGCACAAGAGTGCCAACTGCTCCCAACCGTGTGGGGGCAGTCAGAATATGGTATCCCCAATTCTGGTATGTTGTGAGGCTGAAGGTTGTGGAGATGGGAAGAAGATGGGAAGAGGAAGGTGGGGAAGTACCTGAATATTCAGATCTAGTCACCAAACACGGCTAAAGCCATTTCAAGCAACGTTTCAATTCTGAACGGTGGTCTAACACCAGCGCGATACTGAAAGTACCTTCCACCTTGGAAAGGGCGGCAAATATTTTTAATATTTTTTTAATTAGTAGATTGTGATGTAATACAAATTAATCAAAAAAAAATTACTTGCACACGCCGGGATTCGAATCCGTGACCTTTGGCTTACTAGTCGAGAACCTTACCGCTCGACTAGGGAGGCCGTGACCATAATACAATAATTTTAATTCAAAAACACCTAATTTAAAAATTATTACTTTTATAAACATTTTTTTTATACGTTTGAGTTTCATCATTTGTTCGCAAAGATTTAAATAACTTGTTTGGTTAGTTGTTTTCAGTTCATAAATTATCTCGGTACAACAGAAAATTCGTATCTGATTTTCCTGTTCAATTCTACAGCGGAAATTTAAACCCGATTTTCCTGATGACTTTTCGAGGTAAAATAGAATTTAACGTATGTGTACACACATAATGTTCTTAATAACTAATGTTGTAGACTTTTCATTCAGATAACTTTAAATTAGAATCATTCAAGGATCACAGGAGCCTATCGACAAAAACATAGTTTTTAGACAAACGCAAATAAAGATCGGAATTCTCATATTCCCAACGGTAAATCTTAATCGGCTATATGTATGAGACAGAGCTTCGTGTCACTAATAAATATGATTATGGCATTACTGAAACTAAACGTAACTCAAAACACCGGTTTTTGTGGTTAGACCTCTGCGATCCTAAGCCCCCGAATTGGCCTTTGACCTGTAGGATACGGGACCTTACCAATTCGGCATTGAGGTCATACTAATTCAACTTTATTGTACAATATTTTATATTATACCATTAACTTATCATCGATATTGTTTTATACAGGACATATTATAGTGCACATTTTACACAAATAAAAAAAACTGGTTGCAACGTACGTGTGAAGATATATAATTTGGTGAGCGATTTATACAAGAAATAAATATTATCTATGAAAATCATTTTTGGCAGCCTTTATGGAAAACATTATTTAAAATATAAACTAGTAGTTCTGTAAACAGTAGACCTCGCGTCCATAATCTATCTTTCTAAAGTTCTCTTATTTAATAAATGAAATTCAAAATTTCCTCTGAAATCACCTACTTATTTATAAACCACATAGTTTATGTTATTATTTTAAATTTTATATAAGGAATTATACAATATTTTTCTAAAGGTACGTTACTATAGTGGCAACTCTTTTTTCAAGGTTTCATGTAGGTACCATAATACCATTCAGGTAGGTACCATAATATTTAAAAATGCTAATTTTAAAATATAATCTTTTGTGAAACAGAGTCAAAACAGTGGCGACTCGTGACTTTTGGGTTTACTAGAGTGTTAATAATGCTAAATGTCGAATTTTTCAAACTTAGCACACTATTACACTCAAAAATCACGAGCCGACACTGAGTCAAAGTTAGCCATCTGGCAAAAGTAAGGCTTGCTTGAATAATAAAGTAGATGCAGCAGATTATCGAAAACGTAAATTTAACCCACAAACAAATTTACAGACAGATGAAAATTCAAACGGTCGAGTTAAAGAAGGACTTTGCTACGCTCAGTCAACAAGTTATCATGTGGGTACATAGAGATTAACCCTTTGAGGATTTTTATCTTTCAATTTGAATAGTTCAGAAAAAAAATGTTTACAGAGCGGAGAGATATATTATAAAGTATACTTTACGTAAAAGAGAATAAATGATAAAACATCCCTTTTACAACCCTTTATATTTTCTTTTCTTTGTATTCCTGCATTCCTCCGGGAAAATTATTATCGTATGAATTGAATGTATTCTTAATGTGTAAGGAAGCATTGATACTCGTAGCTTTCAAAATATATATTTTTTCATTTTTGTATTTATTTGAACACCCAAAGGGCTTTTACGTAAAACGTACTACATATTTTTTATTGCAATAAAAATGATTAAAAGATAATTCATGTCTCTCTTTGCATACTTCATAGTCTTTCTTTGGATACTTCATAATTCATGTCTTTCTTTGCATACTTCAAAGTTCATGTCTCTCTCAGCATACTTCATAGTTTATGTCTCTTTTTGCTAACTTCCTGGTTCATGTTTTTTTTTGCATACTTCATAGTTCATGTCTCTCTTTTCAAACTTCATAATTCATATCTTTCTTTGCATAGTTCATAGTTCATGTCTCTCTATGCATACTTCATAGTTTATGTCTTTCTTTATATTATGTGTCATTTGAGTGAGTTCTCTATATTTTTGTATTTTATGTAGATATTAAGTATCTTTTTACAGTGTAGAATTTCAAAAAAAAATATGCTTATTGTTTATAATAAATGAGTTTTTAAAAAAATGAGAACGGCTTTAAGCAACCGGTATAAATAAATGATCCATTATTTGAATAGGAAGCAGAACGAAATGTTAAATTATTGTCATTAATTCGTACATTAAATAACAGCAATAAATAAAACAAACCCTTTGGTCTGTTTACTTTGCGATTAGCTTTTTTCTGAAAGTTACAAAATTTCCCCCTTTCAAACAATAAGTCATGAATCTTGGTGTATATTTTGGGCAAATAAGTCAGTGTTTGCTCCGAATCTAAGCTCTTGTTCAATGTTAACTTATGAATTATTTCCGTGCTTTTCCGCAACGCTGGAAACTGACTTATTTATAAGATAAACACCGGTGGCGAATCAACGCGCATTCTTGAAACAATTAGTACACCGGTGCTAACAGAACTTTATATCTGTAAACATTCAGGATTGTTAACAATCAAAATAGATATTATTAATGGGAAAAATGGCGGTCAAAAGTGAAAACCATATCAACAAATGTTGATTGTATAAATTGGTCTTTTTTTGTTCTGTCGACTGTAGATGGGACAACGGTGTCCTCCATACTAAAATCTATGAAAGCTATTTTATCCCTTATGTACAAAAGAACTGCATGAATAATAAGTACTTGCGGTAAGTACTGCTTCAAAATTACATTTTTTATGTATACAGCTTCTCTGATGGCTTTGGAATAAATTATTTACGATTTTTTGGCTTGTCTTTTTTTCTCAGTGTCAACAAAGTTGACCTATTTTTTGTTGCTTTACATGCCGACCTTTAGGACCATGTTTAAATTTTTACATATTTTTTTAATGTAGATATTTAAACACATTATACTAGCGCTTTCCCCTAACTAATAAACTCCCCCCCCCCCCTCCCACGCCCCAAGTTACTTCCTGCGTCAACATCGCACGCACTTAGATAAGGCAGGAACTGTAAACTGGAAATCTCACGTGTGGATGTACCGGCGCCGTACGAGCAACTTTATCATAATAATTACACCTCTGAGCATAAAATCGGGTAACTTTAACACATTAAAGATTTCATGATTTACTCCTTGTTTCCTTGATGTGCTCAGGAAGGAGGCATTAGTTGAGAATGCTGGCAGATGTCACCGCATTACCGCTGAAACTCTCAACAAACTATTGGAGAATTAAAACAATTCACCCCTGCGCTGAGTGATTTTCTCAAATAATGTTTAGAAAAATATACATAAATTTACCATATTATTTCATTAATACAAAATATAATTACTACTTAGTGCGGTTTAAAGCCAACGAATCCACCCAGATTTGTCAATCTATCTCATATTTTTAGGTTCTATAAATTTGGCACATTATGGCAAGTGATTGCTCAAAACCTATTTGCAAAACTTGGCATAATTTGCCGAAAATCGCTTGAGTGAATAACAAAAACATATATCTTATTCTTACATTTACTCTTTTTTTAAACGAATAAAACTTGTGTACACAAAGTATTTAATTTTCATATAATATTAATTGTAACTAGCGAACTAACTAAGCGCCCTTGAGATAATTTTTCACGAAAACGACGCTATATAAATTAGCCAAATATCATTATTATTAATAACCTGCTAAAATGATTTAAATTGTTTAATTCTAATTCGTTTAAATTGTAAAATAAATAAAAATAAAAATAAATATAAAAAATAAAAAACAAAATAAATTAAAAATGATTTATTGTTTTTTTTACCGAGTAGTATACAGTATTGGGTTTAACACTATGTATGAAAAGTCCGAAATATATCGATCAATTCAGAAAAAACAAATTAATTATTTTATCAGGGAATAGAGAAAATTCGCAAAACATATGTAATATAATTTTACTAAATCTAAATTTACACTGTATTAAAAACAGATTTAGGTATTAAAATCCGTAATACAATTTCCACCAGCGGGTAGCATAAAATTTCTCATCACCCGTACCAAAAGTTTACAAGGCTGTTCTGAAATCCGGTCATATACTAGAAACAGGGCGTAGATTCGCCATGCACTGATACGGAACTTTAAATGATTTCCTCCTGCAGAATGAAACAAACTAATTAAAAGCAGGAAGTTGCGAGGAAATTGGCCCCCCTCTTCAACTTCTGTGCTCCGTGGAAATTGACTCCAGAATCGATCAGTTTTTCCATTTTTTCGCAAATTGGACTGATTAATGCGCTGAAATTGCATTACGTCGGGATATTAGAGCATAAAAGTAATTTTTGATGTATTTATCTACACTGAAAAAACAAACAACAAACTTGCTGACATAATATACGTTGATACTTAAAAGTCGTTCGTTAAAGGTTAATCGTTAATTTATTGTTTATTGTGGTATTTTAAGTAGGTACATAGTTATCTATGTCCTAATACAATCCTTATATACATATAATTATGGTAACACATTTAAAATGAATCAATCACATATTTTCTTAATTTAATTTTAAATGTTTTTATGTTTTCTTCTGATTTTATTTCTTCTGGTAGCTCTCCAAATATCTTCAACGCTCCGTACATCAATAACTTTTGACTCTGTGTTTTTTTCCTGAAGGGGAGTCTCAATTCATTTCTTTTCCTTGTCTCATGTGTGTTTTTGTTCTGCAGTTTATCAATTTTTCTTAGGAATTCACTAGACGTATGGCCATTGATTATCTTGTAGATTAAAAATATGGTATTAAAGTAAATAATTTGTTTAAATGACAAGATATTTAACTCCTTCAACATGTTCTTAATTTTTGTGTTTCTATTTTTCTTCAATATGATTCTCATTGCTCTATTTTGTAGAATTGTCATTTGTTTAATTAAACCCTCGTTGGATAAGAATAGAATGCTGCTACAGTAATTTATGTGTGGTACAATAATTTGAGAAGTTAGACAGCCTACATTTGATATTACTATGTGTGGCTGTCTGCAATGATCACATTTTTGGTAAATTTTAGTTTTTTAGAGGGTCTAACTAATTGGTTATGTCTATCTAGCTATCAGTTGAAACTAATAATAGGTGCATAAATGAATATAAATAACATGAAAACTTATAGTGATTTGTTTTTGGGGTATAATGCCGTGTTGCGCTACCTCCTTCTTTAGCCAATATTTCGGACAGCATTGCAGTGTCCATCATCAGGGCAGACGTGTTGATCATAACAGGCATAATACCCCAAAAACAAATCACTATAATACTTTTGGCCGTGAAAATCTCAAATCATCCAATATGAGAACTGATTGATAAGTTTTCCATTCATTAAGGGAAACTGTACACACCACTATTTAAACTACGTATTGCCTTGTAATACTATAATTTATCCTCTCTTACTATTTATATTTCATTTATAAGATTTGTGGCAAAAGAACGGTTTATATTTATTTTCAAAATAGGCCAGTAAAAGCGTGATTACAATAACCAGTATCTACTGTAATTGTGACTCTAACCGATCGGAATCTCGACAAGAAGTCAGTGATACTGTGATCAACCCTATAACTTAATAACTTAACTGGGGGTGATTTATCGAATCTTAAGTTTATTGAGACAGACAAGACGTAATGTAATTGGATTGGTTTCGTTCGAGATGGTTGGTAATGTGATTACAGTTAAATTAAATCAATCGAAAAATGATTCTCAAATTTCTGATTTGGAGAGTTTTCACAGATATTTTGGTTAACACTGTCTTCCAATGAACGTAAATTGTTTTTTACTGTTTTTTTTACGTTTTTGGTACCTACGTACATTTTTTTAATACAGCTTTACCGGATCTTGTCTTATTTGTTTATGCTCAAGAATACTTAAAGGTTTATGGTCGTCCTAAGGAAAAATTTCCTTACTTCAAGCACACTCACAATACTTGTTCTCTTTAAATTATATGGCGTTAAATTGTAACATTGGAAAATTATTAAGAAATAAAGTCAAACGTAATTTTTTTTAAACCTTGACTTGAATTAATCCACTTTACACCAATTTGACATTTTTCTTTATTAATTAAGTAAGTACTTAACTTTTAAATAATATTACGAGTGGATACTTAACGAATTAGTTAAATTTACATGATGTCTAGCAATCAGAATATAAATAAGGTCTGAAATAAAACACTCAGTTTGATTGAAATGTTAAACTGTTAATACGAGTACAGTTAATGAGTTTTCAGCGTTGATATCTAAGGTATATATAAACCAATAGAGCATAAGAGGTGACTTCAATAAAGTGATTGGTTTCTACTAACAGTGGGTAAAATAGATGTATCCATTTAAATAGATTGAATTTTGATTAAAAAAAATTACCTATTGGATACCGATACCTATTGGTTCGATTTTTAGTAATTTGGGAATCAATTAATAAAACTTCTGTAGGTAGGTACATATTTATTTATCCATTTACGGATGTATTAATGGATCCATTTAAATAGATTGAATTTGATTCGGAAAAAAAATCATGCAAGTTCGACTTTTTTATTGGATGTTATCTTCATGTATGTTAAAATGTGCGGTGAGAAAATGAAGACAATGTTGGTAGTTCTTATTGAAAGTATGATGCATGATATGAGTAAAACCTCAAATAGTAATATTTAATTATTCAATAAATATTTAAATTAAAAAATTTTCTCCGTAAACTGTAGATTGATTTGCAGCTCTGAAAAATTCACACATTATCTATGCGAAATTTGCGTCCCAAGTAACGTGGTTATTTCCAACAGATGTAGATTTTTTGACCCGTATTTACTCGAAGTTTAACAGCTTGGGCACCTCTGCCGTCAATATTGCTGACAGACCATTAATTGGCAGACCGCACGGAGAAGTGGGGATAATCTACAGACAAAATTTAAGGTTCATCACAATCCCGATTGAGAACTGTCATTTGGCGTCTTTAGCATCTTTACAATGTATATGCCGACTTGCACAACAGATAATTTCGAAGAGTATTCCTATTGTCTTGTTTCTTTACAAGATTGAAGAAAAAGATTATATCAACACAAATAATCATCGAAGACTTTAATGCACATCCAAATTCGTTATTCGGCTTAGAGTTTAATATTTTTGTCAAGATAATGAATATATTTGTGCTGGCACCGTGACACCATCAAAAGTGATGCACATCACACAACCAGGTGGTTAGACCATTGTATAGCCACAAAAAATATCTTCAAGCCAATTCTAGATATGAAAATATACTACGATTTTGACTGGACAGATCATCGGCCTCTTCAGGTGACCTTACAGATGGAAGGAATGCCAATAACTAAAGTTTATGCAACAGGGACAAACGACCCAGCTAAGTGGAATTCTAAAAATGTACGTGACATCGAAACATGCAAGAAATGTATATATTGATAATCCCAATCACAGACTGCTGGGGTAGGCTGCTACATCGGAGGACGCTGTGATAATAATATAAGTTACGCAGATGCCATGGTGTTTATGACGCCTACGATAAGGGGGCAACGCATACTATTAAATAATTGTGAAGAGTTTGCACTTGAAACCAACATGTTGAACAACCCAAACAAAACAGTACTGTTTTCAGATAAGGTCAGGGTCCGAAAAGCATTCCACCAGTTTTCCTGAACGGCGAGCTTATAAAAGTGGTAACAAAGTATCTAACCACATCTTCAATAAGTTGACGGACGACGATGACATCGACCAGCAAATACGAGCGCTCAGGATAAAGTCGAATCTGCTCAGGAGAAGGTTTCAGTTTTGCATCTCACGTATAAAATTAATGCTATTCCTAACATTACGTCCTTTTATACGTTCCAGCTCTGGGCCAATTTTAAAAACAGCAGCATGGTAAGGCTACGCGTGCAGTATAACAACGTCTATCGCATGATGTTTGACCTTCCCATACACTGCAGTGCTTCCAACATGCTCACGGAAATGCGAGTAGCGCATGTTGCAGCCCTCATAAAAGCACGAGAAGCAGGTTTAAGGGAGAGGACGAACATTTTTATTGGCTGCTACTATAAAATATGTACATTGGTATGATCGCAATATTCAACTCAAACTAAATGCAATCTAGACAATGTCTTGGAGAAGTATTTCCTATTTTTATTTTTAATGTGCGACATCTATTAGTTTTTCTGCAAGTCTAGGATGAATGTTTATTTTTGGAATAACTTAATGAGTAAAACCTCTAATAAAAACCCGTAATATTTAATTATTGAAAATAATATTAAAGATTCTTAAAAGAATTTTTTTTTTATCTTGATTACTGTTTCTTTTTTGACTGCCGCGCCATCACAGGTTAGAAATTATAGAAAAAAAGAAAAATTTTCAAAGAAAAGTAAACCAAAATATCTTAAATTTGTCGCCGTTGTTGGACCATGAAAGCGTTTTACACAAGTCAGGTTGGTATTAATTTATTTGTCACGAAAAGGGGCGCCATTTCGATGCAAATTTGATGAAAGTACAGACCTCAACCTCTGCTCGAATGTTTTGCACAACTCCGCTAAAGAACTTGTTATTACAAATGCTGTGAAATGCCCCTTGTTAATGCTATGTTAATGATTCGTGTTTTGTTTGTTTGTTGTTTCGCGTCTTTGGTAAAAGTTTTTATGCTTTTCTTGGAGCTTCTGTGAAATTTTAATGTGATGCGTAAAATTTCAAACACCTTGAACATTCTTGAAAGGCAATGAAAAGCTGCTTTACATAATAGAGTTAACATAAATAAGAGCTTTATTTTTATAGGAAGGCATTTTTTTAATCACTGAAAATGATATGAAATTTCATAGGAAAAATAACAACATTTTAAAGATGTTTTCAATATTACGCAGCGCGTTGACAAATTTCAAAAAATAACTTTATAAAAATAAAGCAAAAATAAAATTTCATTATTTAATAGTTGTTTTTCGGATCTTGTATTCTATGGAAAATAGCCAACCAATGTTCAAACTTGTGATGTTTTTTTATTAATATAAATATAGAGATATTAAAAGTGAGATCAGCGGACGATAATCAAGAGAATATACTCTTATACAGGAAAATACAATATGGGAGTATTACGGAATACAATGTACTTTATATTAAATACATGTAAGATAGGAAAAAGTCTTTAATTTATGAAATAATATTATTTATTGTATATTTCTTTAACAGTGATATATATATTTTTTTAAATTAAAAAACCATATCGGTCTAACCGGGTCGGTGTAAATCACTCGAATGGGCGGATAAATATTTTTATATCTTACTAGAGCAATCCCGATGAGTAGCAAAATTCATTTTAGGACGGAAGTAACTAACGATACAAAGGTGGGTGTTAATAGCTACAATTTTATATTGGTATTTTTATATCAAAATTATATTTTTCACGTACAAAACAGTACAAAAATAGAATAAGGGATTAAGTAGAAAAAACAAACAAAAAACAAACTTGTGTTTATTCATAAGCATGAAGCCAAGGTAGGAATTTCCAAAAAAGTGCTTATCCATTAATACATTGGGAAAATAGATTACGCTGGTTTAAAAGAGATAGAGAAGTAGAGAAAAAGAAACACGACAAGAAAATTACGTATTTTCGTTTTTGAGTGTACTTAAAAAATATAATTTTAAAGCATAAGTGTGATTTTTTTTACATGCTAGCTGTTTTTATAAATATCTGGAAGTGTTGAAGTGTGTAGGCAATATAGTTCGGAGATTTTATTCCATATTTTGTAGTGTGTGTTAGAGGAATGCGGATTTTATTGTTGTTACAAGTATTGTAGTTGTGGATGTCTTGATTGTAAAGTGGTTTGTTGTTAATATGGGTTGATTATTTTGAAATTTGTAAGACGCTGCTCAGGATTTCGTGTTTGGGAAGGATTGTGATTGGAAGGATACTGGAAACAAAATAGATGGCCTTGCCATGTGTATACCATGGAACATTTCTGAGAGCTCGGTTTTGGACCACGTGCAGATCAGCTATCAGTTTATTTGAGGCAAAGCCCCAGCAGCAGAGATGGGATAGGTGTGAATGTACCATGGCATAATAAATCAAAGTTATTAGATGAAAAGATAGTAAAACTTGAAGCCTATATGTTTCACCAGTTATTGGGGGTAATTTTCTGAGTCGCGTAATTTATGTGGAGATCTCACCATAGCTGGGATTCGACAATCAGGACCAAATATTCTGAGCTCGTTTTCAGTTGTCGTTATTGTTGTAGACAGTTGTCACCAATTTTGATATCGAAATTGAAATTATTTCTTGTAGCTGAAAAGTGTGTAATACGTTTTTTTACGTTTACGGGTCAGTTTGTTTATTCGCAACCAGCTTGTGCGATGGAAAACATCACCATTCATTTCCGTTTCAAGCTCCGCTAGATTTGGTTTGTGATAAAATAAATGCGTCGTCCTCATAAAAGTATAGAGTTCCTTTAATATTCCACTTTATTATGTCATTAACATAGATTGGGAACAGCAACGGTCCAAGAATCGATCCCTGGGGCACATATTTTTTTTAACCTAAGTTACTCGTGACTTCACCCAGTTCTACTGCCGATAAGCGATTCGATAGATAAGATCTAAAAAGTTCCAGGGGAGTACCAACAATATGTTTAACTTTAACCAAATGTTTCAGTTTTTCGCTCAATACGTTATGATCCACTGTGTCAAAAGCTTTCCTTGGATCAATTAATATTGCCGCCGTAAAATCATCACGATCAATATGTGTCTGTAGATTCGATATGAAATCGAAATCTGCACGTTTAGTGTAAGACTGTCTTCTGAAACTGTATTGTTTTGAAGTGAAAATATTGTTGTGTTCGAGATATTTCAATAGTCTTTCTTTAAAGATACATTAAAAACTTCAGAGATTGGACGATAATTTTGATCATTTTTAGATTTAGCGAGTGTAATTTTCGCAAATTTTGGTTTGTCTCGAAAGATACCTTTTAAAAAAGATTTATTAAGAATATATGTCCATCCACCAGTTTATGTTTCCAATTTTTGAAAAGGAGAGAGGTTACACAATCGTAACTAGCTTCCCTTTTTAGACTTAAGGTTAGATATGACCCGTACGATTTCCGTTCTATTTGTCCTGATCATGTTAAAAGATTATTTTGCTCGAGGTTCCGTGTAGATCGTAATTACATCAGTTTCAGACATTTTTATGACAAATTCTAAGTTTTCCCAAACTGATAGAAACAAATGTTAAATACGGTTGCAATCTCCTTTACATATAAAAACATATGATTGTATATACTTCTATGTAATTTTAATGAAAAAAAGCTTCTAGCAATAAATGCGTTAGGTTTTTAAGGCTCTCTTGCATCAAAATAATATTTTGGAGTATTGTTAATTTTTTTTTTTAAATAGGAATTCACTGAATGATCGGGAGTTTATAATAAATTTTTCAATTTGGTAGGCGGGAATGGGTACCGCCGCCCTGGGAACCATTTATTGGATGACCAACACCTCTGCCACAGGTCACCCCAAGTGGTTCGCTACGTTTGGTGACTTAGCAGGGGTGCCCGGGTTCATGGGTTAAGGTTTGCCCAGGTCTTGGTGGCGGGTGCGTCGGCCCACCTTCTGCGTGGCGGGCTGGTTGGGAGATGCTGGTTGAGGGAGACCCTTTACAACCGGTTACCGCTGTCCGGGCCGCTCGATAGTACAGGGGCCCGACCCTCAGGCTCACGACTAAGGGTGGGCTGCCCCATCAGCGAGTGAAAAAACCCCGCCACTGCTGTTGTGCCGGTTCGTGACCGGAGGGGACCCAGCAGCAGCGTTTGGGGCGCATTGGATGCCCTCTCCAGCCGGACTCTCCCAGCCTATCGCCTAGCACCGTAGTGGGTGGGCTGGAACCAAACGCTCATCACTCCTGGACAGCCTGAACCCCATATTCCTACCCACCCCTCATACCTTTCCATTCCAGACCTTCCTTTCACTTCATACCCTTAAAAACAAAAAAAAACAAAAAAAACAAAAAAATTAAAATCATGAATATACATAAAAACAAACTTAACATCTTTACAGCGGCGAGTAGCAGGCGTCCCCGGTGCGGGCCAAAACTGTTGGTAAATTTTGCCAACATTCGCGGCCTGCACACAAATTTAAATTCCGTCCATCACCATCTTTTGTCCCAACCTTCTTTTCCTATCCGAAACTCAGATAGCCGAGCCGCCAGACTCCTCCTATCTGGGCTGCCCGGGCTTTACCCTCGCAAGCAAATTCCGACTGAAAGGAGGAGTCTGCCTCTATAGTCGAGCTGACGTCAACTGTGTGCGACTATTGAGTCTGGAAAACTCCAGATTCGACGTAATGTGGGTGCGCGTCAATCTTGCCAGTACGGCAAAATTCTACGCATGTCTATACCGCTCACCGAACCATAGCGAATCAGACACTTCCGAGCTCTTCAAACATTTGAGCGATACTATTGATGATCTCTTGCCCCGCTACCCTTCGGCCGAGTTTGTTGTTCTGGGGGACTTCAACGTTCATAATGAACCATGGTTGAAGTTCTCAGGCCCAACGGACTCGGCTGGCCGACAGGCGGAATCCTTTGCCATTTGGTTCAGGAGCCTACAAGGGTTCCTGATGTCCAGACTCACCGCTCCAATCTGTTAGACCTATTCTTAACTACTGTGCCACACGGTTATAAGATTGACGTCACAGCGCCTCTGGGATCATCTGACCACTGCCTAGTGACGACATCAATCCCCGTTAGCCTCAGACCAACCAATGAGAGGCTGAGGAGAAAAGTGTGGCACTATAGGTCAGCAGATTGGTTCGGTATGCGGGCCCATTTCAATGCTTTTCCGTGGTCAGCTGTTTGTTTTCGGACTTCGGACCCTTCAAGATGTGCCCAGGAGATTGGTGAAGTCATCAATTCGGCGATGGATGGCTTCATACAATCGACTACTAAAGAAACTGGTGTGGGCTCAAAGCCGTGGTTCAGTCGACAATGCTCCGAAGCAGTTCGACGAAAAAACGCGGCTTACCGAGCCTACAACACATCTCGAACGCCCGAAAGCAGATCAGCATACAACAAATCGGCAAAGGAATGCAAGAGAATCATCAATAGGTCAAAATTCGAACACGACCTGCAGATCAGCAAAAAGCTGGCTGCCTGCCCGCATGGCAGCAGAGCATTCTGGTCGCTTGCGGGCTCAATAGGTCGAAATTTTTGCAAACCCAGTTTGCCACCTCTTACCAGACCTGACGGCTCACTAGCAAACACCGCCACCGAAAAGGCAAACCTTTTAGGGAAAATGTTTGCGGAAAACTCGACCCTCGACGACGGGGGTGCTGTTCCGCCGTCGGTTCCTCACTGCGGCTTCTATATGAAAAAGCTGAGGATCCGGCATCGGGATGTACTCCACGTCATACGGGGGCTCGATGTTAACAAAGCTAGTGGACCTGATGGAATACCTGCCCTGGTATTGCAGAGGTGTGCTGCAGAAATAGTTCCAGTTTTGACAAAGCTCTTCAAAATGTCCCTGAAGTGTGGCACTGTGCCCTCTAGTTGGAAAAAAGCGGTAATTCACCCTATTCCCAAGAAAGGTGACCGCTCCAACCCGGCCAACTACCGCCCCATAGCGATCACATCAGTTCTGTCCAAAGTGATGGAACGTGTGATCAACGACAAACTACTCACATACCTCGAGAAGAACAAAATTATCAACGACCGTCAATACGGATTCCGGCGGAACCGCTCGTGCGGTGATCTTCTCGCGTATGTGACGCATGTTTGGGGGCGGTGCCTGGAACGTCACGGTGAGACCCAAACGGTCGCACTAGACATATCCAAGGCCTTTGACCGGGTCTGGCACCGAGGACTTGTCAACAAATTGCATTCTTACGGACTTCCCGCATCCCTGTGTACGTGGATTGCTGACTTTTTAAGGGATAGGTCGATTCAGGCGGTTGCTGACGGTTTCACCTCTTCCTCGCACTCCATAAATGCTGGCGTCCCACAGGGATCGGTTCTGTCTCCAACTTTGTTTTTGTTGCACATCAATGACCTTTTGACATGTTCACCGATTCATTGTTACGCGGATGACAGTACAGTTCATGATAGCTTTTTGTTTGACAAGCCCCCAAAGGGCACACAAACTCCAACGGCTCGGAGGGCTTTGAAGCAGAGAATGGACGGTTATCTCGAGAGTATTTCCTCCTGGGGTAAAAATAATCTCGTCGAATTTAATGTTTCAAAGAACCAATCCTGTCTGATTACGTCTAAAAGGGATCCAAATGATAATCTAGTCTCCTTCAACGGAAGCAATCTTCCGAACAGGCCTTCCATTGATATGCTTGGTGTAACTATAAGTGATCAGCTCAGGTACGGGGGCTCCATCGAAGCTAGAGTAAAGTTGGCCTCTCAGAAGCTGGGCGTACTGTACAGGGCCCGCAGATACTTTAATAGTACACAACTGCTCACCCTGTACAAATCGCAAGTGCGCCCTACTGTCGAATTTGGCAGCCATCTCTGGTCTGGAGCCCCAAAATACCTGAAAAAAACCCTTGACTCTGTGCAGAAACGGGCGGTCCGTTTGATAGATTCCCCAATCTTAACAAACGGACTGCAATCTTTAGAGCACAGGCGTCAGGTAGGTATGCTGTCCTTGTTCTATCGGTATTACAATGGAAGATGCTCTGAAGAACTAGCGTCATTGATCCCTTCGGCACCGGTGCGTAGTCGAGATACACGCCAAACGCGCGCCCAACATTTGTACACAGTTGACACTTGTCACATGAGAACGGGTCGCTTCTACGATTCGTTCTTAAGTTCAACAGCTCGGCTGTGGAACGAACTGCCGGCCTCTGTGTTTCCTCCCTCCTACAACAAGGGACTCTTCAAGACCCATGTTCACTCCTTCCTCTCCACAAAAAGACCCTCCACACAGCATCCCCAAAGATGACATAGGCCCTGAGGGAAATTATTTTCTTCAGGGCCTCCTGTGTGGAGTAAATATAAAAAAAAAATAAATAAAAAATAATAATTCGGTCCGTCAAATATTACGAATCACTTTATTAACGTGAGATAATTACAATGAATATCTAGCAGGACATACGTCCGTTCTATACGAGAGTTTTTCTGGCGAGGGTAGAAGATCGTATTGAGCTGCCAGCCTGGAGATCGGCTAGTAAGCTCTGTACTCGTAATCTTTCGGGTACAGCCGACAAGTTGTCTCTGTCGTGTTGTGCTACTACTACCACCGATGGAATTATGTTAAAACTACATAAATTAAATAATCTAGCGACATCTTTTGGGCGGTATTAAAACTACAACAATTATCAACACTACAGTTATGACTTAAGAATTTAAGACATTGCAAAATTTATTTTAATTCAGTTGCAATTTTCTTTGATTTCCAGACTGCACACGACAGAAGAAGTTAGAAGTTTTAATAGCTCTTTCAAAACTAGCTTGCAGCGTACACTGTAGATGGCAATTTGTGAAATTTATAGTTACCATCCACTCCGTTAAAATTTTCATTATGTGCTTATTTCTAAGATTTTAACTAACATAGATAAGTGAAAATTTTGGCAAAAGGCCAAAGGTATTGGAACACAGACTTGGCGAGAAAAGAGAAAGTGGAAATAAATCCTAAACAAAAACTGTAATAAAAATAATATGTACATTGTTTCATTTGATTGTTTTTAATTCTTGGCACTGTTCCATCACTTTTATCATTTATCCTTACCCTGTTCTGAAGAAAGAAAATTTCACACTAGAGCAAGAAATCAATTTATTTCCAGCCTACGTCCCTTTTTTCTTGTGCACATTCTGAGAATGCCACTATAAAATGTATAAAATAAATCACATTATATGAATATATATATTATGTCTTAAATACTTTGTAGATTTTCCGTTAACACTTTATATTTCTTCACCACTTTAGTTCGTGTGTTCTTAAAATAAGTTAATACAGATATTATTATAAATATTATGATTTTGCTATTTCACATTACAAAATCTATAACGGATTTGCCGATAAATGATTTATCTTGGGTTTCATTACTTACATTTTAAAACAATATTCAAAAGCATTTCTTGTTTATTAAAACTTCGACTAAAAAAACGCCTTTTCTTGAAAATTACTTCTTTTATTTCATATTTCATCATATTAAAACAGTTGGCTAGTAAAGATTATTTTATAATAATTCCTCATAAAAAAATGACAAATTTACCTCGAAAATCGATATATTTAATGGCCAATACCTATTATTACACATTTAGAAATATAGATATTAATTGAATGTTACCAAGATTACAATAATAATATCTGTGGATACCTGCCTGTCAACTCTAATTGGGTTTAAACCGTTTAATTAAGGTTTTACGGTTTAGTAATAGATTTATCTCAGAAATCGAGGTAATTATGGCTGCTGGTAGTAATCAAATAATTCGAACTTTAGCTGTAAAATACCACATAGCAACGAAGATAAGATATTTCGTATTATTGTGACAAAATTATCGTACATTATTTATGTCAACCCCCGCCCTCTCCCTCAAAAGTCATTTATATAAACCACTGTTTAAGGAATAATTGTACGAGTCTGAAGATGGCTATGATAAGCTGAAACCGGTCACGCAAAAAAATATTAATGGTTAGAAAAAAGTTTAAAATTCTTTCAATTTATCATAATAATTGAACTCCACCACAAATAAACAAACATAAATAAATAAAAGCTAAAAAATATAAACGGTTATTCTTTTAAATAACTGATTTAGGTTAAATTGATTTCACCTTAGATTGTAAAAATAATGTTTTTTTTCTAATGTAAATAAATGTTTATTCACTTTACGGAATTAATTCGTAATCCGAGTATAAAACATGACTGATTTATATGGTCTACAAAATTAAATTTATTGAGAAAAAACGGAGTAAATTTCAAACCAATTATGATTAATTTATTCTCTTTGTACTGACGTAATGTTTATAGGGTGAGAAATTTACAACCGAGCTTATACCGAAATAGACTATTTATTGTTTTTTCTTAGCGTGCCGTTATAAACTACGAAAATCTCGAATGATTATAATTCCATTCTCTCCCAGATTTTCGTTAATATGCAAACAAGCGAAATAGGAAAGCGAATAGAGGGCGAAAGATGGTGGAAAAGAAAATGAAGAAACCCGTTCAATTATGGAAATCAAATTCGCAAGGCTCCTGGAACGTGTTTATGTAACTGAATTAAATATGTCGCAAATTGTTTTTTCTTCTTCGTGTGATTTTTCGCTGTTGAAAGAATTGCAAAAAACTCAAGCCTCTAAATATATATATTTTTTTAAATAGTGCTAAAGAAACACTTTTAAAACTTTCGTTCGTTGCCAATGGGATAATATTATAATTTTAACGGTTTTGTAATCATGCTTCTAACTTTGAAAAATGTATATTTCAATTCTTCTATATGAAAATGAAGCTGTGAAAATTAGCCTTTAAATTCCTGACAGAAAAAAATCGGTAAAATTGCATTACGTTGGGATAACGAATCAGGTTTTTTGCTTGAATCAAATTTATTCCTATCATAGTCAAGATTACGGACTTTTTTGGTTCTTCAACCATTATTTTTTTTAAATGAACCCCACTCAGGAGGCCATGAGGAAAATAATTTCTCTCAGGGCCTATTTCATCTGGATACTGTGTGGAGGGGGTTTTTTAAGGAAAGGAAGGAGACGAAGACAAAGTTCTTGGAAGGTAAAAGGTGTGTGGGTTGGGTAGGAATGTAGGGATCAATGTCTCCAGAAGTGACAGATATATGAATATATTCTCCCACTGCGGCGCAAGGGGATGGTTGTAAAAGCAGTTGGAGAGGTCAAAAAGTCTCTCCAGACCAGTCTCTCCCGATCTGGCACCTCACGCAGCTGGTGGGCAGACGCATTTTGTATGTATATTCATCGAAATTCCCCATTACAGAAATACTGCGCTAATATAGTTCCGTTCCAAATCAATTAGTTCTAATTTATTGCGTGAGTCCTGTATTTCAAAGTCTCATTAAAAAATATGATTCGATATTGACAATTTATTTTTATTTTATTTTCATTTTACATAGAGTCCAAATTATTTATTATTTTAATGTTTTATTCAAAGTTTTATTAGAACTACAAAAAATAGGTTTAACTAATACTTATTGTTCATACGATTTTAATAAGTAAATGTCACCATAAATCCACTTGTGATTTTTTACTAGAATTTTTTTATTTCTTAAGTTTTTTTCAAATGGTAAAGAAAGTTTGAGTATTGATACATATCGGCCTAGTAAAGCCTTTGTGTAGAAAGGTTTTTTCTTGAATAAAAACGTAAAAAATGTGTGAATTTATCACATATAAAAAAGCTATAAAGCTGCGAGGACCTCTTAGCCACACAACGGCCGGCATAGTCCAGTGGTAACGCATTGGACTTCCATTCCGAAGGTCGCGGGTTCGAACCCGGCGTGCGCAAATAAATTTTATTTGATTAATTTGTGTTATTTCACAATTGATTAATAAAAATAATATATAGTATATTTGCGGCACGTTCCAGAGTGGAAGATACTACCAGTATCGCCCTGGTGTAAGACCACCATTCAGAATTGAAACGTTGCTCCAAATGGCTTTAGCCGTGTTTAGTGACTAGATCTGAATAGCCAGGTACTTCCCCACCTTCCTCTTTCCCTTCCCCACTTACCTTCAGCCTCACAACACCCCCAAATTGGAGATGCCATAGTCTCACTGGCTCCAGACGGGAGCAGTTGGGACTCTTGTGAGGTATTCACAATAAAAAAAAATAAAAAAAACAATGTAATTCAACCAACGAATTATAAGAGACTCTCATTGTCATTTACAACTATTATGCATTCAAAGGGCCTCTGCCGATGTGTCCCATTCCGAACTATGTAGTCTGAGGTCTAGGACCTAGGACCTAGGGCCTGGGGCCTTTAGAGTCAAGAAGTACTAGAGTCCAATCGGTTCTCCATTACCAGTCCTTTGCCTTACCTTCAACCCTCATCACGAAGGGAACATAAATAATATACTGAGAAGGGTTTAGCTTGACCCACATGGAAATTTGCTGAGCAAGTAGTAATTTTGTACTGAAACACTCGATTTGGCTTTTTAAAAAGAATATTAATATTGTTTTTGTGTTTTTAAATTCATCTATTTGTTTTCATGAACGAATGCAAATCTTGGAAGTAGAAAATAACCCATTCCTGACATTCAATCGAACTGAAACTATCAACCACGTTAATAATGCATTCTATCAACTGTTGGTAGCAATTAGGGAATGCAATCTCGCAAGAAAATGTCAATCCAGGTATTTGCGGGACTGAACAATCTTAGTCCCGCTGGATCCAGGTATTTGCGGGATCCAGCAGAGTGGACTTAGATATCTAATCAATCGTATAATAAAGACCTCGATCTACCAACCTTGTTTTTAGAGTTTTAAATCTATACCTATAATAAAACAAGTTCTTTGGGACATTTTAAATTATTTATTAATAGATATACCTTTAGTTTGACATAGGTAAAGTTTAAGTTATAAATTGGCAAATAATAAGATAAGACATAAATTTACATAACATACCCGCCTCGGAACAGACTTTGTCTAGTGAGGTGGGTAAAAGAAATCTATGTACACAAATGAAAATAAAATAAACGCCCGGATTGCCGGCACTGAAACTGAAACTGAACTGATACTTAAATTTAAATAATAACGTTCACACTATAAACAATATTCTTGTACAATGAGCATCATAAGTTTAATTAAACATTATTTTGGAAATAGCTTCGTAAAAAAGTTAAAGTATTAATTGTGTCATCTGATAAACGGCTTCTGATATTGGACACCAGGTAGCCAGTGGCTGAAAAAGCTCCTTCAGTTTCCACGCTGGTTGGTACAATAGTCATTATCGCATTGTAAGTGAATTGAAGGTATGTGCTTTTTAATCCATCGGACTCGAAGTAATTCAGAGTAAGTGAGGGTAAATCTGTAGTTGCTCTCTTTCAGCTTTAAAAGATCTTGAATAACCATCATTTTTAGTGTCTTGCCGTAATTCATAACCATTAATTTGATTGAATTAGACGATGTTGGTTAGTTAAAACCCCCGGCTTTAAAAAGATCTCGCAAATCCGACGAGGTACAGAAAACTCGGAATGGTAAACCATCTTTAGACACCATTCGTGATATCCTCTTTTCGACGGTATTGTTTTCGCTTGAAAAATGGTCAGTGATTTTATTTGTTGATGGTTGAGGTTCACAATGAGCCGATGTGGAAGAACTGGACGTCGATGCAGTTGTAGAAGCTTGTCTGTAATCCCGCCAGTCCAGCGGGATCCCGCAAAATTTTCGACCGAGATTAGTCCCGCAAAATGTCTGCGGGATCTCGGTATTTCGGGATCCCGGTATACCGGGATTGCATTCCCTAGTAGCAATCAAGCACACACATGCGGTATATATGCATTACTCTCAAATTTGATGACATTGCAACAATTAATATACGCAATACCTGTTAGTCTTATTCAATCAGGATTCCGGAATATCCATTCCAGGGTAAGAAGGTTCAATCTCAATAAAACCAAAAAAAAAGTTCTAGTTTTTAAAAGACATTTCAAAATAAATGTATTATATTAAAAAACTTTTACGGTTTTTTTTTTTTTAATGTTATTACTAACTATAACATGTTAAATTAAGGATACTCAGTTTATTTCGTATAATCTGTTAAATCTGGTGAATGACAAGTAGACTTTAATAAATGTTTACGACCAATTACTTACGAACAAGTGCACATTACTGTCAAATTATTAAGAATCTTACATTATAAATTTATTCACATACAATATTTTCATTTACTTACTTAACTAATAGTGCGATTTTAGCTCAATCTCGTATGCTATCAGGTAGTTAATAACATTTATTATTATATCAAGCACGTTTAAGCATACGAGTGAATTATTAGACTTATGTCACTTCATTCTAAAAGACTTATTGATCGATCTAAGTAAACAATTAATTACACGGGCTTATTGAATTTCCGAATCTATTATTAAGATGTTATTTTCAAACAAGCATCGAAGTAATTCTCATAGATCTCAATTATTTTTTCCAAAGTTCTTACTTAATAAATGAATTGGAAGAAAATTTATATTTTTATTTATTTTCTAGCTGACGTGTACCCGGCGTTGCTGGGGGTTATCCTTAGGAGACAGACATTTACCATCGCGGACTTTTCTGTAGGCCTTTTTAAGTATACATTTATGTAGAATGTTATTTTGATTTATCTCTGAAGGTATAGCCAGCGTTAGTAATGTATAATGCTAAAATGTGGACTCTAGAAATCAATATGTAAAAATAAATAACACTCTCAGTGAACCGAACACAACTGACTTTGGAATACCACAAGGCACCATTTTGGGCCCTCTTCTATTCATATTATATGTTAATAATATCTTTAAATTACCATTAACAGGAAAACTCATTTTATTTGCAGATGATACTGCAATTATATTTCAAGCAAATTCATTGAATGAACTTGAAATAATTGCCAACAATGATATCAATACGTTAAAAGAATGGTTTGATAAAAACTTGTTAAGATTAAATATTGAAAAAACATGTTATATAATTTAGTATAAACAAAAAAACCCTTATACTACCTCAAATATTAAAATACAGTAAAAAAATTAACATTAAAAAAATTTACTTGCCAAAATAATGAATGTTTATGCATAACAAATAAAAAAATAAATTAAATATTTTGGTTTAATAATAGATAGTACCCTTAAGTGGAAAACTCACCTAAACAATATCATAAATAGACTAAGAAAACTCATTTACATATTTATTGGTCTAATAAATATACCTACTTACTTAAAAATTCTTTAAAATATTTACTGCGTTCTAGCCCATTCAATAATACAGTATGGTATCGTTGCATGAGGGGAGCTTACAAATCATCACTTTTACCGCTGGAAATCACTCAAAGGCTGTTAATAAAAAAAACCATCAGACTACCCAACCTCACAACTTTTCCAAGACTTTCAAGTCCCACCACTAAAAAATACATATACAAAAAATACGCTGCTTCAAATCCACAAAACCATTAATCACACCATGCCATGGTTCGTGTTGAGAGCAATAGGCAAAATACAATGGGTCGCTTATGCACTCCATTAATGCACGCCAGTTTTGCACAACACTATTACACGTCCACTGGAGTGGTGTGGTTTAATCAACTAACGACAGAAATAAGGTTAGGACAGGACTATAATAAATTCAAAAATAAAATAAGTATTTATGAAGAATTGATTTTTGCGACATCCCGATGTTAGATTGGTAGTTACATACATCAGACTCAATCAAACAGATAAACAGATAAAACGCCGGAAACACTGATTGACGTGCAGACACTCATTCCGACAAGAGGTGTTTATTTTGGTATCGTTAACTGACTTTGAAAAATCACGCGAGAAAGACATGTTTCCACTACACTGTTAAATGTATCCACGTGGAAAATTTGCAGCATTAGACAGAACTCGAATCTCTCGGCTATTATGAACATTTTTTTTCTGGTAAAATATTAAAAAGTTATGATTTCATATCGTAGGCGATAATTTCATACAGATGGGCCGCAGGTGTTTAATGACTCTGTATGATCGCAGTGTGCAAAATTGCAAAGGACTTTTTTTTTAATTCTTTAGCGCATATTCAAAATTTGCAGTGAAAGTTAATTTTTAATCCAATACTACTTGTATGTTTATTTTATTTTATTTACTTTTTCAATATGACGCAAGGAGTGTGTGCCAATACCGAGATGTTTGGCGGTCCGTCCACTTTGCCTACCCCTGCGGGAAAGTGCATTTTTTTGTATCATTGATTGTCAAATTTAGTAAAAAAAATAATTACAGTATGTCAAGGAAAATTATATTAAATGATATTACCAATTTAGTTCCCTCCACCATATCAGTTTTTTTTTTATTTGCCTAGAACTAAAGCCAACTAAACTAAAGCCTAAACGTTTGAAACTAAGCTGGGTTTGCTTGGAAGTGATATAATTATAATTTTAATTATACATTCGGATCCATACGGTTACATAGCAAATTACATCGAATTTCAAAGGAAATTGACACTTCATCCAAATGGAATATGTCAGTTTCTGTTGAATTTTGCCAAGTATTAAAACCGTTAGACGTTTTAATTTTGAGTAAGGCCTGTGTTGAAATTTCTGAGAAAATAGCAGGATGTTTGACTACCGTAACACCGTAACATGTGCCTAGTGTGGTAGTCGAAAAGCATGTAAAAATGTTAAACAAAAATTAAAAATTACAAAAAAAAAAAAAAAATTGCGCAGACCCGTGAAAAAATCAAGTACTTAAAAATAAAAACATTTTAAAAGTACATTTTTTTATTAAATTGCCACGGCTGAAATCGAAACCCAACTCTCTTTGAAAGTAACTATGCAAACTATTTTAAGAACGGCGGCATAAATTCGTTACAATAATGTACTAAAATATAAGAATAATAGCGTAGTAATAATGAAAAATCTCATGATATTGTAATTCTAATTATAATTTTCAAACGCCATAATACAAGGTGCTAAGTGACGTACTTGACTTATCACTGATTTACACCATACCGATCCCCATATCGGGACCCAGATGAAAAAAAACGCTTACAGTATCATTATTTTTATGTTACTATTTCATGTAGATAGTTGCCATTAGAAAAGAAATACCATTTTGAGACGGTACTAAATCGTCAAAAATGGCAACACCTTGAACATAACCATAACAATCATGAAATCATCTGTCATTGTCGTTTGCGAGCTTTGCCAAATGCTTTTTCATTACCCAATCGATGTTTTATTCTACCCGTTCGTCTTTTAACCTTTGTCATAATGATTTGAACATGTACCTATCTATGCCTTGGTAAAATTGCCCACGTGATCATCGTAACTTGATCGATACGATATTCGTATAATATATGAGGTGGAACTACCAAAACACAGCAGCGCAGATGCCAAAACAACAGTTCTCACAACCCTGTCTCCATAAATAAACCAATCACTCTGTTTCTATTCATTAATTAAAAAAAGTGTGTTACAATATCTTGATATTAATATATTCTTTATTTTACGGGTTAACTCTACGCATGTAATGTTCTCGTGTATTACTAGTATTTGCTCAAAACAAAATGTCAAATCATCAAACATACACGCAAAATCAGGTATTGTACTGACAGTAATACACATTCACAATCAACAGACGTCAAATAATGTCCGCCATCTTAAAATGTACGACAATCGGTAATACCAACACACGTCTCTCTCGGTACCAACTATCAAAATAGAACACGTCCTTTTTTTTCATCCCGATTAGATAAACTGGATGAAAAAAGGTGTCATGTAAAACGGCCATTACTTTAACCAGTAATTCCTGACATTTTATGGAGTAAAAAATGTAAACGAAATTTGGGTCTCCGGTGACATTATTGATTTTTTTTTTCAACAAAATACTTCAGTGGGAATTTAACAACTAGGTGGATGTAAGGGGTTAGGCGGTTACCTTGCTGAGTGACCAGTGACGTTGTGTAAAACAATTTTTTTAATGGTTTTGGAAAAACAAAATGATCAATCCCTTAACACCCTAGGTAGGTACTTACCTACTTTATCGCTCGTATGAATAATTATTCTTCGTATAACTGATTCCAATTTTGAAAATGACACTTGAGTTCAAAAGCAAATTTCAGTGCTCTTTGAATCAGTTCACGATGAGTTCAAGTATAGAAGGCCCTGAAGTTATACTTCAATAAACATTCCAGGTATGAAGCCTTCATCTCCCAAAGAATATTTGAAATGCAAACTATTCCATTGAAGGGAAAGTCTCTTCAAAGAAATGTCTCTGTTTTGCATGTGATTGTCTCCCTTACACGTTAATATTTAAGTCTGTTTGGAACCGACAGTTTTCATTTTCTTGTCGTATGTAAACTGTCTCAATAGAAAGCCGTTTAGGAATGAATGCAAAACTGTCAACTACTATTTAACTGATTTTATATTGATATTTATTCTCGAATTACTGGATTTCAAAACGGTATATAAAATATTAATAACACAACCAGATGTATTTTATTAATTTTAGAGCATATATTTATACCAATTATTAATTATTTTTGTAATATGAGTATGATCCATAAATGCATTATTTTTATCTAAGATATGTAAGTATTTTTTTTTTTGAAGTATTTTTTATTTTAACATGCTTCATGGGGGGCGAAAACAAAGTTTCTATTCGAGAAAATGTTATACATCTTTAAAAATAATACATATTTTGATTTATTTTTACATTTTCCTCACCACACCCAAACTGTAAAATTATTATATTTTTAAATAAAATACTTTGTTTAGTAACCACTTTTTTATTAATTTTCACATCTACCGGTTTCGCTTCAGTTAAGCTTCATCAGGATGTTAATTAGAAACTTCATCCTGATGAAGCTTGACTCAAACGAAACCGGTAGATGTGAAAATTAATAAAATAATTAAGTGGTTATTAAACAAAGTATTTCATTTAAATATAGAATGTCTAATCACAAAGTAATTACTTCCTACGAAAAAATGTAAAATTATTGTCTGAAATGAAAGCCTTCTTTTGTAGTAGACTCCGTAAACTGAAGTTAAAGTTAGTTTTGAGCCATTTAGTGATGTTTTATTTTTTTTTTAAATACTTTTTTTATTAAATAACACTTTATTTTCGCACAAATCATATAAGATAAGTGTAACGATGTATGTCCTGTTCTACGGATAATAAATAAAGTTTTATTTTGATAAAGTATTCTTTCACGCAAAAAACAAGACCATCAATTTGGTTTAATTTTTTATATATAGTTACGGAGAGATTGACATAAAATATTTATATAAAATTATTGGACAGCAATGACTTTCCCACCATTCAAGTAAGACTGGCATGAAAGGTAAAACTACCCTTTCTACCGGAAAAGTGTTAATAATCTACCTTTCTATGATTAAAGTAAGACAACCCATTCAAAGTTCAAAGTCAATTTATTAGGGTTATTAAATATACAGTTCTTATATTAATTGGATTCAAACTAAAATTATACTTATCCTTATTATAATTTAGTTAGATTGGATCCTTCTAAGAAAAGGTATAACTTCTGTCGATTTCTTGCCTTTGTTGAACGGAGTTGAACTCTAGCCGAATTATGTCATCGATTGTATAAGCTGATGTTATCATGTATGACAACCTACTTATTGATTTCATAAAATATTGAAGGCTTAGAAGGTGGTTACAAACACTCTTCAAAACTTCCTTTAGTAAAAATAATTACTAGGAACATTGGAATAATACTTACTGGATAGTAATAAAACATGAATCCTTAATACATGAAATGAAAACTTAATACATAACTCTGTTCTCTGCTTGAAATCAATCTGCAAACTTTGGATTTGATATTATTCCCTCTAAGGGGAAATGTGATTTTATATTTTCAAGTGTCACACATAACCATGAGAGTTCAAACCCAAGGAGCAAAGATATTATGACAATACTCTCGAGACGGTCTCGAGGTACGCCTTTGTCTGAAATTTACGCTCGTTCTTATGTATGGTGAATTGAAGATGCTATATAGATAGGAAATAGAATTTCTGTAACGGAAATATGACAATGTTTTGAGTTTATTTGAATTGTACGACTAAATATTATAAATTTATAGACGTGAAAAAATAGTTTATTCAAATAAAACAGTGAATTGGTACAATTAATATTTTTGACGGAAACTTATGCTTAGGGCATTAGTGTTGGTATGAGGGATTTTTATTAATTCTTGGTATCAATGGTTGATACGATTATTACATTTTTTTCTTCCTAGATAGTTGCTCAAAATAATAAAGTCACACTAAATTACTCTCAATTCTTCAATTAGAACATTGTTCGTTTATCGGCACTTGTTGTTTCTTCCTTTGACCTTATTCTAGTACTTTGTGTGACTCGTTTTTCCCCTAAACATATATAGTTTATGAGTTCTACGTCTTTTTTTACTATGCGGCTGAAGAAACTCAGTTATTTCCGCACTAAAAACACTTTCGGTCAAAATATCGGGAGTTATTTCTCGGGTTTCGAAATTTGCATCCGTCATTATTCGTTTATGACTCTCAACAGCATGGTTAACGCATAGTGGTCGACAACTAGATGAATCGAGTTCGAATCTACCCGGTTAAATGAAATACACATACCAAAATGCTAGATTACCAACATTTCCTGTGTCACTTCAAGTGGTTTGCTAAGTTTAATCACTTAGCGAAGGTGCCCTGGTTCATGGGGGTGAGATTTGTCTAAGTCTTGGCGAAGTGCTGGATCGGGGAAAACTGGTTGAGGAAGAGCCTTTTGTTCTATCCAACAGGACAATATCGATCTATCCCACTGTACTGCAGTGGGAGAAATGGATTCATACGCATGGACACACTGACCCTCCAGATTAAAAACCAACCCTCATACCTGTTTCCTTCCCATAACATCCTCTTCTTTATTTTCTTAACTCACCAACCCAAAGATGACGTAGGCCATGGGGGAAATTCCCTCCCACTTGCGTTTCTGTATGGAGCCAAAATATATTTTTTTAAATACCTCTAGTCTTTTTTCGTACTAAACGGAAAATAGTTGTTTTCAGATAGACTACATTTGCATTGAAATTTATTCTCAGGGTGCACATTTTGTATTGTAATGTTTCACAGAAGTTACATTTATAAAACGAAATAGTGGTACGGTGTAATTTGCGGAGACTCCTGACACAAATTGAATGTCATCTTACAAATTGCACTTTTGAGAAACGGGAAGCTCCTACGAAATCCACAGTATTAAATGCTCACGTTAAACATAATAACGTGTCCTAAAAATGATTTATATTCCTTGTGATGACATCAAGAGTCTTCGTTATTTATGAAAGTAGTTTATCACAGAGTATTATTGTATGGTATATTATTAAATATACAAGCTGACTGGAACTTTGCGAAATATTTTATTGTAACCAGGCACCGTCGCAGCAAATATCAAATTATAAACATCGGTGCGTGACATCGTATTCTCATCTCATTGTCGCACTTAAAGCGAAGCTTAGTGCCAAATCAACATTATGAATACCGAAAAAAAATACTCTTGAGATAAATTGAAGGTTTTCCTATCGCTTCGCTTGAGTAGAATACAAATAAAAAATAAATTACTCAATAAAAAATATAAATGCCAACTACAAAAAAAAAAAAATCACTAGAAATGTATGAACGCATAAAGGAAACAACTTTAAAAAAATAAAGTATTATAGCCAAGATTATGTGTGACAGTTTAACTTTATTAACTTTTTTGCTTTCTTATAAAATTATGTAGAAAATAAATAAAAAACAGTTTTTTGCTTTAAATCGAACGTTTCTAAAGTCCGTTTGTCAAGCGATTTAAATGCCTATTACCTACGATATAAGTTACACCAAGAATATACACATTTTTGGCTGGTAGCTTCCTCTTAAGAATTGTTTCATACGTAATCATGCAAGCCAAATTAATATATAAAAAACACTACTAACTTACTAAAATATCCAGCCCCCCCACATCATAATCCGCAGCTAAACGGATGATTATTTCAGTATTTAATCGAATATAATATTTTTCCTCTTAAATTTCAACAGTGGTTAAGATTATTGACGCCACATTCAAATTAGCGTTTTTAATAGTAATCGTAGGTTATAATTCAGAAAGAATAACAGATAACAATTTTTCGTTCAAGGAAATGTAGGAACTATTCATAATCTAATTTTAGACACTGGCAACATTTTTTCAATCGCCACACTGGGACGCATGCGCATTCCAGCGAGACAGCCAGTGCGTTTTGAAAGTCCTCGTCGGATTCTGTTTCGAGTGGCTTGAAGGGTGACACGTAATTCCTACATAATAATCTCCAGCATTTTCTGAAATCTTCTGATTTGTAAATTTGAGTATTGAATAATGTTAATCTCTAAAATAATAAAAACGCTTATTTAGCAGTAAGCAGTTAACGACTAACTGTATTGCGATAGAAATATAAATATAATGCTTTTCGATAAATTATTTTCAAAACCTACTTGAGCTTTCGAGACGTTTAACTTAAAGACAGATCATTAAAGTATCTTATTTAATAATACGACCTCAAACAAAATCATAAATTGATAGTTACTTCCGTGACGTTTATCAAATACAATAAACGTTTAATTCATTGAATGCCTAAATAATAAATAATGCCAAGTCTTTCCAAAAATTCCCATTCAATGATAATTATTTATTCCTTTGTTTGTAAAATACTAACCATATTTATTTTAACCATTATATTTATAAGTCGAGTGTTTAGTATTCCGAAGTTTGAAGCTATTATACTGAATATAATGGGACAGTAGCATTATTTCGGAATGGGGTAGTCTGATGATGACAGATTTTAAATTCGGTTTATTTTTTCATATTAAATTTTAAGAATCTTGGTCCCATGAAATACACACGGGTAAAGAGTAAGTACAAATGTCGGGCACTACATATTGTCATTAAAACCTCGTGGGATAAAGACTGGGAATATAAGGGCTGTTTCAAGCAATCCAACTACTACTGAAACTGCTGGTATCGACTGCCTGTATCAGCCCGTGTTTTTCATGCTTAAAACAGACACTATGTTTGAATAATTAGAGAACATGGGAAATTAAAAAAAATACTGTTATTTTAGAAACTGCGATCCAGTATGGAATTCTATTGTTATGATTTATTAAAACTTTTATTCGCTCTTTTATTTATACTGTAACCCGAAGACTGTAACCCGAATTAGTCTATTAGGACCATCTTCAGATTGATAAAAAATGCTGATAAACTTGATACCCCCAAAATTGAAATTTATCTGCAAACAACGATTTTGATAAATTAAAAATATCTTACCCTACAATGTATAAAATCGGGATATAAAACTGACCAATATACCCCGAAAATGGTTCAAATACCATATTTTAAAACAATTTTTTAAACTTACACACTTTTATTTAAGATTATACGTAAGAAACCATCAACGTACAACTTTTTCTAAATTCAATGTTTTATTTATTAATGCACCATTTAGTTGAAACTTGTGTGCTGAAACAACAATAAAGCATTGAATACTTCGAAACTTTTTTTCTCAACTGTGGAACTATATTGTGTCTCCATTATCTTCACAGGGCTTGGAGTTTTACAAATCTTACACCCCGCACTTGATTTTTTTTCCATAATGGACATTGTTAAAGCAACGTATTTTTCTGAATACAGACGATCTGAATTTTTCGAAACTGGTTTTTCAAATTTTAATTTTAAGGCGATGCACTACGTAGTAATGCAAAATCATGTGTTTTTGGTTTGAAAATTTGGTCGCCTAGATGGGTTTCAGATGCTTTAAATAAATACCGCGAGTATAATACATCTTGGCCTTTGAAATAATCGAGTATTTTTTACATAAGTCTTTTTATAAGCCCAGAAAAAAAATTTTACAAGGCCTTTGAAAATTGCTTTAAAGTTCGAAACTTCCTACTTCGAACCCATTTTCGGTTATGGTTTTATTTTATAATGTGGAAAATTAAGTGATTTATAAAATGATCGGAAAACATTTAAATATTTATGCCAGAACATCTACAAAATAAAATAAAAGGCAATTGTCGGCCATGTTTTTTTCTTGCCTTAATCAAAACAGCTGGATGGTGTTAAGCGGGAATTTAAGCCTTATCGCCATCTACGAGTGTTTTTGATGGCGGCTTGATTCAAAATATTACACGACGTAGTGCATTGCCTTACTTAATTAAGTGGTGTGCGCAAAGATATATTCAAAATAATAACATTATTGTTAAATTTAGTAAATTCCGATTCCGAAAAAATGTTCTATGCAGTCATACCTTTTGTCTCATCAAATGTCAGTCTAGATTAAGATGAAAAATCCTCCCATTAAAAGATGCAAATGGGCATAATTACAATGTATTCAGCTCGTACAGAAATGCATCTGCATTTTCTTATTTCTTCCATTCGCCTAGCCGCCCTTGACATATTCCCCCCCCCCTCCCCTGTCTCCATGCCACACCACCCCTCATCACCTTCAAGTACACCGAGACGAGAGAACGTAGTCTCATTGGTCTACATTGATATTTGAATCACGGACCACGTGACCTGAATTGGAGCACAGGGACGTTCGTGACAAAAATTCAAAATGGTTTTAAAAAATACGTTTTGTTCGGTGCGATTTTTTGGTGATGTTTTTTGATATCCATTGCATTGCTTTCCAAAGGAGGTCTATTTTAAAAATAGAACAATGGATTATTTTCAACGTATATTTGATGCGACATGTTCCGTGACAGGATTTTTCCGCGCAGGGATTTTTCACTATTTTATTTTATTCGTTTATTTAGTAACGCCCTTTTTAGGGGCTTTTACATATGAATAGTAAAAATTATTAATCTGCCTCAGTAACATTTTTTTGTATTTGTTAAGCGGTAAATTAAAGATGTCCATACACACGGTAAAATTATTTCCCACCTTCTGGACAGTGAAGAATACATATGGTAGTTATTCCCTGAATTTTTGCACGGAATTAAATCCCGACTAGTATTACGTATCCAAAAGCTTAACAATTCAAGCAATTCCGAACTATCGAATGCATAATTTAGAATTTAATGTAGAAATACCGGGCAAGTCGGTGAAATCTTTCTGTCAAACAAATTAAACAAATTCATTTAATTTAAGAGAGTGTTGTAGTTCAACAAAATTGCTGAAATACCCATTTTAAATATTATAAAACGTTAGAATATATTTTCTATTCTTTTAATAATAGCTTGTACATGAATATTGTAAATTGTTTCCCAGACGGGAGAATTGTATTCAAGTTGACTTCTAGAAAACACAAAATATAACAGTTTAATACTTTTTTTTTTAAATTAGGCCATGTCATGTTCTTCTTCTTCTTATTTTATGATCTTCTATATAAACTAATAAGTATGTTCAACTTTGAAATCATTTCACACCCGTTTGCATTTCTTAAATTTTAACAAACGATGCTAGCAAAAATGGTTACATAAAACGATTCCCAAAAGGTTTTATCATTGCTGAAAATATGGCTTATGTTTCCTTTGCAAAAATTATTGTATTCAGCAATATTTCTGAGACTTGGATCATTTATCATTTACAATACAACAAATAATATCCTCGGACAACGGAACGCTACCAGGAGTACATGAGATGGAAGAAGATAAAGTAATTTTATGCAGACACAATGAGTGCGCTTCGTACGCCGCTGGGCTTTTGTTCGCATTACGCTATACAGATTACATGGAAATATTAAAAAGAATGCCAGAAATTGTTTGGGTAGGATGAAGGGGACACATAAATATTTAATAAAACAGGTGTTTTAGTAACTTGCAAAGCAAATTGAGACATTTAGAGGAAAAGGTGTATTGTTACTATGCTAAGATAATCGCTCCCAAAGCGCTTAACCCCTTCAATACCAGAGTTCTTGAAGTTCAGAGAACATGAAGAAAAAATTAACAGCTCTTGATTTTGTGAACCAAATCGCCTCTTATTGTGCGTGTCGCCTGTGAAAGGTATTCCTCATGGTGTCTATTTTTTCTGCTAGATTGCAATCGTAAATGTAATGACAGATCCCGTTTCGGTTATTTTGCTTGAACTGGGATCCATTATTATTTTTATGTTATCTTTGTATTTATGCATGTTACACTGCAAATTAATATTTTTAATAAAAAAAAAATAATTAATAACCCTTTGAGGGTTATCCTTTGAGACTAAAAAATAATACAAAAATTAGAAAAAATCGAAACTTGAAATGGAAAAAATTTATCCATCAAAAATTGCAAAAAGCATTAACAAAAGTGCGGCACTGAAAGTGTTAAATCTTCGGTTACGCAATAATCTGATTGTATTCAATTTGATAACCAGTACCTCTGCCACAGGTCACCCCAAGTGGTTCGCTACGTTTGGTGAATTAGCAGGAGTGCCCGGGGTCATTGGGTGAGGTGTGTTCAGGATGCGCCTGCCCACGAGCTGCGTGGCGTGCCAGATCGGGAGAGGTTTGGGGAGACCCTTTGACCTGTCCAACTGGTCTCTCGACCCATCACCTTGCGCCGCAGTGGGAGGGATTTGTTCATATGTCCGTCACTCTTGGATACACTGATCCTTAGATTCCTACCCAACCCTCATACCTCTTACATTCCCAGAACTTCTCTTTCCTTTCTTTCTTTCTTTAAAAAAACACCTTCACACAGCACCCAAAAAATGTCAATAGCCCTGAGGGAAATTATTTTCCTCCCAGGGAAGAACAAAAATACTCGAACGAAAGTTCAGGCATACATTTTCTAAATATTTTTAAGTCACATAGTTATATGCGTAATAGGGTATTGTATGGAGCAATGACATTTACATTTAGCTATCAAAAAAAATTACATTACATGGTTTTTTTTTTTGCTCCAGATTTTATAATTGATAATATTAGTAGGTTCAACATAGTACCATAAAAAACAAAAACCGTACAACTCATATTACTCAATATTACAAAAACATTTTAGTAACAAATATATTGACTCTCTTTTAAACAGAAATGTCTAAAAGCTTTCTCAATCACCAGATATATAATTTTATATTTGCAAATTTGGTGTTATAGACAACAAATCATGTTTCTCTGGCAATATTCCAGCAAGTAGCAATTTCTAAAGAGAAATTCCTTATTTTAAAAACGGCAAACGTTGCTATAAATGTCTGTCAAATATACAGAATTTTTTATACCAATTTGATTTATTTTAGCAAATACAGAAATTTTTCATTACGCTGATAACGCCTTTTTCATTCATCTTCGCCAATTTATTGTCTAATCATTATTTACATTGGTTTTATACTTACGAAATATGCCTGATGGACGTTTAGTATGCACAAAAATGTGCTAGTTTAGATATATATTTATTAGTAATACAGGGTTTTCCAATAAGAGGTGTTATTTTGATATTCAATCGTAAAAGATCAATGGTTTAGTTGTTTGTGTGGCACGTAGCACCGTTTTGTTGAAAGTGAACGTTGTCCAGATCAATACCATTCAATTTCGGCCATAAAAAATCATTAATCATCTCTCGATAGCGCAATCCATTCACCGTAACTGTTGTTCTAGCCTCATTTTCGAAAAAGTAAGGTCCACTGACTTCGCCGGACCTTAAACCGCACCAAACAGTCACACGTTGAAGATAGAGAGGCTTTTCAACAATAACTCTTGGGTTTTCCGAGCCCCATTTGCGATAATTTTGCTTGTTGACGAAGCCACCGAGGTGGAAATGGGCCTCATCACTCAAGATGATTTGCATTTGATTCACTCAAGTGAATTTTAATAATTTAAATGCGTTGTTGAATCGTGTATTGTTCCATTTTTATTAATGGCGTAGTTTTTATTTGTCAAATGTCAAAAAAATGACAGCTTATTAAGTAACATCTACCGAAATAGCGGGCTATTCAAAATTACACCTCTTATTGGAAAACCTGTATATATTTTGATGAAACAAATCCAAGCATTTTTATTCTATTAAGGCGACATTAGACCGTAATAACAAGGGTTTGCTCAACACTTATATTTTAATTATTTCTGATAAACATATTACCAAAATTTTAAATGTTTCTTCAGCGATCCCTATGGATGTAAGTTATTTATATTGAAGATTAATAAAAACTAACCTTAACATAAAAATATTTTATGTAAAAATGATTTGTAATTTTTATGAAAGGTATTTCTAATTATTTACTCTAAAATTGGCAGTAAACACCACATTTTATTTTTCTATAAATATTCTAGATAAATTAGTAACTTCCAGAGGTATTCTCCTAGAAACATTTGAGATTTCAGTAATGCGTTCATCAGAAATAATTAAAATAAACCCCACGGAAAGATTTCAATTTTCTAGACTTGTTAGAGCAAAGTCGACAGTTAGAATTTACGCCGGGCCGTGCGCCGAATATTGTTTTTATCACTATTTCGTTTCGATTCTCACTTCATTTTTGAGATTTGATTGGGCAAATTCAACCGTAGGTCTCTCAACATACCAGGGACGCGCGTCGCATATTTTTGTGCTTCACTTACGTCGTTAAGATTCTGGCTTTGTTTTAGAGTATTGACTCGTCGTAATTTAAAATATATTAATTAATAATTTTTATTTTTTTTATGACCTGTTTCAAATAAATTATAAGCTTTGTCGGGGCTTTTATATTAACTTTTTTTTGTTTAAGCTATTTTCTTACTTAGGACGGGTTGTTTCACGGAATTTGACTATTCATCATATTTCAAAGATGATTTTCAAGTTCTGCCATTATATCATTATTGGCCAGAGGGTTTAAAAAACTGAAATAATAACATATTATGAATAGAACCTACACTAAACTTGTTAATTGACTTTGAAATTTTAGGAATTGTTCAAATTCTGTGAAACACCCGTCCTTAGTATTTCAAGTTATTTTTAAAGTTTTCAAATTGTGCATTACTCTGAATTTTATAACTATTCCAATGCAACTATTTTTTTAATCAAAACTATGCATTTTCTACGTTGTCGTTTTCTCACCAATAAAACTTTTTAATGTCCATCAATCATAAGGGGGAGTCTTTATTGACCCAAATTTAACTGGAAATAAACATTACAAAAATTATTCCCCTTTACGCGCGGTCGGAATAGTATAAAACCTGACTTATTACTACGGAGTGTGGTGTAGGTATGGATAAAGCGGTCTTAAACAGAAATTAAGAGTAAGTACGAGTTTCACAGAATTTGAATAAATCATACAAATATTCATCAAATTTCAGAGATAAAATTCAAGTACTGTGAAAGACTTATTTAAGATCTGTTAGTATCTGAGTACTATGAATAAATCGATCCATGATGAGATAATAACAGAACTTGAATATAACTTTGAGAGAACTTTAATTTTAACTTTGAAGTTTGATGAATTGTTCAATTTCTATGAAACGATTCGTCCTGAGAGATTAAGGTTGGGCCGGTTTAAGAATATCGAAACTAAACCGGCGCGAAAGAATAAACCAAACTTTTATACAAGGCTTTACAAAATCATCAGCCATTGTAAATCACTCTTAAAAGTAAGTTTGGATCCCTGCTTCAAAGGTTAATTGAAAGTCAGTGTTCAGAAAGCACGGTTTGCACCTGATGTAAACGACGCACGGTGAGCAGTAAGAACCCCTCTAGGTTTAAAAGGCGTGTAAACTGGATTTCTTTTCAGACAAGAAGGTCTGCTCAATAGCTTAGACTAATCCGATAGTATTTTCCAATCAATTTATTCCGTATTCAGAAAGACTTTCTTATTCGGAATTCGGAAGTGAAAAAAAAATCCGACTAGAATTGAGAATTTAACCTCGTTTTACAAAGCTTTTTTGAAGGATTGGCGTGTTCATTTGTATAAACAGATTGATTAACCTTTTTGTGTACACATTTTTTACGTTTTTAATTTTGTTCACAATATTTCAACGAAAGTTACGATTTCAATAAAAACAGTGTTTTTAATGTACATATTTTGCACGGTAGATAATATCAAACATTATTTCATTTATTCAGTTTGGGTAGACCATGGAATAAATACATCTACCCGTAAAAAACAATTTTTTGTTTACAATATATCTATTTTTAATAACGGATGAATTTAAAAATATATAATTTTTGTTTTTGGTTTGACTGAAGGTTGAACCTACCTCCCCAGGGACTTGCTCTTAAGTGCTGTGAACTTTTAAAATATCTTTTAAAAGTTTAATAAACAAAATGTTATGACTGAGGATTGAACCACCCTCCCCAGGGATTGGAGTCAACCACGTTAACAACTGAGGCAATTCCCGATTGGGTTAAGAGCGACATTTTTAATAATCAAGCGATACACAGCGTTTTTTCTTGATCTGCCAAATTTCAGCTCGATCGAATGTCAAAAATGTAAGTTAATTTCAGCTCGATCGAATGTCAGAAAGTGAGTTAACTTCAGCTCGATCGAATGTCAGAAAGTGAGTTGATTTCAGCTCGATCGAATGTCAGAAAGTGAGTTAATTTCAGCTCGATCGAATGTCAGAAAGTGAGTTAATTTCCACTTTCCAATTTCCAAGATTTGCATTCATTCATTTACAAAAACAAAATCGAAATTCAACTAGATGTAAAAATAACACTGGATGTTTCTTTCACGCTAATTTGAATGGAAACAAATGTTCCACATCCCTGTAGCGCAGCGCTCTGTCTCACTTATACTCGCCAGACATCGTAGATCTCCATCCCATTTGAACACAGTTTTGTATTGGAAATGTAATCCTCGATTACATTTCCTGAGTGAGTTAACTTCAGCTCAATCGAATGTCAGAAAGTGAACTAATTTTAGCTCGATCGAATGTCAGAAAGTGAGTTAATTTCAGCTCGATCAAATGTCAGAAAGTGAGTTAATTTCAGCTCGATCAAATGTCAAAAAGTGAGTTAATTTCAGCACGATCGAATGTCAGAAAGGGAACTAATTTCAGCTCGATCGAATGTCAGAAAGTGAGCTAATTTCAGCTCGATCGAATGTCAGAAAGTGTGCTAATTTCAGCTCGATCGAATGTCAGAAAGTGAGCTAATTTCCACTTTCCAATTTCCAAGATTTGCATTCATTCATTCACAAAAACAAAATCGAAATTCAACTAGATGTAAAAATAACACTGGATGTTTCTTTCACGCTAATTTGAATGGAAACAAATGTTCCACATCCCTGTAGCGCAGCGCTCTGTCTCACTTATACTCGCCAGACATCGTAGATCTCCATCCCATTTGAACACAGTTTTGTATTGGAAATGTAATCCTCGATTACATTTCCTGAGTGAGTTAACTTCAGCTCAATCGAATGTCAGAAAGTGAACTAATTTTAGCTCGATCGAATGTCAGAAAGTGAGTTAATTTCAGCTCGATCAAATGTCAGAAAGTGAGTTAATTTCAGCTCGATCAAATGTCAAAAAGTGAGTTAATTTCAGCACGATCGAATGTCAGAAAGGGAACTAATTTCAGCTCGATCGAATGTCAGAAAGTGAGCTAATTTCAGCTCGATCGAATGTCAGAAAGTGTGCTAATTTCAGCTCGATCGAATGTCAGAAAGTGAGCTAATTTCCACTTTCCAATTTCCAAGATTTGCATTCATTCATTCACAAAAACAAAATCGAAATTCAACTAGATGTAAAAATAACACTGGATGTTTCTTTCACGCTAATTTGAATGGAAACAAATGTTCCACATCCCTGTAGCGCAGCGCTCTGTCTCACTTATACTCGCCAGACATCGTAGATCTCCATCCCATTTGAACACAGTTTTGTATTGGAAATGTAATCCTCGATTAGGCAAATATTTGGATCACGAAACACGCCCGCAAGGCACTTTTGTGATATTCTTTATTTAATGGGGTAGACAAATAAAGCAGTGTCAAGAGAGTATAATACGAGAAAATGAGAACTCGGGGACTCCCAGGAAGAAGTGAAACAATCGAATCATTTCAAGAGTCAAAATAATAGAAAGTATTATACAACGTACGAATGTGGATGAAGCAATGAGCTTGCTAAGTTTGTTATTTTCAATTCTCTTTGTCCATCTTGCAGAGAAATAGCATTATTTTAAACTATTAAGTTACTACCGTGACTGATTTGTCCAGTGTCCATCAACAGAACAGATGGTGAATATTAAAAATTGTAGTGAAAAGTTTGTTTATTTGTGTGGAGTATTTAAGTACTGCCTGCCTTAATCCTCTTAATTTGGTTTACAACGTTCAGTTTGCGTTATGTTCATAATAAACACTACTAGTAGAAAAAGTTACGCAAGTATTTGTTTGTATTTAAAAGTGTCGCAATTACGCAAGTATCAATAGGTTTATCTTTTGCCTAGAATTTCTCCGTAACTCACACTTAAAAATCACATTTTTTAACGTTGACACATCACCTTTGTAACTTTTATCTGGTTTGATCTCCAATAATGATGCAAGGTTCTCATTTTCCGAAGTCTCTTCCTTTATGACAGAAATAGAGCCTTTGTATCGCGAGATGAACGTCAGCCTAAGTATCGCTGTAGGTTTATTGCTGCTTGCGGCCTTCGAAAAATTGATTTTTAAATATTCTCATCAATTTGTGGGCAAACTTTTATTACGTATTCAATTCCTTGGAAGCTTTGTATTTTAAAATAGGAATACAATTAGAAGCCTTTTAAAGACGGTTTTTGGATCTAAATAACTAAATTGCTGATTGATAAAAAGGAGTCGCTCAATGAAACAAAAACGAAAGGACCTAATTGTAAATCATTTGGTTTATAAAAACTATTTATTCTCCTCATTTTCAACACTGTGACATACATTTACATTTTTGAGCGCTCAGCGGAGAGTCTTTCTGGACACGACTGATGGGTGATTCTTCGGACGACACGGAAAGGAGTCATCTAGTCTATTTGATTCTAATTTTATTATAATTTGTGATGTCAATCATTTGACTCACATGGCACCCGAAAATTGTATATCTAGTTTAGTACTTCTAGTTTTATAATGTCACATGTAAAGAAATAAATGCTTTGCGATTGGACCAACTTACAAGCGATTCTATAGGAACCTCGTATACGACCTGAGATATATTCATTCCTTAAATTATAGAGTCTTGGGTTTTGAAGTGTATTTCTATTAATTTTTATAATACACGTGTATCTTCACTTGCAAATAAATGCTAAATTGACATCATCTTTTATTTCATCCCCACAAATGTGTAATAAAATATGATGAATGAGTTTAAATGTTACAATATTGGGAAGTTTACATACAAAATTAATAAATATTTTTTCGATCTATTAAATCAATTTTCCTAGATTGAAATCACGTTTTTATGTACTATTTAGTAACGTTTTTACATAAATTAATACTAAAATATTGTAATTAGATTTTTGTCTAAAATTTCCTAAACAAATATTTGTGGGTACTGCTAAATGCTTAGTTATGTATTGTTTTATATTTTCAACCTTCATAAATAAACCAAATAGCATTGTCCTTAGAACCTTTACTCTGTTACAGAATGGCAGCAAAGGGCCGTTTTTCAAGTCTTATAAATCATGCGAATTCTATGAAATATTCTCGAAACAACTCAAGTGACGAAAATGTTCACAACGCTGTTATGATTAGCAAACAATACTTCCTAAGGCCAAAATTTATCAACTGAACTATGTTATGAACTAGATATGTGAAATGTGCTGGAAATGCGATAAGATTATGCTTCTGAAAAGTCAGTAATTAAAATACAATACTATTAAAATTCCGGTAATCAGATCTCAACAAAATGACCATGATATTTATAGTATTCCTATTAAATAATCGATGACAACTAGGAAAACTTTTGTGAAAAACCGTCGGACATTTTAAGAATTGTTTTGAGCCAGCAACTCTTTCATCATTAATTGGAGTATGTAGTGAGCCTAAAGTAGCGATAACCTATTTTCAATGTGTTGTGATATCATTTTGTAAAATGTAAAAATGTTAAGTTTTCTTGAACATACATTGTAACGTATTGGAACATTAAACCACAGCCATCGTTACAATAATATCGATACTACTGTTATGATGCAGATGCGTAAAGTGCTTAATTGATGTACTGGTAATCAGGTACTTATTTATTTTTCTTTTCCGTGGAATTGTTTATGGTTTTTTGGTGCGACCAAAACTTCCGCGGAAGCAGAAAAAAGCCGGTTCACTCTCGCTAGGAAGTGGCAAGACGGGCCGCTTCGTGGAGACAGTCGCAATCGTTTTATAATGGCGGAAGTCTGAAAACCAAGTTGGTGTTTTATTTTATTCAATGTGGAACCACGGTTGCGATTGGCGAGACTCGCGGTCCATTTGAGACATGTTGAACGCGAGTTCGATTTAAAAGTGTTGAAACTTGATCGCCGCCATGCGGTGCGAAATATATAACGTGTGTTATCAAGTCAATCATAGACTCGGATGCCTAGAAACGTAGACAACCTGTTTTTGCCAACGTAGCCGGATGGCTCAGAACCTTATTTTTATTCTCCACAAGCATCATATCATCACCCCACCTAAGTAGACAAATGTCCATTGGGCCGGACCTCGTCCGCAGGCTGTTCCTGCATCGTTCCTCAACGACTTCTACTCCTACGAATGTCCTTTCAGCCGGACATCGACCGCAGGCTGTTCCTGCATCGTTCCTCAACGACTTCTACTCCTACGAATGTTCTTTGGGCCGGACATCGACCGCAGGCTGTTCCTGCATCGTTCCTCAACGACTTCTACTCCTACGAATGTCCTTTCAGCCGGACATTGACCGCAGGCTGTTCCTGCATCGTTCCTCAACGACTTCTACTCCTACGAATGTTCTTTGGGCTGGACATCGACCGCAGGCTGTTCCTGCATCGTTCCTCGACGACTTCTACTCCTACGAATGTTCTTTGGGCCGGACATCGACCGCAGGCTGTTCCTGCATCGTTCCTCGACGACTTCTACTCCTACGAATGTTCTTTGGGCCGGACATCGACCGCAGGCTGTTCCTGCATCGTTCCTCAACGACTTCTACTCCTACGAATGTTCTTTGGGCCGGACATCGACCGCAGGCTGTTCCTGCATCGTTCCTCAACGACTTCTACTCCTACAAATGTCCTTTCAGCCGGACATCGACCGCAGGCTGTTCCTGCATCGTTCCTCAACGACTTCTACTCCTACGAATGTTCTTTGGGCCGGACATCGACCGCAGGCTGTTCCTGCATCGTTCCTCGATGACTTCTACTCCTACGAATGTTCTTTGGGCCGGACATCGACCGCAGGCTGTTCCTGCATCGTTCTTCAACGACCTCTACTTCTATGCATGTCCCTTGGGCCGGATATACCCGATATGCCCGTTCAGCATCACAGTAGTATAGTTAGCTCCTAGATCGGTCACAATGGGGGGTGAGTCTTGAACTGTTGACAATTTTGTAATAAGTGTGTAAAATGTAATTTGTACCCAGTCAATCGAATACTTTTTTGTTTGGCTACTAAATTCATTTTACAGTTTGATTACTTTACTATAGAACCTAGCCTACCATCTTATCACAGGGATTGCAATTTAACAGTGCTCATGAGCCCTCGAAATAGAAATCATGCTTTTACCTTCAGAGGGTGGCATTCAGGAAGCGCCCATGAACATAATTCCACGTCTTATTGGAATTTTGGCGCATGTAATGTAATTACGTATTGCAATACGTAATAAAGTTCACGGGACCTTTCCAGTTGATGCTGCCTTCGGCTGAGAACGCCACAAATACATATCAGGCCTTGTCGCCGTAATACTACAGCTGTCGGCATTGATGAAAACAGAACGTTATACATGACTTTGATCTTCAACGAGCGGTATCAAAACGTCCCTTAAACGTCCAACGAGCCGTATCAAAGATCACAAGGCCGGGACACTCATTCAAAGCAGCCTACTAATTTGCATGGGATTTTACAAAAAAAATCGTTTTAAATTGTTTTTCAATTTACTTTTATTTGATAAAATAAAAAATGTTTTAGTTAATTTAAAAAAATAAATACAAATACATTTTTGGAGATTCCCACACAAGTTAGGAGGCTGATTTAATTCAGTGTCCCGGCCTTATAATCTAAGAGGTTTTAACGGTATCAAGGAAGGTCGGCGAGTGGGTTCTCTGAGAGTTGGCGGAATGGCTACCTAACGGAAAATGCGAACGAGACTATTAGCTGTTATAGTTCACAATTTTCACTTGATTTATGTTTTGCTTTAATCCTTTAACTTTTGCTATTATGTTTAAAAATGACACGCTGCCCCTTAAAATGTTTTATGTTTATAGATATATTAATTTACCTTCTGAAATGATTATAGTAGTAATCACGCCTGTAAATTTAAAGTTATTTTAATCTGATGAAAACTCTTCGAATTACATCCACACTCTGAAATATTTATATATAACAAAATTTAGAGTAATAATCTAGATTTAAGATCGTTGAATCTTTAAATACTGTTAGCTTCATTATTTTCAAATAAATCTTATCATTATTGTAGAACACAGATCAAAGTTACATTTTGGCGCCCAACGTGGGGCAAGTATGTATCGATGGTATTGTAACGATCACCGGTTTTGATGTTCCAACATATAACAAAACCATATAACTTTTTTGAATTTGGTGGACATTCTTAAATTGTATGTTGATAAATAAATGTTGTATGTAATAATTTATTACTTCTCAATCTCGGAATGTTGGTTTAAGCGCAAGGGATAGTGGAAAAAAATAATGATTTACATGAAGCAATTGACTGTAAACAACATTGTTTATTTTTCTCAAATGTAAGAAGTATGCTAGTACTTAACATTAAAGCATTTCAAAGATTGCAATTATTTTTTCTTTTAGAGCAGTTCAATCATCTTTTATCGAGAAATCTGTCATTGTCCGTTCAAGTGAATTACTTATTGAAGGAGACAAGATAATTTCATTGGATTCTTTAAAATTGCTTACAGCAGTTATAAATAATTGTAAGAATTACCATATTTTCAGTTTTATTTGTTTCATAACTTATTCCCTAAATATATCACATGAAATAATTTCAAACATTCGAATGCGTAATGAATTCTCGGAAACCTGTCTGGAATTTATGAGGAGACCATAATTATTCGTATCCCGAGACATGTAGGGAAATGCTTGAAGGAACGCGAGTTCTGCGTGTCCCTTTGGTAATGAAAATTAAATCACTTACACATGTAAACACAGAATAATACATCAGCTAGTTTCTAGGAAATACACGGTTATTAAATTATCAATTCTCCGGGGGCGTAAAAGACATAAATATTTCTTGCGTATTTAGTATAATTTTCAGTATGTCTTGGATGATATGGAGAATTTAAAGCTCGCTTTGATATTGTTAATATGAAATTTCGCAGGCGTTATATTATTATTCGCATGGACGAAATAATTCTGTAGACACATGAATCTACGCTTTGTTAATTGTTAATTAATGCGTTCAAAGGGTTTTAAGGTCTCATTATTATATTTTATCAGATCGACACTATTTGACTAATTAACTAACCTATTGCTATTTCTCCCCAGACGTGGGCAGAGAATGTCTAAGTAGAACCATCCAATGTATAATGGACCACACTTGCTTCCATACATTCAATACATCTTGGAGTCACAATATTGTATCCAAATAATTTTTGCAGTTTTAATGTGTGGTTAACAGTTAGAATTGGAAAAGGATTCTGGCTTAATCTTTGTCTTTGAGATTGACATTATGGCTTTGAGAGGCAATGCCGGTTATCATTGCACAAGCTTCCGTAAATTATTTGAATTAAACGCACCGATGGGATATGTTCTCTGCGCCGGTTTTTATAAGAGAATGGTAATTTATAAATAAATTGTTGCAATGCCACTAAATGTTGGTACTGCGCACTATCAGACAAGGGCAGGTAATTGAGTAGAGGAATGCAGAAACACGTGTTAAAGGGAAAGGCATACAACTCTTGCCAAGATCCAATTCTATTGTTTGTTTTACTTGTGCGATCCACGTCTTCTTACATCTAATTAGGATTCACATACTCTCCTAATACTTTTTTCTTTTTTTACTTTTTTCCTATTACATTTCCAATTGAAATGTATGGCGAGCGATATGCCGAAATACGCCAAGCCAATTAACTTTTGATCTTTTATAGCTACGTCTGTCGGCAGCATTAGTTTCTTTTTGGTTTTATGTCCATATTACAGCACCTCTGACAACAAATTCTCCGTGGTTTCGCTTACGAGTTTGAACGGTTGTACAAAGAGTTTAAACAGAGTTGGGTTGTTAAGTTCATCTCCATATTTGTGACGTACGCGCTATGTGGGGTCATTTTTAAAATGGATTTAATATAGACAGGGCCAATCTAGTATAATACATCAATGCGTGGAATAGATAAAAAATATTGAAAAAAATCTGCATTTAAAAAAAAAAATTAATTGGGAGGTTTCTCCAATTTATATAATTTATTTTGTGTATTTGTATTCAGAACTAAGCAAACTTATACTTATATAAATTGGAGAAACCTATATATATATTGGTTTTAGTAATGTCTCAAAATAATCTATTCCGTATTGAACAACATTCATTAAGAGCGTTTTTGATAAATTTAATAACTAAAATAAATAGAAACTTAACCATTAACAAAATAAAATGTTCTCTGAAGCGGCAAGAACTATCTAACGGTGAGGGCTGATCTCAAAGGGCTTTTTTTAAATGATCTCATTGTCATCATGCAGAAGCAAAAAAGGTGGTTTTATTTTTAAAGAATTTGACAATGTTAATCGAAAATAAAAGAAATAACACTAATATTGTCTCCTAGATAATAGAAATAAATCCGAGAATTTTGCTTCCTAATTAATACTCTGAGAACCTGCCAAGTTGTTGGGATGAAATACACTTATGAAATATTCGTATGAGAGTAATTTAACCTTGTGGAAGGTTCTATTTTACAGGCATAATGCCACATCACGTCACACTTCAAGACGTTGTCTCGTGGGGTTCAAATTTTGTTCACAAATCCCTGACAATCGGTTTAACGAATTTCACTTTTGACACTTTTATCAAGGCTAGTCAATTTTTTAAACAAGCATAATTATTTATATATTCCCAGAAATGTTTAAATAATAATTATTAAATACATTATTTCATCAACCCGGAATAATAAGCTAATTAGGCAACTATTTATTTATATGAAAATGTAACACTTTGTACAGACCACTTTTAATTAATAATAATCTACATGTTTCAAAGCCAATGGCTTCTTTGACAGGATAGAGAAAATTTAATTTAATTAATTGAAACATTTAGATTATTATTAATTAAAAGTGGTGTATACAAAGTGTTTCATTTTCATATGATTAAATGACGCCACAAAGTAATTTTGCATCTATTAAAGAACTATTTATTTATTTGTGGTTTTTGTTTTTTAATCCAAAAGCCTTTAGAAAGTCACTTTTAAATAACAAACCAGCTGACTTGAACCCGGCGTTGCTGGGGGTTATCCTTAGGACTTAGCACAGACATAGGAATTAATAGACGAGAAGATAATGGCGAGGGGTAAAATCAACTGTTGAAGAACGAAGGGCGTAAGGCTGACTGTGATTCGTCAATAAATCAATCTGACAGTAAATAGGCATCTCGCATTATAATATCACCATTTACTTCTTAAAAGTAAAATCTGCTTTTGAATGAATAGACATTTTTACATGGGAGCGCAAATTACTCGCCACGTTATGAACAAATTTGCGAAGTCCAAATTCGGCAAAAAAATTCGGTTCTATTTTCAGAGTCGAATATTTCGTTTAAGTATTTTGTTAAGACACTTTTATAAATGTTCATAATTTACTTCCCAGCAACCAACCAGCTTTGTGTTTCGCGTCCAGACGTTTCTCGATGTGATAGTAACAACTGATTCATATTATACGATGTGAATATGGTTAAAATAAAGTAAAATAATGCTTATATATGGAATGTAATACGACAATTGGGTTTATTCTCTTTTTCACATCTATTTTTACAAGTTTTCATAGCACAAGTCAACATTTTGCCGTGTTATTTCGTAAAATGAACCGATGATGCCTCGACCATAGTTCGCACAAGAATGATGACGTCACGATTTCAAATTTCACTTGAGGCCATACGCGAGCTCAGCCGGCTCCAATGGAACCGGTATGGGGAGTGGGGATAATACGCTTTTAATCACTTAGGGCAGGTCTACTAATATTCATATGTCTATGGGACTTAGACATATATATCGTGAACTTTTCTGTAGGCCTTTTTAAGATATACATTTTCCGACATAATATTTATGTTCAAAATCGTAAATGGTAGTATAGACAGCCCTAATTTACTTAAACCTAATGAATTTCATGTATTGCGCGAGCTACTCGTTCCAAAATAATGTTTAAATGTATCAATACCAGGGTTGAGTATTGAAAATACTCACTTATACCTAAATTACATGAAGTTAGTAATAGATAAGCAGATGTAGCGGATTTATTTAACTGCAAGAAGGCTACAATATCATATATTTTCAATAAATATTAATTAAACCTAGAAAGTCTACTTAGAAGTTTTGCGTGTACCTGCATCTCTTACTTTAATATCATTATAGAGTTTCTGATCATTTTATACTTCCTGATGTCATTGTATTTGATTTGTTGTTTATGGTATATTTATACCGTTGTTATTAAATAAATAAATAAATATACGATTCCGTAATACATTATTTTGATATATCGCATATGGTTTAGCCATCGTTAGCAATGTAGTACCAGAAATATATATTTTTACGACTTGATTGTAAAACATCGACTTTTCTCCACTTTTTGTAAATGTTATATACATGTATCATATATGTAAACCGTCTGGAAGAAATTCTCTAAATGGTAATGAAAATATTATCAAAATCCGTTCGGCAGTTTAGAAGAACTAAGCACACAAACAGGCAGACGCGGATAGTGACTTTATTTTACACTATTTAGAGATAATATTTTACGCGAAAGGCAATGGTATAAGAATGAAGGGCTCCCGAGGTAAAAATGACACGATCGGTTCCTTGAATTGGATTGTGTCTCAATTGTAGAAGAGTATATTATATTGAAGACGATGTATGAATATGGATGAATCTGGAAGCGTGTGCCAAGAGAAATGAATGAGGTGGTCAACCCACTATGTATACGCCTGCAGGTAAAAGGTATGCTAGTAGGGTAATTAAATAACTCATTTACGTATTTACATGTTGGATTCACAACCAACGCCATTCAGAGTAATCTATCTATATAAATAAAAATGTAAATGTTCGTTTGTTCAAAATCTTAAATCTCGTAAGTTTTCTTCGCCGATTGCAATGAAATTTTGACATAGCGTTGCATTCAAATACATGTGTGTTTTTATATATATTATATAGATTTCACATGTGGCAGGTAAAAATACACTTAAAAAAAAAACAGCGCCATCTGTTGGACAAACATGCTTTAAAAAAAAAAAAACAGCGTTATCTGTTGGACGTAAAAACAGCACGACCCAATGTTTCTCTATCTGCACAGATAGGATGAGCCACAGCAACTTGTTGCAGGGTACAGCTATGTATATTTTAAGACCAATCCCCATGGATATAAGTTATTTATATTTAAGATCAATAAAAACATTACCTTACCATTAAAATATATTATATAACACGGTTTGAAAAATAAGCACAATATTTAATTTTTCCAGACGATGAATTAAGAAATATTTAAGATTTTAGCAATACGTAATAATTAAAATAAACCCCACGGAAAGATAATTTTTCTAGGCTTGCTACGGCAAATTCGAACGTAAGTCTGTCCATTACGCCGGCCGTGCGCTAAATATTGTTTTTACACGACTTCATACCTTATGTTTTTAAGATTCCTACTTTATTGTAAGGAGTTGCTAGGGAAAATTCAACCGTAGGTCTGTCCAATACACAGGGCCGTGCGTCGCATATTTGTGTGCATGGCTTCGTCACTTACGTCGTTAAGATTTTGACTTTCATTGTAATGGTTTAATAACTTTTTTGTAAAACAAAAGTTAAAGAAGGCAGTTCATTTCAGAATGGTGCATCAACAGTGTAAATGAGTTATCTTGAGTGGTGGATCGAAATCTTAATGGTTTCTCACCATTAGGATGATGATAGATCACGTAATCAAAATTATTGTCAAGTCCAAAAATGTGTTTTTAAATAAATGTATATTTTTATATGTAAATGTTATATCGAGTACAATCCTTAACTGCACAAATATACGTGGTTCGAGCGCGTCTCCATGCTTGTGATCCTGCTGAACTGCGTTACCCTGGGAATGTACCAGCCTTGTGTAGATGACCAGTGCGTCACAAACCGCTGCAAGATACTGCAGGTAATTATACTTAAATCATTCTAAACTACGAGTATATTATCTTGTTGAAAAAAAGACTTGACTTTCCAAACTTTGTTTTAAACGTCTATTCCTCACGTATTTCCTTTTACCTCATATAACATTTAAAAGCAGGGAAACTCAGGGCTTATGTCATCTTTGGGGATGCTGTGTGGGTTACTGATAAAAAATATTGCTAATTTATTAAGAACCTCTTTAATTATTCTTAAACCCATTAATAAAGAAATTTCTGGCCCTTAACGAATGAATTGAAAGGTTTACTGATATTTTTTTAGTAAAATACAAATGTTTTCTTACGATGTCGGAACACGTGCTCATAAAAATCCTAGCGTTTTCGCATTCCGTCATCATTCATTATCAAGAGAAACGCAGGTGCGTGAACATGTATTCCGATATTATTACAATTTATAAATTCAATTCATGTTTCCTGATCAATCAATTCTAAAGCCTTCAATCCCGTTTTTAACCGGATTACCAATAATTTGAGGAGATCCATAATACTTATTTTTCTTCGTGTGTGGCTTTTGGTGTTGACTACTTGCAGTAGTACATGTTTTCCAGTCCAAGAGACATGTTAATCATAAATTACAATGTTGCAAAAGTCTGTTCTGGCAAGTTTGTAATTTATTTATTTATTTTATTTATTTATTTATTTATCAAAAGAAAGTACATATTACATATTGGATGCTTTGCCTGTCCAACTAGGAAAGTTTCCCGTTCTAGGACAGACAAATTGACATGTTTAGTTCATATTATTACTGAAATGTACATAATTACATAACAAAAACCAAAAAAAAAAAAGTTTCATTTTTCTCTGAAACTAAGTTGTGTAATAAAGAAAATGTATATAATAAATATAAGTACACATACATTGTTTTGTGAGAAGTAGATAAAATTAATCTGGTAGCATATATTATAATCGGATTTACCGAATTAACCTGGTAACATAAAATATTAAAATTTACAGAGTATGAGGTAAGCGTTGTAACTAGAATGTGTAATAAATTATGTGCATGATTGTTTTCACTGAATTAAAACATGAATTCAGAACAAATTATATTATACGGCAATACGAATATATACCGCGCTCATTTCTTGAACTACTGCTAAAATGTAAAAACAATAACTATATATATAGATAGAAATATAAACTATGAAACATAAACTATGAATATAAATACATAGTACCTGATTTAGTGCTACTTTGGTGAAATTGGTGCATTACTTCGTACGCCATATTGTGTTATGTATTTATTATAAATCATTACCGTAGTAGGTACCAAGTTTCACACAGAGTTAGTGTGCGACGTACAAATGTGATACGCTTTACAGTAATGCAATGTATGTTTGTTTTTAGATGTTCGACGACATCATCTTCGCGTTCTTCTCCCTGGAGATGACCATCAAGATGGTGGCGATGGGAGTGTACGGAAAGTCCACCTACCTGGCCGACTCCTGGAACCGACTGGACTTCTTCATAGTTTTGGCCGGGTAAAAAACTTTTGTCTATTACTTCTTCGGTAGTTTCTCCCCTCCTCTTCAAACTCATTTTCGTGAACTGATTTTCTAAGGGTTTGATTTGTTTGCTACCAGTCCAATAGATAGACGAAGGTATTTTTATTTTATTTTTAAGTTAACGAATTAATTTTCGGTAGCAATTTAAAATGTACCATTTACTCGGTCTAATAATATAACCTTTCATTTACAAACTAGAACTTATCAGCAATGCAATATCAACAACAAAATCAGAACTGAATGATTTAGATAATACAAGAAGGCTATAATAACATACCTCAATGATAGTAATTAATGCTGGCGTAGAATAATTTAAATAGAAAAATTTACTTCATGATTACTGTTCCACAAAATCATTATGTATATCACACATTCGTAATAATAAATAAATAATATTGGTAATTCTTAAATTGAAGTACGAGATGGATAAAAATGACTGAAAATATTTAGGTCTCAATAGCCCTCAGTGGTCAGAGATTTTCCGATCAATAAAGCCCTGTCAATACGATATTGACGAAATACGTCATTTATGATCAGTTATGAGCATGGTCAGAAAATGATTCCGAGAGTCGGTTAACAAAAACTGTCAATGTACACGACTTTTTGGATAATGTCGTTCGTTATGCAAAAAAACTGGCTTATTTATGAATGGGAGTGAACTAATAAAGCTCTTAGAACTGAAAAAAACGTGTACACGATCCACAGACTTAATTATTTCACGTAAGACGCAATCAATTGATTCCGTTCCATCTCTGAGAAACAACAGTTCTTAGTTATGTCTAATGACCTCATAACTAATAAATCCCCTTTTATTGTCAAAAAGTATTTACAAGTAAATATTTCAATTCAACATTGTCAATTTATTAGTATTTTTACTTATACGTAGCCGTACGACGTTAAGGATCATCAAATCACAGAGAGATGTGCCAATATTCCCAGCGTATATCGAATTCTGATTTTTAGGCTTTATACACAACTGTCTAGATAACAGTGGGGCTGTCGTGTTCGGGAAATCGGTATTTTTTTATATTTTTTTTATATATTAACTCCACACAGGAGGCCCTGAAGAAAATAATTTCCCTCAGGGCCTATGTCATCTTTGGGGATGCTGTGTGGAGGGTCTTTTTGTGGAGAGAAAGGAGTGAACATGGGTCTTGAAGAGTCCCATGTTGTAGGAGGGAGGAAACACAGAGGCCGGCAGTTCGTTCCACAGCCGAGCTGTTGAACTCAAGAACGAATCGTAGAAGCGACCCGTTCTCATGTGACAAATGTCAACCGTGTACAAATGTTGGGCGCGCGTTTGGCGTGTATCCCGACTACGCACCGGTGCGGAAGGGATCAATGACGCTAGTTCCTCAGAGCATCTTCCATTGTAATACCGATAGAATAAGGACAGCATACCTACCCGACGCCTGTGCTCTAAAGATTGCAGTCCGTTTGTTAAGACGTTTGTTAAGGGAATCTATCAAACGGACCGCCCGTTTTTGCACAGAGTCAGGGGTTTTTTTCAGGTATTTAGGGGCTCCGGTATAAAATCATTTGATTATTCGGTATTGTAAAGTTATTGATTTCACAGTGGTAGATTCTCTGGGTTCACTTTCGAGTTGCGACCGTAACCTTTGATTTTTCTGTGTTATTGTGTTTCGAGTTTGTTTATAATAATGTGTTTATTTGTCCCTATAGCGCCCTGGAGTACTGTTTGCACGTGGAGAACATGAACTTGTCAGCCATCAGAACAATCCGGGTGCTCAGGCCTCTGCGTGCGATCAACAGGATACCGAGTAAGTTACTTGTTACTATGTCATGTCTTGTGTCATCTACTTCACTGCCACCACTAACACTTCAAACCACATCTAATCCATTTACTCGGCAGAAGAATTTCTCTGCAATTCATTGTACAAAATGATTAAAATATTGGCCAATGAGTAAAAAAGATGATAACTTTTATTTTATTTTTAATCTGCTCTTTTTGTGATTTAACCATGAAAAATTGGAACTATTTACTGAACATCAGTTTACCTATTCAGTGGAAAAAAAACTATTTTCTTTTGTATGTTACTTAAAGTGCCTACGTATGGGAATCTTCGCAAATAAATCAAATAAAAAAGTAACTAATAAATAAATAAAATATTTGTTTAAGTAAGCTTTTCATAAAATTCTCAATCAAGCGAAAACTTCAGCATTTGATAAAACTAGCTCGTTAGAAATTATTTCCTCATAAAGGTTCCCATCTGGTTTTTAATCAAAATTTCAAACGACATATATTACATACCGTACAAGATATGCCATAGTCTCACTGCTTCCAAGCGTCTGGAGCCAGTGAGATTATGGCATCCCCAATCGGGGTGAGGTGGTGAGACTGTGAGACTTGTGAGGCTGAAGGTAGCAGGGAAGGGAAGGATATGGGGAAGAGGAAGGTGGAGGGTATCTGATTATTCAGATCTGGTCACCAAACACGTCTAAAGCCATCCCATGGAACTTTTCAATTCTGAATAGACTAGTTATACACCAGGGCGATACTGAGAGTATCTTCGAATCAAGTATACCAAATATTATTTTGGATGAATAAATTGTGAAATAACACAATTTAATCAAATAAAATTCACTTGCGCACGCCGTTATTTGAACCCGCGACCTTCGTATTGCTAGTCGAGAGCCTTACCCCTTGAATACGAAGGCCGTCGGTAAAGCAACATTTTGTATAAAGCGTTTAACTAAAGCAATAGCGTATGTACATTATCCACAGATACTTTCATAGTACAAAACTAACCCAGTACAAATCGTGATTGCGCCCCACGGTGTTATTTGGCAGCCACCTTTGGTTTGGAGCCCCAAAATACCTTATAAAACCATCGAATCTGGAGCACAGGCATCGGGTGGGAATGCTGTCTTCGATTTACCGGTATTTAAATGGAAGATGCTCTAAGGACAACAAATGCTCGCCCAACATTTCTAGAAAGTTGATATTTGTCACATGAGAACGGGTCGTTTCTACTACTCGTATATAGGTTACTTTTATTCACACAGTTTTTTGCTCGTGGCTCTTTTTTCGTTCAAACATATGCGTCGTCGTAGCCGATGTTATTATAAATATTATCTCATTTAGTTATTTTAAGAATGCAGAATTTTATCAATAATATTTGTAAGTTCACAAATAACTGTTATGAAATACTAAAGGAAATGATGATAAATTAAACAAAACTAGCTGAAGCCAATTTTCAACGTGATCAGAAAAAATGGCTTTTCTTTTTAATACTCAAGTCATTTTCTACAAAAGCAGTTTCAAAATTAAAAGTTTGAAAATCCGAAACCCGCAAAGAACAGTTTACTTGCCTGGGAATCTTTTTGAAGTTGGGACGAGGAACTTGTTGAACCCGAGGTCTTAGTCCCAAAGAGAGACACCAACTTTTTAAACGATGGAAGTACTTAAGCTCTAAGAAACACAGCACTTTATGAGAGATATCGACCTTTTCTGGCGCTGGGAGAATGGACAAACGTTTTTTTGGCAGGCCAAAGAAAGGGTAAACTTTGGGATAAATAGGTAGTTGTGTTGAATCTGTCAGTACAGAGCGAGATAGATAGTTGAAGCTATAAATACGAACGTAGTTGGTAGATCTCTCTCTCTCTCACGCACATCACACCTAGTTAAGTTGTATCCGTACGGTTGTAGGTATTCGGTTTAATAAACGCAATAATCTTACCCGGAGTATTATTGAAATTCACGTTTAACTAGGGTACTAGGTGGGAACTAGGGTACTAGGTACCAGGTACTAGGTGTCTTTGAAAGGATTGTTTCTCAAAATTTGAACAATTTATCAAATTTCAAAGCAAAATCCAAGTTCTGTTATTATTTTATCATGGGTTGGCTGTTTGACTGTACTTGGACATTAACAAAACTTGAAAAGTACCTTCACAGAACTAAAATTTCACCTTTGTTCAAATCTTGTGAATCAACCCGTTCTAAGTATTTATTGATTTAAAACCGATCAATTCGGAACAATCACTCCTTTTCCAATGTTTCAATTAACTTAATCCAAACATCGTGATGTAACGCTAACCCTAGTGAGGATGACTTTGAATATTATACTACTAGCGCAGACCAGTGAAAAATCACGGGATATTACGATTGTATGACTTGTGAAGCTGAAAGTAGTTAAATAATATATATTCCTCTAGAGCATTGCCTTTAAAAAGAAGAAATTTACCGAATGTTGAATAAATTCCAAGTTAGCTTGAAAAATACATCTATCCATAAGACATGTTATGTTCATATTATATTATTATTATTCGAACAAAAAATGTTGCACTTTTTACGAAAAGTATGGCCATTCTAAGAAAATGATTGTACAAATAAAAAAATAGCTTTACGAATGGTCCAATAAAGAATTCCGCGTTCATCTAAGCATCTCTCAAACATCAGAACAAAATAAATGCACATTTCAATGCATAAATAATTATTAATTAATAAAATTATGAAGATACCTACTATATCGCTTGTCGGATATGATTTAATACTGTTCAGTCTGGAATGTCCATTTTTTTAAATTAAAAGTTGTTCTTGAATAATTATATGCATTCCACAGGTATACGTACGAATATTGCACATAATGCATTCACCGACAACCAATTAACTGAGTTTAGTTATAATAGTCATTAATAAAAATAAATAAACAAAACTAATGATTTTAATAATAAAGAGGCTGCCATGACACTCTCAAAGGGCTGGCTTTTGAATAATTATAATTAATGTAATAAATATTTCTGTAAGAGCACACAGTTATGCGATCTAACCTAATATATCAATGAATAAATGAATAAATAATAAATAATTGCTGATTTTTACTTATTATCAACAAAAAATGCATAATTTAGAGCGTATAAAGTAAAAATTATCTAAAAATTGTATTTTCTTAATGGCGATTTAGAGTCCGATACAAGTGGTAGAAGTGAGTTTAAGTGTTTTAAATTGTTTCTAGCATGTTTATGGACCATATCTCAATAACCAGGTACTTCCCAACCTTCCTCTTCCCCATCTACTTCCTCTCCCCACTTATTTTAGCCTCGCAATATACCCCAATCGTAGATGCCATAGCCCCGCTGTCTTCAGTTGGTTACGAGTTGTTTGGACTCTTGTACGGTATACACAAAAATAAGAACAAACTTCCTTATTTATTAAATTATTTAATAACCTGGATTAAGTCAAAATCATCCCGAAAAACTAAATATTTGTCTGTTAAAACTTTAAAAATTATTGAAAAAATTATTAGCTGACGATTGAACCTTCCTTCCCATGCATCGGAGCAACCGCGCTATCGACTTTTTCAAATGCCAATCGCGTAGACCCGAAATTTATTTCGTAAATTGCTGTAATATCGACTAATTTCAGAAAAATGCTTAGATGTCCGTGTGTGTGGACGTTAATGACACCAAAAGATGGTTGATTTAATGCATTATTACTGACAACGAGCCTATCTGCCGAGTTTCAGCTCGATAGAATGTCGGGAAGTGGGTTAAATTTCGTTTCCAAGACTCGCATTCATTCATAATCAAAAATATAATTCAAATTCAAGTACGTGTGTTTAGTATTGAAACAGTTTTGGATACCTACCATTTTTCCCATCATATACTATCATACCTACTATCCATTTCCTTCCTTAAAAACAGCCTTATCCACACTTGGAAAGAAGAAGATGATTTGTTGCTTTGTAAATTGTCACAAGTACAACATTCGTATTCGTGTCGTGTAGCAAAGAAGGTGTAATCGTCGTGTCATCGTCGCATATTCACATGCTTTGTACTCTGTTTGCATATATCAAATTCATATTCAAGATTATCTCGTTTTGGAGGAAATCGGAACAGTGAAAGTTCGTCTACAGCCCTACTGCTGGGATTCATGGGAATTCAAGGTAGGCTCTTTCCATCATTCCACATTTCCCGTGATTTTTCAAACCCAATTGAATGAGATTTACACTGTCTTATTTCTTGTGGATTTGATTTACAGTTCATAGAACACGTTACAACGTGTATTTAACAAACAAAAGGATTTATAAACATTAACAGTATCTATCAACGCAAACCTAACAGTAATTATTTGTAACGTCAAATTTAGACCTAGAAATCTTTATTCAGGCCTACCTCCGTATAAGAGTATTTGCTTAGTCGTTAAATCAACCACTCGCTACTCACCCCTCCTTCTCTCGCAAGTCTAGTAACAATGTGCCCCTCCAATTAAACGTTTATTCTGGTGATTAGGGGATGATCCTTCAAGGTGGGATGCTTCAAATAAGCGGATTTATCAGCGCTAAAACAAACCACTTACTGAGGTGTACAGTGTACATTATTAATTAGGCCTCAATATTAGTTTACGTCGGCGAAGTTTGATACGTTGTTTAACTTAATGCTTGGAAGTTAGGAACTGCAGGTGAGTTCAATCTAAACAGATTTTAGAGTTGATATTTTTAATAAATGACTATAAATTACTTAATTTTAACCCTTTCAGCCTTCTCTTCCTTTATTTTTTCCGCTCGGTTGAAATCCTTATTCCCGCCAAAAAAACGATAAATATTTATTTTTTGAATAACTTTATTGAGTAAAACCTCAAATTTTAATATTAAAATAAATTTTATTATTTACCCAGGACCCTTGCAAGGGTCCAGGGTTCTATTTTAACGCATAAAGATGTGTTCTATAATAATAACAACAGTTCAATTCACTGTTCACAGTCATTTGCCAGAATATCGTAAATGAATTTCAATGTTCATTCAAATTAACACTGGTAGTGACGGACATGTTTTCGACTAGTATGGCAAATTTTTAAAGATTATTACTATCCTAGATTATTTATTTATTTCTGAATTAGTTTTATTTAAAATGTTATTTGTTTCAAACCTCGGAGATTATCACTACTCTGTAAATGTGCATTTTGACATTATGGAGGTTATGGACGTCGGGTATTTAATACTTACCTGTGTTACAAACAACGTCACCATCCAAGTATATTTTGACTCCAATAAACACGATTATATTTCGGAAGGATAATTTTATTTTAACAGATTAAAAAGATCACAATTTTACATTAAACTAGAAAGGCTTTAATGTGGAGAATGACAAACGTATAACAGGACTCGTCAGAACGGCTATTGAACTCGGAATGATCTATGGTTATCTTTAAGCCGTTCAGGTCTCTGCGTTTAGGGATTACACATCTAAAAATTAACTTATAAGGTTGATAAGTGATTCTCCACAACATGAAACCGTTATTTGTATTATGTTTATTTTACCTTGCTATTTATAAAATACCCTCTGTCGTCCAAAGTTAAGTCAAATTAACTTAGAATAATTTCAAAAAAAAATTACTATATACCAAAAATTTACAAATAATTTTTTGAGGTTATTATCAAGTATTACATATTTTATATATGTGGAAACAATAATGCGGGTGTTAAAGGGTTAAGACCCCGCATTCTGAATTTTGACGGACATATAACGTACGTCCCTTAAATATTTCAATCATTAATAATGTCATATTGTGAATATATAGTGTCATATTATCGGAGAAACTAGTTTGTTTCGTAAAACTAAACAATAAAAAATCAACGTTTATATTGTGCCGAATTGAATCCATTATGCCTGATATTTTGGTTATCGTCTGGAAATTATTATTATAATTTTTAATAACGATTAATTGTACAAACCAGATAAAAAGTGAAGTGACAATTTTCTTGAGAATTCCTCATATAAAAGAAATGGTCATTTTGAATTTAAAATCTGTGAAATTTTTTGACTTCCTAAGTTATATTTTGGTAAATTTTTTCAACTTTTATTTGTGTTTCAAATTAAAATACTGTGATTTTTTAGCAATAAAGTATATTTGAAAGGCAAATAGTAGAGTTGATTTTATCTAGTTTCTAAAATATTTTTTTTATTTTTACGACATCTTCAAAATTAAGAAAAATGTTGATCATTTAAAATACCTTAGAAAAATTCCGAAATTATTATTATTTCAAGTTAATACAACAGATAAGCAATGTATATACTGTCCGTGATCTATTTCATGTCAGTTTCTATATTAGTAAGGTTTTCTTGTACACGGTCGTTTATTAATTGAATAAAATTTTAACCGCGTTTTTTAGTATGGCTGTTTGAGATTTTAATCTGTTAAAAAATTATAGATAAAAAATTATATTAAGATAATCTCTATTCAAAGATTAGTTGAAATGTAAATATATAAAATTCTCCTCGATAGAAAATAATCTCAATGTTTGCTCCTAAAATTAAAAAAACAAATTTTTTTTCTGTTATTTACCATGTCAATAGGTATGAAAGAGTTTCTTTAAATGCTGCTTAACCTGAGTTAAGTTATTAGCTTACAATAGCGTGTCGAAAGATTTTTGCTCCATTTTAAATAAGTCAAGTTTAAAAACATATTTTCGCATCTATTAATTATAAACGTTTTTAATATTACCGAGCTCCCTCTATCATTCGTATATACTTTATATTTTTACAAACCATGTTAAGAAATCTTCTTCTTCTGTTTAAATATGTACAATGAAGCTTTGAACACTACTTTTTATGAAATTATCATCTATTTATGTGACTACCGCACAAGAGTTGCAGCTGCTCTCAACCGTCTGTTAGACTATAGCATCCCCAATTGGGGTATGTTGTGAGACTAAAGATAATGGGGAGAGGAAATAGTAGAGGTAAAGAGTAAAGTGGAGGTGTACTGGCTATTCAGATCTGGTCACCAAACACGGCTAGAGCTATTTCAAGCTAAGTTTCAATTCTGAATGGTGGTCTTACACATGGGCTATACTGAGAATACTCTGGGAGTATACTATATATTGTTTTAAATTTGTGAAATAACACAAATTCATGAAATGAATGTTACTTACACACCGAGATTCGAACCCGCAACCTTTGGATTGATAGTTGAGAGCCTTACCCCTCGACCACGGAGGCAGTCATAACTAACAGCTTCTTCGTCAGGATACAAAGTATCTCGTATCAACGTATCTAATCTAATATTCATATTCCAACAAGATCAACACGGCAATCCCATTTGTTTCATTTACCTACATATAGAACTAACTTTAGAAAAAAATCACCAATTCCACGTATATGTGCCAAATATAATACTAAATTTCAAAACATATACATTTTTAGCAATACACTTCACAAATATCGATTAGAAGTAACACGTACGATCGAAAATTAATACAAAAGTATGGATTGTATCCAGAGTATCTCCTATCCTCATCCTAGATTCCTATTCCTCCCCTCCTCACCTACAATATATTTTTTTATGCATTAAAACTCCATCTCCAATCAATTTTAATATAGGAGACTTTTTTGGCTTGACTATAATTAACATGAATATATTCATATTTATTATTTTATGTATAAGCTGTTTGTCTCTACAAAAAAAAAAAATTAAGAAAAACTACTCTGTAAATGTGCATTGACATGAAACCGTTATTTGTATTAGTATCTATTGTTATTAGTATCTTATTATTGTTATAAGTATCTAATCTTGTTAATTGTTGATTGTAAATTGTGTATTGTAAATTACCATCTGCGTGAATTGTAGAATTAGTAATTGTAGAATTTGATCTAATTTAAATTGTTTTATTTGTTTTCACATTTCACACCCAAACATTGCTGCGCATTCTGACATCTTTAAAGGTTCTTTCGGTAAATAAATGCTCAAAGCGTCACATCAAATCCAAAGGGTGTAATGACAGAACGAAAATGTGATTAAGCTTTTCAGTACAAACCCCCTTTTGTACAATTTAATCGGATTTTATTATAATTTAATAGTCCTCAAAGCTACCGAGAACAAATATTTCATTTTAAAGCTTTCAGTTCTCTCGATTTCGGTCGTAAACTAAACGTTTAGAGAGATCGTAAATAATTCGTTTGTCTGAAGTGCTTTGCCATGAAGAGGCGAAGAATGTGCATGATATGCATCCATTGATTGCGTTGCTTTAATGTCAACTTTATAGCACTTTAATGCGACTTTGTTCAAAGACTTATTAAATTAAAAGCGTTAGCTTAGTTGGTAGCTAACTGCAAAGAGATTCCCCCTTGATTACGGGTTTGTATGAAGAAAATTGCTCGCTTTTAATAATTATTTTACAATATCAGCAACTTGCCTCACGTATTTAAAAATACAAGTTAATTAACTTAATAACAACACTGTAAGGCACTGCAAGGCACGCTGGAATATCAAAGTGTAAAAATTTTTCTAATGAGCTTGCTATTGTTAGCTAGTAACTATTATTTTACATTTGTAAATAACTTAATGAGTGTAAACCTGAAATTGTAATATTTAATCATTTAAGACAATATTAGCGATTTTCGAAATATAATATAGGAAAAATGAGAAAAAGATTATTATTTGAAATAAACATATATTTTTTTTAAATATTCAATATATAAATCGCTCACCTTACGTTTTTTCGTCAGAACGCTCAACCAAAATTACAGTTAAAGAAAAAAAAACAAATTTTCTTACAAATAAACATTACTGTCACATCAACTTTTTAAAATAATGAATTAAAAAATTCATTAATTTTTTTCATTCCTGCGGTCAGAACCTTTGGTTTCAAAGAGGTATAAATTTGAATTCTTTTGTGGTCGAGTTCTAGATTTAAATATATAATTTTTTTTGCAACATCTTTTAGATTATGTTTCTCAGAGTAATGGTGAAACAACGATTTCGAGACCATGCGAGCTGTACGCAAAAGTGAACAAATTAGCTGGAGGGGTTAAACTAGAAATATAATGATAAATTGATTTCTTGTTTTTTTTTTCAGGTATGCGCATCCTTGTAATGCTCCTATTAGACACCCTGCCAATGTTAGGAAACGTCTTGCTGCTCTGTTTCTTCGTGTTCTTCATCTTCGGCATAGTCGGGGTCCAACTCTGGGAGGGCATTCTGCGGCAGCGCTGCGAACTGGAGCTACCACCTAACGTGTATCGGCCCAAGTAAGTACTGAACGAACAGATTATATTAAATAACTGCCATTTAATGATTGAGCTTCTTTCGAGAAAATTAATAAGTGCTTCCAATAAAAAAAAGAGCAGAATTGAGGAGCGTTTTCACAAAGAGAAAAATCTACAAAAAAAAATTATAAATTTTAAGTCAATAAACATTCGGTTGAATATTTTATGATAATCATATAATCAATAATAAAAAACTTAATTCATTTGTGAAAACCCATCTTTATTTAAAAAGAAGCGTAAAATGCGAATTTTTACAAAACAGATCAAATATGGGACATCCCAGTGAGGATATCATTATATCTATTTCTTACGAAAAAAATACGATATTTATATATATATTTAAAAAAATCACAAAGCGAAATATCAATACATTTTAGTTCTACAATAAAATTATTGTTTTTAATAAAAACCAAAATTTCCGTTTGCTTTTTCTCTCAAATTTCCTACCTCATTCCACTATAAAAAATATTTTAAAAGTTCTTAAATAATAAATAAAAATAATACACATTCCGTTGATAAGTAAATATTTTAAAAAAATGTATAATTAATACCTACGCCAACATTTTGATAAGAATCGAAAATGTAGTACCTGGGGCCTGCATTGAAATAAAATAATAATGGTTCTTTTATATTAAATACCTACCTAGTTAATTCACATTTACATAGATGTCACGATTTATAATTTTCCATTAGACATAAATCGAGTTAATATATGTATTATTAGAAATCTGAATTAACCGTTACGTAGACACCTATACATTCATAGGAAATAAGAATAAAAATTTAAAAATACGTTTTTGGGTGGATATATCCCTTTTTGAAAACACTCCTCAATTATTGTTGCGTTTTTCTTTTAAAACTGTTAACAAATATACGAAACCAAAACATGTTTGTAATAATATATATGTATAAGAATTTTATTTGTATTTTTTTGAACAGGAAAAGGAGTAGGTTTAATTAATATTTTGCCAGTTATAAATGTGAATATTAAATCATTTTCTCTAGTAATCCTTTTCAGATTGTTTTACTTAGTTTCCGTCGTAGTAATGTAAAGCATTATTATTAATTAACATTAAAAATGCATCTTTTTGTAACATTAATAATTCATAGCATTGAGAGGTTTTCGCTTATAAGTAGAGCGTTGATATTTTAGCCCTCTTGCTGTAATCTAAAGTGTTTTCAGAATATATTTACACGAAAAAATTGCCATGTTCTGCATCAATTCATTCCAATTTTATTACTTATTTATTTTCGTAGTTATTTTTTTATTGATAGTAGTTTAATTTTAATAACAGATTCAAGAAAGATCAGCAGAAAAAAACAAATACAATTCAATATAAACTGTCTCCAATAATGCATTAGTAACAAAAGAGAACAAAAAATATAAATTCCTACGAGAACGCTTCCATAATCCATAAAAAATTGGTCATTTAATCAAATATTTTGAAAAATGCAAGCTTTTTTCAAAATCGTTAACAAAAGTTTTCCATTCATCGATGTAATTATCATCTTCTCAGAATCGATTATAGAATTATTAAACTTTTAAAGTGATCGTCAAACTGGATAATGATGCTAAAATTTCTCTTTGATTGACGCGTCCAATTTTTTAATTTTTTATTACAAGATAGCTTTGAAATTCGGAACTTTAATATACAACAGTTAAAATTATTATTTTGTGACTACGAACAAAAACAATGTCACGGTTTTGTTTTCAAGATGTATTCAATGAATACAAAATCAGTCACAAAAACGTTGGTTTTGCCCGGTTTGCGTTCTCGTAGGGAAACTGTACTGTCCTACAAAAAAATTACACGAAAACCCATCAAAAAACCACGAAATCATCCATCGCCTCAAAGATCTGAGCCTCCGCCACATTGTTTTATGTCTTGGCTGTTCCCAGTTTTATGTTTGTATGTTGCAGAGACCTGTGGGAATGGTACAGAGTTCGTGTTCGAGTCAATTCGTAAGCTTCCCCTATCACACGTTTACCTCCATATATGTCAAACCTCTTCGTATCTATCTGTGTCAGGTATGAGACCCGGCGGCACAGCCTTAGGGTGAAATACGCACTTCTTCTCCTCTTTTCCAGTTTTCTCTGTTGGCCCTTACTCTACTTTACTTTCCTTTAGTGCCCCTAAAGCACACGCGTCCCTGCGTGTTGCTTATATGTCTCTTACTTGTGCTGTTATACGCAAATCATCTGTCAAAGTTTCATCGTTAGGCTGATTAAAATTTTCTTTAAAATATTTTCATGATTTGCTGTCTCAACAAAAGACTTCTAGATTCCCAAATACAACATACAATTAACCAATATTTTTGTCATAAATGTTGACAGCTCATATAAATCTTTAAATATAAGTAAAAACAAAATTTCTTTGAATAAGTGCGTATTTTTCGTGAGTTGTGTCTCTAGGATCGTGCCAGTATTTCCCAATGTTTTGTCTCTTTCTCATAGTTGAGTGTTGAAGTTTTCCAAATATGCCAGCTTCCAGTAAAACTGTTTCCAAGAAAATTTGATACCGCTTTTTAGAAACATTTAAAGGAAACATTTGTTTTTGACGATGTGCATAAAATTAATATAACAGTTCGTACAAATTTTCAAAACAGTTTTCATGAAACTGACGACGTGTGTGAGAGGGATCTTATCGTTTTTAGAATGATGTCAAGTTTGGTTGATATTTTTGGTTTTCCGTTTTTGGGAGTTGCGGTTAGAACTCATAATTGTTTTTAAAACCTCTAACGCTTGCTTTTTCTACTAATCATTTCATATTTGTGTTTCTAACACATATCCGAATAATTCTAATTAACTTTTAGAGATATAAATGTAGTTTCAATATTATTTTGACCATTAAATTGTGAAGTGTGCTGATTTTCTCATTGGTGTCTAACTGGAGAATTAATCAATTGATTTTCAGCGTTTGTACAACGTTTACTTGCTTGCATACTAGGAAAATATTAAGTTTTATTTTCAGAACTTTGACATCATTTCAATGTTTATTATTTTTTGTTTGAATGGATCGATGACTCTTTTATTAACCAACACAATATGAAGCTTGCACAAGATCTTTTTGTAAGTGGATTAATTTATTACAAAATTTTGCCACCGTTCAAAATTTGTAGAGCGATAATACAAATTGGACTATTGCAAACTTTACTGTTCGGTTCTTCTTGTGTAGAATTGTCTACTTCATTGGGTGTTTCTTCTTTAGGAGTTATCTTTCCGGTCAATGTAAGTAGTGTTCTCAGGGTATAATCAATTATTGCAGTTGGATAAATGTGAAAAAGACTGACTGATACAAAACAGCCTCAACTAAACAAGACACAGCCGATTAGTGACAAAATTAAAAGTTTTCGAATTTGTGAATATGCGCGCTTTTAATTACAAGTATATAAATGGTAAAAAAATAGATGGATTAGAATGATATAACTAGAAATTACTTTTTTTTTTTTATAGTGAATACCTCACAAGAGTCCCAACTGCTCCCGTCTGGAGCCAGTGAGACTATGGCATCCCCAATTGGGGGATGTTGTGAGGCTGAAGGTAAGTGGGGAAGGGAAAGAGGAAGGTGGGGAAGTACCTGGCTATTCAGATCTAGTCACTAAACACGGCTAAAGCCATTTGGAGCAACGTTTCAATTCTGAATGGTGGTCTTACACCAGGGCGATACTGGTAGTATCTTCCACTCTGGAACGTGCCAGAGTGGAAGATAGTGTAAAAATAATCAAATCTGCTCTGGTGATAAAGTCTGCAAGGCTGTTCAAAACTCAACTTCAGAATGAGAGTTGTGAGTAAAGCAGCACGACATATGGGAGTATTTAAAGATTTTTTTATGGGTTTCTTAAAAAAAGCTTCTTTAATTTCCATCCTTCTCAAAATAATGGTTTACAGAGGAAAAAACTTGTTCTCCCAGCTATAGTGGTAATTAAACTTCATTCTCAAAATTCAAAAATTGACGGCTTTCCTGTGAAATGTATGTATGATTGATGGAGGCTTAATTGTAATTTCATTCATAGCCCGCTTCAATTCAAATATGACATTTCTATTAAAATTATTATTATGCGTTGATCTGTGTGAATAAAAATGTTAGCAATCGTTTGTTCAAAATCTTAAAATGTAAATCAAAGACACAACGTTGAATTCGAATACGCATGTGTTTTATATATATAAAACACATGCGTATTCGAATTCAACGTTGTCTTTGATTTACATTTTAATATATATTATATATATATTATATAGATGTCACCTATGACAGTGAGTGCCATCTGTTGGTCGTAAAAGCAACACGCACTACTGTACTCTATCTGCACAGACAGACTAAGCCACAGCAACGTATGGTGGGGTACAGCTAGTATTATAAAAACAAATAAAATCTACAGGTTTTGTCTTGTTATTTTTGTTTTTCCGGCTATTTTGTCTCAGGCCGTTTTGTCTGTGTTGTTTTTTTTCTTTTATTTCTGTTGAACGCTGAACGACGAGGATGATTCTCCGAGCAATGTGGCCCTATCTACCACTTTCTACTGTTGTCTACTGCTGTCTGAAACTGTCTACCTGTTTATTATTTCAGTAGAAGTTTAGCTTGTTTCATTTATTATTTTCACTCCTTCATTCATCTGATCAGACATCTTTACACTATCCTCTACAACTGACAATTACTGACACACCACTACTTAAATAAACGTATGTTTTAAATAAATAAATAGTACATTGTTAGCATGTAGGATTAGAAAAATAGATATTTTCTTAGTTTAACACTGTGATAAATTGATCTATTTAGAATTTAGTTCTCGATTCTAGAATATTAACTTGTGAGTAATGTGTATTATCTAAACTATGTTTTAATAAATTTAGGATTTACGTTAATTTAGATGCTGCTGATTTAATAATGTTTTTCTGAACTGTTCTAAATATTATGCAAAGTGCCCACATATGTCATAAATAAATATTTGTTGTAGTAGACTTTTCATAAAATTCTCAATCAAGCAAATACGAGAATTTTTGTGCGCTTTAATTTCAGCATATAATAATATTTTCATGAAATTCTTTAATAATTTTTTATTATTCCTTCGGAAACGTTCCTACCTACTTACAAATAGAAATGAAAAATGACTTGTAAATACCGTACAAGAGTCCCAACCGTCTAGAGCCAGTGAGGCTACGGCATTCTCCAATTGAGGTATGTTGCGTGGCTGAAGGTTGTGGGGAGGAAAGGATGTGGCGAAGTACCTGAATATCCAGGCCTGGTCACCAAAAAATACCAGGGCTGTACTGAGAGTTATATATTGTTCAGGTTTAAGATTTCCGAAAGTATGTTTATGAAATAAAAGTATTTAGTGCGACTCGAAAAAACAGAAACTTTTTTCAAAAATATTGTTGTATGAATTAATTCATAAAAATATTGTTGTATGAATTAATTCATAAAAATACTATTGTATGAATTAATGCAAGCAAAATGAGTGTCGTCAGCTACTTATTTGGTTATATCGGACTTCAATATTATCTTTAATGATTGCCTGATTGATCATTAAAGATAATCAGGCAATCATTAAAGATAATATTGAAGTCCGATTGATCATTAAAGATAATCAGGCAATCATTAAATATAATATTGAAGTCCGATTGATCATTAAAGATAATCAGGCAATCATTAAAGATAATATTGAAGTCCGATTGATCATTAAAGATAATCAGGCAATCATTAAATATAATATTGAAGTCCGATTGATCATTAAAGATAATCAGGCAATCATTAAAGATAATATTGAAGTCCGATTGATCATTAAAGATAATGATAGCCTGATTGATTGTCTGATAATAACAAATAATGTTCTCACAGACAGTGAACGACTTATATACCTAATCTCGTAACTCTTATTCAACTAAACAATTCATAAATGGACTCTTCACCAAACAGATGTATAATAATTTTTTAATTATTTCTGTTTGGTGCTGACACGGCAGCCATTGACAATTGAAATATACCAGAAGATTTCATAAACTTTCATTATTTGCAATTACTATTAAAAATTAAAAATTATTGTTGAAAATAATATATGGTATATTTGCGGCACATTCCAGAGTGGAAGATACTCTCAGTATTGCCGTGGTGTAAGACTATCATTCAGAATTGAAACGTTGCTTGAAATAACCATTAGAGAACCTTACCCCTCGACCACAAATGGGAAGAAATTATAATTATAAAGGTGTGTTTACACGAACGCTTTGTAAACCACACAAAAATAAGAAATTTATCATAACTTTTTTATTTGAAATTAAAGTCGATTTTTCCAAACCTTCCCAGCATTCATAGTCCTATTTGAGTGTCGACATAGTGTCGGTAATTTTGGCAACTTTAATCCTCATCATTATCAACTAGTTAGCTTTTCTACCTGCTTTGTGTGTGATTACGAGTGACCATTTTTATCACAAATTCTATGATAAAAATCTATGTTAACATGTACGTCGAACATGAATAGGAACTCAAAACTCAATTTGTCACACATAAATGAACATGTACAAAATAATGAATTCATGCATTCAATTTAAACTGACGTTCTTGATTCTTCAATAAAAATTCTGCATCAAATCAAACAATCAAACCGATTAACACGTAGATTTAATTGGGTATATTCAAATTTAGAATACCTCTGAATAATCACCAGTTATTATAATTGTGAAGCTGGAGGTATTTATAAAAAATAAAATAAATTGCTTAAGGATATTGTCATTCAAAAGAAGAAATATACCTGTCTAATGTAAGTAAGCTTGAAAAATTACGACAACTATCCAATGAGATTATAAAAATACAAGACACGTTATATTTACTGTCTGACTCTCACCCAATGCATAGTGAGTTCAACTCCTCGGCTGGATAAGTCCTTTTGAACAAGGATCACATAATGTGATGGTAGTAGGAGATTTTTAAATGTTGTCAGGTTATTCGTATCCTGGGAATGTTTGTCTATCTTTTAAAAATAATTTTAAAAAGATGTAGCACCGCTTATGGAAAAATAATATTTAGATGTGTCCACTGGACCTAGTTGAAACCATGTGGGTTGTCTCAGTAACGTACCATCACTCTATTAAATTAAGCATCTGTCAAGCATTAACAAAAGAAATAGACATTTTGAATAGATAATAAATTATTATTCATTGAAGACAATATTAGCAATCCTTAAACGATACGGTCGCATCTAGGAATTGACCCCAGGGCATTAACCTTGCCGGGGCTCTGCTTTACCACTGAGCTAATACGACCATTTTAGCAGTATCATATTTCGACTAAAAACCACCAACATTATCGTAATTTTCTAAAAGCATATTTTTATTGGCTGCTATCTTTATGTATGATCGCAAAATTCTTCCTGAACTATACAATCTGGATATATATACGCATTTTTGTTTTAATTTGCATTAAATCGCTAATATTGCCTTAAAATTAGGGATGCGGTTTTGGGTACCGCCGCCCTGGATCCATTTATTAGATAACCAACAGCACTCACACATTTCATTTAGCAGGGGTGTCCGGGTTCATTGGGGAGGTTATCGGGAAAGGCTGGTTTGGGGAGACCCTTTGACCTCTCTAACCGTATCTCGACCCATCTTCCTGCGCCGCAGGGCGAGGTATAAATTTATACATCATTTCTGGACATTCTGATTCTTACCCACCTCTCATACCTTTTTTCATTCCCAGAATTTCCTCTCCTTAAAAATACCCTCCTCGCAGCATCCTCAAAGATGACGTAAGCCCTGAGGGAAATTGTTTTTCTCAGGACCCCCTGTTTGGGGTTAGTGTAAAAAAATGATTAAATATTACAATTTGTGGTTTTACTCATAAAGTTATTCCAAAAATATAATAAAAAATTATTACTTTGATACCTGCTTTATCGCTTCTCTAATATGATAATTCTCCAATAAGTAGTTACCAATTATTAAAATTAAAAATTTACGCATTACGCATAATATCATTACATCACTCACAACCGAGATCAGTATGTTTAATATTTTTGGAGTGCTCCGTGTGTAGCCCACCGTAGACGTAAGCCATCTCCTCTGGGTGTAACAAGTATTACGTACGTGGGTACCTACCTAAAAAGAGTATAGTTCTCTTTTTCTCGGGAGATAAAAGCTACTCGGGAGTTTCGTGAAGCGTGTTACTTTCTCCGTAGTACTGCATACCGCACAGTGGGTGCCCCGTAGCATAACAAACTGGCTGATTGTCGAGTGCTTCTAGTCGCTGTTGCATTCAGATAAAAGTGCACGCTACCTTGGAGGGCGTGTTCGGCTAACTTTGATTTATTCTTGTGGGTGCAGATGCACTCAATCGGTGAAGAAATTAAGCATTTTTGATGTTGTTTTTTGAAAAGAATTCATTTTTAATCGATTCGAATTCGTGTTTTTGTTACTCTCCATAAATTTTACGATAATGGAGGTATTTTTATGATAAAGAATAATTTTTCTATAATTATAAGCAATAATTAGGCGGCATTTATTTTTACTCGAAAGATATTTTTATTTTTTATTGATATTCCAAGCGACTAATTATTTGTTATCCTTTATGCTATGCATAAAACTTTGTCTTATAAACATTAGTTTATCATTAAAAAAATAATAATATTTGACAAGTCAAAAATATTTCACCATAAATGAAGATATTATATCACTCGACGCCATCTAGTGAGAAATTTAGCACTAACAAAGCCTTTCCTACAAAAATTAATTTGGTTGTTTAATGAAGGCACGAGTTCAATTCCCGTTGGCGGTATTTATTTTTACTCGGGAGATATTTTCAATTTGTATTGATATTTCAGGCGACTAATTATTGCTTATAATTATTTGTTATCTTTTGTGATATGCATAAAACCTTGTCTTATAAAGATTAGTTTATCATTCCTAAATATCAAGCCTAAATATTATTTTCAACCCGCCAAGTGGTTCAGTGTGTACTGGTGCTTCAATCAACGATTACCAACGACTTATCTTTGCTTTTAATAATTTATTATTCTTTAGGCTGCCTTTACACTTGGAAGTTTTTTCCTGTAAGTTGCTCACGTAAGCGACTTACGACAAATTTACCAATGTAAACGACACCATAAGTCACTTACCGTAATTTTTACCAAGTTACGGAAGTTTTTTTTACGTAAGTTTTTGACAGGTCTAATCGCTCACGCGGGAATTTACGGCTCTCTCACAGCTTATCAAAACATATTGATAAGTTGAGACGCTTACAGTAAGTTTTGACGTCACTGTCTGGATGGTAAAACAGAAATCTGCAACACTGACAGGTCTTTCTGCCGTTGTTCCTCGGGACTTGTTTATTTGTCGCCATGAACAGCTTTATGAAATAATACACTGCAATAATCTATGGAGACTAACATAACATTATTTATCATTAACACAATGTCATGTTTAAAAAATGCCTGTGTAAATGTGTGATAATGATTCTAGTATTCGACTTCACGAACTGATGGATCAGCTATCAAACTTCACAACAAATTAATATCTCGAATGAATGCATACAAAAATGCAATACAAGAATACGTAGAAAACATTACGTGACGCCAAAAATCGAAGAGTCACCATTAATTTTTCTAACTAACTAACTAACCATCACGCCGTTTCCCCGCAGGGGTAGGCTGAGAGGACGGACAGCCAAACAACTCGGTCTTGGCACACACTTATTGCCTCATTCACATTCATACATCGTCTAATACATACTCTTCTATTATTATGACTGTTGACATGGCCCGATTCAAGTATCTGATTCACTTGGTCGTGCCTTGTCTTCCTCGGGCGTCCCCGACTTCTGCTACCATTCACATTTGCATCGTATATTCTCCTTACACTCCTTTCTTTGCTCATTCGCTCTACATGCCCAAACCATCTAAGCGTCCCTTTCTTGATCTTACTCATTACGCTTACATCAGCCTTGTACTCTTTGCGGATCTCCGCATTTCTCACACGATCGTACATGGTGTTACACACATACGCCTCAGGAATCTCATTAATTTTTCAGCTGGTGAAATAGCATTCCGAAAACGAGTATCATTCTTTTTAATTAGCGGTCTAACCATTTACATATATTATGTATTGGAAGTCAGTTGCTCTAATTTGGATAAAATTAAGTAATTTTCGTTGATCCTCAATTCTTAATTCTGCCGTTAAACGAACGAAATCCCCATCAGTACTTTTTGTTTGAAGCCAACTCCTAATCCAACACACTCTGCGGACCCTTACGTTTTTGTTTGACAAAATTGTGCATATTATCGCAGCGGCAATCCGTTGTGTGCGGAAATGGGTACTTGTGGGTACTATATGGGGATCCATGATCTAACCGTAAATAAACAAATCCCTTATCAGATATTACTAACTGACAGCTGTCAAAGTCGGCGGCAACGCGTTGTTGTCAGGAAGCCATCTTACCTAAAATAGAATTATTGGTGTAGCGGTCTCTGTGAGAAGTTCGTAAGTTAAACTTCCAAACAACTTCCGTGAGCATTATTTACGATAAGTTGGATGCATATGTAATCGCTCCTGTGAGTAACTTATCAAAAATTTACGAAAGTCGTAAATTTTACTTACAAGTGTAAACCTAGCCTTACGCTATACATAAAACCTCAAGAAAGTAAGTTAACTAACTCATTTGACCGGTCAGTGGTTGAGTGGGCATAGCGCTTGGGTCTCACCCGAGCGTCGCGTGTTCGATTCTTCGGCTGGCTAAGTCCTCCATCACAACACAAGCAACATTTTCGGCTTTCTGTGGTGGTAGTAGGAGATTTTCAAACATTGTTGGGTTATCCGTGACCCGGGAATGTTTGTCTTTCTTTTAAAAAAAAAAAAAAAAAAAAAAAACTCGTTGGTAGAACATTTTTTAATTGAAAAACATATATGTATATTTAAATATATTTTTTTATCAGTTGCAATTACAAAGTATAAAGTGTAATATAAGTATAAATTCAAATTTTTTCACAGTCCTCCTCACAAGGGTTTCTTGTTCCGAGGCGGCCTGTAGTTTTTAAACTTTTGTATTTAGTTTCTAGTTATCTTTACATCGTCTTCATAATATTTGTAAGTTGAATAGAATTTATAATTATTATTGGGTGTAACCAGCTAAATGTTTTTTTTCTCTTCATCATTGTCAATTTTACATAATATCTTTTTTTTAAATGACTACAGAAATTTACCACTATTCAGAACAGGATTGTTTGTAATGGTTTCAGTCATGGTTTTTCTAATCCAGGATGACAACCATAATGAATTGTTATTATCTGTACCTCAGAAGTCAAAGGTCGGTTGTCCAGTTTTTTTTTGTGAAAATGGGTTATGTATGAGACCTTTTTAGTTTTTTCATTATCTACACAGAGGTATAAATATGGTTGACAATGTGAAACTAAATTAGGTCAACATAAAAGGTCTGGTATCCCCACAATGTTTAAAGGAAAAAAATACTATTTCCTATCTCCTGAAAAATTTCAAAAATGCGGCAACCGACCTTTGACTTATGAGGTACAGATATCAAAGTCCCTCTAGCAACGGGAAGTTGATCTACCATAGTATTAAAACAAAAATATCCATAAAGTTATACTTATATTGAATATAAACGAAGTGTGACGGATTTATATGGCAACGTGGTAACAAATTTAAATCTTATGTTACCACGTAAGATAAAATAATATAATAAAACAACATTCCAGGCAAACATGTTTGTTCCTCCGCTAGATGTCACCCGCGTCGCGTCAGCTCGCTTCCGCTCGGCCGGATATCGCGGGCCGTTTCCGTCCCTTTCCCTTCCCGAACAGCCTCCAGCAAGTAAAAGGGAAACCCCGGCCAAGGCTTCGAATCTTCCATATTACAGTATCTACGGTTTTCAATTCCCATTGCTGATTCTACCTTTGTGCTGGATTGAACAATGGCTGGATTTATCGCTATATTGCTACTCGTAATGTCCGCCTGATTTACTTTTGGACACCGTTATTGTTCGACTGGACATGGATTAATTTATTTAAGCAATCTTTATTTTTTTATGTGAAGCAAATTGATGACGAACGAGCGATTTCATCGAATTTCAACGTCTAATATCAAACGAAGAAATCAGATCATATTTTTTACGTGAAACTGTGGTCGCAATTTTGTATGCAAATCCGTTTTTAGAGGACTATAATCAATATTTTTTACTTTTAAAAATTGACACAACTACTTGGGATAGCTGGTTGACAGTTAGATAGAATGGGGAAAGAATTGTCATTCCCCTGGTCTTTTAAAATCTCACCGTGGGTGATAATGACTGCACAAAGTTTCCGTAATAGATTCGATATTATAACGCTCTGGGGGTCACTTAACGTGTACACTGCACAGGTTTTTTTAACAGACTGATGAGGTATCAATAAATTGTGGCAATCGTCACTGATGTAGGTATTCCAAACTGTCAGAGTGGGACATGTAATTTCGTAACAGATTGGATTGGGGATCGTCAGGAACCAGTGAGACTTTGGCATCCCCAATTGGGGTATATTGTGAGGCTGAAGCTAATGGGGAAGGGAAGGAGACGGAGAAGCTGAAGGTGGTGGAGTACATGGCTTTTCAGATCTAGTCACCAACCACAGCTAAAGCCATTTCAAGCAACGTTTCAATTCTGAATGGTGGTCTTACACTGAAAATATCTTCCTATCTGGAAATTGCCACAAGTATAAAATACATTTTTTTTTAATCCAACAAAATCTACTTGCGCACGCCGGGATTTGAACCCCCGACCTTCGGCTTGCTAGATTTACCCCTGTACTTCAGTATAGACCTCTTTGGGAATTACTGAAATAAAGTAATGAGAAACCAATCCATTTAATAGCTATAAGATTAATATTTCCTTGGTCTCAACGTTTAAACATGTATCCTAACTTTTAATATTGGCCTGAGAACGCAAGGTGTAATATGCAATATAAATTCGTGTGACTGTTGACTTCCAATAAGCATAATTCGTCGTCTGAATTTTATCACAGGACAATCTAAAAAGTGGTATATTTATTATGCCGTTCAAAAAGTTTTCACTGCAACTACGAATACTCACACAAAAAAGTTTTTAAAATACATACAACCGGTGTGGGTTTCACTTGTAAGTTTCTGTTCCGTTTCAAGATGGTGGCTGTTTTAATGATTCATTTTCAAAATTGAAATCTTCGTGTTTAGTTTGACTTTCTAATTAGCATTTTTTTCAATATTATAGTAAGTTGTATTACTCTTTATTTGAAATTATATATAAATATATATTATTCGTAGTTTATAATTAAGTAAGTAGGTGTTTACGTACCAGCTTACAAACCTTAAGATTTCATAGGAATTCTTGGTTTTGATTCATTAAGAGTAAATTAGAGAATTTAAAAATTGGCTTGTATTACAACAAATGTTAATTGGCTCAAAAAATATGTCAGAAATTTTACGAAAATTTGCAAATATTTTGAATTCAGAAGTTCTGTGTATTTTTGATTTGTTCTTCTGCCCCGCAATTTTACTGTAATCCTGGAAATAAATAGAATAGAAATAAAAGATTTCCTGCTTATCATTATAATAAAATCAAGGAATAATCAACTGGCAGAATATAAAGTTACAAAAAGTGATTGATCAATCACAAGCTGTCAGAACAAACTCTGATTCAACCTCTCCCTCTATATCCACACATTAACTGTCAGATCAGATTTCATTTCTCATCACACATAGACGTTATAATACATCACGGCACATTACCTCGGAAACGAAGAACAAATAATGAAGAAATTACTAATATATCTACTGAAATTTTGAAAAAAAAATGCTGCCAGCATTATCACACTGTTTGACGAAATCGATTAAAAATTATAAAAATTTAAATCAACCATTTTAAAAAATTGTGATCTTCCAGCTTAGGGTTAGTTGTTTCAAAGAATTTGAACAATTCATTAAATTTCAAAGTTAATTTTCAAGTTCTGTAAAGTTTCTATTCAGGTTGTGTTACTAGACCATTAATGTTTCACATTATTTTTTAACGATAAACTAATGTTTATTTGACACGGTTTTTAATGCATAGCACAAAGGATAACAAATTATTATAAGCAATAATTAGTCGCTTGAAATATCCATACAAATTGAAAATATTCCCGAGGTCCTGTCATGTACTCTGAGACCACTGAGTTTGATTTATTTATGTCTCGACGCCATCTAGTGGGAAATTTAGCACTTACAAAGCCTTTCCTACAAAATAAAGTTGGTTGTTTACAGGTGAAAATATAATAAGCAGTAATTGTTGATTGAAGTACTAGTACATATTTAATTATTTATACTAAGTGTGTTGGAAATAATCCGACGTAGCTCTTCAGAAGGTGCGGGTTCAATTCCCGTCGGCGGCATTTATTTTTACTCGGGAGATATTTTCAATTTATATGGATATTTCAAGCCACAAATTATTGCTTATAATAAGTTGTTATTATTGTTTCACATAGCTGAAATGAACTTAAATAGAATTTTAACACAAGTTGAAGTCTGATAAATTGTTCAAATTCTGTGAAACAACTGGGCCTTGGAGTCAGAAATGTGACAATTTCACTGTAAAGAGATTGGAAAAAATAAGGAGGCGTTAAAAGAAATGTCTATCATTACCTGTCTATTCGGTCTCGGTTACAAAACACGGCTAAAACCATTTCGTACACATTTTTAACTCATTTGGGTGAAAAGCAAATAACATATAAGGCTAATTTCCGGTTAGTAGCTAAGTGTACAAATGCGTTAAGTTCCCACCTAGGCGTCGCGTGTCGTTGATTGATTTTTTCTAGTAACTTTGTTCTACATCATTGTACAAGTAATATTTTCCGCGTATAATGAATGATAACAGTGGAAATGGTTTAAATATTGTGAATTGATTTTTAAAAAATTACTGTTTCTCAAACTAATGATCATGTTATGTGAAGACGATTATAAAAAAAATGTTCTCTTTTTGTAATGTGCTCTCTATACATAGTAGGGTAGATTACCAACTAACGCTAGATGAATTCTGCAACACAGAATACAAAAAACATGTAAACTATAACTATCTACTAGGCATAGAGAAGCACAAATGTTTATTATTAAAATATCGCAAAATGTATACGGAGATAGAACAAGAATACATAAAATTCCGGAATTATTTAACGCATTACTTAAAGACCTTAAAAAATGAGACATCTTATTCAAAAATCAAAACGAAAATTAGATCGTTCTACCTCCGTGAAACATAAAAACAAATAATATTGAGGATAAATACCTAGATCTGTGAAAACCAAATAATATCAAAAACAAAATACCTAGAACTGTTAACCATTGTTAAAAATAAAACAATTACTATCGTACATTATGATCATAAGCATTATAATAATTAGTAAGTATTTTTATATTAGATATATACTATTAAGTAAATATTATGTATTACGCATCAAGATATCAAGTTGAGATTTAAATATATTATTATATACAAATAAATAGGAAAAGCGAGAGATTTCTTACAATCAAACTGATTGATCAGTTTTGTAGGATTTAAGTATGATATAAAAAAAATTTAAAAAAAAATTTAAAAAAAATTAATTTTTATAGTTAATTGACAAAAAAACAAAACTGTTTTCAATTAAATAGAGTAGGTACCTATTTCAGTCCGCACTCGATGCAAATGCCAAATCTTTTAAAGCGACAACCCGTTCGTTTTCCACCCGGAGAGTCCCTCGACTATTCGCTCCACGTAAAAAATATCTAATTAGTATAATTAACGCGACCCACCAACTTTCTGTCCATTCCAACCAGTTTACGAGCGAAATCTTTTCCAACGATGTTGAAATCTCCCGCAGATGTCCTCCCTCGCTAATTCCAACAAATTAATAACATTCATTTGCGAGTTTACAAGATTTATAAATTTTACTGTTTCCTAACAGCGTATAAATAGTCGAGATTTCGTTCATTCTAGGGGCTGTAATTTGATAATGAGTTACAAAAAAGTTTTGTTTTTAATTCATTTATGGTGTAAACGGTTAGGAGAAAAATATTTTTCAGCTAACAAGAGAATAACATTCAATCTGGTGGCACAGGAAATCGTTAATGGTTTTCAATATCGGATCCATAGGCGTAGCCACCGATGATTTTATACAAATTTCCCGAGCACGGTCGCGCTGTTGATGGTCAGACCGATATTGATAATTGATAAATCGAGATACGCTGGCAACACTGCAATCATTTTCTATATTCTATTGATACACCTAAACTTCAGACGGCTACGTAAAATTTAAAAATACTAATAATTTGACAACGTCAAATTGAAATATTAACATTTAAGGGTTTTCCAATAAGAGGTGTTCTTTTGAATAGCCCGCTATTTCAGTAGATGTTACTTTTGAAGCTGTCATTTTTTGACATTTGACAAGTAAAAACTACGCCATTAATAAAAATGGAACGATACACGCTTCAACAACGCATTGAAATTATTAAAATTCACTATAAAAATGGTGAAAATTTGGCAGAGACGGTTCGTAAAACTCGAATATTTTTGGGTCGTCGTGAAGCACCTTGTCAGACCGCAATACAGAAATTGGTGGAAAAATTCGAGCTGTTGGGACAACTTAGTGATGTGAAGAATAAAACCCGTGCACGTCGCTCAAGAACAGCCGAGAATATTGCTGCTGTAGCCGAAATTGTTGAAGAAAACCCAGGTTTGTCCATTCCTCGTCGTTCTTTGGAATTAAACATTCCACAAACGTCATTACACCTTATTTTGCATGAAGATTTGTGATATAAAGTTTATAAAGTTCAGTTAACACAAGAACGCAAGGCGGCCGATCATCAACAACGTCGTGTCTTTGCTGATTGGGTCCTTGAAATGCGTGAAAATGATCCGGAATTCCATCGAAAAATCCTCTCTATCCTCAGCGTGTAACTGTTTGATGCCGTTCATGGTCCGGCGTAGTCATTGGACCTTACTTTTTCGACATTTTTCTTTGAATATTCAAATAACACCTCTTATTGGAAAACCCTGTATATTGACAGTCCGCTTATACTTTTGGACACTAAAAATCAATTAGTTCATGAGGTCTTTAGTCATAACATAAATAATATATTTTGTTGCTTCAGGCTGGAACGGAATCAATTGATCGCGTTTTAGATGAATTAATTAATTCTATGGGTCGTGTGTAAATTTTTTTTTTTAATTCTTAGAGCTTAGTTAGTTCACCTCCGTTCATTAATAAGGCAGTTATTTTGCATAACTAACGACATTATCCAAAAAGTTGTGCATATTAACAGCTTATCCGACACCTTTGAGGCTGCGCCAAATGATGCGGCTTTTGTCTACCGACTGTCGGAATCATATTCTGACTTATGACGGTGCTCGCAAATATCGCTAACTGACCGTAGATGACGGATTTCGTCAAAATCGTATTGACATATGGCTTTATCGATCGTCCGTGCTAGACCTCCTGGTTATACTTTTTCTCATAAGTTTAAGCATTAAGAATGAGAAAGAAACAGGGTGAAGAATAAACACAGGTGTGTTTCTTTTGTGTTATTTGATACGTTATCACTTTCTCCATACGTTATCGGTACATTAATTTTGAGTTGGAAAGTTGCTGGTTTATTTCTCGCAGCTACGTAAAAATATTTTTTTACTTCCTCCATGTTAGATCGGTTAAGAAGTTATTTTTTTATATATTTACTCCACACAGGAGGCCTTGAAGAAAATAATTTCCCTCAGGGCCTATGTCATCTTTGGGGGTACTGTGTGGAGGGTCTTTTTGAGGTGAGGAAGGAGTGAACATGGGTCTTGAAGAGTCCCATGTTGTAGGAGGGAGGAAACACAGAGGCCGGCAGTTCGTTCCACAGCCGAGCTGTTGAACTTAAGAACGAATCGTAGAAGCGACCCGTTCTCATGTGACAAGTGTCAACTGTGTACAAATGTTGGACGTGCGTTTGGCGTGTATCCCGACTACGCACCGGTGCCGAAGGGATCAATGACGCTAGTTCCTCAGACCATCTTCCATTGTAATACCGATAGAACAAGGACAGCATACCTACTTGACGCCTGTGCTCTAAAGATTGCAGTCCGTCTGTTAAGATTGGGGAATCTATCAAACGGACCGCCCGTTTTTGCACAGAGTCTAGGGTTTTTTTCAGGTATTTAGGGGCTCCGGACCAGAGATGGCTGCCAAATTCGACAGTAGGGCGCACTTGCGATTTGTACAGGGTCAGCAGTTGTGTATTATTAAATTATCTGTGGGCCCTGTACAGTATGCCCAGCTTCTGAGAGGCCAACTTTACTCTGGCTTCGGTGGAGCCCCCGTACCTGAGCTGGTCACTTACAATTATACCAAGCATATCAATGGAAGGCCTGTTCGGAAGATTGCTTCCGTTGAAGGAGACTAGATTATCATTTGGATCCCTTTTAGACGTAATCAGACAGGATTGGGTCTTTGAAACATTAAATTCGACGTGATTATTTTTACCCCAGGAAGAAATACTCTCGAGATAACCGTCCATTCTCTGCTTCAAAGCCCTCCGAGCCGTTCGAGTTTGTGTGCCCTTTGGGGGCTTGTCAAACAAAAAACTATCATGAACTGTACTGTCATCCGCGTAACAATGAATCGGTGCACATGTCAAAAGGTCATTGATGTGCAACAAAAAGTCGGAGACAGAACCGATCCCTGTGGGACGCCAGCATTTATGGAGTGCGAGGAAGAGGTGAAACCGTCAGCAACCGCCTGAATCGACCTATCCCCTAAAAAGTCAGCAATCCACGTACACAGGGATGCGGGAAGTCCGTAAGAATGCAATTTGTTGACAAGTCCTCGGTGCCAGACCCGGTCAAAGGCCTTGGATATGTCTAGTGCGACCGTTTGGGTCTCACCGTGACGTTCCAGGCACCGCCCCCAAACATGCGTCACATACGCGAGAAGATCACCGCACGAGCGGTTCCGCCGGAATCCGTATTGACGGTCGTTGATAATTTTGTTCTTCTCGAGGTATGTGAGTAGTTTGTCGTTGATCACACGTTCCATCACTTTGGACAGAACTGATGTGATCGCTATGGGGCGGTAGTTGGCCGGGTTGGAGCGGTCACCTTTCTTGGGAATAGGGTGAATGACCGCTTTTTTCCAACCAGAGGGCACAGTGCCACACTTCAGGGACATTTTGAAGAGCTTTGTCAAAACTGGAACTATTTCCGCAGCACACCTCTGCAATACCAGGGCAGGTATTCCATCAGGTCCACTAGCTTTATTAACATCGAGCCCCCGTATGACGTGGAGTACATCCCGATGCCGGATCCTCAGCTTTTTCATATAGAAGCCGCAGTGAGGAACCGACGGCGGAACAGCACCTCCGTCGTCAAGGGTCGAGTTTTCCGCAAACCTTTTCCCTAATAGGTTAGCCTTTTCAGTGGCGGTGTTTGCTAGTGAGCCGTCAGGTCTGGTAAGAGGTGGCAAACTGGGTTTGCAAATTTTTCTGCTGACCTAAAGTGCCACACTTTTCTCCTCAGCCTCTCATTGGTTGGTCTGTTGGCTTAAAACTATCATCGCTCTATTTATTAATCAAAATAGCGAAAGAGAAATCTATTGACAATTAGTTGAATTATTAGAGAGAAATCTTGATATCATAGTTTCAAGACTTCTTTACCTTAAGGCGATTTAACCAGCGGACGAGAATTCAAATTTCGTTAAAAGACGATCTCGCGATCGGACGTTTTTTTAGACCGAGACAGAAATACCGAATTCATTCCGCTGCGAGCCGTACACTCGCGCGGCAGTGAAAACTACAGCATGGTTCCGATGAAATAACAATTATTGTTGTTTAATTCTTGGTTGTAGCTTTCTTCCTTATAAGTAGTTACATACATATTTGTAAATTATACTTCGGAGTGCATAAACATAAATAAATACAAATGCAGTTTGTTGACATGGTAGATATAAAATATGTAGGTATATAAATATACATTTAAAAATCAATTCAAATATTTGTTTAATTTGTTTTTTTTTTTATATTTTACACGAGTTTTCCAAAGGTGAGTAAAAATCTTTTGTTTTACTTATTTATTCGTTTGTCCGAAAGGTATTACCGGTAAGTTTTATTTCTAATACTTATCTTCAAAGTATTACTTGATTTGATATGTATGACATTGAAAAGAGGGTTTATTCCTTACAACTGAAGTAGTTTATATATTAAAACTAGGTTTTATTTCCAACTATTTTCTACGGTACCTACCTACATATGTAGTTATGCGATTGCATAATATTGTATCGCTTTCATGTATTTGTTTTCATGATTAACGGAGCGACCTGACTCTAATTTTCGAAATGTTATTAAATTCACGAGTAAAAATCATAGGTTTGTATGTCAAAAATAACCTTGTTTTTTTTCCTAAAACAAGAAGCTCAATTCACAATATGACATTATGAAACTGACAAAAAGTAACACAAAAAACATTAAATATGTTGAATTATACCAATGGAATAGTGAATTGGACAATAAAATAGAAATTATGAACAAAAAAATGATTTGAATCGCACATCACGAATCGAAATTCATTTGGTTCGTGTCACTTTTTGACTACCAATCACAAACAGTTTCACGTACTTTGGCATAAGTTTTAACATTTATACATGAAAAAACGATAACAGACATAAACTCCTGTCCATAGTTGATTCTTTTCCCTGGAAATTAAACAACACAAAATTATCGCCAAATGTTATAAAAAATATGTGCTTATTCTGACTGATTCTTTCGAACGACCCTGTAGCATATAAGTACGAACAATGTACACGGATAATTAAATATCACTAACCTTTGTTTTTTCTGAAAATATATCTCCTACGTACGTTTTTGATGTCGTAATTTGTGCTATCTAATAAAACTTTTTTTCGAGGGTATTTTCCTCCTCATTTTTAAGCGAGGAATTTCTTTAAAATGTTATCAAGTAGACTGGCGTGGAATAGACGTCCGCTCGCCGCCCTGTCGCAGCGGGGAATGATAAAATTTCGGCTTGCGCCGGGGCAAGTCACAAACAACAAACGCGAATCGAAATTAATTACTATTATATACTTTAAGAATATATTTTTTGGTCATAAATTATTTCTAATGTTTCAATTATGTCTTGGTAAATTATTTTTCTAAAAAAATCTGAACTATACCAATTTGTAAGACCATAAATAAATAGTCCAATTGAGGGATTTTCGTCACAAAACGCGTGCTCGGATTTATTTATTAGTAATTTTATTTGAAATAAAAACAAAATTCTTATACATACATATGATAGATAATTTATTGATTGTTTATACATTATTATTCAATGATTTGAAATATTTGTTGTATAATACAACTTCACCTTTGAAAATGCAACAAATCTGCGCATCGTCCAACGGTAACACTTTATTATGATATGAAAATAATATTATTTTTCAAAATTTTACATCTTACTTTACAAGATAAAATAACGATCTTTCGAAATCAATTTGTGTTTTTTTCTAGAAAAGTGTCCATACGTCTAAAAGTGGCCTCAAAAATGCCAAATTTCAGGTCAAGTCTACCTATTTCGCCTTAATCAATAGTTTTTTTTTTACATTTTTTCCACATAACTAATGGGCCTTAACAAAAATAATTCCTCTCAGGGCCTATGTCATCTTTGAGGATGCTATGTTGAGGGTCTTTTTAGGGAAAAAATGGATGGGATGTTCTGGGAAAGATATAGGTTTGAGGAGTGGGTAAGAATCTGGGGGTTAGAGAGTACAGGAGTGACGGACGTAAACGTACATCGTTCCCACTGCAGTGCAAGGCGATGTTCCAGTGAGTCCTGTTGGAGAGGTCAAAAGGTCTCCCTCAACTAGTCTCTCCCGATCTAGCCTTCAATGCAGTTGGTGGACAGACACATCCGCCGTCAAAACTCGGATAAACCTTATCCCATGAACCCGGGCACCTTATATCTGCCTTACTTTGCAGATTTAAGTGTTCGGAACTCTTTGTTAAAAAGTAAAAGGTTCTACTTATAATTGTGTTTATTTACGTTACAAATAATAGGTCTGGATTTAGCTACACTGTTCAATACCCGAGGGTTGGTAATTCTCTGGTTCGAGAAGCCGTTTCCTGTTAATCTCATCTCACAAGTAATTGCTACACTCTAGCAACCTCTGTCGGACTCTGGAGTAAGCTTTATGACTAGCGCCATCTATCGCTTAAATACTCAACTTAATATCATACATCACAAACGTACCGAACCACTTGGTGACCAATGTAAGAGGTTTTGGTTACCCAATAAATGATTCCCGAGGCGGCGGTACCCATACCCGCCTCCCAAATTAGTACAGATCTTATAAAATTAAAACCGATTTTTTCACAGAATTTGAACGATTCATCAAATTTCAATGTTAAAATTCAAATTATTATTAAGTTATTGTTCGTCATGTTGCTTCACAGTACACGGAGAAAAATAAGTAATGCTGATTTATTAAAATATTTGGTTAAAAACGGGATTGCAGGCCATTTCCAAATAAACGTTTAGTACATTCATAATATATCGGATGACGTGTTCATTCACCTGCATTTGTCCTGATAATATACAATGACAAAATACGAAAATATTATATTTTTATGAACACGTGTTCCGACACCGTAATAACACATTCGTGTTTATTAGGAAACCTGCCAATTCATTCGTAGCAGGCCTGCAAAGCTTTTTAACAGGATGACGAATAATTTGAAGACGTTCTTAGTAAATTAGCAATATTCTATATAAGTAAGTTTTCTCCGTGCACTTGGATAATAACAGAACTTGGATATTTGCTTTGAGATTTGATGAATTGCAAATTCTGTGATACAACGCGTCTTAAATACATTTTATGCTTTAATTTACCGAAATTGAAGGCCACACATTGTATTAATATTCAAGCGCGTTAGCAATTTAAGGATTTCAGAGTAGATAGAAAAGTGGGTTATGATTGCTCGTACTATTTTAAGAATTTACCGGGAAAGTGTGTCTACGGTTATTTGCATGCTTTAATTGTCAAACACTATCGTTGAAGGGTGGTTATTTTATGTTGTAAAATACCCTTATCTCTTTGAAGTTGAAGTTTCAGATTATAATTAAGTGCAGTGTAAATGTTCTAACCACATTAGAGGTAAATCCGAAAACAGTTAAGCGCTATTAGATCGAATACATACGTGTTTTAAGATTGCAACAAAGTCATAAATGTTGTCCCGGGGTCATAAAAGGCTGGATATAAAAATTCTAATCCCTTGAAATTATCATTTCTCTCTAGGCCATACATAATCACATAGGTACTACTATGCAACAGGGGTGTGCCGTAATATTTTCTCATTTTCTTGGACTGTCAAAAAACTTTTTTTGACGTTCTTTTAAACTTTTTCATTTTGATTTCGTGTTTGAAAAAAGTGGTTCCAGAATAAAAGAGCTTAAAACTTTTTTCAACTCAATCTGAAAAATTCTCACGTCACAAACATGTCACATGACGTAAAAATTTTAATATAATATATTGATAATGCTAATAAATCTAATCGAAACGTGAAATAGAACAAGACCCACTAAACATAATAAATCTTTATATATTAGTGAATTATTTTTACATCAAAATATTTTTATTTTAATGATAAACTAATTACACAAATGAAAGAATATCTTTGTTTTACACCACTTTATTACATTTATATACGTCGACCGGTTTCGGTTGAACTCAACCTTCATCAGGACAGTATATAAATGTAATAAAGTGGTTTAAAACAAAGATATTCTTTCATTTGTGTAATAATGTCAAGCCACGAAGTGTTTGCTTCCTTCGATAAGATAAACTAATTATTATAAGACAAGTCTTTTAAGCGTAGAGCATTAGAGCAGCTGCATTCCATTCATATATGTATACGTTCAAACAGTAATCCTCCCTCCCTCACACATCACTCCCACAGCCTCACATACGTGATTTTCGTAATCTCGATCCAATTTCAGTAAACACTGAAAGCTGTTTGAATAAATTATCTCATTGATTGGCTCGTTTCCTTTAATCCCGCTCGGAGCGGGAGAGCAAAAAGCAATCTGACCAAATATGAACAGAAATAATTAAAATATTGCCCTGATTTGATGAGCTTCGTGATTGAGTGGTAACAGGCCTACTACAGACTTCAAAGGAAGTCATTATTTCAATCCTTATCTAAGCGTTTCGCACTTAGATTACAATCTCAATCAGCAATCCTTGCCCAGCTGTTCGAACCCTTGCTACATTTTACAGTGCCATCAAATTGAACACCAACGCAGTTATTTATTTTATATTATAGAAAAAAAAGTAAAATGGTTACAGTTTTACATGTACGAGGGTTCTCCAAAAATGAAAACAAGGAAAGTTTTATTCGTACATGGCATTGTTCATACATGTCTTTGCTATTTTTCTACGTAATCCCGGCAAGTTCAACGCACTTCTTGAGCCGAAGAACGAGAACCTTGATCCCTTTGTTATAAACATCTCCCGCCGCGGTCCGCAACCAGATTGTCACATCTTCCTGGACTTCCTCGACGGTCGTGAAACATTTTCCGGCCAAATGTTGCTTTAGGTGAAGGGAGAGATGAAAATCACTGGACGCCAGATCAGGGCTATAAGCCGGATGGCTAAGGACATCCCACTTAAAAAATATCAGGAGCGAGGTGGTTACAGCTGATTTATGGGGTGCGGGCATTGTCATGCAACAAACAAACGCCCTTCTTCAACCTCCGTCTTCCCTGTTTTATAGCGTTATTCTAAGTTTTTTAACTTGCATAATAACGATTATCGTTGTTTGGGCTTCCTTTTGGAAAAAAGTTGACGAGAAGAACTCCTTTTCGATCCCAAAACACGTTTGCCATGACCTTCTTGTCAGAGATTGCCTGACGAAATTTTCGGACGTGAGGTGAACTGGGGTGGCGCTATGTCATTGATTGCCTTTTGGACTCAGGAATGTGATGGTAAGCCCATGTTTCTTCACTTATAACGATTAAGTACAAAAATCATCTCCTTCCCTTTCAAAAGCAGGGAGTAAGTAAGGTAGAGTAATTTCCACACGATTTTCCTTGTGAACGTCTGTCAAAATTTTCGGCGCCCAACGCGCAAACCTTCCTAAACACCGATTCGTCCATTTAAATAGTTTGAATCGAGGATTTGATGACTTCTGGAATCGATATTGCGAGGTCCTGGACTGTCAGACGGTGGTCTTTAAGAATTATAGCCTGAATTGTCTCCCGCAATGCGTCATCAATTGAAGACCTCCTTTCCCTATCTTCCTTGTCACGCACATAAGTTCTACCGCAAGAAAACTCACCACACCACTTCCTAGCATTACGCTGGTTAATCGCATCGCCATAAATGGCCGTCAGACGACGATTAATTTCAACGGGGCGGACCATCTCCGCGTTAAGTAAGCGAATAACAGAGCGCCCTACACATTTGTCGGAAGACGGCAGCGGAGTGTTCATCTCTAGAAGCAACCATAGCCCCAGACTTGATAACTACCGAACCGAGTGAAGAGTGAAGTACACGCTACAAGCTAGTGTTGAAAACTAGTGAAATATTTCATTTGTACCCTCATATCATATATTTCAAGATGGGTACCTATGATTCTCAGGGTTCCTTGTAATGTCTTATAAGTAGTATGTATATTTATTAATCACCGAATGACATGTATAGGTGTGTGTGTATATATATGTATGCGGATTGAACCGTTTATATCATTTACATGATGGTTCTTTGGAAAAAAATGTTTGTTTAGATTTTTTGCCATTTATCTCTTCAAATAAATATATTTCAGTAGTTTGATCAGCATGACGGTTACCAAAGTTTAAACAAACGCTGACGGGCCGAGAATTGGTAAATATTCTGTTATTTGAAGTGGTACATATAAAAATAAATCAAAAATGGCGTCGATAGTTGTGTTTTTTGACATTGCCAAAAATGCGACTGCGGTGTTCAACTGGGTTGTACTGGGTAATGACTACCTACATATATGCTTTTACGATGTTAATGAAATGGCAAAATTGGATGATACGTATTCTCATTTTGGAAGCTGTTCCAACGCCGGCTGTCACATAATGACAAGTTTAGCATGCCGGGAGCGTCACTTGATGCGAGTCTTTGAACGTGTAGCAATTAAGTACTCAATAAACGTCTTACAAAGTAAATCGTCTTTCTTTCGCAAATAAACCGCAACTTTATAAAACATAAGGGAATCTGAAAGATTAGCTTTGACCGCATACACATTATTAATAATAGTAGTCGATTAAGACACTAAATGCGGTATAAGAACGATAGGAAATGCCATTTTCGCTTGTAATAATTGAATGGCTAAAGGATATCTGAAACCTTCGCATGGTATGCGTATATTATGTTATTACTATTAAAGAACCACATTATACCAACTAAATGCCGAGCGATATTGTAACAAATCTGAAGGTTTTGCTTGGTGGACCCATATCGTAAACGAAATCGTAACACACGGTTGCTTTTCCCTCGTTAATATTTCTACTGTTTCTTTAATCACCAGGAAAATGCTTACAAAATCCCAAAAGGTCATTTGGCCAATCATCCGTACTGTTGTCATAAAAATTTTTTTTAATATCATTTTCTCAATTTTATTAGTTTTGTCTTTTTTTTAAGATAAACCTTCCGCTTATGCAAAGGGAATCATTCCAGAATTGTTACTTTCAAGACGTTAAATGGTACATTCTATCAATATAGTAGATTATGGTAGATGTGATCAAGTCAGTGCCATCGAGCAAGAATAATTTTTCAAACGCCGGCGATTGTTGTTGATACTCGTTGTTACTGCTGATTTGTGTATTTTTTACGGCAAACACGTCAAATAAACCGAGTGGTTAGGCTATTTTAAACAGTGAAGTTTTCTTAGGGACAGCTTTGATATCGCAATTTGGCGGTCGCCACCCAGCCCTGTACACTAGTCGGCATTGGTTTTCAACCTCGCCCAGAGGCGAGCCGGAGCGCTCAGATTTGCTGGTTATTTAAGCACTTTCCTAGATCGATAATTGTACAAATCGCCATGCAGATACAAAACAAATATAATTTAACAATATTCTCACACTCAAGATTTCCTATTCTATATAAATATATATAGGTATATTTAGAGTTAATGTTTAATTTAGTTATAATATTTTTTTCTTTTTTCTTCTTTCGTATGGTGGAGGGGGGTTAGAGGGGAACATCTAGGTCAGTGAGTCAGTCTATAAGGCCTGAGGCGTTGCCCTGTGGACCTCATCAATCCCGCCGGGGAATGAATGCAGCGGGCATTATTTGGCCTCATGTTTGATGGTCTGCACTGTACCGCATTCACACATCAGAAATACACTGCACCGTATTCACATATTTGTCCCGAATCGGGATTTACGATATTTTTGTTCAGCAAATCTTCAACGCTTAATTAATTATCAATCGTTCCCGTTTATTGTTGACTGTGGCCTTAGCGAACAATCTGCCCCTACAGCCTACAACCTCCACTCCCGATCCTTAATAAGCGTGTACCACTTATTCCGGAGCGGTGAGCTGATCCCCTCTATTACCGTCCAACCAGACGAACGCGACTCTGCATAATTCCAAGTATTTAGTTCCCGTGATGAACATTTACATAGCAAATTCAGCACAACCAGCGTTTAGTTCCGACCATGAGCCCAAACGAGGGGTGTGCGGTCTGCAGTACTATCGGAATTCGGAATCCCGTGAACACGACTCGTTGGGTTTAGAAGATGGCAAACACGCTTTCTATAGAATAGTTTTGTTATATTTTATTGTAAATCTTTACTTCAACGATGTTTATTTATGATAAATATTTATAAATAAGAACACTTTTCAGTTTCTTACAAGTATAATCAAAATTAACACTTGTATTTCAATGCGATATAATAGGATGTTGTGGTATGGAACAAGGTAGTAACTACGCGAGCTGTTGAATCTAAGGAAATCAGGAGGTCTAGCACGGAGAATCGATGAAGCCAATACGATATTGACTTAATATGTCATCTGTCGTCAGTTAGTCATATTTGCGAGCACTTTCAGTCTTGGATAAGCTATCAATAAGCAAGACTTTTTGAATAGTGTCATTTGTTATGCAAAATAACTGGAGAAGCAGTAGACTAAAACTTAGTTAACTTAATATTTTAAATATTGAAGACAATATTAGTGATTTCTAAACGAAAATCTGAAACAGAAAAATCAGAAAAGGAAATGGTCACATCTGGGACTCGAACCCAGGACCCTTGTCTTTCCGGTAGCTCAGTTGGTAGAGCTCTGTCCCGGAAAGACAAGGGTCCTGGGTTCGAGTCTCAGATGTGACCATTTCCTTTTCTGATTTTTCTGTTTCAGATTTTCGTTTAGAAATCACTAATATTGTCTTCAATATTTAAATATTACAATTTGAGGTTTTACTCAATAAAGTTATTCCGAAAAATAAATAAAAAAATAATACTTTAAATTTTAAAAAAGTGATATTATAGACCTCTCTGGGAATTCTCACATAGATTTGGCTCTGCAAGTAAAGTGACAATGAAATTCAGTCATCTGTGCATTTACTCAGCTGGATTCATCTGAATTATATTGTTTGACAAGAGAGAGCACCACTAGTCCTGATTGTCATCTTCTGATTTTAATTATTTTGTCACAAGAAAAGTGACAGTACTTTTAGAATTAAAATGTGTTAATTGAATATTGTTCTAAATTCTACTCTTTTGAGAGCTGGTCGTGACAGATCATTATTTCATGGTGCGAATGCAAGTGTTTTTGTGCTGATTGCCGTCCGCTACCGAATTTGGAGATTAAGGAATCGCTGCCAAACTCAACGCGAGTGATATATTCGGTGAGTTCTCTGTTTTTTGTATTTGGTGGCTGGATGATAATTAGTTACGTTTCCTGCAGAGTGAATTTTCTAACCAACCCATTTTTTCATAGGGAATTAATTATTCCCTAATAGTCTGTGTGGCTTACATCACCATTATTTTCATCACCAATAACTGACTTATTAACGAATGGGGGTGATCCATAGACTTAATTAATTCATCTAAGACGCGATCAACTGATTCCGTTCCAATTTCGAGAAACAAAAGTTGTTAGTTATGACTGATGACCTAATGAACTAATTAACAACATTTTATTGTCAAAAGTACATGCGAACTGCCAATGTATTAAAGTTTAGATTTCAATTGGACATTGTGAATTTACTAGTATTTTTAACTTTTACTAAGTCGTCTGACGTTTAGGAATATAAATGAACAGAGAGATGCGCCATTGTTGCCAGTGTATATCGATTCGAGCTCGTTTATTACAGTGCTGATTGTAGGTTCAAGAATTTTGTTTGTGATTGGTGAAAAGTCTCCAATAGAATTTTCCACAACCTGATCAACCTACAATAAATTGTATAAACTTCAACACGTTAATTCTATTAAATTTAATGTTCATTCTAGACTAAAAAAAGTCAAATCAAGTCCTAAATAAATACAATTGGATAAGTTTATCCAAGACACCATGTGTCGTAAAAATATTCTGGCAGAATGTTGCAAAAACACCAAAACGATGGTACCTAAAAATTATTTAATATATTGGAATTCAAAAAAGCAGTATGAGATTTATCAAAATGACGGTATGTAATTAGATGGAAACAGTCCATTTGGTAGAGACTCCAGACAAGGTAAGACAAGAGGATTTGAGTTCTAGTCTCATTTGTGACCGTTACGTTGAAATAATCTCCATAATTACTTCTCTAATTTACATACAAAAATAAGTAACGTCACTTGATACACAATTTAGGGTTATTCTATGAATAATTATACTATATTTTGGTAGAAAACTTTACATTTGTGGTTTACAAATTGATGTTTTGTTTTCAATAATAATACTTTTTCGTACTTATCTTCATTTAAATCCCTCCTATAATATATTGAACCAATATTTTGGAAACCTCTTAGCCTATCCGCTATGATCTACATTGACCTTGTACAATAAAATACAAATTTTTAAAATCGTCGAGTTTCTGAACAGTATTTAAATTAGTAGTAATCAACAACCAAGCCAGGTTTCGTAGGGTGGGAGGGGTTTTATAAAAAGTTTCCATGACATTATCCCAACAACTAAAAAAAACCGCCAGCTACAGCGTTACTCGTACTATTTAATCTAGACATAGCATTTGCATGGCAACTCCGGCACGGCAGCACACCGCGTTGCCATTAAGTAAATTGCACTCCGCTCTGAACACAGAAAAGAAATAAGTCTAGATTAAGTGTGCTTATGTTTTATTACTACAAAATGTGCGGGTTAATTGGGAGTACCTAATAGGGTGCCCTGAGGTATTCCTTTTTTTCAGTTAGTTTTAACTCTATGTCATGAAAAAAGTGGTTGGGGTTGTATGAAACACTTTTTATGGCGTTGAATTGTGATCATCAGACTTCACCATGTTTTTTACACGAGTTATCTATTTCCCTCGGCAATTATTATTTTTTCCTTGATTTGAACATATTCCGTTCAATGGTGTAAAGGTGTTTCTCTTGATCTTCATCTCTCTAACTCTCCAAGTAAAACATTCTTTTAAGTAAACACCTACAAGAGTTCCACTATCTGAAGGTAGTTAAACATTGACACATCTATTTGAGAATTTTATGAGGTGATATAAAAATTGAAAGGTAATTAGGCGTGATATAGTAAGTTAGTAGGTCATGTAATTATTAACATCGAAGAAGAAAATAATATTTATAAATCTTAACAAAACGTGAAACAGAAAAAAACACAGATAATAAAAAAGGTAACGGTTGCAAATGATGGTCGAACCTAAGAACTCTTACTTACCGAGACAACACTCTAACCACTGAACTACCGAGACGGTCAAAAAATCGAAAATTTACAAAGAAAATATTATCTACAATTAATGCTAATATTTTTTATTCAAGAAAAGGATGTCGTGAAGAAAATGAGGTGAATCGAAAGCATTCAGCTGGTGAACAGTTTTCTATATTTTAATTGTTCTAATTTCATTCAATTTATGGCATAATGTCATTATTTACAAATATTCTTTTTCGGTTCAGATGCAAAAGAAAACAAAATAAATGTTTCCTCTCATATGCTTTTATTTCTACGATGACTTTTGTATCCCCAGTTAAATCTCTGGCACATTTCTACGTCATCGCAATAACACAAGGGCTCTGAGGTCTCGTTTGGAGTAAAAAATTGTATTCTTTTATTTATTTTGTTTAGAATAATAAAAAAAAACACACATGTCGCTTGTTGAGCCGAGGAATACATATTGCTATTTACATCACGTTCACTGAAGAAAGGCTTGAGTTATTCCAATGTTTTAGCGGAAATGTTTCTTTCAAATTGTTGACAGCTACTTTTTTGTGATGTCTAATGAGATTTTGATTAAAATGTTTTTTCCAAGGATTTCTTAACAGTGAATTTTCACCACTCAAAATATTAATTAAATACAATCAAACCACGAGATACAAAACATAATTAGTCTTCACTTGGGATTTTGAAATCATTGAATCCTCCACTAAATTTTAAATCCTTAGAAGCGTTATCCACAATAAGTTTTTCAATACAAATACCGCTCAAGAGTCCCAACTCCCAACTGCTTCCGGCTAACCGGAGACATTGAGATTATGGCATCCCCAAATGGGGTATGTCGTTAGGGCTGAAAGGCATGGAGACTATGGAGAGGGTAAGTAGTATAAGATGACGGGTGATCAGGTCACCAAACATGGCTAAAACCATTTCAGGCAACGTTTTATTTCTGAATTGTGATCTTTCACCAGAGTGATACTGGGATTATCTGCCAATGAAAGAAAACTAATGTATCATTGAAGAAGAAGGTAATACCAATAAATTTAAATGAAACATGAAACAGAACAAGACACAGAAAATAAAAAAGATAACGGTCCCAAGTGGAAATCGAAACCAGGATCTCTGTATTACCGGGACAATGTCTTCATCCACTCGACCATTGGGACCCGATTATTATTATACGTCATTTAAAATTCAGAATTATATTATCTTGCAAGTATTTTTTTTCCATATTCTTGGCATTCTTTTTGAATGATCACAAAGTTCTAAAGAATTAGTTTGTATTCTAGATAGTGTCTTGGATAAACATATCCGATTTTTATTTATACAGGTATATTTTTTTTCTAAACGTCTAATTGAATATTCCATTTTTATTTTTTATAACTCTTCTTTAACTTTTGAAGGTTTTAATCATAAATGTAATATATTATTTAAGAAGAAGTTAATTCTAACAAAGAATATAATACTAACACCTTGGGGTGATTTTTCACAAAAATGGCGGTATACACATCATCCAAATATTATTATTAGTAAATGTAAAAGAAACATGAAACAGAACAAGGAAAAACGATTCCTAGAGACTGTTATCTTTTATTTTCTGTGTCTTGTTCTGTTTCATGCTTCGTTTAGATTTTTTTTTGTTTTTAGGCATTTCACCCTGAAAACAGTGCTTTGTGCCGGTAACAGTTAAAGTGGATAAAAAAATTCGGTTAATCTATTGGGAGAATAATAAAACAAATTAAATATTGGACTCATTTAGATCACTAAAACAAATTAAATGTTGAATTCATTCAGGTTAATAAACTTACATAAAGCTGTATGAACACGAGAATTGTAAAGAGATAAAGGGTATGAAATGTTAAGGGGGGATTGGTGTGTGATTTTAATTAGCCGGCGGTATATGTTCTTGAAAGATGAATGGTTTTTACCAAAGATATTAGAAGAACGAGATATGCTATGTTGGCCGCCGGACCGTAGCCGGAGTACTACCTAATTAGGGTACTTTGAACGGTATCGGGACGTGTACGCACAGAAATCTGTTCTATGTATTAGTGCGGATACCTTAGCGCAAGCGAAGGTGTGCAATAGTATTGGTGAACAAAACCGGCGACACTAGGCAAAACAATTCCACTCAGTACGAAATGCGCATAGCACATCTCGTTCTTCTAATAATAATTTTTAAATAATTTTTTTTTTTTTTTTCTAATTTTTATTAACGATATTACAGAAAACATTCTGCATTCCAGGTCACTTCTTTTTGCTGATGACCTAAAACTATTCTTGGAAATTAAAACTTTAGAAGACTGCATTCGACTCCAATCGGACATTAATAGAATTGTTGACTGGAGTAAACGGAATCGGATCGAATTCAATATTTCTAAATGTTTCATTCTTTCTTTCACAAGGGCACGTCATACTTGGTTTTACCGGTATACCATGAATGCCCGAAGTTTAAAACGTGTCTCCACTATGAAAGATCTTGGCATCATGTTTGATAGTAGGCTGACATTTCGTGCTCATATCGAAATGACGTGTAGTGCTTCACTGAAAATGCTGGGCTTCGTCCTACGCACTGCGATGAATTTTAGAGACACCCGGGTTCTCCAAGTGCTATACATTGCGTTGGTTAGGAGTAGGCTTGAGAGTGGGTCGGTGGTTTGGAGCCCACATCAGGTGAAGTATTCCCTCATGTTGGAGAGAGTGCAGAAGAAATTTCTGAGATTCCTCTACCTGAGGGAGTATGGCTACTACCCGTGGCTCTATCCTACTGACTTTCTCTTGGGCATGCTCGGTATGAACCTTCTACGGGTCAGAAGAGATGTGCATATTGTATCACACTTCTTCAAACTGATTCGTGGATGGTTAGTAAATCCGAATATCATGGAGAGTATTAGTCTCTATGTTCCTGATGGTTATCTCCGTCACCGACAGCATAGACTGTTTTATCTCCCGGCCTGCAGGACTAACTTGCCAATGGTCATGCCGGTGGGGAGAGCAGTCTTGCTGTTGAACAGAATTAATTCGGATATCGACATATTTAGCATCGGTGAAGCTGCCTTTAAAAGGCAAGCTCTATTTATGCTGGTATAGTTTATACACCGCTAACTATTATGTAATACCATTTTACAAATATACTTAAAAACGAAATAAAATGTAATTTTGTAATGTTTTTAAAGGAATAAACAAATTGAATTGAATTGAAAAATTGAATTGAATTGAATATCTTTGGTTTTTACAGTTAAAGAAAACGTGGTCGAGGGTTTCCTCTTCCACACCGCACTGGCAGACCGGATCATCCAAAACTCTAATTCTAGCCAAGTGAGATGCAATTGAACAGTGACCAATTCTCATTCTCGAAATACATGAAATGAATCGTTTTGAAAGTTTTTACCGTGAAACCATGGCTTAGCAGGGATATTGTTTTGAATTCCAGCATAGAAAGATCCAGTTCTTATTTTGGAGACTGCCCAATTTTCTTCCCAGGCACGAGTCATGTTGGATTTAATAATCGGGAAGACATCGGAGATAGGAATTCTAAAATTTAGTGGGATAGTTCCGGAATCTGAACCAGATTTGGCGAGAGAATCGGCCATCTCATTACCCTCGATACCCAAATGGGCAGGGACCCAGGCAAATATCGTCTCAAACCCAGATTCACTTAGAGAATTGAGAAGATTTTTTATTTTACATTTAGTATTGTCTTCCGGATAACATAGAATATTTGACATAATTTTAGTTAGAGCACTTAGCGAATCAGTACATAGTAAGGCTCGATGAATGTTGAGAACCTGGATTTGATTTAGCGCTTGTTCAATTGCAAAGCATTCAGCTGTAAATATGGAAACTTATTTCGGTAATTTATAAGTGAGATTGATGTTGAATTCCGGACTATATATCGATGCTCCACAACTTTTATTTTCAAATTTGGAACCATCTGTGTAAAGGATGGAAAATCCAGGGAATTTTGAAGCCACAATGCTTTTAAAACAGTCATCCAAATTTTGAAATTTATTTGGGGAAGATAAAATATTCTTCCGAAAGTCTGATGTTATTGTGTTCCCATAAAAGTGATTGCCTTAAATGGAATAATGTATATAGGGAGATTGGGAACTCCTTGAAGATATGGGAGGGAAGATGACAGAGAATTATAGAAAACTTTTAATTAGGAGAGGAAAACATTTTTTTCTCTCAATCTTTTGTTAGAATTCAAATTAACACTTAACCGATTAAGACTTTGTTTAATAGGATGATGTGATAACGATAAACCCTTGAAAATATATTTATTAGCAAGGAATTGCCTTCTGAAATATAATGGAGGCTCCCCACATTCCACCTGAAGCGCATTAATTGGAGAAGACTTCATAGCTCCAATAATCATTCTGAGGGCTTTTGATTGAATTCTTTCCATTTTCTTATCTAAATATTAAGGGAGGGGGTCAAAAAGGAATGTGCCATAATCCAAGTGGCTCCGAACTAGGGAATTATACATTAATTTAAGAGTGGTAGGATGAGATCCCCACCATACTCTGGAAACTGCTCGCATCATATTAAGTCCCTTTTCACACTTTGTAGAAATTATCTGAATGTGTGGAAGCCAGGATAATTTATGGTTCAAAAGAAGATCAAGGAATTTGATTTGAGTAGCGGTTTGTAGAGGCACATTATCAAAAGAGATTGAGAAGTGGGAAATTTTTCTTTTACGCGTGAAAGCCACGACCCTTGTTTTAGATGCCGCCAGATTCATCCCATTTATTGACAACCAGCTTTTAATATATTGTAAAGCCAAATTCATTTCCTTAGCTGCAAGAATAATATTTTTATGTAGCAAATATATAAGGATATCCGCAAAGTGAAGTCGCTTGATAGAAAAAGGAATTACTGAGTCTAGGTCGCTTATATAAATATTAAACAACAGAGGACTGATAACAGAACCCTGGGGTAAACCTCTCCATAGTTTGCGCCTTAAGCATTTAGAGGAAGACTCAATAACAATGGACCTATCTGTGAGCAAATTAATAATAAATTGGACTAATTTCGGGGGGATTTGTTTTTTAATTAGCTTTTCTTTCAAAACATTCAGTAAAACATCATCGTAAGCTGATGAAAGGTCAAGGAATGTGGCCAATGTATAAGAATTTAGGGATTGAGAAACTCGGATATCAGTTGTGAACAAACTTAAATTATCCATTGTAGATTTCTTTTTTCCGAAAACCATACTGATTTGGTGAGATAATATCTTGACTTTAGATTTGTTAGTAGTATCTTCTTCTTCAATGACATATTACATTGATGGGTTCAATCTTCAAAAGTTTAATAAAAGTTGTTCCTGACCTTCAAATATTTCCTTTCGGCCCTAAATGCCAATGATTTTTTTACCCGTGCAGGTAAAGAAAAGTTTTGCCTAGATTTTGCTTATTTTGAAAAAGAAGCTTGACCAGTACTACTTTTATCTCCAGAAATCATCAGTTCCAATCTAAGTAGGTCCTTTAATGTGTATAAAATTTGCGATAAATTCCACCTTGCAATAAACCTTTTATATCTAATAAAATCTATTGCTTTACGATTTAGGTCACGATACTAGCGGATTGCCGTTTTATTGTCATGTTTTTTTTTATATTCACCTAAAACCAAAAAGCACTTTTTATGAAACACTAGCTGACGTGTACCCGGTGTTGCTCGGGGATTTAGGATTAGTTTGGGGTAAAGTTTTAGGGTTATGTTTGTTTTAAACGAGCTTTGAAGACGGCGCGGCGTTTTCTTAATCAGACGTGCACCGGTGTAAAAAGGGACAGTGGCGTAAGTTCTTTGGAGCAACATCCCCTAAAATACCGGTAGAACAAACATCGGATGTTCTAAAGATTACCATCCGTTGTTTGAAGGGCTCAAATCTATCAAACGATTTATTTATGTATTATAAGACGGTTACACATCTAATTGAACTCTTTAATTTATACAGGTACATAAGAACACCAGCCTAGAAGTTGCTACCAAAATCAACAGTGTGACCCACTAATTCAATACCACGTTTCTCATAAAAACGTGATTGCAAGAAAGTATTTACATCAAGCTAAAGTTTTTTAGTAACATTTCAAATGTCCTTTGATAAATTATCGAAGAATTCCGTGAAAGATTTTTTCCGGAAACTAGTGAATAAAGTGCCGCCGGCGAATGTCTTCCGGTGGCGCTGACATCTCCTGTGGGCCGCTTCCGGACCACAAAAACCTTCCCGGTTTCACACCTTGTGACACTTGTGCGACAAAACTTATAAACTCAATCAATCTCTTGATTCCTTGAATGCACTCACAAAGATGGATTGATTTTTCTAGCAAGTTTCCATGAAATTTTTCAATAGAATTTCCTTTAAAACCAACGATATTAAAGTAAATTATTCAAAGAGTGTGAAGTTAACCCTTTATTGTGTTTGACTTTTACCCGTCGATGAATTTTTAAAATTTGATTCAAAGAGAAGAGTAATTCACGTAGGTCGAGCGATAGGACTCACGAATTCTATTTAATTAATTTGGGTTATTTCACAATTTTTTAATTAAAAATAATATGTAATACACTTGCGGCACGTTTCAAAGTGAAAGACACTCTCAGTATCACCCTGGGGTTCTTACCCCAATCTTAATTCTGAATTCTGAACGGTGGTCTTCTTAGATTGAAACGTTGCTTGAAATGGCTTTAACCATGTTTGGTAACCAGATTTGATTAGTCAGGTACTTCGCCACCTTCCTCTCCCCTATCTCCTTTCTCTCTCCTCATCACCTTATCATTTGAATTATCACCGAGATCTGAATTTCCTGCTTCATTTAAATTCGGACCTCTTCAACACCCGCAGAAACAAAATCCTTCCAACATCCCCTTCCTTAACTGTATCACGACGTTGTCCAACCTGGTGACGATACATTTCCCCTAAATGTATAGTTACAAATTCTCTGTAGCTTAAAATGGAAATGCACAAAAATGACTTTTGCAATTGCATTAAGAATCTCTTCAAATTATTGATAATTCCGGTTAAAAACGAGATTGCAGCCCGAACAAAAAATTAACAGGTGTCCTGATAAACTTTTAGTAAATTACGAATATATTACCATGATGTGATAATTTATCGTGAGGACAAAAATTGTTTTCTCTCCTAGCGTTTAGTAACTTTACCTATTTAAAGGTACCTACTTAAAACTCAAGATAAAAATTTCTTAACCTAGAAAAATACAGTCATAATATTTTCACAAGAAGGTAGGAGTATTGAGTTTTTCTAGAGTGGAAACGTATTCATATTCTTTCATTTCACGAGTTTGACGCCATTTTTACATAAATAATATTATATGAAAGCGGATCTTATATATAAGAATATTTAAACAAGAAACAATAACACTCCTTCAAACATTTTTCGGAACGAATTTAAATAAAATAAAAATAAGGGTGGAGACGATAAATAATTAAACTAACCACCACGTCGTTTCTCCAAAGTGGTCGGCAGAGAGGACGGACAGCCAAATAACTCGGTCTTAGCACACACTCCTTGCCTCATTCACATGCATACATCGTTTCGTACATAGTCTTCTAATATTCTGATTCTTGACATGGCCCGAGTTAAGTATCTGATTCACTTAATCGTGCCATGTCTTCCTCAGGGGTCTCCAGCTTCTTATATCGAGCGTCCCTTTCTCAGTCTTACTCAAAGTCAATACGCTTACATCAGCCTTGCATTCTTTGCAGAACTCAACATTTTTTAAACGATCATAAATGCTTTTACCACATTTACGTCTCAGGGATCTCATTTCTACAGCATTCAATCTATAATGCTACGTATAAACAGGACAAAATTTCCGCGAGCGGAGCCACGAATTATGAGAAAGGAACGAAGCACCCGCAAACAGCGGGAAACGTCGCTTGCTTTTGCTTTGTTCCTTTCCCTTAAATCGTGACTCGGCTCGCGGAAATTGTATCCTGTTTATACGTATCTTTACGCCCTAGTAAATAACGCTTTGTTTAAAATGGAAAAAGAGCATTCCCTTGAAAAACTCTATTTTTCAAGATTATCAATGGCAGAAATTTTAACAAAAGAAGTACACATTTCAAATATTGTATTTTTTTTCCATACCTAAAAAGTACCTACTGAAGGAATTTTTGCAAAAGAAATCAGGTAAAAAAATTTAAGTAGAAAATTCAACGATTATCGCGTCATCACAATCAGTTTCAATTGTGAAAATGTACTTAAATTCAAAGCAAGTCCGAGAGTTCATTTAGAGTTCATTGAGTTACAGACAGCCAACCGAAATTAGTATGTTTGATTGTTTACATGAAAAGCAAATAAAATAAAAGCTTATATATTTGCGGCACGCTCAATAGTGGTAGATACTCTCAGTAGTGAAATACTATCGAAGTGGCTTTAGCCGTGTTTGAGCCAAGTATTTCCCAATTTCTCTCTCTCTCTCTCTCTCTCTCTCTCTCTCTCTCTCTCTCTCTTCTCCATATCCTTCACTTCCTTTCTCCATAAAGTATTCAAATAAAGATATACATAATATCTACAGCGAGCGGTTTACATTGCTCTAGAGTTAATGGTATAATCCCTTAATCTCTCAGACTTACCTATTTTACAATTTATTTATATTTTTTAAAATACTTTGCTAGACTCCAATTTAAGAAGTCGTTAAGTAAGCTTCGTAAGTTATGGATGGCAATCTCAATTATGGATACGAGAATAAATTGTTTGTGAAAACGCACCAAAAACAAACAAACAGTGAGTTCTGGCGTCGAGAAATTTTGTTCAGTTTTTTATGTCAGGAATTGCATTGCTGCAATATTTTTGAGTTCGTATCGTCATTTCCATCATGAGCTTTGGGGCTTTAAAACTGTATAAGAAAAGGAACCAAATAAAATAGTAGCTCAACACGCTTGCGTTGACCTGTTGAAGTGCCGTCCAGAAATCTGTGCAATTTTCATGACACCAGAGGAGTCGAAAAGTTTTTACTGCGACGAATAAAGAGATTTTCTGCTGAATAGTACAGTTTTATTGAGTATAAAAATGGTTGATTGTTCCCAAAGAATAAAAAATTATAATCATTGAAATAAACATTCTTCTACTGATTTCTATTCTTTGGATTTTTTCTTTGAAGTAAGTAAGCAAAATAGAATAAATATATTACCTGCGAGATATTTTACATAAAACGTACTAAAAATACAATTTTCACAGACTCCGAGAAGAAATTCCTCTCCGCCCGCGCTTCAAATACGAAAAGAGGCAATTTATGCATATTATTGGGAAATGCATTTTCGATTCAATTTTGTGTGAACCAATTTACCCGTTACGGAAGTTTGCCTCCACTCCCCCTGGGAATACCGGATCGATGTAAGCTCTGGAGATTGTGAGTCAATACGTCTTTCAACAATTCAGACTCTACTCGGTGATCGAAAAAATTTCAAGAGTAGTCCTTTGTGGGGGAAGCAGACGAGTTCTGAGAATTTTTTATGCTCGATTTTCTGGTAATGTAAGCTTGTGAGCAAAGCGTGTGTAATGTACATTGTGTTGAAGAGGTTGCTAGACTGATTTTATTTAAAAATCTATACCATCAGCCGTTTTTCTTTAATTTGAAAGAACACACGGCAGCTGCTAGGAGTTATTGGGGCTATGATTTTCCTAAATGTGGTAAAGAATTTTGTGAGACTAAAGAAAAAAGTTAGAAAGTACCTGGAGAGAAGATAGTTAGATAGTACCTGACTAATCAGATTTAGTCACTTAAGATTAACTAGAGTCATTTTTAGCAAAATTTCTTTTTTGTGTTCTAATCAGTGGCCAGCTCTCCGCTACCTACCGAATAAAAAAATATATACGGACGGCATATATAAGCGGACGCACAGCCTTGAACGAGCAGAGATCCTAAGCCCGTCGTAGGCTCAAGGCCGGATACTGGTAGCGCGATGTGTCGTCTCTTCCAGCGAGGTCTTAAAGAAGTTCTAGGCTCAATACCTGATAACTGTTAGCGAGGTGTATTGTCCCTTTCAGTAAGGTTGATGAGTGCCTAGAGGAATTCTTTATCTTTATCTTATAGAGAGAGATAGCGCACTGTATCGCCTGTTCCGTGAAGTTTTTAATATTTGATATAACTGTTAGATACTATTACTCAGTTACTTCAACCATTGTTATAAATTGGCGCCCAACGTGAGGCTACGATAAAAAAATTTTATGCATTATTTTTAAAATACAGATAATATTTTAGTAAAAATTAAAATTTCTTCATAAATTAAAGTCACTTAAAGATTTAATTTTAAATAGGTAAGCATTTCTAAATAAAATAAAATAATTACTCTAATCAGAAATCTAGATACCTACCAACACTTAACGGAAAACATAGTTTTGGTAATGATAAATAGAACAGTATCATATCTAGGGATGGTCCGATGATCTGTAGGGAACCCGCTTATGTAAGTTACGCTGGTGTAAACTGTGCACCCTAAAGTTAATGTTTGAAATACATTTTTTTAAATAAAAAATTTCGACTATGTTCTAAATATCACTTAAGAAATCAATAACATTTCAGAAGATCGTGTGAATTTCAAAATCCCTGTACATTTTTTCTTGTGCTTCTCTCCAACTAAAATAGAACAGAATATCATTATTTACGTCATATTTATTGGAGAAAACACAGATACAGACTGCAGACAGCAGATAAATAAATACAAAACCTCCCCAGATATTTTTTTACGTGGATTAAAAAAATTATAATACTAAGAAAATTTGCTTGTACGGAAAAAAGAGAGAAAGTACACGGAGAGAAATGAGTGTTGCTAAGTTACTAAGAATCTCTTTAAAAATCATTCGTAATCCGGTTAAAAACTAGATTGCAGGCCCTTAACGAATGAATTGATAGGTTTCCTGATAAACTTTTAGTGAAATACGAATGTATATCACGATGTCGGAACACGTGCTCGTAAAAATCCTAATATTTTTACATTTCGTCACTATATATTATATATTATCAAGGAAAATGCGGGTTCGTAAACACATGTTCCGATATATAAGGAATTTACAAAAATTTTATCTGGAAATGGCTTGCTATCCTATTTTTAACCGGACTACCAATAATTTGAAGATTTCCTTAATCAGTTAGCAATACCAATTTTTCTCCGTGTGCACAATTGTTTTTTGATATTTGAAAAAATATTAAAATTAACAGACCAAAACGCCCTGTCATTATTCTGCCTATTCAGATATGGTCACCAAACACGGCCAAAACTATTTCAAGCAACGTTTCAATTGTAAAATATTTATTTAAGTTAATTTTAGTTTATCAATTTGTATTATGTTACAATTTACTCATGAAAAAAAATAGTATATTTGCGGCACATTCCAGGCTGGATGATACTCTCAATATCGCCAAGGTGTAAGACCACCATTCTGAATAGAATCGTTTCTTGAAATAGCTTTGGCCAAGTCTGGTGACCAGAACTAAATGGTCAGGTACTTCCACCACCTTCCTCTACCCCATCTCCTTCGCCACCGACTACCTTAAGCCTTACGACATACCCCAATCGGGGTATGTCGTAATATGCCATAGTCTCACTGGCTCCAGACGGTTGGGAAAAGTTGGGACTCTTTTGAAAAAAACTAATAATGATAAAAATAGTAATTATTCGACATCTCATAGTGACTAATACTAATAAATGTTTACAAATACTTTTTGTAAAATAGAGGGAAAAATTTTATTCTACGTATTTCTCATGCGTACATTTTATTGCCAACCTACTAAATTGTTGATTTATTTTATTCAGGTTATGTCCGAGAATACAAAAGAAACTCAAAATTATTATCATTTGAAAAACATGACTTGAAAATTAAAAAAGAATTACGTTACGCTAAAAAGAACGTAAGATTTTTTCTTTTTACGAGATAGAATACCAAAAAAACATTAATCCTTTACAGGCTGATGAAAACGACCAACTCTCTTAAAAGATTTATTTATTAACTGTTTTAAATATTCCAGTTTTCTGGAAATGTTACAATCTTGTTAAACTGGAGCGCTGTATTCCAATGTAATTATTGCATTAAATTGAAAGCATACATTTAGATTATATATTTAAAAAAAAGTTTTGAAATAGTTGTCCTTCGTTAGCTACAATAATTACATTTGGTTCCTACCATAGAATAAAGAAGAAAACTAAGGACGGGTTGTTTCGGAGTATTTGAACAATTCATCAAATTTCAACGTTCATTTCTGGGATCTGTGAAAGTCCAATTCAAGTTCTGTTATTATATCATTATAGGCTAATTGCTTGACAAAACTGAAATGAAAACAGAACTTGAAAAAATCTTTCACAGAACTTGAAAATGAACGTTGAAATTTGATGAATTGTTCAAATACTCCGAAACAACCCGTCCTAAGGACTGGTTGATTCGCAGAATTTGAACAATTCGTCAAATTTAAGTTGATTTACAAGTTCTGTGAAGGTTCTATTCAAGTTCTAACACTATTTCAGTTTTGTGGAACAGCTGGCCAATAATACAACTTGAAGAACCCTACAGAGAACTTAATAATATATATTTATATAATTTTATGACTTGTTAAAATTCTAAAATTCTTAAATTTCTAAAAGTTATCGTAAAAGTACTTACCTTTACAAATCAGATTAGAATAAAATAACCTACAATGATCGCATTTTGGTTCTAGACCATATAGAACGCGGTCTGTCTCTCTTACACTTGCCTAAAATTGTATATCGCCATCCTATTTGAATTTCGTTATCATGGTGAAACACAGTGGAATGAAAATATAGGCTTGGGCTTATATGTAGTTGGGTCACGAAACACGCCCCAATGTACTTCTTGTATTATTCTTTATTCTATGGTTCCTACTACGTTATTCTACGACACAACCCGACTACATACATATTATATCATTTGCGTAACGAGCGCTTAAAAAGACATTGTATTTCAATTAAAACACTGGTTTGTAAAATTCCTCCACAAAAAGGTGAATTCTTAATGCCTGACAACGAGATAAAAAAAGTTTTTACTAATTTATATACTACCTGGTGAATGTCTAGTGAATAGATTAAATGAAAACCATCTTGAAGATTCCTCGACTAATAAACAGTTCATAATTTAATTAAACTGCAGTTTTAAGTATGTTTTTCTTTCAGCATAATAAGTTATTATATTTTCGATAAGACTGCAAACTCTCGCTCTCTTTGTAGAAAGGTTTTGTTTAATAAAGTAATTTGTGCAAGTTTGCATGCTACAGTAAGGTAAAACTAGTTTCATGCTTTCTTTTCAGACAGTTTCGGTTTCTTTGCAACTTGCAAGTTATCAACTACAAAAGCTTCTTGAAACCAAGCGCGTAGTTGTGTATGTGTTATTTAAGTCTGTGCTTTTAATTAGCGTAAACAATATGTTGCGTTAACTTATAGAAGATATTCTGATTTTTAATTAACTAAACTTTACTTCAGAAAATGTATAATATGACAATTGAAAATTTTAATTGTTTGAGGTTGTTGTAATCCACACAAACAAACTACCTATTTTTGTCTTCAGCGATTGAATTTTCTCTAATGATGGATACTTTGAAGGGTCAAAAGATCATATTCTAGCCTTGGTTAGTTTCATGATGATTTTTGAGGCTACCATATTATAGCGAGGCCGCAAACAAATAATGAAACTGACTGCATTCCTTCAAGTCAGGAGCAGATTTTTGATGCAATAGCGTATCTAACGGGACGTGTTGGAACTCTTCAAATCAATATACAATCTTCCTAACCTATTCCGTTCATCTGCACTCTCCACTAAGGTGTCGCAAACCTGTCAAAATGGTTTAAACCCTACGTAAAAGCCACATCTTGTACATTTTGTATTCTTGTTTTTAATATATTTTTACAAAGCGGGGCCCATCACAATCGAAGCCAAGCCATGTCATTGACAGCATGCAAAATTAGGACTTTAACTGCAAGATGAACAATTCTGCAAAAAACACTAATTTCAAGTATATCTCTAAAAACGATTGCTACCATTTCATTGCTAATTTCCTAACATTCGAGTCCATTTTTCCAGCGTGTCCCGCTACTACGAATTCAGCAAGGATCAGGACTACATCTGCACCACTGCCGAGGACTCTGGGATGCACCTGTGCGGCGACTTCCCCCCCTACCGCTACGGGTCGCTTCCCTGCAACGGGACTCCAGATCCGTTCAGCTTCAACGCGCCCACTGCTACTTCCTGCGTCAACTGGAATCAGTACTACACCAACTGCACGCAGCGAGGACCGAATCCATTTCAAGGCACCATATCGTTTGACAATATTGGGCTGGCGTGGGTGGCTATCTTCCTGGTAAGAACCTCTTAAATAGTTTTCTTTACGCGCAACTGGGCAATTACACTTAGAAAATGCTATGAACTATTTGTAAATCTAGAAACTACTCGAGCTTCAAGCTAGTTTGATAATCGCTAGAATTCAAAAATCTTGTAACTGATATAAAACAAGGAACCATTAAAAATATTTGCATAAGTGTGTATTTCTTCAGATTTATTTTTTATTTTTTATTATTGATACATTATTTTACAGTATTTCATATTTTAATTCAGTAATGTTGGCCTCACTGGGTTGTTTACCCGTGCTAAGGCCCCCATTTTATAATATAAGAATTTATACATTTAAACAAAAAACAACATTAAAATAAAGATAAATTTAAACTAAAAATAAAGATAAGAAATTAAAATCTAATTATCACACTAAAAGAAAAATATTAAAAGAGAATGGAAATCGGCATTTATAATGATTTATGTGTTTGTGCGTGTTGCGTGTTTTATATATATTTTTTTGTGTTGCGTGAATATGTTTTATTCTTTTTTGTTATAGAATTTTGGAAATATTGTCTTTTTTGTTCTTTAATCCATTTTTTTTTATTTTGTGTTTGAATTTATTTTTATTTTCCTCAATTTTTGTTTCAAGTAAAGACTGTTGAATGCTTTAATAGCGTGGTATTTATGGTATCTTTGTCCAAAGGTAGTGTTTACCGTCGGAGTTTTTATGTTTTTTTTTATACGCTTTATTAGTGATATTTTGTGTTTGTTGGGGTTACAAATGAATATGGAGTAATGATAGTAGATATAATGGAGTAATCGTGCATTTCAAATTTTCACGGCCAAAAGTAATAGTGATTTATTTTTGGAGTATTATGCCGTGTTATGTTATGGCTGCGAAAACCTTAAATCACATCTCCATCAACAAGTAAAAAACAGTCCTAATGACCTTTTCCTAATCTATTATATTCTAATCTATTCTACAAAACTATTCAAACATCTGCTCTAATCTTACTAAAACGGTTAAACCAAATTTCTACAGAGCTAAAATAGACTAATCCCATAATAACCCAAAACTTATCTGGCAAATATTTAAAAAAAAATCGCCTACACTAACCAAAAAAAAAACAAATAAATTGGAAGTAATCGACACTGATAACGGAATACTCTTGCTCAAAAAAAATATACATCAACTATGAAACTACACAAAAATTTTTTTTGCAAACATAACCATACCTCAAAACTTTAACCCAGACATTAAAAAACACTCAAATTCTCAAAGGAAAAAATTTGCACTAAAACCAACCACTAAACACTAATTGTATCTAAATTCATACCAACATCTTCTTCTAGTGGTAGCAGTGGTAGTGATGAAATCACAAAGAAAACAATAAAATACTCACAAGTCGAACTTATTGAACCGATATTCTTCCTAATAAACCAATATATTATAATAATAAATAATAATAACATAACATTTATATAGCGCAGTTTTGTGTTGTTTCACTACAAGTGCGCTTAACTATAATAAACTTAAAATAAAATTTCCTATTGTGTTCCTTTAAAAAAAAAATAATTACATAATATGAAATAAAGAATAAACGGTTTACACAAAAGCAGAGAATAAAATTTAACAATAACAGTGCTATTTTAGTAGAGGATAACAATAAAAGACAGTGACAGTGCACGAAAAATAAGAACTTTAAAATTAAAATATTATATAAAACAGGAAAACATTAAAATATTATATAATAGGTGGACATTAAACATAAAAGTACAATAAGGAGGAAACCGAAACCAAACAATTACCGGAAAACTTCAAAACCTGGCTTTTTATAGTATATTAAAAAAGAAGCTTAGATTCATGAGAATATAAATGATTTTAAATTATTAAATATGATTTTTTGAATAATTTTGTTTTTAAAACCCGTTTAAATTCAGCCAAATTTTGTATATTGGTAAGGGCTGGGGGAAGTTTATTCCAAATGAGTGGGCCAGCTACACGAAAAGAGCGATCATAGTAAACAGCTCGATTTGACCGAGAAAGTTCGATTAAACGATTGGTAACATCTAGATCTGCTGACCTCAGAGTAAGCTGTCTATCGCTTAGGTTTTGTCGGACACATAATTCCGATATATAGGCTGGCGCCATTCCCTGCAATGCTTTGAAGGTCATTAGGCAGATCTTGAACTCTATTCTTTCAGGGCATCGAAGCCAATGAAGACGATCCCTTAGAAGCGGGGTTATACGACAATGCTTAGATTCACCAAAAATCATTCTCGCCGCAGCATTGAAAACGGACTGGATTCTGTTGAATTGTTTTTTAGGTAGGCCAGCATATGCACTATTACAATAGTCCATACGTGAGACAACGAACGAATTAATGAGTGATTTTGCTCCATCAAAGGGAAGGCATCTCCTAATTGATTTTATCTGCCTTAGATGGAAAAAGCCAGCACTTACAGTTTTTGAAATTTGCGATTCAAGAGAAAGACAATTGTCTAAAGTGAAACCTAGAAATTTTATTTCCGTAGAAGGGATTATATTTGTATTCTGAATACGGATTGGACTGGAGTCGATGAGGGCTTGTCTTCCAGGAGAAGCTATCCAAATAAATTCCGTCTTTGTAGGATTAAGTTTGAGTTTATTAACAGACATCCAACTTGAAACCGTGTCAATGAAACTAACCACCTCGTTTTTAAGGACGTCTTTTTCATCCGGGGAGCAAAACTTGAAAATCAAACGATCATCCGCGTAGCCTTGTGATTCAAAGCCAGCTGAGTGAATGAGTCGTTCGAGACGATTAGTATATAGAATGAAGAGAATGGGACCCAGTACAGAACCCTGGGGAACTCCAAATTCGATGGGAGTTTCAGGTGATGTATATTTATTGAAAGTTACTGAAGCTACTCGTCCAGACAGGTACGATGACATCCATTGGAGTACATCACCTCGAACGCCAAATTCGGTTTCAAGCACATTTAATAAAATACTATGATCTACAGTGTCAAATGCCGCACTCATATCAAGAACAGATACCAAACCCAACTTACCTGCTTCCATCCCGATGATCAAATCTGAAATTACCCGCAAAAGGACAGTTTCCGTTGAATGAAACTGTCGATAAGCAGATTGATTTTTGGCAAATAGACCGGCCGAGTTCAAGTACCCCACCAATTGTTTGGCAACGATTTTCTCAAGCAGTTTTGACAGAAATGGTAGGTTAGATATTGGCCTGTAATTATCCGTATTGTCTGTATCAAGATTTTGTTTTTTTAGAATCGGAGTTATAATTGATTTTTTGAGTGTTCCCGGTACAAGCGAATTTACTAGTGACTTCTGGATAATTGCGGTAATTATAGGCGTTATATCCGGAAGACATTTCTTTAAGAGCCAGGTAGGTATGGGGTCTTGTGTGCATTGTTTATTAGGACAAGACATCACAGCACGCGTGACATCTTCTTCCGTTACAGCTGCGAAAGTAGTGAAGTCACCAGAGAGCGGACTTGGTGCTGCGACAGGAGGCGATCCTACTACACTGAGGGCCCGAATGTTTTCAACCTTATTTCTGAAGTGTGTTGCGAGGCTGTTTGCTTCAAGGGAGGAATCAACCTTGATGTTGCTCTCTCCAGACAGAGTCTTTATGTTTTGCCAGAGCTTTCGAGGGTCCTTTTCTGACTCAATTTGGTCACACCAAAAGTTTGATTTTTTCTTCGTCACTTCTTCCTTATACACTCTTTGCTTTGCAATCCAAAGCTGCCGATTGCTGAGAGTTGGGTTCCGTCTGTAAGCCCTCTCCAATTTACGCATTTCCCTTTTCCTTTGAAGACATTCTGCATCGAACCATTTACTGCAATTTCTAATGCGGCAGATCTTTTCTGTGAAAGGAGCATTTTTATCAATTAATGCCAGTAGCGTAGAATTATAGAGAGTAACTAACTCTTCTACCTGCATTTCGCAATACTTTTCCTTATCACAGAGAAGCGAGGTTTTTAATTCGATGCAAAATGTCTCGAAGTCGAATTCTCTCCAATTTCTGGAGATAATAGATTTAAACTCCAGTTTTGGAGGATCGAAGGCAAACACGGATGTGACGAGACGATGATCCGATAGTCCAATGTCCGTAACATCTACGATTTTCGGAGGAAAACCGACCCGGGAAATTATTGCGTCAAGTGTGCCTCCTGCATCATGAGTAGGTGAGTTAACCCACTGGTCGCAGCCGAAGTCACGCAGAATTTTATTAAATTTTTTAGTCATGGGATTGGCTTTCTTTTCCAAGTGAATATTTATATCTCCCAGAATAACAACGTCGCAATTGTAATTGGAGGTACACTCCAGGAGAGATCTAAATTCATTGAAAAAAATTGCAGTCGGTGGGCATGACCCGGGACGATAGATGGAAATTATCACGAGGGATGCACCATTAGCTGAAGCCTTGCAGCCGACAAACTCAAAAGTGGTATACACCTGACGTATTCCTATACTGTCTAAGCGAATACCATTTTGCGCTACAATTGCAACCCCCCCGTGATTTGTAAAATTAACGTTGCTTGTGTCCGTTTTGATCGGTCTTGCAGCTTCATACACCGAGAAACCGCTTGACCGAAGTGTTTTGATGGAGTATGAGTCTGCATTCTCATGCCAAGTCTCCGATAGCGCCAAAATATGAATATCTTTGCCCCTTATCAGATCCACAATATCTTCGTGTTTATTAGCAATGGATCTCGCATTCCAAGCCGCAACATTCAGAGACTTAGGTGGACGCAAATTTCTGGTTTGAGCTAACCGCAGATTTTTCACTAATTATGGAAAGCAGAATTCCTTTACAATTCAAAATAGGGACTATCACACAAATTTTCAATAAGGTAATCATAAAGATATCAATAATTATAGACCAATTATAATTCTAAACACTTTATCTAAAATCATAGAAACTGGAATCAACAATCAAAAATCTACTCATCAATTACCTAGAATCAAACGATACGGTACTAAGACAACGCGCTTAATCTTACTGAACTAGGTCCATTGGACATACTTTAGCAGCCCATTCATATATATATTCTTTGAATCCTTTTCATAAGAGGTGCTGCATTTTTTTGTGGGATTAGTATCCTATTCGAATTTAATGTTTCAAAGATCCAATCATGTCTGTTTACGTTCACAAAAGATCTAAATGACAATCTTGTACATTCTTTAAGGAACCTTATTTTCCTTCCCCGACATTTACCACCCGCAATAATTTTAGGAAAATAATATCTGCTTCCCAACTTCCCACCAAGAATCCATCTATCATCATTAAGCAAATTTACTGGCGTATGAGATACGTCTGCCATATGAAGGTACTATGTAGCCACAATTCTCGAGGCATTAGATGGAAATATACTATACAAGTATAGAAATTCTGTCTCTGATCTCACACACGTAGGTACTTAAGGGGAACACCTGCGCGTTTTTTTGTGAGTTAATTATAATTATTAAAAAAAACTGTCTTTCCCAACCTACTAGTAAAATACAATTAAATATATATATTAAAAAATAAAACATCGTAAAAAGGGCGTAATTTGTGTCGGAATTTAAAATTTATGTACGACAAATTTGTGTTTGGAAAATCGGTCGTACGAAAATTAAATTTAAACCCAAAAAAATATATTTTTTTTATAATTCAATTTTTTTCATTTTATATTTTATTATGTTTGACTATTCAAAATGGGTTCTTCTTTAATGTATCAGCCGGTGTATACCAGAACATCCTTCGGACAAAGGAGTTTTTCATATAAAGCTCCGTTGCTATATAATATGCTTGGAGAAAATATAAAAACTATAGGTACGTTAAATTCATTCAAGAAAATGGTCAAAATCTCCGTACTAGCTGAGAATGATGATTTTGGATCACCCATGTTGTCGCTTATATCATAATTCCTTGTGGAAGCTCTGTTTCGATACAATCCTTATTTACTTACTGCGCATGTACTTTCCTTCTAAAATAATTTTTGGTTATTTATTATTATGTTACTTATTATTATTATTATCTACTTAATTATCGTATTAATATTTACTTTAATTATTGTCTAGCTAAATTATTTACTTACTTACTTTTTATTATAATATTATCTACTTACCTATCGGTTATTATTTACCTTTTTTTATTTAGTTATTTTTATTTTTTCTTATAATCTATTATTCATACTATCCATGTTGTAATTGTTAGTATGGTTACCCTATGCTTATGTCTGATAAGCCAGCACAGGTACCTTGTACTTTAGTTAACAGAAGAATATTATTGTTGCCAACTTACTTAATAATGCTTCTTTTGTTGACTTTTTTGTTTTTATTTTTTTCATACATTTGTTACTAAAATTTTGTTTTTTTTTGTCTACCGGTCTCGAAACGTCCGTGTCATAAACTTTTCTTTTTTGGTTTAAATTTAATTTAATGTTGTTATTATTTTAAATTTACATATATGTATTTTTTAAATGATATTATTGTAAAGCTGCACATCTTGATACAGGAATGCCCTAGTGAGATGTGCAGAGTATGTTTTTTATGTAAAAACTGTTTTTTGAATGAAATAAAATAAATAAATAAATTCAAACATAATAAAATATAAAAAGATAATTTTTAGTAACTATTATTAAGTCTCAAATAACTTCCAAGGTTAAGTGTTTTGGCCTCAAATCCAAATTTAAGTTTTGTATGAAAAGGTTGCGCTACCGTTCCTCTTAATTTCTCACTTATACTTTGTTAACATGTGTTACACACGTATAACTTTCACACTACTATTATTTGAAGTTGCGCACATTGTGAATTCCTAGAGCTGTCTCAATTTCAATTCGAAACAATGAATCATGGTTAGCGTCAGGAATATTCGAACGTGTCTGAAGACACTGTAGAAATGTGTAAGACTATTTGTATTGCAATGTACGTATAATTGGATTTTTGGCTGGGTTAATTTTGTTTTTAACTCCACACAGGAGATCTTTAGGGATGATGTATAGAAGGTTTTTTAGGGAAAGGGAGAAGTTGACATTTTGTCACATGAGAACGGGTCGTTTCTTAATAATAGTTTCTCAATTTGGGTATCTATAAGACCTATGTTCACTCCTTCCTCTCTTCAAAAAGATCTTCCATACCGCATCGCCAAGATGAAATAGGCCTTGAGGAAAACTATTATTACAAGAGCGAGTCGTAAATGCTCATTTTCTAATGTAAAATTTTTACGTGTACAAAATTAGGTTACGCGTTTGACACGTCTCTCGGATGTGCAGTTCTTGAGACGACCTATAATTTAAACGAATGTTTAACTTATTTTGAGCAATTTATTCCTGATTTACTGACTGTGAGACCCAATGGATCATATTTGCTACAGAAATCAGATATGACAGGCGGTCAAAAAACCATATTTGATACAGCAGCGTCCACCAGGTTAAAAGTTCTGGTGACCTAGTAATCCCTATGAAAAATTATTATAATGCTTCATATTGAGTACATTGTAATGCGTTGGGGTGCTATTCCCGTCTCATTCGCTTCACGGCTTGCTCGCTGACTGCACTGAGCGCGGGAAAATAGGGGATGGTTTTGCAAGGGGATAAAGCGTGTTAAAAAACCTACACATCATTTTTGCTATAGGTATGTTTGTGGCAATAGAAAATATTTCTTAACTAAACATGAAACAGAACAAGACAAAGAAAATAAAAAATAAGGTAACGGTCGCAACTACGGATCGACCCCAGGATCTGTCTCACCGGTACAGCGCTCTAATCGCTAAGCTATTGACACCCAGTTGAACTGAATGGATAATCATGATTTAATGGCTTAATGGTTGGGGCGATGTCCCGGTAAGATAGGGAACCTTGGTTCGATAAAAAGTTGCGACCACAGGCAACCTTTTGATTTATGGTGTCTTCGACAATAATGACGTAAAATAATTAGGTCCCTTTGGCCGAGTGGTTTGAGACAGAGATCCTGGGTTCGATTTCCAGTTGAGGGCGTTACCTTTTTATTATTCTACGTCTTGTTCTGTTGTGAAAACATGAAAAATTTTCGTTTAGTTTTATTAGTATTATCTTGTTCAGCAAAAAAATAATATTGAAAATTCAAAAGTAAAATGAAGATTTTTTTGTTTTTTGAAACACTGAAGGTCTTCAAGACGAGTGCTACGAGAAAATTGCAATTTTTTGCATAAAATTGAAACTTTTCCGCGAGCTTCGAAGCATTGACGTATTTTCAATAAATTGCAATAACTAATTGGCATACTACAATTACAATAGTATCACTAAATTGCAATATCTCTATTACAATAGTATCCCTACAAAAATTCACCCAATTTAACTGTTTTATGAAAAAAAAAATTAAAATCGTAGATTCTGTAAAACTTTCTCTTTTAAACCTTAATATTATTATAATAATAATAATAATTTTATTCCAGAATGTGGGGAGGTTAGTGGAACCCCACACGTCCTATATAGATGTACATTTTTTTTGTATAATAGATATAATAAATTAACAAATAAGGACCACTATGCAGGGTGTGATCTTGAGTATTATGGTGTAGTCTTGAGTATTATGGTTTCTAAAACATTCCCAATGATATTTTAATGCATTAGCATTAATTAATCAAACGGTCTGAATTATCTTAGTAACAATGGTGATGATAAGTTGGCGTGATAATGCGAGTTATTACCTTCAATCATTTAAAGAGAGAGATGAATTTAAATGATTGTTCTTGAACACGGTGATAGAAAATTATAAGAGGCCATTCTGTACTCAAGACACACAAATAAGCCATTATTATTAATTACCTCATAAATCTAAAACAGTTCATTTTCTTCCAAACTTTGCGTGGCCCCAAACAATTTGTTTTTTTAAACAGGCATCTTATTTAGTTACAAAGGCACAAAAGCAACAAAATGGAAACGCTGGGAAAATATAAATTTTAAGGGTAAACGTAACGTACGTTATAATCTACGTCTTAATAGATGGCGTTAATTTGGTTAGTTTATTTAAATACACTTTATGCAAAAAAAAATTCCATTATTTCTTACTTTCACCCTTCAAGGATGTTCTTGGCCATCATTTAAAATTACGGAGAAATGAAAGGTGAATTTAGATATCAATTTTATTTAAATAGGCAAATTTCAAAATTTTAATGAAAATTGGAGTCCAGTTCAGACTTAGAAGAGATGAGATGTTGAATGGAGGAGGCAATTTTAGATAAGGCTTGATAGAAGAGATTTTTTTTTTTTTTTAAGTGAATACCTCACAAGAGTCCCAACTGCTCCCGTCTGGAGCTAGTGAGACTATGGCATCCCCAATTGGGGGATGTTGTGAGGCTGAAGGTAAGTGGGGAAGGGAAAGAGGAAGGTGGGGAAGTACCTGGCTATTCAGATCTAGTCACGAAACACGGCTAAAGCCATTTGGAGCAACTTTTCAATTCTGAATGGTGGTCTTACACCAGGGCGATACTGGTAGTATCTTCCACTCTGGAACGTGCCGCAAATATACTATATATTATTTTAATTAATTAATTGTGAAATAACACAAATTAATCAAATAAAATTTATTTGCGCACGCCGGGTTCGAACCCGCGACCTTCGGAATGGCAGTCCAATGCGTTACCACTGGACTATGCCGGCCGTCAGATGATATTTGTTTAGAGATGGACAGCCAAAAAATATGTGATCTAAAGTTCTCACTTCTAGACCACAGAATGTACAATCTGGGGAGTCAACGACGTGAATTTTAAAAAGGTGGGAAGGAACCGAACAGTGTCCGATCCTCATTCGAATGATTTAAGAAATTTCTTTTTTAGAAAAATGGGGGAATTGCTGAAACCACGGTTTTGATGGGATTGTCCTTTATATTGGAGGCATAGCAGGCTCCCTTGGATTGACTAGCAATGTACCAATACTCCGACCAAACATTGCGGGATCTATCTTTGATGATGGAAAAAATGTCAGATAGGGGAATGTGGTTTACGAGGGTAACAACAGGGTTGGACGCTCCTTGTTTTGCCAAGGCATCCGCAATATCATTACCCATGATACCAACATGTCCAGGAATCCAAATCAAAAATGCTTTAAAATATTAAGATGAATAATTTTTTTGAAACCGTAAATACGCAATATGAATATAAATAAAGAGTTTTGTTCGTATAAAAAACTGAATTCTTTCATGTTTCTGACAAATTATTTGATTTCAAGTGGAATGGTGATATAAGATTTCAGGCAGAGAAAGGGAGATAGAGTGCACAATTTTGATTTGGCTGTCTCGATCTTACAGTCAAAAGTCGCTGTCATTTGATAATATTGGTTTTCTTTCAAATAGATTTGAAACGCACTTCTATTTATTTATTTGTCATTCGTTTGAGACAATTTCATATAAAATCATGAAAAAATAGACTAGACTAGATGGGTTGTTTCATACAATTTGAACAATTCATAAAATTTCAGAGCTATAATTCAAGTTTGGTTATTATTTTAACATTAGCCGGTTATATCAGAGTACTTACTTACTCCTAAGAGTGTAGTGCAAATAGTATTATTTTTTTTATGATTTATCATATGTTTATTTTTCGGCAGGTAATATCACTGGAAGGGTGGACAGACATCATGTACTACGTACAGGACGCTCACAGCTTTTGGGATTGGATCTACTTCGTCCTTCTTATTGTGGTAAGTTGCTTTCAAAATTGTTCAATAATAATAGGGCAATTAGAATTCTAAATAAGCTGTGAAAATCCTTATACGCGCCTGAAAACTTCAGCCGTGGTCGTCGCCACGACTTTTTTAAGATACCACACTCAAGTTGCTCTAGCACAACACATCATGAGACGAAAATCACATATTTTTTACTTTAATTAGCGAGAATGTGAAAAAAGATAGGACGAAATACATATACCATAATAATTGTTGAAGAACAACAAATACACGAAGATATTCACACGAATTCTAGTTTTGAAATTCCATCCACAACCTTTTGAGTTTGAATCCGACACTCCATTGGAACATTGCAACAAATTGCTTGATAAAAGCTTCCTAGAGTGTCAGGATTCTAGAATGTAGGACCCGCTTGGTATGCTGACACGTCCCTCCGAAAGTGTTATTTACATAGTAATTCTCAAGTAGCAGCACTCATCTGTAATGTGATGTCCTCGCCTCACCTGGGAGTCTCTAGCGTGTATGGGAATATCACACTAAGCTAGAAAGTAGCATTTTTCATCTGGATTTTCTTTGAGATGCCTTGGTTATCTGGGTAACTCAGGATTAAAAACTGCTTTGATTTTTAGAAGCTTCCTCTGAAAAGTTTACTACATACAACGTAGATATACTAGGCAATTATATAAACTACATATAACGTAGATATACTAGGCAATCATATAAACTACATACAACGTAGATATACTAGGCAATTATATAAACTACATACAACGTAGATATACTAGGCAATCATATAAACTACATACAACGTAGATATACTAGGCAATTATATAAACTACATACAACGTAGATATACTAGGCAATCATATAAACTACATACAACGTAGATATACTAGGTAATCAAATAAACTATGTACATACAGCGTAGATATACTTGGTAATCGTATAAACTACACACAACGTAGATTTACTAGGCAATCATATAAACTACATACAGCGTAGATATACTAGGTAATCAAATAAACTATGTACATACATCGTAGATATACTTGGTAATCATATAAACTACACACAACGTAGATATACTAGGCAATCATATAAACTACATAAAACGTAGATATACTAGGTAATCAAATAAACTATGTACATACAGCGTAGATATACTTGGTAATCGTATAAACTACACACAACGTAGGTTTACTAGGCAATCATATAAACTTCATACAGCGTAGATATACTGGGTAATCAAATAAACTATGTACATACAGCGTAGATATACTTGGTAATCGTATAAACTACACACAACGTAGATATAATAGGCAATCATATAAACTACATACAACGTAGATATACTAGGTAATCACATAAACTATGTACATACAGCGTAGATATACTTGGTAATCGTATAAACTACACACAACGTAGATTTACTAGGCAATCATATAAACTACATACAACGTAGATATACTAGGCAATTATATAAACTACATACAATTTAGATATACTAGGCAATCATATAAACTACATACAACGTAGATATACTAGGTAATCACATAAACTATGTACATACAGCGTAGATATACTTGGTAATCGTATAAACTACACACAACGTAGATTTAATAGGCAATCATATAAACTACATACAACGTAGATATACTAGGCAATTATATAAACTACATACAACGTAGATATACTAGGCAATCATATAAACTACATACAACGTAGATATACTTGGTAATCATATAAACTACACACAACATAGATATACTAGGCAATCATATAAACTACATACAACGTAGATATACTAGGTAATCAAATAAACTATGTACATACAGCGTAGATATACTTGGTAATCGTATAAACTACACACAACGTAGATTTACTAGGCAATCATATAAACTACATACAGCGTAGATATACTAGGTAATCAAATAAACTATGTACATACAGCGTAGATATACTTGGTAATCGTATAAACTACACACAACGTAGATTTACTAGGCAATCATATAAACTACATACAGCGTAGATATACTAGGTAATCAAATAAACTATGTACATACAGCGTAGATATACTTGGTAATCGTATAAACTACACACAACGTAGATATACTAGGCAATCATATAAACTACATACAATGCAGATATACTAGGTAATCATATAAACTACATACAACGTAGATATACTAGGTAATCAAATAAACTACATACAGCGTAGATATACTAGGTAATCAAATAAACTACATACAGCGTAGATATACTTGGTAATCGTATAAGCTACATACAAAGTAGGCATACTATGCAATTATATAAACTACGTACAATGCAGATATACTAGGTAATCATATTAACTACATACAAAATAGATAAATAATAAAAACTAAAATACAACTTAGATATACGGGGTAATCATATAAACTACATACAACATAGACATACTAGGTAATCATATAAACTAGATACGAGATCTGAATAGCGAGGTACTTCCCCACTTTTTTCCTACCCATTACCTTCCCCTCCCCACTAACTTTAGCCTCACAACATACCCCAATTGGAGATGCAAGTCTCACTGGCTCCAGATGGTTGGGAGCAGTTGGGACTTTTGTGCGGTATTCACACAAAAATTAATAAATAATACTTTTTTTAACCTTTAATTTGAACAGAAATATTTTTTGGCTACTTCATAAAAATGGGCATATGGTTGATAAAATTTCAAATTCTTATTAAAAGAGATACCTGTGTTAGTGATTTTGAGATTATATTTTTTAGTTTAAATTTTATTGGTTTCATTTGAATTCCAACTATTCCATCTATAAGCAAATGCTTCTAATGTAAGAATAGTATAAATCAGAAGATGCAAAATAATTATTTGTAAAACCTGAATTGTATGTACAAAAGTTTTATTCAATAATAAACGACCTACTTACAAAAAACGTAAAAATAAATTTAAATGTTATATTTTCAATCTGATAAATCTGGTGAGAATTATTGAACAAACATAGCTGGTTAATTCGAACAATTTAGAACACGTGTTACATAGTTCTTTAATCAAAGATAGTCCTTCTTTTTGGATACATTCATGGGCGTACTAATAATTATTGTATATTTAAATTAAATTTCATTTATTGGAATAACTTCTGAAAGTTGTATACACCAATTTAATATTTAATCATTTCAAGAAAAAGATAATATCGATAAATCTTAACATGAAACAGGAAAAGCACAGGTAAAAAAGGTAACGATCACAACTGTGGATCAAACCCGGAATCTCATTTTTCCCGGAACAACGCTTTTAACTTTCACATCACTATTTGCAAGTGTGTCACATCTCTACTGTAGCTTAGTTTAGGTTGGATCAAACCCGGAATCTCAGTTTTCCCGGGACGACGCTTTTAACTGTCACATCACTATTTTCAAGTATGTCACATCTCTACTGTAGGTTAGGTTAGGTTGGATCAAACCCGGAATCTCAATTTTCCCGGGACGACGCTTTTAACTGTCACATCACTATTTTCAAGTATGTCACATCTCTACTGTAGGTTAGGTTAGGTTGGATCAAACCCGGAATCTCAATTTTCCCGGGACGACGCTTTTAACTGTCACATCACTATTTTCAATTATGTCACATCTCTACTGTAGGTTAGGTTAGGTTGGATCAAACCCGGAATCTCAATTTTCTCGTGACGACGCTTTTAACTGTCACATCACTATTTTCAAGTATTTCACATCTCTACTGTAGGTAGTAAGTAGCTAAGAGATGATTATTGTTTGTGATCTCTCTAAAAAAGTATAATGTCGTCTGGATTAATAAAGTCTTACCAAAGCAGTTATCAGTGTTCCCATGAATCATCCTAATAAATAATACTAAAAGAAACATAAGCCTCTGAACTGGGAACTGTTTATTTTCGGGTGCTTAGATTAATCTCATATTATAAATCTCCGTCTAAGATTTAGCAATATCATCCTCAAAATAAATAAAAATTATTGTTTTAACTCTACACAGGAGGCTTTGAAGAAAACAACTTGCCACAGGACCTATATCATCTATGGGGATTCTGTATTGAGGGTATTTTTGAGGAGAGGAAAGAGTGAACATGGGTCTATAAGAGATTCATGTTTGTAGGAGGGAGTAAGCAAATCGTTCCACAGTCGAGCTGTTGAACGCGAGAACGAGTCGTAGAAGTGACCCGTTCTCATGTGACAAATGTCAACAATGGCGCACTCTGTCCTACAATATGGAATCGTGGCTTGGGGGGGTGCATATAAATCATCCCTACTCCCACTGGAAACTATCCAAAAAATACTAATAAAAATCATCTTTAAAAAGCCATATTACTACCCAACTATAAATGTTTTTCAAGATTTCCCGGTTCCCGCACTTACAAAAATTTATGACAAAATTGCACTCCTACAAATACATAAAGATTTCTTTAGTAAAAATAATTTACCACAATTGAATATTAGCAAAAGAATAATATCTGTTGGAGGACTAACCGTGCCACTAGCACGAACCACAACAGCACAGCATCACTATATATTCAAGGGTGTAAAATTATTTAATAAATTACCCCTTGATATACGATCGGAAGAAAACTTTGAAAAATATAAAAAAAAAATTAAATTAAAATACTCTTTGTTACGGTGAAATGTAATGTAGGTACATTCCAATGTTTACAAAAACGGTAGAGCGGAGATCTCATCTCAAGATTGTGGGATTAATTTCCTGTCAAGTAAGTTGGGTGATCATAAATAATAAGAGTGAATTCTCAATGGAAAATATATTGAAACCATCAAAAGTTACAACAAAGGAGTACAGATAATAACTATATAACCATAGGAATAAAAATAGGCACATACCAGATGGACTCCTGAATCAAACTAAACTAACTTTACGTGGTCGAGAAACGAAAGACTAACAACGGATGGCGAACGAAAACTTGTTTTCGGTAGCGGGGAACGGACCCGGGATGAATGCCAGGACATCCTTCTCTTAGTGGAAGCGGGAGGACGCATCTCCTTCAATGGACGCCTGCAGGGACATCAGGTCTGCAGCACGTGGTAGTCAACCAGACTCTTCTTACGGAGCCAGGACAGCAATCCGTTCTCTTAGGGGAAGCGGGAGGACGCAACTCCTTCAATGGACGCCTGCAGGGACATCAGGTCTGCAGCACGTGGTAGTCAACCAGACTCTTCTACGGAGCCAGGACAGCAATCCGTTCTCTCGCGACACGGGGATACTCCGCCAAGAACTACTAGCCACAGCTAAGACCAAACCATTGGCGGTTTCAAGTCCGAAACACGAGTACTACGACATGACCACCGGCCAACTTTCAATAAAAGCGGGATTCCATAATCACCACTGAAAATAATAACTAACACGAACTTTACGTGAAAGGATAAACACCCCGCGCCTTTTTTTAAAGAAAATAATAACTTCTATTCACATGATTAACTCAGATTGAAACCCCTTTAAAGGCGAGTGACTGGATCCACCGACCCACCGGCCGAGCAGGCCGGGGAGGAAGTGACCATAAGCAAAACTGTTCTTCCTTCCTTCAAAATATTGCCAAAGTTCGAAAAAAACACCATAGACAAAATAACCCCAATTAAGCAAGAACTACACTTGTCACAAAATATTTATGTGACATCTTGTACCACCTCATAACTTTACTTATTGTTTAGAAATATGTTTTTGCCTTTTAAATTCTTTGAATCATTTATTAACTAACCAAATTTTTTATTACTTTTATTGTTATTTTTTGTTTTATTACTAATATTTTTTGTTTAATTTAAACAAATGTTAAAATATTTTTGTTGTCCTCTCCTAAACACAAGCAGCTGCTTTATTAGGAGAGTGATTGAAATATTTGTGTTTATATTGTTATAAAATTGTAAATCTTGTTTATATGTTTCAATAAAATAAAAAATAAAAATAAAAATAAAAAATGTACATATGTTGGGCGCGCGTTTGGCGTGTTTTGCGATTATGCACCAGTGCCGAAAGGATCAATGACGCTAGTTCCTCGGAGCGATTACCACTGTAATACCGGTAGAACATGACAGCATTCATATCTGACGTCTATGCTTTAACTTACAATTTAAAAAAAAACATTTTTCTGAAAACTCTTTAGACAAGCATGAATGTAATCTTTCTAAAAATCATTTTAAATTAAACTTCTTGCCATAGTTTGAAGTTTTCGGAGTGAGACGAACAAAGTTTTGGGTAAGACCCGAGACCGGCGGTAAATTAGGTTACTGAAAATGTTTCCAAGTTATGCTTTGGTCGAATTAAGGGAATCAAGTGATGCTTAACACACCGTGGCATACGAAATTAAAAAAATAAATCTTTTGTTCTACCAAAGTAAGCACCTGGTTTATGCCAGTGGATATACCTCATTTTCAGTAGATGAAACTACACTATAATAATTATTTCACATAGCTCGCAATTCATATTTTTTTGTTTTAAATGAAAAACTTGAGAATAGAGCAGACTATTTTTTTAACAGAACAGTATGTTGTCAAATTTTAGGTAAATTCAGTATTGCGAGTTGTGATTAAATGACGTTTCCCTTAGTTACTATTATAATAAATTATAATCAAGATTATATTTATCACTAAAAGATTTATGTTAAGTTTTATTAATTTGGAACAAATTTTATTTTATAACTCTTAAAGGTTAAAATTTAATATATCTGTAGCGGTAGCTACTAGAATATTCGAGAACGTCCATACGACATAGAACATACTAGTGAAACATCGTACGTACGGCGCATCTACCTACTCGCGATTTACTGGTTTGTTCTCGAACGCATTTGCACCTATATAAAGCGGCTACTTCAAGGTACTTCAGTTAGTCAGTAATAAGCAACTACAGAGTCCAAAGATATTAGAAGATAATATCTTTGACAGAGTCTTACAAGTGAATATCCTGTACGAGCGCCGCGGCCGCCCGAATTCAGGCGAGCGCGGCCGCTTTGGACAACCCCCGCGCCGCCCCCCGCTCTTATCACACCGTGCCGCCATGGGCCGCGGACCTACTACGCCCGGCGTCGCCCGTCGCCTGAGCGGCTACGGATATTAATTGACTCTGCGGGATTACAACAGCGCCTTGGCCTTGTAATATCACCCCTGGCCTGCGCCCCCCACGGGCCTATGCCCTGCGACATCTTCGCCGGCATACATCTCTATCTACTTTCGGCTCTCTCACTTCACACTAGAACGTCAACCCCAGTCACGAACACCATCAACAAGTCCGGTCTCTACCAACGCGGTGTCGAGCCACCGACTTCATCGCCTCGACAACTCCACCACCATCATCTCCGTTTACATCTGGTATCGATCTTCGGGAATTCACCGTTGACTACATCCACCAACTGCATGAGCATCGGTCCGGAGTCATCTCTCGCTACTACACTGACTCAATAAACATTTTAACCTCACAACCTCTTGCATTTGTCTCCTTACTACATCCCTAAATAGCATTGAAGAAGACATCAACATGTAATTCGTGGTTAAAGTTTTTAATAAGACAGAGATCTTAGGTTCGATTCTCTGTTGAGACCGTTACCTTTTTATTTTTCTGCGTCTCGTTTTTTTCATGTTTCGTTTAGATTTATTAATATTCTTCTTCTTCAATGATTTGTGTTCAATTTTTACACCCTTAAACCGAATTTAAACCTTTCACCGATACTTATTTTTTCAACGATAATCTTACTTTTGAGATGACCGTTTTACCGTTACGTATTTTTTTAAGCTCACACTTACGGAAAACGTATTTTGCTGATTTATTACCACGAATCTGGGTCGGTTGACAAAAATTACCATTTGGCAAAAGCCATGAAATGTAAAATATACATGTTATCATTTTTCGTACACTTAGTCAAAGCTCCACACAAAGACACTTGTTGATACAGTGAAATATTCGAGTTACTAATTTTGACAATCACATATTTTTTTGCCATTTTTTAATCAACTTATTATTTTAACTTAACTTCAGTTCAGTTCAGTTCAGTTTCAGTGCCGGCAACCCGGGCGTTTATTTAAGGTTGGTTCTGTACAGATGTTTTTTTTTCATTACCCTCCTCACAAGACAAAGTCTGTTCTGAGGCTGGTAATTAACAATTTATACATAAACCAAATGTTTAGTAAAAAATAGTAAAATAAAAATAATAAGAAAAATAGTAGTAAAAAAATGAGTAATATAAAAATATAAAAATAAGTATAGTACTATTTGTGTTGAAAAATTATGTATAAAAATATGAAATGAGTATTTCGTATTATAATTAATTGTAAAATTTTGTTAGAATTTGTGTGCAGTATGGTTTGTACGTTTGTTTGTTTTTATGGTTTTTACTTAATTAACTTAGATATTTATTTTGTCTGGAGCCAATGAAACTATGGTGTCCCCAACTGGGGAGAGGTTGAAGGTAGTGGGGTGGGGATGGGCATTTCAGGCAAAGTTTTAATTCTGGATGGTGGTCTTACACCAGAGCGGTATTGAGAGTATCTTCCACTCTGGAACGTGCTGCAAGCAAACTACATGTTATTTTAAATAAATAAATATTGAAATAACACATCAAATGTAATTTAATTGCGTGACCTTCGGATTCCCTTGAAAACCTTACCCCTCAAACACTGACGCCGTGCTTTTAAAGCTATAAAATATACAAAAAACACACTCTTCCCTGTAAAAGCCAAATGTTAGCTTTTACGATAACTAACCTCGGTTATCTGTTAATAATTTGCTCTAAACAATTTATCCATCAATATTAACTATGACTTACTCCTATAAACAGAGTCAAAACTGTATACAAAACACTTATCTTTTCAGGAGAAAAATAAAATATATAAGTATAAATTCCATCCCCCAAGGGCTTAATATCACTTTTTTGATAATAAAATTCTCAACGTAAAATACTTTCCGTGGCAATCTGATACGTCACTTGGGTAGTTTGTTGGCTACGTAATAGATACAGCGAAACGCAGATACGTTCTACGTTGATACTTCAATAGCCGTAAATAAAATCAACGGTTTTCAGGGGACACATCACGCCATTTTTCACGGTATCTAAATCGGTACGAGCTGGATATAAAGTGGTAGACACGTTGTTTTATGGGACAACTAGCACAATAAAGTCAATACTCCTCTGGGGGTAACTTGGGGTTAAGAGATAAACCACTTGAAGGGATTTGCGAACTTACTTAAGGTTAATATGGGAATAAAGTTGAGTTGGTATAAAAAAATATTTTCAGCCAATCGATTACAAAGTTTCTTTCTTGTTATTTATTTTCATCGCCTTTTATCGTAGACGTTTTAAAGGAGATTTAAAAAAATATCCATTAGGGAGGTAAGTTTCTAGACTCAAGGGTTTTAGGCTCAAAACATAGGGCAACTCAAAGAAGGTTTTCCACATATTTTCAAAATAAAACTTTCATTATATTTAAGTTCTTACGTTTCATTATATTTAAATTTATAGGTTGGGCGAAATTATTTTTTTAATCTCCAATTCAAATTTAATTTCTATTTGGAAAATGCCGCGCAGCAGTTCCTATTAATTTAAAATCGTTTCATCCCTTGAAATATCTTTAGCTGTGTATAAATTATGTTTTCTTTCAACCTTTCTCTTGTTCACTCCTTTGTTTAAGAGTTTCCTGTACCTATTAGATTAATAATACTTACAGCTCTGTACAAGTGAACACTGTAATCTACATAACGGTGACTGAATCCAAGCTTATTTCCGCTGTAACTGTGCACGTCGAAGCTATTACGCAAGTCATCTAAAATGGATTAAAACTAATGACACGTATTCAAATTTTAACCTTTGAGGTAATTTCCATTAGATGCATTAAATGCATTAAACTTATGATGATTACGATTCAGCTTCAACCGAAGAGCAGTCTGTAATAACCTCTTAGATTATGGAAGCATGATCTAATCAATCACCAATAATAAAACCTGCAGAATTATCTATTTCCGCGAAAGTAATGTGTATTTTAGAAAATAGAATACCTGATAACAACTGAATTTTAAAAATGTTTCTTGAGTGATTTTAGGTGTTGAATACTGTAATAACATCTGTTCAATACTGCAATGTCTTTAATTTACTAGTAATATTCAGATTCCGTTCGCAAATTGTTTTATGGGAGACTTCGATAATTTATGGACGGTTCGTCTAGATTATAAGGATATTTATTTACGACTAAAAAATAAAAAGTTTCTAACGTCCCTTCTAGCTGAGTATATTAGTAATTTTGGCGGAACAATTTTAACACTGCGCTGTGCTGCATACAATCGGATAGGTTCGGGAATCTTCTTCGGAACCGTTCGGAACCTGGCGTGCGCGCGCATTACTTTCCGTACAACTAATGCCATCTGTGATTAATTTTCAAAACTAACTTTACCCTATTACCGACACGACGAGTATCTAATGTTTATTAAATGTGAAAAAAAACAGTAATGTTTGGAAGCAGTTTTTATCAATATTGTAGTGATGCTGAGATATGAATATTATACGTATGTACTTCTCATTTCCTATTAATTCCACACCATTGCATGCATTTCATTCCATCTAAAATATTGAATAGATTATTTTTAAAGTGATATCCTCAATTTAAGAATAGTTGTTCCGTCACTAATTTGAGCATATTCGTCAACCTATAAATGTCTGAATGCGATTCATAAGGATATCGATTAGTAGAATTGCTGGTGCAAACGGTGCATATGTGGAATGTCTGCCAACTCGTGGTTGCAACTCTTGGTATGCTTATGATCGCATAAAATTTAAATCCCCTATAAAGATACTCCATAGCAGATATAGGCAACATGCGGCCCGCGAGCCCATTTCATACGACTTTTTTTTAAATTAGCGGTTAAAAATATTAGACGGATTATTTTCCGTTTTGTAAAAACTTTTTTATAACGAGAGGTAAGCTTTCAAATAATGTTTCTGAAAATATGTAAATAACAGAAAAGAGTTTTGATATTTGTTAAAATATCAATATTTTGGATTTGCGGGAGTTACGATAAAATATTTTACTTTTTCAAATCTAAATTACAAAATATGAAAGAGCCTATTTTGAATCAAAATTAAAAGTTGTTTTTGTGTTCTTTAATATAGGGTTTTCCAATAAGAGGTGTTATTTTATTATGTATTTAAATTAAAAAAATATTTATTTTATATACATAAACACACACTTGCCACAAACTACACATCACTTCTAATCACTTATCACTTTCTTATCACTTCTTTTATTTTATTATGTATATAAATTAAAAATGACAGCTTCAAAAGTAACATCTACCGAAATAGCGGACTATTCAAAATAACACCTCTTATTGGAAAACCCTATATTTAAGAATGACATTATCGACCGGATTTCTTTGTTTAACCCTGGAGACAGAAAAAATTCTGGCTTTATGTAACTATTTTACTTAAAATTGCGGTTTTAGAATATATAAATAGATTTCCGACACCACCGACTCCAAAGTTTCCTACCTACGTCAAGCTGTATGTACCCTACCCCCTGTGGCCCACTAATAAATTGAAATCGATAAATTGATTCTCCGGTTAAAAGGGTTGCTCGTAAGTACTCTATGGAATTATCCGCTTGTTTAATGTTTGACCCGGAGGAAAGTTAGCTTTAACTGTGGATCTTTTGAACAATTGCATAGCTTAACCAATAGCTCTAATATCTCTATAAATTGATCGTAGTTATCACTGGCTTGAATACGGTTTAAATAAAAATTCGATCGGTAACTTTATCTTTGTGTTTGTGAATACCGCACAAGAGTCCCAACCGCTTCCAGCTGTCCTGAGCAAACGGGGAAATGGCACCCTCAATTGGGACATTCTGTGAGTCTAAAGGGAGTGGGGAGGGGAAGATGTGTGTAAAGTAAACTATACCTCTGGTACCAAATCATTGATTAAAAAGGTTAAAAAAAATTAAATAATACAAAATAAAGAATCTATTGGAGATTTAAGCTATAAATCGCCTAAAATGATATGCAGCTTTGTTACCAGATGTGAATACATTTCTCTATCGATTAAGCTTAATTAATAGTGTCAAATCATCTATAAGTTATAAGAGAATGGCTTAAAATCTCTGACATATAAAAATTTCTGTATTTTATTTACATCAGAAGAAAAAAAAATTCCTCAAATTTTTTTCGGAATAACATAATGAATTAAATCCCAAACTGTAATATTTAATTATTGAAGATGATTTAAGAAGATTTTCAAACAAAAATTTGAAGAAGAAAAATATGAAAAAAATACGGTCGGATTTGGTACTTGAACCAAGGACTTTCGCCTTGCCGGGGCGCTGTTCTACCAACTGAGCTAATGGGACCCTATTTCCTTCGGTCATATTTAACTACCAATATTATCTTCATTTTATCTAAACGCATAATTTATTGGCTGCTATCTTTATATAATAATGTTCTTATATGTATTAGCGATTATATAATACTGTTGTTTGACATAATACTGTTTCGCTCCTGTGAACCACTGTAAACATAAATCATGTATATTGTAAAAGCCTTTTACGGCGTCTAAATAAATAAATAAATATAATAATATTAGCGAGTGCATAAAAACGTTTTCCCGGTAAGACAGAGATCATGGGTTTGATTCCCAGTCGAGACCGTTATCTTGTCTTTATTTTCTGTGTCTTATTCTATTTTATGTTTTTTAATTTAAATTAATAATATGAATATACTACATGGATATTTTTTATAAATAAAACTTATAACCATATTTTTATTATAATATAATTTTGAATAATCACACCTCAAATCTAGTAATTAAACACAACCCAATTCTATCCAACAAGCTTTTTTTACTAATGACAAATTATTAAATAAATAACAAGGTCAGGAAGGATATTCCAAACAAACCAAGGGTGATCATAGGCTCAACATAGGCTACTCGCTTTAGATTGTATTTATTTTTTATTGACACATATCACTTTTTAAATCCTGATTCCGAGTATTTAAAGGTCTGTACCTCAGAAGTCAAAGGTCGGTTGTCCAGTTTTTTGTGAAAATTAGTTATGTATGAGACGTTTTAGTTTTTTCAGTATCTACACAGATGTATAAAGAAGGTTGTCCTACGACAATGAGAAACTAAGTCAGGTCAACATAAAATGTCTGGTATCCCTACGATGCTCAAAGGAAAAATTTTACTATTTCTTCTCTCCTGAACAATTTAAAAAATGTGACAACATACCATTGACTTCTGAGGTACAGAGTTATACAGACACGAACTGTATATTGTTATAAAGGAACCCTTTTTAGAAGGTCTAAGGAACCCTTTGTAATCAAAAGTGGAAGAAAGATTTTCTAAAAAGAAATTAATATTCATCATCGTACAAAGTACATACCTTGCATTGGGATCGGTAATGAAGTAACTTTACACAATTGGTAGAAATCTGTATCTTTTTAAACTTGTAATTGATTTGAAATCTTGGCGCTTAGTGATTAACAGCTAATCCCTTGTATCTGAAAATATTATAATTAATTTCAACGAGGGAGTCTTTAAATTTATCTTTAACTTGTTTATAACTTGTATGTAACTTAACCAACACAAAAGACGGTCACAAAATCAAATATACTTATCGACATGTACTTACACGACTAAATTTGGAATAAACTCCTTACAATACATTGCACAGAAGCAATACAACGCATTACCTAGTAATCTAAAACTTCCGGCAACAAACAAAAAAACATTGGCAAAAGTTCTTAAAAGCTATTTCCTCGGCAGTTTTATTAATGACTGACACAGTCTTTCTTTGGAACTCCAAAATAACTTCTGCGTTTATTTATTTTAATGTATTTATGTTGTCTTGTGTTTAATCTAATGTTTTCTTTCCCGAAATGAGTTTTGTAAACTCACTGAGAATATTACATTATAAATTTGTTTTCATTTTGTAATGTATTCTCTTGTTATAAATAAATGAAATATATAGGAAAGACTTTTTTGTCAATTTTCATAGACATCGTGTAAATTGAGAGATTCTTTAATAACGTATGTATATTTTACTCATTCAGATCGGCTCCTTCTTCATGATAAACCTCTGCCTAGTCGTGATAGCCACGCAGTTCTCGGAGACGAAGAAGCGCGAGATGGAACGCATGCGGCAGGAACGTGCCCGCTTCACCTCCACTTCCACGCTGGCCTCTTCCACTAACAACAGCGAGCCGGCCACCTGCTATGCGGAGATTGTCAAGTACATCGGACACCTGTGGCGGAGGTTTAACCGGAGGATGGCCAAGAAGTACAGGTAGGCTCCTTCTTCATTATAAACCTCTGCCTGGTCGTGATAGCCATTCAGTTCTCGGAGACGAAGAAGCACGAGATGTAAAATGCGACAGGAGCGGGCCCTACGTTAGCCTCTTCCACTAACAACAGCGATCCGGCCATCTGCCATGCGGAGATTGTCAAATAAAGCAGACCAGAGGATTGCCAAGAAGCACGCATCGATGGCCTAGCGCACACATGTATTAAATGCAAATTTGAAAATTCTATTTATAAGAATACTCCAGGTTAATTATAAGATATAAAGCAAATTAATTAATACGAATATCCGCATTTTACCCATTCGAGATTAAACAAGTAATGTGAATTTCCCAAGAAACATCTATTTACAAAGTAATTAATCTTGCTAAATTAGCCTTAGAGAGGACTTAGGACAAAATCAAGCTCATTGAAGTAAAAATGTATTAATATAAATGGCCTTATACATGGTGTTATTGCTGATCTATCTATGAGAATCTATGATCAATTTATATATTTAAAGTTGAAGCCGATTCAAACCATTTTAGGTTTCTATTCCATAGAAAAGCCTATTTTCACCGATATATTTCACAGATTCTACGAATTGGATCATAGAATCCAACCTGTCTAATTCACTAACCCACGTCAATAATTTTATTAGAATTTGGTCCTAGATACGGGGAGTTAAGGGAGGTACCTGACAAACTTAACCCGTGAGTTCATTTGGAGTAAAAAGTGTACATGGCATTTTTGATGCGGTGACATTTTTGTCGTTATTTCAAAATACAAAAAAAAAACAACAAAAATCTTTCACAAGTCGTCACAACTCCCAACCCCGAACCTGACTGTGCAATGTCTACTAAGGTTTTTATGTTTTTGGATGATAAACAGTCACCTGTTAAATCGGGTATGTCCCTTAATACCCTGTATACTAGAACTAAATCCTAATAAAATGACTTAATAAGATTTAAACAATAAATTTAAAATTCAGTTTAATTGTTATAATTTAATTTTCGATTGCGTTCTGTCTACCGCATTAAATGTTGAATAATTTACTTGTTAGACTTACCAAATTAATTTTAATTTAGTAGCTCATCAAAATGTAGGGCTTTATTGGTAATACTTTAGATAAGAGGAGATATAGTAAAATCATAATTAATTTAGTATGACCCACCGTCTTAAGATAATATTATGAAAATGAGCCTTGCCGACTTGTGAATTTCCGACCTGTTGAACTCAGCTTAAAAAAACTGTAAAACTCAGTTAAAAATTACAGTATTTTTAAAAAAAAATAATGTTTCATCCTTAAAGTATAAAAATAAAAATACTTGAATTATTAATAATTTAAAAAATTACATGAAGGGCACTTCGTCTGGCAAGAAATAACGTCAAATTGTAATTGAGTTCCTTAAAAAATATATCAGTTTTGCACAGCGGGTACTTTTCGGGGCAAAACGAAATTTGGTATTTATAGACGTCAAGTGCTATGAACGGTTGATATTTGTGGAGTAAAATATCAAAAATTCAAGAAAATCGTATTTCGATTTGATGTGAACAGAAATAGTGATTTTATTATAAAAAGCGGTTGAATAAAGGCAAATTTGTGTATTCAGCAAAAATCTAAAAAAATCGCTCGTCTGAAGCAGCAAGAACTCCCAAATGACGAGTTTTCATATAGTGGCATTATTTCAATCATGAGCTATGGATCTTTAAAACTTTATTTTATTAACATGGTAAAAACCTCACATAGTACTTTTTAGCTTCACACAGGAGGCCCTGAGAAAAATAATTCCCCTCATGGCCATGTCATCTTTAGGGATGCTGTGTGGGGGGTATTTTAGGAAAGGAAATATATTAAGTTCTAGGAAGGTAAAGGGTACGAGGGGTGGATAGAAATCTGGGGGTCAGTGTATCAGGAGTGAGGGATGTATGAACCCACTGCGGTGCAACTCGATGTTCCGAGACAGTCCTTTTGGAGAAGTCAAAAGGTCCCTCAACCAGTCTCTCCCTATCCGGCCTACCCCGCAGTAGGTGGGGAGGCGCAAGACCTGGATAAACCTCACCCCGTGAACCCGGGCACCCCTGCTGTCACCAAACGTAGCGAACCACTTAGGGTGACCTATAGCCGATTATTTCTTTATAATGATAAACTTATTTTTATGCTTATTAATTAACTTATTTTAAGACAGGGTTTTTTATGCATAGCACAAAGGCTAACAAATTATGATTAATTATTGCTTAAAATATTTTTTTATCATTTGTGCTATACATAAAAAACCTTGTCTCATATTAGTTTATCATAATAAACAAAATAATAAAATTTGACAAGTCAAAATATTTCACAAACAAATGTAGATATAATATGTCTCGACGCCATCTAGTGGGAAATTTAGCACTAACAAAGCCTTCCCAACAAAAATAAAGTTTGGTTTTTTGCAGGTGAAAAAATATAATAAGAAGTAATTGTAGATTGAAATACTAGTACATATTAATTTATTTGGCGTGTTGGGAATAAGCCGACGTAGCTCAGTGGTTCAGAGCACCTGACCGGACATCAGAAGGCGTCGGCGGCATTTATTTTTACTCGGAAGATATTTTCAATTTGTATGGATATTTCACGCGACTAATTATTCGTTATAATAATTTGTTATAGCAGAGGTCTTGGTTAACTAATAAATGGTTCCCGGAGCGATGGTACCCATACCCGAATCCCAGATTAACTTGTTAAATAATAAGGGAACAAGTTTAGATTTAGAAAGTTAGTTAAGATGTTAGTTTTTTTTTTTTCAGTTAATGGGTTCAAAAATAGTGAACAAATCTTCTATAATCTCTCAATATTTGAAATTAGTGGCATAATCCATAAGAAACAAGAAAAGTTCATAAGATGTATTTTTAGGATTTTTAAGTAAATAATATTGAGCGAGATTCTTTGTCTTGGGATATTGGGGTGATGTTGAGGGGGGGAGAACCCCCCTTCCTTTGTGTGACATAATCCCCCCACACCAGCTGGAGGATCCAGAGGCTTAAAACATCAACTTCTCATTTTCGCACAAGTGTTTTGCTTCAGGGACGTCTCGTCACTTTCGAGCTCGACAAATTATAGGTCGATCAATCAAGCCTCAATCAATTGTAATAAAAATAAACTGCCTTATTAAGGAAGAGCTCTGAAAAATTGGAACCACTTTTATTTAATAACTTTTGGAGGTTATATCCATCAATGTAATAAATCAATGAAAATTAAGATAATACACCCACTCGAGCGATTGGTGTCATATATACAGGGTCTCCGAATAATATGATAATTGTGTATACAGGTGTACATAATAGTAGAAGTCAAAAATGTTTATGACTTTTTTGATATTCCAATGTTTTAGGGTAATTTTTAGGTTAAAAAGTTGAATCGTTTGTATGGAAAAATACAACTTCTCTAGAAAAATATTTTTTTATGGGAAAATAAACATTTATTTCGAAATTTTCTTTTTATTTTTTTATTTCTACCATCATGTAGAATCACCTCCCGAAGTTAACGCACTTTACCCCGGACACCTGTATATACATTTATCACATTATTTAATTAATATCATTCCTCAAAATATTAATATAACATATGAAACATATGAATGCTTATTGCGGCTTAAATAATTAATCCACGTTTATCTTGGCATAATATTTCAAAAACCGCTCAAGTGGATACCAATAAATCTAAAAGAATCATGATACATAACAAGACACAGAAAATATAAGAAAACGGTCTCAGTTAAGAATCGAACCCAGAATCTTTGTTTTACCGGGACAATGCCTTTAACCACTCTACCATTGGGACCTAATTATTGTACGAAATTTTTTTCGATGTCATATTATAAATTCAGAATTAACGATATTATCTTACTACTAATTCATCTCAAATTACAAATTATTACAAATTTCTATAGAATTGGTTTATGTCCTATTTTTATTTATATATAATACCTATTGACTTTAATAATAATACCTATCTAATTTAACTATAAACAACTTTTCTTTTAACTTTAGAATTTTATAATTTTATACATATAAAATTATTAAAATGACGAGTAATAATTAGGTCCCAATAGTCGAGAGGTTAAAGACATTATCCCGGTAAGACAGAGATCCTGGACTCGATTCCCAGTTGAAACCATTATTTTTTTTTTTTCTGTTTCTTTTTCTGTTTCATTTTTCGTTTAGATTATTTACTATTATCTTTTCTTCAATAACAAAAATATTGTTTGAAATTTTGAATCTCTCAGTCAATCAAAGAGAATAGTCAATTTATCGTCAGCGAATTATTGTTAAAGTATTTGAGTTAAGTTGCCCATTAAAATCTAGCTATAAACGTACATGTTTTTGCTGAAAATATAATATTATTTTCTATTACTTTCACTATGAGTATTGTGACGGTAAAGTTTGTGGACTAACACAAATAGAGCTTTAAGAATACTAGTAAAAGTTTTATTTTTTTTGTATCTCCGGAAATAAAAGTCTAGAGTCTACACGCCACGTGATGCCACGCTGAAAGTCAGTAGGGTTTACGTTTTCGAAACATAAATTAAATGAATTTATCAATTACAATTTCAGAGCATATAATTACAATATCGTTTAATACATTTATGTGATTAAATATCATTTGGGATTACCGGATCAAGCTCAGCGCAGAATACCTTTAATGCTAATGGTAGATTGTTCAATCAGTTCAGAAGAAGCACAACGCCGTCAAAATAGAAATTAAAGTGTTATTTCAATTCAGCAACAAATTTTTCTTTTTTACTTATTTTGAAGGATATATCCAACAATGTAATATATCATTGAAGGAAAGTGATTAAGACGCCTGTCCCTGTAAGATAAAAGATCCTGAGTTCGATTCCTAGTTGAGACCGTTTGTGATCTTTTTGTATTTTTGTGTCTTGTTATGGTTCACGTTTTGTTAGATTTATTAGTATTATCTTCTTCTTCAATGTTATTTATTGTTTTTGTGTTTAATTCGTAGAACTCCATTTAATTTTTTTTTTAATTATATAAAATCAAATTTAATAATATAATTATGAATACTTGCAGAACTTAATAATTATATTAATAAATTTGATTTTAATTAAATTAAAAAAAAAATTCTTCAATGTTGTTTAAATGTTTACAGCATTGATGAGCAAATCTCTATGTAAGTATGACTCATTTATTGCTATTATCAGATTATAAACAATACATCCTAGGCTTTTCGTAAATTAAAATGAAGGTAGGTAGGTACTGAAAATGAAAATGCACGGATAAAAATGAGTATGGTTGATTAATTAAAATCTTGTTAAAAACGTGATGGCAATCCATTTCCTGGTAAAATGTGAGTCCATTCAGAATACATCGGAACACGTATTTATGCAGATATGCTTTTCCTGATTTTAGTGACGATATCCGAATAATTTAGTATTTTCATGAACACGTGTTCCATTGTCCCTATAATAAATTGGCGTTTTACTTAAACCTTATTAGGAAATTTGCCATTCATTTTCTTAATAAATTAGCAATATTTTTTAAAAGTTAGTTTTCTCCGTGTGTACATTACATCATTTTTCTAATAGCAGATTATCATCAGGTTGTATGCTTCTATTGTACAATGCTGTCAAATATAATCATATTATACTTTTTGTTAACCTTATGATAAAATATTTATATGTATGTACACAGTTTTATTGATAGCAAGCAGAGTGCAAGAACTTTTTAAAATGCTTAGGTTTTTGAAGCATAATGCTGACTAGTAGAAGCATTTTTTTAAAAATGTAGTACCTATTTCGTAGAGCCTTTAAACAAATTTATTGCAATTTCAAAAAAGGTACAACATCATAAGTGATTATCACTAAATTAACAATTATTATTACCTCATTCCATTTAGCATTTTTCCCGAGTGGCACTGGTCATCCCCCGTAACCTCTCCCCCCTTTACCCCTCTCCCTTTACCACCTCCCCCCCCCCCATTCCTACCCTCCCTATTCCAGCTAACAATGAAGGTCCTTCAATAAACGCCCTAAGCCGAGATAGATCCTGCCTCAACGAGCCCTGAAGTCTCGCGGCAGTGGGACAAACAAATAGCGAATGAGGCTCCTAAAGAGGACAAAAGTGAAAGAATAAGGACGGATTATAAACATTAATTACTAGTCCTGTCATCTTGTTTTTCTAAGACTCCATCGACTTCATTTTTCACCTACCTCTTCACCGTGTAATATATCTATAACAATATAAGGATTGCTAGGGGTGCCTAGGTCAAATGTTGGTCAATTCAGTTAGGCATTAGAAAGTATTGTAAAATATCCCCTATTTGAGTCTTCGTCACCCGCTTTAAATGAAGAGAAATGAAATCTATGTACCGGTCGGTAGCTGAGTTGACATCGCGTTTGGATCCCACCCAGGCGTAGTGTATTCAATTCCTTGGCTGGCTAAGTCCTCCATCGCAACACAGATAACATTTTCCGCTTACTGAGGTGGTAGTAGGAGATTTTCAAATATTGTCAGGTTATTCGTAACCCGGGAATGTTTGTCTTTCTTTAAAAAAAAAATAATATTTCAACCAATTTTTGAACAATTTGCCCATTTGACGTTATGTAATTCTAGATTAAACCCCATATTATAATCTTAATTTCTCGTATTTTTAATCATTTAAAGTCCGGAATTAAATATATTATTTTCTTATTTGATTTATTTTATAATTCATCATTTCAATAAAAAAAGCAAAAAATATGCCTGCACAACAGAAAAGGTTTGTACAAATTATGTCTCATGTAACTACATTTCAAGTATTTTTCCCAAACTTTTTATTTGTAGAATAGTGTGAAAAAAAAACATAAATGCACCTCGTCTTATTTTATAACCGCTAAAAATATATTTAAAAACTTCATAGATCATGCTGGAAATGACGTTACGAGATTAAAATAGTTGCCTTCTAAAAGCTCTACATATTTTTGAGTCAGAAATCAGCTTATTGCTGCTGTGCTTTGCTTCAGACAATACCTGTTTGGTCTATATATATCGTAAATTATTTATTCCGACATAGTTTTACTTTAATGGTTGTTTAGGTACATTTTTGTATATTATGTGACTGAGAGTGGGATTTTAAACGTCGATAAGGCATGATTTTTATGTGTATACCGAACAAGAGTCGCAACTGCTCCCGACTGAATAATTATATTATTGTTTTTATCTAAACACTTAAATAATGCGTACCTACCAAGAAGGATAAAATCAGATAATATTGCCGCAGTAGTTTCCCAAATAAGCTATCTATCGAATATTTACGAAAACAATAGACTTAATTTCCGAGACTATCCGATAACATACCATTAAATTGGATTCCGGCCAAAAATTGGGCAAACTTGCCGATATCGGATATCGATGGTAATGAAATATGACATAGGTAAATGGTCCTAACCGGAAGGTTCTTGAGATTTTTATAGGTTAACATGAAGGGGAGATTTTCTATCTAGTGAAAGAGTTGATGTGTTGATATTAATTTATATATTACATATTTTTAAGTGATAAAAACGGAGTAAGATGATGGTATTGTCTTTCTTGTATTTTTCTAAAAACTTTTTCATGTTATTTTATCAAGAACAGGCATATTTTTTTTTAATTTTACTGGAATAACTTCTGTCAATACCTTTTAAAGTAATTCCCACAAATTTTAATTTTAATGAGTTGGAATATTGAATTTTATTGGGAGAAAGTCTTTGACAGCATTTTCAAATATTTTTTTTTAATTTTGATTAATATGCTAGTTTGTATGCTTTAATCACAATTTTGAATGCTCAAGCAAATAACATTGTCAAATTTTGTACATTCATTCCAGAGTGATAGAACTTTTTAAAGTGGAGATACCGTAGTCCTGCTTGCTCGGGTTGTTTGAGACTCTTGTACGGTATTAATTTAAAAGTAAATATTACAAATTAGATTAATCTTTTTCAATGTTCGTTTCTTGGAAAATTTAAGAAAACAATTACAACTCTTGTACCAAAAATGTACACAGGCTTATTACGTAAGTCATGTCAATACTTTTGACACGCGTCTGACTTTTCGAACTCATATCGATTCGGTGTGCAACTCTGCAATGCGAATGCTGGGTTTTGTTATATGTAATTCGAAATCTTTTACGAATAAGGCAGTCATAAAAATGCTTTATTTTACTCTGGTTCGCAGCATTCTTGAGAGTGGATCGATAATATGGGGACCCGAAGATGCCCTTTACTCAAATGATGTAGAAAAGGTGCAAAAAAAGTTTATGCGATACCTCTACATGCGAGAGTTCGGATATTACCCTTTATTGTATCCCTCTGATTTTCTTGCCGGAATGCTGGGGATAGAACGTCTAGACGTTAGGAGAAATATTGCAATGGTGTTAGTGGCGCACAAGCTGCTAAATGGGCACATTTGCAATCCAGATATTCTGGAACGAATTTTTTTTTTATGTCCCTGATAATTTCATCAGAGCTAGACAGCACAGATTATTTATTTTTCCAAGGGGCAGGACCAACCTACCAATGATCATGCCTTTGGGGAGAATAACTACTTTGTTAAATCACCTTTCTTCTGTGATTGACATTTTCAATTTGAACCAAAGAGAATTTAAGACGGCAATCAGCATACTATTTAACAAATCTGGTTAATCAGATAGTATTGATGTACTTACCCATGCAAATAAATGTATGTACTTACTTATTATAAACTGTAATTTATAAACTGTTATTTGTGAAATGTAAATGGTTTATACTTTTTTTCACAATAAATCAAATAAAAAAAAATAAAAAATAAAAAATATACTCTACTTCCCATTTGTAACAGATCACAATAAATTGTAATATGAAAATGTTTGTAAAATTAATAAATACGGACAGAGATAATAAAAACATGCTTCTGTAAAGAAAGACAGAAAATTTATAATGCTCTAAGGTTTTTTTTGATTATTCAAATGTGTTTTTAAAAATTCACCTTGTAAACAACATCAACAAGAAAAATAACTGAATAAATCTGGCGTAATTAAAGAAATTAAAACCATTGTTTTTCGAGGTCAACTGTGCCGCATGGAGTTGCCTGGAGTCCTTTAATAATGTAATGTGGAGGCACGTGTACACTTTAATATTTAAAGCCAAGGTTAGGGATCTGCCTTGTTTACTTTTACGCACAGGTGAAAATGTCGCATATCTGAAGGGTAAAAATGATGAAAAAAACATGTTTTTGGATTCTGAAAAGAACTTTTAAAAATGTGTGTTTAATATCAGCACATTTTTATTTCAGTTTTTCTTTGATAACCTCCTTATCAAAGAGATAAGCTTCTTGACATAGACCACTGGGCGGGACATTTTTTGCTGGTGCGTTCGCGGGTGTGTTCGCGGGTGTGTTCGCGGGTGTGATTGTACAATTTGATGAAATTTTGTCAGGTTGTTTCTTAATGTTATTCGTAATCATAATTAAAATTTGACTCTGTATATAGTGTTAATATACTGCCGTGATAAGTAAAAGCACATCCTTGAGAGTTGAAACGGAGAAACTGTGTTTTTACTTATCACAGCAGTACAACAAACACTAATTTATTTTAAAAAAACACAATAAATTTGTATTACACCGATATTTATTAATATTTTTACTTGAAATCAAGTTTCGATTTGACTCGAGTATTATCATACGTTATTTATACGATTATAAAAAAATATTCATTACTAGGGCATAAAACAATGTACCTGAATGTTATTTATTTATAGCGTCACACAACAAATATTTTCATAAACATCTGTAAATCCTTATTCATAGCATTACATATGTATAATCAAGGTACATAATCATTTCCACATTTCAACAACCGTTTTACTATAATATCATGTTTACATTTAATTACACATCATAAAATTATTATACTTTTAAATAATTATATTATTACATAGAGTTTAATCAATCTTAGATTTTTAAAAGCTTTTTAAATAGTTACTTTACCTTATTTCTGCTTTTCTTAAGGCTTTCTCTCAATTACAATATATATCAAAGTATTAAAAAGTGTTTTGTACATTATTCAAAGCGATTGTTATTCAAGTTCTTTCTACATATCAATCTACCGTTCATTTTATTTATTTTTTTTTATATTTTTTCTCACTTCTCATCTCGCTCATTTCTCATCTTACTTTCTGCTGTTGTTTTGCTGTTTTCGTTGCTGTTTCTTCTGTTCTGCTCACTGTGCTCTTCTGCCCTGGTTCTAAACAGGCTGTACAAATACAGGCGCGAGCAGATGCGAGAGGCGCGCGGGCTGGGCGGGGAGACTCTCGCGCTGGGCGGCCGCCCAAGACAACATCACCCCTGCTGCCCTCGAATGAAGATGGTAAGGATCAATATACTATGTCTGCTATTGTTTGCTTTAAAATCTATCCATTATGTGTAGGTATTTGATGTTGCAATGTGGTGACCACTGACACATTGAGCATTGCTAATTTATTAAGAATCTCTTCACATTATTCGTAATACGGTTAAAGACGGGATTGCTGGAATTATTAAGGCAAATGCAGGTGTATAACACGTGTTCCGATATATAAAAATTCCTACGTTTTTTTCATTTTTACGCCTCTATGGAATATATCCATATTTATATCCATCGAGATTTATTCTAGGTATGACTAACTACCATTCTCTAGAAACTCGTAGATGTTTTGCGTTGCTAAAATATTTCTTTCAATTAATCAATGGCTTCGTCTCTAACGGTGAGATTCTGGCGCAAATCAATTTATTTGTCCCAGAGTCTCACTCTCGGGCACGTCACCATAACATATTATATTGCCGATTGAGTCGTACAAATCTCTTCCCAAATTCGCCCGTGGGAAGAGCGATACGCTATTTAAATATATTAGATAAAAATTTCGACATATTCTTCGGAAAATTCAATGAGTTTGTAAGGTTTTTGGGGCTACATTCTCACTGTGAAAATTGTACTTTTACAATTAGTTAGATAAAATATCTGTAATGTTGTAAATTTTTGTGTACACAAATAAAATAAATAAAAATAAGGTTTTTTGTAAAAAATAGCAGGAAACGGCATGCAATCTTGTTTCTAACCGGATTACCAATAATTTGAAGTGATTCTTAATATAATATCAATCCTCTCTTTTTTCGGAGTGTTTTATATATAAATTTGGTGTATAGAATGCGTAAACCACTTCTTGATAATATAAAGCAAAGTCAAGTAGAGTTTTACTATCTACTTAGAATAGTGGCACATTAACGATGATTTCAGTTGCGTTAAATAAGTACTAAATAACGATAAATACTATTTATATCAATTCAATGAGTTGCGTTGGTTTAAGTAGTTATTAAGGCGAGACAATACCCTTAAAAAACCCAGAATCTTAACGGCGTAAGTGTGGCAGCCGTGCATAAAATATGCGACGCGTGGCCCTGGTGTATTGGACATACCTGCGGCTGAATTTGCCGTGGAAATCTTAACGATATAAGTGATGAAGTCATATAAAAATAATATTCGGCGCGCGGTCCGGTATAATGGACGGACCTACGGTCGACTTTGCCCGAGCAGGCCTATAAAATCGATCTTTCCGTAGAGATTATTTTATTTTATTTTTAATGACTTTCTAGAAAAATAAAATCTGGTGATTACCGCTAATTTTATAGTTGAAAAACTTTTTATAACATTTTTCAAACCGTTTTACTTAAGATATTTGAATGGTAAGGTCCTGTTTTTATTATTTTTTAATATAAATAACTTACATCCGAAGGGATCCCTCTAGAAACATTTCATATTTTCGTTATACGTTCATTATAAATAATTAAAATGTGAGCCTCGAGCAAACCCACGTTATTAGAGTTTTATGTCGCCGTTGTTTTCGTGGTTAATTCGTAGAACTCCATTTATTTTTTTTATAAAAAATTTATTTAAATAATTTAATAATATTATTATCAAATTCTATCATTATTTTAGTTTTCTTATTATTTTAAATAAGCAGTCAAGTCATTATTAAACAATTAAGAAAATATTTCCATTTAATGTGGGGAAAACAGAGTACCTACCCAATGAATAGAGAATTTATTTTCACGATTACTTTCTCAGTAAATCGGTTTAACCGTTAATAAATCATTTTAGAAATCATAAAAATTTTAATCCAGCGGGGGTAGATAGAATCACATAAAGAAATACTAGCAGAACTTAATAATAACATTATTAAATTTAATTTACATTATTGTTTTATAATAAACACATAAATAGACGCTTAGCAAAAGTTGCACTCAGCCCCTTTGTTTAGAATGTAGTTTTAACTTTACGATCGTAAAGCGACCGTTAATCTTTATTCAACTTAAACCAAAACTGTCATGATATTTTCTGAATTTAATAGAACAAAAACAAACATTTTCTCCTACCAAGCGATTTGCGGAAGTCGATGATCTTTTGGAAGCACTCAACTATAAGTTGTCCTTAATCCTACTTCAACCAGAGTTCAAAAGTTACTTCTATTTAATTAGCACTCTACCTGTGTTTTGGCAAGACAACGACCTCAGAAATATACTTAAATGTATATGAACTGAAGTCAAATATTGTTGGGTATCGATTAGCTGTCGATCATAGAAGCCTTTTTAGAATAAGTCATCAATACCACGCACAGTTACATAACCGTGTATGTGAAATCCTTACTAATAAAAACTGACATTTAACGGTCATAAAATAGTCTATGGAAAGATGTACATTGCTTATCCAGCAAGATAGGGTAGTTCATCTGTTGTATCAAAAAATATGAAATAATAATTTATTTTCGAATTTCGGAATTTTTCCTATGTATTTTAAATGTGTTATATTTCTTCTTTTAGAAACTAGATAAAATTACGTTTTAGATTTTTGTATTTTAAATATACTTTGACATTTATGACCAAGAATATTTTAATTGCAAAAAAGACAAAAGTTGAAAAAAAAACTCTGACGCGTTGTTTCACAGAATTTGAACAATTCATCAAATTTCCAACATGATTTTGAAGTTCTTTAACGATTCTATTCGAGTACTGTTATTATTTTACTTTTCTAACATAACTTGCCAATAATGATATAATAACAGAACTTGAAAATATTCTTTGAAAATATTTCAAATTCTATGAAACAACCCGTCCTAAACTTCGAAAAATTTAAGTGAATACGAAATTTTGAAATTACATTATTTTTATCTAGGGAATCTGCAAGGAGAAGAAGATTTAACTTTTTATCTCGTATATACAATTAAAAATTATAATAGTAATTCCCAGAGAATAACAAAAAATGACATTTTGGATTCATCGTTTGCGCAATATAAACGTTGATTTCTTTGTTTTATATTTACCTAAACATTCATAAGGCATTTATGTTACTAAAAAATATCACTTTCGTGGATTTTTTGTTAAATGTACGCAGTAACAGCCAATTAAAAAATAATATGAGAAAAAAATACTTTTAAAAAGATGAAAATCTCATGTGTCAGTCTGCGAAAATGCGACGTTGCTTTCGCGACAGAATTCTTTCTCAGCCACTTTTTTTATTAGTAATAATACGAAACATTAAATGCATAATATTTATTTGATGTGGAACTAAAACACCTTTTAACGGTTGGGAAGTTTTTTATTGGTAAGGCTGTAAATATATTAAAATAAGACCTTTAATGGGCTGTGGCATATAGGTCTTTCTCCAGTATGTGTCGATTCTGGTAGCAGAACTGAGGCGGGCTTCCATGATGAGAATATTTCAGAAACTATTTATCTTTTCCCACATTCCTACCACCCTGGATCTCAAGGGTTACAACAACGGAAACTCGCCCCGTCGTGAATGTACTGGAAGCGCTGCAGTATCTGGGGAGGCCAAACATTAGGCGGTAGGCGTATATTGGACGCGAAGTCTTTCTGTACTGCTCTTTTTGTAGTTTTCCCAAAGTTTGCACATATACAATGTTGGTAGGTACAATGTCGTTAGATAACATCATATTTAAAACTACTACCAACACACAGTAACAACCTTTAAATATTTCATAAAATGTTCATTGTGAAAATACTATACAATTAACCCAATATATTTTTCAATAATTTGCGAAGTTTTCGCAGAATCGACCATGGAGTAATAATAACCGTAATATGTTAAGAAAAGATTTTAAAGTTTAAATGAATGAAATGCCATTATTAACTACCAAATTTGAAAATAGTGTCATATTTGGAAATATCCTCATTACGTGCAGTTCGATTTACGGTTATCAAAATTCTTAATTAATTCCGCATTGAAATAATATCCATCAAATTCTTCCATTCTTGTTTTGTTTGCATCTTTTAGACATGATTTTGGGTTTCAGTGTTTAACAATCGGAGTTTGCATTACATTTCCAACAGCTGTTATCAAATATTTACTGAGACCTGTCGAGTGTTTGCTATAGAAGATTACAATTGCTCAATTCAATTATTTCACTTGAGCTTGTTGGGGCCATGGGACTAGATACTTGAATACTCGTTCGAACTTAATGCAAATTAATACAAAATAACAGACGGAATATAGTTATACCAAACATAAATACTTATTTTCAGTGAACAGAATATCCGTAGAAGTGAAATCTATACCAGTTTGAAAGAAAGCGGATTTCGCCAATTAAACAAGATCGTTCGACTCCTGACTCATAAATTTCACCAGAAGTAAGATAAAATAGCTTATAACAAGATTTGTAAGTTTACGGCTTCAAAAGTAAAGACTTTATCCATCAGTAACAAAATAATAATAATCAGTAAATATTTATACTTAAAAAATATAACTATACTCGCGGGAAATATACGGTGCGTTATCTCCGATTATATTTGAAAGATAAAGCATTTCTCTTGGTACTATTCAACCTTACTGAAAGGGTCGATAGATATCTATATCAGTATCGGGTATTCAGCGTGGTATTTCTCTAAGACCTCGCTGGAAAGGACGATACATCGCTCTACCAGTATCAGGTCTTGAGCCTACGACCGGTTCAGGATCTCTGCTTGGTTCAAGGCCGTGCACTCGCTTATATAGGCCACCCGTGATACATCATTTGATAAGTAGTGAAAAGGTGAGCCACTATTGGTAAACTGTGACCAATGTGAGATAAGGATGTCATATTAGGAGCGAGAAAGTATTCGGTTTCTCACAGTTTCGTCTTGTTACAAGCTTCATATATGGATAACGTATGTGTGGTACTTACTTCGTGTATGGTAATTTTAACATACTATTTTTTGTACTACCCAAAATATTTGGATGAAAAAAAGTTGAGAAGTAAGAAAAAACTTCTTTCGAGCATAAGGATACGATCATAGCACACTTCTATCAATTTATCATTTCAGTGTTACATTCCAAGAAATTTACTCCAAAAAATGAAATTTCTAGTCCCTAATGTAATCTTGGAACAAAAAAATCACTTTTTATTTGAACTACTTTTCTTTGTAACTTTTAAAGGTCATACCCATAAATTTAATATATCATTGAGGAAGAAGATAATACTAATAAATCTAAACAAAACACGCAACAGAACAAAACACAGAAAAATAAAAAAAGATAACGATCTCAACTGAGAATCGAACCCAGGATCTCTGTCTTACCGGAACGAAATCTTTAACCACTCGTACCTAATTATTATACGTTATTTTTCTCGATCTTATTACAAAAAAATTAATATGTTTTTCCGAGACCCTATCTAGGTTACAAACAAATTCTTTACAACTTTGTCATCATTAAAAAAATATAGCCAAAAATATGAGAAAAATTAATTGGAAGATTAATTTTGAATTAGAAATATGGTCCCAATCGTCAAGTGGTCAAAGAGGTTGTCCCGGTAAGCCAGATATTCTGGGTTCAATTCTCAGTTGCAATTGAACATTATCTTTCTATTTTTCTGTATCCTTTTCTCTTTCATGTTTCGTTTGTATTTATTAGTATTATGTTCTTCTTCAAAGAAAGTATCACAAAAGCAATTCAAATTATCATATTCCAAGCAAATTCAATTAAAGTAAGCTCTCGTATTCCTGGCTTATTAGATGTTTGCCTTCATTTGAATATGTCGTTGTCGGCGAAATTTTAACGAAATTTAATATTCCCATCTAATATCAGCTCTTTCGGGTAGGACCGCGGCGTCACCCGGAAAAAGAACGGTGGAAATGTATAAATTTTAACATGTTCTTTATGCAATTTGTCGCTTTAAACGAGTCCCAAATTATAAAAAAATTGCTGCATACTATTTTTAACCCTACATTAGAAACCTTATTTTATATGCGCTTACTACAAACCTTCGTCAATTCGGCTACGCGTTCAAACTCTCAACTGTTTCCAACCTTCTGGAACCGATGGGACTATGGCATAGAATAACACTAGAAGTGCCTTCCATTTAAATTTAGACCAATAGCCCAGCGTTCTGTCTCACTCATCCACTATAGATCTCCATCCCATTTGAATTTTGTGAACACAGTTTTTGAATTAGGCAAATTAGGCAAATTGTGGATGATCAAGAAACACGCACGCTACACTCGTCTTGCGTTATTGTTTAAACTATGAATTATAGTACACCTAATAAGGGTATGTTGTGTGGCTAAAGGGGTGGAGAGGGGAAGGATATGAAGATGGAGGTAGGAAAGAGGAAGGTTATGAAGTAACTGGCTATTCAGTTCCAGTCATCTAATAAACGTGTCGATTCTGAATGGTGGTCTTTCATCAGAGCGACACTGGGAGTATCTCCCACCCAGCAACGTTACGAGAATGTTCTTTATATCAAACCATTTGCATAAAAACCACTTATTTCATTTTTTATAAACAAATTATTTGCCTCTGTCGAGTTTCCAGCCCGCGACCTATGGATTCGTATTCCTAGTGGATGTCGAATGATGTTTTAAAAAGTTTTACAAGTATTTGACATTAATACCGTTTTAAAATATTGAAAAATTATCTATATTAAAATTGTTGTTCGTGTATTGATGGTTTAGAGTTAAAGTATTATATTTCCATGAAACATATTCCTCAGAAAACTGAGTTAAAAGGTTTGCATTCCTGGAAACATATTTCAGTATTTATGTATCTTATGTAAATACAATATTTTTCCATGGACATTCATTTAGCATAAAGATAAATATATAATTGTTAAAGAGATACAATATTCGAGCTCATAAACACATTGCTTGGAGGATTTACAATATATTTTATTTTGTTTATATCTTTGGGACAGTAGGTTTAGGAGATGCAATATTTGAACCTTCAAGAAATATAAGCCATCTTTAGTACATTCAGTACATTCACTCATTTCCACTAAAATTGGAGATATTATATTTTAACACTAAGCATTATATTATATACCTTCTGACAAACTACAAAAGTGGTTAAGCAAGAATTAAATGTTACCTAATTAATATAAATAAATCATTAAAACTGCGATAATATTATTCATGTTTCAGCGTAGTCGATTCGACGAAGGTTTGTAATCTGGGGTAAAAAGCACTAAAAATACATAACATATTTTCGTTTCTGACTCCTGTTCTGTTTTTCGAGAGTTTTGTTTTACCTCGAACTCGTTTCCTTCACGGCTACATTAACAATATGAAAATGGAAAGGTGGCCGAAATATTAATGACATTCCCAAAAGGTTTTCCTGGTTCCGCCAAAAGGCTTTTTGTGGAATCCTTTCTTAGTATTAAACCACTCATTCATGGCGCTTTTGATGCAAATACATTAACGTTCTTATTTCAAATGAGCAATTATGGTGTGACGAAATTTTGAATGGGGGTGAAGAAGAATATTTTATCTTAAAAAATTGAGGCCTTATAATTTAATACAGGGTTTTCCAATAAGAGGTGTTATTTTGAATAGCACGCTATTTCAGTAGATGTTACTTTTAAAGCTGTCATTTTTTGTCATTTGACTAGTAGAAACTACGCCATTAATAAAAATGGAACGATACACGCTTCAACAACGCATTGAAATTCACTTGAGTGAATCAAATGCAAATCATCTTGAGTGATGAGGCCCATTTCCACCTCGGTGGCTTCGTCAACAAGCAAAATTGCCGCATCTGGGGCTCAGAAAACCCAAGAGTTATTGTTAAAAAGCCTCTCTATCCTCAACGTGTGACTGTTTATGGTCCGGCGGAGTCATTGGACCTTACTTTTTAGAAAATGAGGCTGGAGCAACAGTTACGGTGAATGGATTGCGCTATCGAGAGATGATTAATGATTTTTTTATGGCCGAAATTGGATGGTATTGATCTGGACACACACAAGCAACGAAACCATTGATCTTTTACGATTGAATATCAAAATAACACCCCTTATTGGAAAACCCTGTATTTGGAAATCAATTTTAATTGCATTCATTTGGTATATCATTTATTATTGATATATTGATATATTGATATATTGATATGCAAATCAAAGCTACGCGTAACTTAGGCTTAGTTCTTTCGCAGATCTCTCGTCTATCATTTGTATTTATATATTTCACTTTCAAACTATCTTTAGTAATCTTCTTTTTGAACGCAGATTACGGAGCCTTAAATTCTTGATGGCCGACGGTAAATTTTCGCCGCGCGTCATCTGATTACATTTTCGTGATAACTTACTTGTTTTTTGCTAAATTATGTTTTTCAAAATTTTGCCATCTTACTACCTAATGTGTATTTATATTTATGGAAATAATAAGAAATCTGCCATATGTAGTTTCCCCAGAATAGCTAGATGATTTTTTAACAGTATCCTTAAGGATACGTTGGCGTTCAAGAGGTTAAGTGGATATCGCAAATAAAACTTGGTGTTATTTCAGCTGTGTCAGCCGGAGAACGAGTGTCCTGAGGAGGCCCCGAGCCCCCGTCCCCTGCTCCGAGCAGCCTCCATCTGCGTTCCAGATGATGTAAGAAGGCACTATTTACTTTCATTTTTTACGTTGAATTGATGATATCATTGTATAATTACACTTCTTTGAAGTAGAACGTGTGAACAAAAATGAAAAAAAAAAAACAAAAACAAACAGCAAACCTAACATAACTTCCTAATGATACCTACATTGAAACAATTTAAAACTTTTTTCCATTTTTTTTAAATTTTTTACCGTTTCCAGTTTCAGTTTATTATAATAGTCATCTCCAGACTGATACGCAACTTAAACTATGGTTTACTAACTTTTTTAGTTAGGCAGGTTATTTTTAATGATTTTATTGTAGGTATGTAGAACTTTAACATCTCTGTCTTTGTCAAATGAGTGTTTATTGTCTAGTAGGTGTGACGCAACATTCGACAAGTCACCTTTATCATTTACCTAATTTGTGATGTGTTGTCTTTTGCGGGTTTTGAACCCCCTCCCAGTTTCGGGGTTATGTATACAAACCATAGTTTAAGGAATAATTGTTCCACTCCGAAAATGGCTATAATAAGCTGAAACCGGTCACGGTCAAAAAAGAAAATATGTTGAAATTTTTTTTTATTTTTTAATTATATCATTATACTGGAACTCCACAATGATTTGGCAGTATCAAAAATTGGAATATTAACTTCCTAACCTTACACAACATATCAGGTTGGGCGTATTACTTCGTAGTAGGTATTTTGATGCAAAATTTCATATCTTGTCTCTAAGATAAGAGCTTGGGATAGCTCTTTTTAAACGATATCTAAATTCTATGGCATTTTCTTATTTTCCTCTTAAAAGAAGAGTAAAGGGAGATAAGGGAGGGTAAGAACAGCTCTCAAATCGTCATGTACCTACTTGTAAATGAATATTCATCGCTTACAAATCTTAAATTGTTAATTTCTTCAACTTTATAAAATTCTCTCAAAGCGAGCTATGTATTTGTCATTTGAACTCTCCATTTAAACAAGGAATAATTGGGATATTACCTCGGTCAATATTTAAAATAAACATACTTATTTCAGTTGTCGGTGCATTAGTGCGTGTAATTGTATTCCTGCGTATTGCATAAAACATCATTTTAAATTGGAAATTTTCCCGATTGGCCAGGCTTTTGTATCACGAAACACGTCAAGATAGCATTTTTTATGTTCTTCTTTATTCAAAGTAGGTACCAAAATTACTTTATTAAATAATTTTGAAAAAAAATTGTCATGTTTTTTCTTTTGTTCAAATGTTTAACAGATGCGGATATACTACGTAATTTTTAAGTTTACTGACATTCGAAAGATAAATTTATTCTTTTGAAGGCTGAAGAATATATTATTCTTTTTATAAAAGTTTTCAGTTTCATTAAAAATATTAAATAAATAGATACATTAAATTAACTTTTTTTTAAAACTGTTGAACTTCCAGAACACATCCGGCCTGGCCCTGTTGTCCCCTCCATCCCTGGGCAGGAGACGCTCCTCAGTGATGTTCAGCGACGTGGTGGTGCTACACGGTGCGGAGTGCGGCGGTAGTGGGCCCTCGGGCACGGGCTCGCCGAACCTCTCGCCGCCGCCCGCGGGAGGGGCGCGTGAAGGGGCTAATGTGTGCAGCAGCGAGAAGATGACCCAGACTGGTTAGTGGGTTACTGAAATTTTCATTTTGAGCTTGAATATTTAACTTCTTACTATTTATTTAGGATAAAACACAGATACAGACAGTCATATTAATATATTAGGATTTCTCACGGATTAACACTTTTGAACTTTGAACCTCAAACACTGATCTTTGAACTTTAAATTTGAACTTTGAACTTTGCGCTTTGAACTTTGTTCTTTGAACTTTAAACTTATAATAGAATCAGGTCTTGTCCAAGAATCCGAATAACAGAAGAGTACGTATGAACGTGAATAAGGCAAAGAGTATAAATCAAGACTGAGTTGTTTGGCGGTCCGTCCTCTCTGCCCATCTCTGCGGGAAGCGGCGAGATATTTAACTTTAAACTATGAAGTTGAATTTTTTTTATTTTTGAACTTTGATCCGCGAACTTGTAAATATAAATTATGAAATAAAACTAAAGTGTCAGCTACACTACTCGCTTAGACGCTTCGACGAAGTCCTCGACGAAGTTAGCCGAAGTTCGAAGTGCGTGCCCACACACTCGTGCAACTTCGCGAGTAACGCTTCGAGTCCTTTGACTCGGGCGCATTTACCGACAACAATCGGAAGTCGGGCGAAGCGAAGCGAAGTTGCCCGAAGCGAAGTGAAGTTCGTGCCCACACTATCGTATTCGGTCAACTTCGATCAACTTCGCGAGTAGTGTAGCTGGGCTTTAAGCCTTAAAATCCGTTTTTACATAGGTAGTCGATAAACTCTAATATTACAGAACAGTGCATTCCTGTTCACTTAGTATGACTGTTGGTCAAATAATTCTGTTACCCGCCTTGAGTATTAACCTCGGCCTGTCTGACTCAAGTAAAAATAAGAAAACATATTTTAAAAATGCCCTGTAAACTTTTTCTATCCAAGTAACCTGTTATGACCATGCGTGATATATTTTTAGGGGATGGAAATATCTGGCAGACAAATCCAAATCAACAAGCTGCCAACACTGATCTTGGCTTGACAGATGCAGCCATGACATGTCAAGAACTACTAGCACTTTCAGGAGCATTGTCAGCCGCTCTACCAACGGGCCAGGTGGCTTTGGACTCTTTCTTCGACTCTTTAACTAAAGGCATCACCAAGAGAAATACTTCCACTCTCACTGGACCCAACTCAATACCAAACGAAACACAAAGAATGTCCCCACCAAACCAAATGCTCCTAGATGAAGATTTCTCCTGCTGCGGGGACATGCAACAATTTGAAATAGGTTTTGTCCAAAAGAAAGAAAAGAAAAAGCGATCTAGACTAATGAGGATCATTATCAGAACGTACAGATTCTTTGGAGGAATTTTGGGTGGAACAAGAAGATCGGTTAAGAGATTGGTAGAACACAAATACTTCCAGCAAGGTATCTTGCTAGCAATCCTGATCAACACTCTGTCCATGGGAATCGAATACCACAATCAACCAGAAGGACTGACGGTGATTGTTGAAATCAGCAACGTAGCTTTTTCGGCAATATTTGCAGTGGAGATGCTGCTGAAAGTAATAGCGGAAGGACCGTTTGGATATGTTTCTAATGGGTTCAACGTGTTTGATGGAGTCATCGTTGTATTGAGGTAAGATTCAAATTATCCCGTTCTATTTTCTGGGGACGAAAATTCGTTTGTATTTTGACTGTCACAACTTTCAAACTAGTGATGTTTCGTTCATGAACGAGTGAGCCGTATTTATACGACTCCCGGTAAACCATACCACGGCTCAATGAACGGTTACTCTTTTTTATTATTTATTCTTATAAACGGCGTCTGACAGTCCAACATCTGGACTTGAACATATGTTCCTACATTACACCTGCCAACTACCTAATATCTTATTTTTCTCGTGGTACGAGCGACGTACCGGTACCAAGAGTCGTACGATCATCCAAAAGCTTATGCTGGGAGCTGGGAGCCGTAGCGGAGAAGCCTAATGGGAGAGCCGCACCATGGGAGCCGTATCGGCGAGTTGTATTGGGCGAGCACAGTGTTCTCATTGCTGATACGATCTGAGCTCACGGTTCCCGTTCAATTGAGTCGACTCTTTGAGCAGTACGAAAATATTGAACTGATACCGTGGCTTCCGCTTTTAGAATGAGTCATTACCCATCGCTAGTTCAAACGGTGGAAGAGGCATTTGTCAAAAGAAATCTAAAAAGAAAAAATTTGAGGTCTTCGCAAAGCTCTAAACGTTAGTCATAAAACATATTTTAGTTCAGCCACTCAGAGTTACATTGTAAAATATCTTCCCGTTAAACGTTGTGTCCGGAAACTCATAGTGCAATCAGGAAACCGATGAATCTACATCACATTTGGAGTCGATTTCGTTAGTATTATTTTCTTCTTCAATGATATATTATTAATTTATTCCGGTTTACGTCGATTCCTTACTGGTCCAGGAAGAAGCGGGGTAAGGCTAACAAACTAAAGACTGAAAATTTATTCTTAAAATTTTGTATCGTCTCGGAAGGAAATAAATTGTTTCTGAGGTAAAAAAAACAATGAAACAGTCACGGTAAAAATAGACGGACTTTTATTTATAGTTTTTCTACATAAACATAAAATTAAAACACAAATCAAATAACATGAAGACCTTCGGACTTTAAACAAGGGATAATTCCTAAAGTGTTTGTTAAAAATACTTAACATAATTAACTCAGGGTGAGAACCCTGAGAACTTATCATAAATTATCGGTTATTCTTGTGTACTTTGTGACCCATTCCTTTCTTCGAGATGCGTGCGGAATACAAAAACATGTTTGCATACAATTTTCAACAGATGTGTGGCCACACACCCGCATACCTTAGAGGGGGCAATGGTTAGACCTACAAAAGGTTAACTTAATGAATCCTGTATCGGTCTCAAATTGATAATGACTTAACTTACACTATAACACGTACTTGGGTATACATACTATTAGTGAATCCTATAGTATAATATACCTTTTATGAATAAAAATTTCCTGACAACACTTCTTCATCTCCAAATTCCTGTAGTGATAAAATATAAATTGTCCGACTTTACAGGTAGGTACTAAACTTTTTAATTATATTTCTTAACAATTCCATCACTAGTGCTTTTGAGCTGACCCAGACCTTTATGGGGGATAGAGAGCAACAAGGAAGCTCAGGTCTGTCGGTCCTCAGGACATTCCGGCTGCTGAGGATACTAAAGCTTGTCCGCTTCATGCCCAACTTGAGGCGGCAACTGTTTGTAATGCTGCGGACCATGGACAATGTTGCCATCTTCTTCTCGCTGCTGGTTCTCTTCATATTCATCTTCAGGTTCGTTTCAATTTCAACATTGTTTTTCTTACAATTTTTATGTTAAAATGAGCTGGTTTTCTATGAATTCAAACTCAAAATGCGAGAGATGGAAACATTTTGAAAGGTTTAGGTTAGGTTTAACGACTAAAGCAAATGTAATAAACCCAAATCAACTGAACCTAACTAAGCTTTTCTAAATAGTAAAATAGAATATTACCCTAACAACGTTGTCGTAAGCCATAGAAAAAAAACCTTTAGGTACGCTGTTTTAAAAATTGTTTTTTGTTTTTATGGAAAACCAACTCATTTTTACCAAGTATGCTCATTGTAAAACTATTTTATCAAAATAAAATAAATTATTTACTAGTTTTAATTATGATTAGACATTTAAAAAAATCTAGCTAAGTAATAATGTTTTCTTTGGACTTATTATAAAAAACTTTTCCCTGTTTATATTTAGCATCGACAGTAAAAAAACAGCGTTTTTTTTACTAAACCAAATTATTACATCCAGTTACAGGTAAATCATTTTAAAAGGACCCCCACTTGTCTAGTGGTGAACTGGATGGATTAAAAAAAACCCAATGACTTAAAAATGATAAAAAAAACAACCCATAAAAAACTTTTTTTTACTACATCAGATCTATTTTGAAATGACTTTTTTATCTGGTTTTGCTGAGGATTGAATCTTCCTGCCCATGAATTGGAGTTGACAATTCTACCAATCGAGCCAAATCCCGATTGGATAAGACCGAAATTTATCGCGTATATTAACTGCTGTAGTGTCATCGAATTTCAGAGTAATGCGTATGTGTCCGCGTGATTGTGCATGATTGATAGAATGCATTGTCATCGACAAAAAGACTGTCTACCGAATTTTAACTCCATCGGATTTCGGGTAGTGGGTTAATTTACACTTCCAATATTTGCCTTCACTCACAAAAACAAAGTTAAAATTCAAATAGATCTTTTTTTTTAAATAACGATTAGTTTGAAAGCAAATTCATTTTTTTTTAATAAAGCATAAAGTACAAAGGGTATAGATTATCGGAACATCTTATTTTTAGGTGCAGTTTACCCTATAAACAATAAATCAAAAAAACATGTTTATTCAAATTTGCATTGTGCACATTTTAAAGTGTAAATATGTCAATTTTACATCTTTGTTAAAATGTACGCGTTAGGGTCTCATCACACAGGTCGGTAAAGTATCGACAAAAACCGAGGGCGGTATACCGAGAGCAACCGATCCAATATATCTCTATCGGGGCCTGCAGTGCAAGCGGTCGGGGGGCGAGAGGAAGTGATATGACGTATTTCCCGGATACAACTAGTGGGTAATCTCAGTGGGCGCTCGATATTTATCGCGACACCACCGACTCCACATAACGAACTTATAATTACCATTTTTACCAATAACATTTATTTTAGTTTAAAATGATTTTAAAATATTTCAAAGACTTTGTAATGTAGGCACATTAATAATATCACACATAAAATTACAATCTCGTCCTCACTTGGTGACTAACTTGATTCACAATCGTTTGTTATTGTTTATATGTTTACGCGCCTTTTTCAATCTCTTATCAAATTACAATGAATATATTAATTTACCCATTACAATAGTACACTTATACCCGTACCCGTGAGTCTGGTGATGATCAGCGTAAAGGCGGTAAATCTGCAATGTCGACAGTTTTATAAGATAAAAGCTACATAGCTTATGTTCCGTATGCAGAGATCATGCAACATACACCGCGCAACATACACCGCGCAACATACACCGCGCAACATTTCTCCCGCCTGTAGAGGGTTTTTTGACGATACTTTACCGACCTGTAGGACGAGACACTCATTGTGTCCCGTGAAGTCACACGCTTTCCGGCCGGTCGCAAAGTCAACGATTTGATGGCTTATATCTCCGGTGCTCTGCAACATTTTGTTCTGCTTCTAAAATTCAAAAAGGTCTTTCCTCAGCAAGCTCAAATTAAAATAATACATTTGTAAAAAAAGACATTCGTTGTAGAAGACGACCTCATTATTAAATTGTTAATAAATTGAAGAATAATTGATAAACGGCGTGAACAAATTAATGCAAATGTGTCCCCTTTGAAATGATTTACCTATATATATTATGTCAACCTCTTAATTTTATCTGTATCGTTTCAACATAATTATATCGTTAAAGATACAAATTTAAAAATAAAAATCAACCCCTAGATAACTGATAATCGTTAATGATAATGCATAAAACAACTGAAATTCACTGTTGGAATAACATTTTTATTCCCGCTCAAAGTAGGTTGCATAATTTGACAATATTGTACCTGTGTTTTCCATCTACGCCAATGTTTATCTGTGCACAAATGGTAATGTTCGGCGCCAAAATGTAAGTAGGGCAACGTGCATTTTAGCCCCGCGACAAATTACCCGGTTCACGAGTAAGGCGACGAATGCCAAAATATCAATCATCGCTAACGAGAACCATAACAGTCGAACCGTTCTAATTATAACTAACCTACCTACGATAATTAAGTTAAACAGCGCAGCGGTTAATGGCTGTCGGGTTTAGTCTTCCGTTATTGATAGGACCTCAATTTATAATCCATGGATTTTGCAATAAATAGATGAATGACTATGAATTTTAAAAGTGTCCTGAAATTTAATATTATATGTTTTTTTATGAATATTGATTGTATTGAAAAATTATTTTTAAAGTAATCGAATTAAATAGTCTACTAAACTACTAATAAACAACTAAACGCTCTTTTTTTATGACGAATTCGCTTCCGTTATTGACAGGAACTCAATTTATAATCCATGAATTTTCCAATAAATAGATGGATGACTATGATTATTTTTTAAAGTCTTTTATCTTTTTAGTGATGGTCGTATTGTAAAATCAATTTCGAAATAATGAAATGAAGGTAAAACGCTCTATTTTTTATGACGAATTCGTCTATTAACGACTCAAAAAATAAATCAGTGTGAGCTATTTTAACGGGTTGACTTTTTTTAACATGGTTAATTTTTTTTAATTATCACGTCGTTATTTATATTCAAAGATATTTTATAAATAAGTAAATATATTTTTTAAGTGAACTCAAGGAGTAAGTAAGTTGGTAAAAAGTTAAAAATAAGTACTGCTTTTAAAACATAAAATTGTAATATTCAATCATAGAGAACGATATTACCGACTCACGAAAAATGTGAAAAATAAAAGATTCAGTCGCATCTGGGTATTGAACTCGGGACCTTTGACTTGCTGAGGAAATGTTCTGACCACTGAGCTAATTCGACCAGATCTACCTATGTCTTTTTTTAACTGTATCATATTTTGACTGAGAGCTACCAACATTACCTGCATATTCTTAGGGCTGTTTTTGACTTCCTTTTTAAATAATATTTTGTAGAATGTTGTCTTCAATTAATATTAAAAATATTTTTTAAATTAAAAAAAATGCTACTTTAATCCATTGCGATTAATTTTCCTCAGATGTGTGATCCATTGTAATTATTAGATTAAAATTTACATGCTTTAATCAAGAAATGTTGACATTACGCTATACAAAAGGTAGATTCGCATTCGAAAACAAAAAGTTAAATCAAATTACTTAAGAGCACTGCTAATCTTCATTAGTTTACTGAAAAAACATTACGTCGGAAGGTTTTCTCTTGGCTTTTTACATTCCGAGAAATCAGTCTTAATTTGCTCCCTCAGAGAACGGTCCCAAAACTCTCACAAGTTTAATTAAAGAACCTACTAACTAAAGGTAAAAAGCGCCTTTATGCTTTCAATTTCAGCTAAACGACAAGTACGTATTACTGGATCATTTTCAAACAGAATATTGTTCACTTTATCTTTGTTCTTTTAGGATATTATTTGAACTCTCCCCTTTGAATTGATTTCTTTGAAATTAGATTACTTTTAACTTTCCTTTGTCTATGAATTTCAAATCAATATTTGATTAACTCTAATCGAAGCGTGTAAAACAATTGATTATTCAAATATAATATTATTCTTTTTTTGAATTACTTATTAGTAAAACCTCAAATTGCAACGTACAATCATCAATGAAGACAATATTAGCAACTCTCAAAGGAAAATTTGAAACTTAAAAATCATAAACATAAAGACAGCAGCCTCTATAAATATATAAGCGAAATATGCAAGGCTGAGGTCCTCGTGGCTTGAAACTTTTAATTAAGTATTACAATTTGAGGTTTCACTTATTAAGTTTTTTTTTTAAATATATATTTATAAAATATTAATCCTAGACTTGTAGAAAAGTCAATAGATATCCAACAATAAAATAAAAATTGATATATTTATCCAAGACATTATCGAGATTGCATTTAGTTCGGGAAGAATCTTGAAATCATAAACATAAGATAGCAGCCAACGAAAATATGCGTTAAGAAAATGAAGATGATGTTGGTAGTTTTAAGACGAAGTATGATTCAGTTAAATATGACCGGGTCAGATTAGTTCAGTGATAGAGCAAAGCCCCGGAAAAGCTGAGGTCCTGGGTTTAATTTTTAGATGCGATCAACTCTTTTTCTGATTTTTCTATTTAAAATTTTCGCTTGAGAATTGCTAATACTGTATTCGATGATTAAATATTTTTTTTGTTAATTTTGTAAAAAATTTAATTCTTACATATGTTAGTTATGCGGAAATGTTAAAGTAACAGCTTTTATGCCTTTCTGATGATTCTTAAATTGTGGTTAAGCCACTTACAGGCGTTCTAAGAAGGTAATTATTTATTATTATATCACATAAATTAGGATTTTTAAAAGTTGTTATTAATAATTATAATATAATATTTCACTCAGTGCAGTGGAAATATAATAATTATATTACAATTAAAGAGCTTAGTTTTTTTATAACTGGAGTTTCCCAATAGAAAATAAAATACTAACTTTAAATCACTTAACTATAAAAAAAACTTATAGACCAGCCGTAAATAAATAACGTAAATAGGAAATTTTACTTGAATGTAAAAGTTATGTATTATTTTTGTGTACCTCCATATTCGCTTGAATCCACGGTATCTGTATGCAAAATGCAGCAATCAGACTATAAAATAAATTAAGCAACACATTCAAAATTAACGAACCAAACTTTCTCGGTTCAGGTAAGATTGTGTTCATTGCAGACAAGATTTTTGTTCGATACCAAGATCCGTTAAAACCATTGCACAACTTCGTTCATCCATAAAGACGGTAATGTTTGTCTATGGTTAATGGTGCATAGATAATGAGGGAAGAAAATAAACTTGATGACTTGCTTTTAAAAACAGCGATTTCCCGCCTTTTAATGGCAGTTGTCATTACATCGTGAAATATCAGAGAATGATTATTTCGTGAAAATCTAGTTAAATAAGTCTCGTTGAAACCTTTATATTTCCAAGTCATTGAAAACACATTTGAAGACACTTTTTAATTGAAAACCAGGGATTTATTTACTTTAAAGCACTTTCCTGAATTTATTATTACGCGTCGTGACTAAATCTTGTTACAAAATAAGAAATCTTTTTCTTTAGCAGAAATTTAATGATGGAAAAACAGAACTATTTACGTTAGCCTACAGGTAAAAACAATAAACGCATAGATCTTCCTACAAAAGTAAATTACATCGCCTGACAACCTCTGAAATTTAAAACCTTTTAACGGAACGTTTAGTTTTCTTTCCTCGAACTGAATAGTACCTTCTTGCTTCTGAATTATTTTGCGAATCTTTTTTTGGCAACTCTAAATTATTGAACGTTTCCCAGAACATTATTTATGTATTTATTTTTCCCCTTTTAAGTCTATAATCCTTAGAAAAAGCACAAAGTTAAGTTTATCTTGCTGTATCATATTTTATAAAACGTTTTTTAAAGGGTGATTAAATAATAATAATATTTTTAATCTCGTTTCCATACTGAATCTTACAAAATGTTTTACTTTTGCTGCTGGTTTCACGACAAAGCTTTTTGCGATTTTAAAACCACATATTTTGAGTTCTAGAATGTTTTTCCAGTTCCTTCCTATTTATGAAATATTGTATCAAAGAGATGATTGAACATACTTAGAACTAAATATCAACAGTTTTTCATCTGGTAAATGGTCATACTTGGTTATAACAAGCAAATGAAAAAAATTAAGCAAACTCCCTTTATTCAATCTTATGTATGTTACATAAAAAAATAATTAAACATTTATTTTACTAGATAATAAGCAGGGGATGCAATCCTACATAAACTTTAATATGTATCTCTCATTTGTACACACAATTGTGTGGGTCGCTTTTCCATAAACATGCTCAAGGTAGAATATTTATTTAATTTTTCTCAATTTAGTATAAACACTATAAAAAGAGAAAAATAAGAAAAAAATCTTATTTTCAGGACCTTAACGATATTACGAATGTTTCCATTGATCCACTGCTCATCAAATGTTTGGTTAATTCATGAAGCATGCTTGTTTAAACTATGAGCAATAATGAAAACAAATAAATTAAACCAATTAATCCTTTGGCTCGTTAAAGTAGTGATTTTGTTATAAGCGTGCTCGTTATAACCAACTTTGAATTTACCAAATGCTATTTGATATATTTTGACAAATTTTGAAAATTGCTCTCCACCTGATACGATATTTTGATGAGCCCAGATTTGATTCCCGAACCAAACGTGTTAACCGCAGTATGATCCGATTGAGCCAACTAACAAGTCCCATGTCTCATGTATCATGTCCGTGTTTGTGTGATTTGTGAGAGTCCCACGCCCCGTGCCCGAGTGCCCGGGGCGCCGTGTCCGTGTATAGTATTGTGCCCACATGTTTTAATACTGTTGGATGGTCTGCCCTGCTTGTAGCATCCTCGGAATGAACCTCTTCGGGTGCAAGTTCTGCGATCGGTCACGTGACAGTGAGGATGTCGAGTGTGACCGCAAAAACTTTGATTCGCTCTTGTGGGCTATTGTGACAGTCTTTCAGGTATTCCTTTCACATGTTTATGAGAGCTTTGACAAGACTAACTGGCCTGGGGCCGACATGCGCTGAAAACATCAACACACATCAGAAACATTATAATATAGTCATTAACGTAGGTCCATGGTGAATACCGACTTGCAAGGTAACACTTGCTTGTAACACGCTTGTAATGCTCACTTCATAATCACGACAACTTTGATAATCTGACAGGCCTGGGGCCGATATGCCCTCTAAATACCAACACATATCAAAACATTTTAATTTAGTCATTAACATAGGTCCTCGGTAAATACTGACACTCGCAAGGAAACACTTGCTTGTAACATGCTTGAAATACTCACATGATGTTGATGGGAGTTTTGAAAGAACTAACATGCAATATTGACACCAACACATCGCAGATATTGTAGTAACTCTACTGAAACAATGTAATGATCAATATCAAGATTCGCCTAACGCTTTTTTGTTACAAGTTGCTACAAGTTTGCTCCGTTCACAAGTTCAAGAAAGCTCTGACAAAAGAATTTGTTTGGAACTAACATGCGCAATAAACACCAAAATCAACACACAGCAGAAAAAACAAAACACACTGTGTAGTCATTAACTTGTAAATTTTTGACGCTGACTTTAATCTGATTTATGACAACAAAACTAGTCTGGAGCTAATATGCAATATAAATACCAACACATATCAGCAACATCCCTCTGTAGTCACTAATTGATATAGGTCTACAATATTAATTGCTAACAAATATTAAGCTTGTAATGCTCACATAATTTTCATGAGAGCTTTTTACAAGACTAAGAAGCCTTGGCTGACAAGCATAAAAATCATCTTGAAGCCGAAACTTTCCACACTAGTCATAACATAGGTCCATAGTAACGCCAACACATGTAAGATACCCCTAAAGCTTTTAATGTGTAAAACGCTTGCAACGCTCACATAATATTCATGAGAGCTTTGACAAGACTAACTTGCAACATAAACACCAACACACAGTAGAAACATAAACGATAGTCATTGACGTAATCAGTCCACAATAAATGTTAAACTTGCTCGCCACACGCTTTGCTGAGATGCGATATACAAACAAATACATAGCAGAAACATCTCATTCTAGTCACAAACATAGGTCCACGATGAATGCCGACACATGCAAGATACGTCTAACGCTTCTAACATGCAGATATGTAGATTGAAGTTAACCGAGTTTAACCCTATGTTCTCCTGGATCGAGCAGTCCGGCTGGAACATGAGCAAAGTAGTCACACTCACATTGTATTCATTGTACCTCGAGAGGCTGATCTCTCACTAACCATCACAGAGATTCAATACTAAACAGTAATATGACTAACGGGTCGGAACACCTGCACGAGTCTCCCACAAAACTATTCCACTCCGAGGTAGGTGTGTTGTAAGCCTTTGGATAATAGCATAATGTAAGGTACAGTAAAAGTATTATTGAAAAATAGAGTCAAATTATCGAGTATTTTTACTTTTGTCTAATGAATGCTTTCTTCTTATGCATGATGATTCTTTTGATTCCTATTTATTACTTAATACTTTTTTTTCTAACTTATATTCGTTTCCTTTTGTATATTATATGCCCCGCTTTGATGCATTTTCATGTAGGTACGATTCATTTGTAAAAAAAAATCATTTCAACATTTTTGGAGCTATCCACGCACTTATTGATAATGCTATATCTAGATCGTCCATACTTGTTTCACATGTACTTAGCTCAGGCGATGAGCTTTCCATCGGTTCATGCCCAAATTAAGGTAGACAAAATTATAAGGGGATCTGCATATTTTACAGCCATCGGCTGGTTCCAGAAATACAACAATTAAGGTACTCTAACAAAATGGCATGACACTTTCTGCCACAATCCTTTATCGAGAAAGAAGTACTTTGCTAATTAAATTTTTATATCTAAATACGAAAAACTATTTTTGAAATAATTTTCCAAATTCAATCCAATATCTCATTAAGAAATAATTTTCATTGAATTTGTTTCACATCCCTCACGCAAATAAAACAAGAAACCGAGTATTGGATTAAAATACTCGCAATATATTATTTTTTTCACATTCAGCGCCCTTGAGGCGATTTTTCACGAAAACGGCGCTATATAAATTAGCCAAATATTATCCTTCACGCAAATAAAACAGGAAACCGAGTATTGGATTAAAATACTTGCAATATTTTATAATTTGGTTCACATCCTTCACGCAAATAAAACAGGAAACCGAGTATTGAATTAAAATACTCACAGTATTTTTGCTAAGCATCATTTATCTATAAGATTGAAAGAACGGTTCTTGTACTTTCCCATACCATGAACTTCCCATGCCTTACACTAGCCATCACCGCCGTTAAACTATTTCTAAACACTATCAGCATTTCCATGAAATACTTTATACATTAATCCAGTACTTCTTTACATTCAAACATTTCTTAGAAAGAATTACTACAAAAAGCAAAAACTATCTCTATGCTTCATATCTGTCCTATAATTTGTCTATTTTCCATTTGCTCTAATACCCTTGCTCTATTTTAAAAGCTGAACGTACCTATTGAGTATAATTTAAACCAATTTTAAACTTTATTCCACTTCCCAAAAACCTTTCAAAAAAGAAGAAACCTGCAAGAAACATAACATTAAATACTCAATATCCTTTAATTAAACGAAATATTTCAATTAAATGTTGAATTGGGTATCTAAATCAACATATATAAACAAAGTTATCATCAAACTATTTTAATTGTTACATTGACTGTCATTATACGAACAAATCAATAATTCACAAGCCAAATCAGCACACTTATTATGTAAACGGACGTTACACCTCATTGATCAATGTATCAGGACCTCCGGTTGACCATTCAATATCCTACCCTACCCCCTATTTGTCATCCAAGTGTCAATATACCCAATTGTTTAAACCAGTTCGTGCTACGAGCTACGGCGGCGTAGAGCACCCAGCTAATTGAGTTTCGTAGCGGGCGCTACGGTTTGGCAGTTCGCTACTGCAAGGCTCAATTGTTTCATCTGTTCTAGCTAACTGGGTAGTTCGAATCTATGATAATTTAACCAATAACTTCACATTTCTGATTGTATGAAAACCTTCGAAATATTTAACCAATTTTGTTAGTTGAGTTGGAGCAGTGACGACTCGTGACTTTTGGGTGCACGAGAGTGCTAATATTCAAAAATGGCATTATTGATGTTGTGAAAACTTTTTATTTTGTACGAAAATTTCAAAAAATTGATGCAGCGCACCGCAAAACTGAAAATCTTCATACAAAAACCGAATTTTCGAAAAAACAACATCATTAATGTCGAATTTTTCAAGCTTGGCACTTTGTCCCGCTCAAAAGTCATCAGCCGTCACTGAGTTTGGGTGAAAACTTTCGATTGAATTGTTATCAAATTGACTGTTTTTAACTGAATTTAATTAAATTATCGAAGGTTTTAACGGCTTATTTAGCTTTACCGCGTATTGAACAAATGGCCCTTTAATATCAATACGGATGGAGGTTTAATTATGTATAAAATAATTATTTTACTGTAATATTAACTTTTAAGAAAACCTCGGAAAAAATAATTAAATTATAATATTTTACAAAAAACATTAGTTCATCGGATTCCTCTTCGTGTATCTAAAAAATAAGGTTAAAATTTATCATAGGATTTAATCCATAATGAACTCATTAATTTTCCTCAAGTAGTTGTATCACGTCATCCTTATTATATCACGTATATAACTTTCAATAAATAATTACAATCCACCCATCACGAATTGCAAAATAGTCATATCATTCACAATAACAATTTATCAACTTTTATCAGGTACCTGTGTAATTTAATGATATAAAAAGAAACAATATCTACCAGAAACAAAATATCGTTATAAATTAAAAAATATATATTTTTATAATAGCAATACTCATACTTATTTTTTTAGTTAATTAATAACAGAAAATAATGACATGTGCCTGGTAGCCCCTCATTCCTTAATACAAATGCAAATCGAATGAGTACGAACCTGTCATTCTAGATTCGTAGCACCCCTCACAGGTCACCTTATAGCAAATATAGAAAATATCAATCTAATATGTTTATTATATGTAGGAAATATTGTGTCAATCAATCGTTACCCAAACACAGGCACAGCTTTAAAACATCGACATTCTCACAGAATTAAATATCACACACGTAATAATTATTGCATTACGAATTTGGTGACGAACTTTGAGTTCTATCACGGAATTACAAATAATGATTTCACCACGAATTTGGTGACAAACTTTGAGTTCTATCACGGAATTACAAATTATTACATCACGAATTTGGTGACGAACTTTGAGTTCTATCACGGAATTACAAATTATAACATCACTAATTTGGTGACGAACTTAGAGTTCTATCATGGAATTACAAATTATTACATCACGAATTTGGTGACGAACTTTGAGTTCTATCACGGAATTACAAATTATTGTTATTTTATAATATAAATGGTTGAATGTATATTTTGCTCAAAGGTAGCTGACAAATTAGATACACTAATAAATCATTTGTATTCACAGTATAGAAACATTGCTTGGTTGATCGATAGATTTGAAGCAATGGCCGCATTCACGAATGAAACTGAACGACCGCAATGTTGGTGACACCAATTAAGAGCGCTAAATTTTTAATAAAGCACAAACCACATTTTCTAAAGATTAAACTTGGCTAAGCATCAAAAACAGAACAATTCAAAATGGCGTGCGTTCGCTTAATTTTTGCGGGTCGGCCGCAATAACAGTGGATTCAAAATCATCAGTTAATTTGGTCTATTGGCAATGATCGAATGCTCAGTCAAAATAATATTAGTGTAGGCAATTAAATGGAGTGATTACACTTCAAGATATGGAGTTTAAGCGTACATGGAGATAAATGAGTATTTCTAATTTACGAAGATTCTCTTAAAATTATTGGTAATCCGGTTACAAACTGTCCTAATAAACTTTTAGTAATTTGCGAATATATATTATCACAGTGTTGGAACACGTGTTTATAAAAATCCGAATATTTATTAAGATGTTGGAATATGTTTTCATCGTGAAAACATATTCTTAATTTACAAAAAGTTTATCAGGAAACCTTTAAATTCATTCGTTAAGGCCTGCAATCCCGTATTTCAAAGGATTACCAATAGGATTACAAATAATTTAAAGAGATTTTTTATAAATTAAAAATACTCATTTTTATCCGTGTATACTTTTTTTCTTACATGACTTGGCTTTCGCTCAGTTTTTATTGGTGGAAGCGGTTTTAAAAGTGCAAAGTAAACAAAGTATCAAGCATTGTAAGCATATTTTAGACCTGAGCGCAAAGCATACATTTAACAAAAGATTTAAATTCTTCAATAAAACTTCCGTGACAGCATGGTCGAGTGAACCAACAAAGATAATTTAACAATTTTTCCAAAAAAAACGTTTACACATTATTATAATTCGAGGCTTTGCATTCTCATTAATACAAAAGATTAACAATATAGCATTAGAGCCAACATGTATTCATTTAATTTTCCACCCCACCACCCACTTCCGGCGGCAGCATCCTCGGCATGTACCTGTTTGGGGGTAAGTTTTGCAAGTTTGTGGACGATAGCGGAAACGAGAGGGAGTGTACCTGCCCGGAAATAGTGGCTGCACACCCGCGCTGTGAGTGCGACAGGAAACACTTCAACAACATTCTGTGGGCAACCGTCACCGTGTTTCAGGTATGCCTTAACTCTACACGTCAGCTTGTGTCATTTTTAGGCAGCCCAATCACTGTACTTTGATAGCAGGTTGTTTTAAAAAATACTGATGACACGAGTGGCCCATTAAACATGGAAGTTCACTGAATTTTCAGAGAGGTAAACGATTTACGTGCGTTTCGTAATTTAATCATAACTTTAAAGCGAAGATCTTTTTTAAATATTGAAGACAATATTAGAGATTTTTAAACGAAAATCTGAAACAGAAAAATCAGAAAAGGAAACGGTCACGGGTTCGAGTCCCAGATGTGACCGTTTCCTTTTCTGATTTTTCTGTTTCAGATTTTCGTTTAAAAATCTCTAATATTGTCTTCAATATTTAAATATTATAATTTGAGGTTTTACTCAATAAAAGTTATTCCGAAAAATAAAGATCTTTTTTGTTTACTAAAGCAGCAAAAACACTCGATCTGAGAGCTATAGTGTCATTAAAATAGATAATAAAAAAATGTCTGAAATCTTTAAGTCACTGCAACTAACTTCAGTTCACAACTTCGCGTATCGCTTTGGAATATTAAGTTGAACCACCACGTGTTAATAATAATAATAATGTTTAGAATGAAGCTAGCAGTCCACAATCGAGTGCTGGTACCTACCCTGATGTACGGAAGTGAGGCATGGAACTGGCAGAGAAAGGAAAAAGTAGACTGAATGCTCTATAAATGAGATCCCTGAGGCGTATGTGTGGTAAAACCTTGTGTGAGAAATGTGGAGATCCGCAAAGAGTGCAAGGCTGATGTAAGTTTAATGAGTAAGATCAAGAAAGGGACGCTTAGATAGTTTGGGCATGTAGGGCGAATGAGCGAAGAAAGGAGTGTAAGGAGAATAGACGATACAAATGTGAATGGTAGCAGAGATCGGGGACGCCCGAGGAAGACATGGCACGACCAAGTGAATCAGATACTTGAGTCGGGCCATGTCAAGAGTCAGAATAATAGAAGAGTATGTATGAATGTGAATGAGGCAAGTAGTGTGTGCCAAGACCGAGTTGTTTCGCGGTCCGTCGTGATGGTTAGTTAGTTAGTTATGTTTGTTTATTTCAGCTAAACAGAGCAGTGAGTACAATACTTATCTGCCATATAAATTAATTACATGGTATAAAACTAAATTCACAATAAATTAAATTCTCCGTGTATGTTGTAGCTATATTTAGGGGCGACGGCCTGGACAAGAGTGTTGTCCGATATCCGATAGCGCAACTCATTCTGGCTACTCTGTGGCGCATCAAAGATTATAAAATACGCTTGACGAAGTCGGATAGGAACCACTTATAATCTTTAAACCCTTAGCATTACTTGTTCAAGAAATTTAACTCGATCTATTTAACCACCTCATTATTTATTGATTTATTGATAGTACTTAGTAGCAGTTACCGCTGGCTTCGTCTGAGATAATAATGGCGAAAGAATTTATTTTTCTTATCGAGTAATATGGCAATTTAAAAAAAAATTGTTGCGTTGTAGTACCTACATCCAGAAAGTGGCGCGGTAGTTAACCGATCAATAAATAGTTTTTCCTGCTTTAAAACAAATAGTTTTTCTGCTTTATTGTTATGATTTGTCAGCGATTCAAATTTCGTCCCAAAGGTTATGAATGGGTCGCTTTATCAATTGTTTTTTAAATCAACGAATTCCTAGAATGCTTTTCCAAAATGCACAGTATTTTAAGTAAAATGAAAATCCTTGCATTTTGCATTCGAATGTTTAGCTGTGTTCTTATTATTTACTGGTTTTTACCGCACTTTTCATTTTTTGTTAAAACAAATAAAGATCAAATCTGTAGATAAGTATATGGATTAGTTTGATTGAAGTAAAGAATACAGATTTAAATTGATTTTGTTGATTGAATCCTGATTGTTTACTAAATTGATCAGACATTATATTAACGTTAGTAAATAAGTGTATGTTTTTTCCTTAAATTCTGACACGTTCTTAACTATGTTTAAGCTCATTTAAAGTTACGTATAATTCTTTATCATACAAATACACCATCATTTAAATTTAAACCACTATGAACAGTAGTATCAAAAAGTATGGACGGTATATTTGACAAATGTAATTACTTATTTATTTAATTATTTGACATTATTTAATTCACACTTTATTTACTAGAATAAGCATGGTTTGATAAATGAGTAATATTTTGAAAGCGTTGGAAATAACTGAGATTCTAACAAAATCATTTAACATACAATATATTTTTTTAATTTTCCTGTTACCAGTTTTCGCTTTGACTTCATTAGTGTGACATATTAATTACTCCCAGAATAAACCTCAGTTTAATGAAGACAGGTTGTCATCAATAAAATAGTTATTAAATAGTGGTGTTAAGGAAAATTACGGGAATTTACTCATTCCACGCAGAGAAAAATGAGTATTAAAATAAAATAATGACAAAGTACAAAAATATTATTATTCATAATATATTCGTATTTTTTTAAAGTTTTACAAGAAACCTATTCATTTATTCGTTAAGGCCAGCAATTCATCCAGTCTTTGGCCAGATTATGAATAATTTGAAGAGATTCTTAATAAATTAGCAATACTCATTTCTCTCGGTGTAATTGTTTGCTCTCTATGAAAATATTGAAATAGTTCTTCGAATTATTCAAGTTGAGCATCGGATAACATTTTGCTAAAGAAAATAACCAGTACCTTTTGAAGTTAATTTACGTCTGGCTACCCTCAATAACTAATCGAATAAATGATTCATAATAACACATGAACAGAATAAAACTAAGAACATTGAGGGTTCGTGGTAAATTGCTGTGCCATGCTATGAATGTTTAAACTTACTCTTAACCCGAAACATTACTCTTTTAACAATAAGATAACTACTAGTGTTTGTTTTACTTTATTATTTATGTAAAATAATACTTTACTCGGTACCTATCACTCTTCCTGCTCACGACAATACTGCACTAACTAACAATCAATGCTTTACTCGTTAAAATATAATAAATTTAATAATTTATAATTACAAACATTTACACTGTTAATACTATTCACCTTAAATCTTTTTGATGTACACTTTTCTCCACATATCTACCTACATTATTTACTATATTTACATATTGTCTTGTTACCACGTGTTTATACAATAATTGTGTATTTATAATGTGTTCAAATAAAATTCTTAGGGACAGTTGGTTCACCGAACCTGAATAATTCATCAATTTTCGAAGCTAATTTTCAAATTCTGTGAAAGTTCAATTTTAGTTCTGTTATTATTTCAACTCTGTGAAACAACTCGCCCATAACGGAATAATAGAATAATAACAGATCATAATGGAACTTTCGCAGAACTTGAAAATTATCTTTGAAAATTGATGAATTCTTCAAATTTTATGAAACAATTGGTCCTGAGTTTATAAGATAATTTAAAATATCATTATAAATTTATTTGATATTTTTAAATATAATTCTTAACTTATTTAAAATTTTCTGATATAATTCTAAGCTTATTCAAAATTTTCAAATATCATTCTAAACTTATTTAAAATTTCCAGATATAATTTTAACCTTATTCAAAATTTTCAAATATCATTCTAAACTTATTTAAAATTTTCAAGTATAATTCTAAACTTATTCAAATATCATTCTAAGCTTATAATATTTAAAAATTTGTTACGGTGTTCAAAGCAGTAAACGTTTTATTTAGAATCTTAGATCAAAATGTTTACAATAAATACCAATGTGAAGATTGTTAGTAACTATAGATAACACAGTTAAATTATTTCTTCAACCAATCAGTTCGTCATCTAAATTATGTGTAATGTTTTCAGATTTTAACGCAGGAAGACTGGAACATAGTGTTATTTAATGGCATGGAAAAGACTAGTCACTGGGCAGCACTTTATTTTGTGGCACTTATGACCTTTGGAAACTATGTGCTTTTCAATTTGCTAGTCGCCATTTTGGTCGAAGGATTCAGCTCAGAGGTACAGTATCAGAAATATAACTAGTAAATTGGTGATAGTTTTTTTTCCTTTTTGAGCTTCAAAGTTTGTAATATTACGACAATATTTTTGAAAATCGATGAAAAACTTCCTTATGCCCGCGAGAATAACATGAAAACCTTTATTTGCTGAATATCATGTATAATGTTTTAACTCAACTATATCGTATTTCGTCTTTTTGTAAATTTGTTTCTGTGCTCCGTTTCCCTTACGAGATAGTGTCCGTTTTAATGGATGATAAAGATTATTTTTTCGAAATAGTCGTGTTTATTTAAACTTTCTTATCAGCATTTTTTTCAATATTATGACACCTACCTGCATGAAGAAAGTTTAAAAAAAAATTGTTATTGAGATAGTGACGTTTCTTTGGAAAAACTGTATAGTTCATTATTTGAATTAACAAAAAAATATATATTGTTTATTTTATTTATTTTGTAGGTAGGTATTTAAGTGCCTACTTTTTAAATTATATGATTTCAGAGAAAATCATGGTTTTGATTTATCAAATAAGAGAAAAATAAAATATAATACTAAATACATAACTGCTAATTTATAAGAACAAAATAATATACAGACAGGCCAGACTTAATATCTAATTGGAAATAAATTGTATGTTCCTTTACTCCTACGTACGTACGTTCCTTTACTCTGTACGTAGCTATATTATTTATATGCTATTTTAAAAAGAAAGTATCTCTAATTATTACAACATAATTCTTTTTATATTTTGAAGTCGGAATACGTGTTCATAAAATTCATTATATTTTCGCATTTCGTCATCATATATTGATATGGTAAACGCAGTTGCAAGAACACATATTCCGATATATTCGGAAAGTACTAATATTTTATTAGGAAACGGCCTACTGTCCCGTTTATAATAGGATTTTAATAAATCAGCAATACTATTTTTTCCGTGGTCCGCAATAATAATTGTTAACAGCCATGTTAATTTATCAAAATTTTTGTGAATTTATTTTATTTTAAAGACAAGGACACACTGGGTCCACGTATGCAACGTGTGCATTACTACGTTCCCAGGCCGACGTGCAAATTGTAATCGCTATAAATAATTGTAATGTTAAATGGGTTATACATTATAAATCACTTCGTAACGTCCTACTAAATCTGCTTTCTGTTGATCTCCCATTTTAACAAAACGCGCAATAAATATCAGTAAACGGCAAACGCAAAAACAAACGTACCTTAAGAGGAAGCTACAAGCCAAAAATGTGTATATTCTTGGTAAACCTTATATTGTAGGCAATAAGCATTAAAATCGCTTGGCAAACAGAGTCTAGAAACGATCGATTTCAAGCACAAAACTGGTTTTTCTTTATTTTGTAAATAATTTTATAAGAAAGAAAGAAAAGTTAATCAAATAAAACTGTCACAAGATAATCTCAGCTATAATACTGTTTTTTTAAGTTGTTTCCTTTACGCGTTCATGCATTTCTATTGCAAAACTTTATTTTTTAGTAGTTTACATTTATATTTTTTATTGAGTAATTTATTATTTTATTTGTATTCTACTCAAGCAAAACGATAGCAAAAGCTTCCATTTATCTAAAGCATATTTTTTGATATTCCTAATGTGCACCAATTCGTTATAAAGATTAATCAAAATAGTGATTTAACACTAAGCTTAGCCTTAAACATCAAATCAACTCGTTGGAGGTCGTCCACCACCACCATCTATAGACAGCGCAGATTGGCGTTGCGTGTGGAGCGTAGGATTGCGTTGTGTAAGTGTGTAAAAAGCATCAATTTTAATATTAAATATATGGATTGTAAGTTGCCCAGATGTCTTGATGCGTTGCGTACATTACGTACGTGGGCCCAGTGTGTCTTACAGTCTGTCTATACAGCAATGTGAATGTATACTTTGTTTGAAGATTCGCGTACTTAAAAAAAATGATAAACAGTCAAAAAAGATGTTCATATAAAAATAACTTAACAAATAAAACCGTGTCCACCTCAGTGGATTTCATAACTAAATAATAATAATAAAATTTATACATGGTTAATGGTTATATTTTATGCCATGTTCCGTAGAGCTGTAAAATCTGTTAAATATTTTTATCTCGGCTGTAAATTTGTAGACAGTAAAAATGGGTACTTTTATGTATTTTGTCTCCAGCTGTGAGACAGTTTCCGTATGCTTCCAGTGGCAATACCACAGTGAGTTTCCAGGGATTTCCGGAAACCCCCCGTTCTAAAATGAACATTGTCTGGAAATCTGTTGTTTATGACTTACTAAAAAGACCACATCCCCAAAGATCTTTCGTTTGCTAGCAATGTCATTTGCCCTGATGATGAACACTGTAATGCTATCCGAAACGTTGGCTAAAAAAGGAGGTATTGCAACACGGCATAGTATCTCAAAAATAAATCACTAAAATTAGAGAATTTTAGAATCACCATAATCTTGAATGACGACGTTTTCATTATAATTTAAATTAAATAATATGTGTATCTTTATTATAGTGGTTCATCTTATTTACAAAAATAGTTATATATTTATATATTTTCTGTAAATTATAAAACATTGTCTTTTTAATTAGCATTAAAAAAATAGTAAAAATAAAAATAAAATTAAACATAATTTATTCGACATTGCTCTAAATTGGTCTAGAATAGACTGGACTGGAATAGTAACATCTAGAGATCTAGAGAAAGCATTAAATAACATAATAAGTTTTTAATATAAAATTGATTGAAAGATTGATTAATTTATTTCCTTTGCAGAGAAACGAGCGGCGGGAGCGTGAAGCCAGGGAGATCGCTAAATCCAAACTCTCAGCGGAATGTTTCTCAGACAATAACGATCTGCCTTACGATGAGTCTCGCTCTATATCTGAGTCCAGTGAGAGCTTCACACAGGTAATATTATCATTAAGAATTGTCATTTCAAAGATTTTTAGGACGGTTTCAATTTCCTTTAACCCCGTGAACCAGATTTAATTGATGTGATTTTAAAATAATCATTACTACCACAAAATTTAAATAGGTATTCACGATGTCTGGAAATTCTTAGTCCAACCGGGAAAACGATGAAACTACATCACGTAGAGAACACAAATAAAACCTCTCTTTTTTCAACCCGAGCATTTCAATTTTTTTAGAGTAAAAAAACTGGGTCTACGTTTCAACTCATTTTAAGAGGTGTATATTCTTGGTATACCTTATGTTCTAGATAATAGTGGAAATCCATTTGTGGAAAGTGTTTGAAAGAAGTGGTGTTTGCACACCGTTTGACACCGTCCACAGTTTACTGTTACTTCACGTCGGAAATTCTTTATTCGTGTGTATAAAATATTGTTTATTAACTTATCAACTATCGACGTTAAAAAAAATACCTACATTCATTTTCTAACTGATAATATTATGTGCTTTGAATGTGTTAGTTACTATGTAACGGGTAACTTTAATAAGGAAAGGGTTTTTATTTTTATTTTATTTAATAAATAGTTAATACATATCAACAAACAAGTCCTGCTAAGCCAATTGAATTGGCTTGTCAACAGGTGCTTAAAGTTTAGTTACATATACATTTTTATAAGTTATAATTTACATCTTATATCTACAGAATCAACAATTTTTTCATACAATTTTTCATACATATAAGTTAAGGTTAAGGTTAAACGCGACGTACGTTATAATCTACGCGTTCATGGATAGCGAAAATTTAATTACTTTATTAAAATACACTCTGTGCAAGTTAGGCTTTCAAATATTAAGACGAACTATGTGTTTGCGCCCGTACATACGCAAAATGAATATGAATAAATAGTTTTGTCCGTATAAAAACTCAACGATTTCAAGATAATTTTAGTTAATAATAATATTTTATTCATTTTATCCAAGGAGATATGGATATTTGACTTGTGTTCTATTTGGTAGGTAACAACTTTTATCTTATTAGGTTTTTGTAATCACTCCAAACAATATAAATTTCAGCACGAGATAAAGAACCAGTGGCGCTCCGCCGACGATGTACGCAAGGTCAAGGATTCGAACGGGCACCGCGAGAAACACGAGAAGCACGAGAAACACGAGAAGCACGAGAAGCACGACAAGCAGCACGGCAGGGCACGCCGGCACCGCTGTCGGACGTCACGACGCGCACGCCCCGACGACCCCAAGTGCAACATCCAGAAGGAGTCTCTGATGCTGCAGCAGGGAGCGCAACTTCCAACTATTACCACCACGGCAGCCACTCCACAGGACTCGCCCAACACCACGCTAGAGCCCGGGGCTTCCTTCAAGGAGTTTAATTATAATTACAGCCTGTCGCATTCGTCGCTTTTGGATAGTTTGGATTCTATCGATAGGAGCTCTGTGAGTATGACAATGTTTTAATTAATAATTTTCACTGTTCGATTCATAACATTATTCAGAGAACACCATTAAAAATCTAAAAGTTGCAATCATATTAACTTCCCTTTCCTACTCTTTCATCCACACAACATACTCAAATGTTAAAAATATATGATTTGATATTACGCAATGAATTCATCTGGGTATTTTGTATCAATATCCATTACTGTCTACTAAGAAATCCCGAAACTTTCCATATTTTTTCCAAAGAAGCAACTTCCCCTTCACCTTATCTCTTGTGCGAATGTGTCGACTATATAACATCCACTATTTAATGGCAAGATATTAGACACATTTAGGGATAGCCCCCAGAACTTTACTAAATTTCTCGAATCTCTTGTTTTCACTTTACCCTGACTTTATTGTTTCTAGTTTTTGTTGTTGTTGTGTGTAATATACTTATTGTTTTATTCATAAATATTGTTGTACACAAGTATTGGACAGTTGATATTTATGTTAACCTTGTCTGTTGTGTACATTATAATTAAAATATAATAACATGTTGTTTTCCACAGAGTAACAGCATTCCGGGTCTCCTAAAACCACCCAACAGTTTTACCCTGACGCTGCACTCAGCAAGCCGAGCCAAAAACTCCCACAAATCCGACAAGGACAAGCAGCAACCCTCTGGAGAAATACTGAGAACGCCAAATGGACAAGAAAGACTTCCAATCCCAAAGCCAATTCTCTCCGGATCAATCGAGAAACTGGACCATTTAAGCTCCAATTACTCGCAAACTCAATACGAGAAGAACATCCAACTAACAAAAAGTTCCCTGGCAAAGGATATCCGGATTCCATCGCATAACACCATCATCACCACGTCGGATAAGTCCAGTCTTTTGAACGAGAAGAAACAGCTGAGTAACTCAGAGGAAAACCAACTGATGAATGCCAGCAAGTGTAAGATCCAAAGGGGATACAGTTGGAAGTTAACGAGGCCAAGTTTAAGGAGGAAGAACTCCAATACGAAGCATAGAAGCGGCTCTGATTCTGACGCTATTATTATTCTGAACAATGGAAGAGATCATTCAAGTAAGTCAAATTAAAAAAAGTTTTATTAATTTCTGTTCATTTTGACAGCTGCGAAGTCATTTTTGTAAGTTAACGTAATTATTTGCAATTACATTTATGTAATCGATTGACCATATTTCATGTCTCACTTATTACGTAATTTTATTGTGTTAAATATACTTACAAAAATGTTTTTCTGAATTCCCAATTAGGCGTGCCCCATCATATCCATGTAATCATTTACTAGCACAGACTCGTGAAAAATCACAGGCAGACTGTCCTGTTCTTGAAATTCTTGGAAAATCAATTCAAATTGTGAAAATTACATTTTTATTAAAATATTATATTATTGGTACTTACTTCATCGCTTGTCTGAATTCTTCACACAATCAGTTAAGTTTTTTAAATGACACTTAAATTCAAAGCAAATTCGAGTTCATTAGTATTTTTTATTAGATTTTTTTACTTCATCTTGAATATAACTGGAGAACACCAGACCAACCTTTTTAACCCCTATGCCATCAATGTTTTGCATTATTTTCTTGTTCTTGTTCTAGGTTCTGGAGTAAATTTTCAACACGGTCTGCGTAAAAACGATGCCCTGCTTCAATCTACAAACCGAATTCAAAATGATACACAAGGAGATACTCCCAACAATAAGTCGACCAGGGGTTTATCGCCACAAAACAGTTTCAAAGGAATGTCACCACAAAATTCCATCAGGAGTAGAGCATCCACTTACAGTGCTGTGCCACAGGTCAGAACTGCCAAAATTGATACAGTCAATTCTATGGATGAGAAAACCTGTAATTTAATTGAATATTTTTTTTTTCAGGTGGCCTGGTCAGGTGGATTGACAAACCCTCCATCTCAAAAATCCAATATTCCAGCTAAGCTACATTTTCCAAATCAGCACCATGAAAATATGTCTCAAAGGCTGTCGCGCCACAGACTTTCACTTACCCCAGATTTACTTACAGGTAAAATATAAATTATGCTCTAAAAACTACTAAGAAATCTAAAGAAACTACCTTGTCAAACTTTTAAAAAGTTTCAGAATCTCAGATCTTATCAATCTTTCGCTACTGCTAATGTCTTTCTCGAGCGTCTCCGACTTCTTCCACCATTCACTACTCCGTATCTCATTCCGATACAGAGATATTGCATTAAGTATTCCTCGAGCGTTCCCGACGTCTTCTACGATTCATACCACTCTCTAAACACTCCTGGCATTAATAAGAACAAACTTTGAAATTTTCAGCGATATCGGTCAACTGCTTTTCGTGTTTTGCGAGCACAAACATAATATGCAGGCTGAATTGTTATATGGGTTTTCCAATAAGAGGTGTTATTTTGAATAGCCCGCTATTTCGGTAGATGTTACTTTTGAAGCTGTCATTTTTTGACATTTGCTTGACAAGTAGAAACTACGCCATTAATAAAAATGGAACGATACACACTTCAACAATGCATTGAAATTATTAAAATTCACTTGAGTGAATCAAATGCAAATCATCTTGATTGATGAGGCCCATTTCCACCTCGGTGGATTCGTCAACAAGCAAAATTGTCGCATCTGGGGCTCGGAAAACCGGGAAAACCCGAGAGTTATTGTTGAAAAGCCTTTTTATCCTCAACGTGTGACTGTTTGGTGCGGTTTATGGTCCGGCGGAGTCATTGGACCTTATTTTTAGAAAATGAGGCTGGAGCAACAGTTACGGTGAATGTATTGCGCTATCGAGAGATGATTAATGATTTTTTATTGCCGGAATTGGATGGTATTGATCTGGACAACGTTTACTTTCAACAAGACGGCGCTACGTACCACATAAGCAACGAAACCATTGATCTTTTAGGATTTAATATCAAAATAACACCTCTTATTGGAAAACCCTGTATTAAGATTAGGTCACGTTTGAGAAGACCTTCATATCACAGACAGTAAGCTACTAGAATATATATAGATTGGTGCTAAGGGTTTAAAACCCAGCTCAAACATATAAAAATTATTCTAATAAGTTAAATCTCGTAAACATTCCTTTCCTCTGCAACTTTTCAACCTCAAAACATTAGTACGAGAAGCCATAGTTCTACTAGATCAGAGAAAATAGTACTGAAAAATTACAAAATTTGACTTAAGGTCAAATGCGACATTCGTTATAATCTGTGTTCATAGATGGCGTTAAATTAAATATTTTATTAAAATATGATTTTTGCAATTTATGCTTTACAATATTAAGACAAATTAGTACATATGGAGTATAAATATAAATAAATAATTTTGTCCCTATTAAAACTCAATTCTTTCGAGAAAGGCATACAAATACAATATTGAATTGAATCGTCGATACAATATTGTTTTTTCTTTAAGGAATTGAATTTTTTTATGGACAAAACTATTTATTCATATTCATATTGCGTATGTACGCGTGCTAACAAATAAATTGTCTTAATGTTTTAAAACATATCTTGCAAAAAGCGTATGTTATGTTTAACCTTAAAATGACAATTTTTCCCGTCTCTTCAGTCTAAGGGACTAATTATGTTTAAATTGTATTAGAGATTTGTAAATGGATTCTTTTTATAATTTAGAAATTGTTTAATTTCAGGCTGTCATCCTGCAACCATCGAAAACAACAATGAAAAACAAAACAGCGAAATGAAGATACAAACCTTACAAAATCAGCAGCAACTAAACACCATGTCCCCGCCTAAATCATCCAACATCATCATCTCGAACCTGGGGCAGCCGGACAAAACCGACAATGGAAGTTCGAACCCTCTCCCAAACATCAAGAACCTCAGAGATGATTTGAACTCTTCGGCCAATAACAACAACGGGAATATGAACATAACAGAATTCAACTCACACCGATCCAGCAACTCTAAGCTCAAGGATCTTTTCAGGTTTCTTGAGCCAAAGGGGTGCGTGAAAGAGAGGGATGAGTTTGCGCTGTATATGTTTTCAAATAATAATAGGTAAAAATTGTACAATCTCTATCTAATTTATTTAGTGTTAGTTGGTTGTTAGTTTGACAGCCTCCACGGTCGAGGGGTGAGGCTCTCGGCTAACAAACCAGAGGTCGTGGATTAAATACCCGGCGTACGCAAGCAAAATTTATTTGTATTTCACAATTTACTCATTTAAAATAATATATAGTATATTTGCGGCACGTTCCGGAGTGGAAGATGCTCTCAGTATTGCCCTGGTGTAATACCACCATTCATAATTAAAAAGGATTTGGACGTGATTGGTGACCAGATCTGAATAGCCAGGTACTTAACCACCTTCCTCTTCCCATCTCCTTCCCCTCCCCAAAACCTTCAGCCTCACAATATACCCCAATAGGGGATGCCATAGTCTCACTGGTTCCGGAAGGTTAGGAGCATTTGGGACACTTGTGCAGTTTCACACTAAAAAAAAAGGCATACACACTCATTTCTAGGTCAAATTGAGCCATTTAATATGACGCTCTTTTCATGTGATAGGTGAGCTCTGGCATTATGAAACTATGAAATTGGCACAGATTTTTATGTCTGAAATATTTTCCGCTCATAGTGTCATTTTTGTCACAAGCTATGCAACTTTTAAATATCAAGTTAACTATCCAGAAAAGGCACAATATTTTTCTTTTCTATTTTTTTAGATTTTCATTGCATTATGCTGTGCTGTGCTTCTTCCTTCTTTAGCCAAAGTTTCAGACAACGTTACAGTGTACCATATATGTGTATAAAGTGTTTAAGCTCGGGCTAGTATTAGTAGTAAATGGTATTTAATATGCGAGATCTTTCATGTTTATCAATCTATTATATTAAAAAGTACTGCTGACTAAAAATCTTATGTAGTCGATTAATGACAGTGGATATTTTTTTGGTTATTATGTCAATTTCTACAGTCTGCTAAAAAAAATAAAGATATGTGAATTCAAATACGTTGTAATATTAATGGCAATTGTTAGGGTCAGCGCTCAATTAAATTTGAACTTAAAACTTAATAATTTCTTTCAGATTTCGCCGCCTTTGTGTATGGATTGTGGAGAGGAAATGGTTCGACAATGTCATCCTCCTCTTCATCGCTCTGAACTGCATAACCCTGGCCATGGAGCGACCCAACATTCCCCCCACCAGCACCGAGAGAGCCTTCCTGGCAACGGCAAACTACGTCTTCACGGGCGTGTTTGCGCTGGAGATGTTTGTAAAGGTACAGACCGTTTTATGAAAAAACTGGGCATTAACCTCTTTTGATGCTTGACGGTCATACTATATATTGTACTAAATTTTAAAGGGAACAATTAATTTTTGTGATATTGTGCCATTTTACGCTTTCTTTAGCCAATGTTCCAGACTGTCTTTTTTACAGGTGGTTGCTTCCGGGATGTTCTACGGTCCAGATGCGTACTTCACGTCTGGTTGGAACATCATGGATGGTTCTCTTGTCATTATATCCATTATAGATCTGCTAATGTCTCTTTTGTCTGAATCTAGTCCAAGGATCTTTGGAATACTCAGGGTGAGTAAAAATATATCTTCTTATAAATATGTATTCCATTCGCCAACTAATAAAACAGACATTTAGTTATATGGTTTTTGTCATCAGAAGTTTATTACAAAAAACAATTCAGCGAACAATGGAACTTTTCTTTTTTCCCAAAATTTTTTTTTACTGTGTCATAATTAACACAGAAACTGCTGAATTAATTCTGCAGTATTATTTATTAATAATTATTTCCGACTAAATAATCTTTGACGTACTGAATTTTTTAGTTAGTGAACTGCCTTATTGACTCACAAGCTCTATTAGAAAAAGATTGCATTTCGTTGCCCGGAACGCAATACTAGATCGAATACCTTATTTTACATTCAACAATTCAAATCAAAATATGCCCAAAACTCTTTACTCGGATAATACCTATCTCCTTATTCAGGGCCTTTGAGGTTTTCACTAGCGCAAGGCACCATTTGGAGACCACTTAGGGCCGGCCCTGACAATACATACCTACACCATTCACTTTAGTAAGTTCGTTTTTACACATATATCAAATTCAAAATTTAAAAAAAAATTACTGCACAAAAATACAGAGTACAAAGGGTATAGCTTATAGGTTAAATCCGATTTGTTCCAGCTAACCCAACAAATACACATTATATTACAAAACCCAACAATAATATGTTAACAAAATATATGTATAAAAAAAATTTAAAAAAAACAGAGGTATTTAATTTATTTAAGGTATTCATTTAAAGTGTAGTGACATTTGTTTAAAAGAAATGTTTTAAGTGATGATTTAAATTTGAGTACGTCGGTTATTTGTTTGATGTTACATGGAAGGTTGTTATATACTTTAATGGCCATGTAGTGTGGTCCTTTTTGAAATATAGTTTTGTTTGCTTTTGGGATTGATAAGTTTTCTGTGAACCTTGTAGCGTGTTTATGTGTTGATTATCTGTATTGAGTGTTGTGTATCTACTTACTATAAAACGATATAACACGTACAAAAGACATCACATGCGATCAGCAGCTTACGGGTTAACTATAATTGATTCAGAGACGATTTACTTAGCTCCTGAAGTAGCCCGGTCTTAGCTACAGTAGTAGCCCGGTCCCTTTAATAATACTAACAAGCGCTGTCATTGAGCATTTGACGATATCTCCTGGTTCCACAACTTCTAAAGATCTGCAATATCTTACCATCAACATGTTAAAAGCATGAAATAATTACCTGCCTCATAGTATTGACCAACTGGGTGTAAAATACCCAATACGTAACTAGTACACAATACCAGAAGCTCTTGGGGATTGCACAAAAGATACTGTAACCTGTTGAAGGCCGGAGCATTAAACAGAAAAATAGTAGTCGAACCTAAAGTTTTATTAGCCCAAACGATGCTGATATTGTTTTTCATATATTTTTCGAAGCATTAAGGTCAAAATTATTCTAAAAAGGATACTATTAGAATGCTCGCGTGTTCTCCAAAGACCCATCGGCGTTCCACTGGTTAAAAGGCATACTTTTTAAACTTAAAACAAATATCTGTACTCTCAAGTGTATTTTTTGCCCAGCATACTAGTGATACGACTTATTCCCGTGGAGTGGAAAATTGGTGTTATGGAAGGTGTTTTGCTTTTGCAGGTGTTCAGATTGCTGAGATCATTGAGGCCGCTAAGGGTCATCAACCGTGCCCCCGGCTTGAAGCTGGTTGTGCAAACCCTGCTCTCTTCTCTGAGGCCTATCGGTAACATAGTCCTCATCTGCTGTACATTCTTCATCATATTTGGCATCCTCGGCGTACAGGTAAATTTAATTCTTCATAAATCTTAAATAGCAGAAAATATCATTTGCGAAGCAGCAGAATCTCTCCAACAGTCTGTTTTGGTGTCATCTAATTTCCAAGTTTATTTTTTACACTGTTTAGTTAGACACTTTCACAAATGTGTTATAAGTTACCCACCTTACTCATTTTTATCGTCGCTACGCCAGAGGGTTCGTTTAAAAACGAAAACTCAAATCCTGCATAAAAAACGAAGTATTTGTATGCCTTTCTTAAAAGAACTTTATATGGACAAAACTATTTCTTCATATTCATATACCATACATACACGCGCAAACTTAATATTCATTTATAGTTTTATCTTAATAAAATTAAATTACCGCCATCTATGAACGAACAGATAATGAATAATTTTTATTTGACCCTTAAGTGAGAGATTAAATAATCCAATACTTTTGATTCTCTTTCTTTCTCCTTCTTACCAGATAAAAAAAAACTTGTTTTTTTATGCAGTAATATTATATTTTTTACAGTTATTCAAGGGAGCATTCTTCTATTGCGAAGGAGAGAACATAAAGGGTGTTCGAAACAGGACAGAGTGCATTGCCATCGAAGGCAACGTCTGGATCAACCGAAAATATAACTTTGACGACCTCGGGAAGGCTCTGATGTCATTGTTCGTGCTGAGCTCGAGGGATGGATGGGTTAACATTATGTACACGGGACTTGATGCAGTTGGAGTTGACCAGCAGGTAAACTAAACGTACTAAGAATACATACTCTCTTTTAACGTTATGTTATCAAAAGTCCTCAAGAAGTCATTTGGATAGTACTCTTGTGGATATATGTATGCTCTTATTACTCGCACTGGGATATAAATTACTATCTCGGAAAGTAATGATTAAAGAAGACGAGAGACAAAACAGACAAACCCATTTATACTCCGGCTTAACCATGCTATCTCATTCTTGCACAAATGTCTCTGTCGTGCATTTAGACAGTGAGGAAATGTACTTTCACAAATGTCAGAGAGGTAGGTAGTAGGAAGAAAGAAAGACTGTTAGACGGACAGGTAGGTAGTAGGAAGAAAGAAAGACTGTTAAAAATAAAGTTAGTACATCTGGTTCAGATCGTGACACTAGAAACGTTTAATCTAAAGGTTTTCTTTAATAAATATTGATTTTAAAAACAATCTTAAATTTCAAATTCCTAAATTCTTTGAATATGGGTAAACACAACTGGCTGCTAAAATAGGTGTCGAAGGGAACCAGGATACCCCTACAAACGTTGACCCAAGGCCGACTAGAGTACAGGCCTGGGCGTGCGACGGATTTTGACAGTTTGCAAATGGCGGCATTTGTTGTTGATGCTCGTTGCTACTGCTCCTTTGTGTGTTGTTTAACTGCAAGCATATTAAATAAACAGAGTGATTAAACCATTTTACTTAGCGACAGCAATGATATTAATTTAGCTGTCTGTGCTCTAGTCAGCCTTGAGATTGATCAGTGTGTGAAATCAAAATTGTCCTCCGAATGAAAACGCTGTTTGTCATTTTGGCGGCAAATCAAAATTTATTTTAAATCATTATCGAAAATATATTAGTCAACATAAAAGTAAAATAAAATGCCGTGTTATGATAATTTTTTTTACAGATATAATTTTTCTTGTATCAATCATTTGTTTTCTTTCTTCCAGCCCGTTGTGAACTACTCAGAGTGGCGCCTGCTGTACTTCATAGCCTTCATCCTGCTGGTAGGGTTCTTCGTGCTGAACATGTTCGTGGGGGTGGTGGTGGAGAACTTCCACCGGTGTCGTGAGGAGCAGGAAAAGGAGGAACGCGTGCGAAGGGCCGCCAAGAGAGCCTTGCAGATGGAGAAGAAGCGGAGAAGTGAGTTCCAATCATATTATGTACATCATTTATATGTAAGCCATTCCACAGAAAAAACTCTGGTACCATGATAAAACGGAGCATTGAAGAAAAGTGAAAAAAAATAACAAAGTAACAACATTTAAATGAACCTAACCATCCCTATTATTTTATAACATTCTGTTTTAACGATTTAAGGTGTTGCTTGAAATGGCTTTAGCTCTTTTTAGTCAGATAGCGACTTACTTTCCAACCTTCCCGTTCCACTTATTCTTCCCCTTCCCCACTTCATTCAGCTTCATATTCTCAAAAATGACTCAAAAAAATTATACAGATTCGATTTCTAACTTACTATCTCATTTTGGAGATTATAAGATACAACATAAAACATACTAATTTTGGCTGTCGGTGCATGGGTGCATGTGTGATGATTTGAAATTGTATTCCCGCATAATGCGTAAAATTATTCAAGTTCAACGAACTTTTCATATTCAAAATTGGAACAGAAAAGTATAAATCATATCAGACAAGTCATAAAGTGGGTACCAAAATTATTTTATTAATAACTGTTTGTTTGAAATGTATATCTCTTTTGTTTAAAATTTGACAGATCTAAATCTGAATCACTAATGATTTTTTAAATTTACCAACGGTATTCATCCGAATGGTAATATTCATATATATCAACAAATGCTGATTCTGAATATATAAGTTTTATTGATTTATATTAGAATTAAGAAATCGTCATTTAAAAATGATTAAAACCACAAGAGACTTAAACACCCTGGGATTATTCGACGAGCTCTGTCAAAACTTACACCGCTACCTCGCGGGTTTGTCGGCCAAATTTGGGCACACACTTTTGTGCCAAGTTGCGCAGCGTAGACTCACACACGGTTCACCACTGCATAATACAAATTATTTCAAAAGAATTTATGTTTTTTTGGAAAAAAAAAAGTATTTCAATTGGGATTTGTTGTGAAATGCTAAAAAATAAATAGAAGAGAAACTCAGGACAGTTTTTACACAACATCGCAAGTCCACAAATGTGAGACTAAGTACAGTATTATGGTCTGGGGCAAGCAAGTGGTAATACTTACCATAACTTACCATACATTCATGTTCACAGAACTTCAACATGGCTACATCACCTCACAAAAATTGTTCATGCGATAACCTTATAATATCAAACGAAATTAAGTACTTGGGGGTCATTATAGACAATCAACTGCGATGGGAGGCCCATATAAATTCTACAACAAAAAGGCTTCGCAAATTATGCTACATTTTCTACTCTCTCAGATCTATCCTTAACCTACAAACACTAAGATGTGTATACTTTGCACTTTTTCAATCAATTACTACATATGGTATAGTGGGATGGGGAGGTTGTGCAAAAACGATTCTTCATCCCATGGTTTTAATTCAAAAACTGTTACTAAGGATAATATTCAAATGTAAGCCAACAAACCCATCAGAACCACTTTTTAGAAAACTCAGAATATTAGATATTCGACAATTATATGTTAAGACCATTCTCATATACATACGGAAAAATGACTTGGTGAATAAAACACAACAAAAAATTAACACCCGTTACTCGTCACACCTAAAATGTAAAATTCCCCAAACGAAAACAGCTTTCGCCCAGCGGCAGTTTTCTTATATTGCTCCCAAAATATTCAACTCGCTGAGTATTGATATCAGAAAATCAAAAACTCACAATTTGTATGTCATAAGTGTTCAAAATTGGTTATTTATAAAGGGAAGGAACTTTTTCAAGGAATGCCTGCCATCATTAAATTAAGCTCATTTTCTTTATTAGTCATTTTTGTTTTTCATTCAATTCTGTAAAGAAAAAAGTTTAATAATTAATTAATTAATCTTTATTTTCATTATTTCAACAAGTTCATTTTCATAATTTCTACTTTATTTTCATTATTTTAACAAGTAAAGTAACCTATTTATTTGCTGATTGTGTTCATTTTATCTCATTAATATCAACAGTTTAAAATACGGTTGATGTACACTTGAGCAACCTACTGAACTGGGAACCAGTAAAAATGTCACCTATTATACACATACATTGCATGTAAGAAAAAAAATACTTAGATTAACAAGTTATCAAATATTACATTTATATAATTATATAAACCTATGTATATAAATTTCGACTACCATAATACGGGCGTGTGTCTAGTGTGGTAGTCGAAAAGCATGTAAAAACTGTACACATTAATATTTCATGAATAAAGAAAAAAAAAATAAAAAAAAATAAATAAAAAATAAATACCACTATAAAAAAAATGTACGCCATCGATTATGGAACATATTCTCTTTGAATTTCATTTTAGCAAACTCTGAAATTTGATTAATTATTATTGAAAATTAACTTATTCCAATCTAATTAAAAAATAACATTATTTCTTTCTTACAGAAATGCACGAACCTCCTTACTACTCCAACTACTCAAACGGCCGCCTGTTTGTCCACAACGTAGTCACGTCAAAATACTTTGACCTCGCCATCGCAGGAGTCATTGGTCTCAACGTCGTTTCCATGGCCATAGAATACTACCGAATGCCACCCGCTTTAAAATACACGCTTAAGATATTCAACTATTTTTTCACAGCCGTGTTTATACTTGAAGCCATCATGAAATTGGTTGCTTTAGGATTCAAGATATACCTCAAAGACAAGTGGAATCAACTGGATGTGATGATTGTGATACTGTCTATCGTAGGGATTGTCCTCGAAGAGTTGGAGAGCAATATAATCCCAATAAACCCGACGATCATGAGGGTAATGAGAGTGTTGAGGATCGCCAGGGTTTTGAAACTGCTGAAGATGGCTAAGGGGATCAGAGCGCTGTTGGACACGGTTATGCAAGCGCTGCCGCAAGTAGGGAACTTGGGATTGCTCTTCTTCCTGCTTTTCTTCATCTTTGCGGCGCTGGGAGTGGAGTTGTTCGGAAGGCTGGAGTGCTCAGAAGAAGTCCCGTGTCAAGGTAAGGACTGTTTAAATATTGCACACATTGTCGGTGTGCAAGAAATGAATTATTGATGAATTCAAATACCTTCAATTTCAAAAAACGTCCCAGTATTAATAGTGCTTTGCATCAAATTTGAAGGTGAAGTTTTAACCAAAAAAAATATTTACATTGATTTTTTTTCTTTGCTCTCCGTGCCATTTTTTGGTAATTAGTAAGTTTACTAACGAAATAATAATTATGGTTGGTTATCTTGCATGCAATTATAAATATGTAAATTTATAAATCTAGTAGCGGTTATTTGGACATTTAATGTGGCATTTAATCCCAATACATTGACCATTGACTAAAGCCAGCAGCCTAGCCATTTTTTGGCGAAAACTTAGTTAGTTTTTGAAATATCAATTAATTCGCTGTTTTTCCTATACCTACCTTGATTAAAAGCTCTATGTACGCTACTGGGTATAAGTAGCACGTGACCTAGGTTTTCAACTTTTTCTAGTTCACCTTTTTTATATTAGTGTTCAAGTTCACTCAGCATCACGATCTTCGTTATTATCACTTGTTCAGCTTCTTCCATTTATCATTTGCTACCAATCCATTCATTGGTATAACTCCCAAATTTACTCCATTCCAGGACTTGGTGAGCATGCTCACTTCCACAACTTCGGCATGGCGTTCCTCACGCTGTTCCGCGTGGCCACGGGCGACAACTGGAATGGCATCATGAAGGACACTCTGCGTGAGGATTGTGACCCCTTGGTGGACTGCGTCAAGAACTGCTGTATCTCTACCATCATTGCGCCTATCTTCTTTGTGATATTCGTGCTGATGGCGCAGTTTGTGCTGGTCAATGTAGTGGTGGCGGTAAGCAGATTTTTAAGTATTCGGTTGAGGTTTTCAGATGTTTTAAAAATTCAAATATTACTCTTTCATAAAATGGCTAACCAGCGCCATTTTGTTTAAATTTGAAAGGTCCCCGTTAAACGCTGATTCTAGGATATGAAACACGTCAGACGCATATTTGACACCTTAGGGTGGTAAATTCCGCAATCAACATAACTTCAAAGCTACGGAGTTTGCTGAAAGTTCATTAATAAGGCGCACAGTGGATGGCTATGAAATATAATTCTGCAATGTACACATGTCCGGAGTAGTGAGGATTGCATACATGGATTACGCCATTGGCACATTTGGCGCCTGTGTAAAATAGATTCCGCAATCTGTTCAACTTAAAAGCTAAACAGATTAAAGAAATTCGCTCAGTAAGGCACATATTAGATGCCTGTTTGTTTGATTCTACCAATATACATAGCTTCAGAGGTGTGATGATTGCATGAGTAAGATACACCAGGCGTTTATTTATAATATTTTATCTCTTCAAGCCCTTGTGCTTCTGGTAGGAGATCAAGTGGGAGAGTGTTAAAGGAACATGTGTAATTTGAGGTTATTATAAATTTATAAATTTTCTTGAACCGGTTTCCCCGAAAAGTGATACATACGCACGTTACAATTCGAACAATTTATGCGCCCTTGAGGTGATTTCTTTCAAAAACGGCGTTATACTAATCATCCAAATATTATTACAAAAGGCAAAAAAAATATACAGTGGTGCCTCACACAACGAACGCCTCGCACAGCGAATGCTGCACACAACGAACTTCCTTTTCGTTCATTTCACGATTCATACAACAACGAAGTCGCCCGATCTTCTACGATCACTGCCGATTAATTGCATCCTCCCGCGCAGGCAGTCGTTAGACTCGTTAGTCACTGCGTAGTACGCTTAACTTACGCACGTATCGCAGCAATCGTTCTTCATTACGAATTAAATCGCACACGTATCACGGCAGTCGTCCTTTTAAGATAAACTCAACATTTTTTTTATATGATGGGTTCTAAAAAAAGCAGGAAGGTGATTTCTCTTGAAATGAAACAGGAAATAATTAGAAGGAGTGAATGTGGGGTAAAACAGTGTGACCTCGTCAAAGAGTTTGGCCTCAACAAGACCACCATTTTCACCATTTTGAAAAACAAGGATGCAATAAAATCAGCCAAAGTAGCCAAAGGAGTATCAAAACTATTTAATGAAAATCATAGATCTTCAGTCCACGAGGAAATGGAGAGGCTATTAGCGATTTGGATTAAGGACAGGCAGGTGAAAGGTGACGTAACAACCCAGGATATTATCTGTTACAAGGCCAAGATAATTTATGAAGATCTAAAGAAAAACATCCCTGGAAGTAGCAGCAATCAAGATAATAAAGAAGATTTCAAAGCCAGCAGGGGGTGGTTTTTTAGATTTAAGAAAAGGTATGGAATCCACAGCGTTAATATGCATGGTGAGGCTGGCAGTGCTGATAAAAAAGAAGCAGAAAAGTTCTCTATTAATTTTCAAAAATTTATTATGGATGAAGGATACTGCCCACAACAAGTGTTCAATGCCGATGAAACGGGTCTTTTCTGGAAAAGAATGCCGAGCAGAACATTCATTACAAAAGAAGAGAAGAAATTGCCAGGACACAAAGCCATGAAGGACAGACTTACCCTTATGATTTCGTCTAATGCCAGCGGAGACCTCAAGATCAAACCTCTATTGGTTTATCACTCTGAAAATCCAAGAATTTTTAAGAAAAATAACGTTATTAAGTCCAAATTGCCCGTCCATTGGAAGTCCAATCAAAAAGCCTGGGTGACCCAAGTTATCTTCAACGAATGGATTCTGGAAACCTTTGCTCCTGCCGTGAAGAAATTCTTGTTGGAAAAAGAACTGCCGCTCAAAGCCCTTCTGATACTTGACAATGCTCCTTCTCACCCAAAAGACCTAGAAGAAATATTGCAGGAAAATTATCCTTTTATCAAGGTGCAGTATTTGCCACCAAACACCACATCCATTCTCCAGCCAATGGATCAGCAAGTTATTGCGAACTTTAAAAAACTCTACACTAGAGCCCTCTTTAATAAGGTGTTTGAAGAATGCGAGTTTGGTGGAGACAATATGACTATCCGAATGTTTTGGAAGGAGAAATTTGATATCCTTTTGGCAATACGACTTATACAGAAGGCCTGGGAAGAAGTGTCACAAAGGACCCTCATTTCTGCTTGGAAGATGCTTGTGCCTTCGTGGATTCAGGAAGAAGCAGTAGTTGATGACATAGAAGTGGTGAAGGACATCATCACAGTGGGCCCAAAGGTTGGAATTAGAGGTAGAGGAAGAGGATGTAGAGGAGCTTATTGAGGAACACAAAGAAGAGCTGACAACTGAAGAGCTCCAAACACTTCTGGCCCAACAACAGGACAATGCTCAAAGGGAAGCGTCATCTGATAACGAGGAGCAACAATCAAACAATCAACCAATTCCAACTGCTGACATCAAGAACATCCTGGTCAAATGGAAAGCAGTTCAGGAGTTTACCAATGCCCACTATCCGGATTCCGCTGAAGCAAACAGGATCAACGACCTGTACTCCGATACTCTTGTCCGTTATTTCCGGCAGATGTTGAAGAAAAGAGAGAAACAAACGACTTTGGACAGGTTTTTCACTGCACCATCGGCGGAAAATGGATGAAGATGTGCAAGATTCGATTATTTCTTAAAATTAAAAAATGTGTGTTTTTTTCATTATGTTTTTAGATGTATCTAAATAAAAATAATAACAAAAAATTTATCTTTTTTTTATGTCATCTTACCATATTTTATGCTACAGAACGAATTATTTTTTTTAACATGTATTGTTATGGGAAAACGCGTTTCACATAACGAACTTTTCGCATAACGAACTTGCTCCTGGAACGAATTAAGTTCGTTGTGTGAGGCACCACTGTAGTTCACAAAATCACACAAAACATAGCGGTTTTCGGATCCACCGATTGGACAAAAACATAACAGTTCTAGTGTGAAGTGATTTATTTTGATAGACTAAACAAATGTCGACCAGTAATATCCTGAGACAACCCTCAGCATGAAGATAAGAATTTTTCATTTTTTCATAGCACTATTTTGTCAACGAAATTAATATTTATTGCTTTCAGATTTTGTTTATTTACGAGTAGGAAAAAGCTCAATCAAACTCTTATTGACACCTACAATTTTACTTTCTTAACGTACCTGCTTCATGGTAAAATGCGTAAAGGGTACGCAGAGATTAATGTTTTGTACACTATCGTTTTCATTAAGAGCATACTCGTACCTGTTAGAATCGGTCTTCTTCATCCTTTGTTAGTAAATAACTATATTTTATTTGAATATTCAAGAAGAAGCAAGAAAAACAAGAAGAGGCAAGAAATGGCAAGAATAACCAAGACGAAAAAAGAAGAGGCAAGGGGAAGTAAAAAGAGACAAGTAAAAGCAAGATAAGGTAAAAAGAATAAAATAGAAAATAAAGAATAGGATAGAAGAGCCAAGAAGAAGCAAGAATAGGTAAGAGACCGGAAAAGCCAAGACGAGGCAAGCAGAGGCAAAAGGATGTAAGAATAGGCAAGATGAAGCTAAAAGAAGCAAAAACAGATAAAAGAGCCAAGAAGATGCCAGAAGCGGCAAAAAGAGACTAAAAGAGCCAAGAAGAGGCAAAAAGTGGCAAAAAAAGGATAGAAGAGCCAAGACGGGGCAAGGAGAAGTAAGAAGATGCAAGTAGAAGCAAGATGAGGAAAAAGAAGCAACAAAATGATGGAAGAGGCAAGACGAAACCAGAAAACGCAAGAAGAAACAATAAGAAGCACGAAGAGGTAAGAATAAAACAGAAAACACAAGAAGAAAGAGTAAAAAGCATGAAGAGGTGAGAAGCACGAAGAGGTAAGAATAAAACACAAGAAGAAAGAGTAAAAAGCATGAAGAGGCGAATGAGAAATAAGAGACTAGAGAAGGAAAGAATGGTTAAAAAGTCATGACGAGGCAAGAAGAAGAAACAAGGAGAGGCAAGAAAAGCTAAGAATAGCCAAGACGAAGCAATAATGGGCAAGAGAAAAGAAGAAGAAGGAAAATGGCAAGAAAATATGCGACAATCAAAGCAAGAAACAATAAATAAAAAAAGCGGCAAGCGAGAAACAAAAAACAATGCTTAATCTTTCATGGCCAAAAGTACTATAGTGATTTATTTTGGTGTATTATGCCGTGTGGCGCTACCTCCATCTTTAGCCAATGTTTCGGACAGCATTACAGTGTCCATCTTCAGGGCAGAAGTGTAAACAAAAATTGAGGTGAAGTGTGCGCTTATGAATGTAATAATCTCAACATCACCTAGGTCACATGGTTGAATTAGCTCCATTGGTCAGAGCACTTCCCCGACAAGGAAGAGGTCCTGGGTTAATTTCCTAGATGCGACTGAATCTTTTTCTGTCTTTCCGTTTCACATCTTTCGTTTGAGAGTCCTTAATATGGTATTCAATGATTAACTAAATTGAGAGGAAATCAAGTCATGATTTACTTGGTTTAGGTGAGTTTTTTTGTTCACTTTTCATAACATCGATGTTCTATTTTGTCGAAGACCTCTTGACATCAGATGCCTTTTACAAAAATATGTATTTAAATAAACTTTCAGGTTCTAATGAAACACCTAGAAGAATCCCACAAGCAGATGGAGGACGAGATGGACATGGAGGTCGAGCTGGAGAGAGAGATGGAGAAGGAGCAGGAAGACCAGGAGGATCAGGCCCTGTGCATGGCCCTGGAACTGGAGTCGGCGCCCAGTAGGCCCATCAGGCCACTCAAGAAGGTATCTAATAATATCAACGAAAAACCTAAAAGAATCCCACAAGCAGATGGAGGACGAGACGGACACGGAGGTCAAGCTGGAGAGAGAGATGGAGAAAGAGCAGGAGGACCAGGCCTTGTGCGTGGGTCTGGAACTGGAGTAGGCGCCCAGCAGGCCCATCAGGCCCATCAGGCCACTCAAAAAGGTATTTAATAATATTAACAAAAAACCTACAAGAATCCCACAAGCAGATGGAGGAAGAGATGGACATGGAGGTGGAGCTGGAGGGAGGGATGGAGAAGAAACAGGAGGAACAGGCCCCGTGCATGGCCCTGAAACTGAAGTCGGCGCTCAGCAGGCCCATCAGGCCCTTCAAGAAGGTATCATCAATACTAAATATACTTTTACAGGATACACTAGCTTTGGGAGGTGATTCTACATAATGGTAGAAGTAAAAAAGATAACTTTTCAATTTCCACTGTTTTTTCCCTTATAAAAATATTTTTCCATGTTTACCTGAAAACTACCTCAAAACATTGGAATTTCAAAATTTTATGTGCAAATTTTATTTGTACTTTCATGTAGAATCACTTCCTGAAGTTAGTGCATTTTACCCCCGGACACCTTGTATAATATTATTATAAAAGTGTGGATTCAAAATATAGATCAAATTCGTTGCTTGGTGCACCAGTGTTTTACTATTATAATTCAATTTAAAAAATCTTCAACACTCATTGAATGTTGAAAAAAATATTCACTGCATGTGTGTGCCCTTCATTGGATATTAGAATCATTGGTTGTACAATAGTATGGTCAGCACCAAAGATATTAGAAGAACGAGATATGCTATGTTGGCCGCCGGACCGTAGCCGGAGTACTACCTAATTAGGGTACTTTGAACGGTATCGGGACATGTACGCACAGAAATCTGTTCTATGTATTAGTGCGGATACCTTAGCGCAAGCGAAGGTGTGCAGTAGTATTGGTGAACAAAACCGGCGACACTGGGCAAAACAATTCCACTCAGTACGAACTGCGCATAGCACATCTCGTTCTTCTAATATCTTTGGTCAGCACTAACTTGAATAAAACTTTGTTATTATTGTATAATGATGGTAACTTTTACACCATTGAGAAGCTGGATGCAATAACAACTTACAATGAAAATTGTAATTTTGAGTTAAATGCATTCAAAGATTCTTTAAATACATAGTATTTACTTGTAACTTGTAAGCCTTGTAAGTAATATTTACATAGCAGATAGAGGAAGGATTGGAGATACCAAAAAGGCGATAGGAGCAAAAACAGGTTGTATGCGTGTTGTTATTGCGCACCCAGCTTCTCGATTGTGACAAGCTTATTTCAATATGAAACAACAATATGGTACTGTGATGGTAAAGGCTTAAACACATTACGTTATACGCATCAACGCTTATTTGGGAGTAGCCTATGCAGATTATATGTTGAGGTGTGACACTACGCTATAATCTTCCTCAGGAGAGGGAGTCAGATCAATTGGGGAACCGCCGTGGAAAATCATTTCTTTGTTATAAGAGAGGTCAGATCAATTTGTGAACAGCTGCGGAAAATCATTTCTTTGTTTATAAGATCTGTCACCTTGACAGATGACAGCTGCGCAATCATTGATCTGACCCCCTCTCCTGACGTAAGGGGTAGTATCATTTTTAAATATTGTCTGGCTAGCAGATCACAGCGTATCGTCGTCGCATCGCCCACACTTATAGCACATCATCTGTCAGGTATGACAGGTCTGTATGTGATTGTATGGAGAGCGATATGGTGTTATATAAAAGTCTTTGATGCGTATAGCGTAATGTGTCTCCCCGATAATAGTATCAGCACACGTATACACGTTTCAGCCGTTAACACATACAGCCTACTTTTGTAAATTTGTAAATCAAATGCTGAATTGCCATCACAGTACCAAATCGCAAAACATTATAGATCTCAAGCTTTTTGGACATGAAACACCGCACCATCACCAATTACAACTGCATGTTATGTACAACAGGTTCACTCACTGCCCGCTGATTTTGTGTACTCTGCACCGAGCGGTCGCAACTCTATCCAACTGTACGGCGGCAGCCCGCTGGCACCCCGGGCTGCCCTGCGCCGTTTGCAATACCTCAGTACACGCCGCCAAACACTTCACGCACCCCGACTGTCAGCTGTCATGGCGGCACGCTCGCTCGATCATTCCAGGGGCTTCCTCTTGCGGGAAGCCTCCACCGAGTCGTACAATCCTCGGCGCCGCCTCTCACGCGAACCATCCACCGAATCATACCAAATTCGCCGCATTCTCACCAGAGAATCTTCCACAGAATCATACACGGCTAGACGACATCACCTTACAAGAGAGTCTTCCACTGACAGCTACCAGAATAGACGACTACGAAAGCGAATGGATTCAATAACGTCCGACCACGACAAGTCTGCTTCAGCAACTAACGTGCTCTACGAAGAAGAACCGTGCTTCATCGACGAAGACGACGAAACTGCCGGAGAAAGGACGGCCGTCATCCTCGAATCTAAAGAAGATGTGCTTCCGAAATCCCAAGTGCTCCATGTCAGAAAGGACTCGGAAGAAGGAGAACTTCCGTTGAAGCGCGACGGGTCTCTCTACAAGAAGAAATACAAGAAAAGTTTAACTTGTGAGGAAACATGTTTGTTGAAGCCGAGTCAACACTCCCTCGAAAATGAAAAGCAAAAACAATCAACCCCATCCAGTTTCTTAAATGTTCCGAAAAGCACCCGTCCAGCGCACAAAATGTACGGCAGTACTAAGCATCTTTTTAAACAGGCTGCTGTCGATAATGACGGCCTAGAAGAGTCCAGTTTACTTCTGCCGCCGAGTTGTGAAATAAAAATAGAGAAATCCCTCCCATTCTTAAGGGTTGAAATCCCAACAGAATACAAACCATCTTCAAGCAAACAGCAGTACCCCTCAGTTAGCTCATCCGATGCAAATAAACCTACATCCTCTTCTGTACAAATAGAAATACTCTCACAATCTCCAACAGATAAACATCTAGCCCATTCAATTCTTAATCTGAATGAGATGTCAACTGCCAAACAAACTTCGCCTCCAAATATTATTACTGAGAGTGATTTTATTGTACCTCAATTGACCGAAGAAGAGAGCATAAGAAAGGTCATAGCTGAACGGAGAAAAATAGATCTCATGAAACCTGACTACAGCTCATATATACCAGCTCCTTCAGCGTCTCATGGGACCACACAGGTCCTCATAGAGAGTTGTCAATCACCTACAGACGGACAGTCAAACCTTGCCGCAACCCAGCCGAGATTGAAGAACGACCGACATTTGAGTGCCGACCGGATGTCGGCAACAAATTTCAGCACCAGCGGAGAGTCGGGGGAGTTCCTTCTAGGTCAGAGGAGTTCAGAGTCTTACGAGGAGACCAGTGATGAGCAAGGACTAACTATCAATAGTGCATCCACAGCTGTGGTCGACAAAACCAATAGCATTAATGATGCTGACGATTTAGACTGTTTAATAGTTGTTTCTAGTGAAGATAAAGATGGCAACGAGATTGAAAATGTAGCTAGAGACTGTTAATTCCCCGGTGGCTGGCCACAGATGTTGGGATATATTCCTAGTCTTATTTTAGATACTAAAAAAAAAAAAAACAAACAATTTATATATTTTTAATAGGACCTTTAAATTTAATAGGAAAAACAAATTATAAATTGTTTACAAATCTGTGCCATAAGCGGAAGGCATAAAAGATTATAAATATTGTAGAAAAGTCTAGCTGTTTAGTGAAATGTTAACAGGAATGGTCCGACAACGTCATAAAATAAATCCGTTGCTTTTGAAAGCAAGCAGTGAAGAGCTGGGGTGGCCTACTTCAGATTAAACATATTTATTCTATGTAAGAAATGGTACTATCGAGGAACAGAGAACGGTCCAAACATTAATATTGATATTCTGTGTTGGGAAGATGCAATCTTCAACTTACAAAATCTTCTAATGTATTATACTAAAGTATTGTGTATGACACGATAACCTGTGATGATTTGTAAAACAATTAAACGTGACATTTTAAATGAAGGTGCTTAAAGCCAATACTTGTGAAAACTGTTTTATTTGTTCTATGTTCATGAATGTTCAAAATGTATTATGTACGGTTAAAACTTTGGCATTTTAAATACAAAAACACTGGCTTTGTTTTTAAAACAATTAAATCCATAACATCAGCTAAGTAATTTTCGTAAAAAAATCCTTTGTGAAAATTTCTTTGATTTCACCTGAACCATGTAAGGTTCAATAATTTGTAAAGAAAATTCTTACTCTTTTTGAGCAACAAATATTTTTCTAAAAGTAGAGTCAGTAGGGTCAAACAGATTTCGATAGTTTGCCAAAATCAGAGTAAAAAAAATAGAGGTTGGACGATAGGAACTAAAATTAGCTTAAATAATGAGTGTATCGATGTCATGCAAAAGCAATATTTTTAATAAAATTTGGAATTAAGCAATCGACAACCTCAAACAAAAAAATTAGATTTTGGTTCAAAATATGCCATCTATTGTGAAGGATCATTTGTTTTAGATTTACAAAATCATGGAAAAATTATCTTAAAGTAAAACTTTCATATTTTAAAGTAAAAATTATCCTTTGACTAACGTAATTCAGATATTCAGAGCAATAAATTAATCAAATGCATATTCATTCTCCCTAACGTGGCGCCTGGTAAATTTTTGAATTAAAAATGTCTGCCTTAGAGATGAGTATAAAAATTACTTAAAAAACCTAAAAAAATCATTTTGTTAGTACTTTTAACTAGAAGTCAATTATTAAATTAAACAAACTGTTGTTTTCATAAATGGCTATGAATGCTGGATTCCCTTTCAACCACTACTGATCTTTCGGACACCACTAAGTGTGCAAAATAGTAAAAATAATAGTTTAAAAGGAAAACAAAGACCTCAACAAAAACCAACAGTGGAATTGTAGTAAGATTTTAAATAAAAAGGTTATTGTAAAACAATGTTGGATTTGTTAAAGTAATGTTTAAAGAACAAAGAATTTACTATACTAATTACTGTTGAATAGATGTATGTATTGATACAGATGTTATTCAATTGGTATTAAACAATGTTTAGGTAGTGTTGACGTATTAAGAACTACAATATGTATTAAACTTTTAAAACATTTGAGCTTCGTTGGTGTAAGTAGGCCTATTAAATGATTCAGTTCTACTCTTGATGTGTAGACTTTACTAAGGTTATTGACAAATTCATGCCGTTATGGTATATTATAAAACTGCTACATAATGTATCCAGTTTCTGTTACATATTTTTGTGAATTATTACAGAAGTAGGAGACAACTGAACTCTTACGTAACGCTATGTATTTATTCATTATTATGTATTACTTTTACCAACCTTGTTTCTTAATCACATGCTTGTAAAACATGTGTTAAATTTATTTAACTTGTCTTCAATTGTACAATCCCCTCCTGTCAACATTGTGTAATGATTAATAATATTTGAGTTATTATTTCACTAATAAAAGCCTACCCAGATTACTTGAAATAAATTCAATGGAATATTCATGGGTAAGAAACCTTTATTCGACAATCTATTTATAAAAGCCTTTTCAATTTATTTTTTTATCATAAGGTCACAGCAGAAAATTTCCTTTACCTATTATTGTAAAATCTATATATTTCTATAAAAATATATTCATTCACTAGCCAACTTTACGCAACATATTTTTTTTAGATCTCCTGGGAATATTAAAATTTGTTAAAAATTTCTATGATACATATATGGACACATACCAAACTATGTAAGGAGGAAAAAGGGTAGATATTATTGAAAATTATGAGACTTCTTATGGAATGAGATTGAGAGATTGAATGATTTGCTACAGATTCGAAGGTGGCTGCTCTTTTATCTTGATTTATCTTTATTTAAACCTGTAGTTTTTCAATGTGAAATTATAACCCAACAACTCTTTTAGTTACATAAAAAACTTCCTGTATAAATGCCCAGACATCTAAGATGTCCGCCGATCTTGTATACCTTGAAACAAGATGTCTGCTGATCTTGTATACCTTGAAACAAGATGTCTGCTGATCTTGTATACCATGAAACAAGATGTCCGCCGATACAGGTCCTGTTAGTGTGGGGGTCTTTAAATGGGAAGCTTTTGGTTAGATTCACTGAATTCAGAAAATATGTAAGTCTCTTCTATTAAACTGTGATATTCATGCTATTATTATATGAAATCTAAGATAAATTATCTTTGAATATGTTTTTATTGTCTCCAGTGCCATGGTAGAGTGGATGTTAATACATACATAATGTACAAATATAAGTACCTATTGTTAACGAAATGAATGCTGATCAATACTTATTTTCCAATTGAACGAGTGATGAATTAATTATGGAAGTCTGTTGACTGGTGACACAGATTATTTTTCCATAAAATTAGAAAAAAATTCAGATTCCAGTAAGGCTTAAATTGAGCGCTTTGAGATATGAATTAAAAACAAACCAGAGAAAATATTCCCGAAAACAAATTATTTGACTGTGTTATTTATAGTTTTTGATTAATTCTGTGTGACCTGATGTATGTGTTAGCTGCAGTCGTAGATATGACAGCAAGTAAAATATCAAATCTATAAATTGAACAAGTTACAAAAGCAAGTTCTGGTTTGTTCGGAATTCCGCCCTCGAAGTGACTCACTGTAGAAAATGTTGAATACATATGTTGGCGTCCCCACGGCAGCGATTGTATTGATTGGATGAATTGGTTGGATTGTGGAAGAGTGGAGATATATGGCGTAAAGTAAGCTGCTAAAATAATAAGACTTGTATATTTTACTGTAACAATGTCAATAACTAGCTGTAAATTTCAAATATATATCTTGTAAAATGTTCCCAACCTGTGCCTTCCCTTCGTAACTCTTTATAACGTGTATATTCTGTCTGTGGGTGTAATCCTCTTGGGAATAACAGCCCACTTATTCAACCTTCATTTCCTCGGTGGATTTGTGTAAGTCCTAAGTCTTAAAGCCAGTATAGACAATGTCTACTTATCCATAATGTTAAGTTGTTAAGTGTTAGATTGGTTGATGATTACAATAAAACAATAGATTAAATATTTAAGCATATTTATTTAATTTTATTTCTTACAATTATTTTTGAACTACAGTAAAATTAAAACAATTATTCTTATAGGAAAACAAATAGGGTATGTATTTATTAAAAGAAGAGCTTTGGACAAATAATATAAGTAGTGAGTATTTATTGGAAAAGTTGATTGATTTTATGTAACAAGTTTCTAGAGACAAGTGGGTATATATTATATTATCACATGCTTACAAAACACATTGAGAGCTACGATAGATTATAACAATTAAAGTGAAATCGATGGTTTTATTTAAGGCCATTTCTTACATAACAAATCAGTGGATAAGAAATAATATAAATACCTTTAAATGGAGATTTTGCTTAACACATAATTTATCCATCCATTAGTGCTTCAAACACAGAACAGGCTTTGTAGAAATCCAAATTAGACACTTATGAAATACATTATGTAGCAGTAGTAAGCATAGCTCCAAAAACAGAATTGGTACAGTGTGGTACACGTGTGTAGGGACTATTCCATTCTTGGAGGCTGGGGGCACCGTGCATACGTGCCGTTACATTATATCTACTATTGCAATATCATTTAAGCTGTTGGTAGTAGACAACCAACCGACAGACAGTGTGAATCTAGCAATGTAACCATTTCACCTAAATGCAAAAGTCACTTAAAATTACACATGTATCAATTTCATTTTTGTAAGATGTCACCTCGAATGGTTCAGTTGGGCGCTGAGGGCTTTCGGGATCTGATGGGGGCGGCCAGGACAGTAGAGTGCTTGAGCTGATGATGGATATACCTCTTAAACTGCTGCAGCAAGGGGTCTGGCGGCCAGCGTACGGGGGGGACAACCAGTGGTCAGTGGTCAGATGTTAGCCAGTCAATCTGATTCAGGGTGCTAATCAAGCATGGCTCACCTGGGATTTGTCAACTGCAAAGGTCCATGAAACAACAGCATCATACATATTGTCCAAAGCAACATAAATTACACCCCTCCTCAACTCTAACTCGGCCAGAAGCCAGAAGAAGCCTAGCAGTCACATACAAACACCCACTTATTCATTTGTGTTCATAAAATAATAAGGATTGCAACTTTCATATGCGGATACGACAATATTTATAAAAACTTTGCTCGTTAAGAGATTGTACAAATCTGAAATGCAAAAGTATCTTGGCAGATTCAAGCTGCAATCAGTCTCCACAGTGTTGAATTGTTTTATCAAATAAATACCTCGGATCATGTCAAAAGAGAGACGGGATGTAGCGCAGCGGGAGGAATGGACCAAGCCAAGTGTAGTGTTCGGCAAACCAACCGTTTGTGTACAACAGGAGCAGATGGTATGAGCGAGCTTAAAATGGAGGCTTACTTATACCTTCGAGACCATCAAAAGCATGTTCAATTAATCATTGTGTTATCAACATTTTCAGTTTCACTAATTTCTTATCCGTTAAAGCTCAAAATGTCTACTGATCTGCAAACTCTAATTTTAATTATTCACTCAGGAATCGGGTATTTCCCACAAGGATTACTGTTTTTTCAGTGCACAACTTATGATATGTACATATTGAAACATAAAACAAGCCAAAGACCAACCAAATGGATGTTTCCATATTCTAAAATATCGTACTATATATTTATAGAATATGACATTTCAGATTAGTTTGTTGGTTTCCACAAAACTCCAAATGCTTGTACACATTATATATATTTTAATAAAAAGACGTCTTTGAAAAATTAAAAAATCATTATATATAATTTATTTTAAAAAAAACATGTCAATCATTCATTTGTTATTGTCGGATTGCTGCAAAAAGTCAGCAACAATGAAACCAACAGAGTTACCGGCATTTTTTTTATGTGACACCTCATAAGAGCACCCCTGTCGTACAGTGTAAAGGCAAGGGAGCTATGTCGCCACCCGATTAGGCAGCATTGTGAGGTGGATTAAGGTAGGGGCTGTAGGAAGGGATTTATTAATGCGGCTCTTGAATAGGTCCGGTGCCGGTAGCTCTTTCCACATACGAGCCGTCTGACACAAAAACGAATCGAAGAAGCGGCCCATTCTCATGAAGCCAACATCAACTGTGAACGGCATTTAAATGCATTTTAGTGAGATTTAAACAAAACAATTCATAAGTTTTTGCAGTGTGTTACGCATTGAGTGACTCCGTGAGACTAAAATATGTTGTGAAACATCAATTAGTTGGTGACTTTTTGCAATAAGCATACAATATAGTATAGTTTGAGGTAAATTTAAGTTTTTAGTATGAACATAAACAAGAGTCAGCAACGTTTATATAAAGACTAAATGGCTTCTCAATGGTTCCAACGATCACATCTTTCAACTGCTCATCTTTGGCTTTATTTAATAAGCGACACATTAAACATTAGATAATAGACAGCATCGCCTATCTAGGTTCTCCCAAAGAAAGATAAATACCTCGCGCCGTGTGCAGATGCCAACGGAGGAATAACAGATCAATGGAACGGTTCCGAGGACTAAGTTACGTGACCTCTCCGATACGGCTAAACATGGAGCATACTTCATCACTGGAAAACATCCCACCATAGTCCAAATTTCACTATTATTGTAGTTAATAGTTTGTGTTAAATAGTGCATTTGAAAGTAGTTGTTAATCAATTAGTTAAAAGAAGGCTTTCAGTTCAATAATAAGCAGAATCTTAAATTTACAACAGGAAATGTGTAAAAAATTATAATTCAAATTTTCAGTCTCATTAGAAGGATTGAACATGAAATACAAAAATACCTCATGTTTTAGGCATTTTTGTGAATATTGAGTTTGAGTTAATAATAACACGGATCCTGGAAGGATGGAAGACATAAAACAATTATTGGTGGTAAGACGCTCGCTGACCAGTCTGCGTAAATTTTTTGCTAAAACGTCTTTAGTAATTATTTCACTAACCTGATAACTCATAATCCTAAGGGAAAAACATGTTAAAAACAAAATCGACACAGTTACTCGTCATTATAAAGTCAAGTAAGTTGGATGGAAAACTAATAGGAACGTTAAAATTTACACAACAATTAATTTGTAAATATTTTGAAAGAGTAAAAAAATTCGTTATCACCCCTCAAACTTTTTGGTACAGTATTTAAATCAAACTTTTATAGCTCAATAATTAATGATGATTATTTTAATAAATTGACCCCAAAATATAAATTTTTTAAAGCACAAAAATTGTTGGGTTTTTTTAATCAATATCACATTGGGTGAGTACGTACTGGAATATTGCAAGGGCTGATGTGCCTCTAGCCACGCGTGTGGAGCTACAGGACGGCCGGGAGGATTGGGGGAAGGGGAAGAGAGGCTTACCTGTGCGGAGTGTTAAATTGTGTGATACCTCAGTGGGTCCTTAGCGGCCGCGTGAACGGCTGCGGCGACGGCGGCTATCGCGGTCGCGGGAGCGGTCACGACTTCCTAGGCCTGGAAAAGAAGGAATATTAAAACACAAGTACATACACATATCATTATTTTATTATTTAATTTTCTTATGTTAAATTTTTATTTTACATCAAGCCTTTTTTTATGTGAATACCACACATGAGTCATGAGCCCTGGAGCCAGTGAGACTATGGCATCCCCATTTTGGGGAACATTGTGAGACTGAAGGTAGTGGGAAGGGGAAGAGTAAGGTGGGGAGTACCTGGCTATTCAGATCTGATCACCAAACACGTCCAAAGCCATTTCAATAAACGTTTCAATTCTAAATCATGGTCTTACACCAGGTAGTCTTACCCCATGAGAGTATCTTCCACTCTGGAACTTGCCGCAAGTACATATACTATATATTATTTTAAATGAATAAATTGTGAAATAACACAAATTAATCAAATAAAATTTACTTGCGCACGCCGGGATTTGAGCCCGCAACCTTTGGCTTTTAAAAACATTATAAGAACACAATATACATAAATCATTATATTAGCTATCGTATTATTATACAGGGTGTCCCCCTGGACAAGTACGCTAACTTCGAGAAGTGATTCTACATGAAGTAAAAAAGATAAATAACTTTTTACGAAATTTTTTTCCCATAAAAAAATATTTTTCCATAAAAGAATATTTATTTTCCCATACCTTCAAATTTTGGAATTTCGAAAAAAAAGTTATTTATCTTTTTTCCTCATACTATCGTGAAGAATTACGCCTGAAGTTAGCCCACTTTACCCCCGGACACCCTTTATAAAAAGTTTTTAGAGCATAAAGAAATGAAAAACTGATAAAGTAAATATGAAACGATATCAGTATTACATAAAATAAAATATAAACTTAAACAATAGTAAATTACCTACGCTACTATATTTGGAGGATTCGGTAAAGAGCTGGTATAGATTACGCTTAATTCTACAAACGGAGTAACTAAATATAAATATACAGGGTGTATCGGCACGTACCCGACAAACTTTAACCAGCTATTCCTTAGCATATTTGGAGTAAAAAATCTTATGTGCACTTTGCTGTCCGGTAACGTTTTTTTTTAATAAAAAATTTACCATTCATATTTTCACCACATGTCTGTCACCACTGTTTTATCCTTTGTCAAAGTTTGAAAACCCATCTGGCAATATTTTATTCGAATTCCGTTGAATAATGCACGTGTGTACCTATATTGGTGCACTTTTACAATCACAACGAAATGGCACGGCACCATTCGTCTCATTTTTAACTATTATTATTTAGTGTGTGCAAAAGAGCGAAGACGCTTTTCGACATACTTGCTTATAACAGCTGTTGAACACGAAAAACAATGCCAATGACAGTGATGTAGTGTGGAAATTTTTAATTTTTTTGTTTTAAATTGAAAAAAAAATGCTACCGGACAGCAAAGTGCCCATAACATTTTTTACTCCAAATGTGCCAAGGAATAGCTGGTTAAAGTTTGTCGGGTTAGTGCCGATACACCCTGTATAATAATAAAGATGAAACATGTCAGAAATCAAAAAATTAAATGTGAAACACTGATTTCAATAACACTTTGTCATCCTTATGAATCAAGTTTTTCTCACTTTCTCCTCTTCGCCGATGTTCTAAAATTATTTCCACTAATAGAAATATTAAGAATTGCCTGCTTTTTCAAGCTGACGTTGATATTTCTGAATGGAGTCAATAATGTGTAGTCCTGACTTTCGCCAGATCATTTAGTTTAAAGTTTATTAAGTTTAAACTATAAAGGAACTCGGGATCATGTATGAAAGAAAGCTGACATTTCATGTTCACAGCTATAGCGAGTTCACGGCTATAATGAACAAATACAAAACGATATTTTACTGTAGCAGATTTTATGACAATTTTACATTGTGCCCGATGATAATAGCAATGGTTCACATAGCCAACAATCTTACACGGGTAGTGCCATAAAAATATGTATCCGTTCTTGAATAAATATTTTTTCAAACCCAACGACCCATTTATGTATTCAGAAATTGTGTTCACAAAATTATTTGCTCGGTACCAACCTCATTATAACAGTAAACAATTATATGAAGATAAGACTGAACTAAAATATCATTTTGTAATTGCTCATTATAGCCGTGAACTCACTATAGCCGTGATCGTTATAACTAAGTTTTTACTTCTTTCGACTGTGGTTCATATATTAGAAGGGGTGTGCCAGTCGGTTTTAAAAATGCTAGGGTTCATTCTCCAAACCGTCAAGAGTTTTTCGGGATACCCACACTCTAGAGAATTGTACTCTTTTCCTTGGTCCACAGTAGGCTGGAGAGTGGTTCGGCTATCTGGAATCCTCATGAGGTGGGGTATTGTTAAAAAGGGTTCAAAAAAATTTCCGAGATTTCTCTAAATAAGGGATCATGACCACTATCCGTGGCCTTACCCGACAAACTTTCTTCTGGGCATGCTAGGACTTCACTCTCTGCAACTCAGATAAGAGGAGTGTGACTACTGCAAGACTATATCGAGAATATCAAGAACTATACTATACGAGAATACCATCTCCGTTGACCCTCAAAAAAATGAACAGAACATGTTTTGCATCCAATCCTAGGAAACACTTCCTTGCAGAGTGGTGGAAGCATGGAATAAACTTGGACAAAATGTTATCGATGCGTCATGAATGAGATAAAAATTATATATTTTTGGAAACAATTTTCTTTTTTACCTCTATCTTCTCTTCCCCTGGACCTGCCGTCTTCACCTCTAGGTCTTCCTTCCTCGCCCCTGGGTCTTCCCTCGTCACCCCTGAGTCTTCCCTCCTCGCCTCTGAGCCTTCCCTCCTCGCCCCTGGGTCTCCCCTCCTCACCCCTGGGTCTTCCCTCCTCCCCCCGGGGCCTTCCCTCCTCCCTGGGTGGCTTTAGTTCATCGCTCTTGGGTTTTCCCTCATCCCCTCTGGATTTCCCTCGCCTATCGTGGTCATTGTGGCGGCTGCCTCGTTTTTCATCTCTGCCAGCACCGGACCTAAGGAAAATTTAAATTTCATAATAAAGCATAATTAAACAATTTGTAAATACTTGCGTACAACACATCGCCAAGAATTTGTTAATTTGTCACAGTACAAGTCTATTCTTTCTCTTGTCTCTTGGCAGCCCAAAGTAAAAAATAACAGAAAATAAAATCCTTGGAGTGCTAAACCCATCTAAGACATGCTTCGATTCCGCCAGTCTCCTGATGTATGCCTCCAGTTCCTTAGGTTCTGTTGCTCTCCACATCGTTCAATCGTCTAAGTTAGGCTTTCAAACACTCCTTAATCCTGCAGAAGATGTGAAAGTTGAACTTTTTAATTACCTCCGACCCCGGCTAACCCTGTCCCGGTCTCTATCGCCCCTGTCCTTGTCGCTCCTCTGTGACCTTCCCCTGTCCTTCTCCGATCCGGCCCCGAGCCCGCTTCCCAGCCCTCCGCCACGGCGATCGCGGTCATAGTCCTCCTTGCGCCGGCGCTCTTTTTCATCACGCTGCTTTTCACGTTCCTTATTGATTTCATCATAGGCCTCCTTCAATCGAGAGTATCTAAATACAAAAAATATTTCATTAGACCGAGGGTCGATCTTAACAAGAATGTTATAAGAATTTTTGCAGTTGCTTTTTTTTAGTTCTACAAAATTTCGACCACTGAACTCAAAAAGTAAAGTACACAGACTAAAAAATAGCGGCATTTATAAACTCCAGTGAGGCAAATGCAGCGCTGTATATGTCGAACAAACTGGCCGGTCCTTTAATACTAGATCCAAAGAACACATGCAATTATTAAAAAATAAAATACAGTCACACTTTGCTAAATTTCTCCTACATAAGAATCACTCACTGAATGATAATAATAAGCCAACTTGGTTACATAAACAAAATAAAGGCTGTAAACTCAATCTCTTAGAGCATTTGGAAATTTTTCATAAAAATTCTAACAATCCTAAAGCTAGTCTGTTAACCACTCAGAACATTAGAACGTCAAAAGACGTAAATATGATAATAGCGGTCAAGACATTAGAACGTCTTTTCACGTAAACGCGCGAGATTTTACAAAAATTGATTTATTTCCATCACTAGTATACGGATTCCCATGATTTAAAAAACAGAGTATCGATAATGAATAACGTTACGCGTCTGTATTCAAGAATTAATAATAATTAATAATTAATAATTAATTAATAATAATTAATAATTAATTATTCAGTTAATATCTATGGAACGTAGAGGTGCATTATCTAAGCCGATTGAAACTGTCAAGATGTTCGTTAATAATTTATTGCGTTTCTAAATAATTTATTAAAAATATTTTAGTTTGGACGGTTAATATTTTGAGTTGACTAAAAGTTTTTAAATATATTTCTTCAATATATAAAGTGTTATTTCTTTATGCTACTCAGAAAAAAGTACATTTTTCAAGGCTTTGAAATAATGGTAAGCGATTTTTACATATTTTTGACGTTTTCATAAAATGTATATTTAGAAACGCAAATATTTACGTATAACAACACAATGCGATAGTGGATTTCATAATCTTTCCAAAACATTTTTTAGAATGAGGCTACGTTTCCCAAAACGTGAGTTATGAAGCTTTTAGTAAAACTCGTAAATAACACAAAAATTATCACGTTCTGACAGTTCTCAAAGGGACACATAATAAATAAAATTCTATGTCTGAGAGGTTAAATGAACAAAAAAATATAATTCGCTCGCCACTCCTGGATATGTTTAAGACGAGTTCAATTATTATAGGAGGCAACAAAATAAAAGTTAACATAGTAATAATGCAGGGAAGAGAAACCCCCGTGTCACCTAAATTATTCATTCGGAAACGCCTTACTTTAACAATAGGTCACCGCTGACCGTTCTAATATCATCCGTGTTGGAATTTTTAGCAATGCGATTGTAACCTTTATACTTTGACAACCGTCCAGACTTCTACCATCATGTAGAGTCAATCTCCCAAAGATTGAGCACTTTACCACCGGACACCATGTATTGATATAAATTTATTTTTTTACAGTCTCCCAAATGAGAGATTTATTTTAGATAAAGTTAACTGTTCTGGGGGAAGGTCTTACAATATAAATATGAAATATATATGAATTAAAATATATATTCTCTGGTAAACACAAAACAATTGCAAAAAAATAAATTGTAGTTAGTATTCCAATATTTGAGCAAAACTCATCAAGGCAATTACAGCGCAGTTTTGCATATTTTCAGCCGGAACTCGAGTGTGTTCCGAGGATTTTCTGCTCCGACTTTCAACAGGTTAAGCAGCTTATAAAGACAATGTAAAAAAAGATCAAATAGTGAACTAACCCGACATGCTGTTTGCCCATGAGATGGTCATCGATCCTCTGCTGAGCGTCTCCCACAATGAGGAAAGCACCGCATACGGCGCACACTTCCATTTGCTTTTCCTGGGCTTGGGCCAACTCTACTGTGGCTGACCAGTGGCTGGAAACAAACAAACAAACAATACACACCTTATATTAAAGAAAAACTTATTAAATCTTTGTAGACTTGAGAAAATCTGGTGAGACCATCAATCAGAATGAAAGGGGTTGCTTGAACAGCTTTGACTATGGTTATTGATCAGATATGAATAAACAGGTAATTCTCTCTCCTTCTTCACAATATTTCATAAATAGCTGACGTGAACCCGGCGTTGCTTGGAGTTATCCTTAGGAGATAGACATACATATACCATTGTGGACTTTTATGTAGGTTTTTTTAAGATATACAATTACGTGGTACATTATTTTGATGTATCTCAAAAGGTTTAGCCAAAAATATGTTTTTACGACTTGATTATAAAACATTGACTTTTCTCTACTTTCTATAAATACAATATGCATGTATTATATATGTATCAAAATCCCTATCAAAATCCGTTCAGTAGTTTAGAAGAACTAACCGCACAAACAGACAGATGAGGATAGCGACTTGATTTTATAATATTTAGAGATAAGCAGGTCTAGTAATGATGACAAAAGACTGAATTTTATTAAAAATGGGCTTTGAAGCCGAGTCTTTCACCAGTATCCGGGTAAAGGGCTGAAAGAAGTCAAGAAGGGTAAGGGGCTAGGAAATTTGTGAAATACCCGGCAAGTCACTAAACATTTCTTAAGTTATTTATTTATTTATAAAAGCGGAGATGGTAAATGGATAGTTCACGAGAGCACTTAGGCCATGGGCACATTGTGCTATCTCCCATTACACCTCCTTCCTTTGAGTTTTTTCCCGTAGCTCCTGTAAGGTTTTTCCCATAGGAAGTCTCCCTTTGTTTGGGTTCCCTAAAGGCCCCACGAGGGAAGAATCCATCTAGGTGGTCTCAACCCTCTCCTAACCCTACACTCCCCCTTGGTTCCCCGAAGGCCTCAAGAGGAAAAAGCCATTGGGACTATAACAGGGTGGCCACAAAAAACGGATTTCAAAATTCCCTGATAATTCCAGGTTTTCCAGGGCAGTTTCTATATTTTTCCCTGATATGTTTTATTTGGTGTAAGGACATATCGTTCAAAATTTTATTTTTGAAACACGATTTTCATCTACGCCAGAAAATTAGAACAGATACATAAATAAAGGGAATTCCGTCATCTAAAGCATTTATTATTTCCTTGCACCACAATGATCTATTCAAAACAAAATACACTTATTACAAATTTATGATATTTCGCCTGAAGACAATTTGTGTACAAATGAAAAGACCAGACAAAAATAGACAAATAAACAAAAGTAAGTACAGTAGAACCCCGATAATTCGAAAAAACGCGTAATTCGAAATTTTCGCCAAAAAAAATTCCGCAGAAAAATTTTTTCATACAAAAATTTTTTTAATTCATAATTCGTTAATTCGTAATTCGAAATTTATTTTTGTCCGCGCACGTTAATTTGTTCGTGAAATTCGAAAAAAATTGATTTTTGCGAAAATAAATCATAATACATATTTCGTAAATCTGAATCTAAAAGTCAGCCGTGGCGGTAAAACGCCGAAAAATGTATTTTTACGTGGTTATACATCGTCCTAATTAGTATTATTATTTTGTAAATCTGAATCGATTTACACTGGAATGTTGGATTTTTTCAAATTTATTTCGAATATCCGAGTTTGAAGGGCCGAGAAAATACGTTTTACGCGGATATATGTCGTAGTTTTACGAGTTTACACCAAATATCTGTATTTAAAGGGTCGGCCGCGACGAAACTCGGCCGCGAAATTTCGATTTACGCGTAAATGTGTCGTATATTTACGAATTTATTTCGAATATTTTAATTTAAATGGCCCGCTGCGACGGAAATCGGCCGCGAAATCTCGATTTACGCGTAAATATATCGTATTTTTACGAATTTATTTCGAATATCTGAATTTTAAAGGGCCCGCCGCGACGGAAATCGGACGCGAAATTTCAATTTACGCGGAAATATATCGTATTTTTACTAACTTTACTTCGAATATCCGAGTTAAAAAATACGGCGCAACGGAAATCGGCCGAAAAATTTCGATTCACGCCGAAATATGACATATTTTTACGAATTTACTTCAAATATCTGAACTTAAAAGGCCGGCCGCGACGAAAAACTGCCGATAAAATTCGATTTACGTGGAAATATTTCATATTTTTACGAATTTACATCAAATATCTTAATTTAAAGGGTCGGCCGCGACGGAAATCGGCCGCGCATTCTCGATTTACACGGAAATATATCGTATTTTTGCGATTTTTTTTTAAATCTGAATTTTAAGAGCCGGCCGCGACGGAATACGGCCGCGAATTCTCGTTTGACGCGGAAATATATCGTATTTTTACGAATTTAAATTCAGATATTTGAAATAATGGGCTGGCTGCGACGGAAAATTACCGCGAAATCTCGATTTACGTATTTTTAATATATCGTATTTTTACGAATATCTCAATTTAAAGGGTAGGCCGCGACCGAAATCGGCAGCGAAATCTCGATTTACGCGTAAATATATAGCATTTTTACGAATTTATTGCGAATATCTGAATTTAAGGGCCCGCCGCTACGGTAATCGGCCGCGAAAATAAAGAAATAATTGGTATTAATACGAATTTACAACTAAAATACCACCCGGATTTGAAGAGGCGGCCGAGAAAATCGATTTTCGGCGTATTTTTTTTTTCATAAAAATTCGAATTACGTGGGAATTCGTTAATTCGAAATTTGATTTTTGATGTCCCATGGATTTCGAATTAACGAGGTTCTACTGTATTGACACTTTGTAAAAATGTTGATAATGATGATATTTAAATTTTATTACGACCGTACTGGGTGTCCGACCCTTTTGACACTTTGTTGTAACTTTGCTAGCTTTTTCTTTACAGATTTCGCACCTACATAGTATAGGGGAAAAACCAAGGCGGGTGGTTAACGACATGATTGTGTTGCAAGGGCTATTTACGAAAATAATAATAAAAAAATACCTACTTATCTAGTTTGTCTTTGTCGGCATATCTTTTGTTACACACGCCGCAAGTAAAAGTAATAAAACACAACTTTGGGACTTCACAAATCGTAAATAACGAATTTCGTTTTATTTTTGGAATTCCCTGATATTTTAAGAATATTTTAAAATTCCCTGACATTTCCCTGATAATTCCCGGTTCGGTAAAATTCCCTGATAATTCCCGGTTTTCCAGGTCTGTGGCCACCCTGTATAATAATAATAATAATAAGGCGTAAAGTAATAAAGATATTCAGTTATTCAATTTAATATTATCATAAGGTCCATGAGAGTATCCCTACCTATTGTCGTACTGCTTCTGCAGCTGCTCGCGCTCCTCCTTGAGCTGGTCACAGAGCTTCATGAGGCCCTGCGCCTGTTCCACGTCTCCCTTGATGCCGGCCTGCTCCGCTTCGGCTTCCAGCGCACCCACCCGTTCCATCAGTGCCTGCATCTGCTGTTGGTTCCGCTCCGTCTGGGCCGCCGTCAGGGCCGGCATCTCCAACTTGGTGTTCATCAGTTCCAGGCGCTGCTTGCCTTTCTGAATTTTGCCTGAAAGTTATATTTAAATTAACAAACTATCGAAATAACACTGTTTTTGTACAAACCCATTCACATTACGCACCAAATATTGTTTTAAAATCTTAACCACAGATAGCAGTACATGGACTAGAATGACAGACGGTAGTATGCACGCACTCCTTTTCAGTGCAACGATCAAGTCAATTTGAAAGTGATGGTTTCTGCGGACAGCGCTTGGAATATTTGTTATAATTTGAACATTTTCTGTAGAGTTGCCGAATAGTGCTAATTGGCTGAAAAATGTATTTCAGCCACAGACATAAGAATATATAGACTAGAAATTAAAGGTGAGGGGTAAAATCAACTGTTGAACAACGAAGGGGGTAAACACTGTGATTCGTCAATAAATCAATCTGACAGTATATAGGCATCTCGCATTTTAATATCACCATTTAGTTCTTAAAAGTAAAATCTGCTTTTGAATGAATAGACATTTTTACATGGGAGCGCAAATTACTCGCCACGTTATGAACAAATTTGCTAAGTCCAAATTCGGCAAAAAAAATTTCTTCTATTTTCAGAGTCGAATATTTTGTTTACATATTTAGTTAAGACACTTTTATAAGTGTTCATAATTTACTTCCCAGTAACAACGATGCGCACACTTGAGAATCGCTACATTCGACCAGATGTATCTCGATGTAATAGTATATGTTTCTACAACTGATTCATATTATACGATGTGAATAAGCTTAAAATGATGCTTACATATGGAATGTAATACGACAATTGGGTTTATTCTCTTTTTCACATCTATTTTTACAAGTTTTCATATCACAAGCCACTATTTTGCCGTGTTATTTCATAAAATGCCTCGACCATAGCTCGACGCTAGTTCGAACAAGAATGATGACGTCACATTCTCAAGATTCACGGGAAGCCATACGCGAGCCCAGCCGGCTCCAATGGAACCGGTATGGGGAGTGGGGAATAATACGCTTTTAATCACTTAGGGCAGGTCTACTAATATTCATATGTCTATGATTTCAGCTTTGTCCAATCACTTATGAAAATGATCCTGATAAACTCGGCAGTGAAACTGACACTAAATAAACCGATTTTATGGAAACACAAAGATAACAAATGGCAAATTAATATTGATTTGTGAAAAAATGGCAGTATGTTTTTTTTATTTTATTTTTATTGTACTCAAAAGTTATGAATAAATTGATTAAAATACATAAAACGTGTTTATTAATTTGAAATACGTTATTACTTATTACATATAAATTTATTTGACTTTTAATGTGTATACGCTCATTACAGCAATGAAATGTTTAACAGCCAATATCTGAGAAAACACTTTTTCTGCACAAGGGCTCAATTGTAACAGAGAAACAAACTTGCACCACACGATGATGGAGTGTTAGAAGATCGTTTTACATGAACCATGCAAGTTAGAAAAGCTATAAATAACAAGAATTATAGAGAATTTATTCAATGGTGGGAGATAACTGACCGTCAGAGGCTCCTAAATTATTATAAGCAACAATCATTGTTCTGAAACACTTGGCGGGAATTGAACCCGCAGCCTTCTGGTTGCCGGTCAGCTGCTCTCCAATTTTTTTCAATTTCAAGGGTGTTAATAATTTGCTATCCTTTGTGCTATGCATAAAAACCTTGGCATATAAATTTGTTTATCATTAAGATTATTTGTTTATCATTTATCAAACCTGCAGGGGGAAGGAGTGTAGAGAAGTCTAAACATAGGTGACTGGACTTGATTGAGAGGGCTAAAACCATATCTTAGGGAGGGAAATGTAGTGCTGATTATTTGTGAAATTGATATAAGAAAATATCAATATGTATTTTGACCGGTCAGTGGTTGAGTGGGCATAGCGCTTGGGTCTCACCCGAGCGTCGCGTGTTCGATTCCTCAGCTGGCTAAGTCCTCCATCACAACACAAGCAACATTTTCGGCTTTCTGTGGTGGTAGTAGGAGATTTTCAAACATTGTTGGGTTATTCGTGGCCCGGGAATGTTTGTCTTTCTTTTTAAAAAAAAAAAAAAAAAAAATTTCAAAAAACTATTTTGTAAGGTTATAAATTTTTTAATGTTTAGAAAACTGCTTACATTGTAGGTATTATCCAGTCATTAGAGAGAAAATTTTAAAGAAAAAACATACTGAATGTTCATATCATGTTTTTAGAGATGGTTTCCAAATTATAAAACAATTAGTCACGATTCTGCAATATTCTTGTAAGCCTTTATAATTTGTCAGTGTTCACAAATTATAGTAATAAAAGTAATTCCCATTTTCAAGCCAATTATGTTATTGACAGAATTCTAACCAAAAATACACATGTCACATTTCGGTTTGGATGCAGAATATAGTACCTATTTGTTAATTAGAACAATACGACTTCGGTCGCGTAGAAATTTGATTTGACAACAAAAAGGTGCAAGGTTCAAAATTATCATTTTGTGAAAGGTTTTAAAATTATCATTTTAAAAGGTTTACTCACGTTCAACATCACTTATCATGTTCTGACAAAATCTTAAAAATTCTTCTTGGTAGAATGTCTTCTTGTATCCTGGTTCAGCGCGTTCAAATAGGTCTTTTACTTCATCGTCATGGATACGGGGACAACTCCCCAAGTCCGCTCTTGTGTTCACAAACAAATCGTGGGGGCAAAATTTTACCATGTAATATTTACAGTACTGAAATAAAAACATAAAAACGAATCAGTACCGATGATAAAAATCTTACCAAAATCACTAAAAATTTATCAAGGATGTTTACAACCGCCTTTTACAAATGTGAAAATGCTGTAAAAATCATTGTTCGTCGTATTCGTAACTCACCTGAGGATCTTCCCAATTTAGCTTTTGTGTTTTTTCATTTGGATTTATGTTTCTGTTCCTCCCCATCAACTCGTCTAGCAATTGCGCCGCAGCCAGCACAGCCATTTTTGTGAAATTATTGAACGAAAATATGCTTAATTTGTAGTTATGTGAAGTGGTAGGCGCGAAAATAAGCGCATAATTATTATTTCTTAAACTTCTTCACGGAAAATATATCGCCGATCAAACCACAGACGAAATAATTGTGAAGTGAGCATAGAAAATAATTAAAGAATAGACAAAGATTTTGTCCAAAAATAATACATCATAGACACATAGACCATGGTTTTTTTTTATGGCTTTACAGATTTGAGGTCAGTCCATGGTTCGTAGAAAAATTATATACTATATACCTACATAACAAATATGGTGGCTTGGCTCTTCGAGGGGGTTGAGCGGCGTTTCAACAGTGGGTAGAAGTATGCAATGGTGATGTATTCAAAATATGTAGTGGTATGTAGACACCTACATAAGTGCGTGGAAAGATTAACCAAAAATTATATTTAAGAGTTTACGGGTATCCATTGATGCTCAGGGTTATAAATGGCTTGGAGTAATGTTTTGAGATTATGAATTCTGGTGTATCTGAAATCTGAGTGTAGTTTTACGGTGGAAATAATCTTATTGTTATTAATTATTTGTTTCACTTGATCACTCCATTTCTTCCTTCGGTATCCCCGACTTCTTCAATCAATCACGTCAACGTCATATATTCTCCTTACACCCCTTTCTTCGTTCATCACATACGCCTAATTTTACTATACATAAGTATTTTTTACTTGATCGCGCCATGTTCAAAGTCAATAGGTTTTGAAATAATTCCTCCGCCGGTTTTTGTGTCTAGTTAATTTAAATATTTAGAAGTGATTAGTATTTATCACATTTTGTAAAAAATATTATTTTACATTTTTATTTTTTTTTATATATTCAATAATATTGTTATTGGGTTTATAAAAACAGTTTATTTTTAAATAAGTTCTGCTGTGAAATTATTATTACGCGTGACAGCTGTTTCGCCTTCTGAAGGCATTATCAAACTATGGGTTGTGAGACCCACAGTTTGATAATGCCTTCAGAAGGCGAAACAGCTGTCACGCGTAATAATAATTACACAGCAGAACTTGTTTAAAAATAAACTGTTTTTATAAACCCAATAACAATATCATTTAATATATAAAAAATAAAAATTAAAATGGAGTTCTACAAATTAAACTTAATAACAATAAATAAAAAAATTATTTTATATCCTGGTTGGTTTTGAAATAAGTGCTCTCTCTCTAGAATACAAACCTTAAAATAAGATTATTTAATTTAGAAGTCATTGCACTTTCACACTCGTAAATGACACGTCTTGATAACACTCGGACACTGTTCGTATTCGAACAAACAACGAACTTAACGAACTATCCAAATGGGTGTTCGATTTGATGAAATTAATATTTCCCTCGAAATCGAAGGGACACGGGTTCGCGTCCCGTTGGCGTCATGTATCTTTTATCAGGAGATTTTTCAATGTGGATAAGTGTTTCAGGCGAATAATTATTGCTTGTAAAATAATTGTTACCCTTTGTGCTATGCATAAAAAATCTTGTCATATTGTCACATTAGTTTACCAAAAAAATAATAATTAATGTTTCGAATGGGAATATCGAAAGTCCCGAATTCAGGAGTATAGTCCATGAACTTCGGTATCACAATGTTTCTTTATTTAATTATTATTTTTTTCAATGAACAATTATCAAGTCACTTTAATTAGGTGCTTACACTAACTAACTACTGTAAACGTAGAAAAATGTAATTTATTACAATTATGGGAAATTTTCTTCTCGCTCATCTCATGGACCGATTTTTTTTTAAGTTTGTCAGATATTAAAATTTATTTTAAAATGGAGTTCTATAAATTAAACTTGATAATAATAAAAAGAAAAACAAGTTTTGATGTTCTTATTTGCATGTTGCATCGATCAATCAATGGTTTTTTTTTCTAAAACCATTGATGTACTTTATTTTTATATTCAAAGGATTTTTTTTTGGTACCGTTGTTTTCTTATTTAAATTCACAATGAAAGTGTTGAAATAATTTGGACACAAAAGTATTGTGGGGAATTAGTCGATTCGAAAATATTGTAGGGAATCCAGTACTGAGCAATCGAGAATACCTCATACAAATTCAGTCTGAGATCTAGGGAAATCGAAAGAAATAAAATTTTTGGTCACCTACTGTCAACTCCTTTAGAGATAGATTTAGCTTTTTTTCACCTAAATCTACCGATTTTTCTTTTGTCGGTATGGCATCACTGGAGTGGTATATTTATGCTAGAGGTGGGTCCTATGAGTACTTTTCGTTACTGGGTACAATGAGTACAGGTACAAAAAAATACCTGGTAAAAAATACCGGTGACAAAATACTCAAAAGTATTTTTTTCCCGTCGCTAAATATCAGATCAAATACCAGTCACAAATACTACCCATCAAGAAAATAATTACTAAAATTACTCAACAAAAATACTCATCAAAAATACCCATCGAAAATACCTATCCAAAAAAATACCTACTGAAAATACCCATAAAAAATACCTACTAAAAATACCCATCAAAAATACCTACTGAAAATACCCATCAAAAATACCCATCGAAAATACCTACTGAAAATACCCATCAAAAATACCGGTAAAATTTCGATCGCGCTGGCCTCGCTTATTATGAATATTTTTTAGATAAAACCTTTAGATTCACCTTAATTACTGTACGACACAACTTTTAACCTTCGGGGCGGTGGAAAATATTGCAATAAAAATTTCAATTACGTAAAATTAAAATTAGCTTTCGTTTTGTGAAACGAGGCCGTCCATTTTCAAACTTTATTGTCAAATGTCATTTTGTTTTGTTGGTATTTCTGTTACTATAGGACGAAACGAACGGCTAGAAGTAGCTAGAGACAATCGCGCGGTCGTTTTTTTTAATGTTAAAAAATTCCGTCATATTAGTATTTACCTAATATCCATGCATTGTGTGCGTTGTGATTGAAATTTATTAGCTGGATTTTATTTTTTTACGTTCAAATTTTATTTAAGTTAACTATTTCTGCGATGTTGAGCGGCTACTTGAAAACTGGGATGTTTTTCTTGCCCTGACGCGAGCAGGCGGTATTAAGGGGACACTTTCTTTTGAATCACAAACCATGTTACACAAACCTAGCGTAGCCGCTAAACTACTTGAAAACTGGGATGTTTTTCTTGCCTTGACGCGAGAAGGCGCTATAAAGGGGGCACTTTCTTTTGTATCACAAACCATGTTACACAAACCTAGCGTAGCCGCTAAACTACTTGAAAACTGGGATGTTTTTCTTGCCTTGACGCGAGCAGACGCTATAAAGGGGGCACTTTCTTTTGTATCACAAACCATGTTACACAAACCTAGCGTAGCCGCTAAACTACTTGAAAACTGGGATGTTTTTCTTGCCTTGACGCGAGCAGACGCTATAAAGGGGGCACTTTCTTTTGTATCACAAACCATGTTACACAAACCTAGCGTAGCCGCTAAACTACTTGAAAACTGGGATGTTTTTCTTGCCTTGACGCGAGCAGGCGCTATAAAGGGAGCACTTTCTTTTGTATTACAAACTTAGCGTAGCCGCTCAACATCGCAGAAATAGTTAACTTAAATAAAATTTGAACGTAAAAAAATAAAATCCAGCTAATAAATTTCAATCACAACGCACACAATGCATGGATATTAGGTAAATACTAATGTAGCGCCCTTCGTGGCAGCAGGACGCGTCCTAACGCTTCCTCCAACCGCTTTGTGTTTTTTTTAGTATTTTCAAGGGAAATGAGGCAACATCCCTTTGAAATTATTTTTAAAATCAATCCATCAACATTTGAACTTAAATAAAAATAAACTTAATAATTATTAGAACTTTATAATATGTGATTTGAGTGCAGTGTTTTAAAGTGAATATTCTGAAATTTGCTCAAAAATATTGGTTTTTCGAAACGAACGGCGACCGGTAAATGCACTCCAGATGTTTCAACAAAATTCTCGGAAACTGGGCAAGCTTGGACACTGGCAAGTTTTTTACTAAGCCCAGGGTAATAATTTATTACCCAACCGTCGCTTTATTACGGACAGAATGCACCACTTCAACAATTACCAGGAACAGGATTACATGGAGATAAATGATGGACTTGCCAAACGTCACAGCGGTGCTGCCAGGGTCTCTTATCTATGTGAGGTGTCAGCGCTTTATTAGCAGCAGATACATACCTGGACGCTGTTGTTGGACGCGGTGGACTCTCTTACTGCAGCAGCTGGTCCAGTTCCTTCACCACTTAGGATTCTTGCTGCAGAGTCTCCATCTTCTATCTTCGTAGAACGTCAGAGCGGTGCTGCCAAGGTCTGGTATCTGTGAGAGGATAGTGTGTCAGCGCTTTATTAGCAGCAGACACATACCTGGACGGATGACGAACCTCGTGCTGGCACTGTTGGTGGACGCGGTGGACTCTTTCGCTGCAGCAGCTGGACCAGTTTCTTCACCACCTGGGATTCTTGCTGCAGAGTCTCCATCTTCTATCTTCGTGTCACCTGTTCCTTTACTTCATTTTACTTAACTTAACTTCACTCTATTTTTGTAATATTTATATTTTCTGTAATACCTGCATCAACTGTAAAGCGCCCCTGAGGTGATATCTCACAAAAGCGGCGCTATACAAATTATCCAATAATAAAATAAATATAAATGACGGAATTTTTTAACATTAAAAAAAACGACCGCGCGATTGTCTCTAGCTACTTCTAGCCGTTCGTTTCGTCCTATAGTAACAGAAATACCAACAAAACAAAATGACATTTGACAATAAACAAATAAAGTTTGAAAATGGACGGTCTCGTTTCACAAAACGAAAGCTAATTTTAATTTTACGTAATTGAAATTTTTATTGCAATATTTTCCACGGCCCCGAATGCAAAAAGTTGTGTCGTACAGTAATTAAGGTGAATCTAAAGGTTTTATCTAAAAAATATTCATAATAAGCGAGGCCAGCGCGATCGAAATTTTACCCAAGTACAAAGTATCGCATGGAAATACCCGGTACTTTTACTGGGTACGATAAATACTCCTCACCTCTAATTTATGCATCACTGCATCCAGGGGCATTTAACTAAGCTTTGGCCATGAAACTCATTTGAAACCGCCACGCCCACCTCAAAATTCTTATAGAAAACGAATAATATGGCTAAAAGCTCAGATCTCATTGGTGAGAACAGAAGGATTGGTTTGATCTCTCGCTCTCTACCATAATGACTCGTGTAACAGAAAGAGATGACGGAATTATGCCGTTTGACAGTTTTCAAATCATTCAAACAAAATGACAGTGGTTTATTTATACACGCGGGTTGTCATTTGCTGCCGAAATACTATCATTTCCGTCGAAAATATTGCGTGTTAAAGTTGTTCGTGATAAAAATACAATATAAGCCAGTATAGTGTTAGCGAGTTATAAACATATTATATTCAACCTACCTACGTAAGTTCAAGTTTAAAGTGAATTAACAGTTTTAGGTTATTCGTTCGGTTTTTTGAACAATGCTTGATACTTGACATATGTCTTCCTCCACAACGTATAAATGTTATTTATTATATCGGTAAACTTATTCATGTTATTGATTAGTGTTATCCTGTATTATCTTATTGTTTTGGTGAAATTAAAGATTTTTAAACATATGTAACCATGAGTTCATGAGGCTGAAAAATGTCGGAATTTTTCGTCGTACTGTCGGACAATCATGTTTTGGAAATTTTCTTCAGTGTTTTTGCAAATTTCTTGTCATTTTGGGTGTCTTCTTCTCAGATTAACAAGTTTCATCTTAAGGAAATGCACTGTAAAAGTTTATTTTCTTAGTCAGATGAACCTTGCCCTTGGAAAACATTTCGACATTTTTCTGCTTCAAGGACATTTTTATTTTTATAATAGTTTTTTTGGGCTAGTGAGTGAATAGAGTAGGCTGAGAGCAATTATGTTGTCTATGGTCGTATCTTTTTTTAAATGGCCTTGAGTTTCCTCTACCTTGTCTACTGCTCTGCTCTGCACGGTAGGTACTGCTTGTATATCTGTGGTTAAGTACTGTATAATTCTGTTGGATACAAAAAGCCGGAAGATATCGATCTAGAGAGTGGTATATTTATGACTGCATCACTGATTGACTGATTGTAGTGATTGTACATTTGGAATTTTGCATTTAGCCGGTTTTGCATTCATATTGTTAATATTTTTCATTCGCGTCAAATTATTGTAAGTAACTACAATTTGCAATGTTTATGTGGAATTAATTAATCTGATTTCTTTGTCGATTATTTGTTTTGGTAAACTTGTCGAGTTCCGATGCATGCAAAGTCTCTAAAAAATAACACTTGATTTCAACTTAAATATCTAATGGAGACAACTATTGAAGTCGGGGTTTAAGTATAATGCACAAAATAGGTTTTTAGGGTTTAGGGGGTTTAGTTTGGGTCATTTTAATAATTTATGCGTATTTCCTAACCTCCAAACTTAACTTTGAGAAAAAAATGGAAATTTTTATGCATCTTTTACCATCTCCCACCACATAATTAGTTATTTCTTGTAGAAATTAAGTTAAAACCAAGTGCTATTTATATATTGCGTACTAAGCGTGCAGCGGTATTCGACAATTTTAATATTTGGTTTCAACGATTATTCAATTCAGCATACATACATTGTCCTTTCGTTTATTATCATATAACCATAGCCCTTGCTTATGAATGTGATAATATAATGTATATGTATGTATTGTGCACCGAAATTGATGCAACCATTGTCCTGTCGCCCACAGCAATATTAATTTTCATGTTTTGTTTAAAAATGAAACTACCTATTTTAGACAAGTTATCACACTTTCTCTCTTTCAGGCATCCCTTTCAAAGTTTGTTAATTATTTTCTTGCTATTTTATTTAGTTTTTGTTATTTACCGTTACTTTAGCCAAGACTGAAAAATATCCATTCTATATAAAAATATGAATGGCGATTTGGGTCCGTTAATATTCAAACAAGGAACATATCTCGAGGAATGAAATTGACAGATATAAAAACTGTTAGAACTCCACAGACGGGAGACTTTAGTTACAGAGACAGTTTTGGGCACAAAAATCCATTATGTTATATGGAGGAGCACACACTGACTGTTCCGAATGAAACATTTACTCATCCTACCCATATTTCCTTCAAGTACTTACTACCCATACATATGTGATATTTTAGTGTTTTTCTATTTGTGTTAAGAAATAGCAAATATCTCGGGTGCACTATAATTTGAAGACGGCGACTGTGACATTATATTTGCCCCAACTAAAACCTCTCGTCTGCGGGTGCCCTTAGAGGCAAAGTTATACATACAGCCTACGTTGAAAACACGCTGTGAGGACGTGGTGTGGATTGTACAGGCGAACTGCTGATTTAATTTTATTTCTGACCATGTTAAGTTATTGTTTTACTTACATTTATTTGTTTTTTAACCATTTCTGTTGTTGTAATTAATTTTTATTCCAGTGTACTAATAATGAGATTTGGTCTGATCGCCAGAGCGATGTCGACTGTAGCCAAGAGTTTCACTTCTCACCATGTGGTTCCCGATGTAGTAGCTGTTGCCCCTCAAGCCCTCGTTAAGGTATTTCATTATTTACTATTGGCATACATAGTATAATAATATTTGAGGGCATTACAATTTTTTTAATAATGTAGCAAGTAATAATATCTATAAAAGCAAGTGCACGTCCTTGAACCAAGCAGAGATCATGAGCCGGTAGTAGGCTCGAGACTTTATACTTATGGTTAGATCTGTCGCCCCTTCCAGCGAAGTCTTAGAAAAGTTCTAGGCTGAATACCTGATACTGATAGCGAGATGTAACGTCCCTATCAATAAGGTTAAAGAGTACCTAGAAGATTTTGTGTTATCTGAATATAGTCGGAGATAACACGTCGAGTATACCGAACCTTCCCTGCGAGTATACTGTCTTACGTATAAATGATTATTGTTTATTACTACTGAATAAAAGTCTTTGATTTCGAACCTGGGTATAAATTAATAATAACCAGCAAATCTTGTTATAATAACTAATATCTGGGGTATAACATGTCAGAGATAGCTAAGCAACCTAAATTTACTAACTAGAAAAGTTTTATATGGACCATTTCCACCTTATCGAAAACATGTTTCTCATCAGTTACAAATATAATTCACTTAGCGTAGCAAAGTCCTGTTTTAACTCAAGTGCTTTGCACTCCATTTGTCTGTAAATTTCAACTCTGTCAAGATAGCAGTCGTGTTGGATAGTACCCTTTTACTAAGCCAGAGTTTGCATGAGTTGCATGAGCTGTAAAAACATAATAATCAATATTATGCGAGGTCTATTGTTCACAGAACTACTAGTATTATAATAAGTTTGAATGGAAAATAACAATGTTCATAAGGTAATATCAACTCAAAGCATTTTTACAGAAAACGTAGTCCTCAACTTGTGATACAATTATACACCTGATATCTTAACTATAAAGTAGCAAAACCTCCCTACAACCATTAATTACTTTCAAAAAAATATTTAATAAAATAATTATAAATAAACCATGACTTAGTTTTTTTTAGAGAATTTAATGTTAATTTCAGTTACAAATTTATACAAACAAAATTACATTCTCCAAATTTACAAATGTATTTCATAAAAAAATCCACCCATCAGATTTGGTTAGTGATAGATTCAAAATAAAGGAATTAATATCTGTACCCGAGAAGCATACGCATGCAACTCCAAAACACAAAATGTTCAGGAAAGCCGAAAACTTATGTGTTTTTAGCAAATCTGTGATTATTTCTACAAATATTTTAATTAATAATTGAAAAAAAATAAATTAATTTCAATTATCAATCAAAATAAATGCCAATTTAACAAGAGATTTGCTAAAATATTTGTCGATTTAACGAGAGATTTGCTAAAATATTTGTTGATTTAACAAGAGATTTGCTAAAATATTTGTTGATTTAACGAGATATTTGCTAAAAACACGTTTTGGAATTGCATCCATATGCTTCTTGGGTACAGATATGCATCCTAATGTTGAGAACCACTACGGCTCAACACCATTATCATTTTCTACGCATAAAATGGTACAATAAATAATTACTTAATAACAAGCATAAACTAAAATAACAAATTAAGTACGAGCTATTTAAATGCAGATAAAGTCTTTGAATTTAGATTGTGAATAAATCTTCGTGAAATTACATCCCACTGATCGTTTGCTTAGAGTAGAGAAGACATATCCTCTTTATTCACTTTCATAATGCAATTTGTTGATGAATTGTTGCTTGTATGCCTTTATATTTTATTTACAATAACTTATCATTGAATTATCTACACGCCTTTTGTTTCATTTATGTGTGATAACATTATTATTACATTGTATTGTTTTATTACGCACTTGGATTTAAACCGTAATGGCACTGCTGCCAATCTTAAAAAAAAATCTGGTATCTCAAAATTTGCACAGCTTTTATGTTTGGAATTTATAAAATAACTATTTTCAGCTCATCTCCATCACAACCGATGGAGCCTTAAAATATTAATTTTACTGCCTGAAATATAACTAGAAGCCATATGTTTTTTTAAAAATAATTTTCAACAGTTCAGATAAAAGATTATTAAAAAGAGTTGAAAAAGTGTAAAAAACTTAAACCGAATTTGCTTAGCAACTGTTGGTAAAGTATAATATCGACGGTCCCGAAGAACAATCTGCTATGTTTAGTTTCTGCATTTTTACTGTTTTTGATAATATATTTCTCTGAAATAAAACAATATTTTTTGTTTAAAACCACGAATTTTTATTAATTTTAAGACCAACCGGTTTCGCTTCACTCGAGCATCTTCAGGGTACAAAATTAAACTAATCAATAATACAAAATGTGTCTTTATATATACATACAGAGGGAGAGAGAAAGTAAAACCAAAATGAAACAACAATATATTAAAAGAAAACGATTAGTGTATATAAATATTATGATAATAGAGAATAGGCAATAATAATTGTAAGGTAATTAAGGGATACTGGGAATTTTACAGTTTACAGGGATATTCCCAGTATTGGGCTTTTTGACAAATCTAATTGATTATTCAGAATTAAATTTTTGGTTTTAATGGCTTTCTTTATTTCTAGTGCTTCTAGGTTATTCAATTTGTTACTATGGTCTTTTCTATGGAGAATCAGTTACGTTAAACGGCTAGATCATTACCCTGCTTAAGATGTTCTTTAATCCTAATGTTGACATTGCGCGTTGTCTTCCCGATATAAAACGCTGGACAATTATTACAATTTAATTTATAAATTCCTGCGTGACTAAGTGTGTCATCTTTATCTTTAGAATTGACTAAAAATTTACCTAAATTGTTGTTGGTATAAAACGCCGGTTTGACTTCAGAAGGAAGGTTAACTATACTGCAGGAAGAAAAATTATTAATGAATAGAATACGGCGCCATTGGAAAGGAAGATTATTATTATTAATATTATGTGGACTCGCGAATAACAAGTTTTTAACTGCTAATTGTTTTAGTTTTTTACTTAAAATTCTATCAATAAAATCTGGATCGTATCCATTATTAGACGCTATTTTTTTAATTATTGATAATTCGTTAGAGAAATTAATATTAGTTAATGGAATCGTGACCAAGCGATGGACCATTGAGTGAAATGCTGAGTGTTTGTGTGAAAAAGGATGATTGGATGTATTATGTATGACAATATCGGTGTAGGTAGGTTTCCGAAAGATGTTAAAATCGATTTTATTATTTATGAGAGATAAGGATAGGTCTAGGAAGTTTAAGGATGAATTAATGCCTATCTCTAATGTAAATTTAATATGTTTACGATAAGAATTTATAAGGTTGAGGAAGGAATTTAGTTGACGTTCCGTGTCTGTCCAGAAGATGCTCGAGTGAAGCGAAACCGGTCGGTCTTAAAATTAATAAAAATTCGTGGTTTTAAACAAAAAATATTGTTTTATTTCATTAAAATGTTAAACCACAAAGTGATTGCTTTCTACGAAAATATATATTTCTCTAATTAAATAAATAGGAATTAAATACATTTCTTGATCTCAAAAACAGTAAAAATGCAGAAATGAACTTTAACTCATACCACTCCTTTGTCGAGTGTGGCTCGACATTATATTTCTTACACCAACTCCTATGTCGAGTCATACTCGACATTATAGTAACGCAATTTCGAAAAATAATTTAAATTATCAAATGTATTTTTTTTTCTTTTAAACACTTTATATCTCATTCTGAATATTCCGAATACGCAAAATACATATATCTCGTCAAGTTTCGCCTTTTAGATAATTTTTAAAATCGTATTATTTTTAACCTTGTAAATGCACTGCGCAGTTATTTGGTTGCGACGCATTAAGTAGGTAGGTACTTGCCTGTCTACCTGCGTAACAATAGGAAGCGCTGAGGGATTTCTCCCAACACATAACAAAGGATTATTATACCTATTCACTTGTTATCACATAATATTTTGTTCTGTTTGTGTATTTACATTTGTTTTTACTGTTTTTAGTAGCAAATATTTCGTGGCCGAGAAAGCACATGTGTCGTTCGGTCTTGAAAATAATACTCAGTAATTAGGTGAAAATATAGTTTTACATTTCTTTTTGTAAAGAAAGAGTAATAAAAATTACATATTTAAAAAAATTTTGTTTAACTTTTTATTGAGGCCACTTTTTATCCCTTTTTTGTAAATTAATTAAGGAGTTGGTAGTAGGTAATTAAAAAAAAAATTAGGAGTGCAAAAGGGTTAAACAGATTTACTGCAAAACTACAAATTTGAAAATCCTACATTGTTCTTTGGAACCGTCGATATTATGTAGCAACAGCTTTAGTTTAAAATATCAACAATTTATATTGATTTACATTGTTTTGACCTTAAAATCCTCAGGACGGGTTGTTCCACAGAATTTGAACAAATCATCAAAAAGTTGATTTCCAAGTTCTGTGAAGGTTCTATTCAAGTTTAAAGTTATGTTCACAAATAAGAACATTCCGAGTAGACATTAAATATAAAAAAGGACCTGTAATAAGGAGGAAACTGAAACCAAACAATTACTGGAAGCTTGAGAATATGGCATATTTACACTGAAAAGAAGTTAAGATTTGTAGAATTTTAAAAATGATTTTGTTTTCAAAGCCAAATTCTGGATATTAGTAAGAGCTGAGGGAAGTTTATTCCAATTGAGCTGGCCAGTTACATGAAAAGAGCGATCATATTAAACGGCTCGATTTGACCTAGAAATGAATGTGTGTATGCCTATGAATATGTTTCCTGTGTTATATCTATTTATCCGTGTATTTTATGTCTTGGTATTATATAAGTTATAATGTTATTCTTCTATCTTTATTTTCTATATTGTTGTTTCTCGCTATATTTGTGCTTTAGCATTACAATGATTACTGTGAAATTGATCTGCTGACAAACTGCTTTGGCTGTTTTGCTGGTGTTTGTAATGAACAAAACAAATTGTTTCCATTTTAGGTGAAATTCCCCAGTGGCGTGGAGGTATCAGAAGGCAATGAACTGACTCCCACATTGGTTAAAGATGTTCCTACAGTTGAATGGGATGCGGAAGCTGGCTCCTTCTATACTCTCTGCATGACCGGTAAAAGTTATTCATTATTTTAATTGTTTTTTTGTTTAATATAAAAAGAAAGACAAACATTACAGATAACCAAAACTAATAAGCTTAACACAATCGTGTCACCGCCCCACCATAACACACTCCAAAAACATAAAATATCTCGGCGTTGAAATTGAAGAAAATCTTCGATGGGACCAAAGATATTAGAAGAACGAGATATGCTATGTTGGGCGCCGGACCGTAGCCGGAGTACTACCTAATTAGGGTACTTTGAACGGTATCGGGACGTGTACGCACAGAAATCTGTTCTATGTATTAGTGCGGATACCTTAGCGTAAGCGAAGGTGTGCAGTAGTATTGGTGAAGAAAACCGGCGACACTCGGCAAAACAATTCCACTCAGTACGAACTGCGCATAGCACATCTCGTTCTTCTAATATCTTTGGATGGGACACTCACATAAATAGCATTACAAAGAAACTTACAAAGCTCATGTACTACTTTAGAAACTAATGCAATATAATAAATAAAAATGATCTATATAAAGTCTACTATGCTCTTTGCCAATCACGCTTAAAATATGGGATTATTGGATGGGGATCTGCCTCAAACCTTCACATGAAGCAGCTCGTTAAAACACAAAAAGTAATAATAAAAATAATCCTAAAAGTACCCATAAGGACTCCATCAAAAGAAATTTTTTAAAAATTTAACTTGTTCGGCATTATAAAACTGTACTGAAAAAATGAACTACTCAATTTTAAAGAAAAATATGAGTACCTTGCTGAACAACACACCTACACTACAAGGACGAAATCCTCAAATCTACTAAACATTCCAAAATTAAATACATCTTTCGGCCAGAAAAACCACTATTTCCATGCTATAAAATTATATAATGCCCTTCCTATTGAAATTAAAAACACCATGGATAAGCCACAATAGAAAAGTTTAAAAAAGACATAAAATTATGGCTAACTAAACATGAAGATGAGGAAATCATTAAATTTATGAAGTAACCCCAACGCAACCTACAGACAACAAACATAAATACTTTTTGCTTAATTTATTTTATATTTTGTGGGAACCAACAAATTAGAAGATGAGGAAATCATGATCAACACACATACAACAAACTACAGTCCGCCTCGGAACAGGAATACCTAGTGAGAAGGACTGAGAATAAACTACATCACTTTATATCTTTATGTAACTTAATATTGTATCTTTTTTACTTTACTTTATACATATTGCCGTTAAAAAAAAAAAAAAAAAAAACCTGACTATTTTAGAAAATGTCGTACTACCACCACAATAAGCCGAAAATGTCGCTTGTGTTGTGATGGAGGACTTAACCAGCCGAGTAATTGAACACACTACGCCTGGGTGGGACCCAAACGCGATGTCAACTCAGCCACCGACCGGTCAAAGGGTTACACCCGGTCCATAGGCCACTGACCGGTTATAGTTCACAAACGTCAATATGTTGACTTATAACTATTTTGAGGGAACATAAGCATATTTGGTGTAAATGTAGGTGTCTTTTTTCTGTCTGATTATATTATTTTCAATAAACTAAAAAAAAATTCTTTATACAAGTCACACCGTGTAGCGCTTATCCACTCGAACGATCGCGCGTCAAAAAACTTTTTTCTCCGATTGCTCGCGGTTTTTTGGCGACGAATTTGAATATTTTCCGCCAACATTAAAAAAATCAAACCTCCGAATTTTAATACGGAGACATAAAACTGATTGTAGTGCTATACAGCCAATGAATTCACCTATATTTTTATAATTATTCTATATTTTTAGAATTGATAGATAAATTATTAAAAAATCTTAAACTTTATGAATGCGCGAAATTAGCGTTTTTGTGATTTGAAATTGCCGCCAGTGGCAGTTTTAAATATCTTTATAGAATATTTTCTACGTTTTTATGTTCTCTATGGCCTGTTTGATAACCACAGATGCAAGAATATAATGGGAAAATAATTTTTTGTACGTTATGCTCTCTTCAAAAGTTTGGTTAGAAAATAATTTTTTAAAATTTGAGTGCGTGACGTGTCAAAATTGAAATCACTGTATTATACTATATAATAAATTTACCACAAAAACTGGTATTACGTTAGGAAGATACATTAACTGTCTACAATTATTAATAAGCATAGTCGCCGTGTTGGCTTTATTTTATTCATTTGATGAATTATACAGAGAGCCTATTTCACGATGTCAAAATCATGGTGCTACTTTTTAAATAATTGTAAATTAGAACTGGAGATTTGTAACCATGTTTTTATATAACGTGCAAAACGAGGAAATAAGGCTTAAAATGAGATATACATCATAGATATAAACATTGCCAATATTTCAGGGGGATACTTTGAAAGTTGATGAAATTCACCAATATTTGACGAAAAATCACTACTGACAGCTACCTTAAGGTCAATCTACATAGGGTATATCGGAATATGTAAAATGATGATAAATTTGTATATATATATCAAACCTTTGTATGACCGTAGAATGGCAAATAAAATCATAGTGATAATTTTATATCTAAACGCAAAGGTATCGAAAAAAAATGGATGAGGGGAAAATAATTGATGGAACCAATAATTGATTTATTTATTAAGCCCTAATATCCTTTTAAATCAATATTACAGTTGTATGGTTACAATGAAAGAGCAGTATTTTGATTTAAACATTGTTTACACACTTTGTCATAATAAAAATGTATTCAGTTTATTGGTTTATTCATAATTTAAGAAAATCAATACATAATAATATCATTGTGCCTCGCTATAGAGTGAGATTCTGAGTATCGCTCTGGTGAGGGACCACCATTCAGAATTGAACATTGCTTGAATTGGCTTAGTTATGTTTAGTGACTAGATCTGGAAAAGACTAATACCTTGATACATTAAAATTGCCAAGAATACATACATTTCCTCTTTATTCGTGGGAGCCCATTTATTGGTACGCGCATGACGCTTAAATTGTTTTTTCGCAATCCATTGATCTGCATACCTGTTGGTCTCTCTCGCGATCAGTTCAACGAAATCTGCATCAAAGATTTTAAGAAAGGCATCCACAGGTTTGCCCATTTCGTCGGTATTGAAAGTTGGTCCCGGCGTGCCTGTGAAAGTCTCCCTTATCCCAGTAAAACGTAAGATATCATTAGACCAATCGAAAGAGTAACCTTCAGGCGGCAGAATCAAACGCATTGCCTCACTATCTACCTGGTCTTGTCTACTAAAGTCTATGGCCATAGCGGAGTTAGGTGAAACGTTGATAATATTATGATAAGGTATTGGTGGCATGTATCCTCATCGCTCTCTTCGTGGTCGACGTCACTCGCTTCGTCATCCTCGTCGCTCGATCTGTCCATTTCTGAAACAACAGAAAACCCAAATTAATTTAATGTGTCTATATTACGATAACCCACTGCCTCTGGTACGGCTTATGACTCGCAATACGATGGTCGCGGGATCAAATCAAATAAATTATATTTGAATAATTAGTGTTATTTTCACACAAAATTCATTTAAAATAATATATATTATATTTGCGGCACGTTCCAGAGTGGAAGATACCCATAGTATCGCCCTGGTGTAAGACCCCATTCAGAATTGAAACGTTGCTTGAAATGGCTTTTGACGGCCGGCATAGTCCAGTGGTAACGCATTGGACTGCCATTCCGAAGGTCGCCGGTTCGAACCCGGCATGCGCAAATAAATTTTATTTGATTGATTTGTGTTATTTCACAATTAATTAATTAAAATAATAATTAAAATAATATATAGTATATTTGCGGCACGTTCCAGAGTGGAAGATACTACCAGTATCGCCCTGGTGTAAGACCACCATTCAGAATTGAAACGTTGCTCCAAATGGCTTTAGCCGTGTTTAGTGACTAGATCTGAATAGCCAGGTACTTCCCCATCTTCCTCTTTCCCTTCCCCACTTACCTTCAGCCTCACAACATCCCCCAATTGGGGATGCCATAGTCTCACTGGCTCCAGCTGAGGCTCTTGTGAGGTATTCATATAAAAAAAAATATAAAAAGTTAATCAAATACTTGAGGCGGGCAATGTCAGGAGTCAGAATAGCACAGTCAGGTAGGTATGGAATGAAGAAAAGAGTGTGTGTGCCAAGATCGAGTTGCATGGTGGTTCATCCTCTCTGCCTACCGAAATGGCGTGAAGGTAAGTTAGTTAGTTTTATAACTCACGGTTTCCAAGTACAGACTCTTCTAGTACAGCTGCCTCGTCCACGTTACTTTTTCTGCCCATGTCTGACTCTGAAATAAAAGAAAACACAAATTTACAGTAGAATTTGGATATAATGACTTTGCATTTAACGGTCTACTGTTTTAAGTGACGATAATGTAAACTCTAGTAAGGTTTCATAGCTTTTAGTAGGAAAACGTATCCGTTTAAAGTGACCAACTACGTAAAGCGACCTATTTTAATGATAATTTGTCCGGTTACAAAACCCACCTACCAATACAGCCTCGCAACACAATGAGTCCCGTGAAGCGAAAGTGTTTTTTCAATTTAAGAAAAAAATGCTGTATTACACCGTTTAGAAGCCGGTGAATCAAATGTAATCCTCGCAAAGAAGTTCGGCATGTCTTATTTCTCACTCTGCAATACCCGTTACAGAAAAAAGATGTGTAATGATGCATCCACGACATAACAACAATACATTTTGTATGTTTGTTATGTGGAATTTTTAAGTACTATGCTTATTTCCTGCCAATATACCAACAGTGAAACTGTGCTAGGGATATCAATATAAAATATAGATAATTGATTTTATATTGAGCCCCTGGTATGACATTTCAAAAAATAAACTCACCGTTCCCAAACGCCGACAATTCTTCGTAGAATGGTACGTCCACCCACAGCTCGCTGTGATAGCCGGCTTCCGGAGAGAAGAGTTCCCCACTCCGCGATGTCCCAGGTAACGGCTCGGGAGATGCTGCACGGATAGGCATAATTGGTGCATTGGGAGCCGTTGATTGGGTCTGTGCGGGAGTGGACATCCACGGTGGTGGTACGGGTCGTGGCAACGGTGAAGGCGTCCCTTGTGAAAAGGGACACGTTGTTCTCTCCGGAGATGGAATTCTGAAAACATTTACATAAATCATAGAAAATTGTTCTCATTCACGTGTGAAACAGTAAGTACAGTATGTAAATAAACAATAAAATAAGAACTCTGTAAAATATGCACTGAATGTGCCAAATGCACAGAGCGCTGAACTTACCAACTCTCACTGTAAGAGTGGAACGCTGTCAGGAAAAAACAATAATATTGTACCAAGCATCTAAATACGATTACTTACTTTTGTTTAGTTTTTCTTGGAGGTGCGGTAGGGAGCAAAATGCGCGCCGCCTGCTTCTTGAATTTTCGGCTTTCCAGCTCTAGCCGGATGGAAGCAGGCAGGGCCCTAACAGCCTTTAGGGCCTTGACGCGATCTTCTCGCACCAGTAGCAAAGCAGGGTCGCTGTTTAAATAAATACAAATATATGATGAGTTCAACGGCCACAGCAAAGTACTTTCATAAAAAAACATTAAAAAATACTAACACTCCAGACGAGGCTGCAATTGCAGCTCTGCGTTGACGTCCACGTGCAGGTAGTCCGGCACCAGCTCGTACCCCACGTCTCCCTTTTCCTCTGCCTCCTCTTGCAGTCAGCACCGCTCTATAAATTTTAAATTGAAAACACTTAATGTAAGTACTTAAATGTTTAAATTTTGTTAAATATTGCACTAATATAAAATTTGAAAATAATTATTGGGTTGTGGAGTGATCCCTTTCCCTGGACGACAGCTGTTTCTGCACAAATTTGGTAAAAGTAAACAAATTAATTAATTATACAACTAAATTACTAAATTTTTATTGTGTGACGAAGGCTTTACACCATTTTACATGTGAAAAAGAGTCAACTTTTTGACATATGACTTAAAATAATTGGTTAGCAAATATCTGTATTAATAATGAACCAATTCAAATAAAACTTATATATATCTCTTTGTTTTGAATCACTGTGATGGAATATCTATATTTCAAATGCGCGAGTGCAGTATTTAAGACATTATTGTAAATCAAAAACAGATGACGTCTTCAGTTGACGTAATCTTACACAAAAACTTCAACCAAAACAATATAATACAAACAAACGAATTAAAAACGCATTTCAAAGATAGATAAGTCAATCATGATTACACAGATATATAATTATGCGTTAAAAACCCAATAAATTAATTACTTACGGCATTTTAGGAAGAGTCCAAAATTTCGTGAATGTTGAAAATTTATAATTTTGTTTTTGACAGGACGCCATAAAAAAACCGCGAAAACTCGTTAAATAACACTTCAAAGACAACGGATAAGTTCATAGACAAAGAGAATATATTATCAGCTATTCGATAAAACAAGTAGCTGGCCATGGAAACGTTTTAAATAATTACAATAAATATTTGACGAATGGTAGAAAAATCGGTCCATTTTTGGACCGATATCAATCGCAGAAAAATAAAAGTGGTCGATTTTTCGACCGAAATCGTTCCAGTGGTTATAAATAATACTATGAATATGGCACGTTGGACACCAAATGTAGCAATTAAAAGAATGGCATAACAAAAATCACGTTGTTCGCCAAATGTAACAGTTTAAATTTATGAATCTAAAGTGTACGGAATAAGGTCGTTAATCTTAAATAAAATATCCAAGAAAATAAAAATAGTGTAATTTATTGTACAACGTTATAATTATTCTAGCATGAGACTAAAAATTAAATAATTACAGATAATCTTAGAGCGTGATAAACCTCTATGAAAAATTAGTGGGTTGGTATTTTTTTGTATATTAAAAGGAAACCAGTCATGGTGATTGTCAAGTTAAATAGCAGGTAATCATGCATGATGTTAATATTGCAAATCATTATGATAACATTAAATTGGCGCCAGTTTCATATGATAGTATGAAACAAATTTTTAATTATAGTAAACCAATTTTAAAAGGGAAATATCAAAGAATCAGTGCATGATGTAAACCTCACATATTCGCGTCGATCGCCAACCGCGCGGAGCCCCTTCCTCTGTACGTCTCACTGCAAACACCGCCACCAGAATTCTGATCCTAATCTGTGTCATTCTGCCCAGTCAATCTCGGAATAGCTGTTGATCCGTGTTGCCAGTCATAAGGCACCATCTCGTCCTCCAAATATTAAAAATAACAGGGTATTTAATTTACATCCGTTACAAGCGGAACAGGTAATTTACGCTCTGTCTCGTCCACTACCGTGCTGCTGGAATGAGGCAGAGTACATGTCAAAGATGTGATGGTAAGATGATTTGTTGTTTTTAATTGAAAAAAAATTTCATCAGATACCAAAATAACATCTACGTTTTTAACTCTATATGTATATGCTTAGGAATCGCTGGTTAAAATCGTTTGGGTAAGTGCTGATACACCCTGTATTTATTTGAATGTTTGACAGCTGTTATGCCCTCCGATTGCATTGTCAAACAGTTTCACTTAGTTACAGTTTAGGTTGGCTGATCAAAATTTCCACTAAATAGGAAGGTCACACCTTTGTAGAAATATCTTCAACAATGTGTTGTTTTGTATAAACTCTTTTAGTCAATAAAGTATATAAGCTCTGACAATGCAATTTTTCTACTCAGTCAATTGTATTGATCACGGCTCATTTTATTTCATTATCGTGCCCTTGAGCTACTCCGTAATCAATTGCATTTAACAATTCAAGGTACATACCTATCTAAAATTCTTATTTAAACTATTTACTGTGTTCGTAGATCCCGATGCGCCTAGTCGCAAGGCTCCCACGTACCGTGAATGGCACCACTGGCTGGTGGGGAACATCCCCGGCAGCGCGGTGTCCAGTGGCGATACCCTATCAGAGTACATCGGTAGTGGCCCGCCACCGGACACGGGCCTTCATCGCTACGTGTACCTCGTCTACAAGCAGCCAGCCAAGATTAATTTCACCGAGGATAAGCTCACCAATAAGTATGCTATATTTTTACTCATATATACATCATATATGTATCTATTTCTCACCTTCATCAACTTGGAAACTAATTCACCTCAAATACCGACGTATTTAAATAAATATACAGAAAAGCGGGACATGGTTAATTGGCACATTTTATTTTAAAAACACTTAAGACGGGTTGTTGCACAGAATTTGAACAATTCAGTCCTATTCAAGTTCGGTTATTATCCAAGTATTGTGAAACAACCTGCCCGTGTTGAAATAATAACAGAACTCGAATTATAACTTCAAATTGTTAAGATTTTGAGAAAAAATACACCCTTGGTGTCAGATGACAGACAATACTAAGAATGGCTAAGCTGCTGGAAAATCTAATAACTGCTCAATTTATGCATAAGAGCTAATTAAAGAATATATTAAATACTAATTATTAGAGGCACCAACAGATGCCACTGATTACTGCATTTGGCGGTGGCGTTATATTTGTACCCAAGACACAGATTTTTTCGCCGCTAACATAAACTAATCGTTCCTTGTCTACACTACAATGTACATACAACATACATAGAATACACTTCAATGTGACACACACATCATATGTATTCGTCATTTTACACACTTAGTTTCTTGCGTTGCGCATGGCGCTGTGATTCATATTGGTAGGTACCTACTTAGTACGTAGTTTTGAAAGTGTAGATTGATTTCTTGCAATCATTTTTCACACTTTTATGTGAGTATGATAGGTAAGGCAGTACTTATGAGCCTATGTGGAATGTACACTTCTGTGTAAAAGCCCATCAGGGCATTGATAATCTATATAAATAAAAATCTTTGTTTGTTCAAAATCTTAAATCTCCGAAAGTTCTTGCTTTGAAATTTTGTATAACTGTGTTTTTATATTCCACGTACATGCACTTAAAAGCAACACATGCTATTGTTTCTCTATCTACACAGACAGACTGACCATAGCAACGCGTGGCGGTGTACAGCTAGTTGATAAATAAATACTTCTTTGGGTCGGGTACCCATCGCACCGATGCAGCGCCTCCTGGCGTCCCTGTCCTGCGCTACTTCAGTGGCCTCTGTCTGTTGCAGGCCTAGTCTCTCCTCGCATAACATCTGTTTGTAGTTGTTTCTCCAAACATATATCGGGGACAGCCCACTGAACCCTTCTTCCCTCTGGAATACCTAACCTAACCCATTATTCGATAGAGTTCTGTTTTATCCGGTTACTGTATTTATTCATCCATAGAAATCTTATACACACGGTGTTTGGAAACTCTTACAAGCTGGAACCTGGTGAATATACATCACCCAAAAAACTTTCGACCGAGCATTTCGATATATTTAAAAAAAACTTTTTTCCATTTTTTTTGGCAACTAAGGAGTAAAAAAATAATCTGGAATTGTGTCTACGTTTAGACTCATTTTAAGACAACTGGATAGATAATATCTTAAAAAATAGATACGGAATAATTTTAGTGTAAAATGAAGATGATATATGTGATGTAAAAAATAACTTAGATACCATATAAAACTCTCATTTGGGGGATGTCTGTTACCCCCCTCCGGTGTGGGAAGGTTAAGGCCTTCCACACAGGTGTTCAAATTTATGTTAAAGTTTTACGCTGTCATTGTATAAACTATAGTTGTCCATTTTTCAAATAACAATAAGCAGGCGTAAGTAAGATGTAAGGCCATTTCTCAGAAACTTTTTGCAAGGATATCGTCTGTCAGAAGTGTATAATATGTACATGTACACCAATACACTCAATCCTAAGTATTTGTTTTTCTGATCAAATCTAATTGTGCGATTGTATTTTTTCAGGAGCGGCGATGGACGGGGTAAATTCTCAATTGCCAAGTTTGCAGAGAAGTACAAGCTGGGTAACCCTGTGGCCGGAAATTTGTACCAGGCATCCTATGATGACTATGTGCCAATTCTCTATAAGCAATTGGGTGAATAAGTCTTATCAATTTTTAATATCTGCAATATATTTTTGTTACTTTCACATACATACCGATCTTTATGTAGTTTTTACAAAACATGTTTCAATAATAAAGTATACATAATATGTATATTACATTCATATTTTCATTGACTTCTCATAATTTTTCCTTGATTCCAAATCCTTTTCATCCCAAACAAACATAGTTATAAATTCTTATATGTTGTCTAAGGATTGAATCCTATTTTTATTTCCCCTATGACATTTTTTTTTTCAATTTAACCATAGACATCCAAATTTATAGACTTGCCCTAACATAAAACCAGGAGAGTTCGAGAATGTTTTGAAAAAACTACGACATCAGTCCTTTATTCACCGCCGAAAAGCGCACATTGAAATAACCAGACCCTGTGCAGAATAGTAAAGTTCGTTTGTAAGGCAATGGTTTGCATCACAGTCAGATTTTAGACATCCAAAAACAAATTTGTCAGGAACCCAAAATAATCTCTATTTTAAAGGATTTAAGATTTTTAATGAATTACCGACAGATTTATTTATTTGTTAAGACAAATACACAGTACAATAAGATACAGTTAACAATATTTTTTGCTATTGCATAGTTTTGGTACCTATTACTAGAGATGGCAAAATTTAGCATTAATTTTCAGATTTTTTAGAATTAACAATTGGAAATTTAGGGTTTTATAGCATTTTGAGGCATAATTTAGCGTTTTGTAGCAAAATAGAAAAAAATGTATTTCGTGAATGTTTTTAGCGCATATTTTAAGTATTTTTGGTAAAATATATGTTTAATCTTCATTTGCAAGTACATATTTCCATGTGAAAGATTATAAATAATTATTTTTAATATTAAATTAATAAGGAAGGAAACTCTAAGTACGGGTCGAACACAAACACAACAAATGCAGATTGCGATTAACATCAATAGGCGTAATTTATTTCGCACAAATTGTGTAATGTCAAAAAGCTATTTTAGCCTACAGTGTAAAAATATTAAATATTTACACATAAAATAGTAACAAAATTATAAAAAATCGTAGGAAAGGCTTCCAAAAATTAAATAAAGTAGGCATAATACTTTTCCCTGCACATTCACATGAAACTACCTTCCTTATGCATTTTTCTCAATTATTCTTTAGTTGTACAGGACTAAATATTACTGTATCAGCTTCTCCAATTTGTATGGTTCTTTGACGTACGAAATACGCTATATTCTCGGAAAGCGTTTAAATTCAGCGTACAGTATAAATTAAAAATATTAAATATTTACACATAAAATAGTAACAAAATTGTAAAAAGAGGTAGGACAGGCTTCCAAAAATGAAATAAAGTAGGCATATTTGAAATACAGGTAAATACAAAAAACAATGGAAAAGGCACTTTACTGATTGAATGATAGCATTGCGCACGTTTCAATAGTGGGCTCCTTCATTCTCGTACGCCTGTCAGTCAATACCCGGTATTTTCGGGAAATTCGCGCCTATTTCGCTAAATAGAATAATTTAGCTGAAATACGGCCAAAATCACGTTTTTCGCGTTAATTCGCGAAATAGAAATCACTGGAAACACTTTCAAATGCCTTGAAACGCAAAGAAAACTTATAAATGCCCTATTTTCGAACCATAAATATTTTTTCGCGTTTTTAGTTAAAACGAAATTTTGCCATCTCTACCTATTACGTATGTCCATAAAATATCATTATGTAATTTCGCCTGAGATTGTTCTGAAAACTAATGATTTTAAGTTAAAACTAATGATTTCAAGTTAAAGATTTAAGTTTCAATTTATGTATGAGTAGGTAATAGTTATAAAAGGAAGAAAGTGTATGTAGAGAAAAAAATAAATTGAAATCAAGAATTATAATATGCTCACGAATTGTAATTGACTGTTAGAAGTTTTGAAAAATGAAGTGAAAGTGTTTTTGAAATATGTCACTCCTAATAAATTTAATAAGTTAGTTTTGTATGTTAGAATGTTAAAATGAATGTTATTTCAGATGTTAAAGAAGCTAAAAGCCTTGCTGCTTTTCGTGGGTTATGCCTAAATACTATAAAGAATAAGTTTTAGATGTATTGTAAAGTGTCCTTAATGTCATATAAATAAGTTTTTAAAAAGTTTATACTAGATATAAAGATGTATTTTTTTAAAACTAAATAAACAGACAAAAAAAAAAAAAACAGTACATTGTGGAACTTTTCTGTGCAGGGACTGAATGTTCGTTTTTAACCAAAGTGTCTACAAATCGGGTTACGTAGCGATGCTTTTGTAAAAGTGTCTAACTAAATATTCGATTTTGGAATTAAGTCCGAACTTTTGTTTACCCAATTTGGGAGTTGTAGTAACGCAGAGAGCAATTTGCCCGCCATTGTTAAAAGTACTAGTAATTTACAAGCAGATTTTATTTTCGAGGACTAAATAGTCGTATAACAATGCGAGTTGCCTGTATACTGTCAGTTTCATTTATTGACAAATCACAGAAAGGGACACGGTCATGCCGCCTCCCCGCTCTGCGCACTTGGTTTGTTCCCCTTTCCGATGGGCTTGTCTATCAATTTGGATATCTATGAATTTAACGTTCATAAATAAATTCAATTTATACACAGCTTTATTGAGTCAAGTGTTTTTATACACAACTTTATTGAATCAAGTGTTATTGTGTTTCTCCTGAAGAAGGCAAATTTTTAAAAATTAATCCGTGTGACCAAAATAACTATAAAGCTTTTAACTGCAGTCAAAATATGTACAAAATGATTAATATTATGTATTGCCATTATTCAATAAATAAATGTGGAGATCCGCAAAGAGTGCAGTGTAATGAGTGAGATCAAGAAAGGGATGCTTAGATGGTTTGGGCATGTAGAGCGAATTAGCGAAGAAAAAAGTGTGAGGAGGATATATGATGCAAATGCAAATGGTAGCAGAAGTCGGGGACGACCAAGGAAGACATGGCACGATCATGTGAATCAGTTACTCGAGTCGAGCCATGTCAAGATTCAGAATAATAGAAGAGTATGTATGAGACGATGTATGAATGTGAATGAGGCAAGAAGTGTGTGCCAAGACCGAGTTGTTTGGCGGTCCGTCCTCTGCCTACCCCTGCGGGAAACGGCGTGGTGGTTAGTTAGTAACATTGTGGTATACAGTAGTGAATGGTGGAAGAAGTCAGAGACGCCCGAGAAAGACATTAGCAATGGTGAACCATTGCGGGGCCCACTAGTATATTTATAAAAATATTATATTATCTACCATATTTATGTTGTTTCCCCAAAATACCTAGCTAGTTATATTCAGAGAAACGAATTTTATATATGCGATGCGCGATCCTTAGGGATACAAAAACAAAAAAAGTTGTGGCATTTTTACTTCATCAATAAATTTAGGACAAGTTTGCACAAAAATTAATTAAGTTGTTGTAGTCAGTTACAGTCAAAATAACTTTGCATGGGATGGGTTTGATTCTGATGAGTTGTGCACTTTGGTTTTCTCTCATACATTTTAATGGGTTTTATGTGAAATTATATTCCTTATTCTATGTTAACACATTTCTGGTGGGTATTTTTTGCACTGGCTCTACGCTGTCTCTGGACGAAAATTAAGGTCCTTTGAGAAAAAAAGAGCTTTGCTTACTTTTGGTGACAAGGGGGAAGAGGGGGTAAATAATTGTAATAAATCTGCTTACGTAATACTTGAACGGACCCTAAGTAAATATAGCTGGGACCTTTACAAAGAGATTGGTATATAATATTCATAATATAAATATAAATAAATATAAATATAAATATATTTTTTAGGGGCAGTGCAAATAAAAACATACTAAATCCACTTATTAAATCTCAAAAAGCCATAATGAAAATTATACTGAAAGTTCCTGTAAGAACTAGCACTAACGAAATCTTCACCAATCTTAACATCATGTCTATTAAACAACTATATTCTAAAACTATACTCATTTACATTCATAAACACAAAACACAAGAAATAACAACAAACACGTACAATAGAAACACTAGATCTCATGATCAAAAACTTATCCAACAAATAATTACAAATACAACTTTTGGGCAAAAAAGCTTCTTATATCACAGTATTAAACTCTACAACAAAATACCACTCACACTTAAAAACCTCAACACATTTAAATCTGAAATAAAAAGCTGGATACTTAACATAGGAAGATCTGAAATAGAAAATTTACTGAAATCAAACACAGACTAAAACAGAATCAACTGAACTATACCAAAAAACAGTACCTTACTTATTTTAAAATTACTTAAAAAATATATATATACTACATTATACTTTGTTGTAATATTAATTTCTTATAATTAAATTATAATATGTAAATGACATCCTCAGCACGGGAGATCCCAGTGAGGATATCATTATATCTATGTGTTAATAAGAAAAGAAGACAATAAATCATTATTATTATTATTATTATTATTATATTAAAACATTGAATAATTCCGTCTTTTCTGCCATTGAAATGAGGCCGGCGCAAAAGGTAGAACTACCTTTTTAACTCTTCCAGCGTTGTGAGTTTGAAGGAAGAAAAATTTCCTTTAGAATTAACAGTGATTATTGGCAGATGTATAGGCAAGAATGGATTTAATTTTTTACCGAAAAAACTTTGAGAAGAAATTCGGGGTAATCTATCTCCTTTGCAATAGGAACTTCGGAAATAAGTCTTCATTGAGTTCCAGAGACTTGGTAGGTTGGTTCGCTCAGAGTCAATTTTTTCATTCCAATACTCTGAAATTTTGGAATTTATTTTACTCATATACAGTTTTTGTGCAAGGATCCACTTGTCTCTTGAAGTTACTGCAGAGTTTTATGATGTTAAACAATACTATAGTTAGTTGGGATACAGGTATCGCGAGTTCGGGCCATCTTTCAACCATCAAAATGAACCACTGTATACAGTTATACTGATATACGATTTATTTGGCAACAAGGTGACCGGTCAGTGGTTGAGTGGGCATAGCGCTTGGGTCTCACCCGAGCGTCGCGTGTTCGATTCCTCGGCTGGCTAAGTCCTCCATCACAACACAAGCAACATTTTCGGCTTTCTGTGGTGGTATTAGGAGATTTTCAAACATTGTTGGGTTATTCGTAACCTGGGAATGTTTGTCTTTCTTTTTTTAATAAATTTAAAAAAAAAAAAAAAAAAGGTTATGCATATTATTACAAAATTATTAACTATTAGAAGGAACAATTGTACGCAAGAAGTTACTGGCTCTGTTTCATTACGATTGTTAGAGGTACCATATATTTAAAAGCGCTTACTGATGTGGGACATTTGTGTTGCTTTTCTCGTCGCAGCGTGGTTCAACCCTTCAGAGTTTAGAGTACAACTGCATTTGGCCTTGCCGCTATGTGTGGGTAATAATAACCACACAGCGGATGGCGGCTCGTCCACGGCTCTCTGCGCTGAAGTGAGGAGTTTATTTCCAACTCAAGTGCAGTCTCGCTGTGTGTTCCCGCTTCCCTTCCTGTTTCGTCTCCCCCCTCTTATTTCCCCCTCATCTGTAGTTTACCATTCCTTTTATGGGCATGATTTTTTCCGGCGCTAAGTATCAATCGACCGAACGGGTAGAACTACCTTTCCCAGCAGAAGTGTGTTAGTAAATTAGAGAAATCGAAAAAAAAAAAAAATTAGCTAACCCACATATGACCTCATAAAAACATATTACAGCGGCTATTAACTCTGTCTTTGATGGTTTAGAAAGGTAATAAAATACCCATGTATGTAATTCTGAGATTTTTACAAAAAGATTTCTATATATTTAATAATATTAATGTATAAAAAAAATATGAATACTACATATGAATATATTTAATATATTCGATTATTCAAAACTTTATGAATTTTTCCTCCTTCCTGTAATCCTTTCCTACAGCCCCTATCTTAACCTGCCTCACAATGCTGCACAACCGGGCGGCGACATAGCTCCCCTTCCTTTACACTGTACAGAAAGGGGCGCTCTCGTGAGGTGTCATATAAATAAATCCAAAAATTTGTTTGAATCGTCAACATTGACAATGATTTATAACTTCAACTTGAACACAGAATGCTAAATCAAAATAACACTGCTTTGCTGAATTAACCTTAAATTTTTTAGAATTATATTTTCATGATGTAATCCACGTTTTACGTCTAATCTACTTTTTGGAACATTTTTTTTTTCATCAATATTGATCAAAATACAAATTAGAAAGCGCAAAACACCGCCACCAAATATTGTACATATTATTAATATTATAGGGTTTTTGCTACAGGTATAGTAGTTCCAGAGAGAGGTTGTATGTCATTGACGATCGTCCTCTTCCTTCTCAAATGTCGTGTACAAAATTGAAAAAGACAGAACATACTAGAACGATGACTTTATATACAACCTCTCACTGAGACCACTATACTTTTTTTTTCCACCAAGGAATATGTGTTGAGTAGGTACTACATCAAATGCTTTATTTCACATGTACTCGTCATGGATTAAAAGCTCCTAGTTTGAGTAGCCCTGACTTATTGGATGTAGTTAACTGAATGCCATAATCATCCAAGAAAATGTATGCCCATGTATCAATAAATAAATAAAAAATCTGTATTTTATTTATAGCTCAAGGAAAAAGAGCGTCTAAAGCCAAAGAAGTCAGAAAACAAAGAAATTGATTTTGAAAAAATGTAATACTTGACGTTTTGAAAATTCATATTTTAATTCCCGTGTATTTGAAATACTCTTGTCAGTTGCATGTCATTAATAAATAATTATACCAATTTTGTCTTCGAATTTTAATTACGCAGGTATGTACTAGATTTTTATTTATTACAATGTAAACATTTACCAATGACTGTGATGTAAAGGCATGTTTTTTTTACAAATAACCACTTATAAACATGTAAATCATGCAAACAAAGCATCAATTGAAGACCCCAAGGCAAGAAGTTGTTAACTTACATTGAAGGCATTCTGAGATATTTAGACTTTTGCGTTTTGACTTATAATTTTTTATTTGAATGTCATATACAATGTGCTGATCCTTCATGGTGTAGTAAACAAACCAAATTTACATTACATTTAGTAATATTAAGTAGTTTTGCAGTCTAAAAGTTAAAATAAACATGTTTTCTACAAAAATATGTAGTTAACATGTTCATGCCATCTTCAGGGATAGGTGAGGAAGATACAGAATTGAAAGGCAAGAACATGTTAAATTCTTGTTGTTTTATTTAATCAAACAAATTAAACTTTTTTTTGATATAAAGTACCTAACTAAATAATAATTATTATTGAAAAGAAAAGGTAGCAGAGCATGTGTCAATTTTTTAAAATTTTTGCATGTGAGACTTTTAAAAAATCCACGATAAAACTCATCCAGGTATGGTTACAATTTTTGGATAACATTCCATTTGGCCGCATCGATTTCTTTGTTATCTCTCACTTTTGATGACAGCATTGGCGGGGAAGATAATGTTTCAAACTTTTTTTTTTAAGATCCTTCTTCTTTCTCTTCTAAACTTCTTTCCAAGGCTCTTCTTCGGAGAGTGATTTTCGATATTTATAAATCCCGAATTCCTCCACTCTTATCCAGCGAATTCCTATTTGAAAGTTAACCTTTTTTCCGATAGTGTTTTTTGTATTGTGTATAAAGTTCAGATGCCTTTTTCTTATCATGTTTTTGCATTTCAAATGCAGCTTTATACATATTTACATGAACTTGGTCAGATTTTTTGCTATCGCAAGTCCCACAAGTGTCTGTCTTAGGCACACCAAACGACAAGTTGAAATCCTCTGTAAAGATCCTAGTGTAACGATTCAACGAAACAGGGGCATACTCTTTTTCTCCACAAAACATATTATAGAGCTCATACAGTTTTGGGATTGACAAATCGGATGCGAGGTACAATTTATGGGGATTTTTGTTCCTGGAATAATGTGAAGCTTCTGCAGGGAACATATTGATGTGTTCTCTTACTTCTTTAAGCTGGTTATCTGGTGTTTTGTTAGGCCTCGTGCAGTGGCGACCTCTGTGACTTACTGCTGGTGATAAAACTCCTGCAGCTACTTTTCTCCTCGAAATATCTAATCTGCCTCTACCTATTTGGCAAATGGATTGTAAGGCTGGTTTGCAAACTTGTTCATTAATTCCTTGTATTGAAACAGAGTAAGTAATATTGCAGGATCGTTTGGCCGAAGTGATCCTGGTTATATTTTTAATATTCATCGATCTCAATAACAAAGTTGATTGGGCTTCTGAATGTAGTGAATAAAACTCTAGAAAGAGTTTTTGCCTAACTTCGGCATTAAATCTTGAATTAAATTTCAATCTGCAGTTGCTAACACAAAGATTTTCTTCCAGTTTTGGTGTTTTAGCAGGTTTAAGGCTTTTTTTATAATTAACATAAGAATCACCTCTCATCCTAGCGTCCCGCGCTATTTCTCTTGCTCGCCCTAGCTTGGGCCTCTTCCTACTCTTTTTAGTGCCTGAAAATAATACACACATTCATATCAGTTAGCGAACAGTCAAAAATGATTTTTTTTTAAGTTAATCTGAAATTATATACCTAGGTACAGCAATACAAATTACCTTCTTAATGACTGTTTTCTATATCAGAAACGTTTAAATTGTTTTCAATTTCGCTTTCAGCGTCCTCAGTATATTGTCCTACACTGCTTTCCACAGCAAGAGCTGCATCTGAAAATAATAATTTAATCTTCATTACATTCAAATCAGTAAAATAAAATTCAATTCAAGTTATAAAGCCTTATCCTCACCAGTTTGATTTAAAGTATTGAGTATCTCATCTTGTTGTACGTATTCCAAAATTATATCTCCTGTACCAGTGGTAGTAGCGATATACTCTAGACTCCTCTGATTATCTTCTGAAAATACAAAGTACAATAAAATAATCATTTTTAGTTCAATGTTCAAAAGAATTTAGTGTCACAATAAAGTATTTTTAAGTTTACCTTCCATTAACATGACATCATGTTGAGGTATTCCTAATAATATCCCAAACTCAACACCAGTCAAAGAGTCTTGAACACTTTCTGAAACGAAATATTGTAAAGCATTAATGAAGGAATTCAAAACATAAGAAAACATAAAAGAATATTCAGAGTCACAGAGTAAAACTTTTTTTTTTGCATTTACCATCCATTAAAATTACATTATTTTGAGGTATTTCTAAATGCTTCTCAGGTTGTACTAAATTAGTGGACTCTTGAACACTTCCTGAAACAAATTAATAAGCATTACAATAAAAAATTGTTGACTTTTAGACAGAAAAACACCAAAACAAAAATGATCCACCCATTTTCAAACTACTTTAAGGATAAATTAAGATGAGCGATAATGTTTTATACAGCTTACCTGATTCCCTGATCAATTTTTGACACATCTTCACCATTTTTTCACCTCTGGAACTCATTTTCGATGATTTTTAAATAAAAAACGTGCACTGCAAAACTTTTTAAAACCACCAAGGTAAACGTCAAAGTGAGTGAATAACATGTTAACCATAAAAATCTAAGCCAATGTAGATGGGAAGAAGTTGTTAATTACAGAATTACGGCAAGAACTTGCTAACTTAGTAGTTAACAAGTTCTTGCCCTTATTTTATCAACTTAATGTCACAGAAACACGTAGTTAACATGTTCATCACATTGATTTAAGCATGTTCTTGCCGTTTTTAAGCTCTGGCATGGTGTTCATTGGAAAGAGCGTATGCGAATTAGTTTAGAGAGCATTCTAACTCATTTTTTACGAAAATGTAAGTTAACAACTTCTTGCCTTGGGGTCTTCAATTATTGTTGTGCATCAAAGCGGAAAGGCAATCATGATAACTGTTCAATTAAAAATCTGCAGTGTCATTCTCAGTATATTAGGTTCTTATAGACCAAGGGCTTACTTTGGGTGACACTACTTAAAAAATAAAATTGAATGAAAAAGGTTTAAGCACAAGATGGCTACAAGATTTAAGATCTTATGGGATCTTTTGCTATCCAGGCATCTGCTCTAATCACTGAGCTATCATGTAAACTGTCAGACTGTCTTCCGCTTTTCTCTGCAATGAATATATGTGAATCAATGTATTATCTTTATTATTAAATTTAAAAAAAAAAACTGTTGTAAGAACTGGTCAGGTCTGAAGGTTGACACGATAGCTCAGTGGTAAAGCAGATGCCCAGGTAGCAGACGTTTCGAGTTGAAATCCTAGTTGTGACAAGGGGCCCATTGCACAAGGAGATATTTACAAGCTACTTGACTGCGATGCACCATAAGTCCCCTACTGATATACAGGGTGCGGCAAAATAGACAGTGCAGTTTTGAAGGGCTATTAAAACACTCTGGCGCAACTTACAGAAATGGAGTTTATTTTATTTTATTCAGTACATCATGCCTGAAGATGACACCAGAAAGTTGATGGCCCCCAGCAGCAATACATTGATGAAGGCGATTTCTGCCGCATTGTGGCACATCTCGATGGGTATAACGGCGATTTCCTCCCGAATTCGATCCTTGAGTTCTTCTTCACCTTGAGGTGTGAGGCCGATGTTTAAAAACATTTTCCTTCAGGTAGCTCCACAGGAAGAAGTTGCAAATTGCAGCCAGAAGGCCCACTGTGTGGTGACGAAAGAATGACCATTTTCAAGAAACGTGCAGACGGCGAAGCCCCGGTGTTGTCTGGACCAAACCATGGAAACTACTGAAAACAGCACGACCCTCCCGACACAATGAGACCCCTCCCAGGTTCCTACCCCCACTACACGAGATTTACTGGCTGTTCAAAACTGCACTGTCTGTTTTGCTGCACCCTGTACTACTCTTTAATGCTTGTTTCCAAACATGGCGCAACTCGAATAATAATTATACTGTACTATTTCCCCAAAGTTTGTACATTGGTTTTTTGTCATTTTGATATTGGAAAATTATAGGCAAATTTATTCATTTGTTTTATTTAGTCAGTCAAATACAAATACAAATACGAAACCTGTATATTATGTATTACAAATGACAGCAAAATGGCATCTATATTTGTTACTCCAGATATGCTCAGGAATCGTTGGTTAAAATCCTTCGATAATACACCGACCCACCTTCTATAAAATAGATATTTTTCCATCTCCAGAACAAATTTTACATTTAAATCATGCTCGGACGCCATTCCGTCAAATGAGTACAATAGATGCGTTTGCGACTCTTGTAGTGTACGCCCGCACTGTCAGTAGAGTTCGCACGACTCTAGCTCGTAGTCGACACGTCACGTTGTGTACAAACTATGGCAAAATATTACAGCGGAAACCCCTGAGTGACGAATATGCTGTGCATACAAAACTCGATTTGCTTGTGAATATTCCCATGTGTGATAGGCCTTATTCTCATAGTTTTTTTTAATGCTTATGATTTTTTGATGATTGATAGTTTTTCAATATTTTTAATTCACAACATTTACAGTAATTGACATGAATTACATATTTAATCATTTTTATGCTGCGTCTACCAGGGTTGTATGACATTCTGAGATGTATAAAAGCCCATTCCGGTTAGGATTGTCTTTGAAGGTAGTTGAATGAATTATTAGCATTCCAGCAAGATGGGGCGTTTAATCTACAGTGCTGTGTTTTTCACAGGTTTGTTTCTACATTTCAATTAAATTAATTTTGTTAATTAAATTAATGCATGTTAGTGCGATCATCTACAGACAAGTTCCCACTAAAAAACTCAACACATAAATACGCTACAAGGCTCACAGAAAACTTACTAATACCAAAAGCGAACAAAACAATATTCCAAAAAGGACCATACTACATGGCCATTAAAGTATATAACAACCTTCCACATAACATTAAACAAATACAAGATACACACAAATTCAAATCGTTACTAAACACTTTCCTTGTTAATAAATGTCACTACACATACACATTGAGTGAATACCTCACGTAAATGAAACGCCTATTTTTATTGGTATATATATTTGTATTTTTTTATTTTTTCATTGGTATATTGTTATTTTATCTGAATGAACATTGTAATTATTATAATTAAACAAATAATATTATATAAACATTGTAATTAAATAAATGTGGTTAGCTGAAAGAAATGGGGTCTACCCATAAGCTACACCTTTTGTAATTTTTATTTTACAATAAATAATTTTTGATTTGATTTGATTTAAGTAAAATGTATGTACCTTGACCTTGAGTTTAACCCCTGGAATGCAGCTAACTGCTATTGCAGTTCCAAGTCAAATATATTTACCTTGCACTATGAAGTATTTAGTGCTATTGAATTCCAAATAAAATTAAAATTATTTTACATATTTGGAATGTTTTTTTAAAGTATTAGCTGTTTTCTAAGGGATAATGCAATATTGTTCTTTAAATATTTATATGATTTTAAATTATCGTAGGATGTATGGCAATGAGTATTGCTATCACCCCAGAGGATGTAGCTAAGATTTTTCAAAAACATGAAGTTGTGCCTGATATGGTACCTATCGCGCCGGAAAAACTTGCCAAGGTAAAATTTTTTAAATATTCAGTAAAGAGGGATTATTGTTTTTATACATTACATTACTTTTATCATAATATTATTCTCTCAATAGTTATATGTTTCGTTAATTATTGTAGGTGACTACCTAATTGTAATGATTATTATATAATTTTGAAATAAAGTAAACAAACATTCACATTAAATATTATTTTCCATTGAAGATCATGTTTCCGAGTAACATTGAGGTTGCGGAAGGCAATGAGCTGACTCCTACCATGGTTATGGAAGTTCCTACTGTAGATTGGGATGTAGAAGATGGCGCTTTGTACACCCTCTGCATGAGTGGTAAGATAAATTCATATTGTATTTCTAATTGACATGCAAAAAAATATTGACTCTTAGGTACTTGATGGGCATTTTTTGGTTTTAATCTGGTTATGATATAAGATGAGTTACTTATTAGTGACTCAAAGCCAAAACACTGTGTCAACGCTCAATGGCTTGTCAACCACAATATATGGACTGTTAATTACAAACAATTGATGAAGCATATTCAATCAGGTTTTTAAAGGGTGTAAAAGGTAAAGGGACTGAAGTGTTACCTTTGTGTACTGATTGTCTCTTGTGAAATTCTAGCTGCTTGTATCATTTCCAGTTCTTAGGTGTAAACCTCATATAGCGACAATTTACTTACACCTATCATGGGTGATGCATGATTCAACCAGATTGATTAGAGTTCATAAGAATTGACGAGAGCAAAATTAACGATCCAAGTTTGTAGGCATCGAGATTTCTTAATTAATTCTTTTATTGAATTTTACAGACCCCGATTCGCCGTCTCGCGATAATCCAATATTCCGAGAGTGGCAACACTGGCTGGTTGTTAACATCCCGGGTAAGGACATTGCCAGTGGCGACACCCTGTCGGAGTATATCGGTAGCGGGCCTCCTAAAGACACTGGGCTGCATCGCCAAGTGTTCCTTGTCTACAAACAGCCCGCCAAGATTGAATTCACAGAGGAAAAGCGTACCAATAGGTGAGAAATAAACTTTCTTTATCTTATAAATAGTGGATTTTTGATAGCGTTGAGAATTTTCCAGTCTTTTGTCATTACTTCCACGGTTCCATGACAAAATAGAACAGTATCAAAACAGAACAATGAAGAAAAGTGAAAAATAATGAACAAAAAAGTGGGTGTGTCAAGCCTACGCAAGACAGAAGTGAAACTTCTAGTATTCCTCTCTCTCTATTTTCATTTCATCATCTCTATTTTCTCTCTTAGGTTAGTTTGAAAATTAGAGGTTAAATAATTCAACGACGAAGCATGGATTTGCTTTTTCTAATATTTTCTTATAGATGAATGACGTTCGATTAATGTATAGTTCCAAAAATTTTCAATTTATTCACAAGTATACAATATTACATAAATAACAATATTACAATTAAAAATTACAAAGAAATTACAATGACAATGATGTGTTCATCACCTCTATCTCGTCACTACTCATTTTTAACACTGAAATTCTGTACCAAACCGTATGAACCACAATCAATTACGTATTTCACTCGTATTACACTCACGACGCAGTATACTAACCAAGCAGCTGATGCTTGGCGTGGCGCAGTTCGCTGGTGTCTGAGAGAGAGGAAAGAAGAGAAGAGAGAGAACGTTCGTGAGCGGCTCCCCCACCTCAACAAGCGCATATGGTGAGAGAGGGACAGTGAACGGTGAGCGGTGGTGGGGGTACCCGCATTTTCGTGTCGATCCTGACTCGGTTTTACTCCGTCCCCGAAAATCCATTACGCGCCTAAAGAAGTTTCACTTCAAAAAAACTCAACCTAACCTAACTTAGATATATTAAAGTAACCTAACCTAGTTCTGTTTTTTCTGGTTACCGACCTCTACCAAGTACAACAAATTACCTCAAAAGTCTAGTTTCATCTCTGGTGTCTCTGTGGTTAGAGTCCACACTTCTACTCTTAATAATTAAGAATAGCTAGAAAATGTATCATCTGATTATTCACAAACACAGTTACAGATCGATACCTTTGAAGGCCACCTTTTTTAAAAACTGTTAACCCTTGGTGTGCCAAGAAATCCAATGCAGATTATCGATGTTTGTGTGTTTGTATGCAATGTGCCAACGAATCCACCATGAATTCTCTAGTAGTTCACCGCACTTTCCCCGGTTTTATTGTATTTTGTAACACGATGCCTACTAAAATATTTCTTATTCGCCTTGCAAATGTCAGAATATTATTCTAGCTGAGCCCGCGAGCCTATTCGTATGGCCAACTTGGCTATATAAAATATTTAAAAAAATAATATCCAATCGTGTCTGTTCTGTTTTCTAAAATGTTCAGTGAAAAACTTTAGCCTTTCTTGAATGTTTTTAATTAGCATCTCAAAATAATAAGCTTCTTTTTTTTACGTATTCTTTAAAAGTCAGAATTTCGTGGTTTGACCTGAATTGTAGAAAATTTTTCATCTTATGTTTGGTGCATTTTAAAGGTTTCCATTTCATAAAATTCTAAAAATTTTCTTGACCAAATTTTGTTTAACTTTTCATACCTGCAAAAATTAAACAAAAACCACTTTGTAACATGTCTGAGAAAAAAAAACTATTCTATGATTTTAAATAGTTATTCTTGGGAAACTTATCATGGTAGATTATCTACTATTTTTATAAATATATAAACACATTATCTTGTAAGAAGGTACAATTTTCTAACACATTCATTCATCAACACAAGTAAGTTATTAGGAAAATGGTGTCAACCGGTGTACGGATGGCGATTGGCATTTTACCCCTGGCATCCTAAGGAGGATGGATTCTAGGTTGAGGGAGGATGGCATTCCAAGGGTTAATAGAACCTTTCGTCGTGGTTTCTACTCTGGTTTTGATTTCTTATCTATTTAAAATACAATCATTTTTTACACATTCATCAATCACAATCATTAAATATCTCAAAACTGACTTTAACTTGAGTTCACGGAGTTGCTACAAAGTAGGCTTTATCTTCATTTTGACAGTGCTTTTATAGTTGGGGTGGGGTGACTAGTATGTAAAAAAATTTTTTTTTCGAAGATATAGCGGTTTAAAGAAAAATCAATTTTTTCGAATGGGACCCTATTTTCGCCCGCTTGAAATGTGTTAAGTGTATTGCACTTAATTATCTCCACTTAATTATTTTTCTTTTCAGGAGTGGAGTTGGTAGAGGTAATTTCTTAATTGCCAAGTTTGCAGAGAAATACAACCTTGGTAACCCTGTGGCAGGAAACTTCTTCCAAGCTGCTTATGATGACTATGTGCCACTCTTACATAAAAAGTTGGACATTGAAAGTTTGTTTCCTTATTAAAATAAATAAAATATAATAACATGAATGTGATGATTTAAAAAATAAAAATTGTGTGGTAGAATAGTACGGTACACAACTGCTAACCCTGTAGAATAGGTTAAATTTGGCGGCCACCTCTGGTCTGGAGCCCCAAATACCTGAAAAACCCTTTACTCTTGACTTTGATAGATTATCTTAACAAGCGTATTGAAATATTTAGAGTACAGGTGTCTGGTGGAAGTGCTGTCCTTATTTTACCTTTATTTCTATGGACGATGCTCAGAACTAGCGTCATCGATCTCTTTAGCACTGTTTTTCTTCCCTCCTATAACATGGGTCTCTTTAACCCATTACCTCCATGACGATGTCTATAGGCATCAAAAAAATAGATGAAAAGTATAATTTTTTTTCACTGTAAATAAAGCTAAATCCCATAGATTGGTATGATAGCTTCCAATAATTAACATAAATTAATAAATTTTATTAATAATTCTATTTTTAATTATTTTTTTACTACAGCCCTAAAAATAGACCAATTTAAAAAAAAAAAAAAAAAAATTTGAACGAAAAAAAAAAAAAGTGTGAATAACATATTGTTATCAAAAGATTAAATGGTCGGCAACACTATTTCAACATAGTATTATACGCATAAGTTGACCGCTAGATGTGACTGAAATCAGGTGATGCCTGCGCGCAACCTTTGGAGGTTAGCTGTGACAGTGTTTACATAAGTTTTTGCTTAGCTTGCCTTCAAATAATACGGTTTTGTAGTGATTTTTAGGATTAAGAAGATGAGTCATGCCATGATGAGCATGAACCAGATGAATTCACTAATGACCTTGACTGGAATCAGCCTTCGACATCGTTTGGTGCGAGTCGTAATACCTTGCAAATATTTATTTCAAATGGACCACCAGCCAAAAAATCAAAACTACAGTACAAAAAGAAGTCTCACTGTAAACAAAAGTGGTCTAAAGCATTGAAAAGAAACACCAACCATATCTGTTGTGTTCCTGAATCGCTGAATGTCGTGCATAATGCTATCCAATTGTTTTCATTATACTTTGACGACGAAGTGCTTCAGTTAATTCTTACGATCAAATACGCTCGATTTAAAAACAATACCGAATTCCAGTTAGATATATACGAATTGAAGCGTTTTCTTGGTTTTCTTATGTTGATCGGCTACAATACATTACCATCTACCACAAATTATTATTCGTCTGACCCAACATGGGTGTAAGCATCATCAAAAAAGGAATCAAATGTCCACGTTTCGAGCTTATAAAGCGCTATATATATTTTTGCGATAACAACAATCTAGATAAAACTGAAAGAATGGCTAAGGTATAGTAGCCATAACATAAACTTTTTTATATTTATTATTCTTCGACTAACGTTAATCGTTCCATCTTTCAATGTAGATTCGTCCGTTGTTCAACATGCTGAACGTAACAAATCTTCAATTTGGTATTTTTGCACACAAACTTTCCATCAACGAGCAAATGGTGCCATATTTCGGTTGACATTTTTGCAAGATGTACATTAAGAATAAGCCAATCAAATTTGGCTACAAGATTTGGTGTCTTGCTTCCTATGAAGGCTACCTAATCCAAGCGATGCCGTATTCCGAAGCATCTGATACATCTGACCCCTAATTAGGTTAGGGATCGTCCGTCGTACTGTCCATGATGGAATATATAGAGTTCCCCGCACGCCATGAGCTATTTATGGACAATTTCTTCACATCTCACCGTTTGATGTGTATCCTGAAGGATAAGAGAATGTGCGCTACTGGCATAAGTAAGCCAGTTCGCTTCCCTAACCTTGAAGCTTGAAGGCAAGTTTTTCAGGCAACATTTTCTTTTATATTTCCCTTGCGCATAGCGTTCATTTACCTAGCCAAAGTGTAACTCTCACCGCTCTTATACGCTGGTAGACGTAGATAACCAAATCCTCGTATGCCGTTGGCAGGACAACCGTGAAGTAACAGTGGCCTCGAACTATGATCTAATGGAGCCTGTAAGTCAAGTGCAGCGTTGGTAAAAATTGAAGAAAGAAAAAAAATTCAAAGTTTTGAAGGATGCATTAAAAAAAAATCGATTGCCCGTCGCCAATACGAAATTATAATTTGGGAACGGGTGGAGTAGACCTCCATGATAATGGTATACAAAATTATCGGGTCAACGTTTGGTCAAAGAAGTGGTACTGGCCTTTATTTGTATCTTGCCTCAGCAGAGCTCTTATAAATGGATGGAAGTTGCAATGCTCCAGGAGGAAGTACGAGCATGATATGGGAAACTAGATGACTAGGCGACAGAGAAAACTTTCCCAGAAGGCAATCCGTGTAGAGGTTACCCGTACGCTTTTATTGTCTTTTCCAAATCAGGTCAATGCCGAATTCGGAGAATCTCGCTTGAAGGAAGAAGACCATGGCGTAGAAGATGGGAATCGTGTGCCTCGAATGCAAGAATTTCATTTGCCATATCGTGGCGAATCTCGTATTAGTTGTGTTCTGTGCAAAAAAAATCCAACGGTTTATCGGTGCCCGGCCTGCAACCGCGCCCTTTATTTTGACTGCTTCGAACGGTATCACTTAGAGAATAATTTGCTTAGATTTGGTTAGTTTTCATCATTCTACAATGTTTTTTTTGTTATTTTGCATATTTTCCATTAATATTTTTTTCATTGAATTATAAACAAAGGAAATTATTTATTTTATATTATCAATATAAATCATACAGTTGAATGCATTTTTCCCATAGTTGACATAAATTTTGCTGAGGGGGGTTACCTCCAAGTGTTGCGTTTAGGCATCAATTTTCGAGACGCTCCGGTGAGAGGGTGGGCTGGCGGAAAATTCTAAAACTGATTGTGGGCTCTCCATGAAGTCTATACTATCGGGTTATAATGATGATTCAAGTTTATAAAAATAATAAAAAAATCATTGAGGTGCTGGGTTAAGACCCAGGTTTACTACTTCCTTTCCACGAAAAGACCCTCCACACAGCATCTACGAAAATTACATAATTTTCTCAAGGTATACTGTGTGGAGTTAATATAAAGAAATATTTATGTATATTTTTAACAATACTGAACAATAATATTATTTCTCACAATATCTACTTACATTTTAAAAATCAAAGTCACATAACTGACTCAGTTCAAATCATAATAGAGCATCTCGCATTTTTTAAACATGTTTTTATTTGAGACTGCAAGGCTGAGCGACAAGGTACTTAATGCAAAAACCCGTTTTGTAAGGTCAATGATTGGTTCAAGTAACTTGTTATAAAAAAACTGCTTGTTATGACAAACATGTTTGGTACTGTGTTCTAGCACATAGGACTAATAACTAGGTACTTACGCAACAAAACATACACCAATATTTGTACCTTCTCAATTTTAAAACAATATGTAATCTAACTATCCCAACTATGTATATGTAATATTATAAATGCAAAAGTTTGTTTGTTTGTCCTTCTTTCATGTCGTGACGGAGCTACAGATCGACGTGATTTTTTGCATGGTGATAGTTGGAGGACTGGGAAGTGACATAGGCAGCTTATCATCATAGAAAAAATTTCATTCCCATGGGAAAAGTATGTTTTTAAATTCTGGAAAAAAAAGAAAGACAAACATTCCTGGTTACGAATAATATTTATACTCTGTGTTGAGGTTATACTCTCTTGTCAAAAATCAAGACTCTCGACTAGCAATGCGGAGGTCGCGGGTTCAAATCCCGGGGTGCAAGTAAATTTTTTTAGATTAATTTGTGTTATTTCACAATTTAGTAATTTAAAATAATATGCAGCAAATTTGCGGCACGTTGCAGAGTGGAAAATACTCTCAGTATCGCCCCGGTGTATGACCAACAATCAGAAACGTTGCTTGAAATGGATTTAGCCGTGTTAGATGACCAGATCTTAATAGTGAGGTACATTTTTACCTTCCTCTTCCCTATCTCCTTCCCCTCCCCACTACCTTCAGCCTCACAACATACCCCAATTGGGGATGCCATAGTCTCACTGGCTCCAGACTGTTAGGAGCAGCTGCGAATATTGTGCAGTATTCACATTAAAAAAAACCTAGCAAAGAGATGAATTGAACCCACATCCCCTTGGGTGGAAATCCAACGCATTTGTCAACCCAGCCCTTAACCAGTCAACCGTCTTATCGAACAGGATTTCATAATTCATGTCACACGGTAAAAACGGAGTTAAAACTGTCCTAACTTTTGCTAGGCAATAAACCGACCTTTATACAAATGTATATGTAGGTGCCTATTATTTAAGGTGGTAATAAAACAATAATAAGAACAATTTGGTGTTCTTTATTGCCAATCACCATCCTGTTTATGTACATAGCAGCTAATGACATTGTGAAACAACTGTGTACTTAACTATAATTTCACAGTTATACATCCACCTTAATAAAACAACTAACCACTGTGCAGTTAGGCCAGGGATGAAAAAGCTATGGAGAATGTGTTAAGTACATTGGTCATTTATTTATTTATAATAATTTAGAATTGGCTGTGTGTAATGATGTCCCATTTTATGCTGTCAAGTTGAGGGAAGTAGGTGGGGGTGGAGATGGGGAAGTGGAAGGTTAAAAAATGTTTTGGTACTCAGATTTATAATAAATTTTCGATGGGAACGCTGCACTGCTGAAATATACTCTCAGTCGATACTGAGAGTATCTTTCCATCCATTTGGTGGTCCTTGTATTTGGTGACCAGATCTGAATATGCAGGTACTTCCCCACCTTCCTCTTCCCCATATCCTCCCCCTCCCCACTACCTTCAGCCTCACAAATTACTCCAATTGGGGATTCCATAGTCTCACTGGCTCCATACGGATTGGAGCAATTGGGACTCTTGTGTGGTATTTACATAACAAAAAAAGTTACTGAAAGAAAGAATTTCGAAAATTTTTGATCAATTTCACTCGAAGTAAGATAAATTTTACCTTACTTCGGGGACAGCAAAACATTTCTATCGGCTCGTCTCTTCAGTGGTGTTTGCAGTTGTGTTTTAGAATCAGTATAGTACATATATATAAAATTAATGTTTTTATTCTTTTCTGCAATTTATGCATCTTGCATTATAAATTATTTTGTCTTCCTGTTGTGCATATCTAGACGTTTTTTGCTTTAAAAAAAAATTCAACATGTAATAGCCCAGCTGGTGGTAATAAAAAAATGATGTATTTAAAAATATTTTCATAGTTGTGCTGCATCCTCCAGAGATTTATAACAATCTGAGATTTAACCACATGGACAGCCAAGTATAAGTGGTGTGTTTATTCAACATAGCCCAGTCTGGTTGGAATTGTCATTGAAGAAGGTACTGGTTGAATACACTGTTAGCATTCTCTCAGCAAGATGCGCCATTTGATATACAATGCTGTATTCTTCACAGGTTTGTTTCCACATTATTTTAAACAAATATATGCAATGACTAACATTAAATTTAAATAATATTATGTATAACATAAAATATATTATTCTTAACTATTTTCTTTAGAAACACACTGAACTTTACAGTCAAAGGGCGGAAATAAAGATCAAACTGCTTTTTAAATCCATATATTTTTTGAATCTACCAGATTTATACTAGCAATGATAAATTTAACCCATCATGCCTCTGGCATATAAGAAGACTGTTATATTTCTTAAAGACGCTGTCAGAAAGTCAGAGAATTGTGTGTATTTCCGCTTTGCAATAAAATCCAAATAAATCTAATATTTCTGAATATATCCGAAAACCAACAACTGTTTTTGAAAGGTGATGAAATACGCTTGGAAATTGTATTATTAGAAATTAATATATAATTTTTAAAATATTAAAATTTAGAAATCAAACATAAAAAGTTAAAAAAATGAATCAACTTATTTTTTTTGTCTAAACACTGAACTAAAATTACTCATAATGAAAAAAAATAGCATATTTAACAAGACGGATGTATTATAAACATTACTGCCACCTCACTTATGTGTCGGTTCATATAAAAAAATTTAATAATTTTTTCTCAAATTGTGTACGGAACCTTTGATTTAATAGAGGTATAAATTTTAATTATTCTGTAGTTAACTTCTGGAATTGAATATAAAGCGTGGTGTTTTCTTTTTCTAACACTGTTTAGATAATATTTCTCACCATCACAGTGAGGGAGATACAATGATTTCTATGAGATCATGAGTTGTTCCCAAAAGCAAACAAATTGATGTGCCAAACCAACTGCCTGTGCAAATTCAAAAATAGTAGTATCAATTTTCTTAGTACAAAATTACTACTATTAAATATTAATTATGTTTTTATTTGATGCTTTTTATTTAAATATCTTGAGCGATGTTTTGGATAAGTGTTTGAATCACACCTAACGCCTTAACCCCTGAATCGAGCCAACTACTATTGTCGTTCAAGACAATTATTCCTTACTTGGCGTGCTGACAGACACAATAGCTTTACCGGCTGGTTTTCTTCGGCCGGTGCTGATTTGTATGGCAATATAAATACGCCAGGTGGCAAACACAGATCGGCACCGGCCCGATACTGTCTTGGAAATATTCAAAACGGAAGCATAGCTAGCATAGGGCCGGGCTGGCGGCGGGCTTTCAATAATCAACTGTCGCGCGCTGATAAAATATCAATTAATTTGATAACAGTTGCTTAAAAATATACAATTATAATTTTTAAGAATCGACAGGTAACAAAAGAATTAATATTCCGTTCAATGCAGTGAGAATTTAATTTGATTGGAGGGAACATACTGGTGGATGTAGGTTTTTGTTTACTTCTGTTAGAAATAACAATCAATATTCCATTATACTTGTTCGATTTTGGGTGTGAATGCATAACTGACTCATATTGTACAAGTTGTTTGTGCGGAAACATGATATCACAGCATGATTTGAGGTGATTTTTCATGAAAACGGTGCTATATTAATTAGCCTAATATTTTTATTATTATGGCAACCGCCCCACAGACGGTTCATGTATCACTTAGAAATTTATTTCTTATTACAAAGCCTGTACATTTGCCGCACCCTGTTGCACTGTGGGCATAGAATAAAGAATTACATAATCCAAATATGAGCCTAATTTGGGCCCATATTTACATACAAAACTGTGTTTCAACAAGAAATTCAAATGGGATGGCAATATACGATTTTAGACAAGTGTAAGAGAGACAGACCGCTTGTAAAATGTTCTTGAACCAAATGGTACTAAGTCATTGTGACATTTGTTTCCATTCAAATTTGTTTGGTCGGGACTTCTAGTTTTCTTCTTTATTCTACGACCGTGTGAAAATTCCAAATTAAAAAATATTTTCTTTAATTTGAAATTCATCATTTTACATTGGGGTTTTGAGATGTTTTTTTTAAGTAATGGTTGTTTTGTTAAAGATAATACAATATTTTCCTGTAAATCTTTATATGCTTTTGAATTTTCGCAGGATGTATTGCAATGAGTATTGCCATCACGCCGGAGACTGTGTCTAAAAGTTTTCAAAATCATGAAGTTGTACCCGATGTGGTACCTGTCGCGCCGGAAAAAATCGCCAAGGTAAAAAATTAAAATACTTTGAAAAGGGGGATTGTTATTTTAATGTAGGTATCATTATATAATTGTATGTATCATTGTTGATTTGGAGGTTTTATTTTATAAATTACCACATTGGGTATTTATATTGTACATTTAATTGACTTTACTGCATGTGACGTCAATGATAACCGGTCATAAAGGTACATTATTATGTATTACTATTATGCTTTTGTTTTCGAGTAAATTGAGTCCAAACTTGAAATTTTTTCAATCAAGTTTGAAAAAATCGGAAGCTAGGACATTAATATCAGCTGTTTAATGTCTTTTAAAAAGCTTTGATACGTAGACTCGGCTACAAAAGTTTTTTCAACCCTAAGAAAAAAGGAAAAAAAATTGAAAAGCCTAGATCAAAAAAAAGGTTTAAAAATAAAATTGAAATGCTTAGATCACAAGTTATCTTGGGTTCTCTGTGATATAGATTCACCAGTTTGCCGCTTGTACTACGAGTTTCTGGACATTGTGTATGAGAGTGGTTTATTTATGTTGTGTATATTCAGGGGCGTACAACTCCCGTCTGACCTTGTAACCCTGATGGGAGGAGTTATTCCCAACCCAAATTCTTATAGACAAAGCTGTCGTGGCTGAAAGCTCAGATCTCATTGGCTCAGAGCAAAAATTGTAGTTTGATCTCTCGCTCTCTACCATAGCGACTTGTGTAACAGAAAGAGAAGCTAAGCATGTGTTATGCTGCGATAAAAATTAACGGTAATTTCCAAGACGCCATTTCGGAAGTTGAAGTCAGTTGAAGTGTTTTAGCGTAAATATTTTGAATTTTGAAAATCGTCTAACCCATCTAAAAATAATGTTGCGTGCTAGAATTCTTCAAGGTGATTAATTAATGCCGTGTTGTGTTAAAGGTTGCTCAGACGGATTCGATAATCCAGTGCTAGCAAGAAGCAGCAAGAAATACGTTTGTTTGTGTGTGTCATTTCGCAATTGAAAGCAAAAATACGGTACTTTTGGGATTAAAAAAGAATGCTTGGCAACGCTTAATCTTCCAGTCATCATATAATATCCTGTCTATCTCCACCAACTGAAAGAAGGACCCGAACCCGTTGTCAAATACAGGTACTAACCTCTCGTTCTTTGATACAATGTTCCTAATTCCTGAATGTACTTCATTGGCTAATAATTTAATTAATTTTCCTTTTTAGACCTATCCGTATTCCGACGCGATACTATACCACGTATTAGGATGCTAAAACTGCTAAAAAAAGCCACGATTACATCAAACAAGGTCATTTAAACCTCTCCAGAATTGCATCATGTAAGTATTCAGATTTAACCAGCATTTTCCATGATGTTTGCTGACGACAAAGCTGTGGAAATTATATGAAACCCTTGCAGGAGAATTTGAATAACTTCTAGTGCTGTGGCAATAATAATTAACACTTAAATTTGTTGAATATGTATTTTGTGTATATATTCTTGTATTTTTGTGCAAGGTCAAATTAAATCCTATTAAGTTGTTGCAGTAAGACAGAAATCCTGGGTTCGATTCCTAGTTGAGACCGTTACTTTTTATTTTTCTGTGTCTTGTTCTGTTTCATGTTTTGTTTAGATATATTAGTATTATCTTCTACTTCAATGATAAATCAATGCTCAATACTTCGGTTGTACTGACCCTGTTTTGTATTACTATCCATTGTCTTTTTGAAAATAAAAAATATTTTTATGTGTGCATAGCTGTGGGTTTTTTTTATTTTCCTTTAACTGCATTCCAATATTTTTATTTTTAAAATATAATTTTTTTGAGCTAGCGAATGAAGGATGTTAGCTGGGTGCAGTCATATTGTCTATGTTTGCACTTTTTTAAATGGCCTTGAGATTTATTTATGGTCCACAATATATTTACCTGTCTGGACCATACGACCGTTTTATCTGTGGTTAAGGGGGTGACAAAATGGCGCCATACAAAAAGCCCGAAGATATCGATCTAGAGAGTGGTTTATTTATGTGTATATTATTAACCTGTCCGGTGGTATGACCGTACAGGTACGGTGAGAAAAAAAATCCTCGTAAGGAGTATGACCGTACCCGTACGGTTGCGCCTAAAATTAATTAACTATTGAATTTCTTCCGGAAAACCGATAGTTACTGCTATCTAGGGACAATTTGTCATAACTTGCAAAAGTTTTTATCGATTTAGGTACATTACCAACGGAGTTATTCACAATTAAAATATTCCGTGACGTCACCGTCTGGCAGTTGGTGGTAAACAACATTTTTTTTGCGAGCGACGTCTTTTATGAAGTGAAATTTGTGGTTTTTGTTTGTTTTTACACTGAATAACCTAATCATCTTGCATTAAAAATTACCTCACGTGTTTGGATGTGAATATTTATTACATATATTGTACCGACAGTGTTTGTTTTCAGTTTGAATACAGTTTTTGACACTGAGTTTCTACACACACATGTAACAAAAAAAAGATAAGCCGTTGTTTCTTTTATGTACACACATACTTTTGCGCAGCTCAATGAGAGATTGCGCGTAATAATTAGGCAATTTTATCGTGTTAAATTTCAAAGATTGTTTGTTAGTTGAACTGGGAATATGAGTACCTATTATATTTTTATGGCGTCTTATAAATTCATTGGCCCTTTACTTTTATGAGATAATCCCGAGGATGTTATGACAATAATCATTTCCTGAATGAGAGATAACACAAAAATTGTTTAGCAATTGGATGTATTCCCGGTACTCGTTACTTGTGAAGATAGAGTGGCGCTAATATACACGTGCTTTAGTTATGATATACAGAGTTACAAAACAGACGTGTTTTTAGTGGAATTTATTTAATTGATATTTTCTTTTACCCTTCAAAAATTTCTTCAGATACTAACGAAAGGGATGAGGATATATTTTTGTGCTAATCGCGAAAAACATCCGCTATAGGCTAGAGTCTATTGTTTGAAACGCCCGACTACAAAGTGTTATTATCATTGACATTTTATTATTTTAGGTTATTCATAATTTGGACAGTGTTTTACTGTGATTTGACTTTGTGATTCGTATTGATAACTAGTTCAATTTATATATTTTACTTTTATAAAAAAATGGTTAACCCTTTGAATGAACAAGACATTGCTGACATTTTAATCGAAAGTGAAGATGAAGATGTTTACGAGGATCTTTATGATTTGCCAATACATTCAGATAGCTCATCCGACGAATCTGATGGGGATGAAACTTTCCCTAGTTGTTCAACATCCAAAAAGAGAAAAGTTGATCATCGTAAATGGGATCAGGGTAAGTTTACGCCCATTATTCATGAATTCGATTCAACTAACTCAGGTATAAGAGCAAATATTCCCGTTAGTGAAAATTCATTGGAAATAGACTTTTTTGAGTTATTCTTCACACTTGATATAGTAAAAATAATTGTCAGCGAAACAAATAAATACGCTGCAAAAATTTCTTTAGACATTTCTCTGAAGTCTAAAATGATGAAGTGGAAAGACACCACGGAGGCTGAAATATATACATTTTTAGTCACGATTATGCTTATGGGACTTGTGGGAAAAAACTCGCTGAAGAAATACTGGACAAATAATCCAATAATTGAAACACCTTTTTTCAAAGTATTATTTCCGCAAGATAGATTTTTTCTTTTGCGCCGAGCTCTTCATTTTTCTGATAACGATACTGCGACAACCGATAAATTATATAAAATAAGAAATCTTCTGGAACCATTGAAGACCATTTTCAAATCAACTTTTTACCCATATCAAAATCTGTGCATAGATGAGAGTCTCTTGTTGTGGAAGGGAAGACTTTCATTCAAAATTTATATTCCCTCAAAACGACATAGATTTGGGATTAAATTGTTTGTACACTGTGATGCACTCACCGGATATGTTTTGGATGTAATTGTGTACACTGGCTCTGAATCAGACATACAAATGAATCCCGACATTGGTATATCAGGATCAGTCGTTACCACTATGCTTGCAGATTATTTGGAAAAAGGTCACAGAATGTTTGTAGATAATTGGTATACAAGTCCAGCCCTGTTCGATTTCTTGCATAAACATAAAACTAATGCATGTGGAACGGCTAGAGCAAACCGAAAAGATATGCCCAAATTTGGTAAGGAGAAAATGAAAAAAGGGGAAATGAAGTCTTTGAATTCGAACAATCTCATGGCGCTGAAATGGCACGATAAAAGGGATGTCCTTATGCTTAGTAACATACATACAGATGCAATGATTGTTACTGATAAAATTGACTTCTCCACGGGAGAAAATAAAATAAAACCAGAGGTAGTTTTAGATTATACCAAGAATATGGGAGCTGTTGACAAAGTGGACCGCATATTGGGCTTCGCAAGCAGTTCCAGGAAGTCTCTAAAATGGTATAAGAAAATTTTCTTCAGATTGATAGACATTGGAACACTAAATGCTTTCTTTTTGCATCGTTTGAAAACGCAAAAGGTTTTATCATTTAGCGAATTCCGGGAAAACTTAGTGTCTCAAATGATCGAAAAATATCACACGCCAAGGCCGGCATCATCTGGAGGAAGGAGAGTAGTTGATCAACCAACTCGCCTTTTAGGAAAACATTTTCTCCGTCCTGTACCAGAAACTGCAGCCCAAGGAAAGCGAACTCAACGACAATGCCATGTGTGTAGACATACAGCAGTTCGAGCTCAAAAAAGAAGTGACACGAAATATATGTGCACCGACTGCAATCTTGCATTTTGCGTATATCCATGTTTCGAAGACTACCATACGAAAAAGCAGTATTAGTTAGTGAAGACAATTTTATTCCTAAGATAGTGTACATAATAATTAGAATAGTGTTATTTTTATCGTAATTATTGACTGCATATACATTGTATACCTATGTTAAATTTTTATAATGAAAATACAATAGTATAAGTGTAAATAATAATACGTATATGTTAGTGTGTATAAAAAGTCGTTCTTCCCCCCTTGGCTTCATTAAAATTGTGGTAAGTGAATCTGATTTTTATTAAGTAAAAACAAAAATCTGCTCCGATTTCGATGGTTGGCGATTTCTGCAAAATTGTTTTTATTTTTTCCTTCTAAATAGCTTAGTATTTGTTTTTTCGTGCTAGTTTCTAAGGATTTTATTTTTATTTTTTTATACTCTACGAGGTGGCATTTATTTTTTTCTATATTTTGATTGTTGAAAAAACTCCCTCCAGCGGGACCGTTTTCTTTCCAGAAACTCACCACCGGACAGGTTAAATACCATACAAGCTTACATTATAGCAAAATATACAGGAAATTGCATTAAAGAAAAACCATTACCATTTAAACATAGTGACTCACATAACAAAAGAACGTAGGTACCTACTTCTCTAAAATAATTTTTTGTACAATGAAGGTTATTAGTGTGTAGCAATAATATTATATTACGAGTATTTGTTTATTGTTTTCGTTTTGATATCAATTGTGTTCGTATCAAACAGTGAAATGGCTCCAATAAGTGGGTTTGTAAAAACTAATTAAAAAATAAATGCAAAATCATTCCATTGTTCATTCACGGTGTTTCCACAAGTTGATGTATTATTTATATTTAAAGGTACAAAAATATAATTTGTGATTGAGAACTCATTAATATTTTAAATTTTGTTCAGATTTAGAACATAATATTATTGTGTTTGAAAAAATAATTCATCAATTTGAAAATTTCGCAGTTCTTTTTTTAAAGTAGATGCCTACCAACTATGTTATTTGAAATAAATTCTTATTTTTCATTGTTATTATTTCGACCGGAATCTCATGTTTCTGGTTACAACGTTTAACAAATATTATTTTCCATTGAAGGTCACATATCCGAATGCCGTTGAGGTAGTGGAAGGCAATGAGCTGACCCCTACCAAAGTTAAAGAAGCCCCCACAGTAGATTGGGATGTAGAGGAAGGCGCCTTATACACCCTTTGTATGACTGGTAAGTCAAATTCATTTATAGTGTAAGTATTTATTTGACGGGCAAATCCCAACAAAATTTTGACTTTGAAGCCAAAAGCTGCCATAATCAGAAATAGTACCTCTGTTGCCATGTTCATCTATACATGTTGGAGATGTTTTAAAGAGAAGTAGGTACCTATATTACCTATACTGACATCAATGCTTGGTCAGAAGTTCAGTGGCTTTTATAATAGTAGTTCTTTGAACAGTATTTAATAAATGTTAACCAAAATTTCCTCTGAAATCATAAGATTTATAAGTTACCTGCTTAATTATAAACCGCATTATTACATTTTATGTGAATTTTTTTTAACTTTAAATAGGGAATTATTGAATTTGTTCAAAGGAACGTCACAATCAAACTTTCTCAGGCTGGTATAATATTGATTATTCCGATTTCGGAGAATCCACGCTTGTGCCAACTGTGGCAGGACAAAAAGGCACTATCCAGCATGTCTACTATCTTGAAACGGAAGTGGAGCATGCAAACAAATTTACAGACAAACAAAATGCCAAACGGTCGAGTTAAAACTGGACGCTCAGTCAATAGAAATAATTATATTAAATGGACAAATTCCAACAAACATTTTATATACACACCAAACGCATGACTTTCATTGATTCAGCCACTTCATGCTGTTTGGTCGTTTGGCTCGGCGATACTTAATACCCGATCTCTCTCTATTTCTATTATCTATGGTACCTACATACAATTTAGTTGGCTTTTTTCAAGTTCGATTTTTTTTTATTTAACAGACCCCGATGCGCCGAGTCGTCAGAATCCAAAATTCCGAGAGTGGCACCACTGGCTGGTCGGCAACATCCCCGGGAAGGACATTGCCAGTGGTGACACCCTGTCGGAGTACATTGGCAGCGGGCCTCCCAAAGACACGGGCCTCCATCGCTACGTCTTCCTCGTCTACAAACAGCCCGCCAAGATCGAATTCACCGAGGGAAAGCTGACCAATAAGTAAGATATACATATTTTAATGATTATCGATTGGGTTCTGTGGAAGTGTGGTAAATTTTTTTTTATAAGGTCCCTGGAATTTTGGTATACATTTTCCCTACTTCTTTGAACAATTTTGCCATGGTATTGCGTTAATTACTAGGTCTGTTCAGATATTTTTCAACATGTACCCGATATGTATAGCCAAATTCATAGTTTCTTTTATGTTAATTTTGTTAAAGTTAATAATAATAATAGAGTACAGTGAAATCTCGATCGATCGTTCCTCTAATGATTGTTTTCCCGCATTTATCGTTTATTTGTGATACGCTGTGAGGCATATGTGTGGTAAAACCATGTATGATCGAGTAAGAAATGTGGAGATCCACAAAGAGTGCAAGGCTGATGTAAGCGTAATGAGTAAGATCAAGAAAGGGACGCTTAGATAGTTTGGGCATGTAGAGCGAATGAGCGAAGAAAGGAGCATAACGAGAATATACGATGCAAATTTGAATGGTGGCAGAAGTCGGGGACGCCCGAGGAAGACATGAATCAGAGACTTGAGTCGGGCCATGTCAAGAGTCTAAGAGAATAATAGATTTCAGAGTATGTATAAGACGATGTATGAAGTTGAATGAGGCAAGGAGTGTGTGCCAATACCGAGTTGTTTGGTGGTCCGTCCTCTCTGCCTACCCCTGCCTGCGGGGAAACGGCGTGATGCTTAGTAAGTTAGTTAGTTGTTGTTTATTTCTTCCAGGCCCGAATTTACATCATTTTTTCCTTTTTTATATATAGGCGACGGTTGACGTAAGGTTCCCGTGAGCACTTAGGCCATAGGTCCATTGTGTTATCTCCCATTTTACCTCAATCCTCTAACAGAAATCCGTTCCCTTTTATAAAGTTCATCAGGGTTCAACTTGTCATTAGTAAAATATTTGAAATTTCGGATTCAACTTAAAATCACACATATTTCGAATAAAATATATTTTTTAATAATCACAATTAGTTGTGTGTGAAATAAGTAACGTTTTTTTTTTAAATTTGAACATTTAAGCATAAATATATAGCTTTTGTCATTTCCCGCAACCATTTTTTTCCTGTATTTATCATTTTTTTCAACAGGTCCCTTCAAAACGATAGGTTGAGGTTTCACTGTGTTTGCAAAAGTGTTGAGAAAATGTAGCAATTGATTATTATCATTATTATTGTTTATTAATTATACATCTTCTCCATTATTATTCATAAACAAAGTTGGAAGTAGATATTTTTTTTTTTTTTTTTTTTTTTATAAAAAGAAAGACAAACATTCCCGGGTTACGAATAACCCAACAATGTTTGAAAATCTCCTACTACCACCACAGAAAGCCGAAAATGTTGCTTGTGTTGTGATGGAGGACTTAGCCAGCCGAGGAATCGAACACGCGACGCTCGGGTGAGACCCAAACGCTATGCCCACTCAACCACTGACCGGTTTATGCTTGATAACTCTTAAATAATATTCTATTTTTTCTATGAACCCATTTCAAAAAGCCTGATGGTATTATTTTAAAAAACGGTCCCTGCCGGAAAACACATTATAATCACATTGTCCTTAACTATTTATTTATCTTTTCAGGAGTGGAGCTGGAAGGGGAAAATTTTCAATTGCCAAATTTGCAGAGAAATACAACCTTGGTAACCCTGTAGCAGGAAACTTCTTCCAGGCGGCTTATGATGACTACGTGCCACTCCTCTATAAGAGGTTGGGCGCATAAACATAATGATTAGTACAAAAAATTTAAGTAGAAAGATTTTTTACAATAAACAAAATTAAGGATAGTTAAAACTGTTTTATTTCTTAATGAGCGCAATAATAAATATCATCGATATTTTTTTCTTTAGATTCTTCAAATAACAGCCACACACTTGTGATTAAATTAAGTAGTACGCACTATTTGTATTCTGCAAGCTAATAAAAATCACCTCAAGAACGCTTTTCATAGATTCTCCATCTCTAAATAGTATGAAACAAAGTCGCTATCCGCATCTGTCTGTTTGTACGCTTAGTTCTTCTAACTTCTAAACTACACAATGGATTTCGATTTGATATTGTTTTCACTATCATTTAGAGAATTTCTTCCGGAAGGTTTGAATATATATAATACGGTGACCGGATAAATCATCACAATAATAATAATAATAATAACCTAGCATTTATATAGCGCAGTTTTGTGTTGTTTCACTTCAAGTGCGCTTAACTATAATAAACTTAAAAATAAAATTTCCTATTGTGTTCCTTTAAAAAAATTAATAACATGATATGAAATAAAGAATAAACGGTTTACACAAAAGCAGAGAATAAAATTTAACAATAACAGTGCTGTTTTAGTAGAGGACAACAATAAAAGACAATAACAGTTCACGAAAAATAAGAACTTTAAAATTAAAATATTATATAAAACAGGAAAACATTGAAATATTATATAATAGGTGGACATTAAACATAAAAGTACAATATGGAGGAAACCGAAACCAAACAATTACCGGAAACTTCAAAACCTGGCTTATTATAGTACGAGTATATTGAAAAGAAGCTTAGATTCATGAGAATATAAATGATTTTTATATTATTAAATATGATTTTTTGAATAATTTTGTTTTTAAAACCCGTTTAAATTCAGCCAAATTTTGTATATTGGTAAGGGCTGGGGGAAGTTTATTCCAAATGAGTGGGCCAGCTACACGAAAAGAGCGATCATAGTAAACAGCTCGATTTGACCGAGAAAGTTCGATTAAACGATTGGTAACATCTAGATCTGCTGACCTCAGAGTAAGCTGTCTATCGCTTAGGTTTTGTCGGACAATGATAATTCATCACATTTTTAAAAAGTTATATAAAGTCATGGAAAGTGATTAAATAAAAACTTTTTTAACTGGGTTAAGTAGGTTAGGTTAGGTTAAAAAAAAATTTTTTTTAATGACTTTATATCACTTTTTAAATGTGTGTTGAATAATCACTGTGTTGAGTTATCATGGAACCGTTGTTGTTAGAGGATTGAGGTAAAATGGGAGATAACACAATGGGCCTATGGCCTAAGTGCTTACGGGAACTATGTGTAAACCGTCTCCGCTTTAAAAAAAAAATCTATATATTTCTAGAAAGTAGAGGAAAGTCAATGTTTTGTAATTAAGTCATAAAAAAAACTGCGGCTAAACCTTATGAGATAAATTAAAATAATGTACTACGGAATTGTATATTGCCTACAGAGGAGTCTGTGATGGTATGTATATGTTTATCTCCCAAAAATAACCCCCAGCAACACTGGGTACACATCAGCTAGTTATAATATAATTTGTTAGTTTTATATGATGATTTTTATTTATTTTTAAAACATATTTACTTGCCAATAATTTTTTATAAAATTATCATGTTTCGTTTTGGTAACTGTGAAGTGTATTTACAAAAAAAAAATCATAAATAAATTAGCAAAATCTGTCTAATAAAAGGTAGGCCTAGAGCGATGAGACCTAAGTATGGGAAATCAGAGTGGTTATCTTAATACCAAAATAGCTTTCCCTTACCAGTGAATATTATTATCACAAAGTATTTGAGATTAATAAAATAACACCACCTTCATGATGACCCAACAATTTTTGTAAGATAAAAATATCAGCCATTTGGCAAATTTTGTTTAGTATAATTCACGAGGTAAGTGGCTGGTGTAAATGTAGTTGTACTTAAGGCGATGCACTACATCGTGTAGTATTTTAAATTGAGCCGCTATCAATAACAACCCTTACGTAGATGGCGATAAGGTTTAAATTCCCGCTTAACACCATCCGCCTGTTTTGATTTATGCAAGAAAAAAACATAGCCAAAAAGTGCCTTTTATTTTATTTTGTGGATGTTCAGGCATAAATATTTAATTTTTTTCCGATCATTTTATAAATAACTTAATTTACCACATTATACAATAAAATCATAACCGAAAATGGGTTCGTAAGTAGGAGATTTTAACTTTAAAGCAGTTTTCATAGGCCTATACATTGTTTTTTTTCTGGGCTTATAAAAAAACTTATATAAAAAATACTCGATTACATATTTCAAAGGCCAAGATGTATTCTACTCGCATTTATTCTACTCGCAACATTTCTAGGCGACCAAATTTTCAAACCAAAAACACATGATTTTGCATTACTACGTATGGCATCGCCTTAATATTGGTGGGTAAATTACTATATTAAGTTAAATCGGTTAGTTAACCATTAAAAGGTATTTAGTGAGCCATTTGACTGTTTGTTGAGTATGCTTGATTTGCACACCATGGTGTCTATGCACCAATCTATTAATTCTTCTTCTTCTTTGGTATGGTGGGGGGTCAGAGGGAAACATCTAGGTCAGTGAGCTAGACTGGGGCCTCATGCGTCGCTCTGTAGACCTCATCAATCCCACAATGGCATTCTTTAACCACATGCTTCGCATTCACACATTGCCGACTCTTTATGGCCCACCTGTGCATCATATGGGCGCAGCGACTTTGAGAGGAGCGTATCCTATTGAGAATACAGGCTGTCTCAGTGGGGTCATGCACAAGATGGGCATTTCTCACATCAACCGATTGCCAAACAAGTCACTCAAAAAAATCTATTTATTAATTACTTAGATGGAACGGCTTAGCAAAACTTAAATTTGAATTTTAGGCAAAAATACCCAACCAAATTGGATAATAATTTTTTTAATTAACACATATCTGGTATATATATATGTGCTATTTTATTATATTTGTATTTTAAATTATAAAATATAGGCCATTAAAGATGTTTCATGTTTTTTAGATTCAACTTTGGAATTTTATGCGAGCTAATAGCAATTAATTAAAAAATTATCTTGCCCAATCTACTATGTCAATGTAGGGTGTCCGGGGGTAAAGCGATCTAACTTTGGGGCGTGATTCTACATGATAGTATGTTTGGGGGCGGTGACTGGAACGTTACGGTGAAACCCAAACGGTTGCACTAGACATTTCCAAGGCCTTTGACAGGTTCGGCACCTAGAACTTATTAACAAACTGCCTTCTTACAGACTTACTGCATCCTTGTGTATGTGGATTGCCAACTTTTTGATGGAAAAGTCGATTTAGACGATTGCTGATGGTTTCACCTCTTCCTTTCACTCAGGGATCAGTTCTGTGTCCGACCTTTGTTTTTGTTGTACATCAATGACCTTTTGTCATGTGACTTTCGGATGACAATACAGTCCCCCAAAGGATACACAAACTCCAACAGCTTGGTGGGCTTTGAATTAGAGAATGGACGGTTACTTTGAGAGGGTTTCCTCCTGGGGTAAGAATAACCTAGTCGAATTTAATTTTTCAAAGACCCAATCATGTCTGATTATGTATAAAAGCGATCTAAATGACAATCTAGTCTCTTTTGACAGAAGAAATCTTCCCAACATGCCATTCCATTGATATACTTGGTGTAACTGTAAGTGACCAGCTCAGGCACGGAGGCTCCATCGAAGCCAGAGTCAAGTTAGCCTCCCAGAAGCTGGGTGTACTGTACAGGGCCCGCAGATACTTCAATAGTACACAACTGCTGACCTTGTACAAATCGCAAGTGCGCCCCACTGTTGCATTTGGCAGCCACCTCTGGTCTGGAGCCCGAAAATACCTGAAAAAAAACCCTTGACTCTTTGCAGAAACGGGCGGTCTGTTTGATAGATTTCCTTATCTTAACAAGCCGATTGCAATCTTTAGAGCACAGGCATCAGGTAGGTATGCTGTTCTTGTTCTACCGGTATTACAATGAAAGGTTCTCCGAGAACTTGGGGCGTCATTGATCCCTTCGGCACCGGTACTTAACTGGGAAACACGCTAAACACGTGCCCTACATATGTACACAGTTGACATTTGTCACATGAGAAGGGGTCATTTCTACGACTCGTTCTTGAGATCGACAGCTCGGCTGTGGAAGGATTTGCTGGCCTCTGTGTTTCCTCCCTACTACAACATGGGTCTTTTCAAGAACCATGTTCACTCCTTTCTCTCCTCAAAAAGACCCTCCAAACAGCATCCCCATAGGCGACATAGGCCCTGAGGGAAATTATTAGTTAATATAAAAAATATATATTTATTTCAATAAAACAACGAAATTAAAATTTCCGACCCTGACTCAATCTTGCCGAGAAGTTCTATACTGGCTGGTTGGCAACATCTCCGTAACAGATATATTAGCGGAATATGTTGGAAACGGGATCCCACCAGGCAGTGGTCTTCACTGTAACGTGTTCCTCGGGAACAAACAGGAATTGGAAGGAGATTTCTCGCAGTCAAAAATAAGCAACACGTGAGATGGTTTAACTTCTTTCTTTCTTATTAGGGTTGATAAATGAATTTATTTTTGCTGCAGCACGCATGAAGAAAGACCACATTTTTCAATATCGAAGTTTGCCGAGAAATTTTCACTAGGAGACACAAAAGCGGGAAACTTTTATCAGGCTCAGTATGATGATTTTTTTATTTTTTCTTACTTTTATTTTTTTTTATTTAACGGCAATATAAAGTAAAGTAATAAAGATACAATATTAAGTAAAATAAAAATACAAAGTGATGTAGTTTGTTCTCAGTCTTCCTCACTAGGTATTCCTGTTCCGAGGCGGACTGTAGTTTGTTGTATTTGTGTTGATCATGATTTCCTCATATTCTAATTTGTTGGTTCCCACAAAATATAAAATAAATTAAGCAAAAATAATTTATGTTTGTTGTTTGTAGGTTGCGTTGGGGTTACTTCATAAATTTAATGATTTCCTCATCTTCATGTTTAGTTAGCCATAATTTTATGTCTTTTATGACGTACAATTACGTTCCTACTTTACACAAGTAAACAGGATTTCAAGCCGAAGGTCGCGGGCTTAAATCCCGGTGTTCACAAGTAAATTTTATTTGTTTAATTTGTGTTATTCCACAACTTATTGATTTAAAATAATATATACATTATATTTGCGGCACTTTCCAGAGTTGAAATCACTCTCACTTTCGCCCTGGTCTTAGACCACCATTTAGAATTGAAACGTTGCTTGATATGACTTTAGCCGTGTTTGGTAAGCACATCTGAATAGCCAGGTACTCCCCTATCTTTTTCACCATCTACTTCCTCTCCTCACAAACCTCAAAGCCTCACAACATTCCCCAATTGGGGATGCCATAGTCTCACTGGCTCCAGACTATTAGGAGCAGTTGGGACCATATGGGACTGTACGCTATTCATATGAAAAATAAGATGAATGAAATAAAAATGAATTAAATGTGTAATGTTTCCGTTAAAAAATTAATATGTTAGGGTAAGTACTTATTTAGGAAATTTACCACATTATTTAAGTTTGTTCCTCTATGTATGAGTAACGTTTACCAGGACTAAACAACCAAAAAGATGATGTTGCTGAGTTGACAGTTGTATTATTGGAGGGAAAACACAAGTTCGGAGGGAAAACAGCAGGTTACATCTAATATAAGCGACATTAGAATATAATCAACGGGTTATTTTTGTGTAGTTACTTATTTACACAATTTTGCATTAAAATGTTTTAATTTATTTACATATTAATGGTTGTCAAACCATTTGGAAGGACTGTCTGTCTGTCAAATGGTGCTTATGAATCTTATGATATATTTCATTAAACCCCAAAACTCAAAGTCTATGACGTAGATTTGTATTATGTAAATGGATAATATCTAAAAATATGATGGGTTTCCATTATTTGCATTACTCACAAATATTATTTTGTAAGTGTGCTAAATATTATGGACAACGTAATATAGAAATTTGAATTCTTCAAAAGGTCACATTTGAAGCAAGCACCTTCAAGGTTGTATGCTCCCCACCCCTGATTTAGAGTAATAACCTTGGAGGAAATATATATGTACAGTAATAATATTGCAATGAAACAAACATTATCTGCGAAAACCAGTTAAGTGCACTAAACTGCTTTTACTGGAGCCTTTAGCAACACTCGAAATTTATATTGATTTAGGTACCTACTTAATTAGAATTTGTGTATAAAGAGATTTAGAAGTTTTCCTGATAGGTATGGCATAAAGAGTTATTATGTACAAGCAACAAATTACCATTGAGTATATGAATATTTACATACTAAAATAGCAACGAAAGTCACTTTTGCTAATCAGAACATCAACGATATTAGAAACAATTTAATAATATTTTAATGTAATATCAGTTAAGGAGGTAATCATTATAGTTTAGTTTGAATCTTACAACAGGGCGATACTAAGAGTATCTTCCACTCTGGAAAGTGCCGCTAATGTACCGTATACTACTTTTCATTGAATAAAGTGTGAAATAACACAAATTAATTACATGAAATTTGCTTGCGCATGCCGGGATCTTAATCCGCTACCTCTTTGTATTGCTAGTTGAGAGCCTTACCTCTCGACCATTGAGGCTGTTTAATGTTTTTATTTTGAAAAACATTTTACTTTTTATACATCTGTTTATTAGAAAAATTAAAATTATATGCGGGAAAACCTTATACATACATAACTTTCTATGTGGGTTCTTTTATATATTTTAACTTCTTATGAGTGAAAACTTCTTAGGCGGGAACTTTATATGAGGGTTTTACTGTATTTTATTTCCGATAATGTATAGACCACAAGGTTACTTATTTTCAAAACAAAATATAATTCTAAGTACTATGATTTACGTTTTATCAAGTTATCACTTTAATGGGCTGGATTAATAAACATTAACATCATTTTCTTTTACTGTACAAACAAAGCTATTTTTGATTTATTACGGCTAGCTTTAACTGCTTTTTTCAATCATGGAGAAATTTTCGATGATAGTTGTTTTATCTTAATTTATAAGTATTTTGCAGAATGAAGCTAAGCGATAAAATGAAAAAAAAAATTATTGTAGACATTTACAATCAACAGAATAAAATTGTCACAGACAAAATTATCACGAAGATCTGACAATAAAAGGTTGTATTTTTAAACCAATTAATGTCCATAGAAAAAATCCATATTAGGTAAAAACAGTGCTTTGTCTTCTCTAAAGTGTCCCAAATATGTACACTTTTTGTTAAATTTGACTTTTGTCTTTGTTTATGAGTTAATGAAAAACTTGGAAGTGGAAATTAACTCACTTCCCGATATTTGATCAAGCTCAAACTCGGCAGATAATCTCACTGTCGATGACAATGCATTCTATAAACTTTTGGTGGCAATCACGTGCACACAAGCGGACATGTATGCATTTTTCTGAAATCTGAAGACATTACAGAAGTTAATATACAAAATAAATGTCGGTCCTACCCGATCGGCATTTAGCGAAGTTGGTAGAGTTTTTGACTGCATTTCCGGGTACAAAGATTCAATCCTCAGTCAAACCAATTTTTTAAACTCTAAAGACATTAAACTCTGTAAGACATTTTAAAATACATATATTATAGTGAAAAAATCTTTTTACAGGTTGATTTATTTTATTAAACATCAATCTCTCATCTACCTCGTATGATTGTATTACCGAAACCAGCGTCTTTTTTATGTGTTAAATATGTATATAAAAATGAATGATTCTTCATTTGTCCTCTATAGAATCAAAACTACTTAACCGATTTAGCCGAAAATTTCTTAAAAAGTTTGATCTTATTAGTGTCAAGAGTGTTTACAAAGTAGTTTGATTGGCAGAAGAAGTCGGGACGTCCGAGGAAGACTTAACACATAATCTCTGCACTGGAATGAGATAAGGAGTGGAAAAATAGTCGGTATATTGTGTTTTTTTTTAATAGTAATAATGTGGTATACAGTAGTGAATGAGGAATACGTGGCACAATCAAGTGAAACAAAAACTTATAAAAAGTAAACTTTTTCAACTCTGGAATAATTTTATTTCCACCTTAAAAGTAGACCCAATTTTCGGGTACATTAGAATTAACAACCTCAAACTTTACTACAAACCATTAATAACCGAGAACAACGCCAGGTATACGTCAGCTAGTATTTTTTTTTTTTTTTTATATTTACTCCACACAGGAGGCCCTGAAGAAAATAATTTCCCTCAGGGCCTATGTCATCTTTGGAGATGCTGTGTGGAGGGTCTTTTTTCGGAGAGGAAGGAGTGAACATGGGTCTTGAAGAGTCCCATGTTGTAGGAGGGAGGAAACACAGAGGCCGACAGTTCGTTCCACAGCCGAGCTGTTGAACTTAAGAACGAATCGTAGAATCGACCCGTTCTCATGTGACAAGTGTCAACTGTGTACAAATGTTGGGCGCGCGTTTGGCGTGTATCCCGACTACGCACCGGTGCCGAAGGGATCAATGACACTAGTTCCTCAGAGCATCTTACATTGTAATACCGATAGAACAAGGACAGCATACCTACCTGACGCCTGTGCTCTAAAGATTGCAGTCCATTTGTTAAGATTGGGGAATCTATCAAACGGACCGCCCGTTTCTGCATAGAGTCAAGGGTTTTTTTCAGGTATTTTGGGGCTCCAGACCAGAGATGGCTGCCAAATTCGACAGTAGGGCGCACTTGCGATTTGTACAGGGTGAGCAGTTGTGTACTATTAAAGTATCTGCGGGCCCTGTACAATACGCCCAGCTTCTGAGAGGCCAACTTTACTCTGGCTTCGATGGAGCCCCTGTACCTGAGCTGGTCACTTATAGTTACACCAAGCATATCAATGGAAGGCCTGTTCGGAAAATTGCTTCCGTTGAAGGAGACTAGATTATCATTTGGATCCCTTTTAGACGTAATCAGACAGGATTGGGTCTTTGAAACATAAAGTATGTTATACATATAGTTGTATAAAACGAAATAGCATTTTGTAAGGCTGTAAATGAATTGAAAACTTTCTACAAAGCTGCAAATAGTTTTTGGAGCATAACTTAATTCTGCTGAACCATGATTAGTTGTGATAATTTTATTTTTTATAGATTACCCATACGTGTTTATTTTTACTTCATTTTCCAAGTGCATGTAATTTTTATCACAAAGCACTTGAGATTAAAAACACATACTCTACGACCTGCGTATATAATTATATACATTTAATTAGATAAATATATAATGTCTGGCATTATTCTTCAATTCGCTTAGAATTGTTCTCAAGGTAAGTCAATTTTTGCTTTTTTTAAAGTAACTGTTTTTTTGTTATGAATTTTAAAGATTTATTAAAAGTCAATAAACAAAATTGCGGCTGCAATATATTTTAAAAGTTATAAACAATAAGAATTAAAAGAATGCACAAGAGACTGCCTTATTTATGGGTATATTTATAAATCTTTTTTATAGTTTTCATAATACTTGTTAAATTATGTGAGGAGTTTGCAAACTATGGTAAGTGGTAAGTAAATAAATTAATATATTCGTAGATCATAATGCATTCATAGGTCAATTACTCTGAAAGATTACTTGCAAAACAGGTTTTCTTCTGGCCTTTTGCAAGTGAAAACCTAACAGTGATTTTAGTATTGTGTAGGATTTTGTTGAAAGCAGATGACTTTTAAAATGGAGATCTTACATTTTAAGATGCTGTTATTCACAGGTTTGACATTATTATTGTTAATTTATGTATTTTTGATCATAACCATATATATAACCATTGTAATAGCTTTTTTTAATTTAATTATTACAACAAAAAAAAACAAAGGGCTTTATTTGGAAAACTCGACAGTTTCAAATCCCGTTTCAAAATATTTCCTGTTAAAAACAGAAAAAAAAAAACCAAAAAATTAAAATGGAATTTGTGATAATTTTTACCAAAATCAGTAAGTAGGTACATTAACAAAAGAAATATATATTTTTATTTGTATTCTCTCATCATTAATTTATTTAAGATGTTTTTTTTTGAATCCACATACTTTTTGTTTCCACAATATCTTCAGTAGCGACGCCCCCGACTGCGCAGACAAGTTTTTGTATCCTTAAACAATGAATGTTTTCTCAAATATTCTCTCATTTTCAAATAATAATTGAATATAAAAGTTACGCTAATCTAACAACTGGGTTACACAATTCTTATCACATAATTGATTTTTAGTTACCGTGCCAAATGATGTTGTGTTTTCACCTTGACATGTTAAAAACATTATTGTTATTAAAACCTATTCACCTCAAACAGCAATATAATTTTTTTTTTAACTTTATTTATTTTCATTTCTTTACATATATTATACATAATAATAGACAGTAAATAAAAAACATAATATATATTACCAAAATTGTATACACAAGAAATGAAAACCCACTAAGGCACTGCCTGAGTGTGGGTAATATAAAACCATTACTATATTTCAAGTACCTAAGTATAATATATATAAGTAGAAAAAGTTTTTTTTTGTTAATAGTTATTATAAAAGTAAAGAGAAAACATTATGTATGATAGTTTATAAAGTTTCAGCAAGTGAGTTGTAGAAAGGATCAATAAATTTATATAAAAAGCGTTTCAATATCTGCGTCATTGTTATGACTATTTACCATTGCTAAAAATTTTCATATTTTTGCAGTGCTGAGTTTAGCCGTTCTTCCAGAAGCCATGTCTTCCTCCATTGTCAAGAGTTTTGAAGAGAACCAGATAGTTCCAGATGTGATTCCTGTTGCCCCCAAAAATGCGCTACAGGTAAAACAGATTAATTCAGTCGTGTGTATTTTTATTATTGTACATTATTATTATATGGATAAACAATGTTTTCTAGTGTATGTGTTCTACTTAGAAACCAAATACTGCAAGTCATATTTTAATATATACCAATTTTTGGTTATAAATATACTTGGTATCTGGTGTAAATCTGATGTAAATTCACTAATTTCCCGCTTGTACTACGAGTTTCAGATACCCGTGTATGTAGAGTAGGGATAAACATTATCCAGGTGTTAAGGGACGTACTGGACTTACTTTAACCAGTGATTCCTGACATTATTTGGAATAAAATTTTAGTGCAATTTTCAAAAACAATTTTAATAAAAATTCTTCACATGTCAACACTGGTCACTAAATTGAGTAACCACCTAACCCCTAATATCTAACCTAGCTGTCCAATTCCTACTGATTTTCTATGTTTCCCCATACACACAAGCCCTGCTTATTTATGGGGGTACATCAAATACTTATATTATGTAATAAATAACTGTACTAAATTCAATATTGTGTAATGTAATTTGTATCTTTTTTTACTAATAAAAAAATATAAAAAAAATTTTTGTAGCAAAACAAAAAAAAAACATCAAAAAAGTCACCGGAAACCAAAATTTTATTTACATTTTTTACTCCAAATAATGTCATGAATCACAAGTTAAATTAAATCAAGTATGTCCCTTAACACCCTGTTTATACAAACATACATGATAATATATCGTTCATATAGAGAGAAAATTGTTTTTTTTAATTTTAAATATGGAAATTAAATATGAACTTGTTGGAAGGTTTTTTTTAAACATTGCAACATTTATTATTCAAATATTAAAAAACTTGTATAAAGCAGTCCAATTTGAAAAAATATCAAATTTATAAACTTGACATTAACATGATGGCATTTTGCTCTCACAATTTCAGAGACAATCACAAATTTATCTTTTGAATGAACACCGTTAGTAAACTAGAAAAATTGAAACAAAAGAATTACACATTTCATATACAGAATAAGGAAGTTGAGTGAAAAATATTTTGACTTATAAAAAATATGTTCATGTAGATCAAAAAATATCGATTCTAAATATATAAATATATTTCTATATTATTATTCTTAGAATTAGTTAAACGTTCTTGAAAAAGCATTCAATAGCAATAGACTGTATACGCTCCACGATTGGTCGAAAGAATTCTGACGTCACATGTGTCGTGACTTGTACGTACAACGGATCACCTATGGTGCATCTCTTTCTATTACATGAGAGATGGTCGGTTTAGATGAGAGAGGTGTATAGGCCAAATGTTTATTTGGGTTTGTCAAATATATGTACGTATTTGTTGTTATTATTATATGAAAAGGATTTCTAAAGATACATATTCGTATAGTGCTATATAATAATAAGTTGTTTATTGCATAACTTAGAAGTTTTTATTATTATACATGTCACATAACATGTGATACACTTCAGGCCGCCGGCCGCCCAGAAAAGTCTCACAGTGAACTGAGCTGTAAACCGTTATTTTACTTTTGGTCTTTACTTTTCTGCGCGGTGGTCCTGAATTCGCGCGCTGCACGTCAACAAATAGCGATGGCAATACCGTACAAGTACCGTACCGGGCGGGAAAAGCAAATATTCTAACTTAAAATATTAATTTAACTATGAAATCTTAATCAATTTTCTTTTTTTTTTTAAAACATCAATTCTAATAGACGGTTAACATTGGTAAAAAAATTACTGGAATTCCTTGTTGAAGAATTAAAATTTTTGCCATACAAAATGCTTAAGCGACGTGGTTTTCACAGTTCGAATGACGTCACACCCACACCCCGCCTCTTACCGCTCGGATTCCGCTCGTTTTGGCGGGCTTAATACAATTTAAACTTTGAGAATTAATTTAATTATGAAAACAAACTTTAAAAAAAAAAAAAATACCAGTATTTAAGTTTGAATGCGAACATTGAAAAAAAAAATAAAAAAAATGGAATTAATTAATAAAAATAAAAATTGTTCTGGTAAGTGCCTACTTTATGTATTGTCTGAATTGTTCCCACAATCAGTTTCAATTTTGTAAATGTCACTTAAATTCAAAGAACCGAAGTTACGAAAATCGCTGAAATCGCCCTTGAGGTGATTTCAGCGCCCTTGAGGTGATTTCTCACGAAAACGGCGCTATATAAATTAGCCAAATATTATTACAGGCAAAATCGCAACCGAAGTTAATAATTTTAATTATTATTAATAAGTTTCCTTGTACTATCCAAATATTGGAAAACATTAAAAGAATTTAAAATAAAGTTTTATTGGTCATGTCTGAGTACATTATTCTCATTTTCTTTTTTTACTGGGAGAAAACAAAGAAGACACGAAAATAGCGGGTATATAATCAACTTAATAGGTACGAATCACCTTTTATTTTGTAATGATTTAGATTATCTACCCCAGTGGCATTGAGGTGAATCTAGGAAAGGAGCTGACTCCAACCAATGTAAAGGATACTCCTTCCGTTGAGTGGGAGACTGAAGAAGGCTCGTACTACACCCTTATCATGACTGGTAGGCTGATGAACAAATACAAATTATTTTAGATTATATTCCTTTTTATTATATTTAACTTTACATGAGAGTCCCTCTGTCCGACTCAGTGGAACTATGGCACTCCCAATAGGGAAATGTTGTTGGATTTGAATTGATGAATTTGATTGAACAAAAATGGGAATGGAAAGGAAATTGGTTAAAAGTAACTGTGTAGATGAAAGCAATTAATAAAAATGAATTGAAAAGATAAATAAAAATATAATAAATATGTATTTTTTTTAGAAACACATATTTATCATTTATTTAAATTATTTTATAAATACATACCTAATATGGTGATTAAAGAGAAATTTCATTATATTCTGAATGATGTTCTTCCAGTAGCAGAAACAATTTATCTAATGTGTGTATCTTTCACTCGTATGAGTATCTTTCACTTTTATAAGTATCTTTCACTCGTGTGAATATCATTCACTCATGTGAGTGTCTTTCACTCATATAAGTATCTTTCACTCGTGTAAGTATCTTTCACTCGTGTGAGTATCTTTCACTTGTGTAAGTATCTTTCACTCGTGTGAGTATCTTTCACTCGTGTGAGTATCTTTCACTCGTATGAGAATCTTTCACTTGTGTGATTATCTTTCTCTCGTGTAAGTATTTTTCACTCATGTGAGTATCTTTCACTCGTGTGAGTATCTTTCACTCATGCAGGAATTTTTCACTTGTGTAAGTATCTTCTTCGATTTTCATAATTTTCAGACCCCGATGCACCCAGTCGTGCCAACCCAACCCGCCGTGAGTTCCTTCACTGGATGGTGGTTAACATTCCTGGAAGCGATGTTGACAATGGAGTCACTCTGGTGGAATACGTTGGAAGCGGACCCCCGGAAGGGACTGGACTTCATCGCTACACTTTCTTGGTGTTCAAGCAGGGCCTGGGAAAGATTGAGTTCACAGAACCAAAAGTCAGCAAAACGTAAGACGATTTTAATATTTCATTCCTTCGCTTATTAGTCTTATTACAATTCTTCAGATATTCTTGGATTTTCCAGAACAAAATGGTTTTAGTGAAAATTTTGCAGAAAACGGTTGAAAATAGTTTTTAAGTTATTTTGTGTATAAGGAGATTCATTTTATAAAGAAATATATGAAAGTAAACTCCTACCGGAAAAAAACTAATCTCCTTCAAAGAGTAGTCATTATCTTAATGCCAACCAAAAACTTTCCATTTCGAAAAATGGCACAAACAGTAATATCACACATTATGCCAGTTAGATGGATCATACAAAAACGAATTTACGCTAAGGAATTTTGTATGACAAAATCAGACATAATTGTTAATCTCAAACAGTAATGATTATGATCTTAATTAGGAAGAGTTTGATAATTTATATATAATTTAACACAATATCATGATTGAAAGTAAGTGAATGACGTTGAACATGACATCCGAGATTAATAAAACAAACAAATCAACCCACACACCAAAATAAAATGTCTTTGTTTATAAATATATAAAAAATATTTTATGACTACCGCAGATCTGCAATTTTTCACTATTATAATTCTGATATTTAAATGACAATAATAATTTTCGGTAAAAAATATCATATTACATGTAGGTATTTTTATTTTATCTGTCTGAATTTTTCATACAATCAGTTCCAATTTTGAAAATGATACTTATATTCAAAGCAAATCCGAGTTCCTGGGTCTGATGATCCCAGACGCATAACTAATATTAGTTTGTTTTATAACAAATTTTTCGATGCACACCATAAATAAATGCAGAAAATGTTAACTAAATAAGAATAATTTTTAAAGTGTCATTTTAGCAAAACAAATCGTTTTTATAAGATAATATTATCTATTTTATAACCTTTCAAATATAACTAAGAATTTATCGCTAAAATGTAGACCCATAAAATAAATAATCAACTTTAAAACTTGTACGAGTTATCAAGTATGATGCCGTATCCTGAATATGTACCTATGTTAATGTATGTTACTGGATTTTTGGACAAAAGGTTAATTTTACCACTTTAGACATGGTTTATTTTGAAAAGCCATGTAGAATTTACTATTTAACAATAACCTTTGTAGCCATTATATTTGTTCTATGACCCATATCGGTAGCAACACAACAGAACAGGAATGTTCTTGTTGTAAAATTACAATGTGCTATGCCAACAGGACCATAAATTGCCACTTTGTTAAAGGTTCTATTTAGAACACAGAAGGTTGAATTATTCTATTAGCAGCATAAGATGGCAGTTCAATTCATACCCACATTCAGTAATAACACTGAACGAGCTCAGAGAACAAGCCTACAATGGAATTTATTAATACTTCCGGTCTATTATTACTTAAACAACTTGTTTACACTAACCCTTCATTGGCAGAAGTGTAATTTTGGCCATTTATATTTATTTCTTAAATTATTATTAATTAAAGAAACTTAATATTAAAGACTGAATTCACAAAAATAATAACTGCATATTTTTGTGTAAACTTGCAGCATGAAAATATAAAATATCAAGACAAGTCTTTACAATGCATCTAAGAACATCCAACGTGAATGGGGCTTAACTGTGGGCAGTGTTAACCAATATGTATATGTATTTATAAGTTTCTTGGTGTTAACCCAGAGAATGAAATGGGCAGTTTTTTCCACTTTGTTTGTGTTATGAGTATAAAACTTTATCAAATTATTAATGTATCAGTCAATATTCTCGAGATACTTACTGATTTTTTTTTTACAGGACCAGGGAAGGAAGGCCAGAGTTCCGAACTGCTAAGTTCGCTGAGAAATATTCACTGGGTAACCCCGTAGCTGGAAACTTCTACCAGGCTCAGTATGACGATTATGTTCCAACTGTACACAAGCAATTGGGATTGTAATAAAATGATTTTAAAATTTTTTGCTTTAACTTGTGAAGATCTTTAATAAAATTCCAATTCATTTATGTAAAAAAAATTGTTTTATTTATATTATTATGTAGAAAACTTTGGGTAGGTACTTTTTTAGACATTTCCCATTTTATTGAAGACAATATTAGCGATTCCTAAACGAAAATTTTAATCGGATTGCTAATATTGTCTTCAATAATTAAATATTACAATTTGAGGTTTTACTCAATAAGTTATTAAAAAAAAATAAAAAATAAAATCATATTGTTTGGTTAGAGAGAGGTCTTTATTGATGGGGTCTGATGAAGAGATTGTTCGATGAGATTATTATTACGAATTTAATGCAATAAGCATAGTTTGAGGGTAAAAGGAGATAAAGAGAACACGACAAGGTATGGAATTTCTCCAAATTACATAATAAAAGATTATTTATATTAAAAATAATTATAAAATAACCGAGATGAAAATAATATCCTTAGATATAATACTTAATAGAGGAAGGTACTAGATACCTACCTATAAGAAAGATAAAACTACTACTTGTACATTTAAAAAAATATGTATATTTGAAACCGCACAAGAGCCCCAATGACTCAAAATCGTCTGAAGCCAGTGAGACTATGGCATCCCCAATTGAGGTGTGTTGTGAGGCTGAAGGTAATGGGCAGGGGGAGGAGGTAGGGAAGTACCTGGCTATTCAGATCTGGTCATCTGGTCGTCATTTCAAGCAATGTTTCAATTGATGATCTTACACCAGGGCGATACTAAGAATATATCTTCCACTCTGGAACGTGCCGCAAATATACTATATATTATTTTAGATGAGTAAATTACATTGTTTGTATCATTACAGCATTATTGTGATAAGTCATGTTCATTTTTTGTTTTATTTATGCCATTGCAGTGGGAATTTTTATTATGAAATTTTTTTTAAATTATTTATTTATCTAGATTACAATTATTTTAACAATGGATGTTGCTACGCCCATCTCCCTCGGTGGGATTCCCACATCGAGACTTATTTTCGAGAAAATTTTCGATTTTGGCAACTAAAGGGTTTGCAAATGACAGAATTGCTCATAAAACTATCATGCAGAATTTTATACCGGCATTCGTAATCTGCATCTCGCTGAGAATAGTTTACAAGTTACATAATAATTATAGGTGATTCATCATGAGGAAATATATCTCAATACTGTTGTGCACAGGTATGTAACAATACACATCTTTTAATAGTAAGTAAGCAGTATTTAGTCAATTATATCATTAAAACAGAGTTTCATATCATTTTGCTAGCATTTATACTAAAATCTCGGAAATCTATTATTTTTTTTTCATTTGTTATCAATGTTTTTCCACGATTTTTGACTACTAGACTTGGCACATGCCCGTATTTTGAGAGTGGAATAATATGCTATGGAAACAGTTTTATAATTTGAAATCTTGATAAATAAAACCCATTGAACAGTAAAAATATGTATTAATAATCAGGTACAGACGAGATGGGTCCTTCTATCGGTTCTTACTCTTACGTCAAGACTCTACTTCTGTTTTTAAAATGAAGCTACTATTAAATGATTTTATAAGCCCCCCGACTGTCCCTACACGGCACAACATACATTTATACATACCAAAAACGTTAAGAACGGGTTTTTTCGGAGAATTTGAACAATTCATCAAATTTCAACATTCATTTTCAAGTTCTGTGAAAGATTTTTTCAAGTTCTGTTTTATTTCAGTTTTGTCAAGCAACTAGCCTATAATGATATAATAACAGAACTTGAATAAGACATTCACAGAACTTGCAAATGAACGTTGAAATTAGATGAATTGTTCAAATTCTCCGAAACAACCCGTCCTAAGTGTTCTCATTCAAGTACACTCTTTTGTGTAACTCCATTATTTTGAAAAATAATCTCAAGAGCGATGTGTTAGGCGTTAGGTATTATCAGCGCCTTGGCAGTTCCGGGCCCGGAACGGACTGCTCCAATTGCGCCCTCTAGGGCCGGCCTTGAGTTTGGAACACCTGCCTGCATTTACCTCTTACCCACAGTACTCTTACGATACAGCACACAATCGCAAGCAAGCATTTTCTTTAAAATTATATCTTTTTCTTATTTTTTGTTTTTTTTTGTAGTGCTAAGTTTTAGCCTGTTGCCGGAGCTAACTGCCGGTAATGTTTCTCCAATTATAAAAAGGGCCACTCTCAAGGTAAGAAATTTCTTATAATATTAGATAATAATGACAATAATAAATTTGCATATAGAATTTACCCTGTTTTCGGTAGGTAAACCGGTCCCAGCGAGAGCTCGAACGGATGTCATCGACATTTGTCCTCTTCCTTCTTACTCGTTTTGTTTGTAAACGAAAAAGACTGAAGATACTAGAACGATCACGTCACGTATCATCTCTCGCTGGGACTAATATACCTGCTTAATACATTTTTAATACTGAACTAATACTGAACTTAATACTGAACTCATAGAATCACAGTAGGAGTGACATTGAGAAGAAATGTATCAAGCTGTATTTGTTTTGCGCAAAGTTTAATTTTTCCTAGTATCATACATACATAGGATCCATCACATTAATATTTAGCTTCAGAATTACAGTAGGAGCAGTATACATCATGATATACCTAGTGTAATTGTTAATGGATATGGGGTTTTGATGCAATTATGAGTAAATTATACACTACATCTAAAAATATTTGCACAGGAAATAATACGACTCTCATTGTGCTTTTGGAGGCCATCTTGTAATTTAGAAATCATCACACAAAATAGAATCGCAATAAAATAATTTTTTTAATGACTAACACTATTTATGAATGAATTACAATGTAATAAATTATTAAATTGGAGTAATTATTTGAAAGCACAAATCATTTATTTGATTTAATTGTGTAATAACATCGACATAACAATCAATAATCGTCGTGGGAATAACCCAAACTCATGTTATGTATTATTATTTATTGAATAAACAAATTAAAATGTATGAACAGGAGAAACCACCAATGATGTGCAGTTTTTTCATAACCTATAATTTAGAATAACCTGACAATAACTGTAAACAACCTACTTCCTACCATGATTTATTATAAGCGGAAAAATTGTTTGTGCAATTATAGAGGTCTTAACTAGCAGAGGATTTAACTAACAAACCCTAATTAAGAAAACACTTAGAAATATTATAGATGCCATAGTTAAAATATTAGAGAATTCTTGCTTTAAGAGCGTTGTTTTCGCGGATGAAATTTCGACTCCCGCAAAAATAATTATTGTCCTGTGTCCCTCTCTAACGGAGCGTGCAGCGGGGAACGGAGAGAGAGTACCTGGTTTTTAGTACGGCTGACGTTGCAAGCGATCAAAAAAAGTTAGATAATATGAGATTAAATAAAAAAGAAATTAAGTTCAATGCTTGAATATTTGCACGAAGTCGGTGAAATGTCCCTTTCGTTTAGTTCATTCCATTAGCAGACACAGACATACAAGGGCTTCCGACCTATTCTTTAATAGTATTGGTATATGCGCATGTACACGTTAGGCACTGACAATATCACGTATTGAAGGCCAGTAAAAGAGAAATGCTTTTTTTCTTTTGTGCGTGAATATATTTGCATCAAAACGGGGAATCACCCTTTTGTTTAGTTCATTTAAATTAGCAGATACGTGTATTATTGTAGGAGATACGGAAATTGTACACGTGCATTGTACATGTGGCCACAGACGAAATTATAATAATAGTAATAATAGGTGTATAAGTTTATAAATTAGATAAGTACATAGAATTAACAGCAGTAAATAATATATGAACAGTAAGTAATATAATTGTAGAGAATAGAAATATACACTTACTTAAAATTTGTGTAAGTGCACCGGTAAAGGCCTTACCGTTACTGTTGACATAATCTTTTATTTTTTAATTTTTACATTACCTTTGAAATTTTTTTGTGAATCACATTTTTTTTTTTATTTTATCTGGAAGAAAGTTATAAAGTCGTGTCGCTGTGTATATAATTCCGAACACGCACTGACTTTATCACTGGGATTTTGGTCGAGATTATTTTTAAGTGTTGTGTAAGAAGAATATTATGTGAACAACAAAATTAAGTAATACAACTATAAATAAAAATAACCATAAAAATAGCAGCACAATAACAGCAAGAATAATAGCAACAAGCATATTTTATTAAAAATGTTCAATGAATCGGTATAATTATTTCCGTCCATTCTAGGCAGTGAGGAATACATTTATGGTAGTTAGTCCCAGATTTTTTATACTGAAAAAAATCCTATTTTATAATCTACACAATACATGTGCACAAGGTGAAAAATAAAAAAAAGTCGGACAGGTATTAGTTGTATATTAAGAACAGACTCCAATATTTAATTTAAAATTTAATTTAATAAAATTTGTCAGTCAACCACAAAATTTTCCAAATTTTCTAACTAAAGGCATTACTTATATGTTATATAATGTCGGGTGATACGTCTGACATTTTCTGCGACGATATTTCGGGTTCAATCACATCGGCACTAAAAGAAAAAAAATCAGGCATCAAACCGTGAAAACAAAAGACCGCATATTATACTGTCAAGGTATGATCAATATGTGTAGTGATTATACTTACAAATTCGACAAAATAGTACAAGCAATTATAGGCAAAAATGGATGACGGTTTTTATTCTTAAATTTAATCACTTTTAATTAAAGATCGTCGGTGTAATATTGAATTGTACCAATGTGTAAAAACACTGTCATCAAAACTAAAAGCTGAACGGCAATAAAATGAAACTCTCACTACTAACCAAAAGATGGTATCTTGATGTTATTGTGTACATTCTCGAGAGTTTGTTCTTGTGAAAATAAAATTATTTGCTTACCGTTTGCTCAAAATCCCACAATTCACATCGATGTTAGCATCGAAAAAATCCTCGTTGGCAAATTTAGCCTGACAATCTTTAACATCATTTACGGAACTGAAAACAACAAAAAAACATTACATTTTTACCGTAAAAAATAAATACTTATAATAAATATTGATTTAAATATTGCATTTAATTTTCACCTGTTCCGAGTTCTTTCTGTCTTTTTGACATTGCACTTCCTCTTTTTCCGGTGCATACTGGGTGGCTTACCACGTATCCACTTTCGTCCTAAAACACAAATAACATTTTATAAAAATCAATAACGTAAGTACCCTAATTCGTAACCTAATTATCATTGTTAAAAATGCTCAAATAATGATTACTTACCCATGTTGAATGAAATAAATTATTTGGGGATGCTTCGGTTAAAAACTGTGGAGTTTAAAAATAATATTATTCGTAAACAAAGTAACAAATTCGTCAATTATATGTCCGCGCGGGCTGACTGCGAATGTCACATATACATACACTAGCAATAATAATAAAAAATGAAGGACGATTGACGTAGGTATGTATGCATGTATTTGTTAGGCAGGCGATCTCTCTGGGGCCCCTGCCCCCCAGCCCGTGCTTCACCTACTCTAGCCAGCCCGACTCAAGAAAGTGCGAATGAGACAATAACAAAAAAGCTAGTTAAATATACGTTGAATTTGTGGCCACCAAATTCGGCTTTTGAAGCAAATAAAACTTTTTTCAGTGAAGATTCAAATTTTATTGTATAGTTCATTATATGCCTGAGACGGGATATGTGAGATTTTTTCAAAAAATATCTTCCATTTGGTCACAAAAAATTGCCAAAGATGCCTCGTAAAATCATGTAAAATCGTCATCTTCTGGGGCCTATATTCTATAATTTAAGGCAAAAATCGAAAATCTGATCCATATGCGTACTTTATATATACCATGTCTTTTAACTAAAAAAAAAAAAAAAACAGTTTACTCTAGTATTTTAGCCGTAAATCCAAATTAAAATTTTGTATGAAACAGGCACCGCAGCCGTTCCTCTTAATAAAAAAAAAGTTTAAGGCCTATAAATAATGATTTGAAGTGCAAAATTTTCTACTTACGAGAACCCCTATTAGAATAACAAAAACTATTGAATCTGTACAAAAAAGATTGTTATCATTTAAACTTGGACTAAGTGCCATACTGCAGTCTTACAAGGAACTACTCCAATACTTTAACTTTACGACCCTGGATAAAAGAAGACAATTTGCTGACTTAATATGTCTACACAAAATTATTCATGACTTGTAACAACTCATTGTGTGAGCAATATTCTTATTAAAGTTCCTAATAGACGTAATCTAAGGAGTCAGAATATATTCCATCTAGAATTATTTAAGAACAATATTGCATACTTCAATCTATTGTCTCGAATGTGTCGTCTGTACAATTCTATTGAGTTAAACTACATACATAATTATATATGCAAATAATCTCGCTTATTTTAAAAAGCAAATTAGCAATAGATTGGGAATGTTTGTTTATTTTCTCTATTTGTTTTCTGTTTTTTTTTTTGTTTCTTTTGTTTTTTGGATCATTGATCTGTATGTTTTGTTTTTGATATCTCTTTTTTTGTCTTTGCTCACGTTTTGCTATTTATATTTGTTTGTTAATACATAGTGTATAATGACACTTAAACTGTGCATGATGTAAACATTTTTGAGTGGACTGTTGACATATACGTTTTTTGCAGCGCTTATCTAATGATTTTTTTTCATGTTAAAATAGTCTGTAAATGTTTTTTAAACAATAAATAATTTTTTTTGTATAATGTGGTAGGAGTATATAGATTATGGTCGGAATACACTTTAATATTGTGCCTGAACTTCACAAATTAAAATAAAATGTGCATTTTGGCTATGTCTTTTTGCATAAATCAAAACATAAGGTGCTGCATAAGGAGAGTGTGATTTTGCCAGATTCTGAATGTTGCATGTATGTGCGAGATGGATCACCCTTAATCTCCAAAGAGGATTTAATTTGATCTTTGCAGTTAGTGCCCTGCGTTAGCTCTTGGGGATTTTGATGACCATCAAAAATAATTTCAATTTCTGCAATTTGCAATACAACTGCCAGTTAAATAATGTTCTACTGTCGTCAGAGGTGTAGGACGATTCTGTATTAATGATGAAGATGTCACAGATATTTGTTTTGGATTCGTTATATATTCTCATACAATTTTATTGACAATCTTTATTATGTGTTTTCAGGTAAAATACCCGAACGGTGTAGAAGTTACCGGGGGAAATGAACTGACCCCGGGTAACGTGACTGCCCTCCCCTCTGTTGACTGGGTGCCCGAACCAGATACCTTATACACTCTAACTCTGACCGGTAATATTTCATTGCTTTGTACTGTTTTATTGACCTGTTACAGAGTAATTTCCAAATTTACTAATCTTTTCAAATTTAAATTCTTTTACCCAGATCCCGATGCACTGCCAAACACCCAATACCAGTTTGTGCACTGGTTCGTTGGGAACATTCCTGGTAATACTGTTACCAAGGGCCAGATTATTGCCACTTACCTCGGGAGCAGCCCGCCAGCAGGCACCGGCCTCCACCGTTACATCTTCAGTCTCTACCGACAGCCGGGCTCCATTGATTACAACGAGGAAAAGACACGCTACACGTAATCTATGATTTATTAACTTTCTATGTGAAAACAAAGTATAATAGCAGTGAACATAGGGGGATACCTTTGATTATATAAATGTCTAGATAGAGTGTCGCACTGTTATTCCAACAGAAAGAACAGGCCAGATTTGAAATACTTGTGTGCGTGTCACGCACACAAGTATACGCAACCTATATCGTTGACGTAAGCGCTTAACGTCACTGTAGGCGTATTGAGTGATACCAGCTCCCTAGTATTTCCCAAAAAAGTTGGGAAAAAATATGTTTCGATTTTGCGGGACCTATAATTCGTTTAATTTTGAATTCATTTAAGTAAGATAGTTTTCTACATAAATATAATGAAATAAATGAAAAGAAAATCATTGTTAAAAGAGATTTTTTTTTATTTTATTATTTTTAACAAATAAACAAGAAATACGGAAAATAAGAAAGATACATTCCTAGACGCTGCCAAATGGCCGGCAGGTATCGCTGTGTCTAAATTTAAATTTTTATCATCATCAATTAAAGAAGGTGGCCCAAAACCAGGTAAATCTATACCTACCTAAAAATATATAGGATCATTAGGTATTCTGTAAAATATGCATGAATAAAATTAAAAGTTTACTTGATACTTCACCAAACAAACCTGTCACATTTTTTTGTAATTTTAATAGATAAACACATTTAGAATTCATAACTTTTTTAAATATAGTGTCAATCCGAAGAATTTACAAACACTTAAACACAAAGACAAACTTTCACAATTATAATATTATTATATACAGGGTGTCCGGAAACTCGTAGTACAAGCGGGAAACTGGTGAATCTACATCACATTTGGAGTCGATTTTGTAGTATATTTTTTTTTTATTTGAGCTTTCGTTATCGAGTAAATCGAGTTTGAAGTTGATTTTTTTTTTTTTAATTTTTTTTTTTTTAATCAAATTCTTATAAATTATTACTGAAGATCAAAGTACCCAACTAATTAAAACTATTTGAAAGTAAAACAAATGAAGAAACTCGGATTTGAAGCATTATTTTGAAATCACCCTTCATTTAACCCGGTGTAATCATAAAATATTTCTGCTCTGCAGGGTTAAAACATCTGTTATTCAACTCTAAACACCAGAAAAAACTTTAACCCTAAAATAGCCGAAAAATATATTTTTTTGGTTTTTTTTTGGTTTTTTTTTTGAAAATGCTCAAATCAAAAAACTTTATGTTTTTTTGGGTTCCCCATGTGGTGTAGATTCTCCAGTTTCCCGCTTGTACTACGAGTTTCCGGACACCGTGTATAGTGTACTTTGGGTAATTATTAAAACCTATTTTAAAATTAACAACGCACTCATGGGAATTATTTTTATTTACTAGATTCTTATATTTCTTAAAGAGATGAATCATTTAAATTTACTGAATTTAAAGTTAATGTTCTTTATAAATAGAACGGCGTCATTTATGCCATGCAATTTTTACCTTATGTGGGTATTTTAATTTGAAGAACAGGCAACCCTGTAAACAATGCGTCAAAATATGGCGTTGTCAAGACTAAATTACACTATTAAAACTGAATTGTTTCTTTAACTAAATGGTTATTATATGGCTTTGAAAAGGTAATTTACCTATGATAGGTAATATTTTTAGTTATTTTCAATCGTCCTTTGTAATTTCTGCACACTGTTATAGCGCAAATCGTCATTTTCAAATGTCATACAACACGTGTTTACCGCACAGCGATAGTTTCACAACTGAGCGGACTGAACGAGCTTATCAGCCAACAGTTGGCCGATATTTTTTTTGGCGTTTCGTCGCTCGAACGCTCAATCTAGACATTTATATAATCAAAGGGGGACACTGACAAGACTGGCAAGAATTTAACAAATTCTCTTTCAATTGATTAAGATCATTTCTGTTAAAACAAAATGGTACACTGACACTTCTCCCTTTGTGACATTTTGTGAAAGAGTATTCTGAAAACATTTGAAACATATAAGATTGGTTTTACATTGTTGTGACAGTCACATTTGACATTGTCACAAATCATCATTTCGTATGCCTATTATAATGTATGACATTTGAACAGTTTCAGTTAATTGCCGATTCTCAGCCCATCGGCAATTAGTAAAACTTCTATACGATTATGTGTGACGGATTAATCAATGGATAATAAAACAACCTAGCTTTAAAATTTACAAACCGCTGACAAGCTGCTAATAGCCAATTAACATTCAAATGTTAAAAAAACCTTTTTAAAGATTAAAAAAAAAAATGTGGCATCAGTATCACTAAAATAGTATTAAGTTGTTTTTTTGTAAAACTGGAACTAGATCATAAGATTAATTGAGGTTTTTTTTCAGGGTTGTTGAAGGTAGAAGGCAGTTCCCGCTGAGTTTTGCATCCAAATACAACCTGGCTTTGGCAGCTGGAAACTATTTTGAGGCTCAATTTGATGGCAGCATTCATTTCCCCCCCACTTAACAATTCAACATATTATACCTTGATCTTTTCCATCCTAGAACTTAGCTTGGTTTGGAGGGATAAATACAATATAAATACATATATGTACATAAAGTTAATATTATATTCTGTGATATTCAATATTGTTCTTCCATTTCTATTATATCAACTTGTTTTTCCTTGGGCGACAATGAATTACTACAATTTTCCAGTTTAGCGTCCTGCCCATTTGATAATAAATAAAAAATATTTGTCACAATTAAGTTATAATATGTTTCGTAAACCAAACGATTGATTTGTAACATAAATTAGGTACATTTATTATTTACTTAGCGATTCTGTTAATAAAAATCAATAATACACCATCTTCTAACTATGCATTACATTGTTTTTATTTTTAAAACAGGCATTTTGAAAATTAATTAATCTGTACTTTTATTAAGTTTTGCTAATTTTCTAATAGCCTTGCTTGTTGCTTGATAGCTGTTTCGGCCTCATAAGAGAAAAAGTTTATTCCACCACAAAAAAACATTTTTGGCTATAAAAATTTATTCTGGAAAATCGCTAATATTTGCTGAATGGCAGTAGCCCCATCTTCATTGAAAGTGTTCAAATTGCAAGGTGTTCTCTATGCTCTATATAAAAGACTGCTAAACACAAAATAAAGCGACTTTTTTTTTTTTTTTTTTTTTTTATATTTACTCCACACAGGAGGCCCTGAAGAAAATAATTTCCCTCGGGGCCTTTGTCATCTTTGGGGATGCTGTGTGGAGGGTCTTTTTTTGGAGAGGAAGGAGTGAACATGGGTCTTGAAGAGTCCCATGTTGTAGGAGGGAGGAAACACAGAGGCCGGCGGTTCGTTCCACAGCCGAGCTGTTGAACTTAAGAACGAATCGTAGAAGCGACCCGTTCTCATGTGACAAGTGTCAACTGTGTACAAATGTTGGGCGCGCGTTTGGCGTGTATCCCGACTACGCACCGGTGCCGAAGGGATCAATGATGCTAGTTCCTCAGAGCATCTTCCATTGTAATACCGATAGAACAAGGACAGCATACCTACCTGACGCCTGTGCTCTAAAGATTGCAGTCCGTTTGTTAAGATTGGGGAATCTATCAAACGGACCGTCCGTTTCTGCACAGAGTCAAGGGTTTTTTTCAGGTATTTTGGGGCTCCAGACCAGAGATGGCTGCCAAATTCGACAGTAGGGCGCACTTGCGATTTGTACAGGGTGAGCAGTTGTGTACTATTAAAGTATCTGCGGGCCCTGTACAGTACGCCCAGCTTCTGAGAGGCCAACTTTACTCTGGCTTCGATGGAGCCCCCGTACCTGAGCTGGTCACTTATAGTTACACCAAGCATATCAATGGAAGGCCTGTTCGGAAGATTGCTTCCGTTGAAGGAGACTAGATTATCATTTGGATCCCTTTTAGACGTAATCAGACAGGATTGGGTCTTTGAAACATTAAATTCGACGAGATTATTTTTACCCCAGGAGGAAATACTCTCGAGATAACCGTCCATTCTCTGCTTCAAAGCCCTCCGAGCCGTTGGAGTTTGTGTGCCCTTTGGGGGCTTGTCAAACAAAAAGCTATCATGAACTGTACTGTCATCCGCGTAACAATGAATCGGTGCACATGTCAAAAGGTCATTGATGTGCAACAAAAACAAAGTCGGAGACAGAACCGATCCCTGTGGGACGCCAGCATTTATGGAGTACGAGTAAGAGGTGAAACCGTCAGCAACCGCCTGAATCGACCTATCCCTTAAAAAGTCAGCAATCCACGTACACAGGGATGCGGGAAGTCCGTAAGAATGCAATTTGTTGACAAGTCCTCGGTGCCAGACCCGGTCAAAGGCCTTGGATATGTCTAGTGCGACCGTTTGGGTCTCACCGTGACGTTCCAGGCACCGCCCCCAAACATGCGTCACATACGCGAGAAGATCACCGCACGAGCGGTTCCGCCGGAATCCGTATTGACGGTCGTTGATAATTTTGTTCTTCTCGAGGTATGTGAGCAGTTTGTCGTTGATCACACGTTCCATCACTTTGGACAGAACTGATGTGATCGCTATGGGGCGGTAGTTGGCCGGGTTGGAGCGGTCACCTTTCTTGGGAATAGGGTGAATTACCGCTTTTTTCCAACCAGAGGGCACAGTGCCACACTTCAGGGACTGAAGTGAAGATACTATTATGTAAAATAAATATTAAACTGTCACTAAATAACTAATAGTTCTGTGATCGGTAGACCCCTCGTCCAAAAAGGTGTATTCTAATTTTCTCTTATTTAATAAATTAAAACCGAAATTTCCTCTCAAGTCATTAAGATTCGTAAGTAGGTACTTAAGGCGATGCCATACGTAGTAATGCAAAATCATGTGTTTTTGGTTTGAAAATTGGGTCGCCTAGAAATGTTTCAGATGCTTTAATTAAATACTGCGAGTAGAATACATCTTAGAAATAATCGAGTATTTTTTAGATAAATCTTTTTATAAGCGCAGAAAAAGATAATGTATAAGGCCTATGAAAACTGCTTTAAAGTTCAAAATCTCCTACTTACGAACCCATTTTCGGTTATGATTTTATTGTATAATGTGGAAAAATAAGTTATAAAATTAAATATTTATGCCTAAACATCCACAAAATAAAATAAATGGCACTTTTTGGCCATGTTTTTTTCTTGCATAAATCAAAACAGGCGGATGGTGTTGAGCGGGAATTTAAACCTTATCGCCATCTACGTAAGGGTTGTTATTGATAGCGGCTCAATTTAAAATATTACACGACGTAGTAAGAATAAACTTTTTTATTTCAAAAAAGGAATTATACAAATTATATCATATCTACATATCTCAATGATTATTCTTTTTTTCAAGCTGGTAGGTAGCAGAGGTAGGTACCTACCATAATATTGAAAACTGTCAAAATTACCCATCTAGTCAAAGTAAAGTTTGCTTGAATAATGGTAGATGTAGCAGATTTTCGAAATTGGAAACAGAATTTTAAAAAAAATGGTTGAGTTAAAACAGGACTTCGCTACACTCAATCAATAAAAACCTCATCAGTGCGGCTTTCAACGCATTCCATTCCATTCTAGGGTCCAGGTAGCCGAAATGAGATTTTTAAGACGAGTGGCAGGGGTTACAAAATGGGGTCAAATAAGAAGCTTGACTATCCGAGATGGGCCGAACATCAAACCCACACCACTCTTCATAAAGAAGTCGCAATTGAGGTGGCTTGGTCATGTACAAAGTCTAAGAATGCCAGTAGATCAAATTCTGCTTAATATTCTGGGTGCTATTCCAGAGGGAAGATGTCCATTTGGCCATCCCAGACAAAGGAAAGACTGAAGGCCTCAGCACGGGCAAGCCACCCAGTGAGGCCAACATTACTGGAAAACTTTGAAATGTAAAAAATATTGTACCAAATAAAATAGTTGGGAGAAACAACTCCAGAAGTTGTGCGAGGAGAGGCTGCTAAAGTAGGGCAGGACAGGAACACCTGGAGGCGCTCAGTCGATGCTATGAGTCTACGGCTCGAATAGGACAAGGAATGAAAGAGGAAGAAGATGTATGTATGTTCGAATATGTAACAACAGACTGTTTTTATAGTGATTTATTTTTGGGGTATTATGCCGTGTTGCGCTACTTCCTTCTTTAGCCAACGTTTCGGAGAGCATTACATTTTAATGAACTGTCAAAGACAAAGGTAACTGAAATCGTGTTTTATTTTATATACATATATATATCAACAGGGCCGGCCCTGAGCCAAAGCTGGCGCGAGTAAATTTTTTTACACCCCTTATCAAAACCAGTAGACGCCTAGGTAGGTGATCCCTATAATCAATAATATTCAGATGATTTATATTTCTGTGTAGTGCCGTTTTTGTGAAAAATAATCTCAAGGGCAATATGTGTTGTACCGTTAGGTGTTCGGTATTACCCTCGCCTTGACAATGCGGCGCCCGGAGCGGACTGCTCCAATTGCGCCCGGATAGGGCCGGCCCTGAATATCAATTTAACCAATGACTATAATAGGGTTCATGTTTTTAGAAATGAATCAGAAAACAAGTGTAATATTGTAAATCCATCAAACATTTTTTGTGTAAGGAATATAAAAAGAAATAACGAACATAACACAATAGGAAATTTTCAAGTGTGATGTTAAATTATTGTAACATTTTCATGTCCTCCCTAGAGAAATTTACTCATAAAAATGTTTTTTAATTAATTAAAAATAATTTTACTCATGAGTATTTTTTTATTACTTATTATTGTAAGTGCATGTACTTTTACATATCACAGAGTGCATATAGAGTATAGTTAAGTGCGTCGCTCTGTACTCCATAAATAATTATTGATAATCCATGTACATAATTATTAATCATCTAGAGATATAATTAATTATCTTTTGTTACATAATAAGCCATTGGCTTAAAAGGGAGAATCAAGTGGCGATTTTAGTAGTGTTTATAGTTTTGGTGAGAGTAGACTACCTACTTTTAAAATGGAGATTATAAATTATAAGGTGCTGTTAATCACAGGTTTGTTATTATTGAATGAATTTAATTTGTAACCCAGTAGATAACTTGGTTCAATAGTGTTTTATTTAATTTATTTATAATGACTATTCAAAATGAATTGATTTTAATTAAAAATATACAGTTTTTTAAATAATGGTTAGAAACAGAAAATAATTTGAAACACCATTAGTTTAGAATCATTTTGCCAGTAAATATAATACATACATTTGAAACACAACTTACTGATAGGATAGATAGGGTGTGATCCATATTCGTTTCTGAGGTTAAAGAATGTTTCAATGAGAGGAAATAAAACTAATACTCAATCATATTTAGAAGTATTTTTTATTAACATTGAAAGAAGGCTTTGAATTTTAAATTATCTAATGTGAAGGATAAATCTGATGCATTTCGACGAGTTTGTTTATCAGGCTTGAATTCACTTAAAAACAGTTCAGTAACTTGGAGCCGATTTCTCTTTTTAGTTAGCATTGTTGCTACAGCACTAAATACACATTCACACAAATACGACGATGGGAATGCCATCAGAAATCGTTGAACAACCGACCATAAGCCAGGGAACAGTTGAGAGATTCGCTTCTGCACCCAAAATTCTTGGTACCATTCTTGAAATTAATTTTGAATTCTTCGTTTGTTGTCAGTTCTACAAGATAGAATTTGTCTGCCGTCGCCCCTCTAGATTTCTTTAACGCCCCCTAATTTTCTTTGAGCCTTCTTCTACCCCCCTGAAAGCCTCCAGCGCCGACAAGGCGGCGTTAACGTCCACTGTCTAAGATCTATCCGCACCGCACCGCAGGATCATCCCAGGGGCGTCGTGAGGCAATCTTTATAGCGAGAATATCGTTCCATCAGCACTGCAGCGTTAAGGGTTTTATTACCGTTTGCGACATCATACTTGTGTGAAAAAGGTTTCTCTGCAGTTGCAGTAATTAAGAATAAGTACAGATCAAAAATAAATTTAGAGGGAGAGACGAGAGTGGCGATTTTGAAACTTCAACCTCGTTTTGATAAACTATGCTCAGAAAAGCAAGCACATCCTTCCCATTAATACCAAAGAAAAAAATTGCTTTTTATCTCTTTTGTTTGCTTGTTTTTTGTTTTTATGTTGTGTTCTTTATTTTCTAATAAAAAATTTAGATACTATTTGGAGTTTTTCTGACAAATTGTTATTAGGTAACGTACCCATACTACGTGACCCGTTCAGGGGGGGGGGGGGGGGTTCAAAATACTAGATTTTTAGTCACTGTACTTTAAATTTGTACTTTCACATAAAATGTATTTTTTTGCTTCTTGCATAAAATGTTATATTTAAATGCATATTTATTCTATAATAATATGTTGTTTTGTTGACCTTTAAATAAAATATTTTCTCTGGACCTCTTATGCATTTTCAATTGACTTTTAATTTTTTTTAAATGAAAATATGATATTAAACAAACACCTGTTTTTAGAATATATTTTTTTTATATAGTTCTGAGTTTAGCCATTCTTCCGGAAGCCATATCCTCCATTGCCGATAGTTTTGAAGAGTTCGAGGTAGTTCCAGATGTGATTCCTGTCGCCCCCGAAGAGGCACTAAAGGTAAAACTTAACTTTTTTGTAAACTTTCAGAAATATGGCAGATAGGGAGTGAGTGGTATATCCATGGATAATTGCACTCACCATTCTGTCCTGCTGATACAAATAACATTTATTACTATGCATACAAAATTATATCCCAAAGTATTCTACATCTCTGTAGTACATCTCTGAACTATGCTTCCCGGAAAACACTGGTCTGAGGCAGTCAACGCTTAGATCAGCAACATCAGCAGCTGTAGGCAGACTGATAGAACCTAAGCGCAAGCCAAATACTAAGTTTGGTGATCGCGCTTTCGGAGTATCTGGGCCGAAGGCTTGGAATAAACTCCCTCCGGAACTAAGATCCATAACAAGTCCAACAGAATTCAGGCCTAAACTAAAAACTTACCTTTTTAAGCTGTCGTACCCTTAAATTAAATATACCAATCCTAAGAGAAAGTCCAGTTATATTCAATTTTTCAATTAATTCCTAAATCCTGTATCTAAATTTCGCCAATAAACAATTAGATAGTGTTAATTAAGTGTTAATCTCAAGTGACCTACCAGGTAAGTATTGTACTGTATATTTTCTCCATAAATAGTTAAGTAATAACATAGATCACTGTAGAAATGTATTATAAGTTTGTACAGCGCCCTTGAGGTGTTTTTGCACAAAAACGGCGCTATACAAGTTTAGTCATCCAAGTATTATTATTATTCCTCAATTCTTTTTTCATACAACTGTCAAATCATATTTTACGGATAGTTCCACAATGTGTCTTCCTTTTTCCCATCAGGGCGGGAGATTGTCACCATGGGGGAATTGGAGTCTCATCATCCTCTTCACATTTCCTGCATCTATTGGTATTTTCCACTTCCAACAACTGCATGTGTCTCCTGAGATGGCAGTGTTCCGTTAGTAATCCTACCAATTCCCTCAGTGAGTTTCTGTCCATATTGAGTAGTTGCCTGAGGGCAGGGCGATAGCTTCAAATATTAAGATATTAAGTAGAAGATAGATAATTATCATTATTTTTTTATTTTTGTTATTTAGGTTGTCTATTCTGGTGGCATAGTGGTCAATGAGGGTGAAGAACTGACCCCAACCAATGTGAGGAACACCCCCACAGTGGATTGGGTGGCAGAGCAAGACTCCTACTACACCCTCTCGATGTTAGGTAGGTTCTACGTTAACTAAGTTCGAGAAGACAATTCTGCAAAAAAAAAAAAGGCAAATGTGAGGTTAGGTTCGACTACGTCTCAGCTGTATTCCGGAACTGGGGCTGATTGGGCTGAAATTTTGGATCCTACAAGTTTGACCCTTTGCCCTTAAGATGATTTTTTCCTTAACACAGGAATATTAAAAATCATCCAACTATTATAATTGACATTCTGAGGATGATTATGCAAAAAAAAGGAAAAATAATTATGAAAACTTAAAAAATACAGTGTACAATGCGAATGAATTTAACAATGCTGATAAAACACAAAACATAAGTGAATATTTAGTATTCAAACAAATCATAAATGAATACATTATACAGGGTGTTAAGGGATGTACTTGACTTACTTTATCCAGTGATTCCTGACATTATTTGGAGTAAGAAATGTAAATGAAATTTTAGTCTCGGTGAAATTTTTAATGTTTTTTTTAACAAAAAACATAGAAAATCAGTAGGAATCAGAGAGCTAGGGTCGATATGAGAGGTTGGGCGGTTACTCGGCCGAGTGACCAGTAACAACATGAAATGAAAGACATATCCACTCAGCAGTTTAAACTGCTCGGTTACCTGTTTCAATCATTTTTTCAGATCCTGATGCGCCAAGCCGTGCCAACCCAACTAACCGTGAGATTTTGCACTGGCTAGTCGGCAACGTTCCTGGAAACGATGTTGACAGCGGAGATCTGCTAGCCGGATATATTGGAAGTGCGCCCCCTGAAGCAAGCGGACTCCATCGCTACGTGATCCTCCTGTACAAACAGGATCAGGGCAAACTTGAGTTCACAGAGCCAATCATAAGCAATACGTAAGAATAGTGAATACTTCATACTTTATTTTTAATAATAAACTAATGTTTAAAAGCATAATAAAAACCAGGTCCTCAACAAATAAAACACTGAACATTCCGATAACACACACCACACACGGACAAAGACACTTTCAATACTACGCAACCAAACTTTTTAACAGTATGCCCATTACTTTGAAACAATAATTGACTACAAACACATCTACAAACTTTCTCAAAAAACATATCGTAGCCTGGATAAAAAATCAAGATATTCACTTTATTCAAAAGATTATAATTCCAAACAAAACATAACCAAAATTAAATATTATACACGTTCTTCAAGAATTATCCAAAAATACATACACTCACATATAAAAGTGTGTTTTCATGTTTCAATATATGTCTGTGAAAAAAAAAAAATAATAATAACTTTCTACCACAACACATAAATACCTGTCACCCTTAATCACAAACACGTTAACACCTCAGCACAGTTTCTCCTAGTGAGGTGTTCACGTAACATACAATATCACCCACACACAGTTTTACCCATATCAACCTATGCTCTTTATTTTTTATACCTTTTTTCTGTACTTTTTTCTCTGTACTGCAATATAAACCACTGTAATCATTTGTAAAACGTGTATTCAAGAATAGACATAAATAAATAAAATAAATAAAGCAAAGTTTTTTATGCAAAGGATAACACATTATTTTTAAGAAATAATTATTAGCCTGAAACACCCATAAAAATCTTCCGTGATAAAATACATGCCGCTGACGGGAATTGAACCCGCAGGTTGATTGATTGTTGATTATTGATTCATCTGATTGCCGGTCAGGTGCTCTAATAATTGTGCTCCTTTATACTTTCATATACACACGGATAAGAGACATGTTAAAGGAGCTGAATATTTTGACGGTGAAGCAAACTGTGTATTTGAATGTACTTATTTTTATACATAAAATTAACTTAGGGATGATGTCTAAGGAACTGAAAAGAAAAATAAATTACAATAACGAGATACACGGACACGGGACGAGAAATTCTAAGCAAATTAGATTGCCAACAAGAAAAAAAACAAGCACCCAAAAATCTCTGATGTACCAGGCCGTTAAACTCTATAACAAAATCCCGAAGGAAATTGCTGTGATAGAAAATATTAATAAGTTCAAGTTTAATAAGTTTGAATTAAGAAAATATGTCTATCTCAATTATTAATGTTTCTTTTCTTGTGACTTTATTGAAATATTTAAAGAAAGATTATGTTTGCCAAACAATGTACATGTTTATATGTTTATAAAACTATTAGCACACACGAAGATGTGAGCTAACTTAAGATTAATAAATAAATAAATAAAATAAATTAGGGATGGGCCATTACCATTCAACCAATATTAATAATTATTCAGTACAAATTTCTGCAGCAGAAAGCACTTTAGTGAAAAAAAAACTATTGTACGATAACTCTTTCAGATTCCTGTCTCTTAACAAGCGATGCTGTAGCATATTAGTAGAACTAAATATTTTATTTAATATGCTTTTATGAAAAATAATATGGTGTTCTACAAACTAACCATTGTCATGATATTAAATTTTTTAATTAAATACAAGTAATTTTGTATTATGTTTATTAAATTAAGAATAATGGTAGAACCTGCAGACAACCTGTCATATGGTAGCTTTGCATGACCACTCATTTGTTGTTGTTAAAATTATTGTAGTAGATAAGTAATAAAGAACCTTGGAAAGGCTCTTTATAAAGTATCTGAAAAGTAATTTCATTTCTGAAGGGAAATTTTAAGACTGATGGAAAGATTCTAACTAAAATCTTTCTACTCTGGAAAATAGCAAAAATCTGTAGAAAAGTCATGACACACGACACACCTCCAAAAAATGTTTAAGAAGTTACAAAATTTCTATAAAACTAAGATATATATGACTTTATTAACTTCGTTGAGTTTGATGAATCTTTCAAAAGTGATTATTCATGTAAACAAATAAATAATTAATCACAGTAAAGATAATCTAAATTGATATGAATTGAATAATTATTTATGACCCAATATCAAGATTGAAATAAAATTAGTTTATGTTTATGACGTGCATATATGTGCAATAATTATAATCTATTTAAATAATCAGAAAATTAAAATCCATAATCGATACTATCAATAATCATGCTGTACCTAATAATAATAAACTATGACTAATTTATATTGCACCATTTTTGTGAACATCTCTATTATTCATGAATTAAATATGTAGTCTCTTTGCACGCACTTAGCCATACAAAAACAGTATGATGAAAATATCATTGGGCTAAAAAAAACTCCTTATGTGAATGAGGCACTGTGTATCATGTGTTAAGTTATGAAAATAAATTTTAGGCTTTTGTTAAAATAAAACTTCGCCGAGGTAATGTTGAATCAGTCAATATACTTTAAGTTATGAGTTCAATCCTCTGCTGGCTAAGTCCTCATCATTGCACAAGCAACACTTTCCGCTTTTATGAGAGTAGTAAGAATCGAAATATGTTTTTAATTACATACATATTCATAAACTAAAAAATGTTTCCATTCTTTCAAATAAAATATTAAATGCATGTTTTTTTACAGAACTGGTGAAGGAAGGGCTCAATTTCGAATTGCCAAGTTTGCTGAGAAGTACTCCTTGGGGAACCCCATCGCTGGAAACTTTTTCCAGGCCCAGAATGAAAATAATTTTTAAAATAAAAAAAAATATCTATGCTTCTTTTTCTTTTTGTAAAGTTCTAATAAAATTCAATCGATATAATGTGATCTTTGCTTAACTACGTTTTTTTTTTTTAATTGGTAGTACATTTTTTTCTAAGGATTATCTGTGCTGTGGTATGGCCAGAAATTTAAGCAGATTACGGGCCTAACAGCCTTAGGCCATTCTTCTACAGGAATAAGCAAGTATCCGATACTCATGTCGCACACAGTCATACACATCACTATTTAATTAATGAGACTCGCATGACCACCTATTGTTGAATTCTCGATATGTCAAAACCACAATGCTTTATAACCTCACTCACAACCAAACAGTTGCTGTACCTGTGATCCTTTGGTGACTGCTTTGTTTCTAGCATTGATATAAAGTTAGAAATATTGAACGTCTACACCTTTCCATTCTTCAATTTAGAAAATAGTAAAAAATTTATCAAAAAAATATGTTGCAGTGATTTATTATTGTGATGTTCTGCAGACTAAATTGAATGAGTAATTTATAACAAACATTAATTATATAGCGAATCTGTTTATACCGACTTTTATATATTTTTTTATATGCGAATACCGCACAAGAGTCCCATCTGCTCCCAACCATTTGGATCCAGTGAGACTATGTCATCCCCAATTGAGGTATGTTGTGTGACTGACAGTAGTTCGGAGGGAAAGGAGATGTGGAGGAGAAAGGAAGGTGGAGGCGTACCTGGATATTGAGATCTGGTCACCAAACACGGCTAAAGCCAATTCAAGCAATGTTTCAATTCTGAATGGTGGTCTTACACCAGGACGATACTGGGACTAACTTTCACTCGATATTTACATAAATACATCATCTCCTTAGTACATATGACAGTGCGGTTATTTTAATATATTTAGAAATTGTATTTCTTAGTTTAAGTAATGTAGGTATACATCTAGCTTTATGTATACAAAGAGGACATTAAAATATTGAAAATACATAAAAATACACAACAAACTAAAATACGGGTATTATTATTGATAAGATATATTTAAAATAAATGCCACTCTATAATTACACGAGATTACTTATTGAAAAGTAGATTTGTTGATAATTTTCATAGAAAAAAAAAAGATAATTTAAATTAAGTGGCTGATTATTCTGTTTCACAAATTGCATATAATGATTATTTATGTATTGAGAAAAAGAAATTAAAACTAAGATAAAGATATATAAACACAAATGATATTCGTTGAGTCTTAGTTAGGCTGTGTAATACAAATACTCTGCTATATACAAATAATCTATTCTAATCCTTCAGGTTGTTGGCTTTTGGGAAAATGCGTGTGTTTTTATATTATCAGTAATTTTAGTTACAAAAATAAGTAAAATAAGGCATAAATTTTTTTTTTATGTTCGTATGCAATATTTTAATATGTTGAAAATTATATATTTAAATATATTTTATCACCTTTCAAAAGCAGTTTTTAGTTTGCAGATATGTTAAAAAAATATTGCATATATTTTATTTTCTTGTAAAATTTAACATTTTATATCGAGTGTACATCTATTCTAAAATTACTATAAAAATATTCTATTACCTACATACTAATATTTGGACTTGAGACATAACCCACGAAAAACTGCAAGACTTTTGGCTTCCTTAATGTAACGGACGTTGTTGGCCACATTTTTTCATTTTTTCAAAAATATGTTTTCATTTATAAAATGTGCCAACTCCACGCCACTGGCAAATTCCTCACTCCCCGCCACTGCTCATTTGTATCCCGTTTCGGCCAAAATTGCCCGAAAACTCTGACCCCGAAAAGCATCGATACCGTATTGCGCACGTACCCCGGCCGAGCGGTACGATGTTCAGTTTTTTTTGTATACAAATTTTACTAACTAAATTATTTATTTTTATTTTTTTATAGTGAATACCTCACAAGAGTCCCAACTGCTCCCGTCTGGAGCCAGTGAGACTATGGCATCCCCAATTGGGGGATGTTGTGAGGCTGAAGGTAAGTGGGGAAGGGAAAGAGGAAGGTGGGGAAGTACCTGGCTATTCAGATCTAGTCACTAAACACGGCTAAAGCCATTTGGAGCAACGTTTCAATTCTGAATGGTGGTCTTACACCAGGGCGATACTGGTAGTATCTTCCACTCTGGAACGTGCCGCAAATATACTATATATTATTTTAATTAATTAATTGTGAAATAACACAAATCAATCAAATAAAATTTACTAACTAAATTATAATTTACAAAATGTAAAGGAGCATTCCCATCGGTTGAAGACACGGTTTGGACCCGACGCACAAATCTACAGTTTTGTGCGGACTCCTGTCCAGTACACTTAACATTGCATTATTGCAAAGCAGAAATACTGCGATCTTATGTCAAAATATGGCAGAGGCCTGAGAAGTTATATTCTCAACATGGGGCTCGCAATCTGCCAATAAAATAAGTCACATATTCATATACATATAAAACTTTTATTAAATAATGAATTTCAAGTCGTAATCAAGTGTTATATATACCTACTTATTAATACACTACTAGAAATGTGTTAATTAATTAGTTAATGCGACATCTGTTGGTTGTGAACATAAAAGGTTTTCAAGGATGGACATTTGAAAAAAAAACTTAAGTGAATTATTTTCAAGTGATAGTAGACAATTTCTGTAGTTTTTAAAGCTACCATAGACGAGAAGCTTATTTTTTAACAAAGTAAGTGGCAATGTTTTTAAGGCATCCGTTACTGAGCTTCCGTATTCACATTGTCATACAAATCAAAACCTATCTAAATATTTGTTAGATACCAAGTATAACGAATCATACCTAGTTCTGAGTGATGAGAAACTGGCATGATGATTTTATTCATACTTTCTAAGGCATCCAGTATTATTTTCAAATGGCGGTATTCTATCTAATCCTGAACTTGTTATTTGTGTAGGCATAAGGTGAACAGCCGTTTAAGCATCTGCAAAGTGACACGGTAGGGTGGCAAAGTTATGATAGCTTTATTAGCTACTGAAGAGAAATCGTCTCTAAGATCTATCCAAAAGCTATTCAGTGGCACACATTCACGTCTTTATCCTTATCAGAACCTCTACCGAATATGTCAGCAAGATAAGCTAATCTAGTAAACCATTTGCAACAGCTCTATATGACTCACGAAAGTGTAAATGGTTTTCTTGTTCTTATCAGATAATAATATTTATGTTTAGTCTGTTTATTTATTTCAAAAAGTGTTGTGATCCTAGGAAATTATCGCGTAACCCTGGCGACCACTCTGCAGAACCCACCTGGAAAACTGCTGATTTACAATAAAGTTTGAACAACCATAATATGAATTGGATAAATACAGAGCAAGTAGAGGCGTTCTGAGATTTGAGGTTTTTTATTGCTATGCTAGTTGTTTTCATTTAACTGTCAATATACATAGATAACTGAAATCGAATTGTGTTATTTATATATCGATTTAACCAAACACTATAACAGGGTTCATGTTTTTGGAAATAAATGAAAAAAAAAGGTTTAATATTGCTTTACAATTTAGTTGGAAAGTGGGCAAGCTAACGCCATCAACTTAACCACCAGTTTTAAAATTAAAAATGTCAAAATTAAGGCTGACCAAGTGCTAATAGATATTTTTAAAAAATGTGAGGAATTGAATAAAAATAAATAATGAAACAGAAAGTTTTAATGTGATGATGGTACAGTTACAAGGTAAAAACAATTTAGTATTAAAAAAATACACATTACATATATCATTTTCATATCCCCAGTAGAAAAAATTACTCACACAAACATTTTTTTTAATTAATTAAAATACATAAATGTAAGAGGCTCATAATTTTTAAAAATTTTACTTTATAAGTCAAGTGCAATCACAAAGTAGGTACCTATTTTACTTCATAAGGCAAGTGCATTCACAAAGTAGGTACCTATTTTACTTCATAAGGCAAGTGCATTCACAAAGTAGGTACCTATTTTACTTCATAAGGCAAGTGCATTCACAAAGTAGGTACCTATTTTACTTCATAAGGCAAGTGCATTCACAAAGTAGGTACCTATTTTACTTCATAAGGCAAGTGCATTCACAAAGTAGGTACCTATTTGAGATTAAAAATACATAGCTTGAAAAACTTAAGTTTGTAGGCGGCCAAAAGGGGGCCTAACTAATAAGAATTTTTTTTTTTTTAAATCAACCTTTTTTCTAAATCTAAAATATTTTGTGACGATGCCCTAGACTGCAAAGTTGAGTGTGTCACTGTGTACTCTACAACCTGCATTTATAATTTATAATCCATCTACATAATTAATCATATAGATTATAATATATCTGCGTTGTCTGCCAATGATTAAATATTAATTTGTTACATAATAAGTCATTGGCTAAAAAGGGAGAGACAAACAGTAATTTTAGTAGTGTTTATAGTTTTGGTGAAAGCAGACTACCTACTTTAAAAATGGAAATTTTATATTTTAAGGTGCTGTTAATCACAGGTTTGTTAAAAAACTCAGTTTATAAACAACTTCAATAGTTTTTATTTATTATTATATTCAAAATGAAAGATTTTGAATTGGAAAAAAGGTTTTTATATAATATACAGTTTGTGAAATAATGGCGTTTCAAATTAGTTGCTGTTTCTAATAGGTAGTTTAAAATCAATTGGCGAGCAAATATAATATTAAGTAAGACAATATAAAAAAAATATTGTGAACACATAAAAAAATTCTATATATAAAATTCTAAATATTAGAAATACTTGATTTTAATTTGTACTTTCACTTAAAAAATGATTTTTTCAGTCCTTGCATAAAATGTTATATTTAACGTGCATATTTCATATTTATATTGATATTTTGTTGTACTTTATATAACATATCAGTAACATATTCTTACAGTTTTATGTTTGTAGTAATCCATAATGGGCCTCCTAGATGCATTTTCAATTGATTTATGAAATATTTTTTGTAACTGAGAATATGAAAAGGATTTTATTTTGAATAATTAAATAATAATAAATAAATTAAACAAAAACCTGTTTTTAGCATATATTTTTTTTTATAGTTCTGAGTTTATCTAGAGAAGCCACGTCATCCATTGCCGATAGTTTTGAAGAGTTTGAGATAGTTCCAGATGTGATTCCTGTCGCCCCCGAAGAGGCACTAAAGGTAAAACTGATTATGTATTTCAGTCTTTGTAAAATTTCAGAAATATGGCAGATAGGCTATTGACATCCACTGATCTCTTCTGCTAATTTTTCTGACTTTATGTCCGGGTTAAATCTTCCCCATAGGAAAAACTAAACCCTTCCACACACTTTTCCACAAATAATCATCTAGCAAATCAACATTATGCAAGTGCATTATATAAGCAAAATAAATACAAAACAATACAATACATTTATTATTATGCATACAAAATTGTTTCCCAGAGAATTCCTCAATTCTTTTTATGATAACTGTCAAATCGTAGGGCGTGATGCTTGGAAGACAGAAGAAGCAATACACAACGACAGCAAATTATCAAAAAATATTGATTTTTTGTTACATATTTAGGTTGTCTATCCCGGTGACTTAGTGGTCAACGAGGGAGAGGAATTGACTCCAACCAATGTGAGGAACACCCCCTCAGTGGAGTGGGTGGCCGAGCAGGACTCCTATTACACCCTCTCCCTGTCAGGTAGGTTCTGAACAAATAATAAATTTGGATTATCAAATACAGTAATACCTCCTCGTAAGATTGTCACATAAGAATGAAAGACCTTATAATGTAAAATTAATGATGTGAATCACTCAATGATCTCATCTCTCAATGTTGGGAGCTATTGGTACTATGGCATTGAGGCACTCCCAATTAAGGGGTTTCTCTCTTTCCAAAGCTGGCTAGATGATGTTTAACTTTTTTTATTTAATGACATATATATTATTAAACATAACAAATAATATGTGAATACACACAATATTATATTATAACACGATTACATAATATGTGTTGTGATGTATTATTTATATTGAATAATCTGACATCAATTTAATAAGTACCTATGAAATATATGTTGTTTCTCAATGGAAACAAAAGGTATATCGTCTCGGTCCTAGTCAACAACTGAGCCCTTTTGCAGAAAAACAGAGTTATTTAAATAACGCTGTTTTTGTGCAGATCCATCAAATCACGCGCCACACGTCAAACTTCAAAAATCGTTTCAAAATCTCAACCACAGATGATAGTACAAGGCTTATTTTGACGGCTGGTAGCACACGTTCAGCACAAGTGGCACAAGTTGACCATTACTTAACCGAAATTGACGGTTTATGCAATCCGCGCTTGGCATATTTGTCATTATTTTGGTAATAAAGTTTTATTTCGGCATTTGATAATTTTTGTAACATGTATGAAATTTTTAATTTTATGGATATCTTTGTTATCTTTTACGTGTATAATACTCAAAACTTTGAAAGAATTGATTAAAATACATAAAGCATGTTGTATATTAATTGAAATACCTTATTGCATATTTTATAAGACTTTCAATGTGTACAATCAAATTAAATGTTGAACAGCCCATATTCAGAACTCACTTTTTCAAATAATGCTTTTTTTTCCGTATAAGGGCTCAATTTAAACAACTCGGTTATCTTTTTAAATAATTTTATTCAGATCCTGATGCGCCCAGCCGTGCCAACCCAACCAGCCGCGAGTATCTGCACTGGCTGGTCGGCAACATCCTCGGAAACAATGTTGACAGCGGAGTCCCACTAGCCGGATATATTGGAAGTGCGCCCCCCCTTGCAAGCGGACTCCATCGATACGTGTTCCTTCTGTACAAACAGAATCAGGGCAAACTTGAGTTCACAGAGCCAATCATAAGCAATACGTAAGAATATTACTACATACTTTCATTAGCATTAATTCGATACTAGCGATTTTTCAGAACAAATTTTTACAGCAGAAAAGATTTCAGTGGAAAAAACTTTTGTATGATAACTCTTTCGTAGGCCAAAATGATCTGGTGTGCCAGTTGGCTACAACAAGCGATGTTAAACAATTTAAAATAAATTTAATAATTAAATAATTAGAACATTAATATTTAATTTCATTTCATTGGCGTGAAATTAAATTAAACTAATTTAAAAAATATATTATTTTGTATTATGTTTATTGAATTACAACACCCGCAGCTTTGCGTGACTACTTTTTTATTATTATTGTTAAAATGATGTAATATGTATCTAAGTTTTATAATAAATAAGTAAAACTTTGGAAAGGAAAGTATCTGAATAAGTAATCTCCTTCCTGAAGGGGTAGATTTAAAGATCGGTAAAAAAATAATAGCACAGACCCAGACTTTATTAAAAACTAGCTGATATACACTCGGTGTGCTGGTGGTTATCCTTAGGATATAGACATATACTGTCATGGAATTTTCTGTAGGCCTTTTTAAGATATACAATCCCGTAGTACATTTTTGATGTATCTCATAAGGTTTAGCCACTGTTAGCAATGAAAGCGCCCAAAAAAATTTTTTTTCAACCTTATTTCAAAACATCAACTTTTCTATACTTTCTATAAATATAAGATGTATGTATTATATATATAAACCTCCCGAAAGAAATTCTCTAATTATATTAAAAACTCTACAAAAATCCGTTGCGTAGCTTAGAAGAACTAAACGCACAAACAAACAGACGCAGATAGCGACTTAATTTTACACTATCAAAAGAAGTTACAAAATTCAGAAAACATTCAAAGTTATATTTCTATTTTTGATACTGAAAATACGTAGTAGAATTCTCTTATAATAATATATTGAAACAGTTTTAAACTTATTTTATTTTTACCTGTGAAACACCACATAGCAACGAAGATGGTAAAATCCATATAATTGTAATATAAGCATTGTATACCACCTCCTGTGAACCCCCACCCCCTCCCCCAAATGTTGTGTATGTACACCATAGTTTGTGGAATAATTGGTCAGTCAGTCAAAAGTAAAATAAGTTGAAAAAAAATTATTATAAGCAATAATTTGTCACCTGAAATATCCATACAAATTGAAAATATCTCCCCAGTAAAAATAAATGCCGCCAACGGGAATTGAACCCGCACCTTCTGATGTCCGGTCAGGTGCTCTGGACCACTGAGCTACGTCTGCTTATTTCCAACACGCCAAATAATTCAATATGTACTAGTACTTTAATCAACAATTACTGCTTATTATATTTTTTCACCTGTAAACAAAAAATTGAAAAAGTTTAAAATTGTTTCAACGTATCATCAGAAGGTGCGGGTTCAATGCCCACTATGTATCCATTCCAATTAGATTCCTTCTCTCCTAATCAATCTCCAGAATTTATTTCTATATTTACACATATTACTTGAAATAATAATAAGTAGACTGCCTCCATAGCAATTATGGTCTACGGAATTGCATTTCAGTATCAGGGTGGTGGGTTTAAAAAAGATAAGTTTTTTTCAAAATTCCAACATTTTATTTGCCATAGAAGAATATTTATTTTCCCATACAAACAGTTCAACTTTTTTACCTAAAAACTACCTTAAAATGTTGGAATTACATGTAGAATCACCTCCCGAAATTAGTGCACTTTACTCGCGGACACCCTATATAGACTAATAATTTCCTTAAATTTGATCTATTTAATGGTCATTATTAGAGATTTTTTTCAAAATGACGTAATGAATAATACTGATAAATAATGAATCAATCATAGTAAAAGAGAATCTAAATTAGCATGATTTGAATAATTAATGACACAATATCACGATTGAAATAAAATTTAATTATGTGGACCAAAATAATGAAGTTTAATATTAAATATAGATAATTATAATCTATTTAAATAATCAGAATATTTATTATAATCCTTAATTGAAACATATTATAAGCAAGCAGTTCCTGTTCTCGTAGATATTAAAACTAATAATAATAAACTATGAATAATTTATATTGCACAATTTTTTGTATGGATGTAGGATCTTTGCACACACATAGCCGTATAAAACCAGAAAGGTGAAAATATCATTGGGCTAAAAAAAACTCCCCATGTGAATGAGGCACTGTGCATCATGTGTTAAGTTATAAAATGAAATGTTAGGCTTTTGATAAAAAACGCTTCGCCGAGGTAGTATTGAATTAGTGAGTGGTCCAAAGCATCAGGTTCGCCCCTCGACATTACAGGTTCAATCCTCCGCTGGCTAAGTCCTCATCATTACACAAGCAACATTTTTCACATTTAATGTTGAGAGCAGGGAAAATCTATATAAATAAAAGTGAAAATGTTTGTATGTTCAAAATCTTAAATCTCTGAAAGAACTTCACCGATTGCTTTGAAATTTTGACACAACTTTGCATTCGAATATGCGTGTGTTTTTATATAGATGTCACCTGTGACAGATAAAAACATGCTTTAAAAAAAAAAAACAACGCCATCTGTGTTTTGCCAAAAAAAGCTTTTTTTAAATAGCGCAATCTGTTGGACGTAAAAGCAACACGCGCTACTGTTGCTCTATCTGCTCAGTAGACTGAACCACAGCAATGTGTTGCGGGGTACAGCTAGTATTATATAAATTACATATTCTTAACTTGAGAATGTTTTCATTAATTAAAATAAAATATTAAATAAGTGTTTTTTTGCAGAACTGGTGAAGGAAGAGCTCAGTTCCGAATTGCCAATTTTGCTGAGAAGTACTTCTTGGGGAACCCCATCGCTGGAAACTTTTTCCAGGCCCAGAATGAAAACAATGTTTAAAATATAATATATATGCTAATTTTTATTTTTATAAAGTTCTAATAAAAAGCAATCAGTATATGTAATGTGATATTTGCCTAACTATTTTTTTAAAATGGTAAATACTTTTTGTGTAATGCTCCGTACGCACACTCGTTCTTACTCGACGGTTTTACTTGATATCGAGTAAGTATTACCGTGTGGACGGCTAAACTCTTGGCTCGATGGCTCGCTTCGAGTCAGCTCGAAGTGATTAGGAATTCCCGATATCTTTCGTTCTTACTCACTTTGAGCCGAGCTCTATAGTGTGTACGTTGCGTCGAGTAAGTTAGTAGTTAGGTCCGCAACGTTACAGATAATCTATCGTGAGGTGAAATTGATTGCCTCATTTGGTTGTCATTTTTTCTAATTAACGGTAACCATTTGCAAAATGCGGTGCACTAATCTTCTGGCATTCTTAAATAATTTTGAAAATACAGGTTATAAGCATTATGTAGCTGTAATTTGTGCATCATTTCAACTACTTTAAAACCTACTAACCTTCACCCAGAATCTTTTCTTTATTTTTTATTTAAGTTTATTGGGGAAACAAACAGTTGTGCATATTTTATATAAATAATTACATTTTGTATGTTTGCATGAACCAGTAAAGTTTCCACATAAAATGTATATTTTCTTGCGCTGTAAACTCATTTTATGAGCGAACAATGCGACACTCGCTAAACACAGCCACTGATGTTTCTGCGTTTACCGCCGAGTAAAACCATATGTGTGGACATCGCATCGAGCCTTTGTTCTTACTCGTTCGAGTAAAAACGAATGTGCGTACTAAGCTTAAGGTTTATCTGCCCAGTGGTATGGCCAGATATTAAAGCAGCTTATGGGTCTAACAGCCATAGGCCCTTCTTCTATAGGGATAACCAAGTATGCGATACTCATGTTGCGCACAGCCATACATATCGCTATTCAATTATTGAGACCCGCATTACCACCTATTTTTGAATTTCCGAAACGTCGAAACCACAATGCTTTTATAACCTCACTCACAACCAAACAGTTGCTGAAGCTGTCATCCTTTGTTGGCTGTTTTGTTTCTAGCACTGATATAAAGTTAGAAAATGTCTGACACAAGTGATGCTGTGCTCAACGATGTGAGTGGAAATAACCTCGGCCGGCTGGTCGTAGGAGAGTGACGTCACCGACGAGTCTATAAAATGTCGGCAACATTTGCCTGTGCAGATATATGACGGTATTCGTCAAGATACTTGAATCATTGTGTATTCGATACTTTATTATACCCGTGGAAGGGCCTTATCTGTTTTCGGTTTTTCTGGTGTGCCACTGAACGTCTACGCCTTTCCATTCTTCGAGCTATGCCCATTTTCATTTGGTTACACAAAATAATAAAAAATTTATCATAAAAAAATATTTATTGCAGCAATATATTTTTGAGATGTTCCGTAGATTAACATGAATGAGTGATTTGTAACTTACATTATTCATAACAAATATTATTTATATCTCGATTCTGTTTATGCCAACATCAATATTTACATAAATACATCATCTCCTTAGTACAAATTACAATGTGGTTATTTTAATATATTTTGAAATTGTATTTCTTAGTTTGGTAATTTATACATCTAGCTTTATATATACAAAAAGGGCATTAATATATCATATATACATAAATATATAAACACAAAAAACAAAATAATACACGTATATATTAAGATATATTTAAAATAAATGCCACGCTATAATTACATTTACAAATATGAGATTAGTGCTAAGTAACTTTCAGTATCGAAATCTTATTAAGAAAAAAAGATTTTAAATTTCTTATTTCTAGATGCAAAATAATGGAAAAGGCCACATTGATTTATAATCAAATAAATAATGACATTCTAATTATTGAAATGTAAATTTGTTGATAAATCCCATATGATAATTCAAATACACTGATTTTTTATTATGTAGAGATAAAAAGAAAGTTAACCCAACGAAAACATGGCACAGTTTTAACTCTAATATATAAACACAAATGATAGTAACCGAGACTTACTTAGGCTGTGTAATAAAAATACTGTATTATATACAAAAAATCTTTATTGATTTGATTCTCTAAATCATTGTTTCTCAAACCTGAGGCTCGCAATCTATCAAAAAATAAGTCACGTAAATGAAAAAACCTTTTATTAAATAGTGAATTTCAAGTTGTAATCAAATGTTGCATACACCTACTTCCTGATACATATACGTAATTTATATAAATGTATATATAAAGGTGTGTTAATTAATTGATTAATGCGATGATTGAGTTTGTTTTTCGTTAAAAGGTTTTCTATACGTGGATCGACATTTGAAATGCATATTATATAAGTTAATTATTTTAAGTGATAACAGAAAATTTCTGTGTTTAGTTTTTAAAGCTACCGTAAGCAAGAAGCTCTTTTGAACAAGTGAGAAGTGGCAAATGGGATGAATGTTTTCAAAGCACTCGTTACTAAGCTTTCGTATTCTGATCGTCATGCAAACCAAAACTGTAAATCTTAAGACTAAAATTCAAGTTGTAGCGTTTTGTCAGCCGATATTTCAATTAATTCATTGTGAGTATCATTCTTTTCACGGTATGAATGTAAAACTTTGATGAACGTTAAAATATGTAGTTAGGGAGTCGCAAGGTGTTTTTTGGCTTTTAAGGAGGTTGTGACACTAAAAAGGTTGAGAAACAGTGTTTTAAATAATAATATTAGAAGAAAAACTTTATATGCATTTTTACATATTTTTCTACATTATTAGTGTTATTTAATATAAAATTAAAAACAACCTGCATTAGAAAATCGCACAAGAAAAATAGGATTACACATTATAAACTTCACATGGAAATAAAATTCCCGGACACCATTTAGCAGCAATTTTGTATGAATAAGAAATTTGTTTGCAGTTAATAAAGATATTGACTTTGATAACTCAATGGTTAGAGTAGTTCAAGGGCTTAAAGTCAAACAACATTATCTAAAAAGAAACATACAAACAATTCTAGACCTTAAAAGTCAAATAATTTTATTTACAAAAAAACATACCAATAATAATTCGAGAGCTAAAATTCAAAAAGACATAGGGGGCATTTCACTATCTCTGATTATGTTCTGACTAAGCACTAATCCGCGGATTAGTCATTTTTTCGTTTTCACTATATCTGAATAACGCTAACGCTCGGGTTAAAGTTCGATTTGACTAATCAGTGCTCGAACCTCACGTTAGGCGCTATTCCTCGAATCAAAGATGGCGTCAAAACATTGCGAGTTTGACAGCGGAGAAGTGAGTCGAATTTTGTTGCGAATTATTATGGATACCGAGGTTTTTGATTTACAGAAGAAGGTGAAAGGGCGGCGATGCGAAGGCCGCGAGTTTTAAGAGCTCGAATGAATTTGAATGCTTGTATGATCCATCCTGAATTATTTGATTGTGTTCAAAATAAGAAACAATGTATTAATTCAACACGAATCTATCTAAAATGACCTGATAATCAACATAACATAACCAAAAAAAATGCACACTTTGCGGTGTGCGGACTATGGCGGGAAACTGGATGACGGCGTTGACCACAGATCAATTGGCGTTGACGCTAGCATTCCATAGACATTGCGGCAAAACATGACAGGCGTTGCAGTAGATGGGGTAACTGCAAACATTTTGCGATGTTGCCAGACTATTTCGAGTGTTATCTATCCGGAAGCTCGGCAACAATGGTGAAACGGTCGCCGTTGAATAACGAAGTTATTCTGATCTTTAAAGCCAGCCAACGGCTAGCTAGTCAGATATTTAGCCCGACATAGTGAAATACCCCCATAATGGCATATTTTTTATAGATAACATTGTTTGATTTTGATGTTTTGAGTTAAGCTTGGTTTCGGTAACGTTATAATCATATTTATTAGTGACACAAAACTCTATCTCGTACATACAGTCGTTCAAGAGATACAGTTGGGCATATAAGAATTCCTATATTTATTTGCGGTTATCTCCAAACTATGTTTTTGTAGATAGGCCCCTGTGTTCCTAAACCCCCGAATTATTGGTATGTTTTTATGTAGATAATTTTGTTTGACTTTAAGCCCACGAATTTGCCCAGTAAGGAACGTACAGGAGTAAAAATCCAGATGGATTAAGATTTTATAATACATTTTATTTTTGATAATACAGTAGAACCCCGTTAATTCGAACCCCGATAATTCGAAAAAACGCGTAATTCGAAATTTTCGCAAAAAAAATTTCCGCTGAAAAATTTTTTCATACAAAATTTTTTTTAATTCGAAATTCGTTAATTCGTAATTCGAAATTTATTTTTGTCCGCGCACGAAAATTTGTTCGTGTAATTCGAAAAAATTTGATTTTTGCGAAAATAAATCATAATATTTCGTAAATCTGAATCTAAAAGTCAGCCGTGGCGGTAAAACGCCGAAAAATGTATTTTTACGTGGTTATACATCGTCCTAATTAGTATTATTATTTTGTATATCTGAATCGATTTACACTGGAATGTCATATTTTTTCAAATTTATTTCGAATATCCGAGTTTAAAGGGCCGAGAAAATACATTTTACGCGGATATATGTAGTAGTTTTACGAGTTTACGCCAAATATCTGCATTTAAAGGGTCGGCCGCGACGAAACTCGGCCGCGTAATTTCGATTTACGCGTAAATATATCGTATTTTTACTAACTTTACTTCGAATATCCGCGTTGAAAAAATACGGCGCGACAGAAATCGGCCGAAAATTTTCGATCCATGCCGAAATATGACATATTTTTACGAATTTACTTCAAATATCTGAACTTAAAAGGTCGACCGCGACGAAAAACTGCCGACAAAATTCGTTTTACGCGGAAATATATCGTATTTTTACGAATTCAAATTCAGATATTTGAAATAAAGGGCCGGCCGCGACAGAAAATTACCGCGAAATCTCGATTTACGCGGAAATATATCGTATTTTTACGAATATCTCAATTTAAAGGGTAGGCCGCGACCAAAATCGGCAGCGAAATCTCGATTTACGCGTAAATATATAGCATTTTTATGAATTTATTTCGAATATCTGAATTTGAAGAGCCGGCCGCGACGGAATACGGCCGCGAATCCTCGTTTTACGCGGAAATATATCGTATTTTTACGAATTCAAATTTAGATATTTGAAATAAAGGGCCGGCCGCGACAGAAAATTACCGCGAAATCTCGATTTACGCGGAAATATATCGTATTTTTACGAATATCTCGATTTAAAGGGTAGGCCGCGACCGAAATCGGCAGCGAAATCTCGATTTACGCGTAAATATATAGCATTTTTACGAATTTATTGCGAATATCTGAATTTACAGGGCGGGCCGCTACGGTAATCGACCGCGAAAATAAAGAAATAATTGGTATTAATACGAATTTACAACTAAAATACCACCCGGATTTGAAGAGGCGGCCGAAAAAATCGATTTTCGGCGTTTTTTTTTTTTTTTTGTTTTTCATAAAATTTCGAATTACGTGGGAATTCGTTAATTCGAAATTTGATTTTTGATGTCCGCTGGATTTCGAATTAACGAGGTTCTACTGTAAATATTGATTCAATATTTAAATAGAAAAATAATCATTAAAAAAGATTCATTTTTGATATTCCCTCCCAGATATCGTTGAATAAGTAGTTTGTAAAATTATTTTATTTTTCTTTGATCAGCACTGATAGACATAACAGATCATTCTTACAAGTTTAGGAACACTTCTCGTCACATTGGCGACACATTTCAGACTAAAGTGTCTTTCACTTCACTCTTTACTTTCTACAACAATTTTATAACATTTCTTTCCGTTTTGAATTCTTTACCAACCAGTTGTGCATTGTCTATTTAAACATATTCCTTGTCGCTAAGGTTCAAGATTTCTATCATCAATAGTATTGGCTCATCCAATTAGTTTTCAACATTAAAAGCAGCTTTCACTAATCTAAACTGAGATATACTAAGGATGGGTTGTTTCACAGAATTTTAACAATTGTCAATACTTTAATAGATGACCATCTCTAATCTGGAACCCCAAAACACTTGAAAAAACAGTTGACTCTGTGCAGAAACAGGCATGCAATCTTAAGAGAACAGGCGTCAGGTAGGATTGCCGTCCTTTTTCTATCGGTATTACAATGGAAGATGCTCCGGGGAGCTAGCGTCATTGATCCCTTTGGCACACGCCAAAGGCGCGCCCAACATTCGTACACGGTTGACAATTGTCACAAGAGAACGGGTCGTTTTTACGATTAGTTCTTGAGTTGCCGACCTATGTGCTTCCTCCCTCCTACAACACTCCTTCCTCTCCTCACAGCATCCCCAAATATGACATGGAGATATGTAAAAAAAAAATATATATTCAAGATCTGTGAGAGTCCTATTCAAGTCCTGTTATTATCCAAGTACTGTGAAGCAACCGGCCCATGATGAAATAATAACAGAACTTGAATAGAACTTTCACGAAATTTGAATTTTAACTTTCATTATTGTTGAAATTCTGTGAAACACGCTTTCTTAGTTTTCTTTAAAAATTCATCCATTGATTTTTGAAATGAAAATATTCAATTACATTTCACCAAAATTGTTGGAATGTGCTTTTGTTCAATGTGAAAAATTAACGAAAATTCAGTCAAAGTTAAAGTCAAAAGATTTTCTACTTTGTGAAGAACTTTTTGTCAACTAATTTATGATTTTCACTAAACAGTCAGTGCGGCCAACCCGCAAAGAACTATTCTAAAGTAATTTTGACATTTAAATGCTTAGTGAAGGTTAATTATTCATGTAAACGGATGGCTTAAATTTAAGAGCATGACTGAGCACAAATCATGCCCAGTTGAAAGCGACATTGCACTGTTGAGCTGTGTTTGAACTTAACGGTTGCTCAGTTGATTGTAAAAGTGGTTTCTAGTGTTACAATAGTCAATATGTTAATGTAAAGTCTAGTCACAATACATATTATAAACTGCAGTGACCTGTGCAGATTTAGACAAGTATAAAGTCAGTGTCAGTGTAAATAAATGTCAAGTCTAGCCACAACACTTATATTTCAGTGTCAAATCACAATACTTAATACTTAGCAGGCTTTGGAGTTCCTGGGAGCGCCTTGCTTGAAGCAACTGGCGACCGAGGGTCAGCACTGATTTCGGTGTTTCTTGAAGCAGCGCTTGTCTGCCTGTCTCGCAAGGATATCGCTCACGTGAGACTTGTGCTGGAAGACGCGGAGCACATTGGAACGCGCTTCTGAAACACCTTCCGCTACTATCTTTGTACGCTGAATGTTTCCCTGCAAGAATTAAATATATGTAATATTGGGAACAGCTCAGGTTGGGAATAGGTCTCACAGAAATCGTTGTCTCCCTTACTACCATGGTGAGAAATATGATCTAAACGGTGTAAGAAAGAGAAAACACCACACTTTATATTCAAATCTAGAAGTTAACCACAGAAGAACTAAAATGTACACCTATATGAAACCAAAGTTTCCGACTGCAACTTTACAAAAAAAAAAGAAAATTCATATTGAGTTAATTTTTTTTAAATATTAAAATATCTGAAACAACAAAAAGTGAGGTGAAAATAATGTTCATAATACATTTGCCTAATAATATTTGTAGGTGTTTATTTTCATCATCAGTAATTTTTGTTAAAAACGTAAGGAGAGCCATTTTAAAAACTATTTCATGTTTGCATTAAAAACTTTAATATTTCAAAAATTATATGCTCAATTCATACAAAAGTGTATTTCGTCACTTTTTAGGTTTCAGATACGTTCAGAAATATTCTATTTATTTGGACTTTTATCACAAACCGGAAATACTTACCTAGACCTTCTGACAAAATAATATGCCAGGGACGTTAAATGAAAACACACTATTGTAATACACCACAATATTAAATTAATAAATAGACAACCGACCGGGTTTCATTTAGCTTGAGCATTCTAAAATTTATTATGTTATTAACCTCTTGTTCGCCAGCATATTATTTACTATTAAAAAATCATTTCTCTCAATATTTCTCTAATATCAATTCTGGGGAAACTCCTTATGGTAGATTATAATATAATATATACTATTTTTATAAATACAGGGTGGGGCAGAAGTAATGACCAGGTTTTGAGGGAGTATTAAAAAAAAACTAATAAGTTTTTTTTATGATCTGTATATAATCCCATTTTTCATTAAGTTTTACCACTTCAGCAAGGTGGCGGCCTTCAAGTTTTGGGCGTCAGGGATATAATTTCTACAGCATTCAGCCTACTAATACATATACTAGTTTATTAAATTATTTGTAGATTAATTCAATAAAGTGGTGTATTAATCCGTGTACTCATCTGCAAGCTGTAACCGTAACAATTACGGTTACAGCTTGCAGATGAGCGTGCAGCTTTACGAAGTGCATTTATAATTTATATTTGTACTTTTTTCATTAAATTTAATAAAATTATCTGATCGCAGAATTATTTCCGATTTAACCTGTTTGTATAAAATCATTAATTCAATGTTAATTGATACCCCTGATTTATTATATGTAATCTCTTTTCATACTCCAAGCAGGTCAGTTACAAGACAGTACCTACCATATTATTGTAGCAATTCTATATCAACGTCCCAATATCACACTTCTATGCGACGGATTCAACAGCTAGGAAACAAATACTACGATGTTGTTCATATATTTAGTACATCAATTTCAATATATAAGCATACCCTATTGAAGTTTTTTTCATCAAGTAGTGGAATATTTTAATAAAGGTATTTAATTTGATTTGACTAACATATAATAATTTTGTCGACTGAAACAGAAAAAAATATTTTGGATTTTTTATGTTTTGTGCCTACATGCTGTATAGATCAAGTTCAGTGATATTTTGACTTTATATTTATTTTTCTGCAATTGTTTTAAATAGTCGTTTCCTGCACTATTTTCATGTATAATTTCGTAAATATTTTTTATATATATGTATGTAAAAGCCTTAATAGGCGTGAAATAAATAAATAATTTAATATATTAATGTCACACTCCCCAGTGTTCGCTCCTTTTGACATAGTCTTCTCGATTTATAAAAAACATACCTTTGAAGTTGCCCAGCTAAAAATTGGGGTTGTACTCTTTTCTTTCAATATGGTTTGCCCATGGATATTTTTTGTTTCTCAAATTTGGTCAGCCGGTTTAAATTTTTTGTAGAGATTAACTGATTTTGAATATTTATAAATGATGTGAATTAATATGAATAATGAGGATATGCTACATACCTTGAGGAGTTCCCGAATTATGTGATGGTCATTTTGTGGTTTATTTTCAACTACTCTAAGAATCTCAGCAGCCTGCTCCAACACTCCTGCTTCTAATTCAGCCTGAAATTACAAATAATAAGACATGAACAGAATGACGTTCGTTATAAATTACGCATATAATACATAGAAGTTTATCTTTATGAAAAAACGCAGCCACGGATTAGGTAAGGATTTTCTAATTTATGATCGATCTGTACAACTGTATACAGTGACAACATCAGCTAGTATTAATACCGTAACGCCTGTCGTGTACACTCGCTCCACGTGCTGGCTGCAAATGGAAGAGCTGCTATGTAGAAGAGAACTATTTATTAGAAGAAGACCTGTTCTACTGTCATAAACAGAAAGGCAGCTAGGAATTTGCAAAAGTCACATTCTGATACAGGAGTCCTTTCATGTTTATCAACCTTTATAATGAAAAGTAAGTCGGAATGTGAATTTTGCAAATTCCTAGCTGCATTTCAGCTTATAACGACAGTGCCAGTGCAACATATTGTGCTTAGGGTTGTGGGGGGAGTTTTCAGCATTGAGCTCTACCCAAATATTATAAACTGTTTCATCTGCTTCTATTATGGATCATGTTCCCAAACCATAGAAAAGACAGAAGAAACATCAAGCACGATTATCATGTCTTATAGTTACCAGATCGTCCATCTGCGCCGTGAGATGGTGAATTTTCCATCCGTTTGCCTTCTGCAGAACGTGTCTTTGGGCAGCTAGTTCCACAACGGACGGTCTTCGTTCTTCGCGGCGCCGGACGTCAGTGGGGCGCGTGAAATGCAGAGCGGTGGCACGCCATCCACACTTCCAACCCGCCCCCAAGAGGGCCCCTGTTCATCAAAATGATTAGTCCACAGACAAAATACATAAAATACTACACATTAGCGTCTATTAAAAATGACATTTATGACTCTAGACGTAGACGAGCTGCATCTCTTCAACTTGTTTACTTTTGTATTGTGTATCCAATATATAAATTAGATCTATGTACTCACGTCTGCGTGGCTTCTCCCTCTCGGGTGGGGTCGGCTGTGGGTGGTGCGGGGGCGCCGGGGGTTCGGCCGGTGGGGAGGGGGGTGAGGGGGCTGCAGGCGCCGGGCCCCCTTCTGAGGGGAACTCACACTCGCCTCCACGGGGGCGCTCGCTTGTCAATCTGCGAGATAATCAATATTCTCACTAAAAAAAATATTATGTATGCCATATTTAATTAGTTTTATTGTAGGACGGGTTGTTTCAGAGAATTTGAACGATTCTTCAAATTTCTAAATTAATTTTCAAGTTCTGTGAAAGATTTTTTCAAGTTCTGTTTTTATTTGAGTTCTGTCAAACAACTAGCCTATTGTGATATAATAACAGAACTTGAATAGAACTTTCACATAACCCAATATGAAACATCAATGAAACAACCATTCTTAGATTAACTTATTGAAGGCTAAGCTTCATTGTCATATTACATAGTTACTAAAAATAATATCAATAACTCTCAGTGAAAATGTGAAACAAAAAGAAATGACAAATCTTACTCAATGAGTACAAACTGGAAATTTTTTACTTTGGTGCTTTAAGCACTAGGACAGAGGTTCCCAACCTTTCTGTACCTATATTTTTCTTCTTAACTTAAAGAAAGCGCTCTTCGCACCCCCAAAGCACTTCAACTTTTAGGCTAATTTGTTCTGCTTTTGGGAACAATTTATATGGTCATAGATAAATGATTGCCCTTATATGATTTATATTTATGTATATAACCCTTACTGTAATGGTGAGAAATATTGTCTAAACGGTGTTAAAAGAAAGAGAAAACACCACGCTTTATGTTCAAATCTAGAAGTTAAAAAGAAGTTAAAAGGTGCACCTTTATGAAGCCAAAGGTTCCAAATGCAATTTAAAAAAATATTATGAAACTTTGTAAAATTTTTATATGAAATGACAAAAATATGGGGTGATAGTAACGTTTGTAATACAATTGTTATGTTTGCATTAAAAATTATATTTGTATTTATAATAATAAAATTTGAAAGCGTATTTTATCACATTTTAGAGGCAGTTTTTAATTTTCAGATACATTCAGAAATATTCCATTTATTTGGATTTTATTGCAAAGCGGAAATAGTCCGACCTTCTGTCAAAATATGACAGAGGCCTGAGGAGTTGAATTCTTGATGGCCCAACAGGTGACTTAAATAGCCCACTGGTGGCGATATTGCTCTAGTTGGCAATTACTGTGCTAGCCCATAAAGTTTTGTTGTTATTTGGCACAAGAATGAGACGATTTGAAAATACAAACAGTTTATCCGAATTTCTTATCATTTATGCATTTTAACGTCAATATAAGTGTGAAGGTTATTATTTTCCAGCAGATTTAAAAAATTATAAATTTTCCTTACGACAATCCATAAAGTAACTTTTATTAGGTTTATAAAGCATAAAAAAGATAATGAATCAAGACATAAAACTCATATCATTTCTTTGAAAGAAAGAACATATCAAAGGCACCAATCAGAATGCAATCACAATTTTATTTAATAAAACTATCTAGTTTGAAATAAGCATTTATTGTTACTCACTGTTGTTTCCTTGGCTTCTTTCTGGGCGAGCAATTATTATATGCAGGTTGGTCTACCTGAGCCGATCCGTGCGACACTTGCTGTTGTACCATCTGCACTTGCGGCTGGACGACTTGACTCACCGCCTGAGTCAAGGCCTGCATGTCCCTCGACGGTTGGCTCACAATCGGCTGACTCCGGTTGAAGTCCCTAGACTGGCTCACAATCTGAGTCATGGAGTCTCTCGACTGGCCCATGAGGTGAGACTCTCTCAATTGGTTCATGCCGTGATCTCTCGATTGATTCATGATTTGGTCTCTCGATTGATTCATTTGATCTCTCGATTGATTCATTTGATCTCTCGATTGATTCATGTTATGGAGGTCTCTGGATTGGGTGGCGGCCTGCGTTAAGGAATGAAGGTCTCGCGGTTGGGTCACGGCTTGAGCTAATGAGTGTAGGTCTCTGGATTGGGTGACTGCTTGGCTTAGAGACTGCATGGGCATCATGTTGTCCATGTCATCGTCAGGGCCGGGGCTCGAGGCTGCTGAGACGGTGGTGGAGCCTCCGGGAGACGGTGGAGGAGAGGTTGCAGGGGGTGGTGGGGGGATGTTACATTTCAGAGGCGACCTGCAAATTCAGTTGATTTATATTGTGACAATACTGCTAAAACAAGCATTTTGATAAGACTCTCTTTTGGTAGGAAATGGTGGGGTAATTCTATCTTGTATTTCTATGGTTAATGAATGGTTGCGACCATACGAAGCGCACACAACACGCTAAGCTGCTCCCAACTAGCAAAAGGGCAAAATAAAGTCTGTAGCTATTGTTTGGGCATTGTGTAGATGGAACAATGAAGAATAATTGTGTAAATTTTTTATTGACTTACCCTTCATTATCTCTCTTGCGAAGAATAGAGGGTCTTTGAGGTCCACTGGGGCTGCTAGGGGCCCGTACCAGATCATTTTGACTTCTGTCTAACACTCCAGCTGAAAGTAACAGTAAAATAATTCATACATTTACTCACAAAAAGGTTTTTTTTTTTTTTTAAAAAGAAAGACAAACATTCCCGGGTTACTAATAACCTGACAATATTTGAAAATCTCCTACTACCACCACAGTAAGCTGAAAATGTTGCTTGTGTTGTGATGGAGGACTTAGCCGGCTGAGGAATTGAACACACTACGCCCGGGTGGGACCCAAACGCGATGTTAACTCGGCCACCGACCGGTCGAGGTGTTACAGATATATGAGTAACTAATAATAGTGATATTTTCCGCAGACGATTAAACATGATTTGAATCAATCATTTGATTCACTTGATTGTGCCGTGTTTTCTTTGAACATCCGACATTGCTGAATTATGTATGTATACAAATTCGAGGGTAACACAATTTCTACAAATGAACCTAATATCAAATCTCACTAGTTTTCAAAATCTAATGATTACTGAATGGTTGTTATTGGGATAACAAATTGATTACTGAATGGTTTACAGGGATAACAAATTGATTACTGAATGGTTTACAGGGATAACAAATTGATTACTGAATGGTTTATAGAGATAACAAATTGATTACTGAATGGTTTATTGGAATAATAAATTATCACTGAATGGTTTATTGACATACAAAATTAATTACTGGATGGTTTATTGACACAAAATATTCAATTTACATTGACCATTGAAAAATGATTGGGATAGTATACTGATTACCTACTTAATTATAATTGGGATAATGTTTTGATTACTTACCAAAAGTGTTGAGGTGGCTAGCAGCCATCACCACGTTGTTGAGCGACTGCCCCTGCACACTGGGCAGGGTCTGCGAGATGGAAAGCATGCCTTGCTGCTGCTGCACCTGTATGCCCTGGACCTGCTGTATGCCCTGAACTGGCTGCATGCCCTGCTGCTGAACTTGCTGGACCTGGTGTTGGTGAGAGGCAGTGGGGGCGGCCGGGGCCACACCGGAGGAGACCTCATAATAGTATGTGCTGCCAACTGGAAATAACAAAAATATTTAGGGGGTATTTCACTATGTCGGGCTAAATATCTGACTAGCTAGCCGTTGGCTGGCTTTAAAGATCAGAATAACTTCGTTATTCAACGGCGACCGTTTCACCATTGTTGCCGAGCTTCCGGATAGATAACACTCGAAATAGTCTGGCAACATCGCAAAATGTTTGCAGTAACCTGAGCGAAACCGAGTGTCTTTAACTGCGCGTTTTTTTTGTAGTGCCTCTCCTATCAGAGATTGGTTATCATCAGACCGCAACGATTTTCAGTTGGATAATCTTGTTATTGGTTACCTCTCATACCGATAAGATCAACTTATTGAAGTTTTATGAAACAATTTTTAAATTTATGGTAATTTATTTTAATTAGTCACTCGATAGATAAATAAATGTCAAGGTTATTTCGAAGATACAATTATAAAAAAACATAGCAGGGAAAGAAATAAAAATTTGAAACAATTAAATAAGTCTGTCCTATAGCTATTTTAATGGAGCCTAAAGCTCTAAAGAGGTAGCAGCATTGATCCTCGGTGCACGTCTGTGAAACTCAACGGACATGAGCGGAACACCCTTTCGCTTCATGAGAACGGATCGTTTATTCCACTCGTTTTTGTGTAAGTCGGCTTGTACAGGGTGCGCCAGAGAAACTTACTTATTTGAAAAAATTCCCGACCGTTGAGTTGGGCAGGTAGAGGGGCGGGAGGGGGCGCATCTGGAGGGGGACATCTCCAAGTTTGTTTCCCATTCTCGTCAGTTGCCATTATGCTGTGGTCTAGAGAGCAGCGGGCCTTCGCCGTCGAAAGCTTCTTTTGTAACGGTCGCTCAGTTGTTGCTACGCAACGTGCCTTTCGCGCTCGCTTCGAAATTCCTCCTACGGATTTGACTCCATGTGATTTTTTTTATGGGGTTATTTGAAATCCCTTGTTTATGTCAATCGACCACGGACCATAGATCACCTGAAGAACAACATTCGCGATGCTATTGCCAATATTCCGATTGATATGCTGAGAAGAGTGGACGAGAACTTCGAAAAACGACTTAACCAGTGTATGCGCGATGAGGGTCGCCATTTAAAAGATGTAATTTTTAAGACAGTATGAAAAAAAACTTGGTACATTGCATTTTCAAATAAAAAAAGAATTACAACAATAACTACAGTGCTTTTGTTTTTATTGAACTTTCAAATAAGTAAGTTTCTCTGGCGCACCCTGTATGTGGAACGAGCTACTGGCATTTATATGATAGTTCCCCTGCCTATACACTGTACAGGAGAGGGAACTATCATATCAGTGAGGTGACACATAAAAAATAAATCTAAAATTGCTTTTTATTATATTCAACGTACCTCCACGTGGTGAAATTGTTGGTCTCACTCCCAACGCAGTTACTCCAACTACCTGAAAACAAAAATAAAGATTAATAACTTTGGAAAAATGCATAGAATTTATGATCTACGAAGAACACAAGAATATAATTTGTTACCTTTGGTTGATAATTCCTCTGGACAAGAGGCACTACTTTAGGGGCGGGAGTTCTCAGCGGATTCACAGATTGTAGAACTGGGGAAAATAACAAAAAAACACTGGTTAACCCTTAATGTGCCAGCTAAAATTCCGAGCAGTCCATCATGCACAGGCTGACACTATTATCACAATAAAAATTATGTTTTTGTATTCAATCTCATTTACTGACCAGACCAGCTCAAGCATTTGATAGTTCCGTGACTTGACTACTTCTTCCATCTATTTCACTCTTTCTTCACCCATGGTATATGCCCAAGCCATCTCAGCTTCATCTTATTCATCTCTAAATAGTATAAAATAAAGTCACTATCCGCGTCTGTCTGTCTGTCTGTGCACTTAGTTCCTCTAAACTACGCAACGGATTTTGATGGATTTTCACTATCATTGAGAGAATTTCTTCTGGAAGGTTTACATATATGATACATGCAAAGTAGAGAAAAGTCGATGTTTTATAATCAAGATGTAAAAATATATTTTAGGGCACTACATTGCTAACGCTGGCTAAAACTCATGAGATGCATCAAAATAATGTACTACGGAATTGTATATCTTAAAAAGACCTACAGAAAAGTCCGCAATAGTATATGTTTATCTCCTAAGGATAACCCCTAGCAACGCCGGGTACACGTCAGCTATTTATATATGTTTTGTATGTAATTACAGTGAACCTCCATGTATAGTTTTTGAAGGGACTAAACGAAAAAAACGATGTATGCGAGAAAACAATGGATGCGGGAAACAAAAAAAACAATCAATCAAGTAAAATGTGTACAAAAAAACTGCGTGATTTAAACGATGAATGCGGTAAAACGATGCAATGTATTTTTGCATGTTTTCTATGACGTAAATTTGTGACCGGAAGAAATGAAAGATAAATGCGGGAAAAAGTTTGAGGAACGATCGATCGAGATTTCACTGTATTCAGTTTACTTTCGTCCTTCCTCTGCAAATTCCAAACTATGAAAAAAAAAAAACCTCTCAGATTTAATATTTATGTGACATTTAGCTGCAAGACGTTGAACCAAGAGAGATTAGTGGTTTATATACCTTGAGGTGGAGGAGTCCTTTGTGGTGAGGGGGCATTAGCAGGTCTCACAGCACGAGCCACTACTGAAAAACAAAAATGTTATTTATTTTAGTAAATTCAAATTAATTTCACATCATTTTTACAATTCATAGAAAAAGTCCAAACAAATGCACATAAATTATGGTAAAGGTAAAAGTATTTTTGGTAAAGTTTCCTCTTACTTCTTAATATATGTGCACAAATTATTTAAATAAAACTTTGTTCCAACTTAATTACCATTAGAAACCATTATTAACATTTGTCCAGGGAGATGGTAAAATATCATTGAAGTTAAAATTTATCGTGTTTTGATACTATATTTGATCATGTCGGTAAGGTTCCGTTTCAACCTGAACATGCACATATTATTGTGTGCCGCCTTATCATACAAAAATCATTTCTCTGAGCTATTCTGAGGAACTACTTATTTATTGATTTATATTATACTCCCATATGGTCTTTTACAAACATGTGATATATACACAATAATTTAGTGGAACATTATTAAAGAAGTTATAAAATAGAACATAATGCAAAAGAATAATAAGAGCTAACATTAATATTTATTTTTGAGGCATGTCATTATAGCCTTCTTGTAACTAAATTCCGTACAGTTGAACACATCTACTATTTCTGAGAAAGCATTGCAATGCAATCTACAAGAGAGTACCTAAATTTTTTGTTATAAATATATAAACACATTACGACGGTACAATTTATAAAACACAATTTTACAAAAAAACAAATAAGTTATTATGAAAACAGAATAAGACGGTGGACGGCGAAAATTTAGCATCAGCACACCAAGAGTTAAATAACCCAAACAAAGAAACTAATAACCTATTTTGGGCATTGTTTCCGTCTCCCTCAATGTAAATAGTGGTTTCTTGTACTAATTATGTAGAAATAAAGCGTTATTTCACTAATTTGGGCATATTTCTAAGTAATTGGAGTACAGAAATTTTGTCTAATTTTTTTTTTAAGTTACCAGCTGTGGACACTTGGGGAGTGACCTGCCTCAGTTGAGGTCTCTGCGCAGTCATCTGCAGGGTGTGGGGACGCGCCGGCCTGGGGACGTAGCACTGCTGCGCACCAGAGGACCAACCTTCGTAAACAGGAGCTCAATTATTACAAACAAAAAATTTTGCTATTAATTTTAATTACATCTTCATCGTAATTCTGCATTTACAAACTATCTAAAGGTATCTGTGTCCTGCCAATTGATCACCAGCCAAGATGGATCAAACATCAACCATTTTATCAGTTTATAAGTATTATGTAAAATATAGGTGTGCACATGAGGCAAAATGACAATTCTGGCTTTTTTAAACAGTTGCCAACTGTCGCCGCAGCTAAAGTATCTTGTATGCCCCTGGACCAAATAGAATGGCACCAAAAAAACATTAAAATTATAATTTACTTGGTGTAGGAGAGGGGGTTGGCCCCCGGGGAGCTGCAGACCCTCGGGGCACCGCCAGGCTTGCCACGGCTGCCGGACCTACAAAATAAAACATCATAGGTTTAATAAATAATGATACAAAAAAAAAAAAAATAATAATTACTATAAATAAATAAAATAATGACACCAACCTCTGGGCACATGGTAGTTGGTAGTTAACTGTTTAACTGTGGTTCCTGACTGCACCGAAATGGCTGGAAAATATTTAATTGATAAATTTTAATAACAGTTGTGTGAAATGCTTTCTAAGGAATTGTATACAAATATGGCTGGAAACGGTTGTGAATGATTCATAGAAATTAAACACTTTCTTTATAACAAGCATGTCTTTTATTAGACTCAAAACTCTTATAATGGTGACGAGTGGTATGGGACAACCAGGAGGCTAATGTCCTCTCTCTTATGCTCTTTAGAGTCTTTGCTTCTAGAATCCTCACTGCACCCTGAATCTTCTCACCATGGAGGGGCGAATCTACACACTAATGACATCTGTACATTTTAGCTCGAACTATCACAAAAATACATTACTATGGTCTATAATCATTTTCAATACAACTTAGGTCAAATAATGTAGTAGAGATAGTTAAAAGTGATTAATGGGGAACATTCAATTGTTAAAGGCAATGATCATGCATATTTAATAAATGCAGTAATAAACTCACTGTTCTGTGGACGAGGCGAAGGGTTGGAGACAGCGGTGGCCAGATGCTGGTGCTGCAGGGTGGGCGCCGGGATGCTGATGGAGGACATGAGACGCACGGCCGTGGGCAGCGTGCGCAAGGTTGCCTGCCCCACTATGGGACCACCGCCCTACACACAACACTCTTATGATTAACAAGTTCCAGGTAGGAGATAGTCTGCTTTCAGTTAGTTAAAGTCTTTGAAAAATCAGTGTTTGGTACAAGTGTAATTCTGCTGATGTTCCGGGCTGTAGCCAGCAGAGTGAAGACTGCCTCGATGATGGTCAACCTCCGATAGGAGCTGGTCCAGAAGAAGAAAAATGACGAATGATTTTTGTGTTGCTGAATAAATCCATTAATACCATAGTAGATTCTGAATCAGACTGCCAATTGCCACTTGTAATTTTTCTATAGAGGTATTGTTGCTAGATATTTTCGTGACATCTTTATTATTATTATCATACTGTATTTCAATTACTTCTTATATTCACTTACTAACACATTAAAATTAAATAGCATGCTTCTGTAACCTCTTGCGTCTGGTGGTTGACATCTTTTAACTTGTGGTGTGACTTTACTATTTACATATTAAGCCTGTGACAGACTACGCTATAAGCGCGCTATATTTGCCATACATCCCCAGTGTATGGCGAGCGATATGCTGAAATAGGCCAATCCATGTGTTACCTACCTTAAGGTTATGCACATCAATCATAACTAAGCTACATTTACAAAAACTCTGTAATCAAATGCAAATCTCTATTCTTGGAGTTCAAGTTAAATCAAATGGTATGTAACAAAATAACATATTACATACTGTTGAAGATAGCTACTCAGCGGATGTAACGTCTCCATAGAGATGACTGATCAATTATTTTAGAAAGGATATAATTTTTGATGTGAAAACTTGTTTAATAGATACAGGGTGTGGGGAGACCATCACGCCCAAATGAGTGGCAGATTATGTCGAGGTAAAATCGATACAGGGTGTGGGGAGACAATCGCGCCCAAATGAGTGGCAGATTATGTCGAGGTAATTTCAATAACTCGGCTAAAAATAGACAGAGCCACCATCTTAGTCTCATTTTAAAGAGGAAGGATGAAAATTGCTCTGACATATTATCCGATCCAAGTGTTGTTTTAAAGAGAAGTGTAGATATTACAAGTCAACCTGAGCTCCAAGAGTGCATCTCAAAAACTCAAACAGATACAAAGCCAAGAATTTGAAAAGTTTTGCGATATTTGAGGGCAAAATACAACCAGAATTGTAAAAATTGGACACAAAATTCCAAAGAGAATGACACCAAAAACGCTGAACCCGGACCCAATGCAGTACTTCCGGGCACAAAGGCAACATAAGCATTTCTGACAACTCAGGCGGCATTTGACAAGCCTGAGTCAAAAATGGATGTGGATTTCGTTGTCTATTTGTAGAAATTTCGATACTGACAACACAACAAACAATTCATCCGTACCCAGAGATTCATTAGCCTAATTGATATTAATTAATAAAAGAAATGAGGATTGGAAGATTTGAACAACCGATAAGAAAATCAAAGTATACCTGTTGTCCTTGACTGATGATTTGGGCTCCTTGGAGCAGAGGAGTTGCTGTGATTCCTGATGTTGACACAAGAGTGGCTTGGCTTGTACTCAACAGCTGAGGCTGAAACAAGTGACGATAAGAATCAGCATCGCTGGACGTGATATGATTGAAAAATATACGTGATAGCACAGAAAAACAATACTAATTGCACAACAAATGCTAGATGCTAACCTGCGAACTCATTCCCTGCGAAATGATTTGACCCGTTGGTCGCATCAAACTTGCGTGTGTTATTAACTGCCCGGCTGTACTAGATATCTTAGAGCCACTAACGAGATGCGGTACTTTCGAATCAGACTGGCCAGTTCCTTTTATAATCGTGATCTTTTGCGTCAAATCAGTCGGGTAGCCTTTACCCGCCGAGAATTTGTCATTATCCGGATTGTTGCTCATTTTGACGCGTTTATTCGCTCGGAATTAGACACATCACATCCGTGTTCACGAACTAAAAATTATTTAAAATATATTTATCACTCGGAGAACCACACAGTTGCCTGTCGAATGTTTAAAATGCATAAAAGCGGTAATAAACGAAGCCTAGACGTCCTGTCACAAAGCCAGACAGAAAAGCGAAAAACAAACGAGCGTCTACATAATTTTAAGGAATTTTAAAAGTTACAGCCTCGCCAATTTCTTTGCTAAGTTTTCAATGAAAACTATGTCGACTATGGCAGACTGCAATTTAAAACGAGAAGTGTAACTCAAGATGGCATAGCAACCACCCAGAAAATAAGGATTTAATTTCCATATTTATGGCTACTTCGACGTACATCGGTAAATCTCTGTGGTGAGTACTGAGTACATGTGGTGGTAAATTTGACATTATAAGGTTATGTTTTTATCGTGTTGCGGTGCTGAATTTTACGTGCGTGTTCTGTGTTATTAATTTTCTAAAATAATATAAGGAAATAATTCAGCAATCATGAAGATTTCCAACAAAAGCACCGCTTCCAGCGGTGATGCCAAGATATCTAAAGTCCAGCAGAAGCTGGGATTAAAGAAAACTGGAAAAGTTAGTAAATCGAGCTCCAAACCCAAGGGGAAAGAATTCACAGCAGAGGTGAAGGAAATCTTCAAAAAGGATATTCCGAACATTCCTAAAGTCAAAAAGCAGAAAGCCGTTGTTGAAGAGGCTCCCGTTGAAACCAAACTGAGTAAATTCGCTAAAAAAAATGCCTCAAAGAAAGTAGAGAAACAACAAAATGGAATTAAAAATGTTCCCAAGCAAATTGAAAAGGTAAAGACCCCTGCCAAAATTGTTAAAGAAGAACCTCAAGTTAAAGTGAAACAAAGTAAAGCAGTGAAGGTTCCTCCTACCCTAGTTATTGTCCCCAAGGAATCTAAAGAAACTAAACAAAAAAAAGAGAAAAGCAAACCCGTGGCTCCTATTGTGAACTTAAAGCAAAAAGTAGTTAAACAGGAGAAAGGCGTTGTAAGCGAAGCCGACTCTGAAGTTGAGAGTCCGAAGAAAGTTAAGAAAGTAACAAAGCTTCTAACGGAAGATTCCAAGCCAAGCATTCCTGATGAGACAATTGTCAAAGCCATTGAAGTTATCAACCAGTTGAACCTGAACTTCCAGAAGAAGAAGAATGAACTCTTCGCTGAAGAGACTCCGCTCCTTCTTCAAATCGATTCCATCAAGATTTCTCAGGTCACAAAGAGGAAACTCCGACTGTGAGTTACCCATTATTACAAATTTTATTAATTTAACTATATTAAATTTTTTTATCCGCAGGGTAGGCAGAGAGGATGAAATGCTTCACAGCTCTCATGGTACACACTTTATACATTCATACAGACGTTTTTGTTATGCCAAATCTTCCTGGGGCAGCCCTGATTACTCTTATTCACTTGTGCGTCATATTCTCTCCTGATATCCTGATCTTGGCCGCCAATGCCGTCTGCTGAGTGAAGAGAGAGATATATTTTCTTTTTCAATTGTTGAGGAGTTCTTACTCGCTGCTTTAATTTCCTCACACTAATATATTTTATCAATCACATAGTTTTTAACATTTTTTCCTCGCTTATCACGGATTGGCTTAATTTTCCACCCTTTGATCAATGTGGATTTGCATTTTAAATTATTAGGAACTTTGCTATTATTTCCAGCAAACTGCCGCACACCCTTGTGACCGACACTTCTGACATCTGCCTGTTTGTCTGTGACTTGAAGAGGGGAAAGAAAGTGGACCATGAACCAACTCAACAACATTACGAAGATGTCCTCAGAGAAAAAGGCGTGACTAATGTAAATATATTTTATTTTTTGCATCTAATCTTTCGCTTAAATTAGTTTACATGGACACAAAATGCCTATTGTTAATTTATTTATTAACTAGTAACTACTTAGTAACTTAACCCCTCCGACTTTTCGCGAACTTGAAGCTAAGATGTCTTTACCGAAATGTCAATTTCACGAAAACGTTGTGTTATTACCGCCTCACAATCAAAGCTCTATAAATGAAACATTACTGAACGGAGCCGAATAGTAAAAACTGTTTTAGAAAGGTTACAAAATAGGCTTTCAAATTGTTGTATCATAAATAAATATTAACATTTGTAAATATTTAAATTTAGAATGGAAACATGAAAAAATTGTAAAAATGACTCACCTGTAATGTTTTATGTAAAAACGATACTAAAATCACGGATAATGTAAAAAAAAAACACTTATTTCATCGTACAAATGTACAATAAACAATTCTGTCACTTCACTTTTTGACCATTTCATACAAAATATATTTTTAAAAAAATAATTAAACTTGCGAGGCGGGTCGGCACGTCAAACGGCTTTCTTGGCGTCGTTTTACGATTTGGCGGGTAAAATTTGCTTCCACTGAGTAGGTCTTTTTACGGGTTTCTATGGATAACTTTGAATAGAGATGTGAAGCTTCATTCAATACGAATATTCTACTTTTTGTTTTAGGGATGTCACTAGAAGAATAACGGAGTTATGACGATTTTTGTGGAAACACACGCGTTGACGTGTAAACACGCTTATTGTACTTGACTGCTATCGTTATTTTATCGTGTATATCTGCTTACGTTGCTGACCGGTTAACTTAACTCATCAGTCTAACTTGTTCAGTTTTGGTAACAAACATCTATTACCCGTTAAGTCAATTTCTTCGCTTCTCGGAACAGCTCATATACATATAAACACCACACTTTACATTCAAATCCAGATGTTAACCACAGAGGAATTATAGGTAAAGTTGTCGAATTCCGCTGCAGTCTCTTTAAAAAAACAAACACTTGTTTTTAACTTAAATATCTATAATGGAGACAATTATTAAGTCGGGGGTTTAAGTAAACATGCACAAAATAGGTTTTTAGGGTTTAATTTGGGTGATTTTAATAATATGCGTATTTCCCAACCTTCAAACTTAACATTGATTGAGAAAAAATGTTACTTTAATTCATCTTTTACCATCTCCCACCCCATAAATAGCTATTTTTTGTAGTAATTAAGTTGAAACCAAGTGCTATTTATTTATTTTTTTGCGTATTAAGCTTGCGGCGGAACTAATTCTGTCTAAATTTGTCTAAACAAGTTTTTCGAATTACAATGTACACCTCTATAAAAGCAAAGGTTCCGATTGCAATTTGAGAAACCTCAAGACTTTGTTAAGGCGATGCACTACGTCGTGCAATATTTTAAATTGAGCCGCTATCAATAACAACCCTTACGTAGATGGCGATAAGGTTTAAATTCCCGCTTAACACCATCCGCCTGTTTTGATTTATGCAAGAAAAAAACATGGCCAAAAAGTTCCTTTTATTTTATTTTGTGGATGTTCAGGCATAAATATTTAATTTTTTTCCGATCATTTTATAAATAACTTAATTTTCCACATCATATAATAAAATCATAACCGAAAATGGGTTCGTAAGTAGGAGATTTTGAACGTTAAAGCAGTTTTCATAGTCCTTATACATTATTTTTTTCTGGGCTTATAAAAAGACTTATCTAAAAAATACTCTATTATTTCCAAGGCCAAGATGTATTCTACTCGCAGTATTTAATTAAAGGATCTAAAACATTTCTAGGCGACCAAATTTTCAAACCAAAAACACATGATTTTACATTACTACGTATGGCATCGCCTTAATTATAATTTTTTTTTTTATAAAAACTACAAAAAAGAAAGGCGACATTAATGTTCATTTGTCTAATAAAATCTGTTTTTTTTGTTGCTATAATAAATTTTAGTTCATTAAAAACGTAAAGTGAGCCATTTATAAAACTTTTTTTGTTTGTATTTAAAATTGTTATATATTTATTTCTAATAATAAAACTTGAAAGCGTATTTCATTACCTTTCAAAACCAGCTTAAATATTCAATTTATTTGGATTTTATTGCGAAGCGGAAATACTTTGACCTTCTGACAAAATATGCCAGAGGCCTGAAGAGTTAAAACGCATTATTTTGCTTCTCCGGTGACTGAAATGGTTGTGCCTCATTATAATTAAACTAATTTTTAAATAATTTGCGCAGATTTAGAATGAGGCGTAAACCCTCGTAAATATTCCTTTAAATAAACTTTATTTTTATTTCTAGATCAAAACCATTATTCCCGTGAGACAAGTCAGGGTTGAATACGATCAGATAGAGATGAAGAGTCGTCTCCTCACGCAGTACGACTTCTTCCTGGCAGACGCCCGCGTGTCTGGACTCCTGGCGCACAAGCTGGGTGCCGTGTTCTTCAACAAGAACCAGCTCCCCACTCCCATCAGGATGGACGCCGCCGACCTGAAGCACGAGATTGACAAGGCGCTCCACAAGACAGTGATGAGGCTTCACGGCGAAGGCACCACCTTTTCGGTGCGTGTGGGCAACGGCAAGCAAACCCCGAGACAGATCTGTGAAAACATACAGGCAGTCCTGCTGCAGTTGGCTGAAAAGTTCCCCGGGGGTTGGAACAACGTACGATCTGTTCACGTAAAGACTCCTCGCTCCATGGCCATCCCCGTATATCTCACACTTAGTAAGTATTATTGCTAGGAAGAAAAGTTTTCAATATTCATCCTAGACTTGTAGTAAAGTCAATAGATGTCGCACATTAAAATAAAAATAGGATATATTTATCCAAGACACTGTCTAGATTGCATTTAGTTCGAGTGTAATCTTACATAAAGATAGCAGCCAATAAAAATATGCGGTGAGAAAATGAAAATTATGTTGGTAGTTCTTATTCGAAGTTTGATACACCATTAGCTCAGTTGGTAGAGTGGCGCCTCGGCAAGGCGAGGGTTCTGGGTTCAAGTGGTAGATGTGACTGTACCCTTTTCTGATTTTTATGTTTCAAATTTTCATTTAAGAATCGCTAATATTGTCAACAATAATAAAAAAAAGATTCTCTATTAAAAAAGTCTAACCGAGTGAAAAATTGCATCGGATTTCCACCCGGGCATTGTGGGTCCAATCCTCTGCCAGTTCATCCATCATTGCACAAGCAACATTTCCCACTTGTAATGATGGTAGAGGAATTTTTCAAATTTTGTCAGATTATTCCTAACTCGAGAATGTTTGTTTTTCTTTGAAAAAAGAAACGCAATCTAGATGGTGCAAATGCATTTCATTAAAATAATCATTTTTTTAATTGAGTGATAAAAAAAACTTCTGTATTATAAATATCCAGTAAAGGTTTAGGAAATTTTACAATTGTATTGTACTACTCGTTTTTCCTCAGGAAATAAGAATGCCATCAAACGTACTATCGTCAAACCTCTGCACAGCACTGACGAGATGGTAGAGGGAGACCTCAGCACTATGCTCGGAGCCTCTGTGCAAGTCTTCAAGAGTGGAAAGGTCATTGTCAAGAGAAATAAGGACAACAAAGAAAATAGGTAATACATCAAATATCCATCTTGTTACTAATACCACACTGTTTGCTGCATGTCATTCAAAAACATTATTGTGTTAAGACAAGGGTATCTAACTGGATGAAAGCGAAGCCAAATTTGGTGAATCCCAATTGCCTGCGCGAATTAGGTTTGCTATATTTGTGCCTATCTGTTAACGAAACAGTTTGATCAAAGTATACAATGCTTTTTTGTGGTACAGTAGAACCCCGTTAATTCGAAATTCACGGGACATCATATTTCAAATTAACAAATTCCCACAAAATTCGAAATTTTGAAGGAAACAAAACTCTCCTGCGGTGAATCTGGCATCATGAAATTTTTGACAGTTTTTTTTTAGTTTTCTTTCCATCTGTAATTTCTTGGTCAATATGCTGGGTCGCTTGGTTAATGTGCCAATTTAACCCCTCAAGCTAATTTGTTGGGTTTTGTGAACAAATAGGTATTAGAGTTAATTTGTTCGCTTTTGGGAATAGCTCATTTGGTCTCATACAAATCGTTGTATCTTCCTTAATGTCTCAAGGTGAGCAATACGAAGTAAACGATGTTAGAAAGAGAAAACACCACATTTTATATTCAAAACAAAAAAAAAGTTAAGGATCTATCTACAGTAGAACCCCGATAATTCGAAATTTTCACCAAAAAAATTTCCGCAGAATTTTTTTTTCATACAAAATGGTTTTTTAATTCGAAAAATCGTTAATTCGTAATTCGAAATTTATTTTTGTCCGCGCACGAAAATTTGTTCGTGTAATTTGAAAAAATTTGATTTTTGCGAAAATAAATCATGAAATTTCGTAAATCTGAATCTAAAAGTCAGCCGTGGCGGTAAAATGCCGAAAAATGTATTTTTACATGGTTATACATCGTCCTAATTAGTATTATTATTTTGTAAATCTGATTCGATGAACTGAAATGTGGTATTTTTTCAAATTTATTTCGAATATCCAAATTTGAAGGGCCGAGAAAATACGTTTTAAGCGGGTATATGTCGTAGTTTTACGAGTTTATACCAAATATCTGAATTTAAAGGGTCGGCTGTGACGAAAATCGGCCGTGCATTCTCGATTTACACAGAAATATATTGTATTTTTGCGAATTTATTTCGAATATCTGAATTTAAAGAGCCGGCCGCGATGGAATACGGCCGCGAATTCTCGATTTACGCAGAAACACATCGTATTTTTACGAATTTAAATTCAGATATTCGAAATTAAGGGCCGGCCGTGACGGAAATCTACTGCGAAATCTCGATTTATGTGGAAATATATCGTATTTTTACGAATATCTCAATTTAAAGGGTAGGCCGCTACCGAAATCGGCCGCGAAATCTCGATTTATGCGTAAATATATAGCATTTTTACGAATTTATTGCGAATATCTGAAGTTAAAGGGCCGGCCGCTACGGTAATCGGCCGCGAAAATAAAGAAATAATTTGTATTAATACGAATTTACTCCTAAAATACCACCAGGATTTGAAGAGGCGGCCGAGAAAATCGATTTTCGGCGTATATATATATATTTTTTTTTCATAAAATTTTGAATTACGTGGGAATTTGTTAATTCGAAATTTGATTTTTGGTGTCCCGTGGATTTCGAATTAACGAGGTTCTACTGTATCTATGAAACCAAAGGTTCCGACCGCTTTTCAGAAATTTTGTGTAATGACAAAAACGTGAGGTGGCTGTAATGTTTACGATACATTTGTTTAGTTAAATATGATTTTTTCATTATCGGTAATTTTAGTTCAGTGTTTAGATCAAGGCTGCCCAACCTTTTTAACAGTTGGGCGAAATTGACGATTTAAAAATCACTGGCGGGCCACTGAATACTGACGGTTCCTATTTTTGTAACCTAAGCTTTTTAAAGTCTTGTTTTATACAAAAAATAAGTAAACATATTAAAATTTTATTGCCGTTTATCAAAATAATAAAATAAATAGCATCTACTGCCAAATAACGAAACAACATTTTATGTAGCATAAATCTAAATCCAAGTAATTTGTACAATCAATGTGATTTCTGACATTGTTTTTTTTTCAATAATTCTCCTATGTTAGGAGTCAGTTCAGATAATAATAATAATAACATGGTATTTATATAGCGCAGTTTAGTGTCATTTCACTTCAAGTGCGCTAGATATTGTCAGTAGCAACAACTCAGACATATGTTGATCAGATAGAGATGAGAGGTATTAATTTTTTACAAAATTAAGATTAGAAAAAAAAATTTTACAAACACACGTTGATCCTAAACTACCTAAAAATTGAAAGGCCAGGTTAGATATAGCGGGAAAGTCTTCCTTTGGTACCAATTTTCAGACATCTCAAAATTCTTCTGAAGAACTTTGTAACTTTGAAAATATTTTTTCTGCAAAAAGGTTTTTTAGTGCAGAATGATTTTGCAGTTCAGTTAGTTCCAACTGGATATTGGCAGGATAACTAATTATTTCAGTCAAACTGATTGTGAAAAGATAAACAAAAAAAAAAAAAATTTGTTTTGTACTTTCAAAGTCCTGGAATCTGCTTTCAAACAACTGTAATAAGCATCTACTTTTCGTCTCTCTGTCTGTCATTTAATATGTTCTGATTTCTGATATCTATGGTGCGTCACGAGCGGAATATCTATACACGTGACCGCGCGCAAGCTGCATTGTTTGATTTACCGCGGGCGCGCGACACTTTTTCAAATTGGAGGGTTTTTTGAAAATGGTTCACGCGGGCCACTTATAATTCGTTCACGGGCCACAATGTGGCCCGCGGGCCTGGGCAGCCTTGGTTTAGATGAAAAAACTTAAGGTGACCCATTTTTAAAACTTTTTACGTTAGATTTTGTTTTTAATTATTTAAAAAATTTTGTGTTTATTTCTGATAATAAAATTTTAAAACATAATTTGTCACCTTTCAAAAACAGTTTTTAGTTTTCGGATACGTTAGGAAATATTCCATTTATTTGAATTTAATTGCAAAGCGTAAATATACACAAAGTCTCCGGTTTTCTGACAGCATCTTTAATCATATTAAATAATAATATTTGGTTTATTTATATAGCGCTGTTTCGTGAAAAAACACCTCAAGGGCGCTGTACAAATATATTTAAGAATAAATATAATGGTCAATATGCCGGAAGCCTTGAGGGGTTAAATATTTAAAAAGTTGACAAGACACCAATTAGTTAGATCTATATTTTTTATTCAAATTAAGGTAATATCAGGGGTAGTAAGTTCTTTGTCAAATATTAATTTTATTTCAAATTCTTCTTTTAGCGATGATGAATCCACGCCAGCAAAGAAAAGCAAGAAAGGAGTCGCTGTAGACAGCAAGGGTAAAATCCAACCGGTCCCGGCTGAAGAGAAGAAATCCATGGTTCCTGACACTGACGAGGAAACTGATGATTCTGAGGTTGAGAGTGATCTCGGCGATGAAGAAGTAGCTTCTGACGAAGAACTGGCTTCCGACGAAGAAGTACAAGAAGAATCCGATGATGGCAGCGATGACGGATCAGATGATGAATCTGATTGATTGATTGAAAGTTTATATATTTTGACACAGAAAATATATGTATTGTAATAAAACAAACCATTTGAATAAATCCATACTTATTTTCAAAACTATGTTTGATTTTTATTTATGAAATAAATTATGTACATATCATCTTTCTGACATTAATATTTTAAATGTTAACCTGAGAAAATTTAATTCAACTATCGTTGATACCAGTAAATAAAACAATTCTAGTAGTATTTTTCTTCTAATTTATTTTTTAAAGAAATAAACTATGATAAAAAAATACATTGAACTAAATCCTAATAGATTGTTTTTTTTTTAATTTCAAGCCTGTAAGGTTTGCATACTAATAACTAAAATAAAATGTGTATAAAAAAGTATACAGAAATTTCATTTCCTAAACTGGTTAAGTAAAAAGAATAAAATTAGTATTGCAATCAAAAAATAACATAAGAAGAGATCATTCTTTAAAATAAGAATATGTATACAAATAATATAAGTGACTAAGAAATAATCAGTACAATAGATACGCAAGAAAGTGTATAGTGTCCAAGAAATATTTTGGTATTCTATGAAAACCAAATAAATAAGACTGAATTAAAAACACAAGTAAAAAATTCAGAGTAGTGTCATAAAATTTCAATTATTTCTTATTATAATAGTTTGAACCAGTCAGCCATATAAATTACACAAAGCATATTTAAACAACAATGGACCTAATTTTTTTGACAACTAGATGGGATTGTAAAAAATAAATGCAGTTATTAAAAATAATACTGATACATTGAGACAAACTGCGAGGAGCACTTAATATAGTACAGTTTGGTTTTTGTTGGAAGAGATTGAAGGATAAATGTTATTAGTCGGCATCTGGGGTGGACCAGAGACAACGGCATCTTTTAGGACCAATTCTAACTCTTGGAGCGGCCGTAATCTTCTCACGTCAGCATCGGAGCGGATGCGGGTGTCGGGGAGCTTTCTTATTCGATTCACCTTTGAACATACAAAGATAATATTCAAATTAGCGTACAATAATACAGATTTGCTGATCTTGGTTTGAAAAGATCGGCAGCCATCTTGACTGGCAGCCATGTATATGGGGAGTTTTGGTAATTGTGAATAGGTGAAACCAATCAATAACAGATCAAAATAAAGGAGCTTCCACACCCTTTGATATAATGTACATACATATTCTAATTACAGTGAGAATTTTGTCTAATTTAAAATACATAATAATATTTATGACTTATGTTTGCAGGCCATCACTACAATTAAGGCAAACATTCATAAAAGAAAATTAAATTGTTTATTTTTTGGAATAACTTTATTGAGTAAAACCTCAAATTGTAATATTTAATTTAGAAATCGCTAATATTGTCTTCACTAATTAAAAATTAAATTGGTCGGTTTAATAGTTTACAAATATTATTGAGAAGATTTCTTTTTGAATCAATAATGTTGGAAAACAGATGTTTACCTGTTCCGGTGGAACAGCTAGCTCCTGGCAGCAGACTGCCAGTAAATTTTGATAGGTGACATGTCTAGAAAGTTCCACTTCAATGAAGTCCGTATCGGAAGAATTGGCAATACGGATTTTAATAACCGTTTCTGAAAGTAATACAAAAATTTATTGGTAAAAAAAAATATATCTATTTTTGAATACACATATGTACGGTCGGAAACTTTTTGTGTGAAATTAATTGGAGCTAAATCTTGGTGGGATTTTATAGCATTACTAAATAACAGTACGTAGCAATCTAATTTTTAGATCAGCATCAAAGGATCGATACATATCCCCGAACTTTAGCGACATCAATAGAGCTAACAAAATAAAATACATACATACTTTTGTAACTTGAGCAGTAAAAGATTTGCCTATGGGGCACTCACTTTCGCATGATTCTGCCCCAGCTACATCCAAAGTTAAAAGAGGGATTCAATGTTTATTGGAGCCCTATGAAGTGGTGCGAAAAGCGATTCAAATTTGTTTTCGCTGAATTTGCCTAAACATTGTATAATTCTTGGCAAAGTTAATTGGAATTTTCATAAAAGTTCTTTATATAGAAATTACTGTGTATTCTATTTTAATTTTCTGTGTGATTGAGCGGCACTCAAAATTCAACTTTTAGCAGAATGTATAGGTCGAATGGTATTCAACGCGAATTTAAAATGTGGCTTATCTGTATTCCATTGACAAGTAATGTTGAAATATTCAAGAAAATCTTTACTTCATTCAGATGCGTAAAAAAACAAAGACACAATTCTCGGCAGCGTCAAACTCCCGCCATTTAATCGGTAAATATTTACATCACGCTGGCTTCAGTTTTGTTAACTTAATTTTATATTTTGTCTATATGACCATAATTTTAGTGTGGGACGGGTTCGTAGCTTACATGTTTATGTTATTGCAATAAAATATTCAAGGTTTCAGAACAAGATAAGCGTTTAAAATGATAAATAAAGTCAAAATCGAGCCGTGCATGATGGATATCTGAGCTGATTTGTTGAGCAGTTCACGCGTTCATTGGGAACAGACAGATTGGCTTGATGAAATTAGTATAATACATACTATGAAAAGGGTGTTAGGCTAGGCCTCCAATATCTCCCATTGTTTCTACATATTATCTATTATCGTACCGCGGGAAGTCAGTAATCAGCAAGAGACCTAACCTAACCCTCGCAAATATCTGAGGGTTACTGTACAGCTCAATTGAAATCTGTCCTACTGACGTACCTTGGCTCATCAGTCTATCATGCCTATTAAACCTTACATGTTGTGTAAAGAGTGATGGCTCATTAGCTATTAAACCCCAGCACTTTGTGGAGAAATTAGTTTACCTTGTAAAGAGTGCTGGCTCATCAGGCTATCATGCCTATTAAACCCCATCATGTTATGCGGGGGGTCGTAGGGCAGGCGATCAGTGACAGGGGAGCGACTGTTGGGGGACACGGGGGGGGATTCGCAGGACTGCAGCAGGGTGGCCACCTCCAGCGAGGTGGTCAGATCGCGCGGGGTTTGCCCCGTGATGGTGCGGATGGTGATATCTGAACCCCGCGACAGCAGAAGGGACACCATGGAAGTTTGGGAGTTCTTGCATGCCCAGTGTAATGCAGTCCTAGAAATATCAAAAGATTAGGTGAATTATTTTATGTATTTATTAACATTCTATACCCATTGCTGGCCAGACATAAGCACCTAATAACTACTTGCAATACACTAGCGCCATTACCAGCATACCATCCCGGACTCATCTACCATAAATAACGGCCTTCGTAACTCTCGACTTGATGGGCCACATCTCTGGACACGGACAGCATGCTCGTTTATCCAATCTACGTACTATAAATCCCCTAATTATATTTTATTATATATATATATATAGGCCATACTGCCGATAGCTCCATTGTAGTTATGACTCGTTCACGAACGAGCCACAATGTTGATCTAGCTCCTTTTGATGAGCCGTATTCGTAGGACTCCCGGTAAACTGTACCACGGCTCAATTGAATGGTTAACCTTTTTTATCAGGAGATATTTTAGAAAAATGGCGCCATTAAAATTATCCAAGTATTAATTGTTATTACATATTCAGGGACGTTAACGGCGTCTGACGGTCTGACATCTGGACTTGGATATATATACCTACACCTACTAACTAAATAGCATCTTATTTTTCTCGTGGTATATACCGGTACCAAGTTGTATGATCATTCATACGTTTACACTAGGAGCCATAGCAGGGAAGCCATTCCGAGGGAGCCATATTGGGCACACATATTATTCTCATAGCTCATATGCTCTGAGGCCACGGCTCCCGTTCAATTGAGTCCACTCTTTGAGCGGTACAAACATATTGAGCTGGTTCCGTGGCTATCGCTTGTAATAAAATGAGTCATGGCCCATCGCTACTCCATTGGTCTACATTTATATTTAGAGTCTCATTACTACTGGTGTAATAATCTTGATCTCTATACTTATAGGAAATGATAGTTGTTCTATTGAAACTTCTCCCTCTTTCTCGTAAATGACACGCATAACAGATGTGCACTTATTAGCGGCTAGAAATTTCTACTAAGATTCTTAGTGGAAATAAAGTGAAAGCAACATAATTCAATTACGAATTTTTGCAAAAAAAGCTACATAACAAGGTATTTCATAATAATTTTTACTTTAGTTATATTCAGTGAATTCGCTATGAATTAAATGTGAGAGAATAATTTGAAAAATAAAAACCAGTTTGCGTCCACAAATAATGATAAATTTAAGACTTTGGCAAGCGAAGGATGTAGCAGTCCCTACCTTTATATGTATTATTAATATAGCAAGAGAAACTTATTACTTTTGTAAATAGATGGTTTAATTAAAAGTGGACATCGTGTTATAAAAATATCTTGATTCTAATCAACTATTTCAAAATACATGGATTTGGAACCGTTAGACTACATAATTTGGTATACGAAATGGGAGAGGAGTTACAAAATACATAATAATGTAATCGAAATATCAATGAATTACCAGCCGTTCAGCGAATTTCTTGAATTAATGTCCACGCCACTATCCAAGTACTTTATGGCGGATTCAAAATCTCCCAGGCAGCAGGCTTCTCTGAGCTTTTCCTCCAAGGCGCGTTTATCCATTTCCAATATTTGCTTCCAAAACCTTTGACTTTGGTTGTAGTCCGATCGGATTGACATTTAGGTGACAGTTACTCCAACATTGCCATTACGATGAAACTAATAAATCATAAAATCGGTAATTTTATGAACATTATTCTTAAGCTATGTGTACACCGAAGAAAACTTTTTTTTAATGCTTAAACCACTGAGCCTGGGTCAGACCTCATTTTAAGTAAAACAAATGTAGTGAATTGATAATGTATTCCGATGAGAGGAAGTCTGGTGCAAATAAAATGTTGAAGTTATTGATATAAGATGAGACAAAAAACTTACTAAATTTGGTTGTTGATTTACAAATTATGATGGAAATGACTAACTTTTCAAAAGAACTTCCACATCGAACGTAAACAAGAAGTATCTGTATCAAACCAACACATATTTTTACACACTAACAAAGTAGTAAATTTTTCAAATTGAAAAAATAACAGTAGCTAGTATGAACCAAAAAACCACAAAAAGAAAAACAGTTTGTCATTCATAATCTCCTGGCAATCAAGTCTTGACGTTATTAGTAGCAACAGAACTATCAAATTGAGAGTATTAATTTTATTTATTATTTATAAACGCTCTGATATATATATGCATGTTGGCTATGGCAAGATGTATGTATCATGCATGTTGGCTTTTACAAAAAAAGACAACAAGAAGTTTTTTTTAATGTTTAGATTACAAAAAATAAAAATAAAAACTTGAACATAACGCACGGTAGAAATAAAGTTGCATTAAGAAAGGAATGTATACGAACAAAAAAAATCGGAAACCAGTTTTTAAATTAAATAGATAATAGAAATAATATAAAAAAATAATAAAGGTTTATAATAGCCAATAATAGCGATGGCCACAATTGAAGAATCATGGATGATTAACTCGATCTTTTTGATCATCGAAATATTTCGATTCATTATCATGGACAAATGGATTCTGTCAAAACTCATCACACAGTTCAAAATAATCGTTTTAAAACATCGCCGAAAAAGGAATCAATTCTGTCAAAAATTACAACGCAGTCCGAGACAATCATTTTGAAAATCATTTGAAACCACAGCCAAAAAATTGTAATGTATTTGTCTTCTGTTTTCGTATGATTTTTTATAACTTCCATCGAATCGACGTTTTTGATAATTCTGATTATAAAATCCAGTGTCTTCATATTATTGTTAGGTATTTATTATATGTGATTTACAAAAATTAAATGGATGTCATACACAATACCAAGATCATCTGTACAAAAAATCTTTCTTAGTAACTCTTGTTACAACATTTTCAAATAATCCTCGTGATCCGCTTTGAACGTAACAAACATAAATAAACTGGTAACAAGTAACAACCAACTAAAATGTTTCAGAAATCGGTATTTGATTATAATACCCATCACTAGAAAGCGTTCACCATAGATCAGAAGAAGCATTTTCCACAACTGTCAATTATGATTTTGACAGCAGTGTTTTACTAAAAAAAAAACTGTGTTTTACTAAAAAAAAAGCAGTGTTTTAACCTTAAATATTTCGAGGTTAGAAAACTGTAATAATAAAAATAAAGCTGTTATGAGCTGTATCAGCTCAAACAGTTGTATATAACAATGCCTTCGCTCAGTTATTGCATATTAAGAAGGCTGAAGTTGTATTCTTTAGATTATTACAGATGTTCTATCAAAAGGTGAGTAAATGTTTGCAGTATTATTATTTTGTGTTCGTATCAATAATTTTTAAGTCGGTATTGAAGGAAGCCGATCACTTTTTTAAACATATACTTATCTTCTTTATACATATCTTCAATAATTGAAAAATCACTTGGTACTTATTCGGGATCTCTGACCACTCTTAATTACTACAAAAGGCTGTATCTGCATTTGGGAAATTTTTGTCATTCAAATTTTCAATTAAGTAAAATGATAATTCACTTTCATTGAATGGGATGACAGCCATTTAAAAGTGTGGCCAGCTATCCCGAAAATATATCTTATATTTAAATATATATTATAAATCAAGTCTTCATTTAATTTTTCTTTTATAATTCTATAGCAAGAAGAATGCACGCAGTCAAAAACACAAATTCATATTGTAATTATTTACCTAACCGCTGGACTTATAGGCGTTGATTTAACAATTACTACAAGAAACAACTGTTCACATGCGCAAAATAGGTTATCAGGTTTAAGTACCTACCTAATAACCCATTGGGTTAATTGAGCTATTTGCTCGTATTTAGATTGCAACGAAATTTTCGGAAGTGTTGCTGCGTATTAAAAAAACGTCTAAAATGGCGACAAAAGGATTGTTTCATAAGGTAAATTTTGAACTTTGAATAATAATGGAATTATAATACAACTTTTACCATCTCTCCCAACGTAAAATGTTGTTTCTTGTAGTAATTAAGTTGAAACGATGTGTAATTTCCATAATCTATGCCTATCAAAAGTACGACGGTTAGGAAAATATTAACCATTAATATTTATAACTCTTTTAAAAATATATTATTACTTTACAAGGGATATGGAAAAAAACTCTGACCAAGTTAACAGAGTTATAATTAACAATATACATATTTTCTAAATAACAAATGTAGATCCTAGGAAATAAATTGTACAGCGCCCTTGAGGTGATTTTTCACAAAAACGGCGCTCTACAAATTATCCAATTATTATTATTATTATTATTATTTCAGGTCATACTGCTCGGCTAAAGAAGTGAAAGATAAAGGAGAAGAGAAGAAAAACTTGTTTTTCAATGATATATCTATAGACAGAATAAGAAACTTCAGTATTGTGGCCCATGTAGACCATGGCAAGAGCACGCTGGCTGACAGGCTTCTAGAAATCACCGGAGCAATTAGAGCGGGCGAAAATAAAGCCCAAATGCTCGATAAACTGCAAGTATGTCATTATTTATAGTACCTTTTTACTATGATAAATATTTACTACTTAGACACTACGCATAATTACAACAAAAAAATACTTCGTTTCAACAATTACTATGAAAATTATTTAAATTATGGGAAATGGAACATAATAAAACATTATTTAATCCATTATTATTTAAATAGCAAACAATCTCTTATTATTAAAATAGCAAACAATCCATTATTATTTAAATGGCAAACAATCCATTATTATTTGAATAGCAAACAATCAATTATTATTTAAATGGCCAATAATCCATTATTATTTAAATGGCAAACAATCCATTATTATTTAAATAGCAAACAATCCATCATTATTTAAATAGCAAACAATCCATTATTATTACATAATTACTAGCTGACTAATTGGTTTGGGGTAAAGTTTTGAGGTTGTAAATTCTAGAGTACCTGACAACTGGGTGCATTTTTAAGGTGGAAATAATAATTTTGTATTATAATTAAAGTATTTCTTTCATTTGATCGTGCTATGTCTTCCTCAGGAGTCTTCGATCTCTTTAACCATTCACTTCCAAGTCATACATTCTCCTTACTCCTCTTTATTCATTCATCACTTATGTCTCATTTTACCACAAATAATTATTTGATTCATGTCTGCCTCGAGCATCCCCGACTCTTTCTACCATTCGCTTCAAGTAGTATCATGAAATCCACATTGTTACTGTTAAAAACTACATTACGTCGACTTTACCAATTTGTCTACTCATCCAACAAAGGGACATCCCCAGCATGTCAGGCGAAAATATTTCAACATTTTTGAATACATTCAACATATATTTGAATATATTTTGAAGACGTAAAATAAATACTCATGCAATCATAGAATTAAGAAGAAAACTAGAAGTGCCTTCCATACAAATTTGAATGGAAACAAATGTTCCATGTAGCCCAATAACCCAGCGGTCACTCACCCTCGCCTGAAATCGTAGATCTCCATCCCATTTGAATATTGGAAACACAGTTTTGTATCGGAAATTTCAGCCTCGATTAGTCAAATATTTAGATCTTTGGTGTGGGCGCATTTCAGCGCCCACACCAAAAATGGTGTCGCAAAACTGCAACTCCACTGTATGAGTTGGTGTTAGAAGGTGCTGCTGGGATAAGCCCTATGCAACACGCTCGGAGGACCAGTACCAAAACTATGTCAATCACAATTATGTTATTACGGACAATTCATTTGTCAGTAATTCCTCAACATTTTAAATTTGGGCTTCTGGAACATAAAATAAGCACAGATTGGAGTATAGGAGAAAAAGGACTCACCTCTGTCCATCCCTTCCGTCCGAGGTATCAATTTACACTTAACAATATTCCGCAGTCTCCATTATTTCGAACCTCCGTCCGTACCATCCGAGGTATTAATATTCACTTAAATAATAATTCGCGGTCTCCAGTAATTCAAACATCCAACTGTTCCGTCCCAGATATCAATTTACAATAAATAAAAATATTCCGCGGTCTTCATTATTCAAACGTCCGTCCGTCTTATCCAAGGTATCAATTTACACTTAACAATAATAATATTTTATTTCTTGTGTTCTTCTTTATTCTGTGTATGCAATGAATTCTATTTGTAATCTATTTTAGGTTGAAAGGGAGAGAGGTATAACTGTAAAAGCAGTGTCGGCGTCCCTTAGCTATAACTACAAAGGACAGCAATACCTTTTAAACCTGATTGATACTCCGGGGCACGTGGATTTCTCTAATGAGGTAAGAACAAATAAAATATTTTTTTGTGGATTTAAGAAGTATACAAGTACCACTTAAACGATACAACTGATAGAATCGTATTGTGGACATATCCATGTGCCATAAGTAAGCTCAATTTTTCCTTACTTCTGGTGAAATTGAACATTTTCAAATATCTAAATTCCTAGGAGTCGAAAATTAATATATTTCACACTTATGGTGGCGGTTCATGGGGTTTTTCACTGGGGGTTCAGATTTTCAAGGGAAGGTGTTATATTTATATACATATTTTATCATGATTATGGAGTTCCCTCATTTTTAATTTCAAGCTTTTTTCATACGAACTCGCACTATTTTTTATGTAAACACACTATATTTCGCCACTGTACAATATAGTAGGTATACCTAACAAGAATAACTGTGACAAATCAAGCAATTGCTTTCTAGATGAAAGCCGAAACCAAACTAGGGACATAAGACAATACAGCGTTTGCCGAAACTTTCGCAGCTAAGGAATATAATATTTTTTCTTAAAAAGGGTTGAATTTTAAATACGAAAACAAAAGCATACTCCATTTAGATCTGTTTTACTAGTAGATTTACAAATGAACAAGAAAATACGAATGTACAAAAATTTATTAATAACTACTATAAAGTAAAATAACATTTATCTTGCATCTAGTTGCAAGGTCCAGCTGCCGGCGCGGGCGTAAGGCTTGGCCAATCTCGGTGACACTTGTCAAACTCCGGAGGTCGCGTGGCATCAAACTATGTAATAGCATTAGTGCTGCCATCGTTATACCAATCCGGCGCACAAGGCTAGAATTAGTTTTAGCGTAAGTTATTGGATTTCACCGTAAGGGGGAATGTGTTGTTTTGTTTTTTTTTTGTAAGAAGTATTTTGTGCTGATTATATAGCGCACAACATGGGAATATCGGGTTGCTCTTCGACTTCAAAGACATAAATTTTAATGGCTCGCTGTTTATAATGTGCTAATATGTATGTATTATTACTATGCCAGTTTGTCTTATTTTCTCATTATTTTAATGGGGTTCACTGCTTATCTATGTCTGTACAGCGGTAAGTATATACAATAGTATAGTTAGTACTTATCTGTTAATGGTAAGTATTTAATAATGAGTAAATACTTATTATTAAATACTTTATATATAAAAGCGAATACCGCTTAAGCAAGACTATGGCATCCCCAATTTGGGTACTGGGAAAAGAAGCAGATGGGGAAAGTTTGTAAAGTGGTTTTTATTTATAAGAATGAACTCTTACAGGTGGTCAGATCAGTGCAAGCTTGCCAAGGTGCTATATTATTAGTAGATGCAAATGAAGGTCCCCAAGCGCAAACAGTGGCCGTGCACTCTTTGGCCGTTCGGCAAAAATTAGCCATAATCCCGGTCCTTAATAAAATAGACCTTCCGCGAGCCGACCCCGTGCGATCCAAAAACCAACTCAAAACCCTCTTCAAGATCGAACCGAAAGACGTACTAGAAGTCTCGGCAAAGAAAGGCTGGGGAGTTAAAGAAGTTCTCGACGCCATCGTGGAACGAATTCCCCCTCCAACTGCAGCCAAAGATGGTTACTTCAAAGCGTTGGTGTTTGATAGCTGGTACGATAAATACAAAGGAATCATGTGTCTAAGCTACATTCAAGGTGGATCCATAAAGCTAGGAGATTCGGTGAGATGGTACGCTGGAAATAAACTGCTCACTGCTAAATATATGTATCTCTTAACTCCAGAAGAGATACCGGTTGAAAAAGCAACCGCAGGACAAGTAATCGTGATCGGTTGTGGGCCGAGGAGCGGAGGCGCCGTGGGAGATGTGTTGATCTCCGGTAGTATTCCCTTTGATCCAGTCGAAGAGAAGATCGACAAGTCTGGGCCACGACACATGGTGTTTGCGGGGTTATATCCTGCGGACCAATCTCAACATCTAAATGTGCAGAATGCTCTCACTAAACTTTGTATGAATGATGCGTCTGTCAGCTTGGCTGTAGATTCCAGGTAAATAAGCTTTAGATAAATAAGGAACGGCTGCATGGCTTTTTTCATACTAAACATAAACCCGTTTCTTTCTTAGTGCAAGTGCTTTTTGTATTGTGAAAAATAATTATATTTCCGTTAGTGGAAAACTTAGCATAAGGATTCCATTTTCATAATTTTTGACTGAGTCTCTGTCACAATACATTTTGTTACACATGTTAAAAAAAAATCAAAGCTGAAATTCTTTTTATTTTTATGGTTTTTGTGGTGAGTTTCATTCTCCATACCATTCCATGATAATATATTTTTTAATGTACTATGTTTATATCATTGTTTTTTTAATGACAGCTGTATCATACTTAAAAGCCATTATCAAACTCTCCTGACAGAATAGACATCCAAATAAAATGACAAAAATGATAGTCCATCAAAACAAAGTTGCACAGAACGCCGACGGGGCGTGACTGTCTCCCTTACTGTAATTTATCAATAAATTAATCTGAGAGTATACAGTCAACACGCATTGTAATATCACCATTTAATTGTGCGAAAATAAAATCTGCTTACTAGGCCTTTTTACAATAGCTCAAAAGTTGCTGGCTGCGTAAAAAATCCCAAATTGGGGGAGCAAAAGTTCAGGCTTGTTTACAAAACTGAATATTTTGTTAAACTATTTAGTGAGACACTTTCATAATTGTGTTATAATTTACCCATCTCACTCATTTTTACTTTTTTAACTGTTTTTACGAACATTCCGATTCTATGCAGCAAAGTCCTACGTTGGACTCATTGCATTATTTTAGTTTTTTGCGCAGGGTCTGGTTAATTCAATGTTCGCTTTTTGAAGTTTAACGTAAGACTGATGTTGTTGACTTCTGTCTTCATTTTATGATCAAATGCTGCAGTCAAATTATTACTAGTGATTTTTGTTGTATACTGTGACACGTAATTATTGTGTATGGTATATTTAAACTGTTGATATTAAATAAATTATTCAAAGCATTCCCGCGTGGTGCCAAACATATGGTCAAGTGGTTTGCCGCTAGCTCGTCGAAATGACACCCCGATTTTATGTTAGAGCAAGTCATCAATTTGGATGTCTGTGCCTGACAGCAATAAAATAAAAATATATTCATTTATATTGTAAGTTGTTCACAATTTTTTTTGTATGTTATTTATTCAGTCCAGCATTAGGACAAGGCTGGAGGGTTGGATTTCTTGGATTATTGCATTTGGAAGTTTTTACTCAACGCCTCTTCCAAGAACACAAAGCCGAAGCAATACTGACAGCACCTTCAGTCCCATATAAAATTAAGTATGATCTATTAAAATATGTACGTTTTTTCTTAAGTCACATCAATGGTACCAATGTTTCACGTCCCCCCTTTATGGAAAGACAACTCCTTGGGAGTCATGTTGTGGCATCGGGAGACATAGGCAAACACTCAATGATAACCCTGGTAAACTTCATTACAATAACTTGAGCTAATGTCAAAAGAAATAATGTGAAATGGAACAATGGACCTATGACCTGAGTGAACTACGCAGACTGTCTCCATTTTAATGTGAAATAATGATCAATTTTAAATGAATCATTTTCAACCCTTACAGGATCAAGGGTGCTAAAAATATTAAACTCCACGGAACGGACATAATCACAATCACAAACCCAGCCAATATTCCAATGATGTCAAATATTGAAGAATTCTACGAGCCTTTTGTTATTGGTGAGTGCTGTACAAATTATCAAATTATTCTTGTTATTATATTTTAATTCTGATTGTTAGTTGTTACCAGAGTATAATGGTTCCATGATAACTCAACACAGTGACAATTCAACACACTTTTAAAAAGTGATATAAAGTCATTAGAAACGATGAAATTTTTTTTTTTTAACCTACCTAACCTAACCTAACCTACTTAACCCAGTTAATACAGTTTTTGTATCATCACTTTCCATGACTTTATATAACTTTTTAAAGATGTGATGAATTATCATTGTGATGATTTATCTGGTCACCGAGTATAATACATGTATATACTATTTAACTGAAAATCTGCTTTTTTCAAATAAGAAAATACTTTTGAACGTTGAGCTCTGGTAGCATGAAATTTTGTACTCTTTTTTGTCTTGAATTTCTAAGTCAAACAACTATTTTAGTTCGTAGTGATATCCCCATCGCAAGCTACAGAGCTTCAATATAATTATATGCATTTAACTAAAAATAGGATGCTCGGTAAATACTTGCATTGATTATCTTCAACTTCTGTTTTGTTTTATTCTCTTTCGTCTTCACTGTATCTTCAAGTAAACTTCATGTAGTATCCTTTTCTCTTCACACAACTATGTCTATGTAACTTTATGATGTAACAACTACTAACCTCTCTCTAAATAGTATAAAATAAAGTCGCTATCCGCATCTATCTGTTTGTACGCTTAGTTCTTCTAAACTATGCAATGGATTTTGATAGGGTTTTCAATGTTATTTAGAGAATTTCTTCCGGAAGGTTTATATATATAATACATGCATATAACATAATAACACTTTCCTAATACATGCGAACACCTCAGCACAGGTTCTCCTAGTGAGGTGTTCACAAAACCTGTGTAAACTGTCTATAAAAAAGTATATAAATAAATAAAATAAAATTGTTTTTCCATATTAATTATATAATTTTAAATCTTTTTTAGGAACAATAATTACGCCATCACAGTATATAGGAACTGTGACTGCTCTATGTATGGAGCGAAGGGCCACCACAATGCCTACTATCCCCATTGATGACTGTAATATCATGATGCAATTTCGTCTGCCTTTGTGTGAGGTTAGTTTAATGTACATAATTAAACCCTAAAAATACAACAAATTAAATGATGTAAATAATGATTAACCACATACATACATGATGGCAACACTATGTAACAATGGCAACATCTATACCATCTATGGACTAAGTTGAAAACCTTCTTCCAAATTTGTACATACCTGCCATCTATTGACTTATCAAAACCTCCCAACAAATTTATGCATAACTGCTCTCTTACATCGATTAATTTTCTAAAACCTTCTACCAAATTTATGGTTCTATGATATCTCAACACAAAGAAAATTTAACACACCTTTAAAAAGTGGTATGAAGTCATTAAAAGTGAAAAAAAAAAAAATTAACTTATAAACCTAACCTAGTTTTGGTTTCATCACTTTATATCACTATGTGTTGAATTGTCATTTTGATGGGTAAGGCTGGCCGCATACATACGTTTTCCGTATTCGATTTCCGAATTCGTTTTCCGTATTCGGAATTCCGTGAGACTAGTGCAAACATTCGTTTTTCTTCATTCGGAATGTATAAACGTCAGTACCAGTGTTGCCAACAAGGGTGATATATTTGACGGCCGGCGTGGTCTAGTGGTATACGCTTTTGACTACAGATCCGACGGTCGCGGGTTCGAACCCGGCGTGCGCAAATAAATTTTATTTGATTAATTTGTGTTATTTCACAATTAATTAATTTAAAATAATATATAGTATATTTGCGGCACGTTCCAGAGTGGAAGATACTCTCAGTATCGCCCTGGTGTAAGACCACCATTCAGAATTGAAACGTTGCTTGAAATGGCTTTAGCCGTGTTTGGTGACCAGATCTGAATAGCCAGGTACTTCCCCACCTTCCTCTTCCTCATCTCCCTCCCCTCCCCAATACCCTCAGCCTCACAACATACCCCAATTGGGGATGCCATAGTCTCACTGGCTCCAGACGGGAGCAGTTGGGACTCTTGTGCGGTAATACTGTAAAAAAAAAAAAAAAAAAAATATCGCCATTTAGGCTACTCAGAGCGAGAATCGGCGCCGAAAAAATCTAAAAGGCGACTGGTTGCCAATTAAGCTACTTCAAAAACATCAATTTTAAACACGTCCCGAAATTCTCTAGCCACCCCCCCCTCACGAAATTTTTATTTTCACGTAAAAACATCAATTTTAAACATGTCCCACCTAACAGCAAATTCGGCTACTTTACGCTACCTTATGTATGAGAAACGGCGATATTAGGTCAAGATCCGTTGGCAACACTGAATTACTGAACGGAAATTTCCGAACGTTTGCGTCGGCACAAACAAAATGTATGCAAGAGCTGCGTTCCACATAACGTCATTAGGTTTTTTCCATTCGGTTTCTCCGAACGCGCCGGCTTGCATTCGGAACGTGCGTAAGGAATTTGTTCCGTTCGGAACTAAAACGAACGTGTGCGTCAGTTAATGTATTTTCTACTGATTCCGTGCATTCGGATATCCGAATACGGAAAACGAATTCGGAAATCGAATACGGAAAACGTATGTATGCGGCCAGCCTTATCCGGCTACCCTAATTTATACCCCACTGCCATCTATTGACTAAGTTAAAAACCTTCTACAAATCAAGCATTATAATGATAATATCCGCATTTATTATGTACAAAATTCATTATCTTTTTAAGGTGGTGTTGGATTTTCATGATATGCTCAAAAGTGTGACCTCGGGATATGCAAGTTTCGATTATCATGATGATGGCTTCCATGTCAGTCCACTTACCAAGGTAAATCACTTAAATTTGGAATATACAATCAATCAAACTCTATTAGTGATAAGCGATAAGACTAATGAGGACATTGGCAGAAGCGTGATTGCAGTAGTCACTAATGAGAAGTCATCATAGGATTGGCAGAGGAAATATGACAGACAAAATGGAGTTTTTGAGCATCCATAGCGATTGTCAGGAGAAGATGGAAGGAGGAGTCAGTACCCGTTTTGCTGCCCCGGGAACCATTTATTGGATAACCGACACCTCTGCCATAGGTCACCCCAAGTGGTTCGCCACATTTGGTGACTTGGCGGGGGTGCCCGGGTTTATCGGGTGAGGTGTGTTCAGGTCTTGGCAACAGATGCGCCTGCCCAACAGGTGCGCGGCTGGCCGGTTTAGACCTTTGACCTCTTCAGCTGGTCTCTTTTGACCCATACACCGCAGTAGGAGGGATGAATTCATACGTTCTTCACTCCTGGACACACTAACCCTTAGATTCCTACCCACCCCTCACACCTTTTTCCTTCCCAGAACTTCCTCCACACAGCATCCCAAAAAATGACATAGGCCCTGAGGGAAATTAAATGTTCCTGTGTGGGGTTAATGCAAAAAAAAAATACTTAAGGCGATGCACTACGTCGTGTAATATTTTAAATTGAGCCGCTTACAATAACAACCCTTACGTAGATGGCGATAAGGTTTAAATTCCCACTTTACGCCATCCGCCTGTTTTGATTTATGCAAGAAAAAAACATGGCCAAAAAGTGCCTTTTATTTTATATTGTGGTTGTTCAGGCATAAATATTTAATTTTTTTTCGATCATTTTATAAATAACTTAATTTTCCACATTATACAATAAAATCATAACCGAAAATGGGTTCGTAAGTAGGAGATTTTGAACTTTAAAGCAGTTTTCATAGGCCTTTACATTATTTTTTTCTGGGCTTATAAAAAGACTTATGTAAAAAATACTCGATTATTTCAAAGGCCAAGATGTATTCTACTCACAGTATTTAATTAAAGCATCTGAAACATTTCTAGGCGACAGATTTTCAAACCAAAAATACATCATTTTGCATTACTACGTATGGCATCGCCTTAAGAGGAAACATAACTAGCTATTTTGGGGAAACTACCTATTATTTTTGTGAATACAATTTTAAAAAAACAAGTAATTTATTATCAAAATAGAATCAGCTGGTGCGCGGTGAAAATTTTGCATCAGCCGTCAAGAAGTTAAGCATCTCATGATTCTTTAGCATGAGGTGCAAAAATCAATTTATGCATATGATTTTTTTCTATAAATGGATATTTTCAACCTGGGAACCATTTAAGCTTATTTGTTTATCTGTTGTGTCATAGAAATTGGTTAAAATATGCTTTTATAAACATTACTTTCTTTTTGAAGCTGGAGATTCAACTCAACGGCATGGTAATAGACGAGTTGAGTCAACTTGTCCACGTTAGTCGAGCCAAAATGGTGGGAAGACGACTTGTTGATAAACTCAAGGAAATGGTACCGAGACAGATGGTGCAGGTAATGATATAACTTTTTTATTGTAAGTATGTATTGACAAGTTCTTCAAAATTCTTATTTTACTGATGTTGGGAAAAATTATCGTAGAATTGAAAGAATTTTACATAATCATGATCTTTTCATTGTTTATCACAGCAACAGAATACATTAAAAATTCTCGATTTTTTTTCTCTCATTCTCTTTGGATTCAAGTACATATTATTTGAAATCAGTTGCAATGAAAACAACTAGGTTGGGTAGGTCACATCAAATACTATTATAAACTACAAGTGGTTAATACTTCGTCATAATACTAGCAACATACAACAACGCAGACTGCTAGAGTTTTAATTTTTTAATTCATTAATTTTAAAATTTATTAATGTAAAATAAAAAAAATATAGGTATTTTAAATAATAAATAATTTCGATCAAAATGAATAAAAGAAAACCAACTCACATAACTTAAACCGCTAGTTGTGCTGGTGTAGCATGCTGCCCACTGCCATTTTTTTTTAGTTAGTATATTAGTACAGTTAGTATAGGTTAGTAGCAGGTATTAGTACCAAACCCTGCTAGACCCAGTGCCAAAGTCTGAAAACAGGTCTCTCAACTGTCAGTTCATTTTCTACAGCATGCCTAAATGCATAAATAAACCACTCTCTAGATCGATATCTTCGGGCTTTTTGTATGGCCCCATTTTGTCACCCCCTTAACCACAGACGACCACAGATAAAACGGTCATTTGGTCCAGACAGGTAAATATATTGTGGACCATAAATAAATCTCAAGGCCATTTAAAAAAGTGCAAACATAGACAATATAACTGCACCCAGCTAACATCGTTCATTCACTAGCCCACAAAAAATATATTTTAAAAATAAAAATATTGGAATGCAGGAAAAGGAAAATAAAAAAAAAACCCACAGCTATGCACACATAAAAATACTTTTTATTTTCAAAAAGACAATGGACAGTAATACAAAACAGGGTCAGTACAACCGATGTATTGAGCATTGATTTATCATTGAAGTAGAAGATAAAACTAATATATCTAAACAAAACATGAAACAGAACAAGACACAGAAAAATAAAAAGTAACGGTCTCAACTAGGAATCGAACCCAGTCTTACTGCAACAACTTAATAGGATTTAATTTGACCTTGCACAAAAATACAAGAATATATACACAAAATACATATTCAACAAATTTAAGTGTGCCACAGCACTAGAAGTTATTCAAATTCTCCTGCAAGGGTTTCATATAATTTCCACAGCTTTGTCGTCAGCAAACATCATGGAAAATGCTGGTTAAATCAGAATACTTACATGATGCAATTCTGGAGAGGTTTAAATGACCTTGTATGATGTAATCGTGGCTTTTTTTAGCAGTTTTAGCATCCTAATACGTGGTATTGTATCGCATCGGAATACGGATAGGTCTGAAAAGGAAAATTAATTAAATTATTAGCCAATGAAGTACATTCAGAAATCAGGAACATTGTATCAAAGAACGAGAGGTTAGTACCTGTATTTTACAACGGGTTCGGGTCCTTCTTTCGGTTGATGGAGATAGACCGGATAACACACTTAACACAACACGGCATTAATTTATCACCTTGAAGAATTCTAGCACGTAACATTATTTTTAGATGGGTGAAAGAAAATTCAAAATATTTACGCTAAAAACTTCAACTGACTTTTCAACTTACGAAATGGCGTCTTGGAAATTACCGTTAATTTTTATCGGAGCATAAAGCATGCTTAGCTTCTCTTTCTGTTACACAAGTCGCTATGGTAGAGAGCGAGAGATCAAACTACAATTTTTGCTCTAAGCCAATGAGATCTGAGCTTTCAGCCACAACAGCTTTGTCTATAAGAATTTGGGTATTGAATAACTCCTCCCACCAGGGTTACAAGGTCATGCGGGAGTTATACGCCCCTGCCTAAATGCTACCATATCACAATGTACAGATAATTTGAAAATAATTTTTATTTTCGCATTGTTCTCTTTGCAATTGACTGTTTGAAATTAGAACAGAAATACAACTCAGTTGAGTAAGAACCATCTACACCACTTTATTTTTTAGTAAATAATGAGAGTACCTACCAGTGGCGGTCTGTGACTTTTCAGTGAGCTAGAATGGTAAGATTGAAAAATTACATTATTGATGTTGTTACAGTGAATTTTTTTTTCTTTCAAATTTTCCATTTTTATATGAAGATTTTCGTATGGGGATGCTGAGCTTCCTCAAACTGAAATAATCCTGAAAATCAGCTGTTACAACATCATTAATGTTGTAATTTTCAATCTTACCACACAAGTCAAATCAAATAATAGCTGAGAAGAATCATAAAAATTGTATTTATAATTTATTATTTCTGTTTTAGATTTCAATCCAAGCTGTATCGGGAGGAAAGGTTCTTGCGAGGGAAAATCTTCAAGCTTACAAAAAAGACGTGACTGCAAAGCTTGTAAGTAAAAAAAAAATGGGTCAAAAAAGTTTCTAAAATTCAAATGAAAAAACACCATTGCTTTAAAATGCTTCAGTCAAATATCATATAAGAAAAATGATTTTCTCTTTAGTGAAAGTACAAGGAATGAACTTTTGATTTCAGATTCTTTTTTGACGAACAAAATTATTGATTTCTTTTGCAGTGACATCAATCTTGAAGTGCGTACATATTTCAATGTATTCTTTTGCAGTACGGTGGGGATATCACAAGAAGAATGAAACTTCTAGCGCAGCAAGCTGAGGGAAAGAAAAAAATGAGAAGCATTGCCAACATAAGGATACCGCGTGACACATTCATAGACGTCTTGAGAAAACAATAGACAACTTTAGGATAATAATGTATTTTATTTGTTTTCTTATGATAAATATGACAATATTTAGGAACGCAATTTAAATATATTTTTTACCGTAAATCCACACATCTCGCAGATGATATAGCTTTCTTCTTATCATCCAAAAACATCGCACCCACTATCAAATATTCCAGATGCCCTTTGCACATGACTCACTTTAAATGGTCTTGAACTTTCAGTCCAGAAGAGTCAGTCCGTCACTCTCTCAAACTGTCAAATATACATAAAAATCCACCTGTCCAAACCCCAATGCCTCTGAATTAAAATTTTTGTGAGTAACATTTGATAGGAAACTTAAATGGTCTTCCCATATTCACAATATAGTTACCAAATTCGAAAAGAATTTAAATATCATCAGATCATTAACTGTAGTTTGGTGGGGTGCTCACCCTACTTGCATTAAGTTGCTTTACAATGCCCTCATTCTTATTCGAAGTCATCTCGGCTACGCCTGCCTACTTTTTAGTTGTGCATCAAAAAATGTAACTCAGTAAATTAGACAAAATTCAATCAAAATCTTTGTGAATAATAACTGGAGCGATGCAATCGTCACCTATCAATTCCCTTCAAGCAGAATGTTCTGATCCCACTTATTTAAGGCGGCAACTATTTGCTAGCAAATTTGTTTTTAAATGTTTAAATTCTAAATGTCATTAGGTTATCCCCAGTCTTATTATTCAACAACCCAACACATTCGTCTACTAAAATCAGAGCTCGAACTAAACCTCTTCCTGCCATCTGTAAAAAATTTCAGTCTCTCAGATCTCCAAATTATCCAAAATGATCTTCTTCCCTTATACAAAATAAAATATAGTCATGTCACCCTATCCCCAATAATTTTAGAAGGGATCATCGGCATCCTTAAAAGCCATTTCAATCTCCCGGCCTCGTACTGTTAATACATAATGTGTTCAATGACATTATTTCATCTAAATGGCCTCTTCTATTTATTGATGGCTCCAAATCTCCAGACTCTCCTAACTTTGTTGCATATAGGTATTAACATATACCACAATAATTCTAATGACAGAATATTTCAATCAATTTCAAACCAATTTTAAATATGTTCAGACGAGTGCTTGCAATAATTGAATCTCTCAAATGTATCATCAAAGATAATTTTGAACATTCACTTATTGCCTCCATTCAAAGCTTTGGTAAAACCGTAACTCTGATTTGGATTCCAGGACACGTTGGCATCGTGGGTAATGATATTGCGTATTCCTTGGCAAAATAAGGAGCATCCAACCCTATTGTTACCCTCGTAAACCACAGTCTCCTATCCAAATTTTTTCCATCCTCATAGATAGATCTCGCAATGTTTGGTCAGAGTATTGGCACATTGCTAGTCAATCCAAGGGAGCCTGCTATGTCTCAAAACAAAGGATTATCGCATCAAAACCACAATTCCTCCATTTCTTCAAAAGATAAATTTCTTTACTTATTCAAATGAGAATTGGACATTGTTCCGTTCCTTCTCATCTTTTCAAAATTCACGTGTTTGACTTCTCAGATTGTACATTCTGTAGTCTAGAAGTCCCCCTCTAAACGAATATCTTCTCTTCTATCAAGCATTATCTAAAATTGCTTCCCCTCCATTCAACATCTCATCTCTTTTATGTCTGAATTCAACTCCAATCTTCCATATAATTTTGAAATTTGCCTATTTAAACAAAATTGATATATAAATTCACCTCCCCTCTCTCCATCATTTGAAATGATGGCCTAGAAAACACCCTTGAAGGGTGAAAGCCAGAAACAATTGGAAAATCTCATACATCAAATCTAAGAGGACAGATAATTTTTCACAAAATATATAATTATTAATTATAATTCAACATTTTACACACTAAAATAATACTGTTAGTACAAATACAAATATATTAAAAAAATGATGTTACTATCATTAGAATAATTAACAATTAATAATAATAGGGTCCACCACATTAGTCCACTCTTAAAAAAAAGTTCATTTTCAATGTGTATATTTATCTCGAATGTATTATGGACACTTGCTAACTTTCTTGATTCTACTGTTTCTTAGGAGTGACATAATATATAAAACTTACTTTTATTCTGAATTCGGTTAAATATTTATTGAGATCTAATCGACGATGCACAATTTTACTATATTATTATTATAGTCCAGTAAGTGGGGGATAAAAAAGGGCTCCACCTTGCAAAAGGTTAGGTAGTAGCGATTTTCACATATGTTGTTAAGATTGGGACTCTAAAGAAAAAAAAAAGTTTTCGACCTTGGGGGGGTCGAGCTCGATCCGCCATCTTGGATTGAAGGTGCCGAAATTTGGTTTTTTCAAAATAATTATGAAGTGGTTGATTTTACAATCAAATTGTCGAAGGCAAACTTAAAGACAACTAAATTACCTACATTTTTTGTGGAAAGTTTTTTTTTTGTAAGTCTAATAGATAACGAGTTACAGCGGTTGAAAGAAGAAAATTTTGACAAAAAAATGTAAAACCCCAGTTTTCTTTATAAATTTTGTACGAACATATTACACAATATCATTTTAACGTATTTCTACGTTACAATATACTTATATAGCATCATCCGTGTGCTCGATGACGTTGATTTGTTATAGTGGGATCCTAGTCTACAGCTGACTTGGCAACACTGATTGAGTCCTGGTTACAGGACGTTGCCTGGATGCTCATGTCTGCAAATGTTCTTTTCGGTGAAACAATGCCAGTTCAAGTTTCACAAGAACGATTTTTAGCCAATGAAAATAACAAACTCAGTCTGATTTCGATGCTTACAAAGCAATTTATACAGGATGATTTTACAGTTAAGCAGGCTGAAGAAGATGCTGATGAGTTGATTGTCAATACTGCGATTTCCTTGTGTTCATCATATGATGCTGTTTTCATTATTGGCGAAGACGTTGATCTCCTAGTTCTGTTGACAGCATTAGCACCACCCAAAAGTAGTATATATCTTCGCAAACCCGGGAGAGGCAAAACTTTTGAAAGACTGTATTCCGCGAATAGTGTGAAATACAAAGAGGCGGCTGAGAATATTCTGTTTCTTCATGCCTTTAGCGGCTGCGATACAACATCGTCCTTCTTCAACCAAGGAAAAACAAAATTTTGTTCGCTTGTGCAAAACGACACAAGACTCAATGCCATGATAGGAATCTTCAAACAACATGATGCAACACCAGAAGACATAGCAGTTGCAGGAACACGCTTTCTTGTTGCTTGTACGGGGATGACATGGATAAGGAAACCTTGGAAGAAGTCCGCTACAAACGTTTCGCAAAGTCGACAGCAAAAAGCAAATTCAATCTTGCCTCTTTGCCACCAATGAACGACGCTGCACGGTACCATGCATTTAGAACGTACCATCAAGTCCAAAAATGGTATGGAATCCAAAAAAATCCAGAAACTGGGGCTGGAAACGTGACACCAACGGGCTTGTTCCAGTACGAATGACAAAGAAACCAGCACCCGAGACTTTATTAAAATTTATTTCATGCAATTATTGTAAAAAAGGATGCGGCGTTGCATGTAGCTACATGAAAGCTGGATTGAAGTGTTCTATTGTATGTGGGTGCTGTAATGGTCAAACATGCCGAAATTCGCCAGAGGTTCACATCGATGTCGAGGACGAAGAAGAAGAGATTTTGTCAATGGAAGCCCAGAATCTCAGTATCACAGGCAATGAGTTAGATGATGACATTGATGACGAAGACTGTTATTAAGTAACATAATTTATAGTAACATAATTCATAGTAATGTAATATAATTTCGAAATCTACCATCGCTGGTATATCTGTGGAGTAGACCTACTGGGGATACCACAATAAAAAAATGCACCATGTTCCCCACCTCATGGTGGTGTGGAAATGAATTAACAAAATTATTATAATTATGTAATGAATAACCCGAAAAAATTACAAAGTTAAGAATTTCATCATTTTTCAGAAAAATATTCACATTTCCGCCACTGTAACTCGTTACCTATTAGACTTACAAAAAAAAACTTTCAACAAAAAATGTAGGTAATTTAGTTGTCTTTAAGTTTGCCTTCGACAATTTGGTTGTAAAAACGACCACTTCATAATTATTTTGAAAAAAACAAATTTTGGCACCTTCAATCCAAGATGGCGGGTCGAGCTCGACCCTCCCAAGGTCGAAAACTTTTTTTTTTCCTTAGAGTCCCAATCTTAACAACATATATCAAAATCGCTACTACCTAACCTTTTGCAAGGTAAAACTCCCCACTGACTGGACTATTAGGTATATTATCATTTATTGAACAACTGACCCCAGAATAAAATCACAGAAAAATATATTGTGTAGAAAAATAAAATTCTGAATTCAAATATAGAACATTACTTTTAGCATAGCTACTTACCTGATTAGAGAGAAGATTAGAAGGTACCTACCCAAATCAATTCACTGGAATAATTATTCTTTCTATTGCAATATATTATTATGCATTCTGTTGTGAGGAGGAGAAATATGCTTAAATTGGTTGAGTAATTTAAAATTTGTTTAAATTATTTCAGCATGGCGGAGACATCACAAGGAGAATGAAACTTCTCAGGAATCAAGCAGATGGAAAGAAGAAAATGAGATCTATAGCTAACATTCAAATACCCCGCGATACTTTTATAGATGTGTTGAAAAACAAGTAATATTTGAATGCTAATTTAATTTATATCAAAGTGTATATAGTTTTAAAATAAATAATAACATAAATCACAGGTTAACACCAATACTAGTTAGTTTTAAGGACGGATGATTACAAATTACATTTGTTTCTCAAATAATAAAGACAAAAAATATGGCTGTTACATATAAGTAACATCTAAAACTAACAATATGTATTTGTCTATTTAATTATAATTATTTTACTATCACACTGTGCAAGGCAACTTAATTACTAAAATTCCTTAATTCCTGTGCTATAATTCAATAGATAGAGATCAGTGTAAATCTTAACCTATTCACTGCAGACTGCACCATATTAGTGTTGGGCAGGACACAATATCAAATGTCGCATACACAAAATGTACCACACCACACCAAACACCTCACCAGCTCTCACGATGCGCAAATAACATGTGTCTCCAGGGCTACTTCCAAATACTTGTGCAAATACTTTAAAAATTAATAAATATATATATATAACTTTAAAATAGTCTTTATACCATTATTGTTTACATTATGTGTGACGGCCTCCATGGTCGAGGGGTAAGGCTATCGGCAAGCAATCTGGAGGTCGCGGGTTCAAATCCCGACATGCGCAAGTAAATTATATTTATTTGTATTGTTTCACAATTCCAAAGTGGTAGATACTTCAGAATTACCCTAGTGAAAACCAACATTCAGAATTGAAAATTTGCTTGAAATGGCTGTAGCCGTGTTTTGTGACCAGATCTGAATAGCTTGGTACTTCCCTACCTTCTAATTCCCTCCCTAGTATAGTGGACTACCTTCAGCCTCACAGCACACCCCAATTGGGCATGCCACAGTCTCACTGGCTCCATACGATTGGGAGCAGTTAGGATTCTTGTGTTCACATTATAAAAAACGAAAACATTGTAAATTCTGTATGATTGTGCCAGCACAAGAATATAATATTATGTGCATGTATGGCTTTTCAGTAGTAAGTTTTCTGGCATTTTGAAATACTTTATGTGCTTGTGCATGTATTACATGGTGGGTAATTCTTCTGGTAGATATTCCGGAATATCTTGATCGGATGAAGGAGTTTCCGCTCCATTTCGGGAATGGGTAAGCATATCTGCTCTCTTCTCCAGGACGTTAGCTTGTTCTGTATATTCTAAAAAATGATATGTTTTACATATTAGCAAATTTACCTAATAAGGAGAGAAGGTGAAGTCACAAATCTAGATTAGTGGCTTCTTGTGTGTTATTATCAGAGTTGTTGCAAATTATACAGATCTGGCAATGGAAACAATTTGACAGTTTTTGTTACAGACATGAAAGGAAAACTAAGGTGTTGGTTCTAACTGAGCATCAAACATCATAATCATCTGCACATATGTGCTGGAAGGATAAGTAATACCAACCTCTAGCATCGCTGCTCATGCCGGCGTTGTTGGCCGCAGTGGCCATCATGCGCAGGAGGTGGTGCGGCCTGACGGGTCCATCGTTCCCCGCCCGGCTACCACTGTCCAGCTCATTCAGCAGGCGTTTTGAAGCGGACATCGCTGGAAATGTCAAAAGTAAAATAGAACAAGTGTGAATGCGCGACAAGTCCTTTCCATTTTTGAATGGTTTGTTCTATGAAGTAGATCATAGAATAGATCAGGTGGGATTGCAGCTTAAGGAGTGTTGGGAAACCTAAACTTGGGAATCTGAATGGTGTGGAGGCAAAAACTGCAGCCTCTGGCATAATGAACTGGAGGGAAACTGCAAACAACTGAAGGCAGGATTGGAGGCGTTTACTAGAAGGGGACAAGACTCTCCAAGGGCCCCTAAGTGCTGACAGTGAACTTTTCTTCTTCAGCTCTTAATTTTTTTAATGTTTGAGTCAAATTATTATTGAAATTATTTAGACGTATGTCTTGAATACTTCAAGATGAATACACTAAGGACGGGTTGTTTCTGAGAATTTGAACAATTCTTCAAAATTCAAAATTAATTTTCAAGTTCTGTTATTATTTCAGTTCTGTCAAGCAACTAGCCTATAATGTTATAATAACAGAACTTGAATAGGACTGTCACAAAACCCGAAAATTAATGTTGAAGTTTGATGAATTGTTTAACCCTTGAGACGTTGTTGATTTGCACGGATCGAACTTTCTACAAGCTTCCATTTTTTCAAAGACAATAACAAGCACTATTTCGTTCTCTTTCTGACATAAAAGAAATAATTAATTTTTAGATGAGAGGAAGAGAGATATATGCATTTTAATAATGTGCGGTCGTTCTGGGACAAATATGGTCTTAGGAGAGTATAATGCGCGCACGGCATTTGGGACTGTTTGGGTCTTAGAAGGTCCCAAGGGTTATATTCTCTGAAACAACCCGCCCTTAAAATTAGAAGGCAATTGACTGATCTAATATGTTTACACAAAATAATTCACAGCCATCTTGATAGTGCATTATGACGCCAGAGCATGTTTCACCTGAATACATTTAAAAATAATATAGCCTATTTTAGCCCTCTGACCCTAATGTGTCGACTGTATAATAAAATAGAGTGTGCTGAAGTAGACATTTTCATCGATAATTTATAGATTCTGAAAAAATGTTCTGCTGTTGCAGTAATTATATTGTGCAACAGCAGAACATTTCTGCTGTGACTCAGTCTGTTTGTGCAGATAGATAAACAATAGCGCGTGTTGCTTTACGTCCAACAAATGGCGCTGTTAAAAAAAAGCATGATGTCCAACGGATGGCGCTGTCTTTCAAAAAAGCATGTTTTTACCTGTCACAGGTGACATCTATATAATATAGTTATATATAAACACAAGCGTATTCGAATGCAACGTTGTGTCAAAATTTCAAAGAAATCGGTGATGAATTTTCGGAGATTTAACATTTTGAACAAACAAACATTAACATTTTTATTTATATAGATTACTTGTGTCTCTTTTGTATCTTTTTGTATTTGTACCATTTGTCACTTGAGTGAGTTTTATATAATTGGTATTTTTATTTGTTTTGTTTTTGAATCTTTATTTAGATGTATGCACATTAATGTATCCTATGTCTGAATAGATTTTCGTAATTGTATGTACATATTTGTGTATAAATAAATATTATTGAATTTTCTCAGCTTACCACTATGGAAGTCTTTTTGGAATGCTTTCTCTATATCAAGGTAGCGTTGAACCTGGTCTGCTTGACCTTGAAGAACCACCGCATCTGAGGCTATAAAATTTTTTTTTTGAAAAATATTTATTGTGTGCCTAATTACTGCGCATTACAATTTATTATATTTCTATGCATGCTTCATACCTGCTAGAGGATCGTTTGTCCGAGTCAGACTACGGAGTGCTTCACTCAGAGCACCAGCTGCCTTCTCGTAATTCTAAAACAAGTAAATATATTTTTGTAATTTTTTACTGTTATTCGTATTGACATAATAATATTTCATAATGTTTTCTCCACTGTGATTTCTCGATCACATTTCACATTTTCCGTATTTTATTCAATTAACATTATAATATACATAGTCTAATACCTATTACACTAGTTAGGATGTGTGCTACATTTTTCTGTACTTAATACTTGTCCTACAGTGTAAATCTAAAAGCTAACAAGGTTTGTTTTGATTACACTTATATTACTTGTATGTTACACAGGTTGTTTCACTTCAATCAGTCTGTGTTTGATTGCAATATTCTATCAATTTCGTGCTTCCAGTGTCTATTTATATTTGTAAGTTTATTGTAGGAGAGTGGTAATCTGTTGCAAAGTTTAAGTCGTAGTAAATGATATTTCTCTGTCCAAATTTGTGTTTGTTTTAGCTTGTTGGATGTAACTTTAATTGAAGGATCTACTGATTTTTCTTAGGTATGTTGGTTAATAGATCAAGTGCATAATTTTTGTGAGTACATATAAATAAGTATGGTTTTGGCGTAGACGTTTAAGTGACATGATGTTTAGATTATTGAAAATATATACATTTATATATATTATAATACATCACTAACCTCATATTCATCAATCTCCTGCCTCGCACAGGCCGCGTAGAAGGCAGCCAGCGGTCGCGGCGCCTTGGCCTTTTCATAAAGAACGGCTACCCGGCGCAGCAGGGCCGGCCGCGCCCTCCAGTCGGCCGCCTGCAACGCCCGCGCTGCCATCAGGTACACGGCACGGTCGCGCGATGCCTGCGCAAAGAACAGCATCTTGTCGATGTCGCCGGATTTTACCAGCCAGCGCATAGCTCCAACCTGGAAATACAAAATGAAGCATACTTTTAACAATAATTTACTATAAATGCCACATGCTGGTCACAGCGTCCTTGAGGTGATTTTGCACAAAAATGGCGTTAGACAAATCATCCAAATATTATTATTATTCCTAGAAAAGGACAATATTTTTTTTAATTGTACTTTTAACCCCTGGGGTCTTCGAGATTTTGTCGTCATGTTACATTAAAAGATATGTCAGATTCATGATTTATTTAGAAATATTCCCACTTGACATTAATTTTCAAATAGATTTGCTGTACCAATAAGAAATACTGTTTTTGAAACTTTATAAAAGACCCTTTCAGATTATAATATTACAAACGGACAACCGCAGTTAAAAATTTGATTTAAAATACAGATTTTTTTACAATTGTTTTGTCGTTTATCAATTGTTTTTTTCTTGTAAACTGTAATAATATCACCTCATATAAAAATATAAAACATATTCAATTTCATAAACATATTATAAAGGTTATTGTCCATTCCCTTTTTTTCCGTTTTAGATAATAATATTAACCCTTCAGGGTAATTTGTTTGCATTTGGGAACAACTCGTTCTATCTCCCTTACTGTAATGGTGAGAAATATTATCTAAATGGTGTTAGAAAGAGAAAATACCATTCTTTATATTTAATTACAGAAGAATAAGAATTGAAATGTGCATCTTTATGAAACCAAAGGTTCCAAACGCAATTTCAAAAAAAATTATAAAACTTTTATATGAAACAATAAAAAAGTGAGGCAACAATAAGGTTGGTAATACATTTGTCTAATAAAATAGGTATGAGTTTTAATATATTTTTTGTCACCGGTAATTTTAGTTAGAAAAACCCATTTTTAATGTTTGCATTAAAAATTTTTATATTTCACAAACTATATATTTTTTTCTGATAACAAAATTTTAAAGCGTTTTTTTATCACTTTTGTAAAACAGCTTTCAGTTTTCGGATTCAGAAATATTCTATTTTTTTGGATTTTTTTGCAAAATGGGAGGCCATAAGGAGTTGATAAGAAATTCACAAACTTTGATTAATCTTTCACAACATGAAAGCGATGGCGGTCGAGGACTTTTTGGAATATATAATAATTATTTGGATGGGTTTCTGTAAATGTGTCTATTTTAAATACAAATAAGAAGCGTGGTGTTGCCATTTTCGAACACTGCTTAAATCATATATCTCTTGTATGAGTCCGTATCAGCCTGTAATCATCCGTAATCTTGCATACAAAGGGTTAATTAATATTAAAAAATATAAAGTTAATAATTTTGATTCTGGTCATATTTTTGACAATTAAATATATAGGTCATCAAAACAATCGCAACAAGCGATCGTTTCTTTCTGTGCAGTGTCGTTGCCCTGATCCATGCCTCCGGATGAAGCCATCAATCTCTTGAATCTTTTGGAAAACACGTTGAATGGCAAAACGGCTTACGTTTAATTGCCTAGCAACATCACACTATCGCAACCCTGATTGCAGCAGTGCCACCACTTGAGCGGCTTCGTCAGCAGTGGTGTCCATTTTAAGGGGTTGTTTTTAAATGTTAATTTTTCACATGTGCCCTCTTCAACATTCGGATAGTGAATGACTCACATTTGACTTAAATTGCTCCTTTTATAGCCCAGGAAGATGACACTTGTAAAGAGTACATATAGAAACATATTTTCCAATATGTGCGATTTTTGTGACGCCGAGTGTATAATATTTATTCCTATTTTAAAATGAGTTTTTAATAGTTTGTTGCTTTGTAAGATTTTAGATGATGATATACAATTTATTTCATCCATTCAAAACAACCGTCTTTGAAAAGTTGGAGCATAATAAGTTTATCCTACCTTATCTCCCGCTTGAGTTAGCTTCTTGGCTGCCATGTGGTAGGCCCCCCTTAGCCCCAGCAGGTCGGCCAGTCGAGTGAGCACCCGGGAGCGCCCCTCCGCCCCCTTGGCAGGGCTCAGCCTCTCAGCCACCTCATCCGATATCTCAATATTGTGTTCTTCTATCAGGTCAAGGGCTTCTTCATACTAAACAAATTAAAAAAGTTTTAGTAGTCTAATTTAGATTGATGCTTAATTAGTGATCGAAAGAATCCAAACATATGTTTATGTTGGCCACACAATTAAATCAGCGGAGAATAAGGCAGGGGAGGAACTGGAATGAAGGTGAGTAGTTGTCTGGGCTGTCTTTAACAGGGTTCAATTTTAAAAAGCCAATAACTAAAAAAGACATTTGACGGATATGCTCATCATTATTATGATTCCGAAGGCACAGTACTTGGCAAAGAAACAGAGCAATGGAGAGAAGCATGATAAGATTAATATAATGAAAAGCAGGTGTCATATATTTTAAAAAAGGAGTTGATTATAATCATAGTATTCGGGCATTCCAGAAGATAACGTTAGTCCATTTTAAGGAGATAGTCGAATGCTACCGAGTGCCTTCCAAACACTGGGCGGGTGGCCACTGGGCCTATCGGCAGCGGAGAAGCGTCTTAACTCCAGAATAGGTCAGCTGCTCACATTGCTGTATATATTTTTAATTCTTGTATAGTTATATTAAATAAATAAGATCTGTAATCGGAACTATGTGTACGATTGAGATTAATCATTTACAATTAAAGACAATCCTTTGCCCTCACACAATAGAAGAACATAATATACAGTGAAACTCGCTTATGAAGTTCCCAGTTAAGAACTTTTCATACTTAATAAGATTGGTTTTTTTTCGGTCCCTTAAAGACTAAATTTGAAAAGTGACCCAATTTATCCCACATATGTGCGAAAGGTTTTCTCACATAAGAATTTTTTTTCCCGGTCACTTGGAAAACTTCTTAACGGGTTCAACGTCAACTCAAACTCAGCTATTTGGCAGGGTTCGAATGCTCTGAGAAACTCCACACCTGCCTATTGTACATATATGAGTACAACTTTATGGCATTTATGCCAGCCTTCCAAAATATCAAATTGACAAACTTCAATCAGTGTTTAATGCAGCAGCACGGCTCATAACCGGGGTTTCAAAATATTCACACATTTCAGAACACCTTCGTAACCTTCACTGGCTCAAGTGCCCTGAAAGAATCCAGTACAAACTGTGCTGGATGGTGTTTAAATCCATCAATGAAATGGCCCCACCCTACATCTCTGAACTATGCTTCCCGGAAAACACTGGTCTGAGGCAGTCAACGCTTAGATCAGCAACATCAGCAGCTGTAGGCAGACTGATAGAACCTATGCGCAAGCCAAATACTAAGTTTGGTGATCGCGCTTTCGGAGTATCTGGGCCGAAGGCTTGGAATAAACTCCCTCCGGAACTAAGATCCATAACAAGTCCAACAGAATTCAGGTCTAAATTAAAAACTTACCTTTTTAAGCTGTCGTATCCTTAAAATAAATATACCAATCCTACGAGAAAGTCCAGTTATATTCAATTTTTCAATTAAGTCCTAAATCCTGTATCTAAATTTCGCCAATAAACAATTAGATAATGTTAATTAAGTGTTAATCTCAAGTGACCTATCAGGTAAGTATTGAACTGTATATTTTCTCCATAAATAGTTAAGTAATAACATAGACCACTGTACAAATGTATTATAAGTTTGTACAGCGCCCTTGAGGTGTTTTTGCACAAAAACGGCGCTATACAAGTCATCCAAGTATTATTATTATTATTATTATTATTAACTTTCATTGCTCAGTGTTCATCCGGTAACTGTCGCGACTAGTTGTTTTTATGCTGGCCTTGTGCTTAAATGAATTAAAAAATTTTGCGCGGTTTTTAACTACTCTGGTTTTGAAGTTAAAGTGTGTTGAATATGGGTGACAAAGTTTTCCAAGTTAACATAGCTAATATTTTTCCAAGGTATTACTGTCCAAGGCTGGCAGTAAACCTAAGAGTTTCCCCTAACTAATAAAGATTATTGCACATATATTAGCTCGGTATCGGATCGGCACCGGTTTGCCTCAGGCGAGGAGATGCTGATTAGTTGTAGTATGGAGTTTCATACAGAGAATTCTGATCGGCTCGAGCTGAGGCTGTGCTGATTTGGTGCCAGGGTGATGCGACAACCTTAAATGTGTTTTTATATTTTACACCACTGATAAACAATCATTTACGATACATTAATAATGGTTGTTTTTAAATTGCGTAAAATATGTTTATTAGGAAGGCCCTAGGTATTTAAGAAAGACGAGCCTTCTAATTCCCAAAATAATTTACTGTAAAAAATTGTATCTTCTTATCTAACTTCTTTCCAAAGGAATAGTTTTCCTTACAGATGTTATGGGCTGACTATCCGCTAAAAGCTGCTAAGAAACAGAAAAACTTGAGATAATATTTAGGGGAGGCCTATGTCCTAAGCTGGGGACACCAGAAGGCTAGTGAAGAAGAAAAATCTGTGATATATTTGAGAAGTCAATTCCAAGCATTTACCAGTTGTGCAGAAGCCAGTATAGAAGCCGCCTGCTCCGGCTGCGAGGCGTTCAGCAGGGGCTGCACCAGCTTCCTGGCCAGAGCTGCATCACAGGATCCGTGGGGGGCGGCAGCGAGGGACTCTACCACCCGCCTCAGCGCTTCCGATCCACTCTCACCTTCCGCTTGGAGCGCCACTTCCACCGCCTTGTGGAGCTTTCCTGGAATCATTATTTTAAGCTACAAATGAATAATATTGTAAAATTAATAATTTCTGTTGAGTATTTATTTTAACACTAAAGATTTCTTTACATATTTTTGAAACTATGCATGTATTATTAATTATATTGAAAAGGGATGTGCAAAAAATGATTGGGTTTTCAAATACATGTACACACATAATGTACTTCCTTACATTTATATTATTTATTGTACATCTTATATACATAGCTTCCATACCGAGCTTTGTTCATAGGATATGTAATTTTCTTTAACATCTTTGAGGATGGATTAATCTGTTGCTTTATTTTTATTTGTCAGCTTGAATAGGTATTTGGGATACTTCATTACTGACAAAAGTGAAACAAGTGAAAATTGACCGTGAGAGAAGCAATGGAATGTAATCTGAAACGCTTGAATCTGTCGTTGGCGCTGGTGTAGTTTGATATCACGGCGGTCTTATTCCTATGCAATGGCAAAAGTTTTTTTTAACAATGGTTAGTTAAAATGTCTCAATGTTGTATTGTGCCTTTATGCTCCCCAATAACGTCTGGACATAGGTTTCCAAGTATTGTGCCTTTATACTCCTTGAGAACGTCTGGACACACATCTGCCCTGATGATGGACACTGCAATGCTGTCCGAAACGTTTGCTAAAGAAGGAGGTAGCGCAACACGGCATAATACCCCAAAAACAAATCACTATAAATCATACCGTATTATATAATCTTATTAAATCATACCGTCTGGACACAGGTTTCCAAGTATTGTACCTTTATGCTCCCCAAGAACGTCTGGACATAGGTTTCCAAGTATTGTGCCTTTATGCTGCCCGAGAACGTCTGGACATAGGTTTCCAAGTATTGTGCCTTTATGCTCCCCAAGAACGCCTGGACATAGGTTTCCAAGTATTGTGCCTTTATGCTCCCCAAGAACGCCTGGACATAGGTTTCCAAGTATTGTGCCTTTATGCTCCCCAAGAACGCCTGGACATAGGTTTCCAAGTATTGTGCCTTTATGCTCCCCAAGAACGCCTGGACATAGGTTTCCAAGTATTGTGCCTGTACTAGACAATTATATGTCTGCACAGATACTTTTAACAATAGGGTGCTGGACACAACGTCACGAAATCAGCCTCGGGGAGTGTGGCGATAATTGGAGTGAGGCTACGTCAAAGTACAGAGAAGAATTGGTTTCTAAAACTGTCTTGACACATGAATCTATTATTAGGTAAAACTGGGAAAGGAACTGAATTTACTACTTAATAAAATACTTGAATAGGTTACTTGGAGACTTGGTTTTGGTTTTTCAGCAGAGTTGTTTCTCTTTCAGAGGTAGTTGTTGAACTGACTTGACATCGAATCTGGCTCTCTATTTAAAGGGCAAACTCGAGTCAGGTCCTCACTGAGGAGATTCTCCCCTTTCATGGGGAGTGAATTAGTTAGGTATTTTTCCTCTCGGCTGTTGGCCTGCCGAGAGGGATGCAACATTATAGGGCGATACCTCTAACTAGGTCAGTTCAACTCACCTAAACTATCACCCTAAGTCTCGTTTATTTATTTTATAATAAAATATACAGTTTTACATATTGGTTTTGATGCTTGACATTTTTGGTTTGTACATTTTTTCAAAGTGCAAAAAATACAGTTAGGTGTAAGTTTTCAGGTTATTATGTTTGCGTATAGTCATTTTTGGATGTTGATAATTAAAATCAATTTCTCGTAATTTAGTCTGACGTTATCAGAAACGGTTATTTAGAACTTGTAATTATTGCTATGCATGCTATACTGTGCAGTGATTGCCTGTAGGTGTCGGCCATTTTCTAATTCCATCTGGTGAATAGTGGAGGGGGAACAGCGTAAATACTGAGGCAGTTCCTTTACTAATTACATATGGCATATCATTTGGTAGAGTTATTTTGATATAAAGATTTTTTTATGCGTCGGCGACACAGTATCTAGAGATTTCGGGGTCAGAGTGTTCTTAAAATTTTTTCGTAAATATGAATTTAATTGAAAATGCTGGTATAGTTCTGGACACGTATGATATAGTGCCTTTATGCTCCCCGAGAATGTCTGGACATAGATTTACAAGTATTGTGCCTTTATGCTCCCCGAGAATGTCTGGACATAGATTTACAAGTATTGTGCCTTTATGCTCCCCGAGAATGTCTGGACATAGATTTACAAGTATTGTGCCTTTATGCTCCCCGAGAATGTCTGGACATAGATTTACAAGTATTGTGCCTTTATGCTCCCCAAGAATGTCTGGACATAGATTTACAAGTATTGTGCCTTTATGCTCCCCGAGAATGTCTGGACATAGATTTACAAGTATTGTGCCTTTATGCTCCCCAAGAATGTCTGGACATAGATTTACAAGTATTGTGCCTTTATGCTCCCCGAGAATGTCTGGACATAGATTTACAAGTATTGTGCCTTTATGCTCCCCAAGAATGTCTGGACATAGATTTACAAGTATTGTGCCTTTATGCTCCCCGAGAATGTCTGGACATAGATTTACAAGTATTGTGCCTTTATGCTCCCCGAGAATGTCTGGACATAGATTTACAAGTATTGTGCCTTTATGCTCCCCAAGAATGTCTGGACATAGATTTACAAGTATTGTGCCTTTATGCTCCCCGAGAATGTCTGGACATAGATTTACAAGTATTGTGCCTTTATGCTCCCCAAGAATGTCTGGACATAGATTTACAAGTATTGTGCCTTTATGCTCCCCGAGAATGTCTGGACATAGATTTACAAGTATTGTGCCTTTATGCTCCCCAAGAATGTCTGGACATAGATTTACAAGTATTGTGCCTTTATGCTCCCCGAGAATGTCTGGACATAGATTTACAAGTATTGTGCCTTTATGCTCCCCGAGAATGTCTGGACATAGATTTACAAGTATTGTGCCTTTATGCTCCCCGAGAATGTCTGGACATAGATTTACAAGTATTGTGCCTTTATGCTCCCCGAGAATGTCTGGACATAGATTTACAAGTATTGTGCCTTTATGCTCCCCGAGAACGTCTGGACATAGATTTACAAGTATTGTGCCTTTATGATCCCCGAGAATGTCTGTACATAGATTTACAAGTATTGTGCCTTTATGATCCCCGAGAATGTCTGGACATAGATTTACAAGTATTGTGCCTTTATGCTCCCCGAGAACGTCTGGTCATAGGTTTCCAAGTGATTAACAGTTAAGAAAATAAGTGTTTAATTATTAAAGACAATATTAGCGATTCTTAAACGAAAATCTGAAACAGAAAAATCAGAAAAAGATACGGTCACATCAACCCAGGACCCTTGCCTTGCCGGGGCACCGCTCTACTAACTGAGCTAATGGGACCTTATCTCCTTCGGTCATTTTTATAACTGTATCATACTTCGAATAAGAACTACCGACATTGCTTTCATTTTTCTCACCGCACATTTTTATTGGCAACTATCTTTTTTCTGATTTTTCTGTTTCAGATTTTCGTTTAAGAATCGCTAATATTGTCTTCAATAATTAAATGTTACAATTTGAGGTTTTACTCACTAAGTTAATCCAAAAAAAAAAGAAATAAAATAAGTGGTTTGTTCCATAAAAATACTCATATTTGCAGTAAATATTTTATCAGACTATGTGATGCCCTCTGGAATCTGATAAAATCGTAAGCACTATTTCAAAACATGAGTTAACCTCACTTTTCGACATTTTGGCTCTTTGAAAATAGCCAGAAAATTGTTATTTTTGTCATAAGCCGCCAATTCGCTAACAGCAAAACTTATTTTTCATCTTAGTCTGTTAAAAGTATGCGTAGATAATAATGATTGGATCATTTGTATAGGGCCGTTTTCATAAGAAAATCACCTCAGGAGCGATAAGATACATACATTCATAGGAAAACAATCTGAAATAGGTTGCAGTTATAAAAAAATAAAGTCTTCCTTTTTTCCTTAAAACATTATCTTTCAACCGTCTTTCATATCAAGCAAACGAGAAACTACACTAGCGCCATCTGCTTCGAGCTTTACAGATTACCTGCCATTCTAGTCACACTGAGTGACTTTACTTGCAACTGGTTAAATTGACAGAAAATTTAAATGTTGATTCAGTCATCTTCAACAATTATTAGTACTAAGTACCTACGTAGGTAATTCTTCATGATTTTTTTAAAAAGTTTCAAATTTAGAAATTTCCAACATTAGAAGTTTTTTCTTTGATAATTTAAGAAATCATTGGCTGACCTTATCTAATTAACGGTAAACGTAACGTACATTATAATCTACGCATTCGTAGACGGCGTTAATTTAATTATTTTATAAAAACGGACAAATTATTCGGCAATATGAATATGAAAATATAGTTTTGTCCATATAAAAACTATTTATTCATATTCATACCGCGTGTAAACGGGTGCAAACAAATAATTTGTCTAAATATTTTAAAGCATGACTTGCAAAAAGAGTGTTTTCATAAAGTAATTAAATTAATGCCATCTACGAACGCGTAGATTATAGCGTACGTTACATTTAGGCTTAATGTTTTTAATGCAAACATCCAATGGCTCATCTCACAGCAGATCTGTATAGTTCAATACATGTAGCTAGTATTCTACCAGAAACACTAACCTGCTTTATGATATAAGGTTGCCGCCACGGGGGCCAGGCCCGCGCCCTCTAGAGCTGCTGCGGCCGCCAGGGTGTGCGGTCCCGAACCCCCGGCGCCCCCTGCACGCCCTACCAGGTCCCATAGCCCCGCCTCTGCTGCGCAGCGAACTGCCGCTGCTAGGGCCCCTGCGCGCATGTACATCTGAATAACAATGGGAGATGAATTGTTAATATAAGTAAATAGTTTATTTGGAATAGAACCCCTAATAACCTACAACAAAACCTTGTAATGCTATAGATCTATTTACATAAAGAAGAGTGTTTGTGGCGGGCGGTGTGGTTTTGATTTTTATACAAATGTAGTTTTATTCTGAAATTGGATGAAAATTTGCACACATGACTGAGGAAAAGAGGAAGGTCACGCTGTTGCTGAGAGCTTGATTTTAACCTTTCCTTTTGTTAAATTATAAGAGAGAAATGGAAGTTACGAAGGAGCTACTACACCAACTTGTACCTAGATACCTGTACCAAAGGAAACATTTATTCACAGATAGCCAGGCCTTACTTTAACAAGGAATAAATTATATACAAAATGTTTTTCTTACCTTCACAGCTTCTTCCGCTTTATCCGATTGCAGTTCCAGGTGTCTACCAATATGGTAAGCTGCTGGAGGCTTGTCTGACAGAGTGAGGGCTTCCTCCAGCCTATCAGTGTGGCACAGAAGTCTAGCCCTGGCTGCGAAATCCCCCGCCGTCTCATAATGCTCCAGTGCTGCATCAAGTTCGCCTTGTCCCTCCATATAGTGCGCCCACCACTTGTGCATCTCAGGGTTTTTAGACATGCTCACTTTATGCTTGAGCACTCCTAACTGTCCCGCTTGTAACAGCATTCTCGGGACTTGTGGCACATCCACACCGGACTTTTCAAAGCATTCGGAAGCTGCCTCTAACTCTCCCGCATCCCTTTTAACGCAACCCAACTTGTAATGAGCGTTTTTGACTAGTAGTGCTGCTTCACCTTGGACGGATTGCGTCGTGAGCTTTTCGAAACCATCTCGAGTTGCAGCTGTCAGTTTGAATAGTAAATCGTAGCGGCCCGCTTCTTCAAAGAGCTGTTTGGCCTCTTCGAGCATACCGAGATGTATGGCTAAGATAGCCGTTCTACACTTATCATTCAGTTTGGTGTCTTCTATCGCCATGTGCAATGCTAAAGCTCCTTTAACATCATTCATTTTAGCAAGGCAAACAGCAGCCACATCGAGTCTTTTCTGTGGCACACAAGCTTTGGCTAAGCCTCTCCACACTGCGTCTCCAGCTCCCGTGTTGCCAATGGCAACGACAGCTTGCTCCATTTGACCTATGGTCATGTAGAAAAGATAGTCCAGTAAATGTGAACGGGTTGTGGAATCACAGTCTTCGGAGCCGACAAACTCTCGTAGTGTAGTTTTGATGAGTTTGCCTTCATGCATGGATACAACAAGGGGAGCACTCATTGCACACAAGTTAAATCCAACTTCTACATCTTTCATTTCACCCCAGTCTTTGTGTTCAATCAGGATGCCGTTGTGCGTGAATAGACATCTTACAGAGTCATCTATTGTGGACCTAACATGACAAGCCAATAGCCTGGGGTCGACTAGATCCCAACATATTGTTATTGGGATACAAAGTTCACCTGCTGTTCCTTTGAGTACAGTATGAGTGAGTGTATCGTTCGAAGCATCCCACAGATAGAGTTTTGGGTCTGGTATGAGATTAGCAGTAGCTACTGCGAGGCAAACCAATCGCCCAGAAGTATTTATTCCAGCGTACATTATTTCTCCAAAGTCCTCAAATAGTTCAAAACAGTTCTTTGGCGCAAATGGAGAGCGGAGACCTTTTTTGGTTATTTCACCGATTTTAATGCATCCATCCATTGTAGCTATGGCAAGGTAGCGTTCATTTCTAGATATGCCGATCGGTTCACCTTCACTGTCTGCCGAATGAAGAGCTCCTAAAGTTGTTCCTGTTACTGATTTAGCTTCGATTCGATTTCCAACAATTCCAACTAATGTTTCATCGTGGAGAAGAAGAGTTTCTGTTTGCCAGGAGAATTTGTACACTGGCAGAAAGTTGAAAGTATCTTTGCCAATTTTGAGAACCTGGAATTAGAATTGAATACTAAGTAAGCACACAAAAACAAAAAAAAATCTGAGACTGGTATGTAGTCTTTAAAATGTAATAATTACCTGGACTTCTTTTCCATCTGAAACTGCAAGGTATGTGTCACTGAGACACATAGCTCTGATGCATATATCCGTGTTTGCAATAGTGACAGCACCTTTCACTCCCTCGAGAGCCACTTGAGTGGGTCCCTTCTGTATTCCCCAAACTCTCTGATTGTACCCCCAACAGATAGGCTGTTCTCTCAGAATAGAGACGCTGGTTATACTGTTGACGGCCAGCAGAGGATGTAGTCCACCTTGAGAACCCCAGCATACTTGCTTGACACTTCCTTTCACGCTGCACACATTGATCAGACCCCAAGTGCCGTGCGGATTCTTCCGCCAAACAAACACTCTTCCCTGATTGGAACCACAGCTCAAAACACCAGTTAAAGTGCAGAATCCCATGCTGGTAAACATCTCTGAATTATGCGTAGGAGACGCCTCTTCAACTGGGAGAATCAAGTTATCGTTTGTTTCGCTGTCCCATATTCGGACGGATGTTTCTCCAGCCAGGATAGCAACGGCTGCCCCCCCGGCGCTTGTCACTCCGAGTCCTGTTCTTGTCGTCATCTTGACATGAACTTTAGCCTCGAGAGTTCCCTTCACCTGTCCGATTGAGAATCGAGTAAGACTCAATGTGCCGCTTATTTCCCAAGCAACTACGAGCCCTCCTGAAGGAGTCATTGTCATAAAGCGAACATTCCCGATAGACGGAAGCACTTCCGAGCATGTTCCGGATTCGTCAATGTAAAGTAAGTTACCGTTTTGTTGAGCGCAATAAAGAGAGTGGTTATCTCCTGGTCCTCCTGTTATCCTGGGAGCTGTCCTCGGTCTCCACGATGCTAGGACATCAAGTGCTCCTTCATCGCCAGCAACTGCGGCTTTAGCTAATCCTCGTAGAACATTTTCACTTGTTCCCATGCCGACGGGGCAATAAGCAGCGTGGGTTAACGGTTCTTCTAGCGTAAGATGAAAAGTTGTGAGTAGCCTTGTGGGTGTTGATCTCCAGCCTGTGACTGCTCCCGCTGCATCAGATACAATGAGTCTACCTCCGCCGGCGCTCCAGGAGAGCAGAAGAGGGGGGGCGGAGTGTGGCGCCTGTAGCGGCTGCCAACCACCGCCAGATCTCCAGACGTGGAGTTGTCCGTCCTCCCAGCCGACAGCTAGGAAGGGTCGCTGCGGATGCCAGGCAAGGGCACTGGCTTGCTGACCCGCTTGGGCAGTTTCTTGACTGCCTTCCAATGCAACACCCTAAAAATAATGATCTTTAATAAATACTTTTAAAAACATTTTGATTTAAGTGTAGATTGCACAATTGTGATTTTTTTTATCCATAAACGTCGTCCCAATGATCCGCTCACTCAAAAGCAAGTATGATTATAAATACTGAAAAAAACTTAATTTATAATATAACAAAAAAATTAACTTGATCTTCCTGCTATAGTGTTGGAAATAGGTATAATATAGCTGCTTAGTACGCACATTTTCATCGAATATTGTAATAATTCCCCCCTTATCTTGGCTGTATGAGGCTACAGCTAAGTATGATTCGACAGGATGCCATTCTAAAATTGTGCTAATTATTCCTGGTTCTGAAAATTTTACTTTATTATCAAAGTAGAGTGTCATTGTGAACTGGCCTCAGAAGATCTATTTGAAAACAAAATAAAAGGCACTTAATTCATGCTACCGATTTATATTCAAAACACGGCCACCATTTTCAAACAAACTTTGACATTTGTGTATTTGGTGTTGCTATCCGAAAATCGATTGAAATATTTTTGGCATGGGCGCGTAAGAACTTGAAAATAATGAAAAATCTTTTACGTCAAAATAATTTATTTTCATTGTGTTTGCACAGTGTTGGACGAAAATCATTTGAGGGATACAAATAAAGACAGCAATTTAACACTTTCGTGCTTCTGACAAAAGAACATTGAAAGTTAGCCGGCATTGCTACTTTTCCTACCAAGCTTTGCAGATTGCTGATTTTGTATGTTACATAATTGGAGATTGCTGTGCTTTCTCTAAATTTTTCCAAAATTACCTAATATTCGTTGCACAATGATTTTGAAAATTTTCAATATATATATTATAAGAATCTTATCTAATAGCACAGTACATACACATACTTATTATTTTCATGACATGGTCTGTGTGGAGTAAAAATAAAATATGGTATCCACTTACAGAGAATTCATATGGTTTAAAACGTTAGTTTTGACTAAGAACAAAGAATCCTCGAGTTTCACATACTTGCTGTAGGTATTATTTAAATCTTATTCAAAATAAATTTCGTGGCATGAGTATTTTCTGTAAATAAAATAATTTAATAACTAAGCTAATGAGTTAACAAATTAACCAATCCAACAAGACATCCGTTTTTTTTATTATTTATTATTGAATTTTTTCCAGAACTTCTTTTTATTTTTTCCCGAACGTTCTTCCCGAACATTATTTTCTTATTATCAATCGAAGTTTTGACGGTTTTTTGCACATCTTTTCCGAGTTCGAATATTTAAAAATAATAACTAGATTAGAAGCCACGAACTAAAAGGGCAATTATTATTACCACGGACTGGATACCCACTTTTTAATTTAAAACTTCAGTCTCTTCAATTCCTAGCTCATTTTTTGCAGGCTAAATAAATAATTATTATTTATTTTTAAGTTCAGGCATTACTGTTTCTTCCGTATTTCATAATACATAGTCTTATTTTCAACTAGCTGTACCCTGCCAAGCGTTGCTGTGGCTCAGTCTGTCTGTGCAGTTATATAAACTATAGCGCGTGTTGATTTTACGTCCAACAGATAGCTGTTTTTTTTTAAACATGTTTTACTTGTCACAGGAGACATCTATATAATACTATACAAATATACATATAAAATCGCACACGTATTCAAATCCAACGTTGTGTTAAAATTTCAAAGTAATCGGTGAAGATTTCGGAGATTTGATTTGAGATTTTGAACAAGCGAACATTTACACTTTTAGTTATTTAATATAGATACGCTAGACAGGTACCTATTTACTCAAATTCAATTTTGTAGGTACATTATTTCACCCATAGACATATGAATATTAGTAGACCTGCCCTAAGTGTTTAAAAGCGTATTATTCCCCACTCCCTATACCGGTTCCATTGGAGCCGGCTGGGCTCGCGTATGGCTTCCCGTGAATCTTGAGAATGTGACGTCATCATTCTTGTTCGAACTAGCGTCGAGCTATGGTCGAGGCATTTTATGAAATAACACGGCAAAATAGTGGCTTGTGATATGAAAACTTGTAAAAATATATGTGAAAAAGAGAATAAACCCAATTGTCGTATTACATCCCAGTGAGGATATCATTATATCTATTTGTTACACAAAAAAAAGATAATAAAACACTTATTATTATTATTATTCCATAATATGTAAGCATCATTTTAAGCTTATTCACGTCGTATAATATGAATCAGTTGTAGAAACATATACTATCACATCGAGCCAAAATTGGTCGAATGTAGCGATTCTCAAGTGTGCGCATCGTTGTTACTGGGAAGTAAATTATGAACACTTATAAAAGTGTCTTAACTAAATACGTAAACAAAATATTCGACTCTGAAAATAGAAGAATTTTTTTTTGCCGAATTTGGACTTCGCAAATTTGTTCATAACGTGGCGAGTAATTTGCGCTCCCATGTAAAAATGTCTATTCATTCAAAAGCAGATTTTACTTTTAAGAACTAAATGGTGATATTATAATGCGAGTTGCCTATATACTGTCAGATTGATTTATTGACGAATCACAGTCAGCTTTACCCCCTTCGTTCTTCAACAGTTGATTTTACCCCTCACCTTTAATTTCTAGTCTATATATTCATATGTCTGTGATTTCACCCTTCAAAATAACTTTCTTAAAATTTTATTATTATTATTTAGTAAGGAAAATATTTTTTCCAGTAGATAATACAATATACCTAAGTAACATGTTAATCTTATATCTATTTCGATATACGATTGTACGAATGCTTTCGTTCTTTCAATATCTCCCAATAATACTTTCCTCAATAAAGCAGGTTGGGATTTCAGCTTATCCGTGAATAAGAATGCTGTCTCCCCCACACAGAATACAGCCACACACCCACCGCTTCAGTCCAGTTGAGGAGAAATCAATTCAATTCTTCAATTACTCCCCTTTGTGCTCCAACTCCAAGGTTGTAAACATCCCAACGTCCCAGCATCTCTGGACACTGGAGCATCCATTGGACGTGGACATATTGTTAAAACTAGTGAAAAGATTCTAATCGAAAACATCTTGGACAGTTTCGCCCGGATAATGGATGTCACTTTTTTGGTTGATGTATTGACCAGAGAATATAATTTAAAAATAGTTTACGTGGAAATGGTGTTTTCTACAGAAAAAATAGATATTGTGTGATCGGTAGTTACGTAGACCGATATTTGGGGCTGTCAACATGTCTAGTGATGGGAATCTTGATTTCGAATTTGAATTAATCAGTGTCCGAAACGACATTAATAAATTATATGAGAGCCAGATAATACTTTGTAACATTTCGATTACTATAAACTTTACGTAGAAATCGATTAGGACGATTAGGTATTACCAACTTTATGATTGCATACCACTTTTCGGTGAATTATTTTTAATGTTTCAAAAGGTTTCGATTTCTTTCTAAAAATCGATCACTTCGTATTTAAAATAATATTTAGTTATTCTGATAGTGTCCAACTTGTCCCTATAGGCTTGTATTTCTGTGAACTAGTTGGTGGTTGGAACAGTTAGACTTCTCGTAAAAAAACGTTTTTAATTTTCTCTTATTTTATAAATAAAACCATAAGAAATCATAAGATTTGTAAGTAGGTAATTGAATACCTACCTACGTAATTATAAAGCATAATAATATTTAATATAACATTTAAAAAATCAATAAGGAATTATACAATTTGTCCAACGGAACGTCTCTATCTCATTGAAAAATCTTCAAACATTCTTCAGGTAAATAAAACCGACATTTCCTCTGAAATCATAAGATTTGTAAGTAGGTACTTAAATACCTACCTACTTAATTACAAACCATAATAATATTTTATATAAAATTCTTTTTTCAAACATTATTTAGGCAGGTAGGTAGGTACCATAATATTGAACAAATGCGAATAAGAAAGTCCAAATAAACAAATCTATGAAGTAAACACGATTTCACGTTCGAAAAACGAATTTATTTTATTTTGGTTCCGCGTTTCCGCATACATTTCTACTGAACCACTAAAACAGCGATCATCTTGAACCGCAAACGGAACGTTCAAACAAATTTACAGAAAAAAATGACAGTCAAAATAATTGTTTTTGGCATATTTTGCAAAAACATTTCAAGAGATTGCTTGTCATAATGTACTATATTTATAGAACATAAAAAGATGGGAGTAAAAGTTAAATCTAGGTGGATTCATTGGCTTTAAGCCGCATTAAGCAGTTTTAAATGTTTTCATATTAATATTTTGAAAAAATCTAATTAAATAATATGGTAAATTGGTAAAAATATCACTCCAGTGGATAACAAAATATTACACTCTTTTAGCACTAACCATTAAACTCCCATCGAGCGTTAGTCTTAATTAAGAGGTAACAATTCTGTTTCAATGGCCATCAAGTTTTGGAGAAATGATATTAAATTTCACCGTATCACTGTCGGATGAATGGTGACATCATTTCCGCGATAGGTCATTATCAATTATTGTCCCGGTGATGGATGGCCATGCACTTTTTGTCAGTGCTTTTAATATAAATTGACACAACAAAGGGTACTAGTTTTCAGGGAGAAGTTCGTAGAGTGGAGACACTACCGCGTGCGGTGAACTAACTATTATGCATTTGGGAAATGTTGCAACGTTCTATATTACGGTAAGGACACCGGTTAAAAACGGGATTTTAGATCGTTTCCTAATTTTTTTTAGTCAATTCGTAATATATCAGAACATGTGTTCATTTGCCTGGATTTGTCCTGATAATGACAAAATGCGAAAATATTCTAATTTTTAAGAACACGTGTTACGACATCATGATAACACATTTGTGTTTTATTATTACTATTTCCATGACTATTGGTTCTGCCGGAAGTATGCTATTCATTACTGTTAAGTGGTAATGATAAACCGAACATTGAGAGTATAGGTGCTATTCATTACTATTATATGTGGTTATGATAGAGCGAACATCGAGAGTATATAAGTGCTATTCATTACTGTTAAGTGTGGTTATGATAGAACGATCATTGAGAGTATAGGTGCTATTCATTACTATTGTATGTGGTTATGATAGAGCGAACATCGAGAGTATATAGGTGCTATTCATTACTGTTAAGTGTGGTTATGATAGAGCGATCATTGAGAGTATAGGTGCTATTCATTACTATTGTATGTGGTTATGATAGAGCGAACATCGAGAGTATATACCTAGGTGCTATTCATTACTGTTAAGTGTGGTTATGATAGAGCGATCATTGAGAGTATAGGTGCTATTCATTACTATTGTATGTGGTTATGATATAGCGAACATCGAGAGTATATAGGTGCTATTCATTACTGTTAAGTGTGGTTATAATAGAGCGATCATTGAGAGTATAGGTGCTATTCATTACTATTGTATGTGGTTATGATAGAGCGAACATCGAGAGTATATAGGTGCTATTCATTACTGTTAAGTGTGGTTATGATAGAGCGATCATTGAGAGTATAGGTGCTATTCATTACTATTGTATGTGGTTATGATAGAGCGAACATTGAGAGCATTGGTGCTATTCATTTCAGTTACGTGTGGTAATGATAGACCGAACATTGAGAGTATAGGTGCTATTCATTACTATCACGTGTGGTAATGATAGACCAAACATTGAGAGTATAGGTGCTATTCATTACTATTACGTGTGGTAATGATAGACCGAAAATTGAGAGTATAGGTGCTATTCATTACTATTACGTGTGGTAATGATAGAGCGAACATTGAGAGTATAGGTGCTATTCATTACTGTAGCATCGAGAAGAATACATTGAATGATTAATAATCAGCAGCTCAACGCTACTTAGTTACGTACTTGCTACTTGCTACTTAGGTACGTACTTGCAGTCGAAATCAAATAAAAGCAACCTACTTGCTACAAGCACCTACTTGTCTATCGGCGACAATACTATCGCAAATCAGTCTGGAATGTTACGAGAACTCGCCAGAAGGTTCGAGTCTACCGCCTAGGCATAATTGCCGCGCCGCCGAAATTTCGCGAAAGGCCCAGAATGAGCGAGTGCCTCGAATTTAGTTGCAATTCACTACCTACTGTTGCCATCGGCCGTGTAATATAAATATGCCCGACGCAGCGAGTCAGTCAGTCAGTCATCAGTCCGACGTCTTTTAACAAGAATCAACGAGTGATAACCCGCGCTCCTCTTACTAGCGCGAAGGACAATATTCCCGGCTACGCCCGTATCATCATGGACTCTATCGGGACATCATCTTAGCGCCTTGGCCCAGATCACCGTCCCTGGCCAGCGCTACACGGATTACAAGCGCCCTGGTTCCAGCGTCTCTGATCAGCGCTTCATCCACGCCACCATGACCACCACGAGGACACGCAGCATCCTCACTGGTCTACGCCGCTCCCGCTCAACTGCCTACCAGGTCCGCCGCACCTTCGGCCTTCCCGTCAGCACTGGAGTATTGATTTCCCAGATCGCCAGTGCCTGACAGTCATCGAGTCCGGTAGCAACGCGCCGTCGCCAACTACCGCCTAGACCACATCACCGCAGCAACCGGAGTATTCAACATCTGTCCTACATAATCTCCTCGTCACGGCAACTGACTCAATAAACACAGTGACCTTCACGACACCGCCTTTTATTTCGTGCCTCTCTCACCTGATCCCCAAATTACTATTATATGTGGTTATGATAGAGCGAACATTGAGAGTATAGTTGCTATTCATTTCTGTTACGTGTGTTAATGATAGACCGAACATTGAGAGTATAGGTGCTATTCATTACTATTACGTGTGGTAATGATAGACCGAACATTGAGAGTATAGGTGCTATTCATTACTATTGTTTGTGGTTATGATAGAGCGAACATTGAGAGCATAGGTGCTATTCATTTCTGTTACGTGTGGTTATGATAGAACGATCATTGAGAGTATAGGTGCTATTCATTACTATTGTATGTGGTTATGATAGAGCGAACATCGAGAGTATATAGGTGCTATTCATTACTGTTAAGTGTGGTTATGATAGAGCGATCATTGAGAGTATAGGTGCTATTCATTACTATTGTATGTGGTTATGATAGAGCGAACATCGAGAGTATATACCTAGGTGCTATTCATTACTGTTAAGTGTGGTTATGATAGAGCGATCATTGAGAGTATAGGTGCTATTCATTACTATTGTATGTGGTTATGATATAGCGAACATCGAGAGTATATAGGTGCTATTCATTACTGTTAAATGTGGTTATAATAGAGCGATCATTGAGAGTATAGGTGCTATTCATTACTATTGTATGTGGTTATGATAGAGCGAACATCGAGAGTATATAGGTGCTATTCATTACTGTTAAGTGTGGTTATGATAGAGCGATCATTGAGAGTATAGGTGCTATTCATTACTATTGTATGTGGTTATGATAGAGCGAACATTGAGAGCATTGGTGCTATTCATTTCAGTTACGTGTGGTAATGATAGACCGAACATTGAGAGTTTAGGTGCTATTCATTACTATCACGTGTGGTAATGATAGACCAAACATTGAGAGTATAGGTGCTATTCATTACTATTACGTGTGGTAATGATAGACCGAAAATTGAGAGTATAGGTGCTGTTCATTACTATTACGTGTGGTAATGATAGAGCGAACATTGAGAGTATAGGTGCTATTCATTACTGTAGCATCGAGAAGAATACATTGAATGATTAATAATCAGCAGCTCAACGCTACTTAGTTACGTACTTGCTACTTGCTACTTAGGTACGTACTTGCAGTCGAAATTAAATAAAAGCAACCTACTTGCTACAAGCACCTACTTGTCTATCGGCGACAATACTATCGCAAATCAGTCTGGAATGTTACGAGAACTCGCCAGAAGGTTCGAGTCTACCGCCTAGGCATAATTGCCGCGCCGCCGAAATTTCGCGAAAGGCCCAGAATGAGCGAGTGCCTCGAATTTAGTTGCAATTCACTACCTACTGTTGCCATCGGCCGTGTAATATAAATATGCTCGACGCAGCGAGTCAGTCAGTCAGTCATCAGTCCGACGTCTTTTAACAAGAATCAACGAGTGATAACCCGCGCTCCTCTTACTAGCGCGAAGGACAATATTCCCGGCTACGCCCGTATCATCATGGACTCTATCGGGACATCATCTTAGCGCCTTGGCCCAGATCACCGTCCCTGGCCAGCGCTACACGGATTACAAGCGCCCTGGTTCCAGCGTCTCTGACCAGCGCTTCATCCACGCCACCATGACCACCACGAGGACACGCAGCATCCTCACTGGTCTACGCCGTTCCCGCTCAACTGCCTACCAGGTCCGCCGCACCTTCGGCCTTCCTGTCAGCACTGGAGTATTGATTTCCCAGATCGCCAGTGCCTGACAGTCATCGAGTCCGGTAGCAACGCGCCGTCGCCAACTACCGCCTAGACCACATCACCGCAGCAACCGGAGTATTCAACATCTGTCCTACATCATCTCCTCGTCACGGCAACTGACTCAATAAACACAGTGACCTTCACGACACCGCCTTTTATTTCGTGCCTCTCTCACCTGATCCCCAAATTACTATTATATGTGGTTATGATAGAGCGAACATTGAGAGTATAGTTGCTATTCATTTCTGTTACGTGTGTTAATGATAGACCGAACATTGAGAGTATAGGTGCTATTCATTACTATTACGTGTGGTAATGATAGACCGAACATTGAGAGTATAGGTGCTATTCATTACTATTGTATGTGGTTATGATAGAGCGAACATTGAGAGCATAGGTGCTATTCATTTCTGTTACGTGTGGTAATGATAGAGCGAACATTGAGAGTATAGGTGCTATTCATTACTATTGTATGTGGTTATGATAGAGCGAACATTGAGAGTATAGGTGCTATTCATTTCTGTTACGTGTGGTAATGATAGAGCGAACATTGAGAGTATAGGTGCTATTCATTACGTGTGGTTATGATAGACCGAACATTGAGAGTATAGATGATATTCATTTATTGTTTGTAACTTATTATTATACTAATAATTGTTTCACATATATTAGAATATAAAAAGGTGGACATGTTTCAAGTGTGGTATATATCTAGTATCGCCCTGGCGAAAGACAAGCATAGCAAGCTACTTGCTGACCCTCCTTTCCCAATCTCCTTCCCCTCCCCACTCCTGTGATTCTCACAACACACACCAATTGCGAATGTCATAGTCTGATTAGCTGCAGACGGTTGGGAACAGTTGGGACTTTGCACAGTATTCAAATAACAATACATTTAATTAATACCGGCTTGAAAAGCGACCAACTTTATACCGATGAATTTAAAAGAAAAACCAAATTTTACGATAATTTGAATCCTAGGCCAATGCAATTGATTATCTGTCCACCATATGTAAGATAAAATTGAACCCTGCTTCAGGCACAAAGACACGCTTAGAAAACACTTCAACCGGTTTTCTGTTCAGTGGACGTGAGGCTTTCGTTTCAATGGTTTTGAAGTGGCAACAACGATATTATTCAATTTTGTATAGCCCGATGTGATAGTATTGGTCGGTTCGGTTAGATGCGTACATTCAGAGCCCGTGAAGAAAAGTCCCACAGTGGATTGCGCTGCAAACCGTTACCTTAATTTAGCGAAATTTTCTTTTCTGTGCAAGGTCCGGTCATTTTAATGATCGATCGCCGGCGGTCAATGAACGAATGATCGTCATTTATTCAAGACATGTTGGAACTTCCTGGTATAAAAATGATTGTCGTTTGCCTGGTTTGCCCCCAGCTAGAAATGCCACCCAGATGACATGTCAACTGTTTATTATGCCATTGGGTTTTAATCATTCAAAAACGACAATGTTTATCACTATTATGGAGACAAGTTAGTCTTGTAGAGCGGAAAAACCAAAGAGCGGAAAAAAATCTTGATCACCAGTGACGCACAGTGTGCGTCATATTGTGTTGATTTAAACGTGATTTCGTATACAGTTCGAACTAGATTGCTTGTCTTAAAAACATGAAAATAATAAAAATAATGATTGCGTTTTTAAAACAGAGTGAATGTACTTAAAGGCAGGAAGTGTTTAATCGGGCTAAGTTATTGATTTGGCGAGATGGCATTCTATCCACGGAGACCGAAAACCAGAGAATCAAATCGATTATTAACTGTGGGTTCGAATCCTAACAGATTAGGGAGGTACAATTTTATTTACAGGAATATTTAATTACCCTTTTATAAGCGTAGGGAGGAGGTCGAAAATTAAAGTGATTTAGCTATATAGTGTAACCAGGTAAGCTTCACGCTGAGAATGAGAGGTGACTAACTGGGTGAGTTTTTTTAATATTATTTATTAAATTCCAGAGGACCCCTTTTAAAAGACGGATACAACCGAGGTACAGGAACTAAGTTTACGACACCTGCCGCCCAAATAATGTTATCATTAACAGGGATGTGCTAGGCGAACCGTCAATCAGCTGTGAGCGAGAGACGAGTCAACGACCTTTTCATATATAGGACAAGACGCAGGTACAGTCAGTCAAAGGGGAAGTTTTGCTAGCGTATGCCGTCCCAAATTGAAAGCGATCGGATGCAACCAGACGGAACAAAATGAAAACTTTTCTTCTGTTATTTGACTTTCTAATTTAATACTTTTCATCTATTGTTTGACTTTCTAAGTTACGAATTGGGATGCACAAAAACAAATCTAAAGTCAAAAGAGGGAGATGGTAATCTCCGAAATAAAACTACCAACCGAACAACTTTTCTCAACAGGTACCTTTCGAGAGGTAGGCAGCCTCTTTAAATTAAATGCAAAAATCAAACCAATTATCCGTTTATACCTACCTGAGAGGATAGGTATTCAGTAGGAGTTACCCATACCTAATACACGAGGATGCTAGTAACCTCATAAAATAATTACTAGAACCGAATATTAAAATACAGACAGTCCTCATCCTAAATTTGGCATTTCGAGTAGACCTTACATATATCTCACATGATAATTGGCTGAATGGGTAGGCACACAACCTATCGTTAAAAAGCAGGCTAAATGTCGACAAGATCGTCGTGTGTTATCTATGTATTGACCTAGAAAGCGATGTAAATCCCCGACGGCGTGGGAGTTACAATGTTTTCTAGAGGTGGCTCGTAACTTAGGACCTTACGTGTCACATTTTCGCGACTAGATTCGTGACAAGGGATGTCATGGTTTTCCCCTTCTACACTCAGTAAAGTAGATTATCCTGGAGGTGTTTGAGATTGGGGCAATTCTGAAATTGGTGATGAGACCTGGTTTCCTTTATTCTGGCGTGGAGGTTGCCGATTTGGAACAAGGGGAGACCCGGCCGGTTGTGATATCCAGACACGCAGATATCGAACGCCTTGCTCAAATTATCATCCATCAGTTTTGTTTGGTAAGAGGAGGAGTCAATCTTAGCTTGAAAAAAATTCATTTCCTTTCCTCTCCTTCCCCTCCTAAAATATATACATGGATGGCGCCGACAACTAACACCATAAATTTATCGTATGTATATCACATATATAAAATCTAACACTTTATTATATTCACATTACCCTACGATAGGTAGAATCGAGTAGCTAGAGGGGGGGGGGGGGGGAGCAGGCGACTTAGAAGATAAGGTTTATAAAATGGTTTTAAAACACAGCGGTAATGGATTCAACTCACTCTATCTCAAAAGAACCAAGGGATACCACACATACATAAATAACTAGGTTTCTAAACCGAGAAACAAAAAACCAACACAACGTTCGGTGAAGCCTTTTTATACTGAACCGTCACGTGAAATGAGTACGTTCAAGGTCGTACGTCACGTAGACAAACTAGGATGTACACTCTTGAAGGGGTGTGTAATAAAGAAAAGACGGCAGGGAGGACCTTCCCTCCCCGGATATATATATAACCAAAGCCTTATGGAAAAGTTACCTACGGGACTTAAGGAAAATTATCGTAGAAAGAAGAGAAGGAAAAGTTTGAAGTAGAAAGGGCGGATCATTACACAGTCCAACATCTGGACCTGGACGTATGTACCTACACCTACTAAATACCTAGAATCTCAGTTATCTCGTGTCGAGCCGTACCGGACGAGTCGTATCGTGCGAGCACATTATTATCATTGCTCATACGCTCTGAGCTCACGGCTCCCGTTCAATTGAGCCGTCGTTCAATCGAGTCGACTCTTTGAGCCGTACGAAAATATGGAGCTGGTACCGCGACTCCCGCTCTTTAAAATGAGTCATGACCCATCGGAAGTAACCCTATCTTTGAAACTCTGATCTTGGTTCTAAGACACCCTTGAGAATAAAACAATGATCCAGCACATTATTGGAGTGGCTCGTGTCCTAAGCCCATTGAAACTAGATAGCTCCATTGTTCCAAGCAATGTACTAAAGTGAATATCAATTAATAATATTATCCCCTAATTTTGGTAGGAAGGCAGGTCCTCGTGCTATCAATTAGAGACACATCTCTAAAGGTAATACTAGACGATATACTACAACCCCTTGCATTGGCGTATTAATTAGTTTTGGTACTCCAATATATTTGATGATGAAAGTGAAACATTGGCAATTTCTATTAGACTACGCAGAGATAAATGAGTATTGCTAATTTATTAAAAATCTCTTCAAATTATTCATAATCCGGTAAAAAATGGGATTGCAATCTTTAATGAATGAATAATTAGGTTTCCTAATAAACTTTTAATATTTTCGCATTTCGCGATTATACATAAAGGTAAATGAACGTGCATGGAACACGTGTTGTGATATATTAGGAATTTATTAAAGGTTTATCAGGAAATCAGTTGATCAGTGTATAAAATGTATTTTCTTTAATAAGAACGTTAAATGAACTAGCTTTACTACCAGGTTATGCCGAGATTTGGGATCAGAAAATGGAAAAAAATGCCAAAATTTGAGGTTTTAATTGTAAACAAACTAACGTTGGTAGTTAACAATGCTTAGACATATAATAATCCTATAAAGCGATGTTCAGAAACTAAAAGATGAAACTACCATAAAAATAGCTTGGCGAATAAATACCAGATAGATTAGTTGACTTTCGAGATTTTTTATTTCATAAATTTATTGTCATTGAACTAACAAAAGAAACACAAAGTTAAATACTATACTATACTATTATACCTAGCTCTCTAATTAAAAATTTAGGCGTATTAGATCTATCAAAAAATTTATATATAATGATGCAAAAGTCGGTCATTTTGAATACATGTAGGATAACAAAAGATTTTTTAAATATTTATGTTGAGGGATCAGTAGGATTTATAGGCCCTGTTAGAAGTTCTACCGAGCCGAACCCTCTGATATGAAAATATCTGGAGACGGTGAATTTTTTTTCCCATTTGATATCTGGTGATTTGACGTGTTGTTGTTCTTGTATTGTTTTGTATTTATTTTACTTATATAATGCACTTACATAGTGTTGATTGACTAGCTGATCATTTGTGGAAAAGTGAGTGGAAGGGTTAAGTTTTTCCTTTGGGGAAGACTTAACCCGGACAACTAAATCGGAAGTTTAAAAAAATTGATTGGATGATTTACATAGCGCCGTTTTTGTGCAAAATCACCTCAAGGGCTCTGTACAAATATATATAATATATATAATCATTTATTTTACAATTTAAACCATCTAAACTTCTACAAAGATCTATGTTATTAGTAATTATATACGGAGATAATATACAGCACCATACTTACCTAGTAGGTCACTTGAGATTAACACTTAATTAACATTAACTAATTGTTTATTAGCGAAATTTAGACACAGGATTTAGGACATAATAGGAAAATTGGTTATATTTAGACTTTCTTTCAGGAAAAGTACCTATATTTAATTAAAGGGTATGGCAGCTTAAAAGGGTAAGTTTTTAGCTTAGACCTGAATTCTGTTGGACTTGTTATGGATCTTAGTTCCGGAGGGAATTTATTACAAGCCTTCGGCCCTGATACTCCGAAAGCGCGATCACCAAACTTAGTATTTGCTTGCGCTTAGATTACATCAGTCTGTCTACAATAATAAAAATTTGTTCGGAAAGGATAACCCAAACCTTGTATTAAAAATGTATTTATATGTCAATAATGAATAACGTTATTCTAAATAGCTATTTTTAGGATACAGATACTGGAAAACGATTTTTCAAACGATGAAAACAAACATAAATTAAACGATATTGTGTACCATGAAAATCAATTTATTTCACTGTAGGTAAACTGTAAGTGCTGTAGGGTAACTTATAGGGAGTTCACATCTCCTGAAAATAACAATAATAGTTACAGTTCCCCACATTCACGGGTAACATTACAACCTCGCGCGAGATGCCTCACGCGGAAATCACTTCATTCTCTCTCCAGTGGTCTCAGCCGCCGGTTTAGCCCTAAATCCCCTCTAACGTACGCGATCTGTTTTGTTCATAAAATTCAACTATATCATGATTAATATTCCCTCAAACTAAAAACAGAAAATTTGGAAAAGATTCGGTCGCATCTCGGAAATGTACCCAGGACCTCAGCCTTGCCTAACAAAGTAATATACTATCTACATCTATATATCTATCTATCATTTTTGTTTACCTACCGTCGTACCGTCTAGAATACAGTGAAACACGCTCCGCATTAAAATTGCCTAAACGATAAGGATTTACAAGTAAATCTAGTACAACGTTTTTAATAATTGAAATCACTTGGTGTTCGACGTTTACAGTCAGTTAGATTTGTGAAAAAAAGTGTATAGTGAGCTGTGTAGTGATTAATAAAATAATTATAAAAACATTTCTTACATCTTAAACAGACTAAACACGCAGGCGCTAATATCAAGTGTTGTCATTATATCGCCATTGGTCGTAAATGTCGTCATCTATCTCGCTATTGGCTGAAAGTGTCTGATTTTGGAACTGTGCCCTACGGATTACGGCAAACAGGCGCTAGTCTGACAAGAGCAACTTATCTATTTATCAACTAAACATAAATAAATAAAAATTATAAAATTTATTATTATTCATCGTCATAAAAAAAACACGCATAATGTTTAATTGTGAAGGATGCCAGCTACAAGCAAAAAATAATGATGTAATGACATGCTGTCAATGCTCGCTGAGTTATCATTTCCAATGTCTGGGAACAACGAAGGAAAATTACCTGAAGCAATCTAAGAATTACAAAGCAACTTGGAAGTGCCCAGAATGTAAGGTGAAACAGCGGTCTACAGGAAGTAATGCGGAAACCCCTGTTCGCGGTAATAGTTCCACTGCACATAGTATGACCCTAAGTGATGAATCTAAATTAATGATGTCTCATATAGACCGTAAGTTAGATGACGTTTTAAAAAATCTTAAAAACGAGCTATTTGTATACCTCAACTCACAAATAGTGGAAGAATTAGGGGACATCAAGACAAAGTTAAGTCATTTCGATGAACTCAAAACATCCCTAGAATTCTTCTCCACGGAGTACGACAGACTTAACAAAATATGCAAAGAAAATGAAGCAGAAATTAAAAAACTTAATGCTGAGAATTTTCGTCTACAACAGAGCCAAGAGGTACTTATGAATAAATTTAATGATATCGAGCAGACGAACAGGAACTGCAATGTGGAGATCCAGATGGTTCCTGAAAAGAAGGATGAAGTTATCAAGACGTCAGTGCTAAAATTGTGTACTGCTGTCAACTACACATTAAAGGAAGATGATATTAAGTCCTGCCACCGAACACCTCATCATCCGAATGCCGTTCCAGGTTCTCGACCTAAAAATATTATTCTAGCTCTACCCAGCCCTCGTATACGCGACGAACTACTATCAGCAGTGAAAGCTTTTAATCGTAGGAATGCTGATAACAAATTGAATCGCCAACATCTTGGATTCCCGGACTCTTCCCCCATTTATGTATGCGAACATCTATCTCCACACAACAAGGATATACACGCAGCTGCTAGGCGCGCCGCCAAAGATCTTCGCTACAAGTACGTGTGGGTCAAGCATGGGCGCGTTTACTTAAGAAAAGATGACACTTCTGCTTCAGTACTAGTAAAAAACAAGGATTCACTCCTTAAACTATCTCAGTAATCCTCCGTGTTTTAACTGATTGTATACATATGTCTTATAAAATACAAAATGGATCTGAAAATTTACTACCAAAACGTTAGGGGAATTAAAACTAAAACAAATGACATAAAAAATGAAGTTATAATCAATAATTACGATGTAATCTGCTTCACTGAAACTTGGTTAAATTCATCAATATTCAATAATGAATTGTTTGACGAGCGTTACCTGGTTTTTCGAAGAGATCGGGAATCCACTAACTCTACATCTAGAAAAGGTGGGGGGGTATTAGCAGCAGTCAATAAAAAAATAATAACAATTCATAAATCATCTTGGGAAAGTGGTGGTGAAGATTTATGGTTAATGATAAAACCGCATGAAAATTCGAACTCATTCATCTACATGTGTGTACTGTACATTCCCCCTAATCTATCTGTCGATGATTACTGTAATCGAATCAAAAATATTCAGGATATTTATTTGCAACACATTAATCCCAAATCTCAATTTATAATCATTGGTGATTTTAATCAACCTGAAATTAAATGGACACCTGACATAGCATATTATAAAAAAATACTAGCTCCATCCAATTACTCTAGTCACAAAGCTCACTGCCTTGTCAATTTGATCTCAGTGTGTAACCTTCACCAATTTAATTATTTACTTAACAAAAATTTTAATATTCTCGACCTTGTTCTATCCGATAAAACCAATATTAATATTTCAGCCACAGCTAACTTATCAAAAATCGATCATCATCATCCCTGTTTTGAAATAAATGTAAATTTAGAAAAAATGCAATACTTACAAGAAAATCACTCTCCTGTCAAACATAACTTCAAGAAAGGTAATTATGAAGGATGTTGTCAGGATCTAACAAATGTGAATTGGACCTCACTTTTCAGCAACTGTCATCTCAACAATAAGGTACAGTTATTCTACAATATTCTATGGGAAATTATAGATAAACACATTCCAAAAAAAAAAAACTCACATAAAAAATCACTATCCCAATTGGTTTAGCGAATCTCTAAAAATGCTCCTCAAAGAGAAAAATAAGGTTAGACTACGGGCTAAAAAACACAATAACCCAAGAGACTATGCCGAGTTTGCTACTCTTAGAAAAAGATAAAAAAAAATACTTAAAGAATGCTACACAACCTATATTAACCTAGTTGAGCAAGGGATAAAAGATAATGTAAAGACTTTCTGGGCGTATTCTAAATCATTGCGTAATACAAATTCTATTCCAAAAATAATGTATATGGATTCAATGTCTGCAAATAATGGACAGCAGATTGCCAACATGTTCTCTAATTACTTTGGATCAGTTTATACTCAGTCGAATCCCACATCAAATACTTTCGGACTAAATGCTGCTCTATTCAACCAATTTAGTCTTAGTAAACTTAGGACGGGTTGTTTCGGAGAATTTGAACAATTATTCAAATTTCAAAGTTAATTTTCCAGTTCTGTGAACGATTTTTTCAAGTTCTGTTTTTATTTCAGTTTTGTCAAGCAACTAGCCTATAATTATATAATAACAGAACTTGTATAGGACATTCACAGAACCCGTCAATGAACGTTGAAATTTGATGAATTGTTCAAATTCTCCGAAACAACCCGTCCTTAATGTAAGCATGGAATCAATCAAATCCTGTTTAGAAAGAATTGATATACATAAAGGCCCAGGACCAGACAAAATACCTCCTCTGTTTGTAAGATGTTGCTCTAGCTCGTTGATTAAGCCACTTTTCATTATATTTAACGAATCATTATCTACAGGAACTTTCCCAGATTTATGGAAAAATGCACATATTGTTCCAATACATAAATCTGGTGATCAGTCTTTTGTGAAAAATTACCGACCAATCAGTATTTTATCATGTTTTGCAAAAGTCTTCGAATCTATAATGTATAATTTCATATTCACACACTTTAAACCACAATTATGCATTAATCAACATGGATTTGTTCCCAACAGATCTATTAATTCTAATCTTCTTGACTTTTGTGATTACGTTTGCAGTGCTTTTAACGAAAGAACTCAAGTAGATACCATTTACACAGATTTTAAAAAGGCATTTGATAAAGTAAACCATTCTATTCTACTACAGAAGCTTGATCGTATAGGTATCCACGGTGATCTATTAAGATGGCTTAAATCTTACTTGGAAAATAGAACACAGTTAGTACTTATAAATGGGTATGAGTCACCTCCCATAATTGTAACCTCAGGTGTACCTCAGGGGTCCAATCTTGGCCCTCTGCTTTTTTTAATCTTTATTAATGACCTTGGCCCCATGTTACGCTGCCATTTTGTTTTATTTGCTGATGATCTCAAGATTTACCGTAAAATTTCCACTGATTCTGATCAAGTTATGCTACAAGAAGATCTTTACACACTATATAGCTGGTGTACTCAAAACGATATGTTTCTAAATATTGATAAATGTTACATTATAACCTTCACTCGTAACAGAAGACGAAAGAATCATGCATATTTCATTAATAATGTTCAATTAAATGCAGTCACCACTATTAGAGATCTAGGAATCACACTTGATTCAAAATTTAAGTTTGATGTACATATCAGTGATATCACGAGTAAATCCTTGAAAATGATTGGTTTTATACATAGAATATCGAAACCATTTAAAAATACCCAATCCATTATAACCTTGTACCACTCGTTGGTCAGAAGCAAATTGGAATATGGTAGTGTTATCTGGAACCCTCACTACTTGAAATATTCAAAATCTATTGAATCTGTACAAAAAAAAATTCTAAGATTGTTATCGTTTAAACATGGACTAAGTTCCGTACTGCAGTCTTAAGAGGAACGACTCCAATACTTTAACTTTACGACCCTGGATAAAAGAAGACAATTTGCTGACTTAATATGTCTACACAAAATTATTCATGACAAGCTTGAAGCAACTCAATGTGTGAGCAATATTCTTATTAAAGTTCCCAATAGACGTAATCTAAGGAATCATAATATATTCCATCTAGAATTATTTAAGAACAATATTGCCTACTTCAATCCATTATCTAGAATGTGTCGTCTGTACAATTCTATTGAGTGTAACTACATAGATATATATGCAAATAGTCTCACTTATTTTAAAAAGCAAATTAGCAATAGATTGTGAATGTTTGTTGTTTTTTTTTATTTACTCTATTTGTTTTCTGTTTTATTTTTGTTTCTCTTGTTTTTTTGGATCATATATTTATCTGTATGTTTTGTTTCTGATATCTCCTTTTTTTGCCTTTGCTCACGTTTTGCTGTTTATATATTTTTTGTGTATAATGACACTTAATCTGTGCATGATGTGAACATTTTTAAGTGGACTGTTGACATATACGTTTTTTTTTGCAGCGCTTATCTAATGATTTTTTTTCATGTTAATAGTCTGTAAATGTTCCTAAACAATAAATAAATAAATAAATACTGAGCATTGGGCTTGAACAGCCGTAATGTCAGCAGAGTCCGTGGCGTTATTTCTGTAAATGAAATAAATGATTTTAGCTGCATCCGATGCCAAATCCTCGGCTAAACGTAGTAATGTTTGTTTATTGTTTATGACAGAAAATTTTCAAAATGAAAAATTCAGCACATCCTCATAATAAAGCGCTTGCTTAATCAAATTCAACTATTTGAAACGTACAAAACTACTATCATATGTAATGTGTAGTGATGAATCAACCAAGTAGAGGAAAACTTTATCTCAAAGTTGTCAGAAAACTAATTATTTTCTGTCGCTCGTTGTCGATCGGAGATACTTTTAGTATCGTGAAGTTGCTCGAAAGTTCAACTAAGGGAAGCATTTTTTGTTGTTGTAACAACTCTTGTTTAGTCTTCAGAAGTAACTTATTTTCCCGACACGTGGTATAAATATAGGTAAAATAAACAAAGAAAGATTGCCAATTGTCGGGTACAGAGTTTCAAAAGATCGAGATATTTTTCATGACCTGTAAAGTATATACAAGGTTTTCTGCAATGCAAATATATTGTTTAAACGTTACGATTATAACGACATGGACCCAAAATCAGTAATGTTATAAAAAATGTAGAAATTGAATAAATAAATCATTTTTTTTTAAAATACAGGGTTTTCCAATAAGAGGTGTTATTTTGATATTCAATCGTAAAAGATCAATGGTTTCATTGCTTGTGTGGCACATAGCGCCGTATTATTGAAAGTAATCGTTGTCCAGATCAATATCATTCAATTTCAGACATAAAAATCATTAATCATCTCTCGATAGAGATCCATTCACCATAAATGTTGCTGCAGCCGTATTTTCAAAAAAGTAAGGTCCAATGACTCCGTCGGACCATAAACCGCACCAAACAGTCACACGTTGAGGATAAAAAGGCTTTTCAACAATAATTCTTGGGTTTTCCGAGCCCCAGATGCGACAATTTTGCTTGTTGACGAAGCCAACGAGGTGGAAATGGGCCTCATCACTCAAAATGATTTGCATTTGATTCACTCAAGTTAATTTTAATAATTTCAATGCGTTGTTGAAGCGTATATTGTAGTAGTATAGTGTAGTTTTTACTTGTCAAATATCAAAAAATGACAGCTTCAAAACTAACATCTACCGAAATAGCGCGGTTATTCAAAATAACACCTCTTATTGGAAAACCATTGTATAAATAAATGTAGTCAATATAAATAAAAAATAGAATACGTTTATCCGAGACACTATCCAAGTAACAAACCAGTTCTTCAGAACTTTGTGATCATTTGAAAAGATAGCTGCTAAAAAACTAATAAACTAATATTATTTGCGAGATAATATTGTTAATTCTGAATTTAAATTATGATATCGACAAATAATGAAAGAAAGAAAGAAATGACCTCATTTGCCTCTTCAAAATTATAAATGGTATTATTGATTCACCTACTCTACTGTAACTCATTCCCTTCAATATCCCCTCGCACAGACTCAGAAATAATGATCTGCTCTTCCTCAGCCATCATTCGACAAATTTTGGATGTTATTCACCATTGTCCAGAATGTGTAGACTGGTCAACTCAAGTCAAAACCTTAACTTTTTTGAGATAAGTCTGAATGATTTTTGCCGGTCGCTAAACAAGTGACGGAATATTATAAGTGTCCCGTGGTCCTGACCCACGGCGTAGTCTTGACTTGATTCGACTTGTCACTTTATTTTCTTATATTATATCTGCCTTATGTCTTTGCTTTCATGTAACTTTGTCTAATCCTGTATTTTTCATTTTATTGTTTTCGTGTTATTATTTTGTAATTTGGACGATGTCCGTTAATAAATAAATAAATAAATATGACTGTATAATAATTATGTCCCAATGGTTGAGTGGATAAAGAAGTTGTCCCGGGAAGACAAAGATCCTGGGTTGTTCTTCCACCACTGGGTGTGTTAATCTCCGGACCCTCTTATCAACATCGTCAAAGGCTGGTCGCTTAGGAAATGCTTCAACTCCAGCTAGATTTTGCTTTTTATCTCTAGTTCCTTATTCCTGAGGATGCTGTGTTTAACTCCGCACCGTCCAGCTATCTGAGTGAAAATCACCCAAATCTCCCTCGTTATAGAGAAGCCTCTTTGGTAGCCAGATTTTTAAAAATAGGTCTACAGTGCGAAGTTGTGTTAGCGAGTGAATTGCAGACAACATGAGACCGGCTGAGGAAAGCGTCGATTCTGATAATGATGGACTATTTGATTTGATGATTTTATCTGATTAAACAGCTGTCTCGAATCGTTGGATACCGGCGGAAAGGAGGCATTTCCTGGAGAATACACAAAAAAATCACTTGTATAAAAATATATTATAAAAAAATTGTGTAAGCATAATAATATATTTTAAATTAAATAAAATTTACAGTAAGACTGTGGAAAACAAGATGTACCCTGATGAATAGGACATTAAAAAAATATGTTAATGCTGTGAAGTTTTTTCGGTGCTTTTAAAATAATATCTGCTACTTCTGCACACTGTTAACCTGAGCTGTGTAACGTGTATGCATGGTATAAGAGAGTTTTTAAACGAATTTGTATTGAAATTATTGTTGCAATGAATGTTATATTTCTTAGTTCGCGTGACTCTATTAGGAACATGAAATTTTTATTGTAATTATTTTTTTATTTTTAATAATATGTTTACATGGTACATAATTCATTTTACATCTTGGGTCTTTTTACTACTCTTCCATTGAAAGCATTTGCTTGTGTATGGAAGGGGAAATCAATTGCAGTAATGTAGTGTTGTCAACAAGGGAATTGATGATTTTAAAAAGAAAAGCGACGTAAGATAACTCGACCGCTTTTGCAGTTTAATGACTACATCTGAATAACCAGGCACTCCTAATCAACTGTATTAATCCGTTGTAACAATCATAGCTTTTGTCAAACACTAAAAATCAGCTTGGTGGATTAAGTAATACGTAACAAAAAAATGATAACCTCAGCACACCCAAAAGTTTGTCAAAGGTTAGTTTTAAATTTTCATTTTATTGAATTGATTTGTTAGTACTTAAATTATTACTGTAATCATTCTACCGGTATTTTAGAGGAAGGTGCTCCGAAAATTTTGCGTTTTCAGTCGAGTAAACCAACAATGATGGGGATGCCCGAAATAAACGATTACGAAGCCTTTTAAGGGTGAGCTTAAAATAATTCATAATCCGGTTTTTCTTCGATGGTGCTGATTTAATTATTTTTGGAATAAACACTTACTCCAAGTTATGCTTTATTATTTGCGGTCGTACATGCGCAATATGAATATGAATAAATAGCTTTGTTCGTATACAAACCCAATTCTTATAAGGAAGACGTACATGGGCATACAAATACAATGTTGAAGTAAATCACCGATAAAATATTGTATTTTTATGCCTTTCTTGAAGAAGCTGATAATCCATCTAAATATTTTGAAGCATAACTTGCCAAAAACAGAAAATGCAGGAGGTCTGAGTAAAGTTTAATAAAATGTATGCAGATGGATTTTTTAATTTATTAATTTCTATTCTCTCACATAAATTTACACAGTACAGTAACAATGTTTTTAATAATCATTATTTTTATGGGTGTGAAGTGTTAGGTGAACACCTCTGTAGGAGAACCTTTGTTTTAGGAAAAGTGTTATTATGCCGTCATAAGTAAAAACACAGCATCGTACTTGAGATTCTCAAGTAAGATATTGTGGTTCAATGACGGCAGTATTTAGTTATAATGGGTTTTTACAGATGATCTCACGTACGTGAGAACAATCCAGTTGCAAATATCTATTCAGACACGGTGTACATTAATTTGTATACATCTAAGCAAAGATTAAAAAAAAACAAACAAAAATAAATGCAAGACATAAGGTTAGTAGAAGTTACATCATAATGTTACATTTACCTAATTTAGTGAAAATAAAAGGATACTACATGAAGTGTACTCAATAATGCAGGTAAGACGAAAGAGAATAAAACAAAACAAGAGTATATGGTAATTAATGCAAGTGTTTAAAATGCAGGTACAGAACAAGACTCTAACAACGGGGGTTTGCTGGTGGCTCACATTTTGATTAATTAAGAATAATTCGTCACAATATAAATATATTCATATTTTGACCAATACCTTCGTATGTAAATGATTTTGTATTTAAGATTAATAACAACAAAAGTTTACCGTTAAATATTGTATAATTTTAAATAATATTAGCGATTCTTAAAGGGAAATCTGAAAACAAATACCTGCGCATCTGTGACATGGGTCGTTCATGTTTAATAATTAAATATTACAATTTGAGGTTATTTAAAAAAAGCAATTTATTTATAAAACGTTTTTCAACTGTAAAATTAGCGGTAAGCACTAGATTTTCTTTTTCTAGACGATGATTAGTAACTTTCCGATGTATTTCTCAAGAAATATCTGATATTTTAGTAATATATTAATTTCCTAGGCCTGTTAGGGCAAACATGACCGTAGGTCCGTCCATTACGCCGGGACGCGAGTCGCATATTTTTGTGCATGGCTTCTTAACACATTCTTTGCAGTAAGACGCCGGAAACGAGTTTACTCGTTTTGTTGAGCAAAGCGGTAAGGAGCGGGAAACTTGTAAACAAGGGGTTCTAAATGGGTGCGGGGTCATGTGTTTTCTATTGTCGGCGGTACCCGATCTATTTACCTGTCAATACAATGAGTTTGAAACACAAAAAAAAATCGTTGTCGCGTATGTTCCGCTCACAAACTACGCATGTGCAAGTTTTGCAATGTGCCCCTGCATAAAGGAAAGTGTTTCGAACGCTATCACACATTGAAGCACTATTAGGTTATAGTTTTTTTTATGTATTGAAAATTTCTAAATAATCTTGTAATTTTGTATGAATAAATTTCGATATGTTATTTTGATGTGAAATACTGTTTTTTCTATGATTCCCAAGAAAGTAGAAAGTTTTTGTTGATAAAAAAAGGAATTACACATACATTGCTAAGGAAATAAATAGAGACACCTTTTTAAAGTAAAACACTGAAAGTTTTATCGAAAAATATCAAATAGATCATAAGATATGAATATTTTGCGGAAAGTCTAATTTTGGCGCTAAAATTTAAAAAAACACCCGCGCTTCGCCCCCAATTTGGCGGTAAAATGCCCGACCATATAGTGTTAACATATGTCGTTAAGATTCAGAATTTATTTTATGGTATTGTCCCGTCTTAATAACAGTAACAAATCATTATACAACAATAATCTATTGAGTAGAACTTAAAATAAGTGCTATTTAAACTGTGTTTTGTTTGGTTTGGGATGAGTAGGTTTTGGAAAAATTGTGGAAGTCTCAATTATTTTCATAACTACAAGTAGATAGAAAGCAAAGTTTTTGTCTTATTAGAGTGGGATATTAACCTATAACTTTGAAGTAGGAACTTTTATACGCCAACAGCCAGGAGATTAAAATCTCCCAGAGCAGGCGACATTTCAGATTAACATGATTGATGCTAAATCTTAACTTTTGTCGTCTTTCAGAAAGATTACGGCTAAATCTTGTTACGAGTATTTGATTTGCTTTTACACTCGGAACTCTAAACTTTGTTTATTAAACTCACGTTTTTATTTTCGTATTTTATATTATTATTACTATCATGGAGTGTAAGGAGAATATATGACGTGAATATGAATAGTAGAAGAAATCGGAGATGCCCGAGGAATCAACTGAACCAAATAGTTGAGTCCCCTGTACGTCAACAGTCAGACTATTAAAAGAATATAATATATATGAGACGGTGTGACATGAATGAAAAAAATGAGAGTGTGCCAAAACAGACTTGTATGGCGGTCAGTCCTCTCTGCCCACCGCTGAGGAGAAACGGCGTGATGGTTAGTTGAATAATATTATTATGTTATTTAATTTATTCTGAAGTCTTTGCTGAGTTGTGCCAGGTCTCTGTATTTAAAATGCTATTTTATTTATTTAATTAATTATCGAAGAAATCTATAATTGAATCTACGCTGCCCTGAAGAAGGTACCTGAATTAATTTAAGTACCTGCCCCACAAGAGTCCCAACTGCCACCAATGAGAATATGACATTCCCAATTGGGGTATTTTGTGAGGTTGAAGGTAATGGGGAGGAGAAGGGGAAGATGACGATGGGAAAAATACCAGATCTGGTCACCAAACACGGCTAAAGCCATTTCAAACAACGCTTTTATTCAGAATTTTGGTATTTCACCGAGGCAATTCTGAAGTATTTTCCACTCTGGGAGTCGCAATTATTCTTGTCTTGAAATGGCTTTAGCCTGGTTTGGTGAACAGATCTGAATAGCCAGATACTTACAAATCTTCAGCTTCCCCATCTCCTTCCCTCCTCCACTCCCTCCAGCCTCACAATGTTCACAATTTAGCCTCAAGAGTCTTCTTATTCTAAAGATTGTGTTATTATTAGTGTTATATTGACGGCCCATACAAATCCGTTCTACCGTAATCTATTTCATCTGGTAATATCCTGATATTATTTCCAATTAACTTTACAGTGCACTGAAGTGCGCTTCACTGCAGATTGCAGCAAGCAATCAGAATCTAGTACCGATTTGATTGCTTACATTTAACTTGGGATAGTTGTGTTATTCTGTTTATTGTTTACATATCAAGGAAGGGGAAAAGCGATGGTGATATTATGCAAACAAATATACACAGCTTTCACACATTGAAAGAAAATGCACTGGATGACGGTACTGCTAATAAACACACACACAATAATATGACTGAAGGTTATTTGATACTTTATTTCCTTCGACTGATCACCTTTTTAAGGTGTGTTGAATCGTAATTTTGATGAGTTTTTCGGTTAACATCTATTTCAGGACCGTTTCTTTAACACAGAGTTCTTGCATTTATTTAACACACATCTCTTGCATTTGTTTAACACACAGCTTTTGTATTTCTTCCACATTCAACTCTTGCATTTCTTTAACACACACCTCTTGCATTTATTTAACACACAGCACTTGCATTTATTTAACACACCACTCTTGTATTTCCCTAACTCACAGCTCTTGCATTTATTTAACACACAGCTCTTGCATTTATTTAACACACATCTCTTGCATTTATTTAACACACAGCTCTTGCATTTATTTAACACACAGCTCTTGTATTTCTTCAACATTCAACTCTTGCATTTCTTTAACACACAGCTCTTGCATTTATTTAACACACAGCTCTTATATTTCTTCGACATTCAACTCTTGCATTTCTTTAACACACAGCTCTTGCATTTATTTAACACACAGCACTTGAATTTATTTAACACACCACTCTTGTATTTCCCTAACGCACAGCTCTTGCATTTCTTTAACACACAGTTCTTGGATTTATTTAACACACCGCTCTTGTATTTCCCTAACACACAGATCTCACATTTCTTTAACACACAGCTCTTGAATTTCTTCAACACACAGTTCCTGTATTTTCCTTTAGCTTTTTGATTATCTTAGCTTCTGGATGACGAACTGGAAATATCAAAGGTATTTTGCGTGGTAATCATTTTGATGGCATTTTGAGCACATGTCCATTGACTGACAATTAAGCTATTTGGATTTTTATATAAAACAATGATGGGTTTGATGTCAAGTGTTTCTCGAATAGCGGAGCTTTTCGTTTAATTCCACATATTGTTACTCCAACCATCTCTCTCCAAAATCTCATTTCGGAGTATGCACCCCGGACAAATCTCTCGTTAATCATCCAGTCGTACGGCTATAAGGGTGGGACAACGCTGACTTAACTGCTGTTAACTTGGTTTTGACACTTAGTTCCGCTTTGCTTATCACCAAAGAACAAAGGACGTATAATTCCTCTTACCTCATATCAAAAGTGGGTCAGTCTTTTCGTTTTATGTAATTACCTCAACGTTATTAGAAAATATGCAGAAATCTCTGATGTTGCATCAAGATTAAAATTTTTTTTATTTTTAATTGCTCAATATTTGACGTCATTTATTAATAAAATTGTCATGTAAAATTACTCAGATTATCGACAGAGTATCTATTTATATAATTTTTTATCAATCTATTTATTTAACTATCTACTTATATAAAGAAGAGCGTCTGTGGGTGAAAGGGGGGGGGGGGGGGGTGGTTAAGATTTTTATACAAATCTACAGTTTGATTCCGACATTGATAAAGTTTTACACATTTGACCTTCAAAATACGAGGAAGGTCACTGTCCATATAAGATTACGAAATACCTCTCCCATACCCTTTTCTTACCTCATAAAATATTTTTGTGTGGCCAGGAGTTATCACAGTTTTTTTTTTAAATGATTAACTATTGTTTATGTTTATAAGATAAGGTTTTTATGCATAGCACAAAGGATAACAAATTATTATAAGTATTAATTACTCATTGAAGTAATTGTACATATTGAATTATTTGGAGGGTTGGGAATAAGCCGACGTAGCTCAGTGGTCCAGAGCATCATGACCGGACATCAGAAGGTGCAGGTTCAATTCCCGTCGGCGGCATTTATTTTTACTCCGGAGATATTTTCAATTTGTATGGATGTTTCAGGCGAGTAATTAATACTTTTAATAATTTGTTAGATTTATTTTTCTATATTTGTAAAGGACTAACAGACAAGCTCAATACATGGCGGCATTACTTCAAACATACTTTGTAGTTTAGTTTGATTTATGTTTGGAAAAAATGTCTTCAATAAAAATTGTTATTTTTTTGCGTTACAAGGTAGCAAGTTTTATAATGCAACATTGTTTTAGTCAATTCTACGAGGGTCTATGCTAGTAAGATAAAATCGTGCACCGTAAACCAGAAAACGTTCCTACGTATTTCAGGTATCCGGACTTCTAGGACGACTCTTGTCTGAGATATAGATAGAACTTGATGTTTTTCTCGAACTGATTTAGTAACTAAGCTGAATCTTACTGCGGATCTATGTTGACAAGGGGAGATGATACAGGTTGTACCGAAGGATACGGATATTTTATATAATTATTTATTTGAATGAGAAATGACATATATCTGAGTTTAATGACTATCGAACTTAGGATCGTCTTATTACGAGAAATATCCTCTGGTCTAAGTCCCCGAGACATCCAAAAAGTGTAGATATGTAATGTCGGACGCCGCCCAAGTTATTTTATTGACAACATCAATCGTTCGTAGTCTGGGTAGATGTGTTTATTATATTGAAATTGTTTAATTCAGTACTAGCACAAACTTTCATAATTAATAACGAGAATTTCTTAGGCTCGTTTTAAAAAAAAAAGTGATTGCTTTCGCACCTATGTAACGTCAAAAAATCCGATACAAATGCGGTAATCCATTTGATAGAATTTCCCATCTTAATTGGAGGATTGTAATCGTAAGAACGCAGAAAAATATGATTGTTTTACTGGCATTGAAATTGAATATGCATTTAGGACATCATTTTTTTGTTAAGAGGAAGCTACAAGCGAAAAATGTGTATATTCTTGGCACACCTTTATTGTGGGTAATGGGCATTAAAATCGCTTGACAAATGGAGTCTAGAAAAGTTCGATTTCAAGCACAAAACTGGTTTTTATTTATTTTGTAAATAATTTTATAAGAAATCAAAAAAGTTAATCAAGTGAAACTGTCACAGATAATCTTAGCTATATTATTGTACATATTTTAAAAAGTTGTTTCCTCTACTCGTTCATACATTTTTATTGAAAAAATATGTTTTTTAGTATTTTACATTAATATTTTTTAATGAGCAATTTATTTTTTTATTTGTATTCTACTCAAACGAAACGATAGGAAAACCTTCAATTTATCTAATGCATGTTTTTTGGTACACCAATTCGTTGTACATTATGAAACTTTGGATTGACCTTATTCTTTTAATGATTACCATCTCATACACCACTTCACTTTACCCTTCTTGAATCACTACGGTTCGTGAAAACAACCATAATTCCGCCCCGAATTAGCCCTCTTGTTATGTTTAAACTTGACCTAGACAATATTAAAAAAACATTTAAAATTACAGACGACATAAGACAATGTGAAAGTAAAAAGAATAAGACAATAAAGTGATATTCACAACGGTCCTTTAAGGCGTAAAAAGCATTTAAACATTGATTGCGCTTTACGTGCATCATATTTTAAGATCTTAATTCAACATGTTCACCTGTCAACATAATACAAACAAACATTCATTACAACAAACAGAATTACAGAAATAAATTATTTTATACACACCAAAAATAAATTTTCAATAAAATCTTTTCAATGGTACAATTATAAATACGAGTAAGAGATAAAAGTGACATTGCTAACTTCTTTTAATTATTTTCGAAGTGCATACCCAATTTCTACCGATTTATAACAAGTTTCTGGTTAAATCTTCAAGTTTTTAAGTTCGAAAAACATATATATTATTTTTTTAAAATCATATCTACACATTTGCAATGCCGAAACGTTAATTATATGAAATTCCCTCGATAGAAAAAAATCGCAAAGTAAGATCCGAAAATTATTTAAAACACGTTTTGTTCTGTTATTTAATATGTTTTAGGCATGAAAATCACAGTGTATCTTTAAATGCAACTACAGCATTTGTCGAAAGATTTTTGCTCGATTTCAAACGAGTCGTATTTTATGAAATATTTTCACCATTTTCGCTTAATTATTATCGTTTTTCAATATTAACGCGCTCCTTCTAACTTTCGTATTTACATAGCTCCCTTTCAAACCATCTTAGAACGCTTACTACGCGTCCTTAGTGAGTAAAACGCAAATTTAACTTACATGCATCATATTTTAAGATTTTAATTGGACAGGTTCACTTGCCAACAAAACTAAAATATACACTCTAGAAATATAGAAACATTGTTCCATGCACAACACACAAGAATTTTCTGTGAAATCTTTTCAAAGATATAATTTATCATCAGTACGTAGAACACCTTGTACACGGACTGATGTAAACGAATCCCCACCGACTGGTATTAAGGTTTCCACCGTGAATGGATAACCATACGATTTGCATTTTCTCTTTTTCAAACCCAAAGAGACAACAAACAGATTGTCGTCCATAAACTCGTGAAAGTTTTTTCCTCGCTTGCTTCTCATTATTCATCCCTTCATTCGCCCCAAAGTCTTTGTAAATGTTCACGTACAGAATGGCAAAGCCACGTTTAGGATTGTCCTTATGCTAAAAATAATACTTTGAATTATTTAATAAAGAAAACCCTAACTTGTTCACGATTATCCGTATGCTACATAGTTAAGGTTGTATTTTAGAAGGACCGAAAGCCCTTTGTGGTGGGACACTATAAAATGAAGTAAAATATAAACACATTTATTATTCACAACTACACCTATATAATATTAGTACTCGGTGTCCGGAAATTAGTAGTACAAGCGGTAAACTGGTGAATCTACGATTTTAGTCGTATACGGTCGATTTTGTGGTTTTTTAATTTTTTCACAAATACCTAAGTCACGTCATTTCTACGGTATACAGTTTATTTTCATTATTTCTTTGCCAGTTCCAGCATGGAGAAAAATGAAATGAAACACGTGTTCATACACCTGCGTTTGTCCTGATAATAGATAATGACGAAATGCGAAAATATCAGAATTTTTAAGATATTTTCATTCGTGTCTTACTGAAAGTATATAAGGAAACTAACGATTCATTAGTGAAAAGCCTGCAATCCCGTTTTTTAATGAATTACGAATAATTTGAATAGATTCTTAATAATTAATAATATTTTATATCCGTAAATTTTCTTCGTGAAACCTCAGTCATATATTAGGGTTGGTATCAGCACTCTATTGTTGTCTGCTGAAAAAACACACAGATAATAAAAATAAAATATTGGTCCGACCAGGACATGAATTCGGGAACTTAGGCGTTCAATCTTATTGTCACCTGTCAATCGAATCAATTACGATGGTATGTAATTGCAGTGCCGCCCCTTCAAAGGAAAGGGTGACCCCGGGCACCCTCCGAAACCAACCGCCCCAGGGCAGAATAGGAATTATCAGGAAAAACACCCCAAAAAAGAAAAGCACATGCAGTAAAGCTGCGTAAGCACATACTTACACAATCAGCAAGTTAAGACAGCACAACACTTACAGACACACAAACACACACGCCAAAAGGCTCCTAAATTAAAGATTATCGCATTATTATCAACCCCATGAGTAATGGAATTTCAAACAAAATTTACAATTACTCTAGAAATGAGATATTGGTTAGACATTCAAAGAATATCTTTTATCGATGGCAAAGCCAAGAAATTTTACCTCCACTTGTCGGTAAAAATATGTCATGAACTAAACTTCGGCGAAACCAAATTCGTGATTATGGCTTAAGTATATGGCATCTCTAACTCACATCTTTATAGATAAATTAGCATATTTAAACTCGAATAAATTTTTGTGGAGAATAATACACTCAAAATATTTATTTTTTTTATAAAAAAATAATTTATGGAGATACAATATCTTGGCTTTAAGCAACGGATATACGAGGCACCCCGATGTATTAATCTACAAAGTATTGTGCAGTAAATTGTCACTATATTGAATTTATTCTTGTTGGGTAAGAATATCACAGTATTAAGAATACTAGTAAATGCTTACTTAAATGTTTTGTTTCGATCACCTTAAAAATTCTCTTAACAGGTTCTGTAACAGTAAAAACTAAAACGAACTGAAACTTGTTAACAGATATCGGAGCTTATAGCCCAGTCAATGAAGGGAAAAAAAGACCCAATGTCGGAACTAATTCCCCGGAAGCTGAATTTTTCACAGATGTTAGAAGACTTTTAGACATGTATTTTTAAAAAAGTCCCCGACTTTCCCCCTTGTGATTCCTTCCCCACCCCCCCCTTGAATATATTTTTCAAAGCCTTTCGGAATACGCTAATATCTCCTTAATGGTTTTATAAAATCAGATTATTAATTTTTCGTTTAGTTTCTTATTAGTTACTCTAAAAAATTGTATTCTTTTATTTTTGCAAGAAAAGCTATACAATCTCTACAATTTATTAGTAAAGGAAAAATATCAGTTTTTAAAATAGTATTTCAGAATATATTTGCACATAACTTTTTCTGAGCCTGTAAACGAAAAAAAATAAATCAACAAAACTTTTAGACAATATTTCTAGCTATAAAATAATGTATATAATGATGGGTTTTAATTTATAATAAGGCACGTAGGCTGTCAATAAGGAGCACGGCGCGCGGCGGCTCGAACGCGCAGCGGTTCGCGGCGCAGCGAGAAATTACAAAAACCTTAGGAAAGTAATGATTAATTCATGTGTTTGCTTTTTTTATAGCAAATTCATCTAACGTTGAAGAGTTTTATTGTTATTTACCAGATTTAGTTCAGAGGGGAGGGGGGGGAATATAAATATTTTCCCCTGCCCAATGAAGCGCTTTCATTATCAGCCAACCGCCGTGCCCCGGTCTGGCTAAACAGTCATATTATGTTGTATGATTGTTTGTAACTTATTATTTAAATAAAGGTATGTGGGAAATTTATGGGAATCAGTTCACGCGTCCTCAACAGTAACCCAGATGCTCCAGGGACATGAATATTCTCGGGCAAACAGAACCTACACTTTAACAGCAGCGTCTCTTGTCCACGTAATCAGAGAAGAATACCGAGATATTGATGGGAAATTAAGACAAATAGAAAATATGTATCAAGATTTTACGTGTTACGTGGAATAAAGATATGAGGAGGGTAATAATGATAACAATCTAAAAGAGACGATTTCATATACTGAAGCAAGTGAAGACAGGATTAAGGAATCATCGAGTAGGACTGCCAAGTTGTGGCTTTACCTTCTACATTGTATCGACCTCATGCTTAGATTTATATTTGCAGAGAAGTCCAAGAATCGGAAAATGCACCTAAATACTATTGTTGATATGCTTCCATTTTTCCACCCGGCAGGACATTTACCATACGCAAAATCAGCACATATGTACGTTCAAAGTATATTGCAACTCGAATCAAGAATAACTAAAGAAGAATATAAACTATTCACTGAAAATGGGTACTTTACATTAACACTTCCACCCCGGACCGGGGTTATAATTCTACACTAACTAGAGTTTTAAGCTGTATCTAGATGGTTTTTTACACCATATAACAAATAATTTAGGTAATCTTAGAAAAACTATTCAGCTATCGATCTGCATTTAAAAAATTTATATCGCATTACTACTTTTTAAGATATTAAATAAATTACATCTAAATCTGATAGAATATTTTTTACGGGGCGGGACTTTATAAACGTTTCCACGAACTGGACGAAGATCCTGCCGAAGCCGGTAGCCGAAAGATAAATTTTGCATTGTAATAAAAAGGGCTACACCGTTATAATTGAGTCACGCTAGTATTCTTATTATCACTTTACCATTTTGCTTTACCTAATGATTGACCGGAATTGAAATGGGAGAGGCGGTAACTGGACAATTTTTAAGGGATAGTAAGTAATTTCTTAGTTATTAATGAAAAGGACTTAATCCGAATCGGTGACACAGCGCTTCTCATATGTCCTTTTGAAATACTAAGATATTCACTTGGCGGTCCCAGACCATTTCGTCTGGGTAACATCCGGCGCAGGTGTCCTTATACATTCTATGAGCAACACATTTTAGGAACACAATTAAAATTGCATCCGTCTCTGTTTGTCGTATGAAATACAAATAGACCAGAAAGAGACAATTATTTTTTTAAATTTGTTGGAATTTGGAAGATAGAACTTGCTCAAAAGTTTAAAGTACAGTATGATTGAAGACTGCAGCGAATAAATAGTGTTTTCGGTTATTGCTAACTTGTGTTTTGGTGTTAAATAATTCTCTTTGGGAACGGACCAGTTTCACAGTGCTACGGGCGTCTTCAGATTGGTAAGTACATTTATCTTATGCAATGGCGTATAAAAGTATATGTTTCAGGGGTGTTAACTAACTAACTAACCATCACGCCGTTTCCCCGCAGGGGTAGGCAGAGAGGACGGACCGCCAAACAACTCGGTCTTGGCACACACTCTTTGCCTCATTCACATTCATACATCGTCTCATACATACTCTTCTATTTTTCTGACTCTTGACATGACCCGACTCAAGTATCTGATTCACTTGATCGTGCCATGTCTTCCTCGGGCGTCCCCTACTTCTTACACCATTCACACTTGCGTCATATATTCTCCTTACGCTCCTTTCTTCATTCATTCGCTCTACATGCCCAAACCATCTGAGGGTCCCTTTCTTAATTTTACTCATTACGCTCACATCAGCCTTGCATTCTTTGCGGATATCCACATTACTCACACGATCATACATGGTTTTACCACACGTACGCCTCAGGGATCTCATCTCTACAGCATTCAGCCTACTTTCATCCTTCCTCTGCCAGTTCCATGCTTCACTGCCATACATCAGGGTAGGTACCAGCACTCCATTGTGGACTGCCAGCTTTGCTTCTTTGGACAGCTTTTTGTTGGCGCCTACGGCATTTAACCCACCATTTATGGAGTTACCTGCATTCACCCTTCTTTCAATATCCCTATCAGCCTTCCCATCTCTCGTAAACATACTTCCCAAATACACAAACTCATCCACTTGCTCCAAGTATTCATCATTCACAACTATATTGCACACTGTTTTCATACTCTCTCTTTCAAATACCATGACTTTGGACTTACTTACATTCATAAACATTATTTATTCTCCACAATATTAAAATATTGCATTTTAATAGTTTGCTTTTATTGATGGTATCAGTGTCAAAATTTCTCGGTGTATTATTATTATAACTGCATATTATTGCAGCTTGTTTTTGCGCTTTTACTCAAAATGTTCATTTGGTTCCCATATTCTTTTATTTTATGATAAAAATTATTATATTAATTCTAAATTTATTTTCATGTAAACATTATGTATTCCATTGCTCAAACCATACAATTTATAGAATAATCGTACTACTAGTAGTACTAATAGTACCTACTAGTTTTTCACGCATTAGAATATGACCATATGATTTAAATAGCGCCGTTTTTGTGAAAATTCACCTCAAGAAGCGTTAAATTTAGTCTTACATTAATTATAATTAACAAAAAGGTATCATTTAATTCTTTTCTTTATGTGAAATAATAATTTCAAGATGTTTTTGTTATTTATTTTATTTTATCTTCGTTATTTGATAGATCATTAAAAACATAAAAATGTAAACACATAATCAACGGAAGGCACCCATGGTTATTTTTTGGATGCATAAATTTTCGATTTGAGATATTTTGAGAATATCAATCTCAGATGGGAAGGCTGATAGAGATATTGAAAGATGGGTAAATGCAGGTAACTCCATTAATGGAGGACTGAATTCCGTTGGCGCCAACAAAAAGCTGTCTAAAGAAGCGAAGCTAGTAGTCCACAGTGGAATGCTTGTACCTACCCTGATGTATGGCAGTGAGGCATGGAACTGGCAGATGATGATGATGAAAGTAGACTGAATGCTGTTGATATGAGATCCCTGAGGAGTATGTGTGGTAAAACCATATTTGATCGTATGAGAAATGTGGAAATCTGCAAAGAATGCAAGGCTGATGTAAGTGCAATGAGTAAAATTACAATATGCCCATGCTATTGATTATATTACGACTGGCAATTTAATGTTATTTTTCTTGGAAGCCTCGAACCAGGTGAAGGTAGTTATAATGTGTTGATTGTTTTGAGAAAGGAATTGTGGAGCGGGAAAACGAAAAATTAAAAACAATCATTGATTATAAATTTTATGAATAAAAGTGTTGTTTTCTAATACACTACACATATATTAATAGTAGGGGCAGGTAGGTAGGTACTTACGACTTTTAGAAAACCTATTTTGGATAAAACGAGTAATCGCTCTAAGGAGAAAATTTAGTTTTTTGTGCTCGCTATAACCAAGTTTGACTGTATATATATATTCATATATCGTCTCATATATATATATATATATGAGACGATATATGAATGTGAATGAGGCAAAGAGTGTGTACCAAGACCGAGTTTTTGGCGGTCTGTCCTCTCTGCCTAGGTACCCCTGCGGGAAACGACGTGATGATTAGATATTTAGTTAGTTATTATTGAAAAGTAAGTGGGTTGATGCTACATAATTACTTTTTTCTGATTACAGATTGCAGGCTCTGATTGCAGATTCAGTTACGATATCAAGTTTACCTACTTACTTTTTAAATTTACACAATTCTAAAAAAATGCCCAAAAAATTTTTAAACGCTGAGCAGGTGCGAGCGTTATTAGAGAAAGACTCTGGTAGTGATGAGTCAAACAGTGATTTTGAATTTGAAAACATTCAAAACACATCGGACATTGAAGATCATGTTTCTTTTGAAAGTTCTTCTGAAAGTGAATCCGACACCTCTGACGAAGATGCCGAAAAGATTACTGATGAAACGGAAGAAAAATCTTTTACTTCCAAATCTGGATTTAAGTGGAGTTCCGTTCCTCCGACACAATCCCGTAGTAGGCAACACAATATTGTTTACTCTCGTCCTGGCCTGACAAATGAAAGCAAAAATATTTCATCTATTGGAGACGCATTTTCATTGTTTATTACTGACGATATTCTCAAAGAAATAGTTACTGAAACCCAACGTTTTTGTGTGAGGGAAAACAAGGGCACAGCCGATGATGCATCAATTTCTACGGATGAAATTAAATCCTTTATCGGCATATTGCTTGCTGCTGGGAGAAACCGTTGCAGAAAGATGCAGTTGAAAGAGTTGTGGACAACGAATGATCTATTTAGGCAATTTTTTTATACAGCAGCTATGTCTAGAGATAGATTTGCATTCTTATTTAGTACTCTACGATTTGATGATAGAGTGACTAGGCACGAAAGAATCGCACAAAGTGGGACAAAACTGGAGGCGATAAAATCAATTTATGAAAATTTTAACGCAGCTTGCACTAGAAATTACTCCCCGGATTCCCACATCACCGTAGACGAACGTTTGGCGACGTACCGGGGATCATGTCCTTTCCGTGTATACATGAAAAGCAAACCTGGACGATACGGAATTAAAATATGGGTGGCAGCTGATGCCAAAACAGCCTATATTTTAAATACTCAAGTATACACGGGCAAAATTGGCAATGCCCGAGAAGTAAATCAGGGGTTACGAGTCGTAACTGACTTAGTAGCACCATATTACGGTTCTGGAAGAGGTGTTACGACAGACAACTTTTTCACGTCAATACCTCTTGCCAATAAATTATTGGATAATAATTTGACGCTGACTGGTACATTGAGGTCGAATAAAAGAGAAATTCCAAAAGAATTTTTACCTTCTCCGCAAAGGGAATTACATACAAGCCTTTTTGGTTTTACCGATGCACTTACAATTGTTTCTTATGTGCCGAAAAAGAAGAGTGCAGTGGCTCTTCTTTCAACCGAATTCCACGACGACAAAATTTCATCAGCGTCAGAGTCAAAAAGCCAGATATAATATTACATTACAACTCAACAAAGGGGGCTGTAGACACCGGGGACAAAATGACAAGGGAATATTCCTGCGTTAGGTCGACAAGAAGGTGGCCATTTCGTATTTTCATGGAGATTTTAGATATGGCTGCCTTGAATGCTTATGTTATTTGGATCACTAAATATCCAGAATGGCATTCAAATGACCGAAGCAGACGAAAAATCTTTATCAGGGAGTTGGCCATGGACTTAGTGAAAAACAACATTAAAAGTAGAAAAGAAAGCGGTGTAAAATTTCACAAAGCGCAGCAATACGGCTTCGAATTATTTGAAAAAGTTATGCCGAGCACAAGCGACGATATTGTATTAAATGAAGTACAAGTTTTACCTACCAAGGCAATACGAAGACGGTGTTATCTTTGCCCGCGCAACATTGATAGAAAAACTAAGCTGTGTTGTTATACTTGCAGGAAATCTATTTGTGTTCTGCACAGGGTCCAAGAAAATTTTTGTACTAACTGTAAAACTATCAAGGACAATGCCAATAATGAATGTTGTTAAAATAATAAAAGTTGCTTAGGACGGATCTTTTGACAGATTTTAAACAATTCATCAAATTTTGATGTTAATTTTCAGGTTCTGCGAAAGTTCTATTCAAGTTCCGATATTATTTCAGTTCTGTGAAGTACCTGGCCTATACTGATATCATAACAGAACTTGAATAGAAATTTCATAGAACTTTAAAATTAACAAACAATCTGTCATTTTTGTAATAAGCATATCCGACCTTTAGAAATTTCTTCTATTATTCACTTTTTCTAGTATTTTTGCTGTTTCTTTTCAAGTCATCACTATACTAATGGTGCCATGATCTGCAATTTTAGGTTTGTCTAGTATTTTAGAATTTGTTCACGTTCATTTGATTACACAAACTCAATTAGTGTACTGGTTGTTTGTGTTATCTTGGTGTATTCTCAGTCGAATTGTTTCATTTTTAAAATGATCACGTTGGAAAATATTTTGCATAAAAATCCGTTTTGTTTATTTCATATTAATATTATAGTTTTTAATAATAAATTACGTGTATTTTAAATAATTAAAGCATTCATGATAGTGCATGTAGTCACTTACTAACATTTGGTAAATGAACAACATATTTTTCTATAAGAAAACAAACATTTTTCGACCATATCTTTTGTGCTTTTAATCATTTCTCTGTTTATCACTTTTTTATAAGAAGTCCCTCTACTGTTTTAGACGTGGTGCACTTTTCTCATTTTCCATTTAAATTTATGTATAAAGGTTTCAATTGCTCAAAGCATAGTGGTCATTTGGAAATTGTTAATTTATGCGATTGTTTATTGATAACTTGATATCAATTTTACAATGTTTTCCAGAACATCTAGTTCACTTTTGCAGTCTTGTGCAATAAGTATATATCCAGGAGTCATTACGCTATAATATCTTACAAGTGAAATGTTGTCAAAAACCGGACATAATATCCAATAGTTACTGTACCTTCTTATAACATTATATTTTATGTTTTTCCATCAAATTACGCAAAAATTGTGTTGTTAACGTCAGCTTGTTTTTGTTTTGTCTTCTTTTATAAATATGATCCCAATTTTAGATTAGATTATTTCTTGGTAATCACTTTGCATTTCATTTTTTCATACAATTTATTCTGGAGTATATTTATTCGATTTACCAATAAATTAAAGTTTGGGATATGTATGTACCAAAATTAATAGCTGACAGAATTATTCGCTATTTAATAATGCTGATTTTATTCCATGTTGTTTGGGTTTAACTTTCATCGTGTTGTGTGTGTTTTTCTAAATTGTGAATTTTTATTTAAAAAGTTATTGTCTTCTAGCTAGGTTATAATTTTCGTTTATTTCATCTTCAATTTTGGGAACTCGTGCCGTGTGTATATGTTACATTCCACTTGCTCAAGAAAAAAAATTCTTTGTAATAATACGATAAAGAGTAAATATCTTACATTTCAAGTTGTGATTTTCATCACGCGATTTGTGTATAATATGTAAATATAACGATCGTCCAGTTGATTAGTCAGACATCTCCGAAGAATCGGAATTTGAGTTGAGTATACAGTTATATGTAAAATGAAAAAACAAACAAAATATATGTTTTCTGGGTTATTTGTAGAAAATTTAAAAATGTCGTACTAATGTACCGAACCGTTATACTTCCCGGTGTTATTTTTTTATAGCATATTTAATTTATAAAATACAGACACATGTAAATAATATTTGGTTTATGGCGAGCATTCGAACATTGCTTTCCTCATTATCTCAAAACTTTGTATTTAGAGATGTCTGACTAATCAACTGGATGATCGACATGTCTTGTTTACCAGTAATAGGTATGTTCATTATACTATATGTGTAATAATTTTTGCTAATATCTAATGTTTGTTTCATAAAACTCATTTATTATAAAGTAGGTACCTACCTTATGTGTTTCCAAAATGTTGAGGTGTATTTTTGTAAAAATATAATATTTTGAGGTGTGTTTTTTGTCTTTTTGTAAATTTCTTCATTTTACTACGATATTATGTGTGTAAGATATTTTAAAATTATATTAAAATTATGTTTTATATTACGAATGTCTTTTTCTATTTTCTATTATAATTTTGCAATTTTCAGTTTATTTAATCAATCCCTATAAATGGTCACCATAAAAGAGATAGCCTCCTAGTATGATGACGTTTCTATTCTAAATGGTGGTTTTTGTTCAGGGCAATACTGAACGCATTTCCCATCCTTGGCCGTGCGGAAAATATATTATATTAAATGCATTATATTTTATGAATTATTTATGAAATATCACATAATTATTGAATTAATTTGCGCTTGCTGGGATTTTGAACCCGCGACCCAGAATCTCAACCATTTGACCATGGGGGCCGTCATTACTAAGAAAAAGAGAGAAATTCTCCGGTTTCTCATATGTATCCTATTACGAGTTTATAAATACCGTTTCCAGATCTCTCATAAATATTGTTTATCAAAAACGGGGAATTCTCAGGCTACAATAAAAAAATATTTATTTCAAGATTGGATTTCAATACTTTAAAAATACCTTATTTTTAACAATTTGAAGTTATTAAAAATACCTTATTTTTTACAATTTTATTTGATAAAACATTACAAAACAAAACCATTCACCGTTAAAAATGTAAAACATACCTACATAAATGGATCAGTGAAAAACTATAAACTCAATATATACCTATTCAAGCAAACGCATCATTTATGATTACAGGTTAACTGCGGCACGATGCTAGATGATACTCTAAATGAAATTATAATAAAAACAATCAGAAATAAGATATTAATTATTTTTTTTTTTGTAAACTAATGTTTAAGACAAGAATTTTTTTTCATAGCACAAAGGGTAACATTTATTTATAAGCAATAATTATTAGCTTGAAACACTCATCCACATTGAAAAATCTCCCGAGAAAAGATACATAATAATAATAAGAATAATTGTAGAAATAAAATAATTTAATACCTACATTAAATATCAACATACAACATTTGTTTCAAAATATTTAACATCCGTACCTAGTTTAGTAGTACGTAGTAGTTTTCATAAACTATAAAAGTAAAAAATACATATCCATCATTTACAGACCACCCTATGCAAGAAACTAGCCACCCACGTCGACGCTTAATCGCCAATCGGCAGTCGAGATTCGGAAACGAGGCGCGATGCTTGCTACGTACCCGCCTTCTCCGTTTTCTTTGAAAACATATGCGTTATGGTCTAAATTCATTAGAACATTAATTATGACTTTATTTATGAAACGATTTTGATAATGACTACTGAAATATGTAATATATACTTCCCTCTAATTATAACCAAAACAAATTTCATCGAATTATGTCATTAACACCTTTTAATAAGCAAAACAAATTGGGGGACTGAGTGACCCCGCTTCGGATCCAATGTGATTTTTTTCTTTCCGGGACGAAAGGGTTAAGAAAAAGCGACAGATATTGGTCCGGTTCGTGGACGGACATGATCATCGAGCAGTGTCTCATGCGACCAATGAAGTCAGTAGAAGGTTTGACACTTGGGCGCGGAATCACTGACAGCGCTTTGTCAAAGTGGAAACTTGGAACCACTTACTGCGTGAAAGTGCAAGAGAGCATTGAAGAATTCATCGGTATAGAATTTCATTTTACTGAACAGCATATTGAGCTGCGCGAATCGCAGAAGAAAAGGGATTAGCTAGATATAGGAAAATATATATCATGGCTAAGACAGCACAGCCCGTTTACCAAGCTCTTGGGGGAGCTGGTGTCTTTATCTTCAGGGTTTATTTCGGATAATAGTGTCAATTGTGATAACGCTTATGAGGTGGGCCTGGCAGCTTTGCAAAAAATGGAAGGATGTAATTTTGGAGATATACGACTGAAAAGGAAAGACATGGTGAATACCCAGCAAGATTCAAATCCGCAAATGTTAGGACGAGACAAGCTGCAGTAAACCCCCAGCAGCTATTTAACAGAATCCTGTGCATTAGTGATAGTCCTAGCAAGCTTTAGACCTACTTAGGAAATGAATTGGCTTCAAGACACCTTCTATTTTTGATGAAGTCTACCTTCGTAAAGGAACAAAATCATGTATGGCGAAAGTATTTATCGAAAGTATTCATGACGAAGTTGATTTGGAAAATGCTGCAGTAGTCATCGATGGGGGATACCTCCTACACTCTGTTGTTTGGCAAATTTAAACTAATTACGGAGACATCATTAAATCATACTCACGTTTCGTCCATACTAAATTTGGCAAACATTCTATTGTCGTTTTCGATGGATACCCTGAAGAACCAACTGTAAAATATGAAGAACAAAGACGAAGGTCGGCTAACAACTCATCGTGCGATATTGAATTAAACTGCACTACACGTTGTTTGACTAAGAAGGAAGCTTTCTTATCTAATAAAAAAAAACAACAAAAATAATGATAGAAGCACTGTGTCATGAATTTAGTGAATCTGGTTTGTAAACAGTCACGGCCGCAGGTGATGCCGATATTCACATTGTACTAACCGGCATCGAACAACTCAACATCTTCTCAAAAGTGATTGTTGTTGGCACGGATAGTGATCTTTTGGTATTACTTGTAAGTCTTGCTCCTGAAGAAAAATCTATTTTTTCCTGTAAAGATGTTGGTGGAAAGCCCCCTTCAAGAACTTTCTACATCATAGAAAAATCTATAATGTTACATAAAGATATTCGAAAACACATGCTATTTACCCATGCCATTACGGGCTGTGATACTACCCTATCTTTATATGGGTTAGGAAAGATAAAATTTGTTGACATGATGAAAAACAATCCCGAAGCAAAACACGCAGCTGAGGCATTTCTGGAAAAATATGCAACTGAAGAGAACTTGTTGCAAAATGGAGAAAAATTCGCTCTCGCCATGTATGGTTTTGGTAGCTACTCTAATTGAAACGAAGCTCGATACTATAAGTTTACCAGACTAACGACAAAATCAGCTTTTAAAACTAAATTTGACTTGGCAAAACTACCACCGACTTCAGAATCGTGTCATCAACATTTGTTGAGAGTTTATTTGCAAGTACAGTTTTGGTTAGGAAACAAACTAAACCCTATAAACTGGGGATGGAGGTATGAAAATGTAAATGAAAATGGTGGAAAGAAGAAATTTTTGAAATAATTTGCTTCTGATGACCTTCTTTCTATGGTGTACTGTTCCTGCAAGTCTGGATGTGGAAATTACTGTGGCTGCAGAAAATCTGGATTTACCTGCTCTGCCATGTGCTACAACCGTAACGGATTATCATGTCTGAACACACCCCGGTATGACGAATAAATTGAAGACTCTCTTGACTAGAAAATTATTTAAATATTTGCCTAATTTTGTCATAGATAATATTGATAAGTATATAATATAATTTACCAACCGTTTTTTCATTATAATATTTTTTTTGGTATATTTTAAGAAGCTTGTTTGAAAGCAAACCATTTTAGATCTATGCAATATTTTAAGTGATTTGTTGTTTCGGTATTTTATTGTTGATAGGTGCACATAATAAAACAAGTGAGAATCTCCACAAAAGATTTTTCAGAACTTATAACATAAGGTCTGCAATATTTTAATGTTGTGAAAGGGTAGTCCTACGCTGTTGTAGGTATTTTTGGCTTATTTAAATAATAAGTTACAAACAAGTATACAACATAAAATGACTGTTTAGCCAGACCGGGGCACGGCGGTTGGCTGATAATGAAAGCGCTTCATTGGGCAGGGGAAAATATTTATATTCCCCCCCCCTCCCCTCTGAACTAAAACTGGTAAATAACAATAAAACTCTTCAACGTTAGATGAATTTGCTATAAAAAAAGCAAACACATGAATTAATCATTACTTTCCTAAGGTTTTTGTAATTTCTCGCTGCGCCGCGAACCACTGCGCGTTCGAGCCGCCGCGCGCCGTGCTCCTTATTGACAGCCTACGTGCCTTATTATAAATTAAAATCCCATCATTATATACATTATTTTATAGCTAGAAATATTGTCTACAAGTTTTGTTGTTTTATTTTTTTTCGTTAACAGGCTCAGAAAAAAGTTATGTGCAAATATATTCTGAAATACTATTTTAAAAACTGATATTTTTCCTTTACTAATAAATTGTAGAGATTGTATAGCTTTTCTTGCAAAAATAAAAGAATACAATTTTTTAGAGTAACTAATAAGAAACTAAACGAAAAATTAATAATCTGATTTTATAAAACCATTAAGGAGATATTAGCGTATTCCGAAAGGCTTTGAAAAATATATTCAAGGGGGGGTGGGGAAGGAAGCACAAGGGGGAAAGTCGGGGACTTTTGTAAAAATACATGTCTAAAAGTCTTCTAACATCTGTGAAAAATTCAGCTTCCGGGGAATTAGTTCCGACATTGGGTCTTTTTTTCCCTTCATTGACTGGGCTATAAGCTCCGATATCTGTTAATAAGTTTCAGTTCGTTTTAGCTTTTACTGTTACAGAACCTGTTAAGAGAATTTATAAGGTGATCGAAACAAAACATTTAAGTAAGCATTTACTAGTATTCTTAATACTGTGATATTCTTACCCAACAAGAATAAATTCAATATAGTGACAATTTACTGCACAATACTAGATTAATACATCGGGGTGCCTCGTATATCCGTTGCTTAAAGCCAAGATATTGTATCTCCATTATCGTTATCGTTTTAATGGCAACTTTGGTAATTATTTATGAATTAATGAATTACTGATATGATGAAATATAATAAATAAATAAAAAAAAACATAGTAAAAAAGTATTTTGATGCGCAATAATTTAAGTTACGTTGGAACACTAATTTGTCGTATATAAATTAAAATAACTACCCTAAAAAAGCTCTCTTCACGAAGTTTTATTTTTCATTATAGTAGTTACGGCAAAATTATTTTTTAATAATTCCAGCGTTGCCCCTGGAATCATGAAAAATTAAATTTTCAACGTCAAACAATACATAAAATAGCACAAATTTGTACTCGATATTTGCTATACCTTTAGATAAAAAAATCTAATTATTCAGTTTGGTTGGGTATTTTGGCGTCAAATCTAAATTTAAGCTTTGTACGAAAAAGGCCGCGCAGCCGTTCTCCTTAAGGGCCGAAACACACTATACGTATCTTGTGCAGATTATTTTACGTACATGCGTATACATCGCACTACATACAAATTCTCATGCACGGCCTCACCACGCGTATTATACGTCGGTACATCGAGCGTAATAGGGTTAGAAGTCTCGCGCGCATCTTGCTTCAAATATAGCTATGACTTCTAGCGGATCCATATTCACTTCACGCACAACGTAGAGGGAGTTCAGAATGCACACTGGCTGGCCTTTTCACGCGACTTAATATATTAGGCGTATTTTCAGGTTACAGCCATACTTATTTGGCGTCGCATATTTTGTTCTAAGATACGCGTAGTGTGTATTGAGCCCAACAGTGTGTCAAGTGTCAAAAGATCGGTTCTGACGAGAATTATTAAGCCCAAATGTAAGATTTTGGAAATAATAGTGACCTCGTCTTCAATGCTAATAGTCAATAAAATTACTCTTTTGTTCTATATATAAACTTATTTAAAATAATAACAATAGTGTTTATATACTATATTATTCCCAGTGAGTTTAAAAAAAAACTCATTTCGAGAAAGACAACATTAATAAAAAAAATAAAAAAAAAACACTTATTTTGCATAAGAAAAGGGAGTTCAATGAACAGTGTACATAGATTTTAAAACAGACTTAACACAGTTAAATGGAAAATATTTCATTACTACATAAATGAAATAAAAATATACTATGTATTCTTTTAGATGAGTAATTTGTGAAATAACACAAATTAATCAAATAAAATTTACTTGCGCACGCCGGGATTTAAACCCGCAACCTACAGCTTGCTAGTCGAGAGCTGTACCCCTCGACCACGAGGCGGTTAAACACTGAGCGATACTGAGAGTATTTAATACACAAATATTCTAGTTATATCATATTATTTGTATGCGAAATAACAAATAGCTAATAATTAAAAAACGGCAAGGAAGCTACCAGTGAAATCACTATTTTCTTTACCACGAATCGGTTTACATTATCAATACCAAAAATAAACTATGGATAAATTGAAGCCTTTCGTATCGCTTCGCTTGAGTAGAATTAAAATAAAATTATTCATTACTTAATAGGAAATATAAACGTAAAATACAAAATAATGTATTTCTTAATTAGAAAATTATAAACGCATATAAGAAACAACTTTAAAAAATACTGTTTTATTTATCTGTTACTATATCATTAATGGCCAGTTGTTTAACAAAAATGATATAATAACAGAACTTGAATAGAACCTTCACATAACTTGAAGATCAACTGTAATATTTGATGAATTGTTAAAATTATGTAAAAAAACCCGCCCTAAGATTATTTGTAACAGGTTAGTTTTATCAGCAACATCATCAGCTGTAGGCAGACTGATGGAACCTAAGCGCAAGCCAAATATTAAGTTTAGTGATCGCGCTTTCGGAGTATCAGGGCCGAAGGCTTGGAATAAACTCCCTCCGGAACTAAGATCCATAACAAGTCCAACAGAATTCAGTTATAAACTAAAAACTTACCCTTTTAAACTGTCAAACCCTTAAATTAAATGTACCATTCCTGAGAGAAACTCCAGTTATATCCAATTTTCCAATTTCGCTAAAAAACAATTAGTTAATGTTAATGAAGTGTTAATCTCAAGTGACCTACCAGGTAAGTATTGTTCTGTATATTATCTTCATATGTATTATTGTAGAAAGCAATCACTTTGTGGTTTGACATATATTATTTTTTTTTAAACTTCCTATTTAGTTGTCCGGGTTAAGTCTTCCCCAAAGGAAAAACTTAACCCTTCCACTCACTTTTCCACAAATGATCATCTAGTCAATCAACATTATGTAAGTGCATTATATAAGCAAAATAAATACAAAACAATACAAGAACAACACGTCAAATCACCAGAGATCAAATGGGAAAATAATTCACCGTCTCCAGATATTTTCATATCAGAGGGTTCGGCTCGGTAGAACTTCTAACAGTGCCTATAAATCCTACTGATCCCTCAACATAAATATTTAAAAAATCTTTTGTTATCCTACATGTATTCAAAATGACCGACTTTTGCATCTTTATATATAATTTTTTTGATAGATCTAATACGCCTAAATTTTTAATTAGAGAGCTAGGTATAATGCCAGTAGCCGAAATAACGAATGGTAATATTTTTATAGTCTGAGAATGCCAAATTCTTTTTATTTCATTTCCTAAATCTGTGTATTTTCTTATTTTTTCACTAACAGATTTTTGAATATTACAGGAATTTGGAATAGCGACATCAATGATATAAGTTATTTTTTTAATTTTGTCATGTAAAACTATATCGGGTCTATTATGACTAATCGCTCGGTCTGTTAGTATAGTTTTATCATAATATATTTTATAAAATTCGTTTTCTAAAAATGAATTTGGTTCGTATTCATAATATGGTACTACATTACGGCAGTCAATCAAGTTATGTTTAATTACCAAATTTTGGTGAATTATTTTTAAAACTTGATTGTGCCTAAATGTATACTCGGACGGTGCTAATATAGAACATCCCGATATAATATGTTCTATAGTTTCCGGAAAAGCCAAACATTTTCTACACAAATCATCAATTTGATTTGTATCTTTGATTATATGCTTTCTATAATTTTTAGTATTAATGACTCTATCCTGAATGGCAAGCATAAATCCTTCTATTTCTGCGCTCAACTCTCCAATACTCAACCATTTGTTTGACGAAATTTTGTCAACATACGTTTGGTTGAGATAATTGAAGTGTTTTGCGTGTAAAATTTTATTTGACCAGGAATCTAATAATTCCTGGTTGGGATTTATAAAAATGTTGGCATTCTCATCGTATAAATTTAAAGGTGTAATATTTCTATCTGCCTTGCAAATTATTTTGTGCATTTCTGAGCTATGAGCTTTCCTATGGAAAAAAGTTCTTAGCATTTCTACCTGATTATGTTTCAAAGAAGTTATTTTGACTATACCTCTACCTCCTAAATTTCTAGGTAAATTAACTCGTTCTATAGCTGAATTTGGATGATGGCAATTAAACTTTGTTAGCGTAGTTCTAATTAATCTTTCTAAGTTATCTAAATCTATTATTATTTATTTTTTATTTTTTTTTTTTTTTTTTTAAACTTCCGATTTAGTTGTCCGGGTTAAGTCTTCCCCAAAGGAAAAACTTAACCCTTCCACTCACTTTTCCACAAATGATCAGCTAGTCAATCAACACTATGTAAGTGCATTATATAAGTAAAATAAATACAAAACAATACAAGAACAACAACACGTCAAATCACCAGATATCAAATGGGAAAAAAAATTCACCGTCTCCAGATATTTTCATATCAGAGGGTTCGGCTCGGTAGAACTTCTAACAGGGCCTATAAATCCTACTGATCCCTCAACATAAATATTTAAAAAATCTTTTGTTATCCTACATGTATTCAAAATGACCGACTTTTGCATCTTTATATATAAATTTTTTGATAGATCTAATACGCCTAAATTTTTAATTAGAGAGCTAGGTATAATGCCAGTAGCCGAAATAACGAATGGTAATATTTTTATAGTCTGAGAATGCCAAATTCTTTTTATTTCATTTCCTAAATCTGTGTATTTTCTTATTTTTTCACTAACAGATTTTTGAATATTACAGGAATTTGGAATAGCAACATCAATGATATAAGTTATTTTTTTAATTTTGTCATGTAAAACTATATCGGGTCTATTGTGACTAATCGCTCGGTCTGTTAGTATAGTTTTATCATAATATATTTTATAAAATTCGTTTTCTAAAAATGAATTTGGTTCGTATTCATAATATGGTACTACATTACGGCAGTCAATCAAGTTATGTTTAATTACCAAATTTTGGTGAATTATTTTTAAAACTTGATTGTGCCTAAATGTATACTCGGACGGTGCTAATATAGAACATCCCGATATAATATGTTCTATAGTTTCCGGAAAAGCCAAACATTTTCTACACAAATCATCAATTTGATTTGTATCTTTGATTATATGCTTTCTATAATTTTTAGTATTAATGACTCTATCCTGAATTGCAAGCATAAATCCTTCTATTTCTGCGCTCAACTGTCCAATACTCAACCATTTGTTTGACTTAATTTTGTCAACATACGTTTGGTTGAGATAATTGAAGTGTTTTGCGTGTAAAATTTTATTTGACCAGGAATCTAATAATTCCTGGTTGGGATTTATAAAAATGTTGGCATTCTCATCATTATTATTATTATTATTAATTATTATTATTATTATTTATATTATATATTATATTATATTATTATTATCTTCATATGTAGTTAGTAGTAACATAGATTATTGTAGAAGTGTAATGTATGTTTGTGGAGCGCCCTTGAGGTGATTTTGGACAAAAAAAGGCGGAAATAAAAAATCATCCAAATATTATTATTATTATATTATCTTTCATATAGAATTATTCACAAAATAAATAAAAACAACAGCGTTTAAATCGACAATTTCCAGACTAGGTTTGGAAAACAATCTTTATGCTTATGATGAATAAAAATATTATTGAGTTGTATATTTCCGTTAAATCCTCGGCATTGGAAAATCTCAAATTTATTTAAGTTCTAAATATATCAAGAAGTTTTCCAATAGACTTGATTCAATATCAAACACAATCATGCACGCAAGTACGAGCATTCTCGTACAAAATCCATTCCAATCGAATATAAAAATACAACAAGATAAGATAACATTAGACGCCATTCCATTGAGCATTCAATAGAGCTTTAAGTTTCATGGTATTCGATGGAAACTAACAAAGCTCGGAGATTTCATGTGATATTTATCTTATCTTCAAAGGAATCGACGAGAATAGCCTCCGATCATCCGATAGACAGCCGGGAAAGGGTTAATTTGGAAATGTTCAGACAATTAATATATAAGATGCAGAACAAAGGTAAGATAAGAATTATTTTATTACCGTTATTTAATTTGATTCTGTCTTTGAAATTGTTGATTAGCAGTGGAATCCACTGTGATATTTTATGATTTAATGAGTTTATAGCTGAGTGGTAAGTACTCTCAGTATCACCCTGGCGAAAGACCACAAATCATGACTTTAGCCATAGTTGGTGACCAGGTCTTAATAGCTACGTACTTCCCAACCTTCCTCTTCCTCCTCTTCTTTTCGAGTCCATTCAGCCTCACAATATTCCCCAATTTCTAAATCTACGACTGTAGAAATCCACTACTACCATGAAACGGGCGTTAGCCTAGTAAGGTAGAAGAGAAAACACAAAAAAAAATATAATTGTAATAAATAATGCGATTTGAAAAAACATTTCCAGCGACCAGCGAATCCTGAGTATATTTGGAGTAAAAAGCTTGGATATCATTTTACTGTCGAATGATTTTTTTAAAATTTGAAACAATTTTTTTTTCTTTTACACTTCGCCACTGCGCGTGATAACCGCTCTGTATCGTCTGTTACCGTGTTGTTGGAACGAGACGGGGTGCGTATCACGTAACCCGCTAAGCTATACCCAACTACCCATGAACATCAGCAAATTTGAAAATGACTATATAATAAAAAAAAATCTAATTTCGTAAATGAGGTAAAGAAACTTGCAGGGAATTCTTCTGGGTGTTTCAGAACATATTCATTGGCACCGCTGGTACATATTTACATTTGAACTGATGAAAATGCTTTAATGCAGGTTTTTAAACACCAGTAAATGGTTTATCAGGTGTGGTCATGGATCCATTTTTGCGATAACATTATTGACGAGATGGTAACATTTTACCTTTTGGTCTTCGATGTTAAAAGCGGGTAATCTTAAGAATAAAAAAAATTCGACTCCCATGCAAAATACAGCGCCAGTTGAAAAAAAAAAGATTAGTCTTTTTTAGACAGATTTGGTAATAGTTTTTTGGAGAACCGAAAAATTAACAAAAATTACTTTGAAACAAAATATCCTCTCTAAAGAATAATCATAAAAAGTCGTCCTTTAATTCGTATTTTTTTCAAAATACAGAAAAGCAAATACTTTCTGGCGTAAATCATAAATTAATTTAATCCAATAAAATTCAAGTAAACAACGATACGGTTTTGCTTGAATTAATTCAGAATAAATGTTGTAAGACCAACATCGGCAAGTAGTTCCATATACTAGCCGTTATACAAACTAACGATTGGGGGAATTGGCTCGTTCTCATGTTGCCGAGATAAACAATTGTGAACGGGTGTTCCGCTCTCGTTCACAGATTTTCTAGATCGTGCACCAGAATGTACTTAAATATTTATAGCTGGGACGACATTTTTGAACACAATCAATGCAGATGCACAATCTCGGTGCCACCAACGCAACTGAGTGTAACTTTTGATCGGTGGTACGCTTATGAGGAAGCTACAAGCCAAAAATGTGTATATTCTTGGTATGCCTTATATTGTAGGTAATAGGCATTAGAATCGCTTGACAAACGGAGTCTAGAAACGTCCGATTTCAAGCAAAAAACTGGTTTTTATTCATTTTGTAAATAATTTTGTAAGAACGCAAAAAAGTTAATCAAGTGAAACTGTCACAGATAGTCTTAGCTATAATACTGTATTTAAAAGTTGTTTGAAAAAATATTTTTTTAGTAGTTTGCATTTATATTTTTTTATTAATAATATTTAATTATTCCACGAAAAATCACGACATCTGACATGATAGGCCAAGTTTAACCCCAAGAAATATAAACATAAGAAATACGTATTTCAAATATAAAATTAAAATAATTTTCTTTTTATATTGATGGCTTATCTGAGTTTTAGACACAATCAGTTCCAATTTCGAAAATGACAGTTAATATAATTTTTCGTAAGAATTTTATATTACGGGTAGACGCTTTGTCGCTTGTCTAAATCCTTGATATAATCAGTTCCAATTTTGAAAATGAACTTATAAATCTGTAACAATTATTTTATAAGCAATAATTATTAGCCTGAAACACTCATCCACATTGAAAAATCTCCTGATAAAAGATACATGACGCCAACGGGACTTGAACTCATGTCCTTTCGATTTCCGGTCGACAGCTCTGACCACTGAGCTATGGCGGCTTATCTCTTATCCGCGAAATAGTTCAATATATACTAGTGTTTCATTCAACAATTACTGCTTGTTACATTTTTTCACCTCAAACAACAAACAAACAACTTTATTTTATATGAGAAAGGCATTGTAAGTGCTAACTCTCTCACTAGATGGCGTCGAGACAAATTGTCTACATTTTTTGGTGAAAATACTAGAACTTTTCAAATATTAATTATTATTTTATGGTAAACTAATGTTTAAGACAAGATTTTTCATGCATAGCACAAAGGGTAACACGGGTTCAAGTCCCGTTGGCGTCATGTATCTTTTATCAGGAGATCTTTCAATGTGGATGAGTGTTTCAGGCTAATAATTATTGCTTATAAAATAATTGTTACCCTTTGTGCTATGCATAAAAAATCTTGTCTTAAACATTAGTTTACCAAAAAATAATAATTAATAAATCAGTGTTAATTTAACTAAAGTTACAATAACTTACCGACAGACCTTTAACCAAAATTAGAATTTTATAATTATGGGCCACTTGTTTCGCAGAACTTGAATATTAACTTTTAAATTTGATGGTTTGTTCAAGTTATGAACAACCGGCCCTCATCTTGGCAATTCCTCGGTATGATCAGAAAACTTTAAGTCATTCGTATTTAAAATATGCTTATTTTTTAAAGCCTTCAACCTTTAACAAAACATCGCTATCCCTTTAGACAACCCTTTGATATCACTTTCTTAAATTTTATTTATTGAGGCATATTATATTTATTGATGCATAAAATGTACAATTTGAAATAAATCTCGCATGTTATTTTCTTATTGAGTAATAAGAAAATCATTTTCCAATGGGACTGGCTTATCATTGAATAATTTGTTTGGTCTTATTAATAAACGTGTTTTACATTTTACACAACATTAATGTAACAGTGTTTAAATATTATACAGGGTGTCCGGGGGTATAGTACTAACTTCGGAAGATAATTCTACATGATGGTGGGAGTAAAAAAATAACTAACTTTTTAAGAAATTCCAACTTTTATTTCTCATACAAAAAGACATACCTACTAAAAATGCTTAGTGTGAGAACAAACGTGAACAAATGTGAAGTTGCCGAGAACGAAGTGGCAACGTTGTAAACGGCCCGTATCAATTGAAAAGCAAATAAACAATAACATTACGCCGAGTGATTATTCTACGATTTCTATGTTTTAAACCGATTCAAAAGAGAACTTTACTAAAATTAACAAAATGTTGTAACACTTTGAGCGATAAAATTATTTAACTATTAATCACTTACAATGTCATTGATTTTGACGAATTAAGCGAATTTTCAAAATGTCCACTTTCCATGTGTATTTACATTATGTAGCCCGTAAACTAATAAAAGCCAGACATTGTCACAGTAATTATACACACAATGTTAAAAGTAAGTCTTTGGAGAAAACACGCACTGAATAAAGATTTTTCTCAAGTAAGTCTTTAATGCACACTGAGATTAAGACACAAAATACATTAACAAGTTCGGATTAAAAAATCAAGCTTTTAAAGTTAAACACGGCTAGATACGAGTACATTAAATTATCAGATACTTTGCGAAAAAATAAAAGTTAATGACACAAAGCGCGGCTATTTTGACTGACGGAATGTTTGGAAACATCGCATTACGTTTTTACCTGAAAAGTACAACTAAAAGTTAGAATTTTAAAAAAAGTGTCCTTTACTTGTACCATCACGTAGAATCCAGAAGTGAGTGCACTTTTCACCCGGACACTGTTTGAAAACTTCAATTTTATTTTTAAATATAACAGAGGGCGCCACTTCCGTCTACAACCTTCAAAATTGTTCAGGCATTCAGATATTAATACTATAATATTCCCCCTCATTTATAAACGCGGTGTAAATATAACGCGGCGTTTGGTTTGAATAACTTGAATGGTTAAACAGTCTTAAACCAGGCTAAAGGCCGGCTGTAACTCCAAAATTAAAAAAAAAAACAGTAAATCAAATTTTATAATGTGAAGTATTAGAGTTCTGCAAGTATTTTAGTTTTTATTACTGTAATAGCTGTTTCGGCTAGTGGCCTAGGCCACTATCAAACTGTGAAAACAAAACATCAAAAATACTAATTTCAATCGTCGGTGCTTGAAATAAAATATTCCTGCGTTATTAATTTATTCACATTAAATGAACTCAAATTTGCTTTAACGATTTCAAAATTGGAACTGAATTCAGACAAGCGGTAAAGTAGGCACCTGTCAGAAAATGATTATATTTTCTAAATAAGTACTTATTTTGTTTAAGTTTGTGAAATATATTTTTTTAAATTTTTTTATAGTAAATACCCCACAAGAGTCCCAACTGCTCCCGTCTGGAGCCAGTGAGACTATGGCATCCCCAATTGGGGGATGTTGTGAGGCTGAAGGTAAGTGGGGAAGGGAAAGAGGAAGGTGGGGAAGTACCTGGCTATTCAGATCTAGTCACTAAACACGGCTAAAGCCATTTGGAGCAACGTTTCAATTCTGAATGGTGGTCTTACACCAGGGCGATACTGGTAGTATCTTCCACTCTGGAACGTGCCGCAAATATACAATATATTATTTTAATTAATTAATTGTGAAATAACACAAATTAATCAAATAAAATTTATTTGCGCACGCCGGGTTCGAACCCGCGTGTTCTGGACAGACTCAACAACAGTGTTGTGCTGGCTGCGCACAGATCCACGCACATACTCCGCCTTTGTGGCCAACAGACTCGGCGAGATCGACGAGCTCACCCGCATTGCAGATTGGAGATGGGTCCCTACCAAACTGAACCCGGCAGACATCGGCACCCGAGACGTCAACACTCCTGACCTCTCGCACTCTGGACGATGGTTCAGTGGACCAGCCTTCCTGACCTCAGACGAGGCAGAATGGCCGCGCGAACGGTGCAAACTGCCTCAGCCTGATGATGGCACCCTAGAAGTGAGGCCTCAATACGTCGGCATCACAACAACTGTGGCAGAGACACCACTTGTACTGGACGGGAGTCCGCACAAGACTGTAGATTTAGGCGCCGGGTCCAAACCGTGTCTTCAACCGATGAGAATGCTCCTTTACGGCCGATGACGATGATAGTAGTATATTTGATGATGAAATCTGCCTCCCGCACCCAGGCTTGGTGAATGTTGGGCACTGGGTGTGCTGTTATCTCTGCTCGCTTCTGGTGTTGGCGGTTTTCCAAAGGAGGGCCGGCTGGTCTTGAAGAGGTAACACCAGAAGATCTTGGAGCAGAAGACTCGGCGAGGTGAGGCAGATGTTGGGCAGGAGTCACTTGTAGATAAATAAAACGCTTGGTTTCGGTGGTAAAGATGAACTGATTTATTTTTAATTATGTGGCTGCTTATATTTAATTAGCCTGACTCGTGCCCGACATTGGGCTAGGAGCCCAAAGGTGGTGGGGGGTTGTACCCGCGCCAACAATGCGTTTATAGCCTCCGACAAAATGTTGCATATTCATTTTGTCGATAGCAATGGTGATAGTAGTCGCTTAAATTTGCGAGTTAGAAAAGATTTTGAGCGCTTACATGAATGACAATTACATAGTTTAAATGCATAGTAGTTATAGGAATGTGTATCTTGACAACTAGATTTTTTGTTTGTCAAGATACGACAAAAAAATAAGAAATGTTTGTAAAATAAATGTGTAAAAATGATCTCAAGCGATCAAATTTGTAAAACATGTTAAGTTAGTATTTTTCCGAGGTCCCCCGTAACATAGCGCTCAGAAAGAGATAAGATTCACTATGCTACGAGGTTCCTGGATTTTTGTACACGCAAAAAAGGTAAAAAATATTGTTCAAAAATGGGTTTACATATGGGTGAAAAACAGCTTTTTTAATATCTCCTCAGCGGTAGTATATCGAAAAAAGTGTTTATTTGACTACCGCCGAGGGGATGAACAAGTAAAATACATACATTTGTAACATTTAAAAATTGATTTTTCCTAGTAAATTTTACATAGAAAAAATGCTGGACATCGATCCGCGTGGCAGGTATGCGGGCGGTACGGTATCGATGCCATTCGGAGTCAAAGTTTTCAAGCCGCTTGGGCCGAAAATTGCACAAAATGGCCAGTGGCGGGGAGTGGTGATTTTGCCAGTGGCGTGGAGTAGGCACATTTTATAAAAGTAAAACAATTTTATGAAATTAAATAATGTGGTCAACTACGTCCGTTACACCGCGACCTTCGGAATGGCAGTCCAATGCGTTACCACTGGACTATGCCGGCCGTCAGATTTGATATTATGTAAGAGTTCACACATAGATGGCACTTGTAGGTACATTCCATTGGTACATTAAATTACTCATAGATGGCGTTAGCTGTCGAGAAAAATAGGATAGTAAATAAGGTGGCAACCTCAAGGTCGGGGTCCAGATTATTCCAACCGCCTGCGCCTGCTAGAGCCCATTGTCAATATATCTGTCATTGTCAATAAGTCCAAAGTGTTTTGTTGAAGCCCGAGTTTTTATTAACAGTTTGACAAATTAAATTATAAAGGTATTCAATAGCAAACATACCGGTTTTACATTATTTCCGTAAGAAAGAGTATTTTTGAGAAAGCTAAAACTGTAAAAGGGTACAGCCATTATTCAACTTGATATTCCAAGATAAAGTCGTTAGAACCTTATGTAATGGAAAGAGAATAATAAATTAAAGAAGATTTGCAATTTATTCCAAACTAAATCGTCCATTAGATAATTTTATGGATTTGAATATTTATTTAAAGCGTTTTGCTAAACGGTTAGTCGTTCAGGCAATGTTGTTATTTCTTACTACGAGTAACTGACTAGCTAACAATAACACTATGTCCCGCGGGGTAGGCAGAGAGGGTGTAAATATATGCTATAAAAATATGTCTTGGCACACACACATCGCTTCGTTAGTTGCCTCCAGACTGGCCGCACAACGCACTTACGCCGCTCCCAACTGACAAGTAAGTTTGTAAATAAACTAAAAAAATATATCTGGCACTTTGTCAATCTATAATAGAATATAGAATCATTTTTAATCGAGAAGTAACACACTCAGCTATCGGTCATATGGAAATTGCGAAGAGAACTATCTTAAAGGGAATACATAAAAAAAAAACATAGACTGACTGATACAGACCAAATATTCAACATGTTTGACGTACCAGATATACGAAAATTATACATAAAACACTACTAGACTACATTTTTGACCAAAAAACAACTTTCAGCAAACACAAACTATCATTGACAGACCAGTTAGACAAGCGTGCAAAAATAATATAAAAAATCCGACGGTAAATACAAGCTTTGGACAAAGACACCACAAATACCAGGCAGTAAAAGCATTCAACAATCTAACACTCGACACAAAGAAATGAGGGAAACACGGGAAATACGAAAAAATTATATTTTACAAAAGAATATCTTAAAAGAACAAACAATATAACTTCAAAGTATTCATATTACACACAACCGAATTAATAATTATATACTTATTGCTTAGTTTTGATAATTGTCTATTATTTTATTTTTATTAATTATATTTCCTTATTTTTCTTTTTTTTTTCTTAATATGTCATTTAATTTCGTTTCATTTAACATAATTTCACATTCCGTTTTATTTACTTGCACTATTTTTCAGACAAAATTGTAAAATGGGGGACTCAGCACGGGTTGAAGAGTTGAGTGAGGTTCACATTACCAAATAATACTTTTTTTTATTTTGTACAATATTTTACATTTCTTGTTACAATTTAATAATGTTGGCCTCACTGGGTGCCTTACCCGTAATAAAATAACACGAAAAATATTCATAATACATTTATAACTTTTTTTTAATGGAAATTGAGTGATGTGTGTTTACTTATGATGTATCAATAAATAAATACTTGAATATTTATAGGAATGCCAGAATACGCTATTATGGTCACAGTTGATTTCATGCACTTTATTTTGACATTTTGATTACTTGGTCATGTATTTGCTAGTTGGGAGCGGCGCACGAGCGTTGTGCGGCTCTTCTGTTATTCTAACTATTGACATAACCCGACTCAAGTATTTGATTCGATTTTGATGAACTTGGTTTATCGTTTATCCACTCAAAGTACAAACCATCGAAGCAGCCCCACTTACATCACGTGGTCCATGGTTTTTCAACTAAATATTTTTCTGATTTTTCCGAGTCAAATTTTCATTTGCGATTCGCTAATATTGCCATCAATGACAAATACTACAATTTGAGATTTTACTTATTAAGTTATCCCAAAATATTTTATTTATCTAGACACTAAAGGGCCGATTAGTAGCTCAGTTGACAAATGTGTCGGGTTTTCACATAGGCGCACGTCGGCGTCATGGGTTCAATTCCTCTGTTAGCCAAGTCCTTCATCATTACAGAAACAATATTTTACGCTTATCACAGCGGTAGTAGGAGTTTCACAAATATATTTGACGTCATTAGGTAACCCAATAATGTTTGTCTCTTTTTTATACACAGATATCTGCAATTTTCTATAATAAAACATTTGTGATAAAACCTCAAAATTGTCATACAAAAATACTAACTAACTAATCATCACGCCGTTTTCCCGCAGGGGTAGGTAGAGAGGACGGACCGCCAAACAACTCGGTCTTGGCACACACTTCTTGCCTCATTCACATTCATACATCGTCTCATACATACTCTTCTATTATTCTGACTCTTGACATGTCCGACCTAAGTATCTTATTCACTTGGTCGTGCCATGTCTTCCGCGGGCGTCCCCGACTTCTGCTACCATTCACATTTGCATCGTATATTCTCCATACACTCCTTTCTTCGCTCATTCGCTCTACATGCCCAAACAATCTAAGCGTCCCTTTCTTGATATTACTCATTACGCTTACATCAACCTTGCACTTTTTTCGGATCTCCACATTTCTCATTCGATCATGCACGGTTTTATCACACATACGCCTCAGGGATCTCATTCCTACAGCATTCAGTCTACTTTCATCCTTTTTCTGTAAGTTCGATGCCTCACTTCTGCACATCAGGGTAGGTGCCAGCTCTCCATTGTGGATTGCTAGCTTCGCTCTTTGAACATTTTTTTGTTAGCGCCAACTGCTAATTAATAAATTAAAGAATACAATACATTTTTTTTAAAGTATGAAAAACATTCTTGGGTTAAAACAATATTTTTAAAATTTCCTACTTTCATCACAGAGAGCGGAAAACTTCGAATGGTACTGTAGGGTAAATTATAGGGAGTTTACATCTCCCGAAAATAATGACAACATTATTTTTACCCCCATTCTTGTGAGGTATCACTGCAAATATTTTATTCTGTCTCCAGCAGTCTAGCCGTCGGTTTAGCCCCAAATCTCCTCTAGCGTACGCGATCTGTTTTGTTCATAAAATTATTGTAACGTGAGTTTTGTTATATCCGAATTCTCATTATTATACACCGAGAGTAATCACGCAACCTTGAATTCTGCGGATTGAAGAATCATTCAGCCAACAACCCATTTAAATTGGCGATAATCACAATACTCCAAAGTACTGTCCCACGATGGAGGACTTAACCGGCCGAGGAATTTAACTTACAATGAATATATATATATCAGCAATTTTGTATTTTTCAATCTTAATCATAATGAAAAGTGACGAGCCGCCACTGGTCTCTGAGCACAGAGAATCTTGACGAACTTTTATAATACCAAGCTCACCAATTCGGCTAGTTTCAAGATTCCTCGGTTTCCTTCTCCCCCCCCGCGCAGTCTACAACCTGCTGTTTAAATAGTGTTCTCGAGAAAATATTCCAATATTGTTTTTCAATCAGAGTTGTTCAAGCGCATCCATTATGCAATATAAAGAGAACGCTGCGAGAAAATAGAGATCGGAATATCGTAGACTTTATTCCCGTCTTCCAATAGTCGTTCCCCTTTACCGAAAGCAGCGATCAACACAAAAGAAAATAAACATTCGCAAATTGTCTTTGAAAAATACTGATTTTCTTCCCTCATTAAAACACAATGAGGATCGGATTCAATGAAATGGAAAATCCTTTTTCTAGAGTGATAATGACGGTTTAAATTATATTAGAAATTAAGGACCGACTGTTTCACAGAATTTGAACAATTCGTCAAATTGCAAAGTTAATTTTCAAGTTCTGTAAAGGTTTTGTTAATATATCATTATTGGTCAGATGTTTTTTACAGCTGAAATAATAACATAACTTAAATAGAACTTTCATCTAACTTTTGTTAAACAACCCGTCCTAAGAGTTTGGCTATGTTTAAATCCTTATGTAGTTAGTGAGATCATCCTTCAATACGTTTTTGTTATTAAATTATTACACTAATTAACAACATTAGCGAAAGTTATAATTCTACTTCTACTTTTATCACCTTTCCTATTATTAGGATCATCAAAATCATCTTGAACTGTACTCGTATCAGTGAAGCTTCGTTATTGAAGTCTTTTTCTATAAAGTTTTTTTTTAAATGTGAAATAAGAGTCCAAATTGCTCCCTACCGTCTAGAGCCAGTGAAACTATGGCATCCCCAAATATGGTACTTTGTGAGGCTTAAGGTAGTGAGGCAAGGAAGGAGATGGGGAAGAGGAAGATGGGTGGGGAAGTACCTGGCTACTCAGATGTGATCACCAAACACGGCAAAAGCCATTTCTAGCAACGTTTCAATTCTCAATGGTGGTGTTCGAGGAACGAACAATGGTTGGGATAGCCGTATTTTAAAGGGCTATTCCACACAGATAAAGCATGGATGAAGCCTATGGCTTATGACAGGCGAATGCGAAAACACAATTTGTAAGGTTAATTCACAGTCAGCTTACCGGTGGTGGCGAACGAAATCTGCATCTCGAGAATCATCTGTCAGCACTGAAACGGTGATCGTTGTACGGTAGCACTCGTTATTTTGAATTGGATTGCGATAACATACGCTTAAGGGGGTATTTGCGAAAACCGAAATAATATTTCGGGGCGGAGAGGAATGAAGTATGTTGGAACGCGGAACACGCGGCGACGTGCTGTGGTCAACTCAGTTCGAACAGAGCAGCGATGAAATCCACTAGATGGTACCCATGAGTAAGGTTTGAACATGAAACGCTTAATAATGAGCGTCTTTCAAATAAAGTTTATTAAGTTGAGTATGCATTTTTAGGTAAATTTCGATAGAAGAATTGCAGAAGGAGCTCATGATTTTATGAGATTTAGATGAGATTATCAGATTTCTATCAAACTTGTTTGATAAATTATCGATACTATCAACTACACTGCTAGACGGTAAGCAGTACCTTGACTCGTAACCGACGTGTTCTTCATTGACAGATGTCAAAACAATACGCTATTTATTTTCATAATATCTGATCATAATTATATCTGAATATATTGGCAAGATAAATAAAATATCGGTCATTTTCAATATTTATTATTATTTTTTGCCAAAAAGTTACATAAAACAAATAATTATGTAATGTAAAAAGCATAAGATTCAATTTTTTATATAAAGGCCATCATTTATTATTTTATCAGTTAGGAATAGTAAAAATAATTTACATAATAATTTACTAGATGTAATTACAAAACAAATCAATAATATAATCGTTCCCAATCAGCACGGCTTTATCACAGATAGAAACACTTTAAGTAACTTAATCATTTATGAAAATTATGTAACTGATTCCTTTATCCACAAGCATCGGGTGGATTCGATATACACTGATTTTTCCAAAGCTTTTGATATAGTTAGGAGACATATTCCTGTGTATAAACTAAGTCTTTTGGGCATTGAAGGAACCTTATTGATCTGGATCAACAGTTATCTTAGTAAAAGAAAGCTTTATGTTAAAATAAATTCTGTAGAATCTTACATCTTCGAATCCATATGTAAAGTTTCCCAAGGATCTCACCTCGGACCAACTCTGTTTTTATTATTTATAAATGACATTGTTGGCGTATTTAAAGATGTACAAGTTCTGCTCTTCGTTGATGATTTGAAAATATATAGAATGATACGTACTATAGAGGATTGTCATATTTTGCAATCTAATTTGGATAAATTGTAAATTGTATCATTGGTGTGTGATCAAGTAATTATTTCTTAATATTCAAAAGTGCCAAGTTATTCGTTTTCGTAAAATCCAAAGTCATGTTACTTATGAATACTCTTTAAATAATGTACTATTGACATCAGTCGCTCAGATCAGCGACTTGGGGGTTATATTTGATGAAAAGTTAACATTTACTCTGCATGTATATCAGTGCTCCGCAACCTTTTCTCACCTACGACACACCAAATTTCTTCCTAGAATTACGCGGCACACCAAAAGCTAAAATATATACATATAAAATTGATACACAAATTTTAAAATAATTTCTTTTTTTTTATTTGAAAACTATACATACATACATATAACTATAACATATTTATTTTTACGCAATCTTAATAATTATTATAAAATAATAATAAATTAATGAGCGATTAATTGTTAAATTAACCTGCGCTTGTTTCAATGAACAAAAAAGTTTTATATTCGGCTCGATTTTTGACAGCGCAACCCGAAATTCTTGGTCAAGACCTTTTAAGCATGACCGCTTATCATTTTTAATTAATACAAGCGTTGAAAAACTTTGCTCACATAAATATGTCGTTGAAAATGGAAGTAGTGTTAAGAATGCTTTGATGGAAATGTGAGGATATTCTTTTTTAACGTAAATCCGGAAAACATCTAATTGATCTTCGGAGAAGTGAAGTTTTAATGTCATGTCATTATTTAAATCTGTAAATTCCACTCGAATTTGCAGAAGCATTGCTTCCGTAGAATTTATTGCATTGGTTGCAAAAGGATTTGGAATCCAATCGTATTGTTCCGTATTAATGGAATAAAAATATCGACCAAATTTCTGCTGAAGCATACTTAAATGTTGTTGAGCCAGATCCACAGTTAATTGTTTGTTTTTAATTGTACTATGGTTGATCCTTTGGTACATTTCCAAACATCCTTTTTGCAACACTTTCTGCCGAAGTTCGTTATTAAGTTTATTCAAATGCTCGAATATATCAGCCATGTATGCAAGTTTGGCTATCCAGTAATTATCATCGAGGTACTGATATAGTTTGGGCATATTTTGATTTAATCGAAACTCACATACCTCATAACGAAGCTCATCGTGTTCAAAAGTTCCTCAGGTAAATTTTTGACCATCAATACTTCTCGATGTATGCAGCAGTGTGTAAATTGTAACGCTGGATTTTTTTGTTTTACATAAAAGACAAAACCCTTTTTACTACCCGTCATTGCCCCAGCGCCATCCGTGCAAACGGCAATGGAATTGCTCCATTTAATATTATATATTTTGAAGAAATCATCGGTTACTTGAAAAAATTCTTCACCGGTAGTTCGCTCTGGAACCTCCTTACAAAATAAATAATGTTCTTCAATAAAGTCCTCGTCAACGAAAAGTACAATAGCTATCAACTGTGCTTTATTTTTAATATCGGTTGTTTCGTTGATCTGAAGCGCAAATTTTTCAGCCAATAGCAGTTTTCTAATCAGTGTTTCTAATATATTGTGAATACGTCTTTTAACAGTATCTGCAGACAATGAAAAATAGACAATATTATGAAAAATATTTTGTCACTGTGTATTAAATACATAATGAAATATTGTAAAGTGTCAAATACATTGAATTTGACCGCGGCACACCTGTGACCGGCTCACGGCACACCAGTGTGCCACGGCACACCGGTTGCGGAGCACTGATGTATATGATATAACAAAGAAAGCTATAAAAATGCTTGGTTTCATATGCAGAACAGCGAGTGGTTTCAAGTCACTTGAATGTTTGAAAACATTGTACACTTCTTAAGTAAGAAACCAGGTAGAGTATAATTCGCCTATTTGATCTCCATTGTATAAAACGCTTTCTGACAATATAGAAAGGGTACAGCACATATTTTTAAGATTTTCATATTTCTATCTTTCATGATACATATTTTTCTTTCCATAATCCACACTATTCATTTTAATTTACTTTATCATAAAACATTATAACAATAACATTAATATAAAAAACTAAAAAAAAATATTCAATCAACTAGCATTTCGTCGAAATCTAAACGACGCTTTCCTAATTGACGTTCTTTACATACTATTGCGTCTAAGATATATGAAGGATCACGAACATTCATAGACCTTGTGACTCGAGGATCGATAAGCTCGGGAAGAATGCAATCCATTTAAAAATTGGTTAATTTAGTAAGCATTTTTTCTTCCCAGAACTTGTCATCTCGAAGTATACTCTCAACTTTTAGAGGGAAGTGTGAGCCAGTCCAAACGGCAAAAATGCAATGACTTTTCTTACTAATGTGTAATTGGCCCTGCACCTGGAAATACCAATCGTGATTTTGGTTTACGCGATATTTTTCGTTGTCTAATTTCCAAAACGTTATTTTTTTTTTCAATTGCGTCTTCAACAGACATACTCTTTGCAGAAGATGGGCATTTAATTTCGACGATACAGTTATTACCGGACAGACTATCGGGTGTAGCTCCAAAAAAACAATGTTCAGGGTCTATAAATAAGCCACTCTGTTCAATAGTTATGGACTCTTGTTCACATAACTGCCGAATTGCGATTGGCTCATTTATTTTCCCATATTTAATTGATTCAATATTTTGCAAAGAACCTCCATATAGTAAAGTTTTAACTAGTGGCGCACAACTTATCATTCTTCTCTTACAAATCTTACCAAACCACGACGCTGTTAAAAGATTTCGACGCCTTTCTAACCATTAACCACTCTCAGACTGTAAAATGGTTTCCCTTTCAATTCGCCGACGTTCTGGGGAAGAACATTGCAAATCTTTGAAAAACTGCCTTTTTGCAGCATCAAATGATATATTATCCATATCCGGCTTTTGACATGCATCGCCATATTCGGAATCTGGTTTTAATGAATTTAGTGTTTTATTATTTTTTTGTTTTGTACTTATAATTTTGGTTACTAAGTTTTCTACGTTTATTTGCTTCAAAACTTTTCAAGACATTTCGCGGGCTGCTATCAAAAACCGTTTTATGGAGAACATAATGTGGCCGTTTTGTATTAAACGCAACAACAGATGCTGCGCACCTCCCAGTATAAGACTGTTTTGTTGAAAAATTTATTCTTTTCCCACCTATCATTTTGGCGATAACGCTGTTATATGATTCCGCAATATTGCTATCAACGTTATAGGCGTATAGGGTACTGGGTATCTAATGAAAGAAAACTGATTTTAGTTATACAGGGTGTCCGGAAACTCGTAGTACAAGCGGGAAACTGGTGAATCTACATCACATTTGGAGTCGATTTTGTAGTATATTTTTTTTTATTTGAGCTTTCGTTATCGAGTAAATCGAGTTTGAAGTTGATTTTTTTTTTTTTTTTTTTTTTTAATCAAATTCTTATAAATTATTACTGAAGATCAAAGTACCCAACTAATTAAAACTATTTGAAAGTAAAGCAAATGAAGAAACTCGGATTTGAAGCATTATTTTTGTAACGGACGTAGTTGACCATATTATTTAATTTCATAAAAAATTGTTTTACTTTTATAAAATGTGCCTACCCCACGCCACTGGCAAAATCACCACTCCCCGCCACTGGCCATTTTGTCCAATTTTCGGCCCAGGCCGCTTGAAAACTTTGTCTACGAACTGCATCGATACCGCGTCGCCGGCTTACCTGCCGCGTGGATCGATGTCCAGCATTTTTTCTATGTAAAAATTACTAGGAAAAATCAAATTTTAAATGTTACAAATGTATGTATTTTACTTGTTCATCCCCTCGGCGGTAGTCAAATAAACACTATTTTTGATATACTACCGCTGAGGAGATATTAAAAAAGCTGTTTTTCACCCATATGTAAACCCATTTTTGAACAATATTTTTTACCTTTTTCCCGTGTACAAAAATCCAGGAACCTCGTAGCATAGTGAATCTTATCTCTTTCTAAGCGCTATGTTACGGGGGACCTCGGAAAAATACTAACTTAACATGTTTTACAAATTTGATCGCTTTAAGATCATTTTTACACATTTATTTACAAACATTTCTTATTTTTTGTCGTATCTTGACAAACAAAAAATCTAGTTGTCAAGATACACATTCTTATAACTACTATGCATTTAAACTATGTAATTGTCATTCATGTAAGCGTTCAAAATCTTTTCTAACTCGCAAATTTAAGCGACTACTATCACCATTGCTGCCGACAAAATGAATATGCAACATTTTGTCGGAGGCTATAAACTCATTGTTGGCGCGGGTACAACCCCCCACCACTTTTGGGCTCCTAGCCCAATGTCGGGCGCGAGTCAGGCTAATTAAATATAAGCAGCCACATAATTAAAAATAAATCAGTTCATCTTTACTACCGAAACCAAGCGTTTTATTTATCTACAAGTGACTCCTGCCCAACATCTGCCTCACCTCGCCGAGTCTTCTGCTCCAAGATCTTCTGGTGTTACCTCTTCAAGACCAGCCGGCCCTCCTCTGGAAAACCGCCAACACCAGAAGCGAGCAGAGACAACAGCACACCCAGTGCCCACTATTCACCAAGCCTGGGTGCTGGAGGCAGATTTCATCAAATATACAACTACCATCATCATCATCGGCCGTAAAGGAGCATTCTCATCGGTCGAAGACACGGTTTGGACCCGGCGCCTAAATCTACAGTCTTGTGCGGACTCCCGTCCAGTACAATTTTGAAATCACCCTTCATTTAACCCGGTGTAATCATAAAATATTTCTGCTCTGCAGGGTTAAAACATCTGTTATTCAACCCTAAACACCAGAAAAAACTTTAACCCTAAAATAGCCGAAAAATGTTTTTTTTGGTTTTTTTTTTTTTTGAAAATGCTCAAATCAAAAAACTTTAGGTTTTTTTGGGTTCCCCATGTGGTGTAGATTCTCCAGTTTCCCGCTTGTACTACGAGTTTCCGGACACCGTGTATAATTACGTAGAAGGTGATTCCGACATTCGATTTTCTCTACGGTTATATTTGAATAGGGTCGAGCTTCTAATATTTTCTTATATGTACTACAATCGCCATCTGCTATTAACTTGGAATATATCAATCCGTGTGTGGCTAATGAGCTTTTAAATCCTTCAACAATTATTTCGGATTCCATGCCGCTTGAAGAGCCTACGTAATTCTTATAGCACTTATGTTCGGGTAGGGTCACGCTTTTATTTGAGGCCCGAGTGCAAGTCATACAAAACTTATTCTTGACACCCATATACAAAACTTTCTTTGTCCTATATCCAATAATTACAGCTGCGCCAGATAAAGCAGCAAATTTTGTCTTATAAGATCTTTTAGACCAACACCCATCTGCCACAACTGTAATCATTGGAACCCCATCCCTGTTAACATCACCGGCAATTTGGGCTAACGTAGCCTCCTCTTTGGCGGCTTCTGCCATCGTCTTAACCTTAGTACGGTCCCACCATTCACACGCCCTTTCATTTGATTTGCTGTACTGTCTGTTACTCATACAAGGGATCCCTGCTACTGCCGTTAGTTCTTTTAGGTTAGAATAGCCAGATCCAATACTTATAATTCCAGAAACCATTGAATCAGTAACATTCATATCATCTTTCACGTCTTCGCAGGTAAAAATACTAAATTTGTTCTTGCACATATTACAAATAAATGTCAATACTGAATTAAATCCTGATTGCTTCTCTTCAACTATCTCCAAGTTAGATAATGTACACTCATAAAGAGAGTTGTGGTGCTGCGAAATTTTTTTTAATTGATTTTTTTTTAAATGTATAACTACTATTCTTCTTTTTTATTTTTTATTTATTTTTTTATTTTTTTATATATACAATAATATTATTATTGGGTTTATAAAAACAGTTTATTTTTAAAAAAGTTCTGCTGTGTAATTATTATTACGCGTGACAGCTGTTTCGCCCTCTAAAGGCATTATCAAACTAACTAACATTATCAAACATTATCAAATGCCTTTAGAGGGCGAAACAGCTGTCACGCGTAATAATAATTACACAGCAGAACTTGTTTAAAAATAAACTGTTTTTATAAACCCAATAATAATATTATTGTATATATAAAAAAATAAAAAAATAAAATGGAGTTCTACAAATTAAACTTAATAACAATAAATAACTATTCTTCTTCCTTCCAGAATAACGGGTTTCTTCTTTTCCTGTGTAAACAAAACTTTTACTTTATTTACGGCAATTGAAAATAACATGTATTTGAAATTCTTTTTAGATAAATTATTGTTACAACTAATATAACTGTATAATTAGAAATTTATGTAAAAGCACAGTAGGGCGTGAATAAATAAAACTAGGAATACGATTCTAGTGAAGGGGCACTCTCTAATATTCTGTGCCGCTGGTAGTCAGCCAGCTGGCCAAGTGTTGCATAAAACGAGATTTATAGTAAAAAAGTCAACTTGGGCTAGAAATGATACATAATAACATAACGACTAGCCTTTAGTGTGATCTCTTTTCTCATGTGCCTACACATTTACGTATTTATTTTTTGTAAAATGAAACGTGCTCTCACGCCGAACTCACCTCGGTTACTGAAGATAAATAACTTGCGTTGTGATTTATATAATGCGGTGATACAAGGAACAATATCTTAGTATTAAAAAACTGTTTTTATTTATTTAAGCATGGTTTTAATGCTTTTATAAATAATTTTATTTTCTCATCGTTTAGACGACATTGACGTGGTGATAGTGTATTTATTTAAAGTTCTTCTGCATTTAGAATTAAAGGATATAATCGAACTTAAAGCTATTTTTAGAGGTTCTGTAAATATTTTTTTACGCAATTGTTTTAAACATTTTAAAGCGTTTTGTTTTCTCATTGTTTAGAAGAATAAATTATCTGTTCAAAACATAATATTATTTTCTTATAAAAAATATGGAAATTTATAAAAAACTGCGTCAAAAACCGCAATTATGCTGCGCTTGCGGTAACATCCCCTTAAGGAATTATTCCGATAAATAACCGGCGATAGTAAATACATTGGTTTTGATAGGACGAACATTTTTGTGCGATTGTGCGGCTCACGGCACTCCGTGGTTATAGCTGACGTGTGTGAATTTAAACTGTACAGTTCAAATTCTGACCATACTATTGGTTAGCACACGGCCTGTCAAAAGCAATCGGCGTGACGGAACAGGTGGTCTTACATCAGAGCTATACTGAGAGTATCTTCCACTCTGCCGCAAAGTGAGAAGATACTTTCAGTATCGTTCTAGTAATACTTTCCAATCTTCCTCTTTCCCATCTCCTTTCCCTCCCCATCATCTTCAACCTGAAAACATACCCCAATTGGAGATGCTATAGTCTCAGTTGGGACTCTTGTGGGTAGCTATTCACACTAATCAAAAAAATTACGTCAGGATTATATCGATATAGTTATTCAAATGATTTATATAATCTTTCCCGTTTTTATTAGGTTTATTGAAAACAAATTTTTTTTGGTTGGTTTGGTTTGAAGGGTGTTCTAGGCCATCATTTCAAATTATGAAAAGCGGGAAGGTGAATTTATATAATTTTTATTTAAATGGGTAAATTTCATAATTGTATGGAATTTAAACATAGAAAAGTGATGATATTTTGGACGAATGGGAAGCGATTTTAAATAAGGCTCCATATAAGAGATTATATTTGTTTAGAGAGGGCAACCAAGGACAAGAATATGATCTAAGGTTCCCACTTCCAGGCAAACGGAAAGTAAAATCTGGAGAGTAAAGCACGTGCATTTTAAAAAGGTGAGAAGGAACGAAATAATGTCCAATTCTAATTCGAATAAGTGACGAAATTTCTTTTTGGAAAAGTGGGGTAGTTGTTGAAAGCACGGTTTTCATGAAATAGTCCTTTTTATTGAGACACAGTAGGCTACCTTGGATTGATATAGCCTAACATATGCCACTACACTACCCAGACATTGTGGGATCTATCTTTGAGGATGAAAAAATATCACATATGATTTACTTTCTTCTGTTTGAAAAAATAAAATAAAACGGATAACTGCGCTTTTTTGTATTTTTGTATGTTTTCAGTTTTACGCGAAATAATGTAGGTACATATAATTTACGGACCAGCTCTGAACAGCCAGGAATGGTAAGTAAGTTTTAAATGCTTTTCCTTCTCCACGGCGTTCCTCTTTCCATTGTCTTTTCTACAACATCTATCTACATATTTACATAAAGGAAAATGTCTGATATAAGATTCATGTAATTTTGCACACTTGACTTTCTAAACAAGATGAAGGTCAAGATCTAAGTAGAAAAATTCATTGTTACGTCCGGCCAACACCGGGGTCTTCAGTTGGTATATTATAAATTAAACCTTTTAATGGATTGATTATTTTTATTTTTTAAATGTGTCTACTTACTGTTTGTTTTTAATGAGTTTTATTATTCCAATTTGTTACGTATAAATTTTATTAATTAGCGACCGGTTTTTTTAATAATAATTTCTCCGAGTTCGCTAATCATTTGATAGAAACAGGCCATAGCTTCAACTGGGATAAAACTAAGTTTAAACATTCTATCATCAATAAATATTTTAATTTGGGCGCATTAGAAACATTAGAAATTAACAAAAAAAATAATTCAAGCATTAATATAGTTAATAAAATAATAGCACCTTGCTAATCACCTCTATTGACAATGTTCCCCGTTATGTTGACTCCTCTCTCCGTTTCCCTCTCAACCCCCTCCACCTCCATCAAATCCCCTCCCCCCAAAGAACCAAACTAAATAAAAACCCCATATTTCTGCACTTAAAAATTTAGTTTTAAAATAGCTAGTTAATGACACGGATGTGTCGAAACCGGTCGCTAATTAATAAAATTTATAAGTAAAAAATGTACATTGGAATAATAAAACTCATTAAAAACAAAAATGTCTAGAAATTGTTACATAGTGAATGCCAAAGAAATACAAAAAAGTGTCTACTTACATTTATTTATAAATCAAAAAAATGTATTACTCCAGTTCAAACGTTAAGGTTACCACTAAAACACACAATATTACAAATCTTCCTAAAGAAACACTTCTAGATAGAAAATGACTGCATGAATTCAATACTCGGAAGAAACTTGTTGAATTGATATTGAAAACATTTTATTTATTGAAGGGCTAGCTTATGATATTACCGACTGCGATTTGCTTGTTTGCAGAATCTTATTGATGATATTGGTTTTTAATCCAGTTCAAGAACGAGGGTAGAATGCGACTACTGGCTTACTTAATAATGTGGTATTTGTATTTAATAACAGCCAATATAGTTCAGAAACGATTTGCAATCTGTTCTTCGGTTTTATACGCTCAGTGTTCACGAGCTGGTAACAGCATTTTTGCCGCTAAAAAAGCAATTTGTCAGCAGGTCAATTCCACAATATTAATTATAGGTAACAGTAAATCACACATATAACTAGAAGCCACAATATAGAAAATAGGCAAAGAAGAATAAAATTTCAAGTGACTACAATACAGAGGTATAAAATACATAGACACTATAGACAATAGATAAAGAAGAATAACATTTCAAGCGACTACAATACAGAGGCATAAAATACACAATCACTATAGACAATAGAAAAGAAGAATAACATTTCAAGTGACTAAAATACAAAGGTATAAAATACAAAGACACTATAGACAATAGATAAAGAAGAATAACATTTCAAGTGACTAAAATACAAAGGTATAAAATACAAAGACACTATAGACAATAGATAAAGAAGAATAACATTTCAAGTGACTACAATACAAAGGCATAAAATACAAAGACACTATAGACAAAAGATAAAGAATAATAACATTTCATATAATAGTATATAATAATTTAATATCTGTATAAAGAGTATATTACTCTTTTGTTATACTGTTGCTATTTTGTAATTTTTAGCATCCAATATTTGTAAAATTTTTAATAATACCTACTGGAAGATTTTTATAACTAGATATATCTACTATTAAAAACATACGTCTTTATTATTTATAAGTATAAGTAAATAGACTAGCTCCACAGTTAGACCGGAAAATATATCTCCACTAACTGGGTAATTAAATTAGTGAATAAAATTTTACCAAACAAATTATTGTCAATTTGTACCTTTTCTTTATCTATATAAACTAAAATGTCAATATTCGCTTGTTCAAAATCTTAAATCTTCGAAAGTTCTTCGCCGATTGCTTTGAAATTTTGACACAGCATTGCATTTGATTACGCGTGTGTTTTTATATGCCTATATTAGTTTCTATATCTGCACATAAAGACTGAGCCACAACAACGAATGGCGGAGTACAGCTAGTAAAATAATAAAATAGCACTTCTCATGAGAACGGAGGAACCGAAAAAAAAATTATAACAAATTAAATTTGTAATGTTTTTGTACAAGTATGCATCTAGGTAAGTTTTTAAAATTTTCACGGCCAAAAGATCCTCGGATCTACCGGATCTGCCCTGATGATGGACACTGCAACGATGTCCGTAACGTCGGCTAAAGAAGGAGTTAGCGCAACACGGCATAACACCCCAAAAACAAACAACAACAAAAAGTATGCATTTAGTTTTCATATTACTTGCACTTTCTAAAAGCCACAAACATGTACACAAAGCGTGCATTCGGCTTACCTAGTCCCGTTTGCGTACATAAAATCCCGTCATATAAATTCCCTATTTATGGGTAGATGTATTTTTAAAGGGGATGTTATTCAATATTCCTTTTCAGAATGCCAAGCGGAGATCAATTTGAATTCAGAAGGATTTCTGGAACAACCTGCGAATGAAACGAGCGGCTGTAAGCAGGGCCGGATCTCGCCACAAAAATAAACATTTAGGTTTATGTATATTGTATATTTTTAAGTAGTGTTGGGAATAATCTGAAGATTTGAATTGTTCGAGATCGAGGTTCGATCTTAAATACATTTTCGAGGTCCGTAGAAAATGTGTTTAACATGATTAGGTCATAGAGGGGGTAGAGCGGTGATTGGCTAGAAAGTCGTGACGTAGTTAGAAGTCCGTTTTCTGCACTGAGTCAAGGGATTTTTTTAAGTATTTATGGGCTCCAGACCAGGGGTGGTTGCCAGATTCAACAGTGATTAAAACTATGTTATGGTTATATAATATAAATATACAATATAAACACACATCACTCACAAACACACAAGATTATTTTCATTATATTATTTTTTAATTTTAAATGTATTATTATGTATTTCGTATTTTTAATTTCAAATGTATTATTTTCTTTTTAAATGTATTATTTTTTCTATAAATAATATGTAGATTATATTTTCATATTATAAAATGAAGGCCTCAGCACGGGCAAGCCACCCAGTGAGGCCTACATTACTGGAAAACATAAATTGTAAAAAATAATGTACCAAATAAAAAAAAATAAATAAAAAAAGTATCTAGTGATATGTAAAAACGTACATAAGTGCGTGGAAAGATAAACTAAAAATATTATTTAATAGCTAACGTGTACCCGGCGTTGCTCGGGTTTATAAATGATTTGGAGTTATTTTTCGAGGTTGTGAATTCTAATATAAACTTCGCACTAGGGTGAAAATATTTAGTATTTGTTTCACTTGACTACACCAAGTCTTCCTCAGGAGTCCTTGACATATTCTACCATTCACTTAACTACTGGACTACACCACATTGTTATCTATACTACACCACATTGTTATCTGTACTACAACACATTGTTATCTGTACTACACCACATTGTTATCTGTACTACACCACATTGTTATCTGTACTACACCACATTGTTGTCTGTACTACACCACATTGTTATCTGTACTACACCACATTGTTATTGTACTACACCACATTGTTATCTGTACTACACCACATTGTTATCCGTACTACACCACATTGTTATCTGTACTACACCATATTGTTATCTGTACTACACCACATTGTTATCTGTACTACACCACATTATTATCTGTACTACACCACATTGTTATCTGTACTACACCACATTGTTATCTGTACTACACCACATTGTTATCTGTACTACACCACATTGTTATCTGTACTACACCACATTGTTATCTGTACTACACCACATTGTTATCTGTACTACACCACATTGTTATCCGTACTACACCACATTTTTATCTGTACTATACCACATTGTTATCTGTACTACACCACATTGTTATCTGTACTACAACACATTGTTATCTGTACTACACCACATTTTTATCTGTACTACACCACATTGTTATCTACTGTTGAAAAAAACCACACTATATCGCCTTTAATTCGACTCCGTATATCATTCCAGTGCATAGATAATGCATTAAGTCTTCTTCGGGCGTCCCCGATTTTGTCTAACATTCACTATAACTGTTACCACATTGTCTCCATATTTACCACATTTACTTCAAAACTCGTAAAATTTTCCCCCCATAGATAGACTACTGTGGTACATTATAAGGTTCGTAATAAAAACAAATAGCAAATTTAAACAAAAACCTACTAATTAATTTTTCCCTTTTCACAGTATTTTTAATAATGTACCGATCCTGATAAATCCCCAGCGCTGCATCTCACGGCTGATGCAGCCATTTTTGAAAACCAGTGCAGTGGCGTTGAACAGAAAATGATTGGTGCATAATTCGAGCAGTATTATAAGCAGTGGCGGCGCTGTCGTTCTTCCCTCCCTACACACTCGAGTTATGTAACAAAAATGCACAAATGCAGATTGGAAAGAGAGAGCTTTTCAATTAGTGTCAGCGCTTAATCCTGGGCGGATTATTATTGCGAGAGGGTGTTCGGGTTGATTGGAGCGTTTAGCGGAACTTAATGATTGGTATTTTAATTAATATCGGATGCTGAGTTGAGTCATTATTCTTTTTACTGCCTTTATAATTGAGACAGGTGTGTTTTAATGTTTAATGCATAATTTAATATAAAACACTTAAATAAAACATCCATTACTAAACCATAATGATAATTAATTTTCTTACGCTTACTTAATCTGTAATAAGATATATTATTTTAATTGTCTTTTAAAAACTAATTTTCTAATTTGAGTACCTGATATATTGTACCCTTAATTTCCTAACGTTTACTTTATTTGTAAAAAGATATATTATTTTAATCATCTCTAAAAACACACTTTTCTAATTTGTGTACCTATGTTAATATTATGTTTGTATTTATATCATAAGTTTTTGATTATTGTTTAAAAAATAATTAGAACTAAAGGTAAATATTCCTCCCATAAACACGAGCTCCTGGAGCTCAACTTATGGAGTAGTAGAATAATAATATGTAATAAAAAATGTAATAAATAAATAAAAAAAATCCACGCAGGGGTAGGTAGGAAAAAATAAGTTTTATTAACTCTTTGATCTTCATTATCTTAATATTAAAAAAATCACGTGTCACTGTGTTGCCTAACCGATTTCAATTAAATTTTGTTAACGTTTATTTTTGGTTCCAGGTTGAAATATAGGATAGTTTTGAAACCAATAGGTCGCTGTTGTCGATAACTAAATATATATTTTTCTACTTTTTTAGATTTCTAATCCAAAAATACCTTCAACAACAAATTTTAACTTTCCTACATAGAAGACAGTCTGTGGCAGGACAACGTCTGCCCGGGCCCACTACTTTATTTATATACTCTACGCCAACTAAACACTTTTTTTTTCAACAGATATCTAACTTTTTTACCATTGGAGGTCATTTGGACGTTCGCAGCGTCACCTGCGGGCCGCACTTTGACTTTAAATACTGTTTTTTCTTTTAAATATCAAATCTGCCACGAATACTCCGAAAAAATGAGTCACCAGCTAATAATTTATATCTGCAATCGAAATGCGAGAATGGTTTCCCTTGAATTGCGCCAGCAGAGGAATAAGCATTTCAATTTATTATGTTCTGTAGGACAGAATTAGTTTTAATTTAGGAGTGAATCTCTGTGCGATTATTCAGTATTACATTAATAAGATGCAAATAGTTTTATTGCAAATTTTGCAGCATATTATTTTTTTTTTGTTTTTTATTAAAAAATTTCTTTTGTTACATGCATAAAAAAATAATTACAAAAATCAAGTATTACAAAAACAAGTATTACATCAAGGTACTGTAAAAAATAAAAAAGGTAGCTTTAAGATAAGAAAAATAAAATGATACAATTAAATAAAAAATATAATAGAATAGTATGCATATATACCAAAAAAAAATCCCACATAGGCATCGCCAGTTCGTGGGTATACATATTTTGTTTAGTGCAGTTTATAAAAACAAATAAATAAATAATTCCGTTTTTACAAAATTATAATTAAGAAAAAAGGTTAAAAAATAGAAAAATTAAGGATTTGTAAATTTACAAAAGGTAGGATTTTATAGCATGTAAGTATTTGTGTCAATGGTGGTGATCCAAGTCTTTATTACATTTTTGTATATGCTGTAGGACGATATATTTTTAGATCTAATTTCTACAGTCTGATAGAGTGCATTGTAGATTTTTGGGGCAATGAAAAAAGCATGTCTCTGCGCAAGCCTAGTTTTGCATAGAGGAACCTCATATGCATTATTTACTCTACTGCTAGAACGATTTTCGTTTTTTGTAAAATGTACATTTCGTGAAAATATATATTTCAGACATTGCATAAAGTAAATTTTTCTTATATCTAAGAGTTTAGCTTCTTGAAATAATTGCAAGGAGGGGTAGGTAACATCTTTTTGCAACATTATTTTTAGTATTAATTTTTGAGCTATTTCTAGCGGCTTAATGTGGTTATTATAGATACCCCCCCATCCAATTATTCCATAAGATATTGATGATTGTACCAATGCATGATAAACCAGTTTCATTCTTTTGATATCAACTATGTTATTTAATCGTTTAAAAATGTAAGTTAAATACCTAAGTTTATTTACAAGCTTTTCTACGTGATTTGTCCATTTTAGTTGGCTGTCTATAGTAATTCCTAGGTATTTAACTGTGTTCCCCGAATTCATTTCTACACAGTTAGAACACGAAACAGGGTGGCAAGTATTGTTATGAAACCTTATATTTAGGTGAGTTAAGGGTGCCGTCCTTTTGGTATTATAAAATGGAATATAAATAGTTTTTTCACAGTTCAGAGTTAGAAGGTTTTGGTTTAGCCATTCTTTGACAATGGATGTGCACTTATTTGCATTTTCAGAGACTTCTTTCCAAGATTTACCATCGACTGTGATTGCAGTATCATCAGCATATGAGAATAGTTTTCCCGGAATACTGATATTACACAGATCATTGATATAGATTAGGAACAATAACGGACCGATAACTGTTCCTTGTGGAACCCCATGTCTCACAGATTCTGGTTTACTAATAATATCACCAATTTTTGTACATTGTCTGCGATCAAGTAAATAATTTGTTAAAAGTGACAGACAATTATTTTTAATTCCTATATTATTGAGTTTTCTAATCAGTTTATTATGATTAACTGTATCAAACGCTTTTTTCAGGTCTAAAAAGATTGTTAAACTTTTCATATTTAAGTCAAGATTGGTGTATATATATTTTGTTAGATTAAATAAAGCATCATCTGTACTAAGACCTGTTCTGAAACCATATTGATTTGTGGACAAAAGTGCATTTGATTCTAAAAACTCTAGTACTTGTATTTTAATATTTTTTTCTAATATCTTTGCTAGTTGGGATATTAGCGATATTGGTCTTTAATTGTCTAGTTTAGAGATTGATCCAGATTTATGTATTGGTACAATATTGGAGAGTTTAAATGCGTCTGGGAAAACGTTTTTTTCAAAGCAGGAATTAAAAATGTGTTGCAAGGGCTTCGAAATGTATTGTTTAGTAGACTTGATAGCGATGGCGCTCAATTCATCTGGACCATTGGCTGTATTTGTGTTAAGATTGTCAATGTGTTTTATTATTTCAGATTCGGTAACACGTTTAAATTGAGATAATTTAGGACAATTTTCAGAGTGTTCGTCCATTTGAGTGGGTTGATGTATATGGTTTTGAAATGCGGGATTGTTATTTATTATATCTGAGGCAACATTTGTAAAAAAATCATTGAATTTATTTGCAATATTTCTTATATCCTTTATGACTATTTTATCATCTGTAACAATTTTTTCGGAGTGAAACTAGAATTTTAAATCAATTCGAAATTGATGAATCCACAACTGGAATTTTGATAGATCATTTGGTAAATAAAACTGGTTTTGACTTTAGAGTAAATCTTTTTGCGAGTCCCAGGCTTTAAGAAAAACTATGCACAGGACATGAATGCGGTTTACCCACGATTTTAGCAGCACATAATGAACTACAATTTCACGACAGCACTTCAACTACGATACCACTATTTCCATCGAAATACCTCTGCAAATGAGTCAACAACTGGAATTTTATGGTTGCAATACAAAACTGATATAAACTACATAGTGAATCGGTGTACCTACGAGTTCCATCTTTAGTGTTACCCTCGTAAAACGCTAATGGTTCTCTTATTATCGTATTGTAACAATTTTGTGAGGTTCAGTCCAATCACGGACTATGTCTCGCGACCTGAGGGTAAGTCACCTGGGGGATGGTTGGTTCTCTTCCGATGTTTTGCAGCATATGGTGTGCCACGTGAATTTTAATCTTCAACTAGAAGATGGGTATGGATTCTATTGAAATGTGTCAGCAGATGAATCCGCAACTTAGATTTTATGCATGATGCATTATAAACACAAAACTGATTTTAACTTGCTTAAGGTATTCAAGTCCCCGATTATAATTAGGATAAAACAAACTGTTTTAACTTAAGAGTGAATCTGTATGCGTGTCTCCAGGTTCAACACTACACCCAGAACGCGTAAATGGATTTCCTACGATTTTTGCAGCACATAGTCTGCAACTATAATTTAATAACTGCACTTGAAACACGATAATGGTTTCCTTTGAATCCGCAACTGGAGTTTCTTTCTCTGGTTTTATCTGAGGAATGAATCTGCATCCACAAGCTTCAATTGTACTTTTACTTGTTTTTTATAATTGCTAAGGAAACACGAAGATAATTTTATGTTAATTTAAGTATGTTTTAACTTAATTAAAATGTATTTGACGAGCCGTGGAAGAGAACCATTGTCGCGGTCACAAGTTTTTGCGGATCTTTCAGCAAGATGCACCAAAAGTGCTCGCAGACCGCACCAAAAAGCTTCGCGGGCTGCAGTTTCCCCACCACTGCTAGAGTCCCACTGGCTAGGGACAGTTGGGTCTTTCATGCGGTATTCAAACAAAGAATGAAGCTTACCAAACTGGATTTATAATGATTAAAAACACAACCACACCACGACGCCGGTTAGATAGCAAGCCCCGAAAACCTTTAAAAAATAGGTAACTCTACTATTTTCCATTCTTAATTCCTTGTGTAGCAGCTTGAGTGAAGCCAGAGGGGTGAGGAGGTTTAAAGGAGTTTTGGGTGGGGGAGAGGGGGTGTGGATTTGCCCGGGAATTCGGTAGAATGGATTCCTGTTCTGAAACGCTTCGTAGCAATCAGTGCCACACAATACGAACCAGTAACCCCTTAGGCGTTGCAGACCAAGCCACGAGATTTTTAGGGTTATTTTTTTTTAATATTCGGCTTCCTTGTGGTGTTTTAAGAAAACGTAATTATTTTTTGAAGGATTGCAATAAAAAAATCCTAATTATGTTTGTGTGGCTTTAAGCCGGACAATGATGCAGTTTTGTGGAATACATATCACACTAATTGACGTGTACACGGATTTGCTTGAAGTTATGATTGGATTAGAGTAAAACTCAGATATTGCGAATGATTCGAGGCCAAATGCCTCTGTAGTAAATAATTACTAATACATCATTGTTAAAATAAAGTTGGACAAATTTTCTACAATGATTCTGTAACATATGAAACGTGGTGATAATGGTCTTGTGCTTGTACGAGTAGATTGTAGAAAGAGAAATATAAAATTTCCGCTAACAGATATGAAAATGTTATTAGGCAAGAATTTAGATTTCATCATTCAACCTGCAGTGAAAAGGTTAAGTAAAAGGGGGCGAAGACGGGTATCGCTGAAAATGATACTCTGGAATTAGTTTTTTCGTATAAAAGGACTCATTTCAGCCGTTTGAAGGACTCATTTCACTCACCGAAAGGAGACCGCTTCGAATCCGTGCGTGTTCTTTGTGGACTAATCCAGCTGGTGAAAATGAATTTCTTTGTTGTGGGTTCTCCGGGATTAAATATAAAATAATATTTTTCGGCGACTATTATTACGGTAGAGCTGGCATTTTAATTTATTTTTTTAAATTTGTGCTTTATAAAAAAAGTGTATTGACTAGTTGTAGAGAAGCAGAGGAAAAGCAGAATTCTTATTGAAATTCTTAAATGAAACTTTCCATTTAAATGCATTTTCTTCTTATTAGTACACATTTTGTTCAAATATTAACTTGGTGAAGAAATCTTATTTAATTTTATTAATAAATTGTATGGTTCTGGTTAGAGACCACTCTTCAGAATAAACTCTGTATGGTTCTGGTTAGAGACCACTCTAAAGAATAAAATCTGTATGGTTCTGGTGAGAGACCACTATTCAGAATAAACTCTGTATGGTGCTGGTGATAGACCATTATTCTTAACCACTCTGTATGGTTCTCGTGAGATATCAATATTCAGAATAAACTCTGTATGGTTCTGGTGAGAGACCATTATTCAAAATAAACTCTGTATGGTTCTGGTGAGAGACCACTATTCTTAACCACTCTGTATATTTATATTTATTTATTTATATACCACTCGATATTTGCGGCACGTTCCAGAGTGGAAGATACTACCAGTATCGCCCTGGTGTAAGACCACCATTCAGAATTGAAACGTTGCTCCAAATGGCTTTAGCCGTGTTTAGTGACTAGATCTGAATAGCCAGGTACTTCCCCACCTTCCTCTTTCCCTTCCCCACTTACCTTCAGCCTCACAACATCCCCCAATTGGGGATGCCATAGTCTCACTGGCTCCAGACGGGAGCAGTTGGGACTCTTGTGAGGTATTCACTATAAAAAAAAAAAAAAAATAGTTCTGGTGTGGGACCACTATTCAGAATTGAAACGTTGCTTGAAATGATTTTAGCTGATTAACAGCTTATTAGTTTTCTACCTTCCTCTGTCTTTCCCATCACACTTTCTACGGTTTTGCAAAATTCCCCAAATGGGGACACAACAATTTCACTAGTTCCATCATGTCGTGTTGTATGACAAAAAAATGAACATTTTTTAGTATTGTTGTATCGCGCAATATAAAATTTGTTTGTCCTCTCATAAATACGTTCATTAAAGAAAATAAATATCAAAAATAAATACCTGAATTAATAATGGCATTTTCCATTACGTATGTTCCAATTATGTCCTTTGCATGCAAACAATAAACCGTGATAATTTCAAGTGACCCTCCTAGCTAAGGATGGTCCTGCAAAATATCTGCCAGGACAGAATATAAACAAATAAAAGCATATGTACATTCTAACAGCATCAAATTCGTTGGTCAAATGCATTATACACATAGTATTGTATTAGTGATCGACGAACCGGTGGATGCAGTAAGCCATAAGTTGATAATATGTAGTTTGTTAAGTCTATTGTTTAGTAATAAGACAGATCGTTGGAGAAATATATTTTACATTTATTCAGCGGCCTTGGGGTGATTTTTCACAAAAACGGCGCTATAAAAATCAACGAAATATTATCATTATCGATGTGTTTTTAAACCTATATAAATCTCCTCAAAGTTGATACACATAACTTTGAACACCCGTCGAATTTCCTAACGATAATTGATCGCCAACACTTCGCTATTTCTGTGACAATCAACTTCAAGGGTGTCCTGCTTAGGAAAAAGAAATAAAGGATAGTCATACTACACCAATCGTGAGAAAATCACCTAGAAAATCACGGATATAATAAATCAAGTATGTAGCTTGTTCGTAGATTAAAAGAACAGTATCCAGGAATTTATCCGATGCCTTCCAAAGGGAAACTTTCTTCAGGTAATAAATGATAAAAATTTGAACAAGACCGATCGAATCTCACCTCACACTGTGACGGGAACGAATTGATCTGCTATTAAGGCCATTTTATCGGGGAGAGAAATACGGACCGAAATATAGACTTCTTGATCACTACTACGAGTACTTGCATTGAATAGGTTAAAATCGATGATGGACCACTTTTGTGCAAGATTGCTTTATATATTGGTGAACGCTGTATATTGGATGTCATTGATTTAGTGTGACACTAAGCAAAGAGGAAATGAATTAATAATGAAAGAGTATTTTATTTTAAATGTACTTATGTGTTGTACGCTCTTAATGCATTCATTCTCTTAATGATATGGACCGACTTAAGTATTTTTATTTGGTTTACTTGATCATTCCATGTCTTCCTCGTGCGTCCCTACTTCTTCTACGAATGAGAAAGTTAGTTAATCCAAAGTCCGTTATGTCATTTTAGCTATTCCTGCATTTTTGTCAACTTTGCTATCGTTGTCATTTTTGCCATTAGTTATCAAATTTTTTTCCATATTTCAATTTTTTTTTTCGTTTGCATATTAATTTAGTTATTTTTGTCATTCTTGTCGTTTTTATTTTTAACATTTTCGTATCTTCTCCGAACGGCTATATCATCTTTTCGTATAGTAATCAAAGTTTTACAATGCTTAAGCGGTATCACAAAAAAGATCCAATTCGATTCTCCATTTAAAGAAATTAACAACCCTTGCACAAAATCTACCCCTGCAAAAACCGGAAACGCCAGAATCCGCTCGTCTATATCTACTTGTGTTTCAAATTGAAAATTTAACGTAGTCGAAACGGCCGCGGCCGCTCGAAAAGCCATGTACGGCGAAGTATAGCGTGGTAATGTCATTAATTCGCGCTTAGCTCGCTTTATGTGTCCAAATCGGTTGTAGTGCATAATCAGCCTCTCATTAACGGGCCATCGCGCTGGTTCTGCCTGAACATATGAGATTAGTTGATAACTTTACGGTTTATTGAACGAAAAATAATTACTGTTGTTAAACATTTGATGGTAATATGAGTTCATAAAAGGTGGTAAATACAAATGAACACATGTATATTATGATCATCAACATGGCGCTATGAACCCTGGATGCGGTTCTTTTAGATAACCAACTTGGTCATGTATTCAACTATTTTTATTGCTTCTCAAATAATATAAAGCTGTATTTTTCACATTATAATAAACCTCACTAGGACTAAGCCTATATCGAAGTCAATTTACACACTTGAGTAAAGCACCATAGAGCAGCATATCTACCACACGCACACATAAATAGTTTTACAATACGCCCAGTTGGGTACATTGAAAATGTAGTATATGTTACAATATTTGAACCACGTAGAATAATAAAAGAATACGAAAAAACAAGGTATTTTAACAACTTATTACCGAAGGACAAGTCCAATCCTCTGTCAATACAAACGTCTTGACCATCGTTTTAAATTTCACCTAGAAATTAAGTGGAGCCTGATGCAAATAGTTTCTTTGATCAAAATACGTTTTAGTATACACCACAGCAATGTTCAATGATGTGCCAATTCTGGTGGTGCGTAATAATACATCAATAGGTACGGATTGTTTGCGTTATTTATGCAAATGTAATGTTAATAAAAAAATTAACAAAGCATTTGTGTGACATACAACTGTTTTAAACACGCAACATTACATTCCTTATTCAGTAGGTTAGATGGATATCGGAATATTATTTATAAGTCTGAGAATCAATTTTTGAGCAATATTTCTAAATGCTAATAATATTTCTAAGACTAATAATTTTCAGACAGAATTTGATAGTAAGATTTGGGGATATGGTCAAAGGCTTATTCGTGTTTTTTGGATTTTTGGGTTATTAGCTACTTTATTTTTTATAAATATAAATTATTATAATTATTTTTTTAATGAAAACAAAATTTACCTAAGTTACAACAAATGTAAACAAATAAATTTCACTAAAAATAATAACGCTATTATACACAATTATTATATAGGCAACTATTCACTAGATCGTGTATACTGTATGGATCTTGGCGTACTTTTTGATTCCAAACTTCATTTCGATGCGCACATAAAAACACTGTGAATAAAGCTTACTGCATGCAGCCTTTGTTATCAGAAACAGCCGCGTATTTCGAAAACCTGAAACCTACCTTCTGCTTTACTATAGGCTGGTCCGTTCTCAACTTGAATACTGCACCTCTATATGGACTCCACTTTACGGTATCTATAAAGAAAATATTGAAAGTATCCAGAAGAAATTTCTGCATTACCTCAACCACAGAATGAGCGCACCTAAACGGGGATACACAAATATGCTCTCGAAATATAACGTCTCCACTCTTACTAACCGGCGAACTTACCCCGACCTAATGACCTTGTACAAAACCTGTAACAACTTTATCGACTGTCCTGGCTTACTCAATCTAATAAACTTTAAAATACCACCAAGAACGACGAGGCTTAATGACTTATTCTATATTAGCCGGACGCGCACAAATGCTGGTGTCAGGGATCCAATCAGAAGAATGTGCGAATTGTATAGTAAAAACCAAAACCTGAAGGATTCCGAAATATTTTTTGATACGTTTAGTACTTTTGGTAGGAAATTGAAGTCTCTTTTCCTATACAAAAAAGAAAATGTGTACTTACTTCATTCACCATACTCTTTAAGTACTTTTTAATGATTTATCTCTAAACTTGAATAAAAAATATTTGTACAATTTTATTTGACACTGAGCATTATCTATACACAAAATAATTTTCTTTTATACTTTTTCCTTATTTACATGTAAAAAAATATTTAAAATTGTTATCTACCAGTCAATCTGTGAGAAATAGTTAGGATGCAGGCGAATTCTCAAGTTATTGTTTTACAAAATTATCTTTTAATTACTGTCTGTATCTGTGTTTTCTCCTTAAATATATAAATAAATATCTAATCTTTTATTAATAAATAATAACATAAGAAATAAAAACTAACACGTATATTCGAAATATTAGTTCTTGGGGTCAAAAACATATCCAACAAGCAAACACAAATATAACTTTTGGGAAAAAAAGCTTCATATACTATGGTACTAAACTCCATAACAAAATCCCACTCTCATCCAAACTCACAATAATGTTATAACATTTAAATCTCAACTGTGTGTTAGTCCATTAGATGTGGGTTAGTTTTGGGTATTTAGATACACATTTAGAAACACGTAGGTACATGTACCTAATAAGTTTCTAGATAAATACGGCTTTAACAATTCGAGAATATTCCCAGGAATTATTATTAGTCGATTAAATGGCTGCCATATTATCGGAACAACGGAGAATTGCTTGTTTACCTAGACACTATGGTACGTATAATTTCTTTCATGTTTATATTTCTTAATATTATATTTTGAATTTATAAAATAAATTGTCAACAGCACAAACACATGAAAAGAGGAAAATAAACTAAATAAGACAACCCTTAAGAAAAAAAAGCCAGAGTGAAAAGTCGAGGATGTACAGAGCAATGAAGATATTTACGGATTACCAGAAGAAATAAAATTAGAAAAAAATATAAGCAAATTTAAACTTAAGTAAATAAGTGTGCGGTGTACAATTTATATCATTGACATGATAATCCCTTTAAATATGGACAGTGAACCGGAAAAAATGTCGATGTGAGAGTTTCGACAAATATTCTTGAAGGTATAAATTAAGGTATGAATTAGATGCTGCATTTGTTTTGTAATTAAGCGTGCGGAACAGCGCAATATGGCGTGTATGTCTCAAAGGTTTGTTAAAATTAATTATGGATAGAACTTGGGTACAGTCGATGTTATTGTTTAAAATTCTATGCATAAAGGTTAAATCAGTTTCTGCTCACCTTTGTTGCAAATATTGGAATACACTTTCAAAGTTTCTTTCCCTTATTTGTAAAATATATTTGTATACAGATTTTTACATGCTTTTCACACATGTCCGTATTATGGTAGTCAATAGATATTTTATAAATTTGTTTTGAATACGCTCTATTCTATAAATGTAAAGTTTATATTGCAGATTCCACATTGGCGAAGCATATTTCAGCGTACTTCTGACTAATGCATATTTTTTGTGAGCGTATATGTCGTTAAAAAATATAGAAAAAGGTGTTGTGGGGAAGGATTGAAGTAGAAAATAGAAAGGATCAAGGGTGGAGAAAGAAAGTGCCTCTTTACTTTTTCCTTAAAAGTGGTGTTTGAAAGAGCACCCCTTACAACAGAAGGTAGTATATTCCGAATGCGTCAATCTTGCACTGCGAAGGACAGCGGTAATGGTATAAAGTGGTGGGTGGGAATTTTAAGGGTTTTTATTATTGGATTTCTCTGTTAGTAACCGAGTACGCAAAATCGTTGGTTCAATTCTCTGCATAATAGCTGTGGTTAAGTCCTCGATCATCGCACAAGTAAAATGTTATCAGTGAAATATGACGATAATATGGAAAATTAGTTATTAGTAAAATATGACGGCCTCCGTGATCGACGGGTAGAGCTCTCGACTAGCAAGTAGAAGGTTGCGGGCTTAGATCCCGGCGTGCGCAAGAAATTTTTATTTGATTAAATGTGTTATTTCACAATTAATTAATTTAAAAATAATATATGGTATACTTGCTTCACGTTCCAGAGTGCAAGATACTCACAGTGTCGTCCTTGTGTAAGACCACCATTTTGAATTGTAACTTTGCTTGAAATGGCTTTAGCCGTGGTTGGTGACCAGATCTGAATAGCCAGGTACCCAACCTTCCTCTTCCCCGTATTTCTCTCCTCCTCACCAACTTTAGCCTCATAACATACCCCAATTGAGGATGCCATAGGCTCACTGGCTCCAGAAGGTTAGGAGTAGTTGGGATTTGGACTTTATTGCAGGCTTTTTCATAAAAAAGGCTTATAATGATGGTAGTAGGAGTATTTAAAATAGTGTCATGTTATTCGTAATCCGGCAATCTTTGTCTTGCTCAAAAAAGAGTTTTTTTTCTAGCTACGTATTTTATTAATCTCTCACTAATACCTCACGTTTTCAAGAAGTCTATCTGCTTTCATTCGCTGGCCTCAAGTGTCCATGTTTCCTTAAATTAAAAGCGGTTAAATTTAATAATAAAAAACATTTTATCTTCCCATACAAAACACAATACTACACTGACACCTTTCAAATGGAAAAAAGGTATCCATATGACGTCACAGTCTACCCGTTATAGATTTCGTTCGGTTTGGCGGGATTTGAAATTTTAAAATTTTGAAAATAAATCTAATTTTATACTAACGAACTTTGAAATAAAAAACCATTCATTTATGTTTGAAGGTCAATATTTGAAAATACATTCTTCTTTAATGATAAAGTTTATAGAGGTCAATATCTCATTTAGACGAAAATCATTGAGTAAATATTTTTTTTGTTATTAATCTCGGATCAGAAAGGATTTGTTTCACGCCAAGGTGCCTGACTTGGACCTACGTCAAACCCCAGATCGAAAATGTCCGTCCACTGTCAATTATGATTTTATATCGAAACGTGGCGGGCTTGCTCATTGGCCACTTAATACCTGATATTGTCCCTTGTCCGCCCACCGTAGAGATAGAGAATAGAACGTATTAGTAGTGTATTAACTCATTAATTTTATCATTATTTTATTTGAGGCAGTTTCAGTTTCTGGTGATCTGGCACAGTGAAATCGATAATTTTACAATATCCGATCAAAAGGCGTAAAGAATCAAGAATTTAGACCGATTTACCGAGCACAGTCGCGATGATTGATATCCTGACCGATGTTGGTAACGCAACAAATCAGAATCGATAATCGCTGGTAACACTGGCTCATGTCTCTATGAGTTGACATTTCTAAACGTTGCTAAGTATGGTTAAACCGGGAATCGAACCTGGTTATTAAATTGGCTAAGCTCAGATAAAATGGTAGAGAGATGAGGCTCGTGTACTATCAGGGGCGGGCAGCTTCTTTGATCATCAGGCTCGTCCATCGGTTAGGAGGTCAAAGGGTAGGTTTATCACACAATAATAACACATGGGTAGTAAGGCACGAGGTATATTAATTGTCTCGAGAAATACAGGTTGACATAGATCTCCCTACTAACTCTCTCTACTAATTTGTGACGACCAGATAAAGCGTGGATTCTACATGAGTTTACGAGAATTGAACACAAGAAAAGGGGGAAGGTTGAAAGCTTACGATTCGCCTTGAGATGTGGTACATCATGTTGACCCAGGTTTCCCGCGCTTAAAAAGCAGCGGTACTGATGGTGTGGTAATATGCACTCGGGATTTTACACGAGAACGGGACTCCATTGAGTTTAGTTCGAACCGAGATAATAAACATGATTGCTAGTTTGATGGCGAAATGTATCTAGTTAAACTGGAACGAGATCGCGTCCGTTATTGCGTAATCATGCAAGCCATGCCCGCGAGGGGTTTTCGCCATCGTGAGCGACCGTGTTGCTAAGACCAAGGTCGGATTTGCACTGCCGAAGCGCGCTTAGGGCCGCCCGTGTTGACCGCGAGCAGTGTGGGTGGTCCAAGTCGATCACGTATTTCGACCATCTGGTCGCGTGTGTCGCAACTAGTGAGGGGAAATTGGGGCTAGTGTGCATCCTTTTTATAGGGTAACTTGTATTACGTAACACATTCCCCCTCCGCCAGTAAAAGGCGACGTGGTAATGAAGCTTTAGGCACTAAAAATCCTCTTCATCTTGTCGTGAGGTGAGTAGAGAGAGAAAAAAAACAGTGTTGATTTGCAAAAAAAAACAAAGAGAGAAAAAAAAAATATGGTTATGCAATGGTGAAAAGACAAAATACAAGGTTATGCAGTGATGACAAGAACAACATACAAGGTTATGCAGAGATGACAAGAACAACATACAAGTTATGCAGTGATGAAAAGACAAACATACAAGGTTATGCAGTGATGAAAAGACAAACATACAAGGTTATGCAGAGATGACAAGAACAACATACAAGTTATGCAGTGATGAAAAGACAAACATACAAGGTTATGCAGTGATGAAAAGACAAACATACAAGGTTATGCAGTGATGAAAAGACAACAACCTGACTCTAAAATTTCATTGGTCTGTAAGCTAAGTTTGAAGAGCGTAGTGTTCGTTGAGTACCAAGTAGACGTAATTTCACTGAAGTTATTTAAGTTACACTTTCACTGTAACTTGACCCATTTGAGATTGCACTCAAGTATCACTAGGGCCATAGAAATTGAACTGTGCTTCTTGGTTGTGGTTGAGAGATGGTGATGCTGAGGGCCAGAAGTATCCGGGTTCTGTTGTTGTACCAGCGTGAATTTCATTATGCTGATGTGGTGGAGCAGTGGTTGTCAAGGTGAAATGAAGTTGGTAATAACATGGAGTAATACCAGTAAGTTGATTGATGATCGATGCGTGTGATGGCTATTATGTTGAGTTTGCGCATCGGCAAGTGGTTGATTTGTACAATGGCCCGTAGTTGATTGTACGACGGCAAGTAGTTGATCTGTACAAATGGCAAGTAGTTGATTGCACAATGGCAAGTGGTTGATTTGTACAAACGGCAGGTGGTTGATTGCACAATGGCAAGTAGTTGATTGCACAATGGCAAGTGGTTGATTTGTACAAACGGCAGGTGGTTGATTGCACAATGGCAAGTAGTTGATTGCACAATGGCAAGTGGTTGATTGCACAACGGCAAATAGTTGATTGCACAATGGCAAGTGGTTGATTGCACAACGGCAAATAGTTGATTGCACAATGGCAAGTGGTTGATTGCACAACGGCAAATAGTTGATTGCACAACGGCAAGTGGTTGTTGCTCAAACGGCAAATAGTTGATTGCACAACGGCAGGTAGTTGGTTTGTACAAACGGCAGGTAGTTGATTGCAGGAACATAACTAACCTTGAGCTGGCATGCTCTGAGGTTGGTTCTTTTGAATGTGGTTTGAATGATGAGACAACTTGATTTGCTACTGCACGCACGACTCACACCTAATTTGGGTGCGGTCGGGTGTTTTTGGTACGCAGAGATTGGAGAGAAGTGAGTGATGGAAGTGAAGGCGGCAAAGAAGTGAAGCTCAGCTTGCAGGTGATGAGGAGGGCTGCTGGTCTTCTTTTTAATCCGGGGACAGGTTATTATTATAGTCAAAATTCTTGAAGTTTACCTGCCTGGTAGACCAATGATGAAAAAAAACGTTTGGAGAGAAACAAATTGTGTTCAAGAGAAAAGACAAAAAGACAAAAAAAACGTTGTTGGTTAGAGAGGAGAGAGTAGAGAGAGATCTAGTGTGCTGACTATACCATGAGTATCCCGAGATTGGGGAGACAAAAAAAAACTATCACGACTGGCGTGAGGTTACCTATTTGATTTACAAGGTACAGGTAGGTGGTTGTGCCGTAGTAACACCAAGTTTCTGAAAGAAGTTGGCCTTCCATGGCCGGTGTTAGCGCTTGAGCGATAACAACTTACGACTTTCAAAATTACAAGAAATGTGTTGATTACCTAGGAATGGGGTGAAAAGGAAATATTTGAAGCAAATTTCATGGATAAAGATTGTCTTAAAGACAGACGATACGCTATGTGCGTAGGGTACACCTTCCAGATTCATGAAATCAACCTCAAGAATAATGAGGGATGAGGAAAAAATGGCGTTGAGCGAGAAGGTCTGCTGGTGATGGAGCTAATTCTCCGTTCGATCTCTTTCAGAGAACGAAATGTGGTCAACCAGCAGATTTCTTAGCTCTTTACAAATATACATGAGTTTGATGGAAGGGTGAAGGATGGAGGGTTTGAGCAGCGAAAATTGATAGTGACTGAGCTAATTCTCAATTCGATCTCTATGTGAGGACGAAATATATCAACCAGCAAATTTCCTAACTCTTTACAAATATACATGAATTTGATGAAAAGGTGAAGGAGAATACACAGTAATAACAATCTAATCTTTCACGTGTATTTGGTGAAAGATTAGGGGTCGTTTTTAATCTTCTACAGTTTGTGAGAACATGACAGACCCTTGCTCAAGCTTCACAAACCTGGGAGTTTTTCTTATTCGTCTCCCAGACAACGAGTTAGGTGGTTTTGTGTCACTGTCTCAATTAACTCCCACGACACGATACCTCATAACCAACAGTGAAGCTGATGGCTAGTCCATGGTCAATGGATAGTGGATGGTTCTTGGGTCCGCTTGACAAGAAGTCCACAGGTATCAGTTAGCGTAAAAAATTGCTGAATGCACAGCTTCATGTTTGTTTGAAGAGAACAAAAAAATTTCTCACTACAGTGAAGGACATTTCCCTCAGTGTCATGAGTAATACAAAAGGGTCCCAATTAAGGGCGACAAGTCAGGGTAAAATGATCTACGTCTGGTAGAACAAGTACATAGTGTCAACTTATTTAAAGAAAACAACAACAAGATATTGTATCGTTCGCACGAATCATGGTAAATATTATAACGTTTCCACGTCTCATGTAGAAATTGAACGAATTACGAAAGAACCCTAGTATTGAAAGGACGGTACAACATAGATATTTATAACCATTTATGGAACAAATTATCTCTTTGGCCACAGTATATGTAAGCCAGTAAAAAAGTAATTATAACGAACTTCTCGTATCACGGTAGATATTATAACATTCTCATGTATAGCGTTAGATTTTATAACGATCCCTCGTCTCATGGTGGATATTGTAACATTCTCATGTATCATGAAAATAACATATCAACGTTCAATAATAAAAAAAGTACCGTTTCAATACCGGAAAAAGATACATACACAATGTCAAAAACAATCAAGTAGTGGCTATTGGTATTATCAAAAAGGACAATGGCATAACCTTTGGTTGGGTTTATGCGTTTAGTTGGCAATAATACAAGACATATGCCTAAAGATGTCTTACGCGAGACACACAGTATAGCAGAAGAGACCTATTTGGTTTTACTAACTCTTTGCTTACAAAATGTTGAGATGGCATAACCTTTGGTTGGGTTTATGCTTTAAGTTGGCAATAATACAAAACATATGCCTATAAGGATGTCTTAGACAAGACATACATATAGCAAAAGAGACCTACTCGGTTTTACTTACTCTTTGCTTACAAAAAGGTTTGTAGTGGTTTATTTAAGACCTTTTTTAGGGTTTTACTTACTTAAAATGACCAAACACAAAACGGGGAACACACTTGGTGTTGCCAAAATTGCCACAAACACGAATGTTGTGAACTTTATGTTACAAGTAGATACAAGAGGCACCTAGAGACACAGGATGACTTAATATAAGTGACCTGGCTCGGTGTATTTGACAAGGCAAATTAATGTCATTTAAGTCAAAATATAGTACATAATATAACAAATTGGGGTCAGAAAGTTGAGATCTTAAGATTTTACATACTCAATGTGACCGAAAGGTGTTATTGTTATTGATGAGGAGGACAAAGCGGCGTTTGTTCTTCTTTACAACAACCTTTTTCAGAATTGACGTGTCAATATCAAATTCTGAAAAAAACAACAAATTAGAGCAAATGGGAATATTGAGCGCCATTCAATTTTTTAGACAAAACTGAAAAAACTTTAAAAAAAGGTAATTGTAACTTTTATTTGTTACACCTTTGTAAACATGAATCAAATGACGATACCAAACTGGAATTTACACACGCATTATGATTACAAGTTACAGGGGTAGAAAATTCACCTCAATTGGGTGTATGTTGCAAGGGGTCATTGTTTAATGTACGATGGAGCCCAATGGAACAAATGTGACGAACAAATGTGAAAGAACAATGTGAAAAAACAATGTGAAAAACAAAGAACATGAGAGAATTAAGAAAACATTTACATATAATGTTGTACGTGACTTTTTGTGGTAGTTAAGACAAAAAATAGTTATATACTTAGTGTCGTAAGTGTCAGAATGGTGACGACTAACAACTGATGTCCAGGGTCATGACTCCGGGAGCATCAATCGTTTTGGAGGTGGAAAAAGTCTCTTGACTGGAATGATCAGTTCCAGAGAAGAATATGTACAAAATATGAGTACAATTTATATACATTACACGGTGAGGTGTGACAAAGAAACAAAAATAACAAAAGGTTTATACAAAAGAGCATAGTAGTACATGTATGGGTGAGAAATGATTAAAAAAACCACAGTTGACACTTCTGTGTTTTTTGAAAAATGAGAAGGTTACCTTGCAGAGGTCGAAATGCGAGTTTTTATGAAACTTACGCGATGAGACATGCTGTTTGTCTGCACGAGGGCCAAATCTCGTGGGACAAAGGTAGAGCCAAAATTTTGTTAGCTATGTATGTGGTGACCTAGTGAAGGTGGTGTCTATTGTGTCCACGCTTCCTAGTTTGATAATATCTTTCACATGGTAGTTACCGATGTGTTTACCAGAGGCGTCCGATAGGGTATACACTACATCTGAGATTTTTCTCAGCACTTTTGCTTTAACAAAGCGAGGAGCTAGTTTTGCAGAGAAGTACAAAGCACCTTGTGAAAGTGTGTTGTTGCGTCTCCAAACTGTGTCGTTTTCCTTAAAGGTAACATGTTTCCTGCGTAAATTGTGTCTGTTTGTGTCAGCAATTATACTGCCGGGTTGAAATTGCAGTCTCCTAATATATTTCCTGTTGTAGAATGTTGCGTACTTAATCAGGACGTTTTTGGTTTTGTTGAAAGGAGAAATATTCCTGTCTTTTCATTCCTTTTCTAAACTTTGAGTACTTTGAGAGCAGATGTTGGCTATTATGCCTAAGGTGTTGTTTTGAGGATTCATTTTGTGGAAGTTGATTTAGACTTTGTGAGAAGAAAAAAAGAATTGTCTGAGTGTGTGGCTGGTTGTTTTTCAAAAAAAATACCAGGGGTTTGCTTGTGATGGTTGGTGAAGAATTTTGTGAAATTTTTCAAAGTCCTAGTATGGAAAAAAAATGGCCAGCGGTTTCCTTGTGTTTTTGATGGAAAAATCCCTGAGATTGTGCGTTTTTGAAAAATTTCCGAAAAATTTCAAAGTCCTAGATGAGTGAAGAAAATTTTTTGAAAAAAAATTTCCAAGTCTTTGATTTGAGAAAAAAACGGCCAGGGGTCTCCTTGCAATTTTAGTGGAAAAGTCCCTGAGATTGTGCGTTTTGAAAAAAATTTCCGAAAAAGTTCAAAGTCCTAGATGAGTGAAGGAAATTTTTGAAAAAAATTTCTTCCGAAAAAAAATTTCAAAGTGCAGATTTCGAGAGAGTATTGTTTGTTTCTTTCAACAATTAATTGGAGGGTTGTTTGTGATTCGAGACAAATTGTCTGAATTTAAGCAGAACCAGTGTTTGGTTATTTACTCGTAAAGATTCCCTTTCCCTTGGACAATCGACAGGCCATTGCGGAGAAGCGCCGAGGGTCCGGGTTTACGTCAATCGCGAATCTCAATTATATGTAAAGGGTAAGTCGGCTTTCAAGACTTTTCTTTCAAAAAGGATACTCTACCCACCTTTATTACATATAAAGCGGAATTATCAAATGACAGAAGGGCGTTAGTTTTCCTTGTCTATGTATTTTGCAGAACGATGCTGGCTTATGGCTCCACTAACAAGGAATTTATTTTGTATCATGTACAAGATTTGAAACTGTTGAATTGTAGATTATTGTAGTTCATTCTCTCTAATAGTTGCACTTGGAAAGTAAACCATTGTGGTTTTGGATCACTATGTGATGTTTGAGATGTCCGAAAAGAAGTAAATGTTGGTTGCGCACCTTGTGATGGAATACCGGTACTTAAAATTTTGTCGAGTGACGATTCGTAAAACTTGTAATTTGACACCGAATGGTTTTAATGTGACACGGTTGTTTTAAATTTGACGCGATGGTTTGTAGAATAGCTAAGATTTATTGGAAGAAAACATTGTTATTCAAAGGTTAATACAAAACAAGGCATGAAAACAGAGTGAAGGAGTACAAGATTATTTCCAATTTGACCTCCCGATGGACGATTAATTACCAAAAAAAACCACGTTTTTGCGCCAGTGCTAAGTATGGTTAAACCGGGAATCGAACCTGGTTATTAAATTGGCTAAGCTCAGATAAAATGGTAGAGAGATGAGGCTCGTGTACTATCAGGGGCGGGCAGCTTCTTTGGTCATCAGGCTCGTCCATCGGTTAGGAGGTCAAAGGGTAGGTTTATCACACAATAATAACACATGGGTAGTAAGGCACGAGGTATATTAATTGTCTCGAGAAATACAGGTTGACATAGATCTCCCTACTAACTCTCTCTACTAATTTGTGACGACCAGATAAAGCGTGGATTCTACATGAGTTTACGAGAATTGAACACAAGAAAAGGGGGAAGGTTGAAAGCTTACGATTCGCCTTGAGATGTGGTACATCATGTTGACCCAGGTTTCCCGCGCTTAAAAAGCAGCGGTACTGATGGTGTGGTAATATGCACTCGGGATTTTACACGAGAACGGGACTCCATTGAGTTTAGTTCGAACCGAGATAATAAACATGATTGCTAGTTTGATGGCGAAATGTATCTAGTTAAACTGGAACGAGATCGCGTCCGTTATTGCGTAATCATGCAAGCCATGCCCGCGAGGGGTTTTCGCCATCGTGAGCGACCGTGTTGCTAAGACCAAGGTCGGATTTGCACTGCCGAAGCGCGCTTAGGGCCGCCCGTGTTGACCGCGAGCAGTGTGGGTGGTCCAAGTCGATCACGTATTTCGACCATCTGGTCGCGTGTGTCGCAACTAGTGAGGGGAAATTGGGGCTAGTGTGCATCCTTTTTATAGGGTAACTTGTATTACGTAACAACGTCAAAGGGCTACATAAAAGTTAAAAATACTAATAAATTTAATATACATTGGCAGTCCCCTTGTACTTTTTGACACAAAAAATAAATTAATTAAAAATAATTAATCGCGTTTTAGAGGAATTAATTAGGTCTATGGATCGTGTATGCGATTTCTTTCAATTCTAAGAGCTTAGTTAGATCACTCCCATTCATTAATAGGTCAGTTAATTTCATCCAAAAAGTTGTGCATATTGACAGCTTATCCAACACCTTTGTGGTGACTTTTGTCTATCGACTGTCAGAAGCATATTCTGTGTGAATATGATAATGAATCATGCTAGATGACGGATCAGACCATAGATGACGGATTTTGTCAATATCGTATTGACATGGGGCTTTATTGGATGTCCGTGCTAAACCTCCAGCGTCGATATACAGTATGTCCAGGGGGGGGGGGAATTGTTAATATGGGAAAATAAATATTCTTTATGGAAAAATATTTTAATACGGGAAAAATATTGGAATTGAACTCCTAAAGTTAGTGCACTTTACCCCCGGACAACCTGTATCGGCGAATATTGAAACATTAATTTATGGTTAAAAATTAAAACATAGGTTAAGTACCATACAATGCTCCATAATTTAATCGTTTGCTTTGCATTACCTACATTACTAGGTGTTATCTGTTCTGAGGTAGGTGGCAGTTATGTACAAAAATATTTTCATGCAACGTTGTTGACAGATTAGATAATGTTACATTTAAGTTGGTTATGTTAAAGGAGGAGAATTAATTTTTATTTTAGGGGCGTTTTACATATAAATAGTAAAAATGATTTATTAATACAGTGCATATTTATTATACATAACTAAACTGTTTCAGTAAGACTAAGTGTTTCAGTTCTCTTATATAGCGCCTAAAATGTTCAACTTACTGAGTATTGATATTAAGACATAGAAAACTGATGATCTTTATGCCATTAGTGTACAGAACTGGTTATTTGCTCAAGGAGGGAAATATTTTAAAGAATGCCTTACAACTTAATAGTGTTCTTATTTTTCGAGTAAAAATTTTACCTCTGAATTAACTTTCAACAAAAACTTTATATTACGCTGATGCGATTATTTTTATTTCTATTTCTATTATCCCTGGCATTATATATTATTTTTATTTTTATCTTTATGTTTACAAGATTCACCTACTCCAATTCCTTTCCTGTATGTGATCATGTACATAATATTATATATTCAGTATTGGTTATTTATGAAGGGAAAGAACTATTTTAAAGAATACCTGACATCACGAAATAAGTTCATTTGCTTTATTATTCTTTTTTTTTCATTTCAATTCTGTTTAATTTTTTTTTTTTAAATAATTATTTAATTTATCTTTATTTTCATCGCTTTCTTATTTTCTGTTAAACCTATTTAACCTATACCTATTTTACAACTGAATGAATCATGTATTACATTTATATAATTATACACAAATTTCGACTACCATAATACGGACATGTGTCTAGTGTGGTAGTCGAAAAGCATGTAAAAAACCTGTATACAAATATATTTTTATGAATAAAGAAAAAAAAAAGAACCTTTTATATTTATTAAGTGATAAATTAAAGATATCAACTGATTCGGCGTAATTATTTACCTCCATACGTATTCTGGGCCGACTTCTAGTATTATGTAGTGGAACCCAAAAAATCAGTATGTAGAAATACTAGGTCAGTAAAAATCCTTCTGTTAGACAATTTAAGCAAATTCATTTAATTTGAAACGGTGTTTTTCAACAAAATTTTTGGAATACCCATTTTAAAACTTAGAAACCTTAAGAATTTATTTTATATTCTTTCAAAAGCTTGTACATGAATATTGTAATGTTGGTTTCAGACGGGAGAATTATATTCAAGTTGACTTCTAATAAAGGCAAAATATAATAGTTTAATACACTAAATATTCTTGAGATTTCTAGTTAAGCTTGTTATAAATCCCCACATTTGTAAACCCTTGTTAGAGATTTCCGTTATGTCGTTAAAAAATATTTTATAAACGAAGTTAAAATACTTAATAAATAAATTAAATGAAAGTGAAAATACAGGAAAGTACAGCAATGCACATATAATTAACCAGTTCTATTTCATAAAAAACAGGACAGTACGGCAATGCACGTATAATAAACCAGTTCTATTTCATAAAATACAGGACAGTACGGCAATGCACGTATAATAAACCAGTTCTATTTCATAAAATACAGGACAGTACGGCAATGAACGTATAGTAAACCAGTTCTATTTCATAAAATACAGGACAGTACGGCAATGAACGTATAATAAAGTAGTTCTATTTCATAAAATACAGGACAGTACGGCAATGCACGTATCATAAACCAGTTCTATTTCATAAAATTTTCAATTTCCTTGTGAACTTCATTCACTAACCATTCTGTGATGTTTTTGTTAAAATAATACATACAGTATGTTAAGGGGCGTATTGACTTACTTTAACGAGTGATTCCTGATATTATTTTGAGTTAAAAATATAAATTAAATCTTGGAATCCGGTGACTTTTTAAGTTTTTTTTTCAAAATCAAGTGAAAAAAACTTCCACATGTTGTCACTGGTAACGCAGCCTTGTAACCGAAGAACCACTCACCCCGATCCTAACTGTACAATACCTACTTTTTTTAAGGCGGCTTGCACCAACTATCGCAAATTTTATCTTAAATTTTATTTAACTAAACGAATTTAAGACCCTAAATACATTTACCTTAAATGCGTTTAGTTGCGTCCTGCACCGCGTAGTTGGGTGGCAATTTTAGTTAAACGTCTTTAACGCGTCGGTAAAACAGTTACGCGTGGTTACCGCTATTAACGCGTAAATAAAACAGCTACGATGTTTCATTTTACTTGAAGTGTCAAAATATTTTGTGATTGTGTGTGGTTTAATAGTGTGTTCATTTATTTTATGAAGAAAAAGTTAAAGCAAATAGACATAATGATGAAATAAGACAAAAAGAGCTTCTGTTGTTGGAATTAAAAATAAAACAATTATCCAAGTAATTTTGTTTTTTATTTCTTTTACATATTATATTGTTTTAAAAGTATTATAAGAATGCTGTAGGTATGATTAGAAGTTTACAACCTTGCAAAGTACTCCTCTATAAGGAGTGTTAGCTCCAAATTACGAGCACTTCGCTGATGTTTTTATTGGTGATAAACGGTCTACTTGTATATGTATATAAGTATAATTTATTTATAATTTCCATAATTTTATAATTTCCATAATTTTATAATTTCTTCATCATCGTGAGAAAACAAATCCCAAATTTTCATTGTGAATACAAATTAAAATAAGATAGATTTTAACCACAATCAGAAATCGAAGGGATAAACTAAAAAAAATGACATTACTGCTTTATGTCTAGTGGGCTAAACACGTTTAACTCAGTTAAATAGCCCCTTTTGGGTATTTAATTTTGACAGTTCTTTAAACGCATTTAACGAACTAAAGTTTGTGGTCCAAGACGCCAAGTCGACTTAAATCAAATAATGTGTTTAAAATGATATTTAAACCAAATTTAACTTATGGTGAAAGCCGCCCTTAATGTTTTAAGTTGAAACAAAAAAGTCACTATGGGTAATATTTGATACATTTTTAGGATTACCTCGACGTATATCGTGTGGTCTCATTATGCACGCGATGGCAATACATAACTAAGGACCTGCGGTTGAGATTAGCCTCGCTGTTTGCCGTGGATCAATAGACGATTTTTCTAATAATTATTTTCTAGTAGCATTATAACTGCCTGCATTTGATATTTTCGTTTCGTGAAATATGATTCGTTCTAAAATTTAGATAGCAAAGTTTTTTGTTTAGTTATTCTTTATTACCTATGTTTTTACCGGTGACCGGATAAATCATCAAAATGATAATTCATCACATCTTTAAAAAGTTATATAAAGTCATGGAAAGTGATGAAACAAAAACCTTATTAACTTGGTTAAGTAGGTTAGGTTAGGTTAGGTTAAAAAAAAATTTCATCCTTTTTAATGACTTTTTAAAAAGTGTGTTGAATAATCACTGTTTTGAGTTAGCATGGAACCGTTTTTACTATATTTAGGTTATTTCCTACCTAAATATTGTTATTGTGTATTTGCCTAAAAGAAGTAATTTTCTTCTATTAATTATATCAAAACAAAAATTTCCTTAAGCCTTAAATTAAAAAACCTTATTTTTTCGTTTCATATAAAACTAATAAATAAAAAAATATCTCAAACTTATAATAATAATAAATTATTCATAATTCATAATTTTTTATAAAATTACAGTCGGAACTTTTGGTTTCATAGATGCTTAGCTTATATTTAAATTTTTCTCTGTTTAACATCTCGATTTGAATTTAAAGCGTGGTGTTTTCTCTTTCTTACACTATTTAGATCACATTTTAACCACAACAGAAACGGAGACAACAATTTCTATGAGTTCATATGTGTTGTTTCCAAAAGCGCAGTTTTTTACACATAAGAAATCTACGTTTTTATCAAAATTTAAAAAAAAAATACTTCATTCATTACTATCGGCCTGATAAATTTCACATGCGTGTACGGCACGCATTATCTACAGTCAAAAATTTGAAAGTTTTTTTAAAAATTCAAATTGAACGTTGAAAAACTATTATATTAAATGGCAACTAATAGAAAATTGTCTGATACATATACTTCTACGAAAGTTTGTATCAAAATGGGTTGTCCTTAATAGCGTCCTTGATAATTATTGACTATGCTTGCGTTGTCGCAACAACACGCAACAAAGTGTTTAACTCATATAATCTCTTATTTTATTAAAAAAAATACTAACGAAAAGCCGTGAAAAATAACTCGATAATCTGAAATCTTGATTCTTGACAAATCATTTCCAATTTGAATAATAATTAAATGATTCAATATTCTTTTCGGGTATGGGTAATCGTGAACCATTCTTTTGATAACTAATACCTCTGCCACATGTCACCTCAAGTGGTTCGCTACGTTCGGTGACTTAGCAGGGGTGCCCTGATTCATGTGGTGAGGTTTGTCTAGGTCTTGGCGGCTGTGCGTTTTGCCCACCTGCTGCATGGAAGGCCGGATCGGGAGAGACTGTTTTAGGGAGACCTTTAGACCTCTCATCGCTTTGCACCTTAGGGAGAGAGATTAATTCAAACGTCCGTCACTCTTAACTCATACCATTATACCATACCATTATATTCCCATACCATTATATTCCCAGATCTTCCGATCCTTCTTCTTTTTCATTTCCTTAAAAAACACTCCACACAGCATTCCCAAAGATGACTTAGACCATAAGGGAATTTATCCATTCATATTCATCCATTCAAAACATTTTTAAGGTCAAGCGAAAATCTGTTCAAATTTTTTAAATAATATAATATTATAGATTAAGTGTAAATTACAGTCTGAAGTAGAATCAATAACAAAATTCCAGTAAGGTGGCCTTTGTGGAAAAATTATCATTTTGACGTGCAAAATTTGGGTTCGAACTTTGAATGTAGTTTTCTCTGCATACATGTAGCCGAACGGACTGAAATTTTGGATACGTACTAAGAAATACGGTCTGAAGTAGAATCAATCACAACATCTCGGATATGTGGCATTTGTGATAAAATCAGACTTTGGTTCATATTTTGAATGCCATTTTCTCAGGATCTATTGCTTCGAAGAGATTAAAATTTTCCATACGTACCAAGAATTATGGTCTGTAGTAGAAAAATCAATAAAAAATCTCAGTCATGTAGTATTTTAGGAAAAATCAACATTCTTATAGGCATGCATGAAAGGCTTGGGTTCGAGATTTTCCGGATCAAGGCGGAAAAGCCGTTTTTCAGGATCTATGGCACTGGAAGGACTTTAATTTTCAGTACATGCGTTGTTTTCATGTAAAAAATCATATTCTACATATTTAAATCCTCTCCTTAAGAAATAGATTCGCAAAGAAAGGTAAAATTAATCACTCTACTTCAGTTCGATATCTGGGTCAATTTTATATCTCAATTTGCTAATATCATAAACCAATAATGTACTTAGTTAGACTTAAAATGACCTCCTTGAGCAACACTGTTAAATAAAAGTACTGTTTCAACCGGTTATTATATTATACAATCATTCCACATTTATAACCAAAGATAATATAACACAATAATATAATAGTCTCACGATCTTTTTCTCTCGTGTTTGAAAATTGTAATATAACCAAAAGAAAATGGTTTCCATGGTAAAACAGGAAATTAATAATATCGCTGTATCGTTAAATAAATTGTACTAACAGTCATATAGTTGACATTTAGTTGCATTATTATTCAGCAAATCTTTATATCACAATCAATATTAAATACAGACATTTATAATTAAACAAACATATTTACGGAGAAAGGGAAAATTGACCACTGTGTTTCTGCTCAACATGCGGGTAAATCTAACATATCAATTTACTAAGATAACAAACGTGGGCCAGGAATATATATAATATACAAGTATGTAGAGTGTTCGGTGTGCATTGATGAACCGAATTGATTCACGTACAGGACAATTTGCCTGCATAGACCAGGCTGAATGCCTTTGAGCGTTATCGGATAGACTCAGCCTGTGATTGCGGAATGTTCAGTACTAAGTAAGACCTATTCACTGGGCCGGCTCTGAGTTGGCACAATGAGTAACTCCAGTAAAAAATATATTCATATAGGTCAATAAACAATGATTCTTAATATTCAAGTTTTATTATATATTATTATAAAGCGTCATTTAAAAACTAATTAAAAACCATCTCATTAAAACACACTGTTTGGTTGGTACGACTACTGATTACTGACTACTCTGCTGATTCTGACACGTTATGAAATCACAACAGTCTACGTGAGTAATATATCTATGGTATATGATAAAAACACCTAATACAGAGCTCTTGAGGTTTTCACTAGTGGTAAGCGCCGTTTGGTTCAGGGCCGGCCCTGCCTACTCGTGTGGCTATTGGAGAGATAGACACAGGGGCATAAGCACGGAAACGCGATTCGGTTGTATGGGTAATTATTTTACGCATTAAAAAATTTATTTGCCTAACCCGACCTAACCTAACCTAATCTAACGTAACCTAATCGAACCGAAATCATAATGCGCATTATGATTGTGATAAACAAGTGAATGAACACTCGCTATGCAGAGAGAAACAAAGTAGAATTTCCGGTCCTTAACGAAAAAGTCGTTAGTTTTAAGGTTGAGGACAATTATTAATCCTTACATTGCAAATTCGATGCATAGAACTTATAATAGCTACATCAAAACGCTTGCACTCACGTAAACATTGTAATGCCCTTGACGTGACATTCTAGTACAAGACATGACCGCTCCGGATTAATCGCGCCACCAGGCATCGGCCATAATCACATAAACCGCCCGCTGCAGCGACCCGCCTAATTCATTTAATACCACCCCTAAACTAACTTGCCCCCTCCGGACGTGTTACGTCATTTATTAATTCGGCCTAATCCGATCACAGCGCGCTAAAAATCACGATATTTTTAATGACGAAAAAAATATTCTTTATAATATGACACTCTACTTTGTGACATTATCCAGTAGCATGGGACTACAGTAGAGAAGTACTTGTAGAATATATTACTCTCTACGTAGGTTGAGTTTTTCAGACAGACATTGCCAAAGCTAAATTGGTTCTGCATCTAGGAATAATTAATAATCTGTGTCAACCAGGTCTAGTTAATCATCAAGAACATTATTTATCACTTAAAAGCAATGATGTTACAATATACATAGACGCGCTGAAGAAATCTCAAAGTTGCAAGAAAAGTGTACGTCAATTGTAGTGTTTTCGCTTTCATAGTTTTAGTACTAAGCTGTCACGCGTAGCGTAAGGTCGTGTGCTATCTCTAAATAAATTGCCTTAAAAAGTGCCAAAATGCCTTCGTGTGTGATGAGAAAGTGTTGTAATTACCCGGCAAACACTAGCAAAGAAATAATATTTCTTTTGCAAATACACGCAAAGTACTTATTTTATTTTTTCATAGAGAAAATGTATTTCCCACTAAAGCAGATATCTGGGCGCACAAAAACCAAATTACGAAGTCAGTCAACTAAACCTCACTGTTTAAAATAATAAATACTCTGTTTATTGATGTGCCTGCGGTAAAACAACATACGTATCAGTAGTTACTACAAAAAAATTAACGCAGGTTACCTATCTAGAAGAGTATATGCTTATGGTAATTTTGTGATATGAAAAAAAATTGGAAAAAGATTTTTTTTATTGAAACATATAAACAAGATTTACAATTTTATAACAATATAAACACAAATATTTCAATCACTCTCCTAATAAAGCAGCTGCTTGTGTTTAGGAGAGGACGACAAAAATATTTTAACATTTGTTTAAATTAAACAAAAAATATTAGTAATAAAACAAAAAATAACAATAAAAGTAATAAAAATATAGGTTAGTTAATAAATGATTCAAAGAATTTAAAAGGCAAAAACATATTTCTAAACAATAAGTAAAGTTATGAGGTGGTACAAGAGTATTTTAATTTAATTTTTTTTAAATATTTTTCGAAGTTTTCTTCCGATCGTATATCAAGGGGTAATTTATTAAATAATTTTACACCCTTGAATATATAGTGATGCTGTGCTGTTGTGGTTCGTGCTAGTGGCACGGTTAGTCCTCCAACAGATATTATTCTTTTGCTTATATTCAATTGTGGTAAATTATTTTTACTAAAGAAATCTTTATGTATTTGTAGGAGTGCAATTTTGTCATAAATTTTTGTAAGTGGGGGAACCGGGAAATCTTGAAAAACATTTATAGTTGGGTAGTAATATGGCTTTTTTAAGATGATTTTTATTAATATTTTTTGGATAGTTTCCAGTGGGAGTAGGGATGATTTATATGCACCCCCCCAAGCCACGATTCCATATTGTAGGACAGAGTGCGCCAGTGCATAATAAATATCTTTTAGTATTTTTAATGATACAGTATTTCTTAGTCTAAAAAATATATAGATCAGTTTTCTCATTCTGTCTACGGTGGAATTTATTTGACTTTTCCATTTGATGTTATTATCAATAATTATTCCAAGATATTTTATTTCTTTTTTACTACTAATGTTTATACAGTTTAAGTTACAGGGTGCGATTCTAAGGAGGCAATTTCTTTCGTGAATTTTTATGTTTAGATTTACATTTGAGATATTCCCTGTTAGGCTATAAGGTATTAAATGGGTTTTTTTGACATTTAGTGTCAATAAGTTTTCGTCAAACCATAGTTTAACGATATTTATGGCATTATTAGCTGATACTTCGACCTCATTCCAAGAATTTCCTTCAATAGTTATCACTGTGTCATCTGCGTAAGATATAATGTTTCCAATGATTGGGAGTTCAAAAAGTTCATTTACATATAGTATAAATAGTAAAGGTCCCAAAACAGTTCCTTGTGGAATTCCAAAATCTATATTTTCTATTTCACTTAATTCGTTGTTTACTTTAACCTGTTGAGTTCTTTGATAGAGATAACTTTTTAACCATGTTTTAGCTTTGCCAGTAATTCCTATATTATTTAGTTTATTAATTAATTTTGAATGTGAGACACTATCAAAAGCTTTACGGAGGTCAATGAATATACTTAGGCACTTTTTGCCTCTATCTAATGTTTTGTAAATAAGCTTAGTTAATTCTGCAATTGCGTCTTGTGTGCTAAGTTTATTTCTGAAACCGTATTGACTAGGATTAATACATTTTTGGTTATCTGTATAATCAGTAATTTGTTTTTTTATTGCTTTTTCGTATATTTTTGCAATGTTGGATAATAAGGATATTGGGCGGTAATTGTTTACTTCTTTTGAATCTCCGGATTTATATACTGGGATTATAATGGCTTTTTTGTAGTTAGACGGGAATATTCCGTATTTAGTACTTACATTAATTATATGCGTAATCGGTTTGGTTAGAAAATTGCAGTATTTTTTCAAGATTTCTGTAGTTATACCGTCGTATCCTGGCGCGCTACCATTTTTAAGTGATTGTATTATGTTTTCAATATTTTTTTCTGTAGTCGGTTTAAAAATTGAAAGATTGCTATTTGTTATTTTATCTTTATGTGTGTCATCAGGTTGATAATTTTGGTCAATTTTATATGCAAGTTTTTGACCGACGGTAGCGAAAAATTTGTTGAAAATATTTGCGCACATTTTTGGTTCACGGATAACATTTATTTTAGTTCCATTATTGTTTATGACATTTATTGTAGACTTATTTTTATTCATTATTTCATTTATAGTGTTCCATGTTTTTTTAGGGTTTTCCTTTGTGAGGATTATTTTCTCCCTGTAATATTTTTCTTTTGTGTCTTTGATAATTTTAATGAGTTTGTTCCGGAATATTTTGTAATCGTTTTTTACTTGGCTATTGGTAGAGTTTTTTTTGTATCTATGAAAAGTTTTTCTTTTTTTCGGATAGATATGAGTAATCCTTGCGTAATCCATGGTTTGATTTTCCTTAATTTAGAACTAGATTGATTATTTATAAAGGTTGTACAGTCTGCGATATGAGCATTTAAAGTTTCTTCAAAGAAGTTTGCGCACATGTCTGGGTTTTGGCAATTTAGTATTGAGGACCAAGATTCGTTACTTAATTTATTATTTAATTTTACATTGTTCAATTTGGAAATTATGTTAATATTTTTTCTAGAGTCATTTAATCCTAAGTTTTCATTTAAATCATAAATAAAAATATTTGTATGGTGATCTGTTATATCATTTTTCCATATAATAGATTTAATTTTTTCTGTGTGTTTAATATTGCTCCATATGTGGTCCAGGCATGATGGCGATTGGTTTGCAAATTCTCTTGTGTAATTATTTACACATGATATAAAGTTCATTTCACTCATAGCATTTGTATATAGATAGAATGATAGAGTAAGAATCTTTTTTTTGAACAGCGTTAGGAACTCACGAAATCTTTAAAAAGCTCGTCCTCTTTCAATGTTGAACAAGGATGGTAAAATGGATGTAGTATTATTTGAATTGTTTAACGGTGCTTAATGCATTGTATATTTTAGAAGCGATGAATGTGGTTCTAGTTTTAGGGACCACGAATCCCAGGTTTGATGAAAAGCGAGTTCTTTTTGTAGGTAGCATACTCTAGTATTAGTAAATAAACAAGCATAGTTGGTCGTCAATGATTAATCCCAAATATTTAACGTCCTTTGATGGTTTCAGGGTAGAACATGTACAATGGATATTAGGTAAGGCTTCGGGAGTGTTTCGATTGAGTGAACACGAGTGCATTACTGGTTTAGGGCAGTTGTTGGAAGCATTATGTTTGCGGATGGAAAATGTCATGTATTGTGTTTTGTCGATATTGATCGAGGAAGAGTAGTAATTAATTATTTCGGAGTTTACGGAAAGGGATATTGAAGTGGATGAGCTGAAACAAAAAAGGTGAGAAACTGTTGATAATTTTGAATATTTATGTAAGTCAGATATTTTCTACGTTTTTCTGAAAAATACAGTTTAAATATTTGTTTAATATCATTACATGAGTACTCTCCTCTTTCAAGTCCTAATCTGAAAGCAATTCCTCGCAAGAAGCGATGTTGTACAGATTCGATGTGATGAATGTGGACAGCATAGAGAGAACATAGACCATTGTCAGTAAAGTATCTAGACTTCATTTTGTTGCTAAGGCTGTGAATACAAAGCATTCCAGAAAGGAATGTTGATGAATACAAGGATATATGGGAGGGGCAGGGAAGAGAGAGATCAAGGCTCAGAAGTACAAAGCTATTTGGTTTGGAAACTAAACATGACTAAAAAAGGGTTTTGACCTGACTTAGATGATTGTGAGGATATCGAACGCTCATATTTTTGTACTTAGCCAAATTTAAATTTAGCGATCTCTGATCGTTCATACCATAACATTTCAAATATTCATGATAGAAACAACTGACTATAACAAAAGTTTGGAAAAATTCAATTCCAAATTTAAAAAAAGGCAATGTGTAGAAGGAGCGTTCTTTTCGAAAACACGTTTTAAATAAGTTTTTTTTTTTTATAAAGTTTTTTGAAAATGCATACTCTTTCTGTAATATGTTAACGTATAAATTATTTAATGAAATAATCCCGATGAAGAAAACATCGTTCTCGAACATGTTGATTTTTTTAAAAATAAAGATTATCATGGTAAAAACAAAGTGTTTTTTAATTATTTCATAAATAAAATGGTGCAACAAAGTGAATTTGCAAAATTTGAAAAAGTACAATTTATTTATTTAGCCTTAATAAAAACACTAAAATGCCTCTTCACAGGTTTTCCCATAACAAAAAGAAATTTCACGGAATCAGTATAAAACAAAAGTAAAGAAGAATAGCAACTATTAGAAGTAAGATGAAATACAAAAGCATCCCCAAAATCGGAGGAACCTAGTGATGCCTAGGGAAAAAAGTAAGGGGGATGATTTGTTTTTGAATTTCTTTTTAAACTTCTCTGAGATAAGAAGACAAACAAAAAGTTTTCATATTTTAATAAAATTTTTCACTTTTTTCATAGCTGGACTGAAATCTATTCAGTTCACACCTCTAGTGGACATTTGCGAACCATCGGCATGACAGAAAGTTAATCTTCGTTCGGCGGTAGTCCAATAATTCGACTACTTCACTGGGGAGGCTTTCGATATCAATATCAATTAAGCAGAAGATTCCGGATAGAAAATCAAAAACTAAAAATAAATCCGAAAAACCCATGAAAAATGATAAAAAGCAGGGAGGAAAAATTGGATAAAAGTCCGGTTATTGAATTTTTGCAAAATTTTGATATTGGAGGATAAAGAATTCCAGCTTCTTAAAAAAGCTAGAACTCTTCCATTAGGAAAAAGGCAATAAGTACATTTATTTAGGGCCAGTTCTTTCACAGAATTTGAATAATTCTATGAACGTTCTATTCGAGTCCCGTTATTACAGTTCTGTGAAGCAACTGACCCAAATTGAGAAATTCATGAATGTTGCTAATTTATTAAGAATCTATTTAAATTATTCGTAAACCGGTTAAAAATGAATTTGCAGGCCGTTAACGAATAAATTGATGGGATTCCCAATAAAATTTAAACGATGTCGGAACAGTGTTCATTAAAATCATAACATTTTCACATTTCGTCATCATATATTATTAAGACAAAGGCAGGTGCATGAGCAAATTTTTTCCGATATTATTACGAATTTGCTCAAAGTTTTTAACCGGATTACCAGAGATATTAATAAATCAGCAATACTAATTTTTCTCCGTGTATATGGAATTTTCACAAAGATTGAATTATGACTTTAAAATTTTTTGAATTGTTCACATTCTTGTTGTTTGTTTTTGGGGTGTTATGCCGTGTTGCGCTAACTCCTTCTTTAGCCGACGTTTCGGACAGCGTTGCAGTGTCCATCATCAGGGCAGATCTTGTCACATCTTCGGATCTACCGGATCTGCCCTGATGATGGACACTGCAACGCTGTCCGAAACGTCGGCTAAAGAAGGAGTTAGCGCAACACGGCATAACACCCCAAAAACAAACAACAAAAATGCTTTTGGCCGTGAGAATCTAAAAACTTACCTGTTCACATTCTGTCAAATATTCCTTAAAAATTTCACGAGAATTTTTTTTTCTTAACTTATACATTTTAAACTATCACTATTTATAACTAACAAATAAAGAAAGAGGAAAAAGCTTTAAAGCTCTGTTTCCAATTGATATGGCGATATTTTCATCAAAAGCAAGCAACTTCAAACAAAGGAATACGCCTGTGCTGTAGACATAAACTAGGCGTTTGATCGTGTTTGCAGCAAACAACTTTGGGAAAATCCGATGAAAAACGCGACATAGGAAAATAAAATAGCTATTCTATCGATTTGGAATGTTCAGTAAGAAATTAGTATTGAACGGTCTAGTCAATTTTTGCAAAATTTAAAAAAGAGCTATAAGGGATGGAGAACTGGTGTCACTGTTGTAATAAGTATGCACATTTACCTCACCTATTTAATAACTATGTACATTTAGGTTTATAATCTCGTCAAAGAAGAAAAATAAGTGTATCGTCTGAAGCAGCAACAATCCTAGAATGGTGAGCAAAAAGATAAATGTATGTTGAGATTTCAACGCAATGTCTATCATGTGCTATGGAGCATTTAAAAGATACTACCTTTATATTTCGCCTCCGTGGTCGAGGGATAAGTGAATAATATTATTCACCTGGAGCCAGGATGCGGCTAATGGCCTCCGCCAACACGTTGGTGACCGCAGCCTACCAGCACCAAGCGCCACTCCTGAGTGAGCGCTGGTCCCAAGCTCACTCAAGACCACGCCCCGCATAGTTGTTAATTACTTTGTTGTTAATTTATTCTTCGTCATATATTTTTAAATTTTTCACATACCTACTATACTGTATAGTATGGGATTGCACTACCCTCCCAACATCCTGGAATAAAAATTATTATTATTATTATTTTTTTTTTTATTTGTGATGGTCCGCTTAGACGATTGAAAGAGGTTGTAATCAGTGGCGGCTCGTGAATTTTGGGTGTACTAGAGTGGTAATATTATTAAAAATGGCATTTCTGATGTTGTTGCAGTTGAAAAAGATTTTTTTTTTTTTTTAAATTCGATTTTTTGTGTGAAGATTTTCAGGAAATTTCAGTTTGGCACTCTAGAAATCCAATAGTCACGAGCTGCCACTGGTTGTAATAGTCAGCTTTTAATAGGATATCACAGTGCTAATTGAGGAGTCAGTGTAGTCGTAGCGATGACTTCGGGCCGATGCTCGACGCTGTTGGGGGACGTGTTCGAGTGAGATGCTGTGTGGAGGGTCTTTTTGTAGAGAGGAAGGAGTGAACATGTGTCTCGAAGAGTCCCATGTTGTAGGAGGGAGGAAACACAGAGGCCGGCAGTTCGTTCCACAGCCGAGCTGTTGAACTTAAGAACGAATCGTAGAAGCGACAAGTTCTCATGTGACAAATGTCAACCATGTACAAATGTTGGGCGCGCGTTTGGCGTGTATCCCGACTACGCACCGGTGCCGAAGGGATCAATGACGCTAGTTCCTCAGAGCATCTTCCATTGTAATACCGATAGAACAAGGACAGCATACCTACCTGACGCCTGTGCTCTAAAGATTGCAGTCCGTTTGTTAAGATTTGGGAATCTATCAAACGGACCGCCCGTTTCTGCACAGAGTCAAGGGTTTTTTTCAGGTATTTAGGGGCTCCGGACCAGAGATGGCTGCCAAATTCGACAGTAGGGCGCACTTGCGATTTGTACAGGGTCAGCAGTTGTGTATTATTAAAGTATCTGGGGGCCCTTTACAGTACGCCCAGCTTCTGAGAGGCCAGCTTTACTCTGGCTTCGATGGTTGAGTGGTAGAGGCGATGAAGTCGGTAACTAGGTTAAGTTAAGGTAAGGTTGCTTCAAGTTGATGAACCTTAAAGGTTCATCTCGGAGTTTCACTGGCTCCGGACGTTTGGGAGCAATTGGGTCTTTTGTGCGGTTTCACACAAAAAAGGAGTTGGCATGATAGTGGTTTCTACTGTGAGCTATAAAAATCAATATTATGGTACCTACGTGCGGTGATAATAAAGTTTGAAAAACAATGGTCATTGAGACGGTGAAATAATTTTATAATTTCTTATCCACTCGAGTGGTTTTCGGCGTATTAGAGTTTGAGTTTGCCTTGAGTGATCACACGCCATAATATGCCATTTTGACACGCAGAATTACGATTTTTTAATATTTTTTTAATATAAATTCTAAAAATATAGGATAAACGGTAAAACGTAGGTGAATTCATAGGCTATAATCAGTTATAACATATAATATATATGTCTCCGTATTAAAATTAAAATTTAAGTTTTTTTAAATAAGGGCAAGAATTTCCAACTCGAACGCCAATCACTCAACTCATATTTCAGTTATTGACAAGAGCACTCGAGTGGTTCAATAACCACTCGAGAATAAATAAAAATAATATTCAATAAAAACAAAAAATTGTAACGCAAAATATTTTTAGTTTTTAATTAAGAAGATATGTATTTAAGTCCAAAAAAGTCCCTGCCTACATATCTTATGCCTTCAGAGGACAATCTGTTTTTTTTATTTATTATATAAGAGATTAGAAACATTTTTTTGTCGCGTCGTCTACACCGGTATGTATGTATAGTACACCTACCGAAGAGAGTTCACATTTGGTTGATGGCGAATAGAATTAACAATTTGTGTATATAAAAAAAGATAACGTAGGTACCTCGTAGGTGATTCTCAAGAAACAAGGTTTATTAAGAGTTTACGAACAAAGTTATGTGGCTTTCTAGTGAACTGAACCATGGCGCCTTGAGGCCTCATCGATCTGATTCAAACTCCGATAGACTTTATAGAAATTTACATCCTTCTTAAGTTATAGAAATTTACGTTATGTGCGCAAATCTCAATGCTCAAATAAATAAAATAAAACAAACGATATTTTGAACGTAAATTCAAACACTCGAATCCCTAAAGAGACTATTTTCTCCAATATGGATAAATGGATATTGCTTTCAAAAAGAGTGATTATCCACAAGAAAAATTTGATCCCAAAAGAAAACACTGTAAATACTATTTTTTTTTTGTATTAGGCAATTCACCCTAAAAAGAGTGCTATGTGCCGTTAAAGTTAGGGGAGATGGTTATAATTTTATGGGAAATCTATACGGAAATAGGAAATCTCAAATATTGAAGTCATTCAAGTCTATGAACTTGTATAGAACTGAGAAAATGCGAGAATTGTTAAGAGAAAGTAAATAAGGAATACTAAGGGGAGATTGGTGGGTGATTTTTATAAGTAAACGATAAATGCCTTTGAAAGATGAATGATTTTTACAATTAAAGAAAACATGATCAAGAGTCTCATTTTCCATGCCGCACTGGCAGAGTGGACTATCTAGGACCCGGATTTTAAACAAATGGGATGCAATGGAGCAATGACCAATTCTCATTCTCGAGATACAGGAAATAAATCTTTTGGATTTTTTCTTGCCGTGGAACCAAGGTTTACTTGGTATATGATTTTGTATTCCAGCATAAAAAGCACCAGTTCGGGTTTTCGTATTAGACCAATTTTCTTCCCAGGAGCGAATCATATTAGATTTAAGAATTGGGATGACGTCAGAGATAGGAATTCTAAAATCTAAAGGATTAGAGCCAGAAATTGTTCCAAGTTTAGCTAGAGAATCGGCTTTCTCGTTACCCTCAATTCCCAAATGGCCAGGGACCCAAACCAATATTGTCTCGAAATTTAATTCATTTAAAGATTTAAGGGTGTTTCTGATATTATAAATAATATAGTCTTCTGGTTTATGGATATTTGAGGAAATTTTCAATACTGCACTTAGTGAGTCAGTGCACAGTAAGGCTCGTCGAATATTGAAAAGCTGGATTTGGCTCAAAGCTTGTTCAATTGCGAAGCATTCTGCAGTAAATATAGAAATTTCTTTAGGCAATTTATAATACAAATCTAAATCGAATTCGGGAATGTGTACCGCAGCTCCACAATCTTTGTTATCAGACTTAGAACCATCTGTGTAAATGAGTGAAAATTCTGGAAACTTAGAAGATGTAATGTTTTTAAATTTTTCCTCAACATTTTGATTAGATGAGGTTAAAATATCAGTTCGGAAGTCTGAAGTTATAACATTGGGGATATAATTGATAGAATCAAATGGGATAGTGAAAACAGGAAGGATATGATCTTTTTGTAGATTTTGGAGGGAAGAGGACAGAGATTTGAATGAAAGAAAACTTTTTAGAAGGAGAGGAAGTTGATTTTTATCTGTCGATCTTTTTTCGTTATTTAAGTTATTGAACAAATAATCAAGGCTTTGTTCTAAAGGGTGACGCGATACAGAAAAAGATTTAAAAATATATTTATCAGCCAGGAATTGTCTCCTCAAAATTAAGGGGGGATCAACACATTCTACCTGGAGAGAATTAATTGGAGAAGATTTCATCGCTCCAATAATTATTCTGAGCGCTTTCGACTGAATTCTTTCAAGTTTTTTGTCCAAATATTTAGGAAGAGGATCGAAAAGAAATGTTCCATAATCCAAATGGCTTCGCACTAGAGCACCATACATTAACTTAAGAGTAGTAGGATGAGATCCCCACCACACTCTGGAAACAGCTCGCATAATATTTAGCCCCTTTTCACACTTAGCCGAAATGTTCTGAATATGCGGGAGCCAGGAAAGTTTATGATCCAAAAGTAGTCCAAGAAATTTAATTTGCTTAACGATTTGAAGAGGGACATTATCAAAGCAGACAGAAAAGGGGGGTATTTTTCTTTTGCGCGTAAAAGCCACTCCTTTGGTTTTAGACGTAGCTAAATTCATCCCATTTGTCAACAACCAAACTTTAATATTATGTAAAGCCAAATTCAATTCCTTCGCAGCGCGCGATAGATTTTTGTGTGATAAATATATAAGGAAATCATCAGCAAAATAAAGTCGCTTGATAGATGAAGGAATTACATTGTCTAAATCACTTATATATATATTAAATAATAATGGACTGATTACGGACCCCTGAGGTAACCCCTTCCATAGTTTGCGATTTATCGTTTTTGAGGAAAAGTGGATAATAATGGATCTGTCTGTTAGTAAATTAATAATAAATTGAACTAGTTTTAAGGGAATTTTTCTTTCAAAATGTTAATTAATACATCGTCGTAAGCTGACGAAAGATCAAGAAATGTGGCCAGAGTGCAAGAATTAAGGGACTGAGATATACGGATGTCTGTTGTTAATACACCTAAATTATCCATGGTTGATTTCTTTTTCCGGAAGCCATATTGATTAGGAGAGATAATTCTGTTATTTTCAACAAACCATTCCAATCTGTTCTTTATCAAGTGTTCTGCTACTTTCATTAAACACGACGAAAGAGCAATAGGACGATAGGATGAGATTTCAGATGGATTTTTGCCAGGTTTTAAAATCGGAAGAATTTTTTGAACTTTCCAGACTTCAGGAATAAATCCCGTTTCGAACATGTAATTAATTAGGGATAAAAAATATTCAACCGAAATGTCTGAGAATGCTTTAATGAAACTATATAAGATTCCATCAGGGCCAGGAGAAGAGTCTGGAAGGGAATTGATTACTCGATTTAATTCACTTACTGAGAAGAGAGAGTCCAGCCAGCTAGAGTGAGATGGATAAGAAATAAAGGAAGGCATTTCCTCACATCTGGCAACTGACGGAGGAGCTATCTTATCAGCAAAACCTATAATAATTTCTTCTGGAATATGTTTGGAACGCTGGGGAGTATATGACAAACCGAATTTTTTTAAATTGGACCATACGGATGACTGGGGAGATTCAGGAGACAAGCGTTCACAGAATTTTCGCCATCCAGACCGCTTTTTGTTTTTCAAAACGCGTTTCGCTTCTGCCTGGGCGCGTTTCACAGAAAGGTAATTTTCGAAAGACATACATTTACGGAAAATGGAAATTGCTTCTCTTCTGGATTTAACGACACTAGTGCATTCTTCATCCCACCATGGGGTGGAATGTTTTATCTTAATGTTTACAATACGTTTTTTAAGTGTTTTTTCTGCAGCTTTTATTATCATGTTAGGAAATAATTCACATTGTAAACTAGTGTTGACAAGGGAAGACTTAGATGCTTGAACAATGGAGTCTAATTCTGAAGAAAAATTTCTCCAATTCGCGTCTTTCGTTTTAAATTTAAAACTATTGTTTATCGAAAAGGAATGCGTGGAAGATAGATGATGGAAGGTAATTATTATAGGAAAATGGTCACTGGAAAGTGGATCTTTAAGAATTTTCCAAGAACATATGGGAATCACCGAAGATGAGCAAAGAGATAAATCGACTGCACTTTTCCGATGTTGAGGGGCAGTGAAACGAGTTGGAGATCCATCATTTAGAATACATAAATTATAGGTATCCATAAATTCTAATAGATTATGGCCAGAACGGTTTGTTAACTCACTGCCCTAAGAAGGAGAATGAGCATTGAAGTCCCCAAATATCATATACGGGGGACGAATCTGGGATATAAATGTTGACCATTCGTTTTCAACAAAAATTGTAGAGGGAGGGATATATATTGATAGTAATGTAATATCAGATACAACAGCTGCTACTATCTGAAAATTACTGGGGAGAGTGTTGAAAATAATTTGTTTAAAAGGGATAGAATTATGTATAATAAGAGCAGTGCCACCTTTGCCATCCAGTCTATCATGTCTTAGACAATGATATCCAGGAATCTTAAATTGGTATGAGGGTTTTAACCACGTTTCGGAGATGGCAGCAACTGAAATATTATGTTCATCAAGTAACTGTACAAGATCAATTTTGTTGGCGAATAGACTTCTACTATTCCATTGAAGTATTTTGCTCAGTTGCGGATACATCGGGAAGGCTAGAGAGTAAAGATTTCATATAATCGGCAGCGTTGGACGGTACTTTATTGTTATTTGAAAGGATCGTAATTAATAAGGTAATTAAAGTTTGAATAAAAGAAGAATTTTCAATCATGACTTTAGGTAAGATATCGGAAGTGGAACAGTTTTTAAGGCAGTCCCATTGGGAGCCTGGGATTTATTATTCCCATTCGGGTTAAGTAAAAGATCATTATGTAGTTTTTTATCGAAAGAAGGAATAAATTTTGGATTAGATTTTATCGGTTTGAAAATTGTTTCTTTGTGGGAAGATGATAGAGGGGATTTAGGGGAAGAAAAATGAAAGATAGAAGCGTTAGACGTTATCTCTGCAAAAGATTTTTTCGTAGGAGAGAATAATTTAGAAGCCTGAAAGTAGGAAATGTTGTCTGCAGCCATTGACTGTTTGATATTTCTCTGTCTAGATAACTCTGGACAGGCCACACTAACAGCAGTATGGTTGCCCTTACAATTAATACAAATAGGGTTATTCGTTGTATTTTGACACTGTTCAAAGAGATGATCCTCTCCGCAATGGAAACAACGAGGAGGGGAACGACAAATAGGTTTTGAATGGCCAAAACGGCAACAGTTGAAACATTGGATCGTCGGGAATCTGTATACTTCAACGGGAAGAGCGTTATAATAAATAAATACACGGGATGGTAATGTTTGACCTTCAAAAGTGATAACAACGGATTGGGAAGGTTTTCATATAGTGGTGCCGGTGGAAGTATCCTTGAAATTCAAACGACGTGCTTTTAAAACTTTTGGAGTTAATTGAGAGTCATTAAGAGCGTCTACTATTTCTGTTTCTGATAGATCGGTTGGGATACCTCTTACTCTGCCCATTCTGGTTAAATTGAAAGTAGGTATGAAAGATTTAAATTTATTATTTGAAAGAGAACCTATTTTTTTAAGAAAATCATTAGCTAATGTGGCGGATTTAAATTCTATGGATAGTTTGTATCGACCTTCTGGTTTTATTGATCCATTTATAATACCGAGGTTATTGAGTTTTGAGCTAAAAATAAATTTACCGAAATCCAGGGGATGAATTATTTTCCCCTGTTCAGTCCTTTGGACATTAACAATAAATGGAGCTGAAGATGAAATAGAATACATAAGCTCAATGGCTTTTGTTTCTGTAGGAATGGTATCATTATAACTTCCATGAGAGATTGGGGATTCGTTTGTTTGTGAAAGAGATTTAATTTTAGGAGGTACATTAAGGCAAAGCGGAGGTCATCGTTTTCGGGAAGGAATGGTTACAGAAGCTTGGGAATCATCAGAATCGTAGACGTCTGCAATATTAGAAATGGACTCAGGGTCAGGAGGTCGATTTTCATCCTCCTCCATTTCAACAAATTAAAAAAAAAAATGAAACAATAAATACTATTTAAGAAATAATAAATGATAGAAATAATACACGCAACTGCGTCGCAAACCAATAATAGAAACAAAAATAATGAATACGAAAATGTAACAATAAATAAATCTTATCTGTACGCCGCGCCGCCGTCAGTCAGCCGTCAAACACAGAGCACTGGAAGTAAACACGACTGCACACTACCGAGGTTCGGTGACTACTCGTAAATACTATTTAATATAGAGTGTCTGAGGGTGAAGTGCGGTAATTTGGGGGGAGGGGGAGTAATTCTACATGATTTTGGAAGCAAAAAACCAAAATTACTTTTTCATAAATTCTGATGTTTTAAGGTAGTTTTAGGTAAAAAAAAATTTTTTTGTTCGGGAAAATAAATCTTCTACGGCATTTTTTTTTTTGTGGGACATAACATTGGAATTTAGAAAAAGTTTATCTTATTTACTTCTACCATCATGTAGAATCATCTTCCGAAGTTAGCGCACTTTACCCCCGGCGGATACCCTGTATTAATTGTACGGTAATAAAAAAATATGAAAAATGGTAGATCAGGATTTAGACTAAAATGAGCTTGCGACACGGTATTATCAAAATCAAAGGAGGTCGACCAAATTCCGGGAAACTTAAAACAACCAACAACTTTCTGAACACTAACGATAACAATTTCAATTACTATGAATTCATTCTACTCGTTATTGTGCGTGATGGGAGTGACTCGAGTAGCATCTGATGTTACCGACCTGATGGGAAGACTGCCTTTAGAAATCAGGTCAATAATCTTCAGGAAACTGGACGATAAATCCTTGCTCTTTGCATCAAAAGTCGACTCCATGTGGTCATCAGCCATCAAAAGCGACCGGGTTTTAAGGAACAAACTTCGCAATTATATGCGCAAGTCTAGAACATGCGACCCCCTTAACCTTCAAAGATTCAATAAGCAAACTGATCTGGTTGTAAAAACGACCAAATCGGCAAGTTTTGGTTTCACAACTGTAAACTCTTTTGGGCTCGGGAATGCCAGGCCTCTAAAGCGCGCGCGGTTCGACGACTGCTTTGCCATTGTTCAAAAGCGGAAATTTATACGAGTTTAAACTATTGCTTGATGTAATAATGTCTTTCCTTGTTTTATAATAACTATGTACCAATTAAAAAAACTATAACAAAAAAAATGTTTTTCTTATTTGCCAATGTTGAGTTGAATATAATCTCAGTATCGCCCTGGTGCCCACCATTCATAAATGTTGCTTGAAATAGTTTTATCCGTTTTGATGACAAAATCAGAATAGCCAGGTAAGTAAGTAACCCTACCTTTCCTTTCTCCAACACCTTCCTCGTGGTGAAAACCCAAATTCTAACTCCCACACATTTGGATACTCTTGGAGTATTTACAACTGGTAAGTAACTAACAGGTATGGAATAATTTTAGTTAAGTTAGTCTAGCTAGGTCCTCCACCATTGCATATGCAACATCTTCCGCTTATAATGATTGTAGTAGGAGTTTAAAAAAATATTTTCATTAACATTTTCAGCTTATTCGTAGTCATTGAATGTTTGTATTTCTTTTTAATGTAGAGGAGGAGTAAGGTAGTTAATGGAAAACTGAGAGCGCGAGTGGGTTTTTAATAAATAACATTGCTTATTTAGGATTATGAGTGAATATAAAAAAACATGATTAATAAATCGGAGCTGGACTTCGTAATTACTTGATTAAGGATGTCACATTTTAAAATTAAATTAAGAAATTCATTTTAAAATTACGTGGCTGAAAAAAAATTCAAATTAAATACGGTATCTCCAGTTTTGTCAACGCCTTCTTCCACAAGTTCCCAGCCACGATCAGAGTATAAGAGTATATCCAAAAATCCCACGGCACACAGTTAGTTCTTTACGGTGATATTAACGGCAAATTGAAGATCCGAGTGGCAGTTGCGTCGACGTAAAATACGGCCCGTGAAATAAAGGTTTATTGAAAAACTGGGATTTCCCGTGACTCATCGGGAAAGTTCGATCCATTGTGGGAAAATTCCGGTCAGACTTCGGTCATCAGGCCATATTGAAAAAGTTCGGACAAAACTTGACGGCTTTTGGAAAATTTAGTTACTTGGCGAAAAAAATACTTATTAAGTAATTTCCACCAAATTTCTTCAAACTTTTTGTTAAAATATTTTTATCGATAAAATGAAGAAAACTTGTTTTGATGAGTTATTAGAATAAAGACATTTCAAAATTGAAAATTTATTCCAGATTGCCTTTCCTCTTTATAAGGCATTACAAAAATACTTAAAAAGTATTTATAAATCAAAATTAGCAGTAAAATATAATTAATAAATTGTTTAATAATGCATTCTAGTATTTCCATCCAAAAACGTTATGAACATTTCACACAAAAATTATGGAAAATAAACATAAGCTCCATCAAGGTGATTTTATTATTAAAACGGCGGTATAATGTAATTATTTAAAGTTTAAATTGAGACTGAAGAAACTTGAAAGAACGCACGAAAACACCAAAGAGTGGATTCAAATGGGTTAAACTATGTCCAGTGAGTAGATCTGACTTGCCAAGTACCTACTCGGACCATCCCCTTTCCTTTTCATACTTCCTTTAGACTAAAATTGAAATCCCCAAAAGTGAAAACTGGCAAAATGGTAGTATTTTAAACTAAAATAATAATTTCCTTCATTGGTTTTTTTCTGTTATTAATTACGTATTTTATTTATTAATTTTACTATTGCCATTCATACATCGAAGTTTACAATTGTCTAATTTATTATTAATTACATTTTAAAATTTATTGCAATTTTCTTTTTATTAATATGCCTCCTGCAGTCCATCTTGAATCTATCATGCAGACTTTATGGTTTCTGGCAGCGCATAATAATATCGTATTCATTTGTACGGTAAACTATTTTATGCATCGGATTTGTCCTTTGGTAGCCTAATTGCGTTGTACGTTATCATATTATGTATGCAAATGTCCTTGTTATATATAATTTTCTTTAAAAAGCATTTTGCTAATAATTTTTAAAGAAATCGGTGAAGAACTTTTGGAGATTAAAGATTCTGAACAAACGAACATTTACATTTCTATTTGTATATACAAGATTACTTTATCAACACTCTGTAGTTGTTAGGTGATAAATTAAAGATGTCCACTGTCCCGGAATAATCATTTCCCTCCATAAGTATTTTGGGGAATGAGGAATACATATGGCAGTTGGTACCAGAATTTCTGCGCTGAAACGAATCCCGACTTACGTAGTGCAATCCGAAAGATTATCAATGTAAGCAATTCTGGATCAAGTTAGTGAAAATTCTTCTGTCAGACAATTTAAGCATATTCATTTCATTTAAAAAAGTGTTATATTCAACAAAATTGTTGGAATAACCATTTTAAAACTTGGAAAATGTAAGAATTTATTATGTATTCTTTCAATTATTTTTTTCTTTGCCCTATTTTTGACTTATTTACAACTTATTTCTTTCTCTGTAATAACATAAAAAAAATCATTGAGCAGTAGTCCAAATGAGGAGCAATAATAATTAAGTTGTATAAAGTGATCGTAGTTTTTCTGGAAATTTTTTTGAGAATTTTTCTCAAAAAATAAATATTTTTTAGATTTTTCTTTTGTTGCTGTATCATACTGGTTAAAGCAAACCATGCTTGTCACCGTAACTCCAAACCAAAGAAAGGCAATTAATATTATTTTATTTGCTTAAGAATTAAAATTTGAAAGGTCAATCCACAATGAAAGCTTTCAGAGAGCATAGCAGAGTTAATTGAAATAACTTTTCTTTGGGAACTTTGATTTTCACGTAATTTTTTTCAATTTTACCACCGTTACAATAATTGACAGGCTGAAAAGATTTGAAAATTATTTCTCCTCACAAATAAAATAATATTTCAGGAGAAGAGAAATTTTTGATAATAATATCCGAACTAATTAAATTTTGAAAGCTTAAAAGCTGAGATGTGCCGAGTTTGCCACTCAGTTTGGATAAATAAATCAGTGGCGTCCGGTAACATCCATTCTACATGATGTATTATGAAGTATAGGAGAAACATGGCGCGCGGTTCGACCAGCAGTTCGAATAACTGAAGGTCCTGAGTGCAATTCCAGGTCGAAACCTTTTTAAATACTTATTAAAAGTTATTTACAAAATATATCGTAATATTTCTTTCTGAACAGTAATGGCGGTGGATCATTTTTTTTATACAGGCAGAATTATCATTGGTACATCATAAGAAATATGACGTAAAACTTTCTAATAACATAATTTTTTTTTAATTTAATTAAATTTATAATATTGTTAAAATAATACATAATAAACGGCTTAAGAAGAAAACAATTCAAGTTTTAACTTAGTATCATACATAAATTGTTTAATAGTGTATGTTGTGATAACAACAAATATGCATAAATAAAATATGGTTCGAAATGAATTTACTGCTTTTTTTACAAGTGTACAGTTTAAAAAAAAATAACTTTTTTTCTTCAATAAAACTTATTTTGTTAATTTTTTTTTCTTCTTAGGGAATACGATTGAAATATTTTATTCCTTTGTAAATATAATTATTATGTATTTGTTGTGTAGAAAATAGAGGACTTTGGAAGTTATATTATATTATGAATTAGGTTTTAATTATTTCAATGTATTAATAATCTTTGAATATTTGTAATATTAAGTTTTTTTTATAGATGTCTTCAATTTGCGGAGCATGGAAAATTTTAAATTTATTTTAATCTGTTATCTTTTATTTTGTAATATAATCTAAAACCACACACACTTTTTCCTTTATATAATATGTAATTGATTTTTCTTTATTCAGCATAAATGCAGTAAATGACAACTTTTTTTTAACACTAGAAATACTGTAGCCATCAATTTGACGGCTGCACGATGTAATGTGACGATATTTTGCTTAAAATTTATCGTATTCAATCGATTTTTTTAAGCTTTTCATGATTCTTGAATTAACGACTACCGTGACTACAAGTACGTATTTTATGTACTTTTGAAATATAATGATTTATACCTACAAACACCGCTGCTGTCAATGTGACGGTTAGGGTTAAATCTGAATTTGTTTACAACCTTTATCCTCCAGGTTAACATCCATTCCACCTTGCAAAATGATAGTACTAATCTGTCTGTCTCTTTATTTTAGTATCGCATATTATTCGAACTCAATCTGTACGTTGATTGATCACTGTCTTTTTGTGTCAGTTGTTAGTATTCTATCTCACTTATCTATCTCTGCGCACGTACTTTAAATGGCTGAATATTCGATTCGTTTGTGTTTTTGTAGATTATATTCGACCAGATGTGTTCATATTGAAGTAAAGTAAGCATTTTCATTAATTATTGGTTAAATTATTTTATATTATAACAATAGTCACATGTGATCAGCCGTCAACATGACGTTCGAAGTCTTAGAGCAGTACCCAGTCGCTGTAGTGTTAATTAAATTCACATGTGATGTGCCGTCAATATGACGTTCGCGGTCTTGAAGCAGTACCCGTTCGTTGTAGTGTTAACTTAGATACTTTCAGAACTTACGACCGTTCGATAAAGCAATTGGTCGTTTTGCGCAATCGAAATATGTACTTATTAAGAAAAATGTATGGGATTTTTTATCCGGTAATTAAGGGCACGGTAACGTTATGTTCAAGGCAATCCGTTACAATGGCCTGCGCGCCACTGAAGAAAATAATGCAAAAATGTTTAAATTGTTCAAGGTTTTAGAAAGATATTGTAACAAGGCTGAAGGCCCGGAGGTAATTAAATAAAGATGCCTGCCGTACATTTTAATTAGGTGATGCTCAAGCTGCTCTTAATAATTAATTAATATGTGACACAAAACGTCACCTTTTTTGTAATTAATTACGAGAACAACTTTATAAAAAAACAAAGGAGGCAAGTAGCCAGGTGAGATGAAATAATTAACCGCTCCGACTTAAAATGTTCTAGGTAAATATTTATCATTGTATAAGAATAAAATATTAATATCCGATGAAATTTTGGGATCGTGATAAGAATCATAACGCAAAATAAAAGCAGTCACAAAATCTCTATAAAGTTGTGTTTTTAGAAAAATCCTCATTCCTATGGGCACTAATTTCAGACTTGGGTTCGAACTTTAGAAGCCATTTTTTCAGGCTCTATTGTACCAAATGAGCTGAATTATTGATAGAGTGATAAGAATCATAATCCAAAACGAAATCCGTCACAAAATCTGCAAAAAGTTGAATTTTTACAAACATCATAATTCCTCTGGACACTAATTTCAGTTTTGGGTTCGATTATTAGAAGCCATTTTTTTATATTTTATTGTTACAAACGGGCTGAAATTTTGGGATCGTGATAAGAATCGAAATCCAAAACGAAATCAGTCAGGAAACTTGCATGAAATTGAATTTTTAGAGAAATCATCATTTCTATGGACACTAATATCAGACTTGGGTTCGAACTCATTATATTCATGCGCTATGAAACCAAACCGGCTGAAATTTTGATATTGTGATAAGAATCATAATCCAAAACGAAATCCGTCTTAAAATCTGTAAAAAGTTGTATTTTTACAAAAATCATAATTCCTATGGACACTAATTTCAGACTTGGGTTCGACTTTTAGAAGCCATTTTTTTATGTTTTATTGTTACAAACGGGCGGAAATTTTGGGATCGTGATAAGAATCATAATCCAAATTGAAGTCAGTCACAAAATCTGCATTAAATGAATTTTTAGAAAAATCATAATTTCTATGGATACTAATTTCAGACTTGGGTTCGAACTTTAGAAGCTAATTTTTCCGGCTCTATGGTACCAAACGGGCTGGAATTTTGGGATCGTGATAAGAATCATAATCCGAACGAAATCAGTCACAAAATCTGCATAGAAGTGAATTTTAAGAAAAATCACCAATCTTATGGACACTAATTTCAGACTTGAGTTCGATTTATATAAGCCATTTTTTATGTTTTATTGTTACAAACGGGCGGAAATTTTGGGATCATGATAAGAATCATAATCCTAAACGAAATCCGTCACAAAATCTGCAAAAAATATTATTTTTACAAAAATCATAATTCCTATGGACACTAATTTCAGACTTGGGTTCGATTTAAAGAAGCCATTTTTTATGTTTTATTGTTTAAAAAAGGGCTGAAATTTTGATATCGTGATAAGTATCGTAATCCAAAATAAAATCAGTCACAAAATCTCCATAAATGTGAATTTTTAGAAAAATCATCATTTCTAAGGACACTAATTTCAGACTTGGGTTCGAAATTTAGAAGCCATATTTTGATGCTCTATGGCACCAAACGGGCTGAAAATTTGGAATCGTGATAAGATTCATGGTCAAAAACGAAATCGGTCAAAAAATCTTTATAAAGTTGTATTTTTAGAAAAATCTTCATTCCCATGGAAACTTATTTCAAACTTAAGTTTGTGATGTTCTGAATACTCACATAAATAAATAAACGAAACGAACGTGCTTCAAAAATTTTTTGGTTGGAATAACAATATAAGATTTATTGACAGGCGGGCTTGAAGTCAACATGTTCCCACGGGAAGGAAGAAAAGCAGAGATCGATGGGACAGTCGGGTTTTGAATTTGGAGATGAAAAGAGCTCCGAGAAATGAATTAGAATGATTGGTGATTTAAAATAATGTGTGAAATTACGTTCGGTTAGTGAATTCAGATGGTGTTAAGAAATTGTGAAATACTAAATTAAAGTGAAATACTATTGAATCGGTGTTTGTGTGAAGTGAAAGTGGTTGTACTCAGTGAGGATAGAAAATTGGATAATTTGTAGAGCGCCGTTTTGTGAAAAAACCACCTGAGGGGCGCTAGGTGTTGTGCGATCGCGATTGTGTTATAAGGTTGTGTTGATTTAAGCGTGATTTCGTATACAGTTCGGACTAGATTGCTTGTCTTAAAAACATGGAAATAATAATGATAATGATTGCGTTTACAACAGAGTGAACGTATTTAAAGGCAGGAAGTGTTTCATTGGATTAAAGAAGAATTAACGATTGGCGAGATGGCGTTCTAACCACGGAGACCGTAAACCAGAGAATCAAATAAATCATAAAACTCGGGTTCGAATCCTGACAGAGATTAGGGAAGCACAATTGTATTTACAGAATTATTTAATTACCCTTTTAAAGGCGCAGGGAGGGCACCAAAATTGAACAAATTGCAAGGATTTCGCTAAAAGGAGGAAAGAAGCCGATAGGGAGGAGATCGAAAATTAAACTGATTTAGCTATGTAGTGTGTAACCAGGTAAGTTTCACACAAGGATTTGGAGGTGACTAACAGGGTGAGTTTTTTATATTATTTATTAAATTCTAGAAGACCCTTTAAAGGACGGATACAGCATCCAAGTTTACAACCCCTGCCGCCCAAATAATGTTTCAAAAGGGAATGTGTCAATCAGACTATCTATCAGCTGAAAAAGGGAGACGGGCCAATGACCTTTTCATATATAGGCCGAGGCGCGGTGTACAGTCAGTCGAAGGGGAAGTTTTGCTAGCGTATGACCGCCCGAATAGAAAGCAATCGGATGCAACCAGACAGAACAAAAATGAATACTTTTCTTCTGTTATTTGACTTTCTAATTTAATACTTTTCATCTATTGTTTGACTTTCTAATTTACAAATTGGGATGCACAAAAACAAATCTAGAGTCAAAAGGGGGAGATGGTAATCTCCGAAATAAAACTACAATCCGAACAACTTTTCTCAACAGGTTCCTTTCGAGAGGTAGGCAGCCTCTTTAAATTGAATGCCAAAAAATCAAACCAATTGTCCGTTTATACCTACCTGAGAGGATAGGTATTCAATAGAAGTTACCCATACCTAATACACGAGGATGCTAGTATCCTCATGAAATAATTACTGGAACCAAATATTAAAATACAGACAGTCCTCATCCTAAATTTGGCATTTCGGGTAAACTTTACATATATCTCACATGATAATTGGCTGAATGGGTAGGCACACAACCAATCGATAGAAGCGGGCTAAATGTCGACAGTATCGTCGTGTGTTATCTATGTTATTGACCTAGAAAGGGATGTAAATTCCCGACGACGAGGAATTTACAGCGTTTTCTAGAGGTGGCACGTAACTAAGGACCTTACGTATCACATTTTCGCGACTAGATTCGTGACAAGGGATGTCATGGTTTTCCTCTTCTACACTCAGTAAAGTAGATTTTCCTGGAGGTGCATGAGGTTGGGGCAATTCTGAAATTGGTGAGGAGACCTGGTTTTCTTTATTCTGGCGTGACGGTTGCCGATTTGGAACAAGGGGAGACCCGGCCGGTTGTGATAACCAGACACGCATCTGCGTGTCTATCGATATCTATCGATCGCCTTGTTCAAATTATCATCCATCGGTTTTGTTTGGTAAAGAGGAGGAGCCAACTTTAGCTTGAACAAATTCATTACCTTTCCTCTCCTTCCCCTCCCAAAATATATACATGGATGGCGCCGACAACTAACACCATAAATTTATCGTATGTTTATCACACATATAAAATCTAACACCTTGTTATACTCACATTACCCTACGATAGATAGAATCACGTAGCTAGTTGGGGAGTAGGCGACTTAGAAAAAAAGGTTTATGAAATAGCTTTAAAACACAGCGGTAATGGATTCAACTCACTCTATCTCAAAAGAACCGAGGGATACCACACATACATAGAAAACTAGGTTTCTATACCGAGAAAAAAAAACCAACACAACGTTCGGTGAAGCCTTTTTATACTGAACCGTCACGTGAAATGATAACGTTCAAGATCGTAAACCACGTAGACAAACAAGGGTTCACACACTTTAAGGGGTGTGTAATAAAGAGAGGGGCAAGGGTTTGTAAAGACGGCAGGGAGGAAATTCCTACCCCGGATATATACATAACCAAAGCCTTATGGAAAAGTTACCTATGGGACTTAAAGAAAATTTATCGTAGAAAGAAGAAAAGGAAAAGTTTTTAAAGGACACATCATTACATCTGATGCCGCAAACCAGGAGAGATAGATTTACAAGCTGGCTTGAATTCATTACTGTTGTTGAGAATGGATTTCATAAACCTTATTAGTTCACATTAACAGCGAAAGAAAAGGTATCGTCAAAAATGATAACGGAGACACCGTACTTCAAAGGCAAATAGAATAAACAAAACACGAATATTGCCTCCATGATTACTGGCCAACCTTTAAAATAAACTATCTACAACGGACTCGAAGATAAGAATATAGACAAAAACCATCGGATCACCGCCGAGAAAAAAAAAATCAACATGAAAATAAATAACACTCGAATATAATACAAATAACGCATTGAGATGAAAAAAACACTGTTTAAACAATTAACTCGGAGTTTAAAATTCAAAAATAAACAAGTGTGACATGAGATATTGAATTTCTACGTTAAAAATTGGGGATGATCCTTTTTGAATAAAAACTGGTTTTCTTGATACCACTTTACATTTATTTCAAACTATTGAAACAGGTACAATATTTTATAAAGAAACTGTGCGAATAACACTGCTACGATCGCTCTGACTTATGAGCTTGTTTATTATCGAGTTATTGTTGAGAAAAGAACGAAAAAACACATAATGCGAGCCTTTTTAAAGACTTCAAAACCCACTACATGTAAATAAAACACTTGTCATTGTGATGTCTAGCAGTAAAAATGAAACCTGCTATACCGACCAAATTGACACTATTTTCTAAGCAAGGACTCACACCATTTTGGTTAAACATAGTAACTTCACATTTCTAGACTACAGATGTCGGTAGCCTGCAAAATTGAACATATTGCCAGGGGGCGGGATTCAAAAATTGCACTAAATTTTTGAATGATAATCTATTTAAAAATAAACTATAAACCAAACAGAATAAACTAAAAATTCTTAATCTAAATATACCACAAAAATACTAACAAAATAATTCAAAATAGCAGAAATTAACAAAATAAAACCCCCTTTTTTTATGCCCTGCTGGTAAACTTATAAATTTAACTGTATAAATGCTGTTGAATTACTCTATTAATAAACTAAAAATAACTAGAAAATTATTAATCCTATTAAATAACCAAAAAAAAAATTCAAAAATGACTAAATTACACACGTCTGCATACTAATTTTTACATATTTAAATAGTTCAATAACACAAATAGTATAGTTTACACTGAACACAACACAATTATTGTTCCTTTTTTTTTCTTTCTTCTCAGGTCTTCTGCTTGATCCATCCAAGGTGGAGTCGAGAAGATAAGCATCATAGTGTAATGTACATAATCAATCCTTGGTAAGGTCCGGGACGTCAATTACAGGTTTAGTGTCTGAATCCAGGGGCATCAGACATATCTTTGTGATGGGCCTCACAAAGACTCCTTGAGGTGTTTTTAGTGTAACAACTCGTACTACTCCATCCGCTCCAGGGTGTGTATGCAGAATTCGGGCCATTTTCCATAAAGGTGGAGGTAAATGATCTTCCTTTAAAATCACCAGATCGTCTTTTTGCAGTGCCCGTTGAGTGCTGGTCTGCCATTTAGTTCTCTTTTGTAGTTCCATCAGGTAATCTTGCTTCCATCTAGACCAAAAAGATTGAATTAGCGAACTGATCCTCTGATATTGAGTTAGTCTGTTGTCCGGTATCGCCCGGACGTCTCTCTCAGGAATGATACAGGATTCAGTGCCTATAAGGAAATGGTTTGGGGTAAGAGGTTGGTAATCATGGATGTCGTCGGATAAGGAAGTTAATGGACGGGAGTTCAAACAGGCCTCAATCTGACAAATTAAGGTATATAAGAGTTCAAATGTTAATGAAGAATTGTTAGTGATTCTATATAAATGGAATTTTGCTGATTTTACTGCTGCTTCCCACAAACCTCCCTGATTAGGGGCTCGAGGGGTTATGAACTTCCACTCAATACCTCTGTTCACTAAATAATTTTGAATATTGTCGTTGTTTTCCCTCAAGCTGGTGTACAGCTCTTTGAGTCTGCTGCTAGCTCCTTTAAAATTTCTAGCATTGTCGGAAAAGATCTTTTCAGGTTGTCCCCTACGGGATATAAACCTTTTTAAACTGTTCAAAAAAGCATTGCTAGATAAATCCGAAACTAATTCCAAGTGAACGGCCTTGGTTGAGAAGCAAATAAAGATACATAAATACGATTTTGCGAGGGAAGCCTTCCTCAGCGTCCCACTTTTAATTAGAATTGGTCCGGCGTAATCTATTCCGGTGATAGCGAAAGGACGACTCGGCGTAATTCTTTCGGGTGGCAAATTTCCCATGATTTGATGACCGGTTCGGGGACGACATCTAAAACATACAACACATTTATGTAATATCTTTTTAATAGTATTTTTACCAAAGATGGGCCAAAATTTTAATCGTATTTCAGCTAACAAAGCTTGAGGTCCTGCGTGTAGGTTTACATAATGGTAGTGACGTATTATCAATTCAGTTAGCTTATGTTTAGCCGGCAAGATAACTGGGTGTTTTTGTTGGTAAGATAAATGTGTAGCCAAATTCAACCTACCGCCTACATATATTAGACCATCATGTAAGAAGGGATTAAGAGATTTTAAATTACTTTTCTTGTTGACGATGCCATGGTTTTTTAATTCTTTCAATTCCTTTTGAAAGGCGTGTATTTGAGCTGATCTCAATAGACATTTCAAGCCTGATTCCAATTCAGCCACACTTAAATTGTCTGAAATTTTACCCTTAACACTTCTGCAGTTATTGACAAATCGCAATACATACGCAGTAACTCTTTTCAATTTAATAAATGATGAGAATTTTTCAAATATCTCCCATTCTTGAATATCTGTGGATAATAGAATATTTTTGCCTTTGAGTTCAGGAGGGTTTGAACACGAAATATTTGATATAGGCCAAGCGTTGACTCCCTCGGTCAACCAACTTGGTCCATTCCACCATATTGCAGAATTTATTAATTTATCTGTAGTGGTTCCTCTTGAAAGTATATCTGCTGCATTGTCGGCTGATGATACATGTCTCCATAGATCTGGATCACTAAGTTCTTGTATTTCGGCTACTCGGTTTGCAACGAAAGTAGCCCATCTCGTAGGTTGACCTTTCAGCCAGCACAACGTTATCATGGAGTCACACCAATAATGTGTGTCGATCTCCACTATATTTAACGCTTGTTTTACGTTTTTAATTAATTTAGCCAGTAGCACAGCACTACAAAGCTCCAACTTGGGCAGGGAAATACACTTCAATGGCGCCACTCTTGATTTGGACGTTATTAAATGTGAATGCCGCTTACCGACATGGTCCACCGACACCATGTAAACGCAGGCTCCGTAAGCTTTCTCAGATGAGTCGCAAAAACCGTGTAGTTGTAGATATGTAGATTGCCTGCAAATAATTTTTCTTGGTATTTTCAACACATTTAGTTGAATTAATTCTTGAAGGTAGGACCTCCAGGGTGCTAATATTTCATTAGGCAATGGATCATCCCACGCTGCTTTAGACTGCCATAACTTCTGCATTATCAATTTGGCTACAACTATAATCGGTCCTAGAAGACCTAATGGATCGAAGGTTGATGCGATGCAAGATAATATCTGTCTTTTACTCTCGGTTCGACTTGATGGTTTCATTATTACATAAGAAAAATAATCAGATTCATTATTCCATATTAATCCTAATATTTTCTCAGTCTTTGGATTGTCAGTAATAATTTTTTCAGAATTGCCTGATTCGGCAATCTTAGCTTGGCCCGACTCGGCTGACAACTCCAAGACATTGGACCTCCATTTCCTCAAGGTCATCCCCGCAGACAAAAAGATGTTGATTAATTGCTCTTTTAACTCTCTACAGGATTCCATGTCATCTCCTCCGGTTAACAAGTCATCCATATAGAAGTCATTTTCTATGACCTGACTAGCTCTAGGAAAATTTATATTGTTATCCATACCAATTTGCCGTAGACTTCTAGTGGCTAAGAAAGAGGAAGGCCCCAGACCATATGTGACTGTCTTCAGACGGTAATGCTTGAGCACCTCCTGCGGCGACTCGCGCCACACTATCTTCTGCAGGTCACGGTCCGCTTCACACACATTAATCTGGCGGTACATCTTCTCGATGTCAGCCGTCAGTACTACTTGATGTTTCCTGAAATGCAATAGTTGGGTGTATAAGTCCTTTTGTATAACAGGTCCTGTCATCAAGGCGTCATTGAGAGAAATTCCATTTGAAGTTTTGGCGGAGCCGTCAAAAACGACCCTCACTTTAGTAGTAGTGCTTGATTCTTTTATTACAGCGTGATGAGGTAAAAAATAGGATTCACGATCCCCCTTTGACTGGTCACACACCTCCATATGACCTAATTCCTCATATTCACGCATGAATTGTATATATTGTGTCTTCAATTCGGGATTTGACACAAATTTTCTTTCTATATTTTTAAATCTTTTTTCAGCAGTGAGCAATGAACTTCCCAGCTGATCAATGCATGCTCGACGCGGTAAACTTACTACGTATCTACCGTCGTCTTGTCTAGTATGAGTACTAGCAAAACTGGCTTCACAAGCCTTTTCTTCATGATTTAGAATCTTAGTGGGATTAATCTCCTCCAATTTCCAAAATTTTTCTATTTGATGACTTATTTTATTTATAGATAAATTACAACAATCTGATACAGGCCTTTGCTTTGGGTACATGTGGATTGGTCCTGATATGATCCATCCCAGTTGCGTACGTTGAAGTGTTGGTCCCGATTCGAGTTTCAATCTATCGTTGGTTAGGATTTCCCAAAAGCTCTCCGCGCCCAACAGGATGTCGATGGGTGCAGCTATATTGAAGTTCGGGTCAGCTAGCTCCAATCCTCGTGGTAACTTGAAGTCTTTTTTCGCCATTGTCACTTGTGGTAAATTTGTTGTAATCTCCTGTAAAATCAGACATGATATTTCACTTTTATAATCAGTATGAAGCGAATTCATCTCCACTGAAATTCTCTTTTTTATGTGAGTGATGTTATTATGGATCCCAGAAACGGGTTTGTTTATCAATTCACATGGTAAATTTAATTTATTAGCAAATTCTGCTCTCATAAAATTTGACTGGGCCCCTGAATCAATCAGAATGCGGGCTTTAAAAATTTTATTGTTACTACCCACAACTCCTATGTTGGCAGTTGACAATAATATTATTTTTTCTGCTTTATCCGATGCAGAAAAATTCGATACTGAAACCTCGTTATCAGCATCCATATTGGAGGCCTCCCGCAGAGGTACCTCATTGTGTAGTAAGGTGTTGTGATTATCCTTGCCACAACGCCTGCAAGAAAAGGTTGCCTTGCAATTCTGTGCCTGGTGACCCACCTTTAAACATTTAAAACAAGCTTGGATTGATTTCGTAGCATCAATCCTCTCATGTAATTTTAATTTCAGAAATTTTTTACAATAATAAATATGGTGACCTTTCTCGTTACAATAAATGCAGTTGTTAGCCTTTACCGCTAAAAATACTGATGAATCTTTTTTGCAATTATTGTTGCCTAGTTGTGTTTTATGTAAGCTAGAAAATTTTTTCTCAGAAGCGTTCATCAGTTCCAATACTTGGGCTCTAGCAGATAAACATTTTAAGAATTCCTTTAACGTCGGTAATTCGTCTTGTAATATATATTGTTCCCAATTTTTTCGGGTAGCTGCGTCTAATTTATTTGATATTATATAAATAACCAATGGATCCCATTGATCTACCTTGACCCCGATATTTTGTAATGCCTTTAAACTAACGTTTGTTTCATCAATTAGATACCTCAATGCTACAGGCTCTTCTTGTTTCATGTCTTTTAATGAAAATAGAGCTTGGATGTGTTTATGAACGGTAGTTCTTAAATTTGCATAACGTTCATTTAATAATTCCCAAGCGGAAATGTAATTTAATTCAGAAATTTCTAGATTAGCAATTATCTTTAATGCGTTTCCCTTTAAAGTTGATTGCAAATAAAAGCATTTTTGTACGTTGCTTAAATTACTATTGCTATGGACTAAAGTCTTGAAGGTTTCGACGAAATTAACCCAATTTTTCTGATCGCCATGAAATTCCCGCAATTGGAGGTTGGGTAGTTTAATTTCCACCTTACTTTGATCGACGGATTCGATCGTGCCTTTGGCCGTTGCCAAAACTGAGAAATATTGGTTTTCGAAAGCTTCTCGTTGACTATAATTTTCAATTTCGTCTGAATCCGGTAACATTTCAATTTTCTGTTGAACTGCTTCGAATTCATCTAACAATGATTTCACCCGCTCATATCTTAATTTAATTTCATTTACCGACAATGCATTTAAGGAATCCGCGAATCGGGTTAGTTTTCCTTTGATTACGCCGCGTTTGTTTATTAATGACTTCATATTTTCCATTTTTAATTATATTTTGTTAATATCGGTTGACAATTATTTTATTTTAGCAAACACCCGTTTGAAAGAATACCACGACAATCTTGACAATACTATTTGAGAACACTATTCAATAATATTATATTCTTATTTTCAAGTGGGTAGTGATTTTATTTATAATATTGACTCTATTTAAGATTAATCTCGTTTAAATTACATGAGACCTGAATAAACATAAAATGGATGATAGGAAGGAAAGCACTGAATACTTATCTCAGATTTGCGATGTGGTCCACTTTCCTTAATGATTTCCAGTTTCAATCAATTTTGTATCCTTTTGGCTGCTGGTTCTTTGTTTTTTTTTTTTACATACAATCTCCTGATCGTAATCCGGTTGAAGGATCAAATGTTAAAAATTGGGGATGATCCTTTTTGAATAAAAACTGGTTTTCTTGATACCACTTTACATTTATTTCAAACTATTGAAACAGGTACAATATTTTATAAAGAAACTGTGCGAATAACACTGCTACGATCGCTCTGACTTATGAGCTTGTTTATTATCGAGTTATTGTTGAGAAAAGAACGAAAAAACACATAATGCGAGCCTTTTTAAAGACTTCAAAACCCACTACATGTAAATAAAACACTTGTCATTGTGATGTCTAGCAGTAAAAATGAAACCTGCTATACCGACCAAATTGACACTATTTTCTAAGCAAAGACTCACACCATTTTGGTTAAACATAGTAACTTCACATTTCTAGACTACAGATGTCGGTAGCCTGCAAAATTGAACAACCCATATAGACTTAAAGAAAATTTATCGTAGAAAGAAGAGAAGGAAAAGTTTGAAAAGGACAGATCATTACAAGTTCGAACTTTAGAAACCAATTTTTCAGACTCTATGGTACAAAACGGGCTGAAATTTTGGGACCGTGATAAGAATCATAATCCAAAGCGAAAGCAGTTAGGAAACTTGCATAAAATTGAATTTTAAGAGAAATGATCATTCCTATGGACCTTAATTACAAACTTGGGTTAGAAATTTAGAAGCCAATTTTTCCGGCTCTATGGTACCAAACGAACTGAAAATTTGGAATAGTGATAAGATTCATCGTCGAACACGAAATCAGTCACAAAATCTGCTTAAAATTGAATTTTAAGAAAAATCATCATTCCTATGGACACTAATATCACACTTGGGTTCAAACTTTAGAAGCCAATTTTTCCTGCTCTATGGTACCAAACGGGCTGAAATTTTGTGTCCGTGATCAGAATCATAATCCAAAACGAAATCAGTGACAAAATCAGCATGAAATTGAATTTTAAGAAAAATCATCAATCCTATGGATACTAATTTCAGACTCGGGTTCGAACTTTAGAAGCCAATTTTTCCGGATCTAAAGTACCGAACGGGCTGAATTTTGGGATCGTAATAAGAACCATAATCCAAAACGAAATCAGTCACGAAACTTGCATAAAATTGAATTTTTAGAGAAATCATCATTCCTATGACCTTAATAAGAGACTTGGGTTCGAACTTTAGAGGCCAATTTTTCCGGCTCTATGGTATCAAACGAACTGAAAATTTGGAATCGTGATAAGATTCCCCGTCAAACTCGAAATCAGTCACAAAATCTGCATAAAATTGAATTTTTAGAAAAATCATCATTTCTATGGAAACTAATTTCAGACTTGGGTTCGAACTAAAGAAGCTAATTTTTCCGGATCTATGGTACCAAACGGGCTGAAATTTAGGGATTATAATAAGAAACATAATCCAAAACGAAACTTGCATTAAATTAAATTTTTAGATAAATCATCATTCCTATGGACCTTAATTTTAGACTTGGGTTCGAACTTTTGAAGCCATTTTTTATGTTTTATTGTAACAAAAGGGCTGAAATTATGGGATCGTGATAAAAATAATAATCCAAAACGAAATCAGTCACAAAATCTGCATAAATTTGAATTTTTAGAAAAATCATCTTTTCTATGGACACTAAATTCAGCCTTGGGTTCGAACTTTTGAAGCAATTTTTTAATGTTTTTTTGTTACAAAAGGGCTGAAATTTTGGGAACGTGATAAGAATAATAATCCAAAACGAAATCAGTCACAAAATCTGCATAAAATTAAATTTTTAGAAAAATCATCATTTCTATGGACACTAATTTCAGACTTGGGTTCGAACTTTAAAAGCCAATTTTTCCGGATCTATGGTACCAAACGGTATGAAAATTTGGAATCGTGATAATATTTATGGTCAAAAACGAAATCAGTCAAAAAATCTATATGAAGTTGTATTTTTAGAAAAATCTTCATACCCATGGAAACTAATTTCAAACTTAAGTTCAAACTTAAGAAACCAATTTTTCAGGCTCTATGGTACAAAACGGGCTGAAATTTTGGGACCGTGATAAGAATCAAAATCAAAAACGAAAACAGTCAGGAAACTTGCAAAAAATTGAATTTATAGAGAAATCATCATTCCTATGGACACTTATTTCAGACTTGGGTTCGAACTCCATATATTCATGCGCTATGGAACCAAACGGGCTGAAATTTTGATATCGTGATAAGAATCATAATCCAAAACGAAATCCGTCTCAAAATCTGTAAAAAATTGTATTTTTACAAAAATCATAATTCCTATGGACACTAATTTCAGACTTGGGTTCGATTTTTAGAAGCCATTTTTTAAAATTTTATTGTTAAAAACAGGCGGAAATTTTGGGATCGTGATAGGAATCATAATCTAAAACGAAATCAGTCACAAAATCTGCATTTAATGAATTTTAAGAAAAAACATCATTTCTATGGACACTAATTTCAGACTTGGGTTCGAACTTTAGAAGCCATATTTTCATGCTCTATGGCAGTGCTCCGCAACCGGTGTGTCATGAGCGGGACACAGGTGTGCCGCGGTCAAATCCAATGTATTTGACATTTTACAATATTTCATTATGTATTTAATACACAATGACAACATATTTTTCATAATTTTGTCTATTTTTCATTGTCTGCAGATACTGTTAAAAGACGTATTCACAATATATTAGAAACACTGATTAGAAAAGTGTTGAAAAATTGGCTGAAAAATTTGCACTTCAGATCAACGAAACAACCGATATTAAAAATAAAGCACAGTTGATAGCTATTGTACATTTCGTTGACGAGGACTTTATTAAAGAACATTATTTATTATGTAAGGAGGTTCCAGAGCGAACTACCGGTGAAGAATTTTTTCAAGTAACCGATGATTTCTTCCAAATATATAATATTAAATGGAGCAATTGCATTGCTGTTTGCACGGATGGCGATGCGGCAATGACGGGTAGTAAAAGTGGTTTTGTCTCTTGTGTAAAACAAAAAAAATCCAACGTTACAATTTACACACTGCTGCATACATCGAGAAGCATTGATGGTCAAAAATTTACCGGATGAACTTTTGAACACGATGAATGAATGCATTAAAATCGTAAACATAATTAAATCAAGAAACCTAAACTCGCCAATCTTTGGAATACTCTGTGCAGAAATGGGAGCCGAATATGAATCCTTATTGTTGTTTACTGAAATTCGTTAGTTATCCCGTGACAAAGTTTTGGCTAGATTGTTTGAACTTCGTCACGAGGTGTGTGAGTTTCTTTTAAATCAAAATATGCCCAAAGTATATCAGCACCTCGATGATAATTACTGGATAGAGTGGATAGCCAAATTTGCACACATGGCTGATATATTCGAGTATTTGAATGAACTTAATTACGAACTTTGGCAGAAAGAGTTGCAAAAAGGATGTTTGGAAATGTACAAAAGGATCAACCATAGTACAATTGAAAACAAACAATTAACTGTGGATCTGGCCCAACAACATTTAAGTATGTTTCAGCAGAAATTTGGTCGGTATTTTTATTCCATTAATACGGAACAATACGATTGGATTCGAAATCCTTTTGCAACCAATGCAATAAATTCTACGGAAGCAATGCCTCTGAAAATTCGAGTGGAATTTACTCATTTAAATAATGACATGAGATTAAAACTTCACTTCTCCGAAGATCAATTAGGTGTTTTATGGATTTACGTTAAAAAAGAATATCCTCATATTTCCGTCAAAGCATTATTAACACTACTTCCATTTTCAACGACATATTTATGTGAGCAAAGTTTTTCAACGCTTGTATTAATTAAAAATGTTAACGGTCATGCTTAAAAGGTCTTGACCGAGAACTTTGGGTTGCGCTGTCAAAAATCGAGCCAAATATAAAACTTTTGTGTTCATTGAAACAACCGCAGGTTCATTTAACAATTAATCGCTCATTAATTTATACTTATTTTATAATAATTATTAAGATTGCGTAAAAATAAATATGTTATAGTTATAAGTATGTATGTATACTTTTCAAATAAAAAAACAAGAAATTATTGTAAAATTTGTGTATCAATCTCATATCTATATATTTTAGCTTTTGGTGTGCCGCGGAATTCTAGGAAGAAATTTGGTGTGTCGTAGGTGAGAAAAGGTTGCGGAGCACTGCTCTATGGCACCAAACGGGCTGAAAATTTGGAATCGTGATAAGATTTATGGTCAAAAACGAAATCGGTCAAAAAATCTATATGAAGTTGTATTTTTAAAAAAATCTTCATACCCATGGAAACTAATTTCAAACTTAAGTTCGAACTTTAGAAATTTATAATTCCTATGGACACTAATTTCAGACTTGGGTTCGGTTTTTAGAAGCCATTTTTTTAAGTTTTATTGTTAAAAACAGGCGCAAATTTTGGGATCGTGATAGGAATCATAATCAAAAACGAAATCAGTCACAAAATCTGCATAAATATGAATTTTTAGAAAAATCATCATTTCTAAGGACACTAATTTCAGACTTGGGTTCGAACTTTAGAAGCCATATTTTCATGCTCTATGGCACCAAACGGGCTGAAAATATGGAATCGTGATAAGATTCACGTTTCATTTCGGTCAAAAACGAAATCAGTCACAAAATCTGCATAAAGGTGAATTTTAAGAAAAATCAGCAATCTTATTGACCTTAATTTTAGACTTGGGTTTGAACATTTGAAGCCATATTTTCATGCGCTATGGAACCAAAAGGGCTGAAATTTTGATATCGTGATGAGAATCATAATCCAAAACGAAATCTGTCTCAAAATCTGTAAAAAGTTGTATTTTTACAAAAATCATAATTCCTATGGACACTAATTTCAGACTTGGGTTCGATTTTTAGAAGCAATTTTTTATGTTTTATTGTAACAAACGGGCTGAAATTTTGAGACCGTGATAAGAATCAAAATCCAAAACGAAAGCAGTCAGGAAACTTGCGAGTAATTGAATTTTTAGAGAAATCATCATTCCTATGGACACTAATATCAGACTTGGGTTCGAACTCATTATATACAAGCGCTATGGAACCAAACGGGCTGAAATTTTGATATCGTGATAAAAATCATAATCCAAAACGAAATCCGTCTCAAAATCTGTAAAAAGTTGTATTTTTACAAAAATCATAATTCCTATGGACACTTTTTTCAGACCTGGGTTCGATTTAAAAAAGCCATTTTTTAATGTTTTATTGTTACAAAAGGGCTGAAATTTTTAGATCGTGATAAGTGTCGTAATCCAAAACGAAATCAGTCACGAAATCTGCATAAATATGAATTTTTAGAAAAATCATCATTTCTAAGGACACTAATTTCAGACTTGGGTTCGAACTTTAGAAGCCATATTTTCATGCTCTATGGCACCAAACGGGCTGAAAATACTGAATCGTGATAAGATTCACGGTCAAAAACGAAATCAGTCACAAAATCTGCATAAAAGTGAATTTTAAGAAAAATCAGCAAACTCATTGACCTTAATTTTAGACTTGGGTTTGAACTTTTGAAGCCATATTTTCATGCGCTATGGAACCAAAAGGGCTGAAATTTTGATATCGTGATGAGAATCATAATCCAAAACGAAATCTGTCTCAAAATCTGTAAAAAGTTGTATTTTTACAAAAATCATAATTCCTATGGACACTAATTTCAGACTTGGGTTCGATTTTTAGAAGCCATTTTTTATGATTTATTGTAACAAACGGGCTGAAATTTTGAGACCGTGATAAGAATCAAAATCCAAAACGAAAGCAGTCATAAAATCTGCATTTAATGAATTTTAAGAAAAATCATCATTTCTATGGACACTAATTTCAGACTTGGGTTCGAACTTTAGAAGCCATATTTTCATGCTCTATGGCACCAAACGGGCTGAAAATTTGGAATCGTGATAAGATTTATGGTCAAAAACGAAATCAGTCAAAAAAATCTATATGAAGTTGTATTTTTAAAAAAATCTTCATACCCATGGAAACTAATTTCAAACTTAAGTTCGAACTTTAGAAACCAATTTTTCAGGCTCTATGGTACAAAACTGGCTGAAATTTTGGGACCGTGATAAGAATCAAAATCCAAAACGAAAGCAGTCAGGAAACTTGCAAAAAATTGAATTTATAGAGAAATCATCAATCCTATGGACACTTATTTCAGACTTGGGTTCGAACTCCATATATTCATGCGCTATGGAACCAACCGGGCTGAAATTTCGATATCGTGATAAAAATCATAATCCAAAACGATATCTGTCTCAAAATCTGTAAAAAGTTGTATTTTTACAAAAATCATAATTCCTATGGACACTTATTTCAGACTTGGGTTCGATTTAAAGAAGCCATTTTTTATGTTTTATTGTTACAAAAGGGCTGAAATTTTTAGATCGTGATAAGTATCGTAATCCAAAACGAAATCAGTCACAAAATCTGCATAAATATGAATTTTTAGAAAAATCATCATTTCTAAGGACACTAATTTCAGACTTGGGTTCGAACTTTAGAAGCTTTCATGCTCTATGGCAGTGCTCCGCAACCGGTGTGCCGTGGCACACTGGTGTGCCGTGAGCCGGATACAGGTGTGCCGCGGTCAAATTCAATGTATTTGACATTTTACAATATAACGTATTTAATACACAATGACAAAATATTTTTCATAATATTGTCTATTTTTGATTGTCTGCCGATACTGTTAAAAGACGTATTCACAATATATTAGGAACACTGATTAGAAAACTGTTATTTGCTGAAAAATTTGCGCTTCAGATCGAAGAAACAACCGATATTAAAAATGAATTATAGTTGATAGCTATTGTACGTTTCGTTAACGAGGATTATATTAAAGAACTTTATTTATTTTGTAAGGAGGTTCAAAACAAACTATCGGTTAATAAATTTTTCAAGTAACCGATGATTTATTCAAAATATATAATATTAAATGGAGCAATTGCATTGCTGTTTACACGGATGGCGCTACGGCAATGACGGGTAGGAAAAAGGGTTTTGTCTCCTGTGTAAAATAAAAAAAAATCCAACGGTCAAAATGATGGTCAAAAATTTACCGGAGGAACTTATGAACACGATGAATGAATGTATTAAAATCGTAAACATAATTAAATCAAGAGCCCTAAACTCGCGAATCTTTGGAATACTCTGTGCAGAAATGGGAGTCAAATATGAATCCTTATTGTTTTATACTGAAATTCGTTGGCTATCCCGAGGCAAAGTTTTGGCTAGATTATTTGAGCTTCGTCACGAAGTGCGTGAGTTTCTTTTAACTCAAAATATGCCCGAACTATATCAGAACCTCGATGATAATTACTGGATAGCCAAACTTGCATACATGGCTGATATATTCGAGCATTTGAATGAACGTAATAACGAACTATGGCAGAAAGAGTTGCAAAAAGGATGTTTGGAAATCTACCTAAGGACCAAATATAGTACAATTGAAAACAAACAATTAACTGTGGATCTGTTCCAACAACATTAAAGTATGCTTCGGCAGAAATTTAACATTTAAGTATGCTTCATCAGAAATTTGGTCAATATTTTTATTCCATTAATACGGAAAAATACGATTGGATTCGAAATTCTTTTGCAACCAATGCAATAAATTCTACAGAAGCACTACCTCTGCAAATTCGAGACGAATTTACAGATTTAAATAATGACATGACATTCAAACTTCACTTCTCCGAAGATCCATTAGATGTTTTCTGGATTTACGTTAAAAAAGAATATCCTCGATTTCCGTCTCGATTTTCAACGACATATTTATGTGAGCAAAGTTTTTCAACGCTTGTATTAATTGAAAATGATAATCGGTCATGCTTAAAAGGTCTTGACCAAGAACTTCGGGTTGCGCTGTCAAAATTCGAGCCGAATATAAATTTTTAGTGTTAATTGAAACAAGCGCAGGTTAATTTAACAATTAATCGCTCCTTAATTTATTATTATTTTATAATAATTAGGTATAAAGATTGCGTAAAAATAAATATGTTATAGTTATATGTATGTATATATACTTTTCAAATAAAAAACAAGAAATTATTTTGAAATTTGTGTATCAATTTAAAACCTATATATTTTAGCTTTCGGTGTGCCGCGGAATTCTAGGAAGAAATTTGGTGTGTCGTAGGTGAGAAAAGGTTGCGGAGCACTGCTCTATGGCACCAAACGGGCTGAAAATATGGAATCGTGATAAGATTCACGGTCAAAAACGAAATCAGTCACAAAATCTGCATAAAAGTGAATTTCAAGAAAAATCACCAATCTTATGGACAATAATTTCAGAATTGGGTTCGTACTTTAGAAGCCAATTTTTCCGGATCTACGGGCTGAAATTTAGGGATCGTGATAAAAATCATAATCCAAAACGAAATCCGTCTCAAAATCTGTAAAAAATTGTATTTTTACAAAAATCATAATTCCTATGGACACTAATTTCAGACTTGGGTTCGGTTTTTAGAAGCCATTTTTTTAAGTTTTATTGTTAAAAACAGGCGGAAATTTTGGGATCGTAACAAGAAACATAATCCAAAACGAAATCAGTCACGAAACTTGCATTAAATTAAATTTTTAGATAAATCATCATTCCTATGGAGACTCATTTCAGACTTGGGTTCGAACTCCATATATTCATGCGCTATGAAACCAAACGGGCTGAAATTTTGATATCGTGATAAGAATCATAATCCAAAACGAAATCCGTCTCAAAATCTGTAAAAAATTGTATTTTTACAAAAATCATAATTCCTATGGACACTAATTTCAGACTTGGGTTCGATTTTAAGTAGCCATTTTTTATGTTTTATTGTAACAAACGGGCTTAAATTTTGAGACCGTGATAAGAATCAAAATCCAAAACGAAAGCAGTCAGGAAACTTGCGAAAAATTGAATTTTTAGAGAAATCATCATTCCTATGGACACTAATTTCAGTTTTGGGTTCGATTATTAGAAGCCATTTTTTTATATTTTATTGTTACAAACGGGCTGAAATTTTGGGATCGTGATAAGAATCGAAATCCAAACGAAATCAGTCAGGAAACTTGCATGAAATTGAATTTTTAGAGAAATCATCATTTCTATGGACACTTATATCAGACTTGGGTTCGAACTCATTATATTCATGCGCTATGAAACCAAACGGGCTGAAATTTTGATATTGTGATAAGAATCATAATCCAAAACGAAATCCGTCTTAAAATCTGTAAAAAGTTGTATTTTTACAAAAATCATAATTCCTATGGACACTAATTTCAGACTTGGGTTCGACTTTTAGAAGCCATTTTTTTATGTTTTATTGTTAAAAACAGGCGGAAATTTTGGGGTCGTGATAGGAATCATAATCCAAAACGAAATCAGTCATAAAATCTGCATTAAAGTGAATTTTTAGAAAAATCACCAATCTTATGGACCTTAATTTTAGACTTGGGTTCGAACTTTTGAAGCCATATTTTCATGCGCTATGGAACCAAAAGGGCTGAAATTTTGATATCGTGATGAGAATCATAATCCGAAACGAAATATCTCTCAAAATCTGTAAAAAGTTGTATTTTTACAAAAATCATAATTCCTATGGACACTATTTCAGACTTGGGTTCGATTTTTAAAAGCCATTTTTTATGTTTTATTGTAACAAACGGGCTGAAATTTTGGGATCGTGATAAGAATCGAAATCCAAAACGAAATCAGTCAGGAAACTTGCATGAAATTGAATTTTTAGAGAAATCATCATTTCTATGGACACTTATATCAGACTTGGGTTCGTACTCATTATATTCATGCGCTATGAAACCAAACGGGCTGAAATTTTGATATTGTGATAAGAATCATAATCCAAAACGAAATCCGTCTTAAAATCTGTAAAAAGTTGTATTTTTACAAAAATCATAATTCCTATGGACACTAATTTCAGACTTGGGTTCGACTTTTAGAAGCCATTTTTTTATGTTTTATTGTTAAAAACAGGCGGAAATTTTGGGGTCGTGATAGGAATCATAATCCAAAACGAAATCAGTCATAAAATCTGCATTAAAGTGAATTTTTAGAAAAATCACCAATCTTATGGACCTTAATTTTAGACTTGGGTTCGAACTTTTGAAGCCATATTTTCATGCGCTATGGAACCAAAAGGGCTGAAATTTTGATATCGTGATGAGAATCATAATCCGAAACGAAATATCTCTCAAAATCTGTAAAAAGTTGTATTTTTACAAAAATCATAATTCCTATGGACACTATTTCAGACTTGGGTTCGATTTTTAAAAGCCATTTTTTATGTTTTATTGTAACAAACGGACGGAAATTTTGGGACCGTGATTAGAATCAAAATCCAAAACGAAATCTGTCTCAAAATCTGTAAAAAGTTGTATTTTTACAAAAATCATAATTCCTATGGACACTAATTTCAGACTTGGGTTCGATTTTTAGAAGCCTTTTTTTATGTTTTATTGTAACAAACGGGCGGAAATTTTGAGACCGTGGTAAGAATCAAAATCCAAAACGAAATCTGTCTCAAAATCTGTAAAAAGTTGTATTTTTACAAAAATCATAATTCTTATGGACACTAATTTCAGACTTGGGTTCGATTTTTAGAAGCCTTTTTTATGTTTTATTGTAACAAACGGGCGGAAATTTTGAGACCGTGGTAAGAATCAAAATCCAAAACGAAAGCAGTCAGGAAACTTGAAAAAAATTGAATTTTTAGAGAAATCATCATTCCTATGGACACTTATATCAGACTTGGGTTCGAACTCATTATATTCATGCGCTATGGAACCAAACGGGCAGAAATTTTGATATCGTGATAAAAATCATAATCCAAAACAAAATCCGTCTCAAAATCTGTAAAAAGTTTTATTTTTACAAAAATCATAATTCCTATGGACACTAATTCCAGACCTGGGTGCGATTTTAAGAAGCCATTTTTTTAAATTTTATTGTTAAAAACAGGCGGAAATTTTCGGATCGTGATAGGAATCATAATCTAAAGCGAAATCAGTCACAAAATCTGCATTTAATGAATTTTAAGAAAAATCATCATTTCTATGGACACTAATTTCAGACTTGGGTTCGAACTTTAGAAGCCATATTTTCATGCTCTATGGCAGTGCTCCGCAACCTTTTCTCACCTACGACACACCAAATTTCTTCCTAGAATTCCGCGGCACACCAAAAGCTAAAATATATACTCGTAGATATTAAGTTGATACACAAATTATACAATAATTTCTTGTTTTTTATTTGAAAAGTATACATACATGCATATAACTATAACATATTTATTTTTACGTATACTTAATAATTATTGTAAAATAATAATAAATTAATGAGCGATTAATTGTTAAATTAACCTACGCTTGTTTCAATGAACAAAAAAGTTTTATATTCGGCTCGATTTTTGACAACCCGAAGTTCTTGGTCAAAAACTTTTAAGCATAACCGCTTATCATTTTTAATTAATACAAGCGTTGAAAAACTTTGTTCACATAAATATGTTGTTGAAAATGGAAGTAGTGTTAAGAATGCTTTGACGGAAATGTGAGGATATTCTTTTTTAACGTAAATCCAGAAAACATCTAATGGATCTTCGGAGAAGTGAAGTTTTAATGTCATGTCATTATTTAAATCTGTAAATTCCACTCGAATTTGCAGAGGCAGAGTGCTTCCGTAGAATTATTGCAAAATGATTTCGAATCCAATCATATTGTTCCGTATTAATGGAATAAAAATAATGACCAAATTTCTGCTGAAGCATACTTAAATGTTGTTGGGCCAGATCCACAGTTAATTGTTTGTTTTCAATTGTACTATGGTTCATCCTTTGGTACATTTCATAACATCCTTTTTGCAAATCTTTCTGCCAAAGTTCGTTATTAAGTTTCTTCAAATGCTTGAATATATCAGCCATGTATGCAAGTTTGGCTATCCAGTAGTTATCATTGAGGTGATGATATAGTTTGGGCATATTTTGATTTAAAAGAAACTCACGCACCTCGTGACGAAGCTCAAAAAATCTAGCCAAAACTTTGCCTCGGGATAGCCAACGAATTTCAGTATAAAACAATAGGGATTCATATTCGGCTCCCATTTCTGCACAGAGTATTCCAAAGATTCGCGAGTTTAGGGCTCTTGATTTAATTATGTTTACGATTTTAATGCATTCATTCATCGTGTTCAAAAGTTCATCCGGTAAATTTTTGACCATCAATGCTTCTCGATGTATGCATCAGTGTGTAAATTGTAATGTGGGATTTTTTTTGTTTTACACAAGAGACAAAACCCTTTTTACCGCTGTTTGCTGCAACAAATATTATATAGGTATTTATTTATAATATTTCTATTTTTGAGACCGATAATTCGTGGTGGAATTCCATTATAATATATTATAATAAAACAAATAAAGAACTTTATTCCACTTAATTTTATTTTGACCGTAACCGGTTTCGTGTACCAATCTGAAGATGGCTTTGACGAGCTGAAAACGGTTACGGTCAAAATAAAATTAAGTGGAATAAAGTTTTTTATTTGTTTTCTTTTAATATATTATATTTATTTATATTATATATTTTGAAGAAATCATCGGTTACTTGAAAAAATTCTTCACCGGTAGTTCGCTCTGGAACCTCCATACAAAATAAATAATGTACTTTAATAAAGTCCCCGTCAACGAAAAGTACAATAGCTATCAACTGTGCTTTATTTTTAATATCGGTTGTTTCGTTGTACTTAAGTGCAAATTTTTCAGCCCATAACAGTTTTCTAATCAGTGTTTCTAATATATTGTGAATACGTCTTTTAACAGTATCTCAAGACAATGAAAATAGACAATATTATGAAAAATATTTTGTCATTGTGTTAAATACATAATGAAATATTGTAAAATGTGAAATACATTGAATTTGACCGCGGCACACCTGTGACCGGCTCACGGCACACCAGTGTGCCACGGCACACCGGTTGCGGAGCACTGCTCTATGGCACCAAACGGGCTGAAAATTTGGAATTGTGATAAGATTTATGGTCAAAACCGAAATCAGTCAAAAAATCTATATGAAGTTGTATTTTTAGAAAAATCTTCATACCCATGGAAACTAATTTCAAACTAAAGTTCGAACTTTAGAAACCAATTTTTCAGGCTCTATGGTACAAAACGGGCTGAAATTTTGGGACGGTGATAAGAATCAAAATCCAAAACGACAGCAGTCAGGAAACTTACAAAAAATTGAATTTATAGAGAAATCATCATTCCTATGGACACTTATTTCAGACTTGGGTTCGAACTCCATATATTCATGCGCTATGGAACCAAACGGGCTGAAATTTTGATATCGTGATGAGAATCATAATCCAAAACGAAATCCGTCTCAAAATTTGTAAAAAATTCTATTTTTACAAAAATCATAACTCCTATGAACACTAATTTCAGACTTGGGTTCGATTTTTAGAAGCCATTTTAATAAGTTTTATTGTTAAAAACAGGCGAAAATTTTGGGGTCGTGATAGGAATCATAATCCAAAACGAAATCAGTCAAAAAATCTGCATTAAAGTGAATTTTAAGAAAAATCACCAATCTTATGGACCTTAATTTTAGACTTGGATTCGAACTTTTGAAGCCATATATTCATGCCCTATGGAATCAAATGGGCTGAAATATTGATATCGTGATAAGAATCATAATCCAAAACGATATCCGTCACAAAATATGCAAAAAGTTGTATTTTTACAAAAATCATAATTCCTATGGACACTAATTTCAGACTTGGGTTCGATTTTAAGAAGCCATTTTTTATGTTTTATTGTAACAAACGGGCTGAAATTTTGAGACCGTGATAAGAATCAAAATCCAAAACGAAAGCAGTCAGGAAACTTGCGAAAAATTGAATTTTTAGAGAAATCATCATTCCTATGGACACTAATATCAGACTTGGGTTCGAACTCATTATATTCATGCGCTATGGAACCAAACGGGCTGAAATTTTGATATCGTGATAAAAATCATATTCCAAAACGAAACCCGTCTCAAAATCTGTAAAAAGTTGTATTTTTACAAAAATCATAATTCCTATGGACACTTATTTCAGACTCGGGTTCGATTTAAAGAAGCCATTTTTTATGTTTTATTGTAACAAAAGGGCAGAAATTTTTAAATCGTGATAAGTATCGTAATCCAAAACGAAATCGGTCACAAAATCTGCATAAATATGAATTTTTAGAAAAATCATCATTTCTAAGGACACTAATTTCAGACTTGGGTTCGAACTTTAGAAGCCATATTTTCATGCTCTATGGCACCAAACGGGCTGAAAATATGGAATCGTGATAAGATTCACGGTCAAAAACGAAATCAGTCAAAAAATCTATATGAAGTTGTATTTTTAGAAAAATCTTCATTCCCATGGATACTAATTTCAAACTTAAGTTCGAACTTTAGAAACCAATTTTTCAGGCTCTATGGTACAAAACGGGCTGAAATTTTGGGACCGTGAAAAGAATCAAAATCAAAAAAAAAAGCAGTCAGGAAACTTGCAAAAAATTGAATTTATAGAGAAATCATCATTCCTATGGACACTTATTTCAGACTTGGGTTCGATTTTAAGAAGCCATTTTTTAAAATTTTATTGTTAAAAACAGGCGGAAATTTTGGGATAATGATAGGAATCATAATCTAAAACGAAATCCGTCACAAAATCTGCATTTAATGAATTTTAAGAAAAATCATCATTTCTATGGACACTAATTTCAGACTTGGGTTCGATTTTAAGAAGCCTTTTTTTATGTTTTCTTGTAACAAAAGGGCAGAAATTTTTAAATCGTGATAAGTATTGTAATCCAAAACGAAATCGGTCAAAAAATCTGCATAAATATGAATTTTTAGAAAAATCATCATTTCTAAGGACACTAATTTCAGACTTGGGTTCGAACTTTAGAAGCCATATTTTCATGCTCTATGGCACCAAACGGGCTGAAAATATGGAATCGTGATAAGATTCACGGTAAAAACGAAATCAGTCAAAAAATCTATATGAAGTTGTATTTTTAGAAAAATCTTCATTCCCATGGATACTAATTTCAAACTTAAGTTCGAACTTTAGAAACCAATTTTTCAGGCTCTATGGTACAAAACGGGCTGAAATTTTGGGACGGTGATAAGAATCAAAATCCAAAACGAAAGCAGTCAGGAAACTTACAAAAAATTGAATTTATAGAGAAATCATCATTCCTATGGGGACACTTATTTCAGACTTGGGTTCGAACTCCATATATTCATGCGCTATGGAACCAAACGGGCTGAAATTTTGATATCGTGATGAGAATCATAATCCAAAACGAAATCCGTCTCAAAATTTGTAAAAAATTCTATTTTTACAAAAATCATAACTCCTATGAACACTAATTTCAGACTTGGGTTCGATTTTTAGAAGCCATTTTAATAAGTTTTATTGTTAAAAACAGGCGAAAATTTTGGGGTCGTGATAGGAATCATAATCCAAAACGAAATCAGTCAAAAAATCTGCATTAAAGTGAATTTTAAGAAAAATCACCAATCTTATGGACCTTAATTTTAGACTTGGATTCGAACTTTTGAAGCCATATATTCATGCCCTATGGAATCAAATGGGCTGAAATATTGATATCGTGATAAGAATCATAATCCAAAACGATATCCGTCACAAAATCTGCAAAAAGTTGTATTTTTACAAAAATCATAATTCCTATGGACACTAATTTCAGACTTGGGTTCGATTTTAAGAAGCCATTTTTTATGTTTTATTGTAACAAACGGGCTGAAATTTTGAGACCGTGATAAGAATCAAAATCCAAAACGAAAGCAGTCAGGAAACTTGCGAAAAATTGAATTTTTAGAGAAATCATCATTCCTATGGACACTAATATCAGACTTGGGTTCGAACTCATTATATTCATGCGCTATGGAACCAAACGGGCTGAAATTTTGATATCATGATAAAAATCATATTCCAAAACGAAACCCGTCTCAAAATCTGTAAAAAGTTGTATTTTTACAAAAATCATAATTCCTATGGACACTTATTTCAGACTCGGGTTCGATTTAAAGAAGCCATTTTTTATGTTTTATTGTAACAAAAGGGCAGAAATTTTTAAATCGTGATAAGTATCGTAATCCAAAACGAAATCGGTCACAAAATCTGCATAAATATGAATTTTTAGAAAAATCATCATTTCTAAGGACACTAATTTCAGACTTGGGTTCGAACTTTAGAAGCCATATTTTCATGCTCTATGGCACCAAACGGGCTGAAAATATGGAATCGTGATAAGATTCACGGTCAAAAACGAAATCAGTCAAAAAATCTATATGAAGTTGTATTTTTAGAAAAATCTTCATTCCCATGGATACTAATTTCAAACTTAAGTTCGAACTTTAGAAACCAATTTTTCAGGCTCTATGGTACAAAACGGGCTGAAATTTTGGGACCGTGATAAGAATCAAAATCCAAAACAAAAGCAGTCAGGAAACTTGCAAAAAATTGAATTTATAGAGAAATCATCATTCCTATGGACACTTATTTCAGACTTGGGTTCGATTTTAAGAAGCAATTTTTTAAAATTTTATTGTTAAAAACAGGCGGAAATTTTGGGATCGTGATAGGAATCATAATCTAAAACGAAATCCGTCACAAAATCTGCATTTAATGAATTTTAAGAAAAATCATCATTTCTATGGACACTTATATCAGACTTGGGTTCGAACTCATTATATTCATGCGCTATGGAACCAAACGGGCTGAAATTTTGATATCGTGATAAAAATCATAATCCAAAACAAAATCCGTCTCAAAATCTGTAAAAAGTTGTATTTTTACAAAAATCATAATTCCTATGGACAGTAATTCCAGACCTGGGTGCGATTTTAAGAAGCCATTTTTTAAAATTTTATTGTTAAAAACAGGCGGAAATTTTCGGATCGTGATAGGAATCATAATCTAAAGCGAAATCAGTCACAAAATCTGCATTTAATGAATTTTAAGAAAAATCATCATTTCTATGGACACTAATTTCAGACTTGGGTTCGAACTTTAGAAGCCATATTTTCATGCTCTATTGCACCAAACGGGCTGAAAATTTGGAATTGTGATAAGATTTATGGTCAAAACCGAAATCAGTCAAAAAATATATATGAAGTTGTATTTTAAGAAAAATCTTCATACCCATGGAAACTAATTTCAAACTTAAGTTCGAACTTTAGAAACCAATTTTTCAGGCTCTATGGTACAAAACGGGCTGAAATTTTGGGACGGTGATAAGAATCAAAATCCAAAACGAAAGCAGTCAGGAAACTTGCGTAAAATTGAATCTTTAGAGAAATCATCATTCCTATAGACCTTAATTACAAACTTGGGTTCGACTTTTAGAAGCCATTTTTTAATGTTTTATTGTTACAAACGGGGGGAAATTTCGGGATCGTGATAAGAATCATAATCCAAAACGAAATCAGTCACAAAATATGCATAAAATGAATTTTAAGAAAAATCACCAATCTTATGGAAACTAATTTCAGACTGACGTTCGAACTTTAAAAGCCAATTTTTCCGGATCTATGGTACCAAACGGTATGAAAATTTGGAATCGTGATAATAGTCATGGTCAAACTCGAAATCAGTCAGGAAATCTGCATAAAATTGAATTTTTAGAAATATCATCATTCCTATGGGCCCTTATTTTAGACTTGGGTTCGAACTTTTGAAGCCATATATTCATGCCCTATGGAATCAAATGGGCTGAAATATTGATATCGTGATAAGAATCATAATCCAAAACGATATCCGTCACAAAATCTGCAAAAAGTTGTATTTTTACAAAAATCATAATTCCTATGGACACTAATTTCAGACTTGGGTTCGATTTTTAGAAGAAATTTTTTATGTTTTATTGTAACAAACGGGCGGAAATTTTGGGACCGTGATAAGAATCAAAATCCAAAACAAAAGCAGTCAGGAAGCTTGCAAAAAATTGAAATTATAGAGAAATCATCATTCCTATGTACACTTATTTCAGAATTGGATTCGAACTCGATATATTCATGCGCTATGGAACCAAACGGGCTGAAATTTTGATATCGTGATAAGAATCATAATCCAAAACGAAATCCGTCTCAAAATCTGTAAAAAATTGTATTTTTACAAAAATCATAATTCCTATGGACACTAATTTCAGACTTGGGTTCGATTTTTAGAAGCCATTTTTTAAGTTTTATTGTTAAAAACAGGCGGACATTTTGGGATCGTGATAGGAATCATAATCCAAAACAAAATCAGTCACAAAATCTGCATTTAATGAAATTTAAGAAAAATCATCATTTCTATGGACACTTATTTCAGACTTGGGTTCGAACTTTAGAAGCTAATTTTTCCGGCTCTATGGTACCAAACGGGCTGAAATTTTGATATCGTGATGAGAATCATAATCCAAAACGAAATCTCTCTCAAAATCTGTAAAAAGTTGTATTTTTACAAAAATCATAATTCCTATGTACACTAATTTCAGATTTGGGTTCGATTTTTAAAAGCCATTTTTTATGTTTTATTGTAACAAACGGGCGGAAATTTTGGGACCGTGATAAGAATCAAAATTCAAAACGAAATCTGTCTCAAAATCTGTAAAAAGTTGTATTTTTACAAATATCATAATTCCTATGGACACTAATTTCAAACTTGGGTTCGATTTTTAGAAGCCTTTTTTTATGTTTAATTGTAACAAACTGGCGGAAATTTTGAGACCGTGGTAAGAATCAAAATCCAAAACGAAAGCAGTCAGGAAACTTGCGAAAAATTGAATTTTTAGAGAAATCATCATTCCTATGGACACTTATATCAGACTTGGGTTCGAACTCATTATATTCATGCGCTATGGAACCAAACGGGCTGAAATTTTGATATCGTGATAAAAATCATAATCCAAAACAAAATCCGTCTCAAAATCTGTAAAAAGTTGTATTTTTACAAAAATCATAATTCCTATGGACAGTAATTCCAGACCTGGGTGCGATTTTAAGAAGCCATTTTTTTAAATTTTATTGTTTAAAACAGGCGGAAATTTTCGGATCGTGATAGGAATCATAATCTAAAGCGAAATCAGTCACAAAATCTGCATTTAATGAATTTTAAGAAAAATCATCATTTCTATGGACACTAATTTCAGACTTGGGTTCGAACTTTAGAAGCCATATTTTCATGCTCTATTGCACCAAACGGGCTGAAAATTTGGAATTGTGATAAGATTTATGGTCAAAACCGAAATCAGTCAAAAAATATATATGAAGTTGTATTTTAAGAAAAATCTTCATACCCATGGAAACTAATTTCAAACTTAAGTTCGAACTATAGAAACCAATTTTTCAGGCTCTATGGTACAAAACGGGCTGAAATTTTGGGACGGTGATAAGAATCAAAATCCAAAACGAAAACAGTCAGGAAACTTGCGTAAAATTGAATCTTTAGAGAAATCATCATTCCTATAGACCTTAATTACAAACTTGGGTTCGACTTTTAGAAGCCATTTTTTAATGTTTTATTGTTACAAACGGGCGGAAATTTCGGGATCGTGATAAGAATCATAATCCAAAACGAAATCAGTCGCAAAATATGCATAAAATGAATTTTAAGAAAAATCACCAATCTTATGGAAACTAATTTCAGACTGACGTTCGAACTTTAAAAGCCAATTTTTCCGGATCTATGGTACCAAACGGTATGAAAATTTGGAATCGTGATAATAGTCATGGTCAAACTCGAAATCAGTCAGGAAATCTGCATAAAATTGAATTTTTAGAAATATCATCATTCCTATGGGCCCTTATTTTAGACTTGGGTTCGAACTTTTGAAGCCATATATTCATGCCCTATGGAATCAAATGGGCTGAAATATTGATATCGTGATAAGAATCATAATCCAAAACGATATCCGTCACAAAATCTGCAAAAAGTTGTATTTTTACAAAAATCATAATTCCTATGGACACTAATTTCAGACTTGGGTTCGATTTTTAGAAGAAATTTTTTATGTTTTATTGTAACAAACGGGCGGAAATTTTGGGACCGTGATAAGAATCAAAATCCAAAACGAAAGCAGTCAGGAAGCTTGCAAAAAATTGAATTTATAGAGAAATCATCATTCCTATGTACACTTATTTCAGAATTGGATTCGAACTCGATATATTCATGCGCTATGGAACCAAACGGGCTGAAATTGTGATATCGTGATTAGAATCATAATCCAAAACGAAATCCGTCTCAAAATTTGTAAAAAATTGTATTTTTAACAAAATCATAATTCCTATGGACACTAATTTCAGACTTGGGTTTGATTTTAAGAAGCCATTTTTTAAAGTTTTATTGTTCGAAACAGGCGGAAATTTTGGGATCGTGATAAGAATCATAATCCAAAACGAAATTTGTCACAAAATCTGCATTAAATGAATTTTACGAAAAATCATCATTTCTATGGACACTAATTTCAGACTTGGGTTTGAACTTTAGAAGCTAATTTTTCCGGCTCAATGGTACCAAACGGGCTGAATTTTTGAGATCGTGATAAGAATCATAATCCAAAACGAAATAGGTCACAAAATATGCATAAAAGTGAATTTTAGAAAAATCACCAATCTTATGGAAACTAATTTCAGACTTGGGTTCGAACTATTGAAGCCAATTTTTCCGGATCTATGGTTCCAAACGGGCTGAAATTTGGGGATCTTAATAAAAAACATAATCCAAAACGAAATCAGTCACGAAACTTGCATTAATTTAAATTTTTAGAGAATCAATCATTACCATGGACCTTAATTTTAGACTTGGGTTCGAACTTTTGAAGCCATATATTCATGCGCTATGGAACCAAACGGGCTGAATTATTGATAGCGTGATAAGAATCATAATCCAAAACGAAATTCGTCACAAAATCTGCAAAAAGTTGTATTTTTACAAAAATCATAATTCCTATGGAAGCTAATTTCAGACATGGGTTCGATTTTTAGAAGCCGTTTTTTTATGTTTTATCGTTACAAACGTGCTGAAATTTCGGAATCGTTATAAGAATCATAATCCAAAACGAAATTCGTCTCAAATTCTGTAAAAAATTGTATTTTTACAAAAATCATAATTCCTATGGACACTAATTTCAGACTTGGGTTCGAACTTTAAAAGCCAATTTTTCCGGATCTATGGTACCAAACGGGCTGAAAATTTGGAATCGTGATAATAATCATGGTCAAACTCGAAATCAGTCACGAAATCTGCATAAATATGAATTTTTAGAAAATCATCATTTCTAAGGACACTAATTTCAGACTTGGTTTCGAACTTTAGAAGCCATATTTTCATGCTCTATGGCACCAAACGGGATGAAAATTTGGAATCGTGATAAAATTCATGGTCAAAACCAAATCAGTCACGAAATCTATATTAAGTTGAATTTTTAGAAAAATCTTCATTCCCATGGAAACTAATTTTAAATTTAAGTTCAAACTTTAGAAACCAATTTTTCAGGCTCTTTGGTACAAAACGGGCTGAAATTTTGGGACCGTGATAAGAATCATAATTCAAAACGAAGAGAGTCAGAAAACTTGCAAAAAATTGAATTTTTAGAGAAATCATCATTCCTATGGACACTAATATCAGACTTGGGTTCGAACTCCATATTTTCATGCGCTATGGAACCAAACGGGCTGAAATTGTGATATCGTGATTAGAATCATAATCCAAAACGAAATCCGTCTCAAAATCTGTAAAAAATTGTATTTTTGACAAAATCATAATTCCTATGGACACTAATTTCAGACTTGGGTTCGAACTTTTGAAGCCATTTTTTTATGTTTTATTGTTACAAAATTTTGGGATCGTGATAATCCAAAACGAAATCAGTCACGAAATCTGCATAAAATTGAATTTTGAGAAAAATCATCACTTCTATGGACACTAATTTCAGACTTGGATTCGAACTAAAGAAGCTTATTTTTCCGGATCTATGGTACCAAACGGGCTGAAATTTAGGGATCGTAATAAGAAACATAATCCAAAACGAAATCAGTCACGAAACTTGCATAAAATTAAATTTTTAGATAAATCATCATTTCTATTACACTAATTTCAGACTTGGGTTCGAACTAAAGAAGCTCATTTTTCCGGATCTATGGTACCAAACGGGCTGAAATTTAGGGATCGTAATAAGAAATATAATCCAAAACGAAATCAGTCAAGAAACTTGCATAAAATTAAATTTTTAGATAAATCATCTTTCCTATGGACCTTAATTTTAGACTTGGGTTCGAACTTTTGAAGCCATATTTTCATGCGCTATCGAACCAAACGGGCTGAATTATTGAGAGCGTGATAAGAATTAAAATCCAAAACGAAATTCGTCACAAAATCTGCAAAAAGTTGTATTTTTACAAAAATCATAATTCCTATGGACACTAATTTCAGACTTGGGTTCGATTTTAAGAAGCCATTTTTTATGTTTTATTGTAACAAACGGGCTGAAATTTTGAGACCGTGATAAGAATCAAAATCCAAAACGAAAGCAGTCAGGAAACTTGCGAAAAATTGAATTTTTAGAGAAATCATCATTCCTATGGACACTAATATCAGACTTGGGTTCGAACTCATTATATTCATGCGCTATGGAACCAAACGGGCTGAAATTTTGATATCATGATAAAAATCATATTCCAAAACGAAACCCGTCTCAAAATCTGTAAAAAGTTGTATTTTTACAAAAATCATAATTCCTATGGACACTTATTTCAGACTCGGGTTCGATTTAAAGAAGCCATTTTTTATGTTTTATTGTAACAAAAGGGCAGAAATTTTTAAATCGTGATAAGTATCGTAATCCAAAACGAAATCGGTCACAAAATCTGCATAAATATGAATTTTTAGAAAAATCATCATTTCTAAGGACACTAATTTCAGACTTGGGTTCGAACTTTAGAAGCCATATTTTCATGCTCTATGGCACCAAACGGGCTGAAAATATGGAATCGTGATAAGATTCACGGTCAAAAACGAAATCAGTCAAAAAATCTATATGAAGTTGTATTTTTAGAAAAATCTTCATTCCCATGGATACTAATTTCAAACTTAAGTTCGAACTTTAGAAACCAATTTTTCAGGCTCTATGGTACAAAACGGGCTGAAATTTTGGGACCGTGATAAGAATCAAAATCCAAAACAAAAGCAGTCAGGAAACTTGCAAAAAATTGAATTTATAGAGAAATCATCATTCCTATGGACACTTATTTCAGACTTGGGTTCGATTTTAAGAAGCAATTTTTTAAAATTTTATTGTTAAAAACAGGCGGAAATTTTGGGATCGTGATAGGAATCATAATCTAAAACGAAATCCGTCACAAAATCTGCATTTAATGAATTTTAAGAAAAATCATCATTTCTATGGACACTTATATCAGACTTGGGTTCGAACTCATTATATTCATGCGCTATGGAACCAAACGGGCTGAAATTTTGATATCGTGATAAAAATCATAATCCAAAACAAAATCCGTCTCAAAATCTGTAAAAAGTTGTATTTTTACAAAAATCATAATTCCTATGGACAGTAATTCCAGACCTGGGTGCGATTTTAAGAAGCCATTTTTTAAAATTTTATTGTTAAAAACAGGCGGAAATTTTCGGATCGTGATAGGAATCATAATCTAAAGCGAAATCAGTCACAAAATCTGCATTTAATGAATTTTAAGAAAAATCATCATTTCTATGGACACTAATTTCAGACTTGGGTTCGAACTTTAGAAGCCATATTTTCATGCTCTATTGCACCAAACGGGCTGAAAATTTGGAATTGTGATAAGATTTATGGTCAAAACCGAAATCAGTCAAAAAATATATATGAAGTTGTATTTTAAGAAAAATCTTCATACCCATGGAAACTAATTTCAAACTTAAGTTCGAACTTTAGAAACCAATTTTTCAGGCTCTATGGTACAAAACGGGCTGAAATTTTGGGACGGTGATAAGAATCAAAATCCAAAACGAAAGCAGTCAGGAAACTTGCGTAAAATTGAATCTTTAGAGAAATCATCATTCCTATAGACCTTAATTACAAACTTGGGTTCGACTTTTAGAAGCCATTTTTTAATGTTTTATTGTTACAAACGGGGGGAAATTTCGGGATCGTGATAAGAATCATAATCCAAAACGAAATCAGTCACAAAATATGCATAAAATGAATTTTAAGAAAAATCACCAATCTTATGGAAACTAATTTCAGACTGACGTTCGAACTTTAAAAGCCAATTTTTCCGGATCTATGGTACCAAACGGTATGAAAATTTGGAATCGTGATAATAGTCATGGTCAAACTCGAAATCAGTCAGGAAATCTGCATAAAATTGAATTTTTAGAAATATCATCATTCCTATGGGCCCTTATTTTAGACTTGGGTTCGAACTTTTGAAGCCATATATTCATGCCCTATGGAATCAAATGGGCTGAAATATTGATATCGTGATAAGAATCATAATCCAAAACGATATCCGTCACAAAATCTGCAAAAAGTTGTATTTTTACAAAAATCATAATTCCTATGGACACTAATTTCAGACTTGGGTTCGATTTTTAGAAGAAATTTTTTATGTTTTATTGTAACAAACGGGCGGAAATTTTGGGACCGTGATAAGAATCAAAATCCAAAACAAAAGCAGTCAGGAAGCTTGCAAAAAATTGAAATTATAGAGAAATCATCATTCCTATGTACACTTATTTCAGAATTGGATTCGAACTCGATATATTCATGCGCTATGGAACCAAACGGGCTGAAATTTTGATATCGTGATAAGAATCATAATCCAAAACGAAATCCGTCTCAAAATCTGTAAAAAATTGTATTTTTACAAAAATCATAATTCCTATGGACACTAATTTCAGACTTGGGTTCGATTTTTAGAAGCCATTTTTTAAGTTTTATTGTTAAAAACAGGCGGACATTTTGGGATCGTGATAGGAATCATAATCCAAAACAAAATCAGTCACAAAATCTGCATTTAATGAAATTTAAGAAAAATCATCATTTCTATGGACACTTATTTCAGACTTGGGTTCGAACTTTAGAAGCTAATTTTTCCGGCTCTATGGTACCAAACGGGCTGAAATTTTGATATCGTGATGAGAATCATAATCCAAAACGAAATCTCTCTCAAAATCTGTAAAAAGTTGTATTTTTACAAAAATCATAATTCCTATGTACACTAATTTCAGATTTGGGTTCGATTTTAAAAAGCCATTTTTTATGTTTTATTGTAACAAACGGGCGGAAATTTTGGGACCGTGATAAGAATCAAAATTCAAAACGAAATCTGTCTCAAAATCTGTAAAAAGTTGTATTTTTACAAATATCATAATTCCTATGGACACTAATTTCAAACTTGGGTTCGATTTTTAGAAGCCTTTTTTTATGTTTAATTGTAACAAACTGGCGGAAATTTTGAGACCGTGGTAAGAATCAAAATCCAAAACGAAAGCAGTCAGGAAACTTGCGAAAAATTGAATTTTTAGAGAAATCATCATTCCTATGGACACTTATATCAGACTTGGGTTCGAACTCATTATATTCATGCGCTATGGAACCAAACGGGCTGAAATTTTGATATCGTGATAAAAATCATAATCCAAAACAAAATCCGTCTCAAAATCTGTAAAAAGTTGTATTTTTACAAAAATCATAATTCCTATGGACAGTAATTCCAGACCTGGGTGCGATTTTAAGAAGCCATTTTTTTAAATTTTATTGTTTAAAACAGGCGGAAATTTTCGGATCGTGATAGGAATCATAATCTAAAGCGAAATCAGTCACAAAATCTGCATTTAATGAATTTTAAGAAAAATCATCATTTCTATGGACACTAATTTCAGACTTGGGTTCGAACTTTAGAAGCCATATTTTCATGCTCTATTGCACCAAACGGGCTGAAAATTTGGAATTGTGATAAGATTTATGGTCAAAACCGAAATCAGTCAAAAAATATATATGAAGTTGTATTTTAAGAAAAATCTTCATACCCATGGAAACTAATTTCAAACTTAAGTTCGAACTATAGAAACCAATTTTTCAGGCTCTATGGTACAAAACGGGCTGAAATTTTGGGACGGTGATAAGAATCAAAATCCAAAACGAAAACAGTCAGGAAACTTGCGTAAAATTGAATCTTTAGAGAAATCATCATTCCTATAGACCTTAATTACAAACTTGGGTTCGACTTTTAGAAGCCATTTTTTAATGTTTTATTGTTACAAACGGGCGGAAATTTCGGGATCGTGATAAGAATCATAATCCAAAACGAAATCAGTCGCAAAATATGCATAAAATGAATTTTAAGAAAAATCACCAATCTTATGGAAACTAATTTCAGACTGACGTTCGAACTTTAAAAGCCAATTTTTCCGGATCTATGGTACCAAACGGTATGAAAATTTGGAATCGTGATAATAGTCATGGTCAAACTCGAAATCAGTCAGGAAATCTGCATAAAATTGAATTTTTAGAAATATCATCATTCCTATGGGCCCTTATTTTAGACTTGGGTTCGAACTTTTGAAGCCATATATTCATGCCCTATGGAATCAAATGGGCTGAAATATTGATATCGTGATAAGAATCATAATCCAAAACGATATCCGTCACAAAATCTGCAAAAAGTTGTATTTTTACAAAAATCATAATTCCTATGGACACTAATTTCAGACTTGGGTTCGATTTTTAGAAGAAATTTTTTATGTTTTATTGTAACAAACGGGCGGAAATTTTGGGACCGTGATAAGAATCAAAATCCAAAACGAAAGCAGTCAGGAAGCTTGCAAAAAATTGAATTTATAGAGAAATCATCATTCCTATGTACACTTATTTCAGAATTGGATTCGAACTCGATATATTCATGCGCTATGGAACCAAACGGGCTGAAATTGTGATATCGTGATTAGAATCATAATCCAAAACGAAATCCGTCTCAAAATTTGTAAAAAATTGTATTTTTAACAAAATCATAATTCCTATGGACACTAATTTCAGACTTGGGTTTGATTTTAAGAAGCCATTTTTTAAAGTTTTATTTTTCGAAACAGGCGGAAATTTTGGGATCGTGATAAGAATCATAATCCAAAACGAAATTTGTCACAAAATCTGCATTAAATGAATTTTACGAAAAATCATCATTTCTATGGACACTAATTTCAGACTTGGGTTTGAACTTTAGAAGCTAATTTTTCCGGCTCAATGGTACCAAACGGGCTGAATTTTTGAGATCGTGATAAGAATCATAATCCAAAACGAAATAGGTCACAAAATATGCATAAAAGTGAATTTTAGAAAAATCACCAATCTTATGGAAACTAATTTCAGACTTGGGTTCGAACTATTGAAGCCAATTTTTCCGGATCTATGGTTCCAAACGGGCTGAAATTTGGGGATCTTAATAAAAAACATAATCCAAAACGAAATCAGTCACGAAACTTGCATTAATTTAAATTTTTAGAGAATCAATCATTACCATGGACCTTAATTTTAGACTTGGGTTCGAACTTTTGAAGCCATATATTCATGCGCTATGGAACCAAACGGGCTGAATTATTGATAGCGTGATAAGAATCATAATCCAAAACGAAATTCGTCACAAAATCTGCAAAAAGTTGTATTTTTACAAAAATCATAATTCCTATGGAAGCTAATTTCAGACATGGGTTCGATTTTTAGAAGCCGTTTTTTTATGTTTTATCGTTACAAACGTGCTGAAATTTCGGAATCGTTATAAGAATCATAATCCAAAACGAAATTCGTCTCAAATTCTGTAAAAAATTGTATTTTTACAAAAATCATAATTCCTATGGACACTAATTTCAGACTTGGGTTCGAACTTTAAAAGCCAATTTTTCCGGATCTATGGTACCAAACGGGCTGAAAATTTGGAATCGTGATAATAATCATGGTCAAACTCGAAATCAGTCACGAAATCTGCATAAATATGAATTTTTAGAAAATCATCATTTCTAAGGACACTAATTTCAGACTTGGTTTCGAACTTTAGAAGCCATATTTTCATGCTCTATGGCACCAAACGGGATGAAAATTTGGAATCGTGATAAAATTCATGGTCAAAACCAAATCAGTCACGAAATCTATATTAAGTTGAATTTTTAGAAAAATCTTCATTCCCATGGAAACTAATTTTAAATTTAAGTTCAAACTTTAGAAACCAATTTTTCAGGCTCTTTGGTACAAAACGGGCTGAAATTTTGGGACCGTGATAAGAATCATAATTCAAAACGAAGAGAGTCAGAAAACTTGCAAAAAATTGAATTTTTAGAGAAATCATCATTCCTATGGACACTAATATCAGACTTGGGTTCGAACTCCATATTTTCATGCGCTATGGAACCAAACGGGCTGAAATTGTGATATCGTGATTAGAATCATAATCCAAAACGAAATCCGTCTCAAAATCTGTAAAAAATTGTATTTTTGACAAAATCATAATTCCTATGGACACTAATTTCAGACTTGGGTTCGAACTTTTGAAGCCATTTTTTTATGTTTTATTGTTACAAAATTTTGGGATCGTGATAATCCAAAACGAAATCAGTCACGAAATCTGCATAAAATTGAATTTTGAGAAAAATCATCACTTCTATGGACACTAATTTCAGACTTGGATTCGAACTAAAGAAGCTTATTTTTCCGGATCTATGGTACCAAACGGGCTGAAATTTAGGGATCGTAATAAGAAACATAATCCAAAACGAAATCAGTCACGAAACTTGCATAAAATTAAATTTTTAGATAAATCATCATTTCTATTACACTAATTTCAGACTTGGGTTCGAACTAAAGAAGCTCATTTTTCCGGATCTATGGTACCAAACGGGCTGAAATTTAGGGATCGTAATAAGAAATATAATCCAAAACGAAATCAGTCAAGAAACTTGCATAAAATTAAATTTTTAGATAAATCATCTTTCCTATGGACCTTAATTTTAGACTTGGGTTCGAACTTTTGAAGCCATATTTTCATGCGCTATCGAACCAAACGGGCTGAATTATTGAGAGCGTGATAAGAATTAAAATCCAAAACGAAATTCGTCACAAAATCTGCAAAAAGTTGTATTTTTACAAAAATCATAATTCCTATGGAAGCTAATTTCTGACTTGGTTTCGATTTTTAGAAGCCATTTTTTTATGTTTTACCGTTACAAACGTGCTGAAATTTCGGGATCGTGATAAGAATCATAATCCAAAACGAAATCAGTCACAAAATCTGCATAAAATTGAATTTTTAGAAAAATCCTCATTTCTATGGACACTAATTTCAGACTTGGGTTCGAACTAAAGAAGCTCATTTTTCCGGATCTATGGTACCAAACGGGCTGAAATTTAGGGATCGTAATAAGAAATATAATCCAAAATTAAATCAGTCAAGAAACTTGCATAAAATTAAATTTTTAGATAAATCATCTCTCCTATGGACCTTAATTTTAGACTTGGGTTCGAACTTTTGAAGCCATATATTCATGCGCTATCGAACCAAACGGGCTGAATTATTGAGAGCGTGATAAGAATCAAAATCCAAAACGAAATTCGTCACAAAATCTGCAAAAAGTTGTATTTTTACAAAAATCATAATTCCTATGGACACTAATTTCAGACTTGGGTTCGAACTTTAAAAGCCAATTTTTCCGGATCTATGGTACCAAACGGGCTGAAAATTTGGAATTGTGATAATATTCATGGTCAAACTCGAAATCAGTCACGAAATCTGCATAAATATGAATTTTTAGAATTGTTATATCGTGATTAGAATAATAATCCAAAACGAAATCCGTCTCAAAATCTGAAAAAAATTGTATTTTTAACAAAATCATAATTCCTATGGACACTAATTTCAGACTTGTGTTCAAACTTTTGAAGCCATTTTTTTATGTTTTATTGTTACACAATTTTAAGATCGTGATAATCCAAAACGAAATCAGTCACGAAATCTGCACAAAATTGAATTTTGAGAAAAATCATCATTTTTATGGACACTAATTTCAGACTTGGGTTCGAACTAAAGAAGCTTATTTTTCCGGATCTATGGTACCAAGCGGGCTGAAATTTAGGGATCGTAATAAGAAACATAATCCAAAACGAAATCAGTCACGAAACTTGCATAAAATTAAATTTTTAGATAAAGTATCATTCCTATGGACCTTAATTTTAGACTTGGGTTCGAACTTTTGAAGCCATATATTCATGCCCTATGGAACCAAACGAGCTGAATTATTGATAGCGTGATTAGAATCATAATCCAAAACGATATTCGTCACAAAATCTGCAAAAAGTTGTATTTTTACAAAAATTATAATTCCTATGGAAGCTAATTTCAGACTTGGGTTCGATTTTTAGAAGCCATTTTTTATGTATTATTGTTACAAACGTGCTGAAATTTCGGGATCGTGATAAGAATCATAATCCAAAACGAAATCAGTCACAAAATCTGCATAAAATTGAATTTTTTAGAAAAATCATGATTTCTATGGACACTAATTTCAGACTTGGGTTCGAACTTTAGAAACCAATTTTTCAGGCTCTATGGTATAAAACGGGCTTCGAATTCGGGACCCTGATAAGAATATCCAAAACGAAAGCAGTCAGGAAACTTGCCTTAAATTGAATCTTTAGAGAAATCTTCATTCCTATGGACCTTAATTACAAACTTGGTTTCGAACTTTAGAAGCCAATTTTTCCGGCTCTATGGTACCAATCGAACTGAAAATTTGGAATCGTGATAAGATTTATTGTCAAACTCGAAATCAGTCACAAAATCTGCATAAAATTGAATTTTAAGAAAAATCATCAATTCTATGGATACTTATTTCAGACTTGGGTTCGAAATTTAGAAGCCAATTTTTCCGAATCTTTAGAACCGAACGGGCTGAAATTTTGGGATCGTTATAAGAATCATAATCCAAAACGAAATCAGTCATGAAACTTGCATTAAATTGAATTTTTAGTGAAATCATCACTCCTATGGACCTTAATTTTAGACTTGAGATCGAATTTTGAAGCCATATATTCATGCCCTATGAAACCAAATGAGCTGAAATTTTGGTATCGTGATAAAAATCATAATCCAAAACGAAATCCGTCACAAAATCTGCAAAAAGTTGTATTTGTACAAAAATCATAATTCCTATGGACACTAATTTCAGACTTGGGTTCGATTTATTTAAGCCATTTTTTTATGTTTTATTATTACAAACGGGCGGAAATTTTGGGATCGTGTTAAGAATCATAATCCAAAACGAAATCAGTCACAAAATCTATATAAAGTTGTATTTTTAGAAAAATCGTCATTCCCACGGAAACTAATTTCAAACTTAAGTTCGAACGTTAGAAACCAAATTTTCAGGCTCTATGGTACAAAACGGGCTGAAATTTTGGGACCGTGATAAGAATCATAATTCAAAACGAAAGAAGTCAGAAAACTTGCAAAAAATTGAATTTTTAGAGAAATCATCATTCCTATTGACACTAATATCAGACTTGGGTTCGAACTCCATATATTCATGCGCTATGGAACCAAACGGGCTGAAATTGTGATATCGTGATTAGAATCATAATCCAAAACGAAATCCGTCTCAAAATCTGTAAAAAATTGTATTTTTAACAAAATCATAATTCCTATGGACACTAATTTCAGACTTGGGTTCGAACTTTTGAAGCCATTTTTTTATGTTTTATTGTTACAAAATTTTGGGATCGTGATAATCCAAAACGAAATCAGTCACGAAATCTGCATTAAATTGAATTTTGAGAAAAATCATCATTTCTATGGACACTAATTTCAGACTTGGGTTCGAACTAAAGAAGCTTATTTTTCCGGATCTATGGTACCAAACGGGCTGAAATTTAGGGATCGTAATAAGAAACATAATCCAAAACGAAATCAGTCACGAAACTTGCATAAAATTAAATTTTTAGATAAAGTATCTTTCCTATGGACCTTAATTTTAGACTTGGGTTCGAACTTTTGAAGCCATATATTCATGCCCTATGGAACCAAACGAGCTGAATTATTGATAGCGTGATTAGAATCATAATCCAAAACGAAATTCGTCACAAAATCTGCAAAAAGTTGTATTTTTCCAAAAATTATAATTCCTATGGAAGCTAATTTCAGACTTGGGTTCGATTTTTAGAAGCCATTTTTATATGTATTATTGTTACAAACGTGCTGAAATTTCGGGATCGTGATAAGAATCATAATCCAAAACGAAATCAGTCACAAAATCTGCATAAAATTGAATTTTCAGAAAAATCATGATTTCTATGGACACTAATTTCAGACTTGGGTTCGAACTTTAGAAACCAATTTTTCAGGCTCTATGGTTTAAAACGGGCTTCGAATTCGGGACCGTGATAAGAATATCCAAAACGAAAGCAGTCAGGAAACTTGCCTAAAATTGAATCTTTAGAGAAATCTTCATTCCTATGGACCTTAATTACAAACTTGGTTTCGAACTTTAGAAGCCAATTTTTCCGGCTCTATGGTACCAATCGAACTGAAAATTTGGAATCGTGATAAGATTTATTGTCAAACTCGAAATCAGTCACAAAATCTGCTTAAAATTGAATTTTAAGAATAATCATCAATCCTATGGATACTTATTTCAGACTTGGGTTCGAACTTTAGAAGCCAATTTTTCCGAATCTTTAGAACCGAACGGGCTGAAATTTTGGGATCGTTATAAGAATCATAATCCAAAACGAAATCAGTCATGAAACTTGCATCAAATTGAATTTTTAGTGAAATCATCACTCCTATGGACCTTAATTTTAGACTTGAGATCGAATTTTGAAGCCATATATTCATGCCCTATGAAACCAAATGAGCTGAAATTTTGGTATCGTGATAAAAATCATAATCCAAAAGGAAATCCGTCACAAAATCTGCAAAAAGTTGTATTTGTACAAAAATCATAATTCCTATGGAAGCTAATTTCAGACTTGGGTTCGATTTTTAGAAGCCATTTTTTTATGTTTTATCGTTACAAACGTGCTGAAATTTCGGGATCGTGATAAGAATCATAATCCAAAACGAAATCAGTTACAAAATCTGCATAAAATTGAATTTTTAGAAAAATCATCATTTCTATGGACACTAATTTCAGACTTGGGTTCGAACTAAAGAAGCTCATTTTTCCGGATCTATGTTACCAAACGGGCTGAAATTTAGGGATCGTAATAAGAAACATAATCCAAAACGAAATCAGTCACGAAACTTGCATAAAATTAAATTTTTAGATAAAGTATCATTCCTATGGACCTTAATTTTAGACTTGGGTTCGAACTTTTGAAGCCATATATATTCATGCCCTATGGAACCAAACGAGCTGAATTATTGATAGCGTGATTAGAATCATAATCCAAAACGAAATTCGTCACAAAATCTGCAAAAAGTTGTATTTTTCCAAAAATTATAATTCCTATGGAAGCTAATTTCAGACTTGGGTTCGATTTTTAGAAGCCATTTTTTTATGTATTATTGTTACAAACGTGCTGAAATTTCGGGATCGTGATAAGAATCATAATCCAAAACGAAATCAGTCACAAAATCTGCATAAAATTGAATTTTCAGAAAAATCATGATTTCTATGGACACTAATTTCAGACTTGGGTTCGAACTTTAGAAACCAATTTTTCAGGCTCTATGGTTTAAAACGGGCTTCGAATTTGGGACCGTGATAAGAATATCCAAAACGAAAGCAGTCAGGAAACTTGCCTAAAATTGAATCTTTAGAGAAATCTTCATTCCTATGGACCTTAATTACAAACTTGGTTTCGAACTTTAGAAGCCAATTTTTCCGGCTCTATGGTACCAATCGAACTGAAAATTTGGAATCGTGATAAGATTTATTGTCAAACTCGAAATCAGTCACAAAATCTGCATAAAATTGAATTTTAAGAAAAATCATCAATCCTATGGATACTTATTTCAGACTTGGGTTCGAACTTTAGAAGCCAATTTTTCCGAATCTTTAGAACCGAACGGGCTGAAATTTTGGGATCGTTATAAGAATCATAATCCAAAACGAAATCAGTCATGAAACTTGCATTAAATTGAATTTTTAGTGAAATCATCACTCCTATGGACCTTAATTTTAGACTTGAGATCGAATTTTGAAGCCATATATTCATGCCCTATGAAACCAAATGAGCTGAAATTTTGGAATCGTGATAAAAATCATAATCCAAAACGAAATCCGTCACAAAATCTGCAAAAAGTTGTATTTGTACAAAAATCATAATTCCTATGGACACTAATTTCAGACTTGGGTTCGATTTATTTAAGCCATTTTTTTATGTTTTATTATTACAAACGGGCGGAAATTTTGGTATCGTGATAAAAATCATAATCCAAAACGAAATCAGTCACAAAATCTATATAAAGTTGTATTTTTAGAAAAATCGTCATTCCCACGGAATCTAATTTCAAACTTAAGTTCGAACGTTAGAAACCAAATTTTCAGGCTCTATGGTACAAAACGGGCTGAACTTTTGGGACCGTGATAAGAATCATAATTCAAAACGAAAGAAGTCAGAAAACTTGCAAAAAATTGAATTTTTAGAGAAATCATCATTCCTATGGACACTAATATCAGACATGGGTTCGAACTCCATATATTCATGCGCTATGGAACCAAACGGGCTGAAATTGTGATATCGTGATTAGAATCATAATCCAAAACGAAATCCGTCTCAAAATCTGTAAAAAATTGTATTTTTAACAAAATCATAATTCCTATGGACACTAATTTCAGACTTGGGTTTGATTTTTAGAAGCCATTTTTTAAAGTTTTATTGTTCGAAACAGGCGGAAATTTTGGGATTGTGATAAGAATCATAATCCAAAACGAAATTTGTCACAAAATTGTCTGCATTAAATGAATTTTAAGAAAAATCATCATTTCTATGGATACTAATTTCAGACTTGGGTTTGAACTTTAGAAGCTAATTTTTCCGGCTCTATGGTACCAAACGGGCTGAATTTTTGAGATTGTGATAAGAATCATAATCCAAAACAAAAAAGGTCACAAAATATGCATAAAATTGAATTTTTAGAAAAATCATGATTTCTATGGACACTAATTTCAGACTTGGATTCGAACTTTAGAAACCAATTTTCAGGCTCTATGGTACACAACGGGCTTAAATTTCGGGACCGTGATAAGAATCATAATCAAAAACGAAAGCAGTCAGGAAACTTGCATAAAATTGAATCTTTAGAGAAATCATCATTCCTATGGACCTTAATTACAAACTTGGTTTCGAACTTTAGAAGCCAATTTTTCCGGCTCTATGGTACTAAACGAACTGAAAATTTGGAATCGTGATAAAATTTATTGTCAAACTCGAAATCAGTCACAAAATCTGCATTAAATTGAATTTTTAGAGAAATCATCAATCCTTTGGATACCAATTTCAGACTTGGGTTCGAACTTTATAAGCCAATTTTTCCGAATCCATAGTACCGAACGGGCTGAAATTTTGGGATCGTAATAAGAATCATAATCCAAAACGAAATCAGTCACGAAACTTATATTAAGTTGAATTTTTAGTGAAATCATCACTCCTATGGACCTTAATTTTAGACTTAAGATCGAAATCGGAAATTTTGGGATCGTGATAAGAATCTTAATCCAAAACGAAATTTGTCACAAAATCTGCATTAAATGAATTTTAAGAAAAATCATTATTTCTATGGACACTAATTTCAGACTTGAGTTCGAACTTTAGAAGCTAATTTTTCCGGCTCTATGGTACCGAACGGGCTGAATTTTTGAGATCGTGATATTAATCAAAATCCAAAACGAAATCAGTCACGAAACTTATATTAAATTGAATTTTTAGTGAAATCATCACTCCTATGGACCTTAATTTAGTCTTGAGATCGAACTTTTGAAGCCATATATTCATGCCCTATGGAACCAAACGGGCTGAATTATTGAAAGCGTGATAAGAATCATAATCCAAAACGAAGTTCGTCACAAAATCTGCAAAAAGTTGTATTTTTACAAAAATCATAATTCCTATGGAAGCTAATTTCAGACTTGGGTTCGAACTTTTGAAGCCATTTTTTCATGTTTTATTGTTACAAAAGGGCTGAAATTTTGGGATCGTGATAAGAATAATAATCCAAAACGAAATCAGTCACAAAATCTGCATTAAATTATATTTATAGAAAAATCATCATTTCTATGTACACTAATTTCAGAATTGGGTTCGAACTAAAAAAGCTAATTTTTCCGGATCTATGGTACCAAACGGGCTGAAATTTAGGGATCGTAATAAGAAATGTAATCCAAAATGAAATCAGTCAAGAAACTTGCATAAAATTAAAATTTTAGATAAATCATCATTCCTATGGATCTTAATTTTAGACTTGGGTTCGAACTTTTGAAGCCATATATTCATGCGCTATCGAACCAAACGGGCTGAATTATTGAGAGCGTGATAAGAATCAAAATCCAAAACGAAATTTGTCACAAAATCTGCAAAAAGTTGTATTTTTACAAAAATCATAATTCCTATGGAAGCTTATTTCAGACTTGGGTTCGATTTATAGAAGCCATTTTTTTTGTTTTATTGTTACAAACGGGCTGAAATTTTGGGATCGTGATAAGAATAATAATCCAAAACGAAATCAGTCACAAAATCTGATTAAAATTGAATTTTTAGAAAAATCATCATTTTTATGGACACTAACTAATTCCAGATTTGGGTTCGAACTTTTGAAGCCATTTTTCTATGTTTTACTGTAACAAAAGGGCTGAAATTTTGAGATCGTGATAAGAATAATAATCCAAAACGAAATCAGTCACAAAATCTGCATAAAATTGTATTTTTACAAAAATCATAATTCCTATGGACACTAATTTCGGACTTGGGTTCGAATTTGAAAAGCCAATTTTTCCGGATCTTTTGTACCAAACGGGCTGAATTATTGATAGCGTGATAAGAATCATAATCCAAAACGAAATTCTTCAGAAAATCTGCAAAAAGTTGTATTTTTACAAAAATTATAATTCCTATGGAAGCTAATTTCAGACTTGGGTTCGATTTTTAGAAGCCATTTTTTATGTATTATTGTTACAAACGTGCTGAAATTTCGGGATCGTGATAAGAATCATAATCCAAAACGAAATCAGTCACAAAATCTGCATAAAATTGAATTTTTTAGAAAAATCATGATTTCTATGGACACTAATTTCAGACTTGGGTTCGAACTTTAGAAACCAATTTTTCAGGCTCTATGGTATAAAACGGGCTTCGAATTCGGGACCCTGATAAGAATATCCAAAACGAAAGCAGTCAGGAAACTTGCCTTAAATTGAATCTTTAGAGAAATCTTCATTCCTATGGACCTTAATTACAAACTTGGTTTCGAACTTTAGAAGCCAATTTTTCCGGCTCTATGGTACCAATCGAACTGAAAATTTGGAATCGTGACAAGATTTATTGTCAAACTCGAAATCAGTCACAAAATCTGCATAAAATTGAATTTTAAGAAAAATCATCAATTCTATGGATACTTATTTCAGACTTGGGTTCGAAATTTAGAAGCCAATTTTTCCGAATCTTTAGAACCGAACGGGCTGAAATTTTGGGATCGTTATAAGAATCATAATCCAAAACGAAATCAGTCATGAAACTTGCATTAAATTGAATTTTTAGTGAAATCATCACTCCTATGGACCTTAATTTTAGACTTGAGATCGAATTTTGAAGCCATATATTCATGCCCTATGAAACCAAATGAGCTGAAATTTTGGTATCGTGATAAAAATCATAATCCAAAACGAAATCCGTCACAAAATCTGCAAAAAGTTGTATTTGTACAAAAATCATAATTCCTATGGACACTAATTTCAGACTTGGGTTCGATTTATTTAAGCCATTTTTTTATGTTTTATTATTACAAACGGGCGGAAATTTTGGGATCGTGTTAAGAATCATAATCCAAAACGAAATCAGTCACAAAATCTATATAAAGTTGTATTTTTAGAAAAATCGTCATTCCCACGGAAACTAATTTCAAACTTAAGTTCGAACGTTAGAAACCAAATTTTCAGGCTCTATGGTACAAAACGGGCTGAAATTTTGGGACCGTGATAAGAATCATAATTCAAAACGAAAGAAGTCAGAAAACTTGCAAAAAATTGAATTTTTAGAGAAATCATCATTCCTATTGACACTAATATCAGACTTGGGTTCGAACTCCATATATTCATGCGCTATGGAACCAAACGGGCTGAAATTGTGATATCGTGATTAGAATCATAATCCAAAACGAAATCCGTCTCAAAATCTGTAAAAAATTGTATTTTTAACAAAATCATAATTCCTATGGACACTAATTTCAGACTTGGGTTCGAACTTTTGAAGCCATTTTTTTATGTTTTATTGTTACAAAATTTTGGGATCGTGATAATCCAAAACGAAATCAGTCACGAAATCTGCATTAAATTGAATTTTGAGAAAAATCATCATTTCTATGGACACTAATTTCAGACTTGGGTTCGAACTAAAGAAGCTTATTTTTCCGGATCTATGGTACCAAACGGGCTGAAATTTAGGGATCGTAATAAGAAACATAATCCAAAACGAAATCAGTCACGAAACTTGCATAAAATTAAATTTTTAGATAAAGTATCTTTCCTATGGACCTTAATTTTAGACTTGGGTTCGAACTTTTGAAGCCATATATTCATGCCCTATGGAACCAAACGAGCTGAATTATTGATAGCGTGATTAGAATCATAATCCAAAACGAAATTCGTCACAAAATCTGCAAAAAGTTGTATTTTTCCAAAAATTATAATTCCTATGGAAGCTAATTTCAGACTTGGGTTCGATTTTTAGAAGCCATTTTTATATGTATTATTGTTACAAACGTGCTGAAATTTCGGGATCGTGATAAGAATCATAATCCAAAACGAAATCAGTCACAAAATCTGCATAAAATTGAATTTTCAGAAAAATCATGATTTCTATGGACACTAATTTCAGACTTGGGTTCGAACTTTAGAAACCAATTTTTCAGGCTCTATGGTTTAAAACGGGCTTCGAATTCGGGACCGTGATAAGAATATCCAAAACGAAAGCAGTCAGGAAACTTGCCTAAAATTGAATCTTTAGAGAAATCTTCATTCCTATGGACCTTAATTACAAACTTGGTTTCGAACTTTAGAAGCCAATTTTTCCGGCTCTATGGTACCAATCGAACTGAAAATTTGGAATTGTGATAAGATTTATTGTCAAACTCGAAATCAGTCACAAAATCTGCTTAAAATTGAATTTTAAGAATAATCATCAATCCTATGGATACTTATTTCAGACTTGGGTTCGAACTTTAGAAGCCAATTTTTCCGAATCTTTAGAACCGAACGGGCTGAAATTTTGGGATCGTTATAAGAATCATAATCCAAAACGAAATCAGTCATGAAACTTGCATCAAATTGAATTTTTAGTGAAATCATCACTCCTATGGACCTTAATTTTAGACTTGAGATCGAATTTTGAAGCCATATATTCATGCCCTATGAAACCAAATGAGCTGAAATTTTGGTATCGTGATAAAAATCATAATCCAAAAGGAAATCCGTCACAAAATCTGCAAAAAGTTGTATTTGTACAAAAATCATAATTCCTATGGAAGCTAATTTCAGACTTGGGTTCGATTTTTAGAAGCCATTTTTTTATGTTTTATCGTTACAAACGTGCTGAAATTTCGGGATCGTGATAAGAATCATAATCCAAAACGAAATCAGTTACAAAATCTGCATAAAATTGAATTTTTAGAAAAATCATCATTTCTATGGACACTAATTTCAGACTTGGGTTCGAACTAAAGAAGCTCATTTTTCCGGATCTATGTTACCAAACGGGCTGAAATTTAGGGATCGTAATAAGAAACATAATCCAAAACGAAATCAGTCACGAAACTTGCATAAAATTAAATTTTTAGATAAAGTATCATTCCTATGGACCTTAATTTTAGACTTGGGTTCGAACTTTTGAAGCCATATATTCATGCCCTATGGAACCAAACGAGCTGAATTATTGATATCGTGATTAGAATCATAATCCAAAACGAAATCCGTCTCAAAATCTGTAAAAAATTGTATTTTTAACAAAATCATAATTCCTATGGACACTAATTTCAGACTTGGGTTTGATTTTTAGAAGCCATTTTTTTAAGTTTTATTGTTCGAAACAGGCGGAAATTTTGGGATTGTGATAAGAATCATAATCCAAAACGAAATTTGTCACAAAATTGTCTGCATTAAATGAATTTTAAGAAAAATCATCATTTCTATGGATACTAATTTCAGACTTGGGTTTGAACTTTAGAAGCTAATTTTTCCGGCTCTATGGTACCAAACGGGCTGAATTTTTGAGATTGTGATAAGAATCATAATCCAAAACAAAAAAGGTCACAAAATATGCATAAAATTGAATTTTTAGAAAAATCATGATTTCTATGGACACTAATTTCAGACTTGGATTCGAACTTTAGAAACCAATTTTCAGGCTCTATGGTACACAACGGGCTTAAATTTCGGGACCGTGATAAGAATCATAATCAAAAACGAAAGCAGTCAGGAAACTTGCATAAAATTGAATCTTTAGAGAAATCATCATTCCTATGGACCTTAATTACAAACTTGGTTTCGAACTTTAGAAGCCAATTTTTCCGGCTCTATGGTACTAAACGAACTGAAAATTTGGAATCGTGATAAAATTTATTGTCAAACTCGAAATCAGTCACAAAATCTGCATTAAATTGAATTTTTAGAGAAATCATCAATCCTTTGGATACCAATTTCAGACTTGGGTTCGAACTTTATAAGCCAATTTTTCCGAATCCATAGTACCGAACGGGCTGAAATTTTGGGATCGTAATAAGAATCATAATCCAAAACGAAATCAGTCACGAAACTTATATTAAGTTGAATTTTTAGTGAAATCATCACTCCTATGGACCTTAATTTTAGACTTAAGATCGAAATCGGAAATTTTGGGATCGTGATAAGAATCTTAATCCAAAACGAAATTTGTCACAAAATCTGCATTAAATGAATTTTAAGAAAAATCATCATTTCTATGGACACTAATTTCAGACTTGAGTTCGAACTTTAGAAGCTAATTTTTCCGGCTCTATGGTACCAAACGGGCTGAATTTTTGAGATCGTGATATTAATCAAAATCCAAAACGAAATCAGTCACGAAACTTATATTAAATTGAATTTTTAGTGAAATCATCACTCCTATGGACCTTAATTTAGTCTTGAGATCGAACTTTTGAAGCCATATATTCATGCCCTATGGAACCAAACGGGCTGAATTATTGAAAGCGTGATAAGAATCATAATCCAAAACGAAGTTCGTCACAAAATCTGCAAAAAGTTGTATTTTTACAAAAATCATAATTCCTATGGAAGCTAATTTCAGACTTGGGTTCGAACTTTTGAAGCCATTTTTTCATGTTTTATTGTTACAAAAGGGCTGAAATTTTGGGATCGTGATAAGAATAATAATCCAAAACGAAATCAGTCACAAAATCTGCATTAAATTATATTTATAGATAAATCATCATTTCTATGTACACTAATTTCAGAATTGGGTTCGAACTAAAAAAGCTAATTTTTCCGGATCTATGGTACCAAACGGGCTGAAATTTAGGGATCGTAATAAGAAATATAATCCAAAATGAAATCAGTCAAGAAACTTGCATAAAATTAAATTTTTAGATAAATCATCATTCCTATGGATCTTAATTTTAGACTTGGGTTCGAACTTTTGAAGCCATATATTCATGCGCTATCGAACCAAACGGGCTGAATTATTGAGAGCGTGATAAGAATCAAAATCCAAAACGAAATTTGTCACAAAATCTGCAAAAAGTTGTATTTTTACAAAAATCATAATTCCTATGGAAGCTTATTTCAGACTTGGGTTCGATTTATAGAAGCCATTTTTTTTGTTTTATTGTTACAAACGGGCTGAAATTTTGGGATCGTGATAAGAATAATAATCCAAAACGAAATCAGTCACAAAATCTGATTAAAATTGAATTTTTAGAAAAATCATCATTTCTATGGACACTAACTAATTCCAGATTTGGGTTCGAACTTTTGAAGCCATTTTTCTATGTTTTACTGTAACAAAAGGGCTGAAATTTTGAGATCGTGATAAGAATAATAATCCAAAACGAAATCAGTCACAAAATCTGCATAAAATTGTATTTTTACAAAAATCATAATTCCTATGGACACTAATTTCGGACTTGGGTTCGAATTTGAAAAGCCAATTTTTCCGGATCTTTTGTACCAAACGGGCTGAATTATTGATAGCGTGATAAGAATCATAATCCAAAACGAAATTCTTCAGAAAATCTGCAAAAAGTTGTATTTTTACAAAAATTATAATTCCTATGGAAGCTAATTTCAGACTTGGGTTCGATTTTTAGAAGCCATTTTTTATGTATTATTGTTACAAACGTGCTGAAATTTCGGGATCGTGATAAGAATCATAATCCAAAACGAAATCAGTCACAAAATCTGCATAAAATTGAATTTTTTAGAAAAATCATGATTTCTATGGACACTAATTTCAGACTTGGGTTCGAACTTTAGAAACCAATTTTTCAGGCTCTATGGTATAAAACGGGCTTCGAATTCGGGACCCTGATAAGAATATCCAAAACGAAAGCAGTCAGGAAACTTGCCTTAAATTGAATCTTTAGAGAAATCTTCATTCCTATGGACCTTAATTACAAACTTGGTTTCGAACTTTAGAAGCCAATTTTTCCGGCTCTATGGTACCAATCGAACTGAAAATTTGGAATCGTGACAAGATTTATTGTCAAACTCGAAATCAGTCACAAAATCTGCATAAAATTGAATTTTAAGAAAAATCATCAATTCTATGGATACTTATTTCAGACTTGGGTTCGAAATTTAGAAGCCAATTTTTCCGAATCTTTAGAACCGAACGGGCTGAAATTTTGGGATCGTTATAAGAATCATAATCCAAAACGAAATCAGTCATGAAACTTGCATTAAATTGATTTTTTAGTGAAATCATCACTCCTATGGACCTTAATTTTAGACTTGAGATCGAATTTTGAAGCCATATATTCATGCCCTATGAAACCAAATGAGCTGAAATTTTGGTATCGTGATAAAAATCATAATCCAAAACGAAATCCGTCACAAAATCTGCAAAAAATTGTATTTGTACAAAAATCATAATTCCTATGGACACTAATTTCAGACTTGGGTTCGATTTATTTAAGCCATTTTTTTATGTTTTATTATTACAAACGGGCGGAAATTTTGGGATCGTGTTAAGAATCATAATCCAAAACGAAATCAGTCACAAAATCTATATAAAGTTGTATTTTTAGAAAAATCGTCATTCCCACGGAAACTAATTTCAAACTTAAGTTCGAACGTTAGAAACCAAATTTTCAGGCTCTATGGTACAAAACGGGCTGAAATTTTGGGACCGTGATAAGAATCATAATTCAAAACGAAAGAAGTCAGAAAACTTGCAAAAAATTGAATTTTTAGAGAAATCATCATTCCTATTGACACTAATATCAGACTTGGGTTCGAACTCCATATATTCATGCGCTATGGAACCAAACGGGCTGAAATTGTGATATCGTGATTAGAATCATAATCCAAAACGAAATCCGTCTCAAAATCTGTAAAAAATTGTATTTTTAACAAAATCATAATTCCTATGGACACTAATTTCAGACTTGGGTTCGAACTTTTGAAGCCATTTTTTTATGTTTTATTGTTACAAAATTTTGGGATCGTGATAATCCAAAACGAAATCAGTCACGAAATCTGCATTAAATTGAATTTTGAGAAAAATCATCATTTCTATGGACACTAATTTCAGACTTGGGTTCGAACTAAAGAAGCTTATTTTTCCGGATCTATGGTACCAAACGGGCTGAAATTTAGGGATCGTAATAAGAAACATAATCCAAAACGAAATCAGTCACGAAACTTGCATAAAATTAAATTTTTAGATAAAGTATCTTTCCTATGGACCTTAATTTTAGACTTGGGTTCGAACTTTTGAAGCCATATATTCATGCCCTATGGAACCAAACGAGCTGAATTATTGATAGCGTGATTAGAATCATAATCCAAAACGAAATTCGTCACAAAATCTGCAAAAAGTTGTATTTTTCCAAAAATTATAATTCCTATGGAAGCTAATTTCAGACTTGGGTTCGATTTTTAGAAGCCATTTTTATATGTATTATTGTTACAAACGTGCTGAAATTTCGGGATCGTGATAAGAATCATAATCCAAAACGAAATCAGTCACAAAATCTGCATAAAATTGAATTTTCAGAAAAATCATGATTTCTATGGACACTAATTTCAGACTTGGGTTCGAACTTTAGAAACCAATTTTTCAGGCTCTATGGTTTAAAACGGGCTTCGAATTCGGGACCGTGATAAGAATATCCAAAACGAAAGCAGTCAGGAAACTTGCCTAAAATTGAATCTTTAGAGAAATCTTCATTCCTATGGACCTTAATTACAAACTTGGTTTCGAACTTTAGAAGCCAATTTTTCCGGCTCTATGGTACCAATCGAACTGAAAATTTGGAATCGTGATAAGATTTATTGTCAAACTCGAAATCAGTCACAAAATCTGCTTAAAATTGAATTTTAAGAATAATCATCAATCCTATGGATACTTATTTCAGACTTGGGTTCGAACTTTAGAAGCCAATTTTTCCGAATCTTTAGAACCGAACGGGCTGAAATTTTGGGATCGTTATAAGAATCATAATCCAAAACGAAATCAGTCATGAAACTTGCATCAAATTGAATTTTTAGTGAAATCATCACTCCTATGGACCTTAATTTTAGACTTGAGATCGAATTTTGAAGCCATATATTCATGCCCTATGAAACCAAATGAGCTGAAATTTTGGTATCGTGATAAAAATCATAATCCAAAAGGAAATCCGTCACAAAATCTGCAAAAAGTTGTATTTGTACAAAAATCATAATTCCTATGGAAGCTAATTTCAGACTTGGGTTCGATTTTTAGAAGCCATTTTTTTATGTTTTATCGTTACAAACGTGCTGAAATTTCGGGATCGTGATAAGAATCATAATCCAAAACGAAATCAGTTACAAAATCTGCATAAAATTGAATTTTTAGAAAAATCATCATTTCTATGGACACTAATTTCAGACTTGGGTTCGAACTAAAGAAGCTCATTTTTCCGGATCTATGTTACCAAACGGGCTGAAATTTAGGGATCGTAATAAGAAACATAATCCAAAACGAAATCAGTCACGAAACTTGCATAAAATTAAATTTTTAGATAAAGTATCATTCCTATGGACCTTAATTTTAGACTTGGGTTCGAACTTTTGAAGCCATATATTCATGCCCTATGGAACCAAACGAGCTGAATTATTGATAGCGTGATTAGAATCATAATCCAAAACGAAATTCGTCACAAAATCTGCAAAAAGTTGTATTTTTCCAAAAATTATAATTCCTATGGAAGCTAATTTCAGACTTGGGTTCGATTTTTAGAAGCCATTTTTTTATGTATTATTGTTACAAACGTGCTGAAATTTCGGGATCGTGATAAGAATCATAATCCAAAACGAAATCAGTCACAAAATCTGCATAAAATTGAATTTTCAGAAAAATCATGATTTCTATGGACACTAATTTCAGACTTGGGTTCGAACTTTAGAAACCAATTTTTCAGGCTCTATGGTTTAAAACGGGCTTCGAATTTGGGACCGTGATAAGAATATCCAAAACGAAAGCAGTCAGGAAACTTGCCTAAAATTGAATCTTTAGAGAAATCTTCATTCCTATGGACCTTAATTACAAACTTGGTTTCGAACTTTAGAAGCCAATTTTTCCGGCTCTATGGTACCAATCGAACTGAAAATTTGGAATCGTGATAAGATTTATTGTCAAACTCGAAATCAGTCACAAAATCTGCATAAAATTGAATTTTAAGAAAAATCATCAATCCTATGGATACTTATTTCAGACTTGGGTTCGAACTTTAGAAGCCAATTTTTCCGAATCTTTAGAACCGAACGGGCTGAAATTTTGGGATCGTTATAAGAATCATAATCCAAAACGAAATCAGTCATGAAACTTGCATTAAATTGAATTTTTAGTGAAATCATCACTCCTATGGACCTTAATTTTAGACTTGAGATCGAATTTTGAAGCCATATATTCATGCCCTATGAAACCAAATGAGCTGAAATTTTGGAATCGTGATAAAAATCATAATCCAAAACGAAATCCGTCACAAAATCTGCAAAAAGTTGTATTTGTACAAAAATCATAATTCCTATGGACACTAATTTCAGACTTGGGTTCGATTTATTTAAGCCATTTTTTTATGTTTTATTATTACAAACGGGCGGAAATTTTGGTATCGTGATAAAAATCATAATCCAAAACGAAATCAGTCACAAAATCTATATAAAGTTGTATTTTTAGAAAAATCGTCATTCCCACGGAATCTAATTTCAAACTTAAGTTCGAACGTTAGAAACCAAATTTTCAGGCTCTATGGTACAAAACGGGCTGAACTTTTGGGACCGTGATAAGAATCATAATTCAAAACGAAAGAAGTCAGAAAACTTGCAAAAAATTGAATTTTTAGAGAAATCATCATTCCTATGGACACTAATATCAGACATGGGTTCGAACTCCATATATTCATGCGCTATGGAACCAAACGGGCTGAAATTGTGATATCGTGATTAGAATCATAATCCAAAACGAAATCCGTCTCAAAATCTGTAAAAAATTGTATTTTTAACAAAATCATAATTCCTATGGACACTAATTTCAGACTTGGGTTTGATTTTTAGAAGCCATTTTTTAAAGTTTTATTGTTCGAAACAGGCGGAAATTTTGGGATTGTGATAAGAATCATAATCCAAAACGAAATTTGTCACAAAATTGTCTGCATTAAATGAATTTTAAGAAAAATCATCATTTCTATGGATACTAATTTCAGACTTGGGTTTGAACTTTAGAAGCTAATTTTTCCGGCTCTATGGTACCAAACGGGCTGAATTTTTGAGATTGTGATAAGAATCATAATCCAAAACAAAAAAGGTCACAAAATATGCATAAAATTGAATTTTTAGAAAAATCATGATTTCTATGGACACTAATTTCAGACTTGGATTCGAACTTTAGAAACCAATTTTCAGGCTCTATGGTACACAACGGGCTTAAATTTCGGGACCGTGATAAGAATCATAATCAAAAACGAAAGCAGTCAGGAAACTTGCATAAAATTGAATCTTTAGAGAAATCATCATTCCTATGGACCTTAATTACAAACTTGGTTTCGAACTTTAGAAGCCAATTTTTCCGGCTCTATGGTACTAAACGAACTGAAAATTTGGAATCGTGATAAAATTTATTGTCAAACTCGAAATCAGTCACAAAATCTGCATTAAATTGAATTTTTAGAGAAATCATCAATCCTTTGGATACCAATTTCAGACTTGGGTTCGAACTTTATAAGCCAATTTTTCCGAATCCATAGTACCGAACGGGCTGAAATTTTGGGATCGTAATAAGAATCATAATCCAAAACGAAATCAGTCACGAAACTTATATTAAGTTGAATTTTTAGTGAAATCATCACTCCTATGGACCTTAATTTTAGACTTAAGATCGAAATCGGAAATTTTGGGATCGTGATAAGAATCTTAATCCAAAACGAAATTTGTCACAAAATCTGCATTAAATGAATTTTAAGAAAAATCATCATTTCTATGGACACTAATTTCAGACTTGAGTTCGAACTTTAGAAGCTAATTTTTCCGGCTCTATGGTACCAAACGGGCTGAATTTTTGAGATCGTGATATTAATCAAAATCCAAAACGAAATCAGTCACGAAACTTATATTAAATTGAATTTTTAGTGAAATCATCACTCCTATGGACCTTAATTTAGTCTTGAGATCGAACTTTTGAAGCCATATATTCATGCCCTATGGAACCAAACGGGCTGAATTATTGAAAGCGTGATAAGAATCATAATCCAAAACGAAGTTCGTCACAAAATCTGCAAAAAGTTGTATTTTTACAAAAATCATAATTCCTATGGAAGCTAATTTCAGACTTGGGTTCGAACTTTTGAAGCCATTTTTTCATGTTTTATTGTTACAAAAGGGCTGAAATTTTGGGATCGTGATAAGAATAATAATCCAAATAATAAGAAATATAATCCAAAATGAAATCAGTCAAGAAACTTGCATAAAATTAAATTTTTAGATAAATCATCATTCCTATGGATCTTAATTTTAGACTTGGGTTCGAACTTTTGAAGCCATATATTCATGCGCTATCGAACCAAACGGGCTGAATTATTGAGAGCGTGATAAGAATCAAAATCCAAAACGAAATTTGTCACAAAATCTGCAAAAAGTTGTATTTTTACAAAAATCATAATTCCTATGGAAGCTTATTTCAGACTTGGGTTCGATTTATAGAAGCCATTTTTTTTGTTTTATTGTTACAAACGGGCTGAAATTTTGGGATCGTGATAAGAATAATAATCCAAAACGAAATCAGTCACAAAATCTGATTAAAATTGAATTTTTAGAAAAATCATCATTTCTATGGACACTAACTAATTCCAGATTTGGGTTCGAACTTTTGAAGCCATTTTTCTATGTTTTACTGTAACAAAAGGGCTGAAATTTTGAGATCGTGATAAGAATAATAATCCAAAACGAAATCAGTCACAAAATCTGCATAAAATTGTATTTTTACAAAAATCATAATTCCTATGGACACTAATTTCGGACTTGGGTTCGAATTTGAAAAGCCAATTTTTCCGGATCTTTTGTACCAAACGGGCTGAATTATTGATAGCGTGATAAGAATCATAATCCAAAACGAAATTCTTCAGAAAATCTGCAAAAAGTTGTATTTTTGCAAAAATCATAATTCCTATGGAAGCTAATTTCAGACTTGGTTTCGATTTTTAGAAGACATTTTTTTTTTGTTTCATTGTTACAAACGGGCTGAAATTTCGGGATCGTCAAAAGAATCATAATCCAAAACGAAATCACTCACAAAATCTGAATAAACTTGAATTTTCAGAAAAATCATCATTTCTATGGACACTAATTTCAGACTTGGGTTCGAACTTTAGAAACCAATTTTTCAGGCTCTATGGTACAAAAAGGGCTTCGAATTCGGGACCGTGATAAGAATATCCAAAACGAAAGCAGTCAGGAAACTTTCATAAAATTGAAACTTTAGAGAAATCTTCATTCCTATGGACCTTAATTTCAAACTTGGTTTCGAACTTTAGAAGCCAATTTTTCCGGCTCTATGGTACCAATCGAACTGAAAATTAGGAATCGTGTTAAGATTTATTGTCAAACTCGAAATCAGTCACAAAATCTGCATAGAATTTAACTAAAAAAATATCATCAATCCTATGGATACTTATTTCAGACTTGGGTTCGAACTTTAGAAGCCAATTTTTCCGAATCTTTAGTACCGAACGGGCTGAAATTTTGGGATCGGGATAAGAATAATAATCCAAAACGAAATCAGTCACAAAATCTGCATAAAATTATATTTATAGAAAAATCATCATTTCTATGTACACTAATTTCAGAATTGGGTTCGAACTAAAAAAGCTAATTTTTCCGGATCTATGGTACCAAACGGGCCGAAATTTAGGGATCGTAATAAGAAATATAATCCAAAATGAAATCAGTCAAGAAACTTGCATAAAATTAAATTTTTAGATAAATCATCATTCCTATGGATCTTAATTTTAGACTTGGGTTCGAACTTTTGAAGCCATATATTCATGCGCTATCGAACCAAACGGGCTGAATTATTGAGAGCGTGATAAGAATCAAAATCCAAAACGAAATTTGTCACAAAATCTGCAAAAAGTTGTATTTTTACAAAAATCATAATTCCTATGGAAGCTTATTTCAGACTTGGGTTCGATTTATAGAAGCCATTTTTTTTGTTTTATTGTTACAAACGGGCTGAAATTTTGGGATCGTGATAAGAATAATAATCCAAAACGAAATCAGTCACAAAATCTGATTAAAATTGAATTTTTAGAAAAATTATCATTTCTATGGACACTAACTAATTCCAGATTTGGGTTCGAACTTTTGAAGCCATTTTTCTTTGTTTTACTGTAACAAAAGGGCTGAAATTTTGAGATCGTGATAAGAATAATAATCCAAAACGAAATCAGTCACAAACTCTGCATAAAATTGTATTTTTACAAAAATCATAATTCCTATGGACACTAATTTCGGACTTGGGTTCGAATTTGAAAAGCCAATTTTTCCGGATCTTTTGTACCAAACGGGCTGAAAATTTGGAATCGTGATAAGATTCATCGTCAAACTCAAAATCATTCACAAAATCTGCATAGAATTGAATTTTTAGAAAAATCATCATTCCTATGGACACTAATATCAACTTGGGTTCGAACTTTAGAAGCCAATTTTTCCGGCTCTATGGTACCAATCGAACTGAAAATTAGGAATCGTGTTAAGATTTATTGTCAAACTCGAAATCAGTCACAAAATCTGCATAGAATTTAACTAAAAAAATATCATCAATCCTATGGATACTTATTTCAGACTTGGGTTCGAACTTTAGAAGCCAATTTTTCCGAATCTTTAGTACCGAACGGGCTGAAATTTTGGGATCGGGATAAGAATAATAATCCAAAACGAAATCAGTCACAAAATCTGCATAAAATTATATTTATAGAAAAATCATCATTTCTATGTACACTAATTTCAGAATTGGGTTCGAACTAAAAAAGCTAATTTTTCCGGATCTATGGTACCAAACGGGCCGAAATTTAGGGATCGTAATAAGAAATATAATCCAAAATGAAATCAGTCAAGAAACTTGCATAAAATTAAATTTTTAGATAAATCATCATTCCTATGGATCTTAATTTTAGACTTGGGTTCGAACTTTTGAAGCCATATATTCATGCGCTATCGAACCAAACGGGCTGAATTATTGAGAGCGTGATAAGAATCAAAATCCAAAACGAAATTTGTCACAAAATCTGCAAAAAGTTGTATTTTTACAAAAATCATAATTCCTATGGAAGCTTATTTCAGACTTGGGTTCGATTTATAGAAGCCATTTTTTTTGTTTTATTGTTACAAACGGGCTGAAATTTTGGGATCGTGATAAGAATAATAATCCAAAACGAAATCAGTCACAAAATCTGATTAAAATTGAATTTTTAGAAAAATTATCATTTCTATGGACACTAACTAATTCCAGATTTGGGTTCGAACTTTTGAAGCCATTTTTCTTTGTTTTACTGTAACAAAAGGGCTGAAATTTTGAGATCGTGATAAGAATAATAATCCAAAACGAAATCAGTCACAAACTCTGCATAAAATTGTATTTTTACAAAAATCATAATTCCTATGGACACTAATTTCGGACTTGGGTTCGAATTTGAAAAGCCAATTTTTCCGGATCTTTTGTACCAAACGGGCTGAAAATTTGGAATCGTGATAAGATTCATCGTCAAACTCAAAATCATTCACAAAATCTGCATAGAATTGAATTTTTAGAAAAATCATCATTCCTATGGACACTAATATCAACTTGGGTTCGAACTTTAGAAGCCAATTTTTCCGGCTCTATGGTACCAAACGGGCTAAAATTTTGGAATCGTGATAAGAATAATAATCCAAAACGAAATCAGTTACAAAATCTGAATAAAATTGAATTTTTAGAAAAATCATCATTTCTATGGACACTTACTAATTCCAGATTTAGGTTCGAACTTTTGAAGCCATTTTTCTATGTTTTACTGTAACAAAAGGGCTGAAATTTTGAGATCGTGATAAGAATTATAATCCAAAACGAAATCAGGTCTATGGACACTAATTTCAGACTTGGGTTCGAACTAAAGAAACTAATTTTTCTGGATCTATTGTACCAAACGGGCTGAACTTCAGGAATTGTAATGAGAAACATAATCCAAAACGAAATCAGCCACGAAATTTGCATAAAATTAAATTTTTAGATAAATAATCATTGCTATGGACCTTAATTTTAGACTTGGGTTTGAACTTTTGAAGCCATAATGTTATGAAGCGGTGTTAAGTCTTATTTAAAAGTAATTATTTAAAACACCTCTTCAGAACAAGTACCATTCATAGCATTAATTTTGATTAAAATTATAGAGAGCACGGTCTGACAACAAATAGACCGCCGGGCAGTCTATTGTTTGTTTCCGTTTCCTTTCGCTGGGCACTCTGGAATTGTTACACGAGCGGGACGGCCGTGTAATGATCGCACAGTCAATTAGATTATAATTCATTTTTACCCTGGATGGGCGATCGTATTAAAAAAGTGTACATCAGTATTCCTGATGCGGGTTATTCGGTTCTTTTTTACAAAAACCAAGTCGGTGCAGGCTCTATTAAATAAACGTCCGTATAATGGATGACCGTGTGTGTGTTCGTGAAGATCACAAATAATGTTCTACTGAAGTTTATATACGCGATCCCTTGCAAATCGTTATTCCGCGGACTCCGGGAAATGAAGCATTCACCTCAAGTGGCGCGATACAAGCCGTATTTTTCTTAATAAGATACGGATAATAAAATCACAAGCCCGGACGGCACCCGCTCAAGTAATCTGCCGATCAGCTCAATGGATGGATTCGCTCCATTAATGTTACATAAACGATAGACCCGATACGCTCCAGAACCGCTTATCAGCCACCTTGTCGGAGACGCTGGACCCGTCTCCTGGACCAAAGCCCTGATGGTGCCAGCTCGATCTGTCTGGGACAGACCACCGCCGGCCGTATGGAAGCTCCCCGCTCACTTTCCGTAATTAAGTGGTTAATCAGTTTTAGATAGAATTAAGAACCAATTTTTGATCCCTGGGGGTAAGTGCCGAGTCATAATATGTAACATGTTTACTTAAATATATTCTCCATGTTTTATAATGTGCAAAAACAAAACTACTGCTTTCATTTCACTACAATCAGTAGAACCTGTAATCCTTTGTGTGCCCATGCCTTGGCGACAGTTTCATGCTCTGCCCATCCCGAACATTACTCGAGGACCGAGTATTGGCGCGCAGAAAATCTGCAAAGTTCGGGATGGCATTTAATATAAAATATGGCCGGTAACAATTGGCGCCTCAACGTGTTTTGGCTCGTGGTGATTGCATGTTGTGCTGATTTTGGTGAAATGTTTCATGATTAATTGACATAATATTGTATCACATATGTCAAGTGATTTGAATATTGTTTCATAACCTCAAATACACTCAGTATTCTTGTAACGATAATTCATAATTTGCGTTATTCTATGGTAAAATCTTGCGTAAACTTTCATCTTTCATGAAATCTATGATTTATCTATGCTTTTGTAGCTGTCAAATTTTATGTCAACACTAATTGGTAAACAAGATGATTATATGGGAGGTTATGTCAAACTGTCTAATTCATAATTATTTACGATTATTTTACGATGTCATTCACTTGTTTGATCAAGGCATATTTGCGTTTTATAATATTATTAGATTTTTACGCTAATATACATAATATTAAAAACATTTATGTCGGCGTTCTACAATACAAATTGTAAGTCCACATTACAATCGATATGCGTTTTAATTACTCGTAAGTCAACAAACACTCAATATTATTTATATACATACCTACGTCATTTTTTTTCGCCCAAATTAAATGATATCTTTGATTGACAATTACATTAGGCCGACGTTTAATAACGTTTCACAATATAATAGGGTGGTCCATTTTTCGCAATTCTCATTAGGGTGGAGCATATTTTTTTTAACAATTTTTTTTTGTTTTTTTTCACAATTGTACAATAGAAGTTGAGCTAATATTACGTCTAATGATACTACAGCCGTCAATGAAGAGTTTCTTTTGTTTTATAAACAAAAAAAATTAAATATTTATTTTTCTCTTCTTTTACTTCTTTCTTTCTATCTGAACATCAAAGAACGTAATCATGTCTTCACCAATACCAATACCAAATATCAATGGGGCTTCGAAGGAGGTTCTCATTAAAGAACTTAAAGACAGGAATATTGATCCATCGTCGACTTCTCATGAGTTACGTTTACAGGCGCGCGCTTATAATAAAGAGATTAAAATACCTGCTATAAGTGAAGTGAATTCTGAATCATCGGATTCTGAATTAGACGACACAACCATTAAGAAAGCCCACATAATTAAACAAACGAAGATTATTTATAGGGACTCACACTCAAATAACGTAGACGGTTGGAAACTGAAATATGACGGAAAAAGTAGTGTAAGGGAATTCTTACTATTAATTGAGGAGAAATGTAGGACAAAAAATTTTAACCAGGATCATCTTGTACGCGTTTTTCCTGATCTTTTAGAAGGTTTAGCACTCCTGTGGTTCAGGTCTATTTACACTCAGGATTTGAAATGGGACGATCTTTCAAAACTTTTGATAAGACAATTTGAAGCAAACGACCTTCAAACAGATCTTAAGGTAAAACTATTTAACATGACACAACCTAAAGGTATGTCAGTGCTAGAATTCACTCTCAGAATGAAATCATTAAACAATATGCTTGAAGCTAAACTACCGGAATTAGAACTTTTGCGGTTGGCAAAAAAAGCTTTATTGCCTATGTATACAAATTTACTAGTCTCAAGAGATATTTCGACATTCGAGCAATTGACTACTCATGCAGGCAACTTGGAATCTTATGCATCACTGTCGGATGATTTCGTATCTTTCAACGTTTCTCAACCAAAAGTAGACTTACCTGTCACTAATAAACCGGAGAAATTTGATAGTACTGCTAGACAAACACCTAATTTTAATAATAATAATATGCATAGACACCAAGGTTATAACCAAAATCAGTACAGAAAACCAAATAACAACAATTATTCCAACAACTATACTAAAGTTAGTCTTGGAAACAGAGATAATAATTATAAATACAATAAACCGTCTTCTTCTACTTCTAACACATATACAAAAACTGCACACGAAAATTCTAGAACGTTTTACAATAAACCATTCTGTTCATATTGTAAACTATCGGGACACGTTATAGAAGATTGCAGGAAGAAAAATTCAAGGTCTAACAATCCTAAAGTGGGAGCTATCAATGACAAAGCTCATAAAAAGTCAAAAAACTAGGTCGGAGTCTCTCTTGCTACAAGCCGTCCTTGGCGCAGAGGAAAAGCGAGTGGGAGAGTTGGCTCCGAATAGTTGATAAATTTCTTTCATCCCCATCAACCGGAACAGTGGGCCCGCTGCCACGGGAGATGGCTATTGAAAATGATAACCGTCCTTATACTTATGTACATATTATAAATAATTTCTACAGTGGAATGCTAGACAGCGGCGCTTCATTGTCATGTCTAGGAGGCAATAGTTATAAAATTTTTAAGGAATTAGGTATTAAGTTAGTTAAAGTTAAGTTTAGTGTTTATACAGCGGACGGTTCAAACCAACCAGTCTTAGGGACAATGTCATTGCCGGTCACGTATAAATCATCCACAAAGGAAATTCTTTTCTACGTCATCCCGACATTGTCGCCTTCAATTATTCTAGGAGTTAACTTTTGGAAGGAGTTCCACATCGCACCGGAACTGTTTTCGAAAGCTACTCTTCCTGTTTCGGAAGGAAATATTAGTGGGTTGCGGGCTATTCGGCCAGCCTCATCCCTAACTATTGAAGAGAACAGGGAACTCTCTAAAATAGTTAAAAAATTCGAGTCAATTTCTTTTGAAAAAAAGGGGTTAGGTCTAACACACTTAGTTAAACACAAAATAATTACAACAGGACCACCCATCAAACAGCGGTATTACCCTCTTTCACCCGCACGGCAGAAACAATTAGAAACAGAAGTTGATGAAATGCTAAAATTAGGGGTTATTCAACCTTCTCGTTCACCATGGTCCAGTCCAGTAATAATTGTAACAAAAAAAGACGGAACAGCTAGATTCTGCCTTGATTCTCGAAAAATTAATAACGTCACGGTACGTGATAGTTACCCTCTTCCCTATATTGCGCGTATCCTAGATAAACTGGGCGGTGCCAGATATGTTTCCTCGATTGACCTCTCCAAGGCATTTTGGCAAATAGCCTTGGACAAAAAATCATGTGAAAAGACAGCATTTGTTGTTCCTGGGCGGGGCCTCTTTGAGTTCACTCGCATGCCGTTTGGTTTGAAAAATGCTCCTAGCGAATTACAAAGACTAGCGGATGCATTGTTTGGACCTGATTTCGATGATAATGTTTTTTGCTATTTAGATGACCTTATATTAGTATCGGAAGACTTGAAATCACATTTAAACTTGTTAAATCGGGTGTACGAATGTCTACGAGACGCGGGTCTCACCATTAACTTAAAAAAGTCAGAATTTTGTAAAGCCGAGCTTAAATACTTGGGCTATATGGTGGATTCCCAGGGACTTCGCACTGATCCAAGTAAGATAGATAGTATTAAAGATTTTCCTATACCGAAAAATGCTAAACAAATTCGGGCATTTGTTGGCCTGTGCGGTTACTTTAGACGGTTTATCAAGGGATTTTCAAGCATTGCAGCTCCTTTAACAAGTATTACTGGTTCAAATAAGGGAATTAGTAATTTTAAATGGTCACCGGAAGCTGAATCCGCATTTATTGCACTAAAGCAAGCACTTACTTCTGCCCCAGTCTTAAGTTGTCCAGATTTTTCGAAACCCTTCGCTATACACTGTGACGCAAGCTCCGTAGGCATTGGGGGGGTATTAATTCAAACTATAGATGGACAGGAGCACCCTATTGCTTATTTTTCGAGATGCTTAAACGTTCACGAACGTAATTATGGAATAACTGAGCGCGAACTTTTAGCCGTACTAGACTCCGTTACACACTTTAGACCATACATTGAAGGAACTCATTTTACAGTTGTAACCGACCACTCAAGCCTAAAATGGTTAGGTTCTCTGTCCAACCCCAGCGGTCGTCTCGCGCGTTGGAGTTCACGCCTATCCCAATTCTCGTTTGACGTAATCCATCGTAAAGGTACTCAACACATAGTCCCAGATGTCCTTTCGCGAATGGATCTTGCCGAAATCTCCATTATAGATTCAGGAAATATTCAAGATGAGTGGTATCAAAATATTTGGAAGGGTTGTCAAGAATTTCCCCAACGGTTTCAGAACTTCCAAATTCGGGAAAACGAACTATTTCGTCACACGAAAACTCGTTTAGCACTGTGTGAAGACACTGCGTGGAAAAAAGTAATTCCTCAAGAAAAAAGATTAGACATTTTAAGTAGTGTTCACGAGTCTATTCGATCTTGTCACCCCGGCGTTTTTAAAACTTATAAAAAAGCACAATTACGGTATTTTTGGCCAAATATGTACAGAGACATTAAACAATTTGTAAATCGCTGTACGGTCTGTAAGGCCCACAAAATCAGTACGGCCTCACCTAACGGTATTTCATCACATCCAAAAAAAGTTACACGTCCAATGCAAATGTTATCGTTGGATTTGGTAGGTCCATTACCGAGAAGTTACTCTGGTTTTACCGTTATTTTATCCTGTGTCGATGTTTTTTCAAAGTTTACCTGGCTGTTCCCGTTGCGCAAAGGTACCGCGCGAAGCATTGTGAAGAGTTTAGAAGAAAGTATCTTTCTTGTACATGGCGTACCGCGCACCATTGTTTGTGATAACGGCCGTCAGTTTGTATCCAAAGAATTTAAGGACTTATTAAATAATTATAATATACCTCCTCCGTTTTATAACTCTTATTATACCCCTCAAAATAATGTGGTAGAGAGATATAACCAAACTTTGGGCACCGCATTATCGATATTAGTTGAATCAGACCACCGTAATTGGTCAAAATTTTTACCACAAATACAATCAGCTATGAACAATTCCGTAAATTGCGCTACGGGTTTTACACCTTATTTTCTAATGCATGGTCGGGAGCAAATATTAGACGGTGATTTGCATCGTAACCCTATAGCTGATACGGAATCTAATTCACAAAATTGTACTAGTCAGAGAATCTACGCACAAAAATTAGAAGAACTGTCATCAGTTTATGAGCAAGTCTCAGATGCTTTACTAAAAGCTTATCAAAAAGGAGCAAACCATTATAACCTGCGGAGAAAACATGTTAGTTTTCAAGTCGGAGACAGGGTTTGGCGTAGAAATTTCGTCCAATCAAACGCTTTAAATTACTTTGCACAGAAACTAGCTCCACGCTTTGTGCAAAATATAGTCGTGAAGAAAAAATCAGACTTAATCTATACATTAGCAGACCTCAAAGGTAAGGAAACTGGTAACTTTCACGTGAAAGACATCGTCAAGTCAGAAAATATACCGGATTAATATGTTTCTGATAGTGCTTTGGTGGGTCTGGCCACCCTACCAAGTACTCTCAATTAATTAATATTTCAAATATTTTTCAATGCACGGGAGCACAAAGCGGCTTGATCACCCGAGTTGGAGCGACCCAGCATTATGACAGTCCTTAGTCCTGTCCTAGTTAATTTTCTTTTAGAAAATATAGAAATTTCGTAAAATGGTTAGTATAATCGGTAAATAATAGAAAGAAACATAATAAATTTAGTATAATACTCTAGTATCCTACTCGAGTTTGTTACACGACAATGATGTTGTTCAGATAAGCTTATAGGAAAATAATTTAAAAAAAAAAAAAAAAAAAACGACGTGAAATATGGCTTTGACTAAACAAGTGAAAGTTAGGTAGCATGGGATATATAAACTGCCCAAATCTTGGAATGCACGGTGATACTTTTCCACTATCCCCGTATATTCTAGGTTTCTTAATATATACTTATGTTCATATTGTATACGTTCGCCCGTTACTTAGAAAGTGAAGATGTACCGGTCCAGTACATCTTTGTTTTCTAAGCAGTTTTAAAAATTTTATTATTAAGAATTGAATTTTACCAAATATATTTTTGTTTACTTTATTATAATTATCTTGTCATGTTTGGAAATGGTATACTTATGTTAGTACTCTTGATATTTTGTTTAATAATTTCATAGTAATTAATGATACAATTATAAGAGCTGGTTCAGCATATGTCTTTTCCTTAAATTCCTTCTATAACTTTAGTTATATTTAGTAAAAGTAAGTTTTATCTATAAATTAGTACAATAATACAATTTTCTACCAATTGCACCATTTACAACAATGGATGTATACAATTTTCGACCAATGGCTCCATTTACAACAATGGATGTATACTACTACTAATTGCACCACATCTATAAGATTGGTTGTTGACAGTTCCACTCGATTAAACCACCTTACACACCTGCGTGTGTGTAAAGGTTAAAAGTTTTTTCTACTATTACGAAATAATGCTTTCCAAGGATGATTATTTTGTCTTATTGTATAAATTCTCTTCGAAAGACTTACCCAATAACCAGGTCAGGTAGAGTAGATAGAATTTCTTCGAAGTGTGTTTTATCTCCAACGGAGAAGTAGACTCAGTGAAAAGTGAGGGTTGGTTTACCTCCCTAAAAAAAAAGTGTTGCCTGAGTGGCTTATCGCCCTATTAAAGGGCCAGTGAAGCTTTAACGCTTAAGTTGTTTAGATGTGTTGAGAAGAACAATAATATTTTTTTATATACCTACAGGTTTACCTACAATTTTGTTTAAGAATATTTTCCGTCACAGATGTAACGTTAACGGCAGTCTTCGACAATCGTCAATTTATCATCACCCGGTATTCCGATACTGTGGGTGCTTGCAGACTCCGTTCACGTAATATCTTCTAAAATTTGTAATTAAGTTACATTAATCTTAAGTTATCTTTAAGTTCTAGAATGGATGAATCGCAGGCTCAACCATCCGGCTGCACGCTCGATGGGTGCGATTGAAGCTGCGGCACACCCATTCATCATAAGTTTTGCTATCCAAATCGTAGATTTTGTCTTATTCCTTACTTATCTTACAAATTATGATGCTCATGTATAATTGTTGATTGTTTTTTTAGAAACCCAGAGGATCTTTTCAAGCTTAGTTATTGCAGTTGTAGTTTTTTTTAGAGTTGTATTAATGTTTGGGGACAAACATTTGTGTGGCGCGGGGGGTAATGTTATGAAGCGGTGTTAAGTCTTATTTAAAAGTAATTATTTAAAACACCTCTTCAGAACAAGTACCATTCATAGCATTAATTTTGATTAAAATTATAGAGAGCACGGTCTGACAACAAATAGACCGCCGGGCAGTCTATTGTTTGTTTCCGTTTCCTTTCGCTGGGCACTCTGGAATTGTTACACGAGCGGGACGGCCGTGTAATGATCGCACAGTCAATTAGATTATAATTCATTTTTACCCTGGATGGGCGATCGTATTAAAAAAGTGTACATCAGTATTCCTGATGCGGGTTATTCGGTTCTTTTTTACAAAAACCAAGTCGGTGCAGGCTCTATTAAATAAACGTCCGTATAATGGATGACCGTGTGTGTGTTCGTGAAGATCACAAATAATGTTCTACTGAAGTTTATATACGCGATCCCTTGCAAATCGTTATTCCGCGGACTCCGGGAAATGAAGCATTCACCTCAAGTGGCGCGATACAAGCCGTATTTTTCTTAATAAGATACGGATAATAAAATCACAAGCCCGGACGGCACCCGCTCAAGTAATCTGCCGATCAGCTCAATGGATGGATTCGCTCCATTAATGTTACATAAACGATAGACCCGATACGCTCCAGAACCGCTTATCAGCCACCTTGTCGGAGACGCTGGACCCGTCTCCTGGACCAAAGCCCTGATGGTGCCAGCTCGATCTGTCTGGGACAGACCACCGCCGGCCGTATGGAAGCTCCCCGCTCACTTTCCGTAATTAAGTGGTTAATCAGTTTTAGATAGAATTAAGAACCAATTTTTGATCCCTGGGGGTAAGTGCCGAGTCATAATATGTAACATGTTTACTTAAATATATTCTCCATGTTTTATAATGTGCAAAAACAAAACTACTGCTTTCATTTCACTACAATCAGTAGAACCTGTAATCCTTTGTGTGCCCATGCCTTGGCGACAGTTTCATGCTCTGCCCATCCCGAACATTACTCGAGGACCGAGTATTGGCGCGCAGAAAATCTGCAAAGTTCGGGATGGCATTTAATATAAAATATGGCCGGTAACAATATATTCATGAGCTATCAAACCAAACGGGCTGAATTATTGATAGCGTGATAAGAATCATAATCCAAAACGAAATTCTTCAGAAAATCTGCAAAAAGTTGTATTTTTGCAAAAATCATAATTCCTATGGAAGCTAATTTCAGACTTGGTTTTGATTTTTAGAAGACATTTTTTTTTTTGTTTCATTGTTACAAACGGGCTGAAATTTCGGGATCGTCAAAAGAATCATAATCCAAAACGAAATCAGTCACAAAATCTGAATAAACTTGAATTTTCAGAAAAATCATCATTTCTATGGACACTAATTTCAGACTTGGGTTCGAACTTTAGAAACCAATTTTTCAGGCTCTATGGTACAAAAAGGGCTTCGAATTCGGGACCGTGATAAGAATATCCAAAACGAAAGCAGTCAGGAAACTTGCATAAAATTGAAACTTTAGAGAAATCTTCATTCCTATGGACCTTAATTTCAAACTTGGTTTCGAACTTTAGAAGCCAATTTTTCCGGCTCTATGGTACCAATCGAACTGAAAATTAGGAATCGTGATAAGATTTACTGTCAAACTCGAAATCAGTCACAAAATCTGCATAGAATTTAATTTAAAAAAATATCATCAATCCTATGGATACTTATTTCAGACTTGGGTTCGAACTTTAGAAGCCAATTTTTCCGAATCTTTAGTAACGAACGGGCTGAAATTTTGGGATCGTGATAAGAATAATAATCCAAAACGAAATCAGTCACAAAATCTGCATAAAATTATATTTATAGAAAAATCATCATTTCTATGTACACTAATTTCAGAATTGGGTTCGAACTAAAAAAGCTAATTTTTCCGGATCTATGGTACCAAACGGGCTGAAATTTAGGGATCGTAATAAGAAATATAATCCAAAATGAAATCAGTCAAGAAACTTGCATAAAATTAAATTTTTAGATAAATCATCATTCCTATGGATCTTAATTTTAGACTTGGGTTCGAACTTTTGAAGCCATATATTCATGCGCTATCGAACCAAACGGGCTGAATTATTGAGAGCGTGATAAGAATCAAAATCCAAAACGAAATTTGTCACAAAATCTGCAAAAAGTTGTATTTTTACAAAAATCATAATTCCTATGGAAGCTTATTTCAGACTTGGGTTCGATTTATAGAAGCCATTTTTTTTGTTTTATTGTTACAAACGGGCTGAAATTTTGGGATCGTGATAAGAATAATAATCAAAACGAAATCAGTCACAAAATCTGATTAAAATTGAATTTTTAGAAAAATCATCATTTCTATGGACACTAACTAATTCCAGATTTGGGTTCGAACTTTTGAAGCCAATTTTCTATGTTTTACTGTAACAAAAGGGCTGAAATTTTGAGATCGTGATAAGAATAATAATCCAAAACGAAATCAGTCACAAAATCTGCATAAAATTGTATTTTTACAAAAATCATAATTCCTATGGACACTAATTTCGGACTTGGGTTCGAATTTGAAAAGCCAATTTTTCCGGATCTTTTGTACCAAACGGGCTGAAAATTTGGAATCGTGATAAGATTCATCGTCAAACTCAAAATCATTCACAAAATCTGCATAGAATTGAATTTTTAGAAAAATCATCATTCCTATGGACACTAATATCAACTTGGGTTCGAACTTTAGAAGCCAATTTTTCCGGCTCTATGGTACCAAACGGGCTAAAATTTTGGAATCGTGATAAGAATAATAATCCAAAACGAAATCAGTTACAAAATCTGAATAAAATTGAATTTTTAGAAAAATCATCATTTCTATGGACACTTACTAATTCCAGATTTAGGTTCGAACTTTTGAAGCCATTTTTCTATGTTTTACTGTAACAAAAGGGCTGAAATTTTGAGATCGTGATAAGAATTATAATCCAAAACGAAATCAGTCACAAAATCTGCATAAAATTGAATTTTTAGAAAAATCATCATTTCTATGGACACTAATTTCAGACTTGGGTTCGAACTTAAGAAGCTAATTTTTCTGGATCTATTGTACCAAACGGGCTGAACTTCAGGAATCGTAATGAGAAACATAATCCAAAACGAAATCAGCCACGAAATTTGCATAAAATTAAATTTTTAGATAAATAATCATTCCTATGGACCTTAATTTTAGACTTGGGTTTGAACTTTTGAAGCCATATATTCATGAGCTATCAAACCAAACGGGCTGAATTATTGATAGCGTGATAAGAATCATAATCCAAAACGAAATTCTTCAGAAAATCTGCAAAAAGTTGTATTTTTGCAAAAATCATAATTCCTATGGAAGCTAATTTCAGACTTGGTTTCGATTTTTAGAAGACATTTTTTTTTTGTTTCATTGTTACAAACGGGCAGAAATTTCGGGATCGTCAAAAGAATCATAATCCAAAACGAAATCACTCACAAAATCTGAATAAACTTGAATTTTCAGAAAAATCATCATTTCTATGGACACTAATTTCAGACTTGGGTTCGAACTTTAGAAACCAATTTTTCAGGCTCTATGGTACAAAAAGGGCTTCGAATTCGGGACCGTGATAAGAATATCCAAAACGAAAGCAGTCAGGAAACTTTCATAAAATTGAAACTTTAGAGAAATCTTCATTCCTATGGACCTTAATTTCAAACTTGGTTTCGAACTTTAGAAGCCAATTTTTCCGGCTCTATGGTACCAATCGAACTGAAAATTAGGAATCGTGATAAGATTTATTGTCAAACTCGAAATCAGTCACAAAATCTGCATAGAATTTAACTAAAAAAAATATCATCAATCCTATGGATACTTATTTCAGACTTGGGTTCGAACTTTAGAAGCCATATATTCATGAGCTATCAAACCAAACGGGCTGAATTATTGATAGCGTGATAAGAATCATTATCCAAAACGAAATTCTTCAGAAAATCTGCAAAAAGTTGTATTTTTGCAAAAATCATAATTCCTATGGAAGCTAATTTCAGACTTGGTTTTGATTTTTAGAAGACATTTTTTTTTTGTTTCATTGTTACAAACGGGCTGAAATTTCGGGATCGTCAAAAGAATCATAATCCAAAACGAAATCAGTCACAAAATCTGAATAAACTTGAATTTTCAGAAAAATCATCATTTCTATGGACACTAATTTCAGACTTGGGTTCGAACTTTAGAAACCAATTTTTCCGGCTCTATGGTACCAAACGGGCTAAAATTTTGGAATCGTGATAAGAATAATAATCCAAAACGAAATCAGTTACAAAATCTGAATAAAATTGAATTTTTAGAAAAATCATCATTTCTATGGACACTAATTTCAGACTTGGGTTCGAACTAAAGAAACTAATTTTTCTGGATCTATTGTACCAAACGGGCTGAACTTCAGGAATCGTAATGAGAAACATAATCCAAAACGAAATCAGCCACGAAATTTGCATAAAATTAAATTTTTAGATAAATAATCATTCCTATGGACCTTAATTTTAGACTTGGGTTTTAACTTTTGAAGCCATATATTCATGAGCTATCAAACCAAACGGGCTGAATTATTGATAGCGTGATAAGAATCATAATCCAAAACGAAATTCTTCAGAAAATCTGCAAAAAGTTGTATTTTTGCAAAAATCATAATTCCTATGGAAGCTAATTTCAGACTTGGTTTCGATTTTTAGAAGACATTTTTTTTTTGTTTCATTGTTACAAACGGGCTGAAATTTCGGGATCGTCAAAAGAATCATAATCCAAAACGAAATCAGTCACAAAATCTGAATAAACTTGAATTTTCAGAAAAATCATCATTTCTATGGACACTAATTTCAGACTTGGGTTCGAACTTTAGAAACCAATTTTTCAGGCTCTATGGTACAAAAAGGGCTTCGAATTCGGGACCGTGATAAGAATATCCAAAACGAAAGCAGTCAGGAAACTTTCATAAAATTGAAACTTTAGAGAAATCTTCATTCCTATGGACCTTAATTTCAAACTTGGTTTCGAACTTTAGAAGCCAATTTTTCCGGCTCTATGGTACCAATCGAACTGAAAATTAGGAATCGTGATAAGATTTATTGTCAAACTCGAAATCAGTCACAAAATCTGCATAGAATTTAACTAAAAAAAATATCATCAATCCTATGGATACTTATTTCAGACTTGGGTTCGAACTTTAGAAGCCATATATTCATGAGCTATCAAACCAAACGGGCTGAATTATTGATAGCGTGATAAGAATCATTATCCAAAACGAAATTCTTCAGAAAATCTGCAAAAAGTTGTATTTTTGCAAAAATCATAATTCCTATGGAAGCTAATTTCAGACTTGGTTTTGATTTTTAGAAGACATTTTTTTTTTGTTTCATTGTTACAAACGGGCTGAAATTTCGGGATCGTCAAAAGAATCATAATCCAAAACGAAATCAGTCACAAAATCTGAATAAACTTGAATTTTCAGAAAAATCATCATTTCTATGGACACTAATTTCAGACTTGGGTTCGAACTTTAGAAACCAATTTTTCCGGCTCTATGGTACCAAACGGGCTAAAATTTTGGAATCGTGATAAGAATAATAATCCAAAACGAAATCAGTTACAAAATCTGAATAAAATTGAATTTTTAGAAAAATCATCATTTCTATGGACACTTACTAATTCCAGATTTAGGTTCGAACTTTTGAAGCCATTTTTCTATGTTTTACTGTAACAAAAGGGCTGAAATTTTGAGATCGTGATAAGAATTATAATCCAAAACGAAATCAGTCACAAAATCTGCATAAAATTGAATTTTTAGAAAAATCATCATTTCTATGGACACTAATTTCAGACTTGGGTTCGAACTAAAGAAACTAATTTTTCTGGATCTATTGTACCAAACGGGCTGAACTTCAGGAATCGTAATGAGAAACATAATCCAAAACGAAATCAGCCACGAAATTTGCATAAAATTAAATTTTTAGATAAATAATCATTCCTATGGACCTTAATTTTAGACTTGGGTTTGAACTTTTGAAGCCATATATTCATGAGCTATCAAACCAAACGGGCTGAATTATTGATAGCGTGATAAGAATCATAATCCAAAACGAAATTCTTCAGAAAATCTGCAAAAAGTTGTATTTTTGCAAAAATCATAATTCCTATGGAAGCTAATTTCAGACTTGGTTTCGATTTTTAGAAGACATTTTTTTTTTGTTTCATTGTTACAAACGGGCTGAAATTTCGGGATCGTCAAAAGAATCATAATCCAAAACGAAATCAGTCACAAAATCTGAATAAACTTGAATTTTCAGAAAAATCATCATTTCTATGGACACTAATTTCAGACTTGGGTTCGAACTTTAGAAACCAATTTTTCAGGCTCTATGGTACAAAAAGGGCTTCGAATTCGGGACCGTGATAAGAATATCCAAAACGAAAGCAGTCAGGAAACTTGCATAAAATTGAAACTTTAGAGAAATCTTCATTCCTATGGACCTTAATTTCAAACTTGGTTTCGAACTTTAGAAGCCAATTTTTCCGGCTCTATGGTACCAATCGAACTGAAAATTAGGAATCATGATAAGATTTACTGTCAAACTCGAAATCAGTCACAAAATCTGCATAGAATTTAATTTAAAAAAATATCATCAATCCTATGGATACTTATTTCAGACTTGGGTTCGAACTTTAGAAGCCAATTTTTCCGAATCTTTAGTACCGAACGGGCTGAAATTTTGGGATCGTGATAAGAATAATAATCCAAAACGAAATCAGTCACAAAATCTGCATAAAATTATATTTATAGAAAAATCATCATTTCTATGTACACTAATTTCAGAATTGGGTTCGAACTAAAAAAGCTAATTTTTCCGGATCTATGGTACCAAACGGGCTGAAATTTAGGGATCGTAATAAGAAATATAATCCAAAATGAAATCAGTCAAGAAACTTGCATAAAATTAAATTTTTAGATAAATCATCATTCCTATGGATCTTAATTTTAGACTTGGGTTCGAACTTTTGAAGCCATATATTCATGCGCTATCGAACCAAATGGGCTGAATTATTGAGAGCGTGATAAGAATCAAAATCCAAAACGAAATTTGTCACAAAATCTGCAAAAAGTTGTATTTTTACAAAAATCATAATTCCTATGGAAGCTTATTTCAGACTTGGGTTCGATTTATAGAAGCCATTTTTTTTGTTTTATTGTAAAAACGGGCTGAAATTTTTGGATCGTGATAAGAATAATAATCCAAAACGAAATCAGTCACAAAATCTGATTAAAATTGAATTTTTAGAAAAATCATCATTTCTATGGAAACTAACTAATTCCAGATTTGGGTTCGAACTTTTGAAGCCATTTTTCTATGTTTTACTGTAACAAAAGGGCTGAAATTTTGAGATCGTGATAAGAATAATAATCCAAAACGAAATCAGTCACAAAATCTGCATAAAATTGTATTTTTACAAAAATCATAATTCCTATGGACACTAATTTCGGACTTGGGTTCGAATTTGAAAAGCCAATTTTTCCGGATCTTTTGTACCAAACGGGCTGAAAATTTGGAATCGTGATAAGATTCATCGTCAAACTCAAAATCATTCACAAAATCTGCATAGAATTGAATTTTTAGAAAAATCATCATTCCTATGGACACTAATATCAACTTGGGTTCGAACTTTAGAAGCCAATTTTTCCGGCTCTATGGTACCAAACGGGCTAAAATTTTGGAATCGTGATAAGAATAATAATCCAAAACGAAATCAGTTACAAAATCTGAATAAAATTGAATTTTTAGAAAAATCATCATTTCTATGGACACTTACTAATTCCAGATTTAGGTTCGAACTTTTGAAGCCATTTTTCTATGTTTTACTGTAACAAAAGGGCTGAAATTTTGAGATCGTGATAAGAATTATAATCCAAAACGAAATCAGTCACAAAATCTGCATAAAATTGAATTTTTAGAAAAATCATCATTTCTATGGACACTAATTTCAGACTTGGGTTCGAACTTAAGAAGCTAATTTTTCTGGATCTATTGTACCAAACGGGCTGAACTTCAGGAATCGTAATGAGAAACATAATCCAAAACGAAATCAGCCACGAAATTTGCATAAAATTAAATTTTTAGATAAATAATCATTCCTATGGACCTTAATTTTAGACTTGGGTTTGAACTTTTGAAGCCATATATTCATGAGCTATCAAACCAAACGGGCTGAATTATTGATAGCGTGATAAGAATCATAATCCAAAACGAAATTCTTCAGAAAATCTGCAAAAAGTTGTATTTTTGCAAAAATCATAATTCCTATGGAAGCTAATTTCAGACTTGGTTTCGATTTTTAGAAGACATTTTTTTTTGTTTCATTGTTACAAACGGGCTGAAATTTCGGGATCGTCAAAAGAATCATAATCCAAAACGAAATCAGTCACAAAATCTGAATAAACTTGAATTTTCAGAAAAATCATCATTTCTATGGACACTAATTTCAGACTTGGGTTCGAACTTTAGAAACCAATTTTTCAGGCTCTGTTGTACAAAAAGGGCTTCGAATTCGGGACCGTGATAAGAATATCCAAAACGAAAGCAGTCAGGAAACTTGCATAAAATTGAAACTTTAGAGAAATCTTCATTCCTATGGACCTTAATTTCAAACTTTAGAAGCCAATTTTTCCGGCTCTATGGTACCAATCGAACTGAAAATTAGGAATCGTGATAAGATTTATTGTCAAACTCGAAATCAGTCACAAAATCTGCATAGAATTTAATTAAAAAAAATATCATCAATCCTATGGATGCTTATTTCAGACTTGGGTTCGAACTTTAGAAGCCAATTTTTCCGAATCTTTAGTACCGAACGGGCTGAAATTTTGGGATCGTAATAAGAATCATAATCCAAAACGAAATCAGTCATGAAACTTGCATTAAATTGAATTTTTAGTGAAATCATCACTCCTATGGACCTTAATTTTAGACTTGAGATCGAATTTTGAAGCCATATATTCATGCCCTATGAAACCAAATGAGCTGAAATTTTGGTATCGTGATAAAAATCATAATCCAAAACGAAATCCGTCACAAAATCTGCAAAAGTTGTATTTGTACAAAAATCATAATTCCTATGGACACTAATTTCAGACTTGGGTTCGATTTATTTAAGCCATTTTTTTATGTTTTATTATTTCAAACGTGCGGAAATTTTGGGATCGTGATTAGAATCATAATCCAAAACGATATCAGTCACAAAATCTTTATAAAGTTGTATTTTTAGAAAAATCTTCATTCCCACGGAAACTAATTTCAAACTTTAGTTCAAACGTTAGAAACCAAATTTTCATGCTCTATGGTACAAAACGGGCTGAAATTTTGGGACCGTGATAAGAATCATAATCCAAAGCGAAAGCAGTTAGGAAACTTACATCATCATTCCTATGGGCCCTTATTTCAGACTTGGGTTCGAACTTTTGAAGTCATATATTCATGCCCTATGGAACCAAATGGGCTGAAATTTTGATATCGTGATAATAATCATAATCCAAATCGAAATCCGTCACAAAATCTGCAAAAAGTTGTATTTTTACAAAAATCATAATTCCTATGGACACTTATTTCAGACTTGGGTTCGATTTTCAGAAGCCATTTTTTATGTTTTACTGTTACAAACGGGCTGAAATTTCGGGATCGTGATAAGAATCATAATCCAAAACGAAATCAGTCACGAAACTTGCATTTAATTGAATTTTTAGAGAAATCATCATTCCCATGGACCTTAATTACAGACTTGGGTTCGAACTTTAGAAGCCAATTTTTCCGGCTCTATGGTATCAAACGAACTGAAAATTCGGAATCGTGATAAGATTCATCGTCAAACTCGAAATCAGTCACAAAATCTGCATAAAAATTAATTTAAAGAAAAATCATCATTCCTATGGACACTAATATCAACTTTGGTTCGAACTTTAGAAGCCAATTTTTCTGGCTCTATGGTACCAAACGGGCTGAAATTTTGGGATCGTAATAAAAATCATAATCCAAACCGAAATCAGTCACAAAATCTGCATATAAGTGAATTTTAAGAAAAATCACCAATCTTATGGACACTAATTTCAGACTTGTGTTCGAACTTTAGAATCCAATTTTTCCGGATCTATGGAACTGTAGTTATCTTAGTGTACAAATTAAAAATTCTCGTTTATTATTCACAATAAAATGCTGGCAATATTTAGGTCAACTTGGCTGGCGGTTTGGAGACGGAATACTGGCGAGTTCCTTCACGCTGCCTCTTTTATAAGTTAAAGAAGATTCTAGAACAATTTGGTTGCTTTGTATAATTTGCCAAACAAAAATTAAAAATAATAAAAAAACATCCAAGAATCTTGTTTGGAAACAATCGAAACTTCTGGAATTCCGTTCAAATGAAGTAGTTGCGTACCAATACAGGACTCCCCTTCCAGCGACACGATTGAGGGCAGCGATAGAAAGAAAAGCTGAGTCAGATCTTGCTTGTTGATGGTCTTTAGAAGGGTTGGTCCTGGTGTTGTTGCATTTATATTGGGTTCAGGGCCACTGTACGGTTGTTTAGTATGCTCTCACGTTAAAATAAAATGGTTAGAAAAAACAAAATTATTATAAATTACAAACACTGTTCACGACACAGGCTGAGAATACACTAAAATAACTATTGTGAGCACTATTTTCCGCGCTTGTCCAGAGATGGTCTGGTGCACGCAGCTCCACGATGCCTCAACCGATCACTACATCACTCCGCTTTTATCAAAACATATAATGTTGCATTTAGGGTTGAACGTGCTTTTAGGCGTTAAAGTAGTCCGGAAAACGAACACGCCTACCGGAATGTGTGGTCGTGTGAGTGCAATCCGGGTTGGTAGCGGGCATAGGAAGGGTTGATCTTATTTCTTGCGTAGTTCTTTTATTTTCCTGGGCAATGTAAGCAGGTTTTAGGCGGTCTATGCTCACCGTCACCTCCTTTCCTTTGTTTAAAATGGTGAACGTTCTTTCGTTCTGGCGTACCACTTGGTGAGGGCCAGTGTAGGGTTTCTGAAGCGGGCTTTTTACGGTGTCGTCCCTTAGAAACACATGGGTAGCTGCGGGAAGGTCTTTAAAAATGAAGCATTTCCTTTCACCATGTCGGGAACCTTCAACCGGTCTTAGGTTATTAAAATGTTGCCTCAGCTCTTTGAGGAAATCGCTGGTGCTGTCGTCGTTCGCTGGCCGAGCAACGAGGAATTCTCCAGGTAGGCGGAGTGGCTCGCTGTACACTAGTTCGGCCGAAGTGGCAGTGAGATCATCTCTCCAAGTTGCACTGATTCCCATTGACCTGATTCTCGTGAAGCCGATCCAACGCCCAGCTTTCTCTCCCTAGGTCTGCCTGTTAGTGGGTATCGACACCCCCTTCACCACAGAAAGAGGCGCATACTTTACCATTTTTCTTTTTTGTTCTCTTTGTAGGTGGCTGTGTATTATTTTAATTCTTTTCTACCTATTGTTGACATTTTGTAAATGTGTTTTTATTATATTAACCAAGTAGAATAGAACTTACTAAAATTATTAAAACACAGCACTTGCATACTGCGAATAACATCGTATGCATGGACATTTTGGAGGTCTTGTTTTGAAATTTTAAATGTAGATTCGTTTTTTAAAAAATTAGCGTCCTTGCGAGAGCTCTGAAGGGGTACCATCAGTACCTAAAACAGGGCGGGGAAGTGGTGGGCCTCCTCCAAAATGCACTGATTCCCATTAACACTGTGGGTAGCACCTCAGTCGAGCGGTCGTTCTGATGGCATTTGATTGCTGCCTTAAACTGGCGGTGTAGCCTCTCAACCATGCCGTTAGCCGCAGGATGGTAAGCCGTGGTACGTATCTGAGTCGTACCTTCCAAGCAGTTTAACTCCCTGAACAGCCTCGACTCAAACTGTCTTCCTTGGTCGGTAGTAACTCGGAGCGGAGTACCAAACCTAGTAATCCACTCCTGGTAGAAAGCACGCGCCACAGTTGCTGCTTCCTGATCCCTAATCGGGAAAGCCTCTGGCCATCTTTTAAGCCTATCCACGCAGGTGAGGCAGTATCGGAATCCTTCAGATGAGGGCATGTTGATGATGTCTTTGTGCACATGCTCGAATCTGGCTGATGGTCTGGGAAACGTTCCTAGGGGTGCCGACACGTGGCGTGACACTTTGCTGCGTTGGCACTGTAGGCAGTTGCGTGCAAATTCCCTTGCGTCTGCCTTAATGGCGGCCAGACATAACGTTCAGTTATGAGTTTGACCGTTGCCTTGACGCCTGAGTGAGCCAGCTGATGGACTGCATTTAATGCTGCGAGCCGAAACTTTTTAGTGACGAAAGGTCTCGCTGTATTTGAAGAAATATCACAGTATATTTCCGTGTTTATGTCGGGAATGCGCACTTTCTTGAGTTGTAGACTAGAACTTCCCTTTAAGCATTGCTCTAGTTTCGCGTCGTCCACCTGATCAGCTGCCAGTGCTGCGTAGTCCAGGGGAGCGTCAACTGTCTCGACCCTGGAGAGGGCATCTGCGACGATGTTGTCCTTGCCTGCTACGTGGCGAACGTCCGTGGTAAACTGGCCAATGAAGTCAAGGTGTCTGAACTGCCTTGGGGAGCATTTATCAGCCTTCTGTTGAAAGGCAAAAGTGATGGGTTTGTGGTCCGTGAATATGGTGAACGTCCTGCCCTCTACCATATGTCTGAAGTGTTTCACAGCGAGGTAGATGGCTAGGAGTTCTCTGTCGTAAGCGCCGTATTTTCGTTTAGCCGCACTAAATTTCTTTGAAAAGAAACCCAGCGGTTCCCAGTGACCTGCGATGAGCTGCTGGAGTGCGGCACCGGCGGTGGTGTCAGAAGCGTCGATGACTATGGATAGGGGGGCTTCGCACTTTGGATGAGCTAGTAAGGTCGCCTGAGCAAGGGCTTCCTTGCACTTGTCAAAGGCTTCCATGGTCGCTGCTGTTCAGGATATGTGCTGCTTGCCTTTCTGTTTTCTGGTGAGGAAATCATTGAGCGGTGCTTGCGTCTCTGTTGCACTGGGGATGAACCTCCTATAAAATATGAGAGCTCCCAAAAAGCGTCATAGATCTTTCACCGTTTCAGGCCGACTGTAATTTTTTATTGCGTCGACTTTCTCTGGCAGGGGTGTAGTGCCTTCACCAGACACCAGGTACACCAAGAATTTGACTTCAGGCAAACCAAAATGACATTTGCTGGCGTTGACGACAACCCCATATTCTTGCAGGCGCTGGAGCAAGGTCTTGAGGTGGTTCATGTGTTCCTCTTCTGATGATGAGGCAATGAGGATGTCGTCGATGTAGGCGTAACAAAAGTCCAATCCTCTGGTGACCTCATCGATGAAACGTTGGAACGTCTGGGCTGCGTTACGGAGGCCAAAGGACATGACTGGAAACTCGAAGAGTCCGAACGGCGTGGATATGGCTGTCTTCGGGATGTCTTCAGGAGCTACGGGAATCTGGTTGTAAGCTCGTACCAGGTCTATTGTGGAGAATATCTTGGTATCCCTCAGCGACTGGGCGAAATCTTGAATGTGTCGTACTGGGTACCGGTCAGGGATGGTCCTGGCGTTCAATCCGCGGTAATCACCGCATGGTCGCCATTGGTCGTCTTTCTTAGGGACCATGTGAAGTGGGGATGCCCAACAGCTCTCAGAAGGCCGGGCAATTCCTAATCGGACCATGGTCTCAAACTCCTTCTTGGCCCGTTTGAGCTTGTCAGGGGCGAGGCGGCGGGGACGTTCTGCGACTGAAGGACCTGGAGTAGTCCTAATGTGATGAAGGGTAGTATGGCGAACTTCCTTCATGGCGCCGTCAGGGCGCGTAAGGTCCAGATATTGTTGCAACAGTTTGTGGTAGGAGGATGTCCCTGTGACAGTCTTAATGGAAGCGGTCATGTTGTAACTACGCCTTCCTGTAGTTGTCAGGTTCGTCACCTGATCCAGCAATCGCCTATTATGGACATCAACCAGGAGCTCGAATCGTGCCAAGAAATCCGCTCCAATGATGGGCCTGGAGACGTCAGCTATGACAAATCTCCGAGTAAAATCAGGACGCAGGCCTAGGTCCAGGTTGAGCGTCAGGCTTTCATACGTCGCGATGGTGCTTCCATTTGCGGCCGCCAATTCGGAGGACTGTTTGGCCGCACGGCCTTGGACTAGGCGTCGTAGGTAAACACAGAGGTCCGCGCCGGTGTCCACGAGAAACTGGATGCGAGTTACGCGGTCCGTTACGAAAAGGCGACTTAATTGCGCCGGGCTATTGATGTTGGTCGCCATCAGTGTGAGCCCGGGGCGTTTCCCACAAAATTGCAGAGTTTGATGCAGGAGCGCGCCTTGGTACCAAACTTCCAGTGGTACCAGCATTTGCCTTCTATATGACGACCCCTGGAACGACTGTGCGAACGATGTTGCCGCTAACGAGGACTGGTAGTCCTGGATGGGCGTTCCTGAGAGCGCAGCGTCGAAATTTCCCGTCGTAGGGTGGCTATTTCATCATGGAGCGGCAGCATCATCTTCTGCATCCTGTCTATCAGGCAGTCTTCGTCGGGAACCCGGGGAGAGACTTCACTGACCCCTAGCCTACCAGCATAGTCGTCTATGGCGTCCGCGAGATCCGCCACATTGTCCAGCGGGGTGCCTTGTTGGGTCGCCAGAACTACTTTCATACTTCGGGGAAGTCTGCCCATCCAAAGTGTCTTCAGCACCTCATCAGGCACTGCGCTACCCGCAAGGGTGCGTAGATGACGAAGGAACTGCGAAGGTTTTCGGTCACCCCTCTCCTCATGCTCCAGGAGTCTCCTCGTCTTCTGCTCCTGGGTAGAGTTCAAGCGCTTCGTGAGTTCCCTCTTGAGCAGGGTGTACGCTCCGAATTCAGGGGAGTTGACAATAATGTCCCGGATCTCTTGGGCGTACGTGGGATCTAGGGCTCCAAGGATAAAACTGAACTTCATCGACTCCACCGTCACTGCTGCAGCTTCAAAACTCCTTTCAACCATAGCGAACCACAGCTCCGGATCGTTAGGGCAGAACGGGGGAATCCACACAGCTACGCGGTTGACTTTCGACGGCGAAACTGCTGACGTCGTAGAGTCGGTCGGGCGAGACATTTTTAACACAACCGTAGTACACGATAACACTTAAAAATATTTAAATTCACGTCGTAGGTCACCACTGTAGTTATCTTAAAAGGCCACGTCCGCACAGGCAGGCGGCTTGCTTAACGCCTAGAGTCTAGCGAGTCACCTAGCGAGAAGCTTAATAAAACAAACGTACTAGAACACTCGCAACTGGCCGCACTGCGCGCTTGGCGTCTAGCTAGTCGCTATGCTAGTCGCTTTGCGGATATCGAAGTGAACGAACGTGTTGGTTTTTTGTCACTAGGCGCAAGGCATTTTTGAAGAGAAAAATGGACGAAATATTAATTGCATCTGTTTTTAAAAGAGAACCTCTGTGGAATCCAGCTAATGAACTACATACAAATGTAGATGTCTTAAAAAAAATAATAATTATGTCATAATTTTTTTTACAATGAGACGTTAATTATGGTTATGGCGTTGGATTATGTATACTGAGAAGTATATCAAATGATTCTCTGGGCTGGACTGGTAAAATTTTTCGTCAAAATTACGCAATTATTTATACAGAACATTAAACTGCCCATGACTTTACCGTGACTTATTTATGTCATGAACCCAACATGATGGATAAGGCCGTGAAATGGTATATTTTAAAGATGAATTTTCTGTAACTAGCAGTTTTAGAGCTATTTTTGAAAGTGACATCTCGTCAACTAGACGACAAGCAAATGACCAAGACACCTAGCGCCCCACCACGCAAACCACCTTCAGTGCGGACACCGTGTAACCTAGCAAGTAGCCAGAATGCAAGCCACTAGGCTCTAGGCGCTAAGCAAGCCACCTGCCTGTGCGGACGTGGCCGTGTACAAATAAAAAACCTCGTTTATTATTCACAATAAAATGCTGGCGATATTTAGGTCAACTTTGCTGGCGGTTTGGAGACGGAATACTAGCGAATTCCTTCACGCTGCCGCTTTTATAAGTAAAAGAAGATTCTAGAACAATTTGATTGCTATGTATAATTTGCCAAACAAAAATGAAAAAAAATAAAAGAACATCAAAGAATCTTGTTTGGAAAAAATCGAAACTTCTGGAATTCCGTTCAAATGAAGTAGTGGCGTACCACTACAAACGGGCTGAAATTTAAGGATCGTAATAAAAAATATAATCCAAAACGAAATCAGTCACGAAACTTGCATAAAATTAAATTTTTAGATAAATAATCATTCCTATGGACCTTAATTTTAGACCTGGGTTCGAACGTTTGAAGCCATATATTCAAGCGCTATGGAACCAAACGGGCTGAAATATTGATAGCGTGATAAGAATTATAATCCAAAACGGAATTCGTCACAAAATCTGCAAAAAGTTGTATTTTTACAAAAATCATAATTCCTATGGAAGCTAATTTCAGACTTGGGTTCGATTTTTAGAAGCCATATTTTTATGTTTCATTGTTACAAACGGGCTCGAAATTCGGGATCGTGATAAGAATCATAATCCAAAACGAAATCAGTCACAAAATCTGCATAAAAGTGAATTTTAAGAAAAATCACCAATCTTATGGACACTAATTTCAGACTTGGGTTCGAACTTTAGAAGCCAATTTTTCCGGATCTATGGTACCAAACGGGCTGAAATTAAGGGATCATAATAAGAAACATAATCCAAAACGAAATCAGTCACGAAACTTGCATACAATTAAATTTTTAGATGAATAATCATTCCTATGGACCTTAATTTTAGACCTGGGTTCGAACTTTTGAAGCCATATATTCATGCGCATGGGCACTTATTTCAGACTTGGGTTCGAACTTAAGAAGCTAACTTATCTTCCTCTAGAACTTTAGAAGCCATATTTTCATGCTCTATGGCACCAAACGGGTTCGACAGCCCGTTTTGAACCATAGAGCCTGAAAAATTGGTTTCTAAAGTTCGAACTTAAGTTTGAAATTAGTTTCCATGGGAATGAAGATTTTTCTAAAAATACAACTTAATAAAGATTTTGTGACTGATTTCGTTATTGACAATGAAAGAAAAGTAAGCTTCTTAAGTTCGAACCCAAGTCTGAAATAAGTGCCCATAGAAATGATGATTTTTCTAAAAATATAAATTTTTGCAGATTTTGTGAGATCTTCGTTTTGGATTGTGATTCTTATCACGGTATCGAAATTTCAGCCCGTTTGGTACCATAGAGGAAGAAAAATAAGCTTCTTAAGTTCGAACACAATTCTGAAATAAGTGACCATAGAAATGACGATTTAAAAAAAAATTCAATTTTATGCAGATTTTGTGACTGATTTCGTTTTGGATTGTGATTCTTTATCACGATATCGAAATTTCAGCCCGTTTGGTACCATAGAGCCGGAAAAATGGGCTTCTTAAGTTTTTTTTTTTTTTTTTTTTTTTTTTTTTTTTTTTTTTTTTTTTTTTTTTTTTTTTTTTTTTTTTTTTTTTTTTTTTTTTTTTTTTTTTTTAAAAGAAAGACAAACATTCCCGGGTTACGAATAACACAACAATGTTTGAAAATCTCCTACTACCAGCACAGAAAGCCGAAAATGTTGCGGGTGTTGTGACGGAGGACTTAGCCAGCCGAGGAATCGAACACGCGACGCTCGGGTGAGACCCAAGCGCTATGCCCCACTCAACCACTGACCGGTCCCAAGTTCGAACCCAAGTCTGAAATTAGTGTCCATAGGAAAGATGATTTCTCTTAAAATTCGATTTTATGCAAGTTTCGTGACTGATTTCGTTTTGGAATATGATTATATTACGATCCAAAAATTTCAGCCCGTTTGGTACCAGAGATCTGGAAAAAATGGCTTCTAAAGTTCGAACCCAAGTCTGAAATTAGTGTCCATAGAAATGATGATTTTTCTAAAAATTCAATTTAATGCAGATTTTCCGACAAATTTCGTTTCGGATTATGATTCTTATCAGGAGCCCAAAATTTCAGCTTGTTGGGTACCATAGAGCCGAAAAAATATTTATCTAAAGTTCGAACCCAAGTCTGTAATTAATGTCGAAAGGAATTATGATTTTTCTTTAAAAATTAATTTTATGCAGGTTTTGTGACTGATTTCGTTTTGGATTATGATTCTTATAACGAGCCCTAAATATCAGCCTGTTTGGTACCATGGAGCCGTAAAAATTGGCTTCAAAAGTTCGAACCCAAGTTTGTAATTAGTGTCCATTGGAATGAAGATTTTTCTTTTAATTTAATTTGATGCAGATTTTGTGACTGATTTCGTTTTGGAGCATAAATCTTATCACGATTCCAAATTTTCAGCCCGTTTGGTGCCATAGAGCATGAAAATATGGCTTCTAAAGTTCGAACACAATTCTGATATTATTGTCAATAAAAATGATGATTTTTCTAAAAATATAAATTTTCGCAGATTTTGCGAGATCTTCGTTTTGGATTGTCATTCTAATCACGGTATCGAAATTTCAGCCCGTTTGGTACCATAGAGGAAGAAAAATAAGCTTCTTCCGTTCGAAACCAAGTCTGAAATAAGTGACCATAGAAATGACGATTTTTCAAAAAATTCAATTTCATGCAGATTTTGTGACTGATTTCGTTCTGGATTGTGATTCTTATCACGATATCCAACTTTCAGCCCGTTTGGTACCATAGAGCCGGAAAATGTGACTTCTAAAGTTCGAACCCAAGTCTGAAATTAGTGTCTATAGGAAAGATTATTTCTCTTAAAATTCAATTTTATGCAAGTTTCGTGACTGATTTTGTTTTGGAATATGATTATATTACGATCCAAAAATTTCAGCCCGTTTGGTACCATAGATCCGGAAAAAATGGCTTCTAAAGTTCGAACCCAAGTCTGAAATTAGTTTCCATAAAAATGATGATTTTTCTTAAAATTCAATTTTATGCAGATTTTCTGACTAATTTCGTTTCGGATTATGATTATTATCAGGAGCCCAAAATTTCAGCTTGTTTGGTACCATAGAGCCGGAAAAATTGGCATCAAAAGTTCGTACCCAAGTCTGTAATTAATGTCGAAAGGAATTATGATTTTTCTTAAAATTCAATTTTATGCAGATTTTGTGACTGATTTCGTTTTGGATTATGATTCTTATAACGAGCCCTTAATTTCAGCCTGTTTGGTACCATAGAGCCGTAAAAATTGACTTCAAAAGTTCGAACCCAAGTCTGTAATTAGTGTCCATTGGAATGAAGATTTTTCTTTTAATTCAATTTTATGCAGATTTTGAGACTGATTTCGTTTTGGAGCATAAATCTTATCAGGATTCCAAATTTTCAGCCCGTTTGGTGCCATAGAGCATGAAAATATGGCTTCTTAAGTTCGAACACAATTCTGATATTATTGTCAATAAGAATGATGATTTTTCTAAAAATATAAATTTTCGCAGATTTTGTGAGATCTTCGTTTTGGATTGTGAGTCGTATCACGGTATCGAGATTTCAGCCCGTTTGGTACCATAGAGGAAGAAAAATAAGCTTCTTAAGTTCGAACCCAAGTCTGAAATTGGTGTCCATAGGAAAGATGATTTCTCTTAAAATTCAATTTTATGCAAGTTTCGTGACTGATTTCGTTTTGGAATATGATTATATTACGATCCAAAAATTTCAGCCCGTTTGGTACCATAGATCTGGAAAAATTGGCTTCAAAAGTTCGAACCCAAGTCTGAAATTAGTGTCCATAGAAATGATAATTTTTCTAAAAATTCAATTTAATGCAGATTTTCCGACTAATTTCGTTTCGGATTATGATTCTTATCAGGAGCCCGAAATTTCAGCTTGTTGGGTACCATAGAGCCGAAAAAATTGTTTTCTAAAGTTCGAAATCAAGTCTGTATTTAATGTCGAGAGGAATTATGATTTTTCTTTAAAAATTAATTTTATGCATGTTTTGTGACTGATTTCGTTTTGGATTATGATTCTTATAACGAGCTCTAAATTTCAGCCTGTTTGGTACCATAGAGCCGGAAAAATTGGCTTCAAAAGTTCGAACCCAAGTCTCTAATTAGTGTCCATAGGAATCATGATTTTTCTTTAAATTGAATTTTATGCAGATTTTGTGACTGATTTCGTTTTGGATTATGATTCTTATAACGAGCCCTTAATTTCACTCTGTTTGTTACCATAGAGCCGTAAAATTGGCTTCAAAAGTTCGAACCCAAGTCTGTAATCAATGTCGAAAGGAATTATGATTTTTCTTTAAAAATTAATTTTATTCAGGTTTTGTGACTGATTTCGTTTTGGATTATGATTCTTATAACGAGCCCTAAATTTCAGCCTGTTTGGTACCATAGAGCCGGAAAAATTGGCTTCAAAAGTTCGAACCCAAGTCTGTAATTAGTGTCCATAGGAATCATGATTTTTGTTTAAATTCAATTTTATGCAGATTTTGTGACTGATTTCGTTTTGGAGCATAAATCTTATCACGATTGCAAATTTTCAACCCGTTTGGTGCCATAGAGCATGAAAATATAACTTCTAAAGTTCGAACCCAATTCTGATATTATGGTCAATAGGAAAGATGATTTTTAAAAATTTAAATTTTTGCAGATTTTGTGAGATCTTCGTTATTGATTGTGATTCTTATCACGGTATCGAAATTTCAGCCCGTTTGGTGGCATAGAGCATGAAAATATGGCTTCTAAAGTTCAAACCCAAGATTGAAATAAGCGTCCATAGAAATGATGACTTTTCTAAAATTATAAATTTTTGCAGATTTTGTGAGATCTTCGTTTTGGTTTATGTTTCTTATCACAGTCCAAAAATTTCAGCCCGTTTGGTACCATAGAGCCAGAATAATTAGCTTCAAAAGTTCGAACCCAAGTCTGAAATAAGTGACCATAGAAATGACGATTTTTCTAAAAATTCAATTTAATGCAGGTTTTGTGACTGATTTCGTTCTGGATTGTGATTCTTATCACGATATCGAACTTTCAGCCCGTTTGGTACCATAGAGCCGGAAAAATTGGCTTCTTAAGTTCGAACCCAAGTCTGAAATTAGTGTCCATAGTAATGATGATTTTTCTTTAAATTCAATTTTATGCAGATTTTGTGACTGATTTCGTTTTGGAGCATAAATCTTATAACGATTCCAAATTTTCAGCCCGTTTGGTGCCATAGAGCATGAAAATATAACTTCTAAAGTTCGAACCCAATTCTGATATTATTGTCAATAAGAATGATGATTTTTCTAAAAATATAAATTTTCGCAGATTTTGCGAGATCTTCGTTTTGGATTGTCATTCTAATCACGGTATCGAAATTTCAGCCCGGCACTTATTTCAGACTTGGGTTCGAACTTAAGAAGCTAACTTATCTTCCTCTAGAACTTTAGAAGCCATATTTTCATGCTCTATGGCACCAAACGGGTTCGACAGCCCGTTTTGAACCATAGAGCCTGAAAAATTGGTTTCTAAAGTTCGAACTTAAGTTTGAAATTAGTTTCCATGGGAATGAAGATTTTTCTAAAAATACAACTTAATAAAGATTTTGTGACTGATTTCGTTATTGACAATGAAAGAAAAGTAAGCTTCTTAAGTTCGAACCCAAGTCTGAAATAAGTGCCCATAGAAATGATGATTTTTCTAAAAATATAAATTTTTGCAGATTTTGTGAGATCTTCGTTTTGGATTGTGATTCTTATCACGGTATCGAAATTTCAGCCCGTTTGGTACCATAGAGGAAGAAAAATAAGCTTCTTAAGTTCGAACACAATTCTGAAATAAGTGACCATAGAAATGACGATTTAAAAAAAAATTCAATTTTATGCAGATTTTGTGACTGATTTCGTTTTGGATTGTGATTCTTTATCACGATATCGAAATTTCAGCCCGTTTGGTACCATAGAGCCGGAAAAATGGGCTTCTTAAGTTTTTTTTTTTTTTTTTTTTTTTTTTAAAGAAAGACAAACATTCCCGGGTTACGAATAACACAACAATGTTTGAAAATCTCCTACTACCAGCACAGAAAGCCGAAAATGTTGCGGGTGTTGTGACGGAGGACTTAGCCAGCCGAGGAATCGAACACGCGACGCTCGGGTGAGACCCAAGCGCTATGCCCCACTCAACCACTGACCGGTCCCAAGTTCGAACCCAAGTCTGAAATTAGTGTCCATAGGAAAGATGATTTCTCTTAAAATTCGATTTTATACAAGTTTCGTGACTGATTTCGTTTTGGAATATGATTATATTACGATCCAAAAATTTCAGCCCGTTTGGTACCAGAGATCTGGAAAAAATGGCTTCTAAAGTTCGAACCCAAGTCTGAAATTAGTGTCCATAGAAATGATGATTTTTCTAAAAATTCAATTAAATGCAGATTTTCCGACAAATTTCGTTTCGGATTATGATTCTTATCAGGAGCCCAAAATTTCAGCTTGTTGGGTACCATAGAGCCGAAAAAATATTTATCTAAAGTTCGAACCCAAGTCTGTAATTAATGTCGAAAGGAATTATGATTTTTCTTTAAAAATTAATTTTATGCAGGTTTTGTGACTGATTTCGTTTTGGATTATGATTCTTATAACGAGCCCTAAATATCAGCCTGTTTGGTACCATGGAGCCGTAAAAATTGGCTTCAAAAGTTCGAACCCAAGTTTGTAATTAGTGTCCATTGGAATGAAGATTTTTCTTTTAATTTAATTTGATGCAGATTTTGTGACTGATTTCGTTTTGGAGCATAAATCTTATCACGATTCCAAATTTTCAGCCCGTTTGGTGCCATAGAGCATGAAAATATGGCTTCTAAAGTTCGAACACAATTCTGATATTATTGTCAATAAGAATGATGATTTTTCTAAAAATATAAATTTTCGCAGATTTTGCGAGATCTTCGTTTTGGATTGTCATTCTAATCACGGTATCGAAATTTCAGCCCGTTTGGTACCATAGAGGAAGAAAAATAAGCTTCTTCCGTTCGAACCCAAGTCTGAAATAAGTGACCATAGAAATGACGATTTTTCAAAAAATTCAATTTCATGCAGATTTTGTGACTGATTTCGTTCTGGATTGTGATTCTTATCACGATATCCAACTTTCAGCCCGTTTGGTACCATAGAGCCGGAAAATGTGACTTCTAAAGTTCGAACCCAAGTCTGAAATTAGTGTCTATAGGAAAGATTATTTCTCTTAAAATTCAATTTTATGCAAGTTTCGTGACTGATTTTGTTTTGGAATATGATTATATTACGATCCAAAAATTTCAGCCCGTTTGGTACCATAGATCCGGAAAAAATGGCTTCTAAAGTTCGAACCCAAGTCTGAAATTAGTTTCCATAAAAATGATGATTTTTCTTAAAATTCAATTTTATGCAGATTTTCTGACTAATTTTGTTTCGGATTATGATTATTATCAGGAGCCCAAAATTTCAGCTTGTTTGGTACCATAGAGCCGGAAAAATTGGCTTCAAAAGTTCGAACCCAAGTCTGTAATTAGTGTCCATAGGAATGATGATTTTTCTTTTAATTCTATTTAATGCAGATTTACTGACTGATTTCAATTTGGATTATGATTCTGATCACGATCCCAAAATTTCAGCCCGTTTGGTACCATACAGCCAGAAAACTAAGTTTATTAAGTTCGAACCCAAGTCTGAAATAAGTGTCCATAGGAATTATGATTTTTGTAAAAATACAATTTTTTACAGATTTTGTGACTGATTTCGTTTTTGACCATGAATCTTATAACGATTCCGAATTTTCAGCCCGTTTGGTGCCATAGAGCCGGAAAAATTGGCTTCTAAAGTTTGAACCCAAGTTTATATTAGTGTCAATAGGAATGATGATTTATCTTAAAATTCAATTTTATGCAGATTTTGTGACTGATTTCGAGTTTGACGATGAATCTTATCACGATTCCAAATTTTCAGCCCGTTTGGTGCCATACAGCATGAAAATATGGCTTCTAAAGTTCGAACCCAAGTTTGAAATAAGTGTCCATAGAAATGATGATTTTTCTAAAAGTATAAATTTTTGCAGATTTTGTGAGATCTTCGTTTTAGATTATGATTCTTATCACAGTCCAAAAATTTCAGCCCGTTTGGTACCATAGAGCCAGAATAATTAGCTTCTTAAGTTCGAACCCAAGTCTGAAATAAGTGACCATAGAGATGACGATTTTTCAAAAAATTCAATTTTATGCAAGTTTCGTGACTGATTTTGTTTTGGAATATGATTATGTTACGATCCAAAAATTTCAGCCCGTTTGGTACCATAGATCCGGAAAAAATGGCTTCTAAAGTTCGAACCCAAGTCTGAAATTAGTGTCCATCGAAATGATGATTTTTCTTAAAATTAAATTTTATGCAGATTTTCTGACTAATTTCGTTTCGGATTATGATTCTTATCAGGAGTCCAAAATTTCAGCTTGTTTGGTACCATAAAGCCGGAAAAATTGTTTTCTAAAGTTCGAACCCAAATCTGTAATTAATGTCGAAAGGAATTAGGATTTTTCTTAAAATTCAATTTTATGCAGATTTTGAGACTGATTTCGTTTTGGATTATGATTCTTATAACGAGCCCTTAATTTCAGCCTGTTTGGTACCATAGAGCCGTAAAAATTGGCTTCAAAAGTTCGAACCCAAGTCTGTAATTAGTGTCCATAGGAATGATGATTTTTCTTTAAATTCAATTTTATGCAGATTTTGTGACTGATTTCGTTTTGGAGCAAAAATCTTATCACGATTCCAAATTTTCAGCCCGTTTGGTGCCATAGAGCATGAAAATATGGCTTCTAAAGTTCGAACCCAATTCTGATATTATTGTCAATAGGAATGATGATTTTTCTAAAAATATAAATTTTCGCAGATTTTGTGAGATCTTCGTTTTGGATTGTGATTCTTATCACGGTATCGAAATTTCAGCCCGTTTGGTACCATAGAGGAAGAAAAGTAAGCTTCTTAAGTTCGAACCCAAGTTTGAAATAAGTGCCCATAGAAATGATGATTTTTCTAAAAATATGAATTTTTGCAGATTTTGTGAGATCTTCGTTTTGGATTGTGATTCTTATCACGGTATCGAAATTTCAGCCCGTTTGGTACCACAGAGGAAGAAAAGTAAGCTTTCTAAGTTCGAATCCAAGTCTGAAATAAGTGCCCATAGAAATGATGATTTTTCTAAAAATATGAATTTTTGCAGATTTTGTGAGATCTTCAGAAATGACGATTTTTAAAAAAATTCAATTTTATGCAGATTTTGTGACTGATTTCGTTCTGGATTGTGATTCTTTATCACGATATCGAAATTTCAGCCCATTTGGTACCATAGAGCCGGAAAAATGGGCTTCTTAAGTTCGAACCCAAGTCTGAAATTGGTGTCCATAGGAAAGATGATTTCTCTTAAAATTCAATTTTATGCAAGTTTCGTGACTGATTTCGTTTTGGAATATGATTATATTACGATCCAAAAATTTCAGCCCGTTTGGTACCATAGATCTGGAAAAATTGGCTTCTAAAGTTCGAACCCAAGTCTGAAATTAGTGTCCATAGAAATGATAATTTTTCTAAAAATTCAATTTAATGCAGATTTTCCGACTAATTTCGTTTCGGATTATGATTCTTATCAGGAGCCCGAAATTTCAGCTTGTTGGGTACCATAGAGCCGAAAAAATTGTTTTCTAAAGTTCGAACCCAAGTCTGTATTTAATGTCGAAAGGAATTATGATTTTTCTTTAAAAATTAATTTTATGCAGGTTTTGTGACTGATTTCGTTTTGGATTATGATTCTTATAACGAGCTCTAAATTTCAGCCTGTTTGGTACCATAGAGCCGGAAAAATTGGCTTCAAAAGTTCGAACCCAAGTCTCTAATTAGTGTCCATAGGAATCATGATTTTTCTTTAAATTCAATTTTATGCAGATTTTGTGACTGATTTCGTTTCGGAGCATAAATCTTATCACGATTGCAAATTTTCAACCCGTTTGGTGCCATAGAGCATGAAAATATAACTTCTAAAGTTCGAACCCAATTCTGATATTATTGTCAATAGGAAAGATGATTTTTAAAAATTTAAATTTTTGCAGATTTTGTGAGATCTTCGTTATTGATTGTGATTCTTATCTCGGTATCGAAATTTCAGCCCGTTTGGTGGCATAGAGCATGAAAATATGGCTTCTAAAGTTCAAACCCAAGATTGAAATAAGCGTCCATAGAAATGATGACTTTTCTAAAATTATAAATTTTTGCAGATTTTGTGAGATCTTCGTTTTGGATTATGTTTCTTATCACAGTCCAAAAATTTCAGCCCGTTTGGTACCATAGAGCCAGAATAATTAGCTTCAAAAGTTCGAACCCAAGTCTGAAATAAGTGACCATAGAAATGACGATTTTTCAAAAAATTCAATTTTATGCAGATTTTGTGACTGATTTCGTTCTGGATTGTGATTCTCATCACGATATCGAACTTTCAGCCCGTTTGGTACCATAGAGCCGGAAAAATTGGCTTCTAAAGTTCGAACCCAAGTCTGAAATTAGTGTCCATAGAAATGATGATTTTTCTAAAAATTCAATTTAATGCAGATTTTCCGACTTATTTCGTTTCGGATTATGATTCTTATCAGGAGCCCAAAATTTCAGCTTGTTGGGTACCATAGAGCCGAAAAAATTGTTTTCTAAAGTTCGAACCCAAGTCTGTAATTAGTGTCCATAGGAATCATGATTTTTGTTTAAATTCAATTTTATGCAGATTTTGTGACTGATTTCGTTTTGGAGCATAAATCTTATCACGATTCCAAATTTTCAGCCCGTTTGGTGCCATAGAGCATGAAAATATGGCTTCTAAAGTTCGAACACAATTCTGATATTATTGTCAATAAGAATGATGATTTTTCTAAAAATATAAATTTTCGCAGATTTATCGAGATCTTCGTTTTGGATTGTGATTCTTATCACGGTATCGAAATTTCAGCCCGTTTGGTACCATAGAGGAAAAAAAATAAGCTTCTTAAGATCGAACCCAAGTCTGAAATAAGTGCCCATAGAAAAGATGATTTTTCTAAAAATATAAATTTTAGCAGATTTTGTGAGATCTTCGTTTTGGATTGTGATTCTAATCACGGTATCGAAATTTCAGCCCGTTTGGTACCATAGAGGAAGAAAAATAAGCTTCTTCCGTTCGAACCCAAGTCTGAAATAAGTGACCATAGAAATGACGATTTTTCAAAAAATTCAATTTCATGCAGATTTTGTGACTGATTTCGTTCTGGATTGTGATTCTTATCACGATATCCAAATTTCAGCCCGTTTGGTACCATAGAGCCGGAAAATGTGACTTCTAAAGTTCGAACCCAATTCTGAAATTAGTGTCCATAGAAATGATGATTTTTCTAAAAATTCAATTTAATGCAGATTTTCCGACTAATTTCGTTTCGGATTATGATTCTTATCAAGAGCCCAAAATTTCAGCTTGTTGGGTACCATAGAGCCGGAAATTTTTTTTTCTAAAGTTCGAACCCAAGTCTGTAATTAATGTCGAAAGGAATTATGATTTTTCTTTAAAAATTAATTTTATGCAGGTTTTGTGACTGATTTCGTTTTGGATTATGATTCTTATAACGAGACCTAAATTTCAGCCTGTTTGGTACCATAGAGCCGGAAAAATTGGCTTCTAAAGTTCGAACCCAAGTCTGAAATTAGTGTTCATAGAAATGATGATTTTTCTAAAAATTCAATTTAATGCAGATTTTCCGACTAATTTCGTTTCGGATTATGATTATTATCAGGAGCCCAAAATTTCAGCTTGTTTGGTACCATAGAGCCGGAAAAATGGGCATCAAAAGTTCGAACCCAAGTCTGTAATTAATGTCGAAAGGAATTATGATTTTTCTTTAAATTCAATTTTATGCAGATTTTGTGACTGATTTCGTCTGGATTATGATTCTTATAACGAGCCCTAAATTTCAGCCTGTTTGGTACCATAGAGCCGGAAAAATTGGCTTCAAAAGTTCAAACCCAAGTCTGTAATTAGTGTCCATAGGAATCATGATTTTTCTTTAAATTCAATTTTATGCAGATTTTGTGACTGATTTCGTTTTGGAGCATAAATCTTATCACGATTGCAAATTTTCAACCCGTTTGGTGCCATAGAGCATGAAAATATCACTTCTAAAGTTCGAACCCAATTCTGATATTATTGTCAATAGGAAAGATGATTTTTAAAAATTTAAATTTTTGCAGATTTTGTGAGATCTTCGTTATTGATTGTGATTCTTATCACGGTATCGAAATTTCAGCCCGTTTGGCGGCATAGAGCATGAAAATATGGCTTCTAAAGTTCAAACCCAAGATTGAAATAAGCGTCCATAGAAATGATGAATTTTCTAAAATTATAAATTTTTACAGATTTTGTGAGATCTTCGTTTTGGATTATGTTTCTTATCACAGTCCAAAAATTTCAGCCCGTTTGGTACCATAGAGCCAGAATAATTAGCTTCAAAAGTTCGAACCCAAGTCTGAAATAAGTGACCATAGATATGACGATTTTTCAAAAAAATCAATTTTATGCAGATTTTGTGACTGATTTCGTTCTGGATTGTGATTCTTATCACGATATCGAACTTTCAGCCCGTTTGGTACCATAGAACCGGAAAAATTAGCTTCTTAAGTTCGAACCCAAGTCTGAAATTAGTGTCCATAGGAAAGATGATTTCTCTTAAAATTCAATTTTATGCAAGTTTCTTGACTGATTTTGTTTTGGAATATAATTATATTACGATCCAAAAATTTCAGCCCGTTTGGTACCATAGATCTGGAAAAATTCTTTTCTAAATTTCGAACCCAAGTCTGTAATTAATGTCGAAAGGAATAATGATTTTTATTTAAAAATTATTTTTATGCAGGTTTTGTGACTGATTTCGTTTTGGATTATGATTCTTATAACGAGCCCTAAATTTCAGCCTGTTTGGTACCATAGAGCCGGAAAAATTGGCTTCAAAAGTTCGAACCCAAGTCTGTAATTAGTGTCCATAGTAATGATGATTTTTCTTTAAATTCAATTTAATGCAGATTTTGTGACTGATTTCGTTTTGGAGCATAAATCTTTTAAGGATTCCAAATTTTCAGCCCGTTTGGTGCCATAGAGCATGAAAATATAACTTCTAAAGTTCGAACACAATTCTGATATTATTGTCAATAGGAATGATGATTTTTCTAAAAATATAAATTTTTGCAGATTTTGTGAGATCTTCGTTATTGATTGTGATTCTTATCACGGTATCGAAATTTCAGCCCGTTTGGTGGCATAGAGCATGAAAATATGGCTTCTAAAGTTCAAACCCAAGATTGAAATAAGCGTCCATAGAAATGATGACTTTTCTAAAATTATAAATTTTTGCAGATTTTGTGAGATCTTCGTTTTGGATTATGTATCTTATCACAGTCCAAAAATTTCAGCCCGTTTGGTACCATAGAGCCAGAATAATTTGCTTATAAAGTTCGAACCCAAGTCTGAAATAAGTGACCATAGAAATGACGATTTTTCAAAAAATTCAATTTTATGCAGATTTTGTGACTGATTTCGTTCTGGATTGTGATTCTTATCACGATATCGAACTTTCAGCCCGTTTGGTACCATAGAGCCGGAAAAATTGGCTTCTAAAGTTCAAACCCAAGTCTGTAATTAGTGTCCATAGGAATCATGATTTTTCTTTAAATTCAATTTTATGCAGATTTTGTGACTGATTTCGTTTTGGAGCATAAATCTTATCACGATTGCAAATTTTCAACCCGTTTGGTGCCATAGAGCCAGAATAATTTGCTTATAAAGTTCGAACCCAAGTCTGAAATAAGTGACCATAGAAATGACGATTTTTCAAAAAATTCAATTTTATGCAGATTTTGTGACTGATTTCGTTCTGGATTGTGATTCTTTATCACGATATCGAAATTTCAGCTCATTTGGTACCATAGAGCCGGAAAAATGGGCTTCTTAAGTTCGAACCCAAGTCTGAAATTGGTGTCCATAGGAAAGATGATTTCTCTTAAAATTCAATTTTATGCAAGTTTCGTGACTGATTTCGTTTTGGAATATGATTATATTACGATCCAAAAATTTCAGCCCGTTTGGTACCATAGATCTGGAAAAAGTGGCTTCTAAAGTTCGAACCCAAGTCTGAAATTAGTGTCCATAGGAAAGATGATTTCTCCTTAAATTCAATTTTATGCAAGTATCGTGACTGCTTTCGTTTTGGAATATGATTATTTTACGATCCAAAAATTTCAGCCCGTTTGGTACCATAGATCCGGAAAAAATGGCTTCTAAAGTTCGATCCCAAGTCTGAAATTAGTGTCCATAGGAAAGATGATTTCTCTAAAAATTCAATTTTATGAAGATTCCTGACTGTTTTCGTTTTGGATTATGATTCTTATCACAGTCCCGAAATTTCAGCCCGTTTGGTACCATAGAGGAAGAAAAATAAGCTTCTTCAGTTCGAACCCAAGTCTGAAATGAGTGACCATAGAAATGACGATTTTTCAAAAAATGCAATTTCATGCAGATTTTGTGACTGATTTCGTTCTGGATTGTGATTCTTATCACGATATCCAACTTTCAGCCCGTTTGGTACCATAGAGCCGGAAAATGTGGCTTCTAAAGTTCGAACCCAAGTCTGAAATTAGTGTCCATAGGAAAGATGATTTCTCTAAAAATTCAATTTTATGAAGATTCCTGACTGTTTTCGTTTTGGATTATGATTCTTATCACAGTCCCGAAATTTCAGCCCGTTTTGAACCATAGAGCCTGAAAAATTGGTTTCTAAAGTTCGAACTTAAGTTTGAAATTAGTTTCCATGGGAATGAAGATTTTTCTAAAAATACAACTTTATAAAGATTTTGTGACTGATTTCGTTATTGACGATGAATCTTATCACGATTCCAAATTTTCAGTTCGTTTGGTACCATAGAGCTGGAAAAATTTGCTTCTAAAGTTCGAACCCAAGTCTGTACTATAAAGGTCCATAGGAATGATGATTTCTCTAAAAATTCAATTTTATGCAAGTTTCGTGACTGATTTCGTTTTGGATTATGATTCTTATCACGCCATCAATATTTCAGCCCGTTTGGTTCCATAGCGCATGAATATATGGCTTCAAAAGTTCGAAACCAGGTCTAAAATTAAGGTCCATAGGAATGATTATACATCTAAGAATTTAATTTTATGCAAGTTTCGTGACTAATTTCGTTTTGGATTATGTTTCTTATTACGGTCCCAAAATTTCAGCCCTTTTTGTACCATAGAGCCTGAAAAATTTGTTTCTAAACTTCGAACTGATTTCGTTTTTGACCATGAATCTTATCACGATTCCGAATTTTTAGCCCGTTTGGTGCCATAGAGCATGAAAATATGGATTCTTTAGTTCGAACCCAAGTCTGAAATAAGTGTCCATAGAAATGATGATTTTTCTAAAAATTCAATATTTTGCAGATTTTGTGACTGATTTCGTTTTGGATTATTATTCTTATCACGATCCCAATATTTCAGCCCTTTTGTAACAATAAAACATAAAAAAATGGCTTGAAAAGTTCGAACCCTAGTCTGAAATAAGGGTCGATAGGAATGATGATTTCTATAGAAATTCAATTTTATGCAGATTTCGTGACTGATTACGTTTTGGATTATGATTCTTATTACGATCCCAAAATTTCAGCCCGTTTGTTTCCTTACAGCCTGAAATATTGGTTTTTAAAGTTCGAACTTAAGTTTGAAATTAGTTTCCATGGGAGTGAAGATTTTTCTAAAAATAAAACTTTATATAGATTTTGTGACTGATTTCATTTTTGACCATGAATCTTATCACGATTCCGAATTTTCAGCCCGTTTGGTGCCATAGAGCATGAAAATATGGCTTCAAAAGTTCGAACCCAAGTCTGAAATTAGTGTCCATAGAAATGATGATTTTTCTAAAAATTCAATTTAATGCAGGTTTTGTGACTGATTTTGTTTTGGATTATGATTCTTATCACGATCCAGAAATTTCAGCCCGTTTGTAACAATAAAACATAAAAAAATGGCTTCTAAAAATCGAACCCAAGTCCTAAATTACCTTCCATAGGAATTATGATTTTTGTAAAAATACAATTTTTTAAAGATTTTGTGACGGATTTCGTTTTGGATTATGTTTCTTATAGAGATATCAAAATTTCAGCTCGTTTGGTACTATAGAGCCGGAAAAAATGGCTTCTAAAGTTCGATCCCAAGTCTGAAATTAACTAAAGTTCAAACCCAAGATCGAAATAAGCAATCTTGGGTTTGAACTTTAGAAGCCATATTTTCATGCTCTTTGCCACCAAACGGGCTGAAATTTCGATACCGTGATAAGAATCACAATCAATAACGAAGATCTCACAAAATCTGCAAAAATTTATATTTTTAGAAAAATCATCATTCCTATTGACAATAATATCAGAATTGGGTTCGAACTTTAGAAGTTATAGTTTCATGCTCTATGGCACCAAACGGGCTGAAAATTTGCAATCGTGATAAGATTTTTGCTCCAAAACGAAATCAGTCACAAAATCTGCATAAAATTGAATTTAAAGAAAAATCATGATTCCTATGGACACTAATTACAGACTTGGGTTCGTACTTTTGAAGCCGATTTTTCCGGCTCTATGGTACCAAACAGGCTGAAATTTAGGGCTCGTTATAAGAATCATAATCCAAAACGAAATCAGTCACAAAACCTGCATAAAATTAATTTTAAAAGAAAAATCATAATTCCTTTCGACATTAATTACAGACTTGGGTTCGAACTTTAGAAAACAATTTTTTCGGCTCTATGGTACCCAACAAGCTGAAATTTTGGGCTCCTGATAAGAATCATAATCCGAAACGAAATTAGTCGGAAAATCTGCATTAAATTGAATTTTTAGAAAAATCATCATTTCTATGGACACTAATTTCAGACTTGGGTTCGAACTTTAGAGCCATTTTTTCCAGATCTATGGTACCAAACGGGCTGAAATTTTTGGATCGTAATATAATCGAAACTTGCATTAAATTGAATTTTAAGAGAAATCATCTTTCCTATGGACACTTATTTCAGACTTGGGTTCGAACTTAAGAAGCCCATTTTTCCGGCTCTATGGTACCAAACGGGCTGAAATTTCGATATCGTGATAAAGAATCACAATCCAGAACGAAATCAGTCACAAAATCTGCATAAAATTGAATTTTTTTAAAAATCGTCATTTCTATGGTCACTTATTTCAGACTTGTGTTCGAACTTAAGAAGCTTATTTTTCTTCCTCTATTGTACCAAACGGGCTGAAATTTCGATACCGTGATAAGAATCACAATCCAAAACGAAGATCTCACAAAATCTGCAAAAATTTATATTTTAAGAAAAATCATCATTTCTATGGGCACTTATTTCAGACTTGGGTTCGAACTTTAGAAGCCATATTTTAAAGCTGTATGGCACCAAACGGGCTGAAAATTTAGAATCGTGATAAGATTCATCGTCAAACTCGAATTCAGTCACAAAATCTGCATAAAATTGAATTCTAAGATAAATCATCATTCCTATTGACACTAATATAAACTTGGGTTCAAACTTTAGAAGCCAATTTTTCCGGCTCTATGGCACCAAACGGGCTGAAAATTCGGAATCGTTATAAGATTCATGGTCAAAAACGAAATCCGTCACAAAATCTGTAAAAAATTGTATTTTTACAATAATCATAATTCCTATGGACACTTATTTCAGACTTGGGTTCGAACTAAATAAACTTAGTTTTCTGGCTGTATGGTACCAAACGGGCTGAAATTTTGGGATCGTGATCAGAATCATAATCCAAAACGAAATCAGTCAGTAAATCTGCATTAAATAGAATTAAAAGAAAAATCATCATTCCTATGGACACTAATTACAGACTTGGGTTCGAACTTTTGAAGCCAATTTTTACGGCTCTATGGTACCAAACAGGCTGAAATTAAGGGCTCGTTATAAGAATCATAATCCAAATCGAAATCAGTCTCAAAATCTGCATAAAATTGAATTTAATGAAAAATCATAATTCCTTTCGACATTAATTACAGACTTGGGTTCGAACTTTAGAAAACAATTTTTCCGGCTTTATGGTACCAAACAAGCTGAAATTTTGGGCTCCTGATAAGAATCATAAACCGAAACGAAATTTGTCAGAAAATCTGCATAAAATTGAATTTAATGAAAAATCATAATTCCTTTCGACATTAATTACAGACTTGGGTTCGAACTTTAGAAAACAATTTTTCCGGCTTTATGGTACCAAACAAGCTGAAATTTTGGGCTCCTGATAAGAATCATAAACCGAAACGAAATTAGTCAGAAAATCTGCATAAAATTGAATTTTAAGAAAAATCATCATTTCTATGGACACTAATTTCAGACTTGGGTTCGAACTTTAGAAGCCATTTTTTCCGGATCTATGGTACCAGACTGGCTGAAATTTTTGGATCGTAATATAATCATATTCCAAAACAAAATCAGTCACGAAACTTGCAAAAAAATTGAATATATTGAAAAATCGTCATTTCTATGGTCACTTATTTCAGACTTGGGTTCGAACTTAAGAAGCTAATTATTCTGGCTCTATGGTACCAAACGGGCTGAAATTTTTGGACTGTGATAAGAATCATAATCTAAAACGAAGATCTCAAAAAATCTGCAAAAATTTATATTTTTAGAAAAATCATCATTTCTATGGACACTTATTTCAAACTTGGGTTCGAACTTTAGAAGCCATATTTTAAAGCTGTATGGCACCAAACGGGCTGAATATTTGGAATCGTGATAAGATTCATCGTCAAACTCGAAATCAGTCACAAAATCTGCATAAAATTGAATTCTAAGATAAATCATCATTCCTATTGACACTAATATAAACTTGGGTTCAAACTTTAGAAGCCAATTTTTCCGGCTCTATGGCACCAAACGGGCTGAAAATTCGGAATCGTTATAAGATTCATGGTCAAAAACGAAATCCGTCACAAAATCTGTAAAAAATTGTATTTTTACAAAAATCATAATTCCTATGGACACTTATTTCAGACTTGGGTTCGAACTAAATAAACTTAGTTTTCTGGCTGTATGGTACCAAACGGGCTGAAATTTTGGGATCGTGATCAGAATCATAATCCAAAACGAAATCAGTCAGTAAATCTGCATTAAATAGAATTAAAAGAAAAATCATCATTCCTATGGACACTAATTACAGACTTGGGTTCGAACTTTTGAAGCCAATTTTTACGGCTCTATGGTACCAAACAGGCTGAAATTAAGGGCTCGTTATAAGAATCATAATCCAAATCGAAATCAGTCTCAAAATCAGCATAAAATTGAATTTAATGAAAAATCATAATTCCTTTCGACATTAATTACAGACTTGGGTTCGAACTTTAGAAAACAATTTTTCCAGCTTTATGGTACCAAACAAGCTGAAATTTTGGGCTCCTGATAAGAATCATAAACCGAAACGAAATTAGTCAGAAAATCTGCATAAAATTGAATTTTAAGAAAAATCATCATTTCTATGGAGACTAATTTCAGACTTGGGTTCGAACTTTAGAAGCCATTTTTTCCGGATCTATGGTACCAGACTGGCTGAAATTTTTGGATCGTAATATAATCATATTCCAAAACAAAATCAGTCACGAAACTTGCAAAAAATTGAATATATTGAAAAATCGTCATTTCTATGGTCACTTATTTCAGACTTGGGTTCGAACTTAAGAACCTAATTATTCTGGCTCTATGGTACCAAACGGGCTGAAATTTTTGGACTGTGATAAGAATCATAATCTAAAACGAAGATCTCACAAAATCTGCAAAAATTTATATTTTTAGAAAAATCATCATTTCTATGGACACTTATTTCAAACTTGGGTTCGAACTTTAGAAGCCATATTTTAAAGCTGTATGGCACCAAACGGGCTGAAAATTTGGAATCGTGATAAGATTCATCGTCAAACTCGAAATCAGTCACAAAATCTGCATAAAATTGAATTCTAAGATAAATCATCATTCCTATTGACACTAATATAAACTTGGGTTCAAACTTTAGAAGCCAATTTTTCCGGCTCTATGGCACCAAACGGGCTGAAAATTCGGAATCGTTATAAGATTCATGGTCAAAAACGAAATCCGTCACAAAATCTGTAAAAAATTGTATTTTTACAAAAATCATAATTCCTATGGACACTTATTTCAGACTTGGGTTCGAACTAAATAAACTTAGTTTTCTGGCTGTATGGTACCAAACGGGCTGAAATTTTGGGATCGTGATCAGAATCATAATCCAAAACGAAATCAGTCAGTAAATCTGCATTCAATAGAATTAAAAGAAAAATCATCATTCCAATGGACACTAATTACAGACTTGGGTTCGAACTTTAGAAGCCATATTTTAAAACTGTATGGCACCAAACGGGCTGAAAATTTGGAATCGTGATAAGATTCATCGTCAAACTCGAAATCAGTCACAAAATCTGCATAAAATTGAATTTTTTGAAAAATCGTCATTTCTATGGTCACTTATTTCAGACTTGGGTTCGAACTTTAGAAGCTAATTATTCTGGCTCTATGGTACCAAACGGGCTGAAATTTTTGGACTGTGATAAGAAACATAATCCAAAACGAAGATCTCACAAAATCTGCAAAAATTTATAATTCTAGAAAAGTCATCATTTCTATGGACGCTTATTTCAATCTTGGGTTTGAACTTTAGAAGCCATATTTTCATGCTCTATGCCACCAAACGGGCTGAAATTTCGATACCGTGATAAGAATCACAATCAATAACGAAGATCTCACAAAATCTGCAAAAATTTATATTTTTAGAAAAATCATCATTCCTATTGACAATAATATTAGAATTGGGTTCGAACTTTAGAAGTTATAGTTTCATGCTCTATGGCACCAAACGGGCTGAAAATTTGCAATCGTGATAAGATTTTTGCTCCAAAACGAAATCAGTCACAAAATCTGCTTAAAATTGAATTTAAAGAAAAATCATGATTCCTATGGACACTAATTACAGACTTGGGTTCGAACTTTTGAAGCCAATTTTTCCGGCTCTATGGTACCAAACAGGCTGAAATTTAGGGCTCGTTATAATAATCATAATCCAAAACGAAATCAGTCACAAAACCTGCATAAAATTAATTTTTAAAGAAAAATCATAATTCCTTTCGACATTAATTACAGACTTGGGTTCGAACTTTAGAAAACAATTTTTTCGGCTCTATGGTACCCAACAAGCTGAAATTTTGGGCTCCTGATAAGAATCATAATCCGAAACGAAATTAGTCGGAAAATCTGCATTAAATTGAATTTTTAGAAAAATCATCATTTCTATGGACACTAATTTCAGACTTGGGTTCGAACTTTAGAAGCCATTTTTTCCAGATCTATGGTACCAAACGGACTGAAATTTTTGGATCGTAATATAATCATATTCCAAAACGAAATCAGTCACGAAACTTGCATAAAATTGAATTTTAAGAGAAATCATCTTTCTTATGGACACTAATTTCAGACTTGGGTTCGAACTTCAGAAGCCAATTTTTCCGGCTCTTTGGTACCAAACGGGCTGAAAGTTCGATATCGTGATAAGAATCACAATCCAAAACGAAGATCTCACAAAATCTGCGAAAATTTATATTTTTAAAAAATCATCATTCTTATTGACAATAATATCAGAATTGTGTTCGAACTTTAGAAGCCATATTTTCATGCTCTATGGCACCAAACGGGCTGAAAATTTGGAATCGTGATAAGATTTATGCTCCAAAACGAAATCAGTCACAAAATCTGCATAAAATTGAATTAAAAGAAAAATCATCATTCCTTTGGACACTAATTACAGACTTGGGTTCGAACTTTTGAAGCCAATTTATACGGCTCTATGGTACCAAACAAGCTGAAATTTAGGGCTCGTTATAAGAATCATAATCCAAAACGAAATCAGTCACAAAATTTGCATAAAATTGAATTTAAAGAAAAATCATAAATCCTTTCGATGTTAATTACAGACTTGGGTTCGAACTTTAGAAAACAATTTTTCCGGCTCTATGGTACCAAACAAGCTGAAATTTTGGGCTCCTGATAAGAATCATAATCCGAACCGAAATTTGTCAGAAAATCTGCATAAAATTGAATTTAAAAAAAAATCATAATTTCTATGGACACTAATTTCAGACTCGGGTTCGAACTTTAGAAGCCATTTTTTCAGGATCTATGGTAACAAACGGGCTGAAATTTTTGGATCGTAATATAATCATATTCCAAAACGAAAGCAGTCACGAAACTTGCATAAAATTGAATTTTAAGAGAAATCATCTTTCCTATGGACACTAATTTCGGACTGGGTTCGAACTTTAAAAGCCAATTTTTCCCGGCTCTATGGTACAAAACGGGCTTAAAGTTCGATATCGTGATAAGAATCACAATCCAGAACGAAATCAGTCACAAAATCTGCATTAAATTGAATTTTTTGAAAAATCTTCATTTCTATGGTCACTTATTTCAGACTTGGGTTCGAACTTAAGAAGCTTATTTTTCTTCCTCTATGGTACCAAACGGGCTGAAATTTCGATACCGTCATAAGAATCACAATCCAAAACGAAGATCTCACAAAATCTGCAAAAATTTATATTTTTAGAAAAATCATCATTTCTATGGGCATTTATTTCAGACTTTGGTTCGAACTTAAGAAGCTTATTTTTCTTCCTCTATGGTACCAAAAGGGCTGAAATTTCGATACCGTGATTAGAATCAAAATCCAAAACGATGATCTCACAAAATCTGCGAATATTTATATTTTTAGAAAAATCATCATTCCTATTGACAATAATATCAGAATTGGGTTCGAACTTTAAAAGCCATATTTTCATGCTCTATTGCACCAAACGGGCTGAAAATTTGGAATCGTTATAAGATTTATGCTCTCAAACGAAATCAGTCACAAAATCTGCATAAAATTGAATTTAAAGAAAAATCATCATTCCTATGGACACTAATTACAGACTTGGGTTCGAACTTTTGAAGCCAATTTTTACGGCTCTATGGTACCAAACAGGCTGAAAGTAAGGGCCCGTTTTAAAAATCATAATCCAAAACGAAATCAGTCACAAAATCTGCATTAAATTGAATTTAAAGAAAAATCATAATTCCTTTCGACATTAATTACAGACTTGGGTTCGAACTTTAGAAAACAAATTTTCCTGCTCTATGTTACCAAACAAGCTGAAATTTTGGGCTCCTGATAAGAATCATATTCCGAAACGAAATTAGTCAGAAAATCTGCATAAAATTGAATTTTAAGAAAAATTATCATTTCTATGGACACTAATTTCAGACTTGGGTTCGAACTTTAGAAGCCATTTTTTCCGGATCTATGGTACCAAACGGGCTAAAAATTCGGAATCGTGATAGGATTCATGGTTCAACTCAAAATCAGTCCTAAAATTTGCATAAAATTGAATTTTAAGAAAAATTATCATCCCTTTTGACACCAATTTCAGACTAGGGTACGAATTTAAGAAGCCAATTGTGCTGGCTCTATGGTACCAAACGGGCTGAAATTTTGGAATCGTGATAAGAATCATAATCAAAAACGAAATCAGTCACAAAATCTGCATTAAGTTGTATTTTTTGAAAAATCATCATTCCTATGGACACTGATTTTAGACTCTGGTTCGAATTTTAGAAGGCATATTTTCATGCTTTATAGTCCCATACGGGTTGAAATTTTGTGATCGTGATAAGAATCATAATCCAAAACGAAATCAGTCACAAAATCTGCATAAAATTGATTTTTTAGAAAAATCATCATTTATATGGACACCAATTTCAGACTTGGGTTCGAACTTTTCGACGCCATTTTTTCAGGCTTTAGTGTATCAAATGGGCTGAAATTTTGGAGTCGTGATAAGAATCATAATCTTAAACGAGATCAGTTTCAAAATCTCCATAAAGTTGTATTTTTATAAAAATCATCATTCCTGTAGGCAGTAATTTCTGACTTTTTTCAAATTTTTCAGGCTCTTTGTTACTGAACGGGCTGAAAATTTGGAATCGTGATGAGATTTATTGTCTAAAACGAAATCTCCAGAAATTTGTATTCTGGAAAAATCCTTATTTTTATGGGCGCTATTTCAAACTATGTTGGAACTTTCCAAGCCATTTTTTTAGTCCACATGGTGCCAAAGGGGTTAAAATTTCAGAATCATGGTCAGAATAATATTTCAAACTGAAATCAGTAGTTTAATCTTCAATATGTTGCATTTCTGCAAAAATCATCACTCTTATGGGCGCTAATTTAAAAGCCATTTTTTCAGACTTTACGGTTTCAAACGGGTTCAAATTTCGGAATCATGATCAGAATTATTGGTCACAACTTAATCAGTAGTGAAATTTGCATAAAATTGCATTTTTTATCATCATATTAAGACTTGGACTTGAACTTTAAAGGCCATTTTTTCAGGCTGTGTATTGCCAAACGGTCTGAAATATCGGTATCGTGATATGCATCATGGTTTTATGTTAAATCAGTTACGATATCTGCATTTTGTTGCATTTCCTTCATTGACTGGCACTAATGCAAGATTTGGATCTATGTTTAGTGACTAATTGCAAATCTTGGATGTGAAGATTAACCAACTTTCCATTATCCGATGCAGTTGAATCTCGGCTGATCGACTTGTTGTGGATGACAATGATTTCTGTTACCTCGTGAAAACCACGCGTATTGGATTATATTACATTAGTTAGTATACGAAATAAATCTCGGTCCTTCCCAATCGAGATTGGTGCAGTTGTTAGCGCGGTTCAATCCAGTCACTGGGGAGTAAGGCTCAATCCTTAATCAAACAATTTTATTTTAGTTTTAAAAGATATTTCGAAAAATCAGAGCAGCTTAAGAGCCAATCCCTGGGGAGGAAAGTTTGATACTCTGTCAAGCCATTTTTTATTATTTAATATTGGCTCCCAGCCGGCTAAGATTGACGCAACTTGATCGAACATTGAAAATAAAATTATTACTGTAAAAACTTTGTTTTTTACCGGTTGATTTTTTAATATTTAAATTGATAGGAGCATTGATGTAAGCTTTTGGGCCAAAATATTAATCGAACTGAATGCAAATAAGTACTAAATTTTTTTAAGATAACTTTATTATTTTTTTGATTTTATTCAAGTTTCAAAAACTCATATGTACGTTCTGATTACATTCTAATTTATTTCCTTAATTATAAAAATATCAGTAACTTAAATATAACACGTCTACGACGAAGTATTCACAGTGGAAATTTTACAGTAAATTATAAACATTATCCCTATTACTTAAATAAACGCGGTGTACTTATTTGCGATCGGATAACTCATCAAAATGACAATTCAAAACCAATTTAAAAGGTGATTTAACAAAAACTTAGTTAAATAGGTTAGGTTTTTTCATCAGTTTATAAAGGTTTGCCGAACTGTAATTATTATGAGTTATAAGTTATAATGGAACCTTAAATATTAGGTGGTGGTTTAAAAAAAACTTGATTACCAACGCTTAACCGGGGTGTAAGAATCTGATAATTATTTAATTATCATTCGTTTTCGGGCTTTTCTATCGTTTTGCACTTCCTCCTTCTTTGGCAAACGTTTCAGATGGCGTTACTGTGTCCATCATCACGCCAGGTGTGATTTTATTTGTTTTACACATAACTCGTATTAAGGAACAGAGTACTTACAAATAAAACCATCTGTTTACTACGGATAATAAATCACCAGAAAACCGTTGCTCGGATAAAAGATACCAATCAAAAGATCGTGCCGTAATTTATAAATCAAAATCCACCTTCCTTTCAGGTTATTTTTTGTAAGTCATGATGAATTGTGATCCGTTATATTGTATTGAAAGCACAAACTCCGTTTCGAGGCAATTAAAAACATATAAAGCGTTCCCTTACAAAGGTTTTCTTGCGAGAAAAGCGCTTAAAGACCCGAACACTCGCGTCAGCCGGCCTTTTTAGCATTATGAACACGTTTATATTCCGAATAGAAGGAGATTTGATAAATGTGGGTTAGTTGGAAGCTGTATTACCATACAAACGTCGTTAACGGAGCTTAATCGCCTGGGACAAGCGAGAAGCTCGCGAACCAGGAAAATCTTACCTCCTAGTTTGTAGTGTAAATTATAAAATGAAGATGTGACACCATGAATGGCCACTAACAAAGGTAACCTTCTGCCTACAATTTGTTCACTATCACCATATTTTAGGAATAAACGAGTTTTCTTTTTTGTTCGTAAATTATTAAACCTGCGCGCTCTGAATTACCAAGCAGCCTGATAAGTCCTTATTGATTGTATCTTTTAAACATATTTTTTACTGTCTATAAATTTGTAAAAGCTTTTCTTCGCGGGCGATTTATAGTCTTTTCGGACATTTATTTAATCTTAACCAAGTCCCCAGGGAAAGTTCTGGAAAACAGTCGTGGAAAAATGGTGACACATTAATTTCCTCCCTTTAAAACTAAAGTTTAAAGTCAAAGGGCACGTAAAATGTTGAATCTTAAGATGACAAAATTCGATTTTCACGGTTTTATACAGTTCATTTAGTGGGATACTATAAAAATGTCTGTCTACACTTTTAGGGAAGTGTTTTTATTTTACCCGTGGGGTTAAAACAAATTTCTTTTGGTTCATAATAAAAAAGGAATATTATAATCTTATAATCTAAGTAAAAACCCATTTATTTTGTCCTTATAATCCAGGTAAAAGCCCATTTATTTTGTCTTTTTAATCTAGGTAATTATTTTGTTCTTATAATCTAAGTAAAAGCCCATTTATTTTGTCTATAATCTATTTGAAAGCCCAGCAAGGCGTTAAACAAAATTAAATACAATCATACGGATGTGTATTATATACCTGAAGCAATATCCAAATGCAAACTATTAGATTATAAAGACAAAATAAATGGGCTTTTACCTGGATTATAAGGACAAAATAAATGGGCTTTTACCTAGATTATGACAAAATAAATGGGCTTTTACATGGATTATAGGAATTATATTAATGGGATTTTACATAGATTATAAGGACAAATAATGTTAATCTGTGAGAAATAGTTAGGATGCAGGCGAATTTTCCAATTTATGTTTTATTACTGTCTGTATCTGTGTTATCAACGAAAATATCATTATATATATATATATAATGATATTTTCGTTGTGATTTGAATGACAGTCAATTAAAACACAATTGAGTTTCTCTGTAATGAAAGAAGAGGTTTATTTTGTTAATCTCACAAGAGTTACATACAGAAAAGCATTCAGTAACAAAACATTACCTGTAATGAAAGAAACGACATTTAATGTTATTAATTTTATGTCAATTCCTTAATCACAATCACGATAGCAATTACAAATTATTTCCATCAATCTGTCATGTCCCAACCCATAGATTATTTTTACTATGTCACCATAGATGAAATATCGAGTCGACTGTGTAGGTACTGTGGCGCACATCCAGTCAGTGACAGTCCACGACACACACAGCCACAATGACGAGACAAGCTCGGCATTGCCTTGAATTAAATAAAATTATATTTTTCTTTATATATATATGGTAATACGGTATATCCCCGTTGGGATAATAAATTACCCTGGTCAAAATACCAAAAAATAACACAAAGCGATTGGGTGACGCGAGGACGCGTCCGGCTGCCACGAAGGGCGCTACAATGTATATATAAAATGTGCATTCCGATTTTTTTCACAATAATCAATAATTTAAGGCGTCTTGTAATTTTTCAAACTAAAATCATCCTTATTTACTCAAATACTTTTAAAGTAGGAACATCTTAAGTTTTAAAAGAACATTTTTATAAAAATTATTCTTTGAAATATAATTAATGGCTTAACGGATGAGTTGCAGGAGATAAAGAACTGTTTCCTTTTACCAATATTTTAGATTTTAAGTTATCATTGACCAAAAAAGTAATCGAAAAAAATTATGTATTACACCGATTCAAAAGAAAACTGTTATGGCCAATTTGCACGAGGCTAACTCCACAATCTTAGACAGATCAATAAAATTGTTCGTGATCAAGAAATGGTTTCGATTTTTGATCAATTTTACCAAAAGTAAGGAAAAATTTAACTTACTTTGGGAACACGTACACGCCCACAGCACAATTCTCTCAGTTTATCTCTTTATTTTAAATTAAAGTTTTCATAGAGAAAAATTAATTTATTAACAATTTCTTCAAATTATTCGTAATCCGATTAAAAACGCTTAACCGGTCCATAACGAATGAAATGTTATATTTCCTGAAAAACTTTAAGTAAAATACCGATCGTGCATGTCGGAACACGTGTTCCTAAAAATCCTTAGATTTTCGCATCTCGTCATTATACTCGTATGTTATCAAAGAAAATGCAGGTACATGAACACGTGTTCCGATATATTAGTTTTCCAGGAACGGTTTGCAATCCCGTTTTTAGCGGGATTACCAATAATTTCAAGAGGTTTTTAATATATCATTGAAGGAGCAGCTAATACTAATAAAATTAAACGAAACATGAAACAGAAAAAGACAGAGAAAAAAAAGAATGCGGTTATATTGTTAATTCTGAAAATATGAGATGGTCTAATATGACGTTTAATAACTAGGTCTAAATGGTCAAGCGGTTAAGACGCTGTCCCGGTAAGACGTGAGATCCTTGGTTCGATTCCTGTTTGCGACCGTTATCTTTTTATTTTCTGTATTTATATTAGTGTTATCTGCTTTTTCAATGATACATTACATTGATGGGTTTAACTTTAAAAAAAGAATTATGTAAGTTATTAATATTCTCTTAATAAAAATACATATGAGAAACAAAAAATCGAAACTTGGATTATTCGTTCAATTAAATCTTTCCAATTTTGTTTCTTATTGAATACTCTGGCCAATGAAACCTCCGTGGAATCATAATAGAGCCTTAACGTGATCAAACATCAATCTCCCTGCTGTAAATTAGGCAAGTCGGATTCCCATGTACTCCCACACGCCCGCCTGGTAAAACTGAATAACAACTTTCATTAAATCTCGATTCAATCTGAATAACGTCCGGGTGGTATATTGAGAAACGTGGCTAACTTTGATGGAATCAATCATCTGTTTATAAAGCAAGAACAACTCTGTACCTGAGATGTATTACGTAAAGTCGCAACTAAAACAAACCAGTATTATGAATGGCAGAAGTTACGAGTCTGCTTAGCCTCTATTCCAAAAGTTTTGGAAATTCTTGATTAACATCAGAAAGTTGTTGTTAAAAAAGTATAGGGTAAATTATAAGTAGTTTACATCTTCCGAAAATAATAACAACATTACTTTTACCTACATTCATGTAAGACTGGTATCACTGTGAGCCTCCGCGCGATACCTCGCGCGGCAAATAATTCATTCTTTTTCCAGCGGTCTAGCCGCCGGTTTAGCCCTAAATCTCCTCTAACGCACGCGATCTATTTTGTTCATAAAATTATTGTAACGTGAGTTTTATGAAAATAAAAACTAAATTGAAAATATCCGAATTCTCATTTTTACACATCTCACGCAACTTTGCATTCTGCGGATTGGAGAACCACAGAATCATTCAGTCAACAGTCCAAACACAATCCTCCAAAAAAGCAATTACGGTTAAAAAGTTACTACTACTACGATGTCCACTGGACCTAGTTCAGTGAAACCACGCGCAATAACGCAATAATTGTCTCAATAACGAATCTTCACTCGACTAATTCATTTTAGCATTAAGACGAAATAAGATCCTAAAAAAATATCAGTTATGGGCGTGAACGCGATTTAAGTGGGCGAAGCAAATTAGTTTCACACGCGCTCCGCTCGAATTAAATATTATAATATTTCGGGGTGCAGGGGAATGAAGTACGTTGCAATGGGGAACACCCGACACAACGAACAGTTCGAAGTCAGAGCAGCGATGAAATCCACTAGATGGTACCCATGAGTAAGGTTTGAACATGAAATGCTTAATAATGGGCGTCTTTCAAACTATGTGAATAGTAATATTAAGTTGAATGTGCATGTTTTAGGCAAATTTCGATAGAAACGTTACCTATTGCAGAAGGAGCTCATGATTTTATGATTCTTATCAGATTTCTGTAACCATACTGCTAGACGGTAGGCAGTAACTTATGACTCGTAACCGACGTGTTCTTCATTGACAGATGTCAAAGCAATACGGTATTCAATCACGAATCATTTTCATAATATCTGATCATAATTATATCTGAATATATTGACAAGATAAATAAAATATCAGTCATTTTCAATATTTATTATTATCGTTTACAAAAAGTTACATAAAACAAATAATTATGTAATGTAAAAAGCATAAGATGCAACTTTTTTTTGTATAAAGGCCATCATTTATTATAATATAAGTTAGAAATAGTAAAAATAATTTTATATAAAAAACGAAAATAATTATTCAATAAATAGCATTTCGTCGAAATCTAAACGACGATTTCCAAATTGACGTTCTTTACATACAATATCTAAGATATGTGGAGGATCACGAACATTCATAGACCTTGTGACTCCAGGATCGATAAGCTCGACAAGAATGCAATCCATTTAAAAATTAGTTAATTTAATAAGCATTTTTTCTTCCCAGAACTTGTCATCTCGAAGTATACGCTCAACTATCTCTAAGTTAGATAATTACAATCATAAAAAGAGTCGTGCTGCGAAATTCTATTTAATACAGTTAAAGAAAAAATATGTCTTCTATTCTCCTTCCTTCCAGAATAACGGGTTTCTTCTCGTCCTGTGTAAACAAAACTTTTACTTTATTTACGTCAATTTTTTTTTTTTTTTAATTTTTTTTATTAAAAGTATACAATACAGAATATAGTATATTATATAAAGCATTGTACTCCCAGGAGTTAATAAACTCATTGCGGGAATGATACGCATTACATGAAACATATAGCTGTATGTATTAAATGGACACATGATGGGACATACACAACATTATTATTTCAGATAGTCATTAGTAAGATGAAGTTTGAGCATGTTAGTTTGGGTCTTTTTACATTGACTTGCACATTTGATCTCGTTGGGTAGTTGATTATATTTTGTGTGAGCTATGTATTCCAGGGATCTTAGTCCATATTTTGTTGATTTGATTTTTGGTATATGTAGTTTGTTGTGATTTCTTGTGTTGTGTTGGTGTACGTCGTAATTGTAATAGAGTGTAGTGTTGGAATGTGCCGAGTGTTGAATTACTTTTAATATAGTTTTCGTTATTTCAAAAGTGGGAATGGTATTAAAATGAAGTATTTGGGTGTTTCTGTAGATGTCTTTGACATGTGTGTCCCAAGGTAAACTGAAAATATTTCGCAGGGCTCTATTTTGGACGACTTGGACTTCTGAAATCATTTTTTTTGTAGCAAATCCCCAGATTCCGGCGAGATATATTAGATGTGAGTGAATCATAGCATGGTAAATCGATTTTAATAGAGAGGGATGAAGTAACCCGCGAAGTCTATATAAAACACCAGTTATATGAGTAATTTTGGATAGAACATGTTTAAATTGGTGATTCCATGTGAGTTGTGAATCAATGAAAAGGCCAAGATATTTTGTAACATCAGCCCTTTCAAGGCGGTTATTATCAAGACTTATATTAAGACATACATTTTTTTATTTGCAAACAGTATGTAATGTGTTTTTTTTATGTTTAGGCTAAGTTTGTTTAATCGCAGCCAGTTTGCCAGGCAAGCTACATCACTTTCCATTTCCTTTTCAAGTTCGTTTAAATCATTATTGTGATAAAGAATCACTGTATCATCTGCATAGAGTTGTATTGTACCCTTAAGTCCCCATTTAGCAATATCATTTATATATATTAAAAATAGTAATGGTCCAAGTACGGAGCTCTGAGGCACGCCACATTTCATCGTTCCCATGCTGCTTGTCCCCTTTCCAACAAAGGTCTGACAGTGTCGGTTAGAGAGGTAGCTACACAGTAACTTCAGGGGAGTGCCTACTATGCCTAGGTGTTCTAGCTTCTTTAGTAGTATCCCATGGTCAACCGTATCGAAAGCCTTTTTTAAATCTATAAATAAGCCTGCAGCATGCTTACCCTGGTCTATATGCTTTTGGAGGGCGTATACAAAATCGAAGGCAGCACATTTTGTGTTAGATTGGTTTCTGAATCCATACTGTTGGGATGCGAGTAAATTGTTTGATAGGAGATATTTAGTGAGCCTAAGCTTAATAACCTTTTCAAAAACTTTAGAGACGACAAAGAGGATGGATATAGGACGGTAATTAGAAGGATTTTTTTTGCAATCATCTTTGTAAATCGGAATTATTTTTGCTATCTTTAGTTGATCTGGGAAGATTCCACTATTCAGGGATTGATTAATAAGAAAAACAAGGTGGTCAGCTAATATATCTTTGCAAAAGTTCAGGTACACTGGTGTAATTCCATCTAAACCTGGAGATGCATTAGACTTTAGTTGAGAGATGATACTGAGAACTTCTGTTTTATTTGTTTTGGCCATGTATAAGGACTGGATTGCTTTTTGATCCGTGTTTATAGTGATAGAATCATCTGGATATGATGCAATTGTAGCTGCTAAGTTTTCCCCAACTGATATAAAGAAGTTGTTAAAAGTTGAAGCTATCTGTGTTGGGCATGTTATTTCTTCATTCTTAATGAGAAGACATTCAATTTCATCTTTCTGGGGTGTCGAGCTATTTGTTAGAATTGCATTTATTATTTTCCATGTCTGTCGCGGATAACGCAGGTTTTCTTTAAATATAGTCGTGTAGTATTTGGTTTTAGCATATCTTCTATAGTTGGTAACTTGATTTCTTGTTTTATTTCTCAGTGCTGTGAATATATCACTTTGCTGATTTTTTTTCCAGATTTTAAACGCATTGTTGCGCTGTTTGATAAGTGCATTTAATTTTGCATCAAACCATGGAGTATTACCCCTCCGTTGGTCTCCTATGCGTAACTCAGATTTATGTTGGGATGATTTTATTGCTGTTTTGATGTATTCATTAAAATTATTATAGATTTCATTGGCATTACTGGTGGTTTCGTGTGGAAAGTTGTGGGATTCTACATATGTTTTTAACATGTTTTTATCGGTTTTGGTGTTGTTTGAAAAAGAATGTATTCTATTATTAGTGTGATGTTTCAAGCTGTTTTGGTAATCTAATATCAAAATGTTATGATCACTTAGGTAGGCATCTATATTTGCAGTAGTTGAGGAAATATTTTGTCTGTTTGAGATGATATGGTCTATTAAAGAAGTAGAGGTATCTGTTACTCGTGTAGGATAGGATGTGTTACATATGAAACAGTTGTATGAGTCTAGCGTGTTGATGTATTTAAGAGATGTATTATTTTTTTGAAGAATGTCAATGTTGAAATCACCAAAGATAAGGGTATCATCTATACAGTTATTTAAAATAGATTCATGATACATTAAGAATTCGTTAATGTTTGAGGTAGGCTTTCTGTTTATAACATAAATATTTAACGGTTTAAAATTTCTATTACGGATATATAATTGAAAACAATATGTATGGGAAATATGTATTTGAAAATTTTTTACGACTTCAATACGTTCATAATAAAATTATATGTTTAAATCAGAATTTTTCTCCGGTGAAATCGGTCCTTTCGGCATCGGATTATTGATATATTAAGTATTTTCGTGATTAAATAAAAACAATATTAGAAACATTATGTTAATTCACTTTTCAATCAAATTTTGGAATTATACACACGAGCGTATAAGTACGTATAGACGGGTATATACAAGTGTATAAATTACCTGCTGTAATATAGATAGAGGTGGTATATTGCTGAGTCTAGAAGCAAGCATTAATTGCACATTTTTCTGTGTTCTTTATTCTGCCTTTGATTTTTTTCACCCTGCTTACTAGCGGATACCTGTTCTTTTTTTCTTTGTTGCCATATGCCTTTGCCTTTGTTGTTATATGATATTGGTCGGTTTTTGTATTGATTTGTTGATTATAAACGTACCTACATGTTATCTGGGTTATAAATGTGAGAATGTTGTCGATATATTTGGGGATTCCGTATTATAGGCCAGTACACATAGCGCCAAAAAGGGGGTTGCGATCGTAATTATTCCGGTAGTCCCAATTTTTTTATATGTTTTATAAACCGATCCCATGATGTATAATCTGAATTTCCGACCATGGCGCACCTGTGCTCGCGCCACCATTTAAAAAAAAACCGGCTGTAATCGCGCCAAAATCTAGTTTTTCCAAAATATCTCATTCTCAATGCAAATTTTGGCTAAATTAGCAAGATAATTAAAGTAAAACATAAAATTACCTACAACTTTTGTGAAAACAATTTTCTTCAATCTCTAATAGGTACCGAGGTAGAAAGTCGTAAAGGTGCGTATATTTTTGAAAAAAACAAGTTTTTTGCGCGACTAGCTTTGATTTTTTGTAAATATCTCGTTTCCAGTACAATTTTGTGTAAAAATTATTGATACTAATTTTGTAGAAAATAAAATTTCATAAAATAAATAGGTATATAATTTATGTGTTTTAATTATAATACGTATCCAAGCTCTAATCCACCAAAACCAGGCCAAAAATTGAAACAGAGGTAAAGTGTTTTAAATTTCATTCCTTAATTTTATTTTTCTTCAACAATTATTGTTGTGAGAACATATCAGTTGACAACAATCGTCATGCCTGCGTCAGACCTAGCTATAAGGGGCTGGAAACGGCATGCACGTTAGTGTCATAAGAACTAGAGCCAGCAAATAGTGAAAACTTTTCAGGTTCATTCATCTCTGGTCCGTGCCGAAAAATAATGTCAGTTTTTGTTAATTTTTTTAGAGCGCTTATTTAATCATATAAAATTAATATTATTTACTTTATATTTACAGAAATTGTGAAAAAATTACCATGTTGAGTGTCGGTATAGTGTTTAACACAATACTCGTATTTTCTTTATTATTTGCAATATTATCTGGATGAAGTCTTGCGGAATTTTTCCTAAAATGAGAAATATTGTTAATTATTTATACTGTCTCTATTCCCTAATTATTTAGAGATGTATTAAGACAGGCCCGACAAACTTTCACCAACAATTCCTGAGCTTATTTGGTGTAAAAAATGCATTTCGGTAAAAATAAAAATATGTCACCGGAAATCAAAATTAATTTACTTCTTATATTCCAAATTCAATATGCTCAGAAGTTTATCGACTGCGTATATATGTATATATCTACATATATAAAATTATTTAAGCTGACATTGTACAATTATGTTCTGTAAAAAACGTATCCCAAAGATCTATTTTTATGTGTGTATTTAAGTAGTACCTTCTCCATTCCGTTAAACATTTTCCTTGGTGCCGTAATTTTGTTCGGGATAAAACTCCTTTTGTCTTCTGTTTTCCCATATTTAACTGAAACGTAAGTATATATTAGCCAAGAGATTTATTATAAATTGGTTCAATTTTACCTTAAATTTGAAAATCATTTCAACGTAATTAAGTGCAGTAACTTGGGGAGATAATTGCACAATTCTATCTACAACAAATGATCTAACAATCTAAACTTAAAAGATTAATGACTCTTTTTAATATTCGAATGACTTTAGGTACTTTATAGGTGACATATGTCTAATTGTCTGTATGGAGAAAAACTTTCGATGTAGAGTTTTTGTTTTATGGAAAAAAACTTTCGAATTTCAAAAATTTGTTGTTGGGTAATTTAACTGGTTTTGGTGGATAAGAGCTTGGATACATATTAGAGTTAAAACACATAAATTAAATACCTCTTTATTTTATGAAATTTTATTTTCTACAAAATTAGTATCAATAATTTTTTCACAAAATTGTACTGGAAACGAGATATTTACAAAAAACAAAAGCTAGTCGCGCAAAAAACTTGTTTTTTTCAAAAATATACGCACCTTTACGACTTTCTACCTCGGTACCTATTAGAGATTGAAGAAAATTGTTTACACAAAAGTAGTAAGTAATTTTATGTTCTACTTTAATTGTTTAGCTAATTTAGCCGAAATTTGCATTGGGAATGAGATATTTTGGAAAAACTAGATTTTGGAGCGATTTCGGCCGTTTTTTTTCAAAATGGCGGCGCGAGCACAGGTGTGCCAAGGTCGGAAACTCAGATTTTACATCAGGGGACCAGTTTATAAAACATATAAAAAAATTGGGACTACCGGAATAATTACGATCGCGAATCGGTAATTGCCCTGGAGTATTAGTAATGAAACGAACTCTTCACAAACACTTTATTGAAATATAAGAGAATACCACTCCTTAGTAAAAAAACTCCTTTTATTTTACCATAATTTATTAGATATTCCATTGTTACAACTAACATGACTGTATAATTAGAAATTAATGTAAAAGCCCAGTAGGGCGTAAATAAATAAAACTAGGAAAACGATTCTAGTGAAGGGGCACTCTATAACATTCTGTGCCGCTGGTTGTGACAACCGGACAGACAGCCGCGTCGCGTGAAAAAAAAGATTAATAGTAAAAAAGTCTACTTGGGCTAGAAATGATATATAATAACATAACGACAATACTTTAGTGTCACCTTTTTTCTCAAGTGCCTACACATTTACGCATTTAACAATGTATTCTTTTGTATTGGTTATTATTTATATTCATTATTTATATAAAAAACCTTTACTCACTTGAGGAAGAAGTTAAATTATAAAAAAACAGAAAATTTCACTAATAGATTTCAAAGTATCGTTTGATTAAATAAAAAAATACGTAAAAGAAATGACCGGAGCGACCGGCCGGGTGACACAACCTTACAGGCCGGAACTTTCGCGGCGTCTGAATCAATACGTAGTAACTCCTTGTCAACCCGCACACAAATATACTACGCACAATAGAGAGTTTTGAAGTACTGGCGGTCGTTTTTCGTGTATCTGGCCAGAAATTGGATTTTCGCGAGTGTTTTTATTTTAATTAATTCTTATGAATACATTAATAAAATCTCTAATCTTTTGTGAGGGAGTCGTCGGGAAGTTACTAATTCATCGTCTATAAAAATAAAATCTGGTACTTGCCGCTTATCTTACAACATTTTACATTTAATAAAATGTACTTATCGTTTTACATAATATATTTAATTGTAAGGTCCTGTTTTTATTAATCTTAAATATAAATAACTTGCATCCCTTCGAATCCCTCTAGAAACATTTAAGATTTTAGTAATAAGCTCATCAGAAATAATTAAAATGTGAGCGTCGGGGCAAATCCCCGTTATCAGGGTATTGTGTCGCCTTAACATTTTAATAAAATAAATTCATTCAACATAAAGAAATATTAATTCATAAAATAATTATGGTATCTTTTTATCGCTTGTCTGATATATTACAATTAGCAGTTCAAATTTTAGAAATAAAAAAGTTAATTGAAATTGAATAATGTTTACGTAATTTAATGTTTTAAACGCATTACGCTGGAATATTTCACACTTCTTACCCATGCAACAACAACTGAAATTGGTGTGATTGCCAATATCCAGTCAATACCAACCTTACACTTTCATCTTCTTGTCATAATTTTTGAGATTTAACAGACATCAGACGTTTGGATCTGATATGTCCTAAGCCGATAAAATTGACCAAACCGCATTGGTAACTTTAAAATCACTGAATCTCTCAACGCTTACGTATCCCGGTACAGCTAGTGATGTTCACTTGGGAATATTCCCTTGGGACCTAATATAAATTCCCCAAAGACGGCAATTTTTTTTTAAAGAATTTTTTTTAATTGATGTTTTATTGGTGATGAAACGATTATATTTATTGATAAAGACGCTGTAATTAATTTAACAATATCTCCCAAAACGACGAAGTTACACGAAGAAACAAGAATTATTAAAATCAATTATAATACAGCAGACAGTTTCCTACTACAATTTGAGTACTTTTCGAATATATCGGAATACGTGATCATGCACCTGAGTTTGCCCAATCAATATAATATATTGACAAAATTATAAAATATATAATAATGACGAAATGCGAAAATATAATGATTTTTATGTTTGTGACAAAAATATGAATATTTCGACGGCTTTTGTCTTCCGTAGGTGCCATTTCTGAACTTTCTAATGAATATGATGCATTGTAAATATCATAAAATTTTGTTGAAGGAGATTTGTCGGGATTTCACTATTTAAATGATTTTTATTTTTTTTTATTAGATTCAATAATTTTACATATTTAAAAAAAAATTGTGATACTGAAGGTCTCGCTGAGCCATTATCCGCATTGAGGCCCCATTTTACAAGTTAATGGTATTAAAATTTTCTAATGTTCCATATTTTAATTTTGTATTTGGAATGTTTTTTGTTTCCATCACTTTTGTATCAAGTAAAAGATTGTAGAATGCTTTTATTGCCTGGTATTTGTGGAGTATTTTTGCAAAGTTTTACCTTAGGAGTTTTTATGTTTTTTTTGCATGCTTGGCTAACTGGTCTATCAATGCTAGTTTGTGTTAGTTGAAATTTATTTTTTTGTTCAAAAATGTAATTTAGTTGAGTTTTGACAGCTTCCATGGTCGAGGTGTAAAGCTCTCGACTAGCAATTCGGAGGTGACGGATTCAAATCCAGGGGTGTGCAATTAAAGTTTTTTGTATTTTCTTGTGTAATGTTAATTTAAAATAGTATTAGAAATATTTGCGGCACTTTGCACCGTGTGGAAGAAACTCTCAGTATAACCCTGGTATAAGACCACCATTCAGAATTTAACGTAACTTGAAATGGCTTAAGCCGTGTTTGGTGACCAGATCTCAATATCCAGATACTAACCCACCTTCCTCATTTCATTGGCTCTAGACGGCTGGGAGCAGTATTTACATAAAAAAGATTGTTTTATGTATAATTGGCGTATATCTCCCCTTTGGCGTATAATTCTCGCAATATTCCCCGTTTCGGGAATATTCCCGGGAATTTTCCTGGGAATTACCCTAAAAAGAAATTCCCAGGTATTCACTAGGTACAGCAGAGTACCGAGTATCTCTAGTCTACAGAACTTTCCGAGGTAAATTTTAAAGTTTGGATTCGCCTTTGATACACGGCGTCGGCTCAAGGCGCCAGTACTGGTAAATACCGTGAGGGAACTTTTTAGACTGAAGAAGATTGATTGTAGCCGATGGCGTAAAATTCGGTTAATGGGGAAGTTTACCACGAAAATATTACCTGATTTAAGAGCTTTGGAAATTTGTTAACACAAGTTTAAAAACAAATCTATAGTGATGTAATATGCAGATGAGACAGCAACGCAGTTTATGAAAACTTTGTCGATTTTTTGATATTTATTTCATGGATGTATCATATCATGGATGTAGCTAAACTAAATATGTTTCCACATAGTAAAGGGCTACTCTTTCTACATAATTTTCTCGCTGGCGTGTAGCCGGCATTGTTCGGGGTTAAGAGTGATGTTTTGGGGATGTGAATTTTAGTATACCCGAAAACTGGGTGCATTTTTGAAGTGGAAATAATATTATTGTAAGGAATTGAAAGAGTTTTTCTTTTTACAAGTATTTGTTTCACCTGATCATGCCATGTATTTTTAGGTCGTCCTTTACTTTGACATCTTACTCATGTATGCCATGTTGTTACTGTTAAAAAAAACTTCATTATATCGCCTATTATTTTTATATTTTTAAATGCCCCAAACTAGGTAAATATCATGGTGGTAAAATAGAACACATTCAATAATACAATGTTATCCATATATGTAGTAAAACTAATAACAAATTAAAAATGATAATATTAAAAAACAAATATAACGAATTTGGGTGCCACGGTGTTAATAGGCAAATATCCGGAGACGTCATTTTCAGGACAGCAGACTCTAAATCTGCTTGTCCAGTCCTCGCGTAGAGAAAATTAAGAAATTGCGTAAACTCTTATCTCGGTTACTCTTAAAAACTATATTATATGGACTATTATTCGCCTCCGTATCTTATTCCAGTGCAGAGATAATGCGTTAATTCCCCAAATTCTTCTCACATTCAATCAACCCTCTTAAAACTCTTGGCACTAATAAGAACAAAATTTGATATTTTCGGTGAAATCGGTACTTTTTTTTAGTTTTTGAGTCTGTAGGGCACCCATATACGGAGATTTATATAGATTAATTTGTTTTTAAACAAATCTTTTACCAGTAAATTTTGCACACTTGACTAAACTTTCAAAAACTGCCCACCGTCTATTTCCACCAGTTAACAGCAGAATTTTGATATTTTTGTTTACAAACTTGATGTTAAAAATTTGAAAAAAATTACTGTCTGCATCTGATTTAGAAAAAACTCTGTGTATAGCTCGGGCGACGCCGGGGACTTCATCTAGTCCGTCTAATACCTCTGTAAGATCTTTAACTATGAATAAAAAGATCGCTGGTTCTAGCGATGTTGGAAAATTGGTTTAATTTATCTGTTTCTCATTATTTTATAGGTGGATTTGTGGAACGTTCCAGAGTACTAGATATGTTCAATATCGCCCTGAAGAAAGACCACCATAATTTTTACTTTTTATTTAATAAATTTTAAAAGATTACAATATTTGTGATTTTATAACTACCATACTAGGCTCATGTCCGTATTATGATAGTCGTACATGATTTATATAAGAATGACAAAATAATATTTTGTAGTACAAATAATAAAACATACGGGAAAAGGACATGTTATGGTAAAATAAAAATTTAAAATTACATATTATTATACGAACCATATAAGAAATAAGAATAAAGTTTTAACTGATTGAAAAAAAGATATTTTAAAGTAAGATTTAAATACACGCAAAATTATACCCACTTAGATAAATTAAATATTCTAGATATGACACATTTGAATTTAGCAAAAGAAAAAAAATATGATACAGTTAAAAATTTACAACTTTTGAAATGGCTATAGCAAGGTTCCTAACTTCCAACATTTCTCTTTCCCATTTCTTCCTATTTCCATTCCCTTAAACTTCACAACACACATTTACTGAATTGAAATAAGAAGTTTTTGCCGTGTCCGCAGTTTTTTATGGCATGCCATGACATTTTTTCTGTGTATTTATTTATATGTTTAATTTTTTGTATGTATGTATGTATATTTTATTTTAATATTTTATATTTTGTATTTGTTTTTAATTTTGTGTTTTTTACAATAAAAATACAATGTTTACAAGTCATACTGTTTTAATTTATACTACACTTCCATTAAAAGCATTTAAAAGCATTTTTGCTTTAACCACTACATTTAGTATATCTAGTCAAAATCTGTCTTGAGATTATTCTTCATGAAATTCTTTACTCTTGTATGTATTCTTTTATTATGAAAAATTATATCGAAACTTTTCTTGAGACCAAGCGTCCCGATGCGTCTGGAATTAGGTTCAACTGTGAAAGCAGATTTCGTAAACATCGACAATGCACTGCAATAATTAGTGTTACTTATAAAGTTCCGTTTCTTCTTTAATACGCTCAGTGAAAATAAAAAAAAACTATAGGTTCGTCAAATCTATTCATAAAAATATTTTAAAAATCCATACTAGCTAAGAGTGGTGATTTTGGATTACTCATATCATAGCTTCTGTCATAAATCACCTTAGAAATCCCATATTCCATATGTAAGTATTATGTACTTTACTTATTTGATTAAATATAATTGTAAAGCTGCTCATCTCGACACAGAAATTCCCTAATGAGATAAGCAGCGAAGGAAAAAAATATAAATAAATAATTTTAATAAATATTGAATTTTTCCATACATAAATCACGTTTTTTCTCATAAAAATTAACCTCACTAAGGACTAACTATCGAGGTTAACATTTTACATTTCACTGAAGCATAACTTCTTATTAATCTTTATTCTCAAGAAGGAACCAGTAGATAATAAAGACAGTTAAAGAAATAAAATAAAGACAGCTAATTCCCAAGAAGAAACAAATAGATAATAAAGACAGCTAAAGAAACAAAATAAAGACAGCTAATTCCCAAGAAGAAACAAGTACAAGTACTGTCTGGATACCTTATCAACTTAAATACATAAATATGATTGAACAAATTAAAAAAAAATTCCTAAGGTATGTTTACATGCGATTATACGGAATATATCCGAAATTCATGCATCACGTGGAACTGCTAAAGGAGACAAATTACCAAAGCCTGGAGGCAAGGTATAATGCCGGACTCATGGTATTTGAATTAAAGTTACTAAAAAACCTTATCGATTGCCCATATCTCCTGTCATGCTGTGGCTTATTCGTTCCTGATAAATACTGTCGAAATCGTAGCCACGACCTATTCTGTATACCGCAGGGTCGGACAGATGTCATTGCCCAACATAGCATGACAAGAGGTATGGCCTTGCTAAATGCCCTACCAGCGGATATAGATGTGTTTAATATAACTATACCATGTTTTAAAGAGAAAATGTACGTTTATTGTTAGTTTTAATAAAATTGTACTATAATTGGACTAACCTGTCTGTCGTACAGTAAAAAAAAAAAAAAAAAAAAACAGCTAATTCCCAAGAAGAATTCCCAAGATCATGGGTGATTTTTATAGCCTATTTATATCCAGGATGTTATTAGCTTTTTTGATTTGTTAGTAGATGATCGTCATGGAAATGATTTGATGGCCATTGCCATCAATGAAAAGAAAAATCTTGTCTTTAAATGAAATCATTTCCAGCCATAAAAGGTATTCCTATGCAATTCAAATAAACCAGACAATAGCTTGTTCGAAAGTTACGTAGGTACGAACTTCTGTGTAGGCATTTCTTAAATTTCCCCGATCGAAGAAGTTTATCTTCGCCCCAGCAATTTGTAAACAAAAAGTAAATTATTCAACTTAACACATTTTTCACCCTGTCTTTTATTAGTATCGGTCTTTCTGTGTTTATTTTTAAAGTTCAATTTGAACAAAAACTTTGGTAAATTCAACGAAAAAGGGTTTAAAGATTTTCAAGGCAAGCTTTGGGTAAAATCAGGGATGGGGAACTTTTTTGTCGCCAAGGGCAATATCAATATTTTTGTTTATTTTGAGAATACGTACTTGTTTATTATGTCCAGTACATATTACATACCCATTCGATAGATCTTCAGAACTAGCCTGCTGTATTTAGTCATACATTCAATTCAGTAATTTCATTGCGAGTTTCGTTTCAACATCAAATACCATTCAGAAAACGATTCTAGCTTTTCCCCCTAGTGCGGATATGCTATCCTACCGGCTGCGCCAGTTTGTTGTTTTTCTAAAGCTGGCTCTAAACTCGCGCGCGAAGTCGCGCCGTGAATTCACGCCGTGAATATAACTGTAACTAACTGTAACTGTAACGGACTATAACTGTGTCCATCCACACTCGCAAAGCTTCAGTCTAGTTCGCCGCAAACCCTTTGTCGCGGGCCAAAAAACCGACAAAAATCGGGGAATGGCGCGAAGCGCGAATGCGAAGATTGCGAAGGCGTGAACAAGATCCACACTCGTGTTTCGCGGCCTTCGCGGCCGTTCGCGCCGCGAGTGTAGAGCGCGCTTAAGGTTTCTCACGAACTTTCTGATATAATAACACTCTGGCTTCAACAATGGACTTTTAAGGTGATAGATTTACAGTGGGTTCTGATATCTTAATCAGCAGACGGTTGGAATATTCTGGATCCCGACACTGAAGTTGCAACCATTTTCATTATTCTCTTAGTGTCCACAAAACTCGACAGCTAACCCCATATATGGGTAATCTAACAGAATACTATGATTACCATCTATATCTTACATTAATATCAGGGAAATCACACTAAATTTTATTTTGATTGTGAAACCAGTACACTGGAATCTTTTTTCACAAGTTCACAAATGTTTGAGGATGTTTGTGAATATTTGTTGATGTTAGGGGATTTTTGTATATGATTGTGAATAAATGTGGATATGTGAAGATTTTTGTGGATGATTGTGAATATTTGTGGATGTTTGAGGATGATTGTGAATATATGTGGATGAGTGAGGATGTTTGTGGATGATTGTAAATATATGTGGATGTGTGAAGGATGTTTGTGGATGATTGTAAATATGTGTGGATGTTTGAGGATGATTGTCAATAAATTTGGATCTGTGAGGATGTTTGTGGATGATTGTGAATATTTGTGGACATTTGAGGATGGTTGTGAATATATGCGTATGTGTAAAGATGTTTGTGGATTTTTGTGAATATGTGTGGGAGGATGATTGTGAATATTTTGGATGTTTGAAGATGTTTGTGGATATTCATAGAATTAATTATTAAGGTTTATATTATCGTTTGACCATATTTTCTGCGTTTGAACAGTATTTTCTATATTTGGATATTATTTTAACAACATTATTTCGTTGATCTAGATAATATTAATTACTACGTATTTTTTTCTCTTTATTTAATATTAAATTTACAATTAAATGTTATTAGTTATTACATTACATTAAGTTTGTTTTCTTTTTAATACATTACAGTAAATCGTGATGCACCTTTTTTTAGAGCAAATGCTCGTGTTAAAAATGCGGAGAAACGCGTGTAAATAATAATTTAACATATTTTTTCAGATAGTGTAAAGATCATGAAAAGAATTTTTATTTTTTTTACATTTATACATATATATATGTAAACAAAATTATATCATATAGAAAAGAGAAAAGGATGTAAAAGATGGAAAGAAATAAGAATAAGAAATAAGAGAAAAGGATTTCATTATAATAATAATTGAGAGATTAAATTGTATTTTTAAGTATAAACGATTTTAATATGCTATTGATATAGTGTTTTTATTGAGCTTTTGAATTTTTTATAATTCGTTTCCAATCTTAAGTTAAAAGGTAATTGGTTAAACCATTTGACACCAAAATATTTATAAAATTGTTGGGCTGTGGTGGTGTTACAGCGCGGGATAGTTATAGATAGTATGGATAATTGTTGTACATTCATGTGTATAAAGAACATATTTAAAATAATGAAAAGTATATTTTAGTGCTGAATGTGCTCGCGGGCTGTACCAAATGACCTCGCGGCCGTATAGGACCCTCGGGCCGGATGTACCACACCCCTGGGTTAAAGAGTTTAATGTTAAGATTGGACATCGTTTGACCGAACAAGTTGCAATTTAATCGGAAAGATTTTCAATTGAAAATCATGTTATATTTTTGTACCATATGTTGATAACACAGCAATCTATAGAAACTTCATAACAAACGCAAAAATACCCAGAAATTCAAACCAAATAGCAATCAATATAGGCAAGCGCAGCAAAACTGTTGTGTTCGTACAAACAGGTCTCCAACTCGTCTTGGAAGGAGTTTGTAAATAATTGGTTTTTTATATTAATCAGCTATTTATTAATACTACGCGTATTATAAAGGTGACTCGATAGTCGACCTAACTAGAAGCTGGCTAATTGGAATCTGAAACAGTAAGTTTCTCTGAGAGCCTTCCCACTGGCCCTGGCGACTACTGGCCACTGGCTCCATCTTGCGGACTTCCACGCAAGCTCTATGCACTGCCATCTGTGCGTGCATCTATGAAGCTCTTACTTCCCAACAACGCAATTTTTATATGTATACGAAGGACCCAAAAGGATAATTTATTATCTATATCTATATCGAGAATTATAAGTATAGCTGAATTATAAAAGTCCAGTTTTTAACGGGAATGCGATTTTTAATAAATTTGCAGTAAGTAAGTCAGTAAGTTTTCTCAGTTTGGGAAAGTTTCGCAATGATATTACGAATTGTGAAAAAATAGGTAAATCGTCTGGAAAATATGTGTTTTCATGGCCGCCCCTAAGAGCTTACTGAAGTAATTCACTCCTTTTGAGGCGCACAAGCAAATAATGCCTGTATGTAAGTACTTTGAATTTAAAGGCCTTGGAGAATAGACGTGTTAGGTACCTGATGGGAATGGGTACAGGAGCCGGGCGAAAATAGCCACCGTTCGTGAGTGCCTTGGTCGCTAATCGATCATCAATCTGTCATATAAAATTCTTGATGTATATCCCCGATGCCCCATATAAAATCTTATTTTTACTCTAGGCCACTCGAGGGAGCTCGCTTCAGAGTGTTAAATTTCATATTTTTCTTTCTCTATAATTTGATTTAAAGCAACGTAAAACTTTTTACTAGATTAGTTTATTATATACTAGCTGACATGTACGTGGCGTTGCTCGGAGACTTTTCTTTACTTTATATAAATATAATTTGCATTTTTTTTTACATCAAACCCACACAAGAGGCCCTGAGGAAAATAATTTCCTTAAGGTCCTTTTTCATCTAAGGAAAGGAAGGAGAGAAAGTTCTGGAAAGGTGAAAGGTATTAGAGTTGGATTAGGTTAGGGTAGATATATGAACATATCCCTCCCACTGCGGCGCAAGGCAATGAGTCGAGAGACCGGTTGGAGAGGTCTTAAGGTCTCACCAAACCAGCCTATGCTGATCTGGCACGCCACGCAGCTGGTGGGTAGGCACATCTTAAACACACCTCATCCGATGAACCCGGGCACCACTGCTAAATCACCAAACGTAGCGAATGTCTTGGGGTTGCTAAAGACAGAGTTTTTAGTTATCCAATAAATGGTTCTCGGGGCGACAGTACCCAAACCCGCATCCCAAATTGCATGTATTATATATGTAAACCTTCCGGAAGAAGTTTTCTAAATGATAGTAAAAAACATATCAAAGTATAGATTAGAAGAACTAAGCGCACAGACAGATTTTGTTTAGTACTATTTAGAGAAGCATTCGACTAAAGATATTATTTTGATGGATGGTATTTTTACTAATTAGTTTATTTTTGAAATTATCGATTTAAATTAATTTCATTTAAATAATGTTTCACTGTCATCATATAAAAAATATGTAATTTGTTCAAATTACAATATTAATTTCGGTTGTAACTCCATCCGTCAATCTGCCTGTAACTTCAGTTCAATGAAATCTAGAACTCGGATTTTCTTTGAATTTAAGTGTAATTTAAAAAATTGTTATTACCAATAATATTTTAAGCAGAAAATTATTTTATGTATAAAAATTGGAATCAATTATTTGTTCAAAAATTAATTGATTTTTATTTTTGGAATAATTCTGCACATTATATATTATCATAATTTATGGCTTACCGAATTTTTTCTTAAATATTTCTGTAGCTAAAAGTCTCGAATAAGCTACACTGAGAAAAGAATCTCTTCAAATTATTGGTTATCCGGTTAAAAACGGGATTGCAGGCCATAACGAATGATTTAACAGGTTTCCTGATAAACTTTTAAATTCACGTGCACTTGCCTTGATATAATTTTCGAGAACACGTGTTCTGACATCAGATTATCAGGAAACCTGTTAATTCATTCGTTGCGGCCTGCAATTCCGTTTTTAACTGGATTTCCAATAATTTCAAGAGTTTCATAGTAATTTAGTAATTTAGGTGTATTAAAAATCACGACAAATCGGACAGTAAAGCTAGTTATGAAAATGTTTTTCTGATAATCTAACTTCTACAACAAATAAAACGATTTCGTTCCATTTTATTCCTGTCCAATTGTAATTCCCTTGATTATCCTAATTAACTGAACTCAAACAATCCCAGCTTCCTAAATGCCTCTCTAAAGCCGAACGATCCCGTAATCCCCACACTGGACGTGATGAGCCGTTTGTCCTGGTAATACCCGGCCATAAGGACGGAAGGTTTTTGTCACTCCCCCATAAATCCGAACTATGCAATTCCCGAATCAATGGAACTGTTTCGCAAATGACATCGCTTTCTCACCGGAAAAACTGCTGTTCAAGAAAACTCGGACCGTATGGCGAGAAAATGATAGAAATTTGAGAGAATATATATTTTACTCTCAAGTATAGGAAAATTGAATATCTCTTTCAGCAATTTATCAAACTATCACATTTCTGAGCATATGGGAATGAACGTTTTCCTTTGCGGGCGAAAAGACAAAGATGTTAAACCAAAAGAATTTATTTGAAAATAGTTTGCCACTGTTTCTAAAATTCTCAAATAAAATATTTTGCCATTGGTTTTAAAATTCTTAGTATTATTATTAAATAATTCACAACTGTTTCTCTTTTTTTTGTTACTAAACATGAAAAAATAATTTATTAATTTAATCATGAAGCTGAATATAATATTAATAAATCTAAATAAAAATGAAACACAACAAGACACAGAAAATAAAAAATGGTAATGGTCGCAACTGGTATAAGCCAAAATTTGTCATTAAGATGCTTAATTATTGTTATAATTATTACCTACTAATAAAATAGTCATAAACAATTATTAATCTTTAACGTGTGGCAATTAATGTTATGGGTATACATAATTACAATTAGAAAAAATAACTTAACACCACTTAGGGGTTTTATAAAACTTACAAAATTAATTATTTCCAGAGTTTTAATGTACAGGTAACATAGATTAGGCACATTAACTTTTTCGGGGATGCGAGGGGGAGGAGTGGTTATGAAAAGGGGTTGAAAATAGGTGTAGGGAAGGGAAATATGTATAAAATGGGGATATTTTGATAAATAAAATTGATTATTTAATAAATTCGTTATATTTATTTATTTTTTTTATTTTTATTTATTTTTTTATTTAATATTTGAAAAAAATATATTTTTTTATTAAGATAAATACAGGATATTAACAAGATATAAAACAATAGAATTTAAAGTAGCCTTTCCTCACCATAAAGAGACAATGCTCTTGTGTTTGGTGAGGGAATTCTAGTTCTATTATGTTCGTGTTAGTTATGGTAAATAAATTATTAAGAAACAACACAAGATTAACAATATTACTTCTAGATGTAAGTAGTGAACGTATTTTGGACTTATAATAGTTTAAGGTAGTTTTTAATTTAAGGTGAAATTCCTGAATGTTTTCGATATTTTTTAAATTTAATGGAAGTTTATTAAAATAAATTATGCCTAGATAAAGATAGGTATTTTGAATGAGCTTAGTGTTAAATTTTGAGATTTTAATAGTTTTCTGGTATCTTGCTGATGTATTGAATTGCAAGTTATGAGTATTTGACTGTATTTCTTTGTAAATTTGAAGTATTGAATATTTTTGATTCATTCTGTCTACTGTAGGTACTTTGAAAATTGTAAAAAAAATTTCGTTACAAAATTTTGACGGTTTTTTCAAAATTACTTTGATTACCAATCTTTAAACTACTTTAAGTGGGTTCAAAATTTTATTATATGATCCTCCCCAACAAATAATACCATATTGTAAAATAGATTGAACAATCGCATAGTACACTCTTTTTAGGTTTTCTAGTCTAAGAATATTTCGAAGTCTTATAAATATATAAATACATTTCCTAATCCTTTTGACGAGTTCACAAATATGTGTTTTCCATTTAAAATATTGATCTATATGTATATATACACCAAGATATTTGATTTTGGATGTTGGACTAAGGATAGGACAAGTTTGATTGCAGTTAGTTCTGCAACATGTGCGTTGGTGTATTATAATGTTTTACTCTTGTTCTGATTTAAATGTATTGATTGAAAATGGGATAAATGGGATAGTGAGATTTTTAAAGCTTAATTCTTTTCAAGAGCTTATAGATTATTATAGATTTAGTCATATCCCATTTCTACGTAGTACATAATCACTCGAAGGTTTAAGGGGGTGACAGATTACGCTATTAGTTCGAAGTGTCACACCTTAAAATATGATGTGCTATAAGTGGGCGTGGCGACGATATGCGTTGTGATCTGCTAGCCAGGCTATATTTAAAAATTATGCGATCCTTACGGCAGGATAAAGGGTCAGAATAACTTACCGTAATTACGCGGCTGTCATCCAATTGATCTGACCGCCTCTCCTAAGGAAGATTATATCAGTGTATCTCAGCCCAACGTGTAATACTTACATGCCACGCCCAATTTATGTGCGCATATTATATCGTAATGTGTCTAAGGCTTTATGAAAATAGTGATCTTTCTCAATTAAGTATTGTAGACGGTACCTACCAGCGAACAACATAAAATAATAAATAAGATAATTTCCTTATTATGGCAACATTCTGTGTCCAAGACAGCGGTCCGCCAGTCCGCTGGCGGAGCCATTCTTGATTTTTCGTTCGTCTCGACTGGTCGTGCCCTTTTGAATACCGTCTACATTCTAAATCGTCCATGTAAAATTATTGTCGATGTGTTCAAATAAACTCAGTAAATTTCAACCTTCTTTTATTAAAAACAACCTTCTGATATTGAGAGTTGAGGTGATTTTTCACAAAAACGGCGCTCTACAAATTATCCAATTATTATTATTATTATCTGTTTTAAGTTTTAACCCATAAACTAGTAAATCCTAAAGTATGTTGCAAATTCTGAAAAATCTACACTGTTTAGACACTTAAGACAATAATTGTATCTAAACCTCTAGTCGCCAAAATGGCTTAAAATATTTTCCTTATCATTTGAGTTGATCAAAATTTTACCCTGATTATTATTACTTTAAAGCGGTTTTAATATCTGTTTGAAACTTGAGGATAGAAAATTATCAATGAATATGTTTGTATGCTAACTATGATTGACTCTGATATTATGAGTGATATGTGTTTTGATTGACTCTGATATTATGAGTACTACTAGTGAACCCCACTATGCTTTTCTTATGTATTTCTCGGGCGTCTCCGACTTCTTATACCATTCACCACTGATCACAATGTTACTGTTGAAAAAACTACACTAAATCAACTTAAATTCGATTCCGTTTTTCATTCAGGTATGGAGACATTGCATTCAGTAGTCCTCGGGCGTCCCCGACTTCTTCTGCCATTTAAACCAATTTTTAAACACTCCTGGCACTAATAAGAACAAACGTTTAAATTTTCAGCGCTATACGCTGGCTGAATTTTTAAACATTAAGATTAAATTGGAATTTACTAGCAGAAATGGTATCGTAGTTTTTTCGCAAGGATTCTATCAATTAAGGTATGGTCGTATCCGCAATTAGTTGCTATAAATTTTATTAAAGAGAGCTTTTAAGTAACGTTAATGTTAGATAGAGGACTAACAACTACCCCCCCCCCTCCTCCCTCCCTACCTCCCTCCCTCCCACCCTCCTTAAGGTTCAGGTCAAATCGACACGATAATGTTTTCTTAATTGTTTAATAATGACGTGACTGCAATTAGCTGATTTAAACGTGTTATATTATTTAGGTCTTGTAAACAAACTGAGAAGTGGGGAAAAAATCTCAGTATTTAAAAGCTAATAGCAGTCATGTAATATCGAAAAAAAAAATTCAAGGGTATTCTACAGAAAAGAGAATCGATTTTCCCGATTTCTCAGTAAATCAGTTTAACAAGTAATAAATCATATAAATACGTCGTCTCATCGTGGCCTAACCAAAGATTGATAATGGCCTTGAACGCTGAAACACAATAATAAAAAAACTAAAATACTTGCAGACCTTAATAATAACAGTATTAAATCTGATTTTCATTGAATTAATAAAAAAATAAATGAGATCAACGAATTAAACATAAAAACAATTAGTATATCGAGAAAATCGAACTTTCATTAATGATTTTCAAGGTTGTACAAATTACGAAAACCTTCAGCTGTGTTTATTCTTCCGTTAGAAATGACATTTAAATGTACGTTTCATCTATTTGTGTAAATGCTCATCCAAAAAAGCCAATCATTTCTGGCACTCACATCGCTTTCTCCATAAAATATGAATGTCAATGCGAACCATAAGCTCAAATCGACGGACGCTTTTACTAACGGAGATTGAAACGCCGTGGAGGTCGCTAGTTTTATATTGAGTTTGGTATCGTATCTTGATTTTGGTCAAACTGAAAATAAAAACCAGAGCAAAAAGTTCAACCAAAGTCATTGGTGATTTGGTTTCCATTCGAATCTGCATGGAAGGCATTTCTAGTGTGCATCATCTTCCATTGAGTGGTCTATAAGAACCAAAATTCTTTAAAAATATCGATAACTCTTTTTAGCAAGTTATGTCCATTATTAATGTCTGGTCCGCGGTTTTTGGCGCAGTCAAATATCCTTACTTGGCGGAAAATATAAAATATACGTAGGTACTTGAACGAGTGGTGTCTGAAAAAGTTCCAGAGGAGAAAAATATGAATTTATTGGCATGCCTAAATATTAAATATAATGGATATGAACGCACTGTATGTGTATAGTGATTCTTAGGTCAAGTGGGTTCTTGAATAAAGGGCCCTCGTATTTCGTTTGATGTGAATGTACGTGTATATTTAAATAAAAAACTTTATTTATTTAATAAACTGGTACAGAAATCTTCTAGATAAATAAACGGCAACATTCGTTGTGTGCCTTATAGATTAAAAAACTACTGCATAATCACTTTTATTTATATACACCTTCTACACGTTTCGTGAACGATGTTCCCGTCATCAGGATTAAATGTACACTCATTAAATGTACTTTTTAACAGTAACAGTGCGTGTGTACAGTACTTTTTAACAGTAGTGAATGGTAGTCAGAAACAATATATTATTATATTACGAGGATAATTCTTCTTCCTCAGGCACCCCCGATTTATTCTACCATTTAAACAACTCTCTAAACACTCCTTGCACTAATAAAAACGAACTTTGAAATTATCATCGAATTCGGTCTTGTAGTTTTTGAGCCTATACACATACGAATATTGCCACTAATTTATATGGAAGATTGTTATAGTAAACCGTTAATGACATTATGTTGACTCGTTAATTCGACCCATATCTTATTCCAGTGCAAAATTAATGCTTATGTCTTCCTAAATAATATATATTATTATATCTATAAAAAACTACTGCATAATCACTTTTATTTATATACACCTTCTACACGTTTCGTGAACGATGTTCCCGTCATCAGGATTAAATGTACACTCATTAAATGTACTTTTTAACAGTAACAGTGCGTGTGTACAGTACTTTTTAACAGTAGTGAATGGTAGTCAGAAACAATATATTATTATATTACGAGGATAATTCTTCTTCCTCAGGCACCCCCGATTTATTCTACCATTTAAACAACTCTCTAAACACTCCTTGCACTAATAAAAACGAACTTTGAAATTATCATCGAATTCGGTCTTGTAGTTTTTGAGCCTATACACATACGAATATTGCCACTAATTTATATGGAAGATTGTTATAGTAAACCGTTAATGACATTATGTTGACTCGTTAATTCGACCCATATCTTATTCCAGTGCAAAATTAATGCTTATGTCTTCCTAAATAATATATATTATTATATCTATAAAATATAACTACATATTTATATTAGTGATTATACGAGTATATACCTTTACTGTAATCTATTTTACTTCAAAGATATTTTATTTAATCTGCACTAATTTGTATTTTACCCAGATTGCTTTAGTTGTGTTCAGTTATGTTTGGCATTTGACTCGGTGTAAACAGATGCAAAATACTTAGAGAATATGTTTGCTATGTGTTCTCCATCATTTGCGGAAATTTCTTCAAGATGCATCACTTTAGGAATACAATTGGTTTTTCGTAATGATTTTGAGTATGACCAGAACACATTTATGCTATCTAGCAGACCACTCTTGACAAAGTTGATGTATGATTTATAACACTCACTTTTTATTTTATTGGTAATTTTTATTTAAATAAGAGAATTCATTATGATCCGACGGGTTACTAAATTTACGGTACAACTGGGTGCCACAAAAGCAACGGGGCAGGCCTCGCGCGCTTTTCCTTCTACACTGCGGTGGGAACATTTCTTTATATATTTACATTACTTATGGGAATGTCCAACCATTTGACAATTTAGACACACGGTAAGTCCCACAACTCGCGCACATCGCAAACGTTTCAGTCCACAAATACCCTTCCTTGTTGTACAAACGCATGACGAATGTTAGCGGGCACCGAGTACACTCTGTGGAAAGACGGTCCGGTTAGAGCTCCAGCCATATGAATCAGTTTGCACTTGGAAAAAAAATATTTAACGTCATCGGCTTCAGAGATTCCGGAGAGTGACTTCTCGGGAAAGTTCACATCCGATAGCTCACGGAGTACAATAAAAAGATAACTCTTGGGTGCCCCCTTCCTGGAAGTCGGGCACTCAGTATGTTGGAGCTGGTTACAATATGAGCATTTAACAGTCGCTCTTGTTCCTGGCTTCTAGCAGTGTGGATAATAACTACCTTGTTTTTTATATTTTTTACGACCGTTATTCTAACTCCTAACTTCGATAACTTCACGATGTCCCTTATGATCTTTTTGGTACCATCGCTGTCATCGACCCCCGGTAGGTTTAGGAAAAATATACAGATGGTCTTAGCTTTCCTATCTGGATGCTGGTACAAATGAGTGGTGGCGGCATTGATAGTTTTTTTCTTTGTGACTTCCGCTAGAGAAAGGCTAGCCTCTGTCGCATCACTGGACACAGATCTGACTCTAGCTGCTGAATTTGGCGCAACAGCTGCTTTGCGTAATTTTTAGACATAGACTTCTCAGCGTGCAAGACGTTGATGTCAGCAAGGGCCGAATTTAAATTACCTCTGAGTTCTTTTTTCTAAAGTAAAAGTTGAGCAACGAAGCCGAAAACACTCGTCATATTCTTAGACACTTTAAGCTGCTGCTCTTTGGACACTTTTGATGGCTTTTCGGCCAATACGTCCTGTAGGGCTTTAAAGGCAATTTGTGTCCCGGAGAGAATCTTGTGTCCTGATGGATTACTAGGGCCAGGGTTGATATCAGCCTTAATCTCCTCGGCATCGGAGTGGGAGATATTGGGGAAGAATTGTTTATTGGTTCTTTACATTCTATTTTGTTAACGTTAGAATTTTTAACTTCACTAGCCTGTTTGTGCATTATTAGGGCTTTTTTGACAGTTCTTTTTTATCATGATTCTATACATTATTTAATCACGATAATGCTTAAATGTCGTTTCTTAAAAAAAAATCAGTTAAGATTTGTTCACACGGGATTTCACAAATTCACAACACAATCGCAATATTCACATTTTTACATTGATATGGAAACATTTCATTGCACAACTTTCACGGCAGAGATCACCGTTATATTTTTGATATTTCAAAATATTGTTGGTTTTTTATTGTATTATTTTGAAATGATTTTTTAATCTTGCAACAGTTGTATTTATTTTGTGCTGCGTTCACATTACGCTTCATTTTAATGAAATTAATTTAAACGTACCAAACATAAATTTTAATAACGATTTGAACAATAAAAAAGCCCTCCACCAAACTTTTCAATGGAAACCCTTTCATTAGGCTTTTGTAAAAAAACGCAGAATATATATTTTTGGGTAAAACAAAACGTTTTATTTGTTTTCTTAAATAATTATTGAAATATATTATGATTACTTTCCGTGCTTTGTACAATATTCAGCATTTCCGTATAATTTTTAGTGTTTCTGGCGATTGCGAGCTGCCTGTTTTGAAATTCCTATTAATGATATTTAAAAATATGCCGAAAGGTTTTATGCGTTTTATAATTTCCTGAATTCTTTTAAAAATCTCTTTTCATTTGGCGTGAATTCATTAGTATCAGTCTGTTACTAGTCCGAAGTTCTCCCGACTCAAATTTTGCGGGTTCAGTTACCGATTGAAAAAATTATCGGTTAAAAAAAATAAATTATCGATTAAAAAAAAATATTCTTCGATTTAGTAAAATTAAATATACTTTTGCTGTTTTTTCAGACAAGAAAATAAAGTTTGGTATTTTAACACTTCCATGATACTCTCAGTGTTTGGTTTTGAAATGAGGAAATGCTTATTTGTTACCGAGATATCATTTATCCAGTTCCTACCTATCTCTAACCATCACCTTGCTGAAAAAGTGTTCGGAATTTGGAACAATTGCAAGAACATATGTACTGAAAATTTGACAGTATTTTTTTTCTAAACAGAAAAAGGATTGGGACTACTTAGTAAGTTGCTTATGTTTTTCGTGTACATAATCTTGTTGCAAAGAATCTCACAGAGAAGTAAAAAGAAAGAAGTTGACTATTTTGAAAATGCATAATACTATCATTTTAAGTACTCGTTCGTTTTGTTGTGGCGATAATTAACTCGAGGTATCGAACTCACTATATTGTGATTGTGTTATGTGCCCCTTCATACAGATAGAGTGGTGAGTGTTAGGTCATCCTGTTTTCCTTCCTTCCATACGTTGTTCATTCACATACATTTTATCACCCATTCCAGCAAACACCAATTCATTATTAACAGTCCACATTTTAAGTACATTCGAAGCTAAATTATTAAATAGTTTCGGACACCCAGGATAGCCTTTTTTGTGATTACCGCACAAGAGTCCCATCTGCCTGAAGCTAATTGAACTTTGAAAGATGTGGGGAGGGGAACCAAATGGGAAAAGAAGGAAAAAATATGGCTATAGCCATTTAAAGCGACACTTATCGTGGTATATCTTCACGGCGATAGTGAGAGTAATTACTGCTTCGTTAAAAGACTACCACATTGAAGTGAAAATCGTTTAAAATTACCTAAATATGTTTGTAGTGGTGTATCCAATTTTCTCGATATCCAGGAAAGTAGCCAATTTCAAATCAATATATGAAGACCCTAAAGAAGTAATAATAGCATGTTTATGTCAGTTTTTATTCAAAATAAAAATAAATCAATATTATTAGCTTATTAAGTAAACCAAATGAATTTTAATTGTGTTATCTGTTCATATATCTACGACAATGTAAAAGGGACACATTTGTTATAATCCACTTAACGATTCAACAACGCGTTGCTCTTATTAATATATTGAACTGTTCGAAATTGTCCTATTGAGTTGACAGAAATTTTAACATTTTAAAAGTTTTTTATTACATTCTTTTTTGCTAACTACCTACAGTTTTCTTAATATACGATTTTCTTCAATAAAGAAAAATCTTTCCGTAAGCTGTGCTTGTTTATGAAAAGAGTGACAGTTAAAATAATAAAATAAAACTATAAAGTGGAGTCAAAAAAAAAAACAATCAAGGTAGGCTAAGTATACAGATACACAAATAACAATTTTCGTGTTTAGTGGATACTACTTATAAGCTTGTATATATCCTAAAAAATATATCTTATCTTCACAATTATATTTACATTTCATAAATTGTCAATAAATTATTTTATTGAATTTATACTCTTCTTACTTGTACACACACACCAAATCTTCTAAAAGAAAACTTTTGTACCATATAAGAACTAGTAATTACCTCAAACATTACGTACGTAACGTAAATAATGTACGTTTTATGTAACCACTGAAAAGTTTAACAATAAAAATTATTTTTATGTCATGAGAAAATTTAAATGTTTTTTTTTAAGGCAAAGTTTTGTCAGCCCTGTTTTAAAAGATAAATAAATCAATGGAATTGTATTCATACATCTTTTAACATGTGCCATCAGTTAAAGCTTCCCGATGGTCTCTCTTCTGACCACTGTGGGTAGGTACCTGAATAAATCATCTGAAGAGCGAACATTTAATTATTTAGTACCTAAAAAAGACGGTCCGTCAAAAAAATATAAATTTAAAAAAATATATTATCATGGTCACGATTAGAGAAAGAAATGTTTTAGTTTAAAATGGAAGATTATTTTTGTTTTCCGGATTGACAACGTAGGGAAAACTGATTTTTTCAACGTTTATTATTATTTTTCGTTAATGCTTGTTTCTTTTTTTTTATCTCAGAGAATCATCTCGTTTAAGGAAGTACGACTAATTATTTTAGAACATCTTGTGATATTGACGTGAAAAATATTCACCTGGGCCATAATGCTTTTTAAAGTTACATCATTTTCCATTCAACCATTTTTAACACTATTAAAACGAAGTCCGCCTCAGCACAAGAGATGAATTTTAATTGATGAACTTGTGTTATTTCACAATTTATTAATCAAAATAATGTATAGTATATTTGTGGCACGAGTTGAAACATTGCTTGGAATGGCTTTAGCCGTGTTTGTTGACCAGATTTGAATAGCCAGGTACTCCTTCAACTTCATCTTACCCATCTCCTTCTCCTCCCCTCTACCTTCAACCTTAAAACAAACCTCTATTAGGGATGCCATAGTCTCACTGGCTTCAGATTTTTGGGAGCAGATGGGATTATTTTGCGGTATTCACATGAAAAGTGAAAAGAACTGAAAAAAAACACAATTAATTTTCTTTTATTCTTATTAATTTGGTTTTATGTAATTAAAAAAAATATAAATATATTTTAATTGATTTAAAAAAAGTAATTAGGATAAAAAATCTTTTAGTTGCCATAAAACCATTTAAACGCGCACTCTAATTTGTGTATAATCTCTTGACAGACTGTACGTGTATGTATAATCTCTTGACAGATTTAAGAGTATGTATAATCCCTGGACAGATTGTACTAGTATGTATAATCTTTCGACAGACTGTATGAGTATGTTGCCAACTTTATTTTGAACTTTCCTCGAACACAGTAGAAAAAGCTCTCGCCCAACAAAACTAATACACTAATGATATTTGTTGGGCAGCATTATTTCAATGCAGGGCTGTCGTTTTAATAATGCTGTTAACAGTGCTATTAAATATATAAAATAAATAGTGTTCTTCAGTTTTGTCTTTTTCAGAAGTCGGCAACTTTCAGGTATTCCAACCAAAGAGGGAGAGGTAAAGCTCTCCATTAGCAAGCCCGAGGACGCGGAATCAAATCCCGGAGTGCGCAAGTAAATTTTAGTAATTTGTATTATTTCACGATTTACTAATTTAAAATGATATTTAGTTTACTTGAGTGGAGGATACTCTCAGTATCGCCCTGGTGATTGATCACCTCTATTTAATATTAAAATTTTATTTCATTGATTTTAAAATATTATTGTTCTGAATAGCCAGGTACTTCCTCACCTTCCGCTTTCCCATCGCCTTCCCCACCCCACTACTTTCAATTGGGTATGCGATAGTTTCACTAGCTACAGACGGATGGGTCTCTTGAGCGGCTTTACACTAAAAAAAACCTACCTACCTACTAATTTAATGAAACGCAGAAGGTTTTGTTTTCCAGTAAAGTAAAGAATAAGCGAAGTTTAATATGTACGCATTCTCTTGTTTTTTTTTTTTTTAAATAGGTACTCAGCTAATAAAAACGATGTTTATTAGTAAAAGAGTAAAAAACGATGTTTATTAGTATAATTATCTATCCATTCGAAAGATTTGGACTGTGCAGTTTTGCATTGCTATACAATTGTTATTTACACGTTTGTTTTGCTTGTCCGTTTGATATTTTCCCTTTTTTATTTTATCTACCTATTCTTACTGGTAGGCTTACTATTCACCGAGATAAGCGTGTGCAACTAAAGTGTTACATTTTATTTCGAGGACAAGAAAGCATGCATTACTTACAGTGGTAATCTAAATCCGTAGTAATCCGTATTCGTAAAAACACAACAAATTTTAAAAATCGTTTGAATTATCTTATATTATTTGTGTTTCAGTATTACAAATTATCTCTGCGCTAGAATGAGATTCGAAGTCTAATTAATGTGTTTCTTCAAAATATAGATATAAGTGTGTTTTCCAACGAAAATAAAAAAATCTCAAGAGCCTCATCCGTGTATCTACTAAATGTATAATATTTTCAGCGACCGAGAGATTACACATTTCAAGGTTTTTCGTAAATTCTTGTGTTTCGGGTACAACATTTTGTGGTTGGCGATTAAGCCTGTTGTGTATGAGGGGATCAGGGAGTGAGTACAGTAGAGCGACTTACTACAATTTCAGAACAGAGTATTGCTTTATTGTATGAGACAGACGCCAAGAAAGCAAGGCAACTGTAGTTAGATTATGCAGATTGGATGCCATTGATTTAACGAACATTATTACCTTTCGTGCACCTGCTCTTGTGACACGACTAACTGCTCTGTGTAACGTTCCAAAGTCTGCTAACAATTATTTAGAAAATTCGCCAATTCAAAGATCACACCGATCTGGTAATAGATATAGCTCAATCGATGCGTACCGCCACACTCAGTGGCAAAAAAATAGTCTAATAGAATATTTGTAACAGATCTATACATTTTTCATTTGCTCATTTTATGTTTTTTTTCTATGTTTTGTAAAACACCCAATTATCCAATCTGCCAAAATAAAAAAGATTCTTGTAAAATAATATATTTTTTTTAAAAAGAAAGACAAACATTCCCGGGATACAAATAACCTGACAATATTTGAAAATCTCCTACTACCACCACAGTAAGCTGAAAATGTTGCTTGTGTTGTGATGGAGGACTTAGCCAGCCGAGGAATTGAACACACTACGCTCGAGTGGGACCCAAACGCGATGTCAACTCGGCCACCGACCGGTCAAATATTCGGTAGCAATATTCTGACATAGGGATTTTTTCCAAGCATTTTTATGACAGTTTTTATTTAAAATTAAAATAAACAATATTATCAGCAAGTTAAATTAAATTAATTTCAATTGTGTTATCGGTTCTAATATCAACGACAGTGTAAATGGGACACATTTCGCTGTCCTAGTTCTTATATGTTTAATAGACCTTTTTTTGGAAAAATGAGTTATGAATGCCAATTCGTTCATTAGCTCATTGCGTATTAATGAAGCTAAAAAAACATATTTTTTGGTTTTTAAGTGACATTTTCAGCATTTTTCGAGTGCCAATATCCACTCACGGAACAATGTTTTAGTTCTTATTTGTTCAAACTCCGTTATGAATATAATATTTTTATAAAATTTCATAGATATTTGTTCAGCCTCCCAGGAGTCGGCTAGTTAAGATGAGCGGCCATTTTGATTTTTAGTTGTTTTCAACAACTAAATTGTTCCACTAAAAATACGTTTAATTGCGAATGTATACTGTTATTGAACTGAACAATGACTTTACCGACTCCAGAATCAATAAACCTTAGACCAGTAGCTCAAATAGAAAGGTAAGTCTTAAAATCATGTCATTTATAGGCTTTTTCACCATATTTTCTTGAATTTGCTAGGCCTATACAGGAAGGTTGACTTATTATTTATTTATTTACACCCTTAAGGTTTTTACCTAAAATGAGTCTTAATAAATTATACTAGTGCATTAAAACTTATTTTTATTCAAGAAATACAGCAAAAGAGACAGGACATGGAAATGTGCAAGAAGTCGACTGTCCTCATAGTCTGATTGAAAGACATCTACGATACATATTTAGTCCGTTATCACTGCTGAGGTCGCTAATGAAAACGAAGTCCGAATCTTTCAATTTGGAATTCATTCAATTCAAAGTTTTCGATTTTTTGTTTTTAGTCACATAAAAAATAATAAATAAATTCTTATGTAGGAACTGCAATAAAAACAACTAGGCACACGACTAACAATAATAAATGTATTGTTATACTAGCGCAGACCCATAAACCAATTCGCGGGATATTATAATATTAGGATTTTAAGAGCTGATAGTATTTAAAAAAAAAAATTATTTTCTCACGATAATCAACATAAATAATAAGCTCAAATAAGACCTTTCAAAAGATTTTTTTTTCTAAAGTAGTTAAACTTTAAAAATTGCGTTTATCAAATAAGGTAGGGAACGAAACAATAAAAAGATACTTTCAAAATTTTTTTTTTCTAAAGTAAGTAAGCTTTAAAAATTACATAATTTGTCATTAAGGTAATGAAAAAATAAAAAAAAAACCAACACACTTTTCAAATAAAGAATAATTAATTAATTTATTCGATTTAAAACTAATCAGTTCAAATTTTGAACTGAAAATTGAATTTTAATAATTTTACGCATCACTCGGGATTTTTTTTGATGGAATACCGCACACAGTCTCAACTGCTCCCAACCATCTGGAACAAGTGAGACTATGGAATCCCCAATTGGGGTATATTTGTATATTGTGAGGCTGAAGGTAGTGTGGAGGGGAAGGAGATGGAGAGGAGAAAGAGAGGAAGGAGGAGGAAGGAGAAGAGAGAAGGTAAGTGAGTACCTATTCAGATTTGGTTACCAAACACGGCTAAAGCCATTTCAATTCTTTAGTGGTCTTAATACCATCACTCTGGAACGTGCCGCAAATAAAATATATGTTATTTAAAATGTATAATTTGTGAAATAATATAAATGAATAAAATAAAATTTACTTACGCATGCCGGGGTTTGAACCCGTGACCTCCGGATCTCTAGTCAAGAGTAATCCTAGACCACGGAGGCCGTAATACGTACGATGTAAGAATATTTCACATCACGCATGCACCGACAACCGATAGCAGTATATTAGCGGTAGGTACCTTTGCACTTGTTCGTTGTTTTCAAACTTCCATAATATTTGGATGATTTATATAGAGCAGTTTTTGTGAAAAACCACCTCAAGGATGCTGTTTGTATATTTTAAAGAAATACTTTAAGTCAACTACTACCTAAAATAAAAGTAAAGTGTTTGAAATCTGAAAATCACCCTTTATATACAATTCACTACAAAATGGCTAATTGAACAAAAAATACCTCAAACTTATGGGAGCCGAATTTTTCAATCTCCAGACGATATGTTCAATATCCAAAATAATCATTTATCATTTTCAAGCCGTGTTCAACGTCCACCTTTAAAGTCATAATATGGGCATATTTATAGCTTCAATTTTCAAAAATGATCTTTAAACACTTCCTTTTACAAATATTTATAAAACGAAATGAATAATATCGAAATTTTTTAGAATTTGCCTGTAAAAACAAAAAAACGTCTTATGTAAAATTTGCTAAATGGTCTGTTGAACATACAAGCACTAAGGCAGCGATATGTTACAGTCCACTTAACGATTCCACCACGCGTTACTTTCATCGATATTTTGAACAGTTAGAAATTGTCCTACTGAGTTTGACAGAAATTGTAACATTGTAAAAGTTTTTTTACTAGGTTATTTTTTTGTTACATAATATTCTACATTAACTACAGTTTTCGCAATATACAATTTTATGCAATAAAGTAAAAATCTTTCCGTAAGCTGAACTTGTACTTAAGAAAGTGACCGTTAGAAAAAAAAAATATATATATAAAGTGGAGTGAAAAAAAAATTCAATAAGTATACAGAAACACGAAAAATAACAGCAGTATAAAAAATGTGTTCAAAAATGTATAAACAATTGTTTACCTGAAACGTTTTAAAAACATCTGGTCAATCTATACCTACTAAATTATTTTACAAGATTCTTTTTTATTTTTGTAGTTGGATAATTTTTTTGTGAAGTTATGATGCCGACAAGGAGTCGCCACAGTTTTCATGAGTAGTCCATTTATACCCGTAAAAAATAAAAATAAAAGAAAATCCAAGAAGCTTGCTGCGCAAAAGCCGACACTTCTAGAATGACGTCCGACTCAAGTAGTGAAATAAAAAAATCTTCTTCTTATAGTTGAAAACTTTAAAAAAAATATTAAATTTTAGTTTATTTTCACCGTAAAACCTTTATAATAATTTTTCAAGTTTTGTCGTTTTGAGCCTTTAAGAAAACAAGTTATAATATGTTGTGTGTGTTACCAAATTTTCCACTAAAAACCGGTTGTGTTATTCGAATAAATGTGAAAGTTGCACAATGGAACCACTCTCACATTTCGGTAGAATAAATCAATGTAATCCAAACATCTGGAAACTCAAATTGAAGCCAGTTATATTCGCTCCGGCAATCATAATAATATTCTGGGCGATTTACCTCGAAAAGTAAACGAATTTGATCACACATTGATGATTTTCCCAACATTGTCGAATAAATACATACAAACCCGGAAAGTACCCTTTATGGGTAAGTTCAGGATGGTGATTTTCCCACATTCTGTGATGATTTAATGGTAATCAAGGGACTTCTGAAATACAGGATGTTATAAGAATATATTTCTCCACACACGGACCACAGAGGAAAATAATTTCCCTAAGGGCCTGTGTCATCTTTAGGGATGCTGTGTGGAGGGTCTTTTTGAGGAAGGAAGGGGTGAACATAGGTATTGAAGAGACCCATGTTATACGAGGGAGGAAACACAGTGGCCGGCAAATCGTTCCATAGCCGAGCTGTTGAACTCAAGAACGAGTCGTAGAAGTGACCCTATGTACATATGTTGGGCGCGCGTTTGGTGTTTTATTTAGAAACATTTTTTCTTTTTAACTTATTTTGAAGGTAATACCCATGAATCTCATATATTATTGAAGAAGAAAATAACATATTTTTTTATTTTTTTATTTTTGTTTATTGCAGAAACAAACAGTACATAATTACATAGATGACAATAGTTACAAAGTTATAAAAGTTAGTATAATAATTGGTACCAATGACATGTCGCTGACATATATACATAGGAGGTATATTATACATTTACGGTTAAGTTAATATAATAGTTAATTAGTTAATTCTATTATAATTACTATTACCACATATTGTTATATTTTACATAACAATATGTGGTAATAGTAATTATAATGTAATATATTATTGAAGAAGATCATATATTAAATCATAATATAATGTTATATCGGAAAATAAAATAATCTATATTATATTATAATATAGTATATTATTGAAGAAGAAAATAACATATAAAATTAACATATAGTATGTACTATATATTATCGAAGAAGAAAATAATATATTAAATTATAATATAGTATATTATTGAAGAAGAAAATTATATATTAAATCATAATAAATTGTTTTATTGGAGAAAATATAGTATATTATTAAAGAGGAAAATAATAAGAAAATGTATTATTGGAGGAGAAAAAAAAAATATAATAAAGAATATTATTGAAGAAGAAAATAATATATTAAATCATAATATAATGTTTTATTGGAGAAGAGAATAATATATTGAATCTTAATATTTTATATGTGTTACAGTGATGGGTATAATAACATTTAAAATAACTTTTAATAGAAAAAATTGTTCCTGAATATTTATTTAGACTTTTTTTAAAGTCTTTAGGTTTTCCATTGAAATAAAAATCGTATATATTTGTCCGAGACACTATCTAGATTACAAAACAATTTCATTAGAAATTTTATTATCATTAAAAAAAGGTAGCTCATAAAAATATGATGAAACATTAGTTAAAAGAGGATATTGTTTTTTTCTGAATTTGAAATATGATTTCGACAAATGTGACGTTTAATAAATATGTTCCACTGGTCGAGTGGTTTAAGACGCTTGTCCCGGTAAAACAAGTGATCTTGGGTTCGACCCCTAGTTGTGACCGTTATCTTTTTATTTTGTGTCTTGTTTCATTATCCTTCAAAATGATTAAAATAAAAGTTGTTCTATTAAAACTAGAGTTTTATTTATTAAACGTTCATCAAAAATATTCTGTTTCTTCGTAAAATGTTCGCAACCAGCAGAATTTCTTCCGATTTACCAACTGGAGAAATTTTTTCACAACATAATGACAAACAAACAAATATAACTCGTCACCTACGTTCTACACACCATTAAATTTGTTTTCTACTCTCCTCCTGTCATGACTGTAATAAACACCCATGGCACTAGTTTAATCTATGAGCTGTCGAGAATACGGGTACTAAATAAGGTGGCAACGTCAAGGTCAGGGTCCAGATTATTCCAACCGCCTGCTGGTTAAGATATCAGAGCCCATAGTAAATCTATCAAAATAAAGTCCAAAATCTTCATAATTTTTTTTTTATTAACTTTTGTTTGTAAGATAAGGTTTTTTAATGCCTAGCACAAAGGATAATAAATTATAATAAGCAATAATTAGTCGCTAATGTATTTTTACTCGGGAGATATTTTCAATTTGTTTTGATATTTCAGGCGACTACTTATTGCTTATAATTATTTACTATCCTTTGTGCTATGCATAAAAAAACCTTGTCTTATAAACATTAGTTTATCATTTAAAAAATTATAATAATAATATTTCATCAATAAATGTACATATACTATGTCTCGACGCCATCTAGTGGGAAATTTAGCACTAACAAAGCCTTTCCTACAAAAATAAAGTTGGTTGTTCAGGTGAAAAAAAATATAATAAGCGGTTATTGTTGATTGTAGAAGTACCTCCAATCAACAATAATATACTGAATTATTTGGCGGGTTGAAAATAAGCAGAAGTGGTCCAAAGCATCTGACCGGACATAAGAAGACGCGGGTTTACTTCTCGTCGGTGGCATTTATTTTCACTCTGGAGATAATTTTAATTTGTATTGATATTTCAGACGACTAATTATTGCTTATAATTATTTGTTATCCAAAGTCTTTGTTGAAGAAAACTGATCAGTAGAAAAACCTGCAACATCTAAAAACACTTTTAAAGAAAAGCTCTGCAAAATTGGTTTTGCGACTTCTTTTGTACATTAAGATCATCAGCTTTCTTCATGTGTGGAATCGAAAACTGCCAAAACATTAAGATTCATTCGATAACAATACAGCAGAATGTAATACCGATTAGATTTCGTTATGTATTACGAAACAGATTAAAAAATTATTTAAAATACTACGATTTTAAACATCATCTTTAACCCTTAGTCAGGCACCGTGGTACATGCGTCTCACATGGAGTTTTTTTTTCCATTTCTAACCGGCAACTACTTCTAAGTAACCCATAATATTTTTCTTATTACATAAGAAGTATAAGTTTTTTCTCTTACGGTGTAGTCCAGCCCTGATAAATGTTAGGCTATATAATATAGAAGTAGTTAAATATTAATCTTTCCAGTTTTTCAATGTAAAGCAACAATTTTTCAATATTTATGTCCTTAATGAGTTATATTTTTTTTTTACATTAACCCACACAAGAAGCCCTGAGGTAAATTATTTCCCTCTAGGCCTATGTCATCTTTGGGGATGCTGTGGGAGAGGTCTTTTTTGGAAAGGAAGGAAAATAAGTTTTGAGAAGGTAAAAGGTATGAGGGTTGGGTAAGAATCTAGGGATCAGTGTGTGCGATGGGTCGAGAGAACAGTTGGAGAGGTCAAAGAGTCTCCCCAAACCAGCCTCACCCGATGAACCCGGGCACCCCTGCTAAGTCACCAAACGTAGCGAACCACTTAGGATGACGTATGGCAGGGGTGTTGGTTATACAATAAATGGTACCTGGGCGGCGGTACCCATACCCGCCTCCCAAATTGTAAGTGTTATTATGTCTTGAAAGATCGATATTATTTCCTAGCTAGGCAGATTGCCTGTTTCAAGGAAGCGAGTGCCCAATTTCGTAACGAGTTTTTTATCTGATTTAAAGTAGTTCATGCTGTGTGATTTTTCTACTTCTACAAACTCTGGTGAATTCCTTAGAACTATTAATTTTCCCCACATTTCTAAGAACTGTTTTCGAAATACCTTCGTTATTTGTTTTGTGCTACATCATATTATTATGAACAGTTGATGGATTCATTTGTAATTTTTAGTATGTGTTCAAATTTTTGTTACCTTTACTGGCTGGGCAAGGGGATATATACTTCCCATGCGTGTTAATGTGTGAAATTTTTTAAGTATAAAATATTGTATTTCATTAATAATTTTCATAATAGTATATTCACCTACATTTTTAAATTTCTTTATTAATGCTCTTTATTTAGATAGCTGGATCCTTTCTAAGGGTTAATGCATATATACTTTACGCAAGTACATATGTTGTTGTTATGTTCTCATACCTTCATACACGAATATAATAATGAGGAAAACCATAACGGTAATACCTACGAACGAGCAACTTCATTTTGCTGTGTGGTAAAGTTTTTACTTGCTTGAATTTATCAGACGTAATATCCACGGTTTAATGTGAAACAGAGTATGTAACAAGATTTAGTTAATTCACTATGGTTCCTTCAACCCCTTATATAAGAGCAGACACGTACCAAACCGCAACCTGCGTTTGATGATCGAATCAAGTATTTTTATTTCACACAGAATCAACCATCAGTGGTCCCATTTATTCCAGATACGTATAAAATTATATTATTTCTATGTTGGTTTATGGTTTTCTTCGTCTGAAACGAAGATTTCTTCTCTTCTGGTCGAGGATTGGAGAAGTGAAGATATGTTATAAAAATAATAATAATAGGCTGAGAAAGCGATTGATTCTCGTTTTGGGAATATGTTTTTCCTCTATTTTATTAGACTAATCAAATATTACGAGTATGTCAGAAATAATACTAATTTTGAATTTGTATTACTCGTATTATGATAAATCTAACCTTAGGAGTAAGCATATCTTAAGGCCTTCCAAGTAACTTCCTACATGTTACTTATGAATTCATGTATCATTTTCCTACGTCAGTAGTTGTTACTTCCGATCATCAAGTTATGTTTAATCCAAAAAATATCCATAATTATGATTATTTATCTATTAATAACAGTTTATTAATAGAAACAGTCTGCTAGTTGTGAGTGATTAATACTGGAGCAGGTTGATGTGTATTTGTGTTTAAGTTTACGAAAGATGGGGAAGCTGGCAGAGATATTGAATAAGGGTAAATGCAGGTAACTCCATTAATGGAGGGCTGAACGCTGTAGGCGCTAGCAAAAATTGTCTAAAGAAGCGAAATTAGCAGTGCACAATGGAGTGCTGGTACCTACCTTGATGTATGGCAGTGAAGCATGGAACTGACAGAGGAAGGATGAAAGTAGACTGAAAGGATATTGTATGGATTCAGAAAAAAAATCTGCTATTGTTAAAAAATATGTTGCACTGATTATATTATGTATTACTTGCGTCTTTTCCTTTTTTGTAATATTTTTGTTTCATATATATTTTTATTTTAATTTTCAATTTTTATTCTTATTTGTTTTATATTTTAATATGTATTTAGGTATATGAAAATTAATGTGTCCTGTGGCTGAGTAGATTTTGGTAATTGTTGTACCTATTTGTATATTAACTGAGTTTTAATAACTGGATTGTTCTCACGTAAGTGAGATCGTCTGTAAAAACCCAGTATAAATAAGTAATAAATAAATAAACAAAGCTATATAAAATGAGATCCCTGAGGCGTATGTGTTGTAAAACCATGTATGACTGTGTGAGAAATGAGGAGATCCGCAAAGAATGCAAGGCTGGTGTAAGCGTAATGAGTAAGGTTAAGAAAGATGATTTGGGTGCAAGGAGAATATATGACGTAAATGTAAATGGTAGAAAAATACGTGGCAAAAAATGTCATGTGAACACCACACAAGAGTCCCAACTGCTACCAACCATCTGGAGCCAGTGAGACTATGGCATCCCCAATTGGGGTATGTTGTATTATTATTATGTATTATTTTAAATGAGATTTATTAGATCAGATCATGAAACAACACAAATTAATCAAATAAAATTTACTTGCGCACGCCGGTATTTAAACCCGCTACCTCCAGCTCGCTAGTCATAATCCTTACCCTTCGACCACCGAGGCCGTCAAATCATACATTGTCCTCATACATTTTTCATCGATCAACTTCGAAGTTGAAATTTGTGGTTGAATGTATTTTTAGATGAGATCTGTGAAAAAAAAGATTACTAAAATTAAAAAAAAAAATTACATTTCGACAACAGCGCTACATTAATTACATCGGGATCGGGATCGGGAACCAACCATAAGCATTCACAAAATTTCATTGAAATCAGTAGGGTGGTTTCGGAGATTAGCGTGTACGAACACGGTGATAATTGATTTTTATATATTAAGATATAATTTTTTTCTTTATTAAATAAATAATTAATCAATTTACAGAGTATAATAATGTATGTTAATTAAGATAATCCATGAAACTAGTTTTCATTGCTTTTGTTTTTTTTTAATGTTTCTCTTCTATTGAAGCTGGCGCTTGTGTTTAAAAGAGTGTTGAGCATCAGAATGAAGAAAATTTAATGTTTATAATTATTTTTTAAGGAAATTTGAATATTAAATAATGAATGTAAATGAACAAAAATTAATATTAAAATTTAAAGTTAATTAAGAAGATTGTTTCATCATTGTGGTATTTTTACACTGAACTTCTCTTTAATCTATTTATTGTTTTTGTGTTTAATTCGTAGAACTCCATTTTTTTTTTTATTTAATTAAAATCAAATTTAATAATATAATTATTAAGTTCTGCAAGTTTTTTTGGTTTTTGTTATAGTTACAGGTGTTCCGGCTGTCAATGCCATTTTCAAACTGTGGTTTTAGCCACGTTTAGACGACTTATTTATAAGATTCTATTTTACCCCCTCCCAATTTAAAATGATTTATTACCGGTTAAACCGATTTACTGATAAAATAATTGTGACAGTAAATTTCACATTCTGTGGGGGGTATTTTGAAGTCTGTTTTCCCCACATTAATGTTATCTTAATTTTTAATGATATAGCAGTTATTAATTTATATAAATGTGGTATATTGTTTAGGTTTTTTGAACATACATAGAAGCGGGGAATAAATAAAATTCCTTACTTTATTAAATAATGTCATATTAGGGTCATTGGTTCTTTTATTGATTTCTAATTATTCAAGTAGTTACCTTACATATAGAAAGAAAGGGCCTTAGATTAAATTTACTTTGAAAGCCGGAACAGCTGTAACAATAACAAAAACCAAAAAATACTTGCAGAACTTAATAATTATATTATTAAATTTGATTTAAATTAAATTCTCTTTAATCGCTTTTAGTAGGTGTTTATCTTTTCGATTGATCTGATGTTTTCAGGTAGACTGTTGAAGTATTTTTTCCATGGATAGATGTAAGGATGTTGAGCATTTTTGTGTTGGAAATTTACATATTTATTTGTTGTAACAAAAATACTGTTTTCAATAAAACTATCTACTTTTTGAACTATCGAGTTCTTACTAGGTATACATATAGATAATACATTTCAACCCCACAAACTGCCACTGGTGCCTTCATGATATCTCCAACCTTCCCACAGGCGTTTTGCACTAAGATGCTTAGAGGTTTAATAGCTAAGCCTCCGGTTGGGTTTGAAGGTAAGGAGGGAATTCACTAGCCTCAAGCGCTGACCTACTATTGAGGCCATTGGGTTGGAAAGCTCGATAGCCCAGCTAGAACCAAAGCTGTTGTAGAACTTCGAACCATAGGGCTCGCCAGACACAAATATTTGTACTGTCCGTATCGGTAGTAAAACTTAAAAGGTTTTCATATGATAACTGACGGTGATTTTGGATATAGTATTTGATATTATTATATATTTATGAACGATCTTTATAACTCCTTTTACATGGTATAATAGTAACTATTGAAAAGATAGTTAATACTTATGTATATTTAATAATTACAACTGAACTGCCTCAGTAACAATATTTTGATTTTGTTTAGATATGGAAAAGTATTTAAACCATTCGGATAAACCCAGCCATGTCATAAATTATAAAATAAAATTTAAAAAATGTAAGTTTAAACACTGCGCATTAGTTTTAAGATTTTCACGCCAAAAGTATTTTTGTTATTTGTTTTTGGGGTGTTATGCTGTGTTGCGCTAACTCCATCTTTGGCCAACGTTTCGGACAGCATTGCAGTGTCCATCATCAGGGCATATATATATATACATAGCATATATCACATATTTAAATAAGACATCTGCCCTTATGATGGACACTGCAATGCTGTCCGAAACGTTGGCTAAAGATGGAGTTAGCGCAACACGGCATAACACCCCAAAAACAAATAACAAAAAAACTGCGCATTTGATTCGATTTCGGAATTTTCGCCTTAACGTCTTTATATCAATATGTGATAAATCACGGGATATTATAATTCTAATTTTTAAAAAGACAATTAAATAATTTTATGTTACAATATTGCATTATAGGTAACAGCCTACTTTACTACTTGAATGAGTTATTCTTCACCCAGTCACTTCTAATTTTGCAAATTTGAGTTCATAAAAGATTTTTTTTAAATCTGTCGAATTTATTTATTGCTTGTTTATTTCATCAAAATTCTTTTCTATGTAAGAATTTTTATCTGCTCTTTTCAGAATTATATTGAACGAAATTTGGTATTTTCACGAGTATTTGGTTCCTTAGAGCAGGCAATCTGCCTAGCTATGTGCATATTGAAAAATTATTGCTTTGGATTGAAAAATTAGAATTATTAATACGTACCTAACTACTTCTATACATACCCTCACATTTGTCAGGGCTAGACTACGTTGTAACTAGAAAAACTTGACATGACATTGCATAAATTGTGTATTTCATTAAAACCTTGCCCAGAAATCATAATATTGCTGATGTTTGTTTTGTGTAATCTGTCATAGCTTTAATTAGGTGTAGCTAATTTGTAGCTAGGTACCCACAATTATCTTCGTTCATTTCTCCTGCTTTTAAATTAGTATTATATGCTTTATACTGTATTAGTATTGGATAATAGTCTGTAATCAAATGTAATAAATAAATAAATCATATACCTTCCTACCATCCTATCTTACCTACGTCAAATCATAATAACAATGTACAAACATGATCAAGTTAATTACTAGCCACACAAGAACAAAGTAGACCGCAACTCGCTGAATTAAATTAATCCAAATAGCCGTACTCCGTAGGTACTGCCACGTACGTCACAAATCACAAAAATGAAACAATTTATTCTCAGTATAGCTGATTGTCAATGACCGTTTTAGTTCGAAAGTGTGAGAGTGAAAACAACGCACAATCATGTCATATTTCGGTTTCATCCCACTAGGCATACATGAAATCAGCGGTTCTAGGAGGCGGGCCTTATCTCTGCCTCACTAGCGTAATATTGTAATCCACGTGTGGCCGTATACGGCACACCCGTAAAATGAGTTATATAAAGACAAACAGTCCTAGTGAAATACGAAAATATGAATGCGTAATATAAAAATTGTAAGGCTTATGCAAGTTTTATCGGTTTATCTCATGTATTTTGTATCGGTTTATCTTTTTCTCCTTAACTGTTCATTTCTTTAGGAGAGGCCCAGCCTCCCCTGCCTCATTGTAGGAACCGTCACTGGAAGACAGCAGTTATAATGTTGGTCCAATGGTCCAACTACTTGCTATCTAGTCCTTATAGAATTCATGTTGTTAGGCAGTAAAAGGTAGAAATGCAGGAACAAAGAAATAACCCCTTAACGTTAATATATTTCATTATGTACCTACACCGAGAAAAATAGGTAGTACTAATTGATTAAAAATCTCTTCAAATTATTGGTAATCCGGATAAAAACATGATTGCAGGCTTAAATCACAGTGAAAAAACAGATAAACCATAGCTGCAAAAAAATATGCAAATTATTTATGAAAACCGTCATTCTAGCGACATCTGTTGATTTAAAAAGTGATTCAGTTTGCTTGCAGTAGGCACCTGTAATAGTTGGAATTAAATCGAGGTTCAGGGACGAAAGCAGAGAGGTCGTACAATCGTCTAGCACGAGAAAGGGTTCTCCTGTCTAGGCCTGAAAATAAACATTGAATTTTGTCAACCAATAGATCTGAACAAAAAGCTATAAAATTTTGAGTAACCAATCAGTGAACGGAAAGGCGTGTGTCTACGAAAGACAAAGGAATGAACTTTGGACCTGACATTAAAATAGATAATTGATTACATTTCCATTCCCACAGAAATTAAAGGCGAACGCACTATAGAGTAAACAATCAACGTTCAAGGGAACGAATCCTGGGAATGTTTACAATAAATGAGACATTTATGAGATAGCGAACCATAGGAATCGAGTGCTTTGAAATTTTTACATGTTGTAAAGCACACACACGAAAATGCAATGGAAAAAATTATAAACGTGATAGTATAAGAGAGGGCGGAAAAACGAAAGAAGGTTGCTGGCAGAATTTTCAACTGTAGTGCAATTATTTATGATAGAGATAGGGTGTCAAGTTCGATAAAAAATCGTACTAAAGAGAGGTGAGAGTGTTGGAAACAATGGAAACTAATCGTTATCAATTTAAGATGAAGCGGACATATTGGTAAATCAATTTTTGAATGAAAATCTCGCAAAAAAAATAGACATTTTAGAAAAGTGCGGCGACCGAATGGAAGGATAATACAGAGATTTTGAGCCGCTACAAAGGTCCTAGGGACATGAAAATTGAGTATCAGAAGAAGACAGTAAAACTAAAAATATAGCGATAGATTAAATTCAGGAAACGTAGGCATTTTACATGATTATCAGGGTAGATAGATATTAGAGTTACACAAGATTACAGAGGGATCGAGACAAGATAAAAGGTTGGCGGTCTCATGTGTATTTTAAAGGATAAACAATCAAAATTCGAACATGATTCTTATTTACGTTAAGGTAATAAACGATTAGAAAACCAATAAAATTTAACGTGGGGCTTATGGGATATTTAGATAACTCAAATGAGATTAAAACTAATGGCTCTAAAATTAAATTAAATTTACGGCCGTAGTACATAAATTCGAGACGTAAACAGATGTCCAGACGTATGATATATGTGAAATCTTGTATGTAAAAGATAGAAGACGGGGCGGAGATCGAGTAAGGCAATAAAAGTGACAGATATCCCAGAGTCAAATTAGGTATATCTCCCATGGAAGTGTGGAAAACTATATATTAATTAATAATAAATGAAGTATGAAATTTTCCTGGAGACCACACACATCGGAAAAAGTGGAGAAAAGATAAAAGAAGGGGTAAAGAACGGTGATAAGGAATGATCCAAGTGGAGAAAAGCGATACAATTCAAATTTATCCGTGAAATAAATAAATACGACTTGGAAAATAATTAGTTAAAGAGTTATGAGAAATATCATAAGAATAAAGAAGAAATTTGTGGAGGAAAACGTCGCGAATAAAATAAAATTCAAAGAAAAAGGGAAAATTCGAATCTGCGACATAAAGAGAGAAAGTACGGGTGGAAATGGAAAAGCTCATATAAGTGACAATAAAATTAAGTAGAATTTAGACAAATCGAAATTCAAAAATGCGTAGTAAAGATTTCGACATGGATTTAAACAATTTTCGCACGAGATGCATAAAATTGAGATCTATATATATGTTATTGAAGACGGACCTATCGCGAATTGAGAAAAAAAAGGAACGCAAAATCATGAGATTTTAACTACATTTTGTATAAACAGAGGACAAAGGAAGCTTGGGCGATTAACGCAGACTTACCCGATTCGGACCCTATCGATTTAGAGTCGTGAGATAAAAACTAACTACCGCCCAGAGCCGGAAAACAAAAGATCGTATGTAGGCACAATTGAAATTAGGGGAAGGTGTGTTCGGATTTGCGAGTTGTTAAAAGATAGAATTGATTATCAAAGAAAATTCAGATACGTCTTTTGGAACCTGAGAGGGGTATAAAATAAGGTACACACCAGTTTTGGGACGGTCAGTCGAGGTTCTTCAAAAGGAGGATACGCCGCAGTACTACGTTCTTGGTAAAAATTAACAAGTGAAATATCTATAAGTGTTAAATTTTGAACAAGTCTAAGTGTTAAATTTTAAATAAGTCCCGCTACTTGGAGAATTTCGGGAAAAGTACAAGTGCTAAAATCAGTGAAATTTTTATAAGTCTGTTTAATTTAATCAAACAGTGTTAAAAAAAGATAGATATTAAATTCAGTGCTTAAATGTGTAAAGTGAAAAGTGCAACAAAGTTACTAGTGAATTATTTAAATTTTAAAAATTATTATTTCATTCAAAGTGAAAACATTCAAATTTAATTGAGAGTTTTTATCGTTAATCTAGAGTGAACATGTTCGCGAATTAATATTCAAAAATAGATTATAATTTTGTTTAAAATTATTAATAGTAAATACCTTCATCTTAGTTTAAAAGAAACACAAAAACAAAAAAAGGATTCAATAATAATAAACGCTCAAACCTTTGTTCTAAAAGTAACAGTTCGAAAAAAAAATTAATTGTGGATAGGTTAAAATATTGGTGAAACCAGTGCAATTTAGAAGAAAGTTTTAACAGATATTTAATTTATTCAGAATCGAAATAATTAAAAGTTTGCGCAATTCGGAATGAATTTTCTTATAAATTTATATAAAAAAATTTAAAAAGGAGTGAAAATAACAAAAATAGTTCGACCTAAATAATTTATAGTTTTCCGGCACATCTATATCACAAATATTAAATATCAGCTAATTTATATGAATCAAGCAAGAAATAAAATATTAAATAGGAATAAATAGTCGAAAAGATTTATTTTGAAATTAGTTGAAAAATACAGTTAATTAGGTAGGATTTCTTCGACAAGATTTTTTGTGTACCTCCCAACCGGAAAAATCTTGAAGGGGGTGAGTTTTCCTTTTATAAATAATTTTCAGGCCCAAGGAGTGAGGAGGCACAGCTGATTATGGTATATCAATTAAATTATTAAAACAACAAAAGGAATTACGCATTAAAATATGTATATTGTGTATTTATATATATATATATACAATAATTTATTGTATACAGGGTGTCCGGGGGTAAAGTGCAGTAACTTCGGGGGGGGATTCTACATGATCGTAGGAGTAAAAAAGATAAATAACTTTTTCCGAAATTCCAATTTTTTCTTTTCATACAAAAAGACATACCTGCTAAAAAGCCATAGTGTAGGTGCAAACTTACCCGATAAATTCGCAAGTGTGAACGTGGCAACGTTGCATATTGTGAGTGGCGCGTATCCATGGAAACCGATATTGTGAGTGGCGCGTATCCATGGAAACCGCATGTGAATTGTAAACAATAACAACACAGAGTTCGCCGTATGTTTTGATATTTTACCAAATTCAAAAAGAGAACTGCACTAAAATCACCTTACACTTTTTATTATAAAAAATATTAATAACTCATTGAACACTTAACTAATTTCATCGCTTTTTACTAATTTAAAATATTTTCAAAATGTCCACCTTCTGCTTGTAGGCAAGTATGTAAACGTACAGTAATATTGTTTATAATTCGTACATTGTGGCGTATTTCATCTGCGGCTTCGTGAATACGTAACCGGAGATCTTCGACGTTATTTACTTCTTTGGCGTAAACTTTATCCTTCATCGCACCCCAAAAGAAAAAATCTAACGGTGTCAAGTCTGGAGAACGCGCCGGCCATGGCGAAGTACTCCCTCGTCCAATCCAACGATCTGGGAATTGTTCGTCTAGGTAGCGACGAACGGCAAGTCCGAAATGTGGTGGAGCTCCATCCTGTTGAAACCACATTTCACGTCTTCTATTTAAATCAACTTCTTCCAAAAGAACGGGAAGGTCATTCTTCAAGAAATCCAGGTAATTTATTGAATTAAGCCTAGGTGGCAACACATGCGGTCCTATAATTTGATTGTTCATAATTCCAGCCCAAACGTTAACGGAGAATTGAACTTGATGGTGCAACTGCCTTACGGAGCGCGGGTTTTCTTCCGCCCATTCATGCAAGTTATGCAGGTTTATCACACCAGTTCTGTTGAACTGGGCCTCGTCCGTCCAAAGGATGTTCCCAATGAAGTTCGGGTTATTAAGTTGCTTACGAAGTAGCCACTGACAATATGCAATCCTTGATACGGGGTCACGTTCCAGAAGGCCTAGCACGCACCGATAATGGAACGGGTGCATTCCGTACGTCTTGAAGAGATCCCAGATAGAACTCTTAGGAACACCAGTCATTGGGGAAATTCTACGAAGCGACAATGTAGGATCATTTACAATTGTAGCCATGATGAAATATTCGTCCGCTATTGGTAAATTAATAGCATTGTTGTTTCGGGGTCTTCAGCCAATTCCTTGTTCGCGAATAAGTGCATGCATTTGAACAAAAACACGAGCGTTGGGCACTTTACGATTCGGAAAACGACGTGCATATTCCCGGCGCGCCGCTTCGGAATTTCCACCATGTAGTCCATAAAAATAATGAATATCTGCCCGTTCTTCGTTGGTAAAGCGAGGCATTGTCACAATAATTCAGTATTAAAATTACGCACAAAAGAAACACATTTTTAACAGTTAGGTTACTCTTAAACTAAATAAAACTCGATGTTTAAGGAAAACACGCACCGAATAAAGATGTACTTTTTAGTAAGACTTAAACACTAGATAAAGACACTAAATTAACAAGTTTTTATTTAAATGAGACTTTTAACACTAGATAAATTAAATTTTCAAAGTTGTTTACTCCGCGCGTCAAATACATTACATTCAAAGCACAGACGTTTGCTTACTGAATTACAATAGCGGGGGGTGCAGGAAGGGGCGCGGGATGTAGATTTGGCAACGACGAAAAAAATAATGCCGTCTAGGCACGTCGGAGAAATTTTTCGTTATTAGCTTAAAAGTACATCTAAAAGTTGGAATTTCAGAAAAAGTTATTTATCTTTTTTACTCCTACGATCACGTAGAATCACCTCCCGAAGTTACTGCACTTTACCACCGGACACCCTGTATAAAGAATATATATATGAGTAATGTAATTATATATATGTGTTTTATTTATTAATCGAAGCATCGAAATGGTAGCGATTTTAATACCTACCCGAGGACATATCTATATTATTGAAAAAGAAAATATGTATTTATTAATATTCAAGTCTATAAATAATCATATATCTTATATTTATTTGTTAATATATGTACTCTTATTTAACATATTTTGACAATCGAGATATGTGCACTTATATATATATAATTATATTTATTCTCCATTTAACCTCTAGTAAATTTACTAAATTCGGAAAATGAAATAAATAGTTTAACTTCAAAAAAGGAATTAAAAATATTTTAATTAACTATGCACAATAAAAGGTAACATAACTGAATTACAAGGAGAAGTAGAGATATTCCTTAAATAAACAATCTCACATCTGTGTTAGTGTGTCAAAGAAGGTGTTTATATTATTCGATATGTTTATAAATAAAGTCACTGGAGAACTGTGTCAACAGCATAGTTTGAAAACGACTTTGGCCGCAACTAGATAATTAACAGGATGTCATTGTACAATGTGCAGCGATTTTTGCGTATTCACAAATACCTATCATTCACAAACGACAATTGGAAATCACGGGTTAGCAAGATTTATATCGAAATTAGATGAAACATTTAAATACCATTGATTAGATAGTCGCATAGATTTTTATTAGTTACCTGAAACAGCTGGAAGCTGCGTGCTTACAAATACCTATCATTCACAATCGACAATTGAAAAATCACGGGTTAGAAAGATTTATATCGAATAATTATACGAAACATTTGAATATTATTGATTGGGTGCTCATACAGACCCCCATCAGTTGCCTGGGACAATTGAGAGTCGTGTACTCTCTTATGTGGCAATCAACTACATGAAAACAGTTGAAAAATCACGGGATAGGATGAACTAAATCTAATGTTGAATCCTGGGGAAAGAAAAATACAGTTCATCAAATAGGAGGCAGTGGTCGCTCCTATAACAAGACCATTAACCAAACAAAATAGAGATGACGATTCTCTTAAATAAAAACGTCAAAACCAAACAAAAAGCCTGGAGTTCGATAGCTCTCCAAAACAAACTATCAATAAGATCTTATTTTACTATTATTTATTAGTATCACCTTATTATTACGTATTTATTCGGTTACCAAACCTAGAGCTTTGCAGAGTTCTTGGCACGAGATCCGAGCTTGGGATGCGAGGCAAGTAGCCTTGTATTGCAAGTTATAAGCCTTTCCCAAAACGTATGTATACATATATTTATTCGTATGTACTGTTTACTGGAGAATGCGGACCTGCATACAGCTTGCATTTTAGGTCTTCTGGACCACTCTCGCAATTTCTCTTAAACGTGGAATGAGGATTCACGACCCGTAAGTCCACACCAACCGTGAGTATATGATTTTATATAGGACGAAACCGGTTCGCCCTAAGTAAATTGTAGTCCAAGGAGGGGTCGAAATTTGGGGGTTTCGGGACTCGAGGGAAGACTTGAAGGCAGTGCATGATGACGATGGAAGGTTCTTTGGGACGCGGTAACTTAGGTACCAATCAATGAACCGTGTCAAAAGATTGTGCAAATTTCTCGTTGACTTTGATCATCTCGTTTACTTGTAGGAGGATAGGAGCCAAATTATGCCAGCAAATGGGCTATTCCGAGTTCGTCAAATATGCAATTAACTAAATTAAATTAACCTACTAAATCAATCTTTACATGTACCTTATAGCAGCAGAATCATAAAGGAGTGGTGCCAAACAGACACAAGAGTTTACTAAAATCAAATTTACTAACAATTAACCATTTGAGTTATATCTAATCACCTGTTCAAATAAACATGTATAATATCTTTTACCTGCGATTAACTACGACTTTGTTAGGGTGCAGGGAATCAGAATAGTTACAATAGGGAAGCTAGCTCATTCAGAGAAATCATTTAAGTCTAGGTTTGCAATGGAAAGACCAATTCAATTTTGAAACACAACGCCTTGATCAGAACCAAGAGGGTTACCACAAAATGAAAGTTATTAAAATCCTATATCATAAATCAAAAAAAATTACACAACGTTTGATGGAATTTAATTACAATATAAATACGAAAATATTTGCGTTCAAGTTCGTAAATAACGTATTAATTAGTTAAGTACATATGTCTATAAAGATGTATAGTACAAGAGAGCTTTAAGTAGCTTTCTGTAGATATCAAAGAAATTAAGGGTCCAATTTTCATGGAGGCTTATGTGTTGTAGGGGAGGAATTTTCCATCCCTGCGAACACATATGCAAAGCCTTAGAGAAAAAAAAATTAAATATCGGTCATAGCCAAGAGAGAAGAAAATTTTATATCGTTCTAAACAAAAAAAAAATAATGACCAAAGAAGTAGAAATATTACAACTTTTACAAAATTCGTAATATATCTAAACACGTGTTCAAGTACATGCATTTGCCTCGATATCTGATAACGAAATGCGTACGTATTTGAATTTTTATGAGGTTCCGATGTCGTGATAACGCATTCGCATTTATTGATGCATTTCAAAGTTTATTAGGAAACCTATCAATTCATTCGCTAAGGGCCTGCAAACTCGTTTTTACCAGAATTACGAATAATTTAAAGCGATTCTTAATAAATTAGCAGTATATGCTCTCTGTACCTATATAATTTCATTTTTATGCGAATTACGCACAATAATCTTAACTGCTCCCAATCGTCTGGATTCAATACGACTATGGCGTTCTCAATTGGGGTTTGTTATGAGCGGGGAGGGAAAGGATATGGGGAAGTTGAAAGTGGGGAAGTGCCTGGCAACATTTCGCTTATGAATTGTAAATATTATAGAATATTTGTGAAACTATTAAGGAATGTTTTGAACATGAGATATTACTTCAATATTCGAACATGATTTTTAAATGAAATTAATGAAATTCGTCATTAAAAACCGTTTATGGAATTTGGAAAGTCTCGTTTGTTACATTAAATTTATCTTACATTAAGCATGATAAGACAATAAAATTGATTGTAAATAATAACAGCTAGATTTTTTCTTCATTTCTAATGCCTCCTCTTGCCAAAGATTACTATCAAATATCGTTTTAACAGTTTGCTTGAGACAAGCACTTGAAAGCATTTATATCTACCAATTTTCAATTTTTCAGAGACTTCCTCTGTATCTTTACGAACCTGCTGGATTCACTTGCTTCTGTGTGGGTCCTCCATTTATAATTATTGTTTTTGGATGGATTTTCTCCCCCAACATCTTTAGGGATGCAGCCAGTGTTGCCCGTGCACACATTAGGGAGGGTGTATTAGAGATCCAGAGGCGAGCGTGCGCGGCTGAATGGAATAGGGGAGGAAAAGGCATGAAAAGAGGTAGGCACTATGTTTTCAACGTGTTAAGTATACGTGTGTGCAGTGTTGTGTGGGAGAAATGATGGATTTATTCAATTTTCTCATATATTCATGTGTGTCTAAGAATAATGGCACCGTCGACATTTTGAATATTTTACAAAATAAGATTGGTAGTGTAAAATATGGATGCATTTTTTTTTTTTACCGCCAAACTGGTCGGCGAGTACTTTTCAAAATCTTACATTGAGCTATAAAAAGGTTTGAAGAAAACCCCTTTCATCAAACCCCAATCAAATCTGTCAACATTTTCATTATTATTAATAGCAAACATCAGATAAAACGCAAAAATGTAAAGAAGAAAGTTTGCTAACGTAGTATTATTCAAAATGTTTACAGACTATTATCCAATAATAACACAACATAAACACGAATTGAGAAACAATGAGGATGACAAGAGAGAGTGGTGCCTTCAAACTACCTACACCTGAATGTACCCTACATACATGTACATGGCAAATCGCACAAAAACATAAATCAGGAAAATAATAATGCTTGAACAAGGCTTTTTAAGCATACGTGATTTAAGCAATATAAAATATGAATGTGAATTAGGCAAGGAGTTTGAACCAAGGCAGGAGTGTGTACCAGCTTGGCAATCCGTCCTCTCTTCTTACCACTGCAAAGAAACGGCGTGATGGTTAGTTGGTAAGGTAGTTTCAAAAGTTTTTTTTGTTACAATGCAGACCTGCAGAATACACAAATATTAAATACTGCCTGACTTACTTTTATTAACAATTTCACTTTATTTTACGTTCAACGTTTTATCTTATGTTCAAAATTTATATAAATGATATTGGATCATGTTTTCCAAATACCAAATATGAATTTACGCTGGGAAGACATGAAAAATTTCAAAGTTGCTCGTTCTCACAATTACTGTAAAGCATAAAGTGACCTAGATAGGCTTTGTAAGGATTACAAAGGCAACTGTCAAAATATCAACGCTTCCAATTGTCACACTATGGCATTCACTACAAATAAACATGTAATTAAGTAATCCTAGTCGCTCAAAAACGAACTTGTCATCTCTAAGACCTTGGTGTTTATGTCGATGAAAAGAAAAATATTTAGTATCCGCATACAATCGTAAAGTTATATTTCGGAATTAATCCAAAGTATCTACATTGGAATATGCTTTGCTAATTTGGAATCCACAATATAAACTGTTCATTGATAGCATAGAACGTATTCAAAACACATTTATAAAAAATATTTTAGCTACAAATTCGGCAATTGTTTTGAATGTACATTTCAATCATTGCAAAAAAGGCGAGCAGTAGCTGATTTAACATTAATACATAGAATTCTAAACAATAACTTTACCAAAACACTGTCCCTAATTAATTTTAACATATCTTTGAAAAGTACACGACAAGCGATATTCCACACGCTTAACTACAAAACAAATGCAGCATCTAATTTTTAAATTTTCCGTGCTCTTGATACATTGAATGATATTTCTCTAAACTCTGACATCGACATTCTTTCGGATTCATTGACCATATTTAAAAGGAGCATCATGTCAATAATATAAACTGTTCAATACACATACATATACACACACTCATACAGATCACACGGTTATTACTAAATATACAAACCATTTATCAGACATTACAAGGAAACATACCAAAGGTACCCAGATTCAAAATATAATCATTTAAATTTTTCTTAATTGTTTCAACACTCTTGAAACCGTCAGGTACGTCCCTTAACAACGTGTATATTAATCTTTATGGTGTTTCAATCCAAAATAATATATTTTAAATATCGTGCACAATGCATATTATCTTGTGTTGCTTGATTAAGTGTCACAGAATGAAATAAGGAAAAATACAGCACCACACAGAATCGGCGGCATTCTACTGAATGAAGTACATCGATGAATTGACGTGTTCCCTGTTCGTTCGGATAAAGCAGATGAAATTGTCGAATTCGTGATCTAACCAAAAATTATAATAAGAAATAATAAAAATATATAATGTCAACATATGTGTTATAAACCAATCTGAATTATGTGAAAGGCATAATTATAAACTGTTTGGTTTTAAAATGAGCCTCTGCCTAGCCATCACCTTAAAGTATTTGAAGTATATTTCGAGTAGCTACATTTGAATTGAAAACAGAAGAAGGATTGGGACTCCCTTGGAAGCAAGTTGTTGGTATTTTTCATGTACAATCTCGTTGAAAAGTAAATCTAGTTGAAGCGCATAATATCGTTTAAGTACTCATTCGTTTTGTTGTTTGCAGTAGAACTCATTATGTGTCTATGAGATAGTGCTGCGTGCTCATTCACAGATATACAGTTGTAAGTGATAAGTGTTAGCGGTGGAACCTATCACATATGTCTATGAGATAGTGTTGTGTGCTCTTTCACAGAGAAACAGTTGTATGTGTGTCCGGTGGAACTCATTATATGTCTATGTGATAGTATTGTGTGCTCCTTCATAGAGACACAGTTGTAAGTGGTAAGTGTTGGCGGTGGAACTCACTATTTGTCTATGTGATGGTGTTGTGTGCTCCTTCACAGAGATACAGTTGTAAGTGATAAGTTTAGGCGGTGTAACTCATTATATGTCTATGTGATAGTGTTAAGTGCTCCTTCACAGATAAACAGTTGTAAGTGATTGGTCATCCCGTTTTCCTTCCTTCTATACTTAAATTCTACACATGCTATCACCCAATTCCATCGAACACCATTTAATTTTGTCAATTATTGTTTAAGTCCTCATTCACGTTCAACTGAAGCTGTAATTTGTAATCAGTTCGGTTGCAACAACTGTATTAAGTAATAAATAAATTTGTAAAATTTGTTATTAAATAATACCTACCTTTTAACTAGTTTAACTTTTCTCTAATAATTAGAAATGGAGATATCAGATTCCGAAACCACTTCTCCGAAGGCAATCAATTATTTATGAAGTCAAAATAAGGTAGATTCTATTACGTGGGATAGTTCACCGGAGAGGTCGGTAGCCAGAAAATGGCTCGAATTATTCAAATCACTCACCTATATATTTACATACATTGGCGTAAAGAGCACTAGGTGCTATGTCTCAAATTTTATGTTTTTATTTAGATTATCGAAGATGGTGGCTGCACAACGCACTGGAGCTGCTCCCAACCATCAAATTAATTATTAAGCAGTCAAAGGGTAAAAAGAAGTGCAAGAAATAAATATTTTTTAAATTTATTAAAATATTGTATATTACAATAAAATCATAAGCCGCTTATCTCAGAAAATTTCTGTGACGATGGTGCATACAAAAAATACACGTAAACTAAATATAATATTGAAAGTATAAACATGTACACATATTTAAAAAATAAACACTAAAGTTATTCAAACTAAAATTACAGCTTAGTAATACATTCAAAAATGGCAACAATAACTTTAAACTGACAGAATAAGTATTACAAAGTACCACAATAATAGGGGGTGACAATTTTGACAGTGACAAGAGGGGTGTGGATCGAATGATATGAAAATACAAAACTTGCCGACATAAAATATTGCTAATTTATCAAAAATCTTGTTAAATTATTAGTTCTCCTGTTAAAAACGGGACTGCAGGTCTTTAACGAATGAATTGACAGAATTCTTAACGAACTATCAGTAAACCATGAATGCGTTATTAGGATTGTTACACGTGTTCATAAAAAATCTAATATCTTTGCATTTTGTCGATATATTTATCAGCATAAGCGCAACTGCATAAACTAATAATATTCTGAATGTACTAATAATTTACTAGGAAATGGCATGCCATCACGTTTTTAACAGGATTTTAATAAATCGGCAATATTATTTATTTCTGGGTGACGTCACCAGTCTACTCAAATCCACTAGAGTCGGCATAATTTGAAATAGGTGAATCTAGTTAACAATTTGGTTGCGACCGAAACCTCCTTGTCTCAATTCTCTGCCAGTATGTGAAGACCCCTTGCCTTTGAGGTATAATTTGTCCCAGTGACTCGGGCTACCCTCTCAGGAGTAAAGGCGTGTCATTAGAGACCTTGCGGCTAGGAGCATCGTCCTCTTAACATCTCGCTTCGACCAGCTTTGACATGCCGGAATGTCCTCGACATGGGCCATTTAATTCTATTTTACAGGGTACGAATTGACGGGTCCTGAATAATCACTTCTTGATTAACAATTTCAAATGCCTGTGGCCATCAACTATTAACTATTCAAAATGGTGGCGGTTCGTTGGGAGGCTGTAGATGAATGTTTGAGGATGAACATTATTTTATCGTACCTGTGTACATAATAAATTCAAGTAATAAAATTTAGTTCAAAGTTTAAAAATTTAATTGAAGCCGTAGAATACAGAGGAAAACTAGAAGTACCTTCCATAATTGAATGAATGAATTAAATATTAAAAAAACGCTTTATAATAACCTATACCCGCTACCAGAAGCCCATAGTTTTTGAGTACAGAATTAATGGACAAACATTGTTCAGAGTCAATAGCGTTAAAGATATCGATATCATCTTTGATCCCAAACTAATGTTCTCGCACCACATAATGTCCTGGCTCACTCCAGGATGCTACCAGGCCCGGCTCTATGCGGGCGCATTTGAAGCAGTCCAGTCCGCTCCGGGCGTCGAATTTCCAAGGCGCCAAGGCGCTGATTTTTTTATTTTATTTTATATTATAGAAACAAACAGTACAATATGATTTACAGAGTTGAAACAATGTACAGGAATAAGATACTTCATGTTGTGTACCTATGATATGTTTCCTTGTAATGTCTGCTAGGTGGTATGTTTATTCCTTAATTACCAGGTGACTTGTGTAGTTTATAGGTGTGTGTGTGACGTGTGTAATGTATGTGTGAGTGTTTGTGTGTGTGTGTTTGTATGTATGCGCATTGAATAGTTTAAATTATTGACATGATGCCACGTTTGAATTTATAATTGATAATACCTAACCTAACACACCACCCTTCAGATTATCTTTCAAAATCTTGATTCTCAACGATTGCTTTGAAATTAAATATGGATGTCTCTTGGGACAGGTAAAAAACTTTTTTTTTTTCAAATCATCGCTATCTGTTGGACGTAAAAGCAGCACGAGGCTATTGTCTCTCTATCTGTACAGACAGAATGATCCACAGCAACACGTGGCGGGGTACAGCTAGTCTTCTATCTAAATAAATAAAATAGTTAATGTTTATTTGTTCAAAATCTTAAATATTCGAAAGTTCTTTATCGATTGCTTTGAAATTTTGACAAAACGTTGCATTCGAACACGTGTGTGTTTTATTTACAAATATTATCTAGATATCACCTGTGACATGTAAAAACATGTTTTTTTAACAGCGCCATCTGTTGAAAGTAAAATAAACTTGCGTTATTTTTTCTTTATCTGCACAGGCAGACTTACAGCTAGTTTTTAATTTAATTCATGACTATTGATAGCCCATTCCTCATTTGAATGCCATAGCTTGTAAGTGCCTAAAACTTCAGGCGTAGTCGTCGCGACGACTTGTTCAAGATACCGCACGGCAGAACAGATACTCTAGCACAACATAGCATGGCACGAGGAATGGTGCTTTTTAATGACATTTCCAAAACATTCAAATAGCTTTAAGACTTTTTTGAATAATTATATTCTCAGATGTTAAGAGTGTCAGAAAGAAAAGATTGTATTAAAACTTAACTAACTAACCATCACGCCGTTTCCCCGCAGGGGTAGGCAGAGAGGACAGACCGCCAAACAACTCGGTCTTAGCACACACTCCTTGCCTCATTCACATTCATACATCGTCTCATACATACTCTTCTATTGTTCTGACTCTTGACATGGCCCGACTCAAGTATCTGATTCACTTGGTCGTGCCATGTCTTCCTCGGGCGTCCCCGACTTCTGCTACCATTCACATTTGCATCGTATATTCTTTTTACACTCCTTACTTCGCTCATTCGCTCTACATGCTCAAACCATCTAAGCGTCCCTTTCTTGATCTTACTCATTACGCTTACATCAGCCTTGCACTCTTTGCGGATATCGTCATTCCTCACAATTAATAAAAAAAATAATGAATTAAAATTGTATTAAAACTGGATAAATAATTATCTTCTCAGATGTTAAGAGTGTCAAAAAGAAAAGATTGTATGATAGCTGGATAAATAATTATCTTCTCAGATTTTAAGAGTGTCAGAAAGAAAAGATTGAATTATAACTGGAGTAATTAAATTCTATCTCTCTTACACTTAGCTGAAATTATATATTGCTTGTATATTGCTTATATATTATATAAATCTTGTTAATAATGCTGGTGAGCAACTGGGCCTAACAATCAACGTCAATAAAACAAAATGGATGACTTTTGGACGACTAGATCACTCTGAATCAGTGATACAGTTAAATGGTTGCAATGTCGAAAAGGTCGAAAGATTTAGATACCTCGGCAGTATTCTCACGGAGACTCTTGACCCAGATGTAGAGGTTAGGTGCAGAATTGAAGCAGCAAGAACTGCGTTCATTAAAATGAAATCCCTCTTCTGCAATGATAATATCAGCTTAAAACTAAGGCAGAGAATGCTAAAATGTTATGTGTGGTCGGTCTTGTTGTATGGATGTGAAACATGGACCTTGAAAGTAAATACCATGAACAGGTTAGAGGCTTTTGAAATGTGGCTTCACCGGAGAATACTCAAAGTCCCATGGACCGACATGATCACCAACACAGAAATTCTCAGGCGGGCTAGAGCAGAGAGAGAACTGCTTAGATTAATAAAAATCAGGAAAATTTCATATCTGGGTCATGTACTTCGAGGGGAGAAGTATCACTTGCTCCAGTTAATATTGAAAGGCAAGATAGAGGGTCGTAGAGGGCCTGGTAGGAGACAAATGTCTTGGCTGCGAAATATACGAGAGTGGACCGGCATTAGAAGTGTGGAGGAGCTATTCCGGGCAGCGCAAGACAAAGAGACATTTTCAAGAGTGATCGCCAACGTCGGGGGGACCTGATACGGCACATAAAGAAGAAGAATATATTGCTATCCCATTTGATTTTGGTTATGGTGCAAGACTACCGTTCAGAATTGAAATGTTGCTTGAAATGGCTTTGGTCGTGTTTGGTGGCAAGATCAGAATAGCCAGGTACTCGCCCACTTCGTCTTTTCCATCTACTTCTCCTCCATACTACCATCAACCTCACAAAATACCCCAATTGGGAATGCCATAGTTTCACTGTCTCCAGACGGTTGGGAGAAGGTTGGGACTTTTGTGCGGTTTCGCATAAAAATATATATATAGCATTACTTTGAACTTTTTTCGCTGGCTGTTTATGTGTATGTAGGCAATGTATGGTTCAGTGAATTTATCCCGCATTTTGTAATGTGTGTTAGATTTTTTTTTTAAATCGTTTTTATTGTTATTTAAGTGTTGTGATTGTGGATGTTTCGATTGTGAAGCAGCTCGATTTTAGTGTGGGTTGATTGTTGAGTAATGTGATTTTATGTCTGGGAAGGTTTGTGATTGGTGAAGATGTGATTCGGTTAAGTCACCACCTTATTTTGTAAAATCCTACAAACTTTGCTACTGTAATTAATTATTTTATTCTGCACCATATCGACGTCATATCCAGCAATTATAAATAATTCCTGTTACACAAGAAATAATATGTGTTTAAATTAATAAGTGTTTGTAAATATGATCTAATACCCACATCCGAAGATCATAATCACTCGCACAATTACAAAATATTGTTTTATCAACTCGCACAATTACAATAAATTCTTCATCTCTCCACACACCTTCTTCCTATTAAGTATTCTTTGTTATCATTACTCATGCCTAGATCATTAGAAAGAATTGAGAACTATTTTCATCCGAGATGAAAATAAGAAGACATTTTTAGGATGTAATAGGTATATTAACAATGTTTAATTTAATTTTAAACCATATAACTTGTATATACTGAATAAATACCGCCAACAACGTCAACCTGAATACATAATTATTACTATACAAATTTTGTATTATAAAATTATTATTATTATTTTTCATTGACCAACACTGCCATCTATGAAATTCCGGTAAAACCTAATGCAAAAGATCTATATAATTGTAGCGGATCTAAGGCCATGTATTTTTATAATTGTATCACTTGCCAGGGCGCCCACTAGGCAAGCTACCAGCGGAGCAACTTATGTGGAATGATTGATAAAATCGATTGAAGAAAAAAACACATAATCTATTGACGACAAGTTTTGTAATTGGGGTCGCTTTGTTTTATATTGTGTTGAGCTGTAAAATTAATAATAAATCACATTAAAAATATGTTTAAATTTCCAAGGAGTACATTTAATATTTTCACTTCTTCAGTAATCGCAAATTCACATTGTGGCGTCATTTTAATTTATTGAAAATTGAATGCTTTGTATACTCCACTATTTAATTAAAAATAATCAACATTTTTGAAAAGCAATGGTTTATTCGTTAGGATATACTTATACTGTATAGTTGTTGTATAGTTAAAAAATTGGTTTCGGAACATGTTGAATATTCTGATAAATACGAATGCAAAGTTTTTTTTAATTATTGAAGACAATATCAACGATTTGCAAACGAAACAAAAATGGTGGCTTGAACGCTGCTCTACCAAATGACCTAATCCGACTCTATTTCCTTCCGTCAGATTTCAATGTTTACTTAGAATAAGAACTACCTACATTATCTTCGTTTTCAGTCAATAATGCTATCTTTTATGTATTTATGTAATATATTTTATTTTCATAACATTTAAAATTAGATCTAATTGAAAAAAAGGAAGTTTTTATCGGATCTGCGGGATTCGTTGATTGTCCGGTAACATAAGTATGACTATCTTGACGACCACATTGACCGGAGGCGTGGCGTCCTCTGTAATCCGGCTTCTCGGAGGTGGGGTTCGGTGGATGGCCACGGCCAAGAGTGTTACCTCGCTTCTTCTCGAGATTTGACCTGTCTCGCATAATAATCCGGTTCACGCTTGCCCTTCACGGACAAAACTTGAACATTTCATAACGCGAAACTAAAAACAGACTAACTCATACCCTGATCCTAGTATGAGCTATATCTGCTTAAACTTTCCGGACATGATCTTTCAAGCAATGCTGATTGCATTTACGATGAACGGATCTATAACCGAGGCTGATTCCTCTAGAGAAAAAAGTTGGAAGATACATCTGTAAGCAAACGTAGGTCGGACCCGAATCTTTTTACTCCGGTTTGGCATTGTTATTTTTGGCCTGGGCACTCACTACCTCAGTTGTGAATCACAACAAAACGTTAAGTATGGAAAAATTACATTAATTATAGCTTAATTAATTCTCGGGGTTCGGGATCAATGAAAAATAATTACACTCTTCAAAGTATTTGTGTGAGAATTCTTTGTGGAAGAAAGGTCCATTTGCACACATCCACAATACTCAGAACAAGTGAATGATGTGTGTGAATGTACCAATCGTTATTCGTTACACTTTTGGATATGGGTTACAAGATAATGAAGTGGATGAATCTGCGCTTTTATAAGTATTCTTGATTTCATTCCACATACCTCGCAAATCCACAATGAAGCAATATTACAATGAAGCACGGTATTATTGTTACAACTCCAACAGGGAATCACAACTGTATTCTCTCATCCTCCGTATACAGAATGTTGGTAGTGATTATAAGGATGATATTGATATCGGCAAGCAGAACAAAAAATCTTAAAATTAATTAATTTATTTTACTATTTCTATCTACTTTTTGCATATCAGAGTATTTTATTATTATGATGATATGCTCATTCTTTCACGTAAAAGCCCAGCTGGGCGTGAATATAAAATAAATAAATTATTTCTGATTTATTTGAAGAAACCCATATTTATTTTTACAGCCTACATACTACAGATAGTGGAGGGGTAAGACTCTTGACTAGCAATCCGAAGGTTCAAATCACGGCGTGCGCAAGTAAATTTAATTTTATGAATGTTTTATTATACAATGTTTTAATTAAAAATAATAAAGTATACTTGCTGCACGTTCCAGAGTGAATGATCCTCTCAGTATCATCCCGGAGTTAGACCAAAATTTAAAATTGAAACTTTGTTTGAAATGACTTTAGCCATGTTTGGTGACCAGATCTGTATAGCAAGGCAATCCCTCATCTTCCTCTTCCCCATCTCATTCCCCTCCCAAAATTTACATTATAGTTATACCCCATTGGAGGATTCCATAGTCTCACTGGCTCCAGAAGGTTGGAAGCAGTTGGGACTCTTCTGCGGTTTTCACATAAAAAAAATATATAAATTTAAATATTTAGTAACTGGAAATTCTTCTTTCGTATCGGATCAACTAGGTCAACATATTGTAGAATATAGTAAATTTGTGCACGTATCTATAGTACTCGTAGTTTACACACGTAAGTGTGTTTTAGAATTTTGAATAGAATGTGATTTGATTTCCGGGAAATTTCTACGAAAATGAATTCGCGTAAACGTATTTTTATTGAAATTTGGATTTGAAAGTGCGACTACGTTGTACCATAATATTTACATTAGAGTGATGTATTTTAAGATATTATATTTACAATGGATTACCAGAACCTGTTCAGTGATATTTTCCTGTTTTGATGCATTATATTATGAGCAAATTAGATATGTTTAGAAATACATGCCAATTACCTAGCATATGCAGATGATAAAAAAATATACTTAGTTATTAAATCAATCAACAACTGCATTAAACTTCAAGAGGACCTCAATCGTCTCTTTGTCTATTGCGAATTAAACAAACTTGTTATTAACACCGCAAAATGCAATAAATTAACATTTACATGTAATAAAAATGAAATATCCTTTGTATACACACTAAACGGCACACACAACAATGAAGTAAAATATATCAAGGACCTTGGGGTAACACTGGATGTTAAATTAAACTTTATCCAACACACTGATGACATCATTAACAAAGCCAATAAAATGCTGGGATATATAATTCGCATAGCAAAACCCTTCCACAACATAAACACTCTATATTCCCTTTACACCTCATATATTCGCCCGCACCTGGAACACTGTACACCGATCTGGACTCCTTTATACCAAGCCCATATCGAAAGAATAGAAAGAATTAAAAAAAAAATTAAACACATAAATTATAAACTAAACTTACACTTCTCAAATTATACCGAATCCATTAAATTTCATAATTTTAACTCCCTCCAAACACGACGTCTAATTTTTGATCAAATCTTATTGTTTAAAATCTTAAATAATGGTCTGGACTCAACTTACTAATGAAATAAATCTTCATATTCCGTCTAAATCAACCCGACAATCTGATTTATTTTATCTACCCTCGTGTAGAACAAACATTCGAAAAAATTCCCCAATTCCTCGTATATGTGCACAATATAATACAAAATTTTACAGCATTGACATTTTTGGTAACAACCTAAAGAAATATCGATATGAAGTAATGCGTACGATCGATTATTAATGTGAGAGTATGGAATGTATCAGGAGCATCTCATATCCTCTTCCTATTTTCCTCTTCCTCTCCCCTTCCTTTAACACCAAATTAATTTTAAGATATTAAAACTTCATTTCCAATGAACTTTAGCATAAGAAACATCTGTGGCTTGACTTCAGTTAACTTGTATATTTATATCTATCATTGTATATTATGTTAAAGCTCATCTACATTGTGGCGTGGCCTGGAGAGACTGGTTGAGGGAGACCTTTTGACCTCTCCAGCTAGACTCTCTCTCCACCTATAGCCTTGCGCCGTATTGGGAGAGATGGATTCATGAGTCCATCACTCCAGGACACATTGACCCACAGATTCTTACCCATCCCTCATACCCTTTTCCTTCCCAGAATTTTATTTCCTTGCTTTCCCCAAAAAGACCCACCACACTGTATCTTTAAATATGACATGGCCCTGAGGGTTTTTTTGTCTTTATGTGGTGATGTCTCTTGTGTGGATCTAGTGTAAAAAAAACGCACAAGAAGCCAAACTATCTGGGGCTATTGCAATTATGTATATTATATTGTTATTTATGAAAAACATTTTTTCCATTTTATCCTTTTTATCTTTATTATTTATTAGGATTTTACCTAATGAATTTAATTGATTTTTAGGATTTCACCTAATGAATTTAGTTGATTTGGTAAACTCCTGAGTTTACCAACTGTGCCAATTGCCCGTCTTACTATATAGGACAAACAGGTAGATCATTCAAATCCCGCATAAAAGAACATTTTTCAAGCTGGGTAAATGACAAAGGCGAAATGTCGAATGTTGCGGCACACTTACTTGAGAATAAACACTCGTTTGACAAGGATAGAGATGTAAAATTTTTACATACCTGCGACAAAGGTCATAAATTAGATAGGCTAGAGTCATTAGAGATAACCCGCCTAGCTAAAAAAGTAAACTCCAACAATGTTATGAACACAAAATTAGAATCAATTGCTAAATCTCCGCTGCTATATCCATTATAATCAGTATGTCACCTATTCTAAATATGTATTTGAATTATATAAAATCCATTAAAGTATTTTTACCTAACCATACAATAGATTCCTAATAGGCATAATTATCATAGTTCTATAAATAAATTCATTTGACTTTAATAGTTAACAATTAGCTGATAACCTTATGTTGGGTAAATCCTTAAATTGATAGTATAATACTTATTTGGGAAATATCATATTTCACGAAAAACCCCTCATAATTAAAACACACCTATTATGTTAACCCCTCCCCTCAATGTAATTTGTCTATGTATATAAACCCTAGTTTAAGACAAAAATTGTACCAGTCTGAAGATGGCCCTAACAGGCTGAAACCGGTCACGGTCAAATAAAAACAAGTGTAAAAAAGTTTAAAATTGTTTTCTTTTTATATACAGGGTGTATCGGCACTAACCCGACAAACTTTAACCAGCTATTCCTTAGCACATTTGGAGTAAAAAATGTTATGTGCACTTTGCTGTCCGGTAACGTTTTTTTTTAATAAAAAATTAATTAAACATATTTTCACCACATGTCACCACTGTTTTATCCTTTGTCAAAATTTGAAAGCAACATCGCAACTCTCGCGTGTTGCTGCGAACGAAGCCCGTATTACATAATCCAGTACCAGAAAAGAAATATTTTATTTAACAATAATGATTATTCACATTTTTCGTATGCGAATCACTGATTGTCTTCTTGTATTGTACACATCAGTTTTATTTTTGTATCTAAATTGTTTCACCTCTGGAATGCTTTGGTTTCACCTCTTACGCGTTTCACGTATTAAATAGTCTAATTTTGAAACTAAGAAACTAATTAGTAGATTTCCTGAATTTATAATCGAAGTCCAATAATTCTGAGCACTTTTAAAAACAATTTTCCTCACTTAGGTACTTATCAATAATAATAATTGGATTATTTGAACAGCGCCGTTGTTTTTTAAATCACCGTAAGTGCTCTGTCAAAATGTTACTTGCTAGGCTATCCTACAACGTATATTTTTTAATAAATTTAGTTATTTACAACTTCGCGGAATGTGATTTATGAATATTATTGCTTATGTTAAAAGCCTTCCAGAATTACCGGAATATAACGAGCAGCTTGACACACTTAAGTTTATTTCCACTAATTTGAAGGTACAAAGAATGTATAGTTTTAAAAACAATCCCGATGAATCAAAAAACGGTTCATATAAAACTGCTGCGCAACACACTGAGACAAAGGAAAGCACTCACACAAACGTCATGACTGCATTGGATTGACCACCTGCAAATGAATGCTGCCAGATTGCTAATTTATTTAAACAATAATTATTAAATTTTATTTAAAATATCGCAATTTTTTTAAAAAATCGACAATAAATTACAACTATAATTTTAAAAAAATATTCTTAACCCCACGCTTTTTCGTAATTGATTAATTAATTCAGAATTTAAACGTTGCTTGAAATGACTAGCCGTATTTGGTGACCAGATCTGAATATCCAGGTTCAGAATTTAAACGTTGCTTGAAATGACTAGCCGTATTTGGTGACCAGATCTGAATATCCAGGTTTAGAATTTAAACGTTGCTTGAAATGACTAGCCGTATTTGGTGACCAGATCTGAATATCCAGGTTCAGAATTTAAACGTTGCTTGAAATGACTAGCCGTATTTGGTGACCAGATCTGAATATCCAGGTTTAGAATTTAAACGTTGCTTGAAATGACTAGCCGTATTTGGTGACCAGATCTGAATATCCAGGTTCAGAATTTAAACGTTGCTTGAAATGACTAGCCGTATTTGGTGACCAGATCTGAATATCCAGGTTTAGAATTTAAACGTTACTTGAAATGACTAGCCGTATTTGGTGACCAGATCTGAATATCCAGGTTCAGAATTTAAACGTTGCTTGAAATGACTAGCCGTATTTGGTGACCAGATCTGAATATCCAGGTTTAGAATTTAAACGTTGCTTGAAATGACTAGCCGTATTTGGTGACCAGATCTGAATATCCAGGTACTTCCTCACCTTCCACTCCTTCCCTTAGCCATAAAACTTACCCCAATTCAACATAAAAATTGTTTAAATTATCGGATGTAATGAAATGCATAATAATTAGACCCCAAAATACTTAATTATTCAGGGAAATAAACCCCTGAGTCATCAGTTGGAAATACCAACGACATTAAGTGAAATTAACAATGCAATAATCCTATTATTGCATTGTTTAAAATTTCACTTAATTATTAGCATTAGCAAATAATATTGGGATTAGCAAATAATAATTTACGACAATTTACTCGGAAATCAATAAAGCCAGAATAATAAAAAAAGAAAGTTATCACTTACGTCGTCTGTAAGTGGCTTTACCAAAGTTTGATAATGCCGTCAGAAGGTGAAACAGCTGTCACGCGTAATAATAATTACAACTAGCAGAACTTGTTTATAAACACACTGTTTTTATAAATTTTTTAATAAGACTGTTAAAATAAAAAAAATCTCTAAATTGAAATGGAGTTCTACAAACTAAACTTAAAATCAAATAAATTTATTGCGAAGGTTCAAAGTACTGTACTGTAATATTATATTAAATAATTTTTACGTGTTTAATTATTGTTTAAAGTCAGATTAAAGCGATTAAAAAACCCACCTGGCAATTCTTATTCGAGTTTCGTTGTTTTTACGTATTGGCGCGCTTACAAGCATCAGTCGTCTCATTTTTAACCATTAATATTTAGTGTGTAGGAAAGAGAGAAGACGCTTTTCGACACACTTGTCGAAAAACTTGTTGAATGCCGACGGGCATACTCTTCTACAGATTTTATTAAATATTGATATGTAGGTAATATTGATGTGTAAATGAATGACATTGTGAGAATTTTACCAATAAATAATAAATGAAAATGCGGACATGTAGTTTATGTTAATTTTTTTATTGGAGCATTTGTTCGAAGTGACTACCATTATTTTCGATGCAAGCGTGTAGTCTTGTTATATTTTGATTATTTAAGTTTGCAGGATTTGCTTTAATTTCTGCAGCGGCTTCCATCACTCGTTCGAGCAGTTGCTCTCTTGAGGCTATTGGCTTAGCATACACTTTTTCCTTGAGAGCCCCCCACAGGTAGTAATCCAGGGGGGTCAGGTCGGGTGATCTTGGTGGCCAAGCAATGGCCGGACTTCCACGGCCTATCCAACGACCAGGAAACTCGACATCCAAGTAGTTCCGCACGGCAATCGAATAGTGTGGTGGGGCTCCATCGTGCTGGAACCACATTCTCCGTAGTAATTCGAGGTTCACATCTTCCAGAATCTCGCCCAGTTGCACTTGTAAGAACTCCAAATACATCGGTCCATTTAGTCTGGGAGGCAACTCGATTGGACCGAGTATTTGATTTCCCAGGATTCCTGCCCACATGTTGATGGAAAATCTGTCCTGGCTCGACGACTCCCGAACAAGCTTGGGGTTTTGTTCAGCCCAATGGTGCAAGTTGTGCACATTTAGCACTCCTGTTTTAGTGAACTGTGCTTCGTCGGTAAACAATATGTTTTTCATGAAGTCTGCATCTCTTATGACATTATGCAGCATTCTTCTGCAGTACACGACTCTGGAAAAGTGGTCATTCTCCATGAGGCCTTGGCAGCGCCTATAGTGAAAAGGTTTGAGCCCGTGCTTCTTCAGAACTCTCCATACCGCCATGTGTTCCCTGTGTCCTATCATCAGAGCGACCCGACGCACGGACAGCGTGGGGTCTTCGGTAATTAAGTTCAGGATTCTCTCCTCAACTGCCACAGGAACGATGTTGTGTCCTCCGCCGGCGCCTTCAATCCGTCCGATGCCACAGTCACGCAATTGTTGATAAATCTGAAACAAAACAACAAATAACAACTGCTTTTATTATTCAGCTCAGTAATAATGTCAAATAAACAATCGCGGGCTTTTTCACTCATTTTATTTTTAAAGAACACTTATTTTAGGCACATATCAGAAAACTTACGTTTTCTCTTCATTTATTTCATTTTTTTATAGTAAAATGTATAACAAAGTGTTTTAAATTATAATTTTCTTAACTAGGTACGGTTGATATCTTGGATTCACAGGGGTGAAATTGAATTCAAGTAATTTAAATAATCCCATGGTGAGAAAGGGAGTGAATTCAATTGCAGTGAATGATGCATTTATTAGAGATTAAAATTAATTAACTTTTTAAAACGCCGTTTAGTGACCACTGAACACAAATCACCTAAAGTACAATTTACATTTTTAAAGTTGGTGGCCCCTTGTTATGTTTTTAATGTTCCCAGTTTAAATTTCAAAAGCGCTTTTTGGCATTATCAATGAATGTAAATAGTTTCAATAAACAATTGATAGGGTACAAACCTGGACAAAGGTAGCATGGTGTGGGACGCGTCTTCCAGGAAACCTCATGCGATACTCCCTTACGGCTGCTCGTGAATTTCCATTGCAAAATCCATAAACAAAAACAATATCTGCTTGCTCGGCAGGTGGATAATTGAGGGGCATATTTCAACAGTAAAAACTTAGATAACAAAACAAAAACGAAACTAGAAACTTGATGACATGCGAACTCCCAAAACAGCACTGACCACTGATACGAGACGGGGTGGCGGGAACCACACGGGACTTGAGACAGAATATGTGTGAAAGAGATGACAGTAGCGCGGCGTTGCCAATTATTTTACCCCTATACTGTGGGCAGTAGCGGAGTGTGGAAATTTTATTTATTTTTTGTTTTTAAAAGAAAAAAAATGTTACCGGACAGCAAAGTGTACATAACATTTTTTACTCCAAATGTGCTAAGGAATAGCTGGTTAAAGTTTGTCGGGTTAGTGCCGATACACCCTGTATATAACAATATAATCTATAAAGAGTAGATAAGTATATGTAATTTTCCTTTAAAAATATAAGCATTCAAAACCATAAGCGCGCGACGTCAGATGTAGTAATGAACACTGGTAGCCCACTACTAGAGAGCTTTGAATCCAAACAGTTATTGCCAGCTTATCCGACTCCTTGGAGGTCGCGCTAAAAAATTACCGACTATCGGAATCGTATTCTGAAAGTGCTAGCAAATATCGCTAACTGACCACAGATGACGCATTTCGTCAATATCGTATTTACCGATCGTCCGTGCTTGACCTCAAGTAACCCATAAACAGTTGATTAAAAAAGGAATGTTACCTTAAGAGGAACGACTGCGCCTTTTTCACACGAAAATTAATTTTGCAAATATTTGTTTGGGTTGTATGAAAAAAATGTAACCTGTAGAACATCAATAAAAACTTCTTTGTCTTTAATAGAAACCAAACATTCCATAGTTCCACGTGCTTAAGATGATAGTTCTATTTTATCGTTTTTAGCAACTCATAAACAATATTTTCGTAGAAAGCAATCACTTTGTGGTTTAACATTTTAATGAAATAAAACAATATTTTTTGTTTAAAACCACGAATTTTTATTAATTTTAAGACCGACCGGTTTCGCTTCACTCGAGCATCGTCAGGGTACAAAATTAAGTTTAATTGACTGACGATGCTCGAGTGAAGCGAAACCGGTCGGTCTTAAAATTAATAAAAATTCGTGGTTTTAAACAAAAAATATTGTTTTATTTCATAAACAATAGATTGTATGACGTCAATCTCTCCAGAAAAGAATAAAAAGTATTGCAAAATACTTGTCTATTATTTGAACAGTTTTGTGATTATTCCACTTCCCAGTTCGTACTCAAATTGTCATTTCATTTGTTCATTGCCTAAAAGTCTTACCTTAGAAGAAAGAAGAATTGAAAACAGAAAACCAATCGTTGTCATTTGTTTTACTGTTCGGATTTTTGTCGCTGTCGAAAGTGCTTGTTATTTTCTTAGTGCATGTATAATTCCTTAGTTCATTATCGTCGTTTGATGAATTATTTTGAAAGATAGTTCGTGTTGTGAACATCTCTAATAATAATGGTACTTATAATGGTCGATGTCTTAAGTGGCCCACGGAATTTTTCAGAAACCAGCAGAACTCCAAAAGAAATAACCATCATAGACAAGTAAAGGCTTCCTTTCCTCTCTCCTAATTTTTCTTTTGATAATAAACACGATCGCTTGATCTTTTCTTTCTCGTTAAAGTACAGTCCATTTCAAATACCAATCGGGTACAGAGCAATACAAATAATACGAAACCTAATTTTTTAATGTTATCAGGTTTATGACTCTAGACAATAAATACTAAATTCTCTCAGTTTTCATTAATGTTATTTTATTAATCTCTGCTGTTCAATCATTCATTGTTGAATCATAATCATTTTCGACGGAGTTGCTAAATAAACATTCCCTCAACAAGATTCCACGAGAAAATTCACATGAAAATTATTACGAAATTTTCGACAAGAATACCTCTTAATTAAAAACCAACAAATCAGAAATTGATGGAAACCTGTTTATTTAGGAATCAAATATCTCTGTGAAAATAATAAATTATTTTGTGTACAAAAAATAATGTCTTATGTATAAAAAAACTCGGACAATTATTCCTCCTTTTCAATAAGAAATGTAAATAAAATATTGTTTGTTCGGAACGAATAAAATTATTCATGAGATCTATTGGATTTTTCAGGTAGGTAATGTAAATAATAGTCCTTATTGATGTTGTGTACATCATAATATATAAAAATATGTATTTATAATATGCCGCATAAATTGATATTGAGAACGAAACGTTGTTTTTGGATTATAGTAAAAAAATAATTGAAAACGCACTTACATAGAAAACATCTTTGGTATAGAATAACCAGAAGGAAAGGCCATCATAGTTAGTTATAAATAAAAATCACTTCGTTTTAACCACTTTTACTAATTATATACATTCGACATACTATGAGCAATGCTCACAAAGCAATGAGGGAGCATTGCTCATGAGGGTTGCATTGCTCACGAGGGAGCATTGCTCGTGAGCATTGCTCGTGAGGGAGTATTGCTCGTTAGCATTACTCGTGAGGGAGCATTGCTCATGAGGGTTGCATTGCTCACGAGGGAGCATTGCTCGTGAGCATTGCTCGTGAGGGTTGCATTGCTCACGAGGGAGCATTGCTCGTGAGCATTGCTCATGAGGGAGTATTGCTCGTGAGCATTATCATGAGGGAGCATTGCTCATGAGGGAGCATTGCTCATGAGGGTTGCATTGCTCACGAGGGAGCATTGCTCGTGAGCATTGCTCGTGAGGGAGCATTGCTCATGAGGGTTGCATTGCTCACGAGGGAGCATTGCTCGTGAGCATTGCTCATGAGGGAGTATTGCTCGTGAGCATTGCTCATGAGTGAGTGGCTCATGAGGGAACATTGCTCGTGAGCAATGCTCTTGAGGGTTAAATTAAAACTCAACTTCTGGCTTAAATCATGAAGAATCATCTTCCAGAGTGGAAGATACTACCAGTATCGCCCTGGTGTAAGACCACCATTCAGAATTGAAACGTTGCTTGAAATGGCTTTAGCTGTGTTTAGTGACTAGATCTGAATAGCCAGGTACTTCCCCACCTTCCTCTTTCCCTTCCCCACTTACCTTCAGCCTCACAACATCCCCCAATTGGGGATGCCATAGTCTTACTGGCTCCAGACGGGAGCAGTTGGGACTCTTGTGAGGTATTCACCATAAAAAAAAAAAAATGAAGAGTCGATTTTTTTTAATGGCCTCTATTTTATAATTAGTAACACAAATAAAGTAGCACGTTTGCTAGTAGATATTTGCTTTATCTATTAATCCAAATTAAAGTTTTGTAATTACCTTTAGCTAAATATTTTTGTTCTTTAATTTTTGGACTGAAGCAAAATCCTAAAAATTCGCACTCAGACCATCGAAAGAGTGCGAGATTAGGAAGCCTGGAACAAAAATACTTCATCTCATACATAATCGAACAAAAAATATAGCACACCTTATGAAAAGGATCGTCATTGAAAGAATATATTATGTGTACGAATGAAATAGCTAAATGGACGGCTCACTAAAATATGCCTACTGGAACCAGTTCTCAGTTGTCTCAGTAACGGATCTTCTTCAATTAATCTAAGGCCTGGATGGAGAGATCTTATCAAAGATTTAGTCAGAATTGAAGAAGAAGATAATATTAATAAATCTAAACGAAATATGAAACAGAACAAGACACAGAAACATAAAAAAGGTAACGATCTCAATCTGGGATCGAACCAAGAATCTCTGTATTACCGGGACAGTTCCTCTAACCACTCGGCCATTGCGAGGACTGGGGAAATAATGATAACGATGCTGAAACAACTTGTCGTATACATTTCTGAGTAGTCGTATGTTGTTTGTAATTCAACTGCATGTCGATTCAATACAGTTCCAGAAAATATTAATTTGTTTTGCATTGAGAGAGGTTTGACATGTCAACAGTAAATATGGTTCGACGTATTATTACGTGGTATTGTGATTTACAAATAAAATTTTCGTGAAACTGAATATTGTGGTACTGCTTTCAATCTACTGATGTTGAATTATTAATATTACAGCGTATGTTGGAGATCGTTAGTTCATTGTATATGAGATTCCTGAAAGCACAGATAGTAATTTAAAAGATGAAACTTTTTTTTGTACATTAACTCCACACATGTCCTGAGGAAAATAATTTTTCTTATGTCAACTTTGGGGATGCTGTGTAAAGGGTCTTCTTGAGGGGAGGAAGGAGTGTCATGAGTCTTGAAGAGTTTTTTTCGGAGGAAGGAAGGAGAGCCCGGCAAATCGTTCCACAGGCGAGCTGTTGAATTAAAGAACGAGTCGTAGAACCAACCCGTTCTCATGTGACAAAATTAGAAAGAGTAAATATTGATGTATTTTTAAATGTAAGTATGTTAGTTGTAAGTTTCAATAGACAGTAGTTATATGCCTTGGTAGTAAGTCACTAAGTTTCTCTTGTTACGAATGGATACACGCATTCATAAAACATTAAAAAACAATACGAAACCAAGGTCATGATCAGGAAAGTGTTATTTAAAAAATAACATATAATATTTAAATAAAATACTTTGTTTAATAACCACGGGTTTTTATTAATTTTCACACATCTACCGATTTCGCTTCAGGCAAGCTTCAAGAAGGATGGTTACTAAATAAAGAGTTACCCGTGGTTATTGTTTAACTTATAACAAAGTATTTTATTTTAATATAGAATGTCTAATAACAAAGTAATTGTTTCCTACGAAAAAATAAAAGTAAAACTATTATAAAAATATTGGAGTATTATTTTTAAAAATGCGTGAATTTCAAGATGCTGAACCACCCTTTCTAAAATCCGGAATAAATGTTACAAAAAACAAAAAGTTTTTAGGAAAAAGTAAAGAAAACGTTTCAAGTTTGTGTAATGTTACATTTGTAATAGATTTACATTTTTTTTTCATCTTTATATTGTTTTTTCTATGTTGTCTAACACAACCAATTGGGCGCAATAAATGTTTGTTAATAACAAACGTGCTTTAAAACATACTGTTCATGTTTATTTGTATAATTCTATTACAAACTTACTTTAACTACGTTACTATATTGTCATAATACACTTATCAAACTCAGTTGTACAACTTTAGATATTCATACTTCATTGTGCACCTTTTATAGCTGTAATAATTTAACTATATTATATAAAACAACCGATCCGGCGTAATAAACGTTTGCTAAATGCAAACGTGTTTAAATTGTTCTTGTTTATTTGTGGAAATATCGAACAAGTTACTATACGTTACTTTGCAACTACTTTCATAGTGCACGAAGTGAAAGCATGCCAATTTCAAAATAAAATATTATTCTAACTTGACAACACATGTTCTTTTACTATTACATATATATCAGTATGTCAATACTAATATCAAAATTTTTATGAACACGTGTTCCGCCGTACTCATAAAACATTCGCTTTTAACTGATAATTTGTTAGGAAGTCTGTCAATTCATTCGTTAAAAGTCTTCAGTCGCGTTTTTAACAGAAAAACGAATAATTTAACCAAATTTTTATAAAATTAACAGTATTTTATATCAGTAGGTTTCCTCCGTGTACCTGAAGTACCTACTTATTTTTAACTCTTGTTATTGTATTCAATTATTGAACTCCTTTGTACAACAGAACTCCATATTACAACATGTATTGTACCTGCTTGTATTGTTCGTACTCAGTTTATTATTTTATGTACTATACACTTATTATTATTCTCCCCAACAACCTATCTATAACATAGTATAACATTTTGTGCCGGTATCTGGCTGTCCCCGCTCGCCGCGCCCGTGCTCCGGGCTCCCTTCTTGTCATCGGCTCGCATTTTTTGAAGAAAGTAGACGTGTTCGCCCTGCCCGTTTAAATCTTTTTATCAGTATTCAAATGTGTACCTCCATACGGACGTAGGAGATTGGCCGGGTTCCCACTATGCCGGACCGGCAGATCTGCCGGAAACCGGACACCGGACAAGAGTGTTCACATTACACCGGAGCCGGAGAGATAATGGGAGGACATCGCTTCAGGATTCGAAAGAAAAGCCAACTTTCCTCACTGTGTTGGAGCAGTAGATGGCAAACATATTAGAATTTTTAAACCAGCCGAGAGTGGTTCTATGTTCTTTAATTACAAGGAATATTATTCTTTTGTATTAATGGAAGTTGTTGATTCAGAGTACCGATTTATTTTTATTAGTGTGGGCTCATATGGCAAGGAATGCGATTCTACTATATTAAAGGATAGTAAATTTAGGCAAAAGATCAATGATGGTACTTTAGATGGTACTTCAAAAGCCTAGACCGCTTTATGAAAACTTGCACGAGGAATTACCTTTTAAACTAATAATAATAATAATATTTGGCTGATTTATATAGCGCCATTTTCGTGAGAAATCACCTCAAGGGCGCTGTACAAATATATTTCTTAAATAGTTAATACTAGAACTGCTGACTTATCTCTAAGACTTATATCTAGTGACTTAAGACTAAGGCCTATAACGACATATATATGAGTATTTACATATTTAGCAACTTACAACTAAAATTAATATTAACAATCTAATCTTACTAACGCCAGAAGAAGAAGAAAGTTCTATTATATTAGGGTGATTTTTATTGTTAGCTGGATATATATGTTAAATGAATGAAATTAATGAATAAAATCAATCGTCAATCTTAAACGCATTTAGGTGATTCATCTGCCAACAATCAAACCGATTGACTTGTTATGTTCCCGCTGATATTGTCCATTGTCCATTGGTAGGCAAGTCAATAGAAAATGTACAGCCACTAGCCCTTCCGGCAGTATTACCGGCCCGGCAGATCTGCCGGTCCGGCATAGTGGGAACCAGGCCATTAGGTGTTGAAGCAAAGCCTTCATCGCCAACTAGTGTAAACGGTAATTCCTCGTGCAAGTTTTCATGGAGCGGTCTAGGCTTTGGTACATTTAAAGTGCCATTATTGATCTTTTGCCAAAATTTACTATCCTTTAATATAGTAGAATCGCATTCCTTGCCATATGAGCCCACACTAATAAAAATAAATCGGTACTCTGAATCAACAACTTCCATTAATACAAAAGAATAATATTCCTTGTAATTAAAGAACATAGAACCACTCTCGGCTGGTTTAAAAATTCTAATATGTTTGGCATCTACTGCTCCAACACAGTGAGGAAAGTTGGCTTTTTTTTTAATCCTGAAGCGATGTCCTCCCATTATCTCTCCGGCTCCGGTGTAATGTGAACACTCTTGTCCGGTGTCCGGTTTCCGGCAGATCTGCCGGTCCGGCGTAGTGGGAACCCGGCCTAAAAAGATTACAATGCATTAATACATAAATATTATTTATAGATCACAAAACACTTCTTTCAAACCCAAAAACAGTTATTAGTGTTAATTTTAATGGTTAATTTTTTTTTTAGTTTTTCGTTTTGAATTCCAGTCTTTCAGGGCCCTTATTAAATTATCTATGACGTCACCGGTGACGGCCCATCACGGGCGGCGGGCAGCAGAAACAGAGCGGGGAAACAGAAGACGAATGGGAACCTGTCACCGCGGTCGGCCCAAGGGAAATACTGTGCGGGTTTAAAGCGAAAAAAACTAAAAATACACACATTTTACGGCGCATTTTCACGCTCTCCGACGCTTCTGTTGTGGCGTGAAACTTGGTCTACACACAATCAAATGTACGTTTATATAGCGCAACCGAACAACACGTTTCTCATTGTTTATTTTCTTAAGAAAAACTTCATGTTGAAAAACTGATGTAAAAGTTTTTAAATGATTACAAAACGTAGTTTTGTGTTGTTCTGTTTCTGCAGATTGTAGTTACCTATGAATAAAACACACCTTTTTATCGTAATTTCTCTCGTAATCTAACGGATTGATTCGCAAATAAGTTTAAATTATCACAGACCACTTTGTAAAGGTGCCGAGTGTTCTTTATACCTTTACTTAACTGCGGTAGTACCTTTTTTTTTATAGTGAATACCTCACAAGAGTCCCAACTGCTCCCGTCTGGAGCCAGTGAGACTATGGCATCCCCAATAGGCTGAAGGTAAGTGGGGAAGGGAAAGAGGAAGGTGGGGAAGTACCTGGCTATTCAGATCTAGTCACTAAACACGGCTAAAGCCTTTTGGAACAACGTTTCAATTCTGAATGGTGGTCTTACACCAGGGCGATACTGGTAGTATCTTCCACTCTGGAACGTGCCGCAAATATACTATATATTATTTCAATTAATTTATTGTGAAATAACACAAATTAATCAAATAAAATTTATTTGCGCACGCCGGGTTCGAACCCGCGACCTTCGGAATGGCAGTCCAATGCGTTACCATAGGACTATGCCGACCGTCAAAAGTCGGACCTAGTCGGCCTACTCGTTTAAATTAATTTAATACTTCGTTTATACCGTGATTACACTTTGTTTATACTTCGTTTATACATTGTTTTAACTTAGTTTTTATTTTGGTCATACTCTGTATGTATCATGTTCATATTCTATTTAAACAATGTTTATACTTCATTTATACTTTATACTATGTTTAGTTTGACATTCGCGGCATGTTCCAGAGTGGAAGATTCGCTCTATATCGCCCAGATGTAAGACCACCATTCATAAATGAGATGTTGTTTGATATGGCTTTAACCAAGTATTGTTAACCAGATCTGTACATCCTCACTTTCATTTCCCCCATTTCCTGCTGCCTCACAAAGTACCCCAATTGGGGATGCTATAGTCTCACTGGCCTCAGATGATCGGGAGCAGTTGGAACTGTTGTGCAGTATTCACATATTCAGTTTCTGCGCAAGGTTATAATATAAAAGACTACTAACTCTTTAGTAGCACAAGCTTCTTGTTTCAATCACATTCAATCATACAAACTCTCTGACTTGACTTCACCTGACAAAGGACGTGTTGTTTCAGAGAATTTGAACAATTCTTAAAATTTCAAAGTTAATTTTCATGTTCTGTGAAAGTTTTTTTCAAGTTCTGTTATGATTTCAGTTCTGTCAAGTAACTGACCTATAACGATATAATGACAGAACTTGAAAAGGACATTCACAGAACTTGCAAAAGAACGTAAAAGTTTTACGAATTGTTCAAATTCTATTATTTGATTCACTTGATAACGATGCGATGATGCTTTGACAAATCATTTTTAGTTTCAAATAATTATACACGGATATTACGATTCATTATTACAATTAATGCATCTCTTATCGTTAAAACATAGAAGAATACTTAATGATCTAATTTTTTTATTTAAAATAATCAATCACTGGTTTGACTCCCCTGAATTAACTTCGTTGATAAACTACCATGTTCCCTGTAGACAAACTAGACTCAAGTCACCTTATTATTGCAACAATACTGGAACTAACGCAGAACAAAATTCAATAATACATCGCTTGCACAGATTAGGCAATGAATATTCCAACATCGATCACGCTGATTGTCTATTATCATATAAAAGATGCATAAAACAAAAATTGTCGAATAATACCATACCATCATAATGTTTATGTACTTCAGATTAAAAACTACTAGTACTCGATAGGTAGAAGCTGATATCAGTGCATTATATATTATCATAGTCATCATAGGTACTATGTAAAACTTTATCGGACTGTCAAGCAGTGTCGCACATTATTATTATACACGCGATTCTCCCATTTATTACTTTTGTTTCCTTTTCATATTATAATAGTATATATTTTATTCTTTTCATTTTCTAATAGTTTATACCTCTCTAAATTTTTTTATTTTATTTTTTACAAACTCTTATTGCCTTTCAGACATTTTATAAGCACTTCATTCTTGCTTATACTACTTTATTGTAGATTATTACATATAATGTCTTACTTTGACTTAATACTATACTACAGATTGCTACTTATATTTTATTTATGTCTCTTTTTTTCATACTTTTAACCTTACTACTATTTACTGATTATACCGTTATACTTACATTTATATTGTTGCATTCCTTATGTTGCTGTACTATTCTCTGTAATTTAGTATGTGAATGGCACATGTTGTGCCGTATATGTGAAAATAAATAAATAAAGCTTACTTTTGTAAAATGTTTCTTATTTATTAAAAATCTCTTAAAATTATTCGCAATCCTTTTTAAAAGGGACTGTAGGCCCTTCACGAATGAATTGATATGTTTCATGTTAAACTTTTAGTAAATAAGAATGTATTAAAGCGATGTTGGAATAAGTGTTCATATACTCGTTATATTTTCGCATTTCTTCAATATTAACTCAAAGGATATTATTTATTACATTAATTTAATTTGTTCACTAATAAAACTTATTTGAAAACAAAACTGTTCCAACTCAAATGAAGCCAGCGAAACAACCATTAGAAAATAAAGTAACGATCGAAAAATAATAAATTTAAAACACATATTTAATATATCACGAATAATATGATAATAATATCACGAACGAAAACTTTAAAATCATCTTACCTTCGTACTTCTCCACCTTCATCCTCCCATTCCCTTCCTCTTTCCGCTACCTTTAGCCTCACAAAATACCACAGGATGCCATAGTCTCACTTGCTCCAGATGGTTGGCAGCTGTTGAAACTCTTGTGGGGTATTCACATAAAAAAAATGTTTATACCATGTGCATAGTTTATACTATATTTATACTTTGTTTATACCTTGTTTATACTAGGTTTATATATTGTTTATAATTTATTAAGAATGCTTTGTTGAATGTAATGATCGACAAATAATAAATTTAAAACACATATTTATTATCAGAAACGAAGAAAACTTGGAAAAATTCTTACTTTCGTACTTCTCCACCTTCATCTTCCCATCTCCTTCCTCTTTCCGCTACCTTCAGCCTCTCAACATACCACAGTTATGGATGCCATAGTCTCACTTGCTCCAGATAGTTGGCAGCGACATTCACATAAAAAAATACCATGTTAATACTTTATACTTTGTTTATAATTTGTGTATACTTTGTTCATTTTTGTTTATATTTTGTTTATACTTTGTTTATACTTAGTTTAAACTTTGTTTAAACTTTGTTTAAACTTTGTTTATACTTTGTTTATACTTTGTTTACACTTTATTAAGAATGATTTGTTTTTTCATCATTTATCCTGTTTGTTGGGTAGTATTAACTGGTTTCTCTCCGAGAGACTTGTGTAATGAACACTAGAAGAATGCAAAATGATAATGTACAAGTACGTTTTTGAAGTGCACATTTTCACTATTCTCGACCCTTCTGTTGTGGATTCTAGTTTGGGTCCCTCGTTTGTCGAGTAAAGCTGTAAAACACGTCCAAGTGTTTCTTCGCAAGTGCTTTTCACGCAAAGATAGAAGTCTAAGGATGGGGCATTCAACTTTTTTGGGCTTCCTGTGAATAGTTTTTAGAGGTTTTTATTCGCATCCCGGATAACTTCTCGAGATTATTTCTTTGAATGGGTTGGTATTTTGAGAAGAAAACAAACCTTACAAAATGTTTTTTTAATTAATGTGATAAAAAAAAATATTTTTATATTCTTCATCCGCTAACAGATAAATTTCACAAATTTAAATTATAACACTAACGCACAAATATAACGATAAACCACAATATATAAAATATAAGAATAACAATAATTGAATACAATACAAAAACATAAAATACACAGACAGATAGAATGATATACGTGTTATAATTTGTAGGCTTTTAAGACAGTTAAAATACATTTAAATTAAAATAAAAACTATAGCAGACTTAAGATCATGCGACGACCAGTGTTTTTTGATATAGTGTCCTCTGCGTCTTTATAAGCATAAACTTTTTAATATAAGTGTGTTTGTTGGAAGTGACTTGCCAGGTAAGTATGTTTTGGTATCTTTTTTAAATAACAAATGTAGATCCTAGGAAATAAATTGTACAGCGCCCTTGAGGTGATTCTTCACAAAAACGGCGCTCTACAAATTATCCAATTATTATTATTATTATTATTATTATTATTATCACTAAGAGCAGGTGAATTGGTTGATTCAGTAGCAAAATCTTGTGTTATCTCGACTATTTGCCATTTCACCTGTCTGTAAATTTGTTTGTTAGTTTCCGGTTCCTGTATAAGTTGAATATTGGATACTTCATTTTTATCCCGCCAGGGATCGCATGATCGTGGTTCAAACTACAAACTGTCGAATCGGAATAATCAATATTATGGTATCTACCGTCTTGAAGAAAGTTTGTGAAATGTATTATTATTGAGATTACTAGATTTCTAAGAACCTTGGGTGACTGTATAATTTCTTAATTGAAATTAAATAAAAATATAGAGTGTAAGTTATATTTGTGGTTTGTAATTATGTAGGTAGGTATTAAAGTACATAATTATACATCTTAAGTTCATCCGCACACGGGGCAACTGAAACTGGTTGGCAATCGAGCTTCTCTCACGGCGCAACTCAAGTTTACGATTTCACAAACTATGTAAGCTCGTTTAACCATGGAATGAAAGAGAAAATTGCAGCTCTCATCTGTCAGTATCATATTACGTTAAAAAATGTCCGCAGAATCAAGTGATAATAAAGCCGCCATTTTTTTCTTGTCTTGCAAATTCGGGAAGCAAATAGTCATAAATATCGTAATCTGACACCTCTTGAGGCATGGAAAAATAGCAAATTTCTTGAAAACTAACATATCTATTGGCAACTGGCAATTGAAAACGTGCAGGCGGAGTTGCGAGTTACTGGTTGCGTCGCGTCGCCGTTGAAAACTGGTGTTTGTTAAGTTGCGCCGTGTGCAAACCACCATTGAAATACCCAGGATAACAACTTGAGTTGCCAACTCGTTTTTTTAAGCTGCCCCGTGAGCTGATGGACTAAGATTTCAGAGAAAAAAATGGTTTTAATTTATTTTACGAGTGCGCCCACATACGAAAGACTTTAGCCCCAGCTACAGTTGCGATGCAACATTTGCAGACATAACAATCTATTAAATTGTATGTACGCCATAATAACTCCATAAACACGCATTTATATCCATCCAAGTTAACTTTTTTAATCGAGCTTAACAAAACCGACTTCCGAAGGCATTAGTTCAATTGCCCCCAGAACAGACATTTCCGTGAAGGAAGAAAACATTACGAAAGTTGACTTTATAATTCGGCAACTTTCGTCGGGGTGTTAAAAGTTTAAATACAAGAAAACAGGGTGTGAAAATTGCCGCTCGTTTTGCAGAGTTCTGGGTTCATTATAAACGCGATGTCACAACATGAACAGGGAGTAATTGAGGGCGAGCGGCGAGCGTAAGTTATATACAGATAGGGCGGATTTAAGGTGTTAAGGGATGCAATAGGGGAACCCTACGGATTATGCCGTTAGGGGTTGCAAACAAAGGTACAGCATTGAATTACTTTGTGCCTTTACAAATTGTTCACTTGTTTTATTACAATACATTCAAAATAAATGTTTATAGTCAGGTGAAGAGTAAAGCGTTACATTTTAAGTGCATATTTATATATTTTTTACAAATATTTGATGTACATAATAGTTTAGTGCAACAGTAATAAAGAAATAAAAGTGTGCAATTAGTTAAAAAGAAATTCAATGCAGAATAATAGTATTATGCTTAGCTTAGTCATTAATATTATTGAGGTGTGTTACTATAGCCTTCTTGTAACTATATTGGTGCAGTTGAACACATCTACAATTTCTGCGAAATTATTGCCAACTGCATGTAATCTAGGAATAAGTGAGTATTTAAATGACTCTGGCTTGATATTTTAATTGCAATTACAAATAATATCGATAGAGTAATTCTAGTTGGTATGTTCATAGTCCTAATAAATCAGGGCTGTCTATAATTTCACTAACAATTTTAAAAATAGAAGTTAAGTCGGATACAAAATTCTATCTGAGAGTTTTAGTAATTTATGCATTGAAACGGAAGAAAGACGCCATTGATGTGGGTATACTACTATAAACGTATCATTGAAATATCATGGAAAAAATGTTATTTCATCAGATTGGTCAACATTTACAAAAATATTATTCATATAAAATGAAAACAAACTGCTTGGTCACATCACTAGGAGCGATGTTACGAAATAATGTATCTTCTAACTCAAGAGATGAGAGGAAATCTGATTATTGACATAAAACTAATCCCTTTTCTTCTTTTGATGCTGCTAAAAAAGATAATTATGTTTAAAAGTAACCACTATTGCCCTCCATATTGCAATTATTAAGATATAAGTTTGAAGCTTGACTGAACACATGTCGTCTGACTTATAATTGGTTTCATGGATTATATGATAAGGCAGTTTTTCTATTGGTAAGGTAGAACTAGTCAGTAGTTACATGTAAAAACAGGCTCATGTCAAAGCTCTTTGTTATTGTGCTAGTAAGATCAATTTTTAAAATAAATATAGGTTGCTTCCTTAACAATGACGTCTTGTGTTTTGTATGCGTAGCAAGGCAGCTCTATAACTATTGGGGGACCAAGCCGTCCTTTAACTGGGTAGAAATTAAAAAAGTGCAGAATAACCATCTTAATTGTTTCACGGTAAATTAATTCAGATGAAAATTTAAAAACCAGATTGAAGTGACCTGAAAACTAATAAGTGTGTTCACCTTTCGAAGGTTGGCTATTATGAGGGTAAAAGCTATGATAGATGATATGTAAGTGTTGGGATGTAACAGCTTCATAGACGCACGCACAGATGGCAGTGCATAGAGCTTGCGTGGAAGTCCGCAAGATGGAGCCAGTGGCCAGTAGTCGCCAGGGCCAGTGGGAAGGCTCTCAGAGAAACTTACGGTTTCAGATTCCAATTAGCCAGCTTCTAGTTAGGTCGACTATCGAGTCACCATTATATTACGCGGAGTAATAATAAATCCATAATTAATCTAAAAGAACCAATTATTTATAAACTCCTTCCAAGACGAGTTGGAGACCTGTTTGTACGAACACAACAGTAAGTCATTTAATAGAATGGCCCCAGCTTATTTATCAAACCTGTGCATTCCAGAAAATACTAATTAATGACAGTCAATCCTTAGAAGAACGAGGCCATCGGCTATCGGAAGGTTGAAGGAACATAAGCGCACAGCGGATACTTAGTTCGGTTAGCTTGCTTTCGGAGTGTCAGGTCTTAAAGCCTGGAATAAATAGTCACTTGATTTAAGAATAATTAAAGTCTCAACAGGATTCATAGCGAATCTTAAAACTCATCTCTTCAGAAAATCATATCCTTAAACGCTACAGTAAAAAACCTAATTTAAATAAATAAGCTAGCCGTCCAGTACCTTCCTAAAGTCACGTATGGAATATATTATCTCTGCTTGCCTTTACAAAAAATTCGAACCTTTTCACAACTTTTTTCAATTGAGACGTTGTAAATTACTAAATATACGGAAAAAATGAGTATCTATTGCCGATTTGTTAAAATCCGGTTAAAAATGAGATTTCAGGCCGGTTCTCGTTAAACTTTAATTCATTCCTAATACATCGGAACACTTGTTCATGCATGTGGATTTGTCCAGATAGTATACAATATTAGAATTTTTATGGACAAGTGTTCCGACATCGCGATACCACATTCGTGTTTTACTGAAAGTTTATTAGAAAACCTATCAATTCACTCGCTAAGGGCCTGCAATGTTTTTTTTATCCAGATTAAGAATAATTTAAATAGATTCTTAATAAATTAGCAATATTTTATGTCAGTAAGTTTTCTCCGTGTGAAATTGACTCTTATTGAGCTGTAAAAACAGTATTTTACAGCTCCACACAGGAGGCCCTGAGGAACATATTTTAATAACTATGTCATCTTTGGGGATGGTGTGTAGGGAGTCAGAGCAGGAAAAAGGTTTGATGGGTGGGTAGGAATCGGGGGCTCAGTGGTCCAGGCGTGACAGACGGATGAATCCATCTCTCCCACTGCATTGCAAGGCGATCGGGTCGAGAGAGTCCTACTGGAGAGGGAAAATGGTTTCCCTCAACCCTTCTCTACCGATCCAAGATATTTTAATCTGGCCCGCAACACTATAAGTAGGTAGACGCACCCACCGCCAACACCTAGAAAACCTCACCCATGAGCCCGGGCGTCACTGCTAAGTCACCAAAATCAGCGAACCACTTGGAAAAGGTGTTAATTATCCGATAACTGGTTCCCGGGGTAAGATTCCGGTACCCATACCAAAACAAAATTAAATAAAATAATTAGCTCCCAATGGGCAAGTGGTTAGAGGCGTTATTCCGGTAAAACAGAGATTCTGGGTTCAATTTCCAGTTGAGACCGATCTGTTTCAAATTTCATTTTGATTTATTAATGGATATTATCTTCTTCTTCAATAAGCAAAAATAATTATTGATAATTTCAGTTTTGGTAAAAGTATGTTTCTATGTGTGTCTCCGTCCAGTAGGTAAATAAAATTTGTACAGCGCCCTTGGGTTAATTTTTCACAAAAACGGCTCTATATAAATTATACAATTATTATCATTATCTTCCAGTGATGTAGGTTTCGAAGCTAAGCCTAACTGTATTCTGCCTAACCAACAGTTCAATGGTAATCAGATGTGTAATTCTGTTTTTATCACTCTTAGTGATATTGTAGTTGAATACGTATGGGCCGACTGGATAAGCGTTCTAAAGGGGATAAAATGAACAATTTCAATCAGTTAAGAGTTAACAATATTAATTTAAAAAATACAGTGTGTGGCAAGCCTACGCACGACGGAAGTGAAACTTTTATTATTCTTCTCTCTCTCTTTTCATTTCATTCTTTCTTTTTTCTGTCTATTGACATATTTATAAGTAGCATACGATAAAAAAAAAATTAAAAGTTATAAAAATATGGGATTCGAACCCGGGTCCTGCATAACGAGTGTCGAACGCTCTGCCTCTAGACCGCGAGGAGAGATATTTCGCGCGACGCGGCCTTATCGGCCTTGATTAGTAATTTTAATGATTCAAAATAAAAATAATTAATCAAAATACCGAGCGTCTCTACCGGCTCTATTTGTAAGCTATATTTCGACCAAAATATCATATAGGTACCGTAAATTAAGGTAAAGGTAAATTAGCAAATGTATGTAATTTTTTACTACATTATTACAAATCGTTGATAAAAAAATAATTAATCAAAATACAGAGCGACTCTACCGGCTTGATTTGTAAGCTATATTTCGACCAAAATATCATAAAGGTATCGTGAATTAAAGTAAAGGTAAATTAACAAATTTATGTAAATTTTTAGTACATTATTACAAATCGTTGATAAATAAAAATAATTCATCAAAATAACGAGCAATTCTACCGGCTCGATTTGTAAGCTATATTTCGACCAAAATATCATATCAGGTACCGTAAAGTAAATTAAGTTTAAATTAACAAATTTATCTAATTTTATACTACATTATTACAAATCGTTGATAACAAAATTAAAAGTTATAAAAATATGGGATTCGAACCCGGGTCCTGCATAGCGAGTGTCGAACGCTCTGCCTCTAGACCGCGGTTATTACGTATTCGACCAAAATATCATATAGTCAAAATATCTAAAAGTCGCAGCACGAGAGCATTTAATAACTTTAAAAAAAATTATTATTAAAAAAATCACAAAAAGAAAAAAAAAATAGTTAAAGCGGGGATCGAACCTCGGTTCTTCACGACGACAATCGGGCGCTCTGCCTCTAGACCGCGAAGCTGAGTTTGGAGAGTGACCTAAAGTAGGTATATAATATTGGCTAGGCTCCTATAGCGAAATGATCACGGTTTTTCATGACGGTCATGAGTTGGTTTTACTCCGGTCTTCGAAATTGCATAACGCACGTAAAGAAGTTTCACTTCAAAAGTATTGAAATGGTAATAGATTCGGTACAGTATCTTTCATGGTTAGGGAGAAGGAGAATGAAATGTTGCTTCGTTACACGTTGTGTACAGTGTATGTAACCATAGATGAGATGAATAAAGCATGTACATAGACATAGAAAGTCCGGATTGCACAGGGCGTGTTAATCTCCGCTAAGCGGTAACCATGTAATAAGGCAACTTCAAAGGACACGTTTATGGGATACTAGCTGACGTGTACTCGGCGTTGCTCAGGGTTGTGAATAATTTGGAGGAAGGTTTTGAAGTTGTGAATTCTACTGTGCATTTTTAAGGTCTAAATAAAATTATTGTAAATAATTTTAAAAAGTTTACAGGCGTTCTCGAATTCTTCTACCATTTACTTCCACGTCGTGCATTCTACTTACTCACTTTTTTTCGTTCATCACATAGTCTAATTATACTGCACATAATTATTTGATTCATTTGATCGTTCCTTATCTTCCTCGTGTGTCCCCGAATTTTCTACCATTCACTTCATGTATTCCTCTTCCCCATTTCCTCCCCCTGAGTGGGATGCCATAGTCTCACTGGCTTCAGATGATTGGTAGCAATTGACTGTTGTGCGGTTTCAGACAAAAAATAAAATATCTAGTGGATAATCAAACTTCATCAGCTTGTCTGTGGCCAAGGGTAATTCAATTTGGTAGGCGGTGTTGGTGTTATTAGTATAATGTTATCTATGGCCATTTCCTAATATATTGTCTGTGCTACACAAACCCTAGCTGTCACCACTTGTCAACAGATCGCCAGCTGGGCTGGTTTAATAAATAACATATCAAATACAAACGTGTTATAATATTCGTTCACCCACAATACAACATGGTGTCAAGTGTGTCTTAATAAATATATTCTGAGTGAAGTCAAGTCAAGTCACATCAAGAGTCAATAATTTGTATCCAAAACAAATTGTCAAAAGAAATAAAATGTCGAGTCATATTGTGCCGATGGCGATTGTTCCAAATATGGCGGGTGAGTGGAAGAAATTTAAGCAATCATTCCTTATTTATATGATGGCTAATAATTTTAATGAAGAAAAGGAAATTCAAAAAGTGGCCAGGCTTCTACACACGATTGGCCCGAAAGGGGTAGAAATTTTTAACTCATTTGGCCTCACAATTGAGAAAAGTACGCTCGACGGTATTTTACTCCTTTACGATAAACACTTCATACCCACAGTAAATGTGACAGTGGAACGATTTAAATTCTTCACGAGGAAGCAAGGCGACAGTGAAACAGTCGAAGATTTTATTGCTTCGCTACAAAATCTAAGTCAAACTTGTGATTTCGGCAATCTACAAACATCCTTAATAAAGGACATATTCATATGTAACCTAAATCGAAATCTTTACTACTTGAAAGAAAGACTTTTACAAGAAACGTCGTTAAACTTGGAAAAAGCGATTAATTTGTCAAGAGCGATTGTTGTATCGAGGGAAAACACAAGAAGTCTTGAGGGGAATATTATACAACAAGTTCTACGAAGCCCTTCTTCATCTTCACTATCAGCCAGAAGCCATTCCAGAAGTCAATCCGGAAGTCCGAGCAATCATTCCAGAAGTCCATCGGGAAGTCCGAGCAGTCTATCCAGAGGTCAATCCGGAAGTCAGGGCGGAGTCTGTACCAAATGTGGACAAATTCACCGCACAAACTGCCCGGCATCATTAGCTAAATGCTTTAATTGTCTCAAGATTGGGCATTATTCGAAATTTTGTTTTAATAGGAAATTGAAAGGTAGGAAAATTAATGTTAATACATTGTCACAAAGTAAAATACCCAACCACGACTATACAATTGATACATTAAATTGTAACAATATTAATTCAACATTGAATTCATGGCACATTAATTTAAGAATAAATAATGTTATAATTTCATGTCTTATAGATACCGGTGCCAATGTAAATGTTATGTCTTTTACAAATTTTAATAAACTTGGTTTGTCAGAAAAAATTATCACAGAAACAGCATTTAAAATAAATTCATTCGGTGGTACTAACATTCCTACAAAAGGAATTTGTAAGTTAAATTGTTTTTATAATAATGATAAAAATATGTCCATTCCCTTTGTCATCACTGAGTTGAAATCATGTCAAACTATATTAGGGCTAGCTACTTGCAATGCAATGGGAATAATAAAACGTGTGTATTCTAACACGAATAATTCTGAAAATATTCCCAACAATGATTTGTCAATGTATAATTCGAACTCGTTCGGGCAGAATTGTTAATAAACCTGATAGATATAATCCATCTGATTGTAATTAAATTTGGTAATTGTATTTCACTTACAGTTTATTACTATGTCATGAATTATGTTTATTTGAAAAGAAAAAATTATATTTGTAATGTTCATCTTGTCTTGACTTGTTTTTCTTTATTAGGAAAAGAGGGATGTTGGTGTTATTAGTATGATGTTATCTATGGCCATTTCCTAATATATTGTCTGTGCTACACAAACCCTAGCTGTCACCACTTGTCAACAGATCGCCAGCTGGGCTGGTTTAATAAATAACATATCAAATACAAACGTCTTATAATATTCGTTCACCACAATACAACAGGCGGGAATGGGTACCGCCGCCCTGGGAACCATTTATTGGATGACCAACACCTCTGCCACAGGTCACCCCAAGTGGTTCGCTACGTTTGGTGACTTAGCAGGGGTGCCCGGGTTCATGGGTTAAGGTTTGCCCAGGTCTTGGTGGCGGGTGCGTCGGCCCACCTTCTGCGTGGCGGGCCGGTTGGGAGATGCTGGTTGAGGGAGACCCTTTACAACCGGTTACCGCTGTCCGGGCCGCTCGATAGTACAGGGGCCCGACCCTCAGGCTCACGACTAAGGGTGGGCTGCCCCATCAGCGAGTGAAAAAACCCTGCCACTGCTGTTGTGCCGGTTCGTGACCGGAGGGGACCCAGCAGCAGCGTTTGGGGCGCATTGGATGCCCTCTCCAGCCGGACTCTCCCAGCCTATCGCCTAGCACCGCAGTGAGTGGGCTGGAACCAAACGCTCATCACTCCTGGACAGCCTGAATCCCATATTCCTACCCACCCCTCATACCTTTCCATTCCAGACCTTCCTTTCACTTCATACCCTTAAAAAAAAAAAAAAATTAAAATCATGAATATACATAAAAACAAACTTAACATCATTACAGTGGCGAGTAGCAGGCGTCCCCGGTGCGGGCCAAAACTGTTGGTAAATTTTGCCAACATTCGCGGCCTGCACACTAATTTAAATTCAGTTCATCACCATCTTTTGTCCCAACGTCCCAACCTTCTTTTCCTATCCGAAACTCAGATAGCCGAGCCGCCAGACTCCTCCTATCTGGACTGCCCGGGTTTTACCCTTGCAAGCAAGTTCCGATTCAAAGGAGGAGTCTGCCTCTATAGTCGAGCTGACGTCAACTGTGTACGACTATTGAGTCTGGAAAACTCCAGATTCGACGTAATGTGGGTGCGCGTCAATCTTGCCAGTACGGCAAGATTCTACGCATGTCTATACCGCTCCCCGAACCATAGCGAATCAGACACTTCCGAGCTCTTCAAAAATTTAAGAGATACTATTGATGATCTCTTGCCCCGCTACCCTTCGGCCGAGTTTATTGTTCTGGGGGACTTCAATGTTCATAACGAACCATGGTTGAAGTTCTCTGGCCCAACGGACTCGGCTGGCCGACAGGCGGAATCCTTTGCCATTTGCTACGGATTAGAGCAACTGGTTCAGGAGCCTACAAGGGTTCCTGATGTCCAGACTCACCGTTCCAATCTGTTAGACCTATTCTTAACTACTGTGCCACACGGTTATAAGATTGACGTCACAGCGCCTCTGGGATCATCTGACCACTGCCTAGTGACGACATCAATCCCCGTTAGCCTCAGACTAACCAATGAGAGGCTGAGGAGAAAAGTGTGGCACTATAGGTCTGCAGATTGGTTCGGTATGCGGGTCCATTTCAACGCTTCTCCGTGGTCAGCTGTTTGTTTTCGGACTTCGAACCCTTCAAGATATGCCCAGGAGATTGGTGAAGTCATCAAATCGGCGATGGATGGCTTCATACAATCGACTACTAAAGAAACTGGTGTGGGTTCAAAGCCGTGGTTCAGTCGACAATGCTCCAAAGCAGTTCGACGAAAAAACGCGGCTTACCGAGCCTACAACACATCTCGAACGCCCGAAAGCAGATCAGCATACAACAAATCGGCAAAGGAATGCAAGAGAATCATTAATAGGTCAAAATTCGAACACGACCTGCAGATCAGCAAAAAGCTGGCTGCCTGCCCGCATGGCAGCAGAGCATTCTGGTCCCTTGCGGGCTCAATAGGTCGGAATTTTTGCAAACCCAGTTTGCCACCTCTTACCAGACTTGACGGCTCACTAGCAAACACCGCCACCGAAAAGGCTAACTTATTAGGGAAAATGTTTGCGGAAAACTCGACCCTCGACGACGGAGGTGCTGTTCCGCCGTCGGTTCCTCACTGCGGCTTCTACATGAAAAAGCTGAGGATCCGGCATCGGGATGTACTCCACGTTATACGGGGGCTCGATGTTAACAAAGCTAGTGTACCTGATGGAATACCTGCCCTGGTATTGCAGAGGTGTGCTGCGGAAATAGTTCCAGTTTTGACAAAGCTCTTCAAAATGTCCCTGAAGTGTGGCACTGTGCCCTCTGGTTGGAAAAAAGCGGTCATTCACCCTATTCCCAAGAAAGGTGACCGCTCCAACTCGGCCAACTACCGCCCCATAGCGATCACATCAGTTCTGTCCAAAGTGATGGAACGTGTGATCAACGACAAACTGCTCACATACCTCGAGAAGAACAAAATTATCAACGACCGTCAATACGGATTCCAGCGGAACCGCTCGTGCGGTGATCTTCTCGCGTATGTGTCGCATGTTTGGGAGCGGTGCCTGGAACGTCACGGTGAGACCCAAACGGTCGCACTAGACATATCCAAGGCCTTTGACCGGGTCTGGCACCGAGGACTTGTCAAAAAATTGCCTTCTTACGGACTTCCCGCATCCCTGTGTACGTGGATTGCTGACTTTTTAAGGGATAGGTCGATTCAGGCAGTTGCTGACGGTTTCACCTCATCCTCACACTCTATAAATGCTGGCGTCCCACAGAGATCGGTTCTGTCTCCGACTTTGTTTTTGTTGCACATCAATGACCTTTTGACATGTGCACCGATTCATTGCTACGCGGATGACAGTACAGTTCATGATAGCTTTTTGTTTGACAAGCCTCCAAAGGGCACACAAACTCCAACGGCTCGGAGGGCTTTGAAGCAGAGAATGGACGGTTATCTCGAGAGTATTTCCTCCTGGGGTAAAAATAATCTCGTCGAATTTAATGTTTCAAAGACCCAATCCTGTCTGATTACGTCTAAAAGGAATCTAAATGATAATCTAGTCTCCTTCAACGGAAGCAATCTTCCGAATAGGCCTTCCATTGATATGCTTGGTGTAACTATAAGTGACCAGCTCAGGTATGGGGGCTCCATCGAAGCCAGAGTAAAGCTGGCCTCTCAGAAGCTGGGCGTACTGTACAGGGCCCGCAGATACTTTAATAGTACACAACTGCTGACCCTGTACAAATCGCAAGTGCGCCCTACTGTCGAATTTGGCAGCCATCTCTGGTCCGGAGCCCCTAAATACCTGAAAAAAACCCTTGACTTTGTGCAAAAACGGGCAGTCCGTTTGATAGATTCCCCAATCTTAACAAACGGACTGCAATCTTTAGAGCACAGGCGTCAGGTAGGTATGCTGTCCTTGTTCTATCGGTATTACAATGGAAGATGCTCTGAGGAACTAGCGTCATTGATCCCTTCGGCACCGGTGCGTAGTCGGGATACACGCCAAACGCGTGCCCAACATTTGTACACGGTTGACACTTGTCACATGAGAACGGGTCGCTTCTACGATTCGTTCTTAAGTTCAACAGCTCGGCTGTGAAACGAACTGCCGGCCTCTGTGTTTCCTCCCTCCTACAACTTGGGACTCTTCAAGACCCATGTTCACTCCTTCCTGTCCACAAAAAGACCCTCCACACAGCATCCCCAAAGATGACATAGGCCTTGAGGGAAATTATTTTCTTCAGGGCCTCCTGTGTGGAGTTAATATAAAAAAATAAAAAAAAGGAGTCGAGTGGACGTGTAAATGTGGTCATATATGAATATATGAAATTGTTTATTAACCAGAAAAAACATGGTTACATAGCGTACAAATTTTTTTTTTCGTTTGGTATAAACCTAAAAATAACGTGTTCCGAGGTGGTAGAAATTTAATTGTATTTTAATACCTTAAATTATAAGAAAATTATACAAAAATAAATTAAAAATACTATCATAAATGGAAAGAAATTGAAGAAATGGAATAGAAAATAAATTAAAGGATTAAAAAGAAATATAAAGAATGAGAAAAAATGGAAACACATGGAAGTATTTGAACGATTTCTCTTCTATGGATTTTGTGTTTGAGATTTGCGTAATTTTAATATACATTAAAATAGCCTTACTTAAAAAAATACTTCATAACCACTAAACGGCGTTTTTGTTGCACATTGTATAAAGACTGCAAAAGTTTAGATTCGAGTTGGTACTAATGAAAATTACTTTTAACTGGGCTCGGAAAGAACCGGTAATGTCGCTTTTCATCAGACTGACACGAAATTTCTCTTCATAAATGTAAAGTTATTTCAGACATTATTTTTAATTTATTGTCGTTGCGTTATTTTAATGAGATTTTTTTTAATAAGGTACATGTTATTTGTAAGTTTAGAAAAATATAAATGATTGAAATCAAAATTTATGTTGCGCTAAAAATGCATTCAAAATCTCATTTTTTGTCATTGTTATTCTCTGGAAATTAGTACTTATTTATAAATTATTATTGAATAGACGAAATAAAACGTGTGGTGACAGTTTTCTTGCAGATTCTCTAAATAAAAGGAATATGGTTTAAAAATTTCGTATTCTCTACATTTTTTGACATTTGGAATAATAATACGAGTTTTATTTTTTTTTCAATTTTTTTTTCACGTTTTAAATTAAAATGTTCCAGTTTACATTATGAAAATATATATCAAATACAAAAATATATTTAGTTTCATAAAATGGTATTTTTTTTACAACATCTTCAAAATAAAAAATGTATAGCACTTGTCAAATAATTTCAATTTTTTTTTAAGTTCGATCCAGATCAAGGTACCTAATGTCTTTATGTGTGTCATGTGTTTTTGTGTATAATTTTTAAATTGATATAAATTAACGAAATCATTATTCGATATTTTGTCCATTGTCTGCAACATCATTATATGTCTATAACCATTTTAAAAAGTGATTTGGTTAATTAATCTGAAACAGAATATACGCAGATAATTAAAATGCAATTAACGTCAGCAGTTGAAAATTACACTGGTGAGCCGCTCTTCCGTAACTGCGAAACGTAATAACGAAACGTACCGTAATAATGAAACGCAACAAAAGCATGCGTTTGTTATCTGACCACAGAGCGGGATTCTAGGTACCGTTTTGTTCGCGGACATTGCATTACGTCAGCCAGGTAGATTTATGATATCATAATATTAGTGCCGCAATTGAACCAATAATGCTACCCGTATAACTAAACAACCTGCCTGCATGCACATAGAATAGGCCACATTCATACATTCTATAATTCACCAATTGGTCCCCTTTGTATACAGTTCACTCTAAAAATATAGAAAGAGTTCAGCACAAATTTCTTCAGACACGTAAATCTTAAGCTGAAAATTCAATCTGTCAAGAGAATTATGTCAGACCTGGTTGTGTTACACAGAGTTATTAACTACTTAATTGACAGCCCTGCGATCGTTGCCACTATTAAATTCCATGTGCTGACTAGTCATATATTCCTAGGAATATAAGACAAAATGTAATATTCTTTTGCAATACATACAAACCTAATCAACTATCAGACAAACTCACCAACCAATAGGAAGCATGATATGGGCAACAACTTTGGGGGAATTATTAACATTTTTACTGATTCCATTTATAGAATTAAGTTTATTCTATACCATCACTTTGTTGAATCCTACAAAATAAAGTAGCGTTGGCATTGTAGCATTATTGATTAGTCCTATAAGTAGTATTGTTCTAATATCTATATTATTTTATTTTACTGTTTCATGTTTTACTAATATTATTTCATATTCAGTTTATGAAACTTTATGTATAATATTCGATAGCTCACTAGGTATATTCTGTTTTTAAAATCCATCAGGCTTTGTGTCATTTTCAGGAATGCTTTGTGGTGGGTCTTTCTAGGGAAAGGAAGTTCTGGGAAGAGAAGGTATCCGGGGTGGTTGAGAATCTGGGGGGTCAATGTGTCCAGGAGTATGATTCCATACCTCCCACTCTGAAATAATCACACAATTCATAATAATCCATAAGTAAATAATCAAGTCCTTGCCCGGAATAAGTTTTGTATTCAACAATGTTCTTGATCTGAGAAAAATGGACAAAAGAAAAAACCAGGTTTTATTATATTTTATATTAAAAATACAACAAACATACGTATAATTATAAACATAACATATAATTTTTAAGAGTTTTTAAAATAAAGCGGCAAAACAATACAATTACTCTAGAATTTATTACAAGATGTTTTGCTGAATTTGTTGCAAAATGTTGTAAGTACCATTTATACGAAAATTATGCACATAGCACTAGACATTTTTTAAAATTCTAGATACTTCACCTTTATAAATACCAACATGGTAGACTAACATAAATTCTGATATTATTATCGAGATATTGTCATGAGATAAAAGATAATATTGTTGTTTTTTTTAACATTATCTCCACGTGAGGCCACGAGGAAAATAATTTCTCGCAAGGCTTATGTCATCTTTGTGGATGCTGTGTGGAGGGTTTTTTAAGGAAAATTGAGAAATATCTGGGAAGGAAAATGTATCAGGGATGGGTAGGAAACTGAGAACGAGTGTGTCCAAGAGTGACCGACGTTTGAATTCATCGCTCCCACTGTGGTGTAAGGCGATGGGTCGAGAGAGTCCTGCTGAAGGGCTAAACGGGCAGACGCATCCGCCGCCAAGACCACGACAATCCTCACCCCTACAAACCCGGGCACGCCTGCTAGGTCACCAAAAATAGCGGAAATAGGGGTGACATATGGCAAAGATGTTGGTTATACAATGAATTATAATAATGCTTACTGGAGTCAGTAAGAATATGGCATCCTCAATTGGAATATGTTGTGAGGCTGCAAGATATGAGGAGGGGAATGAGATGGGAAGAAGAAAGTGCGCAAGAAACTGGCTATTCGGATCTAGCCTATGATTCTTAATGGTAAACTTTCACCGTGCAAGTGTATCTACCACTCTGAAAAGTGCCGCAAGTATTATATATAACATATTATTTTATGTAAATTAAATGTGAAAAAAGATAAGATTGTTTAACCAACGATAAAAAAGGCATTTATTTTAGAAAAGCAGAGCTGCATTATAGTTTCATAGCGATTTAATTTAAAATTTAGTAATACATTTGGTTGCTGGTATAAAGTACTATAAAGGCTCCGTGGTAAACATTATATATCACTCCATATTGCTCGCCATACAATCCCATATACACCTGTTACACATAAAAAGATGATGTCCTATAAGTGTGAGCGTGACGACGATATACGCTGTGTTTTTGTTGTTTGTTTTTGGGGTGTTATGCCGTGTTGCGCTAACTCCTTCTTTAGGCTAAAGAAGGAGTTAGCGCAACACGGCATAACACCCCAAAAACAAACAACAAAAATGCTTTTGGCCGTGAGAATCTAAAAACTTACATATACGCTGTGATCTGCTAGCCAGGCTATTTTTGAAAATTCTCTCCTATCCCTCTCCTACCTACGGCAGAACAATTTACGGAGCGCCGTAATTCCGCGGCTGTCATCTGTCAAAAAGTCATCTCCCATACAAAGAAATGATATTCCGTGGCAGTCCCATAATTGATCTGACCCCTTCTCTTGTGGAAAGTTATAGCGTGGTATGTCAGCCTAACATATATTAAGTATAATCCACGATCAATTTATCCGCGTATAATACAGGGTTTTCCAATAAGAGGTGTTATTTTGAATAGCCCGCTATTTCGGTAGATGTTACTTTTAAAGCTGTCATTTTTTAACATTCGACAAGTAGAAACTACGCCATTAATAAAAATGGAACGATACACGCATCAACAAAGCATTGAAATTATTAAAATTCACTTGAGTGAATCGAATGCAAATCATCTTGAGTGATGAGGCCCATTTCCACCTTGGTGGCTTCGTCAACAAGCAAAATTGTCACATCTGAGGCTCGGAAAATCCAAGAGTTATTGTTGAAAAGCCTCTCTATCCTCACAACGTCTGACTGATTCGTGCGGTTTATGGTCCGGGGGAGTCATTGGACCTAACTTTTTCGAAAATGAGGCTGGAGCAACAGTTACGGTGAATGGATTGCGCTATCGAGAGATAATTAATGATTTTTTTTATGGCCGGAATCGGATGGTATTGATCTATACAACGTTTACTTTCAACAAGACGGCGCTACGTGCCATACAAGCAACAAAACCATTGATCTTTTACGATTGAATATCAAAATAACACCTCTTATTAGAAAACCCTGTATATCGTAATGTGTCTAAAGCCTTAAGGAATAATGGAACTGTTAATTGAACTCACTACTTCAAGACTCAAAGCCTTTAACGATTTAGCAAATAGGTAATACATTTCTTATTGACTAATTTTCGAGTTTTATTACGTCTGGAATATCGTCTGCCGGGATTTTGGCATCCGGGATTCAGGCTTTTTGGGAAGTTGGCCTCAACTTGAATAAGCTGCTTAAAGTGTCGTTTCAACGTGTTAAACTCTCCATAAGTTGGTAATAGGCATTCCAGGCTAAGCGAAACATTAAGGTAGATATTCTGGATGCAACACGAATTCCAAACAAAACTCATTTAATTATCGCGCTGCACAGATTTTGAAAACTTTATCTTTGCATTTTCAAAATATCCTTTGTGGGCTTTTCATGGTAATATTTAAGTAATTGGAATAAATTCACTAACATTTTATTCAACGGCTCTTACAATGTGTCATTTGTGAAGGTTTGAGGATAATATAATTATGACGATATTCAGTTTACCTCATCAGAAATATGCTACTAAAATATTACATTTTACGAAAATTACGATTTTATTGGTCGCTAACAATTATATTTTTATAAAATTGATTAACTTACAAATTAAAATATTGCTAATTGCTGTTTCCTAAAATTCTTTTAATATAATACGAATGTATTATCACGATTTTGGAACACGTGTTCATAAAAATCTTAATATTTCCGCATTTCATCTCTGTATATTATTATTATTTATTTATTTGGTACAATATTTTTACATTTCAAGTTTTCCAGTAATGTTGGCCTCACTGGGTGGCTTCCCCGTGCTGAGGCCTTCATTTTACAATATGAAAATATAATCTACATAATACATTTAAAGAGAAAATAATACTTTTAAAATATAATCTTGTGTGTTTGTGAGTGATGTGTGTTTATATTGGTTTTGTGTGTTACGTGTAGGTTTTATTTTAATTTTATGCTCTGACATTTTGGTAATATTGTCTTTTTTGTTCTTTAATCCATTTTGTAATTTTGTGTGTGAATTTATTTTTATTTTTCTCAATTTTAATTTCAAGTTTTACACTGTTGAAAGCTTTTATAGCATGGTATTGGTAGTGTCTTTGTCCAAAACTTGAATTTACTGTCGGAGTTTTTATGTTTTCTTTGTACGCTTGTCTAACTGGTCTGTTAGTGTTATTTTGTGTATGTTGAAATTTATTTTTTTGTCAAAAATGTAGTTTAGTAGTGTTTTAACGTATAATTGGCGTATATCTAGTACGTCACAGCTGTTGAATATTTGGTCTGTATCAGTCAGTCTATGTTTTTTTAGTATTACCTTAAAGATCGTTTTCAATATATTTATTTTCAAGGCAAATGTAGGTGCATGAACACGTGTTCTGACATATATATGGAATTTACTAAAATTTTATCTGGAAACGGCCTGCAATCCCGTTTATAACCGGATTACTAATGATTTGAAGGGATTTTTAATAAATTAACAAAACTCATTTTCTCAGTGTATTATCTTTTTAGGATATCAACTTTTTACATAAAATAAAAATAATAAATTGACAAATAATTTTGTCTTGATTGTTGCTACATTAATTATTTTTTTTAATATATTATCGTCATCGACCAAGTATTTTCTAGACAGGACGTGTAAACATTAAATTTAATACCGAAACCAAACACACAAGATTAAGAAAACATGTATCGAAAATAAGGGGATTATTTTGCACTCGAAAGATCGGAAGAAGTCTCGTTTTTTTGTTAGTCTTCCATATTTCCGTCTTCTTCAGCAAGTTTGTCTCATCGCTCAATAGACTAGCTCTGAAAGTCATTTTTCAAACATGAATTTGAGGACGTTAGAAATATTTTAGGTAGTGGCTCTCGCGGAATTTATCGTTAACAACTTATTAAGCTATATGAATATTAAAAAAGATAAATACCCTATAGATAGTTTCGGGCAGCGTATCGATTAAAGCAACAATTGATTAAAATCATACATTTATTACGACAACACTTTTGCCACAACATGAACGATAGTCGCTGATTTTGCGTACGTCTTAACAACAAATTTACATCATGATGGGGAGTTGGATTATGAAATTACTCTTAAGTAGTGGTATTGAATTTTTGATTGAAATCAGATCTGAGAGGACTAATCTATTTTTTGTATCGTTTATACTGCAAACTCCAAAGTAAAATGGATTACGAACTCGAAAATAAATTATTATTTCAGCGAATTTAGATCAATGAAAATAGCTTCCTGGAAATTAAATACATTAGAAAATTCAATAGTCTTCCCGAACGTACCCCATTATTTTGGGAGAATTATTAATTAACACCATGTCCGCGATTTTCGTCAAGTTGTAAACTAATTTAAGATTCTATCAAAATTTACTAAAAGTTCTGATAATATTAGATAATTTGGTGTAATGTTAATAATTTTTAGCAAATATTTTTTTCTCTTATAGCGTAATACTGTAGTAGATAATCTCAGTACCGCTATGGCGAAAGAACACCATTTAGAACCGAATCAGCGTTCGAGATGATTTTAGTAAGTTTGTTGATCAAATTTGATTTGAGGGAGATGGGGAGGAGGAAGGATGGAATGTACCTAGATATTCAGACCTAGTTACAAAACTACGTCTTAGGTCATTTCAACAATCATTTTAATTCTGAATAGCGGTCTTTGAAAGGGAAGTACAGGAAAAATCTTCACCCCAAGTGGTTATCCACATTTGGTGAGTTAGCAGGGGTGCCCAGCTTTATTGGGTGGTGTTTGTCTAGGCTTAGCGGAGGATGCCTTCGTCCTCCTACTGCGTGGCAGGTTAAATCGGGAGAGACTAGTTTAGGAAGACTTTTTGACCTCTCCAATTGGACTTGCTTGACCTTGTACCGCAGTGGGAGGGATAGATTCATACGTCCGTTACTTCTACAAAGAACGAAGAGCAAAGTCCTGGCAAGGCTGAATTTCTGGATTCAATTTTTAGATGCGACCGAATCTTTTTCTAATTTTTTGTTCAAGATTTCTTTATATCATATTCTATGATTAAAATTCAAATATTTATTAACTGCCATAAAAATAAATATCGAATCTTGGCTTAAATTCACTTACGTAAATTTTTTAATTCACTAACATAAATACTTAAATTCACTTACATAAATACTTAAATTAACTAACATAAATACTTAAATTCACTTACATAAATACTTAAAATAACTTACATAAATACTTAAATTAACTAACATAAATACTTAAATTCACTTACTAAACACTTAAATTAACTAACATAAATACTTAAATTCACGTACATAAATACTTAAATTCACTTACAAAAATACTTACATTCAATTAAAATTTTATGTTTTTATATCGCTTATCACTTCATTTTATTCAATTTTTCCTTGAAAATTTAGACTATATAATATAATATATATCCATAGAGATGTGTCAAAATTTAATATCCCACACACAGGCTTTGCCTTTGTGGGATTTTTTGTTAACACCTATATTTATTAACATTTCTTTGTATTTTTGTATTTTCAATTAATATTCACCCGTATTTCATAACCGTTACAATGTAACAGAAGATTTAAAAATATTTTTTTCTGATAAAGCCTATTCTTTCTTATACTGGGGTATAGTTTCAAAGGTGGCAATCTGACATTCTTCAGAAAAATGACTTATGAATGTTGTAAAATTGAGAAATATCAGCATCAGAATTCCGAATAAAAAACTGCGAGTCGGCCTACAATTTCTACTTGAATGTGTGATTTTGTTTCAAACACGGACATTTGCTATAGAGGTTGAAACAAATATTGTAATTTGTAATATCAACCAATCACTGAGCTCCATTATGATGACTTAGTACAACGAAAGTTCTTAGTCTTCGGTTCGGTTTCTCGAAGTAAATTAAAAATATTGAGAAACAAACGGTTCGTAGAAATACATTTAAAATGATGGGAAACAAACGGTTCGTAGAAATACATTAGAAATAAAAAGAAACAAACGGTTCAAAGAAATAAATTAAAAATAATGAAAAAAAAAACAAATGAGAAACCAAATTTTACCGGTCGGTGGCTGAGTTGACATCGCGGGTCCCGCCCAGGCATAGTGTGTTCAATTCCTCGGCTGGTTAAGTAAACACAAGCAGTATTTTCCACTTACTATGGTGGTAGTAGGAGATTTTAAAATATTGTCATGTTTGAAACTATTTTTAATCAAAGGTGACATAGTAAATGTCATAACAGTGTCTTTAACGTTGTTTTAAAAAAATATTTTTATATTTTTACACACGAATTCACAATAAATTATGTTATTTACAGTTCTTTTTGGTCTGCTGAAAAAATTACGTAATAACAGATTGCTTTAAGTTTTTTACATTACCAAACTCCTTATTGCTCACGTACCTTACTATATTCTTGGAGTGTTTCCAAGATAAAAGTTTAATCCAGGAAAGAGAATCTTTGAAATTGAGTAATTTTTACTGCAGTTAGTTTTCATGCCTTTCGTAAATGACGTTACAATATATGCATAGTTGTGCTATAGAAATTTCAAAGATGCACGGAAAACGTTTGTCAATTGTAGTGATTTCAGTACTAAACAGTCAAGCGTCGCGTAAGGTCATGTGCTACCTTTAAGTAAATAGCCTTAAAAAAGTGTGAAAATGCTCTCATGTGGGATGAAAAGGTATTTTAATAACTCATCAAACACCAGTAAAAGCCAAGGAATAATATTTCATTTGTAAATTCTATATTTATATTATTATAAATAATACAGTTGTTTCCACCCCAAGATTCTATTCATCACAGAGAAAAGACAAGGCTAACTAGAGTAGACGTCTGAATTACGAAGTTAGTGCCGTCGCCAACTAATTCCTCTGCTTATTTGTATGCTTGAAATAAAACGTCATTTAAATCAGCAGTAACAATAAGTATCAACAAGAATCGTCGCTCTATGAAGGCACGGCACTGAGTTTAACGCTTGACACCTCATAATCCATCAGGCGCCCAGGCTTGTAATTCTAGTCGGCTTTGAGGTAGTATTCGACGTAACCCATCGTTAATTTCGTTCCGTACTAGAAACATAAACGTGTTTCTCACTTGCCACATTTTATCTCAATTTCATGAGACGGTATCAAGTCTAGATGCATTGCAACGTCATCGCCTTTCTTGCTAACATTGTCGCCCGACTCTACCGGACAACACAATTAAGATCAAAACTATTTTATCATAATTTATTGAGACAGTAACAAGTCTAGATGTATTGTAACGTCATCTCTTTTCTTGCTTACATTGTCACCCAACTCTACCAGGCAACACGATTAAGATCAAAGTTATTTGAATGTACTTCCTTGTGTTTCAACGAATTGTAATATTCAAACAACTTTTCACATAAATGTTGTAAATGAGCAAGTAATCACATCATATAAACAAAATGTACAATTTTGACTGTTCTTTTGTCTCGTTGTAAAATATACACGAATATTTTATTTCTGTGCAGGAATGACGTGCTGTTTCATAATATCCACAGGAAAATAACCTCGTATACAAAACAAACACGCATTGGATCAACTATAACTATCTACTTTTGATATCTTTAGGTCTATTCATAATACAAGTATCTCAATTTTATACTATTAATTTCATATTATGTACCGTGTTTTACTTCGCTACTATTTGTAACTACTCAGGGTTAAAAAAAACGAACGATCCAAAGGGGGGTCGCTAGGGTCCCATGAAATTGCGAAGCGTCTTTCTCTCTTAATATTCCTTTTGCCCTTCCCAGTGAAACACAGATATTAGTTACTACCAAAAGTTTTACCGAATATTATTTTATGCATTAAAAAACAGTAACAGGATATTTTGTTTGAATATCGAAAAAAATCTTGGATTACCCAAATTATAGAGCATGTAATTTTTAAAAGAAATTAACATTGCACCAAAAGCTCATTTGGGGTAAGCGTATTACCCCTTCTCAGAACGGAAGTGTTATATTTTACCTCTTTCCTCTTGTGTAACTGTTCCGTTAACATTTGTTTTGTGAATACTACACAAGAATTACAACTGCCCGGAGTAAGTGAGACTGAAGCCAATTGTGGTATGCTATGCTGAAGAAAGTGGGGAGGGAAAGGAAATATGGTAGAGGAAGGTTGGGAAGTACCTGACTATTCAGATCTGGTGACGAAAAGCAACAACTATTTGTTAATAATAATAATAATGATTTACTGTCTTCTTTTCTTAGTAACATATAGAGATAATGATATCCTCACTGGGATCTCCCGTGCTGAGGATTTCATTAACATACAATAATTTAATTATAAGAAATTAATACTACAACAAAGAAACATATGAATTTAATTATAAACATATATAATACCGGTGGTGTATTGTTAATTATTTTTTTTTAATTTGTAATATACTCGATGATTGGGAAGTTTCAACAATTACCTCGGTTCTTCTGCGATAACCTGTATGTTTATTATTGAGGGATATTTACTATAAATATCTAACTGGACTTACATCCGTAGAAGGCTCTAAGACTTACTTACATCCACAGAAGGCTCTATAGGTGGCTCAAGATATTCTGTTGCGGGAGAGAAATGAGGGTACTGAGCTGTTCGCTTGATGATCGGCTAGCATCGGCTTTACTCGTAAACGTTCGGGTATGACTGACACGTTGTCTCTGTCATGTGGCGTTACCACTGCCACCTATGAAAACATCTTAAAACTAGATAAACTGACTATCTCTATAACGATTTAACAACTGTACAATACCATTAACTATGTTTTAACCGTGCCTCTCTTCACTGATACCGTACATTTAACTATAATATTGAGATTTAAAAATAAAAATTTGCGCAGCAGGTTTAGGTACCGCCCCCTTGGGAACCATTTCATGGATAGGAAACACTCAAATGGTTCGTTAGGTTTAGTGAGTTAGCTGGGGTGCCCGGGTTTATCGAGTGACGTGTGTTCACCAGCTTGCCGGATCGGGAGAGGCCTAAGCGCCGCAGCGGGAGGGATAGAGCATTCGTCCGTTACTCCTACCACACTGATCCTTAGATTCCATTCTTAGATACCATTCCCAAAGAAGACATAGGCCATGAGGGAGATCACTTTCCTCAGGGCCTCCTGCGTGTGTTTAATGTGGAAAAGAAATGAGTTAATGTTTGTAGGTGTAGGTAGATGGCTCTATAAATTCAAGTAAGGTTACTTCAAAATGACATTACATTTCTAAAGCATTATCTTCTTGATTGTATAACTCCTTTACTTAGGTAAATTGTACTCACTTAAGTACAAGACGTTGGATGCACTCTAAAGTAGTACATAGTTGCTCAAGGAGATGAAAGGCTTAGAAGGTAGGGGATATTAATTTACCCGCCAGGATCACCCAGGGAAGTATGGGGCATCTTCTTTGCGGTAATCAAGGGTGTGGGGTTGACTGTTCCGTCTCACGAAGGATGCTGCGGGTGGTTAAAGAAGAAACTGTCTTGTATTTAAAAATGGTTTCATTTTAAAATATATAAAGAATACAAAACGGCCATCAGAAAAACGGGTGAAATATAATATTTGAATTGTTTATTTGAAATACTTGGCTTCTTCACTATTTATTTTGATTTATTTTGTCTTTACTCTATAGTAAGTGGTCCAGGGGTGAGGCTCTCGACAAGCAATCCGAAGGTCGCGGGTTCAAATCCCGGGGTGTGCATTTAATTTTTATTTGATGAATTTGTCTTATTGCAGAGTGGAAGATACTCTCAGTATCGCCCCAGTGTAAGACCACCATTCAGAATTGACACGTTGCTTAGTATGGCTTTAGCCGTGTTTGGTGAACAAATCTGAATAGCCAGGTACTTCCCCACCTTCGTCTTTCTCATATCCTTCCCCTCCCCACCACCTTCAACCTCACAACATACCCCGATTATTGAGGATATCATAGTCTCAATGGCTCCAGACGGTTGGAAGCAGTTGGGACTTTTTTGCGGATTGCATAAAAAAATAGAGTTTTTCAGAAGAAATATCACTTAACACAAATATTATGTTGTTACTGGCGCAAACCCTTGAAAATCACGGAACAGTCTGAATTTTTCACAAATCAGTTCCAATTTTGAAAATGACGAAAATAATTTTCTGTTACAAATATTATATTACAGGTACGTAGGTACTAAATTGCTTATGATAATTGTTTAAAAAAACATGTCCCAATTTTGAAAATGACTCTTAAATTCAAAGCAAATTTGAGTTTATTGAATCAGAAATTAGTATTTTTGATGACGATTACATATAATTTATTAGCAGCAGACACATACCTGGACGGATGACGAACCTCGTGCTGGCACTGTTGGTGGACGCGGTGGACTCTTTCGCTGCAGCAGCTGGACCAGTTTCCTCACCACCTAGGATTCTTGCTGCAGAGTCTCCATCTTCTATCTTCGTGTCACCTGTTCGTGTACTTCATTTTTCTTAACTTAACTTCACTTTATTTTTGTAATATTTACATTGTTTTAATACCTGTATCAACTGTAAAGCGCCCCTGAGGTGATATCTCACAAAAGCGGCGCTATACAAATAATCCAATAAATAAATAAATTAGCCTTTAAAGTTATCACATTTAGTCAGAATGTCAAGATTGCATCGCTGACTGATCAATTAAATAAACAAATAAAATATAAATTCTACTAAAATGGAAATGAAAAGCAAAAAATACTGTCTTTATTTATTTTATCCCAAATATATATGGACATGTGGTGTTTTACAATATGGCAATTTATTTATGATCACCAAATATTAATTCGGTTACTTAAAAGTGGTTTTGGTGGAATCCCAATATTGTGTAATACTGTCATATTGCTTGGTGCTCTTTTTAAAACTATTATTTTATCGTGGTTTTCCATTTCAATGTTATAGCAAAAAATCCAGCACATAATTGAACTTATAATAAACAAGTAAAATATTTAAAAACATCATATATTTCTTAAATAGCAAAATTGTATTTTTCTGTTTAATTTGAATGTACTAAGTACTAGTTGACGGGAACTTAAATATTACCTAAACATAAATATTATTTCGAATAATTCTTCAATCTGAGAGTTTTCATAAATTCAATTCTATTTATTTATACTATACTATTATACTATTGTTATAGTGTTAGTAGCCTATTCCAAGTACTCAGATAGAGGTGTAGTATATATTGTTTATATGCGTGAGGATGCGTCATATGGGTGTATGTATACATGTGCTGTTATATGTATATAGGTATGTCTGCTGCTATATACACATGTGTGCTTGCATGAACACATATTAAAAATTATATATATAATTATGTACATTTTTACAATCTAATGCTAATTTACTTCTTTCTCCTTTCTAATTTCTATCTTCTACTTTTTATTACAATTTTTCCAAAATTTTAGCTTCATCTATAGTTACTAATTTCATATGTTTACACTAGATATCATATTTCATACAAATTAATTACACTCAATTGGTCACCATGAAACAGGCAGCCGCCTAGTATGGTGATTCATTATATCTACTTTATGTAAATTTCATAATAATGTAACATGTATTAAATAAATAAATAAATAAATAAATACATACGTATCATCCCGGCGTTGCGCGGGGACTTATATAAATGGTTTGGGGAAAAGTTTAGGTTTGTGAATTCTTGTGTTACTGTCAACTGAGAGCATTTAAAAAGTCAAATACTATTATTGTTTTAAAATAAAAATTTGTTTCACTTGATTGCGCCATGTCCTCCTCGGTCATCCTTGACTTCTTTAACCGTTCACTTCTAAGTCGCACATTGTCTTCACACCTCTTTCTTCGTTCGTCATGTAAGCCACATTTTACCACAAATAATTAATTGATTGGTATCGTTTATACCATTCACTTTATGCAATGTCATCAAATCTGCAAAATGTTATTGTTAAAAAACTACATTACATCTTCTTTAATTCGACACCATATCTCATTCCAGTGAAAAATAAGAGTTAAGTCTTCCTCAAGTGTCCCAGAATTTTTCTACCATTCACTACTGTAAACAACATTCTTACTAAAAAAAAACTACATTATATCGACTCCTATCACATTCTCGTTCAGAGATGACGCTATAGTTTCTCTCGGGCGTCTCCGATATCTTATACCATTCAAACTACTCTCTAAAAACTCCCAACACTAATAAAAACAAACTTTGAAATTTTCAACGTAATCGGTCCAGTAGTTTTGGAGTCTGTAAGGAAAAAACAAAGAATCATTAATTTGTATGTATTATTTAGATAAATTATTGAGTTTTTATATAAAATTCGCTCTTTTTAGTTCATTTTTATAAACTAGGAAAAAGGTAAGGTAATAAAGTATGAAATAAATAACAAGAATCTGTTACAAAATAAAATACCCAATTCAATAAATCGCTCGGCCCAAGAGCCTGGTGTTTAAAACTTCTTGGTCTATTGGCACCAGGCAACATATTTTCAAATCACTGGGCAACTTGTTGACTCATAAGGAAATATTGATATATTTTCCCTTGCTACAAATAAGTTTTGGTTTCTGAAGAAAAGTTACCCCGCAAATAATCCGAATTTTTTTCCAGTTTTACGAAGTAAAGTTTATTTCTAATACATAAAGGAATAAGCCTTACCAGTAGTTTTCGTTAAATAGACGGCGCAATTAGAGTAAAACCATAATGTTCGTGTGAGAAACGTACATATTCGCAAGGCTGATTTAAGCGTAATGAATAAGTTTAAGCAAGAGATGCTTAGATGGTTTGGGCATGTACATATGTAGAGTGAATGAAGAAAAAACGGAGTGTAAGGAGAATATATTACTCGAATGTAAATAGTAGATGAAGTCGGGGACGGCCGAGGAAAACATGGCACGATCAAGTGAACCAAACACTTTTAGGCCATTTCAAGAAACAGAAGGGTGACGAATAACAAATAGATGTTTGTTGGTCTATTCTCTCTGCCTAACCCTGCGGAAAAACGGCATCATAGTGTGTAGATTTATGTTATTGCTGTATGTAGTTTTAAGATACCCTATATGACCCTGTTTAAGTGGCAGTAGTAACACATGACAGAGAAAACATGTCGGCCATACCCTAATAGTTACGAGTACAACCGATGCTAGCCGATCTCCAGGCCAGCAGCTCAGTACGAGTTCTTTCCCTCAACAGAATAACTCAAGCGTCTTGTATAGAGTCTGCTAAAAAAATCTCACAATAACTCGTTATCTCAGACGAACCGACGTAATCATTGAAAACGCCAGATCATCAAGTATGTGCCTAATTAAGAAGAGAGTTAGCAGTTACCGATTAGAGTGTAGGCGAACAACATATTCTTTGAATTGTGCGTATTGGTGAATGTATACATAAATTTACATTGCAGATTTACGTTGCGTCCACCTATTTTTATAAGCGAGAAAGATACAGCAAGTAATGTATACGATAATCGCATTTGAATATTTAAATTTTTGGCAGTTATTCAAAATGATTTACAATGAGTTATTTTTATTTTTAATTTTGTTTTCTGAAGTCGAATAATAAGTTTGAAACATTCTGTATGTTAGCAATGAATCTGTGTGAGTGTTGAACTCACTTCTGGTTGCGATATCTGTACACTGTTTTCACCCTTATACCATAATGCTCCAGGGAGTGATTACTCATGAAAATCAAGTTTAAAAAATTTGGAAGAAATGGCTTTCAGTTATAAAGGCGAAGCGTGCTAAATCATTATTTATCTTTATAACGAATTGGTGTACATGACGAATACTAAAAAATATGCTTTAGATAAATTGAAGATTTTCCTATCGTTTTCCTTCGTTAGAATACAATTTAAAAAAAAATATTACTCAATAAAAAATATAAATGTAAACTACAAAAAACTTTTTTTTTCAATAGAAATTTATGAACGCGTAAAAGAAACAACTTTCCAAAAATACATGATGCTCTGCGATAGTTGCTCTTGATTAACTTTTTTGCTTTATTATAAAATTATTTACAAATTAAATAAAAACCACTTTTGTGCTTGAAATCGAATGTTTCTAGACTCCATTTGTCAAGCGATTTTAATGACTATTACCTTGATTCGTGACAATATAAAGCATACCAAGAATATACACATTTTTGGCTTGTAGCTTCCTCTTAGAGTTCGCGTAAGCCTTATATAAACATACCTTCATCCTTACTAGTTTACTTCGTCTAGTTTTGTTAATTGCAAAGTTTGAAAGAAGGAGAAGTCAATTTTGTCATTGGAGACTTAAATGCCAAAATCGGTGAAGGTCGCCGCTCTCATATAGTTGGTGAATATGGCTTAGGCATAAGCAATCAAAGAGGTGATAGACTATATGAATTCTGCCAGGATAAAAATATGGTTGTATTAAATACCTGGTTTAAACTCCCGAAAAGAAGGCTTTATACGTGGAGATCACCTCAGGATAGAACAATCTATGATATTGTCAGGAACCAAATTGACTATGTGTTAGTAGACCATAGATTCAGGAACTCCGTAAAGAGAGTCACCACGTACCCTGGTGCGGACATTGGTTCTGACCATGTTTTGTTAACTGCCGATATTGTTTTACGCTTAAAACAAATAAAAAAGCCCAAAACCAAAATTAAAATGGAAATCTCGAAACTCCATGAAGAAGTGGTCAGAAATAGGGTATCTCAGACTTTGAACGATAATATTAGGCTACTCCCTTGTGATCCATCGATAGAAATACAAACACAATGGGATAACCTTAAGTCAGTTATACGTGAAACCTGTGATGCAAATTTGAAAGCTGATAAGCAAATTAGAAAAAAGAATTGGATGACTGACCACATTTTGAACTTAATGGATGAGAGACGTAAACACAAACATAATGAGACACAATATAAAAACTTACAAAGAACGATTAGACGTGAAATTAAAAAAGCCAAAGAAGAATGGATGAAGTCACAGTGTGAAGAACTAGAATCGTACAGTCGTAGTCACAATGCGTTCAAACTTCACAAAAAATTAAAGGAAATTACAGGCACTTCTAGAAGAATTACTCCATCATGTTTAGTTGACGATTCCAGTAAATTAATATTGGATGAAAAAGATATTTTACAAACATGGGAAAAGTATATTCATGATACATTCAAAGATATTAGACCTGACATAAATATTCCAAATGATCAATTGCATGGACCATCGATTTTAAAATCAGAAATTCTTCATGCAATAAAGACTTCAGACAATAGAAAAGCGTGCGGACCAGACTATATTCCAGTTGAGGTGTTGAAGCTCTTTAATGATGAAAATGTTGACTACCTGTTGAGCTTATTTAATTCTATATACGACACAGGGAATATACCCCAAGATTGGCTAAAATCCACCTTCGTGACATTGCCTAAAAAACAATACCCTAAGAAGTGCAGTGACTATCGATTAATAAGCCTGATGAGTCATGTCCTTAAATTATTCCTTAAAATAATACATGCCAGGATACGCAATAAGTGAGAGCAGGACTTGGATGACACTCTGTTTGGCTTCAGAAATGCGTTTGGGACGCGTGAGGCATTATTGTCTATCGATGTACTATTGCAAAAGTGTCGTGACCAAAGAAAGGAAGTTTTTGCCTGTTTTATTGACTACGAAAAGGCATTTGACAGGGTAAAACATGCTGACCTAATGAAAATGCTTGCGGATTGTAACGTTGACACCAAAGACCAGAATTTCATAAAAAACCTGTATTGGTTCCAAACAGCAGAAATAAGACATGGGAATGAGAGATCTAATGCAATTGCCATTCAGCGTGGAGTACGACAAGGCTGTATCCTGTCGCCACTATTGTTTAATCTCTATTCCAACTATGTCTTTAAAAGAGCCCTAAGTAATACTGAGAAGGGTCTTAAGATCAACGGAGTTGTCATTAATAACATAAGATACGCAGATGATACTGTATTACTAGCTGACTGTATCGATGACCTCCAAGACCTATTAAATCTTGTTAACAATGCTGGTGAGCAACTGGGCCTAGCAATCAACGTCAATAAAACAAAATGGATGACTTTTGGACGACTAGATCACTCTGAATCAGTGATACAGTTAAATGGTTGCAATGTCGAAAAGGTCGAAAGATTTAGATACCTCGGCAGTATTCTCACGGAGACTCTTGACCCAGATGTAGAGGTTAGGTGCAGAATTGAAGCAGCAAGAACTGCGTTCATTAAAATGAAATCCCTCTTCTGCAATGATAATATCAGCTTAAAACTAAGGCAGAGAATGCTAAAATGTTATGTGTGGTCGGTCTTGTCGTATGGATGTGAAACATGGACCTTGAAAGTAAATACCATGAACAGGTTAGAGGCTTTTGAAATGTGGCTTCACCGGAGAATACTCAAAGTCCCATGGACCGACATGATCACCAACACAGAAATTCTCAGGCGGGCTAGAGCAGAGAGAGAACTGCTTAGATTAATAAAAATCAGGAAAATTTCATATCTGGGTCATGTACTTCGAGGGGAGAAGTATCACTTGCCCAAGTTAATATTGAAAGGCAAGATAGAGGGTCGCAGAGGGCCTGGTAGGAGACAAATGTCTTGGCTGCGAAATATACGAGAGTGGACCGGCATTAGAAGTGTGGAGGAGCTATTCCGGGCAGCGCAAGACAAAGAGACATTTTCAAGAGTGATCGCCAACGTCGGGGGGACCTGATACGGCACATAAAGAAGAAGTTTTGTTAAACATAGGAAGTGAAAAACGGTGTTGGTAATACACATTTTTATTTAAATACATTTTTAATTGTGATTTAATTTTTATTTTCATTACGATTGAAGATTTCTACATCAGACATAAATTATTAAATGTTAAACACAGGTAAGCTGATTTGAATTAGTTTTAGAGTGCATTTCATTAAATATATTGCACGAACGTATACAGTATACAAATATAATGTATATTTTTAATATGGCGAGTATTCGTTTTCTTATAAATTGTTTGACTTTCATGTTTTTAAGGTTTTGAAAATAATATAATTTATGATATTTAAAAAAAAAACTAGTTCTTTATTTTAGAATTTATTTCAAAATTACATTTGTATAATTTACTCCCCATACAACTATGAAATTAAAATATAATTTAAAATTTAAACAACTTAAAACACTTATTAACTATAATTTGAAACATCACGAACAACTCGTATTAACTATCATTTGAAACATCACGTACAACTCTTATTGACTATCATTTGAAACATCACGTAAAACTCTTATTAACTATCATTTGAAACATCACGTATAACTCTTATTAACTATCATTTGAAACATCACGTACAACTCTCATTAATTGTAATTTGATACATGACGTACATCTCTTATTAACTATCATCTGAAACATCACGTACAACTCTTATTTTCATACCATCTCGTAATAATCTTACATTGAAAATAAAACTGAACAAAACAAAAAAAAAACCTTTATGGAGACGTTCCGTAGTCGAGTTCGCCTTCTACTTTATGGAAATAAATAAAAAAATCTTATTTGCATAGACAAATGGTAAAAATTAAAAGTGCTTCCTTTATGGCATCATGAGTTCCCCGTGAAAGAAAACCACCTCCATCCGGCGTTCTATTCGCTTCCGGTGCGGCTGGTGGAGGGAGAAGTGTGAGGGGGAGGTGAGGGGTAATAGGGAGGAGGACTGGAGTTGGGGGTGCGGGGGAGAGCGCAGCCGGCGGGATTTTTACCAGGTGGGGGGTAATTTATTCAGGTACGTTTTCAATGACAATATGTGATGTGGTGTACGCCGTATCCATGGCGATGGGCTTGCATTGCCAAGGTTCTAGTTATTTTTTGTTATTTCACAATATATTCATTCAGAAGAGTAAATGCAGGTAACTCCATTAATGGAGGACTGAACGCAGTTAACGCTAACAAAAAATTGTCCAAAGAAGCGAAGTTAGCAGTCCACAATGGAGTGCTGGTACCTACCCTGATGTATGGAAGTGAGGCATGGAACTGGCGAAGAAAGGATGAAAGTAGATTGAATGCTGTTGAAATGAGGTCTCTAAGGCGTATGTGTGGTAAAACCATGTATGATCGTTTGAGGAATGTGGAGATCCGCAAAGAGTGCAAGGCTGATGTAAGCGTAATGAGTAAGATCAAGAACGGGACGCTTAGATGGTTTGGGCACGTAGAGCGAATGAACAAAGAAAGGAGTGTAAGGAGAATATACGATGCAAATGTGAATGGTAGCATAAGTCGGGGACGCCCGAGGAAGACATGGCACGATCAAGTGAATCAAATACTTGAGTCGGGCCGTGTCAAGAGTCAGAACAATAGAAGAGTATGTATGAGACGATGTATGAATGTGAATGAGGCAAGGAGTGTGTGACAAGACCGAGTTGTTTGGCGGTCCGTCCTCTCTGCCTACCACTGCGGGGAAACGGCGTGATGGTTAGTTAGTTAGTTAGTTCATTTAAAATAATATATAGTGGTACTTGTACTGGTACTTGGAAATTGTTTTTAGTCCCAGAGTGGAAGATATTCTAAGTATTGGTGTAAGCCTTGGTGTAAGACCAGCATTAAGAATTGAAATATTGCATAAAATAGCTTCATCCGTGTTTGGTGACGGATCTTAATAGTCAGGTACTTCTCCATCGTCCCTTTACCCGTCTCCTTCCCCTCCACTACCTCCAGCCTCACAACATACCCACATTAATTAAATACACAAAAATTAAGAACATGTTGAAGGAGTTAAATATCTTGTCATATAAACAAATTATTTACTTTAATGCCATATTTTTAATCTCCAAGATAATCAATGGCCATACGTATAGTGAATTCCTAAGAAAAATTGATAAACTACAGAACAAACACACACATGAGACGAGGAAAAGAAATGAATTGAGACTCCCCTTCAGGAAAAAAACACAGAGTCAAAAGTCATTGATGTACGGAGCGTTGAAGATATTTGGAGAGCTACCAGAAGAAATAAAATCAGAAGAAAACATAAAACCATTTAAAATTAAATTACGAAAATATGTGATTGATTCATTTTAAATGTGTTGCTATAATTATATGTATATGTACATAAGGATTGTATTAGGACATAGATAACTATTTACCTACTTAAAATACCGCAATAAACAACAATAAACAATAAACATAAGGGATGCCATAGACTCACTTACCAGACTAAAGCAGTTAGTACTCCTGTGCGGAAATCACAAAAAGGTAAAACTTATCTATTTGAATAGTTGAAATTCGAAATAAAATTTTTATCATATTTTTCGGTTTAAATAATTGCATGTGAACGAAAAACACGGGTACATACTTTTATTTAAACATTGTGTAACTATTAATTGTCGATTTGGTTTATAATTCATTAGGGTTTATCACTTTATCGAGAAAAAAATATTTTTGCCCGAAGGAAAAACTTTCTATTAATATGAGCATCAAATTCCTCTTAAGTTTATTTGACATCTCATCAAGGTTGGCACTCTAATAGTATTCTCTTTCGTCAATTTAATGGGAAATTTGGCGTGGGGAGGCATTAATTGAATTCGGAATCTTTAACTATCAAGAAAAATGATTTAAAAAAAATTGCCTTTATTATAAAACGTACGACGCTAATAAAAAATAATATATCCACAGAGAATAATTAAATAAAGTAATTAGCATTTCATTTTAATCTACATTTAATAAAAATATTGTAAAATTGAAGAGTGGTAACTTATCTTATAAGTGAAAGAGAGATAGATATATAGAGAGAGATAGCGTTCTTCCATTTTACGAGTCAACCAGTAAATAACATTATATTGAAATGGATACATCTTGTATTATTCCGCCTCGAATATAATTGAAAGATTAGCTTATAATAGATATAACATATAAGGATTATTACAAATCCCCTACAAATAAATGTGTTTTAAATTTTTCTCAACTGATAAACAACAATTTTGGTTGTTTATCAATTATATAAAGTTTGAAACACGTTTATTAGTATTACAATGGACATTTTCTATCGAGAAAGGTGTTTAAACGCTTTAAATGTAATAATTTTTTTTTAATTTAAAAAAGGTAGCGGGCGGTGACCACAAAAATGATATGTTTTTTATTCAGTTTAATAAAAATACAAGCGTCAGTTTATTTCATAGAACGGAAAAGGCATCGGACTGGATAACTTAGAGGCGTTCAAATAATGGAAAGCCAAAAAAATTAATCGCGAAGTCAACAACCAAATAAACTTAAACAAAAGTCAAATACTTAGGTTGTTCCCTATTGACAAAGAGCACTATCTTCGCAATCCTTTACCTACCTACTGGAGATCAGCCCATTATTTGGCAAACCTTTGTGAAAGCTTAATATATTTATATCGTGTGTTACTTCTGGATTTTAAAATTTTAGAATATTGACTGCCCAGATGCAGCTATGGTTGTAGCGAAACCCGATTGGCATTACGTATAAAAAATAAAATAGGTGTTTACTTAGTTATTGTTTTATTTTACACAAAAATAAACGTTCAAACCCGTTGCAATCGCGTTCGCATCGACTTCGCCTACGTAAGATGAAGTGTAATACATCGAGTGTCTTGAGATACAACCTTATAGGAGACTGTGGAGATCAACAACACAGCTTTAAGCATTACAAACTCGAGAAAAAATAGCAGAAGATATACAGAGGTTGAAGCATTTTCCAATGGCAGCCAAGACTCTCCTGAAGTTGTACCACTGGTGATTTTATGTACATTGATATGTACTGATTAAGTAATTTCAATTATACAAAATGTTTTTCTATTTAGAAAAGGTCTCCAACTGTATTTAATTTATGTACCCACTTATATCATTAATACAATTCAAAAAATATTTAAAAAAAACCGTGAGAGTATCACAAATTACATATAATAAACATGGGGCATTAAAAAGCCATAGAACCTCGCTAATGCAAGCCGTTAGGGGTAGATATAATTCGTCTGCAGGCTTCCGATGTCTGTATTTTCCCTTAGAGCCTCCGACCCCTGGTACCAGTAGCTCAGTAGTCTGCCGCGCGCGCCGCGCAACGCACGTCGTGTCTAGCGAGCTAGAGCCTCGAACAAGTGTTTGTGAAATATCCTGAAACACGATTTCAGAACCTTTTTTCAGGACGTTCGACAGCCGACCAAAATCTGCGGTAAGAAACTTTTCTTTTTAATGCTTTTCCGCTCCTTGGTGTTTTTCTGTCACCAGCAACTTTTTACCGCAAATAAAAAAAATGTGTTTTAATAAAACGCGGACGAAAAATAACGCGCAGAAAGTTTAGCAAGTTTGCACGTAATTTATTTTATTGAAATTCACGATAAACTTTTGCCCAATTACGCGTGTTTATTTTCTTAATTTTATTTTACGACACCATTTTAAAGATAACATTTAAATAATATAATTATTTTTCTTTTCACGATCTTGACCTAGACAACAAAATGTTTTCGTTTTTAAATAAAGTTTTTGTTTTAAGAATCTAACTGACGGAAGTATTGAGTTATACGACATTTTTTTCAATGTTTAAATACGTGACTTCCTTCTTTTAAAGCAATGTAACGTACAGCTTTCCAGATGGCAGACAAAGGGCAAAATACTATTCAACGTCTGTTATCTGTCCTGATGATGACGAGACTTTCCGAAACGGCTTAAACACAAAAAATCAACAAACCCAACTTATTGTTAACTTTATTTTTCTGTGTTATCAGAAGCTTAAATTCTCTTTTTTGTGTTCGCACAACATAACAGTGTGTAATTAAAAATCGCTGGATAAACGATGCTGATACGTTATTTTTTAATGAGTTTAAAAACAACAATATTATGTCCTTGGCTTTATTTGAGTGGGTTTTTTTTTGTTTGACGGTTTAAATAAACAAGTGAGGTTTTACACCGAAATCCAGGTAGATTTAGAGATAACTTAACTTAATTTAGTTTTATCGGGCTTTTTCGTTTAACGTTTACTACTATTTTATTATTTGTGTACATTAATAATACACGTGCGTGCAAAGTTCATGATCAAAAAATTTTACGCATAACGTGATAATAAAAACAACAACACGAACTCAGTATCTGAAAATAGAGCTATAAATTGATATTTTTATACCTTAAAAGTACTGGTTTTGTTTTAATAGAAATGTGTTTGAAATAGAAAAAAGAAAGTGAATTTTAAATGTTCCTGCGCAGCCACGTAAAAAATCACGAGAAATTAAAATTCTAAATTCCAATTTTGAAACAGATAATTAAAAAGAATTCTCGTAAAATATTATACTTTAGGCATACGAAAGTACCTACTTTATCGCTTGTTTAAATTATTCTTTATACAAGCAGTTCAAATTTTTAAATTTGAGTTTTTTCAAAGTGAGTTATTTCACGGAATAACACATATCACAGACAACTGAAATTTATATGTTTAATAATGATTATTCACGGAGAAAAAAAGAATATTGCTGATTTATTAAGAATCTCTTCAAATTATTTGCAATTCGGTTAAAAACGAGATTGCAGTCCGTTTCGTGAAATTTTTTCAGTGTATTCCTAATATATCGGAACACGTGTTCATGCACCTGATTTGTCTTGTTGAAATATTATGATGATATGCGAAAATAATAAGATTTTTACGAAGACGTTTTCCGACATCGTAATAATATACGAATATTCGTATTTTACTAAAATTTTATCTATTAATTCATTCGTTAAGGGCCTGCAATACAGTTTTTAACCGGATTACCAATAATTTGAAGAGATTCTTAATAAATTAGTAATACACATTTTTATCCGTGTTTAAAGCAACATTTCTTTTGAAAAAAAACATATTTTTAAGTTTTATTTGTTTGACGAAATATCGTATTTACATGCCTTAAAATAAAATTGTTTTAGATAGGTAAATATTAAAAAATATGACTGAGAGTTAACACATTTGAAAACATTATACACTCAATTAAATTATGTATACAAATGCTCCGAGATTTAAATACGCAATAGTAATACAAAGTACGTTGTAGCAGTAGATATTTGTCGTTTTCTTTTTCATCCCAGATTTAATAAAACCGAAGGGTAGCGGAAGATAAACCTAAACATTTGATTGCCTTAGCATAAAACTCGAAGGTTTTTTTATACAGTCTTTTTGTTATCGTCTCATCCGATCGGTTACATGACTGGAGAATACATCCTCGGAATATATTTGGAATAAACAAAAACAAAAATAATTGTGAGATTAAACTTTTATGCACCATTTGAAGGGTTGATTAAGTTTCTTCAAAGTTGAAGTTCAGTTCGGCAGGTATGTATACATAGCGTAAGACATGGCGCTTGTGTATTTGCAGTACCCCATTGCAAAACCAGATTAGCCAAATGTATATTAATTTTATTGCCCCTCAAATTTACAACACACTTATTACAACTTTTGATAATACATTGTTACGTAAACATTAACTATTATAAAAAACAAATCACGTCTTTGATAAAATACTTCGATATCGTTATATTTTTTTGTAAGTCAGTCATCTGTAGTAGTATTATATAAAATTTTTGGTTTTTGATTGTACAAATAACACATTATTTATAAAATTTTATTTGAGAAACATTAGTAGGTACCTTATTTTTATGTTTGGCTCAAAACTTTCACTGATAATGTCGAATATTATGTTATTTTTTTGTTTTCATTTCATCTATTGTTTCTCATTTTATAACTTAATTTTATATTATTTATCATGAAAGAAAATATACACCTTAATTTTATGTTTTATTCTTACTATTGAATTGTGATAATAATTGCTGTAATATCCACTCACAGGTTTTTTTTTATATAGAGCACATTGTAATATTGTTTATTTAATTCTTTATTTTGTAAATATGTATAAGAAATTTCAATAAAAAAAAAAACAAAATTAAATTTAATATAATATTAGCACTCTAGAACACCCTAAAGTCACGACCGCTACTGGTTATAAACCTAGATGATAAATTTGAATAACGTAATAAGATGTTAACTGGACCCCACCGAGAGACAGTCTGGGTTCTCACTGCCTCGCAAAACCTGGTCCGCCATCAATAGGTTAAGGTGCTCCCATAGCCGCTGTGCCCACATGATGCACAGATGGGGCGAAAGAGTCGGCGATGTGTGAATGTGGTGCGGTGCAGACTACCGAACATGTGGTCAACGAATGCCCGCTCCATTCATTCCCCGGCGGGATTGATGAGGTCCACATGGCGACGCCTGAGGCCCTAAAATGGCTCGCAGATCTAAATGTCCCCCTCTGACCCCCCACCATACGAAAGAAGAAGAAGATGTTAACTAATCTGTATAGAACAGAATAGAAATATAAATATCAAAACCAAACAGAAAGATTAAAAAATAATGTATAGTTTTAATTTTATATATGAAGTTCACACAGGAGGCCCTGGTGAAAATAATTTCCTTCAGGACCAATGTCTTCTTTGGGGATATATATATCGATATATATATATATATCGATTTGTGAGGAGGGTTTTTTAGGAAATACTAGGTAAAGAAGAGACCCATGTTGTAGGAGTGGGGAAACGCAGAAGTATTTTAATTTGTAAGTTTTATTAAAGATCAAATGTCGACTACAGCATTCATGTCATAGTGATAATTAAATTTTTAAATATTAATTCGTGATGCTTTAATTTGAACAGATTTAATTTGTGTTCAAAACTGTTTTTATCGCTAAAAGTGATTTAATAATAAAACAGTAGCCGTCTAGACAGCAAACGACTTTCAAATTATTCAAAAGAATGGTGCAGGATACCTAATCATTTATTTGAACAATTTATTGACACATGGTGAATGGTGAATGACTTTCGTGCCAGAGAGACAAAATCAAAGTACTGGTATTGGTCCAAAGGCGATGGGATCAAATTTCGTCGAGGGAAAAAATAAGTTTTTTTTTACTTATTCACGCCTGGAAGGATGTTACATACATATATTGTTATAGGAAAGTTGTTTAGGAGTACAATAATAAGTGTATAGTTCACAACATAATAAAATGAGTATGAATCGGGTATAATACAATATATTATAAAAAGTTCTGTTGTACAAAGGAGTTCAATAATTGTATATAATAACAAAATTTTAAAATAAATACTTAAAGTACTATGAAAGTAGTTACAGAGCATTGTTTAGTAACTTTGTTGATATTTATAAAAATAAACATAAACAGTTTGTTGTAAAGCACGTTTGTAATTAGAAAAACTTTATTTGGTCCGTTTGGATGTTTTACAGAACAAATATCTATATAAATAAAAATACGTAAATGTTCGTTTGTTCAAACTCTTATATCTCAGAAAGTTCTTAACTGATTGTTTTAAAATTTTGACACAACATTGCATTAGAAAACGTGCATGTTTTCATTTACATATATTATATAGATGTCACCTTTGATAGGTAAAAACATGGCCATCTATTGGACAAACATACTTCTTGAAAAAAAAAACTGCGCCTGTTGTACGTAAATACAACACTCGCTATTGTTTATCTATCTGCACAGACAGACTGAACCACAGCAACGCATGGCGAGGTACAACTAGTAAATTAATATAAAAATAAAAGGTGCACACGAAATTGTTTTATAGATTTGTTAGAAATATTCTAGTGAACTGAATAATAGTTTGGACACTGAGTGATAGCGGAAAACATAGATTGAACCATACCAAGTCGTAGCATTTTAATGGATAACCAACACCTCTTACGAGTTAGCTAGCGCCCTTTGTGGCAGCTGGACGCGTCATGCCGTCTCCAACCGCTTTGTGTTTTTTTAGTATTTTCAAGGGAAACGAGGCAAAATCCCTTTGAAGTTATTTTTAAAATCAGTGAATCAACATTTTAAATTAACTTACCAATTAGTAATCAGAACTTAATAGTAATGTGACTAGAGTGCAGTGTTTCAAAAATGAATAATCGAAAATTGTGCTAAAATATTCTAAATGAATAAATAGCTGAAATGAATATTCTAGCTGAAGTTGAACTTGGGACGAGAATCGGTAACTGTAGGTACGCCAGATGTTTTCAATGTTATTCTTGGAAACTCTGAAAGCCCTAACAAGTGCCCAAGGTGATTTATTATCCCGTCCGCCGCCTTTTATTTCGGAACAATGCACCACTAACATAATCACCAGAAACAAGTGTACAAGGAGATGGACTTTCCGAACGTCACAGCGGTGCTGCCAAGGTTTGTTATCTATGTGAGGATACTGTGACAGCGCTTAATTAGCAGCAGACACATACCTGGACGGATGACGAACCTCGTGCTGGCACTGTTGGTGGCGCGGTGCACTCTTTCGCTGCAGTAGCTGGTCCAGTTTCCTCACCACCTGGGATTCTTGCTGCAGAGTCTCCATCCTCTACCTTCGTCGAATGTCACAGCGGTGCTGCCAAGGTCTGGAATCCATGAGAGGACATTGTGTCAGCGCTCTATTAGCAGCAGACACATACCTGGAAGGATGACGAACCTCGTGCTGGCACTGTTGGTGGACGCGGTGGACTCTCTCACTGCAGCAGCTGGTCCAGTTTCCTCACCACTTAGGATTCTTGCAGCAGATTCTCCATCTCCGTGTCACCTGTTTCTGTACTTCATTTTATTTAACTTAATTTCAATTTCAATTTGTAATATTTATATATTTTTTTGTAATATCTGCATTAACTGTACAGCGCCCCTGAGGTGATATTTCGCAAAAGGGCGCTATAAAAAAATCATCCAATAAATAAATCTGCCTTAAGTCAACCAGAGTGATTCGCCACGTTTAATGACTTAGCAGGAGTGCCCGGGTTCATGAGGTAAGGATTGTCTTGTTGTGAGGGAGATGTTTTTTACCTCTTCAGTGGGACTCTCAACCCTTGGCTGCAGCACTGCAGCGGGAGAGATAAATTCACAATTTCGCCACTCCTTGACACACTGACCCCCAAATTCCTATCCACCCTTCATACTTTTCTCTTTCCATATCTTCCTCTCCTTTGTTTCCTTAAAACAATCCAAAATTATTTTCCTCATGCCCTTCTGTGTTGAGCCAATGTATACAAATTTGGGGAGCTCTGCTATGAGGTGTCATAAAAAAAGTTTATAAAAAGGTTATGTTTCCACTATTCATACACTTTATGGTCTTTGAAAGTTATTAGCTATTAATATTAAACAGCTTTCGTTTGAGCGATAGTATATTCTGATTCATAATAACTGGCAATCAATTATTTCATGCATAAGTTATAAGCAATAAGGTTTCACGGATGAATAAAGCTCACGCGATCGTTAGGGCAGCTCACTGTGTTTATTGGTGAGCCTTATTCACGTGGGGTTGTTTCAGTTTTCTGTGTCAAATTTATTTAAATAACCTGTTTTTGTTTTATGTTTCCCCAAAGTCCCACAAGCGAAGGTCAGGATCCTGTTAATACTTTCACATTTGGTGTCAATTTGTAATCCACAAACATTGAGAATATTTTTTAAAAAATCCGTGTAATTGTTAAAATAAATATGCGGCAGAAATATTGTAATTATGTAACAATCATAAAAAAATAAAGGGAGAATATTTTGCATTTGAAACGATGGTTTACGTGTCAGAGCTGTGATGTCTTTTATCCTATTTTTCTACAGTGGCAAACTGACGTAATTAATCAGATAGTTGCATTATAGCAACCTTTATTTTTACAATGGATATTCACAATATCAAGGAAAAATATAACATATATATACCAATTTCGTAAAATTTTATGAATTTCCCTAATTTTTAATTTTATTTATTTATTTATTACAAGTTAATACATTGCAAAATAAGTTATAATGTTTTATTCCCAGTGAGTTTACAAAACTCATTTCGTGAAAGACAACATTAGATTACAATGGCAATTACAATTACGATTGACAAGACAACATAAATTCATTAAAATAAATAAACGTAGATGTTATTATAGAGTTCCAAAGAAAGATGGTGTTAGTCATTAATACAACTGCTGAGGAAATAGCTTTTAAGAGCTTTTGCCAATGTTTTAGATTACTAGGTAATGCGTTGAATTGCTTATCTGCAATGTATCGTAAAGAGTTAATTCTAAATTTAGTCGTGTAAGTAGATGACGATAAGTAAATTTAATTTTTTGATCGTGTTTTGTGCTGCCACTTTACTTTAAAAACTTTGAATTTAAAGCCACTTTACACTCCAAGTTGCATTATTTTTATGTAAATAACACTCTATTTTCCATCGTTACAATATTAGGTATAATTAACAAAATTAATGCTAATAATAAATAATAATAATAATAAGTTTTTGTTCCGGTATGTGGGGAGGTTAGTTAGACACATTCCATTTAGTGATACATACAGTATAAAAATATGTTAAAAAACAAAACAACAAAAAACAGATGAATTGTACATAAAACAGAATAGAACGATAATAATAATAATGAGCCGGGACTTTATTAGGGGCTAGTATTTTTCTCCAGTGTGCGTCAATGCTGGAGGATGGAGTGAGGCGGGCTTCCATGGTGAGGATATTACCAGAGCTGCTAAAAATCCGTAAGCGTAACTGTTTTCTAGTCGAAAGCTGAAACCAAACTAGAGAAAGCGCAACACAATATTACATTACTTAAGACTTATTACCATTTCTGGGTTACTTGTAGATTTACAAATACCACTTAAAGCAAAACGGTTGGAGAAATGCAGGAACAAGAAAATAAAAATGTACAAAAATTTACCATAAATTACTAAAGAAAGATAACATTTGACTTGCGTCTATGAAAAGTTTAGCTGCTGGCGTAGGTGGTGATGCCAATCTTGTTGACAAATTTTGGAGGTCACGTGGCATCAAACATTTTCTTTCGCACCGCACAAAGATTTTTTTGTTTTGTCGTAGATTGTAAGATTTCACCGTCAGCTGGATTGTATTGTTTTGGTTTTTTCGTATGAAGTTTTTGTGCTGATTCTTTAACGCACAGAATGGGAATTCGGGTGGATTTGAGTTGAGTCAGAATCTTAATGGCGCGCTATTTATAATGTGCTAATATTATTATAATGCAAGTTTGTCTCACAATCTCAACTATTTAACCCTTTGATGGCCAGTGTAATTTAACCCCTTTGGATGGGAAATGTGACCTGTCCAGGCCATATAATAGGTGTGGGCTATCAAACTAGTTTTATGTAAAAGCAGATGTGCAAATAATGTGTATACACTCGCCAATATTTTGTATATATGTTGTAAATATTTTGTAAATAACGGGACAAACACCTTTTGCGCGTACAGTACCGACCATATGTCCGTTTTCTATCAGAATTCTGGCAAAGTCTACAAAAAAGTTATCGCAGTACACTGTTCGGCCGGTATAGCGATACTTGTCAACTAAATCCAACACCACTCGTGCGCCTTGATTCACTTCACGATCAGCATCCGGAAGTTTTCCGGTGTAAATTTGACCTCTGAACTGATATTTGGTATCCAAATCGCAGACCCACTTTGATCTCTATACCATATGATGTGGCCATGTGGTATATTCCTTGAATATTTGTCTTATTTTTTTTTATTCTACCGACTAAACGCAAATCTTTCTGCAATAGCGCTATTCGACGCAGTTTGCCGAGTTGTATAGTATATCGATACCACTTGCCGAAAATTAAAAGGAAAAAAAAACACTTTTGAAAATGGCCTGGTCAGGCCACATTGCCCATCGGAGGGTTAAGGGGGTTGACAACGCACTTCAGAGAAAACCGCCATTGTTTTTAATTATTAGTTATTACGCAGTTATATGGACGTCAAATAAAACTGCAATCCATCGATGCTCTTTTCATAACATTAATACCTCGTTCAGACGGGGAGTAAAACGATCCAACGCCGAAGCCGAGCTTTTTGACATGGGAGTTAGCGTTTTGTTATTTACGCGAGCATTGTAGGCTTGTTGCTCAAAGCGCGCTGTCAGTTTAATGAATACATTTTGAACATACAGTAAGCGACGTTTATGTTTTGTTCGTCATTTTTCACAGTAAAAGTTGGAAAGCCAATGTGCTGGAACTTAACAAGGTATAGCAAATATCTAAAATATATAAAAATGTAGGCTATTACAGAATTAATTTTCTTATAAAAGATTTTATAGGTAATTCAGAAACGTTTTGTGAGATAATGGAAATTATAAAAAAATAATCTTGCCCAACTTACGTGTAAATATAAAAAAAATTAAATCAAAAAACGGCGATTTTGGGGTACGAAATGTTAAATTTGTATTCGACAATCGTTTGTAATTTATAATTTAAACCATTTCACATTTTTTTTTTTTCATTATACTTAGGTTTTAGATTGGCTAAGATTAAGATTGTTTTTGTTAATAATTACCAATCTCACAACAAATTGTCAATCGTAAAATCATGAAAAAAATTAATTCTGTAATGGGCCATAAATAATAATCTAAGTGAATTCTGTAATGGGCCATACATGATAATCTAAATTACTTATGTAATGGACCATACATTATAATATAAATGAATTCTGTAATGGGCCATACATAATAATCTTAGTGAATTCTGTAATGGGCCATACATAATAATCTAAGTGAATTCTGTAATGGGCCATACATAATAATTTTAATGTATTCTGTAATGGGTCATACATAATAATTTAAATGTATTCTGTAATGGGTCATACATAATAATTTAAATGTATTCTGTAATGGGTCATACATAATAATTTAAATGTATTCTGTAATGGGTCATACATAATAATTTAAATGTATTCTGTAATGGGTCATACATAATAATTTAAATGTATTCTGTAATGGGTCATACATAATAATTTAAATGTATTCTGTAATGGGTCATACATAATAATTTAAATGTATTCTGTAATGGGTCATACATAATAATTTAAATGTATTCTGTAATGGGTCATACATAATAATTTAAATGTATTCTGTAATGGGTCATACATAATAATTTAAATGTATTCTGTAATGGGTCATACATTATAATCTAAAACACATATAAATAAAATAGCAAATAATTCTAAATAATTTATCAGTTAGGTTGGATATTTTTTTAGTCACAAATCCAAATTTAAGTTTTTTATGAAAAAGTTCCTCTTAAAATACTTCCATTGTGAACGTAGCTTCAAAAGAAGGTAGTTTAATATTTTAATATAATTCTTATAATAGTTTTCAATATACACTACTAAAAAAACCAAGTGAGGGCAGGCGTCATTAAATTTTGCAATTTTAAGGTGAATGCAACTATTTAAATTTTTATCATTATGTCCATCACGAGCTTTAGAGCTTTGAAATATTCATTAACTGCTATTAAAACAATTGGAACTAGATATTGTTAATTTCGTATTTACCCACCTTTCAAGCATTCGATATGAAAATATGATCATTTGGTGAAAGAAAAGGATTTCAAGTCTTCATTATTTCCCATAGCAAGTACCGGTCACCCTGTATTGTTACACTCCTGTAGAAAATTACGTATACTATTATTCTCATGTTCCGTAAGTAAAACAATGATTTCTTATCAAAGAAAATTATCGGTGGCATTATTATCAAAGTTTTCACTACCTACAGAGAAATTTATAATTCAATTTGAATAATTTTCTCAGAAATTCATAAAATTGAATCGTTATTTAGAAGCAGGGTTGGGCAAACCAACTCTAATCTCCTAGAACCAAAAGTTGTCGAAGTTATATGAAACGGCGGAAATTCACCTCGGCTCCGGTTGTTCTAGATATTATTAACTATAAAGCATTATGGCTACAAGCGCTGAATAGGTAATACACACTAGAAATGCTTTTCACATAGATTCTAATGGAAATGTCAGAATAAGTACCTTATTGCTCTAGCCCACAGATACATCACTCGCTCTGTCTCTCTTATACATGCTTAAAAGCTTAAAGATATCTCATTGTAAATTATTAATAATGAAGACGAAACATAGTTCTTTATTTAAATACCTCGCTTTTTTCTGTTCTTGTTTAACAATTGGGAAGAAAAGTAGATGAACAAAAATTGTTATAAGGTTACTAAGAGGACATAAATATATTGCTGTTTCATAAATTATTTTTGTCACATTTTAGATCGTAATTTTGTCTTCAACATAGAAATAAATTTTATTATCTTTATCTGGTCACCAAATACGGCTAAAACCATTACATATACGTTTTCTATTCTGAATGGAAGACTTTCACCAGGAAGCATGAGTATCAAACACTTTGTAACCCGCAAATATTGACTAGCTTATGTGTACCCGGCCTTGTTCTGGGTTATGAATAGTACGGATTAAAGTTTTAAATTCTAGTACACCTGAAAATTAAGTGGAAATAATATTATTCTAAAGAATTGAGAAAATTTTACCTATTTAAAGTATTTATTTTTCTTGATTGTGCCAAGTCATCCTCGGGCGTCCTCAAAATCGTCTTCCATTCACTTCCATGTCATGCATTTTACTTATACACCTTTCTTCGGACATCTTAATCACGTATGTCATATTTTACCGCAAATAAGTGGTATTTGATTAATTTGATCGTGCCATGTCTTCCTCGGACATTCCCAACTGTTTCAACGATTCAAACCACTCTTTAAAAACTTTTGACACTAATAAGAACAAACAATGAAATTTTCAGCGAAATTGAACCAGTAGTTTTTAGTCTATAGGGTATGCATATACGCACATTGCCTTTTATTTGTATCGAAGATTATTTCATTTATGACATCTATAAATACATAGATTTTAATGTCTCAAATTTGAGCAATAAATTCTTTAATAGCTTGCAATTGTAATGTCGGCAAACAAATTAAGTACTAAATAATTATAAGCAATAATTATTCATCCGAAGTACTAATACAAATTGAAAATATCTCCCGAGTAAAAATAAATGCCGCCAACGAGAATTGAACCCGTGCCTTCTGATGTCCGGTCAGGTGCTCTGTATCCACTGAGCTATGTCGGCTTATTTCCAACCCGCCAAATGATTCAATATGTACTAGTACCTCAATCAAAAATAACTGCTTATTATATTTTTTCACCTGTAAACAACCAACTTTTATGCTATGCATAAAACCTTGTCTTATAAACGTTAGTTTATCATTAAAAAGATAAATGAAGTACTAGTTAAACTCAACTTCAATGTGTGCATATTATTCTGTATTGCTTTAGAACTAACGGGTTCTCAAACTATGGGATGTGATTCTAAATGAGGTTGCGAAGAGTTTTCCATGGGGTCGCTGCACGAAACAGTAAACTAAAAAATATTATGTTTCAATAAGTTAAACATTTAAGTTCAATAAAAATCTGTTTTCGATTTGTTTTCAGTCCGTATTAAAATATATGATTGTTGTAGATAACTTGATTTCTATAAAAAAAAAGGTATTGGTTTTTGGTCCTCATTCCTTATTAATCATTGTACCAAACAGGCCCACCACTTTCAGATCCAAGGAACTGGTTTTGGTACCTTAACAAAAAAAATCCAAAGGTCTATATTGTCAATCGTCTTAAATCTATTCTCAAAAATATCACCAAGTATTTTCAGAAACTGGGAAAAATTTGAGACAAAAAATCAGTTAGATGATAAAAGAAATATATCGTGGAATCGAAATCAGTTAACATTTACAAATATCATAAAACTGGATTTTTTTTTGGATTTCTTAACAAATTTCATAAACATGTCTATTTGTTTACGATTAATTCCAATTTTTTTTACAGTTGTTGGTTACACCCAATAAAAAATAACTCAAGTTGTATGAAGGTAAATAAGTCGTCTAGCCCCAGCCAATTACGTACTATGAAGGTGAATAAGTCGTCCCAGCCAATTAAGTAGAGAAAGAGAGTTTTTTTGTACTGGACTCTCAGATATTTAATTTTCTTTAGCGGATTGGATATAGAAATAGGCTAAGTTGATTTAAATAGTGTTGACTGAGACGTCAATTGGTAAGCCTTCATATAGAGTAGCGCGATCTCACTCAGACCTTTCTATATATGTTAGACATTGGTCCACAGTAGTAGCATTCCTTAAGTCGGTGAATTAATTAACTCCTCCGGCTAATTTGTTCGGTTTTGGGTACAAACAGCTATTACCCGTAGTAAATTTGTTCGCTTTTCGAACAACTCACATTTTCTCATAGATATCGTTGTGTCTACCTAACCGTTAAAGTTAGAAATGTCATCAATCTGTTTTCGGATACGTTCATAGTTATTTAAATTTTATTGAGAAGCGCAAATACACACAAATTCTACGTCTTTTTGACAGAATTTTTTATAAACATAAACGGTCAATATGCCAGAGGGCTAAATGGTTAAATAAACGACATTAAAAACAGACCATAGTGTTATCATTGGAGAACTGTTCTAGAACCAAGATATCTTTCTCATACAAAAGATTTATTAATTTTGGCGCAGCCGGTATGAAATAATTGGATTATCCAATTTGCGTTGTAAGAAAAAGTTTAATGTGATCAAAAATTAAAACAAACTTTTCGCAAATTGAAGATCTATTCAAGTCCTTTATACATTCTTATTATGTTATTTGCCGGTTAATATGCCCTCTGAAGGTGTATACGCAGGTTAATATTTTAAACGTTCCTGTACTGAACAGGAGTCCGCACAAGACTGTAGATTTGGGCGCCGGGTCCAAACCGTGTCTTTAACCGATGAAAATGCTCCTTTACGGCCGATGATGATCATAGTGGTATATTTTATGACAATCTGCCTCCCGCACCCGGTGCTTGGTGAATGTTGGGCACTGGGTGTCCTGTAGTTTCTGCTGGCTTTTAGCGTTTGGCAGTTTTACTGGGCAGGGCCGGCTGGTCTTGAAGAGGTAACACCAGAAGATTTGGAGCAGAAGACTAGGCAAGGTGAGGCAGATGGAGGGCAGGAGTCACTTGTTTTTGATGGTAAAGATAAACTGATTTAATTTAATTTTTATCGCTGTTTATATCGTATAAAGTCGACTCGCAGCCGACATTTGGCTGTCGACCAAAAAGGGGTGGGGATTTTACCCGCGCCATATATGCGTACATAAACCACCGATAAAATCAGTCAAGTAAATACAACCATCAGATGGTAATAGCAATAAGGCCAAATGAGCCGTAGTACTAGTGAGCTAGAAACATGAAAGGGTATTGTTATAAGCCCTAGTTAGTTAGAGGATTACGAAAGAATCCATAAAATCAAAAAAAATATATATATTTTGGCCGAAACGCGATATAAATGATCAGTGGCGGGGAGTGAGGAATTTGCCAGTCTCGTGGAGTTGGCGCATTTTATAAATGTAAACATACGTTTGAAAAATAGAAAATGTGACTAACAACGTCCGTTACAGTTCCCGATCCAATATTTCTAATTTGTGTGGCTTCTTCTATTGCATATGACCTTTAAAGTTATTTTTTGTCAAAAAACTTAACTTCTTAGCTATTTATAATGGAATATAATATGGTTAAAGAAGAGTTTGGCGGAAGAGAAAGAAAGAATTTCGCGAAAAAAATTAAAACTTCATCATTTTGACACGACTTGTTATGCTGAACTCAAACACTTTGTATGCATGAAATAACTTTATTATTCTTCCTGGTGTCTGATGCACGAGAATTTAATTATTTTTATTATACGCTGTGCAGTTTCCCACATAAAAACTGAGTGCAAGCTCACAACTGCGGTAGAGCAAGAGGTTTTATGAAATTTGCTTGAATTGGTACTTCCAAAATGCAGTCATCAAAGGAATGAGGTTTATGACTTTGAAACATAAATACGTACATTTCCATGAAAGTATTTTCATAAACATTTTCGGTTGGAGAGTAATTTCGGGAAAAGCAATTATGACTTTATAGATTGACGTAAATAAAATAAGAAGTTCATTGATATTTATTTTTAACTACAACAACACCAACAACACCAATACCATCGACAGCAACAACATCAGTAACAATACAAACAACAACAATACCAAAAACATCAACACCAACAGCAATAACAACAATAACAACAACACAACAGAAACCATAACAACAACACCAAAAGCAACAACAAAAACAATAACAACAACAAGAACAACAACAGTAAAAACAACACCATTAACAACAAAACTAACAATAACAACAACAGAAACAACAACAACAATAACAACACCACCAACAACAATAACAATAGAAACAACAACACTAATAACAACACCAACTACAACAACGACAGCAATAACAACAACACCAACACCAACATCAACAAAAGCAACGACAACAAAAATAACAACATCAATAACAACAACAACAACAATGACAACTACAGCAACACACCCAAAGGCGTAAATTTCTGTTACACCTAACATACGTCACTTCTTTTTATCCCCTTCACTTAAAAATGCACATCTCTACTAATTCCAGCGAGAGATCGTACGTGACGTCATTGTTTTAGTATCTTATTGTTCTTTTCGTTTTCAAGCTTGAGAAGAAAGAGGACGAACGTCGATTACGTCCGTACGAGCTCTTGCTGGAACTAGCTTACATTCATATTTATGAAGATAAAAATATGCGGGCTGTGGAAAATATAGCTAAGTACACAGATCATTTCTCGAAAATGCCACCGGGCAATAAGGCTAGTCTCATAAAACTTTGAACATTTTGCATATAGAGTGGTGTAAATAAATAAGCAAATACCCAGGTTCATCCATCCCAACCACATTCTCCCTCATTTCCAATCATTTTACCGCAAAAAATTCCCCTTTATTTTCGAATATTTCAGAGAACATGACTTGAAAAAAAATTTATTAAATCGCTGAACAACGGTAATTAATACCAACTAAGGATATTGAAATTAATTAATTAATTTCCTGGTTTGGGTAAAAAAAATAATTATTTAATACAGACAAAAAACATAATCAAAAATAATCTGCAAATTACATTAAAAACCAAATAAACAAGTTTATTCGTGGCAGTATTGTGTATTCCCTGTCCTAACTTAACCTAACCCTACATAATATGGAGGGCAGGGATTGGCCAAATGGAAAAGAAAATATGTTTTATATGAGAAACGCAATCGGATTAGATGAAATAATCAAGGACACACACGATGTAGCTGCGTAAATAGTTTTGTGTTGCAATAGTTTATGTTATTTATAAAAAAAAACAATGAATAAAATATTTTAAAAAATTAGAAAAAAAAACAATCTGTAAAAAGACAAAGCTTTTTTTATTACATTACTTACGTACCTGTACCTACTCCATAGTTTAAAGTGTATACTATACAACCTTGTAATATGTATTTTGATTTAGTTATGCATGTAAATATTCTTTAAGTATCTGAATACGTCTGTCTCGACACAGGTTTGCCCTAGTGAGACAGATGTCGATAAATACACGTTATAAAATTTATATTGATAGATAAATAAATAAACAAATAAATAAATTGATTTTTTACTTGTATTTAAAAATATATTTATTTAAGAGAGGACGGACCGCCAAACAACTCGGTATTAGCACACACTTCTTGCCTCATTCACATATATACATACTATTCTATTATTCTGACTCTTGACATGGCCGGACTCAAGTACCTGATTCGATTGATCATGCTGTATCTTCCTCTGGCGTCCCCGACTTCTGCTACCATTCGCATTTCGCGTCATATATTCTCCAATCATTCATTAATTCCCGAAAACACAAGTGATATTCAAATAGACGTATTTAAAAATACAAATTTTCCATAAATATACATGACAAAAAAATATAATGTCATAGATTATTTACCCTACCACCGAAAAAAATTGACTTATGTACAAGATGAGTTTTAGAGATAATTTTTTTTTCCAAAAAACTGGCAATTTTCCAGAGAGGTATTTTATGATTTTGCCTTTTGTGTGTAAAATCCAGTACCCCAAAAATGTAGGAACATAAATCATTAAAACTGCAGCAAAAAAAATGTACTATCCAAAGCGGTATTAAAAATCATAAAAAATACTTAATCTTTCGTATTTCAAAATCTCCTCTATCCGTCGATATCAATTTGTAAATCTGGGCTCAAAAATGTTTGCCCGTTAACTAGATAATTACGTGTCTGTACTTCACTTTCGGTACAGCGTCACAATGTAACAACCAGGTGCTATGTCTATTTTTACCATCTATGGAGAACTTGTATCCAATATTGCTCACCGTTGTGTGCAAAATCGATTTAGAGTTTCCGCAATATATTTTACCGGGAATCACCGGCACGGCACCGGCAATGGTGAAATGTTACGAGTAACGCGACGGTACGTTAAAAGTCTGTTAATGTCAAGGGATGATTTATGTCGCTTATTATTTTGTGTTGACCCTGTTAATAAAACCTTTGTTTTGAAATATTGTAAAAAATGATTTTGAAAAGATTTAAAAGTGAGAGCGTGGTTATTAACTCCGTTGAGCACTTTTCAACGAATATTACCACAAGTAAAAGAGATATGATTAATCACTGATATCTTATCAAATCTAAAAAGTTAGACACTCTCAGTATCGCCCTAGTGAAAGATCACCATTCAGAACAGAAAAGTTGCTGGAAATGGTCTCACCGTGTTTGGTGCCAGATATGAATATCCAGATACCACCCCACTTCAAACACTAGAATGGATTTCTCAACTGAGATGGGTGACACTGTTGAAAAAATGTGGGTTATTTTTTTTAAATAAAAATGTACTTACTCACCGTCCATCTTTCCTCTCCCCATCTCTTCATTTTCGCCATTAAAAGTAATACAAATCCTCCATAATGATTAAAATCTCTATTCTCTCAAATGGTTACTTTCACCCCTCGTGCTAATTTGTCCACTTTTGGGAACAACTTATTAAGGTCTCATAAAAATCGTTTTGTCACCCTTACTGTCATGATGAGAAATATGATCAAAAAAGTGTTGGAAAGAGAAAATATCACGCTTTATATTCAAATCTAGTAGTTAGCCACAAAAGAATTGTACACCCTTATGAAACCAAAGATTTCACTTTTTTATTTATTATTTTTAAATGAAAATCCCAAAAATTGAGGTCACATTAACACTTGTCTAATAAATAGCCTGGATTTTTACAGGTTTTTTCCGTTATCAATATTTAAAAAAAAACGTAAGGTGAACGTATTTTATATTTTTAAATTTTAATTTAAAAAAAAGGTGTTTATTTTCTTCTAATAATAAAACTTTAAGGCATAAATATGCTTAACTTAAATTACCACATTTCAAAAATGATTTTTATATACGGATACGTTAAGTAATATTCCATTTATATGGGTTTTCTTTGCAAAACGGAAATAATCCAACCTGTATGTCAGAGGAGTTAAAACCATTCGTCAGTACCAACTGTCATCCAATGGAGGAATTTAAAGTGAGGCCTCAACACGGGTAAGCCACCCAGTGAGGTCAACATTACTAAATTGTACTATTTACATTGTAGAAATGTAAAATATTGTACCAAAAACAAGTAAAAAAATAAAATTTCTACTTTGGATGATTGGTTATCATCGTCAGTTTAAATGGATTGTTGGCTAAATGATTCTGCGGTTCTCCAAATCCGCAGAATCCGAGGTTGCGTGATTATCTTCAGTGTGAATTAACGAGAATTTTGATAATTCTATGTTGATAATAATTTTACGAACAAATAAATCGCGTACGCTAGATGAGGTTTAGGGTCAACCCGACGGCAAGACTGCTGGAGACAGAATAATATTACTTACCGCGCGAGGTATCGCGCCAGGGTTTACAATGATACCAGCCTCACAAGAATATGGGTAAAATAATATTGTAGTTATTTTCGGGAGATGCAAACTCCCTATAATTTATCCTACACTACCTACCTACCCAAAAGTTTCCATTATCTCTTCTTATATCACTATAAAATACTAACTTGATTTATGATATATTTATATTTTAGTAAAACAAACATTCAAAAACTTATAAAATGGAACAAAATGAAAGTAGGACCCTGTATTAAAGAAAATATTCTTATCGGCTTTGCACGGAACCCGAAGTGGCGGAACGCCGACCTTTCCCGTCTATACACGTTACCCCTAGTCAAAGGGTTAAATAATATCATATTAATTCAAATTGAAAACGATCCCAAGTCAATCCTTAGAATTAGTGAAATGTCACAAGATGACGGTACATTTCAAGAATTTTATGGACGTGGGATGATTAATGGTATCTTGAAATATGGCAACCTCGGTTCAAATTATCACTCCATCATCTCCAATATAACAACTAGAAAGAAACATTATTTCGTATGTAACATACTTAAATCAATAAACACCGCTTTTGAAAAAGTTTACAACTGCTTATTGTATACCTACAGGGTTTTCACTTACAAGATTTCTGAACATATTTGAAGTAAAAATGTAGAAAATTCTATCATACGACGTCATTGATCACGCTGCTACACGTCGCAACGGATCACGTTGTCTCATTTGTATGGTGCTGCTGGAACGAGAAGGAGTGTTTATCACGTGATGTGCTAGATTGTATCCAGTGGCGAACTTGATGAAATTAAAAAAAAATAATTATTCGTGACTCAGGCATTGAGAAAAGAGGAACGATATTTGACAACTCTGTGCAACTATTGGCTTACGCTGATGATATCGACATAATTGCGAAAAATCCCGATGATTTACAAGACGCTTTCATAAATCTTGAAAGTTCTGCCAAAAATATGGGTCTTGTAGTAAACCAGCAGAAGACCAAATACATGGCCGTTGGATGTACCCAACAAACCCCATCTCTCGTATGTGGAAGCCAAAATTTTGAAACGGTACCAAGATTCACATACCTGGGCTCCCTGATAACAAACAATAACAACACTACAGAGGAGATCCAGAAGCGCATCGTGAATGCAAACCGCTGCTATTTCCGCCTACAAAAACAGATAAAATCCAGACTGCTTTCCAGAACCACCAAGGTATTAGTGTACAAAACACTAATTAGACCAGTGCTTACGTACGCAGCCGAGACGTGGGTTCTAACTAAGAAGAATGAGCGAGCACTGGACGTTTTTGAAAGGAAAATTTTGAGGCGCATCTTCGGACCGGTTCTAGAAAATGGATTTTGGCGCAGACGTTTTAACAATGAGCTCTATACTTTGTTTAAGGAGCTAAACGTCACAAAATTCATAAAACTGGGAAGACTTCGGTGGCTAGGTCATGTGGAGAGAATGACCGAGCATCAAAAACCAAAGTCCCTGCTGAGCTCAAGACCGATAGGGAGAAGGAGCCTGGGAAGGCCAAGGTTAAGATGGAGCGACAACGTCCTCAAAGATTTGTCTGCCTTGGAGCTTCGAAACTGGAGAGAGCTGGCGCGGGACTGAGATGAGTGGAGGAAGACTCTTGAGGAGCCCAAGACCCACCAGGGGTTGTAGAGCCAAAAGTGATGATGATGATGAGTGTCATTGGACAGCAAAACGGCATCTAATTGTTTAACTTCAATCGGGAATCGCTGGTATTTTTAAATATCCTAAAATGAATGAATCTGTAAGGTTTATCGTTATTTCTCTTAAAAGCTGAAAGGCTTTATTTTTACTGAGATACATGTGAAAATATTAATTATACTGTTTATTTATTTATTGCATTTTACTATAAATAAATCATGTTTTTTCTCATAAAAATCAACCTCACTAGGACTAAGCCTGTATCGAGGTTAACAATTTAAATTTGAGTGAAGCAAACATCGAATAGTATGTTAAACATAAACTTATATTATATTCAAAACAGTATGTATTAGATGAGCTTCCTGATGTGTAATTTGAAAGTATACTGTAACAATATTTGAACAATTACTTATAATTAATCATAATTACCAAGAAGAAACAGAGTAGACTGTACTATACAATTTTACAACAACTAAAATTACTCCTTACAAACCACGTTCCACGCTCATACCACGAAACTTTGGAGTGATTTTAATGAAAAATTTCAATGCCCAAATAATATTTACGTTTAATTATTACTTCTTCCCACCTGATCAGCTGTTATATTTTAAGATTTGAAATGTGAGGGTGGCCATTTTGCTATCCGAACACGTACATTTACGTGAAAAAGTAAAGTTACGATTACACTGTACACTTCTTACTACATTTTTGTAATTATATTTGATTTGTTTGAAAACTTAAAAAAGATTTTGTTCTTTAATTATCGTGAATAATCAATCACACCCCAAAATTTCGCGGTATGAGCGTGGAACACGATGTATATATAGTACATTTTATCATTGCCAACTACCGGCCAATATGGTTGGCCTCTACGGTCGTATCATAAAATGGAAATTACTCCAAATTTCCTTCAACTCCGTTGAATTCTACTGTTACTTTGGCGATTTATTTTGGTTTTAGGCCGTTGGTTACCTACCAAGTTGATTTTATATACCAGTACAAATATCCTAAAATCCAAAATTAATATTTTTTTGGAAAGTGGTTAAATAAGCAACATATCTAAAAGCTTCTGACGAGATCTGACTGTCCTGACCGGAATAATATAGGACAGTGAGATTGACAACTGATTTGGGTACATCTTATACGTCCACGTCACGTAGAGTTAAAAAAATATATCGTTTTGGGAGGTTTAAAAAATTGAACAGATTTTATCCATGAAAATGTGCCATGAAAACGATAATTATAAAATGCTAACACACATATATCGGACTTGGAGGAAAATGTATTACTTGCATACGTTGAGCTTGTTGAAAATCAACTGAAAAAGAAAAAAGTTCATTCCTATTCAAAAATACTAATTTTTTTAAATACTAACCCAGGTTCAAACACTAAATTTGTGTGTCTTTCACAAAGTTAAGGAAAGCGATATGATAGGTACCCACTCAAAGATATTAGAAGAACGAGATGTGCTATGACGAATTCATACTGTACGGAATTGTTTTGCCCAGTGTCGCCGGTTTTGTTCACCAATACCACTGCACACCTTCGCTTACGCTAAGGTATCCGCACTAATACATAGAACAGATTTCTGTGCGTACACGTCCCGATAGTATTCAAAGTACCCTAATTAGGTTTTTTTTATATTAACTCCACACAGGAGGCCCTGAAGAAAATAATTTCCCTCAGGGCCTATGTCATCTTTGGGGATGCTGTGTGGTGGGTCTTTTTGTGGAGAGGAAGGAGTGAACATGGGTCTTGAAGAGTCCCATGTCGTAGGAGGGAGGAAACACAGAGGTCGGCAGTTCGTTCCACAGCCGAGCTGTAGAAACTTAAGAACGAATCGTAGAAGCGACCCGTTCTCATGTGACAAATGTCATCTGTGTACAAATGTTAGGCGCGCGTTTGGCGTGTATCCCGACTACGCACCGGTGCCGAAGAGATCAATGACGCTAGTTCCTCAGAGCATCTTCCATTGTAATACCGATAGAACAAGGACAGGATACCTGCCTGACGCCTGTGCTCTAGAGATTGGAGTCCGTTTGTTAAGATTGGGAAATCTATCAAACGGACCGCCCGTTTTTGCACAGAGTCAAGGGTTTTTTTCAGGTATTTAGGGGCTCCGGACCAGAGATGGCTGCCAAATTCGACAGTATGGCGCACTTGCGATTTGTACAGGGTCAGCAGTTGTGTATTATTAAAGTATCTGCGGGCCCTGTACAGTACGCCCAGCTTCTGAGAGGCCAACTTTACTCTGGCTTCGATGGAGCCCCCGTACCTGAGCTGGTCACTTATAGTTATACCAAGCATATCAATGGAAGGCCTGTTCGGAAGATTGCTTCCGTTGAAGGAGACTAGATTACCATTTGGATCCCTTTTAGACGTAATCAGACAGGATTGGGTCTTTGAAACATTAAATTCGACGAGATTATTTTTACCCCAGGAGGAAATACTCTAGAGATAACCGTCCATTCTCTGCTTCAAAGCCCTCCGAGCCGTTGGAGTTTGTGTGCCCTTTGGGGGCTTGTCAAACAAAAAGCTATCACGAACTGTACTGTCATCCGCGTAACAATGAATCGGTGCACATGCCAAAAGGTCATTGATGTGCAACAAAAACAAAGTCGGAGACAGAACCGATCCCTGAGGGACGCCAGCATTTATGGAGTGCGGGGAAGAGGTGAAACCATCAGCAACCGCCTGAATCGACCTATCCCTTAAAAAATCAGCTATCTACGTACACAGGGATGCGGGAAGTCCGTAAGAAGGCAATTTTTTGACAAGTCCTCGGCGCTAGACCCGGTTAAAGGCCTTGGATATGTCTAGTGCGACCGTTTGGGTCTTTGGATATGTCGTGACGTTCCAGGCACCGCCCCCAAACATGCGTCACATACGCGAGAAGATCATCGCACGAGCGGTTCCGCCGGAATCCGTATTGACGGTCGTGGATAATTTTGTTTTTCTCGAGGTATGCGAGCAGTTTGTCGTAGATCACACGTTCCATCACTTTGGACAGAACTGATGTGATCGCTATGGGGCGGTAGTTGGCCGGGTTGGAGCGGTCACCTTTCTTGGGAATAGTGTGAATGACCGCTTTTTTCCAACCAGAGGGCACAGTGCCACACTTCAGGGACATTTTGAAGAGCTTTGTCAAAACTGGAACTATTTCTGCAGCACACCTCTGCAATACCAGGGCAGGCATTCCATCAGGTCCACTAGCTTTGTTAACATCGAGCCCCCGTATGACGTGGAGTACATCCCGATGCCGGATCCTCAGCTTTTTCATATAGAAGCCGCAGTGAGGAACCGACGGCGGAACAGCACCTCCGTCGTCGAGGGTCGAGTTTTCCGCAAACATTTTCCCTAATAGGTTTGCCTTCGATGGCGGTGTTTGCTAGTAAGCCGTCAGGTCTGGTAAGAGGTGGCAAACTGGGTTTGCAAAAATTTCGAACTATTGAGCCCGCAAGCGACCAGAATGCTCTGCTGCCATGCGGGCAGGCAGCCAGCTTTTTGCTGATCTGCAGGTCGTGTTCGAATTTTGACCTATTAATGATTCTCTTGCATTCCTTTGCCGATTTGTTGTATGCTAATCTGCTTTCGGGCGTTCGAGATGTATTGTAGGCTCGGTAAGCCGCGTTTTTTCGTCGAACTGCTTCGGAGCATTGTCGACTGAACCACGGCTTTGAGTCCACACCAGTTTCTTTAGTAGTCGATTGTATGAAGCCATCCATCGCCGATTTGATGACTTCACCAATCTCCTGGGCACATCTTGAAGGGTCCGAAGTCCGAAAACAAACAGCTGACCACGGAAAAGCATTGAAATGGGCCCGCATACCGAACCAATCTGCTTACCTATAGTGCCACACATTTCTCCTCAGCCTTTCATTGGTTGGTCTGAGGTTAACGGGGATTGATGTCGTCACTAGGCAGTGGTCGGATGATCCCAGAGGCGCTGTGACGTCAATCTTATAACCGTGTGGCACAGTAGTTAAGAATAGGTCTAACAGATTGGAGCGGTGAGTCTGGACATCAGGAACCCTTGTAGGCTCCTGAACCAATTGCTCTAATCCGTAGCAAATGGCAAAGGATTCCGCCTGTCGGCCAGCCGAGTCCGTTGCGCCTGAAAACTTCAACCATGGTTCGTTATGAACATTGAAGTCCCCCTACGGTAGTACTCCGCCTACGGTCCGGCGGCCAACATAGCATATCTCGTTCTTCTAATATCTTTGTACCCACTTGAGCGATTTGTGGTATATTATGGCGAGTTTACAAAAACGGGATTATATAGAGTTAGAACTAAAAAAAAAAACGTTTTTTTTAATTTAATTTTCGTAATGTAAATTTATTAAAGTACACACACAGAATTTAAAGTTAATCCGGCTATTATTTTCGAAGTTACACGTATATTTGTAATGACGTGTCAGAGCGGAGACGATGACTCCAAAACGTATTCGGGGGTTTTAAAAGCCGCACTTTACGGTGATCAAGAAGTTATGAAGACAGAATGTATTGGCCACATACAAAAGCGAATGGGCACGTTACACCGAGATTGTGTGAATAAAAATGTTGAAACAGTGGATAATAAAAATAAAAAATACAAAAAAAACTCTTGGTTGAAAAGGCAAACTTAGTGGTAAAATTATCGACAAGTTAGACGATGGTTTATTATGGTTTAGAAATTAGGAAAAATTGTGATTCCGTCGAAAAATTGTATAATGCTATCTGGGCCACTTCATTATTGCTCAACGGTAAAAAACCTTAACACGAGAAGTGCACGATTGGACCAGAGTCATGGTGCAGTTGGCAACGGGCAGTAGCTGTCAATGAATTACCCACTTTCAAGCATGATCATCCGTCTTTACCACAAAATTTTGTTGCGGCTATTCTTTCCATTTATACAGATCTCAGCAATGAGAAATTATTAGAAAGAATTGTGGGTGGTTTCACCCAAAACAACAACGAGAGCTAAAATATGGATATGGAAAATCTCTCCAAAAATAGTTCAGGCCGGTTCCGAAACTGTAGAAACTGCTGCATACATAGCTGCTGGCATATTTAATGAAGGTACAAAATCATTATTATATTACATGAATGCAAAAGAGGTTTAACTTGGGCCCAAAGCGCATTCATACGCCGAAAGAGAGGATAAACAGCGCGTGGCCGTCTCCGACCGCAGAGCACATGATAGCACACGAGACAGAAGAATGGTCCGTGAAAAAATTCTTGAAACATCCCTTTATTTGGGCATTCTGACTGTATATAACCCCTTAAAGCGATGCACTACGTCGTGTGTCGTTTTTAATCGAGCCGCTAACAATAACACCCCTTATGTAAATGGCGATAAGGTTTAAATTTTCGCATAACGCCATTCGCCTTTTTTAATTTTGAAAGAATAAAAAAACAAAAACTTAATAAAGAATCTAATTTCCCACATTTTACAGTAAAACCATATCCAAAAACGGATTTCTAAACATCAGATTTCGAACTTTAAAGTAGTTTTTATAGGCCTGATATTTTTTTCTGGGCTTATAAAAAGGAGTATAAAAAAACACGCGATTGTTTCAAAGGCCAAAATGTCTTCTAATTGCAGTATTTAATTAAAGCCTCTAAAACATTTCGAAGCGATCAAAATGTAAAACCAAAAACACATGTTTTTTCATTACTACGTAGTGGATCGCCTTAATGTACCAAATTTATAGAACCTAAAAAATTGGAGGTAAATTCAGGTGGATTCATTGGCTTTAAACTGCAGCAAGCAGTTCATATGTTTCCATTTCAATATTTTGAGGCATTATGTTAGTTAAATTAATAACATCATAAAGTTATAAATACACAATCAGTCGATCTTATTTGAACTGTCTGTTTCAAAATTGAAATGATAATATCCCATGATTTTTAGGGTTTTGTGCTATTATTTTATAAAAAAAGGTCAAAAAGTAAACCTCTCGACAGGAAAAAAAATATTAGGAACACAGAAATGTCGTTTGGAATTGGTGTTAATTTCCGAGTGGCGCTAATGTCATGAAATACGTGAAAAATATACAAAATAATAATAAACGTAAACCTAAAAAACCAAAACCAGGAGAACAGAAATATGATTAGGTATTTCCATTTAGTTATTATTATAAACAGGTATCCTTCATTGACAGTATAGTTGTTAAAACATCAAATAACGAGGAAACCATTTTTAAAAATTCGTTTTTCTTTAATTTCTCCTGTTGTTTTTCAAGTATATTTTTTTTTTACTGAAAAACTTGAATATTCAAATTCGAACAACGTATACATTTGTCGACCGTTTGTGGCTAAAAACAATACAAGTACTTGTACGGAAGACGATATTTTGTTTCTCAGTTTCGTTTCACAAAAATATCACTGTCGGAAATTTGTAATTTTCACCAACATACAGAATCCAATATGTGTTGTTCAGGTCAACTCAAATTGAGCAAATTACTGTTGTAATGGATTTTTTTTTATTCATGAATTGAAATTGAAAAACAGCCATTGAAACGATTCAACGAGTTACTTATATGTTCGTACATTACTACAATTTGTAGTTAATATATCGGCCTCCTAAAATGTCGCAACCAACTTGAAATAAATTCATACAAAGTCAGTTAATGTCACGGGAAGATTAATGTTTCTTGGTTGTTTGGAGTTGGTAAATTATTAAATTTTGATAATAACGCGAGTGAAGCCTATAATACATCTGATATTAATGTCGGTGGTGCAAATGCCTAGGAAATTTTAGTTTGCCGGAAGAATTTAGTTTTTTTTATAGAAAATTATGTTTTTGTAGCAAAAAATGGAATTAACTAGAAGTAAAACGCGTAGACCATTCGGCTACAGAAGCCATTTTGTTTAAATGTACAAGAGTCCTGACGACGGTAATGTGTATGCAATTAAAAAAAATAACAATTAATTATATTAATGGCTTACAAACCTTATAATGATGACTTATTTAAAAAAAAATGTTGTTTGTCTTTTACGAGAAATTAAAAAAAGTAGGTTCGTCCTTCATTTGACTTTAACCCAAATGAAGAAATAATCACTCATGCTTAATTTAATATTTATATTGAGTAAGTTCTCTTACACCTATCCAACGAAAAAGCGTTGTAAACTTTATCTTGTCTTAGACATTAGGAACTGCAGGAATGTGGCAGGATATCGACCCGGGTGTCTAGAACAGTGAAATCGATACCTTTACAATATCGGATCGATAGATGTAACTACCGATGATTTTTTTACGATTTCCCGAGCACGACCGCACTGTTGATATCCAGACCGATGGTGATAACGCAATAAATTAGAATTCTTTATAAGATGGCAACACTGGTACGTCTCATCTATGAATTGTCATTCCGAATTGTTAGACGGCTGCGTAAAAGTTAAAAATACTCTTAATTTGACAATGTCGAATTGAAATATAAGCTTTAATAAACATTGATAGTTCGCATGCACTTTTTGATACTAACAAGGTAGTTAATTAGGTTATGAGGTTATTCGTCATTAACTCATAACTAACAACCCGAAAAGCTGGAACTCAATCAGTTGATCGCGTCTTAGATGAATTAATTAAGTCTATGGATCGTGTATACAATTCCTTTCAGTTATGAGCTTGGTTAATTCACCCCATTCATTAACAAGCCAGTTATTTTACATAACGAACGACAACTTGGGGATGCGCTAAAAGTAGCGACTTTTGTTTACCGACTGTCGGAATCATTTATTAATGTATTTTATTAATCTTCAATGCCCTTATGGGATTTTACATCCTTTAACTGTTTACATGACTTAGTGTATACAGAGGACCACAATTTTTTTAATGTTTATATCACGACGACAAAAAATGGACATGATACTTGGTTTGTATAAAGGTGCATTTTAGACCATATTGTAATATTTATATTATGAGAAAGAAAGAAAAAACGGCATTAAACTGCAGATAGCATAAAAAATAATAATGTTTTGTTGGTTTTTAATAAACACTTTACTGTCATACTTTCAAGTTACAAATAAAAATTATCAAAGAACCTTCCCAGATTTACATTGTTATTTCCCTATAATGGAGATGAACCGGGAGAAAGCCCGTTTATAATAAAATATAATGGAGTTTTGGGTTTACCTTATTGTTATCAAGCGTATTAATTGTCCTACAGGGCTTGGGGTTTTTAGGATTTTTATCGGGGAAACAGATTTTTTTTCATCAGCTTTATTAATTACATTTACATTGGTGATGTGCTCTGCCTGTCTTACGAGGAACTCCTGTGTTCAGAGCAGACTGAGTTAATAACATAAGCAGTTTGTAACAGCAGTTTATAAAATAAATACAAATAACTACACAATTTTATGTATAAGTTAAGAAAAAAATAAGTATATTGTATTGATTCATAAGTTCGTAGTGTTTGTGTTTATTTTTTACACAATTACAAGTTAGTGTACGCGTATAGCACATAACACAACGTGTGAACAATATACATAAGCAGGCACAATACAAACAATCACTGAGAGCTCTGCCGCACAAAGGAGTTTAACAATTGTGTACAACAGGAGTACAAAATAAGTATTTGTGGTACTTAGAGAGCAGTTAATAGCAACTTTGTTGACATTAATAAAAATAAAAATATTAATCATATTTTGATCGCGGAGGAAAATATCGCGATCTGACCATATATGACGGATTATGTCATAATATCGAATTGACATAGGGCTTTATCGATCGACTCTCCGATAGTTTTAGCGTCTAAAATGGTAATTTTACTAAGGATTTTAGTCAAATAGCGTCGCGGCGTAATACAATTTCCGTTCTTACCTACTAAACTAGCGTGTACGCTCTTTAATGCTTATCCCCACATATTCTTACTGCCAAGTTAATTCGCCGAGCAAGCAAACCCATAAATAAACACGTCTGAATTTATGTCCAAGACGGTCTTCGACTTCACAATGTTTAGCTAACGACCTTAGCGAACTTCAAAATCTTTCACAAACTCACTCCATGGTTTTTTGTTCAGCTGAAAAAACTTTACTTTTTCTTTTTTGACATTAACCCTATACAGGAGACCTTCAGGAAAATAATTTCCTTCATAGCCTATTTCATCTTTTGTAATGCTGTGTGGAGGGTCTTTTTTAAGGAAAGGAAGAAGATGAAGATCCGGGATGGTAAAAAGTACAAGAGTTGGGTAATCTAGGGATCATGACAGACATTAATAAATCACTCCCACTCCGGCGCAAGGCATTGGTCGAGAGACCAGTTGGGGAACCAGCCTCTCTCGATCTGGCATGCCACGAAGCTTGTAGGTTTTTGTACATACATCACCCGATGATCTCAGGCACCCTTGCGTGTTTAGAGAGTGGTTTGAATTGTAGAATAAGTTGAGGACGCTAGAGAAAGACTAAAGGCATTGTAGAATAAGTTGAGGACGCTAGAGAAAGACTAAAGGCATTGTAGAATAAGTTGAGGACGCTAGAGAAAGACTAAAGGCATTGTAGAATAAGTTGAGGACGCTAGAGAAAGACTAAAGGCATTGTAGAATAAGTTGAGGACGCTAGAGAAAGACTAAAGGCATTGTAGAATAAGTTGAGGACGCTAGAGAAAGACTAAAGGCATTGTCTCTGCACTGGAATGAGATACGGAGTCCAATTAAAGTCGACATAATGTAGTTTCTCAACAGTAACAATACTACATGGATTGAATGATTGAAAAAGTCGGGGATTTCCGAGGAAGACATGAATCAAATAATTATTCGTGGTAAAATGAGGCGAGGAAGTGATGAAGAGAAGAAAGAGGTAGAAGGAGAATTTATTACTTGGAAGTGAATGGTTGAAGTAGACGAGGCCGCCCGAAGAAGACAAAGCTAACAAAATTTAGCAACGCTGGGTACACGTCAGCTTGTATTCGTAATGAACAATGTCAAATTGTACCTAGAAAAATATTGCATGACTTTTTATCTTTTGTAAAGGAAAAAGCTAATACTCTACAGTAAATAAGTATTAACAAATAAAATGACAAAAAAAATATATTATTTACAAAATTATATTATATTATATTACAAAAATTATTTATCTCCTAATGAACAATAATATTATTTGGCTCTACTTGAGTAAACATGCTGGGCCTTACTAATAAACGTGTTTTAAATTTTACCCAACTGATAAAAAACCGTTCGTAGATGAAATAGTTATTTATCAGTTGTATAAAATTTAAAACATCTTTATTTGTAAAGGGACCATTACAGGCCTTTCCCCATCCGATGTTCGATGCCTTCAAACGGCGAAAATGCTCTCACGCGTAAAATAAAATAAAAATTAGAAACAAACATTTTTTTAACATCTAGGTCTGTTGGTACCTACTTCAAAACTTGAAGGACGGACCACTTTTTTACAAAAAAAATAAATTTTTTAGGCCTTTATGATTTTTACGGTATCTAGTCAAAGGCTGAAATATGTTCGTCCAACGACAACCTTTAATGAGTTTAGGTCATTTTAAAGGGTCGGATGCCTTCACAGTTTTATCAGGAAGTCAAATAATATACATAATAAAATCTATTGTTCAGAGAACAATTTATACATCAAAACAATGAATACTGTTGACAAACGACATAGGTTTCAATCTTTTGACAAAATCAACAATGTCCATTTTTTTTATTAATAACTATTTAAAAATTTCGTTTTAGTTTATTCACATTCCTGGGTGCTAGGCATTCCTGTTACGAGGTAGACTGTAATGTGTTGTATGGGTGTTACTTCATGATTTCTCTATCTTCGTGTATTAGGTACTAGGTATTTCTGTTCCGAGGTAGACTGTAAGGTGTTGTATGGGTGTTACTTCGTGATTTTCCCATCTTCATATATGTTGATTGCCACAAACAAATGATTAAAAAAAAATCTCTATGTTTGTTGAGTGTAAGTTATTTTGATGTTGCAACTATAATGGAGCTATATTTTAAGATACTGTGAACAAGGGCTTTGTATTGAGATTCTGTTATTAAATGATCTCTTACGATGAACATTTCCAAGCATTAATTATACCTACAAAGGATATTATTTTATCTTTTAATTTGATTTGTACGATAGTATAACATCATTGTAAACAAAATTGTTGAGACTAAAACGAAGCCAGAGAAACTAACATTAGAAAATAATATAATGATTCGCAAATAACAAACTTAAAACATACATTTGATATCACGAACGAAGAAAACTTGAAAGACCGTTCATAAGAAAACATCTTCCAAAATGATTTTTAATATAAGTAAACGTCTTTGGTGAATGTTTTTCTTCAATTTATGAACTCACGTGCATAAATATTAAATTTTGATATATGGTTGAAGCACGTATAGGGTCATACGAATTCATTTGAAAATCATAACCCATTATTTTGCCCATTAAATCGTGCCGCTCCAACGAACGAGAAGGAGCTCTGTTTTGCACTCTACAAGAAAATTGGTATTTAATGAAAAAACAGCAATTTACAGCGCTAATAGTGATTGCATGACAAGGTCTGGATAATTTATGGAAAGTGTTATTAATGACATGAAAGGTCGATTTACGTATTTCTATTGGGAGTTTGTTATTGTTTGAGAAAAGCTGCATAATATTTTATTATCAATCTGGTCACACAAAAAACTCTAGCACGTTATTTTTTTATTTTTATTTGGGATAACAACAGTTCAATCAATAACATCATAGTAATAATTTAGTTACAGTAAATAAACCATTTACAGGTTTCCACATAGGTATTATATACAAGTAAAAATTACGTTAATTTAATAATTTGTAGAAGAACTAGTATTTGGGTCATGAAGTGCTAAATATATCACCAAATGACAAAAGTGTCCTCACAACAACAATAGTAGTTACACAGACGACATGGTCATACTAGGCCCATCGGTAAGAGCAATGAGGAAGCTTCTGGCTATATGCGAAGTATTCTTTCATAGTCACGAGCTAATGTACAATGCTAAAAAATCACTGCTGATATATAAATCAAATACTAGTCAATCTCAAATTCTAGTATTCACTGATGACCTAAATGACATAGAATTCCAAAGAAGAGTACTGGGCGTGCGAGCCAACTCGCCATGAGATTCAATAAGTGCAGTCCTCCGGCGATGAAGCAACTGCATGAGCTTTTACACTAGCAAACTATGGACAACGTACACACAAGGCGTCATGAACACATACCCAGTACAGTATAACCACGCATATAGACCGCTGTTTAGCCTCCCTTGGCGGCGCAGCGCCTCACATATATTCGCATAGGGAAGGTTGCTTGGGTTTGCTGCCTTGATGTGGCACAGAGTAGCCGGGACCAGTCAGCGGTACGGGGGATTGGCAAGCACTTCTGTCCAGGCCGTTTAAATATACTATAAACTTGTATGTCTTCTTTTTTAAGATGTCGTAAAAAATTCCATCATAAGAAACAAGATAACATAACCCTTTAGATTTTGTATTTGAAATAGACTTTGGTATTTATAAGTTTGAATATTTTAATTTTAGACATGAAAAAATTGAAAAAAAACAACAACAAGTAAATATTACTCCAAAGTCCAAATGTCGATTCTTCTTCTTTCGTATGGTGTCAGAAGAGTCAGTCAGAAGGGGACATCTAGGTCTGCGAACCAGTCTAGGGCCTCAGGCGTCGCCATGTGGACCTCATCAATCCCGCCGGGGAACGAATGGAGCGGGCAATCGTTGACCACATGTTACGTGGTCTGTACTGCACCACATTCACACATCGCCGACTCTTTAAGGCCCCATCTGTGCATTATGTGGGTACAGCGGCTATGATGGCGCCTTAACCTATTGATGGCGGACCAGGTTTTGCGAGGCAATGAGAACCCAGGCTGTCTCTCGGTGGGGTCCTGTCGATAAATATTCCTCATTCGACCTAGAAATTTTTTCGTTATTTAATTCAATATCGTATTTGTATGGCACAAATAAGGTTGAGAAACACTGTTTTACTGTATTGTTTATGGTTGACTCCCTATATTTAGGACTTTTTTGGATTCAACCCCTCATTTTAAGGTAAAGAAGTCGTCAAGTCACGTTTGAAGAGCAGCGTCATTATTAAGAGCGATTACTCACAGATTGTTGGATAAAGAACGTGGTAAAATAAAATAAAAACTGATGCCAAAAATTCAAACAAAGAAAAATTTTCCCTTCTCTTCTTGACACCCCATTTTTATGGAGTTTGTAACACAAACCATTGACGAACTAATACATTACATACGTATTCATGAATAGAATACCATGGTGAATTCAAATTGTAATATTTTATTATATATCCTACATAAAGCATTCTCAAGGACGACACAGCTCCAGAGGGAAATGATTTCCCTTGGGATGTCTTGTGTGGAGTTGAAATACAAAATGAAAAAGTCCAAACCATAAAGCATCAATTCATTAAGTTAGAGTTCTTTCATGCATATAATTCACAGTGATGAAATATAATTGCAGACATACTTCGAATAAACCAGCAATAATGTCATGCAAAAAAACATGTTTATAAAAATTAAGCGTTCTTCTACAGAGAGTTAATCGACTAATTCAATAAAAAAAAACAACTTTTCGATATTTTTTCTGATCGTAGAATGCTCCATTTACAATCTACAGAATTAGACGAACTGAGATTTCACGATTTTTTTAATGTTCGTTTTATCTTTACTCCCATTTTGTCTGGACTATTAGTTGGATTCTAAGTGCGCAACAAAATTTAAAAGCTTAACTTAATGATGAATATGTAATTGAAAATTATTAATATTTTTAGCACAGTTGTAATAATAGACAATTAGAGGTCTAGCACGGACCCTGTGTGATAAGGCGTGAATATGATATTGACGAAATCTGTCATCTACGGTCAGATAGCGATATTTGCGAGCAAGGTCAGAATATGTTTCCAACAGTCGGTAGACAAAAGCCGCTATTTTTAGTGTGACCTCTAAGATGTCGGATAAGCTGTCAATATGAACAACATTTTGGATAGTGTCGTTCGTTATGCAAAATAACTGGCTTCTTAATGAATGGTGGTGAACTAACTAAGCTCTTAGAACTGAATTAATTCATCAAGGATGCGATCAATTGATTCCGCTCCAGCGTAGAGAAACAAAAATTGTTAGTTATGACTAATGACCTCATGAAGTTTTTAACTCCCTTTTACTGTCAAAAAGTACATGCGGACTGCCAATGTACATTAAAGTTTATATTTCAATTCGATATTTTGAATTTCATTGTATTTTTAATTTTTACGTAGCTATCTGACGTTTAAAAAAGTTGCCTGTGTTGTCAGCGTATTTCAAACCATCAGTCTGGATATCAACAGGGTGATCGTACTTAAGAAATTGGTATAATTGGTAGTTACGCCTTATCCCCAAAACAGATAATATATAAATACACGTTTTCTGCAACACATTCTCTGGAATATACATTTAGGACAAAAAAAATGCCTTATAAAATCAATACAGTCTAACTAAAGCAAATAAGTTTGTCCATTAATTTTTTAAGCATCATTACGTTAGTTTCTACAGAATCCATCATTAAAAAACCACTTCAGAAGGTTGGCTAAATTTGATTATAAACTTTATTTACAAAAGAAGCTCATATTTCTGTTTGAGTTTTCTGTTTCAAACATTTCTCAGAACGATGATAAATTAATCAAAATGTTACATGTTAGTGGCAGAAAGTGAGTAAATTTAATTAAAATTACACTGAATATTATTTTTTTCAGTAGGTATACCATCTTAATTGATTACATCTAATTTATCAAAACATACTTTGGTTTCGTCTAAAACAAATTGGTTTCAAACTGAAATTAAACCGTGTTGTAACTGTTATTATATGGTTATTAATGTTACAAAGTAAAGAAAATTCAAAAAAAAAATTAGACATCCAATTTTGAATACCTTTGAAATATTATCAAGTACCTCGCTAGTAGGTATGTATCAATTATGATTTTCTCGAGAAAGTGAACTTTTGGAGCAATATTGAATCTCAGTATTTTTTTATTTTATCACCAAGTTAACCAAGTTCCTTGTAGTTTTTATTGCTTTTAGTCACTTTATAGTGTACAGTTTTCAATATCAGTTTCAGCTATTTCAGCTTGTATTTACCTAAAAAATATTTTTTTTATTTTTCTTTCTTACATTGATATATTATATTTTTATTTTATATTTTACATGTACCTATCTAGATTTTATTGTTTATTACTGCTAAATTGTATTTTCCTAAAAAAATATTTTCTTTCTTACATTTATATGTTATATTTTAATTTTATTTTTATATTTTACATGTACCTACCTGGAATTATGTACACTCAACCTGCCAATTTGACTGTCCTAAAACGGGAAACTTCCTAGTTGGACAGTCAAAGCTTCCTTTTATATTTGTATATCTTGTATGTAATAAATGTAAAAATAAATAAATAAATAAAATAAAGCTTTCTTTTGAATTGTAGTAAACAAACTTTACAACATTGTAGTTGTGCTCTTCTGCTAATCAGAATTTGTATGAATGGACTTAGAATCTTTCATTAAAGGGAACCTTTCAACTGTCGAAAACCAAAATGGCGCTGAATGACCATTTGATGAAGATGTTACATTTGAATTTCTGTAAAACAACCCGTCCTAAGAAAAATTACTTATATTATATTTTCTTACTGAACAACTCTTATTAGTAAGTATTGGAACAATCATTATCGCGTCTAACTAACTAACCATCACGCCGTTTCTCCGGAGGGGTAGGCAAAGAGGACGGACCGCCAAACAACTCGTTCTTGGCACACACTCCTTGACTCAGAGATATCTTTGGAGTACACCTTTGGAGTACAATATATCTTTGGAGTACACATCTTTGTAGTACACCTCTTTGGAGTACAATATCTTTGGAGTACACCTTTGAGAGTTTGTAGAAAGATTTTTTTTTATTTAAAGTTAATACAAGCAGTATTCAAATTCAAAAGTTTTATTTATGGACCCATATAAAGGTACCACTAAAAATTAGCCCAATCGAAAAACTTTTAAATCAAGTATATAATTTTTTTTAAATATTTTTTTTTTATTGGAGGATTGAGTGATTTTCGACAATCGCTCGAGTTAATGTATTTTTTATAAAAACAATTATAAGCTCGAAAAATTTAATTTTAATGAACCATACTTGTTATGAAGAAGAAGATGCGAATCCCATTCCACTCCATTTGTTATTAGCGACAAAACAAACAGACTTTCCGCTTTATGATTTAAAATTTAATTAAATTAAAACAAAGCTTTCATCCATTCCGAAATCAAACCCGTTGTATAGCGACAAAACACTTTGTACCGAAACCACAATTGGAACAAAGAGGTGTTTCGGATACTAAAAAGCTTTTTCTAAAGGATAAAGCGTGTACCTGGACGACCGTATTATTTGTACCGAGCTTTGCGGGGAAATACCTGCATTAGAATAATTCGTGTAGGAGCGCCGACCGCGGGGAATTAAATTACGCTTTTTGCTTTGTATTTATCTCCATTTGTCTGCTGTAATTATGTATTTGCCCCGCACTGTAGGGGTGTTAATAGGGTTGTGTGGACATTTAATACTAAACATGCTCAACATTGAAATTTTCATTTTGATCAGTGCAACATCTTCTCAGCATGAAATATATTTTTACTAACTATTGTACAAATCTATGGTCAGATAGCGATATTTGCGAGCACGGTCACAATATGATTCCGACAGTCGGTAGACAAAATATGCTATTTTTAGCACGGCCTCCAAGGTGTCGGATAAGCGGTCAATATGCACGGATTTTTTTAGATAATATCGTTCGTTATGAAATAAAACTGGCTTTTTAATGAATGGTGATGAACTAGCTAAACTCTTAGAACTAAAAGAAATCATATACACGATCCATCGACTTAATTAATTCATTTAAGACGTGATCAATTGATTGTTCTAGCATCGAGAAAAAAAAATTGTTAGTTATGACTAATGACCTCATGAACTCAATAAAGCAATTTTTAGTCGTCCTTTAGTATTGTTTATTTTTCTGGGTTATGGACTTTACTGGAAACATTTGAGCGTATTTTAACTTTTTTATTCTGAATCACAAAACATGCTTTTTATAATATCAACGTTGACAATAACAATTTATTGATAACGGGCCCGACCCTTGTACAGATAAACACTGTTTATTGTAGTAAATTTCTGAAGGAAAGAACACTTTTTTACTGGGAACAGTCCCTTTATAGATTAAAATACTAATTTATTGACACTATATTGACAGATTCGGACATACACAATGAAAAGGAAGCAACTGCTTATCGACATGTTAGAGCTCTAGAATGTTAGTGCAGATTCACGACATTTCTAATAATCAACTATTCAAAGAATCCATAGATGGCGATTGTATCCAGAATTATTCAAAACTTTTCATTTACAAAATTAAACACTTACTATATACCTCATCTTTATGTAAGTAAACTACTTACTATACGTGCGTACGTACATTTCACTATTTCTTTTTTCAATTTTAATTTCTTAGTTCAATATAATACAAAGTATACTTGCGACACGTTCCAGAGTGGAAGATACTGCCAGTATCGCCCTAGTCTAAGACTACCGTTCAGAATTGAAACGGTGCTTTAAATGACTTTAACCGTGTTTGGTGAACAGATTTGAATAAACATGTACTTCACCACCTCCTTTCCCTACCCGCTTCTTTCAGCTTCACAACACACCCCAATTGGGGATGACAGAATCTCACTGGCTCCCAACACTTGGAAGCAGTCGCCACTTTTGTGCGGTATTCACAAAAAAGCTTACATTATTAAAAATACTATTTTCGGTTATGACACTGATGAACTCCGTTTCAATGAACCTTGTTCATTTTCAAATTTCTAAGAATTTTTTTGGAAATTTGAGGCAAGCGATAAAGTTCTACCTATAAAATAATATTTTAAACAGAAAATTATTTTGAATACCATTTTCAAAATTGAGACTGGTTTGTCGAGAAATCAGACTTTCCCCATAGATGAGATGGGAAGTAAAAATTGTTTACCTCAATTTGACTAAATACCCCAAACGCTCTAACGCTGAACGACCGGATACTATTGAATCCGGTCCCCGCTCACTGCCACAACTATTCCGTGATTTTTCCCTTGTCTTTTTATAATGCAGGTTAAAATACTGTATTTTTAGAACATTTTTTAAATTAAACCGATTAAAATCTTGGTAATTTTAAAACCTAAGTCCATTTTTCCACAATTACGACTATTTAAAGATATTTGTAGATTTTTGAGTTCAATAGATGTTTATACTGCCCTGAAGAAGCTGCGGTTGTAGCGAAACCAGATTGGCATTAATTATAAAATATTAAAATGGTGTTTACTAATTTGTTGTTTCATTTTAAATTAAATATTCATTTAATTTTTGTTATTTGTTTTTGGAGTGTTATGCCGTGTTGCGCTAACTCCTTCTTTAGCCAACGTTTCGGACAGCATTGCAGTGTTCATCATCAGGGCAGATGTGTTATTTTTGTGTTATTTGAAACGTTGGCTAAAGAAGGAGTTAGCGCAACACGGCATAACACCCCAAAAACCAATAACAAAAATACTTTTGGCCGTGAAAATCTTAAATCATATTCATTTAATTTATTTTTTATTTGCGCACGGCTTTGAACCCACGACCTTTGTATTCTTAGTTTGGATTTTAACTGTGATTTTTATCATCGAACGTTAATTTGAATACGTTTTAAATATGTGTTCAAATGAAACTATTCAAATATAGGTTTGTAGAACACCTTTGTTTAGCTTATTTTCGCTTCACGCCACTGCACTACCCGCGCTGTCTAATTTGTATCGCCGCGCGCCACTGGGCTGGATTCACCACTGGAATTATTTAACAGACTAAAGTGTTGTTTTGTTTCGAAATTCGGTCTTTATCACAATGCAAAATAGCAAAGTTAATTTATGGTTTTTCAATTTTCGTGGGTTGTTCTGTTCGTTTGTCGAATTCCTCAATAAATTAACTAAAAGGTCATTAAAATTGTCTAACTTAGGAAATAATTCAACATGTAAATTATGAATCTTTAAGAATATATAAGAGGTACAAATAATATAATATAGTTCCACTTTTGAAAATGTCACAAACGTACGCAAAAGGAATTTATCAAAATATCAAATCATCAAAACTACTAATTTCGGGCTTAATACTGCGTAATCTGGATCAATTAACTAAAATTTTCTTTAAATTAGAAATGATTACGTGAAGAATTCAGACCTGCGATAAAACAAACTGCCTGTAATAAAATATTTCAATAAAAAATATTTTCAAAATTGGAACTCATTTACGGGTCTGTGTTATATAATAATTATTACACAGAGAAAAATGAGTAATGCTGATTTATTAAAATCTTGTTAAAAGGTGACAGAAAGCCATTTCCTTATAAACTATTAGTACTTTCATAATAAATCGGAATACGTGTTCATGCAGCTGCGATTATCCTTATATTATATATTCACGAAATGTGAAGTTATTAAAAATTGTATGTGTTCCGAGATCACCATAAAAAAATCGTGTTTTACTAGGAAATCTGTCGATTCAATTGTCAAGGCTTGCAGACCCGTTTTGAACAGGAATACGAATAATTTGAAGAAATTTTTAATAAATTACCAATAATATATATATCAGTAAGTATTCTCCGTGTACTACGGTAAAGTAGGAATCATGGTCTTGAAATGTATTTGAATCACGGTCATGGTATGTATTTGAATCACGGTCATGGTATGTATTCGATTCATGGTCATGGTATGTATTTGAATCACGGTAATGGCATGTATTTGAATCACGGTTATGGTATGTATTTGAATCACAAGTTTTATGTAATTCAGCGAAATCTCACACTTCTGGGGCATTTATATTCCGTACATGTATCACAGAAAATCGTTACATTTTGTCTTCATCTTTAGTGTTCGTAGTCAGTAAATTGACTTTAATAGTGACGACGATGATAGGACTGTCAATTAAGTCGCTAATGACTCTGTGTAACACAACCAGGTCTGACATTAGTCTCCTGTCAGACAACGTTAGTAGATGTAATTGATTCATCAAGCTGACACAAATTAATATATTTAAATAAAATTTTGACCTTGAAATGTATGTACCTAAGCAATTTGTGCCGAACTCGTTCTATATTGTAAGAGTAAACTTTATACAAAAAGGAGCAAATACGTGAATTATATTCCACTTGACTTCTAACTAATGAAAATATACAGCGTTCTCATACTATTGACTAGGCTTTGTTATCTGATTTCCCGCCCGTGTAAATATAGTCTGTACGAGCGTCGACCGAAACTTCAAGCCGATTCTTTACACCACCAAGTAAGTACACGTGAATCGATATAAGTGAGGCGCGTTTTACCATTTTGCGGTAAGCCTCGTCCACAATATTGTAACAGACTATCAAAGGCAGTAGTTAGTAGCTACTTGCTATAAAATGATTGGGTCATTATATTCAAAACTATTTTAGAAGGGAACTATTAATTGTGGGCATTGGAATCTTCAATGAATCAATCAATGTAAGTAAGAGCTTAAGTTTAATGGCAGTAAATTGCGATAGGGTATTTATTTCAACAATTTACTCAAAATGTATACTTTTTGTTATGTATTAGTTTATTTTTATATTTTTCAAATGTGAAATCTGCACAAGAGTCCCAACTGACCGAAGCCATGAGAATATGGCATCGTCGATTGGGGTGAGTTGAAAGACTGAAGGGATTATCGAAGACTTTCTCTCGAATATCAAACCGAAAGTCGCGGGTTCAAATCCCCTTAGATAGATTTGTTTTAATTCATGATTTATTAAATAATATATATAGTACGCTTGCGACAAGTTCCAGAGTGGAAGATACTCTCAGAGTCGTCCAGGTGTAAGACCACAATTCATAATTGAAACGTTGCTTGAAATAGCTTTAGCTGTGTTTGGTGACCAGATCTGAATAGTCAGGTACTTCCCCGATTTCCGTAACCCCATCTCCTTCCCCTTTCCAATACCTTCAGCCTCACAACATACCCCAATCAGGGATGCAATAGTGCCACTGGTTCCAAACAGTTGGAACTCTTCTGCAGTATTTACATTTAAAAAATGAAAATGGAGGAATATTGGGAAGTACCAGATATTTACAAATTTTTCTCTTAAAAGGAAACTGATGTGAGAAATTAAATGCGAATGATCATAAATGTTATGATCACAGTGTTTTGAACTTTAAGCTTGGTTTTGGCAATACTATAATCATATCTGACACTGGAGCAGATATAATGCAAATGTCACACATCATATATTAATAACGTTGGTGCCCATCAATACATATTTTATCCAATAACATAAAACGTAAAGCACAATACACAGTGACATTCGATTATCACGTTGATTCCAAGTAGCGGGAATGTCCAAATATTGATACAGGTGGTGCAAGCAAATTATAAACCTCATTATTTGATCGAATATTGGATTAAAATGTATTCACCAGCTGTTAAAAGCCACTAGAGAGTGAATTATATATTATCTATAAAGATACTTACATTGTTCCTTACCACAATAGCCAGGAAATATTGTTTTTAAAAATAAGAATTGAATAATTACTTAATCCTTTCACAACTGTACATGAAAACGTGTCGTATCTAACAATCGTTCTTATGTTCAACAGTTCGGTTTTCGTGTTTCCTCCTTCCCATAACGTGGGTCTCTTGAAAATCCAGGTTTATTTCTTATTTTCTATATAGAGCATCCCTAAGGGTGTCACGAGAGCCTCAATGCCTTTTGTGTGGAGTAATATAAAAAAATAAGATAGTTGTTTAGCTATATTCTTATTTAATATTAAAAAGTTTTGATGTAATTTGTCATTATCTTATAAGGTAGAACAATTTTGAGAGCGCTGTATATTAAATCCTGTAATATTTTTTTTTACTCTATGGGGGTTTCAAGAATTTTGAATTTAGTAAGCTTACTTAAGCTCTTTTTTTACACTAGTTTCACACATTTTCTTAGTCTTTTAAGAAGGAAGACGAGGAAGTTCTTGGAAGGAAAAAGGCATTAGAGGTGGAATCTCGGAGTCTTGCTAGAGAGGTCAAAAGGTCTCCCATAAGATTTCTAGAAGCTACAAGCAGTTGATATTAACATATTCAAGCAGTCATTCTATAGTGATCTACATGTCTTATATAAAGAAACATGGCGGAATGGCAGGAAAGTTCATGTTTTATATATAATATTTATTATAATATTCATGCTTCAAGCAATTAACATTTGACAGTATTCTCTGCCTTAGGATAGCAATGAAAAACGAAAATGATATTGATAGTGTTACAATAAATAGGTTTTATATTTCTAAATTAACATTTTAAACATTCTGTTTCGATTCTACAGTGGCAGCAAAGGCGTGATTCGATTTTAAAACGTGCTTTTAAGAGCATCTTATATTGGAGCAGAGAGTAGGAACTGCGAAAGTCTAGAGTCTTAACACAGAAGGTCTTAACTTCTGGCAAGTGTTACGTGAGCGACCAAAAATACAACTGTAAATCAGGGACTGTCACAAACTTTTATCTGGTATAGGACGGGAGGAAATTACTGTAAATAAGGGAGAAGTTCATTTTTGGTGGAAACTTTAATGGTAAAGTTTACAAGTAGTGACATACATAGACCTAGCCAGAGTAGCCAGCTATTGGAACCATCCCATGGGTACCATTAGAACAACCCATCTTTGGGATATTATACATTATTCTGCTGCAGACGAATAAAAATATTATTAAATAGAACACTATTGTTTATAAGTTAGTTCTAAAACGTTGCCAGAACTGGTAACCGACATTTTGATCGTAGTCAAATGATCGTAAGCCAAAGATTATATGCAAATATCACATGCAAAACAATCGTAATTTTTATTTGATCGTAAGAGCATTTGATCGTAAATAACCATTTGATCGTTAATTACTATTCGATCGTAAATTACCATTTGATCATAAATTACCACTTGATTGTAAATTACCATTTGATCGTAAATTACCATTTGATCGTAATTATAAAAATAATTTGATTACTATGTTCATTTTGATTACGATCATTTTACCTATAACTGTCGAAAACTAGTTATATTGACTTTTCGTATGAAATTGTGAATTTATTGTAATGTAAATGTGTTTGAAAGCAGCCTACTAAGAACGTTGGATTAAATACTGAGAATTAAGTTAACCGAATTATTATATTAGCTAGTCGGAGTTCTAAGGCTTTTTCAAAACCAAAATGTTGGCTAACCTTATTTATTATAAAGTGTGATTCTTACTCCAATGGAAATTAATTAAACACACCATTGGTGAATCTTTTGTCAATTTACTTTAAGATCTTGTCTTCATAGACGAAAATAGAATTCTCTTAGGATGAATATATTTCGAGTAGATTTAAAACACGTTCAGAAATAAATATAAATAACATGTAAGTATTATATTTTTAATATAACACTATCAATTTCCGCTTTAAAACTATGTGAAATGTTACGTAACTCGAAAGATATAATAATGTACTTAATTTAACATTTTCGATAAAAGTTTGTAAAGGTGAAAAATAAATCAAAATACAAGTACGTTAAAGAAAATCATTACTTTTATTTTAGTAATGGGCTTATTAACTTATATCCAAAGACACCGTAAGATACACCAAACGAAATCAGAATGATTGAAAAAGAAGATAATACCAATAAATCTAAGCGAAACGTGAAACAGAACAAGACACAGAAAATGAACTCAGGATCAAAAATTACATAAAATAATTAGGTCCCAATTGACTAATGGTTAGAAGCGTTGTCCCAGTAAGACGGAGAGCCTGGGTTCAATTCCCAGTTGAAACCGTTACCTTACCTTTTGATTTTTCTGTGTCTTGTTTTTTTCCACGTTTGGTTTAGATTTATTAGTATTATTTTCAATGATATTAATGGGTATAACCTTCAAAACTTAAAAGAGATTATTTCCAATAAGAATTGAAAAACTAAATCAATTTTTTGCTTGCAATGGGGTTTTAGTTATGTTGAGATGAACTTGATCATATTCCGCTTACTGGATTATAAGAAAAGGTTTTATGCATAGCAAAAAGGATAACCAATTATTATACGCAAAAATTAGTCGCTTCAAATATCAATACAAATTGAAAATATCTCCCGAGTAAAACACTACAACCTTGTCTTATAAATATTAGTTTATCATTAAAAAAATAGTAATATTTGACAAGTCAAAATATTTCACCAACAAATGTAGATATAATATGTTTCGATGCCATCTAGCGGGAAATTTAGCACTAACAAAGCCTTTCCTACAAAAATAAAGTTGATTGTTTCCAGGTGAAAAAAAAATAATAAGCAGTAATTATTGATTGAAGTACTAGTACATATTGAATTATTTTGCGTGTTGGAAATAAGCCGACGTGGCTCAGTGGTCCAGAGCATCTGACCGGACATCAGAAGGCGCGGGTTCAATTTCCGTCGGCAGCATTTATTTTAGCTCGGGAGAAATTTTCAATTTGTATTGATCTTTCAGGCGAATAATTATTGCTTATAATAATTGGTAAAATCACATTATATTTGGCCTTAGTAGTGATTTTATATTCATTTGTGCATTATGAATTATGAGTGACTGCATTCCCGATGTTGCGATGATGTTTTAATAGATCTCTAGACATTCCAGAGAGGGAAATAAAATTAAGATACGTTAATGAAACCTAAATAATTATAACATTATATTTCAAAAGGCTTATTTAACAAGCCCTGGCTTCCCTGTAACAGCTTTGGTGAATTCCGCATACTTTCATAACCCGAGCTATAAAAATATTTCATACCAGATATTGTTCTCAATAGCTTGTTCCCTGTATTGCGTGGTTTCTGGGAATGGAATTGGCCTGAAAATCCGTTTGACTTCATGGTAACGGCGCATGGTGCCATATTTTCTGATTTTCGTAGTAAGCCGGAACAAAAAGTTTTTAGTTTGTATATGTATTAGCGAGGAGATTTATTTTCTGAAAATCTTTCGGCTTTAAAATTTCAACCGTACAGATTATGATGATAAAAACAATACACGAACAGAAGCAGTAAACACAAGCCGCTAGTCTAAAATCCAGTTGTTTCGCTGAATTAGAACAATTCATCAATTTCTTAAGTTATTATTCAAATTCTGTGAACGTTGTATTCAAGTTTTTTTTATATAATGATGGGCCAGTTGCATCACAAAACTGAAATTATAACAGAACTTGATTAAAACTTTCACAAAACTCTTATTATATCATTACTGGCCAGGTGTTGCACACAACTGAAATAATAAAATAACTTGGATAGAACCTCCACAGAACTTAAAAGTCAGCTTTCTCAACACAAAATTAAAAAACAAAAAACCACCCACCTTCTTTAATTTCTATCCCAGAATTATTGAAACTTTAAACCCAATTTTTTTAATTTTAAATATATTATTATATGTTTTAATTTTAAATGTATAATTTATCTCATTAAATGTATTATGTAGTTTATATTTCATATTATAAAATGAAGGCCTCAGCACGGGCAAGCCACCCAGTGAGGCCTACATTACTGGAAAACTTGAATTGTAAAAAATATTGTACCTAATAAAAATAATAAAAAATTATCTCAGAATGCCATTTTTCATGTCAGATCTAAGACTAGGGGTGCAAATGGTGAAATAAAACTGCTGTTCTGAAAATGGTTTGGACAAGTTCCGAAACCAATTATTAAAAACAATAAGAATACCGATTCCTAAGAGCCGTTGATTAATTTGATTTGACATCATCCGCTAATTTCAGGCCAATATCTCAATCACAGTCATTGCGAGAATCTTTGAAAAAGTTCTGTTAAATTTAACGAAATTTAAATTCAGAACAGATGATTCTCGAATGGCTTTTATATCTATAATAATTTAAATCTGACTGCTTCACGGATACATCTACAATATAAGGCAGACAATTAATTGAGTTCCTGCTGTAGATACAGAAAAAACGGTGTCTGCATTATTATTCGACCTAAACCTAAGCGAAGCTTTCATTCATGTATTTATAAGATACACCCATACGGGCTTTTACAAACATTTTTTTATATTAACTCCACACAGGAGGCCCTGAAGAAAATAATTTCCCTCAGGGCCTATGTCATCTTTGGGGATGCTGTGTGGAGGGAAACATGTAAGGTTTATGATAATTTAGTGTAACATAATAATAGAAAAAATGGAAAAAATATTATAAGCAATATTTAGTAACAAATTAATTAATCAGAAGGTGCGGGTTCAATTTTAATAATAATTTGTAATCATTTGTGCTATGCATAAAAACCCTTGTCTTATAAACATTAGTTTATCGTTAAAAATATAGTATCTAATGGAAAACAACATTTGTTCAAGAAATTTTAAAATAGAACACACCCAAAATAATAATAAAAAGCTAAAGGTTGTATTTATTTATGTGTTATGTCATTATAGCCTTCTTGTAACTAAATTCCATGCAGTTGAAAACATTTCTTTCTACTACTTCGAAATGTATTCAATTTATGTACTTTTCATATGGTTACTGGAACCGAACGGCGCGGTTACTTGTATTCTGGCATCGGAGTCGATATGGTAATCTTTGAATCACGCTTAAGACGTGATAAACCGTAAAACAAAGTCAGAATTTTAACGACGTAAGTGAAACAGCCATGCGCAAAAATATGCGACGCGCGGCTCTGATGTATTTGATAGACCTGCGGTAGAATTTACTCTATCAAATCTCTTAAATAAAGTGGAGACGATATAAGTGATGAAGTCGTGTAAAAACAAATTCGGCGCGTGGCCCGGCGTAATGGATGGACCTACGGTCGACTTTGCCCTAGCAGGCCTAGAAAATCGATCTTTTCGTGGGGTTTATTCTTAATATCTTTGATGAACGTATTACTAAAATCTCAAATGTTTCTAGAGGGATCTCTCGGGAAGTTACTAATGCATCGTCTAAAAAAGTAAAATCTCGTGCTTACGGCTAATTTTATAGTTGGAAAACGTTTTATAAAATTTTCAAACCATTTTACTTAAATTATTTGTATGGTGAGGTGTTGTTTTTATTAATCTTAAATATTAACAATTTATATCCGGAGGGATCCCCATAAAAACATTTAGGATTTTAGTCATTTATTCTCCAAATTTCCTAACAAGGTATCCGTTCAAAATCATAATAATTACATTATATTCGGCTGCTCTTTAAAAATTATGTAAAATTTATATAATTTTTCTTTAATAAAGTGACTGATAATATATTGCGGATATAAAACTTTGCATTTATCAGCCTGAAAGTTTGCCAAGATGAATCTGTTTTTATCAGCTTGATTATAGATATTAATAATTATTAATTTCAATTGACGCTAGATAAATCGTCCAACGATATCATGAAAACGAATAAAAAATGAGTTATGTTGTAATGCAAAAATATTCAAATTTCAACATCATGATAATATACCCGGAATTTAATAAAATTTAATCGATAAATTATGACAATTTGCGTCCTAAAATTATTAGTGGGCCAGGCCACTTCCTGTTAAATCATTCGTTTTTTTTATTATTTTTTTTTTTAACTTTTGTATTTATTTTTTATTTATTGTTGTATTGAATTACTAATTATTATTCCAAGAAAAACAAAAAAAATTCTTCGCGTGGGAGAAAAATGTTGGCGACATGCTTTAAAAGTGCTGTTTCTTACGTTAATGCTTCATGGCGCATCTCCTTTGTTTCTTTTATCTATGAGTGTAGAATTTTAGATTATTTCTGTACAATTTAATCTTCTTTGATTCGATTAATAAATACACTGTATAAAATAAATAAAGCAACAGTCCTCGTATTTACGCCGTTGAATAAATTGAATAGTTTAGTAGTTATTCGTTTAGGAATAATTATTATTCTAGAATATATTTACTCCAACGAATGCGAAACGATCCAAGAAAGTGTGCTTAATTTAATTGCATTCGTTTGCCTAAGTTTATTTGTGATATTAATTTGAAAACCGAAAGCAAATCAGTTATGCAATCACAACACAGGCCTTGTTTATTAGGGAATAAATTTGGATATTGTAAATCTGAAAGTTCTCGTAGAAGATGGGTTAGTAAAATTTAGATGAATTATTCAATGGCGTTGTAGCCTTCTGGCAGATTTGGACAGTCGTTTTTTTAAACCCCAATTGCATGAAGATAGCGGAATGATGATATCTCAAATTTGGGTATGTTGTTGGACTGAGGGGAGTGGTAGAAAAGGAAGGAGACGAATAAGAAGAATATGAGGAAGTAGCAGACTATCTTGATCTAGTCTCTAAAAACGCATAATGCCATTTCAAGCAACGTTCATATTTTTTATGGTGGTTTTTGATCAGGGTGATACTGGGAGTATCTACACGAACAAAAATCACTATTGCTAATTTATTAAGAATCTCTTCAAATTATTGATTATACCGGATTAAAACGGGATTCCAGGCTTATGAACGAATTTACAGATTTTCAGCAAATTTTGAAATTATTCGCCTTTAGTAAATTACGAATATATTATCATGATGTCGTAACACGTTATCATGAAAATTCCCTGTACCGTCATGATATATCATCAAGACAAATCGATAACAAAAAAATTATACTTGTTTTATTCATAAGGGCTGTTAATTTATCACGAAGACAAAAAAATTGTTTCTCTCAGTGTACCACTGTCAGCTTTTTAATAGGTTGTATACCGGTAAGTATCCGAGTGAATGATTATGTCGAAATCCCCCAGGCCTCGAGGGCTCAATCTTCTAGCTAAATTTCCCTTCATTGCAAGAACAACATGCTTTTAAGTACCTACGGAAGTACGAGGAATTCAAATATTGTCATGTTTTTCGAAATTCGGGAATGTTTTAAATATATAAAAAACAAGGGAACCATATCGTAATCTGGTTGTGCGACATTATGAGGCGGGAATGATATAAAAATATTATTTCGCCAATTCTCCGTTTCCTTAGGGATTCGCTTGTCGTATTTACCAGGTCAACGAAAGCATAAATAACAGAATGGGTAGGAGATTTATATCACACAAAATATTATGAAAATACGCAGAAAATAGAACGCCAAGACCTTGTCTACAAAACCCTCAATGCTTTATCGAAATACACACATCGCGTGGATTTTAATTTGGGAGGCGGGTATGGGTACCGCCGCCCCTGGAACCATTAATTGAGACCCTTTGACCTCTCCAACTGGTCTCTCGACCCATCGCCTTGGGCTGCAGTGGGAGGGATGAATTCAAAATTACAACTCTTACCTTTTTCTTCCCTGATTTTTTCTTCTTTCGTTAAATTTTTCACCAATTCGATTTCTCTTATTTCAATTAACTCTCTGGGACAGGATATTTGACACGAAAAATCATCCATTTGACGTGTTTTGTTTCCTGTTTTAACCAGACCGTTTTTTTTTTAATTGTTCATTAAATGTTCTTATTTCAAATGTGTAATCGTCGTTTTTTTGCGATTTCTTATTCGCATTTTTCAATTATTATGGTGCCTACCTGCCTGAAGGAGGTTTGAAAAAATAATGAACATTGGTATGGACAGATTGTTTTAATTCAATTTTGAAATATGCTTTTTTACATCACATAATGTGTATGTTTTATTAAAAAGTACTTAGAAAGTATCAACTTACAAATATTTTGATTTCAGAGGAAATTTGGTCTTGATTCGTGGTCATAGAAATCCTAGTTTGACAAAATAATGATCATCATTTTTTTGTCATTTGTCAAAAGTCACTTTGGATTTGAAACTTGTTCTTTCAATTTGTTCCATGTACCCAAATATCCACGTAATACTAAAATCTTGTTATTGTATTATTGAATTTTACTAACGTAAACCTAATAAGGAACGTAAAAAAATAAAAGATATTTCGTTAATATGGCGTGATTTTAGTTACCGTTTCAAAAAATAATATTGTTTGTAATCGGGTAAAAATAGTGCGATGTGACATTTCTTCTTATTATTATAAAATTCTTCATAAGTGTTTGTGTAAGATTATGGATTTTGTTTTCAAAGAACACCTTTCTGTCATCTAAAAGTCTGTGTTATTATCGTACATAAAATAATCTTTATTTTAGTTACGGAAACCAATTTTTATAAAATTACATCATCAAAAATTATATTATCTGTTTTTATTCAAACTACTTTTCTTTATCTTTTGAAAGTTTTACCCATCAATGTAATAAATCGTTGAAGAAGAAGACAATACTCACAAATATAAACGAAATAGAACAAGACAAAGAAAAAAAAGATGACGGTTTAACTGAGGATCGATCCCCCGTTCTTTTTCTTACAGGAACAACTTCTTTATCCACTTGACCATTGTGACCTAATTATCATACGTCATATTTGTCGACCTTTTATTTCAAATTCAGAATAAATAATATTATCTTACAACTATTTTTTTTCCATATAAGTCGAGACCGATATTTTTTGTGTCTTATTCTATTTAATGTTTAGTTTAGATTAATTATCATTTTCTGTCTGATAGGTATAACCTTAAAACAAAATAAAAATTCCATATTAATTTAGACTTAATAGGTGTCCAATGTAAATAAAAATAGGTTATGTTTATTCGAGACACTATCTACGTTACCAACCAATTCTTTAGAACATTATGATCATTCAAAAATCTAGCTGCTAAAAATATCAGAAAAATACAAATTTTGTTAATTCTGATTTTGAAATATTAGATCGAAAACTATGGTTTATAATAATTCGGTCCAAGTGGAATTGGTCTTGGTATGATAGAACACCTGGGGTCGATTCCCAGTTAAGACCGTTTAATTTTTATTTTCTGTGTCTTGTTCTGTTTCATTTTTCTTCTCAAATAATTATACTATCAGCTATAAAATACTACAAATCAAAACTGTATTTTGTAACCTCACGACGTCCTTTATTCTGGCAACCCCCACGACACATAATATTCTCCAATAAAACAGTTATTTACATTTTGAGATAATGTACCTCTGATTAAATTATACACAATATAACCTCAATCAACGGCCGGATTTCAAAGTGTGTATTTTTAGGCTACTAAACAAGATAAGCGTTTTGTCTTCAGACCCCCCAAAACAACCCTTAGTTAATTATTCCTACCCCTCTGCGAGGGCCGGTGATACCGGCTTGAGGTAAACAGGGTGGCATCTACCCCCCTGTTTGATTATTCCGTCTGGAAATTAAATAAATTTACGACTTTGAAAAATATTGTTTCATAATTAACCGGTTCAATCTTTACTCTGTTGTTGATGCAGACTTTTAGAAAAATGCTTTAGGATTGTTTTGCTTCTAATTAAATTTTGCAAAATTTATGATTGTTTAACTTGAAGTATTATTTTAGTTTTAAAAATATGACTGACTCGCTGTGATTCACTTATTTTTGTTTGATGTTTATTATTGTTACAACGCGCAGACTAGTGCAAAATCACGGTATATTAAAATTTTAGGAATTGTGAAACTGAAAGTATTTATAAAAATTATTTGGTGTTATCCTTTCAAAAGAAGAAATTCACCTTTCAAATATTGGGAAATTTTAAAATTATGATGTATGTCTACGTATTTAGAATAAAGAATTATTTTAAATAATAACCTTTGAAAAATAACAGTTTATTAAACTCGAATAAATTCACGCTTTACGCAGGAATACAATTTCAAATCACGGACTAATGCACCGACATCTGAAATTAGTTTACTAAATGTATTGGGAATACATAAAGAGCACTAGCGATTCATACATAATGAAGATTTGTTTGCTGTAAAGTCTCCACTGGAGGAGAAGTGGGTCTTTTGCAGTAACGGAGTCTAGAATTATTAATAAATTTATAGATAGCCCATACCTCCTGAAATGCTAGAAGTTCATATCGAACAACTACTGCCAGTGATCACTTTGGGAGGCGGGTATGGGTAATGCGGCACTGGGAACCATTTATTCCGATAACCAACACCTCTGTCATGGGTGACCCTGAGTGGTTCGCAATGTTTACTGACTTAGCAGGTGTGCCCAGGTCGGACTTTGCGACAGATGCGTCCGCCCATCAACTGCGTGAAAAGCTGGATCGGGAGAGACTGGTTGAGGGAGAACTTTTGACCTATCAAGCCGGACTCGCACCGTAGTGGGAGGGATGAATTCATACGTCCGTCATTCCTGGACACTCTGAACCCCAGATTCCTACCCACCCCTTATACCCTTTTCCATCCCCGTACTTCCTCCCCTTCCTATTCCTAAAAATACTCTCCACACCGTATCCCCAAATAATCCATAGGCCTTGAGGGATTTTTTTTCTCAGGGCCTCCTATGTGGAGAAAAAAAAATCATATTGTAGAACGGACGTACTGACTCGGCATACCATGATACGAAGTATAACACAGTCAAATAACATTTCCAAGGCTGTTGAAATATTTAACAGTAGCCTTCAACTATTCAAGAGGCATGCAAATGCCACACATTATCCTTTATAATATGCATCTTTTGTTTATTACTTCTTCTCCACCCTTTTCAAAGAACTTATTTAAAAAGATGTAGTTTATGTTATATGTGTATTGTAAATAGATGTAATGTCTGTTATGCACAAAAATTTAATAATTACTCTTAAGTGTTTAATAAACATAGCTAAAGCCTTTTTAAGCAATTTATAGAATCTGAATGATGGTTTTTCACCAGAGCAATACTGATAGTATATATCACTCTATTTCCTCTGACAATTAACAACTAAAATTTAAAAACAGAAATCTTGCGAAGTCACAGCTTGTAAGAACGACTGATTTCTGAAGAATTAGGTAATTAGGTTAAATTTTAGTAGAGCAGTGTAATTTTTTACAGTTTTCTTATGTCTTAACGAGTTGATTGTTAGTTTCAGAAGCAGTTGGCATATGATTGAAGAGGCTTCTTTTATTAACCTATAAACAAAGAATTCCGTTTGTTGGTTGTTTGATTTGATATCAGGTATATCATTATTTTATGTTTTCCAAATAAGATTCATAAACCGTATTCCAAAGTCAGTAGCTAATTTAATATTTATTGTTATTAAGTTTAATTTGTAGAACTCCATTTTTATTTTTATTTTTTTTATATATTCAATAATATTGTTATTGGGTTTATAAAAACAGTCAATTTTTAAACAAGTTCTGCTGTGTAATTATTATCAAGCGTGACAGCTATTTCGCCCTCTGAAGGCATTATAAAACTTACCCTTGCCCACTTACTTACCCTTACCCTTACTTACACTTACATACCCTTTATAGTTACCCTTAATTAACATGGTACGGAGTTACTTGTTTTTATTTATTGATTTTATTTTAGTAATTTGTACATTTAAGTTTACAAATGACTAATTAATTATTACATATAAATATACTATGTTTTTTTTCTTGCTTGATGTGGCTCCTACACAACATCTTGAACTTTTCAATTGGGGCAGACTTAAGGTTTTCCGGCAGCGCGTTATAGTATTTCATCCCTTTATATAATATACTATTCTTACATCGATAACGAGATAATACTATCTACCTGTAGTTACACGATATCTGGTAACTCATAGTACAAACGAAAAACTGTTACAGTTACATGACATTTGATTATGTTGTATTACTTTTCGCTTTGATCTGTTTATTTTCTTCTTCTTCCGCATAGTGAGGGGGAGGGGTTCAGAAGGGAACATCTAGGTCAGTGGGCCAGTCTAGGGCCTCAGACGTTGTCCTATGGACCTTATCTTTCGTTGAACATATGTTCAGTGGTCTGAATTGCACCGCATTTACGCCGAGCCTACTCTTTAAGGCTCCACCTATGCATCACGTAAGGACAGCGGCTGTGGAGGACCTTACCCTGATGACAGAACAGAGTTTACGAGGCAGTGAGATTCCAGGCTAATGCGGATAATTGCCTTTTACAGTAATTAAGGTGAATCAAAAGGTTTTATTAAATAAAACGTATTAAGCGTGGCCAGCGATCCATTTTGTTTTCAAAAAAATATATATATCGAATAGTATTTTAGGGTTCTCCATGAGATATAGATTCACCAGTTTCCCGCTTTTACTATTAGTTTCTGGACACCGTGTATAGTAAGTTCCTTATCAAAAACCGAAAATTTGTGTTATAATAGTATAGTTTTACTAAAATAGCTTCTCATTGGTGTAAATATATATTACATGTATTTCATTCTACTCATGAAAAAATTGGTTGAATCAGTCGGGTTCATTAAGCGTCACTAGTTAAAAGCTCTTCATATATATATATATATATTTTTTTTTACAGTGAATACCTCACAAGAGTCCCAACTGCTCCCGTCTGGAGCCAGTGAGACTATGGCATCCCCAATTGGGGGATGTTGTGAGGCTGAAGGTAAGTGGGGAAGGGAAAGAGGAAGGTGGGGAAGTACCTGGCTATTCAGATCTAGTCACTAAACACGGCTAAAGCCACTTGGAGCAACGTTTCAATTCTGAATGGTGGTCTTACACCAGGGCGATACTAGTAGTATCTTCCACTCTGGAACGTGCCGCAAATATACTATATAATATATATTATTTTAATTAATTAATTGTGAAATAACACAAATTAATCAAATAAAATTTATTTGCGCACGCCGGGTTCGAACCCGCGACCTTCGGAATGGCAGTCCAATGCGTTACCACTGGACTATGCCGGCCGTCAGAATATGATCATTGTCTCCAAATTATGAGGTTAATTCACATGCGATTGAAAGAATCCAAAATTAATTTTTAAGATATGTAAATTTTAAAATGGACATTCCTAGAGAATGCCTAAATTACGATAACGTACTTTTTTAATAAAATTTAATTGAATTATCTGATCGTAGAATCATTTCCGATTTAACCTGTTTGTAGGAGACTTTTTTGGCTTGACTATAATTAACATATATATATTTATATTTACTCTGTTAAAGCTGTTTGTCTCTCTACAAAAAAAATGAAAATAAAATCATTAATTAAATGTTTGATACCCCTGATTTATTATAAGTAATCTCTTTTCATACTCCAAACAGGTCAATTACAAGACAGTACCTACCACAATTATTGTAGCAATTCTATATCAACGTCCCAATATCACTCTCCTATGCGACGGATTCAACAGCTAGGAAAAAAATACTCCGATGTTGTTAATATATTTAGTACATCAATTTCATTATATAAGCATTCCTTATTGAAGTTTTTTCATCAATTAGGGGAATATTTTGATAAAGCTATTTAAATAGACAGTATTTTGCACGTTAACAGTATCTTGTCGGCTGAAAGAAAAAAAAATTTGATCATCGATCACGTTATAATGTTGTGCAAATTGAAAGGTTCTCACATTATTGGTTGGTATAACATATCTAAGCAATTCATAAAATAAAAATAAATTGTGATGGTCTCTTACTAGGGCGATACTGAGAGAATTTTCGCCTTCAATACTCAAATACTCTCGATCACTGAGCTCTTGATCAAAATTAGTTACTTGGCATTGGTCGAATTTTCTCCACTTTCTATTATATGCATGCATTATATACATAAACCTTCTTTACTTTACGACTTTATTTTATGTTGTATTAGCTGACGTGTAACCTTCCGGAAGTAATTTTCTAAATAATAGTGAAAACCCTATCAAAATCCGTTTCGTTGTTAGGAAGAACCACGCGTACAAACAGAACGACGCGGATAGCGACTTTATCTTAGTACCTATATGTAGTAAAGAGTAACCGGATAAATCATCACAATGATAATTCATCACATCTTTAAAAAGTTATATAAAGTCATGGAAAGTGATGAAACAAAAACTTTATGAACTGGGTTATGTAGGTTAGGTAAGGTTAGGTTAATAAAAAAAAAAAAATTTCATCGTATCTAATGACTTTATATCACTTTTTAAAAGTGTGTTGAATTGTTACTGTGTTAAGTTTTCATGGAACCGTAGTAAAGATTTTGAGATTGTGAAACAAAATCACATTTAAAACTAGTCGGTGTTTATTAAAAAGGCGATTTATAGTTTAACACAAATTTTTTCAAGGAGTTGACCAAACTTGCAGTTATAAGGCTGCTTTACCCCAGTGCGTAGCATTCTCGAGAGAGAATCTCAGATATGGGGAACTGAGCACCTGAGGACGCCGTCTATGTAAATGGTCGAGAAAAAACAAAATAAATTTCTAAGTTATCTCAACGTGAGAGAGTTCAGTTTTTACCTATCGCTGTTTCCAAAATAATTTACCTCTGGAATGTTGAATACTTGCAGCAGCAGTTATAGTTAACTTATTTTTTTTTATATTTTTTTATATTAACTCCACACAGGAGGCCCTGAAGAAAATAATTTCCCTCAGGGCCTATGTCATCTTTGGGGATGCTGTGTGGAGGGTCTTTTTGTGGAGAGGAAGGAGTGAACATGGGTCTTGAAGAGTCCCATGTTGTAGGAGGGGGGAAACACAGAGGCCGGCAGTTCGTTCCACAGCCGAGCTGTTGAACTTAAGAACGAATCGTAGAAGCGACCCGTTCTCATGTGACAAATGTCAACCGTGTACAAATGTTGGGAGCGCGTTTGGCGTGTATCCCGACTACGCACCGGTGCCGAAGGGATCAATGACGCTAGTTCCTCAGAGCATCTTAAATTGTAATACCGATAGAACAAGGACAGCATACCTACCTGACGCCTGTGCTCTAAAGATTGCAGTCCGTTTGTTAAGATTGGGGAACCTATCGAATGGACCGCCCGTTTTTGCACAGAGTCAAGGGTTTTTTCAGGTATTTAGGGGCTCCGGACCAGAGATGGCTGCCAAATTCGACAATAGGGCGCACTTGCGATTTGTACAGGGTCAGCAATTGTGTACTATTAAAGTATCTGCGGGCCCTGTACAGTACGCCCAGCTTCTGAGAGGCCCACTTTACTCTGGCTTCGATGGAGCCCCCGTACCTGAGCTGGTCACTTATAGTTACACCAAGCATATCAATGGAAGGCCTGTTCGGAAGATTGCTTCCGTTGAAGGAGACTAGATTATCATTTGGATCCCTTTTAGACGTAATAAGACAGGATTGGGTCTTTGAAACATTAAATTCGACGAGATTATTTTTACCCCAGGAGGAAATACTCTCGAGATAACCGTCCATTCTCTGCTTCAAAGCCCTCCGAGCCGTTGGAGTTTGTGTGCCCTTTGGGGGCTTGTCAAACAAAAAGCTATCATGAACTGTACTGTCATCCGCGTAGCAATGAATCGGTGCACATGTCGAAAAGTCATTGATGTGCAACAAAAACAAAGTCGGAGACAGAACCGATCCCTGTGGGACGCCAGCATTTATGGAGTGCGAGGAAGAAGTGAAACCGTCAGCAACCGCCTGAATCGACCTATCCCTTAAAAAGTCAGCAATCCACGTACACAGGGATGCGAGAAGTCCGTAAGAAGGCAATTTGTTGATAAGTCCTCGGTGCCAGACCCGGTCAAAGGCCTTGGATATGTCTAGTGCGACCGTGTGGGTCTCACCGTGATGTTCCAGGCACCGCCTCCAAACATGCGTCACATACGCGAGAAGATCACCGCACGAGCGGTTCCGCCGGAATCCGTATTGACGGTCGTTGATAATTTTGTTCTTCTCGAGGTATGTGAGCAGTTTGTCGTTGCTCACACGTTCCATCACTTTGGACAGAACTGATATGATCGCTATGGGGCGGTAGTTGGCCGGGTTGGAGCGGTCACCTTTCTTGGGAATAGGGTGAATGACCGCTTTTTTCCAACCAGAGGCCAACTTATAAGCTTCTGAAAGGTTTTGTTATCAATATCAGACATTATGACTAAAATAGAAATGTGAGCCCCGGATAATTTAACGCGAGGCCGCCAACACATTCTTCTGATACTCCCCAGGTGCAGAACCAAATTACCAGTGCTGATGTTCCTGGGAAGACCTACTAGATTATAAAATGGACATATTCCATGTGTCCTTCAACAACTTTAAACACGACGTCTCCTTTAATTTTTAATTACACATATCTACATGTGAACTTTTTTCGTATATTGTCCATGTTAACTAAATATTTTTTCTAATTTTTAATGGCTTTTGGAATGTTTTGACATTTTTAATGTACTAGTTTTGCAAAATAAATTAAAATAATAATAACGAAAACAACTTACAAAAGCAATTTAAACAAAACAATTAGTGTACAAAATGTTCCAAGAATTTGAGTTTTCGACAAAAAAATAATCTTTAACATCTTTACTATTTCATACTACCTATATTGAATAGAAGTACGTCATGCAATTATAAATATACGATAATTCTACGAAAAAAAAAATCGCAAAATAAGAGAAATCCAATAGTCCCTTTTATTACTTGAAACTCAATAATTTATGTCAAACTTTTTGTTAAATTTTGACGCCAAAATGTCTGTAAATTTGTACCTATTAACTCCCACCTATTTATTTTAAGGACCGCTCGTCCTTCAGTGAGTTTTGTAACTCATCGGATTGCTTTAGCAAGAAATAAAAATATATTAAAAAGAAGAATCCAGAGTAACGATAATCACAAAAATTTCATTATTATGAAATATTACAAAAAAAGTTTTAATTTTGAAAACACATTTTATCGTAGGCGCTCTTGTCAGAGAAAAAAAACTAAATTTAATTACGCTGTTTTGAGATAATCTCCTGTAGAAGTTTGAAAAGATTTTTTTCTGTTAGTTATTTAATTCTTCTAAAGGTCTTACCACGAAATCTCTAAAATGTTGGTACTTATATATATGATTTTCTGAGATAATTTTTCTTAAAATATTTAAGTCGGATTTGATAAGAAAAATAAACTTGTAGATCCCTTTACCATTTAATACTGGTAAGGAATAATTTATAAAGAGAGCTTAGGTTAAATAATATGGAATAAATCTTGAAGTATTATGTGGAAGTTACAAGAATAACAAAGCTTTTAGACATGACAGACATAGACCATAACCTAGTGTCAGAAACCGAGAATATTATTATTAGGAAGCTTTATTGTTTTTTGAGTCCTGTCTTTCTGTAAATTTGTTTGTGACGTTCCGGTTTCGGTTAAAGGTGGTGGTTGTTTGAACGTGTCATGCAAATAAATATTTCTTTGCATATAAGTAGCTATTTTGGGGAAAATACTCATGGTAGATTGTATGCCAAATTTAAACTAACCTACAATATTTAAACATATTATAAGACGGTACAATTTACAAAAACACCATTTTGCAAAAAGTAAGGAAGTCATTACGAAAAAAAGATTAATCTGAGGAATAGCGAAAATTTAGCACCAGCATATCAGGCATTAATGGTTCAGTTAACATACTTTCATCATATTTTGATCGATCGCCTAATCGCCTATCGTTGAATTAATTATGTTGGTATGTATTTAAGCACTTACTTACAAAACTATCTCAGAGGAGGTTTTTTTGTTTTGATTTATTAAATATCAGAAAAAAAGAAATAAACTTCTTTAGATAAGCGTTACTACTACTAGTTGTACTTGTAAAGGGTTTTCCAATAAGAGGTGTTATTTTGATATTCCATCGTAAAATATCAATGGTTTCGTTGCTTGTTGAAAGTAAACGTTATCCAGATCAATTCCATCTAATTTCGGCCATAAAAAATCATTAATCATCTCTCGATAGCGCAATCCATTCACCGTAACTTTTGCTCCAGCCTCATTTTCAAAAAAGTAAGGTCCAATGACTCCGCCGGACCGCACCAAACCGCACCAAACAGTCACACGTTGAGAATAAAAGGCTTTTCAACAATAACTCTTGGGTTTTCCGAGTCCCAGATGCGATAATTTTGCTTGTTGACGAAGCCACCGAGATGGAAATGGATATCATCACTCAAGATGATTTGCATTTCATTTACTCAATTCTCTTCTTTATTAATGGCGTAGTTTCAACTTGTCAAATGTCAAAAAATGACAGTTTAAAAAGTAACATCTACCGAAATAGCGGGCTATTTAAAATAACAACTCTTATTGGAAAACCCTGTAGTTGGTATCTCAATATTTAGGGTAAATGCTGTACACGAAGTAAGGAAAAGAAATACATGACGGTAAGGAAATACATGACTATTAAAATAATGCCGTAAAGAAAGGACGGACCACCAAACAACTCTATCTTGGCACACACTCCTTGCCTCATTCACATTAATACATCTTCCCATACATGCTCTTCTATTATTCTGTTTCTTGACATGCCCCCACTCAAGTATCTGATTCACTTGATCACGCAATGTCTTCCTCGGGCGTCCACGACTTCTTCTAACATTCACATTTGCTCTACTTGCCCAAACCATCTGAACGTCCCTTTATTACATCAGCCTTGCAATCTTTGCAGATCTCCACATTTCTTGCAGGATCATTCATGGTTTTATCACACATACGCCTCAGGGATCGTATTTCTACAGCATTCGGTCTGCTCACTAAGCCCGGCTGATGTATTTTAAAGCAATATTCGTGGCAGCAGGACGCGTCCCAACGCGTCCTACAACCGCTTTGTTTTTTTTTTTGTATTTTCAAGGGAAATGAGGCAAAATCCCTTAAATTATCTTTTCCCTTTATTTTTAAAATCAATCAAATAACATTGTAACTTTAATAAAAATAAACTTAACAACCAGTTATTAGAACTTTATAATATGTGATTTGAGTGCAGTGTTTTAAAGTCAATATTCTGAAATTTTGCTCAAAAATATTCGATATTCGAAATGCACCCCAGATGTTTTCAACCGAATTCTCGGAAACTCTGAAGGCAAGTGTTTTGCTAAGCCCAGGGTAATTTATTATCCCGTCGCTTTTTATTGCGGGCAGAATGCACCACTTCAACAATCACCAGGAACAGGATTACATGGAGATGAATGATGGACTCGCCGAACGTCACAGCAGTGCTGCCAGGGTCTCTTATCTATCTGAGGTGTCAGCGCTTTATTAGCAGCAGACACACACCTGGACGGATGACGAGCCTCGTGCTGGCACTGTTGGTGGATGCGGTGGACTCTCTCGCTGCAGCAGCTGGTCCAGTTTTTTCACCACCAAAGATTCTTGCTGCAGAGTCTCCATTTTCTATCTACGTCGAACGTCACAGCGGTGCTGCCAAGGTCTGGTATCTGTGAGAGGATATTGCGTCAGCGCTTTGTTAGCAGCAGACACATACCTGGACGGATGACGAACCTTGTGCTGGCACTGTTGTTCGACGCGGTGGACTCTCTCGCTGCAGCAGCTGGACCAGTTTCCTCACCACCTTGGATTCTTGCTGCAGAGTCTCCATCTTATATCTTCGTGTCACCTGTTTCTGTACTTCATTTTACTTAAGTTAAATTCAGTTTATTTTTGTAATATTTATATTTTTGTAATACCTGCATCAACTGTAAAGCGCCCCTGAGGTGATATCTCACAAAAGCGGCGCTATACAAATTGTCCAATAAATAAATAAATAAATATTTAGAGGTAAGGTTAGATAAGGTTTGTCCATGTTAAAAGATTAGGCGAGTTTAAAAAAACTTACTGTTCTTTTCAATGCTTTCAAATCTTTATTTTACAGTTTTCTGTAACATTAAGTACTGATTTACATAATATTTATGCAAATATTATACTTTTATATTATTATTCAAAATAAATAAGATTTTTTTTAATGATTTCAAGGCAAAAAATTGCAATAAACACCCCGTGCACGTCGTACCGTACCGTGCTCCAAGAAATGGCATCCCATTTATATTCTACCCTTATCCAATTTGATCACATCTTTATATGACTTCTCGTATCGCCAGATATGCGAAACCATTCAACCAAGAGATGATACGATGACGCTGCACCAACGGGATGCTGTATTATATATGGTGGAATATGGTGCCCAAATAAAAATGCACGTATTTTTGATATTTACTGCATTCAGAATGAGAAATACCTTTATTTTAAGTAGTTCACATATCACAGTCCCTGACATTTAAACTTCCTATCATCTGAAGCTTTTGAATGCCCTATTTTAATTTGACGCCCTCCGTGCTCGAGGGTAAAGGCGCGGATTAAAATCCCGGAGTGTGAAAGAAAATTTTATTTGATTTATTTATGTTACAAATTACTAATTTAAAATAAAATAAAATATATTTTTGGCACGTTCCAGGATGAAAGATACTCTCAGTAACTCCCTGGTGTAAGACCATCATTCAGATTTGAACAGTTGCTTGAAGTGGCTTTGGCCGTGATTGGTGACTAGATATGAAGCCAGGTACTTCCTCAAAGTCTTCTTCTCTATTTCCTTACCCTCTCCACTACTTTCAGCTTGACAACATTTCTCTATATGGTTTGCCATAGTCTCACTGGCTCCAGACGTTTGGGAGCAGTTGGGAATCTTGTGCAGTATGCACATAAAAAAAAAGTAACTAATAAGTAACCCGGATCTGCTCTCATTTTGATATTTTCTTTCATTTATTTAACAGCTTTATTTAATGTATTAAAACTATCAGATCGACGAATTATATCCGATTTTGAAAATGGTAGTATAGACAGACCTTATTTACTTAACCTTATTGAACTTCAACCATTAATCATTTCAAACACTCGCTTTACCTAGATTGAGTTAATAATAGATTTAATTGCACGGAAGGTAGGTACAAGAAGGCTACACTATCATATCTTTTCAATCAATAATAATTTAACCAAGTCTACTTATGTCTTGTGTAAATACTTGTATCCTTTACTTTTATATCTTTCAAGAACTTTTATTCAATTCATACTTTCTGACGTCATAGGATCTAATTCGACTTTTAATTTTTTTTATAAATATATTTTTTTTAATAGTTGCAATTGCAAAGTTTGTACATTATTTATGTCTAAAGTATAATATAAGTATAAATTATTTTTTTAAAACAAAATTATTTTTATGTTTATTATTTATTTTATTTTTATGTTTGTATTGACCTGTCACATGCAATTATTGTTTACGGTATATTAATACGGTTGATATTTAATAAATAATTTTACCAAGCATTTTGAAAAATAAAAACTGGTGTCTTGTCACATTTTCAACAGGTATATTAATATGATCATTTTCCTCTAAAATAATTGAGAAAACTTACTGAAATTAAATATTGCTAATTTATTAAAAATCTCAAATTAAAAATTATTCGTTTTCCTATTAAAAACAGGATTTAGGCCTTTAACGAAGGACTTGACAGATTTCCTAGTAAGCTATTAGAAAAACACGAATGTGTTATGGCGATGTCGGAACACCTGTTTTCGCATTTCATCATAACAGGATAAACACAGCTGCATGAACACGTGTTCCGATATATTATGAAAATACTAATAGTTTAATGAAAAATAAAAACTTATTTTGCGTAAAACCAGGAGTTTTAAATAAATAAAAAATACCGACCGGTTTCGCTTTGCTCAAGCATCTTCGATGCATTGTCGCTTTCGATATATTATTATAATAAAATTATAACCCATTAGTCTCCATAATTGTCTGTCAGTTTCTTCCATTCCTTCGTTATGGTGTAAATGTATTCTATTGCCTCTGTATTGGCTGTTATATGTTTACCTTGCTGTCTCCCTCTTTATGTTCATATACTCATAAGTACACACTACTCGTATGTACTTCTTGTTTAGTATTAATTTGTACCCTGATGATGCTTGAGCAAAAGCAAAACTGGTCGGTAAATAAATCGATTTAAATCTCTTGGTTTTACACGAATCAAGTGTTTTATTTTCACAAAGTGATTGCTTTCTACAGTAGTACTTATAGTTTATTAGGAAATGGCCTGCTTTCACCTTTTTAACAGGATTGTAAAATATTTTTTTTAATGATAAACTAATGTTTATAAGACAAGGTTTTTTATGTGTAGCACAAAGGATTAGTCGCTTGAAATATCCATATAAATTGAAAATATCTCTCGGTGGCATTTATTTTTACTCTGGAGATATTTCAATTTGTATGGATATTTCAAGCGACTAATTATTGCTTATAATAATTTGTTAGGATTTTAATAAATCAGCAATACTATTTTTTCTCCGTGTACCCTCTTTTCTCTAGTCTCATTACAACATTTCGTGATTTCAGGTTCCTGTAGATAAAATGGTTTTTGTATTAATTATTAATAACCATTTTTTTAACTGAAACTCATTCCTTTGGCAGATTTCAGCACCAGTTAACCTTTATTCCTTAACCAGATATTTCTTTATTCCTTGTAAAATGATAATTTAATTTAGTTAGCATCATAATAAAACCGCCTCTGTTTTTTTCCGTTTTATTTTCATATTAAATCCACGTGCAATTCCATTTTTCATAAAAGGGACCCTTCTGGCTTCCGGAACGAAGAAGAAAAATATGTTTTATTAAAAATTCCATTCTGGAAAAAGCGGCAGCCTAATATCACTGCATTTTTTTCATTCCACTTCTTTCATCTTATTAATATTATTCATGTATGTTTCCTTCTATTTACATATTTTACACCTTCCGCTATTTTTTTTACATATTATGCAGTTAAAAATATTCACGTTTCAGTTGAAATCTCGTTGTTCTAAATTCTATAATTGTTCATTGTGTTAAATGTTTAAAGACGTGGAAAATCTTTACATTTAAAAAAACGAATTTACTTTGTTTGTCCCGTACGGAATCTTATATTCTTAATTGGATTGCAAAATAAATAAATTTTGTGTTTTTTAGTGCCAGGAGTATTCGAAGAGTGGCTTAAATGGTAAACGATCATAGACATCTGTGTAAAAGATGTTGTAGACGTTCGAGAAAGACTTTATCTCTGAAACGCGTTATCTCTGCTAACGGAAATAGAGCTAATGAACTGGAATGGAGTCAAAGTAAAGTCGAAACACAGTAGTTTTTTAATAATAACAATGAGTTATCATGATACTACATGAAGTATAAGTCGGTGATGCCAGCGGAAGACACGAATTAAAGTTTTTTTTTTGGTAAAATCAGACGCAAGATATGAACGAAAAATATATAAAGGCGATGCCATACGTAGTAATGCAAAATCATGTGTTTTTGGTTTGAAAATTTGGTCGCCTACAAATGTTTCAGATGCTTTAATTAAATACTGCGAGTAGAATACATCTTGGCCTATGAAATAATCGAGTATTTTTTAGATAAATATTTTTATAAGCCCAGAAAAAATAATGTACAAGGCCTATGAAAACTGCTTTAAAGTTCCAAATCTCCTACTTACGAACCCATTTTTGGTTATGATTTTATTGTATAATGTGGCAAATTAATTTATTTATAAAATAATCGAAAAAAACAATATTTATGCCTGAACAAAAACAAAATAAAATAAAAGGCACTTTTTGCCATGTTTTTTTCTTGCATAAATCAAAATAGGCGGATGGTTATTATCGCCTTATCGCCATCTACGTAAGGGTTGTTATTGATAGCGGCTCAATTTAAAATATTACACTACGTAGTGCATCGCCTTAAGGATAATGTATGACTTAGAAGTGAATGGTTGAAGAGGTCGAGGCGTCCGAGAAAGACATGGCACGATCAAGTGAAACAAATACTTCTTACAATACAATAATATTATTTCCACATTAAAAATGCACCCAGTTGTCAGGTTGTCACTGAATTCACTACCTCAAAACTTTTCCCCAAACCATTTATAAAAGTCCTTGAGCAACGCTGTGTACACGTCAGCAAGTTAAAAATAAAAGTGATACGTATGTACAATATACATAAATGAACTATTCAAATTTATTAAAACTCTCAGATTGAAGAATTTTATCTGAAATAATATTTATTTTCAAAATTGTAAATGACAGCCCTAATTTCATATACCTACGATAGCTACTCGTTCCATAATAATGTTTAAATGCAACAATACCAGGACTGACAATTTCAAACACACACTTGCACCTAAATAAGATGAAGTTAGCAATAGATAATTTAGGTACAATAAGGCTATATTATCATATCTTTTCAATCAATATTAATTTAACCCAAGTCTACTTATAATTTCTGCATTCACTAGAATCTCTAACTTTTATATACTTCTAGAGTTTCCGTTCATTTCATTTTTTCTGATGTCACTGTATGCATATGATTTATTGTATATTTGTACCGTTGATAATAAATAAATAAATATCCAAAAAATGGTAACAGACCCTGTAGTGTAACGGTGAAATCGTTTGGGCGACTCTAATTACGAGGGTTTTAATGTTGAATGTTAACTTTGATGAACCTTGCAAACATGGCTTTAAAACCTTAGTAAGGATCATTAAGGAATATCTCCAGACAATTTGCTAATAAAATGCTCACCAGAATTAACATTACACAGTTACTCTGAATATCCAAAACAAACAACCAAAGTAAATACTAGATTACAACAAAATCTCAAACCGAAAGATGTTCAAGTCCAACGTGCAGTTTTCCAACTTGTTATTGGGTCGAAAAACTTGATTGAAAAGTTGAAAAACAATAACTTGGAAGGTAAATAAAAACTCTAAAATGAAGCGTCGTTTCTATCAATACGAGCTGCTAATTGGCGTGTGAGAAATTGATGACGCAAGTAATGAATATCCCTCTAATATTATGTTCCAGCATCCCCCCCACCCAACCTGTTACCTGTCCGTGTCTGACAGTTTGAAGTACTTAGCACTTAGCAGTACCTACATCAGTGACATTTGCTTAAATTTAGTGTACACAACCAGTCTGTTAAGAAAACCAATACAGTTAACATGTCCCTTCAGTACGTTTAATTCAAGTCTATTACGGAAGGTTGTACAGTGATGACCACGCAGAATCCCTTAAGGCCATAATATCGATCTAAAAGACCAAGGAACAAGCGGATTGAAATCTTTAGAGCACAGACGTTAGGTGGTTAAGCTGTCCTTGTTCTAACGGTATTACAATGGATAATGCTCGGTTGATCTGAATTCATCCCTTCAGTACACGCTTGAAATTTTGTCACACGAGAACGAGTCGCTTCTACAACTTGTTCTTGAGTTTAACAGCTCGGCTGTGGAACGATTTGCTGACTAACCTGTTTCCTCCCGACGTAGTCACTCCTCCCTCTCCTAAAAAAGACGCACCACACATCATCCCCAGAGATGGCTCTGTGAGAAAATAATTTTCTCAGGTCCTCCTGTATGGTGTTAATGTGAAAAAAGTGTAAGTCAGAATCCTTTCCAATTCTAACTGTTAACCACAACTAACCCAATTGGTATATCATATATTGATTACAGTCTACAATAAAACCACAAAACTGATTCGTATACAATATTGAGACTTCGGAAATTCTCAACTGAAATTAATCGATGAAAATGTTTGATTGATTATTGTTCCATATACTTCACAACCGTTTTGGTTTTTAATTGACTACTTCACTGATTAGCCAGTAGAATATGGTTTTTAATTGTCTGCTTCACTAGATTAGCTAGTAGAATATGGTTTTTAATTGACTCCTTCTCTAGATTAGCCAGTAGAAAATGGGTTGGTTAATTGTTGTTCGATATACTTCACACCGTTTTGGTTTTTAATTGACTCCCTCACTAGATTAGCCAGTAGAAAATGGTTTTTAATTGTATCCCTCTCTAGATTAGCCGGTAGATAATGGTTTTAAATTAACTCCCTCTCTAGATTAGCTAGTAGAAAATGGTTTTTAATTGACTCCCTCTCTAGATTAGCCAGTAGAAATAATATGATTTAGATTGCGGTATTAATGAATGAATTATTACTTCTATACGATTAAAGTATTCGAATCACGGTGGTTTTAAAACGGCTCTGTTTTATTTGATTCTACATCTATTATATCTTGAAGTAGATACCTACCTGACAGTTTTTCAATACTTGAAACTCACCCTCTTTCCTTTGGCCGGATGGAGAAGCGTAAAATCCTCAACATTTTCATCACGTAGCCCTTCCTTGCAAAGATTCTGGATCTCTAATACCAATGTGCCGGTAATTGCGCCCTCTCGAATATTTACACAAAGGAGCCCTCAGAGGGTGATAAGGAGGACGGGGGGTGGGAGGTGGCCATTAGCCCGGAAGTAGAGCATCCTCCTGTAGTTCCAGCCTAATGCTTGACCAAAGATGAGCCTAGTTTCTTTTGACGGGGTGCTTTCGGACCTCTGGAAGATCTCATCTTGTTTATATAAATAAGATATTTATTATCTGTGTCCAAAACAGGACTTATTACAAGATATGGCGTATGTATATGATTTATTTTATAGTGTCATGTTTCAGTCTTCACCTACATAGAGGTATTTTGAACGAACGAGTTGGGTAATGTTTTAACTGACAATTTTTTACAAAATATTACCTTTGAATGAAAAACCATTTAGATAATCAAAATAACTTTCAGAGTCAATTGTGTTGTATGATGAAGTTCTAAACATCAAGTTGTTAAAACTTTAATTTATTTTGCGAGGCTCTAACATCATTTTCAATGTTTTGCAATTGCTATTTTGTTTGTATCTGACAATTGATCGTTTTTACGAGGCGCAGAGTAGTTTGTCAATTTAGTTAGATATGGTTCTAACTTCACCTTACCATGTTCTGAGGTCTCAAAGTTTGCAAAGACGATTTCTCATAAATATTTAAGTAAAGTACATTGGTTTTACATTTTTTTAAGGAAAGTTTTCAATTAGAATGTTGCCCTATCTTCGATTTGTATTAGGGAAATGTTGTTAAAACCTTATGCATTGAATTATTATGCTGGTTGCATATGGTTTTATCTGCACATTTATAGGTATGTTCTAAAATGGTATACCTAGAATTATATGAATAAGTTTGTGTGTTGTTATCAGAAATTTGTGAATCTAATTGAATCGCCGTTTTTTAATGTACCCTAAAATAAATTACTAGTTTTGAAAGCAGATAAAAAATTCTGCAACTGGATAAATGCAATGCAATTCTAGTAATACAAATTCTGATGTCAAAGATAGAGGATTTTTTTAACTATTGTTTGGCGCCTATTTGTTGTTTTTTCTTGTGTAGTGTAGAAATACCACTTTATAGTGAATAACATATACAATTACACAAATGTATAATAAAAGTTATTGTCACTTTGCTTTTTTTTCCTTCCATTTAAAAATACTTTTAAAAAATTCATAAAATTCAAAAGTCTTTTGCAAACACGTAAAGCTTTACGGTCGATGACATTTTGGAATATACCTATTATAATTATTTGGAAGTGTGAGTGTAAGTTTTTAGATGCAAATAAAGAGCGCGGTATTATTTCTTTCTAACATTGCTTAAATCATATATCTCATCGTAATATCTGTCTCAGTTTAGTACTAAGTTTACCCTGTTGATACAAAACGTAAGCTTCTTGTGATGTGACTGGCGTTTTAACGGGCATTAAAAAATTTTAACTTTAAAATATATATACAGTAAATATATATATTTAGAAGGTAATTGATATTAATAAAAATCAATAATGGACTGCAGTTCCTCATTACGACTTTTTAAAAAATAAGTATGGCTTTTCACGGATGAATTGATTTTCCGCATTATTCATGTCAAGTCTATGAGTACTGCTAATTTATTAAGAATCTCTTCAAAATTATTGGTAATCCGGTTAAATACGGGATTACAGGAATTATGAATTAATTAATAGGTTTCCTGATAAACTTTTAGTAAAATACGAATCAAAGCCAAAGGCACGTGCGTTTGGCTTGATAATAACCTTGAAAAACTTGAAATAATACATGTTCATGCACCTGCGTTTAATATATAAAAAATATGTATACAAAAATGGTAGGATTTTTATGAACAAGTGTTCCGACATCGTGATAGTAAAATTCGTAAATTACTGAAAGTTTTTCAGGAAACCTGTTAATTCAGAACATTATACATGGCTCTAATAATGAAATTGACATTTTGAATGACCAATTAAAACACTTTAAAAAAATTATCACCTTTAATCATATTAAGCTGATATTGTGATGAAGCCCTTTATTTAAAGAGAAGCAACATTGTACCTACCTAATCAGTGTCTCACCAGTACAGGTGTGACAATAACAAATCGTTTATGAACATATTTGTATTTACCTTTTACCCATTCTTATTTGTCATTTACTTTTGCATATTTAGCTTATTGATTTTGTTAAAATTTTTGTTACTATCATTTTGTTATTATTATGTGTTTAAACAACTATGTATGTAAATTATTGGGCACCATGCCTGTTTTATGTACTTAAATAAAAATAAATAAATAAAAAATAAATTCATTTATAAGGCCTGCATTCCCGTTTTAACCAGAACTACCAACTATTTGAAGAGATTCTTAATAAATTGGCAATAGTCATTTTTCTCTGTGTAATACGTAATTGAATGGGCTTATAAAGATAATCATAAAATATTGAGTGATTATTCACTTACTAACGAGTTTTTGTAGAAATTTCTCATTGTGAAAACGCTTCTCAGTTTATTGTTAAATTATCAATGAAAGTTGTATTTTATCAATGAATTTAACCAATATTATTTTACAATACTTTAATATCTCTGACCTTGACTATTAAAATAGATCCCACCAAACATCAAAATTCAAACGTCAAAAGGTATTTGATCTATTCTAGACCTATTTTACATTTTTATTTCAGAAGCCACCTTCTTATTGAAACGGGTTAGATCTAAGAACCTTGTAATACATTTTCTATTCAAGTTCTAGCACATTCAATTACTTCGCCCTAAGTACAAACTCACCGCATGCTCGAACTGTATCTTAGGCGATATATCTGAAAGCCCATTTACGTTTGATTGACAGCCGTTTATAAAAAGTACTTATAATGGTTATGAACACTGAAGATATAACCCGGTAGAAAGGCGTGTTGGCGTATCTGCGTGATTGAAGTAGGCTCAATACCCCAAATAGCCGAGCTGTTGAACTCGAGAACGAGTCATGACTCATTTGACAAATGTCAACCGTGTACGTATGATTATGCATCGGTGCCGAAGGGATCAATAACGCTATTTCCTTGGAGCATCTTCCATTGTAATACAGATAGAACAACGACATCATACCTATATGATGAAAATAACGCATTACCTAGTAGTAACCTAAAATTTCCAGTAACATACAACAAAAAAACATTGAAAAAAGCTCTAAAAGATATTTTCTCGGCAGCTTTAAGTGACACAAACTTTCTTTGGAACTCTCTAACTTCTGTATATCTTTCTTTATGTATTTATGAAATATTAAAAATAATTTCCTCTTCAATGTATTATTTGTCTTTTCCGAAACGAGTTTTATCACTCATTGTTATTATACATATTATTGTTAATATATATTTTTTAATATCTCTTTACTTAAATATATTTTTTTTAAATAACATATTATTGTTAAGCATAAATATGAGTTCTTTTATTAGATGCAATAACTTCAAATATTTTTAAAAAAAATATTTGAAAATGTAGGCCTCACTGGGTGCATTACTCGTGTTGAGGCTCCCGATTATGTTATATTATGGCGAATTACGGACCAAACTTAAAAGGCTTCTAAAGGCAATATTATACTAGAAGCGGCAAGGCTTTACATTTAAAAGCAGCCTCACTGATGCTTAAGATATATCGATATCCGAATTGATTCTTTCCAACGGTTCTGCAGGACTAGAGATAAAGGGAGTCGGTGAAATCGGTGACGGAGATTACAATCGGGAACATAGAAAATAATGGAATCCATGATGACCAAGTTTTCAAACTAACCACTAATCAATTTAAAGAAATGTGTGCATATCTCTTCTGACCCGTAGATGGTTCATTCCGAACATACCCAAGAGACTCATAGCCATATTCCCTCAGGTAGAGAAATCTCATAAATTGATGTTCTTATGTTATTATATATTATAAAATAATGTCACAAATGCCACATTTCAATTACGAACCGAAAAAATGTGAAGCATATAAAAACGCAATATTTTGTTAAATACATAGTTGTAGACGGTTTTTGTAAATAATTAGACCATCTTCATAACGAAACACTTCGTCTTTAAATAGAAACTTCCTATCTATTTTGCTCTCTATTGCTAGAAACCGAACTGCTAGCCCACCTCAGTTCTGAACATGGAGGGGCAAACCCAAATACCAGAGAAATCTCTGGGATAATTCTGTAAACTCTGTGACCTACTAGCACTAAAGCCATCCAGGCTACCTTGCAAGAACTACCAGAAAACTCTTCTGCGAATTATCTATTCAGTGGTTCTGGTGGGAAGTGGGAAGCCAGCTAGGAACATAAAGAACAAGTATAGAAAGAACATGTGGAAAGTTTGGGTGATCAATCAACTGTACAGATTGTGGTTGGGCAATAAAAATAATCGTTGGGGAAATTAATTTCTACGCGGAAAACATTTCGGGATTAATAAATCAGGTGGGAACTGATTATTGAGATTACTTTCGGTGGCATTAAGAATTCTGAGCATGGTAACTTCTGAAATATTTCTTCAATAGAATTAGTTTTACCATTTTATAACATTTTTCGGCCTCATTAGTCGAGGGTAAGGCTCTCGACAAGCAATCCGTGGTTTCACTCGTGGGTTTAAATTCCGATAAAAATTATATCAATTAATATCTGTTAGTTTGTGTTTGGTGACCAGATCTAAATAGCCAGGTTTCCACCTTCCTCTTAACCATTTCCTTCCCATTCCTAACACATTCAGATTGGAGATGCCCTCACCGGATCTAGTCGTTTGGGGGCAGTTGGGACTCTTGTGTGGTATACTCTTTTTTTTTAAACTTTAGCGGTGATTGGTGGCCAGATGTCAATATTCACACTTTCCAACCTTTCTCTCCCCTCTAAAATCTCTTTAGTCTTCAACATAACCTGTCAGGGATGGCTTTGTCCCATTGTTTCCAGACGATCGGTAGAGGTTGGGACTCCTGCGTGGTTTCAGATTTTTTTTAATGTGTTTTAACAAAACTAAACAATAATAAATTTGCTAATAATATCTAATATTTTTAACAATATTCATGTAAATCATTCTTGATATCATGTCGAACAAAATTAAAATAATTATGATAGTTTATGAATATGTTATAAAGCCTATTTATTTATTTGGGTACTTGGTTCTAAATTTTTTGTGTTTCTTGGGCATTAACTATTTAACAATTTCTAAATATTTTTGTTTCATTTTCCAATGCTACCGGTTCCGACAAGAATCGTGTACTTGGTTCTAATTTACTGAGTAATATCATCTAAAAATATGACAAGTTTCAAAGATGGAGATGATATTGCAGAATGTTGACGCCATCATGAATTATTATTAGGTCCGTTGAGAAATATTAAGTACCCCTCGTGATCTCAGATGTATTAAATATTCAAATGTGTCCATAACAAATTTTACCACTTACGAAACACGTTTAACCTTTTCAAAGTCAAACTAATAAAAACCAACATATTCGACGCAATAAATAATAACTCAACTCTGCAAAACTTTTACAATCTCTAATATCGTGTGATAAAATATGTACTAGTTGTCACCGTAGATGTATTATAATTAGAATAGCTGATATGTACCCGGAGTTGCTCAGAGAGTTATAAATGGGGTAAAGGTTTGAGGTCTTTTTAAGATATACAATTCTTTATTACATTATTTTGATGTGTCTCCAAATATTTTTTTACGATTGCGAAACGTCGACTTTTCTGTACTTTGTATAAATATGATATGCATGTTCTATATACAGGGTTTTCTAATATGAGGTGTTATTTTGAATAGCCCGCTATTTCGGTAGATGTTACTTTTGAAGCTGTTATTTTTTGACATTTGACAAGTAGAAACTACGCCATTTATAAAAATGGAACAATACTCGCTTCAACAACGCATTTAAATTATTAAAATTCACTTGAGTGAATCAAATGCAAATCATCTTGAGTGATGAGGCCCATTTCCACCTTGGTGGCTTCGTCAACAAGCAAAATTGTCGCATCTGGGGCTCGGAAAACCCAAGAGTTATTGTTGAAAAGCCTCTCTATACTCAACGTGTTACTGTTTGGTGCGGTTTATGGTCCGGCGGAGTCATTGGACCTTACTTTTTCGAAAATGAGGCTGGAGCAACAGTTACGGTGAATGGATTGCGCTATCGAGAGATGATGCCAACATTGGATGGTATTGATCTGGACAACGTTTACTTTCAACAAGACGGCGCTAAGTGCCACACAAGCAAAAACCATTGATCTTTTACGATTGAATATCAAAATAACACCTCTGATTGGAAAACCCTGTATACATGGTGTCCGGAAACTCGTAGTACAAGCCGGAAACTGGAGAATGTATACCACACGGGGAACCCAAATAAACATAAAGTTTTTTTGATTTGAGCATTTTTATAAAAAAAAAAAAATCAAAAAAATATATTTTTCGACTATTTCAGGGTTCAAATTTCTTCGTCATTATTTGTTTTACTTTTAAATTTTTAAATAGTTTTAATTAGTTGGGTACTTTGATCTTCAGTAATAATTTATAAGAATTTGATCAAAAAAAATCAACTTCTGACTCGATTTACTCGAAAACGAAAGCTCAAATAAAAAAAATTATACTACAAAATCGACTCCAAATGTGATGTAGATTCACCAGTTTCCCGCTTGTACTACGAGTTTCCGGACACCATGTATAAACCTTTCTGAAAAAATCTCTAAATGATGGTGAAAACCTTATCAAAATCTGTTGCGTACTTTAGAAGAACTAAGCGCACAAACACACATACGCGGATAGCGACTTTGTTTTATACTTTTCGGAAAAGAGATGATTAAACTTCGCGAAAAAAATGGCTTCACTTTGATGGAGGTTGGTACCTCCACCTAATTAATTTAGTGATATTCCACAAATAATTTAATACATGAATTAGTTGACCTACAACCATTGTCGGCGATTGTAATATACCGATATAGAAATACGTAACGTACTGCAAAATCAAAGCCAAAAAGTTTTGTAAAGCCGGTGTGGTATTTTTACCTAGAAAAGTGGTTTTATATCATGAAAATAACCGTTAATTAAGCGAGAATATTTTTTGTGCCTACAATTTGAATCTGTCAGATAATGTCGATATTCGACTACGAATGCCGAACGATGTTCGTGAGCAACGATCGACCATCGAATGCTCTCTATGTAAAATCACATACCAAATGGAACACAGTTACAAGTCTCCGTCTGTAAGGGTTGATTAACCGCGACCTTTCTTATTACGCTAAAAACGTAATAAATAACCTTTTTCATTCGTTCCGTCCGAATCGGACGTGCAATTAGGTTTGGCATCCGACCTTATCGGCCATTTGATCCTGGCCTAATCCGGTCATTCCGTCCACCCGATTTGTACACGAAACAACCTTGAATAATGCTCGCTTACTATGTAAATCCGTCCGATCCCGAACAAAGGGTGTGCAGAACTCCATGGGCTCCCATTCTCCTCTTCTCTCACGTGGAAACCTCATAAATAAATAAATCCACGTGTGTTAAGAAGGATTTTCATTCCAATGAGAGCTGTGAGTTTCAAAGTGATATTTTAAATAATGCTAGCTTGCGCCAATCGGCATTATTAATTTTTTTTATATTAACTCCACACAGGAGGCAATGGGGAAAATATTTTCCGTCGGGGCCTATGTCATCTCTGGGGATACTGCGTGGAGGGTCTTTTTGAGGATAGAAAGGAGTTATCACGAGTTTTGAAGACACCCATGTTGTGGGAGAGAGGAAGCACAGATGCCGGCAAATTTTTCCAGAGCCGAGCTGTTGAACTCAAGAACGAGTTCTAGAAACGACCCGTTCTCATGATGCAAATGTAAACCGTGTACATATGTTGTGCGCGCGTTTGGCGTGTTTCCCGATTATGCACTGGTGCCGAAGGGATCAGCATCTTCCATTGTAATACCAGTAGAACAAGGACAGAATACCTACCTGACGCTTATGCTCTAAAGATTGCAATCTGCTTGTTAAGATAGGGGAATCAATCAAGTTTCTGTGCAGAGTCAAGAGTTTTTTTCAGGTATTTTGGGGCTCCAGACCAGAGGTGGCTGCCTAATTCAACAGTGACTTGTACAGGGTCAGCAGTGTTTTGTACTATTAAAGTATCTACGGGCCCTGTACAATACACCCAGCTTCTGTGAGGCTAACTTGACTAAAAGTACCATCCTGTAGGAATAATCCAAATGTTTCATTACCATTGCTGTTTTTTTGAAAAATCACTGTGATTACTAGAGTAAAATAACTGTATGTATAAAAAACACAATGATTTTAAGCGAGTTAACTATAAACAGAATATCTGTTCGACGTCGTGATTTTTAAAAATTTAAGTTTCTACTATAATAAAGTAGACGATTGTACTTTCCAACTCCTGTTTTTATCTTATATGTCATGTATTTTGTATACGCAAGCACTACGGGCGAATAATAAATAAATTACTTTAATTTATTCTGGCGTCACAAAATTCTCAAGGCGTCTAAAATAATTCAATAGAATTCAATAGCGTCAATAGAACTTGTTCAAAAAAATTTCTACAAAATAGCCATCACGGGACGCCTGGCTAATGTGAAACATCAGAATTGATTTTTATTGATGAAATTTAAAATGAATGTAAACAAGACTTTAATGATAAAACAATTATTATTAAAATATACACAAAGAAATATATAATTTAGAATAGATCCATTGCCAATTTTAGTGAGAATAAGCAAATATATCTCACAGAGTTTTTGCAGAGCTGATGAGTGACGAGCGTCGCCCCGTCTTGCCATGCTTGCTATGCAAGACTTGGTTTTATCCCCCTAGGCACGCCAAAAGAGTTTCAAATAAAAACAATTGTTGAAACTAGAGCAAAGTTGATCAGTAATCATTTCTAAAATATATATATTTATATATATTTTGTTTTATTTTTAAACAAAATACAAACTCTCCCGGGTTATGAATAACCTGACAATATTTGAAAATCGTCTACTAATAACACAGTTGTAACAATTAAAAGTACAGGGCTACGCAAATTGACACGTTGCGCGCCATTGTAATCAATTAAATGTTCATGCTAATAGTTTAAGCCATGTTGCGGCCATGTAATAGAAAAGTACAAGGGTTGTGGCAATAGTCATAAATCCTACTGTAGATTCAAATGAAAGAAAGATGTAGAATAACAAGTATTTATTAGCTAAAATACAAGAAGTTTATTTTCAAGAGTAATACGTAAAACATGAGCGACTCCAAAGTTTATGGAATTGAAAATAATTGAATCTCAGGTTCGTGCGCCTGGTCCGTAGGAGCACCAGCGTGTTGGAAATTTTCATTGTAGCATAAAATAATTGTGACATTTACAAATATGTTTAACTGGCCTTGGTTAATAGAAAAGGGCGCCAGTGAGAATCAGAAAGTTCTCTTATTATATAATTTAAAGAGTAAACTAAGCTCAATGTCCAGTATTAAAAAATAACTAACTCGTAATCCATTATCGCCATGAGGTTCACCCGTCAGAGGTGTCCCAATATGATGCCCGTTTCGTTGAGAACTGACTTATCCGTGGTTGCGGTCGAGACCACCCAGCCACACGTTAACATCGTCTTCTTTTAATCTACAAAAATCGAGTGGCACAAACCTCTTAGTTTGGGCGTTTGTGGCCAGTCGAAGTCCAAATATAACTGTTACACAGTAAGCGTAAAATGTTACTTGTGCTCTAATGGAGGACAGCCTAGGAATCGAACACACTGCGCCTGGGTGGGACCGCATTATTTATATTATTTAAATTTTGCATATTTTTCTCTCTACCCTAACTATCTCACTAACGTAATACTATTTCTCATTACACTAACTATCTCACTAACGTAATATTATTTTCTCTCCACCCTACCTATCTCACTAACGTAATATTATTTTCTCTCTACCCTAATCATCTCACTAACGTTTTACTATTTTATATCTACCCTAACTATATAAGTAACGTAATACTATTTTCTCTCTACCCTAACTATCTAACTAACGTAATACTATTTTCTCTCTACCATAATCATCTCACAAATGTAAGACAATTTTCTCTCTACCCTAATGATCTCACTAACGTAACATTATTTTCTCTCTATCCTAACTATCACACTAACTAAATTATGTTTAATTACCTACAATACATTACAAAGTAAATAATTCTACAATACGTAACCTTATTTAATATAACACTAAATATTATGAAATTCAAATAATAATGTATGAATAAAGTAAATAATAGTGGTAAAATGTAACATTAAATTAAATATCCACACGCATGCTTATGTTGTTCCTTTATTAGTACCTACTCTGATATATCAAGGGTGTTTGTTTTTAGTATTAATTTCCATTGCTTTGATGTGAAGAAAGTGAAATCCATGTTTGCAGAAAGGACGAACCAACACATGTTTCATGTTATTAATTCTGAGTACTCATATTAGGTTCACAAGTTTCAGGACTTCGCGCTAAAAGCCTGTTTGTAAACTTGCACGAGATGGCATAACCATATTTGCTCTCGAAAATGTAAATTTACAAGAGACAATATAGAAAAAAAACCCTTTCAAGAAAGCTTTTCTACTTTAAAATTGAATTAGTATCTATTCTGTTCTACATCCTAGTAGACATTTTAATTATTGGGGTTAGTCGAGAATTCAATGACCTCGCAATTTTTTGGTTGCGGATACACAATACTCTAATAAGGGGGGGTTTTTAAAGGTTTACATTTTAATTAATTCGACGATAATATACATATTTTTGGGCGCCATCTTTTGGGCCGGCTAGTGGTTATTTTCAAAGATATTTTTGATGGTTTGATTGACGATTTAATCTTTTTTCCCAGGGACTGGAATTAACACCGCCGACACCCAAGCCAAATCTTAATTGGGTACTACCAACATTTATTGCTTTCAGAAATTTGCTTGCGTGTAACCAAAAGTTAATATGATGCAATAGCAATCAACAACAAGTCTATCTGCCGAAGCTCGATCTGATGTCAGGAAGTAGCTTCATTTCCACTTCAAAGATACCATTTCTATAATTAATTTATTAATCCAATAGTGAAAACAAAATGGAAATTCAAGTATTTAAAAATACGGAAATAATTAAAAATACATGTTTTCTTTGAAACTGTAAAAACATACACGGATTTAATTAAATTTTACATGTCTATGATTTTTATTTTGACTAATATAATTTTTTTAAATTCCACGAACTAACAAAATTAATGATATCCTCGCAAGAAATATGGTCAAGTGTGAGCGAGTCAGACTAACTATTATATTTTAATATTCTGATGCATTGACCGATATAAATAAAATAACTAAGTTATAACATAAATTGAATATTTTATTTCGTAAAACACCCCTGTTAAATAATGATCATACGATAAGAAACTTAAAGAATGGAGGGCTAAAAGTCATAACACTTAACCCAATTTTAGTTCGTCGCAAATATGAAACTAGGATTTTATGAAATCTGTCGAAATTTATTTGTTTTGGGAGAAGTCAAGATTTTCATTCTACTGCCAGATTATCTCGAGGTATTAGGTATCACTGTCCCTGCTAAAGTTGAAGTGAATATCAGAAAGAAAATAAGAGCTATCGAGATGTGAAGGCTTTCCTAGAATAGAATACAGACAAAATAAGCTTATCTCAAGTAACGTTCATTTGGAATCTCCAATTATAAGGAATGTTTTAATTTATTTACGTGACACTTCCCAAGAGCGCCACTGTCTGTATAGTGTAAAGGCAGGGAAACTATGGCGCCACCCGGTTGGGCAGCGTTGTGAGGCGGGTTAAGACAGGGGCTGTAAAAAAGGCTTTATTAATGCGGGACTAGAGAGGACTAGATTATTCAGTGTGTCCGGGTGAAAGTGCGCAAGCTAAGGACGGGTTGTTTCGGAGAGTTTGAACAATTCATCAAATTTCAACGTTGATTTTCAAGTTCTGTGAAAGATTTTTTCAAGTTCTGTTTTTATTTCAGTTTTGTCAATCAACTAGCCTACAATGATATAGTAACAGAACTTGAATAGGACTTTCACAGAACCCGAAAATGAACGTTGAAATTTGATGAATTGTTCAAATTCTCCGAAACAACCCGTCCTAAATGTTGGAATTTCGAAAAAAGTATTTTTTTTTACTTTCACTATTAGTTATTACTCGAAGTTATAAACCCCCGGATACCCTGTATGAAGAAGGAAAAACAAATACCAGTAGCTCTTTCTGCATATGAGCCGTCTTACACAAAAACGAGTCTAAGAAGCGACCCGTTCTCATGAAGCCAGCGTTAACTGTGAACGGGTGTTCCACTAGTGTACGTCGAGTTTTACGCTCCTTAGAGCAGGCTCCATTAAAATACATGTAGAACAGACTCAGCATACTCACACTGCATATGTGCATTGGAGATGGCAATGTTAATCAGACGGACCTCCCTCCTTTGCACAGAATCAAGTAGTTTTGTTAAGGCGATGCCATAAATAGTAATGCAAAATCATGTGTTTTTGGTTTGAAAATTTGGTCGCCTAGAAATGTTTTGGATGCTCTAATTAAATACTGCAAGTAGAATACATCTTGACCTTTGAAATGATCGAGTATTTTTTAGATAAGTCTTTTTATAAGCCTAGAAAAAAATAATGTAAAGGTCTATGAAAACTGCTTTAAAGTTCAAAATCTCCTACTCACGAAACCATTTTCGGTTATGATTTTATTGTATAATGTGGCAAATTAAGTTATTTATAAAATGATCAAAAAAATTAAATATTTATGACTGAACATCCACAAAATAAAATGAAAGGCACTTTTTGGCAATGTTTTTTTTTTGCATAAATCAAAACAGGCGGACGGTGTTAAGCGGGAATTTAAACCTTATCGCCATCTACGTAAGGGGTGTTATTGATAGCGGCTCAATTTAAAATATTATACGACGTAGTGCATCGCCTTAAGTAATGTGGGGTTCTAGCTCAGAGGTGGCACCCAAATTCAATTACTGGTCGTACTTGATATTTGTGTAGGGTTGGCAGCGGGTTACTATTGAAGAAACTGCTAGCCCTATACAAGACGCCCAGTTTCTTGGAATTGAATGTATTTATTTTTAAACGTTATCCGTCTTTCACAAAACGAACTTATTTAAGCTTTTTCTTCGATTACCTCATTAGACTTGTGAGTGCTTACTTCTTCACACAAACTTTTGAAATAATGTGTCTGCTAAAATATATTCGATAAAGAAGAAAAGGTGATAATCGCTTTTGTTGAAATACCAATTATTTAGACCACAAACCGCCACTACTTGTCAGATTGGTGCACAAATTCAGAGAGTGTACCATTACATAATATTAGGAGAATGTAATTTTTATAAATAAAATAAAATTTTACTGTTAATTTGCCACGCTAACTTTTTTAATGCTAATATTTAAACAATATATACATTTTTTTGATTTAAGATATTCACGGCTAAAAGCATTAGATTGATTGATAAACTTTTCGGAGAGGATAACAGTGTTCATCATCCGGCCTGTCCTGCTTATTTATATATACGCTAGCGGTAAAACATTTAAATCAGCAGTAATAACGAGCATCAACAAAAATCGCTACCATTTTCAAACTGTCGTTGATCTATTAAGGACACGGTGCGGTGCTGCATTTTTACACTAGTCAGCCTCAAGGTAGTTCCCGACACAACTTTTATAAGTTGTGTTTTACACGAAATTTATACACGAAAACACATTTTTTTTAAATCTTAATTTTAATTTCATTTTTGCCACATTTTATTTTCTTTTTGTGAGACAAGTATAGATGTATTAAAAAAAAATTGTAACTCACTATAAAAGAGGAGAAAATGCGGAAATTGGAGAGGTATTACAGACGAAACCCGACTTTGCCCGATTGCCAAGCAAAATGCGTACAAGGAAGAATCACACAGAAAAAAATTTAACTTTTGGTGTGAACGAATTGAGTTTCCAAAAAATTCCCTCGAAAACTGTGACAAAATATAACGCCTTCGTCTGGAGAGAGCAACATCAAGTTGATTCCTCTCTTAAAGCGGATAGTCTGGCAACATATTTTAGAAGTAAAGTTGAAAAAAATCGAGTCCCGCCTTCTATCGCAGCTCCAAGTCCGCTCTCTGGTAACTTCACCACGTTTGCAGCAGTAACGGAAGACGATGACATACGTGCTGTGAAGTCTTGCCAAAACAAGCAATGCGCTCAAGACCCCATACCTACTTGGCTCTTAAAACAATGTCTTCCGGATTGAGCGCCTGTAATTACCACAATTATCCAAAAGTCACTAGTAAATTCACTTGTACCGGGAATCAATTTTTACTACGATACTAAAAAAAACATAGTCTTGATGCTGATAATACGGATAATTACAAGCCAATATCCAACCTACCTTTCTTATCATAACATTCAATAAATTTACGTCACATGAAACTTCCATTATGTCTGTCCTTGTCCCATTCTCATAGTTCTCTACGCGGATCATATTGAGCAACTCATTCAATCAGCTAGCTTTGAATCACAAGGCTACACAGATGATCGTTTGATTTTCATGTTTTTTCCCCGGATGCAATAAAGTCGTTAAATACGAGGTGGTTTGCTTCAATAACACGGTCTCAAGTTGGATGTCTGTCAATAAACTTTAACTTAATCCGACAAAGACAGAATTTATTTGGATAACTTCCCCTGGAAGGCAAACCCTTCTTGAAACCACTCAAATTAATTTATATTAAAGCTACAGATATAATCTCTTCAACGGAAATAAAATTTCTGGGTTTCACTAAACACAAAAATCTGTCTCTGGAATCAATGCAATGCGACGCTTTCCCTCTGATAGAGCAAAATCATTCATAAATTCGTTTGTCGTCTCACGTATGGATTATTGTAATAGTGCATATGCCGACCTACCTCAGAAACAATTTAATAGAATCCAGTCAGTTTTCAATGCTGCAGCGAGAAGATTTTTGGTGAATCTAAGTATTGTCGTATAACCCCACTTCTAAGGGATTGCATTCACTAGCTTTGATGACCTGAAAGAATAAAGTTCAAGATCTGCCTAATGACCTTCAAAGCATTGCGAGGAATATCAGCAGCATAATATCGGAACTATGTGTCGGACGAAACTTAAGCGAAGGACGCCAACCAAAGACAATAAACAGATTAAAACAAATGACAATCCAATTATATGAAATACGTCAACATTCGAAGAGATGTCAAAACAATTCTACATTCTAATGAAATTAAAAGAATACCTCGACACGAGGCCAAAAATGAATGTTTTTATAGAGTTATTATTGGGTCTTATGAAAAAGAGTGCGGAAAATATAGGAAAAGTTCCTCAGGAAATGTGGGCTGGACTCGTTGGTTCTCTATGACATGAAACTTGTGAATTAATACCCAAGTCTAAAATTCTAATAAGTGGAACGCATCCATTGTTGTAAGAAAACCGACTTGGCCTTTTCAATAAAAAAATGACAACACACCGTATGGTGTTTTTTTGTAGTAGTTATCTAAAATATCGCAGCCGAATTGAAATAGTAGCAATTATTTATAGAAGAATGAATATTTATGAAAACCGAATAACATTATTCGTAGATTTATAATTATATTACATTTTCAAGACCCCATAGAGCATGTGCCAAAATTTAAACCTAACTAAGCCTGCAATAATTGGTCTGATGATTTAGTACCAGAATATCTCTCAGTGTCGCTCAGTTCAATATGGGAGGCGGGTTTGGATATCGCCGCCACGGGAACCATTTATTGGATTATAAACACCTCTGCCATAGGTCACTCCAAGTGGTTCGGGTTAGGTGTGTTCAGGATGCGCGTGCCCACAGCTGCGTGGCGTGCTAGATTAGGGAGTGCTGGTTTGGGAAGACCACTTGACTTCTTCAACTTGTAACTCTTCTTCCTTTCCTAAAAAACACCCTCCTCATAGCATCCCCATGATGACATAGGCCCTAAGGTAAATTATTTTCCGGAGGGCGTCCTGTTTGGGTTGTTATAAAAAAAAATAATAAAAGTCGTCAGAAACAATATCTGAATTTCAACGTGACTTGAGTTGTTTAGAGCAATAGTTTGTTGAAAAACCTTCTCACCCTGTCCATTTCGAAGGCAAATGGAATTCATTCATTTATCACATTATATGAGGTATCTGCTTTTTAATGAGAATACCGCACAAGAGTCCCAACCGCTCTCAACCGTCTGGTCTGGAGCCAGTGAGATTATGGCATCCCTTCTATGGAAGGAGATAGTGAAGAAGTATATAATTAAGGGATTAGAAAAGTATACGAGTAAGGGATTAGAGTAGCGCGTCTTTGTTAGTGTGTCTCACTCAGTCTCTTCCATACTAGACGATTATCCAAAATAGACCTTCATCTGCATTCGTATTATTCTACAATCAATGTGTCGATCCAAGGAGCTACATTATGGTCCAGTTGTTTCAAATAATTTGAAAAATACATTAAAAAATTCAAAAAGTTAAATTTCAAGTTGTCATTTTATGATTATAGGCCAGATGTTTCACAGAATTGAAATAATAATAGAATATTCACAGGGAAAAAAAAAGTAAGGACCTAAGAGGAAAATGGTGTTAAAATCAAACTTATCATAAACATAGTTAATTAGCTCTCACTAAATATCTAAATAATGTTGGCGCAGCCGGTAGGCAGGGAAGTGCCTGTCTGTGATTAAATTTTTATTTTCTGAATCTTTGCAACGGAAATCAATGATTAGGGTTGATTTAGAGATGTGGTCCAACCTCCTCTAGCAGAGGGCTAATGTAGTATATTCCGGATCATTGAGCGCATCCTCTGCACACCCCCTCCACTTCCTGATTACTTCGCCAACTCGCCGGCAGAAGTTTCGCAGGAACTTTTTCCTTCCACATTTAATATTGAAGTTGAGATCCGCCGTTATGTTGCCGGCATATCATTTTCCACAACTTCCATTGAACAGGGATTAAGATCGCGGTTGATGGAAAATAAATTTCAACTTGGGAATATCATCCCGCGGATTATTTAATGCGGGGGCGCAAGAGAAGGATGCGAATTTTCTGAAAATTATTTTACCAACTTCTTTCATTCCTTTATAGTCTTCCTTTGTACTAAATCTTCAAGTATCCTCTTGATAAATGACATCCACAACATATGTGAAGTAGTAGAAGTCTGACCACTGAGCTATGGCGGCATATCTCTTATCCGCAAAATAATTCAATATATACTAGTGTTTCATTCAACAATTACTGCTAGTTACATTTTTTTCACCTGAAAACAACCAACTTTATTTTATATGATAAAGGCATTGTAAGTGCTAACTCTCTCATTAGATGGCGTCGAGACAAATTGTCTACATTTTTTGGTGAAGATACTAGAACTTGTCATATATTATTTTTTTTTTTTTTTTGGTAAACTAATGTTTAAGACAAGATTTTTATGCATAGCACATCAGCTTGTGGAAAAAAACGTGTTACGCCAATGCACCACATCATGTAATATTTAGAATCTAGCTTCTAACAATAACATTCCTTATGTAGATGACTACAAGGTTTAAATCCCCGCATAACACTAGCCGCCTATTTTGACGTATGTAAGAAAAAAAACATCATCATAAAATATGTTTTATTTTATTTTGCAAAGTTCAGGAACAACTGTATGAATGTTTTTCTATAATTTTCTAAAGAATTTAATTTTGCAACACTAAACAAAGGAACCATAACCGAAAAAGATTTTAACTTTTTATTAGAGAAAACACTAACACAGACAGCAATAACCGAAGAATAAAAAAATACATTAACTTGATAATTCGCCTGCATCTTAATAGGAAGCTACAAGTCAAAAATGTATAAATCTTGGTATACCTTATATTGTAGGTAATAGGCATTAAAATTGCTTGAGAAACAGATTCAACTTGTTTTTATTTGTTTTGTAAATAGTTTTATAAGAAAGCAAAAAAGTTAATCAAGTTAAACTGTCACAGATAATTTTAGCTATAATACTGTATTTTTTAAAAGTTGTTTTCTTTACGCTTTAATACATTTCTATTGAAAAAAAGTTTTATTATTTTATATTTATAATTTTTACTCAAGCGAAAAGATAGGAAAACCTTCAATTTATCTAAAGCATATTTTCTGGTATTCATAATTTACACCAAAATAGTGATTTAACTGATATTTCTCATTAAAACAGTTTTCAAAAAAAGGTGACTAAAAATGTAAGCCCCCCTCCGCTCATTTGTACCAAGCGTAGTATTTTGAACCCCCCCCCCCTGAACGGGTCACGTAGTATGGGTACGTTACCTAATAACAATTTGTCAGAAAAACTCCAAATAGTATCTAAATTTTTCATTAGAAAATAAAGAACACAACATAAACACAAAAATGGAAGCAAACAAAAAGATAAAAAAGCAATTTTTTTCTTTGGTATTAATGAGAAGGGTGTGCTTGCTTTTCTGAGCATAGTTTTTCAAAACGAGGTTGAAGTTTCGAAATCGCCACTCTCGTCTCTGCCTCTAAATTTATTTTTGATCTATACTTATTCTTAATTACTGCAACTGCAGAGAAACCTGTTTCACACAAGTATGATGTCGCAAACGGTAATAAAACCCTTAACGCTGCAGTGCTGATGGAACGATATTCTCGCTATAAAAATTGCCTCACGACGCCCCTGGAATGATCCCGCGGCGCCCCGGGGCGTCGCGACTCACAGTTACGGAAGCCCTGATCTAAGCTATCTCCTACTAACTTCAATATTGAATCATCACTATTTCTTCCTGATACCAACCTATTATAGGATTGTAGGTAAATCTATATATTATTTATAAATAAGAAGATATTTCACAAGAATGACAGACATCAAATTCAGATTGGTTTACACTATTAGAAAATCCGAACAGATCGCTATTATCTTTCATCTTATCTTTCACTTTATCTTGCAAAGAAATGTTTGTAGGTGTGTAAAAATCATGTTAATTGTGAGTTTTTACTCATAGAACTCTTTTGCTGTCATCTTCAATGTAAATCTGGACTTACATTTTAATTTTCCATCATCATTGGTTAGTTTACCCACGGTTGGAAAATGTTTAAAATCGCTGTATGTTATGTATAAAATGTTCTCGATTTTTTCTATCTAGGTACCTACTTTTCACCGATTCCTTATAAATTTTTTCGTGTTTGCATTTTTTATTATAAATAAATTATATCTATGAAATGTGTGCGAATGAGGCAAGAAGTGTGTGCCAAGACCGAGTTGTTTGGCGGTCCGTCCTCTCTCCCTACCCCTGCGGGAAACGGCGTGATGGTTAGTTAGTTATTTAGTTAAATTTGAATGTACTATATACCTATACAGATCGTAAAACCGCATAAGTAGATTCTTATTAAAACTGCTCAGCGGGACTTCTTTGTAACTAATTAAGCAACGTTTTAAAATGTGTACCAATAAAGATACATAAAGTTTACTATCAATAAAGAAAAAATGTTTAAATGTTTATAAAGAAGAAAAAACAATATGTTATAATATAATTTAAGATTTTCACGGCCAAAAGTATTTTTGTTATTTGTTTTTGGGGTATTATGCCGTGTTGCGCTAACTCCTTCTTTAGCCAACGTTTCGGACAGCATTGCAGTGTCCATCATCAGGGCAGATGTCTTATTTGAGGTTGTGTTAAAATGTGAGCTTAAGTGTGAGGTTGTGATACCGTGTTGCCAGCTCCAACCCTCTGAGCTAACATTAACGTATCATTTTTTTTATTTAAAGTGGTTTTCTTCGTTTAACTCTGGTGTATCCGTCAATTACCGGATACCAAGAACTATTAAGCTTAGCTCCATCGTCTCTATTAATGTTTACGGGATTTTTATGAATTTCAATGGCCTCCGTAATCAGCCGTGCTCTATAAGTTTTCGGTCTCCCCAGGATTTCAGGAACAAATCCAAAGTAATGCCCGGTGTCAATCAAATGCTCGGCAATTGCCGATTTGTCAGGGTGGCCGAGTTTACAAGCTCTGAAGTGTTCTGAAATTCTTTTGGAGATAGTCCGCTCTGTCTGGCCTACATAGACCTTGTCACATCCGGAACAGCTGAGTTTATACACTCCATCTGTTTCCAGAGGAAACTTAGTCTTTGCAGACCTCAGTAAGTCCCGTATCTTTGTTGTTGTTCCGAAGACAGTCTTGATATTTTCCTTTCTCAAAAGCTTGGCAATTTTTGTCTGTCACATTGTGCACATAAGGCAGGAAGGCACAGCCTTTCGACTCTTGTTCAACTCTGTCTTCGTTTGGTGCAGATTTGGCTCTTATGATTTGCCTTGTCTGACTTGCTGGGTAGCCGTTACGCTCCAGTGCATCGGTCAGCTTCGTAAGTTCCGCTCCGATTTTATGTTCTTCGCATATTCTGGTCGCTCGGGTCACCAATGTATGGATAAGTCCTCTCTTCTGCGCTGGGTGGTGGTGCGAATCAGCGTGTAAGTACCGATTCGTATGGGTTGGTTTCCTATATACAGTATGCCCTAGGCTACCATCGTGTTTCCGCATCACCTCCACATCTAGAAAGGGCAGGATTTTATCTTCGTTTTCCAGTTCCATTGTGAATTTAATTTTGCTGTGGAGAGAATTAACATGGTCCAGGAATTCGTTTAGTTTCTCCGTTCCATGAGGCCAAATGGCGAAGACATCGTCGACGTAGCGCCACCATACTTTAGGGACAGCCGAAGCTGTGTCGAGTGCCACTTCTTCAAACTTCTCCATAAAAAAGTTGGCTAGTACTGGCGATAACGGACTGCCCATCGCAACTCCCTCCAATTGCTCAAATAGTTCACCCTGAAACGCAAAGTATCCCGTTTTGAGACAGTGTTCAAAAAGTTTGCAAATGTCTTCCTCATATATCTCCCTGAGCATTGTCATGGAGTCTTCTAGAGGCACATTTGTGAAAAGTGACACTACGTCAAAGCTGACCAGAATATCTCCTTCCTCAGTCTTAACTTTCTTGAGCTTACTTATCAGATCTGTTGAATCCTTAATCCACGATTCAGTTTTACCAGTTTGCATCTGCAGTAATCTTGAGAGGTATTGGGAAAGTTTGTATGTAGGAGCGCCAATAGCGCTGACAATCGGTCTCATTGGGATTTCCTTTTTATGTATTTTTGGGAGACCATACAGGGCAGGAGTTCTAGAGGCTTTTACAAAAAGCTTAGACCAATCCTCTTTCCTGATGCTAGAAGCTTTCACTAGTTCCCTTGTCTTTATGTCAATCTTGTTGGTGGGGTTGTTTTTAATCTTCTTATAGGTGCCTGAATCGCACAAGAGGTCTTCCATCTTCTTTGTGTAGTCTGCCGTATTAATCACGACAGTGGCATTTCCTTTATCGGCTGGCAGAACCAGGATTTCCTCATTGGCGCGTAATTCTTTTAGGGCCGTAAACTCTCCTTTCGTGATATTGGGGCGGGGTATTTCAGCCCTTTTCAAAATATGGCAAGTCTCTTGCCGGATGTCCTCTGCTTGCACCTCTGACATTTTGTGTACTTTCATCATTGTATGTAGTGTAGTCTCTACACCACATACGATGGATTCCACAGGTATCTTTTTGGGGGCCACTGCAAAATTCATCCCCTTTGCCAGTACAGAAGTTGCGTCTGGGCTCAACGCAAGGGTCGAAATGTTGATGATAACTTTATTTTGATCGAGTTGTTTTCGATCACCTTTTTGTCTCGGTTGAGCCTTTCAAACTTTTGTTTCTGTCTCGCATCTGTTGACTGCTTAGATCTTACTGCTTGTTGGTAAGTCATGTTGTCAACTTTTCTCCAGTCTTCTTCGGTAAGGGTTGCACTTAGGTGCAGATGTAGAGCGAAAAGGTCCCGAGATACTCCATCCAGCTCGCCTCGCACATTGTGGATCCTCTCCCTTAATAGTGCAGCCTCCGCTCTTTGGAATACTCTATCTGCTTTCCGGGATGTGATGTGTCTTTTTATTTGGATGTGTACTGGTACAATCGATTCTTCTTTACATCTCTTGAGAAAAGCAAGGCTTCCCAAAAAATGGTTTCTTTTCTTTCTCAGATTCTCCAATCGTCGTACCAGTGTGTGAACTTCCTCCCCATAGAGGTTCGTCAAATATAATTTAAGATTTTCACGGCCAAAAGTATTTTTGTTATTTGTTTTTGGGGTATTATGCCGTGTTGCGCTAACTCCTTCTTTAGCCAACGTTTCGGACAGCATTGCAGTGTCCATCATCAGGGCAGATGTCTTATTTGAGGTTGTGTTAAAATGTGAGCTTAAGTGTGAGGTTGTGATACCGTGTTGCCAGCTCCAACCCTCTGAGCTAACATTAACGTATCATTTTTTTTTTATTTAAAGTGGTTTATTAAAAATGGGACTAGAGGCCTATGACCGGTCAGTGGTTGAGTGGGCATAGCGCTTGGGTCTCACCCGAGCGTCGCGTGTTCGATTCCTCGGCTGGCTAAGTCCTCCATCACAACACAAGCAACATTTTCGGCTTTCTGTAATGGTAGTAGGAGATTTTCAAACATTGTTGGGTTATTCGTAACCCGGGAATGTTTGTCTTTCTTTTTAAAAAAAAAAAGAAGGATTTGACAAATTTCATTTGAAATAAAAGATATAAATAAAGGTAAAGCACGAATATGTCATGAGGAAGTCGGAACACGTATTCTTCTAAATAATATTTTCGCATCTCGTCCATTACATTTATTCGCAAAAGGCAACTTGCGTTGAACACGCTTCAGATATATTCTGAATTACTAATATTTTATTGGTAAATGGTCGTGCAGTCACATTTTTAACAGTATCTCGATAAAAAAACGGTACTAATTTTTTTTCGCGTAAGAGTGTATTTAACATGTTAATTTTGTAGTCAACACTTTTTACCGACTTTTCTACACCGTAATAATATTTCTGCATAGTGACAACCCCATGAAAATTCACTTTACAAAGTATAAGTCCCACAGTAACACACTGTAAATGGTTCCTTCACGCTTTCGTCTCTATGTATGTTTAATGCACGAAAGTTTGGTAAGTATTAAAGTGTATTTCTATCGGTAAGACCTTATTCCAACTTTTGAAGGACACATCGGAAGAAGTTTCAGTGTCTTTCCGAAGAATAAAGACGTTTTAAATTTGCTCGTAAAGTATTAAAATGTGAAAGGGGAGGCGGTTTGCTTGGAAAGAGCTGCTAGAATAATATTATTTTCTTTAATAATAATTTCAAATTAAATGAAAATAACCATCTTCATATATACATCTATTTTTAATAATATTTTCGGTTTTGTTTGGTTTCGGTTCCCCCTTATTGTACTTTTTTTTACTCCTCAGGCTAATTTGTTCGGTTTTGGGAACAAACCGAGAAGAAAAAATACCAAGCTTAACATTCAAATATAGAAGTTAACCACTGAATAATTAATATCGAAAATTACAAGTATCGCAGTAAACTGATAAACTGAAAATGAAACAATATTAGTAAAACATGTAACAGTTACATAAAATAATAAAGAAACGAGAACCATACTACATATACACAATTACCATACTATTTCATTAATACCATTCTTATAAATATTAATATCGAAACATGCTAATGTAAAATGCAATATTATGCCAAGTTTGTGAAAAATTTTGGTATATTACTCAAAGTTTGCAAAAAGTTTTGGTATACTATGCCAAGTTTGCGAAAAATTTTGGTATATTACTCAAAGTTTTGTTACGTTATGCCAAGTTTGCAAAAAATTTTGGTATATTGTGCCAAGTTTGCGAAAAGTTTTGGTATATTATGCCATTTTGCATAAAGTTTTGGTATATTGTGCAAAGTTTGCAAAAAATTTTGAGCCATCGCTTGCCATAATGCGCCTAATTTAAGGAACCTAAAAGTATAGAATAAATGCGAAAACTAGGTGGATTAATTGGTTTTGGGCCGCAGTAAGCAGTTCATATATTTTTGTATTAATACTTTGAGGAATGATATTAATTAAATAATGTAGTAAATGTGAATATATACAACCAATCGTTTGAATGATTATAAGGTTTGGGCAAGTAGTCCCAGAAAGACTTTCTCGGAGAATCATAAGCGTTAGTTGGACACAAAGATATTAGAAGAACGAGATATGCTATGTTGTCCGTCGGACCGTAGGCGAAGTACTACCTAATTAGGGTACTTTGAACGGTATCGGGACGTGTACGCACAGAAATCTGTTCTATGTATTAGTGCGGCTACCTTAGCGTAAGCGAAGGTGTGCAGTAGTATTGGTGAACAAAACCGGCGACACTCGGCAAAACAATTCCACACAGTACGAACTGCTCATAGCACATCTCGTTCTTCTAATATCTTTGGTTGGACGTGTCAAGAGTAAGAATAAAAATATATGTAAATGAAGCAAAACGCATGTGCCGAAAACAAGCTGTACGGTGTTTAATCCTGTATCGATAATTTCGGTAACCTGTCATCGTTCCCGAATGACAAGTTATCAACACCGTCCGAAAATCCTTTATCAATCCGTGCTAGATAATCTGGAAATCCTCGAAGAATCCTTTTCGCAAACATGAATTTTATGAACACCTTAGCATTTTCCATGATGAAGAATTTCATAAATTATGTCAAGAATCAGAATTTTAAAATTAATACCTTCATATCCATCGCGTTATTGTTTAATTAGTATCAATTGAAAAATGCAAGTTCCCAATTAAGTTTCTCATGCAAAGTTTAATATTACCTCCTGTTCAGTTTCATTTTCAAAATGTGACTTCCTCATCCAGTTTCATGAACAAAGTAATATCTTTTCATAATATTATATTTGTGACCGTGTTCTAGATTACCTGAATATCTAATCCCACTACTGGTATAAAATTACATTAGTTAAGTTTTGTCGGCGAAGTGGCAGGATTTGAATATTTTGAGCATTGGAAACCAAATGAGAAAGCTGAAACTAAAGTTACATAAGATGTTCACTGGCTTCCTGTATTTTGCTACTTGTCCCATTAACTAAATATTAATCCAGAGACGTGGATAAAGCACAAAAATTATATTAATTTTAACAATTATTTTGTAAGCAATAATTATTAGCCTGAAACACTCATCCACATAGAAAAATCTCCTGATAAAAGATACATGACGCCAACGGGACTTGAACCCGTGTCCTTTCGATTTCCGCTATAGCTCAGTGGTCAAAGCTGTCGCTCGGAAATCGAAAAGACACGGGTTCAAGTCCCGTTGGCGTCATGTTTTTTTTATCAGGAGATTTTTCAATGTGGATGAATGTTTCAGGCTAATAATTATTGCTTATAAAATAATTGTTACTCTTTGTGCTATGCATAAAAAATCTTGTCTTAAACATTAGTTTACCAAAAAAATAATAGTTAATATTTGACAAGTTCTAGTATCTTCACCAAAAATGTAGACAATTTGTCTCGACGCCATCTAGTGAGAGAGTTAGCATTTAAAATGCCTTTCTCATTTAAAATAAAGTTGGTTGTTTCAGCTGAAAAAATGTAACAAGCAGTAATTATTGAATGAAACACTTTATATATATATTGAATTATTTCTCGGATAAGAAATAAGCCGCCATAGCTCAGTGGTCAGAGCTGTCGTTCGGAAATCGAAAGGACACGGGTTCAAGTCCCGTTGGCGTCATGTATCTTTTATCAGGAGATTTTTCAATGTGGATGAGTGTTTCAGGCTAATAATTATTGCTTATATAATAATTGTTACCCTTTGTGCTATGCATAAAAAATCTTTTCTTAAACATTAGTTTACCAAAAAAATAATAGTTAATATTAATTTTTCTAAACCATATTCATATTTCTCAGAACTTCTGAATAAAGAATTTAAAGTCAGAAAACTGTACATTATACTTGTACCCTGCAACATAAAAAATTTACAAATATAAAATTCTAAATAAAAATGAACCATTTAAAAATAAAACTCAATCAAACATACCATTTTCCCAACTTCAAAATGTAAAAACGAACAATGGTGCAATTCAATCGTTAACATCTCGAAGTAAGGTTCTTTAATACACTTTCAGGAATTAAAGAAAATATAAACCAAATACTAACACATAAATAACGCATCCAATAAACACACAAGCCTGGCTTTATTACGGTGACACGTCTTATATATAGCATTATTACAAATGAATTGATTACAATGTACATTTTCACATATTTAAGTGTTAAAATATTCCTTTTTTGAATAAATATATTTGACAAAAGAGGTTAAACTAATAATACTTCGTGCCTAAATTAGTTGTAGGGTACATGGAAAATATCCACCTTTCTTGCGAGGCAGTTAATTAACCTACTAAGTCTTCCTAGGGGCATCAGCATTGGTAAGTTAGTTCAGAAGCCTGTGTTGGCGGCTTCGCGTGAAATTATCCAGGGCATAGAATCCTATTTTAGCCGGAATGTCGGGTATTGATAATAATTCAGAAGCTTCTAAGCCATCAGCATTAATGCGACATCCCTGCTGAAACTAATGCTCAATAACAATGGAACGCAATATTTTTAATTCAACAATATTTGCCATTTTCTCTACCGTCCTCTATGAAATAATTACCTTTTTTTATGTATTCACTCACACTCACAGGACGAACACAAAAGAAAGTAGATAAATTGTTCGAATTTCTAAACATTTTCACCTCTAAACAAGATTTGCATTATTAAATAACATGATTAACCTAATATTTATGAACTTCAAAAGCTCATAAGTCTATAAAAAAAAACATATTAACGCAACCAAGGACACTAAATAGAGTTTATATTTTATGTATATATTTTACCAAGCACATTGAGGGTTAATAATACAAACAGTATTAAAAGATAACGTAAATAATAAATACCAACCGTTCATTACAACAATATGTATTCAAGTGAAAAAATAATGTGAGTGAAAACAAAACATCGATTAAAGTTTTCTGAAAAAGAGAAGTGAATAGGGAGAGATAAATAATATAGATCACAAGAGATTCGAGATATTTAGGAAAATTCTATCTCTAAATACGTACAATCTCTTGCCACTTGAGTGTATTTTATATAGTCGACACATTCGAGATGTTGGGAAATAGTTAAATTAGTTCTTTAAAAGGAATATAAAACGTTTTCCATCCTATTTATTTAACATTCTCCCATATTCATGGACGGACAATTGTGATTTTGTATGAATGGCATTGAAGCCAAATCTAGGGTGAGGGGAATTTCCTGGCAGCCATCCTGTAAGACAAACTTTTGCCCATAAAATTATAAGCATTTTATTAGGTATAAGCCATTTTATCTAACTAATTCATCAGTTTTTTTCTAAATATGCTTGCCCACTGAACAAACAATGTCTTTTATCTGTTATTCACTTTATTGTATTGACTAGAAGCAACACCGGAAAAAGCAAGTACCTATTTACATAGAATAGTTATCTTCTTCACCACCGCGTTAAACTTTAAATTACAAAATTTTCCATAATAACAATTTAACGCCTAACTCCGAGGTCTCGAAATAGTTGTATTACTTTGAAGGAATGTTGGGTTTACGACTGTCTTGGAGCATTAAACAGGTTTACTGAGAAATACCTCTGAGCACAACGGAATTAATGTCGATTTTCTTTGTTAGAAAATTAGACCCCTTGAAAGCAGGTAGATAGGAAGAAAATTTAATTACATCGTACGCTTCCGCCTCAACCTTTCATTTAAGAAGTTTATTTGTTTAAATATTGCATACATTTGAATCATCAAGTTAATTTTCAAACTTTAAAACGAAAACATCAAACGAAGAGTTTTCAGAATCACGTTATAAAACAAGCCTCTTAGTCCAATTTTAAATAAATTAATATGGTATAAAACGAAATTTTATCTTTCGCTTGATCTCTTACCTTCTCAGATGGTGAAATTTTTAATTTATTCAAATAAAAACAAAAAAAATATTAATAATATACTTACACTGGTCTGAATAAATTTCCATCTATCTATCAATAAGCTCACCTTTAAGATCGATTCTAATAATGCTCGTATTTAAAGGTAATGTTGTAATAATATTGAGACTTTAATTTATCTTCAAGAAAAATTCAATAAATCAAATTTACAAAGATAATATCATCAAAAACATTGAAACCAACCTACGTATCAAAAATATATCAATACAACATCAAAATACCAAACGAATGCAAATCAATTATATCTAATCAGAAATAAAGTATTTCAACAACCTTCCGATTGAAATAAAGAAATTAAAAAATATCAACCAAATGAAACTCAAACTGAAGTTATACTTGTCAGGAATAATTAAATAAATAATTGTCTGTTTTTCCCTTTCTTTGTATTTATTTTCAGTCTATATTCATCTTTACTTTATTTAGATGTTTCTAATTACTCTCGTAATTTGCTCAATATTGAGTATGTAACAGAATCCTTTATATGTACATCTACACATATAGATGATCCAGAAGTTTCAATTGTTCCTATAATATTACATACTCGTATATATTAACCTATTGCATAATGTTATTCTATTTTACTTATAATTAGTGTAACTCGCTCACCAAGCACAGGAACCAGTTTCTTCTTTGGTGAGATTGCGATTGTAAATTTATTTTGTCTCGATATGTAATTTAAATAACACCACTGTACCCACTTATATCTGTATTAAATAAATAAATAAAAATATTGAAGTTTATATGAGCAATTCTTAAACGAAAATCTTAAATGCGTCCGTATCTTTTTCTGTTTCAAATTTTCGTTTAAGAATCGTTGATATTGTCTTCAATAATTAAATATTACTTTTTGAGGTTTGACTAATTAAGTTATTACATCATTAAATATTAACAGTGTTGACAAATGGGAAACAAAGAAATTGTTTATTGTTTATTGTGGTATTTTAAGTAGGTACATAGTTATCTGTGTCCTAATACAATCCTTATATACATATAATTATGGTAACACATTTAAAATGAATCAATCACATATTTTCTTAATTTAATTTTAAATGTTTTTATGTTTTCTTCTGATTTTATTTCTTCTGGTAGCTCTCCAAATATCTTCAACGCTCCGTACATCAATGACTTTTGACTCTGTGTTTTTTTCCTGAAGGGGAGTCTCAATTCATTTCTTTTCCTTGTCTCATGTGTGTGTTTGTTCTGCAATTTATCAATTTTTCTTAGGAATTCACTAGACGTATGGCCATTGATTATCTTGTAGATTAAAAATATGGTATTAAAGTAAATAATTTGTTTAAATGACAAGATATTTAACTCCTTCAACATGTTCTTAATTTTTGTGTATCTGTTTTTCTTCAATATGGTTTTCATTGCTCTATTTTGTAGAATTGTCATTTATTTAATTAAACCGTCGTTGGATAAGAATAGAATGCTGCTACAGTAATTTATGTGTGGTACAATAATTGCGTTGTACACATTTTTACTGGAAACTGTGTTAAGAAATGATTTTATTTTCTACTGGTTTTGACCATAACAACAAGTAACCTATTAACCCGTTATTTTTCCAATTAATCCGTTAGAATTAGCCCAAATCAGTCATTCTACAGACATTTATAATGTTGTTATTATTTATTATTTATAAATTATTCGATATGGTAAAGTGCTTGTTAGAATACAATGTAACGCCATTCAAACATTTTAAAGTAATACAAAAAATTGAAAAATTAATCTTATTCGTGTCAATCTTTCAAGATTTACTTAGGATGGGTTGTTTTACAGATTTTGAACAATTCATATAATCTTGACGGCCTCCGCGGTTGAGGGATAAGGTTCTCGACTAACAATCCGAATGCCGGCGTGCGCAAGTAAATTTTATTTGTTAAATTTGTGTTATTTCACAGTTTATTCATTTGCAATAATACATATTGTGCTTGTGGCACGTACCGGAGTGAAAGATACTCTTAGTCTAAGACCATCATTCAGAATTGAAAAGTTGCTTGAAATGATTTTTGCCGTGTTTGGTGACCAGATTTGAATAGCCAGGTAGTTCTCCAGCTTTCTATTTCTCACCTCCTTCTCCTCTCCACCACCTTCAGCCTCACAACATACTCTACGTGGGGATGCTATAGTCCTACTGGCTCCAAACGATTGAGAGCAGTTAAAAATGTCAAAGTCAATATTTAAGTTCTGTGAAGCTCCTGTTCAAGTTCTGTTACTATCCAATTACAGTGAAAAAATCTGCCCATGACGAAATAATTTCAGAACTAGAATGGAACTTTGACAGAATTCTTTCTAGAATTTTAACTTTGAAGTTGAATGAATTGTTCAAATTCTATGAAACAACCCGTCCTAAATCTCTCTATCTTCACTATGTCTAGTATCTACAAAAGCCTACAATCTTACCCTTACAGTATTTTTCAGGAATCCCCGTAGAAGGGTTAATTATTATATGCGTAGACAGGGCGGATTAATTTAATACGATTAACTGAGAGCCCAGCGTACCGAGAGACTAAAATACCCTTCACGTGAACCCCCGTTATGCCTCCGATACAAAGAGCCCTATTCCAGAGGTTAATGCGATCAACCTTGTCAAAATATCCATCATTTCTTGTGGGGGTTGATGCTCAGTACTCCATCAGAATAGGCTCATTTTGTTATCCAAATAATTTCACTTTTAAAATGAAATCTGTTCAATCGCTTAACAACCCTTGAAATTATTTATTATTATGTTTTGGCCTGGGGGCTTTTACGATACAGGTGCCTTTAATAATGTAGAAAATAAAGAAAAGTAAAACAAAATAGAATAAAATTCATGAAAATAAGGTATTAAACAATAAAGGTCATGTAAATGTATAGGCAGAAAAACATGAAGTTTATATTAGAGAACAAAACATTATTGTAAAGGAACATTGGTTGATTATAAAAACAAAAGTGATTTAATCGTGGATTTGTTAATTTTGAGATGTTAATAATAATGCGAATTGTAATATATTATTAGGTAATGATAAAAACCCTACGAGTTTCAACACCTTGAAGCAGGAAGGACTATTGCAACCCTAATTGATATTACGAAATATTATTCTACTTCTGAAATGATTGAAAGAAAGGGATCGAAATAGACTGGTGGGTGGAGATCTCTTTAACCCTACCGGAAGAGACTGTTTAGACCCATCGCCTTGTACCACAGTGTGACGGATGAATTCAAATGTTCGTGATTCATAGACTCACTGATCCCTAGATTCCCACCCACCATACCTTATAAAACCTACAAACAAAATCTTCAATGATGACATGCCTAGGGATTTTGATGAGGCCCTGAAGGAGATTATTTTCCTGCTGAGTTTCCTCCTGTGTGGAGCTAATGTAAAAAAAATAGATCATGTAACCAAACGCAACAAAAATTAAAGCGACGATTTAATTATTGATGGTGGTGGTTTTTACCAAAGCCTTAATAATTCAACTCGAAACTTAGAAAGCCGGCTCCGCATGCTTTTTTTTTTGTTTTGTTTTGATTTTTTATGTTAAACCGCACAAAAGACCCAATTGCTTCCAACCATCTGGAGCCGGTGAAACTATGGCATCTCCAATTAGAGTATCTTGTGAGGCTGAAGGTAGTAGGGAGGGGAAGAAGATGAGGAGGAGGAAGGTGGGGAGGTATCAAGCTACTCAGATCTGGTCACTAAACACGGCCAAAGCCATTTCAAGCAACGTTCCAATTCTAAATGGTGGTTTTACACGTGCGATTCTGAGAGTATCTTCCAATATTGAACATTCTGCAAATTTATTATTATTATATATGCAAATTTGCTAGTCGAAGGTCTTTCCGCTCGGCCACAGTGGCCGTGGTTAATAAATACAAATGTTTATTTATTTTGTGTTTTATGAATACGTTATAAAATTATCACCCAAAAATAAAAGTAACAACACATTGTGACTAAATTCTCGGATAGACAAATCTTTTGTTCTTCGAACTCCATTTACGGATAAATTTCCTTTTCAACCAAAGCTTTCTTAAGCATTAATTATACCCGACAAGTATTAACAAATCAGATTTTGTAAATAGTTGTACATTCGACGAAATTTCAACTAAACCTATATTTTTTCCCAACCGATATGAAAAAACTGTTGAATCATTTGAAATCATTCTCCCCCGTTTGTCGGCACATTACTCCGCCTTCCGTAAGTAGAAGGGTAGGTCTAACTGCTTCCTACGCAACGACAATACGTTCCCACGGAAAGTTTATAAGTAGGGTCGTATGACAACAGTGATAAAAATGAAAAATAAGCTTTCACAAACTGAAACGTCTTCATGAAATCTCACACTTGACAAATGATCGTAAAGTTGACTGAAGAACTCTGCGGAACCGAGGAAGAGAGAGGAAACGAAAGGACCTTTAAAATTATTATGATCATGTTTATCTTGAGTGGCCTTATTTTTTTATGAATCCTTTGAGTACCACGAGGGGTTGTTTGAACTTGTGGTGTAAATAATCAAGAAGAAAGTGCCTCTCCCTTTTTGCCCTAATTTTTACGCTTTTTTGCTCTTTGCAAATTTTGGTTTTATATACTTTTCCTACTGACCTAAGGCAGTGTAATTTTTAATTATATCATAGCTCTTCATACTCTAAATAATATTTGTCTTAACTCTAATATGGATATTTTTTTGGATTCACTGCCCAAATTCAAACGTGGCAACATGTCAATAATTTAAACTGTTCAATGCGCATACATACATACACACACACACACACACACCCACCCTCACACACACACACACACCCTCACAAACACTCACCCTTACATTATACACACACCTTTATACTACACACGTCACCTGGTAATTAAGGAATAAACATACCACTTTTATTTTTGGTCCGAAGGAATAGTGTATCGAATCTTCAAAGAAAGAAATCACAGCTCAGACAAAAGTTCAAACAATACACATAATGGATCCTCTTAAAATTATTACGATCAATTGCAGATCAGTGAAATTTATTGACGAAATATGTGAAGAATATGATGTCATTTTATTACAAGAAACATGGCTATTACCCACTGCCATAAATTATCTTTCAGAAATACACCCAAAATTTTCAAACTTGGGCACATCTGCCATAGATACATCTACCGGCATACTTAGAGGGCGTCTTTACGGTGGGACGGGCGTATTGTGGCGGAGCGCAATAAGGGCCAAGGCTATCGACTGCAATGACAATAGGTTATCGGGAATAGAAATAAAGCTGAATAAAGGATTGTTGTGGGTTCTCTCAGTTTCATGCCAACTTTCTGCAATGATAACATACCCGAATTTTCAAGATGCCTGGCAAACCTGCATTCACTTATTGAAGATAAACAATATACGAACTGCCTTATTATGGGTGATTTAATGCCGATCCAAGCACATTATTTTGGAAAAATTTATTATCATTCTGCAAAGAAAACAAATATCACTGCATCGATATTAAAAAAGCTGCCAGAAAATTCTTACACATATGTTAGTGATGCACATAACACAACGAGCTGGTTAGATCACTGCATAGGGACGGCCACAATTCAAAAGTGACAAAAAATATTTTGGTAAAGTACGATGTTGACTGGACAGATCACCGGCCCATGTCAATTTGTTTAGAAACAACAGGTATAACCGCAACGGAGGAAATTTCCCCTGAGGCTTTGGATCCAGTGAAATGGAGAGCACATAATACTTCGCAGATCATGTCTTATTCTGCAACTCCATCATTTTTAACAAACCGCATTAAATGCAGCAGCGGGGTCGAACTCTGTAAAAAGTCAGGATGCAAAAATAACTTTCATAAAGATGCCATAGATGAACTATATGGGAGGATTGTAGAGTCACTAAGTACTGCCGCTAAAAACGTCTTTGAAAGTGGGCGCAAACATAATAGAACCACATCCAAACATATTCCTGGATGGAACGACAGTGTTTCGATTCATTATGAAGCATCACGAAATGCACTTATGAAATGGATTGGAAATGGAAAACCCCGGTCGGGTCCCTTGGCAGAAAATAGAAAAATACTGAGAAGAAAATTTAAATATGAATTAAGAAAATGTCAAAAAACAGCGGAACAAATAAAAATGGACAAAATATCAGGTGCAATTGAGAACAAAGACTTTAAAGTATTTTGGCAAAAAACGGGCAACGTTTTAAAAGCTAAAGCCCAGATATCTACCAATATTGAAGAAGAATCAGACGCAGAAAAGAATGCGAATATTTTCATAACCAACTTTTCAAAAATATCGGAAAGAAACGAATCCACCATCTTAGAAAAACCATGCGAAGATGAGGACGAAAACATAATCGTTACGAAAGATACGGTCAAAATAGATGTAAAACGAATGAAAACTGGAAAATCGCCCGTTTATGATAGCCTGAGCATTGAACACGTTAGAAATGCAGGTGAAAAAATATACACGCTTCTAGCAACGCCATTCACACAGATACTTCAACATATGCATATGCCAATCTCACGTACAATTATAGTACCATTAGTTAAATCCAGACAAGAAGACATATCCAGTGCTTCCAACTATAGGCCTATATCTCTAGCCACAATAATATCCAGAATATTTGAAAGGGTTTTACAAATTCACATAGAAGCTAAACTATTCACGTCCGACAGCCAATATGGTTTTAAATCTAAATTGTCAACAGATTGGCAATATTCAGTTTGAAACAAAGTATCGAATATTATAAGGCAAGAAAAACAACAGTGTATGCTTGCTTTCTAGACCTAAGTAAAGCTTTCGACCGAGTATCTCATGCACTGCTTTGGAAAAAACTAAAAGAAAGGAATGTACCCAGTTCAATAATTAACATTCTGGCGATCTGGCATCATCAACAAGAGAACCAAGTTATCTGGAAAAATAAAATGTTAGTACCAGTGAATACGGAATGCGGCGTCAGACAAGGGAGAAGCTTATCACCAATTTCATTTAACGTCTATATGAATGATTTAAGCAATAAACTTACCTCGGCGAATGTAGGTTGTTACCTGGGAAATATTTGCGTAAATAACATTGCGTACGCAGATGACATGGTTATTTTGCCTCCAAGCATTAAAGCATTGAGAAAGCTATTAAAGATATGCGAAGAATATGCCGCTGAACATAACATGGTCTACAACCCAACTAAATCCGTGTTAGTAGTATTGAAAACGGGCGCAGGCCCTACAAAAGTACTACCCGTCAGCCTAAACGGCACAAAAATAACTGAAAAACCGGAGGTCAAATACTTAGGACACATCGTAACAGCGGAGCTCAATGATAATATGGATATTGAGTGACAGAGAAGATCACTGTGCATCAGAGCAAATATGATTTCTCGACGATTTAACAAGTGTAGCCCAAAAGCAAAAAGGCAACTTTTTAACACATACTGCACGAGCCTATATACATCGGAGCTGTGGACCAACTTCAACAAAGCATCTCTAAAAAGAATGGAAGTACAGTACAACAATTCCTACCGAATACTTTTTGGGCTGTCCTGGTACTGCAGTGCCACTGAGATGTTTGTAGAAGGGCGTGCTCCCGGATTCCGAGCACTAATGATAAAACGGATCACCAGCTTTCGAACAAGACTAGCCACGAGCGAAAACGGTCTTGTGATGGCAGCACTGCACTTCTGGCAGGGACCTATATACAAGCGATGGAGCCAAATCCTGATGTCATAGATAAAAAAATATTAATAAATATATTTTTAAAATATTTTTTCTTTAAAAAAACTTTAATCTCATTATGTTTTTTGTATTATTATTATTATTATTGTATTTTGTTTTCGTTTTTTGCGTATGTACTTTCTTACAATATTTTTTTTATATTTACTTTATGTATATTCTATGTATAATATGGAGCTCGTGGGATTGCACCACCCTCCCCGAGATCTGGAATAAAAAAAAAAAAAAAAATTTATTATTAGCAGACATTACAAGGAAACATATCATAGGTACCCAACACGAAGTATCTTATTCCTGTATATTGTTTCATCTCTGTAAATCATGTACTGTTTGTTTCTTTAATATAAAATAAAATAAAATAAAAATTTTGTCGAATTGGTAGATTAATAACATTGTCAAGTTGTCAACATTATTGCTTTGTCAATGTGAACTCACTTTTGGATGCGATCCCTACATTACTGCTAGATTTATGTTTTAACATACAAAATATAAAAAAACTAAAACATCAAACATTCCATTTAAACCATCCCTTTCCGTAAGGACCTTTTTCTAAGCCGATGGAAGTATGTTATGTCTGCCCAAAGAAAAGACCGTTTTTCTAAACCGATGGAAGTATTTTATGTCTGCCCAAAGTAAGGGCCGTTTTTCTAAACCGATGGAAGTATTTTATGTCTGCCCAATGAAAGGACCGTTTTCCTAAGCCGATGGAAGTATCTTATGTCCGCCCATTAATAAACTTTGTAAATGGTGATCTGTATAAGGAACTGATTATCCCTAGAAGTATGAAATACAAAGTTTTGACATAAAACTGTCGTCAGTTTACTTAAGACTTTTGGATTCCTTGCACCCACTAGGGTCAATGAAAATGATAATCTGTTCAGAAAGTAAAATTTATCTTTCGAAATGTTTGATAATTCTCTAAGGAAAAATGGTCCTTAACATAAAAAAACGTAAAAACATAACGCATTTGGCGAACGTATTATTCCGTTTTCATGCCAGTTGTGTTACAAAATATTAACCGTTTCATAATCCCGCGGAATATTGTAATGTAAATTTAATTTTAGACTTTCTTCGAATTACAACCTGTATATTGTAGGAACTTGAATAATTGCGGAAATAAATCATTTCAAATTAAAGCATTTTCTTTGTAACTTTTATAACACTCCAGTACAATAACTTGATTAATTAATGTTCATTGAGCACGAGACAGTTTAAGATTAAAGGTACCACGTGTAAATCAAATTAATCTCTACATGCTTATTTATAATTCTTTTCAAGTGTTAACAACATTTTTCTTGCAATAAATTTTAAAGCTAAAGAAGATAATAATAAGAAATCCAAACGAAACATGAAACAAAACAAGACAACAAAAAAAATAAAAAGTTAAAAGTCTCTACCGGGATTCAAATCCAGGTTTTGTGTTACCGGGACAACACTCCGTCACTGGGACCTAATTATTTTACGTCATTTTTGTCGATCTGATATTTCACGTGAGTACGTCGGGATTCGGACATGCGACCTCCGCATTCGTAGACGGGCATAAATAAAGCAAAACAAACTTTACCGGGTTACAAATAATCAACCAAAAATTCCTATTACCATCATTAAAAGATGCATGTAACTCCATTAATGGAGGACTAATCGCAGTTTGCGCTGACAAAAAAATGTCCAAAGAAGTAAAATTAGCAGTCCACAATAGAATGGTGGTGCCTACCCTGATGTATGGAAGTGAGGCATGGAACTGGCAAAGAAAGGATAAAAGTAGATTGAATGCTGTTGAAAAGAGATCCCTGAGGGATAGTATTAACAGAAACAATGCAAACATTTATAATGTTTTTATAATTAGAAAAATAAATCATATATTTTCATTAGAAGTAGGCAATGAATTACATTACAATAAATCTAGAGTTGCTATTATCTCACAAACTCAAGATAAATAGTCGAAAGTAAGATACACTCTTGAATTCCTAGTAAATTCTTTATTCTAACCTTGTTCATGTATGACAAAGATTTTTGGCAAGATTGACAATATTTTTGAGAGTGTTTTGGCATTTTTTAATACAATTTACTTAAAAACACATTAGAAATAAGGTGGCGTTTTCATTATTTTCGTCGAATACTACATTATATATCACGGATGTGACTGAGATAATAAGATACACTTAGTCGCTTACGCTAAAAGGTCATCACGGATACTGAATGAGATGGCCTACTGCTATTAGGTTGTCTTTTTTGTGTTGCTAAGTTCAATTTCAATTTCAGTGCCGGCAACCCGGGCGTTTATTTATTATTAGTTATGTACATACATGATTTTTCTCCTTACCCTCCTCACTAGACAAAGTCTGTTCTGAGGCTGGTAACTAACAATTTCTAATTACATAAAAAACAAATAAGTGGTAAAAAAAGGAAATATATATATTATAGTAAAAATAATAATAATAAAATAAGAGGAAAATCAGAATTTAAAAACAGAGTAGAAAAAAGAAAATATATAATTTTAGATATTAAGAATATTACTTATCTCTCTTCTTTCTTTGACATTCAACCAGTTTAAAAATCTTTTGAATACCCAATTCAAATTATTAGATGCGACGTAGGTCTTTGTTTGGGCTACAAACTTATTGAATATATGTGGTGCCAAGTAAGATTCATGTTTTTTTGCAAAATTTGATTTGATATATGGTACTTGTAATTGATTGTGTGTGTTTGCTCTTGTGTTTTGCGAGTGAGTTATGAAGTGTGGTGATATTTTTATGCAGTTTTTGTAGATGATCTTCTTTATGAATAGTTTATTTATGTCTAATAGGTTATTGTTGATCATTAGCTGTTCTGTCGGATGTTGATAAGGCTTTCTAAACATAATTCTGATTATTGTTTTATGATTAATTTTAAGTGATTTGAGATGAGTCTCTGCTGTTGCTCCCCATACTGAAATACCATACATAAGAATACTTTGACAGAGTGCAAAATATACATTTTTTAGCTGAGGTAGTGACATAATGTTTCGAATTGTTTTGAAGATGTAAGAGAGTTTCCGTATTTTTTTTGTAATTAGGTTGATTTGGAGATCCCATTTTAAGTTATTGTCAACAGTTAAACCGAGATATTTAATATTTTGCGTATAATCAATTTTGTCACAAACACAGCGTGAGTTAGTTAATGAGGTAACTGTGCTGTGTAACATGAAGTTGTGGGCGACTATCTGGCTGACCAGCTAATGTTTTACTGAAAGTTAAGTATTTAGTTTTAGAAATATTTAGTGTCAGTAGATTATTTATTAGCCATCAATTTACTTCAGTCATCCCTGCTTCCGTGTGTTTGAAGACGTTTTCCCATGATTGGGCTTTGAATAAAATTACAGTGTCATCTGCATAACTGATTACTTTGTACTCTATGTTCCCTAGGCTTATCTCAGTTAGACTGTTAATGTAGATGAGAAACAGTATGGGACCCAAGACGCTGCCTTGGGGTACTCCATACCTGTTGCCTACTTTGTCACTTTCTTGATTATTTATTTTTACAATTTGTTGTCTATTTTCAATGTAGCTAATGAACCATTTTAGTGGTGGACCTGTTATGCCAATGTTTTTGAGTTTTTGTTGGAGTAATTTGTGTGAGATGGTGTTGAAAGCTTTTGCTAGGTCTAAGAACACTCCTAACACCTTTGAACCGCCATCTAGGTTTTTCACTATGTAGGTGGTTAGTTCCGATAAAGCGTCTTCTGTTCCCATTTTTGCTCGAAACCCGAATTGACGGGTGGAGATCAGTTTGTGTTTATCAAGGTATGCGAGCAGTCTTTTTTTCATAGTTTTTTCTAGTAGTTTCGATAGCGAATTTAGCAGAGTGATTGGTCTGTAATTTAAGATCAGCGTTTTGTCTCCCGATTTATGTATTGGAGTAATACAACCTATTTTTAGGTGATCGGGGACAATGCCGAGGCTGAAACTTTGGTTGAAAATATGTTGAAGTGGTATAAGTATATGTTCTCGGAGACTAATCAGTATATGATTGGAGAGGTTATCTGGGCCCACAGCGCAATTTGGTTTGAGAGAAATAATTAAATCCGAGATTTCCTTTGTACTTATTTTGTGAGTATAAAACGAATGATTTGGTTGTATGGTAGAGGATAGTTTGGTTAAAGATTCTTCTGTTGTGCCGTTTTTTTGAAGAATTTTTTCAGCCAAGTTAGATCCGACTTTTGCAAATTGGGAGTTAATAAAATTAGCTATTTTAGCAGGTTCATTTTTTGTAAGGGTTTTGTTTCCATTTATTAACAGTACTTTGATCTTCGAGTCTTTTTTCGGATTGGAGAAAGTAATATCTTTGACGATTTTCCAGATTTTTTTGGGGTCATTTTTGGCGGATTTTATTTCTTTTTTGTAGTACTTGTATTTGGCTTGTTTGATTAATTTATTACAAAGGTTTCTATATAGCAGGTAATTATTTTTTAGTTTGTCATCATATGGGTTTTTGCGCACTTGCATGTGCATTGTGTCTCTTTTGTGAATGCTGTTTACTAATCCTTTCGTGATCCAGGGTGTTATTTTTTTCTTTATGTGAGTAGTTTTTCGGGGTATTTTTTGTTGTATGTTTAGCAATGTAGGTTCCAACTGTGTTCATAAAAGTGTTCAGTGCGTTGTTTGGGTCGGGTTCATTTATTACATTTGACCAAGATTTCTTATGTATGTTCTCTATTAGGCACTTAAAATTAATTTTGTCTTGTACGGAGTTGTTTTTTTCATCTTTTTGTTTCTTGTTATGATGTATGCTTAGTGTAGTAGTGAAATGATCTGTGACCGTTGATCGAATAATGGATGAAGATGTTTTTTTCCTAGTTTTAACAAATATATGGTCAATACAGGATTCAGAGTTTGACGTAATTCTTGTTGGTGAGTTGATTGTCGAGTTTAATCCATAGTGAGTAAGTAGACTTAAGTATTCTGTGGTTATTGGTTGCCCGTTTAGTAAGTTAATATTCATATCCCCTGCAATAATTAATTGTTGTGTTTTTTTAATTTTTTTCGAGAAGTTTATTTAAGGAGTTGAAAAAAGGTGAGAGATTGTTATAGCATGGGGGTCTGTAGACGGCAAATATGGAGATGTCTGTTCCGAGGGAGATTTGGATACAGTTTGCTTCGGTTAGGTTGATTTCTGTTATTGATGGGTGTAGTGAATCTTTGGCAAAGATTACTATACCGTCGTTTTGATTTAGATGTTTAGTGGAATGGAGAGTTGTAAAGTCTTTTAAGTTTAGGTTTGTGTACGAATCATCTAACCAGCATTCAGTCAAGATAATAATGTCGAAGCTTATGTTTATTTCGTTTAAGAGGATCGAGAAATTATCGAAATTCTTTCGAATACTTCTAATGTTTTGGGAAATTATGTTTAAGTTGTGTTTTTCTGTGAACAGAGAATTACATTCTGTCGCTTTGTCAAAAGTGTGTTCTGAGTTGTTAAATGTTTCTGTATCAAAATTAAGTTGAGTGATCATGTTGCGGTTGCGAAGATACATAAGTTGATCCATACAAAGTTCACACATTTTGCTAGTGGTGGTAAATAATGACTAATATAGGAGTAAAAATTGAGAGTAAAATTATTCAAATACTTTGGATAATAAAAACTTTTAAAAACATAAAATTTCATGGAAAAATAATTAGAATACTTTGAATAATAAAATAAAATCCTTTTAAACCATAAAATTTGATGGTAAAATAATTCAAAGAGTTTGGATAATAAAAGATATTTAAAACAGTTACATTTGATGGTAAAATAATAGCAGTATTTTGGATAATAGAAACCTTTAAAAACATAAAATTGGATGCTAAAAGAATGAAAATACTTTGGATAGTAAAAACCTTGAAAAGCATAACATTTTAAAGGGAAATAATTTAAGTACTTTGAATAATAAAAACCTTTAAAACAACGAAATTTGACAGTAACATTATTCAAATACTTTGGATAATAAAAACCTTTGGTACAATATAATTTGATGGAAAAATAAGTTGAATAATTTAGATAATAAAAACTTTTAGAACAATAAAGTAATATGGTAATAATGATGGTAAAATAATTCAAATACTTAGGATAATTAAAACATTTTAAGCAATAGCATTTGATGGTATAATAATAAAAAAACATTGGATAATGAGAACCTTTAAAAACATAAAATTTCATGGTAAAATAATTAGAATACTGTGGATAGTAAAATAGAATCCCTTTAAATGTTTAAGTTTGATGGTAGAATAATTCAAAAACTTTGGATAATAAAAAATATTTATAACAGTAAAATTTGATGGTAAAATAATAACAGTACTTTGGATAATAGAAACCTTTAAAAACATAAAATTTGATGGTAAAATAATGAAAATACTTTGGATAGTAAAAACCTTGAAAAGCATAAAATTTTAAAGGAAAATAATTTAAGTACTTTGAATAATAAAAACGGGATGTTCTATATTAGCACCGTCCGAGTATACATTTAGGCACAATCAAGTTTTAAAAATAATTCACCAAAATTTGGTAATTAAACATAACTTGATTGACTGCCGTAATGTAGTACCATATTATGAATACGAACCAAATTCATTTTTAGAAAACGAATTTTATAAAATATATTATGATAAAACTATACTAACAGACCGAGCGATTAGTCATAATAGACCCGATATAGTTTTACATGACAAAATTAAAAAAATAACTTATATCATTGATGTCGCTATTCCAAATTCCTGTAATATTCAAAAATCTGTTAGTGAAAAAATAAGAAAATACACAGATTTAGGAAATGAAATAAAAAGAATTTGGCATTCTCAGACTATAAAAATATTACCATTCGTTATTTCGGCTACTGGCATTATACCTAGCTCTCTAATTAAAAATTTAGGCGTATTAGATCTATCAAAAAAATTATATATAAAGATGCAAAAGTCGGTCATTTTGAATACCTACATGTAGGATAACAAAAGATTTTTTAAATATTTATGTTGAGGGATCAGTAGGATTTATAGGCCCTGTTAGAAGTTCTACCGAGCCGAACCCTCTGATATGAAAATATCTGGAGACGGTGAATTATTTTCCCATTTGATCTCTGGTGATTTGACGTGTTGTTCTTGTATTGTTTTGTATTTATTTTGCTTATATAATGCACTTACATAATGTTGATTGACTAGATGATCATTTGTGGAAAAGTGAGTGGAAGGGTTAAGTTTTTCCTTTGGGGAAGACTTAACCCGGACAACTAAATCGGAAGTTTAAAAAAAAAAAATAAAGTTTGACAGTAAAATTATTCAAATACTTTGGATAATAAAAACCTTTGGTACAATATAATTTGATGGAAAAATAAGTTGAATAATTTGGGTAATAAAAACTTTTAGAGCAATAAAAATTGATGTTAAAATAATTCAAATACTTTGGATAATTAGAACATTTAAAACAATAGCATTTGATGGTATAATAATAAAAATACATTGGATAATAAGAACCTTTAGAAACATAAAATTTCATGCTAAAATAATTAGAATACTTTGGATAGTAAAATCTTTTTAAACCATAAAATTTGATGGTAAAATAATTTAAAATACTTTGGATAGTAAAAACCTTTAAAGGTATAAATTTGTTGGTAAAATAGTTAAAATACTTTGGATAATAAAAACCTTTAAAGATATAAAATTTTATGGTAAAATAGTTAAAATACTTTGGGTAATAAAAACCATTGGAAAAATAGAAATTGAAGTAAAAATAATTAAAATACTTTGAAAGACCTTTAAAACAATAAAATTTGAAGGTAAAAATGTAAAGATAATTTGGGTTATAATAGAAAATGATGATAAAATAATTAAAATAATTTGGGTTATAATAGAAAATGATGGAAAAATAATTGAAATAATTAGGGTTATAATATAAAATTATGGAAAAATAATTCAAATAATTTGGGTTATAATAGAAAATGATGGTAAAATAATTAAAATAATTTGGGTTATAATAGAAAATGATGGAAAAATAATTAAAATAATTAGGGTTATAATATAAAATGATGGAAAAATAATTAAAATAATTTGGGTAATAAAAACATTCAAAACAATCAAATTTTATGATAAGATAACTTAAATAATTTGGGTAAAAAAAACATTTAGAATGATAAGGTTTGATGTTAAAATAATTAAAATGGTTTTGGTAATAAAAACATTTAGAGCAGTAAAATTTGGTGTTAAAATAATTTGGATAATAAAAAGAATTAGAAAGATTTTTGTAAACAAAATCGGTAGAAATAATTAATGAAATGGGACTTGTAGGGGAATAATATAGTTGCAATGATTGCAATGTGTTAAATAATTCTGCCATTATGATTTATTGCAATACAGGAAGTTTATAATAGTATGATCAGTTATCTACAGTTAAATCCCTATTTTTCACAGTTTCACAGTTCGTTATCCCACTTTCTCAAATAGCAGTAGGTAATCGAATATTACATTTTTCATCACGAGTGACTGAAATAACGAGATACGCGTAGTAGCTTACACTATAAGGCTATCACGGATGCTGTATAAAATGGCCTACTGCTATTATGTTGTCTTTCTTGTGTTGCTAAGTTCGCTATCCCACTTTCTCAAATAGCAGTAGGTAATCGAATATTACATTTTTCATCACGAGTGACTGAAATAACGAGATACGCGTAGTAGCTTACACTATAAGGCTATCACGGATGCTGTATAAAATGGCCTACTGCTATTATGTTGTCTTTCTTGTGTTGCTAAGTTCGCTATCCCACTTTCTCAAATAGCAGTAGGTAATCGAATATTACATTTTTCATCACGAGTGACTGAAATAACGAGATACGCGTAGTAGCTTACACTATAAGGCTATCACGGATGCTGTATAAAATGGTCTACTGCTATTATGTTGTCTTTCTTGTGTTGCGAAGTTCACTTTATCAAATGAACGGCGCTGAAAATCTTCGGGTAAATATCGAAATAATCGTATTTTTTAAAATAATAAAATAATTTGTCTGAATTTATAAGTTAAATCTTATATCTTGGTTTTTACTAGTGTTTTCTGAGTAATGAAAACATTTTCTCATCACACAAAAGTGCTTACACGACGCGTTGCAGTTTAGTACTGAAACTACGAAATAAAGCACTACAATTGATTTGATTTTAGCTTTCCACTTTGAAATTTCAACAGCGTGTCTATATATACTGTAACTTCATTGCTGCAGCTGTACTTTAGGAGAAATAGAGCTTTGAATACAAATTAAAATAACAAAAAATCTTATAGTTTGTACAAAATAACAGCAACAGTGTATACAAAACAAAGTGTAATATTTTATAAAGCGGGCTGCAAGGACTAAACTAAGAGAAAAATAAAGAAATTGAAGAATCTGAACTAGTACAATTCATTCATGGACATTGCTTATTGCTTACTAAAAGTTACGATTGATAAGTAAAACAGTTCAATCTCATGAATATTTAGCAGGACTACTTTGAATTGAACACAGTTTTTGACGTATAACCTGAAGGAAGTCTATTCCAAATGACCGGGTCAGTTACCACAATGGCCAGAACATGATATTAGACTGCTCTATTCGGCCGGGAATGTTCGACTAATCAATTAACAGCACCAAGATCTGCTGACCTCAAAGTAAGCTGTCGATTGTACATTGCTTCTGAGGAGTTTGCGTTTAAGGCGAAGCTTTGCTAAATCATTATTTTCGATTAATATGTACGATAAATTGGTGTACATTATGATTGCTAAAACCTAATTTGGATAAATTGCAGCTTTTCTTATCATTTCCCTGTAGTAAAATGAAACAAAATTGTTGGTTAATTAATAAAAAAAGCGTAATATTATTATTTTTTTTTTCAATAAAATACTTGAAAATAATGTTTTACCACTTTGCGCTTGAAATTGAACATTTCGAAACTCAGATTGCCAAGTAATTTTTATGCCTATTACTTATATTTGTGGCGATATAAGGCATAAAAAGAAAATTCACATTTTTCGTTTGTAGCTTCCGGTGAATTCCAAGTATGATGCCATTCTTTGCAATAATTTTTTATTTTATTTATTATTGAATTTTTTTTGTACATACGTGGATAGTTACATAAAATATTGAAAACTGTTTGAAAAATATTGTAATATATGTACGTAATAAAAAAAAGTATTATAAGTATTTGTATCTTATTTCTATGATTTAAGTTATTTTAAAAGAGTAACTTTAGAGATGCAATACAAGAAACTACAGCATGAAATATGTAAGAGTTTTAAAATAACACAAAGATAAGGTAAATACTAGTTTTTAAAGAAGACATCTTAAAAAGTGAATTAGCAGACAAAGCATTACAAACAATAAAATATATCCGCTGTTTTGTATGTATGTGAAATAATAAAAAAATAATCTGTCTAACTAACTAACTAACTAACTAACTAACTAACCATCACGCCGTTTCCCCGCAGGGGTAGGCAGAGAGGACGGACTGCCAAACAACTCGGTCTTGGCACACACTCCTTGCCTCATTCACATTCATACATCGTCTCATACATGCTCTTCTTTTGTTCTGACTCTTGACATGGCCCGACTCAAGTATCTGATTCACTTGGTCGTGCCATATCTTCCTCGGGCGTCCCCGACTTCTGCTACCATTCACATTTGCATCGTATATGGATATAAATATATGGATATGCTTCTGAAGTAATTGAATAAGTATTATTTTGGCCAATACCATGTGACTGGAGGTGGATAACAACGATATTGAAAAGGTTGTGGAAGAAAGTCAAGAACTGACCAACGAAGAGCTTATGGAGTTGCAATGTGTTTTACTGCAAGAAGTTATGGAGGAGAGTTTGTTAGTGCATGAAGAGGAAGTGGCAGAACAAGAATCTTCTGGCACAATAAGAGAAATGTGAAACTGTTGAAATGTACATTGAGAAGCATCACCCTAGTAAGGAGGTGGCTATAAGTTCTACAAATTTATTCAATGATAATGCTGTGTCATATTTTCACGAAATTTTATTTATTTTCATGAACACGTGTTCCGATATTATTAAGAATTTACTAAAAGTTTATCAAGAAGCGGCCTGCAGTTCCATTCTTAACCGGATTACTAATAATTTGAAGAGACCTACAATAAATCAGCAATACTAATTTTTCTACATGTGAACTTTGAGAGTTTAGCAGAATTTAAAGTAGCAAAAATATTGTCAAGTTGGTCGATTATAATTCAATAAATACCCGAAAATGTTTGTCTTTCCTTAAAATATTTTATATAGTATTTAAGTAACCATCTTAGTTAGAGCATTTTGGCTTATTGTTACTTCAATTGCACAGACACTTTTGAAAATGGTACCTATCTACCTTCTTAACTCCAAACACCTAATTTTAATCTGATAAAAGGGTAATTGCGACAAGGCTTTCGAATCCTATAATGTGTAAAATTGTTTTTTTTTTATTGATTTCATTTCCCCGTTCATTAAAGCACTGCATTTTTTATTGACTGTAGAAATACAAGATATTTTCTCCCAAACCTTTTGAATCCCGGATATTTATTCGATTTCGCAGTTTTCATAGCGATATGAATGCCCAACAAAGAGTCAAACTTTACATTTCGAAAACGAAAACAATCAGAAAATAACGGACCAAATATTCACATTGTTCAAAGCGGGTTGTAATGCACGCCGTTCAAACTGAACAAACATTCAACATGAATCGTTTGAAAATATTCCATGGAAATACAGCCACCCTCTTCACAGAAAGAAAAACAAAATAAAAAACATTGAATGCTTTTTGTTTTTGTTTTTTTTTTTATTTTAGTTTTTGCTGCTCAACCGACTGGCGAAACTTTTTAACCGTCCATTCGTTTTATTAGCATTTTATTAGTCGGTTTTTCCCAGATATATTTTACGCCATTGATATGAAATATTACACATTACTGAAATCAACGGGTATAAAAATTAAATTGTAACTTGAATATTGAGTTAGTTTCAGAAATGGACACGATGAAATATTGAAAAAGTTTGAACGAATAATTTATGGGATGAAGGTGGCGCTTTTGAAATTATTTCACTAAGTGACTTATTGCCCAGTAGTTTTGCGAAAATAATGAAATGATCGGTCATAGATATTTAGGGTTCCTTTTAGGTCGCTTTTAGTACTTTATCACTTTTATATTAGTTTTCAAATTGCGGCATCCTTGAAAACCGTCAAAGGTCGGAAATAGATTTTTCAACCGAAACTGTTGAACTGTCGAAGTATTTTCTTTTATTAATTCAATAATATTATTATTAAATTTACGAAAGCAGTTTATTTATAAATAAGTTCTGCTGTGTAGTTAATACTGTGCGTAGCAGCTGTTTCGCCTTCTGAATGAATTATCAATAATTTGATAATGCCTTCAGAAGCTATCCAAATCATTTTCAGATTTGTGGCAGCGTGTAGTATGAGGGCTGTACTTATTTGTAATTTACGGCGGCTGCCCAAACCGTAAATTGTGTTCAGGAGATGGGAGATTGAAACGAGTGTCTGCACAATTAATTTAGTTTATTCGTGAGGACAAATATTACAATTTTACAGAACGCGGTGACGGTGACAGAAAGAGTGGAGGTACTGGCGGTTGAATCGAACGTTGAAACAGGAATGGATATTTCTCTTCTCGTGCTCGCTTGCGTATAGCAGCGGATTAATTCGCGTTAGTATTGCCACATGTGGGGGGAAATAAAGTAGTCCTACAGATTCAATAATGTTTTCGAAAGACAAAGCTAAGTCAGCATCCTTTCCAATTCTAGCTGTTAAAGCTTCTACCACTCTGGAACGTGCCTTAAATATAATATGGATACATATTATTTTTAGCGTGGATCATAATCATTGTACCATTTATGTAAGCAATATTTCTGAGGGTAATATCATATTATTTAATTATAAAGCAATAATTGTAAATAAACTTTTACCTGACTGTCCATAAAGACTGCTATCTAAATACAGGGTTTTGCAATAAAGTTATTTTGAATAGCCCGCTATGTCAGTAGATGTTACTGTTGAAGCTGTCATTTTTTAAAATTTGACAAGTAGAAACTACACCACTAATAAAAATGGAACTATACACGCTTCAACAACGCATTGAAATTATTAAAATTCACCTGAGTGAATCAAATGCAAATCATCTTGAGTGATGAGGCCCATTTCGACCTCGGTGGCTTCGTCAACAAGCAAAATTGTCGCATCTGGGGCTCGGAAAACCCAAGAGTTATTGTTGAAAAGCCTCTCTACCTTCGACGTGTGACTCTTTGGTACGGTTTATGGTCCGGCGGAGTCATTGGACCTTACTTTTTCGAAAATGAGGCTGGAGCAACAGTTACGGTGAATGAATTGCGCTATCGAGAGATGACTAATGATTTTTTATAGCCGGAATTGAATGGTATTGATCTGGATAACGTTTACTTTCAACAAGACGGCGCTACGTGCCACATAAGCAACGAAACTATTGATCTTTTACGATTGAATATCAAAATAACACCTCTTATTGGAAAACCCTGTACATCCCAGTTCAAAATAGGTAACATATTTCTTTTAAAAATTCGTTCTCTATTATTTTCCTCAATCATTCCCTTGGGTTTAACCAAGGAGCGATCTACGTCCCTGGAATAATGGAAATCAGAAACACAAAGTTTGATCCAATTATTAAGATTAATAACCAAGTTTAATTAAATCAAGAATTATGACTACCTGGCAGCAGATTGAATTTAATTTATATAAATGAATAAGTGTTACGAATTTGAGTTAGAATAAATTAAACTCTACGGCATTCAGTGTCTTTGAGAAATGAAACATAAATAGAAATAATTTCCATTGCCTTAAAAACCGTAATTTCATTCTGTCAAGCGCAATAATTATGAATGTTTGAACAATCCTATTATATCGTGTGATAAATAAGGTAGACGGCTCAGGTTTGTTGTCTTGGAAAATTTCAAGATCAGGATATCTTCCAATCTCTCTTGGTAGACGATTTAACCGGTCAGCAACGTAAGCAGATATACACGATAAAATAACGATAGCAGTCAAGTACAATAAGCGTGTTTACACGTCAACGCGTGTCTCTCCATAGAAATCGTTCTTACTCCGTTATTATTTTAGTTACATCCCTCAAACAAAAACTAAAAGGTCGATTATAGATCAAGCTACACATCACTACCAAGTTGTCTATGGAAATACAAAACAGGAATCTGCTGACAGTCGCATAATTGACACAACATTTTTACCCGCGCAAAATGTCTGCCGGTAGCGCCGCGCGCTTCATATATAAAATTTTTATAAAATATTTTTATATGAAATGATAAAAAAATGAGGTGATAAAAGTGTTTATTACACATATATACAATAGAATAAATATTTTTGTTTACATAATCTGTGATTTTAGTACCATTTTCACCTAAAAACATGACGTGAGTCATTTTTAACCTATTTTTAATGTTTGCGTTCTAAATTTTAATATTTAAAAATGCTAATATTTATTTGTAATATAATAATTTGAAAGCTTATTTTGTAACTTTTCTAAAACAGTTTTTACTATTCGGCTACGTTCAGAAATGTTTCATTTATAGAGCTTTAATTGTGAAGCGGTAATAACAAAAAGTTTTCGTAAAATGTCATTTCGTTAAAGACAGTTAAAGTGCTTACATGGCGATTTTCGGAGGGGTTAATCCAACACATAAAATAAATGAAATAAATTGCGTTGTTTACGCAAACAAACGCATCTCCCTTTAACATTTTATGTTCCCCATATTTACCTGTCACCCAATTACCTGTAACTCAATTACCTGACACTGTCTGATAGCGTGGAGTGTGTACCTACTACATTCAGTGACATTTCAGATATTTATTTACAAATTACAAGTCTGTTAAGAAAACCAGTGCAGTGAACATAACCCTTCAGTTCGTTTAATTTGAGTCTATTACGGAAGCTTGTACAGTGATAACCAAACATTGTCCCTCAAGTCCATAATATCGATCGAAAAGACAAAGGTAATTCAGAATCCTTTCCGATTCTAGCAGAAAGCCATAGCGACCCCAATAATTGTTTCAAATATTGATTATAGTCCACAAACTTCACAAATATTCGCATACAATATTTCGAATACACGCGTAATTGTTTGCACAACGGAAAAAATTCGACCGATTTAATGTTACCTACCAACTAACCTCGCAACTAATCACTGATTGGCAGAACGAAGTCGATGTATAATAATTTCATGCAATCAACACCCATAACTAAGAACCACTAATATAATATTCTGAAAAAAAAAATAGAACCCATAAGAAGTTAGGTACTAAAAACATAATAATGATAAATATAATTTTTTAGTCATTACTAGTGATGGCGTAATAAAAAAATCCGTAATCAGAATATCCGTTGCAGTATTTTTTTTTAATCGAATGATGTTTCGACATAATCTAATAAACATCGAACATAGACACGGATGATTTGATAATCGAAAAAAATGCGAAAGCTTTTTTTCGGACTGTATCGCGAGCGACATGTAATTCAATTTCGAAAATGTTTGACTTCAAGTTTGAAAATTACGCGCACGGATTTTTTAAATTATATACCTACCTACATATACTCACAGTCAGTTTAACGAATATCTTTTGAGGCATGTCGTAAAATAATAAAACTGTCACCGTGACTTTTTATACTTCTACTTTGCTCTATTTCCTATTAAACGTTTCTAGTAGTTCCAACGTAACACAACACATTAATGTCACCTCTTGCGTGTTCGTTTATTGTATTTACTATTTTTAAATTTGTTATTTCTTCACTTCTACTACTTGTGATTTGAATCTGTTATTTTTTCACTTCTACTACTTGTGATTTAAATCTGTTTTTTTTTTCACTTTTACTACTTGTGGTTTAAATCTGTTATTTCTTCACTTCTACTACTTGTGATTTAAATCTGTTATTTTTTTCACTTTTACTACTTGTGATTTAAATCTGTTATTTCTTCACTTCTACTACTTGTGATTTAAATCTTTTATTTTTTCACTTTTACTACTTGTGATTTAAATCTGTTATTTCTTCACTTCTACTACTTGTGATTTAAATCTGTTATTTTTTCACTTTTACTACTTGTAATTTAAATATGTTATTTCTTCACTTCTACTACTTGTGATTAAAATCTGTTATTTTTTCACTTTTACTACTTGTGATTTAAATATGTTATTTCTTCACTTCTACTACTTGTGATTTAAATCTGTTATTTTTTTCACTTTTACTACTTGTGATTTAAATCTGTTATTTCTTCACTTCTACTACTTGTGATTTAAATCTTTTATTTTTTAATTTTTACTACTTGTGATTTAAATCTGTTATTTCTTCACTTCTACTACTTGTGATTTAAATCTGTAATTTTTTCACTTTTACTACTTGTAATTTAAATATGTTATTTCTTCACTTCTACTACTTGTGATTAAAATCTGTTATTTTTTCGCTTTTACTACTTGTGATTTAAATATGTTATTTCTTCACTTCTACTACTTGTGATTTAAATCTGTTATTTTTTCACTTCTACTACTTGTAATTGATAACACTTATTCACAGATACATTTTCTTTTTTTACCCTTTTTCATTTGCTGTACCTTTGTTCTAAATTTATAATCTTCCCTGTAAATTATATCAGTCTCGGAACAAAACTGTAGATTTGTATACAAATCAAAGCCATGCCACCCGCCCTCTACGGACCGTTTTCTTTATGTAAATTGATAGATAGATAGATTCAACTGCCTTTAAGTTTCACCAAAATGATTAATATATACAATTTCAATAAGTATTGTCAATTATTGAATACGTTCAATCACATGCCTTATTAAATTAACCATGGTATTATTTTTGATTCCAAGTTTAACTTTCATCAACTTTCAACTTGTAACATTTCAACTTTCAACGTTTAACTTTAAAAAATGGACATTTGCCATCGTAATCGATAATCGATAACTTTTCAGTAGATATATCGATTTTATGTATCAATTTATACTGTACTATAAAGTGTGAATATAAAGTTTAAAAAAATTAAAAACTATTATGTATGTATTTTTTCAATGCGGATCAAATGAACTCATACCTCGACCGAGTCTCTTCAAATATACAACAATAAAAAACGCATTTCTGAGTAGTATTCCATATTCTTTGGAGGAACGTACGATAGAATAAGGGCAATGAAACATTGGGCCAACATTCTTGGCGGAGCGCTCCTGTGTTGTCTGTGCTCCTGGTAGTTGATTTTTCTCCAACTTGTTGGGTAAACATTTGCCAGGAGTTACGTACGTGACTCGCCTGCCTCGGATGGATAGAAGTACCCCTAACTTCTAGCAAAGTTACTAGGATATTGTGGAAACTTGGAGATAATAATACAGAGTATAGAGAGAATTGCATCTGGGAATATGATGGATATCCCTAGTTTTTATTCTTAAGAATAAATATAGTACTATTGTTTTCCTTATAATATCAAGGAAAAGTAAAGAAGACAACCCACTTAACCCCACGGGATTTTTTAGATTTAAAATATATTCGCTGTTTTTGAACTTATCCCAAAATCGAGTACTGTTTTTTGAATGCAGAAGATTTAAAAGCAGATGAAGCTGCAACTGCAACTGCTCTAGTGAAGGCGTATCTACAATCTTGTACTCGTTCTAATAAATGTAATAATCTATATCGAAGTCTAATTTAAATCTACCTGATCATCTGCACACATAATCTTAAATAAACTTCAACAGCTACACACTCATTGGCTTAAGTGTTAACAACAGGAATAGAAAAAAAATAATAAAACAAATAAAATACCTAGGGGTTATTATTGATACACACTTACGCTGGACTGACCACATTAATTTCATCACTAATAAACTAAAACGAGTCATGTACCTAATGAAGTCCATCAAAAACATTTTCCCTCTAAAAATACTCAGATCCATATATTTTGCACTGTGTCAATCCATTGCCACATATGGAATACTAGCTTGGGGAAGTGCTACAAGAATGACAATTGACCCAATTCAAAAAATTCAAAAGGCGATAATTAAAATAATCCTAAAAGTACCATTCGACTTTCAGATTGTAATGTTACAAACAAACATATTTATGTAATTAAAAATATTTAAAAAATTATTTCAATTTGTGAGATAAAAATTTAAGATTGTTTTGTCGTGGTGGGCGATGGTTATTTGGTATATATTACAGCTTTTTGGAAGTGTCTATGGTTAACTTTTAGATATAGATACAAAGCATGCTTCTTCCCTTTTTACAACCGTGAGATATGTTTTTTTTCTCTATTGAATTGGGTAGTTACGTTATAAAAAAAATATTTTATTGTAATTAGTTTTTAGAACCATATGTTTTTCTTCCGTAAATCTGTCATATGTAAGTATTTAAAAAAAAGATATGATTTGTATTACCATACAAAAGGAGATATAAATTTACGCACGGCACAAGGGCACACAAGTACCGGAGAGGTTGAAGAACTTTCTTGTAACCGTTTAAAGATATGATGGACCACTGTTGTCAATATTTTAACCTTAACCTTGTCAATATTTCGGTTGGTATGATTATTTTCACAACCTTTAAGACTTTTTCTGTAATTTACCCCATTCCCAAATTGAGTAATAACGTTGTACCCATGTTTTTAAACCAGATAAGAATTGTGTGATGCTATGTAAGTAGTGAGGTTGACTCTGACAGCGCAGAATAATTCAAATAGACACAGTATAAATAGTAATATAGACGGTAGTTCAATATCTCTTATATGGCAACTGCTCTAGTGAAGGCGTATCTACAATCTTGTACTCGTTCTAATAAATGTAATAATCTATATCGAAGTCTAATTGAAATCTACATGATCATCTTCACACAGAATCTTAAATAAACTTCAACAGCTACACACTCATTGGCTTAAGTGTTAACAACTGGAACAGAGAGATTCTTTGCGACATTCCTCGACCTCATCTTATTTTCCATTAAACCCACAACATTCCCCGAATCGGGGGTGTAATATCTAAAACTAACTAACTAACCATGCCCGCTGTGATAGGCAGAGAAGAAAGACCACCACAAAACGTGACCATATTACATAACATTGTTTTGTACATATGTGGAGAAGCAGTCGATTTAAAATTTAAAATTTAATTTTAAATTAGTGTGAATTAATTTTTAAAATATAAACATAAATGAATTAATTAATTTTTAATATATATAATGGACAAAAGAGACATTTCTGGTCATTTTTGGATGGACTTTGCTCTGCAGGTGTGATAGCGGATTACCGACACCTTTGCATTGATCAGATGGATTCATCCAGTTTGTATCATTTGTCAAAAGAGGTCTATTGAAGACTAAAATGTTTGAAATATTTTTTGACAATAATGTGCAGTGCGTATTATTACAATGTGCTGATTCATCATTAATAAATCTACTCTCTTGAGAGCTGGTGACATATTATAATCTCCTAGTGCAAACTCAAATATATTTTGTGTTGAGTTGCCGTCTGCCGCAAAATTGAAGATCAAGGAACAAAAGTCATTGCAAGTGGGATTCTCTGGTGAGTCTTTCTGTTTATATGTATTTGGTGGCTGGTTATAAGTTGTCTTCTCCTGCAGAGTGAATTCATTGATCAATCCATTTTTTTTTCATAGGGATTTAAAATATTCCCTGATGGTCTGTGCTATTTACAAGCCAGATTATCACCAATATGCCTATGGTTGTGGCACACGCTCTTGATTCATCCACACTCATGAATCATCTCATACAAGCCCTTTTGTCATTCTTTCCTAACCAGACTCAAGATTTTGGTTTACTCGGTCACTTGAAAAAATTGAAAGTAAGCAGATTATTTGACAAGTAACAAATAAAGTCGATTGGCGTTAAGTGCGCTGGTTCAGTATTTTTCGATTATTGCGGGTGCGATGTAAACAATATTGAGTTTCCTAGATGCAGGGGTTAGGAAGGAAAGGGGTGGGAAATGCTACAGACTTACCTTGGTCCACTGCTGGTTTCTCAATACCTCTTCGGGTCACAGCACACACATGAAAACAGTAACTCTCAAAGACATAATATGATATAATAATGATACACGGGTTGACTGCGGTGGGGGTTCACGATACGCACGATCGTACTGGGGGTTTTACAGGGTGGCATTCAACTTCGGAGCGTGAGGTGTAATTGATGAACATTCGTTCAACAAACACAAGAACACCTGAAGTTTGTTTGTGGTAGTAGGAATTTAGGGAATTGTAATTGGAAGGAGGTGGGGTTCTCATGATCAATTTTTAATGTGTCAAACACAATTTTTTTTGCTTTCAGAAAAAAACGTAGTCTATCAAAGGTCAAGGGGTGCGATCGGTAGGCATAAAGTTGAACAAAACTCTCTTCTCAGATTTATTTCGTATTGGTAGCGAATACTTTTAGTGTGAAATACTTAATGATACACTGCCACCTGTCGCCCGTGAATTGTTTATGTTGTCCCTTCAGTGGGTTGTAGAGAGGTTGATTGATTTTTCTATTTCACCTGTTGTTTGACCAAAACGATGCGTCTTATTCATTGAAAAAGAAAAACACACAATGTACATTAAAGGTATTGTGAAAGTGCGATTGCGAAGATGAAATCGTTTGTTCCGAAATGAAAAGGTTTTCACTATTATTTGGTTCCTCCTTAAATAAGAATTCACTACCTTCAAATGAAATTAACGGAGGGATAATTTTCGTACCGCACTTACAAATAAATATGTTCAAATTGTTGAAATTACACTTTCAATACGTTTCAGCTAAATTGGTAAAATAAACAATATCATCTTTGGGGATGCAGTGCAGAGTAGAGGGTCTTTTTAAAGATGTGAAGGAGAAGAAGTTCTTGGAAGGAAAAGGTATGAGTGGTTGGTGGGAATCTAGGGATCAGAATATGCAGAAGTAACAGACGTATGAATCTATCCTCCCGCTGCGATGCAAGGCGACGAGTGTATAGAGACCAACTGGAAAGGTCAAAGGATCTCCCTAAACCGGCCCGCTACGCAGCTTTTAGTCAGGCACATCCACCACCTCACCCGATAAACCTGGGCACCCCCGCTAAGTCAAAAAACTTGGCAAATCACTTGGGGTGATCTATGGCAGAGATGGTGGTAATCCAATAAATGGTTTCCGGAGCGGCAGTACCAATACCCGCCTCTCACAATTCAATTAAAATGGATGTTGCTATGAAAACAAAAAAAAAGCCTAATTGAATTGGCCCGGAATACAAAATAAGCAAATGAATCATGTTCCGGCATAAAAGTAATCTACATATATAAATATCTCCGGTGACTTTTCTGAAAAGTATTCAGACTGTTATATATATTTTCATACCATTTGGTAATAAATAAAAAATTTTAGATACTAGGAAAACTTAAAAAGTGTATATTTACAAACATCAAATAAATAAATATCGGATTTTTCTTGTAAATTAGGAATGTACTAATTAGGTTCCTACTTGCTAATTAGTAGTGTACTAATTAGGTACCTACTTACTAATTAAAGATCACATAAAATCCTCAAATTCCTTGTGTAAATTTAAAAAGAATGTTAAATTATTTTTGCCATCCGAGGATTTCCAACACATTATTTCATCTTTGTCCTTTTAAATTGTGGCATAATATTTTGAATAAGTTAATTTTTTCATCCTTTTATTTTTTAATGTAAATTTTTTTTCTCTCTTTCTTTCTTCTCTGTTTTTAAAAAAATAATAGTTTGTTACATTTTTATTGCAATTAAATATCATGGTCACCCTACATGTTTACAGCATTATATTGTAATGAATAGGCTGATAGGTACCATGTAGGTATCCAATTCGCAGAAACGTCAATGTAACAATATTGTTATCTTAATATTTGAATTATTTTTTTAATATTTGTACTATTTTAAATCTCTTATAATCTTTGTACTTTTTTTTTAAATATTTTGTAAAATTATTAACCTCAACACAGGCTTGTCCTAGTGAGGTTAAAAATTCTAACTTTAAAAAAAAGATACAATGTAAAGAAACGATAAATAAATAAATAAATTAGGAATGTACTAATTAGGAGTGTACTAATTATGTACCTACTTACTAATTAAGAATGTACTAATTAGGTACTTATTTGCTATTAAGATATGAACTAATTAGGTACCTGCTTGCTAATTAAGTCTCTTTGATGAAGTATTACGATTATTAAATCAGGGAAGACCCTTGAAATATATCGTCATCACAAAACGATAGGTATTTTTCAAAAAAAAATATAATAAACTAAATTAAAATTGTGATGGCCAAAAATCGAACCCAAATCAACTGCTTGAATGGTTTTCAACAAAAACATACCAATACCATAGGAAAAATTGAATATAAGAGCCCCAAATTGAACCCCAATCAACTGCTTGAACGGTTTTCAATAAAAACATACCAATACAATTATTAAATGGAATTTTTAGTGCCTCAAATCAAACCCCAATCAACTGATTGAACGGTTTTCAATAAAAACATACCAATACCATTAAAAATTGAATTTTAGAGCCTCAAATCAAACCCCAATCAACTACTTGAATGGTTTTCAACAAAAGCATGCAAATACCAATAATAAATTGAATTTTAGAGCTTCAAATCGAACCCCAATCGACTGTTTCAATGGTTTCAACAAAAGCATGCCAATATCAGTAATAAATGGAATTATATAGCCTCAAATTTTATATCCTGGTGAGGTTGCTAACCTCTGGAACAGTCTCGCATTTATAATATTGAATCGGGATTTTCATCAAGGTCGGGTTGTTTCACAGAATTTTAACAATTAATCAAATTTCAAAGTTCAAATTCAAATTCTGTGAAAGTTCTATTCATACTTTGTTGAGTTACTTTTTCATCGTGGGCCGTTTGTTTCTTAGAATTTTGATAGTAAAAGAACATTTACAAAATATGAATAAATTAACTTTGAAATTTGATGAAATTTTCAATCTCCGTGAAACAATCCGAACACTTACAAATAAACTCTTAGGAAGCCGAGCAACTTATAATATTTGTTTTAAGAATGAACTTGTTATATAGGCAAAACCCCAAATTGTAAAAATTTAATCATTAAGACATTATAAGCGACTCTCAAACGAAAATTTGGAATAGAAAAACCAGAAAAAGATTTGGTCGCATCTAGAAATTAAGCCCAGGACTTCAGACTTGCCGGGGCTAAGTTTCGTTTGAGAATTTTAATGATTAGATAACTCAGCACTGATTAATTAACATCTACTACTGTTAACAGTTTCTAAATATTACTTCGAGAATACCTGCCTATTCCATTCGTACTGCATAAAATTACAGTTAATTGAATTGTCCTGCCATAAAATACAAAAGACATCGTGAATCATTCCGAGACATAGAGCAATCTCCATAAATATCTGCGGTGATTTTTCTTGTATATGGTAGCAATTTCGTATATTGCTTACTTATCGCCTGTTTCATGTTTATGCTCGGCGGATGGAAATTTGGCCCGGTTCGGTACATAAGCCTTTGCTGTTTTATCGTACTTTTTTTCACCCGGTCAAAGCCCAAACACAAATAACAGTCATCGCTACTAATTGGGTTTTTATTCATTCAGTCCTTTGACTACTTCAGGGACACACAATACTTTCAAAGAGTTTTTAGGATGCTAAAATAGAATAAATAAATAATGATGAGCATTAATAAATAATCAATTTTATAACTTTACATTATGTTTGATAATACAGCCTACCACATAGGGTGTTAAAGGACGTTCTTGATTTATTTTAACCAGTGATTCTTGACTTTATTTGGAGTAAAAAGTGTAAACAACATTTTGGTCTCCGGTGAATTTTTTGATGTTTTATAATTAAATTTTTTTTTTAAAATAGAGGTTTTTCATTAATTGCTTAAAAAATTTGATATAGTGCTAGATGGGAAAATAATAAAACGATATGGTTATCCTGGTTGCGTTGTGAGAGGCAAAAAATATCAGATTCCCCGCTGGATTATTATCAGATTAAGCGCTAACTCAGGGAAAATACCAAATTATCTAAGAATAAAAAACGAGACTACCCCCTGGTACCTAAATCAGGGAAAATACCAGATTACCCGCTGATACCTAACTCAGGGAAAATACCAAATTATCCGCTGATACCTAACTCAGGGAAAATACCAGCTTATCCTCTGATACCTAACTCAGGGAAAATTCCAGATTATCCGCTGATACCTAACTCAGGGAAAATACTAGATTATCCGCAGATACCTAACTCAGGGAAAATACCACATTACCAGCTTAGGAAGAATACCAGGTTACCCGCTGATATCTACATAATTCAGGGAATAAAAATGTAAGATGTAATATACGCTATACTTCACTTCAATACTTGCAAGAGAGGTACGAGATCAGTTTCGCTGAGTTGTTTCCATAGATTTAAAGGTAAATCAATGATGATAGACATCGTTCATTAGGAGAAGACAAATAGAATAAAAAAATTAAAAATATGTAAGATTTTCAAACACTAAAAAAACCGTCTAAGAACAAACATCGTCTAGCGAGGCAGGTTAAAAATTAATCATTGGTAAATGCCCGGGCTGCCGGCAAAGTAAAATAGACATGTATTATTTTCTTGTGGTGAATATTACTTGTATTTTAAATTACTTGATCCTTTCACGCATGGCGTATTTAGTATTAAACATTCTGGAATAATTCAATTCACATGAACCGAAACGGAACGAAACGTAGCAGTGAATTATTACACACTTTCAAAGTACAACATATCGCTCGCTTAGAATCTGAAACTTAAACTTTGATTTCAAGGAAAGTAACTTTAATGGGCTATCTCATGTTCAGTAGAGTTTAAATAATACGAATACGTAGGCGTTGAAGTGAAAAGTACTTCAGAAAGTTAGGAATCAACAATATATGAAAATACCGTTTATCAGTTTTACACATGAGATTTTGTATTTAAACATCTTTTAATTTATTTAATATTTCGTGTCACTCAAGATTATAAAAATAGCAAATAAAATAAAGATTTCAGTTGTCGCTTCCATGAAAAACAAATGATTTTAACAAATTAAGATTAAATAAAGTTTTTTTTAAATCTAATTCAATAATGTTGTTATAATTTTCTGAAAGTATTTTAGTTTTATATTATTGTGACAGCTGTTTCGGCATTCGATGTCATGTTCAAACTGTGGTTTGGCCATGTTGAGACAACTTATTTATATGATTATTTTTACCCCCCCAAAATTTAAATCAATTTAAAAAAGTCTAAAATGATTTGTTACCGGTTAAAATGTTTATTACCAATATAAAATCATTAAGACATCATAAGTTGCTTTTAAAGCCGAAACAGGTAATTAAAAAAATAAAATACTTGTAGAACTGAACCCTGATTTGTTTGCTTTTGAGAACAGCTAACATGGTCTTATAGAAATCGCTGCGTCTCCTTTACTGTTATGGTGAGATATATTATTTAAACGGTGGCAGAAAGAGAAAACACCAAGCTTTATATTTAAATCTATAATTTAGAAAAGTAAAAAAAAATAAATATGCATCTTTTTGAAACCAAAGGTTCCGACCGCAATTATTAATGATGAAAAAGTATTATGAAACTTCGTGAATTTTTTTTTTCAGTAATTTTACTCACACAAATGTAAGGTGAGCCATTTTTTATGTTTGTAAAATTATTTTTAATATTTCGAAAATAAAATGTTTATTTCTAAAAATAACATTTGAAAGCGTATTTTATCACATTTCAAAAAAGTTTTTTGTTTTTAGATATTTTTAGAAATAGTGTATTTATTTGGATTTCATCGCAAAGAGATAATTCTTCAACCTTCTGAGAGAAAATGCCATAGGCCTGAGGTGTTAATAATAACATTACTAAATTTGATTTTAATAAAATAAAATATAATACAAAATACAACAAAAAAAATTCTCACTGAAACAGCATAATTACTTGAACAGTGAGTTCTTGCTCACTATGTTCAATTTGTCAGCGAACTATTTAAAATAAATCAAATAATGTACTAGAAGGAAGGGATAATTTCATTATACTATACATAAAAGCGCTCGTGTCTCAAATTAGTTTACGTTGTTTGCTGACTTCATTTTGCAACAAACGAAATGTAAATATATGTAGAAGATTATTTTCGCTCCATTGAACAGCGTAATAAATGTGAATCTTAGGTATTTATTCAATTCAAAACACAAATCTTATCTCAGGAGTTTGTAACTTTATCCAAGTCGACAACAAACATTTAGTCAGATGGTCTGGAAAATAACCAGCGATAAATTAACTTATCTTCTTTTACCCCGTTGTTTGGTGCGAATTTTGGGATTAAAATCCGATTGTTGTCAATTGTCAGAACAGCTTACTGGTTGATCTGATTATTTGGTTTTACGCCTAGCCGGGCTTTTACATGGATTTTAATAAGAGAATATACCAAGTTACCTATCGGATATTATGCCCAAAGTTTTTAAAGCATGAAATAACGTTAAACTGATAAACTGATTATGAAACAATATTAGTAAAATATGTAACAGTTACATTAAATAATATAGAAACTAGAAAAATACTACACTTAAGACAACTCGATAAAACTACATTACCAACGCTACTATAATTTGTAGTATTCAAGCTGGTACAGATTACGCTTAGTTCTGGAGCTTCGCATTATAAATGGAGTCCGAAAATATTTCAATAGTTCCCCCAAACTTGTTGCCTATATCACGAATCTTATTGGTTAGTGAGTGTGTCTAATAGTTGGTTGAGTATGTGTTGCTGAAGAATGTTACATTTTGTCTTGTGTTCCTGGTCGGCACGTGGAATTTAATAGTGGCAACGATTGCAGGGCTGTCAATTATTGATGACTCTATGTAACTTTACACATTAATGCGACTCGTAATCCAGTTCGTACGACTTGCTGCTTAACATTAATGTTTTTTTGTTGTTGTTTATTTACTACAGAAAGATACATCACAACTGAGTTCTCGGCGGAATGATCATATTCCTTTATCTTTCTAGTACTAATAGGGGTGGCCAACCTTTTTCCTGCTGCACGTAAAGGCCGTGAAAAGGGACCACGAGTGCAATTTGCTCCGTCCGTAAATAAGCCACGCTGCGTAGCAACTTTAATTTGAAATAATAAATCTCCGCCAGCAGTGAGCTCTGAGCAGGGAACCAAATCCACCTCAACTCAGGCCAGGACACTGATTCAAATTATGTAATATATCGTCATATTTATTATTTATGATTGACCTTTAGTCCGTTTCACTCCTTTTTACACATCTATAGCCTTACTAAAGAAAAACCACTTCACATTCGTTAAACTGTGTTTTGTTACACATTGTATAAAGACACTAAAAGTTTAGATTCGAGTTGGTACTAACAAAAAAATGTCTTTAACTAGACTCCGATAGAACTGGCAACGTTGGATTTTCCGCAGGCTGGCACATGAAATTTCGGACTTGAAAAAGTTAGGTTATTTTGGACCCATTATTCTTTAATTGACGGTTACCGCGTGATTTTAATAAGAATTCTATGAAAATGGTGTTTTTTAATAACAAAAATGATTTTTACATTTGTAGGTAATCATAGAAATAACCGTTTATATGGCCTTAACAGTGAATTCAAATCTAATTTTTGCTGTTTTTATCATTTATTTTATTATTACAATATATATACTTATGTTTATTTTTTGTACTGCATAAAGTTATTATTGTATAAACGAGATTTAAAGTGAACAGTTTTCTTGCAGATTCTCTAAATGAAAAGAAAGTCTTTTTTTTCAATTTTTCGACGTACAGAGTAAAAATACGTTTATTTTTTTTCAACTTTTTCCTGTTTGAAATTAAAATATTACAATTTATAAATTTCAAAGTCTATTTCAAGTACAAATACATAAAAGATAATTTTATCTTATTTCCTAAAATAGCATTTATTTTTACAATATCTTCAAAAATAAGATATATATGGCACATTTAAAATACCTTTGAAATATTCCCGATGAGAAATTTCAAGTTTATACAACAGGTAAACAAGCCTTCTTGGCTGCGCGAACAATGTTTATATATTTCCGTGAATTATTTTATGTCAGTTTCTATATAAGTGAAGTTTTCACATACACGGTCGTTTGTCTATTGAATAAAATTTTCAACGTTTTTTAGTAAAACCGTTTGAGATTTGAATTCCACATTTTTAAAAAATACATATGACTACGAAAATCTGTATTTTATTTTTTTATGTGAATACAGTCCCCACTACATCCAACCGTCTGGAGCAAGTGAGTCTATGGCATATCCAATTGGGGTATGTTGTGAGGCTAAAGGTAGTAAGGAAGGAAAAAAGATGGAAAAGAGGAAGATGGGGGAATACCTGGCAATTCAGATATGGTCACCAAATACGGCTAAAGTTTTAAGTTTATAAATAGTAAAGTTTTCAATTCTGAATGGTGGTTCTGAGAGAATCTACCACTCTGGAACGTGTGGCAAATATTTTAATTAAATTAAAATTAATTAATTAATTAAATTTAAATTAATAAATTATAAAGTATCACAAGTTCTTATAATCAAAATTATCATCAGGGATTAGAACCCGTAACCTTTGGATTGCTAGAGAGCCTTACCCCTCAACCACGACTACCGTCAACCATTGACCATCACATTTACGTTTATATGAGAAATCGTGTCATTTAATATTAATAAGTAGAAATATATTTTTTAATAAAACAAATAAGAAAAAATACAGGGTGCGGCAAAACAGACTTTTGAATTACTATACAAAAAGGCCCAACTTACAGAAATGAGGTTTATTTAAGTTTGTACAGAACATTACGCCATTTTACGCATCAAGTCCCGAAGGTCACATCAAAAAGATGATGGCCTCCAGCAGCGATACATTGATGAAGGCGATTTCGGCCGCATTTTGGCACGTGTATAGCGGCGATTTACTCCAGAATTTGATCATTGAGTTCTTCCATTGTGGGGCCGAAAACATTTTCCTTCAGGTGTTTGAAAACATTTTCCTTCAGGTAGCTCTGCAGGAAGATGTCGAAATGGCGACGAAATGATGGTCATTTTCAAGAAACGTACCGACGGCGATGCCCCGGTGTTGTCCAGATCAAGTCGCGGTAACGACTAAAAACGGCACAACCCCCCTACACAATGAGACTTCTCCCAAATTCCTACCCCCCACCAAACGGGATGTTATGGCCCATCAAAACTGCATCGGCTGTTTTGCTGCATCCTGTATTTGTTTCAAGATTATTATTTTTATAAAAGCGATGCATTACGTCGTGTAATATTTTAAACTGAGCCTTTATCAATAACAATCCCTACGTAGATGGCGATAAGATTTAAATTCCCGCTTAACACCATCCGCCTGTTTCGATTTATGCAAGAGAAAAACATGGCCAACAAGTGCCTTTTATTTTATTTTGTGGATTTTCAGGATTAAATTTTTTTTTTTTCAATCATTTTATAAATAACTTTGCCACATTATACAATATAATCATAACCGAAAATGGGTTAGTAAGTAGGAGATTTTGAATTTAAAAGCAGTTTTCATAGGCCTTATATATTATTTTTTTCTGGGCTTATAAAAAGACTTATCTAAAAAATACTCGATTATTTCAAAGGCCAAGATGTATTCTACTCGCAGTATTTAATCAAAGCATCTCAAACATTTCTACGGCCAAATTTTCAAAACAAAAACACATGATTTTGCATTACTACGTATGGCATCGCCTTAAGATTGCTGTAACTTCGAATAACTTGAACCTTAGAGTTCTTCGTGTTATAAATTTGAAGCAGTCCAAAATATTGTATGTACCATTATTTTAATTTGAATTCTATAACAAACCTTTTTTTATATTTCATTAATTTGTTATGTACTTAAAGTAGGTACAATGTGCCGACGTTCAGTGTCCTGGCCTGGTTTGAGGTAATTTTGGTAGAACATCAGGGGGAAATGAGCAGGCGGCCGGCGTACGTGTGCGCTTTCACCCTCGTTTGGGGAAGGGGTCGTTATGCCGAAAATTCTTTACCGCCCCGTCAGTTTCAGCGGAGCTTACGCCACTGGGTTTGTAAAATAACACTAGATTAGTCATTGAATGGTTTTCGGAATAAAAATATTAAGCAACAATATTATCCTAACTCTTTTAGCATTGTAAATATTAATGTACCATGAAATTACATAAAATATTGTCAATAGGTGCTGCTGACAAACTGGTTTTTACATTCAAATTGACATACATACACGCTTGTAGTTTAGCAGGTTTAAATCTTAGTAAATAAGTAGTTTTTTGAAAAAAAAATTGCACTCGTTAAAATGTTCTCTGTTTTAAAAAATACGCGATTTAAAAACTGCAGCTTTATTTTTACTGCAATAACTTGTTAAATCCGAAGATCGCGGGTCAAAATCCCGGCGCGCGCAAGTAAATTTTATTTGATTGATTTTTGTTACTTCAAAATGTTATCATTTAAAATAAACTAAGGTATATTTGCTGCACGTTCCAAAGTGGAAAATACTATCAGTATCGCCCTGGTAGAGACCGCCATACAGATTTGAAATGTTGCTAAAATAGCTTTAGCTATTTTCTGTGACCAGATCTGGATAGCCAGGTAATCCCCCGAATTTTACCTACCACTTCCCCTCCCCAATACCTTCAGCCTCATAAAATACTTCATTTTGGGACGCCATAGTCTCACTGGCTCCAGATAGTTGGGAGCAGTTGGGACTCTTGTGCGGTATTCACAAAAGTGTCATATTGCAACGGGTTTTGTCAAGAATTCCGACAAGCGATAAAGTACCTACATACATATAACTTGGGTAGATAATTATTTTAAAATAAAATTATTTAATTCCACATTTGAAAATGTGCATTCAAGGGTTTGTACTTGTTAGCTGATATACAATAATTCTTTAACTATTATAATATCCCATGATTTTTCGCTTTTTAACTGACAAGAATCTTGTTAGCTGCAAAAATCCTACGATATTATATGCCGGGATTTTTCACGGGAGGCGCCAATTATTAATTATTTACAATATTGTAAAACTATCGTCAGTTTTCCATTTCCATTTTAAAATAATAATTACTGAAAACATAAATGGATGAAAAATATTTTTCCTCAAATAAGTAACACTGCACTCCCTTTTTACACGGTTTCGAAATAACACGGTGCCACATTACTTGATGTACCAAATGTACGTAAACGGGATCGTCTATTACCTGATAGTGTTAGTGAATAATCTTTGTTACGATTTCTATGAAGAACATAAAATAAAATACAAAATTACGATGCTATACACAATAATGAATTTAATTTTAGTTACTGTTTTATACAAGGAAACCTATCCACAACTATTTTTAATTGTTGTTTTATACTTTTCTTACACGGTATTGCGTGGAACGCATAGAACGAGTCTGTGTATACGCCTCTGAAATAAGTAAGTTATTGACTTTTTAAATAATGGGGTTAGCAATAATTAAATGGTTTCACGCGTTGTCCTTTATGTTTGTAATAAATTGGCACAATTGCGATAGACATTAAATTTAATAGTGTTTCCCAAGATAAACATTATTACCATTCAAATAAAACAATAAACAATTAACACAATTCGTATTAAACGACTAATTCTTCGTCTTCTTCTGGGGTTGCCCGACGTCAGACTGTATTGTCTATTTGTTATGAAGCGAAGGCGAATGCCCATTGTGTTTTAATAGACTGGCAACCCATAAACACAGAAGGCAAATACAGTAGACGGATACTCGCACGAGGGAAGTTCTTACTCGTATGATTTACGACTTTTCGACGCTAATGTCAGCCATTGGAAGGCTAATGAAACTATGAAGAATGCTACGAAAAGTTGAAAATAAATAGATATAAAGTAAAAAATTGTAGTAACTCCACACAAGAGGCCATGAGAAAAATACTTTATCTCAGGGCCTATGTCATATTGGCAATGATATGTGGAGGGGTCTTTTTAACTCATCGCCTTGCACCACAGTAGGAGGGGTAAATTCATACGTCCGTCACTCCTGGACATACTGACTGAGATTCATATCCATCCCTCATTGGTTTTTTGTTGTTTCCTTGATTTGGGAAAAAGAAATAGAAAATATAAGGTTTCCTGTAGATCAATACAGAACCTACAACTTTGGATGAATGAGTTCCGCAAAAATCGGTAACAAGGCTACATTATTTTAAAACACTTTTTCAAAACGGAAGAAAGTAAACGTAACAACCTCCTCGAGAGTTATTTGATCTTCATCTAAAGAAGTTTGGCTGAGCTCGAGACAGTGAGAAGGATCGTGGGTTAAACGATGTGTGTCATTTTGAACCATGGAGATGAAAAAATAGTATACTCTTGGTTTTATGTCATAATGTTTCTGGCATACTCCCCTATCGATAACATATAAGTAGCATTGATTTATTTAGAGGTTACAGTCCGATAATAAAGCAATCGCAGTCATTGTTTCTTAATGATTTTTTCTGTGTCATTAATTTTATATATGAACAATAAACTTCCTTTGTTGAGTCAGAGAGGTTTATAGGCATTTCAGAAGTTAAAAAAATAAATACGGGTAGTATAAGAATACGACATAAAGTCAGTTCATTCAAACATTGCGTGAAATATATTAAAAAAAATAATCTTGGAAAAGAAAGATAAATGCTTAAGATTAGCTACATAATCACACGAGACAATTAAAAAAAAACATTCAAGTTGAGATTTATGCGTAGGCCATAGCTCAGGGGTCTAGCACGATGAAGTCGATAACTTACAATATTAGATCGATAGCTAGCACGGTATTGATGATGAAATAAATAAGCAATCGATATACGCTAGTAACATTGATGTGGATAAATTGACATTCCGAAATGTCAAACAGCTACGTAAAAATATTAATAAATTGACAAACTAACCTTAACTTGCAATGACAGTTCGCATTTACTTTTTGACAGCAAAAAGGAGATAATTAGTTAATGAGGTATTTATTCACAACTTTCGTTTTCAAATTTCAATTCAAACAGCTTTGTTAGTTCATATCTGTTCATTAACAAGCCAGTAATTTCGCATAACGAACGACATTGTTCAAAAAGATATGTATATTGACAGTTAATGACAGGGATGGTCCGATGCTCTGTAGGGAACCCGCTTGCACAGCGCGGGTGTAAACTGTGCACCCAAAAATTTAAGTTTAGACTTACGGAATTCAATACTTCGTTTGTGTGAAAGCACTATGAAACAATACATGATTAACTGAAACTTATATATACGTTAACATAAGCAGGCCGCGAGAACATTTTTCCATCCCATCGGAACATCTTTTATCAGTTGTTGACCGTGCTTGCAAATATCGGTAATTAATCATAGAATATTAATAATTTCTTACAGCATGGATGGTGATTAATTTAATTCTGTTCCTACAAATAATCACAATAAAGCTAATAAAATTGCAACCTAATTACATGAATGTTTTGTATAAAATTTATTGTCCTTGGTAAATTTTCGATCAATTTCGGAAACAGGTAAAACCCAGTCTTTAAAACTACATCGTAGTATGACATTTTTCTGCAAAAAAATCCCATTAACTTCGTCTAAGGCTTTTAATAGAAAACAGAGGAGCTCAAGTGGAACAAGACGCCCATCTGCATGTAATAATTGTATGCAAATTTTATCAGCCATTTCCGAAACTAAATCTTGATTAGATATCTACTAGAACTTATATGCATCTTGAAGCGCTGTTACTTACATAGTATAGTTATATGAAATTTGCTGCATCACCCCGATAATCAAGTTAGACAAAATCGTGCTGTAGACCTAAAATCAGCCTAAATAATATAAGAATTAATTGAATATCTTAAATAAAAAAAATTGAATTATGATATCGTTAAAAATAGCTAGGTCTCAGTAGCTCAATTGGGATAGTGTTGTCCCTGTAAGAGAGAGGATCTGTGTTCAATTCCCAGTTACGACCTTTATCTTTTTATTTTCTGTTCCTTATATCAATGAGATTTTTAAATATCATCTTGTTCTTCGATGATTAAATAAATTTTGGAATAATTTTTGGATTCAATTTTATTTGAAAAACTTTTCTTCAAATTAAATGATATATTACATTGATGGGTATAACCCATAGACTAAATTAGACTAGACACGGCATATTCATTTAAAAATAACTCCAACACAATTTTGGTTTGGTTCACATGCAAATTTATGAAAAGGCCCACGCATTATGTCGCAATGCGAAATGGGCACTGTGCATTGCGTTTTGCCTTTTGTTGGTCTATTTTGCTTCTCAGCTATGCTGGGCAAGTTCATTTTTTCAATCACAAAAATAACCGAGTTCCAAATATTTAAATTTGAATTATGTCCATATTACACCACCTCTGACAACAAATTCTCTGTGGTTTTGCTTACGAGTTTGAACGCTTGTACAAGGAGTTTAAACAGAGTTGGGTTGTTAAGTTCATCTCCATATTTGTGACGTACGCTACGCGGCGTTATTTTTAAAATGAATTTAACTAGACAGGGCTAATCTAGTATAATACATCAATGGTATAACCTTATGGTCATTAAATTAAATGAGTTATTCCGATTAACACTAAATATTTATTTAGACTTTTATAAAAAGTCAGTAGGGTTCACATACAAATAAAAATCGGAAATGTTTATCCGAGACACTATCTAGGTTGCAAACAAATTCTTTAGAACTCTGTAATCATTCAAAAAGATAGCAACCAAAAATATGGAAAAATAGTTGAGGATAATATTGTTAATTCTGAATTTGAATTATGAGATTTATGACAAGAATTAGATAAAATAATTGAGTCCTAGAGACCGCGTTGTTAGAGGTTAGGAGCATTGTTCGGGTAAGATAGAGATTCCGGATTTGATTCCCGGTTGAGATCGTTACCTTTTTTTTCTGTGTCTTGTTGTGTTTGATGTTTCGTTTAGATTAATTAGTACTATTTTCTTCTTCAATGATTATATTGCTTAAACCCAGTTTCATAAACATATATTTCCGCCCATCCGAGTTTTATATTATAATGACGAAAGCATTGATAAGATCTTTAATCCAAAAACATCAAGATATCTTCACATTCAAATCAAAGTATTGTTTACTTTGCAATTTAAAAGATGATTCTCTTTCAGATAGCGAATTCAAATTATAATTCCATACATAATATAAACGATACGGTGAGTAATGTTATAATACGACGAGACAGCTTAAGCATGGCTCAAATATAAGCCTAAACACAGATTTGATCTTCCAATTACACTCTGATATTAATCTGACATTTGAATATGACTTATATATCGACAGAGATGCTGAGTCATGATCAAAATTTGATCCAGTGGAATTAATGGATCATTGAGGGTGAAATTGGTTTTTTTAAGTGCGGAGTTGTGTAAGATTTTTTTTATTTTTACTTCAATTGGAATATTTTTCAAGTTTTTTTAGGATCGATAACTTTGAAACAGTTTTTAATGCTGATATAGATTATTTAACGTACTAATTTTGATTGTGGGTGAAGTAATTATAGAAATAATAATTGGTAATTGTAGAAAATAATTCTTACATTTGCTTTAACCTAAACAACAAACAATTCTTATTTTTGCTCTAACCTAAACAACAAACCATTTTTATATTTGCTTTAACCTAAACAACAAACAATTATTATATTTTCTTTAACCTAAACAGCAAACAATTCATTTGGGATGAATCCAAAAGCATCTCACACAACTCGACTGGACGCAACTGTGATTTGGTGCGAAATGATACTTAGCTTTTTTTTCATTAACCTCAGACAGAATAAAAATTTCTCACCGGGCCTATGTCATTTATGGGGATGTTGTATGGAAGGTTTTTTAAGGAAAAGAAAGAGAGGAAGCTTTGGGAAGGAAAGTGGTATGAAAGGTGGGTAAGAATCTAGAATTCAGTGTGTAGCAGTTCAATTTTGCCCTGCTACCGAGTTCCTAACAACTGTCAAGACCTTGCACATGTTGATGTATCGCATGCGGTACGGCAACTTCCAGAGAGAGCTCGAGACAGAATTGCGGAAGCACCATCGCCACGAACTTCAGTACTATTCGGGCACCCAGCTGGGGACATTTAAAAGTTAACGTATAAGAGGAGATGCGGGCGAGCACTCCAATCGACAAATCTTACGTGCAGCGATGACGCCGTCAGCTAGCAGAATTTCTACCCTGGTCAACGGATCGCTCTGTTTTATAAATTTAACAACGCTTCATGCGTAGTTTGGCGCCCTTCACACGTTAAATCAGGTCAAATAATTTTATGTCATCACACCAATGTCACACTTTAATGTAATATAAATTCCGCCTGTGCGCTCAGTTCCTCGGACTGGCCGCTCGGCGCTCACCCCTGAGATATAATTAATAATGTTTAAATAGAGTTCTCTTGTTCTATAAGTTGTAGGAATAAATGTAATATTGGAAACCTTTTCTCTTTTATTCTTACAATCTTAGCAAATTCCCGATGTTGGTTCCTTTAGCCTTGTCAATGGTGGCCCACACGTGGCTTGTTTAGAATTATTATTTAAGAATGAACTCATACTTGTAAGTATTACAACAGTGGTCTAATATTCTCGTTTCAAGTGTATCCAAGAGTGACGGATGAATGCACTATTCTTCCCACTGACAAGAGAGATTAGTTAGAAAGGTCAACAGGTCTTCCCATCTCCCGATACAGTGTGCCACGCAGCTGATGGGTAGGCGCATCCTAAACACATCTTACCCAATGAACCCGGGCACCCCTGCTAAATCGCCAAACGTAGCGAGCCACTTGAGGTGACCTATGGCAGAGGTGATGGTTATCCAATAAATGTTTCCTGGGGTGGCGGTACCCCACCCGTCTCCCAAATTGATTTCTGGGATCTTACTCTAAATATAGGCTATCACTTTAAGTGTTTATCAATGTTTGCATCTCGTCCAATCGAAAACCAACTATTTTATCTATTTACCTAAATTAAAACCAATAGAGAAATATTTTGAACCATTAATTAGAAGCAGAAATTCGCCATGCAATCTTTTAATGGATCACATTACAAAGGGACGTTTGTTCGGTAATCTTATAATATTTAAGAAAAAGCTTTGAAAGTTTTCTATATTTGACATCAGATGATTAGATGAGATGTAAATACGGATTTGCAAGCGGAAAGCCTTAGTAAGTAGGCTGAAGGCCTTAATCCGGAAGTATACAAATTACGGCCTGAAAATCGTGCGTTCTAAGTAAATCACAAGATTCAGGAATATAAAACCTTCGTCTAGGCTTTAAGGCAGAGATTTAAGAGCATGCAGGATAAAGTAGCTGTCGTTTTATTATAATAATCTGTGATTAATATCACAGCACGCAAGAATCTTTCTGATCAACCCCTTAACCCGACTAACTATTCAATACATGCTAATTTAAAAAAAAATGTTTTTAGAAGAAAAAAAAATAACCTTAAAAATGTCATTAAAGTTTAGTTTTGTATTTCAAATGTGAAACCACACAAGATTCCCAACTGTTCCCAACCGTCTGGAGCCAGTGAGACAACGGCAACCCCAATCGGAGTATGTTTTGAGGCTGAAGGTAGTGTGGAGAGGGAAAGGAGGAGGTGAAGAAGTACCAGGCTACTCAAATCTCATGCCATCAATACCATTTCGGGCAAAATTTCAATTTTGAGTGGTGGTCTTACACCAGGGCGATACTGAGAGTATCTTCCACTTTGAACGTGGCGCAAATATACCATATATTATTTTTAACTTATTATTGAAGTAAATTTATGCCGCCGGTTTTACAATAGTTGGTATATAGCAGAGGTGGCCAAGCTTTTGACCTCTTCGGTCTACTTGCGTTAAAAATTATTTCTTGCGGTCGACTGCAAGGTAGAGTTTAAAAGTGACAAAATAATAATAATAACTATTTTGTGATAAATTTGTAAGAATTTATTAATGCAATGTAACATATTATTTTTTTTCATTCAGCGTTACGTTTTAGGGTGGATGTTTGACACTGCATATTCTCCACAAGCTTATCATATTGGGGAATGTACGAAGTAACTGCGATTCGCAAACACGAAGTGGGCATCTGTTATGCGGGAACAATGTTTGGTTTTTATTGCATTCATCGTTGAAAATTTTGATTCGCAAAGATAGGTAGAACCGAAAAACGACGTCAAATATAAAGCTACCTTTCTTAGGCATGGAAACTTTTCTTTGCAAATCAGTTTCCAAAAATCTGTACTAAAAGATGCCCTAGCTTTCAAAAATTTGTCCATTCTCATCTTAATTATTTTTTCTTCGACCACAACAGATTCAGTATTAGTTAAGTTACCGATTTTAACGGTTAAGCTGTTAATATCAATATTTTCATTAAATGGGGATACCATGAAACTTATTACTTCTTCGAGAGCGGCAAAATCCGCAAACCCCTCAAACTCCAGGTGCAAATGTTCCAACTGTTCAGCGAAAGTTTTAAAATCTCGATTTGAATTGTGCATAGATTCTTCTTCCATGCTTTTATAATTTTTTAGTTTGCTTCGTTTTAATTGAGATGCATGCACTTGAATTAGATTTTTAAAAGTTTTAATCAAAGTTATCATGTCAATGACGATTCTGTTTTTCCCTTGAAGATTCAGATTTAACTCGTTGAGTTTTTATGTTATCTTACAAAAGAAGGCCAGCTTCATAAGCCATTTTACATCTTCAAGCTCGGGTATATTTTCTCCTTTTGAATGTATAAATGTTTTGATTTCTGGCATTAATTGTCGAAATCTCGTAAAAAGGCACCACGGCTAATTTACCTGACGTCTGTATGTAGCAAAAGATCTGAGTGTTCGGATTCAGTCTCTTCAAGAAGAGCTCGAAATAGTCGCCTTTGCAAACTTCTGGCTCAAATAAAATTAACTATTTTAAAGGCAACATTCATAATATTATCTGATTCGAGAATTTTAGAGCACAAAATTTACTGGTGTATGATGCAGTGTTAGTTGGTGAAACTCGAAATGTTGTCATCATTTTTGCACAACGAAATAAAACCAACTCTTTGTTCCACCATAGCGAGTGCTCCATCTGTCGTGAAAGCAACTAGTTTGTGAATCGGAAATTCAGTTTTTTCAACAAATTACTTAAAAGATCTGTAGATATCTTCACCTCTGGTTTGCCCTTTCAATGGAATCATCGTTAGTAACTCCTCTTTTACCGTCATGTCTTCAAACACTAGACGCACGAAAATGCACGATTCAGTAATGTCGGTTACATCGGTGGATTCATCAAACTGTAGTGACGAGAAACTACATTTTTCCAAGTCTTCATTAAGTAATTGATTCAAATTTTCACTTAAGGCTTCACTGCGTCGCATTACTATGTTTTGTGACAATAAACTGTCATTTATTGCTGAAAAAATTTCATTCTTATTTTTAAAGTCATTAAAAAGCGCTTCTTCAGCTCTCTGCATGGCTTACTGAATCATTTCTCCATATTCGAAAGGTTTCTTACGTCTTATCAATATTTCTGTAACAGTGAATGACGCCAGTGTTGCAGCTTTTGATTTCGAGTCTAGTTTCGTAAAAAAAGATTGTTGCGTACTTAACTTGCTTTTTAATTCGCGTACTTTTATCTTTCAGTTTTCACTCCCAAATGGAAAATCAGTGGCGTATTTGGAATGTGTAGTTTTAAAATGCATTTCAACTTTTCGGTAACGCTACATTTGAGTTGCAAATTAGACAGACACATTTGTCCTCGACCATAATAAAAAATAATAATCCTCTTCCCACTCACATAATGGTAAGTCTTACATTTTTAGCAATCGAACTAGATGGCCCACTCATTCTGATATTTATAATAGTGAATAGTCAATAAAAAACAAAGTCACAATTTCAGTCCAAGTCCCTACGTTATTTTTGCTATCACCACATAACATGTTCAATGTGATCCGTGCGCACTCAAGTCGACACTAGAAGGTACTGGCTAGGCTAGCTACCCACGAAACAAAGCCACGAGAAAACAATGCAAAATGAAAAGAAAAGAGACAGCGATATACCTTTCCTACGCGCGGAGCGAGGCGAGCCGCATTTATTTGACTGACTCACGCACACGCACGCACCGATACTGCTATTGCGTTGCTGCGATGCGACCGAAGTGTGTGAGTAGGTACCTTATTCAGTCCTTCGCGCGAATACATCTAAAAAAAAGTTATTTTGTCATATTTTCCTATTCACTTTATTTTACTTTCGCGGCTACCTAAATCAGCTTCGCGGTCGACCGGTAGACCGCAGTCGACCTGTTGGCCATCCCTGGTATATAGCATTGTTGTCTTCCATACAGTTGATCGGGGTTCGTTTCTCTAACGCGATTTTTTTTAAATTTAAAACTCTCATTATATCCACATATTTTTTTATTATTTTCACTTTCACATTTTTTTTCAATACGTTTAATGCAGTGCATATATTCTATTATTTATTATTATTATAAAGTAAACAACAAACAAGGTATATCTAGCACTCTAGCTCGTAAGGTCTCAGCCCTTACTAGGTGAACGAACTAGAAACATTCCACACAACGCTCCATCAATTTAATATGATTAATATATAGTTCGATAAAGCGGTATATTTTTTCTGACAGAATGTAAAATGTACCTCCATAATAGTTAGCGAGAATCCATCAAATCCTCCAATTTTCCTCCCCCTCCCGCGCCGATGCGACACGAATTTTACAACTTTTTATTGCCTTTTGAAAATTTATGAAAGTTTTCCGTTTTATTAAAAGTGGGAAATGCCTTTTTCACGAATACATTTTTTCGCCGAAAGTTTCCCTAAAGGTTTCATGGCAGATTTATTATGGGCTTTTTATATTCAAGTCGCCGTAAAATACGGGTGAAGACGTATTGTGACATCTAGTGTGAAGCCATGATTTATTGATTTATCGCTGTTAATTTATCTATCGACTGGTTCGACGATAATAGAAAAATATATATATGCATATAACAATATAGTAGTTTGAGCTTGTAGACAATCGGAGATACGGACGTCTTACATAATTCCCGTTTGCAGACGGATAATAACTTGCAAATAATATCAAAATAAACGAGTCTATTCCGAACTGGTTTTAAACTTAACCTTTCTGTAATTACTTTAATTCTTTGAAAGTCATACGTTTTAGTAGAAAGAGATTGGAATATTCGAACACAAATATCAATAATAAGAAATAATTGATCAAGATACCACCGTGATTCTATAGGCCCCAAACTATGATGGGTTTAGATAATGCCAGATGACAGGACACCAACAATCAACATGTACAAACTATAATGCCAGCTGACAGAACACCGACAATAGACATAAATAAATAATAATGTGAGGTGACAGGATATCAACAATCAACATATATAAATAATTAGGTCAGATGACAGGACACCAAAAATCAATATCTATAAACAATAATGCATGACAGACCACCAACACTTGACATGTATAAATAATAATTCCAGATGACAGGACATCAACAATCAACATTAAAAAAAAAAGTCAGATGACAGGACACCAACAATCAACAAGTAAATAATAAAACCAGATAATCAGGTGATAACCAAGTGGGGCCTTGGTGAAATCAACCCAAGGTAGGCTGAGACAAGGTATATTGCACACTGTGTGGAAGAGACTGAAAAATGAAGGTTGTAATGATCAGCCCTTTCTCCTTCAAACTTTTCCTTCTCTTCTTTCTACGATACATTTTCCTTAAGTCCCGTAGGTAACTTTTCCATAAGGCTTTGGTTATATATATATCCGGGGTAGGAAGGTCCTCCCTGCCGTCTTTTCTTTATTACACACCCCTTCAAGTGTGTACATCCTAGTTTGTCTACGTGACGTACGACCTTGAACGTACTCATTTCACGTGACGGTTCAGTATAAAAAGGCTTCACCGAACGTTGTGTTGGGTTTTTGTTTCTCGGTTTAGAAACCTAGTTATTTATGTTTTGTGTGGTATCCCTTGGTTCTTTTGAGATAGAGTGAGTTGAATCCATTACCGCTGTTTTTCAAAACCATTTTATAAACCTTATCTTCTAAGTCGCCTGCTCACCCCCCCCTAGCTACTCGATTCTACCTATCGTAGGGTAATGTGAATATAATAAAGTGTTAGATTTTATATATGTGATATACATACGATAAATTTATGGTGTTAGTTGTCGGCGCCATCCATGTATATATTTTGGGAGGGGAAGGAGAGGAAAGGAAATGAATTTTTTTCAAGTTAGGATTGGCTCCTCCGCTTACCAAACAAAACTGATGGATGATAATTTGAGCAAGGCGATCGATATCTGCGTGTCTGGATATCACAACCGGCCGGGTCTCCCCTTGTTCCAAATCGGCAACCTTCACGCCAGAATAAAGAAAACCAGGTCTCTTCACCAATTTCAGAATTGCCCCAATCTCAAACACCTCCAGGATAAACAACTTTACTGAGTGTAGAAGGGGAAAACCATAACATCCCTTTTCACGAATCTAGTCGCGAAAATGTGACACGCAAGGTCCTAAGTTACGCGCCACCTCCAGAAAACGTTGTAACTCCCACGCCGTCGGGGATTTACATCCTTTTCTAGGTCAATACACATATAACACACGACGATCTTGTCGACATTCTGCCTGCTTATTAACGATAGGTTGTGTGCCTACCCATTCAGCCAATTATCATGTGAGATATATGTAAGGTCTACTCGATATGCCAAATTTGGGATGAGGACTGTCTGTATTTTAATATTTGGTTCCAGTATTTATTTTATGAGGTTACTAGCATCCTCGTGTATTAGGTATGGGTAACTTCTACTGAATACCTATCCTCTCAGGTAAGGTATAAACGGATAATTGGTTTGATTTTTTGCATTTAATTTAAAGAGGCTGCCTACCTCTCGAAAGATACCTGTTGAGAAAAGTTGTTCGGTTGGTAGTTTTATTTCGGAGATTACCATCTCCCTCTTTCGACTTTAGATTTGTTTTTGTGCATCCCAATTCGTAACTTAGAAAGTCAAACAATAGATGAAAAGTATTAAATTAGAAGGTCAAATAACAGAAGAAAAGTTTTCATTTCGTTCCGTCTGGTTGTATCCGATCGCTTTCAATTTGGGACGGCATACGCTAGCAAAACTTCCCCTTTGACTGACTGTACTCCGCGCCTCTCGGCCTATATATGAAAAGGTCGTTGACTCGTCTCTCGCTCACAGCTGATTGACAATGCGTCTAGCGTATCCCTTCTTATGGGAAGATTATTTGGGTTGCAGGCGTTGCAAACTCGGTTCTTGTACCTCAGTTGTATCCTATTATTAAAAGGGTCCTCTGAAATTTAATAAATAATATAAAAAAACTCACCCTGTTAGTCACCTCCAAATCCTCGTGTGAAACTTACCTGGTTACACTATATAGCTAAATCACTTTAATTTTCGACCTCCTCCCTACGCTTATAAAAGGGTAATTAAATATTCCTGTAAATAAAATTGTACCTCCCTAATCTGTTAGGATTCGAACCCACAGTTAATAATCTATTTGATTCTCTGGTTTTCGGTCTCCGTGGATAGAATGCCATCTCGCCAAATCAATAACTTAGCCCGATTAAACACTTCCTGCCTTTAAGTACATTCACTCTATTTTAAAACGCAATCAATATTTTTATTATTTTCATGTTTTTAAGACAAGCAATCTAGTTCGAACTGTATACGAAATCACGTTTAAATCAACACAACTTTATAACACAATCGCGATTGCACAACACCTGGCGCCCCTGAGGTGGGTTTTTACAAAACGGCGCTCTACAAATTATCCAATTATTATTATTGTCATTATTATTAATTGTTTTCCCACTGAGTCCAACCACTTTCACTTCGCACAAAACCGGTTCAATAATATTTCACTTTAGTTCAAAATTCCACAATACTATTAACACCATCTGAATCCACTAATTCACTGCAATTTCACACAACACTTCTCATTTGTATAGATTTCATGGAGCTGTCAACGCACTCAAGTTCCAAACCTGACTGTCCTCCGGTCTCTCCTTTCCCGTGGGAATCTGTTTACTCAAGGCCTGTCTGTCAATAAATCTTCCGTCGTTGTTTAAACAAAAAATTTTTAGAGCACGTTATTTTATTATTTATCGTTTATTTTTGTGGATGTCCAAAACATCACAAGGTGAATAACCACAGTCAGTGGAGAACATTCGTGGAGAAGGTCAAATCCTTTTCTGGGATCAATGAAATGGTCGTGATGAAAAATATCACAAAAGTAAGACTTCCAGTTGGCTGTCCAAAACAAAGCTGTGATGAGCAAAGGCAAAAGCTGTGCAAGGAGATATTGGCCTGCGATGGTCGGTGGCCGAGTTGACATCCCGCTTGGGTCCCACCCAGGCGTAGTGTGTTCAATTCCTCGGCTGGCTAAGTCCTCCATTACAACACAAGCAACATTTTCCGCTTTCTGTGGTGGTAGTAGGAGATTTTCAAATATTGTCAGGTTATTCGTAACCCGGGAATATTTGTCTTTCTTTTGAAAAAAAAAATAAAAATAAAATAAAATGTAATACAGGACAGGGACTCCTAGAGGCGCCTTGTCGAAGCGATGAGTCTTCGACCCGACTGGGACATTACATTTTTGTTTTTATTTCATTTTTTATTTATTTAATGGCTGCTTCAATTAATCTCGAATCTATCAACTGGTGCAGTCTTTAATATTGTATTTCTATGTAAGATGAACTATTTTGTGTATTGGCTTTGTCTTTTTATTGGAGTCTTATTTTGCTGTACGTTCTTGTATCATGTTTGTGAATATCTTTGTTGTACATAATTATCTTTGGGAGGTATTTTGGTAAGAGGTTGTTTATTTCACTGTTTAACATTCATTTGTTTCACTGTAAGCCAATTTAGTTCCATTAACATTTTAGTTATTAAAAAAAATTATTCTCATTACTTTATTTTGTAAAATTTGAAAGCTATTTTGTTCTCTAGTACATGAGAAAAGAATCGTTGAGTAGTAGTTAAAATGTGGAGCAATAATGGAGTTGTAAATAGTGATTATAAAGATTTTATCACAAAAATTTTAAGAAAAATATTGTTAAAAAAATACTATTACAGTTGAAATGGTGGATTTACGCTTCCACCCTTTGGTATTGACACCTTGGTTTCGCTACTACATAATATAAGATAGGCAATATGGCAGAACAAAGAAGGGCCAAGGCAATATTTCTAGCCGCGCTTCCATTTTCTTACCTCATTAATCACTCCCCTCCCCTCCCCTCACTTTGCTCAAGGGCGTGCTGTGACTTTTACAGTTTTCGATTAAAAGAATGCAACCTTCGTATATAGATTGTAACGTTATAACGTCTTCCTATCCACTGTAAGGTCTTCTTACGTCTTATGAACGAATCGAAGCGTTTAGTTAAATATGTTATAACGAAACTCTTACTGGCAGAAATATATGAATTTTTGTGAAGATAAAAATATAGTAAACATATTTTTATTTGTACAGCAAAAAGATATTTTTAAAATTTAAGTTCTTTAAAAAATGTGTGGACAGTGCAATGGAACATTTACTGAACAAAAAATGCAAGACAGATTTTTCTTTTGGAAATTTGCGTTATTTGTAAGAAGTCAAAGAACGATTGAATTTATTTAAAAAATGAATAATTTTCCTTCTAAAATTAAAGGAATAAAATATTTAAAGTGTGAACGTGGTTTATAATCAATGGTACTAATTTACCTACTGTAATTTCTGTTAGTACAAACTCTTAATATTTAATTTAACTGTTTTGTTTCTTTCTCTTGCCGCTTGAAAACAAGGCTTGTATTAATATGTCTGTATTCTATAAATAAATGTACCTGTGTATGAAACAAATAAATTTTAAATAAATAAAATATTGTAATGTATTTATTTAAGTACACCAGTACCTATTGTAGTATAAATAAAAAGGTAATTTTATTTTTCTTGGTATTGGTATATTAAAAAAATTATTAAAAAAATCAGCTAAAAGTTGTCGCACGTCACTGCTTCACATAGATCTTGAGTTGAGATGACGTGATACAAGCCGTGGATTTTCCTTGGTATATTTTATTAATTATTAAAATTATAACCGTCTCGAGAGTAACATACATTCACAAACATGAATATGAAATGGAAATCTAACACTTAAAAATTTAAATGAAATAGGAAATTTTACAATATATTTTTTTATTTTTTTTGATTCCTCTACGGTAATATTCGATAATATTATGTTAAAAAATTTAAAAATTATAGTGAAAAATCCATTATCCTTCAAGTTTATGTATGTTTTAAATAAACATGATTTTATCACTTCTTCACATTACTCTAACAACAATTTTTTTACAGATCCTGTTCAGCGCGTTATCTAAAACTTAAGGAATATTCAGTGAGCCATGAAAAGGTAGGAGCTTAATAATAATAATAATAATAAATTCTTTATTCCAGGATGTGGGGAGGTTAGTGCAATCCCACACATCCCATAGATGAGATAAGTACAAATAATATTTACATAGAGTAACATAAATAAAATAAATAAAAAGAGATTAAAAAATTAAAAATGAAATTAAGTTAAAGCAGAGAAGCACGGGAATCCAACGGATCTAAGATTGTGGGAGCAAGTATCTTTCTCCAATGGTCTTCAATGCTCGATCCTGAAGTCAGACGCGATTCTATGATAATAGTGTTTCTGGAATGGTTTATCCTTTCCCTCAGTCCTGCAATCCTGGTTCTTAACAGAGCTGTAAATCCTGGAACTCGCCCTTCTGTTAACATCGAGGAGGCACTGCAGTGCCTGGGGAGTCCGAACATCAATCGGTAAGCGTTATTATATTGAACCCGAAGCCTTTCCATTGTTCTTTTCTTGAAATTAGCCCAGAGCTCGCATGTGTACAGGGTGGTGCAAAAGGCTAAGAAGAGCGTCCTTTTCACTCGTGGACTACAGAGCCGGAATCTTCTACTGAGCATGTTACATTTTATACTCAGTACACGCCTCTGCCTGTCAATATCTTCATCATCCGTTAACTTGTTGTTGATGATATGTCCTAGATATTTTGTGGTTTCTACTGTTTTCAGAATCTCACCATTCAAAAAGACTGGGGGAATGTTTTTTGGGCCTTCCCCGTGTTTTATGACCAACAGTGCTGTTTTTTTCGCATTATAGATCATGTTGGTTTCGTGAGCAAATTCCTCACAGATTTTCAGGAGAATTCTTAATCCCCGTATTGACGGTGCCATCAGAACCATATCATCTGCGTAGCTCATATTGTTAACACATAGACCTCCGATGTGACAGCCCACTCCAGCATTGTTTAACCTGTGGGTTAATTCGTCCATGTATAAGTTGAACAGTACTGGGGACATACATCCACCCTGTCTGACCCCGCTTTTCAAGAAATAGGGTTCTGAGAATCCATCTTTCCACTTTACAAGGTTTTCCTGTTGGCGATGCCATGATTCGAGAATTTTTACCACTTTCCATGGTATCCCTCTTTCCTTTAGTTTTTTCCATAGTAGGGGGTGGGAAACTCTGTCGAATGCCTTACTAAGATCCAAAAAGCATGCGTAAGTTGTTGTTTTTCTTTTCCTGTAGTATTCCAGCGTCCGTTTTACGCAGAATATGGCTGAGTCCGTGGAGCATTCTGTTTTGAAACCCATCTGATTGTCTTTCGTTTTCAATTGGGGTCCGACTTGGTCTAAGAGAACTCGTTCAAATATTCTGGCGGTCGCTGTGGCGATGGATATCGGTCTGTAATTTTCCTGTAAAGTTATGTCTGTCAGTTTAGATTTTACTATCGGTATTATGATTGTCTTTGTCATGTCTTTGGGTAGATAACCACTCTTTATGATATCGGTAAACAATGTTGCCAGTAGTTTCAGAATCGCTACCCCTGCATGTTTGACGTGTTCGATACTTAAGCCGTCATGTCCTGCTGATGTTCCGGATTTCATGTTTTTAATGGCGGTTTTCACCATGTTTGCAGTGACTATGGGGTCAATATCATCATAGGCGTTCAAATGCGTTTCGTTTGAGGAGATGGTCGGCGTAGTAGTCGCGAAATGTTTTTTGAAAATATTGGCAATTACTTCAGGATTTGTTTCTCCGTTTATGTTGCACGAAACTTTGGAACGCATGTTCAACATTTTATTAGACTTGTTCCAAAATGATTTGAAGTCCCGATTATCTAAATCCGCTGCTATTTTATCCATCTGGAGTTGTGTCGAATTCTTTTGGCATTGTTTTAGAGCTGTTTTGAAGGCGGCACGCTTTGTCCTTCTATCCTCGGCGATGGGACCATTGTGCGGTCTCCCATTATCAATCCAGGTGAGCATCGCTTGTCTTGATTTTTCGTATTTGTCTGCGACAAATTCATTCCATCCACAAACTTGCTTATATTTTGGTGTAGTAGTATTTCTAAATATACTAGTGGCACTGTCTCGTAATGCTTGTACTATACATCCGTAGAGATGTTTTATTTTGGCACGTTCAGGGTTGCCACCGTCCTCAAGAGATGTATTTTTTGGGTTGATTTTAGCTAGATAAGTTTGCGAACATGAGTTGTAAATTCCGATATCACGTATATTTTTCGGATTCCATAATGCTGGATCCCTTAATATAGATGAAAATACTTCCGATGTTACTATTCCATTCGTATTTAAAGTTATTTCGAGGGGTCGGTGGTCAGTCCAATCAACATCGTAATGTATTTTCATATCGATAATTTGTTTGTAAATATTTTTTGTAACTAGACAGTGGTCTAACCACCTGGTAGTACTATGCGCGTCACTGACGTATGTGTAAGAATTCTCAGGTAAAATTTCGGTGTCGGCACAAATGTATTCGAATTCTTGACAAAAAGATTTTAGCTCTATTCCAAAGAGTGAGTCGGGATTAGCGTTGAAGTCTCCGATAATAATTGAATTGATATAATCTTTTTCATCAATGATCGTTTGTAAGGAGGCCAGGCAGTTGGTAAACTCCACAAAGTTGTCAGTTAAGCAAGTCGGCATATAGATTGTGAAGATGGTTAAATTTTCAGTATTTAGACTCACCTCGATTCCGGCCATACGACAATTGTCCATCGGGATTGTGGTAACCCTTAAGTTTTGCTTGTAAATTATTCCCACTCCGCCGTACGGCCGACCTAGTAGGGGACCGTTAGCTATATTGACGGCAGAGGTGCCCAAGCTATTGAAATGCGGGTGAATATTAGATAAAAATTCAATCTCGGTTGGGAGTAGCCACGTTTCTTGGACTAGTATAATGTCATATGATTCGCAGAGATCGTGAATAAATTTTTCGGAGCTACGGACCGATCTGCAGTTAATCGAAATAATTCTTAATTTATCGGTTGTCATTTTGATTTTTGGTTGATGTACGCGATTCTATATATTTACGGAATACAATTCCTTCCGGCCATAGTTCTTCCACCAGGTATTTCGGCCCTTCAGTTGCTTTTACAGAAAGTTTAAAGGTGTTAAATGGCGTGGGACGGTAAGGCTTAATTTTTTCGATCTTAGTATTTTCGAGACCATTATCTGTAAGGTAGGTCTTTACGTCGTCCTCTGTAGTTTCCAATGTAAACCGTGAAATATAAATTGACGTAATTAAATCTGCCGACTTCAGTGTCGTAGAGGTTGCTTTTCCTCTCAAGTTGCGTTTGGGTTTTCTAGTTACTAATGTAAATCCTTTCTCATCTTCCGCAGGAGGCCGAGGCCGCGGACCGCGGTCACGCGATACCTGTTTATTATTTTGTTTTAAAGCGTGTGCGAAGTTCATTCCCGGCTGCACTGGACTATTTGGAGTGTGTTCGTTCATTGTCTTTGTGTGTGTGGTTGACACTGTATTACTAGAACCAGTCGATAAGCAGGATGCGCCGCCCGTCGGTATTTGTTTACTATCTGAAAATCGTGACTTACCCACAATTGAGTGGTTAATAATTACTTCCGAATTCCCAGTTAAGTCACTTTGTTTGTTTGGTACCTGAATATTTGCAATTTGTTCTCTTATTAGTGCCAGTTCTTGTTTTATGTCTTCATTTTTTGTGGTCGATGAATCTTTTAGTTCGGTTTTTATATGCGTTATTTCCGTTTTCAGTGCATTGAGTTCCTTAAGGAGTTTGGACACATCTATGCTGTCGAAGTTGATGGGAGGCAATTTATGCAATTGTTTAGCAGCGAACACTGGTAGTTTATCAGGATCGGTCTCCTTCAATGCTCTCAGGATGTCCTGGAGGTCTCGGCTGATTCTGCCATCTCCTTTCCGCAAAGTACGTTTATCCGGAAGCTTTTCAAACAGGATAGTTTTCGCCTCCTTTATTTCCTCTTCGGAGTAAGTAGAGATGCATAATTGTGTAATTGCAATCTCATCCAGAGTGTCTGCCTTGTTTTGAATGAACGTAAGACACTCGTTTATAATTATATTACATGAGTTACACGACATAGCGATGCGATACGGTCTTCTGTCGCGACAATACTTGTATTATATTTAAAACGCATAGAATGAAATTTCTTGACACCATTTCAGAAAACAAAATTTTATAATTAACTTGCTAGAAAAGAATGACTGTTAGAAAAGAAGTTGAGTCGTAACGTATTCCTTCAAAATGTTTACATAGTCCGAAATTGTTCTTGTGTTTAAATCGTAGAACTTATTATTATTAAGTTCTGTAAGCACTTTAGTTTTTTTATTTTTTTTTTTATTATTTTACGTCTGTTTTGGCGTTCAAGGCCACATTAAAACTTGTGCTAGGCCACGGTGAGACGAATTATTTGTAAGATTCTATTTAATTTCTTATTAAGTTAAAAAGAAAAAAAGTTCATAACTTCCTGTATTTTTAAAAATATTTTGCAGACTTCGTAAAAAAAATGCTATTCGACTTTTCTTGTCGTATATATTAAAATCAAATTATAGGTGTTTTCTGAAATTTATTTCATGATTCAGAATTAACAATTAATTTACCCGAGACACTATCTGGGTTATAAACCAATTCATTAGAAATTCGCAATCATTCAAAAAGGTGGCCGCCAAAAATATAGCAAAAATTAGTTGAACGATAATATTGTTAATTCTGAATTTAAAATATGCGATCGACAAAAATGACAAAGTAATTAGTTCCAGAGGCCAATAGGCGTTCCCGGTTAAAAGTTCCAACAGGCGTTGTGCCGGTAAGACAGAAATCCTGGGTTCGTTTCCCAGTTGGGACGGATCCCTTTTTATTTTTCTGTGTTTTTTTTTTCACGATTCGTTTAGATTTATTATAGTAGTATCTTATCTTATTCTTCACTGATATATTAAATTGATGGATATAACCATCAAAATACCCGCCGGCCATAGTGGCTAAGTGGAGATAAATTTGATTGTAACAATAAACTCACTACTATTTGCGCTATTATAATATTTTGCTAGATTATATCTGTTGGCAAGTCACATTTTCTGTATATTTTATCCTGTTTAAATGAAGTGCTTTCTATTATTGTAGCATTCTATGCCTTAAGAAAATTTCAGCTGTATCACATTCAATGTCGTTTTGTATACATATTGTTGTGTTCTTAAATGTAATACTAATATTCGACTATGTACCACTGTGTACTTATAATCTAATGTATCACATCATTGTAAAAGCCTTTTATGGCGTTTAATAAATAAATAAATAAATAAAAGTTTTTCCATTGAAAAAACATATTTTTTAAAACATTTATTTATAACTTTGAAAAAGATTTTTTTTTACACACGCCTCACTGCAGATTTTTCCTGTAGGTCTATTTATTACATTTTTGTTTTTTTACATTATTCTAGATTGATTTGCACCTCTAATATAAATAAATATTAACAGAGTGTAGAGTGCAAGCTATGTCGTTTTGCAAAAGTGTGTGTTTAAATAAAACAGTCCGAGTCTGAAGATGCCGTAGCAGTGTAAAATGGAAATTTGGAGAGGTTGATTGATTGATATGAAATGAGCTACGGGGAAAATAAATTGATGTTAAAAATGTATAATTCTTGATAGATTTTAAGCACTTTAAATTGGAATGTGATTCCGAAATATTACGCAATAAGTAGAATTTAATAATATATAATAAGAGAGTAAAAAAAAGTCCGCATTTTTTATCACATAATTTCGCTTAAGACAAGTTATAAGAAGAAACTTTAAAGTTTATAATGTTACTTAGAATAGTTTGAAGCAAAAGTGATGCCATGGCAAGCGCGTGCTGAGAATATCGATCAACTTCTGTGTTCCTTAGCAGGAATTCCAATAGAAATTCACGAAAGGTGCTAATTTACGAATTTAATCAGGAGAATAATTAATCTGGTTTGTTTAATGGACGAAGTTCTTGTTTTACGGTAAAGTTTTTGTAAGGTATCGCTATTCAAATCACTAATCACGAATCACACAGCATCCCCAAAAATGGCATATACAATGCAGAAAAAGATTTTATTTTAAGGTCTTCTGGGTGGAGTTAATATTGAAATTAAAACAAAAATGGTTTTTTCCAGATGTGAAAAATGTATCAATTTATATATATGATTGACATAAGCATTAAACAAAGATGTGCTAAAACCAACGTTGGTTAACTACGAACTTTTTCCTTTATATTTTACCGCGATCGATTGTTATTTCCTTTCTCAGTTAAGCTGCAATTACGGAAAACAATAATTAATGTTCATATCACTCACTAAAGTCATTTTCCTAGCTACTCGTAAGCCTAAAAAACGAACAACGCTGTTGTAACTACCGATAACTACTGATAACTACAGAAAACTACTGATACCTACTAACACTACTGATAACTACTCTAACTACTGATGCCTACTAACACTACTGATAACTACTAATGCTACTGATACTTACTGTAACTACTGATACCTACTAAGTTTACTGATAACTACTGATACTCCTGATAACTACTGTAACTATTGATAACAACAGATAACTACTGATAACTATTGACAACTACGGATAACTACTGATAACTTTGGATAACTTCTGACAGCTACTGATAACTACTGATACCTACTGATAACTAGACAGCTAGCCTTTTCCAATAAATCATATTTTTCCGTTTACGATTATTTCGTATTAAAAATAGTGAACATAATCTAGGCTAGATTATGTTGCTTGACACGTTAACATATTAAGAATTTATATTTATTCATAATTTTTACAAGTTATTATGAATATATTAGGCGTACAAAACTTTGAATATATTTGACTAAGCGTTCCTTCCTTACGAACTCGTCTTATTGATATACATTCAACTCTTTGAACTTTATTTCACCCCCATCGTACCAAAGCAAATACCTTGGCACTTCTAACCCAATATCAAAGTACCAAATGTGTAGGCAATCGTCGGGTAGGTAGGGGAGAAACGGGCTGGGGGTAGTTAGTGTTTCAATATGGCAGCTAATATACCCTGTGGTCCTCGTAATGCCCGACATTGTCTATAGAACCGATTGTTCTAGAGAAATGCAGGATATAGGGGATGTTTCTAGCCACGAAATGGCAAATATCGAGCCTCCATCACCCCATTGCGTGCGAATCCGCATTAAATATTTAGAGGATGATGAGGTTGATAAGGGAATCTGGGTTCTGACGCGTTTGATCTTTTGATCTTCCATTTACTTAAATAAATAATGGACATTGATTTTCGCCAAACGTGATTTGCGTCCTAATAAAATGTTGTAGCGTGTTACAGGAAAGGTTCTTCATATTTTGCTTTTCGTTTCTTTTTAATGACTCTTTTATTTGACATATATACTCATTTCATGAGACCAGTAATTGATTCAAAGGTTTTGACTTTATTTTATTACTGTACATTTTACAAACAACCGTTTTACATTAATTTTTTAAATAAATTTAAAATAAATCAAATTTAATAATGTTATAATAATTATTAAGTTCTGCAAGTATTTCTGTTCACCATTATCAAACTGTGAACAGTTTGATAATGGCCTCAAAAGCCGAAACAGCTGTCACATTAAAAACTGTAAAAATATCAGAAATACTTGCAAAACTTAATAATTATTATAACATTATTAAATTTGATTTATTTTAAATTTATTTAAAAAATTAAATGGAGTTCTACGAATTAAACACCAAAACAATAAATAGTTTTACATTAAGGTCAAACTTAAAATTATTCATCAAGTACTTGTTCATAGCTGGCACTAATTTAATAATTATTCGTTAGAACACTTTTTTAAGCTAAGTTTTATAATAATAATAAGAATTTGCTTGTTTGCGTTTTTATAAAAACTCAATTCTTTTAAGAAAGGCATACAAACACAGTATTATGTAGGTGATTCAATCCAACATTGTATTTTTATAGCTTTCCTGAAAGAAGTGAGTTAATTATTTAAAAACAATTTGCTCTTATAGATTTTCCGCATGTAAAAGCTCGCACACGCAATTCATCTTATTATTTAAAAGTTAAATTGCAATACGTGTATTTTCCTAAAATAAATAAATTAGCGCCGTCTATGAACGAGCACTTTATGAATTATTTTAAGTTGACCTTTAAATGACCTAACACAATAAATAAATACCACATAGACCACAAGGAACAGAAATAAGTTATTGATTTCATCGTATTTTTACCACATCTATAAATTATTTACTTCATTTTATTTTCGAGATCATTCGGCTTGGTAACGTATTTCAGACATTTGTAACGATATTTTTTGTGCGGACACCACGAAAGAGTTGCAACAACTTAAAGCCAGAAGGACTCTCATTCACAAATTGGGTGAAGTGGGGATGGTGGTGGTCACCAAACACAGCTAAAGCTATTTCAAACAACGTTTCGATTTTAAATGGTGGTCTGACATCGGAGAGATTTGTTGGAAAACATCGTTCGGTTTAGTCAAGAGTATTTCTTTCCTAAATCCAAAAAAAAAATGTTTCGTTTTAGTTTTTTTTTTACTCTTTTCTTATAAATTATGGACAGTTTAATGCACCTCTATGCCTACTATTTAATAAGTTCATTTATTTAAGTTTTTTTGTTGTCAAAACATTCCTGTATAATGCACTAAATCGCGTAAAATATAATAATCATATTATGACCGGTCAGTGGTTGAGTAGGCATAGCGCTTGGGTCTCACCCGAGCGTCGCGTGTTCGATTCCTCGGCTGGCTAAGTCCTCCATCACAACACAAGCAACATTTTCGGCTTTCTGTGGTGGTGGTAGCAGGAGATTTTCAAACATTGTTGGGTTATTCGTAACCCGGGAATGTTTGTCTTTCTTTAAAAAAAAAAAAAAATGAAAGCCCACCCGAGCATTGATAATTAATAAACAACCAAAAAATATTTCAAAAAATATATACATGATTTGAACTTTAGAAACGATGAAATAACGTTTAATGTTAATATTTCGACCATAAATAATACAAATAAAGGAAGATATGGCATGGAATACCCACTGTCGTAGAAATCCGAACATACTGCATGAATTATCAAAGCGGCCGGTGGAAAGTTATTCGTTTGGTGTGTAGGTAGAAACAAAGGCGGGACTTTGTTATGCTTTGAAGTGATTTCCAATAGTATTGATGAACGATTTTGGCGACACTTTTGTAAGCTCGGTTACATCCTTTTTCATGGCCCATCTACCTTATTTCTATTATGCATGTATTTGAAAAGTCACCATATCAGATCGGTCTTTTGCAGAATAAAACACCAACTAGATTCACACCAGTTCGAGGTTTTAATCAAGCGCCTAATAACGTGAGGTAAATGGATGTGACTATTCGTATTCGTGACCTTGATACAACAAGGTTCTAGCTGACATTTAATTCAAAATTAACGTTTTTGCGTCATGTTGTTTTAGAATGTTTTTAACTTTAAAACCCTATTTGAAGTATGTTTAACATTTATTTATTTTAACATTTATTTATTTTAACATTTGTTAGTACGCAGATAATCACGCAACAAAATTCTATTAAAAAATCAAAATGCAGAGTATAATATAAATTGTAATCGATTCATAAAATCTTTCGATTTAAGAGCATTCTCTTCTGTGAACTCTCATTAAAAAAGTGTGTTCACAATTTTCTTTTATTAAATATATCATAACGAAATTTGTTCTGAAATTATTAGATTTTAAAGTATGTACTTAAATACTCACCTACTTAATTGTTAACAATATATTAAAGATTACATTTAAAAAATGAAATTATAATTTTTTTCCAAAGAAATGTCACTAATCTCAAGAATTTTTTTTTTAAACTTTCTTCATACAGGTAGGTACCACAATATTGAAAAAAATGTCCAAATAAACACGAAATTTTGCCAAAAAAATGCATCTGATTTTAGCTGTGTGGCAAGGGCTTGTGTAGGGTTGTAAGTAGCTGTAATTTACGGCGCCTTCCCAATCCGTAAATTTTGTTCAGGAGATGGGAAATTGAAGCAAGTGTCTGCACAATTGAATTTGTTTATTCGTAAGGACGAATTTTATAATTTACACAGACCGCGGTGACGGTGGCAGAAAGAAGGTAGTACTGGCGGTTGAATCGAACGCTAAAACGGGAATGAAGATTCCTTTTGTTGATTCCTCTTGTCATGCTCGCTTGCGTATAGCAGCGGATTAATTCGCATTAGTATTACCACATGTGGGGTGAAATAAAGTAGTACCAAAGTTGATTTGATATAATTGTTCTTACTCATAAAGAAAATTCAACTAAACTTCTTCATATTCACTTTTTCACAAATTTCTAGTGTGTATTTAATTCGTTTTTCAATTTAAAACTTCAATACCTCGGCTTCATACATCTGGCAGATAGAACCTTGTTGTTTCAATGGCACGTAATACCGGTAGCAGGTCTAGATTGCAATTTGCTGGTGACAACGGGCACGACCGTGCGACTATTCGTAGTATACAGAAATCAAATGATTCAGAAGCGGAGATTTTCAGGCGAACGGTTAATATTCAGGCGGAGTGTCGTCAAAGGCCTGAATCAATATGGACGCCTATTCGGGCTATTAGTACTGGGACTGCCAGGGGTTGTCAACCTGACACTTTTTTATTTAATTGTTTTTGTATATGAATACCACACAAGATTCCCAATTGCTCACGACTCACGAGCGTCTGGAGCATCGTCTGAGACTATGGCAACCATAATCGGGGTATGTTTTGAGGCTAAGGTTAATGGGGAAAAGAAGAGGAAGGTGGGAGAGTACCTGGTTATTTAGACTTGTTCACCAAACACGGGTAAAGCCACATTGAGCAACGTTTTAATTCTGAATTGTTATCTTATACCAGGGCGATTCTGAGAGTATCTTCCACTCTGGAACGTGCTGCAAGTATAATATTTATTATTTTAAATGAATACATTGTAAATTAACATAAATTCATTAAATAAAATTTACAGTGATTTGAACCCGCGACCTTCGTTTTGCTAGTCGAGAACCTTGGAGGCCTTATAATAAATAAGTACAATTGAACTACGGTAATAATTTCAATTGACAGTTTGTTCGGTTCAGCTTGTTTTATTATAAACTAGCTGAAGCGTCCAGCGTCTATTTGGAAGGTCGAGTGTGCAAAATTTAATCAATCTAGGAATGAAACTGTGGATTCCTTATATACATTCCGGAGACTACAGAGAGACTATCTGAAGTCCCCGGCGTTGTCTGGGCTTTTCGCAGAGTTTTTCAAAATCAAAAAAAGATGCAAATTTTTCTCTTATTTTTAAAATCAATTGTGCAAAGCAGCATTTTAAAATAAAATGAAAATTACTGCTTAGATCTCACACTGATGAGATCACAAAAATGAGTATGGCTGATTTATTGAAATTCTGTAAAAAACGTGATTGAAATCCATTTCCTGATAAAATATCAATCCATTCAGAATATATCGGAACACGTGTTTATGCAGGTGTCCTTTTCCTGATTTTTTTTTTTATTTTTTTTTTTTATGGTGAATACCTCACAAGAGTCCCAACTGCTCCCGTCTGGAGCCAGTGAGACTATGGCATCCCCAATTGGGGGATGTTGTGAGGCTGAAGGTAAGTGGGGAAGGGAAAGAGGAAGGTGGGGAAGTACCTGGCTATTCAGATCTAGTCACTAAACACGGCTAAAGCCATTTGGAGCAACGTTTCAATTCTGAATGGTGGTCTTACACCAGGGCGATACTGGTAGTATCTTCCACTCTGGAACGTGCCGCAAATATACTATATATTATTTTAATTAATTAATTGTGAAATAACACAAATTAATCAAATAAAATTTATTTGCGCACGCCGGGTTCGAACCCGCGACCTTCGGAATGGCAGTCCAATGCGTTACCAGCTGGACTATGCCGGCCGTCAGATGATAAATACAATGACGAAATGCCACAATCTTAAAATTTTAGGAACACGTGTTCCGCTGTCCACATAACACGTTTGCGTTTTACTGATACTTTGTTAGAAAATCCGTCGATTCGTTCGTTATCCACAAGAATACGAATAATTTGAGCAGATTTTGAATATTTTTGCTATTTGTTTTTGGGGTGTTATGCCGTGTTGCGCTAACTCCTTCTTTAGCCAACGTTTCGGACAGCATTGCAGTGTCCATCATCAGGGCAGATGTGTTATTTAAATAAACATAAACATAATAAATAAACATAATTATATAAAAATAAAGCAACACGGCATAACACCCCAAAAACAAATAACAAAAATACTTTTGGCCGTAAAAATCTTAAATCAGATTTTGAATAAATTATATACTATAATTATATAGGTAAGTTTTATATGTGCGTTTCTAAAAACCCGGCAACTCCCGAGGACTTCGTCCATGACCTTTTAAGGAACATCTAAATATTTTCAGGCTACCTGAAAAGCGCACTATTTTGATAAAATAAATCCAGTTAAAATGTTGCGAATACCTTCGAACTAGGAAGGCGAGAAGATATCCCCTTTCTTGTACGCCAAATGAGAGACTTGTTTGGGGCACAGTCGCGGAGGTGGCGTAACTAGCAACCTAATGCTATATTTGTATTGGAAAGGGAGCTTCACTTCCTCTAGCCGAGGTAAAAAAGGACCGGGGGAAATGAAAGCCTGCTCTACGCTCCGTTCGCAGTGATTTGTCGACGGGTCCGAGAGGTTTTCGATTCACGTTGCCGTAATAATTTCATTTGAAACATCGTAATGTAATTTGAAACCTTTTTTAATACAATGTTGGATAAAGTGCTTTTAGTGTTTGTATATGTCAAAGATGGACTCTGTGCTATAGTAAAAAAGCTACCACGTTTTTCTGTAATTTTAACCCTTGAGACGTTGGTGATTTGCACGGATCGAACCTTCTACAAGCTTCCATTTTTTCAAAGACAATAACAAGCACTATTTCGTTTTCTTTCTGACATAAAAGAAATAATTAATTTTTAGATGAGAGGAAGAGAGATATATGCATTTTAATAATGTGCGGTCGTTCTGGGACAAATATGGTCTTAGGAGAGTATAATGCGCGCACGGCATTTGGGACTGTTTGGGTCTTAGAAGGTCCCAAGGGTTAAGTACATATTTGCTATTATTTTTGTAATTTTTAACAATCTCATATACCTACCTACTTATTTTAACTTATGTTTGACGTCTATTGTTTTTTCTAAAAGTCCTATGGGCGGCAGATATATCTATATTAATAAAAATGTAAAAGTTCCTCACCGATTGCATTGAAATTTTGACACTGTGATATTATATTTTTTTTTAAAGCAACGCCATCTGTTGGACAGACATGCTTTTTGTGAAAAACCGCAACATTTCTTGTACGTAAAAGCAACACGCACTCTTGTTTCCCTATCTGCACAGACAGACTAAGCCACAGCATCGCTTTGCGGGGTACAGCTAGTAAATAATAAATATGTACATTAATATGTATTCATTCAAGTGACGGACACAGAAAAAAAACATTATCACTCAAACGCGTCGATAAAATTCCACTTCACTTTACATTTCTGTCAGATTATTTCGGGGGGACTAGAAATTTATATTTCTGATAAGCTGCAGAATTCTCCCATCCTTTATTAATTTGATATTCTATTAAAATATCTTCCTTTGAGTTTTACATCCGCCTTTGAAACAACTTTCCGAATAGGCATTTACGTATTTCGTAATCAAAGTCTCGCTTTATTAATCAAATTGTGTTTTGTTCAGCTTGCATTCTTTCTTTGTTCTCCACCGCATTAAGAAGCCTTATCAGGCGGTTGTTTACAAAACATAAAGGCGTTTATTGTAAGTACGCCGCAGAGGGGGAGGGAGGTTTGAGCAGGGGCGGGAGGTGGAAGCCTTATTTTCATTAAAATTTACCGCGAGCGACTGAATGTGAACCCTGTAACTCGGCGTTCTCAAGAATTCGCTCAAATTAACATGGCGACAGTATCAGAGATTGGTGAGTATTTTAAAATGAAGGAAGAGTTATATCGAATGTGTGAAATTTTAGATTCATATTTTTTTATAGATAGTGGCATATAGAGCAAGACACTCTCAATTAGGGCATTGGCCAGTATATCAGTTGATCTTTTTTATGCGAGATACATAATATTTACATTCGTCAAATTGTTCTCTTATAGGATCCTAGTGATACCATTACGAAAAAAAATACAGACATACTGAGCCTATGTCATAAAGTTGAAGTCAGTGGGGAAAGGAAGGAGATGGACAAGAGGAAGAATGGGAAGTACCTGGATACACTAAATACTGTTATTTCCATTTCAAGCAATGTTTCAATTCTGAATGGTGATTTTTACCCCAGCGGTAGAGAATCTACCACTGACAATAAAGTTTTAAAAACTTTATTGTTTATATGCATATTTAAAGTGTTCACTGACGAAATAATTTTTGAAAAATTGTATCAGTTGGAGTAATAATACATAGTGAAAAAATACATAAACAAACAACCGAATCCTTTATTAAAAAAAGTTGGCATTTAACAGGACATTAAATGTCAATCTAAGAAAAATGCGGTGTTTATTAATACACAGGAATTATATCTCCAAAAAGACTGCCATCTTTCAGCACAATTTATCAGTATCGCCCTGGTGAAAGACCGCCTTTGCTCGAAATGGCTTTAGCCTTGTAAGGTGAACAGATCTTAGTATCCAGGTACTTCCCACCTTCCTTATTCTCATATTCTACCACTACCTTTAGCCTCTTGAGATGCCATAGTCTAACTGGATCCCCAACCCTGTTTGGAGTACTTGGGACACCTGTGTGGTATTCAAGCTAAATATTTGATACGAAGGGTTCAGGTTTATTATGTTAGGTTACGTTAGTTTATTTTAGGTTAGGGTTTTATTAAGATTTATAATAACGTGAAAAATGGGTAAGGTTAGTGTCAGTTGGATTTGTTTATTTGTAATAGTTTAAGTTACCTACACCATTTTCTGCATCCTCCTGATTCTACAGTTAAATAATGTTCAGGATTTCAGTTGGGTAATGAGAGAAATGGAATGAAGTGAAGTGGGACTCCCAAATCCCGCATTCACTCCTGCAAAACTCAATTATACGCGATCTAAATTAGGGACAATCGGAACTTTTCAATTTGCACCCACCCAGAGCCCGGGAACTGTCACCTGCGGTTATTACACCACTGGCACTGGCTTCATTCGTTCTGTGTTTATTCTAGGTTTTAGGTATCTCCCTCCGTATGATGTAGAAAAAATTTAAATAAATAACTGGGTTTTTTCTTTTACTTTTTGTTATTGCAATTTTTTTTTATATTTACTGCTCACAACCGTCTGGGGCCAGTGGGACTATGCAACTTTATTAGTTATTTATCTAGAATCATTGTAAATGATTTCATTGGAGTGTTTTTACAACTTTTTAAACATTAATCGAAGATACCTCTAATTAATAACTTTGAAATAAACCTCTCGTAAATATTTCTGTTCTGGGTGATTTTACAAACAAGAGTTTAGTGTTTGATGCATTATTATTATTGTATGTTTTAACTAAAGAATGCGAGTGAGATACTTCAGGTACACAGAAAACAGGGACAAACAACTATTCCGGAGGTGTTACGTAAACTTTTTCAGTTTTATTCGGTTGCCACTCACTAGCAATCAACTGCACAAACAGTTTTGTAATATATCTTTATATGAGAATGCATGGTGAGTACCCGCGATTCATGCATCACATGGGTATGCTCTCTAAAATGGGCTAGGAAAGTCTCTAATCCAGAAGGAATAATAAACAACTTCATCGACAGCCCATATCTCCTGGAATGCTATACTTTATCGATATCACGAATTGCTCTATATTCCACCTGGCAGAACGGACGTTATGGCCCAGCATAGCACGACAAGAGGTTTAGTGCTACTAGGTCTCTGGACATTTTCAACATTGGCTTCGAAGGTTTTAAGAGTCATTTTAAGCAAGGACTATATTAATGTATTATTGTTAAATATTGAAAGTTAAGTATATTGTAATAGGATAGAACACACTGCTGAAGGAAAAGGGTGGGGGGTCACTTGTAGATAGACGATATCTCCGTCTAACAATGCCCACGTTGAAAAGGAACATAATTACGCATCGCCCACCTTAACTCTCCGGGCTAATTTGTTCAGTTTTGCAAAAAAACAGCTATTACCCATAGAGTCAATTTGTTCGCTTTTCGGAACAGCTCATATGGTCTCATTGAAATCGTCTCCCTCACTGTCATTATTAGAACTATGATATAAACTGTGTTAGAAAAAAAAGAGGCCACCATTTATATTCAAATCTAGAAATTAACAACCAAAGAATTAAAATCTACTCTTGTATGAAACCACAGGTGCCGACTGTAATTTGAGAAAAAAATATTAATTGTTTTTTATATGAATCGACAAAAGAGCGAGGAAGTAATAATTTCTATGGTATGGTCTTAAAAAATATTTGTTTTTTTGTTATCAGTTATTTTAGTTTAGCCCTTAGACACAAAACGTAAGGTGAGCCATTTTTTAAACTTTTGGTGTTTGATATCTGAAGCTTAATAATTAATTAAGTTTATTTCCATCAGTAACATTTAATATACTTATTTCATCACCTTTCAAATCCCGTTTTTATTTTTCGGATATGTTCAGATATATCCCATTTATTTGGAGCGGAAATACACGCAAATTCTCGGACTTTCAAGACAAGCATCTTCAAGAAATATAATAGTTAATATGCTAGAGGCCTGTGGAGTTAATAAAAAAAAACACTTACACTATGATAAAATGTTATTCTGGTAAGTCTACATACCTTTCTCCGTCAATCCGCTCTACAAGTAAATAGGTACATATTTCTGTACACGACTACGCATTTGAATGTATTTTTTGTAAATTAAAGATCGCTTTTTATTATTTGTGTATTTATTTAGTTATTTTTTATTAAATTTATTTTTTATTAATTAATTTATTTATTACTTTATTAACGCCCTTTGTAGGGGTTTTTATATATGAATAGTAAAAATGATATATTTATACAGTACACAACTAAACTGCTTTGGTAACAATCTTTAGTATTTGTTAAGTTAAGTTAAATTATAGATATTTTATTTATTGTTTTTGTGTTTAATTCGTAGAACTCCACTTAATTTTTTTTTTAATTTAATTAAAATCAAATATAATTATTAAGTTCTGCAAGTATGTTTTGGTTTTTGTTATTATTACAGCTGTTTCGGCTTTCAAGGCCATTTTAAAATTGTATCAAACTGTCAGTTTGAAATGGCTTTGGAAGCCGAAACAGCTGTAACAATAACAAAAACCAAAACATACTTGCAGAAATCAATAATTTTATTATTAAATTTGATTTTAATTAAATTTTTAAATAAATTATAGATGTCCACTTACTCGGTATAATTATTTCCCTCCAGAAGTTTTTCGGGCAAGGAGGAATACATATGGTAGTTAGTACCCGAATTTGTGCACTGAAATAAATCCTGATCTTGCAACAATCACAATGTGTTTCTATTTAATGTATTTCTACAGGTTGTAGAAACATGTGCATTACGCTCCATTACCAAACAATACATTAAATTAATCCTTTTATCTCGCTTATAAAATCATTAGCATTGTACCTTTTGTATAACAGTGACAAACTCCGTAATTTTTGCGTTTTTTCACAAAGGAACACGTGCGACTGAAAAATGGCAAAATCCCGGTAATTCATCAATGTCATGTTTTAAAAGGGATTTTTTCCGCCTTTTTCATGAACGAAATTTAACAAATCCAAATAAAAAGTACACGGAGTAAACTAACTGATATGAAATATTGTTAATTTATTAAAAAAAATATGTTCGAATAATATCGTTTTCTTGTTAAAAACTGTAACAAAGCTCATAGCAAATCATCAGTAAAATACGAATATGTTATGAAGAAGTCGGAACACGTGTTCTTCAAATAGTAATTTTCGCATCTTGTCCATTATATTTATTCGGAAAAGGGCACCTGCAACATGTATTCAGATATGTTCTGAATGACGAATATTTTATTAGGAAATGGTCATGCTGTCAGATTTCTAACACTATCTTGAGAAAAAAAGCCGTACTCATTTTTCTCCGTGAAGATAGTTTCTTTTATTATTTAAGTACTCAAATGTCCAAAATTAAAAATTTAAGTACCGACGTAAACTGAAAAAATTAGTATAGTTGATTTATTAAAATCTTTTTAAAAACGGGATAGCATGCCGTTTCCTAACAAACTTTTAGTACTTTCATAATATTTCAGAATACATGTTCATGGATCTGCGTTTGTTCTGATAGTACACAGGTTCTGACATCGCCGCAATACATTCGTGTTTTGATGATAGTTTATTAGGAAACCTGTCAATTCATTCGTTAAATGCCTGCAGTCCCGTTTTAAACCGAAATGCGAATAATTTTTAAGAGATTCTAAAGATAGACTTTGCTTTTCAGTCGATACAAAAAGAACGCTTGTCTATATCGAAACTTGCACAAAATTTGAAATATATTTTTTTTATGTTGCGTTTTAAACGGTGTTTTAAGTTTTCTCTACATTTTGTATTAACGTAAACATTTATATTTAGTGTGTAATAAAGCGGAAAATTTTATTCAAAAGAAAAGGTGCTACTAATTCAATTCTCATTAAGAATAACGTAATTATAAAAACATACGATCTTGATTTTTTATTTTATGTGAATACCGAAAACGAGTCCCAAACTTTCTGGAGCCAGTGAGACTATAGCATCCCCAATTGAAAAGCTAAGATTAGTGGGAAGGGGGAGGAGATGGCAAGAAGTATATTGCTCTTCAAATCTGGTCACCAAATACGGCTAGTACCACTTAAAGTGTATCTTCCACTCTGTAAGGAGATGGCAATAAATACATTGCTCTTCAAAACTGGTCACTAAATACTGGTAGTACCATTTAAAATGACGTTTCAATTCTCCTTGGTGATCTTTCACGAAGGAGATATATGGAGAGTCTCTTCCACTCTGGAAAGTGATACAAATGTGCTGTGGATATATTAATTGAAATTAATTAATTGTCAAACAACACAAGTTAATGAATAAAATAAAATTTACTTGTGCACGCTGGCATTTGAACCCGCAACCTCTGGATTAGTAATAAAGAGCCTTGTTCCACGAACAAGAAGGCTGCCCACGGTTTCAATTAGCCTGATTTCTCCATGTGACCAGCAAAACAGTTCTTACCACTGTCACTTCACTAGTTAAGTTTCCCCAATGGTCAACTTAATCAAGTTTACTATTAATCTACAATGTATAAGTTTAAACGTACCAGTGGGGCTATAAGGCCCAAGAGGGCCTGGAATCTTGCCCACGAGGGCTAGAGCTTGACCTTTAAAAGGCTTTTAAAGCCGTGAATCTACCCTTTTAAGTGTCACAGCTGACTGAGAAATGTGAAAGGGGAAGCTTGTGTTAATATATTATTCCTAAATTGTTTTTTTTTTTATCAAACTTAACCTAATACTTGACTAATAAATACCCAATAATCGAATTTGGGAGCCACTTCTGGGCTCGAGTCTCAGAATACTTGATGAACCACTTGGAGGAGGGTGGTTCGCCTGATTGACAATCCAATATTAACAGACCGATTGCCATCTCAAATGCACAGACACAATGTAGGCATGCTGAATCTGTTATACAGATATTTTAATGGAGCCTGCTCTAATGTACACCGGTGCACGTGCGTGAAACTCAACATACCCTAGCGGAAACTCGTTTACAATTAATGTTGACTTCATGAAAACTGACCGCTTTTTTGACTCGTTTTTGATCTGTTTTTACTCATTCAATAAACCTGGCCTCTTCAAGACCCGCATTAAAAAATCCCTTCCTACCAGAAAACATACAAACTGTAAACTAACTGGCTATTATTAAATGGTTGTCTATCCAATTAAATCTGTACTTAAGTATAACGATCCATTGGTGTTATGCTAACACTACAAATATTTTCCCAATCCAACCAAATGGTGTGTTTTATCCTATTCCAAGAATATCATATACTATACCAACAAAAACCCAGTCATCAAAAATGATATTAGACCTTGGTTGTCCGTATTACGAACTTTTTACCAGACATAATTCATTCCAACTAATTCAATGAATAAATACGTGGCAAGTGGAGACTACTTAACTGTCGAAGCAACGAAATAATTTATTAGCGCGACATTCTAATCGCCCTAAAGCATTGATGTGTTATATTTAGATCGGACATGAAGCGAAAAAATAGGTTAAACTTGCTTGCCTCCAACTGACCTCCAACTCTCCCTATGCTCTAATTAAAACTACGGAATCCAGTCTACGCGCACCGCTTATCGCGTATCGCTTAGCAGCGAAGGGGTTCCCAACCCCGTGCCCGAACGATTCGTATGTGCCCGCCACTATTCGACATTGAAATAATTTTTTCATAAACATTAATTAAAAATGTGAATTATTTTTATTTATTTGTTAGAGTTTTAATTTTTTAAGTGCCTAGGTTTATTAAATACGTTGGTATGTTTGTGATATTGTATGTATGAGTGGGTCCTTTGCTGACAGTACTTATCGCAACCTGTCTAGCGGCGAGCCAGACTGCCCTCTTCACGCTAGTCTGGAACGGAGAGTTCTATTTGCACATCACTCCTTGTACACGCAGAAAACCCGAAGTGAACGAACGCCACAAACTGAGCCGATAAACGCCGAAGGCGCCAAAACACATGGCACATGACTCTGCCAGCTCTATCTGTCAGTGAAAGCAATAAGCATAGCTCCGACAGCCCAACTGACAGCAGTCACGTGCTTGTACTTCAGGTTTTCAGCGTGTACAAGGAGTGATGTGCAAATAGAACTCTCCGTTCCAGGCTAGCGTGAAGAGGGCAGTCTGACTCGCCGCGACGCGTTTCGACGAGACATTGGTACGCAGTAACTCTATGTCCTAAATTGATTTTTGTTCTTTACTACTTGTCAGTTAAGTGCCAAATACAGAGAAACTAAAATAGGCCTTGTGGAATTTGATTTATTGTTATTAGTGGGCCCATCTAGAGACATTTATAACATTTTTAGCGATTGGAATAAACCGTTTAAACTTTTATCAGTCCATAGGTCTGGCGTATTGGTCGTGAAAATGTTATTTATGCCGAGAAATTATTTTCTTTTCTTCAGTATAATACTTTTGTCTCTTCAAAATAACCAGTAATAAATTGGTGACAGGGCGAAAAATATTCTCAGTTTGTTGTTTTATTGTTCGTAATTATTTGGACTCGTCCGAGACTGTTTCATTGTCTATCAGAATGTAGATGGGGTGTTTTTCTTTAGATTTTATGAAAAACGATGGTAAAATGAGTAAAGGATATTTTTTGTCAAGAAATTATGGAATTTCGTTTCTTTTCTGCCAAAGTAGACTGTCATCTTGTATCATAAAAAAATTTTCAACGATTTTATAAAGCTGTTTGTATCAAAGAAGCACTTTTACTTGTAATAATATTGGAGACTGGATGATATTTGGAACATAATAATATTATAAAATTTGAATAAAAAATGGATTGTCCCAAAATATCTCAATGTTATCATTGTTTTTTTTAGAAAAATCCTCAAATTTTCCTAATGCCGCTCGGTGTGTTTTTTTAATCGAACTATAATATTTCATGAAGTAATGCTGTTTATTATTCTCTAAATTGCTTTGAATGTTTCCCCTCGAAGAAAAAATATTAGAAATATGCATTCTGAGCAAAACAGCGTTGTCTACAATAAAATTTCCAATTAACTTTGTGGAGTCATGTTAAATGAAAATAACATGTCATTGAAGATAATACTAACAAGTCTAAACGATACGTGAAACAGAACAAGACAAGAAATCCTGGGTTCGATCCCCAATTGAGATCATCATCGTTTTATTTTCTGTGTCTTGTTCTGTTCCATGTTTCGTTTAGATTTGTTAAAAAAAATTAAAGAAACGATGTTTCGATAAAATTTGAATATTCATTTAGACTTTTAGAAAAGATCAATAAGTATCCCATATAAATAAAAATGTTTATCCGAGATACTATTCAGGTTACAAACCAATTCTTTAGAAATTTGCAAACATTCAAAAAGATAGCTGCAAAAAATTAGTTCACGATAATATTGTTAATTCTGAATTTGAAATATGAGATCAAAAAAAATGATGTATGATATGGTCCAATGGTCGAGTGGTTTAAGACGTTGCCCCGGTTCTTACCGGAGATTCTGAGTTCGATTCCCAGTTGAGACCGTTATCTTTTATATTTTACCGTATCTTGTTCTGTTTCATTTTTCGTTCAGATTTTTAAGTTTTATAAAATGTTCTCCAATAAAAATAACATACTTTGTTTATATCAATATTTATAGTGCAGTGAACTTAGTTGGTCTAGCGGTCCAATGAGTCAGTTTCCAACCCAAGCGTCGAGAGTTCAATCATCTTCTAGCTAAGTTCTCTATCATTTCATTTTATATACAAGTATGATTTTCCTTTTCAAAAGCCGGGAGTAGGAGAAAATCAAATATTAACCAACTATTCGTAACTAAGAAATGGTTGTCTTTCTAAAAACGATGAAAGACAATGTCTTTTAGTCTCTACGGAAGCACCCCTTATGAAATGATGAAAGTAAAACATATTTTTATTTTACTATAAAACTGTAGTATATGTCTATTAGCAGCTTGTCTTCAGGTTCTACCATTTTAATAAGCAGCAGCTTGTCTGCAGGTTTTACCATTTTAATAAACATCAGCTTGTTTGCAGGTTCCACCATTTTTCTTCAATTTAATAAACATAACACATAATCATTTTGTTGGTAAATTTATTTAAATTTAATTTCATTACCACGTCTATCTGCAATACAGCGCTCTCTTGTTCTGATTGTGGATACTTCCTTTATCATGTTCCCACCATTCCTCTTCTGGATTATTATTCGGGTATTTATTGTAGATATCTCAAATTCAAAAACATTTGGACGAGTTTATTCTTACGAACTTTTTTACATAAATCAGCTTAGTAAATTTTGATAGTAACTAATATTTACTATGCGCAAATTGGAACTGCGCTGGTACCGTGTGAATTCCCTAGATACCATAAAAACCCTTCCTGTACTCCGTGTAAAATACTGTAATCCCTTTGATAGATTCCGCTATTTTTACTGACAGGACACAGTCGTTTTTAGTCTTAATAACTCTGAAGAATTTGGCTCTCTAACAAACTGTCAGCTAAGTAGTTCAGTAACCAGCATAAATGAACCTACACCTAGATCGTCATCTTCGTGCTTTTAGTACTGAACATATTTCGTCCGACGGATTTTTTTGGAACTAAGAGAAAAAGAAAGAGAAGGGCATGAGAAGGGAATAGTTGTCACGACGTCACAAACCATGGACCAACGATAGAGGAAAGTAAAAAAAAAAAAACGGTACTACCATAGACAATATAAATACGGTCCCAATTTATTAGCCTAAAATATTATTTAAAAATGAAAAACTCGTAATTGCATGAATTATTTTATTACTCAAACACAGATAACACAAAAAAGGGACATACAAGCTTGTGTAAACACAAAACACATTTTAAATGAGATTAAAATGTTAACACACCAAAACAGAATATTAGAATATTATTTCATTTAGAGAAAAATAAAACAGTTGTATATAGAAGCGTATGAAGGTATACGCTTCTACGTCCATTTTGGCAGCAATGAGCCCGCTGCTGGGTTCAGGGAAGAAATCTGAAATAAATAAACATCACATTACTCAAACAAAACATAGAATATTATATCTGTAATTCAGTTGCTGGCTTTGAAGAAATAATAATTCTATTGAATGAATATCTTTATCATAATAACGACTCAAATCAACGTCTATTCTTTCATTCTATCTCTCTAATAATAAATAAAGTTAATGATAAGTTACATTAGAAACATTAAACAAACAGAGGGAGATTCGCACCTGCATTTTGGTTAACATCCCGGGTCCCTTGTGCACCAGGTAAATCCCGATATATTCCGATATCTGGAAGATTAAGGGTCGGCAAAGCATCTTTTTTCAACGAGCCACGTCGTTTTTAATTCTTTTGCAAAATGCGAACTACAAACATGTGCATAATTTGCCAAAATCGGGTAATAAATATAATCTATTCTGCCAATTCTCCACGCACATTCCCGAAACAGACTCTCGTTATTGTCGTGTCGCACTGAAACAACATCCTCACAGCTTTCGACACTACAGCGAAATTAGCGAGGCATTTTAACAAATCTACTTTCACTTTTCACAAATATTTACGTCGGCGAAGAACCATGAATATAACCATAAACATGTGGTGTTTTGACTTTTGACTTTTGTTACCACAGATATCCCATTTTATACAACTCAGTTCTTCTATGGCGTTCAAAGTGTTCCTATTGGATATTGGCATTTTAAATATTGCTATGACGTCACCAAACCGCCACCATTCTAGGACCAAAATTTAGGTCGGAGTCGACCCCCCCTGGTAACCAGTTACCTCACCCAAGTCTAGCGAATTTCGTATGACATTATTATACGTTTGACGATGAGTAATGGTGTACTTTTAAATAAATAGTTTCATATTAAATTATACGCTGTGAAATTTTACATTGGCAAACAAATGTATTGACAGTGCATTAAATAATTCTGCCTCAAAACAGGTTCGCCTAGTGAGGCAGGTTTTGTCCAACATAAATATACCTTTTATTTTTCTGTCGTTATTACTAAGGTTATACATTTTTTCTATTACTGTTCTTATAATTATAATGTTACCGTGACTTATATGTATGATTATAATTTTGGATGATGGGTGAAGGGAAGATGGGTTACTGAGACAACGTGCGTGATTTCACTGAACTGCGTCCAGTGGACAAACTTGTAATTTACTCCGTTTAGTATCGCACTTATTAAGTCCGTCGGTCAGACATGCTGTCACCGGCTGCCACAAACAAGTCGCTCTTGGCTCTTTTTTGTGAAAAAAATGCCTTCCTGTGCTTTTGAGATGTGCACAAATCATTCTCAAGAAAAATTAAACCCGATGGAGTTTCTTTCCATTCGCTTGTACTCAAAAATCACTTATTATTTCAATAAATACAATTATTCACAATGCTTTTTGCTATCCGAAAATTTTAAACGTCAAATAAAATTAAGAAAAACTCCACAGAAACAATCAAGTGAATGAAGGACAACCTAGTGACAGTACAAACGTCGTATTCTACTACTCTGCTCGCTCGTTTGTTCGTCGAGAAGTAGAAGAAAAGCGGTGAGCTGTCTGAGCATGAAGTCACGCGTTTTATCCGGCGGACATCGATACAAAAATGCTGATCGCTTGCTTGTGTCGTCATATCTTTCCGCGGATGTGCTCGCCGAATAACACATATGGAAACGATAGGCGATAATAATAATATAGCTGTTTTACTCGTACACATATTCTTTGAATAGATATCTCTTTCTAATGTGTTCCGTTCCATTTAGCTATGAATTATACTATTTGTAGCCGTTTATTTCATTCTCACATATTCTTTGAGGCTATTCATTTCTTATGTATTTCTTTAGTCGATTTCAATCTGAAAACAGAATGGTGCTATATTTTTTTTTCGATTTGTATGAACATACATAAATAAATATGACATAAATACAAAGACGCGTCTTTGTATTTATGTCACTGTTCATAATTCTGCTTTTGTTTGTTAATAAATTAATAAATCTCTCTTATAAATTATGTATCTTCGTGAACCAGGTTCTCTCATCCATCTGCTTAAAATTTTCCCCCGTACAGCTTCCCTAAAGATGCCAAACCCAACAAGCAAACGTTGAGTTACACAATTGTCCAAAATTCTTTAACAACACGATTGTCAGCTCGCAAAATCAATCATCAAATTATTTTTCCATATTGAATGAAAATCCGTATTTTTACCAGTAAAACCCTTTTAAAAATTTTCTTTCATGCAATATTTTTAAAACAGTTCTTTAAAAGAATGTGATGATAGTATTTCAGCAACTACTAAAACAGGGACCTCATAGTATACGTATTAAGTACTGAATCGTGCAAGGAAATTAAAACTTTTACAGGTAACCTTGTTCACAAAACTTTCCCGTGACCCACAGACAGTCCTAGCGGTTTAAAACTTAAATTATAGAACAGGTGTTCCTGTGGTTTAACTCGCACAAGTTTCGACTGGTCGGTCGAACGAAAATGTCAATGTTTTGTTTTTTTTAAAAGTAAATATAAATTAGTTCGGAAAGCAATATCTTTTTTCAATTTTATAAATGTTATAGCTTAGAATATCTTACCCATTCGATGACTTTTACAATTTAAAGAAAATTTAAAGGATCGATATTACGAGTACATCACAATATGGAATGATGAACTGGTACAATTTTTTTTGTTTCTAAAAGTTTTTTTTTACAGTTTAAGTTGTTATGTGGTCCAATTCAAAACGGATAAGTTTTCAATCATATAGTTTTGATTTTATTCAGGGTCTAGAACATTTTTATGCATATTTTTTCGCTTGTGTGTATTATATTTCTTTATGCATTAATAGCGCCCTTGAGATGATTTTGCACAACAACGGCGCTATACAAGTCATCCAATTATTATTATTATTATTTGGAATTTGTAACACTTTAAATTTTGGAGGCGGGTATGGGAACAATTTATTGGATAACCAACACCTCAGCCATAGGTCACCCCAGGTCTTTCGCTACGTTTGGCGATTTAGCAGGGGTAACTGGGCTCATCGGGTGAGATGTGTTCAGGATGCGCCTATCCACCAGTTGCAAGCTTGCCAGATCGGGAGAGACTGGTTTGGGGACCAACTGATCTCTCGACCCATCGCCTTTCAACGCAGTTATAGTAAAATATTCATATGTCCGTCTCTCCTGGATATAGGTACTCATCCCTATATTGCTACCGACCCGTCATACCTTTTCCTTCCTAAAACTTTATATCCATCTTGTTCCAAAGATATCATGCAAACATATTTCTTATGGCCTCCTTTGTGAAACGTTAAAAAATCTTTTTTTTAGAAACACGAGATATGTGAAAAATGTGATTTCAATATTCAAATAACGCTTCTTCGATTTTATCTGCCGGATTATTCAACAATTTTGTATGGTAGAGTTTATATTTGTTCTGGCGACAATTGAAAAATATTTTCAATGAATATGTACACTTTCACAGATTAATTTACCAAACAATGCAAATAGATACATTTTTCGACTATACGGGTGGAATTTTTATTCAATCAATTGTGTTCTGAAATTGTTTACAAATTCATTGATTCAAACCAATATGAATTAATTTTATTCACTTGAATCATTTTTTAACCATGTCGATTACCAATAATTCATTCGATATTTTGACAATAACATGACAAATTTTAGGTAGAATAGAATAGAATAGACGTAGATTTAATATATATAAGTTCAAAAAAATAATAATCAAATATAATATGTATAGTGATAAATATTTTCACTATCTACTTTTTTTAACAAATAGAGATAAGGAAATCTTCACTGGGATCTCCCGTGCTGAGGATTTCATTTAGATATTACTTGACATAGTGTTTTTTTCTGAAATAATTATAAATATATTACATGACGTTTTTTGGTGCAGTTTACTTGTTTCGGTTTCAGTCTGTATTTGGTGCAGTTTAGTGGTTTCGGTTTTAGTCTGTATTTGGTGCAGTTTAGTGGTTTCGGTTTCAGTCTGTATTTGGTGCAGTTTAGTGGTTTCGGTTTCAGTCTGTATTTGGTGCAGTTTAGTGGTTTCGGTTTTAGTCTGTATTTGGTGCAGTTTAGTGGTTTCGGTTTCAGTCTGTATTTGGTGCAGTTTAGTGGTTTCGGTTTTAGTCTGTATTTGGTGCAGCTTACTTGTTTCGGTTTTAGTCTGTATTTGGTGCAGTTTAGTGGTTTTGGTTTCAGTCTGTATTTGGTGCAGTTTAGTGGTTTCGGTTTCAGTCTGTATTTGGTGCAGTTTATTGGTTTTGGTTTCATTCTGTATTTGGTGCAATTTACTGGTTTCGGTTTTGGTCTGTATTTGGTTTCAGTATATTTTCAATTTTCGATCTGCCTTTTATATATATCCAGTTTTTTATTTGAAATTTAAATGTTATAATATTGTTGTGAGTTTTGAATGAGAGTGGGATTTTGTTGTTGTTTAGTAATATAGTGTTGCAAGCTTATTGCCCAAATGTTGTTTTTGTATTTGCTTTTTGGAAACGTTTTTGACCATGGGATCTACTGATACAAATATACATGTGTTAGTTGTTAGGTATGATTTGAGATTTTCACGACCAAAATCACTACGGTGTTAGTTGTTATTTCTTGTGTTTTGTATTGATGAATATAAAGGTCTTCATACGTTCGAAAAATAATAATAGAAGTTCTGATATTTTGACTTGCCACCCATTACAGGGGCCCAGTAATAAGATACAAACGTTTTGATATGGGTTTTGTTCTGAGAATTATTTTAGGCAATGTCATGAGAAGGGAAACGCCAGCTGCCGCCGCAAATACAATAGATAATTATTGTTATTTCGATAGCGAGTAATATATTATTTTGTATAATATTTTATTCTGACGGCAAAAAAAGACCGATAATAAAATAATAAGGAACCGTTGTAGGTTTTGGGGGAATATTTTATCTTGATAAAGATGTTTCCATTACAAAAACAGCCCTTTTCTCTCCAATGTTTACGCTGCACTCACGTTACATGCGTTCGGCCAACACTGTCGTATATTCTCGTGTACATTGTGTTTTGTCACTTATCGCGTGCAAGAAGAGTTTGGGAGGCGGGTATGTGTACCGCCGATCCGGGAACCACTTATTGGGAAGCCAACCCCTCCGCCATAGGTCGCTCCAAGTGGTTCACCAAGTTTGGTGACTTGGCCAGGGGTATCCGGGTTAATGTGGGGAGGTTTGTCCAAATCTATACAATTTTTTTTCGGTGTTCGAAATGTACAAAGTAAATTTCTTAGAGTCCAGAACAGTGTATACTGATGACTTTTGTCACGGTAACAATCTCGCTACTTTTATTTAATAATAAACTAATGTTTATAAGACATGGTTTTTAAGCATAGCACAAAGAATAACAAATTATTATAAGCATTAATTACTCACCTGAAATATCCATACAAATTGAAAATATCTCACGAGTAAAAATAAAACCTTGTCTTATTACATTAAGGCGATGCACTACGTCGTGTAATATTTTAAATTGAGCCGCTATCAAAAACAACCCTTACATAGATGGAGATAAGGTTTACATTCCCGCTTAAAAAGAGAAACACAAGAAAAACAGAGAAAAAAACATGGCCAAAAAGAGCCTTTTATTTTATTTGATGGATGTTCAGGCAAAAATATTTAAATTTTTTCCGATCATTTTATAAATAACTTAATTTTCCACATTATACAATAAAATCAAAACAGAAAATGGGTTCGTTATTAGGAGATTTTGAACTTTCGAGCAGTTTTCATAGGCCTTTACATTATTTTTTTCTGGGCTTATAAAAAGACTTATATAAAAAATACTAGATTATTTCAAAGGTCAAGATGTATTCTACTCGCAGTATTTAATTAAAGCATCTGAAACATTTCCAGGCGACCAAATTTTCAAACCAAAAACAGATGATTTTGCATTACTACGTATGTCATCGCATTTAAATAATATTTGACAAGTCAAAATATTTCACCAACAAATGTAGAAATAATATATCTCGACGCCATCTAGTGGAAAATTCAGCACTAACAAAGCCTTTCCTACAAAAATAAATTTGGGTTTTTACGGGTGAAAAAAAAAACAATAAGCAGTAATTGTTGATTGAAGTATTAATTGAAGATTGAATTATTTGGCAGGTTGGGAAGAAGCTGGCGACGTAGCTCAGATGCGGGTTCAATTCCCGTCGGCGGCATTTATTTTTACTCGGGAGATATTTTCAATTCATATGGATATTTCAGGCGTGTAATCAATACTTTTAATAATTTAGTCTCGCTACTGTTTCAAAATCCATAGCAGTAGCAAAGACATGACATTAAAATGACTTCGCGTCAGCGAAACAACGTTAAAACTGTTGCCATAACAAAAATCACCCTTGCGCGTCTGTACTGTATCGTTCATCTTTACTGAATACTGCAATATAAGGGGCCAACCATCGAAATATATCCCGCTGATGAAAGGATAACTTTGTGGTACTAAAGCTCGGAACCTCGATTAATTTATTTTCCTCGGTATGGAGAATTCCTGCTTTGTACTCCTAGTTAAGATACTAATATATTTAAGTATTTTCTATCTGCTCTAATTCTGTGAATTAATCAGTCAGCTACCTGTTTAATTTAGAGGTGAGCTGCTTGGGAAAATCTAAAATAGATAGTTGAATTTGAGTAAAATACTATTCAAATAAGTACTGTTTAATCATTCTGAGATTTAGATTGGTTCAGATAGAGAGTAGATAATACACAAAAGTTAATTAAAACAATTTTTAGCCCTTTCGTCAAATCGTTATTTAAAAATCTTAAACAGTCAAGGAGTGATTTTTTTAAAGACCATAATGCTAACGTTAATATGGAGATGAAAAGGTTAAATTAATCTACTGGCCAAAAAAATATTTTCAGACAGAACACAATTTTATGGACGTGAACGCCGTACGCCAGATGGTACAAACCAATAATTTAGTTTCTCACTTTATTTTGTTTTGAGGTTTTCGTGAGGCGAATACGTCAAAGCAGGAGATAAACCTATGAAATATGAATTGAATTTGTAGGAATTCAACGTTTGTCTAAGAAATTTGTCACAGAAAATGTTAAATAATGTCCATGACTGGATAAAGTTTGCAAAAGCAAGTAGTTCGGATTCATGCATGTGTTTCTGTTATTTCAAATTTTCACGTAACCAGACGCCTTAGATTTTCAAATTAAACCTGCCCTTTTTAATCGTTTTCATTGCACTTATATCGACCGTTTTTTCTTGTTGGATAGCCCACTTTGCCATACAGTCATTAGTGGTTTTAACATATATGCCCGACAGGAATCTCATTAAGACCGTTAGAGACTTAAACGCCCCGTGATTGGTCGGCGACTCGTCAAAAGAATTCTTTTTTCTTTTTTCGAAATTTAAAGTGTCTAAAAATATTTATATTGGGATTTGTTGATTTCATACCGACCCGAGTGGGATTGACCTTACTGTTAAGCCCCTGCATTAATCTTTTTAACTCTCTTAGTTTGTACGTTCCTTTTGAAGATACGAGAATATCGATACATTTGCAATGCAGAAACGGTAATTATATAAAATTCCAAAGACAAAAAAAAATCACAAAGTAACCTACAAAACTTATTAAAAACGTCTTTTGTTCTGTTATTTAATATGTTATAGGTATGAAAAAATTCACAATGCAGATTATAAACGCAACTGAAGCATTTGAGAGATTTTTTGCTCTATTTCGAACGAGTCGTGTTTTATTAAATATTTTCAATATTTTTGCTTAATTATTATCGTTTTTTTTTAATATTAGCGCGCTTCCTCTATTATTTCAATCAATCGAAAAAACGAAGGTACGTATGACGTCACGCGTATCCCGCCAGATTTCTATCGTTTTGGTAAGCTTTGAAAAATGCAAACTTAAACATTATTTTAACCATGAAATCGACATTTGTTAAAAAAAATAAAAAAAATACTAGATGGTGTAGTAATGATATTCCTCATTTTACTTTATATTTGCCAAATCACATTTCCAAAATGAATTAAAAAGTGTAGACATTCTACTTTCATCTGCCTCCTTACAGAGCGTCATCACTTTCTCCGTCGATCTTCTTCTAATTCCCTTTTTAAGTTAAATCGTGTCCTCTAGGATTACCGATAGCGATTGAGATCCGATGTGAAGTGCTCCTCATTCTTCCCATGTTCCTCCTTTCTACTTTGAAACATAAAAAGCTTTTAAAAAACCTGATAAAACCTTTGATAGCAGCGAAAGCTCTTCCGAATTTGAGAAAATACGATGCGATGAATTTCGCGTATATTTTCTTACAAAGGAAAGTACAAATTAACAGAGTTTTTTCTGCCTCCACTGCATTGGGGATTACGCTTTAAGAGCTTATCGAGAGAATAAAATATTTTTACGACGAAACTTATTACAAGTGCTTCACAAAGGACTGAAGGTTTTACGAATTGTTGGAATTTTTGTGTAATTTATAGATATATTTATATGAACCACGTAATATTTGAATTTGTTCCACAAAGAAAAATATCATTTAGTTACGCTCAAATAATATTGTTTGTTCTGACTTCTGCATAATATTTTCGATCGTATTTATTAAAAATGCAATTTGAATAATTATTTTGATTGAAATAAAACTAAAATCTTTGTATACACCAACACCAAGGATCGACATGTTTCAAAACCATCGTTACTTCGTTGTAAGTTGTAAAATATCATTATCAATTAGGTAAATTAAAAAATAATTCAATTTATGTACAGTTTCGACATCCACTGTGTACCACTGTTCCTCAGTTTGGTCCGAGGGTCGTAAATCGTGCTTTTTTTTAAAATGCAAAAATTTAGGTAGATTTTTTATAACATTTGATATAAGATAAACAAACAAAAATTACATCATTCTATTACTGCGTTGTTTCTACTGAGTTTTGTCAGCTGTGAAAGTGAAATAACATTAAAGTGATTTATTTTATACCTTCTTTAGCCAACGTTTTGGACAGCATTACAGTGTTCATCATCTGGCCTAATGATGGACACTGCCTTTCAAAACGTTGGCTAAATAAGGAGGTGCGCATAAGGCATAATAAATCACTTTAATACTTTTCGCCGTGAAAATCTCAAAACATATCTGAAATAACATGTGAAATGAAGTAGAAAATTGGATATCATCAACCCTTCAGGCCTCTGGCATATTAACCGTTACATTTCTTAAAGATGCTGTCAGGAAGTTGGAGAATTTTTTCCCAATAAAATCCAAATAAATTAGATATTTCTTAACGTATCCAAAAACTAATAACTGTTTAGAAAGGTGATGAAGTAAACCTTCAAATTTTATATTTCGTAATTTTATTTTATTTTTTATATTAAAAAAAACAAACAAATTAGCCTGAGGAGTTAAATAGGTAACAAAAATATGATTAAATGATAACGGATAGGAAAAAAAACTAGATATTCATAATAATAATAATTTAATCCAAACTCATCTTTTTATCAAAATTGGAAACTTGCACATTGAAACTTTGATTTTCAAAAAAACATTCAAGTGATGTTTCCATTTCAAATATTGGTCTCTCAAGAGAATTCTTTAACATTTTAGAAAAGTGAAAACATGTTAATGTTTTTGCTTGACATATTGCGGACATCTGCCGTAGCGAGATTGAAACTGGTCCACGGTTCAAAGAAAAAAATGTACTATAGTTTTATTTTATTTTATAATTAACTCCCCTCACTCATACCCCTCTCACTTCTTCATCGATTATTCTTCTTCAGGTTTGGGTTTGCCCCTCTTTCTCTTTATCTTTATAACAAATTGGTGTACATTATGAAAACTAAAAAATATGCTTTAGTTAAATTGAAGGTTTTCCTATCGCTTCGCTTGAGTAGAATACAAATAAAAAATAAATCACTCAGTAAAAAATATAAACGAAAACTACTACAAATTTTTTTTTTCAATAGAAATGTATGAATGCATAACGGAAACAACTTTTAAAAATACAGTTTTATAGCTAAGATTATCTGTGACAGTTTCACTTGATTAACTTTTTTGCTTTCTTATAAAATTATTTACAAAATAAGTAAATACCAGTTTTTCGCGTGAAATCGAACGTTTCTAGACTCCGTTTGTCAAGCGATTTTAATGCCTATTACCTCCAATATAAGGTATACCAAGAATATGCACATTTTTGGCTTGTAGCTGCCTCTTAAATATGAATTAATGTTAAGTTCTTTGTTTGTGTTACGCCACCCGCTATTAATGGACCAAGAGTTTTAAATCTCACTCTGCCAAGAGGTCTTTGAAGTAATTTGATTTATTTTTGAACCATAGAGTTATAAAATTAGAGGCGCTATAGATACATCTCGTTAAAACATGTTCTACTATTAGAACGCGATAAGCGGAGCGCGTAGACCGGATTCGAAAATTTTAGGTAGAGCGTTAGAAGCGTTGGAGGTCAGTTGGACGTAAAAAAAAACTTATTTTTTCACTTCATGTCACATCTAAATAAAATATGTCAATGGTTCAAACAGGCAAATTAACACGATCAAAATAATGTTTTTAGTGATTATCTCTTTCTTCGTGAAACAAAATATATCTTCATTTACCATGCATTTAAAATAATATTCGAATAATCTCTGTAATTTTGCAAAATATCGCAAAACCAACATGTTGGTTTTGCGGACTTGACACGAAAAGCCTTTTATGGAAGGAAAACGTAACCAAAACACATTCAGAACAGGAAAAAAAACCTGGAAAAAACGTTGAGTTTATAAAAATATGGCGCGAACAGTCCTCAGAGTAATTACCTCCCACACAACACAAATTTACCTCCCAGACTCTCAGGAGCGAATCTGTTTATGCGTGTACTGTATACTACCTACATGCATTAGGCCTTATCCTTACCTTAACCAGACACGGATGAACCAGGACTAAATATATACCTTAAAATAATAAAGATAATGTATTTAACAATTATTTTTATAAGCAATAATTGTTCGCCTGAAACACTCATCTACATTGAAAAAATATCCTGATAAAAAATACATGACGCCAACGGGACTCAAACCCGTGTCCATTCGATTTCCGGTCGAAAGCTCTGACCACTGAGCTATGGGGGCCCCCAAGCTCATAGCATAAGCATAGCTCAGTGGTCAGAGCTTTCGACCGGAAATCGAATGGACACGGGTTCGAGTCCCGTTGGCGTCATGTATTTTTTATCAGGATATTTTTTCAATGTAGATGAGTGTTTCAGGCGAACAATTATTGCTTATAAAAATAATTGTTATCCTTTGTGCTATGCATAAATAAAATCTTGTCTTAAAAACATTAATTTATCAAAAAAAATAATAAATAATGTATTTATTTTTATATATTTTTTTAATTACCTTAATGAGTAAAACCTCATACTGTAATCAACTTTTGACAACAATATTAGCGATTTTTAAACGAAAATTTGAAACATTAAATAAACGGTCATATCTAGGACTTGAACTCAGGACCTTCGCCTTGCCGGGGCGCTGATCCAACAACTGAGCTAATGGGAGCATATTTCTTTCTGTCATATTTATTTAAAGGTCAGGTGGCAAGCACGGACACACACGCAAAACATACAAAACCATGTATGATCGAATGAGAAATGTTGAGATTTGCAAAGAATGCAAGGCTGATGTGAGCCTTATGAGTAAGATGAAGAAAGGAACGCTTTGATGCTTAGGCATATAGATCGAACCAACGAAGAAAGGCGTGTAAGAAGTGACGCCCCTGTCTGAACAGTATAAAAACGGGGAACTATGTCGTAACCTGGTTGGGCAGCTTGTGAGGTGGGTATGATGCAAATTTGAATAGTAGAAGAAGTCGAGACGAAGAAGACACGGCACGTTTATTTAGAGTAAGAATAGCAGAAAATAATGTATGAATGTGAATCAGGCAAGGAGTGTGTGCCAAGACCTATTTGTTTTGCGGGCCTCTGCCTATCCCTACGGGAAAACGGCAAGTTGGTAAATTAGTGCGATATCCTTAATATTAGTGTATGAGCTCACTCATTGATGGCACTAGATTAGTCTATTAGGATACCCATAGATGGCGTTAGCTGTTAATAAATAACGTGGGAACCACAAGATCGGGGTTTGTATTATTCAAACTGTCTGCTAATGAAGCTTAAAGGTCTGCAGTCGTTCATATTAATTAAATTTAGCTTCGTTTTATTTAAAATAACATAGAGTATGGACCTGTCAGATGAAGCAGGTAACCAATCAGTTTCAATGAAGATATCAGAGCTCATTGTCAACCAATCACATCAAAAGTCCAAGTTTTTTTGGTGAAAACAGTAAGTTGAAATCCATGCCATGTATCTGAAACCAGTACGCCCTACCAATAAAAGGGGAAAAATGTTAATTTTTTTAATTTAAATAAAAAATATCAATGACTTTTCCTCCCTGTCTGTTTCCGTCCTAATCCCGACTCTGTTCTAAGCTTGTACTTGTATCCTACAGTTATAGTTATAATGTTGAATCTCACGTATGTAAGACACGACAATGCCCGGGCCAGAACAATACACCGCTGAGTACGGTCTGAGAACTCAGTGTACTCAGGCAATAAAGCAGCGAGATAATATTATCATCTGCCTGTTCTGTTATGAATTTATCTACCTCCGTTTGAAAACACTTGTAAAATCCCGACAAAGGTATGCGTGTAATGTCTTCTAATACAATATTTTATGTAATATTACTACAACTATTCACCATCTGATATTATTTTATAGCACTGTTTTTATTAAAATACTTTTTTAGATTCATTTTCATAATAAAGCTTGATCATAATAAAGCTTGAGATCAATTTCATTGGGTCAAAGTGTATTTATGTAACAGAACACAACTAGTGCTAACTAAAAGATACAAACCATCTCTCATGTTTGTAAACTCCGGTGTACCACGGGGGTCAAATCTTGGCCCTCTGCTTTTTCTAATATTTATGAATGACCTTGGTTCAAAATTTAACAGTGAATATGTTTTTTTCCCCGATGAAATTAATTGTTTTATCAACATTTAGTCTGTTTCCGATCATCAACTGCTTCAAAATAACCTAGACAATTACAATGTTATATCGCGCAAATTTAAAATGAAAAACTCGTTTTATCTAATCCCCCTTTTTGATTCAAACTAATTGGCACTCCAATCAACATAAAAGTATTTTTTCAATCCTCTTATCAAGTACATCTGGATTCAATAGTAATGATCAGCATAAAAGCAATGCAATATTCCTGGAAAGGATTATTTGCACTACTTACAAAAATTGATAGACGATATAAAATAAGTATTACGATGAATAATAACGGTTTATTTCTAGACTGGTAAGAGTTGGGTCATTAGATAATTGCATTATTTTACCATTGAAAGTGAGAGTAAGACTAGAATAAAAAACTGTTATTACGATAGGACATATACGAGATATGCGAATTAATGAATGCGGGTATCAGAGATCCCACCTAATTCCTTATTTTTATGTTATGTTCAAGCGGCTGAAGCCAGTGATACTATGAACCAGTGAGCCAGTGAGGCATGTCCAATTAAGGTTTGTTATGAGGATGAAGGTATTGGGGAATGGAAGGAGACGGGGAAGATAAAGGTGGATAAGTGCCTGGCTAATCAAATCTGGTAAGCAAGCATGGAGAAGCTATTTGAAGCAACGTTTAAATTCTGGATGGTGGTCTTAAATATATCATATATTATTTTAAATGAATAAATTGCGCAAAAATATAGAATTTGAACTCGCGGATTGCTAATCGGAAGCCTTACTCTTCGACTACGGCGGCCGTCTGAATTTTTAACTTCCGACAGTACTGGAAAAAAAGATTTGACAGAATTGAAACTATCCTCAGGCGAGTTGTCGGGGAGATGATGAAATTACACCGGACGATATTAATGATGGTTGAATTACACCGGACGACATTAATGATGGTTGAATTACACCGGACGACATTAATGATGGTTGAATTACACCGGACGATATTAATGATGGTTGAATTACACCGGACGACATTAATGATGATTAAATTACACCGGACGATATTAATGATGGTTGAATTACACCGGACGACATTAATAATAGTTAAATTACACCGGACGACATTGACGACGTCGAAAGCAAAAACAAACACGCAAAAATGATTTTAAAAAAACCGACACATTTTGAACTTTTTACTCTTGGCGTGCCGGAAGAGTCTATCGGCAACGAAGAATTAGTGCCCCGTCGCTGTCGCCGATAGGCACATTCAAATCACACATTCTTTGCATGGAATTTTGCTTCGTAAAAATGTTCGTAGGTTACTAAAATTAATTTCATTCAATTAGCAACAAAATGAAAACTGAGATAAAAATCTTGCTTTGCTTTTCGTGAAGATCAGCCACTTTAATACAATAACAGAGTTACTAGATTTTCATTCTTCAAAGCGCCATTCTTGTTGTTTTTTGTGTGTTTTCTTTATTTTTTATTGTGAAAAACAACTTATTTAGCTTTATGGAAACTACAAGAATATTTTTCTATTTCTTTGTATTGCTTTCGTAAGAGAGAATAAAATATTTCTCTCAATTTAAGTATCTCTTCTGTGAAAACTACTTATGGTATGTTATATACTATATTCATAAAGGTTTAAACATTTTCGGTATTATTGGCGTTCTTACGGCGCGAAAATTTAATGTAAGCACATGACGGTGGTATTACGCGAAAGCTCGGTGTTGCAAGGTACAATCAATCTGTTAATAATAGTTTATTTATTATTACTGGCTCTTATGTTCTCGCTTAGGTGAGGACAATCCAGTTATAAAAACTCTAGATATTCGAGAAGTGTGTAATTTAACATTTAACATAAACAGTAAGAAAATGATTTTCTATTCATAAGAATTCGAAAATAATCTTCGATTGCAAAATTGACCTTACTTTTGGCGAACGCCCACAAAACACATCTAACCGTTTATCAATTTGGTTTCTCAATAATTTATTGAATAAACAACACCTTTAACATTGATAACCCCTCGTGGTTTGCTACGTTTGATGACTTAACAAGTTTTTCTCTCCAGCGAGACTCTCTCGACCAATCGCATTGCAGTGGGAGGGATGTATTCATACGTCCGCCATTCTTGGACAAACTGATCCCCAGGCTCCCTCCCATCCCTCATTCCCAGAACTTCCTCTCCTGCCTTTTTGAAAAAAAAAAACCACGCACACAGCATCCCCTAAGATGATAAAGGGCCCTGAGGGAAATTTTTTTCTTCAGGGCTTCTTGTATGGAGTTAAAATAAAAAAATCTTTTCATTGGTAATATGGAATAATATGTGGAATTTCATCACCTTCTTCACAACTGCATTATTTTATTGTTGACATCATTCTACTCATCGTACGACCTCTTCGTACAGGTGAACTAATATTAAGCATGAATATGCCACATAATGTGACACGGGAAATACACGAAGCTGAAGTTGGGACTTTCTCATAAGTTTGCCATTGTATGAAGACTTTATGGCTTCATTTATTCTCTTCAATCTTTGTACTTGAAAAGGGGCCTAAACGTAGATTCTGTATTCAAAGAGAAGTTAACATATTTAAATTATTCTGTCAAATTTTTTCGTCTTTCTCGCTTCACTCGTAACATTTATGTGGTATCTTTTTCACCAGTGCGATGGATTTATACAAAATAACCGCAACTAAACAGCCGCTCCAAAATTGTGAACTAAAAAAATTGTAATGTCGTCAACTACCGCCAAAACAGCTTATTGTAAAAGTTTGTTGTTTATGCAGCCTGATAAAGTTTTAGCTAGGTATTCCAATGTTGATGAAATTGATTGACGTAGCGTTAAAAAATTGTATCTCCAATTTTGGTTAAAAATGTATTAAGTACTGAATCTACCAAACATAGCTGATTTTGCATGTGTTAAAATATTGCATCTCCTAAACCTGCCGTCCCAAAGATATATTTACATATATTGTAAATCCTCCAAGCAAAGTGTTTATGAGCACAGAAATGTATCTCCTTAACAATTATATTATCTCTAAATCTAGTTTCCAGGTTTGCCAATCTCCTTACTCAGTTTTCTCAGTGTTATCTTTTATGAAGATACAATATTTAAATTGTATGCCGTTGAAATGCACTTTTAAACTAAACAGTGCTGAATCCTGCATATCCCTTTGGTATGTATTTTATCACAGAGGATCTTTTAAAGAATGAAGAGAAAGATGCGTTTCTGATGTTGTCGGAGAGAAAAACTAAAAAAACAGCTTCTACTTTACAATTATTTTCCCCTTTGTCTTTCTCCAGGCTCGCAAAATACGTCAAATTGGGGATGCCTTAGTAACACTTAGTGCGGTTATGAATAAATTAATAGTAAGTTATGAAAATTTAATAACATTGTTAAAATCATGATTATGTTTTGTCAAGGCTATTTTGTCCAATACCGTTTTTCATAAAGCTGTTTTGGGTACAGCAACTTTCAAACGCCGGTTGTCACATCAACCTCTGCGACCAAAGTAGCTCCCTACGCATGTTTCTAACTTTTCGTATAATATTATATCTAAATTATATTTCTCTGAAGCCAGCAGATCAGAAGTTGAAACTTTCGCTCGAATCCGCGTTTTGAAATTCAAATTGATATCAGTTTGTTGCGAATTTGTTCTTCTCTGTGTAAAAATAAAACACCGGGAGTTTTTATATGACCTTTTAAAGGGAGGTTTTATGATTTACATAAAACTGTATTATTCTAACGGGAATGCTTTGAATTGGTTGCATGTTTAGCGTTTTACATACAAAGAATCCTAGTTTAATAATTATTATTTATATTATATCTTATGAAATCCTATCAATGGACATTGGACAATTCCAAAGTGAAAAACATCGTCGAAATTGTCCGTTTTGACAATTCAAGTGCTAAATAATGTTAAAGTTGTCCGTTTCGACAGCTAAAAAGTGTGAAATAACATCTAAGTTGTCGGTTTGGACAATTCAAAAGAGCGATATATCGTCAAAGTTGTATGTTTGGACAGTTAAAAAGTGTGAAATAACATCAAAGTTGTCGGTTTGGACAATTCAAAAAAGCGATATATCGTCAAAGTTGGATGTTTGGACAATTCAAAAGTGCGAAACAACGTTAAAGGTCCGTATGAACAGTTAAAAAGTGTGAAATAAAATCTACATAAGTTGTCTAGTCTAGTTGTTTGGACAATTCAAAAGAGCGATATATCGTCAAAGTTGTTATTATTTTGTAAACAAAAAATATTAAAGTTAGATACATAGTCGTATTGTAAGTATAGAAAACGTGATTTTTTATGTGAATACCGAGAATCCTAAATACTGGTACTTATAAATCCTAAAATTTGTATTTTATGGGGCTGAATGGAGTATAGAAGTGAAAGAAATGGGGTGGAGGAAGGTCGGGAAGTATTTGGCTATAAAAAAGTATTTTCATTAATTTCTGTTTTCATTCGCAAACACAGTTGACACAGAACCGGTACAGAACTCATCACCATTCTTTAGTTTGTCTTGGTCTCTCACTTGACATTACACATTACGTGTACTATCACTTTGACAATTTGACGTATTATAAATTTAAACTAACATAATAATACCTTCATGTTGTGGTCGTAAGGTGTAACTTCTACATAAAATTTCGTTATATTGGCTTTCGTAAAACGTATCACTGTCGAACAATAGCCATTTGAGTCGGCAAACTTCTCAGCCGCTAGTTTGGCTTTCGTTGGAGAAGCGAAGTTAGCTTTTCCCTATAGCAGGTGTTTGAGAGCATTCCCCACAAATTTGCCTATGAACAAACTGTTGGCTTGTGGGCAACATGCATTGCTTCATTAGGTTAATTAAAAACAATATTTAACCTCTCACGCGCCAAAAGTACTCATTGAATAAGTTAAATAAGTTACCCTCACACTACGGAGGCATTCAGCAGCGGGAGCTCAGCATTTCATTAAATGTTTATTTTAATATTAATAATTTTTGCAAGTTACACCCATTGAATAATTGTATCTCAATGACCGAGTGGTTAGAGGTATTGTCCCTGTAAGACAAAGATCCTGGGTTTAACTCTCTTTTGTGATCGCAAGCTTTTTATTTTCCGAATTTGGTTCTGGACCATGCTTCGTTTAGATTTATTGATTTCATCTTCTTCTTCAGATGATGAAAAAAAGTTATTTCAATATAACATATAAAATTTATTGGAAGAAAAGTTATTTCAATATAAATATAAAATTTATTGGAAGAAAAGTTATTTCAATATAAATATAAAATTTATTGGAAGAAAAGTTATTTCAATATAACATATAAAATTTATTGGAAGAAAAGTTATTTCAATATAACATATAAAATTTATTGGAAAAAAAGTTATTTCAATATAACATATAAAATTTATTGGAAGAAAAGTTATTTCAATATAACATATAAAAATATATCATGAAAAGATAATACTTATAAGTCGAAACATCTGTCTTACCGGGACAACGTCTTTTACCACTCGACCATTGGAACGTAATTATTATACGTCATTTGTGTCGATCTCATATTTCAAATTCAGAATTGACAATGTTATCAATATAATCTTGCAACTAATTTTTCCCACATTGTTGGCAGCTATCTTTTTGAATAATTACAAAGTTCTTAAGAATTGGTTTGTAACCTAGATAGTGTCGCGGATAAACATATATGATTTTTATTACTATGGACTACCTATTGACTTTCTCTAAAAGTTAAAATTAATATTAATTTTTTTATTATAACAACTTTTTAACTTATCTTTAAATTAGTATACTTTTGTTATATTTTTTAGTATGTGTGTTCTGTTTCATGTTTCATGTTTTGTTAAGATTTATTAGTATTTTCTTCCTATATAATGATATATTATATTGGTAGGTGTTACAAAAGGAGTTCAAATAAAAATGGATGCTTAAAAATTATTATTCTAAACAAAAATGTTGCAAGTTACCCTTTTAACTTACGAATTCATTGCCATTGCGAGTTGGTTAATTTTCTAAGCGATGTGTTGCCGAAACATTCCGGCTGGAATATTAATTCAGAAGAGTTAATTGCATTTGAAAGTTAATCTCGGAACGAGTTATAATATAGACGAGGGACGTTATTGAATTTAAAACTTAAACGGGAGAGATTTAATCCCATTACTGTTGATACGCCCTTAGACTTATAGAAAGCTTTGTGTGAGAATATTCTGCTCAGAATGATGAGAATTAAGACAACAAGAGAAATATTTTGCTAATCCGGTGTGGCATCTGAGAAAGGCCCGAAAGAAAGACATAGGCTTATGTAATTTGTTAAACTTTCCATTTCTGTATTCAGAGAAATAATGTTGTGTTTATTTACGACACATTAAGTTTGAGTGGAATAAAACGTGTAAAGAGAGAGTGTTACCAGTGGCATGCAAAACATGTACTCATCAATATGCTTTGCACGCCACGCACTGGTATGTGTGTGCACAGCTTGTGTTGATTGGAAATAGACGATTATGAAAATAGTTATCAAAAATATTTTTACCCGTGTTATGTATGAATTTACGTGTATTTTAATTTGTAGGCATTTTTTGCATTTAAAAAAACAAATTTCGTCTACTAATAAAATTCTTCTTTTAGTTAGGTACTATATTAAATAACCGTCTGACGCTAGCGCCACTCTCCACCTTTAGTGGTAATACCCCTAACTCTCTTTTCCAGATAACCGTCTGACATTAGCGCCACTCTCCACTTTAGTGGTAATACCCCTAACTCTCTTTTCCAGATAACCGTTTGACACTAGCGCCACTCTCCACCTTTAGTGGTAATACCCCTAACTTTCTTTTCCAGATAACCGTCTGACACTAGCGCCATTCTCCACCTTTAGTGGTAATACCCCTAACTCTCTTTTCCATATAACCGTCTAACACCAGCGCCACTCTCCACCTAAAGTTACATTTAAATTACATAAAATAAAGTGAAAATAAGTATTATTTATCACGTTAAATACAGGGTTGAAGGCTTTTAACGAATGAATTGACAGGTTTCCTGATAAACTTTGTAAGTATGGAATAAATGATCAAACATATGTTCGGACATCGTGATAATATATTTGACATTAACTCCGTTATTTCATTCATAAAAGGCCTGGAATCCCATTTTTAACCGGATCACCAATAATTTGGAGAGATTTTTAATAAAATATCAATACTTTTTTTTCTCCGTATATGTGGCTTTTTTTCTTTACCTTATCTTTTTTTAATATAACATGTTAGCATCTATTGTATCTTTGGTACCCTAAATAACTAACTAACCATAACGCCATTTCTCCGCAGGGGTAAGCAGAAAAGACGGACCGCCAAACAACTCGGTCTTTGGACACATTTCTTGCTTCATTCACATTCATGCATCGTATCATACAAACTCTTTTATTATTCTGACTCTTGACATTAAAAGTTATAAAATATAAAAAAATGTATATTTATAAAATTAAGTAATCCGGGCCCCTTCTAGGCCCACATTAATAAATCCCTTCCTACGGCCACTACTTAACCCGCCTCACAACGCTGTCCAACCGGGTGGTGACATAGCTCCCTGCTTTTATACTGTACAGAAATGAGTCTCTTGGGAATAAAAAAAACATTAAATTTAAAAAAAACGTATTTGGTGACCAGATCTGAAAAGCCAGGTATTCCTTATCTTCTTCCCTCCCCACAACCGTCCACCTCGTAACATACCCCAATCGCGAATGCTGTCTCACTAAATCCGGACGGTTGAAAGCAGTTGAGACTCCGGTACTTACACTAAAAAAAAATGTTTAAATTATGTAATAAATTACTTTAAAATCCGGCAAATTATCCTTAAAAGGATACTTACTTAATTTCGTATCTTTACGCACTATCTAAATATTCGAAATTACCAAGAAATCAGTATATTTATGTATCATTTTAACCTCAATTTCGTGATTAGATAGAAGAAGTTCTTAGTACAAGAAAATTATTTAACAAAGGAGATTGTCATAAAAACGGAAGATACAAGTATAGCTTTTATGGTCGGAGAAACGATATTTTTTTGTTCTCTACAAAGATTATTATAAAGGAGCTCATTTAATGTTATCTTTACGATGATAACATCTTCTCTGATAACAAGCTTTCAGACTAGGAAGATAAAAAAATATTATAATATTCTTTTCGTCTTGATATGAGTCCCCCATCTCTTTTCCCTTCATACTACCTTCAGCCTCACGATATACCCCAATCGGGGATGTTACAGTATTACTTGCTCCAGACGGTGGAAAGCAGGTATGACTCAGATATTCACATACGAAAATACTCACATTATCTTTCTTGTGAACACCATTTGGAATTTAAACATCGACGTAGATTTAGCCGTGTTTGGTAACCAATTCCGAATAGCCAGGTACTTCCCTAACTTCTTGATCTTCATATCTCCCCCCTCCCTTATCTCCATCCCCATAAAACACCCCAATTTGGGATGCCATAGTCTCACTGGTTCATGACTGTTGGGAGCAGTGTAGCCACGTCGGTATTCAATTTTTTTTTTTTAATGTGAAACCGAACAAGAGTTACAACTGATCCCAACCATCAGGGGCGAGCGAGATTATGGCATTCCTAATTAGGGTATTTTGTTATGCTGAAGTTAGAGGGAAGGAGAAAGATACGGGTAAGAGGAAGGTGAAGAAGTACTTGACTATTCAGATCTAGATTATCGAACAAATCTGAAAACTAGATCACAATTATTTTATCTTCCAAAAGAGGTGCCTACGAAAAATTACAAACTCCGATCACCTGGACTCATTTAGACCAATTTTAAAAAATCTCAAACTTCTGACAGTGACGGTCATATTCGAGTATATAATGGATTTATGCCTGCTAGTTCTATCATCTTAAGAAAAGTTTCCAGAAAAAAAAAAACTAAAAAACTCAACACATAAACATGCTACAAGGTTCACAGAAAACTTATTAATCCCAAAAGCAAACAAAACTGTATTTCAAAAAGGACCACACTACATGGCCATTAAAGTATTTAACAACCTTCCACGTAGCATCGAACAAATAAAACAAATTAAATATCTCTGTTTTTTATTTTTTTTTTTTTTATTAACATGTAATTGTTGGGTTTTGTAATATAATGTGTATTCATTGGGTTAGCTGGAAAAAAATAGGATGTAACCTATAAGCTATACCCTTTGTACTGTGTATTTTTGTGCGATGAATGTTTTTTAAAATTTTGAATTTAAAGCTTGTTTTAAATATCTTTAGTCGTGTTTGGTGACTAGATCTGAATGGCCAAGTACTTCCTAATCTTTTTCTCCCCCGTCTCATTCCCTCACCCATCCCCTACATGTATCGCACATGTAAGTAGTCCCACTGATTTCGGAGAGTTACATTAAAAATATATATTTTCTACAATTCCAAGCTAGATTCTAGCATTTGGTATATAAAACTTCAGTATCGCCTTTTCGAAAGATAACGAAACGTTAATTGAAATGTCATCGGCCATATTTGGTAACCGGTTTCATAACTCAACACAACGACAATTCAACGCGGAAAAAAACCAACCGACGTAAACGATTTAACATACTTTTTGATTCATCACTTTTCATGACTTATCACTTTTTAAAGGTGTATTGAATTGATATTTTGATAAGTTATTCGGTCACCTAACCACATTTAAATTAGCCGGTGTTTTCTAACCTTCATCAACTCCACCCCCTCGATCAGTTTCGCAACATTATCTGTATTAAATTAAGGAATGTCATAGCCTCACTGGCTCCTGGCAGCTGGGACCCTTTTACTTTAACATAAAAAAATCCGGTAAAAATCGTAGAAGAGCATGCGGATCTTAAGTTAAGTAGGTTTTGGGGCCAAATATTTACCCGGAGTGCAGACGTTTATAGGGGAGCAAACGGCTATAGAAAATAATGTTAGAAATTTTGCATATACCTTCAACTTCATGAGGGTGGGAAATTTCTTTTCTAAAAAGTAATTTCCTCCGACTCTCACATATATAAAATGAAAACTCACTTTATTCCTAAACTCGTGTTGCTCAAATAAACGGAATTATAAAAGCAATCGCCTTAGAGTAACTTAGGAAAACGATTTTCGGTGAAATCACACGTAGAAACTAAATTGTCATCTTGTAAATAGGTTGTTTTGATGTTTTATTATTTTAGTTAATGATTCATTCTAAGCGTTTAGTGTATAATATAGCTTGATCACAAAAAAGTTCTTTGTTGTATTTTATTTTTTATTTATGTTTATTCGGTAAATACACAGATTAATTCAAAAATTCAAAAAAAATTTACTGCACAAAAAGAGTACAAAGGGTATAGCTTATAGGTTACATTCTATTTTTTCCAGCTAACCTAACAAATACACATTATATTACATAACCCAATAATTACATGTTAACAAATGCATGTAAATAAAAAATAAAAAACAGAGGTATTTAATTTATGTTTTTATAAAAGACATGTTTTTAGTATTAATTTAAATTTAAGTATGTCGGTTATTTGTTTGATGCTACGTGGAAGGTTGTTATATACTTTAATTTTAATTTTTAATTATGTTTTATCGTGTGTGGTATAGCTAAAATAAAACCAATTTTGGATTTTCTCCTTGCGAGAGGTACAAACCTCTAATAAGACAACGTAATACAAAAGTTTATGAGAATATTATATATAAAAAAATTGTCAAGAAACAGAAAGAAAAACATTTATTTTGTGGAGCTTATTCTCTTGTAATTGAGGTGTCATGTTAAGACAAATATAAAAATTAGACAGGACATAACATTAAATGAGTTCAATACAGAATCATACAAAACAAGTACAAAAACTCATAAATGATAATAATAATTCGGAATTTATTTTTCAAATTTCAGACCTTTCAGTGATTTTTTATATTTTTTCAAGTTTGCAATTGATAATGTCCACTTTGTTATTGTAATTATTACACAGTCTGTTCAAGCGAGAATTTTATTTATGGTTTGTTTTCTATTGATCTATTTTGAACAGAACAGAAAAGCGTATGGAGCGCGCAGGTAGGTATATCAAATCAAATCTTATTTAGCTTCGAAAATTTCCTTCAAACTTGTGGTTACTAATAGGTTGTCTTGAGTAGTCCCTGAAAAACTAAGCGAGAGTAAATTTAATCTAAAGCAAAAATATTTAGAGGATTTCTTTTTTAAAATATGACTCTATTTTATAAATGATTTACGGTTCTTTGAATTTTTTATTATGGTCCTGTTGCTGAGATCTCTTATGTATCCACTCTCTTCTGTTGTATGCGTCGTCTATGGGAATGACAGAGAGGCTACAAAAGAGCTATAAGCGGTAGATATTAAACCACGAAGATATTAAATTTATTCTGAGACATTTTCTGGTCGATATTAGTTCTAGCTAGGCAGATTACCTGTGCTAAGGAGGATCAAAGGAAATGGAGCTGTGAGGAAACTTATTTCCCTCAGGGCCTATATTATCTTTGGGGATGCTGTGTCGAGGGCCTTTTTAAAGAAATGACGAAGATAAAGTTCTAGCCAGGAAAAAGATACGAGGAATGGGTAGGAATTTTGGGATGAGTGTGCACAGGAGGGAAGGACGAACGATCTATCCCTCGCGCTGCGATGCAAGGCGATGGGTCAAGAGAGACAGGATGGAGAGTTCAAAGGGTCTCCCCAAACCAGCCTTTCCCGATCTGGCACACCACAGAAATGGTGGGCAGGCGAATCCTGAACAAACCTCACCCGATGAATCTGGGCCCCCCTGCTATATAACCTAACGTAACAAACCACTGGAGGTGCCTTACGTAGCAAACCACTTGGCAGAAGTGTTGGTTATCCAATAAATGGTTCCTGGGGCGGCGGTACCTTAACCCACCCATAAAAAATTGCAATTATTATTGCTTTCTCCAAACTATTTAAATTTGTTGTTAAAATGTACCTATGTAAAATTTTAAACTAACATAACCGTTTGGTTATTACTGGACCGATCTATGACATACTGTAAGTTTTAATGTTTATTTTATTCAATTTCGGTTCCAGAAAGTACTATATATAGTACATTATGATTTCTAATCGGTACTTTAACGTATTACTCCTCGTAACCAGAAAATTCCGAGGCATGAAAAAATGCAATGCCCATTTTTCGGCGTTTTTCTTAAAACATTCTTTTTTGCATTTTCCCGCTAAACAGGGACAGTTTCCCAATGTTAATGTCCTTATTAACTGCATAAAATGAGTTATTTTGATTTGATTTTTTATTAAAGAAATAAAGTAAGTAAATATAAAATAGTGTTTCCATTGGATTTTTACATTATTATGAGATTTGAATACTACTCTTCCGTGGAAGCGTTAGCTTGTAGTTGGAAAAGGAGTGTACAACGTATATTACGTTTTGTAGAAACAGTTTTTTTTAATATGATTGTTTTTTAAATATATTTTCACACCGTTTGGATTTTCGCACCCTAAATCTTTTTAACAATCTAAAAACAAAACTAAATAAACAATTTTTTCAACATATAATTAAAAATAAATTAAAAATAATGTAAATATATATATGTTTTTTAATTCCATCGTTTTCCACGTTTCTTAAAAAAAGTTTTAAGAAACCCTTGCACTTTTGTCAATTTTTTAGTTTATTTAACAGCGCGTATTTTGATCGCTCTTTTTTATGATTTACGAGTATAAGCAATAGGTTAATACTATTTCTGAGGGAATCATTCTGATCTTTACTTTCAAATATTAAATACTAACCTTACCTATCTGCCAAAAGCATTGTTTTTAAATGATAATAATAATAATAAAACAAATAAACATAGTTCTTTGTTTAAAACCACTTTCTTTGTGTTATCGACCGGTTTCCGTTGACACCAATCTTCATCAGGATAATAAACATGTAAACAGTTTTATAATTTTGATTGTCCTAGTACAAATTGAGATCAATCGAAATAGTTACAACTAAAATAAAAGTAGTTTTAAACAAAAATCTTTTTTTCATTTGTGTAATGTGAAGCCTCAAAGTGTTAACAGTCTTCAATAATAATATTAATAGTTTCTTCAATTCATCTGAACAAAGCGGTGACTGTAATACTCTGTCTGCCATATATTTTTCCCATATAAAAACAAAAATTTTAATTTACAAATGAATTACAAGATGTAAAATTTAATATGGGAAAAATAAAAACATACATACTTTCATTACGCGCGCACTAGGCGCGCCTTGGCAATAATAATTTGATTATTTATATTGCGCCGTTTTTATGAAAAATCACCTCAAGGGCGCCGTACAAACATGACTTCCTAGGTTTTATCTAATTAGGTAGGTACATACACACAGAAAATACAGAAAAAAATGTATGTCAGGCAGTTTAAATAAATTTTTGGTACATTCATAATACGTATTAATGCACCTGAGATTGTCCTGTGATAGTACACAGTGACGAAATGCGAAAATATTATAATTTTTATGAAAACCTGTTCCGTTTTACTAATAGTTTATTGGAAATCCTTTCAATTCTTTCGTTAAAGGCCTGGAGACCATTTTTAACCAGAATAAGAATATAATATAATAATAAAATATAATCAATAATATTGTTATTGGGTTTATAAAAACAGTTTATTTTTAAACAAGTTGTAATTATTATTACGCGTGACAGCTGTTTCGCCCTCTGAAGGCATTATCAAACTGTGGGTCTAAGAACTTGTTTAAAAATAAACTGTTTTTATAAACCCAATAACAATATTATTGAATATATAAAAACTAAAAATTAAAATGGAGTTCTAAAAATTAAACTTAATAACAATAATAATAAAATACTTAACTCTAAATTCGACTGTTGTGAACTCCAGCAACTTATAAACATACATACACCCACAGTAACAACACGACAAAATACAATATTCTACAGCAGCACACACAAGCGTAACTACATTGCCCACTCTCCGATACAACGACTTCACACCATGGGAAATCATTACTTGGGTGATGTTGACATATTCAATACCAACTTGGCAAGTTTTGTGGATCATTTAAAACATTTATTTCAACAATACTCCTGAACACATCAAGTAAACCTACAAATAGCTGTAATTTTCTGTTTTTGTTTCTTGTGTTTGTATAAATTATTGCATAGCTTTTATCAAATGAAATTTTATTCTTATTTTTTATGTTTCAAAGTATCTGTCAAATTAAAATTATACTACCAACCATGTAAAAGCCCTCTAGGCGTTAAATAAATAAATAAATAAAATAAAAAAATAATAAAGTAAATTAGCAATATTTTAAATCAATTTTCTCCGTGCAGGTCACTTCAAGCAAACAAAGTTTTATTAGAAAGTTTGAATTTGTAGAAGGCACAACTTTGGACCAGATAATGTAATATGAAAAAAACCACTGTAAATTGAATGATTTTATGTTCACCAAATCGAGAATGACATAGTTCCACTGGCTTGGGACGTTTTAACTAGTTTCACTCACAAATAAATTTAAAATTATTATATTATTTTGTTTCAGGTCAAAATGGCGGCCGTGTAACAGATAAGTGACTAACCAATCAGGCAGTCGCCACAAAGTTTCGCGCGAACTTCGCGCCAATCATGTTGTTTTGCTAGTCCAGCGATAGCTAGACAGGAACTTCTACTAAACTTAATACCACTACACGGATCAAGATCTCCAGCTGAGGGACTGGTAAGTTTTAAACATTAGTACTTAACTATAAAATAAACAGATCTCCAAACTGAACTACTTCCCCACCTAAAATTTGAGGCAATATTTTAGGTAAATGCTTCCACAGACTTTATCATTAAAACATATTAATCAGCTTTATGAATAGTAAAATATATATATAATAACAATTAATAAAAATATATTACAATCCTTTCTAGCAAAACTACTACGAAACGACAGTATATAACGACACTTTTATCATAAATGAACGAATTTTGATGGCTTGTACAAAAATTTCACATCAAGTTTGGTTGTGAAATTCATCTTTTTAGATGAATTTGATGATTTTTCCCAAAATTCAAATTTTAGGCTTGATATTGGCCGATACAATTAACAAATTACAACATGGAATTTGAGCGATAACTTAATGATCTGTTATCGCAGGGAACTCGCATTTATATCTAGGCTTTCGAAGCGAGGCATTGGAATTCTATGGGGAGTTGAATTATGAAATTACTCTAGGTGGTTTTAATTTTAGATTGAAATAAGATATAAGAGGGCTAATCTATATATATAAATAATAATATATATATATATATTTATTATTGGTCCTAGTTTCGATACCACCCACCAGATGTCTGTAAAGTATGTAGATCCAAGTTACTATTGTACTCACACCATTTGACAGAGATAGCATGTCGGTCTTTTCCAAATGGTTACGACTTCAGCCGATCTCTAGAGAAGAAGCTCACTTCTTGTTTACAGCTTTTCTCACTCACATAAGAGATAGTCTCAGATAGACTAATTCGTTGAAATTATCTTACGATAATAAAGTCCGCGTAATCTTTGACGGACCAAATCATTTATTTAAAACTCCCGATCACAAGTTTATTCCATTCCAAGAAGATAATTGAACTATATACCAGAGCAATACACTTACCTTTCAATATAAACGATTTAGAGCAAAAAAACACGTATTGGGTTTCGTAACGTTGAAATGAATAATATTAAATATCAATTTCCTTTGAAATTCGAACTAATTTGGTTGGCATTGATTTGATACAACCTTTTGTTGTTTTCTTAGGTAATTTAAATTAAGCAATAGTTTTTCTAGGAAAGACCGGCTTCGTATAGAATATTTACTTTGGTGACAAATTTGAAAGGAAACGTAATAATTACATTGGAATGAAGTGTCATTTCGTTCGAAACAAGAATAAAGTTTTTATTTATTTCGATTCTGACGACATCTTGGGGCTGGGATAATTAATGACAAGGGTTTGTAGCGCTTTCTAAGAAGTATTTAATTTTTCTTTGTCTATGAACGAATACACACAAATTGTCAATAAAATAATACTAATAATTTTCTGCTGTGAGACTTAGCTCAAGTGTAGAATTTAGTAGTATTTGTTGTAGTATTTAGTTGGTTTAGGTAATGGGAAACATGAACGGAAAAAAATAATTGATAAAAAATATCGTTAAAATATTTACATGCAATAATTATTTACCTGAAACACCATACAAATTTGAAAAAAAATACCCGAGAAAGAATAATTGCCACCAACGGGAATCGAACCCGCATTCTTCTGATTGCCAGTCAGCTGCACTTAGTCAGAGCTGTGCTCTTATCAGTTGCTCAGACGATATGGTGTAATAATCGTGACACGTTCCAAAGAGGTAGATACTCTTAAGACCACCGATCACAATAAAGATAAGCTGAGTAACCAGATCTGAACAGCCATGAATCATACCTCAATTGGGGATTGCATAATCCCACTGGCTCCTGACAGTAGGGAACAGTTGGGACTCTTGTGCGGTATTCAGAAAGCGATATGATTGATCTCTGAAAATCCTTTAGCATTTCAGAATGATACACCCCTGGATAAAAGAAGTTAATGTTGTCCTTCAACTTCCAAACGGGCATCTTTACACATTTGTAAACATAACATGTTTGCACATCTGCCCTGATTATGGACATTGTAATGCTGTCCAAAACGTTATCTGAAGAAGGAGGTAGCGCAACATGGCATGATACCCACAAATAATCCACTTTGATTATTGTAATCAACTATTTATTGTAATCTTTACAACTTTAGTGTCCCACCTGTACAAACTCATGCAATAACCTGTACACTTTTTTCCATTCAAAAAATGACATTCCGTACAAAGCGCCAAAAATTATATCGCCCGTATTCTGTGTCCAGCAAAGCTTTTTCAAAAGGTACGGCAAAAAAGCTCCCAGAGATAATGGGTCATAAATCAAATAATCTGATTCGGAGCATGCTTGTTCCGGAGCTTTAAAAGTGCGAAGGGGTTATTCAGTCGAGAGCACACAGCTTCCCCGAGAGCCTCTTCCATTGCGATTTGAGGGAACAATTAACTTTTACTTTGTCACTTTTCAAGTGGCCTTTATGTGACCTCATAGATTTTGTGTCACGAGGCGTGCTGCAAAGCGGAACAAAATGTTTTTTTTTATTCGCAGGAAATTTAAAATGTTTCTTGTAGCGGAAGGTTTCAAATTTATTTGACGATATTTAGTCTTTCATGAAATACTGGCTTCGCCCAAGATTTCAACACTTTTCGGTTTTTGAAAATGTTTTCAATTTGAGCAAATTGGAAGTTGTTCATTTATTTTTTATTTAATAAGAATGTATGATATCTAATAGAATAGGTATAATATAAATTAAATTCTATAATAGTTTAAAACCCTTAAACCGCATATAACGTACATATACGGAAGTCAACACACAGCGCCGTGTAGCCATTGCGAAACATGTGTAAAGCCATTTTAGAATATATTTACAGCTTTACTAATAAGGAAACACTTCCCAACCATTTTTTTATTTTTTTTTTTTATTAATATCAATAGCAAAATTTGTACATTATGTAGGTTTAAAGTATAATATAAGTATATTTTTTGTATTTTTTTCACAGTCCTCCTCACTAGGGTTTCCTGTTCTGAGGCGGCCTGTAGTTTTTCTTAAATTTTTGTATTTAGTTTTGAATTGTCTTTACATTGTCTTCATAATGTTTGTAAGTTGATTATTACTTTGATCTCTAAGCCATGTTTTGACTTTTGTTTTAAATATACTCATTTCGTTTATTTTTTTGGTTTCATTTGGTAGAGCATTGAACAATTTTATAGCATGGAATTTATTATTTCTCTGTCCAAAGGATGTGTTCAAACTGGGAGTAATCAGGATATTTTCGCTTTTTGCCCTGGTTGTGTATTTATGTTGGGCAGTGGAGTATTCGGATATGTTTTTTTTCAGTTTAAATAAAATATTTTTTGAATATAGTTTCTGTACATTGTAAACATTGAAGTTTTTGAATATTTCTTCTGTCGGAGTTCTAAGCGGAACTTTCAGTATAGTCTTTAATACTCCTTTTTGTGCTATATTGAGCCGCTCTGTGTGAGTGCTCAAGGCAGACCCCCATCCAGTTATTCCGTACTCTATTTGTGATTGACACAAAGCATAGTATACTTTTTTAATATCGTTTATATTGAGGATATTGCGAATGTTTCTAAAGAAGTATATGTACCTGGTTAGTTTTTTTGTAATTACATCTATATGTGAGTTCCAACGGAGATTATCATCAATTTCAATTCCAAGATATTTGATGCTTTTGGAGTGTGCTATAGTGGGACAGAGGCATGATAAGCCTTGATTTTTTTGATAAATTCCTCGGCATGAATGTAATTTGAGATTAAGGTCCTCTGACGGCTGCCCTCTTGCTGTTTTAGAAAATGTCAGATATTTTGTTTTATTGACATTAAGCGTCAGGGAGTTTCTTTTAAGCCAGTTTTGCAGGAGACCAAGTCCGTGTTCAGCTTCTTTGTAGGTATTTATCCAATCTTTTTCTTTAAATAAAATTACTGTGTCATCAGCAAAACTAAAGATTTTTCTTCTTGTTTCTAGGTTACAGATATCATTAATGTATATTAAAAATAATATCGGACCTAGTACGCTTCCTTGTGGTACTCCATGGTTGATTAGGAGAGGTTTGATTTTTCTCTTGTTAATTTGGACGCTCTGTGTACGCTCCGTCATATAGCTTTTTAGTAAGTTTAGTGTTGTACATGACATACCAATTTTTGAAAGTTTTGAAAAAAGTATTTTGTGATCTATTGTGTCAAAAGCCTTTTGTAAGTCTATGAAGATTGCCAAAGTTTTTTCTCCACTGTCTAAACTTTTAGTGATCATATCGGTAATTTTTTCTATGGCGTCACTAGTACTTAAGTTCTCCCTAAATCCATACTGAGTTTTTGATAATTTTTTATTGTCTTCTAAGTAGGATAAGAGTTGTTTTTTTAGTATTCTTTCCAATATTTTTGAAAATGCATTTAGTAGGCTTATTGGTCGGTAATTGTTTATGTCATTTTTACATCCTTGTTTAAATATTGGTATAACAATCGTTTTTTTGAGGGCTGTAGGGAATATGCTATTCGTTATAGACATGTTGACTAAGTATGTAAGTGGTTCGATAAGTTCTTTACAGAGATATTTTATTGCGTTGGTTGAGATTGTGTCCTCCCCCGAAGAAATATTTGATTTTAAAGAAGAAATTGTGTTTTTGATATCGTCAGCTGTAATTTGTTTAAAATTGAGCTGATTTCCTTGCTCAGGTGGTTCGTTTATTTGTACATCTTCATTACATTTTGTAACTTGCTTTGCTAGATTTGATCCTATATTTATGAAAAAATTATTGACGTATTCAAGTATTTGGTCAGGATTATCAGCGTATGTCCTGGGAACATTGTTTATATTCAGCACGTCAATTGATTTAACGTTGGCAGATTTAGAACTGGTTATTTCATTTATTATTTGCCACATTTTCCTGGGATTTTGTTTACAATCTACAATTTTTTTCTTATAGTAGGTTTCTTTTGTACACATAATAACTTTTTTGCAAATGTTTCTGTATCTTTTGTAGTATCTTAACATGTGTATATCGTATGGAATTTTTTTAAGTTTCTTGTGTAACTCGTCTCTTTTTCTTATGCAGTTTATAACATTCTGTGTAATCCATGGTTTAATATGTACATTTTTGTGTGAGATTTTCTTAGTAATTTTTGTGGTATTAGATAGTATATTATTCTGAAGAAGTTCTATGAAATAATTCCATGCATCATTTGTATTGTTCATACTTTGCAGTTTTTTCCAATCGGTACATTGTAGATTATGTTTAATGATATTCCAGTTGATTTCTGTTTTTTCTGTTGTTAATGGTTTTTTCTTCATTTTATTTGACTTGTTTATTTTTATTGAAAGCATAGTTGTATAATGATCGGTTATAGTTGAATTAAATACAACAGTTTGAGTAATGTCTTTTGTTTTACTCATTATATGGTCTATGCAACTTTCACTGTTGTCCACTTTTCGAGTAGGAACATTTATTAAGCTTTCCAGTCCATGGGATGCTAGCATCTGCAGATATTGAATTCGCTTAGGGTGTCCATTTTCTAAAATATTTATATTTACATCTCCAATAATAAATATGTTTTTCGTTTCTTTAAGAAGGCAGAGTTCCTCGTCTACGGATTTAAGGAATGGGTCGATGTTTCTTGTTGAGGGCGATCGATAGATTGCTAATATAGCTTTTTCTTTACTGATTTTAATTTTTAAACAATTGGCATTTGTGATAATAATTTCTTCAACTTCGGCTTTTATTTCGTTTTTAATGTATATAATTACACCATCGTTTTGTTTTTTGTTATTCAAACTTGAGTAGGTTGTATATCCAGCAATTTCCAATTTCATGTATTTATGATTTATCCAACATTCAGTAAGTATTATTATTTGAAAATTAACTTTTAAATATTTCAATAAAATTTGCGATTCATCAAATTTTTTTCTTATGCTTCTTATGTTTTTGTGTAGTATATTGAAAGAGTTGTTATTTAAATTCGATAGATCATTTGGTTCCGAGGTTAATATAATGTCAGCCATTTTTATATTTTTTTCGTAATTGTTTTTGTGCCCTTTTGTTATACAATACTTTTTATATCATCTACATGTTTTAAATAAATTATTTTTTCGGTTGGCATTCTTCGCGTCATTATTTTTCCATCTTTGAACCAAACGTAGGAGTACATTTTTTCATTGGCAGATTTTTTCGTTTTCCAGAGCAGTTCCCTTTGATATGGGCTCAATTCCTCTGCAATATAGATTGGTTCGGTGGAGATATCTTTTATAGCTGCATAATTTATATTTTTCCTTTTAGAAAGAAGATTGTCTCTTGTCTTTTTTTCCGCAAATTCCACTAGCAGTTTCGGTGGCGCATTGTTCCTTCTATCATGTGTCCTTTTTATATCAATTATATCATTGTGCTGGATTTCCATTCCTGCCGCCGCCGCAACTCTTTTTACTATCTCCATCTGCTGCTCTCCAATTTTTTGGGGAATGCCCGCTATTTCTAAGAAATTAGACCAAGATTTGTATTCGAGGTCTGAAAATTTTATTTCAAGTTGTTTAATAATGATATTCTTTTCCTGGTGTTCCTTTTTTATGTTTTCAAAATCATTTTCAATTTTTTTATTTTGTAGAATTGTTATTTCTAGTTTTTTTATTAGTTCATCGTACTGACTACTCATAAAATCAATGCTTTTTTGAGTGTCCTGGGTTTGTTTTTCAATTTTTGATATAATTTCTTTTTTCATGGATTCAAATTTTTTTTCAATAATCTGTATAATTTTATCAATGTTAAATTTTTCTTCGGTTTCCGTTATAACTCCCTTTCCTCTTGTATTTGCCATTTTCTATTTTTTTTTTTTTTTTTTTTTTTTTTTTTTTTGGTTTATTAATTATATTTTTATTAATGTTGGAACAAAAATGCCCCTAAGTATATATTAATTTATGTAAATTGTCTATGGCGAAATATTTTTGTATTGTCTATGGTTATTGTATGTTTTCACCAAAGTTGATTTTGGGTTACAATGACAATACTCTTTTTGCACTTCAATTTACAAATGATTAATTTCACTGCCACCGTCACAAATACTGCCACTTTGTCTAGCGTATCACTATATATTTATTTTTTTTAAGCGGGTTATGTTATTAGGTTGTTTTATTGACACTATATTGATATTATTTACGGTGCTGTCAAAAACGGCTATTGAGTCAAATCATAGACAATTACAATTAAACGGTGTTTTTGTTACACATTGTATGAAGTCTATACAATTTCTATATCGAATTATTACTAGTAAAAAAGTGGATGCGAAAGAACTGTCAATGTTGCATTTCGACAAACCTACGTAAGACCCATGCGCATCAGTTTTCGGCAAAATGACAGTTTTGATTATTGATTTGTGATGCGTCATTCAAAACATGTTTTTGTTCATAATTACTATTCTAATGACCAATTCGCTATTATGTTAGTATAATCCAATATATTTATTATTTTTTGACAGTTTTAATTCATTGTGAATTCCATGGTATCGAAAAAAGCGAGGTTATTTCGTACGTATTATTTTTTGAAGTACTATAACCGCTATATTTTTATAAAAATTCCACGAAACTGATGTTTTTCCCTGTGTATTTTAATGTAATTCAAAGAAATCAAAGTTAATATTGTGAAAAAATGAACCAAAATATCGTTTTTTTTTTGATATTGCTTAAAAATCATAATTTTCAATTATATAAAAGCGATAGTTAGAGAAGATATTTATTATTTATTTGTTTTCTACATCTTCAAAATTAAGAAATATATAAAACATATAAAATAAACTGAAAAATTCCAAAATCCAATGAGTAATAATTATTATTTCAATATTATACAGCAGATAAACAATACTTTTTGGCCGTTATTTAGTGTGGCTATTTGTATTAAAATCTATTTTTTTATAAATTTATTTATTTATATTAAAAAAATAGTGCTTTGGGGATAATTTCATGGTTAAAGCATTACTAGCAAATCACATCATAGGCAAAACTCGTATTTGTACTTCGTATCATATTATTGTGGTAAAACTCTATTTCAATTTAATTAATTGCACTTAGTCAATTCTAACTCCGCACAAGGAATAAAATGGCATGCTGAATATTCAGCAGTGAATTATGTTATATGAAACATGAAAGTGTGTAATGAAAATATTGAAGTTGTAGTAAGCAAATTATAAAGTGAAATAGACAGAATGAATAAAAAATTTGTAGCAAAATGTAATGTTTCAGTATATTATGTAACAGTATGAAGTTATATAATAATAATAATAGAATTTATTCCAGAATGTTTGCAGGGGTAGTAAAACGCCTTGACAGCATACCTGCTCTAACGGATATCGCTCTTCTTTGCCTTTCCATATCCTCGATGTGTTTCAGGTCGTTTGTGATAACATGTCCCAGGTATTTGACGCTCCGACTAACATCCTTTTTCCTTCCATCTAGCCATACTGAAAGTGTTAGAATATTTTAGTTTTTGCATTTGAAAACCATAACTATTGATTTGGACTATTGTATATAAGGTTATGATTTTTTGCAAAATCTTCACATATTTGGAGTAGTTTCATTAGTGCGCTAAGTGACGGTGCTAGAAGAACCAAATCATCTGCGTGATTAATATTGTTTACACATACTCCTTGAACATGGCAATCTATTTTTATGTAATGGAAATTTTTAAATCATTTTAAACTTCAATTGGAAAGCTTATATATTTTATAGCTCCATTGGTCATGATGATAAGGCATTTTGGCCTGATAATAGAAGGTTGACTTAAAAATTGGTCATGATGATAAGGCATTTTGGCCTGATAATAGAAGGTTGACCTAAAAATTGGTCATGATGATAAGGCATTTTGGCCTGATAATAGAAGGTTGACCTAAAAATTGATCATGATGATAAGGCATTTTGGCCTGATAATAGAAGGTTGACCTAAAAATTGGTCATGATGATAAGGCATTTTGGCCTGATAATAGAAGGTTGACCTAAAAATTGGTCATGATGATAAGGCATTTTGGCCCGATAATAGAAGGTTGACCTAAAAATTGGTCATGATGATAAGGCATTTTGGCCTAATAATAGAAAGTTGAAATAAAAATTCAGTTAGGTACCTACATGTATTTTTTGTTTGCTTAACATAGCTATATTATAACAAACAAACATTGACTTTACGCCCCATGGAAAGTATCGGCATGTTCCAGAGAGGTACTTTCAGTATCTCCCTGGTGTAAGTATACCATTCAGAATTGAAACGTTGCTTGAAAAAAATTGTAAACGCTAGACATTAGTCACATGAGAACGGATCGCTTCTACGACTCGTTCTTGAGTTCAACAGCTCGGCTATGGAACGATTTGACAGCATCTGTTTTTCCTCCCACATACTACGTAAGTCTCTTCATGTGCTCTTCTTCTTCTCCCCAATATCTTCCACACAGCATTCCCAAAGATGAAATAGGCCATGCGGGAAATAATTTTCCTCAGGGCCTCCTGTGTGGAGATAATGTAAAAAAAATCAGAATAGCCAGGTACTTTCCCACCTACCTCTCCCCATCTCCATCCCCTCCCCAATCCCTTCAGCCTCTCAAAAAACACGAATTGGGGATGACATAGTCTCACTTGTTTAAGACGGTTGGGATCAGTTAGGAATTGTGCGGTAGCCACATAAAAAAATAAAATACAAATTTATACTAAGTAGAATGGACAGAATTTATTTTATTTCGTAACGGTCTCTTTCGATAATGAAATCCTGGCTAATACTTAAATAAGTAGTGAAAAATAGCGATTATTGAATTATTTTCAACCAATATTCTGTCACTGATGGATCAACTGAATGTCAAAACAAATTTTAAAAGACTTTATCATAAATAATATTTTAATATGAATAAGAAACATAATGTTTCAGATAATCATTAAGGACGGGTTGTTTCGGAGAATTTGAACAATTCTTAAAATTTCAAAGTTAATTTCGACGTTCTGTGAAAGTTTTTTTTTTTTAATTTCTGTTTTACTTTCAGTTCTGTCAAGCAACTAGCCTATAATGATACACTTACAGAATTTGAATAGGTCTTACACTTCTTTTTTTTTCAAGATACATTATATTATATGGAAGGAATTTTTTGACTGTCCAGGTAGGAAAATTTCCCGTTTTAGGACAGGCAACTTAACAGGTTTCAAATTATCATACATGTACACAATTACAATTAAATAACAGTAATATTACAAAATACATAATAGTAACACAATTATATAATAGTAACACTATCTTGTTGAATAATATTAATAACATTGAGTAGGTAATAAATACACTAATGGCGAATACAAGAAAATAAAACATTGGGTAAAATTTTAAATTTTAGAGAAAATAAGTATGTAAAAGCGAAGATACAACTAGGCGTTCGTGAAAAATAATTATCAGATTACACTTTTTAGTAATATTTCGGAATCAGTCCTGCCTAGATCTAATAACTTGTTAGTTATTTTTTGACCCAAGGATGACAATTCACACAGTTTCAGCTGTGAAGGGATTTTGTTATGTATTTTAGGACCGAGATATGAGAATAGTTTTTTTATAAGCCGCTCTGTTGCTTGTTGGAGCGGAAAGATAATTTCTTCCCTTACTTCTGGTTTGATGTTTGTGTTCGGCTGTTTTCAATTAGTTTTTATTTTTATGAACATAGATTACTATTTTTTGAACATAGATTACTATTTTTTTGACAGTGTCGGACATCTAGTACATTAAATTCCACAAAGAGAGCGTCCCTCGATATATCTGAAAGGTTTCTTCATAATAACACGTATAATAAGTTTTTGTGCCTTCAGTAACGATTTTAATGTTGTTCAATGTTGTAGTCTTTCACATCATTATAGGCCAGTTACTTGACAGAACTGAAATAATAACAAAACTTGAAAAGAGCTTTCACAGCAATTGAAAATTAACTTTGAAACTTAAAGATTTTCAAATTCTCTGAAACAAGCCGTCCTTGTGTGTTAGAGTCCAATTTCAACTTTGAAATTACTTTTGAAAAAAGAGCGACTTCTCGGTTCCTATTCAATCTTGGAACAGATGCACTTCTAATAATGAAGTAAAAAGGCTTCCTGTTTTCATTATTTATACACTAAGTTCGGTGTCTGGCGCTTGACTTTCTCCATGAAAAGCCACCCTATAAAGTAGCGCAAACTTCTAAGAAAAACAGACCCCTAAGTCAATAGTGGTTGGCGTTTCCTGGAGACGGAAAATAATTTTAATTAAGGCGTTTAAATAAAGGAATTCTTTACTTGGTAATTTAATTGCTTTTAAGGCGTGACAATACCGTAAAATAAAGTCGGATTATTAACGACGTAGGTGAATAAGCCATACACCGAAATAAGCGAAGCGCGGCCCAGGTGTATTAAAAATCAAGTGGGAATCTTAACGATATAATTGTCACGTCTCGATTACTGCAACGGCATTTATGCCAGCCTTCCAAAAAATCAAATTGACAAACTTCAATCAGTGTTTAATGCAGCAGCGCGGCTCATAACCGGGGTTTTAAAATATTCACACATTTCAGAACACTTTCGTAACCTTCACTGGCTCAAGTGCCCTGAAAGAATCCAGTACAAACTGTGCTGGATGGTGTTTAAATCCATCAATGAAATGGCCCCACCCTACATCTCTGAACTATGCGTCCCGGAAAACACTGGTCTGAGGCAGTCAACTCTTAGATCAGCAACATCATCAGCTGTAGGCAGACTGATAGAACCTAAGCGCAAGCCAAATACTATGGTGATCGCGCTTTCGGAGTATCTGGGCCGAAGGCTTGGAATAAACTCCCTACGGAACTAAGATCCATAACAAGTCCAACAGAATTCAGGTCTTAACTAAAAAATTCACTTTTTAAGCTGTCATACCCGAATAAATTATTCATTAACGAATAAATCAACAGGTTTCCTGATAAAGCTTTAGAAAACTGCTAAAATATTATCATATTATCACGATGTCGGAACACCTGTTCATAAAAATTCGAATATTTTCACATTTCGTCATGATAAATTATCAAGCCAAATCCAGGTGAACTAAAATAATATAAAACATTAAAATATTGACGTAAAATTACATGAGAAAGCGAATCATATAAACTTGCAACTATTGACAGTAAATGAGATGATCGTTTAATGGAATAAGTGATTTGTTAACCAAAGCTGCAACAGTGTGGTCTTCACCAGTCACCACCCATATTACAATAAGTGTATGTTTATGGGTTTGCAACACGTCGCAAGGCTTGGCCTGGCCGACCACTTAGCAATAAATTACATCTTTCAATGGCATTTCGGGGTGCAGGGTACTTTTAGGATCGCCTTTACTTAATGGTACCATTCAGTATCAGAACATTGCTCGATAATGGCTTCGATACGTCTTGGATTTAGATTGACTTGGTTTTATTTACTTTACCAGGTAGAATTTTTAAATACAAACTTTAATCAAGAAAATCCTATTGGCATAATCAATAGATAATTTAAACGTAATTAACAGAATTTATTTCAATTTCTTTATTAATTCAAAAAAAATCATAACTGTAAATAATAAAACCATCACGAGATGGATAGGGTGCGAATTTGTATTTTCTTATGTTATTTTAGTATGTAGTCTCACGTCTCGATGGCAGCCTTCTAAAATATCAAATTGACAAACTTCAATCAGTGTTTAAAGCAGCAGTACAGCTCATAACCGGGGTTTCAAAATATTCGCACATTTCAGAACACCTTTGTAACCTTCACTGGCTCAAGTGCCGTGAAAGAATCCAGTACAAACTGTGCTGAATGGTGGTTAAATCCATCAATGAAATGGCCCCACCCTACATACCTGAACTATGCGTCCCGGAAAACACTGGTCTGAGGCAGTCGACTCTTAGATCAGCAACATCATCAGCTGTAGGCAGACTGATGGAACCTAAGCGAAAGCCAAATACTAAGTTTGGTGATCGCGCTTTCGGTGTATCTGGGCCGAAGGCTTGGAATAAACTCCCTACGGAACTAAGATTCATAACAAGTCCAACAGAATTCAGGTCTAAAATAAAAACTTACCTTTTTAAGCTGTCGTACCCTTAGATTAAATATACCATTCCTTAGAGAAAGTCCAGTTATATTCAATTTTTCAATTAAATCCTAAATCCTGTATCTAAATTTCGCCAATAAACAATTATAAAATGTTAATTAAGTGTTAATCTCAAGTGACCTACCAGGTAAGTGTTGTACTGTATATTATCTCCATAAATAGTTAAGATAGATCACTGTAGAAATGTATTATAAGTTTGTACAGCGCCTTTGAGGTGATTTTGCACAAAAACGGCGCTATACAAGTTATCCAATTATTATTATTATTATAAGTGATGAAATCGTGTAAAACAACATTCGGCGCGCGGCTCGGGCGTGATGGCCGGACCTACGGTCGACTTTGCCCTAGCGGGCCTAGAGAATCAATATTTCCGTGGAGTTTATTTTAATTATTTCTCATGAACTTTCCTCCAAAAGTTATTAATTCATCGTCTTGAAAAATAAAATCTGGTTCTTACCGGTAATTTTATAGTTACGCATAATTTAATGGTAAGGTAATGTGCTTTATTAATAGTATATATAAATAACTTATCGTTACGAATTCATGATCATTATAGTGAGCCTCGAACGAACTCACGTTATGAGAGTATTGTGTCGCCTTAAAGGGTGTGTCCCTGTTTTGTTCGAAGTAGTGAATGCTGTGTGAATTTTTGTTTTGCGACTATTAACTATTTAAAGCTCATAGAATAAAGAAACATCACAACAAATGCGATGTAGGCCTATTTCGTGATGCTGATAAAAAAGATGCTGTTTTATCATTTCCTAATAAAATATTAGTCATTCAGATTATATCTGAAAACATGTTCACGCAGGTGCCCTTGTCCAAATAAATATAATAGACGAGATGCGAAGCTATTATTATTTTGAGAAATACGTGTTCCGAATTTCTCATAGCATATTAATGCTATACTGATAGTTGATAGAGCTAATAAAGAATTAGCTGAGAAAAGTTCATGTTAATAGACCGCCTTTAACTACCCACATTCTAAAATAAATAAATAAATATATATATATATTTATTTTTTTTATTTTATATATATATTATATTTTAGGTCCAATCTGATATTAAGCCCAAGTTGTTTTTTTTCTATTTAAAACCCTGTCTAAAATATGTCCAACTTAAAGTTTATTTGAAATACCTATATTATACATATATTTAAAACAATGTTTTACGAACAACGTGGTTCTATCTGCCATTGACAAAATATTGTTCAAGCTACATGATTTAAATTAAATTGTGCTAGAGCTCATTCGCTTTGGATAGTAACATCTGCCAGGTGCGTGAAATGGAGCAAGTAAAAATACAATTTTGAAATTGTGAATTCAGAAGTATTGTAATTGAAGTATTTTAAAATTTCAGAATATTATCTGCAAAAAAAAACTTAGTAAAAAGAAAGAAAGATAGTACTCCGGTGCTCTGAGATTATAATTTTGACGGCCTCAGAGGTCGCGGTTTCAAATCCCGCCGTGCGCAAGTAATTTTTTTGTTTGATCAATTTGTATTATTTCAAGATTAAATCATTTAAAATTATATAAGGTATATTTGCAGCAAGTTCCAGAGTGAAAACTACTCTCAGTATCGCCTTGGTAGAAGACCACCATTCAGTGTTAAAATGTTGCTTGAAATGGCTTAAGCCATGTTTGGTGACCAGATCTGAATAACCAGGTACTTTCCCACCTTCCTCTTCCTCTTTTCTGTGTCCTTACATTCCCTAATTTGGTGATTCAATAGTTTCACTGGCTTTAGGCGGTCAGGAGCAGTTAGGACTTAGAAGAAAAAAAAACATAAATTCAGAGCAAACGAGGTTCTATCTTTTTTATTTTTATTTTGCTTAGTTGTTTGTGTTTTTCTAAGAATGTTTTTAAACATAAAGATAATTCTGCATATTCACTTTTTCGTAAATTTCAAATGTTTCAAACTTTGAACCTCAATATCTCGGTTACTTACCAATGGATTTTCCAAGGACAAACTCTCTGCCTCTCACCCATTTTATAAAACAACTCATTTTATCACGCCATCGTCAACTCTAAAATTCTTCCACTGCAAAAATTCATAGATAAAGTTAAATTTGTAAAAATGCCAAAAGCTTCCATTTTGTTTAACATCTTGTCAATTCGAAAAAGTAAAATGATTATTCTCAACACGCCCGGGGCAGGCCACATCAGGACATGATTACCGGAGATGTCAGAAAAGCGAAAATTGGACAGCCTTCACGGCGAATTTAATTACGTCTGAAGGGTGTATTCGTACTGCGGGAATGCGGTTTACAGTGTAAACCTACCCTTATTTACGGTGGCAGCACTTCTTGCTTACGCGCTTTATCATCCCAACTTTGAACTTTATCAGATTAGACGAGGATTAAAAAAATGTTTAAACAAGGGTGTTCAGCTTAATTGGGATTATAACACCTTTAATTTTAAATTTTAAATAATACGTCGTTAGATAAAAAGGCGTCAAAGTATTTTATGATGGGGAAAAATACTTACTTGTTTTTCAGATTAGATTTTTAAAAAATCTTTTCAGAGAAACTTTCTTTTCTAGACATAAAATGCTTAAGATTTAATTAACTTTTTAACAAAATAATCACTTTATTATTTCATGATAAAAGCAACAGAGAATCAAACAGGTAAGTTCTTTTTTAAACCACTTGGGTTTGTTTGAAAGTTTCCAAATAACAAAAAAATATTTATTTTATTTTTATTAACAGAAAAGCTCCTAGTTATAAGATTAAATTTCTACAACATAAAAAATAAAAACAACTGTATGGTTTTGGATACAATCTGTTCTACTATTGAGTAGAAATAATACCATATAAAAATAAGTAGATAGTTTAAAATAATTATTTTTTGCAATCAATCTTAATTTTTTTTTGTCATTCGGTAGAGAAATTGTTATTTATACAAGTTATGTATTTAATCATCTGCCTTACATACCATAACTAATTTTGTTAGTTGGCTTTTCAATAAGAAAGTACTTTTTTATCTGGAAAATGTCACATTTTTGTTTTTTTTTAATAACGCTGAAGAAGATTGATTAGCTTTTTGCCAAGAATTTACAATTTTTTTTAATTTCCATGTTATCATTTATTCTCATGAATATTTTAGTTTTTAATTTTTTTTTAGTTTTGGGAAATCAACAGTTTACATTTATTCAGTGTGTACCTACATAAGTATTATATAGCCAAAATAAAACCAATCATGGATTTCCTCCTATTGCAATGCACTGTGAAAAGAAAGCCACATATTTGGCTACAGTAAATGGTATTGAATACGTTATACTTATTAAAATTAAAATTAATATTTTTGTGATCATAAATAAAGATAGCAGCCAATAAAATATGCGTTAATAAAATGGAGATAATGTTGCTAGATCTTATTCGAAGTATAATACAATTGAATATGAAAGAGTGTGCAAAAAAGGGTCGGATTAGCTCAGTTGGTAGAGCAGCGCCCCGGCAAGACGAAGGTTTTGGGTACAAGTCCTAGATACGACCGTATCTTTTTCTGATTAAAATTTTCGATTGAGAATCGCTAATATTATCTTATATTTACTAATTTTCCTTTACACAACTTTAAAAATTTCATTGGCAAAGTAAAATGTTTGCAAAAAACGATTCTGAAATAAAATTAAAGTGATTAGGTTTTTGCAAATATGTTTGCATTTATTATAATGAAAATTATGGCGAGCTTTCAGGGAATCGAGAACTCGGTGACTGAAAATACAAAAGAGTAAAAAAACAGTTGAAAAGCTATAAAGAGTCGTTAAAATTGTGAAAAAATTACTTAGGTTAAATACATCAGGTTAGGTTAGGTGTTAGGTTTTTAAAATCGACTTCGTTTCACTTATCAGAAATGTTCTGTATTGTCACTGTTATGTTTAGGCGTGGAACCAAAACTTTACATTTTTCTTTAAATCTATTATTAATTTGTTGTAGAGATGAGATCCTTGATTGCAGGTGAGTTGTTTGCTGTATAAATGACATCGCATCGGTCCATCTACCTCTGCGGAGAAATCTCGTGACGATTAGATAGTAAGAATAACTTTGCCGAAGTTTCTAAGCCAAAAAAAATCTCAAACAAGATAATGTGACTTTTATGTGAAAGTGCAAAAAATAAATACAGAAAAAATAATCTTAGTAATAATAATATTTGGCTAATTTACACAGCGCTATTTTCTTGAAAAGACGCTGTACAAATATATTTGTTAAGTAATAAATACAGCTGGCTTACGACTACTATTCATAAAAACTCGTGACTAAGGACCGGTTGTTTCTGAGAATTTGAACAATTCATCAAATTTCAACGTTAATTTGCGAGTTCTGTGAAAGTCCTATTCAAGTTCTGATATTATATCATTATAGGCTAGTTGCTTGACAGAACTGAAATAATAACAGAACTATAAAATGTCTTTCACAGAACTCGCAAATTAACGTTGAAATTTGAAGAATTGTTCAAATTCTCCGAAACAACCCGTCCTTACAATTAAGGTTCATTACTACTGACTCAAAACTAGTGACCTATCTAAGACATATCTAGTGACTTACGACTAAGGCCGTCAACTACTGTCTTAATGACATATATATTTACATATGTATAGACCTATGTACAACTAACATACTTACATTTAAAAATACATTAATAAATACTTTTTTTGTTGTTTGTTTTTGGGGTGTTATGCCATGTTGCGCTAACTCCTTCTTTAGCCGACGTTTCGGACAGCGTTGCAGTGTCCATCATCATCACACATCTTCGGATCTACCGGATCTGCCCTGATGATGGACACTGCAACGCTGTCCGAAACGTCGGCTAAAGAAGGAGTTAGCGCAACACGGCATAACACCCCAAAAACAAACAACAAAAATGCTTTTGGCCGTGAGAATCTAAAAACTTACCTCATTAATAAATACTCTTTATTATTTTACTAGCGTCAAAAGAAGGAAATTCTATAATATTAGAGTATTTCATGATTAATTTTAGAACAATCGGTTAGCTGGATTTATAGAAAAGTATACATACGTTTCTTAAATGAATGAATAAATTTATATATAGTCAATCTTTACCGCATTTACATGATTCATCTGCCAACAATTAAACCGGTTGACGTGTTATGTTCCCGCTGAAATTGTCCATTCTCCATTGGTAGGCAAGTCAATAGCATTTTGACTTCATCATGAACAGAATCGCTAAAGAATTTATGTGTGGATCAACAATTATAGTATGACAAATAGGAAAAATAAATATTTGAATACTTACGTCGGTTCAAATTTAAGAACACAGAAGAAAAAACATGTGTAAGTATCAAATTGTTTGTTTATTGTGTGAAAGTGTACTTAAACTTAGCTATAAGCCACAAGTAATGAGTTATAAGTCGTCATATGAATATATTAAATGCATAAATTAAGTTGTCAAGCTCCCTTGAGGTGATTTTCTCACGAAAATGGCGCCATAAAAATAATCCAACCATCATTATTATGAGGTATAAAGTACAGACCTTTTGACTAAGCATACAACACGTATAAGGAGTATGTTAAGTTCGTACTTTCTGTAAGTTTTGAACTTGCAACTGCTAGATGATCTGGGATCTCCTATCGTTCACTAAAATTTCTATCGTGAGTTTTACATCGAAAGTTGAAAAATATGGCGGAAAAGGGTGTTTTATTATGACTATAACGTTGATTTCAAATTTTAACTTTATGCTACGATAGATAGTCCTCAATACAATCTTCCCAAGATGCATTTGATTGATATGTTTGGTGTAACTCTTAGTGACCAGCTCAGGCACGGAAACTCCATCGAAGCCAGAGTCAAGTTAGCCTCTCAGATGCTGGATGTACATATACTAGTAGTTAAATTGTACAAAAGTACTGACCCTGTACAAACTACGAGTGTGACCCACTGTTTAATTTGGCAGCCACCTCTGGTCTGATAGCTAGGAACTACCCAATTTTTCACATCCCGACTCCTGGTAGTTTGGACTCTTGAGCGCTATTCGGATAAAGAAAATAATGGATAATTAGGCGATATAGCAAAACATTACATATGTTTTTTAAAAGCTAACCAATCAATAAAATTAAGTACATAAAGTACATAACAGTAGTTCTAATAAAGATGGATTAGGATGAAGATCAACACCAAAAAAGTTCTGATGATGTAATTACATGCAACTTATTTAACGTCGATTTAGATAAAGCAAAATATACAGAATAACCCCTCAGGTAAGATAAAACTTAAACACGGGGAACAACTTGATACCAGCCGTTCAAAAGATTTGAGAAAGTTATTTCTTTTGTCTATGCCGTATTGTTCAAAAACTGTTGCTTCAATCTCATTGAAAATATCCAATGAGAGAAACCTACTTCAATGCAAATTGTATTTCGTCAAGAAACAATGTTGAAAATCTTATACAACCACTTTGAAATGAGCACCAAACGTTATAAAACCAAAGCTCGTCTTGATCAAAAAGCATAACAGTATTATCCAGATACCACCCCTAAATCAGGTCCCCATAAAAATGTCTGTGTGCCAGTATTCCCGTCTGGTAGCGTCTTTCCCAGCGCGGTGAGACAGGGAGGGACAGAGTGTCTGGGGGAGATGGAGGGAGACCGCACGGTGGATAGGCGGAGAATGGAGAAAGGAGGGATATTGACGTAAGGGGGACAAATCTGATTTGCAAAGCAGCCGCTTGAGGTCGAAGTGTTCCCAAAGCGAGACGAAGAACATATTATCTCGTCCAATTTCACGGAGCTAGGGATAGATTTTGAAACAGAGTTTTGATCTCAATGAATATTTTAATATTGACAAAAACAAGTGAAGTTCGATTTCTTGTTAAAAATTTAAGAAGGTTTTTGGTTCGGTGGTAAATCAGGTTTATTAGACTTTTTGATTTTTTTTTGGTTTTTAGAAATGCGCAACGTATCAAAATAATTTATTTCGAAGACAACACATTTGTGAGTGAGTATATATTAATATGAAAATTTAAAAAAAAAATATTTTTACAAAAGAAGAAATGATGTTTCGTTGTCTTAACTTATTGTAACTACAATACTATTTTTCTTAACTTACATATAGTTGTTTACTTTCTTACACATTATTCTTATCTACTTTTTAATTTTTGGTGTTGTTATTTGTTTGAAGTTTCAACATCGCCCACCAGTGTCGGTGGACCGTATAGATTTTTTTTAAATATTGTTTATTGTTCTAAGGTTTTTTTCCAGTTAAACAAACTAAGCGGTTTGTCAATTGATTGACACGATTGATTTTATTTGCCATGCTCTATTTCCAGTACTTACCTGATCGCACGCAGTTTTCAACCTTTTCCTACAGTATTACTGCATTATACTTTTTTTCAGATTTATGACAACTATTTTCTTAATTCGATTTGTATCATCCTTCTCATTGGCTTTCTCATAATTAAAAAAACACATAACAAATAAATAATTTAAATCATGAGGTTTGATTCTACGGATTTCCAGAAGAAGATACCGTTTTTATATTTTAGTTTTAAAAATAAATATAGTTCATCGACTTATTTTATGTTATTAAATCTAGTTGGTACCTAGTCGAAATGATAAACGATTTTTATCTTTAAAAAATCTTAAATGGTTTGAAAACTAGCGGCTAAAATTAAAATATGGAATAATTATACACTTCGTATTTATGATCTAAATCTATTAAACGAAATTTAAGGACATTTCACAAGATTAATGGTTACGAGAAGTGAAATAATTTGCAAAGTCTACTACAATAAATATTCGAACAAAACAAACACTGGCCCTGGCGACGGTTTTTTTATTTCAAATCTTCTTTCTTCCAAAGTAAGACCTTTAGAAACGGAACAAAAACAAAGGAGAAGGCAATATGAGTAGGAACTGGGATTTTTATTATGGGATCGCTCAGTTTTTAGAACGGTGCCCAGGCAAGGAAAGGGTCCTGGGTTCGAGATATTACTGTTTTAAATTTTCGTTTAGGAATCGTTCATATTGTCTTCAATAATTAAATATTATAATTTGTGGTTTCACTCTAATGAGTGTAACTGAATAAATTAATAGTTATTCCAAAAAAATATATAAAACCCTTTCAATATTAAACAGAAAAAACTAAAAATATGTGCCCTTTTTGGTGTTAAAAAAATTTGTATATAAGTTTGTTAAACCACGATTGAAAAACCCAAAAAAGCACCTACTATAAATTCACTCAGCTGACGTGAACATGAATGAAGGAAGAAAACAAAAGCGGATCTGATAATTAAACTTAATTGTTTATTCTGCCGTCTCCTCTTAACTTGTCTACCCGACAGGCGAGATTATAATTTCATTTCTGTTCTACCCTTTGAACTCTGAATGCAATATCTGCTAGGGGCAGGGGGGTAGAAGCGGGTAAGGATAGGAGGAGATGTACTACACAAACAACTTTCTACCCCGTAACGTAATTAATGGGCTGTATGTGGTATTTTGGCAGGAGACGTTAAATAAGATTTATTATTTTCTTCTCAACTTTTGTACTTGAGAGATTAATTATCGTTTCACAATTATGATGAACGAAAAGGCTGAAATGTAATGTTTTCATTATTGTTTTTCCGCGTAACAAATTGAGATTTAATAGGGTTTAAAAAGTTAGTTCTTATGGCGAAAGTATGTTTGTTTGTACTTCTTTCACATATCAACGGAGCAACCGATCGACATGATTTTTTGCACAAGGGTAAATGGAGGACTGAAAAGTGAAATAGTCTAATTTTTATCCTGGAAAAACATTTTTTTATTCTTTGTACAGTAATTTCTGCCTAGCGAGCGAAGCAGCGGGTAAAAGCTAGTATGTTACATTTTTAATGTTTATGAACCTAAATTATCTTATGTGATTTCACTGTACCAGCCCCCATGGGCTCCAAACAGTCCAATGTAATTGATTATATGTCGAAAAAAAGATTATGTGTAAGTAATTGAAAATTTTTGACAACTTCAAAAGAAGTAAGGTAAATATTTTCCCACTTAATTTGGTACACGAACATACCCGTGACACTTTTACCGGTGTTCTGAATCCTTGGAATGAATAAAATACATTATGCTGGACTAACATCACTTTAAGTGTAACTCTGTGAGGCACATTAATCATACAAAGTTAGTTACGTCCCGGTTCCGAATTAAGATGGTGGCCTTATTGGATACTACCTTTTTATCTCGCCAGAGTTTGAATGTTTCATAATACAAGCTGTCAAATCGGAATACTTAATCAATATTATGGAACCTACCGGCCTCAAGAAAGATTGAAAAAAGAAGTCTCGTTGAGATGGAGATGTTCCTTCGGGAAAATTATATAATTCCTCATTCGAAATACACAAAATGATCAGTAACACATTTATGGTTTATAATTAAGAAAATATATATTTGAGTATTGCTTAGAAATCTTTTCATTTCAGTGAAAATTTGGGTGTTGTTTTATTAAATAAGAAAAAATTAGAAACGTACTTTTTGGATACGAGTTTTACTGTTCCCACTAAACTAGTAAACTAATAACGAATTGAAATCGTTAAAATACAAATTGGGTAGATATATATGTACCAGCATGTTTTCTGTGTATACTATTTAAAAACCTTTACCTCAACAAATAATACATAATGACTTCAAACAAACAAATAATGCTGCCACCAGCTCATCAATCAATGTTCGAAAATTTTATGAACAATGTACACGATTAATGAGGTTGTTTTTGTATGCCATATTCCACAATATATATGTACTCATTTAAAATTGTATTGTTACATAGAGATTTTTAATTGCAAGATGAATTAATGTTATTGTATTATACGACAGTATTTTACTGTAGACATTCCTATTTTTACACGAATTATTATTTTTTTTACATCATACTCCACACAGGAGGCCCTGAGAAAAAAAAACCCTCAGGGATTATGTCGTCTTCGAGGAGGGTCTTTTTACGAAGTTCTGGGAAGGAAAAAGTATGGGGGATAGGCAGGAATCTGGGGCTCAAAGTATCCAGGAGTGACTGACGTATGAATCCATCCATCCCACTGCGATGTTCCTGCTGGAGAGGTCAAAAGGTCTCACTCATAGCATAGTGGGCATATGCATTTTCCGCCATGATCTAGACAAACCTCACCCCCCACTAACCCGGGTACCCCTGGTAAGTCAACAAATATAGCAAACCACTCCGGGTGACCCATGGTAAAAGAGTTATCCAAAAAATGGCTCTCGGGGCGGCGGTACCCAAACCCGCCTCCTAAATATCGAAAACTTTTGGAAGTTACTAAGAAAAACACTACATGTAGTGAAAGCTTATATTAAAATTTCCCACTGCAAAAGTGTTAACCTTCTCTCGCATAAGAGAGGAGAGTTTTTTAAAAGATTTATTGATCCGTTTGACATTTTTAAAATCGCTATTTAATCTCATTTTGATTTATGGTAACACTGTCTTATCACAAAAGTAAAAAGTTTAGCACTTAATTTCGGAAAATTTCCCTTTGTTCGCCCTCGTTTTCCTATAAAAGCAATTAGCATTATCTCTACTGAATATTGATTCTCTTTATTGTGTTGGAAATAAAATGTTTGGCTTTCTGGAAAAAAGTTATTGTTGGAGTTTTTTTATTTTTTTGGTGGTGATAAAGTTTTTTATTCGGTTAATTACCGTAATTTATTTTATATATTACGTTTCAGAGAGCTTTTTGAGGTAGAGAAAATTAAATTTAATTTGGCAATTAATATTAATTTATGGGGTAACTTGTTAAGATTTCAAATGCCTAATAACGTTTGAGTGTTTTAATATTAATGCCAAAATTTTAAAAAGAAAATTCTTAATTTTTAAAACGAAAATTAAAATCCACTCGTTCATTGATTTCTGATGCTGCCAACACTTTCACGCTGTGATCCTTTCGCACAGATTTTGTCCACTATTTCATCGTCATTGCAAAGTGGTAACTTTAAATATTTTTTGGTTGTCCCTCTCTACACAAATACCTGTCTTCTATTTCTTTATCTTAATTGCATCCCCTCCATTCAACATATCATATCTCCTGTCTGAATTTGACCCAAATCTTCCATAGTATACTTTTGAAATTTGCCAATTTAAACAAAATTAATATTTAAATGCACCTTGCCTCTCTCCATAATTTAAAATGGTGACCTAGAATACCCTTGAAGGGTGAAACCCAGAAATATTTTGGAAAAAAACTATTCCCTGCTTACATCGTAATTTAGATCATCGAACTGAGATGCATAGAGAACGCCTCATTTCATAATCCCATTAATACTGACGGGGCAAAGCTCAATAGTTTTTGGTATTTGATAATTTACGTCCACACCAAAACTACACCCAGAAAACCACTTTTAATTGAATTGTAAGCGCTTAGAGGATTGTAGTTGGCAACACAAATCACATATGCATTCATAAGCCCACAATCTGATAGTATTATTATGCCATCGTCTGGACGATCTAGGCCCTCTGGTTGGTCGAATTCAAATCGTGCGTTTCGGGTAAATCCCGAATAGGGGGTCTGCAGGCAAAATTCGGCCACTCTGCCCTTCGGGCGGTATAAGAACGAACCAAATGACTGGCGCGAATATTTAAATATGCAGCTAACAATATGCAAAATTACTTGACCATTAACAAGAGTTTAATAAGAAGATTTCTTTTGGAAGCTTATCACTTTGTGATGGCATTATTTATTTTATTATAACATAAATAACTTTGTTTACATCACTTAATTACATACAACCTCTACATGTTACATGAACGAAGTTCACCTCATCAGGAGTAAGTATATATTGAAGTCAAAAATTAAATATAGATTACAATTGGAAAGTAGAAGTGTAAGTAGGGGGGAGGGGTAAGAGTGGGCGGAGTTTATCAGAATTAGGAATTTAAATATCGTTAGACGGGAAAGACCAGTTAAGTGGGAAAATATTTAACAGAGAGTTTATTAAAAAAAGAATTCTTGTTCACTATAATCTTCGATTACGCATCTGCCCTGATTTTAGATACTGTAATGTACCGCAAAAATAAATCACTATAATACTTTTTTTCGGTTTTTCCTTCATTATATTGTGTAATGTTGTTTTGACATTTTTCGGTAAATACCTAATTGGAATACGAGATTAAATATTTTGTTACGAAACCACTTAATTTATCACTTTTTCACTTATGTTCGTTCTTCTTGGAAGATAAATGATTTCTGAAGACATGAGATTTTTCATTATCTTTATTAATTTTGTTCCTGTTTGCTTCTTATTAACCTAAGCTCATGCTGGTTCCTTCACCCCATATTACGCAGAAACAACTCGGCTAAAGGTGGCAAGGTAAAGCGTAATGAATTTACATCTCAAGTCTTGACTCTTGGAAAATGTTTGTTGAACTTTTCTAAATGAAGGTCATTTAAAATCCTTTCATTTATTAAATAATAAATTATACTTTCATCATGATCACGAATACCAATATCTTTAAAACCGAAATCTTGAATGCTAGTATCCTGAATGGCGAAATACTGAAAGCCGAAATCGTAAATGCCGAATTCCGGAATGCCAAAATCTGAAAACCTGAAAGCCGAAATCCGGATTTCAACTATGTCTTTAAAAACTGGGTTCGTAACTACCAGAAGTACGATAAAAATAAAACACGCAGCTATAAATTATTACTTCTCTACCCAATTAAGATATCGTTTTATGGATTTTACCGAATGATAATCAAAAATTCTCACGCCCTTGAGCTGGCTGTCCTTGCCAGACTCCCGGGTGTTAGTTTTCAGATTTTTTGTCATTATTTTGGATAATGTTCATTAGGGATTTTGCTTTGGCTTTACGGCTTTCAGACAGTTTACCTAAGGGATATTGTCCAGCACCTATTTATCACTACGTTTGTATAATTTTATTCTAGTGAAATTAGAAAAGCAATCAAATTGGTGAATACAAGAGTACTCCCATTTAATATGTGTCCATTATTCAAAAGTAATTGTTTCACACGTTCCTACTATATCAAGCTAAAAAAAACAATTCGTTTTTCCTTACTTGACCTTCAGCTTTCATATACAATTTCATAGACAATAGGACGTAATGAATCCATAAAAGTATTCCATTTGTATCTCCTTTATGACGTGTCTTATTGATATTCCGGATATTATTTTCAAAACTAATAAAAGAAAACGAAGTCGTTCTTAGAAAAATCTGAAAGCAATAGATATACAAAAAAAAATAAAGGGAAATTGTTATCATTTTAACTAACCAGAGAAACGAGCATCTGGAAATGAATGGGATTGAACAAAATAAAAAGATAGGTATGCCAATATAAATAAAAATAGGATATTTTTATCCGAGGCACTTTCTAGATTACAAACAAATTCATTAGAAATTTCAAAAATAAATTTTGTCAAAAATATGGGAAAAAATATTTGCAGTATAATAATTTTATTTCTAAATTTGAAATAGAGATTGACAAATATGACGTTTAATAAATAGTTTCCAATGGTCGCGTTGTTAAAACGCTGTCCCGGTAAGATAAGAGATTCTGGGTTCAATTCCCAGTTCTGTTTCATGCTTCGTTTAGAGTTATTAGTATTATCTTCTATTTCAATGATATATTATACACTGATATACACAAATATATTACACACTGATGGGTTTAACCTCCAAAAAGTTATCAAGGATAAGCTCTTTCAATAAAATTGAAATTATTTTAATAAAATATTTACCAGAACTTAGACGCATATGAACACTGTATTATTATTAGTAAATGAAGGCATATACTTACTTGGCTCGAGACTCGATACGGCCGGAATCGCAGCGTTTCACTAGTTTTTGTTGAATTTTGCCGCGGAAGTTAAAAGAAAAAACTGAGTACTTTGTTGAAGGCTCCAAATTAAGGTGACTGGCGCTCTGCCAAATAAATGCACAATTTATATTTTTTTATTTTGTTTTCTACGCACAGAAGGGTTGTGATAAATTAGGTAGCATGAATTCAAATATATTTGTACCCATTTCTAAAAACCGATAACAAACAGAAAGGATCTTATTTTCCAGATTCCAGGAACAGAGTATCCTGTATGTTTAAATAAGTATTTTTGTAATGCTTTAAATAAGGAAGACCGGCAGAGGTTCTTACACCTCTAGGAAATGCCTATACTACTCATGATTTCTTCCTGCCCCCCTCCATGTCCTCTGACCAAAGGTGCGGTATTATACCTTAGCAGTTGCCTTTTTTAATGTGAATACCGCACAACTGCTACCAACTACCGGGTGCTAGTGAGACTATGCCATCCCCAATTGAGGTATGTTGTGAGGCTAAAACCACTTGTTGAATTGGGGTATGTGGAATGTTCCTGGCCATTCAGATCTGGTCACCAAACACGGCTAAGGCCATTTTAAGCAATGTTTTAATTCTGAATGATGGTCTTACACCAGGGCGATATTGTGAGTATCTCCCACTCTGGAAAGTGTCGCAAATATGTCTTCTATTAATTAAATGATAACACAAAACAATCAAATAAAATTTACTTGCGCACGCCGGGATTTGAACCAGCGACCTGCGGCTTATTAATCGAGAGCCTTACCACTTGACCACGGAGACCGTCACTTTAATCTACCAACACTCTTTTGTACGTCAAGCATATTTCGATATCTCTCAGTTTCTAATCTTAATTGACTACAATTTTAAAAATGCGAATCAATATTTTTTTGTCAAAAATATTAAATTATGGGTAGGTACTTCATCGCTGGCCAGAATTCTTCCAATAATCAGTTCAATTAAAATGACACATAAATTTAAAAATAATTTAGTTCATTGAACTATTCAGGAATTCACGCAGGAATAACTAACGCGTATCGCAGACAAATGAAATTAATATGTTTGATATGATGCCCAGTGGAGACTTTATGAGTATTGTTTTTGTGAGAAGATACTGCAGATTTGTGTTCAAGACTCTGATTTAAGATTTATATTTGAAAATACGTTCTATTGATAGGTCTAACTAAAGCACTAGCAATAATTCCCACCCTTAAAATAATCCCTCACTAATATAATGATTGTTTGGCCCGAGTCCAAACTACTTACTCCCGCGAACCTGCGAACTACATAGCACGATAAATTAAACGTGAAAAGGGTAGTCGCCAGGAGTAGGTACGGCCGAGGCGTGCGGCGACCACCTCGTGAAAACTATTTTTAAATCTGAATTCCTGGGAAACGGGTTGATAAACAACAAAGTTTTAATGGGGTGCCTAAAATTTTAATAGCTTTTATTATTATGTTCTCAGGTTATTACTAGGACTTATAATATATATTTTTAACGTCACTGTATGGCGGGCTGGTAAGACATTACTTCGCGCAACCCTCTAATAAACCCTTATCACGTTGAGATTTTCTAACACACTTCGTCGCCTCCACTTTATACTGATATTTTTGAAAAACCAAACCATAAATACAGGGTGTATCGGCAAGTACCCGACAAACTTTAACTAGCTATTCCTTAGCACATTTGGAGTAAAAAATGTTATGGGCGCTTTGCTGTCCGGTAACATTTTTTTTTCCATTAAAAACAAAAAAAAAATAAAAAAATCCACACTCCGTCACTGTCATTTGCATTGTTTCTCGTGTTCAACAGCTGTTATTAGCAAGTGTGTCAAAAAGTGTCCTCGCTCTTTCGTACACATTAAATAATAATAGTTAAAAATCAGACGAATGGTGCGGTGCCATTTCGTTGTGATTGTAAAAGCGCGCCAACGTAGGTACGTACGTACATTAATCAACGAAACTCGAACAAAATATTGCCAGACGGGTTTTCAAACTTTGACAAAGGATAAAACATTGGTGACATGTGTTGAAAATATGAATACTAAATTTTTTATTTAAAAAAAATGTTACCGGACAGCAAAGTGCCCATAACATTTTTTACTCCAAATGTGCTAAGGAATAGCTTGTTAAAGTTTGTTGGGTACGTGCCGATACACCCTGTATAAACAAAAATAAACATTGGTTCTGTTAAGATTTCAGGTCACAAAAAATACACAACACACTCCGGACTAAATATATTCGGTATGAGTTTATTTACAATTTATACGATTTTTACCTTGCACTTTTTCAATCTCTACTTAGATAAAGGAATGCTCGGTCATCTTGCTAGTTCTGAAAGAACTGTCTGGCTCCGCGTACAAAATATATAAAAGCAATTTGTAAGGAAGTTCTTTGTATTTATAGAAAAAATGATCAAACTAACACAGTAACAAATAATAACAGAATTCTGTATTTACAGGCAAGCCCAAACTGCTTTATCATATAATCAACATAGGTAAGACGTCAGGGTTTAGTCAAGCTTCAAACCAAATATCTTAAGATTTACAACATAGAGGGCAATAGTAGTCACCTTATGCCTAATTGCTTTATTAACAGTGTGCTTTACTTTTAATATCGCCCTGGTGAAAGTGTACGGAAATGTAAGTGTATGTGAAAGGGTACTGTGTTTAATTACAAGATCTGAAAAGTCAGATAACTCTCAAACTCTCCTCAAATTCTCCTTCCCTACCACCTTCAGCCTCACAATATTCCTCAATTGGAGATACCCATAGTCTCACTGGCTCTGGACAATTGAGATATTCTGCACTACTAAAATTAAACAAAGATTTTTTTAAAGTAACTTGTAATTAATAAATAACAAATTCTTTTCATTACTTTACTAAACTTTGAAGGCTTTTTCTTGTAACGATAATGGAATCTTCCACCGGATTTATTTATGAGCTGAAAAGTTAGATTGATTTGTGGTTTCTTAACCCAGTTTTCGGAACTTATCAGTTTTTCACGAAAAGAGAGGAATAACAATTACTCATCACATGATAAATATAAGAGTTTTTCTTCTGGCATCAGATTTGGACATGCCTCCCACATTTTTTTCCAGATCAGTCGATTCTTGGCAGCTTTCACGCAACCAAAGCCTGCAATATTATATACGGATTATCCCATCTGTGTGTAACTTTTGTTGAAGAATTGAATAGTTTGATAGTTTGAATTGAAAATTGGAAAGGGGATGAATCTAAACAAAATAAGTTACAAAATGCATAAAATAGTGCGTTGGCCACGTCTTTTATTTTGAAAAATAGATTTTATTCTGTTAGTTCCATCATTTAATAAAAGATTTAAAGCCCCGTTCACACGGTGGCGATTCGCCATTTTCACGATCGTGATTTATAAGGAGAAGCTTTTTGTTTTGGATTGGCTAAAAATGACTTAGAAGAGTCCCAAGGAACCGGAGTTAGTAGGTCTATGATACATCCAAGTAAGAAGAACCAGGAGAATTATTGTGAAACTGAGATGTATTGTGAAATGTCTGGCTATTCAGATCTAGTGACATAACACAACACAACATTGGTATTAGTTATTCGTTGAGTGTACGTAGACAATATTCAATAAAATATGATATATAAAATCGTAAGTGACATTACTGACTGTCCAGATTTACTAAACAAAATTGATTTTAAAGTACCTACACGTCACACAATTACCTCCGGACGCAACATACTTACTGTTTTGTCAACAAAAATGCGGAGTAAGGTAAGAAGTCGGATCCGTCGCATCATTGAAAACAGACTCATCTACCATAATGTATCGTACTGTATAATTATCTTCTTGGTAAAAATACACTTGAGATTGGTAGTATTCAATAAATGCATTGGTTCGTCAAATATTCAAGTACTTTATTATCGTAAGATAATTACAATGAATATCTGTCAGAAGCCTTGAGTTATTCTAACGTAGTTATTCTGACGTAACTGGAAGTGAGCTCCCTGCCTTGGAATCGGCTAACATCGGCTGAACTCGTACTCATTCGGGTACAACCGACATCCTATATCAGATGGTGCAAGTACCATACCAAGTACCATACATTAACAGGATAATAATAACTTAGATTTACACACTCTACCGACATCTTGTGGGTGGTATCGAAACTACAAGCAAATAACAACACTACACTTAAAAATGAAAAATATTCTTGCTAACTTTCGCCAAAATCTTATTAATTGAATTTTGCGATAGTATGAAGGATGTTAGTAGCGAGTTTATAGTTTGTGATGCATCGATATGTAAGTTTTATGATTAGTTCATAGAAGTCCACATCAATTATCAGACTCCCTGTAAGGTTGTATTGTGGTACGCAGGTAACCTAGGTACTCGAGTCTACCCGCGCGGGTAAATGATGAAGGTTCTAATTAAGGGTGGCGAATCTTTGTGAAGCGTAATTCATGACTGTTTTAGAGAAAGCGCCAAGTTAACTGCCGAGGTATAGGGGATGGGGTTGGTTTGGGTACTTGTCCCCGGATCTAGTTAGTATTAGGTACTAAAGAAAATTATGACTCTTTTAGTGTTCTCTTTGTTTATGATTTCTTCACTCTAACTTTAACTGATCTTTTGACGGTACGCCTGTACTTTTCTTTGTTTACGGATTTTTTCTTGTATTGGTTGGAATATGAAATAAGTTTTTATAAAATTGTTTAGAAATGAAGTGATTAACCAACAGAATTGTGCTGTAGGCTTGTTTGAGTCCCCGAAGTGAGCACAATTTTTCCATTCTTGGTGAAATTGATCAAACATTTTCAAATATCGAATTATTTTATTGAACAGATAATCAATTTTACTGACTTGTTCAGGGCTTAGAAGTCAATAAATCCTTAAAATTTATACTGGCGACAACTTTTTTTTGCATTCAGCGTTGATCTCAGATCTTGGATTTTTCTACTCAGTGGTGAGGAATGATTTTCAACAACGCACTTATATGTTTACACTATTTGATGGACATTTTAAAATGTGTAGGAAGCGGTTGACCTCATGTCAACACAAGGGCTACAAGGGTCTATTTAAAATTTGGTTTGTTAGAAAGTTCAATTGGTTTAAAGGACTCACACACCCCCTGCAATCCTGCAATTGGAGGTGATTTTGGGAGAGCAGTGGTGGGGGTAAGATTGGTGTTTTCTCTATACACTGCCACCGCGGCAGTGTGAAACTGATCGTGCAGCAAAGCACTCGTTAATCAAGATGGCACCAACATTTTTAATACATTAGAAAATAGGAATGTTTCTCGCGCTTTATTGCGTATAATTATTATAATTACAAGCGATCTAGGGTTCTCCCCACCACTGCCCCGATATTCTCTCCGATCGCAGAGAGGTGTGCAAAGTCTTTTAGTTGTAGAACAGAACAACTTAATAAAATATTCAAATAAAATGGTTTAGAAAAACTCACAAATAAATATAGGGTGCGTTCGAGAATTGAACTCGGGTTCTTTCATTTTCCGGATGAGTGCATTCTGCCATGCTGAATTGAATTTGTGTTATGGTTGAATCCAAAAACTTGCAAAAGAATATTAAAATTAAAAATACTGACAATTGCGTCGTAATTCGGATACAAATCCTCTGCTGGGCGAGTCCTTTTTGCAAAAGCCACATCTTCCACTTATAGTGACGGCAGTCGAAGGTTTTTCAAAATATTGTCAACGAACCTTGCATTATTTTACACTTTTTATACTTAATAAAATTTCAATGTATCTAAAAAGGAGGTCAACCTGCGCAAATAAACAAAAAAGCTATAAAAATGGTTAAAATATCAAGATTTTTTATATTGATATTGTTAATAAATACATTAGTCTCCATTGATTCGCAGTGGCGGCTCGTGACTTTTTAGTATACTAGAGTGCTAATATTACAACAAAATTACACTCCTGATGTTGTTGTATCCGAAAATGATTTTTTTGATTTTTATTGATTTCCTGAAAATCTTCATACAAAAAACCGAATTTTCAAAAAAAAAAAATCAATTTCGGATCCAACAACATCAATAATGTTGAATTTGTCAAACATAGCATCCTATCACACTCAAAAGTCACGAGCTGCCACTAATTGATTGTGTGTATGTAATTGTGTATATGCCTACGAGTGAGTTTAAGTGTGTTGTGTACCTTTGAGTGTGTGTATTGTATCTATCTGCCCATGTATTTTACGCCTTTGTGTTATAGTCACAGCTATTTTTCGTAATCCATTTTCTATATTGTGGCTTCTCGTTATATGTGTGCTTTAGTGTTATAATTAATGGGTGTTTTGTAATGAATAATAAACAAAAAAATCGTAAAACTTAAACTTGTAATATTTTGCTTTATTTTTTTGTTGAAATAAACTTTTCCGTTAATTTTGTAAATACAGTTCTGAAAGAAATGTTTAACCGAAATTTAGTTTTTCAGGTAAATGGTAAATATATCGATGCCTTCTCATTATTATTTGTTCCTGGAACAGCTCGCCTATTAATAAACATTCCATCTTTGCTTTCAAAAATTTGGTTCGTTTATAAGGTTTCTTGTATTGAAATATTAGATGTTTCTACAGAGGTAAGAGTTATTTTTTCTTATATTTGGATGAACAGTTTCAAATATCGTAGGAATACCTCTGATATTTGTTGTTTTTATTAAGTAATAGTATCTTAATAACAACTCTTATTTTCGCCCTGCTTAGCGACAAAGAAAATATTTGCTTAAAATAATTAATTTGCTTAAAAAATTAATCTTAGTTTATTTATTAATTTTATGTTAGGGAAATCAACAGTCATTACAATATGTTTGGTTTACATATGTGCAATATATTTAACTTACGCATTATGTATTAAACAAATAAACAGTATGTATAAATTGAAAAAATAACAGATATTATAAATAAAATTTATATTTATAACAAGAGATACTCCATAATTCATGTTATTACATAATATATCGTAACATTTTATGTAGAACGACTTAGTTGGTGTATAAGAGAATACACTTTTAATGTATCTTAAATGTATTTCAAATAGATATGTTATATTTATCTTCTTTGCAATTGAAGAGAGAATTTTATTATATGTTGGACAAAGTCTTTTAAGACAAGCATTTTGGTATGATTTTTTTTTACATTGTTTTTCATTAAAATGATTGTACGAACGTGTGTGACGTGTTAGTGCTTAATAAAAATCTGTTAAGTAAATCTGGACAGTCAGTAATGTTGGTCACGAATTTATATAGCAACATCGCATCATAGGCAGGCATTTCACAAAATATCTTAATATCACAATAATTATTCACACACTCCTTATTTGGGTGTGTCATAGACCTACTCACTCCAGCTCCTTGGGACTCCAAACTTCACATACATATGAAATAATTAAAATGAGAACATAATAAAGTATAACTCTAGTAAAATAGGTTTCTAATGTATTTTTAACTTATACTAAATGTATCCTTACTGTCACTAAATTTTAATATTTTTTAAGTTAAAAGACATATATACATTTCACTCCATTAACTTAAAGTACACATTAAAAATAAAAATCAAAATATTACTACTAACTTACATTATACATTTTACTTTAGCTCGCTGATCTTAAGAGCAAACAGTTCTTTCAAATACATATATTCATTGTATTTACTGATGTTAAGATATCGAGAATGAGTTTGTATGTGTGTAGTGTGTACACCCTCGTGGCCTAAGTTTCTTTTACAACTTTCAGTCTTTGCTGGATGTGTGTTTACTTTATTTTGTTGTCTTTTGTAGTATTCATGTACATGTGATATTTTTATAAATGTTTTTTTCGTGTGTATAAATCCATTTTGAATTTTTCAGATTAAATCGCTTATGTTGTATTCAAACAGTATTTTCGGTAATTTCGTTTCATGGTATACTTTTTTGGTAGGGGTATCTCGGTTTTGATTAAAAATATACCTTTTAACTTAATATAAATATTATTTGTAGGTCGTTTAAATATGTTATGTATGTGTTTACCCATATTTCAATTAAATAATTTAGATGGGACTGGATTAAACTAAAGTATAATCCTCTCTGTACTCGTGTTGGTCGAAGATAGGCTATTCTACCAAATACACCAATTAGTGAGATAGTTTTAGATATTGTGTGTTTATCGATATGCAGTATATTCTAATGTAGGTATTACCTACTCACTCTAATTTTTCGTGTGATTTTTGCTGTATTTTCATTGGGCGCCATCGTTGGGAACGATCACGTTCCCTAAGCCAGTATTTGACTATAGATAGAGTGAAGATAGGCTTAATTGAAAAATCCTTTGCTGGCAAAATTCAATCACTCAGCCACCCATGAAACAGACGTGATATTCGCTATCCGTAAAAATACTACACCAAAATCCAGATAACCTAGAGAAAAATACGCCAATATGATGATTCTATCAAATCCTTGAAACATCGTACGATTATACAGTAAAATTTTTTTTATTTAACTTTTATTTTATTTGTATTTTAAATTTTTTCAATGACTGACAAACATACTCGGGTTACGAATAACGTTATAATGTTTAAATTATCTTTGCTCACATTATTATAAGTTAAAATTGTTGCTTGAGCAATGTTCGAAATATTTACACAAAGACCATGTTAACTCAACTCTTTAAACAAAACACTATTTATTTCTTAAATTCACAAAATACAGGAACAACACGATTTAAAAGCAACAAACTCTTACAAATACAACATTTGGAAAAATAAATTTCAAATGAATTGCGACTCAAATATGCAACAAAAGAAGACAATTAAAAAATCTGAACACATTTAAAATCTTTGCTAAGTACTGGGTCAACTGGATCAACGAAGTTCTAACAATGATTAGTCGATTTACCCTAAAATTTCTAATTCGTTTTTTTTATCAACCAGATCTAATTTTTATCAAATACTTTTGGGACCTAAAATAAACCTCTCGAAATTAACCTTGTAACCTATTGATAAAATAATATATTTGTTAATTAGTACTAAGGATATCAGTAGGGGGATAGGATTTCCCTGAAAATTTCGTGAACAAGTGCGTAGTTTTTATTAGTGCCAGTAGAATTTAGAGAGTGGTTACAATGGTAGAAGAAGTAAGAGACGCCCCGGTCGAATAAAAGTCGATAAAATTAAGTTTTTTTAGTAGCAGCAATGTGGTAAATATTAGTGAATAGTGGAAAAAGTCTGGGACACCCGAGGAAGACATCGATCAAATGAATCAAATACTTAAGTGTGGTAAATAAGGATTATGTGATGAAAAAAGAAATAGGAGAATGTTTGACGTGAAACTGAAAGGTAAAAGAAGTCAAGGACGCCTAGGCGAAAATGGCACGGTTAAGTTAAGCAAATACTTTTAAAAAGTAAGCTTTTTCAATTGTTACGGTAATATTATTGCCACCTTAAAAATGAACCCAGTTTTCAGAAGTCACTCAAAACGTTACTCCAAACGATTCTTAACCCCGAGCAACGCTGGGTACACATGAACTAGTTATAAAATAATAATGGAAGGCTTATCTTGCAGAAGATTTAAAAAGTCTCATCCGCCTCGGCGCTCTGAAACGATCGGCTACCAGCTGTTGTTTTAATAATAACATTTTTACTTCTAAATGAATTAAGCTTATTCTCCCATTATATTGTTGTTCCTCACATCCTCGCACTATCTGGTCCATCGTTAATTAAATTAGATGCTCCATGGGCGTTATTTTGTGTGCAGTGGCGGTTGGTGGTCGACGAGTTTAAAAGTAATTTATAAAACGAATAAATTTCCGCTTTCTGTGAGAACCTTTTTTCACCCAAAAATGGAGTCACCTCATTTCAAAAGTTGGTGTGGAGCATTAAATATACTATTATTTTAAGATAGACACAAATCCTAGGCAAAACGATAAAAAACACAAGTTCATTATTTGTGACAGGATTTATGTTGCTACAACAATAACCAAAAAGACAGACAAAAAGTTACATATATATAAAAAACTAACCAACCATCACGCCTTTCCACGCAGTGGTAGGCAGAGAGAACGGGCAGCCAAACAACTTAGTCTTTTTACAATTTCCTTGACTCATTCACATGACGTGATATATTTTTTCAATTTATTTATTCAATAAATTAATGTTACATCATTTACAAAAAAGTAATATTACACGCATACAAAAATATATGATACAATGTCATAATAATTTTTCTATAATATAATGAATAAGGTGAACTACATAATTGCGGTATATTTTTTATTCAACGAAAACTTCAAACATATGAAATTTTGCCATAAATAAGGTGTTTTGAAACATAAATGATAAAATCCTTTAAATAACAGAACAATACTTCTGTATTCAAGTATTCATAAAACAGCAAGAAACACTAGAAATAAGAAAAAATATTTTGTCCGTCACTGCGCATCGGAATAACACATTTCGGCTTTGCCGCACTTTCTGGCACCGTCCGAAATCGTATTTATGTTGCATGAAGTATTGGATTTTTCGCTTCATAGGTGCGTTCCGGGATCCGCACCTTTGAAGCCGCGGTGGATTTTTTTTACCACGGTGTCTTAGCGCGCTCTTTAATTTCTACCGGCAAATATTATGGAGAAGTGGCGCGCGTAGTAATATTATAATCCAAGTGAATCTCGTTCTCCGTTGTTTTTCTATGGGAGTTTATCGCACAACCGCTCATTAGAGAAAACCGCCAATGCAGCATCTGATGCACAGGTGGTCTGAAAGGCTTTGCGATACGTGTTGCGGCTCGGTGCGCAGCCTATTGTACCAATATATGTATTACGTAATTACGTAGTTTCCGAAAGCCAGTTTCAGTCACTTTGTACAGTGGTGAAACCAATAATGGTCAACCTGCCGACGGATGGGGCTAGCTATTCTCAAAAACTACTGATAAATGTTGAAATTATCAATTAACCCTTCAGTACTTTCAACAATTTTGTTCGTTTTGTAATGTTTTCAGTGTATTTCAAAGACGCTACATCTTTTTTTTAAAGTTTCGTAAAAACAAATACTGTTTTAGAAACTAGATAAAATTATCTTAAAGGTGAATTCATTTAATAAATAACAAAAAAAAATATATCAATCGTGAAAAATGTTGTCAAAAAAGCTATCCACATTTTTACTATATTTTCCAACCGTTGAAAAGTTTCAATATTCAATTTCGATATAAAAAACTCGATTTTCCGAAAACACTTTCGTTTCAACTGCAATATCCTTTTATCTCATTTATATAATAAAAAATAAGAAATATTTTTTAAAGTTAAACCGATTGTTATGAGAGCGGCGAGAATTATGAATTATTCATTTTAGCTATTTTTTACGATGTTATTAATGGCATGCAGTAAGTATATTTGAGGAAAACTAGAAATAATATTTTTTCTTTTTAACATAAAAAAATTACGTATTTCCATGTGATAGAAAAAAAATAACGATACTTTTTTAAAATATGATCGCCTGTTAATATATATAACAATCTTTCCGTTTTAAATGATACGCGAACTATCTATCGGTGGTTGAACTTGTTGAGTGTTTACCAGAGTTTGGTGCTTCTTTGAAAACTTTGTGCAAAGTCCGGGCAACGCCTTGTACTTGCCAACTAATATGGTACAAAAAAAAAACATACAGCGCCCTTGAGGTGATTTTGCACAAAAACGGCGCTATACAAGTCATCCAATTATTATTACTATGCAGTTCCATTCTGTATTGTCTATAATTTATATTAAACGACCGATTTACAAGCTAAGTTTTTCGTTGATGTGTTTTGAGCAGCTCACTTCCTTGCCTAAGCTAATTTTGGACTGAGCTAAGCTAGCACACAACTAACAATGCAGGAATCACAATACTCACGTGTACGCTTTTTGTTATTTTTTACAATTGACTTAACTGGAAGAAAATCAACCCAACCTCTAATACAAGATTGTTCAAAGAGAGAAATACATTGAATAATCAACGATTTAATAGCTACGTAAATAATATTTACAAATTCTCTGCTACTGGCTTTACAAACTAACTAGTGAATTAAATAGAAAATCCCCCGGATTTCCACAGCAGCAAGGACGAACAAAACATTATACGACATATTAAAAACGATAAAGAAATCCATTTAGAAAAGATCTGAATTTACATGGACGAATTAACATAATTCTGATTCCTGGAACAGATTGCCACCAAACATGGCGTGATCAGATAACAGAGACTGGAAAATTGCCAAGGACTTTCAAATGTCGATAAGCATATCCGTACCCGACCCTATTCATACCGCTTCCTACATAAGAGGAATTATTATATTAAGCGGGGTCGTTGGGAAATTTTACACAAGATGAGCTCTCACATAAAGGCAATTAAGACGAGAATAATACCCTAAAACAAAGTCGGAACCTTAACGACGTAAGTGAAGCAGCCGTGCACAAAAATATGCGACGCGCGGTCCTGGTGTATTGGACAGACCTACGGTTGAATGTTGCCAGGCAAATCTCTAAAATATAGTAGAAATCTTAATGACATAAGTGATGAAGTCGTGTAAAAACAATATTTGGCGCGCGACCCGGCGTAATGGATGGTCCTACGGTCGACTTTGCCCTAGCAGTTCTAGAAAATCAATCAATCTTTCCGTGGGGTTAATTTTAATGTGTGATGTAAGTCTATTAAATTTAAGATAAATAAAAACAATACTTACCATTAAACCCCCGTTATTAGAGTATTTTGTCGCCGTATAACAGGGATTGACACATTTTTGAAGTTATAAAATCAATGAACGCTACAGATATCAATTTTGAAGTTGGTATTACTTAATATCCTTAATTTTAAATATTGAAAAAATGAAGCGACTGAGAAATGACAGCAATTTTATCGCTTTTCTTGTAAGTCTAAATATTGTAAAATTGAAATCGTAACTCTTATTTATTTCGTCTTCTAAATCGTCGATCTACGCAGTAAACTGATGTATTCTTATATATTATATGGGGGCCTCAGCACAGGTAAACAACCCAGTGAGGCCAACATTACTGAATTAGAATATGTAATATTGTAAAATAATGTATCAACAATAAAAAAATAAAAAAAAATAAAAAAAATTCTAAACGTTTTGATTATAACGTGAATAAACGTTTAAAATACGAATGTATACTTAGATGGTTTTTTATTACAATGTTAGAGTACTCACTTTTTAATTTGACTGAATCTTTTTTGAAATCAAAATTTCGACAATTAACATGCAGATAACTGTTTTTTGAAGTAGCCAGAGTGGAAGATACTCTCAGTATTGCCTTGGTGTAAGAGCATCATTCAGAATTGAAACATTGCATGAAATGACCTTAGCCGTGTTTGGTGACCAGATATGAATACAAAGACACTTCCCCACCATTCTCTCCCCCATCTCCTTCCCATCTCCTCTACTTTCAGCCTCACAACATACCCCAATTGAAGTTGCCATAGTCTCACTGGCTCCAGAGGGTTGGGAGCATTTGGGACTCTTCTGCGGTATTCACATAAAAAAGCAAAACCCGCGTACGGTAAGCTCTAATTAAATTTGCTTCTTTTACCTGGCATTTCCCGGTCAAATAAACTGTTTTCTGATAGTAACAAGATTTCTAGCAGACGTAAATGACCTTCAGTATATTAATTTAACCGTCAAAACAAGAGTCATAAGTCGTAAACTATGTTCAAACTCTAGTTAATTATGTTGAAGCTATAGTTAATGACCTTTAGTTTATTAATTTAACCGTCAAAACAAGAGTCATAAGTCGTAAACTATGTTCAAACTCTAGTTTATTATGTTGAAGCTATAGTTAATGACCTTCAGTATATTAATTTAACCGTCCAAACAAGAGTCATAAGTCGTAAACTATGTTCAAACTCTAGTTTATTATGTTGAAGCTATAGTTAATGACCTTCAGTATATTAATTTAACCGTCCAAACAAGAGTCATAAGTCGTAAACTATGTTCAAAGTCTAGTTAATTTTGCTAAAGCTACTGATTGAAATATTACTTGAGTATAAGGCAATGCACCACGTAGTGTAACATTTGGAATCGGGCGGCCAACAATAACACTCCTTATGAAGATAGCACTAAGGTGTAAATTCCCGCTCAACACCAGCCGCCTGTTATGCCAAGAAGTGTTGTTTTTTTGCGAAATTCATTTAAATATTTAAATATTTTAAGATAATTTTCTAATGAACTTAATTTACCGCGTTCTACAATAAAACTATAACCGAAAATGGGTTCGTGATAAGGAGATTTTGATGACTAAACAATTTTTATATGCCTATTTTTTATGGGCTTATAAAAAGATTTGCCAAAAAATCGCTCCATTATTTCTAAGGCAAAGATGTGTTCTACTCGCAATATTTAATTAAAACATTTGACATATTTCTAAGCAATCAAATTTTCAAAACAATAACAAATGATTTGTATTATTTGGTGGTGTTTCGCCTTAAATATAATTAGTCAATGTTCAAAACCACATTTCCAAAAATTATTGTTTCCGTGAAAAACAATGTTTTAGTCCAATCCTGTTTTATCCAAGTCAATGGTAAAAGCAAATAATGTAATGTATTATTATTGTTTGTACTTGTAGCAAGGATCGAAAGGCAATTCCACAAATTACTTGGGGGCTAATAAATACGTATTGGGGTAAATAGGCACATCGCGTATCTGTGATTTATGAAGGTGCGTATCTTCAAATAAATTCAGATATTATTCATATTTCCACATCGAATATAATGTATTCAAATATTATATTCAATTGGCACGCTTGTTTTTAATTGATGAGATGATATTACTACTGGCTTCGTTTGTCGAGAAAAAATAATATTTTTGAAAATGAAAAAGTCAATTGAATGCTTTTTAAATCAATAAATGTCTACCTTCTTCTTCTTCTTCTTCTTCCTAGCACTATCCCAACTCATTGCCTAGGTAGGCTGTTGGGGTCGGCTCTTCTCGTTCTCAGGTTATAGCTTCTTCGGTTCTGAGTGTCGCTTTCATCTAGGCCGTTTCTTTGTAGGATTTTGGAGCATTGGGTCATCCAGGAGTTCTTTGGTCTACCTACACGGAGAAAAATGAATAATGTTAATATATATTAAAAAAAACTCTTCACATTTTTGGTAATCAGGTTAAAAACGGGATTGTAGGCCGATACCTGATAAACTTTTAATAAATCCATAAATACATAGGAATACGTGTTCATGCACCTGAATTTGCCTTGATAATGTTCGGGGGTAAAATCCGCTAACTTCAAGAGGTGATTCAACATGATGGTAGAAGTAAAAAAAAAACTTTTTTTGAATTTCCAATGTTTTTTTTACCATACATAAATACCCTAGAAGAATATTTATTTTTCCATACACACAATTCAACTTTCTTTTTACCCAAAAACATTGAAATATAGAAAAGCCACGTAACTTTTTTTACTTCTAAAATCATGTAGAATCACTTCCCGAAGATAGCGCACCTTACCCCGGACACTATGTATAATTACAAAATGCGAAAATGGTTTTTATTAACACGTGTTCCCACATCGTGAAAATATATTCGTGTTTCACTAAAAGTTTATTAGGAAAGAGCCTGAAATCCCGTTTATAACCAGATTACAAATAATTTGAAGAGATTCTTAGTAAATCTATTTTTCTTCGTGTAGCCTATTTATTACTAGCAGTGAGAAATATAAAGATTTTACATAATTGAATTTAAAGTTAGTAAGTTTCATGTTTTTTTCGTAAACCAAAAGGGCTGTATTTGCAAAGTTATTTTTTATGAAAGGAGTGAGTAAGATTTAAAACAAAAAAACTTTACCATCAATTTAGATGTATTGTAATGTGTCCTTAATGTCATAGAAATAAGTTGATATCTATAAATATAAATTTAGGTTATCTTTTTATAACTAAATAAAAATAGCAAAAAAAAGTTAAAGAAATATTAATATGATATAATGAAATTTTTTCGAAGAATTTAAAAGAAAAAAAAACTTGCATAGAAAGGAATGTGATTTTTTAATTTTTTATTTTTCATAAACAAATAAGCGTACATAATTTGCATTTTGATTCGAAAATAACCATGTCTGTGCATTTGTTATTTTTGTAATTCACAAATTGCGTGTTTAGTGCACAGTTCTTTTCATAAATATAATTATTCCATATTTTTATTGTCTTTCTTATCCTAATGTTACTTTTATGCGTTAAAGTAATCAAATTCTAGTAAGCTATAGTGGAATCGCGTGGGTGTAATCGTCTTTATAAAAGGTTAAAAAAAACAGCGGGAAAGCAATGAATTGTTTTATATGACTTTGGTGCAGTTGGCTGGCCTTGTATTTGTATTAACTGCTTTTATTTCCTTTCTCTTGGTGTAGATATGTATAAATTATAAAACGCACGATCCGTGCCAATTTACCAGTGGCTTACTATCCATGAAGGTTGAAAAGCTCTGCCTGCCCTAAGAAAAACGAACCCTAAAAAATAAAAAATATTAATTTTCAAATGGCGCTAAATTTATGATGAAATTAATATATTTTTTAAACGACTTTGTTTAGGAATTTGTATGCTCATTTATTCAGCTGACACTAAAATTATAGGAATATTACTTTAAATTGGTTGTTTTCAAATACGTAACACATTATTCATATTCGAACTTCACATAGCCTACATTTGGTCATGGAGCACTATCCGTGCCAATTTACCAGTTGTGTGTAGTCCACAATGGCTGAAAAGCTGTTCTTACCCTAAAAAAAAAACCAACCGTAAAAACTAAAAAAAAATAATTAAATTTTGCAATTAAAAATTAAATTTTGTGTCCTGGCAAGGCAAGGGTCCTGGGTTCGAGTCCTGGATGTGACCGTATCCTTTTCTGATTTTTCTGTTTCAGAATTTCGTAGTATATCTGAGTGTAAGGATATAATGGCCAACCTCATGATTCCAAAGAAAGCCTCATTTTTAATGTCAGTGCCATACAAATTTTTCTAAAAATGATAACTCCTTCATTTGTACACGCAATTGCTTCATACTAAATTTTATAGCATAATAATGATCAGCAGAATCCATTTATAGCCAAAAAAATACCCTTGAAAATTCAAGTCTCTATTTCTACGAAAGGCGATTTTGAGCCCACTGTGCGTCGTCCTTATTAATTTTAATGGGATTTCTATGCATTTACCTCAAATATAATAACTAACATTACCAAAAATGAAGTATGTCAACTAACTAACTAACGACGACAACGTTTTTCCGCAGCGGTAGGCAGAGAGGATTGCTAATTTATTAAGAATATATTAAAATTATTGGTAATCCAATTAAAAATGGATTGCAGGGCTTAGCGAATAAATCAACAGGTTTCCTGATAAAGCTTTAGAAAACTGCTAATATATTATCATATTATCACGATGTCGGAACATTGTCTTGTTCATAAAAATTCGAATATTTTCACATTTCGTCATGATAAATTATCAAGCCAAATCCAGGTGAACTTAAATAATATAAAACATTAAAATATTGACGTAAAATTACCTGAGAAAGCGAATCATATAAACTTGCAACTATTGACAGTAAATGAGATGATCGTTTAATGGAATAAGTGATTTGTTTACCAAAGCTGCAACAGTGTGGTCTTCACCAGTCACCACACATATAACAATAAAGTGTATGTTTATGGGTTTGCAACACGTCGCAAGGCTTGGCCTGGCCGACCACTTAGCAATAAATTACATCTTTCAATGGCATTTTGGGGTGCGGGGTACTTTTAGGATCGCCTTTACTTAATGGTACCATTCAGTATCAGAACATTGCTCGATAATGGCTTCGATACGTCTTGGATTTAGATTGACTTGGTTTTATTTACTTTACCAGGTAGAATTTTTAAATACAAACTTTAATCAAGAAAATCCTATTGATATAATCAATAGATAATTTAAACGCAATTAACAGAATTTATTTCAATATCTTTATTAATTCAAAAAAAATCATTACTGTTAATAATAAAACCATCACGAGACGGATAGGGTGCGAGTTTGTATTTTCTTGTGTTATTTTAATATGTAGTCTCACGTCTCGATGGCAGCCTTCTAAAATATCAAATTGACAAACTTCAATCAGTGTTTAAAGCAGCAGTACAGCTCATAACCGGGGTTTCAAAATATTCGCACATTTCAGAACACCTTTGTAACCTTCACTGGCTCAAGTGCCGTGAAAGAATCCAGTACAAACTGTGCTGAATGGTGGTTAAATCCATCAATGAAATGGCCCCACCCTACATACCTGAACTATGCGTCCCGGAAAACACTGGTCTGAGGCAGTCAACTCTTAGATCAGCAACATCATCAGCTATAGGCAGACTGATAGAACCTAAGCGCAAGCCAAATACTATGGTGATCGCGCTTTCGGAGTATCTGGGCCGAAGGCTTGGAATAAACTCCCTACGGAACTAAGATCCCTAACAAGTCCAACAGAATTCAGGTCTTAACTAAAAACTTCACTTTTTAAGCTGTCATACCCTTAAATTAAATTTACCATTCCTAAGAGTGTAGCAGTTCTTACTCCTGGGCGGCGAGTTCCTACCCGATTGGAAATAATCAGTTGGTTAATTTTCTCCTGTTGGCGCTCCTATTTTCGAGATCACGGTGCAGAGCGTACTTCGACTGGTTTAATTGGTGGCTGGACTCGGGAGATTGCGCTGTGTTTCGTGCGACGCTGAACATGAGGGACTTTCTTGCAATTCACGAAAGGTCTTTTCTTTTAACTTTAATTTTAAAATATTTAACTTATCATTCCGATAGGGATTACTGTTTTAACTTCTTGCATAGTTAATAAATACTATGCTGGCGCCCACTCAGACATTTCTTTACAAGATACTTAGAGTTTTCAAATATAATGTTACCGGCTTATCAGTCATATTTTATCAAGATGGCGTTTATCATACGTGCATTCTTGACACGCTCTTAGATAAAATTTATTAGAGTCTCATGTTCGTTTTATTGATCAAATATTTAACAATTGTTGTTTCAATAAATTAGCTTCTTGTAATAATTAAACCTTATTTTATTTAGAACTTCCTTCACAGATTACATTGCTACCCACATACATTTATTGTCAGTGCGCGTGGTTGAGATGACTTGATTGTTGTAATGGTATTATCAAATTAATGTCACAATCTTTGGATCCATCATTAATTATTTATAATAATCATTTCATCACCCATCATTTGGCAATACATGCTACAGAGAAAGTCCAGTTATACTCAATTTTCTAATTATTTCCTAAATCTTGTATCTAAATTTCGCTAATAAACAATTAGATAATGTTAATTAAGTGTTAATCTCAAGTGACCTACCAGGTAAGTATTGTACTGTAGAAATGTATTGTAAATTTGTACAGCGCCCGATTGTGCACAAAAACGGCGCTATACAAGTCATCCAATTATTATTAATATTATTATTACTATGAGTAAAAGAAAAACTCAATATTTAAAAAAAATGGTTTTTAATAACATCCAACTATACTTTAATTTCGATATGCAAACATTCACAACAAAAAATAGTCGGTAAAAAACAAAATGTAATTTTACTAAAAAATATATTTAATTTTTTGGGACTACGCTAACAACGCTAATAACTGAGGCAAATCCTGATTGGGTAGGACCGACATTTATTTTGTATAATAATAATACTGTTTTTTTTTTTTCAGATAAATTTGTACATATCTGCGCGCGTATGCGTGGTTGCCACCAAAAGTTCACAAAATGCATTATCACTGACAACAAGTCTATTTGTCGAGTTTCAGCTCAATCGGACGTCGGAATGTGGGTTCATTTCCACTTCCAATATTTGAATTTGTTCACGAAAACCAAATTGAAATTCAAATAGATGTGATTAAAATTAAGTAATAGTAAATAGATAAGTTTATTTACTCAATTTTTGCGGAAAAATCATGTAGATAATTTCCAAATTATAATATTTATTGAGTTATGTAAATGGAAGCTATTATTTGCCGTAAAAAAATAAAGTAGTGAATATAATTTTTTTTGAAAAAATATTTTAGAACATCAATTTCAAACAGGCGAAAAAAATCATGTTTGAAAAAAACTGAGTTTTTTTCTTTCATTCCTCAGGCTAGATTTTTTTAAAAAGCAGTTATTATCAGTAGAGTCAATTTGTTCTTTTTTCGAAACAGCTCAAATTTTCTCGTATAAATCGTCGTCTCTCTCACTGTCATAGTTTGAAATATGAACTAAACGCCTTAGAAAATTTTCTTTCTAACGGCGCGCCGTTAGAAAGAAAAACTTCTAAGCGTTACATTCAAATATAGAAGATAACCATAGAATAATTAAGAAAATACCTTTAAGAAAAATAAGAAAGGTTCCGACCGCAATTTGATACAAACTTGTGCTTTTTATATGAAACGACAAAAAAGTGAGGTGAAATGTTTTAACACTTGTCTAATGAAATGTGTATTTTTTTCTTTTTGAGTAATTTTAGTTGTGTTTACACGAAAAAACGTGAAGTGAGCCATTTTTTAACTTTTTTCTTTGATTTAAAAAAAATTATGTTTCTTTTCTAATAATATATTTGATATGCGAATAATATATATTAATAACACCTTTCGAAAACAGTTTTTAGTTTTCGGATGCGCTTAGAATTATCGTATTTATTTTTTATTTTATTGAGAAGCGGAAATAAGCGCAAATCGTCCGAATTTCTGACATCGTCTTTAACGGTCGATACACCAAAGGCCTGAAGCGTTTTGTAGATAAAATAATTTCCCAGAATCAATATTTCACAATACGCACAATTTTTTCTACAAAAATATTTCGCAGAATTAAGAAACGAGTTCATCGAAAAAGTTGAGCTTGGAAAATTAAACGTAAAAACGACTTGAATTTGACGATACTGTGATACTCATATTAAATAAAATCTCATCAGTTCTAGAACTGGAGAATTTAATTAATTCTTGATATAAAATCGAATCTCGAAGTATTAAAAACTCTCGTCAACAATAGTTATTATCGTCAAGAGTTCAATTTGTTCGTCAACCATTATCCACTTAAATCGACATCTTCATCGCTATCCTGTAATACACGTTCACGTATGTCCCTCCACAAAGCATTCTCGAAGATGTCATAGGCCCGGAGGGAATTCACTTCGCTCCTTCTGCGTGGAGTTAAAAATAAACGAATTAATAAAAAACACTCTAAAACCAACCAAACGTGATTTGTACCTGATTTAAAAAAATATATATATTTACGAAACATACTTTTCATGTTTCTTTCCAAGAATCAATATTTCTACTGCTTTCACTTCAAAAGTCCATCGATAACAATAACTTTGGTTTTGTTTAGTCACCTTTGAAACGTAATCTATTCACGCTTTGAGTACAACTTTTAAAAAAGAAACATTTTCTAACACCGTACATATTTATATCAAAACTTCCTACATGTAAAAGAGCACCTCCTTGTTCAGTCCCCATCCCGAGTAAGGTAAAACTAAAAGGATTTTAAAGGATAACGACGAACGGTCTGTTTCCAGGATTTATTCTAGACGGGTCGCTCTTGCCTTAAATTTTAAGTGCATGCAATGGAACCAAGAAATTCTTACAATGGTTTACTTGATATTCTCTTTGTTGAACTTTATTCTTCTGTGATTTAAATCCGAGACTATCTCAGTTGTCTTGATGGGACCCAAATAAATCTATTTGAAATTTATTCGTTAAGTAATAATGGCAATTAACTTTACTATTTTTGTTTGTTGTGTCACATAAAATGTATATGTTCCAGATGCATACTGTTGTGAGTAAAGACCAGGCTATTAACCTGTTAACCGGGGAGTTCAGTTTTGAATTACGCAGCATACAACGGGCGCGAACTCCTTCACTAGTACGTATAAATACGTCACGCCCGGTGGACGTTATTTTATTTTTATTTTTTTTTATTTATGCATCAAAAAAAGTGAAAACGTCGAATTAAAAAAAAATAGAATATTTACAAACAACTATAAAGATTACAAAAAATATAAAAAAGGTTATAATTACAGAACAATAAATAAAAGCACACAGATAAAAGAGAAACATTGAGTTTAAAAAATTATAAAATGTAAAAATTAAAAACTCAATTTCCGTTTGATATTTTCGGAAATATACGTCCCGCTCGTTCCAGGGCGCAACATATATTTCAAGGGCGTATTTATACGTCCTACCCGTACCCGATACTGTTTACGTTTGACGTATTTATACGTCCCGCCCGGTTAACAAGTTAATGTATACCTTCTTAAAACGTGCTAAACAAATTCGAAGCACTCCAAATTCTTATCAGAGCACTCTTGGTGGCTTTTATCGAACTTCAAAAATACAATTACTTAATAGACGAGTGACTCAAAGCATCGAGTATGCGGTCTGCTAGCTACATAAGTCCCCCATCCATTGCATGATAAAGATTTTCCGCTTATATTGATGGTGGTACGAGAATTTCAAATATTGGTCGTAACCCACAATACTTTTCCTTAAAAAAATAATAAAATTATTTTATCTTTCAGGGTAAAAAAAAACCCATGGCACCCATATGTCCCATATTCCAAAAACATGTGTTATTTAAAGTATATTTGTTAAATCCATACAAGTATTGGTACCTTTGCTAGAGATGGAAAGGCTGATAGATGTATTGAATAATGATAAATGAAGGAAAATCAATTGGCAAACATTTTTAAAAACATAAAATTGATAAATGAATGAATCAATTGGCAAACATAAAATTGTCCAAATTATCGAAGCTAGAAGTTCATGCTGGAGTACTGGTACCTACCCTGATATATGGCAGTGAGGCATGGAACTGGCAGAGGAAGGACGAAAGTATAGTGACTGCTTTAGATCCCTAAGGCGTATGTATGGTAAAACCATGTATGATCATGTGAGGAATTCGCAAATAATGCAATGATATTTGGCTGATTTATATAGCGCCATTTTCGTGAAAATTACCCCAAGGGCCCGGAAGCTGATGTAAACGTAATTAGTAAGATTTAAAAAGATACCCTTTGATGTTTTAGGCATGTAGAGCGATTGAACAAAGAAAGGAGTGATAGAATAATGATATCTGAATGTAGGAAAAGAGGTCGGGGATGCCCGAAGAAGACGTGGTACGATCGAGTGAACAAAATTATGTTTCGGGTCATATAATAATAAAATAATGGTATGTGTTCGAGGATGTGTGAATGTGAATGAAGCAAGGAGTGTGTGCCAAGACAGAGTGGTTTGACGGTCCTTATTCCCTGATAGTTAGTTAGTTAAGTGTTTTTACAAAACATTATCAGGAATGTAAATTAACGAATCCTTCTGGGAATTATAAAGCTTTAACGTAACCATACTTCTGTGGAAACCAATCACTTTATAAAACAACCCTGATTAAATCCGCGAATTTCCAACGCAAACGTTCGGCGGTAACTAGATTTTTTCTAATTTCCTGAACGAAGCCCTCTGTTCACACGTGATTATTGGTTACACTTCACAGGGAAGGTTTTACTGGCTCTAAACACCACATGTGGGGAAGTTTCCTAATGGAGGCAAACACGCAAAATTCGCCACCCCTATTCCGAATTCAGTCACGAAATATTCCAACAAAAGGCTAATGTTCGAGCTTTCTCACAAATTGAGTATTGCATTCAACAATAATAAATTTATTTTTACGCAATCGCCGAATCGATTGCGCATTCGGGAAGGTTTTTTCTTCCTATTTATTTTCATTGATGAAGGGACCGATGTTTTGTTGTGAATATAATGTGGTTACGTGAAACATTCTGATGATGGGACTGAGGTTTTGTGTTGAATATAATGTGGTTATTGAAATATTTGTATTGAAGCTGATTTTATTCTTCATCCATGTTATCTCAACACGTGCAAAATGAGCGAGCTATCGTTAGTATCAATTCACATCAACAAACTTTGTTTTACGTACGCACAGATGAAGATCTTCTCTGTAATGAAACTCACTCTTTGGATAATTATGAATGTAAACATCTAAAGAGTAAAACTTTATCCAGAACTTGTTATCGCTAATTTAGAATTTCTGTGGTTGGTAGATATTAAATATTGATAACTGCTTTCTCTGACCTCAATTTCACAATAGGCCAATTAATTTGTATTATGTAGTATAAGGGCATTAAACTTCTTTCAAGGGACATTAATTGCTTCTCCGTTTTACACAGATAATTAAAATAATAATTTTGGAAATAGACTAGAGAGACGTTGATATTGATTGCTGTAGAAAATATCCCAATACCGCATGCACCCTGTAGAATAGAGATAGGTGAGTCAGTAAAATTATGAAAAAGTTTTTTTTCTAGGCCTATGGCCTTTAAGTGACCTATGGCAGAGGTTTTGGTTATCCAACGAATAGTTCCCTGGGCGGGGATATTTATAATTATATTTTTCTAAATATATTGATGATAACCGTTTTATGAAGGACATGACTAAATGAATACATAAATAATATAAATAACTTAGAAGTACAGGGTTTTCCAATAAGAGGTGTTATTTTGATATTTAATCGTAAGAGATCGATGGTTTCATTGCTTGTGTGGCACGTAGCGTCGTCTTGGTAAAAGTAAACGCTGTCCAGATCAATACCATCCAACTGTGGCCATAAAAAATCATTAATCATCTCTCGATAGCGCAATCTATTCACCCTAACTGTTGCTCCAGCCTCATTTTAGAAAAAGTAAGGTCCAATGACTCCGCCGGACCATAAACCACACCAAAAAGTCACACGTTGAGAATAAAAAGGCTTTTTAACAATACCTCTTGGGTTTTCCGAGCCCCAGATGCTATAATTTTGCTTGTTGACGAAGCCACCGAGGTGGAAATGGGCCTCATCACTCAAGATTATTTGCATTGGATTCACTCAAGTGAATTCTTATAATTTCAATGCGTTGTTGAAGCGTGTATTGTTCCATTTTTATTAATGGCGTAGTTTCTACTTGTCAAATGTTTAAAAATAACATCTTCAAAAGTAACATCTAATCCGAAATAGCGGGCTATTCAAAATAATACCTCTTATTGGAAAACCCTGTAGCTAGTGAATCTGACGTATTGGTTGGCAAACAGTAAACAATGGACTTGTTTGCACCGGTTGCTTGTTCAAAAGGCATATTGACGTGACTGCGGTCAATGAGAGACTCACAAAGGTGTTATTATGATAAAGATTTGTACAAGTGATTTAAAACAAAACTTTTGCCTCTGGATAACGATGGTCACAACTGTCAAGATATATGCTCAATACCAAAATCTACATAAATGTTTTTTTTTTGTATAAAGAAGGCAGGGAAAAAAAGATTGGTCTGTGTAACATTATAAAAATGTGTTGTTAGTAACATAATGATAAAAGCAAAAGTTTAAAAGGTAAGTTTCAAAATATTTAAAAATGGTAAACGGAGGTTTAGTAATAAACTGCCACACATTTCAGTTGGGTTTAACAATTACAGTAAAAATTTAAATATACTTTAAATATACTTCTACGTGGGATTGGGGATACAATTTTGGAGGCGGGTATGAGTACCGCGGCACCGGGAACCATTATATAATAGCCAATACTACTGCCGTAGGTCACACCAAGTGGTTCGCTACGTTTTGTGACTTAGCAGGGGTGCCCGGTTTATGGGATAAGGATTTTCTAGGTCTTAGTAGAATAAGTGTCAAATACAACCTGGTTGTTTTGTTTGATGGTGACTGAAATCTTTGTTAGCAAATTTTACAAATTGAGGGTCACATTGAGATGTCTAGGGTCACCTTTATCCAAAAGTCAAATCTACTTTTTAACTGATAACCTAAATCTTATATATGTCAATATATTTATTTATTGCAATGTAAATAAATCATATTATTTCTCATAAAAATCAACCTCACTAGTACTAACCTTATATCTAGATTAACAATTAACATTAAAGTAATCACAAAAATAAAGTAATTACAAACATAAATTAACCACAAACATAAATTAATCACAAATATAAAGTAATCACAAACATAAAGTAATCATAAACATAAAGTAATCACAAACATAAATTAATACTTCATACAAACACAAAATATTTCAGAAGAAAGAAAATAATTTGTTACCTGAGTGGCCAGATGGGTAATTTGACAGTATTGCGCAACAATATTTGAACCTTATTACTAATCCTTATTTCCACCGACGACGCTATCTTTACTTTAACCAAAAACATATACTCTAACCTAGACTCTAACACTAAAACTCTAACGATTTTCTTAGACCTAAAGAAATCGTTTGACACGGTCAACCATAAAATTTTATTAAAGAAAATCTCTAACGTTGGTATCAATAACAAAAGTCTCATGCTATTAAAAAGCTACATATCAAATCGCCAACAATCCACAAAAATAGGATCAACCTTAAGCGCTTATGATCTAGTTAAACATGGTGTTCCACAAGAAACTGTCTTAGGGCCATTACTCTTTCTAATCTACATCAATGACCTATGAAACATAGTAATACCAGGTAAAATTCTCTCTTTTGCCGATGATATTGCAATAACGGTACAATGTAAAACATGGGAAGATACAATAAGTAAAGCCAACAAATGCATTGCAATAGTCAAAGATTGGCTAGATAGAAATATTTTTAGCCTAAATTATGAGAAAACCGTTTTTACATTCTTCTATAATTCCCAAAAGGCATCCCCTAAAAATAATCCTAACCTGAAGTTCCATAGTGTTAATTGTAATCCTGAGACATGCTCAAACTGCGAAGATGTAAAATTAGGAAATTGCATCAAATTCCTAGGTGTAACCATTGACTGTCAACTCAAATGGACTTATCACATAGAAAAAACTGTCAATAAACTGAGGCACCTAATTTACATATTCAAAAGTATGAGCAATATCGTTAACATAAGAACCATGAGGCTTGTTTATGATGCATTGGTACTTTCATCCATTTCCTACGGTATAATCGCCTGGAGATGAACATACAATAATCATGTGAAACTTCTAGAAATTGTACAAAAGTCTATCATTAAGATAATGCACCAGAAGATCAAGACATATCCCACCGATAAATTGTTTAAGGAAACTGACATTATAAAAACTAAGGCGAATTTACTGTTTCCAATGTCTTAAATTTATATACACTCGTCCTTATAATTTCTGTAAAAATCCAAATCGTTCTAGCCAGAGACCCAACATATGCGTGTACACAGTGCCTCACTGCATATTGGCCCAAAATTGTTTAATTCCTTGCCGAGTTCCATCAAGATGTGTCAAAACCTAAACTCGTATAAAATAAATGTCGAAAGCTGGTTAAAAAGTATCTGGAAGTGAGAGAATTTTTTCTATAAATTATACTACGAATATGATAATATGTTACCATCTAAATTTAAAAAAGTCTAACTTCTTTTTAAACTGTTTTTTATTAAATATGCAAAAATAACTATATGTACTTTATATATTTTTTTCTTTATTCATATTTCTTTTTTCATTTAAACCATAGATAATGTAACCACCACTGTTTTGAATACATACCTTATTATGCCCACGCACAGGCTTTGCCCTTGTGGGATTTTTTTGTTACTGCTTTATATTTTGTATAGTTTATATATGTACCTGTATGTATCAAAAAAATAAAAAACATAAAAAATCATTAATCATCATTCCCAAGAAGAAACAAAGGAAATAATAAGTACAGCTTGGGTGACATTCGGTTTTCAGCAAATTGGACTTATATAAAATTTTATTATTTAAGAAAGGATTAAGGCTCAATTAGATTGGATTGTTCAGTTTTCTCTATTTTAATGAATCGCATAAACACCAAGATACTGTACCAAGTATTGATACAAAATATCTTCCGGATATAGCACCTGTAATTACCGCATTTTCCAGAAGTCTCTAGTCAATTCACTTGTACCGGGAACACTTAAAAAATCAATCATAACTCAAATGCTAAACAAAAAATCTTGATAATGATAATACAGATAATTACAGGACAATATCCAATCTACCATTCCTATCAAAACTGCTTGAAAAAATCGTTGCCAAACAATAGTTAACTCCGCTGGTCTGTTTGCCAAAAATCAATCCGCCTATCGACGGTTTCATTAAACGGAAACTGTTCTTTTGCGGGTTGTTTCAGACTTAATCATCGGGATGGAAGCAGGTAAGTTGGGTTTGATATCTGTACGGGACGTGTTTGCCTGCACAAGAAAAACTGTACAATATAAGCACCGGCACACATTTACCTTTGTCCTTTGTAATGATTCAAATAAAGCATTTGAGGTATTTCATTTAAATTGTTACAAAAAGGGATATTTAAAATACTATAAAAGGCAGGGAATATCGACTCTTAAAATATGTTTGCATACGCGAATGCGTCTTGAGAAAAACGATATATTCGACATTTATAATCTGAATTTTTAAAAGAACGCCTTTAAAAGACGGTTGGTTTTTATTGCGGGTGCAATTTCTTGTATCCGTCCAGGCTCAGTCGGTAACGGCTCTAAGAGGCGCCGGCTGGCGGGCTGGTTCAGTAGGCAACGGTAGATCCCCTCTCCGAGGCTGGCTAGAAGGAAGGCTCAGTCGGTAACAACTCTGTGACATCGGAGCCAGTAAGCAGGCTGGCTCAGTAGGCAACAGTAGATCCCCTCTCCGAGGCTGGCTAGCAGGCAGGTTCAGTAGACAGCGGAAGTGGAGCGCGGGGAAAAACCGGGTTGAAATCAAACACAGCGAGTTAGTTCCCATGTAGCAAAGCGAGTATGGGCAGAGCGGACAGCGGTAGGTGTTGCTTGGTCCAAGGCTTGAAGCGAATGCATGCAGGGACCGGTTTTTACGGCGTATTTATAAGATTAATTACGACCGCGTCACCGACCCTTGTTTGGAATATCGAATTCCCGTAACGAGCTTTTCTTTTTTTGCTGTGAAGCTCGCCACGTTGTGGGATTAAATCTGTTTATCTCAGAAATAATGAAATATTTTATATAAATATTGAAGACAATATTAGTGATTTTTTAAACGAAAATCTGAAACAGAAAAATCAGAAAAGGAAACGGTCACATCTGGGACTCGAACCCAGGACCCTTGTCTTCAAGACAAGGGTCCTGGGTTCGAGTCCCAGATGTGACCGTTTCCTTTTCTGATTTTTCTGTTTCAGATTTTCGTTTAAAAAATCACTAATATTGTCTTCAATATTTAAATATTACAATTTGAGTTTTTACTCAATAAAAGTTATTCCGAAAAATAATAAATATTTTATAATATTAGACCTTGTATACTGCTGTCGTTTTGCCAAAACCACGTCGTCGCAATATTTTTTATTTGGTTAAAATAAGACATATTCTGAAAGATTGTATATAAAAGTTGATTGTATATTCATATTATAAAAGTGGTCAAATCTCTGTAACTTTTTCAGAGTTTCGCTGAGTACATAATTATCTTACGTGTAACATATTTTATTTGTATTCGAGCTTATTTAAATAACATGTTAGTATCTTTGTATGAAACTATTTAGTTAACATTGTCTCCTATTATTACAGAAAAGGCTTGCAAATTCTAGTGTGTTCTTTAAATCTTTCATTGCCTGTTGACGGGAGAACGGGTTTTTTTCGTTCAGCCAATGAGCTTTTGCTTCGCGAGAGCAAAATGCCTTGCCTTGCCTTGCTTACGTTAAGGCAAGACAACTGTTGTCCTATTCGGCATGATAAAATTTACCGTTAAACGGCAGGGCAGGTTTTTAAACATGAGTTACCTATCTGTAGGGCAGGTTTATCAACATTAGTTTTTATGGAAGGTTTTACAAAGTTTTCGACAGTGGTAAATATGATGGTATTTTATTGTGTTTGTTATATTGGTGATGCAGATGAATTTCGATACAGATATCTGTTATTAACATGATTGCGGCATTTGACACAGTAGATCATAGTATTTTACTAAATGTGCTTGAAACCGAATTTGGCGCTCGAGGTGATACACTCCAATGGATGACATCGTACCTGTATGGACGAGTAGCCTAAGTGACTTTCAATAAATTTATATCACCTGAAACTACTATCGAATTTGGAGTTCCCCAAGGTTCTGTCCTAGGCCCCAGCCTATATATCGGAACTATGTGTCCGACAAAACTTGAGCAATAGACTGTTTACTCTGAGGTCAGCAGATATATATGTTAGTAATGGTCTAATCGAATTTCGTAGGTCAAATCGGGCTGTTTACTATGATTGGTCTTTTAGTTTAACAGGCCTGCTCATCTGGAATGGACTTCCCTCAGCTCTTACTAATCTCTAGAATTTGGCTGAATTTAAACGGGCTTTAAAAACAAAATTGTTTTAAAAAATCTTACCATTTATAAATTTTGACTTCTTTTCAATATTTTTTAATAAGCAATATTCTAAAATTTCCGATAATTGCTTGGTTTCGGTAGCCTCCTTATTGTACCTTTTTAAAATGTCTGCTCAGAAAATTCTCATTTTTGAGCACAAACTGCCTCCTGTTTTATATTTTGTTTTAGCTTTAATATTCTTGTTATATACTGGTCTGCTGTTATTGTATTAAGTTTTGTCATCACTTTGTATAAACAGTATATTTAGTGTTATATTATTAGCTTTGTATAAAGTAAGGCACACTGCAGGAATAATTTTAAGAACATGACCACTATTACTGAATTACCGTTTTTAAGTTTATTGTAGTTAAGCGCACTTGAAGTGAAATGACACTAAACTGCGCTTTATAAATGCCATGTTATTATTTATTATTATTAAAGAATAAAACTTTTGAAATACGAGCTGACCTGTAGACTCATCCTCACTCAACTCGAAGAGCTAAGGTAATAGTCGAATCCCAATACATTGCGAATATGTTTAGTCTTATGAGAAAACAGCAATATCTTTTCAATACGATGAAGGACACGAAATATAAGATCACCCATATAAATGCCTACTATAAATATCCTAGATTGGTGGAGCCAATGTTGGGAAAGATATACGTTCTTACAAAAAAGAATTTTAGATTCCCTAAATTAGATAAATGACCAAGTTCAAAAAAGAAAAAATGATTTCGAGCCATAATTTCTTTAATTTCTTGTGATTATGCAGAAGAGTCTCAATCTGAGTGTAGACGATATAATAACAAATTTAGTGAACCCAAACGACGGAGATAGTGAAAAAGATAACTTAGGAAACCTTCATTTGAAATGGATAAAAAAGTCTTAATGTGATGATATAACGAGAATGGAGGAGATTGTTGATATTCATTGTTACTGATGATGTACGGGACGGCACTGTAGTCGCCGGCCGCACAGACGATGTAGCGGGAATGGCCGGCTGGCCGCTTAGACGCCTAGGAAGAAAAGTCGGGAAAAAGGAGGGAGAATGTGGGAAAAGGTAAAAATGGGGAAAAATATGAGGAAAAGGGGAAAATATGGGGAAAATGTGGGAGAAATCGGGAAAATATGAGGAAAGGGAAAATGTGGGAAAAATGGGGAAAATGTGGGAGATTATGGGAGAAAGGTATTAGGCAGGGGGGAGGAAGGTAGGGGGGAACCTGCGCCCTGACAAAGGACGTTTTGACTATTGCAAAATGTTTCTTCTTGGTGAGCACCAGGGAGCCGGGAGAAAGAAGAAGGCCAGGTTGAAGTGAAGGTCAAAAGGCAGAGAAGAGGCTTGAAGAGGCAGTCAGGGGCAGTCCAGAAGAGATGTTGTCGAGGCGATGGTTTCTGGATTTCTGCCGAATTGTGCAATTTGTCCGCCTTTTAAAGGGCCAACGGGCCCTGCTCTGCCTTTGTTTGTGAGAGATTCTGAGAATTATTTTGAGTTCCCGGAATTTTCATAGGGCAGTACGCCGTTGTTGCGCAACGCGCTAGCGGACGAAATTGCCTGGGTCCCCTGACTGTTTCCTCAAACCGTCTGCCCGGGTCATATTTTATTTTTAGATATTTTGTGAGTTTGCACAAATAGACATTTACATATAGATATTTTACAGGGAAGCTTTGCATAAATTTCGATTTTGTGCAAACGGCGAGTTCTGTAAAGGAAACTGCGTTTGCCCAAATTCAAACTTCATGCAAGTCATCCATGTTTTTGTACAAATTTTGAACATTTAGGTATTGATAAGAGATAAGAGGTATTTGGGGGGTCAAGCCTTTATTTTTTGTCTATAATGACTGCTTGACCCCGTGGTTTTATTTATTAATCAATTTTTAAAGTTAGAGAAGGAATTTGTTCCATAAATTCGAAGATGCGCAGAGGTAAGTTTGTAAAGGAACTACCTCTGCGTAAATGCAAATTTATGCAAATTAATTTAAAGTCGGTCGAGGTGCAACGTCCGGTACAGATGATTTTTGTGTTGTGTTCCGCAAGCATTTCTAAAAAATACAAAATAAAGTCGCTATCCGCGTCTATCTGCGTGTGCGCTTAGTTCTTCTAAACTATGAAACAGATTTTGATAGGGTTTTTACAATCGTTTAGAAAATTTCTTCTGAAAGGTTTTTATATATAATCCATGCATGTTATATTTATAGAAAGAAAAGTCGATGTTTTTTAATCAAGTCGTAAAAAAAAAAAATTCTGACGCTTACATCGCTAACACTGGATAAACCTCATGAGATACCTCAAAATGAAGTTCTACGAAATTGCATACAGAAAAATTTGCGGTGGTATATATTGTCTATCTTCTAAAGACTCCCAGCAACGTCAGGTACATGTCAGCTAGTAATAAATAAACAGAACTATTAGATTATTTTTTAAACAGTGAAGTTCACTGACTTTGTAAATTGAAGGTCGCGCATTCAAGCCTGTACTTTAGTCGGCCTTATGTGATGAAGCATTATGTTTTGCACATATATAAAATATTCAGGGTTAATAAAACATCATTTTGCACTTCTACTGCTTCAATAACCATTGGTCATTAAAGCCGAGCTTGAGAATGCACCTGAAGCTTCTCATAAAGCATAGAAAAATGATAAAAGAACATCTCACAATATCTCTCCGCGGATAACGGAATGACGTTGGATGCATTTTGTATTTAACACTTTCGAAGGTACAAAGGTCTGCATACAAAAATATTCTCTTTCAACCCTTAAAACTATTTGAAAAACTGTATTTTAAAAAACTTTGCAGGCCTTATTGCAGCACGAAGTATTTATAAAGGTCATACAAAAATAACTTTTTTTAAACTAAGATTGAACCGGAAAAGTACCTGACCGACATTTAAGCTGCCATGGCAGGTTTGAGGGAAACTTTATGAACGTAAGCGTGGAAATACACAAACTTCTAGGTTTAGTAATACTGTCGATCAACTCAAAGTGCAAACAGCAATCTTATGTTAATCGGCGAAATTAAAAATAGCATGAAAAAGGCGCGTATAGAACACCAAATTTACCACATGTATCTATTACAACTTCAGTTAGCAAATCACAGTTTCCGACGGTCACTTCTCATGCTGTATTAAGAAATATAATATTGCCTTACGAGATAAGCTAAAAAATGCAAGATTTTATTTTTTCTTCATAAACACCCGCTTAACTGTCACAAATCTTTCAGCAGGTCAATTTCACAATATTAATTGTAACACTAAATCACATACATAACGAGAAGCCACAATATAGGAAATAGATAAAAAAAATAATAAGTGACTACAATTCAAAGGCATAAGTTACACAATTGTAAACATACACACACTCAAAGGTACACAACCATTGACTAAATACAACACATCAATGCACACAACATACTTTAACACTTTCACAGGCGTATTGTACAATTACATACTAGTGTATTTAAAAAATATATCAATACATAAAATCTTGATACTCGTATATTAACGTTATTTTCAGAATTTTTTTAAATTCTGTGATGATTTTTGATTCGTTTCATAAAATACGGAAGGTACAAGATTAGTGAAAGTTCGTTGTCCGTATTTATTGGTAACAAATAAAATTTGAAAACAATTAGTCAATTCAGCGATGAAATGAAATAAGATTTTCACGGCCAAAATTATTTTTGTTATTTGCTTTTGGGGTGTTATGCCGGGTTGCGCTACCTCCTTCTTTAGCCAACATTTCGGACAGCATTGCAGTGTCCATCATCAGGGCAGATGTGTTATTTAGTTTCAAATAACACATCTGCCCTAATGATGGACACTGTAATGCTGTCCGAAACGTTGGCTAAAGAAGGAGGTAGCGCAACCCGGCATAACATCCCAAAAACAAATAACAAAAAAGATGAAATGAAATGTTAAAATATTTAGATTTTAGTAAACTTTTGAACTGTAAACATTAAACACGAGTCGCGCTCCAAATACACAGTTTGATGGTTAAAGAATTCGTATAATACAGATAATATAATGTCTTCAGCGGTACACTAATGTTTTTTACTGCAATAATAATTATCGTCTTCATTTTTTTTCTATAGTCCAGAGATTGCTCGTGCATTCGATCTCGTTCTCTTTTCGTTGACGGGTCTAAGACCTATCTCATCGACAATGCACTTCCTGGCCTTCTTGTCCCCAGTCTTTCCTCGCTCAATCTTCAACTAACCAACCTATGCAGCTTATCTATTTGATATTTTGCGGAAGTGGCTTCATCTAAGCTTATGTTCAATCTACATCATTCAAGACTACCACAAAAGTATTGCATCGATTGACAAAAATCTATTTATGCTTTTATAATGGAAAACAAACTAGTTTCATACTTCCCCTCAGCAATCTTTATCATAATCTTAATTTACATCAGCATAAAATGATCGCGTTCCGAATTTTCTTTCTTCGCTAATGTCTCGCACGGACTTTATATTACTTTGTTGGTTATTTTCCCCCTTTTCCTCTTCGCCTTCCACATTCTACACCTTGGTAATTTATCGCCTTTGTCCGCCAACAAAAAAAGTACAAGGACGAAGATATAAGAATGATTACTTGCGAAAAGGCCGCATTAAGGGTTGGTTTGGATCGAAAAAGTTAGGCCTAGTTCTGAGGATGCATCGTGATGACCAAATTATCTCTAAAAATATTTTTTTTTTTTACTGGACTTTTGAAATGTTCGATATTGTTTTTGTTCAAGACTACAAGCCAAAATGTAGGCTTTTCTGTGGCTAGGAGTTTTCTTGATCTGTGTCTCATTAGCTGTAGTTCTTCATCTTCTTCGCCTTCTTTGGTCACATATGTTCAGTGGTCTCCACCGCACCGCAAACACACAATTAAGCACACATAATCTATTCATACATCTACACATATTCATTAGATTAGCAATTTACAGTTTCCAAAGGTAGTAAAATAAAAGTAGTTAAATGAGCCGCAGTACTAGTTAGTTAGACACATGAAAAGGTATTGTTATAAGCCCTAGCGAGGATTAAGAAAGAATCCATAAAATCAAATCAAACCAAAATCGTTTAAATGAAATGGCAAATCGGGTTTCAAACATCATTAGATGTTGGTCAAACATTATTAGATCTTGGTAAAACATCATTAGATGTTGGTCACCAAATTTAAAAAATAACTTTAAGATCTTACTAATTAACATCTTTTCAAAAGGCTCCAACACATCTCGCATCTTACTGCGGCCTATTTTATGTTAATACCGCACAGGAGTCCCATCTGCTCCCAAATATCTGGAACCAGTGACACTATTGTATCCCCAATTAGGGTAAGTTGTGAGGCTTAAGGTGGTGGGAAAAGGAAGGAGATAAGGAAGATGAAGGTGGAGAAATACCTAGTCAGATCTGGTGACCAAATACTGCGAAAGTCATTTCAAGTATCGTTTCATTTCTGAATGGTTGTATTAAACAAAAGCAAGACTGAGAGTATCTTCCACTGTGGAACGTGCAGCAAGTATAATGTATATTATTTTTAATGATTGAATCATGAAATAATATAAAGTTAATCAAATAAAATTTAGTTGTGCACGCCGGGATTTGAACCCGCGCCTTTCTAGTCGAGAGCCTTACCTATTGGTTTTCCGATGGTTATCTCCGTCACCGACAACATAGTCTGTTCTCCCAGCCTGCTGGACTAATTTTCTAATGGTCATGCCACCAATGAATATAGCTGTCTTTAAAATCCAATCTCTGTTATTACTAGTATAGTTGATATATCCGCTGTCTATATTTATGTAAGAATTATTCTTAACAAATGTATTTTAAAAATTAATTAAATGAATCATGGGGGCCTTCAGAGCTGATTGCTAACACTATTGAAGTAGCTAACATTATTTTGTGCTATGCGTTTCTCATACCCTCTGACCACAGTGGCCATTTTGAATTGTTTAATAGTGACATTAAATAGAAATGCTAGTTGAAAGACTTGAAAACTTCATCACAAAACAATTCCAATTTAACCGAAGTATAAGTGGTAGTTAACATATCTTGTATTTGTTGGTAGTTATTTCATCGTGGGCTAAGCCCAAAATGCCGGAGCTGAATTCACGTTTCCACTGCGTCATAATGGGCAGGGGAGCTTTGTACGCCATCTCAGATTTGCTGAATTATTGTGAGTTCTTTTAGCCTAATCTCCTTAGACAACGTATGGATACTAATCTAAGAGATTTTTGCGAATATTGAACCATGGAAAAATTGCTTTCATTAAATAACAAATTATTACTATAATTTATTTTACTCTGCATTATTCAAGGTGTCTGGGGTTAAAGTGCATAACCTTTGGAAGATGATTACATGATAGCACAAGATAAATACCGTTCTTAGAAATTGTTTCTTTTATTGAAAAGATTCTATTTGTTGCGGTTGATGCATCTTTGATAAAATTGTGTTGTGTTTGGTCAAATAATCTGATAAATTAGGGACAGATTTCATCAACTATTGATTAGATGACAACTATTGATTGCAAATAAATGGGGCGATACTTGGTTATATTAGTGACGTCAAGATAGGTATAATGAAGCTTGATTTTCAAGGTTTGGAAACTATCCAAGAGACAAAAGAGAGTAATGTAAGTGGTTTAAATCTTGCAGCAAAGCAATTTTTGGTGGAATTTTTTCTGAGCATGTCATGTTTTTATAAAAATGTCATATCTACTAATTTTTGGTTAATTCTGTTTATATTATATGGTTATACTGGTCATAGGCTGAGTTGACATTTCATCTAGTTCCCACATAAACATAGTGAGTTCTATACCTCGGCGTGCAATGTCCTCCATCACGACAAGAGCAACATTTTCCGCTTTACATGATGTTAGTAGGAGATTTTCAAACATTGTATGTTTATTGTAACCCGGAAATATTTGTCTTTCTTTCAAACAAATTTTCCTTTTTAAATTCCTTTCCGGACATCGTATTAGTTGACAGACTATTGGATATATAAAATATTCTTAACTTATTATGATGGAAATGACGCTAGTAGCTACCAGATCTTACAGAATCATCACGCAGAATCTAAAAGTGGCTTGAAATGCCATGTCTGATGACCAGAACTGAAGAGCCAGGTACTTCTATACCTTCTTTTTCCTTCTATAATCCCCTCATCGTTACTTTTAGCCTCATTACATACCCCAATCATGTATGTCATAGTTTCGCAGGCTCCATACTATTGGGAGCAGTTAGAGTTGGATAAATAATTTAAATTAAAAAACTTTTTTCCCAGCAGTAGCTACCTCATGTCAATATATCTTAAAACGTCTATAAATTGTAACACTTATCATTATTTTGTGTCTCGAATATTATTTAGGGGTTAGAAAAAGAAAAGATTATGTAACAAAATGACAAAATATATTTGAAAGACAGTTTTAAAGATTCGTCGTTTTAATTCTAGATTTATTAACTCTGAATTTAATTGTATAAATATCTCAGGGTGTGGATAGACTGTGGATGTGATTCGATTAACATGTCGGAAAGTAAATAAATACATTTTTAAATATCAATAACTTTATTTAACTTAAGCTAATAGCCTCGTCATGTTCTGTTATGGCCGCCATTCCGGCCTACATCCGGAGAACCTCTTCGCTAAACCTTCCTCTGAGACTTTTCCTCGAAGACTGAATTCATAGATAACCTCCCGATCTCATCAATGCTGACAGCTGTAGATATTTAGATGCTATCATAATGATCACCGAGGTTTCCCACATCGAATCCTTCACAACCAATCCGTGAAATCTTCTTAGATACATGTACGTTAATAAGTCCAAGGTTTTTAGCGTTGTGAAGTTAACCAATGTTATGTCACGACATAATTGGTTTGACGTCAAACATTTTCCGAGTTTCCGAGGCAGTGAAAACCCTGTGCCAAGTACACATATAGTGAACATTTGATGAAATTAAGCTGTCAAAAGTTAGCCAAAGCAACCTGGCTTATTGTCCCCTTTTAACTTAGAAGAGAACCTAATAAAAGAGTCTCTTTTATCACGTTGTTATCATGCTCGTTGTTTTCAGAATAGAAAATTAAGAACCTTTGTGAAAATAATTGATTAAAAAATTAAAATACCGTACAACGACTGACTTACAAAGGCTTTGTAAATAGTTTTTTAAAATTCGGGCTGATAAATGCAATACGTATGTTAGGTATATAATATTATATATCTACAGCATATTTTTTGTATGTTCTTGAGTATTCGATTTAAAAAAAAATATATTTGTATATTTATAGTGTGTTCTAACAGACGTTCTCACTTACGTGAGAACAATCCAGCTATAAAAACTGCTACTACAAAATTACTACTCAGTCAAAGGATACACGACAAATATTTTATCTACTGTATCATTCCGTTTTGTTTATCTCCTATAACTAGCTCAGAATAAATATTTGAATGTTATGTAAATAAATTGTAGCTTTATACTTTACCTCTTTTGTCGTGTACTTTCTCCACAATACCTTCTCATCAATTTGAGTCGCTTGAGTTGGGAGGAGGGGGACGAATTTAATTATGAAGATCTATTTAAGTATAAATATGGACTTTATTGAAGTTTGGCCAAGCTTTAAAACTAACTCTTAAATATCTAATACCTAAAGCAAGTCGTCATATGGTGTCGGGGTTGCTTCTCCATTGTTCACATCGTCATTGTTAATTAAACGCACAATATTGTTCATTGCAACTACCTTGTCGTCAGTGCGTGTCAGTTCTTTGTGTGAGCCTTAATAAGACCGAATCCATCACATAATGCGAGATGTGCTCATTTCATAAATTTAACTACAACTTCTTATAAATTTAAATTTTCTTGCGAAATTTGATTTAGGATTCCATAGTTCCACAGGCATCAAGAAGACGGGAATCATGCGCGCTATCCACATAAAATTTTGTACCGGTGCGATATAAAGATGACTCGAATCATCAACACGAATATAATCACTCCACAAGAAAAAATAAATAAGAGATTTCTTTCGAAAGAAGTCAAATCACAGAACGCATTACTGTACTGTACTGTATTCATTACGGTGAAGATATTCCTTATATACATTCAAATAGAGGAAAATGTATATTTTTTTCTTTAAAGTGACGAAATATATGACGAGGTATATTTTTGTTCATATGAAGCAGCTATTTTGTACTGTGACGTTATTATTTAAAATAAAACAATAACACAATAAACAGCACTTTTGTTTATCATACATAATGCCGACCAGGTATCGCCACAGCGGTAGCTTCTTCAGGGCTATATAATACTGTAATTGTAACTTCCGGTAATATTTTGGTTTCGGTTGCCTCCTTATTAAACCCTTTTTCAATGTCTGAGAGTAAACTGCCTCCTGTTTTATGTTATGTTTTAGTTGTAATGTCCTTGTTTTGTCCTGTCCTGCAGTTATTCTAAATTTTGTCATAACTTTGTATAAACAGTATATTTAGTGTTATAATATTAGATCTGTATTGTGCAAGGCACACTGTAGGAATAATTTTAAGAACATGACCACTGATACTAAATTACCGTTTATAAGTTTGTTACATAATAAAAAGCACTTGAAGTGAAATGACACTAAACTGGCTTTATAAATGCTATGTTATTATTATTATTTAATCTAAAATCTTACAGTAAACATGCATTGTCAATATATTAAGCTAAGAATATATTAGGGTTGCAAAAATTGACTGAGTGGAAGAGGTAATAGTAGGAGGTAGAGGGTTGGTATTTGTCAATAGGGAACAACCTAAGTATTGGGTTTCTATTTAAGTTGATTTGATTGTTGATAACTTTGCTGTTAATGTTTTTGGTTTTCCGTAACTCTAGTGCCTGCAAGTTATCCAGTCTGATCCCTATTCCGTTTTTAAGATTTGAACACAGCATAATAAAACCCTGAAGAAGCTACGGTTGTAGCAAAACCTGGTCGAAATCAAAAATGAAAGTGGTGTTTGTTTACTGAGTTATTGTTTCATCTTTAAAAATATGTATTTTTTATTTTTGTAATTATTGTAAAGTTGAATGTATAATTTTAAATCCTGTACTCTGTTTGTAACTTTATTGCCATGTTATATATATATTTTTATATCTTAACACTGTACATGTAAACTACTTTAAGTAAAATAAATAGGATATCAGCAAACCTTCCTTAAGACAATGTCTGCCACTGTCCCACTTACTCCCGACAACGGATTTACTGTGTAGAATTAATTAATGACAAGTTTTATGCGACTTCAAAAGAATTGGTTAACTCTAAGTTATTCAATATTACGAAAATAAACCCAACACAAAACCTCTTGATACTTAAATAAATCACATTTCTCATTCTTTTTCTTTTCTCTTTCAGTAAAAAGTATTTTTGTTTATTGTAGCGTTTAGCGTTAATGCCTTAAGACCATTTTCTTTATCGAATTTCCTTAGCTGTAACAACACAATTTATTCAACGAAAGATCAAGGATTATATTTCCAACTCACTAAAGTGGACAAAGTCAGTACATACACAATTCAAAGATATCTAAATGATGGCTGTTCTTTTTCTCACGGTGGCCTCGAGCTGTAAGAAATTCTTGGAATGGTGGACTTAGTAATATGGTTATGAAAGAGTTTTCAGTACCATTAGGTATACACAGAGAGAAGTTGGTTATAAAGCAAATTTAACAAACAGTTCATAGTGGATAAGGTTATTTCATACCTAAAACGTCTGTTTCACAAAAAATGGTTATATTTTTATTCACAGAAGAAAGATTTTTATAGTATTTCTATAAACCAGCCACAAAAACGTAACAAGATGATGCATTTTTTTAATTTTTGAGTAAATTCATTTTACTGGGTGTGTTTTTCGTTTTGTACATTGGTTTTAATATTATTATATATTTTTTGTTATATTGGTAAATTTGGATTTCATTTTTTATTTATTTTTTTGTGTTTAATTCGTAGAATTCTATTTATATTTTTTGTAATTTTATTAAAATCAAATTTAATAATATAACTATTAAGTTCTGCAAGTATTTTGTACAATACTTGCAGTAAATTTTGTAAATACTTGCAGAACTTAATAATTATATTATTAAATTTGATTTTAATTAAATTTTAATATTCTATTTTCAAACTGCCCAAAAATAGTAACAAGGTGGGTATATGAAAATCGTTATTAGATGGGTATATAAAAAAGTAACAAGGTGGGTAAATAAAAATATTTTATTTATGTTGAATTTGTTTCTTTTTTCCACAATGAGTCTTTTACAAAATCGTACGTTTCGTTTTGTTGTAAATAGGTACCTATTAATGAAAGCCTTCCCTCCATTTCATGGGGTTCCTTTCACAAAGATCTGTTGTGAGCAAATCGCCGGACATAACGAGATTTTCGGGCCATTATGCCGCGCATTGTTTGCTTCGGGAAGGGCGTACATACTTCATAGGGCTTTCATTCCGGTTTTACTGAAACCGGTAAGAAACTTTAGCGACGCAATAGTTTATACGTGCCTGAAAACTTCAGCCGTAGTTGTCATCACGACTAGTTCAAGATACCACATATGACAGAACAGATGTTCTAGCACAGCATAACATGACAAGCGGAATGGTGCCATTGAATGGAAATTTAGCAAAAGTGAACATTATTTATTTATGTACTTACTATAACATTATATGTTTATGTGTTTACTCCTTACATAACCTTAAAAATTTTTATATACGTATCTACCTAAATGTTAAGAATGTTAAAATTATAAATATTGTTTTATAAACGATGATGAATCTTTCTCACCTACAATAATTTAAATAAATTTTAAATACGCTGCGGAAGTGTCAGGAGAATATATAATGATGAGTATTTAAATGGAAGAAGTCAGTGACCTTCCCTATGAGAAGGAATCGCATGATCAAGTGCGTAAAAACGTTTTCTTCTATTTAAAAGTGCTAGGACGGGTTGTTTTACATAACTTTTCTAATTTCAAAAAACAAAATGGCGCTGATTTGACATTTAATGACAATTTTACTTTTGAAAAGTATCTGGCCCTTAGTGGGTAATCGAATACCGTTAACCATTATCGTAGATAACAAATAATTATAAGCAATAATTAGTCGCCTGAAATATCAATACAAATTTAAAATAACTCCCGAGTAAAAATAAATGCCGCCGACGGGAATTGAACCCGCACCTTCTGATGTCCAGTCAGGTGCTCTGGATCACTGAGCTACATCGGTTTATTTCCAACCCGCCAAATAATTCAATACGTACTAGTACTTTAATAAACAACTACTGATTATTATTATTTTTTTTCTATGTCAATATATTTTTACCGAAATTCCTTATTATCTTCTTGGTAAGAAAAATACTCGAGATAGGAAGTTTTCTAAATGCTTTTGTTCCTCAAAGATTACATGTACTTTTTATTCGTAATATCGTAACATTGATACCTAGCAGGACGCACGTCCGTTCTATCAGAGTCTATGAGTTATTCTAACGTGGGACGCAACTGAACTGAAGCTGAACTCGTAACTATTCGGGTACAACCGGCATGCTATATCTGTCAGATGTTGCAAGTACTGTCTATAAAAAACCCTTAAAATTACATTAAATTAATAATGATAACTTAAATCTACATATTCTTTCGACATCTGGTACATACATCCGGTGGAAACTAAAACTAAATAACAATATCAGATTAAAATAATTTTAAAACGGTTGGTCTATTAATAGGTGAAAGCCCTGCACAGGATATTACTAGATTTTCAGGTCATTACGCCGTGCATTGTTTGGTTCGGGAAGGGTGCAGGTGAGAGCAGTGGCGTAGCTAGGTAACCAAGGGCCCTGGGGCAAATTAAAAAATGGGGCCCCACTGCTATGTAAACTGATTAGGTTTAATCAAATAAAATTATGAAATATACAAACACTTTAAAAATGCTAAGCTACTTAAGCTCTTTTTTGTGCACTACAGACTGCAGGGCAGGTAGTAAAAATATTAAACAGTATCAACATAAATCTGATAGTATTAATACTTCAGCGTCTGGACGGTGTAGGCCCTCTGATTGGTCAAATTTAAATTGTCTGTTTCGGTTAAATTCCGCCAACTTGAAAATGACACGATTTCATACTAAAATAGGATCGCCTCATAATAATACGAGATTTCTTCAAAAGCATCGTTTCTCCTCATATAATTTTTGGATAATATCAAAGAAAATATATTTTAGAAAGTTCATAATCCATTGGATTAATTACATTACAGTGAAAATTATCCACAGTTACGTAATTATGTTTGACGTTTATAAAAAAATCACGCGATCCTTCAATGGCCGATACGCACGGCTTTAGATTAGATCGCCGACAGAGCGCACCTCTGGCGGTCTAAAAACGAACCAAATGAATGGCGCGAATATTTAAATATGCAGCTCACAATATTTGAGTACTTACGATTAACAAGCAGATTTCTTCTGGAAGTTTATCACTTTGTAATGGCATTTTTCATTATTATTTATATTTTTTTTGTTTATTAATTATATCTGATTTTATATTGACATGTTTTCTAATTTCAAAATTATTTATTTGCGATGCTTTATATCCTGAGTGAAGTATTTTAAGACCTGAATTTTTTATCGAAAGTGTGATCATTATTCAAAAGATGATTTGCAAACTCAGATTCACTATTTCCATTTAGAGCCGTGCGATATTCTTTAGTTCTGACTTCAAAATTTCTATTGGTTCTACCTTTGTAAAAGAAATTACAATCATCCCAGTTGAGTTTTTAAACTCCTGATTTTTTTGTTCAACTGTCATTCTTATTAAGAATATATTTCTTCATTGTTATTAGTGTAAAACGCCAGTTGAATAGTATCAGGATTGTTTTTATATATAATTTTAGAAGTATCGTTATCCACAAACAGAATTCTACGCCATTGTTTATTTCTATCTTTAGAAAGACCGTTTGAAGAGAATATGTTTAATTTTTTTATTTAGTATTTCAACTATCAATTTATTAGAATAACCGTTATTAAATGCTATTTGTCTTATGGATATATTGTTTTAAGGTTGTATGCTATTTGTTTTTTTCAGGTCTTAAAATACTTCACTATAAATAATATATAAATTTTGGAAACGAGGAAACATGTTAATATAAAAGCAGATATAATTAACAAGAATTTTTTTATAAACTCTCTTTTAAATATTTTCCCACTCAACTGGTCTTTCCCGTCTAACGATATTGTAATTCCTAATTATTATAAACCCAGCCTACTCTTACCCCTCCCCCCTCCCTCCTTCCACTTCTTCTTTCCCAATTGCAATCTATATTTAATTTTTGACTTCGGTGTATACACAATAAAATGTAAACATTATATTTATTTATTTATTGGACAATTTGCATAGCGCCGCTTTTGTGAGATATCACCTCAGGGGCGCTATATTGTAATAATCTACCTTTATATATAGATTTTTACTCTCCTGATGATGTTGTATATATAATCTAACTTTAAACTTTATTAGATACAGTAACAGTTGTAGGTAAAGAATTACCACCAGTTGGAGTAAAATTAACACCTTTTAATTAAACCGACTTCTAATCTCATCGCACAATTACCCTCCTTTTATTCATAAACACGGGTACAATTAATCAATATGTAATAATCTATTATTTAAGTCAACTTTGTTATAACTATCTTTAATTGTGACAAACTAAACGATATTGATTCAACTTATAGACATTGACGGTTGTAACACATATTTAAGCACTGCAAGTCTCCTATGAGCTAATTATATTAGGTACCTAAGATAACAGTTAATATCAGTTGTAGACATGTAGTCAATAATAGTGTTTCATTTGAAATAATCCATCACAAATACGTAAAATTTAATTTATTCAAACAACTGTCATTCTTATTATGCGTAAATTTAGCATGTTATTATTAATTAACTCCTTTCTGTTCCGTGTTTTAACAATATATATACTCACCCTCTCTCTGTGAACGTCCTAATATCTATCTATTAAATGTAACTGTTGTTAATATCACTTAAAATGGGCGAAGCCCAACGAAGAGCCGCCCGCAGGGCCTAGCAGAAAAAAACCCGCGGAGCGGGTTTTTAACTGCTAGTTACAATTAATACTTGGTGTAGGTTTGGCTAATAAAACGAAATAGAGAAGATTAAAGGGTTTATTATATAAAGGTCGTGCCTACCAACTGACTAAATAACAATTATATTTACAATTTTTTCCTAGCTTTAGTTTTCGCAAAAGTATCAATGACTTCGTTTAAATCCAGGCTTGATGCGGTTTTGTTTTCAATTGCTATTAGCGATAAATGTGTTTGGCCCATCTTATTTCTTAAATATTTTTTTATTATTTTTAATTTGCTAAATGACCTTTCAGCTGCTGCAGAAGTGACAGGAACTGTAAAGAATAATAACATTGCTGTAAATACTTCCGTTAGGTCGCATTCTAGCACTCCATATTTACTCATTATTTCCTTACATAATTGGTGAACAGTCCATGCATGAGTTATTTGAGGTAAAACTAGATGGTAAATATTAATAAATTGAAGTGAAAAACAAGGGCCTATTATATCTGAATATTTTTGAACACAACCAAAAACGTTTAACTGGCCCATATTTAGAACACGAAAAGTAGTACGATTTTGAAAAACACCTATTGTTCTGGTTGATGTCTGTTGGAAAAGGTCCTGAAGGCTGTAAAGGCCCCATATCAAGAATTTGACGTTTTTCGTTATCACTTAATATTTGGTTCGTGAAGTTTCCCAAGTCATAAGAAGATTTGTCGTACACATTTTCGAAAAATGTAGAGGTCTGTGGTTCTTCCAAACCCTCCGCTCTTATGTGTGTCATGCAAACATCAACCACGTTCACATGATCGGCGGCGGAGGTATCTCCAACTGCAATAATTGTCGAATCTTCTTCAGTAGGCTTCTCAACCAACACTGCAGTTACCACATTATTTGAGTCACTATCAATAGAAATATTTTGGCCAGATGTACTTGCAGAAGGCTGACTAAAAAACTTGTCAATTTTGGGCAATTTGTGATTACTATCTTCTCTTTCTTGGCGTTGTTTGCGTTTAAATGCACCACTGGGTTTCTTCTTTTTATCCATATTTTAATGCGCTACAAATGTCGTTGGGGAATGACGCACATATCACTATCACTGCCAACCTACAGAAAGAATTTAAGGGAATTCCCAAGGCATAACTTTTGAATTTCTCTCTACTAAGTTGTCATGATTAAAGTGGGGTTGCAAGTTGCAACCTGTCATATTTATTTTGAAAATGGGAGAAATTTCCAAAAGTTCAGTTCGATCGAGATTTCTGGTAAGGATTCGAGGGCCCCCTGAGCTTGAGGGCCCCGGGGCACTGCCCCGCGTAGCCCCTAGGTAGCTACGCCGCTGGGTGAGAGTAGCTACCAGGGAGACAGAGGGCCGAGAAGTAGCGCGACCGCTAGGGCAAAATCCCATTAAGATTATTGGAGTTGTAGGGAGCACAAATGAGGAGACCTGTATTGATCTACAATACCGCTTTGATGAAAACCATTTCGCTACCGCATTCTATCTTCATATGTCCTCAGTATTATCATTTGTATTTGCACCGCATTCTATCTTATATGTAGTCAGTATTATCATTTGTATTCTCTTAATGTTCTCTTATACTGAGACGTGCAAGCGGCCTGCTGCCGTTAGGAAGCAATTTTATCGGTGGATTCCCATGATTTATTTATTTTTCTGGAAAAAAAATATTTTGTAGATATTTACATGCATATATGCAAGGAAAAATAAAGAATTTTTTTTTTTGTAATTTTTTAGTGATATTTGATTAAAAAACAATTGTTTGATTTACAACACCATGTATTTAATAAAAATTAATATGAACAATTTACCTATGAAAAAAAAAACCTAAAACAATTTCTCAAAACTAATAAGAGTACCGGAAAAATACGAATTATTCATTGATGTATTATACTAGATTAGCCCTGTCTAGTTAAATTCATTTTAAAAATAACGCCACGTAGCGTACGTCACAAATATGGAGATGAACTTAACAACCCAACTCTGTTTAAACTCCTTGTACAAGCGTTCAAACTCGTAAGCAAAACCACGGAGAATTTGTTGTCAGAGGTGTTGTAATATGGACATAATTCAAATTTAAATATTTGGAACTGGGTTATTTTTGTGATTGAAAAAATGAACCTGCCCAGCATAGCTGAGAAGCAAAATAGCTTACTCTAGACCAACAAAAGGTAAAACGCAATGCACAGTACCCATTTCGCATTGCGACACAGTGCGTGGGCCTTTTCATAAATGTGCACGTGAACCAAACCAAAATTGTGTTGGGGTTATTTTTAAATAAATATGCCGTGTCTAGTCTAATTTAGTCTATGGAGTTATTACATATAAATATTATATATTGTATCTACTTACCTAAGAAAATCAAAACAATAACAGCAAAACAAAACTGTAATTCTAACCTCCAACCAATTTTCGAGAATCTTCACTTTGTTAAAGAAAAAGTGACATTTGACATTCGCGAAAGAAAAAAAGGTGATGCCACTCGATAAAATATATTACCGTGAACTTGATAATTCTAAAACGGCATGCATTAAGTATACACCAAAGAGTTAAAGGTGTTTTGAACGGTATGTTGCCGTTTTGCAACAGTATGCATTTAAGGGTGTACCTACGCATTCAAAATAAATAGATGTAATTTTATTTATTTATTTTATTTTATTTACTCTTGGCCCATTGGGCTTTAACATTGGATAAAATGAAATGTTTAAAATTTTGTACAAAAGGGTTATAAACAATGGTTGGTATCTTGACATAAAAAATGTGTTTTAGAATGTCTTAATCTTACAATTTGTTACATTAAAAATATCGATAACATTGGTACACTCATTTGCAAAACCACATGGAATTGGCGTGTTTGCTCCTTAATTTGTTTGTGAATAGTGACATTGAAATAGGTCCTCATACCTTGTATGTCCAAAAGGTACTTTTAAATTGGCCAGACTCAGAAGTTTGCACCAGTTGAGCTAGACAGCTGAATTCCTCCCCCTGATCCCAACATAACACAAACGGTTGGTAGGCTGCTAGTGATGCTGAAGCTGAAGAATATGATGCTCCAATACATGCAATTTTAGAAGGATTTTTAGGTAACAATATTTTTCCCTACCTATAAAATACCTCTCAATCATATAATATCCAGGTAACATTTAAAACATCCATATAAGGTAAAAACTCTGAGGTGCAATGATACCGTTCTATTTGTATAAAGAACATTAACTTTAAATTAAGTAAATTTTAATGATTCATCACTTCATAGAAAATAAGAATGTAGAAAATTTAAAAAAAAAACAATCAGTCGTGCTCTGAATTCATGAAAAAGAAACGTAGGTCGCTTATCCCACGCCAATCTTCCAGTGGACGTATTTTTAAGGTATTTAATCATAAAATGGTGTAGCTATTTTCTTAAAATAATATTTATATTAAAATTAATAATTCGTAAAAACTTTCGCTGATTTTTAAAAACTTTTTGACGGGAATTTTATGGCGAGAATTTTACTATTTGGCTACAAACTAGTGAGAAAAATCAAATTATCATGACAGGAAGTGCATTGGTACCTACATTACTAGTTTACAAAGATTCGCTTTTGTTTCAGATTATTATTTTTTTTTTTCTAAATATTTCCTCATTAATATTAAGAACCGCATAAAGCATAATAAATAAAATTCATTGGTACCTGCCTAGCTGGTTAAATATTTTTATAAAGTGAAGAAAAACATATGGCGTATTGTAAAACTATTAAAAAAAAGAGGCTCCATAGTTCGTAATGAAAATCACCAAATGAGCTGGACGTGCGTGCTTTGATCTATAAGATTTAGACACAAAAAACTGTGAAATTTTAACGACGCCAGAAAGGTTTTCTTTCTATACGTTTACTGCTTCTGAAATAAACTTTTTTTATATGTTATCGTCAACACTTTCAGACCTGAATTAATACTGGCAGTGGTATAGTTTTTTAAATTAAACCCACACGGGAGGTTCTGAGGAAAATAATTTCCCTAATGGGACATGTCATCTTTTGGGATGCTGTGTGGCATCCGGGCACTCCTGCTAGATAACCAATGGCAGAGGTGTTGGCTAAACCCGCCTCCCAAATTTTCGTATTTTCAAATATACTCACGGTGCGAAAGGGGTTAAGACATCAAAAAAATATTGGACTGCTAATTAAGCATGAAATTTATTTCTATGAAATTTGCACTCGTAAGCTCTAAATCAAAGAACTTATACCTCTATATTGTCTGTATAAAGGGTGCTGTATTTAATCAGTGTAAACTGATGCTATCAGCTGTCACCCATTTAGAGTGTGCGATGTCACGAAGCGTAAGATTTGGCTAAATGACGTCAGCTGGAAGTGTGTTGGAGATCATGCATAATCTATTTGATACAACGAGCTGTTTGTCTATTTGCCTGTTTGTGCTGACGCGATGAGATTGCAGTGGAAATCGTCATTTAGTTAAACACTGCTGACGTATTGTAGAATGATGACAGACTATAAGCTGATACTAGAGCTATATTGGATTTGTGATTTTCACGGCCAAAAGTATTATAGTGATTTATTTTTGGGGTGACCTACTTCTTTAGTCATCGTTTCGGACAGCATTAAATACAGCGTTCATCATCAGGATAGATGTGTAATCAATGTGGTAAAGTGAGTGTTTATGTCTGTAGATATGATACCGTATTGCCAACTCCAATCCTCTAAGATATGGTATTATAGTATAATTTAAAATGGTTTTCTGCCTTTAGCTTTGGCGTAGCCGCCAATTACCGACACCAAGAACTATTAAGGTTTGTTCCGTGGACTTTATTAATTTCAATGGGATTTTAATGCACTGGGTATGGTAATTGACTCCACATCAATTACACATCTGCCCTGATGATGGTGTCTGTAATGCGGTTGGAAACGCTGGCTAAATAAGGAGGTAGCGCAAACGGTATAATACCCCAAAAATTAATAAATATGAACTAAAATGTTCGGAATACATGGCTTTCAATGCAATCAATAATAACACCTTTCAGATTTGAAGCGTCAATTGAAACGAATTTAGCGGTGTTTGGTGAACAGATTTGATTAGCCAGGTACTTCCCTACCTTTCTCTTCTCCATTTCTTTCTTTTCTCACTAATCCCGGGAAGTGAATACTCTTGTGCCGTACTCACGATATGACACGATACGATTGGAGCCAGGAGCACTCCTGTTCCAATGCCCCACCGGTACACCGAAGTCACTAATTTGTTAGGAACACATCTCTGAGGATGAGAAGAAGGTTAGAGTTTAATCGACCGGTATACTAATAAAGCCAATATTGGAATATAGGATAGGCAGGAATAATGAAATTGATTCGTTCTTTGTTTATCCCCTATCTCCTTTTCTTCCTTATTTTTGCCAATTCTCGGTTCTTCTTAAATCTTCTCGACTACTTTTGGCTGTTCTCGGTTATTCTTGCTTCTTCTCGTCTCTTCTAGATTCTCCCTGTCTCTTCTTATCTCTTCTTGGCTCTTCTTCTTTCTTCTTGCCTCTTTCTCTTTATTTTTGGTTCTTCTTGTCTCTTCTTGACATGTATTGCCGCTTGAGTTTAATCGACTGGTCTACACTGTAACCTTTTAAGACAAAACAAGAACTAACAATGGGCAGTTGTGCCATATTCAAATTAAAAAATCAACAAAGTTTTATTACTATATGATATCTATTTTTATTAACAGATTATATGAAATTTATTTTTGTTTGACTGAGGATTCAACCTCCCTCCCAGGGACTAGATTCAACCACGCTAACAACCCGATTAGGTAGGACTGACATTTATTTAATATATTAAATGATAATAATGTCATTAAATTTCAAAGAATGATTTATACATATTTTATAACATGTCCCTTAAAACTACAGCTTTCCACTATTTCTCAATATTGTCGCAATTTAAATTCAATCACTTATCGTGTCTCACCACTTTGCAAATTCCCTCTGCATAAAAGTCGACCACCTGGGTATATAGCCATACTGCAAATGGGAATACAACATTGTATTCTCGTTGGGGTGTGCTATGATTTTGAATGGGTTTTCGCTTTGATAAGTTTCGACGATATATTAGTATGCAGCATTGATGTTTTATATTTAGGTGAGAAAATAGTTTCTGCGTTTTTTTCCTCCAAATGACCTCAATCTTTTCCAACGCTCTTTTCCAAAACTACCAAAATATTAGTGCGCAGTAGTACCTCTAATTTTAGCTCTATAGGTTTTCTTAGGAAAAGCCTTGAAAAACGTTATGGTAAATTACTTGTTTATTTATTTATATTATACGCCAGAACGGGCTTTTACAAGCATATATTTTATACTATTTGTTTTGAATTGTTTTCTATTCGTGTCTTTATACAGCGACGCACGTAGCTCTACAAGATATTATATTTTCTTACAATTTTTCCTGCAAAATACCCATAAATATATCAATTTACAAAGAAGCCACACGCTGACCCGTAGGTACTACGTGCTCAAACACGGAAATACGGAGTACCTTTATCGGAACTTTTATCGGAACTCCGGCAGAATATATATTATTTATTTATTTCATGCTTTAGAAACAAAACAGTACATTGGTTACAGTGATAAAACAATATACAGATATGAAATATTTTATATTGGGGAGGTACCTATCATATTATGTTTCCTTTTAATAGCTTACAATACGTAGTATGTAGGTATATTTAATAATTACTGGGTTACATAGGTGTGTGTGTGTACGTGTGAGCGTATGTGTGTAAATATATATACACATGAAACAGTTTATATCATTGAAATAATGCTCCTTTTAAATATGGGCAATGAATTCGAAAAAAATAGACAAATATTATTGATGGTATGAAGAGCACGATCAATTGACAAATTAGATTCTGCCAGACTTATAACTAGTGACTTAAATCTAAGACTTATAGCTAGTGACTTACAACACCTAAGACTTGTAACAAGTTACTTAAAAATATATATTTAATTTTTTAACCAATGGTATTTATGGTAATATGGATATTGTGTTTCACAATAAGTGTTAAATTAAATCAATTAAATCATTTCTAAGAAAAGATTTGCTGTTTTCGGATTATAACACCCTAAGTATCTATCTCAAATGTTTCCCGGCTGGACTCTGGATAGAACCTCACTCATCTTCCGTAGGCTTCTTAATGGAGTGTCGTTTTTTACCTTCAAGCAAAACCCGCGCGAACTTATAGAGCTTTTGGGGTTCATCATGGATGTATAAAGGACGAAAAAGGACGAAAAATTTTTCTGAATAAAAAGGTGTATGGGTGTATTAAAAAAGTTTTATTGTGAACCTAACGAAAGAACCTTTTATGCTTATTATAATTTTTTATAGCGAAAAAGTGGATCAACACCCAATGCCTGAAAACCATTAAATTATATCGCATTTGTAGCAGAGTTCAAAGTTCTTTGGTTCTGGACCTAGATGGCACGGGTTCAAAGCTCAGCGTAACAAATCATTAAAAAATTCAACTACTTATTTAACCCTGGATATCTCACGTTCGTCAAAACGACGAGCATCACCTATCTCTTTTCAATTCTTCAACCGAGAGTATAGCCGTGGCGTGTCAACTTCGTAGCTGCCAGACTTGTGCATATGGCAGTTGTGTTTAGTCGCTAAGTTTTAAGAAACCTAAACTGACACTCGTTATTTCTGCGAATGGTTTGATCAATTTTTTTGTTGGTTTTATTATTTTGTCCAACTTGTGCAAAAAATTTATAATTAATTCGATTTTTATCGTGGATTTGTATATTTTTCTTCACAATGTTAAAGAACAAGTTAATTTTACACAATTATAGTTTTGTATTACTAAAGATACCTGATTTTCTTGTTATTATGTTGTTTAATTGATAACCTCATCACAATTTATTTTATTACACAGTATAAAAATAATAAAAACCTGATAAAAATAGAACTTTAAAAAACGTTAGTCAAAAAGTCGAATGGTTAGCTTATTGAGGTAGAATAACGACGTTAGCTATTTAGGGTTAAAGTACCTCGTATTCATTTGGCATTTCTGAAGATACTCTCAGTATCGCCCTGCTGAGATACCACTAATACCAATACGTCCCTGTGTGTTGTGACCGGAGCAAAATAATTATTTAACAAATGTAATTTTAATGTTATCACACTTACATTTGGTTAAAATAATAAATAAACCCCTTTTAAAATATTTATATTTGAATTTCACTTTCGTATTCAATTTCATGAATACAATTTTTGTTGCTGAAATTAACCCACTTCCCGATATTCAATTCAGCTAGATATACTAGTTGTCGATGACAATGCATTCAACTCAATTCATGACAACTTTTGGTGTCAATCGCATACACACACGCCGACATATAAGCATTTCTCTGAAATCGGACGACATGACGGCAAAATCGGCAAGTTTAAATAAACATTTCAAAATAATGCATTATGTTAAAAAAAACTTCGCCGAACAACTTTCTAAACTTCATACTAATAGAATGAAAAATACTGTCAGATGTTTATTTGACCAGCTGTAATTGAACGTTAGCAACGATTACGTACATCAAAATAATGAGAGTTCATTCACTTATCATGACGTATACAATCCGAAAGTAAACTTAACTGTTTATTTGACGCTGTTGTTCAAGCATCGGTGGTTCAGTGGTAGAATGCTCGCCTGCCACGCGGGCGGCCCGGGTTCGATTCCCGGCCGATGCAATCTTTTTTTATTAATAATGTATTTCTCATTTTTTTAATGGAAGTAAATATACATTTTCCATATATTTAAAACGTTTGATGTACCTTTAAATACATAGTTCTTTGAACAGAAGACTTCTAATAAAATTGTTTCTAATTTTTAAAAACACATTTCTATGTAGCTACTTATAATCTAACTATTTTTTATGAACCACATATTTTTTTTAAATTTCAAATTTGGAATTACCTATACAATTTGTCTAGTAGTTATAGACCTTAGTCGTAAGTCACTAGATATAAGTCTTAAATGTAAGTCACTAGTTTTAATTCAGTAGTTCTAGTATTAATTATTTAATAAATATATTTCTACAGCGCCTTTTAGGTGATTTTTCACGAACACGGCGCTTTATAAATTAGCCAGATATTATTATTAAAGAAACGTCACTATATCAATGACAATTCTTTCGTCAAATTCAATTTAAGATGCGGGTTTGGGTACCACCGCCCCGGGAACCATTTATTCTAAGTCAATGCTTCTGCCATAGATCACTTCGAGTGGTTCACTACGTTTGGTGAATTAGCAGGGGTGCCCAGGTTCATCGGGAGATGTGTTCGGTATGTGCTGGGAATAAGAATTAAAAAAATATATTAAAAAATTAATAAATTTAAAATTAATAAAAATTAGAGTTTTTATTTGTAATTTATGAATTATTATTATTAAGGTTTTCTTAGCTTAACCAGTGTGTCAAAATGTATTTTTCAACTTTTTGGTGATAAAGCGATTTTCAAAAATTATCATTGTTTCATCTTAGTTCTTTGACAGAAGCCCATGTATCTAAATTGCACCAAGGTTAGTTTATTTTACTGTTCATTTAGTTACTTTATTTTATTGTTCATTTGGTTATTTTATTTTATAGTTAATTTGGATAGTTTATTTTATTGTTCATTTGGTTAGTTTATTTTATTGTTCAATTGGTTAGTTTAATTTATTGTAAAATTTGGAAAGTTTATTTTTTTGTTCATTTGGTTAGTTTATTTTATTGTTCAAGTAATAAGTTTTATTGTTCAATTGGTTAGTTTATTTTATTTTTCAATTGGTTAGTTTATTTTAATGTTAATTTGGATAGTTTATGTTTTGTTCATTTGGTTAGTTTATTTTATTGTTCAATTGGTTATTTTATTTTAATGTAAATTTGGATAGTTTATTTTTTGTTCATTTGGTTAGTTTATTTTATTGTTCAAGTAATTAGTTTTATTGTTCAATTGGTTAGTTTATTTTATTGTTCAAGTAATTAGTTTTATTGTTCAATTGGTTAGTTTATTTTATTGTTCAAGTAATTAGTTTTATTGTTCAATTGGTTAGTTTATTTTATTGTTCAACTAGCTGACCTGTATCCGGTGTTGCTCGAATTTTCTCTACTTTCTGTTAATATAATATGCATGTATTATATATATAAACCTTCCGGAAGAAATTACCTACATGATAGTGACCCCTATCAAAATCCATTTCTTAGTTTAGAAGAACTAAGCGCACAAAGAGACAGAAGCGGATAGCGACTTTGTTTTAATTTTTTTAGAATTTGGTTACTTTATTTTATTTTTCAATTGGACAGTTTAGTGTATTTGTTTTCTGCGAAAATCATTTTATTTTCCTTGTGTACATATTTTTATTTCATTCCATCTAGGTTAGCTGTAAGATAAAAAAAAATCCTATAAGCTAAACCCTTTGTACAGGAAATATATTTTGGTACGAAAAATAGATTTAGAATTTGAATTTAGAATGCGAATTTGAGTTTGATTCTTTTGTGCTACTGGTTGAAATAAAATGGATCACGAAATTCATAAAAATACGTCTACATATAAATATTTTTCTGGTCTAAACCGGTCTTAAGGTGGATTTAAAATGGAATTTCTTTTTTCTACATATGGGTTATACAGGTAGGTACTAATATACTAATATTTCATTTCAGTAAACCTCTCTTAAAGTGACCTTGTTCAAATATTTAATTTATTTTTCCATATTTTTAAAGCATTTATTTAAGTACTAGCACAGACCCGTGAAAAATCTGGAGTTGACTAAATTCTTGACAAATCCGTTCCAATTTTGATAGTGACAATAGAAATAAAGTTTTTTATTTTTTATTTTTCGGAATAACTTTATTGAGTAAAACCTCAAATTGTAATATTTAAATATTGAAGACAATATTAGTGATTTCTAAACGAAAATCTGAAACAGAAAAATCAGAAAAGGAAACGGTCACATCTGGGACTCGAACCCAGGACCCTTGTCTTTCCGTGACAGTGCTCTACCAACTGAGCTAATGGGACCCTGTTCCCCTCGGTCACTGTATCATACTTCGAATAAGAACTACTAACATTGTCTTCATTTTTTCCACCGCACATTTTTATTGGCAACTATATTTTATGTATGATCGCAAGATTCAACCCGAACTAAATTCAATCCAGACAGCGTCTTTTTAGATAAACCTATCTTATTTTTTTTATTTTTAATGTGCGACATCTGTTGACTTTTCTGCAAGTCTAGAATGAATATTTATTTTTCGGAATAATTTTATTGAGTAAAACCTCAAATTGTACCTCGGTCACTTTTAACTGTATCATACTTCGAATAAGAACTACTAACATTGTCTTCAATTAATCCACCGCACATTTAACCACCGCAAAAATAAAATAAAAATAAGATAGGTTTATCTAAGAAGACGCTGTCTGGATTGCATTTAGTTCAGGTTGAATCTTGCGATCATACATAAAAGATAGTTGCCAATAAAAATGTGCGGTGGAAAAAATGAAGACAATGTAAGTAGTTCTTATTCGAAGTATGATACAGTTAAAAGTGACCGAGGGGAATAGGGTCCCATTAGCTCAGTTGGTAGAGCACTGTCACGGAAAGACAAGGGTCCTGGGTTCGAGTCCCAGATGTGACCGTTTCCTTTTCTGATTTTTCTGTTTCAGATTTTCGTTTAGAAATCACTAATATTGTCTTCAATATAGAAATAAATTTCTGTTAAAAACGTTATAGGTTTTCTCAATTTGGGAGACGCGTATCTGGAACCATTCATTGGATAACCAAAACCTGACGTTTGGTGACTTCAAAGATGCCCAGGTAATACTAAATTTTAGAGGATTGGAGCTGGCAAAACGGTTTCGCATCTACATACATAAACACACACTTTACAACAACCTTCGATTACACAACTGTCCTGATGATGAACACTGTAATCCTATCCGAAACGTGGCTAAAGAGATCGGAATAAAAATCCAAAAATAAATCACAACAATAATTTTTGTAGTTCGTATTTTTAAATTTACGACTGTTTCTTTGACAAACGTTCACCGAATAAATAAAATGATATTATCAATTTCGCAAGCGTTTTACTGTTGTGATTTTCAAAAGTAATAATTACCAACCTCTCTGTTTTTGAAATCCACAAAGTCATTTTCATCAATCAACTTTTTGATATTGTATATTTCAAACAAATGGCTCGCATTCATCACGTTTTCACGCTGGGCCACGTCAGAAATGAGTATTTTTATCGTTTATTTATTACCTTTGAGAGTAAAATATGGAAATAAAATACGGTTTCTGAAAATGGTACAGGAACAGATTTAACTCGAAACAGCGGTGTTAATATGACTGGAATATATCCAGAGTCGTATTTTTATGGTGTGCACATTATTGTATGTATGGAAAACGTAAGATTGCTGGATTATGGCAGTTTTGTTTTGAATCTCTTTATATTATCGAAATCCGAATATTTTCCAATGTTGTCATGATTATTATTGTGAATTATGGTAATAAGTTGAGTATTCAAGCGATAGATGGCACTAGTCAGAAAGTTTACTCCAGAGTCCGACAGATGTCGATAGAGTGTAGCAATTGCCTGTGGGGTATCCTTGTCAGACTTTAAGCTTCTAGAAACGGAGAATTACCAACCCTCGGGGAATGAACCGTGTAGCTAAATCCAGACTTATATATTGTAACGTAAATAAACGCAATTATTGTAAAGAACCTTTTACTTTATCAAGAGTTCCCAACACACTAAATCTGCAAGTAAAGGCAGAGATATAACAATTATCAAGTCTTTCATGACGAAATGCTAATTACGATATCGTGAAAATACATTTCGTCATGATATATTATTATCAAAGCACTTGCCATTTATATTTGCCTATCATGACGAAATGCGTGTTTCGACATCGTGCAAATATATTCGTCATTTACTAAAAGTTTATCAGGAATCCTGTTAATTCATTCGTAATTCGTGCAATCTCATTTTCATCCGGAAAAAAACAATATTTCAAGGGATTCCAAATATAATAGCCATGAGCAAAAAAGGTCTTGTGATGGAAGCACTGGACTTCTGGCAGAGTCCAATTGGAGCCAATTCCTAACGTCATAAATGTCAAAAAGTTGAACTTTTGTTTCATTTTATTTATTATTATTTTATATAATTCCCGTTTTGGCATAACAAATGCATAGATCTTATCTTAAAAAATAACATATATATTTTTTTGTTACTTAAAATCTTAAACAGTTAACAAGAAACTTGTTATAAATCGGTAGAAATTAGTAGTGCGGGGGCTTAATATCACAATAATTGTAAAACATCCATACTAAATTTGTAAAAATCTGCCTTCTGTTTACTATATAAATAAAATACCTGTATTCCATCAGACATCATCAATCATATCATACATAATCACTTCGGACAATGTTTCATTACAACAATGCACCATTCCCGTTTTTTTCTCTTTCAAATTCCGTCACTGTCGACGTGCAAAATATTTTTAACTCAACAAACATTTTTTAATCCGCAAACACAAAGGAAAAAAAAACATGAGAATATCCCAACGGTAGTGAACAGAAAAACGCGAATAGAAGTCAGTAGGTAGGTATCTTTACCGGCTGAAAAAGTTTCATAAAAAGAAAAAGGGTTTCCTAAACAAAATAAAGGGAATAGTCAAGTTGTAATGGTAATGTCATGCATATAAATATTATTCAAATTAGACCGCAGATTCTCGTCGCTGTTCATTTTATTATTTTCACCCTATCACAAAATTACTAATTTGGGCTGTTTATGCGTTTTGCGAAATACGGTTTAATGAACCGAAATTTACTTTGAATTTAAGTGACATTTTCAAAATTGGATATGATTGTTTGAAGAATTCCGAAAAGCGATAAAGTTCCAACTTTTATAATTTTTTAACATAAAAATGTTTTATTTGTTAATTTTTAAATTGGTGCTAATTTGTCGAGAATTCATACTATTCCGTGATTTTTTACGTGTCTGCACTAGGTGATGTAATATCTGATAACGAAATTTAGTTATATAACATATCACATCATAGGGGCTTAAAATTATTTTGCCTGATGATTTTTTCATAAGAACTTTTATTTATTTTTATGGACGATGTTGATAAAAGCTTTTTGATTTTTTTCCCAGTTTCAGTTATTAAGAGTTATTCTACACAGTGTTTCAAGCCCATATTGCGAATTTTACGAAAAAAATGTCAAAAAACAGTGTTCGTAGGTATCGAACCCATGAAGGTTTGTATTTCAATAATAACCGGTCCCATGACGCAAGTTTAATCATAAATTTAAAACAAAGGTACTATACAATCTCCACATGCTTCACTTTCGATTAAGCCTAAAATAATATCTTACAACTATACTTTGTATTCATCAAAACATTTTGCAGCCCTGGACGAGCCATAGTTTTCAACTGGTAAATGGATACGTTTATTTGATTGAATTTTAAATGGGACAAACAAATAAACGAAATTTGTAAAAGCCTGAAGGCGATAGCATGTAGACTATACAAACCGAAGTGCGCGGATACAAATGAGAATTGCTAATTTATTAGGAATCTCTTCATTTTTTTGGTTATCCGGTTAAAAACGGGATTACAGGCATTAATGCATAAATTTGCAGGTTTCCTGATAAACTTTTTGTAAATTACGATCGAAATCGAAAAATAAATTTTTCTCCGTGTTTTCCGTTTCTGTAGTTATTTTCAAAATTGTTTATTTATAACTTTCAGAATTATCTTTATTATATGGAATAACAACCACTCGGGAACATTCTTGCCAAATTAATTTAAATTATTTTCAATCAGTGCAAAATTTTAATGTTTAATTACTAATTTAAAAAATGTTTTTTTTAGCAAAGATGAAACATTTTACTGTTGCATCGGAATCATCGTGCAGGCCTTAATTTAAAGGCTTGCTTGTACCAAAATACGACAATAAATATAGTATAACGCGCCCAACATATTCAACAAGAAACCAAGAAATATAAAAAAAATTGCAAATTACTACCTAGATCCAGATATATGCTAAAAACACTTACGTTGTAATTAAAAATCCTGTTGACAATCTGCTTAATTGCAAGATAGTAATTTTGAAGAACAACACATAATAAGGATTCGAAATATTCCATAAATTTTATTTTATACGCGATTAATAATAATATAGCATGTATATAGCACAGTTTAGTGTCACTCACTTCAAGTGCGCTTAACCTACAGCCATCTAAACGCTAAGCGAACACCTGTTAATTCGAGTGACTCATGTAACTTCATGTAAAAATACAGCAAAGCTCATTCTTAAAATATTTAATACAAAAATTATTTCACGAAAATAAATAACTTTGTAGCCACCACTATTTAATCAAAATAATCGGTAAGTTTCGAAATCAATGGTTTCTTCGTCAATAAATGACGTACCAAATACATTTTCGATTGTTAAAGAAACAAATATAATATGGTATTTTCGCAATCTATGAATACCTTTAAAATGTTTGTAAGATTTAATTTTTTTTTCATCGTACTAAAAATATGTCATTTTATTTTATTCATAATTATTGACTTCATAAACACCTAAAACCGCACATTTCGAAACGGTTCCAACCGGCTACAACGTCATTGTGATATAGAAAACGCCAAATGTCTGTTGCCAAGACGTCTATCACCAACGTCGCCCGGTGTGACTTCAACGCCGCCGAATTCACGAATAAAAACAAACATATTGTTTTGGCGATAAATCGAAAATAGCACATTTTAAATCGTTATATAAAATTTATTGGTCACCATAAAAATATAATGAGAAATACAATGTTTACGTATCACAATTCTTTCTCCCTTTTTTTAGAACAAAAAACACCTTTTCACCTTCATATTCGCCTTCGTACGTGAGCATCTACTTCTTCGTAAATAGATTTGTGATAAAAATAAGGTGCACGATACAACACAGTGGGTAAATGCAAAAGGTTTTTATACATTAATTTTTAAAAAGTTAGCAGTAGTAGGTCGATAGGATTGAATTATTAAATATTGGAGACGTAAAGTTATCGGGGAACAACTTCGTTGTGTCGTATCCTCCATTTTTCATGTTGCATTTTTTATAATTTGAAATATCGGTGACTCTTCCGGCTTAGTACCGGAAGAGGGAGAATTTCCCAGAACAACAGTTACTGTTACAGAACTCTGCATTATTGGCAGAAAATAATGTCTTCAAATTGTTTCGCCTTGCATTATGTGCCAAGGCACAAATCATAAATAATAATAATAGTCACGAAAGCCATTTGAAATTTTATTATCCAACTAGTTTTTCAATTTGATCCATTTATATTTTTATTTTTTTTATATTTACAATAATATTATTATTGGGTTTATAAAAACAGTTTATTTTTAAACAAGTTCTGCTGTGTAGTTATTATTACGCGTGACAGCTGTTTCGCCCTCTAAAGGCATTATCAAACTGTGGGTAGCCCACTTACAGACGATACATTTATATTATTTCTAAGTAGGTATTTTAATTTCAATTACTGATTTCTTAATTGATTTCTGTGTAAAAATGTTAGAAATTATTGATGGTTATTACCCTAGTAAAGTTTTCCCAATTAGTGTAATGTTTAAATTTGACTGAATGTCTTAATGTTAGTTATTCCCAAACGATGACTCATAGGGTTATTTTAATAGTATAATTAAGTACTTCAATGTGCACTCGTATTTGCACTAGGTTTGAAGATATCTAGTAGGGGTGAACGAATTATATTGGTTTGTTCATTTTAGAATAGCTTTCGGATTATTAGAATTTTTGTTAATTTCTAACTGCTCTATTTGATCCATTTATTGGATAACCAACACATATGCTATAGGTCACTCCGAATGGTTCACTACTTTCGGTGATAAAGTAGGGGTGCCCTGGTTCATCGGGTGAGGTGTGTTCAAGAAGCGCCTGCCCACAAGCTGAGTGGCGTGCCAGATTGGGAGAGGCTGTTTTGGGGAGATCCTTTGACCTCTCCAACTGTTCTCTCAACCCATCGCCTTGCGTCACAGTGGAAGGGATACACTCCTGGACACCTAGATCCCTAGATTCCTAACCCACCCCTCATACCTTTTTCCTTCACATAACGTCCTCTCCTTCCTCTTTTTAAAAATATCCTCCACGCAGCTTCCTCAAGGAAAACCTAAACTCTTCAGTAGAACTTAAAAAAAAACTAAAATAAAGTAAATCTATTCATTTACTTTTTGTATAAAAATCAATGTTTCTTTTTTTGTGTAAAAAAATTGTTTTTATTAATGCCAGTAGTGTTAAGAGAGTGGTTAGAATAGTAGATGAAGTTAGAAATGCCCGAGTCGATTAAAATTGATATAAAATAAAATAATTAAAACACTTTGTTTTTACCACGATAATTTTTATTTTTTATATAAAGTCAACATGTTTCGAGAACGATGTTCTCTTCATCAGGACAATTAATATACTAAAAACTAAATTTTCAAGTATATAGAGACAGGTGTGGGTAGAAAAGGAAGTAGTGTGGGGGGGGGGTTGAGGGGAGGGGTGAGAGGTGGAAAGGGGAGGTACTTAGAAGATCGAAGACAAAAAATTATAATGGAAATATGTTTAAGACAGGGTTATTCACAAAAGTTGAAGAAAATTGATATAATTAAGTTATTTTTTATCAACAATGTGGTATACATTAGTGAATGCTGGACAAATTCAGGGACACCCGAGGAAGACATGGCGACATCAAATGAATCAAATACTTATGTGTGGTAAAATGTGGCGTATATGATGAAGAAAGAAAGGGGTGTAACGAGAATGAATGACATGAAAGTGAAAGGTATAAGAAGTCAAAAACGCCCACGGCAGAAATGGCAAGAAAGTGAAAAATATACTTTAAAAAAGAAAGCTTTTTCCGTTATAATGATACAATATTATTTCCACCTTAAAACTGCACCCAGTTTTTCGCACGAAAAAGGCATGGCACGATCAAGTGAAACAAATACTTAAGTACGGTAAAACACTTATGTTTGGTCAAAACATTCATAACCCCGAGCAACTCCGGGTACACGTCAGCTAGTATTATATACATATAACAGGTATATTAGGTATATATTATGTATATATTAGGTACAGCACAAATTTCTAAGATTTATTAACTTTAAACTGAATATTTCAATTCAAAATAAAAACTATTTTCTTTTGATGAAACAACTTAACTTAATAACGCTATCTGATTATTAATAATTCCATTGACAACCCTGAAATTCTCGCCCAAATAAAATTTTACGTACTGACTAGAAATACGAGGCAAAGTGCTACATTTTTCTGTGACAATTTTAAAACCAACTATGAAGCTCATACACCTATAAATAGACTACATCATTTAGGCAATAAATTTGGGAATATTGTAGACATGCTTAAAGATTCCGTATTAGTTGTAAAACGAAATCTTTTTAATCTATTTACTGAGATGTATGAATTCACAACTCCGTAGTGAATACACTTTTGTTTTTAAATGTACCTATATGTTCCTTAATACATATTTAGCTTTCCGAACTCCACACTATTAATTTGAATTTACCTTAATTTAATCAAAAATCATAGTTTATTGTAAACTATGTAACACAACTGTATTACTTGTTAAATACTTTTGTAAAAGCCCATTAGGGCGTAAATAAATAAATAAATAAATAAATAAATAAAACCACCCATTTTATAAATTCTGTTAACCTTCTCAATTTCCCAAGAATTTTCCATTTTATTAACAAAATACATTCAATGTTGATATCAAAGAATTGGTCAAACAATTGTGAATTCTTCTGAAAACCTTTTTTAGTATTATTGTACTCATCGTTCATCCATGTTATTTTTAACAGTGTAAAAAACTGGAATAGTCATATACGTAATTTTAGATTACGTAAAGATTACTTTGCTGTCTTCACGAATTATTATATTTTTTCCTGGCAGCAATCCAATAGTTCTGAAAGCATATTATACTTTATTACATTTTGGTATCGGGCGAATTTCAGCAACGTACGAAAAAAATTATATGGCGTACTACGGAAAGGTAATGCCGCCGGTTATGTAGCCCAATAAATTGATCAGTTTTTCTGCGTTATTTGTAATATCGGCACTGATGATGCGTAAAAATTTGCTATTTCAACAAGTTTGTCGGGATTTATCCTCTTTTTTTAAAGAGATGTCAATGAATACAACTTTGTGTGTGGGATGGTCAATTACGTTGTTAATTTTTTTTACCGCTACTCTTACATGTAGAAGAAGCATGTTCATAATATTACTTCACGTTAATGTCACGATGATGTCGTCTCTCACTCTGCATTCCGCTTGAAGTCCATTCTTGTTGGAAGGAGAGAGACTCCTCCAATCACCTCTCACTCCAGAAGGTGGAAACTTGAGTGGCAATCATAAAGTACTATAGGATTCATATGTCTTATACTGATTTATAAATGTGGAAATTCTAACTATACAATTGTAAATGTTCTCCAAAATGCCCTGGAAAGAATCTCAGACTTGTGATGTCCCGAAAGAAACCATTCATCTGTTCTGAATGCAATTACTAATGTTTGCGATTCTTTCAAGGATAAAGAAACCATCCTGTCACTTCAAATGGAATGCAATCAACAATGTTCTCAAAATTTGTTTTGACAGTATCGCCATTTCATTGTAAGAATATTATGTACTAAATACACAATTTGGCTGTCCTGAAACGAGAATCCTTCCAAGTTGGACAGACAAAGGTTCATTTTGTTTTGTATTGTTTGTAATTTATACATATATAAAATAAATAAATAAATAAAATCACTCGACGTGGGAAATGCTCACACTGAGAGAGAGCCTGGTTTTTCACTGCCTCGTTAACTCACCACAGCCATCAATATGATAAGGTCCTCTCACAGCCGCTGTGCCAACATGATGCACAGGAGGAGGCTTAACAAATCAGCAATGTGTGAATGCAGTGCGGTGCGGATCACTGAACACGTAGTCAAAGAATGCCCGCTGCATTCATTCCTCGGCGGGATTAATGAGGTCCACAGGGTGAAGTATGAGACCCCCGACTGGCTCACTGACCTATTCCCTCCTTTGCTTCTGATCCCCCCCCCCCCACCTTATGAAATAAGAAGAAGAACTTCATGTTTCACAAAATTATTATGTACAGGACATTCCAAAGTGAAGCACGTGCAGTATACGCAGTGTCATTAATTTTTAGGCTGGTCATTCAGAGTTTTACAAGTTCCATTGTAACTTTCCTTTCTGTAATGGTGGTCGTTTTTGTTCAACTGTATGCCGATATCCATACCAATATATAGCATTATCTATCACGCCCTGCACTTTTTTATGCCCCCCCCCTTAGACGTGAGATGGTCAAATAACCCTCATAAATGACTATTACAAAATTAATATGTAAATTTTTTTCATTATTTTTTTTTTTCTATGTATTGCATGGCACTACCCATGCTACCTTCTGAAATAATGAATTATTATTATTATTACACATTATACAAAAAATATAACCAACCATAGATTTCGTCTTTGTGATTAGAAATCGATAGAATTATTTAAAATAAAGCAATGCGTAATACTGATAATAAGTATACCGAAGGATTACATCTCAATAACAGTTGGGAATGTTCTATGTTTATTCAAATTATATATATTTTTATAAGACTTGGTAATATTTATTAGTTTACACCTAGTACCAGTCACTCTAATTTATTATTAATCTAGGCTTCCCAAATACACAGGGAGAAAAATAAGTATTGCTAATTTGTTTAAAATCTTTTAAAATTATTGGTAATCCGGTTAAAGATGGGATTGCATGCCGTTTTCTGATAAACTTTTAGTAAATTCCTAAGATATCGAACTTTGTGTTTTTTTAGGACTCCTATCAATTCATTCGTTAAGGGCCTGCAATCCGTTTATTGCCCGGATTACGAATAATTTGAAGAGATTCTTAATAAATTAGTAAAAATTGTCCATGCAGTTTTTGGTGACCGGATAAATCATCAAAATGATAATTCATCACATTTCTAAAAAGTAATATTAAGTCATGGAAAGTGATGAAACAAAAACTTTATTCACAGGGTTAAAGTAGGTTGGGTTAGGTTAGGTTTAAATTTTTTTTTTCATTATTTCTAATGACTTTATATCACTTTTTAAAGGTGTGTTGAATTGTCACTATGTTGAGTTATCATGGAACCGCAGTTTTTGTACCATCTACAATAGACAGTACGATCTTTTTCACATTGCAGCTTTTATAAATTTTGAGATATCCACAAATAAGTGTAGGGGGCAGGTACTTATTTTTTTTTCTACGTTTCTTATCGCCCTTCTTATGGTCTCTTCTTCAAGATGAAGGAGAAGAAGAGGTTAGTTTGTCGCCACTCCGCCAGGGGGGTGGGGGGGTGTCGCCATTAAAAATTACTGCAATGGGCGACGTCGCTTGTCCCAGAGCATCGGGCACATTAAACGGAGATGATTTACGTTTATACAAGACGTGGAAATATTTAAAGCCATCCTACTGAGAAGTCCCGCACGTACTGGGTGGTGCAGGACTGTTGTTATAATATATGTTGTTTTTTAGGTATTTAGAAGCAACATATGTATATGTTGGAAACAATAAATTAATATTTCTTTTTTGTCCCGTACGCATTCCTTTACTATTGATTGCAATGAAACTTTCAATGTTAGTTCTTATTAGTTCTAAAAGGGTGTAGAGATAGGTTTTAATGGTAGAAAAGGTCGGGGACGCTCGAGAAAAGCTTAACGCATTATCTCTACACTGGAATGAGATACAGTGTCGAATAAATGTTCTGTAGTTTTTTAACAGTAACAATGTGGATTTCATGATACATAATTGACGTGAATAGTAGGAAATTTCTGAGGATGACATGAATCAAATTATTATTTGTGGTAAAATGCGTTAAAAGTGATGAAAGAAAAAAGAGGTGTAAGGAAAATCCACGACTTGGAAGTGAATGGTTGAGGTGGTCGAGGACGTCCAATGAAGATCATGTGAAACAAAAATTTATTACGATACTATTTATTACAATAATATTATTTTCATATCAAAAATGCACCCAGTTGTCAGGTACTCACTAGAATTCACAACCTCAAAACTTTACCTAAAACTATTTGGCTACGCAATTACGCATTATGCATCAATTTACACACATACCTCATGTACGCATATGAACATACATGCGACCACTGAGATAATATTGTTGTTCCTAGTCCCAACTTCTTCTATTCCAGCACCTTTTCTGTGCAAATTGTGCAATCAGTTGCTTACAATCCGCACTTTTCATCTACCGCTAACCGCTCCCGCACGATCTTATCATAGCTTAAATCGCTAGCTGAAACATATTCATGAACTGCTTTACCTACATACGATAACCCGCGCACTTCTTGTGCAAAATCGTTTTGTGTTCAGTGCCACCGCTGTGATATCTGAGGAGGATAGACAGGAAGATAACGAGTGCCCTTTTCCTAATGGTGAGTCCTTCCTTATCCATACAACATATGTCTTATGTGCAGTGGTAATTACACTAACATTCAAGGTCCTTCGGCAAACATTTTTTATAATCCTTAAAACATACCATAACATCTTGTACACACCACCATTTGTAAGTCCTAGAGCATTGCCGGGTACACGACAGCTAGTATACCTTTGAGACATACACGAAATACAGTGCTATTCCACACGATTAATTATAAAACAAATGCAGCATCTAATTCGCCAATTAACTGAGCTAAATAATATAGGGTTTTCCAATAAGAGGTGTTATTTTTAATAGCCCGCTATTTCGGTAGATGTTACTTTTCAAGCTCTCATTTTTTGACATTTGGAAAGTAAAAACTACGTTTTAATAAAAATGGAATGATACACGCTTCAACAACGCATTGCAATTATTAAAATTCACTTGGGTGAATCAAATCTTGAGTGATGAGGCCCATTTCCATCTCGGTGGCTTCGTCAACAAGCAAAATTGTCGCATCTGGGGCTCGGAAAACCCAAGAGTTATTGTTGAAAAGCCTCTCTATTTCTCAACGTGTGACTGTTTGGTGCAGTTTATGGTCTGGCGGAGTCATTGGACCTTACTTTTTCGAAAATGAGGCTGGAGCAACAGTTACGGTGAATGGATTGCGCTATCGAGAGATAATTAATGATTTTTTATGGCTGGAATTGGATAGTATTGATCTGGACAACGTTTACTTTCAACAAAACGGCGCTACGTGCCACACAAGCAACGAAACCATTGATCTTTTACGATTGAATATCAAAATAATACTTCTTATTGGAAAACCCTGTATTTGTCTTAACTCTAACATCGACATTTTTTCGGATTCACTGCCCAAATTCAAACGTGGCATCATGTCAATAATTTAAAGTATTCAATGCGCATACATACAGACACATACACACAAACACTCACCTTTATATTACACGTGTCATACACACACCTATAAACTACACACGTCACGTGGTAATTAAGGAATAAACATACCACTTAGCAGACATTAGAAGAAGGTAGAGCACTGACGATCGGTAAACTCCTATGTCAATGTGATCCGTCCTCTATGATCGGATTTCTATATTTGCGAACACGGTTAGAATATGATTCAGACAGACGGTAGACAAAATGCCGCTACTTTTAGCGCGGACCCCAAGGTATCAAATAAGCTGCCAATATGCACAAATTATTGAATAATGTCGTTCGGAATGCAAAATAACTGACTTTTTATTGAATTGGAATTATATAACTAAGCTCTTAAAACTGAAATAAATTGTAAATATGATTCACAGATTTAATTGATGTATCTTAGGCGCGATCGATTGATTCCGTTCCAGCATCGAGAAACAAAAGTAGTCAGTTATGGCTAATGACCTTGTGAACTAATTAACTCTCTTTTTAGTATCTAAGAGTACACGCGGACTGCCGATGTTTATTAAAGTTTATATTTCAATTCAACATTTTTAAGGTTCATGAATATCAATTTACAGAGAAAATGCGCCATTGTTTCCAGGGTATATCGAATTCTGATTTATTGCGTTATCAACATCGGTCTGGGTATCAACAGTTCGAACGTGCTCGGAAAATTGGTATAAAATCATCAATAGTTACGCCTATCGATCCGATATTGCAAATTAATTTTAACAGAAGTTAAAATAAAAAGGTATCGAGGAAGGGAAACGGTAGATGAAAAAGTACCTGTCTCTACAGATATGATCACCAAACATGGTCAAAGCTATTTCAAGCAACGTTTAAAGCCAGGGCGATACTGAGATTATCTTTCACTCTGGAACGTGCCGCTAATATACTTTATATTATTATTATTATCACCAAATATGGCAAAAAAATTCTTATTCGATACTGCGATTCTGTCAGGGCAATACTGGAAGTATCTACCGCCCTGGAACGTGTTGGAAATATAAATATTAATTTTATTTAATGAATTGTAAAATAACATAAATTAATCAAAATGAAATTTACCAGCGCACGCCGAGATTTGAGCCCGTGGCTCCGGATTCGTAGTCAAGGATCGTAACCACTCAGTCACGGAGGTCATCAAAATAATACCACTTCAACTACGTGTTATTATATCGCCATCTTGAGTCACCCTGTACTTACTTACTTAGAAAAGCATCTAACACTTCACAATCACATTGTTCCCGAAAGAGTTGTCAGGAACTATGATTACATCTCCACTCTCGTCGTATAATCAGCTTGGCTTACCCCCACGGGTAACGACGTTCGCGTTTCTGGCAGTGGTGGCTCGTAATTTTTGACTGTGACAGAGTGCTAAGTTTGAAAAATTCGATATTTTTGATATTGTTTAGACCTTAACGATTTTTTTTTCCAAAATTTTTCGCATGTAGATTTTCAGAAATTTTCATTTTGACCTTGCGCCGCACAGATTTCGTGAAAATATTCATACAAAAATCAGAATTTTCGAAAAAAAGACATATTTTCTTGTACAACAATATCAATTATGCTATTGTTTTTAATTATACTAACTAATGTTTATAAAACAAGGTTTTATGCATAGCATAAAGGATAACAAATAATTATAAGCAATAATTAGTCAAAATATATAAATTAGTCAAAGTCAAAATATTTCACCGACAAATGTAGATATAATATGTCTCGACGCCATCTAGTGGGAAATTTAGAACTAACAAAGCCTTTCTTAAAAAAATAAAGTTGGTTGTTTACAGGTGAAAAAATATAGTAAGCAGTAGGTAATTGTTGATGGAGGTACTAGTACATATTGAATTATTTGGCGGGTTGGAAATAAGCCGACATGGCTCAGTGGTTCAGAGCACCTGACCGGACATCAGAAGGTAAGGGGTTCAATTCTCGTTGGCGGCATTTATTTTTACTCTGGAGATATTTTCAATTTGTAGTGGAGATGTAGTGATATTTCAGGCGACTAATTATTGCTTATAATTATTTATCAATAATGCTATTTCTTATAGTATTAGCACTTCAGTACACCTAAAAGTCACGAGCCGCCACTGGTTTCAGGAACGACGTCATTAAGGGATCAAGCTTAGTAAACTAGCTCCATAGCTCAAAGAACTACTTTACTAAGCTTGTCATGGCAAGGAACCGTGGCGGTTCGTGGTTATTCTCAATGGGGGTTCAATCAATGTTCAGAGAGGAAAATAAATAAAATTAATTTTTCTATTCAATTTTCACTATATTTGCAAATGCATGAAATATCTACATATAAAAAATATGTAAAACCACATTTTTTTTTTAATAAACGTCTATATTGCAAAAGATGTTTTGTACATATAATAATATTTAGTTACTGAAGACAACCTCAGGACCCAGGACATCAGCCTTGCCGGGGAAGCTAGAGCAAAACCCCGACAAGGCTGAGGTCCTGGGTTCAATTCTTAGATGAATCTTTTTCTGTTCCAAATTTTCGTTTGAGAGTTGCTAATATTGTCTTCGATCGTTGAATATTACAATTTGAGGTTTTAATCATTAAGTTATTCCACTTAAAAAATATTTTATATTCATCCTAGACTTCATAGATGTCAATAGATGTCACACATTCAAATGAAAATCAATATTTTTATCCAAGACACCATCATTGCATTTAGTTCCGAAAAAATCTTGCAAAAGATTGTTTTTTAATTTTTTTTTGCTTTCCAAAGCGCACACAAATGTGACATCTGGCGAATTTCATAAAAGCTCTGTATGGTGCACGTACAAGCGCTACGAAAGTAAATAATTTTTGTTATTTGTTTTTGGGGTGTTATGCCGTCTATCTCTATCTATATCTATATCCTTCTTTAGCCAACGTTTCGGACAACGTTACAGTGTCCGTCATCAGGGCAGATGTGTCATGCAGTGTCCCTGTGGCATATCTGTCATGTGTCCCAGCATGACACATCTCATAACGCAACATGGCATAACACTCCAAAAAAAATTAACATATACTTTTGGCCATGAAATTCTTAAATTTTTTTCTTTTCTTTTTTTTAAAAATAATGGCTTCGTTTTTTACTTCTTTCATCAATATTACAATTATTCAAAGATAATAAATACATTGAAGCAATTAAACCTTATTCTTCATTAATATAATATCTAAATTCCTCTATTTTCTACACAACAATTATATTTACAAAGGGATAAAATATTTGTAATAGTCTTCCTGAAGAATTTAATTTAATTTTATATTTAAATGCTGAACTAACAAAAAAATGCAAGTAACTTCATTTCGAATCATATTTATATTATATAATGTTATCACATCCTGTAGGTACTATCATATACTCTATGATATTACTTTTTACTCCTACACCAAACTCATGAGCCAGTTCTCTTCATTGGTGTAGAAATACTAAAAAAACATTGAACGTCAAAATGGAATATATTTGTCTGGAAAAAAAAATCTTCTCGACTTTTATCTGTTAAATCAAATTGCCCACTTGCTTTTTCTGTAGTGAGGCAATTGCAAATCTAGATCGCTTCTCTCTTACACTTATTTAGCTTTAAATTTGTTGTTGTTGTTGTTTTTTTTTTATATTTATTAACTTTCAAAAATACATTTTTTTACAATTAAGTCCCGTTAAACTGATTGATATCAGTTTGTCAACGGGTTCTTTTAACAATTACTTTTTAAATACATCAAGTATTCAAATACATCAAGTAAATAATTGTTTTTTATCCCTCCAGTACGCCACTACGCATGTAAGGGTCTCTTTAACAGTTTACCTATCTCTATTTTATCCTTCCAGTACGCCATTACGCATGCAAAAGTATCATTAATAGTTTACCTATCTCTATTTTATCCTTCCAGTACGTCACCACGCATGCAAAAGTATCATTAATAGTTTACCTATCTCTATTTTATCCCTTCAGTATGCCACTACGCATGCAAGGGTCTTTTTAATACCTATCTCCATTTCCTTATTTATAAAATAACAATTAAATTCAATTTAAGGAATGATTTCAACGGTATTTGAATATAAAATACAACGTAAATACAACACTTTAAACCTTAATATGCACATCGGTGTAGAAGTTTTATATAACTGTTAAAACTTGACAGAAAATATCATGGAGCTATGAAACCTGCTAAGGAGAATATATTATTCATTCAGTTTCCACGTTTCGTTTCGCATTCAGTTTCTACTTGCTAATAAATAATGTTCCATAGTTTGCAGTAAATTTCACTTTGAACACGTATTTTGTTCCGTATTTCAATTGGAATACTAATGTTTTTCATTTATTATTATTTGCTCACAGTTTTATTTCTGAACAATTTTCAGTGCTTCCATCCGTCTGGAGCCAGTGAGACTATGGCAACCTCAATTACGGTATGGTGTGAGGCTGAATGTATTGGGGAGGGTAAGGAAATGGGGAAGACAGAGTAGGGAGAGTACCTGGCTATTCAGATCTCGTCACCAAGCACGGCCAAAACCTTTCAAGCAATATTTCAATTCTAAATGGTGGTTTTACACCAGGGCGATACTGAGAGTCTTCCACTCTGATACCAGTGATTCCTAAAGTTGTTGGAGAGTTCCATAAGAGCGGACATTTTAAACATATCACCACCAAAATGTCAACCATCAGGCGCCAGTAGGACTATGACATCCCCACTTGGGGTATGTTGTGAGGCTGAAGGTCATGGGGAAGAGAAAGGAGGAAGAGTACTTGGCTATTTAGATCTGGTCACCAAATGTGGCTAAAGCCATGTTAAGCAATATTTCAATTCTGAATGATGGTCTTACACCAGGGCGATACTTCGATACTACGATACTGATGTATCTTCCACTCACGTCTTGAATAGCATTTAATGAAACTGTGTAAATTTTTTCATACCTGTAACATGTTAAATGACAGAACTAGATGTATTTTTTTTATAGTTTTCGGAGCAAATATGTTTTTAATATTTTCTACCCAGGGAATTACATGTATGTAAATACTTCTTCAACTCGGCCAATGAATAGAATTGTATTAAAAATTAACACATATTTTAAAGAGCTTAAAATTAAGACAGAGTCCCACAGAGCACACCGATTCGTTTCGTTCCGATCCCAGTCGTTTCTACGACTCGTTCTTGAGTTCAACTGCTCGGCTGTGGAACGATTTGCCGGCCTCTGTGTTTCCTCCCTCCTACAACTTGGGTCTCTTCAAGACCTATGTTCCTCCTCCTCTCCTAAAGATCTTCCACACAGCATCCTCAAGGATGATATTGCCTTGAGGGAAGATATTTTCCTCGAGGCCTCTAGTGTTGAGTAAAATAAAAATATATATCTTAAACTGGTATGATAATTAGTAATTTGACAATCTTAAGCATATGAAACACAAAAATCTTTTTGTATATCGTTTAATAGGCTGTTCTTTGTTTGGGTACGAATGATACCATGAACTTACAGAAATCGGCAAAATATAGAGCGATGATTTTCTTTTACCAAATGGCATTTTTCTCAACACTTATCACATAATTCAATTTGCACACTTGCCAAAAACGTGTAGTTCATAATACAGTTCATATTCAGTAACAATAAACGCTGTTAATAAAGTCTCTATGAAGACAGCACTGGTTGACTAAAATTATTTATTTATTTGCTTATGAAACTTGTCATATATTCAAGTACAAGCAATAAACATTCGTATGCTTAAGACTAATAAAGTTTCAATTTCAAAGTTAAATGTTGATTTAGTATTTGTACCAACACAATACGATATTACAAATAAAAATAAATAAACACTATAAAGAAATGTATTCGATAATAAACAAGTAAAGAAATACAGGTTTGCATAACACTGTAAAGAAATACTTTTCAAAACAATAAAATAAACTTCGGATAGTGATAATCACAAAATAAAAATATTTTAAGTTATCAATTTATTGAGTTGCATTTTACATGATTTAAAATTACAGTTGAAATTATAATAAACCTGATCCGCCATCAATAGGTTAAGGTGCTCCCATAGCCGCTGTGCCCACATGAGGCACAGATGGGGCCTTAAAGAGTCGGCGATGTGTGAATGTGGTGCGGTGCAGACCACGAAGCATGTGGTCAACGAATGCCCGCTCCATTCATTCCCCGGCGGGATTGATGGGGTTTGCATGGCGACGCCTGAGGCCCTAGAATGGCTCGCAGACCTAAATTTCCCCCTCTGTCCCCCCCTGACCTCCCCACCATAAGAAAAAAGAACAGTTGAAAATTTCTACATCTCGTGAGGCATTGTGAGTTTTACAGATACGTCCTATTAAATAAATTTGCGCGTATTTGGATTGACAGTGTGGTATTCTAAAGAAATCGTCCGATCTAGTGTTATGTTCAGGACGAGGAAATGCAATCTTTTCTAACAGATATGATGGAAAAACAAGACAGTTTACGATTTTGTATATTTTCGGATAATGCATCAGAGATTTTTCTGCGTTTATATAAAGCGGTAGATTATATACAAAATGAAAACAAAATACGTAGATATTATTACTACTGGTGCGTGGGAGATTTGTTGTGATAACGAAAATTTATAAAACCGTTTAAATTGTATGGTAGGTGGGTATCTTAATTTTTTTTATAAATCATCCACAACGAGGAAAAAACGTCACATAATTTTATTTCTATTGTTAATCTGGGCGGCACACGTCGTCACCGGACAATTATAAGCAAGCATTATAATAAATATGCCATAATTACATACACCAAATAAAAAAGGCATTTTTGCGGTAAAACTGTGATGGAAAGTAATTGTTGAAATAATTTTACTTGTAAAAAAATGTGATCAAAGCAATTTAGCTTAAGGTGACTACTATTGCCCTCTATGATATAAATCTTAAGATATTAGGTTTGAAGATTGACTAAACCCTGCCGTCTAAACAATATTTCACTGATTATATGATAAAGCAGTTTCTCTATTGATAAGGTAGGATGCTACTTCAGGACTTGCCAGTAAACACAAAATTCAGTAAGTGTTTGTTATTATGTAAGTGTGATGATTTTTTATAAATTCAATGAGCTTCCTTAAAAATTACATCAAAGCAGTTATTTCAGAACTATCAAGTTAGCCGAGCCGTCCTTTATCGGGGTTGAAAATGGTGCCAAGTCATCCTGCAAGTTAATAATCCGTAAATTAACTACAGAAGTGACACGAAATCTTAACAATTAGTTAAAAATATTTAGGATTTTGGAAGACACAAGCTAGAATTGCACATTGATTGAAGACTTAGATAATGAGCAAATTCGATTGAAAAACGCTCGCATTAAAAATAAAGGAGGCCAAATTTACCAAATCTAAATTTATGCTGAAGCACTTTCAATTGAACGATTCCCTGACCCTCATTATTTAAGGATCTTTTTCCCAAAACTTGAAAGCTTCCGCAAATTACCGCCTAAAAGCTTTAAATATTGGAAAATTGGGTATCGGAATTAAGTGCCTTCGGTCTGCTCCGGTGATGTGAATTTGTTAGGGATTAAACGCAAATATCCATGGAGCAAAATAATGGTGATTAAATATATGCAAAAGCTACCTGTAATCTATTGCTCAGTAAACTGACTGCGGTCTTCCTTATTGAAATATTAGCTACCTTCACAGGCCAAAGGTAAATATAGTTTTATTGGATAGATTTTAAATTCCTAATAGTTTTAATGGATCAATTCAAATTCCTAATTAATTTATTAACTTTAAAAACAACTTTTTATATTTTGTTTGTGACACCTGTAAGAAGGGGCAGTTTTACTAACGTGGGCGACAGTGTGAAAAGGTGCCTTTGTACGGAGACTTACCAGTGTACATTTCGGTTTTAGCTCAGGTGGTAGAGAATTGAGTTCCGTATCTTGAGGTGTTAGGTCAGCCAATGGGCTTTTACACGGGGGACAAATGCCGATTCGACCACTGCATATTCGTCAAAAGAAACACAAAATGGGAGTATGAGAGTATATTCACAAAGCACACTTACATTACAGATACACAGATGAAAAGGGTTATCAACATCCTAAATATTTCTAGCTGTTTGTAAGGAACAATCTCTCTCTGTATTTAAGGTTCTGGCTGGCAAGCCTGAATGTTAACACGATTCAAATCATAAAAGGCACATAAGGAGAAATGGTTATTAATCAGCTTACATGAATTTGCAGGAGGAACAACCGTGCATGTTGAATCACTAGTATGGCGGGATATCTTCTGTACTGTACGCGCCAATGCGCGTGCAGTTCTCCATTGTAAATTGGCACTGAATTAGATATTGGTTATTTAAAGTATAAGCACAAAAATAGCCGTTAATTTAAGCGCGCTACAGGGAGCGTCTTTGTTAATTGCAAGGCACACATGTTGTCAAGGCCGAGGTTGAATTGTAAGTGACCGTTGATTTCGTCAGCCAGCGTGCGCGCGCATTGCGCAGTGCCAACGTAGCCCTGCGCAATGCGACGCATGCGTACAGCGAACAAAGGTGACAACTGATAACTAGGTAATTTGAATTCGCGGGAGTTTTGAACGTGTCGATTCGTTACGTGACACACCTCACAAGAGCGCACCTGTCTGCAAGTGTTAAGGTAGGGGAACCATGCTACCACCCGGTTGGGCAGCGTTGTGAGTCGGCTTAAGGTAGGAGCTGTAGGAAGGGATTTATTGAAATTGATTTAAGGAAAAAAAAATTTCATCGGTAGGTACATAATTGAATTCTAAAAACAAAACAAAACCAAATTTCCAAATTTCCAAATTTTGAAAACAAAATTGAAATTCTAGAGTTCATTGAATCAGAGTCAGAGCCACAACCGAAATAAATTAGTATTTTTAATTAGATAGACATCAAACATTTATTCTAACAACGTGTTAAACAGATATGATACAAGATTTATTTTTGGGGTATTATGCCGTGTTGCGCTACCTCTCAGATGCATCTGCTCTGATGAGTATAGTCACTGTAATGCTGTCCAACACGGTATAATACCCCAAAGATAAATCACTATAACACGTTACACATTACATTTTCGGAATTGCTCAAATTAGAGGAAAATGCTGGAGAGCTTTAAGGATATTCGTATAATGTTGTTTGAACAAATATTTCTTTTGTAATTTAGTGAGCTTTCAAGGAAGCTTATTTACTCTGGCAATTTGAATAAAATAATACGAAATGGTCTTCACTATTTACTGAAAGGTTGGAGAGGTATTTATGAATATTAAATATTTCACTACACAAGTAATTTCTAATCCTCTTACCAATGCTAAAGCAAACAGCTTTAAGTAACCGCCTAATAATGAGGTTTTGGATTACAAACTTCTGGAAAAGGTAGCGTAATTATGAAAGAACGAGAGATAAACGAATGCTGAAGGAAACAAATTTCTTATATGGATTGAATCATCGGTACACTATTATATTTGTATGCATTCCTCAAAAGTATTGAGTTTTTAAACACACGAAACTGTTTATTCATATTCATATTGCGTGTGTTTGTCTAAATATTGTGAAGCAATACCTTGCAACAAGCTTGTAAAGCAATACCTCGCAACAAGCTCGTGAAGCAATACCTTGCAACAAGCGTGTGAAGCAATACATTGCAACAAGCTTGTGAAGAAATATCTTGCAACAAGCCTGTGAAGCAATACCTTGCAACAAGCCTGTGAAGCAATACCTTTCAACAAGCTTGTGAAGCAATACCTTTCAACAAGCTTGTGAAGCAATACCTTGCAACAAGCTGGTGAAGAAATATCATGCAACAAGCCTGTGAAGCAATACCTTGCAACAAGCCTGTGAAGCAATACCTTGCAACAAGCCTGTGAAGCAATACCTTGCAACAAGCTTGTGAAGCAATACCTTGCAACAAGCTGGTGAAGAAATATCTTGCAACAAGCCTGTGAAGCAATACCTTGCAACAAGCCTGTGAAGCAATACCTTGCAACAAGCCTGTGAAGCAATACCTTGCAACAAGCTTGTGAAGCAAAACATTGCAACAAGCTTGTGAAGAAATATCTTGCAACAAGCGTCTTTTAATAAAATAAATTAACTAACGCCATCTTTGAAAACGTAGAATATAATGAGCGTCGAGTAGATTTCTACACGTTTCAAGTTTCGTATCTTCATTTGTATGTATAATTTTTTAGTGGAGGAAATATAGCTTTGTTTTTATATTTTATATAAATCCGTTTTTACCGGTGTCTAAACTCGTATCTAAAGGATTTTAACCGGCAATCACAGAGTACATTTCCAGCTAAAAAACTAGACCGACGAAATTTCTTTTTCCATTAAAAAAAATATATATAATTTCTATCAAACGTTGCCACAAGTCGCAACGGATCACGTGGTATGGGCTCTCACTTATCTGTGCGGTGCCGTTAGAACGAGACGGAGTACGTAGCATACAAACCGCTAAGCTTTACCTACTTTTCCGCTTACTCAGTGGCTATTAGGGATATAAAAAATATATATTCAATTAAAAAATATATCATCGGACAGCAAAATGTCAGGATCGAAACACGCTCAGGAATCGCTGTTTAAAAAAATCCTAGCTGATACATACAAAATGATTTCAATTTATTGAACAGATATTTTTGTTCGGACCACAAAATAATTAATTTTTTATAGGGACCTCATAAGGTGCTCATCAAAAATAAAACATTTTTGTTCGGACGGCAAAATGTGCTCCATAAAATCATGACATTTTTATTCGGACGTCAAAATGTGCTCTTCAAAACCATGACATTTTTGTTCGGACGTTAAAATGTGCTCCAAAACACCATGACATTTTTGTTCGGACATCAAAATGTGCTCCACAAAACCATGAAATTTTTGTTCGGACGTCAAAATATGCTCCACAAAACAAGGAAATTTTTGTTCGGACCACAAAATGTGCTCCACAAGACCATGAAAATTTTGAAAATATATTGACGCACTCTCCTTAATTCTTGAAGCACCAAACGGGCCAATGTTACGGTAAAATATTTAAATGAAATAAACATTTCATTTAAATTTCCTTTCGAGCCGCTTAAAGGATATACCCCCAATTTATATTTTTGATCTCCTAATCTAGTTTTGCTAATGGTGAAATACGTTAGGTAAATTTAGGGAAAAATATGGTTCACCTTTAAATAAGGAACATTAACGGAACTCCATCGCGATAAGGCCTATTAAATAAATTTAATGAAAACCTTGCTACGAATTTATTATGATTCCGATGGGAGGCACTATGGCTGAGCTTTCGCACGCGTTGTTAAGATCGAGAGATTTAAGCTCATTACAAATAAATTTAAGTTATTTCGATTAATTTGTATCTTAAAATTATTTCTTTACTTTTATTTATCATCTTTACTTCCTTGTAGTATCGTGGAATTTTCTCTTTGCTATACGATATTGGATAACTATTTGCTATATTGGATAACCTCTATAAAGTCAAATAATTTTCTCTTTGCTATACGATATTGGATAATCATTGTAAAACCAAATAATTTCCTATTTGCTATATTGGAAAACCTCTATAAAGTCAAATAATTTTCTCTTTGCTACACGATATTGGATAATCATTGTAAAACCAAATAATTTCCTATTTGCTATATTGGAAAACCTCTATAAAGTCAAATAATTTTCTCTTTGCTACACGATATTGGATAATCATTGTAAAACCAAATAATTTACTCTTTGGTACATGATATTGGATAATCATTGTAAAACCAGATAATCGCTCATACAGAAATAATTTTAGGTACTAATAAAGGTGGCAACGTTCAACGCTGAAAGCCAGAAAGCCTATAAAATTGCAGAATAATTTTAAAATTTATTTTTCTGCTTCTAAATTATCGTGAACAGACTCGGAACGGAACCAAAACTGAAATCCACGACTAAAGCCGGAACTGAAATTTATGTCTGTAGTTCCGAGTAATTATTATTGTGGTTCAAACTTTAGTCCAGAACATAAATTCAGATATTAAATCTAAAACTGAAATTCAGACTTAGTGCCATGATTTTAATATTTTCGCGAGAATGACATGTTTCGATGATCTAGTCTAAAGGTTATCGCATTTAATAAAACAATAAAACATTTAAGTTACAACAGTTTACACTAGCTCAGCACAGGAGGCCTTGAGGGAAAAAAATTACCTCAGGGTCTATGTCATCTTTGGGGATGCTGCTTGGAGGGTCTTTTCAAGGAAAGAGATGAGAGGAAGTTTAGTGAAGGAAAGTTCAATGGATCCAGGAGTGACAGACGTGTGAATCCATTCCTCCCACTACGGTGAAAGGCGATGGGCCGAGCCAGTCCAGATAGAGAAGTCATAAGTTCTCCATCAACAAATCTCTCCCCATCCAGCCGGCTACGCAGTAAGTGGGTAGACCCATCCGCCGCCAAGACCTAACAAAAATCTCACCTCATGAACCCGGGCACCCTTACTGAGTCACCAAACGTAGCGTATCACTTGGGGCAACCTATGGCAGTGTAGTTTTCCGATAAAAGATTCCCGAGCTCGCGGTTCCTACACCCGTTACCAAATTATTGCCTGAATAGATTGATTAATAAATCCCATTCTACTACTCTTATGTTCACGTTTTATTCACAACATTTCTAGGTTTTGACATTTAAATGATCGGAATCCGAAAGGTCTTGTTAGTTTACGAGTACGCCAAAACTTTGTAGGCTTTAATGGTGTCCCTGAGGAAAACACCCCCCTTTGAAGACTTTCAACTCGTTTAACCAACGTAAATAAAATTAAACATATTTATAGCCAAACGATCTTAGGCCGGACGAGTAAATCCGTTGACGGAAATTATGAACAGAATATTTTTAAACTTCGGAATTAAACACAAAATCGTGTTTAATAATATTAAGGGTAACTTAGGACGGGTTGTTTCGGAGAATTTGAACAATTCATCAAATTTCAACGTTCGTTTTCGGGTTCTGTGAAAGTCCTATTCAAGTTCTGTTATTATATCATTGTAGGCTAGTTGCTTGTCAAAACTGAAATAAAAACAGAACTTGAAAAAATCTTTCACAGAACTTGAAAATGAACGTTGAAATTCGGTGAATTGTTCAAATTCTCCGAAACAACCCGTCCTAAGTGCAAATAATTTGAAATACGTAGAAAAAGAAAAACCAACGTATTTCAAATTTTTATTTTTTAATGATAAAACTGATTTTTAAAAAGGGAAGGTTTTTTTATACACAAAGGATAACAAATTATTATAAGAAATAATTATTAGCCTGAAACACCTAAAATATTTCACCATTAAATTAACATACAATATGTCTCGACGCCATCTAGTAGGAGATTTAGTATTTAACAATACTATCTAGTAGGAGATTTAGTATTTAACAATGCTATCTAGTAGGAGATTTAGTATTTAACAATGCTATCTAGTAGGAGATTTAGTATTTAACAATGCCATCTAGTAGGAGATTTAGTATTTAACAATGCTATCTAGTAGGAGATTTAGTATTTAACAATGCCATCTAGTAGGAGATTTAGCATAACAATGCCTTTTCTAGAAATAATAAAGTTGGTTTTTTTCACGTGAACAAACTTAATAGGCAATAATTGTTGAAAAAAAAAATCTAGTACACATTTTATTATTTGGCACGTTTTGAATAATGAAACGTAATGGTAAAGCAACTGCCCAGCAATCAGAAGGCTGTGGGTTCAACTCCCGTCGGCGGCCTATTTTTTTCTCGGAAGATTTTTTGAATTTGAATGTGTTTTTCAGGCTAATAATTATTGCTTAAAATAATTAATAATCTGTGTTTTATAATACCTGTCATAAAACTGCGCACTAAACATTGTTATCTTGTTTTTGCAGAGCGTCCTTATTACCGACGAAATTAGTGTAGAAGTTATGTAATATTAGTTAGTTAAGTATATTAGTATTTCATCGAAATTTATAATTTTTTACAAAAGTCGAAACGAATGTGACGTTACCTCGTTATAAGGTCACATTAAACATGGTGTTTTGTGTTTATTATAAATGTGGTCTATTTTTTTTTTTAAATTCACGGAGAAAATTACTAATATTGAATACAGCTAAATTACTAAGAACTCTTCAAATTATTCGTAATCCGTTTTAAACGGGATTGCAGGCCCTTAACGAAAAAATTTGTAGGTTTTCTAATTAACTTTTAGCAAAAAAATACAAATGTATTACCACAATGTCGGAACACATCTCATCTCTCCACAAACGTTCTTCCCATTTAGTATTCTTTGTTATCATTAGAAAGAATTAAAAACTGTAATTTTCATCGCAGACGAAATTAACAAAACATAGCAATAGGTTTATTAACTATTTACAATTTAATTTAGAACCAAATAACATGTAATAAAATGTACTGTGAATGTCCAAATAAATTAATACATAAATATCCCAATATTTGTGCATATCGTCATGGTATATTATCAAGGCAAATGCAGGTACATGATTACGTGCCCCGATATATTGGGAATGGAAAGAGTACCAATAATTTGAAAAGATTTGTTGGTAATCCTGAGATAAATTAGCAATATTCACTTTTCTCTGTGAATGTTGATTTTTTAAATGAGTTAAAATATTACAAAAGAAAAATTATGAAGGAGTATCTAGAAACGAAAATGTAACATAAGCGTTAATATTTGTTATATTGAAACATTGTATTAATATTCTCCCTTGAATTTATCGTGTCTATAATTCGTATCTTCATACTTCTTTTGAAGTCGGTAATTTTTTCGTTTCAGTCGGTTTTATTGCAAGAGGGAGAATATTTAATAATTTAATAGAGAAATTTAGAGCATTTCTTTGTTCGAAAGTAACTTTAGCTGTAGTTACATGAAATGTTCCTTTTAAGCTCTTAATTAAATTCTTTTTTTTTCTATTATGTAGGCAGGTTATGTAGAAAGATTTACCAAATATTATTTGAATTAGATAGATACGAATGATTTATAATACAAAAGCCCGACTGATGACCTTGTATTGCTAATTGGAATTTATTATTTTATTATATCTCTTCCATTTTCTTTTTTTTTTTATTGAAAGAAAAATACAGTGTTACTTTACAAGCATCAAATTCCACAAAAGAAAAGCCTGTGCGTGGGAATTATAATAGTTATCATAACATTTCTATGGTTTAAGCCTGTGACTGTATTGGCCTATTTCAGCATTACGCTCATGTGTATGGCGAGCGATACGCTGAAATAGGCCAAGCCATAATGCGTATAACGTAATATGTCGCCTACATTACGTTATACGCATCCGCAGCGTGAAGGATAGGTCATCCACACAGCATCCCCAAAGATGACATAGGTCCTGAGGGAAATTATTTTCGTTAGTGCCTCCTTTGTGAGGTTAATGTATAAAAATAAAATACTACAACGTTCTGAAATCCGTGCGACGGACCTTTTAGTTACCTATTAAAAAGAGAGGCGAATAAAACGTTAAGCTCACTTCATTAAAACAGAAGATTTTTGGCAAGCGTTCGTGCATTTTTGCACCCTATAAACTCTTTTCAAGATTTTCTTCTGCTGAATAGGGAGGCTAACCAGTTAACCACACTAAGGGTAAGTTTTGCTTCAAGATTATAAAACTGCACAGAAAGATCGTATCAAAGCAAAACCATCCCATAATTTATACAATATTTTTTGAAGTGAAACTTCTTTACGCGCGTCATACATTTTCGAGGACCGGAGTAAAACCGACTCATGACCGTCACGAAAAACAGTGATCATTTGGTGGTGGGGGTACGGGACCCCCACCACCGCTCACCGTTCACTGTCGCTCTCTCACCGTAGTCGCTTACTGAGGTGAGGGAGCCACTGACGAACGTTCTCTCTCTCTCTCTCTCTTCTCTCTTTTCCTCTTTCTCTAGCCAACGACGCCACGCCAGGCATCAGCTGCTTGCTTCGTGTACTGCGCGGTGAGTGTAATACGAGTAAAATACGTAATTGATTGTGGTTTATTCGATTTGGAACAGAGTTTTAGTGTAAAAAATGAGTAGTGACGAGATAGAAGTGAGAAAAACATTCGTGGCACAAGAATAATGAAATGAAAAGAGAGAGAGAAGAATACTAAAAGTTTCACTTCCGTCGTGCGTAGGCTTGCCACACACTGTATTTTTTTATCGTAAAGAGTAATAAATTGCTGTTAAATGACTTTTATATTTCTAATTAGCACATAAGTCATATTTTTAAAGCATGCCAGCTTGTTATGGAACTGCCAAAAAAGGCTGTGTTTGGGAAGCGCTTTGACCTTTCGAACTGGTCTCTCTCGACACATCACCTTGCGCCGCAGCGGGAGAGATGGATTTATGCGTCCGTCACTCCAGGACATACTGACTCCTAGATTCCTATCCACCATTGCTTACCAGAACTTCCTTTCCTTAAAAACACCCTCCACATAACATCCCCAATGATGACGTACGCCCTGAGGGAAATAATATTCCTCAGGGCCTCCAGTGTGGGGTTAGTGTAAACAAAAAACAATTATTAAACTAGCAACATCACCCTTAGAACTGTGAGTACCTACAAAATAATTTAATGCAACCATATTCTTACAAATTCACTTGATTATTTCTAACGCCATTTCGTTACAAAAAACTAATTTGAAGAAAACTCACCAGCTCCTCACATATATAGTTTAACAAACGAATAAACAAATGATATTGATATTTTTAACTAAACTAAATCGATTTTAACCCCATTTGGAGGATTGGTTATCATCGCCAGTTTATATGGATTGTTGGCTAAATGATTCTGCGGTTCTCCAAATCCGCAGAATCCGATGTTGCGTGATTACCTTCAGTGTGAAATAACGAGAATTTGGATAATTCTAATTAAGTTTTATTTTTTATTTTAACAAAACTCACTTATAATAATTTTACGAACAAATAAATCGCGTACGCTAGAGGAGGTTTAGAGTCAACTCGACGGCAAGACTGCTGGAGACAGAATAATATAATATACCGTGCGAGGTATTGCGCGCAGGTTTACAATGATACAAGCCTCACAAGAATGTGGGTAAAAATAATAGTGTAGTTATTTTCGGGAGATGCAAACTCCCTATAATTTACCCTACACCCACATCAATTTTTCAACGACAAAATATCATTTCTGTTAATTTTGGATTATATCTATTCTTTATTACTAGCAAAATTTAAATCTTTCCATATACTCAATGTAATAGCCTTACGAGATATGATATAGGTAATATTAAAAAAAACATCTCAACGCGCATAGTAATTCGCAAAATGTAGGTATCAAAACGAATGCTTATATCAGCACGGGTAAAGCACCCAGTTCACATTACCAAATCATATTTTATAAAAAATATTCTAATGTATCAATAAAAGAAAAATTGTGGAAAAAGTTAGAAGTAGCAATCATCTCTATGCTCAGCCCCTGTATCCTTCTGCAGCTATTTGCTTTTCACTACAATACTATATACATCACTGATTTCCTAAAAAAACAATAAAGTTTTTTTACCATTATTTATGAAGTAACGTCATGCCGTCCTTTGTTTGATTTGTCACAAACTTTCACTCTGAAAGATGACATTAATAATATGTTCAGTTTCTTCTTCTGAGAATGGAAGAGAGTTAATGGATATCAAAATTAGATACTAAAATTATTCGAGGTCTAAGTCATAATTACATGTTTATATATTTTTTTCATTTACATAAAAAACATAGAACTTTTAAAATTCACAAAATATCACGATTGGAAAAAAAATCGTAAGTCCGTAGGTACATTTCACACATAAAATAAATTGCGCTATGTTGTGAGAATCCTTAAAAAGTAACACATGGTTCGTACTAATTTAGTTTTTCATCCCCAGCTAAGGGGTGGGTTTTTGCTTGATCTTAATCCCACAAAAAGGTCAGACCGAGTCAAATGAAGTCTTCGGACTAATCAACCTATCGCTCTCTGTCGCCGCGCCCTCGATCAACCGGGGGTAGTTTTTACCCGAGACGTATTACGGCAATTGTGGGTAGGTTTTACCCGAGGCTGATTATAGCAACTAGGGGTAGGTTTTACCTGTTTTTTTCGACGTATTATCGCCTGAATTTCAGGATTACTTTCAGAACACTACGATTAAGGAATACATCAATCTGGAATGAAATAAAGTGAAAAAGTGGGAGGTTATTAATGAAATGGGAACTGATTAGTACGTTGACTGACACTTGACCGAGCTGGTATAAATGCCTACCCTATTTCTAGAAAATTACTTCCTTTGCTGTCACCAGAGGCCGCTAAATCTCAGTACCAATTTATTTATTAAAATGTTTCACTGATCGTGTTCTTACTTCTTAGCTATTTTGGGAAGTTTACAACATAAAATATTGCAGATAAATTGAGTGACATAATAAGTAAATACATATTTTAAAAATACATTTCTTATTTTGAGACAGCTTCAGCGTATTTATATATCCCTGGTGGCCAATTAGTTCTTAGACCATTTTAGTAACTTTAAAAACTTACTTTTATTTTATTTTAAATTAAATTGTTATAGCGCTCTTTTATGTTAGATAAAAATGAATTCGTTTGACGGTTTCGCTAGGATTTGTTATAAACCACCAAAGTGATAAGTAGTTTTATAGATAACAAGTAAAAATTATGATTTTCTGTAACATTAGCAAATTTTTGAAAAATGTTTAAAAGTTTTTTATTTAATTTGATTGTAAATTCCCATTTTAACTAGACCATTTCGCATTTAATTTTTATTGAACGTTCCGTTTCCAGTTTAAGATGATGGCCGTTTTAGATACTATATTTTTATCCGGCCAGAGTTTGCTTGAGTGTGGATCCTTTTACGATCTGTCAAATCGGAAGCAATATTATAGTACCCACCTGCAAAAAATAGAATTTAATGAAAACATGATTATTCGTAATGTGTTTTTTTTTAAATTTTATTTCTTATTTTTGTTTTCTATGCAGATGGCCTCTTTAAACAGTTGTTTCGTCCATTATTATTTTTAGGCTTATTTTATTTTAACCATACCTGTACATATTTTTATACTGTTAATTGTGTTTTTGTGTATATATTGTAGGCATTCTGCAGCCTAACTACTTTGCAGGGACATTGGGGTATAGATTAGAGACTTCAAAACAAAAAACAATGAGATTCCTTGCCAGAAGGAAAGAATTAGCCCTGAAAGAATAACCGTCTGTTACTTATAACAGGGCGGGTAAGCGGTGGATTACCTCCAGGTACCTACCTTCCTGAAGAATTTTTTACATTTAAAAAGTTAATTAAATTGAATTGTTTTGGAAAAAGGTTATAATTCCTTATTTCAATAAAAAAAAAGTGGGTGTGTCAAGCCTACGCAAGACAGAAGTGAAACTTCTAGTTTCAGCTGATGCTTGGCGTGGCGCAGTTCGCTGGTGTCTGAGAGAGAGGAAAGAAGAGAAGAGAGAGAACGTTCGTGAGCGGCTCCCCCACCTCAACAAGGTTTCACTTCAAAAATGCCACAGCCGAGAATCGAACCTCGCTTAACTGATTGAAAGCCAACCACGCTGAGCACCAACTGTAAGCAAAGCCGCATAAATTGATTATATTATGTAGGTTCTGAAAATATGAGAGCTTGTTATGTTTTATAATGTTACCTACATCACACCCAAAATATAATATATTTTTAAAAATAATGTACAATGTACAGAAATAGAATCCCACACAAGATCGCGTAGTGCGCTCTAGCGAACGGATATTTTATCAGAGGGAGATAGTTTTAATTTTTTTTTTTGTAAATTATTACATATTATCAAAATAAATAAATTAATTAAATAAATGTAATACAATTATCATAATATACGGATTAGATAATAATTTTAATCCAACACAATAACGCAAAGCGCGCTCTAGCGGAGTAATGTTTTATCACAGTGAGATAAGTGTTTTTATTATTTTGCAATATTATTTTCTTTTAAAAAATGTTCTGACCTACTAAAAAATAAGATATTGAATGAAAAAGGCGTTAAAAACAAAAAAATAATGTGCGATGGCCGAGAATCGAACTCGGATCAACTGCTTGGAAGGCAACTATTCTGACCATTACACCACCAACGCCAGTTGTCGGGATGAGCTAAGAAGCATTTATATGTTACTTCAAAACTTTGACTAGATCAAATGAACTTTAATCGGTGGTCCCGCATTTTCGTTTCGGTCATGAGTCGGTTTTACTCCGGTCCTCGAAATTGCATGACGCGCGTAAAGAAGTTTCACTTAAAAAAAAAGGTTACACAAAATACATGGTGTATAAATAAGTAGATGGGTATTTAAGTACCTATTTACAAATATGATGATTTCAAAGGAATTTTTAGTTTTGATTTACTTTATAGCATTTTTTGACGCTAGCTTTACTGTTCACAGAACTACTAGTATAAGTTAACTGAATCAATGTTTTACTTCAAATTGAATAATTATGTTTATTTATTTTTCGGAATGACATTATTGAGTAAATCTCAAATTGTAATATTTAAATATTGAAGACAATATTAGTGATTTCTAAACGAAAATCTGAAACAGAAAAATCAGAAAAGGAAACGGTCACATCTGGGACTCGAACCCAGGACCCTTGTCTTTCGGGTTCGAGTCCCAGATGTGACCGTTTCCTTTTCTGATTTTTCTGTTTCAGATTTTCGTTTAGAAATCACTAATATTGTCTTCAATATTTAAATATTACAATTTGAGATTTACTCAATAATGTCATTCCGAAAAATAAATATTCATTCTAGACTTGCAGAAAAGTCAACAGATGTCGCACATTAAAAATAAAAAATAAGATAGGTTTATCTAAAAAGACGCTGTCTGGATTGCATTTAGTTCGGGTTGAATCTTGCGATCATACATAAAGATAGTTGCCAATAAAAATGTGCGGTGAAAAAATGAAGACAATGTTAGTAGTTCTTATTCGAAGTATGATACAGTTAAAAATGACCGAGGGGAATAGGGTCCCATTAGCTCAGTTGGTAGAGCACTGTCACGGAAAGACAAGGGTCCTGGGTTCGAGTCCCAGATGTGACCGTTTCCTTTTCTGATTTTTCTGTTTCAGATTTTCATTTAGAAATCACTAATATTGTCTTCAATATTTGAATAATTATGATTTACTTACTATTTATGTAGGTACATTAAAATAATGATGGTAGTACAAACTGAGTGATCCTTCGCAAAAGTCTTCTTTTATACGTAGGCCAGTTTAAACGTAGGCCAAATTCCAAACTTCTACCGATTTGTGACATATTTCTCTTGAAAACTTTAAATTTCTAAAACAATTTATATGTTCTTTTGAAGATAATATCTTCACATTTATAAAGCCGAAACGATAATTTTATGAAATACCCAGATAGAAAAAAAATCGTCAAAAGTATGCTACGAAAAATATGAAATACACATTTTGTTCTATTATATAAGATGTTATAGGTATGAAAAAAAATCACAGTGTATCTTTAAATGCAACGTAGTCGTGTTTTAATAAATATTTTAACAATTTTCGCTGAATTCTTATCTTTTTTTCATATTAGCGCGCTCCCTCTAACATTTCTATTTACATATCTCCCTCAAACAATCTTCTTATTCTCTTTGAACACTTAATACGGAGCCTTAGAGCGTAGTTTTAATTGGTAATAGCGACCTTTATTGTCTATCGGGCCTAAAGATCCCTGACCAACAAATTTATGGAAAAGGTGTGCCGGTTAAGTGAATATTAACCTATTTTACTCGTCGTTACCGTAAAGCGTATGTACGTGATAACTGATAACCTCAGTGATTCGTTTCATGTCTTCGCATCCAATAAAGTCGTATAAGTGGTTACGATTAGGAATTCCTTTTCATAATAAGCTTTCTTTATTGAATTATATTAATCCAGTGCTGCTTTTTCGTAGGTCTGCCAAAATAGAGTTTTACGAAACGACTTTGCGTTCATTGTTCTTATTTAATGAGTTCTAAATCAAGAAAATCAGCGTTTTTTTTACACCAACCCCACACAGTAGGCCCTTGGAGAATAATTTCCCTTAGGGCCCATGTCGTCTTTAAGGATACTGTGTGAAGATTCATTTTAAGGAAAGAGATCTTCTGGGAAAGTGAAAGGAATGAGAGTTGCGTAGGAATCTAGGGATCAGTAGGTCCAGGAGTGACGGACATATGAACATATCCATCTTTCTATGGTGCAAGGCGATGAATCGAGAGACCAGCTGGAGAGGTCAAAGGGTCTCCCCAAACTATCCTCTCCCAATCTGGCACGTCACGCAGCTGGTGGGTGGTACCCAAATCTGCCTCCCAAATCTTAATCAAAAATATTATTACTTCTACTTTTTAATACCTAACCTACCCTGATGTATGACAGTGAGGCATGGAACTGGCAGAACAAGGTTAAAAGTAGACTGAGTTATATAAAAATAAGATCCCAAGACGTATTTGTGGTAAAACCATGTATGGTCATATAACGTGTTCTATTACACATAAAATGAACCGTCAATCAAATCTATAATAAAATACGACAGTAAAGAGCTCATTCAATTGGTTTTGAATAAATCACGGGAAAAGTGGAATGAAGAAAACAGCCTACCTGGAATTCCCATGAATCCGGCACTGTTCGAGTGAAATTGCCTCCACAACGAGATAAACGAGAAAAACGAGAAAAACGAGAGAATTTTGATACTTAGCACAAAGCATGTGAATAATACAACGACGATACTAAGATTGCACCTTCTTGCTATACGACACGAATTCGACTGCTGACTTGCGACAATTTAAAGTGCAACATATATCATCTTATTCTTTCTAATGTGGGTAAGGCTGTTTTAAGGAAGGAAATGGATAGTAGGTATGACAGTATATGGATGGGAAATGATAGTAGGTATTATCCAAAACTGTTGCAATACTAAACAGGTCATGTGAGAAATGTGGATATTCGAAAAAATTTTTAATGCAAAGCTGGTGTAAGCGTAATGATTTATAATAAAGTAATGGAAATGGTAAAAGAAGTGGACGACGCCCGAGGAAGACATGGAACCATCTAGTGTACCAGATACTTGAGTCGAGCCATGTCAAAAGTCAGAATAACAGAATGGTATGTTTGCGAAGACCGTGTTGTTTTTATTTTATAGAAGAACATAATTTTATATCCGTAGATTTATATTAGACCGGCAAACCTTTTTGACTTAGCTTAACATGGTTGTGAAGGGAGTATGTTTGATACAACATCGTAGAAGTCGTGCCTTAGTTTTTTATCGCCTGTGACTTAAAAACAATTTAAGTTCATATTTGAATATTTTTTTTTACATTTGACCTAAAGTAATAAGTTTTAACAATTATATTTTTTTACGTGAATCCGCGCAAGAATCCCAATTGCTCACAACCGCCTGAAGCCAGTGAGATTATGGCATCCCTAATTGGGGTATGTTGTGAGACTGAAGGTAGTACGGAGGGGATGGTGATGGGGAAGCGGAAGGTAGTTATTCTTACACCAGGGTGATACTGAGAGTATGTTCCACTTTGTTACGTAAAATTATTTTTAATAAAATTTACTTGCGCACGCCGGGAATTAAGCCCGCGACCTCCAGCTTACTAGTCAAGAGCCATATTCCTTGACCATAGAGGCTGTCTTTGGCCAAATATTTCTAATCATTTCTGCCCCGAATGATTAAATTTAAGTACTTAACTACTGTATGTTTTTTGTAATATTCATATAAAATACATAAATTGTGATGATTTTTTAACCCATTCTTTTCGAGCGGCCACAATTTATGACCGCTATTTTAAAAAGTCTTCCCTCCAGGCGGCCATACCCCTAAATAAATCAAGACTATTTATTTGTGGAGCACTCATAAATTTCATTGTTTTTTTTTTACCTAAGTAGGTACCTAGTGTGATTAAATGTCAACATAATATAAAAAATATGTAACAATAATTTTCTAATTTATATAGAGCCCCTTTCGTGAAAAATACCCTTAACGGCAACCTAACCTAACCTGAAATTGAATAAATACAAAATAACAAAGTTATGGCATATTTACTACATCAACTTTTTCTATGTTGTAAAATGGGTATCTATTCCAGATGTTTTTTTGATAATTAAATTTTTTTAATATTAATTTTATGTTATTCTAATTTAATAATGTTATCATGTTCTGCGAGTATTTTATTATTGTGAAAGTTTTGTTTTTTTATTGTGAAAATTTTGTTTTATTATTGTTAAATTTTTGTTTTATAATTGTGAAAGTTTTGTTTTATTATTGTGAAAGTTTTCTTTTATTTTGAAAGTTGTTTCGACGTTCAAGGTCATTTTGAAACTGGCCTTGAATGCCGAAACAGCTATAAAAATATTAAAAAAACTTTAATTAATTTAATTTAATTTAAATTGATTTTTTATAAAAATTAATTGTTCTTTTTTATAAAAAAAAAATTAAGATTTCTACGATTCAAACACAAAAACAATCAATATAATAATAATGATTTGAAATACAACACTTAAATACTTAAATTGTCAGTCATAAGGATTATCACTGACTTCTAAATATTGCTTTTGATAGTCCAGAATTGCTTTCGGATTCTACTACCAGGAAAATTGAGATTTATTTCATTTCAGAAATTACTAATACTAATGGAAAGAAATAATTATGTCAAGTCAGTGGATATCTTCAATTTATCACCAAATTAATACAAAAGATTGTTTTATTTTTTTAAGAAGACAAACATTCCCGGGTTACGAATAACCTGACAATATTTGAAAATCTACTATTACCACTACAGTGGGCGGAAAATGTTGCTTGTGTTGTGATGGAGGACTTAGCCCAAATGCGATATCAACTCAACTACCGACCGGTTAGCTGCCGGGGCAGTTTGTCGTTTTAAAAAAAATACAATTTTTAATATTTCTATGTAAAAGCGTCAATGCATAAAAATGATTATAAGAAGTTTGTTCTTATTAGTACCAGGAGTGTTAGAAGTAGTCGGGTACGGCCGTGGATGACTATAGCATTATCTCTGCACGGGAATTAGATACGGTATCGAATAAAAATCGATATAATGTAGTTTTTCTAAAGTAACACTTAAGTGGTATACAGTAGTAAATGGTAGAAATGTCGGGGATAAACACGAATAAAATAATTATAAAGAAAAAGGTATAAGAAAAATGAATTATGTGGACGAGAATGGAAAAAAAAGTTGGGGATGCGCGAGGAAGGCATGGCAAGTAAAAAAAATACTTATGTTTGGTCGAAACTTTGATCCAAACCATTCATACCTCCGTAAAACGCCGGGTACACGTCAGCTATTAATCAATAAATTAAGGACAAATTTGAACAAAAACAAAGAGTTGCTGTGGTCATTTTTAGTCAAAAGGATGGATGAATTAAAAAGTATGTTCCTCTCTTAAGGTCCGCAGCAGTTTCCGAAATAAAATAAAATATACTCTAAATAAAGCTGATTGAACTGTAAAGTAAAGAACAGTCTGGGTATAAACTAAATTCGATTGACGTCGATAAAATAAGTGTGTTAATTTTTACAAAATTGTTATTTCGGGATTACACGATAAGCTGTGACAAAAGGCCATCCTAAAACAACACCAGAAAATCGACAACAGAAAACTTTTGGCGTACTATTCGTGACATAAAATCCACCGACAAACAAAGACATTGGCGTTGGGTTAGTCTTATCCATAAAGTCGTGAAGTGGCAAAATATCACTTTATTTTGAAGATCTGAACACTAAAATTTATCACAGCAACGCGAATACGTTAAATAAATGTGTAAAGGTGGTGTTACCGCTGTTACACAAGCGTACGTTACAAATCTGTCCTTTTCTCAGGGGTGGATCAATTTTTTTTTATAAAAACGGGTTTCCAAAAAGTTTACATGTTTTAAAAAATATTACAAAACTATTTACAAGGGTACGAAATCATACCATTTTACTAATAACGAACTCGAGTCCTTTATTATTAGTATCAATTACGACAACATAACTACTAGTACATATTTTTTCATATCATTATATACTGGTAGTTAAATTTCCCCCAATCACACAAAATCTGGGACGTCACCAGTCACATGAATCCTACATTTTATTTCAACAGGCACAGAATTTTGTGTGGCAACATTGAGAGTTTTTTACGTTTTTTATTCTTAAGTTTTAAAAAATTATGTTGAAGAATATAAAATGTCAGTATCTCTTCACCAATATTATTGAATTGTACAAGTAGTGCAAAAATAAACCCGTGACCGCACCTGATACACAATTTATAGTTGTTTCAAATCTGTTTTACCACGAAAAATTGGTGCGACGCCATCAAACTAACCAATAAGAAAATGATCGTTAATCACTTAAGTCAACTGGTTTAAAAAATTGTTTATTAAATTGGTTTAATTTAGGTGATCTAACACGTGTTTGCTACAGACTTAACCTATTTTGAATATAAGGTTTGATTTCACTTTGATGAGTAAATTCCATATTTAATTTAAAATTACATCTAGAATTTTTCCTTTGTGTTGCCTATTGATTATTAAGTTAGAATAATTAGAATTAACAATGATATTATATCACATTTTGTGCGCCTTTGAGTGAGAGTAAGCCTATGAGTATATTTAATTTACTGTGTTATATCTTTCTGTCCATGTTTTTTATGTCTTTGTATTGTAGCCACTTGAAATATTATTTTTCTTTAGCTATTTTCTATATTGTGGCTTCTTGTTATGTAATTAATGTTGTAAACATGACCTTCTGACAAAGTGCTTTCGCAGTTTAGAGGGTGCTTATAAAGAAGAATAAAATATAATATGCGTCTGTCTGTTTGTGCCCTTAGTTCTTCTAAACTACGCAATAAATTTTGACAAGGGTTTTAACTATCATTTAGAGAATTTTTCCCGTAAGGTTTATATAAATATAAAACATGCATATTATATTTATACCTAGTAGAAAAAAGTCGAGTTACGCCGGTTACACGTCAATTATTAATAAGATATATTTAAATACTCGTATTTATTCAGATTATTCAAATCACTTTACGGCGAATCTTTGAGGGCTTAGATTTTTTTTTCAATAGTGCCAATTAAAAAAAAAATACCTTAATTTCTTATTTTTGATGGTTTACATTGTTTTGGATAAACACACCATTATAATTATTACTAGGTGTACCCTGCCACGCTGTCCATCAGATGACGTAGTTTAAAAATAAAACATGTTGTAGGCAGTCACTACGCGCGCATTTAGTAGCCATAATATTATTTTTATTTATGGTATCCCCAGCGTTCTACTTACCTGCTGAGCGGAGCAATCGCCAATCTTCATTCGCTGTTGGGGACTGGTTCGGCATAGCGGCTCGCCTACATTTCTTCTGATATTAATGTCGTGTTTGTAATATTGCAAAAAGGTGTAATAAACGATAGATTCTGCGAAATACAATCTTCTTTATTTTAATCAACACGACACCCCTATAGCATGCAAAACGACGAGGTAAGCGTCGGCCTTCGCATCCTATAATGTTTTTACCTGTTGTGAAAATGTGACATCTATATAATATAGGTATATAAAAACACACGCGTATTCAAATAAAACAATGTGTCAACATTTTAAAGCAATCGGTCAAGAACTTTCGCAGACTTAAGATTTTGAACAAACGAACATTTACATTTTTATTTATATAGATATTAGATTATTTCTTCCCACTCGGTCAGCTATTCTATTGACGATTTAAAGTGTGAGGATGGCCATTTTGTTACAATATAAAGCTAAGATTACCCAAGACAATTTGTATTACACTTTTTGGTGTATTAGAATTGCTTTGTTTAAAATAATTTATTTGGATTTTTTCTTAGATTATCGTGAATAACCCTTAACAATTTGGCGGTATGAGCGATGAGCACGGTGTATACAGAAATACAGGCACTGAATAGCAGTCTAGGGCCCTCCAATTCTTAATCGCAAAGCACTTCTCATTGCAACCCAAAATCACATTGAATTTAACTTGAACTATTTCTATCTCATTAATTATCTAACCATTAAATTACTCAGAATTTTATTTTCAGATATTTAAAACAGATTTTCGGAAAACTTTATATGCTTCAAATAAAGGTTTCCGGAAACCCGTTGGATAACAGCACTATGAATACTGATGCTACTAAAATAATACAACATAAAATGAGTACGTGCGTTCAAATATTCAGGATATATATGAGGAACAGGTGTCATAACGCGTCAGTAAAAACATACATATTGTTTTAACACTTCTTTCTAGGCTGGGTTACGATATTTGAGTATTTCTCAAAAAAAGTGTACATTTTGGAAAAATAAAGTGTGCCTACAAACAGTTCAAAAATTTCACATGTTTTTAATTAATCATACAAAAAAAATATGCACCATTTTGTAGAATAAATATTAGGCTTTAAAATATCGAAAAATAAACATTACAATCGTATTAATTCACAAATATTTTAATTTTTTAAAAAATATCGATTTTTACCTTCCATACAAAATAAAATTGCCACCCTACCCACCTCATTTGTTTATACTTCATAAAATGCGATAATAACGTTATAATATGTGATTTTTTGTAAGTTTTAGGGTCTTAATTAAATGTAGTTTCTGTAAAAGGGTAATTTTCTATGGGGTTTCATAATAAATTAATAATTTATGCACAAAAAACAAAGTGAGACATCACCATTTACTTTTTAGTAACTACTCTTTAGTTACGTTTTATTAGTACTTCCACCGTAATTTTTTAACCCATTTGTAAAATTTAACATGGGAAACACTAGCCTCTTTCTGATTAATTATTGGTCTGACTTCTCCGCCATAACATTAATTGTTAAAATCAGTAATAACGTGTTTCTTTAGTGGGACCACTATTTCCTAACAGAAAATATTTTAGCCTTTTTTCACAAAACGGTAAGTCTTTTTCTACTTATCTTTTTGTAACATGTGCGGTACGAACATTGCTAAGCTTACATATTAACACTTTTAAATTTTATCAAACCATTGACTTTTTATAACATAAATTCTTATTACAATTTCGTAACGTTTGTTATGAATTTCGTAACGTAACGAAAAAGTTCAATGTAAAGCTGAGTGTACACAGTTACAACGTGATTAAGAAAAGTAAGTATATTGTAAGTGTGTCTAGCATTTTTATGAAAGTCTTATGTAAGTTTAGTAATAATGTAATATATTATGCACAATGCACAAATATACATATGTATTTAGATATAATAGGAAAAAAATAAAATTTATTATACCATAGAGCAGATCTGTTGATGGCGCTGGAAAGTAGGTAGGTTGTAATACATAGGATGCGCTGGAAATTCCTGATGGTCAATGGCAGAACAGGTGTCGTCGGACTTGTATGTTTTATCATCGCGATTATATGGCATTATACATAATGACAAGTACTTGAAGCTTGAAGATCAAGCTGAGCCGTCCAATACTGGTTTTATTTTAAATAAGCTTGAGGCACTCATACACACTATCCGTTCTACAGGCGCTCTATACAATATTTATAAGTGCCTTAAGTTTTTTATAAAAGCTTATTTAAATATAAGTTTATTTTTATTTACTCTGATAAAACCATAACTACAGCATAATTTTTTTTAGGAATGCCCCCAAAAACCAATGCCAAAAGGCAAAACGCTTACAGAGAAAGACTGAAAAAGGAAAATACAAATAAATATGAGGAAATCCGAATTAAACATTTAACAAAAGTTATAGAAAATATCAAAAATAAAAAAAGAAATTCTTACAGAAGAAGAAAAAGAAGAGCTACGGGCAAAGTGGAGACAAGCCAATGATAAAAGAGCTGAAAGAAAGAAAAAGGCTAATCCTACGACACAAGACAATAATACATTTGAACGTAGAAAAAATAATAAAAAAATCCTAAAGGAAAGACTACAAAAGCTGACTGAAGAAAATACTCGATTAAAAAGTCGAAATAAGAATTTAAGACAGTGCTGTAATCGGATGAAAAGGCAAGTGAATATTCTGAAAATATTATTGCATAAACAAACTAAGACTAATAATGATGCTATTCCCATTGAAACTGGATTATATAATAAATCGAAGATGTTATAATAGTAAATAATAATGCCATAGAAAATAACGCTGATATTGAAAATATGAATAGTGAAAATGAAGATTCTAACAAAATCAAAGATAAACCATGTGGAGTGACTATCTTAAAAACGAAAAACTGGAAAATATACATACAAAAAAGAAAGTGGTTTGTAAGGGCCTTATCTCTAAATCTCTATCACTAAATGACTATATTCATGCGCCAAAGCGGAGTGATAAACCAAAGACTGAAAAACTGACCAAATTTGTCTCGGAAAGATTTCAATTATTATAAAGATGAGGAAGAAATTTATAAAACGCTAATGGATAGTGATTCAAACTAAATAATTGTATGTTATTAAATTTTTAATAGTTTAAACAGTGCCTGTTCTTTAATTTCTTAAGATTTGTTGTATATTGTGTTAGGTACTTCAATTTGGGAGCTGATAATTTGATTAAAAACATTTATTTATACTCCCTTGTTTTTTTTTAAACCCCTTTGGTTTAACAAAATACAAATATTTGGGTCGTGAGTTTATGTATGTGTGTAGTATGTACAATAAATAAAAAGTAAAGGATAATTACTTACATTTAAAAAAGACGACAACTAATTAAATTGAATAAATAATAAAAAAAGTAAAATAAAATTTGCCATTGTGTAAACAAGCCTTATGTTTACTATTTAGTTACGTCTTATGACTATTTCGTAACACTATTTCGTAACTACATTTTCGTTACGTACATTTATTTTGAGAAATACTCATTTGCTGAATCCGACTTTCGAAGGACAGCTAAATAAATGTACGTTTGGTTGAATCAACGCGAATAACATTTTGATATTATTTTCCAAGAAATAACCACAACAATATGTAGGTAGTTTTAAATTAAAGATAAGTTTTTTGAACTAGTTAAAATAAATTGCAATTAATTATTGTATCTACGGGTATTAATTAATTAATTTCCAAAGTGAAAAAAGAACCTATTCGATACGAAAAATTTATATCAATTGATCGCCGGCGTCTCCATACGTATATATGACATTATTGCATTTTATTCTTGGAATTTTTACCCTCGGCATACTACAGAGGTATGAAGTCGCGGGAGATCAGCGTCCCAAAGATTAAAATAAATTTACGGCTTCCGTGGTCATGAGGTAAAGCTCTCGTGGCGTGCGCAAGTAATTTTTTTTATTAATTTGAGTTATTTCACAGTTGATTCATTTAAAATAATATAAAGTACCTATATTTGCGGAAAGTTCCAGAGTTACTCTCAGTATCACCCTGGTTTAAGACCATCATTCAGAACTGAATCATTTCTTGAAATGGCGTTAGCCGTGTTTGGTAAACAGATATGAAAAATAGGTACTCCCTCACATTCTTCTTCCCCATCTCGTTCCCCTCCCCACAACCTTCAGCCTCAAAACATACTCCAATTGATGATGCCATAGTCTCACTGGCTCTAGATGGTTGGGAGCAGTTGAGACTCTTGTGCGATATCCATATAAAAAAATACTCAGTAAATAACTTTGCATCCGTCACTAGGTATTTCTTAAATTTTATTAGTTACAATACTTTATATATGTTAAAATAATGTTTAATAATGTGGGCTCACTGAGTGCCTCAAAACCAATGGTTTCTCCATCAGGATAAACTTTTAAAGGAATATTAAAATTAGGTAACCTTAGTTCATAAAGAAATTTTAGATAACAAGAATTAAGCAATCAAAAATTCAAATATTTAAAAAAAATTAAGTTGCAATCATTTTTTAAATATATTATTCAAAATAGCGACATCAGTTTTCTGTCAAATCAGCATAAATAACATATCTTTTAGATATGATTTGAGATATTACCCCCTTCTTTAACTAACTTTTCGGAGAGCATTATAGTGTCCACCATTAGGACAGATATTTAGTGGTGAAATGTAATGCATTACATATATCGATGTATCTCTTCTGTGTTCTTAAGTAATCGTAACGTCACAGCGGTGCTGCCAAGGTCTGTTGTTATCTATGTGAGGATACTTTGTCAGTGCTTAATTAGCAGTTCCTGGACGGATGACGAACCTCGTGCTGGCACTGTTGGTGGACGCGGTGCACTCTCTCGCTGCAGCAGTTGGTCCAGTTTCCTCACCATCTAGGATTCTTGCTGCAGAGTCTCCATCTTCGTGTCTGTTTCTGTACTTCATCACCTGTTCCTGTACTTCATTTTATTTAACTTAATTTCAATTTATTTTTGTAATATTTATATTTTTTTGTAATATCTGCATCAACTGTAAAGCGCCCCTGAGGTGATATCTCACAAAAGCGGCGCTATACAAATTATCCAATAATAAATAAATAAATCTGAAAAGTTACAAAAGCAAAATAAACATTAAAAATAAAAGGTGCAAGTCTGCTATGAAACTAAATAGAGTTATAATAAATAACATTAATCCACACACCTGCTGCACTTACCATAAATATTCCAAGTTAGTAGTATGAGATTACTCACTTTGAAGTGGAGTAGGAAGCTTCTAGTTCCTCTCTGTTCACTGACTCTTCTGCGGTATGGAAAAACGGACGAGCCAGATGTTCCAACTTCACTTTTAATTGCCGCACATAAACAATCCAAACGAGAAACACACTTCGCTTTTATCTGCATTTTTTCATAGCTTTTTTATCCAGGAAAGAGCTGCTCTGGAAACAAAGGAAAGAACAAACCGCAGAGCGAAAATAATATACTAGTTTTGCGGAGGAAAATCTTTTTTGTGTGTTTTTTAAACTTGTGGTGGCGAAGTAATGTTTAATATGATAAAGAAGATTTATTTTTTATAATTTTTTAAACATTTTTTTGTTTTCTTTATCAGACGTCGCGTTGAGTTATTACGATCCTCAGCTACGAATAAGGAGGACGCGGGCTCAAATCCCGACGTGCGCAATAATTTTGATTTTTTTTTTATTTAAAAGAAAGACAAACATTCTGAATTACGAATAACCTGAAAATATTTGAAAATCTCCTACTACCACCACAGTAAGCACAAAATGTTACTTGTGTTGTGATGTTGTGTTGAGGAATTGAACACATAACGTCTGGACCAAAACGCGATGTTAATTCAGCCACCGACCGGTAAATTGATGGGATTATTAACATCTTTTGATATTTTTTCTACCCGTGCTGAAGCCTCCATTTAATTAGTGTTATTTATTAATTTAAAACTGGTGGTTCTGTGAACATGTAGACCTCGCGTAATGTCAATTTTTACGATTTGATATTTTGTAACGCTCATGAGAATCCTTGCGGAATAAAAAGTAGTATCGGACATGGCCACCAACTTGAACCGGAAACGAAAAAGGCAAATAAATTGTCAGACAGATGAAATACAAAACGGTCGAGTAAAAACAGGATATGGCTACGCTCCGTCAATAGTATAATATACCTCGTATACTTGCGGCGTTCAAGTGCGGAAGATAATCGCAGTATAGCCCTAGTGAAAACTAACATTGAAATGACTTTAGCCGTGTTTGGTGATCAGGTCTGAATAGCCAGGTACTACTTTACTCCTTCCTACTTTCCTTCTTGACAACATACTTCAATTAGGGATGCCGTAGTCTCACTGGCTCCAGACATACAAGTTGTTGTGGTACATAACAAAAGTGCAGTCGTCTTACTGTTTAAACCCTAAAGATTATCCTAATTAAAATTATTCTATATTCTCCAAATTTGTAAAACCCGCTTCAACCGTTAAAACTATATAAATAAACGGTTTTACAGGAGTTTTTTGATTTTCTTGAACAAAAACATATTGGGCACTATAAATTCTCTTCTTGAAAACATATAATCTAAAAAAATATTTTGAAACAACTGATAATCCAGGGGAAGATTGATTAAAGACGTATACTAGTCTTAGTGAGAGATCATACGTAACTTCATCCGTCTAGTATCTTCTATCTATGTCTAAAGACAAAATAAATGAAGATGTATTAGTGGACGATGTAGTTGAGAAAAGTATAGTTGAGGAAGATGTATTTATTAATTAATTACTTTACGGACTTACGTTCAACGAACAAAATCAGAAAAACAAAATTAAAATGCATATTATAAGAGTATTACATTTCAAAGCAAAGACAAAATACAGAAATACATTCTTGTTATTTGTTATTGGGGTGTTATGGCGTGTTGCGCCGTGAAAATTAGATCGTGTCGTTAAAGCTTAAATCAAATTTGACAAATACATTCCCTTAAATTTCACAATAAAAATTTATGAAAAGTATGATACATTTAAATATGACCGAGCGAAATAAGGATGGATTAGCGCAGTTGGTAGAGCACCTTCCCGGCTAGACGAAGGTGTAAGTCTAAGATGCGCCGGTATTTTTTTCAGATTTTTTTCTTCCAATTTTTTTTTCGAGAATCGCTAATGTTATCTTCAATAAAAAATGTGTTTATTAATCTTCCGAGCATACTTTTAGTGTTTTTCCATCGACGAATTTCATATAATTAGCATTTTAGCTCTAAAAACGTACAAAAATTATCATCAAAAATAAAATATATTTTTTGAGGGACTTAAAAGCTTAAAGTGGTCGACAGAAATACGTTATAAATCGGTTGAAATTCGGGATGCGTGAGCTTTAATTGCGCTTTGGGCAGAGCTCCAGTAACGTGTTAAAAATAGTTGTTTTTGCAAATTTAACGTCAAATGCGTCGTATGAAGTTGTCATCGCAGTTCAGTAAAATTGTTAAGCATATAGGGATTTCGAAGAATAAAAAAAAATTCACTCCGGATTACTACTTAGTATATGAAGCCGTTGTAAAACAAGAGAGTGAGATAAAGTCATATTAAAGAATATAGAATGAAGAAGAACAGTAGATATACCTTCCATACAAATTTAAATGTAAGCAAACGTCGCCAATGATTAAATGCATTTTGGTTCTAGACCATTTAGCACGTGCTCTGTCCCTCTTACACTTTCCTGACACATAACCTCACAATAACCATACTTCAATGCTACACTAATGCAATATAAAACACATTTATTCATCGCGCCTCATACATTTTGAACATTTTTGTACAGTGAATTCGACTTATTTAACACAGCACCACACATTTTCAAGCCTAAAATAAAAAAATTAACATCGCACAACACATATTAGTCTCCTCAAAACAGATCCATCCCTTCCTCTCCCTGCTATCATCCCATCTCCTTGGGCTAGTGAAACTACTTTCTCATTTTATATTCACAAAATTAAGATACGTCACTGAAAACATTTTGTTGGTTAGTAATTATAAAAATTTTACTATTCAATTTAGTGTTAGCTACCATATGTATTATTTTATTAAAAATATTATTTCTTATCCATAAGTATCATTGGATCGCTGACAGCTCTGAATTGTTAATGTCAAGTTGCGATGCCTACTCAGCTATTCCAAGTACAATTAATTTAGTGGGTAACAATAAACTCACAACTGACTATTATCATAGACACCTCATACTTCGACTTATGACAGATCTTCTACAAGCCTAGTATAAATTAGATCAACTACACTGGTATATATTTTTTTTAATTATGCATTGTCTTAATGCACTTATATTAATAACTGCATCACTTGCAATAGTGTTTTTGTGTACACATTAATTGTTCTTTAATTTATTACTATTATTATCCTGATTACCACTGTACGCTTATTATCCGATTATCGAATTATTCGAATAAATAAATAAATATACATTATAAAACAAACTGTTGCTTTCCAAATAAAATTAAATAAAGCATATCGCCACCCCACTTGAATTTTATAGACATTTATGAAGCACCGATTTGTTTTGTAAATTGAAGGCCCAATTGGGCAGACTTTTGCTCAATCTATGGCACATGGCATTTCTTATGTTTTTATTTATTTCTAAAATGGAAATATGCGAAGTTTAGTTTATGTGAATATCCCATACCTACCAGAGAATTTTAACTGGATTGTTTGCAGGATAAAGATGACGTTGGCCAACTATTTATATAAAAGTACATAAATAATAATTATAACAACACTTAACTCAACTCTTAAACCTTCACAAATCATACACTTTTTCCTTAATATCACGGTCGGTTAAAAGTCACGGCGCACCACTTATCGACTGGGTTCACCCCAAGTATTGAAGTAGATATAGCCATGCTACGGACCACCACCTGCAGACCTACCCCACCCACAGGTAACAAGTAACAGGGCTGAACCGGCGCCAAGCGGCTCCCAACCACCCAGCCCCCTCCCTTGTTACCTCACACCCTCGCATATTCTGGCACTTGACTTAAGTTGGGCCAATTATATTGGATATAAAATTGTATTAATTCATAAAACGCGGTGCAATTATTGTCAGTCTGGGTTTGGATTAAAGCTTTTTCTGTGGATAATATTTTGAAAGAAAACCCACAAGAATGAATTTGATTGCCAATTATTTTTTTCTGAGAATAAGAATGATAGAATCGATTGTTTAAAGCCTGTTTTTTGGAATTTTATTTATTTGCCTACCAGAGAGATCTGTTTCCAAGCACATTAAATTGTATGTAAATATTATTAGACATACTCGATAATACTTTATTCTGTAAATCGTCATATGATGAATTCGAGCTTAAATTGAAAAATTATGAACAACTACTATTATAAGAGTCCACATTTGTTCTTATTTAAAAAAAATACATTTTTCTGTCATCGATAAATTTTCCATTTTCCTTTTTTTCTTGATATTTTATTATTACTTGCTTACAAGATTTTATTGTTTTGACATAAAATTCCCTCACCAAACATAAGAGTCGCTTATGGTGAGGAAATGTCAATATTATTTTTATTTATAACACTGTGTAACGTGTAAATTCATTGTAAAACATACGAATATTTAATAAAGTAAAATAAAAAAAATAGGTATAAACACTAATTTTGCCTTAGTGATTGTATATTGTATCTCCAATTTTAATCGAAAGTGAACAAAAAACAGAAATGTACCAAAGTAAGCCTATCTTTTTTTTGGTTCAAATATTGCATTTTTATGATATTAAAAAAAAATATTGTATTTCTTTAACAACCCTTTTTATTTATGTAAAATAAAAATCCATGTCAAAATGTTGTATTTATATCCGATACAATTACTACAATAATAAAATAAAAGCTTATTTTTAAATCACAAAATCTAATTTTAAAAGGTTTGTAAACTTCCAATGTCAGTTTACTTAATATAATGATTTGTAGCGACATAATATTTTTCCCGAAGCCATTGTAGAATTCACAAGCTTATAAGACCTGTGAGCTTGTGAATTTTCTCTAAGAGTTCATAATTTGTTCACAACTCACTAAAGAGCTGTAAAAACCAACAGTTTTTGTCTTTAAGTTAAATCGGTCGTTCACCTAATATTTTCGTTTGGATTTATGTCACCCGGAAGGATAACAAAAGGATTTTTTATTTATCTCGGGAGTATCATCTTATTTATATGGAGTAGATAATTGGCAGCGGAAAGCAATAAACCTCTACAAGTAATATAAACCCTAGTTTGTTCAAAACCACTTTATTTTATTAGTAAAATCATTGCTCGACCGGTTTTGGAAGTGACCTTCAATTAGAGTAGAGCATTTTTTTTTTTTGGTTTTAGGCATTTCAATTAAGGTAACATTATTATGGTGAAGAATTTTTAGAAGGTCTTTATTGATTGATGGATGATTGGCATTTTTTTTTTGATATTAGGATAATACAGTACCAAAATATTAAAGGCGAAACAAATAGATAACTTGTTTTTTGTGTATCCTGCAAAACGGAATCGAAGAAGGATTTCAGGTTCGATTCCTGAGCAGCGCAAATATAAATGAAAATTGTTTATTATAAATAATTAAACAATTATTGGTGTTAATAGCTTCGCCCAGACGCACAGAAGCGTACCTAATGCTACGTATACATACGCGAGCCGAACTGCCGAACTGAACCTCAACAAGCAGCCGCAAATGGCGTGCCGCTTGCAGTTGCTTCGTTCCTTTCCCGTAATTCATGGGTCAGTTCGCGTTCCGGTTCGCAAATGTTTACGTACCATAAGACAAACAAGTGCGAACAGGTATAATGCAGGAGTTCAACACTTATGAAGATATCCGAATATAAATTAATACACCTAGGTTAAAATTTCGTACACTTTGTTTTTGTCTTTTGATAACTTAATCGACTCACGTAGTGTGTGGAGAGACTGGATGAATTTAATGAGGGACGATACATTGATCCGTACTAGCTTTTAAGATTTGTTCTTTGTAAATTACAAAATTATTATTTTACGGCCAAAAGAAGACTTTTTAAACAATCATATATTACCAGGACCACACTGAAAGTGTCTTCCATTTCAGTATTAAATCTGCACTTAATCGGATGAAAATTATGAACCTTTATCAGTCTGCAAAGTTATAAAATCTAAAATAAAAGCGAGAAAGTTCGCATTCAACCATTACCGCACGTGCCAATTGCAAATACTTGCACCTACACGAAATAGTACGATAATAAAACACATCGATACATAAATACATTAAAAACTTTACATGCCTTTCTCCCCCATAGAAAACCTTCGTAGAGGATTAAAACCTCCATTTTACACCTTGTTTGGGGTGGCTGGCTTCACCAGTAAGAAAGGGTGGAAGACAAATCTTGTTCGAGAGCAGCAAAGAAGTATTTCATTTCAGGAGATTTACTCCTGTTTATCTAACAGTTTTCCGGTTCAATGAAGTGCCTCTTGTGTAATGTACCAGGTAGAAGTCTGCAGAAGACGAGGGTACAGTTCAATACAAGAACTTTCTCTTCTGACAATTGAAATAAGAAGTGAAAATAATATAATCACTTCGTCTAGTCTGCTTCCTAACAGCATTACTTCCTATTAATTACTTAATAGGAAGTAATGCATTAATCTCATAGAATCTCTATTTGTAAACTCAGAATAAATTTTAGCGAATAGTTTGCATTGGTTTGAAGAGAAAATTATGTTCGTATATTAATGTTTCCATTTTTATTCAATTCTGTTAAACGTTTTTCCAATTTGGTAAAATAAATACAAAATCTCTGACAGTGTATATATACTTCAAAATCTAAACTCAAGGTTATTAGTAGTACCACTAACTCTAGTTCACAATTTGGGAGGCGGGTATGGATACCGCCGCCCCGGTAACCATTTATTTGATATTCAACACCCCTGACATAGGTTACCTCAAGTGGTTCGTTATGTTTGACGACTTAGCAGGAGTGCCCGGGTTCATGAGGTGAGGTTTATCTAGGTCTTGGCGGCAAATCCATTTGCCCACCTACTGCTTGGTGGATTGGACTGGTTAAGGGAGACCTTTTGACCTCTCCATATGGACTCTCTCTCGACTCTCAACCCAACGCCTTGCACCACAGTGCGTCCTTCCGTCACTCCTGGACACATTACCTGATACCTTTTTCCTTTCCAGAACTCCTCTCCTTCCTTTCCCTAAAAAGAGCCTCCATACAGCATCCCCAAAGATGACATAGGGCCTTAGGGTATTTTTTGTGGAGATAATGGAAAAAAGTAGTTCCTTCATGATAGACAATCTGTGCAAGAGGGCCATTCATTTCAGACAACTTACAAAGAAATTAAAAACAGAGAATTTAATTTTAATAATCCACCAAGACGGTTTTATTTGATTGAATATTAAATCAAAATCCATCATATATATTTAAAGCGCATCGTGGATAAGTCAATTTATGTGAAACCGCACAAGAGTCCCAACTGTTCCCAACCGTCTGGAGCCAGTGAGACTATAGCATCCCCAATAGGTGAAAAGTTATGCGGCTGCATGTAGTGGGGAGGGGAAGAAGAATATGGGGAAGTACCTGGCTATCCAGATCTGGTCTCCAGACACTGTGAAAGCCATATCACGCGACGTTTCATATTCTGAATGGTGGTCTGAACACCAAGACGATACTGAGAGTATCTTCCACTAAATTGATGCAAATTTACGTTATATTATTTTAAATGAATCAATTGTGAAATATCACAAATTAATCAAATAAAATTGCGCACTCGTAGATTTGATCCCTCGACCTTTGGCTTGCTAGACGAGAGCCTTACCCGTCAACCACGGAAGCCTCAAATAAACACCCTTTTAAATTGAAATGTAAATTAATGGTTTATATAATTACCATATTTGTTTGCTCTTCTAATGGGGTAATTAACTATCTAGTCAAAAAATAAATATGAACATCGGTAATCGCAAAAAAAAACATTTTTTCTGTTATTGAAGTTGCCTGACTTATCAATAAAACTTCACAACGATAATACCAAAAAGACTATGAATTCAAATTCAACTCTGGAACTTCGTTAACGATTCTGTTGTTGATTTTAACCATTTTACCATTTTATTTTTGTTGACTCCATCAATCCAATTTCGACGAAACTCTCAGTTAAAAAAAATTTCCTGCATTATTCGCAGTACACAAACAAAATCCTACGTTTTTTTATAACGGCTGCAAATGTTTTGCTTTGTGGAAGATAAATCAGTGCAGTAGAAACTCTGAACTGAGATTTATGATTTAATCCGTCCTAATCCCATTTCAGGTTTAAAGGGGGATTATATTGCAGAAACAGCATAGAGCAAGGGATGTTTTTATAATCATCTTGACTTTAAGAAAATCATATCCAAAAAGTCAGTAACCTTACGCCTTCACAACCCGCAACATGTAAATAGTTAATTATCATTTTTTAACTCTGTTTTTGCCACTGATCTTCTAATTAATATCAAATATCAATCAACAGTATATGACGGCTAAAATAGCAAAGATAAAATTTCGCAACGTCCAGTATTTTAATATGCGTGCAAAGTCGAAACTTCTCCATGCTTAACGTGTTGAAGTGACCTGATAGGTATGTATGTTGTCTGTATCTTGTTGTACATAGATAGAGTCAAGGATGTCAAACGTGTACGGTGCACTAGAGGTAATTTCTCACATAAACGGCGTTATCCAAATTAAAAACCAGGTCGTATCTATAAATAAGTACCCGTGTAAACAGTATTTAGGAAGTATGTTTATGAGAGATAGAAAGCCTGATAGACATATTTAAAGAAGTGTTAATGCAGCAAACTTACTCGGGCTAGCAGAAATTGGAACGCATTTAGCGCGCGAGCATGAAGCGGTTAATTAAACAAGGTTGGCGCAAACATAAAAAAACAAATAAGCACAGCCAGCAGTCCACAATGGAGTGCTGGTGCCTACCCTGATGTATGGCAGTGAGCCATTGAACTGGCAGAGAAAGGACGAAAGTAGAATTAACGCTGTAGATATAAGATTCCTGAGGCTTATGTGTGATAAAACCAAGTATGATATGTGAGAAATATGGAGATATGGCTTGTAAAGCGAATGGATGAAAAAAGGGAAGCAAGAAGAATATATGACGCGAATTTGAATATGTAAGTCGAGTACCCCCGGGGAAGACATTGCACGATCAAGTGAAACAAATTCTTGAGTCGGGCCATCAGAATAAGAGGAGAGTATGTATCAGACAATGAATACATTTAAATGAGGCAAGGAATGTGTGCCAAGACCGAGTTGTTTGGCGGTCGGTACTCTCTGCCTACCCCTGCAGAAAAGGCGTGATGAATAATTAGTTGGTAAACAGATATAGATCGTCTGTATGCAGCTTAAAAATAATGTCATCGGAAAGCGAAACAGCTGTCGCGTGCATAGCCGACAGAACTTGTTTACAAACAAACAATCTTTAACGAGTTTAAATACGATAATGTTTTTTTTTATTAATCTTATTCATTCCACTTGCCCGTCACAAATTTTCCACTCGTAATCTTTATGTAGGTATTTTTGATCAATATTTAGGCTTAGCCTTTTTTAAAAGTTACCTAAATACAATATTATTAACGATCGTATGTTTGCATCATTTGCTTGTTCGATGGACAGGAGTTGGGGTAGTTCATTGTTTATTCAGTGCGGTCCTTTATAGAAGAAAGTTTTGTTTGTTTAGGTCAGAATATTTTAAGGATTTGTGTATATCTTGTTTACTGTTTATGTAGCAAGTGTTTGGGTGAAAATTTGGTTGTAGATGACCGCACTATTAGGCATTATCTATTATGTATCATGACAGTAATACTACCATAACACTGTTTTATTGGAATAGTTGCATCCTCATTTAAGGGTGTGGTTAAACAAAGTACGTAGGGGTAGAAAATTGGGATTAGAGCTAGCTAGAATGGTAACCAGATCCGAATAGCCTAGCCAGGTACTACCCAAATTTCCTCTTCTAAATCTTCGTCTTCTCCTCACTAACTTCAGACTTATGATATACCTCATTAGTGAGAGCTATAGTTGTGAATATAATCTTGTGAAGTTATAGCGGAGTTTCCATTCTGATTGGAGGAATCTCGCCAAAGAGAATTTCACTATCGGCCTCCGTGGTCGAGGGGTAAGGTTCTCGACTAGCAATTCAAAGATCGCTGGTTAATATCCTGGTGTGCCCAAGTAAATTTTATTTGACGTTTGATAGACGGTTGGGACTCTTGTGCTGTTTCGAAAAAAAACAATCGCCCCATCGACGACGCTCTCAGAATATATTTTATAGATTTTCATTTAATATTCAACCAAATCAAACCATTTTAGTTGATTATTTAAACTAAACTCTCTGTTTTGAATTTCTTTTTGAGATGAATGGCCATCTTGCGTAGGTTGTCTATCATTAATTCCTTGGAGCTTCTTCCATTGAAATACCGGTAGAACCAGGACATCATTAACACCTGATGCTTGTGCTCTAAAAAATGCAAATAATTATTTTTAATGTTGAATTTTTATTTTTATTTGTTTTATATTTTAATCTTTATTTAGGAATATGAGAATTAATGTGTCTTTGTATGTTAACTGAGTTTTTATAACTGGATTGTTCTCACGTAAGTGAGATCTTCTGTAAAAACCCAGTATTAATAAATAATTAAATAAATCATCAGGGTAACTATTATTTTTTTTACATTTTAGGGGCTTTCATCTTTGGGGATGCTGTGTTGTCGGTATTTTCAGAGAAAGGAAGGCGAGGAAGTTCGGGGAAGGAAACACGTATCAGGGGTGGTTAGGAATCTAGGGATAAGTGTGTCCAGGAGTGACGGACAAATGATCTATCCCTCCCGCGGGGCACAAGGCGAAGGGTCAAGAGAGACCAGTTGGGAAGGTCAAAGGGTCCAAGACATCCTGAACACACCTCACCCGACATACCATGACACCCCTGCTAAATCAATTGGCGTGACCTATGACAGAGGTATGGGTTAACAATATATGGTTCCCGGGGCGGAGCAACCCCAAACCGTCTTCTAAATTGCATTTTTTAGAGCACAAGCATCAGGTGTTAATGATGTCGTGGTTCTACCGGTATTCCAATGGAAGAAGCTTCGAGAAACGTCATTGATCCCTTCGGCACCGGTGCATAATCGGGAAACACGCCAACGCGCGCTGAACATTTGTACACGGTTGTCATTTGTCACATGAGAACGGGTCGCTTCCACGACTCGTTCTTGAGTTCAACAGCTCGGCTGCAGAACGATCTGCCGGCCTATGTGTTTTCTCCCTCTGACAACATGGATATCTTCAAGACCCATTTTGACTACTTTCCCTATTTAAAATATCCTACACACAGCATCCCAAAGACGATATATGCCCCGAGGGAAAGTGAATTAACTAGTGCCTAAAACAAATCATTCATCGATTTGCCAAGAAATAGGAAATTAGTTAATTTAGTACAAAGAATTAGCACGTATGATTAATATTTTTCTTACAGCATGAATATACATGAATGTGAAAAATTTATATTTTTCTTGAGTTTCGGTAAATAGGTACCGTTAAAACAGTTTTCCGTGATTTTTCACATGTACGTGATGCAAAATTAAGTGGCCATGAATTTGAGGGCTGTTGCTAATGGCAACAAGAAACAAGGTAATTACGGGCTCAGGATTCATGACTGGTTTTCGTAAAATAGGGTATCTGTATTCTGAAAATCCTTACACCCACACTCCGTGGGGTGAGGTGTGCAGTAGCGTTCATACATGGTCATATTCTTATCGTGTATAAAAAAAACTGATATTTTGTTTTGTCACAGCTTGGCGAAATACACATCTACTCGTATTAGATATAATATTGTTAAGAAGAAAAAATCCTGAACGCCATCCACTACTTTTAATTATTGTAATACATATAACTTATCTTTTTCAGCTTAAGTCTTTTTTCAATTGAAGACTTTTTCAATTTTTTCAGTTCATTTTCAGTTCAAGCTTTTCAGTACATGTTTGTACAGTATTAAAAATTATAGTGATTTTTTTGGGGTATTATACCGTGTTGCGCTACCTCCTTCTTTAGCCAATGTTCTGGACAGCACTGCAGCGTCCATCATCAGGGCAGATGTGTAATCTAATCTAACGATTAATCTAATCTAATGATTACACATCTGCCCTCATGTTGGATACTGTAGTGCTGTCCGAAACTTTGGCTAGAGAAAAAGGTAGCGCAACACGGCATAGTACCCCAAAAACAAATCACTATATTACTTTTGTCCCTGAAAATCTCAAATCATACCAGTATGAAATATTTTAGTTTTTACATTTTTGTCAAAAACTGATAAGTTCATTATAGTGATTTATTTTCAAGGTATTACGCCGTGTTCCTTTACCTATTTCATTAGCCAACATTTTAGACAGCATTACAGTGTCCAAAGGCTAAAGAATAAGGGAGCGCATCTTAATACTTCAAAAATAAATCACTATATTTTTTTTGGCCGTGAAAATCTTTAATCATATCTGACATTATCCACATTATCTTTTTGAAGTATTATGGATAATGTCAGAAAATCTTTAATCATATCTGACATTATCCACATTATCTTTTTGATAGTTGATAAATACTAAAGTAGAAATAAATAGTAAGAGCATCATATTTACAATAACTATAAAACTATCAATAAGATTATGTGATAGTTTTATAGTAATCTTTTTATGGCGTTCAGTATTTTATAGTTACTATAAATATGACGATCTTACTATGTATTTATCTCTATTTAAGTGTTGATATATACTTACATAGAAATAAATAGTAAGAGCGTCATATTTACATTAGCTATAAAACTATCGAAAGAATTATGTGATAGTATTATAGTAATCTTTTTATGGCGTTAAGTATTTAAGTATTTTATAGTTACTCTAAATATGATGCTCTAACTATTCATCTCTATTTACGTGTTGATAAATACTTAAATAGAGATATATAGTAAGAACGCCATATTTAAAGTATCTATAAAACTATAAAAAAGATTATGTAAAATGTAAAGTAAAATGTGAGGTAATTTTTCACAAAAACTATTATTATTAATGAAAAATCACGGACTATAGAACTTTTTGTAAACAAAAAAGTCTTTAAAAACATTAGAGAATCAAACTCCTCTCAGTGCGTCAATTATTTATTTATTATTTAATGACATACTATAAAGACTGCCTCAACCTAAAAAAATCACTATCCGAACGCAGTTCTCAATAACGGATCTTCTGGCAGTACCTCCTACTCGTATTGCCTTCAGACAGAAATCCCGCACTTTCCTTGGTCCCTTCATATACAATTGGCTGGATTCCCAACGAAAAAAAATCTTGCTGACTAAAGGTGTCTACTAATAAAATTTCAGAAAAAAACTTCCCATCACGTTAAATTACTTTATTTTTTTTACAATTTCTTTAAGCATTTTTATATTGTTACTAAACTTTTTGTTTAGTTCTAATTTTTTTTCTAATTATATTGTCTTTATTTTTTTTAAAGAAAGGAAAATATTCCCGTGTTGCAAATAACCTGAAATATTTGAAAATATTCTTCTACCACCACACTAAACGGAAAATTTTGCTTGTGTCATGATGGAGGACTTAGTCAGCCGAGGAATTGAACGTACGAAGTCTGGGCGGGACCCAAACGCGATGCCAACATAGCCACTAACCGGTCTACCTCTATTGTTTTCATTTATTCAAAACTATTCCTGTATTTTTTTTACTATCACATATATCTGATTACGTCTAAAAGGGATCCAAATGATAATCTAGTCTCCTTCAACAGAAGCAATCTTCCGAACAGGCCTTCGATTGATATGCTTGTTGTAACTATAAGTGACCAGCTCAGGTACGGGGGCTCTATCGAAGCCAGAGTAAAGTTGGCCTCTCAGAAGCTGGGCGTACTGTACAGGGCCCGCAGATACTTTAATAGTACACAACTGTACAAATCGCAAGTGCGCCCTACTGTCGAATTTGGCAGCCATCTCTGGTCCGGAGCCCCAAAATACCTGAAAAAAACCCTTGACTCTGTGCAAAAACGGGCGGTCCGTTTGATAGATTCTACAATCTTAACAAACGGACTGCAATCTATAGAGCACAGGCGTCGGGTAGGTATGCTGTCCTTGTTCTATCGGTATTACAATGGAAGATGCTCTGAGGAACTAGCGTCATTGATCCCTTCGGCACCGGTGCGTAGTCGGGATACACGCCAAACGCGCGCCCAACATTTTTACACGGTTGACATTTGTCACATGAGAACGGGTCGCTTCTACGATTCGTTCTTAAGTTCAACAGCTCGGCTGTGGAACGAACTGCCGGCCTCTGTGTTTCCTCCCTCCTACAACGTGGGACTCTTCAAGACCCATGTTCACTCCTTCCTCTCCACAAAAAGACCCTCCACACAGCATCCCCAAAGATGTCATAGGCCCTGAGGGAAATTATTTTCTTCAGGGCCTCCTGTGTAGAGTTAATATGAAAATAGTAATATGCTATTTTAATTTTTATATACATCATAGTCAATATGAAGTCGTAGACTACTTGCTGCAACACGGCGCAAACTAGCGTAGCAAGTGACAACATATAATAAATATTTAAGTAAAAATATTATATTATGTAAATAAAAAAATCCTGAAAAATGTACCTACTCAAAATTAGAAGTCCCGCCACTGTAGTATGGGTCATGTTTCGCGTTTCGCACTTGAATCTGAATCAACCGGCTCTCATTCGTCGTAGCTATAGTTTGCTTAGCAATTCCACATATCGGCAATTTCCTATCAAGCCTGTACGTTCAATATTGACGCGGGGCTTGTTTGCACAGTATGGTCCGGGGCTACAGTCTACAGGACTACAGTATGTATACGGGGCGGCGCGGCGCGGCGTTTGAGTATCCGATATTGAGAATTGCGCCGGTCCAATGTCGATATGCACGGAAAAACTTCCTGCGAATCTCTATTGACCTATTTATTATATAAACATTGACGGATATTAAGGCGACATAAGCCTCTAGTATCGGGGGTTTGCTCGACGCTCACATTTTAACTATTTCTGGTGAACGTTTTAGTAAAATCTGTAATGTTTCTAGAGGGATCCCTACAAAGGTAATTTATTAATATTTGAGATTTATTAAAACAGGACTTCACCATTAAAATATTTAATTTAAACGGTTTTAAAATTTTATTAAACGTTTCAACTATAAAATTAGAGGTAGACACCAAATTTTATTTTTGTAGACGATGAATTAGTAACTTCCCGAGTGATCCCTCGAAAAACGTTTGAGATTTTAGTAATACGTTCATAAGAAATAATTAAAATAAACCCCACGGAATGATAAATTTTCAAGGCCTGCTAGGGTAAATTCCAAATTATTGTTTTTTTACGACTTCATCACTTATGTCGTTAACATTCCCACATTGTTTTAGAGATTTGATAGGGCGAATTCAACACCATTTCTGTCCAATACACAGCTACGTCGTTAAGATTCTGGTTTTATTTTAGGGTATTGTCTCGTCTTAAGCTAAAACTAATATTTTACCGGATATCTGAAACTCGTTCAAACATCAGGCTGCATTTTAAAAGCATTAATTGGGTTTTCATATCTCCATGCATGATCATATTTATTTCACTCAAACTATGTCAGAAACGGTCTCTCATTTACCTAGATAATCAATCATCAATCATCAACCTTGAAAATGTTGTATACATCTTTAGTTCGAAGTCAAGTCGAATATAACTCCTCGATCTGGTCCCCCATTATAAAATACATTCAGATTCAATAGAAAAAAATCCTAAGACACATTTACTTTAAACTCGGTATTCCCATTGAAAGTATAAACTATAATTACTTAGTGAAAAAATTAAATTTACTAAAACTCTCAGATCCAAGAATTATATCTGACTTAATATTTATGTTCAAAATTGTAAATGGTAGTGTACACAGCCTTGATTTAATTAACCTCATTGAATTTCATGTACCCATAAGAGCTACTCGTTCTAAAACCCTCTTTAATTGTAACAATTCTAAGACTAAACTTTTCAAACACTCGTTTGTACCTAGGCTACATGAAATTAGTAATAGGTACGCAGATGTAGCGCATCTGTTTAACTGCACAGAAGCTAGGTACAAAAAGGCTTTAATAGCATATCTTTTAAATCATGACCAATAAAATGTAAGTCTACTCATACGTACGTAAAAAGTCAAATAAATATGTATGTAAAATTAACTGTCTGGGGCAACTGAGGAAACTTGGGTCAATAATAATAGTCAATACGGTGAACCAACAGCTTGATTGGCACTTACCTACTTTCAACCAAAACCTGAAAATAAATGCATACATTTTAGCTATTGTAATATATTATATCATGTATCTATACTATCATATATTTCAATCAATATTAATCTAACCTCCTCTACCTATAAGTTTTGCATGTACTTGTATCTCTAACTTTTTATATCCATCCATCCAGAGTTTCTGTTAATTGTATATTTTCCGATGTTACTGTTTATAATTTATTGTAAATGGTATATTTTATACCGTTGATATTATAATAAATAATAATAATAAATGTAACAAATTTAAAAAAAAAACCATCTTTGTAAAACACCACTTTTACCTAGTAATTAAGGAAGTCGTCAATAATAACTCGAACTCTAATCTCAATTAAGGAAGCCGTCAATAATAACTCAAACTCTAATCTCAATTAAGGAAGCCGTCAATAATAACTCAAACTCTAATCTCAATTAAGGAAGCCGTCAATAAAAACTCGTACTCTAATCTCAATTAAGGAAGCCGTCAATAATAACTCGAACTCTAATCTCAACTTTTTATCATAATTTAAAAAAAAATTCAGCCTGCTTATATTTGTGTTAGAAAAACTCAAAAAGCAGTCTACCGATATCGTTGATATTTTAAATGTTTGATTTAATAGTGCTAAAAGTGTTTGAATAGGAGAAGAAGTCGGGGACGTTCGAGGAATACTTGATTCAATATCTCTGAACAGGAATGAGACACGGAGTCGAATTAAAATCGATGTATTGTACTTTTTTAATAGTAACATTGTGGTATACAGTAGTGAAAGAAGTTGGAGACCACTACTCTCGATCTCTAAATAGTATAAAACAATGTCGCTATCCGCGTCTGTCTGTTTGTGCGCTTAGTTCTAAAGTAGAGGATATACTTTGATCCACTCAGTGTATACGTCAGTTAGTTAATAATAAATTTAATTTAACTACTAGCCCTAAATTTAATTTGTTATATTAATCCCTACTTAAACTGTTTTCTCCTCCCGTTACCTTATACCGGCGGCCCTGAGGACAATACTTTCCCTATGAGAGCCTATGTCATCTTTGGTGGTTCTATGTTGAGGCTCTTTTAATGAAAGGCAGGAAAATAAGTTCTGGGAAGGAAAAGGGTATCAGGGGTTGTTAGCAATCTTAGAATAAGTGTGTCCAGGAGTGCCGAACGAATGATCTTTCGGCAATGGTTCAAAAGCAGCTGTTAGGCAAGCGCATCCTAAACACGCCACACCTAATAAACCTGAGAACCCCTTCTAAATCATCAAACGAACCGAACCACTTGGGGACTTTTTATCCAATAAATGGTTACCCAAACCTGCCTTCCAAATTGATTGAATGAGTTTTATTTAGAGAATGATGAAATTTTGCCTATTTGACCTTCAAAACGAGGGAAAGGTCTCGGTATAAGTTTGATTTCGAAAATTTCTCTGTAATAAAGCTTAATTCATTTAATTAAAATTCTATATAATATCTTATCTATATTTCCATTATTTCAACAAGTTAAGTTATGAATTTATTTTGTTTTAGGAAAAACAACGGATTATAATATGGTTGGTTTAAACATGTGCAGTTTGCTTGACCGAGAGACCAATATAGATCTCCTCATCATACCAATACATTGTGTTTAACAGAACTGTATAATATTTAACAATTATCAGGTATTACAATATGTATTCATTTATATAAATATTTTTTATTATTCATTATTCGTCCGTAGGGCTTTTATATAAGTACATGTGGTATAATTTTGAAAACAAATAAGATAACAATAAACAAAAACATACTCGTACGTACGTACTTGACATAAATATAAAAGAAACAATTTTTATAAAAGATACATTGATCAAATAGGCTAATAGAGAGACAACCAAAGATACAGTCATCAGATAGGCTAATAGAGAGACAACCAAAGATACAGTCATCAGATAGGCTAATAGAGAGACAACCAAAGAAAGAGTGATCAGTTAGGCTAATAGAGAGACAACCAAAGGTTCAAGAATATGGTTGGAATAGGTTTATAATATGATCCACAAAATTCAACAACTTAACATTAAACATCTCAATATAACCTAAGTATTGATTTCCCATAGTGCGAAACCGCTGTATCGGGGAATTAGCAATGAAGTTGCGCTTCTGTACACTGCGGTGGAATAGAGTACTGTGTATTTTTGTTCTTGTGGATATGCTTACATTAGTAAGTGTAGGAGTTCGGAATAGTCTAATTTCGAGCTTAGTATTTTGAATAAGAAGGTTAAATCATTTATCTGGCTTCTAATAAATGAATTATAAAATATTTTTATCAATACATTTGGGATATTTAATTTAAATTTTATGAAACGTATAAAATGGGCAAGTGTCTGGTGTGGTAGTTGAAAAGCATGTTAAAACCAATAACTTATAGGTATTATGAATAAAAAAAATTTTAAAGCAAGCCAGTAAATAAAGGGATTTCAGCTAGTTTATAATAATTTTAAATTATTTATGCATACTCTCCCCGCAAATAAACCAACATAATTTTAATAAGTTTTATAACCAAGCGACCTGTTTGTGCAGAACAAATATGCTTACTTAATTTATTCTACAACATAATTTAATATGGCGTCGTAAAGGTACACTTTGCAGTTAATAACATCAAGCTCATAAATACTTAGTAACTGGACACACGGGAATTAACATGAAATATTTCTAAAATGTTAATTTAGTTATTATTTTAGACTTCATAAGTTTTCGCGCGGGGTTTCTATGCTAATGTAAAATAATATCTATTCGGAGGTTGCGCTGTAAATTAACCCTCTGAGAAGGTTCTGCCGATCAGATTATATCGAGAAAGAAAAATGGAGAATCACCCTTATAAATAATGTTGTAATCTTATATTCCGGAATTTACTCAAAATATTTATTTTCACTTAAATATTATGAAAAATATCATTTTCTTTTTATACACAAAAATTCAGTAACAACAGAATAATAATAATAATAAAATAATAATAATAAGTGTTTTATTATCTTTTTTTTGTGTAACAAATAGATATAATGATATCCTCACTGGGATCTCCCGTGATGAGGATTTCATTTACATATTATGTATAATTTAATTATAAGAAAATTAATATTACATCAAAGTTACAAATAAATTTAATTATGAACAAATATCATGCAATATAATTTTTTTTTTTAATAATTTTAAAATAAGTAAGATGTTTTTTGATATATATATGAAGTGTTTTTTGGTAAAGTTATATATATGAAATGTTTTTTGGTGTAGTTCAGTTGATTCTGTTTTAGTCTGTGTTTGATTTCAGTAAATTTTCTATTTCAGATCTCCCTATGTTAAGTATCCAGCTTTTTATTTCAGATTTAAATGTTAAAGTGTTGAGGTTTTTGAGTGTGAGTGGTATTTTTTTGTAGAGTTTAATACTATGATATAAGAAGCTTTTTTGCCCAAAAGTTGTATTAGTAATTATTTGTTGGATAAGTTTTTGACCATGAGATCTAGTGTTTCTATTGTACGTGTTTGTTGTTATTTCTTGTGTTTTGTACTTATGAATGTAAATGAGTATAGTTTTAGAATATAGTTGTTTAATTGACATGATGTTAAGATTGGTGAAGATTTCGTTAGTGCTAGTTCTTACAGGAACTTTCAGTATAATTTTCATTATGGCTTTTTGAGATTTAATTAGTGGATTTAGTATATTTTTATTTGCACTGCCCCATCCGATAATACCGTATTCTAACAGTGATTGGTAGAGAGCCATGTAGATTTTGATTAAGTCTTTTTTAATGAGCACATTCCTGATAGTTTTGAAAAAATAACTTAGTTTTTTAATTTTATTATCTAAATAGCTAATGTGATTGGTCCATTTTAAATTTCCATCTATTTTTAGACCTAGATACGTTATATGGTCAACGTTTTCTAATGAGGGACAATTACAATGCTCATTTCCCGATGCGGGAATAGGAATAGATTCAGGAATAACAGTATTCAAAACTCGAAAAGTAGTCTACCGATATCACTGAAAATTTAAAAATTTGTTCTTATTAGTACCTGGAGTGGTTTGAAAGAGTGAAAGGACGATGTAGTGATGGGGTGGTTTGATAGAGTAGTTTGCAGATATCTCTGCACTGGAATGAGAAACGGAGTTGAATTAAAGATGATGTAATGTAGTTTTTTAACGGTAACATTGTGGTTTATAGTGGTGAATGATGAAAGAAGTCGAAAACATCTGATAAAGATATAATAAATAATATCAAAGCACTACGGTGTCCACTAGGAAGTGATAAAAGAGCTGATTTTAAAATTAAAATGTCACGTCTTGCGTTTATTTTTGGAAGTTAAATGGAAATTAGGTTCTAAAGTTTGCTGTGATAGCTGTGCAAATTTCGCTGACCAGATCTCTACTTTTGTTTGTTGTGTAAAGTTCAATGGATTTTCAACATCTCGATAGCTCACAACGGATATGAGGTTCTGCTATGAAAATATTGTTTTAATTCATTCCCCTAGAACTCACCGTTTGAAAATTGAAACGGAGCAACTTCGAAGCAGAGATAATAATTTTTAAAAAATGCTTTGGAGTTTTTAAGTATCATCTTGAAAGCAATAAAATATGTTAACTCTAGAGAAAAATATTTTATAATTACTTCTCTGTTCGGTAATTATTTACCTACGACTACCGTTTGAGAAAATATTCCGTACATGTTAGGTTAGGTTGGATTAGGTAGAATTAAATCACAAACCAGTCTATACAAACCTAGCGTAGCCCACAAACTACTTGAAAACTGGGATATAACTCTAAAGGGGACGCGAGCAGGCGTTATTAAAGGGGCAATTTTTTGTAGTAGTAAAAACGGTAGTCGTAGGTAAATATTTACTCTCTGTTCTACTAAGATAAATATTTAAATTATTTAAACAAAAACAATTTCTAAAATACTAGAGCAGAACCCGCCAAGGATCAATTTCTAGGTGCAACCGAATCTTTTCTGTTTCAATTTTTTGTTTGAGAGCCGCTAATATTGTATTCAATGATTGAAAAAATGCAATTCACAGAGTAGATGATGTTGGCTGTGAACATTGTTTTATATTTGTGTGGTCAACAGCCGTCAACGACGGGACATTTAAAATAACCCAAAAAAGTACCTTAAGAAAAATAATTTAGAATTTAAATACTACTTTCAAGGAAGCAATGAAATAAGGATTTTATCCAATTATATACATAATAATATTTTCCTTGTGATTTGAACAACACAGTCAATTAAAACACAATTGAGTTTCTCTGTAAGGAAAATAGAGGTTTATATTGTTAATCTCACAAGATTTACATAAAGAAAAGCATTCAGTAACAAAACATTACCTGTAAGGAAAGAAACGACATTTAATGTTATTAATTGTTATGTCAATTCCTTAATCACAATCACGATAGCAATTAACAAATTATTGAAATTATTCCCATCAATCTGCCTTGTCACAACCCATAGATTATTTTTACTATGTCTTAAACCATAGATTACGAAATATCGAGTCGACTGTGTAGGTACTGTGGCGCACATCTAGCCAGTGACAGTCCACGACACACACAGCCACAATGACGAGACAAGCTCGGCATTGCCTTGAATTAAAGAAAATTATATTTTTCTTTACATATATATATATAATAATTATATATATATATTTATCTATAAATATGAATATCAGATAATTTGAATAAAGTTGTCAAAACCTATTGTGATTGCAGTTTAAAAAGTTTTCTTTAAATTATGAACACATATTTATTTATGATTCAATAAATCATTGAATACTGAATTTTACGATGAATTAACCCAATGACATAAATCATTTTTATTCTTTCAATCATTAATAACTAGTGATTTGCACATTTTTTCACATACGGAGTAATTAATAAAATGGAAACAATACCGCCTTCGAAATATTAATCTCCATTTAAACTGTATTAGTCGTTAATCATTTTTATGAATTTATTTCTTCGAAACAGATTTACTTCGATGGGTTATGGGCGAAACAAAATAATATATAAAATATAGGATTTTAAAAATGGAGGTTACTACAACTTTACTAACGCGCATCAAACTTTTTTGTTTCTAGTATGGTGTTTTAAGAAACGATTTTTCCCCTACCGAGAAAATACAAGGTCCATAAGTCTATAATAGCCAGGTAACATTTTAAACACCCAAATGAGGTAAAAATTGTGAGGCGCATATGACGCCGTTCTATTTGTATAGAGAACATTAACTTTGTGGATGCTGTGTGTAGGGTATTTTTGAAGAGAGAAACAAGTGAAAACGTTTGTAGGAGGGATGAAACACAGAGACTGGAAAATAGTTCCACAGCCGAGCTGTTGAACTCAAGAACGAGACGTAGAAGTGACTCATTCTAAAATGACAACTGTCAACCGTGTATATATTGGTCGCGCGTTTGGAGTGTTTTCGGACTATGCACTGGTGGCGATGGGATCTCTGACTCTAGTTCCCCGGAGCATCTTCCAATTTAATACCCATAGAAAAGGACAGCATTTTTCTGGTATTTGGGTGCTCCAGACCAGAGTTGGCTGTGAAATTCAATAGTGGGTCGCACTTGCGATCCGTCAGTAATTGTGTACCATTAAATTATTTTGCGGACCTCACAATAGTTCAGCATCACATGTTTATTTGTGCAGGTGGACAACGGAAGATTTGATTATTAAGTGAACATTGATAGGTACTCTAAATATGGCCCTAGTGAAAGATCACCACTCAAATTGTTTGCGTTGTTCGAAATTGCTTTAGCCGTGTTTGATTACCAGATCTGTATAGCTTCAAAGTCTGTATACTTCTAAGCTATCATCTTTACGATATACATTCCTTACCCATTTCGGTACTTCAGTCTCACTCCAGATGGCTCCAGACAGTTGGGAGTAGTTGAGACTCTCTGTCACATATCTCTCACGATGATATTTATACATGAAATAATAAACAACCTACAACCAAAATACTTTTCAAAAAAAAATTAACACGACAAGGATATTCAGAGACAGCACAATAACGTGCAATGAAGTTAGGCTGCCAAAAAACGACAAAACCAATACACAAAATTGTTTACTGTACAAAGGAATGCAATATTATAGTGGTTACCGGAAACCCCAAATTCTGCACCAATTCAAAGATTCATATTGGATTGTAGGAGCCTTATTAATCAAAAGAAAATGTCGTTAATAACGAAAAAATTTATAATGTAAACTTCAACTGAAACGTAAAAAAAGCTAAAATAAAATTAATGAATAAAAAAAGTTTTAAAAAATCGAACATTACACGATACCTACATATCGATGCCCAAATGGCAAAAAGGGCGTAAAAAATGAGTTAAATATACAGTTTTGATTGGAAAAAAAATCTTATCAAACTGTATGCTTAACTAATTTTTGACCAAATCGTCGCTTTTGCCATTTTGCCTTTCCGGCGTCGATATTTGTAATGCTAAGTGAAGTTTTCGGATAAAGGATTGTTACTAATACATATTTTTTTCTTTTTTTCAGATGCGTCTCTAATCGATGAACGCCCCTCAGTGTAAATAGGTAGGTAATTTATTAATTGTCACATATGAGTATTAATTGGTTATTTCAATTATTGTTATAGCAAAAGATTTTTCATACTGATTTAATTGTTTGTACAACAAACTATTGAAACGAACACAAGAGTCAAACAAATCGACTTTTTTAAAGTAAAAAAACGGTAATGTTATTTAAAACGTTTATTTATATATTATACATGACAACTGTTTTACCTGCGGAAGTCATAACAAAAAATGTATATTACTATATATATATGATAATTATTATACGCGCTTAATATATATTACTAATTTATATTAAGCGCGCAGTTGTAAGAGACTTACCTAACTTACATTAACCATCGGTTCTTAAGAGGGATTGCTAGGAGACTAGAATTAGAAAAAGGCAAATACTCATATGACGAAATTGAACTAACTCTAAACCTCTCTCCTTTGGAAGTCCGTCGGGAAAGAAATGACCTCATTTGCTTCTTCAAAATTATAAATTGTATTATTGATTCACCTACTCTACTGCAACTCATTCCCTTCAATATCCCCTCGCACAGACTCAAAAATAATTAACTGCTCTTCCTCAACCATCATTCGAGAAATTTTGGATATTATTCACCATTGTCCAGGATGTGTAGACTGGTCAACTCAAGTCAAAACCATAACTTTTTTGGGATAAGTCTAATTATTTTTGCCGGTCGCTAAACAAGTGACGGAATATTATAAGTGTCACGTGGTCCTGACCCACGGCGTAGTCTTGACTTGATTCGACTTGTCACTTTATTTTATTATATTATATCTGCCTTATGTCTTTGCTTTCATGTACCTTTGTCTAATCCTGTATTTTTCATTTTACTGTATTAGTGTTATTATTTTGTAATTTGGACGATGTCCGTTAATAAATAAATAAACAAATAAACAAGTGATTCCTGAGATTATTTGGTGTAAAAAAATATGTGATATTTTGGTTCAAATCTAAAGTATTCGACAGTTACAGTCGGGTAGGCGAGTTGGGCGGTAACCCGGTTGAGTGACCAGTAAGACGACATACGAAATTATATTTTTCTTTAAAAAATCACTGATTAAATAACAGGTACGTTTCTAAACAACCTCTATATTAAATTTAAACAAAATTCTAAATAAGTTGATTGTTAAGAAAAATAATTTCTGTTTAATAAATTTACATCAACTGGGTAAATACTGTGTTATACTATGAATAAGAAAATAACTGCTTAAAATGTTCTCAAACTTTGGACGGACGATCTTACGAAAAGCTTCCATAAGCTTTCGAAAAGAAGAAGAAGATGGTTTGAAAGGGAAACATGTAAATGAGAATATTAGAGGAAGCGCATATATATAATCATTTTAAAAAAAAAAACATTTTAATTTATAAGCGCAAACAATAATATTTAAAAACGCATGACTTATTTAAAATATATATATATATATATATACACGGTGTCCGGAAACTCGTAGTACAAGCGGGAAACTGGAGAATCTACACCACATGGGGAACCCAAAAAAACATAAAGTTTTTTGATTTGAGCATTTTCAAAAAAAAATATTTTTCGGCTATTTTAGGGTTAAAGTTTTTTCTGGTGTTTAGGGTTGAATAACAGATGTTTTAACCCTGCAGAGCAGAAATATTTTATGATTACACCGGGTTAAATGAAGGGTGATTTCAAAATAATGCTTCAAATCCGAGTTTCTTCATTTGTTTTACTTTCAAATAGTTTTAATTAGTTGGGTACTTTGATCTTCAGTAATAATTTATAAGAATTTGATTGAAAAAAAAAAAAAAAAAAAAAAAAAATCAACTTCAAACTCGATAACGAAAGCTCAAATAAAAAAAAATATATACTACAAAATCGACTCCAAATGTGATGTAGATTCACCAGTTTCCCGCTTGTACTACGAGTTTCCGGACACCCTGTATATATAATATAATATATAATTTAAAATCTTTCCACAAATGCCTTATGTAGAGCATTCAAGAAACACTGAATTTTTGTATACCTTTAACATGTTAAATAACGGAACCAGATGTGATTTTTTTTATTTTTTGAAGCATGCTTATCGATTTTTTTCTATCGACGAAATTTTATATAATAACTTTTTCAACTCTGTATTTATATAGTAGATTATCTTAAAAAATAGCGCACGTTTTTAAGAGTTTAAAAACTTTAAGTGTTCAAAGAAAGTATGTTATGTTTCCGTAGAAATTTGAAATGCGTAGTCTTAAACTATTTTCGAAGGTACTACAAACAACATTGAATCTAAACTTTTAGTTTTATATAACTACATATAAAGCAGGGGTGGGGAATCTTTTCGCAGTCCAGAGCCAATTGGATGTTTGTACCACTATCCGCACATAGAATTTGGTGGCGTGAGGGGGGTATAGTCTGCAACAAGATTTTAAAACTGCACTCAAAACACTACAATGGATTCCTTTTCAAACTCCTCTGCATTGAATACACAACTGTAATTTTATATGTTAGCGAGTCCCCAGTTTAATTAACATTACACTCATAATTTAATATTAAACATTTATTTTCTTATTAGTAAAAATATAAGAAATTAATGTAAAAATAAGAAGGAATGTTGGATAATCTATTTATTTGTATCTAAACAGCTCTGCAAGATCGTAAGTACCTGTCAGCCATGTTATACCTCGTAAGTATAACTTTTGTTATCATCCGTTGTAACACAGTCACCCCTAACACGGCAGGTGAAATATTATCTAAAATTTATTCTTTAACCTTTTCATACTTACTTGACATATAAAAATTAATTATATTATCTCTTCAAAGGTAACGATAATATATAACGTTGGTTACGTTGGTATATTCATATAAGCAAACATTACTTGTGGCATACCACAAATATAATAAAGAAAACTGTTTGTTGGAAGGTACTGGTTGAAACCTGGAGTGCTCTCCCGATTTGAATCATTGTTATTATTCCATGGGGAGTTATACAATTCAACCAAAAGATAAATTCGCACGAAAAATAAACACCTCCAGTATGAGAAATATATTATAACGTAGTACCTATATGTATTACGTAGATATTTACAAAGTGTTTTTATTATATTAACTTTTTTAGTTTTGTAAGTAAGATGGCTAATTTGAACAAAACTTAGCACTAACGTAACAAACCTAACCTTATCTATTTTCTGGTAAGCCTGTACTTCTTGAATAATATTACTAATGCCACTAATTTGGTGATGAATTTACGTTTTTGAAACAAAAAGATAGACTTTAACGGGGTACTTGTGACGTCAAACGTACATTGGTTTGTTGGTTAACTGTAAGAGCAATCCCACTCGGGTCGGTATGAAAATAAATACCTAAATAAAAAACCCAACTTAAATAAATAATGTTTAAAAAAACATGAATTTATTTGTAAACCGCAGTGGTGACCCGTGTTCGAGTACACATAGCGCAACCCGGCATAAAATTGTCCACATCTGTAATGCAACCGGCTGGCCAACCCGGAAGGTAGCAGTTTATGTGCTGTCAGAACCCGCCGACCAATCACAGGGTGTTTGAGTGTCTCTGGGTTTTAATAGTTTTTAAATGATGATTTTTTTTATTCTACGTATATATTCAGAATTAAACGCATTTATTCAGAATCAGCGTTTGATGATCTAATAATGTAATTAATATATTTTTTATAAACCACTTTATTGTTCACTCAAGTTCCTTATATTATCGCCTAGGTTTACAAGCAAATGTTAATGTTAATACATCTTTCAATTGGATTTATCTTAAGAAATATGAATCACATTCTCAAGTATCATACATTATAATGAATTGTTTTGGAAATAAATACGTTTTAAAATAACACTCATTTTTTACAAGGATTTTTTTCATATAAACCTCATCTTTTTCTTAGATGGGTTCTTTGTTACTGAGGGTCGTGACCATCACTTCAATTTCCATTTCAGCTGGCTAAAAAAATCCAATTGGACCATAAAATGTACCTACAGTAATGTTTCGTAACTTGGTTCTGGATTGAAAACACAGTTTATTTAACAAATTATATTATTATCGTCTTCTAAACTATATTAAATACATAGTCAAATGCGTTTATAAATAAATACGACTCACCTATCTAGGAACTCTCGGGTTTCCCGATTACAGATATTTATCAGCAAGTTAATTGTTCAAACTTGAAGTCCGTAGAAATAAATTGAGATAGAGCGAAACTGAAATAAAAAAAAAAACAAAATATTTGATGTGGTGTGACCATTTAAAAATGGCTACTCTTATAGACATCTACAATTTTAAACATTTGTTTGCTAGTGGTTTTATGAGTACCCATTTTAGTGTAATTTAAAAAAAAAATCTTTTTTTAAATAATTTTTTTCTGACAGTATTTGAAAATCTCCTACTACCACCACATTAAGCGGAAATTGTTGCTTGTGTTGTGATGTGTTTGTGGGACCCAAACGCGATGCCAACTTTGCCACTGACAGGTCATTAAACAATTTGTTAATACCGGTCTGTAAATAAGTATTTTCACATTTCATCACAATAAAGTTGACAACAATTGATGGACTATCACACAATTAGTTAATAAATTTCTTCTAGACCTATTGACATCCTTCTAGGAATTCGTTATACAATACTATTGTATCGTAATACTCCGATTGTTCTGAGAGGTTCAAGGTACAGACAGTACGACCTTTCTTCTTCACGGTGTCGTCTTTTACAAACAAATCGTATTCAGCACAAGGAATTAACTATCAGTTACGAAGTTACGTAAACATTAAGGTATCTCAGGATAATTCTGAAGGGCAGATAAATATAAATACATATTAAATATTTTATAAATAAAGTGGACGAAAATATCTTGTCTTTCACGAAATCGTTTGATTTTAATTATAGTCAAAGAACGTTTCAATTTGAAAATCGCATCTATTTTTACCGAAATAAGCAACGACGGATGAAAACATGCTCTTTGAAAAATGTCTTACGAGTAGATTTATTTATTTTGATATACACAGCACACTACCTTTATTAAAAGTGATAAGGTTAAGTATTTTAAATTTTACATAACTTAAGTATGTACCTATTGTTTATGTGCTTCCAAATCGTATAAATTTCACCTGGGATGAGAATAATTGCACACAACATTAAACTACTAATTTTTTTAAAGAATTTATCAGAGAACCTATAAAGCAAATTTCTAGTTATAATCAGAAAATTATTTGCTAATAGTAAATTAATTTATTATTCTGTATATGAAATGTGTATTTCGTTCGTTTAAATTTTTGACAGATTTCGCCATTTTCAAGTTTTTCGCAGTGTTCATTCGCAAAGTAAATTTCTGATCGTCTCACTAATTCATCAACTGTGGTGTATGTGTGTAAGGGGGACAGCATGAGAGCGAGACAGCGAGTACGAGACGTATATAAGAGATCGTATGAGCGGGAATGAGCCTCTCAGTCCAGAACCGTGATAGTCTTCTTTCAAATAAATATTATAATACAAGCATTGTTATTATTGAGTATGTAGAGTTAACATACGTTAAAAAAATATAATTATGCAGGGTTTTCCAATAAGAGGTGTTATTTTGATATTCAATCGTAAAATATCAATGGTTTCGTTGCTTGTGTGGCACGTAGCGCCGTCTTGTTGAAAGTAAACGTTGTCCAGATCAATACCATTCAATTCCGGCCATAAAAAGTCATCAATCATCTCTCAATAGCGCAATCTATTCACCGTAACTGTTGCTCCAGCCTCATTTTCGAAAAAGTAAGGTCCAATGACTCCGCCGGACCATAAACAGCACCAAACAGTCACACGTTGAGGATAGAGAGGCTTTTCAAGAATAACTCTTGGGTTTTCCGAGCCGCCGAGGTGGAAATAGGACTCATCACTCAAGATGATTTGCATTTGATTCACTCAAGTGAATTTTAATAATTTCAATGCGTTGTTGAAGCGTGTATCGTTCCATTTTTAGGCGTAGTTTCTACTTGTCAAATGTTAAAAAATGACAGCTTCAAAAGTAACATTTACCGAAATAGCGAGCTATTCAAAATAACACATCTTATTGGGAAACCCGGTATTATAAAGAAAAATAACAATATTTGTTTTTCACAGGCTGAGGAAAATATTTTATGAATATTATAAGCTTCACAAATTCTACAATAATAATTTACCTTAATTTTCCACGGGTATGCGCTGGTACTAAAATAATAACTAATGCGATGTGCATTTTAAAATATGAAGATTCAGAATAAATATTATGCTGTGCTTATTACGTTGTCATATTTTCCCATTTCACTGTCTCTAAGTGCAATAAAGTGCTATGGTTTCGTACATCATCATTTAACATGTAGAAATGGCACATATTTGCATATTACAGGTAAACAAGTACATTTTCGCATCCTGTTAACTTCCTACTTCCCTGTGTAGTTATGCCAAAGATAGCTCTTATGCGACTCAACCCTTAAATGAAGCTAAATTAGAACATCTAAATGAAATTTTATTTGAAAATATTTGTCAAAATGTATGACTTTTCACATGAAATAGTCTGAAAATAGTTGGTTCTTTACCTAACCATTTAATAAATTTATTATATAAGTACTCTTTATTAATTAATCAAATTATAAGCAATCTTTTTTTTGCCAAATTCCTTCTTTTTTTATTTAAAAGAAAGACAAACATTCCCGGGTTAAGAATAACCTGACAATATTTGAAAATCTCATACTACCATCACAGTAAGCGGAAAATTTTGCTTGTGTTGTGATGTAAGACTTAGCCAGCCGAGGAATTGAACACACTACGACTGGGTGGGACCTAAACGCTATGTCAACTCAGCCACCGACCGGTCACTCTATATCAAAAGTTATAAGTCTATTTCCGCCGCACCATACTAAAGGTAACAATATGCGGCGGGTACTGTCGTACTCATTGATGTATTATACTAGATTAGCCCTGTCTAGTTAAATTCATTTTTAAAATAACGCCACGTAGCGTACCTCACAAATATGGAGATGAACTTAACAACTTAACTCTGTTTAAACTCCTTGTACAAGCGTTCAAACTCGTAAGCAAAACCACGGAGAATTTGTTGTCAGAGGTGTTGTAATATGGACATAATTCAAATTTAAATATTTGGAACTCGGTTATTTTTATGATTGAAAAAATGAACTTGCCCAGCATAGCTGAGAAGCAAAATAGACCAACAAAAGGTAAAACGCAATGCACAGTGCCCATTTCGCATTGCGACATAATGCGTGGGCCTTTTCATAAACGTGCATGTGAACCAAACCAAAATTGTGTTGGGGTTATTTTTAAATCAATATGCCGTGTCTAGTCTAATTTAGTCTATGGTCGTACTGCATTTTCAGAATGTATTTCTCAGACTTCCGCGTCAGACCGGAACATTTATTGATTCCACACCGAAAAAACGCGGTATCAGCTCAGTGGGGCAAAAACACATTTTTTTTTCAATGTCCAGCAGGTCTAAATTAAACTTGCAGGCTCTAAGAAGCGTTTATTTTACTCATTTCCAATATGTAGCAGCACAAAATATGGTATAATGGATTGTAGGATGGGATGGCTGTGTTGAATCCGTTATGAATCCAATTCATAAAGTCAAAAAACTAATTTTTATAAATATATTTAGTTGCCAAACTAAAATAAGTATTCGATAAAATAAGGTTCTTAGATATTGGCCAGTTATTTACTAAGACAAGCTTATGGGAAAAAAAACACTCTGGTGGCTTCACAACACTAAGAACACACCCGCTTTTCATCAAACCAAATTAGCTAAACGATAATTCTGGTTCATCGCTCCTAAAATATGCATTGCATTGAGCACCGATGTGAGGTCAAATAATACCTTTTTATTATTCGTGTTCAACATTCAATATTTGTAAAGGGACGACGTTTTTTAACGAATACATGAATTCCTAACACCGTGTGAAAAATAGTTCCCTACCATAACATTTTCTATTATAACATTATCATCCTTTACCACTTCTTCATATCACTAAATTGACCATAAACATGTACTCGTCTAGACTAGATAGGATGTCACCTGCCATTATTATATAACCTGCGTTATACGAAGTAAACTGAATAATAGTACTTTTTTAATATTTGGATTATTCTTTCTATTTGTTTTGTAATATCTTCTTTATGAGTGAGTGTAATTTGTTTTGTAATATCTGCTTTATCAGTCAGTTTAATTTGTTTTTAATATCTTCTTTATCAGTCAGTTTAATTTGTTTTGTAATATATTCTTTATCATACAATTTAATTCATTTTTTTATTCATAAAATATGAATTATGTTTATGTTTTCTTTAAATTTGTTTTGTTAGTTTTTAAATATTTGTAACAAGAAAATATAAAAATAAAGTTATTACATTATAATTTTAATCATCAACTACCACCATAATATAGGCATGAGCCTAGTAGTTGAAAAAATCACAGAAAATTGTGATTTATAAAATGTTCACGGAGAAAAATGAGTATTGATAATTTATTAAGAACCTATTCAAATTATTCGTAATCCGGTTTAAAATGGGATTGCAGACCCTTAACGAATGAATTGATAGATTTCCTGATAAACTTTTGGTAACAAACGAATGTACGAGTATTATCACGACGTTGTACAACGTGTTCACAAAAATCTAAATATTTTCGCATTTGGTCACTATATTTAATCAAGGCAAATGCAGGTGGATAAACACATGTTAAAATATATCAGGAAACGGCCTTCAATCCAATAATTTGAAGCGATTCTTAATTAATTCGCAATACTCATTTTTATCCGTGTAGTCTTATTAGTTCCTCCGTTGGTAGGACTATGCATACTTAAGACATATTTATAAGGTATACACTTATATGATAGAGGTGTGTACATATTATGCATATAGATATGGTTCTATGTAGCAACAGAAGTCATAACTCTTGTCTAGAGTCGGGCTGAAATAGAGATTTCGCGTGATAAATAAATTTTACCTTACTTTGACATTTTCCTGTGGAAGAGAAAAAGCGGAATTACAAAGAAATACAACATTAAATAAATCTTTTACCTCTGCGGTATTTATGGATTGAAATGTTTTATTTTATTTTTTTTATTCATTTCAAAAAAATGTTTACAGTGGATACATTTCTTAGTGTTATTTCACCCGCCATGCTGTCGGGTGAAGTTTACATGATGTGATTAAATTATACAATTCAGATTAATAATTATTACTACTAATATTTTATATTTAAATATTGAAGACAATATTAGTGATTTCTAAACGAAAATCTGAAACAGAAAAATCAGAAAAGGAAACGGTCACATCTGGGACTCGAACCCAGGACCCTTGTCTTTCCGGGACAGTGCTCTACCAACTGAGCTAATGGGACCCTATTCCCCTCGGTCACTTTTAATTGTATCATACTTCGAATAAGAACTACAAAAATTGTCTTCATTTTTTCACCGCACATTTTTATTGGCAACTATCTTTATGTATGATCGCAAGATTCAACCCGAACTAAATGCAATCCAGACAGCGTATTTTTAGATAAACCTATCTTATTTTTTTTAATGTGCGACATCTGTTGACTTTTCTGCAAGTCTAGAATGAATATTTATTTTTCGGAATAACTTTATTGAGTAAAACCTCAAATTGTAATATTTAGTTATCTTGAACATAATTATTTATTTTTATCTTGAACATAATTATTGAGTCGGATAAAATTCTTTGATTTGCGAGTTTTAATGAATTATTGATTCAATGCAGGTATTTTAATAAAATCGACTTGACAATTCAAGACAAAAGAATTTTTCTTTTTAAATTTGGCCACATGGAATGTAAATAAAACCATGTTTGGTAAGTACCTACGTAATGAAAAAGTGTGTAAAATCCAGATCATTCGTTGTGTTAATTCCACTTAAGCCCAACACAAAACACGAAAACAATAATATCAAAACGTATAATCGCATATAGTAGCAAAAATTAATTACTTGAGATGGAAGTACTTAGTTTCTCACGTATACGTCATATTTGAAATTTGTTACTGCTGGCGCCCGAAATATTCTTTGGCTTACCAAAGGTTTAGCAGCCGATTCAGTCGGCTTATATGTGATCGAGGAATGTCGCACATAGTGAGGATATGGACCGACTGACATACCGGGCCTTAGTCACACTGACCTGGGACAGTTGGAGCTCTTGTGTGGAATACATTTTTTTAACACCTACTCTTTGGAAACTAAAAAAACAAGATTTAAGCGATGTGGGCGTGTATTGTGATCCAAAAGTCTGGCCAATCGGGTCTTAAATTTTCAACGTGAAACTATGTTACACTACCATGACGAAATTCAAATTGAATGGTAGTGTTGATAATTAGTTGTATTTTTAATACACCCTAACTGATGTCGGTAGAGTGTGAGGATCTAAGTTATTGGTATTTAGTTTATGTAGTTTTAAGATACTTCCATAGGTGGCAGTAGTAATACCACATGACAGAGACAACATGTCGGCTGTACCCGAATGATTACGAATACAGGGAAAGCTAGCCAATCTCCAGGCCAGCAGTTCATTGCGAGCTTCTTCCCTCTTCATAAAAGTCTCCCAGAGAACGGACGTATGTCCAGCTAGATGTTCATTGTAATTATCTCACGATGATAAAAAAACCCGTAATCTTTTACGAACCGAATTAATATGTATTAAACTCCCGATCATCAAGCGTATTTCTACCGAAGATAATTAACAATAGATACTCTTCAGATGGCGATATACGATGTCAGAAAAGTGTAAGTCTATATAATGTTTATTCAGTGGAAATGATGAATTCAAAATTAAAGTAGGTATTACTACTGAATAATACCTCCGAGAAAACTGCTTATTTGGCAATTATTATTCTGCAAAATAACATGAAATAAAATATTTTAACGAGTTTTCCTAAACTCCAAATATAAACTTTGATATTTTTCTATTCCCATAGCAATTTGTAGAGACTTTACCAGGGATATTGACAAACTTTTTCAGCAGGTCGTTAAGCCCTAGCCCTCCCACAGGACTCTGAATCGCCTTAGGCCTACCTAATTAAATTCAACGCCTATCAAAAGCTGATAAAATAACTTTCCATAATATGAAACAAGAAATTCCCAAAGTTATTAAAAATAGACTGTATCAGAAATGATTGAAAAGGTTTTCCGAGCGATTCGGTATGAATTGATATTTAAGTTGCAAATCTTTAAGCTAGCAGAATTTCCTTGTATTTAATTCTAAGCATGATGGTCTTAGAAAGTAAGGTAAATGGTACTTTTTGAAGTAATTACAGAATACCGGCTATCTAATTAAAAATAAGCACGGGTTGTTACAGTTTGTAAACGGTAAAAATGGTATAAATAATGAGAGGAATTTACAATTTTCATAATAAAAACACTTCTGATAATAACATTTTGTACAAAGTTTTAGATTCCTATCCATTTTTATTAATTTAAAAAGATTTTCTATTAAAAACTATTAAAACAAATCTTGCTCAGTTATTTGCATTAAAAATAATACTTTCTAAATTAGAATCGAATGTCAAAGCTTTACGCAGACAAAATAATTTTTATTATTATTATTCCTAAGTTTGTCTGTCATCTACATTTGATAACAAAAAAAATAGGTAAATAGAATTAAGCCAAATTATTAAGACGTGGTTTAATGCACAATGGAATGATCCGACAGTCGATCCCCCAACAGTTGATCCCCCGTACATTTGACCCCCCAGACAGTTGACCCCCCGAACAATTGACCCCCTTGGACAGTAGATCCCCTCAACGATTATTTCTTCTGTACGTCCTCATTGGTAAAATAAGTCAATTTTTTGGACTTTCGATGTCGCGCAAAAACCGTCCTTCGGGGTGTCAACTGTTCTGGAAATCAACTGTCGGTGGGCCAACTGTCGGGGGTTCAACTGAAGCTGCAATATCACTATCAATACATTGTGGCCCAGTCAACATTAGTTTTTAACTAAGCAGTGCCGGTTATAAAAAACTATGCATGTGCAGAATTTTAGTTTGTTACTCTGTATCTACTATTAGGTCTATTACTACTCGTATGTCTATTTTGTTTATGAAAGAAAAATATAAATTTATCATTTTAATATTCTCCATTTTCATGTTCATCTTCATATTAAAATGATAAGAATTTTGAACAATTCTAAATATTTTGAGGTCATCAGCAAAAAGAACGATAAGATAAGATCATCATTAAAATATTTTTGAAATAATAATTTAATATGTATTTCGAACAATTTTAAATATTTTGAACAATTGTAAATATTTTGAGGTCATCAGCAAAAAGTAAGATAAGATAAGATCGTCATGAAATATTTTATTTAACCAACTTTTGTGCAATGAAAACAGACTTTACAATATCTCCATGTGTCATATTTTTTCGAAAAAACCATAAATAAATAAAAATCTAATGATCTTTAACTATGACAACATTGATAACAATGCTCTTGAGATATTAACACAAATTAAAGATTATTTATTTTTCGGAATAACTTTATTGAGTAAAACCTCAAATTGTAATATTTAATTATTGAAGACAATATTAGCGATTTATAAACGAAACTCTGAAACAGAAAAATCAGAAAAGGATACGGTCACATCTAGGACTCGAACCCAGGACCCTTGTCTTTCCGGGACACCGCTCTACCACTGAGCTAATGGGACCCTATCCCCCTCGGTCACTTGTAACTGTATCATACTTCGAATAAGAACTACCAACATTGTCTTCATTTTTAACCGTGCCCCGGCAAGGCAAGGCTCCTGGGTTCGAGTCCTAGATGTGACCGTATCCTTTTCTGATTTTTTTGTTTCAGATTTTCGTTTAGAAATCGCTTATATTGTCTTCTATAATTAAATATTAAAAATTAAAGACATAGGCATCACTCTTCAATCAATTTTTTCTTTTGTTAACCACACAACGGAAATCTCTAACAAGGGCTTACAAATATTGAGATTTATAATTAGGTTAGCTAGAAATTTCAAAAATATTTAAGCGGAGTTAGAACTAAACTTGTAACAATTCTCTCATCAGCTGCCCACATTGCAATATTCATGTAGGTACATGATATTAAAATAATAATAAATAATTTTTTACATTTAAATTTTTAAAGTTTTAAAATGGGTATTCCAGCAATGTTGATGAAATATATTACACTTTTTTAATGAAATAAATATGCTTAAATTGTCGGAGACAAGGATTTTCACTGACTTTGTATTTATATTTAAAATTCTAAATGATGCATTTATGGAAATAATTTTTACGGAGTCAATGAACATATTTAATTTATCACTTAATAAAAATTAAAGATTATTACTGAGGCAGCTTAGTTATATATAATAAATATGTACTTTATTAATATACACCTTTCAGTATTCATATAATAAATTTATAAATAAATTAGTAACCAAACATTACTAAAGCCATTTTTCGCAACGCCAACACTTCCACTGAGTATTTATGTGTAAAAAAATAATGCCTTCTGATTTTAATATTATCACCTCACACTCTTGTAATATAAATGTCACATCATGTAACAAAATGAATTTGAAACCACAAACATTCCTTGTAAAGCATAAAAAATGCGCACCTGGAAAAGCCTTTGATTTATAAATTAAATTCACCTGTACGTTGTGACTCAACGTCGGACAGCTATAAAACAATATTATTCTGAAGGCACAAGCAAACAGACGTAATTTGAAAGCCTTTCACGTACTTTTCTGCTAACATTAATACCTGAAAATGTCTTCTTTTTTGTTTGATGGTATTTTTTAGAGAAGCAGTGAATTGTTTTAATAATTCCGTCTACTTTGACCAGTGAGATGAAAGATGAAAAGAACTGATATAGTGAACGAACTTTCAAGAGAGAAAAAATAAGAATTCATGTCGTCCCTCATCAAAAAGAATGACAAAATAAGTTTTAAAAATTTACCGGTTGAAATTATTGCCTTGAACAACAAACTTCAATTTATCAATAGGAAAGTTTTAATTCATTTAAAAAATTGTTGTTCACATGAAGCAATTACTTTGTTATGTGACATTATAATTTAAAATAAAACAATAACTTAGAAAACACAACTTTTAGTTTTTATACGTAATGCCGACCGGGTTTAGCTACAAGGGTAGCTTCTTCAGGGCTCAATTATACTGTATTAAATTTCTAAATCTAAAATCTTATCAATACATTAAGCTTATATGGGTTGCCAGAACTTGGGCTGAGTTCCAGTGGACGAGGTCGTAGGACTACTACAACGGTAGGGGTTGGGAAGATAGTGGTCTTTGTCAATATGGAACAACCCAAGTATTGAGCTTTCATTTGGGTTGATTTGACTGTTGATGACTTGGCCATTAATATTTTTGGTATTACGTAACTCTAGTGCCTCCAAGTTATACAGTCTGACCCCTATTCCATCCCTATGCAGTATCCTGACCCCTGTGTTTTTATTAAATTTATGATCTGTTTCAATAATATGGTTTGCAAATTCGGAGAAGCAGTTACTATTTAGGCATTTCGGAATATTCCCAAGGTATTTTAAATGTACCACAAATTTCTTCTTTTTGAATATGTCTTAAAAACAATAACATTTTAAATATTCTTTAATATTTTTCGATTGGAATACTTTAATTTTAACTTTCAAAAAAAAGAAAAAAAGAACATTTATATTTTCAAAAAACGTAGAAAAATTGTAGAAAATACTTAGTTGAAAATTTTTTTTTTTTATTTGAGTAATTTAAGAAAAATCGTCAATCTTGTTTATGCAATAAAAAAATATAATAATAATATAATATGTCAGAAACAACCTTTTCAAGACGGAATGCGTCTGTCTCATGTTTCAGTCAGACAAAATGCGGCATTGCCAGTTCTTTCGGAACGAGTTAAAAAAAATAATTTATTAGTCATAATTCCAAATACAAATTGTACAGTCTTTAAACCTTGAGGAACTATTACACCGTTCAACGGTTGGGAAGTGTTGTTTTTATCAGTAAGTCTGTATGTGTACAAAGGTGAGAAACAAAAACGGAAGTATTCAAATGCCAAAATAATTTGAAATGTTAATCTTGATCGTCTTGAAGTACTGGTGAGGTTAAAAATTAAATTTTGATTTGCTGAACGCCGATCATCTTCATTGCGATGACAACATCAGATAACAAGATTCTGCTGCATTAAATTTTCTTTTATTTACTGGTACCCGTTTTGAAACCTTTTACGCCTTTATATTTCTCGTTTTCAATGATGTAAAAGATTTGTAAGAAACAATATATTTATGCGTGATATTTCCGCCATCCATTGTACTTAGTGTTATTGTTGTTGAAGCTGAATGCAAGGAATGAATAATGGCCAAATGCTTGCAGCATTGTAAAATGAGATAAATGTTTTATTCCTTTGTTGAACATTGTAATATAAAATATGTTATTTTCTTGTTCGTTTCATTACACTTCATTTTGTTGGCATTTATTGAATACGAGAAATGTTCACGTTTGTTGAAAATTTGATTTACTATTCATTTCATGAAATTTATGAAAAATTTTCCATTACATCAGACTTTCAAAAAGTACTGAATATATTTAATTTCCCTCGTTTGATTGCTCACTTTTTTATAATGATAAAATTCCACTTTTGTTACATTTACCTATATTTATTTTTTTAAATCAATTTTTTTACAATATAATATTGATTACATTTTACGATTTTGACTGTCCAACTTGGAAGGATTCCCGTTTCAGGACAGTCAAATACACTTATAATATAAATATCTAGCAAAAAATATTATTATATTTAAATAAAGTACGATTTTTTTTCCTTTGTTATCTAAAGGGCGGAATAGCTGATTTAAATATATAAGCAAGTAAGATAATGGACTAAAGATTTTGTTTTTTTAGGGTAATTTACATGCCCCAGCCATCATCACAAATTGCTGCTTAGAAATTCCGATTCCTACTTCCATTTAAAAAAACAACACTCGAATTTGCAATTTTCTTCCATTATTATGTTCCATAATTCAAATAGTTTTCCATCAAGGTTACGGAGAGGTACGAACTGGATAAATGACATCCCGGTAAGAACTAACCACACTCTTACTTCAAGATGAGAGTAAAAAGTTTTCTTCTGGTTACTCAAGTAATTAGTTCAAGCGGTGAACATAAACTTATTTTCACCCAAATTCAGCTGGTTAGGTAATATCATAATTTATCTATTTCCCTGTTATTGGTGAAGTGTTTTCAATTAATTAGGTAGGTGTATAATATCATCATTGTTCCGAGAATAATAGAGGAAATAAAATTATAATACCATCATAAGCATAACTCCATTTAATTTCATAACACCCTGTCTCTAAATTGCGAGAATTTTGCGACAGTTAATTAATCAAGCTATTCAGAATTGAATATGTAATGAATTGAGATATGTAAATCAACATTTAATATAAGTAGGTTCCGTTTACATTAACATAACAAATCTCCATTAATCAACAGTACGAACACAATCATACTTAATGTTGAATCAATGGTTGATATACCAATAACTGCTTGATTTAGTTGTGCATAACATTATGTAAGTGTTGTATATATTAATATATTCGGCTTACACGAACCAAGACAAGATTTACCTAGATTAAAGTGTTTACAAAGTGATGTTTATTTACAGAGGTGGGAAGGTAGTTGTCGTTAGTTAATATTTTTAAGTTATTCTTAATTCATAATTTTGACAACATATTAGAATCATAAATAATAATATTGTCTTTTATGGGATTTCACGAAGCTTTATCCCCCGACAGTTGATCTCCAAACAGTTGATCCTCGAATAGTCGATCCCCAAATAGTTGATACCCAAACAATTCATCCCTCGGAAAGTTGATATAAAAATAGCTAATCCCCCGCACATTTGATACCCAAACAGTTGATTCTCCAAACAGTTGATCCCCAAACAGTTGATTCCCAAATATTTGATATCCCGAAAAGTTGATCCTCCAGACATTTGATCCCTAAGCAGTTAATCCCCCGGACAGTTGATCCCTCAGCCAGTTGATAATTCGGACACTTGATCCACTAAAGGATTCTTTCTGTAGTACTTCCTACCTGGTAAAGTATATAGAGAGGATATACGGCCGTACAACAAAAGTAGATATACTATTATATACATATATATATATATATATATATCCGCAGACGTCCGCATGAATCCGAATATTTTTTTCTAACAATAATGCCATATTTCCGAAGGAGTATGCCAAGAGGAAATACCGCAAAAAATGTTCCATGTTTCCATAGACTATACTACTACTGCATTTCGGCTAGGTGTTCCCATGTACCAGGAGAAGTGTTGGCGACCTTAGGGATCTGTCTCTCATATTTTGTTTATCGTATGTATACTAACCTTGCTGAAATGCAACTGTTAATTTTTGTTACAAATCCATTTGCGCTTCACTGAGCAGGGACAGTCGGGGACTAAATGATTATTTTTATGAAGTATTTTCGTTGTTAAAAAAAATAGAGCTGTGACTTATGCGGCGATAGGAAAGGAAAACGTTTTGTTTGCTCTCTCTGGTGCTTATGTTATAATATGTATTTCGACTTTGGATTTTCCGGCCTTCTGTTCCTTCGGGGAAATGAAGAACGGGTTATTATAAAGAATTTTGAAAATTAATCAATATTCAAAGATAAAATAGTTCTGTTAATACTTTCACGGGAGAAACAAAGCTTAAAAAGGACTTTCACAAAACTAGAATATTTACTTTGAAATTTGTTGAATTGTTTAAAGTAAACAACTCGGAATAGTTTTAATATTTGTACGTAGGTATTATAAGTATGTTATATTGTGTTATTATATAATATTGTTAGTCGCCAATACTTCTCCTGGTACATGGGAACACCCAGCCGAAATTTAGTAGTATTAAAGTCTTTGGAAACATGAAACATTGACTTATGAAGTAAACAATATTATATTATCGTTCAAAACGAAGCTAAATTTATCTATTATGAAATACTCTACATCTCCAAGACTCCCTGCATACAGCGTTTGTTAGTACACATGTTTACAATCGGCGACATGCAACAATATTAATACCACACGAGCACTAGGTTTAGGGAAAATACGCTAAATAATAATAACTAAGTGATTTATATGTTTTTATCTTAGTTCCACACAGTAAGCTCTGAGGAAAAAAACTCCCCCTAGGCATATATCATCTCTCGGGATGCTGTGTGGAGGGTCGTGAATCAAGGTATAATGAGTAGATCGGAATGTGGGGGCAATGTATCCAAGAGTGACGGACGTATGCATTCATCCCTCGCAATGGGTTGAGAAAGCCCGGCTAGAATGGTCGAAAGGTGGTAAAAAATGCATTAAAGTTCCATTTTTTCTCAACCAAAGTTTAGTTTTAAAGTTGAGAAAAACGCATAAATTAAGTGTTGTTTTTTTTTAAAGAGCCTTTGAATGCAATGGAACTCGACAAGTTTACAAGAATTAATATTGTTCACCGACTGAATACAACCTATCAAAATCATAATCAATTTCTCTCAGATCCGAAAGGTACTACGCATAACGATAAACGAATGCAACGCGAAAGCACTCCAGAGTAAACAGTTTGCGGTTTCGGAGTATCAGGTCTTAAAACTTGGAAAAAAACTACCACATTAAATAAAACTGATAAAATTCTCAATAGAATTCTGAGAAACTTAAAATTTATCTTTTCAGAAAGTTCACAACCATAAATAAATAGAGTTGAAAACCTTCTTTCAGAGCTGCCTAGATTAAACAATAAAATATAACTATTGTTCAAAGTTGGGACTTCTTTGCTTTTTTTCACTCTTGACAGCTCATTCTATATTTAAAGAAGTCTGAACCTTTTCACAGCCCGTAATAATAAGTTTCACGAGGTCTCGTTAAATTTTACCATAATATCAACAGATTTCACTTTTATGATTTTAAGTTGTTTTTTTGGCTTCGTAAAGGTCCTCGATGTTATCTTTCCATGGACGTAAAAATAGTAGACATGTCATAACACAACATCTGAGTATCATTTCGACATGCTGGAGGCAAACCACATAACAATCATTTTGGCACCAGTAGGGTTCCTACACATCTCATAAAAAGTACGATTGACCTTACGTCAAAATAACCGGACCTTGCACAGAAAAGTAAAGTTCATTAAAGTAAGGTAAAAGCTTGCATCCTTGTCTTTCTTGAGACTTTTCTGCGCAGGGTCTGAATGTACGTTTCTAACTGAACCGACTAATACTATCACATGGGCTTGCATAGCGATACAAAAGACAAAGATATTCCTGGACAGTCAGGGATGTGCAATTTGCGATATGTGTTGGAATTTCCAATAACGTTTATTACTGTTGCTAGCAATTCGCGCGTCATTGTAAAAAGGACTAGTAATTTGTAAGCAGATTTTTATTTTCGAAGTCTCAATAATGATAGTATAATGCGAGTTGCCTGTAACCTTAAGGATTAATTTATTGACCAGTCATCAAAGTGTGATGCCTGCGCCGCTTCCCAGCTCCTCGCAACTTGGTTTGTTTCCCTCACCCTTTCGGCATGTAGATGGTTTCTTATGTCTATGGATATTTCATATGAACATTCGCTGTAAATCCCATCCAAGAGCCAAGATTGATCTTTATTTATAGATAAAATATATGGAATACGCCCATCGTCTTATAGATTCTCATTATTCATTGTATAACTAACCTAGATAAAAAAACTTTGACATTTTGATTGGAAAATGGCACGATCAACTTATCCCCTTTGAAACATGTATTTGAAGTTTTTTATACGAATATGGATACATTCATATTGGATACAACATTTAAAAGTTATTATTTTTTATATTTGTAATAAGCATTAACTTTGTAGCTCATTTTAAAAATAGTTTTAATTTTCTCCTGACGAAGGAAGGGTGCTTCCGAAACCGGTAGAGTGTAATTAAAATTAAAGTGGTCTAAAACAAATTTATATATTTTTATTGTTATTAGTTTTGGTCTTACTGTAGATAGATGCGTTCTTTCCGGATAAAATAAAGATTCTGAGTCTTGGTCGCAACCTGAACATTTTTTTTCTGTCTTTTTTTCATGTGGTTTGAATATTATTATTCTTTGTTTTATAATGGATAGTTGGAGGGGTTGAAATGGGATTAATCAAATAATAATAAAAAAAAATGTTTCAATTTTTTTTTTCATAAATTCATCATTTTGGAAAAGGTTATTTCTGCACATATATTATGTTGTGCCTATGTGAAAATGGTAACCACGTTTTCACGGCGAATAATTAAAAAATATATGAAAGCATCGCTTAAAAACACATAATTTCGTTTAGGTTCCGCATTTAAAAGATACGCATGATTTACGCTAAACGTTTTTAAAACGCTTTTTTACGACTCTCAAAAGCACAAAGCTAACGACTCCCACTGACCATCTTGTCGCTTACCTCAAAGGTACAAATCTTGAACAACAGAGACCCTGAGCGACCCTCTTCCTCCATATTGCTGGCTGCGCATTTATTTCTAAGCCTACCCTTTTGGATTGGTCCTTCACTCCGGGGTCTGGACCCTTTAGGGTGGCCTTGCGACCCCGGGTATTTTATAAGGGGGTGTCAATAGAACGTTGAGATATTTACGTATGATTGATGGTGGACATGTACTCAAGAAAACGTCGTTATTTTTATGAATGTTTTTATAACATTTTACTTTAGGAGAAGGGTGCCTTTGAACCTAAGGTACTTGGGTAAAAAATACGCAATTTTTGTATATTATTACTACATAATATAGGTAGTATCTATATACCCTTTTCGTCCAAACTATATTGAATTTAATTTGAAAATTGACATGACAAATCTCATTAGCTCATGACGAGAATTAAGGTAGAAACACACAAGGTTGTTGTATACTACGTAAGCAACGCATTAAACTATCTAGACTAATTACAATCCATACATTTTCCATGGAAATAGATGCTTTAGAAACACACTTGTCATATGCAACGCAAACCCACGCTTCCATCGTTGCACCGATCTGGGCTGTCCAGATTGGCGTGTGACGTGTAAAAATGGAGAGGGTGTCGTCACACCTCCAACAACTTGATTTGACATCTATGATTGGTATTATCTATGCATCTTCTGTTATACTTACATATACCAAATATCAAAAGTCATTCCACTCGAACGACGAGTGGGTCGAACCACTCGTTGTGCGAGTGAAATGACTTCGTCGAGAATTGAGGCCCAGGGAATGTGGCAATGCATGTATCGCTGATATCGACGCTGTGTGTTTCTACACTGACTCTGCAAGCTTACTATTGCATTAAACTAGACAGCAAAAAAAAACTGTGCAACTTTCACTACGCCAGAGCTCACTGAGAGAGAATTATGAGTCATGCAAACGGATTTTTAGGGAGTGTGTGCCGAGACTGCTTTGTGTGGCGGTCAATATTATTTGCCTACCACTGCGGGGAAATTACATGATAGTTGGTTAGGACGGATTATTCTACAGAATTTTAAGAATTAAAGTTATAATTCAAGTTCACTGAAATTTTTATTCAAGTTCTGGTATTATTTCATAGTGTGCCGGTTGTTTCACAGTACTTAGATAATAAAAAAAAAACTTGAATAGGACTTTCACAGAACTTGAATATAATCATTGAAATTGAAAGAATCTTTTCAATGCTAAGATTTGTGAAAACATTCATTGAGTGATAACTGACAACAAATAATACGGAATAAACATTCGAAAAAAGAACGAAATAAAAATTCAGTTTCTTGGTTTTGCTTTGGGGTCGCCGAAATATTAAATACCCGTTTGCTTTATTTTGAAAAAAAAACGTATTTTCAACCAAAAGGTCCATGTCATTTCAATTGCTTAAGTTTCCTTTCAAATTTGCCAAAGAAATGTTGTGCAAAAGAACAGACCATTCGACATTATCATAATATCTATTTTATTAAAAAAGGTCTCTTTAAGTTGTTTTGCTGGTTTTATTTTATCATATTTTCGTATCCATTGAGTTTGGAGATTGAGATGATTGCATTGATACAAAAAAGTTTTTATTTATATCCGCAATGGCCGTTACTAGTTTCTTCCAAACCTTTTTTCTTATGACTTTTATTATTTTAGTTTTTAATATTCACACAATATATATATTTTTTTTCTTTTTCAATCTTAACGATACAAATAACATGTAACATACAAAAGGTCTGTGCTTTTTTTTCACTCATGATGTATATAACAAATATTAGAAATGAAAATGATAGACACTAAAAAGAAAAGAAGAATAGAAAAAAATAAATCTTATATTATTATTGAGAAATAGTATATTAATTTTACAAGGCATAATGATCTGAGGTTCTAAGATTCTTAACCCTTTCACACCCGCATTTTGTTTCCACATATATAAAATATGTGATGCTTGATAATACCACAGAAAATTATTTAAAAATTTATGGGACTTTTTTTTTTTAGAAATTATTCAATGTTAATTTGGCTCAACATTGGACGTCAGAGGGTATTTTTCAAAAAGCAAGGTAAAATAAACATAACGTAAAAGTAATACAAATAACTGTTTCATGTCAAAAATGCACATTCACAATGTAGTGATAATCTCTAAGATTTAAAAAAATAAAATTTTAATTAAAATTTATTCAGAAATAAAGAAATAATCAAGGATAATAAATCTTAAAAAATTCTCCATACTAGTCGAAATTATGTCTGTCAGTACCAGTGTTAATTTGAATGAACATTGAAATTCATTTACGATAGTCTGGCAAATGACTGTGAACAGTGAATTGAACTGATATTATTATTATAGAACACATTTTTATGCGTTAAAATATTTGTAATTCGAGTAGAAAATATTGATATCTCACCTTAAATGAAGTAATCAAGGCAGAAATTCGATGAAACAATCAACAGATATCAAAATATTTATAATTATTGTGGCGGAAATAAGGATTTCAACCAAGCGGAAAAAATAGACGTCAAAGAAAAGATTACAAGCTATGAGAAAACAAAAACATGACTTTTCTAAATCGCTATCGTTACGGTAAAAAAATAATAAAGTTCGTGTTAATTTGAATTAACACTGGGGCTGAAAAGGTTAAGACTGAACTGTTGCGCGACGCGGCTTGCCTTATATAGAACCGCGCGCGCCTTGTAAAGCCGGGTATGTTCCAGAAGTTGCAGGTACACTGGCGAGCTTTCATCAGGAGTCCCGAAAAAAAAATTCACTGGTTTATTAATGCTTTTCACAGTACGGCTTTGTCAATTTTCATCATATAGCCTCATTAAATAAAACATTAAATTATAATGGTTTTGTAATTTTTCACGATTCACGGTCTAGCAATACCCCAACTTTTAGTTAGGTTTATTTTCGCCACTCTAATTCGAAACTAGTTTGGCCTGCACTGATTACCTAATTCATTACGACACGTAGAAAAATATTTTTTTTTCCTTTTAATGTAATTAAATTTATGTTTAGTTGTGATGCAAAAATATTTGGATTTTCAGAATTACGTGTTTCGACATTATAATAATATTTTCGTAATTTACCAAAAGAATTTCAAGAAACCTGTTAATTCATTCGTTATGCCTGCAGTCCTGTTTTTAACCGGAATTACATTTTTACCCGTGAAATATAAAAGTTTAGAATTCAAAGTGTATTTATTTACGGTAAAATTAAAACCAATTTATTATATGAAGTCAAACTCGAATAATTAATTAATCATTCTTTTTTCAAAACTCGAGCCCACTCGGATTATTCATTTATAGCAACGGAAAATGACCTTTAACCTCGCTGGTTGCTCTTGATCTGAAAGCATTGAGCAAACAGGGGTAAATATCAAGAGCGCTGTTAGTGCTATTAAAAACTACCCTCGTTTTCAGATTGACTGGATATGTAACGTAATCAATTTGCTATACCAGTATACATATTGATTATTATCATTGCTTGATTGGAAGGCTGTAGAGTGCAGAGGTTGTAGCGCAACTATTACACGTCATGTATCCCGCTTTTGAAATACGCTTTCCCAGATTTTGTGATTTCAATTTCAATTTACTTAAAGTAATACTTAAGTATTTGTTTTACATTAAATCCCATAGGAGGCTTTGAGAAAAATAGATTCCTTCAAGGTTTATGTTATGTAATATAATAGAGGTAAGTATTCATTCCGCTGGTAAAAAATAATGTTGATTGAAGATGATTTGAATAATATTATTTTATTTGGAAAACAAAATAATACTGATAAATCTAAATAAAAAATTAAACAGAAAAAAAACACATAAATATTAAAATGTAATGGTCTCAACAGGAATCGTATCCAGGATTTTTGTCTTACAAGGACAACGCCTCAAACCACTCGGCCATTAGTAACAATTTATTATATGTTATTTATCGTTTTGATTTATGTTATATCTGCCTTTACTTAAGCAGACTTCGGGTGTTGGCAACTCTTATAATCAGTAGGTAAAAGGTTCTAAATATAATACTGTTTATTTACGTTACAATAACCTGTCTGTCTCGCTACAACTATTCGTTATCCGAGGTTAGGTAAATCTCTGGGCGCGCAGATGCTTGCCTTGACGATAATATCTATCGCTAGTACCTGCTATACACTAACGTCATCTGGCGGGCTCTGGCGTAGGCTTTATGTCTACCGCCATCTACCGATTAACTACTCAACCCAATTACCATACATCACAATTTATATCTTAGTATAATTTTCTTCTCTAATGATGTATTACATTGATGGGTATAACCTTCAAAGTTACCTAAAAAGGTTATTTCAATAAAATTTACATACTACTCGTAAAATAGTTAATCGAGAGATATACACATTATTTATTCAGCCAAAGGGGGCTGTTTAATTAACTGTTACTAGTAATAATTTCTCATCGAATTTCAGAATTTTTCCAATGTATTTTTTTTATATTACATTTCTTCATTTTGAACATGTCGCAAAATCAAATACCATTTTGTTGTTTTATTTGAAATTTAGTTTAACATTTAAAATTGTAGTTAATTCAACATATGCCGGATCTCATACATGGATTCCAGAATTTAGAATATAATCTTTATAATGATCATAACATAACATTTATACAGCAAAATTTCGTGTTATTTCACTTCAAGTGTGCTTTACTACAACAAACTTAAAAATGATAGTTCAGCATTCAATGATCAAAAAAAAAGTTCTTAAAATTACTCCTACATTGCGCCTTACCTAATACAGATCAAATAATAAAACACAAAAATTTACAGTAAATCTTTAATTAAATCTTAAATTTCAACCCTTTAGTATTTTCATCACTTACAGTTTGCTATGTTTTCTGCGTATTTCAAACGCGCTAAATACATCTTATTTTTAATTTTCCGTAAAAAAATACTCTTTTAGAAACTCGATAAAATTATCTTTCCGGTGTATGCATTTAAAATAAACGTTACTATTTCTAAGTAATAAAATTTGAGTATCAAACAACATTTTTACTTAAATTTTTACTCCAATCATAGAAAAAATTAGAGAACTCGATATTTCGAAAACACGTTCGTTTTGTTTGGGGAGTTGGTAAGAAAACTTTCTATTTACTTTTACCTCCTTTGATAAAAAAAATTAGAAATCATTTTTAAAGTTAAACCGATTGTTACGACAGCGGCGCAAAATATGAATTATTTATTTATATTATTGGCCATTTTTAGGATTTTACTAATGGATTCCAGTATAAATATTTGAGACAAGCGGAAAGAATTATTATTTTTCTTTCTAACGTAAAAAATAGGTATTTCCGTATGATAGAAGAAAAGATAAAAATACTTTTATAAAATGTCCGATATATAAGATGTCCGTATAAGATGTCCGTATAAGATGTCCGTATAAGATGTCCGTATAAGATGTCCGTATAAGATGTCCGGTCATATAAGATGTCCGTATAAGATGTCCGGTCATATATGACCCTCAAACGCTGGAGGGGTTAAGACCCATAAAAGACGCGGAAAGAAATCAAATTAAAATTAAAATCTCTTCAGAAAATAATATATAAAATGTGCTTGCGTTGATAAAAAGAAAAGAGATTTGAAAACCTGCCATTCCATTATTTTTATTTACTCTTTTTTATGCTGTTGTTCAAATTCGGTTCAAGCTATATCACAGACCGAAACATAATATTAAATTTAAAAAAATATCGAAATACTTTCTTTACAGACCACATTTCCGGGGATATTTTGTTCAGTGTCTACAATATAAAATCTGCTATAACCATTTTGAAATGTGATTTTATTAATTACTTTGAAACAGAATATATGCAGATAAGTAAAATGCAATTAACGTCAGCAGTTTAAAATTACACTGGTGAGCCGCTCTCCCGTAACTGCGAAACGTAATAACCATGTTATAATGAAACGTACCGTCATAATAAAACGCAACAAAAGCGTTCGTTTGTTATCTGACCACAAGCGAGATTTTAAATAGGTACCGTTTTGTATATCATTACGTCAGCCAGGTAGATTTATGATATCATAATATTAGTGCTGCAATTGAACCAATAATGCGGCCTGTATAACAAAACAACCTGCCTGCATGCACAGAGAATAGGCCATTTTCATACATTTTATAATTCACCTATTTAGTCTTCTTTCTATAAAGTTCACTCTAACAATATAGAAAGAGTTCATCACAAATTTCTTAGATACGTAAATTTTAAGCGCAACATTAAAATTCAATACATTAATGAGTGTCTGTTTGATGAATCATTTGCATCTCATAACGCAGTCTAACTGAAGAATAATTTCAGATCTAGTTGTGCTACACAGTCATTAACAACTTAATTGACAGTCGTGCCATCGTTGCCATTATTAAATTCCATGTACCGACTAGAACCACAAGACAAAATGTAATATTCTTCTGCAATACATACACAACTATCAGACACACTCACTAACCAATATGATACAAGATCTGGGCAACAAGTTTGGGGGTACTATTGACATTTTTGCGGACTCCATTTATAGAATTAATTGTAATCTGTACCAGCACTTTGGTGCATCCTACAAATCATAATAGCATTGTTAATGTAGCTTTAGTGATTTGTCTTATATATGTAGTATTGTTCTAGTTTATATATTATTTTATGTTACTGTTACACGTGTTACTAATATGGTTTCATATTCAGTTTATCAGTGTACTGTTATAGCATGCTTTGAAAATTTTGTGTATAATTTTCGATAGTTCACTATGTAGTATCTGTTCTTAAAATTCAAATAAAACCGGCTGGGCGTACAACCAAATAAAACTAAATAAAATATAATATCATGTGGACCTATTGTAAAATATTACAAAGTATCTTTAATTACGAATAATTTTATGTTATATCATATATTAACCAAGTGTACATAGGTAGATACAAATACTTTAACAGTATGACAAGTAAAATTAATTTAAGAAATGTAAAGAAATTAATAGAAATGAAATAGAAAAAAATGAAAAATTGAAGAATTACAAAATAAATGAAAGAAAGAAATAAAAAGAAAGGAGAAAAAAAAGTTTGAATTTTGTGTTTTACATTTTCATTTTGTTGTCAGGTGAAAACCTTAAACAACTTTTTCAATTATATTTAAAAAAACATTAGTAAAGATTATGATAATTACTTTGCTACGCTTTGTAGTAAAAATAAAATTCTATATTCGTCCCTTGAAAATGTGTTTCCCGAAAACTGTATAAGAAAATTTTCTGTATAAGTATTTTTTAGTTTTTTGTGCATGTTATTCTCTCAATCCGTTCTTCATAGTACATGGCCCCTATACATAGTCGTTTTGAAACCTCTTCAACAACCCTTTACAAAAACCATTGCGGGAAGGTACCTACGTCGAGGGTTTGCTCGAGATTTTTCCGGTAGGCAAGGCTCGATTTCATTCCGCAACGTGCCCCGAAGCTACGGGAATATTTTATTAAATATGCTTAAATATACTTAGGTAGATATTTCAAATGAAAACCTGCCTCAGTAAATGGTGTCAATACTTTTAATTAATGCTTTTTTTGTCAGTTTTAGCTTTTAATGTTGTGAAGCAATTTATACATACTGTCGAAATTTTTGTTTTTTATTTTTTTCTATTTTTTATTCTTTCTTTTTTGTTTTCAATTCTTTAATGAGACACCTCACAAGAACGCTATTGTCTGTAAAGTGTAAAGGCAAGGGAACTATGTCGATACACGATCGAGCAGAGTTGTGAAGCGGATTAAGGGAGGGGCTGTAGAAAGGGATTGGTTGGTCTTGAAAATGCCCGGATTACATGAAGGAAGAAAAACAGATGCCGATAGCTCGTTCCACATACGAACCGTGTAACACAAAAAGGAAGAAACGGCCCGTTTTACGAAGTGCACTTGTGCATAGGGTATCAATGGTGCTAGCTCGTAAGAGCAGGCTACATTAAATTACCTGTAGAACAGACTCAGCATGATCACATTGTGTCTGTGCATTAGACAGGCTATCTGTATGTTAACAATGAATAGTCATTCAGACGGATCGTCCTCCTTTGCACAAAATCAAGTAGGTTTATCTAGAATTGCTAGGCGGCTCTCAAATTCTTTTGTTGGACGAACATGAGATTTTTATAGGGTAAGTTTGGTGTAAACATTAAAATAATTGCACATGGAAGAAAAATATAATTTATTAGAGAGCAGAACATCGTTGTAAGTTGTTGGTGATTATTTTTTCCCTTTCTAGGAAGTGAGGACTTCGAACGGTGGTTACGTACGATTGTGTTTTCCCAAGTTTACCCCTACCCTGGAGCACTCTTCCTTGAAAATATTCCAGCTTACCCCTCTTTTTATTGTACATATTTTAATGTACTTTATAAAGAAAGGGTACAATCCCATGCTGTATTCCCAATTATATCTTATCATACAGTACTAAAACGACAATTATTATGAATTATTGAAGACAATATTAGCGATTTCTAAATGAAAATCTGAAACAGAAAAATCAGAAAAGGATACGGTCACATCTAGGACAAAAAGATTAGAATTAGAATCAGATTTTCGTTTTGAAATCGCTAATATTGTCTTCAATAATTAAATATTACAATTTGAGGTTTTACTCAATAAAGTTATTCCGAAAAATAAATATTCATTCTAGACTTGCAAAAAAGTCAATAGATGTCGCACATAAAAAAATAAAAATAGTGTAGGTTTATCTAAAAAGACGCTGTCTAGATTGCATTTAGTTCGGGTTGAATCTTGCGATCATCATAAAGATAGTTGACAATAAAAATGTGCGGTGAAAAAACGAAGACAATGTTGGTAGTTCATATTCGAAGTATGATACAGTTAAAAGTGACCGAGGAGGATAGGGTCCCATTAGCTCAGTTGGTAGAGCTGTGTCCCGGAAAGACAAGGGTCCTGGGTTCGTGTCCTAGATGTGACCGTATCCTGTTCTGATTTTTCTGTTTCAGATTTTCGTTTAGAAATCGCTTATATTGTCTTCAATAATTAAATATTACAATTTGAGGTTTTACTCAATAAAGTTATTCCGAAAAATAAAAATTATTATGACATATATAAAAATAAAGCCGTTCATGTGCATACATTAAATTAAGTAACTGTGCTTCTAAGAATGGTAATCGATGGCCTTTCTTTTGACTCTTAGCCCATGAAGTAATGTACTTCTTACAACAATATTGTAGATATTACAAATAATTTTTATTAGTATATTTAACCTTTCCTTGTCTTCTCTGTGTATTTACTACACATTGATTCTAATAACTTTAATAACTCTATAAATATAATAAATCCTGGGTTCAGATTTGAGGTATTCCTCTGTCATACATTTATGCACTGAATTAAAAAAAATTATACTGTACATAGTTTTCAAATTCAATTAAAAATCGTTTTGAGCGTTTTTTTAAAAATCGGGAAAAAATGCACCAATACAATCAACCGTGTGACGCTGCTACGCTACGCTGCTACGCTATGCAGAACATAAGAAATATACACGTCCGCAGTTGTATTTAGACCATTGATACCTACGACGCATAGCTGTGTGTGTGCTTAAAGCGCCCAATACGTCGTTAGATAAGGATTCTTTGCACGCTTGATTAGCATCTGCCGATGGTTTTTCATGTTTTCAGCAATTAAATTACAATTATTATCGCTTTTGATATGAAATATAATAAAATAAGCAATTAACTATGAATATTCATATTTTTCCGATATTAAATCGCTTATTTTGAGATGTGTATTGACTTCACAGCACTGTAACGCGTGGATTTTTTTAGCACAGTAAGGGAAAGGTTTTAAAACCACCAGCACCCGTGATGCTGATAAAAATTATATAAACATCACGGGTGCTGCTGGTTTTAAAACCATTCCTTTAATGGTTTTGGGAATTAAGGGAATGGTTTTAAAACCACCAGCACCCGTGATGCTTATAAAACTTATAATTTGAAGACCGACGAGAAGAGAAAAAAATTGCAAATTATAATATGGCTGTGCGAGTGGTGAGTTTTTAGTGGCAGCTTAATAGAATTATGATTTTATACAGAACATTTTGTGGGGTATTACAGTCATTAAAATAATTAGATTCACTTTAGTAACTTGTAATTGTAATTGTATAACTGAAGGAGCCATCTGGTCTTTGAAATAGTTTTAGTCTAATGTTTAACTGCATTAGAGTTTGGTAATTTAACCTGAATGATATTTAAAATAAACTATAATAATTTATGCGAAAAGTTTTTTAAAACAATTATTTTAATAGGTGACCAGATATGAATATAAAATTTTTATTTTTTTCCCATTTTCGAATACGTTTATAACTTCTGACATTTATCAAGGGTACATGAACATTGTATTCCTAACAACGTAGCTTAAACCTGCGTATCTTTAGGCTGCGTATAAACAGGAAAAAATCACCGCGAGCCGAGCCACAAATTATGGGAAAGGTACGAAGCAACCAAGCAAGAGTTTGGGGACGTTTGTTAGGCAACATAAAATGACACAATACTCTAAAATAAAGTCGGAATCTTAACGACGTAAGTAACGAAGGTATGTGTAAAAATATTTGTCTCGGCGCGGCGTATTGGACGGTACTACGGTCGAATTTTCCGCAGCAGGACTGGAAAATTGATCTTTCCCCAGGGTTTATTTTTATATCCGGAGCCGGGTAATATTTTGTAAATTTCTCAAAGCCAAATATAATGTTAATAAATATAAATGAAATAATTGACAGGCATCTACAATATCAACGTTTTACTTTTACTAGAAATTTTCCTGAAAAATATTGAAACTTCTAAAACCTAGATCTATACACTGCACATTGCAGTGCGCCTGATTTCACTGAACTGCCATTGTAATTGGTCCGATCCTAGGGTTTAAAAAATTCTGATAAACGCATTATAAAAATCTCAGATGTTTCTAAACGAATACCCCGGGAAGTTACTAATTCATCTCCGAGAATTATGAAATCTGGTGCTTACAGCTACTTTTCTGGTTGAAAAACGTTATGTAAATTTTTAAAACCCTAAAAACGTAATATTTTATTTTACATTATAACTTAAAATCTTTTTATAAGGTACTGTTTGGACTACTGATTCTTTACAGTGTGTTTTGAATTTTGGTAACAGATTTTTTAACAGTAAACAATCTGTTGCAAACACTATTTTCAAACAAAAGTATATACAACAAGGATATTTACAGATATCTCATAAGGACATGCAATGAAATCAGAATTCCAAAAAAAGACAAAGCCAATCCGCAAAGCAGTTTATTCCACGAAGATGAAATATTGTTATGTGCTGCTAGGAAGATAAAAACGACACCAAAATTCAAAACAGTCTGTAAGAACCACACTGCGGGAATTTAACCAAGATAAAATGAAATAAATCAAGGTCTGGCACAATTAATGTCATAATGTGAATACTTTTTGAAAACGGCGATAAATTTCATTGTGTTTTGACATTTATTCTGTAGACAGATAGATTGACAACAAATAATAGAGCAATATACACCTGAAGAACGCGAAATTAGTGTTAATGCTTATTTGACCAATTTCGGGTCTGTTACATTAACGCAGGTGCTGCAAAAGTCATGCCATAATGTGATTTGGCTGCCATTTTGTTAAAAATTAAAAAAAGGGCTCTCTTTTCAGCAAAGTTTATTTGAAGGTTTGAACGAGACACTCAGCTAAATGCTTAATTGTTCGCGCACATGATGCAGAACGATGAGGGAAACGACAAGGAATTTCACGCTGCGTTAAAACAACAGATCGGAAATCGGTCAAATAAGCAGTTACAATAATTCCGCATTCTTCAGGTGTTAGGGTGCAATGTGCGCCTGTGTTAAAACTATGTCGTTTATATTGTGATTAAAATTTGTAGCATACCTGGAGTAGCTTTAAACAAAAATATAGCTTCAGTGCGTGCCGCTTTAACTACTGGCTGGCTTGAGTCAGGGCAAGCCACTCTTCCGGGCACGACCGGACTCTCATCATCAGAGCTAGAGCGCTGGTTTCACAATATACCTGGGATTAAGGAGATCCTTATCAGAACAAGTGGGTCGGTCAAAGAAAAAATATTTTATTTTCTTAATTTTTCAATTTCCATTTTTATAATTCGTAACACATACGTCCGGTAGGATATTGAGAGTGCCGGGAGACCCTCGATGTGGCCTTGTCCCGTCAGGTGAGCAAATGATGTCGTGTTGTTTCGTTAGTAGGCCCTGGATGAGCTTTTTAAGGTTGAAACCAAACCCCAAGATGGTAGATGGCTTTCAGGTCGTCACATATCACAAGATGCAAAACGGCAGTGGAATTTCCAGATCCCGGTTCCAGAATGAGTTTATTATACCCCTATAAGATCGGGGAAGGTGCTGTTTACGCGTACCGACTGACTATTGGTGTCAGTCGCTAACAAAGGGTAAGCTAAAACACAACACGTGGCAAAAGGAACCGCCATTACTTATCAACTCTTCCAACACGAGTACGAATCTTTAATTCCATCTCTGATCTGGTTGGCAAAAGAGTGCACTCCGGGTGGCGGTTGTACCGTTACACCACTTAATCCGTAAAATCTGACAGAATGGACGACTCGTTCAAGCACAATCGTCCATTCTATCCTTGAATAAGAAGTGAGTGGAAACGGAACTCAACTTTGCGTGTTACAAGCCGGTGTTGCTTACCTTCCCAAAAAAGAATCCAATTCCTATCACGAATCTATAATGATCAACCTCAAGGGCGCTCATATTCCAATTATATGATGATGGGGCTAGTTTAGAACTAGTAAGGTTAAATAATTTTATGTTTGTGTAATTAATTATTATATAACAACTTAAATTTAAAAAAATTAAATAAAAAATTTTAAATGCACAATTTTTAACGAAAAACTAATGCTTATTGTAATGTATGAAGGTATAATTGAAAGGCACATCAGCTTGCAAAGGAGTTTATTCTAGAACTGGCGGTACAATATTTTTTTTGCCCACACAGTGGGTAGGACGCCTCATTACCACACTACACTTATAAGATGAGGTTTTTTATGCATAGTACAGAGGATAACAAATTATTATACCCATAAAAACTGAAAACATCTAACGAGTAAAAATAAATGCCGCTGACGGTAATTGAATTCGCAGCCATCTGATTGCCGGTCAGCTGCTCTAGCCACTAAGCTATGCCGATTTATTCCAAACCAGCCTAAAATTCAATTTGTACAACTATTTTATTCAACAATAATTGCTGATCACATGTTTTCACCTGTAAACTATTTTATTTTTGTAGGTGAATTTCCCACTAGATGGCATCAAAACTTATTATATCTACATTTTTTGTAGGTGAAATGTTTTGACTTAAACTTTGAGAAATATTATTATTTTTAATGATAATAAATATTTATAAGACAAGGTTTTTTACGCATAACACAAAAAATAACAAATTATTATAAGCAATCATTTTAAACCAACTAAATAAGCCGAGAAACTAATGATAATTCCATTTGTACAGTTTATAAAATCTCCTCTCCTAGACAAAACCCATACAAATATATGCTATATCCGTTGTGAAATCCTGGCAGAATAGTATTTGTTTAAGGCATGGAATTTTGTAATTAAGTTTGTTTGTTTCCGAGACGTAAAATACGGCGTGAAACAAACAGGTAGCCCGCTCTCACCTGCCGGGGAATTTATTGCGTACATGTAATAGATTTGTACGTGTCAAAAAGCAAAGCTAATTATTTCTCGGAAGGTTTCTTGGTTTACGTGGAATTCCACGATGTCAACGTGGAAAATTTACGTGAAGAAATGTATGTGGAAAGGTAGAAGAAATGTGATTATAAAAGATGACAAAAATAAACGTTTTTGAAATCGACATTTCGTGTGGTGGTAAATTTAATTTAACTGTAAATGAGTAGTGCATACAAAAACATGTAGGTTTTTTTATATTTATGTATACTATACACCAATACGGGCTTTTACAAACATGTACATAATAATTCACTGGAACAGTAATCAAAATTAATATTTTTTTAAATTATGTTGAACCCATGTAGAAAAAAAGTACTACCCTAAGCTTAATTATAATTATTGCTGATATATGTTATTATAGACTTATTGTAAATATATTTCGTGCAATAGAACACATCTACAATCTCTGCGAAAGAGAGAACTGTTGCTAACTGCATACAATTTATACAATCGGTAAAAGTGATTATCTGAATGACTCAGTCCTGATAGTATTGATGCAATTAAAAAGATTTTTCGATCGAGTGATTACACTCAATAAATCAGGGCTATCTATAATTCCATTAATAATTTAAAAAATAAAAGTCCAGTTGGAAATTAGTCTCTCTATCTGAGAGTTTTAACAATTATGTTTTCATCAAGTTGTTCTAATTTATAGTTTTTATTGGTAGACCGAGTTTTTAGTTAATATATCTTAGAAATTTATGTAGAACTTTTTCAATGGAATCGGAGTGGATTTTAAAGTGGGGGGACCAGATAGAAAAAATATAATCGACTTGACTCTTTAAAGTTGATATATTTTTTAAGTCTCAGCCATTGTAAAGAATAGAGCCAAGCATTTTCAATCTTTTTTTGTTACTGTGTTGATGTGAAAAACAAAATTAAACTTTGAATCGAAAATAATGCCAAGATCATTTATTTGATTGATTGAGGAAAACGAAACATAGATCATTTTATTTCTTCTAAAATATATAATTATCTGGCTGTTAATATACAATATGAAAGTTTTCATTAATATTTTTATTTATTGAAATTATCAAATACAGTAACCATATCGTTAGTAAAAAGATAAAAAAGTATTGGGCCTAAATGCGACCCTTAAAGTACACCGCTTGTAGCCATGAATATGTATGACAGGTTAAAATTATTTCTCACTTGAAGAATTTTATTAGTTAGGTAGCTCTTTATACAGTCCAATAATTTCCCTCTATTCCTAATTTGTTGTGTTTATTTATAAGAATTTTATAGTTTACTTTATCGAATGCTTATACGAAGTGTGACCGAAATATAGTGGGTGGGCTTAAGTTTTATTTTCAACTTAACATGATATAAATTGTTCGTATAGTGAGATATTTGTTAAAATGGATCTGCCCGGCTCTTGATTAGGTACAACTATGTCATTAATATGTAGGTAGGTACAAACATTCCATCAAGTATCAATATATCAAATAATTTGGGGATTGTAGAGAGAATGCAAATGGGTGGGTAATTTGTGACATCATGAATATCGCTCTTTTGAAATACTTGTGTTAGATACAGTTTTTTTCATAGATCAGAGAAGCAGCCAAAATTCAGTGATTGATTAAATATTTGACATACTGGCTTGGCTAATATTGATATACGGTTAATTAGAAAAGCTGGATTAATTTTGTCCGGGCCCACTTTTTTCTTTATATTGAGTGATTTTATTTTGATTGAATGTAGACCGATTCCGTTGGAATCTGATCAGCTGGAATTTGATCATTTGGAATGTCCTCTTTGTAAATATTTTGAAAAAATAGGCAAACAAGATAACAATGTCATTAGTGATACTACTACTTTTCCCCTGTAAATACTCGTACATTGATGTAGGTAGGCAAGGTTTATATTTTCTGGGCAAAACGGTTATCTATCATATTTTGTAGGATATCACTATTCTATCGGTAATAAATACTACTTATTAGTCCAAGTTATACTGGAATAAATAACAAGGGCGTTAATCCGCCAGTTGCATTTGAATATTAACGCAGTTTGTTGGGCAATAAATAAATATGTAGATGACGCATTAAAGCATTTGTGGTACCCTCTGGTTTTAGCTGAGATTAATCTGAATTAGCTGAAATGTGACGCACGTGCCAACGCACGTTTACCTAAAGAGCAGATTAAGCATTATGTCGGACAGTGGTGTAAGCACTGATGGGTCAGCCTGGGCAGCTGCTTTGGAGAAACCCCCACAACGAAATATTTTACTGAAAAAATTTATTTTCAACATTATTACAATAGTATTTTGAAAAAAAACTGAAATACCTAATTTTTTTAAACAACAAAGTTTGAAAATGGCCTTGAAAGCCAAAACAGCTGTAACAATAACAAAAACAAAAAAACAAAAACATACTTGCAGAACTTAATAATTTTATAATTAAATTTGATTTTAATTATTATTTTGCAACATTAAATGGAGTTCTACGAATTAAACACAGAAACAATAAATACAAATTAAAAAATGAATAAATATCAAGATTGCTGCTAATTTTCAGGTAGGGCAGATGAAATACCACACAGCTCGCTTTTGGCATTACAACACAGTGACAATTCAACACACTTTTAAAAAATGATATAAAGTCATTAGAAACGATGAAAAAAATATGTTATTAACCTAACCTAACCTAACCTACATAATTTTTTTTTTGTTATTTGTTTTTGGGGTGTTATGCCGTGTTGCGCTGACTCCTTCTTTAGCCAATGTTTCGGACAACATTGCAGTGTCCATCATCAGGGCAGATGTGTTATTTTTCAAAAATAACTCATCTGCCCTGATGATGGACACTGCAATGTTGTCCGAAACATTGGCTAAAGAAGGAGTTAGCGCAACACGGCATAACACCCCAAAAACAAATAACAAAAATACTTTTGGCCGTGAAAATCTTAAATCATATTTAACCTACATAACCCAATTAATAAAGTTTTCGTTTCATCACTTTCCATGACTTTATATAATTTTTTAAAGATGTGTTGAATTATCATTGTGATGATTTATCCGGTTTCCGTTTATATATACCTATATTATAAATATGTTTTTTTTTTTTAAAAACAGCCATTATTTTAAGGTAAAAGAAAAACGCGCTATTGTTTCTCTATCTGCACAGACAGACTGAGCCACAGCAACTCGTGGCGGGGTACAGCTATTACTAAATAAAAAATGATTACTTGTTATTTACAGTAACTGAAAAGTGGTGAACTAATTTGGCTAATGTATCAAAATTTAAATCGAGAATATCAGCTAAATCTATTAATTAGCCCTGACTTTATATTCTCTCCATTACAGAATTGAACGCGAAGTGATTATTGTGAAATAACGACGAAAAACAAACACGATCATAAATATATGACACAAGAAATTAATATATTAGTGATCGGGCTGAAATTGGCGTTCCGAAAGATATTCTTGAAAATTATTTTACTAAATGAACAATTTGAGGTTGTCAGTTGATGGCATGTCAAACGTGGTTAAGGATTGATTACCACAAGTTCTTTGCGTCAGAATATTTCATATTATTAACTTTTTCCGTCGCCATTTAATTTGGCTCCGGTCAATAATTTGCCCCGGGTCAGGAAATTTATCAAAACGCCACTGATAACAGTGATAACGCACACGTATAGATTAAAATCCTTCGCTGACCCGTAACAGCCGGCCACAGAGGTGCTTTTCATTTTAACGTTCCATTCTCTAATTTTTCATTCCAAGTGCCTACCTACGAGTAGCTGACACGGACAAAGGGCACCATAATTTTTCGTGAATTTTTTTAGGTAAAACTTTTCACATTTATCGTGAAAACTTTCATAATTAAAGCAATTTTTGAATATATGAAATATTGTTCTAGTAAAAAATATTTGGAACTGGAAAGTACCTAAACCAATTTAATAAATAAAATTTTGAAGCCTAAATCTAAATATATTAAAATGAATGTTTTTCTGTGGGTGCCATACAGACTCAAAAATTGCTGGACCGATTTCACATAAAATTTTAAAGTTTGTTCTTATTAGTGCCAGGAGTGTTTAGAGAGTGGTTGAATGGAAGAGGAAGTCAGAGATGCCCGAGGAAGACTTAACTCTTTATCTCTGCACTGGAATGAGATACGTAGTCGAATTAAAGTCAATATAATATTTTTTATAGGATTTCATGATACCACAGGGTTTTCCAATAAGAAATGTTATTTTGAATAGCCCGCTATTTCGGTACATGTTACTTTTGAAGCTGTCATTTTTTAACATTTGACAAGTAGAAACTACGCCATTAATTAAAATGAAACGATACACGCTTCAACACTGCATTGAAATTATTAAAATTCACTTGAATGAATCAATTGCAAATCATTTTGAGTGATGAGGCCCATTTCCACCTCGGTGGCTTTGTCAACAATCAAAATTGTCGCATTTGGGGTTAGAAAACCCAAGAATTATTGTTGAAAAGCCTCTCTATCCTCAACGTGTGACTGTTTGGTGGGGTTTATGGTCCGGCGTAGTCATTGGACCTCACTTTTTAAAAAATGAGGCTGGAGCAACAGTTACGGTGAATGGATTGCTCTATCGATGATTGATGATTTTTTATGGCCAAAATTGGATGGTATTGATCTGAACAACGTTTGATTTCAACAAGACGGCACTACGTGCCACACAAGCAACGAAACCATTGATCTTTTACGATTGAATATCAAAATAACACCTCTTATTGGAAACCCCTGTATATGTAGTGGATGGTATAAAAAGTTAGGGACGCTCGAGGAAGACATGGCACGATCAAGTTTATAAAATTCTTATGTGTGGTAAAATGTGACACATCTGATGAAGATTTATTTATTTATTCACGCCATCAATGCTTTTACATTTATAAAATATTTAACGTAAGCTAATCAGAGTACAATATAAATGAAAAAAGGTGTGCAGGTAGAATGTATGACGAGGAAGTGAATGGTAGAAGAGGTGGAGGATGACCGAGGAAAACGCGGCACAATCAAATGAAATAAATAATTAAAAAATAAACATATCCAATTCTTTAGAATAACATTATTTACTCCTTTATAACATAGTTTTCAGGTACACTAGAACATACAACTTCAAAACTTTACTACACACTATTCCTAACCCCGAGCAACTCCGGGAACACATCTTCTTGTGATTAAATAAATAACTACTTTTGACTTGAAGAATATATGTAATTACAGTGTACAAAAGCGAGTAATCCTTTGGTGAAAGTTATTTGGAGAAGGAGATTGGGAGAGGAAAGTTAGTAAGATCTGGTCAATGAATATAGTTGAAGTCATTACAATCAACGTTTCCAATCCAGAAGATTTTAATACTTCTTTTATTGTTTCTTCACAGTTGATTTATTGTGTTAACTATCTAACCATCGCGCCGTGTCACCGCCAAACGATTCAGTTTTTGCATACACTCGTGTGTGCCTCGTTCACATTCATACATCGAATTCATAAGTACTCTTCTATATAGAGACTCTTGATTTTCATTTCATTTCAGCTGTTTATTTTTTAACACAAAGAACATCTAATTGAGCATAACATAACAAAAACAAAATACTCCACTATGCAAGATGAAAAATACTAGATTTGGAATCCTAACACACACATATATATTGTGACATATGTGTGTGTGTGTGTGTGATTGATAGACTTCAGAATGGGTATTACAAGAGAATATCTAAATTATGATTATCTACTTTGTAAACTAAATTTACTAACGTTATCCGCACGGAGAATAGTTATTTTTTTATTCATAAATTCTATCACTGATAGCTCCGAACTATTATACATGATTTCTTTGCATATATATTTATTTTAATTATTAATTAATTGTCTATTGAAGTGTTTATACATTTTGAATTATTTGACTGGTTGGGAATAAGCCGACGTAGCTCAGTGGTCGAGAGCACCTGATCGGACATCAGAAGGTGAGAGTTTAATTCCCGTCAGCGGCATTTATTTTTATTTGGGAGATATTTTCAATTTTTATGCATATTTCAGTCGACTAATTAATGCACATAATAATTTGTTTGGCACCAAAAAAAAAAATCATTCAGGCTTATTTTTTTGCTTTTAGAAACAACTCACATGGTCTCGTAGAAATCCTTGTACCTCTCTGAATATCATGGTGAGAAATATTATACGGTGTTAGAGAAAATACCACGCTTTCTAGTCAAATCCAGAAAATAACCAAAGAAAAATTTTAATGTGCACTTATATGAAACCAAAGGTTCCAAACGCAATTTGAAAAATAATTCATGAAATTTCAATTAATTATTTTTTAATACATTTTTCTAATAAAAGGCGCGCGTTTTTATTTTTTTTATCAGTAATTTTAGTCACAAAAAGTAAAATGAGTATTTTTTAAATTTTTAATCAATTATCACCTTTCAAAAGCAGTTTTTAGTTTTCGGATATGTTCAGAAATATTCCACTAATTTAGATTTTATTGCAAAGCCCAAATTTCCGAACTTATGTCAAAACATGGCAGATGCTTGTGAGTTAAACAAGTTATTTGACAATGTTTGACAGTCATTAATGCTCCCTTTCTTCCTCCGTGGGCCTGACTCAAGTATTATGTTCACTTAATCGGGACATGTCTTCCTCGAATATATCATATTCTCCTAACTCCTTTCTTCGGTCGTTTGCTTTACATGCCCAAACCATCTAAGCGTATCTTTCTAATCTTCTCTCAATTTTTTTCTTTAAAAAGTCCCACTGGCACCGAGCAGACAGTTCTAATCGTCTATCGTAACATAATCACTTAAAAAATGTTTTTAAATATCTATCAACAAAAACTTTATAGTAAATACATAATCATGAAGTATATTATATTATTATATCTCTGTGTAGCTACATTCAAGCCGACATATATCCAAAGATGAATCCTATACCAGTGGCACTGAGCCGTACTTATGGAGTTTCTATTCAATATTTCGCTGTAAGAATTTGAAACTCAAGCACATTTTTGCACTGTACAGAACTAAATAGAAGAAGAATTTTCCACCGCAAGGACCCAAACTAGACCGCATGCCCAATTAAATAAATATATATTTTTAATATATTGGAAACAGACAGAAAGTTTAAAAATAGCCTAAACAGCTTTGACAATAACAACAACCAAAAAGTACTTGCAAAACTTAATAATAATATTATGAAATTTAATTAACATTAAATAAAAATAAAAAAAACAAAATTAATGGAATTAAACACAAAAACTATAAATAAATTAAAAATTCAAAACATTTTTAAAAACACATCATTCGATCTAATATGTAAGAAAAGTTCTGATTTCAGTTTGAAATAATTTTGAATAACAGAATAACAGCAGCTTTAATAAGATAACATCAATTTGTCTCATTGTCACAATTGATACCCACTTAATGTTTAAATGTTAAACTAGAAAATATTTTTAAAAAACACTTATTGTATATTTAAGTGGATGCATTTTATCATAATGCTTAAATTGTTGTGTATTTTTCTTTTTTTTTCTAAATTTGGTCTTCTTTTTTATGTCGTTATTTTATTGGTCAAACATATAAACAATTTCTAACACTGTTAAATAATGGATGGTTAATATGAACAAAATTTTTTGCAATATAAATGGTGGAAACTCGCAGTACAAGCAGGAAACTGGTTAACCTACATTACAAAGAGAAGCCAAAAAAAAGGGACCCCAAAAGATTTTTTTTAAATATTCTAATTTTTCGGCTAATAAAGGATTAAAATAATTTCAGAGCCGATAAATCCCGGATATTTTATTTTAAATTATTAAAAATATTCATTTAAAAAAAGTAAGCCCCAAAATCGACTACAAATATGTATATTCTAGATTCACCGTTTGTGCTACGAGTTTCCAAACACCGTCTATAAATTAGCTACGAATGAGTACCATCTGAGATTTAATTTTTTTTTAAATATATTTAAAATAAATCAAATTTACTAATGTTATAACAATTATTAAGTTCTGCAAGTATTTCTGTTATTTTTACAGTTTTAATGTGACAGCTGTTTCGGCTTTTGAGGCCATTATCAAACTGTCTCAAAAGCCGAAACAGCTGTCACATTAAAAACTGTAAAAATAACAGAAATACTTTCAGAACTTAATAATTGTCATAACATTATTAAATTTGATTTATTTTAAATTTATTTAAAAAAATTAAATGGAGTTCTACGAATTAAACACCAAAACAATAAATACCATCTGAGATATTCGAATACGTAGATTTGATCGCTGAACCTATATGCTTACAAGGTTTAAATAATATTATAGTATCCAATTAACCGTTCTAAAACCCGCACATATTATGTCTAGCACGATAAACCTATTACTCTCCTAGGATGTACTAATTGTTTACTTCGAAATTTTAGTAACAAGATTTTCTTTAAAATAATGCACGAATTACGGTACAAGTCTACAAGACCCAATACATGGGAGAAGCAACGGTACAAAGGAAATTTAGTTTGCGGTCGTTCCGTTAGCGGTTTGTTAGTAGTACTTCCAAATTATTACGCTGAAGTGTACAAGATAAAATATAGCAATAGAACACGGTGGCACTATTGATAACTAGACCGATATTTACCACGCAAATCGACACACGTGGGCAACACTATGAATTGAGATTCCCAAGTGACAGATAAAAATACTAATAAATTTACAATGTCAAATTTAAATAATAAATTTTAAATACATTGGCAGTCCGTACGTATTTTTTGACAGTAAAAAGGGAGTTAATTAGTTCATTTGGTCTTTGGTCATAACTAACAACTTCTGTTTCTCAAGTTTCATCGCGTATTAAATGAATTAATTAAGTCTTTCAATTCTAAGAGCTTAGTTAGTTCACCCCCATTAATTAATATGCCAATTATTTTGGAGGCACCTTGGAGGCCGTAGAAAGTAGCGGCTTTTGTCTACCGACCGCGACTGTCGGAATCATATTCTTACCGTGCTCGCAGATATCGCTATTTGATCATAGATGATGGATTTCTTCAAATTTGTATTTACTTTATCGATCGTTCTTGCTTAGACCCCATGGTGTACGTAACACCAAAATCACTGTAAAATAAAAATAAAACACGAAAAGTAACTAGAAGGACGCACGTTGCTTTCAAAACCTTTGTCGCGAGAGATTAAATTGACCGCTACTATTTTTTAATTATTTTTTTTGAATTTGAATACCGCCCAACTGCTCCCAAGAGTCTGGAACCTGTGAGACTATGGCATCCCCAATCGGAGTATGTTGTGAGGCTGAAGGTGGTGGGGAGGGGAAGGAGATGGGGAAAAGGATGGTGGGGAATATCTGACTATTCAGATCTGGTCACCAAACACGGCTTAGGCCATTTCAAAGCAACTTTTAAATTCTTAATTGTTGTCTTTCACCACGGCGATACTGGTAGTATCTTCAACTCTGGATATCCACATAACAAAAGGAACTAATATGCTTTGGTAGTTTCATTATATTACGTTCGATATAACAAATTCTTTTCATAAATAAGAAAGGAGTATAAGTAAAGAAAAATGATAATTTTTCTTATGCGGCCCTATAAACATATTATCTGATATTTATCGAGGCTTTCTGCGTTTATTCAGTAACCGTATTCAAGCAAAACCATAAGATGTTGGAGAGACCCTTAGTAAGGTAGGTAAACAGTTTAACAATCCAGGTACCTAAAAGAGAGTTCCATTTTCTGTGTAGATAAATGCCGGAAGAGATTGTGGCTCTGTGTTCATTTCAATAGAACGATGTATTTATTATGTGTACCTCGCAAAATATTTAAACTTAGAAAGCTTCGATATGTGATAGCTTTTGAATAACTGCTTTTCTAAGGAACAAAATTTTGACTCGTCGAATAAGTATCCTGTTCGCTAAAAATATTTTCATGGAGTTCGTGTGTATGTTAAGTTTTTTATTTTATTTTATTTTCAATTTTATTTTATATTTTAGAAACAAACAGTACATAATATACAGAGATGAAACAATATACAGAAATAAGATACTTCATGTTGGGTACCAATGATATGTTTCCTTGTAATGTCTGCTAAATGGTATGTTTATTCCTTAATTACCAGGTGACGTGTGTAGAATATGGGTGTGTGTGTGATGAATGTGTTAGTGTTTGTGTATGTGTGTGTGTGTGTGTGTGTGTGTGTGTGTGTCTATATGTATGCGCATTGAACAGTTTAAATTATTGACATGATGCCATTTTTGAATTTAGGCAGTGAATCTAAAAAAAAAGAAATGTCAAAGTTTAGAAAAATATTATTTAGAGGAAGAGCTCGGTTAATTGACGAATTAGATGCCGCATTAGTTTAATAATTAAGCCTGTGAAATAGCACTGTGTGTCGTATTCGGCGTATCTGTGTGTGAATTATGCAGCTTCAGGTGAACTAAATGAAAAATTTACTTTAATACTTTAGACGAAACGAAATGGTGTTTAATGGAATGAGTGTAGGAAATAAAAAGGTAATGAAGAAAAACGCGATTACCAACCACTTTTTACCACTATATCTCTGCGAAGGAGCACACAACACAAACTAGTTATTGACATCTCGAGGTTAATTTCGCCACAGCAAAACGAATTAGAACTTTAAACGATATTATACACTTTAAAGATAGTCAAATATGTTCAGCGAGATTAAGTACATGAAAAATACCAACAACTTGCATCCAACGTAGTCCCAATCCTTCTTTTTATTCAAAACAAATGACTCGAGTTTGCACTATTTTCTTGCCACTGTTCCATATTTCAAAACTGTTAGAGTAATGTTTAGGGAAAGGTAAGAACCGGATAAATGACATCCCAGTAGGAACCAAGCATATTATTATGTCAAAGCCAAACAGTTACAATATCGTGTGTTTCAATCAACAAACTGTCACACTCAAAAAACGTCAATCAGTGATTGTAACCCACACATGGGTATTATAATCCTCTGTGGTTGTAAGTTGTAAAAATATCCGTAAACTTTTATCATGACTGCAAGTCGTGCAACACATTCATCGGTACGAACGCCTATAGTCAAACAATTTAAATTTATTTATTTTTCGGAATAACTTTGTTGAGTAAAACCTCAAATTGTAATATTTAATTATTGAAGACAATATTAGCGATTTTTAAACGAAAATCTGAAACAGAAAAATCAGAAAATGATACGGTCACATCTAGGACTCGAACCCAGGACCCTTGCTTTTCCGGGACACCCGGGTGTCCCGGAAAGACAAGGGTTTAGAAATCGCTAATATTGTCTTCAGTAATTAAATTTAATTTTAGTTTATCACAAACCTAATACTAATCATATATGGTTTGGAGTACTTACCTCCATAATAAATAATATTTATGTCGATAGATTCCTCCACTATCGTCTATCTGAGTCAATTGAACAGCATAATTCAGGATTTCATTTGCAAACTACCTGGACACTGCTGCTCCCCGGGTCGATTAATGGTCAATTTGTATGCAATAATTTAAATGCACGTAAAGATCATAATGCATGATCGTATCAAAATGTTTTAATTTAATCTATTAATTAGCATAGAATTATTATTGAAATTTATATTTTTAGGATATATGTAGAAGATATGGAGCGACAAAGAAGAACATTAAATATACAGGCTGGAAAAATCTCAAGGCGGTTCTACCACTGTAACGACGCTGCGCGATGTTAGAAAATTACTCTTTAATACATACCAAACTGCTCTGTATACATCTGAGCTGTGGAAACAATATCCAGCAGCTCAATGGAATAAGCTTAGGGTGTGCTACAACAGTGCAAACAGGGAACTTATGCAACTACGAAGGTTCTGCAGTGCCTTCACAATGTTCACTGAAGTGAGGGAGCATTACTGCGCCACTGACTGCCAGCTTCTACAGTAGTCAACATACGTCATCATCGTGGTTGCATTCGAGTTGCTCAGCTCTCCACTTAAAGAGCGTTGGATGCAGAAGATGCTGCGACCTCTCTGATGGACGATTATTTGGAAGGCGGAAACTGCCACCTCGGAAACCATTTAACCAAAACCCATTCCATACGCCATCCCAAGTTGTTTGCTATGTTTGGTGGTTTAGCAGGAGTGTCAGGGTTCATGGGGTGAGGTTTTTCTAGGCTTGGCGGCAGATGCGTTTGCCCACCTACTGTGTGGTTGGTCAGGTCGGGAGAGACTGACTGAGGGATTACTTTAGACATCTTTTGATCTCGATCTATCGCCTTGCATCGTAGTGGGAGACCACATCCACCCCCAAATTACCCACCACTCATATCTTTTCCTTCCCAGAAGTTCTTCTTTTTCATTTCCCTAAAAATACCCTCCACATGGCATCTTCAAAGATGACACAAGCCCTGAGATATTTTATTTTCCTCAGAGCCTCATGTGTGGAGCTAATGTAAAAAGGGTGCCTACTCCTATTAGGTATTAAGTTTTCTCATTTTATTTTTATATTTTATTATTATTATTATTACTCTTTAACGTAATAGCAGTATATATATCATGTAAAATGGCAGACTGGGATTGTTCTTTCCTCCTAGTCCTGCTGGATTTCCAAATTAAAATTCAGTCTATTTGAATGTTTATTACAGATCAATAAATATTTCATGTGCACACACGACATATCGTTGTATTAATTTAGCTTTATTCATTACAACTACTTGTTTATCTTATAAGGCTGATAAATAAATGATGTCCAGAACTATCGACCGATATCTAAATTACCAATCTTTAGTAAAATTTTTGAAAAAATTGTTCATGAACAACTATATAACTGCATCGAGTCTGTAATACTCGTGAACCAACATGGCTTTATGAAAAAAAGATCGGTTGTATCTAATCTTGCCATTTTCATTGAAAATATTACTAAATCAATGGATGATCAAATCCAAGTTGACGTAATCTATACAGACTTCTCAAAAGCGTTTGATAAAATTGACCACAGTCTTCTTTTGTCCAAATTACTAGCTTTGGGAATTCATGGGGATTTATATAGATGGTTAGTCTCCTATCTTAATGGGCGCACTCAGGGAGTAACAATAAATGGCTTCATCTCTGAGATTGTAAATATACCCTCAGGTGTGCCCCAAGGATCTCACCTGGGACCGTTACTGTTTACAATTTTCATCAACGACATTATAAAATGCTTTAATTATGCAAATGTTCTACTTTTCGCTGATGATATGAAAATATTCCTGCCTATTAATTCTATAATTGACTGCTTTAAACTACAAGAAGATCTGTATAGGCTTAATGATTATTGTATCCGCAATCGTCTCAACATGAACACTTCTAAATGTTATGTAATTACCTTCACTAGAAATAAAATTAAGTTTGACCATAATTATCATATAGCTGGCCAACTACTCAAAAAAGTTACACAAATTGGTGATCTAGGTGTTATACTTGACAGTAAACTTACATTTGAGGCTCATATTGATATGATTGTTAAGAAAGCCCTTAGAATGCTAGGATTCTTATTCCGTATTGGAAAAGAATTTAATAATATCATAACACTTAAAATATTGTATTTTTTCTATGTTCGCAGTCATCTTGAATTCGCTTCTCCCATATGGAATCCTCAATATAATATTTACATAAATCGCATTGAAGCCATCCAAAGAAAATTTGTCCATCATTTAAATTTCAAACTAAATTCAAACCTTGACGTAAACAGCTCGATGGACCTTTATGGACTTAAGCCATTAAAAACTAGAAGAGACTCCGCAGATATAATATATCTCCATAAAATTATCAATGGCTTTATTGATTGTTCTCCCCTTCTGTCTGAAATTAATTTTAGAGTCCCGAGCGTTAGAACTAGAGAAAAATCACTTTTTCATCTCCATAAATGTTCTACTAATATAAGACAAAATGCGTTTATATTCAGAGCCTGTAGTATATTTAATAAGAATTTTAATGATATGGACATATTCTCAAGTAATTTAGGAACCTTTAAAAGATATGTATTAACTAACATTAAATAATTTTAAATATTCTACTTGAAGTTATCATGTTATTGCTTTGAATCCTTTCCAGTTACTTACCTTCCAATTTATACTCATGTGTTCAATTTAGTTGTAGGTATACATTTATTATATTGTAATTATTGCTATTGTGTAGTACTTTTATTGATTGCTGCTGTGTTGAAATTTTACAATACATTTTGTTTTGAATTTTAGTTGGTTATTAGTATATCAGTTAAATTTAAATTTTTGAAATTTAGCTGGTTATTAGTATATTAGTATATCAGTTAACTTTAAATTTTAATTTATTTGTTGTTCCTAGATCTGTTTTTATTTTTTATTTATTATTTACAATTTTGTATTTTTTGTAAATTTCTCAGGCCACGGATACAGAACCCTTAGTTTCTTGTTTTAATATTTTTTATTATTATTATAATTTTAAGTGAAAATCTGTTATTGGATTTTATCTTTATTATTTAGTTTATTCTTATATATGTAAATAATCTGTTGATTTTCCCAAATAAATAAAAAAAAATAAAAAAATAAAAAAAAATAATGTATTCAAAACTCAATCAATTGCGGTGCAGTAAAAGCAGACAGTACAATCAACTGAAGACAAAATTTTAATAAAATTTAGTCATAAGTACAATGAATGTAAGAGCTATCTTATTCTCATCTGAATTTTCCAAAATAAGAAAGCTATTAAGTATTTAAGTTCGTCGGGCCCGAAGCCGCGAATGAGTTTATTAAACTAGTGTGAACAGTTACGACCCAGTGATACGAGACTAATCAAATTACACACACTGCTATCTTCATTCTCAAGTTCTGGAGTTCCCGACCTAACCCCGGGCGCTACCCCCAGAACACAGTGGCGTGTCTTCATTGAATACCCCGGGACCCGGCACCCTCAGGCTTGTAAATCATGATGATATCCTTTTCACACTTTTACGGACCTTTATTTGTAAGGATAGGCTAAAGCTAAGCACATCGACTGTATTTGGGAAAAAAAAGTCGTATCCTTGAAAGAGTAACGATTAGGTTAGCAGAACATTCAAGATTCCTAGCTTCGAAATCAGAAATTCGTATTTGTTTCATAACGCTGAGGCTATTATATAACACAATTAAGTTTATTGGAGTCAAATTCAATCATTTATGCCCCACACTGAGTAACGTACATTTTGTTAATAGAGAGATTTTATAAGAAATTTTAAGGATTTTTATTTTCGGTTCTCAACGAATAATACCCCTGGCTATACCGATCTATTTATATCCTGGACATGACTAATTACCACTCATTAAAAACATGTAGAGATATTGCTCTGATTAAAGATTTTTGTCTTTCACTAAACGGTTACATATCTGACAATGCGATTCTGTCTCAAATCTCGAGGACCTCTCCGTAACATCCTTTACTGTAGATCGAGCCGCATCAATCTGTTCATGAACTCACCCGTAGAGAGAGCCACGTACTTCTAAATGTAGTTTAACAAAGCTATGTTTTTCATGTCCAAAAACGCATTTAAAAGGTTTTCGGCACCGCAAAAACACTAACCCCAATCTGTAATATTATAAAAAAATACAAATTGAATTGAATAAATCAATAAAAGTCTAAATTTTACAGGAGAAACGAAATACGTTTCAAGAGTTTTTCATGAGATTTTTTTGTCAGGCCAAGTAAGGGCTGATGGTTTACAATTTAGATTCTTTTCGTAACAATCCGCAAATTCGTATAGTAATCATACCGATCTCCGAAATTGTTAAAGAAAACTTTTAAATGTGAGGGATGAACCCTTTTTCTAGCAATAATTTCTCACTATTTTATTAATTGAGTGGCTTACAATATTTTTATGTCTCGGATGCAAAGCGTGGTAAAGCGTGTTTGTACTATAATTAAAAAAACTACATATTATTTTCAGAGAGTAGTTATATACTTATATCTGGAATATTTTGGAAAATTTGCGAAATATATTTTTTTAATGTAATATTTATTAATTCTGACATAACCCATTTCTGCATAGCTTCTTGTAACGCCACTGTCCCGTGATAAGGTCCAACACCCCACATTATACAGATCGACTAGATTCCAACCGCATAACTTTCAGCATCTTCGGATTGGGTGTGAACGTGCAACGGGCTAAGTCCTGCAGGCGGTTTGCGGTTGCATTCCAAGATATGCGCTCGGTGGACGTGCGGCCGCATTAGCTCATATTAAACGGGCTTGCCCAGACTTGTGCTAATTTACCGAAACCGACCAAGATTCATTGTTTAATATGTGTGAGAAACCAGTTTATTGCACTGTGGTTATTGTGCACACTAGGTGGTTCTGTGAACAGTAGACCTAGCTTCCCAAGAAGGATGTTTCTAATTATCTCTTATTTTAAATCAAAACTGACTGCATACTTAAATACCTTCCCACTTTATTATGAACTGTACATTTTATAAAGCATTCTATTTCAAAAGATGAATTATACTTTTTTCAAACTTTCTTCAGGTAAGTAGATCGATATTAAAAAATTTGAAAAATATGCGACTAAGGACGGGTTGTTTCGGAGGATTTGAACAATTCTTCAAATTTCAAAGTTATTTTTCAAGTTCTGTGAAAGATTTTTTCAAGTTCTGTTATTATTTCAGTTTTGTCAAGCAACTAGCCTATGATGATATAATAACAGAACTTGAATAGGACTTTCACAGAACCCGCAAATGAACGTTGAAATTTGATGAATTGTTCAAATTCTCTGAAACAACCCGTCCTAAGAAAGTCCAAATAAATACGACGACTTAACACTTGAAAAATTTATATTTATGTACCATTGAAACGGCCACAATCTTAAATAGGAAATTTACAGACTGACAAAATGCAAAACGATTGATTAAGAAAGGACTTCGCCATTTCAAATGATTGCACTTGATTAAGGCGATGCACTACGTCGTGTAATATTTTTAATTGAGCCGCTATCAATAACAACCCTTACGTAGATGGCGATAAGGTTTAAATTCCCGCTTAACACCATCCGCCTGTTTTGATTTATGCAAGAAAAAAACATGGCCAAAAAGTGCATTTTATTTTATTTTGTGGATTTTCAGGCATAAATATTAAATTTTTTTCGATCATTTATAAATAAATTAATTTTCCACATTATACAATAAAATCAAAACCGAAAATGGGTTCGTAAGTAGGAGATTTTGAACTTTAAAGCAGTTTTCATAGGCCTTATACATTATTTTTTTCTGGGCTTAGAAAAATACTCGATTATTTCAAAGGCCAAGCTGTATTCTACTCGCAGTATTTAATTAAAGCATCTGAAACATTTCTAGGCGACCAAATTTTCAAACCAAAAACACTTGATTTTTAATTACTACGTATGGCATCGCCTTAATAAACGTCACAACTTTTTTAATATGAGCGTATTTCCACCAGATACGAGATATTAGCGTTCAGCAATAACTTTTTTAAATTTGCGGTTTCCAGAAAATAAATGAGAGAAATGAAAAATAGCTAAAAAGATAAACATTTTCAGTGCAAAAAAACTTTACTTGCGAATAAATTAAAAAAATTACAAAACATCTTATTTTTATTTCTCTATTGGAAAACCCATGTTTATATTTTCATATATGCATTTTCTCACATCTTTCCACAATATCGGGGGTGACTTAGTACCACTACTTCTTCGCTGTTGGGAGTATTTTCAATTTCAAATAAATGAACTATTCTAATAATGGCACAGTTCTGTCTAAAACTAGATTTAAGTTCACCAGCTTCAGTTAGGTATTGCAAACTTCGTTTCAATAAGGAATTCCGGTCTAGTCAATTTATTTATAAGAACTATCTGTGACGTCACCACGTGTGGAACTGGAACGTTTAGCTTCATTTGCGGTGTATTATTTTTTGATGATCAATGTATGCATTATATGAATACCCAATATACATACCTATAGCAATTTGGGAGGCGGGTATGAGTACCTGCGCCCCGGAAACCATTCATAGGATAACATCCGCCATTGTTCACTTCAAAGATATTAGAAGAACGAGATATGCTATGTTGGCCGCCGGACCGTAGGCGGAGTACTACCTAATTAGGGTACTTTGATTACTATCGGGACGTGTACGCACAGAAATCTGTTCTATGTATTAGTGCGGATACTTTAGCGTAAGCGAAGGTGTGCAGTAGTATTGGTGAACAAAACCGGCGACACTCGGCAAAACAATTCTACACAGTATGAACTGCTCATAGCACATCTCGTTCTTCTAATATCTTTGGTTCACTTACTGCAAGTTGTTCGCTATGTTCGGTGAAGCAGGGGTGCCAGATCTTGGTGGCGGATGCATCTGTCCACCAGCTGAGTGGAGGGCCGGATCGGGAGAGGCAGACCCTTTCACCTCTCCAGCTGAACATTCTCTACTTGCTTTACTTAAAAATACCCTCCACATGACATAAACTCTGGGGAAAATCATTTTCCTCAGGACCTCCCGTTTGGAGTAAATGTAAAAAAATTGTGTGTGGTATTTAAAATCGATGTTAATAATAACATTCTATATCAATATGGATGTAGAAATACGACTATTATTAAAACAATGTCGTGAAGTTCTACCATTAATTATACATCATGTCTGATCAAACAGATAAACTTTACGCGAGCATAGATATCCGAGCTAGATTATTTGTATAGAAGTGTGTTCGTGTTCATATATTTGAGGAATATGATGGTAGATTGATAAATCGACAAAGTCGTAACCGCTTTTGTGTCGAGTGGGTGCTCGTATGTATTGTTAATGGGACATGTCATTATACATTTAATATCGACTGCCTTGTGTGTTCAAAGGCAATTAAAATCACAAAACACGAATTCAAAGGAAATTGGATAAAGGGACGACATTCTATGAATGGTAAATTCATGGCAAATTTTTTTTACATAGCAAAAGCTTTGTGTTGACAACCAAGCTATTTCAAAATGTCTTAAAAACGCATATTTTTTCGTGTTTTTTTTTAGTTCTAGGACAAACCACACAAATATGTACGCAGAAATTGCAGATTAACAAAAAAGGGCGAGCCAAAGAACGAATTTTTATTGTTAAAACGCTTTTATTGTTCTTGATACATAGACTGCATTATAATAACATATAATTGAACGTTAGTATCGTTTTTGCAATAGCAATAAGATTATTGCTAGCCAAACTAAATGTAATGCTTTTTAGTATTTTTTATTTCAGTTGAAACCGCACAAGAGTTCCAATTGCTCCCATCCATCTGTAGCCAGTGAGATTACAGCGTGTTCATGTGTGGTATGTTGTGAGACTGAAAGTTTTTGTGAGGGGTAGGGGTTGGGGAAGAGGAGGCGGGGAAGTATCTGGCAATTAGGATCTGGCTATCAAACGCGATCAAAGCCATTTCAAGCAATGTTCCGATTCTGAAAGGATCTCTGCGAGTATTTTCCACTCGGAAACGTGTCGCAAATATACTATTTATTATTTTTAAATTAGTTAATTGTGAAACAATACAAATTAATCATATTAAATTTGCTTTCGATTTAAACCAGCAAACTCCAGCTTTTTAGTCGAGAGCCTTACCCCTCGACCACGGTTGCCGTCAGAAACGTTACGTTGGAAAAAGCAACTTTCAATTTCTTGTGTTCTGGTTTAGCCAAGATGTCAAGGAATTGAACGCCAATGAAACCATTTGGGAACTAAAGTTGCTAAAAAGATGATGTTTCAAATTCGACTCTTCAAGATCTCTCAATCAATCCATTTTTTCGCTATTCTCCTGACAACCATCAGATTTTCGCTCTCTAAACAAATTGAGTAATTCCTGTCAGTGTGTTGACACGGTGAGGCAGTTTCAACCATTTTCACCCAATATTTTGCCAGCTATAGAATAAAGAATAATACAAGAAGTTATGCTACGTGTGCGTGTTTCGTGATCCAACGTATAACTAATCGGACCCTATTACAAAAACATAACTGTGTTTTATCATCGTTGTGCGATTCAAATTGGATGGTAATATGAGCAGACAAGTGTGAGACAGATGAAGCACCTGCTAAGTGAACCAAAAGATATTAAGTCAATGGCGACATTGGTAACCATTTAAATAAGCATGGAAGGCATTTCCAGTGTGTATTACCTGTTTAATATTGCCAGCATTATCAAATTACAAGGATTTGTCTAGCTCTGGAGGTCTAGCACTTAGCACGAGTGATCGATAAAGCCCTTTATCAATAAGATTTTGACAAAATCCGTTATCTGTGATCAGTTAGCGATATATGCGAGCACGGTCAGCGATTGATAAGAAATATTCCGACCAACGATTTACACATCAGAAAAGCTTCGGTATACTGTCAATATACATATATTTTTTCAAATAATGTGGTTCGTTCTGCAACATGACTAGCTTTATAACGAACGGAGTTGATTTAATAAAGCTCTTTAATTTTAAAGAATTCGTTTAGAACTCCAGTTGTATAATATTGTGAATAAAGACCTCATTAACTAATTAACTTTGCTACACGTTACCAAAACCAGTCAAGGTATCAACAGCACAACCGTGCTCTGGAAAAAATCGTCGGTAGTTACGCCTACGGATCCGATTTATAAAGTTATCGGTGTATAAGTTTGGTCTTTTGTATTTTCTTATTCCCCTATCCATTCCGGTGCATTTGGTTAAAATATACTGGACTCCGGAACCTGTTATATTTTAACTCAGTGTCGTGGAAAGCTGTGCACCGAACATTAGGGACAATTTATTTTCCAGGAGAGAATCTTAAATGATGCTGTTTTGCCTGGAAACCGCCGTTTCACCGTTGTGTCCGTCGTATCATATTTTCAGAATTAAAATGCATGAGAAATAACTTTCTCTGTGCAACAGTGCGTCGTTCAGCGAAATAAATTTAGCTTACATTAAACATAAACGGTCCCAACTGCTCCCAACCGTCTGGAGCCAGTCAGATTATGGCATCACCAATTGGAGTTTGTTGTGAGGTTGCAGTAGCGGGGAGGGTAAGGAGATTGGGATGAATAATGTGAGGAAATATCTGGCTATTCATGTCTAATCACCAAACACAACTAAAGCCATTTTAAGCAATGTTGTGATTCTGAAAGGTGGTCTTTAGCTAGGGCAATTCTGAAAGTATTTAATATAATGTGGGACTACTTTATTTCCTCCCACATGTGGTAATACTAACGCGAATTAATCCGCCGCTAGACGCAAGCGAGCACGAGAAGAGAAATCTCCATTCCTGTTTCAACCTTCGATCCTACCGCCACTCTCTCTACTCTTTCTGCCACCGTCTCGGCGTTCTGTAAAATTGTAATATTGTAGGTGGCTACTGCACAATTAATTGAATTTATTCGTGAGGACGAATATTTTAGAATAAAGTTGTGTTTTTTTTTTGTAAAATTATTAAACTCGTAACAGGCTAGTCCTAGTGAGGTTAATAGTAAAAATGTAAATAACAATACCACATAAAAAGAAACAATAAATAAAAATATTATGTGAATCGATTGGGAAATATGAAATTTTTTTTTTACTTGTGCACACTGCTTTGAACCCTCGCTCTCTGAATTCGTAGGCAATGATAGTAACCACAAAACCGTGGAGACCGTTCATATTATGAACGCATTATTCGTAAATTCAGGAAGTACTTGTTACGCGGATGACAGTACAGTTCATGATAGCTTTTTGTTTGACAAGCCCCCAAAGGGCACACAAACTCCAACGGCTCGGAGGGCTTTGAAGCAGAGAATGGACGGTTATCTCGAGAGTATTTGATCCTGGGGTAAAAATAATCTCGTCGAATTTAATGTTTCAAAGACCCAATCCTGTCTGATTACGTCTAAAAGGGATCTAAATGATAATCTAGTCTCCTTCAACGGAAGCAATCTTCCGAACAGGCCTTCCATTGATATGCTTGGTGTAACTATAAGTGACCAGCTCAGGTATGGGGGCTCCATCGAAGCCAGAGTAAAGCTGGCCCAAAGATATTAGAAGAACGAGATGTGCTATGCGCAGTTCGTACTGAGTGGAATTGTTTTGCCGAGTGTCGCCGGTTTTGTTCACCAATACTACTGCACACCTTCGCTTGCGCTAAGGTATCCGCACTAATACATAGAACAGATTTCTGTGCGTACACGTCCCGATACCGTTCAAAGTACCCTAATTAGGTAGTACTCCGGCTACGGTCCGGCGGCCAACATAGCATATCTCGTTCTTCTAATATCTTTGAGCTGGCCTCTCAGAAGCTGGGCGTACTGTACAGGGCCTGCAGATACTTTAATAGTACACAACTGCTGACCCTGCTCGCAAGTGCGTCCTTAAAATGTTAAATATTTAGATTTTGATACAACGTTTTTGCAAACTTTATCACCTCAGATCCTGGTAAGGCGATGTTAGAACCTTATACAACCTAAAAACCAAAAAAAAAAACAAAACAAAACACCTCGTAAAAACGATCTACTCTCAAACATAAAAAAAATACTAAATCCAACTGAGGTGACCAAATTTTCTTGATTACATTTTCGTGAGATATTAATAAATAAATTAACTTTTAAATATTTTATTAAGAATAAAATATTTAAAAGTTAATTTGCTCAACCCGCACATAAATGTAATTAAATTTCGTGTTTTTTGTTCTTCAACAAACCAACCTTTATAACGGTTACGTTTTCACCACGGACCGCGAAGGTTGTTCGTTTTACATTGAAAATTCCTAGAGATGAAACAAGTTTTCATTCTAGCGAGCAGAATTCTATTAGCAACATTACCCCGTCGTCGGGCATCCGTATATGAAAATTTGCTCACGCGCGAGAAGTTCACTGCTACTTGAAATTTCACATTTATCGTCGGAATGTATTCGCTACGTGAGCTTTAAATTAGTTTTTCCTCCCAACTGTACAACCCTTACGCTCCTACGCTCCAAACAGTTCATTCTTCCACTACACACTACATTTTACACTATACTCAACACATTGCCACTTCGAGACACCAAAACTTCAGCAATGAACGAGCACTTGCAGTCAAACAGAAAGTAATAATTTGCAATTCGTAAAAGAGTCGATGTAAATAATGGTTTTGGTTGAAATCATGTAAAATTCGTGATCAAAATCAAGTTTATTTTTTCGTAATAATATACAAAAATATTTTATAAATATTTCTTATTATTTATCGGCGATTGGTTATTAAAATGACTTTTTTTACAGAGTTTCTCGCTCTGTTTGATGCCTGATTGGCATTTAAAATGGACTGCATGTCTTGGAAAAGAAAAGATAAAAACAATCGTGTTATTATAACAAGGAATACAAGAAGAAAGCAAAGGAAGCCTGGTGATGAGGTTGGTTTCTTTTGAGTGCTGCTGGTTTCTTGAAGATTCTGTTGTCACTTATAGTTTATAGGTGTACAACTTATACAATCACCATTAGTATTATATTTTGACAACACCAACTTTTTTTAAATTCACAACACGACAATATTAAACTTGGGAATAAAATTTGCACTATTTAATGGACTTTTCATGAAAACGACGAAAATACGAATCATAAAACAAATGACTTAATATGTGTGTTAAAACAAATGAATAACACTCGAGTTGATCTTCTTTCTTCAGTTCAAATTATTCAATATTAAAAACGTTCATAACGCTAAATTTCAGTGATTATCTTGGCCGCCTGCACATATATGTTAGTGACAAAAACTGTTAGTTCCAATCACAGTCCTTCCCAAACACGAAATCACGAGCACCATCCTACAAATAACCCAACAATCACCCCACACTAACATCAAGATACTTAACAGTCAAGACACCCATAACCATAATACTCAGAATAACAATAAAGTCTGCATTCCTCTAACATACACTACAAAATATGGGGAAAATCTCTATAACTATATTCAAAATTCAAAATAAATATTTATTACACAAAAAGAGTACAAAGGGTATAGCTTATAGGTTACATCCTATTTCTTCCAGCTAACCCAACAAATACACATTATAACCAATATAATTATAATATATAATTCCAGCTAACCCAACAAATATACATTATATTACATTACCCAACAATTACGTGTTAACAAATGCATGTAAATAAAAAATAAAAACAGAGGTATTTAATTTATGTAAGGAATTCATTTAAGGTGTAGTAACATTTGTTTAAAAGAAATGTTTTTAGTGTTGATTTAAATTTAAGTATGTCGGTTATTTGTTTGATGCTACGTGGAAGGTTGTTATATACTTTAATGGCCATGTAGTGTGGTCCTTTTTGAAAAATAGTTTTGTTTGCTTTTGGGATTAATAAGTTTTCTGTGAACCTTGTAGCGTGGTTTATGTGTTGAGTTTTTTTGTGGGAACTTTTCTGGAGATGATCGTACTAACAGGCATAACTCCATTATATAATGGTCCGTCACTGTCAGAAGTTTAAGATTTTTAATAATTGGTCTACATGAATCCCGGTGATCAGAGTTTGTAATTTTTCGTAGGCACCTCTTTTGGATGATAAAAACATCTTTGGCGTTTACTGAGTTTCCCCAAAAAACTATTCCGTATTTTATCATTGAGTATACGTATCCATAGTATGCGGTGATTACTGACTCGATGTTTTTATAGGGATATTTTTAAGGGTCCCTAGAACAAAAGAAAAGCTACTGATTTTTGCAACAACTTTAGATACATGTTCTTTCCATTTTATATTTGAATCTAGTTGTATTCCCAGCAGTGAACTATTGCCTACACACTCTATATATAAAAAAAACAGCCAGCATATAAAAAATTCAAAGTAATGCCTTGAAATATTATTTTTTAAATACATACAAAATCGAAAATACTTAATGACTTTTTGTGTTGTGTTTTGTCTTGTTTCTTTTTCACGTTCTATTTGCTGTATTTATAATCTAGCATAATCTATACCTATTATTGTAGTAGGTACCTATTTGTAAATTCCCACCTTGGCTTTGTTCTTATGTTATATCCCTGTCAATAATATATATTTTTTAAATCAATCTTCGACTACCAAAATAAGGACGTGTGTCTAGTGTGGTAGTCGAAAACCATGTAAAAAACTGTATACAAATATATTTTACGAAACAGACTTGCTATTATGCACACTGAGGGACACTGAACATGATTACTGCCGAGGTTTTCTTAATAAAGTGTCGATGTCGAAATATCAATGATTTAAAAGTAATCCACACTGTCAGACAGGGAGAGGTAAATGGGTAACAGGTTGGGTGAAGGAGTGCAGTAACATATGTTAGAGGAAAAACATATAGTTGTGTCAACAATGTTATTACAAAAAATAATATTTTATGATAAGGAATACATCTAATTTTTAAATGTTGCCAGGTATTGAAACAATAAAACTGTTTTCCAACCATCAAAATTTTCGCGGAGGAGATGAATAAGTTTAAATGGTTTTCGTGAAATATTTCGCCAATTCCAAGTTCTGTTGTTGGTTTTTGGTCGCTGGTTGGGCATTGCTTCCGTGAAACCTTTTGACTCTTCCATTTTCCTTCTTCCGGCCCACGTTCCCCTACACATACATTGCCATTCTTAAATATTTCAAAGCGCATCTTGTTCGCACAAAGAAAATTGCACCGTTTTGTTCAAGCGCTTTTACGTAACTAGAAAGTCTGAAGTTTTTGTGTAAAGTATTTCAACCACTTTGCAATTCAAGTTGTTAAGTTTAACCCATCAACCCACCTGATAAAGTGGGTGCTTAATTTTTAGAGAATTGTACACCTGCATCTGAACCTAGCCCAATGTAACGGCCTCCGTGATCGAGGTGTAATGCGCTCGCCTAGGACGGTGGAGGTCGCGGTTCAAATCCCGACGCGCGCAAGTAAATTTTATTAAATTAATACGTGTTACTTCACAATTTATTCATTTAAAATAATATGTAGTATACTTGCAGCACGTTCCAGAGTGGAAGATACTCTCAGTATCGCTCTGGTGTAAGACCACCATTCAGAATTGAAATGTAGCTTGAAATGATCTTGGCCGTGTTTGGTGACCAGATCTGAATAACCTGGTGCTTCCCCACCTTTCTCTTATCCATCTCTTTCCCCTCATTGCCTTCAACGTCACAACATACCCAAATGGGGATGCCGTAGTCTCACTGGCTCCAGACGGTTGGGAGCAGTTTGGACTCTTGTGCGGTTTAACTTTAAAAAAAATCTATTAAACCTAGTTTTTTTCCAACACTTTATAACTTTATATCACTTTTCAAGAGTGTTAAAGTGTGTTGAATTGCCACATTCCTAAGGTGCTATTGATGTACATATTTAAAAGAAGCGAGAAGCGAAAAAATATGTTCTACCTTTTTACCTCCAATTGACCTCCAATGCTCCTACTAAAACTACCGAATCCGGTTTACGCGCGCCGCTTTTCGCGTTCTAATAGTGGAACACGTTTCGACGAGATATTAGCACGCAATAGTGCCTCTAATTGAATAACTCGTTCTGTGGTTGACAGCTCGACTGTAGAAAGCATCTGTGTTTCCCCCCTCCTACAACATTAAACCCAGGTTCACTTCTTCTTTCCTTGAACCGACTCTCTAAACAGCATGATCAAAGATGTAATTGGCAAATAAATTAATTAATTACAGGAAAATAATTTTATACAGGACACGTTGGAATGAATTCGTGCACTTCGAAAATCAAAAAAATCAAAATCAAACTTTTTAGGAACAAACGTCCGCAGTCCCCTCCAACCCCCAAAATGTACAAATATACTGGATTCGTAGCGATACAAATCAATTCCGTTTATATTTAGACTCTTGATTCAATTCCATTGTAATTTCATGTTTTTTTTTTGTTTCTTTATCTATCTAATGAAAACACAATTTTCATCAAATTATACTATGTTTTTATCCATTAATAAATCACTAGTACGTTAGCAAGATTATCTTTGAAATTTATGATTTAGCTATAAATAACAGTAATTATTCGTCAAAAAGCGTATAAATAACTCGACTACCAAACAAATTACAAAACAGCCTATATTAGTTAGTAGGTACTCGTATTTGTCGAAACAAATAACAAAGCTCTCTAGTGTCCGTGGTTTTATATCCCGAATTATTTTTCGTCTCCGGAGGCTTCAGGGGTGTATTTTTCATCCCCCGTCGCGGTGACCATTGCGGCTCGGGCCATTAGTCATTTCAGGCCCGGAAGTGTTCTGTCCATCCCTCGCAACCCCCTACCCTTTGAGGTCGGTGGACCCTTAGACCCCAAGGGAAGCAGATTTGATATGTTCGAATTCAAAAGGTCTCACATTATCTTTATATGTTGTCTGCAACGGTGTTGAAGAACGTTTTATAAAATTATGTTTGTATTTTTATGATTCAAACTTAATTTAAAAAAAAAAACAAATTTCTTATTCTTTAATGAAGTATGTAGCATTTGTATGTCATTTATAAACACAGTTAATTTACAAACAAGTTCGGCTGTATACTTATTACTATACGTGACATCAGTTTCACCATGCAAAGCCACTTAAATACTGTATTCTTTCTATATAAGTAGTACGAGTATATATACACTATGTAAATATTAATAAAAATTAAATGGTAATTTTTTTTCTCATCATAAGTGCCATTGTGGAAATAATGTAAATATATCGTCTTTAAGTGGCTCCGCATAATGCCTTCAGAAGGCGACACATCTGTCGTGCATAAAATAATTACACAGCAAAAATTTTTTTATAAATTGACTAATAATATTATTAAATATATAAAATTAAAACTTCTGGAAATTAAATTAGATAACGATAAACAAAACGGAAATGAAAAAATTAATAACATCGTTTAATTTTTTTGTGTTTTAAGATATATCTGAGACAACCATAACCGTGCACACATGTCTCAAAAATTTCTGTTCTGAACGATGAGCTCTCGCGTTAAGAAATTGAAACACTCTTTCTGTTGGGAATGTCTACGATGAAGTAATTTTTAGGGCAATGTAATTTCCTTTCGTCATTTATGGAGCTCTGAGATCAAATATAAATTTCGATTTCAAATAAAATTATCAAAAAATAGTCAACGTATTGTTTGTTGTATTTATTTTAGTTCAGTTAGACAAAAAAAAAACACTTTGAAAGAAACCTTAAAACGTCAGTCATAGTTAAAAAAATTGTTTTCCCACAATTTTATTAAATGTAAAATGTCTACATAAATAATAACAAAGCAATTGTAGACGCATTATATCTCTACTAGCTATAAAGGCTTTTTGCATTGATTGGAAATCGATATACGCTGGCAGCACTGAACAATGTGTATTTCGCGTGAATAATGATAAACGTCAAATTTCAATACGTAATTGTGGATAATTTTTACTGTAATGTAATTAATCCAATGGATTGTGAACTTTCTAAAACATATTTTCTTCGATATTATCCAAAAATTATATGAGCATCGTGTCTTAATTTTCAAATCGTGTCTTAATTTTCAAATCGTGTTTATTTTCAAGTTAGCGGAATTTAACCGAAACAGACAATTTAAATTTGACCAATCAGAGGGCCTACACCGTCCAGACGCTGGAGTATTAATACTATCAGATAATGTTTTAAAAAATCAATGAGAAATATAAAATAGCCTTTAAATATAATGTCAACTCTTTTTCCAAACCATTTTGTTCAAATAAAACAATGCTTATCTTTGTACTATAACCCATTCCATATTTTATGTGTTTTTTACTCTCATAAAGAAAACATTTCAGTCACCGTCACAAATACGGAACGTAAGCTTTTTGAATTCCACCTTGATTCAGCTTCGTCCCCCGCGATGCGATAGGGCTAGGAGGGTTAATGGAGCGACCCCGGAATTTCCCTAAAGAGAAACTACCCCTATACACAAAAGAAACCCTGACAGGACAATTCGCCCTGCCAGACCGCTGTCGATCAGCCGGAATAATTGAACGACATGAACAAGAATCGAGAATTAAAATACTCCGATCGAGCAGAAGAAAATGGCAGAAATTTTGGATATTTTAAAATTATACATTTTTTCTATTTTCATTAAATTAACGACACAGATGCCATTTGCATACATGATAGTTATTGACAGTCATAATAAAATATAGAAAGAAAAATAAAAATTTAAGATTATTATTAATTAATTTATTGGACAATTTGTACAGCCCGGCTTTTGTGAGATATCACCTTAGGGGCGCTTTACAGTTGATGCAGGTATTACAAAAAATATAAATATTACAAAAGGAAGTGAACTTAAGTTAAGTAAAATGAAGAACAGGAACAGGTGACACGAATCCTGGGTGGTGAAGAAACTGGACCAGCTGCTGCAGCGAGATAGTCCACCGCGTCCACCAACAGTGCCAGCACGAGGTTCATCATCCGTCCAGGTATGTGTCTGCTGCTATTAAAGCGCTGACACAATGTCTTCATATAGATACCGGACCTTGGCAGTACCGCTGTGACGTTTGACGAAGATAGAAGATGGAGACTCTGCAGCAAGAATCCTAGGTGGTGAAGAAACTATAAGTAAAGAAAAAAAAATTAAGAAGAAACAAATCATAAAACGTATTATGCAGTGACCTCTTTAAAATATGATTTGATAAAATGTACAATTGGTAAGTACAGCTTTATACTTCAATAAAAGTATATTTAAAATATCAGCTAACATAGCATAAGAGTTTCCCATTGGAGTGTAATCTATTTATAACAGAATTGTAGCCTGAAACTGTGGTATAAATATCACAATAATACACTCGAATAAAAAAGTGAATCAACATTAATATATCAGGGCTATCCAAATTTACCTATCAACAACTTCTGAGAGCTTTTCAAAACAATTTTGAAATTAATATTAACTATTCTGACTATTTTAGTGTTTCGATGTATGCAAGAACTAAGTTACGAGTAGGTAGCTACCTACAATTGATTAACTGTCGTTTTAAATTCGCTAGGTGTTTTAATGAAGAAAGTTTTTAATAAATTCAAAATTTCATTTAAAAAATATATATTTAATACATACTAATGTCGCATCCTGGCTTTACTGTGAAAAAGATTAAGAAAATAGTAGATTTCAACACCATTTTTCTTGTCAATTGTAAAATATTAATTTAGTGAAATATTTATATTAAATCGAGCTACTATTGAATTAACTAAGCTAATAACGTAACGTTCGTAACATGAGACTTCCTGAGTTGTTTTTTGTTCATTAATCTAAAACCAGCTATTTTATTATTTCCCCAGCCCAAAGACTACATATACTTGGTATAAATGCAGACCCGTTGATATTTTCATTTGTTGTATAAAAAAATTTAAATTAGAAATTTCTAAGATTTTATTTCGCTAACATTATTATACTATGTATTAATTCATTTTTTAAATGAGTATTTAACTTTTTCTTTTACGATGATTTTTTTTATTTACTCCAGGCAGGTAATAATATCTTTTTTATATTTGTTGTATTATGTATAACGTTTATTCATTTTGTTCCTAACTTACTTTAATATTCTTTTGATGCTATAGGTACATGCACATCATGATCCTATAAAACTATTATTAATATGGTAATTTGAATGCTCTATGAAATGTAATTAATTTATACTTGTTTCACTTCTTTGTTATACTTTTGACTTCACGAACGGATTTTTTTATATAATTTTTAGCTTTAATGTGACTTTTATGGTGTTAGGCTATTTATGCAGTACTACCAGATTAACTATTTTGCTACTGGTTGGGTGACGTCGCGTCGTGAAGTTCATCAAGGTGGAGTTGAAAAAAGGGATTAATTAATATCAGCCTTACACAAACAATATATAAATTAACTGTAATTTGTAACAACTTACATTATTACACACTCGGAAAAATAAAAATGTTGCAGGTATGGTTTTTAATGTTCTAAATGCAGACCAAAACAATGCTAAAAATATTCTCATAAGGTATAATATCCTTGTCAAAACATCCAACCCCAAGAGGGTTGTACCGCGTATTTGAGACATAAAAGCAAACCGCAAAGATATACTTAAATATATTATGTTGTTATATTATTTTATATATTATTAAATAATTGTGGGAAAATTCAGATAGTATTGAAACATGCAAAAGAAGACGATAATATAAATCTTAAGGTAATTATTTTATTTGTTTTCGTTGCGACTGGTAAATAATGCACATAGCCTTTTCATGAAAATAAAATAAACCAAGGGATTTGTATATACTAAACGGCCTCCGTGATAGAGAGGTAAGGCTCTCGATTAGAAAGCCGGAGGTCGCCGGTTCGAATCTCGGCGTAGGTAAGAAAATTCTATTTGAATGATTTGTGTTATTTCAATATTTATTTATTTAACATAATATATGGAATATTTGCGTCACGTTCCAGAGTGGAAGATACTCTCAGTATCGCCCTGGTGTAAGTCCACCGAACGTTGCTTGAAATTGCTTTGGTTGTCTTTGATGACCAGATGTGACTAGCCATGTAATTCCCCATCTCCTTCCCCTCCCCATTACCTTCAGCCTCACAACATACCCTAATTAGAGATGTCATAATCTCACTGGTTCCAGATGGTTGTGAACAGTTGGGCTCTTGAGCGGCTTCAGATTTAAAAAAATGTTTCAAACTCATTTTAAATTTATCATATCAGTTGTCATTTTTAATATAAATATTTCCAGAAATTTGATTAAAATAACAGTCAATATTTATGATAACATATTTTGGATTCATCGATTTTTATGACTATTCCTAATAGTCTACTAACATTATTTCTAAGACACGCGTCAAAACAATTCTAGCAATCATTATTTATTAGACAGGTGGCAGGCCCTTCTATAAATTTGCTAACTAATATTGGTCTATCCAATATTAAGTCTACGTTATAATATTGTCGAACGCCAAATCGAATTCAAACATTCCAACCGCACTCTGTGAGTCAGCACTTTGTACGTCTATCGCTCCCGTTAAACAGTTACCGTTTCAATTTTCAACTGGCTATGAACGGTGGTCGACCATTTTCAAAAGCTGCACTGTCATAAACCTCTGGTCCGGTCATTATATATTCCAACCCTCGCATAAAGGTTCCGCTGTTTTCTTTTCAAGCCCGAGTTTTCATAAACCACTGAGATGTGAGATATTGTTTAGAGGATCGGACGGAACAATAGGGTTGGAGGGGAGGCTGTGGGTCGTGCAGTTGGGGGTGGTCGTGCTCTTACGAATACGAAGGCTTTGAGAATGGATATAGGATGTAGTTAAGGGTTGTAGATTGTCGGAAATCTTAGCTTTGAGTCAGTGGATTATGTTTTGTTTTGTTTCGTAATAATGCCTGCTTATCAAGATCACATCTTTAATCTATGTAGTTGTTTGAGTATTTAGTATTATTTTGGAATAGTTTTGAAAAATTTGCTTATTATAATGTAGGGTTACTGTGGAGTAATTATTTCTTATTTGTAAGATCAATTAAAGCATTTTCAATCAAAATCACAACACAACAAGATAAATATGTAATTATAAAATAAATTCATTAAATTATCGGAAGTACAACGAAAACTGGATTTAGTGAAATCTAGCTTCTCCGACTTGTTTTTGAGTTCAACTCGGCTGTAGAACGATTTACTGCCGTCTGCATTTACTTTCTTCCACAACATTTACTGTTTTCTTTCCTCAAAAAGACCCTCCCCACAACATCCTCAAAGATGACATAGGCTACGAGGAAAATTATTTTCATTGAGACCTATGTCATGTAAATATAAATAAACGTTCATGTGACTTCAATTATTTTTAGATATCCTCACAACCAAACACACGCCTCAGAGATCTTATTTATTTTGAATTTTCTACTTTCATCCTTCTTTCCATTATCAGGACTTACCACCTTACAGTAAGGCGACAAAAGACTCAAATAATTCAGATGAATTCGTAACGATAGTTAATATATTTTATGCGGATATAAATTATTTATATTTAAAATTAATAAATACCTTATCATTAAAATCTTTTGTGTAAAACGATTTGAAAATGTGAATTATTTATATAAAATAATTAATATTAACGATACGAGCCTTTGAAATCAACCGAAATACTATCAAAATAATAAAAATTAACTTCCCGCAAATATCCGCAGATGAAATTTCACAAAAACTTACTGCAATATTTATTAAATAATTCTTAGATATTTGATTTCCGGGAAGATCCAGGTGGACAAACTCTATATATAAGCTAAAAAATATATATACACTTTATTTTCGACACCGTAAAAAATCCATAAAGCATTATCTATAAAAATTTAAAGAATATGTTGTAAAAAATAAATAAAAATATCTTTAATAAAAATCAAAAGATTGTGTACGTATAAAATACATAGTATTAACGATACGAGCCTTTGAAATAAATAAAAAAAAAACATAATTTAAATTACTTCAAATAGAGTATCGTATAGAAATTGTATAGATGATATAATATAGATGACTAATGATATAGTATAGAAATATTTTATAGATGACTCTATCCACGCAGGTTGTATAAAAACTGACTTTAAAATCACATCAAGATAAATATTTTCGAAGAAAAAGTATTTTCAATCATAAAAAGTGTTAATTTAACGGTTTCATGATAACTCAACACAGTGACAATTCAACACACCTTTAAAAAGTGACATAAAGTCATAAGAAACGATGAAAAATAAATTTAAACCTTACCTAACCTAACCTACTTAACCAGTTGATAAAGTTTTTGTTTCATAACTTTCAATGACTTTATATAACTTTTTAAAGATGTGATGATTTATTCGGTCACCAATTCAACAAATCGTCAACATTCACGAAGTCCCAACGGTTTTATGGGATGTAGACACTGCATAGTTAAGATTCCGACTTTATTTTAGGGAATAATCCCTTCTTAAGGTTGGTGTATCGGAATTTCATTGTGAAATTAAATAAAAAAATAAATATAAAAGTACGTCGGAATTATCATTACGTTTTCACGAGATCGTGTAATGTCTCCAGACCCCCTTACACCAGAAAAAAGAAAATAACTAAGTTCTCCCGGAAGGGTGATTTATTATTTATTCGACTACCGCATACCTGATGAAATATGTATTTATATTATGTAGGCCTCAAGAGGATTTTCCCTTTTCTACTAGAAAGCGTAAATCCTAAATATATCGCTGACGTACACACGTATGAGCGGAACAGGTGACAAATGGACCGGTAGAAGGCGCCGCGCCGTAAGAAGCTTGTATTTAGAATTGATGGAATACCTTAGCGTTTTGGCTGCTTTCTTAAATTTTCATTTGCAAACAAGAAACTCCTGAATCTACACAATATTTGAAGTTTTTCAGCATTCGATTTTGTGGAATAATTTTTTTTTTCTTTGAGCTTTCGTTTTCGAGTAAATTTAGTCCAAAATTGAAATTTTTTATGTCAAATTTGAAAAATATTATTGTAAAATCAGTTGTTTAATATCTTGTAAAATGCGTCGAAGCGCAGTCCCAGTTCCAAAGCCCTTCAGTTGCCGAAAAGAAATGAGTAATAATAAAAATAAATAATAATAATTGAATGACTTGTATAGCGACGTTTTTGTGCAAAATCACCTCAAGGGCGCTTTACAAACTTATCATACATTTCTACAGTGATCTATGTTATAACTTAACTTTTTATGGAGATAATATACAGTACAATACTTACCTGGTAGGTCACTTGAGATTAACACTTAATTAACATTATCTAATTGTTTATTAGCGAAATTTAGATAAAGGATGTAGGACATAATTGGAAAATTGAATATAACTGGACTTTCTCTTAGGAATGGTATATTTAATTTAAGGGTACGACAACTTAAAAAGGTAAGTTTTTAAAAAGGTAAGTAAAGTTGGTTAAAAAAATAAATCAGTTTACCGCTTGTATTTTTTTTTTATAATCTCATTTAAGTTTAAAATGATTGAATTAAAGTTTGAAAACTTTAAGAGGCACTTTGAAAACTTTAAGAGGCATTTTGAAAACTTTAAGAGTCATTTTGAAAACTTTAAGAGTCATTTTGAAAACTTTAAGAGGCATTTTGAAAAGCTTGCCAACAATAACCAATGTAAAGCGACCTTGAGGTATTATTGTGATAAAGTTTTGGCTTACCATGCCGCGTTACGCTTTCTACTTATTTAGCCATCGTTTTGATCAGCGTCACATCGTCCGTCATGTGTAAATAATATTTTTTGTTACAAGATTATTGCTTACGTAGTGGCGTATTGAAATATTTATTTTACTTAAAATAACATAGAAAAATGTACAGTTTTTATATACTAATATAAAAAATCACATAATGTTTTGCAATAAAATTAAATAGTAAGCACAGTAGGAATTTAAAATTAAATATTACAAATAACATAAAATTTACTTTCACTTCACATAACATGTCATAATTTATTTTTGTGAATTTTAACATATCCTTCTTTCATACTTGTCGGTATTTCCTGGAAGATCTTCACCACTCTAAGGCTCTGTACAGTTTACACTGTCCAGTAATGAGTTCTATGATTTTTACTTCTTTCGAATTTTAATTTATGGTATATCGGCATGGGGTGGTGCCGCAGACACATACATCAAGCTACTTAATACAGCTCATAAAGCACTTATTAGAACTATGTTCAAAAAACCATATCTTTATCCCACTGAAAATCTTTTAATTAAAAATAAAATACTTGATATCAGGAAGCTATTCATAAAAAAAATTATCCATACAAATTGGATAAAATCGTCACCTTCACACATATCTCACTCCCAGAACACTAGAGCTAAATCTAACAATCATTTACAAGTGCCAAAAATTAAATCCACTCTTGCTAAAAAACATGAATCTTACCTCGCACCTTCCATATTCAATATTTTCTTAAGAGAAACACAACATACAACTCAAATCAACAGAAAATGTACATATAAATACTTTAATACGTGGCTAAATTGCATTTACAAGTTACTTGCAAACCTTCCATGCTAATTTTTATATGACATATTAAAAAAAAAAAAAATAAGAACTTTCACAACAAAAAAGTTCAATTATTTGATTATTTGATTCACACTAAAAAAAAAATGTTCAATTACTGTTACATATGTATGTAATAATTTATATTTAGATTATTTTATCTAGGTAATCTAATATTTTTTAATTACGTTTCTTTTTCCTGTATTTTCTATTTTTATTCACTTTTATTATTATTGATATATGTAATGGTAGATACTGCTACCCGGCTCAGAACAGATATTGTCTAGTGAGTCGGGTAGCGCACATAATATGTAAACAAATATTGATGTCAATAAACGCCCGGGTTACCGGCAAATTAAAAAAAAAAAAAAAAAAAAAGTTTGAACCTTTTCCGGTGTGCACAAATATTATTTTAAAACATGCGCTGTTTAAAATGATTTGCCATGATTATATAAAAAAAAACTCTATTTGTATTGAATTGATATACCTACATCCAAACCGCCGGTAGTAATATTGAATATTTTTCATCATCATTAATTTGATTCTTGAAGTAGACTTCCACTGCTGTCAGATCGAATAAAGCGCCCAGCCGTCCAATGCCAAAGGTCCCCCTGATGTCTCCCATTAATGTGAAATAATAATCATTTTCCTATTAATTATGGCGGCGTGATAGGCCTCGTGGGCATTCATTTACGTCCGAATATTATTAATACAGACAGCCAAGGAATCTTTGACCTACTTTAAATTCAAGCCGCATTAAAATTTGACGTTGAATTGATATCACTAGTGGCTTAGCGATTGTATGTCTCGGAAGGCACTGCGGAGTTGGTGCTCTCATTTAAATGTGTGAATTTCAAAATATATTAACTATCCATTCTATGATAGTCACATTAATCTTATCGAATCCGAGCAGCATCGCTTCTTAAGGGGAATTGCTTGGAGGTTAGGACAAGAGTCGATTACACATGATGAACATGAAGTAAAATTAAACCTTTCTTTAGAAAAACGGAGGATTTAAAAATCTTTGATCTCATCTGCATTTTCCAAATTATTAACTGTTTGATTGACTCACCTACATTGTTCCGACTCATCCCTTTCAATATCCCTCTCTGCAGACTCAGAAAAAATTAATTGCTTTTCCTCAATCAACACTCCACAAATTATGGATACCAGATATAATATGTCCAGAACGGCCAGACATGAGCCCTACAATTATCATAGATGTAATGTTTTAAATGATTCTATATTTTATTTCTTCTTTAACGTATTAACTTCGTGTAATATGTAATGTATTGTAATTGGACATGGCCCTGTGAAAAAATTAATTAATAATTGTTTAATGCTCGGTGCAGTGACCTAGAAAAGGCTACCGCGTCTTTTTTTTTTCTCCACTCTTAGTCAATTTAATATAGATTTAAAAAAGATCCCGAAATGATAACACCTCTGTGAATCAAGGTTAGGTTAGGTTAATTTTTAAGAATGCTTGTAGTCGAGGGTAGCAAGCCGAAGGACGCAGGTTCAAATCCCGGCTTGAACAAGTACACTTTGTTTGATTAATTTGTATTATTTCACAGTTAATTAATTTTAAATAATATATTTGAATCATTTATTCATTTAAGTAATATAATAAAGGGCGATATTGAGAATAACTTTCACTCAGGAACGTGCCGCAAGTATACAATATATTATTTTTAATTAATAAATTCTGAAATAACACAAATTCATCAAATAAAAAAATTATTGCGCCCGCCAGGATTTGAAACCGCGACCTTCGAATTGCTAGTCGAGTGACCTACCCCTTGACCACCGAGTCCACCAAAATATGAAACTAGTTTTCATCTCGGTAACTTAATAGCGATCACCTTAAAGTATATTTTAGTACAACTTATATTTTTTAACAGCTTAAAAATTTCAAGTGTTCAAGGGAAGTATATTATGCGGGATATTAAGTTTTCGCCAGTGGCGCAGGGATAATTTCTGGTCAACCCATCTTAAAAATTGTTTTAAAGTAATGGGAATGGCCACGAATACAATCATATGATTCTTACTAGTTTGGCCAAAAAGATTGTTGCTACCCCACTGGATTTAATCCAGTTATCGTTTGGTCCGTGAACTCAGCAAGTGGTTAAGAAGTTAATATAGTTGACGGATTCCATAGCGCATTAGTCTTTGAATTTTTTTTTTCATTAAAATGAGGGTTGCGGTGTCAGTTTTTGATTGAAATAACAATTGCTCGCCCTGAGAATCAAGATGAGCCATTTCGAATAGTTTGTAACGGACGTAGTTGACCATATTATTTAATTTCATAAAAATTGTTTACTTTTATAAAATGTCCCTACTCCACGCCACTGGCAAAATCACCACTCCCCGCCACTGGTCATTTTGTCCAATTTTCGGCCCAAGCGGCTTGAAAACTTTGACTCCGAATGGCTTCGATACCACATCGCCGGCTTACCTACCGCGTGGATCAATGTCCAGCATTTTTTCTATGTAAAATTTACATAGAAAAATCAATTTTTAAACATTGCAAATATGTATATTTTACTTGTTCATCCCCTCGGCGGTAGTCAAATAAACACTATTTTCGATATACTACCGCTGAGGAGATATTAAAAAAGCTGTTTTTCACCCATATGTAAACCCATTTTTGAACAATATTTTTTACCTTTTTGCGTGTACAAAAATCCAGGAACCTCGTAGCATAGTGAATCTTATCTCTTTCTGAGCGCTATGTTACGGGGGACCTCGGAAAAATACTAACTTAACATGTTTTACAAATTTGATCGCTTGAGATCATTTTTACACATTTATTTTACAAACATTTCTTATTTTTTGTCGTATCTTGGCAAACAAAAAATCTAGTTGTCAAGATACACATTCTCATAACTACTATGCTTTTAAACTATGTAATTGTCATTCATGTAAGCGTTCAAAATCTTTTCTAACTCGCAAATTTAAGCGACCACTATCACCATTGCTGCCGACAAAATGAATATGCAACAGTTTGTCGGAGGCTATAAACTCATTGTTGGCGCGGGTACAACCCCCCACCACTTTTGGGCTCCTAGCCCAATGTCGGGCGCGAGTCAGGCTAATTAAATATAAGCAGCCACATAATTAAAAATAAATCAGTTCATCTTTACCACCAAAACCAAGCGTTTTATTTATCAACAAGTGACTCCTGCTCAACATCTGCCTCACCTCGCCGAGTCTTCTGCTCCAAGATCTTCTGGTGTTACCTCTTCGAGACCAGCCGGCCCTCCTTTGGAAAACCGCCAACACCAGAAGCGAGCAGAGACGAAAGCACACCCAGTGCCCACCATTCACCAAGCCTGGGTGCGGGAGGCAGATTTCATCACCAATATCAACTACAATCATCATCATCGGCCGTAAAGGAGCATCTCATCGGTTGAAGACACGGTTTGGACCCGGCGCCTAAATCTACAGTCTTGTGCGGACTCCCGTCCAGTACAAGTGGTCCTTCGAGCCGGATTCTCACACGCCTTCAACCAGGATGTCTCCAACTTTACGGTCGAGCCGGATCCAAGACGATGGATCCTCAACACCATCTGCAGATGCCCTGGACGCTGGGTCTCAGGCCACGGCTGCGGTTCACGTCACGCCTGACGTAACCCCCATGCCCACGCCCAGCACTACTCCTGACATGGCACCACCTGCACATCATGACTCACCGCCCTCCACATCTCAAGAGGATGCGATGGAGTCATTGCGACAACAGCTTCGCAGTCAAACCGAGCACATTGAGAGACTTAAAGCAGCTCTTCAATCAGCTCCAACAGCAGCAGCCCCTGCCCCTCCTGGACCTTCGAAGCTCCTGGAGAGGTCACCACCATCATGGACGCAGCCCGGCCAATCGAGCCCGGTGCCTCTGGTGGACCAGAGGTACGAGGAACCAGCAGCAGCAGTGCCTGCCCGATCTGGACCCGTACTCCTGGAAGGGTACCCTGCTCAAGGAGGACCCTGGCGCTTCCAAGGGTACAGCCCTGGATGGGTGCAGCCCGGCCAACCGAGCCCGGTGCCTCTGGTGGACCAGAGGTACTCAGCAGCGGCGCAGCCAAGGCCAGCCGGTCCCCCGCCCTCGTCACCCTGGCCCAATGCAGGGTGGCCAAACATGATGCAGCCTGGACCCTCTGGCCCCGTACCGCCCGCCCCTCTGATAGAACAGAGGCAAGCCGTACCTGAAGTGCCAGCCGGACCTGTACCTCTGGTGGACCAGAGGTACGCATCACGAGCGCAGCAAGAGCCAGCAGGCCCTGCGCAACCAGCACCCTGGACCATTCAGGGATGCCCAGTACTGGTGCAGCCTGGACCTCATGGCCCTGTGCTGCCCGTACCTCTGCCCCACCCGGGGTACCCAGCGCCGACGCCAGGATCACCTGCCGGACTGCTGGAGCAGTGGGACGTGCCATGGACACAGCCTGGACCACCTGGACCCTCTGGACCATCTGGACCATCTGGACATGTGCCGCCCGTACCACTGCGCGAACAGGAGTATGGCGTGCCGGCACGGCCAGATGGCCCGCCCACAGCCAGTACCAGCTCCATGCCGAGATTCCCGCCCCAACCTACGGCGGATGAGACGGCCCAACATACCAGAGCCTGGGTTCAGCATGATGGCAGTCCCATGGCTCAGCTGGCCTCCGCCCTGACAGAAGCCATCAGAGCTTCAAGGGCTCAGGACAGCCCCCGTCCCACAATCGAGGACGATCCACGAATGGCGGCCCTTATTGCCAGACAATCTATGGCCAAGGACCTGCCTCCATTCTCTGGAGATCCACTGGAGTGGCCCACCTGGAGGGCTCAGTTTAACCAGTCTACCTCCACATGTCGGATGACCTCCAGCGAAAACTTGATCCGCCTACAGCGGGCCCTCAAGGGGAAAGCCCGAGAAGCCGTCGGCCCCCTTCTGATGGACCCTGCCCAGGTTCCGGAGATCCTGGCAGTCCTGGAGCAGAGATTTGGAGGGACTACTTCACTCGCTGCTCTGATGCTGGACAAAGTGAAGAAGCTGCCCCACCTCACAATTGAGGCCTCTCTGGAGGACATCGCAGACTTCTCTGGCACAGTTCAAAACCTGGTGGCATCACTCCGCTCCCTCAACAATGATGGCTATCTGACGAATCCAGCGCTGCTCAGTGACATCGCGGGGAAGATGCCGCCCACCTTGCGGTTGGCGTGGCTGATGGAAGTGCGGCATTACGAGGCCTCCGCTACCATCTGCCAGTTTGCCGCCTTCCTGAAAACCGTCGCGAACGCCATCCCAAAGTCCGGTTTGGTTGACCCCGCGAGGTCCCGCCCACGCCGTGAACACACGCTCGCGACAACGGAACAGTTTTCGCGCAAAAACGGTGCTAAAAAACGTGATACCTGTGAAAGTTTCTTAAATATGTCTGCCGCGTCAGAAAAGTTTTCGCGAAAAAACAATTCGAACAAAAGTGACACTTGTGACAACAGTTTAAACACGTCTGCCGCGTCAGAACGGTTTTTATCGCGGGAAAACAATGTTTACAACAACAATTCTAGTGAAAAACAACAGTTCGCGAAAAATAATCGAAAGCCCCAAATTTTGTCTGGTAATAATCGAATGCCCCAAATTTTGTCTGGTAATAATCGAGAAAATAATCTAAGCGGGGAAAAAGTGCAAAACAGTTACGATGAAGTTCGCGAGTTCGACAACCGCGCCGGGTGTGTTCAGTGCGGTGAAAATGGCCACCAACTTAGCGAATGTCGTACTTTCGCCGCGAAAGACATAAAAACCCGTTTTGTGACAGTTAAAAGTGCCGGATTGTGCCGAGTATGCCTCAATGGCAAACATTTTACCAAATTCTGCAAAGTTAGTGACTGGTGCGGAGTGGGGGAGTGCAGATACCCCCACCACCGACTTCTTCACAACCCGAACTATCGTGAAAATAACAATACAGTGGCAAACGTTCACAATTGATGGCTGTTCGTATGGGAATGTTGGAAGGAGAATTGTCAACATTAAAAAGTGTAACGGATACTCAGTCTATTGTTACTAACCCGACAAATACTTCATCTTCAATAAATGATTTGCTCGCAGAGGCCGAGGAAAGAAAAACCCGGTCAAAGAACATTATTTTATTTAATGTTCCCGAAAGTATTTCAGAATCAACAACAACAATTATTAAAATGGACAGTGATAAAGTAGTTTCAGCGATTAGTGATATAAATAATGAATTAATACCGAGTGTGGTTAAGTCGTACAGACTTGGTGTAAAAAAGTCCAACAAAATTAGACCGATTAAGGTCGAATTCAATGACTCTGTCTCGGCTCGTGAGGTTTTGACCAGGAACGCAAAACTGAAAAACGGTATAAAGGCCAGTAACGACCAAACACCATTGCAGAGGACTCAACTTCTAGATTTACGCCAACAACTCGAGACGAGGAAGAACAACGGTGAAACCAATATAACTATCAAATATGTGAACTCTGTACCTAAAATTATTGAATGTGCGCCAAAAAACTGAAACAACAAAAAATAAAATGCTACTACCAAAATGTGAGAGGGATCCGCACTAAACTTCCCATGTTGCTGACTTCGGCGGCAACTATCAGCAGTGATATCTTCATTTTAACCGAAACATGGCTCGACTCAGGAATCAATTCCGCCGAATTAGGCTTCCCTAATTTCAACATCTACCGTATGGATAGGAATTCTAAAACAAGTGCCAAAACGAGAGGAGGTGGTGTAGCCATTGCTATCTCAAAAAATCTCAGTTCTTCAAAAATATCCACAAAAAACACATCCATCGAGCAACTATTTGTCAATGTGAACACTTCTAGAGGTAAAATAATAGTGGGTTGTGCATACTTACCTCCGAATTCTGATGTCCAAAGCTACAGCAATCACTGCGACGAGGTTGAATCAATTTGTGCTAAATATCCTAATACTAAACTACTTCTAGTTGGTGATTACAATCTGCCACATTATGATTGGTGTAATATGAATTCTGTCAATTCTTGTTCTAATGTTAATATCCGTGTTATTAGAGATATGGCACTGTTCTTAGGTCTAACACAGTGTAATAATGTTCTTAATATAGGAGGTCGTACGTTGGATTTGGCACTGTCAAATGTGTCTGACATCTGTGTTGTGAGAAGTACCGAAATTCTATTACCTGTCGATGTTTACCATCCACCACTAGAAATATGCATGTCCAATCTTAAACCAATTCCTATCGTAAAAAAGGTAGTAGAAACTCGAAATTTCAAAAAAGCTGACTATGTTAAAATTTCAAATTTCCTTAAACAGACTGACTGGTCATTCTTTGATAGCGACGATGATATTAATGTACACCTTAAAAAATTTTACTTCATCGTTAATTCTGCAATTGAACAATTTGTTCCTTTAACGACTTACAGAGAAACTCTATACCCAAAATGGTTCTCAAAAGACCTGATAGACTTAATTTACCTCAAAAAATTATCTCATAAGAGATTCAAACAAAGTCGCCTGGCCATCGATTATACTGCGTTTCAAAAATTGAGGGCAGAGTGCAATAAGCTCTCCGCAAAATGTTACAAAAATTACATTAGTGATGTCGAAGGCTCTATCATGGACGACTCAAATTTCTTTTGGAAATATGTTAAATCCCAAAAAGAAAATGGTACTTACATACCTAGTAGTGTGTCATTCGATTCTAAATTATCCCAAAATCTTCAGGAAACTGTTAATCTTTTTGCTGATTTTTTTAGCGGCGTTTACATTAATGCAAGTGAAGACAGCAATATTTCGTGCTTTGATTTGGTTGAAACTCTTGATATATCTGACTGTAATGTAACCATAGACGATATTATATCTAAGCTGAAGAGTCTTGATTCCCGAAAATCCGCAGGACCTGATAATGTTCCGCCCAGGTTTTTAGTAAATTGTATGCATACATTGTCATATCCTATTCATAAGTTATTTACAAAGTCACTCTCATCAGGTGTATTCCCGGACCTTTGGAAGTTTAGTCTTTTAACGCCCATTTTCAAAAAAGGTAATAAGAGCGAAGTAACAAATTATAGGCCAATATGTATAATGTCTACTTTACCCAAACTTTTTGAAAGCCTAGTACTAGATAAGTTGATATCCCGAATCAATCGAACCATCTCTCCCCTTCAACATGGATTCATTAAAGGTAGATCTACTCTTACCAATTTGATATTGTACACGAATGATATTGTTAATGCCCTTAATGCATCACATCAAACTGATTCCATATATACTGACTTCAGTAAGGCATTTGATAAAGTAAACCACAAAATATTATTACGTAAACTAAAATTGTTGGGAATAAGAGGGAGCATGTTGGAATGGTTTAAGAGTTATCTATTAGGAAGGTACTTAGCAGTCAAGATAGATTCGTTTACTTCTTATACATTTGCTGCCTCGAGCGGAGTACCACAGGGATCTCACTTGGGCCCAATATTATTTTGTTTGTTTATCAATGATATTGTTAATATTTTTACTAATGTTAAAGTCCTGTTATTTGCCGACGATCTGAAGATATACAGAATAATCAAAGACGATGACGATCGCGCAATTTTGCAGTTGAACCTTAATAAACTATGTGCGTGGTGTTCTGTCAATGATTTGCAACTAAATTTAGGTAAATGCCAGATTATCAGTTTTTACAAAGGCAAAAATCCACTTAATTTTTCCTATTTTATGAATGGTGCTAATCTTCTTCGTGTATCACAGATTCGTGATCTTGGTGTTATATTCCACGAGAGTCTACAGTTTAACGAACACATCGATGAAATAACAAGCGATGCGATGAGAATACTAGGTTTTATTTTGAGAATGGGAGCAAATTTTAAAAGTATGTCAACATTAAAACATCTGTATTGCTCGTTAGTACGAAGCAAATTAGAATACAATTCCACCGTATGGTCACCGTATTACAAGGTCCATTCTCAATCATTAGAAAAGGTACAAAATAAATTCCTTCGGTACATTAATTTTAAAATGAAAATTCCAATCGAATTTATAAATTACAATAACTTGCTTGCTGAAACTAAACTTCTTAAATTATCTGATAGAAGAGTGTTAATTGATTTGCTATTTTTATTCAAAATTATTAAATCTTTAATTGACAGCCCTAATTTGTTGGAACTTATTTGCATTAATGTTCCTGCTAGGCAAACTCGCAGTAAAGATACTTTTAAATTTAACAAGAACCTCAACACTAATTATTCTATTTTTTCACCAATTCCTAGAATTCACAACCTTGCGAATAAATACTGTGAACTTATAGATATGTTTGGTTTTGACAATTTTGTGAGCTTTAAAAGGCAACTTATTTCGATTCTATCGGCTAATAATTAACTTTTATAGCTTTAATAATTTTATTACATCTTCTCCCATTCGAAACCTTTCAAGTAAATTATATCCATATTTGTTTGTTTTTTATTTGCTCTACTATACACTTATAATTGTATGCATATACCTACTAACTACTTTTTATACATAACACTATGTTCCATCTCAGATCTTATTATTTCTTATTCATGTCGATATTGCTAAATTCTATTAGTTTTTGCTTTTTACAGGGGCAACTCTTATTTTGTTATTTTTTTTTTTTTTTTTTAAATCTCTGTTATAATGTTCTTTACCTCACGAGTAAGTTACACTCTAATTTATATTGGTTTATCGATTTGTTAAACTCACAATTAATACTGGGTTTAAACACACCCACTTACTTACTTTTTATGTTGAACTTTCTTTTACTTACTATTTCATGCTTGGGTATATTTTATATTGAATCCATCTTATTAGTGTTTTGCTAATTTGCACAAAATTTTATTATATGTGTTGCTTTCTTACAATTAACTCCATTTATCTTCTTATGTTCAATTATTGTAATCAATGTAAATGTATATTTTCATGTAAAAGCCCATTAGGGCGTAAATAAAATAATAAATAAATAATAATAAATAAATAAAATATGTGACGCCACACCGAAAGTGCCGTGTTAAAAGTGGTGGGGGTCATATTGTCGGGCCCCAAGCGACAGATTAAAACCTTTGCGCTTCTGGACGAGGGCTCAACTGTCACCCTTATTGATGCCACCACAGCACAGAAAATCGGCACAACCGGACCTACCCGTGAGCTACGACTACACGGAGCAAAAAACATGTGCTCAACAGACTTGACGTCCCGCCGCGTGCCAATTACTCTACGCGGCGCCGGAATCTCTGATGAGTACGTCATCAAGGCCAACACCGTCCAGCAGCTCAGCCTTCCTGAACAGAGGGTCCACGGCCGCTACATCACCCCCACACTTCTCATCGGGCAAGACAATGTACACCTTATTGTCTCGAGGGAAGTGCGCGACGTTCGTGACTCTACGCGAATATTGTCACGGACGGCGTTGGGGTAGATCACCCATGGCGGAGGGCCCCCTGAACACGAAGCTGAGGCTACAACACTGGCCCTGCGCGAGGAGAGCCACAAAGACGACCTCATGAGTGATCTCATCAAACACAATTTTGCGATTGACTCATTGGGGATCACGTCCGCCTCTCGTGTAACTGCGCACATAGTACGTGCAAATCAGCTGATGGAAGATACAACCCATCAACTGACATCTGGCCGATGGGAAACCGGCCTTCTGTGGAAGGAGAATAATATCACACTGCCTGACAATCGGCAATGTGCATTAAAACGACTGTGGTCTCTGGAGAGAAAATTATCGAAGGAAAAGGACTTGGCAACCGCCTATGCAGCTAAAATCAACGGACTTATAACACAAGGCCACGCACGTGAACTTACGGATCGAGAGGTAGAAAAACCCTCTGCCCGCAAATGGTACCTACCGCATTTTGCCGTAGTGAACCAAAACAAACCAAACAAGATCCGTGTGGTGTTTGATGCTGCCAGCCGCTGCCGAGGGACCTCCCTCAATGATCAGTTGCTGACTGGGCCTGACCTGCTGACTTCATTGTTAGGAAATATACTCCGGTTTCGAGAGGGAAAAATAGCTCTCGCCGCCGACATCAAGGAGATGTTTTTACAAGTGAAAATCAAAAGTGAAGATCAACAGTCACAATTGTTTTTATGGAGACCAACACCTCAACAAGAACCACGTACTTACATGATGTCATCAATGATGTTTGGCGCTACCTGTTCACCAAGCAGCGCCCAGTACGTGCGAAACAAAGTGGCCCAGGAGAATTCTGCACTATTCCCTGCTGCCGCAGCCGCCATCCAAACAAAGTTTTATATGGATGACTATTTGGATGCGGTCGATACCAAAACTGAAGCGACAGCACTCATCACTACTGTTGCCAAAGTACTGTCAACTGGAGGATTCCACCTAACAAACTGGGCCTCTAACGACACTTCAGTGATGGCTACTATCCCGCTTATAGACCGAGCCAGGTCAGCCATCACCATAAACAGCGGAGAAGCAGATACCGAGAGAATCCTCGGACTTCTGTGGGATCCTGTCACAGATCGATTTTTATATGCATTTCGCGATGCTGCCGATCCTGAACTGATCAGCAGGCCTACCAAACGCCAGCTGCTCAGCATTGTTATGAAAATCTTCGACCCTGTGGGCTTCGTCGCTTGCCTCACAGTCCGATCGAAGATACTACTACAAGCTGTCTGGCGATCCAACATCGGATGGGACGACATCATCACACCTGAACACAACGAAAGGTGGATGGACTGGCTGGGACTTCTGCAAGACTGCAAAGTTGCCATACCTCGGCGCTGCTTACAAAACAAAGAGAGCTTCGTCACCCTCCACCTCTTCTGTGATGCCTCAGAGCAGGCATGCTGTGCGGTCGCCTACCATACCGAGGAAATTGATGGGAACACCACAGCCACCTTCTTGGCCAGCAAGTGCAAAGTGGCTCCTCTGAAACCTCTTTCAATACCCCGCCTTGAGCTACAATCAGCGCTCATGGCGGCCAGACTGGCAGCAACCCTGAAGAAAGAATGTCGCAGCAACATTGCGCGAACAGTGTTCTGGACAGACTCGACAACAGTGTTGTGCTGGCTGCGCACAGATCCACGCACATACTCCGCCTTTGTGGCCAACAGACTCGGCGAGATCGACGAGCTCACCCGCATTGCAGATTGGAGATGGGTCCCTACCAAACTGAACCCGGCAGACATCGGCACCCGAGACGTCAACACTCCTGACCTCTCGCACTCTGGACGATGGTTCAGTGGACCAGCCTTCCTGACCTCAGACGAGGCAGAATGGCCGCGCGAACGGTGCAAACTGCCTCAGCCTGATGATGGCACCCTAGAAGTGAGGCCTCAATACGTCGGCATCACAACAACTGTGGCAGAGACACTGCCCGAAATCAACAGATTCTCTTCATGGCGTCGACTTATTCGAACTACCTGCTGGATACACCGTTTTATTAAAAGGTGTCGTGGAAAACATCACGAACAACCTGATAAATATTTAAGAAGCGATGAAATCAAAGAAGCAGAGGCCCGATGGGCAAAAATATGTCAAGAAGAGACATTTTATCATGACATAAATGCGCTCCAGAAAGGAGATCCACTACCAAGTGACAGCCGGCTCAAAGCCTTGAGCCCCTTCCTTGGACCTGATGGCCTACTGAGGATGAATTCCAGATTACAAGCCCTCAGTAAAGTGCCTCAAGCAGTGCGGACACCGATCATATTAGATGGTGATCACGCCTATACAAGACTTCTGGTGAGACATCATCACCAGGAAGCCGATCACCCAAGTACGGAGAGAACCATGGCTGAGGTGCGAGGCAGCTACCTTGTGCTGCGACTGCGAACAAATATTCGGATGATCGCCCACAACTGCCCCACCTGTAAGATGCGCAGGAGCAAGCCAGCCCCCCCACTTATGGGGCCCTTGCCGCCATCAAGGCTAGCCCACCATGTTCCTCCATTCACAAACTGTGGACTAGATTACTTTGGGCCGATGGAAGTCACCGTATGCAGACATCGGGAGAAAAGATATGGTGCAATCTTCACATGCCTATCTACTCGTGCCATTCACCTTGAGCTGACAACTTCACTGACCACGGACTCCGCCATCATGGCTTTACAACGCATGACGGCGCGCCGAGGCCAACCAAAAGCTCTGTTCTCAGACAATGGTACGAACTTCCATGGTGCCGACAACGAGCTGAAGGATGCCATCGAATCACTCAAAAATGATACCCGGATGAGGGATCATTTGTCAACAAAGGGGATCGAATGGAACTTCATCCCTCCAATGTCTCCTCATATGGGGGGAGCTTGGGAGCGCCTGGTGCGTTCTGTAAAAACCGCCCTGAAGGCCATCTTGCTGGAACGAGCTCCACGCGAAGAGACCTTGAGGACAGCGTTTGCCGAGGCCGAGTGGACTGTAAACAACCGCCCCCTTACACACGTCTCGGTGGATCCCAGGGACGAAGAGCCCCTCACCCCCAACCACTTTTTACTGGGAAGAGCCGGAAACCGACCTCATCTGTCACTATACGACAGGCAGGATGAGGAGGTATGCCTCCGTCGCCAGTGGCGTATCAGCCAACAACTTGCTGATATGTTCTGGAGACGGTGGCTCCGCGAATATCTCCCCACTCTGGCTGCTCGCCAAAAATGGCAACAGCCAGTCATCCCCATCAAGAAGGATGACCTCGTGATCATCATGGACCCCGCTATGCCCCGCAACAGCTGGCCACGCGGTCGAGTCCTTGATGCCACCCCTGCTGCAGACGGCCAAGTGAGGACCGCCAGGATCCAGACGAGCACCGGAATTTACGTCCGCCCCGCTGTGAAGCTCGCTGTAATCTTGCCGGCCCCACCTACCGATGCAGCCTCAACAGTACCACCAGCCCAGCACCATCCCAGAGGGACTGGCCGCCGCGGACTGCGCCGTACCAACAAACGTCCTATTTTTTAGTTCAGCATAGCTAAACGGGGGGAGTGTAACGGACGTAGTTGACCATATTATTTAATTTCATAAAAATTGTTTACTTTTATAAAATGCCCCTACTCCACGCCACTGGCAAAATCACCACTCCCCGCCACTGGTCATTTTGTCCAATTTTCGGCCCAAGCGGCTTGAAAACTTTGACTCCGAATGGCTTCGATACCACATCGCCGGCTTACCTGCCGCGTGGATCAATGTCCAGCATTTTTTCTATGTAAAATTTACATAGAAAAATCAATTTTTAAACATTGCAAATATGTATATTTTACTTGTTCATCCCCTCGGCGGTAGTCAAATAAACACTATTTTCGATATACTACCGCTGAGGAGATATTAAAAAAGCTGTTTTTCACCCATATGTAAACCCATTTTTGAACAATATTTTTTACCTTTTTTGCGTGTACAAAAATCCAGGAACCTCGTAGCATAGTGAATCTTATCTCTTTCTGAGCGCTATGTTACGGGGGACCTCGGAAAAATACTAACTTAACATGTTTTACAAATTTGATCGCTTGAGATCATTTTTACACATTTATTTTACAAACATTTCTTATTTTTTGTCGTATCTTGGCAAACAAAAAATCTAGTTGTCAAGATACACATTCTCATAACTACTATGCTTTTAAACTATGTAATTGTCATTCATGTAAGCGTTCAAAATCTTTTCTAACTCGCAAATTTAAGCGACCACTATCACCATTGCTGCCGACAAAATGAATATGCAACAGTTTGTCGGAGGCTATAAACTCATTGTTGGCGCGGGTACAACCCCCCACCACTTTTGGGCTCCTAGCCCAATGTCGGGCGCGAGTCAGGCTAATTAAATATAAGCAGCCACATAATTAAAAATAAATCAGTTCATCTTTACCACCAAAACCAAGCGTTTTATTTATCAACAAGTGACTCCTGCTCAACATCTGCCTCACCTCGCCGAGTCTTCTGCTCCAAGATCTTCTGGTGTTACCTCTTCGAGACCAGCCGGCCCTCCTTTGGAAAACCGCCAACACCAGAAGCGAGCAGAGACGAAAGCACACCCAGTGCCCACCATTCACCAAGCCTGGGTGCGGGAGGCAGATTTCATCACCAATATCAACTACAATCATCATCATCGGCCGTAAAGGAGCATCTCATCGGTTGAAGACACGGTTTGGACCCGGCGCCTAAATCTACAGTCTTGTGCGGACTCCCGTCCAGTACAAGTTAGTAGTAAGACGTTCAAACGTTTTTATAATATTATTCTTAAGTGTTTATTCCAGAATGTAGGGAGTTTTGTGTAAACCCACACATCCCATAAAGTATATAAAATAATAATACAATAATAAGAACAAAAAAAAAACGTTAAGCGTTAGTTTGACGGGGCCCACAACTTTCTCTAGTTACTTGAGTCTGTAATCTGGCGGGATTTCGTGACAAGGATATTTTTGGAGTTTTAATTTTTTTATTTTTGTCCTCTCTCTTCAACTTGCTACACGGGCTCTTAAGGGGGCCGCAAAACCTGATATTTGCCATGCTGAGCATTTTGGAAACACTCCAGTATCTGGGAAGGCCAAATATAAAACGAAAGGCGTTGTTATACTGCACGCGTAGTCGTTCCATGCTACTCTTCTTAAAGTTAGGCCAAACCTCATACGTGTAAGAGGATGTAAGAACGTAAGGAATAGCATTATTTTTATACAACGGTGCAAAGTCGGAATCTTCTACTAAGCAGATTCGACTTTATACTGAGGGCACGTCTTTGCCGGTGGATGTAACTTTCGTCCGTCATGTTACTGTCGATGATGTGCCCTAAACACAGACATAAGAATATATAGACTAGAAATTAAAGGTGAGGGGTAAAATCAACTGTTGAAGAACGAAGGGGGTAAAGCTGACTGTGATTCGTTAACAAATCAATCTGACAGGATATAGGCATCTCGCATTATAATATCACCATTTAGTTCTTAAAAGTAAAATCTGCTTTTGAATGAATAGACATTTTTACATGGGAGCGCAAATTACTCGCCACGTTATGAACTAATTTGCGAAGTCCAAATTCGGCAAAGTAAATTTCTTCTATTTTCAGAGTCGTAGTTAGTTTCAGAGTATTTAGTTAAGACACTTTTACAAATGTTTCATAATTTACTTACCCCAGTAAACAACGATGAGCACACTTGAGAATCGCTACATTGTGATGTGATAGTATATGTTTCTAAAACTGATCCATATAATACGGTGTGAATAAGCTTAAAATAAAGTAAAATAATGCTTACTTATGGAATGTAATACGACAATTGGGTTTATTCTCTTTTTCACATCTATTTTTACAAGTTTTCATATCACAAGCAACCATTTTGCCGTGTTATTTCGTAAAATGCCTCGACCATAGCTCGACGCTAGTTCGAACAAGAATGATGACGTCACATTCTCAAGATTCACGGGAAGCCACACGCGAGCCCAGCCGGCTCCAATGGAATCACTTAGGGCAGGTCTACTAATATTCATATGTCTATGGCCCTAAATAATTTGTTACTTCTGCTATTTTCAGAAACTCACCGTTCAAGAAATGCTTTTCGGATCAGCACGTTTGTTTCTAGTACTGACAACAGAAAGAGACAATTGAATATTGTTTTGATAAAAGTTTCCCTTTCAAAGCTCCTTTCAAAGATATCCCACTCTACCCAGATTCTCATCAGTCACACCTCCTTCCGATTTTTCTAAAAAAATAGAGCTTTCAGTGATGAATTCCTTGTACCACGTCGCGTTTCCGATAAAAACCTCTGGCACATTTTGTTGTTTTACGCCATGTACCTATATTATATCGATAGAATTCCTAGAAACCCGTTTATCAAACTTTACACAAATTTTAATATCACTTTGATTAGTACCTACGGACATTTTTTTTAAAGAGGATAATGTTAATAAATCTAAACTAAATATGAAACAGAACAAGACACAGAAAAATAAAATAAGGTTACAGTCCAATCTTAAAATCGAACCCAGGATCTCTGTCTTACCGGGACAACGTTTTTAACCACTCGATCATTGGGACCTAATTATTTTATGTCATTTTTGTCGATCTCGTATTGAAATTTCGAAATTAATAATAAAATCCTCAACTAATTTTTCCCATATTTTTTACTATAATCTTTATAGATGATTAAAAGATTCCGAAGAATTTTTTTTAATCTAGACTATGTCATGGATAAACATATCCAATTTTTATTTACATGGGACTCTTATTAACCTTATCTAAAATTCATCTCTATATTCGATTTTATCGGAGTAATTTTTCTTATACACATTAATGTACCCGTTATAGATTCCAACAAAATTGGATATATTTTATTGTCTTTTCTTTAATCTTGAAATATTTCTTCATCTATATCCCTTCTCTAATATAACCCAACATAATTGCACTTAATTTACACCTTGCTTATTCAATTGTTATAACATTAAAAAAATTACGTTTTATTTGGGTACATTTTTAATTTCACTCGAAACTAAGCTATACATTTGTATATATTGAAAGTACGCACACCGCTGAACAGGTAAACCCAATTATATTTAATTAATTTGTGGAGTTTCATAAATAATATTAAAAAATGTATAAAATTACATTTGCGGCACGTTCCAGATTTGAAAAAATGTCACCATTCGGATTTGAAAGACTAATTAAACGATAATTTTCGTTTAAAAAATTTGGCTTCATTGATTCATTCATTCCTAAAAACAAAAGAGAAATTCAAACAGACGTAGCTTGTTCCGTCACGCCGTTTGCTTTGACAGGCCGTGTGCTAACCAATCGTATGGTCAGAATTTGAACTGTGTAGTTTAAATTCGCACACGTCAGCTATAACCACGGAGGGCCGTGAGCCGAACAGTCGCACAAAACCGTTCGTCCTGTCAAAACTCATGTGTACACCATCGCCGGTTATCTATCGGAATAATCACTTAATACGTATTTTATCGCAATTTAATTTAAAATAACGAGTGCTTATGAACCACGATCACCGTTTCAGTGCTGACAGATGAGTCTCACCATGCAGATTTCATTCGCCACCCCGTAAGTTGATTGTGAATTAACCTTACGAATTGTGTTTTCGCATTCGCCTGTCACAAGCCATAGACTTCATTTATGCTTTATCTGTGTGGAATAGCCCTTTAAAGTACGGCTATCCCAACCCTTGTTCGTTCCTCAAACATAGCTTTTTAAAAAATATAGTGAACATTTATTACGGATGTTAGCTTTTTTATTTATTTGTGGTTTAAATTATAAAATACAGGCTATTTAAAAAATCGATTTTTCATGTTTTTGGGGGTAGTTTTTTTTTAATCCGCATCCGTTTTGAAAGCCCTCTCTTTGACTTTCAAAATTAGCCAGAAAAATAAGTAGAGCAATTATTTGCCTCTTTTAACCCTTTATTTATTTCTACTTGCTTTTTATTTCAAATTTCTTTGCGTTTTTCGCTGGCGAAAGCAATATGCCGCTTTCACTTTCTCAACATACAAAATCTTTTACAATCCGTTTATTTTGCTAAGTCGCCCCTTGTTTATTGAAGCGTAAACTTCCATATATTCCTTTGTTATAATCAATGGATTGTAATGTACCAACCCTGGCTTGGTATTAACTTACTACGGGCTCTAAAAGAGAAAACAGTTTTTTTTTGTTTTTCTTCAGGAAAAAGTTTCACTTTGAAAAGAACTTTCAATAATCTCACGAACTCTTTGCTTGATAGCGGTTTTTTTTTTTAAATTGAAAAAAACGTTTTTATTTGTGTATCGAAGAAGGTCAATTATACACTTATTACAACTTTTCAATTCGACAAAGAAGAGATAGTAAAACATATTTAAAGTAGAATGTAAATTGTTAATTGTTTCAAAGAACTGTATCATTAAATATTTTAATGGTACTTTTGACTTTGTGATAATTATCTTCAATTCATAACAAGAAGAGGTCAAAGGTGAACATCTAGGTCAGTAAGTGAGTCTAGATTCTCAGGCGTCGCCCTGTGGACTTCATCAATCTCGCCGAGGAATGAATGCAGCGGCCATTTTTGACCACATTTTTATTTGCTCCCCGATATTTAATGATTTATCTTAATATTTATTTTGATTACATCACGTAATAATTAAACGATTTTAATAGTTGTTGTTAATAGCGGTAATAAGAATATGAACACGTGTTCATAAAATTGTGAAAATTTTCGCATTTCGTCACTATATATTATCTAGGCAAATGCACATGCATGGAGACGCGTTCCTATATATTCGTAATTTACTAAAAGTATATCAGGAAACAGCCTGAAATCCCGTTTTAACCGGGATTCCAGACTTAACCGGACTTCCATGAAAACCTACGACGATGGTCGCCAAGATACTTTCGAATCCCCGTGCAAGGGCCTAGGTCTGCATTGTTTTCTTTCAAAGTTTCTGAATTTCTCAAAGACCAAAACTTGCAATTTGCAAAGCAGCGAAATTATACGTACATTTATTCGGTACATCCATACAAGTGTATGGAGATATAAAATAATGTGTTACATACACATCTGATAGTGTGGCCAAGAATGTATGTCACCTTATTACGTAACAAAACTAGATTCTGAATTAACTCCTGAACTCGCCGACGTAGAACGAGCTCCGGAATAACAAAATACGAACTACTTTCTATCTTAGAACAAACCTGGTCAGAGTTCTACTGAAGTTATACAATATCTGGGCTAGCCGTTATTCTAAGGATGATGATGTTGTTCTACTACTGAAAATTGGTGAGATGGGACGTGTTAGATAGACAATATATTTATTGCAGTTCTGTTTATTTTGTAGAACTTTATTTTATTGATGTTAATGTAAAAACATTAAAAAACATTTAAAACGACATAGAAAACAGCACAGGTCATCATAGTGAGAAGGACTAAGAAATACAATTTACCATAAATGTATTTAATATCATATTTTGTCTGGCTACCACCAAGAAACGCATCAGTCAGCCCAAAAACAAGGGACCTGCAGTGACTATTTCGCCATCTGTTGTACTATATATTATCCTATGAGATGCACACGTGCTGAATATATTCACCAGTTGCACTAAGAAACCCTCATTCCTTCTCTCTTGCTTTCCGCGATTGGTCTTTAGTTCAGTTCTTCACTTCATTTTAATTGTTTTATTTAGTTAATTTATTTTATTTATATCGTGTAATAGTAATAATTAGCACACAAAAGTGTAAATAAATCATCTCCTGTTATCCATAGGTAAGTCACGCATTTATATACGTGAAATAAAAATTGGCACTAAGTGCCAAAAACCTAAAGCTGAGATATGGGGGATTTAGTGAAGGAACCGGCAATATTTCATGAAAACGTCTGTTTATCATCTTCTTATTGTATTATACTACTGGAATACAAGAAATAAAAATACGCACTAAGTGCCCAAAAACTGAAACTTACACCATTTTTACGATATGTTTTATCAATTGAACAAGGTGCCGCACCTCCGTTACCAGCCACTTACACACAAAAAAAAATTAAAATTAATGTTATTTGGTGCCTTTTTTAAAATAAAACATTCTGGCTCTTGGGAACAAAGCCGTCTATTGTGTACAGATGTTGCATATTTTTTGTACCTGGAAATTTATTTCGGTTATTGGCGATGGCACATAGAATACTAAGGCATATTTAGTGCCGATTTGTCGTTTTTTTAAAAAAAACAACATAAGTTTCTAAGAACCACACGACTAACATGGATCCAATAAAATAATTTCTTTCCAAAATATCAATTAAAATAACTATTGCCTCTCCCCCATACTCTTCTGTTTTTATTTACTTGATCATGCCATGACTTTCTGAGATATTCCCTATATCTTATTCCAAAATTTGTCCACAGATAATATTACGTAACCTTTTAAAATGACCGCATTTCAAGCTAAATCATGTAATTTATCAATGGGAGCAAAATGATTACTGCTGAAATAGGCTGAAATCGGTAAAGGTCAAAAATAAAAATAATTGGAAAAACTTTTAAATTATTTTAATTAATCATTCAAATGGTAGGATTTCATGAATGAACAGTACCAAAAATAGAAATTTCGTAGAAATAAAAACAAAATAGAATTAATAGTATCTTTCTACAAATTTGGTTGGTGCTCACGCATTTTTCGGTATCTCTTAAGAAATTTAATTAATTTGTGTGGATTACTGGTGTTATATTAGATATTCATTGAAAGAATAACAGAAAAAACACAAAAGCTGTGAAACTTTTATGTTTAGACTACTTTAGAGTGTTTATCAAAAGAAATCCTTAACCATTTTTCCTCACGTAATCTTTTCAAAATGTTTCCGGAGACTCCAGCCTTAAATAACATTAAAAGGTACCTGACGTAAATTGTAAAAATGAATGTTTCTTTGTATGTACCCTTTATACCTTATATACCCTATGTACAAGCTACACTTATAAAAATAAATGTTAACTTTAATAACAATCATATCGAACCTTCCCAAACTTGTTCACTGCTGGGAATACAACTAGATGCAAATATAAAATGGAAAGAACATGTATCTAAAGTTGTTGCAAAAATCAGTAGTCAGTCAATCTTTTCTTTTGTTCTAGGGGCCCTTAAAAATATCTTAAACATCGAGTCAGTAATCACCGCATACTATGGATACGTATACTCAATGATAAAATACGGAATAGTTTTTTGGGGAAACTCAGTAAACGCCACCAAAGATGTTTTTATCATCCAAAAGAGGTGCCTACGAAAAATTACATTCTCTGATCACCGGGATTCATGTAGACCAATTTCTAAAAATCTTAAACTTCTGACAGTGACGGACATATTATATATAATGGAGTTATGCCTGTTAGTAAGATCATCTCCAGAAAAGTTCCCACAAAAAACTCAACACATAAACACGCTACAAGGTTCACAGAAAACTTATTAATCCCAAAAGCAAACAAAATTTTTTCAAAAAGGGCCACACTACATGGCCATTAAAGTATATAACAACCTCCCACGTAGCATCAAACAAATAACCGACATACTTAAATTTAAAACAACACAAAAACATTTCTTTTAACAAATGTCACTACACCTTAAATGAATACCTTACATAAATTAAAAACCTTTTTTTTATATTTTTTATTTACATGCATTTGTTAACATGTAATTGTTGGGTTATGTAATATAATGTGTATTTGTTGGGTTAGCTGGAAGAAATAGGATGTAACCTATAAGCTATACCCTTTGTACTCTTTTTGTGCAATAAATATTTTTTTTAATTTTGAATTTTGTAGTACCAGGAGTATTTAGAGAGTGGGTTGAATGGACGAAGAAGTCAGGGACGCCCGAGAGAGACTTTACGCATTTTTTCTGCATGAGTATGAGATGGAGTCAAATTAAAGTCGATATAATGTAGTTTATAAACAGTAAAAATGTGGATATCACGATATTACGTGAAGTGAATGGAAGAAAAGTATAAATAATTGTTTATGGTGAAATGAGGCGTACGTGATGAACGAATAAAGAGGTGTGAGGACAATATATCACTTGGGAGTGAATGAATGAAGAAGTGAGGACGCCTGAGGAAGACATGACCAAACCATTCTTAAGCAACGCTAGTTACACGTCAGCTAGTGGAGAAGCAGTTGATTTAAAATTAGTGTGACTTAATTTTTAAAATGTAAACATATATGAATTAATTAATTTTTAATATATATAATGGACACCTCTGGTCATTTTTGGATGGATTTTGCTCTGCAGGTGAGTGATAGCGGATTACCGACACCTTTGCATTGATCAGATGGATTCATCCAGGTTGTACCATTTGTCAAAAGAGGTCTATTGAAGACTAAAATGTTTGAAATATTATTTGACAATAATGTGCAGTGCGTATTATTACAATGTGCTGATTCATATTATTAATAATTCTACTCTCTTGAGAGCTGGTGACATATTATAATCTCATAGTGCGAACGCAAATATATTATTGTGCTGATTGAAGATCAAGGAGAAGAACTTAATTGCAAGTGGGATTCCTGGCGAGTCTTTCTGTTTATATGTATTTGGTGGCTGGTTATAAGTTGTCTTCTCCTGCAGAATGAATTCATTGATCAATCCATTTTTTTCATAGGGAATTAAAATATTCCCTGATTATCTGTGCTATTAACAAGCCAGATTATCACCAGCTAGTTTCAAAATAAATACTATACTTGTTAATAAGTATTAAATATGAATGAGTGTACAATTATAAACAGAACATGGATTAGGGCTATCGTTTCATGTAAACATGATATAAATACTAAATGGGAACAACGTGTACTTCATATCACATGGCGAGGGTTGTTTTATTTGAAATTTAACGTCACCCCCTAAAGCCATGTTTTACATCTTGGCCATTGTTCAGAATATTAAATGTCGTTTCATAACGAAAGGAAATATACATTGTCTTTTTTGTTCCGGCACAATGGAAGATTCTTTAGCTGTACCCTTTCAGTGGACGTTGTCATTTAATTTCATGGAGTATAAATAATAACGCCAGCCCGAAAATATTTTTGCGTGTTTCCAGTTTTAAAAGAAAATTCTTGGTTTTCAGGTTTTCTATGGAAATGAGTCTAAAACGAAAGAAGGGTTGTTAAATAATGTATGAAAGGTTAATCATTTCGCATGGGTGGGTACGACGGGTGTACAATCTAGAAGACTTGTAATATCTCATGAAATGTGGAAAAAATAAATATTTTCAAATTAAACTCATTAGAAAGGAAATATATGGTATGCCAATAGCCGACGGCCTACGCGGATAAGTGGTTGCAATCCTTGAATACAAATCTAGACGTCGCGACGCGCGTTCAAAGTACACGGAGAAAAATGCGTATTGTTGATTTATTAAGAATCTCTTCCAAATATCGGTAATTTCAGGCCATTTCCTGATAAGCTTTTAGTAAATTCCTAGTATCAGAACACATACTCATGCACCTGAATTTGCTTCGATTAGGATATATATTGACGTAATCCGAAAATACTAGGATTTTTATGAACACGTGTTTCGACATCATGATAATACATCAGAATTTTACTAAAAGTTTATCAGGAAACAAATCGATTCATTATCTTAGGCCTGCAATCCCGTTTTTAACCGGAAAACGAATAATTTAAAGAGAATCTTAATAAATGAGCAATATTTGGAGAAAAAAGAGGATTGCTAATTTATCATACAGACTGACTAATACGAGTACAACACAATGTTAATTATTCAGTAAACTACAGCGCCATGCCATGGAAACATAATTAAGGAAACAACATTGTCGTTCGAGGCAAATGCAGCAAGGAAAGGATGAAGAACTAGTATAAATTATGCAAGAATCTGATAACTAGAGCGAATTTTTGGCTTCCACTTGTATTTTGTCTTTTTTATGTGAATACTGCTAATGTTAGATAAGTTGTAGTTATTGCTCTGTGCGTACCCTTGAAGCAAAGGCATTATAGTTATTTATCGACTTATAGATTCGAAATCCAGTTTACCTCGACAATGTGGCATTTTATCTGTCTGTAAAGTTGTTTGGTACGTTCCTTGTGGCCTTGTTGGATAATACCTTTTCTTTACCGCCAATGTTCGCATGGTTCTTACAACGAGCTGCCAAATCGGAATAATAAATACTTTGGTATAGATACCAGCTTGAAGAAAGTTTTAAAAAGGAATTGTGTAATTCGTATTTTGTAAAAAACGATGTTACGTAAAATATTTATGGTTTAAAGTTTCGGAAGGCGGGTTTAGGTACCGCCGCCCCGGGAACCATTTATTTCATATACAACACTAATCTGCCATAGGTCATCTCAAGTGGTTCGCAACGTTTGGTGATTTAGCAGGGGTGACCGGGTTCATCGGGTGAGTTGTGTTAAGGATTCGCCTTCCTACCATCTGCGTGGCGTGCCAGATCAGGACAGACATGCTTGGGGAGACCTCTTGACCTCTCCAACTGGTTTTTGTTATTTGTTTTTGGGGTATTATGCCGTGTTGCGCTAACTCTTTCTTTAGCCAACGTTTCGGACAGCATTGCAGTGTCCATCATCAGGGCAGATGTGTTAATGATGGACACTGATGATCCTGATGATGGACACTGCAATGCTGTCCGAAACGTTGGCTAAAGAAAGAGTTAGCGCAACACGGCATAATACCCCAAAAACAAATAACAAAAATACTTTTGGCCGTGAAAATCTTAAATCATATTCTCCAACTGGTATCTCGATTCATCACCTTCCGCCGCAGTGGAAGGGATATTTTCATATGTTCGTCACTCTTGGACACACAGATAACTAGATTCCTACCCAACCTTCATACATTTTACCTTCCCAGAACTTCCCATCCTTCCTTTCCTTAAAAAAAGTCCTTCCACACAGCATCCCAAAAGATGGCTTTTAAAAGATGGTTTTTATTCCCCAGAGTAATCCTGTGTCGGGTTGATATAATTTTTTTTAAAACCTTCTTTAGATGCTACGCTTCCCTTGTTTTCCAGGCTTAAAATAAATATACTAATAATAATACTATAATTTATTTATGCCGAACTACAAACATCCTAGGAACTATTTTTTCTAGCCCTTAACACAACTAGATACCTATTGCAATTTAATGACACCGTCCCAACCTCAGAAACTGCACTGGGATCAATGCTGCTAGCTATTCAGAGCAGACTCCATTAAAATACCCATAGAAGAGACTCCGCATGCCCACATTGTTTCTGTGCATTAGACATGGCTTTCAATAGATTGTCAATCAGACAGAATCAAGTGGGTTTATCAAGTATTGTAGGACCCCAGCCCATAGGTCGCATTCAAATTCATGTGTTGGGCATACTTAAGATTTGTATATGGTTATCAGCTGGTCACTATTATTTGCTGGCCTAATACAGGGTTTTTCAATAAGAGGTGTTATTTTGAATAGCCCGCTATTTCGGTAGATGTTATTTTTGAAGCTGTCATTTTTTGACATTTTACAAGTAAAAACTACGTTATTAATAAAAATGGAACAACACACGCTTCACCATCGCATTGAAATTATTAAAATGCACCTGAGTGAATCAAATGCAAATCATCTTGAGTGAGGAGGCCCATTTCCACCTCGGTGGCTTTGTCAACAAGCAAAATTGTCGCATCTGGGGCTCGGAAAACCCAAGAGTTATTGTTGAAAAGCCTCTCTATCCTCAACGTGTGACTGTTTGGTGCGATTTATGGTCCGGCGGAGTCATTGGACCTTACTTTTTCGAAAATGAGGCTGGAGCAATAGTTACGGTGAATGGATTGCGCTATCGAGAGATGATTAAGGATTTTTTATGGCCGGAATTGGATGGTATTGATCTGGAAAACGCCACACAAGCAACGAAACCATTGATCTTTTACGATTGAATATCAAAATAACACCCCCTATAGGAAAACCCTGTACAAGACGCCCAGTTTCTTGGAATCCTGGTTTACATGGACTTCTAGAGCCATACATAGAGCCCTTATATTTGAGCTGGTCTGACATGTCTCAGAAGAAGTCTTTATTGTGACCATTAAATTGCACCAGACAGTCATTGATCTCCCTCATTTCAAAAATCAGACACGCTTGGGTTTTTGGTCTTACCCCTGGCACGAACCTTCTCGAGGTGGTCGTCTACTTTTTGCCTCAAAACTACCCGAGATGTTCAGACATCATAAGTGGAAGGGAGACTGTCAAAAAGATAACCCTCGTTATAACCCTTTTTACAACATCATTCAAGTGCGGGGGTAGATGTAAATTGTATGGGGTAGATATTAACTATTTTGTCGCTGCTAACCATATCTGTCTCTTGTTAGTGGAAAATCGTGTAATTTTGACTAACCTATAAAATTTTAATAGGAGTACGTGAATCACAAAAAGGTTTATTAATTCTCCGCCTGGAAGACAATTGGACTAGTACAAAGAGACTTTATATGTTACCTATAGAAAGTTGGAGCTATTAACAATCGTTTTATCACCCGCAATAACATTAAATTTTACACTAGGAGCACATGTCATAAAACTTGTATGTGTGTACAGGGTGTCTGGTAGTTTAAGAAATGGACCTAATGTAGAAGTCAATTTAAGTACTAGTAAAAATGATACAAATAAAGTGTGTCATTTCTTAGCATTTATTATTGTTATTTTATCAAATAAACAACCTTTTATTCACCACTATTTAATCAACAAGGATTATAAGCAAATTAAGAATAGACAAACAAGTATAGATAAATAAGTACCTAAAGACAATATATTACAAGGAGCAGTACATTATTTAAAAAACCGTTATAAAATTATCATAATATAGATAATTATTGCATTATGTATATTACAAACACTTTTATAAACTAAAACATTTATGTAATACATCAAAAATTTTATACTGACACATTTAATAATAATAATAATTGGATAATTTGTAGAGCGCCGTTTTTGTGAAAAATCACCTCAAGGGCGCTGTACAATTTATTTCCTAGGATCTAAATTTGTTATTTAGACCAACTGTGCCAGCACGAGGTTCGTCATCCGTTCAGGCATGTGTCTGCCGCCAATATAACGCTGACATGTGTCTGCTGCCAATAAAAAGCGCCGACACAACATCCTCACATAGACAATAAACCTTGGCAGCACCGCTGTGACGCTCGACAAAGACAGAAGATGGAGACTCTGCTGCAAGAGTCCTAGGTAGCGAAGGAACTGTACCAGCTGCTGCAGGGAGAGAGACTACCTCGTCCACCAACTGTGCCAGCACGAGGCTTGTCATCCGCTCAGGCATGTGTCCGCCGCTAATATAGCGCTGACAAGTGTCTGCTGCCAATAAAGAGCGCCGACACAACATCCTCACATAGATAACAGACCTTGGCAGCACCGCTATGCAAAATCACCTCATCCTAGTCTACCTTAGTCTCTCCAGTCACCTCCCAGCCTTTCATGCTACCTAGTGCATCCTCTCGACCCTTTCAGACTCCTTCCTGGCTCCAATACCTAAATAAAATCCAGCAAAAAAAATAAAAAAATAAAATTCTTTCTATTGTCGTGATCCGACGATTTCACACCTCTGTCTCAGACCCTTAGGGCTCGCTTATCGCAGGCTATCATAAGCAAAATCTTGAACCAAAGTCAAAGTGAAGTTTATGTGTGTCATCTGTAACAAAATACATAAACAAAAAACAGAAAATAAAAACAAAAACTTTAAACAAAATATGGCTTATCTGTCCTCCAGGCAGACATCCTCGGTTGAAAAGGTCCCGTAAATCCCGACACCACTTGACACTTGAGTCAGGTATAAAATCTTCGACTGCACTGAGAATCTTTGTTCTAGGTTCACTTTCAAAATTTAATCGGTTTAAAATGCTATAATAATTGCAAATTCCGGCTAAACGGTAGAAGTTACGCGCATTTTGTGAAATAAGAAGGTAAGCACTATATAAAACACGGATGCTGAACATTTTTCAGCGATCTCTTAACAAGGGAAACCTTTTGAAAGGATTAAACAAACTGGAGCGGTTAAAACACGTCCGCTCTCGTAGGTAAATATCAAATCTTTCATACTAGGTATAAATTAAAACAGAATCAGAATCAATCTAATGTTTGTGAGAGCTTACAAAGATTACCAAATAGAAAAAAAATTAAAAAATAGGATTTGGTTTTTAATCATATTTAATTAACTATTAACAATTTTTAATTTATAAAATTTCATCCTGTATTCATTTATTTTTAAGTGTTGGTTATCAAATTGTGAACGAATGGATCAATCTGTCACCTATCAAATGGTTATTGGTTACCTCTCCCCAGACATCGCTTCCTCTGCAGCAATACGGGTGGATTAATCTGTTTTTGTTGAATGTGTCTTCACGATTAAGTCCCTAAATATTTCCCTCAAGTACAAGTCACCATGTATCAAAGAACCTACATAAAATTTAACGTCCCAGCTGTAGTAAAAAAGATGCATTAATTTAGATTCAGAGCGGCGATGTGACGTTTACGCAGCAATAGAAAAACACCTTTAATAACCCAAAAGATGTTAAACAGACAATATTACATAGGATTTTCTAGATTTTTTGTTATCTTTACTATCGAGACTTTTGAATCAAAATGATTAATTTTTTGCATCATCTCTTACGAGTATTATTAGGTATTTTCCAGGTATCGAAAACATTTATTCCATTGAGCTAGAACATTTTTAACCTGGAAATAATAATACTGTATTATAATTAAAATAGAAAATAAAACATTTTTTAACTTATTTCCACTTTTTTATTTTACCACTACCGGTTTCATCCTATTATGGACATCTTCAGGCTGGCAATTGAAATTCTTTTGTTACTAGTAACAAAAGAATTTCAATTGCCAGCCTGAAGATGTCCATAATAGGATGAAACCGGTAGTGGTAAAATAAAAAAAGTGGAAATAAGTTAAAAAATGTTTTATTTTCTATTTTAATAATATATAATTCCACCAAGTATAACAGTATAATAAATAAAGTCATAACTGTATTATAACATAAGTATTTGTTTCTCTTGATCGTGCCATGTCATTCTATGCTAGGGAGTCCTCCATTCGCTTCCAAGTTATACATTGTCCTCATACCTCTTTCTTTTTTCATCACATACGCCTCGTTTTACCACAAATAATTATATGATTCGTGTGTTTTCTTCCATTCCCTCCATTTTAAATCATAAAATCCACATTTTTATTTTCAAAACTGCATTATATCGACTATAATTATACCCATATCTCATTTCAGTGCAGATATGAGTTAAGTCTTCCTTGGGCATCCCCAACTTTTTTTACCATTCATTTCTGTATGCCACAATGATACCTTAGAAAGTCTACATCAATTTCAATTCGACTTTTTATCTCATTCCCGTGCATAAATAAGTCTTCCTCAGACGTCCCCGACTTCTTCTTAAATTCATACTATGCTTTAAACACTACTAGCACTGATAAAAACAATTTTTGATATTTTCAGTGAAATCCGTTCAGTAGTTTTGGAGTCTATAGGGTAAAAACAAATAAACATTCATTTTTATACTAAAAAATATAGATAATGTGTGTTCTGACTAATGGCCAGTATAATTGCATATCAAAAATTTCTTTGGCCATTTTTTTAGCGTATGGGGTTAGTAAGAGATTACGCCCTTTGCCTTGATGTGATGGCCCTTCGTTTCTAGTATCACGAGCAGTTTTGACACTTTTAAATACAGTTCTGTTTTTGAAGAGAAATGCTAGTATATTTTTGGCGTAAAGTTGCATAATTTACAAAACACAGCTTCTCCTAAAGATTTCGTACGAACTTCTTGTGATCAATGGCGGCTGGTGCTCACAAAAATGGGCAGTGCGCTAAAAATCTTACACATAATATATACCTACGTACTGTAAAAATAAAATTTAACTATGAAAAAATCCAACCTATTTGTAGATTAGGTCGATGCACCATTGTCTCTAACTGGCAAAGATTTCGGTGACCGTGGAGTTGCAGTTCGGTATATATGTATTGAATTATTATTTTTTCAATACTCAGCACTGACAAAGCATTGAGTTTTGTTGGATATTGACTTATTGTATTACAGAGAGATTTAAATCTTTTCAACTTTAAAAATTCCCTCAGCTCTCTACCAACGTCACAGGGATTGTACACAATTAAACATACTCTGAAAAGCATCCGAAAAAGCATAGTCATAAAATAGATATTGACCTATCGGCATCTGTAAACAGTTTACTCCTCAATTTAAACATCCAAAAATGCCTATTTATAGAGGCAAAAAAATCGGGTTCAGGATTTTTTTTTGTTTATTCAGGAAACTTATCACTATTGAGTAACTTGGCTGCTGTTAGGTTAGGTTAAGTTTGAACAGTGATCTGTGGACTGAAATCCTGAGTATACTTGAGATAATATAATATCACACACTTCTTTAAAAATCACAGATTTAAGTCTTAATTATTTTGAATCTCCACCTTAATAAGCACGGAAAACAAAAACAAAAAACTGTTCTGTTTATCATACTCGCACAATCAGCTAGTTAGCTATAAAACTCCTTTAAAAAAATACAGTTGTAGGTTTTTGTTTTTGACTTGCACTCCAGTAATACATAAAGTGGGCCGAAATCTCTAACGCCATCCTCCCTGGGTTAATAATTTTCGCAAGGCAATGTACCTACCTAAGATTTCGACTAGATAACAATATATGAGAACATTTTCGTAAAATTCTTGGAGCGATATGCGAAACGAACCACTGCTCTGAATATAGGTACAAAACGCTCTGCTTTTGTTCAGCACGCTTTGCATTGACACTTATTTGTACCTACGCGTTATGTTATGACCCGATCGAGTTTTTCGGGTGTATTTGTGATGAAACGACTCAAAAATTTAGGGAGTGCATTGTTCTTCTATTCCTTAGGGCTAGCCGCCACACTGCTTGTGATTAACTTTTTTGGAATAATATTTTTTATAAGTTTCTGCATTTTAAAGCTCGTATCAGAGGCGGTAGCATTAGCAACTCTACCTTACTCGATAAAATTATTTTTTTTTATTTGCCACATTTTTGATTTTTTAAAATTATTTATATTGGGTGGATATTTTGACCTTTAAAGAATCACCGTTAATTTAAAAGTCTAAACAAAGAAAAATACTTGTAAACATCGCCAGTCTCTTTGTTTGTCCGCTTTAAAATTAAGGTAGGCTTACAAATCCTTTCGGCTCATTTGTGCTGCCACGTGTTTCCGCCTAACGTGTTTATCTGTTCGATCTAGAACCCAGAGGGTTTTAGAGCATCCTTGATCCTTCTTTACTTGTGGCAGTGGCGTTACGACATACTTCCGTGCCCCTGGGCAAGTCAGTTAACTACACCCAACCCATTCATTACAAATCTCGTCCATCTTATAATATAAAAAAGGATTCTCGGTTCTTAATGCTGCAATTAAATGTATACACGGTGTCCGGAAACTAGTGGCATAAGCGGAAAACTGGGATTCTACTTAACTAGTTGTATAAGAGTACTTACCAGGCATAAGAACCGATTTAAATGCCGCCTACATTGTTTAGCTAACAAACATTCAACCCATTTTGGATTTTTTTAAATAACAAATTCGAGGTTTAAATGATAACAAAATAATTTTTTCATGTTAAAATATGTACCTACATATTTAATTAAAAAAATAATTTAGTTAGCAAAATTATATCACCCTGAAAGTCACTTTTATTGACAATGTTCACATGTTAACTCTTCCCACCTTTCTCCCCCTCCCCTCCCCAAAATCACCCCTCCTAAAAAAAAATCTAATCACCTGTACTTGCATATTTTTAACGTTAGTTTTAAGATTGCCACTGAATGACACGGATGTTTCAAAACCGGTTGGCAAATAAATAAAAATCAAGTAACAAATGTACATAGGAAAAAACTCTTCAAAACAAAAATGTCTAGAAATCGTTACGTAGTTAGGTTCCATGATAACTAAACACAGTAACAATTCAACACACCTTTAAAAAGTGATATAAACGATGAAAAAAAAATTAAATCCAACCTAACCTAACCTAACCCAACATACTTAACCCAGTTAATAAAGTTTTTGTTTCATCACTTTCCATGACTTCATATAACTTTTTAAAGATGTGATGAATTATCATTGTGATGATTTATCCGGTCACCATTAGAATCACGGAACATTTAAGATACAACAATTTTTTTTTTAGAGTTTGCCAGTTTTCTCATTTACACCGATGTTACTTTTAAAAATTTTCTTTACCATAATAATAATGGTAATTAAAAAAACGAAATAAAAAAGGAAAAAAATGAACACACTCGATATCAAAAAAACCCTAAATAATATTTCTAGTAATATATACAGATATATACATACAAAAATTGTATTTATAAAGATGCAAAAGTCGGTCATTTTAAATACATGTAGGATAACGAAAGATTTTTTTAAATATTTACGTTGAGGGATCAGTAGGATTTATAGGCCCTGTTAGGAGTTCTACCGAGCTGAACCCTCTGATATCAAAATATATGGAGTCGGTGAATTATTTTCCTATTTGATCTCTCGTGAGTTGACGTGTTGTTCTTGTATTGTTTTGTATTTATTTTGCTTATATAATGCACTTGCATAATGTTGATTGACTAGATGATCATTTGTGGAAAAGTGTGTGGAAGGGTTTAGTTTTTCCTGTGGGGAAGATTTAACCCGGACATAAAAACGAAAGTTTAAAACAATGAACACCCAAATTAATCTATCTTCTAGTCCCATTCTAGATATATTTCCAGTTAATCTTTCTGTTCTTCCTAGAAATCCTGTAATTACCCCTTCCACTTTGTTCACCTCTTCCTCAAACACCTAAATTTATTTGTATAAATCTGTCAATATTTTGTATCGTAGATTAATTTTTAATACTCTGCTGATAAGGGTTCTTCCGAAACCGGTAGTATAAATAAAAATAAAGTGGTCAATAACAAATTTATGTGTTTTTATTGCAAAAAAAGTTATACCACCAAATCGACTTCATCGATGACAGAATACATTTTTTGAAATGGCCTTTAAAAATGCGCGTCAATGTGTTTCTTTTAATGTTTGTTTTATACTCGATTGTTTTAGTTTTATTTACTAATATTCACCAATTTTTTGTTCACAGGTAAGTCCTCAGGGTGTCCTAGACTTCAATAGCGTTCTAGTAAGTCAACTGTCTATATTATTTTTTTTCTTCAATAGTTTTCAGCAAATATAATCATTAGGTTATTTAATTCCTTTTTGATTTTATAATTGACATATTACTTGAAGCTGTTACCTAACTTTAAAAGTTTACAAAAACACTTTTTTCATCGCACATCTTACGACAAATTACGCATTTCTTATGAGAAAATAGCTTGTCAAACGTAAACGATTGAAAATTTCAACAAACAACTTGTAAAGGCATTTATGTTATTAAACAACATAATTTTCATGAAAGTTTCATTAAATTCACGAATTAAAAGTTAATTAAAAAATAATAAGTAGTACATGACCTCGCTTTTTCCGATAATGTGACACTATGTTATTTACCAAATGACATTATTAAAAGATTAAAGCTGACAAAAATATCACAAATAATAGTAAATATATTGAATTATACTAATACAATTGTGAATTGGTCATTAGTAAAGAAATTATTATTTTAAACATGTTATTAGTAGCACATTGTAGAACATATCAAACCGACACAGTAGTTTGCGGGAAACTGACATTAATTGCGCGCACGCGCGTAATGGAGCGCCTGCGGGTTAGTCTGAAAATTGGAACGAAGCGAATAATTTTTATTTGTAATAATTCGAAAAAGAAACTGCATAGTCTTTGCACAATGTGTAATAAAAATTTCATTTAACGGTCGTGAAGTGATTTTTCTTTGGCTGTTCATGTTTTACTCACGCAGTTGTAATTTTTTAAAATACTATTACACGAAAGCGTTAGCTTGTGGTCGTAAGAGGAGTGTAAAGTACATTATTGTAATTATTTATAAGTAATTAATCATATCGTAGGTAAATTTATTTTGAGATGTAGAAAATACATTGCAGTGAGTAAGTAAAAAATAATTATATAACATGTTTGTTTAATGTGATATAAATGTAGGTAGCTAAAACGTATGTAACGTAATGTAAATAGTTATTTCCGGTTCGAGAGGGTTTTCAGTAAAATACTGGTACTTGTCTTTTTATTTTATTATTTGAATTATTGATTTTTTACTGTACTTATCTTTAAAACAAGGTACCTGAAATTCTTCGAATAATTATAAGAACACTTCCAGAGGAAAGGTCACGCGGCCTTTTTTCATGCAATACTTACATTTGTATTTGAGGCCAAAATACTTAACCAGAATGAAAAACATATATAATCAAAAGTTATATCTAGTACCTCTAGTACGGATTTGTGCTGCTTTATTTATTCGTGTTTATAATTATAAATTATAATCCATAAGAGATTCCAACATGGTTTTAGAGGCAACTTTGGCAGTTATTTGTAAGTTAATAATAATTATTAAAAAATAATTTTGCTCTATTTACTATACGAATATGAACATATGATAAAAAAATAATTTTGCTCTATTTACTTTACGAATATGTACATATGATAAAAAAATAATTTTGCTCTATTTACTATACGAATATGTACATATGATAAAAAAAAAATAATTTTGCTCTATTTACGTTTTATCTCGCAAAAAAAAAGTAAAAATTTCTTAAATAATCACGCGAAATTGAATTTTTTGTTGCCCTATACAAACAAAACTAAATTAAATAAATTGAATAGCATAAAAGCTTACGAGATATTTGTGCTAAGCCTTTTGATTAAAAAAAATCATTTTTAAGTTTAGTTGGGTATTTTGGCCTCAAATCTAAATTTAAGTTTTGTATGAAAAAGGCCGCGCAGCCGTTCTCCTTAAATACCTGATTTTGGATTTCACCTCTATGACAGAAGTGATTCAAATTTTTAATTTAAATATCCTGACATTCCAAAGCTCACAGAAAAGTTCAAGAATATATTATGCTTGCCAAAAACTGTCTATCTTTGAATAATCTTTCACTGGTCTTGAATATAAAGCAATCTTAAAAACAATATTTTTCTATTATTTCTTGGAACAACCCCTAAAACCCACCGTTTCCACTGAAATCACAAAAACAAAACCTATAAAGATTTTTCGAAATCGTCAAGGTTCCTATCAAATTATACGGAAAAGGATCTCGCTGTAACTCACAAAGTAATAAAAAACAATATTTGTTAAGTCTAGTTTCAGAGAAAACCATGCCTTCTTCTATGCTATATATTATATCAACTAAATAAATAATCCACTGGAAAACAATGAGTACAAATAATTGTTTTTGGGATAATATTATTATTATGAAATATGTTTTGTATTTTTCTTTGTATTTATTATTCAAATATTATTTACGTAAGTGGTTATTGAGATAAATTCTCTAATAAATTCGATATCATGCTGTGTTCATTCTTTTGCTATGTATGTATGTATTTATTAATTTTATTTTAGAAATTTGTACATACAAGCTTACAATAATATGTCTAATCAACAAAATTCCCATCAATATTAATAGTTCTTTGTATCCGGTAATTGACGGCTACACCAAAGCTAAACGCAGAAAACCATTTTAAAAAATTTACTGTAAAACCAGCTCGTACAGTAGTGAGTAGCAACATGGTATCGCACAGACGTACTTAAACACACATTTCATCACTATCAATTACACATTTGCCCTGATGATGAACGAAGCGAAGCACGGTACAATAACCCAAAAACAAATCACGTCTTCTCGTTGAGTGGTTTTCTTCGTGTTCAGTTTCCATTACATTCAGAAAACATTTTTATAACAAAATAACAATGAATCATTCTGATTTTCAAAGTTACTTTCAAGCGTCTTCGCAACATGTATTTTTTTCAACTCATAAAGGTGTTCTAGTCATTTTTAGGCAATGCTTAAGGCGATGCACTACGTAGTAATGCAAAATCATTTGTTTTTGGTTTGAAAATTTGGTCACCTAGAAATGTTTCAGATGCTTTTTTTTTTTTTTTTTTTTCTTTAAAACATACAACAAACGATGTTGCACTCCCATGAGTTATCAAACTCATTAAGGGATCGCCAATTGGTAGTTTTGAAATAGAAGAGTAAAAAAATAAAAAAAAGGAGTTTTGTACAGAAAAATTAGACCCAACCCAACCCAATGTGCAGACACAATGTATGAAAAAAACATTTACAAAACATTTCACAGAAGCAACATACAGAAATAAATATATAATATATATTCATACATACTTTAAATAAATACCGCGAGTATAATACATCTTGATGGCGATAAGTCTTAAATTCCCCCTTAACACCATCCAGCTGTTTTGATTTAGGCAAGAAAAAACATGGCCAAGATGTATTCTACTCGCGGTATTTATTTAAAGCATCTGAAATATTTCTAGGCCACCAAATTTTCAAACCAAAAACACATGATTTTGCATTACTACGTAGTGCATTGCCTTAAAGCGTAAACTAAAAATATTTAGAATTGCATAAGCGTGTGTAAGAAACCACTTTTAAAAAATTCAATATTATGGCTATGATTATCTGTGACACATTTCCTTGATTAAAATTTTTCTTTCTCATAAAATTATTCATAACTAAATAAAAACCTTTTCTTTCGCGCACTTTTCTAAACTCCATTTGCCAAGCAATTTTTATGCCTATTATATATATTTTAGATCTCGATTAGTTGTACATATATATATGCATTTATTATATTATTTAATTAATATCAGTCCTCTAAATATAAATATGGAAACATGAGAACTGCTTACAGCGATTTAAAGCCAATGATTCCACCTAGATTTTGCCATTTATCCCAAATTTTTAGGTTCTGTAATTTGGAACAAGCAATCGCTCTAAACGTTTTTGCAAACTTTCCATAATATGCCAAAAATAGCTCGAGTAGAAAGAGCACACTAAGGATATATACATTTTTGTCTTGTGCGATTCCTTATTATTTCATGACACTATGAAACCCATTTATGTGCAACTAAGTGTTTGGTAATTTTTATTATCACCTCTAAAATGCTTCAAAACACATACCGGAATATTTTTGCTTAACTTAACAGCTATTAACCCTAGAATACTAAACATATTTTTTAGCCCATTAATGCTAAACTTCGCCTGTGAGGCGACTTTTATAAAAAAAAACCATATTTTACTTAAAAAAAATACAACATATTAAAACAAAAACAAAAACACTTTTATTACATATTGGGTAACAAAAAAAAAATAACACAATTCATTTTTTAAATACATTAAATATATTAAAAGCTTATTTTAAGATCATATATTTTGTTTCGTGGTATACAGAGATCTTTTACAAAAAAAAAAAATCAAAAAAATTCACAATTGGAAATAAAAAAAAACTTCTGGGTCTTATAGACCTGAGATGTACTAAGTCTATAAAAATATATTTCACAGCTTACAACTTAAAAATATTCATTGAGACCAAAATAAAGTTTCGGTTTTTTCCACCTACTTTTTTTTGTCGCATTTGCAACAGTTTGGAGACCGGTGTTCTAAGCAGTATGTTAACTTGCATTTTGCGCAGAAATAAATACTCATACGCCTCAATTTCGGGGGGCAGAAGTCACACATTGATCTTTTTCCCTTTTTTATGCATGGTTCATCTGAATCAGTGTCAGTATTATGACCAACCACGTCATGAATTGCAGAACGGACTCTTTTCTGCATACGTGGCCTTTCTTCCAAACGGATGGCGCACCAGTCGCTGCATAGGTTCTTGCTTAATATCTTGAGAAATTCTCTTCTTGACATTGGCTTTATTTTCAAAGCTTCGCAATTGGATACATAAATTACAAAGCTATTGAGTAGAGCCATATTCAACATTCCATAGAACATGCAAAGTGGCCAACGCCTAGTTTTACGGCTACAGCTTGAGTGACCACACATCTGGTCAAAAGTATCCACAGCACCTTTTGTTTCGTTATAAGAATGAATTATTGTCGGCTTACCGGAAACGGAGTCAACAGAAGGCTTGTCGTGCATCGTAGAGAGCAAAAGAACGGTCTTTTGAGGTTTTGGCTTGTAGCTAACAAGAGTGAGCTTTTCGTGGAATCCAAAAAGAGATGTCCCAACAGGGCGTGATGAATTATGTTTGAACTCTGGTGGAATTTCTTGCTTATTATTTCGAATTGTTCCAATAAGAGTAAGGTTGTATGGTGGTCGAAGCAATTGCTCAGCTAGCGGTATAGAAGTAAACCAGTTATCGGCAGTTAAATTATGATTTGTGCCATGTATAGTCTTTGTAAGCAGCTTACAATAGTAAGAGCCTAATGGTTCGTTTATAGCTGTACCGAGGTTTTTTCCCAAATACGGTGAGGCATCAAACATATATTTTGATCTAACATCGCACACTAAAACAATCTTTATTCCGTATTTGGCCGGCTTATTAGGAATATACATACGGAATGGACATCGTCCCCCGAATGCCAAAAGTTGTTCATCTATTGTCACGTATGAGCTTGGTTTATACAGATCTCTACATTGCTTGATAAAAATTTCCCAAATATTTCGGATAGGCGCAAACTTATCAGTTTTTTTTCTGTCGTCTCGAGTGTTACGATCATCGAAACGCAGACACTTTACAAGGAACTCAAACCGTTCACAGCTCATTGCAGCTAAATTTTGGGATCCACAAATCGTAGGATCAAACAGCTCATTTGTTGTCAAGTGATTATTTTTCAACGCTCCGCTCAAGATAAATATGCCAAGAAGCGCACGAAGCTCTTCTATTCTGACCTGTGATGTAGTAGTATTCTGAATTTTATACTTGGTAGCTGTTTGTATAATATATTCATTAGTCCGCAAAAGTACTTCGTCCATCAACTCCGAAGTAAAAAACAGTTCAAAACATTTCATGGGATCAACAATGCCCTTGGCGCCTTCTTTTGGGCCTGGCACAATATGGACTATGTTTCTCGAAGGAGTTCTGTTCGATTTTTGTTGTGACGAAGAAGGTTCTGAGAACCAAATATATTTGTTCTTTCCCCTCATAATCGATGCCGATGGCGTAATTATCCGATTCTCACAAGCCGGCTGCTCCCTATTTTGCGCCGTGGCTAAAGCTTCCTGAACATGAGTCGGTGTGGATTGTACATCGACATGAATTTGATTTGATACATGAATATTCTGCAAGTCATCGTCTAACTCAGTGACGTAATTGGGGTCATCCACACTGTCATCTGAATCAAAATCCGCTCCTAAATCGTCGTCCTCTTCACTTCCATCTACCGATATTTCCTCCAGCCATTTAAGTAGCTGCGCTTCAGACGTTGCCATTTCATAAAACTATAAAAATTATACTCAAACTTTAATTTTTAGCAAAAAATCAAAAAAAAAACCACAAACATATATGTACAAAAAAATTACCTTTAATGCTAAACTTCGCCTCACAGGCGCCACACGTGTCTGTATCTCAACAACGCAGCCGAGCAAATCCAAAAAACGTCTGTGCGCTAGCTCGTACAACACTCAACTGAGTTGGCGCGAGCGCATGCTTTGATACGAGTGAGCGATCAGGAGATATCACTCCAAAAAAAAATTGCTTCGCCTCACAGGCGATGTTTAGCATTCTAGGGTTAAGTAAAATTTGTAAATTATTCTCAACTCTGTGTTTATTCGGGTAAACAAAATATCACTGATTACACATCAATTTACAGCATGTTCTTGAACCACGTAGGAAACTTTACCAACAAACTTCGAGAGATGTTAACTCCGTTACAGCCGTATAAACTAACGACCGAGTTGGAATTTCCCAAATAGAACCTCCGCTCAGTTTCCCTGTTTCATCTGTTAACCTTATCATTTTGTATCATCGAATACATTGAGAGAATATCGAAGGGTAATTTGGTAAACTAATGTTTGGTAGAGGTGGGTGTCATAGTCAATGACGGTTCGTGACTTTTGAGTATGATAGGGTGCTTTATTTGAAAAATTTAACATTACTGATGTTTTTTAGTCCAAAACAATTTTTTTTTTAAATTCATTTTTTTCGAATATTCAAATTTTTATGAATATTTTCAGGAAATATCAGTTAGATTTCAGATTTCATGAAATTCTTCGTACAAAAAACCGATTTTTCTAAAAAAAAAACATTTTCAGCTACAACAACATCAATAATGCCATTTTAAGTAATATTAGCACTCTGATAAACCTAAAAATCACGAGCCGCCACTGGTCATAGTACCTACTTGTTCAACGTCCCCTGGGACCAATATTTTGAATTTGGAATAATATTTCATTTAATTTATTACTTCTTCTTCTTTATGTGCCGTATCAGGTCCCCCCAACGTTGGCGATCACTCTTGAAAATGTCTCTTTGTCTTGCGCTGCCCGGAATAGCTCCTCCACACTTCTAATGCCGGTCCACTCTCGTATATTTCGCAGCCAAGACATTTGTCTCCTACCAGGCCAATTATTAAATAATTAAATAATTAAAACAAACCAATTTATTACAATGTACGTAAATTGGAAGAAGGCTGGCGGAGACCAGTGAAAAAATGGTAGCCAAAATCAAGAAATCTAAATTTACCTATCGAGATTAACCGTGCGAAATTTTAACAACAGAAACTTAGTTTTCAAATATAGAATTAAAACAATTTTCTGATTAAAAAAATCTTCTAATTTATCGCTTGTCTGAATTTTCAACACATCAGCTCCAATTTTTAAAATGAAAATTGAAATAATTTATTGAGTACCTATGTAATTTATTGCTTGTTTAAATTTAAATTTTAAGAATGATGTTTACATTCAAAACAAAATCGAGTTCACTTATCCAGATTTACAATCACAGCACCGAAAATAGTATGTTTGATTATTACAATGGACGCTTCATTCAAATTTATAAATCATCTCACACATACCCTTATATTATTCACACTTTTAGCGTATTCAGCATAGCTCGGTTCACTTGGTCGTGCCAAGTCTTCCCCAGGCGTCCCCGACTTCAATCATTCGCGGCAAATGTTCTCATGTCACCTCCTTTCTTTGTCCATTTATTACCAAACCATCTAAGAGTCCCATTTTTTAAATTACTCATTACGCTTGCATTATTTGCGAATCTCCATCTTTTTCTCACTCAATCATTGACATCAAAGGAAATTTTTGTATGTCCTTTAAATACTGATATCATTTACTTCTCAAAGGAAGATTCTGAAGAAAGATTCGTGAATAAAAAGTTGTCAATAAAATATTTTCATTAGATGTGTTTGAAAAGCGAATTTTGTATATAAAGATATTTTTTATAAAAATCCTCTAAGGAAATGATTCCCGTGTAAAAGTTTGTTTTTATTATTAAAAAATATTAAAAATAATATGATATAAATAATAATATAATATATCAGGCAAGGAGGAAAATGATTTCCCTTAGGACCTGAGTCATCTCTGGGGATGCTGTGTGAACATGGGTCTTGAAGATACTTTTGAACTCAAGAACGAGTCGTAGAAGCGACCCGTTCTCACATGTCAACCGTGTACAAATGTTCGACGCGCGTTTGGCGTGTTTCCCGATTATACACCGGTGCCTTAGGGATCAATACCGGTAGAACAAGGAAAGCATACCCACCGGACGGTTTCGATGGAGACTAAGGCTTCGATGGAGCTTCCGTGCCTGATCTGGTTACTTAGAGTTACACCAAGCATATCAATGAAAGGCATGTTGGGAAAACAAACAAATTGTGTAAGTTACTTTTTTTCTAAATGTAAGTTATACTTAAAGTGATGATATATAATCAAAGCGAATAATAATGCAGGTGTAAAGAAAATCCTCAAACTGTAATCTTTTAAATTACATGAAATACTCACATACCTGTAGAATGTCTGTAAATGGTGCAATTTGAAAACCCGAGAAGATATTTTCGAAAGTTTTACCTTAAAACAGTACACATTTCATAAAAGAATTTAAAGGCTTACAGTCTAAAAACCTTTTCTACCACCAGTATACAATTTACAGATAAATCATTCACAGTATTTATTGCGGTAGTAAACCACAAAGTGTATATTTTTAAGAGCTGACCGTTAAGGCAATAACTACCCCACCCTAGTTGTGTAATATTATAAGAAGGAAGGAAAGTTGAGAGGATATAGAGAGATGGGAGAAACAGCAGTGAAGTAGATACATACCTGACATATCAGATCTGATATCAAATTAGACGTACCTTTGAAAAATGCGTTTTCCTAAGTAATTAAATTGAAGGACAAAATATTAAAAAATTTCTTCGTCTAATCTGTAATTAGAAAACTATCATAATATTTTAGATTGTTACCGTCTGGATTGTGGTTTTTTTCAGTTTGTTTCGTCGTTTCTACCATAAGCTATGGAGATAAGTGTATGACTTGCTTCTAAAAGGACATAGGACAGTTTTATTTTTTTATTGAAGGAACTTATTTAAAATTTTCACTTTTTAGCAAGTTATAAGTGTCTCCTCAAAATTCTTTCTTGAAATTCGAAGGTTCTTTTAGAATTCGGAAGAAAACCCAATTTTGAGAAACGAAATAAACAAATAAATATGAAATACATAAAAAACAGGCATTGGACCTGTTTAGATTTGAAACAGTTTAATGAATATTTAACATCCCAATTTCTTGTTCAAATTATCATTTCCTTTGTTCCTCTACTTTCTAAAAGTCTTAACTAGGAAAAAACAAGAACGAAACAAAGAAGAACTACGCAAGTGATATTCAATTATGGGTCCTCAGGTATTAATCTACTTTATATCCACGTTAGTGGTTTATTTATGATATCCACCTACTCTTCTCAGAAGAGAAGAAATTTGTATTCGTAAGTACGTAATACATTTATATTGCTTATTTGTACCCAGTTTTATAATGCCGAAATAGATTATCATTTTCCCAAGTATATCATGCAAGCAATGTCTTGACACTGGTAACAAAAATCTCTGCCTTTCCCGGACAAGTGGCAGACACTGACTTCAGTCATTGCTTGTCGCCCATTATTATGCAAGTCACTTGCCCTTTGATTATAAATAACATTCTCAATGATAACCACTCGATACTGACGTCTGCCGTGGCCACCCTCTTATCAATTAATGTCCAACGTCATATCTGCTAATCAATGTGTCATTTGTTTTTATTCGTAATATGGTCGTCCATAAAAGTACACCTTATCTCGCAGCTTGGATAATTTTTCCCGCGAAAAGGCCATTAAATCGTTTTGAGTTACATCCCCAAATTAATTATCATTGTGATGTAAAATTAAACAGAACCATGTTGTGAAAATATAACATTTATTGTGATTGTTTAATGTATAAACTGTAAGTTATCCATGCGATTGAATTTTCAAGGTACCACCAGGACTCAAAATAAACCAATATAATCATAAGGTACGGCTTCATTTCATTTCATCTCTTCTCGTATTCCTAGTGTTTTTAAACACGATCGAATAAACTTCTTTTTTTCATTTACATAGAGTCCATTTGCCATTTCCAACTGCCTTTTAGAAGCAAGAAACATCCATTGCATGCAACATTACAAAACATTACAAATTTATAAAAATAATATTCAAAATAATGTTGCACCCTTTAAAAATAACAGAAATCTTAGACAAACTTCAATACTTAAAATACTTACGAAATGTAAAAAAACAATAGGAGAGTTCAACCATAAATATCTCGGATTTAAATTTTTTAACTCATTACCAGAAAAAATTAGAAACATGAATACAAATATAAAAGAATTTAAAATCCACCTTAAAAAGTATTCTGAACACTTGAACTGAATCTTATCAAATTAAAACCAATATAACAACACCCCCATACACACAAGCCCTGCTTATTTATGGGGGTACAACAAATACATATATTATGAAATTAATAACTGTATTATATTGTGTAATGTAATTCGTGTATCTTTTTGTTATTAATAAAAAATAAATAAAAAATTTATCGATATAATTTGAGATTTTTACGGTCCAAAATATACGTGAGTTTTTGGGTTATAAGCCATGTTGCGCTTTCTCTTTTTTAGCCAACTTTTTGTAAAGCGTTACATCTTCCATTATCATTTCATTGACAATGTAACCTTGTCCGAAACATTGGAAAAGAAGGAGTAATCGCAACACGGAATAATAATCCAAAAAATATCATGATAAAACATTAATTATCACATAAAATGAGCACTGATTAAATAATGCAAATGATTCTCCACGTTTTGGGAGCAACGTTTCATTAATCATCTCTTATTACAGACTTTGAATCTCCCCTAGCAAAGAGGGTGAGGTTTGCAATAACATACTCGTATGTGTGGTCACACTCTACGGTAAAGTTTGCGAATGTACAATATTAACATCCGACCTATCGCGGTGGGCGGCGGGAAAACTGAGGTATTAAGTACCCAACAAACATCTCACCAAACACTAAGGCCATTCGTACACGGAGATACTTACAAGCGACTCAAGTTTTGTGCGCGTAGCATACACGCCGCTCGTGAGTATCCGCCATACTATTTTGCCAGTGTTTACACATGACGTGACTCGTCAACTACGGGTTTAACGTCGGTTTCCCGCTACGAACAGTGCTGGTAGCACGCTACGAGAGTTGTGTTCGCATAGTCGTTTACTAGTCGTCTACCAGTCGTTTGACAGAAAAGACGTCCGAACATTTTTTCAATGTTAAATTTGTTTTGAAAGTGGGAAAATATCCATGTTTATAAAACTATAATTTACTTTATTTTTTGAAAAGATTTAGCGGAGAAGGCGTGGATTGAGGTTGGAAAGAAAAGTCAAAATTTGTCATCATTTTGATGTAGTTCCTTGGCGGCGACGAATGCCCTACACTTAACAATTGTTTCGTTCTATGGATGAACCCAAAATATTATTTTAGATTGTTTTTTTATGCTGAAGAAGAATACTATTGTCTTCATCGCTAGAGTCAATTAACATCGTATTAATTCGACAGCTGCCCTTGAAAAAAAATCAGTGCAATTCTGGTAGCGCTGTGTACGGAAACCAGCATTAAAGAGTAGCCTATCGGTAGGCTACTTGTATCTTATATCTCTGTGTGCGTAAGGCCTTATCTACAAACATACAACTAAATCAACTCGGGGACAAACAAAACACAAACCGAATTAGTCGAAATGTTAAAAACACGAAGAAAATGTATTTAATTACTCGCGTCAATACTTGAGTCAATCTTCCCCTAAAATTGTAGACGACTTCTGTAAAAAGCCCATACAAATATTATTATAGTTTTTTTTTCATGGAATACATACAGTTAAATAGGAGGTATATATTTTATTTTTATTTGCTATAAGGGCATGAAAAATAAAGTAGGTAATTTTCAATTATTACTTATATAATATTAGAAATAAAATGTTATTTAATGTTACGCTGGGTATTGTGATTATTTTGTTATTTTGCCATAACATACATGCATCGTAGACATTTTCAAACTCATCAAAATAATGCATTTAACGTATTCATTGTTGAATTTAATTATTTTTAAATTCAACAATGTGAAAACAACAAAATTTAATAAAGTTATTCTGAAGTTCTGCCAGTTTTTTTTTAATTATTGAGTACAATATTAGCGACTCTTAAACGAAAATTTAAACAGGAAAATTAGAAAAAGATACCATAAAAGATAATATTGTCTTTAATATTTAAATATTACAATTTGAGTTTTTACTCAAGTTATTCCAAAAATTAATATTTTTGTTATGGTGACATGTGTTGGTATTCAAGGTCAAATTAACAAAAAACGTAGTATTTAAGAATTTATTTTGAAAAAAAAAAATTTACATTAGTACCACGCAGGTGGCTCTGTGGGAAAAAAATCCCCTCACAGCCGATGTCATCTTTGGAGATGCTGTACAAGGGGTGTTTTAAGGAAAGGAAGGGGAGGAAGTTCTGGGAAGGGAAAATTTATGAGGGGTTGGTAGGTGGGTCAGTATGTCCAGAAGTGACGGACGTATGAATCCATCCCTTCCACTGCGGTGTAAGACGATGTTCCGAGAGAGTCCTGCTGGAAAGGTCAAAAGGTCACCTTCAACCAGTCTCTCCCAATCCGACCTGCCACGCAAAGGCTCCGAAAATACATTAAAACGGTGAAAAAGCTGGCTTTAAAAAATATATATAACTGTATAAATATAAGTCTTGAGAATAAAATATTACGAATGGGTAGATATAAATTTGGAAGGAGAGTATGGGTACCGCTGCCCCGAAAACCACTTATTAGATAACCAACACCTCTGCCATAGTTCACCCCAAGTAGTTCGCTACGTTTGGTGACTTAGCAGGGGTGCCTGGGTTCACGGAGTGAGGTTGCAGTGGAAAAGATGGATTCATGCGTCCGTCACTCCTGGACACAATGACACGCAGATTCCTACCCACCCCTAGTACCTTTTCCTTCTCAGGACTTTCTCTCCTTCCTTTCCGTAAAAAGGTCTTCGGCACAGCCTCCTCTAAGATAACTGGCCAGCAAGGAAATTACTTTTCTCAGGACCTCCTGACTAATTTTTTAACTTATCCAACATAATTTTGTTCTTGTGCTAATATTGTTATAACTTTTAGAGCAACATTTTGTATTTACTTGTGTTTGATTTATATTTGTGTATCTAGTAAAAGTTTTTTGACTATTTTATTGCCTTGTATTTGTGGTGTCTTTGTCCGAAGCTTGTGATAACCGTCGGAGTTTTGATATTTTTTGTTTGCTTTAAGTTTGTTTTTTGCTAAAAAATATGGTTTGGAATAAATGTTGAATATTTGGTCTGTGTCAGTCATTCTATGTTTTTCAAGTATTACTATTTAGATGGTTTTCCGATAGCTGAGTTATTTGCTCCTCCCCAGACGTCGATTCCATTTTCTATTATGGATTAACAAAGTGAAAACTATATTGTTTTAATGTGTTTTAGTTTATATATGTTTCTTGTGCTTGGCAAAATGTATATTGTTTTGAGGACAGCAATTGTTTACCATAGACGGGCTGAATAGATATGAATATATTCATTTGAATGGGATAGATCGGCTTGCTCCAATAGTTTTGAGCCATAGATTGTGATAGATATTGGGAAGGTTGTCCAACAGTAACTTGTTTAGCCACTACTAGATGGCGCTATCAGAAACTGTTAGAGACTATTATGCGGAAGCTATCACATGGCTGCAGGTAGCTTAGTCACACGGTCAGCGACCACTGTAATTGCTTGTCCAATGGACTGACAGATTGGGTTACTGTACGCTATATCTATCTAATTCGAGACTGGACGCTTTTGGTAGCATGACTTGATAGGTAAAACGTGACTTGACTTTTATGCGATGATCGCACATCGGTCTTGACTGAACGTTGAGTAATAATTCAGAAATTAAAGAAAACGATAGGCCTAATCAAACTTATAAAGAAAATTAGACCAGTACCTTCCAGTTTTTTTAAAAGTTTAAATGAAATCCATTATTGACGTTGTCAGATTTTGTTTAAAATCTCAACAGGATATATGGCGAAAAAATAATAAACAGATTTTAAAACGAAAAAATAAACAAATTAATTATTTTTCACCTTATAATATAGAGTAATACAGTGAGTTATCGGTTATACCCTGACCCGCGATATTTTTGAAGAGTTAACTAATTTAATAAAACATTTTTGAAGAGTTATTTTTTTAAATTATTTTATTTGAAAATTATTTTTTAACATATTTTTTCTGTCCTCACACAACTTAGAAACAAATTATAGGTAGAAACAAAAATTTAATTTTTAATATAATTAAATTTTGTTTCTACACAAAAAATATATTTCTACATAAAAATCAATTAAGATTTTTTTCAAATTATTGATAATCTTGTTAAAAAGCCGGTTGTTCATCAGTTTATATTTACTAGCGTGAATAGTTTGAGTGTTGTGATTTGGATTATTTAATTTATTTTCTTGGACATTACAAAAAACGCTGTATAGCTATGGTGATAGACAACTTGATTTGAATTGCCAGATTTTCTGAACATTTTTTATTAAGCATATTTTTTTCCTTCTCCCCCCCTTCCCCCTTTCAAACACATTTTTACTCAGATAAACGATTTATGATTTATATTGAAGAATAAAAATATCTGGGAAAGTTCTGGCTGTTCAAATTTAGCTACTTACATTAGTTTTTCACACTCCCAGATTTAATAACTCTATGATTTCAAAAAAACATTTGGACTTTTAATATAATAGATTTAAAATGGGCTGTGATATCTTAATTAGCAATCGGTTGGAATAATATGGACTCCGTCTTTGAAGTTCCACCCTTATTTACTTTCCTGTCAGTCTCTACAATACTTGACAGTTAACGCCATATCTGGAAAATCTAATAGACTACTACACGTGCTATTTATCAGTGAGCTCTAACATTAATATCAAATATATCACATAACTCAATCTATTTCAAAACGTGTCTCATTTCTGGATGGTGGTCTCTTAACAGCGCGGTACTAAATGAATCATTTAGTCTGAAATTTAAAATAAATTAATTACATCAAATTTTCCCTCGCCAATGTTTAAATTAAAATCCTTTTGAACTTACGACCAAAATAAAACTTACCGTTTTGCAACGTAGGTCGATTGATATATTCACGTCAATTTATTTTATATGGCTCAAAATGGGGCGAAATATATTTATGGATACCCATTTCCTTGTTCGTAATGTGTTTTTAGCAAGGCCACTTCTTTGTACATTACGCACCTTTTTCGGAACATAAAATAATAATAAAATTTCCATATCTCAACCCGAAAAATTTTGTAGCATCTAAAGCTGGCTCAGGACAAAAGGGTAGATTTATAAGATTTTCCTCGGTAGGCTAAATGGTAAAGACTTCATTTTGCAAACAAAAATACCCTTCCTATGCCCTACTTAGGGGCTTAGTAAGTTTCAAGGGCTGACACCCTGAATCATTTAATAATCGTTTTGCTTCTATATCAATTTGCCTAACACTCTGTACCTTCTGTAATATTGCTTCATCATAGAAATTTAATTACATATATCTAATGAATTGATAACTGTTGTATAAATATTTAGTTTTAGTTACAATACTGCCCAACAGTTATCGGTGGAGTATGTAGATCAAGTTATTGTCATTTAGTTTATGTAGTTTTAAAATATTTCCGTAGGTAACAGTAGTAACGCCACATGACAGACACAATATGTCGGCTGCACCCGATTGGTTACGAATACAGCCGATCTCCAGGTCAGCAGCTCAGTGCAAACGGCTTCCCTAGTTGACTCAGAGACTATAAAATGGACTTTGTTCCGCAAGATGCTCATGTGTTCAATTTAGTTGTAGGTATACATTTATTATATTGTTATTATTGCTATTGTGTAGTGCTTTTATTGATTGTTGCTATGTTTAAATTTTAAAATACATTATGTTTTGAATTTTGGCTGGTTATTAGTATATCAGTTAACTTTAAATTTTTGAAATTTAGCTGGTTATTAGTATACCAGTTAACTATTTTTATTTATTTGTGTTCTTACGTCTTCTATAATTTTTTATTTATTATTTACAATATTGTATTTTTTGTAAATCTCTCAGACCACGCGTACAGAACCCTTAGTTTTTTTTTTAATATTGTTTATTGTTATTATAATTTTAAGTGAAAATCGGTTATTCGATTTTATCTTTATTATTTAGTTTATTATTAAATATGTAAATAATCTGTTGATTTTCCCAAACAAATAAAATAAAATAAAGATAATCATTCTAATTATCCCACGATCATAAATTAAGTTTTAATCTTTAACGGATTTAAGAATTTACCATCAACTCCCAATCATCAGGTGTATTCCTAAATAAGAAGAATATAATTAATAATACACTGGTACATTACAACAAACCTTTTACGGGTATGGTTATTATTACGTGCAATAGATTAAATTGTGTTTTCGTACTGATGACGTCGTATACGATTTTATGATACAATGATTGGTGTACATGACAATAACGCTTTCGATGCGTCGTAACAGCATCTTTTAAATTTAAAAATAGTAATTAAAATATTAAAAATATTAAAAAAAAATGAAAAATAAATAAATAAATAAAAAAAATCTTCTAATCATTTATAATTAGTCATTTTAAAATATAAACTAAGGAATATTATAATTGTAAGTTTTATGAAGCTGAGTGCATTTCTAAAGTATTTGTCTCAGGGTATCGATTTTCCAATCCAGGCCACTCGCAATCGGCGTCGAAAGTACCTACATACATTGTTAGCCCTTCTTATTCATGAGTCTTGTCAAAGGTACATACTTTCAAATTCCAAAAGTCATTCCGCTCGAACCACGAGTGGGTCCAACCATTCGTTTGAGTCGAATGACTTGACTGTCGAGAATCGAGGCCTAGGATCGTTGTCTATAAAAAAATTAGTAAACTTTAACGAAGTTCTTGAAATTGAAATAAATCACATACCCGATTAATTGAATCTATTCCATCTTGGAGAAACAAAATTTGTTCAAATATCACTAGTTATGGCTAAATATTTATTATTTTAATATCGGTTCGGCTATCTACAACGCCACCGTACCAAGGATATCGGCATACAATCGTCGGAAGTTAAGCCTATCGATACGATATTGTTAAATTAATAAGTTAGCGTGCTAGACCCCCTAATCAAAAATAAAATATTTTCACCTCTGCCTTCGAAGTTCATTTATCGATCAATTATTAATAAAATGACTCCACCATAATTATAAAAATATTTTCCGAATGAAATAAGCCAATTCCCGAAAGAAATTAATTCAGGTAGTCGTCGTAAAACACTTATAATTTATTCGTCCCTTGGGTATTGTCTTTAAATGAATTCCTTCAAAGACTGGAAGGTATGAAGGAATTTTCTTAATGCTCGCTGACTTCCACTAATGACAAGACTTGCTGAAATTTATTGAGGTTTCACCCTTAAGGCTACACCCCACAGTGCACACCTGTCACGTGACGTGACAGACATCTGCAGGGAGAGAAGCGAGTACAGACTCCCTAGGGAAAACAGAACATCCTTGCCTCAAATGAAGCCTTACAGGAAGACGGGCATATATACATGAATATTAATAAAAAAAATTAATTAAACATTCGGATTTCGTTATTGGTGAATTAGTCCAGTCAGTGGGGAGTTTTACCTTGCAAAAGGTTAGGTAGTAGCGATTTTGATATATGTTGTTAAGATTGGGACTCTAAAAAAAAAAAAGTTTTCGACCTTGGGAGGGTCGAGCTCGACCCGCCATCTTGGATTGAAGGTGCCAAAATTTGTTTTTTTCAAAATAATTGTGAAGTGGTCGTTTTTAAAACCAAATTGATGAAAGCAAACTTAAAGACAACTAAATTACCTACATTTTTTGTACAAAGTTTGTTTTTGTAAGTCTAATAGGTAACGAGTTACAGTGGCGGAAATGTGAATATTTTTCTAAAAAATGATGAAATTCCCAACTTAATAATTTTTTCGGGTTATTCATTACATAATTATAATATTTTTGTTAACTCATTTCCACACTACAATGAGGTCGAGAACATGGCGCATTTTTTTTATTGTGGTATCCCCAGTAGGTCTACTCCACAGATATACCAGCGATGGTAGATTTCGAAATTATGTTACATTTCTATGAATTATGTTACTTAATAACAGTCTTCGTCATCAATGTCATCATCTAACTCATTGCCTGTGATACTGAGATTCTGGGCTTCCATTGACAGAATCTCTTCTTCTTCTTCCTCGACATCGATGTGAACCTCTGGCGAATTTCGGCATGTTTGACCATTACAGCACCCACATACAATAGAACACTTCAATCCAGCTTTCCTGCAGCTACATGCAACGCCGCATCCTTTTTTACAATTGCATGAAATAAATTTTTAAAAAGTCTCGGGTCCTGGTTTCTTTGTCATTCTTACTGGAACAAGCCCGTTGGTGTCACGTTTCCAGCACCAGTTTTCTGATTTTTTCGGATTCCATACCATTTTTGGACTTGATGGTACGTTCTAAATGCATGGTACCGTGCAGCGTCGTTCGTTGGTGGCAAAGAGGCAAGATTGAATTTGATTTTTGTTGTCGACTTTGCGAAACGTTTGTAGCGGACTTCTTTCAAGGTTTCCTTATCCAATATCCATGTCACCCCCGTACAAAGCAACAAGAAAGCGTGTTCCTGCAACTGCTATGTCTTCTGGTGTTGCATCATGTTGTTTGAAGATTCCTATCATGGCATTGAGTCTTGTGTCGTTTTGCACAACCAAACAAAATTTTGTTTTTCCTTGGTTGAAGAAGGACGATGTTGTATCGCAGCCGCTAAAGGCATGAAGAAACAGAATATTCTCAGCCGCCTCTTTGTATTTCACACTATTCGCGGAATACAGTCTTTGAAAAGTTTTGCCTCTCCCGGGTTTGCGAAGATATATACTACTTTTGGGTGGTGCTAATGCTGTCAGCAGAACTAGGAGATCAACGTCTTCGCCAATAATGAAAACAGCGTCATATGATGAACACAAGGAAATCGCAGTATTGACAATCAACTCATCAGCATCTTCTTCAGCCTGCTTAACTGTAAAATCATCCTGTATAAATTGCTTTGTAAGCATCGAAATCAGACGGACTTTGTTATTTTTATTGGCTAAAAATCGTTCTTGTGAAACTTGAACTGGAATTATTTCATCGAAAAGAACATCTGCAGATGTGCTTCTTCGATCGGCGAAGTCTTTCTGCGGTTTTCGTATTTTTTTCACCATCATCAAGCGGATATCCATCGAAAACAATGACTGCATGTGATCCATAGTGATTTCTTACATAGTGAACGTACTTCTCGCAAATTGACCCAAAATAATCATTCCGATTCCATACAACTTTATGTAAAAGATATCCTCCATCCACAACATTAATTTAGCTACCTTCAAGTTGCACGCCTTCTGGAAGTTGTTTGAAAACACCATAAAATGATGATTTCGTACCTTTGCGCATTCCTTCTTCAGTGAAAAGTAACAAAGGAAATGGGGCGAGTTCGAATTTAAGGAAGCTTTAGACTAGGATCCCACTCTAACAAATCAACGTCATCGAGCACACGGATGATGCTATATAAGTATATTGTAACGTAAAAATACGTTAAAATGATATTGTGTAATATGTTCGTACAAAATTTATCAAGAAAATTGGAGTTTTACAATTTTTTGTCAAAATATTCTTCTTTCAACCGCTGTAACTCATTACTTATTAGACTTACAAAAAAAAAACTTTCTACAAAAAATGTAGGTAATTTAGTTTTCTTTAAGTTTGCCTTCAACAATTTGGTTGTAAAATCAACCACTTCATAATTATTTTGTAAAAACCAAATTTTAGCACCTTCAATCCAAGATGGCGGGTCGAGCTCGACCCCCCCAAGGTCGAAAACCTTTTTTTTTCTTTAGAGTCCCAATCTTAACAACATATGTGAAAATCGCTACTACCTAACCTTTTGCAAGGTGGAGCCCTTTTTTATCCCCCACTGACTGGACTAAATGGGTTATGTGAATTATTCCTAGTGCCTATATATCCTTAATGCGTAACTTTAAATTCTCAAATTTGGAACTGAAAATAAGTATATTAGTCATACCAGACAAGCGATAAAGTAGGTGCCAAAATAATTGTATTAATTTATAATTATTTATTACAAATGTGTATTTTTTTGTTTAAATCTTTGACACCTGCTCATATAAAATTACAAAGTGAAGATTCATTACTAATGAAGTTGTTTCACTGAACTAAGTGCGGTTGACATACTGCTTCATTCGTAGGTACACACGTATTATTTGAATGACTATCCTTATCATAAGCGATGCTATATTTTATTTATATCAATGTAAATATTTAAATTAAAACAACAACAAAAAATACAAAGTTGCAACCAAAACATACAAAATACATAGGTAATAAGTTTAACCGAAAATAAAAATCCTCACATGAAAAATAGAAAATAAAGACGGGTTGTTTTGCAGAATTTGAACAATTCATCTAATTTCAATATTGATTTTCAAGTTCTGTGATGTTCTATTCAAGTTCTGTTATTATATCATTATTGGCCAGTTGTTTCACAAAACTGAAATGATTAAAGAACTTGAATAGATCATTCACAGAACTTGATAATCTACTTTTGAATTTGATGAACCGTTCAAATTTTATGAAACAGTCCGTCCTAAAAAATTCGAAACAAAAAGAAAAAAGTATATATATTTATTTATTTATTAGATACAAATAATTACATACATATTAAGGAAGCTTTGGCTGTCCAACTAGGAAATTTTCCCGTTTTAGGACAGCCAAATTGCCTGGTTTATTTATTTTTTATTTTTTTTATATATACAATAATATTATTATTGGGTTTATAAAAACAGTTTATTTTTAAACAAGTTCTGCTGTGTAATTATTATTACGCGTGACAGCTGTTTCGCCCTCTGAAGGCATTATCAAACTGAAACAGTTAAAATAAATTATTATTTTTTTTTTATTTTTTTATTATTTTATAAAAAAATAAAATGGAGTTCTACAAATTAAACTTAATAACAATAAATAAAAAAAAATAAAAAAATTGCCTGGTTTAGTTAACATTTGTACACGCTGCTGTTATGAATTATTTTTCCATACTTTACATTAATAGTTACGCTAGTAATATAGTCTATATACATATATTTTTTTATCTATACCTACATAGATCTATTTGTGTCTAGACAAATACAAGTAATGGAATAAACAACCTTTATATTGACTAGTTTTAAGATAAAATATATATCCAAGATCAAAATATTCAAGTCTCAGAAACGGGGAATTTTGATAAGCCAGTGACCTAGTGTTGTTAAAATAAAAGAATATTAAAGTTCGGCAAGATTTACGCATAATCATGTATTTTGATAATGTACATTTAACGATCAAATGATAATTACGATCTTTGTAGATACCATCTTTTGCAAACGATCTTTTTGCTAACGATCATTTGATCTTCTCGTATAAAATAACTGAAAAAATATTGTAAATAATCGAGGTATCAATATTGTTACTTACAACGAAATTCCGAAAACACAAATACAATTAATGTTACTTAAGCCAAGTATATCTCCACCCACGTGATTAATTAAATTAATTTCTCCACCGTATTCATCAGTTGTTTTCATAATCTAAATTCTGAGAAAAACTGAAAAAATGTAACTGAAATTCGACACTTTAGTCATTACTTTTCATTATAATGTTAATTTTATGCTGGTAATTATCTAGTATCAGGCCTCGGACGAAATATGTTATGAATACTTCGAATGATTTTTTTACATTAACGCCACACAGGAGCCCCTCGAAAAAAGGGCATGTGTCTTACGGGATGCTGTGTGGAGGGTCTTTTTTAAGGAAAAAAAGGAGAGGAAATTATGGGAAGGTAAAAGGTATGAGGGTTGGGTATGAACCTAGAGATCCGTGTGTCCAGGGGAGACGGACAAATGAATATATACCGGCAACTGAGGCGCAATGCGATGGGCCGAGAGACCAGTCGGAGAGATTAAACGGTCTCCTTAAATCAGCCTCTACCGATCTCTAACACACCCTACTGGTTAGACCTGGGCACCCCTGCTAAATCACCAAACGTGGCGAACCACTTGGGGTAACCTATGGCAGTTGGTTATCCAATAAATGGTTTCGGGGTCAGCGGTAAACAATCCCGCCTCCATAATTTATTAACATTAAAATTAAATTCAAAACAAAAATGTTATAGATCATTGAGCAGGAGGTGTAGACAGACAGACGGAGTCACAACTGAAATTATATTTTTTTTAGTTTATTCGGTTTTATAATTATTTTTATCCCAGTAAATTTAATACAAAGACCTCTTTGCTCATGCCAGGCGACCGGGTGTCCCCCTAACTAATGGGACATAGCATCCGGGGATCAGTTTGCATTGATGGGGTGTTAATGGTGAAATATCTGCAGCCCCTGTAATTTATAATGGAAGGTGTTCTGTCAGATTAAGTGAACGATTTATTCCGCCATGGGGCGCTCACGAATATTACTTTTCGTCATCACGGTCCATTAAGGATGCTGTACGTAACCTATTGAGATATGATATTTTGAGTGCTGGGAAACGTTCACATTGGTATCAAAACAATACATTGGGTAGAGAGAGACGATTATTCATAGGATCAACTTAAAGTAAAATTCAATTTTTCGTAAAACTTAGGACGGACTTTGATCTCATTTGTATTTTCAAAATTATTAACAGTATGATTTGCTCACACTTTGTTGCAACTCATCCCTTTTAATATCCCTTCACAGACTCAGATATAATGATTTGCTTTTCCTCAATCAACAGTCCACATTTCATGGATACCATTCATCTATATCCAGAGTGGCAATACCTTAAATTTGTTGGTGTAAGCCCTAATGATTTTTGTCAATCATTACGCAAGTAATATTTTTTTTTGGTGTAGCAGAAGTTGTAAACTCCATCAAAACCTTGTTCCTGTCTTCACTTGACATTATCCTCATTGTTTTGTGCCCAATTTTTGTCGTAGCTGTAATTTTTAATTATCCTGTATTGTAAAATTTCTCCTCGTATTATCTTCCGTACTGTCCTTTAGAAAAAAAAATATACTAATTAGCTAAACGTTTCCATTTTTTATTTATTTTGTGAACTGGAACAAAAAATTACCTTCATACATATAGTTTTCCGTATATCGTCTCAACATTAAAAATAAATAATGAGTTCCTCTTACAGATCGACACACTTTATTTTGCAGTTAAGGTGACTTTGCTAGGGTAGACTTTGTTATAAATAAAAATGTTCGAGAACGCAGTAAATTGAAAGTCTTAATCTCCCAGAAAAGTGGTAATATTAGAGTCCCAATAGCTGCCAACTGTTCGGAGTCATTGGGACTGTTGCATCCCCAATTGGGGTATCTTGTGAGGCTGAAGGGAAAAAAATAGGGGAGAGGAAGATTTGGATGTACCTGGCTATTCAGATCTAGTTACAAATGCTTGTTTTTGTCATCTTTTTGACAGATAAATTAACATTATTTGAAAGATAGCCAAAAATTGTGGTGTTGGCTTAGAAAATTTAAATGTAAAAGTTTCTCAAATTTCATGTTGCCTTAGCACACCTTTCAAGAGGTTTTACTGCTTTAGAAAATATCAATAAGCTTGAAGAAAGTCTTCATAATGGGATAAGGGTCGCTGTGGAGTAGAGATCAAACAATATTATACTGTCAATTTATTTAAAATTTTCCCCACAGTAGTTGGGTCGGGTCTCTTTTCTGTCCCTAGGGTATTTTTCCACTTAGCCTTGAAGCAGCTACTTGTATTCGTATTTTTCCTGTTTTTCTTTAAAATCTATTGTGATATTTTTATTCCTTCGGGAGTAAAATATTCCGATAGAATCAGATATCATACGCACTCGAACCACTCTCCTCAAGTATTAATACAATATATCAACTTCTAGTATTAATATAGTAAACTTCAAAATTTTCAGCGATATAATTCGACTACTTATCATATAACATACAGCACAAATATTCGCAGGCCGAATTTTTTCATCAATTCAATCACAATTCAATAACAAAATCGCATATATTTAAAATAAATTTATATTTCTGGCTTTCGAATTTCCTGACAATATTTTGAAAAGGGATGATAGAGGATTTATACAGGCTAGCGAAGGGATTGAACCCACTACACATGGGTTACCCAACGCCTTTATTCACTTAGTTACCCACCAGTTTATAATCTGTTATTTATGTTTTTGGTGTTTTATTTCGTATAATGTGTTTGTCACACAAGAATGCTAACTGCCTGGAGCCAGTAGGCTTCTCTCTTTGAAATATGTGACAAAGCTGCAAAAATATGTGACAAAGCTACAAAAATATGTGACAAATCTGCAAAAATATGTGACAAAGCTGCAAAAATATGTGACAAAGCTGCAAAAATATGTGACAAATCTGCAAAAAGTGCGAAGTGTAAGGAGATCGGGGGGCGGAAGGAACGGGCTATACAAATCTTGTCACTAAACACGGCATTTCAAGTAATTAAATTCCTGGCGATAGCGTATCTGGCAGTATTTGATTTCAGACAAAAAATTCTCAAATATACCATTTTATGGTTTGTTTTAAACATTTTTTTTATTTCAAATGCCTAGTGTTTGTAGTACGAAGCACATTTAAAACATATCCTTACGAAGGAAATGAATACATTTAGTAGCGGATCAGTAATTTCAGTTCTCCGTTTCACGATAAGGTGAATAAAGTTTTATGAATATAATTTGTTCATAAATCGTGAAAGGAATTTCATCAAATAACACGTGGAGGTATCCTTTTGAAGCAATCATAAAAGGCAATTCATTGTACCATATTCCTTACAGGCCCATATTCCATAGGCCTTGAGCCGTGCTGTTATTAATATTGCCAGTGGATAGGTACCTATCCTATTAATTATATTTCTTTAGTATTTTATACACATTAAATCGCAATTTCTGTGTCCCCTATTATGAGAGTTTTTATGAAACGTAAAAATGTGGTCACTATATAATTTCTTGGGATCTTTTTTGCTTTGAGCGTAATGTAAAAAATTCTTGGAAAAGGGGATTTACCAAACTGTTGTCAAAATTAGGAACTTGGGTGAAAAATATTATGGCATAATATATATTCATACCGAAAATGTTCATACTGATCAACAAACGCAATTATACGTAGAATTAATAAATCTTAATTTAAAAACGATTATAACTATGAAATACTCAAACGCCCTGTGATTGGTTGGCGGATTCTGACTCTTATTTAAACTTCTACCTCATTCCAAGAATGCGGACACATTATTTGGCAAGTTTGCGCTGCGTATACTCGCACAGATGTCATTACTGCGGTTTATAAATTATTTCGTGTGTTTTGGAAATCTTGCTAAATATTTAAATTGGTTTTTTTTTCGTTCCGATCCGAATGGGATTGACCTTACTGTTAACCAACTAAACTGAGGTGCGTATGACGTCACACGTACCACGTCAGATTTAAATCGAAAAATGCAAACTCTAAAATATTCAATAATGATGATATGTCAAAAATGGCATTTTTTAAGTTGCTATAGAAAGTGCCATCACTATCGTAATTTTTTCGTTGAAAATATCCTTTTGTGGATGCCATTTGCTCCGGACTGTTGGAAGCTGCTGGGACTTTTGTGCATCATTAACATAAAAGCAAGTAGCTACACATTTTTGTTTGTATTAAATTTAATCTTAAAATATATGCTCATAAAATAAACTTGATGTTTCAACTGAATGTTTCTCTCAGCATAAATATTAAAAATAAAACAAGACATAAAAGTAAGTCCGATGTTGCAATATTTATTTATATCTATTCAAAGTATGAACTTTTGCCTGACGTTTATTTTGAAATTGTTTCATTTGAAATTCTGAATATGCTTGCATAAATGAACAGCTTATTAAAAGTAAATCTATCTCTCTAATATCCAAACGAGAGAAATTTTATGAGAATAAGGTATAACTACCAGAGTTTACAGTATGTACTTACTGATATTACTAGGTGCATTGCTTGCATACAGAAAATTTTAAACTTTTTTTACGTAAGCTCCATATAGGAGGTCCCGAGGAACATAATTACTCTCAGGGCCTGCGTCGTATTTGAGGATGCTGTGAGGAGGGTCTTATTGGGGAAGTCGTTTTTTGTGAGTTAATTACATTTCGTTAAAAAATAACCAAATCCTATTTACGGTTTTAACAGAATGAAAAATAAAACTAAAAATAATGCACCTTTAAAAAATAGTTATTTTGGGTCGAAATTTTAGTTTATTTTTTTTTTATTTCAACCTAAATCGGTCGTTTGTAATTTGAATTTACGCCTATTAAAATGCTTTTTTTTAATAATTTCATTTTATCATTTATATTTTCACAGTACACAATTTAAAAAAAATCAAAAGCAATAACTTACAAATAATTGCCAAGGTTGCCTCTAAACAAAACCTTTAAAGGCACCTTTTAAAGAACTTATAAATTATAATTACAATATTTTAATATTGTAATTTTAAAAACAGATGAGGCAAATAATGACAACATTATGTGAGTCAGAAGCCTCGTCAATAAATAAAAATAATAATAATAATAAGTTCCATATTTAATAATTTAAAAAAATATAAATATATAATAATAATAATTGAAAAAAAAAATATTTACAAAATAATGCAGCACATATCCGTACAAGATATTTGCTACACATTTTGATACAAAAATAATGATGTGGTTTGATTAGGTATTTCGGTCTCAAATCAAAATTAACGTTTTGTATGAAAAAAGTCGCGCAGCCGTTATGATCGATAACTTTAAAATATCGGAAAGATAGGCCTAACTACCGACGATTTTGTCGATAACGTAATAAGTCAGAATAGATATGAGATGGCACCACTGACGCATATCTCTATGAATTGACATTCCAAAACATCTATTTAAAAGTTAAAAATACTACGACAATGTCGAACTGAAATATTAACTAATGGAGTTAATCAGTTCATGAGGTAATTAGTCATAACTAACTACTTTTCTTTCACGTAGCTGGAACGGAATCAATTGATCGCGTCTTAGATGAATTAATTTCTACGGATCGTGTATACGATATCCTTCAGTTCTAAGAGTTAGTTTATCCCCCCCATTCATTAACAAGCCAGTTATTTTGCATAACGAATGACATTATACAAAATGTTGTTCATATTGATAGCTCATCTGTCACTTAGCGGAGGCCGCGCTAAAAATAGCGGCATTTGTCTACCGACTGTCGGAATCATATTCTGGCCGTGCTCGCAAATATCACTAACTGACCACCGATAATGTATTTAATCAATATCGTTTTGACATAGGGCTTTATCGATCATTTGTACGACAACTAAAGATCATTACTTTTAGTCGATGTATCCTGATATTGTAATGCTTTCCAAAATACATAGTGTCAGAAAATATAAGACTCACGGTAGAAAAAAAAGTTCTTTAACCACCGCCACATCTGTGATCAGTTTATTCAATACACACTCTCCTTCAATCTGTCACTTTTTTCCGAAGATAATATCACTCCGTCAAACCCTGAGTAGTGCTAAGGGATATTGAAAAAGGTTATCGTATTTCTCGATAGATGTCATTTAGTCAAAAGCTTTCCTTACACCTGCTGCCATCTCTGAGTGACTCGAGAAAGCTTTTCATTCGTGTAAACAAATTTTCCAGGGTTAAACTATTTGAATTACTAAAAGGGTAAGATATTAGATACGCCTGGTTATATTACCTACTGAAAAGGTATGTATGGGAAACCCTTGTAATTTAAGGGATGGGTTGTGCGTTAGGGATATGCAAATGAAACAGTTAAAACATTCATGGGGATACTTTAAAACATGGAACATATTTTTATTGACGGTATAAAATATGGGATTTGAGAAAAAGTTTCAGAAATTTACATACATGAAATAAAAAAATCTTATGGCCGCCCTGAAAATGTACAGTTTGTTTTGAGAGAAGGCTGTCCAAATGTGATAGTAAGTACCTATTTGTTTACAACTAACAATTTTGTGATCGATTACTACTTCAGTGAAATAGATAGTGGTTGATGATTTCAGGGTACGCTATTCAATTAACGGTGTGAAAAATTACAAAAAAAATCACTCAGATCTGGTGTATTTTATGATAATATCGCCACAGTTTATTGCTAACCACAACAATTTTTGACTAAGGTTTGGTCATTCAAAAAGCTGTACCTATAAGCACACTAAATTTCCTGAGATTTTTAGGAATTTGATGTTTGACGAGTACAATTTACACGTGAAAAGATTACTATCAGACTCGCTGCATTTTTGCTGCAAGAATTCAGACAAGCGAAAAAATACCAACATATCATCGGATAATAGTTTTAGTTGAAAATTATGTTGAATCATCAAATTTTCAAAATTGGATCCGATTTGTCAAATCTGTGCTTGTCATCTAACATAATACAAATTTCGGTTATCTGTGATGTGCGTTAGTCCTGCGTGAAACACGTTTCGAAATTGAAAGTGATTGTATGATTGATATAATATTCTTAACAGAATATTGTTTTGACAAAAAAAATTTAAATTGGATCTGATTTGTCAAGAATTCAGTTTATCCCATGTTACCTATCATTAAACATAAACATTTTGGATGTCTGTGATGTGCAATGGCCTTGCGTGAAACCTGATTCAAAATTGGAACTGATTGTGTGAATAATTCAGGCAATCGATAAATTACCTACATTTTAACTCACATTGACGTAAGTACAAAAAAACTCACCAGGTACATATTCTTCTTTAAGAGCAACCGTATTATCCTCGACGTAAACGACATTAAGGACGGGTTGTTTCGGAGAATTTGAACAATTCATCAAATTTCAACATTCATTTTCAAGTTCTGCGAAAGATTTTTTCGAGTTCTGTTTTTATTTCAGTTTTGTCAAGCAACTAGCCTATAATGATATAATAACAGAACTTGAATAGGACTTTCACAGAACCCGTAATTGAACGTTGAAATTTGATGAATTGTTCAAATTCTCCGAAACAACCCGTCCCAAGTGTACTACTCTTTGTGTCAATCACTAATAGAGTACGGGATAATTGGTTGAGGGTCTGACTTGAGCACTCACTCACAGAGAGCGTCTCACCACAGCCCAAAAATCAGTACCAAACACAATGCTAAAAGTTCCGGTTGAAACTCCGACAGAACAAATATTTAAAAACTTCCAATGTACAAATACTTTATTCAAATAATATTTTATTTAAAATTAAAATAATATTAAACTAAATACTCCACTGCCCAACATAAATACTCAACCAAAGCAATAAGCCAAAATATACTGGCTGCTCCCAGTTTGAATACATCTTTTGGACAGATAAATACGAAATTCTATGACACGAAATTATATATTATACAATGCTCTACCAAGTCAAACAAAAAAAAATAACGGAAATTAATATATTTAAAACAGAATAAAAAAAATGGCTGAGAGAACAAAGTGAATTTCAACCTACAAACATTATGAAAACGATGTAAAGACAACTTGAAATTAAATACAAAAGTTTAAAATCGGAACAGGAGGACTGTGATTTTTTTTTAATTAATACTTATATTATACTTTATACCTACATTAGGGTGTCCCAGGACATAAGGGAGAATTTTTTTTTCGTGAATTTAAATATGCATACCCTCTTATTTTATTCCATTTGATCCCAATAACTCATATAATAAATATTATTTTGATTAAACACCGGCAACCCGTGCCGACTTGATGCCGAACATATGGTACAGAGTTAATATGGAAGAATTTTCAACTTTCATTTTTGTCGGATAAATAAAATTTAAAAATGCACAAATGTTCAATTATGTAGTATTTTATATTTAAAAATGGTTTATTGATTAATTTTTTTTTCATCGTTTGTTTTTTACAGTCAGGATAAATCTTCCGGTGTTCCTGAACGCATCGTAACAAAAATTATTTTTGTTCCTCTTCGACCGTGAGATTAAGCCATGAAAATCTTGCATAAACTTAACAGTTCTTTCAGCTGTATCATTCACTACCCTCAGCGGCGACACCCTCTTTCTGACTTCTTGATACGAAGCATTATTTGACCACATCGTAGGGAATTCGTTAAGAAAACTGGCATCTGTTTTCAGACGATCAAACAAATACTTGCTCTTGACTGAAATGAAGTCGTAAATATTTTTCTCTGAAACAAAAGTCACTAAATTATGATATGAACAAAAACCTAAATACAAAACATAATTTAAACTACTTAATAAACTTACCATACAATTTACCATCAAGATCTTCCTTCGATGGGATGTAACGTTTGTCATGGGTTGATAAATTATTTTTTTTTTTGATATTTCGAGCATTTTTATTTTAGTTGTTGAATCCACAGCGTCGTCAAACAGCAATAAAATAGATCCTTCATCGGTCAAATACCATAACTGCTTACTGAACAGAAATAAAGCTGCCATTGAGATGTTTTCATCAATTTTTTCTTAAGCCTTCATCGATTTCAAAAAGCAAAAGTCCTGGTAAGGTGCTTTAACTACTATAATACATTGTAACTATGGTTTGACATAGGATGTTACTATGAACAGGCAAACGTCTAAAAGTGCCGCCTTATCCTTACCGGTAATTTTAAATTGCGCACAAATTAATGATATTTTCAAGGAATAAAGCGCTTTTGCCATCCATCGAGCACCTGGAGGCCGAATCTTAAATTTTCTCGCTGTATCTCCTCCTAAAACTATCACACAGAGCTCTAAAAACTCTCAATAGTCATCTCCAAGTATTTTTGTTGTCAGTGCAGTATGGTAAAAGTCAAGCAAATCATCGATTTCGGAAGCGGTTAGGTGCAATGTGAGATTTTCTCTGTAGCACTGAATTTTATCGGGATCAACATTTTTACAGTTATCTCGAAACTTTTTGAAGAGTGGTAGGTATGTCAGGGCTTGTAGTCACTTGACTGATTTTTACTTCAAACACAGCTTTTAATACCAACTATAGCTATATTTGGTATATATTGACAGTTAAATTCACTTTCCGGATATTGTACAACAAAACTTCAAGAACTTGTCCATTAGATGGCAGTTTAGAACCCGATATTTGGTGTTTTACGACTCCTATTAACAATATAATTTTTTTAGAAGTGGGTAAATCTAACAACATCTTGCCTGAACGAGTGATTTTCGTTTACTAACAAAATAGCAAGTTACTACAAGCTCATCAACACGTTTGCTCGCTGGCGTCTTAATGTGCAAGTACTGACATCTTTCGATGCAAGTCGGCACGGGTTGCAGTTGTCCAAAGTAAACGAAAAAAAATTTATAAGTGTTTTGTCATTATTAAAACAAAATTAGAGGGTATGCGTTCAAAATAACAACTTTAATTTTTTTGGGACACTCTAACCTACATCATGTACAAACTTTTCAATTGCTAACTAATAAAAAATAAAAATACTTTGATAGAAAATCATTTTAACAATCAGATTTCTTTAAATTGGAACTGATTTGTAAAGAAATCAGGCTAGTAAATAAATATTAAAGGATGTCTCTGTACAAAAAGGTGAAAAAAAGCTGTACATCTTTTTCTGCTTCCCTACCTATAAAAGCGTATGGTTTTAGGCCATTGAGTTAGTATTGCGTCAACCGCTGAAGAGGGCGCACGTAGCGATAAGACTGTGTCCGCGATCACATAATAATTTTGCGGAGTTTTATTGCAACAAGTGCGACAGTTAAATGGTGGAAAACTTTTTCGTCTTGCTTAACTAAGTTATTATTTTGACATTCGTTTCTCTACGATTGTACAAATTTTTATTATTCGCCTTTGTAAATATTAATCTTTTATGTACTTTAGTGAAGAATCAATTTGTTAACCTTGAATAATTATCACAACATGGAGAGCAGAAGATTTAAGAATTTACCGGCAATAATGCCAACTTCATGTGAAATAGTTCATGGATTCAAGATCCAAAATGCTTTTATACTAGACCTTACAAGTAAGTATTATTATTTTTTGTAAAAATTTCGAATAAAAGGATACGCTTTTCTTTTAATCTTTTGTGACATACGTCAAAAGATAGTTGCTGAACTGTCTGTAAATGACGTTGAAAATGTCAATGTTCAATGCCGAATCGTTAAGACGAGACAATTCCCAAAAAAAAACAGAATCTTAACGACGTACGTGAAGCAGCCGTGCACAAAAATATACGATGCGTGGCTTTGTGTATTGGACAGACCTGTGGTTGAATTTCCCATCAAATATCTAAAATAAATTGAGAATCTTAAAGCGTAAGTGATGAACTCGTGTAAAAACAATATTCGGCGCGCGACCCAGGGTAATGGATGGACCTACGGTCGACTTTGCCTTACCGGGCAATGAAAATGGAACTTTCCGTGGGGTTTATTTTAATTATTTTTGATGAATATATTACACATATCTCAAATGTTTCTAGAGGGATCCCTCGGGAAGTTACTAATTCATCGTCTAAAAAAATAAAATTTGGTGCTTAAAGCTAATTTTATAGTTTAAAAACGTTTAATAATATTTTTTAACCTTTTTATGTAAAATATTTTAATACTAAGGTACTGTATTAAATATTAATAACTTGCATCCATAGGGATTACTCTAGAAACATTTGAGATTTTAGTAATACGTTTATCAGAAATAATTAAAATGTGAGCGTCGAGCAAACCTTTGCCATTAATGTCTTGTGTCGCCTTAAACAGTTGAGTTGTTCTGTTGATAATTTTGGCCAGTTCTGATAAGTAGAAGTCCTTGCTTTCGAAATACAAAAAGTGCATGGGATCAATGTTAGACGCATTTAAGTTAACCTTTTCCACTATAAGTGGATTAAGTATTGTTCCAGAGATAAGTTTAAAAAATGTTTGCCTAAAAATATTTATCGGCGTGCTTCTTAGGTGTTCGAATTGAGCAATTCTAACAAGTATGGATACAAGAATGAATATTTATTTTTTATTTTTTTTATTATCAATATAAAGTTTTTTATAGGTTTTTTTTTCGATGTCTGTCTCACTAGTATAAACCTGTGTCGAGGCAGACGTATTTGACACATGAATTAATGTTTACATATTTTTTGATACATTAAATATTTCATTACATTAAATGACATTGTGAAAAAGATACAAAATAATAAATAATAATAATAAATGATAAATTTGTTAATACATAATACATAACTATATTCTCTCATCCAAAAATGGCGCATTTACCTGTACCTTTTCTATTTCTAGGATATGGTTTGATTCAGAAGGGACCAAATGATAGAAGTTCGCTGTATCCTTGAATACAAGGATACAGCGAACAAGGGCTTCGTATGTTTTCCGTATTATATATTTAACCATATTGAAGCCAACAATACCAATGCAGCAAACAATTCAGTTATTACTCGCGCAATCACAACATACACCCATTACGAAAAATTACTACATTTAGACATCTTTCATGATTCCTTTCTAACATACAAAACTAACTTATTAAATTTCTTAGCATGACATATTTCAAAAATATTTTCACATCATTTTTCAAAACTCCTATTTATTAACAGTCAATTACAATTCGTGAGCTTATTATAATTCTTGTTTTCAATTCATTTATTTTTTATTATTATCCACACACTTCCTTCCTTTTATAACAATCTCAGGCGAAATTACGTAATGATATTTTATGGACATACGTAATAGGTACTACAACTATGTAATAACTAAAAATATCTAATTGTACTGTGTATGTCTTAACAAATAAATAAATCCCGCCATTTCTGAGTAAGGGTTGGTAAGAAGAATGGAATGCCATAGATATCTCGCACCCAGCTACTTTCATATTCATATTTTCACCATTATATATATTTGCGGGATGTCATATGAGATATTCACCGACATTTTTTTTGCCGGCAACCCGGGCGTTTATAGAAATAACATTATCATATACAAACAAGTAAGTACCAAACCCGCCAAACTAAAAGATTTCTGTTCTGAGAAGGGTACATATATATGCTTATGTATGATTATCAGGTATATATACCTGTTAATCAATATATGCACATACATTCATACGCATATATACACATATATGTTCATATGCATACACACATACAATCACATACGTATACTCATGCATGCACATAATCATAAAAACATAAGAATACAAAGTTTAAATAAAATTATTGGAAAATGTTATAAGATAATCATAAATTCAAAAAAAAAAAAAAATATTAAAATATTGGTAATGACTAAAAGGTTAACATGGAGTGTACATAGTTTCATAAAACCAAAGATATAGTAAGAATTATTGGTAGTATTATCGTGTTTCTCCCTCTTTTTATGTGAATGCCACACAAGAGTCCCAACTGCTCCGAACCGTCTGGAGCCAGTGAGACTATACCATCCCCAAATGGAGTAATGAGGAGAGGGGAAAGATGATGGTGGAGTAGAACCGACTTATTCAAATTTGGTGACCAAACATGGCTTAAACTCATTCAACCAACGTTCCATGTCCGAACGGTGACGTTTAGAGAGAGTATCTTCCACTATTAAACGTGTCGCAAGTGTATCAACTATATATACATAATTTCAATTAAAAAATTATGAAATACCATAAATTAATCAACCCCAAGCGGGTTTTGAACCTGCGACCTGCGAATAGCTAGTCGAGAGTCTTACCCCTTGACCACGGAGGCCTTCATTATCCGCCACAGCCAACGTTTAAAATAATATCAATTATCTAGTATCTGCAACTTAACGGTTACACCAAAACAAAATGCCGAAAACCACATTATTTCACTAATCAATTTACTGAAATACCAATCCAAAGAGGACTAACGTTTGCAACACGGTATGACTTTTACACACATATACATACACTTAACCAAAATCAACACATCTGTCTTGATGATGGAAACTGTAAACCTGTACAAAAGTTGGTCAAAGAAGGAGTTAGCAATACGGTATTCTGTATATTTTCCATATTTTCCATATTTTAATACTCCAAAAATTAATCATCATGATTATTTAAATATTTTCTTAAAATCTTTGTCATAGAAAATTTAATATACAATATTAAAAGTATTAATAATTTAGGTTCTGTCTGTAACTTCGAATAAGTGAACTTTAAATTATTTTGCTTTTGTCTGTAACTCTGGATCAGTGAATTTTCAATAATTTAGGTTGTCTGTAACTCTGGATCAGTGAACTTTAAATAGTTTCGGTTCTGTCTGTAACTCTAGATCAGTGAACTTTAAATAATTTAGGTTCTGTCAGTAACTCCGTAACAGTGAACTTTAAATAGAACTCGGAATTGCTTTGAATTTTAAAAATATTTAAAAAATTAAGACCGTTTGTTAGAACAAATTCGTTAATAAAGCGATAAATTACCTACCTAATATATAATATTTTAATAGAAAATTATTATTATTATCTTTTTAAAAATTGGAATTATAATATCTTGTGATTTTTCGTGGATCTGCGCGGATTTCTAAATAAATACCAATAAAGCAACTTTGTAACTTTGCTTACAAATTAACATGACAATAACGTTGGCGATTGTCATTCTCTTTCGAACTGTTGAGAATGTTTAGATAACCGAAATCGCGCAAATGTTCGAATGAATCAATTCGCAGAAACACTCCGAACTTTGGAAAACTTACCTTATCTTCTCTAATTATTTTTGCTTCGAATGTCTCCAGGTTGGAGTTAAATTTTAATAAAAGTAAGTACTTTGATCCTTGGGCTTACACTTTAAAAGTAAGGGTTAGCACAATACAGAATGAAAATAATAAAATTGTATCAACCTCTCAGACCTCTGGCATATTTACTATTATATTTCTAAAAGACGCAATCAGATGGTCGGATAATTCGAGTGTATTTCCGCTTTGAAAAAAAAATTCCAAATAGCTAGAATATTTCTTAACGTAAACTAAAACCTGTTTTTGAAAGGTGATAATATAATAGCTCACTAATTTGACAGAAATAAATACATATTTTTCAAAATTTTAAAATAATGAATGCAAACATAAAAAAAAAGTTTAAAAAATTGCTCACCACACATTTATGATATATATAACTGTTGATTTATTTGAAGTAAAGTTTTGTTGCAAAATATAATAATAGGTAAATAAAACAGCGAAATAAAAGAAGAAAAGCATAACATAACATTATACAAGAAAAATGTAAAGTGGAAAAACATAACATATCGTTAATCTTTGTTAGTTTGCAACATTCTATATATATTCTTCCTTCCCGTGTCCATAATCCATATTTTAATACTTATTTTGAAGTAGGTTATTTCTTTAATGGTTTTTTTTTGCAAGAGGGGGGAGATTAAATAATTTTATAGAGAAATATTGCTAATTTCTTTGCCCAAATGTCGTTTATTTGTAGATTGGTTAAATAATGTTGTAATGACGATCTTTTGAATCGACTCCAGTTTGTGTGTGCAATGTTATCCTGGTTATCGAATGCATCAATTAAAATATCTTTTGAATATACTTGAGTGAGAGGCAGGGAATTAAAAAAACACTCTATAAGGGATTTTACTTCGTATAAGAATCATAGTATGTAAGAGGATTTGTTTATTGCAATTCGATTTCCTATCATTTTAAAATTCCATTACCGGTGATAATCCATATGATAATACTCCATGATTGCAGTGCCAACAAAAATGATGTGTCATCAAAAAATAGTTTCCTTAAAAAATCTACCTTACATTTTGTATTTTTTTGGACAGCCCTGTTTGCGTAGAACAATTAAATATTAAATATCCCGGGAATCGTTAGACTGTAACTCATTTGAATTTTTCCACTTTTCAAATGCCGTATTTTAATTCAGTAGGCAATAAAAAAACATCAAACCAGTAAAGCGAGTTTTTTTCAACTCTTTTGTTTTTAAAAATAAGGCATTTAAAACACTTAAACCCATATTTATACAGAAAAGTTATGTATTTATTACCCTGATTCTTGGAAACGAGAACTTTATTATAGCGAAAAAAATGTGTTTTTTCTGAAAATTTTCTTAGTATCGGAAATTAAAGACATTTTTAAGTCAATTTGAATATTGACTTACTTTATGGTAGGAATGGAGTTCAGAGGAAAAATAAAATTTAATCGTTCAGCAATTTTTCTAGGTACCTAAGCTGTTTCTGACAGACCTTGAGAATCTATTTATTTGACCCTTGAACTTCGATGTAACTCGTCGATTCTGTTATTGGTTCAGCGTAATTTCGCAATTTCCCAATAAAAAGTGTCTGTAACATAAGGTACGGAATCGATGAACCCTACGCAAAATAGGTTATTTGCGAATCTGTTAGCGTACGGAAGACTTTTTTTCTTAGGCTCGTAATAAATTTTTCGGAAAATTGGATTTCGAAATGTAAGGGAATGGTTTGGTTTAAATATCATTTTTGGCGATTTTTTTTTCTTACGTTTACTCCACACAGGATGCCCTGAGGAAAATAATTTCTCTTGGGCCTATGTAATGTTTGGGGATGCCGTGTGGAGGGAAGTTTTCAGGAGAATAAGGATTTAACATGGGTCTTGAAGAGTGTGGAGAACCAGTGTTGTAGGAGGGAGGAAACACAGAGGCTGGCCAATCGTTCCACAGCCAAACGTTTTAACTCAATATTTTTGGTCTCATGAGACAAATGTCAACCGTCTATATATGTTGAGCTCAATGAAGCTAGTTTCTCGGAGTACTTTCCATTTTAATACGGGTAGAACAACGACAGCATACCTACTTGACGCCTGTGCTCTAAGGAATGCAATCCGTTTGTTAATATAGGGGCATCTATCAAACGGACCGGCCGTTTCTGCGTAGGGTTTTTTTTTTAGGTATTTTGGGGCTCCAGACCGGAGTTGGCTGCCAAATCCAACAGTTGTGATTTGTGCAGGGTCAGCAGTGGTGTACTATCTGCAGTATCTGCGGGCCCTGTACAGTACGCCAAGCTTCTGAGAGGCTAACTTGACTCTGGTTTCGATGGAGTCCCCGTGCCTGAGCTGGTCACTTAGAGTTACACCAAGCATATCAATGGAAGGCACATTGGAAAGATTTTTTCAGTTGAAGGAGACTGGATTATCATTTCGATCCCTTTTAGATACAATCAGATATGATTGGGTCTATGAAACGTTGAATTCGACTTGGTTATTCTTAACCCAAGAGGAAACGTTCTCGAGGTCTATTATCTGCGTCAATGCGATATATTAATGGTTTGATATTACAAAATAGCCTGTTTTGATAAGCTTTCGAATTCCACTACTGAATACTGGAAGTCAGGATTTATTTTAGTGCAGAAATTCTGGGACTAACTACCATATGTATTCTGCTTTGCCCAGAATGCGTATCCACTCGAGCGATTGATATCGACATTTAAGATAATATTTCATTAATACCATTCCTCAAAACCTTAATATGGAAACATATGAAATTGCTTACTGCGGCTTAAAGTCAATGTGTCCACCCAGATCTCAATTTATCCCATATTATTTGGCACATATATAGCGATCGCTAAAAACGTTTTTGTAAACATGGCATAATTCTTCAAAAATATATATATTGGATGCTTTATTTAGTACCCTACAAAAACGGCCATCCTGACAAATCGGCAATTACCGAGAGCTTAATTGAAACTGGTCATTAGTCATTACTTTGGATTTGTTCTTGAAGTTCTGAGAAGACCCAAAACGCATCGAGCATGCCTAATTACAGAGGCAAGTGAAATCTCCCAAAACCCCATTAATATTAATAGAGACGACGGGGCTAAGCTTAATTGTTCTTGGTATCCGGTGCTTGATGGCTTCACCAAAACTAAACGCCGAAAACAATATCTTATAATACTGAAATAACGTCCTCCAAGAGGATTGGATTTCGCAATACGGTATTTCTACATACATAAACAAACAGGTAAGAAATTTTAAACAGGTAACAAATTTTTTCCTTCCGAGAAAATACAAGTCCATTATATCGATGTGAAATTTTAAACACCCATATGAAGTAAAAATTGCGAGGCGCACTAACGCCGTTCTATTTGTAAAAAGAACAGTAAATTTAAATTCAGTAAATTTAAATGATTCACCAATATCTCACGATAGGATTCAAATATCTCATTACAATACTATTTAAAATGACGAATTTTATAATCAGAAAACACATTTATTTATACATCTTATGAAATAATTATTTAAGATTAAAAAAAATATTATTTTCTAATAAAAAGTTAAACAATACTAACATCAAACAAACCGACCCCTATAAAATTAATTAATTATAATATTTACCTGGTCGGTAAAATATTATTGTATCGTTCTATGTTACCGTAAGCAACACAAAACGACCGCAACGCTCCTGACTTCTTAGTTTGACGCCGACTGGGACGACGTCATTTTGATTTACTCGAAAATAATTAAAATGTGACTTAAATAGTGTATTCATTAATTAATTTACTATAAATTAATTGCACGGCCGATCGAGTTATGATTGTGCTAGTTTTATATTTAAAATATATGATTGTGCTAGTTTTATATCTTAAAGTTCGGGAGATCATAAAATATATTATTTCAAATTTCATAATGGCGGCCACGCGACCGACCTTCACCGTACGTAATCAGAGTTTATTGGCGATATCCATTATCATCCATGATGTAGGATGATTAGTAGACTATCACATGCTTTATTCGCAACCTTAAAGCCGTTATTTATCAAGACTTGGGAGTCTTTTCATCATTACCTACCACATGGAGATCATGGAGCACACACATGGTCAACTCATTTACAGTACGTACAGCCACCCCAGGGGATGGATGACTAGCAGACCTGACCGCAGCTGAGGAAGTCGGAGGCTTTACCGGCCAGCAAACCTCCGGCCTGTTCTTAAGAATCTTGACTCGTTGCGTCCATGAAATTAGTTCAGGGTAGAATCAGGTTTAACATTAATGGTCTACAGTTCTACAGGTATGTCTTGTATATTCTCTACATGTTTTAAATTTCGAAATATGATATGTTTTAATTGCAATTCCACTCTTTTATTTCTCATCTACCATACAAAAAAGCAGTCCCCACGATCTTGTGGGAGAAAGAGAATCTATTTTCCACCCTGAGCTCATATTGTATTGATTCCATGTTTGGCGATGGATATTGGAAGAATCACCTGGCGCTCTATTTATGAAAAGTATAGTCAAACGTGTGATTGAACTAATTACTCTCAGCCTTCCTAATGTAACTAACTAACTAACCATCACGCCGTTTCCTCGCAGGAGTAGGCAGAGAGGACGCACCGCCAAACAACTCGGTCTTGGCACACACTCCTTGCCTCATTCACATTCATATATCGTTTAATACATACTTTTCTATTATTCTGACTCTTTGGTAGTGCCATGTCTTCCTCGGACTTCATCTCTCCATTGCCATATAAAAGTTCCTTATCAATTATTGACTCAAAATCCTTATCAGTCGTACTTAAGTCTCAGGCGACAAAACATTTAACGCTCTTTCCAAATTTCATTTACTTTAAAAATAATACGCGCATTCATTGAACACGCACATAAATCATGACAATTATGCTAAAGATCCTCGTACATCAGTCGGCTAATTAAACTGTCCTGCTTCTTTGGGACACCCTGTACCCAATCCCGAGTACCCAGCATCATTGTCACCTGTCATCTTTCAGGTGTACCAGAGTCCTAAATAAATATCATCCCTTTATTCGCCCACCCTCATCAAAACAGGACACAGTTACGGAGGACGTTTCTCGTAACGCCGGCGAGGACGTTATCACATAAACAAATACACGCACGGGGTGATTACAAGGGAGCAAATACATACGAGTACTATACTGCCTTGTTATAACGTAATAATGTAGGTCTGCTTTATAAATATATACCTACGTTTTGTATTATTTTATCATTGTGTAAATCAAAGTAATCTGTAGCAGTCTTAACACTGATTCGTATACGTGTTAAAGATCGAATAAATTTCCCTCACTTTTAATAAGAGACGATTTTAATTTTATTTAATTACTGTGTGGTATTTTTTATTTTTCATGAATGTATATTTTATGATATGTTAATATAAAAGAATAGTGGAATATTTTCTTAGTCCTCCTCAATATAAGATCCTGTGCTGAGAGGAACTAGATTTTAGATTGAGGGATTTCAGTGACTTCTATGGTACAACTTCATGGTTTATGTAGGGTTTTTTCAATATCTTCTACGACAATGTTTGTAACTCATTTAACTTATATCGCTAACAGGGCTATGAAAATGTTGGGTTTTATCAAATATATTATAATACAAGATAGTAAGAATTTCCAACAATTAAAAAAAAATTGCACCCCATTGATATATTATATTTAGATGAGACGTGATGCAAAAAAAGGTTCCCCTTTCACCATTAACTGAAATCCAATGATAGCTGATTTTTTTAATATGCCTCTATCGAAATATATTTTTTACTGATTTAACGTTTTAAAAATGTTTATATTATTGAGATCATTGCATAACAGGTTTTTGTTTTTTTTTTCTTCTTTATTTCTCTAATAACTTAGTACTAATGTGTATTATTTTTCTTGTCAACCTATGTAATCTTTTAATTTTTCCTTTCTTTGCATATTGGACTATTACTGTCAATAACTTTCATGTATGGCGCTTGTGAAGTTAATTCTAAATAATCAAATAAACCAATTTAAAAAAAAATACTAATAAGTTCTTTGTCAGACATTTCCGATGATTCCAAAAATTCATGTACTCAATGCAGTTATTATTTGTTTTAGTTTGTTGTATAACTTTACAACTAAAAATAGCTTATTTGTCCAATGGTAGTATTAGACTTAGGTGTAAATATTTGCATTGCTCTTGTTTCATGATTATATTAGGTGTTTGCCTCTTTTTAACCAGAATTTTATTTACATATACTATTTTTATTCTTGAAACGTCGAACTTTTCTGTTCTTGACGTCCTTACGGGGACCTTTCATATGGTCCTTAATCATAAATACCATACCTACATCAGATTTATCGTTATACAGGGTGTCCGGGGTGTTAAGTTCGTTAACTTCGGGATGTGATTCTACATTATGGTAGGAGTAAAAACGAATAACTGTTTCGAAGAATCTATTTTTTATTTTTTTAAATCTAACGGCATCAAGTCTGGAGACCGCGCCGGCCAAAGGAGAATGACTCCAACGTCCAATCCAATGATCAGGGAATTGCTCATCTATTCCCTGATCGAGCTCTATCCTGTTGAAACCACATTTCACGTCTTCTACGTAAATTAACTTCTTCCAAAAATGCGGGAAAGTCGTTCATAAATGTCTTGAATAAAATCTAGGTGGTTTCACATTTGGTACCATTATTTATTGTTAATGATTTCTGTGAACTGAACATGTTGGTGTGTTGGTGCACCTGCCTTATGGAGCGTGGGTTTTCTTCTACCCATTCGTGCAAGTAATGCAGGTTCATCACACCAGTTCGGTTTTGAACTTGGCCTCGTCCGTCCAAATGATGCTCACAATGAAGTTCGGGTTCGGAGTAGGCACTGAAAATATGCAATCCTTGGTACGGGGTCACGTTCCAGAAGACCCTACACGTCACGTTCCGATAATGGAACGGGTGCAGGTGGTATTTCTTGAAGAGATCACAGATAAAACTTTTCTGTAAATTTCACTGCAGAAATTCTACGATGTGAAAATGTTTGGTCATTCACAATTGTAGCCAAGATGATGTTTTCGTCCGCCAGTGGTAAATTAACATCAAATTTATTCGAGGTCTTCGAATAAGTGCATGCGTTTGAACAAAAATACGAGTTTTAGGCAAAATTCGATTTGAAAAACGACGTGCATATTCCCGGCGGGCGGCGTTTGAGTTTCTTCGTTGATAAATTCAGGCATTATTGCACTAATGAAATAACAAAATTGGGGTAAAGAAATCACTATTTTAGCATTTAGGTAGTCTAAAAAAGAATGTCTAGAGAAAACACGCACTGAATATAGATGTTAGTTATTCAAAATACACACCAGATACTACATTAGCAAGTTTTGATAATAACAATAAAGTTTTTAAAGTCAAACACTGCTAGGTTTATTACATTATTGGATCACTTTGCGAATAAAATACAAGTTATTAAGACAACGCACGGTATTCATTGAATTCAAGACTGATTGAGGGAACCGGCAGTAGGCGCGGGACGGTAGTTTGGCAACGACGCAAAATAATAATGCCTGACATACACGTTGCATCAATTTTACCTTTTTACATGAAAAGCACCCCTAAAAGTTGGAATTTTTAAAAGTTATTTATCTTTTGGACTGTCATGTAGAATCACCCCCCAAAGTTGGTGCACTTTACCCCCGGACACCCTGTATGTGATTTAATGTGCCTGAGCCCCATCCTATAATTCCAAATTTCAAAGGACGTATACTGATTATGTGTGTCATATATTTGATATGTCAATTTTTATTATCAAATTTAGCTCTAATGAAGGTTTAGTCAAAACAAAAATCTTTGCTATAAAACAAAGTTTCCTGTCGCGTTTTATTTCAGAAGTTAATTTTGAAAATTAAAATCTTCACAAAGTGTGATCTAATTAAAATGATACAATTATAAAAAACACTTAATATCATTGTAGGAGATGACCTCATTATACATTAAGCGTGACGTGTATCTCACGCAATTAATTATACATAATATATTTGTGTCGTGCACAGTGCAGATATTCATTTAAAAAATTATATATACAAGATTTTACTTGCCAACTATCCCGCCAGGGAAAATATTTGAATGCCCCACACCAAAACAGAGTATTTACACAATAAAGCGTACTGACGGTAGCTTTAGTCCTCTCCTGTGGTGATTTTAGTGAGACTCACACTATTGTTTGCAGTACAATTCAGTTTGTGTGAGATCACAAGGCACGTTAACACTTATATATATCTGTCGGCGATCGACAAGCGAGATGATTACGTCGGTGGTTACGTCGAAATTTATCGCTCGTTGCCGATATAGGGCAGTTGGTAATTGAACGATTTATAGCGATCACGTCGTTATAATGCAAGAAGTACTTAATAACTGGTCAGTAAAAAAAAATATTAAAAGAAACAGTTTCATTTATTTTAATTCTCAGACGACCGATTTATGTCGGAACCCAAATTTTTCGTTTTATTTTATATTAGTTCTAGTTAAAGTAGTTCGGAAAAAAATGTTTTTTTAATAACTATCCTTATCTATCTATTTTGGCTTCAAATGAAAATTTAAGTTTTGGAGCTTGGAAAAAACACGACGTTGCACGTAAAAAACACTAATTAAAAAAAAACAACCTATTTAATTAATTTTCATTTTACATTTGCCATTTTATCCTCCGATACTATTACATTCATAAGGAGATTATTGGCAAAAGGAGCGTTGATATTCATTTTAAATATCAATATTTTTATTTTTCAATTTCATGACTGAATAATATTTTTATGTAAAATGACCTTAAAAAGCTTTAAAATAATTCTACTTACGTTTGATTGGGTTATATTTGATTGTCGTCGATATTCAATATTAATATTCGTACCAAACGGTTATAGTAATTTTTTTTCTTTGCCTGTGAATATTATTTTTTCACTAGCTTAAATTAGTATATTTACTGATTATTTAGCAGGCCCCGCTCAGATTTCTTTCCGCAAAGATTCCTACGGAAATATTTTAAACGAGCGATATCTTGAAATCTTCAAGTGGTCACAGCAAAACAGAGTGCTTTAAGGTAATACGAGATTTCGCTAAATGAAAAACCCCGGCGTAAAAGCTTTCATTAGAGAAACCTTCAGAAAATTGTTCAATGTTAAAAAAAAAGTTTGTTAAAGACAAAGCTTACAGATGAAGAAAAAAATTGGAGCGGAAAATGAGCCTTTATCAAATTTAATTTAGAAATGTAGTTGATGCAGTAAGATGATATGAATTGTTTCGCAAGTTCTGTATTGTCATTTATTCTTCTTTTAAATTAACCTTTCCGCTCCAAAGGGGTGTTAAGTACATCCCTCAAACCAGAGTTATGTTCGATATCTAAGATGTTTTTTTATGTTACATACTCTTCATCATGCTAGTCTCATGACGATTGCTACTATACTCTCATGCGGTATTTGAGCGTGGCCTATGTAGATTATATATTATCTTCTAGTCTCAAACTCTGGCATAGGGGGGAGAGTAAGTGTCGGGGTGAGAGAGAGCATGAAAATCATTTTTTTATGGGATCTTTCAGCTGATAGCTGCGTGACCATTGCAGATCCCTATTTTACTTGGCCGCCTCTTCTGTTGTAGACAGTAACATCATTTTCAAATATCGCTCGGAGAGGTCACGTCTTATTGGCCTCGACTATACGTACAATGTGCGTACTATAATACGTTAAATGCGTACTTATATACTATAATGTATTATCTGTCTCGTGTGAGCGACTGTACGGGATTTTATGGCGAGCGATGTTGTGAAGAATCTTCCGAATTGACAATATTGAAGACATTTCGCAAATGGAAATCGTCTGATTGGACAAAGAACTGATCAAATTGACAAATTATTATCCAAATAGTTAAATTTGACGATTATTTACATATTGCAATTGTCCGATGGGTTAAGGAATTATCCAACTTGAAATAGTTGATTTTGCATACATTAACATGAATAATTTCTCGCTCAGACACAATATGCATCCTTATCTACGAACGAATGACATCGTAGACCTATAATGCAACGTAATACACGCGAGCCAAACTGCCGAACTGAACCTCAACTTATGGGAAAGGAATGAAAAGGCGCGAAACGCATCTTGCAGTTGCTTTGTTCCTTTCCCGTAATTTGTGGCTCAATTCACGTTTCGGTTCGCAAATGTATGCTTACCATAGTAAAGCATACAGCTCACAGTTTACTAATCAGTGACTCACCCTCCCGTCATTTTCCAAATGATGTACTACCTATATGCAATGTATATAACAATATAATTATATAATATCACAAATATACAATATCTTTAAAAGAGAGTGCACAGCCTTGAACCAAGCAGAAGCCCTGTGTCAGTTGTGGGCTCAAGTCCTGATACCACCGGCATCGATATGCTTTGTCCTCTTCAGCGAAGATCAGACATCGTAGATCTCATACTGGTTACGAAAATTATAAACCAACTAATCAGTCGCCGGCCTATATAAGCTTACGCACGGCCTTGAATGAGCAGATATCCATTCAAGCCCTATGCTGAATACCTGATACTGAAAGCGAAATGTATCATCCGTTTCAGTGAGGTTGAAGAGTGCCTAGAGGAATTCTTTATCTTTCGAATACAGTCGGAGAAAACGCGCAGTGTCGCCTATCCCGCGAGTGTAGTTATATTATTTATTATTATTTTTTGATACTACTGAATAAAATTAAATAACTAACAAATCTTGTTGTACTCATAAATTCTAATCTTAATTCACTTGTCACTGTATTCGTACATGCTAATCTCCGAAATCGTTGAACTGATCGTGAAAACTGATTTTAATGGAATTTTGTAAAGTTAGTTGTTTCCAGCTTTAAATATTGTATAGTTTTGGACCAAAAAAATAATTTTTTCAACGAAATTTTTTTTTCAAATTTCTCATCTAAAAATACATACGACCACACATTTGAACATTCCTACACGTTTGAGTCAAATTCTAACTGATTTCTAATCTTAATATTAGGATTTTCCAATAAGAGGTGTTATTTTGATATTCAATCATAAAAGATCAATGATTTCGTTGCTTATGTGGCACGTAGCGCCGTCTTGTTGAAAGTAAACGTTGTCCAAATCAATACCATCCAATTCCGGCCATAAAAAATCATTAATCATCTCTCGATAGCGCAATCCATTCACCGTAACTGTTGCTCCAGCCTCATTTTAAAAAATGTAAGGTCCAATGACTCCACCGGACATAAACCGCACCATACAGTCACACGTTGAGGATAGAGAGGCTTTTCAACAATAATTCTTGGGTTTTCCGAGCCCTAGATGCGACAATTTTGCCTGTCGACGAAGCCACTGAGGTGGAAATGGGCCTCATCACTCAAGATGATTTGCATTTGATTCACTCAAGTGAATTTTAATAATTTTAATGCGTTGGTGAAGCACTTGTCGTTCCATTTTTATTAATGGCATAGTTTTTACTTGTCAAATGTCGAAAAATGACAGCTTCAAAAGTAACATCTACCGAAATAGCGGGCTATTCAAAATAACACCTCTTATTAGAAAACCCTGTAAAATTCAGCCAGTTTGTGCTCGTAAAACTCAAAAAGTAGTCGACCGATATCGCTGAAAATTTAAAAGATTGTTGTTATTAGTACCAGGAGTGTTTAGAGATGTTCAAACAATAGAAGATATCGGGGACGCCCGAGGAATACTTAACTCAATATCTCTGCATCGTAATGAGATATGTCGTCGAATTAAAATTGATGTAATGTAGTTTTTTAACAGTAACAACCCAGGTATAATACCAAAGTATATAGTAGTTAATGGTGGAAGAAGTCAGAGGCACCCGAAAAAGATATTGGCAATAGCGAAGCATTGCGGGGGAACCACTTGTCATTTATAAAAAAATCTCATAATTCTTATCTGCCAGTAGGTTTTATTAATCAGCTATTGTTTATGTTCAATCTTCACTTTCGTAATTTAATCGTAGAAGGCTTTACCACATATTCAGGAGTACTTTGCAAGGATTAAATTTCCACAGAGTTCTTTTATCACTCTGAATTTTCACTGATACGACAAAACGTTAATCTTCTACCCTCTGTTTTTATTCAATCGTTTGGAATTATCCAAGACCGGGAAGCGGAATGGCAAAGATTAATAAAAGAAATATGTTCCGGATAAAAAAGATTTATGGTAATGATTTTCATTTATAAATTTATTGCGCCCAAACGTTTCGGGTCCTTCGGGGTCATCTGAAAGTCGTATTTGGGTAGATTAATATATATTGTCATTACGACCGTTTTTCATTAATATCTTTCGTAATGGTTATAATTACGCACAGATAGAGAAAAGGCTTCTTTTCTTTCTCCATTTTCTATGCTTTGCACAAATGTATAAACTTTTCTGTTTAGTCAGAAACTTCGTACTTGTTTGTTTTTGTCACAACTGTCCGGAGTAAGTGGGATTATGGCATCTCCACTGAGGATACACAAGAGCGCTCCTGTATGCACAATGAAAAGACAGGAGAGCTATGTCGCCACCCAGTTGGGAAACTTTGTGAGGCGGTTTAAGGTAGGGGCTAGAGTAGTCTTATACAAAAATGAGTGAAAGAAGCAGCCCGTTTTCATGAAGCCAACATCAACATCATTAGAGATGGCAATCGATCTGTTAACAATGGATTGTCGATCAGACGGACCGCTCTCCTTTGCACAGAATTTAGTCGGTTTATCGAGTATTGCGGGGCTCCAGCCCAAAAGTGGCTCCCAAATTGATGGTCGAAACTCTCGACATTATAGTGGTTTAAAAAAATGTGTATGTACACATTGACTAGGTATTTAAACAGGATGTTGATATTATGGATAAAAATGATTTTTCGTTTATCGGTTCCTTCTTTGGTCGCCTGCAGAAATTTATGCAGATCTATATTACTATATTGTGTACAGTCTAGGCTACTGTATAGTAAATATTTTTTATAATGCGTAGCAAAAATGTTCGTATTTATGTTTGTACTACAAAAAAGTCTGTTAAGCTGTTACTTTGGATGCTTTCATTACTAATATGAACATGTATTGTGATCACAGTAATAATATTTCCATTGTAACCTCTCGTTCCATTGCATTCGTCGTTTATGATAACGAGCGAGACGTTACAAAGGTATGCCATAAAATAATATTAATAAATTAAACCATAAAACAACAATAAAAACATAATTTTTTTTTGAGGCCAAAATACTCAACCAAACTGAATAATAATATCATTGAAGAAGATAATACTAATAAATCTAAACGAAACATGAAACAGAACAAGACACAGAAACGGTAACAACTAGAAATCGAATGCAGGACCCTTGCCTTGCCGGGGCACCGCTCTACCACTGAGCTAATGGGACCTTATCCCCTTAGGTCACATTTAACTGTATCATACTTTGAATAAGAACTAACAACATTGTCTTCATTTTTTCACCGCATATTTTTTTTGACAACTACCTTTATGTATGATCGCAAGATTCAACTCGAACTAAATGCAATCTAGACAGCGTCTTTTAGATAAACTTATTTTTTTTATTTTAATGTGCGACATCTATTGACTTTTCCGCTAGTCTAGGATGAATATTTATATTTTATAAAAATATTTATAAAAAATAAAAAAAATAAAAATTTTATTGCTCTTTACTACTTCTGAAGTTTTCTGTAAAATCATGAAAAATTCAATTATTATTTGAAAATAATCTAAAACAAAAAAATATTAAAAACACCTTACATCCGTACAAGATAATTAAGGTGAAGTTAATATCTTGAATGGATTACAAAATAATTATTCACATTATTTTTGTAATTTCAGTCATAAATTCAAAAGTTTTGTATAAAAAAGTCCATGTAGACGGTTCTCTCAACTTAAGTACGGAATCTGGTTTACTGCTTGAGAACTAATCTGCTTACCCATTCGCAGACACAATGTGATATTATAAAATGTCAAATTTTCATTTTAGTTCTTCATATCACATTGATTAAGTTCTCTAGCAAAATTTTAAATAAAAACACTCGGTATAACATTTTAAAGGTTACCTGTTTACATTTAAAAAGTTTAAAGTGAAATATGCCGTACCGGTATAATACCCAAGATATTATTTATGTAAAACTTATTTAATTTTAAGATTTTTTTCGCTTTTTTGTAAGTTACTGAACAAATTTAATTCTTATGGTAAAATACTTGTTTTAAATTTAAAAGAAAATATTTTTAATGAAATCATACTGAAGACAAAGATTTTGCAGAAAACAAAAAAGTCATCCTTTGACAACAATAGTTCCTTATTTTGCAGGCAGTTTTTTTTTTGGTAAATTTATGCAATTAGTCTTCAAGCCAGACTTTATGTTAAACTTCTATTGCGGCGAAACGAAAAAATTATACGAAAAAAATGTAGTTTTGGAAAGAAGCAAGGGTTTCGTATGGGTTGTTTCAAAGAATTTGAACAATTCATCAAATTTCAGAGTTAATTTTCAAGTTCTTAAAAGTTCTAATGAAATACTATTATTATGTGATTGTTGGACAGCTGTTTCATATAATTGAAATAATTACATAACTTGAATAGAACTTTCACAGAACTTGAATTTTTTTAATTTTTAAAATTCTGAGAAGCAACCCGTCATGTATTTGTTTTAATAATGATTCTAAAGCGTGACAGAAAGCAACAACTGCTCTCATTATGTTAAGCCAAAAGAATAAAGAATAACACAAGAAGTGCCTTGTGGGCGTGTTTTGCGTTTCGTGATCCAAATAATTGCCTCTTCGGGGCATAAATCCCAACACAAAATTATGTTTACGAAATTCAAATGGAATGTATATCTACGATGTCAGGCAAGTGCAAGTGAGACGGAGTGCTAGACTATTATGCTACATAAAAAGAACACTTGTTTCCATTCAAATTTGAAAGTGTTATTCCATATTCAATGTACAAAATTATGATCAACAACTGTCTGTCTAAGTTACGTTCTTCCATTACTATCTTGCACGAAACGGTCATAAAATTTTGCCTCCTTCACGCAAGGTAAGCATTCGCATGCATCTGATGGGTCATGCAGGGTGTTTGGGCGTAAAATGCGACAATTTCAGGGGGTTATTTTACATGATTTTAGTAGTAAAAAAGAAAAAAATTCTTTTAACGTGTTTTTTCGGAAAAAAAAACTAGATTTGTTTGTATGGTAAGAATAATATTCTTCTATGGAAAAATGAACACTTGAATTTCAAAAAAAGTTTTTATTTTTTTTTACTTCTACCATCATCTAGAATCACCTCCCGAAGTTAGCGCACTTTACCACCGGACACCCTGTATTACCATCAGTGCCTGTAAACACTGTTTTTCACACATATTTCATGTTCGAATATGGATGGATTATATATTATCAATATATAAATATAAACCTACAATATATAAATATGCTTCGACCGGTCGGTGGCCGAGTTGACATCGCGTTTGGGTCCCACCCAGGCGTAGTGTGTTCAATTCCTCGGCTGGCTAAGTCCTCCATCACAACACAAGCAACATTTTCAGCTTACTGTGGTGGTAGTAGAAGATTTTCAAATATTGTCAGGTTATTCGTAACCTGGGAACGTTTGACTTTCATTTTTAAAAAAAAGGTTGTAGGTATGAAAAAAATCACAGTGAGAGATTTTTGCTATATTTTAGAAGAGTCGTGTTTTATTAAATATTTTCACAATTTTCGCTTAATTATTATCGTTTTTTTTAATATTAACGCGCTCCCTCTTACGTTTGTATTTGTATGTCTTCCTTTAAAACCATCTTCTTCTTCTTTTTGAACCCTCACTATGAAGCCTTGACGTACCTACCTAAACATCCGTTTTTTTCGATCTCATGTTAGCTATATACAGACATTAACTTGAAATATGGCATATTTGGTAACTTTATTTAAAAGCACACATAACATAATTAATAGTCCTAACCTAACGATTTTCAGCGCTTATAATTCCAAGTCACCTTCTTTTCATCTCCCCCTTTGCAAGACCAAAGGAAAACAGAACTCCTTCATATAAACCAACACAAATTAATTTAACTAATGGGAAATTATATGGGAAAAATTAGTGCAACATAATATTGTGAATTTTGAATTTGAAATATGAGATCGTTAAAAAATTACGTTAAATATTTCCTTGGTTCGATTCCCAGTTGAGACCGTTTCCTTTTTATTTTTATGTGTCTTGTTCTGTTTCATGTTTCGTTTTGATTTATTAGTATTATCTTCTTCTTCAATTATCCAACTGAAATTATTACCTCGATGATATTTTTTACTCGACTATATGGGACATAAAATGTAAATCCAATACACAATCACACTCTACCTTCCCATCTACTCCTATTCTTTCATCCTTATCCTTTATTCCCTTCTACCCTCCCCACTACCCCCTTGACTTATCACTCCCTGAAAAACAAATTTATATTGTCATACTTTACTCAATACTTACTTTGGCGACTAGATCGGAATAGCCAGGTACTTGCCCACCTTCCTATTACCATTTTCCTCTTCCCCATCTTTTCTCCTTCCTCACAACAACCCAATTGGCAATGCCATAGTCTCACTAGCTCCAGATGGTTAGGAGCGGTTGGGACTCTCATGCGGTTTTCACTTTTTTTAACTGGGTTAATTTACCCAAAAATGCTAAAAATTACGTGTTATTGTTAAGTTTTCTTTTATTCTACCGCACAAGAGTCCCAACTGTCCGCAACCAGTGGAACTATTACACCCCCAATCGGGGTATGTTATGAGGTTGAAGAGAGTAGGGAAAGGAAGAACGGTGGAAATAGGAAACTTTGTTTCTGTTTATTAGTGATTGAACTTCTTATACTTTTATTTCTCTCCAAACAATTTTACCACTATCTTCATATAACTTAGAGCATCTTATAAAACGTGAGTCCGTATACGACAGTACGATAAAAAATAGATCAGCTATCTCGAACGAACCAAAATATAATTGAAATCTCCTGATCATCCAAGTGAATTGCCAAGCAGAGGAAAATAACAGTAAACCACACATAAAACGGTTAATTTAGTTAACATTTTTGTAAAACTTACAAATGGTTATTACATTTTGGGATATAAAACACGAAAACTTCGTCCATTTTGTTAAGTTCAAGTAAAACGCGTATTAATTCAGTTAACACATTGCTTTGTGAAAATATCCCAAAAATATTTGCCGAGTTTTCCTAAAATTCATTAAAACTACGAAGTTTTTTTATCCACTGCGCAAAGCTGTAAATATGCAAGGAGTTTGTGAACGACATTTTATATGAAAAATTAAATCATTTATTTTATTGAAACACATACTAAGGGTTGCGTGTATTTGTGTATATACATACGTTTTCGGCAACGGTGGGCTTGCGAAACATTAATCAGAAAGAACTGAAGGTTCAATACCCGGCGTGTACAAGAAAATTTTATTTGATAAATTTGTGTTATTTAACAATTTATCAATTAAAAATAATATTTATAATTTACATGTCCTCAGTATATACACTCAGTATCGACCTGGTATAAGAACACCGTTCAGAACTCACCATTCTTGAAAAGGCTTCAGCCGTGTTTGGTGTCCACTTCTGAATATTCAGGTAATTCCCCAGCTTCCTCTTCCCCATATCCTTCCCCTCTTTTCTACCTTCAGCATCAGAACATACTTCCATTGAATGCCATAGTCTCACTGGCTTCGACGGTTGGGACACTTGTGCGGTATTCACATTAAATTAACAACAAAAACAATTTAAATCTTACTTAAATCTGCGTTTTGTTATGAGCGAAAAAGTTTAACAGGTGCATACGACCATCGGATTTCATATTTGAAAATTTTAATCTGTATTATGTTTTAATATTGTAAAGAACTTAACCTTAAAGAGAGTTCGGAACAAAGACTTTATTGTAGGAAAAGTAAAAATAAGCATAAACAGTTATTAAAATAATATAACTAAATTCGCTGGAAAGGCGACAAGGCGCGTTGTCTCTATATTCGGTGGACACAAATCTTCTAGGTACACTCTTTAACCTCCTAAAAGGGACGACACATCCCGCAATCAGTTATCAGGTATTGAGCCTAGGGCTTGGATATCTGCTCATTCAAGGCCGTGCGTACGCTTATATAGGCCGGCCACTGATTGGTTGGTTTATAATTTTCGTAACCAGTATGAGATCTACGATGTCCTGCGTTCGTAGATAATGATGCCGTACTACGTGTCAGCGATAAAGATCGGGAGCCCCAGTTTTGTCCCGATACATTATTATATTGAAATTTTACTTTTTTAATTTTCGTCCAAAGTTGAAAAATAAATTTGAAACATGCTGCCTAAAAATAGGGCATTAGTGGATCTGTGTGAGACTGTTCAGAGGAATATTTTTTACGAAAATGGTTTATTTTAATTTAAATTTAAGCACGTAATTAATGCGTCATTTAAATACAATTTCCCAGCTATTTACAAGAGTTTTACTCTAATTCACATTTTCTCTTACGGTTTTTAATAAAGTATTATTAGAATAATTTTCCTCTCAAAACGCAGAGCGCAAAACAGGACTTTCTTCCTTTTATTTCATTTTCTGCTCTCACTGTCGAGTTCTGATGTTCCGAAGTAGCCATCCCAAGTTGATAGTGAAAATAACAGCGGGTATTTAGCGAGCAGTTCCGGGATAACTTTGTTGCAACTAAACATTTCTCTACCCCGGCTTGAAATTTAACCCCAACTACCTTCGATCTCCAACTAACATTTACTTGTAGTAGACTTGACGTTATTTTTTTTCCTATTTTAATTTAACATTATTTACAGATAAATTAAGTATTTAATTAATTGAATAATGAATAAAACATTATTGACTGGATCAACTATTTCAACCGGGATCTTGTCAATAGTCAGAGTACTCAGAATAACAGAAGAGGATGTGTTTATGTATATGAATGTGAATTAAGCAAGGAGTGTGCGGAGACAGAATTGCGTGGCAGTCTATCTTATCTGCCTACTTCTGCCCGGAAACGTTGTGATAGTCAGATAACTAGTTATTTTGCGAAGTGTAAGGAAGGATGATAGATAATGAAAATGGTTTATGCAGGGTGTATACGACGCTGTACGCACCCAAACCACTTTTACCTGAGATTCTTGAGTATAATTGGAGTAAAACATGCTGTTTTTCAATCCGATGATTTTATTTAAATCAAAAATAATAAAAAAACATTTTCCATTACACGTTGCCATTGGGCGAGCTACCTAATGCATTACTTGATACGCACTCTGTCTCGCGTCAGCAGAAAGTGATCCTTTGCAACTTGCAGCAGTGTGATCAGCTTCGACAAAATTTATTCGTATGATATCACATCAAAACTCTTGGGTATTTCTTTCGAAACAATACTATTTTCCGTTTTTTACATCGCAAGATTTCCAAGCTGAAGTGAAACAATTTAAGCCTCTTAGGGGAATGTCGTGTTACTGGAAATAGTGGGTTAGGGCAGAGAAAATGGGTATATGAATTTCGGAAAGTACCTGGGTATTTAGACCTGTTCACTTATTACGGATAAAGTCATTTACTATTTAGGTCGGTAGCCGAGTTGACATTGCGTTTGGGTACCCACGCGTAGTGTGCTCAATTCCTCGGCTGGCTAAGTCCTCCATCACAACACAAGCAACATTTTCAGCTTACTGTGGTGGTTGTAGGAGATTTAAAAAAAAATTAAGTTTATTCGTAATGATAAACCGGGAATGATTGTCTTTCTTTTTAAAAAGAAAATATGAAGAAAAAAGGTACTTAATTTGGATTATGAATTAATGGTTGTAACCGTGATCTAATTTTGAGAGTATCCGAGTATTCTGGTCTGTGATTCTGAGCATGTCTGCCACTCTGGAAAATAAGGCTGCTATAGGTTTATTTTAGCACTTTGACCTAAATAATCCGATTAAATAATAAGATAGTGTGTGCTGAAGTAGACATTTTGTCAGTTTCGGAAAAAAACGTCCTGCTTTTGCTCAAAAATATGTAAAAATAATTATTGAACTAATTGAATCCTTTATCACTGGATATATAAACCTTCCGCAAGAAATTCACTAAATGATAGTGTAAGCCCAATCAAAATCCGTTGCTTAGTTTGGAAGAAATAAGCGCACAAACAGACAGACGTGGATAACTTCATCATTTTATATTATTTAGGGATTCTGAAACCTTTGACTAAACAGATTTTTGTACCATTTTATATGTATAAAAAATGAGTTTTTAAAACTTTGTTTTTTTTTTAATTGTTAGAACATCTGTAAGAGTCCATTATAAATAAACAAGGAAAAAATGTAAATTATGAACGTCCGTCCGGTACCAAGTCTACTATGATTACTACCCGTTACGTTGCATCGGATACCCCATCTCTATATAACAGAGTGTTGTGTAGGCATACCTACCGATATAGTGACCACTTCCCGAATCTCCCGACCAGTGATGGGCGTTCCCCCTACAATGGTACTCGTTTCGTCGTCCGCAGTTCCATACACACAAGATCATAATATATCCCGTGGTTAAGTCGAAACTGTTCCTCGTAACCGGTTACTGCTTCGTTGCTACTCTGCTTTCCTTCTGGTACTCGCTCCTGTATGGGGATCGTTAAATAATGAATACCCGGGAAATCGCTTCATCCGCTCTCTTGAAAGTTTTCCTTTACTGCTCTGGAGTGGCCGTTTTCAAATAGTTGATGGTATTTTATCGATGACTTTACAATAGGTAGCACGTTTTGGTTTGCCAAATATTATAATACTTTAGAATGCATCGGAAAAGCAATGCGATTTGAAAAAAAAACTGTTATCTAAGAAATAAAACCTTTTTTTTAATAAAATATTTTTATTTAAATTAAATTTGCGTAAAATACTTAATATCTATTCTCAATGAAATTTGTTAAAACACAGTTTTTATTTAAAAAAATTTCATCGAGAAGTATCCTTCATCAGGACACAAAGTAAGTGGAAGATTACCACATAAGAATAGACAAATAAGAGATGTAAGATTGACAAAAATATTACAAAAAACGCTGATTATGTAGGTATTATTGTTAAAAATTATATGTAATAATAGACAATTAAGACATGTAATAATAAAAAAAATATAACAAAAAGAACTGATTAATTTGGAATTATTGTTGAAAATTCTTTTATTTGCAAAATAAAATCAAAAAAACAGAATTAAGGAACAACCACAAAAAAATCGAGAAAAAATATACTGTAGATTGTCATTAAAAATACGTTTTTTTAGGTTCTTAACAATATTTAACTGACGTTTAATACTTTCTCCAAATCATATTTATGAAATCGTATAATATACATATATTTATTTTTTATAATATAAATAAAAAAATATCATGTAATAACAAATGTATTATGTATTGGGAAAATAAAACTATAATTTGGAAAAAACCACTTTTATTTTAATTCTTAATGCCGACCGGGTTTCCGCAGTATCGTCATACTGCCCTGAAGAAGCTACGATTGTAGCGAAACCATGTCGGCAATCAGAATATAAATTGAAAATGATGTTTACTAAGTGAATGTTTTATTTTAAATTATAATGCCACATCACAAAGTATTTGTTTGTTATGAACGAAAATAAATTTAGTAGATGGCCATTAAAATAATATATATTTTCTAATATCTTACAAATCATTGTGAAAGTTTTAACCCTTTATTTATGTAAAAATTTTGATTTGTTTCCAAAATGTGGTTAGAAATATATTTAACAATTATTGTACAGTTTCAAAGTAGGATGTTTATCTAATCCGTGTCTGAAGGTTAAAAAAAGACGCAAAAATTGTACCTTAATATTATTTTTAATTAATCATTTAAATATGTACATTTTTTTTAAATTTGCAACCATCTGATCGCCATTTTCGTGAACAATGTGGTAAAATATTTTTTCCGCAGCGAAAAATTTGATTATTTAATATTCATCATTTTGTCGATTATTTTTGGGAGGATATCCTCGGTTCTAGATATTTAAGGGGAGCTCGATGTATTTACATCTACGAATATATTATATAGGAAATATTTTTCTGCTGTGGCAGGGCTTATTCGACTGAAATATATCATTAATAAGCAGTTATTGTTAAACATATTTCTTACGAATTTCTTCTATCGTGTTCTCGTATTTCGGTCTCAAAAAAATAAATTATATGGGTTTTATTCCTGTAACTTTGAGGATTGAGGGGTTTCTTGAAATATATCTTTTATATAATATTCCACAAATATCTCAATACCTTCATTAAAATAGCATCACATTGTGTTATAAATATGTAATCATTTTGTATGTCTAAAAGATAAAAAGATTTCTCTTTTATTCCCGTGTTTCGCTGAACATTTTTTCTTTGCACTGTTTGCAATTTCCTTCGTAATCCCTTATTACCAGATCTAAGCATTTGAATCGCAGTCTTAGTGTATCTCACTGTAGCATACATCCTTCACCTTTTTTCCATCACTTGTGTGTCATACGTTCCCCTGATTGTTTAACCCTAGAAGCCTAATCTATTTTATAGGTACATAAAGCCTTAACATACGTCTCAGAGGCGTGCACATGTAAATGACAGCCTGTAGGCCAAAATATACCTACTTGTGCCCTATTCTTTGATGGAAAGTTAAGGTTGGTATATAAACTAATAATAAAACACTGTTTTATCAATGAAAACTACTATCACAGGTATTTAATACAACGAATCAAATCATTATGCTTATATTCAACAAAAAAATTCATCTTCTTAAGAATCAACTTGAACACATGTTATGTTTTAAATAAACTTATATTTTTTTAACATTAATTTCTTATTCATAGGGCAAACATTAAAAGTAATCATGCTTTTAATTAGTAGCTTTAATTTTAGAGCAATCTACATAGACATCAACTTTGTGCTTAGAAAATGCCGACTTTTTGCACTTACAGCACACTAATTTCGACATTCTATTTTTTTTAGCAGCAAAAAGCTCAGTATTTATGTTTATTTGGGCTCTGGTTCTCGTATTTGAAGTTTATTACCTGAATCAGTAGGTTTTGCGAGAATTTGGCTTATATATTGTCTATATTAGTCGGAGTTTCAAGTCTCACCTCCATCCAAGGCTTAACCGAATCTGTGCTGAGTTGATTAATAAATTCTCTTTTGTTTGATGGTTTATTTGATCATTTTGTGGCCATAAATTACAGCAAAATTGACAAAAGCCATGTTCAAGATGCCATAGAATACAGTCATAGAGTACATTGACCATCTATTAGTTTTGCGGCTGCACCACATTGAGGAGCACATTTGATCAAATTTATCTACTCCTCCTTTTGTTTAGTTCTTGAAATGAATCATGTCTGGTTTGCCACTTGAATTACACTGGTCGACATTTATTTTTTTAAGTGCAGTCCCTTAAGCATAGCTAATTTTTTTATATGTATTTAGTATCCATAAACCCGAAATGAATCAAAAAAAAATTTGATAGGTCAGGTTTTTTTATTATTTAACAAAGTTTTTTTACATAATTCTTCCATAGTATGACGGGTACTTACTTAACAAAATTTCAAAACTAATTCAATTTAATTTTTTTTGCTCCTGATTTGCGCTTGTGAGTATCTTGAGAGTCTCTCTGCAGGGTCCAGCAATACTCTGCTAGCATAGATGGACTCCACTTTCCTTGGTATCACTTTTCCATAGCCGCAATGTCCTGGTGAAATCGTTCGCCGTGCTCCCCACTGACATCTCCCATATTTTCTGGGAAAAAATTCAAATGAGAGTGAAGGAAGTGTATTTTTAGTGACGTGTTACATCCCATATTTTTATAGACTATGAACATTTCAGACACAATGCTGATATGGTCTTCACTTTTATGAGTTCCAAGAAAGTTCTCGACAACATTCTTGAAGGCTGACCAAGCGGCTAGCTCGACTGGTCTCAACACTGTTATAAAATTCGTATCAGTCAAGACCTCCCTTATTTGTGGTCCCACGAATATTCCTTCTTTAATTTTTGCCTCGCTGAACTTAGGAAACTTTTGTTTTAAGTAAATCATGCCATTTACATCCTTAGACAAGCCTTTTACAAAAATTTTCATCAAACCCAATTTAACGTGTAAGGGTGTAAGTAAGATATCTTTAGATTTTATTAAGGGAGCATGTTGAACATTCTTCGTGCCAGGTTTAAGGTGCTTTCTAGTAGGCCATAATGGTTTTTCCTGTCTCTGCTGTCCCACTTACACAGAAAACAACAATACTTTGTGTATCCCGCTTGCATTCCTAGTAGGAGCCCTATTATTTTTAGATCACCACATATTTTCCATTCGTATTTTACATATTTATTTTTTGTTAACAGCAGCCTGTTGTAATAGTTCTCTTTCATGTTTGCAGCATGACCAAGTGGAATGGATGGTCAAAAAATCAAAAAATCAATGATAACTCACGAATAAATATGAATTAAAACACATTTTGGTAAAACTTAAAACCCATAAAAACCTGACGTGATAGAAAAAAACTAATCACATATCTGAAATCGTGAAATTTCCTGTCAGTTTTGCCTACTTTCGTTAAAGGGACAAAAAATGTGTTGACCAGTGTTATTAGTTATTGCATTTTCATCACAAGATAAAAGGTAAACCATATTTGCAGGTGGTTTGTACGATAGAAGTGTCAGAGAGCCATCAAAACAAAACGTAGAATTGCCAACAGGTCAAGATCTCGAGTTCTTCAATTTTTCGTGAATTTCCCGCTTATTTGATCGAATAGTGCCCAGTAGATTTAATTTGTAATTTGAGCTGGTCCTCGAGAGGTGCGGACTTCATTCATAGCTGAAGTTCTGCGAGATGATTGACCCCCATTTGCTGACCAAACATCCTGCGTTCATTCTTACCGCGAGGAGTATTTACAGGAACACGATAATTTCGCCCTGAGTTGGCAGATTGCAAAGCATGAGCAGCATCAAATGCTAGGTCAGCTTTTGAAATTTTGAGTCGGCTTCTTCAGTGGGAGCAGATTCTTGTAAAGGGAAAGCCTCTTCAGTTACATAGTTATTCTCATCTTCGCTTTGAATGTCGTCCAAACTGGCTGTCTTCGTCTTCAGGAGCTGATTCTCCCAGAGAAAGACTATCTTCTTAGTCTAACTAACTAACTAACTAACCATCACGCCGTTTCCCCGCAGGGGTAGGCAGAGAGGACGGACCGCCAAACAACTAGGTCTTGGCACACACTCCTTGCCTCATTCACATTCATACATCGTCTCATACATACTCTTCTATTATTCTGACTCTTGACATGGCCCGACTCAAGTATCTGATTCACTTGGTCGTGCCATGTCTTCCTCGGGCGTCCCCGACTTCTGCTACCATTCACATTTGCATCATATATCCTCCTTACACTCCTATCTTCGCTCATTCGCTCTACATGCCCAAACCATCTAAGCGTCCCTTTCTTAATCTTACTCATTACGCTTACATCAGCCTTGCACTCTTTGCGGATCTCCACATTCCTCACACGATCAAACATGGTTTTACCACACATACGCCTCAGGGATCTCATTTGAACAGCATTTAATCTACTTTCATCCTTTCTTTGCCAGTTCCATGCCTCACTTCCATACATCAAGGTAGGTACCAGCACTCCGTTGTGGACTGCTAACTTCGCTTTTTTGGACAATTTTTTGTTAGCGCCTACGGCGTTTAGTCCTCCATTAACGAAATTACCTGCATTTACCCTTCTTTCGATATCTCTGTCAGCCTTCCCATCTCTCGTAAACATACTTCCTAAATACACAAACTCATCCACCTGCTCCAAGTAGCTCTTTAGTCTAAGATTTAGTTTAAGATTTTCAAAATAGTGTTACTGTTTAATATATTACACCATGACATATTGGTATCTGAAACAATGCCACAATAAACATAAAATGGATGAAGAATTAACAAAAGTAAAAACATATAATCTTGGTTAAAAGTTACACAAAGCCTAAACATACGCCTCGCAGGCGTACTACACCTCAAAAACTCAAAAATGGCTGGACTTACCTTAGTGATGCAGGTAACATCGGCGAGCTCCTGTCGGCCACTAGGTTGGTTAAAGAGCACGAGGCGCTAACTTCAACCGTTAGAAAGAGAAATAGAATTTAAGATTGTGTGTACGCCTCGCAGGCGTAGATAAGGCTTCTAGGGTTAATAATGGGCGTTTTACACGATCCTTTTTCTAAAACCGATTTCCATACAGAAACTATATTGGGACCCATTATAAAAATCTTCGATTTACACGTTCCTTATTCAGAGATGAAATAATATTTTGAGACGGTTCTAAATCGTAAAAATGTCACAACTATAACTCTTTCGTGATGGCCTATCTGTTCTGTTGGTTCCCGATGGCTTAATTTTGTTCTTCGCCAATCGCATAGCCATGATTTAAATATTCGTGTTTTTTTTGGAATAACTTAGTGAGTAAAACCTCAAATTGTAATATTTAATTATTAAAGAAAGTATTAGCGATTCCTAAACGAAAATCTGTAACAGAAAAATCAGAAAAAGATACGGTCACATCTAGGACTCTGCCTTGCCGGGGTACAGCTCTACCAACTGAGCTAATGGGACCGTAAAAACATTGTCTTCATTTTTCTAACCGCATATCTTTATGTATGTGTGATCGCAAGATTCAACCCAAACTAAATGCAATCTAGACAGCGTTTTTAGATAAACCTATCATATTTTTATTTTAATGTGCCACATCTATTGATTTTTCTGCAAGTCTACGATGAATATTTATTTTTTGGAATAACTTAGTGAGTGAAACCTCCGACAAGGCAAGGGTCCTAGGTTCGAGTCCTAGATGTGTCCGTATTTTTTTCTTATTTTTCTGTTCCAAATTTTCGTTTAGGAATCGCTAATATTGTCTTCAATAATTAAATATAAGTATTTGAATCTGCATAAATAGTGTTCAAGTACAGCTTGCTCTGTCACAAAGTGACAGTCCGACGTGATCGCTGTACAAAGTTATCGAGTACCTATTGCCCTATTATAACCTAGTCATGTGTGATAGTTCAACGCATCCGCCGTAGAAAGTGCATACTCATCTCGAGTGTCGTTCGCCAAGAGAGATTATTGTTCTAACGTGCCTATGATCTGATACTAATATTTTATTGTAATACGATCAACAATTTTTTTGGCCTCGCTAAACCCGAATCATCCGAAGTCCTGCTGCCGTAAGTACGCTTCATTGTGTATTTACTCTACGTCGGGAATCACAGGTAAAGAGAATCAATCGCTTTTATCTGACCCGAGAGGTGTCGCAAACAACTGATACATCTTACAATAACTTTGAACATAATTATAGATCACGTAAAATATATAGTGTAATTTGCTTTTACCGTCGACCTGTACGAAAATCGGTACCAAAATAAAACATATCCCTTTTTCGTCCTTAATCCATGCGAAAAGACTACACACTATTGGTAGAAACTTAATCTATACAATACTATATACTCTAATCGTAAGCGTCGTAAAATGCATACTTGTAATGTTTCATTTCAAATTGTTCATTTTGGATCCTTTCACTCGTAATCCGGTCATAGGAACTTGGTTTTACCATACACGCCTCAAGGATTTTAACGGAATCCAGGTTGCTTCCGTGCTTCCTCTGCCGATTCCGTGCCTTACTGCCATACATCCGAGATGCGCCGTTGTATACTGCTAGCATTGAAACCTTTGACAACTGGGCGTTGTTCTGCAAGAAGCAGCCAGTCCACGAAATTTAAATATCGAATTATAGCGTTCATCGTAAGTTATTTGATATTTTTTTGCTTAAAACATCCAGGGTTCCTCCATATAAAAGTTTCAAATAATTTTGTATTGAAATTGTGACTGACCATAAAATCAGCCATTTGCATTCTGTGAAAACAGCCATTTTATCTTCTTTTATTGACATATTTGAGCTTTGTTCTGCAGAAAGCAGCTAGTCTACACCAAATCATTTAGAGAAATAAACACTTTTGTGAAGAGGTGGATTATTTGTATAACCAATCCGTTAAATCTTTGATTTATCAGTATGAACTAATGAAAAGTCCATATTTAACACAGACAACCTTGTCTAGTTCTTGTCATTTCAAATATGGGGGTTTTCTGTATTAAATCCTTAAGGAGATTCCTTGCCAATTTTAAGAAAAATTAGTTATTTTACGGTCTTGTTTCCTTCTGTTTAATGCAAATTGTGTTTGCTTAGTCCAATGAAAAGCAAAAAAATCTGATAACTTATTGCTAAGAAATGGTATAACTAGGGCAAGGCCCAATCGGGGCGTAAATGCCAATGACTATGAGGGCGAAAATGCTTTTTAAAATGATTAACAGGACATTTTTCAAAAAATAATGCTACTTTCTCTCGTCATATTCATGAAATTTATATCGGTGATTCAATCCAATACTGCGTTTGTATGCCTTTCTTGAAAGAATTGAGTTTGTATATGGACAAAACGATTTTACATATTGTGCTTGTACGGACGTAAACAACTTATTCACATTAATATTTTAAAGCATAAATTGAAAAAAGGTTTTTTTCAAAAAATAACTAAAATCGCGCCATCTATGAAAGAGCAGATTATGAATAATTTTAAGTTTACTCCTATGGTTAAACGTGGCGTTCGTTATAATCTACGTTTTCATAGAAGGCGTTCATTGAATTATTTTTATTATAAATGCTTTTTGCAAGATATGCTTTACAAAATAAAGACGATTTTTTGTTTGCGCGCGCACAAACGCAATATGAATAGATAGTTTTGTCCGTATAAAAGCTTAATTCCTTCAAAAAAGGCATAAAAATACAATATTGTACCGGTGATTCAATCCATCCGCTACGCTGATTTTTTTTCATATCGTCTCCCTCTTTGTTCAAGTGAAGAAAATCCTTGAATTCTCCACCCACAAAACAACGGCTTCCGTGGTCAAGGGGTAAGGCTTTTGCGACTGGAAAACCGAAGGTCGCGGGTTCAAATTCTGACGTGCGCAAGTAAATTATATTTAATGAATTTGTTTCACATCACATTTTATTTATTTAAAATAATACACTTGCGGCACGTTCCGGAGTGGTAGGTACCCTAAATATCGCCCTAGTGTAAGACCACCATTAATAATTGAAACGTTGCTTGAAATGGCTTTTACCATGTTTTGGTGACCGAATCTAAATAGCCAGGTACTCCCTGACGTTCTTTTTCCCCGTCTCCTTCCCCGCCCCACTACCTTCAACCTCACAACGTACCCCACTTGGGAATGACACAATATCATTGACTCCAGACGGTTGGGAGCTGTTGGGACTCTTGTGCGGTATTTCTTATAGATCATTTTTATTTTTCACATTCCTTCACAGCGCAAAAACCGTGCCTTTGATATACTTGTAGTCTACCCTCTCAATTAACAGTTTCAAGTTAAAAAAATCATTTTTTTGTATGTTGGTACTCATGCAAAACTTATTATTTCGTTTTCTGTATTTTAACCAACATGCTTTTACTTGCATTAGCTTCTTCATTTTTTTTCCCGGAATAGTTTTAATATTTTAACCTATCTTTGTATTAATTGTTCTTCTCGTTACAAAAATAACAAAACTCAATTATCTCGGTACTGACTTACAGTTGTTACCCACTGGTGACTTATCAGCGCGATCAGCAAGCCGTAGTTGCATATGATGCACATTCAAGAAAACTTCTAAATTATTATAGTCACTCTTGATTTCATACACTTTACTGGCCCATTTTGGCCAATTTTAAATATGTGCTAAAGAAGTCAATTTTCTTAGAACATTAAGAAAAAACTAAATGGAGACACTACAGAGATGTTATATTTGGCCAATGAAAGAAATTTGAATAAACTAGATGCTATACAGAACAGAGCTAAGAGATGTATACTGAGAAAAGGCAAATACGCAAGCAAATCAAATGAGAGAGCAGATAAATTAGATTCCAATAAAAAAGAGATTGTTATTTAATGTGTTAATTTTTGTGCATAAAGTCATGAACAACCAAATGCCAAAATATTTTAAGGATGAAATTGTTTTTAATAGAGACGTTCATAATAAGGAAGTTGAGTCCATTTTTTTTAATTTTTTTTATCAATGTTCGCATTCAAACTTAAATACTGGTATTTTTTTTGAAAGTTTTTTTTCATAATTAAATTAATTCTCAAAGTTTGAATTTTATTAAGCCCGCCAAAACGAGCGGAATCCAAGCGGTAAGAGGCGGGGTGTGGGTGTGACGTCATTCAAACTGTGAGAACCACGTCGCTTAAACATTTTGTATGGAAAAAAAATTAATTCTTCAATAAGGAATTCCAGTAATTCTTTTACCAATGTTAACCGTCTATTAGAATTGATTTTATTAAAAAAAAAAAGAAAATTGATTAAGATTTCATAGTTAAATTAATATTTTAAGTTAGAATATTTGCTTCTCCCGCCCGGTACGGTATTGCCGTCGCTATTTGTTGACGTGCCCCGCGCCAATTCAGGACCGCCGCCGCCCAGAAAAGTAAAGACCAAAAGTAAAATAACGGTTTACAGCCCAGTTCACTGTGAGACTTCTGCTCGGCGGCCTGAAGTGTATTACATGTAATGTGACATGTATAATAATAAAAACTTCTAAGCGATGCAATAAACAACATACTATTATAAAGCACTAGACGAATATGTATCTTTAGAAATCCATTTCATATAATAATAACAACAAATACCTACATATATTTGACAATAGATGGGAGCTATTTTTTTCACATAGATCCTATTGACAAAGGGGTTTCTCCGGGAATGCAGCTGGTTTTTAGCAGTGCCTTATTATATGGTAAACAAAAGATGAAATATTTAAAAGCCATCACCACATTATAATATCTATTATAATGAGTAGAGAATAATTATCATGTCATTCGAATTCAATAAATATACCTGGTAAATGTCAGATGGGTAGAATACGCAATGATTATATTTATTTTATTCTGTAAAAATGTATTATATTTATCGTCACGTAAAAATGAACACAATTGATAATTTTATATACTTACTTGGAAGCTTTAACTCCACGACCGGCTGTGATTTGACCCAAATAAACGTTTAGCCTATACACCTCTCTCATCTAAACCGACCATCTCTCATGTAATAGAAAGAGATGCACCATAGACATTGCGGTGACGCGTTCGACGTACAGCCACGATACAATACATGTGACGTCAGAATTCTTTCGACCAATTGTGGAGCGTATTCAGTTTATTGCTATTTAATGCTTTTTCAAGAACGTTTAACTAATTCTAAGAATAATAATATAGAAATATATTTATATATTTAGAATCGATATTTTTGATCTACATGAACATATTTTTTATAAGTCAAAATATTTTTCACTCAACTTCTTTATTACAAAACCAGAAATGTAAATAAAATTAGATTGCCACATGTGAAGAAATCAAAATCACAGAACTGCCTAGTGTACAAAAGACTAAAGATGTATGATGAAATGTCTGAAAGTCTGAAAAATGAATGTATTTAAAAGGAAATGTAATGTTTATTGTAAAAATATTTAAAGTTTCAAAATGAAATATTATCTTGTTTGTATTACTTTATATTTAAATTTTGTATAAACTCAGTCAATAAATAATAAAAAATTGACTGCTTCACTAATTCTCCGATAATATTACGAAGATGTTATTATTATAGCGCCATTTAGTGATTCAATCACTTCATTACCGCTTAGTAAAGGACAGCACGATAAGGGAAGGAAGACGTCGTTCTTCAACCGGAACCGGAAAATGCACCAGAAAAATCCAGAAACTTAAAATGTTAAAGGTACACAATTTTGCCCAACATTGTTGGAGTACTTAACGAAGAAATAACTTTAAAGAGGAACAATCGCAAACGCTCTGCTTTAGTGAGGATTACTAGAAACTTGCAGAATATTTTCATTTTCGCTTCATCGCATTTCAAAATTATGGTGAAAGTTAACAGCTTTTGCAAGAATTTTATCGTCCGAATGAATATTCCCTCCGGAAACTTAAGGAATTCTACCCAGTGCAATGAGGCTATCAGGAAAAAACATTCCACAAGAACGTAACGATGCTCGCTATTAATACAAAATATACAACCATTGTTTATTGCTAACACTTGTATAACATTTCATGTACCCAATGTACATATAAAAGAAAGTATAAAAGAGTGAAAGAAATACAAAAATAATGCCAACCAGAAATTTTAATGTTTTAATTTAAAGCAATCGAGATAATTTTATTGCGTATGAAGATACTTAAATTATCAGTCATTTATTTATTTATATTATATGCCCATAAGACAATGATGTAAAAAGACCTGATTGATCGATGCCGTACGGGCTTTAACAAACATGTGATACACATAATAATTTAGTGGAACAGTAATCATGGTACGGGGTCCAGGGGAAAAGTGCCCAAATAATATCTTCATAGTATAAAATGAAGTCGCTATCTGCGTCTATCTGTTTGTGCGCTTAGTTCTGATAAACTACGCAACGGATTTTGATAGAGTTTTGACATCATTTAGAAAATTTCTTCCGGAAGGTTTATGTATATAATACTTGCATATTATATTGATATAAAGAATAGAAATGTTGATGTTTTGTAATCGATCGTAATTCGACTACCATAATACGGGCGTGTGTCTAGTGTGGTAGTCGAAAAGCATGTAAAAACTGTACACATTAATATTTCATGAATAAAGAAAAAAAAAAAAAAAAAAAAAAAAAAAAAAAAAAAAAATGTAAAAAAAGCTAACGCTGGCTAAATGAGATACCTAAAAATAATGTACTACGGAATTGTATATCTTAAAAAGGTCTACAGAAAAGCCCGTGATTGTATATGTCTGTCTCCTAAGCTGTCTCTGTCTCTCTAACCTGTCTCCCCCTAGAAACGCCGCACTTTGGACGGAATGGAAAAAAAACGCGAATTAAGTGGTTTTTGCATACGTTAATTTTTTTAATATTTATATTTTTTTTAGTGTAGTACAATAGTTTCTGCATTTAATGTGTTAATTTAAATATGTCAATAGGGCTTGATGGAAGTTTGGCAACGCTGCAAAGTGTGTCGTAAGTTGAATGTTCGGCATCGCGTTTTTCAGTTCATTCCTACGCGTGAGCAGAGACGGTTGTGTAATAAGTGACTTTTGGATATATTTACAAAAGTTTCTTATGGCTGACATTCCTCAAGGTATTCTTAATTTAATTTACAAAACTGTATATCAATATATCATGTGTGTGAGATTTGAACTAACATCTAATTTTACACTATTTTTGAATTTTTTTGCTGTTAAAATGCATATTTCAATTAGCATTTAGAAACAAAACATCGTTTGTTCCCATTTATAAATATATAAGTATTGTAGACTAAAGTCTCACCTTTAATGTCATATATAAATTGTGATCATCTTTTGTCCTTCCTTGAACAATTTTGTTATTTTCAGGAAGGCCTATATGCATTCTCCGGAGAGAATTATTCGAGGCATTAAAAAAACGGGGTATATTAAATGCCACTTCTGCGAAATTAAAATAGTTTTTAATTAATTACGTAACACAAAAATACCACATAGCGGCAGGTTCTAACATTTTGAGCCCTACATTTTACAAAAACATTAAGAATTTTTCACTACAATTAATGACGAAATGGAGAAAAAGCCATTTATAATAATAAATTAATATTTTTACTTAAAAATAGTTATAATTCATTAATAAGATTAAAAAAAATATTGCACTAATATTTAGCCATCAAACAATTAATTCGTGTTTTTTCTTCATTCCGTCCACTGTGCGCCGGGTACACGTCAGCTAGTTATTATGATAATCTTTATTTCTTGTCTTAGTTCTTGGGTACAAAATTTGAATTGTTTTTATGGAGAAAATAATATTCTTAAATGGGAAAAAACAACGGAATTTAAAAAAAAAAAATTAAATTTTTAGTTCTACTATCATGTAGAACCCACACTGAAGAACCGTATTATGCTCAAAATAATAATAATTATTATTATTGAGGTTTGTTAGTATAGCCTTCTTGTAACTATATTCCGTGCAGTTGAACACATCTACTATTTCAGACAAATTTTTGTCAACTGTATGTAATATAGGTTACAAGCAAATATTTAAATGACTCAGTCCTGATATTGTTGTCGCAATCAAAAAGGTATTTCGATCGAGTGGTTCTAGTTTGTATATGGAAGGTAATTAAGCTAAGTAAATTGGGGCTGCCTATAATTCCATTACCAATTTTAAAAATAAAAGTAATACAGGTAAATTGAATATTTGAGGCTAATATTGGCCATATGAACGATATATTATAATTTCAACATTGGAACTGATGGTATGTGTTTTGTTTTGAATCAAATATATATGTGAAGGTACTTTATCACTTGTCAGGATTGGAAAATAATAATAATAAACATTAATTTGACATAACGTATTTTTACATTAAAGGATTAAGCAATTATACAAAAAAGGAGTCTATAGATAATATATGACGAAAATTTGAATGGCGGCAGAAGTCAACATGGCACGATTGGGTGAATCAGATACTTGAATCGGGCCATGTCAAGACTCAGAATAATAGAAGAGTATTAATGAGACAATGTATGAATGTGAATGAGGCAAGGAGTGTGTGCCAAGACCGAGTTGTTTGGCGGTAGGTCCTCTCTGCTCACCCCGGCGGAAACAGCATGATGGTTAATTAGTTATGATATTTCGAGTAGGCTGTTGAAGTATTTTTTCCCTAGATATATGTAATGATGTTGAGCGAAAGTGGTGTTACATTTTACGAGTACGACTTTCAGTTAAAAAGCTGTGATTTTGTTTTTCTTTTATTATTTGAGTTATTATGTTTTTTTGGAGAAGATCATTAAATTTTAAATTCTTCAAAATTAGGTGTATTGGATAATCTCTTGGTTTTTTCAATATTATTTTTATAGTTAGACGTTATACAATTTCAAAAGGTAAAATGTTATTATTTCATTGGTTTATTTTTTTATTCTATTGACTTAGATACATTCACACTATTGACAAAAGGGCCTCTCTACTCGGCTATACATTCCAAATTATTTGATGATTTTCATAACGCGCAACAGAGTTTCAATTTTGAAATTATCACACATGTACGAGTTTCCCTATAAAGTAGATTGCATCGCGTTGAAACCTAGAAACTATTAATTAACGCGCAGATGATTCCGCGAATTCATTGTACTCCCTTGAAAATTGTTAACTTCCCACAACCAATTAGTATACTAATTCAATGCATACAATCTACCAGTTCTATGCCTCACCGCCATACTTCGGGGTTGATTTAAAAATCCACGTTTCAATTGCAAGCTTGCCTTAATTTGACAACTTGCAAGCATTCAGCAACAATAGTGCGTGTTGCATTTACGTCTAACAGATGGCGCTGTTTCATATAATAAAAGTACATAAGAAACACACGCGTATTCGAATGCAATGTGTCAAAATTTCAAAGCAATCTGTGAAAAACTTTCGGAGATTTAAGAGAGTGAATATTTTTATTTATATAAATAGATAGATATATTAACGGTGCAAGTGAAGTTTACACCCATCATAGTAATTTACGGTGATAGTAAAATGTGGAAAGAAGGAAGAAAATTTATATAAGTAGACAAGAAAAAAGAATATACATCAGTACAAAGTAAGTGAAATAAATGAAGAAGAAACAAAAAGAACAAAATCTGTCATGTCTGTCTCTGACCTCGTTAAAATATGCACTGCTAAAATACTTAATACAGCTTTATATTTCAACAGAGGCATATTATAAACATCAGCTAACATAGCATACGAGTAACCAATGGTGTGAAATCTAGGTATAACAGAATTGTAGTCTGAAACCGTAGTATAATCGTTACAATAATACGTACTAGAGAACGGTTATGATTTAAGATTTTCACGGCCAAAAGTATTATAGTGATTTGTTTTTGGGGTATTATGCCGTGTTGCGCTACCTCCTTCTTTAGCCAACATTGCAGTGAAATTACACATTTGCCCTGATGATGGACACTGCAAAGCCGTCTGAAACGTTGGCTAAAGAAGGAGGTAGCGCAATACGGCATAATACCCCAAAAACAAATCTTTATCGAACTAGAGAATCTTGATCTAATGGTAGGAACATGCATGTAAATTAACATTAATATGTCAGGGCTATCCAACTGATTATTTACAATATAATATAAAAATATAAGATTAAAAAATATATTTTGTCACTTAACTTGTTGGCGTGTAGGATGCGTGTATTTAACAAAAATGTAAATAATTGTCTGGGCGTAGCGAAGTCCTGCTTTGACTCGACAATTTGGCATTTAATTTATCTGTAAATTTGTTTATTACACCCCGGTTCCGGTTCAAGATGGTGGCCGTCTTGGATACTATATTTTTATCTGACCAGTGTTCGCATAGTGGCGGTTCCTACCATGAGCTGTCAATATTATGGTACCTGCTGGTATGAAGAAAGTTTAAAAAAAATTGTCGTTGAAATGGTAATATTTCTTTGGAAAAATTGTGTTATTTCTATTTTTATATTTAAAAAAAATTGTTTCTTAAAATATTTACGTGGGTGGGTATTTAAGTACCTACCTACTTAAAAGTGATTTTAATCATGATTTTGGTGACATATTTGGTTTTGTAAATTAAAATGGAATTTAAATGCATCTTTTACCATCTCTCCGGACATAAATAATTGTTTCTTGCAGTAATTAAGTTGAAATGAAGTGTAATTTCCATAATCTGTGCCCATAGACGTACATCAATGTCTGTGCCTATTAAAAGTGTAGCTGTTAGTTAAATATTTACCCATCGTCTTTGCGTTCTAAACGGATCTCTCCATTACTATACAGCACAAATTCTTAAGATAAACTTAATATTCCCATTGAAAATAATTATTCCGGTGGTATGTCAGTGTGTCTATGTGTAAATTGGGTTCAATGAACTAAAGTACTTGAATTTGCTGAACTGATTGTGGGATCCAAAATTTCACAGTAACATGCAGCAGAGAAGTTATTAAAAAAATATACTCTTCTATTAAATATACCCAATCTATCAATAAGTCCGCACGCTTTCAAAATTGTACAACCCACGGTCAGCTTTACAGACAGCCCGGAAATTTATTTTTATTCCTTTTTTAAATCTGTTCAATGAAACGCCTAAGCAAATACTTCTCGTGTTCAGGCACCAGGGTCGAATCTATAACGCTGTGTATCCAATACAGACCGTACCTATACAGGTGTAGGTACTGATTAGTCTTGGGCCGATTGTAAGCTACCCAATTGTAAACTACCCGATCGTTGTAACCCGATCACGCAAACTTACTATATATTTAAACTAAGACGTCATAACACGTGTACTGGGTGACCGCCTCATCCGGCCGATAGTGAGACGCGAAATGACACTTACTACTTACACGTGATTTTAAAGACAAAGGATTAAAAGAGTGGTACTAAGGATCTTATAATCGTGCATTCAATCATGTAGCTATAACTATGTAAGCTAACGTCAAACGAACGTACCCGATCAAAGATCGGGTACTCTGGTCTTGGTGACGAGGGGTAATTTCGACTTACGGCGGCCGGCGGCGGGCAGTGCATCATTCATTTCTATCTCATTTCTTCCACGTGTTAAAGTACCCGATCCAACCGATTTATATTTGGGTATACTTGAAAAAAGGCCATCGCATCGTAGAGATTATTGAATAAAATATAAGCTGAAATCTAATCACGCCCAAACATTGTATTCTATTTGATTTACGATTTAAAAAAAGAAATCTTTACTAAATTAAATTTATTTATTTATTTATTTACGCGTCAGTTTCAGATATTTCAATTGAACCTTTGAAGAAGCCGGCCCTGTCAGGCACCTGTTTGCTTTGGATTTATTCTTTTTGTTTCAAGGATGAAGTGAGTGAAGAATGGAATGGCATCTAAATCACAATACAATATCATTAATAAGCTCTGATGGAAAGCCGAAGATTTCACGCTTCTGATTCATGGGAATGTTCCTGTTTCATCGAATATCCGAGAGTGATTATAATCCTGCAAATGTTAAACAGGATTTAATGGAATTTGGATAAATCCGTTCGGATAAGAAGAGCAAAGATAATTGACAGTTGACCTTCAAAGAGATATTTATAATAAACCTCCGCTTCTCCTTTCACCAAACTTTTCGGCGTACCACACTTGTTTCGGCGTTGGTAATATTTAATGTATTCTTTTTCATGTTTCATTTAGATTTATTATTATGATTACATTGATGGGTATAACTTAGAAAATAAATTAAAAATAATATGTTGTTCTTCTTTAATAGTCGTTGAAAGCAATCTTTCTATCCTGATCATCGAACATTTCTTCAAGCCGTGCCAATCTTTTAAAAGTTTTCAGAAAATTGAAAAGTTGTATCGGCTCAGGTGCAGAGAATGTAGTGAATACGGAATCAATTCGAAAACCAAATCGCGTATTCTATATTCTATCCCGTATTACAATGGCTGACCTGTCGGCCTGCGTATTATCGCCGAGGAAAATAACTTTTAGCGTGGCTGTTTTCCTTTCAATTTACCTTTAAAATGGTCAACAATTTGGAATGATCTGCTCGGGTGATTGAAATTCCCACATAAAAATAGTCAATCGTGATGCTACCTTTGGAATCATATATGTTTCTGCCCCAAAAAATAATCCGCATGATCTTGTATAGAACTATCCTCAACACTGGTGCAGAGTCCCCTCTCTATCTTTCAATTCGATTTCGATCTGCGCGACCGATAACTGCTCCAAATAAAATTATTTTGTGACGGGACGGCCGTCGTTTTTTTTTGTTACAAAAAAAAATAAGTTGCGCGACTCTATAGACTTTTATTAATTTATATCTGTTAATTTTATCTGCCTGAATTTTAGTCAGAACCTGACCGATGAATCGGTGCCGGCGGTGAAAACAATTTTATTCAGACCTTGACCAATGAATCGGTGCCAGCGGTGAAAAAGATTTTTAGTTCTTTAAATGTACCAAAATATAAAATATTATTATACATACATACATAATGTAAAATTATATTGGCATGATGAGTTTGTATTCCTCGAAATTATGGTTTTTTTTTTAGGTACTGATGACTTATTTAGTAATAATATCAACTGACACTGACTTAGAATTCAAATAATTTGGTTGAAAAAGTTATCCTAGAACTCAAGTTCTTTTAAATGGAAGCAATCCTCAGAGGTCTCCGGCAATACGCAGAACCTACTCATCTCTAGTACACATATCACTTTACGCAAATATATTTTTAATTGTGTTTCTTTGTTACATGGAATTATTTTATATTCGTCCATGCATTAACTAATTCAACACTTCTAAGAAGTTTTTTGTAATCAAAATGTAGATACTAGGAAGAAAATAAAAATATTTTATCCTTTCTTCACAATTAAATATAGATGGTTATTTTCACCGGGAAATACACAGTATATTGTCAAGTTTCATTTTCTCTTTGTAAATTAATTCAAACACGTAACAAAACATGTCACAGGTACAATACACAATGTTTCCGCCAATACCGCGAAACCTTGAGGGATGGGTCATTCTTCAAGCTTGTGAACACTTTTTTTCATTTGCTTCAAAATTAGTTATGAAAATTTTCTTATTTGTGTGGTTTTCAAAGCATTCCTATAAACACGCCTACGAGGGTAGTTTGAAAAGATTCCGACCAAACAAAAAAATTGATTTTTATCAACTTTATTTTTATTTCTCAACATAATCTCCTTATAAGTCTATATACTTCTCCAACTATACTCCCATCTCTTTAACCAGTGCAATTAATAGTTCGTGTCTTTCTCTGCAAAATACTTGCTAACGAAGTTGATGGCCTCTTTATTCGACGAAAATTTCTGTCCTTCGAGCTCAAATTTTAGTTGAGGAAAAAAAAAGTCTCTTGGGGCTAGATCTGGTGAGAAAAGAGGGTGGTCAAGTAGTTCAAACAGCAATTCGTTTATTTTCGCCATGGCAACCGCTGAGGTGTGAGACGGCGCATTCTCTTGGACTTTAATAATAATAATAATGCCAGCATTTTCATAAATCCCAACTTGGAATTATTAGATTCCTGGTCAAATAAAATTTTACACGCAAAACACTACAATTATCTCGACTAAACGTATGTTGACAAATTTTCGTCAAACAAATGGTTGAGTATTGGAGAGTTGAGCGCAGAAATAGAAGGATTTATGTTTGCCATTCAGGATAGAGTCATTAATGCTAAAAAATTATAGGAAGCATATAATCAAAGATACAAATCAAATTGATGATTTATGTAGAAAATGTTTGGCTTTTCTGGAAACTATAGAACATATTATATCGGGATGTTCTATATAAGCACCGTCCAAGTATACATTTAGGCACAATCAAGTTTTAAAAAAAATCACCAAAGTTTTGTAATTAAACATAACTGGATTAACTGCCGTAATATAATACCATAATATGAATACGAACCAAATTCATTTTTATAAAACAAATTTTATAAAATATATTATGATAAAACTATACTAACAGACCGAACGATTAGCCATAATAGACCCGATATAGTTTTACATGACAAAATTAAAAAAATAACTTATATCATAAATTCCTGTAATATTCAAAAATCTGTTAATGAAAAAATAAGAAAATACACAGATTTAGGAAATGAAATAAAAAGAATTTGGCATTTTCAGACTATAAAAATATTACCATTCGTTATTTCGGCTACTGGCATTATACCTAGCTCTCTCATTAAAAATTTAGGCGTATTAGACCTATTAAAAAAAATATTTATAAAAATGCAAAAATCAGTCATTTTTAATACATGTAGGATAACGAAAGATTTTTTAAATATATTATGTTGAGGGATCAGTAGGATTTATAGGCCCTGTTAGGAGTTTTACCGAGCCGAACCCTCTGATATGAAAATATCTGGAGTCGGTGAATTATTGTCCCATTTGATCTCTTGTGAGTTGACGTGTTGTTCTTGTATTGTTTTGTATTTATTTTGCTTATATAATATGAAAAGTGTGTGGAAGGGCTTAGTTTTTACTGAGGGGAAGATTTAACCCGGACATAAAGTAGGAAAATAGAATTTAAAAAAAAAAAAATTCTTTTGCAAATTTCGTTAAACAATTTGTTTTTCTTTTTCAATTGGCCGTTTTTTCCACAATTTCCACATTCAACTTGTCAAATAATGTTGCGTAGTATGCTCCTGTAATAGTTTTTCTCTTTTCAAGAAAATCTATTGTGATAACTCCTTTACTATCTCATAAAACAGCCGCCATCACTTTACCGGCCGAAGAAACAGTCATTATCATTTTTTGGAGCCGATTCTTCTTTCGCAGTCCACTGTTTTGACTGTGTTTTTATTTCTGGAGTGTAATGGTGTACCCAAGTTTTTTTAAATTTATTGCGCCCAAAATGCGCCAACAGAACTTTGCAAATGTTCATCCCAACACGTTTTTGGTCCAAAGTGAGCAATCGCGGCAACTTGCACAGGCAGTATATTTTCTATCGTCCAACAAATAACCGGTGACACGTTCAAAGGTACCGTGGAGTTTTATGTGCTTCTGAAGGAACAAGACGGATACCAACATTAATTCTAGTGGTATCTTCATTGCATTACCATTGTCCATTCTCTTTTATATCTTTCTATTTATTTCGTCATCAAAACAAAACTCGCGCACTAGATTGCAATTCCAAAGAGCTATCAAAACATGTTTTATTTTTTTAATATTTAAATGACTTCTTTTGGTCATTGTTGTTGAAATGCATACAATTTAGTTATCATTTTTATTATTTACACATAGATAATGTTTCTTTGTTCGCCAATTTTAAAGAAAACCAAAATTTCCTTTGAAATATCATTTAAGTTCATATTATCTTTCGGTTCTGACAACGTCTTATGACCCTTTGAATTTTATATTGGATTGGTCAAATTAAACAAATAGTAAATATATTTAACTGCACGTAAGGAAGTCATGTTTTTATTAGATCGTTTTGTATTTCGTCTGTTTGTAAATTTGTTTGTACGTTCCATTTTCGGTTTAAGATGATGGTCATTTTAATGGATCAGTAAAAATATTTTTTCAAATGTGAAATCGTCGTTTTTATTGATTTGCACTTCTTATTCGCGTTTTTATGATTTGCACTTCTTATTCGCGTTTTTATTGATTTGCACTTCTTATTCACGTTTTTATGATTTGCACTTCTTATTCGCGTTTTTATTGATTTGCACTTCTTATTCGCGTTTTTATGATTTGCACTTCTTATTCGCGTTTTTATTGATTTGCACTTCTTATTCGCGTTTTTATGATTTGCACTTCTTATTCGCGTTTTTATTGATTTGCACCTCTTATTCGCGTTTTTATGATTTGCACCTCCTATTCGCGTTTTTATGATTTGCACTTCTTATTCGCGTTTCTATTGATTTGCACTTCTTATTCGCGTTTTTATTGATTTGCACTTCTTATTCGCGTTTTTATGATTTGCACTTCTTATTCGCGTTTTTATTGATTTGCACCTCTTATTCGCGTTTTTATGATTTGCACCTCCTATTCACGTTTTTATGATTTGCACTTCTTATTCGCGTTTCTATTGATTTGCACTTCTTATTCGCGTTTTTATTTATTTGCACTTCTTATTCGCGTTTTTATGATTTGCACTTGTTATTCGCGTTTTTATTGATTTGGACTTCTCATTCGATTTTTTCTGATGTGCACTTCTTAGTCGCATTTTTTAAATATTTATAATGAATTTTTATTGTGATGGTGACATTTTTTTCAAAAAATGGTATAATTTCTTAATTGAAATAATAAAAAACATAACTTAAAATATATATGGTTTATAATTGAGTTTGAGGATTTTTGAAGAACCTATTTACAAATTTTGTGATTTCAGAGGAAATTTTTGATAAGAATAAAGATTTATATGATTAAAATAATAGAAAAATATTTTTTTGGACGCAAAATTTACTGTTATAGGTAATTATAAATAAACTAATAATAAACGTAAAAAAATAAAATTAAACAAAAATACAAGATCAAAAATATTATAATGTATCAAAGTTTTGTGAAAATATGACTTCCATGAGAATAGAAATACAGCAAACCCAATTTGTTAATAGAAAATAACATATATGTTTAAAGTTTTCAAGGAACCCGCAGTTTGTTGGCGAAATTCAGCGGATCATGGTAGCTTATGCAAATACCGCAATATATTGTAACGAACGAGTACAATGTTAGAAGGCTTAACTTCTAGGCCTGGCATATTCACTGAGCGGACGATTTATAAAGCTACATCGTTATCACCACAAAGACACTTGACTTACTTCTTACAAAAGATATCATAAAGAGGTTTAGCTAAGAATTTTTACTCAGTCGTGACCTGGGTGAATTAAACCGAGGTACGAGTCACGTTACCCATCATATTTCGGTCGTTTAGGCAGTTTGTGTTTTAATTATTTTCCTTTTCGCTTAAATACCAGTCGATTTCATAAGTAAAATCATTTTCAAAATTTGCCTTTTTCAAATCCCGCCGAAAAGATTGAAATCTGATCGGGAACGCGTGACTTTTTTTGTTAACATTAAAGTCAATCCCACTGGGGTCGGTATGAAATCATCAAAATCAAATACCAATATTTACTCGAATACTCGACTTGATGAAAAATATCTATTACCTATTCTTAATGCACGTGGCCGGCCAATCCGTGAGGTAGCGGGTTAAATCTTGTCGAAACCCACTGACAAATCACAGAGAATATCACAAAGATTTTTTCGTTTTTAAATGACGATTTATTAATTCTTCGTGTAATAATACATCATAAAACTTATATACACAGAATCAGCGTTTGTTGATTTCTACGAGTACGTGTTTCAAAGCCATAAAATTTTTCACTCAAGTTCCTTACAGTTTGAGCAGTTTTGTAACTCTAATATATCCCTATCCGCCTAATTTTCTTCACAACCAACCACTGCCACCTACCGGTGGTTGTGGTGGTGGATAGCCCTTGGTGTCACATCGAAAGTAAGAGAGTTTGGTGGGGGTGGCTGAGCGTTAGTGGGTAGGGTGAGGAAAATGTGCTTTATTATGGAAAGGCCGCGAATGTTTCAGATTATTTCAGAATGTACCCGCCGACTGTGTCGGTGAGTCTGGAAGGATCTAGAAAATTAACGAAGGTTCTTGAATGCTCTAGAAGATTCTGAAACGAGAAAGTTCAAGAATTTTCCAGAAGGTTCCATATTGAGTGACAGTTGTTGTGCCTGTCATTTTAACACGATGTGGTCTTTTGTTTATCTTTTTTTCCTAGCATTGATATAAAGCACGCTGTACTGTTAAAAATATCTGAGACGACATGTTTAAAGTCTTAACGATATGACTAGAAACAACCTCGCCCAGCTGGTCGCAGGAGACTGATGTCGCCGACCAATTTACAAAATGTCGGCAACGTGTGCCCGTGTACACTCCGCACGGTATGGTGGTAGGCACCAAGATACTTGAGTCGTTAATATAGCCTACGAGAGCGGACGTGTTTTAACCGCTCCGGTTTGTTTAATCCTTTCAGAAGGTTTCCCTTGTTAAGAGATCGCTGAAAAATGTTCAGCATCCGTGTTTTATATAGTGCTTACCTTCTTATTTCACGAAATGCGCGTAACTTCTACCGTTTAGCCGGAATTTGCAATTATTATAGCATTTTAAACCGATTAAATTTTGAAAGTGAACCTAGAACAAAGATTCTCAGTGCAGTCGAAGATTTTATACCTGACTCAAGTGTCAAGTGGATTTACGGGACCTTTTCAACCGAGGGTGTCTGCCTGGAGGACAGATAAGCCATATTTTGTTTAAAGTTTTTATTTTCTGTTTTTGTCTATGTATTTTGTTACAGATGACACACATAAACTCCACTTTGACTTTGGTTCAAGATTTTGCTTATGATAGCCTGCGATAAGCGAGCCCTAAGGGTCTGAGACAGAGGTGTGAAATCGTCGGATCACGACAATAGAAAGAATTTTTTTTTTTTATTTTTTTTTATTTTTTTTTTTTTGCTGGATTTTATTTAGGTATTGGAGCCAGGAAGGAGTCTGAAAGGGTCGAGAGGATGCACTAGGTGGCATGAAAGGCTGGGAGGTGACTGGAGAGACTAGGGTAGACTAGGATGAGGTGATTTTGCACAGCGGTGCTGCCAAGGTCTGTTATCTATGTGAGGATGTTGTGTCGGCGCTCTTTATTGGCAGCAGACACATGTCAGCGATATATTAGCGGCGGACACATGCCTGAGCGGATGACGAGCCTCGTGCTGGCACAGTTGGTGGACGGGGTAGTCTCTCTCCTTGCAGCAGCTGGTACAGTTCCTTCGCTACCTAGGACTCTTGCAGCAGAGTCTCCATCTTCTGTCTTTGTCGAGCGTCACAGCGGTGCTGCCAAGGTTTGTTGTCTATGTGAGGATGTTGTGTCGGCGCTCTTTATTGGCAGCAGACACATGTCAGCGCTATATTGGCGGCAGACACATGCCTGAACGGATGACGAACCTCGTGCTGGCACAGTTGGTCTAAATAACAAATGTAGATCCTAGGAAATAAATTGTACAGCGCCCTTGAGGTGATTTTTCACAAAAACGGCGCTCTACAAATTATCCAATTATTATTATTATTATTATTTGTTGAGTATCGGATACTTGCGTAGCCTTTATGGAAGAATTATAATAATATTTTTATGATTTGTATAGCGCCGTTTTGTGCAAAATCACCTCAAGGGCGTTGTACCAATATATAAAGGAGCGCTTAACTGCTTATTTTATTCAAATAAAGACTTAAAAAAAACCTTAACGCATTACTATTGTATTTAAAAAAAAAATATTTTGTATTTTACGGATAAGGCTCTCGATTAGAGGTCGCGGGTTCAAATCCCAGCGTGCCAAGTAAATTTTATGCGATTGATATGTGCTATTTCATTATCTAATCATTTATTTTATTTTATTTATACATGATTTAGAGAGTACATGTGGTTTTTTGTGATATTTCACCCTCTATGCTAGAGACGACCCTATGTTATGGCGCGTGAATTTTACAGTTTGCGGACATAGAATCTATACATTACTATAATATAAAAAAGAAAAATGATGTATAACTAGTTTGGGTTGTAAGAAGAGGATTTAAAAATAATATATGTTATATTTGCTCTATTATGTAAGATACTCTCAGTTTCGCTCCCTGGCTAAAACCATCATTCGGTATTAAAACGTTGCTTGAAATGGCTTTAGTCTTGTTTGGTGGTCAGATCTGAATAACCAAGTACTTCCCCACCTTTTTTCCAAATCTACTACCCTTCCCTACTACCTGCAACCTCACAACATACCCCGATTGGGGATGCCATAGTCTCACTGGCTCCAGACTGTTGGGAGCAGTTGGGACCAGTTAGGAGTCTTTATATAGATATAACTGATTAATTACCGCTCATTGTAGTATTTTTGTATGTTAGTACTTATATGTTAACACCTATTTGCTTATTATTTTTTTCAGTATAACGTTGTATCCTGGTGAAGAAACCATTGGTTTTGAAAATGTCGATTATTTTGATTAAATAATGCTGTAAACAAATATTTATACTAACATTACTTTGGCTAGTTAACCGTTCCCACACCTCGCACGTGTGTAAGAGAAAATGTGTACACTAAAGTACACGTACGTAATATATTCGGCGTAACTCTGACAGAGTGTTTACAGAATAGAGCCTGCTTAGGATTGCGGCGGGCCTATCTTAAGCCGTTCCACGTAACAAATTAGCGGTGACGTTCAAGTCCCTTCGTTTAACGGCGTAATTTATTGCGAGCGGTTGGGAAAGGGTTAACCCCAATTTCTGAGGAAACTGCTTATTAATATATTTTAAAGAGATGCTTGTTATAGGTAATACAGCGAATTTTGATGCGAACACAGTACTCCACACAGATACATGGCTTGTTATTCGACTTTAGAGATGAAAATTCCAGTGAAAACTAAAAATAGTTAATTTATACAAAGAACACACTATTAAACTACCCAGATAGCCACGTCTATCTTATAATATTTTATCCACTCAAGCAATGAGGTATTAACAAAATAAATTACATTAATGGTGGAGATTTCCCGCCATTCGGTTCCGGATGCGGCAGCAGAAAAACCGTACTTCCGAATAGTATTAATATGGAAACAAATAAACTGCTTATTGGGGTTAAGAGCCAATTAATCCACCTATATGTCATATCGAGTATAACTCAACAGTTTGGTCTCCAAATTATGACGATCATTCAAACACCATTGAAAGAATTCAAAATAAATTGTTAAGGTACTCGTATGTTAATTTTAGATTAGTATTCCCAAAGAATGCCTAAATTACAATATTACTGCATTGACATAAATACAAATAGGTACGCGTTATGTTTTTAAATCTAGATTTAAATCGAATAACGAAATGCAAGAGAAAAGAATGGCCACAAAGAATTGGTGTGAATGAATGAGATGGCTAAAAATAACACCATACATTGCATAATGAACGGAACGCATTAGAAAGAGAGCCATTCACAGAATATGTACACGAGTGAAATGACCATATTATTATGAATGCCAATTGCGAGGTCGAATCGGCCTACTGACGTGCGAGCGTATCCGCGGCAAGCATGACGTCACAGACGAGCAACGAACATGTTTGTATTGAAGTCTTGCTCAGACTGCTTGCCGCGATCATTCTCGCCCGAAAGTGGGCCGCTTTTACCCTCATGCTTGGCTAACAAACGAGCGAGCAGAGTAGTAGAATACGACGCACTGTCACTAGGTTGTCTTTCACACTCTTTGTGTTTCTGCGTTCGCTGTATTGCATTTATTGAAATAATACGTGATTTTTTAGGGCATGCCAATGATGAACTCCATAAAATTTGGTTTTTGGTCGAGAATGATTTATGCACATCTCAAAAACACGACAAAAGGGAGGCATTTTTTCACAAAAAGAGCCTAGAGCGACGTGTGTGTGGCAGCCAGTGACAGCTTGTTTGACGGACGGGCTCATGTGCGATACTAAACGCAGTAAATCACCAGTCTGTTCACTGGATCCAGCTCAGTGCGACCACGCGCGTTGTCTCAGTAACCCATATTCCCTTTTAATTCATACAAGCCTAACGGTCACCTACTTTAATTTTTTAGGTCTTAGATTTTCCCTCACATTATGTAAATATACATTCTTTCTTCCATCTTCTCTACCCTCTTTACCAACATACGCTCGGAATAGCTAAACCGTCTAAGAGTCCCTATTGTAATCTTGCCCATTATTCGTCCCCTAGCTTTTGCATTCCTTCCTAATATCCTCATTTCTCCCTTGGTCGCACATCGTCTCTCCACTTAATTTTTTCTCCTTTTTTGTTAAGCATACCCAATTGCATTCATACGCGTAAATTCACGTTGATCTGAACGCTTTCTGCTTAATTTTCTACTAAAAGAAATCCAAAGGCAGTCCTTAAAAGAAGATTATTAAAAAATGTTTTGATTCGGACTAAAAATCATGAAAAATACTAATTTATTGTCTGTATTGCGTAACTCTGGATAAATGAACTCAAATTTGCTTTGAATTTAAGTGTATGTTTCAAAATTGGAACATTGTGTTAAGAATTCAGATAAGAGATTAACGAAGTATCCATCTACTTATTTTTAAAAATTTTAACAGATAATTATTGTAAATGTCATTTTCAAAATTGCAACGAATTTTTCAAGAATTCAGACTATTTCGTGATTTTTCACTGGTCTGCACTAGTGTTATCATAAAGAAAACTATTTTTTTTTTATATTTAAAATATTGTAATAAACTATTATTATAATATTTGGCTGATTTGAAAAGCGTGTTTTTTTGTAATAAATTACTCCAGGGCACTGTACAAATAAATTACAGACGTCTCAAGTTATTGAAAAGAAATTAACTGAATTAATTAAATTAATCGTCAATCTTTAGCGCAACAATATGATTCATCGCTTAACATTAAACAGATTGGGTTGTTAGGCTCCCACTGTCATTATCCATTGATGGGTAAATCAATAGCATTTTATCATGAGTCGAAGCAGGGAATTTATAAATAAATAATTAGCGCATAAGTATTCTAACTGCTTCCAACCATCTGGAGTATAAAGTATAAAGAGAGGAAAGAGGGAAAGGAGATGGGAAACAGGAAGGTTGGGAAATATCTGGCTATTCAGATCTGGTCACACGACTTAAACCATTTCAAGTAACGTTTCAATTCTGAATGGTGGTCTCACACCAGAGCGATACTGAGAGTATATTCTACTCTGGCCTTCCACGAAGGCCGTGGGCTCATCTGACAATGTGCTGATTTCATTATAATTCCATAACGAAATACCTAATTTTCCTGCATAATTAAGACAAATTTGACTGATCTTTTTTTGTGATATGTGAAAAAGAGTTTCTTTACTATTTGGCATCATTAGCTCAAAACCCAATTTTTTTGAGTTGATTCCCTGTAGAACTATGGTATATGGAACTAATTGTAACAATTATTTTAATAAGCAATAATTATTAGCCTGAAACACTCATCCACATTGAAAAATCTCCTGATAAAAGATACATGACGGCAACGGGACTTGAACCCGTGTCCTTTCGATTTCCGGTCGACAGCTCTGACCACTGAGCTATGGCGGCTTATCTCTTATCCGCGAAATAATTCAATATATACTAGTGTTTCATTCAACAATTACTGCTTATTACATTTTTTCACCTGAAAACAACCAACTTTATTTTACACGAGAAAGGCATTGTAAGTGCTAACTCTCCCACTAGATGGCGTCGAGACAAATTGTCTACATTTTTTGGTGAAGATACTTGAAATTGTCAAATATTAATTATTATTTTTTGGTAAACTAATGTTTAAGACAAGATTTTTATGCATAGCACAAAGGGTAACATTTTGGGTAACAAAAATAATTGTTACCCTTTGTGCTATGCATAAAAAAATCTTGTCTTAAATATTAGTTTACCAAAAAATAATAAGGAACTAATTGTGTTAAGAATTCAGATAAGCGATGAAGATCTTCACGTATCGTATAATTATAATATTTCGGTATTTTTTTACGGGTCTGCTGAAAAAACTTATAATACATACAATTCCGCACGTTAAGACCATTAATTTATATTTTATTATTATTTTCCAATCACATTTCCACTCTAATTAGATAACATTCCTATACGGAACACTCGGCATTCACAGCCATAATTTTAATGTGAACATCCATTACACCGCTTTCGTTGGTCGTAAAGGCACTAAAGAACATTGATTGCTTGGTGCACACGGATTTTATATCCCTTAAAAGTCTATTAAATGGCTTTAAATCCCAACCTTCTTTTTGTTGCAATTCCCCTCCCCTTTACAAAGCTTTGCCGAAGCTCTCGTAAATTGATCGCAGCTTTAGAGTGTCCAATTTAATAGATTTTGTTTAGCAAAGATTCTTAACTTCGAGGGTGAATGGAGAATGGACAGCTTAATTCATAGGTCTGTGAAAGCTGGATTTTCATTTTGAGCCTTTTTCTTCTAATTGAAGTGAGAAATCTTTCATAAAATTGTATTTTTTTCGAAAAGGGGTTATAAATAAATTCGTAGGTAGAACTATCTTTTTTCCACGTCAGTGTTTCGGAATTATTATAAAAAATATGTTAAGTAATTTTTTCGTTATTTGTTGATTTATTTATTTATTCATAAATTAATAAATTATAAAACGGTTATGATAAAGTGGTTAATTTTTTATAAAACAGTTATGCACCAATATACTATGGAGAAAATTACAAATTTGAGGTACCTTTAAGGTCTTGGAGGCAGTTTTACTAATTTGTGACTTAAGTCAAAAGATAATTGATAAACTCTCTGTAAGTGATGTTCAATGCAGAATCAATAAGCAATTGAGTAGCTCTGTTGATTGACGCGTTCTGCCAATCGATAAGCAGTTGAGTCGCTCTGTTGATTGACGCATTCTGCCAAGGCAGAACTTTGGCAGGCTTCACTTTTGTAGTATATAGTAAAATAAAAATAATATATATTTATCTAAAGACACTGTCTAGATTGCATTTAATTCGGTTTAAATCGATCATACATAAAGATATCTGCCAATTAAAATGTGCGATGAGAAAAATGAAGACAATGTTGGTCGTTCTTATTCTATTATCTATTATCTCCTCATCAATATAATTAATCTTTAAGCCAAACGAAAGTTCATAATATTATATTACATCAGATACAGATATAATGTCCATGGTTTATATTATATATATAGATATATAGATAGGTATATAAGTTATTGAAACGTTAGAAATAGTCGGGGACGACCGAGTAAGCATAAACGCATCACCTCAGTACTGGGATGAGGTATAAAGTTGAATTAAAGTCAATAAAATGTAAATTTTCAACAGTAACGGTGGGGATTTCACAAAACTACATGAAGTGAACGGTAGAAAAAGTCGGAGACGCTCGAAGAAGGAATGACATCGTGAAATGAATCAAATACTTATGGTAAAATTTGGCGTACTTGATTAATGAAGATAGGGGAATAAGGAGAATGGGTGTAACGTGGAAGTGAATGTCAGAAGAAGTCAGACACCCCGTCACTCTAGTTCGTTTTTATTCAACAGACCAAAACGTAAATCGGTAGAAATAGCACTTCAAAGTTTTTTTTACGAAAAACGCATATACAATGAAATTAGCTCATTGTAAGCATACTAAAATGATTTAAAGTGATAAAAATTATTATTTATAAGTAAAATTCGTTCCAAATGTTTAAAGTTACGAAGTGTTGGATACACACGCTCGGAATGTTGTTTAATTTTGGTGGACTTAAGACAAACTACGTCTTGAAAACAAGTTAAAAAATTATTTTTTTCAATTGTGTCGAATAAATAAATGATTTTTGAGAACAGTTGCATACTTAACTCAATTTCGCCAAAAATGGTATGTTGGACAAAAACGAACTAGAGCGACGACCCGTAAACTTTCTAATTCTATGCAATAAATTAATTCCATCTCAAAAATTCACCCTGTTTTCCGATTTATAGAGATACAACATTTTAACTCTAGTACATCGTTGTGATTTGTTTTTACTGAGTTGGTAAAAAATACATTAAATGCTGTGAAAATATTTTTTTGTTTTTTTTAGAATTTAAGACATCGGAGGCTTACGAAATGAACGCCATTGAACTGTTAACTAGACTGTTCGCAAAGTGTTTTGTATAATGTACTATGGAGCTTTGAAATATTCATTTAACAATCTTTACATGAAACAACACGTCATATTAATTGTTTTCTAGTAAATTTCTTGACGATTTGTGAAATATTTTTTTTTTGTTTCAGAATAAAACTTGTGAAGAACACCGCATGATGGCGGATACAGGAAAACCTGCGCATTACCTGATACTACTTATTTTATACAGTTTTACAGGTAAGAAATATACATTTATAACTTTATAGAGAAACCAGTTCATCCAGGCGATGAAATTTCTAAACAAAGATGATCCTTTTAATTGCATTTTCACCTTAATTCATTTATTTACAAAATAATCAAGGCGTCTAAATTTTTATTTGCGTTTTCAAACCGGGAACTTCTATATGAAGCCGCCATCTCCAAATATATATGATAACGTGTTACGTTTTTATGTCCCCGATAACTTCGTCAGAACTAGACAGCACAGGACCAACCTACCAATGATGATTCCACTGGGGAGAATGACAAAATTAGAATTTTATTTCTAAGCAAGACGCAACTGATATAATTAATGTATTATGTTATTAATTGTCAACGGGTGTTTATGTTACACATTGAATAAAGACTGTTAAAGTTTAGATTCCAGTTGGTACTAATAAAAAATATCTGTAACTGGGCTTCAAAAGACTGACAAAGTCGTATTTCTGCAGACCGACGCATGAAATTCCCATTTTTGAAAACGTAGAGTTATTTCAGACGTCATATTATTTTTTATTTTGTGTCACCGCATGAATTCAATATGCATTCTGTTCAAATACCAAAGTTTGAAGGTAATTTGATCTAATTTTTTAAAATGGTATTTGTTTTTACGACATCTTTAAAAAGTTAAAATACATTGGAAATAATCCGAAATTCAATCAGAAATTTGAAGTTTATACAAAGGATAAATAACTCTCATTGGCGGTATATACAATGTATGAATGTATCTTTTCATATGTCACTTTTTTACATGAGTAATGTTTTCACATACACGGTCGTTTATCACATGAATATTTTTTTAGTAAGCCTGTAAACAAATAACATTCATGAACGTTAAGTTCACAAAGTCTACTTATAGGTTTCCAAAAAAAAATTTGTACACTTGTATTATTATAAAACTAACTAACTAACCATCACGCCGTTTCCCCGCAGGGGTAGGCAGGACGCACCGCCAAACAACTCGGTCTTGGCACACACTTCTTGCCTTATTCACATTCATACATCGTCTCATACATACCTACTCTTCTATTATTCTGACTCTTGACATGGCCCGACTCGAGTATCTGATTCACTTGGTCGTGCCATGTCTTCCTCGGGCATCCACGACTTAAAATAACCTGTAATGTTTCGCTTTCACAAAATAATCGAACGAAATATAAACCCGAAACGTTGTTTCTGTATATTATTATCGGAAATAATTAACGAGCAAAGTGATTTATCGTGATTTGAAAACATTTTTTAATTTCCTTATTGAATATGATTTGAATTTTCCGTTAATTTGCTACAGCGTTTCTTTGGCTCCCGCGGTTATAACGCCTACTTCTCATCAATTATTTTCGCTGAATGTTTGACATATTTGATGTTTCGTGGACATATTTCACTTGTTATAAATATGTGATTATCGGATTTCGATGGTGGCAAATAATGCCACTTAATACATTTCTAGTATAATGATGAAAATTAACACATATAATATAGCTGCCCGGTGTTGTGTGCACAATTTTAAGCTTATTTCGGATTGTCTATGCCTCTAAGAGAAATATGCACTGAAATTAACATAGTAGTGAATTTAATAATAAATGACATGAAGAGTTATTTGATTATTTAAAAGAATTTAAAACAATTACGCGTGATATTTTAAATAAATAAAATATATAATTTTCATGTTGCATCGTCATGCAACTAAATGGAAAAGATATTTGACCAAAAAATCAACCCCCAAAAAACGACTTGTTTTTAGCTATTCGTGTATTTATTTAACAATGTCTTTTAAAACCTTAAAAAAATTGGTTTATCTGAGGCCTTCTTTCCCAGGCACCAGAGTCAACCATGCTACCGACCTTTCCGGATGACCGATCGTGTAGGACCGACAACTATTTCATATATTAACTGCTATAATGTCGTCCGATTTCAGAGAAATTCGTATATATGTCCTCGTGTGTTGACGTGATTGACACCAAAATTGATAGAATGCAATTTCATCGAGGAGGAGTCTATCCGCCGAGTTACAGCTCGATCCGATGTAGGAAATCGGGTTAATTTCCACATCCAAGATTTGGCATTCATTATCGAAAACGTATGAATCATTTTTTCGACAGACAAATCGAAGATTTGTAGTAATACGCCACTACTTGATTCGAACGTCATTTTAGAAGTTTCGATTTTCTTTCAAACAAGCTTCTTCGATGTTCTTTTATTTTTTAATTTTTGTTTGGCAATATCTACATAGCAACCAAAATGTTCGAGAAGCTTCTTCACCTTATAAAAGCGACAGCATGAAGGAACTCGTCAGTCAGTCAGTCATCAGTCGTTCAACAATTTACAAGATTTCGCGAGTGACAACCCGCGCCCCTCCGCTGCGCGCGGGGCGATAACACCCGGCTTTGCACGGTTCAATCATGGACTCCATCGGGATAATCACAGCGCCCAGGTTCCAGCACATCTGATCAGCGCTACATCCACGCTCCTAGACAACGCGGCTTCCTCGCCGGTCTTTGCACCAACCCGCACAACCACCGACAAGGTCCACCGCACCTTCGGTTTCCCTGTCATTACTGGAGTACCCGGAAGACCCACGCTCTTCACCAGTACCTGATACGTCAACGAGTCCGGTCACCAGCAGCGGCGTCGACTCGCTGACCCACGCGTGACCAGCACTTTGCTACACATTTCTTTAGACTGATTCGTGGATGGTTTGAAAACTCGGTCACCATGGAGAGCATTCATTTCTATGTTCCCGATGGTTATCTCCGTCACCGACAACATAGACTATTTTATCTCCCGGCCTGCAGAACTAACTTGCCAATGGTCATGCCTGTGGGGAGAGCAATATTGCTGTTGAACAGAATCAATTCGGATATCGATATTTTTAGCATCAATGAAGCTTCCTTTAAAAGGCAAGCTCTATTATTACTGGTACCTGTAGATATATACACTGTAAATATTAATCTAAGAATTCTTATTACAAAAATATTTTAAAAACGCATTGAAATTAACAATATTGTAATGTTTTTGAAATGAATAAACAAAATTGAATTGAATTGAATTCACCGCCTGCATCCGGAGTCTTTATCATCGGTCCTCAAGTCATCTCACATACGGCAACCTGACTTAAATAAAACACTGTGACCTTCACAACATCTTTCATTTCGTATCTCCTCCCCAGATCCCCAAAGATTAATAAAGCGCGGCGGCGTCCATAAAGTATCAATCATATTTTAGGTAAATGAAAATTTTGATAAATAATAATTTGATTCAGAAAAATGAAAAAATTTAAACATATTTAATTATTGAAGACAGTAGCAATTCTTAAACGAAAATTTGAAACCGAAAAATCAGAAAAAGATACGGTCGTTTTTAGGACTCGACCTCAGAACCCTCGCCTTGCCGGGGCGTCACTTTACCATCTGAGCTAATGGGACCCTATCTCCTTCGGTCATATTTAATAATATTATACTTCAAATAAGAACTACCATTCATTTTCTCGTCGCACATTTTTATTGGAGGATTTGTTGTATGATCGCAAGATTGGACTCGAACTAAATGCAATCTAGACAGTGTCTTGAATAAACATATCATATTTTCATTAATGTGCGACATTTATTGACTTTTCTGCAAGCCTAGAATTAATTTGTAAAAACTAACTAACTAATTAAACATCACGCCGTTTCCCCGCAGGGGTAGGCAGAGAGGACGGACCGCCAAACAACTCGGTCTTGGCACACACTCCTTGCCTCATTCACATTCATACATACTCTTCTATTGTTCTGACTCTTGACATGGCCCGACTCAAGTATCTGATTAATTTTGGTCGTGCCACGTCTTCCTCTACATGCTCTACATGCCCAAACCATCTAAGCGTCACTTTCTTGATCTTACTCATTACGCTTACATCAGCCTTGCACTCTTTGCGGATCTCCACATTCCTCACACGATCATACATCTTAATTAATTTGTACATTTAAATATTTTTATGAATCGTCAATATTGTGGTCAGTACTTAAATATTACAATTTGAGGTTTTATATTATATTTTCTGCGAAGAATTTATCAATTCATGATACATATCAATGAAATTCAACTTTAGCCTCTGTTAAACTTGTGTATCATATTTGCAACAGCAGCACATTGGTGACGGTGTAGAAATCTTAAATGCAACATGGCGGCATCCACCAGGTTAATATTATTTTTCAGAATTTTAAGCGATTCCAAAAGTAATAGCTCAAATCAACAAAAGAATACGTCTATATTCATTAGTTCATTCTCTGCATGGAAATTTTCCAATTTATGCTCACCCGTTTGCTAACTCCACAGCTTCGGTCGTAAAAACTACGTGCCGTAATTTGAAACTGCATATTTTGGTCCAAAAGCTAATTTGGCTGCACTATGGCGCCATCTGTTGAACAGTATTGAAAAACTATTTCAAATAAATAAAGTTTTCGAAAATCGAAAAGCGCAAATTAATTCAGGCAATCTGGAATTGACAATGTCGACCAATTTTATGCTTGTTTTTGTGAGGGTATTTCGTATAATGACCCCATTAATATGGATGAAAATTGATTTACGACAATATAACAGGGTTCTCCGCGCAAATTTAACGGAAACATATGCTTTTTGAATGATTCGTTATTTATTCAATATTCAAAAAATGGGATCCGATATTCACCGTTTGTATTAAATTATCTTGGTAATTATTGCTACTTCTGTTTACGGAAGGTTTAATTTGTGGTAAAAATAACACAGGCCTGCAAATTGACACTTTTTGATAGTTTTTTTAACCGTAATGGGTGAATCGTATGTATTTTGGTGCGCTGAGTCCAAATATGCCCTCAGTTTTTCTCCAGCACGTAGGGATTTTCCGCAAAATGAAAATGAAAGTTATGCAAAACCCGCAGTACATATAGGTAAAAATGCATTTCGAAATGAAAAATAAATATATATTACTAGTGGTTTATTTACATTTTTAAATACAATTTGATAAAAATAATATGTATTTACAATAAGGATTTATAATTATTTATAATATCTACATCTTTTTCCCTCAAAACTCCGTTTTGAGCTTTTCCGTTTGTGTGGGATGTCTGGAAGTTTTCTATGGAGCATCCAACAGTAGTCTCCCATCATATTCACATCCCATCGTCCTTGGTACCTCCGTTCCATTTCTTTGATGTCTTGGTGGAACCTCTCGCCCTGCTCTTCACTTACGGCACCAAGGTTTTTTGGGAAATAATTCAAATGGGAGTTCAAAAAGTGAAGTTTCAAGCTCATGGAGCACCCCAAGGTTTTAAAACATTTCAACATTTTATTTACAATTTCTTCATAATCCGGGTCCTTATTGTTCCCCAAAAACTTAGTCACAACTTCTTTAAATGATATCCACGCCTCTTTCTCGGCCTTTTTCATCACCTTTTCAAACTGAATGTCTTTCATTAGTTTCCGAATGTCCGGACCAACAAAAACACCCTCCTTTAACTTTGCCTCAGACAGTCCCGGGAATTTCTTTTCAAGGTACTTGAACGTTTCGCCATCTTTTGGCAATGCCTTGACAAACTGCTTCATCAGTCCAAGCTTGATGTGAAGTGGGGGTAAAAGCAATTTTTTGGGATCAACCAAAGACTCAAAGTGAAAATTTTTTTCTCCAACCTTCAAAGTTCTCGTTGGCCATACTTTTTGGCTCCAGTGCTGTGCTTTTGCCCGGCTATCCCACTCACATAGGAAACAGGCGAATTTCGTATAGCCACCTTGTTGTCCAAGCACCATAGAGATGACTTTGAGATCGCCACAGATAGGCCATCCAAACTCCTTATATTTCAATTTATCAAGTATAAAAGCCATGTTGTCATACTTTTCTTTTATATGCACAGAGTGCCTCACGGGTACAGAAGCGTATTTATTGCCGTTGTGTAGCAAAACTGCTCTTAAACTTCTTTTTGATGAGTCAATAAAAAACCTCCAATCATCTGACACATGTTGAATGATAAACATTGACATCAACTTGGGAACATCAGAACAATATACAAGTTCGCCATCTTGAGAAAAATTTGGCTCAAATTGTTTTTCTCTGCTTTTGTACCAAGAGACTGAATTTCCAAATCTCAACTAATACTGTTAAATATACTAATTTTTATCATATTTCATAGTTTCTGATATAAAACTATAAAGCCAAATAGGAAAAACAACTTTTTTCGGCATATTCATAAATATACGCCTTAAGGTAGGCAATCCCGCAGAAAAATGCATTTTGCGGAAAATGCTTACGTGCTGGAAAAAAACTGGGGGCATTTCTGAACTCAGCGCACTAAAATACATAAGAATCACCCATTATTTTAAAGAAAGCAATTTGGTCGCAGGCCTGTGTAATCTGTTGTATTTTTAAAGGAAAAATATTTTTTTAAATTTTATTATTTATTTTATAGTAACATTTCACAAAATTTACACATAATAACATACATACGAGTATATTTATCATTTAGATACATTAATTATAGTTGAGATGCAGCCTTTTGTAAAAAAAATAGTTATTCTAATCTTGAGTTCATTGAGGTTTGACTGATAAATGTCATAGAAGGTGGTTTTCTTAAATTAAATTAAGTTTGAAAGGACAATTTTTTTCCTTCGTCATTACATTGTCATTATATTTTTTATAAAGCATTTCTGCGAAAAATTACCTCGAGGACGCTGTAATCTACAAGGAGCACAAAAGCTTGGAAAAGTAATTTTACTATTAAAAACGAATTATTTAATTGAATTTTGTTTCATTAAAAGTTATTACACTTTGCATGTTAATAAATCAATGATTTTCCTACATAAAATTGTAAACTTTGGATCATCAGAAAGTGTACTGAATAAAGCGGTAAACTCCCTAGGAGCTTTCAAGAAAGTCGGTGACAAAAGTTGGAACCGTACATACGATATGGGTATTAAACTACGCGTCTCAACCTACCCAACCTAAATAGCTCGATGAAAAAATGACCAGTAATCTCCTTGGCACCTTTTTTTCTCCAAATATTCATTTATAATTAGGATATTTAAATAAATAATTAAACGAAGCTCTTTGCTACTGTTTTAATCGTCTTCAACTGAAATGGATCTGCAAAAGGAACCAGTTCCTCCAATAATTTCATATTGATGGTTCCAGTGACAGCAAAGAAACCGGTTCCAAATAATCGGAACAGGAATTTCAACCATCACTCTCGCTTCGTAGTCATTCTCCCCAGTGCAGAGGAATGAACTTAGGTAGGTCAATCCTTCCTCTCGGAAAAATAAAAAGCCTGTGCTGCCTAGATCAGGTGAAGTCATCGGTGACATAAAATGTAATATCTTCCAGAACATCAGGATTGCAAATGTCTCCAAATGTGTAATTTATGTGCTACTAACAACAATGCCATTTTTCTCCTAACATCTAGACGATCTAGTTCTAGCATAAAATCAGATGGATGAAACAGTGGGTAGTACCTTTTGATATTGACTTGCATACCAATGGACAATGGACAATCAACTGGAACATAACACGTCAATCGGTTTAATTGTTGGCAGATGATCATCTAAATGCGTTAAAGATCGACGATTAATTTCATTCATTCACTTCATTAATTTAAGATATACATCCAGCTAACCCATTGGGCGCATTTCGCACCCGTGTTCTAAAATTAATTATAAAAACACCCTAATATAATAGAACTTCCTTCTTCTTCTAGTGCTAGTAAAATTCAAAAATTAGTTTTTTCGCCACTAGTTTTAAGTCAGTAGTTCTAGTACTAACAATTTAAGAAATATATTTGTACAGTGCCTTTGAGGTGATTTTTCACGAAAACAGCGCTATATAACTTAGACAATTATTATTATTATTATTACCACACAAACTTTCGTATAATATACAAAAATATCGCATAAACTAATATTAACTTACGTTATGGAAAATGAAGAAGTCGAAAGCTTATCCTGTAAAACAAAACTAAGTTACATGAGTATTTCGTAACAAGAATAAAAATTATTAACTTAATCTTACTCTAATCTATCAAACGTATAATAAAACGTTTTACAAGATAAAAGTTTTTACGCGTCTGCCATATGAAAACCAACGGCTCACCAATTATGTTGTTTTTATTTGCTTTTTCGAAACAAATGACGTTAACATATTTAAAATGAGAAAAGCCAACCTAAAAAAATTCTAACTCACTTGGTGAAAACTACCAATAATCGACGGTAATGAAAATTTTTATGGCCGTCCAAAGCTTAACCCAGAAAGTTTAGAAAATATAAAGTAATCTACCTTCCAATTTTATATAATCCATTCAATTGAAATTATATTATTATTTTGTCAGTCAAGTGGGTAGTGAAGAGTTTTCTAGTAATTACGGAGAGCTTGTCTGTAAAATTCATGATATTTTTCCTCACCGAAGTTGATAGCGGGAAAAACGATTTCTACTTGAGAGCAGTTAAATTTGTTTTCCGTTAAGCTCATTCTGAACAAGCTAAATAAACTTTCTTGTAATATTTAACTGCAGCTCTCCAGATTTATAAGAAATGGGATAATTAAAGAATAAAATTCCTTTGGAAGGTATGTGTTTCGGTGATCGTTTTTAGGAAAATTGTAAATTGTACACATAGGTGTATATATTTTTTAAATACCTGTATTAAACACATTATTTTTGACTTCGTGAAAGTAAACAATGTTTATAATTTTCATTGTACCAAATTTAAATTTCATTTTGTAAACCCCATGCATCTAGAGACTGTTTCAAAGAACCAGAGTTGTGAATTTCTCAGAAGTGTTTTCTCCACTATTTGTACAGTACGGAAATTTGGACATTGAACCTAACATTAAGGGGATGTGGATGAATTTACACGCTGGAGCAAAATGACCTTCATGTTTTGAAATCTTTATAACTTTTTTTACGCAAATGCTGGCCATTTTCTGCTTCGCACATTCCTGCTCTTTTCAACACATTTTCGATCACCTTTCGCAAAATTTTGAGATGTTATGGCACGGATGTCAATGTGAATATTGGTTTTCAGTCCCGTTGTTGGCTTATTGACGAACAGTTGTTCTTTCAAATAGGCCCAAAGAAAACATTTGGAACGGAGCGGTTGTGAAATAATCAGTTTTAAAAATATGATTGATTAATTTTTTTCCGTTTTTCTGTTTTGTATCGTTCCATATTAAATTCCTAAAAAACAAGTTAAAACTAATCCTTATAACAAATTTAAACCATAAAGGTCATTTTGCGAAACCTTTACAACGATCATAAAGTGGTGTCATTGAAATATTTGCTTTCATCATTATTTTTGTCCTCTAACTTTAATGGACTAAGTGGAAATATTATTACCTTCACCAGTGGGCGGAGGTACGTAGGTATTATGCACTTCATTTTATCTTATGCGTTTTATAAATTCAAATCCTAAGTAACTAGCGTTCGAAAATATTATTTGCTGTTAGTTATTAATTTTAGAACAGCCTCGACTGTAATCACTACATTAATTAGTTTTTTTAGAATAAATGAGATTATTTTAGAAACACATACGTAAATTTTATACTGTTATTATATGGCTTGTACCACTAAGAGTATAGTATTAGTATAAAGTTCTGGTATTCATATGAATAATACTCCGAGATAGATTACTACGTTTATTATCAACCGTGTACAAAGATTACGGATACGTGGTTACTAGCTGAGAGCTGAGATGTGAGAGGGAGATCAACCTAAAACATGGGTAAACCATCTGTCTCGCTCTACACCGAGTCAAGTACCTGATTTTACTTTACCCATAGGATTTCTTAACTATACAATATAAAAACTGTTTGTTTGAAGTAAAACAGTAAATTAATATTGAAGACAATATTAGTGATTTCTAAACGAAAATCTGAAACAGAAAAATCAGAAAAGGAAACGGTCACATCTGGGACTCAAACCCAGGGCCCTTGTCTTTCCGTGACAGTGCTCTACCAACTGAGCTAATGGGACCCTAATTTTTCCAGTTTCCTTTTCTGATTTTTCTGTTTCAGATTTTCGTTTAGAAATCACTAATATTGTCTTCAATATTTAAATATTACAATTTGAGGTTTTACTCAATAAAGTTATTCCGAAAAATAAATAAAACAGTAAAAATTACTATCAGTGAGCTTCGTCGTCGTTTTCTTTATTTTCAAGTATTATTAGTTCGCGACCATGTTATAAAGGCCAGCTACGGAGTTTTGAAATATCCCACAGCTTGTGTTGTTGACGTCATTAATTTTTGTATGCTATCAACGTATGATGTAAACATAAGAAAATTATGATGAAGTAATATTTTTTTTTTTTCAAAAAATGTTTATGTCCAAATAACGTAACACAGTTATTGTCCGGTTGTATAAATTATTATGAACATCTCCAGAAGACCGAAACTTTCTAAAATTAATGCACTTTCTTGAACCAACTTCGCAACCAAGTTAGCGACGGAGCTCGCTTTTATGCTGGTCACTTTGAATAATTTTCCAAAACTTCAATTCAATGATGAACTTTCGATGCAATGGCAGTTTCAATTGAACAAGTTTTAAAGTGACTGTTTTTTATATTATTTTAGTAGATATTCGACTTATTGGCGAATAACTGCAGATGGAATTTGTTTTTTGAAAAACTAAAAATAATGTTTGAACTTCGCAATAATTCTAACAATTTTGCGAAGTTTACCATTATTTATTGTAAATTACTAAATGGTTCAATTTTTAACTATAAATAAAAAAAAACTTTTCTAATAATATCAAATATAAATGTGGTTTGCAGGTAGCTGTCTATATATCATACGGACATAATTAATCAACTCCGTATGGAAATAAGCTGATTGGCATTTTTCATGAAATTTTTGAGTTAATTAAGGGGTTCTTTACGTTTTGTGAATTAGCAGGGGTTCCCGGGCTTATGGGGTAAGGTTTGTCCAGGTCTTGATGGCGGATGGTCTTCCCACGAATTGGGAGAGGTCAGTTTAGGGAGACCCTTTGACCTCTCAAGACGGAATCTTTCGATGAATTCGTACCTACGTTACTATTTGAGAGAGCGACCCGCAGATTATTACCCAACCCTCATATATTTTTGCTTCCCAGAATTTACACTCCTCGTTTACTTTAAAAGACCTCCCACAAATCATCCCTTATGATGTAGGCCCTGAGGAAATTATCGTAGTATTATTAAATTGTATCTTATGTGTTTCTGTTCTGTACGGTTTCGATTACTTTATGTCTATATTTTACCGCCCACAGTTTCTGTTACTTTGAAGCAGTGGATCTATGGTTTCTCCAATGATTTGTAAATATTTAGAAGCTAAAGATACTGAGAATACCTTTCACTCTGTAAAGTCCGTAGTATTTGAATGGTTCGGAATTCTTTGCGAAAAAGCAAAGACAAAAAAGTATAACTCCCACATTTATTTCACAAATCTTAAAAAAAATCTTTAAAGGAGTTTCAAATATGATAGGTTTATCAATATGATCGTTATGTTTTTTATTGATTTATTATCGGCCTATTAGACTTTTACATAACGATTACAAATAAAATTGAAAACAACAGTATTCATCTTACATTATTTTTTAATTTTTTAAATTAGTAAAAAATAGATACATGATTTACATTACACAATATTGAATATAGTACAGTTATTAATTACATAATATATGTATTTGATGTACCCCCATAAATAATCAGGGCTTGTGTGTATGGGGGTGTTGTTATATTGGTTTATATTTGATATGATTCAGTTCAACTGTTCGGAATACTTTTTAAGGTGGCTTTTGAATTCGTTTATATTTGTATTCATGTTTCTATTTTTTTCTGGTAATGAGTTAAAAAATTTAACTCCGAGATATTCATGGTTGAACTGTCCTATTGTTTTTTTACATTTAGGAGTAGGAAGTATGGACGTTTGTCTAAGATTTCTGTTATTTTTAAAGGGTGTAATTTTATTTTGAATATTGTTTTTATAAATTTGTAATGTTGCTTTGAAAACGATGTAATGACAACTTGAAAGTTAATACAAAGGGTTAAAAACTACTCGTACAGGCCGCCTCAGAACAGGAAAGCCTAGTGAAGAGGAATGTGAAAAAAAATATTTTTTACTTATATTATACTTTATACCTACCTCATGTACAAACTTTACAATTGCAACTAATAAAAATATATAAATAAAAAATAAACACACATATAAAAGATTTCAAAATTAAAGAATAATACACAATATATATTTTCATTGAAGAAGAAGATAATACTAATGAATCTACATGAAACAGAACAAGACACAGACAAATGAAAAGATAACTGCCACGACTAGCACTAAATTGCCTTTGAATGTGTCAACATTTAAATCAAAAATATAACGTACATTTTATTTATTTTATATACATATAAATTACACACAATACAAAACAAAATGAACCTTTGTCTGTCCAACTGTGAAGGATTCCCGTTTCAGGACAGCCAAATTGTGTATTTAGTACATAATATTCTTACAATGGAATGGCGATGTTGTCAAAACAAATTTTGGGAACATTGTTGATTGCATTCGAAGTGACAGGATGGTTTCATTATCCTTGAAATAATCGCAAATATGTAATTTATTACCAGAGTCAATTTGGATAACATTACTATTATATATAAAACATATATTAGTTAATTGCCCAGTCTATATATTCTCTCCATAACAGAATTGAACACAAATTTATTGTTACATAAATAATATATCCAATCTAGTTTGCCTATGTTACATGATTGTTATTGCAGTTATTATTGTAAAATAATATATTCTATCTGGAATGCCTATTTTACATGATTGTTATTGCAGTTATTGTTGTAAAATAATTTATTTAATATAGTATGCCTATGTAACATTATTGTTCTTACATTTTTTTGTTGAAAGGTCGTAAAACAAAAGTGATTGACAGTATAAACAGAAAACGATTAGTATGATTGTTTATTTGACATATTGATGGTCGTGTACCTACATAATTAAATATTAAATATTTATATTCAATTTATATTTGCGGTTATTAGATGTTTTTCATGGAATGTCACCTAGGGAAATCAACGTATTTTTACTACGTGAAAAACAAATCAAACGATGTTTAGAACCCAGACATGGGTTTATTTAGTAACGATAATAATATAGCTCCTGAAAAGTACGACAGGTAATAATCGGAAGCATTTTATCAGGTATAGTTTGTTTACAAATCAAATTTTCATATTTGTTTGTACCATTTAATTATATTATGACAGAACAGAAAAACAACAGAAGTTATTTTAACAATCTATGAAATTGTGAAAGACTTTTCTTTTAAAAACAATTTTTTTTTGATCATTGAAGGGAATATCAGCAATTCTCAAACGAAAATTTGAAATAGAAAAATAAGAAAAAGTTACGGTCGTATCTAGAAATTGAACCCAGGACCTTAGCCCTGTTCAGTTCGGTTTCGGTTTAGTTCGGTTTCCAGATGGAGTTGAAGATGATACACTTAAAATAGCCCAAAAATTTAACACAAATTTTGTACTTAGTGTCGAAAACATAAATAAGAGTATTCCATTAGTAGCAGATACCTCTTCTCAATCATCGGAAAAAAGAGAGAATAAAAATATTTTCAGGTTTAATAAAATTGACAATGAGTATTTAATGAAAATCATTAAAACAATGAAACCAAAATCATCGCCGGATGGAATTACTATAAGCATAATCAAAGATGCACTGCCAGCTATAGGAGACAAATTAGTTGCATTAATAAATGAATCTCTGACTAAGGGAATATTTCCGCAGTCATGGAAAACCTCCATAATAACACCAGTGCCCAAAATAATAAATGCTAAAAATTTCGAAGACTTCAGACCAATAAATGGATTGCCTAAATATGAACAATTACTAGAATGCATTGTGAAAGAACAGATGAGTAAATTTATAGAAAAAAATAACATTCTAGTAAAAGAACAATCTGGGTTTAGAAATAAATATTCCTGTGAAACAGCAATAAATTATGTGATAAATGAATGGAAAACAGCTATGGATCAGAAAAAAATCACAATAGCAGTGTTCTTGGATTTTAGACGTGCTTTTGAAACGATAGACAGAGAAAGACTAATAATGAAATCGAAGGACATAGGAATTCGTGCTAATGAATTGCAGTGGTTTATTGATTACTTAAAAAATAGAAAACAAAAAACCAAAATTGGAGATACTATCTCTGAAGAACAAGAAATCAACATTGGAGTTCCTCAAGGATCTGTTTTGGGACCGCTCCTATTTATTTTATATATTAATGATATAGTGAAGTGCTTAAAGTACTGTTCCATCAAACTTTTTGCAGATGACACACTTTTATATATTATAGCAAATAATATTGAAGATGCGTTGTCAAAAATACAAAATGAACTTAATGAATTATCTAAGTGGTTAAACATAAATAAATTGAAATTAAATGTAACTCAAAGTAAATTCATGGTATTAGGGAAAAAACTAAACGTACATACTGTCCTAAATATAGACAATCAAATTATTGAAGAAGTAAATGAAATTAAATACTTGGGAATCATAATAGATAACAAGTTAAAATTTAACACTAACTTTGAAATTTTAAATAAAAAAATTGCGAAAAAGGTTAATTTCTTAAGTAGGATAAAAGTAAAATTGGACATTAAAACAAGGATATTGGTCTACAATACCACTGTAGCATCCTATCTGAATTATTGTACAAGTGTAATATTTCTAAGTAACAAAACCCAAATTAAGAGAATGGAAGTAATCCAGAACAGAGGCATGAGGTCAATACTGTGTTGTAGCAGGTACACAAGAATAAAAACCATGTAACGTCAACTCAATCTTTTAAGTGTGTGGCAACGATTAGTTTATAATACCTTAGTGTTTATTTATAAGCTAAAAAAAAAAATGTTACCTGATTATATGTCAAAGAATGTTAGAATTAATAGTGCAGTTTATTTATATCCTACGAGAAACTGCAACGATTTTAGGCTTCCTAAAACACATTTATCGGGAACACAAAACAATATTTATTATAAAGGTTTTAAAATGTTCAATGAACTCCCGGTAATTGTTAAGGAAGCTAAAAGTCTTGCAGTTTTTCGTGGATTATGTCTCAATGTTGTTAAATCTAAATTTTAGTTTGTAAGTAGTAAATAATATTGTAGTAGTCATAGAAAATAATATATTAGGTATAAGATGTAAACTCTTATAACTAAATAAAATATACATTAAAAAAAAAAAAAAAGCCTTGCCGGGGTTCTGCTCTACCACTGAGCCAATCCGCCAAGCTATTTTCATCGGTCTAGAACTAAAAACTACCAACATACAAACTACATACATTTTCGTAAGGCATATTTTTATTGGCTGCTAGCTTTATGGATGTTCGCAAGATTCTTCCTGAAACCAATCAAGATAGTTTATCGAATAAATATGTTCATTTTATTTTTTTATTACTAAATTTTAATAATATGTAATTTAAATCCTCAGCACGCAGTAAAGATATCATTTTCTCTATTTGTTACCGAAAAAGGAAAATAAAAAAGTACAGATTATTATAGAATATATAGATTTTTCCAGCATATATCAAATTGACTTATTTGGTTGTCTTGGAATTAGTACGCCAGGAAATCTGGTTCGGTTAACTCAAACTTGCTTTGAATTTCTTTGAAGTAAAATATGGAAAGTATTTATAAAGGTACTCTAACTTGCAGTTAACAAGTGGGAAGAATAAACAAATGCTTTTATAACGTTTGTTTATGCAATACATTAGATTAGACATTTTCACTAAGTAATCTATCTTGGTCCGATTAAGTTTCGCAAATATCACGCCATCAATAACGTTTATTTTTTGACGTCTTTGTATAATTCCATAGTTGTATCTTGTCCTTATCTGTCTTCCCTAACCCTGCCTTAGCCCTCCTCATTTCCACCCCTCAGCCCACCCCTATCAGACATGTGCCATCTACCCCCCTTTAATATGAAGTAGCTGCTGTCTTGTATTCAAGTAGATAGACGAGCAAGCAACTGAAAAGTGGATGACAGAGTAGTTAAAAACAGTACGGTGCAAATATGTACGAATGAAAACATAGTTTAAAATAGGTGCTTTAAGAATCGCAGCCTTACTAAAGAAATACCACTTCACATTCGTTAAACGGTTTTTTTGTTACGCAGTGTATAAAGAATGTGAAAGTTAAGATTCGAGTTGGTACCAATAAAAAATATATTTTTATCTCTGTTTTTTAAATTTGGCTACAATGTTTTTTGCTACTTGACGCATGTAAATTACAATATTCTTCAAGCGCGAATGCCTAGGTTGACAGCTGTTTTATGTCTTGAAATATCTTCACAGATCGTTTTTTATTCATAAAATGATCAATTTACTAATATATGTGTTATTTTTCATGCGTTTTAGTCAAACATTGTATGCATGTTATGTCAAAGTGTGTTTAAGTTAGGTTAAAGCAGTTACGCCATTATTCAAATTAAATTTTATCCTCAATATTTTACAAGAACATCTTTTTTAACGTGATATTTTTATAACATAAAGGTCTAATACACGTGTTGGTAACCATTTATCGAAGAAAGAAATGTTTAAATGTGCAAGCAATGCGTGAATCATTTAATTTTTTATGTTGTTGTCAGTATGAATATATCTATATAACACATACTTACATGTTTGCGGCAGCGTAGCCATTTTTTAAACAAATCTACAGTTTACTTCCGAGACTGATGACATTTTGATGCACTTGACTTTCAAAAAATGAGGAAGGTCACTATCGATGCGATTTTGAAAAACCACCCTCACCCCCTTTTCCTACCTCTTAGAGTAATTTCAATACTCTTTAATTACATTTGCACACTCCATGTTCAAAATAAGAAGACAATTACTATCTATATCAAATTTCGAAAAAGAAATATGTGTGAAGCCCGGGCAACTCCGGGGACTTCAGGGCTAGCAGAATATTGGTTTTTTATTCAGAACATTTCTAACGAAATGGAATTTTTATGCAAAACTAATTTTTAGCACTGCTACATATTTAGTGAAAAAGAAACTTTTTGATTTTTAAATTTATTTTAGTTCTAAATCCACAAAAAAAGTTTTACTTTGTTCCATATCCAGATATAAAGTAAAACAATGCTAATAATTTCCAGAAATTTTCCATTCTCTGTTTTCTTTCATGTTGATTTGTTTCAAATCCTTTTTGACCAATGGCATTGAGTCGTTCGCATGGAACATTATGGACAAAGAACAAACCGATACTTAATTCTTGTCTCAAAAAATAATGCTTGTTTTTTAATATATACATAGTTTGTTCTACGTCGAAAAAAATGGAAAATAGTGAAGCATTTTATAAGCAATAATTATTAGCCTGAAACACTCATCCACATTGAACCGTTGACCGTCCCGTTGGCGTCATGTATCTTTTATCAGGAGATTTTTCAATGTGGATGAGTGTTTAAGGCTAATAATTATTGCTTATAAAATAATTGTTACCCTTTGTGCTTTGCATAAAAAATCTTGTCTTAAACATTAGTTTACCAAAAAAATAATAATAGTGAAGCATTTTGTGGATATAGAATACAAAACAACGCAATATCATCAAAATGGCGGATAAATGCAGTGTCAAATTCGAAGTTATAAGATATATAGATGAAAATTTTCCCACTCAGGCGTAGTGTGTTCAATTTCTCGGCTGGTTAAGTCCTCCATCAAAACACGAGCAAAATTTTCGGCTTACTGTGGTGGTAGTAGGAGATTTTCAAATATTGTCAGGTTATTCGTAACACGGAAATGTTTTTCTTTCTTTTTATAAAAAATAATAATAATGATATCCCAACGGAAAATATCTTTCATAGATAAAACGCAATCGCATAAGTAAATATGTCAACAGGTAATGCTCGTTCGCCGGAACTTATTAATATGGTCTGCAGAACAAGTCAATATTCCGGGGGCGACGTATAAAAATGCTTACTCCAAGTAATTTACACATCACTGTGCAGCGTACAAAGTAATTAAGTAAGTTAGATAATGTGAAATATTAGTAGAGAGACGAAGCCGTTCAAGTAATCCATGTAACATGAATCAAGCGATCAACCTGACCTGAAGGCTTACGTCTTCTTCGGGCCACGGTGACTGGCATTACAGACACACTCACACACCTTATTTAACCCTACTGTTGAATTAAACACCTACTTCAGGGGAGGGGTTAAATAAAGGGAAGACCTCTTGTTTGAAAAGGGGGTGAAAAGTTTTAGAAAGCTTTAAGTGTGGAAAGGATTAAGCAATTTATTTTTATTGCGATGTTCAATCTGAAATGGGTATTTGTTTTTATGTTTTGCAAAATGAAATAACTACCTTTCGGGCAAGTGGAACAATAATCAAATCACTGTTTGCAAATAAACCCGGTGACATTTTTAAGGGAGATGATTCATTCAAAAATGTTACTTATCATAGAATCCCGCCACAGTCCAGATTCCAGCATTATAGCATACTGAAGAAAGTTATTGGCCATGTCAAACTCAAACGTTATGTATCATTTGCGTCCTTTTTGTTCTATGTATATAATTGTATGTGAATACCGCACAAGAGTTCCAACTGCTCCCAATCGTTTGGAGCTAGTGAGACTATGCAATGCCCGATTGGGGTATGTTGTGAAGCTGAAGGTAGTGATTGGGGAGGGGAAGGAAATGGTGAATAGGGAGGTGGGGGAGTAAAACCATTTCAACCAACTTTTCATTTCTGAATAGTGGTCTTACTCCAGGGCGATGCTGATAATATCTTCCATTAAATTCAAATTTATTTGCGCACGCCGAGATTTGAATCCGTGTCCTACAGATTTCTAATCGAGAGCCATACCCCTACACCACAGAGGCAATCAAAATACCTACCACATCGCATGTCTGAATTGTTCTTCACACAACTGATTTCACTTTATAAATGACACCTAAATGCAAAGCAAATTTAAGTTCATTCAATTTGAATAATTTTACGCAGGTATAACTAACGCAGATCATCACAGATAGGTGTAACCTAAATCAGTATTTTCGATGTTCTGTTTGTTACGGTTACTGTTGTTTTCGTAATTTCAACTTATTCCTCATAAAATAAACCGTGACACTATTTCATTTTTAAGCTCGCACCTACCTAGTAACTACTCATAACTTCTAAAGCTGTTTTAGAAATGACATCCCTATCAACGATTCACAGTGAAATTTCTAGTGTAACAGGAAAATTCAAAGGCCCGTCATAACAATGCAACAATGAAAAGCCTGAAATGCGAGAGAGTTCTGTACATCACCTGTCTCAGGTAAAACCAGACCGAGTTGATAGGTAGTATATTTATAAATAGACTTTCGAGTCTTGCCTATGAAACTTACAAGCTGAAAGTTTTTATTGAAACGTACTCACACAGAAAATCGTTCACACACAGAGAAAAATTAATATTGAAAATTTATTTGGAATCTTATCAAAATTTTCGTAATCCCGTTGAAAACTTCTTTGCAGGCAGTTTCCTGAAAATCTTTTAGTAAATTCCCAATATATCGGGACACGTTTTCATGCACCTTGCATTTGACTTGATTTTTATGAATACGTGTTTTACTGAAAGTTTATCAGGAAACCTATCAATTCATTCGTTAAGAGCCTGAATTACCATTTTAACCATTAAAATGAACATTGCTAATTGCATTACAAATACATTATAATGTTTTCGAAACAAGTATTCATGAAAATTCTTTGTCGATACATAATATAAATAATAAAAAATGTTAATTCTGTCCGCTAGAAGTAAACATAAAAATTATTCACACAAAACCGCTGCGAAATGATGATATTCGGACCATTAAATAAAGTATTTTAATTATTTATTTAGAATTGTGAAAAAGGTCCATGTTCATATGTAAAAGTTATTGACAGTCATAGTAATATGGAAATAAAGGAAAAATATAGGATTATATAAGTTAGTAAGAAAAAAATTGAAAACAAAGTTATTAAAAGAAATATTTAACAATTTATACAGTCATCTCAATAATAATAGCACTGCTAAAATGTTTAATCAGTACAAATTTATATTTCGATAGAGGCATATTAAAAACATCAGCTAACATTGCTTACGATTTACCAGTAGTGTATAATCTATGTATAACAGAATTGTAGCCTGAAATCGTAGTATGTTTGTGACAATAATACATACTGGGGAACCTTGATCTAATGGTAGAAATATTACAGTGAATCAACATTAATATATCAGGACACCAACTGATAATTTACAATTTGATATAAAAATATATGGTCAAAAAATGTTTTTTAGTCGCTTAACTTCAACAATTTCAATGAATGTAATAAAAAAATGATTCTTAAAGATATTTAAGTCTTAAATTAATACACCTTAAAAATATGCTTTGAACTCTTTCAATGAAATTCATCTGATTATTATAGTCAGGCAACCAAATCGTATAGTTATTTTCTAGAATGCTTCTAACCTAAGAAATATACAGAATTTGTAATTATTGATACATTCACGGAGAAAAGTAATTAATAATCTATGTAAATTTCTCGTATACCTGTTGAAAACGTGTTAAGATATATAATGGAAGTACTGATAGTTTATTGGGAAATGGCTGTCAACTTTTAACAGGGTTTTAAAACATCAGCAGTACTATACATTTACACACTACATTTTTCTCCTTGGATAAAAAAAAACGTTGGCAGATTTTTTTCAGGCCGAAACGTTGCGCATAATTTGATTTAAACACTAAAAAACCCTCTTTGACAAAAACCAGAAACCTATTTGCGTGACGAAAATAATGTAGCGCCATTACGAGTTATAAAAAGGCATTATCATTTGACGCTCACAACGGGGGATCCCATAATAACGTGAACAATTTATCCCGTTTGATGTTTTAACCAACCGAAGGCATAAATACTAAAGGAAGGTTCTAATCTACGTCACTTACGACAACGACCATGTACTCTGAATGATGTGGGTATTATGACGTAAAGATTTAGTCGTGTACATAATTTAGAGTACTAAAACTGCTTTTATTTGCTCGCTGTAATAAAGCTCTGCCGTATTACTACGTATATTGCGTGATGCTGTTTTATTTTTATTCGGGTAAGTACAGTAATAAAGTAGGGGTTGCTACGTCCTTAGACGGATTTATTTGTATTTCGAAGTAAACTGACTTTTTACTCGTGCCTAAAGTCTCTGTTTTCATTTTCAAATTTGCTTACAAATAAAGCGTTGTTACATATTAAAAGATTGGACTTTTTTCTGTTATTTTTTTTTTTTTTTGTATTAGGCAATTCATTAGTACTAAGGAGTTCGTTCTTGGACATCGGTGGAAACCAAATTCGTTTGGATAAACTTGTCAAATTCCGCTGCATGCTTAATACGCAAAACAGTGTATAAACGGCACTTGGTTTCAACTTAATTAATACGAAAAACATCTATTTATGTCAGGGGAGATGTTAAAAGATCCATTAACATTTTTCTCAATCAAAGTTAAGTTTACAGGATAGAAAATACGCAGAAGGCATTCAAGTAAGCAAAACTAACAACCTATTTTATGCATGTATACTTAAACCCCCGACTAAAATAGTTGTATCCATTAGAAATTTAAATTGAAATCAAGTGTTTTTTTATATATAGGCGGAATTGTACAACTTTACCCTCGGTTTTTTTTAATGGACTCTTTACTCGATTTAATGTGGAAGATTAGTTTTTCAAGTTTGTTTCTAAAGAAAGCGTCAAAAAATATTACCTTTTCCGTATTACATAAATTTTATAAGCATGCCTTAGTATGTTCCCAGATGTTAGCATTATCAAAAAATAATATATTTATGTCATTTTAAAAGAATTTGTGGCATATTTTGGAGGCAATTTAATTGAGGCAAAGAATATAAAGCAACAATTTAAAGCAAATAATTTAAATTGAATAAATAGAAAAATATTTTGAGGCAAAATACATCGAATTAGAAACTAGTAATTCGTAGATTAATTAATTAATTTACAGAAAATTGACCAAGATTATTCAACAGATCAATAAATATAATACTTTCTACTCTATCTTTGAACGTTTTTGAAACTTGTTCTGGATTTAACTTGACATTATCTTTTTTATGTAATGCTTTATTTATGTAAGTATATTTATGCGATCTACTTTCGCGGTTACGTCTGGGTTTTTCTTTCATTCGTGTGATGTTTAATCGATACTTTGAGTCGTTTAAGTATTAGTATGTGTCGTTTCTAAGAAATTAATATTATAACAGAGTTCCTAGTGCAGAGTTCCTTGGGTATTGTCAATTGTGTGCCTTTTGTGCAACGTGCACGTTGTTGGTAGAAATATCGCTTCAATTTGTATGGCACTCTAAGAGCTGGCGTATATTGAGTTCGAGGTATTGAATTGCGGAAACTTTATGAGTTTTGAAACGTTTGCAAGATTTTAATAGCATTTGGAATCAATGGGGTATTAGTTTTCTAGCTGATAATGATCAAAAACAGATGGAGAGCAAAAAAAATATTTATTTTAAAAGCACAAATGAGTAGTGGGTATGTTTTTCGCATCTACGAAAACTAAATTATAAATAAGTGCATCGGTGAGAAAAACGAAAGTCAAAACAGCACCATTCTACAGTTCTGTACCTCAGTAGTCAAAGGTCGGGTGTCACATTTTTTAAATTGTTCAGGACAGAAGAAATAGTATTTTTTTCTTTGAACATTGTGGGGATTCCAGACCTTTTATGTTGACCTAACTTAGTTTCACATTTCACTGTAAAAAACTAAAATGTTCTCAAACATAGCTCATTTTCATAAAAAACTGGACAACCGACCTTTGACTTCTGAGATACAGAGTTGATATCTGCATTATGAGAACGAGTCATTCCTCCGATAAGCCGAGTCGCTTTGTTACTCGGCCGATAGAGTAAAGGTGATCACTTGCAAAAGAGACAGTGGGCGAGTCGGTTCATTGAGATTAGTTTAAAGTGCTGTTAACTTGGTTTTGCGATTGAAGAAAAAGAGAAAAAATTGCGAGAATTTTACAACAGCAAACGTCACACACTTCTAAAAAATTCTAAATGTTCGATTTGTTTCTTTTTCTTTCACTGCCTAACTCGGCTATGGCACTGACCGAGTACAAAGCGAGTGAAGCGCCGAGTTGAGTATGCAGATGGAGTAGGTTATTGGGCCTTGCTTTTATTCACTGTCTCGCCAGAATCGCTTGCTCACTACCAGGCCGAGTACTGCCTGTACTGATCACATCAGCCGAGTACTATAATTGGCAGGTTTAATTCAGGCATTACTTTGTAAAAAGGTCAGTGTCTGGAATTAGCTGCTGATATGTATATATATATATTTCCTATTTAATTTAATCCAGGCCCATTCGTGATCTTAATAAACAAATTCCTCAGGGCCTGCCAAAGATAAAATGTATGCTCGATAATTTGTATGTGAGCAAAATTACCATAATATTCTGGGCTATAAAAAATTACGTGGAGTAATTAATTTCTCTGAGATATATATAATATTTAATACCTTCTATGAATTTCAATAAATGGGCATAGCCAAAAATTTATTAGAATTGCTCTAAGATACATAAAATATTCAATACTCTCTACGAATTTCATTTTATGGGCTAGTGAATTGCCCTGAAATATATAAAATATTCAATACTTTCTATGAATTTAATTATATGGGCTAATAAATTGCTCTAAAATATATAAAATATTCAATACTTTCTATGAATTTCATTATATGGGCTAATGAATTGCTCTAAAATAAATAAAATATTCAATACTTTCTATGAATTTCATTATATGGGCTAATTAATTGCTCTAAGATATATAAAAATATTCAATACCTCCTATGTATTTCATTACATTTTAAGCAGTGTCGAAATTTCACCCGCCAAAAAACTCGCAATTTCTCACCTTTAACTTTTAATTCTAAATTTGCATTTTTTGGAATATGAGCTCATATGCCGGCTTGTGAAATTAAGTTTCAGCTCCATGTAAGCTGAATTGGAGCGAAAAGTTGCATTTTCAACTACAAGGAATGTCAGCATCATGAAAATTTATCTGAATATTGGGCATTAATTGAAAAATTACATATTTTATCCGTCTACAAATGTCATTCAATAGGGTTTCGATGAAATATAAAAATTCAATATCTTTTCAATTCAATTCTTGATCATTGTTTTTTTAAACACTTAAATTGTTGTAATCTCTCCTTCGAGAGTAATAAACTTACAACGATGGAAGTTTTTACCCTACAACAAGGGAATAGGAACTTTTTGGCTATTATTCCGAAAGATATTACAATGCGTACAGCAATTATTTTTATTACCCAAGAGTGAACTTTTGATAGTCTCTAAGTAAGAAAAATACCTAAAAATAACTTGGAATGTAATTGAAACACAAAACATTCATAGTTTTTGATTTCACAGAACGGTGTTTAAAAAAGTGTATTCAGTTTAAATTCAAGCTATTTTTTCTTTAAATAGACCCACACAGAAGGCTCTGAAGAACATAATTTCCCAAAGGACCAGTGCCATCTTTGGGGATGATGTGCGGAGGGTCTTTTTAAGGAATGGAAGGAGAGGAAGTTCTGGAAGGAAAAAGGTATGAGGGCTGGGTAGGAGTTTAGGAATCTGAGGGTCAGTGTGTCGAGGAGTCACGGACGTATAAATCTATCCTTCCCACTTCGGCACAAGGCGATAGGTCGAGAGAATCCTGCTGGAGAGGCCAAAAAGTCTCTCTCAACCGTTCTCTCCCAATCCGCCACGCAGTAGGCGGGCAGACGTATCCGCATCCGCCGCCAAGACCTAGACAAACCTCACCCCATAAACCCGGGCACCCCTGCTAATTCACCAAACGTACCGAATCACTTAGAACGCCATATGGCAAAGGTGTTGGTTATCCAATAAACTGATAATTATAAGGAAAATGGTAAGTACTGTTACCTACTTGACCTCAACAATAAAAGATGAATGTGTAAAAATGTTATCATTTTACTTCTCCGCCCGAGTGCGCCCTACTGTCGAATTTGGCTGCCATCTCTGGTCCGGAGCCCCTAAATACCTGAAAAAAACCCTTGACTCTGTGCAAAAACGGGCGGTCCGTTTGATAGATTCCCCAATCTTAACAAACGGACTGCAATCTTTAGAGCACAGGCGTCAGGTAGGTATGCTGTCCTTGTTCTATCGGTATTACAATGGAAGATGCTCTGAGGAACTAGCGTCATTGATCCCTTCGGCACCGGTGCGTAGTCGGGATACACGCCAAACGCGCGCCCAACATTTGTACACAGTTGACACTTGTCACATGAGAACGGGTCGCTTCTACGATTCGTTCTTAAGTTCAACAGCTCGGCTGTGGAACGAACTGCCGGACTCTGTGTTTCCTCCCTCCTACAACATGGGACTCTTCAAGACCCATGTTCACTCCTTCCTCTCCACAAAAAGACCCTCCCCACAGCATCCCCAAAGATGACATAGGCCCTGAGGGAAATTATTTTCTTCAGGGCCTCCTGTGTGTTAATATAAAAAAAAATGTTTTCACAACAACAAATTCGTGCGTTTATTTCACCTGATCAGAGATATTATTTTATATCCAATATAAAGTTAAAATTAATCGCCGCTCTGGGACACATATTTTGGGAGCATTATTTTAACTGACGCCATATTTTTAGTTTAAAGTGGCCATTTAACAAGACGAATCTGACCTGAAGTAGCATAAGGTCCATACTTCGGTAATTCATGAGGATCTTCATTCAAATTTTTAACGGACGCCATATTGAAGATTAAGGCGGGCATTTTACAAGAAGAATCTGACCTGATGTAGCACAAAGATCGTCTTTCGGCAATTCACGAGACTCGTCATTTTAATCGGCCTCGTAATGGCGGCCATCACTGCGCGCGTAAAAACAATAGAGCGCCACCAATCACCTGTGACGGCGGCCATTAAAGGTGTTTGAACGGGGCCCATAAACAAAGGGCCCCGAACACGTCTTCCCTGTTAAGTATTCTATGGTTCGTCTCATGATGGAAGAATAAAAAGATGTGTTACATTTGACGGCGATTCTTTTTTATGAATCTTTTTTATTTTAAAAATATCATATAATGTAGTAAGGACTAAATGCATACATTTTTTTTGTTGAATTGACCGTCTTTCTGCAGATTTTTTGGAAAAGAGACATAAATAGCCAAAGTAAGAACTTATTTTGACCTTCTTATTTTCGAACATAAGCTGTTTATTAATAAAATTCAAATTCGTAATTATTGACTAAATCACTTGGCTGTGTCAAAAATGATCACATTTAAAAACTGGTTTTTCGCACTTCGCTAAAGAGTGTAGATAATATATACGTATTATCATTGTAGTTTTTTTGACAGAACCATTTTTCAAGAAATTTTTACTGAAATCATATCGGCTATGTTCAAAAGGTTATTAATCCGGAAGTTATAAACAAGTATCTCGCTGTCGAACCAATTATTTAACTGTCAGAATTCACTCTATCTCGGAAGACGTAGGCAAAAAAAAAATGAACAACAGAAAAAAATTCCCTTCACCTGTTTCTTATAGGCACATCTGTGATAAAACAAGTGACTCCAGAAGCCGTCGATTGGCTGAATAACCTCAGCATCCTACTTTGAACTTCACGACTGCTGATCTATTCTGTTGTTCTATCTTTCAGACAGAAAACAGTTTGTCATAATTCGGAGAATTCACATCTATTCAATTTTTTGTTCCAGCAGGTGTAACCCAAGGATCTAATTTAGGCCCCCTCCTCTTTATTAACTTTGTTAGCTACTAACTTTATTTCAGAAGTTAAACGGCAAGCTTTGTTACTGCTAGTATATTAAGTACAGATTTTTTTATGCTTATGCGATATATAAAATGATATTTATACAAAACTTATAAAAAAAAATATTAGAAAATGTTTGAAAATTGACATTGCTTTGCAGCAAAACTACGTCTCGCTGCTTGATTCTGCGATAGTATTTTTTCACATCACAACAGGACACAGCCCTTTTTACGCTTATTAGATCGTAGCTTTCCCAAAATGCCGGCCAAACGACGTCTGGTAACAAAATACAGCGATAGAAAATAGATAGCCCCCTGGCGTAAGGCAGTTCTTACAAAAATAAAGTGACTTTACTTAATGGCCTAATTCTATTCAAATATTTAAAGTGAGAGTTATCTCAATATAACAATTAAGTTATTTCGATTAACTTTTATGTTTCAAGTGAGTTATATTAAGTTTTTTGGCAATTTATTTATAATAATAGTTGAAGACTATTGTTGATTTTAGATAATGGATATGTTTAAATCGATAGCCATTAATCATCTGGTGCGTATTAAACTAAAACAAATTAAATAATTAAGAATTTATTTTTCCTTCGATACGATTTTCCGAAGAGATCAGTTTTAAGTTTCGCTCTAGATTCTGTTGATGATGCTGGAAATGAAATTGCCACCCCTTGTGAGAACGTGCCATGGCGTCTTAATTAGTCGCCAAATCAGTTTCAGTGAAGAGTCACTCCGCTTTCTCTAGCTTTTCTATTCATCAAACAATACTGGTCTCACATTTTCGTGCGAGACGAACTTAGGAAAACGCGACTCTAGCAACATGAAAAATGTAAAGCTTTTTGCAAGTATCTTCCGTTTGATTCAAACATCGTATGATAGGCACGCGAATTTTCAAAACGGCACTTGATTTCATAACTTTCGAATATCGCAGAAAAGTCCCAGCTGTTCCTAACCATCTGGAACCAGTGACACTATGGCATCCCCAATTCGGGGATTTTATGAAACTATAGGTAGCGGGGAGGGGAAGAAGATAGGCTATTCAGATCTGGTCACCAAACACGTCTAAATTCATTTCAATGGTAGTCTTTCACCAGGGTGATATGGTGAATAGCTTCCACTCCGAAACGTGCTAAATTTATCTACTGTTTATCATTTCTAATTAGTTGTGAAACAACAAAAAATAATGAAACCAAAATTCAATAATCTTTTAAGCAACATTTTTGTTAAGGACTTTTTTCACTACCGCCCATAACTTATAAAATCGTTTTCTGCCGTCATAAGCCAAAAGGCAGCTGGAAATTTTCAATGGGTACATTCTTATATGCTTTTTATTATAATAATTATATAAACATATGTCAGAATGTGACCATTAAAAAATCTCAGCTACTCTTTTGCTTATGACGGAAGTAAGTATGTAGCGACGTGAGTTCTGAAAGTTACATGTTATTTTTATTTATTTTTTTACACTAACCCCACACAGAGGCTATGTCATATTTTGGGATGGAGGTTTGTGTGAAGGGTTATTTTTAAGGAAAAGAAGGAAAGGAAGTTCAGGGAAGGTAAAATCTATGAGGGTTGGGTAGTGATCTGGTGATCAGTGTGTCCAGGACTGACGGACATATAAATATAATCTTTCTACTGCGGCGCTAAGCGATGGGTAGAGAGACCAGTTGGAGAGGTCTCCCAAAACCAGCCTCTCCCGATCTGGCACGCCGCGTAGTTGTTGGGCAGGCGCATCCTGAACACACCTCACCCGAAATAAACCCGGGAAACCCTGCTAAATCAACAAACGTAGCGTCAAAAAGAAGGTTAACCCATGGCAGAGGTGTTGGTTACCCAATAAATGGTTCTCGTTTCCCAAACCCTCCACACAAATTGGAAAATGAGATTTTTGTTAATTGAAGTTAAGAGTTCTTAGTCACATTATATATTTTACACTAGTTTCTTGCGGTTTGGTTTCCTACTTGAATGTCTTTATCCAGTTCCTACATATCTCCTTTATGTATCTTTATATATCTTTATCTTATCTTTTTTACATATCTCTTCCTATGTATCTTATTTTATTATATGCTTTTGTTGTAACATTTAATATTTTTTTCTTTTTTCGTTGTATTATGTTTCATTTATTGTTTTCTACTATTAAACTTTGTAGTGTGTAAAAGTCCATTAGGGCGTGTAATAATAAATAATTAAATAAATATCTCCAACCAAACCAACCTTGCTGGAAAAGTATTTAAAATTTAGAACAATAGCAAGAACATTAAAATTCGATTGCATTTGTTTGGAAAAAAACAGAAGAAGAATTTAAATACTTGAAGTAAGTTGTTTGTGGCTACCGTGTACATAATCTTTGAAAATCTGAAGATTTGAAATTGCATAATATCATTCGTTATGTTGTGGCAATATTACCTCGAAGTAGCGCGGTGGAACTCATTATATTGTGTTGTGTGCTGCTTTTTGGTAAGTGATTGGTCATGCTTTGTTGATCCTTACACGTATGATCACCCAATTCCAACAAACATCATTCATTTCGTATCGTTTTTAATTAATTTACAGTCCATAATTCATGCTCAGCTGAAGCTGTAATTTAGAAGCATTTTCAGATGCAATACTTGCGTAATAACGCAGAATTATCTCTATTCTGATAAAATACTGAGTAAGTACCTAATAAAAAAGCAATCTATTCGCCCATCTATCAGATTCAAGTCACACCTCGGACCGGTGCTTCATCCGTCCTCGTCTGTTTAATTATTCAACGGGCTTTTCTTAAAACGACTTTCCTTTATTATTTTTTACTCCATGGTACTACAATCACTGAATTATCAACCACCTGGTCTCACCCAAGTTTAATATATATTATTAGTTTATTACACATCTATGCATTTACGTAGTTATTTCAATTTTATAATTTTTTTGTTTATTTGTAGCCGTTTTGTAAATGATGAATGTCAGCATATTTTGTACAATGTTAGCAATGTATTATAAATTATTGTTAATGAATTGGGAATTATGTGTATTACGTTTGTTTGAAATGTGATGCTTATATTGCAAAAAATAGCCACAAAGATGTTGGGTTATGACAAACACAAAATCAATATTCCATTGAGAAAACTTACTGATATAAAACATTGCTAGTTTATTAAGAAGCTCTTTAAATTATTCGTAATCCGGTTAAAACCAGATTGTAGGCCTTTAACGAATGAATTGATAGGTTTCCTGCACTCACTTGTACTAAAATACGAATGCGTTATCGCGATGTCGGAACACGTACTAAAATGTACACGTAAGGAATTTACTAAAAGTTTATCAGGAAACGGCCTGCAATCCCGTTTTTTACCAGATTACCAATAATTAGAAAAGATTTTTAATAAATTAGCAATTTTCTTTTTTCTCCGTATGTTATGGAAATTATAAGAACAAAACATTGTGTAACTTTGAACCTTTTAATATTTCTTCCTACAGAAGAAAATGGTATTTAATCATATTTTTCCCGTGAACATGATATTTTACATCTTCATAGCTCTTTATAGACATTACCCTAGCGATCCAAATATATTTGTGTTGGTTACAATATTCCAAATACGAGTAGGCAAAGCTGTGGAAATATCTTTACCGTACGTGGAGAAAATTGAGTATCGCTAATTTATTAAAAATCTCTTCAAATTATTGCTGATCCGGTTAAAAACGGGATTGCAGACTCTTAACAAATGAGTTACTTGGTTTCCTTTTTAACCTTCAGTAAAATACGATGTCAGAATGCTTGTTCATAAAAATCCTAATATTTTTGCCAAGGCAAATGCAAGTGCATAAAAATGTGTTCGGATGTATTAGCAATTTACTAAAAATTTCAGGAACCAGCTGCAATCCCATTTTTAACCGGATTTCCAATTATTTGAGGAGATTTTTTATACATTTTCTCTGTGTAAATATTCGAGAATTTTTTCTTCTTCAGAACTCACTTTTTATATGTAACTTTATATAAATAATTACATTTTATTTATAGTTGATTAATTAAGTATCGCATTATTAAATAATGTGAAGGTATTTTGTATATTAACCCACGATTTTATGATAGTAAATTGACAACATTCCTAAAACAAAAACGTAGTCTCCAGCGTAATTAATAATGTTACATATACATAAAAGTGTCGCCAAAAGTGCCTAATCATGTAATAATTACCAAGTAATTATTACAGTTTGAAATAATCCTCATAAATAACACTCAAAGAGAGATCTTCTGTCGGAGCTGAAACAAAAATCTAATATACGGAGAAAAATAGCCTCCGTTAATCATATTTTTAATAGGAATATGTCAACTTCCCGGGATAGTCCGCTTGAATTATGAATGCCAATTACTGAAGTATTCATTCTTCCCATTTCTCTTCTTCTTCACAGGAAGTGGGTGCGGGAGACTGGAGAGGACCCCGAAAACCGAAGAGGATTTTTATGACAGGATCCAGGAGAAGAACATCAAAGAGCCGCTCTTACAAATATCCGGTAGGTAATTTCTTATGAATATTGTATGGGCTTTGATGCTGAGGTCATGCATTATTTAATGAAACGTAATTCAACAGCGCGGTGGTATAACAGTGAATTTTCACAAATAGAATATTCTAGCGCAGACCCGTGAAAAATCGCTGATAGTCTGAATTCTCGACAAAAGAGTTCCGATTTTTGAAAATTGCTATTAAAATAATGTTTTAGATCGGTACTTTATCGCTTGAGGGAATCCTTCAAATAAACACTTAATATTTGGAAATGACTCTCAATTCAAAGCAAATTCAAGTTCTACAGTTAATTGAACCAGAGTTACATACAGGCAAACAACCGAAAATAGTGTTTTTTATGATACTCTAAAAACGTGTAGAATATTTTAAGTTCCACATATTTTTTTGGGGATCTAGCACGACCAAAAACTTATGACAATATTGACTCAATTTCCGACGATTTTATATCGATATCCCTAGCACGGTTGCGCTGTCAATGGCCAGTCCATGAGCCTAAAAAGCCCGCCGAACCAATGTTGACACGAAATAAATAATAAATCGTTATACGATGGTAACACTTATGGATATGATAACGGATTGACATTCCTAAAAGTCAAACAGTTATGTAAAATTTTAAAATACCGATTAATCGACAAACACACGTCGAATTGAAAGTAGTCCGTATGTTATTGTTGATACTAAAACGGGATTGAGATTTTTAGTCAAAACTAGTGATACTTGAACAACTTTCGTTTCTCCAAGTTTGAACAGAATCGATTTATGGCGTTTTAGATTAAATGGATCGCGTGTACAATTTCTTTCAACTCTAACAGCTTTGTAGATTCACCTCGATTCATTAAATAAGCCAGTTACTTTGCGTAATAAACGACATTATTCAAAAAGTTGTGTATATGGACAGTTAACCGGTACTTGTTAAAAGCGGCGGCTTTTGTCTAGCGGCTGTTGGAATCATACGCAGACCGTGCTCTAAAACATTTCCTACTGATCATTGCTAACAGATTTATTCAATATCGTATTTGCATAGGGTTTTATTGATCAACCGTGCTAATCGTCGTACTAATAATGTGTCATGTTGTTTTTTTGTTGATAATCAATTATTGATTTTTTCTATCTTTTTCACTGATTCGTTTTAATTATTTTCCTAAAAATTTAATTATTTTTACGAATGTTGTTAGTTCATACTATAGATAAGAGCACTCTTTTGTTGTCTAAGAGCCCCACGTGCGTATATATATATATATACATACAAATGAATATGACTAAATGACTATTTCGAGACAATACCGCACAAAAGTCTCAACTACACCGACTGTACGGAGCCAGTGAGACTATGGTATCCCCAGTAGGGTTATGTAATAAAGCTGAAGGTAGTGGGGAGGGGAAGAAGGTTGGGACGTTCCCGGATAATCATATCTAGTCACCGAACACGGCTAAAGTCATTACAAGCAACTATTCGATTCTGAATGGTTGTATTTCACCAGGGTGATACTATTATTCTATGATCGAAGGAGTGGAATTCAGAATAAATTAAATATTAATTTTAAATGCCTGAATTTTTTTCTCCCTAGCGAATTTTTTTTTATTATTATTTTAAACTACGGCCGAGTTCTAACAGTGTAATTCAAATTTACATAATTGGATATCCCTGCCATCTAACTGAACATAATATCTTGTAATACCTACTATAAAATAACATGGCTCAAATTTTAATAAGAGTTTGTGCGAAATGAGAATAGTTTATAGTTTTACATAATAATGTTTGAAATTAATTCAAATGGTCAGTAAAGTCGGTGAGGTCGAATGGAGAAGTTTCAAATTAATATATATAACGTACAGACCTGGCCAAATTTAAAGTGGATTTCATCATGCATAATATTGAGGAAGCAGTAAATGACGTTATAATTTAATTTTAGCTATTCCACAGTTGCAGTAAAGGTGGAAACATCTAAAAGTCCCATGGAGAATAATATGAGAAATATGTTCTTGATAATTGATAATATATTCGTATTTTAATAAAAATTTACCGGAAAATCTATTAATTCATTATTTAAGGGCCTGCAATCCTGTTTTTTTTCTTCCTTCGTGTAGATTAAGGCGGAATGAATTTAAAGTTTTAAATTTAAAAACCTCTGAGGGTCATTAACCTTATACTATAGGAGAAAAAACATTTTATTGATCGACTATGAAATCTTCAGGTGGCGCGTTTAAACTTTAATTTACAAAAAAAAACTTTTTTATGTGTTACTATAGCTCTGCACAGAGGGAAATCTAATTAAATTTTATAATTATTATTATTTGTGGTGGCACGTATTAAGACTATTCTTTCTAACACTTGCAACTCTTTCTAGAGCCTTCCGTCAAAAAAAAACAGTAGCAAATTGTCATAGGCGCGAAGCGCGTGAAACTCAAAATCACTCCTGCGCATCGATTTCTTGCTGCCACACTTATTTACTAAATGTTGAGAAGTAAGAACTTCATGGATGCACGCACAGATGGCAGTGCATAGATAGAGCTTGCGTGGAAGTCCGTAAGATGGAACCAGAGGCCAGTAGTCGCCAGGGCCAGTGGGAAGGCTCCCAGAGAAACTTACCGTTTCAGATTCCAATTAGCCAGCTTCTAGTTATGTCGACTATCGAGTCATCTTTATAATACGCGGAGTATTAATAAATCCCTGATTAATCTAAAAGAACCATTTATTTTTAAACTCCTTCCGACGATTTGGAGACCTGTTTGTACGAACACTACACTAAAATATGCCCAACACAAGACACGATTTATCGTGTCCTCTGTTTAGTGAACCAAAACAGTTTAAATAGAGCCTTATATATGACTTATTGTGATAAGTGCCAATTGTGGAAGAAAAACGTTCTATTGTGCATAGTGGAAAAAAGTGCCTCGATTAGAGACATTTGAGAAATATTAATAAATAGAAAAAGTGTGTAAAAAGCTTATATTGCTGTCGTAAGTCGTTTTAACGTAAGTTAATGGAAAGATTTAAAAAAACGAGAATCAATATTCGAACACGTGACAACTTAAATAATAATAATTGAACGTTATCTGAATTGCGCTTGCGTGGAGCCCAAATAATATATATTTTTTACATTAACTGTACACAGGAGGCCCTGTGTAGAGTTTCGTCTTTGGGGATGCTGTGCGAGGGTTTTTTAAGGAAAGGAGGGAGAGGAAGATCTGGGAAGTAAAACTGTATGACGGGTGGGTAGGAATCTGCAGGTCAGTGTATCCAGTAGTGACTGACGTTTGAATCCATCCCTTCCACTGCGGTGCAAAGCGATAGGTCGAGAGAGTCCTGCTGGTGAGGTAAAGAGATCTTCCTCTACCAGTCAAATCCGACCCGCCACACAGCAGATGTGCAGACGCGTCCGCCACCAATACCTAGACAATCCTCACCCACCATGAACCCGAGAACCCCTGCTAAGTCACGAAACGTAGCGAAACACTTGAGGTGACCTATGGCAGAGCTGCTGGTAGCCCAATAAATGGTTCCCGGGGCGGCGATACCCATATCCGCGTCCCAAATCAAATAACATGTTTTTTGTTTTATTTAAGGTTAACCGCGCCACCTGAAGGTGTCATCGCAGGTCAATAAATTTTTGTGTTTTTTCATAGTCATTGATTAATGTACGGAGATTTTGTGTTTTTTCCTATAGTCAATGTACAGAGATTTTATGTTTTTTCTTATAGTCATTGATTAAATGTACGGAGATTTTGTATTTTTTCTTAATCATTGATTAAATGTACGGATATTTTGTGTTTTTTCTTATAGTCAATGATTAAATATACAGAGATTTTTTGTTTTTTCTTATAGTCATTGATTAAATGTACGGAGATTTTTAAACTTTTTTTTTTTTTTTTTACAGTATTACCGCACAAGAGTCCCAACTGCTCCCGTCTGGAGCCAGTGAGACTATGGCATCCCCAATTGGGGTATGTTGTGAGGCTGAGGGTATTGGGGAGGGGAGGGAGATGGGGAAGAGGAAGGTGAGGAAGTACCTGGCTATTCAGATCTGGTCACCAAACACGGCTAAAGCCATTTCAAGCAACGTTTCAATTCTGAATGGTGGTCTTACACCAGGGCGATACTGAGAGTATCTTCCACTCTAAACTTTAAAAATAATAAATAATTCACTCCGCCTTAATGTAGATTACGAAGTCATTGGGGCATATTTCGCTGCTATGTATTTAATCAATCTTTCCCTTGATTTCCACTCGGGTAATTCTGTATTTTTTGTTGATCAAAATATTGGCGTTTTCTTATTTTTATTGCTATACTAGTATAACGATAATACTTGGTCATTAGATGAATATCTTCAAAATTGTTTTTCCTATCAGTCCTGGGTATTTCGAGGCCTCTATAATCGATGTACATTGCAAATTTATAAACCATTATTTACAGCGCCCTTGAAATAAATGATTTTGAAGAAATTTTTAATGAACAGATTGCCATTTCTAATTCACAGACGTAATGTAGGCATGTTAGATTATTTGTTATACAATTATTTCAATGGAAACTGTTTGAAATAGTCAGCAGCATTGATCCCCTGTGTATTGATGCACAGGGATACGCGAATCTCGATAGACACGATTGGAACACACGTTCACAGTTGATGTTGGCTTCGTGAGAACCGATCATTTCTTCAACTCGTTTTGTGTGGAACAAGCTTTGAAGGTACACCCACCCTGTCCCACCCCGGTATAGGTGACTTATGGTCACCCCTTCGGAGCTCTCGCATGAATCTAATTTTTTTGAAGAAAAGGCTCTACAATTTATATAAATGAAGCTAGGCCTTCAAAGTCCCCGCATACGGTGTTATGAAGCGGTATGCAAGCGCTTACAAGTACTAAACTAAGGACAACACAGAAAAATAAACAACAAAAAAATCAAGATTAAGTGTCAGGCAGATAGTTGGTGGAGGGGACCCACACTCCAGTACCTGTAAACACATAAAAGTAAAATAAACAATAGAGTGAAGGGGGAGTTTCGCCGAACCACGACTGGCAGTCCTGTTGAGAAATTGGTGGTGGTTGGGGCGACTGGTGCAGGTCAGGACTTCCACACCCCTTAGCCGACCACCCGGTGGTGCCCTGAAGATAAGTATTGGAAAAAGAGGGATAAAACCCTAAAGAACCTAGGGGAAAGAAGCGTCAGGAGGTCGGAGGCAGGGTGGAGGTTACCCCAGCCCGCACAGTCACCCCTCTGACCACCAACGCTCATCAGGGGTGGCGCAGGTGATTGGCGGAGTCCCCCGGTAAGAAAGAATAATAAGAAGCTCCAGTCGTGCATGCGGGGACGAGGCCCGTTATCCAACCCCTAATGGGGAAAATAAACAAAACAAAACAGACAACGGAGTTCAGTTCTCGCCTGTAAACTCGTTGCTGTTACTAAAAAAAAAAGAAAAGAGAACCGGAAAAAATACATGTAAAAAGAAGAGAAAATAAGAGGAAAAATGAAAAACAATAATCAATCCAAAAAGTGCCACATAAGGGCAACGGTAAATAAGTAAAAACAAAAGTAAAGGTGTAAAAATAAGATCTGCATGGTCTGTAAAGAGGACAGTAAGTATTGAATAAGATAACAAAGTAAAGTAAGAGAGATAATTAGTAAACACAGATATATAAGAGTGCTTACAGTGTCTGTAAAAAGAAAAACAGTGTGTAAACCTTAGACAGGGAAAAAGAAACATATGAAAAGAAAACAGAAAATAAGAATTAAAAAGTACAAGACAAGTTAATTAAAAAAAAAACAACAAAATATAAACGAATGGAAATCATCTGCAACAGCTGGTACAGTAAAAAAAAAGAAATAAGATAAGAATAATAAAATAAGAAAAACAGAATAGCATATACAATAATGAAAGAGTTGTAAAATAATAAGTCATGGAGCAGGAGCAGTACACCGGGGGTTCCCAATTATTACACTAGTCAACGACTCTAAGCACAGGCCATCTCTCAACCCAGATCCTAGTAAACTTCCTCAAACATTCGAAATTCACACTGTTAGAAACAAGATCGGTGTTCCACACCGGTCTAATGGGGACATTCAGACCGTCTATCATTTCGTCTCTGGCATCCTTCAAAATCTCACAGTGCCACAGAATGTGCTCGGCCGACTGGTAATTATTGCCACAAGCGCAATTGGGGTGGGTGGACAGGGCAAGGCTGTGAAGTCTTCCCCTGAATTCCCCACGTCCTGAAAGGAGCTGCGTAACGTGATGGTCCAGTTTGAGGAAGGCCCCTTCCATTCTGAGTTTAACTGAAGGGAAGAAGGAGAAGGTCCATCTTCCCTTGCTCGACCTATCCCAACGGACCTGCCACTCTTTGAGCGACAGGTCCCTCATCGTTCGGAGCAGTCCTGGGAGAGTTCCTGGTCCACCCGGTGTCAGGACGACACCAAGGTGGTTGGCCGGGGATCCACGGATTAATCGCTGCTTCGTTAACACCTCCCTAATTTCTAGATCGATTGGTAATATACCAGCCAAAATTGGCAAAGCGTCCGAAGCAACGGTTCGATATGCCCCAGATAGTGCCAGCAGGGGAGTGCGCTGACCCCTAGTGAGAGCAAGAAGTATTAAACAGTTATCCAGGCGATGCTCCCAAACAGAGGCGGCATATGCGACTTGCGCAACATATACCTCCTTGTAGAGAGCGTGCAAAGCCGGTCTGCGAAGTCCCCACTCTGCCGTGGAGATTCTTCGAAGCTTCAGAAACAGCGACTGAGCCCTGCAGGATACATCTTTGACATGAGCCAGAAAGGAGGACGATCGATCTAGAGTGACACCTAAATATTTAACGTTATCCACAAATTTGATATTAGTGTCTCCCATACGGATGGTAGGGTTTCTTGTCTTATTGAAAGAACCCTTCATCAGGAGGCCCATAGTCTTCTGGGGAGCGAAGGTCATTTTATTCCTCTCCCTCCATTTAAGGAGGGTGTCCAAACCTTCACCAGCCTTACATTCGACTTCTCTTCTACTGTCCCCAGAGACAAGATACATTTTATCATCCGCATAGTCGATCATGATACATCCTTCAGGTAAGGGTAACCTAGAGGAGTCATCGAAGGTTATATTCCAAAATTTAGGAGCTAGGACGGAGCCTTGAGGACACCCCATATCGGTCTCGCGTTCAATAACAGTGTCACCATGAGAAATAATGACAGTTCGGCCCGATAAATAGTTGTCTACTGATTTAAATAGGGTTTTTGGGCAGTTCCTATTTTTAACCTTGATACGTATCATGTCCCACCATGCGTAGTCGAAGGCACCAGTAATATCGAGGAAGATTGCAACTACATACCTCTTTGTACAAACCTTCACCCAGTTAAGCGCAAACGAAATGGCGTGCACGGTGGATCTACCGGAGACGAAGCCAAATTGGAGATCACTAGACGGGGAGAGTGATTGTTGTAGCCTATGCCGGATAAGTTTTTCCAGGATCTTGCCAAGCACTGGAAGTAAGGTGATGGGCCGATAGGCCTTGACATCAGTTAGTGGCTTACCATTCCCCTTTGGTATGACCCTGAGCACGCCTCTCTTCCATTCAGAAGGGAAAATTCCTCTTCTCAAACACGTTTCCATCACTTGGAAGAGCTCCTCCCTAGCGTGGATCCAGACTTGCTTCGCTATCACGCCATTAAGTCTGTCATGCCCTGGTGCCTTCTTAGGACCCAAACCCTTAATTATTAGGTCGATTTCTGCTCTAGTGACTGGAATGACTCTATCCTCTTGGGCGAGGTCTCTAGGTGGAAGCCGTGCCAGGAGTCTAACCTGTTTATGGTGGTCACTTTCCCCAATTACTGATTCTACAGGAACTAACTTGCCCAAAAGTGTATTGAGAGTAGAGGCCACATCTATCGTCTCAGCATTCCTACCTTCTGTGATCCCAATGAGACTAGACAAAAACCAATCCGATCCTTTCCCGGATTTTTCAATTGCGCTGTGGATTTCCCACGGGTTGGCGTTTCCCACATTATTAACCCAGTCATGCCAAGCAGCTCGTTTCGCAAGGAGAACCGCCTGTTTGAAAGTTGCCCTGGATCTCCTGAGAGCTGCCTGAAGGGTAGCTGTCTCCTCCTCCGTACAGCATCCCCTCCTGGACAGTCCCAAGGCCCTATAGGCTCCTTTATAGGCCCCCTTTAGCGAAGTCAGCTCAGGTGACCACCACGGCGTTCTAATTTTCGTCTTTGGGTTTGATCTGCCCAGAGAAGAATCAGCCGCAGATACAACGGCAGAATTGAAAAAGTTCCCCAAATTGTCCGGATCACTAGCTGCTACGTGATGAAAATCCCTTAATGTATCTCGTAGCGCCTCCCCAAAGTTATCCCAATTCGCCCTAGAGGTGTTGAAATTCCAGGAGGATCTCGGAGTTTCAGTTTTCTTAACACCTATTGTAAATGTGATTAATCTATGATCCGAGACTATTGCGCATTCATGGACCCTCCATTTAGATATCATGGCCGCAACTGATCCAGAGCAAAGAGTTAGATCAATGTTGCTCTCTCCCATTGTGTTTGAAAAGGTAAAGAACGAACTCTGTTCGTTAACGATACAAAGGCCTTGCGCAGCAATAAGGTCTTCAACGGCGTCAGTCCGTGATCGTTCTGAATGGTTTTTATTATTGTCAAACCAAAGAGGAGAGCGAGCGTTAAAGTCCCCTCCGATAACTACGTTACGACTTTTAAGCGCGTTTAGGGCGCGCGTCAAACTCAGGATATGTGGTTCTACCGGATTCCCCCATTTAAAATAGACTGAGATCAGATAGATCTCAGTGTCAGCAAATTTAATACATACACAGGTTTGGTACTCATTAGACAGCCCTGCCAGAAGGAGGGGGCTGATCAATGATGTATTGACCAGAACACCCGCCCCCGGCGATGAGCCGACTTCGAGTACCGCTCCCGGAAATTCAATTGGTGTTTTACCTTCCCAGGTGTACTGCTCCTGAATAAGCAAGATGTCAATGTTGAGGTCAGACATGACCCGCTGCGCGTCCAGGGTGGCCATCCGGGATCGCTGCAAGTTAATCTGACCTAGGGAGAGGAGATTAGCAGGAGCCATAATCTGTCATTCTAACTTGTGCATTGATGGCTGCAAGCTGTGCAGGACAGTCTCTATCCCCAGTAGGATGATCAGCAGTCTTCCTAAAACGGGTGCAAGTGGCACAGACAGCGGGAAGTGCCTTCTTGGGGCAATCCTCATGTTTGTGTCCCACAGCGGCGCAGTGGCGACAAGTTTCTTTCTCCTGAGAGCAGGACTTACTAATATGACCATACTGTTGACACTTAAAGCATCTGGTCACGCCTGTATAATCGCGAGTGCGACAGGCATTCCACCCAAGGAAGCACATTCCGCTGTCTAGTAAGACCTTTCGAGCAGCTGGATGACAGGTCACCACCATATTCATGGTGGGGATGTCCCGTTTTCCGAAGAGCGAAACTCGTCGCATGGTCCGAAGGTGATCCTCCAAAGACAAAGAAGTCTGGCCAGATAAATTACTTGCGTAGATCTCGGAGAAAAGCTCCTGGTCGGCAGATTGTTCACATTTAGGAACATTATAAATAACGATTTTCGGAAGACGGCCAAGAGGGTTGATCATCTTTAGACCACTTGCCACGAGTTTTGCCTCGGCCTTTTTAATATTTTCCAGTCCCTTGATGTCCTTGGCTTGAAACGCCATGCCAGCGCCTTTGATCTTCCTGGAGCGTACGATTTGGAAGTCGTCCTTCCTCGGGAAGTGGAACAAGCTATCGGTATTTTTCCTATTTCATATGATTCGGGCCTCTTCAAGACCCGCATTAATAAATTCCAACCTGAAATCCCTACCTTAATCCGCCTTAAAACGCTGCCTAACCTGGTGGCGATATAGCTCGCTTGTCTTTACAATGTGCAAACAGGAGTGCTCTTTTGTGGTGTTACATAAAAAAAGGTAAAAAAATAAAGTATTAAATTGATAAAGTTAAAATCCATGGGCATCATTTTGCGATCAATTTGCATTTCGGCCGAATGGGGTTCGCCTTTCTAAATAAAGGCATAAATAAATTGCAACGGCCGCGGAATAAAATGTTAAATGGCCATTTATATGCAAATTTCATTTGGTGCGCTTTCCAATAGCTTTTAATCTAACCATTTCTGCGCGCCGACGTTTAAATTTCGAATAAATATCGAACTTTTTGCGGATTTGCAGGCCATTAAAAGAGGCCAACTGGCCTAATTCGTAAATCCCGCATTCAAATCCGTTGTGAAAAGCCTTTTTTAACAAAAGACTTGACAAAACCGCAAAAAAAGTGAAGGATTTGTGTAAATTATTTGAAAATTTGGGCAAGCTTTATTTAATTTCTCTTCCTGCCCAGCGAAATTAGGAATATTTATTAACCATTGAATGTTTTAATATTTTTTTGTTTTTAAGGTAACATCTGTGCTTTATTTTAGTTGCAAGACAGAAATAACCAATACATTTCACTTAAATACATTACATAACGAAATTATTCACTTTTATTGTTTTGTTGATTAAGCATAAAATTAAACATTTTTTTATATATACCTACACTTTTTTCATTTTTAATTTTGTCTGGAAAGCGATTGTATATGTTGCTCCCCTCGTAACCAATGGATTGCTTGCCATATTGAGTATGTATGGTGTTAAAATGTATTTTATCGTGTTGCCGTGTAAAGTGTGTGTGTGCTTGGGACGTTTTAAAGAGGTCTGTATTTGTATGTATGAGTTTTTTATTTATTTTGAATATAAGAAGACATGTGTTATATTCATATAATTTTCTTATGTTAACAGTTTTGCTTCCATATATTATTTTTTGTGGATGTTCTAGGTTTGAAGTGAAATAGCATTTGATCGGGTAGATTATAGGCATCACCCAGTTATTGTTTGAAACCACTCCGACCTTATTTAAAACTTGCCCTAACTACGTTTTACTATAATATAAACAAATTAAGAAAGAGAGAACATCAAGCTTTTTATTTACATCTAAAAGTTTAGCATAGACGATCCCGTATAATTTGAAATATTTCCATGGAGCAGAATACTGCCAACCCTTCATTAGATCAAGTTTGCAAAATTTTTTAATTAATTATTTTTATATCATTGAAGAAGAAGATAATACTAATAAATCTAAAGGAAACGTGAAACAGAACAAAACACAGAAAAAAATACTCCAACCCACGATCTCTGTCTTACAGGGACAACGCCTCTAACCACTCGGTCATCGGAACCTTATTATTTTATGTCATTTTTGTCTATCTCATATTTCAAATTCAGAATTAACAATATTATATTTGAACTAATTTTTCCCACTTTTGTCTGCTATCTTTTGAATTATTAAAAAGTTCATAATATATAACATTGATGGGTGTAACCTTTTATTGGAATAAAATGTAAAGTTATTCCAATAAAAAAATATATTTTTATATTTAACCAAAGTCGCAATAAACTTTAAAATATTGTGTATTATTGAAAATGTTGAAATAAAACTTCGACAAGCTAATTTATAAACTTTAGCTATGTTTGCGTTTACCATATTTATATTTTTATTTGCGTTTGTAAAAATAGCGAAACTATTTGAAATTGAATTTCAAACGAAAATACTTACTGACTTTGTATTTTTTTGTCTAGACCCGAAGGGTTATAAAAAATGGAAGAATATGGAAAGTGTCAACAAACTAGTTTTTAAAATTCTTAAACTTTTTTTCGGTGAAATCATTTATCTTGGAAAAATGTTGATGTTTATAGTTGCAATAAGTATACTAATGCCCGTGTGCAAAATTTATCAAAATAGTACAATTTACCCCAGAAAAGAATAAGAAAATTAATATAAATATTTAAAACAATTAAGGGGATCCAACGCTTTCCTTGTTATAAGTAAGAAATTGTTTTCTAGGCGCACAACGACTACTCTATTTAAAAAAAAATTAAACTCAACTACATCATACTACTTGCACAGCAAGAATTAGTAAAATGTGTACGTAGATGATCTTTAGCTGGGTGTAAATAGATAATAATAATATGTAAGTAGCCAGGTCCTCCCTCACCTTCCTTTTCCCCATCTCCTTTCCCTCCCCACTAAATTTAGCCTCACCACATACCCCAATTGAGGATGGCATAGTCTAACTGGCTCCAGACGGTTGGGAGCAGTTGGAACTCTTGTGCGATTTCACATAAAAAATAATCATCACGTTTCTCCGCAAGGGTATTCAGAGAGCATAGACCGCCACAAAACTCTGTCTCGGCACACACTCCTTGGTTTGTCCACATTCACATGTTTTATAAGATTAAATATTCATTTGGCTTATATGTGAGGAAGATTTTAAGTTTATTTTCATTAATCTGATCATCTAATTAAAAATACAGGGTTTTCCAATATGAGGTGTTATTTTGATATTCAATCGTAAAAGATCAATCGTTTCGTTGCTTGTGTGGCACGTAGCGCCGTCTTGTTGAAAGTAAACGTTGTCCAAATCAATATCATCCAATTCCGGCCATAAAAAAATCATTAATCATCTCTCGATAGCGCAATCCATTCACCGTAACTGTTGCTTCAGCCTCATTTTCGAAAAAGTAAGGTCCAATGACTCCACCGGACTATAAACCGCACCAAACAGTCACACGTTGAGGATAGAGAGGCTTTTCAACAATAATTCTTGGGTTTTCCGAGCCCCAGATGTGACAATTTTGCTTGTTGACGAAGCCACCGAGGTGGAAATGGGCCTCATCACTCGAGATGATTTGCATTTTATGCACTCAAGTGAATTTTAATAATTTAAATGCGTTGTTGAAGCGTGTATCGTTCCATTTTTATTAATGGCGTAGTTTTTACTTGCCAAATGTCAAAAAATTACAGCTTCAAAAGTAACATCTACAGAAATAGCGGGCTATTAAAAATACAAAATAACACCTCTTATTGGAAAACCCTGTATATGATTATGATAATATCATTTCTTTTTTTATTTATTGATTATAAAAACGATTTAAAACGGCACATCTCTTAACATTTCAATCTGGCTACAACCTTATTATGACGTAGTTAACACTACTGGCTGGTAAGAGGGCTGTTATCGAGGTTAGTCGGCGTGACGTCAACAACGCTATATACGCAAATAAAAAACGAACATGCCTTTTTGACGGCAAATAAAATTTGGAACATTTTAAATCATTGTAGAGAATTTGAGATGTGGAGATGCAAAACCCGTTATGGAAATTTCTGCAGGTTTTGATACATTCATAAAAAAGTATTTGGAGTAAATTTAAAATACACATAATATTTGTTTATTTTTTCGCTAAACATCAATCGCAAACAAAAAGAATAATAATCTTAGTATAAAATGTACTTTACTTTTACAAAGGTTTTCCAGACAATTTTAAGAAAAACTCCGAAGCGGGTTTTGCAACTCATTTATTCGTCAAAATAAAATAAATAAAAAATTATCATCGTTTTTATCACACATCACCCTTATTACATATCTGCCCTGATGATGAACACTGGAATGTTTTTCGACACGTTGGCTAAAGAAAGAGTTAACGGAACGCATTATAATACTTTAAAAATAAAATAATATAATGTTATCAATATCATAATTTTTCGTCGGTAAAAAATATTGTGAAAATATCCTATTAGCTTCTGTGTTTTCTCCCTCCTACAAGATTGTACTCTAACAGACCCTCCACACAGCATCCCCAAAGATCATAAGCCTTAAGGGAAATTGTTTTCCTCAAGGCTTCCTGCGTGGATTTATGTAAAAAAATAAAATAAAAAGTTTTTCTAATAAATTTGAAAAAGTCTTACAGCATTAAGAATATTATTCAAATCCTGTTGCTTTAGTCGTTACAAAATATTATTCGGTTAGTTTTCATAGAGAAAAAGTTTTATGAGCAGTCTACTGATTTCGTTTCATAGAATTTCGAAACTTTTGCAACTGGCAGTCGGCAGTAGAAAGTAGGGTGGTATTCCGAAACTTGCCACCTATCCTCCATGTTTACTTGTACTTCTATACAGTTGTACAAAAGTGCAACAGGGTGGGCTGTCTGGAAAAAAAATCACAGACTGAAATAACATGTGGCAGAAATTACATGTCTGAAATTAAACGTGTATCTTTGTTATAACAAATCACATTCAACATCCCTTCCAGCGGACTCCGAAATAATGTATTGCTATTCTACAATTTGGAAATCTGCCAATTGTGTATACCATACTTCTTTTTCAGAAAGTTGAAATTACACATTAAAAAAATACATTCTTTCAAATGCACACGGTGAAATAACGCCTGGTTAATTCATTACATATGCAATTTCTTCTACTTTTATTTTAACGTGTGTAATTTACTCGTGTGTTGTATCTTCCAAAGATTGTTTTCCGCTAGTTATAACCTACTGTGTAATTTATGAACATGTAATTTCATCTCCACACCCTAAAGTTGTACAACTTTAATGTTGTAAAAGATATAAAGCCGTACAGTAGTTGTACACGCCGCAGACCAATACAAGCAAAACCTTCTTTTGCAACCATTAGCCGACCTTTCTTATCCCCGAATAGGGCGGGAAAGTTTTTGAATACCCTGCTCGTTAACTAGCTGAAGGGTTTCTGTTTTCCACAACTCCACTGGGATTTCGGCAACTCCGCCGGGACGAGTTTATTACTTGGCGAGATGTATTTACAATCGGTTCTCCTGCGGAATTAATCGGGAATCTAAGATAACTGTGATCGAAGGCATCTTTGGTCACCATTATGAAGTAGGAATAAATAGAAGAAGGGACAGAGCAAGATGAGAAATAGATGGATTGATGTCTACTTTCATTTGGGTCAAATCAGATTCGGTTAGATACCGTTACGGTTCGTTGAGTGGCGTGCATTTTTTATATTGAGACTTAAATTAACCTAAAAACTATTAAATTATTATACACATCTCTAGTTAGAAGTCAGGTAGAATAGAATTCATTACTTTGGTCTTTCCATTTTAACTCTCAATGCTTACAAAACGAGAAAATTGAAAATAATTGTTCACTTTATTCCCTTAAATGAAATCAGTTGTGTAAATTTACAACGTAAACTATTTACGAAATTATCTGAATGAAGATACATATTTAAACACCTTTGATTACATAAAATTTTTAATTCAATATTTGACTGCCATGACGCTATAAATTTGCTGTCCTTACGTGTACCTCCGAAGCATAGTATATGGAATATATAATTTCGTTTTGAATTCTGTTTCGGGGAATACATAGACCGAGCAATGAACTTATAGATGTAGCTGATATTTTCGATTTAAATGTTGACACATTCAAAGCCAAATTGGTTTCAATCTTTTTAGTTTATTTGAATAACGAGTAATTATAATTTATGTATTTGCTTACTTAAGCATGAATATATCATTTTTTTCTTCTTTGGGTTCTTTAAAGTATAATAATACCTTAGCAAATAAATTGGATTTTATGCTTTATTTTTTAAATCTTTTTCATTTATGTTGTTTTATATTTATTATATAATCGTTATGTCAAAGCCTAAAGTGGCGAAGGGCGTTAATAAATAAATATTTTCACAATTTTCCTTAATACAAGAGGCAGTTTTTTTACGGTTGGTGTTTTGTTTAACATTAACTTAAAGTTTGGAAAAAATCAGTTCAGTTATGTAACTATCAACTACACATCACAAGTCACTGGTTCGTTGGTCATTGTTTTACAAAACAACATGTTATATTTTGTACGTTTGCACTACAGGATGTAGTGAAATAACATTTGAGCTGTTTAAATTTTCCAAGGAAACTTTACTTTTAACTTTCATGTTTAAGTTTTAGAGAAAATAAATATTCTTTTGTCAAAAAAAACAAGGGATGCCGATATTTTCCAAGGATTTAAGGTTTTCTAAAACTCCTAAAAATTCCTATTTTACCTAAACCAATAAGTTTTTTATGAAATTAATCAAAAAAAATCTCACCAAATTAGAAAAGTTTAAAGAAATTGTCTTACACTTCACTTGTCAGAGTAGCGATGAGTCGTTCATAAACGAGCCGCACAATTGATCAAGTTCTTTTTAATGAGCCGTGTTTATACGATTCAAACCGTACCTACCACGGCTCAATTGAACTTTACATTGAACATTTAACTCTTTTTTTGAGTCGACTCTTTGAGTCCTAAATAAATATTGAGCTGCTGCCGTGACTCCGCTCATAAAGATATTTATTATTTACCTGCAATGGTCAGCTTCGTCCGCGATCTAATATTGATATACTAAGCTCATCGACCGATGTGGTTGAGGTTTGCATTCATTTCTATATTCCCGATGGTTATCTTTATCACCGATAACCCAGATTGTTTTATCTTCCAGCCTGCAGAACTAACTTTCCAATGTTGATGCCGATGGGGAGGACAGTCTTGCCGTTGAACAAAATCAATTCGGATATCGACATATTTAAGTTATTCTTTGTTACTAGTGGTGTAGTTGATACCCAATGTTTATATTTACGTAATTCTGCTTTAGTAACGAATTTGAAAACGAAACAAAACGAAAAATTTTGTAATTTTTCCCTTAAATATAATAAATACGAGATATGGGAAGGCTGATAGAGATATTGAAAGCAGGGTTAATACAGGTAACTCCATTTGTAGTGGACTGAACGCGGTTCAAATTGTTCGGCAAAAACTGTTCAAAGAAGCGAAGCTAGCAGTCGACAATGTAGTACTGGTACTTACCCTGATCCCTGATGTATGGCAATGAGGCATGGAACTGGCAGAGGTAGGATGATGTGGCATATATGTGGAAAAATCACTTATGATCATGTGAGAAATGAGGAGATCAAAGAATGCTAAGCTGACGTAAGCGTGATGAGTAAGATTAAGAAAGGGATGCTCAGATTGTTTGGGCATGTAGGGCAAATGAACGAAAAAATAATGAATTGTAAGTGGAATATACTACCCAAATGTGAATGGGTGAAGATGTCGGGGGTGCCCAATGGAGACATGGCACGAACAAGAGAATCAGATATTTGAGTCGGGTGATGTCAAGAGTAGGAATAATAGAAGAGTATGTGAAAGACGATGTATTAATGTGAATGAGGCAAGGAGTGTTTGCCAAGTTAGAGTTTTCAACGGTCCGTTCTCTCTGCCTACCCTTGCGTGGAAATGACTTGAATAAACCGTCTACGATAAAAATAACACTAACATAATATAAACCAAATTAGCGCAAAATAAACAAACATCAAAACATGTTTTAGAGAATGGATGTTCTAGGAATATAAACAAGCTTTGAAATAAGGTTTTCAATTCTATTCATGAACATGACTTCCTGAAAAGATTTTTGAGTTTCACTCTGAATACTCTCTTTCATAAGCGTTACTTCATCCTGTGCTTCAGAGTGTGATCTTTATCGCACCCTTCCCTATACGAATATAGACTTATCTACCTGTATGTATAAATTATCTTTTTTCGTTAGTCCACCGTCATAACTACGGAAAAAAGTAATTAAACACAATCTGAGATGCATTTTATTAATCTCTTTGAATTTGATGTAACGTGCATAGCAAGTCGTTTCTCTAGGGTGAATATTACCCGAAGAAGTATATAATGTTAATTTATTTGAACGAAACATGAAACAGAAAACAAAAAGGTAACGGTCGCAACTGGGAATCGAACACAAGAGTTCGGCCTAATCGGGACAACGCCTCTAACAACTCGGCCATCGACACCTATCACGTGATTTTTGTCGGTCTCAAATCTCAATCTCAGAATTACCAATATTATCTTCAATTGATTCCAATATTTTTTGGCTGTTACCTTTATATGATTGCACAGTTCTACCTTAATTTATTTGCAACCTAGATAGTGTCTCGAATATACATACCTATTCGATTTTTATTTAAACTAGAATCTTAAAATTATATTTCTACATGTCTAGAATGAATATTTACTTTATTGTCAGAACTTTACCGTTTGCATTATGAGTTTATTTTTAATTTGTATTTACAAGGCCTTTTTTTACTATGATAACACACAGAACAATAGATATATTATATTAGACCGGTCGGTGGCCGAGTTGACATCGCGTTTGGGTCTCACCCAGGCGTAGTGTGTTCAATTCCTCGGCTGGCTAAGTCCTCCATTACAAAACAAGCAACATTTTCAGCTTACTGTGGTGGTAGTAGGAGATTTTCAAATATTGTCAGGTTATTCGTAACCCGGGAATGTTTGTCTTTCTTAATATATGAATAGTAATTCTTAAAAAAATACCCAAATTTCCATCCCATTTAGCACACGGGGTGGCTGTCCTCAAAATATTATTGAACCTTTACAAAATGCACAAAAAACGGTAATACGTGTTATCAACAAGGGGGCCGAAAGATATTCCTCCATTTGAATCTTTATCGAGTATAATGCCTTAAATACACGCCAATTCAATCTAAAATTTACGCAACACATTTAGTTTACAAATAAAATTTAAAAAAAAACGCTTACAACATCACCACCAGAAATGAAACTAACCGTCACTACAATAATAATACCTGGATGACTTTTATAGCGCCGTTTTTGTGCAAAAACACCTCAAGTGCACAATATACCTACACTTCATACTACATCAGCACAAAGTCACTTCATCTACATTTCTCCTAAAATCTTTAACCTTCTCCTCGATAACAAACTGGAACCCAACTCCATCCTTTATTATTAAAAATAACTCTATGTATCCTTAGATCTGCAATACATTTCAATTACAAAGCCCATACATTCTACTAACTAACTCTAAGCACCTGTATCTAAGCTCCCTTCATACATTTCTCACATTTCTTATCCAATTTCCTTTATTAAATAATCATAAACACACGTTTAAAACGAAATCTGAAATTTGTAATTTAATAAGAATTATTATATGCATGCCTAGCATGGCGGGTGATATAGCACTAGAAATGTATAATTAATGCTTTTCTGTGTTTAATTTATAGAACTCCATTTAATTTACTTTTTAAATTTAATTTCAAATCTTATTTAGTAATGTTATTATTAAGTTCTGCAAATATTTTAGATTTTTTTATTATTGTGACAGCTGTTTCAGCGTTCAAGGCCATTTTTAAACTAAAAAAATAGAATAAATGTATCCACTATAATTTTAGTGTGCATGAAATAAAAATTAAAATAAATTAAAATCAGAAACCCCGAAAACAACGTCCTATAACGGCGCAGACCCGTGAAAAATTACAGGGAAATTAACAAAACTGATTTTTTGACGTTTTTCTTTAATTTTTTTTTTCAAATTAACAAAAAGTTGCCACTGCCGAGAATCAACTGCTTGGAAGGCAACTATGCTGACCATAACTCCATTAAGTATTGTAAGAACGCTGGCATAAATTTATTATGAGTACTGACTAATGATAATAATAAAAATTGTGTATTTTATTTTAATTTTCTGGTGTTACGTACATCACGTCAGTAGCTGACCGAGCTTAGCGAAGTCCAGTTTTAACTCAACCGTTTTGCATTTGTTCTGTCTATAAATTTCTTTGTACGTACCTTTTTCGGTTTAAGGTGGTGACCGTATTTGATACTGCCATTTTATCTTACTAGCGGTGGATACTTCATAATCAATACGATGGAACCAACCCACCTGAAGACATATTGAAAAAAGCATTCTCATTTTAAGAGAGTGAAATTTATTTGTACAAATTATATAATATTGGTATGATTTCTTATTTGAAATTAGAATATGTTAAATAAAATAGTATTAATGGAATAATTAAGTAGGTATTTAAGTATCTACTTACATGTCTTACTTCGGAGAATATTTTGTTTTTCGAAATAAGAGGAAATTAGAAGTATACTATTTTGGACGAAATGTCTTCTGTTCACAGAACTACTATAAATAACTTAGGTATTTACTTGGTCGAATCTAAACCAGAGTAGGTGGCATTTTTCATTAGCTGTCAATGATTGTAACATGAGAAATTGATGGTTTTGTTTTCCTCGTCTACCGTTAGATAAAAGTTAAATGCTTCCATAAGCAGAGACGTGATGTATTGGATTCTGTTTTATAAGCTGGGAGAAGTTATCAGTTAATTCATCTGGGGGTGGCATTCATCAGAGGGGAGAACTTAATAAATTACTCCGCATTATTGGATATTCGCCCGGCTTGTAGATAGCTACAGCCAAGATGAACTTTATGGAAGAACTGCAAGATCGTAGGATGATAATATTTGTAACTGGTAATAATAATAATAATTAAAGATTTATATAGCGCCGTTTTTGTGAAAAATCACATCAAAGGCGCTGTACGATTTATTCGGAGTTCTTAGGCTTTATCTAATGTTATTATTTACAAACGGATTCAGAAAAACATACTTTTTATTTACAAACAGAAAAACACACGTACCTGGCAGGTCACTTCAGATAAACACACGTTTATTAAAAATGACTAGGCACGCATAGGACTCTAAAATAAAAACTATAGTAAAAACACTGGATATTGATTTTACATTTGCTATTTTGCACTCCATTACTATTGATATTACATTTATTAGAAGATTAGTTGCCAAAGTAGAGTTGATATTTCTTTTACAAGACTGAAAAATTAAAGACTCTTTAGGACTGGAAAATTTAGGAATCTTTAGGACTGGAGAGTTTAGGACTCTTTAGGACTGGAGAATTTAGTATTTTTTAGGTCTGGAGAAATTAGGACTCTTTAGGACTGGAGAGTTTAGGACTCTTTAGAACTGGAAAATTTAAGAATCTTTAGGACTGGAGAGTTTAGGACTCTTTAGGACTGGAGAATTTAGTATTTTTTAGGTCTGGAGAAATTAGGACTCTTTAGGACTGGAGAATTTAAGACTCTTTAGAACTAGAGAACTTTTATGAAATCACCTCAAAAAGCTTACAAATTCTTAGTTTTTTATACATTTAGTTATTGAAATGTGAAGGTGAAAAGTTTCTGACTTTCTCAAAATGTAAGTTTTAAGTTTGACTCTAAGTTCTGTTAATTCTGTGATCATTCTTAAATCATGTGGCAGTCCATTCCAGTGTGGGAGTCCTGATACTCCGAAAGCACGCTCACCGAATCCTGTATCTGGTGTGCGCTTTTCTTTCTACATTCCGATAGCTGATAACGCTGCTGACCATACTAAAATAAATTTGGTTCACTTGGCAAGGAAATAATGTATCTTAATATTACTCGACCTTATCATTTAGTCACTTGTAAACATTTTTCATCTTTTAAAAAGCGCGTCGCAAATTCCGTATCAAATATCATATTTCATTTTTTCGTATATCTTCATGATATTATTATATTTAAAACATTAATTAAAAAATCTGGTTATCCTCAGGAGTCTACATAGGTTAATTATTCATATATACGTGTACAATTTTTATAAAGATTTTTTTTTATATTTCCTTTATTTTTTCCCAATTTATATATTTGACATTACATGTTTTAATAATAGGAAAGGGAACCCACTAAGGCGCAGCCTGTGCGTGGATAATATAAGTTTATACATTAGATTTTTGTACCAAAAATAAAGTAAGCATAATAAAGAAAAACGGTAGGATTATAATTAAATTTTGTCTAAAAGATTGTGCAAGGTGCATATTAAAAATAAAGATTGTAAGATAATATATATATGAACACATTCTTTGGTAATACGGTACTATTTACAAAAAAAATAATCACAAAACAGGTAAGTTATTACGAAAGTAGACTCAGCAGGCCGCATTGTGTTTTAGCTGGGACACTAAGGGTCAAGTAATTATACCGAAAACTCTTATCCAAAAATATCACAAATATCGAAAAACGAGTTAAGGTAAGCTTTATGGATGTAAAAACATTTTTTTCTCACATTATTTTTAATGGGCTTTGTATTTGTAAAGGCAAATAAAAATACATATTCTAACTCATCTTCGCACTCGTACTACAAGCATTAAAAAACATCCATTTAGATTTCAACAATTTTTGTAAAAATCGAGTTTTCGCAAGCCAGGGAGCTTATTTCAACACTTTTTTTAAAATCTATTTTTCCCACAGCTTACAAAAGGGGCTTTAATATTTTTGAAATGACTGACGAGTGAACACTGCACTCACCGAATTTGTGAGGTGAGAAAAACTGCACGTAAGCATGTAGGACATAGCGATGAGTCGTACATGAACGAGTCGCACAATTGAGCTAGTTCTTTTTGATGAGCCGCAACTCTTTTTTTTTCAGGAGGTACTTTAGAACGATAGCACCGTTAAAATTATCCAAGTATTAATTGTTATTACATACTCATAGACGTGAACGACATTTGACAGTCCGACATCTGGACTTGGAGTTTACCTATGTCCACTAACTACCTAGCATCTTATTTTTCTCGTGGTACAAGGCACACGCTTACGCTGGGGAGCTGGGAGTCATATCGGGCGAGTAGTATCGGGCGAGCACAGTATGCATATTGCTCATACGCTCTGAGCTCACGGCTCCCGTTCAATTGAGTCGAGTCTTCGAGTCGTACGAAAATATTGAGCTGCTACCGTGACTCCGGCTCTTAAAAAAGATATTGATTTATTATTTACAAGCGATCGTATCCGGCTTCGTCCGTGATCAAATATCGATATACTAAGCTCATCGACCGAAGTGTTTGAAGCTTGCATTCATTTCTATGTTCCCGGTGGTTATCTTCGTCAACGCTAACCCAGCTTGTTTTATCTTTCAGCCTGGAGGATTAACTTGCTATTGGTCATGCCGATGATGAGGACAGTCTTGCCGTTGGACAGAATCAATTCTGGTATCTACATATTTAAGTCATTCTCTGTTACGGGTGGTTGAGTTGATACCCAATTTTTGGCTTTTATTTTTCTTTGAATCGTACGAAAATATTGTGCACTGGTATCACAAATTGGTACCGTGACTCCACTCTTAATAAAATGACGTCATGACCCATCACTAGTGGGATAGTTTTAGAACTGTAAAATGTGCAACTCCATGGAGGAAAGAGTCAAAGTTGTTTTTATTTAAGATTTGAATGACAATTCAAAAATATAATTTGCTTGTTTTAATTTGTTTATTGTGTAAATCATTGTAAGCTAAAATATATTCAATTATCTGACGATTTGCAAATGTTATGATGCCTTTGAGGGTTTGTGTTGTTTCAGTAAACAAATATATACTCGTATTAATAAATAAATAGTTAACTAAAATTGTTATTTTTTTAATGATATGATATGCATAAAAAACCCTGTCTTATAAACTAAAGTAAAGCATCTTTTTGAATAATCACAAAGTTCTAAATAATTTGTTTATGACCTAGATAGTGTCTCGGATACCGATTTTACATTGTCGAGTGGTTAGAGACGTTGTCCCGGTAAGACAGATATCCTGGGTTCGATTCCCAGTTAAGACCGTGACCTTTTTTTTATTTTTCTGTCTTGTTCTGATACATGTTTCGTTTAGATTTATTAGTATTATCTTCTTATTATATGATGTATTACGTTGATGGGTATGGGTTATTCCAACAAAGATTGAAACATTATTGTCCTCATGTTCGCTCTGCTTTTTTCCCACTTGTAACTGTTATAAAGTCTAACGTGCATAGCTACAATTAATACACACGGTCATACATAACTTCTCCCCCGCATAAAGTCCCTATCAGATTAAAACATGATTGTCCTCATGTTCGCTCTGCTTTCTTTCCTACTTCTTACTGTTATAACGTCTAACGTGCATAGGTACAACCAATACATACGGTCATACATAACTTCTCCCCTGCAAGGTAAAGTCCCTATCAGTTTAAAAGCTTTTAAAAACTCAAACGGAAGAATCGGTAGGGAGAGGGAGGGGTAGAGGGTGGTATCGGAAATGGGTTGGAGGTTTCATTATATGCCTGAAACGAAACCGATGCACTCAAAACCTGCTCAAAGTCTTGAAACAAGAAGACTTTCTTCAAAGACTTATAACGCTTTTAGTTTCTAGTTGCATCCAAATGGATTCTGGTTAAATCAGAACTTTAATTATTATTGTTCTATATGGCAGAATACTTAATTTCATTTTCATTTTCTGTTTCCTGTATTTTGTTTGAACTTTTTTTCTCGTTGTTAAAATATTGTAATATTAATAAAAAAATGTACTATAAAAGCCCTCTGGGCGTTTAAAGAAAGTAAAATTAAAATAAGGTGTTAATTTTCATTGGTACCTACTATACTTCTATTTTTCTAGTATGAAGAATAATAAACGACGAAAATATCCTTCATTCAATTAGTTGGCTAGCTTCATTCTGCAGACAGAAAATTAGTATTGCTGATTTATGTATTTATAATTTCTCTAAGAATACTCCAGGTAAATTATAAGATGTAAAGCTAGAAAATTAATGAGAAAATCCTCTTTTTATGAATTCTAGGTGAAATTAGTCATGAAAATTTCTTACGAAACATCTAGTTACAAAATAAGTAATTTAAATATATTCTTTTCAAAACACATTGTTTTTACTCCAAACTGCACTTGATACATATGTGCGTAAGGCCATCGATATATCGGAACATGTGTTCACGTACCTGCATTCGCCAATAATATATAATGACGAAATGCTCGAATAATTTGAAAAAGTTCTTAATAAAAATTAGTAATACTTACTCATTTTTCTTCGTGCAGAACGGCGCTCATTTTCTGATGAGTAATAAATGAACAAGAAACTTATTTAAAATACATTTTTATAAGCAAACAATTATGTTTCAAGTTTTATTAAAACGTCAAACAGCATGTAAAAATTTCCTGCGCCATGGGACGAATACTGTTTCTACAGTTCCAGAAATTAATTACGTACTTGTTGCAAATTACATAAAGCTTTCCTGGAAAGAGTATTGTTTTGGGTAGACAAGGAGAAAACTAACTGATATAAAATATTGCTTATTTATTAAAAATCTCTTCAAATTATTCGTAATCCGGTTAAAAACGGTATTGCAGGCCCTTAACGAATGAATTGATAAGTTACTGTTTTAGTAAAAGGGGAATTTATTATCACGATGTCGGAACACGTGTTCAATAAAATCATTTTTCGCAATTCGTTATTTTATATTTTCAAGGCATGTTGCAGGTGGATGAACACGTGTTTCGATGTATTAGGAATGTACTAAGAGTTTATCATGAACGGCCTGCAATACCGTTTCTTTATAACCGGATTACAAAAAAATGCACTTGCGGTTCATCCTCTTTCTGCAGTCAATGTTTCGGATAGCCTTTTAATGATTCAGCTTCATTAGGTAGGATAGTGAAGTAAAAACAGCAAGTTGGTCAGTGCTGATAATGATGAGGTATTTAACAAATTAGAAACAATTAATTTGAATTGGAAATTATATCATGAGGTCAATATATAAGGGTATATTTGATATGGCTACAGGCCATTTTCCATAATTCTACGTAAATTTAATACTTGATTGATGTGTATTACAGATTTAGTAATCCTCGTAATGTTTACGTAAACTAAAAATAAAGATTAAAATAAAATAACTTTGTTTAAATACCACTTTATTGTATATATTTATAACCAACCGGTTTCAGTTCAGCCCGAACCTTCATCAGGGTTAATAAAAACATATTAAATTAATTACAGAGGTGTATGGGTACTTATAGTTAAGCTGGAAGAGGGAGAGAGAACACATCATAATTTAAGCCATTCTGGCATCTATAAACTTAAATGTAACGACTGCGAAGCATTTTACATTGGTAAAACTGCAAGAAATGTTCAAACGCGGGTAGTTGAGCACTTGAGATGCTTAAACAACATAGGTTTTTCGGAATTTGCAACACATTTAATAGATAAAGATCACTCATTTGATAAGCCTTCAGGTGTAGAAGTATTACATAGAAACGGGATAGGTCTACGCCTCAACAATTTAGAAGCACTCGAGATAAAAAAATCCCTTAAAGTCAATAAAATCAATTTACTAAATAAACAATTAGATTTAACAAACAGCCCCATTTTAAATATATTTCCATTTCCTGCACCTATGTTTACCCCCTCTCTCCTACCTAAGTCTTCCACCCCCACCAAAGTTGATGTTATCTCTCCCTCTTCCAGCTTAACTATAAGTACCCATACACCTCTGTAATTAATTTAATATGTTTTTATTAACCCTGATGAAGGTTCGGGCTGAACTGAAACCGGTTGGTTATAAATATATACAATAAAGTGGTATTTAAACAAAGTTATTTTATTTTAATTATTATAATTATGTATACCCACAAAGTGTTTGCTACAAGTGAAAAATTAAAAATAAAGACTTGAAATTTATTATAATAATATATTTTACAGTTCTTGCCTAAAATTACTATTGAAACCCTCAACGCCAAGATGAAAATGTCAGACTTGGAGATAACATTTAACAACCCCATACCTCTTGTGATGCTACGTTGGGCCGTCCATTTCTGCCATCTGGGATATAGAGCAGGTCGTGGTGTCGTCTCTGACGGTAGTCGTGTGACACGAACAAATTATAGCATTCCAGTAGTTGTCAATAAAATAGTGTATTATTTTTAATGCTGTTACTGAAAGGGCCCTATTCTTCGTAGATTAGAGACTTTCTTAGCTTAGTTTCATGTGGATTTGGTCGCTCCTGTGTAGGGCTAATAATACCCAAAAAGTGAATATTATTATATAAAAAAATGTGAACCTATGTTAGTATTTTCCTTCTTTCTCCGGGTTCAAGTCGTTGAGTTAACCACCCTGCCAGTTCAGAGGTCAAAAGTCGCCTTGGAAAATAATGGCTTCATAAAGAAGGCTAAGGCTCTACAGGACTTTTATAGCCGTTTGAAGTAAGTAGGTTTTGAAAGTAAAAATCCTTGACACGATCGCGCCTAATATTAGAGATTTTTAAAATATGTAGAGACTTCGTGCGAACTTGAACGTTAGTTTTAGGTAGAATTTTGGTGCTTCTTAAATTCGAGCAAATTCATTCTCGCACGTGTTTCACACGTTTTACTCGATGAAGTTAAAATTCTTTTATTTCCGTGTATTCAGATGTATGCAAAAATATAATTTATACAGTAATATAACAAATACACGAATATAATGTGTAAAGTAATATAATGTATATATTTCTACAAATAATTCAACACTCCTCACACACCAACACTAAATCAGTCTTAAATTCTGACATACACAAGCACAAAACGCGATCACAAAATCAAATACACTTATCGTCATCTACTTACACGACTAAATTTGGAATTAACTCCTTACAATACATTGCACATAAGCAATATAACGCATTACCTAGTAATCTAAAACTTCCGGCAACGAACAAAAAAACATTGGCAAAAGCTCTTAAAAGCTATTTCCTCAGCAGTTTTATTAATGACTGACACATTCTTTATTTGGAACTCCAAAATAACTTCTGCGTTTATTTATTGTAATGTATTTATATTGTCTTTGAAATGAGTTTTGTAAACTCACTGGGAATAATACATTACAACTTATTATTTTGTAATGTATTATTTTATAATGTATTAATAAATAAATAAAACAGTTATATATATGTACACTAATATAATGTATACAGTAATATAATGTATATAGTAATATACAGTAGTACAGAGTATTCTAATCTAAGTAACTATTTGTTCGTCAGGTTCCACTTTTGCTTACCTAATATTCTTCCATATTATGTTGAATCTTTTATTCCTTGATTAAATTTATAAGGATTATTAAGATTTTTATGTTCACACAGGAATGCCATAATATTTTTTCATTCTCGTCCAAACTAACTAACTAACCACCCCGCCGTTTCCCTGCAGGGGTAGGAAGAGAGGACGGACCGCCAAACAGCTCGGTCTCGGCACACACTTCTTGCCTCATTCACATTCATACATCATACATACTGTTCTATTATTCTGACTCTTGACATGGCCCGACTCAAGTAACTGATTTACTTGATCCTGCCATGTCTTCCTCGGGTGTCCTCGACTTCTGCTACCATTCGCATTTGCGTCATATATTCTCCTCGAACTCCTTTCTTCCTTCATTCGCTCTACATGCCCAAACCATCTAAGTGTCCCTTTCTTAATCTTACTCACTACGCTTCTCCTTGCAATTTATTGTGTTAACTTTTTATATTAACCTATTCCAGGCCTCCTTGGTGGAGAGTTATGGCTCTCGATTAGCAATCCGCAAGTCGTGGGTTCAAATCCCAGCGTCCGCAAATAATTTTTATTACATTTATTTGTGTTTTAAAAGTACCATACAGTATTAGGTAGACATATTTGCGGCACGTACCAGAGTGGAAGATGCTCTCAGTATCGCCCTGGTCTAAGATCACCATTCAGAATTGAAACGTTGCTTGAGATGGCTTTAGCCATGTTTATTGATCAGATCTAAATTTCCAAGTTCTTTTCCACCATCCTCTTCCCTATTTCCTTCCCTTGCTCACTACCTTCAGCCTCATAACATATCCTAATTGGGAATGTCATAGTCTCACTGGCTCCAGACGGTTGGGAGCAGTTGGGACTCTTGTGTGGTATTTCACGTAAAACAAAAAACAATAACAGGCTTAGTCGAGATCGATAGTTGTGTGAAAAATAATAATTTATATTCTGCGAGAAGCAGTAGAAGTAGTATCTGATCATTTCATAACTTCCATATGTATTGTGTAACTGACTTCTTCTTTATCAATGCATTATTGTCATACGCATTCTATTCACATCTTTGTTTATAATAAAGATTTATATAAATTTTTAATTCATTTTTATGCTGGGAATTGTGTTATGAATTTCTATGATTTGGCAACTTTGGCAACAAAAGAAAAAAATCATTGCACTTTTAAAAGTAGTTTTTATAAAATAAATATAAACAACATTAAAATTGATCTGTAGGCTTTACCCGCCATAACACTAGGAAATCCCTAGCACGGCGGGCAAAAATAATACGAAAATATGCATTTACTGAACAAACTTTTAAATAAAACACAAAATTCACAAAGTTTTATTTACACTGAACAATCACGTGATGATTTTAATATCTTTAGCCTGATGCCTCTTTGGTAGCCTGAAGGACTTGCTTACTCTGCGTTTATAAGGGAAGAAGGACGATTCTAGTTTCAGTAAGCACATTGTTTTATGAAAAAAATACTTTTTACGCAGTTAATAATGTCATTTGCCATGGTAAACTGTTGCACTAATCGATACGATACGATACTATTGTACCACCCCAGCCAGGAGTACTTCGAGATATACATGGGAACCCAATAAGTCAATATTGGAATTCAGGGCGGACAGAAATAAAGAAATTGATTCATCGTCGTTTTTTCTTCTTTATGTTTTCCTTCTTCTTGCCCCTTCTTACATATCCTCTCCTCTTTTTGGCTCTACCTGGTTCATCGACTACCATAATACGGACATGTGTCTAGTGTGGTAGTCGTAAAGCATGTCAAAACATGTATTCAAATATATTTAAGGAATAAAAAAAAAAAAATTTAAAAAAAATCTTGCTCTTCTTAGCTCTTATTGTCTCTTATTGTCTCTTCTTCTTTCTTCTAGTTTCTCTTGGTTATTCTTTTGCGTCTTCTTGCACCTTCTCGCCGCTTCTTTGCTTATCTTGTCTCTTCTTGCATATTCCTACTTTTTACCACCCTTCTTGTCTCTCCTAGTCTCTTTTTGTCAGTCCTAGTTCTTCTTGGCTCTCCTTGACTCTTCTGGAGCTAAAACTAAAACAGTTTTTTTCACTAATTTTCAATGAAATTGTAACAAGGGGGCTCCCGATATAATTATATATAATAATCACCCATAGCAGACAGATCACCATCATGTCGAAACTAAACGCAACAACTCTCTCATGTAAACATATATGTTTCACGAAAAAATATGAAAAAGATAAAAAAATGCGCATTGTATTATTTCTATTTATAATAGTTGTTTCGATAACTCGGTGAATTAGAGCAGTCTCTGTAATATGCATAGCTCGCAAATATCGGTCACGACAGTGAACTTTTCCTTGTGTAATTTGACGATTAGAACAGAATTCAGCCTTGTAAAGTTCCATCTTCCCCGGGTCACGTAACAATAGTTCCTGTGTGCTCCTTAATTGATTCCCACTCTGATATATCCCATATATTCATCACACTGAGAACCCAAACAAAGGACTTAAACTTCCATTTAGCTTCCATGTTCTCGTGTATTACTAACGTGGAAACTAATCACTAATTAGGGTATAAATTATCCAACGAACCGTTCCTATGGTAATTATATATTAGTTACAAGATTCCAGGACGAACTGGAACTAATCGTGTGAAATATTTACAAGATCCATTTATAGCTCACACTAGAGCAGAACCATAAACAATCCATGGGTTTTATATTTTTTATTTGGTTTCACACCCAGTCGGGCTTTTACATGGATTTTAACAACAGAACCTTGTGAGCTATCGAATATTATGAACAATTATTTTAAAGCGTGATATAACGATGAACTGAACATGAAAAAAATTTAGGAAAACATGTAACAGTAAAATAAATTAATATAGAAACTAGAACAAGAGTTCATATAAAACAAATCACTAAAAATACACTACAAGCGCTACTATTTTTATCGTTTTTATAATTTGTAGGATTCAACAACGTGCTGGTATAGAGTACGCTTCTCTATGAATGGAGTACATAAACATGTCGATAGTACTCTCAAACTTTTTTGCCTGGTCATGCATCCTTGGTGATTGGTTAGATTATGTTAGGTTCGGTAAGGGTAGGTTAGGTTAGGTTGAGTAGAGTGTGGTTCGTCCTATACCATTCATCTTATTTCGCTGAAAATTTCAAGATAAACAGAATGAAGATTGAGCTCCAGGAGTGTTTAGAAAGTAGTTCTAATGGTATAAGTAGTCGGGGACGTTCGAAAAAGACGTATATACTGAGTCGAATTAAAATCGACGTGAATGTTGTTTTTTAACAGTACCAATGGATTTCATGATATAACATGGAGTGAATTGTAGAAAAAGTCGAAGATACCTGAGAATGACACGAATCAAATAATTATCAGTGGTAAAATGGAAGGAAGTGGTGAACAAAAAAAAAAGTAAGGTGAATTTATGACTTGGAATAGAATTATTGAAGAGGTCGACGACGACTGAGGAAGACATGGCACGATCAAGTGAAACAAATTCTTATTACAATACAATAATATTATTTCTACCTTTAAAAATGCACCCAGATGTCAGGTATTCTAGAATTCACGACTTTAAAACTTTACCCCACACCATTAATGTCTCCGAACAACGCCGGGTACACGCCAAGTAGCGAAAAAATTTAAAAAATAGGTACTTTTTAAAGTTCTTTTCTGGTCTACGACTTCTACGAGTATATCTTTTTAATCTCACAGTTATATTTTTGTAAAGCGTTGAAAAAAATTGTTATGATATTTTTATTCATATTTTTTAAAGTTATTTTCTGGCCTTGTAGATATCTAGATATCTCACAAAAATAGCTTTTTATAATTATCAGTAGAATTATTATTTTTAAAAGCGCTGATAAAATTTCTTTTATCAATTAAAGTGCTTTCCGCTTAAATAAACAGAAAATTTCAGAGATTTGGAAAATACTTCAAGATTAAATAGTAACGAATGACAAGGATAAAACTGGTAGGCTTCGAAAGATTTAAATATATTTGAATCTACTGAACAATTTTTTTACGTATTTGTGGGAACCCTGAAAGCCTATCATAATAAATCGACTTCGCGCAAAATAAAAATCGGGTGCCACGTTCCTTTCTTCAAGATAAGTGCGGAAGACGCAAACATGTGTGCGGACAATTTGTAATAGATGCGCGACTGCACACGTGCACATTTTATGCTACGTATACATATGCAAGCCAAACTGACGACACGAACCTCAACTTATGGGAAAGGGACGAAGCAACCGCGAATGAACTTCGTTCCTTTCCCGTAATTAGTGGCTTGGCTCGCGTTTCGGTATGCAAATGTATACGTACCATTAGAGGAAATATTGATGCAGACCTGATCAAAGTCACGGTTTATTAAAATATTACATAATAGGTAAATACCCACTCTACCGCTTCTCTGAATCCATCACATCATCAGTTCCAATATAGAAAATTTCACTCAAATTAAAAGTTAATTTAAATTCATTGAACAAAGTTTCACGGGCCTAAACAACCACTCACAAATAACCGAAATCAGTATGTTTGATAATTTTTGCCACAAAAAATACCATTGTGTGATAACGACGGTCAGTGGCTGAGTTGGCATCGCGTCTGGATTCCACCCATCCTCAGTGTGTTCAATTCCTCTGGCTAAGTTTCCCGCTTATTGTAATGGTAGTTGTAGAAGATTTTCCAATACTGTCCAGTTATTTGTAACTTCGGAATGTTTGTCTTTCTTTGATAACATTATTTTTGAAAAATTCGCTGTCCTCGTATTGTGATAAAAGTGTTCGAAGTTTCAGTCCCCTTTCACATCCTCAGATCAGAAAAATCGAATCACTACTTGTCGTTCCTCTTTGTGGAAAGCCGTTAGGGGAGCGAACGTGGTTACACTGTAATAACTGAAAGACAAATGACGCGATCGGGATCAAATTTCGCACACGTTACCGCAATAGTACTAACTCTAAGCATGCATTACATTACACGTAGAATGCAGTACAGTAAAATCGAACGTATGTTATGGCGAAGTGAAGATAGTTTTTGACTTGCCCTAATAATATTATTTATTTATTTATTAGATACTAAAAAATGCAACTACAGAATTATGAATCTTTGACTGTCCATCTGGGAAGGATTCCCGTTTCAGGAATATCAATTTGACAGGTTTTATTCAAGTAGTGAAGTAGGTAATGTAACACAAATATATAACAATAAATTCACATCATTGGAGAAATTACTTTTTACATTACATTAAGTTCATAACATTGTGGAAATTACTTTCATGTTTACAATATAAGAGATAAGTTAGGTAAGCATCTTATTTTTTATATGTGTGAGATTTATTATTTTAACTAAGACGTGTTTATAGTACTTATTATTCGAGTTTTTGTGTTGGGAATTTTAGGGCCTAGAGGCCAAAAATATAAAATAATTATAAGAACGTACTTAACATTTGTTGTTTATCTGTTAGTTCGAATATGTTCACTACTCTCACTAAGTCCAAAAGCCAATTGTTAACCGATTTACGCAAAATGCGTGCACTTTTTGATTTCCATGTATCGGGTATGATGTTAAAAATGTTTGGTCCTATGTAAGAGTATTGTATTTGCCCATGGGATTTCTTGGAGTCGTAAAGTTGGTCGATGGAAGGGTAGTCGTGACGATGTTTTTTTTGCATATATGTAATATAATTTTTCTTATTTATGGTTCATGTCTAGACTATTCAATAATCCCACCCAATCAGAAGTCGACCATGATGGAATCCCGGTATCTTTTTAGAATACAGAAATTCTGTTAGAATTCAGGATTCAGAATATCCCGGTGGGCCACTTGGTCCTGATCCCATCCCAGCTTATGAAACGAATCAGATTTTGATTAAACGATGTTTTAAGCGTACGAAATGATTATAACGTATTCAAGCGAATTCAGGTTCAGTACATTAGGAATATGCTTGAAACTTGACAAGGTCGCGTTTCTACGTAAATGTATTATTAATGAAACTTTATCCAATTAAACAGAATAACGTATTCCGTAAAAGCTCTGCTCTGCTCTGTTTCTGACTGACATCACGATATAATTACCCAAGTTATTAATATTTTAGATTAAAAACATCAACTATATAAACAATCGGCCTCAAGCGTTATCCCAAACTTAAAACTCATTTAAATATTTTGGTAACAGATATTTTTTTCTCGGAAAGTTATCTTTAATGTCAAATTTCTAAGAAATCTCGCATGTTTCCTTACTTTTATCTGAATAATCCGCGTCTCAACTTATTTTTCAAAGCTTTTTTTAATGTATTTAAAAAAATATATACATCTTGGCGGGGTGCTTAAGTCTACAAGTACTTGGCAAGTGCTCACTAATACATTTTTTTAATTAGCTGATTTTTTAATAAATATGAGTCAACCATAGACATAAAAATTAATAGATTTGTGTTTATAGTAAAAAAAATTATTTATTTAAAACACGTTTAATAGATTATGCAAAAACATCGTTTGGTTAACATGTACTTCAAAAATTAAATTCGACGAAATATGTCAGAAAACTTTTATTTCATCACATTTCCGTATCTTTTTCCTTTTCTGCTTTAAATTTAAATTGAATAAAATAAGATTGAATAACAAAATAACAGCGTAATTGACTAACAGCAATTTAAATGGAATAACATCTCTCATTGGTGTTATTGATACCTTCTCATTCCATATTTAAATTTAAGCATAGAAAATATTTCAAAAACATATTTTTTTACTATTAAGTATTGCACTTTATTATAACTGCTTATTGTTATGTATTTTCATTGTTTTTTTTAAATTTGTTCCTAAATTTTGAATTACGTTATGACGTTGAAATTGTCAACACTAACATAATCCTAAAATATTAATTTATAAGGACTTTTTATACCGCAAATAAATCAAATTAAATGATTCTATTCAATAATAAGTCAGTGACACATGTGGAAGTTATGGAATGATCATGCTTCTCGCAGAATATAAAGCATAATTTTGGACACAGCCATCAACCTCACTAGGACTAAGCCTGTTTTTGTTTTTCCTTTTACGTGGGATACCGCGTAAGAGTCCCAACTGATCTCAACCGTCCGGAGCCAGTGAGGTAAATCCAATTTGGGTATGTTGTGAGGCTGAAGGTAAAGGGGAAGGGAAGGAGATGAAGAGAGGAATGTGGGAAGTACTTGGCTATTTAGATCTGGTCACCAAACATGGCTAAAGCCATTTCAAGCAAAGTTTCAAATCTGAATGGTCTTACACCAGAGCGATACTGAGAGTATACTTCCAAATATGCTGTGTATATTATTTTAAATGATGAATTTGAAAAACAAAACAAATTGTTTAAATAAAATTTACTTGCGCACGCCTGGATTTGAACCCGCGAACTCCAGCTTTCTAGTCGAGAGCCTTACCCCTCGACCACGGAGGCTTGTATACATAATTACAGGGCTGTATTAGTAATTTGCTCTGATATTAATAATATGGTAAATGTTCGTGGCGTATCATCATGTCTTTAATACTGAGTGTGCCCATTAGTAATACAATATTGTGAAAGACATGAAAGGTCATGTCATGATAATATCATTTCACAGATATTAGTATAATATCATCATTGCGGGTATATTGATTGTAGCTACATTTCTAAAGTTTTACTAAATTATTTTATTCTTATTAAGCTTTCCAAGCACAATTAAAAATAGTGGCTGGTTTTTTTTTAAAAAACATACTCCCAACAGATTGATATCTTTATAAAAAATATTGATATACGTATTCGATATTTTGAGGAAACAGTTATTTGTATGGTTTAATCAAACGTTAATAACAAATTAATATTTCATTTAAAATTTATTAAAAAAACGATTGTATATAAAATATACGCTTAAAAATATTGTAAGCTCTGTTTATGATGTAATTTTTTTTGATAATACTTACTGATGGTTTTTGGTGCGATTTTTGTTTAAAAAAGAAATGTTTAAATATTTCCAAAAAAATATGTAATAATAATTTTATGTAATTTATTTATTTCTTTATTATACTCCCATAAGAGCTTTTACACAAATTTGATAGTATGAACATAACAATTCAGTGAAACAGTAATCAATATTAAAATTTGCATTTAAAACTGTATTCAATCTAGGTATAAGCGAGTATCTAAATGATATTTTTATTACAATTAAAAATAGTTTTGGATCGACTGTTATATAAGATTATAGATAAGTTATTTAACTTCAAGACCTAGGATTTTGTACGTTTATGTAGATAACGTTGTTTGACTTTGTAATGATCTGCCCTTTTTACTTCAAACTTTTCCTTCAGTCCCGTAGGTAACTTTTCCATAAGGCTTTGGTTATATATATATCCGGGGTAGGAAGGTCCTCCCTGCCGTCTTTTCTTTATTACACACCCCTTCAAGTGTGTACATCCTAGTTTGTCTACGTGACGTACGACCTTGAACGTACTCATTTCACGTGACGGTTCAGTATAAAAAGGCTTCACCGAACGTTGTGTTGGGTTTTTGTTTCTCGGTTTAGAAACCTAGTTATTTATGTATGTGTGGTATCCCTTGGTTCTTTTGAGATAGAGTGAGTTGAATCCATTACCGCTGTGTTTTAAAACCATTTTATAAACCTTATCTTCTAAGTCGCCTGCTCCCCCCCCACTAGCTACTCGATTCTACCTATCGTAGGGTAATGTGAATATAATAAAGTGTTAGATTTTATATATGTGATATACATACGATAAGTTTATGGTGTTAGTTGTCGGCGCCATCCATGTATATATTTTGGGAGGGGAAGGAGAGGAAAGGAAATGAATTTTTTTCAAGCTAAGATTGACTCCTCCTCTTACCAAACAAAACTGATGGATGATAATTTGAGCAAGGCGATCGATATCTGCGTGTCTGGATATCACAACCGGCCGGGTCTCCCCTTGTTCCAAATCGGCAACCTTCACGCCAGAATAAAGAAAACCAGGTCTCATCACCAATTTCAGAATTGCCCCAATCTCAAACACCTCCAGGAAAATCTACTTTACTGAGTGTAGAAGGGGAAAACCATGACATCCCTTGTCACGAATCTAGTCGCGAAAATGTGACACGCAAGGTCCTAAGTTACGTGCCACCTCCAGAAAACGTTGTAACTCCCACGCCGTCGGGGATTTACATCCCTTTCTAGGTCAATACATAGATAACACACGACAATCTTGTCGACATTTTGCCTGCTTATTAACGATAGGTTGTGTGCCTACCCATTCAGCCAATTATCATGTGAGATATATGTAAGGTCTACTCGAAATGCCAAATTTGGGATGAGGACTGTCTGTATTTTAATATTTGGTTCCAGTATTTATTTTATGAGGTTACTAGCATCCTCGTGTATTAGGTATGGGTAACTTCTACTGAATACCTATCCTCTCAGGTAAGGTATAAACGGATAATTGGTTTGATTTTTTGCATTTAATTTAAAGAGGCTGCCTACCTCTCGAAAGATACCTGTTGAGAAAAGTTGTTCGGTTGGTAGTTTTATTTCGGAGATTACCATCTCCCTCTTTCGACTTTAGATTTGTTTTTGTGCATCCCAATTCGTAACTTAGAAAGTCAAATAATAGATGAAAAGTATTAAATTAGAAAGTCAAATAACAGAAGAAAAGTTTTCATTTTGTTCCGTCTGGTTGCATCCGATCGCTTTCAATTTGGGACGGCATACGCTAGCAAAACTTCCCCTTTGACTGACTGTACTCCGCGCCTCTCGGCCTATATATGAAAAGGTCGTTGACTCGTCTCTCGCTCACAGCTGATTGACAATGCGTCTAGCGTATCCCTTCTTATGGGAAGATTATTTGGGTTGCAGGCGTTGCAAACTCGGTTCCTGTACCTCGGTTGTATCCTATTATTAAAAGGGTCCTCTGAAATTTAATAAATAATATAAAAAACTCACCCTGTTAGTCACCTCCAAATCCTCGTGTGAAACTTACCTGGTTACACTATATTGCTAAATCACTTTAATTTTCGACCTCCTCCCTACGCTTATAAAAGGGTAATTAAATATTCCTGTAAATAAAATTGTACCTCCCTAATCTGTTAGGATTCGAACCCACAGTTAATAATCTATTTGATTCTCTGGTTTTCGGTCTCCGTGGATAGAATGCCATCTCGCCAAATCAATAACTTAGCCCGATTAAACACTTCCTGCCTTTAAGTACATTCACTCTATTTTAAAACGCAATCAATATTTTTATTATTTTCATGTTTTTAAGACAAGCAATCTAGTTCGAACTGTATACGAAATCACGTTTAAATCAACACAACTTTATAACACAATCGCGATTGCACAACACCTGGCGCCCCTGAGGTGGGTTTTTACAAAACGGCGCTCTACATATTATCCAATTATTATTATTGTCATTATTATTAATTGTTTTCCCACTGAGTCGAACCACTTTCACTTCACACAAACACCGGATCAATAATCTTTCACTTTAATTCAATATTCCGCAATATTCTCTAATACCATTTGAATTCAATAATTAACTGCAATTTCAAACAACACTTCTGATTTGTATCCCTTTCTCGGGGCTGTCAATCCACCCAAGTTCAAAACTCGACTGTCCTCCGGTCTCTCCTTTCCCGTGGGAATCTGTTTACTCCAGGCCTGTCTGTCAATAAATCTTCCGTCGTTGTTTAAACAAAAAAATTTTTGAGCACGTTCGTTTATTATTTATCGTTTATTTTTGTAGATATTCAAAACATCACAACTTTAAGCTCTGGAAATAAAGGTACTACTCAGTATGTAATATACATTTTTTAAATAATTATCTAACCATTGCCCTCTTAAGAAAATACAACATTTTTGAAATTGCATATTCCGTACAACGTTTTAGCATTACAGTGATTTTAGTCAAAAGGCAACTGAGTTTTCAGGTTTCAAAGAAGCCTTGCGGATGTTCCCTAAGCCATTGAATGAGCAATACGTAAATATAATTTCCGGAAGAAAACTTTAGCATACTATATTTATAATACACGGCCAGTGGAGGGCTCTTTGTATTATTGTTAAAAGCTCCCATAGTGGGATAGGTAAATAAACGTACTCGTATTTCTAATAATAAACCTTACGGGAATACGGCAAAGCTTACGGCAGGACCGCAGCAAGGGGTTAGTAGGTACTGCCGCTCTTGTTTTAAATATGTAAATATGATTTTACATAGATTTCATAAAAAATATATGTTTTAGGCACTTTTAACCCCTCTAGCGTTTTAGGGTCATATATGTAGCGATGCTACGAGAGTTTCTAGAACTCTCGCCCATACAGAATGCATTGTAGCGAGAACGCTCTAGTCGCAATGCTAGTGTTCGGCGTTCCTACCTACAGTTCTAAAAGTTCTCGATGCATCCGGGCGGTTATATAATGAGGTGTGCCCAGAAGTACTTAGCCAGTCATTAATTCGCAGTTTTACGAGTGACCAACTAGCGAGCTCTACGACTGCCGACAATCGGTTTACTTTAAAAATATTTTCTTAGTTTTTACTATATGAACGAGAAAAATGTGAAGTTATATTTTTCTAACAAATTCCCAAAACAAAACGAATGTGTTTTCGAATTATCTAGTTTTCTCAATTTTTCTATGATTGGAGTAAAGAATTAAGTAAAAATGTGGTTGGCGTTTTTTACAATTTTTTTTATACTAAAATTTTACTATTTAGAATTAATAATAAATATTAAATCAAAATGCATACACCGAAAAGACAATTTTTGTATAGTTTCTAAAAGAGTATTTATTTTTACAGAATATTAAAAAATAAGGGAGTGAATAGCGCACTTGAAATAGATTCTGGCTCTAGTGGTCATACGGTTTAAATTGTCTCGTTTTGCAAAAAACTCATTTAATCAAAAATTATTCTTCACTTAGTTTTGAGAAATTAATTCCCAAATTGTGAATTGGTTCCCGATGAAAATTGAAATTTTGAAGCATAACAGCTGTGACAAAAAAACGACACTTTTTGGGCTAGTGAAAAGATAATATTTACAAATGTATTTTGACGATGCCGTGTATTGGTATTTTATTTTTAAAAAAGTGGTTGATTTTATTGGGTTATAATTTCTAGAATAAATGAATATTAATAAAAAAACCACAACCGAATTCCTCCTGTTCTAGCGCCCGTTTGTGTCGCACGCACAGCGCTAAAGCACGCGCCGCCCCTGGCTCAATCTATAGAACGTAAAGGTAAACGAGCTCAGTTTAAGCGGAGAGCGAACTCGTTTACGTCGAGAGTAATGGCGGGTCAACCGTTTTAATGGGATGAAAAATGGATGCGAATAAGTTTTATCGAGTTGAGCGAACATGGATTAATAATCCAGCTTTTATTGTGACGTCAATTGAGGTGAGGGGATAATCCTTGTTTTACTGTGGCATTACTTTTAAACTGTTTATTTGATACCACGCAATAATAGCTTCTACAATTGTATGCAATAGTAGAAGTGAGATGGGAAAGAGAAAGGTTTGAAATAACCTGACTGTTCAACAGAAGTGTGCAGTCAATATCGCATTCTTCAACGAAAGAAAAATGGATTGTTCATTTCCGTTCATTTAAATTTATTTATTTATTGTGAGATTAATTGCACAGCTCTACATTTTTATTACCTCCCCACAAAATTATAGTGATTTATTTTTTAGATATTATGCCGTGTTACGCTACCTCTTTCTTTAGCTAATGTTTTGGACAGCATTACAGTGTCTATCATCAGGCAGGTTTTAATCAGAATGGGGACTATTTAATTTACCTTTTGATTGAAAATTCAGTTTGATTGGGTATTTTTGCGTAATCGGAAATCTAAAATTATGTTTTTTATGAAAGAAGCCGAGCCCGGCGTTCATCTTAAAAATAACATTAAAATTGCCTTAATTTTTTTTAAAGTAATTATTAAATGGATTTCTGCGAATTAAACAAAAAAGCAATAAATAGATGTTAATTTTTTAAATTTACTCAGATATTGTTTTCTTAGAACACCGAGAATAGTCACCCACCAAAATTTCGCGGTATGTGCGTAAAATAATATTGACTGAACTGTGTATCAATTCAGTACAGTGTTTACTGTTTGTATTGATTATTATTGTACATCAATGGCTGTTTGAATTCGATATGACATAATATCTATGTACTGGGGGAACAATCACATAAGTCAAAAAATGCATGAACATTTTATTCCAAATTAAAACGCAAGTTTTCCCTTACAACGTAAGTAAAAGTCCACATTGACAATGTTTATAATCACATACTATATTTTACAACTGATAAAGAGGGAAATAAACACTCAAATTAAGACTGTCTGATCAACAACCAGATCTCGTGGACGAAGATAATATTTATTAGTGTTTTTAGTTTATAATCCTAATTGAGCCTGCGTTGTTTAATTATTTTTTAATCTGCCCGTACGAAAATATATAGTTAATGTGTCAATTTTCTAATACATTTTCAGAGCTAACTGATTGGACTTATGTAAATATACATTTATCGGTTCCATGATAACTCAACACAGTGACAATTCAACACACTTTTAAAAAGTGATATAAAGTCTTTAGAATCTATGAAAAAAAAATTAAACCTAACCTAACCTAACCTACTTAACCCAGTTAATAAAGTGTTTGTTTCATCACTTTCCATGACATTATATAACTTTTTAAAGATGTGATGAATCGTCATTTTGATGATTTATCCGGTCACCACATTTATCATATCATTAAAAACCATTATATTTACCAAGCCATAAAAAACTACAATAATCTCCCTTCCGAATTGCGCTGTATTACGAATCAACAAGAACAAATAAATAAAATCAAACTTTTTTTCCAAAAAAACTTATATTAAAAAAATATTTATATTATATTTATATTGTACACATAACATCATATTATAACATTGTATCTAAGTAAGAATCGTGGCTCCCTTATCAGGCACAAGAGCTCCTCTTTTCTGATAAGGTATACATGACCAATTATGTACCTAAATATTATATTTTGCAAAATATGTATGTATTAATGTAACTATGATCTATATTAAAATAATAAAAAATAAAAAAAATTTAATTAATACCATTCCTCAAAATATTAATATTGAAACGTATGAATTTGCTTACTTCGCCTTAAATCCAATGAATCCACCTAGATTTCATTACGTCAAGCGATTGCTCAAAATGTTTTTGCGAAATTGGCATAATATAAATATAAAAGTGTGTAAAAAAAATATTATTACATAAAATAAACATAAATTTACATACTGTTTCTATTAAATATATCTTATTAAGATTAAGGCGATGCACTACGTCGTGTAATATTTTAAATTGAGCCGCTATCAATAACAACCCTTACGTAGATGGCGATAAGTTTTAAATTCCCGCTTAACACCATCCGCCTGTTTTGATTTATGCAGGAAAAAAACATGGCCAAAAATTGCCTTTTATTTTATTTTGTGGATGTTCAGGCATAAATATTTAATTTTTTTCAATCATTTTATAAATAACTTAATTTTCCACATTATACAATAAAATCATAACCGAAAATGGGTTCGTAAGTAGGAGATTTTGAACTTTAAAGCAGTTTTCATAGGCCTTATACATTATTTTTTTCTGGGCTTATAAAAAGACTTATCTAAAAAATACTCGATTCTTTCAAAGGCCAAGATGTATTCTACTCGCAGTATTTAATTAAAGCATCTGAAACATTTCTAGGCGACCAAATTTTCAAAAAAAGAAGAAACATAAAATACATATTTATAATCGGTAATGGATTGCATTTACATGCCCCTTGAATCCTTCAAGGCTTCTGTTAAAAATGTCAACAGAGTTAGACATATTATTTAATAGCGTGCCTTATGCCATACTATACCGAGCCAGTAAGTCTGTTCTGCTATGTGGGATACATAGCAGATCATGGTGCCGTCTCTGGCTGGCTGTGTTTGGTATGAATAACTTATAGCATTTCAGGAGCTATGGGCTATCTATTAGATTATTCATAATTTTATACGCCGTTTACTGATGGGGCCACCCACTCCTCCTCGACTGGAGACTAGTAACGCGTTTTACCGAGCAAATCTTCTTGATGCATGAATTGCGGGTACTCTCTTATTATTATCTTCTAATTTGTCAATGTAATTTTACTGGTATGGGGCCCATACAGTAGAAACGTATTAACTTTCAGACCTTATTATGCAATTATTTATTTATTTGTAAGAAACAAACAGCTTTTACATAATATTCAATGATAGATATAAATATACAAGTTAACTGAAGTCAAGCCACAGAAGTTTCTTATGCTAAAGTTCATTGGAAATGAAGTTTTAATATATTAAAATTAATTTTGTGTTAAAGGAAGGGGAGAGGAAGAGGAAAATAGGAAGAGGATGTAATATTTTCTCCTTTTCACCATTTTCTTTTATTTTTATTTGTTTAAAACAATATAAAATTTTCTTCTCTCTTGGCTATGACCGATATTTAATTTTTTCTCTAAGGCTTTGCATATGTGTTCGCAGGGATGGAAAATTCCTCCCCTACAACACATAAGCCTTCATGAAAATGGGACCCTTTTCTTTGTTATCTACAGAAAGCTACTTAAAGCTCTCTTGTACTATATATCTTCATAGACATATGTACTCAACTAATTAATACGTTATTTACGAACTTGAACGCAAATATTTCCGTATTTATATTGTAATTAAATTCCATCAAACGTTGTGTAATTTTTTTGATTTATGATATAGGATTTTAATTACCTTCATTTTTGTGGTAACCCCCTTGGTTCTGATCGAGGTGTTGAGTTTCACAATTTAATTGGTCTTTCCATTGCAAACCTAGACTTAAATGAATTCCCTGAATGAGCTAACTTTCCTAATGTAATTATTCTGATTCCCTGCACCCTAACAAAGTCGTAGTTAAACGCTGATAAAAGATATTATACATGTTTATTTGGACAAGTAATTAAATATAAACTCAAATGGTTAATTGTTAGTAAATTTGATTTTAGTACACTCTTGTGTCTGTGTGGCGCCACTCCTTTATGATTCTGCTGCTATAAGGTACATGTAAAGATTGATTTAGTAGGTTAATGTAATTAGTTAATTGCATATTTGACGAACTCGGAATAGCCCATTTGCTGGCATAATTTGGCTCCAAATCCTCCTGCAAGTAAACGAGATGATCGTGAGTCAACAAGAAATTTGCACAATCCTTTGACACGGCTCTTTGATTGATACCTAAGTTATCGCGTCCCAAAAAGCCTTCCACGTCATCATGTACTGCCTTCAAGTTTCCCCTCGAGTCCCGATACCCCCAAATTCCGACCCCTCCTTGGACTACAATTTACTTAGGGCGAACCGGTTTCGTCCTATATACAATCATATACTCACGGTTGGTGTGGACTTACGGGTCGTGAATCCTCATTCCACGTTTAAAAGAAAATGCGAGAGTGGTCTATAAGACCTAAAATGCAAGCTGTATGCAGGTCCGCATTCTCCAGTAAACAGTACATACGAATAAATATATGTATACATACAGTTTGGGAAAGGTTTATAACTCGCAATACGAGGCTATCTACCTCGCATTCCGAGCTCGGATCTCGCACGAAGAGTTCTGCGAAACTCTAGGATTGGTGACCGAATATATACGTAAGAATAAGGTTATACTAATAAATACTAGTAGAATAAGGTCTTATTTGATAGTTTGTTTTGGAGAGCTATCGAACTCCAGGCTTTTGTTTGTTTGGTTTTGACGTTTTTATTTAAGAAAATCGCCATTTCTATTTGATTTGGTTAATGGTCTTGTTGTAGGAGCGACCACTGCCTCCTGTTTGATGAACTGTATTTGTTTTAAATTTTTCCTCCAGGGTTCAACATTAATTTTTGTTCATCCTATCCCGTGATTTTCCAATTGTTTCAAGTAGTTGATTGCCACATTAGAGAGTACTCGACTCTCAAATGTCTCAGGCAACTGATGGGGTTCTGTATGAGCACCCAATCAATAATATTCAAATGTTTCGTACAATTATTCGATATAATCCTACTAACCCGTGATTTTTCAATTGTCGATTGTAAATGATAGGTATTTGAGAGCACGCATCTTCCAGCTGTTTCGGGTAATTAATAAAAATCTATGCGACTATCTAATCAATGATATTTAAATGTTTCATGTAATTTTTTTGATATAAATCTGGCTAACCCGTGATTTTTCAATTGTCGTTTGCGAACGATAGGCATTTGTGAATGACCCAAATCGCTGCACATTGCACAATAACATCCTGATGATTATCCTTATAACTCTGATAAATTATCTAGTTACGGCCAAGGTCGTTTCCAAACTATGCAGTTGACCCAGTTCCCCGTACGTCTTTATTTGTAAACAAATAATATAACCATCTCCTGACACACTAACCTAAATGTGAGATTTGTTTATTTTAAAATTCCTTAGAAGTCATTTGTGCCTCTTTACTTTTATTGTGCATTGTTAATTTAAATATATTTTTTTAAATCCTTTATTGAAGTTAAACTATTTATTTCATTTCCCGAATTTAGTAAATTTACTAGAAATTAGGTGAAAATAATATAAATATATATATATATGTACACATATCTCTATTGTCAAAATATGTTGAATAAAATTACATATATTAATAAATAAATATAAGATATATGATTCTACATAGTCTTGAATATTAATAAATACATATTTTCTTTTTTCAATAATATCGATATGTCCTCGGGTAGGTATTAAAAATCGCTACCATTTCGATGCTTCGATTAATAAGTAAAATACATATATATAACTACATTACTCATATATTTATTCTTTATATACAATATATTACTTTATTTTATATAAATAAATACATAATATACATATATTAATGTGTAATGCTTTGTTTTGTTGTTTTTAATAATTTAATTGATATACCATAATCAGCTGTATCTCCTCACTCCTAGGTCCTGAAAATTATTTATAAAAGGAAAACTTACCCCCCACCAAGATTTTTCCAGTTGGGTGCCACACAACAAATCTTGTCAAAGAAATCCTACCTAATTAACTGTATTTTCCAAATATTTTCAAAATTAATCTTTTCGACTATTTATTCCTATTTAATATTTTATTCTTGCTCGATTCATATAAATTAGCTGATATTTAAAATTCGTGATATAGATGTGCCGGAAAATTATAAATTATTTAGGTCGAACTATTTTTGTTGTTTTCACTCTTTTTTAAATTTTTTATATTTTTTTTTTTTATATAAATTTATAAGAAAATTCATCCCGAATTGCGCAAACTTTTAAATATTTCGATTCTGAATAAATTAAATATCTGTTTAAAACTTTCTTCTAAATTTCACTGTTTTCACCAATATTTTAAAGTATCTACAATTATTTTTTTTTTTTTCGAATTGTTACTTTTAGAACAAAGGTTTGAGCGATTATTATTATTGAATCCTTTTTTTTTTGTGTTTGATTGATGCAAAATTATAATCTATTTTTAAATATCAATCCGCGAACCCGTTCACTCTAGATTAACGATAAAACTCTCCACTAAATTCTAATGTTTTCACTTTGAATGAAATAATTATTTTTAAATTTTAATAATTCACTTTTAACACTTTTTGCACTATCCACTTTTAACACTTTTAAGCACTTCACACTTTACTTTTAAAGCACTGAGTTTAAACTGTATTTATTTTCACTGTTTGATTTAAATTAACTGACTTATTAAATTTCACTGACTCTAGCACTTGTACTTTTCACAAAATTTTCCTAAGTCCAGGGGCTTATTTAAAATTTAACACTTAAAGATTTTTCACTGTTAATCCTACCAAAGACGTAGTACTGCCACGTAACAACTTTTCGAATCCTCGGCGCGACTGTCTCCTGACTGATGTGTTCCATCTTTTATACCCCTCTCAGGTTCCAAAAGACGTATCTGAATTTCTCTTGATGCTTAATTCTATCTCCTATCAACTCGTAAATCCGAACACCCCTTCCATCAATATCGATTGTGCTTCCATAAGATGTTCTGCTTTCCGGCTCAAGGCGGTGGTCAGTTTCCATCTCACAAATCTAAATCGATAGGGTCCGAATCGGGTAAGTCTGTGTTAATCGCCCAAGCTTCCTTTGTCCTGTGTTCATACAAAATGTAGTTAAATTCTCATGATTTTGTGTTCCTTTTTTTCTCAATTTGCGATAGGTCCGTCCTCAATAATATATATATACATCTCAATTTTATGCATCTCGTGCAAAAAATGCCTAAATCCATGTTGAAATCCCTACTATGCAGTTTAGAATTTCGATTTGTTTAAATTCTACTTAATTTTATTGTCACTTATATGAGCTTTTCCATTTCCACCCGCACTTTCTCTTCTTTAAGTCGCAGATTCGAATTTTCCCTTTTACTTTGAATTTTATATTATTCGCGACGTTTTCCTGCACAGTTTTCTTCTTTATTCTTTTGTTATTTCTTATAACTCTATAACTAGTTATTTTCCAAGTCGTATTTATTTATTTCACGGATAAATTTGAATTGTATCACTTTTCTCCACTTGGATTATTCTTTATCTCCGTTCTTTACCCTTCCTTTTATCTTTTCTCCACTTTTCCCGATGTGTGTGGTCTCCAGGAAAATTTCATACTTCATCTATTATTAATTAATATATAATTTTCCACACTTCTATGGGAGATATACCTAATTAGACTCTGGGATATCTGTCATTTTTATTGTTTTATTCAATCTCCGCCCAATTTTCTATCTTTCTCATACCAGGATTCACATAAAACATATGCATTGACATCTGTTTACGTTTAAAATTTTGGTACTAGACTCGTAAATTTAGTTTAATTTCAAACATATTAATTTTAATCTCTTTTGCCTAATCTAAATACTTCATAAGCCCAACGTTAAAGTTAATCGCTTTTCTAATCGTTTATTACCTTAACGTAAATAAAAATCATGTTCGGATTTTGATTGTTTATCCTTCAAAATATACATGAGACCGCCAACCTTTTATCTTGTTTCGATCCCTCTGTAATATTGGGTAACTCTAATATATATCTAACCTAATAATTATGTAAAATGTCTCCTTTTCCTGAATCTAATCTATCGCTATATGTTTAGTTTTACTGTCTTCTTCTGATACTCGATTTTCACGTCCCTAAGACCTTCGTAGCAGTCCAAAATCTCTGTATTATCCTTCCATTCGATCGCCGCACTTTTCTAAAATGTGTATTTTTTTTTTGCGAGTTTTTTCATTCAAAATTGATTTACCAATATGTCTGTTTCATCTTAGATTGATAACGATTAATTTCCATTGTTTCCAACACTCACTCCTCTCTTTAGTACGATTTTTATCGAACATGACACCCTCCTTCTATCATAAATAATTGCACTACAGTTGAAATTCCGCCAGTAACTTTCCTTCGCTTTTCCCGTACTTTTTTTATACTATCACGTTTATAATTTTTTTTTCATTGCATTTTTGTGTGTGCGTTTTACAACTTGTAAAACTTCCAAGCACCCGATTTCAATGGTTCGATACCCCATGAATGTCTCAGTCATTGTAAACATTCCCAGGAGTTTGTCACCTTGAAAGTCGATGTTGACCCTAAAGTGCGTTCACCTCTAATTTCTGTGAGAATCGAAATGTCGTTAATTATCTTTTTTATTGCCCGATCCACAGTTCATTCCTTTGTCTGTATTTGGTGTACGCCTCTCCGTTCACTGATTGGTTACTCAAAATTTTATAGCTCTTTGTTCAGATCTATTGGTTGACAAAATTCAATATTTATTTTTAGGCCTAGGAAAGGGGAAGTACCAGTCGTCCTAGACGATTTTACGACCTCTCTGCTTTCGTCCCGGAACCTTGATTTAATTTCAACTATTACAGGTGTCTACTGCAAGCAAGCTGGATCAATTCTTTCTCCGCCAGATGTCGTTAGCATGTCCGTTTTCATAAATAATTTGCATATTTTTTTGCAGCTATGGTTTATCTGTTTTTTTTCACTGTGATTTAAAGCCTTTCATCACAAGGATAGGAGATGCTCCCGATACATTCCACACTCTCATATTAATAATCGATAGTACGCATTACTTCATATCGATATTTCTTTAGGTTATTACCAAAAATGTCAATGCTGTAAAATTTTGTATTATATTGTGCACATATACGAGGAATTGGGGAATTTTTTCGAATGTTTGTTCTACACGAGGGTAGATAAAATAAATCAGATTGTCTGGTTGATCTAGACGGAATATGAAGATTTATTAAATTCGTAAGTTCTGGTGAGTCCAGACCATTATTTAAGATTTTAAACAATAAGATTTGATCAAAAAATATCATACATAGCCATCATTGCTTCGAGATTAGAAAACTATTTGCAACATCTTATTACAACCCAAGAAGCTTGTATCATGATGATGTCAACTGCAATATTTGGTCTGAAAGCATATATTTGGGATCAAAGACTACCCCTCGGTCTTTGGTGGATTCTACTTATATTATATTGTATGAAAAAAACAATAATTAAATTTTATGGGATTTCTCGAACGTAGTGACACATTTCTTTGTATTAAAAAATAATTTATTTTCATCAGCCCATGATGAAATTGAATCCAAATCAATTTGTAATTTGACACAATTTGGCCCGTCACAAATCTTCGTAAATAATTTGAGACCATCAGCAAAAAGCAGACAAGTTACATATTTGATGTATTCTTTAATGTCATCAATTAAAATTATAGATAAAAGAGGCCTTAGGCTTGACCCCTGTGGTACTCCAGAAAATGCAGAGAATTCCTTAGACACATATTCGTTGATGCATAAGTACTGTCTTTTATTTCTCAAATAGGTGGCAAAATGTGCAGTTTTTGTAACAGTACGTCGTGATCAACGCGGTCAAACGCCTTGGCAAAGTCGTTAGGCATTTAATCTTCTTGCCACTCTCCCTGTGAGAATTGGAGAATATCAGAGACGGTGGACTTCTTTGGTAAAAATTCATGTTGATTCTCCCAGATATTCGGTTAAATTTGTTTGTTCAGCTTTTCGCAAAATATTGTTTCAAATATCTTGAAAGACGTTAATTTTGTCATGTCGTGATCATTATTTTAATGGCTAAAATATTAATGGTGTATCCAAATAAGTCATAGATTTTTTTTCTATATGTAATGTTTCTTAACACGTAAGCCATGTATCTTTTGAATTTTTCACTATAATTAAAAATATATTTATTTGTGCTTTGAAAGAACTTGTAGGTGTCTCATCACTGGTGGTGAAGACCATGGGTATTCCAGGTGATCCAGTAGGAAAATATTGGTGGACCTGGTCGGCAGATGATGAAAGCGCAAATGGGCTTACTGCTAATTCCCACAGTCATTGGTTAATTGTAGCGTCTTTTTATGAACGGGTAATGCCGGGTGCGGTTGGTTTGTGGCACACGGTGAAGGAGTACGGCGACTGCCCGTCTCAGTTGCTGCTGGTCATTCGTATGATACTGATATACTGACTATCTCATTTCAGGCATAGCGCGGTCTTTATTTAGGACAAACACTCGCCTGGTAGAGTCTTTAATCTTCCCAGCCACAAGCAGATATAGTAGCGGGTTTGTTTTTATTCTCGTAAGTACGATATGTACAGAAAATGTTGTAAATTCTTTTAAATCAGGGATACGCCGCACAAAGAACTCAAGAAATTTATATATTTTTTTAAATTTATGTGCTTTAATAATTTTTCTTCGTGAGACACTTAAAACTTCCTCCTGAAAAGTAAGCAATTTTCACTTATGTGCTTGTTCCCCCGTACATAGATATATGACTGCCCGCCATCCAGTCTGGTGTGTGGTCGAAGCCGCCCAGTAACTAGTACCCGATACATACCTACTAAATGCCCGTATGAAAATGGACGATTGAAATCCGATCTGTTTCATGGTTTGCTCGCAAACAATAGCATTATTTGATGTTTGTTTTGGAAACCGCCGGGTTTATTATGTTCCATTGTCAGCTTGCATTCAACTCGCTGTAAATTAACTGAGCTAATCCCGTACTCAACAACTGTTATTATTTTATTTAAATTAGTTACATTATTGCATTCGCAGTGCGATATCAACAAATCATGACTAATTGGTTATACACGTGCACGTACAATAATAATTATTTGTAGACTGGTAAATATTCGTGTAGATTCTATTAAGAAACTAGCTGAAATCCCTGGCTTTGCACAGATTTTTCAGGAATAATTCTCATCTTATTTTGAACGTTAAGTATGCAAAACTATATCAAAAATTGTCAAAATTCTGCTTCAAGGATGTTGTGAAAATGGTGTGGGGTCGTTTTTTGAAATCTCACCGACAGTGGTTATATGAGAAAGAAGCCCTCCTGTTTTGAAAGTCAAGTATGGAAAATCTCAAAATAAAACTGTAAATGGATTTGATATGATTTGAGATTTTCACGGCCAAAAGTATGATAGTGATTTATTTTTGGGGTATTATACCGTGTTGCGCAACCTCTCTCTTTAGCCTACAGCATTTTAGTGTCCATTACATTAGGGCAGATGTCTAAATACAAAACTGCCAACGTTTCGGACAGCATTAGACACTGTAATGCTGTCCAAAACGTTGGCTAAAGAAGGAGGAAGCGCAACAAGGCATAATACCCCAAAAATAAATCATTATAATCTTCGACGATTTTTTTAAAATCAGATCCACAAACCCAAACTAGGACACATTTATTTATAGTATTGACTATAATTACAAAAGAGCAAAATAAAATACATTATTGACTATAATTACAAAAAAGCAAAATAAAACAAAAATTTATATTCAAAGTACAACCGAATATAAAACTGTACACAAACATGTGACTCGGCATGCTCTCCTAACCTAACATAACCTAACCCAAGAATGTAACTGGGATCAGCCAAATAGGTCAATGGGACGCCCTCCATGGTCGGGAGGTAAAATTAAAAACTTTGCCTAAAATGGATTTAGCCTTATTTGTTTACCAGACCTGAAGAGCTAGGTACTTCCACCGCTTTCCTCTTCCACATCTCTGTCGCCTCCCTATCACCTTCAGCCTCACAACATACCCCGATAATTGGGGTTGCCATAGTTCCACTGACAATGGCAATGGCAATGGGGCTGTTACCTGCATTTTTCTACAGCACGAAGCTAATTAACAAAGCGTTAGTAATTTTCTGAAAATACTACCTGACGTCATAATATAGCACAGATTAGACCCTCTGTACTTGGCTAAAGAGTGACTACCTAAAAAGAGCAAATATCTGATATCGGCATTAGTGAAGAAAGAGGTCGATCAATTGTACTTTCAAGGATTGACTTGGAGATATTATTTAAAGAATAATGGAACAGCGGACAAGACTAAAGGGATTAGCAAAATAATGTCATGTTTTCTCTCATTAAAACAGCGATTCATATTCGCTCTCAATTACTGGGTTTACGCGATAAGGATTTTTTTTTTAAATTATGATTGTTCACCTTCTGACTTTTGTTGTTGATTTCATGCTGCAATAATTTCCAAAGCTTGCATTTTTCAAAGGCCGCCAAAACCATTGAGATATGTGTACGCGTGACGTCATACGTACCTCGATTTCGCTGCCAGGAGCTTTTACTACCATTAATTACGTATGATTGGTCCACCCCTGGGAGTGATTGACTAAATAACCAGTACTTACCCACCTTCCTCTTCCCCCATATCCTTCCCCTCCCCGTTACTTTCAGCCTCACACTGTACCTCAATTGGGAATGTCATAGTCTCACTGGTTCCAGACGGTTGGGAGCAGTTGGGATTCTTGTGCAGCATTCACATTAAAAATAGAAATAAAAATAAAAAACGGAATCTACGTGTCTGGTAGAGTGCAGTTCCACTGAGTTGTTCCGGGATATATCCTGTGGGTGAATATACTACCCCGATGACAACCAACCTCCGAGAGCAGAAAATACTATAAATAAAGATTTCTCGCTGGTTTATAGAGCGTTGGTTTCACAGCTAGATCTGTAAATATATCATGAAACAGAAAATCTTTTTGTGATATTCTGATGTGGCAACAAGTTTCAGAAAATGGTGTTCTAGCACGAATAAAATGTCTGTGATTGCATCTTTGGTTCAATGAACTCGGATTTGCTTTAAAAGGTCATTTTCAAAATCTGAAGAAGTTGTTTCAAGAATTCAGACAAGCGACGTCAGTAAGTTCATACTAATAATTCGATAAGTATCTATCTTTAAAAATTATTTCAATTGGCATTTCAAAAATGGAACTGATGTATCAAAAATTCAGACATGCGATAAAGTACCTTTCCCAATTTTTTAAAGTTATTTTAATTCTATATTAAAAATGTGTCCAATTTCTTTTGTTTAAATTTCTTGGGGGTTAATCTTCGTAATGTCAGAATTGGTAATTGTTCAAGGGTCTGCGTTTTTTTCATTATTTAAAAAAAAGCTTTAATTATTTACTTACCATGCGGTTCAATACGGACGATCGATAAAGCCCTACGTCAATACAATATTGTCCGAATATGATTACGACATTCGGTTGACGAAGGCCGTTACTTTTAGCGCGTCCTCCAAGGTGTCGGATAGGCAGTCAACATGCTCGAATTTTTGGATAATGCCGTTCGTTATGCAAAATAACTGGCTTGAATGAATCGGATGGTCTAACTAAGCTCTTAGGACTGAAAGAAATCGTATACACTATTCGTAGACTTAATTAAATCTATTAAATTAACTCCCTTTTTACTGTCAAAAAGTAAATGCGGACTTCCAATGTATATGAAAGTATATTTCAATTCGGCATTGTCAATGTATTGGTATGTTTTACATATACGTAACCGTCTGACGTTTAGGAAAGTCAATTCATGCGCCAGTGTTCCTTGTGTATTTCGGTCTATCAATCGAAACCGTGCATGGGAAATCGGAAAAAAAAAAAATCGTCGGTAGTTACCCCTTTCGATCCGATGTTGTAAGGTTATCGAATTTATTGAACTGGACACCCAGATTTACTAATAAAATATTATTCCGTTATATTTAACGGATCTGCGCTATTATAATAATTCATAAGCATTATTGGTAAAACTTTATTTAGTTGCCTTCAGACTTTCATTCCTACCTGAAAACCATTAAGCCGTCAAGCGTAGAAATCGCGATGGTGTTAGAGGATTATGTCATCAGTTCGGATTGAAGTGATCGACTGCTTGAAGTTATCTCACGTCAAACTTACGTGAGCGGAGGCTTGAACTGACGTGACAGAGTGTGACAAGGCGTTAGTGTAGTATCTGATTTTATCGAGGTATTTTACTCGGAAACCTTCCCGAGGGAAAAAAATATCACAATAGATTATATGGAAAAAAACAGCCATTAATACAAAATACGAATACAAGTAGCTACTTCGAGGGAAAATGAAAAAAAATCCCCAGGGTTAAAAAAAAGCAATCACTGTGGAGGAAATTTAAAAATAAACTTAGAGTAAAATCTTCTTTGATCTCTACTCTACAACGATCCTTGTCCCATTATCAAGACTTTCTTCAAGTTTATTGAAGTTTTATAAAGCAGAAAATCCTCTTGAATGGTGAGCTCAGGCATCGTGAAGTTTGTGCAACTTTAAAGTTTAGATATTTTAAGCTAGTGCCACTATTTTCAGCTATATTTCAAATTTTCATATAACTGTTAAAAATATGTCAAAAACAAGCGTTTGTGACCTCATCTGAATAGCCATGTTCTTCCTAATCTTTATCTCTCCCGTATATTTTCTTTCAGCCTCACAAGATACCCCAATTTGGTATGCAATAGTTCCACTAGCTCTGAACAGTTTTTCAGCAGTTGGGACTCTAATCTTGCCACATCTTTAAAGGAGGTCCTTTTAGCTACTCCTTTTTCGAAAATTTTTGTTTTTCTCGAAATCCATGTACTTGAATGATGATATTGTTTATCCCGTACGTGTTCTTATTAGGATTTAAATATCAAAGTTTGTTCTTATTAGTGCTAGGAGTGTTTAGAGAGTTACTTGAATGGTATAAGAAGTCAGGGACGCTCGAGAAAGACGCATTTCCTCTGCACTGGAAGGAGATACGGAGTCGAATTAGAGTCAACTTAATGTCGTTTTTAAACAGTAACAATCTGGATTTGACATGAACACAACTGAGGAAGATATGAATGAAATAATAATAATAAGTATTAAAATGAGACGAAAGTGATGAACGAAGAAAAATGTGTAAGGAAAAAGTATGACCTGGAAGTGAATGGTTGAAAAGGTCGAGGACACCCGAGTAAGACACGGCACGATCAAGTGAAACAAACGCTTGTTACAATGCAATAATATTATTTCCAACCTTTAAAGTGCACCCAGTTGTCAGGTAGGTACTCTAGAATTCACAACCTCAAAACTTAACTCAAAACAAAACTGCAATAGAACAAAAATATTTACGAATTTAATAAGGAATATGTCTTGCCTATATTTTCGCTTCTCAATATTATTGGTACTCCAAGTAATAAAAATATTATAGAAGTATTTTCAGGCTGGTTCCTTTCTAAGTCTTGTTTAGGCCAACAGACAAAATAACACAACACTTTAGTCATGACTTAATGCGTCCATTAAGTCAAAGACAAAGTATGTCAAAGGCCCGTCCAGCCCATAAAGCAGATACTTAACAAGATTAATTATTAATTATATTACTTTCACTTGCCCTTCGTTAACCATACAGCCATTGCCTTCAGCCTAAAATATGAAATTGCTTCCAAGGAATAAAGTTACGCCGCGATGTAAGATGTAACGCAAGCGCGTAAATATTTAGAAGCTTTGAGAGGCAAGGAGATAAAAAATGCGACGTTGTAATTTTGATGTATTTAAGTACGTTAATTACTAAGGTGTCTATGTTTTCCTAGGTTCGGTAATCTAAACACATAAATACCCATAGACATATGAATATTAGTAGACCTGCCCTAAGTGAATAAAAGCGTATTATCCCCACTCCCCATACCGGTTCCATTGGAGCCGGCTGTGCTCGCGTATGGCCTCAAGTGAAATTTGAAAACGTGACGTCATCATTCTTGTGCGAACTATGGTCGAGGCATCATCGGTTCATTTTACGAAATAACACGGCAAAATGTTGACTTGTACTATGAAAACTTGTAAAAATAGATGTGAAAAAGAGAATAAACCCAATTGTCGTATTACATTCCATATATATAAGCATTATTTTACTTTATTTTAAGCATATTCACATCGTATAATATGAATCAGTTGTTACTATCACATCGAGAAACGTCTGGACGCGAAACACAAAGCTGGTTGGTTGCTGGGAAGTAAATTATGAACATTTATAAAAGTGTCTTAACTAAATACTTAAACGAAATATTCGACTCTGAAAATAGAACCGAATTTTTTTGCCGAATTTGGACTTCGCAAATTTGTTCATAACGTGGCGAGTAATTTGCGCTCCCATGTAAAAATGTCTATTCATTCAAAAGCAGATTTTACTTTTAAGAAGTAAATGGTGATATTATAATGCGAGATGCCTATTTACTGTCAGATTGATTTATTGACGAATCACAGTCAGCTTCACTCCCTTCGTTCTTCAACAGTTGATTTTACCCCTCGCCATTATCTTCTCGTCTATTAATTCCTATATCTGTGTAGATACCTCAGATTTTAGTAGTAAATATAGGCTTCATTCTACGCATCGCAAAACCATTTAATAAACCTTTTACACTTGAACTATGGCATGTGTAAGATCTCATCTCGAATTTGCATTGGTCATTTGGAACCCTCAATACCAAACTTATATTGAGCGAATTGAAAAAGTTTTGAAAATCATCAGTGTCACCGTATTACTCTAGCGCTCTTACAAATGGAGTTTTTTTGACATTTTGATTGAGTCCCGTTGGCGTCATTTATCTTTTATCAGGAGATTTTTCAACGTGGATGAGTGTTTCAGGCGAATAATTATTGCTTGTAAAATCATTTTGATTCTGTTTGATTATGAACTGCCTTCTTGACTGACCAGCTCTATTAGAAAGGATTGCATTTCATGTCGTGACCTTGAACGCAAAACTAGATCGAATACCTAATTTTAAATACAAAATATCAAATATAAATACCCTCAATAAATTAAAATCTAAAGTCTTAAATAGACAGAACTCCTGCAACTAATAAACGTACACACACTCACAAGAATAACACGACACAATAATCTATTCCACCGCAGTGTGCATAAGCGCAACTACATTGCTTTTATTTATTTTTTCCGACCTTATGTCCGGGTGAAATCTTCCCCATAGGAAAAACTAAACCCTTCCACACACTTTTCCACAAATGATTATCTAGTATCTAGTCAATCCACATAATGCAAGTGCATTATATAAGCAAAATAAATACAAAACAATACAAAAACAACACGACAACCCACCAGAGATCAAATGGAAAAATAATTCACCGACTGATATTTTATATCAGAGGGTTCGACTCGGTAGAACTCCTAACAGGGCCTATAAATCCTACTGATCCCTCAACATAAATATTTAATAAATCTTTCGTAGTCCTACAAGTATTTAAAGGGACTGATTTTTGCATTTTTATATATAAATTTTTTGATAGATCTAATACGCCTAAATTTTTAATGAGTTATCTGGGTATAATGCCAGTAGCCGAAATAACAAATGGTAATATTTTTATGGTCCGAGATTGCCAAATTCTTTTTATCTCATTTCCTAAATCTGTGTATTTTCTTATTTTTTCATTAACAGATTTTTTTTAATATTACAGGAATTTGGAATAGCGACATCAATGATATAAGTAATTTTTTTCAATTTTGTCATGTAAAACTATATCGGGTGATGACTAACTATTATTATTATTATTATTGCTAATTCCCCGACACAGAGGTTTCACACTATGGGAAATCAAAACTTAGGTGATATTAATATGTTTAACCCATCGGCATACTAATTTTTATTGTGACATCTATGCATACTTGAGAAGGATTATTACTGTACAGTATTTCCCCAAATTAAATACTTTTTATGCTTTTATATATATTATAATTTTATTGTGAACTATCTAAGTATGTGGGAAAAGTTTTAGTTGCCCCAATGGGGCGGGCTCATTGATGTTAGTCTATGGGCGGGCAATATGCCGGTGCGAAAGAAGTGCAGCCACCCAATCTTGGCGGCAGGTATGCCGATGTTGTGGAAGGCATTAAAAACCTATTCCAACCTATTATTGAATCTTTGTCAACCTGTAGTCTGATCAGTGTGATTTTTTTTGTCTCTTGTATTTTTATTTCATGTTTGTATGTATTTTTTGTCTATTTTAATTTTATTTCTATTATTACTTTCTCATGTTCTAAATTATTCACACTTACAGATAGGTCCGAATTAGGAGTTTTGTGCATATTTCGATTTGAAATGCATGCAACATGTATAATACTATAATGTTAGTTACGAAATCTGTCAAATTAGAGATATATGAATTCAATTAAAATTTTACGTTTCTTTTTATGATAACTTTTAAAATTCAAAATTAAAGCTTGGTTTTATGTCTTTCTAAAACTGTTTACATAATATATCTGACCATAATAGAAAATATGATAGAACAAGTTTTATGAGGACGTGAGGTTGTACCTGTTTGAGACCGATATAGCACAACGTGACAAAAGGGCTTTCAAAGTATCGTGACGAATACAACACTGATGCCCGAGAGGTTAAAAACTCATATTCCGTCAAAGAGGTATTGCGTTTACGTTACAACATACGTATATACATACCAAAGTATTCAACTCATCTTAAAATCTTTGTTATAGGTGTTGCATCCGAAACTGCTGATATAAATCTTCAGACGAACATAAAATGTGAACTGTAAATGATTTAAAAATCGAGACGAAATGTATATTGGTGTTTGCTCGAATTGGGTGATATTATCTGTAGGAATTAACACTGTATGAAAAGAAGGAAAACAGAATGACCAACCACTTACCACTGTATTTGGTCGAAGTAGCACACAATTCAATTCAATCAATATAGTGAGATCCACCGTGATACCTCGAGGTAATTATCGCCACAACTAAACGAATGAGTGCTTAAACGATATTATGTACTTTCAAGATAGTCAAATATCATTTTACAAAGATTCTGTTCTCGAAAAAATATTAAGTCCTTGCTTCCAGTAGTTCAATCAGTCTTCTGTTTTCAAAACAAATGCATTCGAATTTGCACAATGTTCTTGCCATTGTTCCAAATTTTAGATACTTTTCCTGCGAGGTGATAAGTAGGAACTGGATAAATGACATCCCGGTAGAAACTAAGCATATTCTCATTTAAAAACCATGCCATACGGATACAATCTTTACGAAAAACACGTGACCTGAATAATTGATCTAGGATCACACAATTAGAGCACATCTAAGCGAATTAGTTTTAACATAACCCACGAGTTTGTAACATAAATATTCTATCCCAAGTAATGTGTGCAAAATCCTTTTAGCATTATTACTCTGTTAAATCTCAATTTAATTCAATGTAATAGTTACTTACGTGTGTACGTACCTTTGCCTAAATACAGAGATACTCGTACATCCCAGAACAAGTTGTATTACATTTCCCAGGCTGGAATAGATAGATATGGCTGTCTCCCACTCTCCAGATCCATCTACTGATACTAAAAGGTCTGGAAGCCACTGGGTACCACCAAACAGTACCGGATCTGCCGTAGGCGAAAATGGAACGAACCGGGGCGTGCGGAGAAATGTATAAGTGCCATTGTCATAAAACGGTTATGCATATTACGGAAAAGGTTACAAATTTAATGGTCATGGAGGCATATGATTTAAGATTTTCACGGCCAAAAGTATTTTTGTTATTTTTTTGGGGGTGTTATGCCGTGTTGCGCTAACTCCTTCTTTAGCCAACGTTTCGGACAGTTAAATTAAAGTTTAATTAATGTCAGCTCAGAGGGTTGGAGCTGGCAACACGGTATCACATCCTCATACATAAGCTCACATTTCACCACAACCTCAAATAACACATCTGCCCTGATGATGGACACTGCAATGCTGTCCAAAACGTTGGCTAAAGAAGGAGTTAGCGCAACACGGCATAACACCCCAAAAACAAATAACAACAAAAAGTCATGAAGGCAGTTTTATTATTATGTGACATGCGTCAAATCTATTTGCTAAACTGTCTGTAAATTACGTTAAAAATGTCGATGGTCAATGCAGAATCGTTAACCCCTCCAGCCTTTTAGGGTCATATATGACCGGGCGTCCATATTTTACAAAAGTATTTTTATCTTTTTGTCTATCATTAAAAAATACACGGTAAAAATAACGTTAGAAAGAAAAATAATAATTCTTTCCAGTTTCTGCAATACTAACACTGAAACCTTCATATTTCGTACTGCTATAGTAATAATCGGTTTAAATCTAAAAATTATTTCTTCTTTTTTATTATAATGAACAAGATAAAAGTGAAGGTACAGTTTTCTTACAAATTTCCCAAACAAAACGAACGTGTTTTTAAAATATCGAGTTCTCTCAATTTTTCTATGATTTGAGTAAAAAATTAAGTGTGGTTAGCGCTTTTGAAAACAATTTTCATGTTTGATATTAAAATATTATTATTTAGGAATATTATTGTGTACTTTAAATGCATACACCGGAAAGATAACTTTATCTAGTTTCTAAAGTATTTTTTTACAAATAATGAACCTATATTTCAGGATACTGCGAACAACGGCTCCATATGTTAATTTTATTAACAAAAACCATAACCTTACACGGTCGCTATAATATAATGCATTATTTGTCAATGGCATCTGTATGACAATAGCATAAATGGGGCGCATTTTCAGTACAGAAAAATGCCACATTTAATCTGGTAGTCAGATGTCCGTAAAAACAATATTATTGGCAAATTATTACAATATAAATCGCCGGAACGAAAATCGGGTTGCGCCTTTTTTACTGTGCCAATGAAACTATTGCCTGATGCGGCAACAGGGCGAATTTGCGAACGGAGAAAATGTAAATTTTGGAGGTGTTAATATTTTGATATAACTGGGTTGCATTTCAAAGCAAAGAATCGAGGTAGGTACCTACCTAGGTAGGTTTTGTGGTCCCAATAATTATTTTAAAGTAGGTACCTACACTGGATGAAGTCCCGGCCATTGTCCCGGATTTATGCAGAGTTTTTTTTTTAAATCTAATGCAGGCAGTGACTTAGACCTGAAGGTGCACAGAGCAAAATGAGTATTGCTAATTTATTAAAAAATCTCTTCAAATTATTAGTCATCCGGTTAAAATGGGATTTAAGCCCGTTTCCTGATAAAATTTAGTGAATTCCTAATATATCGGAACACGTGTTCACACACCTGCATATGCCCTGAAAATATTCTATGACGAAATGCGGAAACATTATTTTAAGGAACACGAGTTCCGACATCGTAATAATACATTCGTATTTTATTAGTAAACCTATCTACTTATTCGTTAAGGGCCTGCGACTCAATTTTTAAACGGATTACTTCTTCAGATGCTCTAATGGAATACGATGATTGTGCCGTTTGTGGCAAGAAACAGCTTTCTGTGGCTTGAAGGATTGAGAAAGTAATCGGGTTACTGACGATTGTATTGATTGGCGAAATAACATTAAATGCATTCAAAATACTTGTTTTTCACGGACAAAAGAGGTTCCTGTACAAGGAGCACATTTTTAAAGTCCGGTCCTGATTCTAGTTCTAGTTCAACCACTGAACTTCCACTATAATGATGTCACTCTTGTCAGTTTCTGGAGAGACAAAGCCTTTATAAATAATTGATATAGCCTTCAACCTGCTGCTCGCTACCAGCTACTCGCTGCCTACCAAAAGTTCCTGAATAATAAATCAGGCACCGGGAAACATAAAAGTCTCTCCCAACTTCTGTTCCTCGTTAATTGCATCATCGTGTTTATATTGTTCGCGTTCACACAATACAACATGTCGTTTGAGAAGGGACACATTAATTTTCATCAGGAAAAAAGTGCGCCAACAAAGGGATGGTGATTCAATTTATTCATGGGCTCATTTCTATGGTAACTATCAGATGAACTAAGGTGAATTTCGCTGTAAATTTCAGTATCGCGAAGATCGATCTGAAATCTATTATTAAATTACATCTAAAGCAACCATTATTGTGTCAGATGGTTTCAATATTCATTGTTTCGTTGTAAAGGGCGATAAGGAGAAAAACGATCTAATTGGTACAAACTGACTTATTGGAATTATTATCACATCCGACCTGTGAATGCAATATTTTTCTAAATAGACATCTACACAGCATTTTTGCATCACGATATTGCAAAAGTTATTTATTCTAAATGGTTGTTTCTTGCAAATTTGACGGACTCCTTGGTCGATGGGTAAGGCTCTCGACTAGCAAGCGGGTGGTCGCGGGTTCGAATCCCGCCATAATTAATAATTTTTATTTGAATAATTTGTGTTATTTCACCTAACAAATGTTCAGGTAGAATAAGAGAGTTGTCCAAAAATACCCCAGATTTGAATAGTTCTAAGTAGGTACATTTCTTGTGTTTTACTTCGACTTTCTCCTTTGGGACAAAGTTTAGATTTGTCAAAATAAGATGAACATAATATAAATTTACCATGGTCAATATGACAAAACTCAATAAGCAAAACATTCTTAGTATTTTTTTATTGCCATTTCCACCGTTTTCTCATTCCGTTTTTTCTTCCCACGTGGAACTTGAATTATGAAACAATTTTTAAAACGCTGAGCAAAATAAATGTTTTCTGTAAACAGAACTTTACAACTAGGATAAAAGGTATGATATTAGTTTTGGTACACATTCATTTACTTTTGGTGTACTGGGGGAATATCATGTTATTTAAATAAATAAATACCCCTTTTCCATTTAAATGTGTTTTTAACACCATCAGATGCATATATGTGAATCGTGGCCTGGTCACTGGTGTCACACTATTTTTCTGTTCCATCCCCTTATCTATATTTTACAATCTTTCGCTCCTCATGAGATGTTATTTGCTTTGTTGTTTCTAATACTTTATATTTCCATCTTTTTCAGATTTGAGTCTCACCTTTGATGGTGAAATTCCTCATCACTTCGTTCCAAGAAAGAGTCCCAGAATCTACACTCCTCACCAGCACAGAAATCATCAACATAAACACCACCAACCTCTTCCAGAACTTCATAACATCGTCACGGACTTTCCAAAAACAGAGATAAATAACATGAAACCACTTAAAAGCCACGAATCAGAATATTTCGAACCCAAAAAACCAAAACAACTACATACAAGCTACGACTTGGACTATCCAGAACTAAAAACAAACTCTAACCAACCACAAAACAGTTACGACGTGGAGTTTCTAGAACCAAATAGAAACAAAAAGAAACAACAAAAAGATTACAACATGGGCTACCCCGAGCTAAAAAAAATCTCTTACCATCCACAACATAGTTTCAACAGGAATTTTCCAGTAACGAAGAGTTTGATTGACAAACAACAAAAGAATTACAACATGGACTATTTCGAACTTAAGAAAAATACTAAAAAATCCCACAAGAGCTACGACAACTTTCTGTATGACGTTGAACCTTTCGCAGAAACAAAAGACCATCACACTCACGTCAAAACAGATTACGATAATTGGGATTTGGGATTAGATGCGCCAGTAGAAAGATGGCCAACGTTTGAAGAGATTGAACTACTAGCCGGTATTTCTGGATGGAGGAAGGAAAGGTGGAAGGGTGAAATAATAAAAGACGGGACGACAGAGAAACCAAAAAGCACAAGGACAACAAAGTTCACATATAGAAGGGTCCAAGGCGCTATTACCGGAAGCAAACGGAACACCATCATAGCAGTTTCCGCAATAGCGCCAAACGTTAGACCGAAGAAATGAAATATTTTCTGTAGAATTATAACTTTCATTGGGAAACATCGTGATGCAATGTTTAGAAGATTACTTGAAAATAAAATGCTCTTTTTTTTGCTTTATGTGATTGTGCAATGACGAAATGAATAGTATTAGGGTGCCTACATTAATTTAGTGTGTATTTATTTTATTTGAACTATGTGGAAAAATCCAACCTGAATAATTTATGACTTTACGATTTTTATTGAAATATCTTTTTTTAACTTTCATCTCCAAGTTCTAAATGAGTTGGTTTATATATATTATTGAAGAAGAAGACATTATTAATAAATCCAAATGTATCATGAAACAGAACAAGACACATAAAATACAAATTTTAGGGTCTCAATTGGGAATCGAACCCGGGATCTTTCTTGCCGTGACAACATCTATAATCACAAGACCATTAGGACCTAATTATAATATGTCATTTGTGTCGATCTCACAGATAAAATTCAGATTTAACATTATCATCTTACAACTAATTTTTCCCATTTTTTGGCAGCATGTTTTTGAATCATCACAAAGTTCTAAATAATTTGTTTATAACCTAGGTAGTGTCTCGGATACCGATTTTAAATTGTCGAGTGGTTAGAGACGTTGTCCCGGTAAGACAGATATCCTGGGTTCGATTCCCATTTAAGACCGTTATCTTTATATTTTTCTGTATCTTGTTCTGTTTCATATTTCGTATGTATTACCCGATCATAATTCATAGATAATGTTGGTAGGTACTCCTTACACTATCTTGTATACCTACAATGGAATTTTGGAAGATTTTCTGATGAATAATTTGAGTTTATGTGTTCGGTTTGATAGTTTCTTTTTTAACCTAAAAAAATTCTAGCGAACAAAATAATTTTCGGTGATTCATAACCCACCTTCTAAAACCCTCTTGCTTTAAAAAAATAAAAATCGATGAAAATTTATATATTTTAGATAGCGGTTTAATAATATTTTGTTTATAATAATTAATTACAGCTGCCTAAATTTTCCATCAGCAGAAATTCTCTTTAATTTTTATTGCAAGGTGTTTTCTCATATTTTATTTTGTTGAAAAAAAAACATAACAATTAATATTCCTAAATGTTAATTAATATTATAACTTTTTTTAATTCATCACTTTTAAAATATTTCTTCTAAAAGTCACAATTACAATATTTGACGCCCGCCAGGTATGTTTGATATTTATTGGTCGAAATATCTCGATTGTTTTTACAATCGAGAAATAAATAATAAAAATCATTCGATTCTGAAAATCACGTATTTAACTTCGTGAGACGAATAAATCATGACTTCAAGGCGATTTTTTATTGAAATTTATAAACATCTCACTTGAGCCATTGTGCCAATAACGATAAGTATTTTACCAAAAAATCCGGCATTTGAAACAAATAAAAAATATAAGTCAATAATATTTAAGTCAGTAGGTACCTATTTAAAAATTCTCTTATTTACTGTACATAATGTTCACACCTATTTAATTATTTGATGTTAATATTTCTCTGCCTTCCCCGCGTGGAAAGGTAGGCTAGTTTGTAATGTATGTATGTAAATAATAAGTGTATATTATAATTCATTAGAAATGTGTTTTCATGATAATATTTACAATTATTATACGACGTTTAAAAATGTAATAAAAAAATCGATAGAACCTAAGGTAATACGAATACGCTAAGAATTTTTGTATTTAAAATGTTTCGTGTGACGTGCTGTTGTATATAATACGGTTTTAAAACAATGTAAAATAGAAGATACCAGTCAAATGCTTATACCAAATTATAATAATGAATAAATTAATAATCATCGTTTCGAACAAAACATGTGTTTTCTTTAATGATCTAAAACTTTCAACACTCCATCTGAGAAATATATTCTCAAACAAATACAATGTGTACAAAATTTCGGTGTACAACACCATCTGTGAAGAGTTTTCCGAAACATAAATGTGACCACCTATAAAATACATACATAACCTATTTTCGCGATTGCAGAAAGCAGCAGAAAGTTTATTCAAAACTCATTTTTTCAAAGCTTTTGTTATTTTAAAACATTACCATCTCGTATATAGTAAAACATCACATTTTGTGAAAATTTTACATAAATATTATACCTACTGAAAAGATGAATGTCGAAAAAAGATCGGATGTAACGAAACGAAGAAGGTGAGTAGTTTATTTATGCGAAGTAGATTTTAAGGTGCTAGCATTACCGTGTGTCATGACAATCATGTCATGAGCAGAGATGTGCTTTATTTCAAATAAATCCATTTCAAATGGAAATGCAAAATGGGTATTTTCCATTTTGCATTTTAAATGCTTTTCTCAATGCATTTTCTGTTTTAAATGCTTTTTTGCAACATTTTTCCTACTATCTCCACTCATCTTTTTTTCATAAGCCCCAAATATCAGTCGGTCCTCAACCTCGCTATGAGAGATAATTTACATTTGTCAAGTTGCTCCCTGGTAGGAGCCCTGACAATTGAGTGATACCATTACAAAAAACACTGATTCAAATACTGAACATGGGGCCATGACGCTGTAATATTAAATATTAGATAGCAGTTTCTATGTTTTTACGTTGGCAACATTAGTCCTGCGCAATTTTTTTGTGGTTTCATAATCTGTAGTCGTGGTTGGATTTACCATCATGTAATATGTTTGTTCTACATTGATGCCCAATATTAATAACAAAATTGTTTAAAAATTCTATAATTATTTTAATTGTTTGACCTGAGAAACCATTTTGCATTTTCAATGCATTTTGAAAATGGGTATTTTGCATTTGAAATGCTTTTCTAAGAACCATTTTGCATTTTGCATTTTCAAATGGAAAAGTTTTGACCCATTTCCATTTTGCATTTCAAATGGTTTTGGGTACCCATTTTGCACATCTCTGGTCATGAGGCACGTTGTCATCTAATGTACTCGTATATACTTACATTATGATTGATTATGATAAAGCTGTCTAATTTTGAACACACAAATTTGAAATAGAAAAATTTAGGTGAAAGAAAAAGCGAAAAGCAAAATCAAAGTAAATATAAAGTAGTGCTCAGATTCACTCTATTGGAAAGACAACAACTTTACTGATGGTGACGTTCATTATATTATTTTAATAGAATATTATGCAGAAACTTGAGACACTGTTAGTAGGTTCATTTTTAAAATTACTTTGTGTCACTTATAACAATGAGAATCAATTATTTTTGCAACGGAAAATGGAAAATAATTAATTTTAATCGATATTTCTTTAAAAAAACTAATGATTTGACGTATTTGCTTCGTGCCATATTTTGTCACAATAATATTTTAAAAAAATGTAATGCTCCTTTTAAATTTATTTTTTAATTAAATCCAATCTAAGAACTTATTAATCTAATTTAGACTCATGTGTTCATATTTTGTGTTAAACCAGAGAAAAAGAAAAAATAACCTTAAAACTTTCTCCCCAATAACAGTTATTGCCAATTGATCGATAACTGAATAATCGATTTAGTTTTAATTAACCAAATTTCTATTAAAATGCACTATTTTCCACATCCGTGTTTTCACTGATATACTTGCTTCTCATTATTATCTAACTGATACAAATTGTTTTTTATTGTTAAAAATGAGCATTAACCCTTTCCACTTTTCTGAAACCATATTTTATTTCGTTTTTTTATGACAATAAAATAAATATAGATGTAAATAGTGGTACAACGCTTCACCGTCGCTTAAAAAGAACATGCCACTTAACTAGTAAAAAAAACACGGATATTTTTATAGCCATAAACATATCAGTTTTTTTCATTCCGCGTCTTTTGGTAAACACACTCATTTTTTCTATGGCTTGTTATTACAAACGTCACTGTCAGTGTCAGGGTGATTCAGATTTCTTTGGATTTGTGTTATTTGTTGTGCTATAAATTTACTCCGTTCAAAGATTTAGTGAGAGCATATTATTATTATTTAACGTATGTTCATTGAATAATGGCAGTCGCATTCCAACAACAAATTTTCGCCCTAGATGCCAAGTACAATGGCTATCGAGCACCGAACTGTCCCAATTTTCGTAAGTACAAACACGTCAAATTAATACACTTTCTAATGAACATCTCTGGGAAATATCGACTTTTCGTGTATTCATTTATAGATGATTTGTTGTATTTATTAATAAATAGCTTAGTCTTTGGTAACGTAAGTAGATATTACAGTATTTAAAACATAACAACCTTTGTTTATTGTCCTTGACATTGCATACTTTACGCTTGTATGTACAATACATGCTCAAGAAGACACAATTCGTTTTGGTAAACTTGTCGAATTCCGCTGCTCTTTAAAAAAACAACACTTGATTTGAACTTCTTTGAAATGTTTATAAGTATTTAAGTTCACATACACTAAATAGGTTGTTAGGGTTTAGATTTTAAAATTTCAATAATTTATGCGTATTTCCTAACCTGAAAACTTTACCTTGATCGAGAAAAGGGAACTTTAATGCGTCTTTCAGCATCTTCCACGACATAAATAATTATGTCTTGTAGTAATTAAGTTGAAACCAAGTATTATTAAGCATGCAGTGGAATTCGTCTAGTTAAGCTTCGTTTTTTCTGTTAAAAAATGCTGACAAAAACTATAAAAATCACATAAAATATTTGTAGTACAATTCCAACGTTTTTTATTACATTCTCCAAAACTCGAAAATATAGATTAATTAATGGTAAATCAATTAACACAGTAATTGTAAGGAAATTTCAGATGATAAGTGAACAAAACTTATTTGATTTTTTAATGTGACACCCTCATTCTCATTTATGTTCAGTTAAATTACTATAAGGAATGCTTATCAATAAATGATAATTAAGGAATCTTTTATATACTATCTATCTATATAAATAAATATGTAAATGTTCGCTTGTTTAAAATCTTAAATCTCCGAATGTTCTTCACCGATTACTTTGACATTTTGACATAACGTTAATAATGAATACGCTTGTGTTTTTATATACCTATATTATATAGATGTCACCTGTGACAGGTAATAACATGCTTTTTTTAAATTTTACCTAATATTTTAATATTACTTGCGTGGCAACTTTACCTTATCCCTCTCCTCCCCTTTCCCGTTCCAACCCAAGTCTATTTAAGTATAGTTATAATCAGAGATGTGCTTTATTTCAAATAAATCTATTTCAAATGGAAATGCAAAATGCGTATTTTCCATTTTGCATTTTAAATGCTTTTCTAAAAACCATTTTGCATTTTGCATTTTAAATGCTTTTCTAAAAACCATTTTGCATTTTGCATTTTAAATGCTTTTCTCAATGCATTTTCCATTTTAAATGCTTTTTGCAACATTCTTCCTACTATCTCCACTCATCTTTTTTCATGAGCCCCAAATATCAGTCGGTCCTCAACCTCGCTATGAGAGATAAATTACATTTATCACGTTGCTCCCTGGTAGGAGCCCTGGCAATTGAGTGATACCATTACAAAAAATACTGATTCAAATACTGAACATGGGGCCATGACGCTGTAATATTAAATGTTAGATAGCAGTTTCTATGTTTTTACGTTGGCAACATTCCCGTCAAATTTTTTGTGGTTTCATAATCTGTAGTCGTGGTGTTTTTGGATTTACCATTATGTGATATGTTCTACATTGATATCCATTGTTAAATGACAAAATTGTTTAAAAATTCTATAATTATTTTAATTGTTTGACCCGAGAAACCATTTTGCATTTTCAATGCATTTTGAAAATAGGTATTTTGCATTTTGCATTTGAAATGCTTTTCTAAAAACCATTTTGCATTTTGCATTTTCAAATAGAAAAGTTTTGACCCATTTCCATTTTGCATTTCAAATGGTTTTGGGTACCCATTTTGCACATCTCTGGTTATAATCACTTTTATTTATTGCTGTTTATGGTAGGCATATTATAGGTTTATCGTTTACAGGTTAGTTTTATGTTTCTGAATATACACGGTGTCCGGAAACTCGTAGTACAAGCGGGAAACTGGAGAATCTACACCACATGGGGAACCCAAAAAAACATAAAGTTTTTTGATTTGAGCATTTTCAAAAAAAAAAAAAAAAAAACCAAAAAAAAAATTTTTAGGCTATTTTAGGGTTAAAGTTTTTTCTGGTGTTTAGGGTTGAATAACAGATGTTTTAACCCTGCAGAGCAGAAATATTTTATGATTACACCGGGTTAAATGAAGGGTGATTTCAAAATAATGCTTCAAATCCGAGTTTCTTCATTTGTTTTACTTTCAAATAGTTTTAATTAGTTGGGTACTTTGATCTTCAGTAATAATTTATAAGAATTTAATTAAAAAAATAAAAAATAAAAAAAAAATAAAATCAACTTCCAACTCGATTTACTCGATAACGAAAGCTCAAATAAAAAAAAAATATACTACAAAATCGACTCCAAATGTGATTTAGATTCACCAGTTTCCCGCTTGTACTACGAGTTTCCGGACACCCTGTATATCTGTGAACATTAATAATTGGTCTGTTTTTTTGTTATCCTCTTATGTATATTGTATTACTAAGACTGTTTATGTTCCTAAAATAAATAAATAAATGGCGCAATCTGCTGGACGTAAAAGCAACAATCGCTATTGTTTCTCTATCTGCAAAGACTGACTGAGCCACAGCAAAGCGTGGCGGAGAACAGCTATTAAATTTAAAAAAACCTTCTAAAAAATGATGATAATGGTAGTAATAGCGTGTTACCTTATACACTTCATATAAATAGTAAAAAATTTATATTTTTTATAAAATTTTATATTAAAATTTCATATTCTATATAAATATCTCATACTTATTATTAAATGTAAAGTACAGGGTTTTCCAATAAAAGGTGTTATTTTGAATAGCCCGCTATTTCGGTAGATGTTACTTTTGAAGCTGTCATTTTTTGACATTTGACAAGTAGAAACTACGCCATTAATAAAAATGGAACGATAAACGCTTCAACAACGCATTGAAATTATTAAAATTCACTTGAGTGAATCAAATGAAAATCATCTTGAGTGATGAGGCCCATTTCCACCTCGGTGGCTTCGTCAACAAGCAAAATTGTCGCATCTGGGGCTCAGAAAACCCAAGAGTTATTGTTGAAAAGCCTCTCTATCCTCAACGTGTGACTGTTTGGTGCGGTTTATGGTCCGGCGGAGTCATTGGACCTTACTTTTTTGAAAATGAGGCTGGAGCAGCAGTTACGGTGAATGTATTGCGCTATCAAGAGATGATTAATGATTTTTTATGGCCGGAATTGTATGGTATTGATCTGGACAACGTTTACTTTCAACAAGACGGCGCTACGTGCCACACAAGCAACGAAACCATTGATCTTTTACGATTGAATATCAAAATAACACCTCTTATTGAAAAACCCTGTAGTTATTGTTTTTCCACTAATAATTGCCAAAATTGCCTCTAAAATTATGAAGATTCGAATTTTTTAATGGCCTATATTTTATAATTTAAAACACAAATATATAAGTAGCACGTATCCGTGCTAGATATTTGCTATACATTCTAGATTAAAAAAATAATAATTCAGCGTGGTTGGTTATTTTAGCCTTAAATCCAAATTTAAGTTTTGTATGAAAAAGGCCGGCAGCCGTTCTTCTTAATACACAAAGTCAAATAACACTTAGTTTGAACTTAATTACTTCAAATAACAACTATTTATATTGTGGGAGATAGTAAAAGATCCACTTTTTTCTAAGTCCAAAATTTCAAATGCGACCAACATGTTTTTTCTTATTTGTATCATCTGACGTAAATTAAGTTTGAAGTTTAGGAAATACACATAAATTATTAAGATAACCCGAACTAAGAACCTTTTATTTTTCATTCATCACTTTCAAAATAAAAAATACAAAAAACTCTGAAGAAAACCTTAACTTGAAAATTCATAGCCCGCATCACTTAAATGAGCATTGTAATTGTCCCTCATTAGAAAACGTTGACCATATAACGTATCTGGATCTAAAAATAGATGGAAATTTAAAATGGACCAATCACATTACCTATTTAGATAATAAAATTAAAAATCTAAGTTATTTTTTCAAAACTATCAGGAATGTGCTCATTAAAAAAGACTTAATCAAAATCTACACGGCTCTCTGCCAATCACTGTTAGAATACGGTATTATCGGATGGGGCAGTGCAAACTAAGTATATTAATATGCTGGAACAAATCCAGAAAAAATTCCTCAGGTATGTCTATATGCGGATGCGTGGAACTTATCCAAGGTTCATGCACCATGTGGACTTACTTGAGGCAAAAAATAGATTTAGCTTGGAAACTAGACGTCATGCAAATCTTGCAATACTTAGTTTTAACATAATCCATAACTATATTGATAGCCCGTTCCTCTTGGAATGCTATGGTTTATACGTGCCCGAAAACTTCAGCCGTAGTCGTCGATACGACTTATTTAAAATACCATACGGCAGAACAGATATTCTAGCACAACATAGCATGTCAAGAGGAATGGTGCTATTGAATGAAATCTCAGAAGCACTAGATATATATAATTCTTCTTTAAATAGCCTAAAGTTTTTTTGTATAATAATTATCTTCATAGGTGTTAAGATTGTCAAATTGAGAATTGTACAGTAATTGGATAATCTATCTGTTGTGCAATAAAAAAAAAAAAAATAAAAAAAAATATAAAAAAAAAAATAAAATAAAAATATACTAAATCCACTAATTAAAACTCAAAAAGCCATAACGAAAATTATACTGAAAGTTCCTGTAAGAACTAGCACTGAAGAAATCTTCACCAATCTTAACATCATGTCAATTAAACAACTATATTCTAAAACTATACTCATTTACATTCATAAGTACAAAACCCAAGAAATAACAACAAACACGTACAGTAGAAACACTAGATCTCATGGTCAAAAACTTATCCAATAAATAACTACTTATACAACTTTTGGGCAAAAAAGCTTCTCATATCATAGTATTAAACTCTACAATAAAATACCACTCTCACTCAAAAACCTCAACATTTTAACATTTAAATCTTAAATAAAAAGCTGGATACTTAATATAGGGAGATCTGAAATAGATAATTTACTGATATCAAACACAGACTAAAACAGAATCAACTGAACTATACCAAAAAACACTATCTTACTTTTTTTTAAATTATGTAAAAAAAAAAATATATATATACTACATGATATATGTTCATAATTAAATTCATATGTAATTTTGTTGTAATATTAATTTTCTTATAATTAAATTATACATAATATGTAAATGAAATCCTCAGCACGGGAGATCCCAGTGAGAATATCATTATATCTATTTGTTACAAAAAAAGATAATAAAACACTTATTATTATTAATAACCTATTTTGTACATGTTTTTCCATCTCCTCTCTCTTCCATTATGTTGAAATCAGTGTTATTTTTTTTTAAAATTTGCATTTTAAGCGTGATGCAGAATTTTTCAACTTTATCAAAATATGTAGCTCCTTTTTGTGTTTTCCCCACTTTATAAAGTTTTAACGACTTCCTTGTTTTATGACGTTTTTATCAATTTTTTAAAAGCCAGTACTGTTGTCTTAGGCATACATATTTATCATAAATAATAATTGTTCCAGGCACTCTCTATATAAGAAGGCGGAATCAATTACTAAGAGAGAATGCTAAGTTCAAAGTAAGTTCTTTTGTAATATTATATTTTGTATTAGATGATTTTTTTTTTTTTTTGATGATGTCCTTATAATATTATAATCTGTTTTGAAGTTTGAAAGTTCCTTTATTTATTTATTCATGTTCTCCATAAAACTGTTAAGCTCCAATATATTACGGAGATGATCACAAATTTGAGGTCATGCGGGCTGTTATACTATTTTGTGACATACATCAAAAGATAGTTGCTGAACTGTCGGTTAGTGATGTTGAAAATGTCGACGGTCAATGTAGAATCGTTAAGCAGTTGAGTCACTCTGTTGATTGGTGCATTCTGTTAGGCAGAAGTCGTCGCTTTCGGAGTAAAAAATATTGCATGGGATCTCCCACGAGTATACTTGTTAGGCTAAGATTAAGCATAGCTCCAGAAATTAGTTTAAAAAAATGTTAGCTTAAAAATATTTTTCCGCATGCTTCTAAGTGGTTGAAATCAAGCATTCCTGTTAAGAACAATGATGGATATAGGAATGGATAGTACATACATTGTCTGATTCATAAGGGGTCCAAATAATGGAGTTTTATACCAGGATACTGCAAACAAGGGCTTCATATGGTTTTCGTATTGCGATTCCATTAGTAAATAATTTCGCAATACGAAGAACAAATCCAAGCATTTTGTTGGTGCGGGAGACAATGTCAGATATGTGGGATTTAAAAGAGAGATTTATTCGAAAATCACAGTTATATCATGTGAAATATTTTCTTCCAGGATATTGATACAATCAAACAATACTTGAACATACGAGTACAACTTTTGCAAAGGAAGTACGGTACTGCTAATGAATGTTTGTCCTCTCCAGCAAACCTATCCAAAACAAGATCTTACAGTCGGGTAAGCAATGAACTTGTATAACTTTTATAACTTTCAATTATTGAGAACCATTGATAATTGCCTTTTGGTTTAGTTTAGAGAGAAATTTGTTTAAAAAAAATTTTCTAGGGGCCATAAAACAAAATTTCTTATGTTGATGACTTATGTGCGGGGTTTAACGTAATTACATGATATTTTTTAACAATCTTCAGATGAGCAATGGTTCCCCGAATGATATGAACTTCAAACTGCGTCTTCAGCAGCGTGGTCCAGAAACTTCCATCTCACAGAATTATGCCTTCACTGGAGTGCACCACATTTTCGATCAGGTTTTTGCATAATAATAAATTTATTGGATACATAATATTTATCATTTTCTATTATTCCACAATATTACTGCAAGCAAGCTCAATGTTGACGGTATTGAACGCAGATTGCCTAAAAGTATGTGGGTACTAACTTCGACCGATCTCAAACCTTTTCATTTCAATAATTCCTTACTAGTTTTCTCTCCTTAACTACAATTTTCCACCGATAATTCATCTTTCAAAAACATTTATTTGGTTTTGTAAAGTAGGTGTATTCTAAACATGGAAAACAATAATTTCAATATTCAGGATTATCTACTAATAAAATATCTATCCCTTTGTATTATGTAGTACACTAATGTATATTATTTTTTCTTACAGCACACCGAACCGGTAAACATCTTGAAGTTTGCCAACAATGACCGTTCTAGGTTATGTTGCGCCTCAAGTGATGGGTCTGTGTCCATCTGCGATGTGACAGCCAAACCTCCTCAAGTCAGCTTTGTACTGAGAGGCCACAGTAAAAGTGTCACAGGTATGGATAATTTATCAGAAATATTCAATGACTTCATAAAACTCATAGACACTTACTTATATACTAATATGTGTGAGGTTATGTGCTAATCTCTAACCAAATTTGCTTAAATGATTGCTAAAATGCCTTGTAAGTGATGAGAAAGTGTTTTCATTATGTACACGGCAAACGCTACATTAGTTATTGTATAATTATTACAATTGTTTCCCGAAGATTTCAAGCGCCATTAGAAAAAGTTAGGTAGAGAACGTATCAACACATAAGAAGACATTTAAAAAGGACAACCTAGGCAATAGCTTCTTCTTAGTGTAAGCGTATTGTCATCTCATCACACCCGTGATGTAGAACAGTGTTCCGCAAACTTTTTATGTTCACGGTACACCTAACTAATCAAGAAATTTTAACGGTACACCAAAGAAAAAAAAACAAGGTAAATTTTGGATAGGATTGGCTAGGCTAATTACGAATAACGGTGAACTTTGAGGTTAAACTACGAAAACTGCATGTCATCATAATTTTAAAAAAAACATCCCAGGTTTTGAATGGTTTGTTTGGCAAAGCAGGGTTTGTCTAGCCAGGTTTGTGTAATTACGATTGATATTTATCACATAACAGTGACAGAATGACCGCGAACTGTCACCGAATCGGTTCGAGAAGTGAATTTTAATTTTACGCAATTGATAATTAAAATGCATCTTTTTCCGCCGTCACCAAGCCAAAAAGTTTCCCTTTATAGTAATTACGGCATATCTAAAGTTTTTTTCTAAAAATTATTCGTAATAAGCGTGGCCACTCCGAACCAAAATTTACCAAAAACAATATTTTATTAATATTTATTATTAAAATCAATATAACATGAAAAGATGTTTAATGCGAAATGTGAGCCTGTTTAACTGAACACAGACGATCAAAATTTGGAACAATCGTTGATAACGCTGCTTGCATCTCTTCGTCGATCGTCCTCAGGCGTTCTCTTTTTTTCACTTTATCGTTGTGAGAGTTGAAAACCCCAATTCGCATAAATAGGTCGTGGCAAATGGTAATAGAATTGCATTAGCTCGCTTTGACAGCAGTGGATACTCATTTTTTTACGTGGAGCCAAAAATGTGCTAACTCTGTTTCAGAAAATTTTAATTTTAGTGTCCGAACAGTTTTAAGCTCCATGAATTCGTAATGTTATGTTGTCACGCGCATGCACCCCGATAGCTCGTGCGCAATCACGTGATAATGTAGCAATAGCACCCCACTTATGTAGTGTAGCACACGTGATAATGTAGCGTAGCGGCGTAGCACACGGCCACTTCGCAGCGATCGAGTCCCACCCACGCCACCTCCGGCCGCCGCGCCGCACAGAAAAGTAAAGACCGATTTACAGAGCACTTTGTGAGAAGTGACGCGGGACTCGCGGTACACTTACAAATGGCCACGGCACACCAGTGTGCCGCGGAGCACACTTTGCGGAACACTGATGTAGAATGTAGTATACAACACAACGTTTAAGTACGTAAACACTGTCCATTCCTATATCTATTCCGTTTCTCCACATATATAATTATTCTTTTTCATACATGAATGGAGATTTGATTTAAGAGTTTACAAGAAACGTAATCGTGTTTGGTACTTGCCACATTTTGTGTTACTTTTGCTAGACAATAAAGTGTCTATACGTTTGTAATGTCATTGGTTGCAGGGTTGTTTTGCAAACTAACATTTTGAAGACTGTTGTGATGTTCCTGATGACCATCAAAGACAGCATTGGCATAGATTGTTGTATCTTCCTGCCTGTAGTTTTATATTTATTCTACACCATTGAGGAGAGATTCAATAGGGAAAACCTTTTATTTTTATTTTTCGGGTTTCGTTGGATTTTTAATATTATTTTTTATCGATTTATGCTCATAAACCCTTTGGCCCAATTTCCATCTAGTGTAGTAATTTGCAGATACTTAATATAACATTGATAAAATGCCTGATGCTTATTTATAAATATGTATTTGAACATTGCCATATTTATATTACATTATATTTCTCGCTTTCAATCTGCCAATATATACAATTTAACTCAATCTTTTGTATTATTTCAGGCTGCGACTGGTCGGCCTCCAATGACCTTCTGGTCTCCTGCTCCTTGGACGGCACTCTCTGCCTATGGGATGTGGGCAACCAGAAGTGTCTCCGCAAGGTGGTGGATCAGCTCAACACGGAGATGCTGTGCTGTACCTTCCAGCCAGCCAATAATAACATGGTCATTGTATCCTCTGAAAAAATGAATTTAAAAGTGTTTTGACAAATGAGTTTTGACATCCACCATGCACAACACGATTTTGATATTTTTTATTTATCATTTAAAACATTTATATTGTTCTAAGCTACAGAAATATCCCGTATCAAAATTATGGTCATAATAATTTATGATGCAGACAAAATATCAAATTAAAGAAACAAAACCAAAGAGAGAAAGATATACTTATCAACTAAATGGCAGGGGATTGCCTCCCGGCCGCCAAGAATTGGGAATTTTTCTTGTATATGAATGAAGTAAAACTGTTATTATTAAAAAAATTAAAAAGTAAAACCAGGTAAAACAGAAATCCTGGGTTCGATTCCCAGTTGAGACCGTCAATAGAATAAGTCATGGCGATTTGTCGATAAGTCGCTTAACCACAGATCATATTTTAGCGTACATCAATAGCCACATTACATGATGATGCATGGCACTTGATAAGATCTTTGCCTTTTGAACAAAGTTATAATGAGGAAGTAGTTCCAATTTTGTATGCAAAATATTTTCCTCAACCATTTATTTACACAGGCAGGAAATGCAAGAGGAATGGTACAAGTACTGAATGTTTCTACCGGGATATATCCAAAAGGTACGCCAATTGAATTTCAATATGTACTAGTAACTCAATCAACAATTACCGCTTATTATATTTTTTCCATCTGTAAACAATTAACTTTATTTTTGTAGTAAAGGCTTTGTTAGTCCTAAATTTCTCACTAGATGGCGTCGAGACATATTATATCTTCATTTGTTAGAGAAATATTTTTGACTTGTGAAATATTATTATTTTTTAATGATAAACTAATGTTTATAAGACAAGGTTTTAAGCATAGCATAAAGGATAACAAATAATTATAAGCAATAATTAGTCGCCTGAGTTACGAATTATAGTTATGATTTACAGTTGTCGAATTAGTTACAGCTGTTTCGGCCGTCGGCAGTTTGAAAATTGATTTGAAAGCCGATACAGCTGTAACAATAATAAAAACAAAATACTTGCAGAACTTCATAATAATATTATTAAAATTGATTTATACTGAATTATATCCCAAATCGGGTAAACAAAAGTTAAGGCTTGTTTCCAAAATGTAAAGAAACCTTAATAAGTCACCTCACTCAATTTTAGCATCGCTACGCCATGCGATTCATTTACGGATGAACATTAAAGTCCCACAATGGAGTGCACTGCAAAACTTTGCTTAACTTTAACGAACTTTACTTTTCTGTGCATGGTCTGGTTATTTTAATGTGGGCTGTTCCGTGGTCAATTCACGATTGATGTCATATTTTATTCAAAGCATTTTCATACCGTCCTGGTTCCAAAAATATGGTCACACGGTTTGCCTCCAGCTCGCCAAAATCATTCCCAGATTACATGTCAGGGCAAGTCTAGTAATTTTAATATCTATGATACACACAAAGTCAAATCAACAGCAATGTTCTTTCGGAGTGTGAAGACCTTATTTTTGATATGAAAATTTAATTGTGTGGACATTGCTTCTAATACAATATCAAGTTTCTTATTTAATACTAGCTGTTCCTCGCCACGCGTTTTGTCGCTCAGTCTGTCTGTGCAGATAGATAAACAATAGCGCGTGTTGCTTTTACGTCCAAAAGATGGCGCTGTTTAAAAAACAAGGATTTTTGTTTTTTTTTTTAAAAAGCATGTTTATTGAAACACATGCGTATTCAACATTATGTCAAAATTTCAAAGCAATCAGTAAAGAACATTTGGAAATTAAAGATTTTGAACAAAGGAACATTTATTTTGTGGTTTATATAAATTATTGTGGATGTATTTTCAGGAGGAAGTAGTATTCTCGGGGGAAGAGTTCTCTCTCTGGCCTGTGATTCCAGTGGAAGAATGTTTTGGGCAGGAAATGATAAGGTATTATACAACAGATGTAAAGATACACAAAAAGTTTTGTTTAATTTTGGACATGCCAAGAAGCAAAACAATACTTATGTTACCATGAGGGGTTACTAAAATTGGTTATAGGATTTGAAAGTATGTATACAAAAACAGTACAATTACATAATTCACTATTTTAGCTGATACAGGGAAAATAGTAATTTCAGCGCTTTTTGTTGCCCTTGTTGGTAACAAGAAGGTTAAACCCCCAGGCCTCAGGCATATTTTGTCAAAAGGTCGGAGTATTTCAGCTTTGCAATAAGATCCGATAACTAAAATCTGTTTTTGAAAGGTGATGAAATACGCTTTAGTATCATAAATGAACATGTATTTTTTTAAATGATTTTTTTTTTATATAAACACACCAAAGTCTTAAAAATGGCTCATTCAATGGCTCAATCATCTTACGTTTTTACTGAACTAAAATAAAAAACTGATAATGAAAAACAAAAACACACACACACGCACACTTTTAAATGAATTATAAACTTTATTATTATCACCTGACTTTTTTGTAGTTTCATATAAAAATAATTCACTAGTTTTATCATTTTTTCTTAAAATTGCGGTCGGAAACTTTGATTTCATAGAGGTGAAAATTTTAATTCTTCTGTGGCTAACTTCTGAATTTGAATATAAAGCGTGGTGCTTTCTCTTTCTATCACTGTTTAGTTCATATTCCTCACCATGACAGTAAGGGAGACAATAGGATTTCTATGAGACTGAGCTGTTCCCAAAAGTGAACAAATTAGCCTGAGGAGTTAAATATAAATTTGGCTAAACCTCAGCTTAAAGTATAAAACAACAGGACTTTAGTGGCACATTTAACACGGGTTTTTTTTTATTTATTTCTAACCAGCTGAAGGTCTGGAGTTGCAAACTGAATTAAACTGGAGCAAAATTTCATCAATTAAAACTGTAGGCCCGCCCGCCACAGACACTCTTCTTTTTTATGAATTATTTGAAATTAACATGTGCCTTGAAAAATATATGTCGATAAATTTACCACTAGATAAAGAAACTTACAATTTCCTTGCAGGGTCTGATAATAAGCTACAAGTGCGACATAGCAACAGGGCGGCTGAGCAAGCTTCGCCGGGTGCTGGTGGGTGGCGGGGTCACTTGCATCTCCTGGAGTCCCTGGGTCTGCCGCCATCCCGCACTCCTGGTCAACTCCGCTGATAATTCCGTCAATCTCTTCCGGTAATTATGATGAAAGAGTTATTATACGTAATAGCTCTACATTAGACTGACGATTAGCGGTACTTATCGAGTGTTGGCTTACACTAAAAAGTCAAGCATCACCACTGAACAGTAGCTGTATATTTTTCCACTTCTGGGGATCTAGCACATAATATTGAATCGATAGACTTGATTGACAACGATTTTATATCGATTACACATGCAAGGTTACGATCGTTAGGTGTGTTGATATCCAAGCCAATATTGACACTGGTGCGTAAGTTTGACAATATGCACATCGTCCATTCTGTGCGCTCCACCGTCTGTCCCATTATGTCCTTCCAGAAGGGAATATGCGTTGTGTCCGGCAGTGAGGATTCCTGTGTTTACTTCCTGGATATTGAGTTAAGTCGTGAACATCCTGTTGTCAATAAATTGCAAGGTAATAATCACAAATACTATAATAGTATTGGCTAAGGATTGACATTCCTAAACGTTAAACAACTACCTCAAAATATGAATAATTTGACAATTTGGAATTGGAATACACTCACTTTAATATACATTGGCAGTTGCATACACTTTTCGGAATTGAAATACACTCACTTTAATATACCTACATTGGCAGTTGCATACACTTTTTGGAATTGAAATACACTCACTTTAATATACATTGGCAGTTGCATACACTTTTTGGAATTGAAATACACTCACTTTAATATACATTGGCAGTTGCATACACTTTTTGGAATTGAAATACACTCACTTTAATATACATTGGCAGTTGCATACACTTTTTGACACTAAAAAGGGAGTTAGTTGGTCTATGAGGTCTTTAGCCAAAACTTGTGATATTTTTAACATCTTTTTTAATTCTGTTTGTCCAAGCTCAAACGGATTCAGTTGATCGCTTATAGAACGTCTTTCTATTCTAAGAGCTTCGTTAGAATGCCTCCGTTCAATATAAGCTAGGAATTTTACATAAAGAATGACATTATCTAAAAAGTTGTGTATATTCACAGTTATCCGAGACTCAGTGATAGCCAAGTCGAAGCTCTAAGTTTTTTGGCTTTTGTCTACCGGCTTTCAAATCAATTGCTGACCATGCTCATAAAAATTCACATCTCGTGACTTGGGTGTACTAGAGGGCTTATGTTAAAAAAATTGCATTAGGGGCCGTTCAAGTATTATGTAAGCACTATAGAGGGGCAGGGGGTCTTTGCTTTGCTTATTTTTGATGACATGGGGGGGTGGGGGGGTCGAGATAGTGATTCTTTCAGCACTGCTCAGCAGTAGTTAATTTTTTTTACACATTGGCAACCCACACATTGTCTATGTTTGAAAACCGAATACATATTCGGGGATTCCCACAAATAATTAATACGTTTAGGTACTCGCTTAGAAGCGAATGGGGGAATTACCGCGCGCTACTTACTTGTCAAAATTTCTTCCATCAATCTATTGTTTCGTTTCAGTACGATTGACGATTTGACGTGTTGTAAGCAAATCAAAGCAAGTTAATATTTGTGTTACCGTTGATCCTCTTTCGCCAAAGTTGAATTGTTTATAAAACAGAATACATTAACAGAAAAATGCATATAGGTACCAATTTTTACGTAAGCATGGGAGGGGGGGGGGGTAAGAACTTTGCTTACTTTTGGTGACAAGGGGGAAGAGGGGGTAATTAATTGTAATAAATCTGCTTACGTAATACTTGAACGGCCCCTTATTGATGTTGTTGTAGCCAAAAATGTTTTTTTGTTTTAATTTAAAATTCGGTTTTCTTATGATGATTTTCAGAAAATCGGTGCGGCGAACTGCCAAACTGAAATTACCTGAAAATCTTCATACAAAAAACGAATTTCCGAAAAAAAAATGCTTTTGAATGAAACAACATCAATAAGCTCAAATTTTTTAATTTTAGCCCTCTATCACACTCAAAAGTCACGAGCCGCCACTCCTCGCAAACGTTTCCTAATGCCACCTAATAACTTTCATATTGATATACAGTTTTATCAATCGACCGTGCTATGTACCTTAAACCTCTAGTTAGTCTTTTTTAAAAGACCATCACCGATGTCAACGGAATGTTAATGTGCCTGATACAGTGACACAGCTGTGTTTGGGAAATATGAACGAAACATCAGTTAGTTTTTCGTAATTCAACAAAAATAAAACAGTATTTTTAAAAATATCTTCTTTGTGGTATATCTTTACAGAGTTGTAGATCGAGAAGGTAGCCTCATCCTGGTGCGTAAGTTTGACAATATGCACACCGTCCACCCTGTGCGCTCCACCTTCTGTCCCATCATGTCTTTCCGGAAGGGAATATGCGTTGTGTCCGGCAGTGAGGATTCCTGCGTTTACTTCCTGGACATTGAGTCAAGTCCTGAACATCCCGTTGTCAACAAATTGCAAGGTAATAATCACAAATACCATAATAATACAACATATTTTTTTGTTTTGGGCATGAGCTTTTCAAAATTGGAATCGATGGAAGGTCTTGAGAAAATAAACTACATATTTTCAAATTATCTTTTCAAAATTGGAACCGTCAGTTCATTGGAATCAGTTCTTAATGTCGGAAATTAACTTTATAATTAAAATTGAAATTTTTCAAAATTGGAACGAATGAATGTCTTGAGGAAATTAACTAATTGAAAAAGAATCTTATTTGAAACCAGACAAACTATTAAGTAGGTACCTACCTGCCTCTAAGATATTTTATTATATGGCTTTCTTATGCCAGCCATTTTGAAAAGTGGAACTATGCAAATCCAAGTTACAGATAAATCACAATAAATAGATTCATGCTTGTGAAGTTGTGCTGTCTCATGGGACTACTGCGGGGTAAGAGGGGACTGCGGGTGGGCATTCCAAACTAGTTCTAACCAATTTGAACCACTATTGGTGTGCACAAATATATTTGAATGTGTGCTCTTTAAAATGATTTGGTTTTCGTGAATAACAACTAGTTATATAATAAGTGACAATGATCAGAACTTAAGTCATTCACACGTATTTCGATCAATTAATTTACGTGGCACTTGACTGCATAATATGAAAGTCATTGCACTCTCAGGCATTCTATTGAGTTCTGGTTTGTGCTGGATCATGAAATTTATATTTCAATGTATAGTTCAACGCAACTAATTTTAGCTTGCAGTGCCAATACCATCACAAGTCATGGAACTTTCCATTTAAATACCAATGAACTAGATGAAACTGGTTGTATTGGAAATTAGACAAAGCCAGGTTATATGGGCTGACAAATAACAATGAAATTTCATTGTTAGATGTTTTGCGTTGGATGTCATTTAATAAAAATGTTATGTTCCATTGAGAATTTTATGATTTCAGGGCATGCTGCGCCTGTGCTTGGTGTCAGCTTCAACTACGATGAAAGTCTTTTGGCGTCAAGCGACATTCAAGGATTGGTTATTATTTGGAGACGAAGCTAGAAGATATAAATAGTAAAATTACAGTGAAATATTATATTCTTCAGTGGACTGAAAAATAGACGTCTTGCATGGGAAAAGATTATAGAAATGTTAAATCAGTTAACCCATCGGCATATCTGCCGCCAAGATTGGAGGACTGCACTTTTTTCGCATCGGCATATTGCCCGCATTGGGGCGACTAAAACTTTTCCCACATACATAGATAGTTTGTCTTGTCTTTGTCTTGCGCTGCCCGGAATAGCTCCTCCACACTTCTAATGCCGGTCCACTCTCGTATATTTCGCAGCCAAGACATTTGTCTCCTACCAGGCCTTCTGCGACCCTCTATCTTGCCTTTAGATAGTTCACAATAAAATTATAATCTATATATAATGTGTTTAATTTGGGGAAATATGGGGTGCAATACTGCACAGTAATAATCCTTCTCAAGTGTGCATAGATGTCACAAATAAAAATTTGTGTGCCAATGGGTTAACTCATTTTTTATTACAGTATTCGAACCGAAAAATTAAAACTTCTTAAGTGTGAATCTTATTATTTTAAACATTTATTACCGTGAAATCGTACAAGAGTCCCAACGCTTCCAATTGTCTTTAGCCAGTGAGACTATGGTATCCCCAACTGGGTAGGAGAGGGGAAGGAGATTGGGGAGAGGAAGGTGGGGAAGTACTTCGCTATTCAGATCTGGTCACCAAACACGGCCAAAGTCATTTCAAGCAATGTTTCCATTCTGAATGGTGGTCTTACACCAGAGCGATACTGAGAGTATGTTCGACTCTGGAACAAGTCACAAATACTCTATATATTAATTTTAAATGTGTAACTTTATAAAATAACATAAATTAATTGAATAAAATATACTTGTGCAAGCCGGGATTTGTACCCGCAACCTCTGGCTTGCTGGTCAAGAGCCTTACCTCTCTACCACGGAGGCTGTCACATGGATGAGTATACTTTATTGCAATCATACACAATACTGTCTATACTAATTAGCATAATAGCTATTTACGCACACTAGATACAAGCACTTCGTAAAAATGAACTACAACATATTGTCGCCATACAGCCGAAACTGAATAACTTACTGCAAAAATCTAAAAATCTTTTATAAATACTGAGTTCCAAATTTCTGTATGCTATGCCTGCTAAAAATTTCTAATTGATGTCAGTTGATCAAAGTTAAGTATGTATTTTGGTTTTTAAGTGTTGGGAAGTAAGAGCTTCACAGAAGCACTCATAGAGCGCAGTGCATAGAGCTTGCTTGGAAGTCCGCAAGATGGCAGATAGTAGCTAGTAGTCGCCAGGACCAGTTAGAATGCTCCCAGACAAACTTGGTGGTTTCAGATCTCATTTAGCCAGCTTCTAGTTAGGTCGACTATCGAGTCACCATTGTAATACGCGAAGTATTAATAAATCCCTGATTTAACACAAAGAACCTATTATTTAAAATCTCCTTCCACAACAAGTTGGAGAACTGTTTGTGGGAACACAACAATAAATAATAATTATATATTTTAATATTCCAAGGGCATGTTTATGAAACGTCACTGCGCAGACTTACTGATCTCGGCTTATGTCGATTCCTTACCGACCATGACGGTGCCACCTTAGGTATACTAATTCCTTAGGATATGTTTAAAAAGAGCAAAATCTTTAAACCGGTCTCTTGTATAATTTTTCGTTTGTCGGCTACTCAGTTTTTGCAGTACAGCGAACATATTAAAATTCCTCTTACATACCTATGTTTAAAAAGAATCTCATATTAATTTTATATTAAAAACACATTATGTACATATATATATGCATAAGCGTATTAAAGATATCATTACGGATAGAATGATGCATTTCTTACTTATTTATACTTTGTGTCTGTGAAACTCATAGTACAAGCGGGAAAAGAATCTAAATCACATAGAGAACCCAAAAAAAACACCCTTTTTTTTAAACCCTTTCACTTACCTTTACCGTTTGATAATGCCTTCAGAGGGCGAAACAGCTTTCACGCGTGGTAATAATTACACAGCAAAACTTGTTTATAAAATGTTAATCCACCAGCGACCGATTTAAAAAAAAAATTCCAACTTCGAACTCGATTTATTCGAAAACGAAAGAACAAATCAAAAAAATTATGCTACAAAATCGACAACAAATGTGATAAAGGTACACTATGAGTTTCCGAACACCGTGTATAGTGTATACATAGTCATGGTAACCCAAGGTGGGATTTGTCCTCCACGAATGTCCTCCACTGTCTCCAATCCCTAACTATTCGCATCCAGTCCTCAGTCCAAGCGTTCTGCTCCTCTGTCAGTTCACCTCTTCATCGGTCTGCCGTCTGCTTCCACTGAGGCACTCACTTGTATTGAACTATGTTCATTCTGAATAGCTATTTCTGTTTTTAGACTAATCACATGTTTCCACGGGACCAGTGTTTATTTATATTTATATAGGATGCAGCAAAACAGACAGTGCAGTTTTAAAGGGCACGGTACATCCCGCGTAGTGGGGGTACGAACCTGGGAGGGATCTCTTTGTGCCGGGAGGGTCGTGCCATTTTCAGTTGTTACCATGGTTTGTTCCAGACAACACCGGGGCTTCGCCATCCGCACGTTTGTTGAAAATAGCCATTCTTTCGTCACCACCCAGTGGGCCTCTCGACTGCACTTCAATCTTACCTGTCATGATACCGTCCCTCACCGTAATTTAATCGCCATATAGACAAACATGCTAAAATTTGCATTTAAAATTAAATAGAACCCATGCAGAAGAATACATAGTATTATGCCAACCTTTAATTATTATCATTATTGGAGTATGTTATTATAGCCTTCTTGTAACTAAATTTCATGCAGTCGAACAATTTATGCAAATGTATTGCCAACTGCATGCAATCTAGGTACAAGTGATTATATAAATGATTCAGTCCTGATATTGTTGTTGCAATTAAAAAGAATTTTCGATTGAGTAGTTCTAGTTGGTATGTGGAATGTGATTAAATTAGATAAATCAGGGCTGTCTATAATTCCATTAATAATTTTTAAAATAAAATACTCTAGCATTTAGTAGTAACTAAATCATAATCCTAAGAATAGCGTCCAAAGGTATGCGCGCTCAGTGGTGAGAATATTTGTTGACTGCGCTGATACTACTTGTCAACTGGAATGATTAAGTAATTTAGTGGTTGTCCACAATTCGACAGTCCCAGGAAAACAACCCCCACCTGCTCAGCGGTGGAGGGGCTACTAAGCCGAAAACTAAATGGCATAACAATAATATTTTTGGCGGTGAAAATCTCAAATTATTACTTTTCTCCTTTGTCGAATAAAATATGGGCTCACCTCATTTCAAAAGTTGTTATGATATTTAGATATAAAAATAAAATTACATTATTTTTAGATGCCACAAGTATTAGGTAATATGAGAAAAAGCTTAAGTTCGTACGTCATATTTCTAACATGATATCATGCCCTAAAAATATGAAAAAAACCAGCTAACATTTAAAAAATTATACAATTCTTATACAAATTGCAAATTTTTTTAATAAAACTATTTTGAATTAACTGTTTAAAAATCTATTAATATAAAGGGGAGTGTCCGTGTGTTTCTGGCAAGCGGGCAGCGTTATTTCATTCTTAACAAATCTATAGTTTTATTCCGATATTGATGAAATTTTGCACACTTGACCTTCAAAACAAGAGGATGGTCTCTGTCTACATCTGAAAAAAAAACTGCAAGGCCCAGGCAACACCGGAGACTTCCACCACCAGTCTAATATATGCAGGAAAGTGTCTGTTGATGGCAGGCGTGCGGGCTGATGGGCTGGTGTGGAAAAGAAGAAAAATAAAAAAATTTTAACCACTGGAATAGCGAATTTCGGTTCCGGCACCATTCAAAGCAGTATTTGTGTTGTAAGATTGTATGAAACAGGTGTTTTAGCTTCATATCGTACGTTATGGGATTCCGTACATAATGAACGCCGCACTGTTCCTACTGGTGAATTTTTCTTACCATGGAGTCATGGCGCGCCGTTTATTTGTACAGGCAAATACTATGGAGAAGTGGTGCGCTGTTCAAACTGCAGTAATATTATAATCTATGTGAATCTTGTTTTCCGTAGATTTTTTTTCGGAGCTCATTAGAGAAAACTTCCACTGATACACAGATAGTGCGCTGAAGGTAAAGTTTCCGAATTCCGCCTCGTGCTTAATATGCATAATTTTAACAATTACTCTTGGTTTCATTTTAATTACAGTCAAGTTTGGTTATAACGAACACGAAGGGAATGACTAAATTTGCTCCTGTGAAGAGGAATTTGCCATCAATCATTATATCCAAAATAGGTTTTTTACCTGTGGCTGGGTATGTCATCAAAATGACAATTCAACACTTCAAATTCAACAACATATGTTTTACACTATTACTTATTATTACCTAATTTTATGTACAATGTAACAATGTTATAAGTTAAACAATAAAAAAATAAAAAAAATAAAAAACACACCTCCAAAAAGTGATATAAAGTCATGAAAAGTGATGAAACCAAAACTAGGTTACATTGGTAACTATTAAACATAGTTTTTGTTTTATCACTTTTAATGACTCTATATCACTTTTTAAAGGTGTGTTGAATTTTCATTTTGATGAAATATCATGGAACCGTACTTACCTACTTGCCTCTACTATCAATATATTGGCAAAAGTACAGTATATTTTTAAAATACAAGTAGATATTACTTTTTAACTCTTTACAGGCCAAGAATTCCAAATAAAACATCTGTAACCAAGTGGGTTTTCCGACGACCCCGTGCATTTTTCTGTCTTATGGGCTTTTAAACTATAGAAATCCCAATTATTCAGTCAATTATTTGGTAATTTATGTATTTGCGCAGGAATACGTAAAATACTAAAATGATATGTCAAGTATTTAAGCCAATATAAGGAGGATAGTAATTTTGGATACTACCTACTCCCCCACTCGGCTGCGGGATACTTAAAAAATAATTACATAGAAATATACACTTCTATTACTCAAATTTATTATCATGGATTGTTTTAAGGATTTCGCTTTCATGCTTCTCAATTTCCTCTTCAAAACAATCAGCGCATTATAACTATCATCACCTTATTCAAGGCTTCAGAGAAAAACACTACTAAATTGTCTTATCATTATCACTACCTTGTGATAATAAGATAGTGAAAATAAATGTCATAGCATGCCAGATTGTTTTGGTTTTCGGCTGTAAAATTTTACCTACTTTGCATACTTGCCTATAGAGAAAAATCTAAATGTTTGGGGTAATTCTTGAAAACCCTGGCTGAGAACATTTTTTTATAGAGTTTTGGTTAATATACGCTGCATTTCCTAAATGGAACCAAATTTGAAGAACTGTTTTGCACAACACGAAATTCAAAGAAATCAACAGAAACCTTAACTCTTGAATATCGCTGTCAACACACTCCCCCAATGAAAACAAAAAAAAAATCCTCTTGTAGGTCGCGGCCTGTTTGATAAATAGGCAAAGCGACCCCTCTGGTGAAAAAGCTGTGCATCACTATTATAAATTTACCCCGTCCATAGATCTAGGTACCTTCATAAACATATTTATTGGTTTTTAAAACAAAATTTACAATGAGTTGTAATGCAAAAGAAGACGTAAAAAGGGAACAAAATTGCAAAGCTCAATTTTTGCATGACTTTTGCAGATTTTATGAGAATTATACATTGTGCCCGATGGATAGCAATGGTTCACCGACAATATTACACAGGAACTGCCATAAAAATATTAACTATTTTTTCACACCAATTCATGTATTAAGTTTTAATTAATTATGTTCAGAGATGTGCTTTATTTCAAATAAATCCATTTCAAATGGAAATGCAAAATGCAAAATGGGTGTTTTCCATTTTGCATTTTAAATGCTTTTCTAAAAACCATTTTGCATTTTGCATTTTAAATGCTTTTCTCAATGCATTTTCCATTTTAAATGCTTATTTGCAACATTCTTCCTACTATCTCCATTCATCTTTTTTTCATAAGCCCCAAATATCAGTCGGTCCTCAACCTCGCTATGAGAGATAATTTACATTTGTCAAGTTGTTCCCTGGTTCCTCTCCGGACCAGCACCAGATGTCTTTCGTTTATACTTTTGTTTTCTCTAAATTACTATGCACATACTATGTAGACAAACAGTCTACACCAGTGTTTTTATTTTTATTTTTTTTCCTCCCCTTCTACTAACATAGAAACAGAGGTAAGTACTTTACTAACAAACTAACATTGTCAGAGGCGGATTTGCCCTTAGGCCTATGTAGGCCCGGGCCTAGGGCGGCCAGATATTAGGGGCGGCCAATCGTGACAAAAAAGTCACAGATGATAACAAGAAATTACTTCCTAAGTACCTAAATATTCTACGTACGAAATAGCGATATGCAAGAGCGTGTTCACACATAGCACACAGCGCACGACAATCGACAATTATACAGTAATTGAACTAGCGAATTTAGCAAGCGTATTTTTTTACATTAATTCCACACAGGAGGCTTTGAGGAAAATATTTTCCCTCACGACCTATGTCATCCTAGGTGATGCTGTGTGGAGGGTCTTTTTAAGGAAGGGAAGGATAGGACGTTCTGAAAAGGAAAATGTATGAGGGGTGGGTAGGAATCTGGGGATTAGTGTGTCCAGGAGTGACATACGTATGAATACATCCCTCCAACTGCGGTGCAAGGCGATGGGTCAAGATAGTCCGGCTGGAAAGGTCAAAAGGCCTCCCTCACCCAGTCTCTCTCGATCCGGCCCGCCACGCAGCAGGTGGGCAGACGTATCCGCCGCCAAGACCTGGACAAATCTCACCCCATGAACCATGAATGATAATGGCAGGAAAATTAAAACGGTTTTGACCCTAGGAACTTACTGAAAAGTTTGGATACTCCTGGTCAATATGATGGGTACTGAGAAAGGGGCGGCTATATGGTCTGGGGCCTTAGGGCCTAGGGCGGCCAAGACTGCAAATCCGCCTCTGAACATTGTACATAGTAAGCACTCGCAGACTGCTTCCCTAACAACGTATGCGGGGACATTCGAGGTTTAGCTTCGTTCTTATTAAATGTAGAGTCGTTCTTAACAAAAAATTAGCGTCCTTGCAAGAGCCCTGAAAAGGTAACCATAAGTTACCTATACCGGGGCGGGTAAGTGGTGGGATCCTCGAATGTACTTCAAGATGGGAGATGGTGAAAGATACATTAAAGTTCCATTTTATTAAATGAAAATTTTGTAGGTTAGGAAATACGCGTAAATTATTTAAAATCCAAACTAATAACCTAAGATTTTATAAAAATCCATTTGTAAGTGTGCATTCCTAATGGTACATTTTAAATTTAAACATAATATCGTGTTGTTATTTGTATTTATTTGATGGAACTTGACTGGTATATTTTTTACTCAACGTGTTTCCTAAATATACTCAAATAAAAATAAAATTGCTGTAAACTGAGACTGATCTCTACACAGGAGATCCTAGTGAGACAGGCACAATGTATCACAGATCAAATGGAATTTATAAATAAATTCTGCTTGTTTTACATCTAATCCGACATACCTATATAGTTTTCCGGTAGAAATTAAAATTAAATCAAGTGTTATTTTTTTTCAATTCGTGCGTGCGACGAATTCGGCAACTTTATTCTAAAAAGATATTGTGGCAATTTTCGTATAAAAACTGTATTGGTTTTAATCAAATTGGTAGCAAAAAATGTCTGCGTCTTTTCCTTATAGCAAAAACCGTTTTTTTTCTTTATGGCAAAAAGTGGATTAGGTTTCCAATTGTATTCTTACGGAAACTCACGCAAATTTCCGAATAGGTAGTATGAATGTTTAAAATGAAAAAAATACATGTCTCTGAAGGCCGTTTTTAAATCAAGTAACCTGGGACGTCGAGATTACATTGACACCAGGGGCGGCCCTGAGCCAAACTTCGCCTGACGCTAAAATTTTTTGTTGCCCCTTGTCAATACTAGTAAACGCTTAGGTAGGTGATCACTATAATCAATAATTTTCGGATGATTTTATGAGAAATAATCTCAAAGGCGATGTGTTATAACTGTTAGGTGTTTGGTATTATCAGCGTCTAGGCGCAATGGCAATTCGGCGCTCGGAGCGGACTTCTCCAATTGCGCCCGTATCGGCCCGGCTCTGGTTGACACTGTATATGATAGATATAGAATTCACATGTTAGTATTTGGTTTCCTTGAAAAAATAACTGTGGGTAACTAATTTGATTGGTTTTTTGTGTAAATACTCATTAGTAGACACCTCAAAATATAGCTTTTGAACTGTTTCAAAAAATTTCTAGCCGATATTAAATTTTTACGAGAATAACGCAAGTCAGTAATTTTCGTATATTTACGCGATTTGCTGGTGTTTTAAGCAGTGATTGTATGCCGAAATGTTTTATTTCCCTATATTTCAAAATACCCTAAAAATATTTTTGAATTCTTGGGGAATGGCTAGAGATGAATAATTTCTCACAATATTTCGGTTAGAAATTCTCCCCAATATTCGAAATTTTGTCTCATTTTGTCATTACTTTACAGAATTTCCCTAAAAAATGTTAATTTTCCTAGACATAATATCACTGATTTTTACAAAAGCCTATTTCTGTGTCTATGGTTTTGAGAAGAAGCTTGAATCATGGACCTAAAAATCTTAGGTCCATGTCTTAAATATTCATAAAATGAAATTCAGCAAACTTTGCATCAAAAACAGCTTGTAGGACTAGTAGGTACCTATATACACGACGTGTAAAAAAAAATCGGCGTTCCATCTCTTTTTTGCTGCAAAATACTGAAAAACGAACACATCATCACTTCTTTATTTTTAATTTATGTACCTACGTAAAAATTTAAAGAGATCGAAAACTACAATATTGTCCCCAAATAAAATGGAAGTTTTGTTTCCCTTTACACATGACATTTTTTATTGTAATATAAATACAGAGATTTATACTGTACATATTATATATCGTTGGTGCATACATAATATGAACAATGTAAGCTTTAGTACATTCTGAGATAATCGATAAAAACTGTTTAAAAAAATAACGAAACGGAAAACGAAAGTTCTATTTATGAACAAAGTAGGAAATATACATTTTATTCAGTAAAATAAAATGTTATTTGCAAATATTAATTATTTTGTATGAGAAAATCACATTTTAATGCGATTTTGCTCACATGGTTCATATTCTGTGCACGGTTTTCGTCACATTGTTCATTTTCAATAGCAGCTGTCAAAATATTTCATTCAAGTCTTGTGTTTAAAGTAGAGATTTAAAATGGGAGACTATTATCACAAAATATATTATGTGAATGTAGTGGTGTGCAAAGGATATGACATTTTGTTTTATTATTTATATCAATTTTTGTATAATATTTTGGAAAAGTATAAATTATGTGAATGAAACTTTTTATTTTAAGATTCCCAAGTTTTAACGACACACATCTTTGTCATCACAACACCCATATTTACACAGAAGAAAATCCATCTCTAAAATATCTTAAAGATAACTAACTAACTAACCATCACGCCGTTTCTCCGCAGGGGTAGGCAGAGAGGACGGACCGCCAAACAACTCGGTCTTGGCACACATTCCTTGTCTCGTTCACATTAATACAACGTCTCATACATGCTCTTCTATTATTCTGACTCTTGACATGGTCCGACTCAAGTATCTGATTCACTTGGTCGTGCCATGTCTTTCTTGGGCGTCCTCGCCTTCTTCTACCATTCACATTCTTAGAGCTCTGCTAATTAAAACTAGTAACCTCCTGACAAGTTCAGTGAGTGGACCATTGCTCTCATTTTTCACACTAGTTTTAGTAAGTTTATTCTTTAAGAATAAATTTAATAACTCGATAATATTAATAGCATAAAATCATACTTCAATGAAATACATAATAGTAAAATAAACACAATATTATATTTTTTAATGATGTTTTTATTGGAATATAATTACTAAAAAAGAGGAAACATAATTCACACTTAAATTATTTGTTTTTTCTCCCACAATTCTACACATAAGTTAGAGAATCATAAAATGGGTGATGATCCTTATCTATTACCAGTTTTAACTCTTGCAAATGCCTGAATTTAGAATCTGATAAAGCAAGGGGTTTGGTGTATAGAGGCAATGGGGGAACATAGCCAGTCTTGCGGCGTTGGAGCAATTCCAGCCAATCCTTCGACTGGTCTAATTTATAGAGGATATCCCCCGACGATAAGTATTTAAGAGCCCTCAAATCTGTGACAACGGGATCCCCTACTTTCTTTCCCGGTCTCAAAGATGTTAGGTTTGTATTCAATGATTCGTAATTTAAAAAAAAGTCGAAGTGGACATTTTTTATATTGTATGGCTGTTTGGGTCGAGCCATTTGCATGCGAGATAAATAATCACTTGGAGAATATATTGGTGGCTTGAAGTAATGCTCCAGCACCGAATGGACATTGTCGGCTTCCATCATAGTATGGCCCTTCTCCAGAAAAATTTGATCTATTGTGACTGACGACCTTTTAGAGTAATCACTCAATGCACTTGCCAGTATTCTGTTCCGATTTTGGTAATTGCAACCATCGGAAATAAGGATGACATTCTTATACTGTAGGGGTAAGCTCTCCAGGTAGTTGATTATACAACTTGTGAATTCATTCGCGGTCACACCTCCATCTGCTTCATGCCACGTGTAGAGAGTGACATCTGCATTGTTTAGGACGTATAATGTGAAGTTGTGGAGTTGAAGTTTCTGCTTGTAGTATACAGCAGACGCTAGTAATTTGGGACATAACAGTACACTCTGCAAGTCCATAGTGACAACTAATGTAGTCTCACTGGCAGATTCTTTTGCTGCATTCTTAGCAATTTTCGCTTGATCCTTGCGTATAATATGCTGCTCATAAACTTCTCCTCCAATAGTACCGCATTTAAAACCCACACAAATATCACATTGATCTTTGCGTGGGTGGTGAATGGAAACCTTTTCAGCTTTTAAAACGTCACTGAATAAGTTTCTGTTGACTTTTGGCACATTATTTTCAGTGCACCAAATACTGAAGACTGAAAGCATGTGTTGCTTCGATAAAAAGAACGATTCCACATATCGTCTATTTGTTTGTGATCTGCAGTAGTGACTCGGAACAACTGGCAGAAGATTAAGCCATTTTTTAATACTATCCACTGCTTTAGTATGCTTGGCAACTTTTTTACTTACAGTGTTAGGGGATACGTTATCCTCGTCATTGACAACTTGATTATGATAGCTCCACCTCCTGAAAGTGCTTTTTGTAATGCTCAACGTATTCATAAACATTTTGTGACACACCTTATATTTATCCCCGTCCTTGGTAAACAGATATACATCACGTCCTTGTGTCTTTTTCGTGCAATCTGCGCTTTCACGACGACGCTGTCTTATAGCACGTACTGCTACAAAGCCCAGGAAATAAGCTCTCTTCTCCGACCAAGTTTTCAATTTCCAAAAACTGTTGAATGTGTGCAGGCGATCCTCTTCCGTTATTTTATGACAATAAAAAGAATTTTTAAGTGCAAATTTGGGTTGTTCGTGTTCACATCTTATTCCCATAGACTTTGCTGACTTCAATTGGCTTTGCTCATATTTCCCGCAATGCTTTTTATATCCGACATACTCTTTGCCCAAGACTCTACATCTCTTATTTTTTTTAATCTTCTGAACAAGTGAATCAGAATCTAATGGTAAAGAAACATTTGTATTATCATTTTCTGGGATCCACTCTCCAGTTAATTCACACAGACTTTTGTCTCCAGAGATAACATCGTTCCGTGTGGAGCCAATGTTATTCGACAGGTTTGGAATAAATTCTCCAGTCACAGGACATAACATCATGTTGTCATACATTTGATTGACTGGTTCAAGATCTTCAAGATCCATTTGATTGACTGGTTCAAGATCTCCAACATCCATAACCTCTGATACAGAACTACGTATCGTACTTAAACGTACAATCTCCCTCGTGCGGTTTCGGTACATTCTGGAACAAAATCAAAATTAAATACATAATTCAACATCTTTCCTGCTACAGTACTAGTACAGTAATAAAAATATGAACTCACATAAAAATTTTTGAACTTGTCAGCAAACAGTGATTTCTCTACACGTTTCTCTTATTATAGTCAAAGATATATTTATCTGTAAAAGAAGATACACAGATTGAAATATACATTACATAGTACGCACAAATATGACAACAATATAGTAAAATATAGTTAAAAGACAGACAAATACTTACAGATGCCAGTCAGATGATAATGACATGTAATGCTTAGAATAATCATGTATTTCTCTTATTTTTGAGTTAAATTTTAGTATTAAACTTTCCCTGAAACATAAAAACAAAATAACTTTAATATTTTTCCACATTGTGTCAAAATTCGAAGTTTATCACAACACTGGACTCAAATTATTGACGCTTCAAAGGGCAGCCATTTTTCATAAATCCTCGGATGACATTTTGTTACTGTTTTTAGGAAAATACGTGAAATTTATAAAATAAAACATAATAACTTACCGCTACTTTATAAACCAAATGGCCACGAACCGTCAAACAATAATATTATGTCGGATTTATTTATTTATTCACTTCAAAAACAGCTAGAGCGTGTACAAGGTAGAAAATATGCGGGAACAACTTGACAACTGTCAGTGTAATCATAGATGTAGAATATGAACAATGTGACCATAGATGCGGAAAAAAGCGCACATTTAATATGAACCATGTAAAATAAGTTCACATGGTTCTTATTGAGATGCAAAATTTTGACTGCCTGCACATGATTCGTTTTCTATCTCCATAAATATTGGTTATTAGGACATGGTTCATATTGTAGAAGGTGGAGAAAAAAAAACTAAAAAAAACTGTATATTTAGTTCATTTTCGTCAAAAACGTTACATTGTTCATATTATGTATGCACCGACGATATTACAAAATATTATAAGGTATAAATATTGTTGGTCGTGTATACCTTATCAGAAAAGTGAAACTCTTGAGCCTGATAAAGGAGCCACGATTCTTAATATAAACTGATAAATTATCGAATTTCATTATCCAAACAACACCAAAACTAAGAAAAATAATAATATCGAAAGAAAGGATCAATATTAGATACTCTAAACTTTACTCTAAAGCACACGAAGAAGACTGCGATTCTCTGATGCAATGCTAGCATTGCGTTGGCTGCGGACACACCTCACCAAGATGTCTAGAAAACGTTAAGAGTCCCAGATCCCTCCACAGTGAAACAAAAAACAAGAACCTGCCAAATCAAACTGCCACAACTGCAACATCAGAAGGGGTTATCTCAATGAACATTCAGCCAACAGTTACTTATGTGAATTTCGTAAGAAAATGTTACAAAATGCGCAAATGCGAATTTAATATGAGTCAGTTGCAATTCGCGTACCTACTTGTTTTTTTATCACCCATAATATGTATATTTTTTCACTGAGGAATTAGATAAAGTTCTCCTAAACTCAATCTCAATATAATATTTGAATATCAGATCAATTGAAAAAACTTTAATTCATTTACTAAATCATTCACCGGACGTTATCGTGTTAATTTAAATACATGGATATTAGGTATATTTATTGAAAGTAGAAAAGTCGAGCAAGGCCGGGTACATGTCAGCTAGTACGTAAATAAAGATAAAAAATTGGAATTTGGAATTCCGCAAAGGACTGTCATGGGACCAATTTTATTTATAATTTACGGTGATCAAATGTTTAAGCTATCACTTCATGGTAACTCATATCTTTTGCTGACGACACTGTTATAATTATCGAAAAAAAACATGGAACGAGATTACTAATGCAGCCAATCAAGACATGAAAGTTATAAAAAAATGTTCCGATAGCAATTGACTTTATTATTATCATTCAACAAAGAAAAAACTTATTATATTCCCTCCGCTCTTCAAGACGTGCCAAAAATTTTAATTATCATTACCATTCATTTAAAAAATTGTATTAATGACATGACACGTAAAACGGACTGCGCTAAACTAAATCATAAATCTAATGTTAAATATATTGGAATCGTAATAGATAAAAGTGTTAAATGGACAGACCATATCAATCTCACAGCGGAAAGAATGAGAAAACTTATACATGTCTTCTATAACATACGCAACATATTAAACAAGAAAACTATTAAAATTGTCTATTATGCATTAATCCAGTCCCCATTGCAGTATGGAATTGAAGCTACCTTACAGTCCATAATTACAATTCAAAGAAAAATTATTAAAACTCTCATTAGAAAACCATACAACTTCTTTAATTTAGAGTACAATTTAGTGGAACCAAACACAAGAGTCCTGCCTCTTTATGGTGAACGCCTTTTTCTTCGTTCATCACTTACGCCTCATTTTATAATTGAGCTAGAATTCCCTCACCAAACACAAGAGTCCTGTCCTTTTATGGTGTGCACCTTTCTCTTCGTTTATCACTTACGTCTCATTTTATAATTGAGCTTGAATTCCCTCACCAAACACAAGAGTCCTGTTTCCTTATGGTGTGCACCTTTTTCTTCGTTCATCACTTACGCCTCATTTTATAATTGAGCTAGAATTCCCTCACCAAACACAAGAGTCCTGTCCTTTTATGGTGTGCACCTTTCTCTTCGTTTATCACTTACGTCTCATTTTATAATTGAGCTTGAATTCCCTCACCAAACACAAGAGTCCTGTTTCCTTATGGTGTGCACCTTTTTCTTCGTTCATCACTTACGCCTCATTTTATAATTGAGCTAGAATTCCCTCACCAAACACAAGAGTCCTGTCCTTTTATGGTGTGCACCTTTTTCTTCGTTTATCACTTACGTCTCATTTTATAATTTTTTATTTTTATTTTTTATTTATTAATCTTAAGTTAGCTCACATCTTCGTGTGTGCTAATAGTTTTATAAACATATAAACATGTACATTGTTTGGCAAACATAATCTTTCTTTAAATATTTCAATAAAGTCACAAAAAAAGAAACATTAATAATTGAGATAGACATATTTTCTTAATTCATTTTTGAACTTATTAATATTTTCTATCACAGCAATTTCCTTCGGGATTTTGTTATAGAGTTGAACGGCCTGGTACATCAGAGATTTTTGGGTGCTTGTTTTTTTTCTTGTTGGCAATCTAATTTGCTTAGAATTTCTCGTCCCGTGTCCGTGTATCTCGTTTTTGTAATTTATTTTTCTTTTCAGTTCCTTAGACATCATTCCTATGTTAATTTTATGTATAAAAATAAGTACATTCAAATACACAGTTTGCTTCACCGTCAAAATATTCAGCTCCTTTAACATGTCTCTTATCCGTGTGTATATGTTGCGCTTAAGTATTATTCGCATTGGGCTAGAATTCCCTCACCAAACACAAGGGTCCTGTCTCTTTATGGTGTGCACCTTTTTCTTTGTTCATCACTTACGTCTCATTTTATAATTGAGCTAGAATTCCCTCACCAAACACAAGAGTCCTGTCCTTTTATGGTGTGCACCTTTCTCTTCGTTTATCACTTACGTCTCATTTTATAATTGAGCTTGAATTCCCTCACCAAACACAAGAGTCCTGTTTCTTTATGGTGAGCATCTTTTTCTTCGTTCATCACTTACGTCTTATTTTACCACACTCGTATAGTATCGTGAAATCCACATATTTCGACTCTAATTCGACTCCGTATTTCATTCCAGTGCAGAGATAAAGTTAGGTTTTTTTCGAGCGTTCCCGACTTCTTTTACCATTCAAACCACTCTTTAAACATTCCTGGCACCAATAAGAACAAATTTTTAAATCTTCAAACAAAGAAACATTAGTTTTAAAATACATAACTAGATTATTTGAAGTAAATGCATTGTACCAATTTCCGTAAAATCAGAATATTTTATTGAGTCTATAACGATCTATTCAATATTTTTGGTATAGTATCTAGTTTTCACATGCAATTAATGTGTTCATTGTCAGTAACGATTCAGCTTGTATTTCATTACTTTGCTACTCCATTTCCTTGTTCATAAAATATCAACAAACAAAAATCCTAAAATATTCAACAATGTTGTTCCTCCAGTGTTGTTAAAAAGTTTTGTTTATCTTTTGATATGACCAGAATTATCCAAATTTTTTGACATTTAACTTAGTTGCGGCGCACGGTGTCTTTATTCCATAGAACCGTTGGGAATTATGTGGTTATATATAATAAACACTTTTTATGGGTGAAAATTCTTGTTGAGGATTAGCTTGATGTGATTTGAATATGTGATCTATTTGAAGTAATTTAAATGTTGATAGTGTTTTGGTTGATTTTGAAGGCTTTTATCGTTAATATTGTTTATTTTATATGTAAAAGAACTTTTGGTTTTTATTTTTTTTTCTGTAGTTTATTATTTTTTTTAATATTTCTTGCATCATGTATTTTTTACTGCGTCGAAAAAAAAGAGTATAAAAATTGTGTATATATTTTTAATTTAAATATAATTTGTCCACCTGCATCATTCAGGAAAGAAATAACTATTTTACTAAGAGGTTGCAAAATTTCAGCGGCGAATATTTGCAGGAAGTTAGTTTTTATTATTTTTATTTATTAATTTAGGAGAGATAATTTTTATTATTTACTAGCTGTACCCCGCCACGTATTCTGGATTAGTCTGTCTGTGCAGACAGAGAAACAACAGCGCTTGTTGCTTTTACGTCCAACAGATGGGTTGTTTAAAAAAAATGTTTTAACAGATTTTGCTGTTTTTTTTAAAGCATTATTGTCCAACAGATTGCGCTGTTGTTAAAAATGTACGAGCTATTAGCTAAGTTCACAACCAGTTATTTTACAGGCGCCTAGCACCTAGCGGTCAAAAGTAAAACTAGGGCCTATAGATAAAACAGGTGTTTTAATTACCAATTGGCTTTTCTTTGACAGTGTTTTGTTTTGATAATTAGCTTGTCAGTGTGTGTTATTTGATTAGGTTATATAAAGCCTCGCCGAGTGGATTTCTCACTTCTTCTCTCCTAAAAATAGTAACAAGCAGTCATTATGGTCAATTGACCACTTGTAAAAGTGTTTTGTCCGGGTCGGGAATAATTTTTATCTCGTAACATTAAATAAATTAAAAAATGCAGTTTGTGCAGTAAAAAACAAAAACCATGCGTCTGTTATTTTGAAGACTTCATCAAGCCCCAAACTATTCTCATCATGGTCCTAACGAGCGGATGGATATAATCAGAGGATTTACCAGAAAAAATTAACCAGCAACAAACAAAAGGCTTTGATGGAAAAAATTTATGACGACATTCCAGAAAAATTTCAGATGAGTACCTTTGTGCCTTTTTATCTTTGTAATCATTTCCAAGTTCAAACAAGCTATGTTTTACTGTGTATTTTGCTAATATAATAATTTAAAAAGAAAAAAAAACGGCTAACCACAGCATAGAAGCAAGTCATTGTATATTATTATTGTTGGTTTTTTTTTAAGGTTAGGTAGCTCAAATATATTATTTGTAAGAATTTGTCAAGGTACGGCTGGATTTGGTTATTTCATTATTTGTGTTTTCAATTATAATACGATTGCGCAGAAAATATTTTAAAGGGAACATTTGTTTTTGGTTTTTACGCAATTAAGATGGATAATATGAAATCGCTAATCGCCAAACGAGGGGTTTTAAAAGGGAAACTCACGAGGTTCGGGGATTCAATAAATAGTTTATCGTTAAACGAGATCCAAATTAGGTACGAAAAAATTGAAAACATATTAAACCAGTTTGAATTAATTCAAGATCAAATAGAATCTCTACCAGATGCTGACGACATCGAGAATAATTCCCAAAGGGAAAGTTTTGAGAATCAATATTATTCGATTTTAGCGAAAGCAAAAGAAATTTTACAATCCGTTGAGCAAAAAAAGGTAGCAATAAAACTTCCTAACCTCCAATTAAGGGAATTCAATGGTGATCAAAAAACATGGGTAAACTTCTTAGAGACATTCAAAACATTAGTGCATAATAATCAAACGTTAAATAATGTGCAAAAATTCTATTATCTGCAATCCTGCTTAAAGGGGAATGCAGCGAAAGTGATCGCCAATTTCGAAGTATCAGATTTAAATTACGTGTCAGCCTGGGAATTGTTACAACAAAGATTTGCAAATTTACGAACTACCGTCCATAAGCATATACAAGCTTTGTTTCAACTTAAATAAATGAAACAAGAGGATCCGGTAGCCATGCGCTATTTAATTGATGAGACTAATGTGAATCTAAAGGCTCTGCAAAATTTAGGCTTAAAAATCGATCAATGGGATGCATTAATTATTTATATAGTTTCTAATAAATTAGACGCAATATCGAGAAAGCATTGGGAACAAACAACATTACAAGAAGAATTACCAACGTTAGGAGAATTTCTCAAGTGTCTAACGTCAAGGGCGCAAGTTTTAGAATTAATGTTGCATACAGAATCGAAAAAAAATGTTACCTACCCGAAAATAAATGGCGGCAACAATAACATTCCTAGAAAGGAATCAGTTTTCTTAGCAGCCGCCCACAATAATTGTATATGTTGTCACGATAAAGGACATAAAATTTATAATTGTAAAAAGTTTTTAAAGTTAAATTCAGGAGAGAGAAGCGAAATGATAAAGAGGTGTAGGGCCTGCTTCAAATGTTTGAGGTTAGGGCATACGGCCCCATATTGTAAAATTAATATGCAATGCAAGCTATGTGGTAGCGATAGCCACAATACGTTATTGCATAAGGGGAATCATCCGAGTAATGATTCCGATAAAAATGGTGAAGCCCGCCCTGGAGGCGGCGACCATATGGAAACTGAACGAGTTTCAGTGTCCAACCACTCCGCCTTGGTGAAGGCGGAAAAAACTGTGTTATTGTCGACAGCAATCATAGGAGTGTTGGATCGCAATAATGAAATGCATAAAGCAAGGGTATTAATTGATTCAGGAGCCCAATCAAATTTTATGTGCGAAAAGTTCGCAATAAAATTGAATTTGAAGTGTGCAAACATAAACAAACCCGTGTCGGGTATACATAACAACATGACCCATATAAAGAAACGGGTTGCAATTAAAATGAAATCTTTAAAAACAAATTATAAACAAGATATCACATGTCTAATATTGCAGGAAATAACTACAAATTTACCGCAAGCAACGGTGGCCAGGAAGGATTTCAAGCTTCCGCCGGGATTGGAATTGGCGGATCCAAACTTCAACATAGCAGCATCCATTGATATACTGTTGGGCGCTGAGAGTTTTTGGGAGATCTTGAAGAATGATCGGCTAAGATTGGATACCGGACCTACGCTCCAAAGGACAGAACTAGGATGGATCATCTCGGGCCCGATCAACGCTCACCATAAAAAAAGGCCAGTACCAGAAATCTGTAGTTTATCAATAAATACATTGTCAAATCAAGTTGAAAAATTTTGGAAAATGGAAGAGGTGATGCCTCCAAGTTTTTATAACCACGAGGAGAAGGCTTGTGAAGCCGACTTTGTAGCCACGTACACCCGAGAGAGCGATGGTAGATACGTAGTGAGTTTGCCGCGCCGGCCGTGTGTCAACCAACTTGGTGACTCATTAGGCACAGCGGAAAAAAGATTCAAAGGTTTGGAAAGAAAATTTTTAATGAATCCTGAACTGAAATCTCAGTATGCTCAATTTATGAAAGAATATGAGCAATTAAATCACATGGAGCTATGTGAGAAAACAAAGGACCATTCCTATTTTTTGCCGCATCATGCGGTAATAAAGGAAGCGAGCAGCACTACTAAAGTGCGGGTAGTATTTGACGGATCGGCTAAAACGTCGACCGGTATTTCCCTGAACGATGCATTAATGGTAGGAGCTGTTATTCAAAAAGATTTATACACTCATCTTTTACGTTTTAGGAAACATAGATACGTCATGACGGCGGACATAGAAAAAATGTACCGTCAAATCAACGTACGCCCAGAGGATCGCAGCCTGCAGAAGATTTTATGGCGCGATTCTCCAGAAGAGGAGCTCAGGCATTGTAAATTGAAGACAATCACCTACGGTTTGGGACCTTCCTCTTTCCTGGCAACTAGATGTCTACGGCAAATCGGTATGGACAATTGCATTAAATTTCCCGTAGCAAGCCAGGTCATAGAAAACGATTTCTACATGGACGATCTGTTGACCGGAGAGGACGACTTGGACGCATGCGTCAGGTTGAAACAACAGGTACATGATATTTTACTGTCCGCCGGAATGACCCTGCGGAAGTGGAGATCGAATATTTCGGAATTGTCATCTGGGTCGGGCCAGGGTGAAATTGCTAGGAAAAGCAATGGTGAACAAATGATCACTAACAATTCCAAAATTGAAAAGATCCTAGGTTTGATCTGGGATAATGAATCAGATTGTTTATCATATGAAATTAAAAGACCGTCAAGTAAGCGTCAGATATTGTCGTGCATAGCTTCAAATTTTGAAAAATTGAAGAGAATTACCGCTTTGGCGTTGAGATTTATAAATAATTGTCGAAATCCTAAAGATAAAATCGGAGGCAATATAACTGTCACCGAACTAGAAGCAGCCTTAAAATGTCTGCTGAAATCATCTCAAGAACATTCCTTCAAAAGAGAATTAAAAGACTTGAAAAATCACATGATTTGTCAAGCGATACTTTTTTAAATTGCATAAAGAGATTTATTGCCCGGCGGGGTCAACCTGAAAAAATATTTTCTGACAATTCAACTAGCTTCAGAGGAGCTTCCAACAAGCTTCAAGATTTGTATGCCAGTCTAAAGCTGAACAATGACAAAATTCATAGGTTTTTAGCAGATAAAGGCATAGTTTGGAATTTCATTCCTCCTAGGGCGCCAAATCACGGCGGGTTGTGGGAAGCTGCAGTTAAATCTACCAAGTTTCATTTATATAGAATTACCAAAAATAATCCATTACAGTTTGAATTATTATATACTTTACTTTGTCAGATAGAGGCTTGTTTGAACTCCCGTCCTTTAACTTCCTTGTCTGATGACGTCAACGACCTACTCCCCCTCACCCCCAACCACTTCCTTATGGGCACTGAGGCTTCTATCATCCCTGAAGTAGACGTCCGCGAGCTACCAGAGAACAGACTAAGCCAATATCAAAAATCAAATGCCTTAATTCAAACTTTCTGGTGTAGATGGAAACGAGATTACCTTGCTGAACTACAAAAACTAACCAAATGGCAGGCCAGCAGCCAAGAAGTCATAAAAAAGGACGATCTGGTCATCTTGAAGGAGGACAATCTGCCTCCTGCATTATGGAGAATGGCGCGCATAACAGCAACTCATCCAGGACCTGATGGCGTAGTGAGGGTGGTTACTAGCCTGGGCCGCCACTGTATGGCGAAAAAAAAATTGACTTATTTCAATAAGCGCTACCGATAAAAAGTTGTCTTAGGTCTTTATTGTTAATAAAAAATAAAAAAAGTCATTGAATGTTATCATTTTTAGGTTCCATTTTGCGATCGAAAATTGATTAAAATACATTTTTTGTGAATTATTCCCAAGTGATAAGGTAATGAAAGAGTTATAATTACAATTTTCACAATAATTTATTTAGTATTAAATGCTGTTTCAACATTAAGAATTTAACTCATAAATATTACAGATATCGTATAGAAATAAACGTAATCAATTATTCCGGTATAAAATCACGCTTAGTTTCAATTTTTGGCATATTCTTTCTGGAGATTATGGTGGTAGTAATAAGGCCTTCCCTGTTCTTCTTGCCACACACTTTCGAAGATGCTTCAGTTACAACCTTCACACAGCGTTCTACCGATTGTGTGTGACAGGGGAATCTCTCGAATTTTATGAAAATGGGACTGATTTCTAAGGTTAGGTTAAGATCCTCCAGGTCTTGTTTAGTTACACCTTCTAAAATGGGAGGATATGTGATCGGCGTATCTTGCCAAGATATCATATCAATATAGCATTGTGTATTAAAATTTAATGTTGGTACTTTACATGTTCGGAGCTCTGTCCGGGAAAACTCTCTGGCTTTCAACAAACGTCTTATCCCAAGTTCTTTGATGATAGACGATTCATCGGTTATCATTGATAAGAGTAAATTTTCCGGATGAGCGTAGTAAGCATTTCGCTGTATTACGGGATAAATGATGGCTTTTAATTCGTCCGGAAGATAGCACGAATAGTTAATCATATTTTAAATATGCCTCGCACCATCTTTGCACGACCCATGTAGTTTTATATCAAACCACATGGGAACATATACCCTCATGATAAATGTGGTTAATATGACCAGATTTTCTGATGGCGTTGCGCATCCAATATACAGTTGTAGGATACGACTCGCTGTAGTAAGCCATTGTGCATGTGACATCACTCCTGGGTTTCTTCTGGCAATATCAGGATGATAACGTCCGCTGCAAACTGTTTTGAAAATATCGAGCAAGTATTTTTGATCGGTGCTTAAATCAGCATGCAGGACATCGGTCGAGTACTCCACATAAATATTTAAAAAAGATTGAACCGACAAATTATGACAATAATTAGGAAGAGCCGAACCTACGGGGCCGGAAAAAGCACGAGGTCCAGTAATTGTGCCATCCGACTTAATAATAAAATGGCGTAGAAGCAGCTCGTTTCAATGAAAAAGACAGATCAGCCACTGTACTGGACGATTTAAATGTCTCTCCATCGTTCAAATCACACCACCAGTTTTTCCCGTGTTAACATTTGTACCATCACAACCAATTGCTTTTAAATGGTCATGTGAAATGTTTTGACAAGCAAAGTATTCTATAATTGCTTTGGTTATATTAACGGCAGTGCCTGACCTAGGGGTAATATGGGTAAAGAAATGAGATCCTGGTTCCACGATTAACGATACGTGTTCTTCAAGTACCGTGCTTTTATAATATTTCTGTCCTTTTTTATATTATCCAAAGTCTTGTCCTTTTGATCATAAAAAAATAATCCACTTACTTTATCCCAAGTCTTTGATTTCATGAGTATAGATCTGATACGCAGACGTGCGCGAGGCAGTCTATTTTTATCTATTACTTTATTAATATTATCCTGCGTTATTATGTTGCAATCATTTAAGACGGCAGAAGCGATTGCTGCACCAGCTCGATCCGATATCCTAAACCTGTCACAGATCTTGGAGAGAACTGTAAAAGATGGAGATTTGCTGGTCGTCGGAAAAGCAGTGGTATTAGTCTTAAGTAGCCTACTTGATTTTGCGATCGGAGAAGATGATTTTGATGTTGAAGTGGAAGATAATGATACAGTGTCTACAAATTCTTTTTCTTCACACACCTGGTCTTTTATTTTAGTGAGATCTTTTCTCTTTCTCTTAATAGATTTTTCCATTTGTTTCGTAGTCGGTGTATCAATACTGCCGTTGAACATTTTTCTCTCACCTCTTTGGTCTTCCAAAAACTGTTTTTCTTTAAGGGAAACTTTCCTTGCTTTCGAACAAGTACAATAATTGTCTTTAAATTTACAAGAACAAATATCGAACAGTCAGGAGCTTGTTTCCTTAAATTGAGATACTTTTTTTTTAAAACAAACTGTATTTCTTTAGTTCTTTTCTGTCTTCCACAGGAATTTATACTTAAAATGATAAACCTTAAAAATTTTCGCAATTCTTTCTTTCGAAATAGTTGGCAAAGAAGCTTTTTTCCATATTTCTAAAATACTTGAAATTACCTTCAAAACAATATCACGTAAACTTTGGGGCCATGGATCGATTTCCACTCCGATCGCTCCCACTCACAACACTTTTTTTGTGTCGTATTACTACAAAAATAATAGATTCTAGCTATATACAGTAAAGCTACATACTTTATTAAAGAAGATTTCATAAATGCACATGGTTAAACTGTTACAGAATACTTTATAATGAGACTGAAAAAAACTAATTTTTAGCATATTTTCTCTAACTTTAAAGGCAAAGTGGAGCCTTGAGATATTTTTTGATTTTTTTTTAAATATATTATTTTGATGTTTTAGATACAAAGACAACTTTTTATAAGTAGCGTCAAATGGAATTCTGAAGAAAAAAAAATCGGCCCACACTAGTGGTTACCCTCAAGACGTCCCAAGGCATTTTTGTGCGACCTATCACAAAAATATGTTTGATGCCAATAGAATCAACCCAGGATCTGCATCTCCCGACCCGGCAAACTACAGACCTTCCCAAGGTCACAGCCTAATGTAACCAGGGCTGAACCGATGCTACCACACAGGACTACTGACCATAGAGCATCGCTGTGGTTGACCAACCTATATCCAGAAGCCACTGGGGCTTCCAGTCAACCAGGACCAGGGGTATTCGCTGCCTACCAGGACAGGGCACCCTTAATATGAGACTCAACCCCCTGAGTTAACATGTACCACCCTTGACAGGATGAACACCACTGGACCGAATGCAGAGTGAACGGTCTACACAGTGCATTGATTACAGTGTTTTTGTGTTCTAAAAAAAAAAGAGTCAAATATGAACTCATATAAAAAAAACAGGCTTCAGTTTTTGAACTGCTCTATACGGGAGCTAGAATATTAGTTAATTAAGTGATTTATATGTGTAAATGTTATTAATTTTATGAATTTTATCAATTTTATGATTTATCAGGTTATGGATTTATTAATTTTATGGAATGATGTGATTAATTTTATGGATTATGTATTTGTATGAGGATTATTATATTTTTGATTGTTTTAAATTATATTCCCGATCCCTTCAGGTTTAGGTAATTTAGTTATAATGAACTATTTTAATATTTGTTGAAAGTTTTTTGTATTGATATCAAAAAAAAAACCACCAGTTTTTTTTCTCATCTCGGCCGGTGGCAATATGTTAAAAATGTACGAGCTATTAGCTAAGTTCACAACCAGTTATTTTACAGGCGCCTAGCACCGAGCGGTCAAAAGTAAAACTAGGGCCTATAGATAAAACAGGTGTTTTAATTACCAATTGGCTTTTTTTTTATTTTTTTTTTTTTTATTTTAGTTTATTTAGGAAACATACAGTTTTACAAAAAAAATAATTGAACATAAAATATAGAACATGATTTAAACCAGTTAAGTTCCATTTATAATAAAGCTAGAAATTAATTAAAAGTAATAAAGTACATAGTGTGTGTGAAAAATGATTAAAAAGAGAATACTAAACAATACAGAAGTAATATTTTTAACTTAGGTACATAGTAAGGTTAATTTGATTTTAAACGATTTAAGGGTACTGTGGAAAATGTCAATATCGCTTAAGGCGTTATAAGATTTGCAGATACGCCCGAGCAAGGAGTTTTGTGCGTATTTCGATTTGAAATGTTGTATATAAAATAAGGTATTTGATCTGGTATTGCGTTCAGGACAATGAAATGCAATCCTTTCTAACAGGGCTGGGGAGTCAATAAGGCCGTTCACAATTTTGTACAGAAACAGTACGTCAAATGTTTTTCTTCGTTTGTAAAGAGTAATAGGATTACATTGATGATTTTCAAAACGATACGACAGGTGTTTCAGGAATTTTTTTTGAATATTTTCAATTCGGTTAATATACGTTTGGTATTGTGGATTCCAAATGACAGATGCAAATTCGAGATGAGATCTTACGTATGCCATATAAAGTAGTTCAAGTGTAAAAGGTTTATTGAATGGTTTTGTGATTCGCAGAATGAAGCCCATTTGTTTGTAGGCTTTTTCTAAAATGTTTTCAATATGATGCTTAAAAAGTAATTTAGAGTCAAGTAATACTCCAAGGTCTCTGATTTTTTCTACTCGTTGGAGAGGGTCATGGTTTAGATGGTAAGTATGGATGATTGGGTGACATTTACGTGAAAATATTATTGAATTACATTTATCTATGTTTAGGAATAATTGGTTTTCTTTGCAATATTCATTAATTCCATTCATATCTTCTTGCAATTTATTGCAATCATCTGTTGAGCTTATGCATTTGTATATTTTCATATCGTCAGCGTAAAGAATGAAATCAGAATATCTGATGACATGTTTGATGTCATTAATATATAAAATAAAGAGTAGGGGCCCTAAATGAGAACCTTGAGGCACTCCTGAGGGAATAAATATTATTTGTGACATGTAACCTTTTAGCGCAACAGCTTGACTTCTATTTTTAATGTAAGATGAGAACCATCTGAGAAGATTCCCGCTTATACCAATTTTTTCTAGTTTATTTAAGAGTGTGTCATGATTCACCTTGTCGAAAGCCTTGGAAAAATCAGTATAGATAGAATCAACCTGCTTTTTTTTGTCCATTGAATTAAGAACAAAATCGGTGAACTGTCCCAAGTTTGAGTCAACAGATCTACCTTGAAAAAAACCGTGTTGTTGGGGGTTGATAATAGTGTTTTTACATAAATTAAATAGTTGGTCATAAACGATTTTTTCCATGATTTTACTTAAAATGCATAACTTTGATATAGGTCTATAATTTTCAATATTGTGTTTATCCCCCTTTTTAAAAACAGGTGTCACAAAAGCTTTTTTCCAAATAGTGGGAAATACGCCTTCTTTGATAGAAAGTGTGAACAGTAATGTCACAGGAGTAACAAGTTGTTCAGCACAATTAAAAATGAAAATTGGGTGTAATTTATCGCATCCAGCGCTTTTTTTGTGTTGATATTTTTTAGATATCTTAATACTAAAGTTGTATTAATATTAATCAAATTCAAATGTATTGAATTTGCATTATTATTATTGGTTCTATCTACCTTATTCGTGGAAATGTTTTTTGATTGCGAGGGGATAAAAACAGATTGAAAATAATTGTTAAAAAGATTGCAAATTTGTTGCCCGTCACTTGAAGAAAGGTTTCCGTGGAACACGTTATTAGGTATATCAGAAGAGATTTGTTTGGATTTCACGAAAGTCCAGAAATATTTCACATTATTCTTTATATTGAACTCAGCATTATTTATATAGTTTGTATAACATTTTTTTTCAAGTTTCTTTTGGCGAGTTCTAAGTAAAGAGAATGTGTGGTAATCAGATGGTTGTGAGTATTTTTTAAATTTACGGTGAAACTTTAATTTTTCTTTAATGATTTTTATTAAGCAAGAGGTATACCAAATGGGATATTTTGGAGACAGCTTAAGGTTTCGCGACGGAACGTAACGGTCGATAGCTTCGTAGATAATCTCATAGAATTTGTTAGTAGCTTCTTCCATGCACATATTACTGAGAATATGTGACCAGTTAAATTCTTCTAGAAATTTATTAATCTTAGTATAATCAGCCGAGTTAAACAATAACACTTGCCGTGATAAAGGTTTTAAACTGGGGTCCTTTTGAAGTTTTATTTCGATTTGTAATGATTTGTGATGTGAATCTTCGGTAATAAAAGGAGGAAAGCAGGGCAGTAATGCACAGTTCAAATTACTTATTACTAGATCAAGAATACGTTTGTTTATGTTTAATACGTTGTTATATTGATGGAAGTCACATAGTGAGAGAAAATCTATCGCATACGTACTCGCTTCGTCGGTGGCTGGTTGTGGAGTCATTTGTTTTAAATTAACATTTGGAATCCAGACAAGTTTTGAAATATTATAGTCTCCTATAAGTATGAAGTCATCATCGGGATTATTTAGCCGGAGATGACTAGTGATTTCAAAATGGTTTATGAGACTGCTAGTATGTGTGGTACCATGGGGGTGGTAAGAACAACAAATATTTAGTCTTTTGTTAGGGGTAGTTAAGATAATGCTTACCCATATCTCTTCAGTTTCTTGGGTTGACCAAGTTGTCTGGTGAATGACATTATATTTGGATTGAACGGCAATAAGAACTCCCCCTCCAAGTGTTTGGCCTGTGAGACTATAATTTCTATCCCGTCTAAAAACATTATATCTGTCATCGAAAATTTCCTGGTTACTTATATTATCAAGGAGCCATGTTTCTGTAATGCATACAATATCAAAGTTATTATTTATAACGGATCTTAGAAAATCATGTGTCTTTGTTCGCAAACCTCTCACATTCTGGTAGTATATATTTAGGGACGCCATTAATAAGTGATAATTAAATAATATATACTAATATCAATATAAGGTGAACGCAATACTAGATCGACCCCTAATAACCATTTCAAATAGCAAAAACAATACATTTCAGAACTAAGAAATGACATTTCTTGGTAGGGGGTGGGATGTATTATGAAAATAGTAATTTTATAAAGTATGTAGTATAGTACCTTTAAATTTTGATAAATGTGATGTAATAAAATCTGAGATGGATGTATTGTGAATATCGTAATTTTATATAATATGTATAGTACCTTTAAATTTTGATAAATATAATAGTATATAAGTTTAGAGAAAAAAATGTAAAAATATAGTAAAAGGTGATAATGAAAGTAGTAATGATAATAAAATAGTAAGAAGTATTGAGAAACAATTTTAAAAACAATATGTCAAGAGATTTTTTTTTGAAGTGAAACTTCTTTACGCGCGTCATGCAATTTCGAGGACCGGAGTAAAACCGACTCATGACCGAAACGAAAATGCGGGTACCCCCACCACCGATTAAAGTTCATTTGATCTAGTCAAAGTTTTGAAGTAACATATAAATGCTTCTTAGCTCATCCCGACAACTGGCGTTGGTGGTGTAATGGTCAGCATAGTTGCCTTCCAAGCAGTTGATCCGAGTTCGATTCTCGGCCATCGCACATTATTTTTTTGTTTTTAACGCCTTTTTCATTCAATATCTTATTTTTTAGTAGGTCAGAACATTTTTTAAAAGAAAATAATATTGCAAAATAATAAAAACACTTATCTCACTGTGATAAAACATTACTCCGCTAGAGCGCGCTTTGCGTTATTGTGTTGGATTAAAATTATTATCTAATCCGTATATTATGATAATTGTATTACATTTATTTAATTAATTTATTTATTTTGATAATATGTAATAATTTACAGAAAAAAAAATTAAAACTATCTCCCTCTGATAAAATATCCGTTCGCTAGAGCGCACTACGCGATCTTGTGTGGGATTCTATTTCTGTACATTGTACATTATTTTTAAAAATATATTATATTTTGGGTGTGATGTAGGTAACATTATAAAACATAACAAGCTCTCATATTTTCAGAACCTACATAATATAATCAATTTATGCGGCTTTGCTTACAGTTGGTGCTCAGCGTGGTTGGCTTTCAATCAGTTAAGCGAGGTTCGATTCTCGGCTGTGGCATTTTTGAAGTGAAACCTTGTTGAGGTGGGGGAGCCGCTCACGAACGTTCTCTCTCTTCTCTTCTTTCCTCTCTCTCAGACACCAGCGAACTGCGCCACGCCAAGCATCAGCTGAAACTAGAAGTTTCACTTCTGTCTTGCGTAGGCTTGACACACCCACTTTTTTGAGATCTGCCTCGGAAGAAATCCGAATCACGGGGGAACCATCATTTTTTCTTAAAAATATGTTGCAGTTTTTTGTCCATAAATATTGGAAGTGGTTTTTAGTCTTCAGATCTCTTGATTTCTTCAGTAGAAGTTTATTAGAAGGTGTGAGGTGGTCATTGAGGAATATGCGGCTTGCTACTCCTGGAAGGCCGATGTCTGCTGTGGTCAGGGTCCGGTGGCGACGGGCAGCTGTCAACAAAGCATCCTTGCAATCCCGCCGAAGAAGACGCACGATAATATTGGAAGTAGTTGTGGATGTTGGTACAACTTTTGGAGTTGTAGTTGGTCATGGTCGCACTCTTTGGATAAAATCAATGTCATCTTTTTGTATTTGGAATCCAATCTTCTGGGATATATTTTCCACGATATTAAGAAGGTTTTCACTTTTAGAAGTTGGCACTCCGTGAATCTCAATATTACTCAGTCTATCAAATTGTTCTCGTTGATTATTTTTGGTATTTACTTCCTTAATAATCTCCTTTAAATTAATAATTTCACATTCGAGAGGGTCAATTTTAGCGATCTTACTGGTTAAAGTTAGTACTTTGCCGTTTAATGTTTCAACTTGAGTAGATAAGAATTCCACTGATTTTATAATGGGTTCTAATTGTTCCGTAAATTCCTTTAATTTTGTGTCAAGTCTACACATAATGTTTTTTTCTAACTCCTTAAATTTTTCATCGATGGTTTTTGTAAGTTGGTTTACGATTTCATTTAATTGTGAAGGCTCTTCAGCGCTTTTGTTTGCCCTCGTATTCTTCATTTTGGAATGTCAAGTTTATATTAAATTTATTATAATTATATGGAAATATTATTGTTATACCTCTAAGAATTATTGAAAGATGGAGCTAAAAAATATTATTATTATTAGCTTTGTGTTTGTGCTAAGAGGTGTCACTGTAGAACTGTTTTTAAAAGAGTTATTGAATTTTATTAATTTAGAATTTAAATAAATTGTTCGTTTTAATTGTAGTAATTTAGCAAATTTTTGTTATATAATTATAGTTTTTATTTTTTCTTGATTACAGTTCACATTCAGTTCATTTGGTGTTTTTTTTTTAATTTTTTTTTTTTTTATGTTATGATCACTTAATCTCACAAAATGTCGCAATGGTACGGCGTGATTTAATAATTGTTATGGTTTATTATGGTTTAGTTTAAATTTAAATTGTTTTAATTACAGTTAACTTTTGTTGCTGTTGTTATTATTATTGCTCTTGGATTGACAACTAACATAACCTCGAAAAATATAACAGAGTGTAGGCGATTAGCACAAAGTTTTGTTTATTTTTGTTTTATCACTTTTGTTCACTGTATCGGGATAATGTATATTGTTGAATTTAATATTTTAATTCGAGTTTCACAAATATCACACTTTACATATAGTTTAATAGATTTTTGTAGGAGCGAAATTTCTGCTTGTTCACAAATTTGTGGGTAGATGATATTGTTTTTCTTTGACAGTGTTTTGTTTTGATAATTAGCTTGTCAGTGTGTGTTATTTGATTAGGTTATATAAAGCCTCGCCGAGTGGATTTCTCACTTCTTCTCTCCTAAAAATAGTAACAGTCAGTCATTATGGTCAACTGACCGTTAGTAAAAGTGTTTTGTCCGGGTCGGGAATAATTTTTATCTCGTAACATTAAATAAATTAAAAATGCAGTTTGTGCAGTAAAAACGAAAACCAGGCGTCTATTATTTTGAAGACTTCATCAAGCCCCAAACTATTCTCAACAGCTGTTTTTTTTAAAGCATTATTGTCCAACAGATTGCACTGTTTTTTTTAAAGCATTATTTTCCAAAAAATTGCGCTGTTTTTTTTAAAGCATTATTGTCTAACAGATTGCGCTGTTTTTTTTTAAAGCATTTTTGTCCAACAGATTGCGCTGTTTTTTTTAAAGCATTATTGTCCAACAGATTGTGCTGTTTTTTTTTTCAAAAAAGCATGTACCTGTCACAGGTGATATCTATATTATGTGGGTAAATAGAAACACACACGTTATGTCAAAATTTCAAAGCAATCATTGAAGAACTTTCGTAGATTTGAACAAACGAACAATAACATTTTTGTTTATTAGGATTTGATTTTATTTTTGGATAAGGAGAGCTGTATCATAAAGATGCATTATTATTATCGATGTCTACCAATGTATTGGTGATATGTGATACGCCAGTCGTATAGGTTTTTTAATCTAATAGCATTAATTTTTTTAATCTAATAACATTAACTTAAATTGAGTTGCAATGTATTGGCGATATGTGATACACCAGTCTTATGGGTTTTTCAGATTATTTAGTATAAAAATGCAGTCATATAAACTTCTTATAATTTTATAAATCTTTAGGTCATCGGCGAAAAGCAAAAACTTAACATCGTAAAAAAGGAACAATATCATGACTAAATAAATTAAATTAAATGGTGCCAAGGTGTGATCCTTGCGGGACACCACTCGTGGCAATAAAATGATATAAAAGGGCAGATTTCGTTAGACCTTTAAGCTTTCTATTTTTGAGATATCAAATTATCCATTTAAAGTAAATAAATATCTTTTTTTTGAGTTTCGTAACATGTATGGCACTTTATCAAATTCATCTGTGTATATGTTATACATCTGTTTTTAGGTGTCAGTGACTCGGATATATTTGTGATAGTTGCTTAAATTAGTAAGAGTTGGTTTCGCAGTGATAAAGCCATCTCTGTTATAATGTGATCGATTATATTGTGTAAAACCGAAGACCCGAAAAGTTTATGTATTCTTGAAAGTATACAAATTGGTCTGTAGATAACTAAATGTACATGTTACTTTTATTACACTTTTTACGGATAGTGATACAAAACAATGCGGGATAGCAAAAACAATGGATAGTGATACGGGAGACAATGGGATACTAAAAATTATAAAAAATGGATAAGTGAAAACGCTTTTATTTACAAATATCGGTGGGTTTCCATTTGGTCCTGCAGATTTAGATTTTTTTTAATAGCTTCAATTTTAATGTGGCATTATTTAGGTTGGTGGATCTTTGAGTAATGCTAATAATACATTCTTGGGAGAAGCATCATCCAGTAAACACTTTAAAAAGAATCTGCTGATTCACTACATCCCCATTATTTTCATCGCATTTATCATTTTACTTCAAGTCGTTTAGAAATTCGCCTGTGTTTTTTCTCAATAAATTCGGATAATTATTCTATAATTTCTTTATGTTGCAAGGTATAGAATTATCAATTTCATTTACGTATTCTGCTTTACAACTTTTTTTGTAGTGTGTATGTTTCACAATTCAGAAAATGCAAGATAATTATATTCATTTTTTTGTTTCTTTATATTTCTTGTAAACTATTTCTTTGTGGAAGATTGAATATTTCAACTCCTTCAAAAACAACTTTGGAAAGTTTGTAGGGGGAAAGTGGAACGTCCTATTTAATTACTTACAGAATTTATAACGGGAAGAATGAAGAAGAATGGGTTCAATTTGACTATGTAAGTTATTTTTATATAACTAAAAATACCAATCAGTTTGATAACATGTTCATTAATTTTAGTATTTTGTATAATCAGTCTAATTTAAAATATAGGTGAGAATATTTGTGAAAGTTGGTCTTTCAGAAATAGTAATAATGTTAATGTCAATTAGTGGGTGATGTTGGTCGGCCGGTAGCAGTTCTTCACCGATTGTTCGAATTGTTATCAGTTAAGAATGCTTCTAGTATCCTTTGATTTTATTGCGAACTTAGACTTAAACTAGGGCAATCTAAGAGATGCTGACGTATCCAGGATTAATAAAATATAATATAGTGTTCGTTAAAAATCTGTCGTTTAGTCGGGGTTATGAATAAAGTGAAATTTTTGAGGTTAGGATTTCTACTGTACCTAAAAACTAGGTGCATTTTTTTAGGTGGCAATAATTTTACCGTAATAATTGTTACACTTGATCGTGCCATTTCTGCCCTGGGCGTCCTTACTTCTTCTACCTTTGACTTTCACGTTATAATATTCTCCTTACAAGCCTTTATTTCTTCATGACATACACCAAATTTTACCACACCTAAGTATTTGATTCTCTTGATCATGCCATATCTGCCTTAGATGTCCACAACTTTGTCTACCATTCACTAATGTATAGCACATTGTCACTATTAAAAAACTACATTCAACTTTTATTCGACTCCGAATCTGATTCCAGTTCAGAAATAATACGTTAAATCTTCCTCTGACGTCCTATACCGTTCATTTCTAAACACTCCCGGCACCAATAAGAACAAACTCTGAAATCGGTCCAGTAGTTTTTGAGTGTATAGGGCTCAAACAAAGAAACTATAATTTTATAAACCTAGATTAATTTAAACGAGTTTTATGAGGAGGCGTCACTTAATGACAGAAATGGTACAACGTGACTCTAATGCTATTGATGTTTGGTATCGAATACGTCACTAAGTGACCCAAAAATAGATTGAGAGAATTAGTACATCTATGGCTTGAATTTATCAAATTATAAATTGCGAAAAGAAAACGTAATGTAAAAATGTACACACCTATCTAATAGATATTGGGGTGACCAGATATGAATAGTGAAGTACTTTCCCTCCCCACCCGTACAGCCTCACAAGAAGACGGCTTTTACCAACGTTGTCCGGAGTGACGTCAACGCCGTGTAAACGAACTTTTTAACGGATAATCGAGAATGGCACATTTTAATTCGCTATGGAAAACTTATTGGTGTACATAAAAATAAAATAAAATACCATGAGTGTTACGAGAATTTAAAAATTTATTTATTTACGAGAATTAAAAAAATATAGTGAAAATAAACTATTGGGGGTTATTTTAGATTTATATTTAAAGAAAAACAAAGCCAGGTCACCGTAAGCCTAAAACACACTGACAATCTCCTTTACATAAATACATATAGATAGATTGCCTATTGATGTATCCAAATATAATAGCTTATAAGGATGTATCGCACATACCGTTTTACATTATTTTCTACGTATTCATTGTTATTCATATATTAAGTGAAAATAATATAATTGGATTCATGTCACACTAAAATAGTGTTTCTATTATTGTATTCATACATTCACTGTTGTGCATAATTCGATTTATTTATTAAGCAAAATAACCATATTATTTATTTTTTAAGTTAATTTTATTTAGGTTATTTAAGCAAAATAACCATACAATGAATTAATATTACTTTCTTGTTTTGTATTTTAAAGTAATGTTATCTAGTTTAAATTAAAATTAGCATTTTAGACAGTTTGAAAATGGCCTTGAAAGCCGAAACAGCTGTAAAAATAACAAAAACCAAAAAATACTTGCAGAACTTAATAATTACTATAATTAGCTTATTAAATTTAATTTTAATTAAATTTAAAAAAAATAAATGGAGTTCTACGAATTAAACACAAAAACAATGAATAACAAAAAGATATATTATTCAAAAATCTTATCTTAGATTATGTTCCCATTCGCCGCCATTATATCTCCTCCCCCCCACTCTTTACTAATCCCTAGTCACGCCTCCACCCCCACTTCAACACTTAATTAAGTTCATCCATTTTTTGTAATGTTATGTTAGTATATATTTTGCCCTGAGGAAGAAAAGTTTGTTCCGAAACCGGTCAGCTTTAATATAAAAAATATATATTGTGTTTATTTTTATTGATTAACCACAAAGTTATAGCCATATTGAAAAGTATCAAATAATATAATTTAATTGCTGGGAAAGGAAATGCTGGGTTTTATTCTAAGCACCTCCAAGAATTTAACAAAATAAAAATATTGTATGCGTCTATAAGCGTCCCAGAATATAATCCTACAATATGGGTCAGCCCTCAATGCACTAATACCATCAAATGAATTCAATTTAAATGTCTAAAAAGTATTGATTTAAAATTCGTTAATATGTTAAAAATAGCATTATATAATTTTGTGTTGTACCATTGAGAATGTTTTAGGACGGGTTGTTTCGGAGAATTTGAATAATTCATCAAACTTCAACGTTCATTTTCGGGTTCTGTGAAAGTTCTTTTCAAGTTCTGTTATTATTTAATTATAGGCTAGTTGCTTGACAGAACTGAAATAAAAACACAACTTGAAAAAATCTTTCACAGAACTTGAAAATGAACGTTGAAATTTGATTAATTATTCAAATTCTCCGAAACAACCCATCCTTAGTGAAGTAAAATGTGAAGATTAATTGGTTCCGCATGTTTATTTAAAAGTGTAAATAATCTGAGTCTAATAAGAATCTGAGTCTAATAAGAATGTTGTTTTCACGCATCCACGCATCGTTGATCTTATCTAACACATTTTTTACTGTATTTTAAAATCACGATAGTACAAGCCGGTGTCTGGCAATAATAATTCTACTGTAAATAAGACACTGGCAACAATTCTGCTGTAAATAAAATGACATTGAAACCGGCAACAATTCTGCTATAATATTGTCCCGTTTATTATTATTTACAACATTAATAACATTTGAATTATATCTGTATTACAACCATATCATTGTGATATCTTCAATAACACCAAAATAAGCTCTGAAAAATGAATGTTTTTTCTTTCTTTTCACGAGCATTTTTTTAATAATATTTTTTTTAAATTAATGTATTTATTATTTTTTATTATGTTATTTTATTAGAGGTAAATTCACAGGAGAATATACATAATTGGTTTTATTTTGCCTATTTTACATGTATTAAACAAACTGGTAAAATGTAAACTATCAATTTCCAGAAAATAAATAAATTATTGATAATTATAAAATTTTGGCAACTGCCATTATGTTTTAAAATTGATAATAAGTTCTACGAATTGTTAATTTTTAAAATTAGTCCCTCTAAGAGACGAATTATGAAGGACTTAAAAACAAAGTGTTTTTGTGAATTTGTGTTCTGCATGTAGTAAAAAAATCTATGTATTTTATCTAAATTATTATCCTCATAAATGAGGACACGCATAACATATAACATTAAAAATATAGTGCAAACATCATGATTTTACTTAAAATGTTCTACTCTTTATGTTTTATCCATATATTTAAAAAGGTAAAAATCTTTAAACAAAATATACAAAAATGTCAGCAAAACTTCAAAATGCCGCCTTAATATTAACAAAATAATATGAATCATGTGTCGATTACCCATAAATATTAAATATGCCATAGTTTTTTATTCTAACTTGAATATATACGAGTATAGCTATAATTTTTTCCTTATTTGTAGTTTTGTTATTAGAATGTTTTTGTAGTTTCCTTATTATAATGTATTTGTTGTCATTCAATACATATTGAATGCTGTATAAAACAATAAATATGTTCCTTCAAATATCTTGTTTTTTTTATTATATTTATGTATTTGATGCAATTTGTGGCTTTTAAAATCATATTTTCAAAAAAATCCATCAACAAGACAGCATAACTATCAGCCACATAACCTAATGGACTCAATCGATGTCAGAATCAAGTAAGAATCTCATATACTATATAGTAAACAACTGTTCAACCTGTACAAGTCGCAAGTGTATCCCACTTTAGAATTTGAAAGGAGTCTTAAAATCCAAAAGCCCAGCTACACTACTCGCGAAGTTGATCGAAGTTGACCGAATACGATAGTGTGGGCACGAACTTCACTTCGCTTCGGGCAACTTCGCTTCGCTTCACCCGACTTCCGATTGTTGTCGGTAAATGCGCCCGAGTCAAAGGACTCGAAGCGTTACTCGCGAAGTTGCACGAGTGTGTGGGCACGCACTTCGAACTTCGGCTAAATTCGTCGAGGACTTCGTCGAAGCGAGTAGTGCAGCTGACACTTAACTGAAAAAATCATTGGCTCTATGCAGAAAGGTGTATCTTAATCATGGTTGAATTTTATTTTGCGCTGATATGAGCGAAAAAATTGAAATACATAGATGTATCCTTGAGGATGTAAATAATACAACAACAAAAATGGTTGTTGGTGGTAAAGTTTTCTATGATCTATTTCATAGAATATTTATCTTATTTATTTACGACCTCTGGGCTCTTACATAAAACAAGGCTTACTAATTTATATTAGTGCGTTAAAATCATGTAACACGATAACAATATAAATAAAAAATAAAATAGATTAAAACCCGCTTTTGATACCAGCCTAAAAGAAAAAGCAAAAATCAGCACTAAAAGATAAAAATAGGACATAAATATTGTTTAATAGGTATGGATATTTTGAAATTGATGAACGTTAAAAAATTGTGTTGAATTACTTCAATTTTTATTCGATGTGCTTAATTGTATGGGGACTAAATAGTGGTATTCTAAATTACTTCATTAAAAATTAATTGTATTAAGAATCTTAATATCAAAAGTAAGTTACAGATTATGTACAAATATATCAGAGAAACAAAATATCAGAAATTTCTGATTTCAATTTTAGTTAATTTTTGGATAAACGGTAAGTATCAACGGAACTGAATTTAATTCCAAACCTATGCCACCTGTGGACTGGGGAAAGAATTGAATAGTTTGTTTTCGATGAATAAACAAAGAACTGCTATGGAAGCCTAGTGTCACGATTTGATACTCGGAACGTTAGTAGCTTTTTTAAGTCAGGTGCCTCAATTGTGCCATTAACTAAATTGTGTAAAAGTACAAAATTGCTCATGGTTCAGAAGAACCAAAGTTGCAGAAGCAAGAAAAGTCAGTTAAATCAAGTAAGTTCATTAAAATACCATAATTAATTTGTTCAATAGGTATGGATATTTTGAAATTGATGAACGTTAAAAATTTGTGTTGAATTTGTTTTACTTCAATTTTTATTCGATGTGCTTAATTGTATGGGGACCAAATAGTGGTATTCTAAATTACTTCATTAAAAATTAATTGTATTAAAATCTTTTTCTGTTCTTAAAATAAAAACCGAAAATTTCAGAGCCTTATTTGTTACTTCATCGGTGTGTGGGACGAATTTTAATTTTCAATCTATTTTGCTAGATATGAGAAATCTTTTTTAAGAGGAATATTGTTGATACTATATTGAGACATATTATGATTTTTTTAAATATTTTTGAATATTATATATGAATAGTGAGAAGAGGCAATGCAATGCAATAGAAACGAAACATTGTAAGGACTCTAATTTTGTTCTATGAAATAAACCATAGAATAAATAAGTAGGGAACTGAGAACCCATGTTTACACACGGGTGAAAATTCAGTTTGTATTGAAAAACAAATAAATCCGTTGTAGAATAAAGCAACCTCTAGCTATCACAAACCCACCCAATAATAATAATAATAATAATAATTGGATAATTTTTAGAGCGCCGTTTTTGTGAAAAATCACCTCAAGGGCGCTGTACAATTTATTTCCTAGGATCTACATCTGTTATATCTACATTTGTTATTTAGAAAAGATACCAAAACATACTTACCTGGCAAGTCACTTCCGACAAACACACTTATATTAAAAAGTTTATGCTTATAAAAGATAAAACTGCACGCAGAGGACACTACATCAAAAAACACTTGTCATCGCATGACCTTAAGTCTGCTATAGTTTTTATTTTAATTTAACTGTCTTAAAAAGCCTACAAATTGTTAGTTGTTATCATTTTTATTTATTTATTTTTAATTATTATTTCTATTTATTTTATTTTATTTTTAGTTTTTTTTTTTTTACATTTTTTTAATTTAAATTGCCGTCGACTGTGAAAGTGGAGGTTTCTAAAATTATGGATACGACTATCTGAAAAGGTGCGTTTTAAGTTTAGAGCAAAATTCTGTCGAGTCTGTGATCATTCTCAAATCATGCGGCAGTCCATACCAGGCTTTAGGTCCTGACACGGCGAAAGCACGCTCACCGAACTTAGTATCTGGTGTGCGCTTTGGTTTCTTCAACCTTCCGATAGCTGATGACGTTGCTGACCTAAGGGTTGACTGTCGGGAATTGGAATCTTCTGGAATACACAATTCTGATAAGTAAGCCGGAGCCATTCCGTTAAGTGACTTAAATACCATCCAGCATACCTTGAACTGGATTCTTTCAGGACATTTGAGCCAGTGCAGATTTTTGAGATGCTCTGAAATGTGGGAGTATTTAGATACTCCGGTGATAAGCCTTGCCGCGGCGTTGAAAACGGATTGTAATTTGTTGATTTGACATTTGGGGAGACTTGCATATATTCCGTTGCAATAATCTAGACGTGAAACAACATGAGAATTGACTTACAATTTAGTCACCTCTGTTGGAAGGTTTCTCCGCACTGCTTTAATTTGCCTTAATTGAAAGAACCCCGTGCTTAAAGTTCTGTTCACCTGAGTTTTAAGGGAAAAATTAGCGTCCAGATTGACACCCAGTAATTTAATGCACGTTTTTGGAGTGATGTCACTTCCTGAAATGGTTATTGGGGAGTTTTCAATGTTATGCTGACGTCTGTTTGTAACAGTCCACAGAAACTCAGTCTTTGTGGGATTCAGTTTCAATCTATTTGAGGTCATCCAGCGAGTAATTGCTTCTATACACTCAGTTATACGATTTTTTAGACTGTTTATTTCTTCTGGTAAGCAGTAAAAATAAACTTGCTGGTCATCAGCGTAGCAGTGAGATAGAAGGCCAAATGATTCGATTATTTTAACGACATCATTTCTGAAGAGGATGAAGAGTAGTGGGCCCAGAACGGACCCTTGGGGTACTCCAGATGAAAGGGTTGCATAATTTGATTGGTTAAATTTAAATAAAACATCGAAACAGGAAAGGTTTATTACAGCGAGCAAAAAAAAGCTAAAAGACTAACAACAGCTTTACCAAAAGACGTTGTGTAAATATTACGTGGAGAAGATTAATGACAGGACAGTGAAAAAATGTACTCATTACCATGGCGTTTGTTTGGTTAAATGGTCCTCAACCAGGCTCAATGCCGGCTTTACCACACCAACGTTGAACGAGATTGTAAGGAAACTAATTAGTAAGACGGTAAATTTTTATGTCATAATAAATTTTCACAGCATTCAGAGTACACGGTCGTTGTCGTAAGTGACGTAAATTAGATAGTTGGCATTTACGAAAATTCCGTAAATGAACTTTAGTGAATTTTACTGACGACCAATTTTGATATTCTGTCGTGGTTTCGAAGAAATCTTTACAAATCGATAGCCTCAAATTTCAACTGTATGACATTAACCATTGTTTAATCATGCGATAATAATTAAAACTATCACAATTGATTCAAATGACTCACTTGAAATCACATTAAACCCCAATATATAGAAACAATTCCTTTTTACTTTCAATTCCCACGCACTTACCAATAACAGTATTGGTGATAATTTAACAATGCATTCCACGTGCTTTGAATTTTAACGATATGGCCAACATTCTCAGAGAATGATTGGTGTAGATTGCAATGGATCAAAGACTGAGATATTTCTAGAAAACCTTGTTCCGCCGTGGGAAGTTAAACGAAAATGTATTGTAGGTATGTACGACAATGTGACAAGGGGTGACATGTTGCTCCGGCAATATAACCGCGTTTAACCTTATTTTTACATATAAATGTTGTATTCAAGTTCTGTTTTATCCAAGTTATCCGACACAACCGGAACACGATGAAATAATGACAGAATTTTCACAGAACTTGATATTAACTTTTAAATTTGATGAATTATTCAAATTATCCAAAAATCCTTGGACGGATTGTTCACAGAATTTGAAAAATCCATCAAAATTCAAGTTCTCTTTTTGCATTTTCCTAGTTTGGGGCATTTTAATAATAATAAATAAATAACAAAAAAACAACCCGTCCTAAGATTTTTTTATCGAAATCGCGAATGACGAAAAATTTCTCTAATATTATGGTTTTGATAATTTGTTTCCTTTGAGGAGAGGAAATTGGGGAAATTCAATTTCTGCTTTCTTCAGGCACAATTGGATCATCAACCACGCGTCCTGTTTGCCAACCTGATTTTGGCCGTCTGGCGTGACCTTCCTGAGGATTGGCGGACATTCAGGTGTTCGTGTAAAATAGCAGGAAAACGAATGAAAAATGTTGAAAAATGAATGAAAACGAGCTGCATGAGCGGCAGGGGAAAGTGGGTGAAAGAAATGAAAAGATACAACGTCTATAATGAAACGCAAAAGATGGTGGAATAATAGTTGAATGTAAAAATGCGTCGAATGTGGACAAGATGTGTGAAGAGGTAAAGGGAAAATTAGGAGACAAATACGATATTAAAAAAATTACAGCGAAGAAACCAAGTATCAAAATTGTTGGAATAACACAGAAGCTAGACAGAGAGGAAATCGAAACAAAAATAAAATCACAAAATGAAGAAATATTCGAAAAAAGTTCAAATATTGAAGTAACTTACATAAAAGAGTTTAAAAATAAAAGAGACCAGATAAATTATACAGTATATGCGGAAGTCGACGGAAACACTTACATGAGAATAATAAAGGCCGAAAAGATATAATGTTATGATGCAGGGCTAGACTCCTTTTGTTTTAATATTTTATTCATTAATTTATTCTGCATCATCACATTTATCCTCGCCGATTCTCTAACCTAGTTAGGAACTGGGCGATTGTCGCGGGTATTGGTTTTGGTAAAATTTCGAATCATAATTTAAAATTTAAAATCTGTACCGGGCGGAAACAGAAAAAAACAAAAAGACTTCCTTGCCTGCAGAGAAACCAGGGGGTGGGCCTGATCTCTCGGCAGACGACAGTCACAGTTTTCCGGAGTGAAATTGTTTGGGAATGGTTTCCCTTTAATCGGAGTGGCGAAGTCTAGTTTTATAGAGTCGTATAAATGGAGTAAAATACGAGGTTCCATAGTGGAATTGGTTCCGTGGCTCGTTCGAATATTGTAACCACGCGGCATCATGAATCGCAAACGGAGTCAGACGTGTGATCTGCTTGAATCCGACCCATCCTTTATGGGATGAAGAAGCCAGTGGCTTGAAATGTTGTGCCCGGTTACCGGAAGCCTAAGGATGGTATTCTTTCTCGCGGTTTGGCACTACGCCGACCGCATTTTCACCAGGGCCGTAGGGAGGCCTATTTTTCCTTGCATAAAGGGAATCCTCGCCAGGATACACGGATGCGACCGCGGGCACCAGATTCCTCTTCCTCAGTCGCCAGATTGCCAGTTTCCTGCCACGGACAGTCGCCAGGAGGCGGAACTGACTCTTCCTCTTGCTCCGTCTGGAGCCCCCTGGAGCTCAGCCTGATGAGGTGCTGCTCCAGCTCGAGTGGGATGTTACTTAATTAGCTAGATAGATAAAGCGTGGTCGGAACCTTGGGGGTAAGCTTGTATCTGGCTTTTATTATATTGTTTTCGTTATAACTCACACGGTAGAGTGTATAGACTTTTTTTTTTTTTTTTTTTGTATTAGGCAATTCACCCTAAAGAGAGTGCTTTGTGCCGATTGGGTTAAGATATATGGTTAAACTGATGTGAATTATCTATAAGGGGACTGGACATATCATATATTAAAGTCATTCAAATCTATAAACTTATAAAGAATAGAATATACGCGAGAGTTGTTGAGAGACAGCAAATATGGAATACTAAGGGGAGACTGGTGGGTGATTTTAATAAGCAATCGATACATGCCTTTGAAAGAAGAATGGTTTTTACAATTGAAGAAGACATGGTCAAGAGTCTCATCCTCCACACCACACTGGCATAATGAACTTTCGAGCACCCGAATTTTAAACAAATGAGTTGCAATAGAGCAGTGGCCAATTCTCATTCTCGAGATACAGGAAATAAATCTTTTGGACTTTTTTTTGCCGTGGAACCAGGGTTTACTTGGAATATGATTTTGTATTCCAGCATAGAAAGATCCAGTTTGAGTTTTCGTGATTGTCCAATTTTCTTCCCAGGAACGAGACATGTTGGATTTAAGAATAGAGAAGACGTCAGAGACAGGAATTTTAAAATCTAAAGGAATAGAACCAGATACAGTTCCAAGTTTAGCGAGAGAATCAGCTTTCTCGTTACCCTCAATTCCTAGATGGCCAGGCACCCAAACCAGTATTGTCTCAAACATAGATTCGTTTAAAGAATCGAGGATTTTTTTAATATTACAAATAACATAGTCTTCTGGACATCGAACAATATTAGAGGAAATTTTTAATACTGCACTTAGAGAGTCAGTACACACTAAGGCTCGACGAATATTGAGGAGTTGGATTTGAATTAAAGCTTGTTCAATTGCGAAGCATTCTGCAGTAAATATGGAAATTTCTTTAGGCAATTTATAAGACAGATTAACATTGAATTCAGGAATATATACCGATGCGCCACATTCTTTGTGGTCGGATTTGGAACCATCTGTGTATATGAGGGAAAATCCAGGAAACTTTGAAAATATAAAGTTTTTAAAATGTTCTTCAACATTTTGAAAGTTATTAGCTGATGATAAAATGTTCGTCCGGAAGTCAGAAATTATTACGTTTGGGATAAAATTAATAGCATTAAACGGGGTACTGTAAATAGGAAGGATTGGATCATCTTGTAGATTTTGAAGGTAAGAAGACAGATATTTAAATGATAGAAAACTTTTTAATAAGAGAGGGAATCGATCTCTATCTATTACCCTCCTTCTGCTATTTAAATTACTTAACAAACGATCGAGACTCTGTTCCAATGGGTGACGCGATAAAGATAACGCTTTGAAGATATATCTATCCACGAGGTATTGTCTTCTCAAAAACAAGGGAGGATCTACACATTCTATCTGAAGAGCATTAATTGGAGAAGATTTCATTGCCCCAATAATCATTCTAAGCCCTTTTGATTGGATTCTTTCAAGTTTTTTATCCAGATATTTAGGAAGTGGGTCGAAAAGAAATGTGCCATAATCCAAGTGACTTCGAACGAGGGAATTATACATTAGTTTAAGAGTAGTAGGATGGGATCCCCACCATACTCTGGAAACAGCTCGCATCATATTAAGCCCCTTTTCACACTTAGCAGAAACGTTCTGAATATGCGGGAGCCAGGAAAGCTTATGGTCCAAAAGCAGGCCAAGAAATTTTATTTGCTTAACGATTTGAATGGGGAAATTATCAAAAGAGACTGTAAAGTTAGGCAGTTTTCTTTTGCGAGTAAAAGCCACTACCTTGGTTTTAGAGGTAGCTAAATTCATTCCATTTGTCAACATCCAAACTTTAATATTATGTAAGGCCAAATTTAATTCCTTCGCAGCATGCGATAAATTTTTGTGAAATAAATATATGAGAAAATCGTCCGCAAAATAAAGTCGCTTAATAGACGAAGGGATTATAATGTCTAAATCACTCATATAAATATTAAATAATAATGGACTGATTACAGACCCCTGGGGTAGCCCTTTCCAAAGTTTGCGCTTCAATATGTTTGAGGAAGAGTGGATAATAATGGTTCTGTCTGTTAGCAAGTTGATAATAAATTGAACTAATTTTATGGGGATTTTTATTTTAATTAATTTTTCCTTCAAAACATCAATTAATACATCGTCGTAAGCTGAAGAAAGATCTAGAAATGTGGCCAATGTACAAGAGTTAAGGGATTGAGAAATACGGATATCTGTTGTTAACAAACTTAAATTATCCATAGTAGATTTCTTTTTACGAAAGCCGTATTGATTAGGAGGGATAATACTGTGATTTTCAACAAACCATTCTAATCTGTTCTTTATCAAATGTTCCACTACTTTAATTAAACACGACGAAAGAGCAATAGGACGATAGGATGAAACTTCGGACGGATTTTTCCCTGGTTTTAAAACCGGGAGGATTTTTTGAACTTTCCAGACATCCGGAATAAATCCTGTTTCAAACATGTTATTAATTAAGGATAAGAAATATTCAACCGACATGTCGGAGAATACTTTAAAGAAGCTATATGATATTCCATCAGGACCCGGAGAAGAGTCAGAAAGAGATTTGATTACTCGTTTTAGTTCACTAACTAAGAAAGGAGAGTCTAGCCAGTTAGAGTGAGATGGATATGAAATAAAAGAGGGCATTTCTTCACATCTGGCAACTGAAGGAGGGGCAATCTTATCAGCAAAACCCATAATAATTTCCTCCGGAATATGTTTGGTACGCTCCGGAGCATATGACGAACCGAATTTTTTTAAATTAGTCCAAACAGATGACTGGGGAGTTTCAGGAGACAAGTTTTCACAAAATTTTCGCCATCCAGACCGCTTTTTATTTTTCAAAATACGTTTAGTTTCTGATTGGACGCGTTTCACTGATAAGAAATTTTCAAAAGACATGCATTTGCGGTAAATGGAAACTGCTTCTTTTCTAGAGTTAACAGCACGAGTGCATTCTTCGTCCCACCACGGAGTCGAATGTTTAGTTTTAATGTTAACTTTACGCTTTGGAATGGATTTTTCTGCTGCTTTTATAACTATACTAGGAAATAATTCACATTGTGTTCTGATGTTCCCAAGAGAAGATTTTACAGAGTGAACAAGAGAGTCTAATACCGAAGAAAAAAATCTCCAGTTCGCATCTTTCGTTTTAAATTTAAAATTATTGTTAATTGTAAAGGAATGCGAGGTGGTTAGATAGTGAAAGAGGATTATAATAGGGAAATGATCACTGGAAAGGGGGTCTTTAAGTATGTTCCAAGAACATTTACGTATCACCGAAGATGAACAGAGAGATAAATCAACAACACTTTTCCTTTGTTGAGGGGGGGTGAATCGGGTTGGAGATCCGTCGTTTAAAATACATAAATTATGGAAATCAATAAAATCTAAAAGATTACGGCCAGAACGATTCGTTAATTCACTACCCCAAGAGGTAGAATGAGCGTTAAAGTCGCCCAGTAACATATACGGGGGACGGATCTGAGACATAAATGATGACCATTCGTTTTCATCAAAAATAGTGGAGGGAGGGACATATATTGATAGTATTGTAATATCACATACAACAGCTGCTACTATCTGAAAATTGTTGGAGAGAGTATGAAACATGATTGGTTTGAAAGGGATAGAGTCGTGGATGATTAAGGCAGCGCCACCTTTACCATCCAGTCTATCATGTCTAAGACAATTATATCCAGAAATCTTAAATAGATACGAGGGTTTAAACCACGTTTCAGAAATAGCGGCAACTGAAATTTCATGTTCATCGAGTAATTTTACAAGTTCAAATTTATTACAGATTAGACTTCTGATATTCCACTGAAGAATTCTGTTCAGTTTCTGAGACATTAGGAAGACAGGATAATAATGATTTAATGCAATCGGCAGCGTTGGACGGTATATTATTGTTGTTTGAAAGAATAGAAATTAAGAGGGTAATTAAAGTCTGAATGAAAGCAGAATTTTCATTCACCACTTTCCCTAAATTAGTGGAAGATTGGGAACTATTTAAAGCACTCCCATTGAGTGTCTGAGATTTATAATTCCCATTTGGGTTAAACAAAATATCATTATGTTGATTTTTATCAATAGAAGCAATAAATTTTGGTTTTGGTTTTTGAGGTATAAAAATTGTTTCCCTGTGAGAAGATGATGGAGGAGATTTAGAGTAAGATAGATTGCTAAGAATTGAGGTAGATGTTACCTCAGCAAACGATTTTATTGCAGGTGGGAATAATTTTGATGCCTGGAAATATGAAATGTTGTCTGAAGCCATTGATTGTTTAATATTCCTTTGTCTGGTCAATTCTGGACAGGCCACACTAACCGCTGTATGATTTCCCTTGCAGTTAATGCAACGTGGATCATTCGATGATTTTTGGCAAAGATCAAAGGGGTGGTCTTCTCCGCAATGAAAACAACGTGGAGGGGAACGACATATGGGTTTTGAGTGTCCGAAACGGCAGCAGTTAAAACACTGGATCGTCGGGAATTTATATACTTCCACAGGGAGTGCGTTGTAATAAATAAATACCCGAGATGGCAAAGTTTGGCCTTCAAAAGTAATAACAACCGATTGTGAGGGTTTCCATGTAGTGGTTCCATTAGATGTATCTTTGTAATTTAATCTACGTGCTTTTAAAACCTTGGGGGTCACTTGAGAATCATTAAGTGCATCAACAATTTCAGATTCTGAGAGATCGGTTGGTATACCTCTCACTCGGCCCATTCTAGTAAGGTTGTAAGTTGGAATATAAGATTTAAATTTGTGGTGTGAAAGCGTATCTATTTTTTGGACAAATTCATTTGCAAAGTTTGCGGATTTAAATTCTAGGGATAACTTATAGCGGCCTTCCGGCTTAATAGATCCGTTAACTATGCCAAGGTTACTGTTTTTTGAACTAAAAATGAATTTCCCGAAATCCAGAGGATGAATGATTTTTCCTTGTTCAGTACTTTGGACATTGACAATGAATGGAGCCGAGGAAGATGGGGAATAACTTAGATCAGTATTTTTAGATTCTGATAATATGGTATCCTTACGACTTTCCTTAGGGTTTGAGGTTTCATCGGATTGCGAAGGTTTAATTTTGGGTGGTACATTAAGACAGAGCGATGGTCTTCGTTTTCTGGAAGGGAGTATTATAGAAACATCCGATTCATACTCATCTCCAATATTAAATATGGACTCGGGGTCAGGAGGGCGATTTTCATCTTCCTCCATATTTATAATTAATTAATTAACAAAAAAAAAAAATAATACAGTCTATTTGATTGACTGTACACACTAATTTATCAAAACCTAAATATAACAAACAAATAATAGAAAACAAAAATGTAACAATAATTTCTTATCTGAACGAAGTCCGCGACAGCAGGTAGGCAATTCGTCAAACACAGAGCACGACTATCCACTACCGTAGTTCGATGACTAATCGTGTATAGACTTGTATTGTATTCGAAATAATATACATTAATGTTACTCTAAACCTTCTTTCCTTGACTAGACGTAGCAATTGGCGACCCACATAAAACACGACTATAAATGTGTCAGGATTGTGTTTTTTTTTGGATGGTTTAGGGTTATTTTGTTCTCTTGGAGCTCTGATACATAACCTAAAATGTTAAACTTGTTTGTTAAATGTTAACCCGATAACTGTAAAAGTGACAGCAGTGAAATTGTTATCGCATGATTGTATGAATTTCTTATGTGCGTTGTTTTAAGGAATTGTGTGAATGTTAGGGATCATTCCTCCTTTATGGTGCCGTTAAATAATAAATTGAAACATGTTTATTTATTAATGCAGTTGACAACTGAATATTATTATTATTATACACAAATAACAACGCATATCGAAGTAACGGGAGTCGGTTCATTGCCATTAGTTCATAGCATGGCTTGCGTCTTCGCTAATAATTTCAAATAATAAATGTGTATTCTAATTAGGTAATTGTTTTCATTTTGAAAAGTGATTCTTTTTTTTTCTCGTGTGGATTTAATACGTGAATAAATAATATTATATTATAATACATTGTTCAGTATTACAATAGTACGGAAAAACCAGGGCTGGCAAAGAAATAAATATTTTATCAAGGTTGCCACAAATTTTTTCAAGGTTGCCACAAAATATATATATATTTTTTTTACCTTATTTATCAAGGTTTTTATATTATAAACAAGAAAAGAACATCTTGTTATTTCTAAATCAAGGGCATCATCATCATCATCATTCATAATAACAATTTGGATAATTGTTTTGAAATTAAGTTCAATAAAGTAAATGTCAACGTTGACAAAAGAAATAATTCGATATTTACTATCAATTTTTGAAATAATGGACAATTTACACGCGACGTGTCAGACTTGGAGAATTAAGGAAAAAAAAAATAATCACAATTTTTTTTTTGTGGTATGGACGATGACGCAACGTTATCATTGGAGGGAGTTGATGGAGGTATATTCGGTCTGATCAACTGGATCCTGGTATCAACTCACTATCCATTAGGTCCATGAGTTCCGAATGGTGAGGATGGGTTTGTACCCCAAACGCAACGTATCGATCCGGAGTCGATCACGTTCACCAGACATGACAGACAGAGGGCGAGAGAAGCTTGCTGTCTGATCATTATACTTGGGCCGCTGGTTCAAGTACGGAACACGGTACTGCATCATCAGTTGGAAGGCGGGGGATTCGTTGCCTGTGGACGGTTTTTCCTGCAGGAGGCGAAAGGCCTGTTGTCCTCTGATCTATGTACGTACGTTAGTATTTCGTAGTGAGATATATGTTTGAGTGGTTCGGGTTGTTCTTGGAGGTTGATGATCAACCCTAACACGACACTTAACACATAAAATTCATAAACTCTATTTGAAATCGAGTTGTATGTTCTCTTTCACACGATACTATTTGTAGTGATTTATTAGAAATCACGCTATTATTCTCAAATATAACAAGTCTAAATTATAAACATGCACGCATTTATACTGTCGTACGTTATGCTCATGAAAAGAGCCACTCATAAATTAATATTTTTTAATTTATTTATTTACTTAAACTTAAGTACACAACAGACTCCAAGTGAACAAATGAACACTCATTTAAAAATATTATGAATTTTGTATAATGAAATTGGCTAATATACCTTAACATGTAGTATGTGTTAGGATATAACATCTTGAAATGTAAGGAGTTACATTCCCACTGTCTCTTTCGTTTCATGATGGTGAAAACAAAGAAGCATTGTCTACAAATTACGTGCTTGAACACTGGTTGTTCTCGTTTCATCATTAATATGTAAACGGATATTTTTGTTATTGTTTTACAGTAAATGTCTTGATGGGTCATGAAAATATATTAAAGACTGCACCAAGCGGTGCACTGAACATTTAATCTCCTAGTGATAAAATGGAGCTGTTCGCTTTATTGCTGATGAAACGAGACATAACTTACTTGTTTTCCTTTATAAGTACGGTTCTGACTTATAATGTGGAACGATATCCCACCACCGATCCTTCCACATTTTAAGCCACTTCTTTCATATTATGATTCTTGAACCTGATTTTTCTGTATTTTGTCAAGATCAGAACATACGAAGATGTATTGAAACCTTCCGTAGGTTCTGACCTAGGTTTAATCTATAAATGTTAATTTTATTTGTTGCTGATTCTTTGACTTCTCAACAGTCATTTCTGTGTACACACTTGTTGTACTTGTTACAAATAATTTTTTTTTAATTTTAAAAATTGCATTGCATTAAATCTTGCTACCATGTAAGTAACATGAGATGTTCCTTTCCTATTGTTTTAGAATTTTTTATTATAAACTCTAAGTTTATTATACATAATTGTTGTTACAGTCCTGCGAGACTTATTATTAACAATTTTTTTTTTGAACAACTGTTTACAGAGAAAACCATAAGTTGTTTCATAAAAATATCGATTACGCCTTCATTACTGTTGGACGTATACCTAGATCACTGCACTAATAATAGTTGCATATCACTTAACCCGATTGCACCTTCTATATTGATGGCTGTATACTGTATTAATTTGGCTACATTCTTATGCGATGGTTGTTGACTGCTTAACACTCTTGTTGAATTAAGATTGTGTATTTTCATTAACTGCTCTGTTCTCTTATGGATACCCCCATACGACCTAGTTAGGTAGATTAGGTAGAAACATCGACAAAGTGTTTTCTTATCTCCTATGGAGAAGTAGAGTCAGTGATAAGTGAGGGTTGCTATGCTCCCTAAAAAGTGTTGCCTGACGGGCTTATTACCCTATTTTGGGTCAGTGATGCATTATCGCATTTGGTTGTATAAAATGAATGTGATAGACAGTCAGTTATTTGGTTAGTTATAAATGTGGCGTCTGTATTAATTAAGTCTTACTTTTATTGATTATGTACTAATTATTTTTATAAATGTAACGTCAACGGTTGTCCATGACGCTAGGTCAATTAGTCTTCACTCAGCATATTCAAGCTGTGGGTGTTGGCGGATCCCGTTCACGTAACATTGGTTGTTATGTTTAGATTAAGTTTTTAAGTTTAGTTCCTACAATATTATAGTTATTTAAGTAAGAATGGCTGCACCGCAATACTGTTCATCCTGCCTTACGTTCGATGAAGTGCGACCGGATTTGCGGCACGCCCATTCGCTATTCTCACTTTGGTTTAATTTTGTTATATGAATACTTCCTATTGATGGTTATTATTATCTACTGGTATTTTATTGATCACTTTGTTTTTTTTTCTGTTGTAGTAGACCCTTGGACCGACCTAGAAAGAATAGGGTTAGGTTATTTCGACAATTTTATATGTTTGAGGGCAAACATTTGGTGGCGAGGGGGGTAATGTTATGATGCAGGGCTAGACTCCTTTTGTTTTAATATTTTATTCATTAATTTATTCTGCATCATCACATTTATCCTCGCCGATTCTCTAACCTAGTTAGGAACTGGGCGATTGTCGCGGGTATTGGTTTTGGTAAAATTTCGAATCATAATTTAAAATTTAAAATCTGTACCGGGCGGAAACAGAAAAAAACAAAAAGACTTCCTTGCCTGCAGAGAAACCAGGGGGTGGGCCTGATCTCTCGGCAGACGACAGTCACAGTTTTCCGGAGTGAAATTGTTTGGGAATGGTTTCCCTTTAATCGGAGTGGCGAAGTCTAGTTTTATAGAGTCGTATAAATGGAGTAAAATACGAGGTTCCATAGTGGAATTGGTTCCGTGGCTCGTTCGAATATTGTAACCACGCGGCATCATGAATCGCAAACGGAGTCAGACGTGTGATCTGCTTGAATCCGACCCATCCTTTATGGGATGAAGAAGCCAGTGGCTTGAAATGTTGTGCCCGGTTACCGGAAGCCTAAGGATGGTATTCTTTCTCGCGGTTTGGCACTACGCCGACCGCATTTTCACCAGGGCCGTAGGGAGGCCTATTTTTCCTTGCATAAAGGGAATCCTCGCCAGGATACACGGATGCGACCGCGGGCACCAGATTCCTCTTCCTCAGTCGCCAGATTGCCAGTTTCCTGCCACGGACAGTCGCCAGGAGGCGGAACTGACTCTTCCTCTTGCTCCGTCTGGAGCCCCCTGGAGCTCAGCCTGATGAGGTGCTGCTCCAGCTCGAGTGGGATGTTACTTAATTAGCTAGATAGATAAAGCGTGGTCGGAACCTTGGGGGTAAGCTTGTATCTGGCTTTTATTATATTGTTTTCGTTATAACTCACACGGTAGAGTGTATAGACTTGTATTGTATTCGAAATAATATACATTAATGTTACTCTAAACCTTCTTTCCTTGACTCTAAATTACACATTGTAACCTGACACATTTCTGGTTTCGAACCCAACCCCCTGAGAACCCTGGGATCACAAACATTCTTGTGGGCAGTGGCGGCTCGTGACTTTTGGGTGTACTAGAGTGCTAATATTATAAAAAATGGCATTTCTGATGTTGTTGTAGCTGAAAATGATTTTTTTTTTTTTTTTCGAAAATCGATTTTTTGTATGAAGATTTTCAGGAAATTTCAGTATAGCCGTGCGCCGCACGGAATTCCTGAAAATCTTCATACAAAAAATCAATTTTCAAAAAAAAAAAAAAAAATCATTTTCAGCTACAACAACATCAATTAAGCCATTTTTTGTAATATTAGCACTCTAGTAACCCAAAAGTCACGAGCCGCCACTGCTTGTGGGTATCTAACCCTCAAGAATTGGCGCTTCCAGTACTGGATAAAGTTTGTGATTCCACATTCATTATTATAACCTAAAATGTCTGGTGAGTATTGTAGGCTGCACGTAGCAAGTAACCATAGCAACTACTCTACGTAGCAATATATATATATATATATATATATAGGGTGGGACAGATGCCGGGTGTACAATAATATAAATATAATGAGATGCTTTAAGTGCAACGGGTTTAATCATAAAGCGCTAAATTGTAAAAAATAGATTTCATGTCCAAAATGTGCAAAATCCCATGACATCAAAAACTGCGACGAAGGGTATGATTGTTGCATCAATTGTAAAAAGGCAAACGAAAGATTGAAATTAAACTTAAAAATTAATCACCCTGTATGGAGCAAAGACTGTCCAGTATATTGTCGTAAACTTGAACAAGAGAACAGAATGGTAAATTTTTTAGATTAAATTCAAAAATCATAACAATATATTCTTTAAACATCGCTAGTTTATTAGCACATATCGAAGAAGTCGAAGACATGCTACAAGAATACAAACCGCATATGGTGATGATGAGCGAAACCTGTATTACAGAAGACATTAACCAAAATGAAATAAAATTTCAGGGTTATTCGACAATTAGATGTGACTCATTTAGCAGGCATACAGGTGGAGTTATCATTTTAATTCAAAAAAATATCTCTTACAAAGTCATAACAAATGCGATCCTAGATAATAATAATACCTGGATACTGGCTATTGAAATTCAAAAGGATTTTAAGCGGGGAACCTATGCAGCTATTTATTATTCCCAAAATCAAAATGTTACAAAGTTTTTAGATTTTTTTTAAAAATGGTGTCGCAAACAAATAAATACAAGAGACTTAATAATTATCTGTGGAGATTTTAATATTGATATGATGAAATCCAATACAAAAAGCACGAGATTACAAAGCATCATAAATTGCCTAGGTTGGAAGCAACTGATCAACACTTATACAAGAATGGGAATAAACTCTAAAACAATGATTGATTTAGTCATTTCAAAAGACTTTTATGCGGAAGTTAATGCTGTAGAAGAACTCAAAATATCTGATCACGAAACTATTGCTACTAAAATTAAATATAAACTCCGAAGCCACAGGGAATACGAAATATAACGTATAGGAAACAAAAAACTATAATAAGGATAAATTGTGTACAGCATTACAAAACAAAAAATGGATCTGCGATAACCAAGGAAATTTAGACGGAAAAGCCGATGAACTAGTAGGACATCTGAAAACAGTAGTAAATGAGCTAATGCTTTTAACTAATATTATATTAAAAGATACAAATAAATGGTATACGAAATCCCTACATATTCTACAAAAACAAAGGGATACAGCCTATAAAGCCTGTAAAATACAATTCACTGAAGAAAGGTGGGAAACCTATAAGAAATTTAGAAACATGTATAGTACAGAAATAAAACATACCAAAAATTCGTATATCAGGCAAAAAATAATTACCTCTCAAAGTGACTCAAGAAAAATGTGGACTACACTTAAAGAAATTATAAGCGGCAAACAGAGGGAAAACATTAAGGAAGTTCGGTTTCCAGATGGAGTTGAAGATGATACAGTTAAAATAGCCCAAAAATTTAACACAAATTTTGTACTTAGTGTCGAAAACATAAATAAAAGTATTCCATTAGTCGCAGATACCTCTTCTCAATCATCGGAAAAAGGATAGAATAAAAATATTTTCAGGTTTAGTAAAATTGACAATGAGTATTTAATGAAAATCATTAAAACAATGAAACCAAAATCATCACCGGATGGAATTACTATAAGCATAATCAAAGATGCACTACCAGCTATAGGAGACAGATTAGTTGCACTAATAAATGAATCTCTGACTAAGGGAATTTTTCCGCAGTCATCGAAAACCTCCATAATAACACCAGTGCCCAAAATAATAAATGCTAAAAATTTCGAAAACTTCAGACCAATAAATGGATTGCCTAAATATGAACAATTACTAGAATGCATTATGAAAGAACAGATGAGTAAATTTATAGAAAAAAATAACATTCTAGTAAAAGAACAATCTGGGTTTAGAAATAAATATTCCTGTGAAACAGCAATAAATTATGTGATAAATGAATAGAAAACAGCTATGGATCAGAAGAAAATCACAATAGCAGTGTTCTTGGATTTTAGACGTGCTTTTGAAACGATAGACAGAGAAAAACTAATAATGAAATTGAAGGACATAGGAATTCGTGCTAATGAATTGCAGTGGTTTATTGATTACTTAAAAAATAGAAAACAAAAAACCAAAATTGGAGATACTATCTCTGAAGAACAAGAAATTAACATTGGAGTTCCTCAAGGATCTGTTTTGGGACCGCTCCTATTTATTTTATATATTAATGATATAGTGAAGTGCTTAAAGTACTGTTCCATCAAACTTTTTGCAGATGACACACTTTTATATATTATAGAAAATAAAATTGAAGATGCGTTGTCAAAAATACAAAATGATCTTAATGAATTATCTAAGTGGTTAAACATAAATAAATTGAAATTAAATGTAAATAAAAGTAAATTCATGGTATTAGGAAAAAAACTAAACGTACATACTGTCCTAAATATAGACAATCAGTATATTGAAGAAGTAAAAGAAATTAAATACTTGGGAATCATAATAGATAACAAGTTAAAATTTAACACTAACTTTGAAATTTTAAATAAAAAAATTGCGAAAAAGGTTAATTTCTTAAGTAGGATAAAAGGAAAATTGGACATTAAAACAAGGATATTGGTCTACAATACCACTGTAGCATCCCATCTGAATAATTGTACAAGTGTAATATTTCTAAGTAAGAAAACCCAAATTAAGAGAATGGAAGTAATCCAGAACAGAGGCATGAGGTCAATACTCTGTTGTAGCAGGTACACCAGAATAAAAACCATGCAACGTCAACTCAATCTTTTAAGTGTGTGGCAACGATTAGTTTATAATACCTTAGTGTTTATTTATAAGCTAAAAAATAAAATGTTACCTGACTATATGTCAAAGAATGTTAGAACTAATAGTGCAGTTCATCTATATCCTACGAGAAACTGCAACGATTTTAGGCTTCCTAAAACACATTTATCGGGAACACAAAACAATATTTATTATAAAGGTTTTAAAATATTCAATGAACTCTCGGTAATTGTTAAGGAAGCTAAAAGTCTTGCAGTTTTTCGTGGATTATGTCTCAATGTTGTGAAATCTAAATTTTAGTATGTAAGTAGTAAATAATATTGTATTAGTCATAGAAAATAATATATTAGGTATAAGATGTAAACTCTTATAACTAAATAAAATATACATTTAAAAAAAAAATAATAATTACCTTCAGAAGGTCTAGCACAGACAATATACAAAGCCTTATATCAATACTATATTGACTAAATTCGTCATGTCCACTGACCATTCAGTTAGCCATATTTGCATACACGGTCAGCGATTAGTAGGAAATTTTTCGACGGCCGATAGACAAATTTTAATGCAGCCTCCATAGAATCAGAAAAGCTTGGGTTAACTGTCGATGTTGATAACTTTTTCTTAATAATGTCATTTGCTAAACAAAATTACTGGCCTATTAACGAACGGAGTTGAACTAACGAAGCTCTTAGAATTGAAAGAAGTCGTTTATGCGGTGAGTTGAATCCGTTCGGGCCAATAACTTAGGGACAAAAAGGGACTTGGATAAACGAAAACTGTATTAATACAAAACATTTTGTAGAATGTAACACAAAGAAAAATAGTTGGGACATTTATATTTTGTAAGGTGGTGGGTAGACTGTATTAGATCTTGTGGATTTGTTGTGGATACAAAAAACTGTGGCTTAAAAAAATCGATCTTTGTTAGTTATTTTCCTGCACGGATAGCGATGAAATCAAAGATACCTTTGTCCTGTCGTCACCTCAGTTGAACAAGGTTCTAACAACAACAAAAATTACCTTTAAATGCAAAACCATTTTTTTGTTCATTTCTATGACAAAAATATTTTTCAAAGCCAACCGAGTTGTATTTCCATAGATACTTGTATGACGAAGTTCTTACAACAGGTTTTTAAAGCTTCTATTTATTTTACAAGGTTCTAACATAAAACCATTGCAATTGAACGTTTCGAAATTACCATTTTGTTTGTGTCTGTTTTGATCGTTTTTACGAGGCGCAGTGTACTTCGTCACCTTAGTTGGATAAAATTCTAACTTCACCTTACCATGTTCTGAGGTGTCAAAGTTTTCAAATACGATTTAACATCTATTTAACATTTTATGATTTTGGGGTTCAATCTTTTGTAAAGTATTTATGTTTAAAAAATATATGTTTTTTTCGACCATGGCCCTATCTTGGAATGGCGTAAGGGAAATGTAGTTAGAACCTTTTGCAATTAATGATTATGCCCATGCTGTTTGCATAAGGTTCTATCTACACGTTTAGGTATGTAAATATACGTGCTATTTAAATATTTTCCTTTAAATTATATTAAACTAAAATACTCTACACAAGATACAACCTAAAATCAGTAATCAGTTAATAGATAATGAGAAATGGTCTTTGCAGACTTTGCCACCTCACATTTCAGAATAAGGTAAAGAGAAGTTTGAACTCTGTCCAATTGTGGTGAGGTTGTTAACAGTGAGATTAACTACTATAATGCTTCGCAATATCCGCATTCGGTAATATTTACGAAACCATTATCGTGTTGATTTATGAACAGTTTAATGGCGGGCATTCTAACTCAGCTATTACTTCACTTATGTCCTACACGCAAATCTGTATAGCATAACAAATATTAATTAGGTACAACTATTGTACCCGGCGTTACTCGGTGAACATAAACCTTCCGGAAGAAATTTGAAAACCCTATTATAATCCGTTTCGTGGTAAGAATTAATCTTACAAAAAGAGAGACGCGGATAGCGACTTTATTTTAGTATGATAGAGATACTACTTTCGTGTGAGGCAAAAGGCCTTAAGTCAATAATAAAAATTGTTCAGGAGAGCCAAATGAAGCTTTGCTTTTGCCAACAGAACAAGTAAATTGCCGGTGAAATATCATGAATTCAACATTTAAAATATATTATGTATTTTTTTAGTTCATCTATTTAATCTGCACTTTTTTAAATGATTCTGCATTTAAAAAAAATATTTTGTGACTTTTTCTTTTGATTTTGTATGTTTTTTTAGATGAAACCGCACGAAAGTTGCAAGAGCTCCCAACCGTCTGGAGCCAGTGAGACTATGGCATCCCCTATTGGGGTACACTATGAAGTTGAAGGTAGTGGGGTGGGGAAGGAGATGGATAAGAGGAAGGTTGGGAAATACCTGGCTATTAAGATCTGGCCACCAAACACGGCTAAAGCAATTTCAAGCAACGTATCAAATCTGAATGGTGGTTAAGACCGGGGCGATACTGAGGGTTTCTTCCGCTCTGGAACGTGCTGTAAATATAATTTATATTTTAAATGAGTAAGTGAAATAAAATAAAAAATACCAATTAAAATTTACTTAAGAACTTAAGAACCCGTGACCTCCGACTTGCCAGATGATAGCCTTACCCCTCGACCAAGGAGGGCATTAAAAAGTTCTTTTCAAGTTCTGTTATAATTTTACCACGATCCAGTTGTCTAGATAAAAACAGAACTTGAATATCAGTCAAGCGATTTTTGGTATACTATGCCAAGTTTGCAAAAACGTTTCGAGTGATTGCTGATCGCTTGGCATAATGTGCCAAATTTATAAAACCTAAAATATGGGATAAGATGTAAAATCTGGGAGGATTTATTGGTTTTAAACCGCACTGAGCAGTTTTATATGTTTCCATATTAATATTTTCACACATTTTATTATTTAAATAATATGTATAACTGCTCAGTGCGGTTTAAAGCCAATAAATCCTCCTAGATTTTACATTTTACCCCATATAAAACCTAAAACATGGGATAAAATGTAAAATCTAGGAGTATTTATTTATTTATTTACAGCCCGTTTGGTACCATAGAGCCTGAAAACATGGCTATTAGATTTCGAACCCAAGTCTGAAATTAGCAGCGTAAAATAAATTATACATCCAGAAATGCAACATTATGCTGATTTTGTTACTTATTTCGGTTTGGAAAATGATTCTGATTCCGTTTCCAAAGTTTTGGCTTGTTTGCTTCCAAAGAGCCTGATAAAATGGCCCGTAAAGTTCGAACCCAAGTGTGAAATTAGCGCATATAAAAAAGTTGATATCCTTCAAATGCAATTTTATGCAGATTTTATAAAGGATTTCGCTAGAGAGTATGATTTTCATCACGATTCCGAAATTTCACTCCGTTTGGTACCATAGAGCCTGAAAAAATGGTTTTTTAAGTCCGAACCCAAGTCTTGCAATAGTGCCCGTTAATTTGATGATTTTCTTCAAATTCGTTTTTATGCTGATTTTCTTACTGATTTCGCTTAAGACCGTGATTCTCATCAGGATTCATACGATTCCAAAATTACAGCCCGTTTGGTACCATAGAGCCTGAAAAAATGGTTTTTTTAGTCCGAACCCAAGTCTTGCAATAGTGCCCGTTAATTTGATGATTTTTCTTCAAATTCGTTTTCATGCAGATTTTCTTACTGATTTCGCTTAAGACCGTGATTCTCATCAGGATTCCAAAATTTCAGCCCTTTTGGTACCAGAGAGCCTGAAAAAAAAGCTTTTTAAATTTCGAACCCAAGTATTAAATTAGCCCCGAAAAAAAGATGATATTTCAAGAAATTCAACTTAATGCAGAATTTATAAATGATTTCGCTAGAGAGTATGATTTTCATCACGATTCCGAAATTTCGGCCCGTTTGGTACCATAGAGCCTGAAAAAATGGTTTTTTAAGTCCGAACCCAAGTCTTGTAATAGTGCCCGTTAATTTGATGATTTTTCTTCGAATTCGTTTTTATGCAGATTTTCTAACTGATTTCGCTTAAGACCGTGATTTTCATCAGGATTCCAAAATTTCAGCCCTTTTGGTACCAGAGAGCCTAAAAATATGGCTTTTTAAATTTCGAACACAAGTCTTAAATTAGCCCCATATAAAAAAAAGAAATTTCAAGAAATGCAATTTTATGCCGATTCTGTAACTGATTTCGCTTGAGAGTATGATTTTCATGACGATTCCCAAATTTAAGCCCGTTTGGTACCATAGAGCCTGAAAACTTGGCTATTAAATTTCGAACCCAAGTCTGAAATTAGCCGCGTAAAATAAATTATATATCCAGAAATGCAACTTTATGCCGATTTTGTTACTTATTTCGGTTTGGACCATGGTTCTGATCCCGTTTCCAAAATATTTTCTTGTTTGGTGCCATAGAGTCTGAAAAAATGGCTTTTAAATTTCGAACCCAAGTCTTAAATTAGCCGCGTAAAATAAATTATATATCCGGAAATGCAACTTTATGCAGATGTTGTTACTTATTTCTGTTTGGACCATGATTCTGACCCCGTTTCCAAAGTTTGAGCTTGTTTGGTGCCATAGAGTGTGATGGACTCGCCCTGGGATAAATTTTTTTTATTGTTGATTTATTATGGTGGGAAAGAAATTTTCAGTTGGTCTCACGACATAGGAGATTACCAGATGTTGGACAACTGATTTTAAAACAAGTGTTTAGATTTATTAGGGTAGAGAAAAAAAAAAGGAACATGCACTGTATCGGCAGAGACCTCCGTGATGGTGGTTGATAATAGTAAGCCGAGCTAAAATGCTGGTGGGCCAACACGCCACTGGACTGGGGGTAGTCAAGTTTCATCCTTTGAACGAAGAATTAGACATTCTACTGGAGAAGTAACAATTTATTGGTTTTGAAACGATTTAAAATTAATGTGACAGGTTCTAGGGCCATAATTGATGTGTTCCTTTAGTGCATTTCTGTCTTTTGAAAACAAAAAGCATTCAGAATTCAAAAGAACATAAATTAGAAATCGCATATGGTGATTTGGGGGGTTGGTTTGGGGAGGGGGAGTCTGGATTTGAAGGCGCGGGGAGACGGTCGAGACAGTTAGCGTTGAAGATCGGAAGGAGGAAGTCGATAGTCGTGGTTAGAAAAAACGGTTCAAGGCAGTTAGCGTTGAAGATCGGAAGGAGGAAGTCGATAGTCGTGGTTAGAAAAAGCGGTTCAAGGCAGTTAGCGTTGAAGGTCGGAAGAAGCAAGTCGATAGTCGTGGTTAATGAGCCCGGGCGGGGAGACGGTCAGCGTTGAAGAACGGGGGAAGGAAGTCGATAGTCGGTGGTTAGAAAAAGCGGTTCAAGATAGTCAGTTTGAAAACTTTGGGAGGCGGGAAATAAAGTCAAGGGGGTCAGAGTTTCAAGGTCTGGGAGACGGTCAGGAATAATCAGGATCGGTCAGCGTTTTAAGATAGTCGAGTTAGTAAAAAACTAGGAAGCGCGTCAACAAGAATCAATCGTCGGGACGCGAACACGGCTAAAATCATTTAGTGTAGAAGGTGCGGTTTTCTAACAGCATGAGTTTTCTGCATGTGACTGTGTTTGTTTTTTTATAATTATTTGGATTGTTGACACTAAGATGTATCGGTAAGTCTATTATAATCTAATTATTAACACTTATTTCCTTAATGTAAACCAAATAATCCAATTGTATTTTGAAGTAAGGGTATTCAACTTGAGCACTATAGGTACCTGTTAGCAAGGGAGGCCATAAATCACCTAATGCGTTGAAGTGACCGGGTCTTGGCGATTACAAAAGGACTAAGAGCGGTTACCCTGAAGCCGCTTAAGATCATTCGACAATAGACATTGTTTATGAGTTAGACAATTTTTTTTCTGCATTTTAAAATGATTTAAAAATTCTCCAGTAATAATATTTAACGATTAAGTTATACGGAATGCATAAGATATATTTAATTAAATATAACTTTATCGACCATCACTCTCACTTAGCCATGTACAGCGAGTGCACCATTACTTCAAATATTAGAGCCACGTGCGTATACCTACGTACCACTAATATCTACTTCCAAGTCCGTTTTACGAACTTAGTGAAGGCTGCGGTCTATTGTAGTTATCACAGGGGTTTCTCTGTTAGCATATAATTTTAATTCATTCAAGTTCGGGATAACGCAGCGGGTTGAAGCTAGCCGCCGGGAGAATTCATCTGTCTGGCATTCCTATTCTATCAAGCGAGATTTTAATTTTTCATAGGTTTGACGGGGACGAAGTATACGAATTTTCCGTAGGCTGTCCTATCTTACCAAAGCGACAAAAGCGAAGGGAACGAAATTTGTAATTTGGCTTGCCTAATAGGGACTCTTGTGTTAGCAAAGTCGATAACCCTGGATACCGATATAACGTCTATTTTAGTATAGCAGCGCCGGCTTTTTCCCCTGCTATTGGTGTGGTTGAGTTATTCCCGTAAAAAGCACCGGTTTCTGTCGAAGGTGTTGGCGGACCAGCCTTAGATAGTCACCCGGAATAGACCTCTGTTTCGAGTATTTTCAGCTGGTGAGAGGACGCTTTCACTGAGTTCAGATCGAAGGGAACGAAAATTGCTAGTGGGCTTTCCTACTTGAGTTAGCTGGTAGACGAAGGAACAAAGCGGATAAGGGCTATGCTATTCTTGGCTGGCGTGTGAGGAGGATTTTCTCGCTGACAGAACGAAGGGATCGTGACGAATATGAAGTTGTCTCGGCGATTTCTGACGTCCTTCCTGTCAAATCCAATAAGTACTTACCCCACTATAGGAGGAGAAGTCATCCAGAATTAGGTTGGAAATTGACTCCGACTGAAACCGTTTGAGCTGACGGAGATCGGATGATTTCAGATTCACGACCTGATGATTCCAGTATCCCTGATCCTTAGCGCCGGAAGTCGAGGATATCAATTTCTACCATTCTTTGATATTTGAAGCGAACGGAGGGTAACAAACGATAGAGCGAATGACCATGACTTTGAAGTGGGGTAAAACCTCCCGTCTAGGAAACATTCGTTATGTCGGATGGACGCCCCGTTCAAATTAAATATTGACATGACTATTTTGAGTGTGGACGAAAGACTTGAAGTATGTTTTGTATTGTACATATGATAAATATGTGTCATTACCTCTACTGGAACGAGAAGCTGTATAGACTGGAGCCAGGAGCTATTTGGAGTAGCGTGACTGCAGAGGCGAAGTCGAACAAACTGAAGCTGAATTCATCATTATCCTTACGAGCGTAAACCAGAGGGGTGTTCACGGGACTCCCGAACTCCTGACGTTGCTGATGCAAACCACTTCAGTATATGTTTATGTTTGAGGTTAGTAGAGTGGACTCCTAATTTTCGGCATGCTGGCGAAGCTCAACTCATCATCGATTTGGGGGAGGTTGACGCGACCTAAACCTCGCGCTACCCACGTGACCCATATGGTTCCTGACACCAGGCTATCATGCCACCGGACCGGAGCAGTCCCTTGTACCTAACGGTATAAGATGAATCTTCATCATTCATCATCAACATCAACATCAACAGCTACCACCAAGGACCCACATTCCACCTTCATCACCCTCCGGCAGGAGGCAAAACATGTCATTATCTCATCTGTCGCTGAGCGATATTCAATTCATTTCTGGAGGTGTTGGGATTGGACCATCAACTTGGCTGCTCTCGAGCTGGTCACGTTGATGGGTGGGATTTGGACGGAGACCAATCGAAAGCAACACATGTTTTGTCTCTAGCTATTCCCGAAAATACCTATTCATAGAAATAACTCACAAAACTAACAATCCATAGTCAAATCATTAACTTAGAATCTTGTGCATCTTGAATTGAATTGTCTATAGTGAATTTCATGTACTTAATTTGTAATTAATTGTCTCATTATATTAGCACATTATCAACTGCAGCAACCGGAAACGTTTGGGCGAGCAAACAAGGTAGGAAAAGGTAGTTAAAATCAGGGTAGTCGGTCATTGTCTTATTTTCAAACCATACAGAATGTAACACGCCTCATCTAAAAAGAACCAAAGTTACCACAACCAATTAAAAGGATCCTTCAATGAATTAATCCCTGTCGAAACAAAAAATTGACACAACGTGACATATTAATTCGTTAAGATTGAAGGGTTGATAAACCGCGAGAAGAGCCAAATCAAACGAGCAAAAGATTAATCCGTTAACGAGAAGTTGAGGGGAGAGGGAAAACATTACAGTGATGCCGTTGGACCAGGAGGTGAGGTATTAAAATGTTTTACATTCTGTTTGGTTCAAGACAATGAAAAAAAAATATAAAAAGCCAGGGCTAATAGTTCAGTGTTTTAAATACAAAACTGCGGAAGGTAGTGAATTTCTACAATAATAGTTGAGCCATACGTGAATTTATCACTAGGGTAAAAATTAATTTATTTAAATTCCAAATAAAAATATACGAACGAAATTTTATGATGTTATCCAACCTCCGATAGGACATAGTGAGTAAAGGTATTACATTGTGGAGGGAGAAAATAGTTCCTTCAGTAGTAGACCTAATACCAGCGCATTAGTTTATTTGCTTTAAATGCAAATTATCCGAAATAAAAATATCTGTGAATTATAAGCAGAGAATAAATTAGTTTATTTAAATTTTAAATAAAATTGTATCCGTAATAAAAATATCCGTGAATTTATCAGTAGGGAATAAATTAGATTATTTAAATTTTAAATAAAATTGTAAAACAAAATTTTGTATTGTCATCCAACCTCCGATAAGACATAGTTATTAAAGGTATTACATTGTGGAGGGAGAAAATAGTTTCTTCAAGTAGTAGACACAAACCCAGTTCATTCTAGAGGCTGATGTCCAACCTCCGATAAGGACTGAATTAACAGATAAAACCTTTTTTTATGTTTCCTTATTCATTGAAATTATTTATTAAATGCATTTAGTATTTTTTCGACCACCATGCTAGGCACATACCCGTGTTACTTTGGGGGTAGAAAACCAGGGACAACAAAAAAAAATCACTTATGATAACAGTTTTTTTTTGAAGTTCAACTTTGAAGGGAGAGTGCAATTTAAACAAAACATTTTAAAGTCAATAATACGTACGGTGAGAAAGTTAAGGCGGTTGTAAAATCTAAACAAAGATGTATTGTACTACTAGACCGGAGCCTCTTCCCGGGGGGGACAAAACCAAATAATAGCTTATTACGTCACTTATTATGAACTTGACCATTTATAAGTGGGTCGTCGGAACAGATTTATATTATCTTGAAATGTTAGAAAAAATTCAGTGAACAATAAAAGTTGCGTATTATGAATAAAGGGTTCGTGAAAAAAAAAAATATGTATACATATAAACATATTTATACCTAGGGTTTCCCTGATACTTTTCAGACTCCCCATCGAATCAACATTAATTACCTCGGTAGTGTCATCAACATTACTAAACCTTTCCCCGTCCCGATTTTCGACCAACGATTAAACTTCATAATTGGAGAATTAGATAGTTTCGCTGTAATAATATCACACAAATATTAGCAAGCCGAAATGGTTTTTTTTCCTGCGCTATCGCGTGGACGAAGACGCCAGCGTGAACTGAGCGGATCAGCGCGGCATACTGAAAGCTTCACTCTTTCGCGGTTTTATGCAATGTAAAAAGGAATGACAGACAGGGTGAGAAGACATGAGTGACTCTGGGATGAAAAGAGCGTAATTCGCTGTTGAAGGCGTCTAGCTGAAGGTAACCTGCGAGGTTCCTGCAAGGTTATGTGGAAGAGATGTTCGCGCGATATTCCGTAGGAATAAACCCGTTAAAGTTCTATCAAATACTCCAATGGCGTCGACCTGGAACCTGATGTAAGCCAACGCAATCTTGGCTTAATTACAACAGATTCTAAGAGGTGAAGTGTAGGTCTGACAGCACGTGGAAGGAGGGCTTCATCAGACGAAACTTACATGACACATTTTCGCGTCAGCATCGTGATATGGGATGCAATTACTTTCCCCATTTAGAGACAGTAAAGTAGGTTCACAGAAGTGAATACGCTGGAACAGTATCTGGAAGTGTTGGGAAGTCTCAATTCGTTTTCCTTCAGGCGTGGTGGGTTCTGGTAGGTCACGGTACCTTTAAGAAGTGGGTCGCCAGCTATTAGAGTATAGCCTAAGACACGCTGAGGTCAATGTTTGAGTTCTGATCACCATTCACCGTTATTGTTTGGCTAATGTAAGACAGCGTAGTTTGAAAGAGATTTCATTTGCATAGTTTACCCCTTTTCCCTTCCCCTCCCCCTCCACACTTCTTTTTCCTATAATACGACATAGTTGTTCAACAAAACTCTTATCAAAATATTAGTAGCTACTACAATATTAGGTTCCTTGAGTTAGCTTTTCACGAAAACGGCGCTATATAAATTATTCAATAATAATAATTATTATTATCAGGCATCCTGTAAGGAGGAATAGGAAATAAGGCACACGGTTTTACGAGAAATAATTTATCAATTAAATTGGTAAAGAGATTATCCACTCAAATTAGACGGAACTGAATTACCGCAAAACATATAGGTACACTAATAGATTGTTCATATAGAAGGAGTCCTATTCACATGAATTAAAAAAAATCTAAACAAATTACCCAACGCTTAAAAATGCGAAATAACTCTCAAGATCTCGGTTACTGTATGCTCAGTCATAAAACAATTAACAACGGCAGGAACACACAAAAAGTTAACAAAAGGGCCCCATAACGGACCTACCAGAGGTTTAACTGATAGCGTGCGGCCAAGAAAAAAAAAAAATAAGAACGTCAAGTGAGACAGGGGCGGATTGGGAAATCTTTCGTAGAAAAAAAGATAAATATATATAAAAAAATAAATAAAATAAAAAGTAAAAGGGATTAGGAATTTTAACAATTTTAGCAACAAAAGCCTAATAACCCCCTTTCAAAGCATAATTACTTAATAACACATAAATTATTTTCACATCAATTTTACAAAAAGACATATTTAGTAATGCTTAATTATATACTTTCAAAATGCATTCTAGCAAAACGGCAATAACATTTTACTATCAAAATGTACGTGGTTTAAAAAGCAAATTAAATGATTTGCACTGCGAAGTGCTCAGTTGCAATTATGATTTAATTTGTCTTACAGAAACATGGTTAGACTCCTCAATCTATGACCATGAAATAGCAGATGATCGATATAATATTTACAGACGAGATAGGGACACATCGAGTTCTTTTAAAAAATCAGGTGGTGGAGTTCTAATAGCCATAAAAAAAGAAATGACATCTATCACAGTCCCAACACACAACTCAAAATTTACAGAAGATTTATGGATTAAATTTAAATTGTATGAAACATCTAGGCAAACCATCAACTTATGTTTGGCGTATTTGCCTCCAGATATTCCAATCGAAAATCTCAGAGATTTTTTCGAAAAGTGTCAAACAACATATAATAATTTATCATCAGAGGATGTAACAATAATAATGGGCGATTTTAATGTACCATCTATTCAATGCCCACTAAATGTCAATGAAATTCACACCAGACCAGTCATATATAATAGCCAAAAATCAATATCCCTATTAGAATTTCAAAATTTGACTGGACTTAATCAGTTCAATCACGTCCCTAATAATATAGATCGAATTTTAGATTTAGTGTTTTCCAACAATCACCTTGAAATTCAAATTGCTTCACATGTGCTATCTAAAGTTGACTCCTATCATCCTCCCATTGAATTCGAGTTTCTAATGTCTAAATACAGACTCCTACCCACCAACCCAGATCACATCAAATATAACTTCAAAAAAACGGACTACACTAAATGCAATGAAATGCTATCACTAAATAACTGGAACGATCTTAATACTCTGAATTGTAATGACTCCCTACTACATTTTTATAACCTATTATGGCTATCAATTGAAAAACATACTCCGCACTTAAGAAACAGCAACAAAAGGTTTCCAATTTGGTTCAGCAGTGCTTTGATCCACCAACTCAGAGAAAAAGAAAAGTTTAGAAAAAAGTGGAAAAAATACAAAAATCAATGTGACTATGACAGTTTTTCCATCTTGAGGGCTAGAGTAAAATTATCCATACGTTCCTGCCTTAAAGCCTATGTAGATTCCATAGAAAATTCTCTCCCTAACAGTATCAAAAATCTGTCAACCCTCATTAAATCGAAAAGAGTTTCTAATTCTCTCCCAAAAATCATGCATCTCCACGACAAATCAGCAACAAATGGCAAAGAAACATGCGAACTCTTTTCTACTTACTTCTCTTCTGTATTTAGCTCACCATCTAATTCTAAAAGTGACTCTAAACATTCTTTCCCACTCTATAATTATCCACTATCTCATATCAAAATAACCCTAGACGAGGTCAAGGTGAAGTTGAACACTCTCGATATCAATAAAGGTTCCGGTCCAGATGGTATTCCTCCACTATTCATTCGAAATTGTGCAGATCAACTTGCAGCACCTTTACACAAATTATTTGTCAAAAGTCTGAACGAAGGGGTATTTCCAGATCTGTGGAAAGTTGCCCACGTCATTCCGATCCATAAGTCTGGCAGTAAAAACGATGTAAAGAACTACCGTCCTATCAGCCTTTTATCTTGTTTTGGCAAAATATTTGAGTCCATTGTATATAAAGAAATATTTAATCATGTAACACACATACTTAGCCCTTTTCAACATGGCTTTGTAGCTAAACGATCCACAAACACTAATTTAATCGAGTATATGGAATTTCTGTGTAAATCAATGAATAAAAAAACACAAGTAGATGCCGTATACACCGATTTCAGTAAGGCTTTCGACAAAGTTAGTCACCCTATCTTAATGAATAAACTGGATAAAATCGGCATACACGGAAATCTGCTTCGTTGGTTAGAATCATATTTATCAAATAGAAGTCAATTGGTTACTGTTAACGGTTTTAACTCTTCCCCAATATTAGTCACGTCGGGCGTTCCACAAGGATCACACCTTGGACCCTTGCTTTTCTTAATCTTCATCAACGACCTTACATGTAAACTCCACTGTAATTTTTCTCTATACGCTGACGACCTCAAGATATATAAAGCAATTAAATCTATGGAAGATTGTGAACTCTTACAACAAGACCTTAACACATTATCTGCCTGGTGTATTGACAATGAAATGGAATTGAATATAGCTAAGTGCAAAGTTATAAATTTCACCAAGAACACCAACAAAACTCTATACTCATATAGCATATGTGGTCACAATCTGGAAACAGTTGAATCGATCAAAGATTTAGGAATTATATTCGACAACAAACTAACGTTCAACCAACACATAGAATACATTGTAAATAAATCAAATAAAGTACTAGGTTTTATTGTAAGATCAACTAAACTGTTCAAGAACTCTAATAGCCTAATAATTCTATTCAATTCGTTAATCCGCAGTGTTCTTGAGTACGGGTCAACAGTCTGGAATCCACATTACATTACACAAGTATCCAGACTTGAATCTGTCCAAAGAAAATTTACACGGATTTTGTCTTATCGATCAGGTGTCTACCATCTTCTAAATGGGTATGAACAAAGACTTACATATTTCAAATTAGAGAGTTTAGTTAAAAGACGAAATATAAATGACCTCTTAATGCTTTACAAAATTGTGAATAATCGTGTTAATAGTAACTTAGTCAATCAAATCAATTTTTACGCCAGGCCCAAATACACTAGAAATATGAACATATTTTGGACCGAAATTTTTGCCAATAACACTGGATATTTTAATCCTATGTCTAGAATGTCTCGATCATACAATGATCTTGCTAAAATACACACTGTCATAGATATTTTTGCAAATAATATAACGTGTTTCAAGAAATATCTCCACGATTTCTGTACTTAAAAAAAAAAGAAAAATAAATAAATAAATAAAATGTTTAGTGGTTTAGAATTTTTTTTAATATGTACTCTTTAAATTTTTCTACTTATTATGTGCTTCAATCTTTGTAATTAAGTTTTAAGTTTTGTATTTAAATACTGTCATTATTTTACATGTTTGCTTATGTGAATGTGCAAATGTGATTGCTGCAGACACATTAGTCTAGGGATATTTATAATTGTACTTTTTTATTTTGTAATCCATTATTAATGTTTTTATAAATATCCTGTTTGTGTCTCGAATAATAAAATAAATAAATAAATAAATAAATTATATTATGTAATTAAAAACTGTTTTATATTATGTAATGTAATTCGTGTATCCTTTTTTATTAATAAATAAAAACAATAAACAAATGTATTATATACATAAAAAAAAAAAAAAAAAAAAAAAAAAAAAAAAAAAAAAAAAAAAAAAAACAAGAACAGGGCAGTGGGGAGCAAGTGAAACCTAGGAAGGTTTGGAAAAAAAAAAAAGTATTATTGGCGAGTTCAAACGTGTTCTGCTGCTAAGTTGATGGAACAATAATAGCTGACAATAGCTTATCTCCGTATCTACTCCCACTATTATTTTTCCAGAAGGGAGCTGTGATGGACTCGCCCTGGGATAAATTTTTTTTATTGTTGATTTATTATGGTGGGAAAGAAATTTTCAGTTGGTCTCACGACATAGGAGATTACCAGATGTTGGACAACTGATTTTAAAACAAGTGTTTAGATTTATTAGGGTAGAGAAAAAAAAAAGGAACATGCACTGTATCGGCAGAGACCTCCGTGATGGTGGTTGATAATAGTAAGCCGAGCTAAAATGCTGGTGGGCCAACACGCCACTGGACTGGGGGTAGTCAAGTTTCATCCTTTGAACGAAGAATTAGACATTCTACTGGAGAAGTAACAATTTATTGGTTTTGAAACGATTTAAAATTAATGTGACAGGTTCTAGGGCCATAATTGATGTGTTCCTTTAGTGCATTTCTGTCTTTTGAAAACAAAAAGCATTCAGAATTCAAAAGAACATAAATTAGAAATCGCATATGGTGATTTGGGGGGTTGGTTTGGGGAGGGGGAGTCTGGATTTGAAGGCGCGGGGAGACGGTCGAGACAGTTAGCGTTGAAGATCGGAAGGAGGAAGTCGATAGTCGTGGTTAGAAAAAACGGTTCAAGGCAGTTAGCGTTGAAGATCGGAAGGAGGAAGTCGATAGTCGTGGTTAGAAAAAGCGGTTCAAGGCAGTTAGCGTTGAAGGTCGGAAGAAGCAAGTCGATAGTCGTGGTTAATGAGCCCGGGCGGGGAGACGGTCAGCGTTGAAGAACGGGGGAAGGAAGTCGATAGTCGGTGGTTAGAAAAAGCGGTTCAAGATAGTCAGTTTGAAAACTTTGGGAGGCGGGAAATAAAGTCAAGGGGGTCAGAGTTTCAAGGTCTGGGAGACGGTCAGGAATAATCAGGATCGGTCAGCGTTTTAAGATAGTCGAGTTAGTAAAAAACTAGGAAGCGCGTCAACAAGAATTAATCGTCGGGACGCGAACACGGCTAAAATCATTTAGTGTAGAAGGTGCGGTTTTCTAACAGCATGAGTTTTCTGCATGTGACTGTGTTTGTTTTTTTATAATTATTTGGATTGTTGACACTAAGATGTATCGGTAAGTCTATTATAATCTAATTATTAACACTTATTTCCTTAATGTAAACCAAATAATCCAATTGTATTTTGAAGTAAGGGTATTCAACTTGAGCACTATAGGTACCTGTTAGCAAGGGAGGCCATAAATCACCTAATGCGTTGAAGTGACCGGGTCTTGGCGATTACAAAAGGACTAAGAGCGGTTACCCTGAAGCCGCTTAAGATCATTCGACAATAGACATTGTTTATGAGTTAGACAATTTTTTTTCTGCATTTTAAAATGATTTAAAAATTCTCCAGTAATAATATTTAACGATTAAGTTATACGGAATGCATAAGATATATTTAATTAAATATAACTTTATCGACCATCACTCTCACTTAGCCATGTACAGCGAGTGCACCATTACTTCAAATATTAGAGCCACGTGCGTATACCTACGTACCACTAATATCTACTTCCAAGTCCGTTTTACGAACTTAGTGAAGGCTGCGGTCTATTGTAGTTATCACAGGGGTTTCTCTGTTAGCATATAATTTTAATTCATTCAAGTTCGGGATAACGCAGCGGGTTGAAGCTAGCCGCCGGGAGAATTCATCTGTCTGGCATTCCTATTCTATCAAGCGAGATTTTAATTTTTCATAGGTTTGACGGGGACGAAGTATACGAATTTTCCGTAGGCTGTCCTATCTTACCAAAGCGACAAAAGCGAAGGGAACGAAATTTGTAATTTGGCTTGCCTAATAGGGACTCTTGTGTTAGCAAAGTCGATAACCCTGGATACCGATATAACGTCTATTTTAGTATAGCAGCGCCGGCTTTTTCCCCTGCTATTGGTGTGGTTGAGTTATTCCCGTAAAAAGCACCGGTTTCTGTCGAAGGTGTTGGCGGACCAGCCTTAGATAGTCACCCGGAATAGACCTCTGTTTCGAGTATTTTCAGCTGGTGAGAGGACGCTTTCACTGAGTTCAGATCGAAGGGAACGAAAATTGCTAGTGGGCTTTCCTACTTGAGTTAGCTGGTAGACGAAGGAACAAAGCGGATAAGGGCTATGCTATTCTTGGCTGGCGTGTGAGGAGGATTTTCTCGCTGACAGAACGAAGGGATCGTGACGAATATGAAGTTGTCTCGGCGATTTCTGACGTCCTTCCTGTCAAATCCAATAAGTACTTACCCCACTATAGGAGGAGAAGTCATCCAGAATTAGGTTGGAAATTGACTCCGACTGAAACCGTTTGAGCTGACGGAGATCGGATGATTTCAGATTCACGACCTGATGATTCCAGTATCCCTGATCCTTAGCGCCGGAAGTCGAGGATATCAATTTCTACCATTCTTTGATATTTGAAGCGAACGGAGGGTAACAAACGATAGAGCGAATGACCATGACTTTGAAGTGGGGTAAAACCTCCCGTCTAGGAAACATTCGTTATGTCGGATGGACGCCCCGTTCAAATTAAATATTGACATGACTATTTTGAGTGTGGACGAAAGACTTGAAGTATGTTTTGTATTGTACATATGATAAATATGTGTCATTACCTCTACTGGAACGAGAAGCTGTATAGACTGGAGCCAGGAGCTATTTGGAGTAGCGTGACTGCAGAGGCGAAGTCGAACAAACTGAAGCTGAATTCATCATTATCCTTACGAGCGTAAACCAGAGGGGTGTTCACGGGACTCCCGAACTCCTGACGTTGCTGATGCAAACCACTTCAGTATATGTTTATGTTTGAGGTTAGTAGAGTGGACTCCTAATTTTCGGCATGCTGGCGAAGCTCAACTCATCATCGATTTGGGGGAGGTTGACGCGACCTAAACCTCGCGCTACCCACGTGACCCATATGGTTCCTGACACCAGGCTATCATGCCACCGGACCGGAGCAGTCCCTTGTACCTAACGGTATAAGATGAATCTTCATCATTCATCATCAACATCAACATCAACAGCTACCACCAAGGACCCACATTCCACCTTCATCACCCTCCGGCAGGAGGCAAAACATGTCATTATCTCATCTGTCGCTGAGCGATATTCAATTCATTTCTGGAGGTGTTGGGATTGGACCATCAACTTGGCTGCTCTCGAGCTGGTCACGTTGATGGGTGGGATTTGGACGGAGACCAATCGAAAGCAACACATGTTTTGTCTCTAGCTATTCCCGAAAATACTTATTCATAGAAATAACTCACAAAACTAACAATCCATAGTCAAATCATTAACTTAGAATCTTGTGCATCTTGAATTGAATTGTCTATAGTGAATTTCATGTACTTAATTTGTAATTAATTGTCTCATTATATTAGCACATTATCAACTGCAGCAACCGGAAACGTTTGGGCGAGCAAACAAGGTAGGAAAAGGTAGTTAAAATCAGGGTAGTCGGTCATTGTCTTATTTTCAAACCATACAGAATGTAACACGCCTCATCTAAAAAGAACCAAAGTTACCACAACCAATTAAAAGGATCCTTCAATGAATTAATCCCTGTCGAAACAAAAAATTGACACAACGTGACATATTAATTCGTTAAGATTGAAGGGTTGATAAACCGCGAGAAGAGCCAAATCAAACGAGCAAAAGATTAATCCGTTAACGAGAAGTTGAGGGGAGAGGGAAAACATTACAAGAGCCTGATAAAATGGCCCGTAAAGTTCGAACCCAAGTGTGAAAATAGCGCATATAAAAAAGTTGATTTCCTTCAAATGAGATTTTATGCAGATTTTATAAATGATTTCGCTAGAGAGTATGATTTTCATCACGATTCCGAAATTTCACCCCGTTTGGTACCATAGAGCCTGAAAAAATGGTTTTTTAAGTCCGAACCCAAGTCTTGCAATAGTGCCCGTTAATTTGATGATTTTTCTTCAAATTCGTTTTTATTCAGATTTTCTTACTGATTTCGCTTAAGACCATGATTCTCATCACGATTCCGAAATTTCAGCCCATTTGGTATCAAAGAGCCTGAAAAATGGCTTTTTAAATTTCGTACCCAAGTCTTAAATTAGCCCCGTAAAAAAGATGATATTTCAAGAAATGAAACTTTATGCAGATTTTATAAATGATTTCGCTATAGAGTATGATTTTCATTACGATTCCGAAATAACAGCCCGTTTGGTACCATAGAGCCTGAAAAAATGGCTATTAAATTTCGAACCCAAGTCTTAAATTAGCCGGGTAAAAAAAATGATATTTCCAGAAATGCAACTTAATGCTGATTTTGTAACTGATTTCAGTTTGGACCATGGTTCTGATCCCGTTTCCAAAATATTTTCTTGTTTGGTGCCATAGAGTCTGAAAAAATGGCTTTTAAATTTCGAACCCAAGTCGCATTAGCCGCGTAAAATAAATTATATATCCAGAAATGCAACTAAATGCCGATTTTGTAACTTATTTCGGTTTGGAAAATGATTTTGATTCCGTATCCAAAGTTTTGGCTTGTTTGCTGCCAAAGAGCCTGATAAAATGGCCCGTAAAGTTCGAACCCAAATGTGAAATTAGCGCATATAAAAAAGTTGATTTCCTTCAAATGCAATTTTATGCAGATTTTATAAAAGATTTCGCTAGAGAGTATGATTTTCATCACGATTCCGAAATTTCACTCCGTTTGGTACCATAGAGCCTGAAAAAATGGTTTTTTAAGTCCGAACCCAAGTCTTGCAATAGTGCCCGTTAATTTGATGATTTTTGTTAAAATTCGTTCTTATGCAGATTTTCTAACTGATTTCGCTTAAGACCGTGATTCTCATCAGGATTCCAAAATTTCAGCCCGTTTGGTACCAGAGAGCCTGAAAAAATGGCTTTATAAATTTCGAACCCAAGTCTTAAATTAGCCCCGAAAAAAAGATGATATTTCAAGAACTTCAACTTAATGCAGAATTTATAAATGATTTCGCTAGAAAGTATGATTTTCATCACGATTCCGAAATTACAGCCCGTTTGGTACCATAGAGCCTGAAAAAATGGCTATTAAATTTCGAACCCAAGTCTTAAATTAGCCCCGAAAAAAAGATGATATTTCAAGAACTTCAACTTAATGCTGAATTTATAAATTATTTCGCTAGAAAGTGTGATTTTCATGACGATTCCGAAATTTCAGCCCGTTTGGTACCATAGAGCCTGAAAAAATGGTTTTTTAAGTCCGAACCCAAGTCTTGCAATAGTGCCCGTTATTTTTATGATTTTTCTTCAAATTCGTTTTTATTCAGATTTTCTTACTGATTTCGCTTAAGACCATGATTCTCATCACGATTTCGAAATTTCAGCCCATTTGGTATCATAAAGCCTGAAAAATGGCTTTTTAAATTTTTTAACCGCACTGAGCAGTTTTATATGTTTCCATATTAATATTTTCACACATTTTATTATTTAAATAATATGTATAACTGCTCAGTGCGGTTTAAAGCCAATAAATCCTCCTAGATTTTACATTTTATCCCATATAAAACCTAAAATATGCGATAAAATGTAAAATCTAGGAGGATTTATTGGCTTTAAACCGCACTGAGCAGTTTTATATGTTTCCATATTAATATTTTCACACATTTTATTATTTAAATAATATGTAAATAGTATGAATTAATTAAAATGGTAAATGTATAATAGACTCACAGAACTTGAATATTAACTTTTCAAATTTCGTGAAACAACCCGTCCTAAATATTATAAGTTTTAATTAGTAAAATAAATATGTATCTAAGTACATCACCGATTAATTAGAAACTGTATATAAAGAAGGACAGTGTCAAATCTTATTTAGGCTCCATTATGACCGTTTTTAAAGAAGAAGATGGTTTAAAATGGAGGTGATAGAGGGGGCGCGCTAAAATTAAAAAAAACTTTCATTTTTTAGACGTGATTGATGTCCTTTAAGTAGCATTTAAAGAAACACTGATTTTATTTCATATCTGTAACAAGTTAAATCACAAAGCCAGATGCATTTTCAATAATTTTTTGAACTTATTTTCCTATTTTTTTATAACAACTTTTTTAATGTGAATACCGCACAAGAATCCCAACCATCTGGAGCCAGTAATGCTGTAGATTCCTAAATCGGGGTATTTAGTGAAGTTGAAGGTTGTAGGAGAGGGGGAGATAGGTAAGAGGAAGGCCGGGGAGTATCTGGCTATTCAGATCTGGTCATCAAACACGGCTGAAACCTTTGAAACAAAGTTTCAATTCTGAATGATTGTCTTACCCCAAGGCACTCTGAACGTGCCGCAAGTATGCTAAATATTATTTTAATTGAATGAATTGGGAAATAACCAAAATTAATCAAATAATTTACTTGCGCACGCCGGGATTTTAACTCGCGACCTTGGATTTGCTAGTTGAGATCTTTAACCCTCGATCACGGAGGCCGTCTTAATGAAGAAAATCTTAAAAAATTACAAATAAAAATGTTTAAGGGAAATACGTCATAATATAGTCTAAATATAATATAGTCTATATATAATATGTTATAGTCTATAGTCTTCAGTATCTTCACGAATATTATGCTATGTTTCCGACAGCCTCTTCAGGAAATTGTTGTGCAGTTTTCGGTTTTATTTCCTGGCATTTTTATGTTGCAATAATTTCCATGTCGGTGCAAAGGTTTATTCGTGTTTCTTTTCAAGGTTCAATTAAGGAAATTAAGCAACAGATTATACTGATTCCCCGTTGTATTTCCGATTATGTTACAATCAATTGCTAATAACAGCATTGTTATTATTTATTACAGCAATAAAAAAAACGGTGGACTTGACTCGAATGCCTTGCAAAATTATCGGCCAAGTGAGGTAAAACAAATGTAGTTTGAAATCAATTAACTATTTATAACTTGCAGGCACCAATCAAAACGTATTCTTGATTTATTGTTAAAATTATTTTATGATTTGACAGTAACTTTGAAACTTTGAAGGAACAATTTTGTACCCATATTTTATTAGTGAAAGGTCAAGAATTTAATATTCAATTTAGCATAAATCAACTCGTCTAAAATTCTCTCTAAACACATATTTACTTTGAATTAACAAGATAGGTTGTGATTTATTTTATCTATATTTATGTTTATAAATTAAAATTAATGTTTCTTTGTTTGTTCGGTACACGTTCTTATACCAGTCACCCGATTTCGCTGAAAATTTCAAAGTTTGTTCTTATTAGTGACTGGAGTATTTAGATAGTAGTTTGAATGGTAGAAAAGGTCTAGGACGCCCGAGGAAGACTTAATGCATTATCTCTGAACTGGAATGAGATGCTTAGTCAATTTAAAGTCGATATATTGTAATTTTCCTAATAAGAACAATGCGGTTCACAGTAGTGAAAGACAGAAAAAGTCTGGGATGCCCGAGGAAGACTCAACGCAATATATCTGCACTTGAATGTGGTGTGGAGTCGATTCAAGGTCGAAATAATGTAGATTTTTTACAATAACAATGCGGATTTTATTATACTACATGAAATGAAAGGTTTAAAAATTCTCGTGTCGAAAACATGGTTATGAAAGTGCTTATTTATATACACCTTTATTTACACCTTTTTTAAACATCAATGTACAATAACCATTAAACAAAATTTAACCAATACACATAAATACTTTTACCACTTAAGGCGATGCACTACGTCATTTAATATTTTAAATTGAGCCGCTATCAATAACAACCCTTACGTAGATGGCGATAAGGTTTAAATTCCCGCTTAACACCATCCGCTTGTTTTGATTTATGCAAGAAAAAAACATGGCCAAAAAGTGCCTTTTATTTTATTTTGTGGATGTTCAGGCATAAATATTTAATTATTTTTCAATCATTTTATAAATTACTTAATTTGCCACATTATACAATAAAATCATAACCGAAAATAGGTTCGTAAGTATGATATTTTGAACTTTAAAGCAGTTTTCATAGGCCTTATACATTATTTTTTTCTAAGCTCATAAAAAGAATTATCTAAAAATACTCGATCATTTCAAAGGCCAAGATGTATTCTACTTGCAGTATTTAATTAAAGCATCTGAAACATTTCTAGGCGACCGAATTTTCAAACCAAAAACACATGATTTTGCATTACTACGTTTGGCATCGCCTTAATCATAACCACGTAAACACCTCAGCATACATTCTCCTGGTGAGGTGTTACGAAACATATAACATTACCCACCACTGTGTCACCTACTCAAACCTACCTTATGTACACCCAGCATAAAACAAGCACCACATTGACTACAGTTTTAAATTTATATATTACATACAAATGTAAACAATTTAATAGACACTGTAATGTATAGAAATAAATAAAAAAATAAAAAAGGATAATTGTTTGTGGTGAAATGAGACGTAAGTGATGAAAGAAGAAAGAGGAGTAAGGAGAATGTATAATTTGAAAGTGAATGGTTAAAGAAGTCGAGGACGCCGTGGAAGACATGGCACGATCAAATAAAACACTTATACAATACAATAATATTTTTTGCCCTTAAAAATGCACCCAGTTGTTAGGAACTCTAGAATTCACAATATCAAAACTTTACCTAAACCAATTACAAGTCGAGAAGCAAGTTAATAATAATGCGGAGATGGATATTGTGCTATCTCCATCTACCAAAACATACAAAAGGTTATTAATTTATTGTTATTAAGTTTAATTTAGTAGTGTGCCAACTACCGCACGCAACGGTTGTGTCCGCCGCGATGTTCGCGATGCCACCGGCTCGTTATTGTTACCGCGCGTGCAGGTAGTGCAGTGAGTGAAGCGGATACCAAATTAAGTGGGCCTCCAACTACAAATTATGCCGCTATTTAAGGGGCCGAAGACCGATAGGTCTCCCGGCCAAGGGAAGTCAAAAAATATCGGGGAACAATTAAAAATATTGTCCCTGAATATTGAGGGAACCTCTCGATCAAAGGTGGATTTTTTATTAAAAATACTCACTGACAGAAATATCGATATTTTGCTACTCCAGGAAACTCATATCGTAGAAACCGACTCACCACGCTTGGATATTCCCGGCTACCTTCTAGCGGCAGTGCGGGGACACCCAAAACATGGGCTTGCAACCTACATCAAGCCGGAGTTGCAGAATATCACCCGAAAAATCACTGATGGATATCACGCGATCGGAATTCAGGTTGGAAAACTCGCTGTATTTAATATCTACAAACCTCCCAATGAACTATGGCAGTCACCAGCTCTTCCTGCATACAATCACCCGGCGGTGTATGTGGGAGATTTCAACAGCCACCACTTCCTATGGGGCTACTCGACGACCGATAAAGCTGGAGAGCAGATCACGGATTGGGCGTCAGCACAGGATTGCCAACTTATTTACGATGCTAAGCAAAAGGGAACATTTTTCTCTGCGCGATGGCGACGTGAATATACGCCAGACTTGTGTTTTGTCTCTACAGCGCCGGACGGAAAACCTATGAGGGCTTCGAGAACTATATTGAACAGTTTCCCACATAGCCAACACAGGCCAGTCATGCTAAGCATAGGCATACAGATTCCGTGTATTTCCAGCAATCCGTTGCCGCGATGGAATCTAAGAAAGGCAGAATGGCGAGACTTCTCGGAATATGTTGACAGGGTTGTGGATAACATACCACCAAAGCCGAATTCCTACGACCGTTTTTCAAACCTTTTATTTATAGCCGCAAAGAAATTTATACCTAGAGGCTACAGAAAAGTGTATATTCCAACATGGAGCTCAGAAAGTGAACAGCTTCTAGCCGAATTCGAGAGGACGAATGACCCAGACACTGCCTCTGACCTTCTCCAGTCTCTGGACGACGGGCGTATGAAACGGTGGAATGAATTAATGGAGGAAATGAATTTCGAGCACTCGAGCAGAAAAGCATGGCAAACACTAAGGCGACTTGGAGCTGCAGATCAGCCAACTAAAACAATGCCCAAAGTGTCACCAAATGCTGTTGCTCAGCAACTACTCCGTAGTTCAAAAACGACAACAAGGTCTAACATAAACCACCAGGTCCAAAAATCTCTGAAGGCGGCGCGGCTAAAATGGCCGGTGAACCCCAACACTGTGGTCGCCGTTACAGCTGACGATGTAGATATCGCCCTCACTTCAACAAAAGCTGGGAAAGCAGCTGGATGTGATGGAGTTCTCCCAGACTTTCTGAAACATGCTGGACCACGGGCAAAAATATGGATCGCAAAACTATTTACTGAAATTTTCAAAACTGGAGAAATACCAAATACCTGGAGAAAGTCTAAAGTTATTGCGATCCTCAAACCCAACAAGCCAGCAGAGGATCCGAACAGCTACCGGCCAATTTCACTTTTAAGTACCATGTACAAACTTCTTGAGCGAGTTGTGCTCCGCAGACTTACTCCAATTTTGGAGAAAGTGGTCCCACAAGAGCAAGCTGGCTTCAGACCAGGCCGTAACTGCTGCGATCAGGTGTTAGCACTGACAACACACATTGAATCTGGTTTCCAGAAACGGCTGAAGACTGCGGCAGCGTTCATTGATCTCTCTGCGGCCTACGACACGGTGTGGCACAAAGGCCTCCTTGTTAAACTGTACGACACCATAGAGGATGGCAACACAGTACGACTCATTGAGCAACTGCTAACTGGCCGTACCTTCAGGGTTTTTCTAGGAGGGCGAAAAAGCAAAAAAATACCCCTCAATAATGGCCTTGCCCAGGGCTCAGTTCTGGCCCCATCGCTATTTAACATCTACACTCGAGACCTCCCTCACACTGAAGGCAGAAAATTTGCTTACGCAGATGACATCGCCGTCACAGCTCAAGCCAAAACCCTTAAAGCAGCAGAAGATACCCTCAATTCTGACCTAAAGGCTCTGGAAGAATATTTCCTCAATTGGCGACTAAAGCCAAATGGGTCGAAAACAGTTGCGACAGCTTTTCCTCTTAGCAATTCACAAGCGGATGCCAAACTCTGTGTTCAGTTTGATGGAAAAAATATTTACCATGACCCCCACCCCCGCTATCTCGGAGTTACTTTGGACAGGAGCTTGAACTACCGGCAACACATGGAAACAGTGGGTAAAAAAACCAGGACAAGGCTTAACTTAGTTAATAAGCTAGCTGGAACTAGCTGGGGATGTGACGCCAACACGCTCAGAACAGCATCCATTGCCCTGGTTTTCTCAACGGCTGAATACTGTGCTCCAGTATGGGCTAGAAGCGCCCACACTTCCATGGTAGACGTTCAGCTTAATGCCACAATGCGAACCATCAGCGGGACTTTAAAATCTACTCCTCTCCCTTGGCTCCCCGTACTTGCAAACATAACCCCGCCAAACATCAGGCGAGAAATTGCAACACTGAGGGAATACAAGAAGGCGCTGCAAAAAAGCGCAATACCTCTACACGAAGATGTCGTCTCCCACCCGGCATGCCGCTTGAAGTCCCGAAAGCCCTTCTGGGCGGAAGGAGAGAGGCTCCTCCGACTACCTCTCACCCCAGAAGATAGGTGGAAACTTGAGTGGCAAACGGCCAACGTGGGAAATGCCCATCTCATACAGGACCCCACCGAGAGACAGCCTGGGTTCTCACTGCCTCGCAAAACCTGGTCCGCCATCAATAGGTTAAGGTGCTCCCATAGCCGCTGTGCCCACATGATGCACAGATGGGGCCTTAAAGAGTCGGCGATGTGTGAATGTGGTGCGATGCAGACTACCGAACATGTGGTCAACGAATGCCCGCTCCATTCATTCCCCGGCGGGATTGATGAGGTCCACATGGCGACGCCTGAGGCCCTAAAATGGCTCGCAGATCTAGATGTCCCCCTCTGACCCCCCACCATACGAAAGAAGAAGAAGATTTGTAGAACTCCATTTTAATTTTTATTTTTTATATATTCAATAATATTGTTATTGGGTTTACAAAAACAGTTTATTTTTAAACAAGTTCTGCTGTGTAATTATTATTACGCGTGACAGCTGTTTCGCCCTCTGAAGGCATTATCAAACTGTGGGTAGCCCACTTACAGACGATACATTTATATTATTTCTAGGTAGGTATTTTAATTTCAATTACTGATTTCTTAATTGATTTTTGAGTAAAATATTAGAAATTATTAATGGTTATTACCCCAGCAAAGTTTCCCCAATTAGTGTAATGTTTAAATTTGACTGAATGTCTTAATGTTAGTTATTCCCAAACGATGACTCATAGGGTTATTTTAATAGCATAATTAAGTACTTCATAGTGTACTCATATTTGCCCTAGGTTTGAAGATATCTAGTAGGGGTGAACGAATTATATTTGTTTGTTCATTAATTAGAATAGCTTTCGGATTATTAGAGTTTTTGTTAATTTCTAACTGTTCTAAAAGATTCAGTTTACGGCCTTTATTTTGTACGTGTAACGGAGTTGGTTTATTATTATCATTAAGTGAGTGATTTTCATCTAGGAGATGTTTGGCAAATTGAGATTGCATTTTATTATTATTTTTAAAAGATCTTATATGTTCTTTGAACCTAGTGTTAAAGGACCGGCCCGTTTGTCCAACATAAACAGCGTTGCATTCGTCACACTGGAGTTTATAAATGCCACTATTTTGTAATTTGAGTACCTTACTTTTTGAGTTTTTAAGAGATGATCCTAAGTTATTATTTGTGCGGAAGGCAATATCTAAGCCACACTTTTTGAGGACTTTGGCAATTTTATTAGATGTCTGTCCGATGAATTCTAAACACCCGAATTTATTATTCGTCTTATTATTAGTCGCTGGGTAAATTAATTTAAGGTTATTTTTGTGTTTGTTATTATTAATTATTTTTTCAATGTCTCTACCCTTGAAGCCATTATTTTTAGCAATAGTTAGGATTGTATTTTTTTCCTTCTCGTATGCTTTCTTGTCGAGTGGGATGTTATTAAGCCTATGTACCATTGAGTGGTAGGCAGATAATTTATGTGACCATGGGTGTAAAGATTTATAATTAATGGTCGTATCTGTAAACGTAGGCTTACGGAAAATTTCAAACGTATGTTTATTATTTTCTCTACCGATTGTTAGGTCTAAAAAATTGATTTTATTATTACACTCTCTTTCAACCGTAAAGCAGATTTTACGGTTGATGGAGTTAGCAAATGTGACAAAAAGATCTAATTGTCTGTTGGTACCTTTCCAACAGACCAAAATGTCGTCAACATAACGAACATAGTAAATGATGTGTTTGTTAAAGATTGAATTTAAAATTTGTTTTTCAATGTAATCCATAAATATTTCTGCAAGAAGTGGACTAAGGGGCGATCCCATTGGTAATCCGTCGTTTTGTTGATAGAATTTATCGTTAAACTCAAAGTAGTTAGTTTCCACACAAATTTTAAATAGATCGAATAATTCTTTTTTAGTAACTGGGTTTATATTAGATTCGTCTAAAATATCTTCAATGATTTTAAGGCATTCTTGAATAGGGATATTGCTAAAGAGACTGACCACGTCTAAAGATATGAACTGGCAATTGTGCGGTAGATTTATGTTTTTTAAAATAAACTGTTTTTATAAACCCAATAACAATATTATTGAATATATAAAAAAAAAAAAAAAAAAAAAAAAAAAAAAAAAAAAAAAAAAAAAAAAAAATACAAATACAAATGGTTATCTCCCATTTCACCTCATTCCTCTAACAGTGAGCTGGTACCTTTGGCAAAGTTCACTTTAACCCTTCAAATTCAGATTTTTTCCTTACTATAGTGAAACCGTTAGCTTAAAATTGGATTATTTGGTATACATAATGTTACTATTTTGAAAGATTTGCTCATAACAGTCCCAACCGTCTAGGGCCATTGAGACCTTGGCATCCCCAATTGAAGAATTTTGTGATACTGGATGTGTGAGAAAGGGAAGGAGTTGGGGATGAGAAAGGTGAAAGAAGTACCTGGTTCTTCAGATCTGATCGGAAAACACGGGTAAAGCTATTTCAAACAAAGTTTCAATTCTGAATGGTGGACTTTCTCCAGGGCGATACTGAGAGTATCTTATTTATTGTTTATTTGCGAAGAACAGTGATTCCAATAACATTTCACAACATTTGCTATTAAAATCAACATAAACCTACGATTATATTAATCTATTATGTACATTTATTAAATCATTTGCATCATCTTGTTTTCATCGTGTTAAAAAAAGTTTGAGACATGTTTATTTCTGAAGGTAGTAATTTTCCATAGAGGCATGAGCATTGGTAGGTTGGTCCTTCCTGTTGAAAAAAAAAAAGCCTGTGCTGCCTAGTTCTGGTGAATTTATCTGAGATAGCTATCTTGTACACTAGGTTAAAATAAGTAAAGATTTTCTTTGAAAGAAAAAATGTCAGTTTCATCGATTTTAATATCCAGATAAATAAAATAAAAAATATAACAAATGATATTAAATATTGCTAGACAATTTTTTGTAATTGATATCTTTCCCTAAACAGGCACTTCCCAACCTTCATCTTCCTCATCTCCTCCTCCTTCCCACTCCCTTCAGCCCACAACATGTTCCAGTAGATGATGCATAGTCCCGCTGGCTCTGGGCAATTGGGTTAGTAAATTAAGATTAATAATTTAAAAAATCGACACGCATAATTCACACACAATTTATATTGTATTAACAATTTGACCAACAGAGCATTAACAAAAACACATCCGCCAGTTTTCTTCACAAATTAATGTTGTTTCAACGAAATTATTAAGTTGATTTTTTGGTCAATTCAAATTCATGTAAATAATGAATTAGCAATTACACAGTGTCATTGTCCGCGCTACGATATGAATTCGATTTTGGTGGATTGGTAATTTTTTGACTATTCAAGTATTGCATCGTTTCAAACTATGCTTGTCTTTCCGGATTATAAAACATAATTTGATTTCACGGTAATTAAAAATGTGATCTTGGAAATTCCAGTAAACAATACCTGACCCATGTAAATCAATTTGCATGCGACTTTTTCGGCAGCTAAGTATGTACATAACTTTTATTGGAACAACTTTTCTTTAACTTTTAAAGGATACCCATAAATGTAATATACCATTGAAGAAGAAGAAACTACTAAACGAAACAAGACACAGAAAATAAAAGAAATTAACGGTCTCAACTGGGAATCGAATATAGTTACAAGAAGGCTATAGTAACATACCTCAATAATATTAATAACAAAGTTTAGCATAATACTATTCTTCTGCATTAAATATCTATATAACTAACAGCAAATCTTACTTCTTGATTACAACTCCACAAAACTACGATGTATATCAAATCAAGGATCTCTGTCTTTCCGAGATGACGTCTTTATTCACTCGACCATTGGGACCTAATTATCATACATCATATTTTTCGATCTCATATTTAAAATTCAAAATAAACAATATTATCATGCAACTTATTTTTCCCATATTTTTGGCAGCTATCTTTGGGAATGATCACAAAGTTCTAAAAAATTGGTTTGTAATCTTGATAGTGTATCGGATAAACATTTATCTATTTTTATTTATATGAGACTTTTTCTAAAGTCAAAATAAATATTCTATTTTTATTGTTACAACTTGCTTTTACTTTTAATGGTTAAACTCGTCAATTTAATATAATGTTCAAAAATATATTATAAAATGTTATCATCACTGTGAAAAAATCGATCATTTTTTACTCGAGCGATTAGTGTGATATGTATACATTTACCATATTATTTTATTTATTCCATTCCTCAAAATATTTATATGGAAACGTATGAAACTACTTACTGCCGTTTAAAGCCAATGATTCCACTTACATTTCACCGTTTATCTCACATTTTTAGGTTCTCAAATTTGGCATAATATGAGGAAAATCGCTCAAGTGGTTAACTGTAAAAACTCTGGAACAGAAAACTCGGCGATATTGAATTTCTATAGATTTTTCTTTGTGGAATTCCTTGGTCAACGATTCTATTTTCAATTGGCAACGTCATCTCAATCGTTAGCTTTGGAGCTATAGAATCTTCATTTAACTATGAAAAATATTCGTGAGGAGATTTGGTTTGTTCCATATTTTTGCAATTGCTGTTCAATAGGAAAAAAATGTGTTGAAATCTCGGACGTAGGTGGGTAAAAAAACTAGTTGAAGATAACAATCATTATAGTTATAATTTCACGTTTGATTGATTATGTATTTGATTAGGAACCTACACAGTTTATAAAAACAAATTAGTGTCTAAGGTTTTTAATACAATCAATGCAACAATAAAAAATTACGTTTTAATGGAACATTTAACAGCTTTTTTTCATTAACGAATTCTTAATTGTTAACGTCAGTATTTATTTTATATGATATACATAACAGTTTAGTGTAATTGTATTCAAGAAGTAAAATTTGCTTTAAACTATGTAGATATTCAATGCAGAAAAATAGTATTTTGCTAAACTTAGTTATTGATATTATTGAGGTATGTTACTAAAGTCTTCTTGTTACTATATTCGGAAAGTTGAACAGATCTACAATTTCGACGAAAGTATTGACAACCGCATGTAATCTAGGTACAAGCGAGTATCTAAAGGATATTGTTGGTACATTGAAGGTGATAAGGCTCAATAATTCAGGGCTGTTTATAATTACATTAACAGTTTTGAAAACAAAACCCTCGTCCAAGAAATTTAATTAATAGTGGGTACGAAATTTTACGCACCATGAAGACATAATATCTGTATTTATCAATACAGTCCTTGCGAAAATGCGTAAAGTACAAACGCGCCCTTTTTTAAACTTAAATCCGTAGATTATGTTTAGCGTTGATTAACGCCAATTATGATTAACATAATTTGTAACACAAGACAAAATGTAACATTTTCTGCAATGCATACACAACCAACTATCAGACACACTCGCTAACGAACATATATATGATTTTGGCAACAAGTTTAGAGTACTATTGATATATTTACTGACTCAATTCCAGACCCAATCACGCCTGATTACGTCTAAAAGGGATCGAATTGACAATATGGTCTCCTTCAACGGAAGTAATCTTCCAAACATGCCTTCCATTGATATGCATGGTGTAACTTAAGCCAGAGTCAAGTTAGCCTCTTAGAAGCTAAGCGTACCTACTGTACGAGGCTGATATTGCAGAAAGCACACAACTGCTGACCCTGTACTAATTGCAAGTGTGCCCCACTGTTGTATTAGGCAGCCACAAAAAACATACTTTGACTCTAGGCAGAAACGGGAGCTGCATTTAATATATTCCCCTATCTTAACAAATAGACTGCAAGATTTAGAACACAGGCGTCAGGTAGGTATGCTGCCCTTGTTCTACCAGTATTACAATGGAATATGCTCAAAGGAACTAGCGTCATTGATCCCTTTGGCCTCGGTGCATTGACGGAAAATACGCCAAACGCGTAACACCCAACATTGCATTGTAATCTGTCACATGAGTACGGGTCGTTTCTACGACTCGTTCTTGAGTTCAACAGTTTTGGCGGCCTCGGTGCTTCCTCCCTCCCACAACATAGGTCTCTTCAACCATCACAGCATCCCCAAAGACATACACCCTGAAGCAAATTATTTTCCTCAAGGCCTTCTGTGTGAAGTTAATGTTAAAAAAGCACTTTGCTGAATACTAAAAATTATAGTACCATAGTTAGGACGGGTTTTTTCACAGAATTTGTAAAATTCATAAAATTTCAAAGTTAATTTTCAAGTTCTGTGATTATTTCAGTTCTGTGAAGCAACTGGCTCATAATGATATGAAAACAGAACTTTAAAATTTGATGAATTTTTGAAATCCCGTGAAAAAACCCGTCCTAAATGTAGTTTTTATGATTTTTCTAGAAGTATTGTTTTAGTTTCTATTTTATTTTATGATACTGCTACATATTTTAATTGTTTCATATTTAGTATACACAGGTTTTATATCACTTCATGCTTTAAAAACCTTTTCTATAATTTTTGATGGCTAATTGTGCATATTCTGTTACTATAATCAAAATAAAAGCCCAGCTGGGAGTAAAACCCAGTAAAATAAAATAATGGACTGAGCGTGGCAAACTTCTGTTTTAACTCGACCGTTTGGCATTTCGTATATAAATCACAGTTTTAGCAACAATTGTGTCAATCTCAAGATATAATAATAAGCTGAAACCGGCAACGGTAAATGATAGAGTAAGTGGAAAAAGTTTTAATTTGTTATAATGCAATTCCACCACGAATTGTGAGTATCAAAAATTGAAGCATGATATTATTTTGGTGTATAACATAATAAATCAAAAACTCGATTACCATAAGGAGGCTTCATTTATTGTTTATTTTTCAGACAGGAAGTTTGAAGGAGAAAATTTAATGCGAATAGATCTTTATTGTGGTGCAATAAATTATAACGATGTCCTTGACAAAATGTGGACAACATTCGTACCACGTTGGTATTAAATGCGTATCTCGCAAAGTTATATATACCTTTATAGTGATTTTTTGGGGGGTATTATGCCGTGTTGCGCTACCTCCTTCTTTAGAAAACGTTTCGGACAGCACTGCAGTGTCCATCATCAGGGCAGATGTGCAGATGATTACACATCTGCCCTGATGATGGGCACTGCGATGCTGTCCGAAACGTTGGCTAAATAAGGAAGTAGCGCAACAAGGTACAATACCCCAAAAACAAATCACTATAACTCCTGAATTTAATAAATCTACATATACCTACACGAACAAATGAACTTGGCAAACTTTAAACGGATTATGTGCGAACTATTTCTTATTATTATAATTATCGTTGATTTGGAGGATTTTGGCAGATTTTATATTTTTGTACTCTATCATACCTATATTTTATGTGACCTATATTTTGTCAACTCTGATATTTTTTATGTAACCTATATTTTGCTAACACTTATTTTTTATGTAATCTGAATAACTAAAATAATAAAGATGTACATTATTAAATGTAAAAACCCTATGGGCGTTGAAATAAAATAAAATAAAAAATAAAAATACTTTTGGCCGGGAAAATCTCAAATCATTAAACTTATAAATTATTTCCCGTGATATTAATGACAGCGAATCAAATATGTTATTTTAATTAAATATAATAAATAGCCAATCACCGGATGCAGCAATAGTTGGTGATACAGAAATCAGAGCGTTATTATTTGCTGATGACGTCGCGATAATAACCGCGATCAACAAGATCAAATTGATGATAACTTATCAACATCGGATCGGCAGACTTAACTTTCAACGGTTTTGTATCGATATCCCTAGCACAGTCGTGATGGAGATAGTGAAACCGATATTGACACTAAATAAATATGAAATCGTTATACCTAAAATGGCAACACTTGCGTATCTGTGACATTCTTAAATATCAAACGGCTATATTAAATTCAAGAATACTAATAAATTGACAATGTCGAATTGAATGACTAATTATAATATACATTGGCAGTCCGCGTGTACTTTTTGACACTAAAGGGGAGTTAATTATTTAATGAGGTTTTAGCCATAACTAATGATAGAAAAGTCGTAATTGGTGTGGCTTATCATGTACCTACAAATGGCAGGTCAAATTCTGCTGAAAATTATGTGTGCTGTTTTAGAGGGATGACGTCCATGGGAGGGGACCCACTACTTTCCCAACGGCTGTGTGATGAAACTGATTGTTTGACCTCCTTAGCCGCACACATAAGGACTCTGCGATAAGAAGCTTTTTTTAACTTTTAAAACGATTCTAGACCATCCAGTGTCCCCGCTTTCATGATTATTAAAGAAAAATGTATGCATACTTGCATTTATAGTAACTCAAAATAAAGACACATCAGAGATGTATTTACCTGGTGGATCAGTATTAAAAATGAAATAATAAAGAAAGAGAACAATATTTACCGGTGTAAGTATGATTAAAACAAAATATAAAATACAAAACGCAAAAATCGCACGCAGTTTGTCCCACTATCACGGGGTTGTCGAGGCGAGAATGAGCTTGGCGAGCGGCCTGGACGCATCGAGCCCAAGCACCCGTATCCTTTAGCCAGTTTCCCGAGACTAACGCTTGAAGAGGTATGTGTGGGAGGGGAGAGGTACTCCCAAAGACCATAGGGAATAAAGTGAGCGCATCACCGACGGCACGACGAAAAGAACCGGGTTCGCGCAAACATTCCCCAAGCCCTCTCATGGCGCCTGGGCAAGCAACCATTACTGTCACCTGACTGGATGCAGGAACCGGGTCTATCCGCCCCCGTGATGGGGAGATTGAAAATACAGTACGATGGAGTTCAGTACGGTAACCTAATCACAAATCAAGGTGTAAGTATGGGATGGTGCCCAGACTTTTTTGGAAGAAACTACTCCAAATAGAAGACGAGTCTGCTATAGATGGAGGCAGCTGAAGTAGCACTGGAGGTCCGCATGCCGTGTCGATACTATCTATCCCCGACCCGAATAGGACAAGGGGGAAAATATATAAAAAAAGTTTCATAAATGCGTTTTCGCTAACTCATCGGTAGGAAAAGGCTTTTAGCTTTTCGTATTATATTGCATAAAGAATAAATAATTGTTAAGCTAGACACGATCCTTCTAGCGAATAGTATCATAGTTCTAAGTAGTGTATTAATGGAGAAATGTTGTGACTGACATTATTTTATGTCAACTTAATCACGCTTTCTGAGATTCTTTCACATTTATAAGACAAAAATAATAAGCATCAATAAAAAATTATGATTTTTAGTTGTTGTTAATTGATACTTCGTAAGTGGTAGTCATAAATATTTGATAATTGACAATTTTAATAAATTCAGCTGATGATAAGTGACAATTAAGAGGACATAAGACGTCAAAATAATATCAGTTATGGGCGTTTTTAGTGGGCTCGGCTATAGCCCTTAGAGTAATACTATAGCCCAAAACATTTCGTTTACGCCCCGCGTTGTCAAAATTTCGCACAGTGTGACATAGTTTGATTTCACACGGACAAGTTTTATAATTATAAATTTAAAATGATAATAATAATTTTCATTATTGTTGGCATTAGTTAATGAATTGCATAATTTGCATGGTGTTTTGAAAATCGTGGTATCTACTATCTACATACAGTATATAATCATCTGCAGTATGCAAGGCATCCCAAATAATCATAAATCACAAATACTTTTTTGTTATTATTTTTTTTCTTGATAGAACAATCCCGATGAGTTAAAAAACTCACTGTAGGACGGGAGGAACTTACAATACATAGGTGGGAGTAATTAGGTACAATTTTACATTGGTATTTTGATATCAAAATTATAAGTTTCACATACGAAACAGTACAAAAATAGAAAAATAAAATATTTTTACTAATAAAACTTTGACATAGAAAATAGTTCGTACATACAGTTTTTTTACATCTCAGATTTTAGATTTTATTTCTTGCTAGAGCAATCCCGATGAGTTACAGAACTCATTGTAGGACGAGAGGAATTTACAATACATAGGTGAGATTTAATGGGTAAAATTTTATGTCAGTATTTCGATATCAAAAAACCTTCACCGTCCAATGCTTTGTTTTTCTTTTGAAGTGGAAAAAATATGTCATCGGAAACCAAAATGAATGTACTTCTTATACTCCAAATTGAATAAGCTCAGGAATCGCTGGAAGTTTATCGAGTGCGTATACATGTATATACCTACATATTTATAGATATATAAAATTAATTAAGCTGTCATTTTACAATTATGTTCTGTCGAAAATTTAGCCCAAAAATTTACTTTTAAGTGTTTATTTATGTAGTACCGTCTCAATTCCGTTAAGCATTTTCCTTGGTGCCGTCATTTTGTTCGGGATAAAACTCATTTTGTCTTCTGTTTTCCCATATTTAACTGAAACGTACGTATATATTAGCCAAGAGATTTATTATAAATTGGTTCAATTTTACCTTAAATTTGAAAATCATTTCAACGTAAGTAAGTGCAGTAACTTGGGGAGATAATTGTACAATTCTATCTACAACAAATGATCTAACAATCTAAACTTAAAAGATGAATAACTCTTTTTAATATTCGAATGACTTTAGGTACTTTATAGGTAACATATGTCTAATTGTCTGTATGGAGAAAAACTTTCGATGTAGAGTATTTGTTTTATGGAAAAAAAACTTTCGAATTTCCAAAATTTTATACCGGTCACTTTGTATAATACCTTATACTAGGGCAGACCCAGTTAATTCTTGAAAAATCTGTTTGCATTTTAAAGTAAAGCAATTTTGGGTTAAAATATTATATTAGGTATTTATGGCATGTCTGAGTTCTTCACAATCAGTTCCAATTTTTCTGTGCCCAAAAGTTGGTGTGACTGAAACCCAAATAATATAATTTATATGTAAAAAGAAACTACATTGTTTATAATTATTATATTTGAAATACTTTTTATATGAAATAAGTTTTACTTGATAATCATTTTTAGGTGTGACAATTACAAATAAAAATCGCACGTAACAGTGGAACTTTTTATTGAAAAAAATATTTAAGGTAATATTTAACTATTAAAATAAAGAAACTTCAGAATTAAAAAAACTTCTACCAAATAAACTGTTTTCATATTTTTTTAACAGTGTCCAAATTTATCTGAAACATGACCACTGTGCACATTTTAAGTATAAACAATTGAAAAAAAGTAATGTTTTCTTTTATATTGGTGAAACATACAAAAAACCTTTACTCACTTGAGGAAGGAGTTAAATTATAAAAAAACAGAAAATTTCACTAATAGAATTAAAAGTAATCGTTTGATTAAATAAATAAATACGTAAAAGAAATCACCGTACATTCGGGCCGGAACAGAGATGACCTTTCCGGCTTGAGCTCTGGCCGACACTGACCTGGAACGGTCTAAGTACTTCAGCACCTGCACACGAATACAGTTGCGTGCGTTACAGTATTAAAGTACTTACGGCTGTGTTTCCTTTAGCGGTATAGAAATTGGAAATTTCAGAGTGTTATATTTTGATTAATTCTTATGAATACATTAATAAAATCTCTAAAGTTTCTAGAGGGATTCGTCGGGAAGTTACTAATTCATCATCTACAAAAATAAAATCTGATGCTTGCCGCTTATCTTACAACATTTTACAATTAATAAAATGTACATACCTTTTTCCATAATATATTTAATGATAAGGTCCTGTTTTTATTAATCTTATATATAAATAACTTGCATCCCTTCGAATCCCTCTAGAAACATTTAACATTTTAGTAATAAGCTCATCAGAAATAGTTAAAATGTGAACGTCGGGGCATATCCCCGTTATCAGGGTATTGTGTCACCTTAATAATAAAATTATATCCAAAAACGATTGAAACTCATTAACCAACGTTACCAAGCATCACTACAAATGCCTTCACTTCTACGTGTAGTTCAATAATAATTGCAATAATTATTTATATTTTTTATTCTAATAGCCCTGCCATTGATAGTGTCTAGGTGTTCTACAATTTGCAACAATTACACCCTTCGATTGTTGCTAGCAATTACTCAAGTTAAACAATGTAATCACCGTCCATTACCACCATTTCCAAGATCCAAATGACCTATACATTATATATCACGTAGATCCGATATCCTCGAACACTGAGGAAACAATAGCACTAACTAGGGCAACTATCTAAAGCATTTCTCACTTGGAAATAGCAAATACCCAGCTATTGGGACCTTCAATCAGTAAAAAGAATAAATAAAACAATTCGGTTACGTAGTGTCGTACGACAATACATTTAAAAAGTGCAGCGTGGCGATGAAAAGATTTACAAAATCTAACCTGATCTCCGTTACATTAAAAATGTATGTATTTTTTTGTTAGACGTTAACTAGTTAGGTACCAGTTGTGTGCATTGCCCTGTCATCAAAGTAAGCTGCGCGATGGTTTTCTGAACATGAATTACATAGTTCTTGTGAAAATTGCGATTTGCCGTGATAATTACGTAGTGCGTTAGAAAATGGATACAGGTAGTCAGATGTAAGATTCATTTTTGAGTGACTTAAGTCCGATTTAAGTTGATTGGTAAGGCTAAAATAATACTATATCCAGAAGATTTATGAACCGGGTGCATTTTATTGAAAAGCAGGAATTTTATTAAATGTAAACATTTTATTAGTGTCGAATGATTAACTATTTAAAATTTGATGCAAGAAAAGCAGTGAAACCTACTCATCCTCAATTTACAGATGAAATTGAAAGTTGTCAACGTTTACTCGGCAAATTGAAAATGACAAATTTTAAATCGTTATCGAAAATAAACTAAGTATACTTTCAGTATTGTATTTTTTTCAACTGTATATGATGGCATTGACACAGACAATGCATTAGGCCAACGTTTACGGGCGCTATATCTTATCCACTGTCTCTCCTGAATCACTCGCCCACTACTAGGCCGAGTACTGACCAGTACTGACTGTACTGATAACATCAACGGAGCACTCAGCACTACTCGGCAGGTGTAATTCAGGCATAAGGCTTGCTTATAATAAAGCAGATGCAGCAAAATTTCAAAAACAAAAGAAAGACAAAATGAAAAACAGTGGAATTAAAACAGAACTTCCACGCTCAGTCGATTAATAATTATTTCATCACTAAACGCCTTTGTGGGCATGGGTAGAAGTGAACGTTCAACTATAAGTTTTATCTGTAATTTATTGCAGATCAGGCCTCTTGTCCCATGTGAATGAAGCAGTTGTATCGGATTTCATTGTAGAGAAATATTGAATAATACTTTTGAAAACAGCATATTTTTTATCCATTTTCATTGTCCATCGTGACCAACTTCTGATAAAGCAGCGTAATTAGAATGAATGGGGATATAAGGCGAACCGTTTATGGCCGTAAGATATTTGGCACAAAAAATAACGCTGTGCATTTGTATTTATAGATATTATCGGTTTCAAAACAAAAACATAATTACGTAATCTGTGTGAAGGTATCCATTTTTTCAAACGCTTTATTACCTACAATAATAAGTACTTATAAGTAAGTATCTGATGTTTAATTTGACTGAGCGTAGCGATATCCAGTTTAAACTCAAGTTTTGACAATTTGACATTTCTTCTGTTTGTAAACTTATTTATTTTTTATTGAATACTTTAGAAAAGAGTTACGAATTACTTTTTTTATAAAGACCTCACTGCTTCTCCTTCTTTCGTATGGTGGGAGGGCCAGAGGGGAACATCTAGGTCAGTTAGCCAGTCTAAGGCCTCAGGCGTCGCCCTGTAGACCTCATCAATCCCGCCGGTGAATGAATATAGCGGGCATTCTTTAACCACATATTCAGTGGTCGGCACCATGTGGATCATGTGGACACAGCGGCTGTGGGAGGACATTATCCAATTTAGAGTTTAAGGGGCAGTGAGGATAGACCTCAATAGGTATGTGCAAACTTGTTACGTTCCGGTTCCGGTTTCAAGATGGCTGCTATTTTAATGGTTAATAAGAGAAAATTTAAAGCATACTTTTTTGGACGCGAGGCCAGCTGTATACAGAACTACTTGTTACTGTAGAACTTGTTCAACGGCTTTAGGAGCCAAGGGACCCCCAATAGGCAATGAAACATATAGACGTACCTGAGGATTTTTTTCTGGTTTTGTTCCAGTAAATTTGTATATTTAGTTTGGTAGCACCACAACCATACTCCAGCTCACTTCTTATAACGTCATTAAACAAGAGTATCATTGCATCTGTTTATTTAATCACGACAAGTCTGTTATTTTACGCCTGATGGTAAAGATAGAAGTATTTTAATTGTTCATTGTAGGTATATATTGTTCACGTTTTATATAACATTGCCTTAGTGAAGGCTCTTTGACCGAAATGAAGTATGAAAGATATTGTTTTCATTATTGGTAAAAGTGACTGTAATATTGCATTAAAAAATTACGAGTAATTTCAAGTTATGGTATTATTATAGCGGGCTGACTTAAAACCTCTGCATAATAATAACGGAATATAAAAAAAACAGTCAATAAAAACTACACCCAACGTGAATGTTCCAAATATCCAAAGGTCACATATTTGTAACACGAGACAGTAATTGCTTTTTAATTTCGCCGAAATTTTTTCATAATGGATATTTTTTACTATAATGTTTTGTGGGTTTGCTTATCTGAAACAATAATAAATTATACAGAAACTTAAGTTAAGCCTGCGGAATAATACAATATGTCGAGTTACAGTAATTGTGGATTCAAGTAGAAGAACTGTTGTAAGTAGACAAAATGCTATGTGGCGATGTCAAAATACCCAAATTGATAAACACATTTTTTTTTTTCATTATTCAGTGTTTTTTTGTTTTTTTTTACAATTTTTGGGTGTGTTAAGACCACCAAACTAGGTACATGCCCGTGATGTGGTGGTTTTATATATATATATATATATACAGTACATTATAATAACAAATCAAGTATGAAATATAGAAGAAATTTAAATTAGTATAAAAAGCATACATCAATGATAAAAGTATATAATCTAAAAGAAAATAAGGAGTATATAGACTAAGATAATATATGTAATATACACACATATATATATATAAATATATTTAATTGTATATATACAAAGTAGGGGGTATGACGATTTCTTTATGAAGAGGCTAAATTTTAAAGTTGGAGTGTAAATATTAATTAAATTGAATATTAATAAATAATAATAATTTGATGACTTGTATAGCACCGTTTTTGGTCGAAATCACCTCAAGGGCGCTGTACAAATTTATAATACATTTCTACAGTGATCTATGTTATTACTTAACTATTTATGGAGACAATATACAGTACAATACTTACCTGGTAGGTCACTTGAGATTAACACTTATTTAACATTATCTAATTGGTTATTAGTGAAATTTAGATACAGGATTTAGGACATAATTGGAAAATTGAATGTAACTGGACATTTTCTCGGGAATATATTTATATATATTTAATTTAAGGGTATGACAGCTTAAAAAGGTAAGTTTTTAGTTTAGACCTGAATTCTGTTGGACTTGTTATGGATCTTAGTTCCGCAGGGAGTTTATTCCAAGCCTTCGGCCCAGATACTCCGAAAGGGCGATCACCAAACATAGTATTTGACTTGCGCTTAGGTTCTATCAGTCTGCCTACAGCTGATGGTGTAGCTGATCTAAGAGTTGACTGCCTCAGACCAGTGTTTTCCGGGACGCATAGTTCAGAGATGTAGGGTGGGGCCATTTCATTAATGGATTTAAACACCATCCAGCACAGTTTGTACTGGATTATTTCAGGACACTTGAGCCAGTGAAGGTTACGAAGGTGTTCTGAAATGTGTGAATATTTTGAAACCCCGGTTATGAGCCGCGGCTGCAAAACACTGATTGAAAATTGTCAATTTGATATTTTGGAAGGCTGGCATAAATGCCGTTGCAGTAATCGAGACGTGAGACTACGTAAGAGTTGATAAGTAGTTTTGTTACTTCTGTAGGAAGGTTTCTTACAATAAATATACCATTTTATTTAGGCAGATAACTACGTACACTTGATTGTTATACACAACATAACAGTTTTATTAACTCGTTACACAAAAACAATACATGTATTAATTCTTTACCCACAGTAAAACACTTTGTTATTTTCATCAATATCGTGTGATTTTTGGCAATTATTTTAATGTTCTGATAGAAAAAGCTGTCTATTTAGTAACCTACGTATTTTAATTAAAATTTGCTATAAAATATGAACAAACAATTAATATGCATTTGTTCAATGTAATCCTGAAATCGACAACAGGTAAAAATAATAAAATTGCACATATTATTAATACTATTAAGCCCAGTGGTTAGCTATCAATCTTATGATCCAGTGTAACAAAGTTCAATGCTTTCTGTCGTATTAATTAGCTACGGTATTTTTGGGCGATTTCCTCACAACGGCCTTGCACTGCCAAATAAACATTGTGATTTATACTCTCTCGAAGGCATGCGATCAACGTCATTCTTTTAAGAAATGAAAGGCTCGACAAGGCTCCTTAATTTTTTTCTTACTCTTACGGCTGGTTTTTCAGTTTACTCGGTAATATGACACTCTTAAAACACTCAGTTAAAGTTCGAACAAAAACACAAAAAATCAACTCGTGGAAACCAAAATTTAAAAAAAAAATTATTATCTTTATTTTTTAAAAGGTGTACTTATTAAAACAAATGGTTTAATTGATTATTGTATCTTCCTTCACAGAGACTGCCGTCAACCGCGCTAACAACTGAGTCAAGTCCCAATTGAGTAGGTCCGACATTTATTTCTTTGTAATGTCATACAATATCGTGTGTATGCGTGATTGCCACCAACGAATGATAAAATGCATTGTTATCGACAACGAGTCTGACGAGTTTCAGTTCGATTGGATCTCAAGAAGGTTTGAATTCATTAATTACCTAAAACAACCGTAAAATTCAAATATTCAAATGTTTAAATAGAGACCGTTCCCTAGCGTCACGTTTTCCGCAATGCACGGTGCTGGAGGCGAATGCGACATCGCAAGTCACCAACGAACGCTGGCGAACTAATAATAAATCCCGCCCTTTCTGCAAATGGAAATATTCACCTTATTTTACTTGCGTTCTACCGATACTTATTTATATTATACGCGCATATGGGCTTTTACACCTTAAAATCTGATATATATAATACTTTCGTGAAACATTAATAAAGAAATAAAATTTGTTTTAAAGAATTTATAAAATAGAATAAATGCAAAAAAATAATAACAGTTAACAAACATAACATTAATATTACATTAATATTTATGAGGTATTTTATTATAGCCTTCTTTTAACTAAATTCCGTGAAGTTGGACATGTAAGTATGGGGCTTAAGTTAAACATTACAAATATAATACATTAAAATTTCTTGAATTTATGTGTCGTTTTCACAATTGGAACACATATTTTGAAAAAATATTTAAGACAAGCAGTGCATTAGGTAGTATTTGGAATAACTTAATTAGTAAGATCTCGAATTGTGATATTTAATCATTTAATATAAATTCTGTTTTTTTTTTTTTTTAATTTTCGTTTGACAATCGCTAATATTGTCTTCTGTGATAAAATATTACAATTTGCGGTTTTACTCATTCAGTTATTCTAAAATTAAAATATTCACCCTAGACTTGCGGAAAAGTCAATAGATGTCGTAAATTAAAATAGAAATAGATACCTATATTTATCCAAGACACTATGCAGATTACATGTAGTCGACGAATAAAATTTTTAGTGATACATAAAGATAGCAACTAATAAAAATATGCATTAAGAAAATATGGGAAATGTTGGTAGTTCTTATTCGAGGTACGATACAGTTAAATGTGGTCTAGGCTAGTTACACATAAAAGGCAAAATATTAACCCTCGATCACTCGCTCGGGGTGTCGTCAGCACCCCACACATTTTTAAATGTAAACATGAATAATAATTTGTCTAGTTACGAGTCCGCGCGTCTCAGTACCTTCAAGTGACCTTTTAACCCGTCGACACGGGGTAGTGTGGCGCGACGAGAGGCAGTGTGGCGCGAGCGCTCGCAACGTTAGGACGTGTCAAAGTTTGCGTGGGGTGGTCACGACACCCCTCGAGTGCTCGTGTTATACTTACTTTATCAGCAAGGTTACGATACATAAGAAAATTTTATTTGATTTTGTTAAATAACCCTAATATTTATGATTTTTAATGAGAAAGTTTATATTAAAAACTAATAAGTTGTTTTTTTTTGGTTCTTTGAGCAAAGATCTTAATATTATGAAAGGCTGATTATTATAATATTTTTTTGAACAGTAATAAAGTTGATTGATAAAATTAACGTTTTTTTATTTACATACGTCATACAACACTGAATAATAAAATGCTGGTATAATTCCATTAACTGATACTATATGTATAAAAATGTACTTTGAGTATGTGGGGTGGCCACAACACCCCGAGAGTGCTAACGAGGCTAAAAACCCCGCGAGTGATCGAGGGTTAAATAGACGAAATCAAAATTTATGTAAACTAGTGTCTAATGTTAATGTGATAGATGAAAGTTGCATCACTGATAGAAAAATAACCGTTTACTTCGTGGGTAACATTGCAGCTTAAACTGTGGTTTAAGTAATACTTTTTTATAATCCAGAATTCGGACTAAAAGCAACCTTGTTTGTTGTCGAGTTTTAGAAACAATTAAAAAACTAGGTCTGGCGTACCAATCAGGACAACTGACATTTAATTACTAGTTCATTCAGGAAATAGACATACAAAATATACAAAATTTAATAGCACGGTCTGAAAAAGGTTAATCCAACAAAAATCGAAGTCAATTATCGTCATGATTTGGAACAAAGATTTAGGCCAGTTTTATTGTTTTACTATTTCGATTGTTTATTGCGATTAAAGTCGTTAGGCTAATGATCTTTTGTTGAGTTAAATAAGCCAGAAGCACAGAGCTACTGAATAAGTGAAAAACTTTTGTAGTAGATGACGTGCAAATATGGTTAATGTCTAACCCGATAAACTCGACTGTATCTTTTGCGATATTTTTACAACGTGCTTCATCCGTGTAAAGTCGAGGTTATAAAAATATTAAAAAATCTGTTAATGAAAAATAAATAAAAATGAACAGATTTAGGAAATGAGATAAAAAGAATTTGGCATTCTCTGACTATAAAAATATTACCAATTGTTATTTCGGCTACTGGAATTATACCTAGCTGTCTCATTAAAAATTTAGGTGTATTAGACCTATCAAAAAAATTATATATAAAAATGCAAAATTCAGTAATTTTAAATACATGTAGGATTACGAAAGATTTTTTTAAATATTTATATTGAGGGATCAGTAGGATTTATAGGCCCTATTAGAAATTCTACCGAGCCGAACCCTCTGATATGAAAATATCTGGACGACTCGACGTGAATTATTTTCCCATTTGATCTTTGGTGATGTGACGTGTTGTTCTTGTATTGTTTTGTATTTATTTTGCTTATATAATGCACTTGCATAATGTGGATTGACTAGATGATCGTTTGTGGAAAAGTGTGTGGAAGGGTATAGTTTTTCCTTTCGGGAAGATTTAACCCGGACATAAAGTCGGAAATTTAAATATCTTTATTCAATATATTTGCGCCTAGTGAGGCAGGTTATGATCATGTAAACAGTAGTAAGATCTTCGTTAAAGATACTTCATTTAGTCGTGCAAGCAATTTCATCAAGATTTTTAACATTTCATTTGCTTATATATTTTTTTAATAATTTTGAAAAGAATGGAAAAAAATTACATGTGAAATACCTTTGAATAGGTACTTTTTTAAATTAATTTTTCTTTTAAAACTATGAAAAACATCGCACCACCAAAATAGTAAAATGTTTTATGTCAGAGCTCCATAACTCATGATGGTAGTGACATTATCAACTAAAAATATTTGCGTTGACCTAATTAACACCTGACCCACAAACCTCGCACAACTGTATAGGTAGGTAAGTACTTTAGTAACTGACCGAACAAACACAATTGATTCAATGACGTGGGTTATTTTAAACTGTTACAGGATTATTGAATAAATGCCAGATTTTAACGGTGAACACAATTAGTCATTATTTTGGGTTTAATATTTTTGAAACGTATTTATAGCAGTTTACAGTAGTAAGAGGTGTAATAAGTTTTAACAACATCTTTATGGATTCTCTCTTTTTCTCTCTCTGGTTTATCTGATCTCCGAAACAGACGGTTTTCAAAGCGTCTCTTGGGTCAGACCTACCAGAGGTAGCCAAAGTTAGGTAATAACTGTCTAGTTCAAACATGACTTTTCAACGGTCATCACAGCTGTGATATCCCTATCAGGTATAACATCTGTAACAAATAACTATCCAATAACATCCCTTGCCCTAATTATTAAGCGACGAAGCGATGCGCGAATGAGAAAGTATTCGAGATCGAAGAACTAATCAATATGCGCTCGCAATCTGCATAATAACGAAATAGTTTGTTGTAAAATTGTATATTTATAGTTTGATCGTAACAATAGTATGTAATTTAAAGCTGTGACTTCTGGCAAAGGTATAATAATTATTTGCTCACGTGAAAAATTGTTTTGAACTAATATTCTTGCTGAATAATTACCGCTTTGAAAGGGTTAATAGTTAATTATATCCACTCAATCTAGAAGCATACATTGTTATTATGATTTGCAGTAGGCACAGTGCACTAATACTGCCAGTTAGGTGTCAATCAACTGACAACTACTGACTGACTGCAAGAAGTTGCTTGACTAATGCATTCGAGTGAAGTTTCTATGCACCGGTCTTGAATGAGACAGAACAAAGCTTTACTTATTACGTATTGAAAATAAATACACATTCTTTACATTGTTCATTTAGTTGCTTGGTTTTATTGAGAAATTGCATGATTTATATGTGTTTACATATATTTTTCTTACTATGGAAGATTATTGTACGGTAATTAAATCGATTCGGGTGTAGGTAGCAGTTCGCAATTTGGTAGAATTTATTGGATAACTAACACTTCTGCAACAGGTGATCCCAAGTGATTGGCTACGTTTTATGATTTAGCAAGGGTGCCTGGGTTCATCGTCTGCCCACCAGCTGCGTGGCGTGTGATCCCGGGAGAGGCTGGTTTGTGAAGACCTTTTGACCTATCCAACTGATTTCTCGACTCATCGCCTGATGCCTTAGCGGGGGGGGTAGATTATTACGTGTGTCCCTCCTAGACACACTAATACACAGATTCCTACCCACCCCTTCTTTTTCCTTTCCCGCAGAACTTCATCTCCTTCCTTTCGTTAATAAGACCCCCCACACAGCATACCCAAAGATGACATAGGCTCTTAGATTAGATTTATTATAATTTTCTGTACCTACCTACCATATCTTAGTATCAATATAATTACCTCTGACAAGAATAATATAGTTACCCTAAAAACTCTTAATTTTTCGTAGGTTTTCCCTAATCTAGCCAGCGTTATTTAGTCTATTCTATGATGCTCACATTAATCATATCGAATCCATACAGCATCGATTCTTTAAAAAATTGCTCGGATGTTAGGACTAGAAAGAGGATAGGAATCATACAATGAACTTGAAGTAAAATAAAACCTTTCTTCTTTAGAAAAACGTAGGGAAGACATTTTTTTATTTATTATGTGCATCTATCTATATAAAAACGTTTACATTTTTTTTTTGGTTTTGCCGTCCCACTAGGAAATACTGTGACGAGACAGACTAGTTTTCAAATATTTTATAATATTAAAATAAAGTACATTTTTCAATAAAGCGAAAATATTTGACAAAAATTTTCAGGTTGGTAGGTAGTGGTAACAATAATGAGATAGAGGATTATATTTGGGTTAGGTGACTAATTATTGCATGACCTTTTTCGATGATCCATTGTTTGATCAGAATTTTGTATTTGTTAATATTATTCGATTGTCTTGTTATTTCAGGTACGTTATTGTATATTTTAGACGCAATGTATTTGAAATTTCTTTGACCAAATGTTGTGTTTGTTTTAGGTGTTTGTATGAGTTCTTTGGTTTTGTGGCTCACAATTGTATCATATTCATTTTCAAAATTACAACTAACAGCATGATTGACTCATCTACTTTATTGCAACTCTTCTTTTTCAATATCCCTTCATGTAAGCTTTGAAATAATAACTGTCATGTCTCAATCAATACTTCAAAACTTATGAATAACATTCACTAATGTCCAGAATTTCCAGATTGCCAGAAGTCAGGGCCTTGAATTTTTTGGTGTAAATCTGAATGATTTTGGTCAGTCATTACGCAAGTAATATTTTGTATTGATGTTGCAGAAGTCGTGAACTGTTTCAAAACCGTACCCCTGTCTTGAATTGAAATTATCTTTATAGTTTTTGTGCTCTGTTTTTGTCATAACATGTATCTTTTTATTAAATTCGTGTAATTTACAATGTGTTGTTATTGGACATGGTCCGTTAATAAATAAATATCTTTATCTCGTTACCTGCAATTATTTATTTGTTTTGTCTTATTTTGTTTATATTTATTCGTAAATACAAGTTCCTGCATTTTTTAACTGATTTTTCTACAGATAATGCTGATTTACTGGCTGCTTTAAGACGTTAATATATTAATAATCATAAGACCTACGTGTATGTGTCCTCTAAAGATTTCTTCAATTAAAAATTAAAACTGTTTATTTTTCTCGATTTCAATAACAAATATTTATTTACACGTTTTAAATCCAATCAAAGTGCTTTTAATTGTTTGAATTCTGATGAAGGAAACCTTGGTGGTTCTATATGAACATTGTCCAAAAGAAATTGTCCAAAGAAGCAAGTCCACGATGAAGTGCTGGTAATTACCCTGATGTATGGCAGTGAGGCATGGAGCTGGCAGAGGAAGGATTAAAGTAGACTGAATGCTGTATATATGAGGTCCCCGAGGCGCATGTTTGGGCTGATTAAAGCGTTATTATTATATTTAGAAAAGGGATGCAAATGTGGTTTGGGCATGTAGAGTTAATGAACGAATAAATAATTGTAAGGAGAATACACGAAACTGAATAATAGGAGAAGTAGGGGACGCCCGAGGAAGAGATGGCATGATCAAGTGAACCAGATACTCCATGAGTTGGGCCATATCAGGTGTCACAATAACAGAACAGAATGTGTGATACGATGTATGAATGTAAATGAGGCAAGGAGTGTGTGCCAAGGCCGAATTGTTTTTCGGTCCATTCTCTCTGCCTACCCTAGTGAGAAAACGGCGTGAAAGTTAGTTAGATAGTTATTTTATTTTTATTAATTTTATTTATTGCTTTTGTTTCGGATTCATCTTTGCCTCATTCCGACTCAAGATTCAATTCGGTATTGATGAGTTTTAATCAGGTAGCCAACCAAATTGGACCACGGAACATAACCTAACCTATCTATACATAACCTAACCTAATATAACTTAATTGACAGCCCTGCCATCGTCGACACTATTAAATTCCATGCACTGACTAGGAACAAAACACAAAAAATAAGGCTATGTATATGTATATCGCGTATGTACGCCGAACTACCGAACTGAACCTCAACTTATGGGAAAAGAACTAAGCAACCGCAAATGGCGCGAAACGCCGCTTGCAGTTACTTTTTTACTTTCCCGTAATTCGAGGCTCGGTTCGCAAATGTATACGCACCATTACATTTATCTGCAACATATGCTAGACCAACTACCAATAATCAATAGGATGCACGAATTTACTAACTTCATTTGTAGAAGCGTAATCTATAGCAGCACTTTGCTGAATCCTACAAATTACAGTAGCGTTGGTAATGAAAGTTTAGTGATTAGTCTTACATAAATGGAGAATTGTTTTAGTTTCTATATAAATTTATGTTACTTTTACATGTTTTATTAATATTGTTTCATTTATATAATTTACCAGTTTAACGTTATTTCATGCATTAAAAACTTTGTGTATAATTTTCGAAAGCTCACTAGGTATATTCTGTGTTTACAATCGGCGTCATGTATCTTTTATCTGGAGATTTTTCAATGTGGATGAGTGTTTCAGGCTAATAATTATTGCTTATAAAAATAATTGTAACCCTTTGTACTATGCATAAAAAATCTTGTCTTAAACATTAGTTTACCAAAAAAAATAAATAATTAAGATAAAAGCCCATCTGTAATAAGTTTAAATCGCCTATGCGGTGATATTTCACAAAAACAACGCAACGTATTTTTTTTATCAACCAACATTAAGGTTAATAAATCAGTGAATCGTTTACATTGAACAATTAGTTGTTCAACCAAAATACGGTTCAGTGCTCATTATCAAATTGATCGATAGTAAAAATAATTTATCCATTGGTGTCAATATAAATAATAAAACTTTATATTAAAGGTGACTGGTTAAATATTAAAAATTATAATAACCACATAACTACTCACCCATGCTGTTAAAATAATTAAAAAAACAATTATATACAAATCATATATTTCAGCTGACCTATGTCATTAATGATCTATTGGTTGATATCATATTAATTTATCGCAGAGGGTGGTCGAATTTTTTTACCGACTTCATTTCGTATCATTCTAAATTTCATATTTGATAGTTTTATTTCAAAACTACGATGTAATAATATTACCTACGCTTTAAGGAATTTAAAATTATTTCCTGGTTCAAGAGAATACGTGCATTCATGATTGCATCCTAGAACGATGTTGTTTTTTAATAAGTTCAATTGAGTGGTTCTGTAAAAAAATTGTTCAGATTATGTAGCAAACAATATTCTGATAAAAAGGTAGGTATACTTGAGTGTGGTCTAATTAGAAACAATTTTGCAGAACGTGTCGAATGTTTTTGTTCCAATATCGCGGTTTCCAAAAAAATAAATGAACCATAAGATTTTCATCAGATTTATTGTGTTGAACATGATATTTATTTCACGTCAATACCAATATTCAAATCTTGGCTAACATACAACGTTAGCATTAACATACGTTGTAACCCTTAGAAAGTCCTAGTTGCTTCTAGGTAACGCATTCAGTCCTTCGGTCTCCTGCTATCTCCCGTTGAAGTTCACACCTCGCAATGATGTATTACTCACATCTAGGGCAACGTGCTTCGTCAAGCGGTGTAACTCTTAGAAAGTCCTAGTTGCTTCTAGGTAACGCATTCAGTCCCTGGGTCTCCTGCTGTCTCGCGTTGAAGTTCACACCTCGCAATGATGGATTACTCACATCTAGGGCAACGTGCTTCGTCAAGCGGTGTAACTCTTAGAAAGTCCTAGTTGCTTCTAGGTAACGCATTCAGTCCTTGGGTCTCCTGCTGTCTCGCGTTGAAGTTCACACCTCGCAATGATGGATTACTCACATCTAGGGCAACGTGCTTCGTCAAGCGGTGTAACTCTTAGAAAGTCCTAGTTGCTTCTAGGTAACGCATTCAGTCCCTGGGTCTCCTGCTGTCTGGCGTTGAAGTTCACACCTCGCAATGATGGATTACTCACATCTAGGGCAACGTGCTTCGTCAAGCGGTGTAACTCTTAGAAAGTCCTAGTTGCTTCTAGGTAACGCATTCAGTCCTTCGGTCTCCTGCTATCTCCCGTTGAAGTTCACACCTCGCAATGATGGATTACTCACATCTAGTGCAACGTGCATCGTCAAGCGGTGTAACACTTAGAAAGTCCTAGTTGCTTCTAGGTAACGCATTCAGTCCTTGGGTCTCCTGCTGTCTCGCGTTGAAGTTCACACCTCGCAATGATGGATTACTCACATCTAGTGCAACGTGCTTCGTCAAGCGGTGTAACACTTAGAAAGTTCTAGTTGCTTCTAGGTAACGCATTCAGTCCTTGGGTCTCCTGCTGTCTCGCGTTGAAGTTCACACCTCGCGGTGATGGATTACTCACATCTAGACCAATGTGCTTCACCAACGGTATAACTCTTAGAGAGTCCTAATTGCTTCTAGGCAACGCATTCAGTCCTTTGGTCTCCTGCTGTCTTTCGTTGAAATTCACACATCGCAGTGATGGATAATCACATCTAGGCCAATATGCTTCATCAAGCGTTCTACGTTTGGAGAGTCATAGTTCCCTATAGGTAACGCTTCCAGTCCTTCGGTATCCTGCTGTATGAGTATGATGCTTAAGCTGATGTGTGCCTGGCGTTACTGCAGGTTATCATCAGGAGATAAACATATACCATTTTCTGTAGACCTTTTAAATGTATACAATTCCGTCCTATATTATTTTGATGTATCTCATAAGGTTTAGCCAGCAATAGCAATGTAATCGCCCGAAAATATTTTTTTATGACTTGATTATAAAGTATCGATTTTTTTCTACTTTTAATAAACATAATATGCATTTATTTTATATAAAAACCTTTGGGAATTTTTTTTCTATATGAATGTGAAAACCTTATCAAATTACGTAGCGTAGTTTAGAAGAACTAAGCGCACACACAGACAGACGTGAATGGCGACTTTATTTTACATTATTTATAGATTTTCTTTTGTCAGGTCTCTTTCATAAACAAATAACTGCACACAACTAAAATTATTGAAATAACGTGCGTCTACTGAAATATGAAAATAAAGGTTTTGCCCAACTTGTCGATATCGCAAACACAAATTTTGCCAAGAAAATTTTAGATATTCTCTAATTTGAAAGCTTTTTGCACAATAATGTGACAATACCTGATACAAAGTGCAGGAAGACAGAGCCAGCTGTGTTAGTTCCTGGTCATATGTATAACAGTTAAAAAAATCTTCACGCCCCAGAAAATCAACCATTTCAAAACATTGGGAAAATAATGCTACAATTTTAACCGTTCTCAAAAGTATTAAAAAACTGTCATCTTATTGTGGGGACACATTTTTGGAACGTTCTCACATCACCCCTATTTATTAAAATCATAGTAAAATATACGAACAATCTTATGCGTCGCCAAAAATTCAAAATGACTATCGACATTTAGGGGCGACTTTAAAATGGAAAATACAAATGATCGCACACAGAGGGAAAAAAATCACTCATTTTGTCCGTTCCCAAAATTGTTTCCAAGATTAAATCTTATATTTTATTGGGACTCCTTATCGGATAGGCCCCGGGCGTCAAAATTCCTGGCCCGGACACCATAACGAACTGCCAATAAACTAACCACTTCACGATCCTGTTGTCCTTAGAATTGTTACACTGAATACCTTTCACAAACCATAGCAATACTATTAATTATTGTACTACTGACTATAATTGCACACAGACGGCAAGTAGAAGTCTCCACTCCCAAGAAAAACTTATTGACGCCGGTCGATGTTTATGTCCGCATCGCGTCATGCTGGGCAAAATCATAAATAGGCATACCGTTGATAGTTCCGTTTTTACTTCTCCTTCTTTCTCAAAAACGAGGTATTTAACTGATAGAGAGGTTACACTGGAATTCGTAGCGGCAGAACTGTAAACTCAGTTTGTCATTGGCAGTGAACGATAAAATGTGCGCTCGTTGGCTCGACTTCGATTAAAAAAATGTTCTGCCGCTCGAGTTTAGGCCTTGGTTTGAAGAATGAACTCAAGCAACACAATGCGAATACAATTTATTGCGTTTATCGTATTTGTAATCCATATAATATTTTTTCCACAACAACAAGGAGGACGTCTTCCATAATACGTATGAACAAATAAAAATAATTAACCCAGAGTTAGTGAAATATGCTTCTTTTATTTTAATTTTATTTATTTATTAAATACATTTGTTGCTGACTATTTGATAATAATCCAATAATAACACAACACAAAGCCATATTACGAACTGAAAAACAGTCTTAACAAATAAAATGGAAGGTACCTAGCTACAAATAAAATGGTAGGTACCTAGCTATAAATAAAATTATTGGTACCTAGCTACAAGTAAAATTATAGGTACCTAGCTACAAAATAAATAAAATAAAATGGTGGGTACCTAGCTACAAATTAGCTGCATATGAATAAAACAAATTCAAAAATTGAACTAAAACTTACATCAGTAATATTATAATTTCTGAACATTGTTTTGATGAAATACATGATTTATGAAATATCATAAGATTTCATAGTTTCAGTGTATTTTAGCCATGATGCATCTGAAGCTGTATACAGAAGAATATTAATCTTTATAATTTTCAATCCAAAGTAAAAAGTTTTCAATATAGTGTAAAATGCATTTTATTGTATTTTAATTAAATGTGTACAAATGTTATCATGTATTGTCAGGTCAATATTAGTTCCAAGCTATGCAGAACTCCTGTTCTAAGTAACAAATACTTGTCAAATTCTAAATGAACTATGCTAAAATATAAATAAATTAGTTTTTTATTAAAACTATCTATTATGTGTATCATTAATAGGTAACCATTTGTGTAAATTTTCATTTATTTGCCTAAAAGCTTCGAAAATTTGTTATTTATCTGTATTTGCTTAAAGCTTATGGTGTTATAGGTTTTGGATGAATAAGAGCATTTTTAAGGTTGAAAATACCATAAAATCGAGGCAAATGCGGTGAGCTTCTAGGAAATACACAATGAATGTCTCTAAGGGTTAAGCGACTGATAGATGATGGTTATGGCCGAGACATTTCGTTCTTTGCTCGGTTAAAAGTATCAAGGAATTAAAATACGGATATATAACTAACTAGAATTACCTGAGCTGCCGAGACATTTTGTCGTTTGCTTGGTTAAAAGTATCAAGTGAACAAAAATTCTTAACTAAAACAACTATTCTTTAACTAGCGACCCGCCCCGGCTTCGCACAGGTTCAATGTACTAATGAAAGTATAAGTATCCGAGCGATTTATACAATTTATTTATTGATATATTATTGTATTAAAACATATATTTTTTCACATTTTACCGATCAAGAGACTTTAATAGCTGTCAATATCAAAGCTTTATCTAGAATCAGACTATATTGACAGTAACTACAGATTTTTGAAGTGAAACTTCTTTACGCGCGTTATGCATTTTCGAGGACCGGAGTAAAACCGACTCATGACCGTCACGAAAAACCGTGATCATTTCGCTATAGGAGCCTAGCTAATATTATATACCTAGTTTAGGTCACTCTCCAAACTAAGCTTCTCGGTCTAGAGGCAGAGCGCCCGACTGTCGTCGTGAAGAACCGACGTTCGATCCCCGCTTTAACTATTTTTTTTTTCTTTTTGTTTTTTTTTTTAATACGAGGAAAAGTGATAAAATCCTCTCGTGCTGCGACTTTGTCTGGCACACATAAAAGAAGATATCTACATGATTTGTAAAAATGTAGTAAAAAATTACATAAATTTGTTAATTTTAACCGAGAGTCTCCCGAAATGTCTAAATCCATTTACTGAGACTCTAGACCGGCAGGTGTTCACTCGAGTAATTGGCTAGAAGTAACGGTCGGTACCTATATGATATTTTGGTCGAAATATAGCTTACAAATCGAGCCGGTAGAGTCGCTCGGTATTTTGATTAATTATTTTTATTTCAAATCATTAAAATTACTAATCAAGGCCGATAACGCGCCTAATTACCCTCACAGACGTGCGTGACAAGTTTTTTTAGTAAAAAACACAGCCGTAAGTGAGTTTTTCAAAATTTAGAAATGTTTTTCAAATTCAGACTCCATACGGGTATGAGACTGTTAAAACACGATAGATATTTTCCAAAACGGATAAATATACGGAAATATTTTGAAAATCGACAGATATGACTTCACACTGCCGATATATCTTCGATTCGACCCTATATAAAGCATTAACGAAACGTTATGTGATATTATTCATTTGCCGTGTTTAAAAACGAAAATTTGCGCGGGACAAGTCAATTGAGGAGTACACGTTGTATACGCTGTTCTCGTCGCGCGAGATACCTCTCCTCGCGGTCTAGAGGCAGATCGTTCGACACTCGTTATGCAGGACCCGGGTTCGAATCCCATATTTTTATAACTTTTAATTTTTTTTTATCACATGCTACTTATAAATATGTCAATATTAGGAATCTAGTTAAACGTTCATTTGTTAACAACACGCCTATAAATAAATTTATGGTTTTTAAAACTATAATGTACAGCATTCTGAATAATAATAATATGAAATGAAAAGAGAGAGAGAAGAATACTAAAAGTTTCACTTCCGTCGTGCGTAGGCTTGCCACACACCGTATTTTTTTATATACGATGTGTACAGTTATTTTTACATTATAAAGCCCAAACAGATATTGCCATTATAGATATTGATTATAGATATTGATCCGATTTGATATTGATTGGTTTATTTATGGATATTGCTTAGAAGTTACATGCGAATGGGCTATATAAGTTTCTCGAAGCGAAAAACACTCAACGCTCAAAACTAAACCTGCAACATTGAATGTTTTACCCTGTGACTTTTAAAAATACATTTTTACTGGAAATTGCAGTCGTTTAAAATTGGGAATCAAAACAACTTCTCTAGATCCAGATCTAGTCAATATTGTGCACTCTATTATGATTTTTTAACGATTTTACCATCAAACGCGTACCGTTGCGCAATTTGGGTGGATTAATGTTTTGTAATGAAATAATAGAATTATATTTAACCGTATCATACTGCAAATAAGAACTACCAACATGTTCTGCTATCTTTCTTTTATGATCGCAAGATTTAACTCGTACTAAATATCATCTAGACAGTGTCTTGGATAAATATATCATATTTTTATTTTAGTGTGCGACATCTATTGACTTTTTGCAAGTCTAGTATGAATATTAATTTTGAACTCATAAAGTTTTTCCAAAAAAATTATGAAAATAAGCAGTGTGATCATAAAGAATTATAATGTTGGTAGTTTTTATTCGAAGTATTGTGCTGTTAAATGTGACCGAAGGAGATAAGGTCCCATTATTAGCTCAGTTGGTAGAGCGGCGCTCTGGCAAGGCGAGGGTTCTCGGTTCAAGTCCTAGATGTGATGGTATCTTTTTCTGATTTTTCTGTTTAATTTTTTTTAATTAACAAATTGTTAATATTATCTTCATTAATTAAATATTACAATAAGAGGTTTTTTTATTAAGTTGTTACAAAAATAAATAAAGAAATATTCTAGTGAACTTCATGAATGTAAAAAATATCCCAAACCTAATGCGGATTTAAAACTTCTTCCTGAAGAGAACGTTGGACCCGCCCAATACAAATTATAATTATTTTTTTCCAATGTCATTATTTCATTCTGTTATTGCTATTGCATAAATGGATTCTAAAATAGATCACGACTTACTTTTTATGCCAAAATACATGTAAGAATTGACGTTAATATTTCAAACTCTAGTAGGTATTTGTTTGCGTACCTAAATACAATTTGCAAATTTTTTCCCTGATTAATTATTAAGCTATCGAGTTAAAACAAGCAGAGAGCAAGAGATTTACAGTATTTAAATTGTGGTTAGATAAATATCGATTCGTATAAACATTGCATATCAATGAGGTAAAAGCATAGAGGTTATGTTATTTAATATCTAGTGATAACCGTTGATCAATGAATTACGTTAACAAATTCTATTTATTGCTTTCAAACGAATTAATGGGGAAAACCATGGCCTCCATGGTCATGGGTAAGACTCTCAACTAGCAATCAGGAGGTTGCGGGATCAAATCCCGGCGTGCGCAAGTAAATTTTATTTGATTATTTCATAATTTACTCATTTAAAATAATAAATAGCACGTTCCATAGTGTAAGATTCTGTCAGCACCGCCCTGGTGTAAGACCACTGTTTTTTAAAAATCGTAATTATTCCAGTACAGAGGTTGTAAATAGTAATTTTGATGTTTCACGGAGAAAAATGAGTTGCGAATTTATAAAGAACCTCTTCAAATTATCAGTTAGCCGATTAAAACAGGATTGCAGGAATTACGAATAAATGAACAGGTTTTCTGATAAACTATATACTTTATTAGTAATTTATCAAAAATAAATTACGAATATATTATCACAATGTCGGAACACGTGTTCTTGAATATCCGAAAATTTTCGCATTTCGTCATGAATATCAAGGCCAATCAGTGCCGTCCATATGCGGGGATTTCAACGGTATTACAACGGGAACCGGGCAACTCAGTACAGTGGCAATTCAACACACTTTTGAAATGTGAAAAGTTATGAAAAAAAAACAAGGATTAAAAGGTTACGTTAGATTGGTTTTACAGGCCAGTTTTATTGCTTAACTTGACTTTTCAAAGGCGCATTGAATGTTTCCATGACAACTCAAGACAGTGGCGTATTTCACACTTCTTTGGTCAAAATGTACATTTGTGGAAGAGGAAATGAAATGCGACCGATACAATAGAATAACATTAGGAGAATGCAAGGCCTTCTTTTTTGTGACATGTTTTGAACTAGTTTTGATTTACTGTCCTGTAATTGTTTATTAGATTAGCATACCTATAGTTAGTACTATGTACTCTATGGACTTAGCCAAGTAATAATTACAGCAAAAAATACAATAGGAAAAATACCAATTATTAATATATACCTTTGCATCCGTTATTTAAAAAAGAGTACTTATCTGTTATTTCTTATAATTTGGTTTTAATTAGTCAAAGTGATTGTAGTTTTACAGTTTTTTCAACTTGTTCGTTTAATATTTAACATTTTAACATTTAAAAAACTTTACAGTCCTTCACCGTAGCATAAGGAATCTATCGGACATAAGTAATCTGGCGGACGAAAGATGCACAATAATGTACACCACAGTTTAAGCATTTGGGAACCTACTCGTTAAAAAGGGCAAGTTTATTTAATTAATAAGAATTACCTAAGTATGTTAGTATATATACTCAAGTTGACACCCCAATTTTAATATATGCGAATGCTAGAATGGTTATGTAAGAATATTTCTCCAACTGGCAAATAAAGCCAAATGGGTCGAAAACCATTGCGACAGCTTTCCATCTAGCAATTCACAGGTAAATACCAAACTCTGTGCTCACTTTGATGGAAAAAAATATTCACCATGACCCCAACCCCTGTATTTTGGGAGTTACAGCTATCAATGGGATAAAGTCCTTCCAAGATACAGCCTACATGCTTTGGTTCACAGGGCGATGCTTGAGGTCCTAGATTGGCTCACTGACCTAGATATTCCCCTCCGCCCCCCACCATACGAAAGGAGAAGAATACCTCCATTAATCTCAATTAACTGTTTCCGGGAAGTACACGAAAACTTAAAAACCTTTTCTTATTGGCATATTTAGAAAACCCATTATCATGTAAAAACAAAAGATTAATTATAAAGAATACCTACCTACATGATATAAGATAATAATCCGCCAAGGAAACCATTTAGTGGTTATTTATTTATATAACGAAAACCACGCCATAGGTCACCCAAGTGTGCTCGGGGACATAATTTTTGCCAATGATTAAAACTACAATGAGGTTTATAAATCACGTGCTTCAATCATTTATTCCTAATAAAATTGAATCTTCCCTCTTGGCCACAATCAATATCCATATCGTACATGCTCTAGCAAGAAACCCAGAAACTTTCCATATTCCTTTTCAAATAACCAACTTAACCTTTTGTCAACCTCTTGTGCAAATGTGTCGACTACAAAACATCAACTGAAGTGACAAGATATAGGTGATGCTCTACTAAGAAGCCCAGAAACCTTCCATATTCTTTTTCAGCAAACCAACATAACCTTCTTTTGTCAACCTCTTGTGCAAATGTGTCGACTACAAAACATCAACTGAATTTGCAAGATATAGGTTATACTGAAAAAGCTGAAGATACCGGAGATATTTATCGATAGCTCCGATGGAACGAAAAAATTCTTAAATCTCTTCTTTTAACTTGACTCAAACTTTTGACACTTGTTTTTTTTTTAATCCCATTTTTTTTTTAATTTACATATTGTCTTGTACCGTTATTGGACGGTTGGTATTATTCATTTTTATTATTGCTTTGAAATTTTTTATTTATTTTAACCGCAGAACTTTACAGTGTTCTTGCTTTAACTTAATTTCGCTAGACTCAAACTATAATATCTCTTGTTTTGTTATCTTGTTACACAGTGGTGTAGCTATAGCATTCAAATTGGGGTTGATCGACCGTACGGAAGTGGTTCAATCTTGGTGGGGGCAATGGAGGACGGTTTTAACCCCCTAGCACCCCCCCCCCCTCACACCAATATTCACTAGATATAAAATATAAAATTTTATAACTAAATAAAATATAATAATACATATATATAAACTGTGTACCAATATTGTAAATAAAATAATTACGGAATGAATGAATTTGAAGGGAACAACGTTTTCTCAATCACACAGTGTATCAAGCGAATATATTGTTATGAGGTAGAACAAATTATGTTGTTTAATCAGATAACACTGAATTCTCGCCTGTTTTGTGTTATTCTACGCCTCTATACAAATGTGGTGAAAAATTGAAATAATTACATACCATACGTGTGATATTATAGTTTATGGTCTCACTTAGGCGAGATATATCACGACGGACAAAGATGTATTAACAAAAAAATATGATTTATTTCCAAGCAAACAACTGACAACCTAGATGCAAAGATACAAATAGATCAATCTATTGTACTCTGCTGGAAACTAGTCAAAGGTCGTGACTAGATAGGTATAGCCAGATTCCATTGCAGGCGGAGAAGTTTGTATTTTTTACGTGAAATATTTGAGCGCGACCCTGAAAATATTGTTGGGTAATAACTGGGGTTCCTTGTACGGGGAATTATATTCAGCAGCGATAAACAATACACGAGATGGTTTGATGATATTTTGAATTAAATAATAAGTATTTTTATGTACATATTAATATTATTTCAGTATCATTCCCGCACTGCCACGGTTCAGTTCATGGAAAGTTGAAGTTTGAGGAAAAATAGAAAAATACCAACAATAAATCACTCGCCCGGTCGGGTGGACGTATATAAACACGGACTCATCCTTTGGTTATATTAAAAAAGGTATAAATAAAATAATTAAATAAGATTGGATTATAACAAAAAAACTAGACAATCTAATTAAAGGAGAATATTTAAAACTTCAAAACAAAATAATTGAAATACAAGATCCATTTGTAACAAACAGTGAACAAATTAAAAAATTGGAAAAAAATAATCATAATATCAAAACAAACATGCAAGCGAGTGGAATGTTTAAATCTCTGGCGTTTTACCACATTGTAATAAAAACAAAAATCGACAATAAAGAAGAATATTAAAATATCCAAACTAGGAATTGGAGTGATCAACATGAGAAGAAATTATTATCCCTTTACTACACATGTACAAACTGATAAAATATAAACTGTCTATTTCTTGAAAATAAATAAATGACTTTTTTATTAATATATATTTTATTTAGTTATAAAATTTTACATCTTATACCTAATATATTATTTTCTATGACTTCTATAATATTATTTACTACTTACATACTAAAATTTGGACTTATTGAGACATAATCCACGAAAAACTGCAAGACTTTTAGCTTCCTTAACAATTACCGAGAGTTCATTGAACATTTTAAAACCTCTTTATTTTTTTTATAATATAATATAATATACATAATAAATATTGTTTTGTGTTCCCAAAAAATTTTTTTAGGAAGCCTAAAATCGTTGCACTTTCTCGTAGGATATAAATGAACTGTACTATTAATTCTAACATTCTTTGAAATATAGTCAGGTAACATTTTATTTTACACTGATGTAGAAGGCGAAACAATAATACAATGGATGCTACTGAGACTGACATCTACACTAGCTACGATCTGGAATGAGAGAAGGAAGCTTGAGCAAGTGCGACTACTTATACACAGTAAACTCTTTCTATCTCACTCTAACACTGCTAAAGTAAAATTAGCATTTTGATAATACCACATCCTTGAATCTACATAAATATACGTAAAATAGCTAAGAATTTTAAAAAAGGTCTGTTGTATAGCGATCTTTGTGTTTATATCTTCATAACTGATTTGCATTTATTTTTATTAAAGTTATATTTCATTTTATTAGACCTTTTAAAACCAGTTCGGTATTAATTATCTCGAACTATGAAAACAACAACTATTACAATAATTGTGTAAATCGAGTATTATTACGATTATTTCAGGATATATTTCAAAATGTATAAGATAATAGATCTTCGAGATTATATACCGTTCAAACACCAGCAACCGATAATCAAATTGAATTATATAACAGGACAATGTAGACGGTTTTATTAATCGATGCAATTTATAGCGGGTTGCAAATTAAACTAGTCCTTTAATAGCAAAAGCGTTTCAAGCTTTTATAAAGGCTTATGTTTTGTAATTACTGGGATTTAATGACACTTAGTAATTATTATAATCTTGCTTCATGTGGGAGCAACGTTTAATTGCCCAACCTACTTTTGACCTAGAATTACGACTTTCGATTTCTTTCCTAAGCCGCTTTATTTTAAGTTTTTTATTTTTATCTAATTAGCTTAATATGTTGTAGTTATCCCTTAATAATTTATCGTTGGCTAAAGAAAGAAGATAGCGTATCCCGGTATAATACCCCAAAAATAAATCATGATATTACTTTTGGCCGTGAAAATCTCAAATCATGTCCAAGTTCAAATATGTTCTCATTCGTTCATCTAGTGAATGTTTTATCAATGTTAGTCAGACACACCTTTTTTAAATTTAATTTATATCAATTTTAAAATCCTAAATATTTTGCAAGCCCATGAAAAATTATAATCTTATTGTGGCATGGCGTCATTGATAACTCAAAATAATTTCATAAATTTGCATGGTTTTCAGCTTGCCATCACGTGCATTTAATTTTTAAAAACGTAGGAAACTCTTTCTTTTAAAATGTTGTTGAAACTAGAGCAAAACTGGATGGTAGCTACTGCTATACGTTCTAGTAAAATGTACTTGCTCAAGTACTCGTACTCATTAAGTTATTATACATATAGTTATTACGCATACTCATTAGATTATTATACATACAGCTATTACGCGTTCTCGTTAAGTTATTATTGTTATGTCTCTGCTTTACTTGCAGATTACTTTGTTTTGAACTCTTTGATAAAATAAAAGGTTCTACTTATAATTGCGTTTACTTACGTTACAATGAATAGGTCTGGATTTAGCTACACTGTTCATTACCCGAGGGTTGGTAATTCTCTGTTTCTAGAAGCTTGTTGTCTGTCGATAATATCCCACAGGCAATTGCTACACTCTAGCGACATCTGTCGGACTCTGGAGTAAGCTTTATGACTAGTGCCATCTATCGCTTGAATACCCAACTTATTACCATACATCACAATTATACACATAATTATTACGCGTACTCATTAAGTTATTACAAACATAGTTATTAAGAGTAGTCATTGAGTTATTATACATATAGTGATTACGCGTACTCATTAAGTTATTATACATATAGTTATTACGCTTACTCATTGTATTATTTTACATATAGTTACTACGCATACTCATTACGTTATTATATTTATTATCCTTGATATACGAAATTTTTTTCTCGCTGTCACAAATTAAAGTACAATTAGGATAAGAGTATAGAACACTTTTGGTTAGAAATAAATTAATCTATCAATCAATCATTTTGAACATGGGCGTGGTGGATGCAATTAGGTAGTTGTGTTGTTAAATACCTACATATATGTGGTTATTTTTTTGTCCTCAATTATATCCATTGTAGTGTCCTTGTCTTGCCCATGAGAACAATATCAAGTAACATTGTTAGATTCTTTTAATACATACCGATGGTATCGATCACACTTTATATTTATACAGGGTGTCCGGAAACTCGTAGTACAAGCGGGAAACTGGTGAATCTACATCACATTTGGAGTCGATTTTGTAGTATATATTTTTTTTATTTGAGCTTTCGTTATCGAGTAAATCGAGTTTGAAGTTGATTTTTTATTTATTTTTTTTTTTTTTTAATCAAATTCTTATAAATTATTACTGAAGATCAAAGTACCCAACTAATTAAAACTATTTGAAAGTAAAACAAATGAAGAAACTCGGATTTGAAGCATTATTTTGAAATCACCCTTCATTTAACCCGGTGTAATCATAAAATATTTCTGCTCTGCAGGGTTAAAACATCTGTTATTCAACCCTAAATACCAGAAAAAACTTTAACCCTAAAATAGCCGAAAAATATTTTTTTTTGGTTTTTTTTTTTTTTTGAAAATGCTCTAATCAAAAAACTTTATGTTTTTTTGGGTTCCCCATGTGGTGTAGATTCTCCAGTTTCCCGCTTGTACTAGGAGTTTCCGGACACCGTGTATATGTATGGATTTAGGTATATATATATTTTTTTTTATTTATTGTCAATTTTTTTGATACATACAGGTACATACTTTTATACTATATTGAAGATAATAAAATAATTAGTCCTAGCCAATTTGGATTTAGAGAGAAACTAGGCACTCATGATGCCATTGCAGAACTAACTTCAACTATATACCGTGCATTAGATAAAAAAAATAAATGCCTTGGCATTTTCATTGATTTACGTAAGGCTTTTGATAGTATCTCCCATACAAAACTAATTAATAAATTAAATGATATCGGTATTATTGGTAAGGTAAGGTATTGGCTGCAAAGCTATCTAACTCAAAGAAACCAAAAAGTAAAATTTAATAACTCACTTAGCGTAGATGAAACTTTAGAATTTGGAATTCCCCAAGGGACTGTTATTGGACCAATTTTATTTATAATTTACGTTAACCATATGTTTAAATTATCACTTAATGGTAAACTTATATCCTTTGCTGACGACACTGCAATAATTATCGAAAAAAAGACATGGAACGAAATTACCAATGCAGCGAATCAGGATATGAAGGTTATAAAAAATTGGTTCGATGGCAATTTATTATCACTTAACACAGAAAAAACATATTGTATTCCTTTCACTCTACAAGAAGATGTGCCAAATAACCTAATTAACATAACAATTCATTCTAAAAATTGTGTAAATGACGGTACATGTAATACGGACTGCGCGAAACTAAATCATAAATCCAATATAAAATATCTTGGTATCTTAATAGATAAAAATGTTAAATGGAAAGACCATATTAATCTCACTGTTGAAAGAATAAGAAAACTTATCTATATTTTCTATAATATACGAAATATTTTAAATAAGAAAACTATCAAAATTGTCTATTATGCATTAATTCAGTCCTTATTACAGTACGGGATTATTGGGTGGGGAGGGGCTTTTAAGGCTTCTTTACAGCCCATAATTACAATTCAAAGAATAATTATAAAAATCATCCTTAGAAAACCATATGACTCCCCTACTTTAGAGATATTTCAGGAATTTAATGTACCATCTATAACAGAATTGTATAAGAGAATCGCCTTATATCAAATTTATAAAGAATATTTTATTTATAAAATTCACCCCTCAGATAGCATAAGCAATAGATTCAAAACTAATGGCTTAATAGCCATTCCTATGCTTAGAACGACCACGGCTCAGCACCACTATTCGTATTTAGGTGTGAGATGGTACAATATATTATTGTCCAAAAATAAAATTAGTGTAACCGAAACTGTGAATTATGAACAATTCAAAAAGTTAATTAAGTCCCTCAAATTGGATAATGATATATTGTACCCCTAATTTTCTTACACTTACTCAATCTGTAAAAAATATATATTAATTTGATTGTCTTTAAAAAAAAACTATTTTTCTAAATTTTTCTTGATATATTGTACCCTTAATTTCCTCACGCTTACTTAATCTGTAAAAAGATGTATTATTTTAATTATCTTTAAAAAAACAATTTTCCAATTTGTGTACCTATGTTAATATTATGTTTGTATTTATTTCAAAAGTTTTTGATTATTGTTTAAAAAATCATAAGTACTAAATGTAAAGACTCCTCCCATAAACACGAGCTCCTGGAGCTCACTTATGGAGAAAGAGAATAATAACGAACAAATTATTTATAAGTCTGCATATTGTTATCATTTATAATGTTAAATAATAAAAAATAAAAATAAAAAAATAAAAAAAAATATATATATAATTATACAAAATATAAGGCAGTAACAAAAAAATCCCACAAAGGCGAAGCCTGTGCGTGGGCATTATAAGGTGAAAATCAAAACAGTGGTGGTTACATTATCTATGGTTTAAATGAAAAAAGAGATATGAATAAAGAAAAAAAATAAATCATATAGTACATTTGGTTATTTTAATAAAAAAACAGTTTAAAAGAAGTTAAACTTTTTTTTTCTTAAATTTAGATGGTAACATATTATCATATATAGGTATCATATTTGTATAACTTATAGAAAAAATTCTCTCACTTCCGGATACTTTTTTACCCAGCTTTTGACATTTATTTTATATGAGTTTAGGTTTTGGCACATCTTGATGGAACTCGGCAAGGAATTAAACAATTTTGGGCCAATATAGTTAATGTGTCTTTGGGCTAGCCTAGTTTTGCAGTGAGGCACTGTGTACATGCATATGTTGTGTCTCTGGCTAGAACGATTTGGATTTTTACAGAAATTATAAGGACGAGTGTATACAAATTTAAGACATTGGACACAGTAGATCTGCCTTAGTTCCATAATGTCAGTTTCCTTAAACAATTTATCGGTGGGATATGTCTTGGTCTTCTGGTGCATTATCTTAATGATAGACTTCTGAATAATTTCTAGAGGTTTCACATGGTTATTGAATGTTTCTCCCCAGGCGATTATTCCGTAGGAAATGGATGAAAGTACCAATGCATCATAAATAAGTCTCATAGTTCTTATGTTAACGATATTGCTCATGCGTTTGAATATGTAAATTAGGTGCCTCAGTTTATTGACAGTTTTTTCTATGTGATAAGTCCATTTGAGTTGACAGTCAATAGTTACACCTAGGTATTTGATATAATTTCCTAATTTTACATCTTCGCAGTTTGAGCATGTCTCAGGGTTACAATTAACATTATGGAACTTCAGGTTAGGATTATTTTTAGGGGATGCCTTTTGGGAATTATAGAAGGGAATAAAAACGGTTTTCTCATAATTTAGACTAAGAAGATTTCTATCTAGCCAATATTTGACTATTGCAATGCATTTGTTGGCTTTACTTATTGTATCTTCCCATGTTTTACCTTGTACTGTTATTGCAGTATCATCGGCAAAAGAGAGAATTTTACCTGATATTACTATGTTGCATAAGTCATTAATGTAGATTAGAAAGAGTAGTGGCCCTAAGACAGTTCCTTGTGGAACACTATGTTTTACTAGATCGTAAGCGCTTAAGGTTGATCCTATTTTTGTGGATTGTTGGCGATTTAATATGTAGCTTTTTAATAGCATGAGACTTTTGTTTTTGATACCAACGTTAGAGATTTTCTTTAATAGAATTTTATGGTTGACCGTGTCAAACGCTTTCTTTAGGTCTAGGAAAATCGTTAGAGTCTTGGTGTTAGAGTCTAGGTTAGAGTATATGTTTTTGGTTAAACTAAAAATAGCGTCGTTGGTGGAAAGGTTTGTTCTAAAGCCATATTGATTAGCTGAGAGGATTGAATTAGATTCTAGAAAATTCATAATTTGTTGTTTTAAACACTTTTCGAAGATCTTGGATAGTTGCGAAGTTAGAGTGATAGGTCTATAGTTATCTGTTTTGCATTGGGATCCGGATTTATGTATTGGAATGATGTGGGAGAGTTTAAAATTGTCGGGGTATATGCTATGTCTGATGCAACTGTTAAAGATGTGATGTAATGGGATGATTGTGTGTTTTTTAATTGATTTGATTGTTGTATTGCTTAAGTTATCCGGGCCATTTGCAGACTTCTCTTTAAGGTTATCAATTTGTTTTAAGATTTCAGGTTTTTTTATTTCTCTGAATGTAGAAAGCTCAGAGGTAGTGTTTTTAGTCTCTGAAAGGCCGGGAAGAGTTTGATTTGAGTGAATACTAAGATTGGGATTATTATCCATAAGGGTTGAGGCGATGTTTGTAAAGAAGTGATTGAAATTGTTAGCAATGCTCTCGGCGTCTTCGATGGTTTCGTTATTGTCAGTAATGATTTTTTGAGGAATTTTGTGGACCTTTTGATTTCTATTTGTAATTTCATTAATGACTTTCCATGTTTTTTTTGAATCGGTGTGCGCATTGTGTAGTTGTGAAGAGTAGTATTGTTGTTTTTGTTTTTTTATGATTGTGTTTAGGTAGTTTCTAAATATAATATATTCATTACGTTTGGAATGGTTCTGTTCTACATTGTTAGATGTCCAATGTTTTTCGTGATTTTTATAGATTTTGAAAAGTTTGTTTCTGTGTTCTATTGAGATTATAAGTCCGCGCGTAATCCATGGTTTTATGTGTTTATGCTTACTTTTAGGTGGTGATATTGGTTCTTGACTTTTTAGAATATATTTTTGTATTATTTCATAGAAATTATTCAGAGCTAAATTTGGGTTATCGTTGGATAAGACGGCGATCCACGATTCTTCGGTCAGTAAGTTGTCCAGAGTTGAATAGTTGATATTGGTAATTATTTTGTTATGATTATTTGGTTCAGCATGGATGGGCATATTTGGAAAATAGTGGCCGTAGAAAGTGGGGTAGTGGTCAGTTATGTCAATTTTAAGTGTAGCGGATTTATGAAGATAATTTTTATTTGATTTTAGAAAAATATGATCTAGACATGTATCGTTAGGGTAATTAGGTCTGGTGGTGTTGTTTATGTAGGAAAGATATCCTGTAGAATACAGAACATGTAGATATTCAGTATATTTATCCTGTAGAATACAGAACATGTAGATATTCAGTATACGTATCTAATTTACATGTATTTTTATTTGACATGTAAACTGTACGTGGCTTATAAAAAATATTTCCGTCGGTTAATGGAATCGAGATTTACGATTATTGCTTCAAATTCTATCAACGAAATATAAACAGCCTAAACACATTTATAATGTATTAAAAATGACTGATATTTAAGTACACATCCTTCCTTTTTTGGTGTTAAAGGAAGTTTTGGTTTGATAATAATATAATTGAAACAACTAACAACAACAAAAAATTGCAAACAAATTATGTCTGAATTCTTGATACATCAGTTCCAATTTTGAAAATGATTTTTTTTTAAGTTTTAAAACAGCATTGGAATAGTCATTCAAATAAAAATACATTGTAGTTCTAGTACAAAGCAAAGCATGTACAATGTTATTAAAGTAGATTATAACATTTGTATGGTGTAAAAATCAAAATATTGAACTGTATATTTTCTTTGAAGATAAAAATTATAAATGAAGTTATCAAAAATAAAGCAATATTTTTTGTATCGTTTTGTTTATTTAGGAAACATACATACATACTATACGTACGTGCGAATTAATTACGCAATTAAGTTGAAAATAAAATATTCCAATTGTGTTCCATTTATAATCTTTTTAATGGTTACAGGTTAGGGAGAAAGTAGATATTTAAATTATTTGTAAAAAATTAATGAAAAGAATAGACGAACAATAAAAAAGAATCGTTTTGTTTTAGGTACAATGTAAAATGATTTTTTTTAAAGTTTTGTAAGTTTTGGAGATACGTCCGAGTTTTGGGCATATTTTGATTTTAAATATAAACAAAAAAATAACATAATATGTGACATTTTCAGTGATGTTTTAAACCAGATATAAAAAAATGGTACCTGCTAATGTTTTAGAAAGAACTTTTATAAAATTCTTAAAAATTTTGCAATCACAACCAAAAACAAACATTTTGTGTGATCAAAAACATAAACAAGGTCATGCATGTATGGCTTTGCATAACTGAAGTAAGTATAAATACGAATGGCTGCTGATTTATAAAAAAAATGTATCTATTCCGGTCTATTTTAGCCAAGATTTGATGTGTGATTAAATTATCATATTAAAGGTATTTGGGTACTTTATCGCTTGTCTGAGTTTTTAACACAATCAGTTCAAATGTTGAAAATGTCACGTAAATTCAAAACAAATCCAAGTTCATTGAACTAGAGTTAAAGTCACTCAGAGACAGATTCACAACCAAAATTTGTATATTTGATCATAATACACAGTGTATTATAATCAAATGACTGTAAAATAAAGGAGAAAACCGAAAAAACGCAAAACATGAAATCTTCAAAACTACAGCCAACAATAATCTTCTACTAACAAATTATTGCAATAGCTTAGCCGGTTCAAATGCCCAGTTTATGAAAATAATATGTAATAATTGAATATAATATTAACAACTCTACAGTGAAAAATGTGAAACAGAAATATCAACGACAAAAAAATTTGACGCATCTATATGTCGAAATATTACAATTTGAGGTTTTACTCAACAATTTATTCCACTACAAAAATATTGAAAATAATATTACACAATAATTACGTGAAAGATATTAGTGCAACAGGATGTCATTAAATATACCTTACATATAATATATGGGGGCACAGTTTTCAAAGTATACCAACTACATCAAGGTTTATTTTGAGATTTTATATCAATTACTCAGATAACGACAACATAAATATAATACAATCTAGGTGCAAGTAGATATAATATTATATAGATATAATATTATTCACCTTATTCTATGTTACTAAGATAGTTTCAAAGGTATTACCAGATGTTGCAAAGAAACAATCTTGTCTCCTTCAAGGGAAGCAATCTTCCCAACCTTGATATGAATGGTGTAACTCTATGTGACCAGCTCAGGCACGGGGGTCCATCGAAACCGCAGTCAAGTTAGCTTCTCGGAAGCTGGGTGTACTGTACAGGACCCGCAGATACAGCAGATAGTACACAACTGCTGACCCTGTACAAACAGCAAGTGCGCCCCACTGTTGATTTTTGCAGCCACCTCTGGGGTCTGGAGCCTCAAACTACATGAAAAAAGCCCTTGATTCCCCTCTCATCATCCATCCTTAGGGCCCTGGTATTACAATGTCATTGACCTCTTCGGCACCGGTGCACAGTTGAGAAACACACGAAACACGCGCCTAACACGGTCGACATTTACCAATGTACACGCCCAACAGAAATATGTACATTGGTTACTTCTACGACTCGTTCTTGAATTCAAAAGCTCTATATTTCCTCCCTACTGAAACATGGGTATCTTAAAGACCGACGTTCACTCCTTCCTCTCCTCAAAAAGATCATCCACGTGGCATCAACCAAAGATGTGTGGTGTTATTGTAGAAAAAAAAATACCATTGACTTGGGACACTTAAGAATTGAACCCAGCCGTGTTAAAATGCATCGGAATCGTAATTCTTGCATCACAACTTTCTAAATCGATTATGGTATTTCCCTTACTTAAAATAGACAAAAAACCTAAAAACACGCCACCCCAGACACGCTAATCGGCGCGTGTGCAATAATTAGTCAATAGACCCGCTTTAAAAAATCACTTAGTGAAGCTAACACAATCATGTATCAACATCTTTCATTTCACACGATATCCGCTCGAATTAGTGCTTAACATTACTTAATAACACATTTTACCTTCCATAAATTACCTCAACCAGTAGCCAAAGTTAATAAAAACGTAAAAAATAGCCATTAATTGATTCGTTACTTTGATAAATAACTTTTAATGTCCGTTTGAACGTTTATTGTTAACGTATTCAATAAGTCACGAATATAAAATATTATTTTAACATATGGTGTCATGTAACTCAACTGTTTTGATATATTTATTTCCTATGTGTAAGGTAGGAATGTTTAGCTTTATGAATGGATTTAATGTAATCAAAAAGTATTTTCGTTTAATTGCTTAATTTATGATCAAATCTGATTCAAAATTGAAAATTGGCAATTAAGTTTAAACACGCGTGAGTTTGATTGAGATATTGATGTCGGGTATTGTAATGAATAATATTAGAACTTCATAAAAGGTATACGGGTTTGAGTGTTGATTTTATTAAAATATCAATAATGACTTTGCACTTTTGTATCAAGGAAGCTTTTAAGATATTAACAAACAATTATTAGTAACGAATTTGATATTTTTAGAATACAAATCAATGCAAATGATTTCATGATCACAATCCAGTGCATTTTCTTTACAACCAGTGCACTTTATTTTAATGATAACATCTTTCTAAAGTGGTTCGCCAAAAAAAAAACCTAAACATTAACCCATTCCGGTCGCCTGCCGCATACCGCGAGACAAGCATTTTTCTTCGAAAAGGTTGTTTGTCTCGCCCTCCACAACACAATGTCTGTTGTGTACATTGACATAAATGCAAAAACGGGTTATGTTCATAATAATCGAATAAAATAAATCAGTACGTTCCTGTTTCAAAATTGAAATCGAATAACAAAATGCACGAGAAAAGAATGGCCACAACGAATTTGTGTGAGTGAATGAAATGGTTACAAATAACATCACAAATAGCTAAATAAACGGAACGCATTAGAATGAGATGACCATTCAAAGAATATGCGTACGGCTGAAACGGCTATATTATTATGAACTCCCGTCGTTTCTCTTGCCTCCTCCATCGCGCATATGCTCGCCCGTCATTGGGCCGTTTGTACCTTCAGTCCTGATGAACAATCGAGCGAGCAGAGCAGTAGAACACGACACACTGTCACTAGATTATCCTTCATACTCTTATGTGTTTCTGCGTTCTCTATCTCACTTTATTTTATCCGAAAAGCATTGTAAAAAAACTCCATCAGATTTGGTTTTTGATCACGAATGATTTTTGCACATCTCAAATGCACAGGGAGGCATTTTTTTCACAAAAAAGAGCCCAGAGCGTTTGTGCAAGCCGGTGAAAGCTTGTCTGACCTACGGGATGTGTGATACTAAACGCAGTAAATCACCAGTTTGTCTACTGGACCCAGTTACAATGATTAAATTTGATAAGCAAAGTTCTTTGAAATTAAAGCAACACAAGATTAACACCCATTTTTAGAATCCACATCATAATTGTTATTCGGATAATATGTTTATATTTTTACGATGCGTATTACTTATATTAAAGTAAAAAAAATTAATAACATTCCCGGGTTACGAATGACCCGACAAAGTTTGAAAGTATCCTACTACCATCTAAGTAAGCGCAAAATATTGCTTGTGTCGAGCCAGCCGAGAAAGTTAACTCACCATGCCTGGATAGGAAGCAGATGCGATGCCAACTCAGCTACTGGCCGGTCGGTCGTGTTGATTGCTACGACAACAATTCTCACATTTTTCCTAGTTTCTCGTTTCATTCCCCCGCCTTCCGAAATTCTACCAATTTATAACTTATTTTTCTTGAACACTTTTTTGAAGACAATACATTTCTAGAGCCGGAACGGTAATTATGTGAAATTCCTTGGGTAGAAAAAAAATTACAAAGTATGCTCCGAAAATGATTAAAAACACATTTTTCTGTTATTTAGTATTATAAGGTAAAAAAATCACCCAAACAAGTGTGTCTTTAAATGCAACATAAATCAGTCGCGGTTTTTTTATTAAATATTTTCCCAATTTTTTCTTAATTATTATCGATTTTTTTTAAATATTAGCGCGTTCTTTTTAACATTCATATTTACACATCTCCCTTAAAAACCTTATTCTTCTTTTTTAATGCTTACTACGGAGCCTTCATCTCAAGTATTCATAGTGGGGTTGAACCTTAAGCGTTCGCACACCCAATTTCTACTCAATTGAAAACAAGTTTCTCCTTAAGGCGATGCACTACGTCGTGTAATATTTTAAATTGAGCCGCTTTCAATAACAACCCTTACGTAGATGGCGATAAGGTTTAAATTCCCGCTTAACACCATCCGCCTGTTTTGATTTATGCAAAAAAAACATGGCCAATAAGTGCCTTTTATTTTATTTTGTGGATGTTCAGGCATAAATATTTAATTTTTTTTCGATCATTTTATAAATAACTTAATTTGCCACATTATACAATAAAATCATAACCGAAAATGGGTTCGTAAGTAGGAGATCTCGAATTTTAAAGCAGTTTTCATAGGCCTTATACATTATTTTTTCTGGGCTTATGAAATAAAATATCTAAAAAATACTCGATTATTTCAAAGGCTAAGATGTATTCTTCTCGCAGTATTTAATTAAAGCATCTGAAACATTTCTAGGCGACCAAATTTTCAAACCAAAAACAGATTATTTTTAATTACTACTTATGGCATCGCCTTAACTATTTAAGTTTTACAATAAAAGATATAAATTTGTTTTAGACCACTTTAATTTTAATTGTACTCTACCGGTTTCGGAAGCACCCTTCCTTCGTCAGGAGAATATTATCAAAAACAAATTTATATCTTTTATTGTAAGTTATGACGAGCCACAAAGTAAATGCTTACTACAAATATATTTAAGTTTTAAATTAAGATAATATCTATACTTTTGTTGCGCTGACAAGTTAATTATACGAAATTCCCTCGATAGAAAAAAATCGCAAAGTAAGCTCAGAAAATTATTTAAAAAACGTTATTTCATATGTAATAAGCATGAAAAAAATCACAGTGTATCTTTAAATGCAACTAAAGCATTTGTCGAAGATTTTTTTCTCTATTTCAAACGAGTTATGTTTTTTAAATATTTTCATCATTTTCGTTTAATTATTTTCGTTTTTTAATATTAGAGTGCTCTCTCTAACATTCGTATTTACATATCTCCCTTTCAATCCATCTTTGAACGCTTACTACGGGGCCTTAATTAATACCATGAAACCGCGTATGGGTGTACCTAAGGATTGTGTTGTATATTGCACAATTATATCAATGTTGGTTTATCAAAATCCAAAAAAAGTATTTATGTTTATTAAACGGGTTTCGTTCGGTATCCTTTAAAAAATCTTAAATGGTAGGCATATAAAATTTACGCTCTACTTTTCTCTGCCGTGAAGTATTCAATTTCAAGGATCATTTTTAATGGCACGATTTAGCTTAGGTATATTGCAATAAACAAGCCTCGGGTGTTGACAAAAATAATCAACGGTTAGAGCATAGCCAATCAAAAACGTGATTCGACTAATCCACTTTTAATTTCCGAGTTAAATTATATTGGATAGAGTTCTCGCTTTGTGTTAAACCCTCCAGCTATTTTGTCTAACACAGGTTTAGCAATAACAAAGTAATCACGTATGGGTCATTTCTTTCCTTAGGGAACAGACCATAAAAAAATTGTATAAGGTTAAATCTTTGGTGACCGGATAACTCATCAAAACGACAGTCAACTCACTTTTAAAAAGTGATATAAAGTCGTAAAAAGTGATAAAACAAAAACTAGGTTTTTAGTTTTATGATTGGTGAAGGTCTGGATTGTAAGCCACACATACCATCAGGGAATAAATAATTCCCTATGAAAAAAAGAAGGTTGATTACAAAATTCACCCTACAGGCAGCGTAACAAATTATCATCCAGCCACAAAATACATAAAACAGAGAACTCACCGAATATATCACTCGTATTGAGATTGGCAGCGATTTCTTAATCTCCAAATTCGGCAGCGGACTGCAAACAGCACAATAAAACTCGCATTCGCACCATGAAATAATGATCAGTCACGACAAGCTCTTAAGAGAGTAGAATTTTGAATAAATTGAATTAACACATTGTAATTCAAAAAAGTATTGTCACTTTCTTGTGACGAAAATATTTAAATATTTTAGTCGTAAATCGACCAATCAGGAATAGTTGTCCTCTTTTGTCAAACAACATAATTCAGATGAATCCAGCTACTTAATGCACAGATGACTGAATTTCACTGTCACTTACCTGCAGAGCAAAATCTATACAATAACTAACCAGAGATGTCTATCCTGTCCACTATTTTTAATTTTAGTTTTCAAATTTTAAGTTAAATAATTTTAATTCCAATTGTAAGTTAACCTTTTAGCAATTACTAATATATTTTTTTATTTTTTTAGATTATTGGATTCATGATTACCTTATAAAATTTTCCAATAATTTTATTTAAACTTTGTAAACTTATGTTTTTATGATTATGTGCATGCATGAGTGATATTATATGTGATAATGAAATGAAAAAAATGAAACCGAATTTCATGGCAGTCATGTGCAGTTTTTAACAACCTCCGTCTTCTGGGGTTTATTTACCTTTAGCAAATAATTCTACAGGCTACAATTTAGATTCTGAAGTGTAGGATCTGTCTTTTAAAAAATCCCTGTTACGTGTCAAACGCTTTGTCCCTCTGTCTAAATCACACTTATTTCTGTATGGAATAAGAAGAAGGGCATGGGTAGCAATAAGATTTGAAGAAATAAGTACCTAAAGTCAACACTCAATCATTTGTCCATTTTTTATTTACTATTTCTAAATCGTATCAAAAATCAATTAATTTAAATTTTTATAAATTGTTTTTCAACTATAAAATTAACGGTAAGTACAAGATTTTATGTTTTTACACGACATCATCACTTATTTTTGTCAAGATTCCTACTTTATTTTGGAGGTTTGATTTGTGCAAATTCAACCGCAGGCCAGTCCAATACACCAGGGCCGCACGTCACATATTTTTGTGAACGGCTACTTCACTTACGTCCTTAAGATTCTGGCTTTATTTTATGGTATTGTCTCGTCTTAGCCAGTGCTCAATAGCAATCTTTGGAGCACGGGCGTCAGACGGAAATTCTATCTTTGCTTTACCGGTATTTATACAATGTAACTATACAATGGTATTTATACAATGTTATACAATGTCTACAATTTAAGTTATTCCCTTCAGCACCGGCACAGGTGCTGGATAATTTCTGCACGGTTGACATTTTCCGCATGAGATCGGATCGTTTCCACGACACGGTAGTTTTTACCACTCGATCTTGAGTTCAACAGTTCACCTGTCGAAAAATTTGCCAACATCTGTGTTTCATCCCTCCTTTAACATGGGTCTCTTCATGATTCTTCACTCCTCGCTCTCCTCAAAATGACCTTCCAAAGATGATAAAGGCCAAAGATGGGTGGAGTAATGAAAAAATAATAGTCCAATTAACTATTTTAAATTTGAACCCACCTGTATTTTTCTTATAAGATACCTGTTATATTTAACATAGAAACGATTTTGCCTTTTTTAAACTGGACTCATCTTCCTTTACAGACAGAATATACTACTCCAGGGGTATTCTGCGCCCGAAACCTACCACCATAACGGTATGAATAACAAGTTTTCGATATGGACATATCGGAATGTTGCAGTATATTGTGAACTCCAACTGAAACATTGTGAAACGATTAAGATAGATGATATGACATACAACCCAGCTACAGTATCTCGTCTAGACTTTGTTGCACAAGGCACACAAACAACAAAAAACACAACCCAAGTAAATTATGTTTGAAATAGAATGTCCACAGTTTCAAGAATTTGATTTGTTTCAATCTTGAAAATTCTGAATTATAAATATGTTTGTTTATTTTGGAGGCTTCTGTATCTATAAGATATGCATGGATTGACCTGATTCAAAAGATAAAATATGCAACGTTTAATTAATTAGGTAGGTACTTGAACTTCGCTAGGTGCTTTGGGGCTTTTTTTATTTGATTAAAACTGAAAAGACAAAGAATAGAACAACAAACGAACAGAAGTAGGTTTATAACATCGTCATACTTAAAAAAAATTAAAGAGATCTTACACGGCTCGCCGGTGAATTCTAACTGGCAGTTTTTACAGAGAAATCTGTAAATCAGTGGAAAATTATGGCGAAGTTTTACTAACATGCTTTTACGGATTGCAGATTACTGACTGTTGTTTTTGTGAAAATCAAATGAAATGTTATTTACTGCTTACTTCGGCTACGATTCTATCTGTAACTCAGTTTTCAAAATTGGAAGTCTGTGTTTGAAGAATTCAGAAAACTGATGAAATGGGTACCTATCTATAGTATGATATTGTTAACAGAAAATTATTTTAATAGAAATTTTCAAAATTGGAGCCGACTTGTCGAGAATTCAAACTTTCCCTTTGATGTATTTTATTTAGATGAGATAATTGTTCCTTATTTTTGACACCCAACGCCCCCATCGCTCTAACGCCGATCGACCGGAAGCTACCGAATCCGGTCTGCTCGCACTGCTATAAGCGTGATAATAGTAAAACAAGTATTATTAGATAAGTATTAGATATAAGTACGCAATAGCGCCTCAGTGACTAGTAATAATCCTGAAGAGTTTACAAGGTTTATAATGTGAAATGAAACATTATGATGTATTCTCAAACGAGTAGTTTATTTATTACGGAGAAAAATGAGCATTGCTAATTTATTCAGAATCTCTTCAAATTATTAGTAATCCTGTCAAAAACGGGGTTGTAAGCCCTTAACGAATGAATCGATAAGTTTCCTGATAAACTTTTAGTAAAACTCGAATGTGTTATCTCGATATCAGATTACGTGTTCATAAATATCGGAACATTTTCGCATTTTTAAATTATTTATCATCAAGAAAAACGCAGGTGCATGAAAAGGTGTTCCGATATATTGGGAATTTCATAAAAAAATATCAGGAAACGCCCTGCAATCCCGTTTTTAACCGGAGTACCAATATTTTTTAGAGATTCTTAATAAATTAGGAATACTCATTTTTCTCCGTGTAAGCAGGTAAGACACTACTGTTTGACATAAGGAAAAAAAATATTTGTACAATATTATATTTCAGTACAGAGAGATAAGGTAAAATCTTTTCACTTTTCATAAGCACCACAAATTATTTTATTTCCCAACTGTATTTATTACTTTTATTCCGACAGTGCAAATGTTCCTAATTAGTATTTATAGAATTCTAAATATCGGATAAGCATCGTACTTTTATTATACCTACTGGGTGTTTTTAAATATTTTTATTATTACCTGAAATTTTCAAACTAGCCCAACTATTCAAAAACACTTACCAACCCTTAAACGGTGTTTTAGTTACAATCTGAATAAAGAATATACGAGCTGAAATTCTACATAGTACTATTTTTTTTCTTAACTGTGCTCTGAAAGAGCTGGTAACGTTGCATTTCAATAGAATGACGCTTGAAATTCCCATCTTGAAAAAGTGAGGTTTTTTCAAATATGTTATTTCTTACGTGACTGTTATCGCGTGATTTTAATAAGAGTTCTATTGAAGTGATGTTTTAAAATCACTATAAAAATATATATCATAATATTATCTGGAATAAACAAAATAAGTCGTATACATGTGTAGGTAAATATAAATCCTACGTTTATATAGCGTAAACAACGATTCCAAAATATCATTTTTGTGGTTATTCTCTTGGAATTATTATTATATTTCTTTGCCGTATTAACGAGATAAGACCGAAGTGATAATATTTTTGCAGATTCCCCAAATAAAATCGTTTTCTAAATATTTTTTTTCTTATAATTGTTCGACGATTGGAGTAAAAACACCTTTGAAACGATTTAAGATTTTCACGGCCAAAAGTATAATAGTGATACAGTTTTTTGGTATCATGCCGAGTTGCGCTATCTGCTTATTTAGCCAACGTTTCGCACATCGTTACATTGTCCACCATCAGGGCAGATGTGTCTTGATTATGTTAAAGTGTGTGCTTATGTACGTAGATGTGATACTGTGTCTAACTAAACTAATTAACCATCAAGAGGATGGACCGTCAAACAACTCGGTCTTGGCACACACTCCTTGCCTCATTCACATTCGTAAATTGTCTAATAATACTCTTATATTATTCTGATATGGACCGACTCAAGTATCTGATTCACTTGGTCGTGCCATGTCTTCGTCGGGTGTCCCCGACTTCTGCTACCATTCACATTTGCATCATATATTCTTCTTACACTATTTTCTTCGCTTAAGTCTTCCCAGAATTTCAGGAACATATCCAATTTAATGGCCGGTTTCAATTGAATGCTCTACAAAACGAGATTTGTCGAACATTAAAATAAATATTAAAAATTATATAAATAATAATATAAGAATATTTCTAATACAAAAATTCAAAAGGTAATTTTATCTAGTTAATAATTTTTTTTTCTCACAAAATTTTCAAAACCAACAAAAATATAGCACATTTAAAATACCTTGGAAGTATTTTTTTTTTTTTTTTTTTTTTTTTTTTTTTTTTTTTTTTTTTTTTTTTTTTTTTTTTTTTTTTTTTTTTTAAGTACATAAAACAGGCATGGTGCCCAAGAATTTACATACATGGATGTTTAAATACACAATAACAACTTTAAATTTACATACATGGATGTTTAAATACATAATGACATCAAAAATAGTAACAAAATGAAAAAGCTAAATATGCAGAAGTAAATAACAAATAAGAATGGGTAAAAGGTAAATACAAATATGTTCATAAACGATTTGTTATTGTCACACCTGTACTGGTGAGACAATGAATTAGGTAGGTACAATGTTGTTTTTCATTAAATAAAGGGTTTCATCACAATATCAGCTTAATATGATTAAAGGTAATACATTTTTTTTGAAGTGTTTAAATTGGTCATTAAAAATGTCTATTACATTATTAGAGCCATGTATAATGTTATAGTTTCTTAATGTTCGCGGTACAGGGGAAAAATATCCTGTATTTGTGTGGTAGGCTTTAATATAGAAAATGTCGTTTATCCTCCTTGTTGATTTTCTTGATGGAATATTGATGTTAATTTGGGATAAAATGTTTGGTGTATCAACTGATGCATGTATAATTTTGTGTAGGAGCAGTACATCAGAAAGTTTACGTCTGTCGGTCAGTGAGTGTAGTTTGTAGTGTAAAATTCGGTCATTATAAGTTCCAAATTGATCAGATAAACCTTCACGATAAGCAATTACACGGGTTAGTTTCCTTTGTATGGATTCAATCCTATAATTATGAATCTCGTAATTGGGAGACCAAATTGTTGATGCATATTCGAGAATACTTCGCACAATTGATTTATATAATGTCAAAGTTAATTCTGTACTTTTAAAACAATTTGTAATTCTTAGCGTTAATCCTAATAATTGTGATGCACTTTTTGAAATTGTATCTACATGTTTATTGAAGCTAAGTGACGAGTCGAAAGTCACGCCTAAGTCTTTGATTGAAATTGTGTTTAGTAAAGGGATATTGTTAATGTGATATGTGTTTGAGAATTTATTAATGTTCTTTGTGAATGAAATTACGGCACATTTGTTTTCATTAAAATATAAATCATTTAGTGTACACCATTCATGAAGTGATGATAAGTCTTTTTGCAAATCGGTGCAATCTTCTAATGAAGTAATTTTTTTGTACAACTTAAGGTCATCGGCAAACAGGAGATATTTTGATGTTTTTATTCTTAAAATTATGTCGTTTATAAAGATTAAAAATAGCAACGGTCCAAGATGCGAGCCCTGTGGAATTCCCGACGTTGCAGTAAAAAGATCCGCGGAGTACCCTCCTACAACTACTTGCAGTTTTCTTTCTGTAATGTAACTTTCGAACCATTTCAAAGTATTTCCATTTATGCCAAACTTTTCCAGCTTCTTGATGAGTAATGATTGATTTAACTGGTCAAATGCTTTGCAAAAATCCGTGTAGATGGCATCTACTTGTAAACGTTTTTCGATGCTGTCGCGGATGTACTGGGAGTATTCGAGAAGGTTAGTTGTTGTGGAACGCCGAGGGAAAAACCCGTGTTGCTCAATGATAATATATTTACTTACATGAGCTAATAGACAGTCATATATTATTGACTCAAACAACTTTCCTATGCAGTCAAGTTTAGAGATAGGTCTATAGTTTTTTATATCGCTCTTACAACCTTTCTTAAATATAGGTGTTAAGAAAGCCGTTTTCCATTTGACTGGAAAAACACCTTCTTGTAATGATTTGTTATAAAGAAGGCTAAGTGGTCGGGCAAGAACATCTCTGCACATTTTCAGAAATATTGGCGGGATACCATCAGGACCTGATCCCTTATTGGTTCTCAAATTCTTACACTTAACTAATATCGTTAAGGGCGAAATAGTGATCATACCAAGGCTTTCGTTACAGAAATCTTCAGATATTTGTGGCGAATAGTTTGCATTGTGAGGTTTATAAACAGATTGAAAGTGCTTAGAAAAAAGCCCGCAGATAACTTGACCTTGGGTAGTTTTTATGTCGTTTAGGTGCATCTCCTTTGGAATATCGGTTGTGTTTTTATATTTGCTTTTTGCAAATTTCCAAAAATCATTTGGGTTAGCTTTTAAATTTTGTTTGATTAAGTCTAAATGCTTATGATAACAAACTCTGATCAGATTTTTTTTTCTGGTTCTAATCAAGCTGAATGATGAATGATCTAGTTCGTTACCATATTTCTTATATTTTTTATGAAAATTTTTTTTTTTTCTTTATCAAACGAATGAGATCTTTTGAGTACCATTTAGGAAAGTGATTTTTGTTCGTTTTGAGGGGAACATGAGAAGAGATAATCTGGTAGAGTATACTGTAAAACTGATCTACAGATTGATCAATATTTCCCTGATTAATGAATTCCCAATCAATCTCACGAAGAACGGTATTAATTGAATCATAATCGGCTTTATAAAAGTTTGGTCTTGGGGCGTTACGGGTTTCAAGATGTGGTAGAAAATTAAAAAGATCATTTATTTCTAGAGCAGGGTGGTATGGATCTTCTTTGCTTAGTGGAGATGAAGAACGTATTACTGATATGTCTTCTTTATCTGATAAAATGAGATCCAATATTTTGGATTGGTGATTCACTATTCCGTTAAATTGTTTAAGATTACAGAATGATAGTGTATCGATGATGTCAGAGGTGATTGTATTTGTGTTTGTGGTGAAAGGTAATAAATTGCTTGTTTCATCGGAAATCCATTGAATGTTAGACTTATTGAAATCGCCAAATATTAAGATGTGTTGGTTTGGTGTTGTTAGGTACACATTCCTAAGATTGTTTAAAAATGAGCATACAATAGATTCTTCTTCAGTTGGTGGTAGATATACGGTGCAGACATTCAGTTTGATACTCCTGTTATTGTGGTTTATATTGAGTTGGATCCACAAGTCCTTCGCTTGAGATTCCCAATGCGTCATCCTCTTTGCCTCTAGTTTTCTCGATACAGCAACCATGACTCCTCCTCCATCTTTTTTAGTTTTGTGAACTCTATCTCTCCGAAATACTTCATACCGGTTATCTACTAATTCTTGGTCATAGATAGATTCCTTTAACCATGTTTCTGTTAGGCTTACTAGGTCGTAGTCGTTGATCAGGACGTTTTCGTATATTTCATCAATTTTTGTCCTCATTCCCCTGATATTCATATACATGCAGTTAATCAGTTCTTTTCTTTTGAGGTCATTTAGTTTTGTTTTTAGTCACATATTCTGTTGATCGTGAGTCGTAATTCTGTTGAGGTCTCCCTCACGACGAATGGTGACCACTCGAGAGAGATCATTTCTTTTTGCCAGGATATTGCCATTCTGCACCCATACGTATTTATAACCATTTTTTTTCCCGGCGGCACGCGTTTTTCCAAAAAGTATTTTATTTTTTATTGCGAGGTGCTCATTAACATAAAAGTTAGTGGTGGGAGCGCCAAGTCCTAGTTGGTCTGTTGTGAGGCCGCGGCGAGTCCTTACCGCAGCGATGACGTCATCACGGAGACGCTTTGTCGTAAGCTGGACGACTATGTTGCGTGGACGGTTGGAAGGCGACGAGTGACCGCGAGCGACGAAGTATTATCAAATTCGATGAGAAGTTTCAAGTTTATACCACAGATAAAAAACCATCTTTGGCTGTATAATCGATATACGTCTTTCCATGAACTATATTATGTCATTTTCTATTTGACTTGTCTATTAAGAAGGTTTTCACATGCACGGTTGTTTATCAATTTTATAACGTTTTCACATACACGGTTGTTTATCAATTTTATAACGTTTTCACATACACGGTTGCTTATCAATTTTATAACGTTTTCACATACACGGTTGCTTATCAATTTTATAACGTTTTCACATACACGGTTATTTATCAATTGTATAAAGTGTTTACATACACGGTTGTTTATTTATTTATTTAAATATATATATACGCCTAAAAAAGCTTTTACATAAAAGTGATACACGATGCAGTGTACATGGGAGAATATCTGTATTATACAGGAGATACTGACAATAAATAGATGTATTCCATTGTAAAGTAGGTACAAAATACAGAACTGTAAAATTGTGATTACAAGTATAATGAGAAAATATAAAGATATAATTAAAAAAAGTAAACTAAATTTAAAAAAAAACTAAATATGAAGCAATATTAGTAAAACGTAAGAGTAACATAAAGTACAACAACACTACTATATATATGATAAAACATTAAAACTAATTTACCAACGCTACTATCAATTGTATAAAGTTTTCACGTACAGGGTTGTTTATCAATTGTATAAAGTTCTTACATACACGGATGTTTACCAATTGTATAAAGTTTTCACATACACGGTTGTTTATCAATTGTATAAAGTTCTTACATATACGGTTGTTTATCAATTGTACAAAGTTCTTACATACACGGTTGTTTATCAATTGTATAAAGTTTTAATAATATGTGTCATCATTTTTTTTAACTAGGCTTTTACATATGAATAGTACTTATTTTTATTTATTTATTTTTTTAAAAAGAAAGACAAACATTTCTGGGTTACGAATAACCTGACAATATTTGAAAATCTCCTACTACCACCACAGTAAGCTGAAAATGTTGCTTGTGTTGTGATGGACGACTTAGCCAGCCGAGGAATGGAACACACTACACCTGGGTGGGACCCATACGCGATGTCAACTCGGCCACCGACCGGTTTTATATTATGTATTTATATTTATTAATACATTACATATTTACTATACATAACTAAACTGTCTCAGTAACAATCTTTTGTATTTTTTAAGTGATAAATTAAAGATGTTCACTGACTCCGTATAATTATTTACCTCCGTACTTAAGTATTATAGGCAATGAGGAATACATATGGTAGTTAGTACGAGAATTTCTGAGCTAACATAAATCCCGATTTATAGTATTACGTAGTGGAATCCGTAGGCTTATTTATGCAAACAATTCTGGATTTTTTTATTGAATCACAAAAAGTTTTAAAGTTTTCGTCTAGAACATACGTGGGGTGATTTAGGTACCCCTGGGAGTGTTCTACCGCTGGAAATTTATATGAAAACAGGAAACATGAACGTGATTCGCCAAAAACAAATTTGTATGACTCAGCCACAGCTTCATTGGGCATTCTTTTTTGGTATATGTGGTTGTAAAATACCTGAACCGACTTTCTTGGTATATGTGGTTGTAAAATACCTGAACCGACTTTTTGGTATATGTGGTTGTAAAATACCTGAACCGACTTTTTTGGTATATGTGGTTGTAAAATACCTGAACCGACTTTCTTGGTATATGTGGTTGTAAAATACCTGAACCGACTTTTTTGGTATATGTGGTTGTAAAATACCTGAACCGACTTTCTTGGTATATGTGGTTGTAAAATACCTGAACCGACTTTTTGGTATATGTGGTTGTAAAATACCTGAACCGACTTTTTTGGTATATGTGGTTGTAAAATACCTGAACCGACTTTCTTGGTATATGTGGTTGTAAAATACCTGAACCGACTTTTTTGGTATATGTGGTTGTAAAATACCTGAACCGACTTTCTTGGTATATGTGGTTGTAAAATACCTGAACCGACTTTCTTGGTTTATGTGGTTGTAAAATACCTGAACCGACTTTCTTCGTATATGTGGTTGGAAAATACCTGAACCGACTTTTTTGGTATATGTGGTTGTAAAATACCTGAACCGACTTTCTTCGTATATGTGGTTGGAAAATACCTGAACCGACTTTTTTGGTATATGTGGTTGTAAAATACCTGAACCAACTTTTTTGGTATATGAGGTTGTAAAATACCTGAACCGACTTTCTTGACGATCTTAAGAAATTCATTTCTCGAATCCGAACTCTTTCATGATGGGTTTTGCACGGTATTTTTTTTAGCAAGATGGAGCACCAAGCCAATATGCCACAATTGTTTTCGATTATATCAACACCGCTTTTACGGTCATTGATTTGACCGTGAAAGACCTTGATGATGGACAGCATGCTCCCCTGAAAGTGATGCACGTTCCCCTGAAAGTGATGCACGTTCCCCTGAAAGTGATGCACGTTCCCCTGAAAGTGATCCTTCTTATATCTTAAATAGATCTATTTGAATTTCACTTTCGTTTTCCTGAATGAATGTAAATCTTGGAAGTTGAAATAAACCCAATTCCTGACTTCCGATCGAGTTGAATCTCGGCAAATAGTATCGTTGTCGTTGATAACGCATTATATCAACTATGAACACACACGAGAACATATACACGTTTCTCTGAAATTAGATGACACCACAACAGTTAACTAACTACCTTCGGGAGGTGATTCTACATGATGGTAGAAGTATAACAGATAAATAACTTTTTTCGAAATTCCAATGTTTATTTCCCATACGAAAATATTTATCCATTAAAGAATATTTTTTCCAATACAAACAATTCATCTTCTTAATTTAAAAACTACCTTAAAACCTTTAAATTTCGTAAATATGTATTTTTCTTCTCATGTAGAATCACCCCCCCCCCCCCAGAAGTTAGCGCACTTTACCCCCGGACATAAAAAAGAATGTCTGTTTTTTGTCCCCTGTAAACTCAAAAACTACTGGAACGATTTAGCTGAAAAGTTCAAAGCTTGTTGTTATTAGTATCTGGAGTGTTTAGAGTGGTTTGAATGATAGAAAAAGTCAGAGACGCCCGAGGAAGACGTAACACATTATCTCTACACTGGAATAAGATACGAAGTCGAAGTAAATTCGATATGGTGTAGTTTTCTAATAATAACAATACGGTATAGTGTAGCAAATGAAAGAAAAAGTCGGGGACGCCTGAGGAAGACTTAACGCATTAAATAGTCGATTTAAAGTTACTAAAATATAGTTATTTTAACAGTAAAGATATGATATACAGTAGTGAACGAAAGGTTTATTTTTTAAATCGAAAAAAATACGAAAAATTTAATTTGGGAGGCGGATATGTATGGGTACCATTCATTCGATTGGTTCGCATCGTTTGATGAGTGACAGGTTTGTCTGTGATGGTTTGTTTGTCCAGGTCTCGATCGGTCCCTGATTGCTACCCACCCGTTATAACTTCTTTCTTCCAAGAACTTCCCTTTCTTTGTATCCTTAAAAGAACCTCCATACAACATTCCCAAAGAGGACATGGACAATCAAGGATTTTTTTTCCAGGTGTGGAGATAATCTAAAAAATGATTAGTAATAAAAAATACCGTGACGTCAAACATAAAAATAATCCTCTGAATTGAAAACTGATTTATACCAATTTTTCTAGATACATTTCCAAACAATATTTTTGCAATACGATGTTGTAAAAACTACTTATTCCCATAGACAAATATCTTTCTAAATGATTGTTTCTTGCAAACTCGTCTTATTTTGTCAACGGCCTCCGTAGACGGAGATTAAGGCTCTCGACTAGCAACTGGAGGTCGCGGGCTCAAATCCCGGTGTGCACAAGTAAATTTTATTTGTGTCATTTCACAAATAACTCATCAAAAATAATATATACTATATTTGCGGCACGTTCCAGAGTGGAATATAATCTCAGTATCGCCCTTGTGTAAGACCACCATTCAGAATTGAAATGGCTTGGCCATGTTTGGTGACCAGATCTGAATAGCCAGGTACTTTCCCACCTTCCTCTTTCCCATCTTGTTCCCCTCCCCACTACGTTCAGCCTTAAAACATATCCTAATTGGGGAGGTCATAGTCTCACTGGCTCCAAACGGTTGGGAGCAGTTGGGACTCTTGTGCGGTTTCACATTTAAAAACAAAAAAATTCCATCCAATGTTACTGTCAAAATTATTCCTTTTCAGCCAATAGAAACAGAGCATTCGGTCACATGACAAAATGGCCGCCTAGTACATTTGTATGGAAGTTGCTGTCAGTTGTGTTATATTAAAATGTTCAAAATCAGCTTGGTCCAACACAGGATTATTCAAAGATTGACTTACAAAACAGGCTTATTTAAACATAAATTATATAAATTTATTACTTTTCAATATTTTTTTATATTTCATGATTCTATTCGAATATATTAATAGTAATCATTCTCTTAAAAAACATATTTGACACTCGTAAAATTTTTTTTCGATTCATTAATAAAACGTTCAACTGGAGTAAGACGGTTTTGCAAAAATACCATAGTATAGACTATCCTACTTAAAATTTAGTTTTGTAAATCAAAATGGTTTTTTGTAAATGTATTTATTTTAAAACGTATAAATCATTTCTTAAATACCCTACATATTCTTCCGGTACAATCACCTGGCTGTAGTTTCAGTTCTTAATAATCTCATGAAAATTCGCTATTTTAAAGAATCAAACAATATTTTGTAATACCTAATTATATTCTTGCTAGCAATATGCATGCAACTCAAGATTCCGAATAAGATACTACCTTATTTACAATGCCTGTCCTAAATAAATTGTGTTTGATTTATTACTTCAACAATAAAATATTTATTTTGTTGCACAAGCAACATTGATTTTTGTAATTAGGTTTCAGAGAATAATTACCAATCCGGCTCAAAGGACCAGAATACAATGGTGTCGTGAAACTGCGACTCCACTATGCGGGTTGGTGTTAGAAGGTGCTGCTGGGATAAACCTTTTACAACACACTCAAAGGACCATTCTCTAAATGATGTCAACTGCAATTGAATTAATTTCTACGCATCCGCTAAACTCAATGGACTCGATGAACTCGTCGCATAAAGCATGTCGGCTTCAAGATGCTAAATTGGCATTTTTTATTCCTCGGTCTCCTTTACGTGACGGAAGAACCTCATGCTTTGCATGAACAAAACAGTATAATAATGTGAGATGCCCATACTTATTAGTCCCTTTATTTAATGGGAAGTTTAAATACGAACAGTGGCGAACTAATTATTAAATTTACCAGGGGTACATAAGTGACATTTTTTAAAATTTTGTCTTAAACTTTAATATAATAAATTTTGTGATAGTTCGAGCTACAAGACAAAGATATCTCTAATGTAGGTAGATCTTAAGAGGTTATTAACATATCAGACAGATGTCAGTAGTATATAGATTTTTCCCTCCGTGCTCAGAACCGAGGTGGGCACGTGAACCTGAAAAAGCCCCTTTAACAGCATTAGTGCGATTTAGTATGAATGACATTGAAGCCACATCTATGGTGAAGGAATATTGTCTGAAAGCCTTTTTGAATGACAAAATTTTAAAATGATTGATGAAATGATGCAAAGTAGAATAAAATAAACTATTATCTTTTTATTTTTATTATTATTTGTTTTGTTTTTGATGAGACAGAGAAAGAAACGTGTCATGATAAAATTAAATAGGTTAATCCATTGTTCATACATCCAGTAACTTCCAGCGTACAATTATTATTTTTTAATTTTTTTTTAAAAGATAGACAAACATTCTCGGGTTACGAATAACCTGACAATATTTGAAAATCTCCTACTACCACTACAGTAAGCTGAAAATGTTGCTTGTGTTGTGATGGAGGACTTAGCCAGCCGAGGAATTGAACACACTACGCCTGGGTGGGACCCAAACGCGATGTCAACTCGGCCACGGACCGGTCACAATAGTTTAAAACTAATTTAATAATATTAATGTAATGTACTCGTATTAATGTATATACAATATAACTGTAAAAAGTATTTTCATTTTGATGGTTCCTTGAGAGATGGTTCTAGAACCCGCAGTCCCCTGAAGTTGTTATTAATAAACCAAGGTAAGTTTTACTTATTTTACAATATATTATTTAATGTGAAATAACATACAGAATAATTGAAAAAAGTTTACCTGGCATGACGGGATTCGAACCCGCAAACTCCCGATTCGAGGACCGTATTTTTATGTACTTTACACGACACAAAACTGAAAACTATTGATCTTTAAAAAAAGCGTGCATTGAATCATAGATTATAAAGAGAGTTATTTACTTTTATATATTGTAGTTACATTGCCTTCATTTTTAGAAAGCTAGTTTTATCATTTACTGAGACAAGGCGCAGCCCACTGTGCCTCCTTTTTTGTACACCACTGCATAACTGCATAACTGCATACAAATACAACAGGAACACTCTTGAACAATATTCTCTGAGGATTTATATCATTTTTCTCTTTCACTTTCTCAGGGACATGTCAGTTTGTTGTAATCTAATATACATTTAAGCAACTTATATGGAGAAAAAGTAATTAGCAACCAGTTGTAATCCTCCAGGGACCTCTATGGCTTGGCGCATCGTTTCTCAATCTGTGGGTCACAATCAGGCCATAAGAATATTCTTTGATCAATGAACCATTTTAAAAGTTGCGGGAAACGAACATATAACATGAACAGACAATACAGACATGTTTACTTATGCGACTGCATTTACTTAAGAAAGATATTTTCTATTGCTGTATCATTATTTTTATTAATTTACCTTGAATACTTATTTCTCGTGGCATTTATAAGCCGTTTTGATTTTAATGCGTTATTTTTAGATGAACATCCACAAAATGCTAAACTATTATGGACGTTGAACAGAATAACATTAACTAAAAAGGTTGAGAAACGGTGGCTTGGTAAATGTGATTAATACTGCACTCTACATCGAGTCCGGGGCTTGAAGGCTACCACGATTCTTGATTCATGTCATTATTTCTAAATTCTTACAAATATTATAGGCACCAACATCCGATGGCCATATTATCACGACTGTATATCTAACAATAACTCTTGTTTCCGCATGCACGGTGTCCGGAAATTCCTAGTACAAGTGGAAAACTTCACGCAAACTTTTTTGTCTCTTGCGTTTTTTTAATACTAAGATGCCTACTTATTATTAAAATAAAAATTGGGATATTACAAAGTGTGTTTTTTTAATTAATATATAATGTCACACCTCAAAGTGTTTGCTTCATTCGAAAATATATTATTTATTATTTTATGTTTACAAATTATTGTTCATCTTGAATCATTCTTTTTTATTTATTTTGTTTGTGTTGTGTACATTAATTATCTAAAATAATTAAATTACATCAATGTAATCTTCTTAAAATCTGAAGTGTTGATAAATAGTTGAAGTTTCAATACCGCCCAACAGTTGTTGGTGGAGAGTGTAGATTTAAGTTATTGATATTTAACAATTATTTTTATAAGCAATAATTATTAGCCTGAAACACTCATCCACATTGAAAAATCTCCTGATAAAAGAAAAATCACGCCAACGGGACTTGAACCTGTGTCCTTTTGATTTCCGGTCGACAGCTCTGACCACTGAGCTATTGCTATGTCAAGTCCCGTTGGCGTCATGTATCTTTTATCAGGAGATTTTTCAATGTGGATGAGTGTTTCAGGCTAATAATTATTGCTTATAAAAATAATTTTTACCCTTTGTGCTATGCATAAAAAATCTTGTCTTAAACATTAGTTTACCAAAAAAATAATAATATTGATATTTAGTTTATGTAGTGTTAAGATATTTCCGTAAATCACATGACAAAGACAACATGTTGGCCATACCCAAATTACGGGTACAGCCGATGCTTGCCGATATCCAGGTCAACAGCTCAACATTATAACTCAGAGTCTCCTATAGAACGGACGTAAGTCCTGCTAAATATTCATTTTAAATATCTCAAAATGATAAACCGTAGTAATTATTCCGAAAAACCTTAGTAATCATTCCGATCTACAAGTATATACCAAATTATGAAGAGAATAAACAGAATACTACAAAACCAAAGAAGCTTGCCCATTTTTTACAAGTGCGTTTTGGTCTAGTTCCTTTGTAACAAATTACTTAAGTGGCAGTATCATTTGTTGATACTTCTCCACTTTCTGAGCATTCACACCGCTTGAAGGTTTTTTCCTAACAACCATTACCGATGTTTTCTTTTTGATGATAGCAATACCCATCATTCATTTAATCTATTGGACAGTTAGTTCCGCTAGTGCGTGTAATCAATCGTATTCAACAATTTAAATTAAAAGATATTACATATTAGTAAAGAGCAACCACAATGCGGATTGTCATCATTAGATCAACCACTCAATTTGGTGGTCAAAATGAACCATTTAGGCCCATCGCATACAGATATATTTACAAGCTATGCGACTGCGATGCAACTATAAGGAGCCTACTGATATAATATGCTACTCTTTAGTGTGTCAGGAAATCCACCGGAGATTTCCTGGAAGCTTACCGCACTTACCTCGATTTTATGGTATTTTGAACCTTAAAAAATGCTCCTAGCATACTAATTTTTTCGCCTGGCAAGGAAACAAAGGTTCCTTATATTATTCTAGCTTGTCGTTGCGTCACTTGCAAATGCGCTGATTTTATCAAAGTGTTGTTATTCTAATTTTCAAAAGTCTAGTACTATATTCATGTACAGGAAAGACCGGTACGATTTTTTTTTTATTATTATGAAGTACGCTTATTTAGATATAAAGGAGTTTTTAAAATAAATAAACACATTATATATTATATTTTGTTTTCGTTCACTGTGTTATATTACAAAAATTTTTATATTTAATTTTTATATTCATTTGTATAATATGGAGCTCGTAGGATTGCACCACCCTCCCCGAGATCTGGAATAAACAAGAAAAAAAATCTGATAAGACGGTACCTACAAAAACATCGTTTAGCAAAAACAATTAATTTATCAAAACAGTAGTTCAAGCTGGCGTATGGAGGGCGATTGGCATTTTACTACTTGCAGTGCAAGGGTTCATGATGGCTTTTACATACGGCACCACCCTTATTATGCTGCACCTGAGTGATAATATATTTAAAATATTATAAACTTTTTCTTTTAAGTGTATTTATCATTATAAGCGTGAAAACGATCTTAAAGAAGATTTTGGGAGCACATATACAACGAAAGATACATTAACTGTAGGGAATTCGTCAAACGAGTGCAGAAGACGCGAACACTACTCGCATACGACCAGCATTGTGAGTAGCGTGCGACTGAAATTAAACCCCATGTCGACGCGTCGCAGTGTGTTAGAAACCTAGCAAAATAGTATTGCGGAACCATAAGCGGGCGTATGATATACGTTTAAAACTTGCGTCGCTTGTGAATATTCCCGTGTGCGATGGGCCTAGCTTAACTAACTTACAATAACGCCATTAATTTCTTGGGGTAGGCAGATTAATGGACTTATAACATAATTCTCGGCATACACTTTTTGCTTCGTCCACAGTCATGTAACATATACATACGTAATCTTCTGCTACACTGATTTTTTTAAATATTGATAACCTAACATGATTTACCGGTTTTGATTTTTTCCATTATGCATCGTGAAATTTACGTAACGTTATTTAATTAGGTTACGTGATTTATTTACTGATTTTACTAATAGGTAGGCGTGATCAGTAAAATTAAACGTTAAAACTACAGAAATATCATGAAATAACCACAAAAATAGAATATTTTTTTGAGTATTTAGTGTTATTTGAATTTCCCTTTTGTTTTCGATAATGAATGGATTCAAATCTTAGAAACGTAAATTATCCAACTACCCGACATCCGATCCAACTGAAACTAGATAGACAGACCTGTAGACACACGCTTAGACATACATATTTAACTGAAATCGGACGACATTACAGCAATTAATATACGAAATCGATGTTGCACCTACTCGATCAGCGGTTGATTGACGAGGTTGTTCGCGTGGTTGACTCCAGTCCTTGGGAAAGAAATGACGATCCTCAGCCATATATATATATTTTTGAAGCCTTTAAATACATTTTAAAATAGATGTGTTATGGGTTATGGTAATAAAACCTTGATTTTTACGAGTTGATTTTTAAAACTCCTCAGGCTAATTTGCTCGGTTTTAGGAATAAACAGCTATTACCCGTCAATTTTTTCGCTGTTCGGAACAACTCATATGTTTTCATTCAAATCATTGTGTCTCCCTTATCATCATAGTTAGAATATAATTGTGTTATAAAGAAAAAAACATCAAGGTTCCGACAGCAATTTGAGAAAAAAATATGATTTTTTTTACTAATTATTTTATATGAAACGACAAAAAATAGGTGCTGGTATTTTTTATAAATTAAATAAATTTGATTAAAATTGAAGTTCGGTGTTTAGACGAAAAAACTTAAGATGAGCAATTCTTGATACCCTTATGTTTGTTTAAATTTTTTTATATTTAAATTATTATATTTTTTTTCTAATAATAATATTAGAAAGCTTTCAAAAATAGTTTTTAATTTTCGAATACGTTTCGTAATAAACCAATTGTTTGGATTTTATTGAGAAGCTGACAAAAAAATTCTCCGACTTCCTGATAATATCTTTAAGAAATGAAACGGAAAGGTTAAATAATCAAAAGATTACACGAAATTATTGTTTTGAATAAATCACAGGCAATTAACCCAGTGTGGTTTTTACGTGTATTTAATGATGCTCGCGTGGCTGCAGTGTTAATTTATACCAATCATTATTTAATCTTCGGTGTAACGTGTAGTGCAACTACCTGTTGTCCGTTGAGGTATACCGCCGATGCCTCCGTCGTTGCTCTCCCTCTTTCTCGCAAATAATGCATGTATCAGAAGAGATGTTACATCGGATAATAAACGTTAAAACAAATACAAGCTAAACTGAATGAAAGTAAAGGTTTGATTTGTGGCATTAGGCATATTTTGCGTTGAAAGATTGGCAGTTAATTTAACTGCACACTAATCACACGATAGTGCGATGGGAAGTTGTTGGGTGTATTGTACTGGTCTATTGTTAATTGTCTTCTTAGTATGGAATACGAGAAAGATTACGAGATTCTTTATTATCGTAATCTAAATGCAATAAATATCTAGCAGGGCATACATCCGTTCTACAGGGGACTCCGAGTTATTCTAATTTGATCGGCTAGCATCGGCTTTAATTATTCAGGTACAGCCGACATGCTGTCTCTGTCATGTGGCGTAACTACTGCCACCTATTGAAATATCTTAAAACTTTATAAGGCAAGCATACTACATAAAAAAATATTAACCCTGATATAGGGATGTTGTAGATTTATTTACGCTATAGATGCGTTTAACATTTGCTGCTCCCGATTGACGGAAGAGTGATGCGTATTTTGATTGAAGGCGTATACAAGCACCATTGACGGAATGCAATGATCGTTTGACGACATAATGGATTGACAATCGTTCGTTCGATTATCTGTCTAGTCCTTTCGAATAATTTTTTATCGCGGAACGCGATTTTGTTTTATTTTAGGGGCATATATTTTGAAGCTAGCGGTATTGGGGACAGGAAAGTGGGAAATACCTGGCTATTTAGATCTGGTCACCAAATAATCTAAAGACATTTCATGAAACGTTTCAATTCTGAATGCCGGTCTTTCACCAGGCAGACACTGAGAGTTTCTACTATTCTGGAAAGAGCCGTAAATATATTAAATATCATTTTATATTGATTAATTGTGAAACAACACAAATTAATTCAATAAAATTAACTTGCGCACGCTGGGATTTGAACCTTAAAGAAGCGTTTGAAGCATGAAATGTACGACATCTTCCATTCACACAAACTTTTAAATATGCAGTTTACAGAATTCTCTCAAATGTTTTCTATATACAGTTTAAATGTAGTATCTACGTAAATGTGAAAAAACGCCTTAATAAAATAAAGAATTCACCCTTGAATGTCTTGTAACACTTCTCCTTACCAAGCTGCTTTCCGTGTCGAAAATCTTTCGCCACCTACGTATGACAAGATGTGAAATCAAATCATATTAAAAACAATACTAATAATAAAAAATTGTAACTCAGGTGCAATTATTTGTTGGTAATTTGTCTTTCATGTCACGCACATTTTTTATTACATTAACCACACATTATTATAGCTCGTTTATTTACAGTGTGATTTATCATTATATTTAGTCATTAACTCAACGTGCTTAGTAGCATTGCTTTGTTCGCCAAATCAATTATTGGAACCAGCTTTCTGTATGTTACCTTGACGTATTGTTTTTTTCACTCAACTTCACACATAAACAATTTTTCTTTGGGCTCATACACTGTGAACAGAAATATTAGAACTATTTTTAATGCGTTTAATCTGTCAATTAAGTGATATTAATACTTGTGGTATAATTAAAGAACTTTACCAACTACTGTACTGTGACATTGAGAGTCGTGCGGAAATGTTGTAGACAAGATTATAATCTTTAACGTACACACACGTATCTTTCCTAACAAAGTTCATTATTCCAATTAGGATAGAAATTTTTTTAGAAAGTTTTTTTAATGAGGAATTTGCGGCCTTTTTTAATACAGAATGAAGGTAGTAAATTGCGGCCTCCATGGCGAAGAGTAAGGCTCTTGGCTGGAAATCTAAAAGTCGCGGGTTCTAATCCCTGCGTGCGCGTGTAAATTTTTGTTATTTAACGATTTATTTATTAAAAAAAATATGTACTGAATACTTGCGGCACATTCCAGAGTGGTAGATACTATCAGTACCGCAAAACTAAATTAGCTAATTGGAGAAGTCATAGTCTCACCGGTTCCAGTCAATTAGGATACTCTAGTGGTGTACTCATATTTAAAAAAATTAAATACAAAAAAAAATATTAGTCAAAATACAGTCACTACAGTAAATTAATCTTATTGTCGTGATCAAGTCATGGTATCCAACTTTTAATTTATGGGTTAACCCAAATTCACGTAATGCAAGAGGCAAGTAGGAAGTATTTAATAATATCCAAATAAATCCACAAAAGGAGCTAATACTGATCGATAGCTAATTCTTGAAGAACAGACCATATTGGTTTTCAACTCTAAGCTTTATTAAATCATATCGAAAACTTAAATTTATTCTGATTTATTATTACCGTTAACCATTAGCCAAGTATTTTAACTAATTGATCATTTGTGAATTGTTTAACATTGCAGATTGATTTCAGATGCACTATCTTAGATTGTGGGCGAATGAATGAAAAAAATGTGATCCCAATCAAACGTTTGACCAGAAACAAACCAAGCAAAATAGAGCTTGAAATAATGACTTTAAAAGTTCGAATCTAAGTATTGCAATAATGCCCGAAAGAATAATGATTTTTCCAGAAATGCAACATTAGGCAGATATTGTTACTGATTTTGCTTTATACCATAATTCTTATCATAGGTGCATTGCAGACCGTTTGGCATCATAGAGCCTAAAAAATGGCATTTAAAGAACGAACCCAAGTCTTGCAATAGTACTCGTAAGACTGATGATTTTTTCACAAATGCAACTTTATACAAATATTGTGTCCGATTTCACTTAAAATCGTGATTCTTATGACGATTCTAAAATTTCAGCCCATTTTGCAGCATAGAGCCGGAAAAATGGCTTTTAAATATGGAACCCAAGTCTTAAAATTAGTGCCCGTAAAAATGATAATTTTTCCAGAAATGCAACATTATGCAAGTATCGTTAGTGATTTCACTTTGGACCATCATTCTTATCACGATTCTTAAATTTCATCCCGTTTTGCACCATAGAGCCGGAAAAAATGGCTTTTAAAGATCGAATCCAAGTCTTGCGCTAGTGCCCGTGATGATGAAGATTTTTCCCCAAATACAACTTTTTTAATGATTTCTCTACAGATAGTGATTAATAATACGATTCTTAAATTTCAGCCCGTTTTGCACCATAGAGCCTGAAAAAATGGCATTAAAACATCGAACCCAAGTCTTGAATTAGTGCCCGTCAAAAATATAATTTTTCCAGAAATGCAACTTTTTGCAGGTATCGTTAGTTATTTCGCTTTGGACAATGATTGTTATCACCCTTATAAAATTTCAGGTCGTTTTGCGCCATAGAGCCTGAAAATATGGCATTGAGCATGATCTAATGACTTAGCAACATTCATCACTGGTGCAGCGGTGAAACTCGACGTATACGAGCGGATTTTCTTCATATAATCCGGGACTCTTCATAAATCAGGTGACAGAGCTCAATAGATAAGGGCGTTCTTATGAGGTGTCACATAAAAACATATAAGGCCATGTATAATGACTAGATCTGCATAATCTAACATTGTCTTCTTCATATATTTCCCTCCCACACTCCTTTCAGCCCAACAACGTGCCCAAATTGTGCAGATCATAGTCCCACTGGTTCCGGGCTGTTGGTACTCTTGTGCGGTGTTTATGCAGAAAAAGGTCACATTGGTTCCCTTTCGCTAAGAGTACAGGTTTTTCTGAATGGTTCACTTAATTAGTCTTAAAACTCTTTTAGATGTGACGATTGTATTGGACAGCCAGGAGACTAGTCTCCGTTCTGTTACACGGGGGGCAAACCTATACACTAATGACATCTGTTGGAGAATTCTATGAACTGTATAAACTATTAACACTAGGGCCATCTGTGCTTCGTAGCTCAAATTATTTACACAGACTGACGAAATTATATTTGCAGTTTGGAACGTTGCAGTTGTCCGTTGGGTTCTCTTTTGACCGCCTTCCAAGTTATACGATTTATTCATAAGATCTTCACTCCTACCTTTTTGAAGTGTCTGTAGACGTAGTCGAGTGTAGTTTTCTTTCATGGTAAATGATTGGTCAAATCAGAAGCAAGGTAGGAGCAGGTGTACTTAAATTAAGCATGGACGGATAATAAGGAAATCTGAATTTGTTAGTACATCAATATAATTGTACAATAACCAATCAAAAAGTAACTACATCATGATATATATTTGTATTGATTATAAATTTTCTCAACAAGTGTAGATTTAAGTTAGGATATTTAGTTTATGTAGTAACATAATAACTTAGATCTAAGTCCTGCTTGATATTCATTGCAAATACCTCATGATAATAAATATACTCGTAATCTCAGAAGAATCGAAGTTATTATTAAAATCTTTCAATGATGAAGTATATTGCAAATCATGAATAGAATTGACAGTTCACTTTAATAGTATATCACTTTAAAAATAACCACCGATTAAGTTTTCATCGTATGAGTTTTCTTAAATAGGTATCGTAAAGATATACCATGTCTCACAATAATACGTGCATGAAAAATTCACCTGCTGTCATTGCTTCAATAACATCAAAACTTATAATCGTATCTTCTCAAATGATAAGAATGTTAAATTAAGAAATCTTGTACAATAAAATCAAAAATTAATTACGATTCAAATTTATTTTATGCTACCCGCTTAGTTTCTGATTCAGTCACTTGACTTATGAAAATAAATCACCTTCGAATGCTCGTAAAGCGATATATTAAATAAGCCCACTCACTAATGTTCTTACAAGAATAGTTATTAAAGTTAAATTATGAATATTATAATTGGTATCGGAATGTAGAAACACTTGCAGTACACACAATTATATTAACTTTAAACTCGGTCTACCAATAGAAACTACATAACACTTGATGGAAGAATTAAAATTATTAAAACTCTCACCAAGAAGACTGGTTTCTGACTTGGCTTTTAGTTTAAAAATTGTTAATGGAATTAAAGACAGCCCTGATGTATTTAGCATAATCACCTATATCAACTAGAACTGCTCGATCGAAAATTATTATTAATTCCAACAACAGTATCGGGACTGAGTCATGTATATACTAACTTTTTTGATATTTCACCCTCCATGCTAGGGATGACCCTGTGTTATGGCGGGTGAATTTTACAGTTTCCGGACATAGAATCTGTACATTACTATAATATAAAAAAGAAAAATGATGTAAAGCTAGTTTGGGTTGCAAGAAGAGGACGGAGAAGTTAGAGAATTATAAGAAGATGAAAAATTATTAGTAAATAGATCACACTAATTAATTATGTACATACTGTACCGCTAAGTTAGGCAATAAGGATTTATTATGTTTTGTCTGAAAGGTGATTAAATTTATAGAGTGTAGAATGAATGGGTACTGTAGTTGTAATGTATTTCGTGTGTAAGGATCCATTTCGTAATTTGTTTTTTAAAGGAATGGGGTTGACTCACGGTTTTTAGGTTTTCAGGAATAAGGTTAAAGATTTTAGGAGCTAGGAAGAAAAATTGTCTTTGAGCTGACGTGTATGTATTGAAGGTACTTTGTAGTGACCGTTGGTTATTGTTCTGGTGGTTTAGTTGTGTTGTAAGAGAGTTTTGTTTTTATATTTGAACAGGAAATGTATAAGCGAAAATTTTAGGTGGAGTTGTCGTATGTTTAAGACCTAATACTCTATGAGGAGTCGAATGGAGAGGTATCTTGTCGTTCTCTTGTTAACATTCCACAATAATATTAATAACTACGCTAAGCTGAAACTGTAAATTTGTTCAACTGCAAGGAATATAGTTACAAGAAGGATGTAGTAACATACGTCAATAATATTAATAACTAAACAAAGCATAATACTATTCTTCTGCGTTCAATTTCTATATAACTATGGCACACGTTTATTTCTTGATTACTGTTGCACTAAACTATTATGGGTATAAAATGTTTATAAAGGTCCTTATGGGCGTAGAATATATAAATAAATACCAAACATCTTTGTTATTTGTTTTTGGGGTGTTATGCCGTGTTGCGCTAACTCCTTCTTTAGCCAACGTTTAGCGCAACACGGCATAACACCCCAAAAACAAATAACAAAAATACTTTTGGCCGTGAAAATCTTAAATCATATTTGACCAAACATCCTGATTTTCTAAATGCTTTTACAATATTTCATGTCGGAAAAATGTTTGAAATTATCTAACGAAATTTGATATCGGATAAAAAAATATGTTTTTTTAATACATGTATTTTATCATATGAGTGGAACCTGAATTTGTTACAATGAATCATTGAAAACAATATTAGCGACTCTCAAACGAAATTTTGAAACAGAAAAAGCAGAAAAAGTTACACTTGCTTGTAAGAATTAAACCAAGGACCTAAGCCTGCCGGGGCGCTGCTCTACACGGAGATCAATGAGTATTTCTGATTTATTAAAATCCTGTTAAAAACGGGATGTCATACTGTTACCTAATAAACTTTTTTTTCATTCATAATATATCAGAACACGTGTTCATACACCTGAGTTTTTCCTGATAATACACATTGAAGAGATGCGAGACTATAAGAATTGTTATGAACACATTTTCCGACATCGCCATAACACATTCGTGTTTTACTGAAAGTTTCTTAGGAAACCTGTCAATTCATTCGATGACTATAGTCTTGTTTGTGACCGGAATTCTAACTAACCATAACGCCGTTTCCACACAGGGGTAGGCAGAGAGGACGGACCGTCAAACAACTTGGTCTTGGCACACATTCCTTGCCTCATTCACATTCATACATCGTCTCATTTTTTTATTTTTTTTTGAATAACCCAACAATGTTTGAAAATCTCCTACTACCACCACAGAAAGCCGAAAATGTTGCTTGTGTTGTGATGGAGGACTTAGCCAGCCGAGGAATCGAACACGCGACGCTCGGGTGAGACCCAAGCGCTATGCCCACTCAACCACTGACCGGTCAAATACATACATACACTTATATTATTCTGACTCTTAACATGGCTCGACTCGAGTATTTGATTCACTTGATCGTGCCATGTCTTCCTGGTGCGTCCCTATAATAATTTAATAAAAAATAATAATTATTTATTTATTTCAAGAGATTATTAAAAAATAACAAATTCGGTAAATTTTCTTCGTATACCACTTAGCTAACCCTATTTCCTTCGGTCATGTTTAACTGTATCATACTTTGATTAAGAACTACCTCCAGTATTTTCATTTTCTCAACGCATATTTTTATTGGCTGCCACCTTTATGTATGGTTGCAAAATTCTTCCAGAACTAAATGCAATCTAGATAGTGTCTTATTAAGCTTTCGATTAGCTTTGTGGTAGAGCAGCTCCCGGCAAGGCTAAGGTCTTGGGTTCAATTCCTAGATGCGATCGTATCTTTTTCTCATTTTTCTATTGCAATTTTTTTTGAAAATCGATTATATTGTCTTCAATGATTAAATGTTACAATTTAAAATAATATCATCGCATTAATTTTTGGGTTACCATGCCGTCGTTAATCTTAATTTACAGATACATTCAGATGTGTAGATTGTGATGAAGTGTGTATGTATGTATGAAAAAGTGATACTGTGCTGTGCCTGTCACTCCTCTTAGGACTCGTAGTTTCAGTATAATAATAATAATTTAAATTATTGTGCTTTTCGACGTTTAGTTTGGGTGCAGTCATTAAGTACCGGATACTGAAATACTTCCCAGGACTTCAAGAACAATTTCAAAGTAATGGCTGGTTTCGATTTAGTGCTCGATATTTGCGGATTTTTTCAGATGGCCGAGTTTGCACGCTGTATTCTGAGATTCATTTGGAGATGGTCCGTCATGTCTGGCCCATAAAAACCTTGTTATGTCACATCCCGAGAAGTTGAGCTTGTAAACTCCACCAGTCTTAAGAAGGAAACATGGTTTTTGCAGGACTCAGAAGATCTTGGATTTTAGTCGTCGTTCCGAAGACAGTCTTAATGCTTTCTTTCCTCTGTGCACTAGCCATTCTCTCATTAACATTCTGAATATAGGGAGAGAAATCAAGAAATGTATACATATTCTGTTTCTCGTTTATGAAACTCTGAAATAAAATTGAGACACATAATTTTTTAAACAAAGATCTTCAAAATAAATAATACTCGGTGTTTTACACCACCACGTACGACAAGACGGCCTCTGCGGTTGAGGGTTAAAGCTCTCGACGAGCAAGCCAAATTATTTCATAATTTAATGATTAAAAATAATATAAATAACTTATACTTAGTGGAAAATTTCCAAACACATGGAAAACATCTATTGTGATCCCGATTCCGAAAGTTGTTAATACCAGAAAATGTGAAGAATTTAGACCTATAAATATGTTACCAAAATACGAACAGGTACTAGAAATTGTAATAAAGAAACAACTCGTTGAGTATTTGAAAAAACATCATATATTATGTGACGAACAATCAGGATTCCGTAATAATAACTCTTGTGAAGCTGCAATAAACATTGTGATTGATACATGGAAGAAAGGAACAGATAATAAAAAAATCACCATTGCAACATTTTTAGATTTTAAAAGAGCATTTGAAACGATAGAAAGGAAAAAACTTTTGGAAAAATTAGAAGATATAGGTCTTTCTGAAGTAGCTCTAAATCTTTTCAAAGAATATCTCCATGAAAGAAAACAGGTAACAAAAGTGGAAAGCTCAGAATCAGAACCGATAGAAAACAACCTCGGTGTTCCACAAGGGTCGGTATTAGGTCCAATTCTATTCATTATTTACATTAATGATATAATTAAAACCATAAAACATTGCAAAATTAGATTATTTGCAGACGATACATTAATCTATATTTCATGTGAAGAGTACATAGATGCAATCAATAAATTAAATGAAGACCTACAAAATATAGCGAAATGGCTGAAATTAAACAAATTAAAACTGAATATCAACAAAACAAAATATATGGAAATAGGCAACAAAACGCATAACACAGAGTTAAAATTGACAATTAATGGCGAAAAAATTGAAAAAGTAAATGAAATTAAGTACCTGGGTGTGATACTAGATTCAAAACTAACTTTCGCAGCAAATTTTGAATATGTGCTAAAGAAGGTATCTAAAAAAGTCAATTTTCTTAGAAGATTAAGAAATAAACTAAATGGAAACACTACAGAGCTGATTTATAAAACTATAGTTGCTCCACATTTAGATTATTGCTCTACTATGTTGTATTTGGCCAATGAAGGAAACTTGAACAAGCTAGATGTTATACAGAATAGAACTATGAGATGTATACTAGGAAAAGGAAAATACGCAAGCATAGATCAAATGAGAGAACAGCTAAATTGGATTTCTATAAAAAAGAGACTATTATTTAATGTGTTAATTTTTGTACATAAAATCATGAACAACCAAATGCCAAAATATTTTAAGGATGAAATTGTTTTTAAAAGAGATGTTCATAATTACGAAACCAGAAATATAAATAGGATTAGATTGCCACATATGAAAAAAACAAAATCACAGAACTGCCTAATGTACAAAGGACTAAAAATGTATGATGAAATGCCTGAAAGTCTGAAGAATGAAGGAAGAATGAATGTATGATTTAAGATTTTCACGGCCAAAAGTATTTTTGTTATTTGTTTTTGGGGTATTATGCCGTGTTGCGCTAACTCCTTCTTTAGCCAACGTTTCGGACAGCATTGCAGTGTCCATCATCAGGGCAGATGTCTTATTGACATCTGCCATCAAGACATCTGCCCTGATGATGGACACTGCAATGCTGTCCGAAACGTTGGCTAAAGAAGGAGTTAGCGCAACACGGCATAATACCCCAAAAACAAATAACAAAAAAAAGAAGAATGAATGTATTTAAAAAGAAATGTTATATTTATTGTAAAAATATGTAAAATTACAAAATGAAATATGATCTTGTTTATATTAGTTTATATTCAAATGTATAAACTAACTCAATAAATAATAAAAAAAAATAATAAAAAAAATACTTGCGGCACGTTCCAAAGTGGGAAATACTCTCAAGTGTGTAAGACCCTCGTTGAGAATTGAACCGTTGCTTGAAAACGGCTTTAGCCGTGTTTGGTGACCAGATCTGAATATCCAGGATATTATAATGTTATTAATATTATAAAAACCTCCAGACTTCCCCACTGAACGCGTATTCGAAGAATGAAGTTCCTACATTTGAACACTTATTTATGAAAAATTCAATTATTTCAAATTATAAAAGAAAAAGATAAATACTTATTCATAGCTGAAAATAAATATATATTTTATATTTGCATGATCTAAACTACACACTTTTTTGCCCAGCACCATTATACCAAACAAAGAAAACATTTCTTTAATAAATTACCAGAAGAAATTAGAAGCATTAATGATAAAAAACAAATATTGAACCATATAAAAAATACAAATTATCCTACTATACTATATTTATCCTCCATAATATATATTTTTTCTTCCTTCCAAATACAATAATTTGTATGGATTTTAACTTTCTAATTTTTTACTTTGAAACCTAGTTATATTATTTTTTTCGCAAATGTGCACTCCTATTCCATCCACAAGCAAATGCTTAATGGAAGTGTAGTATAAATAAATGTAGTATAAAACAATATGACTTGAAAACATTGTATATTTATTGCAAAAAACACAAATAATAAACAATACTAATAAACATAATGATCCCCCACCTTCCTCTTTCCCGTCTCTTTACCCCACCCCCCCAAAAGCCTTCAGTCTCACAACATACCCCAAATTAGGGGGCATATTCTCACTGACTCCAGACGGTTGGGAGCAGTTAGGACAGTGCGGTATTGGTATTTCAAAAATAAAAACTTAACAACTACTCTACATTAGTTTATAACACTATATAATTGGCTTATTACTATAACCGGCATTGAATTATTGCAGGCGGCACTTTAACTATTAAGTATACAACTAGGTGTTTTATATCAAGAAATTGCACTAATCAGTAGAATTTTTTTTCAATAATTTAGTCTAGTAAGCCACATTGGCTTCAGGCAAATTCACAGATACAACATTGAACCATTCGCATATAGATTCTGCAATGTCGATAACTTTCGCAAATATAAATAAAACAAGAACTTAATGGCACTGATATTATCTAGTTGCGAAATGTGCAAAAATATCACACATTTGGTTTGAGTAAAGATAGTTATCAGTAATCTATTTTGGTACATATAATAAATTCAACTACTAAGAATTCAAATTGAAAATAAGCGTTTGTATCTAGATCGAAAACTAAATCATTTCGTTCGGATACAACATTTTACTTTTGACATATTTAAAAAAATCAGTACTTTAATACATACTAAAAGATAAACCAGAATATAAATTCATCACAAAAGCACATTTAATTTCAATTGGAATAACGTATAATGAATACCTCATTTGCGCAACTTCATTACATAGGTACACAAATTAATACATTTTCTCAAAAACTTTAATAACAAGACATTTGAAATATTTTAGGTTATTTTAATGCATTTAAAAAAATGTATTTTGCTGGAATAATGACCTATTTCAAAATGATTTGCTGTAATAATGGCACAATTGAAAATAATTTGCTGCAATAATGGCACAATTAAAAATAATTTGCTGCAATAGTGGCACAATTCAAAATCATTTGATGCAATGATGACACAATTCAAAATGATTTGCTGAAATAATGGCACAATTTAAAATGATTTACTGCAATAGTGGCACAATTCAAAATGATTTGCTGCAATAATGGCACAGTTCAAAATGATTTGCTGTAATAGTGGCACAATTCAAAATCATTTTCTGTAATAGTGGCACAATTCAAAATCATTTGATGCAATGATGGCACAATTCAAAATGATTTGCTGCAATAATGGCACAATTTAAAATGATTTGCTGCAATAGTAGCACAATTCAAAATGGTTTGATGCAATAATGGCTAAGTTCAAAATGACTTGCTGCAATAATGACACAATTCAAAATATATAATTTTCCGGCAACGAGTTTTGAATATTTTTAGTTATTGTTAATTATATTGTGAAGCAATATCGACTCTTAACTGCTGTTTGCTTTGAAAGTGCAGGTATGACGTCTTACTAGTAAAAATAAAAGTTGAAATGGTGATAATTTACCAAATAAGTCATTAATATATTTTATGTTTGATAAATCAATCTAATTCACCTAAAGGGCGTTATTGAAGAAACTGAGCGATATATTATTTTACCCCCATAATATTGTACCAGCTCGATATATTTCCAGCGCCACGATGTAATTACGTATACTATATTACAACATCTCAATTTAAAAAAAAAACTTTATACCTACTCTTTTTTTCATTATGTAACATTATCATGTATATGTGATATTTGCAAAACTATTTAATATGACGTATCTGTAAAAATCACAATGCCTTCCGAGATTTAAAAAAAATATATATTTTTGTTTGGGGGAAACAAACAATTATAAGTATTTTATATAAATAATTAAATTTTACATGCATTATTAACCAGTAAAATTATTCACATTAAATTCATGGTACCTAAAAAAAGAATAAAAATCAATCAATTAATTTAACTAAGAAATCTTATACACACTGTAGACATTTTCAACTGTAACTATCAAATCATATAAAATACAACTGACTAAGCAGATAGCTATCGTAATAGTTTATTTTATTGTTTTGAATAGTATAATCACGCGATAACTGTTTTTCTTTACTTATTTATAATATATATTCTTTTTAATTTCTTATTTTTTATGTCATATATATATATATATTGTTTAGATACAAATACTAAATGAATAATTTAATTTAATGGGACTTTATTGGTGTAGAACATATGAATAGTTATTGTTTATCCTTTAATAAATGAAGTAAACATTACCAATTATTCCAAGTGTCTGGTAACTCGCAGTGTAAGCGATAAACTGAGAAAAGTTTTTTAAAGATCTCAACATTTCGATATTTTTTATTTTAAAATATCGTTTTCCGTAGATAAAAGGCTAAAGAAAACTTTTGTAGCCGAGTCTACACTTATAAGCTAAACAGCTGATATTAACCCCTAGCGACCAGTTTTAACAAGAAAATTCTAACTCCGACCCGATTTATACAAAAACCAAATCGTAAAAAAAAGGTTATACCACAAAATCGACTTCAAAAGTCGTGTAGTTTCTCCAGTTTACAGCTTGAACCGTGAGTTTCAGGACACCATTATAGTCAAAAAGTACTAAGTATCACCTGTTATTGGAGGTAATGCCGCATTCCAGGTGATTCCAGATTTTTTTTACAACAATGCGTAATCGAATATTGCCTACGAGGGTAGTTTTCCTGTTCCATTTATCCTATTCGTGAAGTCTTATCTTCGTGTAAAAAATTTAATAGTAACAAATATTTATTTTTTTAATCTTCCACAAATTGTGAGTACCTGCCAATACTAAGTTCAGAGACATCCAGGAAATGAGATTGTGATATTATATTAAAATTAAAAATAATCTGGAATATTTAAAGTAATTTAAAACGTACAAGCTTCCATTTGAAAATCCTATCCTTCCAATTAGTACGTGATCCGATACTTTTATCGTAAATAGGTCCGGGTCTCAACTGGATTTGTAGCAATGATCACACCTTTGGAAAATTATTTCTTCCAGTCGTGAGATCTTGGGCGATATGAAATGGCTCATTCTTTAGCTATAACATATCTTCTATCTTGCTAAAAAACGTGGTGAAAAAATTTAAACGACCGTGTATATAAAAACTTTACTAATTGAAAAGTAAAATAGAAACTGACGTATGGAAAGACACATAAGGTATTGCAAAAAGGGTTGTTGTATAAACTTCAAAAAGTAATAATTTCTCATCGAATTCTTAAATTTTTCCAGTGTAATTGAAATGTTCCATATTTTTTTTAACTTGTGAAGATGTCGAACACCATTAACGAAAACGAATATCATTTTAGAATCTCGATAAAATTATCTACTTAATTACTATTGTAAATTGTGAATACTACTATATTTTATATTAAGTATAGTTACTATAATTTAATTATGATAAATTATTGTCTCTTTTAAAATGCATCGAAGTTTTTTTAACCCTTTAGTTTCCGAAAAACGTTTTTTTGTGTTGTAGATTCACAAGTATCCCGCTTTTGCCACTAATTTCCCAACACCGTGTATAAATTAATGAGGTGAGTGTTACGATCTCCTTGCCAGAGCCGTAAACTTTTTGCGTTTATATCCTGAGTTTGCAAGTTCTAATCCCGGCCTGGCTTAATTGTTATTTTATAATTGCATTGATATGGGCCATTTCCCGTACAGAATATATATTAAATAATTAGTTAGTTGAAATCGAATGCCACTCTATTCATCCCCACAACGATTGAAAAGGTTCCCCCTGAGAATAGTAATCAATAACAAATTTACTACTTGCCTTGATTTAACTATTTAAATGAAGTATCGATTAATTTTTATACATAAATATAAAATACATATTTTTATGTGAATATCGCACAAGAGTCCCAACTGTCACCAATCTAGGTATCCCTTTTTAAGTTGAGGCAGAAAGTGGTGGGGAGGGGAACGATATGGGAAGAAGAAGGTGACCAAATATGATTAAAGCCATTTCAAGCAAAGTTTCATTTCTGAATGGTGCTCTTACACCAGGGCGATACTGAGAGTATCTTCCACTCTGCAATGTGCCTCCAGTATACTATATAATTTTTGATGAAAAATTTGGGAAATAACACAAATTCCTCAAATAAAATTTACTTGCGCACGCCGGGATTTAAGCCCGCGACCTTCGAATTACTAGTCGAGAACCTTAACCAACTTAACACTTATCTTTCGTTAGTTGAAATTTATTATTTTTCCCTCTTTATATTTGTTTTTAATGTACATTTTTTTTTTAAAATATTTTAATAAGCACCCCTGGCTTGAATACAAGCACAAGCTTACACAAGGAAAGAATATAATATTGCACCAAATTAAACTGTATTGCTAAAACGGCTGTTCATGTGAAATAACACAAATACTAGCTAATAAAGAGAAAAAATGTGTCGTTTCTATTGTTGTCAAATTTAAAAAACAGAGTTACAGACACTTTTTATTAGTACCAACTCGAATCTAAACGTTTACAGTCTTTATACGACGTAAGAATATTTATTCGTTTGTCAAATATCTGCTTGAATAAACTAATACTAGCTAATTAAGAGAAAAAAGTGTCATTTCTGTTGTTGTATTAATAAGAATACTTATTCGTTTGTCAATTATCTATTTAAATAAACTAATAAAAATATTGTGTTTTTATTTAAATATAATTGTATAAAATTATAACATGAACTTTTTCAGAGGTTAAAGCATGTTTTTTAGATAATTTTAACTAATGTCTTACCGGTATTTAAATTTCTTAAATTATGTGCCGCCGTTATCAAAGTCATTTAGGTCAATGCATGTCTGCAAGTGCAGTGTGCTTTTTTGTGTTCTCAATAAATCACGTGCCTGAGTTTTTTGCAGTGGGTATTTCCTAACATTTATCGGAACAATATTCAGCGTAGAGTACGTTGAAGAAAGCTGGTTAGGATGAATAATGTACATAAATATAGATGAAAAAGTAAGGAAATACCAACACAAAAGCCGAAAACTGCAATGTGAACATTGTAAAGATACTTTTTAACTTCTTTTTATTGAAATAACTAAAATAGACTGTCTTTAATTAATCTCAACGTACCATCTACCTATCTGTCCGCCACAAAAAACTATTTTTTCGCAGTAAAGAACTAAAATTACGATGCAGAAAACTCGCCAATTTCCCCTGTTCTCCAAACACTCAATAATCCTTGTCCCAACAAAGAGAGTATCTTCTACTCTGGAACGTGCCGAAATATACAATTTATTATTTTTAACTACTATATTGTGCGATAACAGAAATTAATTAAACAATTCAAAGTCACCAGGGATTGACAACATTCGAATGTTTGACATTAAGAAATATATTCATATTTTAGGGCCAGTCGTAACTAATTTTATCAATATAATTTTAAAACAAGCAGTGATTCCAGATGAACTTAAAAGTAGTATCATCAGACCGATTTACAAAGGCGGCAAACATACAGATGTACAAAATTATAGGCCAATTAGCATTTTGCCAGCCATAGAAAAAATACTTGAAAAATACATTTCTACAAAACTTAACAAATATTTAGAATCCTTCTCCTTGCTAGATCCCAACCAGTATGGTTTTCAAAAGAAAAAAATTACGGAAATGTTGCTTCAGGAATTTTCAAATCACGTAAATCATGAATTAAATTTTAAAAAACATGTGTTCGTTTTATTCATAGATAACTCGAAGGCGTTTGATACCATTGATAAAAATAAACTTTTTTAAACAATGGATGCAATAGGAATACGAGGAAAGCTACTAGTTTTGTTAAAAAAATTATTATCGGATCGACAAATAACAGTAAAAATTCTAAAAAAATTTAGCAAAAGAAAATATATTTCAACAGGTGTTGCACAAGGGTCAATTTTAGGACCAACCCTGTATATTATATACGTCTCAATTATGAGTAAATTGTTTTCTTTCGTTAAACATTTTGTGTACGCAGACGATACGGCACTCGTAATATCACACGATGATTTGATTACTGCAATAAACCTTATGCAGCTTGATTTTATTTCTCTCCTAAAATGGTCTCATGACGCGGGTCTCATAATAAATGCCAAAAAAACTAAAATTATGCACATAAGATCACCACACGCCAGATACAATTTAATCCGTTCGATATATACACTATACACATACTTTTGACTGCTTACACAGAAATGTTGCACAGCCCTGTTCATATGAAACCATTGATTTTGTCAAAAATTATGTATATTTGGGTGACTGCCACATGAAATGGGATGTACACATTACTAATGTTTTTAAACGTCTACGGTCTATTTTGGGTAGAATTTATAAAATAAAATATTTTGTGCCTGTAAGTACTTTAAAATTAATCTATCTATCTCTGGATGAATCCACAATCCGTTATGGAATCACTTCTTGGGGACATTCTTGTAAAACTAATATAAGTTATATCCAAACATTACAAAACTCCCTTACAAAATTGTTTATCCATAAATATACCAATGCACACAGAAACGACACTAAATTAATATACAAGTCTCTGAATGTTTTACCTGTCAGAGGATTATTGTTTTATAATATTGTAAGTCAACATCTTATATCGTCTGATTCCTTGTATAGGGAAAGAGTTTTCCATAAACATAATACAAGATTCACCCAAAATGAAGGATTGGTGGTCCCGAAATGTACCAATAAATACGGTGAAAGAACCCTAAACTTTATTGTACGCAGAATATTTAATAAACTACCAATGACAATTAAAAATATAAACGTTTTTACAACCAAAGTCAAATATAATCTAAGGAAATGGCTATTAGATACTGAGGATTTATATAGATGCACTGCTGAAGGCCTTGTTTTCCTAATTGGAATTCACATTCTAGGGAAATGGAAAATCGTTATAAATTTGTATTACCTTATGTATATTAAAACCATAGAAGTACTTGTTGATTATATTCACTTGATTATATTCATTTGTTCATATTAAATTCATTTAGCGTGTTTTTGTTATATGAGGCTTATACTGCTTCTTACATATTTATATTTATAGAATTCTCTAATTTAACCAACTTATCATTTATTGTTAATTTATCATCAACATTATACATACCTACATACTGTTTACCATTGTACCGTGTTATTGCAAAAAAGTTGTCATTATGTACCTGCTGACAAACTACATAAATAGTTTAGCAGGTTTAAATGTTAATAAAAAAAATAAAATAAAAAAATCAAATTGAATTTACTAGCGCACTCCGGGATTTTGAACCCGTGACCTCGAGCTTGCTAGTCAAGAGCCTTACCCCTCTACCATGGAGGCCGTTATCGTGTTACTGAATGTTTATAAAATAAATTAAATTAAAAATGTATTCCAATTAGAGACTTTTCGCAAATTGGGAAAGGCTACATATATTTAATAGTTTTATTTCTAGAAATCTTCTGTCTTCCTCATAATAGATAATAAAGAGCATGTGTACTGCTTATACCGGTCGTAATACCGCAGTATTAGTAGCTGACAGATTTACAACGCGACCTCCAGGATTAGTGACGTATTACTACGGTAGACGGAGATCGCGAATTTGTCAGCATTCTGGTTGATTTGACAAAAATCGATCGGTCGCGCAATGAAAATGTAAAAAAGTAGCAATACCCATTTGCAGCACTATCAGAGGAATACTTTAAATCGAAATATCGATTTACCATAAATAAAGCAAATACGGAAAGAATAATCAAATTGGCAAAATTTCAAAGCAATTCAAATCATATCGTGTCAATGACATCGCAAATAACATCTGAAAAAAACGTGAAGTTAGCAACTAAACGCCAAATGCGAAAATGACCGTGTTTTTGAGGATCGGAACAAAGTAGTGCCAGTCTAAAAATTCTTGCTATATATATAATTATGAGAATTTTTTATTTATTATTTATATACGGCCGTCCTCACCGTATAGCTATACCAGCGCTGCAGCGGGGTATTAGGGAATAATTTATAAGTAAGATAGATAATGTTTAATAGTGTAATACGGTTTTATCTTTTACGTAACCTAACCTAAAAGCATAAACCAGCAGTAATAGTAATTGGGCCATCGATCTAAAATAATAAAACATTTATTGTAGTACTACCAAGTCATTAGAAATCTTATATACATAACATAATAAAACAATATTATGCATAGTAATTATATTTTATGCATTGATCAATTAATTACCCAATATACGCAATCTAAGCAAAAATAACGTTTTACGACATCTAGTTAAATGCATTTAAAATTGAAAAATTAACAGCTGGTATGATATATACACATTCGGGTTTTTTTTGCGACGATTTTTTCAACTTCGTGTGTAATATGTCTCCATGTCTTTACCAAAAACAAGACTTTGTTTTTAGTAAATCAAATTGTAACTTATATCACGAAATAACAAATATATATTATATTCTAGTGTTAACAGAAATCTCAGTTTTCTTTTGATTTATCAATACAAGACTTGGCTTCTGACAAACCCTTTCTTGGATTATCAATACAAAACTTGACTAAACCCTTCTGGTTTATTCATACAAAACTTGACATCTGACAAAATCCTTTTTTGGTTTATTAATACAAAACTTGACTTCTGACAAAATCCTTTTTTTGTTTATTAATACAAAACTTGACTTCTGACAAAATCCTTTTTTGGTTTATTAATACAAAACTTGACTCCTGACAAAATCCTTTTTTAGTTTATTAATACAAAACTTGGTTTCTGACAAACCCTTTCTTGGATTATCAATAAAAAACTTGACTTAACCCTTCTGGTTTATTAATACAAAACTTGACTTTTACAAAATCCTTTTTTGGTTTATTAACACAAAACTTGACTTCTGACAATCCTTTTTTGGTTTATTAACACAAAACTTGACTTTTGATAAACCCTTTTATATTTATTAATATAAAACTTGACTTCTGAAAAGCCTTTCAAGCTTACAAAATGAAATTACGATGTAGCGGGTTTGTGCGCAAACGCGTCTCATTAAATTCTGATTATACCACATTAAATAAAAATATTAGTAATCCTAAAACGATCGAAAAACGGATTTTTTTCTTCACATTTTTATGTGTGACCAGTCAGTTACTGAATAGGCAATGCGTCGGGTTCCCACCCCGGCGTCGTGAGGTTAATGACTCGGCTGACTAAGTTCTCCATCACAACACAAGCAACGTTTTCACTTATTGTGATGGTGGTGAGAGATTTTATAATATTGTCAGGTTATTCGTAACTCGGGAATGTTTGTCTTTCTTTGATTTTTTTCCTTCCCAATATTTTTTTTACAAATAAGTTAAACAAACAATTTTAAAATACAACAATACAGTGCTTTTACTTTTTGCTCTATTAAAATAAGCGTAAAAATAAATTTTCATAAAATGTCCATACCTATTTTAAACCCATAGATACAAGAGATAGATTTTAACACCAAGCAAAGATGATATAATTGACGGAGCGTAGTGAATTCCTATTTTAACTCGACAGCTTCGCATTACGCTATTTTTGCAAAATAGTTTGTACGTTCTGTTTCCTGTTCAAGATGGTGGCTGTGTTAGATTTTTTTTTCATTAACATCATACAGGAAGTCCTAAGAATAAAAATCTCAAGGCCTATATCATCTTTGGGATGCTGTGTGTAGGTTATTTTTGGGAGAGGAAGTTTTGGGTAGGAAAAAGCTATGACGGGTAGGTAGGAACCTGAGAGCCGATGAATCCAGGAGTGACGGAATCTTTCCCTTCCACTGCAGTTCTAAGGCATGGGTCGAGAGAGTTCAGCTGGAGAGGTCAAAAGGACTCCCTAAACCAGTCTCTCTAATTCACTAAACCACTTGGCAAGCCACTTGGTATGACCTATGGCAGGGGTGTTGGTTATCCAATAAATGGCTCCCGGGGGGGCGGTTTCCATACCCGCCTCCCAAATTATTTTTATCGCGCCTTATCATATCATGAGCGTGGATCCTTCTACGAGCTATTGAATAGGAATAGTCAGTATTATGGTACCTGCCTGCCTGAATAAAGTTGACGAAAGAATTGTCATTGACATAGTGACCTTTCCTGGAGCAAATTATACAATTCCTAAATAAAAATGAAATAAGAAATTCCTTACAACAAAGTAGGTAAGTATTTAAATACTTATCTTCAAACTTCAGTGCAAATTTTGGCTTAAATTTATTGAATAAGCAAAAATAATTAAATAGATAAACGTACTTTTTGTACATAAGGTCTTTCTACTTTTTCGACATAAGGTCTTTCTACTTTTACGACATAAAGTCTATCTACTTTTTCGACATAAGGTCTATCTACTTTTTCGACATAAGGTCTATATACTTTTTCGACATAAGGTCTATCTATTTTTCGACATAAGGTCTTTCTACTTTTTCAACATAAGGTCTTTCTACTTTTTCGACATAAGGTCTTTCTATTTTTTCGACATAAAGTCTATCTACTTTTTCGACATAAGGTCTATCTACTTTTTCGACATAAGATCTATATACTTTTTGGACATAAGGTCTATATACTTTTTCGACATAAGGTCTATCTACTTTTTCGACATAAGGTCTTTCTACTTTTTCGACATAAGGTCTATCTACTTTTTCGACATAAGGTCTTTCTACTTTTTCGACATAAGGTCTATCTACTTTTTCGACATAAGGTCTTTCTACTTTTTCGACATAAGGTCTATCTACTTTTTCGACATAAGGTCTATCTACTTTTTCGACATAAGGTCTTTCTACTTTTTCGACATAAGGTCTTTCTACTTTTTCGACATAAGGTCTTTCTATTTTTTCGACATAAAGTCTATCTATTTTTCGACATAAGGTCTATCTACTTTTTCGACATAAGATCTATATACTTTTTGGACATAAGGTCTATCTAGTTTTTGGACATAAGGACTTTCTACTTTTTCGACAGAAGGTCTATCTACTTTTTGGACATAAAGTCTATCTACTTTTTCGACATAAGGTCTTTCTACTTTTTCGACATAAGGTCTATCTACTTTTTCGACATAAGGTCTTTCTACTTTTTCGACATAAGGTCTATCTACTTTTTCGACATATAAGGTCTATCTACTTTTTCGACATAAAGTCTATCTACTTTTTCGACATAAAGTCTATCTACTTTTTCGACATAAGGTCTTTCTACTTTTTCGACATAAGGTCTATCTACTTTTTCGACATATAAGGTCTATCTACTTTTTGGACATAAGGTCTATCTAATGTTTACCTAACTACCAGTTTTATATTAGAAAAAAATATCTAATATTAAGAGCTCATTTGCAACTGTGCCGATAAGTCGTTTTTTAGATTCATATTTCTATCGACTATACAGCCAAGCCGACAGCCATATTATATTACTGTAGTTTAATGACAATTCCTGCATAATAATAAACAATTTCTCGATTCTCGATTTCTGTACCAATATTATGCTGACATTTTGTAGGAAGAAACCCGACCCAACCGCAGTCAAAATATATATAAATGTTCCTCGGGATTTGTAATTAAATATCTTATGATTTACGATATCGATTTCTGTCTAAATATCAAAGGTATCGGATAACATTTCTTTGCATCATATTATAATATATTATGTAGTTGCTCTATACGTGCATAGTTACATACATATTATGTTTGTTTTGTGTTAGCGTTTCGAGGTGTTATCTCATTGAAATGCATTAATCTATGACCGAAAAGAATGTACACTTAGCAACTAGTTTCCGATCGAAATTTTCATATACGCATAATTATAATGTAATTATAATAACTTGTATCGAATGTCTGCCAGATTTATAGCGTGATTCTTATTGCGAATGATTATGCAAGCGTTTTTAACCTGGATTCGCCGATGCGAACCTTTAATGCTACTTATGGGAAAGAAACAAAGCAACCGCAAATAGCGCGAAACGCCGCTTGCAGTTGCTTTGTTCCCTTCCCGTAATTCGAGTCTCGGTTCGCGTTTAGGTTCGCAAATGTATACGCACCATTTTAATTCACAAATGATTTAAGTTATTTACTTACTAATGCACTTTTTACGGGATTTTACATGGGAATAGAAAAAAACTATGCATTCATTGTAGGTAGAAAATATATGATAGAAGAAGTCGGGGACGCCCGATGTAGACATGGCACGATCAACCGAACCACACACTTGAGTCGGGTCATGTCAAGAGTCATAGTGACAGAAGTGTACGTATGGGAGGACGTATCAATGTATTGACAGCCTCAGTAGTCAAGGGGTAAGGCTTTCGACTAGCAAGCCGAAGGTCGCGTGTTCAAATCCCGGTATTCGCAGTAAATTTAATTTTTATTTTTCGGAATAACTTTATTGAGTAAAACCTCAAATTGTAATATTCAATTATTGAAGACAATATTAGCGATTTCTAAACGAAAATCTGAAACAGAAAAATTAGAAAAGGTTTCATGCGTAATCCGACCAAGTCCTAGATGTGACCGTATCCTTTTCTGATTTTTCTGTTTCAGATTTTCGTTTAGAAATCGCTAATATTGTCTTCAATAATTACATTTTATTTTATTAATTTGTGTTGTTTATTCATTTAAAAATAATATATATTGTACTTGCGGCACGTTCCTGAGTGGAAGATACTCTCAGTACCGCCCTGGTGTAAGACCACCCTTCAGAATTGAAACTTGCTGAAAATGGAGTAAAGTTTTAAGTGTTTGAAGACCAGATCTGAATAGATATGTCAGATACTCCTCTTATATAATATGTAAGATGCTCCTCTTCATTCCTCTTCTCCATCTCCTTCCCCTACCACAGTTTTCAGCCTCACACCATAACCCAATTAGGGATGCAACAGTCTCACTGGCTACCGACGGTAAGTAGCAGTTGGGACTGTTTGTGCGGTATTAAAAAAAATGAGCGAATAAAGAAGTGTAAGGAGAATATATGAGCAGAAGTAGGGGAGCACTTCCAAGTGAATCAGATACTTGAGCCGGGCTATGTCAAGAGTCAAAATAATAGAAGAGTATTTATGAGACAATGTATGAACGTGAATGAGGCAAGGAATGTGTGTCAAGACCAAGTTGTTTGGCGGTCCATCCTCTCTGCCTACCCCTGCACGGAAATAGCGTGATGTTTAGAAAGTTATAAATTGTAATTATAACTAAACTGCCTTAGTAATAATATTTTGTGTTTGTTTAGTGATAAATTGAAGATGTTTACTGACTCGGCTTTATTATTTTTCTCCGTTAGTAGTCTGGCCAATGAAGAATACATGAATACGGTAGTTAGTCCCAGAGAGTCGGCAACCTTTTGAATCGGAAGAGTCCAAAATTACAATTTACAAAGTTTTTAAAGAGCCACAAAAAATTTTCTTGCCAACAATAAATAGCATTGCATAAATAAAGTTTTTTGATAAAAAAAACTAATCTATTTATTCGTAAGAAAAAATATCTCTTTTTTATATATAAGTAATGTTTTTCACAACAATTTATATAATATGTGGTATTTTTAGGTGAGTACTTATTACTCATGTGAAAAATCATGTGTTTTCGGTTTGAAAATTTGGTCGCCTATTAATGGTTTAGATGCTTTAATTAAATACTTCGAGTAGAATACATCCTCTCCTTTAAGATAGTCGAGTATTTTTAAGATAAGTCTTTTTATAAGCCCAGAAAAAAATAATGTATAAAGCCTATGAAAACTGCTTTAAAGTTCAAAATCTCCTACTTACGAACCAATTTTCGGTTATGGTTTAATATATAATGTGGCAAATTAAGTAATTTATAAAATTATCGAAAACCATTTAAATATTTGAGCCTGAACATCCACAAAATAAAATAAAAAGCACTTTTTGGACATGTTTTTTTCTTGCATAAATCAAAACAGGTGGATAGTGTTAAGCGGGAATTTAAGCCTTATCGCCATCTATGTAAGGTGTGCTATGACATGACAAAATATTACACGACGTAGTGCATCGCCTTAAACATTTACTTACAACACTAACTTGTACTTCCGTAGCAAACAAATTTAATGGGAGCGATGGCTTTACATGGTTATTCAAGTAGAAAATTTAAACTTTACTAAACAATGTAAAATGTACTTAAAAATAAAATAAAATACAATAACATACAATTGAGCAAACCAATTCAATGGGAGCGTTGGCTTTGCATGGTTTTAGACAGTTTGGATAAAATTGGCTCATAACTGGTTGTTTTAAGTTTCAAACACGACTCTAAATTTTCATTTGTTAGTTGGCTTCTCACTTTACTTTTAATTATATTCATGCAAGAGAACGCTTTCTTGCACGAATATGTCGATCCAAAGATAGTCAGCACTTCAAATGCCAACTTCTTCACCTCACTGTAGTAAGGTGTTATGTCCATCTATGCCGAAATCAATGAAATTTACCAAATATATAAACAATCTAAAACTGCAAATACCTACCTTCTTTAATCATCAGAGTTCGAAAACCTTTACTTTGGTTTTTTTATTATTATTCTATATTTACACACATACCTTAGAGAAGATAATTCGCTTCTAACTCTTCTACTTGAAACAACACACTATACGTCACAGCCAAAGACTGGTAAAGACGACAAATTGTCTTGCGTCGAAAGCGAATTAAAACCTACATGGAAACGTCGATTTTTAAATGTTTTTTTTTGATAAAATAAATAATATTTGCGTGTGGAACTAAAGAGCCGCAGCTTCACATCCAAAGAGCCGCATGTGGCTCGCGAGCCTCAGGTTGCCGACCCCTGGCCTAGTGGAATACAAAACCTTATCAATGCAATGGAATTCGATAATTGGCCGGATAACGAGCCGACAGGTGATTCAATTTTGATATTAATATTTCAATCAGCAACGGATGTGTTTAACGGAAACCTTCAAACAGTGAAAAACGTTTGAAAATGAACTTCTTAATCAAATTAGATCTAACGTTTCTCGTAAGATAGAAGGCTAAAATATTCACGATTTCCATTGGATTGTATTGAGATTCTTTAAAAGTAACCAGTTGCTGACCCTATACAAATTTCACTCAAGCAAGAACACGCTCTTTCTATAAAAATGCAATATACTAACACCAACAAACTAACACGCCTCTCAATCAACAACAACAATAAAAAATCCCCGAGCACATGCGATCTATAATACCTCCGTAAGCTTCCAGTTAACGTAATCGGGGGACAAGACATTAGCGGCATTTCGCTTTTATTTCATGCGTAATCCGACCAAGTAATCAGTACCACGCTACTCGCCGCCTTGCGAACACCGTCCGAGTGAGATATCATTATTACAGTCAGTGGTTGCATCAAGTGGGTTCCAGTTGACACGGTTCCAATATTTGTTTTGTAAGCCGCAGTTCTACCTATATTTTTAAACATTTCAGTGTCAGCGATATCGTATTATTGTTTTTGCTTTATTTTTTATGTTCACAGGAAGTTCTCTGTGAAGTTCAATTTGTTTAAGCATATATAAATAAATAGCTGTACGAACAACATAAGTAAAAATCGTAATTTTTTTTTATGAAAATGGTGGAAATTTTGATTTTTTTAAAATTTTTAAACTATTAGACTTTTTAAATTATTTCAATCAGGGAATTGTTTTGGGGATGCTGTGTGAATGGACATTTTTGTCCCATGTATTGGTAATGTAATTTATTTCATGAAACAGTTTAAAACATGTATTTAATACTGAATGGAAATTATTGTTGGGCAAATTGAGAATCTTTCTTGAAATATAAAAAAAGTGGTCCGTCGAGCCGGATACCAATATTACGACACCATAATTTTACTTAGAGAGTAATTGTTTTTATTGAAACCGATAGACAACTTTGATAAGGTTAACTTTGCATTGCCACTGCTAGTATGTTTTGTGTGCACGTATGTAAAAAAAACTATCGAAAGTGAATTGCTCGTTTATCAGCCCGCAAAATTAACAATGTCAAGCTGTATATTATCATACCTAGGAATCAAGACTAAAAAATGCCTTTTTGAATAGTGTCGGTGTTGAAAAAAAAATTATACACTTTGTAAACTATGTGTAAAATCAATTTTATTCATATGAACACGCCACCGGTTTCGACATAGGCATGCCTCCGTCTTTCATGGAATAATTTGAAAAAATAATCGCGCATCGATTAATTTCTACAAAAAGTAAAAATAATCGTTGTGTTTCCTGCAAAAGATTTTGCAATTTCACGGCCATCGTTACAAAATAAATGGAATGTTTATCGAGTTGGAATTAGCGTTAAGAATAGTCGGTTAGAATTTAATAATGGAATTTATGAACAACATGTTATGTTATAACAAAAGTGATTCCAAGTGTAAAGTACACCTTGTTCAATTAGTTTTACCATCTGTATCTAATTCACATTTTCAATAAACCGAAATTATCTCATAGTAGGTAGCTTCATTTATTTCTAGCTGAAAGTCATTGTGAAAGAATTGATACAAAGATAAAAATAATTAATTAACTTTTTTACTGTGTTGTATTACATTGGTTTACGGCAGAAAATTTGTTGGTATGCCATGCTCTGGCGTAATGAAATTTGCACATCTTTTACTGGCAGGATTTTCTAGGATAACACGGTCACCTCGCAACCTACCTACCGATGTAATTATTAGTCAATTTTAATTTCAATTACTGAGATTCTTGCAAAATCGGGTAGTAACACTACATTTACTAGCATATTTAAAACTTGAAGTTTAATTTCGTTAAACAGCGCACATTTGAATGTAGTTGTGCACACCGATAGTGGTTCAAAATTGTTCAAAATCATGTTGAACTTCCGCCGCAGTCCCCTCTTACCCCGAAATTAATCTACGTTCCAGTACACTACTACACTAGAACATTCAATAAAAAATTTCCACTGAACTTTTGTCTGAATTATTTGATTTTTTTGTAAGATTTCTTCTCAGATAACTGTGTTTTGTCTAGTTTTAAATATACTTATCTATCTATTTATATATAATAAAAAAAATCTGTAGTAGACAGCGGCGTTACGGACATCGGTATTTGTTGTTTTTTATAAAAATTTTGCATACTTGACCTACAAAGCAAGAGGATGGTCACTCACTCAAGTCATATTTCGAAAAAACATGTGTGAAGTTCGGACGGCACCGGGGACTTCAACTACTTTCATAATAAACCTACAAAAATATATATTTTCAGCTCGCTCCAGTGACATAAAAAAAATGCAGACAAATTCCTTCTTATGGCCTCAATCTAAACATTGTTTTTTCATCGCAAGTTCTTGATAAAAAAGAGGTAAAATTCCATAGCGGCATTTTAAAATATATTATAGTCACCGATGAAATATTTGTATTGTGTTCTTGACCGCTCTGTGTAGTTTTTATTGTTAATTGCACAGTGCACACTTACAGTTACACTTAAAATAGATATTATGAACTGCGTTTAGTCACTTGGTTGATCAATCGATTATCAGACGTATCAGTTTCTTGTGGTTTGAAATTAATTCTGAATTGTGATATCTGTTTAGTAAGACCACGAATGTTTTTGATTTGCTATTTGCTCAATATATGTCTTTAACCGCAATATGTTAGCTAGCCAAAGTAATAAAACAATATCGTTGTTGATTTGGACATAAAATTTATCCTAGGTACTTCGAATGATATGTGGTTCAGAATTGAATCAAATAATATACTTATCATTTTGTGGATTGTATAACGCCATAGTGTAACGATATATAAATCATTTTGTTGATTGTATAACGCCATAGAATGAAACAATATACAAAACATTATGTGTATAGTATAACGCCATAGAACGTAACGATATATAAATCATTTTGTGGATTGTATAACGCCATGGAATAAGACGATTCATAAAAATCCATGTTTATTTTTTTATTTATCCATAAGTTAATATGAAGTCATTGTAAATAGAAATATTTGAACTAAAAAATACATAATTGCTTTACGATTATTAATTTTCTTTCTCTATACGATATACTACTATATATTTACTCTGTTTAATATTTTATTTTGTTAAGGCGATGCACTACGTCGTGTAATATTTTTAATTGAGCCGCTATCAATAACACCCCTTACGTAGATGGCGAAAAGGTTTAAATTCCCGCTTAACACCATCCGCCTGTTTTGATTTATGCAAAAAAAAAAATGGCCAAAAAATACCTTTTATTTTATTTTGTGGATGTTCAGGCATAAATATTTAATTTTTTTCCGATCATTTTATAAATAACTTAATTTTCCACATTATACAATTAAATCATAACCGAAAATGAATTCGTAAGTGGGAGATTTTGAACTTTAAAGCAGTTTTCATAGGCCTATACATAATTTTTTTCTGGGCTTATAAAAAGACTTATATAAATAATAATCGATTATTTCAAAGGCCAAGATGTATTCTACTCGCAGTATTTAATTAAAGCATCTGAAACATTTCTAGGCGACCAAATTTTCAAACCAAAAACACATGATTTTGCATTACTACGTATGGCATCGCCTTAATTATTATTTTTTTTATTTCATTAGTAGCCTTTCCACCCAACTAAGCCTTGAATTTCGCTGTGAATGTTTAAAATTAAAGTGTTAATGTTTTTGCACATCCCAATGGCAATTTCATTAATGTGATAATTGTTAACACTCTTTAAATGTTCCAAACATTAAGTCAATAAATCACCGTTCTTGCACTTGAATACGATAAATATACTGGCCAAAGTAATACCAGAAATAAACAGATCCAGTAATCTCAAAATAATAAAAATTGAGAGCTTTTACCAAGATGTTTAAACACATTATGCTTAGGTTATGAAGATCGCAAACAAACATTGGTAATCATAAAAGAAACCATGCATTATTTCGGAAACAACTACTTTAGATAAGATGTACAGTTTTATGTTTTTTAACCTTTTTCACAACACAAACTGTTGGTTTGACTCTGGACAGCCCACGAAGTTGCTAATACGTGTTTTAAATGAGTTTTTAGTTACGAAACTGTAGCTGTCGGTAACTTAAGCAAACAAATTACTCATTAGTACAGAAAACAATGACTATTACTTACCATAGGTAATCTTATCCCAAGGCATACAAAAAACAGTGATAATGTAAAATAAATGTGTATTTCAAAGAAAATTGACACTTAACTTAAAAGTAATCAGTGATTTTCCTTTTAAATGTTCTAAAAAAATGCGAATAGGAAAGTCCAGAAATAAATACGACAACTATACATTTGAAAAAAACTATTTTCTGAACCATTAAAACAGCCGCAATCTTGAAATGGAACGGAACGTACAAACAAATTTACAGACAGACAAAATTCAATATGGTTGAAAATAAAATACGGTCTTACGTAAAAAAAATTCATTGCATGTAATTAATTAGGTTTCTATTAACAATTCCAAATTATTCCGGTCTCAGAAGGTCTAGACTTAGATTAACAATAGTAATAATTGTTCTTGGTGCGAATGATATCGCAATCTTACCAATTATTTATATTTTTCAAAAGATGTCGTGATAAATATTGTGCAAATAGAATAACTCTTGCTGAATGATATCTATGAGAAATTAGTGATTACAGAAATGCTTCAGCTTCAACTACTTGTTGTATTTGAAGCGAATACTTCATAAAAAACATTTATATGTAATTTCTGAAAATGCTATGGTTCAATCGCAAAGGATCTCATTACACTCGAATTCATTTACTAAACGGCCATTGTCCTTTTAAATAACTTTATTTTAAAAATGGCTATTAAAGTGATTTCTGTTAAAAATATTACATTTATTTATTTATTTAACGCCCAGAGGGCTTTTACATGGTTGGTAGTATAATTAACTTGACAAACACTTTGAAACATAAAAAATAAGAATAAAATTACATTTGATAAAAGCTATGCAACAAGTCATACAAACACAAGAAACAAAAACAGAAAATTACAGCTACTTGTTGGTTTACATGATTTGTTTAGGAGTATTGTTGAAATAAATGTTTTAAATGATCCACAAAACTTGCCAAGTTGGTATTGAATAAGTCAACATCACCCAAGTAATGATTTCCCATGGTATGAAGTCGTTGTATCGGAGAGTGGGCAATGTAGTTACGCTTATGTGTGCTGCTGTAGAATATTGTATTTTGTCGTGTTGTTACTGTGGGTGTATGAATGTTTATAAGTTGCAGGAGTTCACAACAGTCGAATTTAGAGTTAAGTATTTTGAATAAGAACGTTAAATCGTTTATTTTACGTCTATCTTCTAATGTATGTATTTTTAGAGTATTTAATAAGAAATTGTATTTTAAGTCTTCGGCAGGGATATTTAATTTAAAATTTATAAAACGTAGAAATTTTTTTTGTATTCGCTCAATGTTGTTTTATGAATTTTATAAGATGGAGTCCAAACTACTGAGTTATATTCAATTAAACTTCTTACTAGAGATACGTATAATAGTTTAATGGCTTGTAAAGAATTAAAGTTTTTAGTTGTTCATAATAGATAGGCACTTCATCGCTTGTCTAAATTCTCCAAACACTTGCAATTTTGAATACAATCACTTAAATTCAAAGCAAACGTTTTACAGTTCATTGAACGGGAGTCACAGACAGAGGCATAACCGAAATTAGTATTTTAAAGTAGGTACAAAAAAGTTTCAATACCTAAATTTATTGTTTTATTAAATAGTGATAAATTGAGAATAAAAGATAATTCATTATGTTTTTCTTAGTTCTCCTTACTAGGGGGCCTGTGTTTAGGCGCTAAGTAAATTACGCCAAAGTGCGAGTGAAATTAAAGCAAATAATAACGGACAAGATACACACTGTAAGTCAGTTTACAAAATGTCTGAGAGGAGATTTATGTCAGACCTGGCTGTACTACACAGAGTTATTAACAAATTAATTGACAACACTGCCATCGTCGCCACTATTAAATTCCTTGTATCAATAAGAAACAAAAATAAAAAAAATGTTAAATGCTTCTTCAATACATACACAAACAACTATCGACAAACTAACTAACCAATAGGATGCGTGATCTAGGCAGCATGTTTGGGGGTACTATGATATATTTACTGACAACATTTATAGAAATAAACTAAATTTATTCCAGCACTTTGTTAAATCCTACAAATTATAATAGTGATGGTAATGTAGTTTTAGTGATCATGCGTTCATAATTTAGGCAATAATTTAGAGGAGACCATTCATAGAATTAAGCGTAATCTATATCAGCACCGATATAGTGAATTCGATTATCCTAAAGGAAATGCTCCGAAAGCATGGTTATTATTATATCTCCGAAGCAATATGTTAACGAATGTCGCTTGGTCCCGTTTATTTCAATTTAATCGTGGGCTTGTTCAATTTCCAACCTTACAATCGCTCGCCCTTTTGATTTTTCATTATTGTGAAATCCCTTTCCCGTGAATTGCAAATTTCTGTAGTGTGTTTCGTTCTCGAATTCTCGGTGGAACAACTATTGCCAACTGCGGTACTCTGTGTACTCCTGCAGTGGTTGCATTTAATGCAGTTTAATGTTCACTGCGCTAGCCCGCATTTAAACGACATAATTAATACTTTTACTTCTTCGGAAGTCTGTCCTATTAACAGAGATTCGTTATACGATACCAACTGTCACTTGCGTTTTATCACGTGAAACATGTTGTGTTTTATGAATTTTATAAAAAATAGTCATTAAAAATGTTAATCTTGGGTATGACACTATCAAGTATAGAAGTGTTAGGTACAGTAGGAACAATACGAAATATGACGTAGTGTCGTATCGCGTCTATGACTAAAAGAGGTAGACGTACGTTGTGTCATTTCACATCTCCTCTATAACAACTTCAACAGATATTTTGTTGAATCACATCTTCTCTAAAACGACGTTAACAGACGTAGTGTCGCATCACATCTCCTCTTAAACGACGTCAATAGACGTTGTGTTGTATCACATCTCCCCTTAAGCGACGTCAACAGACGTAGTGTCGTATCACATCTCCTCTTAAAAAACGTCAATAGACATTGTGTCATATCACATCTCTCCTTAAGCGACGTCAATAGACGTAGTGTCGTATCACATCTCTCCTTAAGCGACGTCAACAGACGTAGTGTCGTATCACATCTCCTCTTAAACGACGTCAATAGACGTTGTGTTGTATCACAACTCCCCTTAAGCGACGTCAATTTCTTAGATCCAGAGTGTTTTATTTCATGATGGAATATTTGTATTGCATTAGAACTTATCATCCATAGCCTCTAGACTTAGTAATATAGGCTTTTGACTTAAGTCTAGACGTATCGGGTTTAATTCCTGTCATAAACATATAATACAACATAATTAATATGGTCAACAGGTTTTTCCTGTCACGTCTCGGTCGGTGTCTGCCAAATGTAATTTAGTTTGATTTTCATTACGAAAATGGCAGTTAAGCTGTCGAAAGAAAATCACCATTAATAATTTTCCAATTATGAAAAATAAATTGCACGGTGCGAGTTTTTCCGATTGATATAAGTTATAGGTTATTTGATAACGTTTATCGCTTACAGATATTTAATTCAAGTCACATATTAAGAACTATACTTTATGACGTTGTCCCTAAAGCAAATGGCAACATCACACAATATAATTAATTTAAAATAAGTATCGTTGATTATATTTAATCATTCAGGCCTATGGCATATTGAACGTTATATTTCTTAAAGTTGATGTCAGAAAATCAAAGATTTTGAGTGTATTTCCATTTCTCAATCATATTCAAATAAATGGGATATTTCTTAACAAATACGAAAAATAAAAAAAACTATTTTTGAAAGGTCATGAAACATGTTTTTCAATTTTATTACTAGAAATAAACTATAATTTTTAATATATTAGAAATAATCTTATAATTTTAAATATATTAGAAATAAACCCATAATGTTTAATAAATTAGAAATAAACTTATAATTTTTAATATTTTAGAAATATACTAATAATTTTTAATATATTAGAAATAAACTTATAATTGTTAGTATATTAGAAATAAACTTATAACTTTTAATTTATTAGAAATAAACTTATATTTTTTTTATTAGAACTCAAACAAAAAAGTGTCTCATCTTTTGGTTTTTAGTCTAAACACTGAACTTAAATCACAGAAAACTAAAAGAATGTAATATTTTATTAAACAAAAGTATTATAAACATTACTGCCACCTCAATTTTTGTCGTTTCATTTAAAAATAATTATTTTAAAAAATTCACAAAGTACCATAATTTTTCTGGAATGCGGACGGAGCCTGGTTAATTTCCATATATAAACCTTGATGTTTTCTCTTTATAACGTCGTTTAATTCACATTTATAGCAATGGCGGTAAGGGAGACAGAATGATTTCTATTAAACCATTTGAGCTGTTCCGAAAAGCGAACAAATTGGTCATAATATTCATTAATAGCTGGTTGTTCCCAAAACCGAACAAATTAGCCTAAGAAGTTAAACATAATAAATTATATGGATTATATCTCTTATCTTTAACTCCTACTCCTGGTTTGACAAGGAAAAGGTTCCATGCCGCCTGCTAAAACCTGCTTAACTTGGTTAACACAGTTTAAATGATTTCGCATGGCATTGAATAATTAAACCATTAATTGTCGCTGTTATGTAACTATATTCACCATTATATTAAGTGTACAAAAGGTGCATTCAAGTAATTACAATATTAAATAAAAGGCATTGCTGTATTATTTTTTTTATTTTTTTTAAAGAAAGACAAACATTCCCGGGTAAGCAATCTCTTACTACCACCATAGTATGCGGAAAATTTTGATTGTGTCGTGATGGAGGACTTAGACAGCCGATGAATTGAACTTTCGACGCTTTGGGTGAGACCCAGACGTGATGCCAACTCGGCCACTAACCGATCTTAATTTTACTATTTGATGTTTTCTGATAATTGCTTGAAGTTATAATAATTATCAATAAAAAATTGCATAAAGTTAGAGTTACTTTCAGTTAAACTCAATGATCAAACGTGAGAAAGGATATACCTTTCATAGAGTCCTTCCGTCGTGAATGATCTTTAATCCTTAACCTTTACTAATGTGAACAAAGGCTTGCGAAATAATGTTAGATTTGCCAAATAGGCCTTCATCGACTTCATTCAGATCGGACAATGACATGGCATTTCCGCTAACAATAACCGCGGAGATTGTATTAAATAATCATTATAAAGTTCACAATATAATAAACAGAAAAATGGATGTTTCCTAAATGCCGAAATAAACAAAAACAAAAACAAAATAAACACTAAATTAATTTAATTTTTTTAGAATAATTTTGTGTTGAAAATATAATTTTATTGTGTACGTATCGCTTGTCTGAATTATTAACAAAAAAAGACACAATTTTTATAATGACATTTTAAACTAAAATTTAAAACAAATTTTAGTTCATTGAACATGGAGAATTTCACGCAGGAGCAACGCACATCACAAACAACCAAAATTAGTATTCGTTTGTCTGAATTATGTACATAACAATCAGATAAAATTTTGATGACACTTAAATTTGAGTTATTTGGTCGTGAATAATTTCACACAGGAAGAATGCACATCACAACTGAAATATTTATAGGACACTGCAATGCTGTCCGAAACGTAGGCTAAAGAAGGAGCGCAACACGGCATAACACCCCAAAAACAAATAACATACAAAAAAAAATAATAATACTTTTGGCCGTGAAAATCTTAAATCATATTTGAAATATTTATGTTTGATAATATCAACATATTGTATATAAATATTTTTTTAAAGAAGCACCATAAAAATATAAATTATGCAACCTTCAATTTATTGTACAGTCCTACAAATACATCTCTCGAATTATGGTTAAATCGGTTTCCGCTGCGGGATTCAAACCCCATCTATCCGGCTGCCGTTTGGGTAATATTCGCTACGGCATTCAAACCCAATCTATCCGGCTGCCATTCAGTCGGTATCCGCTGCGGGATTCAACACCCATCTATCCGGCTGCTATTCAGTCGGTATCCACTGCGGGATTCAACCCCCATCTATCTGGCTGCCATTCAGTTGGTATCCGCTGCAGGATTCAAACCCCATCTATCCTGCATTTTGATCGAACTTGATGTTTTTGTATCTTTTGTTAACAATACATTCCATTTAAAACATAAGCAATTTCCGGCAAGTTATTATTTTTTCAGTACTAGCAAATCAATGGAAATTGTATAAGAATGAAATAAAATATTAATAAATCAATATCTCTTATCTTTCTTCGCTATGTTGTGTTTTACACATCGGTGTTAACTTTTAATTATTATTCTAGAATTTTACGACTCAACCAAAATTATGTCAGAAATTTAACGTATTTTAAAAATCCGGTTACTTGCAACGAATATTTTAAACTGTGTCCGTATTTTACGATACTTTCTCTGTAAACTGGTTTAAAAATTGGCGTACCTACTTGTATATGTGAACATGAATCAGCTAGTGAACTGGCCGTTACAGAAAAATTGTATCAGATATTGCGTAAGCGTTTTTACTACTCGCGTTCGAATTCGCAACAATGAATTCAACCGTATTCTTAGGAGTCAAGTGTAGTATTTCACAAATGAAAGAAGGTATTGCATGTATTTCTATATGAACTCAATCAAGTGCTTATTTTGTGTTATGTATACCATGATAAAGTGTATCTGCCAGTAAGTCTAGTACGAACGATCGATAAAGTCATCTAAGGTCAGTTTGCGATATTTGCGAGCACGGTCAGAATACGAATCTAACAGTCGGGAACAAAAGCCGCTGCTTTTAGCCCGACCTCAAAGATGTCGGATAAGCTGTCAATATGCACAACTCTTTGGACAATATCGTTTTTTATGCAAAATAACTGCCTTATTAATGAATTGGAGTTGAACTAACTAAGCTCTTAGAACTGAAAGAAATCGTATGCCCGATCCATAGACTCACTTAATTTTTTTTTTTTTATTTTTTTTTTTTGAGTACATAAAACAGGCATGGTGCCCAAGAATTAACATACATGGATGTTTAAATACATAATAACAACAAAAATAGTAACAAAATGAATAAGCTAAATATCCAGAAGTAAATAACAAATAAGAATGGGTAAAAGGTAAATACAAATATGTTCATATACGATTTGTTATTGTCACACCTGTACTGGTGAGACACTGATTAGGTAGGTACAATGTTGCTTCTCATTAAATAAAGGGTTTCATCACAATATCAGCTTAATATGATTAAAGGTAATACATTTTTTTTATTCTTAGATGCGATCAATATATTTCGTTCCAACTTAGAAAAATAAAAGTTGTTAGTTACGACTAATAAAATTGATTCACGGACAGCTTAGTGGAGGAAAATTTCACAGCTCATAAGTGCGAAATTCATTTGGTATCAGTCACGAGTGCTGGGATGCAGTTTGCAGGATAAAACTTACTCTACAACCTCCAACCTCCTGGTGGAAAGAGCATTAAAAGAATAAATAAAATCTTAAGAAACAGTTGAAACTAAAATGAAGAAATAATTAAAAGATGTGGAAAAATTAATTGCTAAATCAATTTACTAAACTTAATTTATTTTCTCAACCGAACTATTTTTATGGTATTTTGCACTCGATCTTTTTCACTCTTTCAATTTCTTTAAGGTCTTAACAGTCATCATCTTTAATATAGTATACACTTCTAGACATGATTTTACATTCTTTCTTTTTTTTAAATTTTATCTTACTTATTACTCCATTTTATTATACTTTTTCCACGAAAACTTTAAAATACTTTGTTTAAAAGTTTGTATTTTGTGTAGGTATAATTGTAAAATTTTAAATCACAAAATATATCAAAAATTATTGTAATTGCACATGTGGAATCGTGGAATTTTTTTTCTTTAAAGCAATTTTTTTCAATTCTACAATAATTACTTCTTAATTATTTTTTTATCTTTGTGTATTTTTTTATTATTTTACTAACCTGCATTTGATAAATGTTAAATTTTTAATTATTATCCAAATTTACACTTTTCATTAATCCGTCTTCTTCTTATAAGGTTTCCAAAATCATTTTATGTTTTTTGGTAACTTTCAATTATATATTAATATTATTTGAAAGCTGCCATTCAAATGAACATCAATTAAAAAGTAGCCATTGAACGCCAGCGCAATACGTTGAGTATGTTATCTACAATATCCACTTATGTGTATAAAACAAAACAGACTGTATTGCGAAATTAGGTCAGATATCTAGAACGCAATAAACACTTTTACAAAGTGCCCTGATGACTGTTTGGCATGACTGGACACAACAACCAGAATCAAAGTCAAGCTCAAGAGAAATTCGTTTGAATTTACCGACGATCGAGAGTAAAAGTGGTTCTCCATTGGTAGTTGTATTGACTACGCGAGAATTATTAACGTTTACTTGAAAACTTGCCAATAGTAATAATTTACCATATCTAACACCTTATTCGTGCAGCGTTGATCAAATGAGTTTAATAAAACAACATTATACAATTAAAGAGAAATTATTAATTCATAATAATACTAATTTAAAGGGGAATTCAATGAAGTTTGGTTCATAGATTTTTTAACAGGCTAGACAGGTTTAACACAGTTTATTAAAAAAATATTTCATAAATACATTGAAAAAGAAATAAAGAAGTTAGAGAGTTTCATAGAAAGATAGTGTCAATGGAATAAAACCACTGAGGATATATCTTTTAATAGCTTTTGTCCAGGCTTTTTGTTTGTTACTAGAAGTTTTAGGTTACCAGGAAATGCTTTGTATCGCATGTATTGCGATGTATTTATTTATTTATTTTGTAAGAAACAAACAGCTTTTATATAATATGCAGTGATAGATATAAATATACAAGTTAATTGTAGTCAAGCCACAGAAGTTTCTTATGTTTAAGTGCATTAGAAATGAAGTTTTAGTTTCTTAAAATTAATTTGGTGTTAAAGGAAGGGGAGAGGAAGAGGAAAATAGGAAGAGGATAGGAAGAGGAAAATAGGAAGAGGATAGGAGATGCTGCCGATACATTCCATACTCTCATATTAATAATCGATCGTACGCATTACTTCATATCGACATTTCTTTAGGTTATTACCAAAAATGTCAATGCTGTAAAATTTTTTATTATATTGTGCACATTTGCGAGGAATCGGGGAATTTTTCCGAATGTTTGTTCTACACGAGGGTACATTAAATAAATCAGATTGTCGGGTTGATGTAGACGGAATATGAAAATGTATTAAATTGGTAAGTTCTGGTGAGACCAGACCATTATTTAGGATTTTAAATAAGAGGATTTGATCAAAAATTAGACGTCGTGTTTGGAGGGAGTTAAAATTATGAAATTTAATGGATTTGGTATAATTTGAGAAGTGTAAGTTTAGTTTATAATTTATGTGTTTAAAAATTTTTTTTTTAATTCTTTCTATTCTTTCGATATGGGCTTGGTATAAAGGAGTCCAGATCGGTGTACAATGTTCCAGGTGCGGGCGAATATATGAGGTGTAAAGGGAATATAGAGTGTTTATGTTGTGGAAGGTTATTGTAAGGAGTTATTTCCAAAATTAGTGTTGTGGGTAGATGACGATAATTGTATTTGATTTTGTGATTGTTTGGTGCTGCAGAATTAATGGCTGATTTGATGTAATAATAATAATTTATCCATTTTACAAAATATAAAAATCACATTGCATAATGTCTATGGTTAAATCAGCTTTTAAAAGACAACCTATAACTGCATACAATCAGTTTAATTGTGTGATGTTCACAATTAAATCTCTCAAAAAAAATGTTTCCAGTTAAATTAAAAAATATTCGTTTTAATCTCCGTTCAAGTGGTTGATTAACTTTAAATATGCATAAAAATTTGCACGTTAATTTATTTATATATTTTTAAAACATTTTATTGATTTTGTACCGTTGCAAAACACGACGTGTGTCTGGAATACTGTGTCATATCTGAACGACTCTTAATAACAAGTTAATCTTACCTCACACGTTATTGATTGAAACGAAAGTAAAACACAGCCACGCCCCCGTTCTCACCGTTCTTAGTTTCCCCTTTAGCAGCGAGTTTAAAAATTCTATATAACCTTCTACGTGAATGGACAATATCGAAAGTGACAAGCAATGACTTTCTGACATTTCTATTGGCCCAGAGAATATTTCTTATCGAATTATGTCTCCGGAACTGCACGTTATAATTTACGAACAACTTTTATATCTAACTATGACTAACTATATAGTATATATTTTATGAATAACTAGCAAATTTAAATGTGTACTAAAGTACCGGATTCTAAATAATTATAAGCAATAATTAGTCGCCTGAAACATCAATACAAATTGAAAACATCTTCCGCCAAATGCCGCCAACGGGAATTGTTTCCTTTAATTATTTGTTATCCTTTATGCTATGCATAAAACCTAGACTTATAAACATTAGCTTATCATTAAATAACAATACCTGATTCTAAAGTCAAATATCTTTATTTTTTAATCTAGAATGGGATAGGCACCTACATTTGAAAATAATTTCTAGGTTAAGTTGCGTACATTAAGTAGTGATCTTATTTGATCATTGGAGATAGTAATTAATCGATATTACTTTTCGAAATGTTCTGATGAATGCAACCAACGATTAAAAAAAGTTTTTTAAAACTTCAAATAAGTTCTGCAAGTTTCATCATGATTTATTTTTGGTGTGTTGTGCCGTGTTGGGCTACATCCTTCTTTAACCAACCCTTCGGACAGCATTACAGTACAGTGTCCGTCATCAGAGTAGATGTGTAGTCACATTATTATTACTTTGATGATGGACAATGTAACGCTATCCGAAACTTTTGCTTTAAAATAAGGTAGCGCAGAGCGGCATAATAACCCAAAAATAAATCATGAAAATACTTTAGGCCGTGAAAATTTCAAATCATTTCTCGGGAAGGTTTGTTTATTTTTTACGCTTGGCAACTGCTATAAATTATTCAAAAATACTAATTTCTATTGTCTGTTATATTAACTCAAATTTGCTTTAAATTTAAGTGTCGTTGTTTGAAGAATATCAAAATCATCCTTCGGTATTTTATTTTTTTATTTCATCACCAACACATCTTCAAAAAATTATTTCATGATTTCAAACTATCCACGTCTTTTCAAAGTTTTTTCACAAGTCTGCGCTAGTATATTACTAAAATTCTATGACGTTCTTTTAAATAATTAGAATTTTTTTACTATCAATAAAATGTGACGGTTATCTACTCAATTCGCATATGGCAACTATTTAAATACGACAAAGAACATAGAGACATGTCTTTAAGGTTTGAAGGTGGCAACAATACTTTTTGCGTACTGAAAGAGTCTGGAGACCAATACGTATATTTCATATGACCTTGTTGACAATAGCACACGTTTAATTTATTGTCAGTAAATTTATTGACAGCTTTTAATTAAAAAAATAAATACTAATGCATGAATATTGTAGGTTAATAACTTTTCATTCCAATGATACTATATATCACCACAATGAACAGGTTTCAATTTTTTAAAACCCACGCGTTAAAATATTTTGTTCCTGAAAAAGTGACCAACGATTTATTTCGAAAGAATTTTCTTAATACAAAACATTAACGCGCGAATAGGTAGAAATTTGTAAACGAATGCCGGTGTCATTGTTGAACATTTTTTATTAGTTTTTGGCAAATAGTCTTGCAAATGTTGCTTTGAGCATGAATTAAAAGGAAATAAAGGGAATTAAAAACAACTTCAAAACGTAGTAAGGTGTTCACATATTCGGTTTGTTTATCGTTAGTTATTTCTGTTTCAAATTATTCCTGTTTAAAATATAGTTCTTTGAACTCAAAAATTTTGTTAATTGTCAGTGTCAGTCAAAATTGTAACTGATTGTTTGAATAATTCTGACAAGCGATAAGTACCCACCAATAATGTAATATTTTGAACAGAACTATTTCAATTGCCATTTAACTGGAACTGATTTATCAAGACTTCGGACTATCCCGTGATTTTAAGGGGACTGAAAAAATTGTGATTGAAATAGTTTTAAAATCTCGTTTTTTATGTGAATATTTCACAAGAGTCCCAACTGCTCCCGACTATCTGAAGCTAGATCTTTCTTAACATTATGATCTTGCGAACCGGGAACCCGGAAATCCCGGACCTTTTTCGGCACCGTAATCACGTTGCTTTGCATGTCATAATCCACGGGATAGCCGGATTTTCTTTATTTTTATTTTAACCATCTATTTTATATTAGCACCATGTCGTTTATTGCAAAACATTCTTAAAATTTTGGGATAAAGACAACTTTTATTTTGGTGGATTTTAGTTAATAACGTATTAATTAATTGACGTATTAATTTAATTATTTGGCTGATACTTTATTGTCTCAATACTTTCAGTTGTGCGCAAAATGTCTTAATAACGGGAATGATAGATACATACATATACTTAAATTAATTTTAGCATTCATATTCATTGAAAAATCATTCAGCTGCAAATAATAAAAATTACAAATTTTACATGCTACCTATGCAATTACCTCATTACTTTCTCTTCAATACAGATTCCTCTCGGACTGTAATCAATCTTTTGATATCAGATCAGCAAGCTCAAATCTTTTTTTGCATAATCGCCTTGCATAACAATGTATATCAGTAATGACGGAACTCAGTAACTGTCAGTTTCACGATGAAAAACCGGTATCATCCAATCAAATTGCAAAGGCATTTATTTTAAATTATTTCAAGCATTTAATGAGAGTTATTATAAAACATAACTTATTTTAGAGCATTAACCCATCCCGGTCGTATTACACGGAATGCTAGACTGTAAAGGTAGAAACACACTAGATTGACGTACGTTACATAAGCAACGCATCTCGTCACACGCAAAGCACACCCACGCTTCCATCGCTGCGCCGATCTAGGCTATCCAGATCAGAGTGGGACGTGTAAAGATGGAGGGGGTAGCGTCACGCCTTAATAACAATTTTATTGAAAGTACGCAATTCTCGCGTTCCGTGACATTGCATATAGCCTGATGAAAGTATTTGAACAAAGTTAATATTTTATTTTTATAATAATAACTTTTGGTAGATATACCCATCGATGAAATATAATTATGATTGATGAAAAATATATTACTAATAAATCTAAATAAACATGATACATAATAATAAAAAGGTACCGATCTCAACTGGAAATCGAATACAGAATCTCTGTCTTACCAAACCTTAAAAACCTTTCGTTAAAAGTCATTTACCTTTTTTTATTTTTCTGGGTCATGTTCTGTTTCTTATTTCGTTTAGATATATATCTTAGTCTTCAATAGAATTTTTTACTATAAATTTAATATTTAACAATTGTTACCCGCATCAAGATTGGGCTGATTAAAAATACTCAACTGCTTCATGAAACTACAATCACGCAAATCATCAGAGATAATATATATTTTTTTATTCCTTTTTTGTTTTTATTTGATGCATCAAATTGTGACCCCATTCGACTATTACATTTTAATACTGATTGTAGATTTTATAAATACAACAGATTCATTCATTAAAAATATCACAAGGGTGTCTACTTGCGTATTTTCGTGATATTTTTGTTACGAGGCTTAGGTTAGAACTTCTTTAGTCATCTCTTAATTATAATTTTTTTAATAAATTTACATTGTGCTGGGCTTTTACATAAATCATTAAAGAATATACTTAATTAGCTATCGAAAAGTACATTATTTTAAAGTTTGCATTAATGTAAAACTGATCAAATGAATATGAAACAATGTTATTCAAACACGCAAGAGTAACACTAAATAACAACTAAAACAATACTAAAATACAAATCGCTAAATCTGCATTATAAATTGTACGATTTAGAAAATTTTAAGTATGGATTACGCATAATTCTAAAAATGGAGTAGTAAATATATCAATAGTACCACCAAACTTGTTGACCATAGCATGCATCCTATTGGCTAGTGAGTGTGTCTGATGGTTGTGCACGTGTTGCAGAAAAATGTCACACTTTGTCTTGTGTTCCTCGTCGGTACATAAGATTTAATAGTGGCAAATATGGCAAGGCTGTCAATTAACTTGTTACGACTATGTAATGCAAACAAGTCTTAAATAATTCTCCTGTCAGACAGTCAGATTAACAGACAGCTATATTAGCCAGTAATTAAATGCAATTGATTCATCAAACTTAAGTAGGTACTTAATAAATCCAATTGGAAATATGAGCTTATTTTATGTTCCTTAGAAATTTCTGCTGAAATCGTTATAATAATAATAATAATTGGATAATTTTTATTGCGCCGTTTTTGTGAAAAATCACCTCAAGGGCGCTGTACAATTTCTTTCCTAGGATCTACATTTGTTATACTATCGTTAATCGTTATATTAATTTTATATTACTTTACTTCTTAGTAATGAAATTTAGAGCGTTCTCATACAATCTAAAAACTTAAAAAAATTAAGATAGCCAAGAATCTTTAAAGACTTATAAGTTTATCGTTAATATGTAACTTGTACGTAACAGCTTTCACGTTGGTATTTAATGTATTACAATAAAGTTGGTCGATTAGTTGTGGCGTGTATTTTAATTTCTACTTTAGAAAAGGTTTAATTACATCTTTAAAAAAAATCAACCCGTAATTTTTTTTAAAAATAAAACTAAAAAACAGACTTAATATTGAACTGGAGTCGACAACTCTACCATCCTCGCCATATGCCAATTGGGTAGGACCGACGTTTATCTCGTACCTGCTGTAATGTAATCCGATTTCAGAGAAATGTTTATATGCCAGCGTGTGTGGACGTAATTCCCATTAAAAATTGATAGAATGCATTGTCATTGACAATAAGTCTATTTGCCAAGTTTAGGCTCGCTCGGATGTCAGAAAGTGGGTTAATTTCCGAAGACGATTATTATTTAATTAACGAGATCAATTCAAATACATATATTTAAAAACAAAAATTTATTAATCGTCAAATATAGGGTTTTCCAATAAGAGGTGTTATTTTGATATTCAATCGTAAAATCAATGGTTTCGTTGCTTGTTTGGCACGTAGCGCCGTCTTATTGAAATTAAACGTTGTCCAGATTAATACCATCCAATTCCGGCCACAAAAATCATTAATCATCTCTCGATAGCGCAATCCATTCACCGTAACTGTTGCTCCAGCCTTATTTTCAAATAAGTAAGGTCCAATGACTCCGCCGGACCATAAACTGCACCAAACAGTCACACGTTGAGGATAGAGAGACTTTTCAACAATAACTCTTGGGTTTTCCGAGCCCCAAATGCGACAATTTTGCTTGTTGACGAAGCCACCGAGGTGGAAATGGGCCTCATCACTCAAGATGATTTGCATTTGATTCACTCAAGTGAATTTTAATAATTTCAATGCGTTGTTAAAGCGTGTATTGTTCCATTTTTATGAATGGCGTAGTTTTTACTTGTCAAATGTCAAAAAATGACAACTTCAAAAGTAACATCTACCGAAATATTATTTATAAAACCCTTTTAAAAATAACACCTCTTATCGGAAAACCCTGTATTAGCGAGATCTATTCAAGGCTCAGTAATTATTCCGGCATTCCCAAAAAAGCTAATTTAAACACCCAATATGTTTATTTATAGTGTTCTAAAATAATAATAAAAAATTGCTTACGAGACTTAAAAGCGCTGTGGGAATATGATTTCCTGTTAGAAAGTTAGTTTAGTCAGCATGTATTTAAAGAATCCATAAATTAAATTTATTTATAAATAAATTATAATTCCTACCATACGATAATTTTTTACATGAAGTTGTTCGACTTTGTCTGTGGTATGCTGCAACTTTATAGGTAACTCTGTTGAATAGAAATTATTTTTTAGATTATTTTGAAAATAGAAAAACCAAAAACATTTTACTAAATTTACAATAAATAACACTTATTTTATTACTTCAAATGAATCTGTTATGAGTCCGCAACGTGTATAAAGTAAATGTGATCAAAAGTGTATGAAACAGTGATTCCTTACTTTATTTGGTGTAAGAAAGTTTTGGTCTCCGGTGACAATATAAAAGTTTTTTTAAACTTAAAAGGTATAAAATCAGTAGGTATTGGATAGTTAGCGTCGATGTGGGGGGTTGGGTGGTTACTGACCAGTGACGATGTCAGGAAGAAATGTTTAAAATTGATTTTGAATACAAAAAAATTTCAACCAAGACCAAAATTTCATTTAAATATTTGACTCCAAGCCAAGTGCGGCCCTTAATTAAACTGATAGAATAATATAGGCTTTGATTTTGTTCGTTGTTACTATAATGTTTTGATTAGTCCGCTGCAATAATAACCATTTACTACGCGTAAACTCTTTTCGTAATATTTTTATACCTTACCACTGATACCACGGGCAGAAATCATAACAATCTGTATTTGTAATCGTAAATATGTATGTTAGTCGTAAATCTCTAGTTCAAGCCGTAGTTGTAAGTCATACTGTAGCGGTATTGTGTAAATACCCACTTGGTCATAAAAATATGTATAATTTTGTCACTAGTTAAAAGTATTAGTAGTAAATCACTAGATATTAATTTAAGTTATAAGCCACTAGCTATTAAACTTAGTTATAAGCCACAAGTAATAAATTAAAAATCTAAGTGATATGAATAGATTAAATGCATAACTTAAGTTGTTGAGAGCCCTTGTGGTGATTTTCTCACGAAAAAGGCGCTATACAAATAATTCAATCACTATTTTTATGATGAAATGCGAAAATATTTTAATTTTCATGAACACGTGTTCCGACATCGTGATAATATGTCCATAATAATAATAATAATAATGTTTATTTCAGCTGGACAGAGCGGTGTGTGCAATGCTCTGCCTGCCATAAAAGTTTACATTTAAGTTAATAAATAAAAATAAAATGAATAAAAAAATAAATAAAAATAATCAATACATTGATGAGCACATTAGGACTTTATGGTGGCTTGAGTGAAATTCTCCATCTCTGGTGTAGAGGCGCTCCCTGCCACTGGGCAACGGCCTGGACAAGAGTGTTGTCCGATCTCTGGTAGCGCTGACTCGTTCAGGTTATTTTGTGGCGCATCAAAGCAGCGAACCCATGCACCCTTTCTTCGGTGAACATCTGTGAGGCGCTGCATCGCCAGGGGAGGCCAAATAGGGCTCTGTATGCGTGGTTGTACTGTACTCGGAGTGTGTTCATGACACCTTATGTGTATGTCGTCCATAGCTCGCTAGTGTAGAAGCTCATACAATATGTTTGGAAAAGTTGCTTCTTCACCGGAGGACTGCATTTGTTGAATTTCCTGGCAAGCATGTTAGCTCGCACACTCAGTACTCTTCTTTGACGTTCTATGTCTTTTTTTATCATTTAGGTCATCGGTGATGACATGCCCCAAATAAGGAGACCTTATTTCGTTAAGGCATGTAAACCCGTTTTTAATCAGATTACCAATAATTTTAAGAGATTGTTAGCAATAATTTATAATACTTATTTTCTACGTGTGTATATACTTTTGATTACTGTCACTGTCCGTAAAAAATGTGACACTAGTTTATTGCTCCCAAAATAAACAGATTCAGTTATGTAATTTCTTCTGCACAGAAACACAATCATAATGAAACGGTAATTATATGCATTGCTCTGAATTGCACCGCAATGTTAAGGATTAGTCTATTGTGTGTAATTGTAATTGAGCAAGGGGCAAACACTGATATCTGACAAGATGATTATTTTGATCTAGATTACTAAATAGGTGTGTAATTTAAACAGTGAAGGCAGCAATTTTATTTCCAAGTCATTTAATTGCATCTTTATTTCATTGCTTTGGCAAATTAGGTGTTAGCGTACATGCAGCGTGTCTGGTATTCATACGAGACAATACCCTAAAATGAAGCTAGAATCTTAACAACGTAAGTGAAGCAGCCGTGCACAAAAATATGCGATGCGCGGTCCTGGTGTATTGAAGAGACCTGCGGTTGAATTTGCCCGAGCAAAAATCTCTAAAATAAAGTGGGAATCTTAACGACATAAGTGATGAAGTCGTGTAAAAACAATATTCAGCGCGTGGCCTGGCCTAATGAACGGAGATAAGGTCTACTTTACCCTAGCAGGCCTAGAAAATCGATCTTTCTTGAGGTTTATTTTAATTATTTCTTATGAACGTATTACTCAAATCTAAAATGTTTCTAGAGAAATCCCTTAGGAATTTACTAAATCATCTTCTAAAATATTAAAATCTGATGCTTACCGCTAATTTGATAGTTGAAAACCGTTTTATAAAATTTTTAATGTTTTTATTAATATTATAGATAATAAATTTACATCCTTGGAGATCCTTCAAGAAATATTTGAGATTTAAGTAAAAATGTTCATTAGAAATATTTAAAATCTGAGCGCCGAGTAAGCCCCCGATATTAGACATTTATATCGCCTTCAAAATGTTAAATAGCCAAGAGTTTACTAATATTTTTTTAACATATTGATTTGACCTGTTTACGCACCTGTAATTAAATTTCCGTGCTCATATAAAACCAATCCTTTAACTCCACTTGAAATCAAACAATGTAAAAGCAATAGGAAAAAGCAGGCTCTTTCTGAAAATAAAGTAACTTCCCTTAATAACTTTTTAAATACCCTTCAATGAAATATACCATTGAAGAAAAAGACAATTCGAATAAATCGAAACGTAACATGAAACAGAACAAAACGCTGAAAAATAAAAAAAGATAACGTTCTTGACTGGGAATTGAACCCAGAATTTCTGTCAAAGGACTTTTCAGACAACAAAAATTTCGGAAAACGTCTATAACCACTCGGCCACTGGGATTTAATTATTTTATGTCATCTTTGTCGGTCTCATATTTCAAATCAGAGTTAACAATATATATTTTTTTTTTGTTCATTACTTTATTTATTTTCATTTCTTTACACATATTATACATATTGATAGATATATAATATAGATATATATAATAACACAATATATAATACCAAATAGTATACACAAGAAATGAAAACCCACTAAGGCACTGCCTGAGTGTGGTAATATAAAATGATTACTATATTTCAAGTACCTAAAGTATAATATACATTAGAAGAATGGTTTTTTTTGTTTATAGTTATTATAAAAAGTAAAGAGAAAACATAATGTACAATAGTTTATAAAGTTTCAGCAAGTGAGTTGTAGAAAGGATCAATAAATTTAAAGTAAAAGCGTTTCAATATCTGCCTCATTTAGCCATAATTTTACCTCTTTAATATATTCTATCTTTTTATTTATCATTTGAGTTTGTAGTGGTAGAAGGTTAAATGTACGAGGACCAATAAAACTGCTATGTGTCTGCATTAATTTAGTATTGGTTTGGGGGGTGTAAAATATATTATTTGTTCTTTTGCTCATTCTGTTTTAATTTATTTTGAAATTATTTTTGTTTTTAAATAAATATTTCATAGTTTGTAATATAAATAATTTACGAATGTTAAATAATTTAGATTCCTTGTATAATAGGTCGGTCGAGAATATTTTATTTTTGTTATATATGACTTTAATTATGTGTTTTTGAATTATTTGTAGAGGCTTAATAAATGTATCAGGTGCACAACCCCATCCTATTATGCCATAAGTGATTGCGGATTGCACCAGAGAGAAGTAGATCATTTTCAATTTTTTAGCGTTTAAAATTTCCTTGAGTCTATAAAATATGTAGGTAAGATATCTTAGTTTAGAAGTGGTTTGATTAATATGTGATTTTCAATTAAGATTAATATATATTGATACTCCTAAATATTTTATATTTTTGACATTAGCGAGTTCGTTGCACGGGAAGCACAATTCTTGATTGCAAGTTGTATTATGGATTCTAATTTTAAGGTTGTCTTTTGGTTTGTTTTTCATGTTTTTATAAAAAGGTAAGTAAAATGTTTTGCTGTAGTTTAAGACAAGTTTTTTGTATTTTAACCATTTTGAAACAAGTGAAATACATACAGTTGCTTTCGAAAAAGTTTCTGTCCAATTATTACCATCCACTATTATTGCCGTGTCATCGGCGTAAGAAACAATTTTACCAGGGATTTCAAAATTACATAAATCATTAACATAAATTAAGAATAAAATCGGGCCAAGAACAGTTCCCTGCGGAACTTCGTTTTTTATCTGTGTCTCTGAACTATAATTATTCCCAATTTTTGTTTTTATATTGCAACTAATTTTTTTTTTGGCAGCGATCTTTTGGAATTATTACAAAGTGGTAAAAAACTTATCTGTTACCTAAATAGTGTCTCGGATAAAAATGTGTGATTTAATTATTAAATAAAGATATATTTTTTATCTGGTTTAGAAGTGTCTGCTACAAATCATTTTACCGTGTATTCATTCATAACAATCTTAAGAAAGCTTGGTGCATTCCGTACTGCTGTGTCCATTTATATACAGAGATGAATTCATCGTACATTTAATGGAGTTGGGATGTTTGAGAGTAACTAACTTATTATTTGTAACGATTGCTCGTTGTGACACTAATTAAATTTATTATTGATGGGTAGTAAATAATTATTATTGTGAATATACATAATTCTGATACAAGCCAAGAAAGTACAAGTATACAGTGGTATATGCAAGGAACAAAGCAGTCATAAAATCATACTGTCTCATACACACTCGTTTGTCTCTTTTGTACATGTAAGCAAGCGTTTCCTTTCATTATCTAATGTTCTATACTACCCGGCTTCGACCGATTTTCAATCAATTTATTTACGAAACAATAATAATAATTTAAAAAATGGATAAAACACTTTGACGGTCTGTGGTCGAGGGCAAGGCTCTCGACTAGGGTTCCATGATAACTCAACACAGTTACAATTCAACACACATAAAAATTGATATGAAGTCATTAGAAACGATGAAAAAAAAATTTAAACCTAACCTAACCTAACCTACTTCTCTCTCTCTCTGGTTTCAATCCTGGGATTGGTTTGCAGCAATTTTATCTAATCTCCTCTTCCATTCTTCCCTGTCTTGTGCGGCTCTTTTGACTTGTGCATATGATGAGCAGCGCACGTCCACCAGCAGGTCCTCCAGGTACTCTCGGCGTGGGCCTTAAGTAGGCAGTTAAGTAGGGTTAAGTACCCAGTTAAAAAAGTTTTTGTTTCATCACTTTCCATGACTTTATATAACTTTTTAAAAATGTGATGAATTATCATTTTGTTGATTTATCCGGTCACCCTCGACTTGCAATCCGAAGGTCGCGGATTCAAATCCCGGTGTGCGTAAGCAAATTTTATTTGATGAATTTGTGTTATTTCACAATTAATTAATTAAAAAAAAGTACATACATAGCGTTCTTGTGGCACGTTCCAGAGTGGAAAATACTCTCAGTATTGTCCTGATGTGAGATCACAATTAAAAATGTTGTTTTAAATGGTTTTAGCTTTGTTTAGTGACCAGATCTGAAGATCCATGTTCTCCCCGCCTTCCGTTCCCCATCTTCTTCCCTCCCCACTTCCTTAAACCTTTCAACATACCCCAATTGGGTATGCTATAGTTTCACTGACTACAGACAGTTGAGAGCAGTTCGGACTCTTGTGCGGTATTCATATAAAAATATAAAAAATGCATGGCAATTGTTAAGTTCGTTTAAATTTTCATGCAAGTGAAAAGTGTGCAATAGATCAAATAATAAATCACGATTTATGAAACAATTTATTCTTCTAATTGGACTTGACTCGAACAGGATAATGTTGAAAAGTTCTCAAGACAAATAGGGAACTGACATAGGGCAAGCGATTATGTCTCAAAAACCTCATAAACCTTTATATGGCGTCTGTTACGATAAATAACCATTTTGCATTGTACAAACACGAACTGAACTTTAAATGCAAGCATTAGCATTAGAACTGCTTAAAGCACTGCGTTTAATCGACCACCTTGGAAATAGAACAATATTATTAATAAAAGATAAGTTTAAGTTTGATTTTAGATACGGGTTTAGAAATTAAAACTTTGTGGTGGTTATTCATATTAATCTAATCTTAATAAAAATTTCAAACACAGAAATTCTAATAAACAAAAATTAAAAAACCGTTATAAACAATTAACAAAAGCAGCTCCAAATCTCTTCAAACTATTGGTAATTCGGTTAAAAATTGGATTGGAACGAATAAATTAACAGGTTTTCTGATTGAACTTTTATTAAATTACGAATATATTATAACTCTTTCGGAAAACGTGTTCATGAAAATCCAAATGGTTCTGTTTACCTTAATAATATATTATATTAGGATTTTCAACAGAAGTGCTCTTGTGAGTTCTTTAATAAAAAAGACTTAAGGTGTCACATTTATTTTTGCTTCTGATAGTTTGAGGTCAATGACAATACTTTATGATTTCCATTTAGTATACCTACAATGCGAGGTATCTTAATGAGGTATTTATATACGTGGTTAAGTGTAAATGTGATAACTTACTGTGTTTTATGTTCGTGTGTGTCAAAGTGGAAAAACACTTTAATTGTGTTATCAATAATTCATTCATGTAACTTACTTCTGCTGTATTATACATTCAATGTGTATATTTTGCAATGTAAAGAGTATTTAACTCAAAACTTTAGTAAAATTCCTAGATATTTAATTAATTATTAGTATCCAATAAATCAAAATACATAAACGACAATTTTAAAGATCTGTGTAGTTCTTTGTTCCTATCTGAAAATACATTCCAGCATGTCAAGCCATAAAAATAATACCTACCCACGTATAATTCAAAAATATAATATGTATATACCTACCAGGGTATCAAGCAATCATCCACGTAAAAAGTGGTACCAGAATTAACATACCTGCTTGTACGTAGAATGCAGACTTAATTACAATTTGACCGCAGTTTGACTTCCTGTAACAATTGTCACAAAAAATAGGCTCGGCAATGAACCTATTAAAGCGATGGAAAAAAGATCACGCGTAATGGTACACGTAGCCAGGCCTTCAAACGACTTACTTGCGAAGACAATAAATAAATCGATGTTGAAAACGAAACCAGTTCCAATAAATCGAAAACGAAACGAGTTTCAACAATATCCAACAACTACTGACCACCAACAACAAGAATTGAGATGTGACAACTTTCGTAGTTTAATTTTTAAACCCTATTGTATGATCATATTTTTGGCTTGATTTATAAGTTTCAGGAGCTTATTTTGGCTGTGTTTCAGGTTGAGAAGTATGGTGCTTCTATTTTAAGTTTTTGAGACAATTTTTTAATTATGGTTTTGAAATTCTAATGTCGCAATATTGTATGCGAATCAGTTTGTGATTTTGTGATTAACTGTAATCAATGTTTGATTCAACTATTTAGGTAGCTGTAGTTAACAGTTGGAAAGGATACTGACTTATCTTTGATATTTTCAATAGATATTATGGATTTGAGGGACGCTGCGTAGTCATCGCTGCACAAGCTTCCGTAATAGATTTGAACTAAACGCAATAAGGGAACACGTTCACTCTACCAGTTTTCTTAACAGACTGGTCATGTATAAATACATTGTTACCGATGTAAATTCTCCACACTGTCAGACAGGGACAGATAATTAGGTAACTGGTTGAATGGGGGAGTGAAGTAACATGCATACGTTACATACATATAAGAGGATGATATATATAGTATCGTCAACAGTGCGTGTACATACGTTTCGTTCGCAGACCATCATTAAAAGCCGTACAAATATTTTAACTTTCAGACAAAGTAAATTATATTAATGGGTCCTTAAGACCATAAAAACTGGTGCTACCTACGTAAAGTCGCGCACAGAAATTACTAACAAACATGCAATGCAACAATTTACCGTAGTGTTTATCCCCGGTGCGCAGCTCGTGTGCAGAGCATCGTACACACTACGATATTTTTTGCAACCCTTGTTGTTCATTTTGCATATTCTATACTAATAAACTCTACATTATTATGTTCAATTCAATTACCTGACAATTTTTTTAAAATTCAACCAAAAAAATTTATTCTATAATAAATAAATTTATTGGATAAAATCTACATGTCAAATCTACCCAGGAATATTTTTAAACTTCAAAAGGGCAATATCGAATGAAAATTATAAACGAAATATTATTTAACGTTATCCGCTTTTAATAAGCCTCGGTGCCTCTAGGAAATATCTCAATCTTTAACCGTCTCCTGTCTACTCTCTACTCATCCACCTATGTAATATTTTTTAAGTATTTTGTTCTTCTCGAAAGGATTCCAAACACGTAATATTTGTAGCATTTATTGGCCATTGTTTAATCGTTGATTATTGAAACTCAATGTAATATCGTGAGTGATGAAGAAGAGATATTGGACAACTATTTTACAGTCCTTTCACGTCGCACTCTAATCCCGTCTCTTTCATACTAAAAATACAATTTAAGTGTTCGTAGTGTGCGTATTTAAAACATTGACAACTCATGAAATAAATTACGAAAGACACAATAAAATAAATACTGTTCACTTATTCAACTTAATCCCAGGTACATAGTTTGATTTTAAAAACTATAATTATTGAAACTTATTGATAACTTGATAATAATCACAGTAATACGGGTAATACCTACATATTATTTCGCAATATCAGCAGCAATATTTCCTTTTTGATTTCAAAACTCGACATACCTACATCAATATTAAGATAATCGTATCGAATTGACATCCAATATCGACAAGTAGATTTATTATTGTACGTGATCTAAGCTGGGTTAAAATGGTTAAAGACAAAGCAAAAACACAGGCGTGGCTGACTGGTATGTTGGAAGCCGTCATTATAATAACCTCCTTCTAACATTGTCCAAGCTCTCGGCTTTAGATTGATTGAGGATTGATAATTATGTTATCTGAATTTTGCAATAAAGTGATCATTTCGGACCATTGATATATATTCAAGTGATATCTATTTATCTATATAATATATAATGCGTTTTTTGTTTGTCTTATATTTTTGAAGAGAAGCCAGATAGTTGCGAGATTGTGTATAAAATAACATCATCTCGGACGCATAGCTTATTTTCGAAACTTGTAAACCTCTTCATAAACCAAAGTAAGGTTCTGACGTGTTGTGGAAGGTAATTTATTTAAAAAAGCATTAATATTGAACCTTTTGTTAGAAGCTGATTTTTGCATCATTTAAAAAATATATATTTGACGACTCTAACGAAATTTGACTGTCAGTGTCGATAGTTACTAGTTCTCTCACAGTTACTAGAATGGAGAAGCAACTTCTATACCTAACATTGGTAAGCAACATATGTAGATAATTGAAACAATGGAGATGGGCCATTTACCATTCTTCATAATAAGCGCGTCTCCGCAGCGATGCCCCACCTTTTTTTTTTACCTACACACTAAACGCCTAACTTTAATTGGCTATTATACTTTAATGCTCCGTAGTAAGCGTTCAAAGATTGTTTGAAAGGGAGATATGTAATTACGAATGTTAGAGGGAGCGCGCTTATATTGAAAAACGATAATTATTAAGCGAAAATTGTGAAAATATTTAATAAAACACGAAATTTTTCATTTTAAATTCATCATTTTTATTTTTAAAACAATAAAAATATCTCAACACACGCTGAAGTTGCATTTTTTTATGCCTATAACATATTAAATAACAGAAGAAAATGTGTTTTCAATAATTTATTTATTTATTAATTTTATTTTAGTAATTTGTACATTTAAGTATACAAATTACTTATTAATTTGTTACAGTGCTAACTTCGCGTTTTTTTTCTATCGATGAAATTTCATACAATTACCGTTTCGGATCTACAAATGTATAGATATTATTTAAAAAAATACCATATATTTTTTTATGAACTTAAAACATAAAGTGTTAAAGAAAAATATGTTATAAATCGGTAGAAATTCGGAATGCTTTGCTTAATAGTCCGTGCAGTTTGCTCGTAGCTCCGCGATAGTCGGCAAACTTCAACCCATATTTCTTAACAGTCCGTTCAGTTTGGCCGTAGCTCCGCGATAGTCGACAAGTTTCCATCCCATATTTCTTAACAGTCCGTGCAGTTTGCTCGTAGCTCCGCGATAGTTGGCAAACTTCCATCCTATATATCTTAACAGTTCGTGCAGTTTGGTCGTAGCTCCGCGATAGTCGATAAACTTCCATCCCATATTTCTTAACAGTCCGTGCAGTTTGGCCGTAGCTCCGCGATAGTCGGCAAACTTCAACCCATATTTCTTAACAGTCCGTTCAGTTTTGCCGTAGCTCCGCGATAGTCGACAAGCTTCCATCCCATATTTCTTAACAGTCCGTGCAGTTTGCTCGTAGCTCCGCGATAGTCGGCAAACTTCCATCCTATATATCTTAACAGTCCGTGCAGTTTGCTCGTAGCTCCGCGATAGTCGACAAGCTTCCATCCCATATTTCTTAACAGTCCGTTCAGTTTGGCCGTAGCTCCGCGATAGTCAGCAAACTTCAAGCCATATTTCTTAACAGTCCGTTCAGTTTGGCCGTAGCTCCGCGATAGTCGACAAGCTTCCATCCCATATTTCTTAACAGTCCATGCAGTTTGCTCGTAGCTCCGCGATAGTCGGCAAACTTCCATCCTATATATCTTAACAGTCCGTTCAGTTTGCTCGTAGCTCCGCGATAGTCGGCAAACTTCCATCCTATATATTTTAACAGTCCGTGCAGTTTCGTCGTAGCTCCGCGATAGTCGGCAAACTTCCATCCTATATATCTTAACAGTCCGTGCAGTTTGGTCGTAGCTCCGCGATAGTCGGCAAGCTTCCTCCCATATTTCTCTTATTCTAAAGCAATACCTACCCTAGCTTATTCTGTATCAATGATTGCGGACATACGACAATACAGCTTATTATTGTGTTGGAACGTATCTTGCAATTAGAACGCAGCCTTGAGTTATCTGCCACGACACGGCACCAGATCTGGTTTTGGAGAACAGGGGGTCCGTTTAATCGGCGACATTACATTTCTCTGTGATATTTCACGATCGCAGCATTGACAGACATTTTTTAAATGTTGTTTAAGACAAGTGCAGTAAGTGCAACCGGATTAATTATTGATTGCCTTGGTGACATATTTTAAATGAATATTATAACTACTTTCAGATGCTAACCGTTGATTGTTTTTTTGCCGTGCTTTTTTAGGGTAAACTATTTTACTAAGTAAACGTCTTACCATTAACTGCATGTATTTATATAATATCATAACTATTACTATGTCCACTACAATTTATTAGTGATACCAGCTAACCTCAAAAAGCGAACGAAATGTTAAAAATGGAGTTATTTTAATTATAATTGAATAGTAACTGAATATTCGGATTTGGATATTTGTCATAATATAACATGCTGCATAGCACTCGTAGAAATGACATACTGTGCATTTAATTGTGCACTGAGGCGATACTAAAATTTACTTCAACTCTAATTACGTTATTGTCACAAGATGGGTACCTATCTCCCAATTGACTCTTATCATAGTTTAACTGAAAGAATATACAATTCTTTTCCATATATTTTACTTACGTAAAAGATAACAGTCACAGGGTGAATCTGTTTTTAAGCAGAATATTTGAATTAAATAAATCTATCAATTTCTAAAACAGGCATATTAGTCTTCAATATTCTATATCTGTTTCCTTTATTCAAATTAATTCGACAAATATTTAAAATTAGTTGACGTGTACCTGGCTTTGCTTGCCGACTTAATTTTTTTCAGTAATCTTTTGAACTTGCGCTCCAGTACCTGACAACTGGATGCATTTTTAAGGTGGGAAAACATTATTGTATTGTAATAAGTATTTGTTTAACTTGATTGTGCCATGTTAACAAAAAATATGAATGATTTAAAATACTGTTCATTTATTAAATTTTTGTTAAATCATACGTTAACGAATAAATTTACAGAGTTTCTTAAAAAGTATCAGTTAAAAGCGAATGTTTTAGCTGATACTGTGGTATTCTGTTTTGATATTTACAAGAAAAGAACATGCTTTCCCGAAATATTGTGAATGACTAATACAGGGTGCGCCAGAGAAACTTACTTATTTGAAAAAATTCCCGACCGTTGAGTTGGGCAAGTAGAGGGGCGGGAGGGGGCGCATCTGGAGGAGGACGTCCCCAAGTTTGTTTCCCATTCTCGTCAGTTGCCATTATGCTGTGGTCTAGAGAGCAGCGGGCATGAATTTGCTGCGACAACATTTCCCCAACCGCCTCATCTCTCTCCGAGACGATCTCCCATGGCCGGCGCGCTCTCCGGATTTGACTCCATGTGATTTTTTTTATGGGGTTATTTGAAATCCCTTGTTTATGTCGATCGACTACGGACCATAGATTACCTGAAGAACAACATTCCTGATGCTATTGCCAATATTCCGATTGATATGCTGAGAAGAGTGGACGAAAACTTCAAAAAACGACTTAACCAGTGTATGCGCGATGAGGGTCGCCATTTAAAAGATGTAATTTTTAAGACAAAATGAAAAAAAACTTGGTACATTGCATTTTCAAATAAAAAAGAATTACAACAATATCTACAGTGCTTTTGTTTTTATTGAACTTTCAAATAAGTAAGTTTTTCTGGCGCACCCTGTATTTTATCAGGAAATTGACATGCTACCACTTTTTTTTACTTCGTCATTTGTCATCCTTACATCTATTTCTTCGTTTATCACTTGTCTCACTTATCCATAAAAAATATTTGATTCATGTCTTACTCGGGCATCCCCGACTTTTTTTACAATTCATTTCATGTAGTGTCATGAAATCAAATTGTTAATGTTCAAAAAACTGCATTACGTCGACTTTAATTTTACTATATATCTTAATCGTTCTCGATCGTCTCCGACTTCTTCTACACTAAACACTCCTGGCGCAAATAAGAACAAAATTTCAAATTTTCACCGAAATTGGATGAATGGTATAATCTCGAGGTTTGCCCTCAGTACAATATATTATACTAATGGATGATCTCATGAATCTCATGAAGGTTTGCCCTCAGTACAATATATTATATTATGTTATCAAAATAAAATATTCAATTGAAATATCGTTAAGAGTATTACTCACACAAAGGATTACGATATTACATACAAGAAATTTTTAACACTTAATAAAAGCGTAGAACGAGGATATTTAAAAAAATGTATATTAATTTAGAATAAACCAAAAAATTAACGTGCCTGCTTTTGACACCCGGTAGTTTCAGATATTCCAAATACCTTTCACTTATTATTATACAATTACATCTTGTAATGTCTGTTTAAGGTCCATACCAAATACCAACCGCCGCCTTACGGCCGCCTAAGGATGAAAGAGACATGTACTGTTCACAATGGGAGCCAAAAACTCAAAGAGTCTTTCATTATCCAGCATTCTAGCCGGAGAGTCTCAGAAATTATCAATGGTCGTTATGTCACGGCAGTTTCTCTTGATAAATATGCCGGAAGCTTTTCTCTACGTGATGTGTTCAGTATGGTAGTTAGAGCTAGTATGAGATAGTATTTGTTATTTATATGAAATTAAATGCTGTGTACAGTACACACCACTTTTAATAAATAATAATCGACATGTTTCAAAACCAATTCGATAAAATACGATTATATAAATAAACATATATATTTCGGATATTAAAATAATAATAAAAAAATCACAAATTGCGGTAAGAGCACAATTCTAGATTTGATTATAAAGCGTGGTGTTTTTTTTTCTTTCTGACACCGTTTGTATCATACTTATCACTACAACATTAAGGAAGATAAAACGATTTCTGTGGCACTTACACGTGTATTCTACATTTTACCCACTCTCATTTGATTTTCAATAACTTTTACTTTTTAAATGTGAATCGGTACAAGAGTCCCAAACTACCCCCAACCGTCTGGAGCCAGTGAGAGAGACTACGGCATTTCCAATTGGGGTATGTCGTGAGGCCGAAGGTGTTGGGGAGGGGATAGAGGAAGGTGGGGAAGTACCTGGCGATCCAAATCTGGTCACCAAACACGGCCAAAGCTATTTCAAGCAACGTTTCAATTCTGAAGGGTGGTACCAAGGCAATACTGAGAGTATCTTCCAATGGAACGTGCCGCAATTATTCTACATATTATTTTAAATGGGTAAATTGTGAAATAACACAAATTAATCAAATAAATTTTACTTGCGCACGCCCGGGTTTGATCCCGCTACCTCCAGCTTGCTAGTCGAGAACCTAACTCTTCGAGCACGTAAAATCCATGTTTGTTAGTTGTTTGCATCATCACTGTTTTAGGCAGTAAAATAAAATAAAATAAAACGTTACCCCCTCAGGCTAATTTTTTTGCGTTTGGGAACAGCTCACATTGATCCCATATAAATCGTATCTAAACGATGTGAACGAAAATACTCCATGCTTTATATTCAAATCTAGAAGTTAACATAATATGTCTATCTAGGAGTTACAGTAGATTGTAACATGAAGTGGGATGTACACATTTCAAAACTGTGTAAGCGCCTTCGGTCTATTGTAGGAAGACTGTATAAAATAAAATATTTTGTGCCTTTAAAAACTATGAAATTGATTTATCTGTCTCTTGCAGAATCTACCGTAAGATATGGGATAACTTCATGGGGTCAATCGTTCAAAACCAACATAAAACATGTACAAATGATTCAAAATGCCATTGTAAAGTTGTTAGTAAGCAAAACCGTTTATAACCAGAGGAGAGACATTAGTATTATGTATAAATCAATAAATGTATTACCGATTCGTGCCCTTATGTGGCAAAAAATTGTATTACAGCATATATCTGACAGTCCGTATAAAACAATGGTGGATCATGTACACAATACACGCTTCATACAAAATAAAGGAATGAAAGTACCTGTGTTTCAAAACAAATATGGTCAAAGAACTCTTGAATACACAATACCTTTAATTTTTAACAAATTGCCATATGAATAAAAAGAAAATTGCTCCATTAATAAATTCTCTTTAATATTAAAATCATGGCTACTAAGGAGTAACCTCATGTATTAAGACTGTTTTTTCCCCACAACACTGTTTCTGTATTTTCAAATTTAAGGTATAACACAATTTTTTATTTATATTTTTTTTGGTTTTTTTGTAGAAATGTATGTATTACTACGCTAAAGCGTTGATGATTATTTTAATTTTATGTACTATACTATTATTATAGGTGCAACTAATCTCCTGCTGACAAGCTACTTGCAGTAGCTTAGCGGGTATAAATAATATTGTATGTAATCTTTATACAAATAAAAAAAAAAAAAAATAAAAAAAAAACCAATAGAGAATTACAGTGTGAATCTTCGTGAAACAAAAATTTCCGACAGCAATTGGAGAAATTTTAAAATGATTATTTTAATATGAAACAACAAAAAATGATGTGGTAATAAAGATTATAATGCATTTGTTTTTTTTTTTTTTATCAGTAATTTTAGTTAAGTAAAAACGTAAGGTGAGCCGTTTTTAAAACTTTTTTACGTTTGCATTAAATTTTTTAAATATTTTCAAAATTGTATGTTTAATAATATATTCATAATGCAATTAAATAAAATAATCATAAAATTGGAAAAATATCTTATCGCCTTTCAAAATAAGTTTTAGTTTTCGGATATATTCAGAAAAATTCCATTTATGTCGGTTTTATTACAAGGCGGAAATATTTATACATTCTAAAAGAAAATGCCAGAGGCCTCAGGGGGTTTCCGATCCGATCGAATTTTAATCACAAATTTGAACGGAAAATTGAAATTATATTTTATACTTTGATAATAGTCATTGTTTCATGTATGATGTATTTCGCTATATTTGTAGGAACCAAGGCCCCACCCTCCTATAAGAATCAAACATATTTAGTTAAATACCTAAATTACATTGTTAATTGACCCATTCATCTCGCCGTTAAAGTATGCCTCCAATAACGATAATGTTCTAGCAGTAAAGCCGAAAATACACTTGTTACTAACTCGCTCAAAGGCATGCCAATAGCGGTCTTCAGTGTGCCAGTAGCATGGGTATCGTGTCGCTGCTAATAACTCGCATGCCAGTAGCTCGTATACTATTCAATCGCAAAGCGTTTGATTTTTCGTGTGCCAGTGGCACGCGGAGTCGGAGGGGAGTAGTGGGAGTCGTGAAGCAGTCGTGCCAGTAGCTAGCAAAGTTAAAACGTGCGTGTGCTGTTTTGTTTCTATTTTGCAGGTTGATATTTTTGCCATCAAAATGGCTCGGTGGGGCGATGAAAAGACTTCATTATGCACTATCGCAGCTACCAGTGTTCGTGGAATATAGGTTGGCCGCTTTACAAAAAAATGCAGTTCGTTTCATATTTCTTACTGGACAATCTCACCAGCTACGCTCACAAAACTAAAGGTGTCAGTAGTTAGCATGCCTATATCTACCGTGTGTATACTAACCTACAAGCATAGGAGTATTTAGTTTGCCAGCTACTCGCCAAAAGCATTTTTATCACTGTCATGTGTATACGGCTTTAATATTGTAGCAGTGTTCAAAAACATTGTACTATGCAAGGACAGTCCCACGGAACAGAATTCTTAATTAAGTGTTTTGCATGTCTTGTTCCATTCTCCATTTAACTACCTGCTTTTTGGTCCTTTGATACGATTAGAATTCATATTTGTTAATATTTCATTGTCTACACGGTTTCGTGAAATTCCGGTATTTTCTTTGATCGAAAAGGGCTTGGGTAGGTAAGATAATAAATCATATAAAAGTATTGAAGAAATAACTTATTGGTCATGTTAAATGAATTCAGGTGGTTAGTATTCAATAGCCTTGCAATGTATATTTATCGTTAGTTTATTATTATTAGGTATAATAAACTGGGTGTTAAGGAACGTACTTGACGCGAAAAACTTATTAAATTTTGGTCTCCACAACAACAAAAAATTCTTCCACATGATCCCAATTCATCACTCCTACCCGAACTGTCCAATACCAACTAATATTTTGAAATGTTTTAGTTGAAAAAAAAATCTCACCGGAGACCAAAGTTTTATTCAATTTTTTTACTCAAAACAATGTCACTAATCACTTATTGAAGTAAGTCAAGTACGTCCCCGTTTCATAGTTTGTTAGGCAGGATATCTTATTAAGGTGCATCAATAAAAATATCTTCAACTAGCAACTTTTAGAGGCAAATTTAGGAATGGACTAAGCCTTTTAGTAAAACTGATCAAGAAGAGGTTCAGATTAAACATGGGATATAAAAAAAAAGTGGGTGTGTCAAGCCTACGCAAGACAGAAGTGAAACTTCTAGTTTCAGCTGATGCTTGGCGTGGCGCAGTTCGCTGGTGTCTGAGAGAGAGGAAAGAAGAGAAGAGAGAGAACGTTCGTGAGCGGCTCCCCCACCTCAACAAGGTTTCACTTCAAAAATGCCACAGCCGAGAATCGAACCTCGCTTAACTGATTGAAAGCCAACCACGCTGAGCACCAACTGTAAGCAAAGCCGCATAAATTGATTATATTATGTAGGTTCTGAAAATATGAGAGCTTGTTATGTTTTATAATGTTACCTACATCACACCCAAAATATAATATATTTTTAAAAATAATGTACAATGTACAGAAATAGAATCCCACACAAGATCGCGTAGTGCGCTCTAGCGAACGGATATTTTATCAGAGGGAGATAGTTTTAATTTTTTTTTCTGTAAATTATTACATATTATCAAAATAAATAAATTAATTAAATAAATGTAATACAATTATCATAATATACGGATTAGATAATAATTTTAATCCAACACAATAACGCAAAGCGCGCTCTAGCGGAGTAATGTTTTATCACAGTGAGATAAGTGTTTTTATTATTTTGCAATATTATTTTCTTTTAAAAAATGTTCTGACCTACTAAAAAATAAGATATTGAATGAAAAAGGCGTTAAAAACAAAAAAATAATGTGCGATGGCCGAGAATCGAACTCGGATCAACTGCTTGGAAGGCAACTATGCTGACCATTACACCACCAACGCCAGTTGTCGGGATGAGCTAAGAAGCATTTATATGTTACTTCAAAACTTTGACTAGATCAAATGAACTTTAATCGGTGGTGGGGGTACCCGCATTTTCGTTTCGGTCATGAGTCGGTTTTACTCCGGTCCTCGAAATTGCATGACGCGCGTAAAGAAGTTTCACTTCAATATGAATGCCGGTCCTGCGATTCCCGTAAGTGTCATTTTACATTAAACAAATCGGTGAAACTACTCGTTATCACTTGGAGAACTTGAACAGTGAAAGCCAAACCGTCCTTTTCCGCTAAGTTACAAACTAGTATTATACAGACAAATTATTTTGAATACAACTGAAACTCGCCGAAGAACTAAACATGTTTCTCTTCGACTTTCAATAACCTTAGTTGGAATTCATTTACCTTCGACAAAATAGTTTCTAAATAGAAATAAAATTTGAATACGTTTACTAGGTAGAAGATACAATCAACGTACCACGATTTGTACATTGGTATAAAGGTAGCTAAAGTATTGCTAAGTGTTTACCTTCTAAAAATAAAACGAACGTTTCTTACAAATCATAAGGCACGCCAAAATCGTTTGCCAAAACCTTAATTGCATTAAAGTTTTTTTTCTTACAATAAACATAAATTATCCGGTTAATTTGTATTAATTATGAATGTACAGCACGCGAGGCTATGATTTATATCACATATTTTAAAATTCCATAACTGGGTATTGCACAAAGCTGTTTTGCATAAGACGCTGCTTTGGAAGAAGAGTTTCACTGGTTTGAGAAAGTGTTAGTTATATACAACAACTTTATTGTAGGTTATCCGATTAAATTCCGATGCGTTGCATTTATAAAGGTGTCACACTCTGTGTACAAATAAAGATATGACTCATAAGTTCTCGGAAAATGCATTAGTTTGTCAAATACAAATTCAATCGTAGTTATGTTTTAATTGAACACTTTTAAAAGTCACATATAGCATATTAATTAAAACACCCTAAGGTCGCTGTACATAAGTACATTTTGCTCAAAAAAATTCTTTTTAAATGTCTTTTAAAGCCCTTCAGCCACATTACTTTTATATTTCTTGATATATGATGCTGACAGAAGGTCGAAGAATTTGTGTTTATTTTCGATTTTCAATAAAATCCAAATAAATAGAACATTTCTGAACGTACCTAAAAACTAAAAACTCTTTTCAAAAGCTGATGAAATACACTTTCAAGTTCAAATTTAAGAAATAAATATTTAATTTTTGAAAAATTAAATTTTTGAAAAATTAAATTTTTGAAATCGAACATAAAAATGGCGCTTCGTACGTTACTTACACCCCACGTCAATATTTTTTTTTGATTTAGAGATATTCCATGCTAGACCGCCACGCAAATATTCTGAATTTTAAATGATACGATTTGATCAAAAATTAAACGTCGTATTTGAGGGGAGCTGAAGTTTTTATGGAAGTTAATCTATTCGTTATTATTTTTAACTTTAATTTGTTAAAATATATCGATTCAATTTTTCGGCAAAGTTAAATTAATGACCTCTTATGATTTTTTATTCTGTATTTATATCGGCGGTAGGTACCTACATAAAGTTAGCAAATAATTCTAATATAACCTAACGCTAACTCACGTAGCCTTGCGATTACATAATAATATACATTTAACTGCCACTCCTCGCAAAAATATATCTGTAACAACTAAAAGTCAATATCTTTACAGTATAATATATAGGCATATTTTTAACTAATCAGATAGATTTGAATAATATGTCTCACCGAACTGTATTTTTTTATCATCAGTTCTTGAACCTACGTGAATTGGCACCGACAAATAAAAAAATACAATTTCCTTTCTCGCGAGTCATTACTTTTTTATAAATTTAATTGCACTAGACATTCGATCATTTGACAGATAGCAAAAAATCTGCCGAAAATATGGGTAGGTACTAGGGTATCTGCTTATTTTTGCAGGAAGCAAAACTATGCATAGTTTTGCGTGCGGATAAAAAATATAAATTAGCAATAAGTGTCATACGTTGTAACACGCATTTTTTTTATTTATAGCAAGAATTAAGAAATAATTATTGGCACAGTGGGTACGATAGCAGTTAAAAAAATTTAATTTGTTTATCGACGTCAATAACTTAACAAGTTGAAATTGTAGATTTTTTAAAGTAATACAGACGTTTCTAAAGAAACGTCACATTTCAATAACATTTTGTTTTTAACACAAAAAGCAGGTAGGTACCATAATATTGAAAAAATGAGAATAAGAAAGGCCCAATAAACAAGACGATTTCAAATAAGAGAAAATAATCTTTACTGAGCCATTAAAACGGCCACCATCTTGGACCGAAATGGAAACGGAACGTTCAAACCAATTTACAGACAGACGAGTTAAAACAGGACTTTGCTACGCTCATTCAATTATCTCTTTATTATAAACGCGGTGTAATTATAACGCGGCGCATAAGGTCCAAACAGTAAAAAAAACTTGACTTATTACCACGACGTTTGTACGATTAAAACGGCCTTAAAGCAGGCGTAAAGCCGGCTTTACGATACCAACGTTGAACCGGTCCATAAGAATCTAATTAGTTAAATGGTTAGTATATAAATTCTTATTCCCTTCCAATTTTATACTGAAACAGACCAAAGAAAAGAGAGAGAAGAATGGGAACAAATCGCGGTGCGGGGGAAGTTGCGTGGGCGCCTCCCTTTCAGTGATTTGTCAATAAATGAATCCGACAGTCTACAGGCAATTCTCATTAGATGATCACTATTTAGTCTTCGAACGTAAAATCTACTAATAGTCTTAGTCCTTATACAATAACGCGAGGAATCCGTAGTACACGTTATTGAGAATGCCATTTCGGGTGAATAAATGTTTTGTAATTTACTTACCACAGTTAAAATAAACACGTGAAATATGAGAGAACGTCTTGGTTTTTTTCGATGTGCATTCGTCGTAGGTCACATAACAAGTGATTATATAGTTTATTTAAGATTTGCTTGAATCTTAGTGGTGCCAAAAAGATTGGCACGTGGTATGCCTCAAGCTCATTGAAATGATATCCAGATTTTGCTTTGGGTCATGTCTTTGTCTTTTTTGGTCTGGGATTGAAACGATGGTATAAAAACATCCTTGCAGACCGAAACAAAAACAAAAAAGTTGAAATATAGCATCATCATAATTACCCTTTTTTCTTTTTCTTACAGATCGGTGAAGTGTAAAAATAAATAAAATGACAAGTTTAAAAATGTTCCTGGCAGTGGCACTGTTATGCTGCGTATCATCAATTTCGTGCTTTACGCAAGACATAGTCCAATGGCCTCTGGTGTCCTTCAACTTCGATGAAGGAGGTCAGGAGCAAGAGAACACCTTTAAACCGGAGAACACAGTGGTGACCGGATTGGAGGTGACCGGAGAGAGACTCTTCCTGGCGGCTCCCAGATTGAGGTCTGGGATCCCTGCCACTTTGAGCACTGTGTCCAGGAGAAATCCACTGGGGTCCAGTCCTGTTTTGGAGGTAAGAAATATATTTTGTTTGACTTTTTGTTTGCAAAACAACGATTATAAATTACGATTATGTATACGCGACAATTATCCACCTATAATAGTTTGTAGAAGTCAAAGCCTTGTTTATGATTATGAAGCCTAGCTTATTGCGTTCAATATTAATGTCCTTTGTATGTGTTATGAAATGTAGTTTTCTGTCTGCATTGCCTTTGGTGTTGTGGTTAACAAAATGGTGTTTAGATTTTTTGTTAATATTGAGTGAATAGATTGAGATAGAGAATCAGAAAATATAATATGGCGCAATATAAGCGAATGGGTAGATACACCGTGGAAGCCCTAGCTTGAAAAAATAAGTTATGTAAGTAATATATGGCTCAGTCTTTTTAAAGTTCGTAATAGCAGAAAAATATTTATGAAAATATGGATAACTGTTGTAGAAATAGTCTTAATTGAACTTACTATAGAGTGATGTGGCGTTTCTTCCTCTGTGTTCGTGGTCGAGGGGTAAGTCTCTCGACTAGCAAGCAAGAGGTTGCGGGTTCAAATCCCGGCGGGCGCAAGTAAATTTTATTTGATTAATTTGTGATATTTAACAATTAACTAATTTAAAACAATGTATATTATATTTGCGACACATTCCAGAGTGGAAGATACGTTTAGTATCGCCCTGGTGTAAGACCACCATTCAGAATTGAAATTTTGCTTCAAATGGCTTTGGCCGTGTTTGGTGATCAGATCTAAATAGCCAAGTACTTTCCCACCTTTCTATTCCCCATCTCCTTTCCTTCCCCATCACCTTCAGCCTTACAACATACCCCAATTGGGGATGCCATAGTCTCACTGGCTCCAGACGGTTGGTAGCAGTTGGGACTCTTGTGCGGTTTCACATTTAAAAAAACGAAATGACAAGTTAGTGATTTTCACCACACCTCAAAAACGTCAAGACTTTTTTAACGGTAAAATTTCGTTAATTAGTAAAAATAGGCGTGAAATATTATCAATTTAACTTCGTTTAAAGATCGGAAAAAACTCATGTTAATGATATCTTAGCTTCTCGTTTACAATTAATACATATTCTTCAGTTTTTTTTTTATTCGCTCTTTTGAAATCGTTTTTTAGTCACTTGTTTGACCGTGTTTTCTTCTTGCGTAAGATAATATACCTTTCTTACTACGTCTTGATATTATATTGTTCAATATTTACAGAAAATTGATTGTCTTTCTTTGTCTATCCACTATTAATTACAATAGATTTTTTGTTACAACTGTTATTGTATTTTGGTTGTAATTTCTACTTTCTTTTTACCAATAAAATGAACATATTGTAACTTGTAATCTATCTACTTGGTTTAAAATTGTTTTATTTAAAAAAATATTTAATGATTTATTTATTAGGTATACTGATATCTTTATCTTTCTTGATTAAGGCGATGCACGACGTCGTGTAATATTTTTAATCGAGCCGCTATCAATAACACCCCTTACATAGATGGCGATAAGGTTTCAATTCCCGCTCCAACACCATCCGCCTGTTTTGATTTATGTAAGAAAAAAACATGGCCAAAAAGTGCCTTTTATTTTATTTTGTGGATGTTCAGGCATAAATATTTAATTTTTTTCCGCTCATTTTATAAATAACTTAATTTTCCACAATATACAATAAAATTATTATCGAAAATGGGTTGGTTAATAGGAGATTTTGAACTTTAAACAGTTTTCATAGTCCTTATACATTATTTTTTTCTGGTCTTATAAAAGGACTTATCTAAAAATACACGATTATTTCAAAGGCCAAGATATGTTCCACTCGCAGTATTTAATTAAAGCATCTGAAACATAGACATATGAATATTAGTAGACCTGCCCTAAGTGATTAAAAGCGTATTATCCCCACTCCCCATACCGGTTCCATTGGAGCCGGCTGCGCTCGCGTATGGCCTCAAGTGAAATTTGAAAACGTGACGTCATCATTCTTGTGCGAACTATGGTCGAGGCATCATCGGTTCATTTTACGAAATAACACGGCAAAATGTTGACTTGTGCTATGAAAACTTGTAAAAATAGATGTGAAAAAGAGAATAAACCCAATTGTCGTATTACATTCCATATATAAGCATTATTTTACTTTATTTTAAGCATATTCACATCGTATAATATGGATCAGTTGTAGAAACATATACTATCACATCGAGAAACGTCTGGACGCGAAACACAAAGCTGGTTGGTTGCTGGGAAGTAAATTATGAACATTTATAAAAGTGTCTTAACTAAATACTTAAACGAAATATTCGACTCTGAAAATAGAAGAAATTTTTTGACGAATTTGGACTTCGCAAATTTGTTCATAATTTGCGCTCCCATGTAAAAATGTCTATTCATTCAAAAGCAGATTTTACTTTTAAGAAGTAAATGGTGATATTATAATGCGAGATGCCTATTTACTGTCAGATTGATTTATTGACGAATCACAGTCAGCTTTACCCCCTTCGTTCTTCAACAGTTGATTTTACCCCTCGCCATTATCTTCTCGTCTATTAATTCCTATGTCTGTGATTGTTTAACGTTTTTAGGCGACCAAATTTTCAAACCAAAAACACATGATCGTGCATTACTACGTAGTGCGTCGCCTTAATTATTTTTTTTGACAAATTTGTAACGTCTATTGGCATTTAAATGACGCTCAGTCTATTTTTTTAACGAAATTAAATTAAATAATCCCCCGCTACGTACCTACGTCTCATGTTCAGTTTTTTTTTTAACTTCACGTTCCCTTTCATTTTCTTCTAACATTAAACCGCCGCTAAACGTATTCAAACGCTCGCTCTCCAAGTACCTACGATTACAATAACAGGCCACTGCTGAAGTACTTTCTATATTTTAAACCGGTGCCTCAGATAGGTGCCTTAATAAATATATATTTTAACAAAGCTTCCTTTATAAGGAAATAAAATTATAAACTTTTATCATCTGATCTCTCGTCCAGTGTGATTAAAAAATCAAAAAATATCTTCGTTAAATTCAGATACATGTTGTGTATTTCTTTTATCATTGACAATGTATTAATTTTGCTACCTGATTAATAAAATAGAAAACGATACATCAAATTGCTTGAGAAAGTTTGTGGGCAAATATATTTGGGTGTAGTTTGATATGATAAACTGTAAAAAATAATAATTGCTGCCTACTATAATTACGCGATTATTTTCTCATTGTTTTCTCCAACGTGATGTACGTTAAAATCTTCGGGTTTATATATGGCGTTAATTTAATAATTTTATTAAAACACACTTTTTCAAGTTACGCTTTAAAATATTAAGATGAATTATTTGTTTGCGCCCGTGTACATACAATATGAATAAATAGTTTTGTCCGTATAAAAATTCAATTCTTTCAAGAAAGGCATACAAATGCAATGGTTCCATGTCAACAAAGTGACAACTCAACACAGTAAAAATTCAACACACCTTTCAAAAGTGATATAAAGTCATTAGAAACGATGAAAAAAAATGTTAAACCTAACCTAACCTAACCTACTTAACCCAGTTAATAATGTTTTTGTTTCATCACTTTCCATGACTTTATATAACTTTTTAAAGATGTGATGAATTATCATTTTGATGAAATATCCGGTCACCAAATGCAATATAGGATTGAATCACCGATGCCTTTATTTATTTTCATGCCTTCCTAGGAAGAATTGAATTTTTATAAGGACAAAACGAGTTATTCATATTGCGTATGGGCGGATCCAAACAAATACTTCTTCGTAATATTTGAGAGCATTACTATCAAAAGTGTATTTTATAATTAAATAACACCACCCATGAACGCATAGATTAGAACGAGTCAAATCGATTTTCTGGCATTGTTTCAATATGTCGTGGAAAGTTAGAAACCCAACACTATGCAGATTCTTTGTCAGTTAAACGAAAGACAGTTGAATAAAATAAAACACCTTGTAGAACTTGTTTTTATTAATGACTTGCTGCAGTCCCGGCGTTGCCCGGGCTTTTCGCAGATTTTTTTCGAATTTTCGTTTATACAGAAAACTTCCTCTTGTTTTGAAGGTCAAATGTGCGAAATTTTATTAATCTCGGAATAAAAATGTGAATTTGTATAAAAATAAAATCCACACCACCACAGCCTGCTTGCCCACCACAGACACTCTCCTCTATGTAAATAAAAGATGGATAACTATTATTATTTAATAAACACAAGGTTTATTAATGAAAAAATACCTAGCAGAACTTTCTTAGAAAATAATCGTTTAAAAAAAATTAAAGATGGTGGTTAAGGTTAAACGCGACGCTTGTTATATTCTACGTGTTCATAGGTGGCGTGAATTGTCGCGCTTAACCTTAATTGTAATATCCTTGATACTAGTGTAAGAGCTCACCCAAAGATGGCGCTCGAAGTTAGTCTATTAGGTTACCCGAAATGGCGTTTAGCTGTCAAGTATTTTAGGGACCTAGTGTATATTAAATGAGATGGGAACTTCAAGTTCAGGGTCCAGATTATTCTAATAGCCTATTAATTAAGATATTAGAGGCATTGTCAGCATTATTACATTGAAGTTCAAGTTTTTTACTAATCCGGAGTTTTATTTAATAATTGAGTTTCTGAGAAAACCCGTAGACGAAACATTGATGTTTAAAACCACATTACTTACAAAAAAAATAGGTGTGCTTATTTCCCAGTTAACTGGTATTAAAACTGTGGTAACTGATTAGACCACACCCAACATGCATTGTCTTGTCTTGTTATTTCTCTAAAATCAAATAAAACATTTAATACACCAAATTGTTATTCATGATGTTCGTGTTGGTATTTTTAGTATTAATCTAGCAAAGTAAACTCAGCACTTACTAATCGTGATGTAATTATTTTATAACTTATAATAAAGAAACATTCAGGTTACTTGTTAGCTAATAAATCTAAGATAAAAAATTCAGGAGTCGCGTCGACGTATAAATGGCTTGTTCAATACCTGCCTGACCTTATTAGCTCAAAAGATCGTACGCTTATAAACATAGGCGATAAACAGCGCATTCGTGTACTGTGCTTGCAAAGCCCAAATCTTCGATCTATTCGCTTAACCAGATACTGCAACAATTAAAGTGCTCTGTTTGTGCAAATGGTTAGGTATACATGTTGTCCGAAATTTTGTTCTGAATTATTATAATATTTAATCATTGAAGACGATATTCAGGCTGAACATAAAAAAATCATAATTTTCTCATTCGTAGATAGCGACAATTTTTTTTCTGGAAAATCAATTTTTGCCAGTAACGCTCTAAAATATTCAGAATAATTATTTGCCTGCACCAGTGCATACGCAATGTGAATATGAGTAAATAGATTTGTCCAATACAAACTTTAATCTTTCAAGAAAGGCATACATATGCAATATTTTATCGATGATTCTAATAAGTAAGGCTTGTATATAGGAAAGTATGTGTATGTATAGGAAATCGTGTGTATGGGATATTAGGAAAGCATGTTTATAGGAAAGTATGTGTATGGGAAAGCATGTGTATTGGAAAGCATGTGTATAGGAAAGCATGTGTATGAGAATCGACAATAATATAAGCATTTTTAAAGGTTGGGTACCAAGGAAAAGGAATCAAGAATGAGTAATATTTGTTAATTTTGAATAAGCATGTATGTCTTGGAATATCAAAACCAAGGCCTGTATTTATCATATGTAGTACAAACAATGTGAAATGTACCTATCATATAGATGTTTTAGCCCCTGCATTTCGAATTTCTACCTATTTATAACATATTTATTTTAACAACTTTAAGTTTTTAAGACCCTAAAATAATATTTGTTGTGTTTGAAGATAATATCTGTACATTTGTATATCCGAAATGGTAATTATATGAAATTTCCTCCATAGAAAAAAATTGCAAAGTACGAGTATGCTACTATTTTGTTATTTAAAAGTTTTAAAAAACCACATGTCTCAGCAATTTAGGCATTTGTAGGGAGCTTTTCGCTAGTTTTTTATTAAATATTTTCAGAATTTACTTTTAATTATCGAAATCCCCCCAACATTCGTATTTACATTTCTAACTTCCAAACCACCTTCTTGGATTTGGCTTGGAGATTTTCACGTCCAAAAGTATTATAGTGATTCATTTTGGGGTATTATGCCGTCTTGCGCTACCTTATGCTTTAGTAAACATTTCAGCATTAAAGTATACATCATCATCATCAAATTGTATACACATAACTCACTGTAAAGCTTTCAGAGACGTGGGCTAAAGAAGGAGATAACGCAACACAACGTAATATCCTAAAAATGATTCACCTTCTTCTTTTTGAAACGAGTGATGCTATCTAGATTCTCTAAAATTTTCCACATCACTTCCTAGTTTAGCACTACCCACCAGCGCGATATAATAAAACCCAGCCAACGTGTAAACAGACCAATGTACGTGCTACAAAGGCGTGCAATCACTTTTGCAGGTAACGAAAGACATTAATTAACTACCAATCTACCTGAACTCACGATCCTACGATCGCTTAACAAACGCAAACAAATAAATTATAACTACCTTCCATATTGTATGTTATTAGTATGAGAGTTAAATTAACAGGTTGTATTGACAGATTGCTTATCGAAAAAAACTGCCAGCGGCCAAAGAAAGTACAAAATTCCTTCACAATAATTAATATGGTTTAATAAACCTGTTTAGATTCGAGTGTAATATATTTTTAACTGAATTTAAATAATTTTACAAAGTTGTGAAGAACTACTTTCTTTTACAACAACGTCTTTTATATAATTATTAATCAGAATGATTGTACATTCGACTTTTTACATATCAATCATTTTCAAAATTATATACGGTAATGTTAAAATAAATTTTTATATTGATTACAGGACTAGATTTTTAATGCTTGGTAATCAAAATTTTATTACCAAGCATTCAATATTTAATAATGAAAGTAAACCATCGAAGCAACTGTTGTATTAATAAATAAATAAGCATAAACAAGCACAAAATTACGTAGATTTTCAATCAAAGCCATGAAAATCCGTTTTCTTTTCTTTTCCTTTTCACTCCTATTCATCGAAAAATTTTTGTGATGATTCCGTGTTTTGTATTCACATATTTTAAAAGTAATAAGTGCTCAGAACTAGTAGGACAATGCACGGAGAAAAACGAGTATGGATTTTTTAAATCAAAACACTGTAAAAAATAAAATATAAGTCATTCATAATATATCTAAACACGTGTTTACGGAGATGCCAAACTTTTATTGTTCTGAAGAACACGTGTTCCGCCTTCTTTATAACATATTCGCGCTTTACTCATAGTTTGTTAAGAACGTGCATTGCCCAGGCTTCAAATAGACTTTTTCAAAATCAGATGCAGATGGTAATTTTCTCTTTCTTTTGAGCATCAAGTGTGTAAAAATTCATAAAGTAGTATCATAGTTCTGCTTTAAGGGTGGCAAAACGGGATGGTTTATGGATGGGGAGGTTTTTCCAAATTATATGAAAACAATGAGTTTTCTCTTGTTTTTAATGTCAAATGTGCAAAATTTCAGTGGAATAAAACTGTAGATTTATATAAAAACAAAAGCAGGCCTCACGCCCGCTATCTCTTCTTGATGTTTATAAAAATATGTACTACAAAATTTCCCGGCATTGCACGTGCCTTGCGCGGGGTTTTTCAAAATTTCATGTAGACAATGAACTAACTCTTGTTTTGAGGTCAAGTGCCTTCATCAATCTCAGAATAAAACTGTACATTTTTATGAATTGTAAATATTCACATATAATATTTATTTACATAATATTTATCAATTAAAATTCATATTCATAAGATTTTCTTTAGCACAAAGGACAACAAATTATTATAAGCAATAATTAGTCGCCTGTACTATTACATATTGAATCATTGGGCAGAGGCGGATTTGCCCTTAGGCCTATGTAGGCCCGGGCCTAGGGCGGCCAGATATTAGGGGCGGCCAATCGTGACAAAAAAGACACAGATGATAACAAGAAATTTCTTCCTAAGTACCTAAATATTCTACTTACGAAATAACGATATTTTATTTATTTATTTATTAATCTTAAGTTAGCTCACATCTTCGTGTGTGCTAATAGTTTTATAAACATATAAACATGTACATTGTTTGGCAAACATAATCTTTCTTTAAATATTTCAATAAAGTCACAAAAAAAGAAACATTAATAATTGAGATAGACATATTTTCTTAATTCATTTTTGAACTTATTAATAGTTTCTATCACAGCAATTTCCTTCAGGATTTTGTTATAGAGTTGAACGGCCTGGTACATCAGAGATTTTTGGGTGCTTGTTTTTTTTCTTGTTGGCAATCTAATTTGCTTAGAATTTCTCGTCCCGTGTCCGTGTTTCTCGTTATTGTAATTTATTTTTCTTTTCAGTTCCTTAGACATCATCCCTAAGTTAATTTTATGTATAAAAATAAGTACATTCAAATACACAGTTTGCTTCACCGTCAAAATATTCAGCTCCTTTAACATGTCTCTTATCCGTGTGTATATGTTGCGCTTAAGTATTATTCGCATTGCTTTATTTTGCAGTATTTGCATTTTTTTTTTATTTTCTCTTTATTGCAGAGAAAAAGAATACTTGAACAGTAATTAAAGCACACAGCGCGCCCCCACGCCCCGCAGCCGCCCTCGCCACACCTATGATGGGTACTGAGAAAGGGGCGGCTACATGGTCTGGGGCCTAGGGCGGCCAAGACTGCAAATCCGCCTCTGTCATTGGGAGTATTGGGAATAAGCCGACGTAGCTCAGTGGTCCAAAGCACCTTAGTGGACATCAGAAGTTGCGGGTTCAATTTCATTTTCGATTTTTTATGGATATTTCAAGCGAGTAATTAATGCTTATAATATTTTTTAGCCTTTGTGCTATTCATAAAATACCTTGTCTTATAAACATCAGTTTATCATTAAAAAATAAATATTATTTTTCAAAGATTTCTCATACTCTCCACATATTTTCTTCCTTATTATTATTATTATTATGATATTATATCCAATAGTTAAGATTAAAATTAACCACTTTCATTCCAGGTGAAATTACTGATACTTATCGTATGAACCTACGGAATGGGAGCTTTAACCATGTTTAATATAATTTACCTTATCGTGTGAATGTATTGTATATGTCTAAATAAACAAATTAATTAATTAAGAAAATCATTCCGATTTTGAATTGAGATCTATGGCATCCTAATATTGGGAATGTTTTTAGGTTAAAGAAAATATTGAAGGAAAGAATGTGGATCCATGTAGGTTGAATAATACCAAGCTATTCAGACTTAGTTACCAAGCACAGCCAAATACATTTGAAGCAATATTTAGATTTTGAATTGCGGTTTATGAGTAGGTCTAGGGCATTCCAATGTGAGAATGCTGTGAGGTCGAAGGAAACATGGAGGAGAGAATACGGGATAGTGGAAGATTGGGTACTCAGAAGTGATCACTAAACACAGATAAAACCATTCTAGCTACATTTTTATCTTGGATAATGACCTCTCATACGTCTATAAAACTTTTTTTTCTTTCTCAATGTCATTTTCACACTTGAACTATTTTCGCACACTACTTATGGATGTGATTACAATAATAATAATAATTGTCGGTTATTCGCACGCCGATTACAATATCCGACACCGCTTAAGCACAATTATTAAGTGGTAAATAGTTATTGTAATCACGTCATTATCGTTTCGTATTTTTTTGTGTTGTTACGTAATTGGAGTAAATGGTGAAATGACCTGATTAACGAATAGTTCTCATACTGATCGAGTTCAGTATGCAAAAATTGGTTGCCTAACATTAAATTCGTTCTGGTCTTATTCAATATTGTTCCTTCAGCACAGCATATGTTATGCCAGCGAAATTGTAAAGGAGATACATGACCCACAAAGATTTTCGCTAAAGTAATACACAAGCGGAGGCAGTATTGACAGCAAGAAACTCATATTAGTATAAAATTGAAAAGATTGAATGGATTTTGAATAGTTGAATAAGAACTGTATTTAATTATTGAAAACAATATTAGCGATTTCTAAACGAAAATCTGAAAGAGAAAAATCAGAAAAGGATACGGTCACATCTAGGATTCGAGCCCAGGCCCCTTGTCTTGCCGGGACACCGTTCTACCACTGAGCTAATAGGACCCTATCCCCCTCAGTCACTTTTAACTGTATCATGCTTCGAATAAGAACTACCAACATTGTCTTCATTTTTCACCGCACATTTTTATTGGCAACTATCTTTTATGTATGTTCATTACGTCATTTCCAGTCGTTGTCTTAAAAATACAACAAATCTGAATACATGCCTCCCAAAACCATTAAGAAATATTCGCTAAACAACCATTTAGAGTTCATAGTCCATTTCAATATGTTTTTTTTTCTTGAATGAAGTGCAAATGACACTTTTTATATGGATTTTCTGAGTTTGCTTTAACTTTTTAGATTGACTGTGATAAACGGTAATAAAAAAATCTGTTGGCGGTAGCTTCGATACTCGTGTTGAATGCTTGCTATTCATTGCAAAAAATAGTATACCAAATCAATTGTTGTTATTATATTTTTATTTATTGTTCGCTCGGCGGTTTTTAAAGGCAGACTTTTTGTAATCGAATTGAATGGTTAACTTGTTGTGAACTCTTTCATGATTTACTAAAAGATTGGTATGTAATGCATTTAAAGTAGTTTTAATTATTGTATTTACATTTCAAAGAATGCAGGTTTCGTGATGAATTCTAATTTAAACTAGCGTTGATATGTGAAAAATCACGGGACATTATAATGATTATTGTGGGATTGACGACAATTTTTTTGTCAGCTAAAAAACATACACCTTTGAATAATCACAAAATCCATCTGTACATGTAAAGAATAACCTCATTTTTCTCAAGACCAATAAATAACACAAGAATTTGAAATTCCATTCGCTTTTGGTTATGCATGACGTGTGTACAGTAAAAAACTAGACTGTTGTGAACTCCTGCAACTCATAGATTTCAGAGTACCTACTCGAGCAACTAGGCAAAATATATTATTCTACAACAATAACTTCAGTACCAACTACCACATACTTTCACCTATTTCTCACTTTCACACACATGGAAACAAATTAACCTCAAATATCGACAAAATTAAATATAAGTTTGCCTGTGTTCAAGAGATACCTAAATGACATTTTATGTAGCACAGAGCGATTGCGTATATTTTTTGTTCTCTTATAGATATATATTGTGAACCTAAAAAATAATGTTATTTTTTTATTGATGTTTTAAAAATAAAAACCTTCTGTTGTCACTGTATTATGCAGTAAAATATGTATCATGTAAAAGCCCATCAATGCCTTTAAATGAATCAATAAATAAATAATATAATTTTTCCAGATATTACCCAAATTTGTCTTTAGCAGAAGCATAACATAATGTGACAAGTTAAATTCGCTTTTAGCTGTAAGGAAACATAATGTGGCCAGATACTACCCAAATTCGCTTTTAGCTGTTTTGAAACATAAAATAACGTGCTCAGGTACTACTCAAATTTGCCTTTAGCTGTACAGAAACAATGTCATGTGGCCAGGTACTACCCAAGTTTGCTTTTAGCTGTGTGAAAACTTAATGTAGCCAGGCACTACCCAAATTCGCTTTTAGCTATATAGAAACACAACATAATGTGACCAGGTACTACCGAAATTCGCTATTAGCTGTGTAAAAACGTAATGTAGCCAGGCACTACCCAAATTCGCTTTTAGCTATATAGAAACACAACATAATGTGACCAGGTACTACCGAAATTCGCTATTAGCTGTGTAAAAACTTAATGTAGCCAGGCACTACCCAAATTCGCTTTTAGCTATATAGAAACACAACATAATGTGACCAGGTACTACCGAAATTCGCTATTAGCTGTGTAAAAACGTAATGTAGCCAGGCACTACCCAAATTCGCTTTTAGCTATATAGAAACACAACATAATGTGACCAGGTACTACCGAAATTCGCTATTAGCTGTGTAAAAACGTAATGTAGCCAGGCACTACCCAAATTCGCTTTTAGCTATATAGAAACACAACATAATGTGACCAGGTACTACCGAAATTCGCTATTAGCTGTGTAAAAACGTAATGTAGCCAGGCACTACCCAAATTCGCTTTTAGCTATATAGAAACACAACATAATGTGACCAGGTACTACCGAAATTAGCTATTAGCTGTGTAAAAACGTAATGTAGCCAGGCACTACCCAAATTCGCTTTTAGCTATATAGAAACACAACATAATGTGACCAGGTACTACCGAAATTCGCTATTAGCTGTGTAAAAACGTAATGTAGCCAGGCGCTACCCAAATTCGCTTTTAGCTATATAGAAACACAACATAATGTGACCAGGTACTACCGAAATTCGCTATTAGCTGTGTAAAAACGTAATGTAGCCAGGCACTACCCAAATTCGCTTTTAGCTGCATAGAAACGTTCGATGTTCGTATTTTCACCATTCATTTCTTTCCATACGAAATAATTACTTTAACAACTCAAAGCACCATAGTAAAAAAATTCAATTGCTAATTACCACGCCCACGGATTTTTTTTATCATTGTTTGTCTTCTTATTCATCTTAGTCGTCTATAAATTCGGCCTTCAGCAGTTCAAAATAAACCAATAAAAATGATAAATAGATACATAATCGATAAATAAATTTAAAAAACGGTAGCAATGACACTTTGCAAGTGATAATACAATTCAAAGTATGTAATTACACAATCATTTTTGATATAAAATCAAGGTGAGTATTTTAAATCAATAATTCATAATAACCTCTTTATCTAAATATGTATATATGATGATTGTATATTACCAAATAATAACATTACCAGTACTTCACTGGCACGCGATACTTACTTAGTATATTTTCTATTATGCTATGTACAATATTATTGTCTATTATGCTATTTTTTGTAAGCATGAATGAACTTGATCGTAAAAAAATAATGATGATTCTACATTTTTTTCACAAACATAGATACGCATTGTTGAAATAATATTTGATAAATTTTTTTATAATATGCGCATTTTCTGAATCAAAATTCACAACTTGCGTACAGTTAGTTAAATGCTGTACCCGATAGATACTAAATAAGATTGCAATATTTCATTATATATAATTGCTTTGCTAAATTATTGTGTTTACTTACGTGGCAAACTGCAGTGTGCAAAATTATATTTTTATATTCGTGCGAATCAGGCGAAATTCTACCTATTTAGGCAGCCCAATTATATCCAATTTTCCAATTATGTCCAAAATCCTATATCTAAATTCCTCTAATAAACAATTAGTTAATGTTAATTAAGTGTTAATCTCAAGTGACCTACCAGGTAAGTATTGTACCTACTGTATATTATATCCATATGTAGTTAGTATTAACATAGATCATTATAGAAATGTATTTTGTATTTGTACAGCGCCATTGAGGTGATTTTGCACAAAAACGGCGCTATACAAATCATCAAAAATTATTATTATTATTATCTATCCAATGAGTGGTATAGCAATACGCAAGGAATGGGTTAGAATTCTGTTATATTACCGACCGGTTTCGCTAAACACAAGCACCGTCAGGGTACAAAACACCCTGATTATGCTAGTTTTGAGCGAAACCGGTCGCTCGTAATAAATTAAATAAATTCGTGGTTATAAACAAAGTTATAATTCTTTTATTTCATTAATGTTTTAAATCGCAAAGTGACTGATTTCTATCAAAATAAAAAGGAAAATAAATAAATGTATTAAATATTCAAAACCATATTTTTTATTACAAAACAGAATGCTGTCAATATTACAAAACAATCTCAATGATTTGATAACAATCAGTAGATACCTACCATGCAAAGGAATGTAGAAACATTTATAAGTTCGTTCGGCCTTGTGTGTTTACAGTACCTACCTAGGACATTCAAAATGTACCTACGAATAAATCAATATTTTTACTTAAACAACTTTTCTGTATTTTTTTAAGGTTGTACCCATCTATTTAATATATCATTGAAGAAGAAGATAATACTATCACACGGTTAATAATAACGGTCTCAACTGGGAATTGAATCCAGGATCTCTGTCTTAACGATACAACGTCTTTATCCATTCGACAATTGGGACCTAATTATTTTATATTTTTTTATGTCATATTTGTCAGCTCAGAATTAACAATATCATCTTGCAACTGATTTGAAATATGAGGTCGACAAATGAGACCCAATGGTCAAGTTGGTTAAGACGCCTGTCCCTGTAAGATAAGAGATCCTGGGTTCGATTTCTAGTTGTGACTGTTATCTTTATATTTTTCTGTGTCTTGTTCTGTTCCATGTTTCGTTTAGATTTATGAGTACTATATTCTTCTTTAATGATATTTTACATTAATGGGTACAACCTTCAAAATAAGTTAAAAACAAAAAGTTGTTCTTTAAAAGGATATTCATTTAGACTTTTAGAAATATTCAATAGGTGTTCTTTGCAAATAAATATTGGATATGTTTATCCGAGACACTTTCTAAGTTACAAAACAATAGATAATATTAGTAATTTTGAATTTGAAATATGATATCGACAAATATGTCATGTATACGTAAAATAATTAGATCCCAATGGTCGACTAAATAAATACAGTTAAAATGACCGAAAGAGATAGGGTCCCATTAGCTCAGTTGATAGAGGGCGCCCCGGCAAAAGCGAGGGTCTTGGATACAAGTCCTAGATGCGACCGATTGTTTTGTTTCAAATTTTTGTTTAAAAATCGCTAATATCGTCTTCAATAATTAAAAAAAAATTAAGCTTATTAAGCAACCCATAATTATCCTGATCGATTAAAATATTTTTCTAACCTGATATTTTGAATAATAAATGTGGTTTCGTTAAATTTCCTTTGTTTGTTTTGTTTGTGGTGGCGATGCTTTGTGCTTTTAGTCACTTTGTGAAGAGATAATTATTGTAAAGTAAATACATATTACAGTTTGCTTAATTCCGTTGGATAATATCTTAACCAATTAAAAAGATGATATCTTATTTTGTTCTTGAGCTAGTTAGTTATTCTATCCAATAAACTGTGCAATTTTGTTGAAATAAAAAATTATGCGGAATTAAAACCATTTCTAAAGGAGAACTCCTAATGACGATGTTTTGTTGTTTGACAACGAATACAACCAAGGGTGTGCTTTTAAAAAATAATTTTGGGTTTTTTTTTTCAAAAATAAATTTGCGAAATAATACAACAAAATCCAGATAAACTACTTTATAATAACAAATTATCATGAGCATTAATTACTTGCCTGAAATATCCATACAAATTGAAAATATCTTCCGAGTTAAAATAAATGAATCGAACCCGCACCTTCTCATGTCCATTCTCTGGAGCACTGAGCTAAGTCGGCTCATTCCCAACCCGCCAAATTATTCAATACAAACAAGTATTTTAATAGATTACTGCTTACGTTACTACTTATTATATTTTTTCATCTGTAAGCAACCAAATTTTTTTGTAGGAAAGTTTTTGTTGTTGCTGAATTTCCCATTAGATGGCGTCGTCGATATCCTTTGTGCTATGCACTAAAACCTTGTCTTATAAACATTTACGTTTATCATTAAAAAAAATTAAAATAAAAGTTTGTCTAATGGGTTCTCTGATTCCTTCAAAGCTTTTTAAGTATTATAACATCACACTTTTAGTACTTATATATCCTGGTATATAAAATAATACTTACTTCAAAGGCTTTTAAGTATTATAACATCACACTTTTAATAAATATATATATCCTGGTATATAAAATAATACTTACTTCAAAGCCTTTTAAGTATTATAATATCACACTTTTAATACTTATATATCCTGGTATATAAAATAATACTTACATATCCAGGTATATAAAATAGTACATAAAATATCCAGGTATATCAAATAATACTTTAACATCTAGGTATATAATATAATACTATTATATCTATTTATCTGTGTATATGAAACAATACTTATTTGTATATATTTATGTAGAATAATTCCCATATACATAAAATAATACTCATATAATAATAATCAGTATATTTATATATACTCGTATAATAATTCATTCTTGGCTAACAAACATATATTGAAATCCTATTTTTTCAAATGTTATTTGGAAAACGAGTCATAAGTACGTACAAACTCTGTTCTGATTAGCCGTCCTAATTATCTCCAAATACCAAACTTTGTACATCCAGAGATGATGAGCTTTTTTAATCTTCTCATGTATTTCGAATGTAAAACATCTTGTATTAGGTCTGTTTATTTTTGACCCCGTACTTTTTAATGTATTTTCCTGATTTTGTTTTTATGCATTTATATAGTCCATCATTGAGGATACTTTTTCAACTTTTTGACACCAACAGTACATAAATCAAATGAGTGATTATAAAAATTCATAAAGTCTTATAAGACAATTTTTTTTTGTAACATATCTGTAAAGTGATTCTTCATATGTTGTGTCTGTATGTTGCTTCTGTGAAATGTTTTGTAAATGTTTTCTTCATACATTGTGTCTGCACATTGGGTTGGGTTGGTTATTTTTAATTTTTAATCTAATTTTTCTGTACAAAACTCTTTTTTTAATTTTTTTACTCTTCTATTTGAAAACTACCAATTGGCGATCCCTTAATGAGTTTAATAACTCATGGGAATACAACATCGTTTGTTGTATGTTTAAAAAAAAAAAAAAAAAAACGAGCGAGCAGAATTGTAGAATACGACGTACTGTCACTAGGTTGTCCTTCACAACAAAATTTTAAAGTTGACAAAATGGGATGAACCATTAATAAACGACACTACATCGACTGTAATTCCTCTCCATATCTCATTTCAGTGCAGAGATATTGCGTTACGTATTCCTCGGGCGTCCCCAACTTCTTATACCATTCAAACCACTTCCTAAGCACTTCTGACACTAAAAAAAAAACAAACTTTTAAATTTTCAGTGATCTGTCTAAAACCAACATAAGCAGAGTGACTTTTATGTATTAGGATGAGTTGAAAACCATTTAATTACTAAAAGGTACATCATTCCTTATCGTCCAACATACAACAATACTTTACAAAATTTTATATACTTGGGTGAGTTCTGCTGAGCTGGTTATTACCTGACCTTTATTGCCAGGACATTTAACAAGAATGGAACAGATTTAATTCTAAGTTACAAATTAAAGCTAGGTGGAAACAGACGACTATCAGCAGACAATAAACTACTCATACAACATAAATATTATTGGGTAATATTTAAATTTGAGTCACTTTAAGGCTTATTACATAATACAAAAATTTGTATTATTTAAATTGTAGTTATATTATATTTTGTATGTATGGATACGTGCATGTTTTTCTCCTTTTTCCCTCTATTTTTTAGAGAGGCACAGCTTCCCTGCCTCATTGTATGAACCGCCTCTGATAGGGCGTTAAAGATTGTCTAAGAAATACCGACCAATAATAAAGAAGACGAAAATGTATTAGAATTTAAAAAAATATGTGATTAGTATTATCCTCTTTGGTGAATCTTTCCCATTCTCGCTAAATATTCTGACATAAAACTCGTTCTTGACGGATATTTCAGCAGTTCAATAAAACTCGGTAGAAGTCATTGTTTTTAGAGTATTTCAAAGAACAGCGTTGTTATAAATTAAAAAAGCGTGTTTATTTTTATAATTTTTTTTTCCGACTTTATGTCCGGGTTAAATCTTTCCCACAAGAAAAACTAAACCCTTCCACACACTTGTCCAGAAATGATCATCTAGTCAATCCACATTATGCAAGTGCATTTTATAAGCATAATAAATACAAAACAATACAAGAACAACACGTCAACTCGCCAGAGATCAAATGGGAAAATAATTCACCGACTCCATATATTTTCATATCAGAGAGTTCGGCTCGGTAGAACTCCTAACTGGACCTATAAATCTTACTGATCCCTCAATATAAATATATATTTATTTTTTAAATAAAAAAATAAACTGTTTAATAGAAAGCAGAAAATATGATAATCTGTTCTGAACAAGATCGGGAAAATATAGCGGGGAATTGGAACTGCGGAATAACCCACCAATTGAGTTCTGTTGTGTTCCCACAAACAGGTCTCCAACTCGTCGTGGAAGGAGATTATAAATATTTGGTTCTTTGTGATAAATCAGGGATTTATTAATACATACGCGTATTACAATGGTGACTCGATAATCGACCTAACTAGAAACTGGCTAATTGAGATCTGGGAACAGTTAGTTTGTCTGGGAGCATTCTCACTGGCCCTGGCGACTACTGGCCACTAGCTGCCATCTTGCGGACTTCCAAACAAGCTCTTTGCACTGCCCTCTATGAGTGCATATGTGAAGCTCTTAACTCACTCACTTCTCAACAAGTTCTTATTTGTTATTTTATAATATTTGTAGTGAGATGGCGTTCTCCCCATAAAGGGCATACTTAAATTATTATAGCGGTCTTCGCTAAACTCAAACATAGTAATTTTTTAAAAGCACTATGTCACCTTTTTAATGTAAATGTATAATATTACTTACATGCAACTTTAATACCATGGGGAACTTTTAACTCATTTTAACAGCTATTATATTTGTCATTTTTTTATGTAGTGGTCTATAAGTACTTAGCCAAGTTCAAACGCGCCAAACCCTACTTCAATGAGAACATGAAAGTTAAAACCATATTAATCGAAAATACTAATATGGTATGACAGTCCCTTTATCTCATTGCTTTATGGTTCATGCTCTGCCCAATTGATATGGTCGATAACCTTACCAGTGCAAAACATTTATAAATTATTTAATTTTTTCGATAGAAATATAGTTGTGATAATATTAGTTTTAACTACTACATTTAGTTTTCTATTCCAAACCTGATTGAGCGTTACTACAGGTGTCAGGGGACTATAATTTATTATGACTCTTGAATGGCGTTATTACGTTATACACCTTATTAAAATTGTGAACTCGTTTGTGAACGCATTTGTGAACGGGTGCAAAAATGAAACCCACAAAAAACAAAGCATTTTCACTATAACTTGGGCCAGCTAGTAGCTAGTTTTAAAGATTTTTTATTTTTTTGTTTGACTGAGGATTGAACCTTCCTCCCCAGAGACTAGCTTAGAGCTGTGAACTTTTTAAATGTCTTTTAAAACATAATGGAGTCCCGATAAATAATACCGATGGGTTAGAACCGACATTGGTCAATATTAACTGCTGTAATGTCATATGATTTCAGAAAAAACCGCGTGTGTGAAACAAAAATTCATCACAGAACAAAAAAAAATACTAACTTACAACCCAATGTTGGATATGTACCCTTTCACCCACCGTTTTATCTCCTCCTCCCACTCTTCACTAATCCCTAGTCACTTATCTACCTCCACTTCAACACCCAATATGTTCAGATAATATAATTTTGTAATATTATTCATATACTTTGCCCTGATTCATTGAAATAAATGGACATTGACCAACTTATATAGTTCGGCGCTATTGTTATTATTCCTTTGATCTAGATATAGAAGAAATGTTTACCCAATGTCTGCTACACCTTACTGCCAAGTGGTAATAATGCAGGGGAATAAAATATATGTAACTTTTGTCTCTTGGCCATATTAGGTATCCCTTGTTTGCACGATGCAACCGGTTTACTACGTACAAGGCAATGCTGTCTTATAATTTTAATTCGGCTTTAAATACGTGGTCAATTTATTGATCAAGTGGTTTGCGCCCAGTTTATTGAATCGATTGCGTTTATACCTTATCAGATTTTAATTTGTGGAGCTGTTAATCATTTTAATAAATACGCCCGATAACACAAAATTACATTAGATCTTTTTGTCAGCAGCAATATTCAAAGATTTACTCAAAACAACGGAATGCAAAAGCATTGTTTATGGTCACTGGTTACGCCCCAGTCTTTTGAAAATATTTTGTGCGCAGGGCTTAAGAGGAAGCTACAAGCCAAAAATGTGTATATTCTTGGTATACCTTATGTTATAGGTAATAGGCATTAAAATCGCCTGACAAACGGAGTGTAGAAAAGTTCGATTTCAAGCAAAAAAATACACCAATTACTAAATACACCAAATACACCGCCTCAGAACAGAAATTTTCTAGTGAGGCGGGTTACTTTCATGTTTGTAATATTGATCATGTTATTGCAATAAACGCCCGGGTTGCCGGCAATTAAAAAAATAAAAATAAATAAATCGTTAAAAAGATGAATCAAAATAGTGATTTAGCATTAAGCTTCGCCTTAAGAAAGTTAAACTCACGTCATTATAAGAGAGTTTCAAAGGAAACATTTCTCAATGGTGGGAGTGCAGGGTATATTATTAAACATACTAATTTCGCTACGAGTAAGTAATGTGAAATATTTCTGAGTAATGCATAACATTATTCAACTTCAAATAACTTATCAATTTTTTGAAATTGGAACTACTGAGACAATGTGCGTAGTGTCATTGATCCAATGTTGTGATCCAATTAGAATGAATATAACGTGCCTTGTATTTATATAATGTCATTGGATAGGTGTTTTTTTTTCAAGTTTACCAACATTCGATGGTAATTTTTTTTTCGAAAGGAATTATCCTGAGGCAATTTTTTTTTTAATAAATACTTTCAGCTTCACAAATTAAACAATTATAATATCCTGTGATTTTTCACGATTGTGCGATAGTTTTTTTTTACTTACTTTTAAGTTCTAATAACTTTTTTGCAAACCGTGGATAAGGAAGGTTTGATATAGTGCATTAGAAAGTGTAGTGTTGATAACTAGTTTCAGGTTTCTTAGATATTTTATTATAGTTTTAAGAGATTTCCATAGGTGGCAATTGTAACTCTACATGACAGAGACAACATGTCGGCCATACAGATCTCCAGGCCAGCAGATTAGTATGAGTTTCTTCCTTCAACAGACTAACTGAGTACGTCCGTTCCATAGGAGTATAGAACGGACGTACGAGTTCATATGTCCTATTAGATATTTATTGTAATAATCCCACGATAATAAAAAAATAAAACCGTAATCTCAGACGGACCGAAGTAATCATTGAAAACATCCGATCCGTATAATTTAAAAGAGAATCATCAGTATACTACAGAAAGTCTATTCGATTTACAGAATTATGAACAAACATAATGCATTAAAAAAAAATTAGAACTCCTTTTATATTACGTTTAGCTTCAGACAACCAATACGCCGCCCTCCGTATAAAAAAAACACGTTGGAAAACGATTGGGAAATTCACAGTGACCACTGTTGGAGTCAATAAAACCTATAGGTTGTAATTTGGACGTCGTAGAAATTGAAATGAAAATTACACCTGTGTGTGATTAAGATTTTTTTTTAATTCACCGCTTACAAATCTGTAGATCTGGTTAAAGCATAATTTATAAAACTCGATCAGAAAATAAATCCATTAAAAATGTGGAAAATGCTTAGTGCAAATTTAGACTTACATTTCTTTCTTGGCTATTGACAAATATGGAACCAGTAGTGCGAACCAGAATTTTTACAGTCGATGGAAAGGGCGCGTCGCCTGTTGAAAATATTTAAAAACACTTCCAATTACAGACAAAACCAGGTTTATAAATTGATAACGTAAAGTAAACTTGTGTACATAATATATAACACCATCTCAATACCCACTTGATTAAGTTATTATAAATTACGAGAGTAAGCTATCTGGTTGTCTGACCGTCACGCCGTTTCCCCGCATAGACGCCTGTGTTAATTCAAGTATATTCTTTCATACACCTTCTGTTGTCCTCATAAGAAAATTTATGAAAATATATAATTTTGTGGTGGGTATGGGTTCAGCCGTCTCGGGAACCATTTATTGGATAACCAACACCTCTGCCATCGGTTGCCCCGAGTGGTTCGCTGCGTTTGGCAATTGACACTTTGGGTCCATGGGTTAGGCTTTTCTTGGTCTTGGCGACGGATGCGTCTACCCACTGATTGCGTGGGGTGCCAGATCGGGGGAGACCGGTTGAGGGAGACCATTTAACCTCTTCTTGCACAGCAGTGGGAGGGATGGATTCATACGTCCTACGTTCCTGAACCCACAGACTCTCCCACAGATTCCTACCTACCCATCATACCCTTTTACTTCTCAGAATTTGCTATCCTTCCTTTTCTTTAAAATACCTTCCACACCCCATCCTTAAAGATGAAATAAGCCCTAAGTGGTATTATTTTTCTCAGGGCACAAAAGACTCTCGTCATGACTCGACTCATGTGTGTATTTATTTCACTGGATCATTTCATCGTTTTCCTGGAGCATCTCCGACATTTTTCGAATCTCTCGAGTATCATATAAATATATTCCCTTGACACTCCTTTCTCCATGGGTCCGCTCTTTTAACATGAATCAGCCAGTTATATGAGGGACGTTTGCGAATTCCTCCTTCCATTTAGTTTGCCTTTTTTTAGATTATTTCAGTTTTTAACCAATCCTACCAACTATCGTTTGTGTTGTTAATTGTTTACAAATTAGTCGACTAACTTGATACGGAGATTGCACGTGCATTTGCCTTGATAATATATCATAACGAAATGCAAAATATTCCAATTTTCAAGAACACTTTTCCGATATGATGATAATGTATTTGCAATTCACTTAAACTTTATCAGGAAACCTGTTAATTGGTTTCAATGCAATTTACCGGAATTTCCAATAATTTTAAGAGATTCTTAATAACTTATCAGTATTCAACGGTGTGTTGAAGAATTAAAATCACCTTACCTACACTTGGAAAAAACATGATGTTAGTTCCATTATCAAGATGAGGTAGGATAGTTTATTTTGCAAATGATTTCTTCTCGATAACTTATGAAAATAATGTACCTATATGATGTTATCGTTCAATGCTTATATTGACACGTACGAGTACATACTAATCGATACAATCTATGCAATTTTAAGAATGTAGATCAAGGATTCTATTTAATAAAATTGGATCACTTTCTGCGTGAAATGATTTATTATGATTTTAAGGTACCGTGATATTGCCATTGATTGATCTGAACTATACCCGTAGACTAATACCCCCAACTAATAATCAATGCCGTACGCACTAGAAATGTGAACAGTATTTGGTTTTCTGGTTATTTGGAACACTTTGTATAGCCCTGAGGCACAACCTCTGGTCGAACTTAAGTGATCTATATATTATGTCAATTTGTTGAGGTCAAGAGTTTGGCCCGAACATTTCAAAGTTTTTTTCACTCAATCACAGTGCACGAACTTATAATTGGCATGGCAAAAAACTCCTTGGCGTTTAACCCAAAGTTCATGTGTTTAAAACCCAGGGCAAGCTATTACAAAATTTATTAAAATCACATCAGATTTTTTCCCAAACACCGCTAGAGTCTTAAGTTTAGTGTCCGAAACAATTGGGAATATAGTATCCACAATTGGGTTATATTATTATATTGTTATATTTTTAAGACTAAGGGAGTGTGGAAGAGAAGAGTAAGGTTGGTAAGTAAGTACCTAGCTATTGAGACCTGGTCATTTCAAGCAACGTTTGTACCCTGGATCAGTGTGATCAGTGTGATCAGTGTGATCATTTCAGTATGATTCGAATTCGACTCCAACCAAAATCTTAATGCATAAAAATTCAGCGTGCGTTTGTTTGCGCTCTCAAAACTCGAAAAGTATCCACCAAAGTTTTTTTCAAAGTTTGTTCTTTTTAGTGCTAGGAGTATTTAGAGAGTGGTTTGAATGGTATAAAAAGTCGGGGACGCTCGAGGACTACTCTTTAACGTTATGAGATTCAAATTATAGTCGATGTAGGTACTGTAGTTTTTTAACAGTTGCATTGTGGTGTATAGTAGTGAATGATGGAAGACGTCGGAGACGTCCGAGAAAAACATTAGGAATAGCGGAGAATCGCGGGGTCCACTAGTGACATAATTATTTCAATCAATCATCGTTCTTTTGCCTATTATCTCCTAATCTCCATAATTTTAAACAAAGTCTTATAACTTGTAAAAACATAAAATGAAGCAATCTTTTTTCTGCCATTGATGTATTACATTTATAAGAGACATGAAGGGAAAAAAATAGGTTCCGCTTTTGTTCGTCCGATTTGGCTTCCTACGATAATTTTTTTCTTATATACAGGGTTTTCCAATAAGAGGTGTTATTTTGATGTTCAATCGTAAAAGATCAATGGTTTCGTTGCTTGTGTGACACGTAGCGCCGTTTTGTTGAAAGTAAACGTTGTCCAGATCAATACCATCTAATTTCGGCCATAAAAAATCATTAATTATCTCTAGATGGCGCAATTCATTCACAGTAACTGTTGCTCCAGCCTCATTTTCGAAAAAGTAAGGTCCAATGACTCCGCCGGACCATAAACCGCACCAAACAGTCACACGTTAAGGATGAAGAGGCTTTTCAACAATAACTCTTGGGTTTGACGAAGCCACCGATGTGGAAATGGGCCTCATCACTCAAGATGATTTGCATTTGATTCAATCAAGTGAATTTTAATGCGTTGTTGAAGCGTGTATCGTTCCATTTTTATTAAGACGAAATAAGATCCTAAAAATATATCAGTTATGGGCGTGAACGCGCTTTAAGTGGGCGAAGCCAAAAAAGTTTCACTTGCGCTCCGCGGCATCGAAACAAATATTATAATGTTTCGGGGTGTGGAGGAATGAAGTAAGTTTGAACGGGGAACACGACACGTTGAGTTGACCAAGCGCGGTCAACTCGGTTCGAAGTCAGAGCAGCTATGAAATCCACTAGATGGTACCCATGAGTAAGGTTTGAACATGAAATGCTTAATAATGGGCGTCTTTCAAACTATGTGAATAGTAATATTAAGTTGAATGTGCATGTTTTAGGTAAATTTCGATAGAAACGTTACCTATTGCAGAAGGAGCTCATGATTTTATGATTCTTATCAGATTTCTGTAACCATACTGATAGACGGTAGGCAGTAACTTATGACTCGTAACCGACGTGTTCTTCATTGACAGATGTCAAAGCAATACGGTATTCAATCACGAATCATTTTCATAATATCTGATTATAATTATATCTGAATATATTGACAAGATAAATAAAATATCAGTCATTTTCAATATTTATTATTATCGTTTACAAAAAGTTACATAAAACAAATAATTATGTAATTTAAAAAGCATAAGATGCAACTTTTTTGTATAAAGGCCATCATTTATTATAATATAAGTTAGAAATAGTAAAAATAATTTTATATAAAAAACGAAAATAATTATTCAATAAATAGCATTTCGTCGAAATCTAAACGACGATTTCCAAATTGACGTTCTTTACATACAATATCTAAGATATGTGGAGGATCACGAACATTCATAGACCTTGTGACTCCAGGATCGATAAGCTCGACAAGAATGCAATCCATTTAAAAATTTGTTAATTTAATAAGCATTTTTTCTTCCCAGAACTTGTCATCTCGAAGTATACGCTCAACTATCTCTAAGTTAGATAATTACAATCATAAAAAGAGTCGTGCTGCGAAATTCTATTTAATACAGTTAAAGAAAAAATATGTCTTCTATTCTCCTTCCTTCCAGAATAACGGGTTTCTTCTCTTCCTGTGTAAACAAAACTTTTACTTTATTTACGTCAATTTTTTTTTTTTTAAATTTTTTTTTATTAAAAGTATACAATACAGAATATAGTATATTATATAAAGCATTGTACTCCCAGGAGTTAATAAACTCATTGCGGGAATGATACGCATTACATGAAACATATAGCTGTATGTATTAAATGGACATATGATGGGACATACACAACATTATTATTTCAGATAGTCATTAATAAGATGAAGTTTGAGCATGTTAGTTTGGGTCTTTTTACATTGACTTGCACATTTGATCTCGTTGGGTAGTTGATTATATTTTGTGTGAGCTATGTATTCCAGGGATCTTAGTCCATATTTTGTTGATTTGATTTTTGGTATATGTAGTTTGTTGTGATTTCTTGTGTTGTGTTGGTGTACGTCGTAATTGTAATAGAGTGTAGTGTTGGAATGTGCCGAGTGTTGAATTACTTGTAATATAGTTTTCGTTATTTCAAAAGTGGGAATGGTATTAAAAGGAAGTATTTGGGTGTTTCTGTAGATGTTTTTGACATGTGTGTCCCAAGGTAAACTGAAAATATTTCGCAGGGCTCTATTTTGGACGACTTGGACTTCTGAAATCATTTTTTTTGTAGCAAATCCCCAGATTCCGGCGAGATATATTAGATGTGAGTGAATCATAGCATGGTAAATCGATTTTAATAGAGAGGGGGGAAGTAACCCGCGAAGTCTATATAAAACACCAGTTATAGGAGTAATTTTGGATAGAACATGTTTAAATTGGTGATTCCATGTGAGTTGTGAATCAATGAAAAGGCCAAGATATTTTGTAACATCAGCCCTTTCAAGGCGGTTATTATCAAGACTTATATTAAGACTTACATTTTTTTATTTGCAAACAGTATGTAATGTGTTTTTTTTTATGTTTAGGCTAAGTTTGTTTAATCGCAGCCAGTTTGCCAGGCAAGCTACATCCCTTTCCATTTCCTTTTCAAGTTCGTTTAAATCATTATTGTGATAAAGAATCACTGTGTCATCTGCATAGAGTTGTATTGTACCCTTAAGTCCCCATTTAGCAATATCATTTATATATATTAAAAATAGTAATGGTCCAAGTACGGAGCCCTGAGGCACGCCACATTTTATCGTTCCCATGCTGCTTGTCCCCTTTCCAACAAAGGTCTGACAGTGTCGGTTAGAGAGGTAGCTACACAGTAACTTCAGGGGAGTGCCTACTATGCCTAGGTGTTCTAGCTTCTTTAGTAGTATCCCATGGTCAACCGTATCGAAAGCCTTTTTTAAATCTATAAATAAGCCTGCAGCATGCTTACCCTGGTCTATATGCTTTTGGAGGGCGTATACAAAATCGAAGGCAGCACATTTTGTGTTAGATTGGTTTCTGAATCCATACTGTTGGGATGCGAGTAAATTGTTTGATAGGAGATATTTAGTGAGCCTAAGCTTAATAACCTTTTCAAAAACTTTAGAGACGACAAAGAAGATGGATATAGGACGGTAATTAGAAGGATTTTTTTTGCAATCATCTTTGTAAATCGGAATTATTTTTGCTATCTTTAGTTGATCTGGGAAGATTCCACTATTCAGGGATTGATTAATAAGAAAAACAAGGTGGTCAGCTGATATATCTTTGCAAAAGTTCAGGTACACTGGTGTAATTCCATCTAAACCTGGAGATGCATTAGACTTTAGTTGAGAGATGATACTGAGAACTTCTGTTTTATTTGTTTTGGCCATGTATAAGGACTGGATTGCTTTTTGATCCGTGTTTACAGTGATAGAATTATCTGGATATGATGCAATTGTAGCTGCTAAGTTTTCCCCAACTGATATAAAGAAGTTGTTAAAAGTTGAAGCTATCTGTGTTGGGCATGTTATTTCTTCATTCTTAATGAGAAGACATTCAATTTCATCTTTCTGGGGTGTCGAGCTATTTGTTAGAATTGCATTTATTATTTTCCATGTCTGTCGCGGATTACGCAGGTTTTCTTTAAATATAGTCGTGTAGTATTTGGTTTTAGCATATCTTCTATAGTTGGTAACTTGATTTCTTGTTTTATTTCTCAGTGCTGTGAATATATCACTTTGCTGATTTTTTTTCCAGATTTTAAACGCATTGTTGCGCTGTTTGATAAGTGCATTTAATTTTGCATCAAACCATGGAGTATTACCCCTCCGTTGGTCTCCTATGCGTAACTCAGATTTATGTTGGGATGATTTTATTGCTGTTTTGATGTATTCATTAAAATTATTATAGATTTCATTGGCATTACTGGTGGTTTCGTGTGGAAAGTTGTGGGATTCTACATATGTTTTTAACATGTTTTTATCGGTTTTGGTGTTGTTTGAAAAAGAATGTATTCTATTATTAGTGTGATGTTTCAAGCTGTTTTGGTAATCTAATATCAAAATGTTATGATCACTTAGGTAGGCATCTATATTTGCAGTAGTTGAGGAAATATTTTGTCTGTTTGAGATGATATGGTCTATTAGAGAAGTAAAGGTATCTGTTACTCGTGTAGGATAGGATGTGTTACATATGAAACAGTTGTATGAGTCTAGCGTGTTGATGTATTTAAGAGATGTATTATTTTTTTGAAGAATGTCAATGTTGAAATCACCAAAGATAAGGGTATCATCTGTACAGTTATTTAAAATAGATTCATGATACATTAAGAATTCGTTAATGTTTGAGGTAGGCTTTCTGTATATAACATAAATATTTAACGGTTTAAAATTTCTATTACGGATATATAATTGAAAACAATATGTATGGGAAATATGTATTTGAAAATTTTTTACGACTCAATACGTTCATAATAAAATTATATGTTTAAATCAGTTATTACTTGCTCAGAATTTTTCTCCGGTGAAATCGGTCCTTTCGGCATCGGATTATTGATATATTAAGTATTTTCGTGATGAAATAAAAACAATATTAGAAACATTATGTTAATTCACTTTTCAATCAAATTTTGGAATTATACACACGAGCGTATAAGTACGTATAGACGGGTATATACAAGTGTATAAATTACCTGCTGTAATATAGATAGAGGTGGTATATTGCTGAGTCTAGAAGCAAGCATTAATTGCACATTTTTTCTGTGTTCTTTATTCTGCCTTTGATTTTTTTCACCCTGCTTACTAGCGGATACCTGTTCTTTTTTTCTTTGTTGCCATATGCCTTTGCCTTTGTTGTTATATGATATTGGTCGGTTTTTGTATTGATTTGTTGATGATAAACGTACCTACATGTTATCTGGGTTATAAATGTGAGAATGTTGTCGATATATTTGGGGATTCCGTATTATAGGCCAGTACACATAGCGCCAAAAAGGGGGTTGCGATCGTAATTATTCCGGTAGTCCCAATTTTTTTATATGTTTTATAAACTGATCCCATGATGTATAATCTGAATTTCCAACCATGGCGCACCTGTGCTCGCGCCACCATTTAAAAAAAAACCGGCTGTAATCGCGCCAAAATCTAGTTTTTCCAAAATATCTCATTCTCAATGCAAATTTTGGCTAAATTAGCTAAACAATTAAAGTAGAACATAAAATTACTTACAACTTTTGTGAAAACAATTTTCTTCAATCTCTAATAGGTACCGAGGTAGAAAGTCGTAAAGGTGCGTATATTTTTGAAAAAAACAAGTTTTTTGCGCGACTAGCTTTGATTTTTTGTAAATATCTCGTTTCCAGTACAATTTTGTGTAAAAATTATTGATACTAATTTTGTAGAAAATAAAATTTCATAAAATAAATAGGTATATAATTTATATTTTTATACGTTATTTATTTATACGTTAAACATTTTCCTTGGTGCCGTAATTTTGTTCGGGATAAAACTCCTTTTGTCTTCTGTTTTCCCATATTTAACTGAAACGTAAGTATATATATTAGCCAAGAGATTTATTATAAATTGGTTCAATTTTACCTTAAAATTGAAAATCATTTCAACGTAAGTAAGTGCAGTAACTTAGGGAGATAATTGCACAATTCTATCTACAACAAATGATCTAACAATCTAAACTTAAAAGATTAATGACTCTTTTTAATATTCGAATGACTTTAGGTACTTTATAGGTGACATATGTCTAATTGTCTGTATGGAGAAAAACTTTCGATGTAGAGTTTTTGTTTTATGGAAAAAAAAACTTTCGAATTTCAAAAATTTGTTGTTGGGTAATTTAACTGGTTTTGGTGGATTAGAGCTTGGATACATATTAGAGTTAAAACACATAAATTAAATACCTATTTATTTTATGAAATTTTATTTTCTACAAAATTAGTATCAATAATTTTTTCACAAAATTTTACTGGAAACGAGATATTTACAAAAAACCAAAGCTAGTCGCGCAAAAAACTTGTTTTTTTCAAAAATATACGCACCTTTACGACTTTCTACCTCGGTACCTATTAGAGATTGAAGAAAATTGTTTTCGCAAAAGTTGTAAGTAATTTTATGTTCTACTTTAATTGTTTAGCTAATTTAGCCAAAATCTGCATTGGAAATGAGATATTTTGGAAAAACTAGATTTTGGAGCGATTTCGGCCGGTTTTTTTCAAAATGGCGGCGCGAGCACAGGTGTGCCATGGTCGGAAATTCAGATTTTACATCAGGGGACCAGTTTATAAAACATATAAAAAAAATTGGGACTACCGGAATAATTACGATCGCGAATCGCTAATTGCCCTGGAGTATTAGTAATGAAACGAACTCTTCACAAACACTTAATTGAAATATAAGAGAATACCACTCCTTAGTAAAAAACTCCTTTTATTTTACCATAATTTATTAGATATACCATTGTTACAACTACTCTATTTCTAACTATACAACGACTGTATAGTTAGAAATTTATGTAAAAGCCCAGTAGGGCGTAAATAAAGGAAAACGATTCTAGTGAAGGGGCCACTCTATAACATTCTGTGCCGCTGATTGACAGCCAGCTCGCCAAGTGTCGTAAAAAACGGATTAATAGTAAAAAAGTCTACTTGGGCTAGAAATGATACATAATAACATAACGACAATACTTTAGTGTCATCTTTTTTCTCAAGTGCCTACACATTTACGCATTTAATAATGTATTCTTTTGTATTGGTTATTATTTATATTTATATTTATTATTTATATAAAAAACCTTTACTCACTTGAGGAAGAAGTTAAATTATAAAAAAAAGAAAATTTCACTAATAGATTTCAAAGTAATCGTTTGATTAAATAAAATAATACGCAAAAGAAATGACCGCAGCGACGGGCCGGATGACACACAACCTTACAGGCCGGAACTTTGGCGGCGTCTGAGTCATTACGTAATAACTCCTTACCAACGCGCACACAAATATACTACGAACAATCCAGAGTTTTGGAGTACTGGCGGTCGACTTTCGTGTATCTGGCCAGAAATTGAATTTTCGCGAGTGTTTTTATTTTAATTAATTCTTATGAATACATTAATAAAATCTCTAATCTTTTGTGAGGGAGTCGTCGGGAAGTTACTAATTCATCGTCTAGAAAAATAAAATCTGGTACTTGCCGCTTATCTTACAACATTTTACATTTAATAAAATGTACTTATCGTTTTACATAATATATTTAATTGTAAGGTCCTGTTTTTATTAATCTTAAATATAAATAACTTGCATCCCTTCGAATCCCTCTAGAAACATTTAAGATTTTAGTAATAAGCTCATCAGAAATAATTAAAATGTGAGCGTCGGGGCAAATCCCCGTTATCAGGGTATTGTGTCGCCTTAATGGCGTAGTTTCTACTTGTCAAATGTCAAAAAATGACAGTTTCAAAAGTAACATCTACCGAAATAACGGGCTATTCAAAATAACACCTCTTATTGGAAAACCCTGTATCTTAATTCGAAATGCATTTTAGAGAAAAGTGTTCATAATATAAATATCATATCTGAATACATTTTAAATGGAGTGATTATATTATTTTATATTTTAAACATCAAACCATTAATTATTATGACTATTAATTTCGACCGTCAGACTACTTTCAAATGGCCATTAAATCGATTACTGATAACATCTGGTACGTATTTTATTATAAAACATTAATAAAGCAAGACTTTATATATAATATTGACAGCATGACTTGGTTGGAACACCGAAAAGCACTGTCAAGTGCAGGTCAAATCAGATCATTGGAATGTTATAATTTGGGAGGCGGGTTTGGGTATCGCCGCCTCGGTAACCATTTATTGGATAACCAACACAGTTCAACCCAAATGGTTCGCAACTGATTTAGCAAAGGTGTCCGGGTTCATCGGATGATGTGTGTTTGGGATGCGCCTGCCCACCATCTGCGTGGGGTGCCAGATCGGGAGAGGCTGGTTTGGGAAGACCCTTTGACCTGTCCAACTGGTCATGATATTTATTAGGAAAAGAACACGTGTTCGGAACACGTTGTGACGGAATGCGTCAGATGTATGAAAAATGTACAATATCAGTATTTGTATGAATACGTGTTCCGCCGTCTTCATAAAACACCCGCTTTTGGATGATACTTTGTTAGGAACTCTTTCAATTCGTTCGTTATCGGCCTGTAGTCCCATTTTTAACAGTAAAACGAATAATTTTGCCAGTTTTTTATTTTTATCATTATACGTATTTTAGTGTTTTGTTTTTGGGGGTGACCGGATAAATCATCACAACGATGATTCATCATATCTTTAAAAAGTTATATAAAGTCATGGAAAGTGATAAACCAAAAACTTTATTAACTGGGTTAAGTAGGTTAGGATAGGTTAATTTTTTTTTTCATCGTTTCTAATAACTTTATATCACTTTTTAAAAGTGTGTTGAATTGTCACTGTGTTTGTACATACGCAATATGAATATGAATAACTAGTTTTGTCCGTATAAAAATTCAATTCAAGGCATACAAATAGAATAAAGCATCGGTTATTCAATCTTATATTGCATCACAACTTTAAAAAGTTATATAAAGTCACGGAAAGTGTTGAAACAAAAACTTTACTAACTGGGTAGGTTAGGTTAGGTTAGGTTTTAAAAAAAATTTCATCGTTTCTAAAGACTTTATATCACTTTTTAAAAGTGTGTTGAATTGTCACTGTGTTGAGTTATCATGGAACCGTTTATGGGGTATTATAGTGATTGTATGTAATACTGATATTTCATTTCAGTAAGTTTTCTCCATACCCACCCCTCATACCTTTTTCCTTCCCACTTCTTCCTTTCCTTAAAAAGACCCTCCCCACAGCATTCCCAATAATAAGGGTAATTAGTCCCGAGGGTAATTACTTTCCTCAGGGTTTCCTGTTTTGGGTTAATTGAAAAAAAATAGCAATAAGTCCCTGATTTATTACCTTTTAAGGTGTTGAAATGTTTCCTGCGAGTTTGAACTATAATATGCTTTTAAATATATATCTTTCAGTATATTAGTAGTTAAGTAATTTATCAACACCTACAATACATAATTTGTCAGTTTACATTATTATTGGATTGGCACGAGTAACGATAAAAAAACATTTGTTGATTAATCTATTGATAATAATGGTTCACTAAGAAAACAGTAGCATGTGATTTATTAAATATAATGTTTTTATTACTATTTCAACAATAGGCCTTAATTTATGGCGAAAAAAACCACGTACGATTTGTATAGATTTTTTATAACCATTCATAATGTAGCTGTTTCAAATAAGTGTGGTATTTTTTATTTATTTTTGAATTAGGCCGCATTCAGACAGGAGTAAAACTTCAGCCCGCCAATTGATGATATTTGTTAAAGGTGTACATATAACATGCATTTAGTGTTTCAATTAGAGTCAACTTGACAGTAATAAATCTCTACAAGTTTTTCAACGAGTAAATAAACAAATTATTTCCTATTTTGTAACAAACGAACAAGACACGGGATTACTTTAGTTTATTGTAATAATTGTAACAGAAAGTAACAATATCAATAACTTTTGAAGTTTTTTAAATTTTTTATTCTTCTTTTTGAGTTTATTATCCCGCCAAAACTGCCAAAGCAGTTTGTTAGCAGGTCATGCTTACAATACTATTAATCATAACACCAAAACACACATATAACGAGGAGACACAAAATAGATACAGAAGAATAACATTTTAAGTGACTACATTTCAAAGACATAAAAAATATAGACAGATTGATATAACAGAGTGAACATATTCATAGGCATACACACACTCAAAGGCACACATTCTTAAATACTCTATATAACAGACAAAGATCCTGGGTTCAATATCCAGTTGAGACCGTTATCTTTTTTATTTACTGTGTCTTGTTCTGTTTCATGTTTCGTTAAGATTTATTATTATCATCATCTTTTTCAATTAAATAATGAAAACAATTGGGTTTTTAGTAGAATCATTTTCTATTTTTTTATTTCACATCTGAGATCACAAATTATAAAATCCAAGATCGCGACTCTTATAACTTACACAATATGTCTGTAAATAACTCGCACAGATATCGCCATACATTATGTAACTAAATTAACACAGCTCATTAATGCTCCGTCAAGTACATTAATAGGAATTTATCCAAGTTCAAGAATATCTCACGTACGTTTTTCGTAACCTTCCGGCCATTTGTAAATCGTTTTGTTTCAATAATTACATAGGATTGCTGTAAATCCGTAGTAAATATTATTATGAAAGGAAAGGCAACGTACTCGTAAGTTGCAGTTCGTTAAACATTTTAACGATCTTTTTAATCCCAACTGCTTCCAATCGTCTGAAGCCAGTCAGACTATGGCAACTCCAATTGGGGTATGTTGTGAGACTGCAGGTAGGGGGGAGGGGAAGGAGTTGGGGAAGAGGACGGTAGAGGAGTAACTGGTTATTCATATCTGGTCACCAAACATGGCTAAAGCCATTTCAAGCAACGTTTCAATTCTGAATGGTGGTCTTACATCAGAGCGATACTGAGAGTATCTTCCACTCTGGAACGTGCCACAAATAAACAATAAATTATTTTTGCAAAATAACGCAAGTTCATCAAATAAAATTTACTTGCGCACGCCGGGATTTAAGCCGGCTACCTTTGGATTGCTAGTCGGAGCCTTACCCCTCGAACACGGAGGCTGTCATTGTTTCTATAAAGATTAAAAAAAAGATGAAGAATAGATTATTTATTTTCGCAATAATGCTAGTTCAAGGTTATTTGTAATTAAGCGTTTAGTATGGGATCTAATATTATTCTAATATGGTTCCCGTGCGGGAAGTAGGAAGGGGTTGTGGCGGCTGTCGATGTCCCCCGAATCCTTCAACAAATAGAAAACTCAACGAACGGAGTCGCCGGTGATTGCCCGCCGCACCACGGCCCGGAGCATTTGGGTTACCAGTGCTCTTTGAGTTTTTTAACTTTAAAAAGCCAATTTACGCGACTTCTAGTCATAGTAAAACCCCATTTACCATTGCTTTCCCTGTCTTTTTCAGTACGACTTGTACAATATATATCACCGTGCATGTCGGTATCTTGAAATTATCACCAGCGAGCGCTTATAACTGACCATAAATAAACTACTGACTAATAAAATACTAATTAAATTTGCACTAGTAATCATAAAAACTATAGATAACACAAATTAAATTACCAGCAATAAGAACCGCACCCTATTTTAATCTCTACCCATATAACTTATTCTGTACAAAATTACCAACCCAGAAACAAATATAACAGTTCTTAAAAAAATTGTTGATTTTCAATCAAATAATGATACTAAATATGTATTTCTGAAAAAATAAGAAAATACACAGATTTAGGAAATGATATTAAAAGAATTTGGCATTCTCAGACTGTAAAAATATTACCATTTGTTATTTCGGCTACTGGCATTATACCTAGAGCTAGCTAGTTGTTCTAATATTATTCAAATATTTTTCCCGTGCAGAAAGTAGGAATGGGTTGTGGCGGCTGTCGATGTCCCCCGAATCCTTCAACAAATAGAAAACTCAACGAACGGAGTCGCCGGTGATTGCCCGCCGCACAACGAAGATAATAGATATAAATATATATATATATATATATATTCATGATAGATCATTCAAAATTAAGGCGTATTAGATCTGTCAAAGAATTTATATTTAAAAAAGCAAAAATTTTTAGGATTACGAAAGATTTTTTTAATATTAATATTGAGGGATCTGTAGGATTTATAAGTCCTGTTAGGAGTTCTACAGAGCCGAACCCTCTGATATGAAAATATCTGGAGTCGGTGAATTATTTTCCCATTTGATCTCTGGTGATTTGACGTGTTGTTCTTGTATTGTTTTGTATTTATTATGCTTATATAATACACTTGCATAATGTGGATTGACTAGATGATCATTTGAGGAAGGGTTTCGTTTTACCTGTGGGTAAGATTTATCACGGACATAACGTCGGAAAATAAATAAAAAAAATAATCAGCAGAATTATTCCCATAAAATTTTGTAACTGACTGAAGCCCATCGTATTTCACAGCGGACAATTAACCGATGGTTGTGGCCCATACTTAGAACGCCAATATTAGCTGAATCTATAATATATCTCGGTGGTGCTTTTCTATGTGTAACTATATCGAATCCTTCATTTTTTTGATTTTCGGACTATTAACGATATTTTGCAATAAAATGTTTTGCTCGCGGCTTAAAACGTCTGTTAACATTGAGGAATTATAAGACTTTTAACTCTCATTCCAATGCGAATTCAAGATTTTTAGTTTTAAATATTGTTTTCATACAAAACGTTAAATTTTCTTAAGAAAACATAAACTATTTATACGATTTTTGTTGCAACAGCGTCTTAGGAAAGTTAGTTTAATTAGGAATTAAAAGGTTCAAGTCTTCTAATTTATTGATTTGTAAATATTTCTGTAATTTGAGTTTTATTACCATATCTTTGTTATACATATTTAATGTAAACACAGGAATTTCCAATAAGAGGTGTTATTTTGAATAGCCCGCTATTTCAGTATAGGTTACTTTTGAAGCTGTCATTTTTTGACATTTGACAATTAAAAACTACGGCATTAATAAAAATGGAACAATACACGCTTCAACAACGCATTGAAATTATTCAAATTCACTTGAGTGAATCAAATGCAAATCATCTTGAGTGATGAGGCCCATTTCCACCTCGGTGGCTTCGTCAACAAGCAAAATTGTCGCATCTGAGGCTCGGAAAACCCAAGAATTATTGTTGAAAAGCCTCTCTATCCTCAACGTGTGACTGTTTGGTGCGGTTTATGTCGGAGTCATTGGACCTTAATTTTTCGAAAATGAGGCTGGAGCAACAGTTACGGTGAATGGTTTGAGCTATCGAGAGATGAATAATGATTTTTTATGGCCGGAATTAGATTATATTAATTTGGACAACGTTTACTTTCAACAAGACGGCGCTACGTGCCACACAAGCAACGAAACCATTGATCTTTTACGATTGAATATCAAAATAACACCTCTTATTGGAAAACCCTGTACCTATTTGCAAAATATTATTGTCACAAAGTTCCTGTCAAAAAAAAATTCGATCAATTTAACATGTAGTTAGTTTTCTATTCTTAGTTATAATTGGACTTTAAGCTAATACTTCCCCAACCTTCCTCTCCACCATCTCCATCCCCTCCCCACTACCTTTAACCTCACAACATACCTCAAGTGGGTAAGTTATGAGGCTTCACTTCATAGTATCACTGGCTTCAGAAGGTTGGGAGCAGTTGGGACTCTGGTGCGGTTAAAGATTAAAAACACCTTTTAAAAATTAAACAATATATTTTATATATTGTTTTTAGTCCATAACCTGCATAATAGCCCAAGGCAACGTAAATATGATAAATTCGTCGATAACTTTAACGATTTAAAAACTATTAAATAACGCTCTGTGGGTAGCCCACGCTATTTATATTGCTAATGCAATTTTTTCATGTAGTCAATATTAACACAGACACATTATAGTGAAAAAACAATAGATACGTTTGACGTGTTTCAGTAGTCTAGTGTCTAAAATCGAGGAAACTGCCACTGTACTTTTGTTCTGATATGTTTACACTCGAACGTAGTGATTGAAATGTATTTTGGTGGAATACTTTAATGGGTAAAACCTCAAATTCTAATATTTAATCACTCAAGACAATATTAGCTACCCTTAAACAAAAATTTGAAACAGAAAATCAAAAAAAGATTCCATCGCATCTGGGAATTGAACTCAGAACCTTTATCCTTGCCAAGGCTCCGCTCTAGCCACTGAGTTAATTCGACCAAATTATTAAAGATAATTTTAGATTGCATTTAGTTCGGGGAGAATCTTGGAATCGTAGATAAAGAATTCAATGAAAATGTACATTAAGAAAATTAAGATAACGTTGGTAGTTCTTAGTCAATTGTGATATAGTTAAATGACCGAAGAGAAAGGGTCGAATTAGCTCAGTAGTTAGAGCAGAGCCCCGGCAAGGCTAAGGTCCTAGGTTCAATTCCTAAGTGATTAACCACTTTTATCTTTAATGCTGATTGTTTATATTATTCATAACGTATTCAGGATATAGGCTCAAACAGTTGTTTGAAATAACTGCAGCTATTTATCTAGATCGAATTAATCAGACACTTTTTAGACCCCCGTTCTACAATCCTTCCCGTCTCAACTTCCATCGATCCGTAAATTCATATTTCGATAACTCAAATCTTTTCACTAGCTCGGACATTAAGGACGGGTTGTTTCGGAGAATTTGAACAATTCATCAAATTTCAACGTTCATTTCTGGGTACTGTAAAAGTCTTATTCAAGTTCTGTTATTATATCATCATAGGCTAGTTGCATGACAGAACAGAAATAATAACAGAACATGAAAAAATCTTTCACAGAACTGGAAAATTAACTTCGAAATTTGAAGAATTGTTCAAATTCTCCGAAACAACCCGTCCTTAGTAATCATATTTATTTATTAGTTCCACGCATTGCAGGCTTTTACATTGTTATAGGTTAGTTGTTCTGGAGTACAATAATAATAAGTGTGTAGTACACAAAGATATTAGAAGAACGAGATATGCTATGTTGGCCGCCGGACCGTAGGCGGAGTACTACCTAATTAGGGTACTTTGAATACTATCGGGACGTGTACGCACAGAAATCTGTTCTATGTATTAGTGCGGATACCTTAGCGGAAGCGAAGGTGTGCAGTAGTATTGGTGAACAAAACCGGCGACACTGGGCAAAACAATTCCACACAGTATGAACTGCTCATAGCACATCTCGTTCTTCTAATATCTTTGGTAGTACATCACATAATAAACTGGGTATTTATTTATTTATTTATTGTTTATTTGCAAAAACAGTATGAACCAGAACATTGCAATATCGATAATTAACATTTACAAAAAAGTTAATAACAAATAGGTACATTTACAAGTGGGACAAAGAAAAAAATTTCAAATTTAGATTTACAATTTTAAGTATTGAATAATAATATTTCACGTTTAAATACGTTGTAGGACATGTGGAAAATATCCACATTTCCTGCGAGGCAGTTAATTAACCTAGTGATTCTTCCCAAGGGCATCACCATTGGTAAGTTATAGGCATTATACAGAAAATATGAGCAAAATAGACAGGTACAATACAAGTTATCGGAGAGAATTCAATTGTACAGAGGAGTTTAATAATCTGATAGTATTAATACTTCAGCGTCTGGACGGTGTAGGCCCTCTGATTGGTCAAATTTAAATTGTCTGTTTCGGTTAAATTCCGCCAACTTGAAAATGACACGATTTCATACTAAAATAGGATCGCCTCATAATAATACGAGATTTCTTCAAAAGCATCGTTTCTCCTCATATAATTTTTGGATAATATCAAAGAAAATATATTTTAGAAAGTTCATAATCCATTGGATTAATTACATTACAGTGAAAATTATCCACAGTTACGTAATTATGTTTGACGTTTATAAAAAAATCACGCGATCCTTCAATGGCCGATACGCACGGCTTTAGATTAGATCGCCGACAGAGCGCACCTCTGGCGGTCTAAAAACGAACCAAATGAATGGCGCGAATATTTAAATATGCAGCTCACAATATTTGAGTACTTACGATTAACAAGCAGATTTCTTCTGGAAGTTTATCACTTTGTAATGGCATTTTTCATTATTATTTATATTTTTTTTGTTTATTAATTATATCTGATTTTATATTGACATGTTTTCTAAATTCAAAATTATTTATTTGCGATGCTTTATATCCTGAGTGAAGTATTTTAAGACCTGAATTTTTTATCGAAAGTGTGATCATTATTCAAAAGATGATTTGCAAACTCAGATTCACTATTTCCATTTAGAGCCGTGCGATATTCTTTAGTTCTGACTTCAAAATTTCTATTGGTTCTACCTTTGTAAAAGAAATTACAATCATCCCAGTTGAGTTTTTAAACTCCTGATTTTTTTGTTCAACTGTCATTCTTATTAAGAATATATTTCTTCATTGTTATTAGTGTAAAACGCCAGTTGAATAGTATCAGGATTGTTTTTATATATAATTTTAGAAGTATCGTTATCCACAAACAGAATTCTACGCCATTGTTTATTTCTATCTTTAGAAAGAGCGTTTGAAGAGAATATGTTTAATTTTTTTATTTAGTATTTCAACTATCAATTTATTAGAATAACCGTTATTAAATGCTATTTGTCTTATGGATATATTGTTTTAAGGTTGTATGCTATTTGTTTTTTTCAGGTCTTAAAATACTTCACTATAAATAATATATAAATTTTGGAAACGAGGAAACATGTTAATATAAAAGCAGATATAATTAACAAGAATTTTTTTATAAACTCTCTTTTAAATATTTTCCCACTCAACTGGTCTTTCCCGTCTAACGATATTGTAATTCCTAATTATTATAAACCCAGCCTACTCTTACCCCTCCCCCCTCCCTCCTTCCACTTCTTCTTTCCCAATTGCAATCTATATTTAATTTTTGACTTCGGTGTATACACAATAAAATGTAAACATTATATTTATTTATTTATTGGACAATTTGCATAGCGCCGCTTTTGTGAGATATCACCTCAGGGGCGCTATATTGTAATAATCTACCTTTATATATAGATTTTTACTCTCCAGATGATTTTGTATATATAATCTAACTTTAAACTTTATTAGATACAGTAACAGTTGTAGGTAAAGAATTACCACCAGTTGGAGTAAAATTAACACCTTTTAATTAAACCGACTTCTAATCTCATCGCACAATTACCCTCCTTTTATTCATAAACACGGGTACAATTAATCAATATGTAATAATCTATTATTTAAGTCAACTTTGTTATAACTATCTTTAATTGTGACAAACTAAACGATATTAATTCAACTTATAGACATTGACGGTTGTAACACATATTTAAGCACTGCAAGTCTCCTATGAGCTAATTATATTAGGTACCTAAGATAACAGTTAATATCAGTTGTAGACATGTAGTCAATAATAGTGTTTCATTTGAAATAATCCATCACAAATACGTAAAATTTAATTTATTCAAACAACTGTCATTCTTATTATGCGTAAATTTAGCATGTTATTATTAATTAACTCCTTTCTGTTCCGTGTTTTAACAATATATATACTCACCCTCTCTCTGTGAACGTCCTAATATCTATCTATTAAATGTAACTGTTGTTAATATCACTTAAAATGGGCGAAGCCCAACGAAGAGCCGCCCGCAGGGCCTAGCAGAAAAAAACCCGCGGAGCGGGTTTTTAACTGCTAGTTGTATATAATTACAACAGTAGATACATAATAAGTACTGAAATGAAAGTGGTTACAGAGCAATATGTAGTAACTTTATTGATATCAGTTAAAATAAACATGAACAGTTTATTTGAAAGCATGTTTATACTTAGCAAACCTTTACTACGCCAGATTGGGTGTTTTACTGAACTTAGCCAAATTGACAGCGATAAAAGATGCACACGAAGAAGTAATTAATGATGTACCGAAAGTTGTACAATGGAGTTTGATAAAAGTGATCTGTAATTTAGATTCAATGAACTCTAGAACTCGGATTAACTTTGAATTTATCATTTAGAAAATTTGTTTTAAAATTGCAACAAAAAATTCAGACAATTGATACAGTAGGTACTTACCTAGCTTGAATATTATTTGAACAGAATTTTGTTCAAAATATAAACTGTGAGTTCCATCTGATATTATTATTAATTTAATATTTGTACAGATGAGGATTGTTGTAAACGGAAGTGGCGCCCTCTGTTATTTTCAAAAAGAAACGTTTTCAAACAGCATCTAGTTTTTATTTGCCAGTTAAGTATTAACATTTTAAAATCATCCTTTATCTACATCCCTTCCTCCCTTTCTTCTCACTATTGTAGCTATGTAATATCTTTTCAGATAAATTATAATTTACGTATTTTTGCAGGCTTTTCCCAGCTGGGACTGGCACGATGCCGGAAAGGGCAGCACTAACTGCTCCGGACTGATCAGCGTCTACAGGATGAGGTCGGATCGCTGCGGAAGATTATGGGCCCTGGACTCAGGGGTGATGGACTCCCTTGATAACTTTACGTAAGCAGATTAACTATATTACACTCAATTCTTCTAATATCATGATAATTTGAAATATTACTTTCCGTCATCACGTACAGATGGCTCTGGTGATAAAGTTAGTAACCAGTCGGTAAGGTAGATCGCTATCTCTTCAGTTGGTATCATGAACCTAAAAGGCCCTTGGCAGAGCTATTTGAGAACAATTTTAATCGGCGGGGTGAGGTGGAATATGTATGAAAAATGTATGTACCTGCTTAATTTTATCATGACATGTCCGATTGTCTGTTTCATCAAATACCCCTAAAAATCATAATTCGTTTCATAAATTAATTTGTACATAAAATTTAATCAAAAAATATAATCATTGAAGAAAATATTAACAATTCTCCAACGAAAAAATTTGAAACAGAAATTTAGAAATGAAAGCCTTGCCAAGGCTTTAATCACCACTGAACTAATTTGACCATATCAACTTCGGTCAAATTTAATTAATTGAGATATTTACATAATTGAGATCCTGAGTTCAGTTCCAAGATGCGACCGATTTATTTTCTGATAATTCTTTTAATAAAGTAACATTTATTAGCTCCCGCCGGGATTTGAACCCGCGACCTCCAGCTTACTACTCGAGAGCCGTCAAGATAGATATTATAGCAACAAAAATCTTGGCTTTTTAGGTAGTGATTTTTTAAACAGCAAATTTGGTGAATTCACGGATCCCAAAATTGCGATTTGCCGTATATGATTGTTTTCAATTAAATGAGTGATGTATCTTGCATTATGTTACGTCCTTCTATATCAAATGCTTCGAACAATCCTGCACTTTCCACCATATGGGTAAATGTATCTACATGAAGATCAGCGTTATTAGATTCGATATCGTTTTATTTAACTCGTCTATGAAAAAATTCTTGCTGGCAATTTTTTCCTTAATCTTTGGATAAAGTCGTTGTATAGGAGGGCCACTGGGACTTTAGATGCTGATCCAAGATTGCATCAAATATGCCTATTGTCAGGTGCATGATCCCTCGATTTTTTTTATGATGGCCACTACTAGTTACGTCAATCAAGGGCGCAACTATTTGATGATTGACCCTTAACAGAACCTATTTTAATTGCCTTGTCTTTGCACGCGTGTTTTCTGGTATTCTATTTGAAGAATTCCGTCTATTGTATTCAGGCTTACGAGTGCAAATAAGTCACCAAAATGACATTATACAGAAAGTATACATAAAAACAGTTATAAAAATAATGATAGGTACGTCTGTACTGTCTAAAAGCTAATTAACACTAAGAGCAACGAGGAGTCGTTAGTTATGTATTTATATTAATAGATAGAGGAATATTGTGTCACAGGATGCAGGAAGTAGGAAGCAGAGTGTAGGAATGTGTATCGGTGTGATTATTTATGTATCAAGATACAGATATAGTAGGTACATTAGCGTTTCGCAAACAAAGAAAATATAATATAATCTCAAATATTGAAGTAGACAAAGTAGACAAATCAAAATAAATAATGATCAAGTTCTTGTTTTTAACTATAAACTCATAGATTGGTGTTTGTAGACACTGGACACTGATAGTGATTAGGTAGGTATCGTTTCATAACAGTACGATTAAATATTGTCTTATAACTTATAACTAACGAACGGCTTGAGTACATACGAGTATCAAAAGCGTACTGGAAATTCAATCATTTCACTAGACCTGCATATTATAATTGATCGACCACTATTGAAACTAGTTTGTAATAGTACAAATTAGCATTATAATGACAACCAAACCTAAACTTGCAATTCAAATAGGAGTTAAGAAAATTGAATGGATGGTCTAAGTCAGAAGTTTAGGTAGGTACCTTACATAATAACATGAATATGAAAACAGTAAAATTCGAAATCAAAGTTTATTACGAACCTGAGTAAACGTTGACTTCGAATAATACCTTACATGAATTAAATAACTCTGTTTTTTTATTTTTTATTTATTTACATATATTTAACGTATAATTGTTGCGTTTTGTAACATAATGTGTAATTGTTGGGTTAGCTGGAAGAAATAGGATATACCTATAAGCTATACTCTTTGTACTATGTATTTTTGTGTAATAAATGTTTTTTGAATTTTGAATTTCGAACTGCATTTAAAAAAAAACTAAAGTTTTACGGAATCATCTGAATCTTTTTTTAAATATTCTTAAATTTCTGTATATACATTTTTATTTACCATCGCGGAGTTTTGTAAATGTGACCTCTCGCTGCATGTCAAAAGAGCTCTCCGCCACGCACGTTTTATGACATTGCTACTTTTTTTTAATAGAAAACAACAATCGTTGTTCTAACCTTTTGATGGCATACGACAGTTAGGGACGGTTTATCAGTACACTCAGGAATGTTACAATTCTTATTGGGTTCTATAGGTTGCGTAGGAAACCTATGCGACAGCAATTTGACGAACGAAGCCAAACTTAAAAAGCAACTGAAATACCTGCCCCACAAGCGTCCACAATGATACTCTGTTCTCCGTGCTCATGGTAATAATAATTGTTTTAATAGTTCATTAGAATGGCCGCATTTAAACTACCCGGATTGTGTCTACATACCGGAGGCAGACTATTTTTTTAAGTTTATGTACCTTATCCGTTTATGAACAGTTGTTAATATAAATAATTACAGTTCGTAATTCTGCGAGGTAAAGTAAAGGACGTTAAAAATGGTACTAATAACAACATAGTGATTGCAAAGTGCATTATTTCAAAGTTGTAAAAATTTATTGGTCTTACATGTTTTAAATTTTACAAAGTTGTAAACAACCGTTAAATTAGGGTAAATGGTTGTTTGTCAGTTGTTACTAATTAAGTTAGTAATTAAAATACGTGCTTTAATGACAACAGTCACGAACAAATAATACATTCATTTAGTTCACCATTTATGTTATTCAATTTTTTTGCAAAAACTTTTCTTTAACTTAAGAAGAAGACAATACTAACAAATCTAAACGAAAGATGAAACAGAATCTCTGTCTTTATCCTCTCGACCATTGCGAGACACGAAGTTTCAAAATAATTATTTAAAACTTTGAGATCATTTAAAAAAAATAGCTGACAAAATTGAGGGAAAAATTACTAAAGTATTAAAATGATTTGTTTTGGGGGTATTATGCCGTGTTGCAATTTGTTTAATGATATTGAGTTCCCTTGCAAAATTATTAAGAGATAGGGGTACATTAACTAATTTATGAATCATAGAATGGAAAGCAGACATTTTTTGAGAAATTGGAAGATTTGAGGTGTTGTAAATGTATGGATTACAATGTCTGTGTATGTATTTTTACTTAAACTTCAAATCAAAATTTTACATATGGAATTAGCTAGCACATTACACCCGGTTGAGTGGGACTTATTAGATGACCAGGTTAGATTCATCGCAAGCATTAAAGCATTTAAAAAGAAACAAAAGTTAATAAGGAAGTTAAATAATTTGTGTTTTAAAAATGTTAAAATTCACGATGAACAAATAGCTAACTTTGACAATATTAATATTACAAGTGACAATTCTATCCAAGAAATAACTTATTTTAATGTGAATCAAAACAATATTCCTAATAAAATATTGAATAATGTAAATAATAAAAATAATTTTAAATTCTATCACCGTGTGATTAACTGTGTGATCACCGTGTGATTAACAATAACAGTTTCTCGGAGTTTGCCAACCATTTGTTGGAAACTAGTCATACCTTAAACTTCAATAGTGCAATAGAATTAATACATTGTAATGTCAATGGCATTCAGTTGGATAAACTAGAAATTTTAGAGATTAGAAAGAGTGTGAATGCAAAATTGAATATTATTAACAATCAAAAATTATTTTTAAATGACCCAATATTAAACCTATTCCCTTTGTAAATTGTTCGATATTGCCTCTCTTTCCCCTATCTATTCTCATCTTTTCATTGTTGCCATTGTCTATGTCTATTATTTTTTAATGACACCATTGTCTATGTCTATTATTTATAATTAGTATTATTAAAACCCTGAAGAAGTGAGCGTTGCTCATGAAACAGTATCAATAAAAGTTGTAAAAACTAAGTATTTTATTAATTTCAGTTAAAATGGTGCCAGAAAATAAGTTTGCTGTGTTAGAAGAAGACATAATATTTTCTTTCTTTTTGATATAATTTGTGTGTTGTATGTAGTATTACTTTATGTTTGTGATTACACTATGTTTGCTTCACTCAAATGTAAATTGTTATCCTCAATAGAGGCTTAGTCCTAGTGAGGTTGATTTTTATAAGAAAAAACGTGGTTTATGTATAGTGAGATGCAATAAATAAATAAATTATGTTTTTTTTTTGTTTGAGGCTGAAATGCCAATTAACGCGAAACAAACATAAAATAATAAGAATTTATTCCAGAATGTATGCAGGGGTAGTGCAATGCAATACATTCCATATTTTGAAATAATATACATAATTAGATTAAGAAAAAAAAATAATAATACATACGTAATTCCGATAGACAGAAAAAAATGGAATTTAAGTGAAAAAAGAGAAAAGATAAACACAAAAATGAGTGTAAGCAGCATAGCAGCATTATGGAGGATATTTGGACATCTCCCGTCTCCTGAGGGCCATCAGAGGGGACTCCATCCAGGCAACCATGGCGGTGATGATTCTGTTACTTGATTGGCGTAGTCTGCGCCTTAAGCTTCCCATGGCAGAGAAGCGATGGCAGAGAAGCGCTCTGAAAGAGTATACTCGTCCCTCCAATAAGATTTCCGTGGCGCTGCAGAATCTCGGTAGGCGGAATAGTTGGCGATATGCATTATTGTAAGCGACTTTTAGCTTATGCCATTGGGATGCAGTGTAATCCACACACAGTTCTGACGTGTACAGCGAAGTGCAAAATGCGTTGAAAAGTATCTTTTTCACGTTTGTACTGCAAAAATGAAAACCGCTCTTCTTTGCACTTTCCATATCCTCGATGTCTTTCAAGTCGTCTGTGATAATATGTCTCAGGTATTTGACACTACGACTAATACCCATTTTCCTTTCATCTAGCCATACTGAAGGTGTTAGCATGTTTTGGTTTTTGCATTTGAAAATAATAACTATTGATTTCGACGTATTGTATACGAGGTTATGATTTTTTGCAAAATCTTCACAAACTCGTACTGCGCTAAGTGACGGTGCTAGAAGAACCATATCATCTGCGTAATTAATATTGTTTACACATACTCCTTGAACATGGCAACCTATTTTAGTGTTATTAAGTCTTTGAATTAGTTCATTAGTGTATATGTTAAAAAGTGTTGGAGACATGCTTCCTCCTTGCCTTACGCCACTTTTCAAATAAAATGGGTTGGAAAACTCACCTTGCTGCGTGTGCCAAATTGAAAGAATTGCTATTATATCTTTCGAAACTACTCTTTTCCTAAGTTTTTCCCAGAGCTTATTGTGACAAACACTATCAAACGCTTTACTTAGATCTAGAAAGCAGGTATAGATTGGCGTTAGTTTATAGTAGCTGATGGTTTATTTTAAGGAATATATTGCCATAGATGTTGACAATACAGATTTAAATCCGAACTGGTTATCTTCTTTCTTTAGATGGTCTGTTACGACCGTCGATAATTTTTTTTTTCAAATAATCTTGCCAGGGCGGTCGAGAGTGAAATTGGTCGGTAGTTATTGATCACGGATGGATTTTATGGATTTAATTATGGGAATAATTACCGTCTTGATCATTTCATTCGATATGTACCTATAACGCATAATATTTGAAAATAGTTAAAATAAAAGATAGTAGAACATACATTTGAGGCTCATACCGCGAACATTGAAGGAGAAAACAATTATTATTTTCAAAATCATAACATTTAAGGGAAAAAAACTACGTTTTTGTATTGTAATACATCTATTTTCAATTTAGCGACCTAGTTACGCCATCTCTTAGGCCAGCTACATTAAAAAAAAATGTATTCACTGAAGATTGAACCTTCCTTCCCAAGGACTGAAATCAACCGAGCTAACTGCGCCAATTCGCGATTGGGTTAGGACCCACATTTATTTTGTATTTTAACTAAAAAATCGACAACGATACCGTATCCACACAAAACAAGTTAAGACTATGAACTATAATTACTAACCAAATATCGAGATATAAAAACATGCATTTATTGTTCCTTATCTACAATATGCAATTTACATAAAAATATACTTTATTTAATTATACATTACATAACTTATAGAGCTGGTGAATAAACAATATTTTATATTACATCGCCTTTTTCTACTTTAGGTGCAGTAAAAAACTCTACCGACTAGTTTTGTAGTGTTATTATTTTCTCAAGATTATAATACCTAAAATGAGTGCTGAAATAAAGCAAAAAAGCGCGTATTTTCAGATAATTTTATTTTGATGCATGAGAATAAACCTGATTTTATATAATTTTAAAAGTAACGCAACAATGAATATTTACGTGTTTCTCGAATAATGTTTGACGGTTGATTTTCAATGAGTTTCCTGTAGATAATTATTTATACTGTCGATTTTTTAAATCATAATTCAGGTCGATGAGCTATTTATTGCGTGTTTTCGTTGGCAAAAGTGATACCCACCCAAGCGAGTTTGGTGTTTTTATCTAGAATAACACATAATATTACGAATATGAAAACAACAATAACTATGTATGTTTTTTTCAAATGAATGGATTTCTAGAACAAATATTTCTTTTTAACATATTTTGATAGTGATACCCATCAATGTAATATATCATTGAAGAAGAAGATAATACTAATAAATCTAAACATGAAACAGAACAAGTCACAGAAAAATAAAAAGATAACGTCACAACTAGGAATCAAACCCAGGATCTATTGTCTTGTCTTTTTATGTGAAAGTTAGTTGTAAGATGAAATTATATTCTGAATTTGAAATATGAGACCGACTAATAAGACATTTAATAAATAGGTCCCAATGGTCAAGTTGGTAAACGACTGTCCCGGTAATACAAGAGATCCTGGGTTCGATTCCTTGTTGTGACCGTTATATTTTTATTTTTCTGTTTCATATTTCGTTTAGATAGTGAATTTCTTTACTGCATTATTATAATATTATATACCTTCAAGATTTTTAGGAAATCGTAGTAGGTACAATCGGGAAACTGGTGTATCAATAATCAAATTTTCAAATGATTTTTTTTATATGAGCTTTCGTTTTCGATTAAATCTAGTCTAAAGTTGGAATTTTACTATATTTTACTTTTATTCTACATAATAAACGTGAACATTTAAGATGCGGTTATCAGAAGAACACGAAAGGTACGATTGAATTTGCATTATTCATTATTTGCTTGCATTATTCATTTTGAATCTTCGATCAAAATATTACATTCCAAATACCTGCATAATTCTAAAGAAGTATATTAAAAGCAATTTAAAACAGGCTGCTGTTCCAGGGAAACCCTGCATTTATCATTTTGTTAGTAAAATTTAATTAGAATATCTTTAACAAGCGATTAACTAATGAATACCTTAAGTGTTTACATGGAATGTCTTTAACAAGCGATAAACTAATGAATAACTTTAAGCGGTCTACATGGAATGTCTTTAACAAGCGATAAACTAGTAAACACCTGTAAGTGTTTTATATGGAATGTCTTTAACAAGCGATAAACTAATGAATAACTTTAAGCGGTTTACATGTAATGTCTTTAACAAGCGATAAACTAGTAAATACCTGTAAGTGTTTTATTTGGAATGTCTTTAAAAAGCGATAAACTAGATAATACCTGTTAGTGTTTTACATGGAATGTCTTTAACAAGCGATAAACTAGTAAATACCTGTAAGTGTTTTATATGGAATGTCTTTAACAAGCGATATACTAATGAATACCTTTAAATGGTTTCTTTTTGTTTGCCGGCAACCCGGGCGTTTATTAAAATAACATTATCATCTACAAACAAGTAAGTAACCCGCCTCACTAGAAAATTTCTGTTCTGAAGCGGGTACGTGGATGTCTTTAACAAGCGAAAAACTAATGAATACTTTAAGTGGTTTACACGGAATGTCTTTAACAAGCGGTAAACTAATGAATTTACATAAATCACTCCATTGTAATAAATCTCGTGTTGAGCGTTGTCAACACACTGTGTTATCCAGAACAGTTAACTATCTATTTGCATAGTGGATAATACTTTCAATATTGCTCTGGTGAAATACCGCCATTCAAGAAGGATATGGGAAGGAGGAAGGTGGGGAAGTATCTGGCTATTCAGAACTGATCACCAAACACGGCTAAAGCCATCTCAAGCTACTGAAAAAAAATTGGAATGGTTCTCTCAAAAATAAACACAAGTTCACGGTTTGTTGAGTACTGACAAAATAATTGTTATAATTTGAAACTTATCCGTTTTTTCTCTCTATACTGAGGTATTATGACCTTCGTTCAAATTACTTACATTTTTTTATTATTCTCGTAGATTTATGCAAAAATTGATATTGCCAAGAGGTAATTAAATAAATACTCACTGCAGGATACGGCAATATGCGTAGGTAGTTAACAGCAATAATACATCACGGGATATCATAATTGTTGGCATTTAAAATCGACAGACTGTAATTGAAAAGACAATATCAATCGATCATGCTATTATTACATGGAAATAAATACGAGGAGCTTTACCTAGTGATGATGTAGTGTAATCCTGCTTGTTTCTTGGTTTTTAGGTGTACACCTTTCAAAATCACCATAAATTTATTTTCACAACACGAACTCTGTTAGCATTCGACATACGAAAATATACGAAAATATTCGACATACGAAAAAATATACGACCGAAGGCAAGGCAAGGATCCTGGGTTCGAGTCCTAAATGTGACCGTTTCCTTTTCTGATTTTTCTGTTTCAGATTTTCGTTTAGAAATTGCTAATATTGTCATCAATAATTAAATATTACAATTTGAGGTATTATTCAATAAAGTTATTGCAAAAATTAAATATTCATCCAAGACTTACAGAAAAGTCAATAGATGTCGCACATTAAAATAAAAAATAAGATAGGTTTATATAAAAGATGCTGCCTAGATTGCATTTAGTTCGGGTTGAATCTTGCGATCATACATAAAGATAGTTTCCAATAAAAATGTGCGGTGAAAAAATAAAGACAATGTTGGTAGTTCTTATTCGAAGTATGATACAGTTAAATGTGACCGAAGGGGATAATGTCCCATTAGCTCAGTGGTAGAGCGGTGCCCCGGCAAGGCAAGGGTTCTGGGTTCGAGTCCTAGATGTGACCGTATCCTTTTCTGATTTTTCTGTTTCAGATTTTCGTTTAGAATTTTTTTTGTATGAATTGATAATATATTTTCAAATTTTTAAGGGGAATTTGTTTAAGTTTTCTTCTACCTCCATTTCCTCTAGCAATTCGGCAAATAATGAATAGTAAATAAATATTATAGGATAAGTAATGCTCTACAAATTATATACAAAAAAGATCATTGCCTCTCAAAAGACAATCTAAAAATTATATTTCGAATGAACACCGTTAGTAAACCTGAAAAAAATTACGACACATATCAAAAATTTAAGGAAAGACAGACTAATTTCAAATAAAATACAAATATTAAAATAAAATAATTTTTTAACATTCTTTATCGCTTGTCGGAATCGTTCCGAAAATCAGTTCAAATTTTGAAAATCAAATCCCGGTGCATTGAACTAGTTCTACTAGCGCTCTAGTGCAACCAAAAGTCCGGCGCTATGTTTTTGCGTTCAGCACATCACGTTGTTCGTAATATTGCCTATAATAAGGCGTCAGCACTTTTTCAGCCACAGAACTCTTTTTTAGCACCACTTAAAAAAATGAAACATTAAATTTAAAATTTCATTTAAAAAAATTTACATTAGTTACTGAATTCATTAGGAAGCACGAGCAGGCAACATTTTAGGTCCAAAGGTCAAATCAATCAATTAATTCTGTTGATTTTTACCTTTGGAAGAAAAGTACGTTTCCAACAATTTTTTTAAATCAATAATTCAAAATCCATGATTCAGAATTATAATATGTTATCGATTTTTACCATTGGGAAAGTGAGTTTCCTTAAAAAAAAGTTATTTGCTATAATTTAAATGAAATTACAAAATAATGCAGTCATTTTTATCATTCTGAAAATATCAGCAATGGCAATAGAATGCTACGAAAAAAAGCAGGCCAATACTACCATAGTAATAAGTTGAAAATGTTACTTCAGCAATAATGATAGAATTATCTAGACAGATGATTTAACCCTTAATTCTCGGATTAATTAAAAATACTAATTTTGGTTAGGTGTTTGTAAGAAGGGTTCAATGAACTCTAGAACTTGAATTTAAGTTGCATTTCAAAATTGCAACGGTTTGTATGATCAAATTCAGACAGGTTTAACCTATAATATAATATTTGATTTGAAAAATATTTTTGTTGTATTTTTAAAAAGTGGAATTATAATATTCCGTGATTTTTACGAATTGACGAAAGGGTCGTATAATTAGTTAACCGGATAAAACAGAACAGTGACGGAAAACAACTGTAATAGGTTAGATTAGGTTATTTATTGTTTTTGTGTTTAATTCGTAGAAATAATTAATGAATGTAAATAAAATTTAATAATGTAATTATTAAGTTCTGCAAGAATTTTCTGGTTTTTGAAGTGAAACTTCTTTAGGCGCGTAATGGATTTTCGATGGACGGAGTAAAACCGAGTCAGGATCGACACGAAAATGCGGGTACCCCCACCACCGCTCACCGTTCACTGTCCCTCTCTCACCATATGCGCTTGTTGAGGTGGGGGAGCCGCTCACGAACGTTCTCTCTCTTCTCTTCTTTCCTCTCTCTCAGACACCAGCGAACTGCGCCACGCCAAGCATCAGCTGCTTGGTTAGTATACTGCGTCGTGAGTGTAATACGAGTGAAATACGTAATTGATTGTGGTTCATACGGTTTAACAAAAGAAGTTTCACTTCTGTCTTGCGTAGGCTTGACACACCCACTTTTTTTTTGTTATTGTTACAGCTGTTTCTACTTTCAATGCCATTTTCAAATTGTCAGTTTTTGAATAGATTGGGTTAGGATTTCTGCTTTCACTTTTTCTTCACTTTTCTTATACATATGTTCTGCTTTGTCACTGTTCTTTATTGTCATGGAACAGTGTAACTATTTAGCTGGTTATATAATTTATATTGTTGTTATTTCCAGGCGAGTGTGCCCCCCCAAGATGGTGGTGTTCGATATGAAGACCTCTCGCGCCATCAGATCCGTCACCTTCCCCGAGGAGCTGCTACGTCCCTTCAGCCTCTTCACCAACCTGGTTATCGATGAAACCACCGCCAGCGGATGCGACGATGTCTTCATCTACATCACTGATACCGCTGCACCAGGTAAGCTGATACATAAGATATATATATTCTAGGCGAGTAACCCTTTTGCCTCTTCACCATCCTTGTTATTGATGAAACCATCGCCAGGGGATGAGACGATATCTTAATCTACATCACTGATACCGCTGCACCAGGTAAGCTGATACATAAGATATATATATTCTAGGCGAGTAACCCTTTTGCCTCTTCACCATCCTTGTTATTGATGAAACCACCGCCGGGGGATGAGACGATATCTTAATCTACATCACTAATACTGCTGCACCAGGTAAGCTGATACATAAGATATATATTTTCTAGGCGAGTAACCCTTTTGCCTCTTCACCATCCTTGTTATTGATGAAACCACCGCCAGGGGATGAGACGATATCTTCATCTACATCACTGATACGGCTGTACCAGGAGTTATATTCGGAGAATATATTCCAGACAAATGACCCTTCAGCCTCTTCACCAACCTGGTCATCAACGAAATGCCGAGGGAAGCGATGATATCTTCATCTACATCACTGATACGGCTGCACCAGGACCAGGTGTAACGTGAATTGTGGACACTATTAATACGTGTAGTTGCTGATTTAACTTCTTTTAACTTAAGCATACATTTCAATTACCACTGCTAGGAAAACTCGATTCTTCGATGGGTATTACAATATTACAAGTGAAGCTGATGGAGAGAAAACGGATTTCTTCAATAATTACCATTGCTGTCACAATCGTGGTATATAGTATTCTAACAATGTTTTAATTACATTTTAGCCCTGATCGTGTACGACGGAGCCGCCGACTCTGCCTGGAGGGTGACCCACGCCGCCATGTATCCCGACCCCGACTTCTCCTCCTATAAGATTGGGGAGGATATGTTTGAGCTCATGGATGGGGTGGTGGGACTCGCCTTCTCTCCCGCCCTCAGGCAGGTGTATTTCCACCCCCTGGCTACAGACAGGTAAGAAATATGAATGTTTGTAAATTATATTATCGAGGAACGAGTATTTCACATACATATATTTAGTTTTTTGTTGTTGTTGGGTACTGGGAAAATATGGTTTAGCTCCAATGCTCAACTACTTCCAATGACTAATAATTTTTCATATTAAGCAAAGCAAGGATTACGGCTTCATGCCGAGTTTTAGGCTGTTGACTACGAATCTGGAGGTTGCGGGTTCAATTCCCGGCGTTAGCAAATAAAATTTCTTGATTGAAATTTTGTTGCTACACAGACAATCAAATTATTAAATAAGATTACCATTAAGAATTTAAACTTTGCTTGAAATTTAGCCGTGTTTGGTGACAAGATCTGAATAGCCAGGAACTGTTCCAACTCCATCCTCCTATTCTCCTTAAAATCACCCCATAACTTTTGCCTCATAACCTTTCCCAATAAGGAACGCCAGTGAAAAATATTAGGGCTTAAAAATAAACACATGCAGATAGGTCAATAAACGCTGATTCTGAATATATAAGTTTAATTATACATTATTATTTATAGAATTTATAAATCGTCATTTAAAAACGAATAAAACACTTGGTTTGGCACGACTGAGTCTGCTGATTCTGATAAGTTCTGAAATCACAACCAGTCTACGTGAGTAATATATCAATGGTCTGCTATGTGTTTTTATTTTGTAATGATGTAGGTTCTTATAGACCAGTAAATTGTTTATCAGGAGCGGGAATGGATGTATTTATATTATAATACAATTACATAAGTGACGAGATTCTAACATTTTGCCTAATGTTATTCAATGTTAAAAGTGGGTCTTTAGAATAAAAAACTTCCCTACCCCAATACAAAATAAAGCGCCAGTTAAATAAGAAACTTAGGCTTTATCAGAATGGTGAATGGTGACGTCACACATCCCGTACATAGTAACTGCGATTTTGGGAGACCCGAACTTGATGTTACCTTTTGATAATAATTGTATTAATTTATACCGTTTATTTTGTAGAACCTTCAGTATATCCACCGACGTACTTAGGTCTGGACCTCCTGCGGAAGGCGAAGAGCTGCCAGTGACCCTCGTGGGCCGCAAGTCCTCTCAAGGACTGGGAATCGCCGTCAACCCCCACACAGACACTCTTTACTACAGTCCTCTCTCGGAGACTGCAATCGCTTCGTGGAACCCTAGAACTAACCAACATGAGTAAGACTTTATTCTTATTGTAATTCATAAACTACCCGCATAGAATATGTATCCTTTTCGTGTTTTTATCTCTGGCATATTGACCAATATATTTCGTGTTTTCATCTTTGGCATATTGACCAATATATCTCGTGTTTTCATCTCTAGCATATTGAAAAATATATTTCGTGTTTTCATCTTTGGCATATTGACCAATATATTTCGTAATTTCATCTCTGGCATATATTACAATATCTTTCGTGTTTTCATCTCTGGCATATTGAACAATATATTTTGTGTCTTCATCTCTGTCATATATATACCAATTTATTTCGTGTTTTCATCTCTGGCATATTGACCAATATATTTCGTGTTTTCATCTGTGGCATATTGAACAATATGTTTTTTGTCTTCATCTCTGGCATATTGACCAATATATTTCGTGTTTTCATCTCTAGCATACTGAAAAATATATTTCGTGTTTCATCTCTAGCATATTGACTAATATATTTCGTAATTTCATCTCTGGCATGTTGAACAATATATTTCGTGTTTTCATCTCTGGCATATTGACCAATATATTACCAATATATCTCTGGCATATTCACTAGTATATTTCTTAAAGACGCTGTCAGAAGATTGGAGACATCGTTTGTATTTCTGCTTAGCAATAAATTCCAAATAAATGGAATATTTCTGATCGCATCCGAAAACTAAAAACTATTTTTAAATAGTGATAAAAAACGCTTTCAAATTTTAATATAATAAAATATATTATTTTAACAATATTAAATTTTTAATGCAAACATACAAATAAGTTTTAAAAACGAAACACATTACGTTTTTCGTCTGAACACTGAACTAAAATTATAAAAGTATTTATTATATTAGAAAAATGTTTTATAAACATTATTTTGACCTCATTTTTTAATTGTTTCATACGAAAATATTTTACAAAAATTTACTCAAACAAATAAAATTTGTCTTAATATTTTAAACTTGCAAAACGATTATTTTCATAAAATTATTTTATGAACGCCATCTATGAACTTTTAGTTTCCCTTAAGGCGCTTGTGACGCAAAGGAGAAGAATATGAGATGAGATGTGGTCAGAAAATAGTAATTTTGCTTACTTGTTAAATTAATGTTTACTGTGTTTTTTTTCAGGATTCTTGACGTTGATTCCGAGAAGTTGCAGTTTGTCGCTGACGTGAGGTGGTTCGACCATGATCCTGAAGCCGTGTGGGTTCTCAGCAGCAGATTCCAGAAGTACTTCCTGCGCACCGTCAGCTCGGCCGACATCAACATCCGGGTGCTACGTATGACCCCACAACCCGATCACAGACCCTCCAGGTTCTACAGGAGTGCCAACCTGACAGACTACAACTATTAAATAAAAAATTATCATTGCTGAAAATTAATTCTGTATTCATCTTAAACAAAATTCAAATTTTAAAAACACAAGATCGGACCAAAAACTAACATGGTATTTAACTCGATACTTACCATTCTGGTTTCTACTATCGTCATTTAGAAAATAATAAGATATTAATTTTGCCGTCGAAAAAAATACGGCTGTAATCACATTTCATTTCATTTTTATGTAAATTAATACAATTTAAAAAATAACATTTTCGACAGCAAATAATATGTTAGTGCAAAGGCGTTTGTGACGTCACACCGCCCAACGATTGTAAGGGCAGTCCGGGTACCGGTGACAGCTGTCTTAGCAGTTAGTAACGTTACAAACTTCATTGCCATATGCGAATTAAAAAATATATTATTTTAATGCAACGATCAGAACCGGCAAAATAATTTCAGTCTTACTTATAAAGATTCTCTAATACGCCGATGAAGGATTGGTATAGCTATACTAAGAGGGCCGAATACTGCTCGGGTTAAAATCTTTAGTCATAATAATATTCTTATCAGATTTTTTAGACTGGCACTACTTTCTTCCAAACCTCAAAAACACGGTCATTTTCACATTTCGCGTTTTGATGATCACTTCGCGTTTCTTCATATGACATTTGAAATGTCATTGACCCAGTTTATTTTGAATTGCGTCGACATCCGATTATGCGTTCCGTACTGGCTTTGCATAGATATTTCCTTTTAAAATATTTTTCTGATAGTGCTGCAAATGGGTCTTACTGCTTTTTTACATTTACATTGGGCGACTGATCGATATTTGTCAAATCAACCAGATCGTTATCTCTCCCCAATAAGTTGTTCATATTCCTGGGGGTCGGGCCATTTGAAAATCTGTCAACTACTAATACTGCTGTATTACGGCCGGTATACGAAGTTCGCATTCGCGTGATTATGAGTAACGTTTTCTACTAACCTGGTCTTATCTCCACGTATTTATTTTTAAACCTTTTGCGATGTCTTTGAAATCCTGACGTCTATGCTTATGCTGATTCATTTACCTGCAGCGTCAAATTATACATCCATATGACGTTTTCAGTCAATTCAACTTCGCATGTTTATAAATTAGGCCTTCCTAACTATCAAATTAATAATAGGGGCACATATCCTGGGGTATTCCTAATATTTTTCTCCATATTAGCAAGTGCCTAAACGGAGATAAATTACTATTGCTAATTTATTAAGAATCTGTTCAAATTATTGGTAATTCCGGTTAAAAGCCTTACAAATAAATTAATAGGTTTCCTGATAAACTTAGGAAATTACGAATAAATTATCACTATGTTGCAACACTTATTCATGAAAATCTGAATATGTTTGCATTTCAACGAAAATTCTTTACATTGTCATGAGATATTATCGGGTCACATCGATAAAACATTACTAAAATGATGATTTATTAATAAGGCCTATTGATATATCGTAAGGGCAGCATTTGGTTTTTCTGCGTGTACCTACGACAAACACTTAAATTATATAAAAAATTGTACATGAGAAGAAATGAAATAAAAATGTGAAATTATTTCTAGGATAAAATAGTCAATTTCGTAAATTGTTTTGAAGTGAAACTTCTTTACGCGCGTCATGCAATTTCGAGGACCGGAGTAAAACCGACTCATGACCGAAACGAAAATGCGGGTACCCCCACCACCGATTAAAGTTCATTTGATCTAGTCAAAGTTTTGAAGTAACATATAAATGCTTCTTAGCTCATCCCGACAACTGGCGTTGGTGGTGTAATGGTCAGCATAGTTGCCTTCCAAGCAGTTGATCCGAGTTCGATTCTCGGCCATCGCACATTATTTTTTTGTTTTTAACGCCTTTTTCATTCAATATCTTATTTTTTAGTAGGTCAGAACATTTTTTAAAAGAAAATAATATTGCAAAATAATAAAAACACTTATCTCACTGTGATAAAACATTACTCCGCTAGAGCGCGCTTTGCGTTATTGTGTTGGATTAAAATTATTATCTAATCCGTATATTATGATAATTGTATTACATTTATTTAATTAATTTATTTATTTTGATAATATGTAATAATTTACAGAAAAAAAAATTAAAACTATCTCCCTCTGATAAAATATCCGTTCGCTAGAGCGCACTACGCGATCTTGTGTGGGATTCTATTTCTGTACATTGTACATTATTTTTAAAAATATATTATATTTTGGGTGTGATGTAGGTAACATTATAAAACATAACAAGCTCTCATATTTTCAGAACCTACATAATATAATCAATTTATGCGGCTTTGCTTACAGTTGGTGCTCAGCGTGGTTGGCTTTCAATCAGTTAAGCGAGGTTCGATTCTCGGCTGTGGCATTTTTGAAGTGAAACCTTGTTGAGGTGGGGGAGCCGCTCACGAACGTTCTCTCTCTTCTCTTCTTTCCTCTCTCTCAGACACCAGCGAACTGCGCCACGCCAAGCATCAGCTGAAACTAGAAGTTTCACTTCTGTCTTGCGTAGGCTTGACACACCCACTTTTTTTTAATATTGTTTTAGTGAGTGTTTTGGTCGTATTCGGTTATATGTACATTTTACTTTAGAGGTAAGAAGTCTAATTGAAAAATACGTTTTCCGTTTCTTTTGTACTAAAAACATTAAATTTAGTTCCTTTTACCTGCCTTGCTTTAATGATATAACTCTTTGAAACAATTTTCATAATTCATGATCTTTTTGTGTAAGCAGTATGTTTAGCTTGTATTTTTTTTTAATTCTATGAATGCTGCCACTGAGAAATTAGCCAAGGAAACATGTAATTTTTCATGGTTAAACTTGCTTAGTTCCATAACCATATATTTAAATTAAATTACTGAAATTTGTTTTTGGGGTGTTATTATGTAATTAAATTACTAAAAGATGAAACTTGCTTAATTGAGCCAAACGGCGCCTTTATTAGGTATTATCAGCGCCTTTGAGCCTTGGGTCCTTGGCGCCTTCGCAAGTCGACGCCTGGAGCGGATTGCTCAAATTGCGCCTGAACAGGCCCGGTCCTGAGTATAGCTCCAGAAGCCATATGAAACTTAGTTTAAGGATAGTTATTATTATGTCTGATAAGATTATTTTCGGAAGGTAATATAATTTATTTCATTCTTGTTTATCAGTTGGCTGGTTCAAACAGAATTCTTTTTTATTAATGTCACTCATTTAATCATATCAAATATCATGTGTACAGTGTCATTCTTTAATGATATAAACACAAAATCCATCAATTCTTTCCACAGTCGAACTTTCAAGTAAAAGAATGCATCTAAAAAACGACCCCATCGCATTCTAAAATTGTCAAATGCATCCAAATGATTGGAACGCAACTGGCTTATCTCCTGATTGCCAATATCGATTAGATCAATGACGCTAATGTCTCTTGAGCACCTTGCATTAAAATACCGGAAAACAGCACAGTACGTCGACAGATATTTGAATTTACTAAACGGTTTTCCCTGCATTTTCCGATCAGAATTTTTCACCCGCATAATTATAATTCAGTATTTATTCTATCGTCAGTCAAAATCAATAGAATTAGGAAATTGCCACTGGGAGAAATATCTTAGTTAAATTACACCTAATAAACCCACATTATACTAAAATACATAGAAATGATAAAGAAATTAAATATTTATGTTGAGGGATCAGTAGGATTTATAGGCCCTGTTAGGAGTTCTACCGAGTCGAACCCTCTGATATGAAAATATCTGGAGTTGGTGAATTATTTTTCCATTTGATCTCTGGTGAGTTGACGTGTTGTTCTTGTATTGTTTTGTATTTATTTTGCTTATATAATGCACTTGCATAATGTGGATTGACTAGATGATCATTTGTGGAAAGGTTTAGTTTTTCCTATGGGGAAGATTTAACCCAGACATAAAATCGGAAAAAGAATATTATTTAAATTTCATCAAAACACAAACCAGTTATACGTTTTATAGAATACTTTTAATGTAACGAATGCAATGGTTAAAGGTTGTTATCACGTTTTCTTATTATTCTAAACATAAATCAAATTTTAACTTTACGTTCGGAATAATATACTCAGATACATATATTTAGACTTAATATTTAATTCTCTGTGTAGACTAAATTGTGATTAAACTATAAAACATTTTATAAAATAATGTTGTAAAAATAAAATAAAAAAGTGTAAATTATAAAAAAACATTGTAAATTAACATGACTGTATTTTATAAATTATTCTATTACTTGTTCAACTTGCTTAGTAAAACAATTGGTTAGAAATCATGGTACATGATATTTTTATGAGAATTTTGTGGTTAGTCCTTACTGTAAATATTAAAGCTTTGTCATCTTGATTTTTCAGCGTGTCCATATATTTTTTTTACTTTTGTATTTTGTGAATAAACATTTATTTATATCCTATATTATGCTTTTTATTTGCATCTTCATTTACCTCACGGAGACTTGTTTGTGTCATCTTTGGATGTTTGTTGATGCAAGTTATTTTTATTATTTACTACCTCTACCCCACAACGCATTGCTGTGGCTCAGTGTGTCTGTGCAGATATAGAAACAATAGTGCGTGTTGCTTTTACGTCCAACAGATGGCGCTGTTTTTCAAAAAGTATGTTTTTACCTGTTACAGGTATATAAAAACAGATGCGTATTCGAATGCAACGCTGTGTCAATATTTCAAAGCAATCGTTGAAGAACTTTCGGAGATTTAAGATTTTGGACAAACAAACATGTACATTTTTTTATTTATATAGATTTAGTAAATGGTGAGCAAATTAAAAGATTGTACTTTTGACTTGAGATATCACAATACTCATTGAATTAACAAATAAATAATTTTTGCGCGTAAAGCTTGTTGGGGTGTGTATAAAGACGCGAGCCAAACTGTCGAGCTGTACCACGACTTATGTGAACGTGGCCTCACGATATTGCTCTCCATACAACATTTCAAAGTCGTTACAGACGGGTACTATAATATATCTGTATTGTATAGCCACGCCCACAAATATTTATATATTACATCCCTCCTATTTCACACAAAACTTATTTTTGGATTTGATGCCAAAATACCCATGGGTACACTGAGTCTGGGGCACATTTTTAAAGCAAATTTTTCTTTAATTTTATTAATGGAGTTCATGTAAGACAGTGCTATGACACCTAACTGTGATTTGAAGATATATGAACCGTTAATTGTTAAAAAATTATAAATACCACGTTTATTATTTTGAATTGTGGTATGGAAATATATTATGCATTTAAAAAAGTAAAAATTTTTTTTTTTTTTTTTTAAAAGAAAGACAAACATTCCCGGGTTACGAATAACCCAACAATGTTTGAAAATCTCCTACTACCACCACAGAAAGCCGAAAATGTTGCTTGTGTTGTGATGGAGGACTTAGCCAGTCGAGGAATCGAACACGCGACGCTCGGGTGAGACCCAAGCGCTATGCCCACTCAACCACTGACCGGTCGAATATATTTATATTATTTTTCTAGTTATTCAATAAGGTCCTCAATAATCTTGGAGACTGTGGAACTATTTCATCCCCAACTGGAGTAAATAAGTGGCGAGAGCGAAGGGAGTGGAACATTTGCTTTAACTTTCACAAAGACGAAAAGCGCCGCAGGTGAAATTTTTTTCGTCTATAGTTATGGACTAGCAACTGTTGTTCTTCCAAGTTGGAACGGAATCAATTGATCGCGTCTCGATCGTCCATGGATCGTGTATACGATTTATTTCAACTCTAAGAGCTTAGTTAGTTTATTTATTAATTAGCCAGTTATTATCCAATAAATCGTGTATATTAACAGCTTATCCTAATACCTTGAAGGTTGGAGGCAAAGATATTAGAAGAACGAGATGTGCTATGAGCAGTTCATACTGTGTGGAATTGTTTTGCCCAGTGTCGCCGGTTTTGTTCACCAATACTACTGCACACCTTCGCTTACGCTAAGGTATCCGCACTAATACATAGAACAGATTTCTGTGCGTACACGTCCCGATAGTATTCAAAGTACCCTAATTAGGTAGTACTCAGCCTACAGTCCGGCGGCCAACATAGCATATCTCGTTCTTCTAATATCTTTGGTTGGAGGCCTCGGCAAAATCAGCGGCCTTTGTCTGCCGACTGTCGGAATCATTTAACCATTCTCGCGAACATCGCTAACTGACCATAGATGATGGAATTCGTCTGGACGTAGGGCTTTGTCGTTCGGTATAAAATCAACGGTAGTTACGCCTACCGATCCGACAATGACCTGGAGGTCTAGCACGGATGGTCGATAAAGCCCTATGTCAATAGGATGTTGATGAAATCCGTCATCTATGGTCAGTTAGCGATATTTGCGAGCACGATTAAAATATGATTTCGGTAGACAAAAGCCGCTACTTTTAGCGCGGTCCCTAAGGTATTGGATAAGCTGATATGCAATGTAACTATTTTAGGTGAAGTAAGTTCGTAAAATTGGGATAAATCGTATACACGATTCTTTGACTTAATTCATTCATCTACGACACGATTAATTGATTTCTTTTCAACTTGGAGAAACCAAAGTTTTAGTCATAACTGATGACCTCGTGAACTAATTAATTTACTTTTTAGTGTCAAAAAGTGCATGAGAACTGCCAATGTACATTAAAGTTATTATTTAAATTGCACATTGGCAATTTATTGGTATTTTTTTACTTTAACATATTTTACTGACGTTTAGGAATTCAATTCATATACTAACAACAGTTTTATCAGCTTACGTCATTTTGGGTATCAATAGGGCGATCGCGCTCGGGAAAGCGGTATAAAATCATCGATAGTTACGCCTATTGACCCGATATTATTAAGTTATCGATTTTAAGAAGACAAGCCAAAAATTTGTGTATTCTTGGTATACCTTATATTGTAGATAAAAGGCATTAAAATCGCTTGACAAACGGAGTCTAGCAATGTTCGATTTAAAGCACAAAACTGGTTTTTATTTATTTTGTAAATAATTTTATAAGAAAGCAAAAAAGTTAATCAAGTGATACTGTCACAGATAATCTTAGCTATAATACTGTATTTTTTAAAGTTGTTTCCTTTACGCGCTCATACATTTCTCAATGAAATAATATTTTTTTTAGTAGTTTACATTTATATTTTTTACTGAGAAATTTATTTTTTATTTGTATTCTACTCAAGCGAAACGATAGAAAAACCTTCAATTTATCTAAAGCATATTTTTTGGAATTCATAATGTACACCAATTCGTTATAAAGATTAATCAAAATAGTGATTTAGCATTAAGCTTCGCCTTAATAGATAAGCGTGTAAAGAGTTTTGGTAAGTAAATGGTATGGCTAAATCAAACCCACAATGCCTTGGGAGTTAAAAAAATAAGTAGTGTGATCTAATATTGTCGAATAAAACGATTCAACATTCATTACGTAAATCGGTAAGTATCAAATTCTAATCTTCTGACTGCCTTACTAACTACTAACCGATTGTTATGCTTACCAAACGGGCTATCTAGCACTGGAAATTATTTTCCCATAACCAAACCACCAGAGGTATTAAATTATTCCTAACTGAAGAGTCTAAGAGCGTACATCCTGTTAGTTGATATTTCAATGAACTCCCGAGAAAAAACACGTAGGTATTAGGTGTGATGAACGAAAAAAAATCATCATTTTAAAACATCTTCTTTTGATAATATTACATCACTTTTATTATAACCCCATAGTATAAAGCTGAAAAAATCTATCGAGGATCATAGGAATTCCCCTGTTTTTATATTGCGTCACGTTTATGAACATTCATTTGGACTCTTATTTTAGATGACCATAAAAGATCAAACCAAAGATTTATCGAGATATCGCCTTGATAAGGTCTGGCAGAGGCTCGCATAGACTCTGAACTAGAGATGAGTCGTTCATTGAGCTAGCTTTTTTGATGAGCCGTATTCGTACGACTCCCTGTAAACCGTACCACGGCTCAATTGAACGGTTATCCTTTTTTTATCTGGAAATATTTTAGAAAAATAGCGCTATTCAAATTATTCTACTATTAATTGTTTTTACATACTCAGAAATATGAATGGTGTCTACTATTGTACCGGGGGAGCAGTACTGGGGGAACCGTACCAAGGTACCGGTGTTTATATATTATATATATCGAGTCGACTCTTCACTGTCTGATTCTTAGCCGTACTAAAATATGAAGTTGCTGCCGTGGATCTCGCTCGTAATAAAATGAGACATTACCCATCGCTACTCTGAACCCAGCGGTCAAACAGTCTATTAAATACAGGCGATGAACAAATAAAATGCGCTAATTTGTTTTGAGATTTTACATGCAAAATTAAACAAGTTGAAAAACATTTTTGTTGTTTGTTTTTGGGGTGTTATGCCGTGTTGCGCTAACTCCTTCTTTAGCCGACGTTTCGGACAGCGTTGCAGTGTCCATCATCATATCACATCTTCGGATCTACCGGATCTGCCCTGATGATGGACACTGCAACGCTGTCCGAAACGTCGGCTAAAGAAGGAGTTAGCGCAACACGGCATAACACCCCAAAAACAAACAACAAAAATGCTTTTGGCCGTGAGAATCTAAAAACTTACAAGTTGAAAAACATATTATTTGCACTTCATTTTACAGTAAAAGAAATACCAAACCGCATTGCCCAGATGAGATACCAACAATAGTGAGAATCAGAGGCGGATTTGCCCTTAGGCCTATGTAGGCCCGGGCCTAGGGCGGCCAGATATTAGGGGCGGCCAATCGTGACAAAAAAGTCACAGATGATAACAAGAAATTACTTCCTAAGTACCTAAATATTCTACCTACGAAATAGCGATATGCAAGAGCGTGTTCACACACAGCGCGCCCCCACGCTCCGCAGCCTTAAAATGGTTACGAACTGAAGATCTTCAAACCATTTATCCAAACGTGGATATTGCTCTTCGAATGTCTGTGTGTACTCCCGTCAGTAACTGTTCTGGAGAACGATCATTTTCTTGTTTACGACGTGTAAAAAATTATTTACGCACAACAATGGCGGAGCAAAGGTTGAACAATCTTGCTTTGCTTAACATAGAAGCAGATTTTTTAAGGAAATTGGATTGCGAAGATCTAATTAATGATTTTGCTGCACTTAAGTGCAGACGAGAATTGTAACTGCCAGATTTTTGTTTTGAGTTCAGTTTTTTTTTATGTTAGATAATGCTTTACGTAAATTTTTTTACCAACGTTTTAACTTGTATTTTAAGTTTAGTTATTATATTCGAATATGTACCTTAAGTTGATTTTTGAAGTGAAACTTCTTTACGCGCGTCATGCAATTTCGTGGACCGGAGTAAAACCAACTCATGACCGAAACGAAAATGCGGGACCGATTAAAGTTCATTTGATCTAGTCAAAGTTTTGAAGTAAAATATAAATGCTTCTTAGCTCATCTCGACAACTGGCGTTGGTGGTGTAATGGTCAGCATAGTTGCTTTCCAAGCAGTTGATCCGAGTTCGATTCTCGGCTATGGCAAATTATTTTTTTGTTTTTAACGCCTTTTTTTTTTCAATGGTTGACGATAATATCAATCCACTAAGTAATATTTTAGGCCTGTAGAATAATTGAAAAGTTAAAGAATGATATAAAATTTTTTATGATGTTAACGATAAAAAAATAAAAAAAAACATAAAATTACCATAAAAAATGGGCCAACGGCACGCGGTGTTCCCAAGCGGTCACCCATCCAAGTACTGACCGCGCCCAATGTTGCTTAACTTCGGTGATCGGACGAGAACCGGTGTGTTCAACATGGTATGGTCGTTGGCAAACGCTAAACAATATTAATTTCTATTCTACCTGCAAATAAATATATGAAAATTAGTATAAAAAAGCCCTAATAATACTGAAAACATTAGCAAGGTGTGTGCGACGTTGATAAAAATAATCATTACATACGCGCTTGAAAAAGATCGTAATTACATCCATAACTTTGTAGGAATTTTTTTTTTCAATGGTTGACCATAATATCAATCCACTAAGTAATATTTTAGGCCTGTAGCATACTTGAAAAGTTAAAGAATTTTATGATATTATTAATTATAGTAACGATAAAAAAATAAAAAAAAACATGAAATTACCATAAAAAATGGGCCAACGGCACGCGGTGTTCCCAAGCGGTCACCCATCCAAGTACTGACCGCGCCCAATGTTGCTTAACTTCGGTGATCGGACGAGAACCGGTGTGTTCAACATGGTATGGTCGTTGGCAAACGCTAAAAAATATTAATTTCTACTCTACCTGCCAATAAATATATGAAAATTAGTATAAAAAAGCCCTAATAATACTGAAAACATTAGCAAGGTGTATGCGACGTTGATAAAAATAATCATTACATACGCGCTTGAAAAAGATCGTAATTATATCCATAAATTTGGAGGAATTTTTTGAAGTGAAACTTCTTTACGCGCGTCATGCAATTTCGAGGACCGGAGCAAAACCGACTCATGACCGTGACGAAAAAAAGGGATCATTTCGCTATAGGAGCCTAGCTAATATTATATACCTAGTTTAACTCACTCTCCTAACTCATCTTCGCTGTCTACAGGCAGAGCGCACGACTGTGGTCGTGAAGAACCGAGGTTCGATCCCCGCTTTAACTAATTTTTTTTTTCTTTTTTTATAACTTTTAATTTTTTTTATCACATGCTACTTATAAATATGTCAATAGACAGAAAAAAAGAGAGAATGAAATGAAAAGAGAGAGAGAGAAGAATACTAGAAGTTTCACTTCTGTCTTGCGTAGGCTTGACACACCCATTTTTTATTTAAAAGAGGTGCTGATTTCTTTTATTTGTTTGGAGACTTAATAATAAATTTTTATCCAGCCCGTATCTGGCAACCCTAATTGTAACTGTGAAACACTTATATATTATTGTATGAGAATAAACCTGAAACTAGTTAAATAAATTAAACCTAACTGTTTTTAATGTTTTATTCAAATCCTTGAAACCTTAGAAAGTATTACAAACTAGCAGCTATTATAGTTAACTAAATTTCTGAATCGATTTCGATAAAAGTTGTCAATAAAGTAAATTCATTAATCATTATGTAGTCTATAGTCTATATCAGGGGTCTCCAAACAACGGCCCGCCAATGTCATCAATCCGGCTTGCGACAATCGACAATTATACAGTAATTGAACTAGCGAATTTAGCAAGCGTATTTTTTTACAATAATTCCACACAGGAGGCTTTGAGGAAAATATTTTCCCTCACGACCTATGTCATCTTGATATATCTATATCATCTTGTAATGTGTATATTTATGATATTCACAAATGTTTTTTACATGCCAATTACCTAGCATATGCAGACGATAAAAAAATCTACTTAGTTATCAAATCAATCGAAGATTGCATTAAACTTCAAGAGGATCTCAATCGTCTTTTTAACTACTGTGAATCAAATAAACTTGTAGTAAATACCTCAAAGTGCAATAAATTATCATTTACACGTAACAAAAATAAAATTTCCTTTGATTATACATTAAACGGGACACAAATCAAAGAAGTAGATTCTATCAGAGACCTTGGGGTAATACTGGATGTGAAATTAAACTTCATTCAACACACTGATGCAATCATCAACAAAGCCAACAAAATGCTAGGATTTATAATACGTTTAACGAAACCTTTCCGCAACCTTAAGACTCTATATTCCCTTTACACAGCGTTCATCCGTCCCCACCTAGAACACTGCACACCGATCTGGACTCCTTTTTACCAAGCCCACATTGAAAGAATCGAAAGAATTCAAAAAAAATTTTTTAAACACATTAATTATAAACAAAACTTACATTTCTCAAATTACGCCGATTCTATTAATTACCACAAATTCAACTCACTTCATACACGACGTTTGGTTTTTGACCAAATTTTATTATTTAAAATTCTTAACAATGGCCTCGACTCACCAGAGCTAATGAATTTAATAAATATTCATATTCCAACAAGATCAACACGGCAATCCCATTTGTTTCATTTACCTACATGTAGAACTAACTTTAGAAAAAATTCACCAATTCCACGTATATGTGCCCAATATAATACTAAATTTCAAAACATAGATATTTTTAGCAATACACTTCACAAATATCGAATAGAAGTAACTCGTACGATCGAAAATTAATACTATAGTATGGAATGTATCCAGAGCATCTCCTATCCTCATCCTAAATTCCTATTCCTCCCCTCCTCACCTAAAATATATATATATATTTTTTTATTTTTATTATTTTTTTTTTATGCAATAAAACTCCATCTCCAATCAATATTAATATAGGAGACTCTTTTGGCTTGACTGTTTTTAACATGTATATATTTATATTTGTATTTTATGTATAAGCTGTTTGTCTCTTACCTTTACCAATAAATAAATAAATAAATAAATAATCTTAGGTGATGCTGTGTGGAGGGTCTTTTTAAGGAAGGGAAGGATAGGAAGTTCTGAAAAGGAGAATGTATGAGGGGTGGGTAGGAATCTGGGGATTAGTGTGTCCAGGAGTGACGGGACGTATGAATACATCCCTCCAACTGTGGTGCAAGGCGATGGGTCAAGATAGTCCGGCTGGAAAAGTCAAAAGGCCTCCCTCACCCAGTCTTTTTCGATCCGGCCCGCCACGCATCAGGTGGGCAGACGTATCCGCCGCCAAGACCTGGACAAATCTCACCTCATGAACCATGAATGATAATGGCAGGAAAATTAAAACGGTTTTGACCCTAGGAACTTACTGAAAAGTTTGGATACTCCTGGTCAATATGATGGGTACTGAGAAAGGGGCGGCTACATGGTCTGGGGCCTAGGGCGGCCAAGACTGCAAATCCGCCTCTGGTGAGAATAAAAATAAGAATTATTCCTATTGATAAAGGTTCCTATATTCTTCCACCTTTATCTTCCTCCCGAGGAACTCAAGTCATTGATATCGAAAATCTCTCACAATTTTGCACAACAGGATCCACGCAAGGAATGGCAGTATTTGGATACAACATGAAATAAAATATAATTGCAATTCTTCGGTTGAATATTTCACACACCTTGGAATGAAATTTCGCTGATGATTTTCGTTTTTTTTTATTTTATTTATACCGTAGTCAATTACAGCACAAACAAAGCGTGACAATGTTGATACCTATCCGTTACAGTCAATATTAATTTGTACTAGCTGACGTGTACCCTGCGTCGCTCGGGATTATGAATGGTTTGGAGTAAAGTTAAGGTTGTAATTAACAGTATTTGTTTCACTTTATCGACCATCGGGCGTCCTCGACTACTTCTATCGTTCACGTCAACGTCAGACGTTCTCCTTTCACCCCTTTCGTCGTTTATCAGATATGTCACATCTTACCACACATAAGTATTTGATTCATGTCTTCCCTCGCGTCTCTGACTTATTTGAAAGAACTTTAGGAAACCACGTTATTACGATAAAAAAACTACAATATATCGACTTTTATTCGATTAAGTATCTCATTCCAGTACAGAGACTTCCTCGGGCGTCCCCGACTTCTCCTGCCACTCAAACCAATATCTCAACACTCCTAGCACTAATAAGAATAAATTTTCAGCGAAATCGGATGAATAGTATAGGAACGCGTACGGGACAAACAAATAAACATTCATTTTTTATATATATGTATAGATTATCCGATATTATTGTTACACGGAAATCCCCGAGTTTTGATGCTGTCGACTAGTGATGCGATCAAGGTAACTGGTTAGAAACAAACTAGCCAAAATGTATTGACTTGATTTAAGCATTGTAATATTATCGGCTGTGATATGTGGAGAGTCAGCGGTATGATTCAATTGACCATTGATATAGCGACATTGCAATAATGCTAAACTTATCAAACTTAAGGCCCGAACAAACCGCCGCGATCAAAGCGCGTCCGCGATCCCGTGCACGGTGGCGATCAGATGTTGTGTATGAACTTGTCTATGAACTATGAATTCTCTGATTGGCCGCGGCGTCTTGTGCAGCGTTTGGATCCGCGATCAGTTGCTGCTTGCAGGATCTGCACGCTGCAGGCAACGTAATTATCTCTGAGTTTGTGGTATTTCTCATGATGTCGGATACAAATACAGAGAGAATGATCAACGAAATTAGCAAGCATCGTTTACTTTATCACACTTCACATCCAGAATATAAAAATAATAGAAAGAAGTATCAAGTTTGGAACGAAATAGGAGAATTATTGGGATTAAGTGGTAAGTTTTAGAAAAAATATATTTATTTTTATAGGACATACATTTTATGAATTAATATTTTCACGAATTAACATCTTCTGTTTTCACCTAGCGATATTTGTTTATACTTGAGTAAATATCAATATTATATCAGTGAACAAAACTACAAAAAACATTAAAAACACGCCTCTTTTAGAAATTATTTTCTCTTAAAAAATTGAATCAGTAATTTTTTCACAAAAATTTTAATGATTCCCGCTCCGAGCTATACCTACCACACAACCGACACGAACGTACGAGTGCCACGGACGCCAGCTGATCGCTAGTTGATCGCTAGTTTGGTGTGAACGGTTCTGCACGCACACAGGACGCTCACCGTGCACGCCATCGCGGACGCAAAATGATCGCGGCGGTTTGGTCTTGCCTTTAAGGCTCCGTAGTAAGCGTTCAAAGATGGCTTTTAAGATATGTAAATACGAATGTTAGAGGGAGCGCACTAACATTAAAAAATGATAATAATTAAAAATTGTGAAAATATTAAATAAAACACGACTCGTTTGAAATAGAGCAAAAATGCTTTAGTTGCATTTCAAGTTACACTGTTAATTTTTTTCACTCCTATAATATATTAAATAATAGAACGAAACGTATTTTCAAAGATTTTCGGAGCTTAGTTTACGTTTTTTTTGTCTATAGAGAGAAATTTATAATAGTCAATTTTTTTGAAGTGAAACTTCTTTACGCGCGTCATGCAATTTCGTGGACCGGAGTAAAACCAACTCATGACCGAAACGAAAATGCGGGACCGATTAAAGTTCATTTGATCTAGTCAAAGTTTTGAAGTAAAATATAAATGCTTCTTAGCTCATCTCGACAACTGGCGTTGGTGGTGTAATGGTCAGCATAGTTGCTTTCCAAGCAGTTGATCCGAGTTCGATTCTCGGCTATGGCAAATTATTTTTTTGTTTTTAACGCCTTTTTTTTTTTCAATGGTTGACGATAATATCAATCCACTAAGTAATATTTTAGGCCTGTAGAATAATTGAAAAGTTAAAGAATGATATAAAATTTTTTATGATGTTAACGATAAAAAAATAAAAAAAAACATAAAATTACCATAAAAAATGGGCCAACGGCACGCGGTGTTCCCAAGCGGTCACCCATCCAAGTACTGACCGCGCCCAATGTTGCTTAACTTCGGTGATCGGACGAGAACCGGTGTGTTCAACATGGTATGGTCGTTGGCAAACGCTAAACAATATTAATTTCTATTCTACCTGCAAATAAATATATGAAAATTAGTATAAAAAAGCCCTAATAATACTGAAAACATTAGCAAGGTGTGTGCGACGTTGATAAAAATAATCATTACATACGCGCTTGAAAAAGATCGTAATTACATCCATAACTTTGTAGGAATTTTTTTTTTCAATGGTTGACCATAATATCAATCCACTAAGTAATATTTTAGGCCTGTAGCATACTTGAAAAGTTAAAGAATTTTATGATATTATTAATTATAGTAACGATAAAAAAATAAAAAAAAACATGAAATTACCATAAAAAATGGGCCAACGGCACGCGGTGTTCCCAAGCGGTCACCCATCCAAGTACTGACCGCGCCCAATGTTGCTTAACTTCGGTGATCGGACGAGAACCGGTGTGTTCAACATGGTATGGTCGTTGGCAAACGCTAAAAAATATTAATTTCTACTCTACCTGCCAATAAATATATGAAAATTAGTATAAAAAAGCCCTAATAATACTGAAAACATTAGCAAGGTGTATGCGACGTTGATAAAAATAATCATTACATACGCGCTTGAAAAAGATCGTAATTATATCCATAAATTTGGAGGAATTTTTTGAAGTGAAACTTCTTTACGCGCGTCATGCAATTTCGAGGACCGGAGCAAAACCGACTCATGACCGTGACGAAAAAAAGGGATCATTTCGCTATAGGAGCCTAGCTAATATTATATACCTAGTTTAACTCACTCTCCTAACTCATCTTCGCTGTCTACAGGCAGAGCGCACGACTGTGGTCGTGAAGAACCGAGGTTCGATCCCCGCTTTAACTAATTTTTTTTTTCTTTTTTTATAACTTTTAATTTTTTTTATCACATGCTACTTATAAATATGTCAATAGACAGAAAAAAAGAGAGAATGAAATGAAAAGAGAGAGAGAGAAGAATACTAGAAGTTTCACTTCTGTCTTGCGTAGGCTTGACACACCCATTTTTTATTTGTTTGGAATTTGGGGGGTAAGGGATGTTAACAATGACTAATGACACTGTCGGTTTGTAAAATATGAAGAAAAAAAAATATTATGTAATTACCGTGACATTTTCATTTAAGAAGTACGCATATTTATTAATCTCGCATACCTACCACATGAACAGAGGGAGAATCTTCAATATGTGACAGTAATATTGTCTGTCGGAATACACATCAACGACATCAAGAAACAAAAATCTTATACATGACAACAATCTCTCCTTAAATAAATGCGCTGATTCTATTCTCTAGGAGAAGCTTTTTTCCACCTTGCAGAATTAGTTTTGTTTCCTCAGGTAACCCCCGATTATTCGTAGCAAAAAGTGACCATCGTAAAGTTCTTTTAACGCGTGTAACCCGTGGAAATATACTCGTAGCTTGAGATCGTAACCATTCATAGCATTCTAATGTCATGCTTATAAAAAGTCTCAACCATAAAATCTCAGATAGAGTACGACTGCGATCGAGATTTGACATTCCAAAAAAAAATCATGAACACTCGCTCAAAATTTTCTGAATCAATTGTAGAACTGCCATATCAAATAATATGAATAGGTTGTGCAACTACCCATCGTGCGAAGTTATAGAGCCTCTCTTCCCACATTTTCATTAGTCACTTTAAAAACTTGTGAATCCCTTTTTCAACACATTTTCCAATTCCTACAATATTAAAAGAGTTATGGATATGACATGTATTTATGACAGACTATGGATATTGAAAATAGGTTTGCCATATTAAAACGAAGAACCGAATTGGTTAACCCTCTGATACCCGGCGATGCCATCAAATTAATACATATGATTGTAAAAGCTTAAAATTCAAATAATTTTTATAACTGGTTTTGACATATGACTTGTTCAGTCTTTTGCAATTTCAGACATGAAAAGATTAACAATCGAACAATGTATTAAAGTTATTGAAGCCTATTACGAAAATGAGCGTTCAAACAAAAATGTCATCATCTCTCAAAACAGCGAAGATTTGACGCCTTTGGACTCCTTCCTTTGGGATTATCTCAAGAGTTAGGTCTATGACAATAAGCCAACAACAATTCAACATCTGAAGGATGAGATAAAGCCATTTTTACCGTGGGATTAAGTGGCAACAAATGAAAGTAAGGATGGGTTTATTATCTGGTAATAAAAATATTTAAGAATACTAAAAATGTATTACCAAAAAAAAAGACATAATAAAAAAGAAATTGATTAGCATTCTACTATATATACTGTCTGGCAAAGGGCTTGCATAGGTAAAATGAAGATGTGATACCAGTTTGTAGATTCCGGTTCTTCACAGCAACTCCAGTTTATAATTTATCCAAAAAATAATCTTGTAGTCCATTGCAAAACAGCCTCACGCTGCTGGTCTCCAAAAGAGTCCCTCTTAACCAATGAGGATCGGGAGAATTAACCAAAGATGACATCCGATTCCATCAATTCAATGGTCAAAGTTCCATATGCAAAGCTGATGCTCACAAAAATTGGCGAATGTGTTCGTCGAACCTCAGCCAAGAGGAATGCCCGCTGCTCTGGGCTGGTGATCAAAGAATGGCGACTGCTTCCAATGCAAATCACAGATCCTTGCTCTCTCAGGTTTGGCAACTCTACAAGTCAGAATTCCAGGGCTGTCAATTTGACCGATAGCAAAATGACAATGTGTAGGTACTTAAAGGTCCCACACACAAGACCATAGATGCGATGTAAGTAAAGTGATGCACACACACCTTGTTACAAATTTTATATATAACACCATATTAGTAAGATCGAAGAGCAAATTTCCAGAGATGTCATCAATAATTTTGACTATCGAGAGGTGTGCCGCCGAAGCCATGACGAAACATGGCGAACATCATATTATCTTTCACACATAATTTCCATGTATCAAATAATACGATTCAATTAAGAAATGAAAATTTTTACAAATTACATTGTCTTATTTACTGATAACATCCGTCTTATTGAAATACTTTTATTGGTGTTGTATGGAAGATAGACTGGTGACAGGCGGTCGCATGCTCGGAGCGCAGATTGGAGATAATCATATGAAAACCTAGATACTAGAAGTAGGAAGTGGATTTTATTGATAATGTATGGAAGATAGACGGGTTTTTGTTTTTGAATCTTTATTTAGATGTACGCAAATTTATTCATACATCTAGTAGGAAAATATAAAAAGTACAAAAATTAACTATTACATTTTAAGAGAAAAAGATAAATACACAAAATTATATTATATAAGATATCTAGGTGACTAAAATAATATTGGTGAGTATGTTCAACAATCAAAAATTATTTTTTACATATAAAGCACATGTCCTACGAAAAGTGCTAAGGCTTGGGGCTTCCTTTATGACATTTGGAAGGTTATTATAAAGTTTTTGCCCTTTATAAAACGCGCTGTTTTGTGTGCATGAAAGTTTAGTTTTGGGAAGCCTAAAATCTCTGCGTCTTCTCGTAGGATAATTGTGAACATTTTCATGGTACATAATATTTCTTTGCAGATAATTTGGGAGCATATTATTTTGAAGCTTATACATCATTGTTAAAGTATTATATATTATATGTTGTTTGGTTGTCATCATATTTAAATTTTGTAACATAATTTTAACTCTAGTAAAAATGTTGCATTTTAAAATCATCTTCATCCCCCTATTTTGTATAACCTGTAGTTTATTATTTTGGGCTTCGTTACATAAGAATAAAACACTAGAACAATAATTTAAATGCGGAGTAACAATAGAATTGTAAACAAGGCGCGTTGTCTTTAGATCCAAGTTATTTCTGATCCTTTTTAGGAATCCAACTTTGTTCAATGTTCATCAAATTTCAATTTTTCATCAAATATTACACCCAGATATTTAATACTACTCACCCTTTCTATGTTTACGTTATCAATTTTTAGTATTGCCTGCTCGTTGCTCCCTACATTATCCACAATTAAAAACTTTGTTTTCATAACATTCAATTTTAGTTTGTTTTGGTTTAACCAAAGTGTTACACAATTTAAGTCAATTTGTATTTTTTCAATGGCGTCCTGTAAATTTTTACTGGCTATGTATAATAATGTATCATCAGCAAAGAGTTAGTGTGACAGGCGGTCGCATGCTCGGAGCGCAGATTGGAGATAGTCATATGTAAAACCTAGGTACTAGAAGTAGGAAGTGGATTTTATTGTAAATAAGAATAAGTATTGTAATAAATAAATGCATAATATGTATACTCTGACGCGACTGATCCATTAGTTATATTCATGGAATTAAATGGTTATAATATTATGGTACCTCACGATTTTTGCAACAAAATCATAACTTATTTTAGATTAGGTGCACAATGTTGCAAGACCTTAATTTAGATCACAACTGCATGAAATTTCTTGTACTTTGGGATACAAAGTATCAGTTTGTAAAAATTACAAACGATAAAATAATAAATACAAACTGTATTTTCCAGTGCGTTGCGTGAAACATCAGTCATAGCAAGAGTGTGAAAATGGATTGTGTTAACAGTTGCATAGTGTTCCGCTACGGATACTTTTTAATAATTTAATATTGAAAAAAAGTTTGTATTGGTGAATGCCGCAGTAAGTATGTGTAACGAACACAAAATTATTGTTTCAAAAATAACACGTCCGGTTTGCACTAATCTCTATAATGTCAATTTCCTCGTGGACCACAAATCGCATTCTAAATATTCTTGAAGACCGCAAGTAACCTTGGCACCCATTATTTCCTTGCATTTTCTTTTCTTAGATTGTTACCGCATCTTACTCAAAACCGGAGATGATATCACCAGTATAGCAGGTTTGCATAATATTTTATATTGGGATACCGCAGACCATCCCTTTTTTAATACTAGAAAAGAATTGCGGTCGTGCAGTCTTACTTATAAAGGTTCCCTAATACGCCACAAACAGGACATTTAAAATACATTCTTGTGGGTAGTGTAAAATAAATTTACATACAAATATAAATGTCCCTAGACTAATGTGTCTGCAGCAATCACATTTGCACATTCACTGAAGGAAACACAACAATATCAGTATTTTTTTAGACTAAGCTTAAAACTACAAAATTACAAGACATAATTATTTAAAAAATATGTTTTAATTAGGTATGTAATAGAAAATATCAAACCATCAAAAATCAACAAACAATATTTTTTTATGTACAGAAATCGTGGAGATATCTCTTGAAACAAGTTATATTATTTACGAAAATATCTATGCAAGCATGTGTTTTAGCAATATCGTTGTATGATCGAGACATTCTAGACATAGGATTAAAATAACCAGTGTTATTGGTAAAAATTTCGGTCAAAAATATGTTAAGGTTTCTAGTGAATTTGGGCCTGGCGTTTAACTTGATTAGATGGACTATGTTACTATCTACTTGATTATTTACAATTTTGTAAAGCATTAAGAGGTCATTTATGTTTCGTCTTTTAACTAGACTCTCTAATTTGAAATATTTAAGTCTTTGTTCGTAACCGTCTATTAGATGGTAGACACCTGATCGATAAGACAAAATCCGTGTAAATTTTCTTTGGACAGATTCAAGTCTAGATACCTGTGTGATATAATGTGAATTCCAGACTGTTGACCCATACTCAAGAACACTGCAGATTAACGAATTGAATAGAATTATTAGGTTATTAGAATTCTTGAACAGTTTAGTTGGTCTTACAATTAAACCAAGTAATTTATTTGATTTATTTACAATGTATTCAATGTGTTGGTTGAACGTTAGTTTGTTGTCGAATATAATTCCTAAATCTTTGATCGATTCAACTGTTTCCAGATTGTGACCACATATGCTTTATGAATATATGGTTTTGCTGGTGTTCTTAGTGAAATTTATAACTTTGCACTTAGCTATATTCAGTTCCATTTCGTTGTCAACACACCAAGCAGATAAAGTGGTATAGAAGACCGTTTATTGCTCGAGTTAAAATGGTTACTTATGCCAAAATTTTTCAAACTGGCATCACTTTGGTCCAAACCTAAAAAATACTGCTATTTTTTCATTTCGCGTTTTTTTGCTAGCTTTACTTTCTTCAAATGTCATTAATTGATGTCATTGAACCGGACTGTCCCGCATTTTTTGGTTAATCGATATTCCGATTTAAAATATCCTTCCGATAGTGCTGTAAATAGATATTACCGCTTTTTTAGATTTTAATTACGCGAAAAATCGATATTTGTCAAACATCGTATTGCCGGCGATATCCTGACGCTATACTAAATGGCCATCCGATTTAAATCTGACAGCTTCTAATACTGCCGGTATACGCATCCGCAGCGATTATGAGTAAAGTTTTCCACTCTCATACAATATGTATACCGCGATTATGAGTAATGATATGACTGTGAGACACACTTTCGCTCCTCCGTTATTTTCCATCGTCTCGCAGAACGCGACATTCGACTGGTAAAAGTTAACGAAACACGTTTTAAAAAAAGCGAAGAAACGTTTGAAACAGGATAAAATTAAATTAGTATTTTCAAAAACTTTTAGATGATAAATTTAATGATAATGGGTTAGTTAATAAATCATTTTCACTTCCTCATTTTAAGTATTGTGTTTAGTCTCGTAACGAATAATAGATCGGTACTATATTTCCATACAATTACTATTCACGCGTGTACCGAGAAACGTTCATTGTTGTAACTTTATAATCTCAACTAACCAACCGAGTGCTAAAAGAACATCATAAATCTAAGGAACAAGTCGTTGACAGGTACAAATCATAGAATAAAGAATTATTCTTTTATTCTATGGATACAATCACGTAAGTAATGAACATCATTTAATTACAGAACCTTTGTTATTATTATTTATTATAGTTTAAGAAATATAAATGTATCAGACATGATTTGAAGTTTTTACGGCCAAAAGTATTACGGTGAAATATTTTTGGGGTATTATGTAGTGTTTCGCTACCTCATCTTTAAGTCACCGTTTTGGACACAATTGCAGTGTCTACTATCAATTTATTTATTCGATTCTCCGTTTTGAGGCTATCGGAAGGGAATTGTAAATGTGTATACTCTTATGACCTATGCTTCTCTTACCACTTTGTCTTTACTGCTTTCTTGTGACGTTTTATAAATTTTGTATTGGTGAGTTTAAGTCCATTTTGTATTAGGTACATTAAAAGGCATGTTATATTCGTACTATTTTAATATGACTATGAAGCTCATACGCCTATAAATAGACTACATCATTTTGGGAATATTGTTGACATGTTTAAAGATTCCTCAACTTCGAAACTTCGAACGAATTATTTGAAATTACATCGCGAGGGGCAAAAACAAATAGTTTTGAACAATCAATAATGAACAATAAAACTAAATAAGATGATACATGGGTCTGCAGATGTCAAGCACCGTGCAGTTCTGTAGAGGCTAAATGTCATATATTTCTTTGTATCTATTATCTTAATACAGTGTAAAATTATGTATTATTGTTTTGCTGACGCAGTAAAATCTTTTTCGCAAATATTTTTAATGAAAAAAAAATTCAGCGCGTGTTGCTTTTTCGACCAACGGGTGGCGCTCGTTCAAAAGGGCATTTTCGAATGGGTATCTGGGTTATAATTGAAGGGTTTTCGTAGGGGTATCCGGGTTATAATTGAAGAGTTTTCGTAGGGGTATCTGTGTTATAAATGAAGAGTTTTCGTAGGCGTATCCGGGTTATAATTGAAAAGAGTTCTTATTTTTTTTGTATTATTTGTAAATAGAATATTTCTATTAGAAAATTCAGGTTATCGAGGTAGAGAAATGGCTTTGAATTTGAGAAATTAAGTATCTGATGTTAGTTTCTAAAAAAAAGACGATTTTTACTTTATGAGACAAAATTTTGATTTAATTTAGAACTTGTTACATGTCCAAGATCTCTCGACAAACCGGCCAATCTTATCGTCAACTGGCAACACAAAACAACTGTCCAGTTGTGTTAGGACTTTAGGTGTTAGGTATTAGTATCGCATTGGCAATTCGGCTCCCGGAGCGGACTGCTCCAATGGCGCTCGCCCTGCAACTGGCGTTGGAACAACTACCAACATTGCGGATACATAATCACGAAAAAAATATTAATTCAAATGAAAAACATAATTTTTATGGTGAGGTGGTGTTTTTACAATCCAGCGGAATTCACTATTCAATTTCAAGTTATCTGCGCTAGCCAAAGAGTATAAAAAATACCAAAAAGGTTTTGACAATAATCCTTCTAGATAATATGTAATATCATTTGAGGAATAATATAACTTGCTTAAATTGTCTGCATCAACTACTCAAGTTTCATGGTTCAAACAGATTTAATAATATATTTTATATCCCAGTGATTTAAATGTAAGACCATTATAACTTCAAACGTCTCAAGTAATGAATTTAATGACGTTTGTAGACCAGATCTCAAAAGCCAGGTTTCAGCCAACCAATCTCTTCCCCGTTTCCATCCCTTCTCCTTTCCATTCAGATTCACAAGATAATAATTGTAGATGACATAGCCCCACTAGCTTCGGACAGATGGGGTCAGATGGAATCTTGTGCTAGATTCACAGATTTTTGATTTCTTTTGGTATTGCAGGATGTGATTAAATATTTACTGGACTATTTGAATTTCACTTTTGTTTTCAATCCGATATCCGACATCCGATCGAGCTGAAACTCGGCAGATAGACTCGTCGTCAATTTTGGTGGCAATCGAATGATATTACATCTATGGAGGCTTATCTGTTATCCGCGAAATAATTCAATATATACTCGTGTTTCATTCAACAATTAGTGCTTGTTACATTTTTTCACCTGAAAACAACCAACTTTATTTTTATATGAGAAAGACATTGTAAGTGCTAACTCTCTCACTAGATGGCGTCGAGACAAATTGTCTACATTTTTTGGTGAAAATACTAGAACTTGTAGTTGAGTGTTTCAGGCTAACAATTATTGCTTATAAAATAATTGTTACCCTTTGTGCTATGCATAAAAAATCTTGTCTTAAAACATTAGTTTACCAAAAAAAAAACAATAATTTATATTACATGAGTTAATCTATGGTTCTACCCAATCGGCATTTAGCGAGGTAAGTTATGTTGTAATTTCTACTTCTTGGGCAGGAAGGTCCAATCCTCAGTCATACCATATTTTTTTTAAGTTTTAAAAGACATTTTGTAATAAATGTATTTTAGTAAAAAAAACTTGTTTTTTTATGGGTTGTTTTTACTGATGATAGATTTTAATAATGAACAATTGTTTTCAAGCGTTTATTTTTTATTTCCCTGGCGTCGGGTATAGGCGCGATAATGAAAATATTTTTAATTAGCAATTTCAAAATAATTTTTTTTGGTCAGGCCAGTGTAGCTGCATGAAAATCGAGATTTTCCTTGTGCATTGTTGTGGTTTCAACAAGAATCTAGGTATGTGGTTACCAAATTAAATTTAAAAACTTCACATGATGCAAACGCAATAGAAACCCGCCAACTTGCACGATTCTTAGAAAAAATTACTTGAGATTTGCAATCCAACATAAATACGAGTACATATTGATTATTTTTTTCTCATTTCGCTGGAGTTCCCAATGATGTGTCTCGAATGACCTCATGGAAAGTACAAAATAATAATAAAAATAATGTACATACTGGAATCCGTTATAATTGTAAACTTCAGTTAGGGTCGATAACATCAATACTGTTCAGTTATCCTTAATCACCTTATGGTAATGAGTTCTACCCAATACCATATAATGTTAATCATAACTTCTTCTTCTGATATTCCCCATATATTTTGCTGGCAGCATGCTATGCTAGCGCCTCCTAGCGGCTGGACTGATGCACCTTGGTTTTTATTTCATGCATATTAATTTAATTTTGATTTCAATTTGGTTTACGGGTATGGGTGCCGTCACCACGGGAACCACTTATTCGATAACCAATACCTCTGCCATAAGTCACTCCAACTGGTTCATTGGGTGAGGTTTGACTGGGTCTTGGTGGCGGATGCGTCTGCCTACTAACTGCGTGGCGGGCCAGATCGGGAAAGACGAGTTAAGGAAGATCTGTTGACCTCTCCAACGGGTCTTTCTCCGAACATCGCCTTGCACCGCAGTGGGAGTGATGAATTCATGCGTTTGTCACTCTTGGATACGCTGACCCCAGATTCCTTAATCTGTAATCGTACGTTTTTTCTTCTTAGAACTTCTTTTCCTCAACACAGTTGACCATTGTCACATGAGAATGGGTCGCTTCTACTACTCGTTCTTGTTTCCTCCTTCCAACAACAAGGGTCTCTTTAATACCCTCCATACAGCATCCACAAAGTTGACATGGGCCATGAGAATTACTTTCCTCCGGGCCTCCTGTGTGGTGGAGTTAATGTAAAAAAATTAACAATTGAATTTTTCGGTTAAATATTTTCTTCCCTTTATCTTATTAAATAATAGAAATTGATAAAAAATAGTTTACCTACGGACGACCTTACTGCTTTTTTGTAAAGACATACTTTTAGATAAATTTACGTTAATTTCTTATTTTTTGTGGATTTCACTTTTATGTAATCAAGAACCTTTTACTTGCTAGGATTTTAACCAAATTTAACCAAACTAACTTGTCAACGTTTTATTTGCATCCTGATAAATCCGACTTGATGTGTTTTTGTTGTGGTTTTGTGTGATTATTACGTCCGTACACACAGATCCCACTTTAAATGACATTTATAAATATATTGTTAAGTAGAAAGCGTAAAATACCACCAGTGCTTGATACAAAATAAAATCAATTTACCGCCATTGAAAGGAATGTCAACGTCCCTTCTCGCGGCCAGCTTTGTTGAGATTGCCAATATTTTGCTATAGTTGGACATACTATTAATATCAAAGGGTATTTGAGTTTATCTCACTGGGATTGCTCTCTAGCATGATCAAAGATTTTTTTTATTTGAACAAATAAAATATAGCACGATGACCTCCTTGACAGATTGGTAATCTTTTTGAGCCCGAACTATGAGGTCACATATTTAAAACTCTGAGTCGTGTCAATAAAATAATAATTATTATTTTATTCAAACGAATTTATTTTTATGTGTAATATACACGGTGTGCGGAAACTCGTAGTACAAGCAGAATTTTGTGGTATAACTTATTTTTATTTGAGCTTTCGTTACACAGTAAATAGAGTTCGAACTAATTTTTTTTATGTATTAATTAACGCCCTTTTTTGAGGCTTTTATTTATGAATATTAAGAAATATACATTATTTATTGTACATAACTGAATTGCTTCATTTACATAATTTTATATTTGTTTAAAGATAAATTGAAAATGCCCACTGGATTGTTATAATTGTTTCCCTCCATTAGTATTCTGGGCAAAGAGAAATACATGTGGTAGTTAGTCCCAGAATTTCTGCACTGAAATTAATCCTAGTTTCTAGTATTACGTGATTTTTTAGTTAATATTTGAACAAAATCAGTCGCTGGGCGTTAATATCTGCAGTTTACTGTTAAGTGAAAGCGTAGACACGAAAAAAATTTCAACCGATTTAAAAAAAAAAAAAATTTATGAACCTTTCTGAATTTATTTATATGAAACGACAAAAAAGTGAGGTGGTAGTAATGCTTCTAATAAATTCGTCTAATATGATGTATGTTTTTATTCGTAATCAATAATACACATATTTGTTGAAACGGCTTTTCACAAAATAAAAAAATTTAAATTTAAAACTGTCCAAAGAAGCGAAGCTAGCAGTCCGCAATGGAGTGCTGGTACCTACCCTAATGGACGGAAGTGAGGCATGGAACTGGCAGAGAAAGGATGACAGTAGACTGAATGCTGTAGAAATAAGATCTCTGAGGCGTATGTGTGGTAAAACCATGTATGATCGTGTGAGAAATGTGGAGATCCGCAAAGAGTGCAAGGCTGATGTAAGCGTAATGTTCACGATCAAGAAAGGGACGCTTAGATGGTTTGGCATGTAGAGCGAATGAGCAAGAATGGAGTGTAAGTCGGGGACGCCCGAGGAAGACATGGCACTACCAAGTGAATCAGATACTTGAGTCGGGCCATGTCAAGAGTCGGAATAATAGAAGAGTAGGTATGAGACGATGTATGAATGTGAATGAGGCAAGGAGTGTTCACACAGCATTTTTAAGAAATATAACGATCAATATGCCAGAGGCCTGAAGGGTTAATGCCCAGAACGCCATTAACGTATATTATAAGAACAGAATAATATACATATATAATACTAATAATAGTAATGAACTGTGGAAAATTGTGCAAAAAGTTTTTTAAGTAGGTATCTTGTAATGTATATATATATTAAATTAAATAATGTATCATATATGTACATATTATATCAATAAATATACATACGAGTATATAAATGAATATATATTTATTGGAAATTATTATTTTTTTAATAGGCATTTTGTTCGAGGAACGAACAAGGGTTGGGAAAGTCGTATTTTAAAGGGCTATTCCACACAGATAAAGCATGGATAAAGCCTATGGCTTATGACAGGCGAATGCGATAACACAATGTGTAAGGTTAATTCACAGTCAGCTTACCGGGTGGCGAACGAAGTCTGCATCTCGGGAATCATCTGTCAGCACTGGAACGGTGATCCTTGTACGGTAGCACTCGGTATGTTGAATTGGATTGCGATAGTTGCGATAAAATACGTTTAAGGGATTATTCCGATAAATAACCGGCGAGAGTACACACATTGGTTTTGACAAGACGAACGTTTCGATGCGATTGTACGGCTCACGGCACTCCGTGATTATAGTTGACGTGTGTGAATTCAAACTGTACAGTTCAAAATCTGACCATACTATTGGTCAGCACACGGCCTGTCAAAAGCAAATCGGCGTGACGGAACACATGTTTTTTTTCCAAACATAACGGGAAACAGTTTTTGTGCCTAATAAAATGAATGAATTAAAAACATGAATAGATCTACATGTAAGTATTCAATATGTAATAAAATGTTATAAAAAACACATTAAACGTAATTTTATTTTTCACTAGATTATTGACAATCTGTGAAAAGACGATAAACGCACCTAAAGGGTTAATTATTGGAAAACATTGAAACACGTTTTAATGGGTCATGGAGCTATCTCGTTGGGTTTTACCACCTTTTCGACATGTAGCTATACTCGTATTGATATTTGGAATTCGGGTTATTTAAAATTGCAGACGTAGTTTACCGTAGATTAAAAAATAACAAACTTTATTCCTTGTAGTTTAATTATTAGAGTTAATCAAATATGGGTTTCTGATGACGTCAAAGAATACTGTGTGACGTCATGTCGACGGTCGCATCTTCATACCAGTGTAAACCGGTAGATGGTTGGAATCGGTTCGCAAATATTGGTGGTATTATTAGTACAGGGTGGATAGACAGATAGATAACCAACATTTTTTATTATGCTGTATTACTTTCCATCCTGTATTTATTTCACTTAAAACGACTGTAGCGATTTTTGGCATATTACGCCAAGTTTGCCAAAACGTTTTGAGCGAACGCTTGTCATAATGCGACATATTTTAAGAACCTAAAAATATGGGACACCCTGCGAAAATATGTGAATTCATTGGCTTTAAACCGCAGTAAGCAGTTTCAGATGTTTCCAAATTTATATTTTTAAGAATCATATTAATTAAATAATATGTTAAATATTATAATGATTTGTATCATAATTAAATAAATATGACACCAATCGCTCGAGTGGTTAAACCAGAAATTAAAAGCTAATACCAATTTATATTTTTTTACTTTAACTACACATAGGTTCCCTCGGGGCCTATGTCATCTTTGGGGATGCTGTGGGAAGGGTATTTTAGAGGAGAAGATGGATTAAACATGGGTCTTGAAGAGACCCATATTGTCGGGGGAGGAAACAAAGAGTCCAGCAAATCGTTCCACAGCCGAGCTGTTGAACTCCTGTGAAAATTGTCAAATCATGTACTATTTCCCAAACAAACTGATTATTTTTGCATTTTTAAATATCACGGCACTCTTTAAGGATGCTTTATTATTCATTCGTGCAATTTAGACTCAAATAAACGAATTACGCACCAGTTAGTCATCACTTAGTAGCTCTATGATTTAAACAATATATTTCGCAATTTTTTAGACCTGAATTGATTTATTTTCAATTTTATTGGCTTCATAATAATTGCATATAAGCAATACAAAAAATCGATGGGTTTGCTCACATGCGTCTCTTAAATATCTTTAATTCTGTATGAATGTTTTTTTCATTATTATCATATCACCCTGAAGGGCGATTCCAGTTATACTTAAGGATGAAAAATTGTCCTTAATTTTATAAAATTAACGTATTTTTGGGTGACATCAGAGAGAACTAGAGTCGCAGTTCGCGAAAAAATCGTTTATTTTAAGGTGAAATACAATTTCTTATCTTTAAGCAGAACCTGAATCGCTCCTCGGTTTCCTTCATGCCTCTAATCTAATAAGCTATATTTTGTACATATTTACTTTATTAAGCATACTAATTTCGTCTGTCTGTCTGAGTGATTGTAACTCTGGTGATGAATGGTTAATGAATTCAGATTTGATTTCAATTTAATTTCTATGAAACATCTACCTATAATACAGGGATTAATAACTTTAACACGTGATTCCTGACATTATTTGGGGAAAAATGTTTTGTAGAAAAAAATGGTTACCTGAGACCAAATTTTTCATTTAACATTTTTTACTCTAAATAATGTAATGAATCGCTGGTTAAAGTAATTCAAGTACGTCTCTGAACCCCTTGTATAATATTTTAATATAAAATTATTTTTATTGTCATTTTAAAAATCGAAACTGATTGAAAATGTCAAAAATTTAATTTAAATCTCATCATTTTCACGGGTCTCAGATATCCAATTTAATAAAATAAAATATATGTAATAAATAAAGAAAAACGTTTATTTCCAATAAAAATTTATCTGAATTAAAATGTTCAGTTTTACCTTCCCCACGCTGTACAAGAGCAAAAATGCAAAGTAGCATCTACCTAGCAAGGGCAACCTCTCAAGCGGGGATGAGCAGAGAAGAGCCAACATGAATTTATGCAATGACGTCACGGTGTTCATTATTAGTGATGATACATAAATAAACACACGCTCGAGGAAGTCTCAGTTGGTCGTTGGTCCTGTACATGAAACTCGACCCTGCTATAAAATAGTAGACTTTGTAACAAAACTATTTATTTTTGTTGTGAGTTTTGTTCAATTTACTCAATTTTTTCGTGTGAGTTTGTTCGTAGTGTTTTTTTTTGTGTTTTTATTTGTGTGTGGATTTTTTTAATAACTGTAAGTATTTGAAGTTACACTTTAAAGACGGGGCTGAATTTGAACCATTCAATAAATTTCAAAGTTAATTTTCAAGTTCTGTCCAAGTTCTGTTTTTTGTTTCATAACATGATGAATTGATTAAATTCTGTAAAATAATCCGTCCTTATAAAATCGTATTTTTATACGGGTTACGTTTTCTTTAGTTTTTCTGTATGTGTTAACCGCATTAGAGTGTCAAGTGATTGGAACTAGTCGGTCTATGTCATCCGCTATTTGAGGACATCCGTGGTGAAGGGGAAAGACTTAAGAGAATTTTATTTGATGGTTTTGTGGTATTTCACAATTTATAAATTTAAAAATAATATTTAGTATACTTGCGGCACGTTCCAGAGTGGAAGATACTCTCAGTATCGCCCTGGTGAAAGACTACCATTCAGAATTGAAACGTTGCTTTTAGCCGTGATTGGTGATCAGATCTGATTAGCCAGATACTCCCCCATCTTACTCTTCCCCATCTCCTTCCCTCCCCACTAACTTCAGCCATGCCCCAATTGGCGACGCCATAGTCTCACAGGATCCAGACGATTGGGAGCAGTTGGGACTCTTGTGCGGTTTCCTTTTTTAATATTATTATGTCAAAACATGGCGCGAAGAAAATACGCTAAAAATATCCGTTTTTTTAAAGAAATAGCTGCTAAAATTTATTATTTTCCATTTCCGAAATTATTATTTAACTAACGCAAAGGGATAAAATGTGCATAACAACCGTTTTTACAGAAAGGTAGGAAAGTAACTGGCTATTCAGATTTGGTCACCAAACACGGTCAAAGCCATTTCCCGGATTTAATCACGCGATATCTGGCGTCAGCCTTACCCCTATACTACGGAGGCCGTTCGAATTAATCCCAAATTATTGACCTAAGAACCGGTTTTAGGATCACAGTTTCATATTTGCAATTTAATAAGATAAGACAAAAACTTACCTTCAAACTTTCGTTTTAATCGATTTTAATTTTAACGAAATAACTGTGAAATAAAATGCATTATTTTCCACTGCCGGAAAATGAAAATTAATACATGCTTATGTAGCTGCCAAAAGTTTTTTTTTTATGTGTATATTAAGGATCCGTAGTAAGCGTTCAAATATGGTTTTAAAAGGAGATACCTGAGTTCGAGTGTTCGAACGGGAGTGCATTATACAGGGTTTTCCAATAAGAGGTGTTATTTTGAATATTAATAAAGGAATTAATGATTTTTTATGGCCAGAATTGGATGGTATTAAACTGGACAACGTTTACTTTCAACAAGACGGCGCTTTGTGCCACACAAGCAACGAAACCATTGATCTTTTACGAGAAAAGTTGCCGGACCGTGTTATCTCTCGAAGAGGTTATTACAATTGGCCACCGAGATCTTGTGATTTAACACCTTGCGACTTCTTCTTTTGGGGCCACGTGAAAAAGAAGGTCTACGCCAACAGCCCAGCGTCGATTCAAGACCTCAAAGATGGAATTCGTGAGGCTATCGAGGACATAAGGCAGCCACTTTGCGATTTGGTTATGGAAAATTTCATGAAAAGGATATAGTCCTGTAGGCGTGGTCGTGGTGGTCATTTGACGGATGTTATTTTTCACTATTAACGCCATACCTTCTTCTTTATAATAAAATAAACATGTGATCATTTATATTAAAAATGACATTTTTCTTTGAATATCAAAATAACACCTCTTATTGGAAAACCCTAGATTAGAAAAAACGATCATAATTGTAAAAAACGAAAATATTTCATAAAAGAAGACTTGTTTGAAATAGATCAAAAATCTCACGACGAATGCTTAAGTTGCATTTAGAGATGCACTGTGATTTTTTTCATATCTATAATATATTAAATAAGAGATTTAATTATTTTCGGAGCTTACTTTGTAATTTTTTTCTACAGATGGAATTTCATATAATTACCTTTTCGGCATTACATATGTATAGATATTATCTCATGTTATAAATTGGTAGAAACTCGAAATGCGGTGGCTTAAGCGTGCTCCCATTTTCTGTACATTTACCGTTTTTCTTAAAACCTACAAAATATGTTTTAAAACGCAACAAACATATCTTATTTTGAGGTCAGTACATCGTACACATATTTTATGATTTATAATAACGTGAAATTTTTAGAGATTTTAACCTATGTTTTGAGTAAAGAGAAAATTAGTGTTTGTACGAAAAATTGCATTATTAAGGTAAAAACAAATCGTTAAAATTGTGATAGTCTAGATAGATCTAGAGATTATATTCACTCGAGCGATTGATGTCATATATATTTATTTACATTTTTTTTTACTAATATAATTTTTCACAATATTAATATGAAAACATATGAAACTGCTTACAGCGGTTTAAATCCAATAAATCCACCTAGATTTTACCGTTTATCCCATATTTTTAATTTCTATAAATTCGGCAAGCGATCGCTCAAAACGCTATAGCAAACTTGGCGTAATGTGCCAAAAATCGCTCGAGCGATTATAATAATATATGAGTTATAAAATGGTAGTGGCTGGTAACACTGTACGCTATTTTGGTTAATATTTCCCAACCCTACTTCAAGCAACAGACGGTAGATACGCATTTGTTTATTTTAGCGATGATTCTTGTTCATGGATACTGTTAAACAACAAACCTTGTAAAACAGCTGATCGTAATTTAATAAGTTAACCCTTCAATTCTCTCGGAGAAGTCGGAGAATTTGTGTTCATTTTCGCTTCTCAATAAAATCCAAATAAATGCGATATTTTCCCGTAAAATGTTTCGTAATTTTTTCTCAATTTGGTTTCATAGAGGTGTACATTTTGATTATTCTGTGGTTAACTCGTATAGTTTAATATACAGTTTGATGCTCTGTCTTTTTAACACCGTTTAATTCATATTTCTAACTATGACGGTAAGGGAAACACAACCATTTGTAGGAGACTATATGAGCTGTTCCGAAAAGCGAACAAATTTACTCCACGCAAGGCTGTTTGTCCCCAAAACCGAACAAATTAACATGAGGAGTTAAAACCGACAAAATTTTGAACTGCTCAGAGCCGGTGAGAATTATGCAATGCTTTAAGTTGGTAATATTTCTTCATTTTGTGAAACTAAATACAATATATACGGAATAGTTTTTTGAAGAAACTCAGTAAACGCCAAAGATTTTTTTATCATCCAAAACAGGTGCCTACGAAAAATTACAAACTCTGATCACCGGGATTCATGTAGACCAATTTTTAAAAATATCAAACTTCTGACAGTAACGGACATATATATAATGGAATTATGCCTGTTAGTACGATCGACTCCAGAAAAGTTCCCACAAAAAAAACTCAACGCATGAATACGCTTCAAGGTTCACAGAAAACTTATGAATCCCAAAAGCAAACAATACTGTATTTCAAAAAGGACCACACTACATGGCCATTAAAGTATATAACAACCTTCTACGTAGCATCAAACAAATGACCGACATACTCAAATTTAAATCATCACTAAAAAAAATATTTCAAACAAATAACCTACACCTAAAATGAATTCCTTGCATAAATTAAATACCTCTGTTTTTTTTATTTTTACTTACTGTTTTTTGCTAACATGTAATTGTCGGGTTATGTAATATAATGTGTATTTGTTGGGTTAGCTGGAAGAAATAGGATGTAACCTATAACCTATACCCTTTGTACTCTGTATTTTTGTGCAATTTTGTGTAAATATTTTTTTGAATTTGAATTTGAATGGTGATGAGAATGATATTTTTTAAGAAAGTAAAGTTTGGAATAAAGTCTGGCAATCAATTATTATCACTAAACACGGTTTCAGCCATTTCAAGTAAAGTTTCGATTTTAGATTATGATTTCAGCAGTCAATTATGTAATAATTCTTAAACTAGCCTAACTTTTCTAGCCTTATGGAAACCAGTTAACTATAATGACAGTTTTATGAAGACCATCAATTTCAGGTAGCATTTTATTCTAATGCAAACGACTCTAGCCAAACCTGAAAAATAATTACAGTTGTCTGCGAGGTTGATCAATTCATTTGCATGCATATAATTTTTATTTCAAGATTGGCAGTGTTGGATGTGATATTTGAACAATTCATAAAATTTAAAAGATAAAATTCATTTTTTGTAAAAGTTCTATCCAAGCTCTGTTATTATTTTATTGTGATATTTCTTAAATGACACTACTTAAATTGGTGTTTTATAGAAGATTTTTTTTTTTTTTTTTTTTATAGTGAATACCTCACAAGAGTCCCAACTGCTCCCGTCTGGAGCCAGTGAGACTATGGCATCCCCAATTGGGGGATGTTGTGAGGCTGAAGGTAAGTGGGGAAGGGAAAGAGGAAGGTGGGGAAGTACCTGGCTATTCAGATCTAGTCACTAAACACGGCTAAAGCCATTTGGAGCAACGTTTCAATTCTGAATGGTGGTCTTACACCAGGGCGATACTGGTAGTATCTTCCACTCTGGAACGTGCCGCAAATATACTATATATTATTTTAATTAATTAATTGTGAAATAACACAAATTAATCAAATAAAATTTATTTGCGCACGCCGGGTTCGAACCCGCGACCTTCGGAATGGCAGTCCAATGCGTTACCACTGGACTATGCCGGCCGTCAAACATGATTTTGACTTTGAAATTTATTAAAATTTTTCAAATTCTGTGGAATAACCCGTCCTGAATTTTATTTTCATTCCACAACAAAATTATTATTACCATTATGAATACAACATTAAATAATAATTAAATATTATGAATAACATTATTAATACAACATAAAATAAATAAATAACACCATTAATAAAACATAAAACCAATATATAACACTATTAATACAACATAAAATAAATAAATATAAAATATTAATACAACATAAAATAAATGATTATATAGTTGTAGGTGACGCCTGTTTGTTCGTGATTTTGACATTAAAATTTGATAACATCTCGAAGGTTGACCAATTTAGAGCGACGGCTAAATGATATGTTGTACGGAACATCAGTATTGGCGAATGGAGGTTATCACTTTTTATATTCAGAACATTAATTAATTACTAGCAGTTAAAAACCCGCTCCGCGGGTTTTTTTGAGTAGGCTGGGTTTATAATAATTAGGAATTACAATATCGTTAGACGGGAAAGACCAGTTGAGTGGGAAAATATTTAAAAGGGAGTTTATAAAAAAATTCTTGTTAATTATATCTGCTTTTATATTAACATATTTCCTCGTTTCTAAAATTTCAAAATTATTTATAGTGAAGTATTTTAAGACCTGAAAAAAACAAATAGCATATAACCATAAAACAATATATCCATAAGACAAATAGCATTTAATAACGGTTATTCTAATAAATTGATAGTTGAAATACTAAATAAAAACATTAAACATATTCTCCTCAAACGGTCTTTCTAAAGATAGAAATAAACAATGGTGTAGAATTCTGTTTGTGGATAACGATACTTCTAAAATTATATATAAAACAATCCTGGTACTATTCAACTGGCGTTTTACACTAATAACCATGAAGAAATATATTCTTAATAATAAAGATAGCATAATTCAAACAAAAAAATCCGGAGTTTAAAAACTCAATTGAGATGATTGTAATTTCTTTTACAAAGGTAGAACCAATAGAAACTTTGAAATCAGAAATAAAGAATATCGCAGGGCTCTAAATGGAAATATTGAATCTGAGTTTGAAAAATGATTACACTTTTGATAAAAAATTCAGGTCTTAAAATACTTCACTCAGGATATAAAGCATCGCAAATAAATAATTTGGAAATTTTAGAAATTAGGAAACATGTCAATATAAAATCAGATATAATTAATAAACAAAAAAATATATAAATAATAATGAAAAATGCCATTACAAAGTGATAAGCTTCCAGGAGAAATCTTCTTATTGAACGCTTGTTAATCGTAAGTAGTCAAATATTGTGAGCTGCATATTTAAATATTCGCGCCATTCATTTAGTTGGTTTTTATACCGTTAGAGGTGCGCTCTGTCGGCCATCTAATCTATAGCCGTGCGTATCGGCCATTGAAGGAACGCGTGATTTTTTTATAAACGTCAAACATAATCACGTAACTGTGGATAATTTTCACTGTAATGTGATTAATCCAATTGATTATGAACTTTCTGAAACATATTTTCTTCGATATTATCAAAAAATTATATGAGCAGAAACGATGTTTTTGAAGAAATCTCGTATTATTATGAGGCGATCCTATTTTAGTATGAAATCGTGTCTTAATTTTCAAGTTAGCTGAATTTACCCGAAACAAACAATTTTAATTTGACCAATCAGAGGGCCTACATCGTCCAGACGCAAGCGTATTAATACTATCAGATTAACTATTAGTAAATTAACTGGCTGACGTGTACACGGCGTTTCTCAGGATTGTAGTAAAGTTTTGAGGTTGGGAAGTCTAGTTTTCTGGGTGAATTTTTAAGGTGGAGATAATATTATTGATTATATACTTCCTTGGACGTCCTCGACTTCTACTACCACTCAAACTACTCTCTTAACACTCCTGGCACTAATAATAACAAACTTTGAAAATTTCAACGAAATCGGTCCAGTAATTTTTGAGTCTGTAGGGGACAAACAAAAAAACATTAATTTACTACGTAATATAAACTTCAGTACAGAAATTCAGGTACTAACTATTATATTTATTCCTCACTGCCCAGAATACTTTTAGAGGGAAAAAATTATACCGAGTCAGTGGACATCATTAATTTATCACTTGACAAATACAAAAGATTGTTACTAAGGCAGCTTAGTTATGTATAATAAAAATGTACTGTATTAATTTATATTTTTTTCTATTTATATGTAAAAGCCCTTAAAAATTGCGTTAATAAATAAATGACGTGCACCCATGTTTCATGTTTGGCTAAAATTATATTAACCGTGTTTGGTAATCAGATCTGAATAGCCAGGTACTTACAAACCTTTTACCATCTCAATTCTTTCTCTCCCACTTCAGCCTCACAACATATTTAAATTTATTCTCACTGGCCCTGGGCAATTGAGAATCTAATGCGAAATTTACGTAAATTCGCAAAAAATATTTTAAAAACGTTTAGGTTGTAACAATATTCAAATTAGTTTTATTTTTATCTCCCCGCCAATAAAGTTCCCTGGTAAACAAAGTTATTTTTTAAGGCGATCACTATTTTGATTAATCTTTATAACGAATACATTGTACATTATGAATACCAAAAAATATGCTTTAGATAAACTGAAGGTTTTCCTATCCTTTCGCTTGAGTTTCTACAAATAAAAAAATAAATTACTCAATAAAAAATATAAATGTTGACTACTAAAAAATATTGTTTTTCAATAGAAACGTATGAACGCGTAAAGGAAACAACTTTTAAAAAATACAGTATTATAGCTAAGATTATCTGTGACTTGGTTAACTTTTTTGCTTTCTTATAAAATACTTGAAATCGAACTTTTCTAGACTCCTTTTGTCAAGCGATTTTAATGCCTATTACATGCAATATAAGGTATACCAAGAATATACACATTTCTAAAATAGAGTTGGAACCTCCCGAGAAATGAATATGACATAAATAATCAAAAAACCTGTTGCCTATTTTATCACAGATAAACAAACAATTAGCAAATAAGTGGTCTGTACATTCGTCTGTACATTTGAAATGGAGAATCAACATTGAATGCGGCACTGTTCGGAAAAAAAACCTGTATTTGGTACTTAAAACTAAATCCTAAGCAATTAAACTAGATTGACAAGAAACTAACATGAAATATAATTTAAGATTTTCACGGCCAAAAGTATTTTTGTTATTTGTTTTTGGGGTGTTAAGCCGTGTTGCGCTAACTCCTTCTTTAGCCAACGTTTCGGACAGCATTGCAGTGTCCATCATCAGGGCAGATGTGTAAAGTAAATAGAAGGTTGGAGCTGGCAACACGGTATCACAACCTCATACATAAGCTCACATTTCACCACAACCGCACAACCTTAAATTACACATCTGCCCTGATGATGGACACTGCAATGCTGTCCGAAACGTTGGCTAAAGAAGGAGTTAGCGCAAAACGGCAACACACCCCAAAAAAAAATAACAAAAAAAAAGAAACTAACATGGTTTACTTAAAAGTATTGTGATTAGGGCCTTGTGTAAAGTTCTACAGAAACAAAGTCATAAGCCTCACAATAACGTAATGACCTAAAGGTTCAGGACTTCTCCACACCTACATAGTCTTAATAATAAAGATTTCCTAATTCGGCGGTATAGCTACAATCGTTACCCATAGTATATTAATTCCAGATTTTTTTAGACTTTATTTAAAACCTCAAAAACACGGTTTTGTTACTAACTGTATACATGTTATTTTTTGGATAATCTCTGTACGTTTGCCAAGTTTAAGCATTAATTATTTATGAAATTATACTTATAGAAAAAAAACGTAAAGTACGCTTCAAAAATTATGAAAAAAACATTTGGTAAGACACTTAATACACGAAAAAATACAAGTGTTTCTTTAAATGCTACATTATATATTTGTCGAGAGTTAATTGCTGTATTTTAAATAGATCGTGTTTTACTAAATATTTTCACTTAAGCCTATTAATTACAATACTTTTTTTATATTAGCGCAATCCCGCTAACATTCGTATTTATAAATTTTCAAACCATCTTCTTCTTCTTTTGTTATGCTTACTTTGGAACCTTAATGCGATGCACCACTTCGTGTAACATTTGGAAACGGGCGGCTAACAATAATACTCTTTATGTAGATGGTGAAAAGGTTTTAATTCCCGCCGATTGTTTTTTACGTAAGAAAAAAAAACAGAAAGTGTGTTTTATTTTATTTGGCGAAGTTTATGCATAAATATTCAATGAATTTGGGTCAATTTCCAAAGAACATAATTTTCCACATTAAACAATAAAACTATATCAGAAAAAAGGTTTTTAAGTAGGAGATTTTGAACATTAAAGCATTTTTTAAGATTTGATACTTTATTTTTTACTGAGCTTACTTACTTACTTACTTTTTCGAAGGCCGAGATATTTGGTACTCGCGGTATTTAATTAAAGCATCGATTTCTAAGCGATCAATTTTTGAAATCGAAAACGCATGATTTTGCATTACTTCATTTTAACCCTACAAACGCGCGGTGGCTATCTGTCAAGTCTGGTTAATGTGTAACCCATAAGGATAATTTGCAATAAGATATATGAATACATTGAAAATATGGCATGATGATAAAACACGGTAACAATTTCATCCTTCATGGCATCCAAAGTTTTGTTTTGTATTATGGCATGCCTAAGTTAAAAAATTTAACCAGGTTTGTTATCGGGTGTTAGTATCATAGATCGACGTATTGTTTGTCATCCTTCATATAGGTTTTTCTTGAAGATATTCTTGCGTTCCACTACAACAGTTGCACGTGTTTTTTGAGGCAGGCTCTTGCAGTGTCATTTTATTACTTTATTTATTTTTTATTGATACATTATAATCATTTTTGTTTAAAATATGATTTGGTAGTGTGAGCCTCACCGGGTGCTCCACCCGACCTGGGGCCCCCTATTTATGGTCCTACTAGCTCTACAATCGAGCCTGAGGAAGTTTTAATAGTTATTTTGGTAATTATCGGTTAGAGTTATACCAGCTCTTTTAATGTGAGAACTGTCCAATTACGCTGTAAAATATGTGTTATCCAAACTGGAAACGCAATAAACATAATTTAAGCAAAAATATTCAGAAGAATTTTTTATTTTACTCCTCGTATATTTTATTATAATTTGTTTCTAAAATCTTACATAATACATCAGAAATATCACACAATCATGCTTTACATTTTAATTCATTTTTTTTCTCAATACAAAGCAATTAAATATTATTTTTTATATGCATACGCACGCTAATACTATTATTAAATATTATTTGAAGTCATTCGCCTCTGTATATTGCCGCTAAGAGTTTTCTGATTTTTCTCGTTTTTCTCAATTTGTAACTATAAATAAATGATTTTCAATCATCAAAAATAATATTTTGGGGTTACCTGTGCGACCTGCAATTCTAGTTCAATAAAATCAAATTTGGTTTGAATTTAAGTGTCATTTTTCAAAATTCCAACTGATTTTGTGAAGATTTAAGCCAAGCGAAAATTAGTAATTTTGAATATTGCAAATTTATTAAAAATCTCTTATAATTATTCGTAAAAACGGGATTGCAGGCCCTTGTAATGAATTAATTTCCTAACAAACTTTTAGTAAAATACGAATGTATAATCACGTTGTCGGAACACATGTTTACGAAAATTCTATTATTTTCGCATTTCGTCATTGTATGTTATCAAGCTGGGCAAAAATAACTAAAAGTTTTTAGAAAAAGGTCTGTAATCCCGTTTTTTACCGGGTTTATTAATATTTTTAAGAGATTTTTAATAAATTAGCAATCCTCATTTTTCTCCGTGTACCTACCTATGTTTACTATATTATATAATTTAAATTGTCCTTTTCAAAATCGGAACTGATTTTTCAAGAACTCACATAAGCCTGTGATTTTTCATGGGTCTGCGCTAGTTATAAATAAAATCAAAATAATTGATACCTGGATTCACAATTTTGGTATAGGTACAAAACTTTCTTGCAAAATCTCAATACAAAATAAAGCCATTAAGTGACAAGTAAAGATGAGGTTCAGGGATTTATTTTGTTATTGTATCGCCAATATCATGTCTATGTCACTGAAGACATTGGTAGTATCCTGTAAATTATTTCTTTGCTTATCGGCAGTTGACACCTCACCATGGCAGTCGCCCTAAGAATCCTGAGCGGTCTCCTGTTGGTTAGCCTCGCCCTAGCCGGCAGCAAGTTCAAGACAATCCACGAGTGGAAGTCAGTGGAGTACAAGTTCCCCGATGATGGAGTCAAGGCTGCCGCCCTTGATAGCATGCAGTACATCCCTGGGGCGTCCTTCATCCTAGATGTGGATGTGCACTATAGAGCTCGTAAGTAACATTTTCACTATACATTTATTATTTATCTTCTTTTCCCTGTTTCCCTCGTTACCTACGTTTCTCTTGTTTCACTACTTTCTCTTGTTCCCTGCCTTACCTTGTTTCCTTGGTTTCCCTACGTTCCCCTTGTTTCTCTTGTTTCGCTAGTTTCCCTTAATAATAATATTTGGCTAATTTATATAGCGCCGTTTTCGTGAAAATTCACCTCAAGGGCGCTCGAACGTTGTTCCCTTCCTTCCTTTATTTCCGTTTTCCCCGTGTTTCCCTTGTTTCCCTTGTCCACTTGTTCACCTTGTTTTATATTAAAAATATTTTCAATTTGCATTGTGTCGGTACTTATCACTCTTACAGTAATTATAATAGTACTATCTAAAGTAATTTCCCACGTGCGGTATCCTGGCATTGCAAAATATGAACTCTACATATTGGTTTAATAGCATTGGCGATAGTAGACAGCCTTGTAGGACACCTCTGTCTGTAAGTATTTCAATGTCATTTGTCATTTAGCCGACAACTACGAGTGTTGAGTTCCATTGCGTATTATTTGTAATTTTGAATTTGTACTATTATTTGCCTTACTCTGCTGCATCTCGAGGTGGGAATTGGCCTCCTCCACAATAATGCTCTCTACCGGCGGTAGTTATTCGCCATTCTCTTCCAGTTCTCAGTCCTGCTCCAATCAATTTGGGAGTCGGGTATGGGTACCGCCACACCGGGAACCATTTATTGAATAACCAACTCCCCAGTCATAGGTCACCCCAAGTGGTGCCCGGGTTCATGGGGGTGAAGTTTGTTTAGGTCTTGGCTCCGAATGAGTTTGCCCAGCTGCTGCGTGGCGGGCCGGACCGGGAGCGACTGATTGAAGTAGACCTTTTGACCTCTCCAGCCGAACTTTTTCGACTCATCGCCTTGCACCGCAGTGGGAGCACTCCTACACTCATCATAAAATTTTCCTTCCCAGAACATCCTCTCCTTCCTTTCCATAAAAAGATCCCCACACAGCATCCCCAAAGATGACATGGATTTTTTCCGCTGGGCCTCCTGTGTGGAGTTAAATGCGTTATGTAAAAATATTAAAAAATAATAATAATAATATTTCTTCCACGCAATTAGTCCACCTCTTCCTTGATCTGCCTATACATCGCATCCTCTGGGATAGTCAAGAGTTTCGGTGTCTCTTCCTCCGGAATTCTCAATATAGGTTCAAAGCAGTTGGCATTAATTTCTTAAGCATTACTAATTTTATCTTCTCTTTTATTTATCCACAGTTCTATTGATAACTACTTGTTAACTGTATATCGGATAAACATGAGTTTTTTGCCCTTTGCAAGTTTCTTACCAGTAGTATGTCCTGGCATTTTGAACTGCGCAGATAATATTTCTGTTTGACGCAAGGGATATAAATATTCCATTAATATCAAATATCAGAGTGGGTTTTTTCATAACTAGAATAATTTATCTCGGATTTTTTTATTGTGTTATTCTATAATTATTATTCTTAAACAAAATTGAGAAGGAGGTAACATGTCCAACCCCTCGAAGCGGGACCACTTTGGTCGTGTACCGGATGTTATGATGGTTTTTAATCTATAAGGTATAAAAACCCACGATAAAAACACTGTGCCTCTGTAGTTCATACTGTTTATAATATTCTAATATCGTGCTTAGATGAAATAAGGTATTTAAAGAGATTAGCTTTCGTGAATATTGTTTTTTAACTCGTGGTCAGCACATTACAAATTCAACAGTTCGATTTAGAAATCTAGAAAAAGCGCTTTGTCATTAACCTCTCTAGCTAATGTGATCGCTTTTGGGAAAAACTCGATAGAGCTAGATTGGTTATATTATGTACATCAATGATAGCCATATCTGTGATAATGGTAATGTTCATTAATGATAGCCATTCCTGTTAAAAGGAAAACGCACCTACTCAGATTTTGTCCAATGTTATATTGAAATCCAATTTTAACTGGAATAACAAAAAAAAGTGAAGAATCGGGATGTAATTTCTTACATTTAATTTGTGCTCAGGTGTATTATATTACTTCATCACTGATGAAATTTTTTCTTGTTAGAGTATTAATGAAGGGACTCGTGATTATGAACAGGTAATATAATAATAATAATCTAAATAATTCCACGACTCTAGATCACATATTTATCAAAACACACAAACACATTATAACTAAATCTTCAACTCTAAAAACAAACATTACTGACCACTACCCAACATTCTACGGACACAACATCTTAACCACAAATTCAAAAGAATACTCTAACACTGTTGAAATAAATGAAATTAATTACAACACATTAAACAATTTACTTCATTCAGAAAAATGGGACAACATACTATCAATAGCTAACCCAAATTCAGCATTAGAATTATTTTATAAAACTCTAGAAGCTTATATTTCCAAGAGTACAAATAAAATTGTCATCGCTAAGAGAAATTATAAAAAAATTAACCCTTGGATCACTGTAGGACTAATAGCCTCTATCAAACAAAGAGATAAATTATACAAAGAGATGTTAAATTATCAAAAAGCCTGTCAAAAAAATAACACAAGAATTATGCCTTTCATGAAAAAGAAATATTTAATGTACAGAAATTTACTAAATAGGTTAATAAGAAATTGCAAAAAGAAGTATTATTGTGAAAAAATTGATAGTGCAAAAAATGATACCAAAAAAACATGGAATATTATTAATGAAATCACGAACAAAAAAAAAAGTATCAACCGATGTCAATGAGATTATAATAAATGAAAATATTATAACTGACAAATCGACTATTGCAGAAAACTTTAACAACTTTTTTACAAATGTAGTAGATCAAATACTTGAATCTTCTAGCAAAATTGATAATACAATACCCGTAGACTCATCTTTACACTTAGACTCAACTAACGATTCAATTAACTCCTTAGAATATTTTTCACCCATCACAACAGATGAAATTGATAAACACATTGACGGTCTAAAATCAACAAATTCTACAGGAATTGATGGTGTATCAGGTAACACACTAAAAAAAATAAAACATTACATTTTAACTCCATTGCTACATATTTTTAATATATCCTTAAAAGAGGGACATTTTCCCGAACAATTAAAAACCTCTATCATAATACCAATTCACAAATCAGGAGAAACGCACATATTAGACAACTACAGACCTATTTCCTTGGTCTCAAACCTCTCAAAAATATTTGAAAAATGTATCAAAAATAGAATAATGAATTACCTAGAACAAAACAAAATTCTGTCCCAAAATCAATATGGCTTCAGAACAAAACTAAGCACTGAAGATGCAATATTCGATCTGACTAAAAAATTATACACATCTGTTGATCAAAATAAAAAGAGTTTAGCTATATTCCTAGACTTAAGAAAAGCTTTTGATACGGTAAATCACAATCTACTTATTAAAAAAAATGAATCAAATAGGTTTAAAAAATGATACACTAAAAATTCTTACTAGCTATCTCAAAGACAGAAAACAAAAAACAAAAATAGGGGATTTTTATAGTACTGAAACAGGAATAAAAAATGGAGTACCACAGGGAACTGTGCTTGGCCCAATTCTCTTTCTAATATACATAAACGATTTATGTGATGTTATAATCCCTGGTAAAATTGTATCTTACGCAGATGATACAGTAATAATAGTGAATGGAAAATCCTGGCCTGAAACTTTTTTGAAGGCAACAAAATGTATTACATATGTCTCATCATGGCTAGAAAGTAATAGACTCTTCTTAAACTATAATAAAACATTTTACCTAACCTTTTCTAAAAATAGTAAAAATAAACCCCCTAATAACCTTAAAATTCGAATACATAACGTTAACTGTAATCAAGAAATATGCTCATCTTGCTTGGAACTCGGAAAAGTTGAAAAGATTAAATATTTAGGTATTGTTATTGATACAAAATTAAATTGGCAGTCACAAATTAATAATACCGTCTGTAAATTAAGATATCTTACATACACATTTTACAGACTAAAAGAAGTGCTCAATGTTGAAAAACTGAAAATTATTTATTTTTCTTTGGTGCAATCTTCACTCATATACGGAATAATAGGATGGGGCGGTGCGCTTAATGCACATATCAAACCTTTACAAATAATTCAAAATTATATCATCAAAGTTATGTATAGTCGGAAAAGAACATTTTCAACGGATGAGTTATACAAAGAATCTAAACTATTCTGTCTCCGTAAACTATTTATTTTGCAAACTATGAAATACATCTTTAAAAACAAAAATAAATTCGAAATAAATGAAAACAGAACCAACATTAGAAATAATAATGTATTTTATACTCCCCAAACGAACACAAAACAAATGCAAACACACTGCAGTTTCATTGGACCTCGTACTTTCAATCTTTTACCGAAAAATATTCAAGTGATAACTAAACTTCCTCAATATTTAAAAGAATTAAAATTATGGCTTTTCGACACAGCAGTTGAAACTTTTTTTATTTAATTTGTATCAATTTATGTTTCTCATAAAATATTCACCATACATTACAATAAACACTTATAACTTCACTATACACTATTATAAACACTTTTTATACAAAACGCTTATACAAAATGTAATCTTGTTTTTATTTTATATGCCCACAATTTGTTTATAAAATAAATAATATAATATAATAAACAATAAAATAATAACTTAAATATATTACCCACGCACAGGCTGCGCCTTAGTGGGTTCCCATTATTCTTATTGATTTATATAATATTGTATGTAATTAATGTAAAAATTGGGAAAAATAAAGGAATTAAAAAAATATATATATATATATATATATTATTAAAACCTAATGAAACTTCTCAGTTTCTACCCATCAAAGGTTACGAAAATATAATTATTGGGTACTTTTCACATACCTCACTAAAGATAAAATACGTTGGGCTACCAAGAAAAAGACCGTATAGTGCTCACTCGTAATCTTATTCACGCGAGTTTTTTTTAGACTGGCACCATTTTGTTCCAAACCTCAAAAACACGGCCAGTTTCGCATTTTTTGTTTTGTTACTAACTTCATGTTTCTTCGCGGTCTGTTTTTAATTCCATTTATATTCGGCCAATTCAATTGTGCGTTCCATATTTGCTGTTGTAAATCAATATTTAGATTTTCCCGATAGTGCTGCAAGTGGGTATTACTGCTTTTTTTTCAATGTAACTACGCAACAGATAACAATATTTGTCAAATCAACCAGATTGTTAACAAAGTCCGCCATCTCAGTATGAATGCGTTTTAGGATTCGCTCCTATTCTTGGGGATGGGGCGATTTAAAAATCTGTCAGCTTCTAATACTGCCGTATTACGGCCCCCGGCTTGATTTTGAGTAACGTTTTCTACTAACCCGTTCTTAATTGCTGTTCTGCATCCCATAAAGAAGAAATCACTTTTGTCTATCTAAGGTCGCTCATTATATTCATATAAATATTATCTTGTAGTGTGTATGACGTTCATTTAAGAATTATTGCATAGTTCCTCACGAATCAATAATAATAACTGTTATTTTCACATAGCACTCTCTTTAGGGTGAATTGCCTAATACAAAAAAAAAAAAAAACTGTTATTTTTTCATTGAAAATATTTGCATCCTGCCATAACAGTATCTTTATGAAAATAAAGGACTTTTTAATTAATCGTGTCCATCCACAGACAATTTTATTGTAATTTCCTTGTGTTCATCTTATAAAATATTATATAAACACAAATCAATATCCGCAGGGTATTTCGCGATTTATTTTTTTTCTAATATATTTTATGAAGTTATATAATTTGACATTTATATCTAGTGAATACCAATTCTAAAGGCGACGGGAATAAGATGAAAATAAGAATGTAGCGATGTAATTATATCATCAAAAATACTCATTACGGTTGTCCGTGCGTGAAATGTTAGTCCAGTGTGAAATCTTCCTGCGTGAAATCTGGTTCAACGAACGCAATTTGTTGGCTTTGAATTCAACTGTCATTTTTAAAATTGGATTTTAACGAATTTTTTATGGCGATTTCAAATTTGGAACTGATTAGTCGAGAATTCAGACTACGTATATCTCGTATAATCGAGTATTTCCGATTTTTTATAAAAAAAATTGTTCAGTGACCTTCCTCTTGTTTGGAAGGTCAAGTGTGCAAAATTTCATCAATTCAAAATTAAACCGTAAATTTGTATACAAATATAATCCACACCGTTCGACCGCCACGGCCATTATCTTCTATTATATTGAGTTGATTGTCACGCGCGGGCGGGCGGACGGCGTGCATTTGATTTTTATAAAATCTACAGTTTTATTCTGAGGTTGATGAAAATTCGCACACTGGAACTTCATAACAAGAGAAAGGTCACTGTTTAAGTCTGATTACGAAAAACTCTGAGTGAAGCCCGAGCAACGGCGGGGAGTTCAGCTAGTTCTTCATATTAATAGAATATAGGTAGGGAGATAAACAGATGTTTTAACATTAAGTTTTTAATGATAAAGAAGGTATTTATTAAAAAAGTAGGTCAGTGGTATCAATTCAATGTTATCCTTTCTTATCGTAGAATAAACATGTTTATTATGTTTGTTGTATTATATCTCCAGTGTTGCTCATTTATTTAGTACAATGCTATTATTTTTAACTGTTTATTTCTCGATATTTCATGTTTGAATTATAATTTTTTTAGAGACACATACAAAGTCCAAGGTCCTCCATTCATCAGGGGCTTAAAGTCAAACAAAATTATCTTCATTAAACATACAAATAATTCTAGGACTTAAAGTTTATTAAAGTTTTATGCAAAGAACATACCAATTATTCGAGGACGTTGTCTACAAAAATACATACCGATTGTATGTATTTTGTAGATAAATAACGTTGTTCGAATTTAAGACACCGAATTATTATTTTTTTGTGGATAACTTTATTTGACTTAAAGTACTAGAAAAAAAAATTGTATGTTTTTGGTAGATAACGTTGTTTGACATTAAGCCCTTGAAATAATAACGAGTAGATTAAATTTAATACAACCTGCATGTGGTGATTGCTCCTTTAAAGATATCGATGATCCACACATTTTCTGAATAAGAAGGTAGTTAACTGCAGGTACCGTAACTTAACTGAAGGTAAAAATCACCTTTAACCAAAATAGGGGTCGTATGGGTCCCCCAGGTATCACGGAGCGATAGTATCTCTTAAAATTCCATTTGTGTTTTCTAGCAACGTCAGGTATAAGTTAATACCTACTGATAACCGGAAATCTCCCAACTCGTTAATCATTAAATAATGCAAAAAGATGAAATGGATACATTTACACTGAAATAGATATATTATTTTTCTTACAAGTCTAAATTATAAGTCAACAGTCATCTACAGAATTTACTTTCGCCCGTTGTGCAAAGCCATACATCAATTCATGTTGATTGCGACAATAGCACAATTATTTTTTAAAAAACTTCTCCTTTTTGAAACATTAGTAGTCAAAAGATTGTTTTATGTTTGTTTTGAAATTTGCACTTTAGACATACTTTCATATAAATCAAAAGTACCAAAAGGTGATAATTTGTTCCTCTTCACAGAAAAGCCGCCCCGCCTGTTCGTGACCACCCCCCGGTTCGACATGGGGCGGCCCATGACCCTCAGCGTGGTGACCAAGGAGAGCGGTCCTGGAGGTCCAATGGTCAGACCCTACCCCGACTACAGCTGGCACGAGAACCAGGGGAAAAACTGCGATGGCATGACTTCAGTGCTCAGAGTTGCGGTAAGGGACTTTAATATGTACATGGTTAAACCACGAACCTCATAGGCCTTGGACAGTGGATTGGGCTATTCGAGAACAATAACATTTCTAACTTCCGATTTTATGTCCGGGTTAAATCTTCCCCATAGGAAAAACTAAACCCTTTCACACACTTTTCCACAAATGATCATCTAGTCAATCAACATTATGCAAGTGCATTATATAAGCAAAATAAATACATAACAAACTCCTAACAGGGCCTATAAATTCTACTGATCCCTCAAGACAAATATTTAAAAAATCTTTCGTTATCCTACATGTATTTAAAATGACTAATTTTTGCATCTTTACATATAAATTTTTTGATAGATCTAATACGCCTAAATTTTTAATGAGAGAGCTAGGTATAATGCCAGTAGCCGAAATAACGAATGGTAATATTTTTAAAGTCTGAGAATGCCAAATTCTTTTTATCTCATTTCCTAAATCTGTGTATTTTCTTATTTTTTCATTAACAGATTTTTGAAAATTACAGGAATTTGGAATAGCGACATCAATGTTATTTTTTTAAATTTTGTCATGTAAAACTATATCGGGTCTATTATGACTGTTCGGTCTGTTAGTATAGTTTTATCATAATATATTTTATAAAATTCGTTTATTCATTATTATTTATTCATTATATTTATTACATGTTTCTTGAAGGTTTTAGATTTTAGTGCTCTGAAGAAGCTACGGTTGTAGCAAAACCAGGTACATCATAAATAAAAGTGGTGTTTACCAAGTTTTTGTTTTATTTAAAATTATAATGTAATATCATAAAGTGTCTGACGAACAAATTATTATTATTCTCTTAATGTGCAATACGTACAAGGACAAAATCAATCTGAAGAAAATTGAATACGATCAATAGCTCGATTATTGAGTACCTACATAATGATTGTCATACAGAATAAATAAACGAAGAACGGGAAGTATTCATTATCATGTAGTCATTTTTCTTCTCACGGTTATTAATAATTTTGCAAATAAACAGGTGTTTGATATTCACTTGAAACATGCTTAAATTATAGGAATTTCCCAATTTACATTAAGAGATTGAAGTTTCTGCCTTGTGGCGATATTTCAATGTGATAATCACCTTGTTATGATAATATTGTGTTCTCGTGGTAAATACTGGACCATCTGCTTAAATACCAATCATTACTTTATTTATTATTTAACCAAATTTAAACGACTTAATTAGAAAAACACACAGAAAAGACAAAATATATGTCTGTAACTGAGAATCTAACTTTTCAGGTTGACGAGCTACCAATAATTGCGCCTCATTTTTTTTTTAATTTTAAGACCTTGAAAATAATACATCGTCGTCAATTATAAATATAATCCAGGACACTTACCACTTTTCCGAAAAGTTTTTAAGGACCAAATGTGTCTCTATTTTATTTCTCACGTCAAGGCTTTACTTTTGTTAAAATGAAGCTACTATTAAATCATTCCAAAAGCACTCGACTGTCCTACATGGCACAAAATACATTAATACATAACAAAAACGTTTAAGTGTTCTCATCCAAGGCAGTCTGTTCTTCTCGTAGTTAGTGGAGCGACAACAATTATAAAGAAGAACATATATAAAGGAAAAAGAAAAAGCAATTTTAAACGCTTTTCCGTAACAGCGAACAACACACGAACAGTCTTTGTTTCTGGTTCACCTCAGGCAGTCCCGACGACAGACAGTGAGCAGGGGGTGGGAAGGTTTTCCTACGAACCCTTCGTACTGTCCCCGGCAGTACAGTGGCCAGACATGACCCTTATGAAGACGGTAGAATAGGAAGAAGAGACAGGGTTCTGAAGAACCCTGTGGACTAAGTAACTCACTCCAGCCGACAAGACTACAAGAGAACTGAAGATCAGTGTCGAAGGGAACCTTCCCTTTCACTGCTGTCGCTACGGCAGGGGTAACGCAGTGAACAGTGCAAATACAAGGAAAATAGCTTGGATATTCACTTCGTCATTGCTTCTACGCATGAGATGATACGAGTAGGGTTTGCAATCTCGCAAATCTGTATCTCGCAGTCCCGCGACTCTCTCGACCAATCGCCAGTGGGAGGAATGGATTTCAACGTCCGTCACTTCTGAACACACCCACCCCTCATAAATGTTACCTTCCCAGAAATTACTCTCGTTTGTTTCCTTAAAGGACCTTCCACACAGCACTCCTAAAGATGACATGTAGGCCATGAGGGAAATTATTTACCTAGCGGCCTCTTGTGTGGAGCTAAGGCTAAAAAAATAACTTTATGCGGCATGAGTTGAACTGTAGAGTCTGTATTGACATTTTTTTAAACTAATAAACTCTCTACTACCTTCAGGCTCACAACGTACCCCGATTAGGGATGCAATTACCTGGCTCCAGAAGATTGGGAGCTGTTGAAATTCTTGTGCGATACTGACAAAAAAAAATTCTGACTAAAACTCCAATACTAGAATTATATGTATTACTAGATAAATACGTAAAAAGTCACAGGATATTATAATTGTAGGATTTGTGAAGCTGAAAGTGATAATTGCATTCTAAAATATTAAATATACATTTGTAACGCACGTAAACTTTCGACATCAAACATTTAAACAAAACAAATACACATTTCAAATAAAGAATTATTTTTATATAAAATAATGTTGGTGCCTACTTTGTCGCTTGTCTGATCTGATGCGAACTTATCAGTTCCAATTTTTTAAATTAATGGTTCACTGAACTTAAATAATTTTACGCACTGCGCAGGAATACGATTTCAAGTCACGCACCCATGCACTGACAACCGAAATAAGTATGACATTATAATCAATACAAGATCGACAACGTCGGATTGGCTACGAAACATAACTCAATAAAAAATATCACCTTGAACTTCAATGAGGAGATTCAATCTTGCTAAGTTTTCAATGTCAACCAGTAGCCACTATGATAAGACGTACTTGAAAGTGCGATGTCAGCGAATTCCTGTCTTGCAAAGCTTGTGTTAAGATAACTTAAAATATTTTAATAATTTGTACATAATTATAATATTTGCGGTTTTTTAATTTTGTTATTCGAAATTTGGAATTTTTCCTTATAGGGAATTTATTATATTTGCACGGAAAATAGATTCAAAAATGGTTCAGGAAGTTTTTTTTACAAACTTTTATATTGTTGATATTATGTGAAGTTTAGGAATTTTCAATGTTGGCAAACTTGATTTTTCTGAAAAAATATCTTACGGCAAAATCACGGGTCGTGAAATTATGTAAAGTTTTTCAACAAATTCTAAGTTATGTTTTTCATTTTTAACATTGCTCAATTGTTTGAAACCTTTTTGAAAATAACGCTTCCAGAACTAAACGAGAACATTTCCGTTTAACGTTTAACTATAAATTACGATATAGGTATCAAAAGATTCGCTGAAAGGAGTTCTTCGCAGGTTTAATCAGCAACGTAATCAATAAAAATGTTTGGATGCTTAAGAATTGAAAAACTTGTTCGAAAAAATTTAGGTGCACCAAGTTTCATACGAATCTATTTCGAATTGTTTAATTGAAAACTGTTGAAAATTGACATCTTTGCATGCACATGACACGCGTAAAAACAAAATATTGTTTACGTCACAACAGCGATTTTGACTTGTTATATTAGCTATTAATTGTATTGTGTTACAATCAATTATGAATTTGTATGTTATCAATCATTGTGTATATCAGGTTATCGATTCTCCGATTCAGGCCGCTCGCAATCTCCGTCGAAAGTACATACATTGATCGACATTCTGATTCTTGGGTCTTGTCGACGGTACATACTTACTTGCGCCAAACGTCAAAAGTCATTACACTCGAACAACGAGTGGGTCGAACCATTTTAGTTGTTCGAGTGGAATGACTTCGTCGACCAGCAATGTCCGACAGAGGGTTAAGAAATATTTTGTTATATCAATAATGATCAAATTTCATTGAAAATTTCACAAATAACTTAATGTTTCTTAAAATTACATATTTTAACAAAAAAATAGAAGGTTTTAGGAATTCTCGAAATATTTTTGTTGTTGTTTAACCAATGTTTTTTATCGCTACGTTGGCGTTGACCGGATGCTACAAAGCAAATTAGCCGTTGCTTTGTGAATCACATTGTTTCCTGTCATAAAAAAACATCAATACACGACGTAAACACATAAATCATATCTATGTTTTTTTATTGTCAGAATAGAGATAAATTAAAATTCTAATATTATTGTTTTTTGTCCGTCAAGAAAAAAAAATAGTTGCCGGGTTTTGCCAATATTTACTCGAATTGATTATATTCATATATTTAGCATATATATACAAACCCAAAACAAATAATATTTAAAAGCCTACCTAGTAGCAAAAAGATGTTCAGATTGTCAACATCACTGCCGGTGGCGGTCGGTGCGTTTAGTTCTTCTAAAAGGATAAGATTGGAAAAAAGCTGATGTCTAGAGAAAGGGATACAAAATCATGTGTTTTTGGTTTGAAAATTTGATCGGTGAGAAATACTTTTTAATGCTTTAATTAAATAATGTCAATAGAACAAATCTTGGCCTTCGAAACTATCGACTGTTATTTAGATTCCTTTATAAGCCCAGAAAAATAAAGTATCAGGCTTATAAAAGCTGCTTTAAAGATCAAAATCTCTTACTTACGAACCCCTTCTCCGTTATGGTTTTACTGTATAATTTGGCAAATTAAGTTATTACAACTTCTACCGATTTATAACAAGTTTCTCGTTAACTCTTTCAGTTTTTACGTTCCAAAACATATATGTTACTTTTGTATAATATCTGTACATTTTTTATGCCGAAACGTTAATTATATGAAATACCCTCGATAGTAAGCTCCAAAAATTATTTAATACACTTAGGACGGGTTGTTTCGGAGAATTTGAACAATTCATCAAATTTCAACGTTCATTTTCAAGTTCTGTGAAAGATTTTTTCAAGTTCTGTTTTTATTTCAGTTTTGTCAAGCAACTAGCCTACAATGATATAATAACAGAACTTGAATAGGACTTTCACAGAACCCGAAAATGAACGTTGAAATTTGATGAATTGTTCAAATTCTCTGAAACAACCCGTCCTTATTGTTCTGTTATTTAATATGTTATAGAGATGAAAAAATTCAGTGTATCTTTAAATGCAACTAAAGCATTTATCGAAAGATTTTTTCTCTATTTCAAACGAGTTGTGTTTTATTAAATATTTTTATCATTTTCGCTTAAGTATTATCGTTTTTTTTTAATATTAGCTCGCTCCCTTTAACATTCGTATTTACAAATCTCCCTTTCAAAACTACGGGGACTTAAGCACGAATATAAACCTTAATGCCATCTAAATAAGGAGTATTATTGTTAGCTGCCCGATTCCAAATATTACACGTCGTGGTGCATTATCTTGAAGTCATGAAAAACTAAAAAAAACATGTTGATTTATTTTTCCAGTGCCCAATTAAAAGCGTTAAAATAATTTTCTAATTTTTGTGTGTTTTACATAGCGTTCCTTTAAACACACCTTTATAAAATTATTATTTCTTCCTCCTCAGTCAGCTGTACTATATGAGTTTTGAAATGGTTTGTCAGTGTGGTTTTTTCTTATACAAATAGTGATTACTCTCAAAAGTAAAGCTAAGATTACACAGGGCAATTTTATAACATTCTTTTTTAGTAATTAAAATCGCTTTGATAAAAAAAAACTTTATTAGGATTTTTGCTTTTTTGCTTTAAAGTTTCGCGGTACGAGCATGGAATACTGTGATTATCTTAGCTAAAGAGCAAAAATCTAATAATAAAGAACATTGTACAATCGGCAAATCGTAAAAAATTAATTGGCTTTAAAAATGCAATATAATTGGTTTTAGATTAGGAACAATCCTATAACAAACTGCTGTATGCTGCATCCATGTCTAATTCGGTCTGGATATTTCGCACTAAGGTTCGACATTTTAAAGATACAAGAGATTCATCAAAACATAACTACGCGGTTCCGTACTATATTCCACCATTTTGAGATAAATCTTGGAAAAACAAATTCATTTTGAGGGCTGATGCTCTAGTGGTACGTATAAAATTCGGGGGTTTAGAATCACCTGTCTACAAAAACACAGTTTTGAGATAAACACATATTAAATATTGGATTGCTCATAATATGTCCGACTGTATACCCAACTGATATGCACAGCTGTATATCTTAAGAAGCTGTATATATGAAATAGAGCTTCGTGTCATTACTAAGTATGATTATGGCATTACCGAAACCATGCATAATTCAAAACATAAGTTTTTGTAGTTAGAACCGATACAATTACGGGAAAGGAACGAAGCAACTGCAAGCGGCATTTCGCGCCATTTGAGGTTGCTTTGTTTCTTTCCCACAGTTGAGGATCAGCTCGGTAGTTCCGCAGTTCGACCATGTGGCTTTAATCAGACGTTGTTTGTGCTATTTTTTATCAATAGTATTTGTAACAATAAGCAAAAAATCACAATGGCGATTTTCGTATTGTCCATTATGTGAAATTTTATGCATCAATTTGATTCAGAGAACTGATTCAGTGGACAAATATTGAGTATTATTGACCTAAAAAACATTACTTCTCCCTTGGTGAGAATGAATTCGATACAAAATTTGCTACGAATTTTATAGTGATTTTTTTTTTGGGTATTATATCTCTCTGCCATAGGCCACCCCAAGTAATTCGCTACGCCTACGACCCATAGCCTTACGCCACAGTGGGAGGTATATGTTCATATGTCCGTCACTCCTGGACACACTGATCCCTAGATTCATACCCAACCCTTATACCTTTTACCTTCCCAAAACTTCCTTTCCTTAAAAAAGACCCTCCACACAGAATCCCAAAGAAGACATAGGCCCTGAGGGAAATTATTAGCCTGCAGTTTGGATAAAAAAACAGTTTACTGGAAATACCAACATTACAAAAAAAATTATTTTTTTGTATAATCTTTATTATGTAGATTTCTTTACAATGTTATAAATCGAATGATAATGACATTATAACATATTTTACAATGCCCGTTTGCATATCCGTGAGAATAATTATTTACACAATCTAATTTGTTGAAACGCATTTTTTTTTCAAGAATCTCAAGGAAAGAGTAATATAAAAAAGGTCATATAAGAATAACAGTGTTGTAGCAAGTAGTTTCCGGTCCCTTGAGCATTGGGCAAGAGTATAATATGATGTTCGGAGCCACTGCGACTACAGCATCCCTGTTTGGAGGATGTCGTACGACTTTTCAGATCTGGGCATGGTGAAATCGATAACTAAAATATCAGTCTATAGGCGATTTTATATCGATTTCTGTAGATTGGTTACAATGATTGATTTCCAGACCGATGTTGATAATGCAATAAATCAGAATCGATATACACTGGCAACACAGGCGCATCTCTATAAATTGACAATCCAAATGTCGGACGTCGCGTAAAAGTTAATAAATAGACAATATTGAGTTAAAATATTAACTTTACTTTTTGAATCTAAAAAGATTAATAATAAGTTCATGAGGTTATTAGTCATAACTCATAACGAGTGATAACTCATAAGTATTAAGTTTTATTTCTCGAGGCTGGAACGGAATCGATTGATTGCGTGTTAAAAAAATTAATTATATGCTTTATTTCAGTTCTAATAGCTTAGTTAGTTCACCTCCATTCATTAAAAAGCCAGTTATTTTGGATAACGATATTATCCAAAACTCGTGCACATTTAAAGCATATCCGATACCTTGGAGGCCATGCTAAAACTACCGGCTTTTGTCTACCGACGTGCTCGCAAATATCGCTAACTGACCATAAATGACTGATTGTGTTAGTTCTGTTATTATTTCAGTTCTTTCAAGCAACTAGCCTTTAATGATTTAATAACAGAACTCGCATAGGCCTTTCACAGAACCCGAAAAAGAACGTAGAAATTTGATGTATTAAAAAAAAAAATCACTCATTTCATTAGCTTGTTTTACTGACTGAATTTTTTTTTTTTCAAATCGAATAACCGTTGGTATTTTTTTTTTCAGATCGACGAGTGCTCCCGCCTGTGGGTCATAGATACTGGCAAGATCAACGAAGACCAGGTCTGCCCCCCACAGATCCTGGCCTTTAATCTCAACGATGATTCCTTGATCCTGCGGCACAAGTTCCGCCTAGAGAGTCCCACCATTATCAAGCAGACGTCACTCTTCGCTACCACGGTAAGTACCTAACACCTTAATATTTTTAAATACATCTTTTTGAGTTTCACATTTGTTTTCGGTAAAGAATTAATGGAAATATTGGAAGCGGAAATGAACCTACTTCCTGAAACTCGGCAGATGGACTCATTGTCGATGACGATGCATGCCATCAGCTTTTGGTGGCAATCACATTTCTCTGAAATCGGATGACATTACAGTAGTTAATATACGAAATAAATGTTGGTCCTGCACTAGCGGCATTTGGCGACGTTAGTATAGTTGTCGACTCCAGTTCCTGGTTAGGAAGGTTCAATCCTAACTCAAACAAAAAAAGTTAAAAGAAATTTTAAAATAGATAAGTAAATATTTTTAAAAAAAATTACAGTTTATTTTTTTTTATCCTTTACTCTTGTCATAATTTGAATTGAATGAATTAATGGAATACCTTCCCTCTCTCAATAATTTGAATTGAATGAATTAAGGGAATATCTTCCCTCTCTCCATAATTGGATTTGAATGAATTAAGGGAATACCTTTCCTCTCTCCATGATTTGAATTGAATGAATTGAGGAAATACCTTTCCTCTCTCCGTAATTTGAATCGAATGAATTAAGGGAATACCTTCCCTCTCTCCATGATTTGAATTGAATGAATTGAGGGAATATGTTCCTCTCTCCATAATTTGAATTGAATGAATTAAGGGAATACCTTTCCTCTCTCCATAATTTGAATCGAATGAATTAAGGGAATACCTTCCCTCTCTCCATGATTTGAATTGAATGAATTGAGTGAATATGTTCCTCTCTCCATAATTTGAATTGAATGAATTAAGGGAATACCTTTCCTCTCTCCATAATTTGAATTGAATAAATTAAGGAAATACCATTCCTCTCTCCATAATTTGAATTGAATGAATTAAGGGAATACCTTCCCTCTCTCCATAATTTGAAATGATGGTCAAGAGTGTGCCGACGCAAAATCTCATTTGATTCTTTTTTCATCATAACTAACTAGTTTTTTTTGCAAAATAATGGTTTTTGTAAATTGTTCCGTCTTACCAGGTAATGTGATTTTATATTTATGAAAGTAGTTGTTTTTTGTCGGCTTCCAAAAGTACATTAACATTTCTATTCTGAATGGTGATCTTACATCGGGGTGCTATTGAGAGTATCTTCCACTCGGGAACATGCCGCAAATATACTAAGTTTACATTATTTTTAATGAGTAAATTGCGAAATAACAAAATTAATCATTCAAATTTACTTGCGCAAGCCGGGATTTGAAACCGCGACCTTCAGATTGCAAGTTGAGAGCCACACCCCTGACCGTGGAGACTGTGTCATTTATTTATTTTGAATTAACGGCACAAGTGCCATTTACATACTTGAAAATTATCAACAGTCATAGTTGTGGAAATAAAAATTCGAGAGTAAAAAACAGGTTAAAATGGGTAGGAAGGTACCAATGACATTATAAAATAGGTAGGAAGGTACCAATGACATTATAAAATAGGTAGGAAGGTACCAATGACATTATAAAATAGGTAGGAAGGTACAAATTACATTATAAAATAGGTAGGAAGGTACCAATGACATTATAAAATAGGTAGGAAGGTACCAATGACATTATAAAATAGGTAGGGAGGTACCAATTACATTATAAAATAGGTAGGAAGGTACCAATGACATTATAAAAATACACGAAACGTTATATTATATAAGTTAAAAAGAAAAAATAATGAACATTAGTTTAAAGTTATTAAAAGAAATTAAGAAGAAACAAATACAAAAAACCTCTTATGCAGTTAAATAATATGTACTAGGTAATTAAATGTTTAATCAGTACAGATTTATACTTCATTCTAATAGAGGCAAATTAAAAACATGAGCATATGAGTTCCCAATCGTATATTAATAACAGAATTGTAGCCTGAAACCGTAGTTTAATTGTTACAATAATACATACTAGGGTACCTTGAAGTAGAAACATGAAAGTGAATCAACATCAATCAAGGCTATCCAACAGAAAATTTACAATTTTACGTAAAAAATATAAAATATTCAAAATTAATAAATTAATGCTGACCATACATTTTTTCTTCGATTTTTCTTTATTTATTTTAGTGTTATGTTTCCAGGTGGTAGACGTGAGAGACCCAGAAGACGGATGCAAAAACACGTTCGTTTACATCGCTGACGTGACAGGATTCCAGATAGTCGTATATGACATGTCCACCGACTCTTCTTGGAAGGTGGAGAATAAGTACATGTTCCCGAACCCAGAGACAGGCACTTTCGACATCGTTGGTAAGGGATTCAAAAAGGGTATTCTTGTTTACAATTTTTTATTCGTTACGAGAAATACACTTCATGCGGCCATATGACAAACTATAATGATTGTTGTTGTAAGTAATTTATTTGACGGTTCCGAATTTTCCCGATAGATGTCTCTTGCGAGTAAAATGGAAACCTCTAACGTTTAGTGTGAAAACTTTTGATAAATTGCAGTAGATGGCACACTTGCATCAAAAGAATAATTAACATTGAATATCTGAATCTGAATTTTTGCCATGATAATACGCACTTTCGCGTAGCCAATGCAAAACGAGTGATGCGTTGATAAATATTAAGTAAACGGTAATAATAATTGACAAAATCAAATAAAATTGATAGATTTACCGCGAAATTTCTGGAAAAATCTTGATTTTCACTCTATCTTAAATAAAATTTACAACTTAACGTTTTTAGACGTTAAGTTGTGTTTTAGCTCCGTGAAATTTTGACAACATTTTCACTGCAAATTTTGGTGCAGAAACTCTCAGTATCGCCATGGTGAATATATAAAAGTGCTTCCCCTCCTTCAATTCCCCGATCTCCTTCCCCTCTCCGTACCCTCCAGCCTTACACCATGTTCTAATGGGGTACTTTCGCGAACTATGAATACCGTTAAAATTTTTAATATTTTCATTCAATTATTGATTAAAAAACGATCTAAACTCCTAAACGGTTCCAATTGGCTACAACGCCATTAATTAATATTATCAACGTCAACTTGTAAGACGGCTGTCACCGATGACGTTGGCTCATTGTGACGTCAACAACGCCATATTCTCAAACAAAAACGATAATGTCTTTTTGGCGGCAAATCAAAAATGGCCTGCCACACATCTGCCCTGATTATGGACACTGCAATGCTGTCCAAAACGTTGGCTAAAGAAGGAGTTAGCGCAACACGGCATCACACCCCAAAAACAAATAACAAAAAAAACAAAAATGGCAAGTTTAAAACCTTTGTAGAAAATTTATTCGTCGACATGAAATGCAAAAAAAATGTCATCACCATCGTAATATTTTTCGTGATTAAAAAAACTGGTTAAAATAGGTAGGAAAGTACCAATGACATTATAAAATAGGTAAGAAGTTAATGACACTAGATTATATAGAAAGGTACCGATGACATTATAAGATAGGTAAGAAGGTAATGACACTAGATTAGATAGAAAGGTACCAATAACATTATAAAATACACGGAAAGTTATACTCATACAAATCGAACAAAAATATAGCACCGCTCATGAAAAATATAGTCATTCAAAGATTATGTGTGTGCAAATGAAATAGCTAAATAAACAGGACTTTAAAGTATGTCCACTGGACATAGATCAAGGATAGTTGAACGTATACCCTATTTGAGATTTCAGTGTCTCACTGGCTCCGGTTAGCAGGGAGAAGTTGGAACAGTTGTGGAACTGTTGAATTTGAGATTTCAGTGTCTCACTGGCTCCGGTTAGCAGGGAGAAGTTAGAACAGTTGTGGAACTGTTGAATTTGAGATTTCAGTGTCTCACTGGCTCCGGTTAGCAGGGAGAAGTTGGAACAGTTGTGGAACTGTTGAATTTCAGATTTCAGTGTCTCACTGGCTCCGGTTAGCAGGGAGAAGTTGGAACAGATGTGGAACTGTTGAATTTGAGATTTCAGTGTCTCACTGGCTCCGGTTAGCAGGGAGAAGTTGGAACAGTTGTGGAACTGTTGAATTTGAGATTTCAGTGTCTCACTGGCTCCGGTTAGCAGGGAGAAGTTAGAACAGTTGTGGAACTGTTGAATTTGAGATTTCAGTGTCTCACTGGCTCCGGTTAGCAGGGAGAAGTTGGAACAGTTGTGGAACTGTTGAATTTCAGATTTCAGTGTCTCACTGGCTCCGGTTAGCAGGGAGAAGTTGGAACAGATGTGGAACTGTTGAATTTGAGATTTCAGTGTCTCACTGGCTCCGGTTAGCAGGGAGAAGTTAGAACAGTTGTGGAACTGTTGAATTTGAGATTTCAGTGTCTCACTGGCTCCGGTTAGCAGGGAGAAGTTAGAACAGTTGTGGAACTGTTGAATTTGAGATTTCAGTGTCTCACTGGCCCCGGTTAGCAGGGAGAAGTTGGAACAGTTGTGGAACTGTTGAATTTGAGATTTCAGTGTCTCACTGGCTCCGGTTAGCAGGGAGAAGTTGGAACAGATGTGGAACTGTTGAATTTGAGATTTCAGTGTCTCACTGGCTTCGGTTAGCAGGGAGAAGTTAGAACAGTTGTGGAACTGTTGAATTTCAGATTTCAGTGTCTCACTGGCTCCGGTTAGCAGGGAGAAGTTGGAACAGATGTGGAACTGTTGAATTTCAGATTTCAGTGTCTCACTGGCTCCGGTTAGCAGGGAGAAGTTGGAACAGATGTGGAACTGTTGAATTTGAGATTTCAGTGTCTCACTGGCTCCGGTTAGCAGGGAGAAGTTGGAACAGTTGTGGAACTGTTGAATTTCAGATTTCAGTGTCTCACTGGCTCCGGTTAGCAGGGAGAAGTTGGAACAGATGTGGAACTGTTGAATTTGAGATTTCAGTGTCTCACTGGCTCCGGTTAGCAGGGAGAAGTTAGAACAGTTGTGGAACTGTTGAATTTGAGATTTCAGTGTCTCACTGGCTCCGGTTAGCAGGGAGAAGTTGGAACAGTTGTGGAACTGTTGAATTTGAGATTTCAGTGTCTCACTGGCTCCGGTTAGCAGGGAGAAGTTGGAACAGATGTGGAACTGTTGAATTTGAGATTTCAGTGTCTCACTGGCTCCGGTTAGCAGGGAGAAGTTAGAACAGTTGTGGAACTGTTGAATTTGAGATTTCAGTGTCTCACTGGCTCCGGTTAGCAGGGAGCAGTTGGAACAGTTGTGGAAATGTTGAATTTGGCAGCTATTTTTTATTTAAATAATATCATTAAAAAACTAAGTTATTTTTTCAAAACCATCATACATGTCCTAAGTAAAAAAGACTAAAAGAACTACATGGCTCTTTGCAAATCGCTCTTATAATACGGTATTATCGGATGGGGAAGTGCAAATGACAATATCCTAAAATCACTCATTGAAACCCAAAAAGCCACAATGAAAATTATTCTGAAAGTGAAAAAAGCTTCCTATGCTGTGGTATTAAACTCTACACCAAAATCCCACTCTCATTCGAAACTCACAACAATATTTTAACATTTAAATCTCTAATAAAAAGTTGGACACAAAATATAAGGAGATCGAAAATGGATAATATACGACACCAAATACAAACTGAAACTAAATCCACTCAATTGAACAAAAAAAAACACCATGATATATATTTGTAATTATTTCAGAAAAAAAACTATTCAATATATTTAAAATTATTTATATTATCCATACTACTAAATTTTAATCAGATGTAAATGAAATCCTCAGCACGAGAGATCCCAGCAAGGATTTCAATTTATTGTTATTATTATGTTTTAAAATATTGATTGACCGTTATCTACATTAAACGGTCCGTTTAAAATTTTTCATTTGACAAACAGCATTAATGAAATGTCTTTTTTTAATTTCCAGGAGAGTCCTTCGAGCTGATGGACGGCATTCTGGGCATGGCTCTGTCTCCCTTCCGTAGCGCGGACCAGGACCGCATCCTGTTCTTCCATTCGCTGGCTTCCATCACGGAGAACGCCGTGAGGACCTCGGTGTTGAGAAACGCCACTGCCTGGGAGGGAGTCCCCAGCGTCAACCCTAAGGAGTTTGTGGTAGATTACTTTATTAGTCGTTCATTTAAGATATCGTTACGTCATAAATTGAAGGTTTTCTTATCGCTTCGCTTGAGTAGAATACAAATACAAAAATAAATTACTCAAAAAAATATATGAATGCAAACTACTAAAAAAAATATTTTTTCAATAGAAATGTATGAACGCATAAACTAAACAACTTTTAAAAAATACAGTATTATAGCTATGATTATCTGTGACAGTTTCACTTGATTAACTTTTTTGCTTTCTTATAAAATTATTTTGCTTGAATTCTAACGTTTCTAGACTCCGTTTGTTAAGCGATTAATGCCTATTACCTATAATATAAGGTTTACCAAGAATATACACATTGTTGGCTTGTAGCTTCCTCTTAAGGATTTATTTTACCTCATTTTACGTACTGTACAACAAAAGCAGGAAAATCTTTCTATAATATCAGTCATTTCAGAAAATTACCAATTAAACAATTTTCTAAGGGTTACCAAAGTAATATAAATATTGTAATTTACATATCACATGTAAAGTATTGAAGGACCTACTTTCTCATTGGTCACCCTGCATAAACACCTAAACCAACGAGGTTATGTCACCCAAGTGGTTCGCTAGGTTTGGTGACTAGGAAGGGGTTCCCGGGTTCATGGGGTGAGCACACCTACCGTGTGGTTATTTTACCTCTCCAGCAGAACTCTCTCGACCCATCGCCTTACACCATTGGAGGGATGAATTCAAATACCCGTTACTCCTATACACACTGATCCCCAGATTCCAACCAATCCCTCATACCTGTCATTCACAGATCTTCCTCTCCTTCTTCTCCTTTTTTTTCTTTAAAATAACCTTCCACACACCATCCCTAAAGATGACATAAGCCCTGAGGATTTTTTTTTCTTCACGGCCTCCTGTGTGGAGCTAAAAAATAAAAGTTTAACAACCTTTACAATCTGACCTATTATGTTTTATAATTCCAGCAACTGCAATTGCGTAAAAAATCTCAAGCAGCCGCCCAAGCCATGGACCGAAACGGCATCCTCTTCTTTGGTCTTGCATCTCTGACAGCCATCGGTTGCTGGGACTCCAACACTGCTGCATTTCCTAGCAGCATCCCCCTAGTGGCAGAGGACGTCGAGAGTTTGCAGTTCGCCAGCGGGGTCAAAGTCATCACCAACAGCAAGGGCAACCAGGAGCTTTGGGTCGTCACCTGCAGGTTCCAAAAGATTATGACAGGATCAATGACTCCCGCCGAGGTCAACTTCAGAGTCATGGCCGCTAACGTCAGAAATCTGGTGGAAGGAACCAAATGCAGCAGGCAGCAAGACGCTGGTTTAGGTAATCGACTCGGGGATAATTTAGCTCAAGTCCCATTTCCGTAGTTAGTTTCGAATTCAGACCCAGGTGTTTAGCAAAAATTCAAATGTATCATTGTTGTCGAATTCGGAGCATTTTTTGACATTTGAAATGTCCCCTTTAAACACTGATTCTAGGTGCGGTTCAGCTTGTAATAATCAAATTACAATAAACTTACGTGATAGTTGTCTTCTTCTGCTGATCAGAATTTGTTCAAAGTCTGAAACGACCCAAGAATAAGACATCAAAACAGAAAAAGACTGTCAAAAAAACAAAATTGAGCTGAATTGAAGTTTGATGACTTTGTCACACAAGAATTTTTGCTAAGCAACTGGGCCTTAATGTTCGTTTTATGTGTCTACAATTCGATGCTTTTTACTGCAGTCGTAAGTTTTTTCTAAATGATATTAGATACAGTTGGTATCATTCCATGTTTCCACATATTCATGGCTTCCAAACTATAATTATGGCAAGACAATCTAGGAAAAAATTGTCTTGTGTAGAAAGATATTTATTTTAAATTCATTCGATTTCAAAGATAAAGTTTGTCACACATGGGAGATGTATCCTCATAATATATGTGGGCTTGGCCTATGCCACCATATCGCTCGCCATACATTCTGATGGGATGCTGATAGACGCCAAACCCACATATATTATGAGGTTATATCATTGTGTGTGGCTAGCGTAAGGAAAGAATTGATCTTATCGCTTGAACTATAGTACAATAAATTATATGATATTGTTTGTTTTAAGATTTAATTAAGATATTTTTAAGGTCTGAGGAGGATATTTTTTATATATATTGACACACTATAGTTTTACATGTGCACCAGTAATTTGTATTCTGTGAATAAAAATCTTCTATAACTATATTACGGAATATTTTATTGACAAAGTTAACCCTTCAAAGAGCACCTTAGTTCAATGTAGCCCCATTGTAATCAACTCGTAATGTTTTAAACTTTTTTACAAATATGTCAGGGGCTATTAAGTTATTCCAAAAACGATGGCAAAGAAACAATAATGAAACTAATATCATCCATTCAATTAAATTTAAATGTGAACGCCTTATTTAAGCATCTACGAAAACTACAAAATCCGTACAGTAATAATTATAAGTTACTAACAGACGCGTACCCGGCATTGCACGGAGACTTACAAATTATTTAGTTTTGTTGTTAATTCTACAGTACCTGACAACTTGGTGAATCTTAACTAACTAACTAACCATCACGCCGTTTCCCCGCAGGGGTAGGCAGAGAGGACAGACCGCCAAACAACTCGGTCTTGGCACACACTCCTTGCCTCATTCACGTTCATACATCGTCTCATACATACTCTTCTATTGTTCTGACACTTGACATGGCCCGACTCGAGTATCTGTGCCATGTCTTCCTCGTGCGTCCCCAACTTCTGCTACCATTCACATTTGCATCGTATATTCTACTTACACTCCTTTCTTCGCTCATTCGCTCTACATGCCCAAACCATCTAAGCGTCCCTTTCTTGATCTTACTCTTTACGCTTACATCAGCCTTGCACTCTTTGTGGATTTCCACATTCCTCACACGATCATACATGGTTTTACCACACATACGCCTCAGGGATCACATTTCAACAGCATTTAATCTACTTGCATCCTTTCTTTGCCAGTTCCATGCCTCATTTAAATACATCAAGGTAGGTACCAGCACTCCGTTGTGGACTGCTAACTTCGCTTCTTTGGACAATTTTTTGTTAGCGCCAACGGCGTTCAGTCCTTCATTAACGGAATTACCTGCATTTACCCTTCTTTCAATATCTCTGTCAGCCTTCCCATCTCTCGTAAACATACATCCTAAATACACTAACTCATCCACCTGCTCCAAGTTTTCCTCATTTACAATTACATTGCACACTCTCTTTCAAACACCATTACTTTAGACTTACTTACATTCATCATTAACTCATTATTCATGCATACTTCGTTCATCCTAGACACGAGAGACTGCAGATCATCCATACTATTAGCAATCAGCACCGCATCATCAGCATACAACAGGCAACATCCTTTCAAATTATTCAAATTCGCGCCCAATCCCACCTCTTTCAATTCTTGCGTACAGTCATCCATGTATAGATTGAATAACCACGGTGACATGACGCAGCCTTGTTTGCATTTTTAAGGTGGTAATAATATTATTTTATTGTGATAAGTATTTGTTTTACTTGATCAAGCCATGTTTTCCTCGGAGGTCCTCGATATCTTCAACCATTCACTTTCAAGTCATACATTTTTCTGCCACTCTCATTCCAGTGCTGTGATATTGCGTAAGTCTTTCTCGAGTGTCCCTGACTTCTTGTACCATTCAAAATACTCTCTAATCACTTCTGGCACTAATAAGAACAAATTTTCAACGAAATCTGATGAACGGTATAGGAATGCGTACAGGACAAACAAATAAACATCTTGTAAATCTTATATACACTCAATATATATAGTTTAATATATATTTGGCGATCAGGTGAGGATCATCTCATCACGAAATAAAAGTCGTGTCATGAAGGTCACAGTGTTTATTGAGTCAGTTTGCCGTGATGAGATGACGTAGGACAGATGTGGTATTCTCCGGACGCTGCGGTGATGTGCTGGTCAAGCGCGGGTCAGTGAGTCGACGCCGGGCGCTGGTGACCGAGACTCGATGACTGTCAGGCACTGGCGATTTTGGGAATCAGTACTCCAGTGCTGACTGGCAGGCCGAAGGTGCGGAGGACTTTGTAGGCGGTTGAGCGGGAGCTTCGTAGGCCAGTGAGGATGCTGCGTGTCCTCGTGGTGGTCGTGATGCGTGGATGAAGCGCTGGTCAGAGACGCTGGAACCAGGGCGCTGTAATCCGAGTAGCGCTGGCCAGGGACGTGGCCAAGGCGCTAAGGTGATGTCCCGATGGAGTCCATGATTGTACGGGCGAAGCCGGGTGTATTGTCCTTCGCGGGGGGGCACGGGACGCGCCGATCGTCAATCGTGAGATTTGTCCACCGACGGCAGATTGATGACTGACTGACTGCTCGCTGCGTCGGGCTTATTTATACTGTACGGCCGGTGGCAACAGTAGGTAGATTCATTGCAACTAAATCGGAGACACTCGCACAGTCTGGGTGTTTCAGGAATCTTCGGCGGCGCGACAATTATGCATAGGCGGTAGACTCGAACCTTCTGGCGAGTTGTCGTAGTGTGCCAGACCGACTTGCGATGGTATTGTCGCCGGTAGGCGAGTAGATACTTGAAGCAGGTAGGTTGCTTTGTTTACCATTTCGGCTGTCAGTGGTAACTCGCAAGTACTTTCTTAAGTAGATCGAGCTGCTTAGTATTAAATGAGTTAATCTGGATTCTTCTTGATGCTACATATATAATCTTAAATATCATATATGTATACATAATTATATGAAGTTGATTATATAGATTTAGATATAATTTACAAAATAGTATGCAATTAAATAATAGTAAGGAATAAAAATAAATTAAAAAGAAACTAAAATAAAAATGAAAAAAAAAAAAATTATATTAGGTTGGCATAAGGTAAATAGATGAATTGGCCATCCGGCTAAGAAGGTGGTTCGTTTCTGCCCCAGATTATAATAATATATTTATTTTAGGTTTGCATAAGGTAAATAGATGAATTGGCCATCCGGCTAAGAAGGTGGTTCGTTTCTGCCCCAGATTATAATAATATATTTATGTTAGGTTTGCATAAGATAAATAGATGAATTGGCCATCCGGCTAAGAAAGTGGTTCGTCTCTGCTCTAGATTATAAAAATATATTTATGTTAGGTTGGCATTACGCAAATAGATGAAATGGCCATCCCGCTAAGAAGGTGGTTTGTCTTTGCCCTAGGGCCTAGATTATAATAATATATTTATATTAGGTTTGCATAAGGTAAATAGATGAATTGGCCATCCGGCCAACAAGGTAATTTGTCTTACTCTACCCTAGGTTATAATAATTTTGTGTTTTGAGAACAATACACAAGGCAAATTATATATGTATTTTCACAGTATGCCTTAATTCACCACGAATATAGGCAAGAGGCATAAAAATCTAAAAAGAGTCTAAAAACAGTCTAGTTTTGGGCAAAAGTGTTTTTTTTTTATTTATTATGAATAATTGTGTCAGAAATAAAAAAAGTTAGTCATGATAAACCAGCACACCCACCCAGCATTTATTTAACGTTTTTTTTTCTTTTATGCGTTCATACATTTATAATGAAAAAATATTTTTTTTAATAGTTTACGCTTATATTTTTTATACAGTAATTAAGAATATTATTTTAATTCTGCTCATGCGAAACGATAGCAAAAGCTTCAATTTATCCAACGTATATTTTTTTCTATTCAAAATGTACATCGATTTAATCGAAAAATACCTTCCAAAAACTTCCTCAGACTTCGTATCATTATGAAGTCGATTAAACTTCTAAGTTGGAACTCCACTTCGATACTCGTTCGCTGTGTAATAAATCAGTTGACTTTCAACTTTTTCCTGCTCAGAAAGCGATTTGATTTACCTACTATCCGAAGTTAATTTACTTTCCTGAATTTTCCCTAAGCGGTAGATTTCATTGCAATAATTATTGTTATCTGAATGTTTATTTACAGTAACGGTTTGTAATTAGAATCCGAGTGTGCGTTGTAATGACGTGACGATTATGTTACTACTCTTACATAGGTAGATACTTGAATTTTGAAAGAAAGATGAATCAGTAGAAATTTTGCAGTAGGAGTAGAAATCATCAACTGTCAACATAATAATAATTTTTACACTTGACAATATAAGTTTCGTAGCCAATGATCGCAACCTCAACATATCGTAAAGATCGTAAACTCAACCACAGACTCTGTCACTAAATGATATATAAATGGAACACGAAAAACAGAGATATTGGTATGTAGATTGTAGAACGAATGGTCAGAGAAATACGTGCATGTGAATGCAATAAAGTGCTCAATCAAGGGTACCAGTATTTCAAAACAATGTGTTGATAACATGTGAATGATAACGAAACGAGCAGTGTGTGCCAAGGCAGAGATGTGCTGCTGATCATTTAATCTGCCTAAATTTCTATAATTACAAGATCTACAAGAATTATAAAAAAAACTAGATAACAAGACAAATAAATCCAATACGAATCCCAATAATATAATGTTTTTAGGCAGTTGCCATTTTTTTAACTAAATAAACCATTATTGTAGAAATGAGAACCCTGAGACGTATATGTGGTAAAACCATGTATGATCATGCGAGAAATGTGGAGATCCGCAAAGAATGCAAGGCTGATGTAAGCGTAATGAGTTCTAAAGCGAGATTAAGAGAGGGACGCTTAGATGGTTTGGGCATGTAGAGCGAATGAGCGAAGAAAGGAGTGCAAGGAGAATATATGAGCAGAAGTCGGGGACGCTCGAGGAAGACATGGCACGATCAAATGAATCAGATACTTGAGTCGGGCCAAGTCAAGAGTCAGAATAATAGAAGAGTATGTATGAGACGATGTATGAATGTGAATGAGGCAAGGAGTGTGTGCCAGGTAGTTAGTTAGTTTAACCATTATGTGTTTTCAAAAAGTGTTAGAAAGCGAGAGAACGAAAACAGTGTGCAAGAAGTCGTCAATGAAGAATGAATACTTGGAGCAGGTGAATGAGTTTGCGTATTTGAGAAGTATGTTAACGAGAGATGGAAAGGCCGATAGAGATATTGAAAGGTGAATAAACGCAGGTAACTCCATAAATGGAAGACTGAACGTGGTTGGCGTTAGCCAAATAATGAAGGTAGACTGAATGCTACGGTAATAAGATCCCTGAGACGTATGTGTTTGAAACTATTTATGATCATGTGAAAAATGCGGAGATTCGCAAAGAACGCAACGCTGATGTAAACGTAATAGAGTAAGATTAAGAAAGGGACTTTATTCATGAAGAGCGAATGAACGAATAAAAGAGTGTAAAGAGAAAATACGACGCGAATACAAATGCTAGAAAGAGTCGGGGACGCCCGAGGAAGACATGGCGCTATCAAATGAATCAAATAAATAAGTACATAATCAGAATAACAGAAGACTTTTTGTGATACGATGTATGAATGTGAATGAGGCAAAGAGTGTGTGCCAAGACAGAGCTGTTTGGCGGTCTGTTCTCTCTGCCTACCCCTGAGAGGAACCGGCGTGATGGTTAGTTAGTTTATCCTCGGCATAAATTACTGTAATAAATATCTTTAGGTAAGCATTTCACTTTAAGACATGTATTTTCCGCATTGTATTGCGTAAATAATAAAGCGTGTTATTTGATGCCTTGCAACCATTCAACTGCACCATATCAGTTAATCAACTTACTTTTCAATCAGTTGCTTATGTTATCTAAAATACCAACAATTATTTTTAATTTAAATACTTGAGAAACTTATTAATGCGGTTTGGTTAGAATGTATATCAGCCTGATAAACGTACGACTTAACGATGACATTATTAAAATACAAGACAGGTTATATTTATTATAATCGAACAGAAATGTAACACTGTTAAGTTTTACGGATTTTAAGAACAGAATATACCCAGTGAGCCATCGACAACTATACACAATGTTTTTTAAAGCGTAAAATAACAATAAAAACTGATAAACTGAATATATTACAATATTGCAGCATCTAATTCGACAATTTACCGAGCGCTTCATACTCTAAATAATATTTGTCTTAACTCTAACATAGACATTTTTCGGATTCACTGCCCAAATTCAAACGTGGCATCATGTCAATAATTTAAATTATTCAATGCGCATACATTCAGACACACACACACACACACACACAAACACTCACACATACATTACACACGTTACACACACACCTATAAACTACACAAGTCACCTGGTAATTAAGGAATAAACATACCACTTAGCAGACATTACAACTATACATAATGTTTTTTAAAGCGTAAAATAACAATAAAAACTGATAAACTGAATATATTACAATATTGCAGCATCTAATTCGACAATTTACCGAGCGCTTCATACTCTAAATAATATTTGTCTTAACTCTAACATAGACATTTTTTCGGATTCACTGCCCAAATTCAAACGTGGCATCATGTCAATAATTTAAATTATTCAATGCGCATACATTCAGACACACACACACACACACACACACACAAACACTCACACATACATTACACACGTTACACACACACCTATAAACTACACAAGTCACCTGGTAATTAAGGAATAAACATACCACTTAGCAGACATTACAAGGAAACATATCATAGGTACACAACATGAAGTATCTCATTCCTGTATATTGTTTCATCTCTGTAAATCATGTACTGTTTGTTTCTATAATATAATATAAAATATTTTAAAAAATAAAAATAAATAGTAAAACATGTAACAGTAATATAAAATTATATAGAAACTAAAACAATACTAAATATAAGAAAAATCACTAAAACTGCATTACCAATGCTACTATAATTTGTAGGATTCGATAAAGTGCTGGTATAGATGATGCTTAATTTTATAAATGGTTTCAGTAAATATATCAATAGTACCCCCAAACTTGTTGCTCAGATCATTCATCTTATTGGTTAGTTAGTGTGTCTAACAGTTGGTTGTGTATGTGTTGCAGAAGAATTATTATGAAAATCACAGCCATTCAAAGAATATGTGTGTTCGAATGAAATGTATAAATATGTATGCCTGCTAAGTATGTCCACTGGACCTAGGTCAGTGAAATCACGCGCGTCGTCTCGGTAACGGTCTTTACTCTGCTATTTCATCTGTGTGACGAAATAATGCTTTTTTGTAATTCAATCTTTTACTGGATTAAAAAAATGGTTTGAACGTGACTCGGGCCAGTGAACAAAAAAGTAATTTATAAAATAGAATACTATGTGTTGAACTACTTTTAACCACACAAGGTTATAAAACAAAATATACAAGTTTAAACGTGGCTAGAACTTGAAAGAAGCCGAAAAAAGTTGAATTTATCGTCATGATGTCTGACATTAACCGTTTCCTAGGTATAAGTATTTTTAACCTGCAATTATGTTGATTTTAGCGGCTTTGCTTTTAGTATGTCCTTACTTAATCGCTTGTCTGAATTGTTCCAACAATCTTCAAAGCAATTTTGAAATTGCACTTTATTTCAAAGCAAATCCAAATTCTAGAGTTCACTGAACCTTAGTTACAGACAGAGTCACATATGTAATTACTATTTTTAATTATAATATCAGCTATACATTATTAGACTTAATTAATTAATATTCTAATTAAGTAGCGTTTTCTTAAAGAGAAATATCTACTCAAAACGTTATTTTAATGCTTTTATTCTTATTTTCTGTTCAGATGGCTAGTTAATATTTTGAAAATCTATTTATTTACCTGCAGAAAACATGTGTAATAGAAAATCACAAATTTCCACAAAGTGAACCTAATATATAATTACATCTGTAAAAAAAGAAATATCTAGGTAGGCATATTATTTATTGATTGTTTTTGTGTTTAGTTCGTAGAACTTCATTTAATTTTATAAATTTAATATAAATCAAATTTAGCAAGTATTTTGGTTTTAATTATTGTTACAGCTGTTTCGGTTCCATGATAATTCAACTCAATGACAACTTACTGGTGTGAAATATTGCTAATTTATTAAAAATCTTTCGAATGATTAGTTTTTATTATTGTTTTCCTGTTAAAAATGGGAATGGAGGCCTATAACGAATGGTTTGACAAATTTCATAACAGACTATAAGTATAGCACAAATATTTGATGAGGAAGTCAGAACACGTATTTATCAAAATATTAATATTTTTTTGATTTGGACAAGGCCACCAGCGTTGAACACGCGTTCAGATGTATTCTGAATGATTAAAATTGTATTAGGAAATGGTCATGCAGATACATTTTTAACATTATCTTTGTAAAATATGCGTACTCATTTTTCTCTTTGTATTTAACCTAGTTTTTATTTCATCACTTTTCATGACTTTATACCATTTTATAAATGTGTCTTGATTCGTCGTTGTGTTGAGTTGTCTGGTTACCAAAATTATTAATAATTTTCACGAGATTACAATTATTTCAACAATTTTCCTACATTTTGAAATATAATACGATTTGCATTTAATTCTTAGTAACCGTAAGAAATCAGGTCGGATATCAATGTCATAATCAAAAAAATGTTACTATTATTTTGTCTGTTGAAAACTACCGATGCTTATTATAATAATTAACCTCTGTTAACACAATCCAACAAAATGTGAAAAATCCAAGCGCTCAAATTATCTTCTGAATTATTCATAATTTATTACAATAAAATATTATCGAATTATCTAATTGAGATGTTAACCAATGCTTGAAACACAATAACAATGTCAATGCAAATTGGAACGTTCTGAGTATTTTATTAATATTAAACATTAATGATCGAGCGAGTTATCGTACCTTTTTTGAGGAGACGGTTGACGTGAGCACTTAGGCCCATTGTGTTATCTCCCATTTTACCTCATTCCTTTAACAGTCACCCGGTCCCTTTTATAAAGTTCACCAGGGTTGTCATTGGATATGTGGCTTCGTTGACTTCTATGCTATGTTAACTTCTATTCAAAATTTTACAATAAGCCATATGCTCAAACTTCCGGTAATTGTTTTGTTTCGGTAGCCTCCTTATTGTACCTTTAAATGTCTGATAAGAAGATTCCCTTTTCTGAGCACAAACTGCCTCCTGTTTTATATTATGTTTTAGTTTTAATATTCTTGTTTTGTCCTGTCCTGCTGTTATTGTTATTTTAATTTTTGTCATCACATTGTATAAACAGTATATTTAGTGTTACAATATTAGATATGCATTGGATAAAGCAAACTGTAGAAATAATTTTAAGAATATGTTCACCAATACTAAATTGCTGTTTTTAAGCTTGTCATATTAAAGCGCACTCGAAGTGAAATGACACTAAATTGCGCTATATAAATGGTATGTTACTATTATTATTATGTCTTCTGGTTCTACAACGTATATTCCCAGATATCTGAGCCTCGTTCCCAACAGAGCGGGACATTGGCACCAAAGGTGAATTGGAGTCTCTTCATCCACTTCACATGTCCTGCATCTGTTGGTGTTTTCCACTCCCAACAACTGCATGTGTCTCTTGAGATGGCAGTGTCCTGTTAGTAGTCCTACCAGTTCTCTCAGCGAGTTTCTGTCCATATTGAATAGTTGTCTGGTCCGTTTATGAGTACTTTGGATTGCCTCATTCCGGGTGCCCTTTCCCATTCCTCCCAGTGCCGGGATTTGACCCACCTTTCAATATGTATTTTAGTGTGACAAGCTGCTACTCCTACGGCCGGCTTGGATCCCCCAAGTGGTGCTTTTGCCCCTTTCCTCATCAGTCCATCAGCCCGCTCATTGCCCTCAATTCCTTTATGTCTTTGGTTGTACCTTTAATAATTCATTAAATTATGCAGCACTTTGCAGTAAAACATCAAGTCTACATTTGTTTACGTTTTGTATCAAACGCTGAAGTCAATAGACATTATACAGAATTTAAAAATAAAATATTTATAATATTTAGATTGATTCTGAAAAAATCGTTGTCTGATGTCTTTTTTGTGTACGATTTGGAAAATTAAATTGATTACATTAAATTCAATGAATTTCACTCCAATAAAAGGTATAAACTGAATTGATATATTATAACATACTATCGAAATGTTCAAATCATTTGAAAACATTTTTTTAAAAATAAGTTAGACATTGAAGAAGAAGAAAATACTTATAAATCTAAACGAATCATGAAACAGAACAAGACACAGAAAAATATAAAGATAACGGTCATAACTAGGAATCGAACCCAGGATATCTTGTCCTACCGCGACAGGCGTCTCACACGTTGGGACCTATTTATCAAGCGTCATATTTTTCTATATCATATTTCAAATTCAGAATTAACAATTTTATCTTGCAACTTAATTTTCCCATATTTTTATCATATACGCCAAACGTCAAAAGTCATTCCACTCGAACAACGGGTGGGTGAACCACTCGTTGTTCGAGTGGAATGATGTCGTCGAGAATCGATGCCCAGATCGAGAAATTATATTCGACTCTACTTCGAACTAAAGAAGTTAATTCTATATGAAGTCAATAAATTATTGTTTCATTACTTTTTGATTTTGAGAGTTAGTCAATTTGTCAAAAGTGTTTATTCAAATAATTTCTCTTGCAAGTCACAGTACGAGTATTCACAGGGCATCATAAATATAATATATGTCACTAGTAAGGAATCATACAGAAAACAATTCAACGGTTTAGTCCCCAAATTATGAGGTTCATTCATCGTAGAATCATTTCCGATTTAAATTGTTTGTAAAAAATCATTAATTCAATGTTTGATACCCCTGATTTATTATATGTAATCTCTTTTCATACTCCAAGCAGGTCAGTTACAAAACAGTACCTACCATAACATTGTAGCAATTCTACATCAACGTCTCAATATTACACTCCTATGCGACGGATTCAACAGCTAGGAAACAAATACTCCGATGTTGTTGATATATTTAGTTCATCAATTTCAATATATAAGCATACCCTATTGAAGTTTTTTTCATCAAGTATGTGAATATTTTGATAAAGCTATTTAAATGGACTAACACATTAACAGTATTTTATCGGCTGAAAGAAAAAAATATATTTTGGATTTTTTATATTTTGTACCTACATTCTGTGTGGATCAAATTGAATAATATTTTTATTTTATATTTATTTTTGTGCAAGTGTTTTAAACAGTTGTTTCCTGCACTATTTACGAGAATAATCTCGTAAATATTTTTATATTTATATGTAAAAGCCTTAATAGGCGTTAAATTAATTAAGTTGGCTCCAATCAAATATATTAACAATGAATGTTAAAAAAACAGGATACATGATTTTAAGCTCAACTCGTAAAATAATTCCTCCTCATGTACCCTTAAAAATTGAAAATAACAACCTGCAAATCCTGATACAGGAGAAATATCTTGGACTGTGCATTGATAAACACCTAACTTTTAAACAGCATATTCAAGATATTAAAGATAAAATCACCCCCTTAATTAGCGTATTCAGCCGGATATCATTTCTGTTACCAAATAAAATTTAAAAAGGTCTATATTATAGCCTCGTACACTCACATTTAAACTACTTGGTTGAAATCTGGGGAAATACGTGTGAAACATATATAAACGAACTACAGGTAACACGAAACAAGGTAATCAAAAAACTATTTCACTTCAAACCTAGAACATCAACAAAAAAATTATATATAGAAACAAAACTATTAAAATTAAGAAAATTATATGAATATAATACATGTCTCCTTATTTACAAAATAAATAATAAACTCATACATACAAATACAGAACTCATTAAAACGTCCCAAGTACACACACACTTTACACGGCAACACAATAAAATACATTTAAACACGATACATACTCATTATGGCAAGCAATCCATTGGTTACGAGGGAAGCAACATATATAATTGCCTCCCAGACGAAATTAAAAATGAAAAAAGTATAGGTATATTTAAAAAAAAATTGCTCAGTTTCATGCTCAATCAACAAAACAATGAAAGTGAATAATATCGGTGTGTAATATATTTGTATTTATGTGTAATATATATGTTATTTCTAGTTAAATAAGTGAAAAATGTAATTTTCTTTTATCTAGAATAAAAAAATATTAAAAAATAAATAAATAATAATATATAGACAGACTTGGATAGCTGTTCAACTGTATTTAATGAAAATCATGACTCCAACGAATATTGTATAGAAAGAGAGAGTGTTTATCGTATCTTTAATAATTCTCATAAATCTCACTGTGGTTTTGAGACATGACTCACTTTCGTCAAATCATTACAGCGCAATTTAGAATATTATTTCTCATGGTTACTACATTTTTAATTTTGCTGGAATAACCCTTTTATGGTTACACCTAACAAATTAATATATAATTAAAGAAAGAGATAATACTAATAAATACAAAAGAAACATGAAACAGAACAAGACACAGAAAAATAAGAAAGAAACGGTCTAGGAAAGTGAGAATTCAATCCAACATCTCTGCCCTACCGGGACAACGTCTCTAACCACTTGGCCATTGGGAAGTAATTATTGTATGTCATTTTTAAGACAGAGATCCAGGGTTCAATTCCCAGTTGAGACCGTTACCTTTTTCATTTTTCTACAACTTGTTCTGTTTCACTTTTCGTTTACATTTATTAGTGTTATATTCTTCTTCAATGATTCTTTATTTTTATTTCCATAACATTTTCAATGGTGTTCTTTTTAATTAAATTACTGCCCTAGAAAAAGGAGGTTTGTCATAGATCCACTAGCTCGGGGCAGTTGTTGTTCGGGAAAAAAAAATATAAATTGACTCACAAACTCTCGCCACAAAATAAATAAATATGGGTATGTTTTGTATGGGTGTGTAATATGTTTTATAAACTATGTGCTTAATTTTTCGCTTTCATTTGATTACTTACATTTTTGTGCCTAATAACTGCATAACATCATTCTCTATGCATAACATGTGATTCGCTTCGTGGTTTTTGCATTTTTTTGTTGTTGCAATCGAAAGTTGTTTAATTAACTATTTGCAAAAGTGAGTTCAGTTGGTTGTGCCAGTATCAAAGTAAATTTGCACAAGTCTACGACACAGAAACCAAATGTTGTTGTATAATTATTGCGTAAACAATACGTTACTTTTCAACACATTCACAAACAAGCTCACCGCCAAATTTGCTGAATTAAGAGAAAAAACCATAACCCATTGAGTTATATATAAATAGAGTCTACTTTCCTTGCAATATCAGTGTGAAATATTGTTCCTGGGCGAGAAGTAGGAAGGGGGTGTGGCGGCTATAGATGTCGCACGAATCCTTCCGACATCAAACGAACGTTTCCAAGGTGTCTGGCGGCCACACGCAAATGCTCCACGACTTTTTAACAATAATAAGTCAATTTACAAGACTACTGACTATGGAAAAACCCTGTTTACCGATGAAGGGTTATATATACCATTGATTTCCCTATATTTTCCAGTACGACTCTATTCTAGTACATTGATGTATTATGTTCTATGTTACCAAAGACACTGTCGTTTAAATTAAAACAATTAAAAATACTGATATATGTAAATATGTAACTCTGGTTCAATGATCTCTAAAACAACTCGAATAAGTTTTGAATATACCTACCTAAGTGTTAATTTTAAAATTGGAACTGATTATGTGAATAATTCAGCCAAGCGATAAAGTAGTTTTTTAGCTTAGTATTAGCTCCACACGGGAGGCTCTTCTAGAAAATAATAGCCCATGTCATTTTTGGGGATGCTGTGTAGGGGGTATTTTTAAAGGAATAAAGGAAAAGAAGTTCTGGGAAGGAAACAGGTATGAGGGGCAGGTAGGAATCTCGAAGTCAGTTTGTCCAGGAGTGACGGTCGATAGAGTCCTGTTGGAGAGGTAAAGGGTCTCGCTCAACCAGTGTCTCCCAATCCTGCCCGAAATAGGAGGGCAGACGCATACGCCGTCAAAACCTAGACAAACCCTCACACCACGTACCCGGCATCCCTGCTAAGTCACCAAACGTAGGGTATCATTTAGGCTGACCTATAGCAGAGGTGTTGGTTATCCAATAAATGGATCCCGGGGCGGCGCTACCCATACTTGCAACCCAAATCACCTACCTACCTACCTGTAATATAATATTTTAAAAGAAAATAATTTATAATAAAAACACATAAATTTGTTTTTGACCACGATAGTGGTCTATTGTGGTCAAAAACAAATTTATGTGTTTTTATTATAAATTATGATGAGCCACAAAGTGAATGCTTTTTACAATTACGGAAAATAATTTAATTGCTATTTTCAGAATTATAATAAAGCGTGATTTTTCACCTGTCTGCGCTAGTTCTTTTATAAAAAGGAAGTGATTTTGTTTATAATAATTCAATCGGCAGCTATTTCAGTGAAAGAAACAAACAATCATCGGAAAAATACAGCAGAAGGTCAAAAAATTGATGCATTCGTTAGTGAGTTTTTAGTGGAACGAACAAAATAAAACACAGACAAAAAATGTACGAACCAGCAATTACGTATTTGTAATTTCCTTTGTTCCTGTCTGAAAAGGTGAAGTAATATGAAGCCACTTAACAAAATTATTAATATTGCGGAATTGCAAATCGTAACGAGAAAACTTTCCAAAATATTTGTCTCGCGATGATAGATTAGAAATGTCATAATGTTGTGTATTACACGGATTACATGACTTCGTATTAAATTGCACATATGTTGTAATATACACAATGACAATTTGTACAGTTTTTTAACACCTAATTATTGTTATCGTAAATCTGTGGATACAAACAAACATACAAACGAAGTAACTAACTGAAAATTCAATCTTATTCCTACAAAAACTCGAATAAATTGCGTTTTACAAATGTAGAAGACGCACTATAACTATCACGAATTTAAATGATAAGGTATCTGTTTGATCTGGTAACCGGTCAAATCAACAATGTGTGATGAAAAAACTAGCTTAAATGGGTTATTTTTTCCTTATTAAATAACTTTAGCATTCAATTTATAAGAACGGTTTATTTATAAACAAGCACAACAAGTGACAGATGTTTCGCCTTCTGAATTCTGAAGGCATTATCAAACTGTTTGAAATATTTGATAACATTGTTGAATATGCAAATGTATAAAAAATAAAATCTACAAATTAAACTTTTTTTTAAATATTTTATACCTTACTACTACCACGGGCAGAAATCATAACAATCTATATTTGTAAATGTAAATATGTACGTTAGTCGTAAATCTCTAGTTTAAGCCGTAGTTGTAAGTCATATTTTAGTGGTATTGTGTAAATACCCACTCGGTCATAAAAATATGTATAGTTTTAAATTTTTAAATCACTCCACATTAATCTTAGTTATAACTCACTAGCTATGAAACTTAGTTATAAGCCAAAGGTAATAAGTTATAAGTCTAAGTTAAAGGAATAAATTGAATGCATAAATTAAGTTGTTAAGCGCCCTTGAAGTGATTTTCTCACGAAAATGGTGCTATACAAATAATCAAATCATTATTATTATAAGAAAACAATAAAAAAATTCAAATTGGTTAAACAGGACACGTAAGTTAGGTTTATACACGGAGGAAAATTAGTATTGCTAATTTATTAAAATCATTAGTAATCCGGATAAAAACGGGATTGAAGGCCGTTTTCTGATAATCTTTTAGTAAATTCCCAATATATCGGAACACGTGTTCATTCACCTTCGAATGACGAAATGCGGAAATATTATGATTTTTATGAATACGTGTTTCGGCATCGTGATAATATTATCGTATTTTTAGAAGTTTATTAGGAAACTTATCAATTCATTCTTTAAAGCCTGCTATCTCGTTTTTAACTGGATTTGGAATAATTTGAAGAGATTCTTAATAAATTATCAATATTCAATATTATTATTTTTTTCCGTGTAGGTTAGTTTAAAGTATGTTATCATTATAGCTTTCATGGAACCTGACTTGCTTTAAATAAAAAAAAAAAATAATATCAGGAACGTTAAAAAAACCCAAATTTTAATTGGAACATGATTTAAAATCGTTAGTAATTGTTATATTAGTACTCCGCATTTTCCTCCTAAAGAAAATAAAACAATAATTCCTCAGACCTCTTTCATATTTTGACAAAAGGTCCGAGTCAGCTTTGCAATAAACTTTGAATAAATGGCATATTGCAGAAACTAAAAATTGTGGTGAGAAAAAACACTTATAAATGTCATTATCTTCTATATTAATGTTCATCGATTGCTTTGAAATTTTAACATATTGCATTCAAATACGTGTGTGATTTTATATATCTATATTATATAGATGTCACATGTGACAGGTAAAAACATACTTTTTTTGAAAAATAGCCCATCTAAGGGACAAACATGATTTTTTTTTAATGCGCCATATGTTGAACGTAAAAGCAACATGCGCTATTGTTTCTGTATCTGCACAGACATGATGAGCCACGGCTGCGCGTAGCTTGGCGCAGCTGGTTATAAAAATATATATAATTGCTCATCTTACGTTTAGATTATTGAAAAGAAACAATATAAAGGTTATCCTTTTAATTCTTCTGCGACTTACTTTTACAATTAAATATAAAGCGCGGTGTTTTTTTCTTTTTAACACCGTCAGATCATATTTTTTACGATGAAAGTAAGAAAGATACGATTTCTGTGAGACCAAATGAGTTGTTCCCTAAAGCGAACAAATTAGCCAGAAGGGTTAATAAAAGTAACACAAATAAAAATATCTTATTTTGTTGTTTTTATTAAATAGTTACTTCATCGCAATTTGAACGCAGCACAGCCGTAAAGACGTATAGACCCATTTGGATTAGGCTCGTAGACTGGGTTTAAAGAAAGGGAAATTTCCCCCGAGCAGTGGTCGCTGGCTGCGGGGGACTTACCTCAGCAGTAGTGAACACTGGTGAGTGGCCTGCTTGGATAGTTCTTGCCGCGACCTTTCGAACACACGGACGCCGCGTTTATCGACCAACGACCAGTGCTAGTTGTGGACTAAAGTGCAGTTAGTTCATTTATATCATATTTTTAAAGGATTATTTCAGGAGTGCTGTGTGTTTATATTTTAAATTTTACTATTTTTAAAACATCAGTTAACCTTTTTATTTCAATTTGAAATTAGTGAAAACTTCGCTTTCTGACACAATTTTAAAATTATCTTTAAATGAAACTCAAAAAAGCTTCAATATGATTTGAGAATTTTGAATTATTATTGCATTCTGTGTTTCTTGCTTGTTTAGCCAACGTTTCGGACAGCGTTACAGTGTCCATCATCAGGGCAGATAGTGGTTGAAAAAGGAGGAAGCACAACACGTTATAATAATTACGATAATTAAAAAAAACTCTTTTCTACGGGCTAGAAAAACCATGAAAAAATGAATAGTAATTAAATAAATCAATCTTTATTATAATGCGAAACAACCATCAGATGTAAAAATAACTTCACACTGCAGAACTTTAGAATAATTGTATTTGAATTAAAATTAAAATACGTACAAAAAAATCATTCACAAAACAATACATGAGGGTTTTTTTCTCATATGCATTTAAAACTGTAAGGAAATTTTTCATTATTTGCATCTCTCAAATAATTTAAGTACAAATTCTTAAAAGTTAAAAACTATTAATATATTTTTAAGATTGCAAATTTTAAATTAGGATTCTTCACAAATTAGGTTTATTCACAAATTAGGTCTTATTACAAATTAGGTTTATTCACAATTCAGATTTATTGAAAAATTAGGTCTAATTACAAATTAGGTTCATTCACATTTCAGGTTTATTGACAAATTAGGTTTATTCACAAATAAAGTCTAATCAAAAGTTAGGTTTATTCACAATTCAGGTTTATTGACAAATTAGGTTTATTAAAAAATAAGGCTTATTCAAAAGTTACGTTTTTCCACAAATTAGGTTTATTCAGAAATTAGGTTTATTCACAAATTACAAACACCAATATTTTAACGAAAAAAAAAATAATCGCGTTAGACACGTATTCAAATGTGAATTATTGGATTTAATTTATATGAATGTACCTGCCAGACAAACTCGAATTAAAGACACTTTTAAATGTAACAATAACCTCAATACTAACTACTTTATTTATTCGCCAATTCCACGAATTCATCACCTTGCAAACAAACACTGTGAACTTATTGTAATATTTGGTGTTAATAATTGTGTGGGTTTCAAAAGGCAACTAATTTCAGACCTATTTGTTAGTTATTAATTTGTATTATTTATTAGCTTTTAAAAATAAAAGTCTTGTCTCTATGCCTTGCAACGTTTAAATAACATACTGTATGCGTGTACGGACATACTTGATATGTATATTATTGATTTTTTTTACCATTTCAAGTACTATTATTTAAATTCGATATTAATTACAGCGTTGGTTTTTTGCCATTACTTATTAGTTTTTTTGTCTATAAATACAACAGACATTATTTTTTAAACTTCTGTTTTATAATACAAATCAGTATGTTATTTTTATATATATATATATTTATTTTGTATATACCTTACGAGTAAATTGTTTTCCTGTTTCCAGTCTCATACACGAATAATTGTGTGCATATACGAATGTACAATGTACATATTTACTTTAAATTTGAAACTTTGCTATATTTACAATATCCAAATAATAGATTCAATGTTAATCTTAGTATTAGCATTTGATTTTTATTTTTTTTGTATATGGTTATGCTTTTATCCATGTATTATATTACACTTATATCCATAAATTGTTAATCTCCACTATAAAAGCCCGATAGGGCATTAATAAATAATAAATAAATTCAACATATTTTGACGGTGAAGCAAACTGTGTATTTGAATGTACTTACTTTTATACATAAAATTAACATAGGGATGATGAAAAAGGATTCTAAGGAACTGAAAAGAAAAATAAAATACAATAACGAGATACGCGGACACGGGACGAGAAATTCTAAGCAAATTAGATTGCCAGCAAGAAAAAAAACAAGCACCCAAAAATCTCTGATGTACCAGGCCGTTCAACTCTATAACAAAATCCCGAAGGAAATTGCTGTGATAGAAAATATTAATAAGTTCAAAAATGAATTAAGAAAATATGTCTATCTCAATTATTAATGTTTCTTTTTTTTTGTGACTTTATTGAAATATTTAAAGAAAGATTATGTTTGCCAAACAATGTACATGTTTATATGTTTATAAAACTATTAGCACACACGAAGATGTGAGCTAACTTAAGATTAATAAATAAAATAAAATAAAACATCTATTTATATAAAACTAACTGAAGTTGCTCGGAGACTTGTAGATGGTTCGGGGTAAAGTTTTTAGGTTATGAATTTTAGACAACTGGGTGCATTTTTAAGGTGGAAAGAATATTATTGTATCATAATAAGTATTTGTTCTACTTGACCGTGCCATATCCTAGAGCGTACTCGGCCTCTTCTACCGTTCACTTCCAAGTCATACATTCTCCTTACACCTTTTTCTTTGTTCATTACTTACTTCGTTTATTATCATCTTCATGCCTCGGGCACCCCCGACTTGTTCTACCATTCACTTTATGTAGTTTCGTGAAATCCACACTGTTACTGTTAAAAAACTACATTATTTAGAATTTAATTCGTCTCCATCTCTCATTCCAGTATAGATATAATGTGATAAGTCTTCCTCGAGAGTCCCCGACTTCACTATCATTCAAACAACTCTGTAAATACTCCTAGCACTAATGAGAAACGTAAAGGTTACGAATTCCGCTTCACGGTAAATACGCAATATTTCACTTTAAAATAAATGTATTTAGCTTTATTAATTCAAAACATGATTTATTATGTCGGGGGAGACGGAAAAATACGCACTTTTAATTTTAATTTCGTTTATTAAGTCACTTACGCGATATGTCACACGAGATTTCAAAGAAACAAAATAATGTGATATTTGCCGGAAATACCACAACTAGTTATTTACCTAGCCAGTGAGCGGGTTAGGTACAGTACCTACCTACGAACTAATTCAGTTAAAGAAAATAAAAACATGAAAATATTAAATTAATATATATATAACCTAACCTAATCTAACTGTGATTTTCTATAGCAAAAATATGCCCCTTTAATAACGCATGCTCGCGTCCCCTTTAGAGTTATATCCCAGTTTTCAAATATTATGTGGGCTACGCAAGGTTTGTATAGACTGGTTTGTGATTTAATTCTAATACCTATTTTCCATGTTCTAACCTAACCTAACCTAAACTACCTAAACGGAATACGTTTAATCACATTTTATTCTATTTGTTTGTTTTTCGGGTTATTTTATTTGATTATATGTTGATTATTTGTTATAAATAATACATTTACTTACATATTAATATGGATTAATTATACACGATGATATTATTTATTTTATATGGCAATACTAAATTTTTTTTGGTTGGCAGCAGTGTCTATGAAATATTTTTTAGGTATGAATTACGATATTATGAATATATTCCAACTCTTGATATGAATATAGTCGCCGTCGGCGGCGCCGCATACTAATTGACATATCGCGTAAGTGACTTAATAAACGAAATTAAAATTAAAAGTGCGTATATTTCCGTCTCCCCCGACATAATAAATCATGTTTTGAATTAATAAAGCTAAATCCATTTATTTGAAAGTGAAATATTGCGTATTAAGAGTGAAGCGGAATATGAGAAAATTAATATTCATTTTTATATGTTTACATTTCATAAGTACAGGTGACAAAAAAACACCTTTTACCTGTCACGAGTGAGATCTATATCATGTAGGTAAAAACACACGCGTATTCGAACGCAACGTTGTGGCAAAATTTAAAAGTAATTGTTCAAGAACTTTCAGAGGTTCAACACTTTAAACAAACGAACATTTTTATTTATATAATATAGATTATTGAGTGCGTAAAATGACAATTTATCCGGACTGCGTGTAGTTGTTAACATTGTGAAAGTAACATCTCAAACAACGTTCGTCTTGCGAACTTACGTCTTAACGATAATTGATCATTTCCAATAGGTATAGCAAATTGTTAATTGCATTTGACGTTCTCTTTCATTGATCATAGACAATTTGTTAACTTGTCAGAAAAGCTTAGATAAATATCATTTGAAGTAGAGAATTTCGGTATTTTCTTCATGTTTTAATTAATACGGTAGGTACTCCACTGCCACAAAAAAGCACTTGTCGTTTTATTTACTGTTCGCTTTGTTAGCTAAATGAATCGGGCGCTGCGCTTTGTGATACTTTCAAGTTCAAGGTGCCGCATTATTATTCTTAACAGAGTAAAAACTGCAATGAAAGGGATAAATTATACTGACAATGAAAATTTGAGTGTATTGTTGCTGCAGCCTGCTGGTACGATATTTTATTTTTCGCTTATTCAATCAAATTCAATAAAGAAAATACTCAGGCTGGTTTTGTTAGTTATTCATAGTTAGAAATATGATTTCAACGGTGTTAGAAAGAAAAAAAAGATCAAATTTTATATCCAAATATAGAAGTTAACCACAGATATTTTGAATTTCGAATTAAATTTTGTGAATTGTTTATATAAAACGACAAAAAGTGAGGTAGCAATAATATTTATAATACATTTGTTTTATAAAATAAATTTTGTTTTCCAATTTTAGGACAATTTTTAGATGAAAAATTTAAGGTGAGCCATTTTTCATTTTTTGTATATAAACATTATATATTTATTACATGATAAAATTTGAAAGTGAATTTCATCACCTTTCAAAAAATTTCAGATACGTTCAGAAATGTTCCACTTATTTGGATTTTATTGAGACTAAATTCTTCGATTTCTGACAGCATCTTTAGGAAATATAATGCTCAATATGCCAGAGGCCTGGAGGGTTATGTTACCCACACAAAATGAATGTGTATATTTCTTAATCTTTGTTTAATCATACAGTTTACATCTAGTTGGTATATTTTATTTGAATTTAAGAAAACAGTCTTAACAGTTGGGTGCTTTTTATAACTTATCATATTTAACCCACCCTTATATAAGCCGAATAAGCAATTTCATACTTGGGGTTGTCTAAAAAATTGTCTCTTACTAACTAGAATTACTTCTTATTTGCCCGTTCAACGTTGGTGTGGTGAAGCCGGCCGTAAGTCTGGTTTTAGGCCGGTTTAGCTATACAAACGCAGCGGTATTAAGTTAAGGATTCACTGTTCCGACCTTGGGCTCCGCGCAATATTTACACCGCGTTTATTAGTAAGGGGGTCAGATTCGTACATAAAATGGAATTTAAAATTTCATGCAAAATTGCCTATTAAAGTACTCGATTTGGTATCTTTATAAAGAGGAAATGGAGGACACTTTTCCATATAATAATTTCGATGAGTTAGCACTAAGTTTAGTGATAAATCTTCATGCGAATAAGAAGGCTTTTGTTTTGTTGCAGCAGTTGTCGGAATTAAGGTTTTGGTAAACTTTTCTAATTTAAGTATGCATAAGTACTTACTCCTTGTACAGGACGTTTATAGTTTGACAAATATTATGCCTGCCAACATTCTGTCGTCTAATCAACACTGACAGAGTTTATCTTTGATATTGCTGATAAAATATACATAATTCTTTTCAGAGGAATATAATTTGTGAGAAACTTACTGGGTGCTTTGTTTTCAAATCTTTAAGAAATATTTTGTGAAGCTACATATATTTCGAATAAAATACAAAAGATCGGGTAAATATTTATGATTTGAACAAAGCTGAAAGCATTACATAGATCAGAATATATTCCCACAGTATTTAAAATAATATATTGTTATTTTTCCGTTGTTTAACTGAGTAAACAACAGTGCTCAGCGACTAAAACGGAGTGTTTTTTTTAAGCGTCGAGTTTGAGAAAGATTTTGAATAAATTCAATTGCGTACTAACTGGCAAATAATTCACCGACGTATAATATCCATTCGAACTCTATTCAAATAATGAACGTAAAAACTATGATTGTTAGTTTATTTACGTTTCGCATTTACACTTCCGGATGACTGTTGCCACCGCCATCTGTAGAAACTAAGACTACTGTTCGGTCTTCTTGCACTGGGCCTAGAACTAAACTCTGCAAACCCAGTGCAAGAAGTCCGAAAACACTTTCAGTTCAGTCTCTGCAACATGGCCTGCCTGGGGCGGTGAAAGGTCCCGCGGGGGCGGTGAAGGGCTGAAGTGGCGGTCAGAGGAATTTAAAAAAAGAAGATTTTTTTAATTGAATTCAAATAAGTCGTAGGTACAGCATTGCAAGAATCTTGCATATGAACCGTTCAATTGGTGATTAATGATTGGGTATTATTGATGAATTAATTGTACAGTAATTATTCGTAAACTGGTTAAAAACGGGATTGGGCCCTAAACGTATGAATTGATAGGTTTCCTGATAAACTTTTAATAAAATTTATTATCACGATGTCGGAACACGTGTTCATAAAAATCCTATTCTTTTCGTATTTCTTCATTACCAATTATCAAGGCTAATGCAGGTGCATGAACACGTATTCCTATAGATAGGGAAAATACTAAAATTTTGTCAGGAGACGGCCTGCAATCCCTCTTTAACCGGATTACAAACAAATTTAAGATTAAAAATTCTTAATAATCTTATTTTGATAATTTCATTTCAAAAATACCTTTTCTAATTTAGTTATCAACCAATACCAATAATCTCTACCACTATCCACTCACATCCATCATCATAAGTGGTAAATCCATCATCATAAGTGGTAGTATAATTCAAACCAGTAAAATTTTATAAAGCAAATAAATTAACCCCACCTATGAAGATAGATTATAACGAGCAAGAGATTAATGATTAATTACTTGAAAATACAAGGAAATTGTCAGAATTCACACATAAAGAGATAAATATCCAGAACGCGTAATAATGACTTTGGTCGCAGTAGCAAAACTGTTAAATTTTATTATCTCACCGGAAATCAGTTGATATAACAATAAAGTCCCAAGATAATTAGCAAATTTTAAGTCATGAAAAATAATGAACCTTTGCCAAGACCTTGTTTTTGTTACAACTGATAACAGAGGCTTTACATCACATTTTTTAATATTTGAGACCCTGCTTAGTTTGAAGGATTTTCGTGCAATAATTAAGGACATCAAAACAATAATTGTGTTCCTTTGTTGAACTTTATTTAATTGTTCATTTAATTCTAGTTTCCGTCTTAACAAGATAATATTTACGAGTATAAAAACTTGGGAGATATAAAAATAATCCATTTACGTACCTATTAATTTTTAATGGGACAACTTTTCTTTACTTACTTTTTAAGGTTATATCCATCAATGTAATATATCATTGAAAAGAAAGATAATACAAACAGATCTAAACGAACCATGAAACAAACAACTTAGAATCGAACACTGGATCGATCGGTCATTGGGACCTAATTATTATTTGTTTATCCGAGACACTATCTAGATTGCAAACCAATTATTTAGACGTTTGTAATCATTTAAAATGATAGCTACCAAAGAAGTAGGAAAAATTGGTTGCAAGGTGACATTGTTAATTTTGAATTTCAAATATGAGATTGACAAAAACGACAATAGAAATTAAGGAAACGAAGAGAGAAAGAAAAGAAACGTGGGTAGAAGAGAGATGGATGGTAGTACTATGTGTGCGAATTTATAAGAACGAACAAAGTTATCACGTGAATTATTTTTGACTGTTAAATAAAAGATATTTTAACGCATAAACGTGTTGAAATGACAATGAGACGCGAAACATTGTATTTTTTTTTTACAATGACCAACCAAAATCCTGTGTCAATAATTTTTCATTTCCTATGCTACTACATTTCTGTATCTGTCTAGAAAGGCGAGTTTTTTTAATTAATTGAATGAATTTGCAAAAAACCTGCCTAGCCTGTTGTGTCCACCACGCATAGAGTAAGCACCATAAATCAATAAAAAACACTCCTGACGACAAGATTTTATGAAATCTTATTGCTTTGTGCTTATAACAAGATGAATATTTTTAAATACATATATTTGAATTTCGATTTTGTTTTTCTGATTGAATCAATAAAAAAATCAATTGATGAAATACGAGTAGAAGTGGAAATAAATCCATTTCTCGACACCCATCGAGCTGGGATTTGAAAGACTCGTTGTCGATGACAATGCATTGTATAGACTCTCACTGGCACTCACACACACGCACACGCACACAAATACGCATTTCTCGGAATTTGGATGTAATTATGATTATTTATAGCTGTTAATGTATTTAATAAATCCCTGTATGATCCAATTAGGATTCGGCTTGGGTGATAGCGCGCTTCACTCATGTTAGTCAGTCCCAGGGGAGGATGGTTCAATCCTCAGTCAAACCTAAAAACGTATTTTTAAGTCCATCTGTTAAACAAAATATATGTATTATGGTATTGAAAAAAATTCTCCTGACAACATTGTCGTTTTCACTAATTAATTATTGAATATCTCATTGAAAAACAGGGAAAATTAAATTAACTATACTTAATACGTGGGATGGTCCGATGCTCTAGAGAACCCGCTAGCACAGCGCGAGTGTAAACTGTGCGCCCTAAAGTTAAGTTTTGACTGATAGTGTAATTATAATTTTTTTTTGTAAAAGCACTATGAAACAAAAAATAAACTAATGTTAACAAAACAAGTTAAAATTGGTTCGGTATTTATTCCAAATGAATCATACAAAATGTACAATCACTCTTAAAGAATGATTATAGTAAGTTCCTTCTAGGCAAAGTGTTTACACACGGCAATAATCCATTACAGTTTAGAGCAGGGGTGGCCAACCCAAATCGTTTGGTGGTATCACTGTTAACACGAGTAAAAAAATCAAACAATTCTTAAAAATTGTACAATTACTCGATTGGTCAATGCTCAGAGTAAAGCCGTCTCACTCTCTCTATTATATTGCCAGATTCACAAGCTCGCTGACTGTGGAAGCTGGTATAAGCATATCAAGTAGGACTGGGACTCTCGATGGGGGTTTTGATTTAATGCCTGACATTTCTCGACACCAATTGATGTGTGTTTTATATGTTCGCAGAATTATTATTCTCATTTAAATACTGCATCTTCCTTGTTTGCCCCTGTCGCATTATAAATAATAAAAAATGGTAAATGTTTAACCGGCGTTCTTGCTCTCTCGCTTTCCTAGATACACACGCCTATTCGTGTCCTTTGCACTCACCCTCCACTTACTAAAATCATGTCAGTTGCAATAATAATTACAATAGCGTATTATCCAAGGTTGATATTTTCAGTTGCGCACTTACCAAATACAAGAAGTCCGTAAAATAAAATTTCTCTGATGGTTTGTGAATAATGTTTATGTCTCTATTGTTTATATCTCTATTATGATTTGATTTATATCTACAACCTCTCTCCATGGCTATAAATGTATTGTTTTGTAAATTTTTTGTTTTATATAAATTTTTTAATTCAGATTTCTTTCTCACAAATTTTATTTACTTATGCCATATTATACTTTCTCAGTAGAGGTAAAGTCACAAGGAGGAAATCCATAATTGGTTTTATTTTAGCTAAATAATACTTATGTTCGAACTGATTAAATGTAAACTGTCGATTTCCCGAAAATTAATAAATAAAAATAAATATAGAAATACCAAAATCCAAATCATAGAAGAAGTTGAATTTGGTGCCGCCACAAATCTTCAATTGGGCCGAAGGTTGGGCATGCCTGGTTTTTGAGTTCAGGTAGTAGACCCCAGGCAAATAAGATTTTATCATAGTTACTAGATTCAATTAAATTTGAAAGCATATATTTTGGCAAGGTGCTTTTAACCTTAGATTTGAATGCACCTGCTGCCGGATCCATTATCAATCTAATTACTCAAGGACGTTTGAAGAAAAATATTTGCTATTGGTGTGGCCGAAAATATAATATTATACAGCATAATAATAAATTAAGCAGGAACGGTTATTCTTTAACGACAGACAAGATGATGATAATGGTCAACTAGTTTTTTCAGTTGAATTAAACATGTAATTAAATAATCGATCATTGTTGAATGTAGCAAATTCCTGTTTTAACTTGATCGTTTGACATTTCATCTATCTGTATATTTGTTTTTGTGTTCTGTTTCCGAATCAAGATCGTGATCTTGTTGGAAACTACCTTTTTATCCCGCCAGAGTTCGCATGAGCGTGAATACTACTACGAGCTGTCAAAACGGAATAATCAATATCCTAGTACCCACCTACCTGATTTTTTTTATATAAAAATAACTGTCATTGCGATATTGACGTTACTTTGGAAAAAATATATAATTTTTAATTTTTCTAAATGTTACTGCAATCAAGTAGGTAGGTATTTAAGTACCTACTTTCCAAGGTTAGCTAAAGAAATTAAATTTCCTGAAACGTGTTTTTAAAATCATTTAAAATAATACACATAAAACAGGAATATGTATTAGGAATAATATTAGTACTGTTTTTTAAGCTACTCTGGAATTTGAATAGTAGCTTGTTTCTTTTTTTGTGTACACCAAAAATAAACAAAAATTTTAACAAAATATAAAACGCATCACCAATTTGTATCTGGAGATGTTTGTTTTTGAATCTTTATTTAGATGTACGCAAATTTTTTCATACATCTAGTAGGAAAATATAAAAAATACAAAAAATAACAATTACATTTTAAGAGAAAAAGATAAATACACAAAATTATTTTATATAAGATATCTAGGTGACTAAAATAATATTGGTGTGTATGTTCAACAATCAAAAATTATTTTTTACATATAAAGCACATATCCTACGAAAAGTGCTAAGGCTTGTGGCTTCCTTTATGATATTTGGTAGGTTATTATAAAGTTTTTGCCCTTTATAAAACGCGCTGTTTTGGGAAGCCTAAAATCTCTGCGTCTTCTCGTAGGATAATTGTGAACATTTTCATGGTACATAACATTTCTTTGCAGATAATTTGGGAGCATATTATTTTAAAGCTTATACATCATTGTTAACGTATTATATATTATATGTTGTTTGGTTGTCATCATATTTAAATTTTGTAACATAATTCTAACTCTAGTAAAAATGTTGCATTTTAAAATCATCCTCATCCCCCTATTTTGTATAAACTGGAGTTTATTATTTTGGGCTTCGTTACATAAGAATAAAACACTAGAACAATAATTTAAATGCGGAGTAACAATAGAATTGTAAACAACAATCTTTAGATCCAAGTTATTTCTGATCCTTTTTAGGAATCCAACTTTTTTAGCAATTTTCTTTGTTATGTATTCTAAGTGTTCATCAAATTTTAATTTTTCATCTAATATTACACCCAGATATTTAATACTACTCACCCTTTCTATGTTTACGTTATCAATTTTTAGTATTGCCTGCTCGTTTCCCCCTACACTATCCACAATTAAAAACTTTGTTTTCATAACATTCAATTTTAGTTTGTTTTGGTTTAACCAGATGTGTTACACAATTTAAGTCAATTTGTATTTTTTCAATGGCGTCCTGTAAATTTTTACTGGCTATGTATAACAATGTATCATCAGCAAAGAGTTTAATTGCACAATGCTTTAACACTTTGATAATATCATTCATGTATATAATGAACAATAGTGGACCTAATACAGAACCCTGCGGAACGCCTTTATTAGTGTGATGTGGTCAGATGTTATGGAGATGTCAAGTAATATATCAAAACCCCCATCGAGAGTCCCAGTCCTACTTGTTATGCTTATGCGGGCTCCCACACTCAGTGAACGTGTGTGGCGGCAATACAATAGTGAGAGTGAAACGGCTATCGTCTGAGCACTGAACAATTTTAACATAACATTAGTTCATACATTCAAACATACGACCATGTACAACGTACATGGCCTTAACTTAAACCAATTCTATCCGGACACTAGCTCTGTCAATGAGGAAAAATAAACATAAGCGGAACGGCTAAAATAATTATAGATTAGTCGAAACAATTAACGGTCCCAAAAAAAAAAAATGGATTTTATGTACCGAAGTGTGGGGTGACATTTTAATCAGGGGGCGACATTTAGTATGTATTAATAACAATATTAGGAAAAAAACTAATACAACCCTTTAATAAGATTAAGGCCTTGGTACTATTACTAAAGATATTTTCACTTTATTTCTTATTATAATGACATGGTCTGGTTATTGCTAATTATTATGACATTGTTTTGTTATTGCTAATTATTAACTTTGTATGAGAACCCTCTATATTTCATTAGTCAGAAGTCAATTGGAGTATAATTCACCTATTTGGTCCCCTTTATATAAAGTTCACTCCAATAATATAGAAAGAGTTCGGCACAAATTTCTTACGTACGTAAATTCTAAGCTCAGAATTCCTATTGATTACATTAACTATGTCATTTTGATGAATCAATTGCATCTAATAACAACTCACTGACTAATAGGATGCGTGATCTGGGCAACAAGTATGGGGGTGCTATTGATTTATTCATTGACTACATTTATAGAATTAAGCATAATCTATACCAACAACTTTGTCGAATCCTACAAATTAGAGTAGCGTTGATAAATTAGTTTTAATGATTTGTCTTATACGTAATGTTGTTGTAATTACTTTTTTACTTCATGTTACTCTTACGTTTTATTAATATCGCTTCATATTCAGATTTTTTATTTTTATTTAGCTTTCTTTTTTTAATTATTTCTTAATATTTTCTCATTATCCTTGTAAATCACAATTTTACAACTGTGTATTTTGTACCTACTTTACAATGTATTACATATATTTACTGTCAGTATTTCCTGTGTAATACAGATATTCTCCTATGTACACTGCATCATGTATCATTTTTATGTAAAAGCCTAAATAAATAAATAATTATTATGACATTTTTATGTTATTGATAATTTGAAAAGTGTGCATTAAGCATTGATATTTCAGGGTTCGAGGAAATAAAATTAACATAGGATCATTAATGTATTTATATAACTCAGTGCAAAGGATTTATATTTAAATCTTCGTGGGATAATTACGTCAGAATTTACCAACTCAAGAATACTTTCAATAAACTACATGTTAATTAGGTAAATATTCAATAATAAACAATGAAACAATGGCACAATACAAAGCAATATACACAAAATTCGATTAATCTTGTCCGAATTTCAAAGGAAACAATAAATAAGCTTGCTGAAAAAATACGGACAATACCGGATAAAGTAATATGAAGCAACGACTTTATATTATTGTTATTCCAATTAGATTATACAATTCTTCCTCGCCGTTGTGTAAATTACTAAAACAATCGCCCATTAAAACAATCCAACATATTATTCAGCAAAAAATCATCGAAATTAATACGATAGTAAATTACTGCTTTATGTTGCGTAGCGGATTTGAGAGTGGGACGCCCAAAGACTAAATAAAAAAAACAACGATTATTCTAAATATACACAAATATTCACGGTTTTCGTAGAAAAATCAGATTTAGCAATGTTTTACGTGGATTTTTTTTCTCATTATTATAAAATAAATATTCGAAAAGTGTTTATCCATTTTTTTCAAGGCTCCTGTCATTACTGTAATTTTTTGCTGTTCTGTTTTTTCCGTATAAGGGCGCTCGAATCCCAACTGCTCCCAACCGTCTGGAGCCAGTGAAACTATGTATATATTGTGGTACATTGTGATGCTGAATGTATTCGGGAGGGGAAGTACATCTGGAAGAGATAGGTGGGGAAGTACCTGGCTATTCAGAACTGATCACCAAACACGGCTAAATTTTTATTTTTCAAACAATTTTTCAGTTATGAATGGTGGTCTGTAAGCATTTATTCAATATTCCATGTGGTATATTCCACTCTGAAAGATACTTTCAGTATCGTTACGCGAAAAACTTTTCTCATTATTATAAAATCATCTATCTACGTTCGAAGATACTGTTATACTGTAATTTTTTTTTACTTTTTTTACTTTTCTGTTTGTTGCATATAAGGGCGCCGGCAGACGAGACACTTTTAGTAGCGAAGATAGTTGCATTGCAACAGTTACGGGGATAAAAACCCATTACGGTATATATTCGTAGATAGAGGTGTTTTTAATTGGAAAACTTCTTAGTTGCGGCTCTGCGGCTGAACGATTATATCTAAAGTCTTCGGAGACTGTTCCGAATTCAAATATAACACATACTACTATAATTCTTTCAAGCTGGAGTACGCCAGTACTGTCTGGATACCTTATAAATATGATTGAACAAATTAAAAAAAAATTCCTAAGGTATGTTCACATGCGATCATACGGAATATATCCGAAATTCATGCATCACGTGGAACTGCTAAAGGAGACAAATTACCAAAGCCTGGAGACTAGGCGTAATGCCGGACTCGTGGTATTTGAATTAAAGTTACTAAAAAACCTTATCGATTGCCCATATCTCCTGTCATGCTGTGGATTATTCGTTCCTGATAAATACTGTCGAAATCGTAGCCACGACCTATTCTGTATACCGCAGGGTCGGACAGATGTCATTGCCCGACATAGCATGACAAGAGGTATGACCTTACTAAATGCCCTACCAGCGGATATAGATGTGTTTAATATCACTATACCATGTTTTAAAAAATATATGTACATGTATTGTTAGTTTTAATAAAATTGTACCATAATTGGACTTACCTGTCTGTCGTACAATAATAAAAAATAAAAAAAAGTACTTACTGCCCATTCAAAAGGTAATATATACTTATTACTAATATAATCATTGTTCATTTTACAAATCTTCTTTCAATTCTCCAATAAATACTTCGCTTTCTCTCTCGTGTGCGCACTCAATTTTAAGACGGCGACTGTGACGAAATAGTTGCCGTAAGTAAATTCTCTCGTCTACGGGCGGCCTAAATCTCTACAACGTGGATTATTCCTTAATTATAGTATATCTCTCTCAATTATAACGTCCAATTACTGATTTTCACCAAAGGTATGTATATATTCAATTATTAAATTAGATTTTTTTTTGCTTTTATTCTTACTTAGTGATTCATGATATCAGCCACAAAGCCCATTTCGGCAGCCTGGTCCTAGTATTTCTGTCAACGACCTAAAGTGCGTACCTATGATGAATAAGAGAAAGTCTATTCGCTTAAAGTGTTGATACATTTTGCTTCGTGGTCGAAGGTCAATGGTGCTATATCTTTTTGTTCAAAAGATATAGCACCATTGCATCAAATTGGAGAAGGGGTACAAAAATCATTATTTTTATTGATTATTGCGACAGCATAAGAAAAAGCATTTAGTGACATCAAATAAAAGAGACGCTATTCTACATCACGTTCGAACTATAAAAGTTCTTACCGCCACTTATATTGCAACTTACACCTCGAAATATGAAATATTTAACTTTTTACCACACCTTAGTACTTAAAACCAATAAAAATAAGTATAAACCTGAGAAGTAATGCTTGCTCTTTTTTCAGAAACCACACCAAGTGACAGTAAGTTTTATTGATACATTATTAACGAATGATTTGCAAAGATTAAACGCATTTTTTGTTATTACTCGCTCCAATACTCAAAATTTCAGACATGCAAATTGGATCAATTTTAAGAAAGCTTAAATTACAATTGAATTCATTGGGTATTTGTTTTAGCTCAAAGAAACCACCAGGGGATCAAGCATAGTGATAACCACCAATTTCACGGTCGCGCTGTTGATAGCTAGACCGCTATTGATAACGCAATAAATCATAAATCGACATACGCTTGCAACACTAGTGGTATTATCTATGAAATGACATATTGTATGAACGAATGTATGAAACGTCAAACGTCATTCAGTTATTATTTTTTTAATGATAAACTAATGTTTATAAAGCAAGGTTTTTTTATAGAAAGCACAAAGGATAACAAATTATTATGAGCAATAATTAGTCGCTTGAAATATCCATACAAATTGAAAAACACCAACAAATGTAGATGTAATATGTCTCGACGCCATCTAGTGGGAAATTCAGCACTAACAATTTAACAAAGCCTTTCCTACAAAATAAATATGGTTGTTTACAGGCGAAAAAAATACAACATGCAGTAATTGTTGATTGAAGTACTATTACATATTGAATTATTTGGCGGGTTGGTAATAAGCACCTGACCGGACATTAGAATAAAAGAATAGAAAGCTTAAAAGATTTTGATCACGTGGTTGTCACGACTTTATTTGGCCTAAGTTAGGTACTTACCTAATACTTTATCTGCATTACTGACTGTCAATAAATAAGTTGGCAATAAAAACTGCTCCATATATTTTTAGTATCTGATATCTGACTTTTTTAGTAGCAATATGAATGACTGGTTCCTGTGGTTTTAATAGGCAAGGTTGTTTTGGTCTCGTTTATTTCAGGTTTTAATTTATGATTTCATTTTGGCGGTACAGCTTGTTCAGGTCGATTTCGTCATAACCTGATAAAAATTGTGTAATGTTCTTTGTGTTTTAAATAAAAAGGTTCTTTTATACGAAGTTAAGTTTATTAATTATTCAGTTGTTTATAAAGTACAGTGCAGTCTAGCTGCAAGGAAGGAATCTACAAGAATGCCCTTCCGCGCTCCCCGACTCCCCGCTGCCCAGCAGAGTCGGAAACGTTCGACAACCCTCGGCTATCTTCGGTTGTGCACGAACGCCTATATGATATACTACAAATTGCAAGACTTACAAAGTCAAATCTGACAACTCAACAAAGTCAGATTTGACTTTGCATAATAGAGAATAAAAATACGCAGAATTTTATAGGAAAAAACGGTGGTTAGAACATTTTAAAGCTCTGTTGTCTAAGAAAACGAACTATTTAATGATTTTATTATATTACGTAGGTACTGCGTATACGTAAAAAATACTCACTGTAACAATAAGCATGGAATCAATCAGTTTTTGTTAATGTTCTTACCGCACAAGATTGCGCACTGCTCCCTACCGTGTGGAGCTAATTGGGGTATGTTGTGAGACTAAAGGTAGTGGGGAGGGAAAGGAGATGGGACATAGGAAGGTGGAGGAGTACCTGGCTATTCAGACCTGGTCTCTAAAAACGGTTAAAGCCATTTCAAGCAATGTTTCAATTTTGAATGATAATCTTTCTTCAGGGCGATATTGAGAGTATCATCCACTCAAATAAAATTTACTTGCGCACGCTGGGATTTGAACCCGCGATCTTAGAATTGCTAGTCGAGAGCCTTACCCCCCGTCCAACTGAGACCGTCGAATGCCGGAATTACCTTCTATACTATACACCTCAAAAAAAAATTATTTTTAAATTATTAACCTAAAAACATGTTTTTATTACTTCCGTAAAAATTTACATTGAAGTATTCAAGTAAGTTTGAGTTTTTCATCTTATATCGAGTAATTTTTTTTTGGTGGCCGGATTAATCATCACATCTTTAAAAAGTTATATAAAGTCATGGAAAATGATGAAACAAAAACTTTATTAACTAGGTTAAGAAGGTTAGATTAGGTTAGGTTAGGTTAGGTTAAAAAAAAATTCATCGTTTCTAAAGACTTTATGTCACTTTGTGTGTTAAATTGTCACTATGTTGAGTTATCATGGAACCATTTTTTTTATATGAATACGTTCTTACTTACCTAAGAAGGCCCAATTAGCAACTAAAATGCCACACATGTCCCAAGTTTACCCAACGATTGCAATTCCATTACCATGGTGAAATATATTTGCTGAAATCGAATTGAATATAATTTAAATCTCTTTAATTAACGTATTCCAATGTGCCAACGACACAAACAAATGTGTACATTAAATGCACAAAGCTTACAACAGGACCGTTTATAATCTTAAGAAATTTAGATCAAAATCTGAACTGCATACTGCATTCTACCATAAATCTTTCTATTATAACCTACATATATACATATGTACATAATATGTATATTACCGTGATATCACGTATAAGTATTCAAGGAGATCTATGTGTATGTACCTACAATATGTGCACAGTGCTACTAGTTACTTTCCATTATTGCGACCATTGGTATAATCCAAAAAAGAGTGGCCTTAACGTAGCGATACCAAAAACATCCGCATACCAATGGTTTACAATTTACCACCTAATTAGACCTAACATACTTTATCGCGATTTTTCTTTGTATTTAAGAAATCGGTAGTTATGCAAAAAAATAAAAACGTATACATCCTTCATACACGATGTCCGGAAACTCTTAGTGTAAGCGAGAAACTGATGAATCTACATCATAAACCCAAAAAACTTTTTTTGAGCATTTCGTTTTTTTTAAGCTTTTCTATTTTTGGCAACTAAAGGTTTAATAGACTTTTGGAGACAGTTCTAAGCTTTGACGCATTTTAAAAGACATTAAAGGGGGTGACAGATTACGCCTTAAGTTCAAAGCGTTTTATATAACTCCATATTGATCGCCATACAATCCAATACAGACCTGTCATACCTAAAAAGGTGATATGATATAAGTGTGGGCGTGGCAACTATATGCGCTATGATCGGCTAGCCAGGCTATCTTTGAAAATTATGCGACCCCCTCTCCTACCTTTGTAATTACGCGGCTGTCATTTGTCAAAGTGACAGCTCCCATACAAAAATATGATATTCCGCCGCAGTTCCCCAATTGATCTGACCTCCTCCCCTGAGGAAGATTATAGCACAGTGTGTCAGCCAAACATATAATACGTATATGCCACGCCCAATATATGCGCGCATAATATAGCGTGATGTGTCTAAGGCTTAAACAGATGAAATCATAACCTTAACAGATTTTATATTTCAAATATGGATTTGAAAATTCTGAATTCAAACTCGATTTACTCGAAGGTTTTTTTGCTACCAGATCCCCTTTTAAAATTACTTTTTCCACATAGAGCTATATAATACATCAACATTGTCCCATGAATAATTAGTATTTTTTTACATTAACTCCACACAGAAGGCCCTTAGGAAAATAATTTCTTTAATAGCCTATGCCATCTTTGAGGATGCTGTGTTGAGGTTTTTTTGTGACAGGAGAAGAAGAGGTGAATCTGAGAAGGAAAAGGGTATAAGTGTGGGTAGGACTCAGTATGTAATTTATTCCTCCTATTGTGGCGCAACGCGATGGGTCGAGAGAGTCCTGCTGTTGAGGTAAAAATATCTCTTTCAACCAGTCTCTCCAAATCCGGCCCGCCACACAGTAGGTGAACAGACGCATCCACCGCCAAGAACTATACAACCCTCACCCCCATAAACCCGGGCACCCCTGCTAATTCACCAAACGTAGCGAAACGCTTGGGATGACCTATGGCAGAGATGTTGGTTATCCAAAGACTGGTTCCTGGGGCAGCGGTACCCATACCCGCCTCCCAAAATTAAAATGTTATGAAATAAATATATATTTTGATTCATGATTAACTGCTTTTTCATAGATGGCGCTAATTTAATTAATTTATAAAAAAATACACTTTTTGCAAATCTAGCTTCAAAATATCAAGATGCATTGTTTGTTTGCTCCTGTACATAATAGTTTTGTCCTCATAAAAACTAAATCTTTTGAAGAAGGCATACGAATACAATATATTGTATTAATTATTCAATTCAATTCGAAGTTTATAAATATATATATATATTTTAATTTACCCTTTATCAAATAATGCGACAAAATAAAACAATTAAATAAAAAAGTGATTTGAAGACCAAGCCAACGTTTTCTGGAACTGTAAAAATTCTTGAAGTAAAAGCTTTTATTTAAACGTTTGATTGAAACTTTTGATTTGTGAGATCATTTTTAATATAATGATTATAATCATATTGAATGTGGTTCAATCTCAGTATTTATCAAGTCTGAATCTAGTTTATTAGGAATGCGAAACGAAAGTATGATTAGTTCCCGTGTTGTTAATTTCTGTAATTATAAAAATTATTTTACTTGTGTTAATCACATAATATCCACGTATGTTGAGTAACTTTGTGATTATTTGAAAAATGTTTATGTTGCCCCATCTACCGTCGATGTAATACTCGTACATAGCCACGTTAAAATTATACCAGCAATTATTAATTTTTAAAGATACACTAATGTTTGTTATTTTATTTTTGTTATTATTATTTTCTTATTGTTATTATTACTAAAAATTATTATTATTATATACTTATTAATATCTACTTATCATTATTATTATGTAATTATTACTATCTACTTAATTCTCGTATTATTATTTACTTTAATTATTATCTAGCTAATTTATTTACTTACTTACTTACTTAATTTTTATTGTATTATTATTAATATTATTTACTTACCTATCGGTTATTATTTACCTATTTTTATTTAGTTATTTTATTTTTTCTTATAATTTATTATTCATACTATATATACTATACTTTTGTCAATTTATCATCAACATTATACATACCTACATAATGTTTATCATTGTACCATGTTATTACAAAAATGTTGTCATAATGTACCTGCTGACAAACTACATAAGTAGTTTAGCAGGTTTAAATGTTAATAAATAAATAAAAAAATAAAAAATCCATGTTGTAATTGTTAGTATGCTTACCCTATGCTTGTGTCTGTTAAGCCAGCACAGGTACCTTGTACTCTAGTTAACAGAAGCATATTATTGTTGCCAACTTACTTACCAATGCTTCTTTTGTTGACATTTTTGTTTTTATTTTTCGTACATTTGTTACTAAAATTTTGTTTATTTTTGTCTACCGGTCTCGAAACGACCGTGTCATAAACTTTTCTTTTTTGGGTTTAAATTTAATATTATTATTATATTAAGTTTACATATATCTATTTTTTTTAAATAATATAATTGTAAAGCTGCACATCTTGATTCAGGAATGCCCTAGTGAGATGTGGAGAGTATGTTTTTTATCTTAAAAACTTATTTTTTGAATAAATAAATATTACAGACTTAATTACAGAATTATTTCTTATAATAATTTATTATCCTTTGTGCTATGCATAAAAACCTTGTCTTATAAACATTAGTATATCTTTAAAAAACAATTATATTTGACAAGTCAAAATATTTCACCAACAAATGTAGATATAATATATCTCGACGCCATCTAGTGGGAAATTTAGCACTAACAAAGCCTTTCCTACTAAATAAAGTTGATTGTTTACAGGCGAAAAAAATATGATAAGCAGTAATTGTTGATTGAAGTAATAGTACATTTAGAATTATTTGGCGGGTTGGAAATAAGCCGACGTGGCTCAGTGGTCCAGACCGTCTGACCGGACATCAGAAGGCGCGGGTTCAATCCCCGTCGGCGGCATTTATTTTTACTCGGGAGATATTTTGAATTTGTATCGATATTACAGACGACTAATTAATGCTTATAATAATTTATTATACCAGCAACATCTAGTCAATTACGTTCCAATGGTTTTTTAGTATCCCTTTCACTGCATACAATAATGCCAATTTAGAGCACTATTATTTTAATTCATTGAAATTATCTATTGTGGTAGCAATATCCCAAATTAACGACTTACGTATTTCACAATAAAAATTAAATTTTTGGCAATTTTTTTTTTTTTAATTTTAGATTGGCTATCGAATTAATCTTAACTAGGGCAATTATTTGATTGACTTATTTTTAAACAACCAATCATGTTACATATTTAAATAGTTAATAAAATATTGTGTTATTACGATAAGTCTGTTAGAAGTTGTTTTAATAATGGTATGTTGTAATTTTAACTCAAATGCACCCTGTGGGACAGATTAATTGATTTTTATTAAATATTGCCTAACATATTACATAATATGTAAGGTTGCCTTTGTACTATTATAATGGCCCCATTGGACTTGATTCATAAGCACGATTGTCTATCAAAAATATAATAAAAAATAATATTTTATGGGTCTTATCCTTGAATCATAATCTATATTATATTTATATTATGTTAGTTTGTTCAAAATCTCAAATCTCTCCAAATTCGTCACCTTTTTTTTTTAAATAGCGAAATCTGTTCGACAAACATGTTTTTTTTAACATCGCCATCTTTTAGATGTAAAAGCAACACGCGCAATGTTTCTCTATCTTCACGGATAGACTGAGCCACAGCAACGCTTGGCGGGATACAGCAAGTACCCAGTAAATTTGATTGAACGGTTTCTATTTACATAACTTAACAATCGTTTTTTTTTTAAATATGTGTACCCGGAAACAGAAACCTGTTACTGTTCGAGTAACTGCTATTATATATCGTTACATCAGTTGGACAGGGTACTTTCTTTATCTAACCTTATTCTGAGAAATGTCTTGTCAAAGTTTGGAAAGATTATTTCTAATAATCTATTAACCTACTTCTGATTTTGAGGTTAAGCCTTGTTTAAAATATTTTATCCAACTTAAGTTAAGTGACGAACTACACTGCGCCTTTCAGATAAAAACAAAATGGCAATTTCAAAATGTTCAAAGTGATGTTACAACCTTTTAAAATAAATTCAAACCTTAAAAACTTGATGTTAGAACTTCGTAATACAAGTATCTATGTTTTTTTTTCTGGTTGATACTTTTAGTGTGCTTGAAATGGCTTCCGTCATGTTTGGTGAACAGATCTGACTAGCCAAGTACTTCGCAACCTTCCCCTATCCCATCTTATTCCCCTATCCACTGCATTCAGCCTCACAACTATCGTATGTTACACAAAATGACTGGCTTATAACGAACAGAGTTGAACTAATGAAACTCTCAAAGTTATCAAAAAAGAAATCGTAAATCGTTATCGATTCCCCTTTACGGGTTGCGTATGAACGTACCTAACCTATAAATTATCCGACTTTTGATTATTATCAAATCTTCATAAAACCAGGTCTATTTCAAAACACTTATATAAAATGTATAAATTAATTAATCTATGTCTTTCCACTTTGAATACGTACAAGCGGAAATAGTCAGTAAACCTTATTTTATCACCGATCAGTTTTTCTTCAATTTTTTCACCTGTCTGGTCAATAGAGCTTACTGAAGGTGGAGTAGTTAACACTGGAATACTTCACGGTCCATTATTTACGCTTTGAGAAGTATTGTAATCTCCTCAAATTTCTCTTTTATCTGTGGATGTTGTTAATTCTACACTCGTATCTTACGAGTATCAAAAACAAACATCGACTCCACAAGGCAATAAAGCTAAATAAGTACTGTGAACAGTGTAATTCAAAAAAGTTCGTTTCTATTTATCTCTTTTTTTTTATTTAGCTCTAAATTTTATCATTTTATATCTTTTCTAAAAGCATCATATAAAACCATCGACCTAAAAAAGCCCTGGACGGAGCTGTACGAAAACAATTTGAAGCCACATGGTGAAGGGGAAGATGTTTGAAAAATGCCAAAACAAACTTACCAACCAACCAAAAATTTTTAATGACATATCCTTTTCCTTGTCTCATCAAATACCACAAAAAACATAAGCCGTTATAACTGCATTTTTAACGCAAAATAAACTAATAATAATTCATTGTGCACCCCTTTGAATATAAATCAGTTCATAATTTAGTCATTCGAGATGGCTGCCAGGCAATTTCCTTTCACCCTAGATTTGGCTTCAATGTCATTCATAAAAAATCGCACTAATACTCAGTCCTAGGCTTTTTAGGTCCATGTGTAAAACGTACGTAAGATGGTCAGGAATCATCTCCACTCCTGCTGGTCTCCTGTTGTTTCCTTCTGGTTCCTTTTGCCTAAGGGTATTGGCTTCCTCTCCATTATTTATCCCCTTGAATGATCCAGACTTCCAATACTCCTACGATTTGCAGGTTAATTAATTTGTTTTATTTAATATAAATTTTACAAATTACAATTTATTTGTACTGTCCAGACTACCGTTCGTACTAGTCTCATGCCCGTAACATGGTAGTCGTACGCGGGTCGCATTATAATGTAATAACTAGAATAATAATACTGTATAGAAACAAACAAAAAATATTTATATTTAAACAAATAACATCTATTTAAAAATGATTGTTTCTTTGTTTGAATAGACTTACACCTATTAGACCGATTTCACTGATAATTTCAAGGTTTGTTCTCAGTCAGGGGTGTTTAGAGAAAGGTTTAAATGTTATAAAAAGTCGGGGACGCCCGAGGAATACATTGCACGAACAAGTGAAACAAAAACTTATAAAAATCAAACTTTTCAATTCTTTAGAATTATATTATTTCCACCTTAAAAATACATCCAGTTTTCAGGTAGAATTAACAACATCAAAACATTAATCCAAACCATTCTCAACCCCGAGCAACGCCGGGTATACGACGTAACGAAATATGTGATATATCTTCTGTGAATCTCTTCCATTCTTGCTTAATTTTCTGGCATTAAAATCGTAACTGACCGCTCTTCCAACACTTCATGAATCTCGGGAGAAAAAGTTTTGAATAACAACGTTATTATTTAAAAATTAATAAAATACTTCGTTTTAACCACTTTTATTGTTTATTACCAACATGTTTCATGAGCAACGCTCACTTCTTCAGGGTTTTTAATAAAACTAATTATAAATAATAGACATAACAATGGTGTCAATAGATAAATAATAGAAATAGACAATGGTGTCATTAAAAAATAATAGAAAAAAACAATGAAAATGTCATTGTCTATTATTTATCTATTGACACCATTGTTATGTCTATTATTTATAATTAGTTTTATTAAAAACCCTGAAGAAGTGAGCGTTGCTCATGAAACATGTTGGTAATAAACAATAAAAGTGGTTAAAACGAAGTGTTTTATTAATTTTTAATTAAAATGGTGCCACAAAATAAGTTTGCTGAGTTAGAAGAAACGTTATTATTATTTAAAGCGATTACTAGGAAATTGTTTGATAGAGAGCAGAAAATCTAATAATCTGTTCTGAAAAAGATCGGGAAAATTCAGCGGGTTCTTAAATAAGTTATATTTTAATATTTGCAGTCTGATGACATTCTCTCCGTAAAAGGGATAATTAAATTACTATTAACACAAACAGCGATTTAAAAAAAGTAATATGTTCCCTTTTTTAATGTAAATGCATACTATTACGTAAATGCAACTTTAATACACCGGGGTATTCATTACATGTAGTTTTCTATTCCAAATCCGATTAAGTATAAATAAATATGTCCGTGGATTAAGACACTGAAATGGCGTTATTTCGTTATACACCTTATTAAAATTGCGAACGAGTGCAAAAACATATAATATTTTAAGCAACATAATTTCCAGGAACACGTTAACACATTTCGAATGATAACTGCAATTATCTGTAATAACTTTGTTTATAATAATTTGTACAGTGTGAGAAGTGTAATATATGTAATTGCATTAAATTTACTGAATAATTCACCGAGTGACAATATTGCTCCAATAATTGCTTACCCTCAAAACATATATAGGTGGGAACTACTAACACAAAAAGAAAAACAAAAAATGTTTTCATCTTTATATAATTTCAATCGTTCTTCCGTGTTTAGAACTCAAAATTATTGTTGTGCCTTTTATTAGTAAACACTACCTACATCGATAGCAGTGAAGTATTTTTCTGCCCTTTACAGTACAAACTCATGATTTATCATTTAATCACTCATATTATTTTTTAAAGATAAACTAATATTTATAAGACAAGGTTTTATTCATAGCACAAAAGATAACAAATAATTATAAGCAATAATTATTTGTTATCCTTTATGCTATGCATAAAACCTTGTCTTATAAGCATTAGTTTATCATTAAAAAATAATAATATTTGACAAGTCAAAAATATTTCACCAATAAATGAAGATATTATATGTCTCGACGCCATCTAGTGAGAAATTAAGCACTAACAAAGCCTTTCCTACAAAATTAAAGTTGGTTGTTTACAGGTGGAAAAAATATAATAAGCATTAATTGTTGATTGAGGTACTAGAACATATTGAATCATTTGTCGGGTTGGAAAAAAGCCGACATATCTCAGTGGTTTCAGAGCACCTGACCAGACATCAGAAGGCACGGATTCAATTCCCGTTTACTCGAGAGATATTTTCAATTTGTATTGATATTTCAGGCGACTAATTATTGCTTATAATTATTTGACTTCCAAATACTTCTAATATATTTCAAAGAGTCATCGACAGCCTTGTTTGCATGCTTTGCAAGATTTGTCAAAATTTATCGAATTTTTCACCACACAAACTTTGTAAGGCTGCGTTAACTTCTTAAACCCGGCTGCGCCAGTTTGTTGTGTCTCCGGGTTTTTTCACAAACTCTCTTATGACGAGACAATAAGCCATGTACAAAAACATGAGACGTGCGGTCCTAGTGTATTGGACAGATCTGCGGTTGAATTTTCCCTATGGAATGTCTAAAATTAATTGGGAAACCTAACGACATAAGTGACGAAGTCGTGTAAAAACAATATTCGTCGCGCGGCCCTGCGCAGTGGACGGAGATACGGTCTACTTTATCATAGCAGGCCTAGAAAATCGATATTTCCGTGGGGTATATTTTTATTATTTTTAATGAACGTATTACTAAAATATTATGTATTTCTAGAGGGATCTTTCGTGAAGTTTTACCTATAATTTTATAGTTGAACAACGTTTTATAAAATTTTAAAACCGTTTTACATAAAATATTTTAATTCTAAGGTCCTGTTTTTATTAATCTTAAATATAAATAAAGTACATCCGTAGGAATCCCTCTAGAAACATTTGAGATTTTAGTAATACGTTCATCAGAAATAATTAAAATGTGAGCGTCTAGCAAAGCCCTGTTGTTTGAGTCCTATGTCACCTTAAGTAAAACTCCAGCTTCAACAAATGTTTTAATGTGATAGATTGACAATGATCTATGAGATCTTAAATAGCAGGCTTTTGGAATAATATGGACCCCAATCTGGAGGTTCCCACTTTAAATATCTCTAGAGCTAAACGCCAGATATGGCTTACCTACAATTTTGCTCCATCGCCATCTATGGACGAGCTCTTACACGAATGTCCATTTGTAATATAAAAATCTGCTTACAAAAACAGTATTTCATATTAAGATTCGTTAAAAAAGAGGTAATATTTTGAATATTAACTGGAAATATGCCCAAATAAATGATGAAGCTGACAGGTTATTTAGAGACTAGATGACAAAATCTCGAAACACCAAAAAGCTTTAAATAAAAGCCTTGCTTTTACAATGGTTTTAAAATAATCAAAAGTGAAAGGTAACATTTGGTTAAAAGTTTAAAAAAGTGACCGTGACCAAAATAATAATAATTTTGGTCATTGACGTTTCCTATTATTTATTTTCTTGTCTAAGCTTTTAATCGATTATATCTTTAAGTTGTGATTTATTAATTTATTGCGTACTGTTTAAAACCTGTATTTTTTTACATATCCACCATTTCTGATGTAATTAAACAATTGCGTTGCAATATCAATTAGTTATCCTGTCAATCAATCAACAAAACCATTTTTAAAAATAACTTGTTATCCTCTGCAAGGGAAACAATCATTAATCTATTTTTCGATTCACAAACCAAGATTTACATAACATAAGATTTATTTGATTGGCATTTAGAACATTTTACTTATATTTATTAATATTTTCCTAAAACTATTTGACTACGAAAGGTTAATAAAAGTTGCTGTGAAATCAAAACCAAACAATCAGGTGCCAAACAGTCGATCTGTTTGGGACTGAAATGAACTGTACGTAAAAGAAAAGAAAATATCGAACGATTTTGTTATTATCACAAAGAATACAAGAATAGAGTGAAGAAAGCCTTTACCCGGTTCAGATGTTGGTTTCTTTTCGGAGTCCTGCTGCTTCCTTGAAGGTTCCGTGGGTCACTTAGAGTTTAAAGGTGTACACCTTAAACAATCATCATTAATGTTAGATTTTCACAACACGAACTCTGTTTACATTCACCACATGATAACTTTTAACTTGGGGATGAGATTTACTGAACTTTTAACGAGATGATTGATACGAGCAGCGAAACTTGCTCATAAAAATCCTAACATTTTGGCATTTCTTCGTTATATATCATCAAGGCAAATTAGGTGCATGAACACGTGTTCCGGTATATTAGGAATTCACTAAAAGTACATCGGAAAACGGCCTGCAATCATGTTTTTAACTGAATCTTAATAAATTATCAAAGTTTATTTTTGTACCAACAATATAACGCGTATTGTCTGCTATTTACAATTTTAGATTTTACTCAATAAGTTATTTCAAAAATAGAAATAAAAGGTATAATAATTATTGCGAAAGCTCTAATAATATCTTGAAGATACATCTTTTTACTACCTTTTCAAAAAAATGGTCTCAAAGGAATGCACTTTTAACCAAAGTTCTTTGTGTTGTGTGATTAATTATTAAAATGATTAATTCTAACTAATCAATAATAATCCATTTTTTACGTTCTTCTTTTCCAGTGAACGGTGCTTAAAGTGAAATGTTTTTAGTGTACAAAAAGTGAACTAAACAACAAAGAAATATCAAAAAGTGACAAGTTAAAAATGGCTACTGCTTCGTGGTTCAATTGGGCTCCTACAGGACTATATAATAGTCCATTCTTTCCTCCATCGGTACAGCAGAGTCCTGTTTTACCACAGAATCAGGAATTCTTCCAGGATTATAGAGTGAAGCATCCCCGTGCCGATCCTTTTAGAGGTTATACGGATGAAGGGATTAATTCAAAGTTTTCGCGATATTCTGACATCACGCCCGGAAGGTTCTTGCATGAAGAGCCTATTAATGACTTTGGACAGTCTTCCGTGTTGCCAGGATCTCAAAGTGTTGTAGGGGAGAAGGATGAGCTGAGATATGTTGGGAAAAGTAAACCCTTTCCAGGGTCCACTAGGAGTTACTTTCCCCCGAATTACAGCCAGAAAGAGAGGTTCACGGCGTGGCTACCGTCTAACCAGGGACCTAAGAAGAACACAAATAGCAACGGTATGTACATTTTCACGTTTATTTTTCTTAACCTCTGAATAATTGTTTTAATACACGGAGAATACCGATACAAAATATATCAAATTTATTAAAAATGTGGTAAAATTATTCGTATTCCTGTTAAAAACGTGCCTTTAAAGAATTAATTGACATATTTCCTAACAAACACGTGTAAAAATTCTAATCTGTTCGATTTTTTTCATTATATTATTATTTATTTATTTATTCATTTTCGGCATTCGACAGTTAACATTTAATCAGTTTGTACATAAGTTATATATAATTAAAATATAAATTATATATATATAATTTATACAAAGCAAAAGATTATATTAAATGAAAAATTTACAAAGCAGTACATTTATAGCCATGGAGAGAGGTTATAGATATAAATCAAATCATATTAGAGATATAAAAAATCGAGACATAATCATTTTCACAAACCATCAGAGAAATATTATTTTATGGACCTCTTGCATTTGGTAAGTTCGCAACTGAAAATATCAACCTTGGATAATACGCTATTGTAATTATTGCATAGTTGGTTCAGGCAAGAATTCTGCTTTTTTTAATGTGTTTATTCAGTTTTTTTTTATTTGTACAATATTTTCTCATACTTAAATCCTACAAAACTGATCAATCAGTTTAATTGTAAGAAATCTCTCACTTTTCCTATTTATTAGCTTATAATTATATATTTAATCTCAATTTGATATCTTGATCCTCAATATTATTTGTTTTTATGTTTCACGGAGATAGAACGATCTAATTTTCTCATTTTTAATGTCTTCAGGTAGAAAAGTAACTTAGAGTTCGTTTTGCTTTGATCAACCCTGAACAGGACACAAGAGCGTGTTGAACGCGCAGGTACATTGAATGGAATCTTGTTTAGCAACTGCATGTACTAATATTTAATTAGGGAACGGTGTGCGATCACGTTTTAACAGGATTTTAATAAATTAGCAATACTCATATTTCTTGATGCAGAACTTCTCCGTTTCCTCAAAAATACCCTACACTCAGCATCCACAAAGATCACAAAGGCGTTTAAGAAATTTATTTTTTTCGAACTATTTTTGTAGTTTAAAAAAAAAGACCTTTGTTTCAATAACTTCAGGTTTCTTTTTTTTAATTTTTCGAAATATTTTCCTAACAATAAATGACGATTTCACACAACATCATAATAATATGTAGTCGATTATTAAATTATACGAATGAAATCGGCTGATTTCGTGAGACTAGATCTGAAATGAAAAGAAAGCATTGAGAAAATTCCGAAATACTTTTCATATCTTTGACTTCCAATGAAAGGTCACGACCTATCTTTTTTGGATTGAATTTTATTCAATCGAAGTTAATTATCTTAGTGCGTGAATTCTACAATTAATTTAGCACAATTAGCGCCTATTCATTGGCAATATGTAAAGCAAAAAAAAAAATTGTTAAAATGAAGGAAAAAATTTTTTTTTAAATGAAGCAAATTTTTTAACACCAAAAATCATTCGAAATATTCTTCCATTTTACTTCATTTCCATTATCATACTTCGGTTGTAACTCCGTCTGTCTGTAACTCCGGTTCAATGAACTCTTCAATTTGCTTTGAAATTTAGTATGAATGTTGAAGGTGTCTTAAAAGGAAATACTTTTTTAGAAACTAGATAAAATTATCTTTGAGATGCTTTTATTTTGATAAAAAACATCGATATTTCTAAAGAATAAAATTTTTATATGAAACACTCAAAATTTCAAAAAACTAGTTTGCTGTTAGTTCTGGTCATACACTTTGAAATTTTTTACGAATTCATACAAAGAATTAAGCATTAATATTTGAAAGAAATTGAGAAAAAAATCTCTTTCCAACAACGCACAAACCAAAAAATACAAAAAAAATACTTTTATAATGTATAGACGTTCCGGTCAGATCTGTCTTTCAGAGGCTCTTTGAAAGTTATGATGTTTGCGACTAGTGACATCATTCCGAGGCTTGAGGGTTTGAAAAACAGGAATAGCTCATTAAGATTTCGCCTTCTTTCATGAGAAAGGTATTGAAAAATCACGTATATATTTGTAACGCCACCTTGAACAATAAACACGCCAAATGCACTTGTTTCATTTGTTTGTTATAACAATAAAATAAATTAAATGTTTGCACTTAGTACCGTAAATACACGTGCGATAAATACTATCTATAAAAATAAACGTAAACGTGTTTCTTTCTTGTGATGAAACAACAATTGATCCAAATAAACCTGTAGTATAAATGACAGTCCTCAATGAGCACTTTTATTTGTTATCCGAAGATGGTATTTTACCTCGTCTATTATTTTATCGGAGACATTATAACTTTTTATAATATTTATAAAAACAAGTGGCTTTTTACTGTCCGAGAGTATCGTTTATTTTGTCTGTGGTCTATTCGTCTATTGCGTGTGTTTTGTCATTTGAATGTGGCATTTGTGCTTGATTTTTAAAATATCATCATATGTGTTACGTGAAGTTCTAAAATAAAAAGACAGAACTCAATGATCACAAAAGTACAGGGTAAAAGAAGTAGAGTCTTGTGTCGTCTTGTTATTAATTCATTTAGATACTCCATCTTAAAATAATTATACTATGTGTGTTAGTACATGAGTTATTTTATTAAAATTATCGTTTAGTTCGAATTGATTAGAATTCAAATTCAGTTTAGTCTAAAACGTCCCCTATTATTTTATCATTAAACTCACTCATTTAAATTATTACAGTTGGCTCAAACTATCTCTTTCGTGATTCGATATAAACATCACGTCGTGGTCCGCAAAAAGAAGTATTATTTTTAATCAATGAATATTTGTATGAATGGAATGCTGAATTATTCACAATTTTTCTTCTGCCTATTTCGCAATAATACGGCCGAAATAATGCAGCAAAATTTAATTGAAGACTTTTTTACTTTCCTTTGTCAACTTGCTACCAGGCTTACGAGATTTATTTTATATTTGTTTTTTGTAATGTTTTTATTCAATTGTAATGAATAACTAGAAGTTGCATTCTTCAGAGTCGTTCTGAAGAATGCAACTAGCGACGAAAATAATTTATAAAACGGTGCATTGTGTCCATTGAATTTGTGATCTAGGGAATAAAACTGCACATTGTGTCCGTCGCATTCATGAAATAGGAATAAAATTGTACATTGTGTCTATCGCATTCGTAATCTAGGAATAAAACTGTACATTATGTCCATCGGATTCCTGATCTTAGAATAAAACTGTACATTATGTCCATCGCATTCCTGATCTGGGAATAAAACCGTGCATTATTTCCATCGCATTCATGATATAGAAATAAAACTGTACATTATGTCCATCGCATTCCTGATTTAGGAATAAAACCGTGCATTATTTCCATCGCATTCATGATATAGAAATAAAACTGTACATTATGTCCATCGGATTCCTGATCTTGTAATCAAACTGTACATTACCTATGTCCATCGCATTCCTGATCTAGGAATAAAACCGTGCATTATTTCCATCGCATTCATGATATAGAAATAAAACTTTACATTATGTCCATAGCATTCCTGATCTAGGAATAAAACTGTACACTGTGTCCATCGAATTCGTGATCTTGGAATAAAACTGTACATTGTTTCTATCACATTCATGATCTAGGAATAAAATTGTACATTGTTTCTATCGCATTCGTGATATAGGAATAAAATTGTACATTGTTTCTATCGCATTCGTGATATAGGAATAAAACAAAAAATATGTAACGCAAAAAAATGGGCTTATATATCTGAATTATGACCTAGGATTTAGGTCCTTTTTTTCCTCTTATTGCATTGAGAAACGTATATTATCTAGTTATATAAATCGTGTGTTCGGAAATAATTGTTAAAGCATTCATCATAAATAAGCTCACGGATTAATAAAAGATATATGTACACCTAAGAGTATAGCTCCATGATCTACACCGTGTACGCTTGACTACAAGAACACGAAGTGTAATCCGCAGGCTTCATATATGTTGCTTTTTCTATGATAGAGAATGGACACGTCGTGGGAGAGTAGCCGTCTATAACTCTATGGGTCTTGAATAGAATATTGTTATAGATACGTTTGAATGTTTGTACCATCAAACAAGTGAGTGCTTTCCAAACATGTTTCCACTCACATTGTTTCGTTAAACGAACTCATGTCTAGTGCACTTCTCCTGGTTACATACCTACACAAACATAATATTATATCTATTTACAGGGTGATAAGCGACGTACGACGTAATTTTAAATGTTTGTCTCCGGTGACATTTTTGTTGTCGTTTTTTTAAATACAGTCGTGTAACCGCCCCACTCCACAGCCCGACACCAACTGTCCAATACCCACTGATTTCTTATATATACTTGTGAAAAAACCATTACTGAAATTAGGAGACTTGAAAGGTCGGTACCAATTACTTCAAATAATAATTGTGATAAACTACTGAAGGCAGACAGACGACGATATAATTTCTGGTTGCGGAATTAGAGAATGAACGGGAATCACGATCAAACTAATTGCGTCTAATTTCAATAAATCGGTCGAGATATACCTGTGTTATAAAATTGAGCAGATTCTGAAAAAATGGATGATATATTTATTTTATTATATTTATACCTTTAAGCTCGGTAATACGATTTATACCACGTCTTCCTGGGGCGTATTCGACAATTTCATTAATTGACGCGTCGTATACACTCTGACACGTCTGACACTTCTATCTCCGTCCATCTAGAATTCTCAAGTCATGTAAGCATCCCTTTCTTGCACCATAAATATGTTACCACCCTCTTACCGGCATGAAACCTAGTATTAATACGTCAAGATCATTAACGATTGTTTTAACCCTAAGAAACATAACCGTATACGCATCAAAGCTCAGTGTCGCACTACGCTACAATCTTAAATCAATAAGGTTCAGATCAATTGTAATATGCTCTCTATACATAGTAGGATAGATTACCAACTAACGCTAGATGAATTCTGGAATACAGAATTCAAAAAACCTGTAAACCATAACTACCCTACTAGGCATAGAGAAGCACAAATGTTTATTATTAAAATATCGCAAAATGTATACGGAGATAGAACAAAAAGACATAAAATTCCGGAATTGTTTAACTCATTACCAGAAGATATTAAAAATGAGACATGTCATTCAAAAATAAAAACAAAAATTATATCGTTCTACCTCCGTCAAACATAAAAACAATTAATATTGTGGTACCAAGATATCAAGTTGAAATTAAATATATTGTTATAAGCTAATAAATAAAAAAAGTGAGAGATTTCTTACAATTAAACTGATTGATCAGTTTTGTAAGATCTAAGTAAGAGAAAATAATGTACAAATAAAAAAAAAATGAATAAACACATATAAAAAATAATAAAAAAATTGAGGAACTGCCGCGGAATATAATTTCTTTGTATGGGATATGTTACCTTGACAGATGATAGCCGTGTGATCACGGCGCTCTTGACTTAAGAATGTCCTGGGAGCATGAGAGTATTTCTTACATGTCACATTTTGTTCTTGAGTTTGTACATTTGAGTCTACCACTTAAAACTAATATTTCAACACTTGTAAAAAAATAAATTACTTTTATGTGGATACTTAACTAAAATACCTTTGCTTTTTCCGACATTTCAATGTGAAGGTCAAATAACACCAATACAAATTATTGAATAACTCTGTCATTTCATTGGCTCTTTCAGAAGAGCTCGATTAATTTTAACATTTCGGAAGTAAAAAAGGTGGTTCCAATCAAAGACTAAATAAATTTTCCAATACGTGCCATGAAGTAAGATATTTCACAGAGCATTGAACATTGCAGTGTGTTTATCGCCCGCAGCACGCAGACATGAAGAAAGTGTCAACAATTCCTCATACTTTTTACGTATAAACTGGTACAAACTTGTACCAGTTTATACGTAAAAATGCTTACCAGATCGGCGCTCTGGGCGTTGTAAAAATGACATGAAATTATGCTACGATTCTGTGGGAATTCTAAACAGCACGCATACGGTTGTGTTGCTCAAAGGTTCTGAGAAAATCATAAGTAAAAGATCAACGTAAAGTGTTTTATTTTAGCATATCTCGCGAATTTTTAGATCGCAAAAACGTACTTGCATGCACCCAAATGTTTGATTTGTTGCCTTTCATAATTAGGCATTAATTAAAGGAAATCTTTGTTTAAAATACTAAAATTTATTTCCCGTATCGGCTGGTTTTCGAAGACCCATTCAGTTTTATAACTCTCATCAATACGGTATGGGTCTTTTATGTGAATTGTGAACTAAAAGCATTGTATTAGAGTAGGTTATTATTCTATGCTTATAATGTGTATACCTAAATCCTTTTTTTACGTATCTAAAAAATTATGTTTCTTTGTCTTTGCCCTAAATGCTCAAAAACTACTGAACCGATTTAGCTGAAATGTTCAATGTTTGTTCTTATTAGTGCCATGAGAGTTAATTAGAGTGGTTTGAATACTTTAAAAAGTCGGGGTCGTCCCGAGAAAGACTTTGCATTGTCTCTGCACGGGAATAAGGTATGAGGTCGAATTAAAGTCGATGTTATGTAATTTTTCAACAGTTACAAAGCGGATTTCACAGTACTACATGAAGTGAAGTAGGTAAAGTCAGGGACGCCCAAGGAAAGCAATAAAGGGGTACGTAATGAAAGAAGAAAGGGATAAGGTATGACGTGGAAGTGAATGGTAGAAGATGTCTGCGACACACACAATAACAAGATTTATTCCAAATCTAACAGGACGGTATTGACTGTGGAATATACAGCTATCTTTCCTCTTTTTCATTGCAAACTCCACTATATTTGTTTACCAGTACTACAACGGTAGGTAGGTACTCCGCAAATAAAAGTACGCAATTTATTTCAACGACATAGCAATACCGTAGATCCAGCTAACATGTAAAATTTGAATTAGGTTTAAAACATACGATATTGTAGCATATTGTACTCGGCAAGCTTTCGGCCCATAGATCTTCCTCAGTCGCCGGAATGGCAAAGGGGCTAGAGAAAGATCGTGTCATTGTTATATACGAATCGTTGAACTTCGCGGACAACTCTTACAATCTTTATGCTATTTTGTAGTTATTGCTGGAAAAGTTGGTTTTTCTTTTGATTGAAGATAGTGAAACATTCGCCGTTTTTCAAGAAGTGGTGATAAAAGTTGATACAACTGATTTATTAGGTTCACAACAAGTTTAGCTGGCAGCATGTTTATTGACACAGAAACTGCAATAAGTCGTTGCACAAAGTTGCATTTTAACACTTGGTTCGGGCTTGACCAAAGTGAAACTAATAATTACCGGAACTAGCAATCAATAAATGCCTCCTTATCTCCGTCATTAGTATTTGAAAAACCAATAAACTTTCAAGACAAGTCATTAATTTCTGAAGTCAAATATAAAGAAGAAAGAACCAATTAATTGACAACATCCGTGGTCCTATAGACAATCGCCTATATCTGTAAGAAGTCGTGGGTTGGAATGGCGGTATGCGCAAATATATTTTATTTAAATAATCAGTATCATTTCATATTTATAACTAACTAACCACTAAGCAGTTTCTCCCACAGGGGTAGGAAGAGCAAGCGGACTACAAAACAACTCTATCTTAGCACACACTCTTCACCTCATTCACATTCTTAAATACTCTTCTATTTTTCTGGTTCTTGACATTGCCACTGTCGTGCCATGTCTTCCTCGGGCGTCCCCGTTCTCCTTTGTCCTTGTCTACCATTCAAAAAAAATTTTTTTTTTAAGACAAACATTCCCGTGTTACGAATAACCTGACAATATTTGAAAATCTCCTACTACCACCACAGTAAGCGGAAAATGTTGCTTGTGTTGTGATGGAGGACTTAGCCAGCCGAGGAATTGAACACACTACGCCTGAATGGGACCCAAGCGCGATGTCAACTCGGCCACCGACCGGTAACATTTGCGTCATATATTCTTCTTACACTCCTTCCTTCGTTCATTCGCTCTACACATCCAAACCATCTTAGCATCCAATGGGATACTAAGAATGCAGGGCTGATGTAAGTGTGATGAATAAGATAACTAACGAGTAAGTGTGATGAATAAGATAACTAATGAGCAAGTGTGTTATCTCATTAGTTATCTTATTCATGACACTTACATCAGCCCTGCATTCTTTGCGGATCTCCACATTTCTCACACGATCATACATGGTTTTACCCCATACACGCCTAAGGGGTCTCATTTCTACAGCATTCAGTTCTTTGAACAGTGTTTGCTAACACCAACGTTCCAATCAGCGTTCCCATCTCTCGTAAATCCAAATTAACTTACTTCCATACTTCCCAAATACACAAACTCGTCAACCTGCTCCAATTATTCATCAATCAGAACTATATTGAACACTTTTACACGTACTGTCTCTCTCTCTCGTACCGTCCTCACTAGTACCGTAAAATGGGGTGACTTTGTCAATGTTCAACTTTCAAACTGAATAACTTTTTTACAAAAACATTTGGGGCGGAATATTTTTGCCGTATATTTATTGCACACGTTTAAACTATCAAAATATATGTATTTTTAATGTGCTTGTGTTTGGGGAGTCCAAAAAACATGGTGATCAAAGACACCTTTCGGGTGGAGCGATTTTGACTTCTAATTTTTTTTTTATATTATACCTTTTTTAATGAAGACTGGCATACTCTCTCGATATGAACATGAAATTCAGGTTGTAATAAGACGAAACCGCAAGAGCTTTTCTCGCTCACCCCTAATATGGCATGCTTATCTGAAAACGAAGGTCATCGTAGATCTGTTGGAGATGAATAGTTTACCAATCAGTGGCGCGCACTCCCACTACCTACCGAATGATGTTCCACGGACAGCCTAAACAAGCGAGTGCGCGGCCTTGAACCAAGCATAGATCACGTGCTGTTCTTGGGCTCAAGATCTGATACAGCTAGCGAGATGTATCGTCCCTTTCAGTAAGGTTGAAGAGTGCCTAAAAGAATTATTTATCTTTCAGATATAGTCGGCGGTTCGCGCGCAGTATCGCATGTTCCGCTAGTGTTTATATATACCTTTTTATTGTTTACTATAACTATCATACTTTTCATAAAATTAAGCCTTTCTGAAACTCACTTTATGTTTACTTTTATTGAATGTTTTACAAAGTTTCTTTCTTCAATTGCCTTATGTAATGAGTAACGTATAAAGCATTGTAGTGAATCTGCTTTCTGCAACGCAAATAAAAACTTATGCAAAATTCACTTTTACATTTATGCAATATATTACAAACAATATTGCTTAAAACAACACCAAACTTTTAGATAATATATATTAATTATCAGTTTTAATTGCATTTTTACATGCACTCTTTTTATTTCCGCTTTAGCGTGAATTGCCGCAGTTCCTGAAGCGTATTGGAGTCCATTCAAGCGATATCCCCCGACACGTTCTAGTTACCGTCGCCATTTTTTTACGTAAGTTTTTTGGCTGAGATATCTTTCTTTCAACGCGACTTCACGGCTCGATCAATTTGTTCACATATTTTGATTAATTGCTCATTTGAAGAACTATTGCACCAATCTGACAGGTAATCAAAACTTAAATAGGAAAGTCCTTGTAAATGATCACACTAACGATATTACATCTTGTTTTCTTGTTCACGGAGAAAAATGACAAGGTAACGAAAAGCCTGCAATCCTGTTTTTATCGGAATTACCAATAATTTGAATTAGAATCCCTCATATATTGGAAATAGTCATTTTTCTCATCACCCGTTTAGTTTAGTTTAGTTTTTAAACTTTAATCGTTACAGGCGCAGACCCGCGAAATACGAAGGCATCTTATGTTTCAATTTCGAAATTAAAAAGTTACTTAATATAATTTTCTGATAATTATAGGTAGGTACCTACTTTATCAAATGACAAAGTTAATTTCAAAGTAAATTTAATTTCATTGAACTAGATTTCAAGGGGACTAAACCACGTATATACAATCGAAATTAGAATGTTTGATTTGATAATAGGATTATCATACGCATTTCTGAGGTAATCGAATTCCACTTTTTTTTAGTACCGCACAAGATTCCCAACTGCGGACTATGATATTCTCAAATGAGGCAGAAAAGAGTGTAAAAGGGAAAAAGATGTGGGAAGAGGACAGTTTGGAAATAACTGACTCTTCAGATCTGGTTACCAAACACGGTTAAAGCCATATCAAACATCCTTTCGATTTTGAATGGTGAATACGCTGGAAAATGAATCCTATACCGAAATTAAATGAACCATGAATTCTAGAATCTAAAGGCGGCGATACACATTCCTGTAAAATGGAACAGTAGCTTGCATGCATGTTAATGGCATGTACAAGTTACTGGCGCAATGAGAATACACATGCAAGTTAAACTTGCATGCAAGTTGCGTCCTTGCATGCCTGTATTTGCAAGACGTATACACATGCCAGTCACTAGACAGTACGTGTCTCAAATCACTCTGAGACTGAGTAGTCTCAAGCTTTTTGGCAATGGAAAACATTCGAAGTGAATTAAATATCATCGTATTGCAATTGGCAGTACAATGTGTACTGCCAATTGTATTGTAATGTCTACTGGCATGCCCGTACCTGTCGCGACGTTCACACATGCCGGTTTCATAGCCTCCCTCGTCCCCTCCCTCAACTTGCATGCCAGTAAATCAAATGTTGTGCAATCTACTTGCAAGGCAGGTACAGGCATGCAAGTTAGCGTATACACATGATAGTAGCTGGCATGTGCAAGGAGCTTGCATGCAAGTGTGCCAGCTACAGGCATGTGTATTCCCGGCTTAACTGCGCTAATATGATATTTTCATAAGTTTCTATCCTTAGAATTGCCTGAATAATGTAAAAAGAATACAAGAAAACCATTCACCTTAAATCTTGACCAAGTGGGTGCCCCAGTGGAAGCAATCTAGAGGTAGACAAGAAAGATTTAGTTGGATTGCTTGATGCAAATTAGTTTGAGAGCATAAAACAGTTGTATTCATGTAGGAATTCCTAACAGAAAAATCTCTTCACATTTCATCAAGACGGCACTTACATTTCGATATGGTACGTATACATTTGCACGAGAACCGAGCCACGAATTACGGTAATTGCTAGTAATCGTCTAATCGAACTTTCTAGGTCGAATCGAGCCGTTTACTATAATCGCTTTTTTCGTGTACCTAATAGGCCCGCTCATCTTGAATAGACTTCCCTCAGCTCTTACTAATCTCCAGAATTTTACTGAAATTAAACGGGCTTTTTTCATAAATCTTAACTTCTTTTCCATATTTTATAATAAGCCATATTCTAAAACTTCCGGTAATTGTTTGGTTTCGGTTGTTAAATTGTTTTATTTTACCTTTTTAAAATGTCTGCTCAGAAGATTCTCATTTTTTTAACATAAACTACCTCCTGTTTTATATTATTTTTTGGTTTGAATATTCTTGTTTTGTCCTGTCCTGCTGTTATTGTTATTCTAAGTTTTGTCATCACTACTTTTGTCAAACAGTATATTTAGTGTTATAATATTACATCTGTATTGGGTAAGGCACACAGAAGGAATAATTATAAGAACATGACCACTAATACTAAATTACCGTTTTTAAGGTTGTTATAGCTAAGCGCACTCGAAGTGAAATGACACTAAACTGCGCTATATAAATGCCATGTTATAATTATTATTAAAAGAACGATGCAATTGCAAGCGGCGTTTCACGCCATTTGCGGTTGCTTCGTTCCTTTCCCATAAGTTGAAAGTTGAGGTTCAGTTCGGCAGTTCGGTCCACGTATGTATACGTAGCAATAGGCTTTGCTGCTTCAAATGAACTGATCTAATCTTTAGTTAGATGTTTGAGTTAAAGTGTATTCTTACTTTGAAGTTTTATCCAAATAATGGATTCTATAATACCACTAAATAAAGATGCCTTCCATATAAAGCTCAATGTCTATTGAATGTGGCTTAATCTCTTTTGATTCTAGCCCATTTAGCACGTGATCTGTTTGTCTTATACGTATTCAGGTTTTAGAAAAAACATAAAACTAGCTAAATGGAAAAATGCATTCTATTAACAACTACCAATTCGTCAATTATCAAAACAGATCGTAGATAATTTTTGCAAACAGCGTAAATAATGACTACATTAGAAAAGTCAAGCTTTATATTAAATCGTGCACACGTTAAATCATGAATAGAGACTTTTATTTTTTGTCCTCGAACTATATTTAAAACCGATAAATTATTAGGACAAAAAAATGCTTGCCTGCGACCTGCGACCGAGCATTGCCTTTAGTTTCCTTTTTGTCTGTGAATGCTTCTGAAATCTAGACTTTAGAAAGGATATGTTAAACCTTCTCTTGTTGGTACATAGAATCGTAGTCGTGATCGAGTTTAACACTAGAAAGACCGGGTACTGCTCCATACCTATAAAGACCACAACGGTCATTTTGACCGCTGATAACATGCGAGTTTATTATTATTGTAATTGTGTAAAATTTGGCATAATATTAAATAACTAAAACAATAATTATGTATTGAAATGATTTACTTTAATCAATTAGGTGCACATTTAGTACAAACTGTTGTTTTTTTATAATTTCCGAGGCACTTTCCGCAAACAGATTTCTTACAATTATCACATGTGTCAGATGTTTTATTTTGTTTACATTTTTTATTAATTTGGCACTGTCGTCTTTTAGAAGTTTTATTTTCCGGTTCCTTTTTCTATCAATTCTTCAGGAGCAAACACAAATGGACCAGCTCTGGTATTTGTATATGCTGACCTTAGTTCTCCAACAAGCTGTAGGTATAGTAAAATTGTGACGAGATAATAATTTTTTTGCTACCTTTTTATAAATTATCCATGCATTTATAGCGGCTAGATCAAGTATGTTGTAGAAAACGTGCACAGGCCACCTTCTACTTCCAGCTCTTACGGAATTTTTTCGATGCATTTGGTCGATTATATCGAAACCATATTTTGTAGAATTGTAAAATTCAATCGATTCGGGAATTTTCTTTGTTCCGTCGACAAATTGAACATCTGGATGTACTGTACTCAATATCATAACATTTTTCTACGGTTTTCCTTGATAAACAGTTAGTGAAGTACCATTGTTAGCTTTCAAAATAAATGATTCATAACGTGGAGTACAAATGGTTTTGCAAACTGCTGGTATTTCTCTCCTGGCCCTTTCCATCGTTCCGATAATAATTTGTTCTGCTCGTAATTTCTCTGCCAGCTTCATCGAAGTAAAAAAATTGTCAGTTGTAATGTTTCGTCCCTTTTTAAGATACGGTTGTAATAGTTTCATTATTATTACATATTCTGGTAATGAATTGAAATCTCCAAACTGAATATCTCCAATTTCCGGAAGTTCTGTTACTCTTGCAGAAAAACATCCTACAAGTTGTGTACATCTCTTCCACGGCTGCCTCTTATTCTAACCCGTCGACCACGAAGATTTGAAATCGGATTTCTAGGAAAAGATGTCGAAGTCATCTGAAGATCTTCATCTAATTCTGTAGCTTCTGATGAAGAAATATTGGGCTCCAAAACAAAAACGGTGTCATAAATTTCACTGGCACAACATTCTACATCTGACTGATCCTCTGCAATGTTTTGAAGTCTTGCTAGTTCTTCCATTATATCCGACTCGGTAAGATTTCTACGAGCTCTTATATCGATATGATATTATGTTCCAAAGTTTCAATAAAACTATAGCAAAAATAATTGGAACACAATCTACAAAAATAAAACGAAATTTTGGATGACTTGAAATACTTACGCACAGAATATGCGGTATAATACTAACAACTCGCACCCACAGTGCAGATCTAGTAAGAATGATACCGAAAGAAATAGAAAGGGAAATAAGTAGTAACATGTTTAAGTTGGAATGGGTATATTTAAACTTGGATAAAGAAGATCCTAAACAAACTCAGCTTAAAATGGCCCTAACGGTCACATTGACCGCGGCGGTCTTTGTAGGTATAAATCATTATATTACAATAAATAAATAAGGTACGTACATGATTTTTTTTCACCATGGTCGTTAAATCATAAATCATGAAAAGTAAAAAAAAATCAGATCATTACCATAAATATTAAGCAAAATATCGTCATATTACATCGAGAAACGGTCAAAATGACCGCTTCGGTCTTTCTAGTGTTAAGATTTGCCAACTTCAAGCATCGTGAAAACGTTCTATCATTTCTGACCTAATTAGTTGACATAATAAATTGTCATGTGCAGTCTTAGAACGTTTTAGTTTGACATATCAAGGGAATTTTGCATTATTAAAGTATTGCTTGTAAGGTGTACCAATACTCATAAATGATGTTTATGATGTGTAAGAAAATGCTTTGCCATACTTACTTAAATGGAACATAATATTAACACAAGAAAGTGATACAAGTTGGTTCACCAAAATATCTTTTTTCAAGATTTTTTATTTTTTTAATTGCTTCATTATTAGTATTTTTTAATATTATTTGGTTTGTTATTACCCGTGCTGATGTCCCCTTTTTACAATTTGATGTAACAGATTGTATGTAAATAAAATGGTTTGTAATGAAATTATGTTAAATTAAACGAATTTAAATGAAATTAAAATAATTAAGGTAGTTATTAAAACTAGCCGATATGTATCTAATTATTAGTTCGATTGTATGCGATACGTGTACTATGTGGGTAATTTTTTTTGTAATACATCCCTTTTTGTTCTTTTGTCCATTTCTTAATTTTGTTGGTTAAATGTTTTAGTTAGTTCGATATGTCTAAAGAAGTGATGCGTGGAACTGGCAGAGGAAGGATGAAAGTAGACAGAATGCTGTAACTACCCTGATGTATGGCAGTGATGCGTGGAACTGGCAGAGGAAGGATGAAAGTAGACAGAATGCTGTAACTACCCTGATGTATGGCAGTGATGCGTGGAACTGGCAGAGGAAGGATGAAAGTAGACTGAATGCTGTAACTACCCTGATGTATGGCAGTGATGCGTGGAACTGGCAGAGGAAGGATGAAAGTAGACAGAATGCTGTAACTACCCTGATGTATGGCAGTGATGCGTGGAACTGGCAGGGGAAGGATGAAAGTAGACAGAATGCTGTAACTACCCTGATGTATGGCAGTGATGCGTGGAACTGGCAGAGGAAGGATGAAAGTAGACAGAATGCTGTAACTACCCTGATGTATGGCAGTGATGCGTGGAACTGGCAGAGGAAGGATGAAAGTAGACAGAATGCTGTAACTACCCTGATGTATGGCAGTTCCACGCATCACTGCCATACATCAGGGTAGTTACAGCATTCAGTCTACTTTATAAATGAGAACCCTGAAGTGCATGTGCGGCAAAACCATGCATGATCCGCAAATAATGCAAGGCTGGTGTAAGCTTGATGAGTATGGTCAAAAAAAGGACGCTTAGATGGTTTGGATATGTAGAGCGGATAAACGAATAAAGGTTTGTAAGGAGAATATATGACGCAAATGTGAATGGCAGAAGAAGTCAGGGACTCCCGAGGAAGACATGGCACGATCAAGTGAACCAGGTAATTGAGTCGGGCTATATGAAGAGTTAGAATAAAGAAGAGTATTTATGATACGACGAATGTGAATGAGGCAAGAAGTGTGTGCCAAGAAGCGGTCCGTCCTTTCTGCCTACCCCTGTGGGGACGGGCCGCTATTTATTAAGTTCGATATTGTGATTGAATGACGTTAATTAAGTTCTAGAAAAGTCACGCTAGGAAAAAATATTATATTTTTTACAACCACAGATTTCTAACAATCGTTGAATGTCTGACAACAATAAAAACACATCTTGAAAATGATTGGATTTTTTAAACTTTCTTGAAATTTACGTAATTTTTTTGCAAAAATCCAATCAAAAATATCATGATTTTAAAACATATATCCGTGAATAAAAACAACGATTCTGAATCTGATCTCTTGATATATAAATAAATCAGTCTTGAAAAGTGATTATATAACCTACAAATTGAATTAGAAACGCTTCGACTCGGTCCTGACGTCATAGATAACATCCAGGACTTTATATTACGTCATCAGGAAGTCTAGCACGGACGATTGATAAAATCCTAGGTGTATTCGATACTGACTAATTCCTCATCTACGGTCAATTAGCGAAATTTGCCAGCACTGTCAACGATTGATAAGAATTGTTCCAACGGCTGATAGACTAATTTTTTCACGGCCTCCATAATATTAGATAAGCTACGTAGTAATGCAAAATCATTTGTTTCGGGTTTGATAATTTGATCACTTATAAATATTTTAGATGCTTCAATTAAATTCTGCCAGTAGAACACATCTTGGCCTTTGAAAAAAATGAACATTTTTTATCACTATTTGTGTAAGACCAGAAAAAACGAAGTATCACGTAAACAACTGCTTTTAAGCACAAAATCTTCAACTTACGAAACTATTTTCGATTGTGCTTTTATTGTATAAATTGGAAAAAATAATTATTTAGAAAATGATCATAAAACAATTAAAGATTTGTGCCAGAACTTCGTAAAATAAAATAATACACACTTTTTCGCGATGTTTTTTTATTGCATAAATCAAAACAGCGGCTACTTTGCGGGAATTTGAAGCTTATCGCCATCTGTATAAGGAGTATTATTCCTAGCACCCCGATTCCTAATGTGACACACGTTAAGACCAAGCTTAATGCTAAATCACTATTTTGATTAATCTTTACAACTAATTGGTGTACATTATGAATACCAAAAACTATGCTTTAGATAAATTACTATCGTTTCGCTTGAGTAGAATACAAATAAAATAATAAATTACTCAGTAAAAAATATAAATGTTATCTACTAAAAATATATTTTTTTAATAGAAATGTATGAACGCGTAAAGGAAACAACTTTTTGAAAATACAGTATTATAGCTAAGATTATCTGTGACAGTTTCACTTGATTAACTTTTTTGCTTTCTTATAAAATTATTTACAAAATAAATAAAAACCAGTTTTGTGCTTGAAATCAAACATTTCTAGACTCCGTTTGTCAAACGATTGTAATGCCTATTACCTACAATATAAGGTATACCAAGAATATACACATTTTTGGCTTGTAGCTTCCTCTTAAATGCGTAGTTTTATGATATAAATTTACAGTTTATTTATTAAAGTGAAATACAAATAACTTTTGCTTATATTTTGTCCTTACTATTTCAGTGGTGTTACAAATAATTATTTCTAGAATGCAACAGCTGATTGAAGTCACGATGTCAATTAGCAAGCTGCCAACATAATAATACATTTAAATATCTAATTTATAACAATGACATTTATCCGTCAAGTTGATCACACACATGTCTAACTACCAACGAGATTGCACATACGTCGGTAGATATTAAATTATTATAACACACACCTAATATTATGAGAATGTATTTTTACTTATGAAATAACAGCCTTCGAGCTGTATTGTATGACAATGGCTAATAATGTTTTGTCCTTGAATATAAAATAAATTTGCTTAAATTGAAAAGGTAATAATATATTGTTTAATACATGTATCATTATGCAATCAGAAGGAGGTCAATGTTCAATTTAAATGAAAACACAATAGCACAACTTATATTATTTAATCTTGACTGACCAACTTTTTAAATAACATAATTTATGATTAAACTGTGCTTTATTATTTTAATATGTAATGTTTCCGCCTACTCTTGGTTAGATTGTATAATTATTTTTTTGTATTTGAAACGTCAGCAGGACACAAGTATAATAAATAGGTATGGTTCCTCCAAAACTTAAATTTTGATTTGAGGCCAAAATACTCAACCAAAAAGAATTTTTTGTTGTTCTTAGTTTTTTGTTTGTTTATGTGAAGCTACACAAGAGTCCGAACTGCTCTCAACTAAGGTGTGTTGTGAGGCTGAAGGTAGTGCGGAGGGGAAGGAGATGGGGAAGAAAAATGTAAGGAAGTACCTAGCTATTCAGATGTATATATTCACAAAACTCTGCTAGAACCATTTCAAGCAATGGTGGTTTCATGAATGGTGGTCTTACATCAGGGCGATACTATCGTGCTGCAAGTATAGTATGTACTATTTTCGAAGTTATTTTTGAAATAACACAAAATAATCAAATAACATTTACTTGCGCACGCCGGGATTTTAACCCGCGACCTCCAGCTTACCCCTAGACCACGGAGTCTGTCGAAAGAATATGTTCAAAAGACATAAAACATATCTAGTGCTAATATGCTGTACTATTTTTGTTTGTATTTCAAATTATGTATTTATTTATATATTGTATTCTACGCCCGAACCGGCTTTTACAAACATTTACTATTTGCAACATTAATCAAGAAATAAACGTTTGCTATTAGTCATATAGAAATATTATTATACTAACCATAATTATTAATATTTTCAGGTGTATTATTATAGCCTTTTTTAACTATATTCCGTGCAGTTGCACACACCTACTATTTCCATGAAAGTATATTGCCAACTGTATGTAATCTAGGTGCAAGCGAGTATCTAAATGAGTCAGTCCTTATATTGTTGTTGCAATTAAAAATAACTTTTGATCGAGTAGTTCTAGTTGGTATGCTGAAGTTGATTAGGCTCAAAGAATAATAATAATAATATAATATATGAATGATAATATGGGAAATTAAAAAAATAATTTGCGCAATTTTTGGAGCAATTTGGCATTTTGTAAGTTAATTGTAATTATTTAAAAAAAAATTTTGCCCTGCCTCTGTGTTAACATAATGAAAAAAAAAACATTAAAAAAAGCCTTGTTTTGTAGAAAATTTACTTTATAAAAAAATTAGTGCTTCAAAATTAATCGGTCATTTATAATTAAAATGTATGTGGTCACATTAAAAAAAAAATTAAAAACTTTAAATTAAATGAAGAAAAATATTTTTTTCCATAATTATCATTCAGCCACAGACATTTGCAATATTTGTCTTTTAAATCACCAACATAAAAATTGAATTCCGTCATGTCATATTTTAAACACAAATAATCGGCGGAATTTTTATTGTTTATTATTTTTGTCAACATTATTTATTAAACTATTAACGAACGATTGGGTGTGATAATTTATTTCTGTATAGTTCTTACGTATGGTAGGTACCTACCCGAATGTATTTTCTAGTCGAACTAAGGATTACTCAAACTTATTATCAGTTCTCATCGTAAAACACGAATATCCGTGCATACTACATAATATCATTATTATGTATATATGATAAAAACTGAGCGTATAAAATAATAATCAATTCGATTTTTAACCGTAAGTATATCCTTTATGATAGATGCGCGATAATAATGAATGATAATACCAATGTCTTGTTTGTATATGTAGGTATTCATATTATGTAGATTACATGAATGTATAAAATTAGCTTCAATGTAGGTTAACAAGTAGCGGATTCACGCCCATATTGCACGGGTTAATTCGGATTAGTATCAAGTAGATATGAAATCATTAACCCGCTATTCACCTATTTTGTAAATTAATTTTATAAGCAAAATAAGGACATTATAATAATGAACTATCGTTCTTTTTTTAAAATGAATAATGAAGGTTATTATTCATTAAAAAAAGAATAATGACCTTCTAACTTAAATATCAGTAATGGTTAAAAAAAAATTTTTTTTTTGGGTCTCAACAAAACGCACCAAATCTGTGGTGTGCCTGTATAACGTCACCAGTCAGAAAAACCTTTTATTTCAACAGGCATTGTATTTTGTATGGCGATGTTGAGAGTCGCAATATTTTTTATTTAACCGCTTTTAGTATTGAAGAACCCTAAGTAAAATATCAGCATCTCTACACTACTTTAATTGTATTGTACCAAAGTGCAAAAATTCAACGTGACTGCACCTGAAACATAATTTATCAATATTTTTTTTACTTTTACTCTAAAATCTGCATTACTACGAAGAAAATGGTGTTACACCACCAAACTAACCACTAAGACAAATGCCCCGTTGTCAATAACTATTTTAACCAATGAGGCAAGAATTTAACATAAGGTATAAAGGTACTATTTCATTATTTAGACATTTACCCACTTCCTATAATAAACGTATTTTAAATTTTACACAACTAATAAACAATCATTCACACATTTTAGACGAACTGAGTCTATTCTACGGGTATTTTAATGGAGCCTGCTCTAAGGAGCTAGCAGCATTGAACTGGTGCACATGCGTGAAACTTGACATACACGAGCGGAATACCCGTTCACAGTAAATGTTGACTTCACTTGAATGGGCCGCTTCTTCAACTCGTTTTTTGTTTAAGACGGCTCGTATGTGGAACGAGGTACCGGCATCTGTATTTCCTCCTTCATATAATCCGGGCCTCTTAAGATCCACATTAATAAATCCCTTCCTACAGCCCCTACCTTAACCCGCCTCGCAACTCTGCACAGACAGGGGCGCTCTTGGGAGGTATCACATAAAAATAAAGATTTTATTAGAGACTACCTTGTCTTTACAAGCATTCACATATAAAAACAAAATAAATTAGAGTTAATTTATTTTCTGCGATATACATGAATACGATATGTGCAATTTACGGGCGTTAAGAGGGTCAAGTCCGTGAAGAAGCAAGGACGATCTGAGGATAGAGGGAGGGGAAGGGGATCGGGTAATCTTTATTCACTACAAATTACTCTGCCATAGCAGCAAGTGGTCAGGACCAAGATAGTTACGGCCAACCAACCAACATGCGTGAGTCAAACTTACATTTCATAATACCATCAACTATTTACCGTTCAATTTAATTCAGACAAAGTTCTCGTAATTCGCAATAAGTGTAATCGCATGTGTACCATCTCTGTTTATCGAAAAGGACTCAGTTCTACCAAAAAAATACCATAACAAATTTCATAGAAATAAGTACATACAATACAAGTATATAAATGTATAAAAATAACAAAATGTGCTCGGCGTACAAATCTTATATATATTTTTAAGTAAATTTACAACAATAATATGAATTCGCATAGTGCAGTTTTTACTTACAAAATGATAAATCTATCATCATCAAACTTAATAATTTCGGTTGTCGGTCTGTCTGTAACTGATTTTCACTCTGGTTAACGGAACTCACATTTTTTAAAAATTGAATTGTTAATTTAAAAATTGAAATGATTGTGTAAAGAATTTAGACAAGCGATAAAGTACCTACCCATAGTATTATATTTTTTTAATCAGAAAATTATTTTAATTCTATATTTGAAATGTGTATTTATTGTGATTGCTTAGGGTTAATCTTAACAAGTAAAGTCCAATCAGATGTTCTGGACCACTGAGCCACGTCGGCTTATTGCCAACCCGCCAAATAATTCAATATGTACTAGTACTTCAATCAACAATTACTGCTAATTATTTTATTTTTTTCACCTGTAAACAACCAACTTTATTTTACAACATCGGCGGCATTTATTTTTACTCGGGAGATATTTTTAATTTGTATTGATATTTCAGGCATATTATTGCTTATAATAATTTGTTATCCTTTGTCCAATCAAAGTCCAGTCTGTGTTTTTTTTCCATTTTCAAGAAAGTGTTATTTTTTAACCAACTAAATTGACTAATATAATTTATTTTATTTATTTATTTATTTATTATTATTACATTTATTACATACAAGATATACAAATATAAAAGGAAGCTTTGACTGTCCAACTAGGAAGTTTCCCGTTTTAGGACAGTCAAATTGGCAGGTTGCGTGTACATAATTCCAGGTAGGTACATGTAAAATATAAAATAAAATTAAAATATAACATATAAATGTAAGAAAGAAAAATAGAAAGAAAATATTTTTTTAGGAAAATACAATTTAGCAGTAATGAACAATAAAATCCAGATAGGTACATGTAAAATATAAAATAAAAATATAATATATCAATGTAAGAAAGAAAAATAAAAAAAATATTTTTTAGGTAATGTTACATTAGAGCTTATTAACGTAACTTATAGTTATAAGTTGTTACATTAGCATTCAAGCCAAGTAATATGCTATGGGTGAGTACACAAGCTGAGCTTGTACTCCAATCTCCAGGGTGTGGATTATATATAGTCAATTTCCCCAAATGAAACAAGTCTCTTGGTATGAGTGTTTATTTTACAGGTATTACAGGTTATCAAACAGTTCTACAAAAGGTACATAGCTGTTTAAGGCCTAACGTGATACTTAGGCAATCTATTGACTCTAAGGGCTCTGATTGGCAAAGGTATAATAATAGCTCACGTGTAGATTACGGCGGATGCGGTGAGACGGTCGGCAGGGGCCATAGGCAGGGGCCTAGGCAGGGTGCAGGACGGAAGCCGAAGGGCTGCCACCGGGGCACGCCACGCTGGACGACAAAGGGGACGCCAAGGGGGTCTTCACGACCCGGCTGTGGTGGGCAGCGGTGTCTGGGCCGTAGACTGCATGGGGCGGATCCGACGTGGACCGAGACATGATTCAGTTATACAACGTAACGGGCTGGTGGCCATCGGCAGATGGAGACAGGACACAGCTCTATAACAAGTGGGCTGTGGTTTCGGGGGTCCTTTTGAAGCTGAGAACTTGTCCTCGAGCAGCGGCCCGCGAGATGAAACAACTCCGCCGATCCATATTTACGGCGTCACTTATTTGGGCGGCAAAAGGTAACTTCAACTAACACAGCATGTGCGTACTACGCGTCTCCCAGGGAACTGAAGCGTGGGTAGCTGGCCGCGAGTACTTGACCTGTTTCGGGCGCAAGTGGGAGGGGTATTCTACGATATCCGATTGGTTGCTAGCTCGCGAGACTCGTGCCATGGAGAGACATCGCGGATGTACTTGTATGTATTGGTGTTCACCCGATTGTAGACACGCCGAGATGCGTATATATTAGTGTGTTTACACGCTCTAGGTGCATGTTTGATTTCCGGCCACGCGTGATTGACATACATAACTATACAGTAAGCTCTTGCTAGCTTTGTGCAAACATAACACTACCCTCCTTGTCGATGAAAGAAGATCCCAGGCAACGTGGCTGAAGCAGGGCAACGTCCTCTTGTTTGCCGTACGAGAGGTACAGAGCTACCTCATTTCACAAAGATTTAAACACTCCCTAACGAGCCAAAACAAAAATTTAACTACCTGAGAGCCAAGTTGAACAATCCCTAACAAATACACTGAACAAGGGTTGCCAAACCTCTTTCAAAAATAATTGCAGAAATGATCTCCAAGGCGCGATACAAAACACGCTATGATTTACATACACAACTTTTTTCCAAACAAAAGAATACACATGGCCTTCTTCCCAACAGAAAAGAATACTCATCACCTTCTTTCCAAACAAAAAGAATATACCTGGCCTCCTTTTTTTTTCTTAAAAAAAAGACAATACCAAAACAACAAATGTAGCATACAATGTGGTATTACCGAATGGATGTACACAATTTACCACCAGGCCTACACTTTCCATCAAACCACAAAAGAAGAACAATTAACAATGTTCACAATTGTACAATGTTATACAAAATGATATTCTGGTTAGAGAATATTATACGCTTATGCGATTAACCAAAATCAACCCATATTTCGCGTTTTTTACAATGAAATTCTTAAACTAGACATGTTTTTTTTATACACAAAATTCCTGTTATGGAATGTGTACGCTGATTATATCATGCGATTGATCGAAATCAACCCATATTTGCGTCTTTAACAATGAAATTCTTGACACTATACAACACAAGTATCAATACACATGTTATGTTATTTCTTATTATCCATTGATAATTTTGAAAAACGGAAAACAACAAAAATTCTACTCAAGATTTTAACAATATATTCTCATTTAGTCATGGTTTGTCTGGTTGCTAATAATTCTTAGGCATATAGACCAATCCTCTCGTATCGCATATTGATTATACAGGTCAACGCTACCAAGACCTACCATGTAATTAATTATAAGGCTAATATTATCCTATGACATTTAACGATTTATTTCCTATAAACCGTACAGCGCTGTACCAGGTGTTAACAAGAAACACCAGCACGTCGTAACGAAAACGTTCGACAAAATTTTCAGAACACTCATAAAGTGTTCTCACCAAATGACCAGACAAAACCCAAAATGACCTTAAGTGCAATTATTAACCCAATTCATTGGTTAAGATTCAATAATGTCCCAAAATGACATAAATATGCAACCACCATTTGTCCTTAATGACCAACAATTTTAGATTTCCAAATCTAAGACATAATTACGTTATCTTTACAAAAACTATTTCTTCTTACCGGGTATATATTATAATTCATCTTCCTATGAGAACATACACACCACACTTGACATGGCGTAACACATATTACAATTACACAATTTTATTTCGTCTCAACTTTATGAAGGACTTTACACGTTATTTCTTTTTATTGATACCGAGGCAATCAAATACGTGTTTACAACAAAAAAAATTCACACCATAATTGACATGGTGTAGCATATAATACAAAAACACAATTTATTTCGTCTCATCTTTATGAAGGACTTTACACGCTGGTTTTTTACCATATTGATACCGAGGCAATCAATTACGTGTTTACAAGAAATTACAATACACAACCCATAACCAATTAATAATTAGTTAGGGAACAATTTACACAATTATAATTTACAAACATATTACATACCACTCAACAACTACTGTGTGTGATAATTCAATCTCTGTTATATAAGACTTATTCGAGTCTTTTTAATTTAAAAATCGAGAACTACATAATCCGATTTCTAGAGATTGACTTCCTTAAAAATAACGACACGTATTCACTGCGCAAGAAGGAGAAAAGAAAAAAAATTCCAGAAAAAAAAACAAATAATTGGTATGTAACCAATTAAATACAAAAACATTTGACATAATTTTCTATATAAGAGAATGTCTGAACAAAAACCACATACGGGGTTTCTCATTTGAACTATACAATTTATAACACAAGATATTTGAGTTATATTTACAAAATGGGTTCCTAATCTACCACTGATAACTTTAAGTGATGAAGAACGAAATCATCACTTCAAAAGTACAGGACATTTCTTACGCCGTTTCCTGTCAACGAAAAGAAGATTATATATACAAATATAACCTTAATTTGTACTAAAAATTGGTATATATTCTTAGTACAATAATTCCACGAAATATAAATTAAGTTTATTTTTCGGTCCCGGGCAGGATATTGAATGCTTAAGGCGGTTTTTTCCTTACTATAATAAAAAAAATTCCACTAAAACTTAAGGTTCTTGAATTTAACCCTCAATCAATGTAACGTGTCGTGTTTCGTAACGAAATATATACAAAAATGTATATATTTAAATATAATTTTATATAACTTATGTAGTTACTTCATAACTACAACTTATATCTTCTATAACACAATACTCACTTACTGTGATAAAGGTGTCTGAGTTTCGATTTATTGTTATTATTACTTTAAAACGAGTTATAGTTATGGAAGAGAGAGGTGAAAAGAGAGAGAAAAAAAAAATTATATTGTATTTCTATAAGATGTCTGCTAGCTAGTCAGAATCTCACAGAAACATAATAGAATAAACAGAGTGGCTACTATGTCAGCCAAAATAAATGTACTCAAAGATTCATGACGTCTTTGAGTTATAAACATTGAATGACACATAGCCCCTTGTTTATTCAAATAATATTATTAAAAATGCACGAAATATGTATTATAGTTTACATAATATATCGCATTAAACTGGGTGCGAGAATGAAATATACGTATCAACATGAAAGCGGCGACCTTTGACGAATTCATATTTATTATTATTATGCGTAAATATCGTTCATTGCGACGCGGGAATGGATCCTTTGTCGGTATTTTTAATAGACGTGACTTATTAAGATATCTCTAGTTACTGCTCGTAGCGTGTTTTATATTTTCTACCAACAATTTATTTTCTGTGTAATATTTTTCTGTTGCGAGTTTTTATTCTGTTCAATGATTTTATTTTTTGTAATATAACAACAAATTCAACCCGATTAGTGACACGTATTAAGTGACATTGTTACCTAGTTTTATTATGTCTTTAACCTTTCCTCATCTGTGGTGTGTATTTACTACACATTGCTTATAATATCTTTAATAACTCTATAAATATAATAAATTCTGGGTTCAGATTTTAGGTATTCCTCCGTTATACATTTATGCACTGAATTAAAAAATAATATTTAACATAGTTTTCAAATTCAATTAAAAATCAGAGATTTTTGTAAGAAATCGGGAACAAATACACCAATACAATCAACCGTGTGCCATTGCTACGTGAAGAGTGTGCGGGGAAATGACACGCTATTGATGTCCCGCTTTACTTCGCTATACGGGCACATGAGAAATCCACTTGTCCCCAGTTCTATTTAGACCATCGATACCTACGGCCGCATTGTGTAGCTTCGTCTCGTGACCAACTTGTGCAGGGGTACTAAAGTGAATCATTATTTCCGTTCGATAATTAAATTAATAATTTTTGGTAAGTACTTTTTCATTTATTCCGAATACTGTGTTATACTATTACCTTATATTATAGTATTGAAAAGTGTGTATTACGTAACTATTTATCCGTGCGCTTTCGTCATTTAATCATTGATCTAAGATTTATTTTTGAATATTTATTTCAAATGTTACATTTTTTTTCTTTTTCGTTATAATATTCAGCTAAGCAATACTGCGTTTTACATTATTTACAAAAACACTTACATTTTCAGGAAGAATAATGACTGACAGAAATTTAACAGAAGAAGAGATAGCGCAAGAACTTGATTATGATAGTGATATTGAGTTTGAAATGAACAATGACATATCAGATACTGAAGATTTGGTTGAACATTTAGAAGAATCGGACTCGGAATCGACTAGTGAAAATGAAGACGAGGGAGAAATACTAGTTTCAAAACATGGATTCGAATGGAGTGTATTACCACCATCATCATCGAGACGTCGGCAATGCAATATTGTCAATGAAACTTCCGGCCTGAAAAATGGTAGTTTATTAGCTAACACAATAAGAGAAATGTTTGCTTTATTTATAAGCGCAGATATGGTGACAGAAATATGCCAAGAAACGAATCGTCAATTGAGGCGTTTACCCGGGAATATGATTGAGCAATTATCCGAAGATGAATTATATGCATTCATCGGTATAATGCTTGCTTCCGGCAGAAATCGCACCCGAAAACTAAGTTTGAATGAGTTGTGGACAAGTGAAAGTCCATTTTGTCAGCCGTTTTTCACGGCAGCTATGTCTCGAGACAGGTTCATAAATATTTATAGTCAGATCCGTTTTGATAATAGAGATACAAGACGAGAGAGATTTGAAGCTTCTTCAGACAAGCTAGAGCCAATTAAGTCGATTTTCAGTAAATTGGTAGATGCGTGTAAATCAAATTACTCTCCATCGCTTGACATAACCGTGGATGAGCGTTTGGCGGCGTTTAGAGGTAAATGTCCTTTTCGGGTATATATGAAGTCAAAGCCAGCTAGGTATGGCATCAAAATATGGATCGCTGCAGATGCTAAAACCGCATATATATGTAACATGCAAATATACAGCGGTATGATAAATAATAAAAGAGAAATAAATCAAGGCAATCGTGTCGTTATGGAATTGGTGGAACCTCAATATGGCACCAATAGAGGCATAACCACAGATAATTTTTTTACGTCAGTACCACTGGCGGACAATCTTTTGTCTAAAAATCTGACCATAACTGGCACTCTTCGCAAAAATAAGAGGGAAATCCCTAAAGAGTTTTTGCCATCAAAAGAAAGGCCATTGTATAGTAGCCAGTTTGGTTTTACATCAAATAAAACACTTGTGTCATATGTGCCTCAGCAAAATAAAGCAGTTTTGCTGCTATCAACTCAATTCCTTGGAAATGAAATAAGCCAAACCGATACAAAAAAACCAGAGATTATTTTACATTACAATAAAACCAAAGGTGCCGTTGACACAGGGGACAAAATGACCTCCGAGTATTCGTGTGTAAGGTCGACAAGAAGATGGCCGTTTCGTTTATTCATGGAAATGTTAGACATTGCTGCACTGAACACATATTTATTATGGATTCAAAAGTATCCGGAGTGGAAAAAAAATAATAGAAGTAAAAGGAAATTATTCATAAGACAGCTAGGTTTAGAGTTGGCTAAGCCCAATGTAATGAAAAGAAAAAACAGCACGGTCAAATTTCACAAACAACAACAAGATGCTTTCGAGACAGTTTTGTCATATTATCAAGAAACACCACCCGCAACTGCTGTTACGAATGATATTACGAGTGATTCAAGAAATGTACTAGTGTCCCGAGCACCGTCGAAAACTTGCAGATTTTGCCCATACAACACAAAAAAAAGAAGCACCATAGTTTGTCATATTTGTCAAAAATCTGTATGCAAAAGCCACAGAAAAGAAAAAATATATATTTCCTGCCACAATTGCGATGCAATTTAGATTAACAATTTTATATATTTGGTTTTAAATTTTTATTATTTTTAATTTCGCTGTATTGTTTTGTTCTTACATAATTTTGCTGTTATATTTAAATATAATGCATGTGGAATTTTTAATGTTTAGTTTCTCAATATAATATTTCTTTTTACACATTTGTTTATTTCATTTAAAAAAAAAATAAGTTTGAAACCCCTGCAAGACTGGCAGCGTAAACACGCGAAGCTGTGTGCGTATAGTCCAGCGCCCATCAGCGGAATCAGCCGCCATTCGGTCACGGACCGTCGTTAGATAAGCATTCCTCGCACGTTTTTTTAGCATCTGCCGATGGTTTTTTCATGTTTTCAGCTATTAAATTACAATTATTATCACTTTTGACATAAAATATAATAAAAATAAGCGATTGGCTATGAATATTCATATTTTTCCGATTTAAAATCGCTTATTTTAAGATGTGTATTGACTACACAGCACCGTAACGCGTGTATTTTTTTAGGACAGTAAGGGAAAGGTTAATGTGAAACCTTCCTACAGTTTTTGTTTGTAATGGTATAATTTAGATTTAATTCTGGAATCACCTTCGAGAATTTTAGAGCCCGAGGCAGTATCGGTCTCAACATAACTTGAGGCGGAATTGAATTTAATCTTGTCCATCTCGTCACATAACGACTGCAATTCCGTAACATTAGAGATTTCACGACCGATTTTTAATTGCGCATATACCGGCAGGAGACCTTTTGTGATTAATGATAGAAGTTCCGATTCCGGAAGAGGTATATTTAGTTTAGAATTTATCGCTAATGCCTCCAGAATGTAGTCTGACGCCCTCTCATGAACTTTCTGACTTAAATTAAATAACTTCGACTTCTCAGTTATTTGGAATGACGGGTTTTCAAATCTTTTTAAAAAAGCTATCTTAATTTCTTCCCATTTCAGGTTAGTCTTAAAAATTTTCCTGTAAAATAATAAAGCGGAACCGGTCAGCAAGTCAATGAACCCTCTAGCTAGGTCTTCCCAATCCACGCCTCTGGCATATTGTAACTCAGTAACTCTATCCAAAAAAACACGAACGTCCGTATTGCCATCAAAAGAAATTTTCCAGTTCGTTAAATTACTGATTTTCTTCTCGACGTATCTTAAATTGGTTCTATCAACGTTATGGTGCACCACAATCGGGTTTATCACATCGTGGGAACCGGAACTGCTTGTTTTAGGTGTCGTACTAACTTCTGGCGAACTTAAGGAAATAATTGGAGTTTCTGTGTTCAAATTAAGAGATGCATTATATGCCACACATTGTTCTCTTAGAGATGACACGGCCCTTTTTGGAACAATCCCTCTTTCTATTAACCATTTTTTTATTGATGACGCCGTCGCTTTTTCAAAATTTAAAATTCTACCAATATTGTGAGGATCCATGGTTTAATAATGGGAACGACCGGTAAAGTCTATGGATCTTAATTTAAAAACAACCAATACGATATTTATTAAAGAATGTGAAATAAACAATAACTGTATTTAATTCTATCGCAAATTGACACTTGGAAGTTCTTTATAGTATTTGAATTATTTCAACTTATTATAATGAAACAGATAAGCAAAGCTTAACCTGACAAAAAGAATCATTTCTATATGAAACAATTAAATTGCATTTCAAAATTGAAATAACACCTCTATCTCTTGGAAACAACCACATTTAATGTTTATTACGCCGTAATTTCTCGTATTTGTTTATTGCGTATTTAGAAATTGGAACTGCGCATTACGTACATGCGTAACCCGGCGGACAAAGCGCGTATTACTACGTATGTGTACCGGTCGACGGAACAAACACTCCCGAATCAGAAATGAATTATAACACACAGCTGTGGATAAAAACATTAATAGACAAGAATATTACAGTAACACATTACAAGAAAAGACACATTCCATCGGGTAATTGACTATCCAGTTGTGGCGCCAGTGTTACATTAGAGCTTATTAACGTAACTTATAGTTATAAGTTGTTACATTAGCATTCAAGCCAAGTAATATGCTATGGGTGAGTACACAAGCTGAGCTTGTACTCCAATCTCCAGGGTGTGGATTATATATAGTCAATTTCCCCAAATGAAACAAGTCTCTTGGTATGAGTGTTTATTTTACAGGTATTACAGGTTATCAAACAGTTCTACAAAAGGTACATAGCTGTTTAAGGCCTAACGTGATACTTAGGCAATCTATTGACTCTAAGGGCTCTGATTGGCAAAGGTATAATAATAGCTCACGTGTAGATTACGGCGGATGCGGTGAGACGGTCGGCAGGGGCCATAGGCAGGGGCCTAGGCAGGGTGCAGGACGGAAGCCGAAGGGCTGCCACCGGGGCACGCCACGCTGGACGACAAAGGGGACGCCAAGGGGGTCTTCACGACCCGGCTGTGGTGGGCAGCGGTGTCTGGGCCGTAGACTGCATGGGGCGGATCCGACGTGGACCGAGACATGATTCAGTTATACAACGTAACGGGCTGGTGGCCATCGGCAGATGGAGACAGGACACAGCTCTATAACAAGTGGGCTGTGGTTTCGGGGGTCCTTTTGAAGCTGAGAACTTGTCCTCGAGCAGCGGCCCGCGAGATGAAACAACTCCGCCGATCCATATTTACGGCGTCACTTATTTGGGCGGCAAAAGGTAACTTCAACTAACACAGCATGTGCGTACTACGCGTCTCCCAGGGAACTGAAGCGTGGGTAGCTGGCCGCGAGTACTTGACCTGTTTCGGGCGCAAGTGGGAGGGGTATTCTACGATATCCGATTGGTTGCTAGCTCGCGAGACTCGTGCCATGGAGAGACATCGCGGATGTACTTGTATGTATTGGTGTTCACCCGATTGTAGACACGCCGAGATGCGTATATATTAGTGTGTTTACACGCTCTAGGTGCATGTTTGATTTCCGGCCACGCGTGATTGACATACATAACTATACAGTAAGCTCTTGCTAGCTTTGTGCAAACATAACAGTAAATACAAAATACAAAATCGAGGAAATCAACTCAGACTACGTTTTTTAATAATTTTTCGGAATCTGTCCTACCTAAGTCTTATAACCATTTAGTAATTTTAGTACCGAAGGCTGATAATTCACATAGTTTAAATTGAGAGGGGATTTTGTTGTATATTTTTGGTCCCAGGTATGAGAAAACTTTTTGATAAGCCGCAGTATTGCTAGTTGGAATAGAAAGGTCGTTTCTGCTCTTACTTCTGGTGTGATGATTATGATCGACTGTTATCGTTTTGTTTTTATTTTTGTGGACGCAGATTGTTATTTTTTTTATGTAACACTGTCGAACATCAAGCACATTAAACTCCTTGAAGAGAGCGTCGCTCGAGTATCTGAAGGGTTTCTTCATAATGACGCGTAGAATGGATTTCTGTGCCTTCAGTAGCGGGTATAATATTGTTAATCCTGTTCCACCCCATCCAATGCAACCGTAGGTTATGACGGAGTTACAGAGCCCGTAGTATATTTTTTTAATGTCTTGAGTTTTTATAATTTCCCGCAATGCTATAAATATATAAATAAGCTTGCGCACTTTATTAGCTGTGTTTTCAATTTGTTGTTTCCATTTAAGATGGTTATCCACTATTATACCTAAATATTTAATAGATTTAACACATTCAAGGGTTTCGCATTTACAAGTATGGTTATTATTTCCAAGGCTACACTTAATATTATGTATTGTGAGGTGATGAGGTGTTTTGGGTTGACCTGCAAGGGTAGCGCTAAATGTGAGATATTTTGTTTTTTGTATGTTTAGTGTAAGCAAATTACTGTCTAGCCACTGTTTTACTCTGTTTATACCTGTGTTCGCAAGGTGGTGTGTTTCTATCCAATCATCTCCTTCAAACAAAATAACTGTATCGTCAGCGAACGTGATAATTTTGCCACCAATGTGTTGGTTACAAAGTTCGTTTATGTATATAATAAAGAGAAGGGGCCCAAGTGTACTTCCTTGTGGTACCCCAAAAGTGTATTTTAGTGAAGTGCTAATAGCCTCGTTAATTCTGGTTTGTTGAAATCTATTAGATATATAACTTTCTATCCATTGAAAAGCTTTTCCCTTTATTCCTATATTTCTAAGTCTCTGTAAAAGAATTTTATGAGATATAGTGTCAAATGCCTTGGCCAGGTCCAGGAAAAGGGCAATAGTTTTCTTGCCATGGTTCATATTCCCTGCAATAGTTTCAGTGAGACATGCGATGGCATCATCCGTTCCCTTACCCGACCGAAAGCCGTATTGGTTAGGACTTAGAATGTTATGTTTCTCCACATATTCGTTTAACCTAGTTTTGAAAAGCTTTTCAATGACTTTGGATATCGCGCTTAATAGTGATATTGGCCTATAGTTTTCTACAAGAGATTTAGGTCCACTTTTGTGAATTGGGACAATTATTGATTTTTTGAAGTGATCAGGAAATATTCCTGATGCAAAACTTAAGTTGTAAATATATGATAGCGGAGCAGAAATCTGATTTTTAATTTTTTTTAGTATTTGTGTATTTAGACTATCTGGACCCTTTGCATGTGTAGTATTAAGGCCGTTGATTATTTTAAGACCTCTTCTACAGTAGTTAATTTGGTGTTTTTTTAAATTGAATACAGACTAGATAATAATAAAGAATTACATAAAATATAACTAGCAAGTTAGGTAGGTACTCGTGAAAAATCACAGGATGTAATACGTATTACGTATTTGCCAAAATGAAAACTGAGAAATTTTGTTTTCAGAGCATCAAAAAAATTACGTATTTCAAATGTGGAATAAAAATTATTGACTTTTTACATACATTAGAGGTTATATAATTTATCGCTCGTCAGGATTTAAACCTTCATTAGTTTATATCCTTTAACGTACGTGTGTGATATTTCCATAATTGGAACGAAAAACAAATTGGTAAGAAAAGTGTAAAAAAAACTTTTCCATTCCCGTCATGCAATAAATTACGTATATCTATTTTTTTACATTTACACCACACAGGAGGCTCCGACGAAAATATTTCTCTTAGGGCCTATGTCATTTTTAGGGATGCTGTGTGGAGGGTTGACCAACTCCACCCGGTCTCTCGACCTGCCGAGAGACCAGTTGGAGTTTGTTATATCGCTCATTGGCACAAATCATAATTAGAATGGAAATTAAAACCATTTCTTACAATTTCGTATATTTTTCTGTTCGTGCTCTTCCGAGATTGCATTTTGTGTTGACCAATGTTAAATATATGTACTTACCTAATGATTTATTTGTAATATGCACACGCTTATATGTTATACTCGATTACCAAAGACAAAGAAAGGAGGAAGTGAAATGAATAAGTAGTACTTTTATGTGTTAATAACGAGGAAATTGGTTACTTGGATTCCACAAGGAGAACGTTAAGAGAGAGGCAGCAAAACCTAAGAAAGTAACTAAATGTATTCACGTTTACCTACGTATTGATTACCCATACTTTACAGCGGCGGTTTTCTCCAAAGTGCAATTGTGAAGTAGACTTAAAAATAAAATATAAGAAAATAAGACAAACTTGTATTAAAATACATTTAATCACATCTTATTCCGTTATGAATAATCCACCCGTCCATGTTAAAATGCTGCCCGAAAACGAGTCCAAAACGTACCCATACGTGCGTTATTAATTCTGTTCCAAGAAACAATTCATAGTATCAAAAATAACAACAAAAGTCAAGTCATTCTATCTCCGCAGATCATGAAAACAAATATGTATCTATAATTGTATATGCAATATTTGTATACACGTTAAAAGAAATACCTGTACATTTATACGCAAACCCACATACCGTGGCAAAGAATCGTTAGATATAAAACCTAATTTTAGTATCGTACAACAATTGAAATCAAATTAAATTTTATTGTAAAGCATTTTTTTAAATTGGTAAATTCCTGTATTGTAAACAAACAAAGAATCTGTACAAATGTGAGATTCCTTACGATCTTACTTCTAACTGGACACTCAGTTTTAAATACTTAGTTATGTAAGATTTATCTATCTAAAATAAAAACGTTAAATAAGAAAATAAAATAAAAGGAAAATATAAACAGGTTGTAAAGAGACGCACTTGACGCATTTTAACCAGTGATTCCTGACCTTATTTAGAGTAAAAAATGGAAATTCAATTTTGGGTCTCCGGTGACATTTTTGAAACATATCTCTTTAAACAAAAAAACCGTAGAAAATCAGTAGGAATTAGATAGCCAGGGTCGAAGTGAGGAGTTGGGCGGTCGGTCACTCGGTTAAAAAAATTATTTATGAAATACGTTTTTTTAATAATTAAATTAAATTTTAATTCCTGGTTAAAGTACCTACGTCCATTATCACCCTGTATATAAAACATACACATGTCGTGCAGACCTTAGGGATCTGTTGTGACTGAAAATTGTGATTATCGTATTTAAAATAACTTTTTATAACCTACGACATTACAAACATATTTTACTGTCAATTAAGTTGTTAATTACTCTGTGTAACACCACCAGGTCTGACATAAGTCTCCTGTTGGACAGCGTTATTAGAAGCAATTGATTAATCAAATAGACATAAATAATATATTCAATTTTTGAGCTTGAAATTTGTATAATTAATGGGCATCTGTAATCAAATCATGCATAAAGATATCGACACCCAGCTAGCTAGTAATATTATTAATGGATTAGTTATTAAAAGCCGGTTTACTTTAATGACTGGATGAGAAACTATTTTACATACGAAAGCCAGTAAACGCGATCGAAGCTTTTTTTTCTCTATTTAATATTAAATTTACAATTACATGTTACTTTTTTTAGAGCAAATGCTCGTGTTAAAAAGGCGGAGAAACGCGTGTAAATAATAATTTTACATATTTTTTCAGAGAGTGTAAAGATCATGAAAAGAATTATTATTTTTTTTACTTACATATATACATATACATATATTATATATAATAAAATTATATCAAATAGAAAAGAGAAAAGGATGTAAAAGAAGGAAAGAGATAAGAATAAGAAATAAGAGAAAAGGATTTCAATATAATAATAATTGAGAGATTATATTGTATTTTTAAGTATAAATGATTTTAATATACTATTGATATAGTGTTTTTATTGAGCTATTGAATTTTTTATAATTCGTTTCCAATCATTGGTTAAACCATTTGACAACAAAATATTTATAAAATTGTTGGGCTGTGGTGGTGTTACAGCGCGGAATAGTTATAGAGCCAAGAATACTTTGTCTATTGCTGTTCGAAAAAGTTATTAAGTTGTCATTGTTAAAACAATCTTTATGTATTTGAAAAAAAGTGATTTTTTTATAAATAATATGAAGTGAAGGGACTTTAAATTCTTGAAATAATCTAATTGTGGGGTAATCATACAGTTTTTTCAAAATTATTTGTATTAATATTTTATTAATAAGCTTTTAATGCCTTGTAGTCCAGTGCAGAGATTGTAAAGTTACCGTGGATAACAAGGGCTAAAACGATCGTAAACCTCAACTAAACAAGGAAACTAAGCTCACGATTATACACGGTTTTCAGAAACTAAGCTCACGAATATACACGGTTTCCAGAAACTATTGGTACAAACAGGAAGCTACCGTACCTTATCTACATCATACACGGAGATTCTTACTGATAGAAAATATCTAATGTATTCAAAACATGGTCAAATTATTTAACAAATGAATTCACAGATTTCCTAGCAAAATTTCAGTAAAACAAAAAAATGTGTTATGAGGATGTCAAAACACGTGTTCATAAATTTTTTAACATTATAGCTTTTGGTCATTATATTTATCAGGAAAAGTGCAGCTACACGAACACGTGTTCAGTTATATTCAGAATGGACTAATATTTTATCAGGAAATGGCTTGCCATCATGTTTTTAACAGGAATTTAAAGATCAGCCATACCCTACCCAAAATAAAAAAAATTTTCGGCAACTAAAAACGGGTTAATTTTTTTTAAAGCGGTGTCAAAAACATTTGTTTTCAGAAACTTTTTTTTAAATTTCAGATGAGGAATTGTGCAATAAGTCCAAAGAAACGTCACTAGGTATCACAATTATTTTTTTTTACTTTCTTCTCGTTACCTGATTTTGTACAAAAAACAGGTAGGATAGTTTTGTTTTTATTTTTTTTTTTTTATTTATTCACATTTAAACCCGCTAAACTGCTTATGTAGTTTGTCAGCAGGGACATAGAGACAACATTTATACACTCATAAGATACAATTTGAACGGTACATAATTACATAAATTGGTTACATTGCAGAAAAGTTTAAATAGCAACATAAAAGCCTTATATAATAAGCAAGTAAAAATTAATGTATGAACAAATTAGTATTATCAACAAGTACATCAATAGTTTCATAAATAGAGGTAGGTAGTCAGGTATTACAAAATAATTGTTTTTCCATTTTCTAAGAATATGAATTCCATTTCAGGGGCATCAGTATAGATCATTATTATCCAATAACCATTTCCTTAGATTATATTTAACATTAGCAGTATACATGTTATTATTTTTAATTGTCATTGGTAATAGGTTAAAAATTTTGGGTACTATATAGTTTAAAGTTCTTTCACCATATTTATTAGTACATTTTGGAACTACCAGTCCTTCATTTTGAGTGAATCTTGTGTTATGTTTATGGCAAACTCTTTCCCTATACAATGAATCAGACAATATAACATTTTGACTTACAATATTATAAAACAATAATCCTCTGACAGGTAAAACATTCAGGGACTTGTATATTAATTTAATGTTACTTCTGTGTTGATTGTCATATTTATGGATTAACAATGTTATAAAGTTAAAATGCGAATAAGAAAGTTCAAGTCAATCTCAGTTAATAAAAATAACCAAGAATATAATAAATAATTATATACGATGAACAAACCAGTGACCTACTAAAAAAACTTTACACAATTTGTCACCAGATCAAATTTGAACACTGCAAATATATTTCCAGGCAACCCCCTTCTGCACGTGTTCCCTCTGCTGGCCTCGGGGCTGATAACCGGCTACGGGGGGCAGGCCCCGCTGAGGGGCGACCAGAGCCCCGAGGGGCCCGACCCGGACAGGGACCTGGGGGGAGCTCCGCCCCTGAGGACCCTGTACCACTGGAAACTGATGGACTTTGAATTCTCTACGAGTCGGGACCGGGCCGAAATGATGAAGTCTGGGTAAGCATTTCGGTTATGTTTATGTTCGAGGCCGTATAAAGCTGCTTATTATTTTCGGTCGTATGTCTATCTCATCTTTTGGGATGCTGTGTGGAAGGTTGTTTTAAGCAAAAAAAGGAAATGAAGTTCAGTGAAGGTAAAAATTATGAGGGTTGGGTAGGAATCTAGGGATTAGTGTGTTCAGGAGTGATAGACATATGAATAAAGTCTCCCCAAATTAGCCTCTCCCGATCTGACACGTCACGCAGGCGTATGCTCGCATACCACCTCACCCGACGAACCCGGGCAAACCTGCGAAATCACCAACCTTATTAAACCACTACGTTTGGTGATGGTGACACAAACAAAATATAATAAGAGCATGCTGAGAACACAACTTTTGGATTTTTTTGTGTATAACAGACTGTGTCCATTTACAACACACGTGTTAGATAAACTACATATTTAAAAAAAGGTAACGTAAAATACATATAATAATGGGTAATGTGTGGCATTTACATGCCCCTTGAATATTTCAAGACTACAGTACGTCTGTTCTGCTACGTGGGATACATATCAGATCATGGCGCCGTCCCTGTCTGTTGTTGATTGGTACGAATAACTTATAGCATTCCAGGAGGTATCGGCAATCTATTAAGTTATTTATAATTTTGTACCCCGTTACTACAAGGGCCCCATTCCTCCTCGACTGGAGACTTTGTTCCATGTATTCTCGTATACAGGTGTATCTAAGGATCTTTTTTTAAATCTTTTCTAATTTATGAATACAGCTGAGGCATATACAATTTCAGACCTTAAAATGCAATTATACATAGCCATCATTGCTTCGGGAGCAGAAAACTGTTTGCAAACAACTTATTACAAGCCCTAGAAGCTTGTAGCATGATGGAATAACTTTTCGTACAATATATGGTCTGAAAACATAATTTTGGGATTAAAGACTTACCATTAAGTCCTTTATGGATCTACTGGTGACAATATATATTTTTTAAATATAATTACCTAATTTGATCTCGTTACTCTAAATTGTGTATGATGTCGTGACACATTTTTTATGTTTAAAAATTATTTATTTTCATCAGCCCATTTTAAATTTGAAACAATCTGGCCCGTCACTAATTCTCTTAAGTAATTTGAGATCATCAGCAAAAAGCAGGCAAGTGGCACATTTGATGCATTCTTGAATGTCATTAATTAAAATTATAAATAGAAGAGACCCTAGGTTTGACCCCTGTGGTACTCCAGAGAATGCAGAGAATTCCCTAGATCCATATCTGTCGATGCGTACATACTGTTTCCTATTCCTCAGAGAAGTGGCAAACAAAATCGAGGAGGCTGGTCGAAACCTATTCTGTGTAGTTTTTTTATAACAGTACGTCGTGATCAACTCTTTACAAAGTCGGTGTAGATCATGTTGGTTTAATGATGCGCATCTAATCCTTTTGCCACTCTCTGTGAGAGTTCGAGAAGATTAGAGACGGTGGACTTTTTGGTAAAGATCCACGTTGATTTCACCAAAGAAAAAAAATAAGAGAAGAGAGGACTAACTTATTTTAAAATTTAAAACAACTCAATTGTTATTAAACTTATTGTAGAATGCTGCCTGCTCATTAAATAATTCTCTCCGTGTGTAATTTTGACTACATCTAATTGCTTCCGTGTATAATTAATTCTGTCAATTCGAGAAATTCCGTCATGTAATAATATTAGTCATATAATAGGTATTAGAGAGATTGTCATAAAGTAATGTTAATTTGTTAATTGATTTGCAGGCAGTTTATCCCCGAGAACACTCTGCCCCTGGGACTGGAGGTGTACAAGGAGCGCGTGTTTGTCACCTTCCCGCGCTGGAAGGTGGGGGTGCCCTGCACCCTGGCTACGGCCCCGCGAGCCCCCCTCAGCCACGTGCAGGAGCCCCGTCTGACACCCTTCCCCGACTGGTCCTGGCACGACCAGAGTAAGAAACAATCTAATGCTTTTCATCCTTTTAATGACAAAACAGAACACAAAATTTTCAAGAAACCGAAACAATAGGTTATAAGCTTTGAAAAGAAGAAAAGGATTACTGAAAGGGAGATGTGTAAATACGATTGATAGAGGGAGCGCGCTAATATAAAATATAATGCACGGAGAAAAATACGAATATATTATCACGATGTCGGAACACGTGTTCATAAAATTCTTGATATTTTCTCATTAGTCATTATATATTATCAATGCAATTGCAGGTGCATAAACATGTATTCCAATGTATTAGGAATGTTTAACACGAAACCGGATTGTGAATAATTTGAAGAGATTTTCAAAAAATCAGCAATACTCATTTCTTCTCTGCGTAAGCAACTGTTGTGAAAATATTTAATTAACACGACTTATATTAATTTAATTGTTGATTATTAATTTAACACGACTTATGTGAAATAGAGCAAAAATTTCTCGATATTTTGTAAGTAGTATTTACAAAAACAAACTGAAATTTTTCATACCTATAACATATTAATTAACCGAACCACGTGTGTTTTTTTTTATAATTTTCGTAGCGTACTTTGCGATATTTTTCTATCGAGGGAATTTCTAATAATTATTTTTTTTAACTTGGCATTTGAATATTACTATACAAAAAGTTATATATATCACACATCATACAAAATGTTATACATTACACTATACAAAATGTTATATATCACTCGTCACACAAAAAGTTATATATCACACATCATACAAATTGTTATTTATCACACATCATACAAAAAAATAGGAGAGGAGTAAATAAAATCATGAAAATAAATCGTCACAATGTTGCATAACCACAATTTGATAATGGCTTTGAACGCCGAAACAGCTGTCACAATAATTAAAACTAAAATACTTGCAGAACCTAATAATATCATTAATTTGATTTACTATAAAAATATCACCTCCAGTCTTTCATAAAGTCTGATATCCACTGTCACCAGAAACCATAATAACCTTTTCCTGTTCAAGTTGTATTTAGTGTAGGGGCAGTCGGCATTTTACGTATAGTTCAATAATAATTGCTCCAGTATTTGCGGACAAAACGTATTTCCCAATTTACGACAGAGTGTTACGCTAATTTGTCTTTTGCACAGGTTGAGAAAAATCACCGTAGGCTGTTAACGCTAAAGAAAGCCCCGCGAACCTAACTTCCTCCAAGCAAGCCTAGTTATCTATGATTTGCTAAATAGCATTGCCATCTATGTACGAGTCAACAAACCTGTTATCTTGGATAACGTTGGTGGACATAAAATTTCAGTAACGTTAGCCGAGAAATAAACCATTCTGACACCATGGACCTTAGGTTCATGGCTGACTCACCTGTCTACAAAAAAATTATAAAGCTAGGATCCAAGTGCTTAAAAGAACATACATTGAAAATAGATTTATGAAACATGAATATTATTAACAGTTATAATACACTATGGAAAGAAAGGGAAAAAATTAGATTTTATTGCAGTGATCTCATTAAAATATGCACGGCTAAAATGTTTCATCAGTACATATTTATATTTCGATAAAGGCATTAATTTGTAATAAAACATAAGTTAACATAGCATACGAGTTATCAGTGGTGTGTAATCTATTTATAACAGAAATATAGCCTGAAACCGTAGTATGATTGGTACAATAATACACACTAGGGAACCAGATCTGATGGTGGGAACATGAAAGGAATATTTTGATTGTAATATAATTTTGTTATCAAAACGTTTTATTTTGTAATCTCATTTCAATGGGCATCAATTGGAATATTATTAAAATAATACGGTGGCATGTCCTTCGGTGCACGACTATTAATATTTATGCGTGCTTGATTTTCCATTGTAGTTAAAGGTAACGCAACAAGAGTCGAGTAGAATAAGGTATTCACACAGATGCATTGCTTGGATGCAACATATTTCTAACTTTCTTTCTACTTCAGAAAAAAAAAATGGATAAAAAAATGAAAATAATTTTCAAACAATTCGAACTTTCGTATTTGACTGACGTATATAGGTACCTGTACTTGTTGTCCGGGTTGTAACTTTCTAGATAATAACAGTTGTTAGAAGCGAAACAAAAGGAACTTCCAAGTGCATGTTTGTGTTGTTTGGATGAACTCTATTTGCGCAACCTTATACGTTTATCTCATAATTATTTGTTTATTATTATTAATTTTAGCATCGTGTAAGTGTTTATTTGTTGAATTAATGATAAATATATAGTTGAAAGAAAATGCTTCTAAGAAACCAAAGATTTTTAGCAGGGAAAGAATGTTTATCTTTTGGTCGTTTTAAAAACCTACTTACCATTTTTATTATTCATAGACTGCTCTTCCATAGATGGCGCTAATTTAATCATTTAAAAAAAGTACATGTTTTACAAGTTATGCTCTAAAAGATTAAGTTGATTTTTTTTATTTTTTATTTTATTGATTTATTGTGAAAAACAGTATATTCCATTTACATTTCACAAATAACAGTTTATAAATTACAGTTTATAAGAAGTCAGTACATACATTTATTTGCATGGGTAAATACATCAATACTATCTGATTAACCAGATTTGTTAAATAGTATGCTTATTGCCGTCTTAAATTCTCTTTGGTTCAAATTGAAAATGTCAATCACAGAAGAAATGTGATTTAACAAAGTAGTTATTCTCCCCAAAGGCATGATCATTGGTAGGTTGGTCCTGCCCCTTGGAAAAATAAATAATCTGTGCTGTCTAGCTCTGATGAAATTATCAGGGACATAAAAATAAATTCGTTCCAGAATATCTGGATTGCAAATGTGCCCATTTAGCAGCTTGTGCGCCACTAACACCATTGCAATATTTCTCCTAATTTTACCGATGATTCAATCCAATATTGTATTTGTATGCCTTTCTCGATAGAATTGAGTTTTTATATGGACAAAACTATTTATTCAAATTCATATTGCGTATATGAGGGCGCAAACAAATAATTTGTCTTAATACTGTAAAGCAATACCTTGCAAAAGCGTATTTAAACAAAATTAATTAATTAACGCCATCTGTGAACACGTAGAATACAACGAGCGTTGCGTTTAACCTTAAGGTTTAACTCAAAAAACTCAATTCTTTCACGAATGGCATACATTTTTTATTGTTGTATTGTTTTTTTTTTTTAACTTTTCTCCCTACTACACTTGATGATTAGTGTAAAGTATTTATACTTATGAGCCACGTTTTCAGCATATTTTCAAATCTATTTGGGAATTTGTTTTCAATTTTTTTGTTACTTGGCAACACGTTGAACATTTTGGGCACGTTAAATTCTAGGGTTCACGACCGTATTCATTGTTATATTTTGAAACAAGCAACCTTCATTCTTTGTAAATCTAGTGTTGTGTTCATGTTCCAATTTATTTTTATATGCACAGTCAGATATATGCCGAATTAATATTTTATCCCTGCACAGGCAACATATTTAAGTTTCGATACAACAACTAAATGTTAAGTCTCTGAGAAAAATATTTTTTGAAACTAGTAATTTTACCATAGAATTTTTCACAGGGACAAAACACTTCAGTTTATATAATCTACCCACAATCGCTCTCATTATTTTACAAATATTGTTTATTTGAATGTCCTATTTAAAATGTGAATCAACAGACACTCCCAAATAAACGTATTCATTTACCATTTCAATTTTAAAGCATTTACAGGGCTGCAAATTTTTTTGATGAATACATGTAAAGTTTGAATCATCGGTACAATATCGTTACAATATTGAGTTTTTAAACAAACAAAACTATTGATTCATATTCATATTGCGTATGTACGGGGGCAAATTAATAATTTGACTTAAAACAACATCTGTGAACACGTAGAATATAACGAGCGTCGCGTTTAACCTTAAATGATTATGTAGGTACTTAGTTAATAATTGAATTCCCCAGGTGGAGACTGCCAAGGCCTGACCTCCGTGTTCCGCGTGGCCGCCGATCGCTGCGGTCGCCTCTGGGTTCTGGACTCCGGGCAGATTGAGGCTCTCACCATCCCCCGCCAGGTGTGCCCTCCCCAGGTTCTGGCCTTCGACCTCAAAACCGACAGCCTCATCGGCCGCTGGAACATCCCCGACGAATTCAACCTTCAGAACTCCCTCTTCACCAACATCGTCACCGACATCAGAGACGACAAATGCGACGATGTTCATGTGTACTTCACAGATGTGTGGAGATTTGGTCTTCTCGTCTTCAGACTGCGCGATGAAAAGTTCTGGAGGTTCTCTAGCCATTTCTTTTACCCTGATCCAATCGCTAGCGATTACAACGTACGTGGTATCAACTTCCAATGGAGTGATGGCGTTTTTGGAATAGCCCTAACACCTATCACGAGAACTGGTGATAAAATATTATACTTCCATCCTATGTCCAGCAATCGTGAATTCCAAATCCCTGCTTCGATTTTACGTAATGAGACGGCTGTAAATGACACTGCTTTATTGGCTAAAGTCATCCAGCTGGCTGGAGAGAGTCGAGGATATAGTGGACACAGTTCTGCCTCAGCTATTGACAAGAATGGAGTCATGTTCTATGCTATGGTCACAAGAGATTCTTTATCTTGCTGGGATACGAGGAAGCCTTACAGAAAATCAACCCAAGGAGTTGTTGCAAAAGATAGCGAAAAATTAATATTCCCTAACGATTTGAAGGTTGATAATGAAGATAAACAGAGTGTTTGGGTTTTGAGTAATAAGCTGCCTGTGTTTCTGTACGACCAGTTAGACCCGAAAGACATCAATTTCAGGATTATGAGGGAATATGTGGAGGAAGCGGTTGTAGGCTCTATTTGTGACCCGAGACATCCTTACATAGGAGATTTCGAGCCTATTGTGGAGTGTTATTAATATATTATTATTTTGGTATTATTGTCGTAACTCTTTATTCTTGCCATTGCATTCAGTCTCAATGACGGAGTGGATGCATTTTGCCAAGGAGAATTTTCTCTTGTTAGTCCATAGGAAAAATCTCCTTTAGTGGTTTAAGCAAGAATTCACAACGTGGCTAAGCGCTTTGCTTTTCTTAAAAGACAACTACGTAATTATTTATACATAATTATTCTTAAAATTAGTTTTAACACGAAAAAATTACTGCATGTCTTTGTTTACTTCTAGAAATCGCTTTTCTTTCCTTTGTGCTATTTTTCTTTATTCTACTTCATACTATTAAGGCTGGCCATTTCTTAACACCATTGTTTTTTTTATTAAATTAACGATAAGTTGTTTATTGTATAATTATTAATTACCTATTTTATAAAAATGTTTCCAATCCAGTTCATATTTATCTACTATTCAAAAAACACTTTACTATTTATCTCAAACATTTGTATATTTGAGTAACCTTTTTTAAAATAATGATGTTTCATGCAATATTATGTATTATAGTAGATAATAAAGTTTTATACTAAATCAAGACATTTATTTCTCTATTCATCTACTTCCTACCTTTCCCAAATCAACCTGAATATGACTTCGAATTAATAACAAAGAAAATTTAAATTAATCATAATATTATAGAAAAAAATTTAAAACAAAAATGAAAAAAATGCTACTCACTTTCTTCATAGGCTTTTGACATCACTTAACTTCTCTCTCTGACTTCTCTCAGTGACTTCACTCAGTGACTTCACTCAATGACTTCATTCAGTCACTTCATCTAGTGACTTCCCTTACGGACACTCTCTAACTTCACTTTTCGACTTGCTGACACTGTTCTTTGAATCTTGCTTAGTTAACTCTTCCGCAGAAGTCAAAGGCAGGTGTCTTTTTAAACTGCTAGGTCTTATCAAACTTCCGTCATTTCTATGAAAAAACATACTATTCTCTCCAAATGACCTGCTGCTATCTGTACTTAACCTTCCTCCGTGACCCTTGCCGAAGATGTTCGGATAGTCCAAAAGATATCTGCAATAAACAATGGCAATAATATTTTTATTGGTGGACGGCTAGCTTCGCTTCCCAAAAACTTTTTTTAATTGTGACTTCTGCGTTTAGTCCCAGCGTATTCGCATTAATTAAGAAATCTTTGTCAGTAAGAATTTTGTCATAATTATATAATATAACATTCTGAATTAATACACCATACAATGATTTTTATACGAGGTATATTATATTTGTATGATCCCATTTTTTTTGCCCGTTTTGAACAAACACTATGACCATATCATTTGCATTGGACATAATTGTATTTGACTTCTGCGTGGAGAAAAACTAAACACAAACAGAACTGGACCAAAAAATATAGGGTATTTAAATTCAGTTACCTGATAAAACAGTAACAGTGACAGTAAACTGTTAGGTTAAGTTTATTTCGTCGTTTGTTTATTATTTTTCTTCAATTTCCTTGTTTTGTCACTGTTCTGTTTTGTCATGAAACCTTATAATTCAGTGATTATTTACTGACCTGGGCTTTGAAACAATCGGACTATTGAGAAAAGCGTCCGTTTGAGACGCAAGAGCGGCTGCCGCATCAGGAGAATGGCTGAAATAATATCTGAATATATCAATTTCCGAATCTCTATTGATGATGCCTTCATCGACAATCTCTTTGTCACTTTGTTCTACTAGCTTTATTAACAGATTTGATAACTGCCGCAGAATGCAGTCTGATACTCTTATTGGTTCATTCATTCGTCTGTGTTTCTTTGTTGTGGGTTTTCTTTCTTCTCTTCTCTTGACTGCTTGTTCTTCTTCGCATTCGCTTTTTTCTTCTTCTTCTTCTACGTTGATGGGTTCTGCTTCAACGACCGTTGTGTCTGGCAGTCCTGAACAGGGTATCAGATCGCATACGACTGAGCCTAATAGGTTTTTAGCAGAGAATTGTATGTTATCTCCCAACAAGGATCTAAAAATGAAAATATTATACTTAGTTTCGGTCAACAAAAGATTGAAAAAGAAAAAATTTAAGTCGATGTAACTTAAATTAATCTTCTCCTCCTGCAGATAGTGGATATTGTAGTGGAGCCAGAATCTACCGGCAAATAGGTTCTCTTACTGATGGGAGAGAACCTATTTGCCAGACAGAAGCAAACTTGCATGACCATCTAACGCTACAAATTAATGCCAGTATTTAAGTATTTCATGTGTTTAACTGTTGTTCGATTAGCAACACTGGGTTATTAGATAGTACAGCGTTCGCAGTTCTTTTCTATCATGCTTTAGATTTTGATCTACATTAGCTCAATGCAGGAACAATCTTTTTTATTTTATGTTTTAGCGAAAGAATTACCTGTGAACATACTATGTCATGACAAAAAATGAGCACTGAATTCAATTTCAATATTGTCTTTGAGGGCCTGTGCAATAAAGTGTAACAAGTACGCACACATTGGCTTTCCCAGGACTTTCGAAGGACACAGCCTTGCCTCGCTCCTGCCTCTATTCCGCTCCTACGCTTTTCCAGTATTGTCTTTATGAACGTGTGTATTGTGTAATAACGTTCAAACATATTAAAACAAATATTTATACGTTGGCTTTCCCAGATCCTCAGAAGGAACAAGGAACCTGCCTGGTCACCTTATCCAAAGCAATCCATCGAAACGATTAAATTTTTGTGATTTGCAGACATAGTGTTTTCGTACATGTTATCTAAGAAGTTTAAAATCTGGTCGATGGTTCAAACAGATAAAAATTAAAAATATGAACACATTAATTTGTTTTTGACCACTATATTTTAATTACGCTCAAAATGTTTAAATATTCTACTGATGAAGGAAGGATGGATAGAGTGTAATTAAAATAAAGTGCTCAAAAACAAATGTATGTGTTTATATTGTAAATTATGGTGAGCCGCAAAGTTAATGCTTTTTACAAATAGATAAAGAAAAATATCTATACATCGGCTTTCCCAGGACTTCAGATGGACTAAGCCTAGCCACCTGCGCCCTTATACCCTTGGCCCGCCTCCTGTTCTCCCTGGTCTCCAGATCTTCGTTCTTAGTATCCCTCTGCCAGGGTTCAGCCTTCATCTGATGGGGAGGCACTCCTTGGTACCGCTGTAGTTTCTTGTCCATTAGCCATATCCAGTAACTATGCGTACAGGAAGAGAAAATGTTTATGGTCATATTGAAATGATAAAATATACAAAGTTTGGTTTTGTGTCTATCTGTAACTCTGGTTCAATAAACACTATAACTTGGATTTACTTAAAATTTAAGCGTCATTTTCAAAATTGGACGTGTTTGTTTGCAGAGTTCAGACAAGATGGTTACAAAATATATTTATGTTAGCAATCTCACCAATGAAGAAACTGGTTATTGTGCTTGGTGAGAGAGTTACAATAATTATAAGAAAAATAGAATCATTATGCTATAAGTAAGTATATATATGATAGGAACAATATATAAAGAGACAACATCTAAATACAGTGGAGATGAGTATAGACTGATAATAAATATCAATGAAGGGAAAAACAGGCAATTATTTAGTTAATTATTTCTGAAAGTGTAACTTCAGTTTTAGTTTAACTATGTTAATATCCTTTAATTTCTTTATTTCATTCGGAAGGTTGTTGAAATACTTTATTCCTAAATAGGTATAGTTATTTTGCTTTGTATTTTATATTATATCATTTATAGTTATTTTTATTTTTCTATAATATAATATTTGTAACAGAAAATTATTATAATTGCCATTTTCATAAATGGAACTTTTTTATTTTATTCTCTTTATTATTGCATTAAATTCACTTCAGTTCAGTTAAAAATTACGAAAGTTGATATGGTCGAATTAGCTCAGTGGTCAGAGCACTTCCCCGGCAAAGGAAAAAGTCTTGTATTCAATTCCTAGTTGCGACTGAATCTTGTTCTGGCTTTCTGTTTACAACCTTTCGTTTGAGAGTCTCTAATATTGTCTTTAATAATTATTTAACCACACTTTGTAATGCGCCACTTTATTGAATTAATAATAGTACGAGAGCCCACGACCAACATTTTTGTCTCATAGCAATACGGCCAAAACCGCATCAAATCGATAGATACGATTATCCTGAACTCGAAAATACCAATATCAGACATTTCCCGCGTAGCGTTTGATCTGACCGAATTTTCAAAATTGTCAAAGAATTTTACCGAACTGCATCATAGCAATATGTCTGATTTGCAGACTGTAGTTGAATGATAGTTCTGAGATACCGGAAACATATTTTTCAGACGTTAGTGGTGTAGCGCAAACCCGTAAAATCACTTAAAAAAATTAAAAATGAGACAAAAAAAATGTCTCATAGCAATACGTCTGAAAATCTTTTTTATTAGTAAATTTTGGTTATTTGATGCGAACAAAACAATTTTCAGACGGAAATGTGAACGCATTAAATTTTGAGACCGTTTTGAAAATGTTAACAAATTTTACCGATCAGTATCATAGCAATATGTCTGAAAATTGTTGGACATGATAAAATAAGTTGTCCACATGTGCAAAAAATTTATATCAGACAAATTAAGTGTAGCACCTTCTCTATCAGACAACTTTTCGATACTCAGATATCATTTAAAAATCGTATTGAGGCATCTTGAATTTTCTGTTACAAACCAATGAATACGTTGCGACCCTGAATTTATTAGATGATAATTAACAAAGAATTTACCCGAAACCGTAACATTGAAGTTGAAGGACTGAAATAAATCGCACAAAAGGAAACTGGGATGAAGTTGAAAAAAAAAACGGTTTATTCAAAGTTACAAAATATTCTCGTATTCAATCGATGTCGGATTCGGAATCGTCGTAACAAGCGCTGAGGCTGTTGAAATTAAATACTGATTGATTTGATAGTTTTGGTTTTATTTAAAGCACACTTGAGTAACTTTTACAAAAGAAATAAGTAATGACATCTGTCATCTGTCAAAGTACATATAATAGACAAGGGAGATTCTTGAATATCTATGAAGGCTGTAAATTTAAAAAAACATTTAACAGAGGCGTCGGCCAGGCGACTCCGAAACGTTATTTTCGTTTTTGGGAGTATATGCTACACTTAAAGTGTCTGAAAACAGGTTTTTGGTAATCATGGCAGCAATACGAAAAGTTGAAAAAAAAAATTATCCGTATTGCTATGATACAGGTCGGCTAAATTTGTTGACATTTTAAAAAATGCGCTCAGGCTATATGCTACGCGCAAAATGTCTGAAAACAAACTTTTTCGTAATACAATTATAAAATCTATGTACATTTTCACTATCAGACGTATTGCTATAATACCGACTGTCTTTTTTTGACACAGCAGAAGTGGCCTCCCACGCAGTTGCTACACTTTCGACCGTTACTACACACCTAGTCGGGTTCAGAATCATACAATCTAACGATTTTATAGGGTTTTTGCCGTATTGCTATGAGACATGGTTTTGGTCGTGGGCTCTCGTACTATAAATGACAGCCAACCGGGTTTCGCTTATCTCAAGCGTCATCAGGGCTTATATATTTAACACACGCTGATGATGTTTGAGATAAGCGCAACCAGGTTGGTTGTCATTTATTAATTCAATAAAAGTGATGTATTAAAATGTGTGTTTTTGCATTTAATATCTAATGTCACACAACAAAGTATTTGCTTCCTTCGAAAATAAAATATTTTACACTCTATCACAATTTTTTACGATGGGAGCATTTTTAATTGCCCCTATCATCTATCTACCTGGAAACTGTATGTAAAACTACAGAAATAAAAAAATTTAAAACAATATTTACATTCGAAATTCTGACAATCCCTGAAGTCTTACGAGTTCGCGCTACTGTTAAATTATTACTATTTTTTTATGTGACACCTCACAAGAGTGTCCCTGCCTGTGCAGTGTACAGACAGGGGAACTATGGCACCACCCGGTTGGGCGGCGTTGTGAGGCGGAATAAGGTAGGGGCTGTAGGAAGGGATTTGTTAATGAGGGCCTTGAAGAGGCTCGGATTATAGGAGGGAGGAAAAACAGATGCCGGTAGCTCGTTCCACATACGAGCCGACTTACACAAAAACGAGTCGTAAAAACGGCCCGTTCTCATGAAGCCAACGTCAACCGTGAACGGGTGTTCAGTTCAATAAATAATTATTGCTTTATTGTCACTTTTAGATGAGAATTTCGATTGAATTAGATGAGAATAAGTATTGAGAACGTCGACTATTTTATTTTGGCTAATATTTTTTTACCCATAAGCATACACATTTTTAGAGTAAAAAATATATACGTATAAAATGTTAAAAAATGTTACGTGGGTAATGTTTATAAATAAAAATGTTTTTTTTTGAGTAACTTAGTGAGTAAAACCTCGAATAGAAATACTGTATTATCAAAGACAATATCAGCGAATCATAAACGAAAATCTGAAATACAAAAATCAGAAAAAGATACGGTCACATTTAGGAAAAAAATCAGCTAAAATAGCATAAGAGTTACCAATGGTGTGTAATCTATTTATAACAGAATTATAGCCTGAGACCATAATATAATTGTCACAATAATACATAATAGGAAGCCTCGATCTAATGGTAGGAACATTTAAGTGAATCAACGTTAACATATCAGGTCTATCCAACTGATAATCTGATCTTACCCGTAAACTATAACCCAGAAATAAGTCCTGAAGATGAGGTACGGAGTAAAGACCCTTAGTCCAGCCACGACAATCCAGGGGGTTGCCAACAACTCTTTTCTCTCCTAAAATAAATAATTAACATTTAGTCATTTAACCGACGGCCTTAGTCCTTCCCGTTCTATTCCACCTTTTCCTCGATCTGCCTCCTCGGTGACCTCCACGGGGATAACTTCTGCATTGACCCTTAGAGCAGGAATTCCCAACGGGGGCGTTGATAAGATCCAGAGGGGCGGTGGTGGCCTTGAGGGCAAAAGGGGGCGGTGACAGACTGCAAGGGGGCAGCGAAAGGCTGAAATAGCTGTCAGAGGAATTTTAAAAAAAAAATCTTAAGGCGATGCCATACGTAGTAATTCAAAATCATGTGTTTTTGGTTTCCAAATTTGGTCGCCTAGAAATGTTTCAGATGCTTTAATTAAATACTGCGAGTAGAATACATCTTGGCCTTTCAAATAATCGAGTATTTTTTAGATAAATCTTTTAATAAGCCCAGAAAAAAATAGTGAAAAGGCCTATGAAAACTGCTTTAAAGTTCAAAATCTCCTACTTACGAATCCATTTTCAGTTATGATCTTATTGTATAGTGTGGCAAATTAAATTATTTATAAAATCATCGAAAAAAAATTAAATATTTATGCCTGAACATCCACAAAATAAAATAAAAGGCACTTTTTGGCCATGTTTTTTTCTTGCATAAATCAAAACAGGCGGATGGTGTTAAGCGGGAATTTAAACCTTATCGCCATCTACGTAAGGGTTGTTATTGATAGGGGCTCAATTTAAAATATTACACGACGTAGTGCATCGCCTTAATGAATTCAAATAAGTCGTACGTACACTATACAAATAATCATGCATTTGAACCGTTCAATTATGTAGTCATTAGGTATCATTGAATTAATTTTTGTTATTTCGACAATAAACATTTTTGAACATAGAAAGCAACATTTCAAGGTTACAAATAATCTCAGAATGTTGACAATCCACCAAATTCTTTCATCACGTTAAAATGTTTTTTATTTTTTATTAGATAGACCTCACTAAGTAATGTACCTGTTCCGATAGGTATTGTACATGTTACAATATTATTGTTTTTCATTATTCTTCTACGAGTGTTATATATATTTATTTATTTTCTAGTTTGTTTTTTATAAATCTCTTAATTGTAAGTGAAGATGGTGGAGGACTAAACTAGTAAAGGATCGAACCCGAAACGCCTGACTGGGAACCGATAACTACTTAACTGCGCTACCAACAGGTTGGTTGTGATATTTCAAAACACGTAGTTTTCGCTTTATTTTTTTTTATTTTTTTTACATGCCGTACATGTTGACATTTTTTTTAGTAGAGCGGCGAGGGGATGGGGTCGGAGTAGGGGGAGCGTTGAAGAAAAATATACTTGGAAAGTCGGCGGAGAGTCAGATAAGTTTGGGAACCTCATGTTTTCAAAAATACTGAGCGCCGGAATTATGTTGGCATTACATTCGATTTAAAATAAAATACTGTTTTTGACAGCAGATTCAAACTCTTTCAGATTTAACTATTACAGATAGACATAAAAAATTTAAACATTTAAATTTTGAGCACAAACATAGATAAAGTCTTTAATGTCGCTTACCGATGGTTTTTATACCGTGTAAACGATAATGACTACTTTACACGGCACTAAAATCATATTAAATTAGATAAAGGTATTCAATCAATAATAAATAAATATTTTCAAAACCTTACCACACAAACTGGATAAAGCAGAATAATATACGTCAAAAAATATATTCGAAGAGTGTAAAAATCGAAAATTTGAAACGAACTGTTTTTATCGTTGGGTAAAATTTTATTCGCTAGCTTTTCAGGTTCAGTTGTTTGCACTACAACAGTTGGCGCTTTGTTCGTATCATTTATATTTAAAGTTACTCTTTCAATTTGGTTTTTCTTGTCCAGTCCCTGTGTTATGTTCACAACAACGGGCGTATTTCCCATGGGGTCGTTGATATTCACAATAACCGGTTGATTCGGGACGTTTACATTCACAACGGTGGGTGGATAAGTTTTTAAAAGCTTTCTATGTTGTTCGTTAGGGAAAATTACTTCCAAAGCTGTAACGCTGAGTCCGATTAAAGTCCAAAATAAAACTTCTTGTTGTAAAGAGCACCCGATTAACTTTCCTAAGCGATACATTGTGAAAATACTTTAATTTCAATACATTTGTCAACAAGTAAAACAGTATAGCATGTGAAATAAAAGTGATCGAATTGATTTTTAAATTACAGTGACGTTTAGAGGATTATTCCTTTTTTCAAATTTTTCTCGTAAACGATGAAAGTAGGTAGATCAAAAAACTGGGAATTAATTTTTAAAATGATAATACAACATGTATATTCAAACTTCCCAAAGAATGCTCCATTTTCTCTGCAGAATGCATAGCTATCATAGAAGCTCTTCTACTCGTCAAATCATTAAATATTAAAAACGCACTCATCCTTTCAGACTCGCTTAGCTCACTACAAAAAATAAGCGCATCCCCACTCAATTCCAGTAGCGACTCTCTAATCTGCTCGATCAGAGACCTACTGCATTCCATGTCACTGGTTCATGCATCAGTGGTCCTAGCCTGGATACCGGGACACCTCGGTATTACTGGGAATGACATGGCTGATCATATAGCTAAGGAAGCCACTGCCCATGGTCCGTTAAGTGATATCCCTATTCCGGTTAGAGACCATTTCCCTATTCTAAAAATTAAGTACCAACTCCAATGGTCTTCTGAATGGAAAAAATCTTCTCTGATAAAAGGTCACCAGTACTCATTAATTCAACCTTCTATTCCTGTTAAGCCCTGGTTTCACAAATACACTACCATGCCTAAAAAATATATTTCTTCCTTAACCCGAATGCGGCTGGGTCACACTTGTTGTCTTAGCCATCTTGCCAGGTTCCACATAGTCAGTTCGCCGTACTGTGATTGTGGGTCAGAGGATACTCTGGACCATAATTTTTTTGAGTGTCCTATTAATGACCAATTTCCAAACTTCATGCATGAATTGGTAAAACTTGATATTAAATTGCCTACCAGTATTCCCTGCCTTCTTAGTTTAAACACTCCTGAAATTTACCATTTGTTGGCAAAATTTATTTATAAAAATGGCCTTAATATCTGACCATAATAATAAATATAAACCAAATTTCTTTCACTTTCATTTGTATTCACTTGTTCAGGTTCCTATTTTCATCTATTTTTACTAATCCCAACTCTGCATATTTTGACTGAGTTAAAACACTATTCTTTATGCATTTGTATATTTTTCTTGATCCTTTTATTGTATTTGTTTATATTCATATCATAGAACTGTTTTAAAAAAAATAATGCTTCTAATTTTGGAAAAATCTGTTCTTTTAAATAACAAAAAATGCCCACTACTATTGTGCACAGGTTCCTATTTTTATAATTTTGTAATTACCCATTATTACCAGCTCTGTATTGTTTTTGTTAAGTTATGTTTATGTTACACCCATGTTATGTTTATGGTAGGTTTATGTTTATGATATGTTATGTTCATGTTATGTGCATGTTATGTTATGATATGTTTATGTTATGTTCATAGTATGTTTGTGTTATGTTTTTCTTTATGTTTTATAATCAAATTTGTTTACTCCCATATGCTGTGTTTGTTTATAAGATTGCCCATTACATAATTCTATTTTTAAAAAACGCTACTAATTTTAGAAAAATCTTTGGTTTAATAACGAAAAGCGCCCACTTATATTGTACACAGGTTCCTATTTTTATAATTTTGTAATTGTCCATTATTACCAGCTCTGTATTGTTTTTGTTAAGTTATGTTTATGTTACACCCATGTTATGTTTATGGTAGGTTTATGTTTATGATATGTTATGTTTATGTTATGTGCATGTTATGTTATGATATGTTTATGTTATGTTCATAGTATGTTTGTGTTATGTTTTTCTTTATGTTTTATAATCACATTTGTTTACTCCCATATGCTGTGTTTGTTTATAAGATTGCCCATTTCATAATTCTATTTTTAAAAAACCCTACTAATTTTAGAAAAATCTTTGGTTTAATAACGAAAAGCGCCCACTTATATTGTACACAGGTTCCTATTTTTATAATTTTGTGATAATCTACTGTTACCAGCTGTGTACCGTTTATTTTAAGTATGTTATGTTTATGTTATGTTATGCTTATGTTATGTTATATTTGTGTTATGTTTATGTTTATATTTATGTTATGTTTATGTTATGTTTATGTTATGTTTGGTTTATTTATGTTACTTTATGTTATGTTATGTTGTTTTATCAATGTTGTTTTGTCAATCATGTCAATTTTATCCTGTAATTTGTTGTATTTATTAATAAGAAAAATGTTGTAATGTATGGCCAAGATCACTCTTAATGGGTGAAAGCCAAAATAAAGAATAATAAAAATAAAAAAAATCCACTGAAGAGATAAAACGATAGAATAAAAGAAGTGGTTTGTGGGCGTATCTATGTACCCGACGTAGGGTAGGTAAAGTTTTTCTTACTTCAGGTGAAATGTTAAAATAAATAGGGTAAATTTACAGAAAAGTGGAACACGGTTAGCGGCCCGATTCTAAATGTTACACGACGTGGCTTCTTTTGTTATTTTTTTGATGATAAACTAATCTTTATAAAACAAGGTTTTTATGCATAGCACAAAGGATAGCAAATTATTATAAGCCTTAATTACTCGCCTGCAATATCCATACAAATTGAAAATATCTCCCTAGTAAAAATTCCCGTCTGCGGCATTTATTTATTTATTTTTACTCGGAAGATATTTTCAATTTGTATGTATATTTCAGTCGAGTAATTAATGCTTATAATAATTTATGCTTCTTTTGAGTTGGAAAGTATTATTCTATTATATTTAATTGACAAAAACTGGTCGTAAACCATAAAAGGTTCTATAAATCATAAAGCTGTGTCCAACTGTGGACCCATATCAATCCAATGGAGACATTCGGTTTTACGACTCGCCATACAAAACTCGTAAAAAACACCAATATTTTTAACCACAGCGGGTTTTTTCATTCAAAAAACTTCTTCATCAATTCATTTCCCAATATCATTGTGTGGCATCTAATAATTCAGTTCTTCCTGGCCATCATTATTAGTTTAATACATAGACATATGAATATTAGTAGACCTGCCCTAAGTGATTAAAAGCGTATTATCCCCACTCCCCATACCGGTTCCATTGGAGCCGGCTGTGCTCGCGTATGGCCTCAAGTGAAATTTGAAAACGTGACGTCATCATTCTTGTGCGAACTATGGTCGAGGCATCATCGGTTCATTTTACGAAATAACACGGCAAAATGTTGACTTGTGCTATGAAAACTTGTAAAAATAGATGTGAAAAAGAGAATAAACCCGATTGTCGTATTACATTCCATATATAAGCATTATTTTACTTTATTTTAAGCATATTCACATCGTATAATATGAATCAGTTGTAGAAACATAATATACTATCACATCGAGAAACGTCTGGACGCGAAACACAAAGCTGGTTGGTTGCTGGGAAGTAAATTATGAACATTTATAAAAGTGTCTTAACTAAATACTTAAACGAAATATTCGACTCTGAAAATAGAACCGAATTTTTTTGCTGAATTTGGACTTTGCAAATTTGTTCATAACGTGGCGAGTAATTTGCGCTCCCATGTAAAAATGTCTATTCATTCAAAAGCAGATTTTACTTTTAAGAAGTAAATGGTGATATTATAATGCGAGATGCCTATTTACTGTCAGATTGATTTATTGACGAATCACAGTCAGCTTCACCCCCTTCGTTCTTCAACAGTTGATTTTACCCCTCGCCATTATCTTCTCGTCTATTAATTCCTATGTCTGTGGTTTAATAGAAAAAAACGGTATTAGCATTGTTAACTCATAAACATGTAGATTTTTTAAAACATAATGACTGCCAAAGTAAAATATAATCTAAGAAAATGGCTATAAAATACATATGATTTATGTATATGCCATACTAAAGTTCTTGTATTGCTAATTGGAATTCACATTACGACTTATAATTTTGTAATACCTCATGGACTCACTACATATATCTATGAAACTTTTATTGTGATTATTTGTTATATAACGTCTGTGTTGATATATTGTGTATTTTATTTATACTATGATATTAATTTAACCCATTGATCTACTTGCCAATCTATCATCATTATTGATGATATTTAAAGCAAATATAGTCGGTCAAATACGGTCCGGCTGTCATTCCGCCCGCGGTCCCAATCTCAAAATCTGCAGCGAAAAAAAATATTTGCGAATGTCGTTACTCATGACCTACATGATAAAATTGATATAAAACTCCAAAGAAGAGTACTGAGAGTGGGAGCAAAAATAATCGGCTAGAGATTCAACAAGTGCAGTCCGCCGGTGAAGAAGCAATTTTATTTATTTATATATTTATTGGATGATTTTTATAGTACTACATGAGCTTTTACACTAGCGAACTATGACAAGTTACACACAAGGCGTCATGAACAACTCCGAGTACAGTATAACCACGGATACAGGGCGCTGTTTGGCCTCCCTTGGCGATGCAGCGCCTCGGAGATGTTCGCAGAGGGAAGGGTGCATGGGTTGGCTGCATTGATGCGTCACAGAGTAGCCGGGACCAGTCAGCGCTACCGCAGATTGGAAAACACTCTTGTCCAGGCCGTCGCCCAGTGGCAGGGCGCGCCCCTACACCATAGATAGAGAATTTGCCTTAAGTGGCCGTTGTTCAAGAACTAAATATATTTTATTTTCAACTTAATTTCATGTAATTTATTTAGATGTACGCTTTTTTATGGCAGATAGAGTATTGCACTGACCGCTCTGTTCGGCTGAAATAAATAATAAAATAAAATTATTATTATTATTACTTTCCGACTTTTCCACAAATGATCATCTAGTCAATCCACATTATGCAAATGTATTATATAAGCCTAATAAATACAAAATAATACCAGAACAACACATCAACTCACCAGAGATCAAATGGGAAAATAAATCACCGACTCCAGATATTTTCATATCAGAGGGTTCGGCTCGGTAGAACTCCTAACAGGGCGTATAAATCCTACTGATCCCTCAGTATAAATATTTAAAAAATGTTTTGTAATCCTACCTGTATTTAAAATGACTGATTTTCGCATTTTTATGTATAAATTGTTTGACAGATCTAATACGCCTAAATTTTTAATGAGAGAGCTAGGTATAATGCCAGTAGCCGAAATAACGAATGGTAATATTTTTATAGTCAGTAGAATGCCAAATTCTTTTTAATTTCATTTCATAAATCTATGTATTTTCTTATTTTTTCTTTAACAGATTTTTGAATATTACAGGAATTTCGAATAGCGACATCAATGATTTAATTTATATTTTTAATTTTGTCATGTAAAACTATATCGGGTCTATTATGACTAACCGTTTGGTCTGTTAGGACGGGTTGTTTCGGAGAGTTTGAACAATTCATCAAATTTCAACGTTCATTTTTGGGTTCTGTGAAAGTCCTATTCAAGTTCTGTTATTATATCATTGTAGGCTAGTTGCTTGACAAAACTGAAATAAAAACAGAACTTGAAAAAATCTTTCATAGAACTTGAAAATGAACGTTGAAATTTGATGAATTGTTCAGATTCTCCGAAACAACCCGTCCTTGGTCTAGTTTTAGCATAATATATTTTTTTAAATTCGTTTTCTAAAAATGAATTTGGTTCGTATTCATAATATGGTATTATATTACGGCAGTCAATCAAGTTATTTTTAATTACCAAACTTTGGTGAATTATTTTTAAAACTTGATTGTGCCTAAATGTATACTCGGACGGTGCTAATATAGAACATCCCGATATAATATGTTCTATAGTTTCCGGAAAAGCTAAACATTTTCTACACAAATCATCAATTTGAATTGTATCTTTGATTATATTCTTCCTATAATTTTTAGTATTAATGACTCTATCCTGAATGGCAAGCATAAATCCTTCTATTTCTGCGCTCAACTCTCCAATACTCAACCATCTGTTTGACGAAAATTTGTCAACATACGTTTGGTTGAGATAATTAAAGTGTTTTGCGTGTAAAATTTTATTTGACCAGGAATCAAATAATTCCTGGTTGGTATTTATAAAAATGTTGGCATTCTCATCGTATAAATTTAAAGGTGTAATATTTTTATCTGCCTTGCAAATTATTTTGTGCATTTCTGAGCTATGAGCTTTCCTATGGAAAAAATTTCTTAGCATTTCTATCTGATTATGTTTCAAAGAAGTTATTTTGAGTATACCACTACCTCCTAAATTTCTAGGTAAATTAATTCGTTCTATAGCTGAATTTGGATGATGGCAATTAAACTTTGTTAGATTAGTTCTAATTAATCTTTCTAAGTTATCTAAATCTGTATTAGACCATTTAATTATGCCAAATGAGTACGTTAATAGAGGTATTGCCCAAGTATTTATTGCTTTTACTAAATTTTTAGCAGATAGATTGCATTTTAAAATTTTCCTGATCCTAGTTTGAAATTTAATCTTAATATCATTTTTAATACTAGTATGGTCTAATCTATTTGATTGTGGGTATCCTAAATACTTATAAACCTCATCCCTTTTCATACTAGTAATTTGGAAATTTCTAAATATAGTCTCGTCCCCATCTACAATTTTGCCTTTCTCTATATGGATCGTTCTACATTTATCTAAACCAAGAGTCATTTTGATATCATCTGAAAAGTTTTTAACTACCTCGATCATTTTCTCTAAATTTTGTTCAAAATTCGAAAATAATTTTAAATCATCCATAACAAATGCGAAATTGTAATACTCTCCCTTGTATTAACCTTAATTTTTATTCCAAACTTGCTTTTAATTAACATTTTAGATAGAGGATTCAATGCTTAGCAAAACCAAAAAGGACTCAATGAGTCTCCTTGAAAAATCCCTCTTTTAATTGAAATGCCCGGTATTACTATTTTCTTACCTTTTAAATTGAAAAGTAAATTGGTATTCCAAAAGGACATAATATTTTCCAAAAAGCTAATAATAATGGGGTTGATTTTATATATATTTAATACTTTGATCAGCCACGAGTGCGGGACACTATCGAAAGCCTTTTGGTAGTCTATATATTATAGCAAATATGTAAATTACGTTTTCGAGTTTGAATCTGTTTTAGAATTACAGAATCAATAACTAATTGTTCTTTACATCCCATATGTTTTCTGCGACAACCTTTTTGTTGTTCAGCTAAAATATTGTTTTCATCTAAATGAGTATATATTAAATCTATCAAGCAAGAGGTTAAAATTTTGTATATTGTCGGTAAACATGTAATGGGTCTGTACTGAGAGGGATTATTAATATTTTCGATTTTGGGCAACATATAAGTAATGCCCTTAGTTAGAAAATTTGGAAAATTTTGAGGCTGACTGACAAATTTTGAAAGATTTTTTTCCAAAAGAGGATGTAAAGTAGTCAGACGTTTGTACCAAAAATTATGTATTCAATCGCAACCCGTGGCTTTCCAATTATGAGTATTTTTTTATAATTTTGGTTAACAATTCAACCGATATATTAGAAAAACTCATTTGTTCAATGCCTGAAAAATTGAGTTCTTCATTTTCTATCCAGGGACTTGACTCGTTATGTTTTATATCTTTATAATCCAAATTTTATTCCAAAAATCACGCATATCTGATTCAGATGGCAACGGAATATTATTATTCGAAATAATATTTTGTTTATCGTCAAGTTTGGAATAAAATATTTTTCCATTTTTCTGGAATAATCTGTTATTATTTTTTTTACTATACGTATAATTATATATTTTTAATCTACTAGCTTTTACGCCTAATATTTGTTTTAATAAATCCAATAAATCATTGATTATATTTTCATTATTATGACTATCAATGTTATAACCAATTTTTCTCCCAATTTCATCTACATGTCTCAAAATTTTCCTACTTCTATTTCCATTTTTATATTCTATTACTCTAGCTATGTTACTTCTTAAAAATACTACATCATTTTCTAATCTGATCTGCCATTCTGGTTTACTATAACTATATGATGTATCATCAGAGGATGATAATTTAATTCCTAACTTATTACAAACAGTAATAGCAGTAGCATATACTATTGTATGAAGATCTAAAAAACTAATTTCCTCAAATATGATTTTTGGTAAAATTATGTTATTTAATTCAAAAATTAATTTAGATAATTTCTTTGACGTATGCAATTTTGGTAATTTTGGTCTAACTGTTGGCTCTACATCTATATATCTGTTTATATTATTATGAAGTAAGTTAGCTAATTATACTACATTATCATCAACAAAGTTTAAATTTGCAATGTTGATTTCCCTAAGATTATAAATAACGTCTAAGTTATTTGAATCTACTGTAATATCATTGAACATTTCGACTATAATATTATCCAAACTATCTACATTAAATGCATCTGAAATGACATTACTTGTGTTAAATTGTTCTAAATTAGTTCCCATTTGTAATATATCTGCTACTTTTCTTTTAATCTGTTGTAATGTGACTACAGGAATTAAATTATTTTTGAAAATTGCTCGCTTTTGGTCTGCTAATCTTTTTTCGTTTACTTGGGCAATCGGATAATTTTGTGAGAAAAGTGAATGTAATTTTTTCCTATATAATAACATATCTGTTTCTAGTTTGGTTACATAAAAATATGAACGAACAATTAACACATTGACATCGTTCGTCCATTTCATACGCTGTCTAGGAATACCTGCTTTTGTTTTTGGGGTCTTAGACTATCCATGTTCATCTGTACAGATGACATAATAATTCCCTGTTCATCTACGTTAGTTGCAAACGACATTGTTGTCATTTTGCAAAACAACTAGGAGATGATTGTATCGTTACCGCTACATTCCAGTAACCAAATCAACAAATAATTTTCAATATGACCAAATTAAATATTCTTATCAAACTACCTTTCGACATAACAAGTCTATAATTTCCTATTCAACTACCTTTGAACATTACAAATCTATGATATATTATGGTCCAGAAAAAACGTTAACATAAAAATATTTTTTTATTACCATTATTATACATTTATACCGTTTAAAAGTGTACTATCTTATACGATAAAAATTAAACGATACTAAATAATTTTAAAAAAATATTACTAACACAAAGCTTTTTTTTCTTATTATTTAATTTTTAGAACTACAATTGAATTCGACGTTTTGTTTTTATGTATTCAGTAATATTGCTATTCAATTTTAAGTTTATTTATAAACAATTATTATTACGCGTCACAGCTGTTTCACCATCTGAAGGCACTATCAAACTGTCAGTTTGATAAGGTATGTATACAATTCGAGATATTAACGGCAAATAATAGGAAAAGAGATAAAAACTACTTATGGTTAAAATTATAAATGGTTAAAAACTGACACAAAATATAACTTTATTTTCTCAGGTAATATATATAAATGTACTGAGCACATCACAACAAAGAATACTCCGCACATCTGTACTGAGCACATCACAACAAAGAATACTCCGCACATCTGTACTGAGCACATCACAACAAAGAATACTCCGCACATCTGTACTGAGCACATCACAACTAAAAATACTCCGCACATCTGTACTGCGCATATTACATCAAAGCTACCTGAAACTTTAACTCAAAGAAGAGGAAACGTAACACAGCTATCCAAAAAGTAAGAAAATAAAAATACAAATTTTAACCTTATGTCATTCCTGTAACAGATTTGCGTTTCCAAAGAATTTTCCTGCTATTTTAAAAGCCCGCCAATTTTCCACGTGTTGTTGTTTTCTTACGTTGGCAGCACTGTCGCACTTATACTTCTACACACGCATTTCCGCGGAAACCAACTGAACGGGCCGCGGCCGCATCGAAAGACCTTTACCCCTTCCAACACTCTTCGAGAGAGGCGTGAAGTCGCTTCAGAAAATACACCCACCGTTGAAACTAGTAAACACTCAAGCAGGCGTCTAGTTCCTACCTTTCTGGCATTGAGTATTGGTAGAGTTGGTCAGTTAGTCGCTTCTCATTGATACAGTCGGTCAGTTCGTATTCTCGGTCAGTCGGCGCCAGTTTTCTGCTCTGAGATTACTTGCGCGCGTTTTTTCTCAGGTGGCACGATAATTCAAAATAATTTGAACGCGCGCGCGCGACGTTCTGTGAGCTCATTTGTTTTTCACGCAAGTTTCGTTAATACATCGCTAAAAATAAGCACCTATTTGTGTGGATTTTTATAGCGCGAGTGTGTGTTTATCAAGTGGCATATTTTTGGGATATTAACTGGTTATTTTACCAGAAAATAAAGGTATAAACACATTTTTACATTATCAAAAACATGAACACACTAATAAATGTTTTATTTTGTAATTTTTTATCATTTAAAGAGGCTGTATTTGTTATTACTAACATGTTTTCATTAAAATATGTCGCTAAAAATAAGTTCCTACAAATGTCTGAATTTTTATAGCCCGAGTGTATAGTTATAAATCAAGGTTTTCCATCAATAATACGTTATTTCTTCACGTGTGCCACTGATGATAAACCAATAAAAGTGTGTTGTGAGCGAATCCGTGTTCCCGAAGTTAGGCTACATTTATCCTTACTTTTTCCAAAATTGATCAAATATTTGCGAGTAACCAAATTTAATTATGGTAACCGCTACACTTTTAGGCCTGAATTATGTAAATTACACTTTGTTTTAACAATTACTACAATAAACAACTGTTTACATGCACAAAATAGGTTATTGAGTTCTTAGTTTGGGTTAATTACGTAGTTTAGAAGTATTTAGATTAAAACGAAACTTTTGCAAGTGTCATTACATACTAAAAAAGTCCAAAATTGCGGCAAAGGGATCGTCTTACAAGGTAAATTTTGAACTATGATAGAATTAAAATGGATTTAAAATGCATCTTTTCCCATCTCTCCCAATGTAAGCAGTTGTTTATTTTAGTAATAGATTATTGGGTTCTTAGTTTGGGTTCATTAAGTAATTTATACGTATTAAGATTGAAACAAAACTTTCGCAAGTTTACATTCTAAAAAAAGTCCAAAAATGCCGCAAAGGGATCGTTTTTTGAGATAAATTTTGAACAGTGGTCGAATAAAAATTGAATTATAATACATCTTTACCATCTCTCCCGACGTAAATAGTTGTTTCTTGTAGTAATTAAGTTAAAACGAAGCTTTCTTTCAAATCGGTATAGATCAGTCTAGATATTGTCTATTCAGTGACGTGTAAGAATTCATTTGAAGAAAGTATTACAAATGAACTCGGCTTGTATCCATATAAGGTTGGCAATCATTTATTTCTCGTGTTGATTTCTAGAACCAAAAGCATTTATTACAAGTAGAAGTAACCATAATTATTACATTTCTGTAAGTAAGTCTCATAAAAACAACTTAAAAATACGTTTTTATGACCATCTGTTCAAAATTTTATGAAAATTTTAATGAAGCAACTACGTAAATATTTTGGTGGATGGATAATTGACAGCGTAGCGAAGGCCTGTTTTAACTCCCGTAAATTAGTTTGTATGTTCCGTCACCGTTTCAAAGATGGTGGCTGTTTTAATTATTCAGTAAAAAAATTTCAGATGTGAAATCGCTTTGTTTATTTGGATTTTCTTATTCGTATTTTTTTTTCAATATTACACTGAGAAAAATTACTTGAATATTGCTATTTTATTAAAAATCTCTTCAAATTAATCGTAATCCAGTTAAATACGGGATTGCAGGCCCTTGACGAATGAATTGATAGGTTTCCTAATAATAAACTTTCAATAAAATACAAATAAATAAAATTATCACGATGTCGAAACAGGTGTTCACGGCCGGCATAGTCCAGTGGTAACGCATTAGACTGCCATTCCGAAGGTCGCGGGTTCGAACCCGGCGTGCGCAAATAAATTTTATTTGATTAATTTGTGTTATTTCACAATTAATTAATTAAAATAATATATAGTATATTTGCGGCACGTTCCAGAGTGGAAGATACTACCAGTATCGCCCTGGTGTAAGACCACCATTCAGAATTGAAACGTTGCTCCAAATGGCTTTAGCCGTGTTAGATCGAGCTAGTGACTAGATCTGAATAGCCAGGTACTTCCCCACCTTCCTCTTTCCCTTCCCCACTTACCTTCAGCCTCACAACACCCCCCAATTGGGGATGCCATAGTCTCACTGGCTCCAGACGGGAGCAGTTGGGACTCTTGTGAGGTATTCACTATAAAAAAAAAAAAATAAAATAAAATAAAAAACCTAATATTTCCGTATTTCGTCATTCCATGAACACGGGTTCCGATATATTGAGAATTTTTACCAAAATTTAATCAAGAAACGGCCTGAAATCCCGTTTTTACCGGATTACAAATAATTTGAAGAGATTTTTAATAAGTTAGAAAATATCATGTTTCTCCGTACATGATACTTACCTGCGTAAAGAAAGTTTGAAAAAAGAATTGTCATTGAGATTGTAACGTTTCTTTGTGCAAATTATGAAATACTTTATATGAAAATATTACTAAAAATATAATACGGCTTATAATTAAGTCGGTAGGTATTTAAATACAAGTGTTTTGTAACAAATAGATACAATGATATGCTTCTTGGGATCTCCCGTGCTGAGGATTTCATTTACATATGATTAAAATTTAGTAGTATGGATAATATAAAGTAATTATAAATATACTAAATATACGAAAGAGAGATTACTTTTTTCTGAAATAATTATAAACACAAAACATGCCATTTTTTGTTCAGTTGAGTGGTTTCGGTTTCAGAGTTTATTTTGTGTCAGTATATTATCTATTTCTGATCTTCCTATATTTTTACTAGCTTTTTATTTGAAATTTAAATGTTAAAATATTGTTGTGAGTTTTGAATGAGAGTAGGATTTCGTTGTAGAGTTTAGTACCATTGTATAGGAAGCGTTTTTGACAAATGTTTTATTTTTAGTTTCTTATTGGATATGTTTTTGACCTTGAGATCTAGTGTTTTTAATATACGTGTTTTTTGTTGTTTCTTGTATTCCATATATATATATATATATATATTTTTTATTTGGTACAATATTTTTTACATTTCAAAGTTTTCCAGTAATGTTGGCCTCACTGGGTGGCTTGCCCGTGCTGAGGCCTAATTGCCCGTGCTGAAGCCTATTTATGAATATAAGGAGTATTGTTTTAGAATAGAATTGTTTAATTGACATGATGTTAAGTTTGTTAAAGATTTCGTCAGTGCTAGTTCTTACAGGGACTTTCAGGATTATTTTAATTGTGACTTTTTGGGTTTCAATAAGCGATTTAAAGATATTATGGAGAAAATGAAGGTTTTCATATCTATTGACTTAACATAGATGTAGTAATTTCTAGCAACGTTTTGTTTGTGATTAGATGCCTCTCACGGGAGCGACATCTGCTGATAGAATTCAAACATACAAGATACTCATTTAATTAAATTAGATTTGCGAAAAAACCCACGTCTGTTTAGTTTATCATGATTTGAACCCGTGACCTCTGATCTCAGAGTCAATTTTCTTACCGATGAGCCATTATTTACAGTTTCAGATTTATCAGAAATCTGATAAATGTTTCGTTCCAACACATACTTTTAAATTAGGTATCAAGAGTCCCAACTGCTTCCAACCGTCTGGAGCAAGTGAGTCTATGGCATCTCAAATTGGGGTATGTTGTGAGGCTGATGGGAAAGCGGAAGGTGGGGAAGTACCTGGCTATTCAGATCTTGTCACCAAACACGGCTAAAGCCATTTCAAGCAACTTGACATTTCTGAATGGTGCTCTTACACCAGCGCTATACTGAGAGTATCTTTACTATGTTATATGTTAACTTATTTGGTTTATAACCTAACCTTTTTCAGGACAGAATTATATTTAAATCACCTAGTGTAGACAATTATAATATCAAAAACACTAATTTCGGTTGTGTGTCTGTCTGTTACTCTACTTTAATCAACTCTACAACTCGGATTCGCTTTAAATTGATGTCATTTTCATAATGTTTGTGTTTTGACAATTCAAACTAGCAATAAGTACTAGTGTGAACCTACGATATAATATTTTTAACAGAAAATTATTTCAAATGCCGTTTTCAAAATTGGAACTGATTTGTCGACAATTAAAATGAAGCGCGTAAAAATAACATTATGTATTATGGATTGCATCAATAGTTTGTTATATATAGACAGGTATTTACTGCTCCGTAGTAAGCGTTCAAAAAGAAGAAGAAGATGGTTTTAAAGGGAGATATTTAAATACAAATGTTAGAGGAAGCGCGCTAATATTTAAAAAAAAAGCAATAATATTTAAGCGAAAATTGTGAAAATATTTAACAAAACATGACTCCTTTAAAATAGAGAAAAAATCTCTCGACAAATGCCTGAGTTGCATTTAAAGATAAACGGTCAATTTTTTCATGTGAACAGAACAAAAAGTGTTTTTAATAATTTTCGGAGCAAATCTTGCGATTTTTTCTACCGAGGGAATTTCATGTAATTACCGTTTCGACTCAACTAATGCTAGGTATTTTCTTAAAAAACAACATATGTTGAAGAGAAATATGTTATAAATAAACCGTAGAAATTCGGAAAGCGGGGACTTAAGTATCTACTTTATTCCTTTAAAACCGAATTTGTTCGGGAACACCCCCCTCCCACTATAAAAAATAAAATTAGATAACATAATTTTTCGAAGACAAACTTCCTTTTTTTGTGATGTTTTTTTCTCACCAAAGAAGGCGGCTTACCTCGCAAGGAATTACGTCACACGACTTGTCATACGAAAACGTGTTTTGATCGCATCGGTATTCCCGTATTTACATTTTACGTAATATTCTTTAAAAAATACCAACCATGTCTGCCGTACAGTTTTACGACGCGCGCCGCTTGCATTCAATTGTTTTCTTGGCTTTGAAATTAAGAACAATTTCAGATTACTGTAGATTATAATTTAGATACAATTTAAATTTAGATTTCCAATCATAAAAACAACCAAGATATGTCAATATATATTTTTTAATATTTATTAGCTGGCGACTGCCCGGCGTTGCTCGGGATTATGAATGGTTTGGAGTAAAATTTTGAGATTGTGAATTTTAGTGAACCTGAAAACTGGGTCTATTAGATATGCACAAATTCTTTCTTAACAATTCAAATTTTTAAATTTTCAGCGGAATTGGTCCAGTAGTTTTGCAGTTAATAGAGCACAAACATAAAACATTCAATTTTATATACATATATGAATATTATTGCAGTTCTAATCCAATCCATTCCACACAAAGCAAGAGCAAAATAAACGAATAAACAAAATCTACCAAAATAAATCATTTAAAAATGACTTCATTCTTCAATAATGGAGTCATTTATTATTTATATATTCACGTGTGCTGAAAGTATTCCTGAAAAATATATGACGAATTGTTAACAATGCATTCAGAATTTATTTGTCGTTTGTTCCGGATTCTAACAAAGAACATGTCCTTCAGGGTCACAGCAAACACGATTATTTACACACGTCGTGAGTTTTGTACTTTTTTTTATTTATTGTGTACTCGCACAGTGCATACATGTATTGCTAAAAGTTCGTAAATAAGTATAATTCAGCCTTACTAATAAAATCACTTCACAGCCGTTAAGCGTTGATTTTGTTACATGAAGACTATTCAATTTCTATTTCGAATTATTACTAATAAAAAAATCTCAAATTGGGCTGCGAAAAAACTAGCAACATTGAATTTTGGCAATAAGGTAATAATCTTTCTCGAGAATATGACATTTTTGATTAGTGAATAGTTATGTTTGATTCAAATTATGTTTCTGTTTACAATTTATATTCTAATGACCTATTCACTATTATATTTTGTGTTATTTTTCACCAATATGGTGTCATGTTAGCTTAAAAAAGTGAGGTTATTTCAGACTTATTATTTTTTAATTGAATTTCACCGCGTAAATTTAATAAAACTACCTTGAAAGTGATATTTTTAATAACATAAATGCCTTATGCATGGTAGGTAAATACAATTTCTTTTAAAACATCGTTTATATTGTAACAAAACGATTAAAAACATTGTTATCAACCTTTTTTGGATGGATAAGCAATGTATATATCTTTCCATGAACTATTTCATGTCAGTTTCTATATTAGTAAGGTTTTCACGTATACGGTCATTTATAAATTGAATAAAATTTTCACCAGGCTCTTTAGTGAGGCGACATAAAAAAATTCGCTCATAATTTTAATACGATATTCGACAAGTATTGAAGCAACGGGCAAAACGTTAAGAGTACGTTAGAAATTATTGTGAATCCATTTCTCTTCCTTTCTCCACAATTTATTTACTTTAATTGTTTGTTCGTGGGTCCATTTTGTTGGTCACCCAAAAGGTTTTTAAGTTAATTATATTTCAAGATATCGCCGCCATAAAACCGGTGCTGAATAAGTTTAAAATATTGCAAATGTTTTTGTATTGTTACTTCGTTCCGGATGACCTTACGCAAGTCGATAAAAGCGACGTAAAATATTTAATATTTTTTATTTTACAACCGGTCTTGACTCTACAAAAATGCATATAGTTAATAGATTGAAAGCGATTTAATAATTCAAATACATGATTAATTTTAATGCAAATCCATTATTTCCAAATACATCAGCTGTTTAGAGTATTGATTTTTTGAATGAATAAATAAATTAATTAATGGATGGAACACTTAAAGTGGAAGTTAACCCACTTCCCGACATCCGATCGAGCTGAAACTCATCAAATAGACTCGCAGTTGATGACAATGCATTATATCAACTTTTGGTGGCACGCTGAAATTATAAAAATTTACAGCAATATTCGAAATAATCTTGGTATTATCCATTTAGGATTTGGCATAAGTGATAGCGCTGTTTACTAATTTTAGTCGGTCCGTGGGGAGGACCTTCCCCGGGGGGGAGGTTCATTCCTTATTCAAAAAAAATGTAACGTATTTTTAAATACAAAATAAAAATAATTCTTCTTTAATATAGTTGTGGATATGCGGTGATTTAACTCACACTCCAGTATTACCACTGATTTGATAATACACACTAGAAATGCCTTCCTTGTAGATTTGAATGGAAATCAATTTCGCTTTTTTATTGAAACATTGGAACATATTTTTTTATAAAATATGATTGGTAATTTGAGCTTCCTTAGATACTTTACCCGTGCTGAAGCCTCCTTTTTACAATGCTATGTGACAAATTATGTAGGTAAATAATAATGTACTGCATTGAAATTGTGCTAATTAAACGAATTTAAATGAAATTAAATAAAGTCACTCTCATAATGTAAAATGGAGTAACTATCTAAATAAAAGCTATATCTTTCACACTTGCCTGACATCGTATATCGCCATCTCACTTGATCGAAATGAAATTATGAAGATAAAACCCAGTTCTGCATATGAAATTTAAGCAAAGAATGATCAGACTTTTGTATCACAATACATGCCCACATCACATTTCTTGTTCTTCTTTAGTCTATGAGTATAACTTATCTTTTTGGCACCCACGAAGAAGAATAAATCATTATTTGTTCATTCTTAATTCACCCACAAATTTAAAACCTGTCTTTGTTAGCTATGAACCGGAAAATACAGATAAGGCGTCCATTATAAATAACGTTTTAACATTTTTTGTTTGAACTTTTAACAAGTGAAACGACAAACCGTAGACAAAAAATATTGTATTTGTTTATTTTTTATCTTTCACCTGCTCTCACCTCATTGAAAAGCAAATTTAGTTACCTGTATATGTAATATTATTCATATATTCATTGAAGACAATATTAGCGATTCTAAAACTAAAATTTGAAACCGAAAAATCAGAAAAGACACCGTCGCAACTAGGAATTGAACCGTAAACGGATTGAACTCTACTACTGAGTTAATCCAATCATATTTAACTGTATCGTACATCGACTTAGAACTTCATTATTTTAATTTTCTTAACGCAAATTTTTACTAGATCCTATCTCTATGTTTGATCGCAAGAATCTTCTCGAACTAATTGCAATCTAGATAGTGTCTTCGAGAAACATATCCATTTTTAATTATAAGCAATAATTAGTCATCCGAAATACTAATACAAATTGAAAACATCTCCCGAGTAAAAATAAATGCCGCCAACGGGAAATGGACCCGTGCCTTCTGATGTCCGGTCAGGTGCTCTGTATACACTGAGCTATGTCGGCTTATTTCCAACCCGCCAAATGATTCAATACGTACTAGTACCTCAATCAACAATTACTGCTTATTATATTTTTTCACCTGTAAACAACCCACTTTATTTTTGTAGGAAAGGCTTTGTTAGTGCTAAATTTCTCACTAGATGGCGTCGAGACATATTATATCTTCATTTATTGGTGAAATATTTTTTGACTTGTCAAATATTATTATTTTTTAATCATAAACTAATGTTTATAAGACAAGGTTTTATGCATAGCATAAAGGATAACAAATAATTATAAGCAATAATTAGTCGCCTGAAATATCAATACAAATTGAAAATATCTCCTGAGTAAAAATAAATGCCGCCAACGGGAATTGAACCCGTGCCTTCTGATATCCGGTCATAAAACCTTGTCTTATAAATGTTTTTATTTAATGTGCGACATCTATTAGCTCTTTTGCAAGTCTAGGATGTTATTTATGTTGCGATTGCAATCGCTAGACTACTTTTATATGAGGAATCTAAGTCATTTTTTACGTATGTAGAGTAAAAATAAAATAATTAAAAAAAGGAAATATATACTGTGCTTAAGTGGAATAATCTTCGTCATCAGCAGTATTTCTTCAGTGTTGTGAATACGTAGAGAAACCGAAAGCAATTTTTACGTGAGGATTTTTATATTTAAGCTCGCGCACCCCATGAAAAATCACGATATGTAAAGCATAATTTAATGAAGCATTTTTTATTTTTAAAAATATATGTTATCGTAAATTTGTAAAAAAGCATTGCAACGGTAGAGAATTGAACCCCTGCTTGAACGGCAACTACTCTGCAACACCACCAAGTATTGTATGAACGGCGGAATAAATTCAATATATTAATAATTATTTCTTTTTCATTTTTTTTAAATGTTACGTTTATACATCTGAAATTATATTGGTCAAGGCTGTATACATGTTTTATTCAATTTTGATTTGTTAATATGATTGATAATTAAGGTATCTCAAAAAAACACAAAACCTACCAAGGTTCGTAAATCAAAAATTTCACGCGCATGTCGATTGCGCACACTTGGGCCATATCCGGATAAACATACGCATGACTTAGTGTAAGTGTGCGCACTCTACTTTCTATCAGCTCTTAGGCTCAAAAGAACCTATCATGAAGTTTTCTAACATTTATCTGTAAACATTAAACACGAGATGAATTATGTATATTACGCTTCAAAATATGTTTGTAGAGGAAAAAGTTTATTATTCAATTAAGTGTGGTATACCTGTAATTAAATATTTTCTTGTGGATTTAACTACATGATGTCATATTATTTAAGTATTACATCTTTATAAGATGACTTCATAACCGCGGTAACCGATACATTAACTCTGTCAAAAGTCTAATAAATAATACTAAATGAACGTTGAACAGTTATCTGTCGGTAAATTAAATAACCGACGAAGAAATGACATTTAAATGGCAATTAACCAGCGGTTACCGGAATAGAATCGGCCTTCCCAATTAACGGTACTCGGCTAAATTACCAACGCGGATAGACGAGTTTTTTCCAACTAGAACCTTACGCCAACAGGAGGCTGGGATTGCAAACTAGACGCCCGAGGATGTTATCTAGCTATTCGATTACAAAATATACACATAAACAGATACCTGTACATGTACACACTCGTATAAGAACATAATATGTTTAAGTTAGTCCCAAGGGATTGTCTGCACGTCATCGAAGATCGTCCTAAAATGCGTTCAAACATACCTTCTTTCTTACACGACTTGCATAAAAACTAAAAAGACTATTCACTTCTTAAATCATTTTCCCATAGAAATTTCAACGTGAGCGCATGTTACTTTCGAACTGAAGAACTTTTATGGTATTGCCAGTGGTAAAAATAAACAAAAATTAAATGCACAATAAAAATATATAAATTTGTTTTAGACCACTTTAATTTCAATTACACTCTACCGGTTTCGGAAGCACCCTTCGTCAGGAGAATATAACTCTATTATATTATTAATATTCTCCTGACCAAGGAAGGGTGCTTCCGAAACCAGTAGAGTGTAATTAAAGTTAAAGTGGTCTAAAACAAATTTGTATATTTTTATTGTAAATTATGACGAGCCACTAAGTAAATGATTATTACAAATATGAAAAATTAAGTGCTTCAATTTATAAAACATCCACAATGGTAATAAAATTCGCACACGATGAGGTAGAATAATAATTTTACCGTAAAAGTAATATGATATACTAAGTCCGGAAACTTTCGACTTATTTCAACACTTGTAACACTGAAAGCAAATGTCATCGCGCGGTGACCACCCAATTTTGAATATGTGTACATATAAATTAATATATCTAGTTTAAATTTGAATTTCAAATTAATTGAAATCGCATTCGTGTGCACTTGGCGCAGCGCTGAACCCCGACAAAACTATATTTGTTGGTATCCATATGAGATCAAGTGGCTTGGCCCGGAAATTGGAACCGGAAGCAATAATTCCTACTGAACAGATTATAGTATCTTAACCATAACCAGACAAGATTTTGACAGGTGCTTTAAAAACATCAATAGTTTCAAAATATACATCAGATCTTTTCTATTAGATTCGAGGTCATATCCATTATACCTTCTAATTCAATGGACTACTCAAACACAGATGATCCCAATTTAATATTTTGATAGAGTAGATATCTGTGATTCTGTGTTGAAACATACGCCCACATTGACAATCTTAATACTACTTGATCCCAGTATGCATCACCTCCCGAGTTTGCAAGTAGTTAAGTGTCTCAGGGGCAAACTGGCGGTATAGAAAATCACAGAGGCAGAAAACTTGTTGAATAATTTCATGCACTCACGGCCTAAAAATTCACTTTGCTTTCCCTAAAAGTGTATGTTTTCAGAGATAATCTTTGTTTTTCCGTGACGAGAAACTAAAACTTTTTTTTTTCTTCGGGTAAAATTGTTTCCGCGGTCTTCTCCTGGATTTTCAGCCAACCAAAACAACTCCTTGAATACCTGTCCAGTCCAATGTAGAGATTTTTTCTTCAACAAAATAATTTCCTGTGTCATTCACCATTCTGTCACAACTATGGCTGTTCATCCGTCTGTAAAAATCGTTTGGAGAAAATCCCTGCTTTGTGTGCAACGAATTATTTGCGGGCAACAATCGTTATTAAATGTGTTATCTATTTCGGTTGCAAGTCTATCTGTGAGTTAATGTAACTCTGGTTCAATGAACCCGGATTTGTTTTGAGTTTAATCTCATTTTCAATATTGGAACTGATGTGTCAAGAATTCAAAGAAGCCACAAGATAATATTTTTAACCAGAAAATTAAACAAAGTCTACAGGAAGACAAATCGATTTTTGTCCTTTATTGATAAAATATCAATTTAAGATTGTTTTATCGATTTGCTTGACGTTATAAAGTATTATCTTAAAGTTTTCAAAGTATTAATGCAAAAATATTCGGATTTTCACAAACACATCGACATCATGATAGTATATTCCTAATATAGGTACTAAAAATGTTTGGATTTTCACAAACACATCGGTATCATGACAATATATTCGTAATTTACTAAAAGTTTATCAGGAAACCTGTTAATTCATTCGTGAGGCCTGCAATCCCGTTTTTTTGCAGAATTACCAAGAATTTTAAGAGATTCTTAATTAAATAGCAACAGTCATTTTTACTAGTGTTTATTTGAAATGAGTTTTGGCTCTGTCGTGTATGTCCAGTTTAAGAGATGCTCAATTTTATTATTTTTTTTTTTTTCGATCGTCCGCCCCTGAATTGTTCTAGTGAGATGAGTTCTTGTATGATTGCATTAGCAAGATGCGAGGATTTGTGTTTTGCGCATAAATGACATCACATCTCTGTGAGTATATTAGTTAATTCTTTCGTCACCACGAAGATTTCTTGAAGGTCTTCGTACTAAAAAATGCATACCTGTTCTATTCAATTTGTTCCAATATTAATCACTTGTTCCCGTACACAAGACTTGAGACTTTAAATAAAGCACGGAACACGAAACCAATTGACTTTTAAACTCAATTAAGGTGTTTTGTTTTAAAATGTTTTATTTTACAATGTTATATAATATAAGCTCCTAGCGGGGACTTTTAAATGGTTTGTGGTAACGTTTTGAAAATGTGAATTCTAGAGTACCTGACAACTGGGTGCATTTTTAAGGTGGAAATAATATTATTTTATTTTAATTATTAGTTTTTTTTCACTTGATCGTGCCATGTCCTCAAGCGTCCTCGACCTATTCAACCATTCGCTTCCAAGTTATACATACATTCCCCTTACACCTCTTTCTTCTTTCATCACACGTCTCATTTTACCACAAATAATTATTTGATTCATGTCTTCCTCGGGCATCCCCGACTTTTTCTACCATTCATTTCTTATAGTATCGTGAAATCCACATTGTTACTTTGAAAAACTACATTGTGTCGACATTAATTCGATTCCATATCTCACTCCAGTGCAGAGATAATGCGTTAAGTCTTTCTGGGGCGTTCCCTGATTTCTCCTACCTTTCAAACGACTGTCTAAACACTCCTGGCACTAATAAGAACAAACTTTGAAATTTTCAGCAGAAATTGGATGAATGGTTTAGGAACGCATACGAGACAACCGAAGAAAGGTTCATTTTTTTATAGAATAAACATGTGTATAAAGATATATACCGAATTATAAAAAATCAGCAGTAAAGTGTATATTGTAAAATAAAACAAAAGCAAAAAGTCTATACATTTTTACAGCATTTATACCGAAGAAATACAAAAAATCGATTAAGGAAAGTCATTATGTATTTTTTTATAAAAATTATTTTTTTTTTAAAAAAGACATTTTTCCACGGTTACAAATCAGCAAAGTTTGAAATCCTCCTGCGGGCATCGTTATAGTTTCACATTGTTCAATGATTGCGGAATTAATTAGCGGAGGATTGAAAGAATTGATTGACCTAACGCATGTCTCACTGACTGGTTCATTTTTAAGAGGCTACAAGCCAAAAATGTGTACATGCTTGGTATACCTTATATTGTAGGTAATAGGCATTAAAATCGCTTGACATACGGAGTCCAGAAACAAAAAGCTAGCAATCCATAATGAAGTGCTGATACCTACCCTGACGTATGGCAGTGAGGCATGGAACTGGCGAGGAAGGATGAAAGTAGACTGAATGCTGTAGAAATGAGATCCATGAGTATGTGTGATAAAACCACGTATGATTGTGTGAGAAATGTAATCCGCAAAGAATGTAAGGCTGGTGTAAGCGTAATGAGTAAGATTAAGAAAGGGAGGCTCAGATGGTTTGGGCTTGTAGAGCGAATGAACGAAGAAAGAAGTGTTAGGAGAATATATGACGCAAATGTTTAAGGTAGAGGAAGTCGGGGCGTCCGAGTAAGATATAGCACGACCAAGTGAATCAAATACTTGAAAAAAATCATGTTAAAATTCATTATTCATGTTCGCGTCAGGAATAATAAAAGAGTACAAAGAGTGTTTGCCAAGTCTATGCTGTTTGGCGGTCCGTCCTCTCTGCCTACTCCTGCTGCGAAATGGTGTGATGGTTAGTTAGAGGTATCAAACATATTTTTATGAAATCATTTTATTTCGAAAATGTATAATGACCTTCTAACTATTGCGTAAGCATCTGGATTACGCTGTTCCAACAACTAATGGGCGCTTTACACTATCCTTTTTTCATAAAGATCCCTGGAAACTAAAATAATACAAACTATATTAAAATATATAGTATACTTGCGGCACGTTCCGGAGTGGAAGATACTCTCAGTATCGGCGTGGTGTTAGACCTCCATTCAGAATTGAAACGTTGCTTGAAATGGCTTTACCCGTTTTTGGTGACCAGATCTGACTAGCGAGGTACTTCCCCACTTTCCTATTCATACCTATACCTCAATTGGGGATACTATAGTCTCATTGGCTCCAGATGGTTGGGAGCGGTTGGGACTTTTGTGCGGTATTCACATATTTTTTACACCCTGTATTATAGACGTTTTTTCAGCACTTTAAATTAAAAACGAAATAAACAGCAACATTTCCACACAGTATTTATTGTACTTACGTAAAACGATGGCGGATGACAGACGTCAAATAATGTCCGACATGTACGAAAATTGGAACTCTTGAAAATTGGTAATATGAAAACTGGACGAAAAGAAAACATCGTGTAAATACACAAAAACCCTATCCAACCATTGATTAAAATTTCCAGATCAACGGCTCCTTTCCAACATAAACAAATAACCCAACAGACCCAATCACAACAAGGCAAGGTCAACGTCGATCATTGTTTATTTTGGAGACCTATTTAAAACACACATATAACTTGATCTTTGCTGCTGTTCGATATGGGTCAGATTGCCAAACCAACGATCGATATACTGAGGATGCTGGGATTTGAAATAGATTTTGTTTATTGCGGCTATTTTTGTTCAGAAATATCCAGATGAGTTGAAAAATAATTTGAAATGAAGGTTATTTTTTGCAAATGTTTTCTATATGTTTCGATCGAAATGTAACGCTTTGTCATAATGTTATTTAGTAAATAAATAAGTATTTTAAAACTCTGAATAGGTGAGCATTGCTTACAAAACATGTCTGCTGTATCTAAACAATAGAGGTGTTCAGAACCATTTTTTATAATTAAATGTTATAGGGTTGCTAAAAATAGGTGTGCTGCATTTGAAGAAGTGAAATATGGAACCAGTGAGACTATGATAAATAGTTAAGTTAAAACATAGATCACTGTAGAAATGTACTATATGTTTGTACAGCGCCCTTGAGGTGATTTTGCAGAAAAACGGCGCTATACAAGTCATCCAATTATTATTATTATTTATGGCATTCCCAATTGGGGTATGTTTACCATGTTGATCCCACTGTCACTGCAGCTGACCCAAAAAACGATGCCGATGGCATTTTGAACGATTATTGGTCAGCGGAGGTTAATACATGCAACTGGAGTACCTACTGCTGAGTGAAAATTGCACTCGGTCACCTTCTTATTTTTACTTTACTGTTTACGACATCGAGGAATTATTCAGACGCTTAGATAAATTACAAAATCTCTATGAATGCAATGGTATACGAAGTAGCTAGGTAGTACATAGGGTATTTAAGTGGAAAGAATTTTTCATGTATAACTTAAATTTGGATTTAAGGCAAACATACTTAACTAAAATTAAAAATTATTGAAATAAAATTATTAGGGTACAGTAAATATTTAGTACTTTTTGCGCTACTTTATTTATTTATGTTTTAAATTATACAATATAGGATGATTTTTCATTTTTAAAAATTCGATTATTCTTTTTGAAAAAAGGCGATTTCTCATTTAAAAAAGTCGATTATTCTTTTTGAAAAAAGTCGATTTTTCATTTTGAAAAAAGACGATTATTCTTTTTAAAAAAGTCGATTATTATTTATGAAAAAGTCGATTTTTCATTTTGAAATAAGTCGATTTCTAGGCATTTGGCATTTATTAACGATAATTATATAAAAAAAATTATACTACCTGCTTTGTAAATATAATGAAATATAAGTTTTAAAATTTTAAATTTTAAAAAATCATTTTGATTGGCTTTAATATATCTTACAATAATGACTTATTTATGATGGAACACAAATGGTCGAATACAAAATATTAAAAAAATTGACTTTCTTATTTTTATTTTAAAATTTGATTTTATTGAAGTAGTATTTTGGGCAAGATTGCTTTTTAATAATTACTATCAGCTCACAAAAAAATTGCCAAAAAATAAAAAAATATTTTTTAAAAGCCGATACTTTATAATTTAAAACACAAATAAATACTGCAGTACATATTCGTACTAGATATTTGCTATACCTAAATATAGCTGCCTTGAGCACTCACACAGAGCGGCTCAATATAGCACAAAAAGGAGTATTAAAGACTATACTGAAAGTTCCGCTTAGAACTCCGACAGAAGAAATATTCAAAAACTTCAATGTTTACAATGTACAGAAACTATATTCAAAAAATATTTTATTTAAACTGAAAAAAAACATATCCGAATACTCCACTGCCCAACATAAATACACAACCAGGGCAAAAAGCGAAAATATCCTGATTACTCCCAGTTTGAACACATCCTTTGGACAGAGAAATAATAAAATCCATGCTATAAAATTGTTCAATGCTCTACCAAATGAAACCAAAAAAATAAACGAAATGAGTATATTTAAAACAAAAGTCAAAACATGGCTTAGAGATCAAAGTAATAATCAACTTACAAACATTATGAAGACAATGTAAAGACAATTCAAAACTAAATACAAAAATTTAAGAAAAACTACAGGCCGCCTCAGAACAGGAAACCCTAGTGAGGAGGACTGTGAAAAAAATACAAAAAATATACTTATATTATACTTTAAACCTACATAATGTACAAATTTTGCTATTGATATTAATAAAAAAAAAACCTAGAAACAGATCCACGGGGAATCATCATACTGAATTGTTCGCTGCCATATCTCTGAGCAATCTTAACAAAAGCCACCACATTATGTTGCTGTATTACAGAATCTCATAAATTTATACATTGAAGTAAGTATAATAAATAAGAATGGTTCTATGAATGCGGCATGTGTAACACCGCCGTCGCCGCCGCCCACTGCGGGCCGCCCAGCGCCATCTGCCGCCTTGGCCGCCATCGCCGCCTATATTTAGACCCAGTGACCGCCAAATATCCAACGCATTCCTTTTAGACCTCGTAGTCAGCAAGAACCGAGCTTTTAGCTGGTCAGATGTGTGCTTTATGACTGTTATTTGTGTTGGTTTGGGATTCAAAAACAAAACTACTCTATTTTTTAGTTCAAAATCAGAAAAAAAAATATAAAAAAAAATTTATTTACTTCTCAAAGGGAGTTTATTTGTAAACAAGCGTAACGAAATCTTGCTAGATATTTTTTTTTATCATGACACCGCACAAAAGAATTCCTATCTGGTCCCCAAACACGGCCAAAGTCGTTTCAAACCACATTTTTTCTGACTAATACTGACAGTATCTACCACCCTGGAACGTACCGCAAATACACCATGTATGAATTATAATTAATATTTGTTTTAATAACACAAAATATTTAAATCAAATCACATTCCTCTTTACCATCTCCGTCCCTTCCCCACTACCTTCAGCCTAACAACATGCCTTGATTGGGGATGCCATAGCCTCACTGGCTCGGGATGGTTGAGAAGAGTTCAGCATTACGTCATTATACATTATTTGTCATGAGTCATATTAAATACTACAGAAGGATGACTAACCAAGCAAGTTCCCAATGGTTCATCATAAGATCTTGCGTCTCCGTGCGTTATCGTTCCAGCTCACATTTTCTGAACGTGTTATAAACATTACAAGACGTGAACAATACAAACGTGCTGAAAGTGAACCACAGTAACCTGGCAACGCATGATACTTTGGTACACACATCCTGACTGATATGCTCTGGTATGCGACGAATCGACTCATGGAGACGAAGAATGCATTGAACCTGGAATTTAACACGTATTAACATTTATTCATATCAAATCTCTAACATACAGTTTACATAATAATTACCAGTTATACAAAAAAATGTTAATAATAATGTAACTGTATGGGTCAGTAGTCAGTCGTAGTTCTTTGTGAACACCTCATTAGGATAACCTGTCCTGAGGTGTTCGTATGTTTTATACAAAGAGTGATTATACCGTAATAAGTGAAAACACAGCATTGCCTTTAAGAATGTCAATGAGAATTGGTTACTGTGGTTCCTACCATGGCGGCAGTATGGTAAACAGAGTGTGAAGGGACGTACTTGACTTACTTTATCCTGACATTATTTGGAATAAAAAAGTAAGTGACATTTTGGTCTCATGAGAAATTAGAGTTAATAATATTTGTAACAATGCGTTACGTACAAAGTTCCGGGTTAGTTCATGGCAGTGGTTCTCGGTAGATTTCTGCCCACACGATAGAACCGTTGCTTGGATGGTTGGTAACTTGTCATGCGCTTATAGGGCCATTGCTCGACTCCTGACAAGACTCTAGTCTAGTCTGTTCGGATATTAAAACCAACCTTATACCGCCTGATGTGTTTCTAAGAAAATCTGCTTTGAAGTATGTTACGTTAGTCAGGGTTATCTTTTAGTTACGCATAAAATAGAACCTTCCAAAATCGGATTTCCGGAAACAAGTTATACAAACGGCAAACCGTTGTTTTATAAGGTTAATAAACTATTGTAGCAGGGTTTAAAAACAATACCGACAGTAACCTCGTGGCGAACGATTTTTTTTTCCAAATTTGTTATATAAAAATCCTGTCTGTGCTAGAAATATACCTGTATCTTTTATTGCACTAAATAATCTTTCAATTTCCTTTAAAGTATCATTCATATTATTTTTACGTGATGTATTTTCATAATTATAGTCTCACAGTTGAGAACACTTCCATTATATATTACTGGCGCGGACCCATGAAAAATCTCAGGATAGTCTAGAGTTCTCGACAAATCAGTTCCAATTTTAAAAATAGCGATTAAATAATTAACCGGTAAAATATTATATTATTAGTAGGCAGTACCTACTTTATCGCTTATATCCATAGACATATCCTATGTCTGTGCTTATATCGCAATACAAACTTGTGTTTACAAAATTCAAATGGGGCGGAGATCTAAGATGTCAGACAGAGCGCTTGGCTATTGGGTTAACTGGATTTTTTATTCCATTCAATTTTTTTTGAAAGGCACTACTAGTGTTATTCTTTATTCTTTGTACAAAATTACACAACTGAAATTAATAAAAAATAAATCTAAAAATCTAGCTGCAATAAACGAATAAAGACAATATCGGATTAAAACTAGACGCAAATTAAATATAAAGAATTCTCGTGGGTTTCTTAAAACCTATTCTAACCAAACAAAACAAGGTCTTGCAATAAATAGTCCAACTTAATGTTATGTAAGAGCTTACACAATACACATTATGTAAATCAATTGCTATTTACTGACAGCATCTCTGAGGTAAGCCATCAAAAGAGAGTAATTACTGTTAACCTTTCATGTGCCGAGAAATCCACCGTGGATTCCTGACGAAGATAATATTAACAAATCTAAACGAAACAAGACACAGAACAAGGCACAGATAATAAAAAGATTCCCAGTGTTTGAGTATCTAAAGACAGAGATCCTAGGTTTGATTCCCAGATGTGGCCGTTATATTTTTTTTAATTTTATGTGTCTTGTTATGTTTCTTTTAGATTTGTTAGAATTATCTTCTTCTTCAATGATATTTTTTTGATTTTTCAGGCAAAGAAATAAAGTTTCAAGTGTATGAATCTACTATTTACCAATGTATTTCACATCTTTGTGAACCATCACATCCGTAAAGGTAATTCCGAAACAGGTTACAAAGTAAAATCTAAAACATTTGCTAAGCAGAGTAACAATAAAAACCCAAGCAAGCAAGCAGCTAAGAAGTATGTTGTAAGATGCGCTTTGGACTAATGAGAGCGTTTGAAAATATACCAGTGAATGACCCACTGTCTTTGAAGCAAGACCGCACGTTACATAAACAAACCATCACCTTGTGCAAATATCAAACAGGAAACACCGTTTCAGAAAGAAAAAAATGTCTAGAATCAATACAAATCTGTAGGTTGTGAGGAAAAGGCTAGACTTGGTGACCTCTAGAATTATAAAATTATCACGCACTTTTAAAATAATTATATATTGTATTATAGAGTCTGTTTGACAAATCGTGCTAGGTACCTATGTGATGTGTTACTGTATGTTATTTGTTGTTGTATACTCGTGTAACAAAGAAGTATGTACCAATGCACCAACTCGGTTACAATCTCTCGTTTAATCAAGCGAAATAATTCTCCATTCATAAAAGACGCAATCATTCAACGCAATTACGAATGCTGCGCTATGAGCTGTAAACTGTACGCTTGTGAGTAGGGACTAAATCTATGTACATTGTACATGTAATTTCTCTAGTTTCTAGGGCTGCCATACTGTGGCAACACATTTTAAAAGTTCCTAAACACATTTATAACATTATGACTATAGTATGCTTTCGATATAGTGAAGCTTTTCCTATCATTTAATTTTAGTAAAATTAAAAATAAACTATGAATCATTTCATAAAAAATATAAGCGTTTACTACTAAAAAAATATGTTTTTCCATTATCAATTTTGTGTAAGTACCAGAGCATAACTGCTCCAGTTGTGTTTACTCCTAAATAATTAATAGAGAAGCGACCGAAAAATAACACTTCTAATAGGCGACACTTTCAAAACCCTGAAAATTTACAATATTATTGAGCAGGTCTGCCAAGAAGCAGGCTATCGCCATTAATCCATCCAATCCGACGGGCATTGCGTTATTACGTCATTAATCAGTGACCTTAAACAACAATGGAGCTTTCCTGGCGATACTATAAATTATTGTCAACGGAGCGTTCAGGCCGGGGATTGTGGTCTTATAAATCCAATTCCATTTATCGAATCGCTGGTTTGGACTAATCAATAATTCATGTAATCAATAAACGCAAATCAGAAATTGGTACTTGCGTATTGTAAGAAATCATTTTGCAAATATAAAAATGTGGAAGATATAAGTAGTAGAGCTTTCATTCCCAGAATCTCGAAAGCCAGGATCCCGGGAATCCCGGACCATTTTCGGCACCGTAATCCCAGTGCTGCGCTAGTCTTAAATATTAATCAGTGACCAACAACAATGGAGCTTTTCAGGCGATACTACAAATTTAGTTATCGTCAATGGAGCCTGCAGGCCGGGGATTAGGGCTTTATAAAGCCAATTCGATTTTTTGAATTGCTGGTTTGGACTAATCAATAAACGCAAATCAGAAATACGTACTTGCGTACGTAATTACACGAAATCATTTTGCAAATATAAATTTATATGAAAGATATAGGTACGTACATATATACCTGTACAAACCATAGATAAATTGATACGGGGTAGATGGGTCGTTATCCGTTAATTAGCATGAAAAATCGCGCACAAAACTGTCGCCAACTTCATTCTCCCAAGATACTACTGCAATCGCATCTAAGCACACTGGCGCCCCGCCTTTGGCTTCTTTCTTGCATCGGCACCGCCGCTTTAATAGTCCGTGCATTTTGGTCGTAGCTCGACGATATTTACCCCTGATTATCAGATAGAAATAAACACATTTCATAAACTGTGCTTTCGATTTTTAAAGAAATTTGTTGTATCTGTGTATAGTTTTGAAAACGATAGGTTTATATTTTTAAATATAATATAGGTATGGAGAGAAATTAATTTTTGCCTTCACGATAAATTCACAGGGCTTATTAATAAAACATCAATTTAAGAATGTTTTATCGATTTGCCTTGGCAATACGAGTACATCATGACGATACAAAGATTTTTTGTTGTAAAGCAAAAATTTTATAATATATTCGTAATTTGCTAAAAGGATATCAGGAAACCTGTCAATACATTTGTAAAGCCTGCAATTCCGTTTTTAGAGTGAATTACCAATAAGTTGAAGAGATTCCTAATAAATTAGGATTAGTCATTTTTCTCTGTGTAAGTAGGTACATAAATAGACGAAGTAACCTCCAGTTAAGCAAAAAGGCATAATGATGACTTTTCGGGTTCGGCAGAAATTATTGACTTTTCTAGAAACGTCCAAGACTGGACAGGCGACCACTGGTCGCTGGTCAGCGGTCACGCTTGCTGGCCTAATGGCTTGCCGGGAACAATTACGGCAAGACCACTCCTAGTTCTTCGTCCATTACGGATAAGCCGATTTCTAAACTAAAGATGTGCGCTTTCAGCCAACCAGCCAGGTGACCTGACGGGACGAAGAAATAACTATGGAAAAATAATGATTGAAAATGTAGTAAAAATAATGTGGTGTCTTATAATTGGTTTATTTCACTAGATTTGAATACTCCATAACTCTACCGCAACAAACAATACATCCTCTAGCTAAACCGCTAGCAAAATGAGGTGCACTTGTGATGTGCAGAAAGGGTGTGATTTACTAGTAGTTCACTGGTGTTCGTTGGTGGCACGCTTCATTCCGGGCGAAGATGGGGAACGGTCTTTTTGTTTTAGGTCAAAGTATACGTATTATTATCAATGTAAATGCGAGCAGATATACTTCGGATTGTCATTATAAGAAGCAAGCTGGAGTATGCTAGTGGTATATCAACTCCGCGCCAAAACTAAAAACATAAATATGCTGGATAAATCCAAAAGATGGTCGAAGTGAAACCGGTCGATATATGAAATAATAAATTCGTGGTTAAATACAAAGTGTTTGTGTTTTATTTTATAATATAATGTCTAACCCAAAGATATTAGAAGAACGAGATATGCTATGTTGGCCGCCGGACCGTAGCCGGAGTACTACCTAATTAGGGTACTTTGAACGGTATCGGGACGTGTACGCACAGAAATCTGTTCTATGTATTAGTGCGGATACCTTAGCGCAAGCGAAGGTGTGCAGTAGTATTGGTGAACAAAACCGGCGACACTCGGCAAAACAATTCCACTCAGTACGAACTGCTCATAGCACATCTCGTTCTTCTAATATCTTTGGTCTAACCACAAAGTAATTGCTTCCTATGAAAAAAAAAAAAAAATAAAAAAAAATTATCTTTTAGTCCTATTCTGGACATATTTCCAATAAATCGCTCTAGTCTTCCCAGAACTACCTTAATGACCCCTTCCCCTTTGTTCACCTCGCACTCTAACACCTATAAATATAACAAATTATTATAAGCATTAATTACTCGCCTGAAATATCCATACAAATTGAAAATATCTCCCGAGTAAAAATAAATGCCGCTGACAGGAATTGAACCCGCACCTTCTGATGTCCGGTCAGGTGTTTGGACCACTGAGCTACGTCGGTTTATTCCCAACCCGCCAAATAATTCAATATGTACAAGTACTTCAATCGAAAATTACTGCTTATTATATTTTCTTCACCTGTAAACAACAAAATTTATTTTTGTAGGAAAGGCTTTGTTAGTGCTGAATTTCCAACTAGATGGCGTCGAGATATATTACATCTACATTTGTTGGTGAAATATTTTGACTTGTCAAATATTATTATTTTTTATGATAAACTTTCTATTGTTACTTATATTAGTTTTCAAATTGTCTAAAATAATCCTCATCATCAAACTGAATCCACAACATCATGGATGTATTTAATCCAAGCGACCTGCCATTTAAAATCTCCGTTCCGTATCGATCTGTTTGCTGACATTCCATTATCATCGGCGTTACTTCAGTGGGTCGCATCAACCACGCTTTCAAAACGGTCAATTTAAGAAATGGTAACACGGAAAGGTTTTTGACGGACTGACATTTACGGGCTAAGTGATTGAGTAAGCATGCTTTACGAAGCTAAGTCCGAAGACAGGACAACAAGCTTTTTAGATTATTTTGATTTTAATTCATTACATTACTCCAAATAAGATAACTTATTCTTAGCTTACTAATTTCGGTTTTCTGTGTATGAAATGTTTCACGTTCAATGAACTCATATTTACTTTGAATTTTACATTTATTTTCAAAATTGAAACTGATTTTGTATGGTTCATTTAAAGTGATAAAGTAGATCACAAACCTATATTTGAAATGTGAATTTCTTATGTCTAATTTATTTAACAGATTTCGAGTTTACTAGCGATGTTCATTCGAAAGTTAAATTTCTCAACGAAACAACTTCTAAGGACAGGTTTTTTCGGACAATTTGAACAATTCTTCAAATTTCAACGTTCATTTTCAGGTTCTGCGGAAGTCTCATTCAAGTTCTGTTATTATATCATTATAGGCTAGCTGCTTGACAGAAATTTAAAAAATCTTTCACAGAACTTGAAGAATTGTTCAAATTCTCCGAAAAAACCCGTCCTTAGTTTTAAACAGCAAAAATATAATTAGGTATATTATAAAAAAAAATGATTTTTTTTTTAATATTGAAAGATTATCACGGATCTGCAATAGCATAAGTAACAAAAGTTATTTATATTTATTTATAAATTTTATAAATACATTTTTATCCGACTAAAATCACAAAACTCAAAGCTTTGTGTCTCCCTTACCACCATACTTAGAAATATGAAGTAAACGATCTTAGAATGAATATGAAGCTTTATATTCAAATCACAGAATAATTAAAATTTACACCTCTAGGAAACTAAAAGTTCCGAGAGCAATTTCTGAAAAATTTATGAATCTTTGAGACGTTTCTACAAATTATTTTTATATGAAACGATAAAAAGGTGAAGTGGCAGTAATGTTTATAATACATTTTTATAGTAGAATATGTGTGTTTTGTTATTAGTAACTTTGGTTCAGTGTTTAGACAAAAAAACGTAAGGTCATTAAAAAACGTTATTATGTTTGATTTAAAAAATTTAATATTTTAAACATTACATTTATTTTCAATTGTAAAAGTATTTTATTTCTTTTCAAAAACAGTTTTTAGTTTTCGGATATGTTCAGAAATGACCCATTTATTTGGATTGTATTGAGAAGTGGAAAAACATACAAATTCACCGACTTTCAGACAGCATATCTAAGAAATATAACGGTCAATATGTCAGAGGCATGAAGGTTTAACCATTAATCTGATGTCAAACCTATGTTTTACGTAAGTAGTTTTTTAATCGGGACTACTACAAGTAATATACTAAAAGTACCTGCCTATAACTTTTACATGTGATTTTATTTTCATCCACGTCCTAGCGCTACTTACCATAGCATAGACCCGGTGCCCGGTACTACTGCTCTTTACGACAACAATGTTCCGCTAAGGTAAAAACAACAAGTCGGTACCCACCTAGTGAAGCGGTGATATATCGGGTGACCGTGAAAGTTGTGACACGCTTGTGTGTGGCGCCCACACCGTCAACTGTCACACTTTACATTGTCATACCTTCACCCTGCAGGCTGCGGCAGTATTGTTTATTGTTTCCCAGCTGGAGATACAAGTACATACCTACAAGATGGTACTTTACCGAAAACATTATAGATGTAATATTTATTTATTACTAGCCAGAAGTCCCGAGCGTTTCCCGAAGTACAGAGTTTTCGGAAATCAGTTGAATAGAGTTATTTTCTCAATATCAACAATCTGCTTTAAGGGGTAGGAGTTGTTTTTCTAAATCTTATGTGGACAGTCACCTTCCTCCTGTATTGAAGGTCAAGTGTGCAAATTTCGTCAATCTCAAAAAACTGTACAGTTGTCAAAACAAAGCCATGTTGCCGCCACAGACAATATTATTTATAGATAGGTAGATAGATGATAGATACATAGAAGAAGAAAAAGGTGGAAGATTTCCTGAAATCTAGTGAAGCACCGCAAGTTCCGACAAAATAAACATGACTTCTTAGAAACTATTTTTTTGTAAGAGGAAATTTATGCTTTTGAAAAAAATCCATATTTTTAAGCTTGACACATTTGTTTTCAGGGAATTAAAACTAACCATTTATGATTGATAGTAATGCCATGACGATAATTTTATTTAACACGAATGTCATGATTATTTATTTCCGACTTCTCATAGAAGCAATGTTATACAATAATGTGCATCACAACATGACATTGGACCATAAATTATGACGCAATTCTGGTTTCATTAATAAATCATTACGTTATTAAGGTTGTTATAATATTATTACGTCTACTTTTAAAGGTTATATAAATAGCACCGTAATGATATATTGTGTATAAATTATACATTTATTTGTTTTGCTTACATTTATTTACGTTCAAGGTTTTAAGTTAATGCAAATTTACTATATTTGAAATGCTTAAATATAAATATAAAATGTGGATTTAACCACAATCTTGTGTATAAACAAGCATATTTTTAACTGTACACGCATTAATATTTATTAATAATCTCTACAAATTATTGCTAATCCGGTTAAAAACGAAATTGCAGGCCCTTAACGAATGACACATTAAAATTAGAATATTTTCACATTTCGTCATTATATATTATCAAATTACGTTTATCATGAAGCGGCATGCAATCCCGTTTTACTGCAGCCAGTATGACTATGGCATCCCCAATTGCAGTATGTTGTGAAACTGAAAGGAGAGGGGATGGGAAGGAGATGGGGGAAATTAAGGTTGCAAATTAACTGGCAATCTATATCTAGCCACCAAATACGTCTAAAGCCATTTCAAGCGACGTTTCAATTCTGAATGGTGGTCTTTTACCAGGGCGATACTGAAAGTATCTAACATTGTCTTACCTTTCCACAACCTTTATACACTATCGAAAACAATGCAATATAATATTATATTTAACGAAGAAAAAAAAATTAGGATTTAAATATATTTTATTTAGTTATAAAATTTTATATCTAGTCTACATATATTCTAAAACTACTATAAAATATTATATTACCTACATACTAGTATTTAGACTTCGCAACATTGAGACATAACCCACAAAAAATTGCAAGACTTCTAATTTCTAAGTTCTAGTACGTGGTTTGTATATTTAGAAGTTTACTGACTACTTTATTTTAGTGACAAACATGGAAAATTAGTGTTGGATGAGTGTTTTTCCTTGAAAAGAAAATGATTCCGTTATGCGGAAGCATCAAAATAGAGTAGAAGTTAAAAAGGTTATTACGTGTCCTTTAATTTTCCTTATATATAGGTATCATTTGACTAACCTTTAGATGATGCAATCTCTGATAGTCATCAGAATATAATATTTCAGAGAAGTGATACCGTCATACTAAACCAAATGCATTTCTTACACACCCAGATCCTAGACATTCATACAATGTGTATTACGCATAATGACGTTACGAATTTCATTAAAATTTGAACACGAAACATTAAAATTTGAAAATAGAATCAAAGTAAATACTTTTAACATTACAATAAAAACACATAAATTTGTTTTTGACCACTATAGTTTTATTTTCACTCTACCGGTTTCGGAAGAACCCTTCCTTCGTCAGGAGAGTGTTAAAAACTGTTTTTAATATTCTAGTATATAGTATTAAAAACTGTTTTTAATATTCTCCTGACGAAGGAAGGGTTCTTCCAAAACCGGTAGAGTGAAAATAAAACCATAGTGGTCAAAAACAAATTTATGTGTTTTTATTGTAAATTATGATGAGCCACAAAGTGAATGCTTTTTACAATTACTTTTAACATTATTTGAAGACAGTGATGGGACCAACCATCACAGCAAACGGCCTCTGTGGTCAAGGGGTAAAGCTCTCGATTATCAATTACCGGCGTGCGCAAGTAAATTTTGTTTCAATCGCGATTCAAAATCATGTTAAACATTTCTGACATAGAATCCCTTAGTTCTATTCCGTTACCATATTCAGATTAACACCATTTTTAGGGGCTTTTAAATTGTAATAAAATTATAAACAATTATGTTTAATATTCTTATATTACTTTATTCTTTGAGTCATATTAAGTCTACCAATTCCTTGGTAAAATTTAAAAAGTTAATTAAAACGTTTGTAATGACAGACGATTGTCTTATTTTTTTTTCATCCTTGTCCCATATGCTAAAAACTGAATGTCACCCTTGCTGTTTTTATTGGTGACCGGATAAATCATCAAAATGATAATTCATCACATCTTTAAAAAGTTATATAAAGTCATGGAAAGTGATGGAACAAAAACTTTATTAAATGGGTTAAGTAGGTTAGGTTAGGTTAGGTTAAAAAAAAATTCATCGTTTTAAATGACTTTATATCACTTTTTAAAAGTGTGTTGAATAGTCACTGTGTTGAGTTAACATGGAACCGTTTTTATTATATACTTGTTTCTTCTTGTGAATAATGATTAATAAGTAGTTATGGTTCAAATATTGTTACAATATACTTTCAAATTACTCATCTGGTAACTCATCTAATACAATTATTTTTTTGAAATATTTTGTCTTTGTATGCAGTATTACTTTATGTTCGTGAATACTATATGTTTGCTTCACTCAAATGTAAATTGTTAACTTCGATACAGGCTTAGTCCTAGTGAGGTAAATTTTTCTGAGAAAAAAACGTGATTTATGTATAGTGAGATGCAATAAATAAATAAATAAATTAGATATATTACAATATAACCCTCCATTTTTATCTGGGCAATGAGAAGTACATATTATGGTATGGTAAACTTAAAAATAAAACGTAAAATTAACCTAATGGAAAGCATTAAAAATGTTCAAACTTTGGCGAAAATGCCCATATGTGTATATTACTATTACTGACAACTCTCTTAATTGTTTAAGGATATTAAGGATAGGATTGGTCGCTATTCTGTACCGAGCGATCACCCAGCGCCTGGGGAACTCATTCAAAGTCGACTTTGAAAATTATACGAAATCATTTTTTATTCTACTTTTCTCAAAATTTTAATCGCGGTTATGTTTAAAGAATTAGTTTATTTTGGTGAAGACAAAGCTACAACATATTTTTCTTCTTTTCTTAGCTTTCGGGAAAATCTGGAGGTCTTAACGAAATCCGTCATCTATGGTCAGTTTGCGATATTTGCGAGCACGATTGATGAGAATAATCCGACCGACGATAGACAAATCACACAGTACACATCTTTTTTAATAATTTCGAGTTTTAGAGTCGAACTAATGAAGCTCTTAGAATTGAAAGAATTCATATGCGCGGCGATTTGAATCACTTCCCGCCAATTACGCTTCATTTGTTCGAGTTTGCAGAAACGAAATTTGTTCACATAACAAGTCGTGAATAAATATCTTATTAACTAATTAACTTAACTGATTTGTTGCGTTGTCAATATCGGTTTGGCTATCAATAGAGCGACGCATAAAATCATCAGTAGTTCCGCCTATCAATCTGATATTGTAAAGTAATCGATTTCACCGTGCTAGACCCCTGGTGGGGGTATTCTCCATTATCCCCCGTGAAAAACCTCCGCTACTTAATAGACTACAAAATTGCGCACGAACATCGTCTGTAAAATCATTTTGGCCACTATAGTGAAGTTAAATGCGGGGCATAAACCAGTAGTTTCATTAAAAAAAACGTGAATGAAACAACTCGAGAATCACCTTGAATATTTATAGCCAGAAGTTTCCCCACAGACTATTGTGTAACAAGCAATAAACCCACCGAGTGCCTTGATCATACCTTCTACCTTCCCACATATATATATATAAGTATTATTATTACATACGTAGATACATGTGTTCAGGTAGGAAGGAGATGAATGATTATGTTTGCAGCTTCAGAGAAAAGCGAAAAGATTGACCGTGGCTCGCGAAACTGACCTTGAAGTATTAGCAATAAGAGTTGTGAGAACTTGTAACCCTCTCTATCCAAAATATAAAGTTCGATCATTTAACAAGTGTTTTTTTAGATATAATATAAATCAAATTTAATAGTTTTATTATTAAGACCCCGTAGTAATCATTCAAAGATTGTTTAAAAGGGAGATATGTAAATACGAATGTTAGAGGGAGCGCGCTAATATTGAATAACGATAATAATTTAACGAAACTGGTGAAAATATTCAATAAAATACGACTCGTTTGAAATAGAGAAAAAGTTTCTCTACGAATTCTTAAGTTTCATTTAAAGATACACTGTCATTTTTTTCATACCTATAACAGATTAAAGAATGGGACAAACCGTGTTTATCAACTATTAATTATTAACAGCGAGGGAATTTCATATTATTACCGTTTCGGCATTACAAATGGATATTATCTTCAAAAATAACATATATTTTTATGAACTTTAAACTATAAGTTTCATTGACTCTTGACAGGCCATATGCCAGATGCCAAACAAAACGTCTGTACCAAGTGGGTCTTCCGACGACCCGTGCATTTTTCTGTCTTATGGGCTTTTAAACTATAGATATCCCAATTGTTGAGTCAATTGAAATATTTAAAGAAAGATTATGTTTGCCAAACAATGTACATGTTTATATGTTTATATGTTGGGCCCCTTCTGAGCAAAACCATATTCTCGAAATAGAAAAAGTACAAAAGAGATTCATGCGTTACCTATATATGAGGGAATATATGTACTACCCTTTCCTGTATCCATCCTTATTCTTAGCAGGAATGCTCGATCTTAATACATTAGAAGCCCGCCGAAAAATATTTTTAGGAAAACATTTTTTTAAGATAATCTCTGGAACTATACATAATCCACCTATTTTGAAAGAGATTAACTTATATGTCCCAGACAAGTATACTCGTGGAAGGTCCCATACCTTTTTTTATGCTCCAAAAGCGAGGACTTCTGCCTATCAGAACGCCCCAGTCAACAGAGCGACTGAACTGCTCAACGAGTCTGCATTGACCATCGACATTTTTAACGTAACCTACAGGCAGTTTAACAATTATCTTTTGACGTATGTCACAAAGTAGTGAAACTGACCTTTTTATGTGTTTTGCTATACTTTTTGTCTAATTTGTAATCTTCTCCATAATGTATTGGTGAATAACCGTTTTACGGAGAACATGAAAAATAAATAAATGTTTATAAAACTATTAGCACACACGAAGATGTGAGCTAACTTATGATTAATAAATAAATAAAATAAATAAATAAATTATTAATGGTAACTTATGTATTTGCGCAGGAATACGTAAAATATTAAAATTCAATATCAAGTATATAAGCTAATATAAGGAGGATAGTATTTTTTGGTATAACTCCGATCGAAAATTGGAACTGAAATATTGTGATGTCACATAACTATATCCACCAATGAAAAACTCTGAAACTATGGAATAAACTTTCAGAGTTTTTCATTTGTCTATTTTCATTGGCTCCGAATGAGAATTTTACTGTCTATATATTGGCATATCTATGCTTTTTAGGACTAATTTGTTTCAGATATCGATCTAGTGAGTGCTTTATTTATGTACCATAGTAAAGATTCACGATCTCAAAGGAAGGACGAACAGAACATGATTATTAGAACTAACTTCCAAAATACATGTCCCAAGTTTAGCCAGTGGGGCAAACCCAATGCCCGAAGCTTAATGCGAATGATTAATCTTTATAACGAATTGGTGTATAATATAAATACCAAAAAATATGCTTTAGATAAATTGGAGGTTTTCCTGTAGTTTCACTTGAGTAAAATACAATTAAATAATAAATTACTCAATAAATGTAAACTACTAATTTTTTTTTCAATAGAAATGTATGAACGCGTAAAGTAAACAACCTTTTAAAAATATAGGATTATAGCTAAGATTATCTGTAACAGTTTCATATGATTAACTTTTTTGCTTTATTATAAAATTATTTAGAAAAAAAATAAAAACCAGATTTGTGATTGAAATCGATCGTTTCTAGACTCCGTTTGTCAAGCGATTAATTAATGCCTATTACCTACAATATAAGATATACCAAAATATACACATTTTTAGCTTGTAGCTTCCTCTTAAATGTATTCTGTAGAAGTTATGTAATGAAACCTTGGGCCGGATTATATTATTATGTATCGTAAACTATAAATAGTCCAGATTTACAATATCAAAATGTCTGACAAAAAATAACACGATTAATAAACATGGTAGTATTAATGTCCAACTTAAATATATCTACTATCATGAATTGTCATTTATCCATGTTTATATTCATGTTATGTTTTTGTTGATAAATGCATAAAATAAAATTATTATTAACTCCTTCCCAAGAGGAAGTTTTAGGTACGAAGTTTTGTGATTTTCGCATGCCTTTACACCAAAGTAGTATTGTTTTTTACAGAAATAATCATGCGGTAAACAAAGGGTTAACGTCCCTAAACCTTGACCTGAATTGTATTACCTATTACAGTTAATCAAACTTTTCTCAAAAACTCAATCAAACTAGAACATGATTAATAAAATAAAAGGGTTCTAAGTACCTACCTAGCCGAAAGGAGGTACTTATGGAGTTTAGTCATTTTGGCAAGCCCTTTATAGCACAATAATTCAGTGTGTTCTATAGAAGTTACTCATGCGGCTAACAAAGGGTTAAGGTCTCATTCGAACCTTGGCCTGGATAGGTGGCTTATGTCAACCGCGGTGCCAAATGTTCATCTCTCAACGTTTATACGCAATACGCACATAGTCGATATATAGTCAATTAGTCATGTCATCCTACACATCGGCAATATAGTCATGTCATGATATCATCTCTTATTCAAATTATTGGTGATCCTATTAAAAACGGGAACGCAGGCCATTTCCTGATAAACTTTTTGTAAGCTCCTAATATATCAGTTACACGTGTTCATGCACGTGCATTTGATGTGCCTTGATATTATATAATGACGATTTTTTTGTATTTTAACCTTACACAGGAGGCACTGAGGAAAATAATTTCCCACGTGGCCTATCTGATCATCATCTTTGGGATGCTGTGTAGAGGATCTTTTTAAGGAAAGGAAGGAAAGGAAGTTCTGGGGGTCAGGTCGAAAAAGACCAGCTGTAGAGGTCAAATGGTCTCTACAAACAGGCCTCTCCTGATCCAGTTCGCCATGCAGCTGGTGGGCAAGATCTGAGCACACCTCACCCGATGAACCCGGGCACCCCTGCTAAGTCGCCAAACGTAGCAAACCACTTGTGGTGATCTATGGCAGAGGTATTGGTTATCCAATAAATGGTTCCAATTTATTAGGATTTTCATGAACACGTGTTCCGACATCGTGATAATATATTCGTCATTTACTAAAAGTTTATCAGGCAATCTCGTTTTTGACCGAATTGCCAATAATTTTAAGAGAGATTCTTAATAAATGTTTATTAATTAATTAATTAATTAATTCTTAAGTCATGTCATAAGCACGTCATTCCTCTCCCCCATCTCCTTTCCTTGCCCCGCTACCTTCAGCCTCATATCATACCCCAATTGGGGATGCCATAGTCTCACTGGCTCCGGACTCCATACGGTTGGGAGTCCACTCTCGGGCGGAGCGGAATTCACATACAAAAATGTGTATTATGTAAACACGCAATAAAACAAAAACAAAAAGTTTTCTGAAAAGTGGAAATAAAAACATCAATATTTTTTTGGCTATGGTAAACTGCGAAAATCCAATAAATCACGTGACATCACTGACATATTTACTAGGTTATGTTATCACCACGTTAGTAGGTACTTTCGCAGTTTGTTTGTGTTTTACAATATATAGTATACTGTACCTACACTTGAAAAATATGTACAATACACTCACACACACACACACACACACACCTATATTTCGCCTTCATACACTTAATACATACTAAATAGAATTTGAATAATTCATCAAATTTCAACGTTAATTAGCGAGTTCTGTGAATGTCATATTCAAGTTCTGTTATTGTGTCACGGAAGGCCAGTTACTTGAAAGAACTGAAATAATAACAGAACTTACACGGAACTTGAAAATTAACTTTGAAATTTGAAGAATTGTTCAAACTCTCCGAAACAACTCGTCCTAAGGATGGGAGAATTTGAACAATTCATCAAATTTCAACGTTCATTTCCGGGTTCTGTGAAAGTCTTATTCAAGTTCTGTTATTATATCATTATAGGCTAGGTGCTTGACAAAACTGAAATTAAAACAGAACTTTAAAAAATCTTTCACAGAACTTGAAAATGAACGTTGAAATTTGATGAATTGTTCAAATTCTCCGAAACCACCCGTCCATAATCTAAGTTTATCATTATTTAAGAAATACCTGAATGATGTTTTATGTAGAGTTATATTATTTGCGAATATCGCTTAGGAGCGATTATATATATTTTTAATTAACTTCTTATTTTAAATTACGTATTATCAACCTGTTAAATTAATTTACATTATTTTTATGCCACCTGCACTTTTAAAACTGTGTTTTTTTTTGTTTTCCCTTTTCTTATATTATGTATGTTCATCTAAAGAAAAAAAATATGTTTACCATGTATTATTGTCTTTTTTAAGTTTTGGTTAAGTATTTATTTTGTTCTTGATGTAATTGAATTGTAGTGAATAAAAAAAACCTTATGTTGGCACTGTATTATGCAGTAAATCATAATAATAATAATATTTGCCTCATTTATATAGCGCCGTTTTCGTGAAGAATCACCTCAAAGGCGCCTGTAAAATATGTATCAAAAAAAGCCCATCAGAGCGTTTAAATTAATAATAATTAATACATATAAACAGCTGTTTGCTGCTTTATTAATCCATAAATTTAATTAGTGCAAGCGTTTGTTTGCACAGCTTTAAATACTGAACTGAATTGTAAGTTATATATTTTCCTTACATCATTTTTTGTGATTCATGTGGTGGTTTACAAATGTGTGTTTTCCATACTGGGATGCTTCGTAAATATTTAGATGTTTTCTCATTTGAATTCAGATCTCCACAAAACTGCTGCTGAGCAAATTTCGGCAATCCTTTGATATTTTGATGAGCATGAGAATATGTCGTATCAAGTATGCGCACTGCAAATCTTTTGTTTCATTTGTGTGTATTTATGGAGTGTTGTTCTCCTAGTTAGGCCCGCTAGGTGATCTGTTATTGTACAGAGACCATAAAAACGTGTAAATTTGTGTTCGCTTTGTTTTAGGATGATTATTATGGTATAGGCACATAGACTATGTATAGGCACTAACCTATCGTAGATATTAAGATATTGAGTGTAAAATTACAAAAGTCGATCACAATGTCATGGCGGAGGTTTTTCGAATGATTTTTTGTATTTTATAAATAAAGTATATACTTAGGTGTATAAGAACCACGTCTCATAATAGAAGATGCACTCAGTATCCCCTTGGTGAGAGATCTGATCGAAACGTTGCTTAAAATGGCTTTAGCCATATTTTATGACCCGATTTAAATAGCCAGGTACTTCTTACCGTTCTTATACCCAAAATAGAGACGTCATATTTTTTACTGTCTCATTTAAAACTCTTGTTATTGAAGTAAAAGAGAAACCATGCGAAGTGCATGGCTATTGAGACCTGATAACTAAACATAGTTTAAGCCATTTCAAGAAACCAATCGAATTTTAATTTGGTTCCTTACCACACGGAGAAACATGAGTATTGCTAATTTGTTAAGAATCTCTTCAAATCATTGATAATCCGGTTTAATTAATGCTTTGACAATTTGTTAACTTTTAGGAAATGACGTCAGATGTCAGAACACGTGTTCAAGAAAATCCAAATATTTTCGCATGAACACGTGTTTCGATATATTTGGAATTTAATAAAATTTTATCAGTAAATGGTCTGCAATCCCGTTTTTAACTGCATTACCAATAATTTGAAGAGATTCATTTTTCTCCGTGTATTAACTACACTAATAATTCTTTAACCGTTCCACATGAGGATCTGAAAAATCAAATATGATTTAAGATTTTCACGGCCAAAAGTATTTTTGTTATTTGTTTTTGGGGGGTTATGCTGCGTTGCGCTAATGCCTTCTTTATCCAACGTTTCGGACAACGTTGTCCGAAACGTTGGCTAAAGAAGGAGTTAGAGCAACACGGCACAACACCCCAAAAACAAATAACAAAAATCTAAAAAAAAAATATTTTCACGAATGCGTCTCACAATGTGTCCCTACCGGTGTAGGCAGATTGGTTTCCGGTCAAATGTGAATAATGATTTTAACGGGTTATGAAGTCTGCTTCCGGGATAGAAAATAGAATCTCTGGTCAAGTTTCAAGATGCTTGGACCGCGTTCACATATAATAATAACTAACAAACACTTCACTTGTTATTATATCAAATGAAATCACGGAATTTTATAAATATTGTAGGATTGATAATTGCATGTTAGCTAAAAATCGCATTAGCAAAGAAAACTTTAAATAAAGAATAAAAATAATTTCCCGATAAAAATACTATATTATAGGTAGGTACTATATCTCCTGTCGGAGTGGGTTATTTTCACAAACAATTAATAAGTACCTACCGTTAAAATACCATATTATAAGTAGGTACTATATCTCCTGTCGGAGTGGGTTATTTTCACAAACAATTAATAAGTACCTACCGTTAAAATACTGTATTATAGGTAGGTACTGTATCTCCTGTCGGAGTGGGTTATTTTCACAAACAATGAATAGGTAGGTACCTACCGTTAAAAATGTGTGGAAGATTTCAAGTTTATTTTTCTGATTCTGATCATTGTACTAAAAATATGTCATTTTAATAATTATTGGTTTTGAAGACGATTCAAAACCGCACATGCAGAAACGCCACTGGCTAGTAAGACGACACATTTTAAATTATTCGTCAATATAAAAATAACTTCATTATAGTTTTTATAAAAATATTAAAATGCCTTGTTCTTTACACAATTAAAAAAATTAACAGTGAAAATAATTTTCTTTTGAAATTTTATATTATAGATTGGTACTTTTTCGCTTTCCTGAATTTTTGACACAAACACTTCCAATTTTGAAAATGAGAATTAAGTTCAAAACAAATCTGATTTTATTGAACCAGACCCACAACCCAAATTATTATGTTTTAGGAATATAATAGTTGACTTTGGCTCTCTTCCATGTGTCTATTTTAAAATTTGAAACATTTTGGACTCATGAGTCAGACAATGTTTTGAAGTTCGACGTGCATGTTTACGTAATAACCAGACAAAGTATATTTTTTGAAATAAACATGCTTTATTTTGTAATTTTATCACTTATCATCACAAGATCTCGGATTACTTCACAAAATGATGAAGTACGCACTAACAATGATATAGAATAAAGAAGAAAACTAGAAGTGCCTTCCATAAAAATTTGAATGTAAACAAATTTTCACACAGTAGTTTATAGTTATTGGAAATTGAAGCCTCGATTAGCCAAATATTTGGATTACGAAACGCGCCCTCAAGACACTTCTTGTTTTATTATTTATTCTATGATCAATTTCAAAATACGCACTAACAATACCAAAATATGCACTAAAAAGGCAAAACGTGTGTCTAAATTAAGCAATCACAAAACGGGAAAATTGGGTTTTGGAACCCAGTTCTTTGGATTTTTTTGTATTTCATGTTGTTGGGGGGGAGTTGAAAGGAAAAGAACCAGTTTGTGAATAACAATCATCTCACGGGGGAAGGGGAAACAACGAAATATTCGATATATTCTATTTCAAAAAACCAGTTTCTACAAAAAAGAAAAAAAAACGTGAATTATTTCTAATTGGAAAATAAAATGGCTGAAACACGCATTAATAACGAAAATATGCACTAACAACCAAAAAAGGGCCAAATACACTAACGACCAAAAAAGGATCAAATATGCACTAACGACCCAAAAAGGGTTAAATACGATAAATGGAAAAAATATGCACCAACAACGACCAAAAAGGGTCAAATATGCATTAACGGCCAAAAATGGGACAAATATGCACTAACGACCAAAGAAATAAAGAAATTAAATATCACTCTTCAGTATGTAAATTGTATATTGTGAGTTGTTGCTAATTCTTTAATTGTTATGAAAAATAACTTTGTTGACTAAAATAACATTTAAGTTATGCCAGTTTAAATATAATATATAGTTTTGAGATATATACTACTCGCTACAGGCTTAGTCCTAGTGAGGTTGATTTTTATGAGAAAAAATATGATTTATGTATAGTCAGATGTATGTACAGTCAGATGTATGTACAGTCAGATGTATGTACAGTCAGATGTATCTATAGTCAGATGCAATAAATAATATAACATGGACAATGGATTGTTAAAGACAAAAATACACATAGCTCCAATAGAAGTGTATTATTTATTAAATCTGATTCCGCATAAAAGTTGCAATTGTTAGAATTCAATGGAACCACGATATCCCTATTGATTTAGGGAATATTGTGTCGGGTGCGGGTGTGGACAAGAGTCGGGTCGGGTCGTCGTGTGTGGGTGTGGACAAATAGAGTCAGGTCAGGTCGTCGTGTGCGGGTGTGGACAAATAGAGTCAGGTCGGGTCGTCGTATGCGGGTGTGGATAAATAGAGTCGTATCGGGTCGGGTCGTCGGGTGCGACAACTTTCCTGACCCATTTCATTTGTTTCTGTTATCTACAGTTGAATTTTATTACCTACGAATAGTTTTTTAATTAAATTATCTCTTATTTACAGAAAACAACATATAAAATAACCCAGAAATAAACTCCGGTGAAATTTGAAAACAGAACAAATTAAAATAACACGTGAATCGTGAAAAGAAACAAGAGTTCCAGAAGGTTTAAGGTTCCTTAAAGGTTCCAGAAAGTTCCAGACTTAATACCTCAAGATGGGTCGGCTTCAGTCCTGCTGCAGATGCTGCTCTCTCAAAACTGGAACGGTGGTCAGCGGTGTGGCTGGAATCCTGCTGTCCATTGTGGCTATTATAGTCATGTTCACAACCACCGTCGAGTTTAGGACTATCATCATCGATTGGCTGCCATCTTCAATAGGTTTGTATTATATTTATTCAAGGTCTCTTTGTTTATCTGAATGTTTTTTTTTCTGTTTGTCTATTTGTCTGTTTGTTTATTGTTTATCTTTTTGTGTATTTTCTGACGGTATAACTGACTGTCTTTCCGTCTCTTTGTATGTTTTCTGTTCGTAGGAATGTATTTTTGCCAGTTTGTTTGAGTATACATCTGTTTCTGAGTCAATATGTATGTTTGAATGGCAATCTGTCTGTCTTCCTGTCTCTCTGTTTGTCAGACTGTTTCCTTTTCCTCGTAAGTTTTTTGATACTGAGAAGGTCTGTTTGTGTTTCTACGTGTATGTTTGAATTACTATCTATAATTATTATTTTAATACTTTATTATTATATCTATAAAATTCACAAACTTTAATCTATCATTTTACTTACATAAAAAAATGTTATCGACAAGTTTTAATTAGTTTATTTCTAATATTGACCACTTTTCGTTAAAAAATAATTGTATTAATTTATATTCTTTACAAAATTTCATTATTGTTTGACCTCAAAAATTTACGAATTTTTTTTTTGTGATTTGACTTATAATAAATATTGCTTATTATTTCTTATTACATAATATAATTTTATTGTGTTATTTTTATTTATTTTCAGTGAAGATAATTCTCGCAATTAACTTGGCGATGACGATATTAATCTCAACACTTCTCATCATCGGGGCTTTGAAGGTATTATTTTATTAAATTGGTACTTAAATATTAATGTATAATGCATGTATTACAATCACACGATGTTTTATGATATTCCAACCTAGGCTCAGATGTCGAAAAAGAAAACTGATAATCAATTACCTATACAACATATTCAGCCCTTCCCAAAGACTGTGATTGGGCAGACTATCTGGACCTAGAAATAATGGTGGACAGTTTTTATATTATATTTTATTAAAGTAAATAAAACAGGCATGATTACCAAATTTTACATACATATTTTAAATTTTTAAATAATTTCGAGCTCGGTGGGAATATACAATAATAAGGAAAAATAGTAACAAAAATAATTAACTAAACATGCAAAAGTAAGTGACAAACAAGAATGGGTAAAAGGTAGAATTTAAATATATCCATAAATAATTTATTATTGTCACTTGACACTGACACTGATTTGGTAGGTACAATAATGTCTATCTTTAAATAAAGGGCTTTTTCACAATATCAGCTTGATATGATTAACGGTAAAACATTAACCTCATAATAAACCCCAATTGGGAATGCCATGGTCTCACTGTTGGTGGTGGTGGACACGATACTCAGCACTGAGGATTAGCACTTTTCACATTGGGATGTAGCGCCGTGATGATAATGAATCAATTATTACATATTATTATATGTATATATATATATTAATATTATTATTAAAAACATTGCTTCCCATCTAGCGAAATACCTTCCTGATGCTTCCCTGGGTGGTACTGGGTCTGATGTTGGCCGTGGGCCTGCTGGTCAGCATCATCTACACAGCCACCGTCTTCTACTTGGGGAAAGACGTCTTCAACGGAACCCTCTGGCTGGTCTTCGGGATCATCTCAGTTAGTAAGTATACTTTTGTTTATATCCGTTATCAAATACATGGCTTTAATGTCACACTTCATTCCATTCATTCAAATCTTTGTATACTTCCAGAGATGTGCTTTATTTCAAATAAATCCATTTCAAATGGAAATGCAAAATGCAAAATGGGTATTTTCCATTTTGCATTTTAAATGCTTTTCTCAATGCATTTTCCATTTTAAATGCTTTTTGCAACATTCTTCCTACTATCTCCTCTCATCTTTTTTTCATAAGCCCCAAATATCAGTCGGTCCTCAACCTCGCTATGAGAGATAATTTACATTTGTCAAGTTGCTCCCTGGTAGGAGCCCTGGCAATTGAGTGATACCATTACAAAAAATACTGATTCAAACACTGAACATGGGGCCATGACGCTGTAATATTAAATGTTAGATAGCAGTTTCTATGTTTTTACGTTGGCAACATTAGTCCCGCGAAAATTTGTGGTTTCATAATCTGTAGTCGTGGTGTTTTTGGATTTACCATCATGTAATATGTTTGTTCTATTCTATGTTCATTTTGCACATCTCTGTATACTTCTTACTCCCGTATAATATCATACTTCATACCGTTCATTAAAACTACCTAATATGTATTTGTATACTTCTTACTCCCGCATAATATCGTACTTCATACCGTTCATTAAAACTACCTAATATGTATTTGTATACTTCTTACTCCCGTATAATATCGTACTTCATACCATTCATTAAAACTACCTAATATATATTTGTATACTTCTTACTCCCGTATAATATCATACTTCATACCATTCATTAAAACTACCTAGTATATATTTGTATACTTCTTACTCCCGTATAATATCGTACTTCATACCGTTCATTAAAACCACCTAACATATATTTTTTTTCCTTTATTCTGTGTTTTTGGGTTATTACAATTTTTGGGTATGTTAAGACCACCAAACTAGGCACGTGCCCATTAAAACTAATATATCTTTTTTTGGAATAACATAATGAGTAAAACCTCAAATTGTAATATTTAATTTTTGAAGACAATATTAGCGATTCTCAACCAAATTTAAATAGAAAAATCAAAAAAAAATACAGGCGCATTTGGGGCTTGAACCCAGGGACGGATTAGAGCAGCGTCCCGGCAAGATGAAGGTCCTGGGTCGAAGTCCTACATGCTAAAGAAAATCCTAATATTAAAACAGAACCAGATTTAAACATTATAATACACCAACACAAATGTGGCAGAACTAACTGCAATCAAACTTGTCCTATCCTTAGTCCAACATCCAAAATCAAATATCTTGGTGTATATATAGATCAATATTTTAAATGGAAAACACACATTTGTGAACTCGTCAAACGGATTAGGAAATTTATTTATATATTTATAAGACTTAGAAATATTCTTAGACTGGAAAACCTAAAAAGAGTGTACTATGCGATTGTTCAATCTATATTACAATATGGTATTATTGGTTGGGGAGGAACATATAAAAAAATTTTGAACCCACTTAAAGTAGTTCAAAGATTGGTAATCAAAGTAATTTTGAAAAAACCATCAAAATTTTCTACCGAAATTCTTTTTACAATTTTCAAAGTACCTACAATAGACAAAATGTATCAAAAATATTCAATACTTCAAATTTACAAAGAAATGCAGTCAAATACTCATAACTTGCAATTCAATACATCAGCAAGATACCAGAAAACTATTAAAATTCCAAAATTTAACACTAAGCTCATTCAAAATACCTATCTTTATCTAGGCATAATTTATTTTAATAACCTTCCATTAAATTTAAAAAATATCGAAAATATTCAGGAATTTCACCTTAAATTAAAAAATTACCTTAAACTATTATAAGTCCAAAATACGTTTACTACTTACATCTAGAAGTAATATTGTTTAAATCTTGTGTTGTTTCTTTATAAATTATTTACCTTAATACTAACATGTACATAATTGAACTAGAATTCCCTCACCAAACACAAGAGCATTGTCTCTTTATGGTGAGGAAAGGCTACTTTAATTTCTATTGTTTTATATCTTTTTTTATCCTGTATACTTATCTATGTAAAAATATATGTTTTCAAATATTAAATAAAAAAAATAAAAAAGGGTAATTCAATTGCCACAGATTTATAATTTTTGTAAATGTGATGAATAATTCTATTTTTTATTCCAGTTATCTACGTATACATGTGGTGCGTGGTGTTCAGCTACTTCCAGGAACTCCGTGATGATGAGAACAGGGGACGATACGCCAAGGCCCCCTACAAACGTTGAAGAACTTCACCGCATACTTCAACACTACGTTAATTATAGCAACATTTCTCCAAACAATAATAACAGAGTAATATTTCTCCAGTCAATGTTAATTAAGTCAATATTTTACCGAAAGTGTTCAAAACATTGCTACAATCATTGTTCAAAGGCAGAATTTCTCCAATGAACGTTCATTCAATGTTTGAACAACAAAAAGTTCTGCAATATTTTAGAGTTATACAAAACAATGTTCATTACCAATATTTATAATAAAATTACTCCTGTCAATGTTTATCAAAGCAATTTTCCTCCGATCAACGTTTAAAATATTGCTCCAATCAAAGCAATATTTTCCAATATTATTTTTTATGGAAACAATTTATTTTTTTAAATATCACTTTAGGTCACTAATTTCTTTGCCCATTTGATGAGCATAAAATTACATAAATTGTATAGCAGCAAATCTGTTTGTTCGTATCGGCATAATCTTACAAGTATGTAATTTTCATCTTGAGAAACGTTAATTTAAAATAAGGTATGGTCCAATACTTTTTGTGTTAAAACTTAGTGGAAGTAGGTTGTAACCAATAAGTAATATAGAAATAATGCTAAATCGATAAAAGCAATATTTCTCCAAGCAGTAATCGTGGAAGAAAGTTTTAGCAGCAATATTTGCACCCAAGTAATATAACGTCATAAAGCAATACTTCCTCAGGTGAAATTTCTTCAAACAATGTCTATTTTTTAATAAGCTGCGAAACGATTAAGACCTAACCTAACCTAACCTCATATTATTTATTATAGTTATATTTAAGTCGTCTTGCATGCATAGTTTTAAAAATATATTTTCCCTCTCCCTTTATTTAAACTTGCCTTTTCCCGATTTATGAAATAACCTAACGGGCGTTTTTTTTATGCAATTTGTCAGAATCAATTCAAAACTCAAAACATTTCAAGCGATCATTTGTAAATGGTTATTTTATACTTCTTTTATATTTATTGACTTTGTTTTTTAAGTAAACAATAATTACCTTTCATCATTTTTGTAATTTTGTGTTTTTTTAAGTAATTAATTTCATGCATTTTTAAAACATAGCTTTGTATATTTTACACCAAGAAAAACATTACCTACATATGCAAATTTTAAATGAAAACAACTTATATGTAGCTAACCAAAAAAGAAGATTTTATTAATTTTACGTTCCTAAAATTGATATTATTTTTTCTCCTTTGTATTTTTAAAATTTACCCATTTTTTATTTGTTTTTTTCTTTAATAAAGTAATAATACCTTTGAAACTTGGTGCCTTGTACTGTTTTATAAATTTGTACTGCCGTAATTATAATGTATTTTTGTTATATTAACAAGAAATAAAATATTATTTATTTTATAAAATGTATATTTTTAACCTATTACCAAAATATTTCATTTATATGGATTGTGCGTTTGTCTTTTCATCTAGAATTAATTAAAATGCTATTTAAAGAAAAAATCAAGAAAATCACATGTTTACTTTTTGAAATTGCTTTAGCCATGTTTGTGACCAGATCAGCCTCGCAAAATACACCATTGGGGACGCCATAGTCTCCCAGGATCCAGACAGTTGGGAGCGATTGGGCCTCTTGTGCAGTATTCTTATTTGAGAAAAGGTAATATTACAAGTGCACAGATACCTACCACTAAATACGTGTTTAGTCTGTGACTTACCATTGCCCATGATATCGACAACTTGTATATTATTGGAAAAATACTTATAGGTGTAATATATGCAATGAACCGAAAATCGGATCGGAGCTTAAAGGTAACCGAAGCATTAGAACGAAACCATACACAGAAACCTATAAGAGCCAAATCTACCCCAAACGAAGACAGAATTTAACAAGAGTAAAAAGGCTGCGCTTTCTTGCCTTATGTTCACGATGTTTGTGACAGAATTGCCAGGGTATTGGGGAAATAACGCATCTAGACTGTCAGAACAACGACTAAAATTCAAAACCTACTGAGGCCTGCAAAAACCAAACATCTCAAGATAGAAATATGGAGTCTATAAATTTAGCTGCTCCGGATGTGACAAGGCGTATGTATGTCAGACAGAACGGACCTCAGAACATTTTTGAGGTTGCAAACCGGACAAATCGGCATTTGAGATAACTAAATTAAGATCGGAAATTACTTTGGATTTATCCCGTTCTGGGCAGACCCAAAACGCATCGAACATGCCTAATTACGAAGACAATTGAAATTCACAAAAAACTCATTAGTATTAGCAGTGACGACGTGGCTAGGCCTAGTAGTTCTTGATATCTGGTAGGTACTTGACGGCTATACCAAAATAAATTCCGAAAACCACATTAATTTCAGTACGTTTAAGAAAGACTATTCTCATAGTGAAAGCTTGAGGTGAAGATAAACGGAGAGTAAAATTTCATACTTTAAAATTGATTCACTGAGTGTACGGAGGCATCATAAGGATGCACTATCCTATATAAAGTTGTTAACAATAATATTCAATGCCCAGAGTTGCTAAATAAGATTCAATTCAATGTATCTGCGCGTTCAACACGCTCTTCTGTCCTGTTCAGGGTGGATCATTGCAAAACGAACTCTAAGCAGAATTCTTGCCTGAACAGACTATGCAATAATTAAAATAGCGTATTATCCAAGGTAGATATTTCCATTTGCGAACTTCCCAAATACAAGAGGTCCTTAAAATAATATTTCTCTGATGGTTTTTGAATAATGTTAAGTCTCTATTGTTTATATTTCTGTAATGATTTGATTTATATCTACAACCTCTCTCCATGGCTAAAAATGCATTGATAAATGTTTTGTGTTGTAATTTTTCGTTTTATATAATCTTTTGTTTTGAATAAATTTTTGAGTTCATATTCCTTTCTTACAAATTTGATTTACTTATTTTATATTATGCCGTCTCAGTAGAGGTACAAGCAGAGGCGGATTTGCCCTTAGGCCTATGTAGGCCCGGGCCTAGGGCGGCCAGATATTAGGGGCGGCCAATCGTGACAAAAAAGTCACAGATGATAACAAGAAATTACTTCCTAAGTACCTAAATATTCTACGTACGAAATAGCGATATGCAAGAGCGTGTTCACACACAGCACACAGCGCGCCCCCCACGCCCCGCAGCCGCCCTCGCCACACCTAAGAACAGAAGAAAGCCGTTATATGTGAAGCACGAGGTATTCGTTTAAAACTGGAACGCTTTGAAACGGCCATCATGACTGTCCGACAAACAATGTTTGGGGATTTTTACTGAATCGTATTAACGCCACAAGTAAAAAACTTCAGAGTATGGAAATTGACATCACCATTGTAATAGAACTGTATGAGGTACTTATACATTTTATTGGCGAAATGCGAGATAATTTCGATGATTTCGAAAACCAAGCCAAAAAACTGTCATTTTTACAGGAATATGAAAGAGATTTTCGACGCAATCGAAAGCCTAAGCTACTTCCTGGCGAGAATAATACAGGTGAAGAGATGCAACAAAAAAACGGCCGCGAAAATTTCAGAATCGCTACTTTTTTTAGTAATAATCGATTCCTTATCAGCAGAACTAAAAAAACGACTGGGTGCTTACAAATCACTTTATAATAAATTTAATTTTATTACTCAATTGACAAAACTAAGGCCGTCTGAAGTCGAAGAAAAGGCAAAATCATTGCAAATGATTTATTCTAGTGATTTAGAGGCCCATTTTTCAGAAGAATGTCTCCATTTTCGTGCTCACTGCAGTGTGAAAAATAAGGATCGAAACAATGCTGTCAGTTTGTTAAAATGGTTACGAACTGAAGAAATTAAAACCATTTATCCAAACGTGGATATTGCTCTTCGAATGTGTGTGTGTACTTCCGCCAGTAACTGTTCTGGAGAACGATCATTTTCTTGTTTACGACGTGTAAAAAATTATTTACGCACAACAATGGCGAAGCAAAGGCTGAACCATCTTGCTTTGCAACATAGAAGCAAATTTTTAAAGGAAATTGGATTGCGAAGATCTAATTAATGATTTTGCTGCACTTAAGTGCAGACGAGAATTGTAACTGCCAGATTTTTGTTTTGAGTTCAGTTTTTTTTTTTATGTTAGATAATGCTTTCCGTAATTTTTTTTACCAACGTTTTAATTTGTATTTTAAGTTTAGTTATTATATTCGAATATGTACCTTAAGTTGATTTTTATTTAAAAGAGGTGCTGATTTCTTTTATTTGTTTGGAGACTTAATAATAACTTTTTATCCAGCCCGTATCTGGCAACCCTAATTGTAACTGTGAAACACTATGGAAATGCTATGGAAACACTTATATATTATTGTATGAGAATAAACCTGAAACATGCCTGAAACTAGTTAAATAAATTAAACCTAAAACTGTTTTAAATGTTTTATTCAAATCCTTGAAACCTTAGAAAGTATTACAAACTAGCAGCTATTATAGTTAACTAAATTTCTGAATCGATTTCGATAAAAGTTGTCAATAAAGTAAATTCATCAAAGTCTATAGTCTATATCTCTCTATGTCTATGTCATCAATCCGGCCTGCGACAATCGACAATTATACAGTAATTGAACTAGCGAATTTAGTAGGCGTATTTTTTTACAATAATTCCACACAGGAGGCTTTGAGGAAAATATTTTCCCTCACGACCTATGTCATCTTAGGTGATGCTGTCTGGAGGGTCTTTTTAACCCTAGAACCGTACCCTGGGGTACAAATTTTAAAAAAAATTGAAAATTTGCGATAACTTTTTCGTTTCACAACGGATCTTTTCTTGCCGCCGCGTATTTGCAAGTGGGGGGGAGTCGCTTCGAAGCATCAGTCGAGTGGGAGTCCTGCTGTGGTTGGTTTATTTATGGTCCTGCTAGTGTGTGGTCGTGGCAAAACGTGCGTGGGGCGCTCCAGTACCCCAGGGTACGGTTAAGGTAATTATTTTCATTACTATGATTTTAATGTTTTTGTGAAATAAAGCATGTTATTGTGCTATTTGATACGTGTTTCTTTATTTGAATGTTATTTTTATTTGTATAATAACCTTACACATAACTTTGTTTTGGAAAAAATGTGTAATTATTAATTATATTTAGGTATTTTGCATTTAGTTGCGTGTAACTTGAATAATTCTTTTTTTTAGATGGCTTTACGTCAAAATCTATCGCAAGATGAAATTCATCGCCTTCTTCTGTATGCTGATGATGAAGAAGATGTGGTTCTTGGGGATGAATTGGAAGATGAACCCGATGAAATTATTGCTGACTTTATGAATACATCAATGTTTGCTTTTCATAACGAACTTACTTTACTATCATATGTGCCTCCAAAGCTAAGCAAAAGAAAAAAGAAAAACGTGCTTATGCTTTCCACTACACACTTTCAACCAGACCAAGACAAATCTGTTGATTTACCAGAAATAATAAGTTTTTACAACCAAACCAAGGGGGGTGTGGATACGTTTGATCAACTTTGTCATACATACATTGTGTCTCGTAAAACTCGTCGCTGGAGCCTTTGTGTCTTCTATGGAATTTTGAATATCGTCGGAATCAATTCTATGATATGACTGCATTCATCTAACGCTACCGGAAAACAAGTTTTCAAGAAAAGACGAACTTATCTGAAGACTTTAGCTTTTGACCTTATAAAACCTCACTTGGAGGATCGATTTTTATACAAAACTTTGCCGATGCATCTCCAAGAAAGTATTGGCGGAATATTAGGAAAAAAAAGGTCTTATGATGCTACAACCCCTTCAAAATCAAAATCTGGAAGATGTTCATTTTGTCCCAGGTCAAAAGATCGTAAGTCACGCGCTCAATGTCAGAAATGTAAACGTTTCATATGTTTAGAGCACCAAACAAAGATTTGCCAAAATTGTTAAGAAAAAATACTTTTAATTAAGCCTTATTGTATTATGTAAGACTGAAATAAGTGCCATAACAGTCTATGTAAGTTAATTTTGAATAAATGTTTTTTCTCACGTAAAAAAGATGTTTTATTTAACGGGGTACTCCAGTACCCCTGGGTACTGTTAGTGTATGATCTATGATGGGTACGGTTCTAGGGTTAAGGAAGGGAAGGATAGGAAGTTCTGAAAAGGAAAATGTATGAGGGGTGGGTAGGAATCTGGGGATTAGTGTGTCCAGGAGTGACATACGTATGAATACATCCCTCCAACTGCGGTGCAAGGCGATGGGTCAAGATAGTCCGGCTGTAAAGGTCAAAAGGCCTCCCTCACCCAGTCTCTCTCGATCCGGCCCGCCACGCAGCAGGTGGGCAGACGTATCCGCCGCCAAGACCTGGACAAATCTCACCCCATGAACCATGAATGATAATGGCAGGAAAATTAAAACGGTTTTGACCCTAGGAACTTACTGAAAAGTTTGGATACTCCTGGTCAATATGATGGGTACTGAGAAAGGGGCGGCTACATGGTCTGGGGCCTAGGGCGGCCAAGACTGCAAATCCGCCTCTGGGTACAAGGAAGAAATCGATAATTGGTTTTATTTTGGCCATATAATACTTATGTACAAACTGAAATAAATGTAAACTGTCGATTTCCTGAAAATTAATAAATAAATAAAAATAATAAAGGCACCATTCTCAAAAGACGGAAATTAGGTATATTTGTATTGATTTTACAGGAACGGTCAGTCGAGAGGATTCTTGCAGAATGAAGGGCAGCCGCGAGATTTTTAACGAATATCAATACACCTGGAAAGAAGACGAAAATTAAAAAGAATGTTAAAATTGATGATTTAGATCTGGCACTTTTTAAAGGAGGAATATGATAAACTAAATGGTAGTCTAGAATGATGTGGAATTTATTTTTTCATTTGATGGTGTCACTGAATCATCAGACATATATTTTCGGTTGTTTTAATATTTTATATTCTATTTAAATAAAAACTGTTTTAATCGAGTTCTAATGAAAAATATTAGTTATTAGTAAAAAGTGTCTGTGAATGTTTACATTGGCTGCCACTATGAACATTATTTTAAAATCTCTGAATAGTATAAAATAAAGTCGCTTTTCGTGTCTGTCTGTTTGTGTGCTTAGTTCCCTAAACTACGCAACAGATTTTAACACGGTTTGAACACACAGTTTGAATACATAATACGAGGGTGGTCTGAAAAGTTTCCGACCTAACAATGAAACAAGGTTTTTTTCCTAAGTTTTTTTATTTATTTTTCTAAATAGTCTCCTTGTAACTCTGCACTCTTCTCCCAGCGATGCTTCCATCTCTCTAACCCAATGATACTCAACCTTTTTCTTCTGCGGGCCACATTCATATGTTTGTAAAGCTACGCGGGCCGCAACACTATACTCTTCAGTGTTGCCAACGGATCTTGGCCTAATGTCGCCGTTTTTCGAACATTAAGTAGCCTAATGTAGCCGAATTTCAGTTGCAGTAATTCTAATGAACTCGCATAAATTCTGCCCACATATTGCCCACAAATATTCTACGTGAGCTTGATTCCCCCTTTTATTATTCGAAATCCATGGAGGGGAGTTGTTGGAGAATTTCTGTAAAACATAATTCCCCACAATAAAAATGTGCTCCCCACAAAATATTATAAATCCATGAGGGGGGGGGGTAGCTACGGAATTCCATTTCGATTTTTTCTATTTTTAGATTTTTTCGTTGGCAACACTGATACTGGTATGTCAAAAAATATCATGAAACCCACTACCCCCGTTTTTTTTGACAACACTGTGAATGTGACGCATTTAACTTTGGAGCTGTCAAAAATGTATGTGTTGCCACGAGCAAAATTGTTGCGCGCATATTTGTCTCTCATATCTTTGTTTTTTGGAGATAGATCTAGCGTGTGCAGTAGCAACACTCTTATACCAGATCTGATGTTGACACGACAACGACTATCCTCTTCGGGTTTCAATGTCTGTACGTCAAAGTCGCAATTAATCTCAAATTAACGTGATATAGAATGCCAGATTTTGTAAACCATGTTCCTGATATTAAATGTATTGAGGGCCGCACAAAACAGCTTGGCGGGGCGCATGCGGCCCGCGGGCCGCAGGTTGAGTATGACTAACCCATCCAAATAGTACTCGGTGTTTTTCTCTGCAAAATAATTTATTCACAAAGGTGATTGCCTCCTCATTTGACATCTCTGTCCTCCGAGCGCAGTTTTTAGATTAGGAAAGGAAAAGAAGTCGCTTGGGGCTAGATCTGGTGAGAAAGGCGGATGGTCAAGCAGTTCAAACCGTAATTCGTGGATTTTTGCCATGGCAACCGCTGAGGTGTGAGACGTCGCGTTGTCTTGGTGAAACAGGATTTCCTTTTTCTACAAATGTGGCCGTTTTTCCGCAATTTCTGCCTTCAGCTTGTCAATTAATGATGCGTAGTATGCTCCTGTTATAGTTTTTCCTTTTTGAAGATAATCAATTAAGATAACTCCATGACTATCCCAAAAAATAGTCGCCATCACTTTCCCAGCCGAGAAAACAGTTTTTGCTTTTTTGGAGCCGGTTCCCCCTTTGCAGTCCACTGTTTTGACTGTATTTTTGTTTCGGGCGGATAATAGTGTATCCAAGTTTCATCTACAGTAATTCATTGGCGCCAAAACTCGGATTTATTGCGCCCAAACTGCGCCAACAGAGCGTTGGAAATGTTCATTCGAACACGATTTTGGTATAACGTGAGTTTCTCATGTCTAAATCTTGATTTAATATGTGACAGACACGTTTTTTGGACATTTTCATAACCTCTGCTATCTCTCTCATTTTAATTCGGTGGTCGTCTAACACTATTTGGTGAAGTTTAGCAATGTTATCGTCAGTAGTTGCAATTTTTGAACGTCCCGAACGTTCATCGTCTCCCAAGGTCCTACGTCCACGTTTAAATTCAGCTGCCCAAAATTCTACTCTGATAAATGATGGTGCAGAGTCCCAATACACAGAGTCCAACTCATCTTTGATTTGCGTAGCCGTATTGCCTTTCAAAAACAAAAATTTAATAAGAGCTCGATACTCAATTTTTCCATTTTCACAAAAACACACACATCGACTCATTCAAACGACTGTCATCTAAAAACTGCGCGTTCAAAATGGTCGAAACTTTGGTGAGTAACTGTCAAAAGATGCACAACTATATTCACTAGCTTTTATTGACAAGTACCCCCATCTTTGCGTTGAGGTCGGAAATTTTTTAGACCACCCTCGTACATGCATATCACAGACATAGGAATTAATAGACGAGAAGATAATGGCGAGGGGTAAAATCAACTGTTGAAGAACGAAGGGGGTGAAGCTGACTGTGATTCGTCAATAAATCAATCTGACAGTAAATAGGCATCTCGCATTATAATATCACCATTTACTTCTTAAAAGTAAAATCTGCTTTTGAATGAATAGACATTTTTACATGGGAGCGCAAATTACTCGCCACGTTATGAACAAATTTGCGAAGTCCAAATTCGGCAAAAAAATTTCTTCTATTTTCAGAGTCGAATATTTCGTTTAAGTATTTAGTTAAGACACTTTTATAAATGTTCATAATTTACTTCCCAGCAACCAACCAGCTTTGTGTTTCGCGTCCAGACATTTCTCGATGTGATAGTATATTATGTTTCTATAACTGATCCATATTATACGATGTGAATATGCTTAAAATAAAGTAAAATAATGCTTATATATGGAATGTAATACGACAATTGGGTTTATTCTCTTTTTCACATCTATTTTTACAAGTTTTCATAGCACAAGTTAACATTTTGCCGTGTTATTTCGTAAAATGAACCGATGATGCCTCGACCATAGTTCGCACAAGAATGATGACGTCACGTTTTCAAATTTCACTTGAGGCCATACGCGAGCACAGCCGGCTCCAATGGAACCGGTATGGGGAGTGTGGATAATACGCTTTTAATCACTTAGGGCAGGTCTACTAATATTCATATGTCTATGATTGTGTAATGCTACGTATACATACGCGAGCCGAACTGCCGAACTGAACCTCAACTTATGGGAAACGAACAAAGCAACCGCAAATGGCTGCTTCCCTTTAGTTGCGTTCCTTTCCCGTAATTCGTGGCTCAGTTCGCGTTCAAGATCGCAAATGTATACGTACCATATGATATGGGTCGCTATTTGCCGACCGATGCTTTAAGTAATAAGAGTGCACAATACCGGCAATTTAGTGGTATTTTAATACCTACGAAACATTATATATACTATTTAAATCGTTTAGAGTACACAAGTACAAATCATTCGTACTTTAATATAACATTATTAATTGCAATAATTAATATAATAAGGGAAAATTTATGGTGCCGTTAAAAATCGTAAGATGCAAGGCGAAAGGTAATGAAGAATCAACTTCGAATTTGAGAATCCGATCTAGCGTGTCACAAAATTGAATTTATTCATTTGATTCATCCATTAAATTTTTCCCGCATAATATAATACAAACTAGCAGTTAAAAACCCGCTCCGCGGGTTTTTTCTGCTAGGCCCTTCGGGCGGCACTTGGTTGGGCTTCGCCCAGTTTAAGTGATACTAACAACAATTATATTTAATAGGTAGATATTAGGTCATTCACAGAGAGAGGGTGAGTATATATTGTTAAATCACGGAACAGGAAGGAGTTTAGGCATATAAGAATGACAGTTGTTCGGCTAAAACTTTACCTTTCCCGAATAATTGCCTAAATGGCTAAATGTAAATTAATATAGGTAATTATTCGGAATCGCTGGACACGGAAAAATACGAAATATTTTTAAATAATACCTTCTGATTTACCTTAATTACTATAAAAGGAATCGAACAGCATTTGGGAAATTTTTAATTTTAGCTTTTTAATTTTTAATTACGTAAAATGAAAATTCGCTTTCGCTGTATGGGATAACAGCCTGAATAATTTATGTTGATAACATTTTCTTTTGTCGGTATTCCTGAAATGAACGGCTAGAGACAATTGAAAAACGTAAATTAAAAAGTTATAATGTAATACAATATTCCGGCAAAATAGTGCCTACTTAAAAAACACAAATGATTTATTTCGCTATTATTATCATTATTATTTTATTTAACCTCACCTATAATAACCTAACCTAACCTACAATAATCCAGCCTAACCTATAAAAATCCAACCTAACCTATAATAACCCAACCTAACCTAACCCGTAATAACCTAACTAACGTTACCTAACCTAACATAACCTGACTAATCCTAACCTATAATAATCCAACTTAATCTAACCTAACCTATAAACTAACTTGAACTATACTAATCCAACCTAACCTAACCTAACCTAGCATAACCCAACCTAACCTATCCTAACCTATAATAACCTTTTTTTAAATATTTCCTTACTTGTAAAAGAAACCAAAATACCTTTATTTTATTTTTCGAGCTTGGCTAAAATAGTACCACCTACCTAGTATTTGCATAGAGTAAATAGTAAAAATTCTAGCCACTCATATCAGGAATACCAAAAAAAGAAAATATCATCAATAGAAATTATTCCGGCTGTCATCCAATACAACGAAAGCGAATTTTAATTTTACGTAATTAAAAATTAAAATGCTAAAATTAAAAAATTCCCAAATGCATTCAGATTCCTTTTATATTAATTAAGGTAAATCCGAAGAATTATGTCCAGCGATTCCGAATAATACCTTAATATAATGTATATTATATACCTGGCAAAATGATTGTTTTATTAAACATATAAGTACATGTCAGATTAGAGATTTGTTGACTAATTTTACAATCAACGAAGCGTTTCTATCTTCCGATTGTCTTTCATGTTATTTTATTGAGTTGGCAGTGCCTATACTTCCGCGTATTGTTAACTTCATGTCGGTGTTCTGTCAAATAGTGCGAAATTATTATTTACGTAAATAATATTAAATATCAATATTTTTCAAAATCGTACATGCAAAGACTTGTTGTTTATTGTCATTAAGTTGAATCAAATGTTTGTTTTATTTGTAAATGCGTATTAAAACTGTAGTTTCACGTAAATAATTACCGTTGTTTGAATAAATGAAATTGTACGTATTTGTATATCGCTCTTATGCGCTCTGTCGGCCAATAGCAAAACTACTCCAGCGGCCGGTAAAGGAGGGATTGACATTTTTAAGGAACCCTGGAATGTCTGATTCTTGACAGACGTCAAATATATAAAACGTAATTGTGGATAATTTTTACTGTAATGTAATTAATCCAATGCATTGTGAACTTTCTAAAACATATTTTCTTCGATATTATCTAAAAATTATTTGAGCAGAAAAGATGCTTTTGAAGAAATCTGCGGATCCTATTTTAGTATTAAATCGGGTCATAATTTTGAACTTAGCGGAATTTAACCGAAACAAACAATTTAAATTTGACCAATCAGAGGGCCTACATCGTCCAGACGCTAGGACAATAATACTATCAGATACAATTCTGGAAATATTTTAAACTGGCAACACCAAAATGTCCCACGGCGACTTCCCGCGCCTTCCTTTTTCGATTTTTTTGCCAACGTGGGTGTCACTCTTGTAAATCGATTGGAAAATAATAAATTTATTTTGATTTCCAATCCGACTTTACAAACGACATTTTAGCCATGAGTAATGCCATGGCGAGGTGAATAAACAAACTGACATTGTATTTACCATAAATTTTCCTAAATTTCTTAGAGAAGGATATCTCTATTTTTTTTAAATACAAAACACTATTTTGATACATTCCATATTCTTTTGTTTGTTTACTAAATATGTAAAATACTGTAAATGTAAATATTGTTTCAATTCTACAATGACAATTAAGTTGTCTCTGACGTTTCTGTATCGAACTAAGACTTTTGTCTATGGCCCCGCATTATTCTTTCGTTGTAGGCTAATGTGGTCGCCTTTAAATAGTTATTTGATCAAATATGAAGACCCGTTTGTGATCCCCTTGTGCTTAACTAGTTTCCCATTTAATTTCCCGGTAGTTTGTACAGAAATGTTAATTGTTCCCGTGTGATAACAAATTCTGTTTTGGTGTAAATACAATATGGCCGCTTTCTAATGACAGTGCGTCGACTTATCCTATTCTATGACGAACTAAGCACATAAAATGGAGCTTCGCGTTGGAAATAAATACAGGCTTGGCAGGAAAATCGGCTCAGGTTCCTTTGGGGATATTTATTTAGGTAAGAATTAATTTTCAGGGCATATTTGTAAACCGTAAACAAAGTAGTATAATTTACATGAAAACCGTGGTTATTGTGACTATTTATACTAAAACATTCATAGCAAATTTATATTATATTGAAGTTAGTAATTTTAACACTTGGTGCATAGTTTCTAATAAATATTGCCCTTGGAAAATCTCATAATATTGTATCTGACAGCAATTATTCTCCATGATGTTTTGATGTTTGATTAATTATTATTGTATAACATTCCTCGAATTCTAACATTGCATGTGCTTTCCTAACAATGAATGCACCTTACATAAGAAATTGTTTGCCATTGGAAGATTGCTTTCAACAGTAATCAAAACTATGTATTTGCATTCAGACAAAATGTATTACAAAGAGTATTTTAAATTCATTCTTAAACCTGTTGCAATCTTTATTGAATGGTGGTACATAAACTTGGAGAATTGGATGGGTCAGAAACCATTATAATATTATATTTATAAACATGGAAAAACCAATGGGAGTTCCATTACTTGAAGTACTCATTTATTTTTTAGTACTCAACCACCATAACACGGGCATGTGCCTAGCATGGTGGTCGAAAAATCCTCAATGCATGTAACAAACTATTCAATGAATAAAGAAACATTAAAAAAAAAAATTGCAAGCTGGCTCCATAAATATCTAAAATATAATATTCACAGTAACCAAGTTTTTTGTTCAGTTTTAGTAGTGTAATATCATGAATACAAAAAAAATATCCGACCTTTATCTATGAAACATCATGAATCAAATTATTTATCCACATTCCTAGACTTTAAGGAACTCCATTCAAAAATATTATGTATTGCTTTTTACATTAATTCCACGCAGAAGGCCCTATGTCATCTTTGGGATGCTGTGTGGAGGGTCTTTTGTGTTACGTGGTTTAAAAAATAGATTCACAGATCAATAAATGCCAATTCGCCGAAAGTTTGATTTGATATAATTATACATGGAATTAATAAATCGTTATTTAAAAATGAATGAAACACTATCACTTCCAAACGCCCTGTTTGGTTGGAATTATTAGATCGGTGACTTCCGACTTCGCGATAAACAAAATTATGTGATTCATTTTGGTTTTGTATGAAAATTTTATGTTTTTGTTTTGTTTGTTAATAGGTACCTTTGTATCTCTTTAGTTTTGACAAAATCGAAAATTAATTTGTAAAACTTTAAACTCTATAGTTTATTGTTGTTAATGAAAAACTATTTTTAATTATGAAAATAGGATAATAATGATGGGAAAATCAATAACCAACCGCCTATCGAAATTGTGATTTTGATAATGTATAACATGTGCACTATTATAAATATTGTTATTAGTCTTGGAGTAAATGTTTCTAAATAGATAAATATGTTCAGTTATGGTTTGCTACAAATATTATAATAATATTATGTATGGTGAAGCATATTTTTTTCAAAGTTTAAAATCATAACCTCAAAATCATCCTGAACACGCCTCACCCGATGAATCCGGGCACCCCGGCTAAGTCGCCAAACGCAGCAAACAACTTGGGGTGACCTATGGCAGAGGCGTTAGTTATCCAATAAATAGTTCCCGGGGCGGCGGTACCAAAACCCGCCTCACAAATTGAAACCTAAATATAAATGAATTTAAAACCTCACCCAGTTTATTTATCCAGTTTATTCGACGAATAAAAAAAATTTCTTTAGCCTGTTTTTACGGCATGCTAGTTCATCAAACCTTGCTGGTTCTTCTTCTTTGAATGGTGGAGGTTGAGATGTTTCAACCATTCAACGGCATTGGGAGTCACTTGGTTCAGCACAGTTATGCCTCCGGCAAACAGACGAAGATGACATTCTTCTGCCATGTTGTTTGATGTCCGAATTCACGCAGTTGAGAAACCTTTAGGGCCCCATTTGTGCATCTACAGGAATCCAAGGGAGAGAGAACCCTTTTAACCACTCAGAACATTAGAACGTCAAAAGACGTAAATATGATAATAGCGGTCAAGACATTAGAACGTCTTTTCACGTAAACGCGCGAGATTTTACAAAAATTGATTTATTTCCATCACTAGTATACGGACTGCCATGATTTAAAAACAGAGTATCGATAATGAATAACACTACGCGTGTCTGTATTCAAGAATATCTATGGAACATAGAGGTGCATTATCTAAGCCGATTGAAACTGTCAAGATGTTCGTTAATAATTTATTGCGTTTCTAAATAATTTATTAAAAATATTTTAGTTTGGACGGTTAATATTTTGAGGTGATTAATAGTTTTTAAATATATTTCTTCACTATATAAAGTGTTATTCCTTTATGCTACTCAGAAAAAAGTACATTTTTCAAGGCTTTGAAATAATGGTAAGCGATTTTTACATGTTTTTGACGTTTTCATAAAATGTATATTTAGAAACGCAAATATTTACGTATAACAACACAATGCGATAGTGGATTTCATAATCTTTCCAAAACATTTTTTAGAATGAGGCTACGTTTCCCAAAACGTGAGTTATGAAGATTTTAGTAAAACTCGTAAATAACACAAAAATTATCACGTTCTGACAGTACTCAAAGCGACGCATAATAAATAAAATTCTATCTCTGAGAGGTTAACAAGGTTGCTTGTTTGACATGTCTGAGGTCGGCCGATGAGTTTGTCACGACTCTTGAGGAGTATTGAAACTGAAGCATTCTTTTGCCTTCAGTTCAAAAGTATTTCCTGGATGTGACGCGGTTGGCCCGGAAGTTTGCTAGGTCATCTCGAAGTGGAAAATTGCTATTTCTTGACACATAAATCTTGTGAGCTATTACAACTGTTATATTTTCTATAATTATTTTTTGGTCTTTCCAGGAACTAGTATAGTAACTGGAGAAGAGGTGGCTATAAAATTAGAATGCCTGTCTGCCGCTCATCCCCAGCTGCATACGGAGAGCAAAATCTACCGGTATCTTCACGGGGGTGGTGAGTTACAAACTGAAGCATAGTTCTTCTATATTAATATGGCTAGGATATAAAAAAGACAGTGGATGCATGTTTACTAGTTGCGAGCTGGGATGTGAGAGAGAGATGAAACTAAGATGTGGGCTTTTATACTATTATAATATATCTGTGTCGCTCTACACTGACGGAGTCAAACACCTGACTTTATTGTCCCACAAAAATCATCAACAATGCTGTTGACAATGTGTACCTTCTAGAAAACATTATTTTCGACTTCCAGTACAAACACACGGTCAATCCAAATTACACCACGTTCCACACTCAAAAATGAACTACACCCATCATTCATTTTTCGAAAGGACTTGCACAAAATACAATAACATCGTTTCAGATCTTGATATTTCCCATTTATCCTCAATTTTCTCATTTATCCCAAATGTGTACTAGAAAAAATTAAATCAAAGGATTAATTACAAACTCTCTACTCCTGCTGTTTGTAATATTTTTAAGTTGTTTTTTTTTTCATATGTTATTTTTCTTTATCTTATGTTGATATCACTATGTTGTTTTTCTTTATCTTTGATTAATTTGGTAACATTATTTTATATTGTATTTATTTCTTATATAGTTTCATTTTACCTTATCCATGTATATACACTAGACACCCTTTTTAAACGGTGGATAAGTTACACAAAATACCATGTAAAAAAAGGGTACAATTTTTTTTTAAATAATGTTGGATGGTTTCCTTGTAAAAAAAATTAATATTCATTATCTTAATTTTATTTGACAAAATTGTTTATAAAAATTGTAGTAAAGATACTACGCTAATATATTACGCGCATTTGGTACAACATCGCTTTCATCACTCGAGATATTCTGAGTCTGTGGAACATTTCTCTTCAACCTATCAGGTTTACTGGATTTAAACAAAAATTCTGTTATCGATCGCTGTGACTTGTTTTTTTCAGGACTCTTGGTAACGAGCCATACAAGCTGTCATACCACGTTGAAATTGTAGAGCTCGTTCTGCGTTGTAATCATTTGTTATAGATAAGTTTATTCACGTGTGATTCGCGCCATGCACGCAATTCCCACCCCGCTTTTCGCCTACCTCTCTGAGCGTAGTAGGTACATACACGGAATGTAGCACTGTTGTTTCGAAATAGTGTAAAAAAGGGGTTCAGTGTATATTTTTTAATTTTTCTTCCCCTCAATTTCACTATCAATAATAATATTTGTCTTACATCATTTTTTTTTAAATATAGATGTGTCTTATGCCGAAATTTCACTTGTTTATGCAACCCCGAAAACATGTAATGTTTTATAAAATGTATCGAACTGTTTCTTTCTCAAATAAAGTAAAATAAATTTGCCTGAGTGTTTAATATTAATATTAAAACAGATAAATATCTATTGCAGTACCGACTAAGGCAGGTATTTGTTGGGGGACTGCTCTATGTTGGATGTAAATTTATTCATAATTATTTTTCAGTTGGCATCCCGCAATTAAAATGGTCGGGATCCGAAGGAGACTACGAGGTGATGGTGATGGAACTCCTAGGCCCCTCTCTGGAGGACCTCTTCATGTACTGCTCGCGCCGCTTCTCGCTGAAGACGGTGCTGCTCCTCGCTGACCAGCTCATCTCCCGCATCGAGTATGTCCACGACAAGAACTTCATTCACCGGGACATCAAGCCCGATAACTTCCTCATGGGGCTGGGGAAGAAGGGGAACCTCGTATACATCATTGACTTTGGACTGGCCAAGAGGTACCGCTATACCAAGACGCAGCAGCATATAGAATATAGGGAAAACAAGAATCTTACAGGTAATTTATATTATATAAATCTTTCTTTTTCTCTGAATGTTCATAAATTCAGATGTGCTGTAGGTAATTTTATCACTTATTGCTTCTGTGGCTTTATTCCATTCAATTCACTCAGACACTTTGCAGACAGATCTGTCTTGTAGTTCTTATAACTTGGATTGTATCCCCCACTCCAATTTCTCTGATAAACAAGACTGGCTGCATGGAGAGCTGCGGACACTGTCGTTCCGGATATCTATATATAATTTTGATTTATTGATCTCTCTAATACTTCGGTAATCTTCCTCTGATTCTCCTGCCTTCCACTTAGCTAGTGAGCTAGAATTTCTCCAGGTTCGAGTGAATAAAGAGTGCTCTTCGGTATCCTTTGTTGTGTTGCATCACTTCGCCGCCTTGATGCCAAACATTGTTACCAGAAGTCAGAGAAAACCTTTTCCTGGCTCGTTAATAATGTCCCTACTACTACGGCTACTGTTATATTTTTTATTTGTTGTAACTTGTATGTATGTATTGCATTACTCTTAGTATTATGTATTGTTAATTGCGTATACCATACAACAGCACCCAAATCAAAACTTATTTTTGACTGTAAAATCAATCTATCCAGGCACGGCGCGCTACGCATCTGTCAACACGCATCTGGGCATCGAGCAATCGCGGCGAGATGACCTAGAGTCACTGGGCTACGTGCTGATGTACTTCAACCGCGGCTCTCTGCCGTGGCAGGGCCTGAAGGCAGCCAACAAGCGTCAGAAGTACGAATGCATCTCCGAGAGCAAACTGTCAGCTCCCATCGAGGAGTTGTGCAAGGTATGTAGTCTCATCTCATATTCTTCTTCCTATTCGTAATATGTACCCATCACCTCAACAAAGCACCTCAGGCGTCCCTGTCTTGCGCTACCTGTGCGGCATCGTGCATTGCACATGGAATTCGGTCTGGCGGCAATCTTAGTGCGTGACTAAGTCAATTGCAACTTTTGCAGTTCGATATTAAGGCCATCTCGATGGGTTGGGTTATCATATTCTTACACACTCAGTTACTATGCTGTCATCTAGTTTGCTTGGGTTGATCATTTTCACCAGTCACCAAGGTTCATTATTGTTATTATAGGACATTTCTCCGTGTCTTCTAGCATCTGTAGCATGTCTTTCTGTTAGTTTCGTTCTGTCACGTTTTTTGTTTGAATAAGTTTAAAATGGAGTCTTCTCGCATGTAAACATGATACTTGAACTTTAAACCAAAAAATGTCTATTTTATGAAAGAGCGATGTTTGTTTTGATGAAATACTTGATTTAATTTTTAGCATATTTTGTACGTATGCACTGTAATCCACCACTTTCACTAATTGGACACTTGCCCAGATTTGGGGTGACGGAGTGGTGAAAGGGTTCTGTATGCATATTACAAATAGTTTTATTTTTATTTCAACAGTTTTGTCAGTTTGTAATTCCTAATTATTGTTGAACTCAAATGAAAATGAACCCAATCTTCCAGGGTTATCCGATAGAATTCTGCAAGTACCTGCACATCTGCCGGCACATGACCTTCACGGAGAGACCTGACTATGCCGGCCTCCGCCAGCTCTTCCGGAACCTCTTCCACCAGCAGGGCTTCAAATACGACTATGTCTTTGATTGGAACATGCTGAAGTTCGGTGAGTGGAAACCATGTTACTTCCTATTCCGTAAGGTTACTCACATGAGAACATTCCAAGTGTCATAACTGTCCCAAATATTAACCCATTGGCATCCGAATTGTTTGGCTAAAAAATTGTCCTTCACATCCGAATTAATTTTGTACCAAAAGTTTTAAGTGCAGTGGTGTACTAAATCTTTCATAACTTTTAAACTAAACATGCAAACGAAACAATCTTTTTTAATTTACTTGTGCATTGAATCAAGGTACGTCAAAAATATATGCATTGTTTTAAAAAATAATAATAATATGATTAAACGAGGATGTGAAAAAAAAAATTTCTTCATTTTTTATAATTGGATTAAGAATAGTTGTACATTAATCATACTTATTACCATAATATATATTTTTTGCCATTTGGGCTCTTGTTAGCCGCTCACCATTCGTTTTACGAACAAGCTTGTCAATTCCCGAATCACACGCCATTTTGAAAAAATTCAATGAAGCTGAAATATAACAAAATTTCAATCGTAAATATCAGGAAAAAATTGTACCAACGGAGTTCTGCCAATTACAACGAAATAAATGCTTAATTATCTACAGAGCAATTGGCATTTAAAATTTTAAACACAGATGTCAATAATGTATCCCTTTTTCGTTTTGAAGCCGACAGACATCAGACCCGCCGGGACGGCGTCGTTTGATTTTAAGACACATCGCCGTACACACGCCGGGACGGCGTCGTTTGAGGCCAATGGGTTAAGAGTCTAGTTTCGATTCCAAATGGTGATCTTTCACCAGAGCGATATTTAGAGTAATCTTTCTACAAATAAATGCCGCAAATATACTACATTTTATATTGTTTTTAATTCATTATTTGTGGAATAACACAAATTAATCAAATAAAATTTACCTGTGCATGCTTAGATTTGAATCTGCGACTTCTTGATTTGTAGTTGAGGATCTTAACCACTGAGGCCGTTGTGTACATATTTGAACTCTTGAGACCGCTGACCAGGAAGTCTCTGGTCTAGCCAGTGTCCACATTCTTAGTCTGACCACTCTCAAGCACTTTTTAATTAGTCTAGTTACCAATTTTACAAGATCTTTGTACTTAGTATCCCATCAATTCAATAAAACCATATATTTCATCATCGTAATCTAATGAATGTGTCTGTCTCATCAGGCGGAATGTCCCGCAAGGACGGCTCCAGCGCTGCTGTGGGCCCCGCGGGGGTCCCCGGTCAGCAGCCCCCTCCCGCCCAGCAGCCCTCTGCGCAGAGGACCTCTCGCCGCCTGCAGCAGGCCGAGCCCACCGACTCCACCAACCGTAAGCCCACCCTCTATCTGACAGTTCACTTTCACGCACTGACAGCAAACTCCTTGTCGCTCTTCATTTTCATGCAATGACTGCAAAAGTAATGCCAGGTGGCACCATAACCGGAATACTCTTCTGGAGGACCCTTTGTATTACAAACATACACCAACTTCATACATGGAGAGTTCTATGAACCCTTCTGCATCACAGCATGTCAACAGACATTGTTGTGAGAGGGTTGTCATTTTATTTATTGTTTTAAAACAGTACATATTATTATTGGCATCGCATTTGGGTCCCACCCAGGCGCTGTGAGTTCAATTCCTCGCTGGCTAAGTCCTCCATCACGACACAAGTAACATTTTTCACTTACTGTGGTGGTGGTGGGAGATTTTTAAATATTCTCAGGTTATTTGTAACGTGAGTAAAATCGAAGTTCACCAATTTATTGTTTTCCATTTTTATCAGGGCAAAAGAAGGTTGATTGATAATCAACCTTCTTTGGGAGGTTTTTGACCACCATAATTTAAGAAATTTTTGGGAGACCACCGTCAGACCATTGATAAACTTGTCTGATGTGGTTGACTGATATGCTCTGATATTTAAATAATACTTATGGCCAAAGGGTTACAGGAGAGTATTTGTCAGAATATTTGTGTTTGTAAATCTTGCGAAAATTGATTGGTGTTTTATATTCAGTTTTAAATGTACATTTTATTTTGCAGGTTTTTCTCGAAGAACAACAGGCATCAAGAAGCCTCAAGTAATCACAGCGCAGAAGAAATAATATCTACAATTATTAACATAACCTAAAAGTGTAGCGGTGGAAATTACAATGTTGTCCATCGATAAAATAAGGAAACTCTGTGCAGAAAGACAAATTTAATATTTTGTACCCGAGTTGTCAAAAGCCTCCATGTTTGCATTTTAAATGAAACAAGTTAATAGTTTTAATGTGTGTTTATTATTTTAAGTGGTGATGCCATTGGGAAATGTATTTAGTTACATAAAAGTAATAATTGTTTATAATTATATACTGACATCAAAATGTTTACAAAACATAATTTATTGCATTTTAGATTGTTAAACATACTACCATTGCAAATGTCTAATTTATTGATAATAATAATGTATTTGTTAGTTCAAAATATTGACAAATAATATGTACTAATTGGAATGAATAAATGTACAGCATGCTTTTAAAATGTTTGCAGATTGTGTAGAAATGATATTTTATATATTTTTTTTTTCGCAATAACACATTGAAAATCGAAAATGTTCCATCCTAACAACAGTGGAACCTTTTTTTTTTCACAGATAATTTTTTATTCATAATCCTGAAGATCTTTCTGAATTTGCATAAGAATGTAGGTCGTAAAGGGACCGTTTGATTTAAAATATATTATTGTTTCGTTAAGTTTAAGTGAAAAATTCGGCTTTACAAAACATGCCAGTGGAAAAATAATATTTGTGTGCTGATGATTATTTTTTTCCAACATTTGAGTCAAATTATATGTACGTCGTTTTGTCAATAATATGTAATTAAATTGCGAATAAATCATATTTGTCAAAAAAAAAAACGGCATTTAAAATGCACAATTTGTTTACTTTGTTTTGCTTACTGTTTTAAAACTATAAACAAAGAAAAACTTTTTGTACGAAGCCGTAAAAACTCTCAAACAGTGAACTCTGGCATTTAAAGTTTGCACATCTGAAATTTATAAAATTAGTCCAGACGCCATATTGTTTGTTTGGTGACCAGATAACCTTTAAAAGGTAATGAAACAAAAACTATGTTAAAAAGGTTATGTAGTAACTATTTAACACATTTTTTGTTTTATCACTTTTAATGACTTTGTATCATTTTTGAAGGTGTGTTGAGTTTTCATGGAACCGTTTGTTTTATTATTGAAAAAAGTGTTGAAATCTCACCTTACCTATTGATTGTTACAGGTGACTTATTTTTGACAGAATAAATCTCTTCTGTACAAAAAATAAATTCCCTCAGCTTGTAATTTATTATCTATGCTTTGCATATACTTCATGGGCTATGTATGTATGTATATACGAAGAGAAAATTAGTTGTACTTTATGTAACTCTCGGCAATCTTAATGGCTTCGTCTTCATAAATTTATGAAAATATCTCTGGTCAAATATGTTATATGGTTTTAAATAGATATATTATATTTATTTAGTAACATTATTGTTTAGTTATCGGGTAAACAATTTAAACTTAAGGAGATCTTGTTTTGCCTCGGCTGATTTTAGCCAGGAAAATATGTGTACATAATACGATTATATTTGATTTAAGCATTACAGTTTGATTTAAAGTTAGGGAATATTTTAATTATTTTAAGTAAAATGCATTATTAAATTTATTTTAATTTGTAGGAGATAAATGTGTAAAGGACTACGTTGTATTATTTTTTGTTTTGGTATCGAGGTATACTAATGTTTCTTGCGAATTTTTCCTTGATTTGTGCAATTTTCGAATTTATGACGTTAGTTTTTTTTTTTTTTTTTAAACTTTCATTTACTTATGGAAATTAAAGATTTTTTTTCGCTTCAACTCATCACGCGGCACGTTTTGACTCTATGTACATATTGAGTGGAAGTTACTCTCGGAATTGCTCTGATGTAAGATCGCCATTCGCAATTGAAACGTTGCTTGTAATGGCTTTGGCCATGTTTGGCGACCAGAGCTGAATAGCCAGGTAAATTCCCCACCTTCTTCAGCCTCACAATATACCCAAATTTGATCATATTCTCACTGACTCCAGACGGTTATGCCGTTAGCTGCTGATGGATCATGTATGAAACATCCGCGCAGATCAGATTGTAATGATGAGCAGTACTAATTTCTCTGATGTAATCTAATATATTACAACAGTTAAAATCTTAATAAGCTTTAATTGCATTGTGTTCTTGCAAATATCCTTGAAAATAATATGTACAAAAGTTTGTTTATCTCTTCTGTTTTTAAGTATGTATAAACAAATTCTTATTTGTAGCTGTAGTTTGAAGGGTAAAAGTTATCTTTATTATATTGTGTACATTCAATACTATTACTTATGTATATTTATTTGTTTATTAGTCGTACAATCTTCTAATTTTTGTTTTGTGCAACAGAAATGTACTGCAACATAAAAATTCAAGGCAATTATTCTATATATTTGTAAATTAATTCCTAGAAAACAGTCAACATTTCGAAAGCAACAAATTTAAAATGATTGAAATAATGTCGTTGTTCTTTTAAAACTTTGAGATTTTTCTGAAGTAATGTAAAAACTGTCTTAATTATGGCACTACACAGTACAGTGCACCATTTTCTTAAAATACACTTTTCAATTAATGGTAGGTACATAAGTTATTAACTCTCAAACTGTGCTTTATGATTCCTGACAAATATACTATGTTGCATGAAGAACAAACCATCAAATCCTCTTGCAGAAATGAGTGTAGCAACCGAAGAAAATTACCAAATTAATTTGGTAAAAACTATAGATTGGTAAAATTTTATTTAGTCCGCTGGCAGCTCCAACCGGAATTTCATATTCTAAATTCCTACAATTAACATTGTGTGTGATTATGCAGGGTAGTTGTTTATTTAATTATAATTGATAACAATAATTTAAAAAAATAATTCATCACATCAACTATTTGTATCAATTTATTACATTTTACACTATTTTTTCCTGACCCTTTTGGTATGGGACTCTTCGCTCATTAAGGCACCATCAGACATTAATATAGTTCGTGTCAGATGGAAGGTTCTGACAATATAAAATACATTTTGAACACGATGTAGCATTAATATGAACTTTCGATATATCGGCACCATTTTTTCCATCGGCACCTTGAGATCACAGCAAGAGCATTGTAATATTAAAAATATTTTTTTACGCTTTGGTAAAATAAATTTTTAAAACTTGCTAAAATTGAATTGCTAATAACAAATGTTTTGGTACGAATTAAAGGGTGACCGGGTATCTCATCAAAATGACAGTTCAACACACCTACAAAAAGTTATGTAAAGTCATGAAAAGTGAAGAAACAAAAACTAGATTAAATGGTAAATACTAAACCTAGTTTTTGTTTCATCACTATTTAAAGGTGTGTTTAATTGTCATTTTGATGAAATATCATGGAACCGAATTAAAGCAGTCTAACAGACTTGATGAAATATTTTGAATTCGTTTTTGTATGATTCATAATCCAACTATCACAACACTCAGTTAATACTGTTAATATTTTTTTAAATTACTGTACAAAATGTATAATAAATCTTTTTGTATTTCTCTGTGCTAGGATGGTGTCCAAAGACAACAAATTTCAATTAAAAAAATATTTTCCGTAAGTTAGTGTTCAAATACAAAGTGTTCAGGCAAAAGTCACCAACCTCAAAACACAGTTGAAATGCACGATAAATCAGATTTGTATAATTTTAAAGATTTGCCACTAGATGAAAGTTTCCGCAAGACGTTTCTACTATTAAGTGTTTTCTAACCTAACTTAATATGATTGAAGAAACAGTCATCTGCTAGCCACGCTGTCCGCCCGATGTAGTCCCACTTGAGTGTGGAGATTGTGTCAGTAATTTGGACTGGTACCCAACACGTTTACCATTGTTGGCCAATGTTTGCGCTGAAAATGTGAGTACTGAATATTTATTGTATTTTTCTTCTGTCATCAGGGCATGGTAAAAACATAGTACGGAATCTAAATTTTCCTTGTGTTTTTGAGGTTGATTTATTTATTTATTTAATTGACTGAATTGTGTATTTGGTTTAACCAAATTGCAACAAGACATTTTGAAAATTTCAGGTATTGCATTAAAACAAACTACTTTAAAAGGAATTCGGTAAAATAAGTTTAAATGTTATGGATTTGTCTATTTTAAAATACAAATACAAATACGTATTCATAATAATATTATATTGTACATTAATTTGGTAAGTTGGCTTATTAATATGATTATTATTATTGTTTACTTAGGAAATAGCTGTTATTGTAAATAATTCTATATGTATATCTACTGCAAAGGTAATTATGTATTATTATTGTTCATTGTGCCTAATAATTATATGTTTGTTTACTCAAGAATACAATGTCTTGGTGAACGCAATGCAATAGTGTGATTTAATCTGTCCGTGCTTTACTCGTTTTTGCATAATGTGTACATATTGTTACAACTGTTTTACGACACAACCACTCTTATTTTACCATAATATGTAATAAATAATAATATGATTCTACAAGCTGTTCAGTCAGTTTCCCCCCATAAATCATCTGTCAAAACCAATGCCTCTGCTTTTGTTTATTGCATTTCAAAGATGGAACACTTTTCAAATATAAAATTTTAAATCGGGTAGGTAGGTACCTCCTATCAATGCGTTTAATTAAATTATTAGGTGCCTACCCCAATTCTGATGTATTACATTAAATTTAAGTTTAAAAAAATTGAAAATATTATTGTTTGTTGGGTAAAACTTGGGGAGTGTATTATTTGTTCAATTCATTAGAATATTTTTTATTGAAATTTTGCAGCGTCATATTTTTTCAATGTATAGGTATTATTTGATTGACACAACTCAAACAAAATAATATTTTTTGGGTTCTGTATGTAATACATATCGTCACCGTTCAGGCAGAAGTCAACAACCCACATCACTAGTTTTGAGATACCTAAATTTGAATGTTAGAGAAATTTATTTGAATGCTTTCAATTTCTTTCTACTATTTTTCTACTGTGGGTAGATAAATAAAACTTTAAAGATGTAACATATGTTTAGCTTTCAAATTTGCAATATGTATCTCAAAAATGTGTGTTGTGGTTTGGTCACTGACGAAATATACCTAACATGTTATTCTCATGCTGAAAATATTCTTTTTTCTTTATCGAATTACGCTCAGAATCTCTACAATATGTCAAAGGAGAATTTGTAAACATAATTAAATATTTTATTTCTGCACAACAGTCCCAAAATTTGATAATATGTTATGTTACTTAAATGTTAGCATTTAATCATACAATTGTCCATACATAGATCTTACAGGTACAGTATATCTGTTCATTTAAATGCCTCACAATAAATAATTATTAAATTACCGTGCATGCATTGAAAGAACATTTCTTACAATTGCTCAATTCAACTTTCATAAAAAAAAAACGATTTTATTAGAAGTTAAAATGTTAAAATTACAAAAGGTTGTATATTCAAAATCTCTATTTTTTCAAAACTTCGCTAAAAATTGGCTACAAAACTTCTTTTTTTTTTCATTACTTAAAAAAGTTACCCGCTTCTTGTGAATTTATTGACAACATATTTCGACAATGTTATTTTGGGATTGTTTTGACCTTAAATCATCTCTTTTGAAAACATTTGGCTTTACGAGAATATTTGCACATTATTATAACATTATATTGAATCATATAGCGTGTTAACCACCTAACCTCAAATTATTGTATTTTCACAGTGTGGATGGATAATATTTGTGAAAACCATTTATACCATAGATTGAATGTTGTGGTACATATTATTATTATTATTACTGTCATGTTCATATGAGGACAAGCAGCCGGGACAAGATGAGGTGAAAAAGTATTGTGACAAGCAAATAAAAATTTGAATGGGAAAGTGGATATTTTTATTTATTCTTTTAAGCCATAATCAACCTAATATACAAATCTTATGAATGTGTAAGGAAATTCAATGAAGATTTTCGTTGGTTTAGACTGGGAATAGAAACAAAAAACAACCTGAGTTGTCAGAAGTTTCAAACAGTCATTACTAAGGACGGGTTGTTTCGGAGAATTTGAACAATTCATCAAATTTTAATGGTCATTTTCAAGTTCTGTGAAAGATTTTTTCAAGTTCTGTTTTTATTTCAGTTTTGTCAAGCAACTAGCCTATAATGATATAATAACAGAACTTGAATGGGACTTTCACAGACCCCGTAAATGAACCTTGAAATTTGATGAATTGTTCAAATTCTCCGAAACAACCCGTCCTAATAGAGATGGTTATATATGAAATGGTCTGTCACTGCGGCTTCAGTTACGGGTGACTGACGTGGAACCGGTTCTATATCCAGTTACTTTTGTAACCAGTTCCTGATGGTTGGAAGGTTGTTCGGTGTGCTGTTATGATTGTATTCATTAAAATAGTTCCTCAAAAAAATCGGTGATCAATATGTATCAATATTTGTAAAAGTACATTAATTCAAAAGCATAAAAGTTTTTAAAAATGTGAATAGAAGGAAAATCGTGTACTAAAGAGCTCTGCAACATGTAAATTTCATCTCTTTATTATCAATAACTCGAATTATTGCAATCAGCACATTGGAATGGTTTTTCCCTTGGAGGAAATATATGCATTTCCCCAGATTGCGTCAGGTTAAATGTGACATTCGTTGTAATCTACGTGCTCATAGATGGCGGTAATTGAATTATTTTAGTAAAATACTCTTTTGCCAGTTATGCTTAACAATATTAAGATAATTATTTTATTTGCGCCCGTACATATGCAATATTCTTTTAAGGAAGGCATACAAATACAATATCAGATTGAATCACCGATACAATATTGTATTTGTATGGGGGGCGAACCATTGATTATCTGGGGGTCTCCGCAGAGACGCTGCTTACAGTACTATCCTTAATATATACTTATGGTGGGGTGACTTTGATTTATATACAAATCTACAGTTTTATTCCGACCTTGATGAAATTTTGCACATCTTACCTTCAAAACAAAAGGAAAGTCACTGATTTCGACAAACTCTGCGTAAAGCCGGGGATCAGCTGGTTATTTTTGAATATTTAACAATAAATAATTTTGTCTCTTTGTCGATGTCTAGCTGCAAGTGCCAACAAAGCGACACCCAGCCCATTGGTATGTGTAGAACAATCTGAATGACCTTTGGATCCTGAAGACCTCTCAAACCTCAACAAAAATTCATCAACCTTCGAAGAATTGTCCCACAATTTGACAGGAGGCCTATAATCCCTTTTCCCTGAAACTGCTTCGGTGATCTTTTGGTAATTCTTGAAAGAGGTGGAAGAAGTGTTTCGTCTCGGCTTAGATCCCCAGCAACCAGAATTCCTCTGCCAATCCAGGACCAGTTGAAGCCAGTCGTTTTGGAGGAACTGGCCGAATCCACTCAGGGAACAAACTAAAACTAAAATATTTACTTTTATAAATTCATTTTATCTGTGGTATTTACATATTATTACAAAAACAGGCGGACAGTACTGCATCCAAAAAAGTATGGTTCTAATTTTCTCTTATTTAATAAATCAAATTCAAATTTTGTAAGTAGGTACTTAAAAACGTACTTCTGAACCATAGACATATGAATATTAGTAGACCTGCCCTAAGTGATTAAAAGCGTATTATCCCCACTCCCCATACCGGTTCCATTGGAGCCGGCTGGGCTCGCGTATGGCCTCAAGTGAAATTTGAAAACGTGACGTCATCATTCTTGTGCGAACTATGGTCGAGGCATCATCGGTTCATTTTACGAAATAACACGGCAAAATGTTGACTTGTGATATGAAAACTTGTAAAAATAGATGTGAAAAAGAGAATAAACCCAATTGTCGTATTACATTCCATAAGTAAGCATTATTTTACTTTATTTTAAGCTTATTCACACCGTATTATATGGATCAGTTTTAGAAACATATACTATCACATCACAATGTAGCGATTCTCAAGTGTCCTCATCGTTGTTTACTGGGGTAAGTAAATTATGAAACATTTGTAAAAGTGTCTTAACTAAATACTCTGAAACTAACTACGACTCTGCAAACAGAAGAAATTTACTTTGCCGAATTTGGACTTCGCAAATTAGTTCATAACGTGGCGAGTAATTTGCGCTCCCATGTAAAAATGTCTATTCATTCAAAAGCAGATTTTACTTTTAAGAACTAAATGGTGATATTATAATGCGAGATGCCTATTTACTGTCAGATTGATTTATTGACGAATCACAGTCAGCTTAACCCCCTTCGTTCTTCAACAGTTGATTTTACCCCTCGCCATTATCTTCTCGTCTATTAATTCCTATGTCTGTGTTATGAACCATTGTTATGTACCAAGCCAGCTGGTAGGGGTAGCAGCTTGCCACACCAAAATACATATTTAAAGGTGGGTCAAATTCCAGCACTGGGAGAAATGGGAAAGGGCACCCGGAATGAGGCAATCCAAAGTACTCATAAACGGGCCAGACAACTACTCAATATGGACAGAAACTCACTGAGGGAACTGGTAGGACTACTAAAGGGACACTGCCATCTCAGGAGACACATGAAGTTGTTGGGAGTGGAAAACACCAACAGATGCAGGAAATACGAAGAGGATGAAGAGACTCCAATTCACCTTTGGTGCCAATGTCCCGCTCTGTTGGGAACAAGGCTCAGATACCTGGGAAGACACATTGTAGAACCAGAAGACATAGCCACATATCCAATGAGAACCCTGGTGAACTTCATTAAAGGGGCCGGATTACTGTTAAAGGAATGAGGTAAAATGGGAGATAGCACAATGGGCCTATGGCCTAAGTGCCTAAGGGCCTAAAAATAAAGAAGATTTTTTGATTGAGCAGTACTCAAAGTTGGTATATGAGAATATGAATCCCTGCACTCAACTTATTGCGGTGTCCTACTTACTTTGCTCCATAAACAAATCCCTCCAGCGCACAGGGTACCCAGCAACTTGAACTTCTCTTACTTCGTCCATTATTTTACAGCAATACTCTTCGACCGGTATGTTTTCATTGCATCCCATTATTCGGGATACCAGGTTGTATATTATTCTACAAAAACAAAAACATCATATTATTAATTAGCAGTTAGTTATATGAATACGGTGGAAACTTAATTAACGAGCATAATTCATCCCAGAATCTTACTAAAGATTCAAATTCTTAAGTAAGACTTGACATGACTGACTGACCTGTGTGTAAGGCTGTATCCCCAAGAGTCTCCCGATGTAAGTATCCCACGACACTGATGAGACAACTTACAAGATGACCCAACATCTGCTTTTGTTTTTCCTTCCATTTGTTCCATCAACTGAGACAAGCAAAAATCTGAAGAAAAAAATATTACCTACTGTTGGTATATGAGTGTCTCGAGTTGATTATATCAGAGGTTCCTAACCTTTTTACTTACATATGTACGAACATTTTTCTTTAACGCCCCCTCCCACATCAACCATAACGCGTATAAAGAAGGCGCCGTAGGCGTAAATTTCACTAGGCCCAAGGAAAATCCAATAAATACTGTTGATTATTATCGTTCGGAAAGTCAGATTACAAAGAAAAATTAGTCACGAAATTTCATCAAACGAAAATTTCTACAAAAAAGCGCTGAATTATTTACAGTGTTTATAATTGTTTTGTGTCTATCTTCCAAAATCCTATAAATTCGCCCCCCAAAGAACTTTTAAGTCTTGACTGCCCCACAGGCGACTTAAATCTCCCACTGGTGAACGATATTGTCAATGCTTTGTCTATATTATGTATTATGTGCTTACCAAATGCTGCGCATACACTTACAAACAGAAACGCGAGCCACGAAGCATAATATTCAACTTTCCCAGTAATAAATAATTATAAGCAATAATTAGTCATCCGAAATACTAATACAAATTGAAAATATCTCCCGAGTAAAAATAAATGCCGCCTACGGGAATTGAACCCGTGCCTTCTGATGTCCGGTCAGGTGCTCTGTATCCACTGAGCTATGTCGGCTTATTTCCAACCCGTCAAATGATTCAACATGTACTAGTACCAGTAGTATTTCCCAGTAATTTTAATTTTAAATACATAAACGACTATACTGCCTTTTATAAATAAACATATAATAGAGTACAAAAGTAAGAAAAATAATATCATTACATAATAGTAGTTTTAAACTTAAAAATAACATACAATTATTTTGTGTATCACAACCAAAAATAACAAAAAAGAACAATGAGAAATATCATCATTTCATTTCAACATGTCCATATTGCGTATATAAAGTTACATTATGGAAAAATAATTTTTGAGTGCATGTTTATATTGCGCTAATTTTAAGAAATAAATGTCGCCGATGTTAGCATGTTCATTTCCCAAAATGTGTTAGAACGGTTGTCAGTCTATTGTTAGCGCGACCAGGGCATTTTTGTATTACAAAATTTTAATGTTTTTGTATTACAAAAATAATGTTGGGAGAGAAATGATAGAGTGAGATGGCGTAGACCGTAGAGAATATGTACGTGGTAGATACTTAACTAGATAAGTACCCGATTCTCTTCCATTTGGAGAATTTCTCGTGCAGGTCTTTGCATTTTTTCCACTGGAATGTTTTACCTCTAATTTACATTGCAGAGTTCTGTTCAAATTGTTGCCAACTCTCCTCCACCGTTCGGCTTCTAAAACTCTCTCAGCCACTGAAATTAAGCAATTATTATGTCATAAAAATAAGGTTAAATTGCAAAAAAAATAATACTTGATAGAGTGTAATAAAAAGTTATCTTACCCCTAGCAATATTATTTGGAAAAACTGTGCTTCGTGCTATTTTGAGTAAATAATTAGCCTTTCTCCATGGAATTCGTACTCTACAATCATTTAATGGCTTCATTGATTCCAACTGTCCTGAAATAATGTAATCACTAAAGCATTTTAAAATTAAAGAAATTTTCTGGAAAGTTCTTGTATTACATAAAAAAGATATAAAAGTTATAAAGTTAAGTATTTCAATACAAAAGTTTAAAATGAAATAGAGTATCACAAATCGTAACCAGAGTGGAGTCTAACAGAATTGTAGTAAGTAGTGCCCATAAATAAACCACTCACGTAGTACTAATCACTAAAGAAAATATAGTACCAAATTAGGCGCTAGTGTACCATCATTCCTTTCAATGGCGGCAATTGAGTTTATTTAGTACTTATGTCTAGAGATGGCAAAATTTCGTTTTAACTAAAAACGCGAAAAAATATTTATGTTTCGAAAATAGGGCATTTATAAGTTTTCTTTGCGTTTCAAGGCATTTGAAAGTGTTTCCAGTGATTTCTATTTCGCGAATGAACGCGAAAAACGTGATTTTGGCCGTATTTCAGCTAAATTATTCTATTTAGTGAAATAGGCGCGAATTTCCCGAAAATACCGGGTATTAAAATAATATGTGAGAATTTCAAAAAGTCGATATTTACATTACGATTTTTTTTTAATTTTGTTACTATTTTATGTGTAAATATTTAATATTTTTGTACTGTAGGCTAAAATTGCTTTTTGACATTACACAAATTGTGCGAAATAAAATACGCCTATTGATGTTAATCGCAATCTGCATTTTTTGTGTTTGTGTTCGACTCGTACTTAGAGTTTCCTTCCTTATTCATTTAATATTAAAATTAATTATTTATAATCTTTCACATGGAAATACTTGCTAATGAAGGTTAAACATATATTTTACCAAAAATACTTAAAATATGCGCTAAAAACATTCAGGAAATACATTTTTTTCTATTTTGCTACAAAACGCTAAATTATGCCTCAAAATGCTATAAAACGCTAAATTTCCAATTGTTAATGCTAAAAAATCTGAAAATTAATGCATAATTTTGCCATCTCTACCTATGTCCAACAAAATAGATTCTATGTGTGCAGTTTATGGATGTAATAATTACAAACATCAAAAAACACAAGTCGTTTTTAGGATAAAAAAACCTTGACAGGTTAGTTTGTAAAATATAATACTAATTCGTTGAAACCCAGTAAAAATGTTCTTCATTGCGTAAATAGTGGAATATACCATGAAAAATATAATTTTAAAAAATGTAGGGTAATTCAGAATAGGAATGTTAGTTCCATATGACATTCGGTTCAGATGGAAGTTATAAATCATCGTCGACGTTGAAGTTCAAAACACATTTTACTAAAACTTGAATATATACCTATGTGGAAATTTTCGGTAAAATTTTTCTCAATTATAAGTACGTTATTACCTTTAAAAACCATGAAAGACATGTAGTTAATAGCCGCCTTAAAATATATTTTTATGTATGAGCAAAAAATGCAGTAAGGTCGTATGTAGGTTACCTAATTTTTCAGGTGATTTTATTTAGATTTCTATAATTTATTAACGTAAAATAAAGAATAAGATATAAATCACATAAAATCCATTAAAATGAATGAAAGAAAACCAAGGCACACTTCACCCCTCGTTTTGGTGACTTGTTTATTGTTCTCATAAAAAATATTAGCTAATTAAAATGTTACCTTGAGCTATGGCAACCCCTAAATATCCATTGATATCCATCTGCTGCTGGTTTCCCGCCATATAGTCCAGAGCCTTGCTGAGGGCAGAAAGCAGGGCTGGTCGAGAGGGAACCTCAGAAGTGTATGGCGATGCCCACGTATAGGGCAACACTAAAAGCAAACTGATGATGCTGAAATAAAAATAATATTGTACAATAGCAGGTTCATTTATTACTAGCGCCTGTGAAAAATCGCGGGATATTATAATTCCAATTAAGAAAATGACAATTAAAGTTATGTGTTGTGAAAATGGAAGGCATTTCTAGTGTATTGTTTATTCAGTGGATAAAATGTGGGGAGGCAAAACCTTAGAGTAGGCAAAACATTATTAGATTCACCGTAGTAAAACACAAAAACTTTTAAACTACCTTATACATTTTGGCATGTGTCCCCACATCCCACTGCGTGACCTGAGACTGACCTCTCCGAAAAGAAACCTCTCCAAGAGAGAAACTGCCTTTTATTGCGGTTCGCTCTCCCCCGGCCACCTTCCACTCCTATACACACCCCCTATACTATACAGGGTGACTGATTACAATATAAAATTCCAGTGAAATTTAAAAAAAGTTAATTGTAGTTACAATAAAAATAAGGTAAATTTTCATACACCAGGGTTCAGAGTTTCGAAGTCGAAAATGTTGAATTAATGGTTACTTGTTAGATATGTTTTTACGATGTTGTTATTGTATTTACGAATGCAAAGGAGTATTGTTTTAATGGACGTGCAGTTTAAAGTGTGCCTAAGTAAATAAAAATCATAATCTTCAATACTTATTAATGAAGATTTCGTTAGTGTTATTTCTTACGATTTGCTAGGACTTAATATTTAATTATTGTAATTTTCATGATGCTTTGTTGTCGCAATTTCACTAAATCTACTAGGTAGGCTTGCAAGAATATATTCAAATTCAAATTTCAAAAAAATATTTATTGCACAAAAATACAGAGTACAAAGGGTATAGCTTATAGGTTACATCCTATTTCTTCCAGCTAACCCAAAAATACACATTATATTACATAACACAACAATTACATGTTAACAAATGTAAGTAAATAAAAAAATAAAATAAAAACAGAGGTATTTAATTTATGTAAGGTATTCATTTAAGGTGTAGTGACATTTGTTTAAAAGAAATGTTTTTATTGATGATTTAAATTTAAGTATATCGGTTATTTGTTTGATAATACGTGGAAGGTTTTTATATAATTTAATGGCCATGTAGTGTGGTCCTTTTTGAAATATAGTTTTGTTTGCTTTTGAGATTTCTGTGTACCTTGTAGCGTGTTTGTGTTGAGTTTTTTTTGGGAACTTTTCTGGAGATGATCGAACTAACACGCATAACTCCATATATACAGGGTGTATCGGCACGTACCCGACAAACTTTAACCAGCTATTCCTTAGCATATTTGGAGTAAAAAATGTTATGGGCACTTTGCTGTCCGGTAACATTTTACCACATGTCACCAATGTTTTATCCTTTGTCAAAGTTTGAAAACCCGTCTGGCAATATTTTGTTCGAGTTTCGTTGAATAATGTACGTACGTACCTACGTTGGCGCGCTTTTACAATCACAACGAAATGGCACGGCACCATTCGTCTCATTTTTAACTATTATTATTTGGTGTGTACGAAAGAGCGAGGACACTTTTTGACACACTTGCTAATAACAGCTGTTGAACACGAGAAACAATGCAAATGACAGTGACGGAGTGTGGATTTTTTATTTATTTTTTATTTTTAACGGAAAAAAATGTTACCGGACAGCAAAGCCCCCATAACATTTTTTACTCCAAATGTGCTGAGGAATAGCTGGTTAAAGTTTGTCGGGTACTTGCCGATACACCCTGTATACATATATGTCCGTCACTGTCAGATGTTTGATATTTTTAATAATTGGTCTACATGAATCCCGGTGATCAGAGTTTGTAATTTTTCGTAGGAACCTCTTTTGGATGATAAAAACATCTTTGGCGTTTACTGAGTTTCCCCAAAAAACTATTCCGTATTTTGTCATTGAGTTTACGTATCCATAGTATGCGGTGATTACTGACTCGATGTTTAAGATATTCTTAAGGGTGCCTAGATCAAAAGAAAAGCTACTGATTTTTGCTACAACTCTAGAGCTATAAGCTAAAAGCTATAATCTATAATATAATATCTATAAGCTATAATATCTTATACAATATCCAATGCTTCGCAAGAAAATCACTAAAGAAAGCGAATACAGTTACACCAATACACACAAACCTTAGTACATGTTATGTGATCTACCTTATAGAGTAGGTACGAGTACAGTCAGCTCCCAGTAAGTTGAGAGGGATGAGCTGCGAGCTGCCAGCCTAATCAACATTCAATCCTCGCTCCGGGCCATTTCATCTCTGCCACAGCTGAAGAATTATTGCGGGATTTAAACAATGTTCGCAACATTTTCCAAGCTTTTTTCAATGACAAAATTCTAGTATTTTTATTTATTTATTTTTTAATCTTTCAAAAATCTTATAACATTCGCAAATAATTCAAAAGTATTCTTAAATTAAAATATACGTAAGTACCTACGTACACTAAGGCAGTTGCGAGCATAAAAATCAATTACTTTTAATACTACCTCTGTTTGGTTTTGGTTGTAAATAAGTCAATAAGTAACATTGAGTTTGGGTGAGCGTACCGGAAAAGCCATATCATTACTATTTATATATTTATCATTTTTTCACTGTGTCCGAAATCTTAAAGGTGTACACATAGGGTTGTTTAATAGAATTTGAACAATTCATCAAATTCATCAATTCCTGCCCATTGCCTGGAACCGCAGTCAGAAGAACATACCTTACATTTGGTGTATCCAGTTGCTCCACTCTCCAACTCCCCACCCAACCTTTTTAACCTAATCCTTCCCAACCCATCCTAAATCCCACAAACAAATAAAACAAACTTAAAAACTATGAACTCACAACAAATTTATATAAACTCAGCGACAGCGAACAGTAGGAGTCCTCAGTGTGGACCGAAGATGAAGGTTAATTTCGCTAACATTCGCGGTCTGCACACCAACCTAACTCCCATCCACCACCACCTTCTCTCACAAAATCCCCATCTCCTCTTCCTTACGGAAACACAGATGGCCGAGCCCCCAGATACCTCCTATCTGAACTGCCCAGGATATCATCTGGAAAGCCTTTTCAGGCCAAAAGGAGGTGTCTGCCTTTACAGCCGTGCTGACATCAGCTGCGCTCGTCTCGCAAATATCGAGAGCGCAAAACACGAAGTGTTATGGGTACGTGTGGATCTCACCGGTATGATGAGAATTTATGCGTGCCTATATCGCTCACCAAACCTTGCCGAATCAGACACTGTTGAGTTGTTTAAATACTTGAGTGACACTGTAGATATTCTCTTGCCCCGTTATCCATCGGCCGAGTTTGTAATCCTGGGGGACTTCAATGTTCATAATGAACAATGGCTGAAGTTCTCGGGCCCAACAAACTCTGCCGGTAGATCAGCGGAATCCTTTGCTCTTATCCATGGACTAAGCCAACTCGTAGAATCTCCGACCAGAATACCAGACATCCCATCACATCGAGCCAACCTACTCGATTTGTTTCTCACTAGTGAGCCACTCGGGTACAGAGTGGAGGTGACAGCGCCCTTAGGATCCTCTGACCACTGCCTGATTACCACCTCTGTCCCATCAGGCAAACCTTTTAAGGGAAAATGTTTGCGGAAAACTCGACCCTCGACGACGGGGGTGCTGTTCCGCCGTCGGTTCCTCACTGCGGCTTCTATATGAAAAAGCTGAGGATCCGGCATCGGGATGTACTCCACGTCATACGGGGGCTCGATGTTAACAAAGCTAGTGGACCTGATGGAATACCTGCCCTGGTATTGCAAAGGTGTGCTGCGGAAATAGTTCCAGTTTTGACAAAGCTCTTCAAAATGTCCCTGAAGTGTGGCACTGTGCCCTCTGGTTGGAAAAAAGCGGTAATTCACCCTATTCCCAAGAAAGGTGACCGCTCCAACCCGGCCAACTACCGCCCCATAGCGATCACATCAGTTCTGTCCAAAGTGATGGAACGTGTGATCAACGACAAACTGCTCACATACCTCGAGAAGAACAAAATTATCAACAACCGTCAATACGGATTCCGGCGGAACCGCTCGTGCGGTGATCTTCTCGCGTATGTGACGCATGTTTGGGGGCGGTGCCTGGAACGTCACGGTGAGACCCAAACGGTCGCACTAGACATATCCAAGGCCTTTGACCGGGTCTGGCACCGAGGACTTGTCAACAAATTGCATTCTTACGGACTTCCCGCATCCCTGTGTACGTGGATTGCTGACTTTTTAAGGGATAGGTCGATTCAGGCGGTTGCTGACGGTTTCACCTCTTCCTCGCACTCCATAAATGCTGGCGTCCCACAGGGATCGGTTCTGTCTCCAACTTTGTTTTTGTTGCACATCAATGACCTTTTGACATGTGCACCGATTCATTGTTACGCGGATGACAGTACAGTTCATGATAGCTTTTTGTTTGACAAGCCCCCAAAGTGCACACAAACTCCAACGGCTCGGAGGGCTTTGAAGCAGAGAATGGACGGTTATCTCGAGAGTATTTCCTCCTGGGGTAAAAATAATCTCGTCGAATTTAATGTTTCGAAGACCCAATCCTGTCTGATTACGTCTAAAAGGGATCCAAATGATAATCTAGTCTCCTTCAACGGAAGCAATCTTCCGAACAGGCCTTCCATTGATATGCTTGGTGTAACTATAAGTGACCAGCTCAGGTACGGGGGCTCCATCGAAGCTAGAGTAAAGTTGGCCTCTCAGAAGCTGGGCGTACTGTACAGGGCCCGCAGATACTTTAATAGTACACAACTGCTTACCCTGCACAAATCGCAAGTGCGCCCTACTGTCGAATTTGGCAGCCATCTCTGGTCTGGAGCCCCAAAATACCTGAAAAAAACCCTTGACTCTGTGCAGAAACGGGCGGTCCGTTTGATAGATTCCCCAATCTTAACAAACGGACTGCAATCTTTAGAGCACAGGCGTCAGGTAGGTATGCTGTCCTTGTTCTATCGGTATTACAATGGAAGATGCTCTGAAGAACTAGCGTCATTGATCCCTTCGGCACCGGTGCGTAGTCGGGATACACGCCAAACGCGCGCCCAACATTTGTACACAGTTGACACTTGTCACATGAGAACGGGTCGCTTCTACGATTCGTTCTTAAGTTCAACAGCTCGGCTGTGGAACGAACTGCCGGCCTCTGTGTTTCCTCCCTCCTACAAAATGGGACTCTTCAAGACCCATGTTCACTCCTTCCTCTCCACAAAAAGACCCTCCACACAGCATCCCCAAAGATGACATAGGCCCTGAGGGAAATTATTTTCTTCAGGGCCTCCTGTGTGGAGTAAATATAAAAAAAAAAAAAAAATCCTCCATGAACCGTCAACCCGACAAACATGTAAAGAGGAAGGTATGGCACTACAGGGCAGCAAAATGGGACGGCATGCGGTCTTTCTTCGGCGCCTTTCCTTGGAGTACTGTATGCTTTAGCTCCGAGGACCCATCAATTTGTGCACGCGAGGTAGGAGAAGTAATCACATCAGCAATGGATTGCTACATTCCCTTCTCCGTCAAATCCTCTGGAGCAGGCACAAAACCTTGGTTTGACCATCGCTGTGCTGAAGCTGTCAGACTCAAAAATACGGCTTTTAATACACTCCGGAAGATTAGCTCCATGAATAACCTTTTGGAATACCGAAAACGGGCAAGGGATTGTAAGAGAGTTCTAAATAGAGCTAAGAGCGATCACGACCAGAGAATTGCGAAAAAGCTGGCCGACTGCCCCACTGGTAGCCGTGCTTTCTGGTCACTCTCTAGCTCGATCGGAAGAAATTTCTGCAGAACCACTTTCCCACCTCTGACCAAGCCTGATGGTCGGCTGGCTAACTCAGCCCGCGAGAAAGCTGAATTATTAGGCTCGCGGAAAACTCAACTCTTCAAGATAACGGAGAGACTCCCCCTTCCATTCCGCACTGCGGTTTTCAAATGGAGGAACCGAAGATCCGGAACAGAGAGGTTCTCCGAGTCTTGAACGAGCTGAAAGTCGACAAAGCCTGTGGGCCGGACGGAATACCTGCCTTGGTCCTCAAGAGGTGTTCTGCAGAAATGACTCCAGTGCTCGCGAAATTATTTAGGCTCTCTCTCAAAGGTGGAAAGGTGCCAGATCTTTGGAAAAAGGCAATCGTCCACCCAATCCCAAAAAAGGGGGACCGCTCCGACCCTTCTAACTACCGCCCCATAGCCATCACTTCCATACTCTCGAAGGTATTAGAAAGGGTGGTTAGCAACAAATTGCTCACATATCTCGAGAATAACAATATCCTAAGCGATCGGCAATATGGATTTCGTCGAAATCGATCGTGTGGCGATCTACTCGGATATGTAACGCATATTTGGGGGCGGTACATGGAACCTTTTGGTGAAACCCAAACCGTAGGGTTGGATATCTCCAAAGCCTTTGACAGAGTCTGGCACCGGGCGCTTATCGGGAAGTTACCATCGTATGGGATCCACCCAACCCTGCATAGTTGGATTGCGGACTTTCTGAGGGGAAGAACAATTCAAACCGTGGTTGACGGCTCTTCTTCCTCACCGCACCAAATCAATGCGGGGGTGCCACAAGGATCTGTGCTGTCTCCGACGCTGTTTTTATTGCACATCAACGATCTCGTCGAATGTGCACCAATTCACTGCTACGCTGATGACAGCACCGTTCACGAGGGTTATCTTTTTGACAGGCCCCCTTCCACCTATGATGTCCGAACAGCTCGGGAAGTTTTGAAGCGAAAAATTGACCACCACCAAGAGATAGGTCGTGCCTGGGGTAAGGCCAACTTGGTCAGTTTCAACGTCTCAAAAACCCAAGCGTGTCTGATTTCGGCAAAGAGGGAGATCAATGACTGTCTGGTGCAATTTGATGGGAGCACTCTCCCCAATAAAGACTCCATTGAAATGCTTGGAGTTACTATATCAGACCAGCTCAAGTATCGGGAATCCATAGAAGCCCGAGTAAATCAGGCCTCCAAAAAGTTGGGCGTCTTGTACAGGGCTAGGAGATTCTTCAACAGTGACCAGCTGCTGACCCTGTACAAGTCTCAAGTCCGCCCAACTATTGAATTTGGGAGCCACCTTTGTGCTGGTGCCCCAAAATACTTGATAAACCTGCTTGAGTCTGTGCAAAGGAGAGCGATCCGTCTGATTGACAATCCGTTGTTAACAGACCGATTGCCTTCTCTAATGCATAGACGCAATGTAGGCATGCTGTGTCTGTTCTACAGGTATTTCAATGGAGCCTGCTCCAAGGAGCTAGCAGCATTGATCTCTGATGCGCCGGTGCACGTGCGCGAAACTCGACGGACACGAACTGAATACTCGTTCACGGTTGACGTTGGCTTCATGAGAACGGGCCGTTTTTACGACTCGTTTTTGCGTAAGTCGGCTCGTATGTGGAACGAGCTACCGGCATCTGTTTTTCCTCCCTCCTATAATCCGAGTCTCTTCAAGGCCCGCATTAACAAATCCCTTCCTACAGCCCCTACCTTACTCCGCCTCACAACGCCGCCCAACCGGGTGGTGACATAGTTCCCCTGTCTGTGCACTGCACAGGCAATGACACTCTTGTGAGGTGTCACATAAAAAATAATAAAAAAAATTTCAACGTTAATTTTCGGGTTCTATGAAAGACATATTTAAGTTCTCATATTATATCATTATAGGCCAGTTGCTTTACAGAACTAAAGTGATAACAGAACTTTCAGAGAACTTGAACATTAAGTTTGAAATTTGAAGAATTATTCATATTCTCTAAAACAACCCGTCCCTAGTCTAATCTTTTCTGGAGAATTTAACTGTGAAATAATGTCAATGCATTGCATTGTAGTCATACTTACCTGCTAGTTATATTTGTGTTATTAATCGACATCGCGTTTGGGTCCCACCCAGGCTTATTGTGTTCAATTCCTCGGCTGACTAAGTCCTCCATCACAACACAAGTAATATTTTCCGCTCACTGTGGTGGTAGTAGGAGATTTTCAAATATTTTCAGATTATTCGTAACCCGGGAATTTTTGTCTTTCTTTTTAAAACAATAATTAAAACACAAATTCTATGGGTGAATGCAATTATTGTACCTGTCTGTTAATTTCTCACTAAAATGTTATACAATTTGATCGTTATTTTCTCAGCTTAGATTTTATATATGCAGAGATCTTGAAAATTTCATGAAATTCAAAATATTTTTCTTTATTTCCCAGTTAAAGTGGCCAACAATGTTGACGATCTCTGCTGTTTGTCGCCGTTTCGATTATTTTAAATTAAAAAGATGAATCTAACTCTGCCATTGTTGGAATATTTTTGAACTCGTATTTATTTATGCCTCCCTCCCTCCTCCCTCCACGTGATTATAATTTTCAGTTAGAGCTGTGTGGGATTTCGGACATAATTGTAGGTAGTGTATACACTATGTGTATATCCATGTGTACACTTTATGATGAAAATAACATTTCTTAACTATACGGATAATGAAACGAGATCTTTCTGTGGAAATAATGTTCAGTATGTTTTTGAGCAAACAGTTTTGAGTAGATGTTCTATGGAAAAATCGTTATGGCTAGCATAAGTATATTATGCTTCGAGATAAAACTTGGGCTGTATTTCAAATAGAGAATGATTTCTGAACAAAATGCTTGACTTAAAATTAAGATTTATAGATATATAAAATTAAGAGTATTACCTGTATAGTGACAATAAGTTATGTATCTAACGGATCTACTTTATAATGCGCGCTTACAAAATTCCTTTTAACTACATAATCGCAATAAAACCATTTGCATTTACTGCCAGTTAAATAATTCATTTCAAAATATAGATGTAAAGTGGAAGGCATTAAAACATAGTAGTTTTGCTAGTATAGATGATGTAAGGCGGAAGGCATTAAAACACATTAGTCTTACAAGTATACTCGTAGATGTAAGGTGGAAGGCATTAAAACACAGCAGTTTTGCTAGTATAGATGATGTAAGGCGGAAGGCATTAAAACACATTAGTCTTACAAGTATACTCGTAGATGTAAGGTGGAAGGCATTAAAACACAGTAGTTTTGCTAGTATAGATGATGTAAGGCGGAAGGCATTAAAACACATTAGTCTTACAAGTATACTCGTAGATGTAAAGTGGAAGGCATTAAAACATAGTAGTTTTGCTAGTATAGATGATGTAAGGCGGAAGGCATTAAAACACATTAGTCTTACAAGTATACTCGTAGATGTAAAGTGGAAGGCATTAAAACATAGTAGTTTTGCTAGTATAGATGATGTAAGGCGGAAGGCATTGAAACACATTAGTCTTACAAGTATACTCGTAGATGTAAGGTGGAAGGCATTAAAACACAGTAATTTTGCTAGTATAGATGATGTAAGGCGGAAGGCATTAAAACACATTAGTCTTGCAAGTATACTCGTAGATGTAAGGTGGAAGGCATTAAAGCACAGTAGTTTTGCTAGTATAGATGATGTAAGGCGGAAGGCATTGAAACACATTAGTCTTACAAGTATACTCGTAGATGTAAAGTGGAAGGCATTAAAACATAGTAGTTTTGCTAGTATAGATGATGTAAGGCGGAAGGCATTAAAACACATTAGTCTTACAAGTATACTCGTAGATGTAAGGCGGAAGGCATTAAAACATAGTAGTTTTGCTAGTATAGATGATCCCGAAATACCGAGATCCCGCAGACATTTTGCGGGATTAATCTCGGTCGAAAATTTTGCGGGATCCCGCTGGACTGGCGGGATTACAGAGAAGCGCAGCTCATACATTTAAAAATTCGCCCACAAAGAACGATCTGCTGCAGACTTACATGACAAAAGACATGGGAAAAAATATTGCTTTATTATTGGACTGTAAAACAAGGTGTTCAAGCCTGTGCGAAATTATATCAATATTTAACAAAGTAAGATTGGGCGTATCGAAGTCTGGTTGACTTAGGGCTCGGTGCAAATCTTGACTACTTTTTCACTGAAGAGGAATATGGTGTGCTGAACGATCTGGAAGGAATATTACAACCGGTGAAATTAGCAGTCGAAGTTTTATGTAGGCGAGACTCAAACTTGATTACTGCGGAAACCACTTTAAAATTAGTTATTAGCAAACTGAAAAATATTAATAAGCCATTAGCCCAAAAATTTGTTGATTCTTTGAGGAAACGGATTTCAGAGCGGCGAACTAACTTGACAGCGGTTTTATTATACTTAGGTACATGATCCATATAAGTACGAAGAAGACAGAAGTCAATTTATTAATGTTGATGACACATTTAGTCTACCTTCAAAAAGTGTAATACGCAAGGCAATCAAAACTATAGTCGAAAGGCTAGAGTACACGGACACGGGTAACAACGCAGTAGCCACTGCCCCTGCTGACGCTGATGATCCTTACGATGACGATGATGACACTTCTCTTGCTAATCTGGAGACAAACGCAGCAGCAGCAGAAGCACCAATATCACTTCAAGACGAACTCGAACTTACTTTGATTGGTATGAAGAGTTCGAGATCAACATCCCATCAACAACCAAGATCTGGCAATATGAGCAACCTTGAAGTTTTGATAAAGAAGGAAATGAATTACTTCGAGTCCGGTGGATTAAAAGGCACATACCTTCAATTCACTTACAATGCGCTAATGACTATTGTGCCAACCAGCGTGGAAGCTGAACGAGCTTTTTCAGCCGCTGGCTACCTTGTGTCCAATATCAGAATCCGTTTATCAGATGACACAATTAATACTTTAACTTTTTTACGAAGCTATTTCCAAAATAATGTTTAATTAAACTTATGATGCTCATTGTACAAGAATATTGTTTATCTTGTGAACGTTATTATTTAAATTTAAGTTTCAGTTCAGTTTCAGTTTCAGTGCCGGCAATCCGGGCGATTATTTTATTTTCATTTGTGTACATAGATTTCTTTTACCCACCTCACTAGACAAAGTCTGTTCCGAGGCGGGTATGTTATGTAAATTTATGTCTTATCTTATTCTTTGCCAATTTATGACTTAAACTTTACCTATGTCTAACTAAAGGTATACCTATTAATAAATCATTTAAAATGTCCCAAAGAACTTGTTTTAATATAGGTATAAATTTAAAAGTCTAAAAACAAGGTTGGTAGATCGAGGTCTTTATTATACGATTGATAAGATATCTAAGTCCACTCTGCTGGATCCAGCGGGACTAAGATTGTTCAGTCCCGCAAATACCATTCCCTAGTGCAAGGCATTAAAACACAGTCGTCTTGCAAGTATATGGCATACAAATACTGCATAAAAATCTCAAAATCCGGCAGATTTAGTCTGCTGCGTCATTGAAGGTTCCTTATTTTATTTTTAATTTGCTTGAAAGTAACACTGTTAAAACATCAACGTACCATTAGCTCAATATTGTAGTTGAAAGTAATTAGACAAATTCCATGAAGAAAAGGAACATTTCAAATCGCCAGAGGTCACCGAGTGAGTGTAAAAAAGTAAAAAAAAAAAAAAAAAATTTAAATAAATTTTTTCAATCTCTCTAAAATCTCCTACTACCACCACATTAAGCGGAAAATGTTTCTTGTGTTGTGATGGAGGACTTATCCAGCCGAGAAATTGAACACACAACGCCTGGGTAGAACGCAAACGCCACGCCAACTCAGCCACTGACCGGAACTTCCACCGGCTATTCGACAGAACACAAATTAGTCCAAATATAAAATGGAAAACAAGTCTAGGATCACCAGCCAACACAGATAAAACATCAACGATTTTATTAAATCCTGTTTATAAGTAATGTATGTATTGCCAATAGTATGATGTTGATTGTTTTTTTATATTTAATGTGATATAATGTTGTAAACTGATTTACTTTTTTATTTTCGTTAAAGCTGATTGTGTTATGAAACCGTGCGTTCTATTAACACGGGATTTCCTAGCGGGACCGGCATTACTCATCCATCATCTATGCAATGTAATTAATTAAACTATAGATTGACTTTTATAACTTGTTTTCTGTTTTAAACTTTAAGCAATTACCAATTTATAGATTTGAGATAATCTTTTATAGATTTCTACATTAATGTGTATTAATCCAAGGTATTAGTGCCAAGTCCCACATAATTTGATTTTTAAAATAACTACATACTTCAAATATAACATTAGAACAGAGAACATATTAAACTAGAAATCTCAAATATTTCTACCAAACAGGACTCCAAGGCCAAAACTAATCTGGAAACAAACATCAAACTTCTAGAAGAAAAATGGATGCACGAAAAAACTTCATTTCAAAACGAGATTGTTTCTCTGCAAACCAAACTTATAGAAAAATTAGAAAAAAAAATTGAAAATTCAAGTTATATGGAAAAAAAAACCTATGCAAGTCGACTAAAAGAAATCCCGGAATCGAAATATTCATTGATTATTAAAAGTGAAAATTCAAATATGACATCAGACGCAATAAAAGAACAAATTGTCAAAAAAATAAAAATAGCAAATTTAGGCATTGCAGTAAATGGAGTTCGTAAAGCCGCCCAAAATAAACTGATAATATCTTGCCCTACTAAAGTCCACGCAGAAAAATTGACGGATGAAATTAACAAAACGCTCAAAAAAAATATGGTTGCGGAAGAACTAAAAAAGAAAAACCCAAAAATTTTCATAAGAAATCTACAGGCAGATCTCACAGAAGAAGATATAATCGAGGCTTTAAAAACCCAAAATGAAGGTATCAAAGATATAATGGAAAATGATACAAAAAACACTGTAAAACTAATAAAAATGTTTAAACCTAAAGTACAAAATGGACTCACGAACTATATACTAGAAACCAGCGGAGCACTGAGGTCCTACCTCATTGAAAAGGAAAAAATCAATATAGGATTCAGCAGAGTACGAGTGGAAGATGCAAACCCCCTGACGCAGTGCTACCACTGCTTGAAATTTGGACACACTGCACTGAAATGTTTGAGCAAAGACAAAAGCGCGACCTGCTTACATTGTGCTAAGGATCACGAATGGAAGGAATGCCCAAACAAAAACTCGGAAGAAACATGTAGCAACTGTATTTACCAAAACAATACTTTTAAGATGACCCTTAACACTAATCATAAAGCAAACAACACAAACTGCACTTACTTTAAAAAGATGATGCATATCGCGCAAAGTCGCATAGACTATGATTAGGTATGTTTATATGTATTATTATTCTAAAAAATCAATGCTTCTAACCAAAACTTTATTTAAATACTTAACATCTTCTTCTGATAAGCACAATAATGTATATCTTTTACTTCCGAAATATGAGTATCTCATATCTTTGATATTTTTTTCTTCTTTAAATATATTATATTCTAATTTATTGTCCGGTATCTATAGTGTTAACACGGGAGTATTGAAATGTATATTGATGTTAGTTTATCCTAGGTATACTCATACATGTAGAAAAAATATTTATTGTTGTCAATTATTTAACCAAAAACTTTCTGAACAAAGCAAAAATCTAACTAGGAATATATTGGTAATGTTTACTTCCGTAAAAATATTTATACAATTTATTTGCCTTGATAAATCTTCACACTTGTTTATATACTATTGCCGCCTATTAAAATATTATTCAATATGGGTGATTTGAACGTAGATTTTGACACCTCTGAAATCGCTTATGAACGCACACAAAGTTTTGAGAACTGGATTATCAAAAAACATGTTTCGGGAAATAATAATTTAACTGCAATCAACTTAAACATTCGATCCTTATCAAAATATTGGGATACGTTTCTTGTCGTTATCTCTAGCTCTCTAACTAATATTGATATAATCACGCTTTGTGAAACGTCGATTAATGAAAATAATATACATCTATACAAAATATTGGGTTTTACTTCTCATTACTTTTGTCGAAAAAACAAATCGGGAGGCGGGATTATTTTATATGTGAAAGATCACCTAACGTTTGAACAAATTAACATAATGCCAACTAAATTTGAATGTGTCTACGGAACTATTTCGGTCAAAAAACATAAACGTCTACATATATTGGCAATATACAGACCACCTAATTCAAATAAAAAAATATTTCTCGAAGAGCTAGATGTAATATTGGGAAATATTGAAATTAAAGAATCCGTTATGGTACTTGGGGATACGAACATAAACTTATTAAATTATCAGGAACCAATTGTAATGCAATATGAAAACATTATGGCTAAATTTGGATTTTTAAAATGTATTAATGACGTGACCCGTGAAGCCATACTGACTAACTATGTAACGGCTACATGTCTAGACCATATCTATGTAAGAGAGAGAGAGACAAATGAAATCAGCTCATGTGTATGTGAAACTATAATAGCGGATCACTACCTTATTGCAACAACGATGCGTTTCTCTACCTATGAGGCAGGTACCACCAATAAATCGCACCATACAAAATATACTGTAATATCGGAAAAAAAAGTCGACCTACTTATTGAAATCACTGATTGGAATGAAATACTAAACATAACGGAACCTTACTTAATTTATGAAGAAATTAAATCGAAATTCAAATATATTTACGAAAAAAGTACTGAAACAAAATCAAATACAAATAAACAGCGTAATAACCAAAAGGGCTGGATAAATTATAATCTCATTGAAAATATACAACTACGTGACACATTATGGAGGAAATGGAAAAACACGCCTAACAATAAAATATATGAAATCGAATTCAAGAAATACAGAAATAAACTAAATAAAAAAATATTAAACACAAAAAAATATACTATAATAACAAATTTAAACATTGTTTCAAGGACATTAAAAAAACATGGAATGAAGTAAATCAAGTATTGGGTAGGAAAAATAAATCCGATTGTGATGAAGTAATATCTAAATATTTCTTAAATTCCCAAACTGCGGATGTGGTGGCAGAAAACTTTGCAAAATTCTTTGACGAAGGTGTAAATCAGTTATTGCACGAATGCAATGTTCGAGCGTCTGAGTTGAAGCAAGAACATTTGCAACATTCAATGTACCTACCAAGAGCTAATACAGAACAAACTGAATGCATTATCGGAAGAATGAAAAATTCAAAGACACCGGGCGTCGATCTAATTCGCATGTATGATCTAAAAAAACATGTTAAATTATTTAGTCCTATAATTACTCACCTAATTAACAGAATTATTGACACAAGTCACATTCCAGCTGAACTAAAATGCAGCATCATAAGGCCCATTTTTAAAAATGGAGATCACACCGTAATAAATAATTATAGGCCTATTTCCTTATTACCCGCATTAGAAAAAATATTAGAAAAATATATATCTATAAATTTGGATAAATATTTAAATAATTTGGGCATTATTGATGAATGTCAGTATGGCTTCCAAAAACAAAAAAGCTGTGATAAACTGCTCGAAAAATTTTCCAATTATATAAATTCAGAGCTTAACTCAAAAAAACATGTACTAGTATTATTTATTGATTTCTCAAAAGCTTTCGATACACTCAGCCATACACAATTAATCAAGGTACTCGAAATCATAGGAATCCGTGGTAAACTCCTATCATTTTTCAAAAACTATTTAACAAATAGAAAAATGTATGTAAAGATTTTGAATGTAATGAGTAATTTTAGATTTATTAAATCAGGGGTGCCACAAGGGTCAATTTTAGGACCAAAATTATACATTATATATGTAATTGCCATGTCTAAACTTTTTAAAATAGCCCGTAGATTTATTTTTGCTGATGATACTGCACTAGTTGTCTCTAATGAAAACCCTGAAATAGCTATTCAAGAATTACAAATTGACTTTAACGAGCTACTTAAATGGTCTCATGATGTAGGATTAATTATTAATGTCAAAAAAACTAAATGCATGTATATAAGATCACCGAGCTTGAAAATGTGGAACTTACCTAAAATAACTGCACATAATTTTGATTGTATACATAAAAAAATGGATAATATTTGCTGCTGTGAAAAAATTGATTTTGCAAACGAATATACTTACCTTGGCATAATCGTAGACAATAACTTTAAATGGGACAAAAGTGTGATCAAAATTTGTAACCAGCTCCGATGTTTGGCGAGTAATTTTTATAAATTAATATTTGTATTGCCTCGATGTACTCTCAAACTTATATATCATTCTATGGTCGAATCAATACTTAGATATGGAATTCGAACTTGGGGACACTCGAGTAATATTAATATTAAATACATTCAAAATCTACAAAATGCTATAATTAAAAAAATTGTTAAACCTAGCATTTACAAACAAAGAAACAACTTAAAATTACTGTATGGCTCTGAGGGCCTACTCCCAATTAAAGGGCTTCTCTGGTTTATTATAATTATGGATAATGCGGGAGAAAATGCGTACAAAAAGCCATTGGTGCATAGTCACAAAACAAGATTTACTGAAAAAAAAGGCCTAAAAATTCCACTAATATCAAATAAGTATGGTAGCAGAACACTTGACTATTTGATACCTGTGATTTATAACAAATTTAACGAAAACTTTAACTTGAAAAATAATGAGGAACCTTGCCCTAAACTGACAAAAAAGTGGTTAATAAATTAACAAAACGTTTATCTATCCTAAACATTATATTTGGTATTTATATTTAAACTTAAGCTAATGTGTATTATGTTATAACATTAAATGGTAGAACCTACAGACAAGCTGATTGTCACAGCTTTGTGGGACTACCCATATCTTATATTGTAAATGTAACTATATTAAATTTAATAAATAAATAAATAAAAATAAAAAAAATAATAATAGGTATCCCTAGTAGGAAGCCACCTAGTATATCTTATATTGTAGGTAATAGGCAATAGTTCATAAGCCCGAGATACGCCGGGTACACGTCAGCGTGCATGTAAATATTTCTAGTTTGTTCTAACTACTTGTAAAATTTATAAACAAATAAAGCTGCCCCTCCCCCCCTTAGCTTGGAAGCTGGAGACGCCCCTGTTACACGATACAACTAACCTGTATGCCTGTAAGAATCTTAATCCTACCTACTGACATTTCAGATTATGTTGCGAGGTTGCGACTGAAAACACCTATCGCGAGAAAATTGTCAGTTTAGCTCATACAGCTATGTTTTATTGCTGATAAAAACGAAACGGTATCTCAAGCGGGGTTTAATACCGAGTAACCTTTACGACCTCGCCTGATAAAATCATAATATAAAACAATAATATTATACAATATCATTCAGCAATCTACAATCAGTCGAGCTGCCGTCTTCAACACTCCAACATGGAAATCTCGTTCAAATCGAAACGTATCGTTGTAACAGGAGCGGGAAGGGGTAAGTACCTTTTCAAAATATTTCCAGAAAACTTTATGCTATACCTCAAATGGGACTTGGACACGGTCAAGCGGCTTGATCGCAAGCACGTAGTTTATTGTCTATGGCACTTTGTGTCAAGCATTTTGACCGTGTACCGAAGCTGGCTTGCAAGCATTGCGCAATTCTACGTGCTTGCGGCGAGGCTTGATGCGAATTTATATTTTTGTGGGAATAGACAAACGACAATAGACAAATAAATATCACGTATCATAAACCATGATATAAATTGAATAAAATTGTTATAAAATAGGTACTTAGTTATTGTTTTTGTGTTCAATTTGTAGAAATCCATCTAATTTAAAAATTCTGGAAGTATTTTAGTATTTTTTAATAATTATGACAGCGGTTTTCAAGGTCATTAATAATCAAACTGTAGAATAAATAATTTTCTGAATTTTCAATGGAGAAAACATATTTTTTGTATGAATACCGCACAAGATATTCATACAAAAAATAGCTGTAGCCTGTAATACACTTTGCAAATGCTCATGGGTAAAGCGGTACCTTAACTTGTACCATTCTTGACACCAAATTCGTTTCTTTTTATTATTTTATTCAAACATAAAGCTAACGTAAGAGCCAAGAACGCTTTGTCTTTGACAGATTCCATTTTGCCGCGAGTCACGAAATGACAGGAAGGCATAGAAGTACATATACATAGACCACCACGAAATCACAGGAAGGCGTGGCCATGCTTGACGGAGAGGCTTGATGCGGGCTGTCAAGCCGCTAAGCATAGACAATAATAGACAACAATAGACAACAATAGACAAAAAAACTACGTGCTTGCGATCAAGCCGCTTGACCGTGTCCAAGTCCCTTTATTACAATGTGAAGGGTACAATTCACAGAAAACTTTATGTATTGTCATGTCAGTGAAAACCGAACGACAACCGCTTGCTAATTATTAATTTCTTGCTCCAAGGCCGCCCCGTTTAACAAAGCTGTTTTCTTCTTACCAACATCTTAAATTGTGTTCGGAATTGACGTAAAACGAAAAAGCAATGAAGAAGGTATTCGAAATTATATATGTATTAACTTTAGTCTTTTCATCGCTACAAGAACTCTTGGCCTTGAGATTTTAAGTTCTATATTGTGCAGAATACAAAGCAGTGACCGTTGCTCGACTCTCAAGGGCACCTGAATTTATTCTCATGTTTGATTAGGGGTACTTACCGGTGTGCTTGCTATACCGGCAATAGGATCCACAAAAATACCTAGTCTAGAATTAAAATAAATGTCATTATTGATATATTATATACCTCTGTTTTTTTATAGGAATTGGTAAAGGAATATGCATGGCGCTTGCAAAATGCGGAGCAACCGTGGTGGCAGTTTCAAAGACTGAGGCAAACCTCGTTGAATTAAAGAAACTGATTCCATCGGCTGAAGTAGTTTGTGTGGATTTGGGAGACTGGGAAGCAACTCGCGCTGCCATGAAGCAAATTATTAAGAAGCCAGTGCATGGATTAGTGAACAACGCAGCAGTCGCCCATCTAGAGAAATTCCTCGATGCTTCAGAAAACAGCTTTGACCAGTAAGGTGGTATTATCCAAACTAAATTTATTGTAGTTGATTGCCATTATTACTGTAAGGTTGAAAATGCAGGCAGTCGATTTCGACAGCTTTGAGCAGTGACTGTTTAGTTCTCATATAAAAAAAATACAAACAATTGGCGTCCTGTAGTGTTTGTTTTTGGGGTATTATGCCGTGTTGCTCTACCTCCTTCTTTAGCCAACGTTTCGGACAGCATTGAAGTGTCCATCATCAGGGCCGATGTGTAATCTAAGGTTGTGGTGAAGCGTGTGCTTGTGTATGAAGATGCACAGATTACACATCTGCCCTGATGATGGACACTGCAATGCTGTCCGAAACGTTGGCTAAAGAAGGAGGTAGCGCAACACGGCATAATACCCCAAAAACAAATCACTTTAATTCTTTTGGCCGTGAAAATCTCAAATCAATATGGCGTCCGTATATTTCAAATATCGACTGTTTTATTTTATATTATTTCAGTATTTTATATACCAATTAAATGGAGGGGGTGTACCTACTAACTATCATCATCAATAATTATTATTTTATTGCAGATCATTCAATATCAATGTCAAGACTGTGGTAAACGTCAGCCAAATAATAGCCAAAGATATGGTGGATAGAAAACAAGGTGGGGTAATTGTGAACGTTTCATCACAAGCAGCCAAGGTAAGAAAATTTTTAGCTCTGCTATAAACTGTAATTTATGAGGAAGAGGGATGGCGTTCACAAATCTTGTAATAATTTAATTTCATTCCAATCTTCGTAATTTTTTGAATGTACTGCACTGTAGTCCCAACTGCCCGAAGCCCGTGGGCCTAAGGCATTCACAATAATATTATTGGGTTATGTTGCGAGTCTGAAGGTATGAGAAGGGGAAGAGGGAGGTTGAAATGTCAGAGATCATAACATGTTATGTCCCCCTCAGGCAGCACTGGATGAACACGCAGTGTACTGCGCCACAAAGGGAGCTTTGGATGCGCTGTCCCGAGTGATGGCGTTGGAGCTTGGTAAATACAACATCCGCGTCAACTGCGTCAACCCAACAGTTATTCTCACCGAAATGGGACGGCTGGGCTGGTCTGATCCAGCTAAAGCTAATCCCATGTTAGCCAAGATTCCACTTGGAAGGTATAAAACACTTTCTTACCTATTTTATTACATTTCTATACATTCTCTAAAGCTGCGTTCCCACCTGATCCAATCTATGGTCAATTTATAGAGTGATAGTTGAAGTCCATTCAATTTAGGGTTTCTCGTCCACTGATCTATGAAATAGATCAGATGAGATCCCGGCTTATTCCATAAAATGTTGACACTGATCTATTTCATAGAATCTTATCAGTTTGTGATCCAGGCTTTACATTAAATTTTTATGACTTTCCCCCCAAACAATAAATGAACTATGTTTCAGATTTGGAGAAGTCGATGAAGTTGTGGATGGTATCTTGTTCCTGTTGAGTGACAAGGCGTCCATGATAAGCGGAATAGCGCTGCCCATTGACGGAGGTTTCTTGGCTTGTTAGCACAGAACGCTTTAATGAAGCCAGTGCATTCTGCAAAACAATTCACATAGTGATGGAAGAACTAACAAACACGGAATAGAAATGAATGGATTTGTTACAAAACGTTAAAAGTTTCTTTATTCATAAAGCATCAGACAGTAGGTTAACTTTTACCAGAACATGAGAAGTTTATCCTAAAAATCTCCCCTATTTCAATTGAGATAACCCGTCTTAATAATTATTCCCATACATAACCATAAAATAACCATTACTTCTTGTGCTTTGCGCACAGTAACATGTATGCTTGTGTGTAATGCCACACACACGCATAATATTGTGGTTAAAGGTTAAATAACAAATATTCTTGTATCGCTGTACAAATAAAACACAGTTTTTTATAACAAACTTCTCTGTATTTCATTTGATTTGTTTATTTTTTTATGTATGACCTTATTATAGTAATATATATGCAGTTATCACCGTACATTGCAGCATATTTCCTGCAGAAATCATCCTAGAACTGGGAATGAAAAATCCTATTATGATTTCTAGTATGTAACACTCTAAACACAATTTAAATAGACACAGAATTATTACACAAAATTAAAAATACGCCAAATATAATCTAATCATCTATGGTGCTCTATAGTAATAATACATAGGCAAATCATTTGTAATATTGTTTAGGTTAGCATTTTGACAATATATTTGTATTGTTCCCAGTTCCAAGTGACGACCCCAGTGGACATGACAACTTTACAGCCCATTAGGATATTTACATAAAATCGAAAACGATAATCTTAAAAAATAAACATAAAAAATGTTAATACACTAATGGAAAAAATGTATAAGGGATCATCACGTGTTTTTTCCTCTATACAAAAATGTATAAAGGATCATTTTTTGTCTAATCATTTTTGTTTCGTTTATAAAAACAAGACATATCCTACTTCTTTGAAGAGTGTTTGTTGAAAATAAACAGGAATCCGTTGAAATCCCATCGACGAATAATAATTCTAAGTGATGAAAAGAATGTCTTTTATTTATTTCAGTTAAACGTATTTGTTGTTTGTAAATATTCCAGTTAACTTAGTAACAGGTTATAAATGTGCGTTAGTGGTTGAGAATGTTTTGAATGCATTGGTTCATATTGGTATTGTTGCACAGTTTCCTGCGTCCACATTAGTATTGAAGTTATTTGCTAAGACCTAACCTGTACCTGAACCCTCGTGAACTTCTGAATGCGGTGACAATTTAATGATAATTGTGGATGATGGTTACGAATATGAAATGAGATCATATTTAAGTCAAAAAGTTAAATATTAATAACCCTCCATGTGATTACATTACCCGGGTCATTTCTCGCAAGTAAACAAACACATTCATTCTTATAACATTAAATCGAGGAATGAAATACATATTGTGTTTACTCCAAGCCAAAATATTAACTGTATCAGGTCAATTTGTTTATATCCCTAAATTTAAAATATTTAAGTTCTCCAATTCGCTAAGATATATAATATGTACTTCAATTGTCGTTACAATTTAGACACAAAACATATATTTTTTTTAATTTTATCTTTCAACAATTTATTATTCATTTAATTTTAATTTAATATTAAAAATAAAACAAAGCACAGTCGAATATGCACCAAAAAAACAATAATATTGGATGTGGATTTCAAAACAATGTTTACAAATGCATTTTAAAATTTTGGTCTTTTGCGTGAATCATCTTCCAACAATTCAAAATAAAAGAGATTAAAAAAAAGAATGACGGCCAAAGGAAAGGGAAAGAAAGATGTGTTGACAATATTTCAAAAGTTAATTTTGGGAATGTAAACATATATTATTTATTAATTTTACAAGTTAATTATTATAATTCAGGACAGAGCCGATTGGTCAGGTCAAAATTCACCACGGAAACTGTGATGACGGCAGAGGGGATTATGTTAGAATTTAAAGCGTATTATTAGAATGTCTGTTTGGTCGATGTTGGATGATTTTGAATATACGTAAGGAAGACATTAAAGAATGAGTAAACAAACATATAAACTTAACAAACTCCAAAATACAAAAGTTCAAAAACATTGAGAAACAAACCAGGTTTGGTTCAAGGCCCACAATAATTATACATGACATTGTTCATCCAATTCGAGAAAACAAAACATTGTTAATTATTTAAAGAATAATATAATATAAATCAACCTTAACCTAAATTACATTGTATTAATCTATTGCATTTTAAATGTAAAATCAATAATGCAATACTCAATTGAGTGGACAGAGTTCCCGTTTAAAAGTTTCCAATCCGTTTCAGTGCGGTAACTCGACTGTATGCTTATATACCAGGCCTCAGTATACTTTACTTTGTCAGTCATTGCAGTCGTTACCGGGATGCAGGCTTTGCAAGGGAAGGCTGCCCTCTCAAAAGAAACGGTCAAGTATTATTTCCAAGAAATAATCAGTAAAAGTCCACGCGAATGTCTCACACAAATAGTATTCATCCCAACATCACATTACTAAAGCTAACAGTCTGCTTTCGCAATTATGCGGAATTACATGTGTCAAGGAGCGCTGGCAGTTGCACTTTCCATCCCAGGTATACCAATGTTGCAGCGGGACCTAACAAACAATACGTGACGATAATGAAGCGTGATTCCAAGCGCAAATAAATATTTAATAATCACAAGTCTTCCATTACATACAGCATTTAATGCTCAACATCTAGTGGTGGAGGTTAGACGGCAGGCGCAGGCGTACATACGCCTCCGCCACTTTCCACTAAACAAACAAACATTGATCGTGGCTCTCTCTAGAGATCTCCGGTTGGTTAGCGGTTATTGATAATTGACAGTCGGGGTGAGAACCTTGCACCATTCTACACCCGGCATTTGTTTGGCACTCAATGATTTCAATAGAAAGCACGTCACTGAATGAAAATACACAATAAACCCTACAAAATACAATATATAGTGAAAAGTAAACTTTTAAAAAAGGTTTAATATTTACAGGAAATGGACAAAATTATCTTCATATTGGTGCAAATATTTATTCCAATTACAATATTAAAAGCTAAAGCCAGTTTATTAGGAATGAGTCGGATGTTGAAATAATGAGTAGATGACAATTTGCATAAAACAGAGCGTTATAAAATATTTGTATTAAATTGTCACCCTGTATTTGGTGATATTAGACATTACAAGGAATGGATTTAATTGTTGGCTCTTTGGCATATCATGTTCCTTCGCTCGTCTCCTCCGAGAAACTTAAAGCTCGCAAATGTACAACAAGCCGCACCCACACACCCTAGTTGGTCAAATAAATAATGCACCAATACCTCTTGGTAAGATAAATACATATCAATAAGTGTCGGGGGTAATAAAAGAAGGGAAGGTGGGGGGGGGGGGAATTGTCTAAAACCAGATGAATCTACGCTTGTATAATTTGGTCGCAACACGAGTTGAAGCTACAGTAGAACACATTCGTCGAGATTCAAGAATCGCATTTTAAAATTAATTTCACTAACTATATTTAATTAAAAGAGCACATAAAATCTAAGGGATAATAACCCTCCCTCGGGGAGAAGCCTAATGTGGTTACAAATATGTATGGTTGCAGCCATCAGGATCAGGATGCCACCGAGGCGACATCAATCAGCCAATCAATCGCATCCAGTTAAAGACGACAGTGGACTTGCGAGTTGGACACATTTAAATGGTCACTTCGCATTAAAACAATCTTAATCACAAAACAAATAAGCCGTCAAATGTAATTTCAACTTTTTGAACCTCAGCCGTGACCGAAATGACGAGTATATTATTTAGTTGTATAAAAAACACTATCACAAATGTCCGTGTGTATTTTCATGTCACTCTCTTGTCAATAGTCTGTAGCACGTGGCGGCAACAGTGCCCATCACAGCGCACTCGCCCCCGGGGAGCGCAATAGTCATGTTCAACAACGCACTGTTTGTTCACCACCACCAGCACTGACGCACTTCCTTATTTCTACATTACTTTATGATCACGCAATCCCAATTCACCAGCCAACCAGTTCACGGCTGAAATTAAATAAACAATTATTGTTACTTTTAAATGCGCTGTGTACTTTCTACAAAATCTACTATTCATTTTGCACAACTTGTCCATAACATGATTAGTTTCTTAGAACAAGCACGCATGCTTACAAATACTGTGTCATATAGATTGTGCCATTATACATTCACAATACTTGTAATGTAGCTTATACTGCATCAATGATCAATTATATATGTAAAACAAAAACTAATGTTTAAAAGTAAATAAACTTATTGAATACAAATTAATCGACACAAATTGAATTTATAAAAATTATCAAATGGTGAAAGTCTCAATTTTTGAAAAAAATCATATCCAATTTTGAAAATGACAACTAAAATAATTTGAGATGACTAAAGAGGGTTTTGATTGACTTTAGGTAAAAGGTCTCTAAATACTCACGGTGGTGGATATATACTGAAGGAGGTTGACCCGAGGTGAGCTCCTTAGAAAATGGGCCTCCTATTCAATTAAACAACATTAGATCAATTCATAGAATAATGGTGAATAATAAAATTAAAGGTAAGATATTATTCATATATTTGTCATCACTGCAATCCGTTTTCGCATCGCTACTCATTTTCATTTTTTAATATGTCTAAACTGTACTTTGGGTGTAGAGATGGAATAGGTATTTTGATGATATTGGAACGAGGATGGAGAAGTTGGAACAGGGATGGAGTTGTAATATTGCTGTTGGAACGGAGATGGAACAGTTATATAGATGTTGGAACAGAGATGGAGCTGTTATGTTGATGTTGGAACGAGGATGGAGCAGTTATATTGATGTTGGAATGGAGAGTACGTAATTGTTTTGATTTTGGACCATAGGTGGACCTGTTATTTTGAATTTGGAACAGAACAAAAGCAGGTAGATATTTTGATGTTGGAATAGAAATGAAGCAGATAGTTGGATTTGTGAACGGCATAATTAAAATAAATCTCTCGTTAATGATATATAAACTAATAAGCAAGGAAAAATGATAACTTACAAATTAACTTGTCATAATTTTGATATTGTCTTGTGGGCAGGGGCCGGGGCACTGACTGCTGTGCGGCAGCTTCTTCATATCCAGGATAGTATCCGTAAGCTGTAACATCAAAGCAATTCTGTCAAGTGATAAGATTTGCCACCCTTTAACAAACTCCTTCCAGGGCACATTCATTGTTATCATCAGACCATACAAGTATAGGATACAGTGAAATCTTCAATGTGGGAGGCGGGTATGTGTATCGCCGCTCTGGCAACCATTTATTGGATAACACCCCGCCAAAGGTCACCCCAAGTGGTATGCTACGTTTGGTTTGTCTAGATCTTGGCGGCGGATGCTTTTGCCCACCCACTGCGAGGGTAGGAGGTCGGATCGGGAGAGACTGGTTGAGACCTTTTGACCTCTCCAGCCGGGATCTCTCGACCCATCGCCTTGCACTGCAGTGGGAGGGATATATTCATACATCCATCACTCCTGGACATATTGATACCCTCATAACTTTTTCCTTCCCAGAACTGCCTCTCCTTCCTTTCCCTAAAAAGACTCAGCATCCCTAAGATGACATAGGCCCTTAGGGAATTTTTGTCATCTTTGGGGATACTGTGTGGAGGGACTTTTTTGATGAAAGGAAAAGAGAACCTGGATCTTGAAGAGATGTCGTAGGATGGAGGAAACACAGAGGAAAGCTGTAGAAACAACCTGTTCTCGTGTGGCAAATGAATTCCGTTAAAGTGTTTGTTTGCTTGTTGTAATGTAGTAATGAGATGGTATAGCTTACGCATCCAAGGGCGCGGGGCCTGGGGGGCCTGCTGGGCCGTGGGGGGCACCGGGGGCTGCGCCGCGGCTCCACCCGCTGCCACCACCTCCTTGCGGGATTGGCCCCCTGGAACAGTATCAATCTGTTATTCTACGTATCCAATATACTTATACTAAATAAATACTTTTAAAATGCTGAATAATCTTAACTTGTCTCGTTGTCACTCGTGACTTTGGCCCCATGACCCCAACTCAAGTATTTCATTCAGTTGATTGTGCCACGTCTTTGTCGGGCAGAAATTTATTTATTTATTTACGCCTGTTAAAAAGGCTTTTACATAATTTATAGACTCATAAACAGTGCGGAAGGAAAGTAAGTATGCCTAATTAAATTTAAATTTTATAGGTATGTACATATTAGGAAGTAAATAAAAGTATCAATACAATTTGACACCTTTAGCCATCAAAAGCAATGCTCAACTCATTGCATAAACTCTCAAACCCTTTGTAATCATGACATTTGCAGACCTTTTCCTGCTTATTCAGCTGGAAATATTTATTTATTAACCTGTTGACTATGATGACATCCGACGGTAAGAAAAAAAAATATATATAAGGTTCCAATGCGATTCAAGATGCACCTAAGAACGTTCCCGAACATTCTAGTTGCTATCGCTACAAATGTTGCCGTCCATAACACTGAAGATTCTAGTGGTTGTCCAATGGCTGTAGGAATAGCGCGGTAGTTTCAGGTACCGTCCGGCTTGACCTCGAGGCAATGGCGGAAATTTCCAGTAGGTTCTACGACGGCCGGTACCTTAGCGCTTGCAACTGTGTATTAAGTAGTACCTGACACCGTCCGACTCGAGTAGTGGCGTACCACTACAATCACTTAAAAAAATTTCATGTATGGAGGACACCGGTGTCCCATCCGCAGTCGACAGGTTAACACCCTTTTTAGGCTTTTACATGGAAATAGTTGGTAAAAATAATATAAATATGAACTGTATTGCCCTCAGCAAGAACCTTTTGTAAATATTTAGTGATAAAATTGAAGACATACTCTCTCTGCATAATTATTATCCTCCATTAGTATTCTGGGTAATGAGGAGTACATTTTATAATATTATGTGTGTTGATCCCAGAATTTTCGCACTGAAATAAATCTCAACTTCTAGTATTACTTATAAGATCACTTCCATCACGAGCTATGGAGCTTTAAACTATCAATTCAACTGTCAAAAAAATCGATGGCATATTGTTCATCATTGTTGAATTGTTGAAATCTGAATGAAATGAGGTAACGAGGGTTGTGTGGGAGAGGGAGGGGGTATAGCGATTCTGCTTACGGTTATTGGGATCCTGCTGGTCGGGTTGGTACCGGCGCGTTGGTCGCTGCGCGGGGCTCGGCTGCGCGGGGGCCGTGATGGCGGGCACGCCCGTGCTGCTGCCCTCCTTGCGACTGGGGCCACCTGCAACCAATTACATTCATTCATAAGCATTCATTGAAAATCCTATGTAAGGAATAAAGAATTGAGGAAATAAGACTTAATCTAAGGCCTTCCTTCCGCAAGATTACGCAAATATCCAATACTGAAGTGTGTATTCACATGGCAAACAACTTGTCGGGTACAATCCGTACACATTGTTATCCAAATCATCCGGCACTCATCGTCACCATCTCCCGATGCAACTAAACTAGCTTTCATAACCTCCCTTACAACTGCCGTAGCTGTCATTTCTTTTTTTTATACACACCTTACGAGGCAACATAGACACACTTTATAAGGCAAAAAAAGTCCCGATAAACTACTTTTTAGCAGTTTGTCTAACAGGTTCTTTACAATATAAATCTTATAATAGTGAGTTTACAGTAACATTTTTACAATTATATAAAACAAAAAATTACAAATTTTACATATAAAGGGTTATTTATGTGCTGAAATATAATTTTGTACAGAATTGCTCTCACTGAAAGAATTTAGAGACTCTCATAGAAGTATGCAATATATTATCTTGTCGACTGTTTTTATCTAAGGCACACGCATTGTTACAAAATATCCGACACGAGTGACGATGATATGACATCATATGTATTAATTGCTCCATTAGACGTCGCAAGTAATAACAACTTAGACCGGCTGGTCGCGGGAGTGGGGCGCCACCGACGAGTTTACAAAGCCTGTGTACCTCTACGCAGATGTATGGCGGTAGTCATCAAAATACTTAAATCTTCCATTAACGGATAATTGCGTATCTTTATGGAAGAACTGCTGACAGCCTCCATGACCGAGTGGTAACACCATCGACACCAATCAGCACTTATCCTGTTTGGCTATCAGCAGGGCAATCCTCACCCTGCAGAGCAAAACAACCCAACAGTTCAATTGACCGGTTAGTATACGCGTTTGGATTCCCACCCGGGCGTTGTGGATTCAATTCCTGTGCTAGCTAAGTTTTCTTTCATTGCATAAGCAACTTCTTTCACTCACAATTACGGTAGTAGGAGTTTTTCGAATATTGTCATATTTACATTGATTATATTTTACCTCAAGTTCATGTTTGTCTTATTTCCACTTTAAGCAATACATCTTTTAACCCATTTGAAAATGACGACAAAAGTTCCATACGAATGATATATTTGTAATGTTTAATATTTATTGAATTACTTTTCAATAATGTCAATTGAATTTATTACATAAAAGTAGTCTGTATGAAGAATGAATGTTTTGTTAGTATTAATGGGTGGTCCTTACCAAACTTGAGCATGTTCCAGTCAAAGACGTAGTCATAGTAGAAGCCCTGACTGAGGAAGAGGTTGCTAAAGAGGTAGTGCAGGGCTTTGTAGTTGGGTCTCTCCGTGAAGCTCATTTGCCGACATCGCTTCAGGTACAGGCAGAACTCTGGCGGGTAGCCCTGGAAAACACAATCAATACACAGGTTAAAATAACATATACAACACCAACACCGCTACAGTAGAATCCCACAATACATATAAACACATCAACATAAAGCAGTGTGTTTTATTTCAAATCAGAAAACAGTGAAAAGAAGGACTTAAGTGACAAAAGACACCTCGAGGAAAATGTATCAGCGGCATGACAAAGACCACCAAGATGAGACTTTTCCGGGTGCTGATTTTCCCTATATATCTACCCGGTGTGGAAACATGGTGGACACTTAGAGCCCTCGAAATATGGTGTTGAACATGTTGGAGGGCTGAGGACTCCAACTCGGAGAAGCTCATAGTCAGTGGTGTTTGGCAAGAGAAGCAGAAGAAAGTCACCAATGCGCCGAGTGACCAAGTATCACTGGCTTCCGGTACATTGGTGTCCACGCAGCGCAGAACCGCAAGGAGTTGGGGAGCCTTATCCACTTGAGTCTAAAATGCTTCTTGGGTACACTCCATATTTCATTTGAAGTTTTCACACAAAGTACTAAATTAATTTAAGTAAGGTAAATAGAATTATTAGGCAATAATCTGAGACTGGCAAAATAGACATCCATTCAGTTACTATTGCCAAACAGTTTGAATTAATTGTGTCATTGTAGAAAAATTGTTGAATTATTGAATACTAACAGTAGCTTTCGCAAGAGTAAAGAGACGAGAGTAGTACTGTCCCCATAGAGGGTTGATAAACTTAGATGTCAGGATGAATGAATGAATGACAGTGCCAAGATGCAATAACATGATCTATGGCTGCAGCATGTTGCAACAGGTACCCGGGCTGAATTATAGTTTGGTTGCTCACAACTTGGCTCTCACTGTTGGCTGTTGGCCTGGGTACAATCATCAACTGCACACCTACACCTACACTACATCTGCAACCACAATGACCTTGTCCCCTACAATAACATTTCACGTTATTTACAAATTAATTAGAGAATGCCGAGTACAGAACTTTTTGAATTTTTGGAAAGTACCAAAGATATAAACCGTCAAAATATTGATTACAGTCGGCCGAAAAATCACGGTACATGCGCAGCGGTACTGCAGTACTGCCATTCCAATTATGACACAAGTCAGCGTTCAAATCCTGTCGTACACAACTAAATCTTATTTGATGAATTTATGTTATTTCAATATTTATTAGTTTGAAATAATATATTCCAGAAAGGAAAATACTCTCAGTATCACCCTGGTGTAAGACCGCCATTTAGAATTGACACATTACTTGAAATGGCTTTAGCTATATATCTGAATAGCCTCCTCACTACCTTCAGCCTCACAATATACCCCGCATGGGGATGCCGGTATCACTGGCTCCAGAAGGTTGGGAGCAGTTGGAACTCTTGTGCGGTTGACTTTGAAAGCTCATCAGCATCAAAGAGCTTCTTTCTAGTAGCTAACAATGAAGTTAAATTACAATTAGGTAAAAGTACCTTGCACAATTCCTCGATGGGAGCAGACAGTTTGCTCTCGGAGATGCACTCGTACTTCTGGCGCTTGTTGGCCGCCTTCAGGCCCTGCCACGGCAGAGAGCCGCGGTTGAAGTACATCAGCACGTAGCCCAGCGACTCCAGGTCATCCCGCCGTGATTGCTCGATGCCCAGATGCGTGTTGACGGACGCATAACGAGCGGTACCTGGACAAATAACCAATTATAAAGTAACGCATGAATAAACAAGTGTTTCGAATGAGCTGGTCAGCCAGAGTCCAGAATACAATAAACTACACCACTGTGCTATTGCAGTGCGCCACGAGGTTAACATAATTTATTACAAATAGTAGTTGATGGCAGTTTAGGGAATATTATGATAATTTAATAAAAGCATTGGTAAAGAAACAATCATTGATTGAATTTTATGAGATTTTAAATATAATCTTTTATCTAATCTGCAATTATAAACATGTCCACATTGATCATTGTATTGTTACAATGGGGGTCTACAATCTAAGATTAAGATAATGAGGAGTGGGAATCTGCATGACAGAGAAGAAAAAAATTTATGATAAATACAAAATCAAATAAATACATCGAAAACAGTCAACACCACGGAGAGGATGAACACAACCAATGTGGATGCTTTTAAATTTTTATCATTGAACCTACCAACATTAATGTTGGTAGCTCTCAGTCGAAGTATGATGCAGTTAAAAATGACGTAAGTTGATAAGGTGGGATTAGCTCAGTGGTTAGAGCATATGATTGAATAATAACAACTAGGTATCCAATGGTAGGTGACTGATTAGAAATGACCCCAGGGGCGGCACTGCAGGAATATGTGTAAGTTCCGACTCTTTTCATTCCTACCTGTTAAATTCTTATTTTCCTTATACTCTATGTGAAGTAGCGTCTTGGGGTCGCGGTATCTCTTGGCGAGACCAAAGTCAATGATGTGCACGAGGTTCCCCTTCTTCCCCAGCCCCATGAGGAAGTTGTCGGGCTTGATGTCGCGGTGGATGAAGTTCTTGTTGTGGATGAACTCGATGCGCGTGATCAGCTGGTCCGCCAGCAGCAGCACCGTCTTCAGCGAGAAGCGGCGCGAGCAGTACATGAACAGATCCTCCAGCGAGGGGCCCAGGAGTTCCATCACCATCACCTCGTAGTCGCCTTCGGAGCCCGACCATTTTAACACAGGGATTCCGTCTAGAAATTGAGATAAATTGGCTAAACATTACGTCACCTTGGATGGATAAGGGAATGCAAAACCATTTCTTTTGCTATATATGTATAACCAAACTGATAACTATAACCAAAAGTCATCTGTGTTGGTTGTATTTCCATAGATTCTTATTTGACAAGGTTCCAAGAAGATCTTGCATTTTAAATTTTCATTTATTTTATATGGTTCTAAGGTTACTTTGAATCATGTGCAAATGCCATTTCGTTTGTATCTGACAGTCGATCGTTGTTATGAGGCGCAGTACAGTTCGTTACTTTGGTTGGATAGGGTTCTAACTTTTCCTTGCTGCGTTTTGAGATAATTTCAGGTGTCAAAGTTTTCAAAATCATAAATAGATTATGACAAATCATCTTTGCAAACTTTGACACTTCATATCTCAAAACAAGGTAAAGTGAAGTTAGAACCCTGTCCAACCAAAGTGACGATTAACATGCTAACCCTACGAAAATATTAATTGAACCAAATGGAACCATGGCACATCCATTTAGAGAATGCTGTAATCCTGAAAAAAATTGGGATGGGAAGAGAAAAGTTGGAAAGGACAAGCCACTAAAAATAAGCAATATTTCAATCCTGAATGGTTGTCCCCCACAAGGAAGCTTCTGACAGTATCTTCCACTGTTACAAAAGATACTGCCATCGTTTCCTTGGGTACCATCATCACAGAACGGCTGATGGAGTTTCAATGTCAATAAGCAGGCAACCCAACTCGGCGATACTATTTAAGGCATCCTAACCCAACTCATTAAAATGTTAGTTTGTCTGTGAATGTTAATAACAAATTTGTGCGTAATCGTACCATATTAACTTAAAATGGTTGTTTGTCTGAGAATGTTAATAACAAATCTGTGCGTAATTTTGTCTGTGAATGTTAATAACAAATCTGTGCGTAATCATACCATATTAACCTAAAATGGTAGTTTGTCTGAGAATGTAAATAACAAATCTGTGCGTAATCATACCATATTAACCTAAAATGGTAGTTTGTCTGAGAATGTAAATAACAAATCTGTGCGTAATCATACCATATTAACCTAAAATGGTAGTTTGTCTGTGAATGATAGTAACAAATCTGTGCGTAATCATACGGTATTAACCTAAAACAAAAATGATCTTAACCCTCTACAAGTTAAACACAGAAGAATTAAAATGTGCACCTTTATGAAACCAAAAGTTTCAACCACAATTTGAAGAAAACTCTTTTATTAATTATTTTTATTGAAACAATAAAAAAAGTGAGAAGACAATAATATTTGTAATAGTGTAAATGTGTCTAATAAAATGAGTGTTTTTATGTTTTCCATTATCAGTAATTTTAGTTACAAAAAACGTTAAGCCATTTTAATTTTTTTTATGTTCAGTTCAAAATTTTAACATTTCAAAAATTATACCATTATTTCTAATAATATTTGATCACATTTCAGAATTTTTGTTTTTGGATTTCTTGGAATTTGTTGAAAAGCAGAAATGGTCCAACCTTCTGTCAGAATATGCCAAAGGCCTTTGGGGTTAACCTAATCTAGTTTAATTATCTGTGAAACTGAAAAATTCTAACATAATCCAGGTTTTTAATTTTTTTTTATGTGAATACCGCACAACTGCTCCCAACCGTCTCGAGCCAATGAGACTATGGCATCTCCAATTGTGGTATGTTGTGAGGCTAAAGGTAATGTGGAGGGGAAGGAAATAGGAAGAGAAACGTGGGGGCTTGATTAATTGGTGGTATTCCTTAAACAATTCTGTTTATATATACACATTTGGATAACCTAACATCATTACATAGTTGTTATTATAATTATGTAATGTTTAAATCAACAGAGAATATAATACGAGGAGATCTATTTAAACAAATCTAAATTCTATGACACTCTTAGAAAGATAATTTGGTGACGAAATAGGACAGTCATGAAATAATTATTGATATGCTTCGGATAAGATGGGCTAACTAAATTACAGACGAAATAGACAAGAGATAGGTCCCGTGATCCATCGGGACATTGATAAGCATTATGATAAAATCAAATCAAAGTTGCACGCATATCACAAACATGTATGATAATATCCAAGAAGACAGAAGACTATTAGCAGTTTATGTTGTAAGGTCTTCACATATAAGTTATTGAAAAAATATGTTAACACATAAATATTAATCAATAAGCTTGATTATGTTGTTAAAATTGCAATTTGCTATGTTTGTACAGTAAGTATGATGAATGCTATTGACAATTATAAATGGCATTTAGATTGTAAATAGCATACACCATAAATAGATTGACAGAAGGTCTCAGGAGAGCAAACATTACATGACCCATGATTGACTGGGTCAACAACAAGCAGGACGTGTGAACAGGGTACAGAAGGACAAAACAGAGAATAGTAGAGCGGAGTATTGAGAACAAAATACAGCAGAACAAGTCTGAGGCAGTCAACGCTTAGATCAGCAACATCAGCAGCTGTAGGCAGACCGATAGAACCTATGCGCAAGCCAAATACTAAGTTTGGTGATCGCGCTTTCGGAGTATCTGGGCCGAAGGCTTGGAATAAACTCCCTCCGGAACTAAGATCCATAACAAGTCCAACAGAATTCAGTTCTAAACTAAAAACTTACCTTTTTAAGCTGTCGTACCCTTAAATTAAATATACCAATCTTAAGAGAAAGTCCAGTTATATTCAATTTTTCAATTAAGTCCTAAATCCTGTATCTAAATTTCGCCAATAAACAATCAGATAATGTTAATTAAGTGTTAATCTCAAGTGACCTACCAGGTAAGTATTGTACTGTATATTTTCTCCATAAATAGTTAAGTAATAACATAGATCACTGTAGAAATGTATTATAAGTTTGTAAAGCGCCCTTGAGGTGTTTTTGCACAAAAACGGCGCTATACAAGTCATCCAAGTATTATTATTATTATTATTAACAAGGTAAATCAATAAATGCATACTAACATTTGGATCGCAAACATGGACTCTTACCATGAACGCTGTGACAAAGATAACCACTACACAAAGTAATGCTGGGTATTTCCTAGTGAGACAGACAAATCAACAGATAGATCAACGAGTGAATTAGAAACAAGACAAAGGTTGCCAACATTACTATCATAACCTCCAGACGCAAATGGAACTATGCTGGGCACGTAGCAAGACTAACAGATAACTGTTGGAATATCATTCCCATATCATCGAATGCAGTCATTATTTAGAACGAGAAATAGAGGTCACCCAGAGATGTGCTGATGAAGGCCTATGAAGAAGATCAGAGTACGACAGAGCTAGAACTTGGTATGGTAGAAGTGTGTGGATTTACCTCCTCCCTGAAGGTATCTGTATATCTTGCTCTCCGTGTGCAGCTGCGGATGGCGAGCGTTGAGGCATTCTAACTTTATAGCTACTTCTTCTCCGGTGACAATGCTCGTCCCTGTTGATAAAAATAGACAAAACAGATTATAAAAATTTGTTATTTACAAGTCTAGGACAGATTTAACTTAAGAAATATTGTCGAAGAAAAGATAGGAGTAAAAAGAGATGGGAGTAGTAGGGCGTAATGACAGAGGCAGAGTTTTTTTTAAAATTAATTTATTTTATTTCCTCCACACAGGAGGCTATGGGGATGCTGTGTGGGGGGTCTTTTTGTGGAGAAGGAGTAAACATAGGTCTCGAAGAGACCCATGTTGTAGGAAGGAGGAAACACAGAGGACGGTAAATTGTTCCACAGCCAAGCTGTTGAACTCAAGAACGTGTCATATGTAGAAGCGACCCATTCTCACGTGACAAATGTCGACCGTGTACATATGTTGGGCGTGCGTTTGGCGTGTTTCCCGAGTATGTATCGGTGCCGAAGGGATCAATGACGCTAGTTCTTCGAAGTATCTTGCATTGTAATACCGGTACAACAAGGACAGCATAACTACCCGATGCCTGTGCTCTAAAGACAGTAATCCGCTTGTTAAGATAGGGAAATCTTTCAAATGAACGGCCCGTTTCTGCACTCAGGGATTTTATAGAATATAATATATTGCATAAAATAAAACGCTGATAAACGAGAGAATTGTTGACTTTAAAATAACAAAATTCACTTAGTTAATTACAGTATTTTTTCTGAACAATTTCGGAAAAATACATAAATAAAATTGTAAACGTTCGTTTGTTCAAAATCTTGAATCTCCGAAAGTTCTTCGCCAAGCTTTGAAATGTTGACACAACATTGCATTTGAATATGCGTGTCTTCTTATATATCTATATTACATAGATGTCACCTGTGACAGGAAAAATCATGCTTTTTTGAAAAACAGTGTTGGATACGCTATTGTTTCTCTATCTGCACAGACAGACTGAGCCACAGCAACGCATGGCGGGGTACAGTTAGTTGTAAATAAAGTAAGTTTAGAGATAACGAGATGATTGCTTTTTTCCATACAAGAATATTTATTTTTCGGTAAAAACAATTCAACTTTTTTACCCTAAAACCACCTTAAAATGTTGGAATTTAGAAAAAAGCTTTTTTACTTCTATCATCATGTAGAATCACCTCCCGAAGTTTGGGCACTTTACCACAGGACACCCTGTATTTATACTTCCATAACTCTAATGAATTTTTTTACTAATTTGCTAGTTTTACACGATTCAAGGTTATTTATGCAGAATTCAATTTGTAAATACAATTTAAAAAGGAAGCATTCCCATTGCTCTGATTTCAACAGGTGACCATTTGATGTGCAAATGCAGGATGTATACAATTACAGCGATAATTATGGTACACCCAAAGGGCAGGTGTATTCAATAGAAATGGTTTGTCCTTGAAATAATGCGCATTTGGTTGCAACTGTACACAAAACGCAGGCACTATGCAAGGCACTGCGATTTGTCATTGAAAGAGTGGGCGACTCAAAAGACATGGTTAATTAGGAATGAAACCTTGAGATATTATTTGTGGGTTTGCTTCGTGACATACATCTACAGACCACAGGTATGAATGATCATAAATTGAAATTGGTCATAAAAGCAGGTTTATAAAATAACTAGCAGTAACCACGGCATAGTACCCCAAAAATAAATCACTATAATATGGTGTCATGTCTTGTTTTTCGACAAATAAGGAGATATTTCCAAGTTCAATAGCTCATGGTGGAAATGATGTCGCGAACTAAAAATAGTCACATTAATCTACAAATTCCAAACGGAAAAAGTTGTGTAAATTTCTTTAGTTCGAAAGTCTTTTCAGCTTCAAGCAGATTTAGTAACAGACCAGTTTTAATATTTGTATGCATTGTGCTGTAAAATTTTTCACAATTGGTTATGGAAAAGGTGAAATGATCAAAGCATGGCAACTTTAGCGCATTTGTCAGCCATTGTACAAGTGCGGATGGTATCCCCGTAAGTGGGAAAAACCCACCACTTCACGCTCCGGTTGTTTGCTCTGACAAACAATCTCGTTCCGGTTGGATCACTCCAACCGAAAGACCAGCCTCACGGTACCGACTTTATTAATAATATAAAGGTCTTTGCAGTAAAGTGCGGAGCCATTTTGTTCATGTTTAAAACATCACAAAGCGTTATAAATGCCACCGAAAGGAAGCGCATTTTGACAGAAATTAAACCACAAACTTTCAAACAGTGAATTAAAGCCGTAACAAAAGAGTAACGATTTCTAAAGTGAGAGAACAATACGCTTCCGCCGCTGAGAGTTCCATCGTAACCTCTCTTCCTGATCCTGATACTTTGTTTATGAGAAAGAGGGTTAGGTTGGAACTTCAGCAATGATGTCTTTCTTTTACAAAGAAATATTTAAGAATAGTCAAGTTCCAATTGCATAACATAAACACGGATATCTACAATGTATTGCATAAATCAAAACTGTCGAAAAATAATTATTTCATTAAAAATAAAATACTTATTGTCATGTATAAAAATGTATGTATAATTACATATCCAGAACTTTAAATTTAAATATTGCGATGGAAGGTTTTACACTGTTTTCACTTTTGGCAATGTAATATTTATTGTTCCGTTATATTTGAGAATGGTTGTGCAATCCGCAATGTTGAATAATCGAAGGTTGGACAATCGGGACCCCACAAAATGATATTTTATTTAGGCTGTACGAAATAAGTTCATCATTGCACTGTGCTGCAATGGTAGCAACCTCTGTGTCAAATGAAAAATAATTTAAATGCGCAACAACATTGTGCAACGTCATTTCAAGGAAATTGGAGAGGTAAAGCCACAAGCAACAACGAATAGCAAGGATGAATAGAATACTACGCAAGCAGATCTTACTTTTCATCAGAATTGTTTTATATAAACATAATTGAAGCAACATCAGTATTTGGAATCCCGATAAATAAACACATATAGATTTAACAGTAATGCAAGCTTTATATATGTGATAGAATCAGTTTTAGAAACAGGAAATATGGTTGCCACAAAACCCGATTATGTAGTAGGTGGAAAAGCAACAGTTGAATGTAAGGGATTGAATTAATTGTATCTCTATCATCAAAAGCATTGGAGAAGATGTGAGAAAAATGGCAGAAGTCATTTATAAAAGAGTGTATAGCAAATTATATCAATTATTTAAGGCTTGCACCAAATCATTTCTTATCAAAAATAATAATAAAAATAATAACCCTTGGGAGTGAATGAACTGTTCCTTGTTTGAATTTCTAGTGATATTTCGGTCTTTGTAACAAAGAATTTGAAATTCGACACAGTATGGTAATAATACAAGAGATTTACATATTGTAGAAATAAGGAAACATTTCATTAAAGGTTTAAGGGAATCTTAAGGCGTCAGCTAATTGGACAATCGAGTCAACATTATTACAGAGGAAATTATTACGAAAAAGGTTTTTCAACTATCATTCTCAATAGAATATGGCAACCGTGTTGATCCCATCAATTTGATAGAAAAAAAAACTGTGGAATGTCGAAAAAAAATACACTGAGAAATGTTCTGAAAGGGACCTTCGTGGAGCACTAGGGATAATTTTAAACTTGTATTTGAGGAAATAGGATAATACACAATCGGAACGCCGAAATATTCACAGAAGTTGAGACAAACGTTAGAAAAATACACATTAGATGTCAACGAAGTACGAAGACATAAGGCTTTTGTTTACTATTTGATTCATGCCAGAAAGTACTCACCTAAGTAAATATCGCCAAAAGAGCCAGAACCAATTTTTCTTCCGAGTCTGTACTTATTTCCTACGCGTAACTCCATTTCTTAAACACTTTTGTTGACATTCATAGAGACAAATACAAAGTCACCGTCCTGTGCCATTAGAAAGCAGCCATATTGTATTTACTACATAACAAATTCTGATATCGGACAGATAAGTCCATCGCTATGTATTAGAGACGGGAGAGTACTACCTGGAAATGAACGTGTTAATTAGAAAGATGGATCATTTAATTTTACGAATCCATATTATATTGAGTGAAACAAACACCTCGTATGGAAGATTACTCGGATTATTGGATACATCGTAGAAATTTGACATCCGCTAATCCACAATACGACAGTAGACTCCCTTTTTTTGAATCGACCAAGCCAAGCTGCGACTTACGCTCACATCTGATCGTATCGTTCTGCACTCTTTTCTCTCGGAGCCTTCTCGTTTGTAAGAAAGAGAATACCAACTTCTTTCGAGTTTGCAGCATTAGAAATAATGATGGCAGCACTATCGTTTAGACGCATGCGTATTGATTCATTATATACATGGCGCGAAATATACCATTTATTTGAAACCTAAGGGCGTATTAAATTTCCTATTTTATCAGATTAAAATATAACATCCTTCGTCTTGTGTTGTATCTACTTAGTATTATTTATTTTCTTCGATTATATAAAAATGGTACATTTATACCATAGTACTTAATAATATTTTCTTTCTGTTACGATGATAACGATGGTGATGGTGATGGTGAATGTATCCAGAACGATTGACGATATTACGAATGAATATAATTTAATTACTTGCAGATATTCTGAGTACCAACAAGCATTTGGAAATAAGTCAAATAATACGTAAATATTTTTAATATTCAGTTTCTCATATACATTGTAATTGATTTTCTTCTCCCATACTCAGTCAATCACGCGGTTCATTTCCGGTTAGAGATTTTGGATCAGCCTCCGGGATAGCAGGTTATCTCCGTTCAATCAAAGCAGTTATAAGTAGGTAGTTATATTCATTTGACGTGAATAAAGTTTTGAGAATAAAATAGCTATACAACGCGTAAAACGAGGGCATAATAACTAATTACTTGCTATATTATATTTCTTAATCTGATCGTTTATCGTTTTGTCTACTCTTTCGCAACTATAATATGTTTAAGCAGTGTGTACCGTATCATCCGGGAAAGGATTGTCGACTCATAATATCGACTACTAATAAACCCCTCACATATCGACCCTTTACAAAATTCTTCAATTTTCGTTGTTTTAGGATAATGGCAATTTGCAATTTGGTATAATATAATATATTTAGTTTCTTAATAGAATTGATAGAAAGCGAAAAATTTGCAGAACAGAAATAATTTTCAGAAAGTTTGCCATCTAGTACGAATAAAGGTAGGTAGGTACCTACCACACAAATATGTTGGCAGGTAGGAAGACTTGTACAATCCACTTTCCATTCATTTCACTGTTTAATTGGGCACTTACTGATATAAAATATTGCTAATTTACTAAGAATTTCTTCAAATTATTCATAATCCAGTTGGAACGGGATTGCAGACCCTTTTAACGAATGGATTGATAGGTTTCCTGTTAAACTTTTATTGATAGGAATTTATTATCGCAATGTCACAATTTATTAATACGTGTTCATAAAAATCATAATATTTTCGCATTTCGTCATTATATATTAGCATGAACAAGTGTTCCGATATACATATTAGGAATTTATTCAAATATCAGGATTACCAATAATTTGAAGAAAATCTTAATAAATTAGCAGTACTCATTTCTCTCCGTGTAACAAGTTATTTATTTTATTTTCACATAGTGTCTGACTGTGGAGTATCAATTTACCAATAGAATCTTTTCAAATTCAAACAAGATATATATATATTAGTACCTATGATATATTTGACTAGATAAATATTTTTATTCTACATTTGAAATTTTTTTGTAGAAACAAAATGAAGTTTTGCAAGTGATTATTCACGAGTAATAAATAACTAGTAGGTATTTTACATACCTAATATTATCATTTTTGTAGGTATCTTCTTAACCAGAACCAAAACATTTTTTACCTTATGTCAACCGACGAGAAAATATCGCTTTTGCGAATGCGACAACTTCAGAGTTCTGAATTCAGTGCTTTCTGATTTGAAGGTGAAAGTTTGCTGAAAGCGTCCGATTATGTATGGTACCTACCTACTACGACCTTATTATACGAGGAATTCGCACTACAAAGGGAAACAAGCGGTACATACATCACTTATAACATAGAGAACCAATTTTAAAAAAAAATACTTTACCTTTTTTTTACTTTTTCCCAGCAACTAAAGGATTTAAAATCTTTTGGAGTCGGGTCCACGCTTTGAAGCATTTTAAAATACATCTGATACTAACTCCATAGCGACCGATTTTTTTAAAATTTGACCTAAAAATTTGAACTTCGGACTCCATTTGCTCGAAAACGGAAGCTCGAATGAAAAGTTATACCACAAAATCGACTCCAAATGTTTCGCTTGTACTACAAGTTTCCGGACACCGTGTATAGTCGGTACCTACCTTCATGTTTTGCTGCGGGACTTGCAGCAAGTCTATATTATTGAAAATTTGTTAATACTCTGATGCCTTCGAGTTTAGGTATAGATAAACAATACTGCCGTGGTAAGTAAAAACATAGTGTCTTCCTCGAGACTCTCAAGGATCACACTGTGTTATTAGTTACTACGGCAGAATATACATCGAGGGTAACGCAGCGAGAGTTGGCTGCAATAAAAAATCTTAACTTTAATTGCACTTGTGCATCAGTATGCACTTCCACCGGCGAGGAACAGACCTTTAACTTTTACGCCTGCTTATTGTCAGTAGCGGAAGAGGGACAGCAAGTGTGTGTTAAGAAACTTAGGTACAGCGTGTCCATATTCATATCGGTTCCAGTTCCATCGGTTCATGATATCGCTATTGAAGTAATCTCATTATTTTAAGTTCGCGTCGTTATTAATAGATTTATTAGTGTCAGTTTTTCTGTTACAATTTTTTCGTTTTACTTTTCATCTTATTTATTCATCGGACTACGTATTCTAGTTACTAATAAATATATTACGTAGACAATGGCTGATGCTGATAATACATGCACATATCTATCATTATATATAATAATTATATATATTTATTATTTTTTATTTTTAATAATATGTTTACATGGTACATAATTCATTTTACATCTTGTATTTTTTTACTACTCTTCCATTGAAAGCATTTGCTTGTGTATTTTTTTGTATTTTGTATTTTCAATTAACCCATTACTGCCCAGATATTTTTCAATTAATTGTAAGTATTGCTTTTTTGGTTTAATTAGACCAAAGTGAAAACATAAACTTTAAATTTTTTTGGAGAAAGTTGTTTTTCACTAAAATAATGGTTGCTACCGTATGGTATCGCTGGGCGGATATTGAACGCAATTGGTGGCAAACATATGGTTACTAGTAAGAGTGTAATAATCTCAAATCAAGCTCTTTAGAATATTATAACCGCTTAAAAATAACACCAATATTAACTATTATTATTACATAGTATTTTGTGATACTTGGTAAAACAATGAACTCACAACCCACATTATTGTACATCGTTCTAACAAACGGTTTGCAAGATTTTCGAACACATGGGTCGATAATGTGGTCCATTCGCTCGAATCTTATATCTGTCACGGCCGTTCTTCCCAACTTTTAGAAGGATCAATCTGAGGCTCCGATCAGCTAAGTAATTTGTTCAATAATATTCGATTCGCCTGTTTCCAAACAGCTTTACCATTGATTATCATAAGTGGCCCCGCCCACTTTCATAGACTTACTGAGGCAGGCTTAATCCAGTAGTTTGCCTTCCTTAAATTGGTAGATCGCTCAGTCGTCATCTTTCCGTTGGAAAGAGCGTAGTTGTGCCCTTGAGCAGTGTTGAGCCAAAATTTCGGCTCAACTGTTGATCAGTAGGATTGGGAACAGCGGCCGTCAATGTCTTTCTTCTGGGTCCAAAACTCGTGAGATAAATTTCAAAATTCCAGATTTCATACTTCATTGTTATTTATTCTGTACAAAAACCACGAATCGTGTCCAAGCATTCAGTATCCATGCATAAATTATCCTAAATCATTTCTTACCGCGGATGCTAATTCCAAAATTTGAGACACTTTTGTCCGTTAGATAAGTTCTGAACGCTACACCTGAAAATAGAGTGAATTTTTTTGATAAAACCGTGTAACGTTCCGGTAGGAAAAATTATCTTGAAAAATCCTATGACTTTCAACAACCATGACCACATAGTTATCAACCCAACTTGTTCAAATTACCTACTTCGTTTGCTTTTATTATTATTTTCTTTTTTAACTTATTTTTTCGGTTTAAAAAAATTTTGTAGCCAGCTCTAAGCTTGACTCACTTTAAAGGATAATAAACAGCTAATATTAGCCCCCTAGTTCCTGTTTGTCTACAAAGTTTCCGGACACCATGTACAGGGTGTATCAGCACGTACCCGAAGGATTTTATCCAGCGATGTCTGAGCATATTTAGAATAAAAATTTAGATGTTATTTTGTTGTCCGATAATTTTTTTTTAAGAAAACAAAAGTATCTATATTTTTCTATCACACGTCGCCACTGGGCACCTACAGCCATCACACTAATACGCACTCCGTCTCGTTCCAACAGCACCTTACAGATGAGACAGAGTGGGTATCGCGTGAGTCGTTCCAACGCGTGGCAGTGTGTTCATTGGCGATTTTATTTTTGTTTATTTTTAAAAAAATATCAAAACGACATCTACATTTTCAAATCAAATAAAGCATTTCTAAAAACCGCGGTAAACGCCTGGGTGATCATTAAAATTAATTATATTCGGATAATTTTTATTTTTTTCGATTTTAATTTTTAGTTTTCATGAAAAATAATCTCAAATGTGTTAGGACTGTTAGGTATTAGGTATTTACATGCCGACTTGGCAATTCGGCGCCCGGAGCAGAATGCTCCAATTGCGCCCATATAGGGCCGGCCCTGACTAAACAAATTCATTTTCATGTAAAACAAAACGTATGAATAATGATTGATTTTCATTTGAACGTATTTGTGTTATTATATATGATTTGTAAGTAAAATGGATAATAGATTTGCCCTGACATGAAATCTGAGCATCATTTCGAGGAGTTGGAGGCAAACCACGTGACCACATTTTTGACACCAGGAGGGTTCGCGAATGCTTTGAATAAACTACGACATCAGTCGTACGTTGACCGCCGGAGAGCGCATATTGAAATAACCAGACCCTCCGCAGAAAAGCAAAATTCGCTAACGTAAACAGCGCAGTCCACTGTGGGACTTTTCTGCGCAGGATACGAATGTTCGTAAAAACCGAACCGCCTTCAAATCAGGATGCTAAAAATGATTGAGGTGGGTAAATTATTTTACATTTGTAAAAATGTGTCTAAGTAAATAGTCCAACAAAAATTCAATTTTGGAAACAAGCCCGAACTTTTATTCATCGGATTTGGGATTTATAGTTGGTATTTTTACGCAGCCAGCAATTTGCGCGCCATTGTAAAAATAAAAAAAAGTGGGTGTGTCAAGCCTACGCAAGACAGAAGTGAAACTTCTAGTTTCAGCTGATGCTTGGCGTGGCGCAGTTCGCTGGTGTCTGAGAGAGAGGAAAGAAGAGAAGAGAGAGAACGTTCGTGAGCGGCTCCCCCACCTCAACAAGGTTTCACTTCAAAAATGCCACAGCCGAGAATCGAACCTCGCTTAACTGATTGAAAGCCAACCACGCTGAGCACCAACTGTAAGCAAAGCCGCATAAATTGATTATATTATGTAGGTTCTGAAAATATGAGAGCTTGTTATGTTTTATAATGTTACCTACATCACACCCAAAATATAATATATTTTTAAAAATAATGTACAATGTACAGAAATAGAATCCCACACAAGATCGCGTAGTGCGCTCTAGCGAACGGATATTTTATCAGAGGGAGATAGTTTTAATTTTTTTTTCTGTAAATTATTACATATTATCAAAATAAATAAATTAATTAAATAAATGTAATACAATTATCATAATATACGGATTAGATAATAATTTTAATCCAACACAATAACGCAAAGCGCGCTCTAGCGGAGTAATGTTTTATCACAGTGAGATAAGTGTTTTTATTATTTTGCAATATTATTTTCTTTTAAAAAATGTTCTGACCTACTAAAAAATAAGATATTGAATGAAAAAGGCGTTAAACAAAAAAATAATGTGCGATGGCCGAGAATCGAACTCGGATCAACTGCTTGGAAGGCAACTATGCTGACCATTACACCACCAACGCCAGTTGTCGGGATGAGCTAAGAAGCATTTATATGTTACTTCAAAACTTTGACTAGATCAAATGAACTTTAATCGGTGGTGGGGGTACCCGCATTTTCGTTTCGGTCATGAGTCGGTTTTACTCCGGTCCTCGAAATTGCATGACGCGCGTAAAGAAGTTTCACTTCAATAATTCATTCGCTAAAAGTTGATATTACAACGAGTTGCCAGTTTTCTGTCAGATTAATTTATTGGAAAATTACAGAAAGGTAGATGGTAGCGCCCCCCTTCCCGCTCCTCACTATTTGGTTTGTTCTCCTTTCCAGGATGGGACAGTCTATCAATTTGTTTGTCTATGACTTGAATTTAATTTCGTTTCCCTGTTCTTGTTTTCTGGCCCATTATAGCAATATAGGTAGGTACCTAATCGTGGGCAATTATTATTCCACGAAGGCATTCCTATGTTCCGCGTCATCGGCTAAGAACAGCCTACTAAAACAGCCTACTACCGGATTACCAACCTGCCTAGTTTCTAACAGTAATCATGGCGATCCGCTGTCACGCGTAAATATTTGGGTGAATTCAAACAATCGTACGTAATGATGACATAACTGTAAAACCCAGACAGTTTATTTACCTTCATCAGAAGACAACGTTTAACGAAGTTAGGCCAAATTAATGTCGGATACAAATATCGCACCATAATTTCTTAGTAAAATTGAATGAATGATATTAATAATAATAAGATTCTTAAGGATAAGATTTAAGATAAGATTTTCGTGAAAAATTACCTCAGGGGCGCTGTGTACATATTGAAAACCAAAATATTTCCTTAAAAAATGTTGGATGTATTATGTATTTTGTAAATTTAAAAAACAACTGGAAAACAAAAAACACCCTAATTGTATTTTTTATTATTTAGCTACTTTGTGAACATTACTTACATGTAACATTGTGTTGCGTACTAAGTAGGTACTTTATTTTATATCAACACGCCGACCGGTTTCGGCACAATCGTGTTATCAAGACCTGAACGTTCTTTAATTCCGTGGTCATGACTAAGAACAATTTGGGAGGCGGGTATGGGAACCATGTATTGGATAACCAACGCCTCTGCCATAGATCACCCCGAGTAGTTCGCTACGTTTGGTGACTTAGGAGGGGTTCCCGGGTCCATGGGGGTGAGGATTATCTAGGCGTTGACGGCGAATGCATCTGCCCACCGATTGCGTGACCGACATCGGGAATCGGGAGAGGCTGGTTGAGGGAGACTTTTGACCTTTCCAGCAGGACTATCTCGACCCATCGCCTTGCACCGTAGTTCGAGGGATGCACTCATACGTCCGTTACTCCGAACACACTGATCCCCACATTCCTACCCACCCCTCGTATCCTTTCCCTTCCCAGAATTTCCTCTTCTTTCTTACCTTCCACCAAAGATGACATAGGAATTGGAAGAAATTATTTTCCTCAGGGCCTCCTGTGTAAAGTAATGTAAAAAAGGGTTTATATTTAATAATAAAACAACAGATGTATGTAAAGATTTTGAATCGATAATAATTCGTTCGTAAAATATATTATGCTCACATAACCTAACTATAACACAATTAATATAAAAAACTTACAACAATAAATATGCATATTTTTGAAGATTCAATATAAATAAAAAATTTAAAAAGTAATGTTCGATTTCATTAGTGATAAACAAAATAAACACTCGTTCACATGATGCGTTATGTTAATCGAAACGATCCAAAACTGTGAAAAATGCTGCGCTATTTGTGTGAACGAGTGCTAAAAGTCTTCTTTTCGTTAAAATCTCAAAAATTTTCAACAAGTTTTTTTTTTTGTTATGTAGATTGGTCCCGTGTAATCTTGCAGAAATCTTCGCTTGTCTCGCATCTTTGTTGTGTAACATTTGCTAAAAATCCGTAATATTGTTTTAAGTGAGATAGGTACATTTTTTTCAGCTTCACTACAAATTTTCGAAACTTGAATTTGAAACACTTCCAAAACCTTATGCTCGATTTTCTCAAAACAATGATAGTTCTTTTGCACTAAGTAGGTACTTGATAGTCGTGTAAAGTTATTTTGTACACCATTGAATTTTGCGATTTGTTGGTAGATAATATCAATTATAGGGTATTTGATAATATCGATGATTAGCTTGTGTTTGCAATGATTTCGGCATAAAAATATTCTCCCGCTATACAAATGTAGAGGTAAATCATTTTAAAGAGATAAAGAGAGAGCTAACACGTACATCCAATTTTTTTCAGGTTAACCCATTTTAAATGTACCAAAACATTATTTTATTGGGAAGCTGTGGTCGAGATGAAGGTTGACTTTGAAATGTAAATACCACACAAGAGACCTAACCGTCTGGGGCCAGCCAGACTATGGCATCCCCAATTGGGGTATGTTATATGGCTGATGGTAGTGGGAAGGGAAAAGAGATGAGGTGGGGAAGTTCCTGTCTATTTAGATCTGGTGATATACTAGGGCGATATTGAGAGTATCATCCACTCTGGAGCGTGCCACAAATAAGCTATATATTATTTTAAATGAATAAAATATCAAATAACACAAAATCCCCAAATAAAATTTACTTGCGCACGCCAAGATTTGAACCCGCGACCTTGAGATTACCCTTCGACCACGGAGGTCTGTTTTTGTTGTTGCTTTTAGAATGAAAGAAAAAAACATAAAATAACGAAATGTTAAATTAAATTGCGAAACTTAAACGGGTTTTTTTCCATTATTTCTGGCTTTCACCCTTCAAGGGTGTTCTTGGCCATCATTTAAAAATTATTGAGAAATGAAAGGTGAATTTAAACATTAATTTTATTTAAATAGGCAAATTTCAAAATTATAATGAAAATTGGAGTCGAGTTCAGACTTAGAAGAGATGAGATGTTGAATGGAGGGGAGGCAATTTTAGATAAGGCTTGATAGAAGAGAGGATATTTGTTTAGAGAGGGACAGCCAAAAAATATGTGATGTAAAGTTCCCACTTCTAGACCACAGAATGTACGATCTGGAGAGTCAACTATGTGAATTTTAAAAAGATGGGAAGGAACGGAACAATGTCCGATCCTCATTCGAATAAGTGAAGAAATTTCTTTTTTGGAAAAATGAGGGAATTGCTGAAACCACGGTTTTGATGGAATAGTCCTTTGTATTGAGGCATAGCAGGCTCCCTTGGATTGACTAGCAATGTGCCAATACTCCGACCAAACATTGTGGGATCTATCTTTGATGATGGAAAAAATGTCAGATAGGGGAATGTGGTTTACGAGGGTAACAACAGGGTTGGACGCTCCTTGTTTTGCCAAGGCATTCGCAATATCATTACCCATGACACCCGGGTTACTTCTAAGTAATTGAGTAGGTACCTACTGACTCTAGGTTAAAAATAATTAATTATAAATCAATTATTATAGTTTAAATGATGAAGTGATAATTGATTAACGTCGTTACGTATCCAGTATCTTTGCCTCTACAGAGTAAGAGGGGTAAGAGGGGACTGCGGGCGGGTGTTACAAACTAATTCATCAGTGTGCACACTGCAAACATTGAATAGTTAGGGTATTTTACTTTTACATTCAGACGTGTGCTCTTTAAAATGATTTGCTTTACCTACCCCCATTTAATAACCCTGAAAATTATTACAATTAATATTTATATTTCATGTGAACAGAATCATTCAGGAAGCATTGTGTATGGCAGAACTTACTCTTAATGATAAATTAGGAATCCAATCGCTTGAGTTACATTTTGAGATTTTATTTTTCGCATTTACTTACCTATTGAATATTTTGTTTTGAATTTCTACCCTTATTTCTAACTGCAAATGATGTATGTAGAGTGATACATAAAATCGAAGTATTACTAAAATGTAATGGCAAATTCACTCAAGTTTAAATAAACCATAAAATAATTAAACAAAGTAGTTGGTAATAAACAGTTAAACAAGTACTTAAAGCAAATAATTAATATGCATTATAATGTTGGTAACTCTCTTAAAAATAAAATAAAATAAAATTGAGTAGTACGAATTTAAAATAAGAATCACACAAAAATAATATTGTACACAAGCATTTGACATAATATTAATAAATGGAATACTATTAGTACTAAAAGTTGAGTCTAAAATATGTGCTTTACCTACTTACATTTTAAATGAATGATAATTAATAATTTAATTGCAGTATTGATTGTTTGGTTACTGTTTCCAAATAATATATTGTAAATAAGTTTGAGAAACAAATAAAAATTTAAATAATATTGTATAGCTGTAGAGAAATCATTTTGTGGTATTATAAAATTCGCTTATCTCATAAAATCACAACCATAATTATTTGTCACATTTTTAATAAAAATTTTGTTTATTTTTTATGCATTAAATTCCTACACTGTTTAATTTTATAAATGGACAGACGATTGAATTCGAGATGAAAATTATTTATCAAATCTATGATGGGTATGAAAGATGTTTGATGATTTTAAAAGTAATAAAAAAAACCTATTTATCAATTATGATAGGTACCTTCTAGATTGCGTCCGCTAACGGCAATTTATATGTAATGTGATTAATGCTATAAAACTTAATAAACTTTACCAAAAGTAATATACATAAGTCTAAATCAAATTGTATAATATTATGGGAGATAAATCTTATAAATTATTTCAATACATTATGTTGTATTTTCGCGTTTCTAGTCTATCGAAAAATAGTTATAAAGTAATATGGTAACCCTAATAAATTTAATTGGCAAAAGGGAGCTTTCCCGTCTAATATTATTATTGTCTATGATTTATTGCAGGAGATAAAACTCTCTGCTGGTATTATACATATTTATTTCTTAAAACTACTTTCACAAATTCAAGTACAGAAATATGTCACACAAATGAAACCAATAAAACTTACAAGGAACACTGTATTACATCCCAGATACGAAGTAGGTATTATTATAAATAAATAATGTCATCGATTTCAAAAACGTCTATTGGCATTAAAATTAAACAATGACAAAATATTTTGTCATCTATTTGCATCGTCGTTTATAAACACAGAAAAGCTTTCCGATAAGAAAACCAGGAATTGTACTTATAAGAATATGTAGGTAGGTGTCGTGGAACGACTTTCCATAGAAGTGTTTTCAGAAAAGAAAAACTGTCAAAAGTTTGAAAATAACTTTTTCGGATAGGTACGGTAGGTACCTACCGATAATTTTCTTTGATTTATTTATCGTGGAACGTTTTTTCACAACGAGTTCGTGGGGTAGCACTGATTTGACAAGATGGCGCTGTGCTTTGTGAAAGTCCAGTAAAGTGTCCTTTGTGAAAGTCTAGTAAATATATTTATATCACATTTGTTTGTTTTGTTTGAACGAGCAGATCAGAGGGGCGGAATGGCGGTGGGCATGGCCTCCAAGTCCCGCTGCAGGGGGCAGTTGTTGTTCTCCATAGGACTGCTACAGCTGCCATCGGGTTCTCCTTCGCCTTCACCTTCTTCGGCATCCACGAATCTAAAACAAAATAAAAGATTTATGATAAATCTTGTTGCATTATTTACGTATTTATTAATGCTTCACATATTATTACATTATCCTAAAAATACAAGCAATTATAGATTTCCTCCTTGATGGTAAGAAATGGACAGAATTATATAAAACAAAAACCATACATAATCATGTGTCACTGTAGTGAAAAATAGTACACGCTATTCTCCGAAACCGCCCAACCGATTTCAATGAAATTTTCTGAATGAGCATGGTTGGTTCCAACTTGAAGATGCAATGAGATACTGCGTTAAGTATTTAAGTAGATGTAATGTAGTTTTTTTAACAGTAACATTGTGGTATACAGTAGTGAATGGTGAAATAAGTCAGAGACGTCCGAGAACGACATTAGAAATAGTGTAGCATTGCAGGGGATCCACTAGTATTATAATAAAATAAGAAAAAATAAATTAAATTCATAACCGGTTTATATAAACAACAAATTAAAAAATACTCATGGCATGTCATTAAAACACTCTTTTATGGACTTTTATATTATTAATTTATCTGAAAATGTCCACTTTTGATAACAGGTTTTTGTAATTATTACATGGTCTGTTCAAGCAAAAAAATTGTTGACAGTTGCTTTTGCAATGATCCACTTCGAATAGGACAGAAGAGCGTGTGAAGCACGCTGGTACATTAAAATATCCGATTTTTGATTTAAGATATCTTATGGCGCGAATACATTTGGGAGCCGAAACGCGATCTGAGCCTCGAATTATGGGAAAGGAACGAAACAACAACAAATGGTGCGAAGCGCCGCTTGCGGTTTCTTCGTTTCTTTCCTATAGTTACAGGATCGGCTGTTGGCAGCACAAGAATAATTGGTACGAGGCCAAATTTATAGTGCGTTGATGTCACTTACTAGGAGTAAAAGTCGGGTATTTCTTTAAGGCGATGCCATACGTAGTAATGCAAAATCACGTGTTTTTGGTTTGAAAATTTGGTCGCCTAGAAATGTTTCAGATGCTTTAATTAAATAATGCGAGTAGAATACGTCTTGGCCTTTGAAATAATCGAGTATTTTTTATATAAGTCATTTTATAAGTCCAGAAAAAAATAATGTATAGGCCTTTGAAAATTGCTTTAAAGTTCAAAATCTCCTACTTACGAACCCATTTTCGTTTATGATTTTATTGTATAATGTGGCAAATTAAGTTATTTATAAAATGATCGGAAAAAAATTAAATATTTATGCCTGAACATCCACAAAATAAAATAAAAAGCACTTTTTGGCCATGTTTTTTTCTTGCATAAATCAAAACAGGCGGATGGTGTTAAACGGGAATTTAAACCTTATCGCCATCTACGTAAGGTTTGTTATTGATAGCGGCTCAATTTAAAATATTACACGACGCAGTGTATCGCCTTAAATGTAGATTAGACAACGATAGATGGGTAGATCAGTAGACCAGTGGAGTGTATGATCAAAGATTCAATAGAACTGTTACAATTTTCCAAAATTTAGATCAACATTAATAATTGTGTGTGATTGTTCCTTCTGTCGCCGGACAAATAGGTTGATACCAGTGTGTGGCTGAGTACTTACGTGTAATGTTTTTCTTCCCCCCGCATATCGCAAATGACGTTAGTGAGAGCCATGATGTAGTTCTTGGCGAGGGTGAGAGTCTCTATCTTGGAGAGCTTCCGCTCCATCTTCACGTGGGGAATCACTTCCCGTAATTGCTGGAACAATAATAGAACTATTCCATAAGGATTTCTTGCAAGACACACAATTTAGGGATGTTACAGTACAGGAACCTAATATTGAACAATTTTTTAAATAAGGCTATTTATATTTTCTATATTCGAAATCGTATATATATATAGTACGGATGATAGCTAAAAAAGCGCAGCCTCTTGGAAAATCACGAAATCCGACTTTAATTACCGTCAAGATAAATTGTAGTAAGAAATTAAAACAAAATAAATTCACAGTTCATGAGCAGAATTTATAATAAAATTATTATACGTAATTATTATTATACTGGGGTGACCGTTTCCTTTTCTGATTTTTCTGTTTCAGATTTTCGTTTAGAAATCACTAATATTGTCTTCAATATTTAAATATTACAATTTGAGGTTTTACTCAATAAAGTCATTCCGAAAAATAAATAAAAATATATTTGACTCATAAAAATATATAAAACTTAAAAAACTGTAAATTATTAAAAATCAAGAAATACGTATTTCAAATAAAGAATTATTAATTAATTAAATAATTTTGGCAGGAATTTGCAATATCTTGATATTAGTGTATGAGCTCACCCATAGAGGACAATAGATAAGTCTATTAGGTTATTTATAGATGGCGTTAGTTGTCGAGAATAATGGGATATTTAATTAGGTGAGAACCTCAAGGTCGGGGTCTATATTATTCCAACCTTCTGCTAATTAAGATATCAGTGCCATTGTCAATCAATCACAATAAAAGTCCACGTGTTTTGTTGAAGCCGGAGTTTTATTGATTAAGATTGTGAAGAAAACCCGGGATATCCACCAGTATGCATAATTTATCGGTTGTCTGATATGATCAGTTCCAGTATTTTAAATTAAAAGTTAATTGAACTTGAATAATTTTAGGCAACGCGTGAAAATTAATCATTTCACGCATGCACCCATCCTGCCAAATAATATAATCAATTTCAATGATAATAAGTTGGCCATGGACAACCTACATGCACCAGGATTGCAGAAAGTGCAGAAGTGGCAGTCGCAATTAGAACTAACCTCGAAGGCATCGTTGAGCGAGTGCATGCGCATGCGTTCCCGCTCGTTGCTCTCGAGCCGGCGCAAGTTCCGCTCTCGGGCCGAGGCGGCCGCCCTTCGCCTGCGCCCGCCCAATCGCCGCCGCGCGCCCATGCGCTCCACGCGCTCACTCCCCGAACTCTCCTCATCTGCAACAATTAAGGATTCACATTTTATACATCTGCAACAATTAAGGATTCACATTTTATACATCTGCGACAATTAAGGATTCACATTTTATACATCTGCGACAATTGAGGATTCACATTTTATACATGTTCAACAATTGAGGATTCACATTTTATACATCTGCGACAATTAAGGATTCACATTTTATACATCTGCAACAATTAAGGATTCACGTTTTATACATCTGCTACAATTAAGGATTCACATTTAGGGACAATTAGCGACAATTAGGGATTCACACATTATACATTTGACTTTTTTTAAAGTTTTCTATTTGAACCCACCTCCTAGTCTAATCCAAGTATATAATTGCAGAAAATTTTACGAAAAGTAAAATAGAGATGTAGTGAATGGAAATGCTATGAGCCGCAGTAAAATTTTGACATTACTTTAAAATGAAATTAGTGTTTACCTTGTATACTTCTCGTCGTTTTTCCGCCGGTCTCCTCGTCATCAACGTCGATCTCTTCGTCGTCTCCGTCGGGCCAGCAGGCGCCACGGCCTGCGCTGGCCGGCGGGGAATCCGCGCCCGACCCCGCCAGGCCCGCTGGCCAACCGCCCCAGCCGCGCGCGCCCTCGCCGCCACTGCCCTGCAGCGGCATGCTATGGACCTGGAAAGGTTAAATAGAACGATCAGTTAAAGGTTAACAGGTATTACTGGAAGATGTGATAAAGATGCGAGTGAGAGAAAGAATTAAAGCGTTGCTTTAGGTTGGGATTGTTTCGAACTCTCGTCACATTAGATGTCTATTCAATCAAAAAAATCATAATGTAGACATTCTTAGCAATAACCTTCAAAACCAATGAAACGCGTACGATCATAAATTAATGCAATGGGAGTAATAATATTAATGGGAGCATCTCCTAACTTTATCTTACATTCCTCTTCCTCTCCTCTTTACCTATTTATTCGTATTGAGGCATTATAAAACTAATATATCTAAGGAACTTAACAGTAAAAAAGATATATGTTTAGAGAGAAACATAGATATACTGGTATATATTTATAGGTACTTGAAACAATCTATCCAAAGAATAACAGTTTGAAACAATCCAACCTTAGAATCATAGTTTGAAACAATCCAACCTAAGAATTATACTTTGAAACAAATCCAACCTAAGAACATAGTTTGAAAAGATCCAGTCTAAGAATCATAGTTTGAAACAATCCAACCTGAGAATCATAGTTTGAAACAACTAAACCTAAAAATCAAAGTTTGAAACAATCCAACCTAAGAATCATAGTTTGAAACAATCCAACCTAAGAATCATAGTTTGAAACAATCCAACCTGAGAATCATAGTTTGAAACAACTAAACCTAAAAATCAAAGTTTGAAACAATCCAACTTAAGAATCATAGTTTGAAACAATCCAACCTAAGAATCATAGTTTGAAACAATCCAACCTAAGAATCATAGTATAAACAATCCAACCTAAGAACATAGTTTGAAATAATCCAACATAATAATCATAGTTTGAAACAATCCAATATAATAATCATAGTTTGAACCAATCCAACCTGAGAATCATAGTTTGAAACAACTAAACCTAAAAATCATAGTTTGAAACAATCTAACCTAAGAATCATAGTTTGAAACAATCTAACCTAAGAATCATAGTTTGAAACAATATACACTAAGAATCATAGTTTAAAACAATCCAACTTAAGAACATGGTTTGATACAATCCAATATAAGAATCATAGTTTGAACCAATCCAAACTAATAATCATGGTTTGAAACAATTTAACCTAAGAATCATAGTTTGAAACAATCTAACCTAATAATCATAGTATAAACAATCCAACCTAAGAACATAGTTTAAAACAATCCAACATAAAAATTATAGTTTGAACCAATCCAAACTAATAATCATAGTTTGAAACAATTCAACCTAAGAATCTTAATTTTGAAACAATCCAACTTAGGATTTAAAAAAACCCTACCAAGAACCTTAGACAACTTTGAACAGAAGATATAGGTATATTTTAAAATGTTTAAAAAAATCACTTATATTAGATGTACCACCATAATAATAAAGCTACGCATGTGTGTATGTAGAGAGAGTGGGGGATTGGTTATTATGTTCGTTATTCTTTATTTAAATGTTAAAGAATTCAGTTAATATTTTTAGTGTGTTTTTTGAGACGAAATTTAAAATAAATATTAAAATTATAAAATTGTTTTTAATATCAATTTTTGTTTTATGCAAAACGGTTGTGTTTACATGTAGTTAAATTGTTGTTTATAATAAAAAAAACTAGAAGAGCTTCGTTATGATTAAAACTATTCTGTAATTGATAACTAAATAGGTAGTTTGTTGCCATAAATATTATCATTTGTTATGAAATGACGTAAAACTATTTAAATTTGTCAAATTTTATCTCAATTTTACACGTTGGTGGACATCGTTATCGATAAGATTTTAATCAGTATTGTCAAGTAGCATTTGATTGAACGGAACATGTGCTTGAATCGGTTTTTATCTATAGAGGTAATTAAAAATATATATTATCTTCATAAGCTAACGTAATGTAACGTAAAAACCAATCACATGCACTCATAAGCCAAAAGAGATTGAATATGAAACCATTCTGTGATATTGAAAATTCTGTAAAAATTGTGACCTCCATTGGGCTCCCTCAGCTATGAATCCGGAGGTCACAGGTTCAAATCCTAGCAAGTGCAAGTCAATTTATTTTATTTTACACTAATTTCACGTCTTAAAGAATGCTGTGAGGGGGTCTTTTTAAAGAAAGGAAGAAGTTCTAGGAAGTAAAAAGGTATGAGGGTAGTGTAGGAATATGGGTCAATGTGACCGGGAGTGACGAAATTATTAATCAACTGCGGTGCAAGGCGATGGGTCGAGAGAGTCCTGCCGGTAACGTAAAAAAGCCTCTGTCAACCAGTCGTATGAACCTGGGCACCCTTGCTTAATCACCAAACATAGCGAACTACTTTGAGTGACCTATGGCAGATATGTCGGTCATCCAATAAAAGTTCCCCGGGGCGGCGGTACCCATATAGCGTCCAAAGTGGAAATTATGTGGCATTTAACAATTTATTTATTAAAATAATATACAGGGTGTATCGGCACGTACCCGACAAACTTTAACCAGCTATTCTTTAGCGCATTTGGAGTAAAAAATGTTTTGGGCACTTTGCTGTCTGGTAACATTTTTTTTAATAAAAAATGTATTATTCATATTTTCACCACATGTCACCAATGTTTTATCCTTTGTCAAAGTTTGAAAACCCGTCTGGCAATATTTTGTTCGAGTTTCGTTGAATAATGTACGTACGTACCTACGTTGGCGCGCTTTTACAATCACAACGAAATGGCACGGCACCATTCGTCTCATTTTTAGCTATTATTATTTAGTTTGTACGAAAGAGCGAGGACACTTTTTGACACACTTGCTAATAACAGCTGTTGAACACGAGAAACAATGCAAATGACAGTGACGGAGTGTGGATTTTTTTTTTTTTTTTTTTTTAATTGAAAAAATGTTACCGGACAGCAAAGCGCCTATAACATTTTTTACTCCAAATGTGCTGAGGAATAGCTGGTTAAAGTTTGTCGGGTACGTGCCGATACACCCTGCGTCAACTACGTTCAGTCCTCCATTAATGGAGTTACCTGCATTTACCCTTCTTTCAATATCTCTGTCAGCGTTCTCATATCTCTAGAACATACTTCCTAAATACACAAACTCATCCACCTGCTCCAAGTATTCATCATTCAAAACTATATTACACACTATTTTCGTACTCTCTCTTTCAAACACCATGACTTTATGTGAACTTACATTCATTATTATTACTTCCCCATCTCCCTCTTCTCCATTTCCTTCCATCCCGGCTACATACTCTAATTGGGGAATTTGCCTGAGTCACAATGGCTATAGACGGATGGGAGCAGCCATAGACATTTGGTGATCAGGAGAGAGACATATGAATATTAGTAGACCTGCCCTAAGTGATTAAAAGCGTATTATTCCCCACTCCCCATACCGGTTCCATTGGAGCCGGCTGGGCTCGCGTATGGCTTCCCGTGAATCTTGAGAATGTGACGTCATCATTCTTGTTCGAACTAGCGTCGAGCTATGGTCGAGGCATTTTACGAAATAACACGGCAAAATGGTTGCTTGTGCTATGAAAACTTGTAAAAATAGATGTGAAAAAGAGAATAAACCCAATTGTCGTATTACATTCCATATGTAAGCATCATTTTAAGCTTATTCACGTCGTATAATATGAATCAGTTGTAGAAACATATACTATCACATCGAGCCAACATTGGTCGAATGTAGCGATTCTCAAGTGTGCGCATCGTTGTTACTGGGAAGTAAATTATGAACACTTATAAAAGTGTCTTAACTAAATACGTAAACAAAATATTCGACTCTGAAAATAGAAGAATTTTTTTTTGCCGAATTTGGACTTCGCAAATGTGTTCATAACGTGGCGAGTAATTTGCGCTCCCATGTAAAAATGTCTATTCATTCAAAAGCAGATTTTACTTTTAAGAACTAAATGTTGTTATTATAATGCGAGATGCCTATATACTGTCAGATTGATTTATTTACGAATCACAGTCAGCTTTACCCCCTTCGTTCTTCAACAGTTGATTTTACCCCTCACCTTTAATTTCTAGTCTATATATTCATATGTCTGTGGGAGCAGCAGACTCTAGTCCGATACTCAGGTTTGAATTCAACAATTGTAAAACTGAACTAATTCCCGCAAATGTAAAAATCGTAAGCGAGCCTAACTTAACTAATCATTATAAATTAGATAATAATGCTAGCAATTAACAAATGAAGTATAAAATGTACCAGTCTCAAGATGGCCGTGATAGTCTGAAACCTGTCCGATCAAAAGGCAATAAAGGTCAGTTGTATCACAAAATTTTAACAGTTCATAAAATTTTAAAAATAAATTCTCAAGTACTGTTATTACTTCAGTTAAGTGAAACAATCGTTCACGAAAATTATCATTTGAATTTTGATGAATTATTCAAATTCTGTGAAAACTTGCCCTTAGTTGAATAAAGTTTAAAAATCATTTGTTATGCTTTATTGATACGATGGATTTGCACAGCATTAACAGTTGAAAAATCACATTATATAAATGTAAGTTTTTCAGAATAATTTATCATATAAATATCTATGTGAAATCTCTTTTAAATATTTTTGTACAATACGTTCGTCGATTTTTTTGTTTGATGCATCCATTATCCGTTCATTCATGAAAAATTATTAAAAAATACACTGGTTCGCTTCTATAATAACACGAGGAAACCACAATAATTTGTTTTCGGTAATGATGTGGTTTCAACGAGTAGCTATAATCTAGGTACCTGCGCATAACATGAATGGCGTGACAAGTATTCGGAATACTTGAAAAAGGCAATAAACGTCAACATTGTATTCTTCAATAATTAATAATAAACGAACTATGTAGATAAAGTGCATATTGTCTTGCAGTGGGTCTAACTATCGATGATTATAAACCGATGTTGACAACGCAATAAGTCAGAATTTGATGCATAATTGCAACACTGGCGCATCTCTCTATGAATTGAATACTAATAAATTGACTAATAATGTCGAATTGTAATATTCACGCGTGTATTTTTTTATACTAAAAAAAGGAGTTAATACGTTCTTGAGATCATTAGTCATAACTCATAACTACCAACTTTTGTTTCTCGATGCTGGAACAGAATGATGTTGTATAAGATTTATTTCAGTTCTGAGAGCTTAGTTAGTTCACTCCCATTCATTATTAAGCCAATTATTTTCCATAATAAACGACATTATCCAAAAAGTTGTGATCCAAAATATTGACAGCTCATCCGACACCTCGGAGGCTGCGCTAAAAGTAACGACTTTGTCCACCGACTGTCGGAATCAACAGTGCTCGCAAGTATCACTAACTGATTATAGATGACGAATTTCTTCAATATCGTATTGACAAAGGGCTTTATCCATCGTCCGTGCTACACCTCTTGAGCAAAGAGTTGTCCGTCAATATTACTGTGTCCCGCCAACAAAAACACAAAATAACGATCTCTTGCAATAACTCCACGAAACTAGTTTATTTTTTTGATAATTATTTATTAATTTTAATCGTGTTTGAAATTATGACAGTTTTGATAGCGGGAAGGTGGCGAACAGAGACGAATGACACATTATGTAACAGAGAAAGAATAAAATAGACTTATAAAAAATAAGCAATATCGTCGTAATACTGATAGCCGAACGAACCCACCGTCAAAAATTTCGACCGACAATACGGAAATTTCTTGCCAGCAAGAAATTGTCATAAATATTTGCTTGTTTACCAGAGTCTATCAACTTTGTATAAAAAATCTACAATGATAACAGATTACAATACTTTGGCACGAACTTTAAATGTTCTTATTATCTCTAATTATCTATTATTTTTAATTAAATATTCATAATATATGTAAAAACCCAAAAAGGCGTTAATTGATACATAAAATTAATTATCTACACATGATCTTCTATAATATTATGACACTAGAATTTGTTTTATTTTATTTGTTTGTGTGAATATCGCACAAGAGTCCCAACTGCTCCCAACTGTCTGGAGCCAGTGAGACTATGGTATCCCCAATTGAGGTATGTTGTGAGGTTGAAGATAGTGGGGAGGGGAAGGAGATTGGGAAGAGGAAGGTAAGGAAATATCGGGCTGTTCACATCTGGTCACCAAACACAGCTAAAGCCATTTGAGGCAGAATATATTTATGCAAAAGCATAGATACAATTGTCTCTTATGTCTAAGTACCTTTTGGTTCTATCCCATTTAGCACGAGCTCTGTCTTTCCACTGCATGTCATCAAATATCGCACATTTCATTTAGTCGCAAAGAAAATTTCAAAATGACGATGAAACGAATCTTTGCATTGTTGAAATTTAAGCAAAGAATTGTCAGACATTTGGACTACGAAATACCCCTAGTGACTTGTGCCTCCCATCTTTAAATATCTCCAATCAAAAGCTCACCAGAAAGAAACGCATGCAGTTTCTTTTCGATTACTACGTGTATTGAAAAAACAATATAGATACTATGTTGTAATAATATGTTTCTTTGTTTGTTCTCCTCAGATTCAAAAACTACTGGACTGATATCGCTGAAAATTTCAAAGTCTGTTATAGGGAGTGTTTAGAAAGTGGTTTGAATTTTAGAAGAAGTTGGGAACGTCCGAGGAAGGCCTAACGCATTATCTCTGCAATAGAATCAGATACGGAGTCAATTAAATTCGATATAATGTAGGTAAGTTTTTAGATTCTCACGGCCAAAAGCATTTTTGTTGTTTGTTTTTGGGGTGTTATGTTCACACATCTTCGGATCTACCGGATCTGCCCTGATGATGGACACTGCAACGCTGTCCGAAACGTCGGCTAAAGAAGGAGTTAGCGTAACACGGCATAACACCCCAAAAACAAACAACAAAAATCGATATAATGTAGTTTTTTTTTTAATAGTAACAATTAATTGAATCGGGGACACCCGAGGAGGTCATGTTGGAACTATGGCACGATTTGACGAAACAAAAATTTATAAAAGGTAAACTTTTTCAATTCTTCAGAATAATATTAATTTCATCTTAAAAATAGACCCAGTTTTAAGGTACACTAGAATTCACAACCTCAAAACCTTACTCCAAACCATTCATAATCCCGAGTAACGCCGGGTACACGTTAGCTAGTACCTACATAATACAGGGTTTTCCAATAAGAGGTGTTATTTTGATATTCAATCGTAAAAGATCAATGGTTTCGTTGCTTGTGTGGCATGTAGTCCAAATCAATACAATCCAATTTCAGAAAAAAAAATCATTAATCATCTCTCGATAGCGCAATCCATTCACCGTAACTGTTGCTCCAGCCTCATTTTCGAAAAAGTAAGGTCCAATGACTCCGCCGGACCATAAACCGTACCAAACAGTCACACGTTGAGGATAGACAGGCTTTTCAACAATATCTCTTGGGTTTTCCGAGCCCCAGATGCGACAATTTTGCTTGTCGACGAAGCCACCGAGATGGAAATGGGCCTCATCACTCAAGAAGATTTGTATTTGATTCACTCAAGTGAATTTTAATAATTTCAATGGGTTGTTGAAGCGTGTATTGTTACATTTTTATTAATGGCGTAGTTTCTACTTGTCAAATGTCAAAAAATGACAGCTTCAAAAGTAACATCTACCGAAATAGTGGGCTATTAAAAATAACACCTCTTATTGGAAAACCCTATATAACCTAAATGCAACTGTTAATATTATTAAATCAGATTTTCAGTCTAAGCCTGACAAGGCCGCACTAATTGAATATTGAATCAACCTTATTTGCATTATCAAATATGTTCCAAAAGGCTACATAAAAACTAACGTGTTTCTGTGTTGCCATAATTGAAAATACGCGTACCGGCCAGCTCCGCGTCGGTAGACCGTATCTAGATGTTTTTATGGCAACTTTTTTAGAGTAAAAATGAAAGTAGTTTCTTTTTTGTTGCTAGGTAACATTTTCAAGTTACATGACATTCTCTTCTGCAGACACCTGGCGGCGATGTTGGCGCTGACCAATATAATACAGGTTCAGAAATGCCCAGGTGGGTACCCAATACCCAATACCAGTACCTACCTGCGAACTTTAAATGTCAATTATTTATACGATATTTAATACGCTCTCGCTTGCGATTCTTTACGTTTTTACTCTTTTAGGGTTCAAGCGTTTCAATTTTAGTTGATCAACTTTTATTGAACGACAAGATTTCTAAATAAAAACTTTGATCAACTTTGTTGGAAAGATTTACACTCGTCAATATTTTTGGGTAGGGGTGGGCAGGAATCTGGGGTCAGGAGTGTCCAGAGTGACGGGGGTGTGAAACTATCCCTCCCATTGCGGTGCAAGGCGATGGATCGAGCAAGTCCGGGTGGAGATGTCAAAAGGCCTTCCTCATCCAGTCTCTCCGGCCCACCACGCAGTAGGCAAACGCATCCGCGGCCTAGATCTGAACACACCTCACCCGATGAACCCGGGCACCCCTGCTAAGTCACCAAACGTAGAAAATCACTTGAGGTGATGGTATTCCAATAAATGGTTCCCGGGCGGCGGTACCCATACCCACCTCCCAATTTATTAGGTTTTTCACGTGTTCCGACATCGTGATGGTATATTCGTCATTTACTAAAAGTTTATCAGGAAATTTGTTAATTCATTCATTATGACCTGCAATCCCGTTTTTAACCGGATTACCAATAGTTTGAAGAGATTCTTAATAGAAAAACCTCACACCATGAACCCGTGAACCTCTGCTAAGTCAACAAACGTAGCAAACCACTTGGGGTGACCTAAGGCAGGGGTGTTGGTCTCCCAATAAATGGTTCCCGGGGCGGCGGTACGCATTGCCACTGTAAAAACCGCCACATTCATAAAGCGCGGTATTCTCTCTTTCTAGAACTGTTTAAATCATATTTATCAACGTAACACGAAATGAGATAGCAATACTTTTATGAGGTCATGTCAGGATTTTTTTTTCAGGCAAAATTTTCTTACCTGGCATGTCTTCTGAGATTGCCAAAGCATTTCGTTGATTAAAATCATCAATTTATTTTATTTATTTATTCTTTATTCACGAAATATTTATTTATAAAATGCTGTATAAAAAGTGGGTCGTGCCAAATCTAAGTTTCTTCAGATGAAATTATTCATTTGCTTTTCTTGTTACTTCATCACTACTTTCCAGGTGCAGTCATTAGCAATTCTGATATTTTTTATTAAATTGTTTATTGTGATTATTTACATGTATACACACAAAATAACATGGTCGGCGCAGTACGTGGTAGATATACTTGCGGTGGACACAATATTAATCTATCACATGTATTTATAGTACAATATCATAATAAGTTGGGACTGACCTCTGATAATAGAAATTAACCAATATTTTAGCGTTACAGGGTGTTTCTAAAGTTACCGTTTATTTCGAAGAAAGGTATTAACGTTTAAAAAAATATCTTAGCAAGTTCTAGGACTTGAACTTAAAACGCCCTGGACGGAGCTATTCGAGAATTTGAACTTTTTCTACAATTTGAAGTCGTGGGTGTTATAACGCATTAAGGCGATGCCATGCGTAAGAATGTAAAATCATGTGTTTTTGGTTTGAAAATTTGGTCGCCTAGAAATGTTTCAGATGCTTTAATTAAATATTTCGAGTAGAATACATCTTGGCCTTTAAAATAATCGAGTATTCTTTAGATAAGCCCAGAAAAAAATAATGTATAAGGCCTATAAAAACTGCTTTAAAGTTCAAAATCTCCTACTTAAGAACCCATTTTCGGTTATGATTTTATTGTATAATGTGGCAAATTAAGTTATTTATAAAATGATCGAAAAAAATTAAATATTTCTGCTTGAACATCCACAAAATAAAATAAAAGGCACTTTTTGGCCATGTTTTTTTCTTGCATAAATCAAAACAGGCGGATGGTGTTAAGCGGGAATTTAAACCTTATCGCCATCTACATAAGGGTTGTTATTGATAGCGGCTCAATTTAAAATACTACACGACGTAGTGCATCGCCTTAACAACACAAAATAAAATTATAATGGTTCATCATGCACCACTTAGCATAAAATCATTTAAAAAGTTTGTCATACAAGATGGCTGACAGGAAATTTCCCCTCACCATAGATTTGACTACATTGCAATTCATACAAAATAGCACTAATGCTCTGTTTAGGGACCCAGATAAATCTTAGTCCGTGAACCCGGGCACCCCTGCTCAGTCCCCAAACGCAGCGAACCGCTACTGTCATAGTCATTGGTTATACAATAAGTGGTTGCCGGCACGAAGTGTGCTACCAATATCCGCTTCCCAATTTAAAAAAAATGGTTATATATCATATCATATAATTTATAATTTTATATAATCAGAATTAGCGGTTGTTGATTTACATAAATATATATTTTTATAACCACAATATATTTCATTGGGGTTCCTTATTGTGGATATATTGTGATGATAAATCAATAAATGGAATGGGAATGAAAATAGTTGGAAACCACCTGGCTTTTCAGATCTGGTCACCAAACACGGTTAAAGTAATTTTAAGCAACGCCTCGAACCTGACTGATAGTCTTTCTCTTTTTCAATGACAGTTGGCATTTACGACTATCGAAACCTTCTGCATTTACCTGGATTTCCCACCGTTCGACAAAAAAACACAGGTTATAAAAGAATTCAAACCCCGTCCAAATTATTATAAACATTACGACTTTGACCTATCACAATGCAAAAGAATGAAATGAAGGAGAAATTTCCTCATAAAAATTCCAACTAATTATTCATTCATTAACAATACCATTGTTCGTTCAGTGTTGCAAAGTTCCCACGAAACTGATATCTTGGAAAACTGTGCCATCTTGGAGTACCTACATTAATATATTATAAATTATTTTTTTGCAATTTGTAGGCGGGTATTCCTGGTCACTCCTGGTCACACTAACCCCCTAGATTGTACCCATTATATATACCTTTTCCCTTCCCAGAACTTCCTCTCCCTAAAAAATTCTCTGCACAGCACCCTCATAACGAACGACATTATACAAAAATGTATTCATATTGACAGCTTTTCAGATGCCTTAAGGAGCGGCTATTTTCTACCGACTATCGGAATCATATTATGACAGTACTCGCAAATATCGCTAACTGACCATAGATGACAGATTTCGTCAATATTGTATTTACATAGGGCTTCATCGATCGTCCGTGATAGACCTACGGTAAAACATAATATTAATATAGGTAGATACTTTATCGCTTGTCTTAATTTAAAAAATTCCTTTTACAATGAATATGACAATGTTCACAACACAAAAATATGACCAGTGGGTACCTACTTTATCTGGATTTGACAAAAATCTTTTAATAAATTGATAATCATTTACTTAAAGCTACGTTGGTTCCAATTTTGAAAAGTTTCATCGCGGCCTTGTGCGTTGGTACTAGAAAATTATTTTGTTGAATAGGTACCTACCTGCAACCTGCAAGGAGATATTGTTATTCAAGAAGTGGATAAATATTTCTCCGGCGGCGTTCACCGTTGAATTTGGGACCGACAAGTTTAGCATTCCTCAACATTCAATGGCCATATACCTGGGCTCGACAGTGGGTCTGATGAGAGACTAAGACATTTAGAGGACATGTATTATAATTTTCTCAGTTGTAATTGCCCCGGTGAGATAGGTATATAAAATATAGAACAGAAACTATATTGCTTGTAATATGTTTTTGTTGTATTTAGTGACCACATCTGAATAGCCCTGGTACTTCCCAACCTTCATCTACTACTTCACTACATTTTTCTTCCTTACAACTCTCACTAAATGGAAATGTCGTACTTCCATTGGAATGCTTGTGCTTATAGTCCTCCGTCACGATACCAAGCAACATTTTTTGCTTATCGTGATGGTAATAGGAGATTATCAAACATTGTCAGGTTATTCTTAACCCGGGAACGTTAATTTTTCTTTTAAAATATATATATATTTTTATAATTTAATAATTAAAATATCGCAATACAAAGGTTTTACAGATCTGTCACAAATATATAAGTAACGTACTGTGTTTACAAAAAAAAATAGTTATTATTTTTCGGAATAACTTATTGAGTAAAACCTCAAATTATAATATTTTAAATATTGAAGACAATATTAGTGATTTTTAAACGCAAATCTGAAACAGAAAAATCAGAAAAGGAAACGGTCACATCTGGGACCGTGACGGTCACATCTGGGACAGTGTCCCAGATGTGACCGTTTCCTTTTCTGATTTTTCTGTTTCAGATTTGCGTTTAAAAATCACTAATATTGTCTTCAATATTTAAAAAAATAGTTTTTTAAAACATTAATGGACTAATTTCCTGTGCAGAGTATAAGGAATTCAAATATTGAAGTTTTAAATATAAATATTTAAAAAATCAATATTGCAGTCTAATTCTCAAAAGACTCTTACGTATTTTTCTGGAATTCAATTTTTTAATATTCAAATTTGTATTTGTTAAATACAATAACGAAAAACACAAAAGTCAGACTATTCGGGCCTTAAATTTTAAATTCAGAAATTTGCTGTCTCATTACAAATACAAAATTAAATGGAAAGGAATAATCTGTCTGATAGTGTTATAGAGAAAACCCGCTCTATTTTCATTGGCTCTCTCGGAATTAGAACCAAAAGGTACTAAGTCAGTGGCTACATCTGTTTCCGATCAAATCTACATAGAAGGCACTTCTGTTTGAAGTTCAGTGTATATACCATCACGTGATACTATAAATTTAATAATATGATGAACATCTTATATCATTGGCCCTGCAAGTTCTATTAACATAATATAGTTATAAAATCAGCGTATGTTAATAATTCAGTTATAAATGTTCAAAAAAATGGTTTACGATTTATGAACAACAGAAATGGTTCGTTATTATAAGAATTACTCGTATTATTAGAAATAACAAAATAAAAACAACAACAAAAATATAATATAAAGAAGACAAAAGGTATAAATAAATAAATTAATTAACAAAAATTAGTATAAACTTATCTTTGAAATATAATAACTCAGAATGTACACTTTTTGAAATGTTAAAATATTCGTGCAAACCATACGTATAGATTTTAAAATATATTTTTAAGTTGTTTCGCTTTGTGATAATTATCGTATATCTTTGCATACACGTCAGATCTTGTAACATATTTTTATTAATAAAATCATGTATTAATTGCTCTGCATCCTCTAAATTTATATAATCCACGCGCCATAATAAATGTTACTTTACATAAGAATGTAAGAATACATTCAACACCGTAATACAGTTTTTGTTCTTGACATTCTTTCAATTTGTTTTTTTTTAATGTTGATCCATTATATAAACCGCATACCTACCAAACTGATAATATTTACCTACGTATTGGAGAAAAAATACGCCTAAAATTAAGCAATCAACTCTCGCTGATATACAATTATACAGATTGACACGCTTAAATTTTGTTGTTGTTGGCGTATTATTATTATTATTACTATGCACTGTTATGCGAAATAAATCCCAGGACCTGGATATGAGAAAGACAAAGGTTGGAAAGTACCTGGCTATTTTGATATGGTCACCAAACACTGGTAAAGCAATTTCAAGCAACATTTTGATTCTGAATTATGGTATTACTTGTAAAAATTATAAGAAAGTGAAATAGGTACCGCAAAATGTCAGAAGGTCAATGGGTTTGTGACCTGTGACATCCCCAATAATTAATGGGTTATCATGTGAGACTTGTGGATGTGGAGAAGGAAAGGAGATAGGGGAGGGGATGGTTGGATTGGTTACTATAACCATTTCAACCTAAAGCTATCCTGAATTACGGGTTTTCGTCTGGGCAATTCTAATGGCGCTAAACACTTGCGGTTTCTTCCTTTCATATGATTCGTGTTTCAGCTCGCGGTTCGGCTCGCAAGTGTATACATGACATTATTATGGTACGTATACATTTGCGAACCGAAACGCGAGCTAAGCCACAAATTACGGGAAAGGAGCTAAGCAAATGCAAGCGGCGTTTCGCGCCATTTGCGGTTGCTTCGTACCTTTCCCATAAGTTGAGGTTCAGCTCGGCAATTCGGCAGTTCGGCTCGCGTATGTATACGTAGCATAAAGTAACCACAATAAGTAATTGATAATTAATCACCTTCACAGGTCTGACGGCCAATTGGTAGCGTGTTTGGCTACGCATCGAGAGGTCGCGGGTTCAGATTGAACCAATGCAATTATCTGTCATCAGTCAATCGCAAAGCGTTTGTTTAAAATTAATAAATATTTAGACTCAATATTATTACAACACTGCCATCTCTTAATAGACATGTGAAAAGTAATTAGCTAAGTGAAATGTCATCATTTAATTGATTTTCGTAAAAGTTTTAGAATGTAAATGCAATAAAATGAATAGTGAATGATTTAAGAAATTATAATACCGTTTAAGTTTTATGATTACAATTTTGATTATAAATTTTGTTACTGAAAACGTTTATAAATGAAATTAATTGAGAGAATATATAATTTAATTACATTTATAAAAAAATCATCTTACGCAAGTTCACACTCAATGCTCGCAATAAATTGGAGCAATCCAGAACCCCGTTCATTTTTATTTTTATTTTATTTTATTTATTTGGGAAAATCAACAGATTATTTACATATATAAGAATAAACTAAATAATAAAGATAAAATCCAATAACAGATTTTCACTTAAAATTATAATAATAATAAAAAATATTAAAACAAGAAACTAAGGGTTCTGTACCCGTGGCCTGAGAAATTTACAAAAAATACAAAATTGTAAATAATAAATAAAAAATAATAACAGATCTAGGAACACAAATAAATTAAAATTCAAAGTTAACTGATATACTAATATACTAATAACCAGCTAAATTTCAAAAATTTAAATTTAACTGATATACTAATAACCAACTAACATTCAAAACAAAATGTATTGTAAAATTTCAACACAGCAGCAATCAATAAAAGCACTAGACAATAGCAATAATAACAATATAATAAATGTATACCTACAACTAAATTGAACACATGAGTATAAATTGGAAGGTAAGTAACTGGAAAGGATTCAAAGCAATAACATGATAACTTCAAGTAGAATATTTAAAATTATTTAATGTTAGTTATTACATATCTTTTAAAGGTTCCTTAATTACTTGAGAATATGTCCATATCATTAAAATTCTTATTAAATATACTACAGGCTCTGAATATAAACGCATTTTGTCTTATATTAGTAGAACATTTATGAAGATGAAAAAGTGATTTTTCTCTAGTTCTAACGCTCGGGACTCTAAAATTAATTTCAGACAGAAGGGGAGAACAGTCAATAAAGCCATTGATAATTTTATGGAGATATATTATATCTGCGGAGTCTCTTCTAGTTTTTAATGGCTTAAGTCCATAAAGGTCCATCGAGCTGTTTACGTCAAGGTTTGAATTTAGTTTGAAATTTAAATGATGGACAAATTTTCTTTGGATGGCTTCAATGCGATTTATGTAAATATTATATTGAGGATTCCATATGGGAGAAGCGAATTCAAGATGACTGCGAACATAAGAAAAATACAATATTTTAAGTGTTATGATATTATTAAATTCTTTTCCAATACGGAATAAGAATCCTAGCATTCTAAGGGCTTTCTTAACAATCATATCAATATGAGCCTCAAATGTAAGTTTACTGTCAAGTATAACACCTAGATCACGAATTTGTGTAACTTTTTTGAGTAGTTGGCCAGCTATATGATAATTATGGTCAAACTTAATTTTATTTCTAGTGAAGGTAATTACATAACATTTAGAAGTGTTCATGTTGAGACGATTGCGGATACAATAATCATTAAGCCTATACAGATCTTCTTGTAGTTTAAAGCAGTCAATTATAGAATTAATAGGCAGGAATATTTTCATATCATCAGCGAAAAGTAGAACATTTGCATAATTAAAGCATTTTATAATGTCGTTGATGAAAATTGTAAACAGTAACGGTCCCAGGTGAGATCCTTGGGGCACACCTGAGGGTATATTTACAATCTCAGAGATGAAGCCATTTATTGTTACTCCCTGAGTGCGCCCATTAAGATAGGAGACTAACCATCTATATAAATCCCCATGTATTCCCAAAGCTAGTAATTTGGACAAAAGAAGACTGTGGTCAATTTTATCAAACGCTTTTGAGAAGTCTGTATAGATTACGTCAACTTGGATTTGATCATCCATTGAATTAGTAATATTTTCAATGAAAATGGCAAGATTAGATACAACCGATCTTTTTTTCATAAAGCCATGTCGGTTCACGAGTATTACAGACTCGATGACTCATATTTGTGTTAATCGGAGCAATCCGGAACGTCGCTCCGGTTTGTGATAATATGATCAATCCGGGACGTCGTTCCGGTTTGTGTAACTGGTGTACCTGCCCTTATTTTTTTTTATATCAACCGTAAAAAACATAGAACTATAATGCAATTTACCATCATACATATATTTTAAAATGTCTTTGAAAACTTAAAAAAATGGTTTGACTCAGGATTGAACCTTTCTTCTCAGGGACCGGGGTCAACCACGCCACCGACCTTGCCAGATGTCGATTGTGATTTATTTTGTATATTAACTGCTGTAATTTCGTCCGATTTCAGAGAAATGCGTATAGTCGAGTGTGACACCAAAAGTTGATAGAATGCATTTTCATTGACAACGAGTATATCTGCCGAGTTTCAGCTCGACCAAAAGTGGGTCAGTTACCGCTTCCAAGATTTGCATTCATTAATTAACGAAAACAAAAGTTAAAATCAATCTGCTTAAAAAATCAACCCGCGTAGCGTTTATTGTGTAAGTATGATATACACAAGAAAACACATAATTTTTATCTTCTTAGACCTAATTAGCATTATATAAGACAAGTGGGTATGATGTGTGCAATTTAATTTTGTTTAAAAAATCATTTGTCGCTTAGTAGGAATCTAATTTATTTAATTAAAATGATAACGGCGTTCCGGTTGATTTAAATACAGGGTGTCCAGGGGTAAAGTGCGCTAACTTCGTGGGGTGATTCCACATGATTTTAGAAGTAAAAAGTAAATAGTTAGGTAGTTATTAAGTAAAAAGGATGAATTGTTTGTATTGGAAAAAATATTATTTTATGGGAAAATTCTCAATGGAATTTTGAAAAAAGAAATTTGTGTTTTTTACTTCTGTCATCATGTAGAATTACCTCCCGAAGTTGGCGCACTTTACCCCAGGACACCCTTTATACACAGTGAAATTCGAGCACTGCCCACGCTGTACCAAATATTACAATATCTTCCATTACAGAAGGGAGATAAGGGGCTCACCTTGAACTTAGGCGTGTACATACGACGATTACACCTGATTATTGATGTTTTTTCGTAATTTACCTATCACATTATTGTTCTGAATTGTGCGAAAAAGTTAATGTTTGGGCTATCTCACCAGATAAACTTTTCGCAGACTTTGACTCAGAATCCACTAACAGAGGAGATCGCGTCAATAACATTTTATTAAGACACAGTGTTACGATTGATGTTATCATTTGAAAGACATAACATGAAGAACTCTCAGTGAAAATAATTAATAAAATATGAAAATGGACTTTTCTTATTGTATCTTATTCTATTTTCATTTGGTCATTTTCCCATAGTCGCTGTGCCCACATGATGCACAGATGGGGCCTTAAAGAGTCGGCGATGTTTGAATGTGGTGCGGTGCACACCTCCGAACATGTGGTCAACGAATGCCCGCTCCATTCATTCCCCGGCGGGATTGATGGGGTTTACATGGCAACGCCTGAGGCCCTAGAATGGCTCGCAGACCTGATGTCCCCTTTTTTACAGAGAAGGTTTAAACTTCAACAAGTTCATAATAAGAACTATACGGTGACTGGATAAATCATCAAAATGATAATTCATCACATCTTTAAAAAGTTATATAAAGTGATGGAAAGTGATGAAATAAAAACTTTATTAGCTGGGTTAAGTAGGTTAGGTTAAAAAAAAATTTCATCGTTTTTGATGACTTTATATCACTTTATAAAAGTGTGTTGAATAGCCACTGTGTTGAGTTAGCATGGAATCCTCTAAAGCAAAGACGCAATGTGGGCATGCTGAGTCTGTTCTACGGGTATTTAATGGACCTGTTCTAAGGAGCTAGCAGAGCGGCACACCCGTTGTTGCTACAGCCTAAAACACGACGTAATGACATGTAACTATGGCGCACGTTTCGGCAAGGACAATCGGGCCTGTGGCAAACCGGTTTCGAATGAAACGAGAGTAAACGTTTCGCGATCAGCGGTTAGTAATAATAACATATTTTTGATTTATTGGCAAACAGTCATGTGGTTTTAATTTCTATTGTAATTGTATTATATTCAGTAAATAAATTAATTGTTTTTGCGATATCTGTCGAATCATATAAATGAATAAATACAATTTAAAATATATTTTAATATAATATGTAGCTTAACCATCTAGTTGTTATGAATTGAAATATATCCATTAAAATTTTGTTTTTCAATACCTAAAATAATAATACGTACAGCCTCGTGAATCCTTTTACGTATGTAATATTATACACGGTATTCGGAAACTCGTAGTACAAACGGGAAACTTGTGAATCTACATACGATTTGAGTTTTCGTTTTCGAGTAAACCGAATTCGAAGAAAATCGTTAAATATCAGCTAGTTAGAATGGGTTGTTTCGCAGAATTTTAACAATTCATCAAATTTCAACGTTCATCTTCGGGTAGTGTGAAAGTATTATTCAAGTTCTGTTTTATATCATTATAGGTAGTTGGTTGACAGAACTTAAATAATTTCAGAACTTTAAAAAATCTTTCACAGAACTTGAAAATTTACTTTGGAATTTGAAGAATTGTTAAAAATAATTTAAAATATTCGTTTTGTATGTTTTGCCTGCAAATATGATACTATTCATAAGACCACTATTGATAACTGCAACATTGCTTGAAATGATTTTAGTTAAGTTGATCGACCAGATGTGGACAGCAAGGTAGGTACGTACTCTCAAAGCTTTTTTCCATCCCGTTCTGCACTTCGTACAGCCTATTAGCTTTCCCCAGTGGGATGTCGTAAATCTACAAGCTCCGAGCAAGTCTGTTTCTTGTGTGGCATCACAAAAAAGATGTTATTTATTTTAATGAAATAAAAACAATATTTTTTGTTTAAAACCACGACTTTTTATTAATTTTAAGACCGACCGGTTTCGCTACACTCGAGCATCGTCAGGGTACAAAATTAAACTGACGTGGTTTTAAACAAAAAATATTGTTTTTATTTCATTAAAATGTTAAACCACAAAGTGATTGCTTTCTACGAAAATATGTTATTTATTTGATTCACTTAAATTTGAAACTATTACGCAATCAGCGCCATTGAGGTAATTGTTCACAAAACGGAGCCATACGAATTATCCAATAATAATAATTATTAATATAATTGAGACAGTTTTAAGTTGGTCAAATGTTTGTAAAAATGTCAAGGAAAAAACCTTGAGATTAGTTGGGCGGGTCTCAGCAATATTATTTACAATAAATACAACGGTTATTTCTAATTTGGGTCTATTTTTACCGCACTATGTTTTGTTGGTGCTTATTACCTACTTAATGTGGCTACAGGCACTCTTTCAATGATGTTGTCATTACATATTGATGGCTGTTAACCTGTACGTTTATTCTGATTTATGATTGACACAATTATTATACGTAATCTGTCATCAATATTGTTCTCCTTTGTTTATTATTGTCGTACCACGCTGTAATGTAACCTAACGTAACCTAATCTAAATGAGAAAAAATTCACTTTTGATTTGTATCTTCACAAACAATAATTCTTTCCTCACATTCTGCCAGAATTATCTCTCCACGATTAACCTAACCTAAAACCAAACCTTTTTAATTTTTCTGTATTTCTTTAGACTACTCAAATTACTTTTTCTCAAAAATCAAAGAAACATCAATAAACCCTTATCACGTTCCTCTATTTTATGTTTTCAATTGCCTAACATCCAAACTCATTAATTCCTCTCTTTCTATACATGTTTTCCATATCCATTTGCATCCAATCTATGTGTTCCCGTACCTAACCTAACCTAAAATTGAACGATTTCAATTTCCTGTCTTTCTCAAAACGTTTTCCCATCCAAACAATAACATTACCGAACAAAACATCAAACTTTTTTTCTGTAATATACATTTTTTTCCTCCCAAATTATATTTGCCGTAAACTTATCAAACCTATTTTTGTTATTTGTTTTTGGGGTATTATGCCGTGTTGCGCTAACTCCTTCTTTAGCCAATGATACGTTAATATTAGCTCAGAGGGTTGGAGCTGGCAACACGGTATCACAACCTCATACATAAGCTCACATTTTAACACAACCTCAAATAACACATCTGCCCTGATGATGGACACTGCAATGCTGTCCGAAACGTTGGCTAAAGAAGGAGTTAGCGCAACACGGCATAATACCCCAAAAACAAATAACAAAAATACTTTTGGCCGTGAAAATCTTAAATCATATTTTATCAAACCTAGCAACAAAGATTTTTTCAATGTCCTCTATTTCTCTGCATGAGGTTTTCCCTCCCAAAATATATTTTCGCTCGCCTAACATACAATCTTTTTTCATTTATCTTTCAACTTTTACTTTTTCCCGCATAACCAATGTTTAACCTATTTTCCAATCTTTTTTTATTTACACGCGTTTTACTCAACCTCACAATATTTTCACATTTCTTTCTTTCTATACGTTTTCGCATTCAAACTAATACATATTTTCTACCCCGCTTTACCCCCAATAAAATCCCTGTACATTACGTGTAAATGTATGTATTGTTCATAATGTGTAAATGTACGTATTGTACATTATGTGCAAATGTATGTATTGTGCATTATGTGCAAATGTATGTGTAAATATTGTATATTATGAATAAATGTATGTATTTTACACTATTTGTAAATGTATGTAGGTATTGTAAATTATGTGTAAATGTATGTTTTGTACATTACTAGAAAGTATCTACACAAATTCAATGCAGTGTACCTGTGATTGATAGGTAAAAAGTATCACGGTTCAAAGCAAATAAAGTGTGTTATGAAAGAGAATGCTAACATAATAATAATAGAATATGCCAATATTTAAACTTACTTTGTAACTATCTAACTACTTCAATGCGTGGTTGATAAAAAAAAACACCTGCCAAACAAAACCGATATAATTTCAATCAAAACGCAGATAAAATCTACACTGGAATATTACTAAACTTTCATAAAAGTCTATGGTACGTTACGCGATGCATAACAAATCTAATAATTAAACAAGTTATACCAATAAATCATTGTAATATCTCAGTTCTGTTTAAATCTGAGATCGTAGTATATTTTTTTCTATGGTTTATTTAGAAAATATTAAGCTGGGATCCTGGGATATTCTATTATCCATTTCATACTTGCTCTATTATATTTCGTTAAAACTTCTTCTTATATGGTCGATTTTTGATTTTTATTTAATTTTAATACCGCACAAGAGTCCCAACTGCTCCCAACTATGTGAAGCTAGTGAGACTATGGCACCCTCAATTGGGGTATGTTGTGAGGCTGAAGTTCATGAGAAGGGGAAGGAGGTGGGGGAGTACATGACTATTCTGTCTATTCACCAAACACGGTTGAAGCCATTTCAAGCTAATTTTCAATTCTGAATGGTGGTATTACACCAGGGCGATACTGAGAGTATCTTCCACTCTGGAACGTGCCGCAAGTATAGTAAATATTATTTTAAATGAATAAATAATTTCTTGCTAGTCGAGGGCCTTACCCATCAAACACGGAGCCATCAATGCGTATGTAACTCCCCAAATCCTGTGGATTAAATAAGATTTGTTGATTCTATGAAATAGATTATGGAATATTAGATTCTGATATTAGAGCGCATCAAAATTAAATTATTGTAGAGCCTAGTTTTACAGATTACTGAAAATTAAACAAGAACTATTCCGTAATAAAACAACGAAAAAATTATATTACCTACGCGTTGTGGTAGGTACTTACCTACACGACTACATCATAAGTAATTACCGTTATTTACAGCACTAAGCCTTGGAACACTAACAAGGAAATTAGATTTCCGTTGATGTGTTACCATCACTAAAAATATAATTATAAATTAGTTAGGTACGCAAAAAATAGTTCTGTGAAATACCTATTTATCAATGAAATGCTCTGCAGTTCATATTTATATTATTTATACTCTAGCGCAGCGATTCACAAAGTGTGTTGTGATATGGGTGGGGGCGGAGCGATGGTGATGGTGGCTTACGGGTACCATGTGGTAAAGGAGCGTATAGGGCTATGCGAAAATGCATAGTCGACGATATTTTTTCTACTTTGTGATGGTGGCTTACGGGTACCATGTGGTAAAGGAGCGTATAGGGCTATGCGAAAATGCATAGTCGACGATATTTTTTCTACTTTGTGATAACAGATAAATGCCATAGCGTCACGGATAAACTCATAAAGTGTCATTCTAAGTGCCGTAGTGAGTGGCGTGGGTTCCAATGACGTCAGAATTCATCTGGACAAACGTGGAAGGCTTTACTAATAAATGAGTTTAAATTCCCTGCGGGGAAACGGCGTGATGGTTACTTAATACATTAATGGATTTTATTTATTTATTTATTTTTTTTTATTATTCAGTAAATTTTATGTATTACAATTTTTGTATACTTCATAACTCCCACACTAGGCTTATGCCCGTGTTGTGGTAGTCATAGGTAATTCTATAAATTCAAAATATATGTTTTTTATAAATATATATATACATATATATATACATATATATACACATACATACACATATATACACACATACATATATATATATATACATACATACAATCTATGTATATATATGCATACATGCATATACACATACATGCACACATATACATACATACACAGACACACATAAATGCATATATAAATACATACACAGACATACATAAATGCATATATAAATACATTCATATACATCTATATATGAACACACACAAACGTAATGTGTATTCACATATATACATACATATATAGATACATGGTTAATTTTATTATAATGATTTAAAAGTTAGGAACTCATGTATTCTTTAAAAAAGGCTCGTCCCCTTTCAAATATCCAGTTTTGGACACGTATAATAAAAAGGGATATAGTATTAGTTGATTTTATGTCCCTGTCCAACGTGTTGTATATTTTAGGGGCGATGTACGAGAATTGTCGTTGAGCGAATGTGGTTCTAGTTTTTGGGACCACGCATCCCAGATTTGATGAAAAGCGGGTGTTTACTTGGTGTTGAGGAGCCACTAGCAAGTCATTTTTTCGTATGTAGCATAAGCTTGTCTTAATGAATAGCTGGCGAATGTCTAAGACCCTAATTTTGGTAAATAGTATTTTGGAGGGATAGGTAGGATGACATTTAAATATAATTCTGAGAACTAGTTTTTGTACTGTAATTATTGGATTAATGACGGATTCTGCACAGCCACCCCATCCCAGAATACCATATGCTGCTATCGATTGAAAAAGGGCAAAATACATACGCTTTTTAGAGTCGTTAGGTCTAAGATGGATCTAAGACAGCAGAATATGTGGGAGAGTTTACGAAGTCTTTTTGTTGTTTCTTTTATATGGGTTTCCCAGCGTAGTTAGTCATCGATTATTATTCCCAAGTATTTAACTTCCTTTGAAGATTTAAGAGTTGAGCACGTGCATTGAATATTAGGTGAGATTAATTTAAATGTAACATATTATCGTTAAACATATATTATTTTGACTGTTTTTTGTAAAAAAAACCCTTCCATCCACACTTTTTGGGAATGTTAGGTTAGGTTAGGTTAGGTTGCCGATTAATACAAATTTAACACTGAAAATTGAATTTACTTTCATAATTTTTTAGGTTATTTAGAGAAAACCGTAGATGCAATTAGTCAAAACTCTAATCTCTCATAATTATAAATAATATACGGAGAAAACTTACTGGTATAAAAATATTGCTAATTCATTAAAAATCTCTTTAAATTATTCGCGATCCTGTTAAAAACGGGGCTGCAGGCATGTACAACTTTTATTAAAAAGGGAATGTATTGTAATAAGCCCTAGCTAGTTAGAGGATTACGAAAGAATCCATAAAATCAAATAAAAAAAGATTGTGTTAAGGCGATGTCGGAATACGTTTTCATAAAAATCGTTATATTTTCCCATTTCGTCATTATATATTAACAGGGCAAACGCAGGTGCATGAACACGTGTTTTGATATATACGGAAGGTACTAACACTTTATTAGGAAACGGCCATTAATGCGACGATTTTTTTATAGTCATTTTTCTCCGTGTAGAATTGTAAAAAATTTGAAAAAAAATAACTGTTTTCATAAAAACTTTTTTTATTATTTTTACGAATACGTAAATATTTTTTTTTACTTATTTTGTGGGTTGAACGGTTTTTCCAAAACACAGTTGATATCTTAGAATAGGGGGCGGTGTGAAAATAAGTTTGAGAAACTCCGGCCTACAGAAACCTCGACTACGTCCGGAAATTTTAGGATCACCTCCATGGAAAAAAATGCATTATCAAAGTTAATTCAATTCCATTGTCACCCAGGTTTGATAATCAAGGTCTCTAAAGCTATCGCATACTCTATGGTTATATTTCGTAATCAATCTGTATATAAATATAGTATAAACAGAACACAGTAAGTAGATCAATAATTAAATCACAACAATTTAACCTATAACTGGCAGCCATTATTGGGATAATGATTGTTTCGTAACTTGAGAATGGTATGCATTTCACCTGCGGCCATTTTAAGTAGGTAAATGCGTACCGTTCTAACTTCTCTTTCTGTTACGTGCTTCGTTCATGAGTGAGAGGGAGAGATTATAACGGAGCTCTTGGTGGCAAGGCCATAACCACTTAGTAGAATTTTCCTTTCAGGTTTTTCGTACATGTAATGTTTTACTTTGAACCTTTTCCATGTTGATTGTAACAGATTATTTTATAAATTAATATTAAACGTAGGTTTGCATGATATAGAAATGTAATAATGCGGAATAAGGTTCGTGCTAAATGAACACATAGAAATACTCGTTTTTAAAACATGTATTTATGGCTTTTTCAAGCTCGTTTCAATTCTGAATGGTGGTCTTACACCAGGGTGTTACTGAGAGTATCTTAGAAGTAGATATACTACAGGGTTTTCCAATAAAAGGTGTTATTTTGATATTCAATCGTAAAAGATCAATGGTTTCGTTGCTTGCGTGGCACGTAGCGCCGTCTTGTTGTCCAGATCAATACCATCCAATTCCGGCCATAAAAAAATATTAATTATCTCTCGATAACGCAATCCATTCACAGTAACTTTTGCTCCAGCCTCATTTTCTAAAAAGTAAGTTCCAATGACTCCGCCGGACCATAAACCGCACCAAACAGTCACACGTTGAGGATAGAGAGGCTTTTCAACAATAACTCTTGGGTTTTCCGAGCCCCAGATGCGGCAATTTTGCTTGTTGATGAAGCCACCGAGGTGGGAATGGGCCTCATCACTCAAGATGATTTGCATTTGATTCACTCAAGTGAATTTTAATAATTTCAATGCTTTGTTGAAGCGTATATCGTTCCATTTTATTAATGACGTAGTTTCTACTTGTCAAATGACAAAAAATGACAGCTTCAAAAGTAACATCCACCGAAATAGCGGGCTATTCAAAATAACACCTCTTATTATAAAAACATCTTACTTATTTTAAAATTATTAAAAAAAAAAAAAACATATATATATTGCATGATATTTGTTCATAATTAAATTTATTTTTAACTTTGATGTAATATTAATTTTCTTATAATTAAATTATACATAATATGTAAATGAAATCCTCAGCACGGGAGATCACAGTGAGGATATCATTATATCTATTTGTTACACAAAAAAAACACTTATTATTATTATTATTATTGGAAAACCCTGTATATGTTATTTTTAATTAATAAATGGTGAAATAACGAAAATTAATTAAATAAAATTTACTAAGGCACGCCGGGATTTGAACCCGAAACCTTCGGTTTTGCTAGTCGAGAGCCTTACATGTCAGCCACGGAGGCAGTCAACGCGTGTGTAATTATGTAACTCCCCAAATCCTGTGGATTAAATTAGATAATATGTTAGATTAAACCTTTAATCATATCGTGATTTCAGTGACACGACAACTCAACACCAGGGTGTTGAAACAGAAACTAGATTAAAAAGGCTAAGTTAAGTTAGGTTCACCGGTTAGTTTTTGTCATTGCTTTTAAGGCGATGCACTACGTCGTGTAATATTTTAAATTGAGCCGCTATCAATAACAATCCTTACGTAGATGGCGATAAGTTTTAAATTGTGCAAGAAAAAAACATGTCCAAAAAGTGCCTTTTATTTTATTTTGTGGATGTTCAGGCATAAATATTTAATTTTTTTTCGATCATTTTATAAATAACTTAATTTGTCACATTATACAATAAAATCATAACCGAAAATGGGTTCGTAAGTAGGAGATTTTGAACTTTAAAGCAGTTTTCATAGGCCTTATACATTATTTCTTTCTGGGCTTATAAAAAGGCTTTTCTAAAAAATACTCGATTATTTCAAAGGCCAAGATGTATTCTACTCGCAGTATTTAATTATGGCATCTGAAACATTTCTAGGAGACCAAATATTCAAACCAAAAACACATGATTTTGCATTACTACGCATGGCATCGCCTTCATGACTTTATAGCACTTTGTAAAAGTGCACGGAGAAAATGATGAGTAATGATGATGAAGTGTAAGTTCATAATAATATCGGAACACGTGTTCATCCACCTGCTTTTGTCTTAATAATAAATATATCATGACGAAATGCAAACATGGATTTTATGTTATGTTTGTTTATGTTAGCACATGTTCCGACATTGTAACAAAATATTAGAATTTTACTTAAAGTTTATCAGGATATCTATTAATTCATTCGTTAGTGGCTTACAATCCCGTTTTTAACAGGAATACAATAATTTGAAGAGATTATTAAGAAATTAGCAAATTTTTTATCGGGACGTTTTCTCCGCGTGTTATTTAATTGGTCATTGTGTTGAGTTATCGTGGAACCTTTTACTATCCCCTTTTCAGGAAGTTTTTTCTGCGTGTTGTTTAATTGGTCATTGTGTTGAGTTATCGTAAAATCCTTTATTAACCCCTTTTCAGAAAGATTTCTCCGCGTGTTTTTTAATTGGTCATTGTGTTGAGTTATCGTAAAATCCTTTATTAACCCCTTTTCAGAAAGATTTCTCCGCGTGTTGTTTAATTGGTCATTGTGTTGAGTTATCGTAAAATCCTTTATTAACCCCTTTTCAGAAAGATTTCTCCGCGTGTTTTTTAATTGGTCATTGTGTTGAGTTATCGTAAAATCCTTTATTAACCCCTTTTCAGAAAGATTTCTCCGCGTGTTGTTTAATTGGTCATTGTGTTGAGTTATCGTAAAATCCTTTATTAACCCCTTTTCAGAAAGATTTCTCCGCGTGTTGTTTAATTGGTCATTGTGTTGAGTTATCGTGGAACCTTTTATTATTCCCTTTTCAAACCATCTTCAGTGTTCTTCTGCTTTTTGAACGCTTGCAACGGAGCCTTAAGTAGGCCACGATTATAATAATTAGGTTGGGTGAATCTTGCTGCTTCATATAATTCAGATGAATACGTGTAAACTGTGGCTGAATCGTGAAGTGGGAAGTGAGAGCAGAACAGTGCAGATTATTAGTATAGCCAGTCATGGATGAATTTTAATGAGGACACTTCCAACCAGAACTGAATGGCTGCGGTTGTTATAATAAAATAACTATGAGTTAGAGTCAGCGATGAGCAATATGCGGACGGCGATACTTATAAGGGTACACAGAGAAAAATTACTTTTGCTAATTTATTGAGAATATCTTCATATTTTTGGCAATCTAGTTAAAAACGGGATTGCAGCTCATTTTGCCAATTTATTAAGAACATCTTCAAATTACTTGTAATTCAGTTAAAAACGGGATTGCAGGCCGTTTCCTAATAAACTTTGAGTAATTTCTTAATATATTTGATCGGGTGTTCATGCACCTGCATTTGTCTTGATAATATATTATGACAAAATGCGAAAATATTACGATTTTTATGAACACTTGTTTTATCATAGAGAAATTATATAAAAAAAACTCAAATCACACCTGACTTGTTTTATTATTTCATTCGTTACGGATTACGAATAATTTAAAGAGATTCTTAGTAAATTAGCAATAACTCATTTTTCTCCGTACAGGTAAGGTTCCAAATTACGTTTTTTGAAAAAATATAAATAACAAAAGAGATTTTTAACAAGATATAAGATAAATATTTAAAAAGATTTCCGATGTTCTGATCAAATATTCAACATTTTCAAAATCCGTATTACAAAACACGAAAGGGTTTCGCAACAAAGTTCTGTCTGCCTATTTTGAATCTGCGTTAAAATCAACAGAATTTATAAGTTAACCTTTTTTATTTTTTTTTGCCTGATAAAAAAATACGGTTTTAGAAAATATAAATAGGTTTGTGACACCTCTGACTTCAAAGTTAACTACCTGTATCAAGCCACATGTGGCCAACCCTCCGACGCGAATTAATTAATTGACCCATATTGGTTAAAAAGATTATCACTGAGTTGAAGTTGAGACTGAAGATCACTTTTTAGAAGACCGATAGACAAATTAAATACACAAATAGCAATCAGTGAAGAAGAAGACAATAAATAAATCAAACGAAACATTCAACAGAAAAAGAAAAAAAAATGATCCAAAATAATCAGGTCTCGATAGCTCGGTGATAAGAGCGTTGGCCCGGTAAGACAGAAGTTCTGGGTTGGGGATCCCTAATTGCAACCGTTCACTTTTTACTTCCTATATCTTTTTTTTTTCGTCCGGTCGGTGGCTGAGTTGACATCGCATTTGGGTACCTCCCAGGTACAACGCAAACAAGATTTTCCGCTTACTGTGGTGGTAGTAGGAGATTTTAAAATATTGTCAGGCTATTCGTAACCCAGGAATATTTGTCTTTCTTTAAAAAAATATATCAATAGTAATAATTTTATTTTATAAGCAATAATTATTAGCCTGAAACACTAATCCACATTGAAAAATCTCCTGATAAAAGATACATGACGCCAAGTGAGAGAGTTTGCACTTACAATGCCTTTCTCATATAAAATAAAGTTGGTTGTTGTCAGGTGAAAAAATGTAACAAGCAGTAATTGTTGAATGAAACACTAGTATATATTGAATTATTTCGCGGATAAGAGATAAGCCGCCATAGCTCAGTGGTCAGAGCTGTCGACCGGAAATCGAAAGGCCACGGGTTCATGTCCCGTTGGCGTCATGTATCTTTTATCAGGAGATTTTTCAATGTGGATGAGTGTTTCAGGCTAATAATTATTGTTTTTAATGAGTTTTTAATATTCACAATGTACATTTGTTACGTATAAATTTTTTTAATAAAATTAGCGACCGGTTTCGACACGTCCGTGTCATTAACTAGCTATTTTAAAACTGTGACGTTTATTTTAATTTATTTTAAAACGGACGTGTCGAAACCGGTCGCTAATTTTATAAAAAAATTTACACGTAACAAATGTACATTGTGAATAATAAAAACTCATTAAAAACAAAAAATGTCTAGAAATTGTTACATAGTGAATGCCAAAGAAATACAAAAAAAAATTATTATTATTATTGCTTATAAAATAATTGTTACCCTTTGTGCTATGCATAAAAAATCTTGTCTTAAACATTAGTTTACCAAAAAAAATAATAATTAATAATAATTTTAGTTAAATTTAACATTTTATTATTTGTGTCTTATGTTTCACGTTTCGTTTAGATTGTTATCTTCTTCTTCAATGATCATATATTCCATTTATGTGTACCAATAACCTTAAAAATCCATTCCAATAAATTTTATACTCTTTCATAGAGTAGAATAGTTATCCAAATGGCGTCTTTTGAAGATTTCAACGAAATTAGAAAACCTGAAAATGTAAAGGTAAATTTTTCGTAATGGCTGTGTAAAATTCCAAAATGTTGCTTTTACCAGCGTTTCGCAAACTTTTACCACTTGACCATGGTAAACTAACCTAACCTAACTATGTGAACCCATGAACATGGTAGTGTTGTTTTGCATTCTATGTAATAATATCATTCATTAATATAATTTATGATGATTCTGCAGAAACCCTTCAGGCCTCTGGCATATTGACCGTTATATTTAGATTTGGAAGGAGGCGAAATAAGCTTTCTAAGTTTATTATTAGAAATAACCAAAGATATTAGAAGAACGAGATATGCTATGTTGGCCGCCGGACCGTAGGCGGAGTACTACCTCATTAGGGTACTTTGAACGGTATCGGGACGTGTACGCACAGAAATCTGTTCTATGTATTAGTGCGGATACCTCAGCGTAAGCGAAGGTGTGCAGTAGTATTGGTGAACAAAACCGGCGACACTCGGCAAAACAATTCCACACAGTATGAACTGCTCATAGCACATCTAGTTCTTCTAATATCTTTGGAAATAACCATATTATTTTTGGAAAATTTTGATTTTGAAATCAAAGGTTCATCTAAGGGTTTTTTTGCCTGAACAATGAACTAAAACTACTAATAATAAGACGCAACGATTTCTAAGGACGGGTTGTTTCGGAGAATCTGAACAATTCATCAAATTTCAACGTTCATTTACGGGTTCTGTGAAAGACTTATTCAAGTTCTGTTTTTATATAATTGTAGGCTAGTTGCTTGAAAAAACTGAAATAAAAACAGAACTTGAAAATGAACGTTGAAATTTGATGAATTGTTCAGATTCTCCGAAACAACCCGTCCTAAGAGACCATGTAAGCTGTTCCGAAAAGCGAATAAATTAACTCTACGAGAAATAGCTGTTTGTTCCCAAAACCGAACAGATTAGCCTGCGGAGTTATGTTTTTAAAATAATCATGGAATTCTACCAATCAACTAGTTATTTTCTAACTAAAATGTACTGTAAACACGTATTAAATATGCATGCATTAGGTAAATTCCATCAACGTTATAAAAGCATTAAGTGTCTAATTTATTCGTTTGTTTTTGGAAGTGTTTAAGTGATTACTTCTCAATGAATACACTTGGAACTAAGTAGTTCCTAGAAATTAAAACTGTTTTATTTTAGCAGGTAGATAGATACATACTTTTATTTAGAAGATTTCTTTGTAGGGCAACATCTGATATTATAAATATTCAAGATGTAGTACCTACTTACAGCCTTAATAAAAAAGTGGTTAAATTTTCTTCAATTGATATGTATATATGTATGTCCGAAATAATTTTGCTTTTTCCGATAACATAAAACTAAATTGACACCACGACATTATTAATTGATTAAAACTGACGAAAAATAACACAAATAATAGTAAATATATTTAAATACACTAATATAATAGTGCATTGGTCATTATAATAGCAATTATTACAAAGACATCTTTTCAATCACAAATCAAAACTGTTGTTTTGCCGGGAAATTGACGCGCATGGCGCATGCTCAAGTCTGTCAATATGGAATGTTGCCAGTTCTTTCGCAGTCAGTTAACGACATATTTCATTAGTAATAGTTCGAAATTGAAATTGTACAGTCTTTATGTAGTACGTAACAAAAACACCGTTTAAAGGTTGGAAGGGGTTTTAGTAAAGCTGTTAGTGTACTTATCCTGCAGTCCCACATTTCGATTGTCTGTGCTAACTGAACTAACGTCCGTATACATCAAAAACTTATCCTCCTACTAACAATTCAAACATACGAAAAAATATATTTATATATCAACTTATAACACAAGATATTCCAACCAATCCAACTATACTATTCCAGCAATAAGAACCTCAATGGCACAGTCACAATTTAATTTACTTGCTCCTAAAATCTTCAACAATTTACCAATAGAAATAAAGTCAATTACCAAATACAACATTGTTACAACAGGCGCTTGGGGACTTTTTGATGAGGGTGATAGTGTCGGTAAACTGCTTCCCGTACTCAGATAGAGGTGTATAAATTGTTTACATGTGTAAGGAATAAGATACATGTATGTAAGTATATGTATGTGTGTGTATGTATGTATATGTATACGCATATATGCATGTATGTATGTATATATGTACGTGTGTATGTGTTTGTATGTATGTACATATGTGTACTTTTTTTTCTTTGAATTTAAGTTTAATTGTCAAAATCGAAGCTGATGTAATATATTTCACTTTTAGTATAATATTTTTAACACATTCTCAAAATCAAAAATTTGTCAAGATTTCAGACTATACTGTAATTTTCGCTGGTCTGCCCTAGTTCATTTATATGTATGACCCACTGAATTGCTAACTGAATAATTTGGCCCTAAAAGCCAATTAAATTTGAATACCTCTCTTCATTAAAGAATTTCGGTACACGAAATTTTTTAGATAATTTCACCAGAAGTAAGTTTTTCATCATTTTGTCACTGGAAAGTGGTGGATATTCAGCACACGTACTATTTTTACAAAAAAAGCCATCTCTTTGATTGAATGTCTTGAACTACTTAAAAAAAACAATTAAAAGTGCCTATCAGACAAAACCAGACAAAAGCACAGACCAAACCTCCCTCAATGCAACACTAACTCAAAACAAAACAAAACACATTTAACACTTCATACAGTGAATTCGACTTATTTAATACACTACCACATTTTCAAACCAAATTCAATAATAACATACGCACAATACATATTACTCAACACAGACTAGATTCATCCCAATTTTATTTTTTACCTTTTTCCTCCCTCCCCCATCCCATCCCCGTAGGCTAGTGTCTTTTGTCTTGAAAACCTCTTATTGGTTTAGTAATTATACGTATTTCACTACTGTAAAATACTATAGCTGTTGGTTTTCAAAAATAAAATATAAAATAAGGAAAAATTGAACTCGTGTCTACACAAAACGCTTCTATCGCGTTCTATTCTGTGTTCTGAGTTATAACTACAGTATATACCGTTAGAAGTTGGCTTAAGTGAAATGCAAATTTACTAATTTTTTTAAACTAGTATGATGGTGAAAGTAAATATCTTATCTATAGTTAATACTAATCAATCATTTTTTGTATTATTTGGATCACGATTCAGAAATTATTTATATATATTTTGCTCTGAAAGCAGCGCCCCAGCAAAGGGTACTGGGTTCAATTCTTGGATGCACCGATATATATTTCTTTTAATTTTTCTGTTTCAAATACCTTACAAGCCCGCCGAAAAGTATTTTAAGTTTAACATTTTTTAAAGCTTGATCTCTAGAACTGTACTTAATCCTTAATTTTGAATGTGGTTACCTTATTATATGCCCAATCAGTACGAGATTTTTATTTGACGCTATAACGCAGTCTTACATAATGATTTAACGTGCAAACATTAAAATGACGAAACCGGTTTGCATGTTAGATCTCGCAGTGTCCAGTGGCGCCTCCGGGGGACCCTTAAACTGGCCCCCGGATTCGTCTTTGTTTCGTATCGCGGTCACGCTCCGAGAGCGCCTCTGGTATTTAGACCAGTTTTCGATACTTCTAGTTCCGGCTTCCCCCCCTCCCCCCTCCCCACTTCTTCCACTCCTGCCTGGTAAGCCTTTCGATAATTAATGGGCACGATCAAGTCAAATGGAACGATACGATTGTATTATTTTTGTTACATATGATTATTTTCTTGCTGAAACTAGTAAAAGTCAAATGTCAGTACCATAATTGATTGGTAGGTAGTGGATTGCTACTCCTACTTTTTCCACCATTCACATATTACTGTTAATAAACTACATTACATCGTACTTAATTCGACTTTCATTCCAGTGCATAGATATTGCGTTAAATATTCCTCAGGCGTCCCCGATTTCTTTTACCATTCAAATTTCTCTCTAAACACTCTTGGCACTAATAAGAACAAACTTTGAAATTTTCAGCAATATCGGTAGACTGCTTTTCGAGTTTTGCCAGCACAAACATACGCAGGCTGATATTAGCGAAGACCCGTGAAAAATCACGGGATATTTATTTGTTAAATGCATGTTTTTTTAATTGACATTTACAAGCCATTGATATATTGAATCACCATACTAGGCAGCTGCATGTTTCATGGTGACCAATATTTTATATTATAATTTCAAATTTGAAAAAGACAATTAAAATATTATATTGTAGGTAGGTACCAGTGACGGTCCGTGACTTTGCAGTGAACTAGAGTGGTAAGATTGACATTATAGAAAGACATTGAGAAAATCAGACATTATTTATTTCGTTTTAGCTGAATTTTTTTTTTTGATCAAAAATTCTATTTTTATATGAAGATTTTCAGGACTTTTTCAGTTTAAGAAAGTGCAGCACCACGCTTGTCCAAATCCTTCACATAATGAGTTACAATTTTTAAAATGGCACATTTGAGTTCAAGAGTTCATTGAACCAAAGTTACAGACAGAGTTACTGTTTGTTTTGTTAGTCTGCTTTTATTCTTATCTACTGATGAAGTAATTAAAAAATATGGATTAATATTGAGGCGTTTTCAATTTTGACAACATGGATATTTAAACGCAGCATAGCTCATGATGGAATAGACTTTGCGAGCAGAAAACAGCTATATCGCTCGACTACAAATTCTCTACACAAGTAAAACTACATGAACAGCTGCCCATGCTGAGAACAATAATTTCTCTCAGGGCTTATGAGGCCTGTTATCTTTGGGGATGTTGTGTGGGGGGACTTTATGATGAACTTTAGGAAGTAGTGAACACGGGTCTTGAAGAAACCCGTGTTGTAGGAAGGAGAAAACACAGAGGCCGGTAAATCGTTCTCAGAAAACTCAAGAACGAGTTGTAGAAGCGACCCGTTCTCATGCGACAAATGTTCTGCCGTGTATATATGTTGGGCGCGTGTTTAGCGTGTTTCCCAGCTATGTGCTTAAGGGATGAATGACGCTAGTTCTTCAGACCACCTTCCATTGTAATACCATTTTAGAACAAGGACAGCATACCTTTCTATCTCTAAAGATTGCCACCCGTTTGTCAAGATAGAGGAATCTATCAAACGGACCGCCCATTTCTGCAAAGAATTAAGGGTTTTTTAAGGTATATTGGGGCTCCAGACCAGAGGTGGCTGCCAAATTCAACAGGGGAGCGCACTTGTGATTTGTACAGGGTCAGCAGCTGTGTACTATCAGCAGCATCTGTGGACCCTGTACAGTACACCCAGCTCCTGAGAGGCTAACTTGACCCTGGCTTCGATGGAGCCTCTGTACTTGAGCTGAAAGGCACGTTGGGAAGATTGCTTCTGATGATGAGATGATGACAGAGTTCACCGTTCGAGAAGTTTTGTTTTAGGGATTTTCAGCCCACCTGCTATGGCGGCATATCGGATGTTTCGGAGTCGCTTACCTGGAAGAAAAAAAAAACACATGTAATTTGTTGAAATTTTTTGAACAGCCGTTTAATAAAAATGTGTCAGGTATTTATATCTTTTTTTAACTAGCATTATCTTAATATTTATTTTACATTTATCAAAAATATTAATTTCGGTAGTCTGTGCGTCCTTCGTAACTCTGGCTCAATGAACGCGAATTTTCTTTGAATTGTCTGCCTATAACGTAATATGTATAATATGTGTCAAGAATTCAAACAAACTATAAAGCATCTGCCTATAGTATAATATGCATTTATTTATTTATTTATTTATTTGGTACAATATTTTTTACATTTCAAAGTTTTCCAGTAATGTTGGCCTCACTGGGTGGTTTGCCCGTGCTGAGGCCTTCATTTTATAATATGAAAATATAATCTAAATACAATCTACAATATAATTATTATTATATTATTATAATTTTACTGGTCTTCCATTAAAAGCCTTAGCTTGTGGATGGAAGAAGAGTTAACATTTCACATATTATGTACAAATAAAGTCACGTGTACAGTTAATACAATGCAGTTGATACAGTTAATACATTTTATATAATTACAATTACTATTTACTATAATCATGTATTTCAATATATATGTATGTGTAGGTAATATAGACACATGGCAATCAGACCCGTTAACTAAAATATGTAAACATATATGTGTTCAGTAAGAAGAAAAACAAGTAAGATTTTTAGTGTGACATTCTCTAAAATACTTTTTGATGGAGTTCAACAATTGAATTTTGTTCCTAATGCTTCTGATTTCTATTGGTAGGTTATTGAAAAAGAATTTTCCTTGGTGAGTATAATGGTGTTGTGCAAAAGAAGTGTTTAATTTGGGGCACACAAATACATGTTTAAGTCTAGTACGATTTTCAGTTATGAATGCGTATTTATCTTTTTCTTTTATAATTTGTATAATTGAATTTTTTATAAATAAGTTTTTAAATGTTGGAACTTTGAATTCTTCGAATATGCTGTCAGTTGGGAAGTCTGGAGGTTTTTTTAGTATAATTTTTATTATTAGTTTTTGAACAATTTCTATGGGGGTCAGATTAGTTTTGTAAGCTGCTCCCGAACTGATAATGGCATACTGAAGAATAGACTGTACTAATGCGTAGTATATTGAGTATAGGTTTTTCGTTGATAAAAAGTTTCGTATCCGTAAGAATATATGAATTAACTTCCTAACTCTTTTCATTGTATGGTCGATGTGATCTTTCCATTTTAGGTTTTTATCTATGATTATTCCAAGATATGTAATTTTATCCGCCATTTTCAGAAGTGAACATTTTTGTTGGCAGTGATTAGTATCGTGTTGTGCGAGAGAATGATTATGTAAGAATATTTGAAGATTTGGAAGTACAATGTTAGTGTTAATTTCGAAAGGAGTGACATATGTTTTATCACTATTTAACGACAAGAGGTTATTGTCAAACCATATTTTTAGATTATTTATGTCTTCTGTAGCTTTTAGATTAATTTTTTCCCAAGTTTTTTCTTTTATTATAAGGACTGTATCATCAGCGTAAGAGATAATTTGGCCATGCAATGGTTGAATAAATATGTCGTTTACATACAAAATGAACAATATTGGTCCAAGCACGGTGCCCTGTGGGATACCAAAATTTGATGTTTCTTGGTCGCTAGTTTGGTCATTTATTTTTACAAATTGTGCACGATTGTTCAAATAACTTTCTATCCATTGGACGGCTTTATCATTGATGTTATTTAATTTCAGTTTTTTGATAAGCTTTGCGTGTGAGATACTATCGAATGCTTTTCTTAGGTCTATGAATATTCCTGCGCATTTATTTCCTTCATCAAGTGCAGAGTATATAAATGATGTTACATTTGCTATTGCATCTTGTGTGCTTTTTGTTTTTAAGAATCCGAATTGATTGGAATGTAATATTTTACTGTTTTATTGCATGGAACTAGGATTCAATACTCTTTGATAATATGTGTCAAGAATTCAAACAAACTATAAAGCATCTGCCTATAGTATAATATGTGTCAAGAATTCAAACAAACTATAAAGTATCTGCCTATAGTATAATATGTGTCAAGAATTCAAACAAACTATAAAGTATCTGCCTATAGTATAATATGTGTCAAGAATTCAAACAAACTATAAAGTATCTGCCTATAGTATAATATGTGTCAAGAATTCAAACAAACTATAAAGCATCTGCCTATAGTATAATATGTGTCAAGAATTCAAACAAACAATAAAGTATCTGCCTATAACATAATATGTGTCAAGAATTCAAACAAACTATAAAGTATCTGCCAATAGTATTTTATTTTTATTTATTACACGCCCTAGTGGGCTTTTCTTTTAAAAAAAATACAAGCATTTTGCATCAGAGTAAACACTTAAAAATTAATACAATAAAGAAGAATGTAAACATAATGGCAAAAATGAATCCTCAAGCATATAATTGAATTCAAAAGATTCAACAAAACAAAATAGTAGAAGCGGAGAAGTTATAATATGGGTACATAGGTCTATTTGTGTCTAGAAGAATAAAAGTGATAGAATATACAACATTTATACTGATTAGTTTTCAAATGAAATATATCACCCAGATTAGAATATTTGTTTCCGAGATTGTGAAGTCTCGGAATCGGAGAATTTTGGTAAGCTAGTGTCCGGGTGTTATTGAAGTAAAAAGGTAAGAAATGTCGGCATGATTTTTTGGGAACATGGATATTGATACATCGAAGTAATTCGGGACAGTCAATTTTAAAATGTAGTATTCTTTGTAACAGTATTACATCTGTGCTAATTCTTCTTTCTGAAAGTTTCAAAGAGACATTTTATCAAAGAGGTAATTGTAATTTATGTTTTGTATAGGAATATGCAATTTATAATTTATAAACCTTAGAAACTTCCGTTGAATCTTTTCAATGTTATTTGAATGAATATTGAAAAATGGAGACCATAATGTCAAGAATTCAGACAAACTATAAAGTATCTGCCTATAACATAATATGTGTCAATAATTCAGACAAACTTCAAAGCATCTGCCTATAGTATAATATGTGTCAAGAATTCAGACAAACTATAAAGTATCTGCCTATAGTATAATATGTGTCAAGAATTCAAACAAACTATAAAGTATCTGCCTATAGTATAATATGTGTCAAGAATTCAAACAAACTATAAAGTATCTGCCTATAGTATAATATGTGTCAAGAATTCAGACTAAGCGTAAAATGATAATACTAGCTTCCAGCCAGACTGGTAAAGATGCACTCGGTATCGCTTTGGTGAAGGACCACCATTCATAATCGAATAGCTGGGTACTAACCAATCCGGAGACCAGTATGGCTTTAGAAGATGTGTAGGAACCAGAGAAGCAATATTGTCGCTACGAATACTACTAGAAAAAAGAATAAAAATAAACCAAAACACATTCATCGCATTCATAGACCTGGAGAAGGCTTTCGACAAAGTAGAATGGGAAAGACTCTTCGAGATTCTGAAGAGAATTGATATAAAATATAGAGATAGACGAATAATCCAGGCGCTATACAAGAATGAGGCCGCTATAATTACATGTGACAATGAAACAAAAGAAGCCAGTATAAGACAAGGGGTGAGACAGGGATGCTCTCTGTCACCTGTTCTTTTTAATACTTATATACAGAATGCGATTGATGACTTGAGAGAGAGAATGAGTCACAGAAAAGTTGTAAAGATACACGGGCAAAAGGTGGATATGATAAGGTTTGCTGACGATATTGCTTTGGTTGCTGAAAGCGAAGACGAACTGCAAGAGGCTTTAACAACCGTGCAAAGCATTCTTCAAAACAACTACAACATGAAGATAAATAAAGACAAAACAAAGCTGCTGACTGTAGGCCGAACGCAACATCAGATGAGAGTAGAGATGGCAGGAGTTCCACTAAAGAACACCAAGGAGTTTGTCTACCTCGGAAGCAAAATAACATGGGACGGTCGGTCTAAGAGCGAGGTCGACAGCCGTATACATCAGGCTAGGCTTGCATTCAATAAAAGGTCGAAAATAATAGAATCGAATAATAAAGACCTAAAACTGAGAATACTCCTCATCAAGACCTATGTATGGAGTATCTTGATGTACGGCTGCGAAACATGGTGCCTATCCGAAAGAGATAAACGGAGACTAGAGGCTTTTGAGATGTGGTCCTATAGAAGACTGTTCGGAATTTCCTGGAGAGACCATATTACAAATGAGGAGGTTCTCCAAAGAATCGAAGGAGGAAGGCACCTGCTCAGGACCTTGTCCGAAAGGCGTGCAAGATGGATCGGCCATGTTATACGACAAGAAGGCCTCTTGCATGTCATAATGGAGGGTATGACCGAGGGGACCAACTCTAGGGGACGCCCACGCCGAGAGTACCTGGAGGACCTGCTGGTGGACGTGCGCTGCTCATCATATGCAGAAGTCAAAAGAGCCGCACAAGACAGGGAAGAATGGAAGAGGAGATTAGATGAAATTGCTGCAAACCAATCCCAGGATTGAAACCAGAGAGAGAGAACCAATCTTCATCTTCTCTATCTCCCTCCCCTCACCCCGTTCGCTATACTGGACAGAGAATCGTAACCTACATTCTAGTGGTTTTACATACGTAATCTTACGGTAAGTACCAACCTACCTACTTGTATCATTACTTTGGTAAGTACCTACCTTCAATAATTAATCCAGCTGACCAACTTTAATGTATTGGGTAAAAAACAATCTGTAATGTCATTGAATAATTTAAAACCATTCTTGCACAGCATCGCACATACTGTACTTTTTAAAAACTGGTTTATGTAGGTATTCTAGTTTTTATACACCATCGTAAACACCTACTACTGTAAAGTGTAAATGCCAAGTTTTGTTTTATTTGCCCTGACCGACAATCCGCTAAATGTCGGAAGACTTTCCTCCGCTTTATAAAAATATAACATGAAGGTCACACATATTGTTAATTTACCTCTGAATGGAACCAGTTTATAAAGAGATAATTTTGTCAACTGGAATATTTAATATTATGTATATTCTGTGTATCAGTTCTTGTAATCGTGGAATTATAATATCATAATACGCGTTTGAATTAATTAGTTAGCCATGTAAGGGCCGGTATTTCAGTACATTCAGGAATGTTATCAGTCGGCTTATCTTCCCATGGTCCCTACCGGGGGTCTAGCTAGTCTAGCGCAGTGAAATCAATAACTTTAAAGATAGGCGTAACTAACGACGATTTTTACATTGGTTTCCCGAGCACAGTCGCGTTGTTGATATCTATGAATTGACATTCCGAAACGTCAAACCTAATACAGTTACGTATAAATATCAATAATTTAGCAATGTTGAATTGTAATACTAATCTTTATATAAATTGCCATTCCTCATTTATTTTTTGACACTAATTTGGGAGATAATCAGTTAATGAGGTCTTTATTCATAATTTGTTATGTGAACAAATTTCGTTTCTGCAAGTCCGAACCAATGTAGCGTCATTGGCCCGAACGGACTCAACTCGCTGCATATACAAATTCTTTCAATTCTAAGAGCTTCGTTAGTTCAACTCCTTTCGTTAAAAGCAAGTAATTTTGCATAACGAACGAAATTATATAAAAAAAGTGTGTATATTGGCAGCTAGCCGAGCTTATCTGATACTATGGTTGCCGCGCTAAAATTGGTTTATCGGCGGTCGGAATATTTCTTATCAATCGATGACCGTGCGCGCAAATATCACTAACTTACCATAGGGAATTATCGATCATCCGTGACCAGACACGTAGACTTCCTGAGACCAACTTGGCAAACGTAAATATCTATTAAAGCGAGCTTAAAAAACAACTGAAATACCGGCCCTAAGTAGTATCTGCATGGCAGGAGGATACTTTGTAAGCCTAAGGGTAATTATCCTGGAGGGGAAGGAGACGGGGAAGGTGAAGGTGGGGAAGTACCTGATTCTATTCTAGCTATTCTGATTCTTATATAATAATTAAATACAACGTGATGAATTCGGAGACAGAAAGAGATTTAAAGTTACCATTTGCCTGTTTGTATGAGTTTAGTGTGTGAAAAAATCTTTTTTCTGTTTGTACGACTTAAATAAGACTTGCTGAAGTCTCCAACGTTGCTCGGGATTTCTAAATCTAATAGAAAGAGTGACTATCGTATTTTTTAGAAGGTCAATTGTGCAAAATATCATCAGTCTTGTAATAAAACTTTAGATTTGTATAAAAATCAAATCCACGCCCACCGGCCGCACCCCGGCTACAGACACCCCAAATAGAAGATTGTTTCCACACCTTTTAATATTAAATTAATAATAAAACAAACATTCAAACTATAAGAAATAATAATAATTACTGACATTAATTTCTCGCAGTATTCCATATATACATTTTACATACAATTTGTGGCATTTGTTAATTAGCGAACAGAATTTTACGTTGACTCAATACAACCCATATCGTGTAGGAAATAATAATGAACTATGAATATATAGTATGTTGTTATTTGTGTTGGCAGTTGACACACTGAATAGAAAAGTCCATTCACGTGCACACAGGCGAAGTCATACATAAACTAGAAACTATATCAATTTCGTACTGAGTGTATCTGCTAAATGTACAAGTTAAAGTAATATATCAATATGTGCGGAAATTAGGAACCACTGTTCCTTCATCAAGTTTAAAATATATTGTATATATACATAAAGGCGATTTAAAACAATATGTAATATTGGAACCTGGTGGTTCCCAAATCGCTCCGTACAATACTTTAAATAGAGAGTAGTATTACTATGTTTTATTAAGTAAAATACTTTAAACAGAGTGTAGTATTACCATGTTTTACCAGGTAAAATGATCTAAACAGAGTGTAGTTTTACCAAGTAAAATACTCTAAATAGAGTGACTTTTACCAGGTTTTTACAAAGTAAAATACTCTAAAAGGTGTAGTTTTACCAGGTTTTAATAGGTTCAATTCTTCTATTTTAATTTTAGATCTTAAATCATTTTGCTTTTACAACACACTTCACCGACAAATGTTCACGTGGATTAAAAAACACAAAAAAATATTATTTTCTAAAATTATTGCTTTCTTGCATTCTCGAAATTTAAAATTATTTATTTATTCATACACTTAGGCCCAGTTGTTGTTTTGCAGAAATTCACGTGTGACAAAGTCATCAAATGACATTTTAAATGTACCCGTTAAGCGCCGATTCTAGATGCGTTTCAACTTTCTATCAAATTATAATAAACCGACAAGCTTATGATAGTTGTCCTATTCTTCTGATCACAATTTGTTTAAAAACTGAAACGGACATCGAAATCGACATTTAACGAGAACCTTTCAACTGTGAAAAACAAAAAAAAAACAAAATGGTATTGAGTGGTCATTTGATGACAATGTTACATTTAAATTTCTGTAAAACAAACCGTCCTTCTTTAACCGATTTTACAAAATATAAAGAAAACATTCTCAATATCTTTCACAGGCGTATTATTCCAATACGTAAAGACGACCCAAATTGCTTAAACCTGATAAACTACGTTCGATTTCTCTACAAACTAGAAAAGTAGTCAATTTGGTAGATATTATCAATAATTCCACGACACGCCCCTGGTACGAGTGGCCGGTTATTAAATTCGCTCCAATCTTCTCACAGACCGTGTTCAAATGTTATGATTTCCTGCGGATATTGTAATAATGCCCGTGTATCACAGTCGCTATTCATAATTTATAGATAATTCATAAATCCAGTATTAACTTGTGTGTACATTTCATTTATCCCATGCCATAACCATAATAAATATTTAATTCAGAATTCTCGCAAGCAAAATTCGCACTTATTTCGGTTTTGCGTCTGTTACTCCGGTTTGATGAACTGTAGAAGTGAGATTTGCTTTGAACTTGAGTCATTTTCAATTTTGAAACTGTTTTTTGGAATAAATAAAGTCAAGCGATAAAGTAATTTTAAGATAAAATAATTTTAATAGTTTTTTTTTAAAATTGATTATCCCGTTATTTTTACGGGTCTCTTCTAGTTTAATTACTAAAAATGTTTTCAAATTACTAAAAATTACCTTTCTAATGAACAATCACTTCACAACCATTAGACGACGTTTTTGTTCCACATTTCTATTTCAAATTATTGCCAATAAAAATGTCTTTAAGTAGCCGCGAAAGAACTGGCAACATTTCGTTTTGGAAAACTGGCGCATGCGTCTGATGCACAATGCGCGTGTCTTTTCCGGGACAATGACAGTTTTGATTAGTGTTTTGTGATGTGCGATTCAAATCAAGTTTTTGTTAATGACAAATTCGCTATTATATTAGTATAATTTAAAATGTTTACTAATATTTGTGTTATTTTTTGTCAGTGTTAATCCATTTGTGATGTCACGTTGTGAACATAGTTTCGTTTTATCTTAAACGCGAGATTATTCTAGACATATTTTTTATTGAATTTAACGCGTGAAAATAATAAAACTTCCATGAAAGTGATGTATTTTAGCCCTTCAGGTTTTAAAATAATTTTACCAACAAGTCCCAACGACTTTGTGAAATTTCACGTGGTGTTATAAGTTGTCGTTAAATTAAACTATTTTAGAAATTGGATAAAATTATCTTTGCAATATTTGTATTTGAAATAAACACTGATAATTATTTTAATATCAAACATGAAAACGTTTACAAAAAACTTACCGAGACATTTTAACTCGGAACGTCCATAATTTTGTTAGAATTCAATATTGTAACGGTGATATAGGTTGGGGCGCCAAATGTAACGTAAGTTATATTGGATGCCAAATGTAATGTAGGAACATTCCAATGTTTACATGTAATAGTGAGATCTCCAGGATCCAGTAGAGGGTACAAAAACGGTAGAGCAAAGATCTCAATCTCATGATTGTGGGGTTAATTTTCTGTCAAGTAAGGAGGGAAATCAGAAATAATAAGAGTAAATACTTAATCGAAATTATATTGAAAACCATCAAAAGTACAACAAAGGAGTACAAATAATAGTGTTCAATTCAGTGTCGCCCAAACCTCCAACGGTGTTGGACGCGAGTGAGCGCCGTAAGCGGTAAATAAATAAAATAACACCTTCAATCCAAGACAAATTATATAAATACATAAATTTACGGAAAATATATTTTTAACCTGGAAAAATGGAGGAAGCGGGTGATCCGCATGCCTTCATAACAAAGGCGAAACAAAACATAAGTGACTTACATACAATCATAGAAGAAAATAAACTTACCAAAGAAACCAAATCAAAAATGATGAAAGAAATAAATAACATCATGGAAATGATATCGCACATGACAATAGAATTAGCTAAATTACAAGAAAAGTGTGATTTTCAAGAAAAAAACCAAGCACAAAAATATCCATTTTCATACGCTTCTGCAGTAAAAAACTTAATATCACAAACGCAAGAAAAACGATTTCCTATAATAATTAAAAGCTTAAAAGAAGAAGACATTGAAAAAATAAAAGAGAAAATACAAAAGATTAAAATATCGCAATTGGGAATTCGAGTATGCGAAATTAAAAAAACAAAAAAAAACTTATAATAACATGCCCAGAAAAAAAAGACGCAAAAAAATTAAAAGATAAGATAAATGAAGTCGACAAAACCATAATAGCGGAGGTACTTCTGAAAACGGATCCATGCGTAATATTCAAAGGTCTTGACAAAGACTATACCGAAAAAGAATTCTTAGAAGACATCATTGAACAAAACAACGACATCAAAATGATATGTGAAAAATACCAAGACAAAAAAATATTACAAGTTAAGGCCATCATTACAAACAAAAAAACTAACAGCAAAAACTTAATACTACAAACAAATCCCGAAATGAGACTACATCTTATTAATAAAAAAAAATCATCTAGGATTCATGAGAATCTATGTAGAAGACTGCAGTCCTCTTACCCAATATTTCCACTGTCAAAGATTTGGACACACAGCACAAAAATGCTACAATAGAATGAATAAACCAACATGCAAGCACTGTTCAGAAGATCATCCCATCTCCGAGTGTAAATCCCTGGAACTGCCACCCAAATGCGCTAACTGCAACTCAGCTAACAAGAAGAAAGAAATAAACTCCTTGAACAGTAAAATGAATGAAATAGACCACCGAACAAACAGCGAAACATGTAAGTTCCGATCTTACATGCTTAAATTAGCCAAAGAAAGAATTAACTACGACATTGAATAAAAATCTTATAAATAATTTTGTAAAATACAACCGAAAATGCATTAAATGGATGATTTCTTAAGTAACGAATTAGAGTTAAATATTAAAATTCAAGAATATGAATGTATATGTACCGATTCGTGTGACAAAATTATTTCTAAAAACATCAATGATATATAATTATTATGCACATAAACATCCGTAGCATTCAAAAAAATTTAGATGAATTAATTCTAAAAATAAATAATTTAATTAAAAAACCGGACTTTATAGTGTTATCCGAAACATTTACGAACGCTGATTCACCGTCTTATCACTTACCTGAGTACAACTATATTTCTACCAAAGTAGACATCAATAAAAATTCGGGAATAATAATATTTGCAAGCAATAAATTTAGTATTGTTAACATAATAGAACATCCAATACACTTAGTAAACTGCATCGAAGTACATTTCAAACTCGGCAAATCAATATACCATCTAATAGCTATCTATAGAACGCATGGCTCGAGTATTATTACATTTATTAATGACCTCAAATATATATTATTAAAATTAAAAAATAAACTTTGCTTCATCGTAGGAGATTTTAACGTTAATATTAATGAAAAAATAGAAAATAATAACAAAAATGAATACATCAATTGTATGACTGAACAAAATTTTATATCTTGCATAAATAAAAATACTAGGGAAATAAAAGAACAGGTTCAGGAGCCTACAAGGGTTCCTGATGTCCAGACTCACCGTTCCAATCTGTTAGACCTATTCTTAACTACTGTGCCACACGGTTATAAGATTGACGTCACAGCGCCTCTGGGATCATCTGACCACTGCCTAGTGATGACATCAATCCCCGTTAGCCTCAGACCAACCAATGAGAGGCTGAGGAGAAAAGTGTGGCACTATAGGTCAGCAGATTGGTTCGGTATGCGGGCCCATTTCAACGCTTTTCCGTGGTCAGCTGTTTGTTTTCGGACTTCGGACCCTTCAAGATGTGCCCAGGAGATTGGTGAAGTCATCAAATCGGCGATGGATGGCTTCATACAATCGACTACTAAAGAAACTGGTGTGGGCTCAAAGCCGTGGTTCAGTCGACAATGCTCCGAAGCAGTTCGACGAAAAAACGCGGCTTACCGAGTCTACAACACATCTCGAACGCCCGAAAGCAGATCAGCATACAACAAATCGGCAAAGGAATGCAAGAGAATCATTAATAGGTCAAAATTTGAACACGACCTGCAGATCAGCAAAAAGCTGGCTGCCTGCCCGCATGGCAGCAGAGCATTCTGGTCCCTTGCGGGCTCAATAGGTCGGAATTTTTGCAAACCCAGTTTGCCACCTCTTACCAGACCTGACGGCTCACTAGCAAACACCGCCACCGAAAAGGCTAACTTATTAGGGAAAATGTTTGCGGAAAACTCGACCCTCGATGACGGAGGTGCTGTTCCGCCGTCGGTTCCTCACTGTGGCTTCTATATGAAAAAGCTGAGGATCCGGCATCGGGATGTACTCCACGTTATACGGGGGCTCGATGTTAACAAAGCTAGTGGACCTGATGGAATACCTGCCCTGGTATTGCAGAGGTGTGCTGCGGAAATAGTTCCAGTTTTGACAAAGCTCTTCAAAATGTCCCTGAAGTGTGGCACTGTGCCCTCTGGTTGGAAAAAAGCGGTCATTCACCCTATTCCCAAGAAAGGTGACCGCTCCAACCCGGCCAACTACCGCCCCATAGCGATCACATCAGTTCTGTCCAAAGTGATGGAACGTGTGATCAACGAAAAACTGCTCACATACCTCGAGAAGAACAAAATTATCAACGACCGTCAATACGGATTCCGGCGGAACCGCTCGTGCGGTGATCTTCTCGCGTATGTGTCGCATGTTTGGGGGCGGTGCCTGGAACGTCACGGTGAGACCCAAACGGTCGCACTAGACATATCCAAGGCCTTTGACCGGGTCTGGCACCGAGGACTTGTCAACAAATTGCCTTCTTACGGACTTCCCGCATCCCTGTGTACGTGGATTGCTGACCTTTTAAGGGATAGGTCGATTCAGGCAGTTGCTGACGGTTTCACCTCATCCTCACACTCTATAAATGCTGGCGTCCCACAGGGATCGGTTCTGTCTCCGACTTTGTTTTTGTTGCACATCAATGACCTTTTGACATGTGCACCGATTCATTGTTACGCGGATGACAGTACAGTTCATGATAGCTTTTTGTTTGACAAGCCCCCAAAGGGCACACAAACTCCAACGGCTCGGAGGGCTTTGAAGCAGAGAATGGACGGTTATCTCGAGAGTATTTCCTCCTGGGGTAAAAGTAATCTCGTCGAATTTAATGTTTCAAAGACCCAATCCTGTCTGATTACGTCTAAAAGGGATCCAAATGATAATCTAGTCTCCTTCAACGGAAGCAATCTTCCGAACAGGCCTTCCATTGATATGCTTGGTGTAACTATAAGTGACCAGCTCAGGTACGGGGGCTCCATCGAAGCTAGAGTAAAGTTGGCCTCTCAGAAGCTGGGCGTACTGTACAGGGCCCGCAGATACTTTAATAGTACACAACTGCTCACCCTGTACAAATCGCAAGTGCGCCCTACTGTCGAATTTGGCAGCCATCTCTGGTCTGGAGCCCCAAAATACCTGAAAAAAACCCTTGACTCTGTGCAGAAACGGGCGGTCCGTTTGATAGATTCCCTAATCTTAACAAACGGACTGCAATCTTTAGAGCACAGGCGTCAAGTAGGTATGCTGTCCTTGTTCTATCGGTATTACAATGGAAGATGCTCTGAGGAACTAGCGTCATTGATCCCTTCGGCACCGGTGCGTAGTCGGGATACACGCCAAACGCGCGCCCAACATTTGTACACAGTTGACACTTGTCACATGAGAACGGGTCGCTTCTACGATTCGTTCTTAAGTTCAACAGCTCGGCTGTGGAACGAACTGCCGGCCTCTGTGTTTCCTCCCTCCTACAACATGGGACTCTTCAAGACCCATGTTCACTCCTTCCTCTCCACAAAAAGACCCTCCACGCAGCATCCCCAAAGATGACATAGGCCCTCAGGGAAATTATTTTCTTCAGGGCCTCCTGTGTGGAGTTAATATTAAAAAAAAAAATACTCCATCTTGTTTAGACCACATTTGGACAAATGTAAACATTAAAGATCTTCACAAAATAAAATCAATTGTTTCGAAAACTAACATAACTGACCATCACTCATGCTTACTTCTGTATAATAATAATATTAAACATAAAAAACATAATTTAATAACCAAAAAATCAACAATAGATATGACTATTCTCTCTAAAAAATTAAAAGAGGAGGATCGGAATAATGTTTTAAACAGTGATGATACTGAAATTTGTTCGAATAACTTCGAAAATATTATGTCACAAAACATTAAAAATTCGACAACTGAGATAACAACACACATAAAATCAAAATTAAGATGTTTAAAGCCTTGGATTACCAAAGGACTTATTATATCTATCAGAAATAAAGAAAAACTTTACAAAATAACTTTAAAAAATCCCCAAGATGAAAAAGCATATATTTTCTACAAAAAATATAAAAATAAATTAACATCTTACATTAAAAAAAGTAAAGAAGAGTATTTTAAAAATAAAATATTATCTTCAGAAAATAACCATAAACAAATGTGGAAAACTGTTAATTTCGCCATAGAAAATACAAAAAAAACACAAAACATTAAGTACATTGAACATGATAAAAAAATTATAGATGCCAATATACAGCCTAAACAATGTGCAAACATATTTAATTCCTTCTTTGCAAATGTAGGGAAAAATCTTGCGAAAAATATCCATAAGCCTTCAAACCAAGAAAACCGTAAAAATAAAAATATACAGAAACGTAATATACTTTCAATGATTGAAACAACAACAGAATGTGAAATCTCGAAAATAATAGAAAATATGAAAGGAGGTTCGTCTCCCGGTTTTGATTCTATTACGACACACATGTTAAAAACTATGAAACCTCACTTAATAAAACCTATCACTCATTTAATAAACTTAAGTTTAACAAATGGAATTTTTCCAATGAACTACAAAACCACAATAATCTCACCTATTTACAAATCTGGAGATCAAATATGAATAATATCGGCATAAAAGGCAACGCGATTAAATGGATCACCGACTACTTAAAAAACCGTCCTCAAGTGGTAAAAATCAATCGTGTTAATAGTGATCAAGAGATTACAAGCTTTGGAATTCCACAAGGTACAGTGCTTGGACCAATTCTATTTACTATATATGTAAACGATATATTTTTTCAACCTTTACATGGTCAAATTACGTCATACGCCCATGATACAGTATTAATAATAAGTGATAAGACTTGGGAAAAAGTAGAATTAAAGGCCACAGAAGACATCAACACTCCCAAGAATTTTTTCGACACTAATTTACTGTCACTTAATAATGAAAAGACATTTGTAATTCCATTTGCAATCCATACAAATGATACTCCTAAAAATTTTAACATTGTCATACATAATAATACTAAAACTCACAGCCAAAACTATTGCAAATCAAACTGTACAGTACAGTACAGTAACAAAATTAGAAAATTAATATATATATTTTTAAGAATAAGAAACTTTCTGTCGATAAAAAATCTATATTTAATTTACTATGCCTTAGTTCAATCCACTTTACAATACGCTATTATTAGTTGGGGATCCGCGTATAAATGTAACCTTCTTCCAATTGAAATTATACAAAGAACAATTATTAAAATTATATTAAAAAAATCCTTTGTCTACCCAACAGAACGCCTGTTTGAAGAATTTCAAGTACCTACATTTAAAGACCTATATATTAAAAACTCATTAATCCAAATTATAAAAGAAAAAGATAAATATCAATTTTTAAATGAAAACAGAACGCGACTTGGACATGTTTTTCTATGCCCAAAACTAAATACGTCTTTTGCACAACATCATTATACTTACCAGGGAAGAACTTTTTTCAATCGTCTACCAGAAGAAATCAGAAGCATTTTTTTAAATTTTTTTTTTTTATAGTGAATACCTCACAAGAGTCCCAACTGCTCCCGTCTGGAGCCAGTGAGACTATGGCATCCCCAATTGGGGGATGTTGTGAGGCTGAAGGTAAGTGGGAAGGGAAAGAGGAAGGTGGGGAAGTACCTGGCTATTCAGATCTAGTCACTAAACACGGCTAAAGCCATTTGGAGCAACGTTTCAATTCTGAATGGTGGTCTTACACCAGGGCGATACTGGTAGTATCTTCCACTCTGGAACGTGCCGCAAAAATACTATATATTATTTTAATTAATTAATTGTGAAAATAACACAAATTAATCAAATAAAATTTATTTGCGCACGCCGGGTTCGAACCCGCGACCTTCGGAATGGCAGTCCAATGTGTTACCACTGGACTATGCCGGCCGTCAAAAGAATTAATGATAAAACCGGAATACTGCTCTCTGTCAAGAGACACTTTAAAAATATTCTGAAAAAAAAACTACTGTCACTTAATTAATCTCACAAATATCCTTAGTTTTCCATAACTTCCTTTCTTTTTGTAAATTTATTATATTAATATATTATCCTTCACTACTAACAAAAAAAATACTACAGCAAACATACATTTATGTACAATGAATTATTTAAGTATTAACTAACAACAACATTTATGTACACTCCCCTTCCATACACAAGCAAATGCTTTCAATGGAAGAGTAGTAAGAAAACCCAAGATGTAAAATGAATTATGTACCATGTAAACAATTATTAAAAATATAAAATAATTACAAAAAAAAAAAAAAATAACCATGTAACAATAGGAATAAAAGTAGGCACATACCAGATGGACTCCTGAACCAAACTAAGCTAACTTTACGTGGCCGAGAATCGAGGGAATAACAACGGGTGGCGAACGAAAACTTGTCTCCGGTAGCGGGGAACAGACCCGTGACGGAAGCCGGGACATCCTTCACTTAGTGGAGACGGGAGGACGCAACTCCTTCAACGCGCGCCTGTAGGATCTTCAAGTCCGCAGCACGTGGTAACCAACCAGACTCGTCTTACGGAGCCAGGACATCCTTCACTTAGTGGAAACAGGAGGACGCAACTCCTTCAACGTGCGCCTGTAGGATCTTCAAGTCCGCAGCACGTGGTAACCAACCAGACTCGTCTTACAGACTTCGGGAACAGCAATCCGACCCTTCGCGACGCGGGGATAATCAGCCATCAACTTCTAGCCACAGCTATGACCAATCTATTTGCGGTTTCAAATCCGAAACACGAGTACTACAAACATGACCACCGGCCAACACTGGATAAAAAGCGGGATTCCATAACCACCACTAAAAAATAATAACCAACACGAACTATTCGTGTTAGGAAAAACACCCCGCGCCCTTTTTAAAAGATAAGAATAACTTCTAATCACATGATTAACTCAGATTAAAACACCTTAAATGGCGAGTGACTGGATCACCGAGCCGCTGGCCAAGCAGACCGGGGAGGAAGTCACCATGAACAAAACTGTCCCTTCTTCCTTAAAAAATATTGCCAAAGTTAAAAAAAACACCATAGACAAAATAACCCCAATTAGGCAAGAACTACACTTGTCACAAAATATTTATGTGAAAATATTTAAAGAACACATTCCTTTTTTGTGGGTAATTAGTAAGAAAACTGTCACTTCACTTTTTATGCCGTTTATACAATAAAAAATAATAAAGTAATATTTTAACTTTCAAATGTCAATGAAAAAATCCTACCGATTCGTAATCACTAATCATGCACTTTGACATTTTTTATTTAGTTTATCCATGTCATTCGGTATAAATATTTGATACAAACTGAAAAGAATAATTATTTATCTTTCCAATGACGAACAAATCACGCATCTACGCATTATAGAAAAAAAATTAGAAGACTTATAATGTATGGACGCCCTGGTCAGATCTGTCCTTGAGAGGCTATAATGGAATATGATGTTTGTGGCTAGTAATGTCCTTCCGAGGTCTGAAGGGTTAATAACATAATTGCCTTATGCATGTGTAGGTAAACACAAATTCAAAAAAAAAATCTGCATTTATGCTCTCTGAAAATTGATCCAAAATGGCAGATATGTGGGAATTATTATTATAATTTTAATTTTTTATATTATGAACTAGATAAAAGTGAAGGACAGCGTTCTTGTAAACTCTTTCAATAAAAAGACGGTGTATTTTTTTAATTTAAAATTCTTCGACATTTTGATTAAATAAACTTTTTATGTTTGAAAGCATATTTCATAATATACAAAATCTGAAAGGTAATTTTATCTAGTTTCTAAAATGGTATTTGTATTAACGTCATCTTCAAAACTAAAACATATGTAGAACATTCAAAATACCTCAGAAAGATTATTATTATTTCAAGTTTAGATAAACAGATAAACAACACTCTTTGGCTGGATAAGCAATGTATATCTTATGTATCTTTTTCATTAATTAACGTCAGTTTGTATTTCACATTTCAATTAGCGCGGTGTTCACATATACAATCGTTTATCAAATTAATAAAATATTCACTAAGTTTTTTAGTAATGCTGTTAAGCGATTTAAAACAGTTTTTTTTTATATTTCCCCCATAGAAAGTGTTTAAGTCAGACAGTGGAAACTTTCAAGCCTCTGAAAAACATTACTAGCCTTAAACATCATATTCCATTAGAGGATCTGAAGGACAGATCTGACCGGGGCGCCCATTCATCTTATCCCATTAGAGGCCCTGAAGGACAGATCTGACCAGGGCGCCCATCCATCTTATCCCATTAGAGGCCCTGAAGGACAGATCTGACCAGGGCGCCCATCCATCTTATCCCATTAGAGGCCCTGAAGGACAGATCTGACCAGGGCGCCCATCCATCTTATCCCATTAGAGGCCCTGAAGGACATATCTGACCGGGGCTCCCCATACATTACAAAGGGAGGCTGGAGGGAATGCGGAAGGGAAGGTGTCGTGGAAGAGGAAGTTTGGAAAGTATACCTGGCTATTCAGATATGGTCACCAGCTAAGTCTTTTCAAGCAACATTTCGATTCTGAATGGTGGTCTTTCACCAGGGCGATACTGGTAGTATCTACCACTCTAGAAATTGCAGAAGTGCACTGAAAAGCAGTATTATATCGTAGAAAATTTGCCTTTTAACAATCTGTTAAGTGTTTTCATTTGTTTGTATGCGTATCAAAATATTTAAAGGCGAACTTTATCAATAACGTGTCTAGTAATAAAATTATTTTTATTGTCTTATCAATATTTATTACAGCTGCAATGCCATTGACCTCACACTCACATTCTCTATTGCAGTTGAGAGGAAGAACCCGTCACAACACAGTCCCAAAAAAACGTGTCAGCGTTTTTGGTAGTATGTAGATCATTTCTAATGATGAGGTGGGTACTTTTTGGAAAGTACCTAGTAATATAATGCTACATGTTTTGCTAATGTTGCATTAGTGACTTTATTTAATCGATTGCCTCGTGTATCCAATTGATGATTACGTACCTACTGTTGGACAAACTTATCAATGTAGTCGCGGGGATCACTACCACATATATATTGTAAATGCAGTTTATCTTTTGGCCGCCAGCACAGAAAACATTGTAAAATGTAAACACTTGAATGTGTTTACTTTAAACATTTTCAATCAATTGCTACATATGGTATTGTGGCATGAGGTTGTGCAACATCAACTCTTCATCCCATGGTTGTAATTAAAAAAAACTATCCCATCAAAATATACAATCTTAGACATTCGACAATTATACATAAACATACGGAAAAAGGATTTGATGAAAACAACACAACAAAAAAAATCAGACCTAAAATGCATAATTTCTACACCGAAAACAGCTTTCGTCTAGCGACAGTTATTTTATATTGCTCCCAAAATATTCAACTCAAAAAGTATTGATACTAGGAAATGACCTTTATACCAGAAACAATTTTTTTAAATAACTCACGTGATTAAAATAATTTAAAATTTCCAGATCTGTCTTTCAACGAGTAAAGTTATTTATTTTTTGGGTATTTTGATTTAGGGAAATCAAGATTTTACTGAGAAACCAGTCATAGATTTCCTGATAATACTATTTTGATTCCACTGCATTTTATTTTAGAAAACAGTAGTTATATTTAACAATTACCTGGTATTACATAATATACAGACAAATTTCGACTACTCTAATATGGACAGTAGTGTGTTAGACAAAAAAAAACAATGTACCTAACTTATATTATGGATACAAAAAAGGTTTTCATTAATATAACGTTTAAAACAACAAAAATTAATGTCACGATTAGTTTCTTAGAACAGGCGCTGCCTAGTTAGAAGCTATTGTTGACTGGGCCATAATGAATCCACGCCTGTATTGCCGCTTATCATCGACGTATTTTAATCTTTTCATTTTATTATATGTCTTTGTGCACATATCCAATTTCCCATTTCGTTATGTGGTCTAATACATTACCTTTATTTTTTCTGTGTCAAGTGTACAATCTTCTACCTATTTATCTATACAAATAAAAATGTAAATGATCGTTTGTTCAAAATCTTAAATCTCCGAAAGTTCTTCACCATTTGCTTTGAAATTTTGACACATTGCATTAGAATACGCGTGTGTTTTTATATACCTATATTATATAGATTTCACCTGTGACAAGTGAAACATGCTTTTAAAAAAAAGCGCCATCTACGTAAAATCAACACGCGCTATTTTTTCTCTGTCTGCACAGACAAACAATAATAAATAAATAAATTCGAATCTATATTCAGTCATTCAGTGATTTAAACTAATGAATCGTGCAATTTGATAAAAATATTTCTTGTTTAAATCTTGAATTTTTTAAAATATTATATATAAAATAGAATGGCAATGATAAACCCATATATTTTTTATGTTAGTAGGATAAGCGAAACCGATAATGCCGCGTTACGCTTCATAAAAAATACTTTACACAAGAATGCAAATTGATTGGATACAATAAAAACGAAAACAATTAAATTAATATTATTCAATCATGCACGTGTTGATTTTTATAGTAGGCATCGTACTTATATAACCTAACCTATTATTCAAATACTTATATTGAATATGTATCGCTACCTATCGCAATCACAGTTGATTCGAACTCAGTACCTACAGACATACAAATACATATATCGGTACTTATATAACCTAACCTTTCATTCAAACATTTATATTGAATATGTATCGGTACCTATCGCAACCACAGTTGATTCTAAGTCAGTACCTACAGACATGCGAATACATTTATATTAAATATGTATCGGTACCTATCGCAACCACAGTTGATTCGAACTCAGTACCTACCTACCTACATACATACAAATACATTTATATTGAATATGTATCGGTACCTATCGCAACCACAGTTGATTCGAACTCAGTACCTACCTACATACATACAAATACATGTATATTGAATATGTATCGGTACCTATCGCAACCACAGTTGATTCGAACTCACACAGACAAATTCAACATTTCGGCAAAAAAAGCTTCCTATACCATGGTACTAAAATCTACATCAAAATCCCACTCTCATTTAAAACTCACAACATATTATAAGATTTGAATCTCAATTAAAAAGCTGAATACAAAACATATGGAGATCAGAAATGGATAATATACTGACACCAAATGCCGATACAACTCAACTGATTACAAAACACCGTATCCTGTCCTTTGTGGTGACCGGATAACTCATCTTTAAAAGTAATATATAGTCATGAAAAGTGATGAAAAAAAACAAAGATTACATAGGTTACGTAAGTTTTGTTTTATTTTTCATAGATATATTCGGCGTATTTTTTTGTAAAATATTTTTTTTGAATGTGAGCCTCACCGGGTTGAAGATCTCATTTTAGAATTTTGTGTGAAAATAAAATGGTCTCTACTAAAATAATTTTAAATAAGACGAATTTAAATTAAATATTAAGATTAAAAAAAAGAATTAAAATAACTAAAATATGAAATTTAAAAAAATAAGATAGTTCTAAAAACTAAGCAATATAAATGTAATTATTAGAAAGGTTGTGTACGATACGTCTTTTATGCAGATAATAATAAAAGTGCTGGCGTAGATTACGCTGAGTTCTATAAATGGAGTCACTAAAATATACCAATAGTACCCCCGAACTTATTGCCCAGATCATGCATCCCATTGGTTAGTGAGTGTGTCTGATAGTTAATTGTGTATGTATTGCAGAAGAATGTTACATTTTGTCTTGTGTTCCTAGTCTGTAAATTGATTTTAATAGTGGCAACGATGGCACTAATATGATAATAAAATAAGTAAGTAATAGTAAATCGATAAATATAATACATTGCTTTCAAACGGCTAAAGGGCCGTATTATATTGAACCTAACCACCGATCAACCTATACGACGGATCAAACATCCGACTCTAATAACATACCAACAACAAAATTATTCTATGACAAAATTACGTAAAATATTATTTGTTTACAGTTGTTACTGTTCACATTGCATTTGAATAGAAAGAAAATACATCAAATTTATCTGTCGATACATTGTAGGTAATATAATAATAGCAGAAGGTCAAGAAACGAGGCGATAAGATAAGTAAAATCTTGTATTATAAATTATTCACTGTTCAGCCATAAATGATTACCGATTATAACCACAATCCGCCATCACGACTAGTGAAATTACTAAGTAAGTATTATAAATTAATAAATATATTATCCAAAGCAATAACTAAGCCACTGATTGTTAAAACAAATTTTACCACTGTACAAATTAATGGTTTATATGAATACAAGAGTCCCAACTGCTCCCAACCATCTGAAGACAGTTGGATTATGATATCGCCGATCAGATTATGTTGTGACCACGTGTTCACCAAATACAGCAAAAGTCACTTGAAGCTTCGATTAAAGTTTCGATTGTAAATTATAGTCTTTAACCAGGGCGATACTGAGAGTATCTACAGCTCTGATATATTTATTTTATTAATTGAATAAATTGATTTTTTGCAAGCCGGTAGTTAAACCCGAGTCCATCTTTCAATTAATGTTCCTGGTTTCAGATTCCTGAAAGAAAATAGACAGTTTTTCTTGTTCTCTGAATATCCACCTATGGACATAAGTATCTTCGATTCGTTGAATGATTTATAATGTCTTGTCGGTTTTGTCGAAACGTTTGATATGTAAATACCCACTAATCCTGGATGGATTATCTTCGTTGGAATATTGATATTGTACTTACATTTGGTATTATATTTTCATGTTTGACTAGAAAATGAGACAAAAACCTTTAAAGTTTTTAAAAAATCGATACGCTCAGATCTGAAAAAAACTTTTTTTATGATATAGATTGTCCAGTTTCCCTCTTGCACTGTGAGTTTCCAGACACCGTGTTTGATGTCATTAAAATTTGATAAAATGCTGTAATTTTACCATTTACCCATAATCATCAAATAAGTCATTTAATTAAGGCGATGCACTACGTCGTGCAATATTTTAAATCGAGCCGCCATCAATAACAGCCCTTACGTAGATGGCGATAAGGTTTAAATTCCCGCTTAACACCATCCGCCAGTTTTAATATATGCAAGAAAAAAACATGGCCAAAAAGTGTCTTTTATTTTATTTTGTGGATGTTCAGGCAAAAATATTTAATTTTTTTTCGATCATTTTATAAATAACTTAATTTGCCACATTATACAATAAAATCATAACCGAAAATGGGTTCGTAAGTAGGAGATTTTTAACTTAAAAGCAGTTTTCATAAGCCTTATACATTGTTTTTTTCTGGGCTTATAAAAAGACTTATCTAAAAAATACTCGAATGTTTCAAAGGTCAAGATGTATTCTACTCGCAGTATTTAATTAAAGCATCTGAAACATTGCTAGGCGACCAAATTTTCAAACCAAAAACACATGATTTTGCATTACTACGTATGGCATCGCCTTAACATCGAAATGCCAAGTGGATAAGTGAATCATTTTTGGCACACGTCCGACTGTAAAAAGTCCCTGAGTAGATAAATAAATCAGCTATCATAAATACTTAATTGATAAAATAACCTTTTATATCTATAAATAGTATAAAACAATGTCGCTATCCGCATCTGTCTGTTTGTGCGCTTAGTTCTTCTAAAGTACGCATCACTTAGCGATTTTCTTCCGAAAGGTTTACATGTATATATTACATGCATATTATATTTATAGAAAGTAGAGAATATCACGATTATTCGTCTGAACGAAGAATTTAGTACAAGGCTGTTCAGAAGTTTTGCTTGCGATCCTTACGTGATTCTAAATTTATATTTTTCAGTTCAAAGTTACAACTAGGCGGATATATCTCAGTGGCGTACATTACTTCTTAACGACCATCTTTTCCAATTCAAGGATTGCGTAATACAAGATTTAAATGGAAAATAATCAAAAATTCTGAAACACAAATCAGTCACCAAATATTTTTCTTTCACCGAATGAATAATACATATTATACACTTTCAAAGAGGTGCCTCCGTGTAGATTTGAACTGAAACAAGTGTAGCCATTGACATTAGTACTAGTACCAATACTTGATTGTTGCGGACTTTTGAGTCTGGTCAATTTAAGAGTACCTACTCGACACACTAGGTATAAAGACCTATTTCAATCTCACCATTCACAAACAAATTACGTAGCAAACTCGCCAATTCCTCACCTTCATGGTTTAGCATATGAATATACCACTGATATCTACATTTTTAATGTAACATATTTGTTGTAACACATTTAAAAAAAAATTTACAAGAAATTATTTCTGATAATTTCAGTTAATAATAATTATTATATGTTTTTTTTTAATTTTATTCAATTGTAAGCCACTGTAATGAAAGAAATTATTTTTTTCAACCATCGTTTATATTATAACCCTTATGTACAAAATCTTAAAGTAAATAATAATGTTCTTACATTCGATTTGATTTTGAATTTAACCTAAAAATTTAAAACCAAATTGCATCAATCGTAGATCTCAACAACAACAAAAATTTCTACTCGCTCAAAATCATACTAAAATCAACCCCCAAAGTACTTTTAACTCTTGATCGTCCTGCAATTTTCGCAAATCGCGTTCTGGGCCTCAATTCTCATTCATTCTACTCGAACAACGAATGGTCCGACCTACTCGTTGTTCGAGTGGAATGACTTTTGACGTTTGGCGTATGTAAGTATGTACCGTCGACGAGACTCGAGAATAAGAATGTTGACCAATGTCGACGGCGATTGGGAGCGACCTGGATTGGAGAATCGATACCCTGGTGTTATCGTGTTGAGAATCACTGAAATAACATAATATAATTCAGTACTTAATACAGAAAAGCTATGATATGATATATGGTATAGAGTGGACAGCGCTATAACCGGACCTTGCATTACTAATAGGATGCTTGATTTGCTACCCGGATATAGCCAAATAGCAAAAAATAACACTGTGAATAATTATTAATTTGTTCCTGGATTTTGTCATTGTGACAACGATTTGTGGTAATTTTTATCATTTATGCAACGACCATAATTACAATTTATTATTTCAATTAATAAATTTGTCTTTCCATAGATAAAACATTCACCATTCGCCTTCTCTCTCTCTCTGGTTTCAATCCTGGGATTGGTTTGCAGCAATTTCATCTAATCTCCTCTTCCATTCTTCCCTGTCTTGTGCGGCTCTTTTGACTTGTGCATATGATGAGCAGCGCACGTCCACCAGCAGGTCCTCCAGGTACTCTCGGCGTGGGCGTCCCCTAGAGTTGGTCCCCTCGGTCATACCCTCCATTATGACATGCGAGAGGCCTTCTTGTCGTAGAACATGGCCGATCCATCTTGCACGCCTTTCGGACAAGGTCCTGAGCAGGTGCCTTCCTCCTTCGATTCTTTGGAGAACCTCCTCATTTGTAATATGGTCTCTCCAGGAAATTCCTAACAGTCTTCTATAGGACCACATCTCAAAAGCCTCTAGTCTCCGTTTATCTCTTTCGGATAGGCACCATGTTTTCATTCGCCTTCTACGTGCGTAATATTAATTGCTAGGTTTCGCTTGATCATTTACGTTTTCGTTTTTGACAGCTACAAACAAACACAAATAATTTTCTTTAAATAAATTAATCTACTAGCTGAAGCCCCCGGCGCTGCCCGGGCTTTTTGCAGAGTTTTTCGAAATCATCTGTAAAGAGCCTGATGTAGACAACTGTAGACAGTCTCACCTGCCTCATGTTTTGAAGGACAAATGTTTATAATTTCATCAATATCGGAATTAAATTTCAGATTTATATAAAAATCAAATCCATGATAGAGAGATGGAAGTTAGATAGATTTAATGTGTTACGAACGGGCATCATTAAGGCAATGCCATACGTAGTAATGCAAAATCATGTGTTTTTGGTTTGAAAATTTGGTCGCCTAGAAATGTTTCAGATGCTTTAATTAAATACTGCGAGTAGAATACATCTTGGCCTTTGAAATGATCGAGTATTTTTTAGATTTCTTTTTATAAGCCCAGAAAAAAATAATGTAAAGGCCTATGAAAACTGCTTTAAAGTTCAAAATCTTCTACTTACGAACCCATTTACGGTTATGATTTTATTGTATAATGTGGCAAATTAAGTTATTTATAAAATGATCAAAATTTTTTTTTATATTTATGTCTGAACATCCACAAAATAAAATAAAAGGCAACTTTTGGCCATGTTTTGTTTCTTGCATAAATCAAAACAGGCGGATGGTATTAAGCGGGAATTTAAACCTTATCGCCATATACGTAAGGGTCGTTATTGATAGCGGCTCAATTTAAAATATTACACGACGTAGTGCATCGCCTTAAAAAACAAACGTTTGAAAAATTATGAGTGTTTTAATCATAATATTTCATTTAAACTTTAACACGATCGCCTCCGTGGTCGAGGGCTAAGGCAGCTGGCTAGCAAGCTGGAAGTCGAGGGTCCATTCAAAAGTTTATTTGATTAATTTGTGTTATTTCACAATTTACTAATTTAAAATAATGCATAGTATATTTGCGGTACGTTCCACAGTGGAAGATACGCTCAGTATCTCCCTGGTGTGTAAGAAACCACGCAGAAATTAAACGTTGCTTGAAATGGCTTTGGCCGTGTTTAATGACCAGATTGAATAGTCGGGTACTTCCCCACCTTCTTCTTCCCAATCTCATTTTCTTCCCCACTATCTGTGCGGTATCACATTAAAAAAACACGATTTAATAATAAATAAAATATTTAATTTCGCATTTTATGAACTTGCATGTATTATTTGTGTACAATGCTCATATACTGTGTATGTACATTGTACAAACATGGAGTAGCAATATATTATATGATTAGTGATACTTGGTTTATGTAAGAGTCGTTAATGAAATGTCATCGTACCTTAAGAGGAACGGCTGCGTGACATGTCTCATGCAAAACATTAATTTGTATTTGAGGCCAAGAATAATTACTAATTTAATAAAATGATTTAGCAGATATTCAGTATGAATATGTACTATTTTATTTATTTCTATTTCAAATTATAAAATATAGGCCATTAAATAATTTTATTTTAATATAAAATTAAAATGTAAGAAAAAAACGTTTTTTGGGTCATAATTTTAAATTTACATACGACAAATTTGTGTTTCAACGTAAATCGATAATTTGTTATTTAAATGTAAGCCCATCAAAATGTTTTTTTACAATTTTATATTTACACAGCAGGTCAATTTTCGTTGCCCGTTGTTCCCTCATTTCACAAATACAAATAAATAAAGTAGCTCATAAATATCAAACTAGAAGACTTACAATATCATTTCTTATTAAATACTCTAAAAATGCACACATTAGAAGACAGGCGTAAAATAAACGACTTAACTTTTTTATTCAAAATTTTAAACTCTAAATTCGACTGTTGCGAACTTCTGCAACTCATAAACTTACGAATACCTACAATAACAACACGACAAAATACACTATTCCACTGCAACACATATAAGCGCAATTACATTGCCAACTCCCCAATACAACGGTTTCACACTATGGGAAACCAATACTTGTGATGTCGATATATTTAATATTAACTTTGCAAATTTTGTGGATCACGTAAAAGATTTATTGCAACACTATTCCTAAATAGAAGTTGTATTTTCTTAAACCAGTCAAAGCACTGTATTTTTTAAAATTTATGTTCTTGTCTTAGAGTAATATACTCTTAAGGTTCTTGTTCATATTTTTATATTTTTGTTTCTTGCATGTATTTTTTATTTTTATTATTTCTTTCTTATGTTTCAAAATTATCTGTCATCAAAATTGTACTACCGATGTGTTAAAGCCCTGTGGTCGTTAAATAAATAAATATTTATTCAGTTTGCACAAGTATGTTGGCCTCAAATCTATTGTATGAAAAAGGCCGCGCAGCCCTTCCTCTTAACCTAGGAAGAAATAAAATATCTATTCATTATTTATACATTTTATAGGTGAGGCGCGCCTCACAATAATATCTACTCCTGAAGAAACAACTTAATGTTGTATTAAATGAAAAGGTATGTGTGTTTGATAAACTTGTTACGTTTTCCGCTGCACGCAAAAAATAGCACTTGGTTTCAACTTAATTACTACAAGTAATCATTTTTTATGTCGGTGGAGATAGTAAAAGATGCATAAAAGTTCCATTTATTCTCAATCAAAGTTAAGTTTGAAGGTTAGGAAATTATTAAAATAACCCAAACTAATAACCTAAAAACCTGTTTTCTGCATGTTTACAATAACCCCCGGCTTAAATAGTTATCTCAATTAGATATTTATGTTGAAATCAAATGTTGATCAAATGTTAATCAAGAGTCTGCGCGCAGCGGAATTCGAAAAGTGTACCGTATTTTTTACCTCAACCAAATGCGTTTAAACACTCGTACATATAAACAAACATATACTTTGAATAATTTAACCTTTTTTTGTTTTGCCGACACAATTGCATCACACAATTTTCGTATCTTTTTTTTCAAGTTGTATTTTGGTGCCATAGAATCTTATAATCTTCCTATTTTTAAAAACAAACAATATTCTCGAAAAAATAAAATCAAAATGTATTTTATTTATTTGAAAAATATTGAAATATTAATCTTTTTTTATGATATATTAATTTTCACCCAAATCTTATCAATACATGTAAAAATGAATGTTTGAATGTTTCTTTTCCCTTATAGACCCAAATACTACTCGACCGAATCCGCTGAAAATTTATAAAATTATTCTTATTGGATTCAGGAGTGTTTAGAGAGTAAGTTGAATGGCAAGAAGTCGGAGATGCCCGAGGAAGACTTGACGCATCATCTCTGCACTGGAATATACGTAGATACGTAGTCGATATAATGTAGTTTTTATAACAGAAACAATATGCTATACAGTAGCGAAAGATAGAACGCGTCGGGGACGTCCGAACAAGATATGAATCAAATAATTATTTGTAGTAAAATGTGACGTGAGTAACTGAGTAAGGAACGAAGAAAGGAGAATATATGGCGTGAAGGTAACGGCTGCGCAAGGAGAACATGGCACGAACAAATCAATCAAATACTTATGTGTGGTAAAATGTGACGTGAGTAACTGAGTAAGGAACGAAGAAAGGAGAATATATGGCGTGAAGGTAACGGCTGCGCAAGGAGAACATGGCACGAACAAATCAATCAAATACTTATGTGTGGTAAAATGTGGCGTTTGTGATGAACAATGAAACGCGTGTAAGGAGAATGATGACGTGGAAGTGAATGGCACGAGAAGTTGAGGATGCCAGAGGAAAAAATTCAAGCGAAACAAATTTTTTTATTTTTTTTTTTTATTTTAGCGACTATATAAAATAAATGTTACATACAAAATATAATGGTGAAATTAAGTATAAAATATTGTATTTCTTAGTCCTCCTCACTAGGGGGTCCTGTGCCGAGGCGGACTAAAGTTATTTAAATATGGTTTATTTGTCTTCTATGTCGTTTTTAGTGTCTTCTATGTCGTTTTTAGTGTCTTCTATGTCGTTTTTAGTGTCTTCTATATCGTTTTTAGTGTTTTCATTAGGGTTTTTTCATTGACCTCTTTCAGCCATATTTTTATTAATGATTTGTATTCATTAGGATTTTTTATTAGTTTTATGTCTTGGGGAAGGATGTTATGGAGTTTTGTTGCAAAGTATGTATAGTTTCTTTGTCCGAATGTGGTTTTATATCTTGGAATATTTTTTATATCATTTTTGTTCGATCTAGTGTTATGCATACACAGTCTAGTAGAGGATTTGTTATTTTTGAAGAGCTTCAATAATATATTTTTGGCATATATTTGCTGTACATTTGGTACGTCAAAGGAATTGAATATTTCAATTGAAGGCGTTCTAATTGGTACTTTCAATATGGTCTTTATGATTCCTTTTTGAATCGTATTCAGGTTGTGTAGGTACGTATGTGTAGCAGATCCCCATCCTATGATTCCATATTCAATTCGAGAATGACATAATGCGTAGTAGACCTTTTTCATATCCTTTTTATTTAATACGTTTCTTAGATTTTTAAAGAAATATATAAGGCTTGTGAGTTTTTCCGTAATACCTTTGATGTGTAGGTCCCATCTAAGATTTTCGTCGATTATTACTCCGAGATATTTTATGTTTTGTGTTTTTTCGATGACGGGGCAGTAACATTGTATATTATTTCCATGGCATTCGTGTAGTTTTAGTTCTAGCGATTTTATTGGTTGGCTCCTTGCGTTTATTGAAAATGTTATATATTTTGTTTTGCTTATATTAAGGGTAAGCGAGTTGATTTTAAGCCAATTTTGAAGTGCACTAAGCCCCTTTTCAGCCTCATTAAATGTATCCGTCCAATTTTCTTCTTGAAATAATAAAACAGTATCATCAGCAAAACTGATTATGTTTCCTTTAATGGTAAGGTTAGTTAAATCGTTGATATAGATAATGAATAGGATCGGTCCCAGTACACTTCCTTGAGGGACGCCATAGTTTAAAGATAGTGGTTTGCTCTTTTGTTTGCCAATTTGTACTTGTTGTTCTCGCCCTGTTATATATGACTTTAATAAGTTCATTGTTGTTTCGGCCATTCCTATTTTTTTTAGCTTAGTTAGTAATATTTTATGGTCTATTGTGTCAAAAGCTTTTTGAAGATCTATGAATAAAGCCAAACACTTTTTCCCTTCATCTATGTTTTTTATGGCTATGCTTGTTAGATTTTCTATGGCATCATTGGTGCTTAGATTTTCCCTAAAGCCATATTGGGATGGTGATAATAATTTGTTTTGTTCAAGAAAATGAACAATTTGTTTCTTCATTACACTTTCCAAGATTTTTGAAAAGGAGCTTAAGAGACTTATGGGTCGGTAGTTATATATATCCTTTTTGTTACCACTTTTATGTATAGGTATAACTGTTGCTTTTTTGAGGCATGAGGGGAATACATTTGTAGATATAGACAGATTGACCAAGTATGTCAAAGGGAAGGTCAGTTCATTTTGGAGTTGTTTTATTGTTTTATTTGAGATTATATCATTTCCCGATGATTTATTAGCATTGAGGGATACAATTGCGTTTCTGATATCAGTATTGGTTACATTAATTAACTTTAATTTATCTATCTGGTTCATACTTTCCTTTTCTTCTGGTAAAATGCTAGTTTTTGGATGTCTGATTTGCTTTGCCAATTTTGACCCTATATTTGTAAAAAATTCGTTTACGTATTTGAGAATTTTGTCCGGATGCTTTTCGAAAGAGATTTGGGTATTTTCAATTGTTAGTTCATCTATGCTTTTGTTATGGGATGATTTTGCACTTGTAATTTCATTAATGATCTTCCATAATTTGCGTGGGTCATTGTTACATTCGTCTATTTTTTTCTTATAATAATTTTCTTTGACATTGCGTACAACATTTTTGCAAATATTTCTGTATCTTTTATAATATCGTTGTATAAAAATATCACAAGGATTTAATCTAACTTTCCTGTGTAGTTCATCTCTTTTTCTAATGCAATTTATAACGCTTTGGGTTATCCATGGTTTAAGATGTTGATTTTTATGTGAAATCTTTTTTTCTATTGATTTGGTATTTGACATGATGGTATGAGTTATATATTCAATGAATTTACTCCAGGCACTATTTGTATCAAGGTTCTCCAGTAGGTTTATCCAGTTTGTATTTAGTAATTGTTGTTTTACTTCATTCCATATGGTTTCTGTCTTCTGCACGATAATTGGGTAGGGCTGCGATCTTTGTATTTTCTTTTTTGTAATAGATAAAATTGTTGTATAGTGGTCGGTTATAGTAGAGGTGAATATGATAGAGTTGGTTGGTTTAACAGTCTTACTGAATATGTATTAAAATAATAACAAATTAAAACTTTTTTAAATACTTATTAAAATACAATAATGTTATTTCTACATACGTGTTGGAAATAAGCCGACGTAGCTCAGTGGTCCAGAGCAGACCAGACATCATGGAGATATTTTCAATTTGTATGTATATTTCAGGCGACTAATTATTGCTTATAATAATTTGTTGTCCTTTGTGCTATGCAAAAAAACCTTGTATTATAAACATTAATTTATCATTAAAATAATAACAAATTAAAACTTTTTTAAATTTAAAAAGTAATGCATTTAAAAAAGATTTCGGATAATACCTACTTACCTAAATAGGTACTTACCTCAGATAAATGAAGTGTCGTTACGTCAGAGACTGTTACCTAAGAGTAATTGCCTCATTAATTACTCGGAACACTCGACAATTCGTTAAAGAAAGCTCTGTGTACTTACAATAAATGGCAAGTATGTACTTCGAAATACGAAACGGTTTTGGGTCAGTTTTGGAAATGCACCGACTGACTTTCGAATGTTTTCAAAGAATTTTCATTCGCGGCGCATCCTTCCGTCACCAAAAACCAATCAAAATCCAAACACGTCCCCGTCTCCGTCTGTGGCCAACTTTACAGCTAAACTTATCGACTTTCAAATGAATTTTCGGAATCGACGATTGGGAAACTCGAATACAAATGAAGTAAGCTATTCCCAGTGATAATTTGAAGAAGTGGCTACCCATTATGTTGACATAGTTTTCTATTATTATGCACCAACAGAAAATGACCACTTTGGATTTTACTACGGCATTCTTTCAACTTCAAAGACATTTTGAATATGTTGTATCGGATTTTTTGATTGATGACGGATTGTTTCGGAGAATTAGAACAATTCTTTAAAGTTATGTGAAATTTTTTCAAGTTCTATTATTATTTCAATTCTGTCAAGTAACTGGCCTATAGTGATATAATAAAAGAAATTTAATTTATTTATTTATTTATTCATCAAAATAAAGTTTTTTACATAAATTTTTCGACATCTGTCTCACTAGGGTACACCTGTGTCGAGACAGACGTATTCGGGTACTTATAAAGGGGCTATTATAAAATTATTTTATTTTGTTTGTGAATTGTTGTTACTGTTAACGTGTAATTTGGTTTACATTTGTTTGTGATAGTGGGACGCCCAATACTTGTTATCCATTTCTTTATTTCATGTTTGAATTTGGTCATTGACTCTGTTCGTCTAATAGTGGCTGGTAGTATATTGTATAGTTTGCAAGGTATGTATTTGAAATGTCTTTGCCCATAGATGGTTTTAGCAAAAGGAGTATGGAGAAGTTCTTTGTTTTTGGCTCGGGTATTGTGTATCGTTTGAGTTGGTCTGTATAGTGTTTTGCTGTTTTGGTGTAAATTAATCAAGATGGATCTTGCAAAGAGCTGTTTTATGTCCATAACGTTGATAGTATTGAAGATAGTATCAGTGCTGGTAGAAAGAGGAAGTTTGAGAATTATTTTTATGATTAATTTTTGTGCTTTAATAATGGGGTCGAGGGCACTGGAAGAAGTATTTCCCTTTATTAATTATGAGAAGTATTATTTATTAGTAATTGAACAAGACTTTCACAGAACCCGAAAATAAGCGTTGAAATTTGATGAATTGTTCAAATTCTCCAAAAAAACCCCAAGTCAATAAAATAATCTGGACTTTATTGAGATATATTGACAATGGGCTCTGATATCATAACTAGCAGGCGGTTGGAAAAATCTGGACCCCGACCTTGAGGTTGTTTTTCTAGTTACAGTTAAAGCCATCTATGGTGAGCTCCCATACTAGTATCAAGAATACTACAGAAGAAGAACATACATATATATAATTATATATTATGTTAATTTGAATACCGCACAAGAGGCCTAACTGCTCCCCAACTGTCCGGAGCCAGTGGGACAAGGTTACTAAATTGCTAATTGGAGTTAGTTGTGAGGCTGAAAGGAATAAAGTAGGAATTATGATGGGGAGGAGGAAGATCGGAAAGAACTTGGCTATTTAGAAATGGCCAAACACAGCCAAAGCTCAAACATGATTTAAGATTTTCACGGCCAATCAGCATCAGGGCAGATGTGTTATCTATTATATTGCAGATAACACATCTGCCCTGATGATGTACACTGCAATGCTGTCCGAAACGTTGGCTAAAGAAGGAGTTAGCGCAACACGGCATAACACCCCAAAAACAAATAACAAAAAAAAACAGCTAAAGCTATTTGAAGCAATGCAACGATTCGATTCTTAATGTTGGTCTTTATTTGGGAGAAAAATCATCCCCAAAATTATTCTTAATACGAATTTAGACAGTGACACCGCTGTCGGATTCTTTTAAAACTAAATATTGGTTTTTTGTGGGTGTTACCCAAATCTAAATTCTTTACACGGAAGGCGCGCTCTTAATCCTTTTATTAATTAAACATCCTTATAAAAACGAGATTGTAGGCCGTTTACTAATACACTTTTAGTACATCCATAATATAACGGAGCACGTATTAATGCAGCTGCTTTTGTCCTAGAAAGACGAAATGCGAAAATATTAGAATTTTTATAAACACGCGTTCGGACGTCGCGCCCGGAGAAAATTGAGCTCTACTGATTTATTAAAATCATGTTATAAACGTGATGGCACGCCCGTGTTTTGCTAAGGCCTTAAAATATTCTTTATTAATTAGCAATACATCTTCAAACAATCTTCTTCTTCTTTTGAAGCAATACGGAGCCTCAATTGGTGAAAGACGAATCGTACCCAACTGCATTGATCTTTGCATATCATTTACTATGCATTTAAAGCACATCTAGGACATGGACAGGACATCTTATCTATCGATGGTTTCAATTTGGTCGTAAAGATCAATAAAGCCGGGGATATGCGGATTATAATTTTAGTTGTATTACCTGTCGTAAAGTTTGACCTTTCGTGTTCTGTAATAAAATTACTAAGTGCATTCCGATTAAATCCCGCAGAGATAAAGGTAAACTACCTACTTGACAAAATGTTGACACTTTTAGGTAATTTTAATTAATTATTAAAGAACAAATCCTTTAGGTAGCTGTACCAGACGAGGCTGCCACGACGGACGACGTCTTCCATGTGTTCACGGGCCGGAGCTCCACGGTGTTAAGACGATGCACCACGTCGTGTAACTTTTTAAATCAGGTCTCTAACAATAACACTCTTTATGTAGGTTTAAATTACCGATTAACACAAACCGCCTGTTTTGATTTATGGACGAAAAAACAAACCCAAAAAGTTATTTTATTATATTTTGCAAAGTTCAGGAACAAATATTAAACGTTTATCGATCATTTAAAAAAAACTAATTTTACACATTATCCAATAAAACCATAACCGAAAATAGGTATGTGCCTTTGAACTTTAAAGCAGTTTTATAGGCCCGATACTTAATGACGAGCAGTGGCGATTCTCTCTAAAGAGCGTTTTTCTAATGAATTTTCTTAAAAAATACAAGGATATTATTAGACGAACTTGCATTATAATTTTATCAAACCTTAAACAGCGCGCCATTCAAACCCCGTACTAAAAACGTCACTCGTCCGGAATGATGATCGTGCTGCCCAGTCCTAAATGAATCCCAAATCCCATAGGTTCGCTATGATTATTAGCACCTATGGGACTCAAGATTAATACAAAATTCGCTGGTGGCGCTAGAGCAAACGAGAATCTACTATATGCCAGAGAGCACAACACAAGAAAAATGAGTATTGCTGATTTATTAAAGAATCTTCAAATTATTCGTAATCCGGTTTAAAACGAGATTGCAGGCTGTTTCCTGATAAACTTTTGGTAAAACGCTAATATATCGGAACACGTGTTGTTGCACCTGCTTTTGCCTCGATACATTTATCCTGTTTTAAGTTGTTATTAAAATAAATTAATTGCTGAAGAGGTTAATTTTTTATATCTTATTACGGTCTTCGTATTTAAAACAATTTTTGGCAGCTTTTTAAGAATCGCCGAATTGTATACTGTTATTAGGTCGCTAATATCATGTAAATCCCTTTTGATCTGCGGAAAAATATATATAATATGGAAAATATAAACTTAGGATTCTTTAAACATATTAGGTAGATCAGTCAAAGATGATTTTACATTATTTGCACCACGAATTTTCGTACACCGCACACAAGGACGGCAAAAGGAAATTACGGGGCCGAAAATAGGTAAAGGCATTGTGTCAAACTAATTATAAATACCTTTTAAACATTCTCTATAAACCAGTTCTAAATTGACCGCAATATTGTATTTAGTGAACGCAACCCAATAGTCTGCACATGCGCGTAAAGTTGAGTTATTCGCGGGGACAATGTTGCTTAGTTTTGACGGGGTAACTATGCCAATCCTATGTTCCCTATTTTAAAATCAGAAGGTTTTCGACGTGGATATTAAAGCGTCAGATATGTACTTTAATCTATAATTATTTTCAACATAATAATTTTAACGTAAGATGGAAATAATATATGTTTTCTGACATACTATTTTTGTTAAAAAATATTTTCTTTAGCTAGAGTTTAAAAAAAAGTTCCACCGAGTTATGGTTCACCAAAATTTATGTCTTATAAGAGCTTTCTTTTCAGGCACTCTTGGGGACCCCACTCCAAGGGAAATAAAGATTAAGAGAAAAGAACCACATATTTATAAAATAAAAATTAACATTTTTACAAGTTATCTTAATTTTACAGTTTTATCACAATTTTATATCATATTTACCTATCTCATCAATTAAAAATACAGAAATAATTTAATATGAAACATTTTAAAAATATATTTTGGAATACTACAAGCATTGTCCCCAACTGACGAAAGATTTTCTTAGGTACTCTCCTTACAAGCATTTCTGATCAGAATTCATATTATATAGATTTCACCTGTGACAGGTAAACAGAGGTTGAAAAACAACGCCATCTGATGGACAAACATGCTTCTTTGAAGAAAAAAACGGCGCTATTTGTTGGACATAAAAGCAACACGCGCTATTGGTTCTCCATCTGCATAGAATGACTGATCAGCAGCAACTCGTGGCAGGGTACAGCTAATATCAAATAAAAATATTTTTGCAGCCGTAAATCGGCGATTCGGTGCACAGTGCAAAATTAATTAACATTTATTGATGAGTTCACGAGTACCTATAATAATGTGTATTTTATACTGTAATCATTGTAATTTTGTTGCACATTTGTTTATATAAATTTAACTACGGCAAACACCTCATCCATAAATTAACTTTTAACATAATTTTCAAATTAAAACTCAACTATTTAAATATAACTTTGTAGAAGAGTACTCAGCTGACAGAACTCATCCCATGTAAATGATTTTAATAGTTTATTAATTAGAGAATTTTGTAGTACGCACTTGCTTACATATAATGTAAGCCTATATTAATTCATAAATGCTTATTCAAATGAGTAGTTATAATATTACTAAACCCGTTGACATTAGTAAGAGTATGTCAGGAATCTTTGATGACCTCCCGACAAATTTTTGAAATAATGCAATCTAATTCATCGTTAGTAAATGAAACATGAAACAGAAAAAGACGTAGAAAATAGAGATAAGTGAAATAAAATAAATTTACGAACCCAGAACATCTGTCTTTCCGGGACTTTATTAAGAATCTCTTCAAATTATTGGTAATTCCGCTTAAATATGGGATTTCATGCCTTACGAATGAATTAAAAGGTTTCCTGATAAACTTTTATTGAATCACGAACATATAATCATTATGTCGGAACACGTGTTCAAGAAAAAAATTATATATTATTAAGGCGAATCGATAAAACATTCGTTTTACTAATAAGGCCTGTTAAATTATGTTTCGCAGTGTTTTTCGAAAACAGTCGTAGCAGTCATTTTTGTTATTAATTAATTAATAAATTTTGACAGCAACCTTCCGCCTGTTTCGGACAAGTGTGCAAGTGTGCAAAATTCCATCAATCTCGGAATCAAACTTTAGATTTATTTAGAAAAAACAAAAACAAACCTTCACCGGGACGCTTTTCTTCACAGGTGTACGTACCGATACGTACAGTCTCTGGTCTCTGTGCTACTACCATAATTATAAGACTAGGAACTAGGAGAAGATTGAACTGTGACGCCCGGGTAGGGAACCCGAGGCATTTGTCCACTCGGCTACCAACCTGTCGAAACAAGCAGCTAAAAATGTCAAACGCGTACAAATTTAAATCTTTTCCACGCGTCCGCGTTTTTATTGACCTTTTTACAATTTTTTAAAGAAAAAAAAAACATTTTAAATCGAAGGACGTGACGTATAGGAACAGAGCCCCGAAGAGAAACACAATATTCGACATATTGCGAAGTTTAGCAGGTTCGAGATATTTTTTTAGTGGTCGCAAGATTAATGGAAGTCAGGAACAGCAAGGCAAGGCCGAATAACTGGTTTCATAGAATTGCAACAAAAGGTCAACCCCTGAACACACATCATCTGATAGTATTAGTATCTCAATGTCTGAATATTTTAGATTGTTGTAGACGGAAGGGGCGCCCTCTGTTATTTTAAAAAAGAAACGTTGAAGTTTTCAAACAGAATTTTCAATGAGGAAATGTCAAAAATAGAATTTGCTAACACTTGGAATTTCTCAGTTTCAAAAACCTTTTTTCAATTATCCGAGCAATTTTTCATTAAGTATTTTCAGAAAATAAAAAATTTAACAACATGAATAATTTCTAAACTATCAAAAATATATGTTTTTATTAAAGTTTTCCGACCCATTCCCTGACCTATTTTCCGACCAATTTTTGGTCGAAATTCCGATTTTTTTGCTATCTTTCAGAAGAATTTTATTCTGAACTATAAAAAATTCCCAAACTTCACATAAAATCAAAACTACAATTGTTTTTATAAATTAAATTTTCCAAAAAATTTTTTTTTACAAAAATTAAAACTTTTTTTTATTTGCTAGTTATATTAAATACTATTCATATCAGCTCATTTGTTATGATATTTATAAAACTTTTAATTTCCTTATTCGTATGCGTAGTTCTTAGTTACTAGTTGCTACCAACCCGGTAACTGGTTAAAAAGGCCTACAAAATAACTACTTTCGTTTTTTACGGCATCGCCAATTGGCATAATGAACGCATAAATAATGCATAAAAACGCATAAAATTCGCATAAATAGCGCGCAGTACCTACTATCGATACCTATGCAAAATAACTACATACTAAACGATTTGTGATTCATACGGAAGTTTTTTTTTGTGGAGACGGTGATAGGTACAATGGTGTTTCTTTTGTGGAGACAGTTTTGGGTACAATGGTGTTCCTTTTGTGGAGACAGTGATAGGTACAATGGTGTTTCTTTCGTGGAGACAGTTTTAGGTACAATGGTGTTCCTTTTGTGGAGATAGTGATAGGTACAATGGCGTTCCTTTTGTGGAAACAGTGATAGGTACAATGGCGTTCCTTTTGTGGAGACAGTGATAGGTACAGTGGTGTTTCTTTTGTGGAGACAGTGATAGATGGTGTTCCTTTTGGAGGGATGTTGTGAGGTGAAAGCAAATATAGAAAGGGAAGAAGGAAGTGTAGATGAAATTGGCGGATAGTGGCTATTTAGGTCCGGTAAAAAAACATAACTAATCATGTAATGCAAGTGCAAAAACAATTGCAACGTGTCCAAAATTCATTTGTCCGATATTGCTATAGTGTCCCGAGACGAGAGCATGTCTCGTCAAACCTTTATCGGCATAGTATACTAAACTTGTCGAACAGAAGGACTGCAGGGTCGTGGTTGTGTGATCCAATGACTCCACTGGACCATAAACCGCACCAAACAGTCACACGTTGAGGATAGAGAGGCTTTTCAACAATAACTCTTGGGTTTTCCGAGCCCAATTTTGCTTGTTGACGAAGCCACCGAGGTGCAAATGGGCCTCATCACTCAAGATGATTTGCATTTGATTCACTCAAGTGAGTTTTAATAATTTTAATGCGTTGTTGAAGCGTGTATAGTTCCATTTTTATTAATGGCGTAGTTTTTACTTGTCAAATGTAAAAAAAAAGACAGCTTCAAAAGTAACATCTACCGAAATAGCGGGCTATTCAAAATAACACATCTTATTGAAAAACCCTGTATTAGAGGCACTGCTGAAAACCAGCTGCACTACTTGAGTATTGTTGTAAAAACACAGTCTAGAAGCAATCACGACAGCAGAGAGTGTACCAATTAAATAAAATTAAAAATAATTATTCTAATAAAACAGGTAACAACTACTTACTCACGGCGTTTGTAATAAATCTGGTATGCAGGCAGAGTGCCAGAATTAATTTGGACAGTACCTACTTGTTAATAAAGCAACTACTACAACTGTTTTATATGCATTCACCTACCCGCATGCAATGGAGTATGTAACGCTAACGGTGCCTACCTACAGTACCTACCTACCTGCCCGTAGCCCACATGAAGGTGAACTGCCTAAAATGTGTTTAAAAACCAACAAGGAGTATTTATTTATACATCGGGTGTTGCCATATTACGACATTTTTAATTTAAGGTCGATGAAATGGATGACAATTTATTTCTGTTTTTGATTAGACAGATAGGTAGGTACCAATATTAAATATAATTGAATGTGGTACCAAAATTTACCGAATAGAGTTTCATGATAAATCAAAACAATGACAATGACAGTTTACAACTTTAAAAAGTGACATAAAGTTAGTAAAAGCGATGAAAACAAAACAAAATAAACCTAACCTCGTGATTTTCTAAAGTATATCACTTTTTCGGGTGTGTTGAAGTGTCATTTTGATGAGTTTGCGGTCATCGGTTCAATATTATCAAAAATGTAATACGTCACCGATAAGATTTAATAACCTAAAAAACACTTTAATATATTAGAAGTCAAATAGAACATAATTATTATACACACCTCTGGTTAGAAGTCAGGTATAATATAGTTTATGCATTTTGACTCGCATTGCTTAAAAAATAAAAAAATCTATGTAAATGTTCGTTTGTTCAAAATCTTAAGTTCTTCGCCGATTACTTTGACACGTTGCATTCGAATATGCGTGTGTTTAATATACCTATATTATATAGATGTCATCTGTGACAGGTAAACACAAGCTTATAAAAAAAAACAGCGCCATCTATTGGACAAACATACTTTTTTAAATGTCATTTTTGTACATAAAAGCAACACGGGCTATTGTTTCTCTATCTGTAATAACAGAATGCGCCACAGCAACTCATGGCGGGGTACTAGTTCCAAAAAAAAATTACGCATAATTAATTTTCAAAATTGGTATTCCTATGAATGAAATCGATTATGTGATTTACGAAGTAAACTCAATTTATCGAAATTTTCGGAAATCGGAAAGGTGAAAAATATTTGATTAACTTTTATTGCATAAAATTGTTATTTCAAGATTTGACTGAACTGACGCTATAAATTTGTTATTACATGTACCTGAGAAGCGTACTAGATGGAACATACTATTTCACAACAATAACTTCGTGTTATTGTTGTGAAATTAATTATTCGGTCTTGGAGATATTTTCCCTCGCGATCTAGGACATCTTTTGGGATGCTGAGTGGAGAGTCTTTTTTAAGGAAAAGAAGGAGAGGAAGGTCTGAGAAGGTGAAAGGTATGAGGGTTGGGTAGGATTCTAAGGATTAATGTATCCAGCAGTGACAGACGCATGAATATATCCCTCCCACTGCAGCGCAAGGCAATGGGTCGAGAGACCGGTTGGAGAGGTCAAAGGGTCTCCCCAACCAGCCTCTCCTGATCTGGCACGCCACACAGCTGATGGGCAGGTGCGTTCTGAACACACCTCACCCGATGAACCCGAGCACCCCTGCTGAATCACCAAACATAGCGAACCACTTGGAGTGACCCATGGCGGAGGTGTTTAGTTATCCAATAAATGGTTCCCCGGCGGCGGCACCCAATCCCTCCTCCAAAATTTACATAGACTTGGCAATGAATTAATAGCTGATATTTTCTTTTTAAATTTGACACATTTATAGCCAAATTAATTCAGAACTTATTAGTAAATGTAAATAACGAGTTATCATAATCTATGCTTGTGCTTAAGAAGCTTTAGTATTCATGATATATTTTTTGTTTCAGAGGTTCTTCAGTTAGCTTGATAATAACTATATTTTGTATTTCATGCTTTCGTGCATATTTTAAACCTTTTTTTATTACTAACCAATATACATATAATACATAATTAACCAATATATATAATATATAATATTAGTGGTAAGTGGTAACAATACCTCCCTAATTGAGAAATTCTCTTGTTTAGGGAGGGAGCACTATCAAATTGACAGTACTATACATACTTATCAGTTGTTACAATTTGGATGCATGAAGGACTACTTTTTTTTATACATAATGAAAATATAGGTTGCATTTTTTTTTTGTACATAGTGAAATTTTTTTTATACATAATGAAAAATATAAGATGGCATTTGTTTTGTACATAGTGGAAATATAGGTTGCACGGTTGGTAACACATACTTAAAAATGATTTAATAGTAAAATGTTTTTTGAGTTTTTGTTTAAAAATTTCATAATTCCTCTCGGATTGTATTTCTATAGGGAGTTCGTTAAAGCATTTTATTGCTGAGTATGTGTAATAATGTTGGGCTGTTGTAGTATTAAGTTTATTGATTATTATTTGTCCTAAGGTTCTCGGTCTGGTGCTAAATGACTTTATTGTTAGTTTGTCTTTATGGATTTGAAGTAATGCGTTTTTTTGAAAAAAATTATTTAGTGGTAATACTTTGAGTTCATCGAATAATTTTTGGGTTTCTTTGGAATAATTTTGATAAGTCTTCTATGTACTATTTCAAGTGGGGTTAAGTTGGTATTATATGCTCCTCCCCATCCTATTATTCCGTATTGCAGAACTGATTGGGCTAATGCATAGTAAACCTTTAGTAGCAAAGATTTATGTAATATATTTCTTAGTTTGAGGAATACGTAATAAAGTTTACGTATTCTATTTTAAAAATATATGTTATACTGTTGTAAAAGCCGAATAGGACGTTAATAAATAAATAAGAGAACTACATTAAAATAACTCTTACAGACAATTAGGTAAAATACATAAATATGTTGGCTCAATGAAACCGTGCAAAAGTTGAAGAATTTGAAAGACTGGATGCGTCAGAAGTGAGAAGGTGCGCGGATACAGAAGAAAGAAAGGTTGGCCCAAAATTGGATGGCGTTCAACAACCTCGACCTAGTTTTTATCATTTTCTGCACGTAGTTTGTTTCTAACTATGTTTAGTTCGTTTTTATACTGTAAGTAACACTTTACAATTGATAGGTCTAATTACTAATGTTACGCTCAAAATGATATTTCCAAAAAACGTACAGTCAAAATATTTTAACCGATTAAGAAAAGTTTAATAATTTTAGTTTTACAACGAATTTTTTTTTATATGCAGAATTGTAAACAGTAGACCTTGAGTCCAAAAAAATTATGTTCTCTTATTTTATCATAAGATTTATAATAAGCTTGAGCCCCGCATTCCAAATTACTACCGATTTATAATGAGAATTGGTCATTGCTCCATTGCATCCCATTTGTTTAAAATCCGGGTCCTAGATAGTCCACTCTGCCAGTGCGGCATGGAAAATGAGACTCTTCATCATGTTTTCTTTAATTGTAAAAATCATTCATCTTTCAAAGGCATTTATCGTTTACTTATAAAAATTTATTTATTTTATTTATTGATTTTATTTTAGTAATTTGTACATTTAAGTTTACAAATGACTAATTAATTGTTACATATAAATATACTATGTTTTTTTTCTTTCTTGATGTGGCTCCTACACAACATCTTGAATTTTCAATCTCCCCTTAGTATTCCTTATTTACTTTCTCTCAACAATTCTCGCATTTTCTCAGTTCTATACAAGTTCATAGACTTGAATGACTTCAATATTTGAGATTTCCTATTTCCGTATAGATTTCCCATAAAATTATAACCATCTCCCTTAACTTTAACGGCACATAGCATTCTTTTTAGGGTGAATTGCCTAATACAAAAAAAACTTTTACTTTAGTTTTTAAGGTCCAAAAAAAAACTTATTGTTGAAGATAACATCTGTACATTTGTAAAGCCGAAACGGTAATTATATGTAATTCCCTCGATAGAAAAAAAAACGCAGTCAGCTCCGAAAATTGTTAAAAACACGTTTTGTTCTGTTATTTAATATTTTATAGGTATGAAAAAGTCACAATGTATCTTAAAATACAACTAAAGCATTTGTCGAGAGTTTTTTGCTCTATTTCAACCGAGTAGCGTTTTATTAAATATTTTTATTTTTAGAGAAAAGTGTGAGTTTGATTTAATTTAAATAGGCGGATCAGAGAATATCAAGATAGTGGTCTAAGGGTGGGTAACAGAAGAGAAAAAGCGGGTTAGAACTATTTTTGTGATTAGCTAAGATTGGGATTAAGTTAAGATTAGATCGGTAGAAAAATGTCGGGGTAAGAAAAATGTAATTTTTTTGAAGGTTAGGTTAATAACAGTGGGGTCAAAGAAAGGTTTGAGATTGGTTGAATGTTGAAGGGAAATATGTTGGAAATGATAATACAAAAAGTGCAATTAGAACAGGTGTAAGAAACAGAAGTGAAAGAAATTTTTTAAATAATATTAGTTAAACGACCAAGAAAAATCTTACCAAGAACAACACACAATCTCTTCAAACTATTCGTAATCCAGTCAAAAACGGGATTGCAGGCCTTTAACGAAAGAATTGATAAGTTTACTAAAAAAAATTTGTTCAAATAGGAACGTATTATCACGATGTCGGAACACGTTTTAATTAAAATTCTAATATTTAAGCATTTCGTCATGGTATTAACAAGGCAAATGCAGGTGCATGAACACGTGTTCTGCTATGTTAAAATATCACTAATAATTAAACAGGAAACGGCCTGCAATCTCGTTTTAAACCGGATTACCAATCATTTGATGACTGGATGTAAATGTACTGGATGGACTATGTACACAAAATCAAAGTCAGTTCTGGCAATGAATCCGTTATGCTAATTTATAAATAAGTAAACATAAAATGAATCCCGTAGTCCATTCATAATAACAGCTCGTTCACAAGCTAAACAACATACTTATACTTTTCAATGACAGATTATGTATTTCTTATGTACAATATTTGGCTATTGCGTGGTAATTAATTTCACCTGTGATGAGTGACCCATCAAACACAAAACTCCCTACTTAATACTAAATTAACTATGATGGGCGGTTCACGCGGATTAAACTGAAAGTTAATAGTCTAAAGTCAGTCGTAAAATACGGGAAAATAAGAAATCACTTAATTAAATGTAAGGAGGTACATAAATAACTGCCTACTTAATTATAAACACAGAACAAGACACGGAAAAATAAAAATATAACGGTCTCAACTGGGAATTGAACACTGGATATCTGTCTTAAGGGGACAACGTATTTAACCACTTGACAATTGGGACTTACATATACGTCATTTTTTTCGATAAAGAATTGGTTTGTAACCTAGACAGTGTCTCGGATAAACATTTTCGATTTTTATTTATTTTTCTGTGTCAAGATACAAACAAGTTCTGTTCCACGTTTTGCTTAGTAGTATTATTTTCTTCTTCAATGATATATTACATTCACGGGTATAACCTTGTATAAAGTTTTTTCAATAAAATGTTAACTTATTTTAATTTCGATAATACAATTTGTCAAAAGGAACGGCACTGTCAATGACAATTCTTAGTGGTAATTTTACACTCAATCACTTGTAAGGTTGCGTATTTTACAACCAACTCAGTTCTGCTGAATTAAAAAAATTATATAATTGTATTATTCCGAGTAGACTGCAATCAAAACTGCAATGTTTTCGACACAGCATAAATAATAAAATTCCGATTGGAAATTTTAGGCAATAATTACGGAATGTGGCATTTGCCGCTTGTACAACTTTCCCCTTGGACATGAATTAAATAGTAACATGAATAGAACCATTCATTGTAAGTAGATTCTATTTCAAATCCGGTTGAAACGAGTCGTCATGAATATTCTGTTTTAAATTGTTATTAAATGTAACAAATAAAAAAGTAATCTTTCTACTTTCATAATCATCATTTTATTAAAATTCTCCTTTAAATTGACGAATGGGTGCCAAAAATTGCATGCGAAGATATGATCCTTTAAAGTTTTTATTAAAAACCATTACTGATATGATGAAGAAGTAAAAATATCAAGGAATTGAGTACACTAATTACTGTCCGATTATTGGCTGATTTTACATAATATGGGTCTGGTACAAAACAAACACAAGCGTCCTGCGTTGTTTGTTCAATTACTATTCAAGCCAAGTCGTCAAAAAGCAAAGTAGTTACCTACTTATAATGAAAAATTTCTTTGGTCAATTATTAAGGAATATCTAGCTATGATAATATATAAATGGTAACAAAACGCGATTGTAATATGCTTAAAATTTTTAAATCATTGTATTGCTTAGGTAGGTGCATAGTTAATCATTTTCAGTAAATTTGCAAATTTAAACATCTCAATGCTGCAATTTTAAGAGCTTCGTAGAACAGCTGCGTAATCAATTGTTGCATTTATTGCCACTCGATTACAGATCGTTGTTGGTATCCGAACAAATTGTAATTTTTAATCAGTAAACTACATTCATATGAATAAAGTGATAAACAAAATTTATTTTCATATTAAATTTGTAAAACTTCACTAACTAGCAGAAAATCAATTTATTAGTGTGATTAACGCAAAAACTCTGACCCATGGCATTTGGAAATTGTGCACAACTTTTATATGCGAAATATAAGACAACGATACTATTTTTAGCTTACAACGTCACTTCCATCATGAGCTGTATAGTTTAGATATATCAAATTGTCTAAAAATAAGACACGAGAATTTTATAAAAAACGTTTTATTACAAAAAAATGCAGATACGAAAGACAATAATAACACATTTTTGTTATTCAGCAATTTTCGCTTCCGTGTATGCAGTGAAAAATTGCAAATATAATAAAAAATATATGCTTTTTAGCTTACCACGTCAATTCCCTTTAGTCCAAAAATACGACAACAAGTTTGGAGGAAGTGGAGCGAAGAAATGTTAGTAAATTGATCAACTAACTTTTCGGGCATTGCAAAACCAAATTTCTCACGCCCTTCGCGTGTTTAGGGCCTAACCTACTCAGGCTGTAATTTGGTAAATTCGTGACCACCGGACCAAGAGATGAGAGACCAAACGAAGCAAGAAGCTCTTAGCCTCAGACCAAAGCTAAATACCGCTATGTTTCCTAGGTGATACTTCATAACTAACCAATTCACTCAAGTGATAAGATCTCAAATTAATTCATATACTTTACAACTAAAACAGGTTACTTGATATTTGTGATGCAAAAATTTTAGAGAATTTTAAAGTGAAAATTATTTTTGTGATATTCAAATTTGAATTGCACCTAACCTAAATTAACTTTGTATGCTTAACTTATTTGTCTTTTTTGGCGGCGTGGATTTGATTTGTATACAACAGTTTTATTCCGAGATTGACGAAATTTTGCACGCTTAACCTTCAAAATAAGAAGAAGATCACTGTCGGACAACGCCGGGGACTTCAGCTTGTTTAAAATATAGAATGTAAGTTTCTCTCAAAAAAGAATGACTGAATGAATGTGCTTAGGGAATAGCCATCGAGTAATCTTAACCTGCATCTTCCCATCAATAGCTGCATAATTTGTATCCTGTTCAGAATTCTTGCCTGAACAGACTATGCAATAATTACAATAGCGTATTATCCAAGGTTGATATTTTCAGTTGCGAACTTACCAAATACAAGAGGTCCATTAAAGAAAAAAAATTCTGATGGTTTGTGAATAATGTTTATGTCTCTATTGTTTATATCTCTATTATGATTTGATTTATATCTGCAACCTATCTCCATGGCCATAAATGTACTGTTTTGTAAATTTTTCATTTTATATAATCTTTATTTTGTATAAATTATTTAATTCATATTCCTTTCTCACAAATTTAAATAACTTATTCCATATTATGCTGTCTCAGTTAAAGTCACAAGGAGGAAATCCATAATTGGTTTTATTATACTATACCTATAATACTACAAACTGATTAAATGTAAACTGTTGATTTCCCGAAAATGAATAAATAAAATAAAATAAATAATATAGTGAGTAGTAGCTGATAGCTGATAAAACTGTAGAAGTTGCGAATGTTGTTACAATATTATTATGTAGCGCTGCATTCTTAAAACTTTTATAACCCAAACTTGCGACATATTTTATCAGTCGTAAAATATGTAGTTCGATTTATTGGGCAACGATTATTTCTTCTCTTATAAATATAAAATGCCGCTGCTTTAATTTGTACAGATGTAAAGGCAGTGTATAGATTTATAGAACGCAATGGCCGCGTAAAATGATAAAGGCGGGGTCGGTTGGCTAATAAAATGATAAGGCCATTATTAATTATTACTTGATACTAAATTCATGTATGCGGATATTTTTTCTTACTTTCTAGCAATAAATCAAGATCACTGAGCTAGGTAAGAGCATTATGTGACAGATTTTATCACTTGCTTACACAGCCACGATATTACAGATTTTAGTACTTTCTTATACAGCCACGATATTACAGATTTTAGTACTTTCTTATACAGCCACGATATTACAGATTTTAGTACTTTCTTATACAGCCACGATATTACAGATTTTAGTACTTTCTTATACAGCTACGATATTACAGATTTTAGTACTTGCTTACACAGCCACGATATTACAGATTTTAGTACTTTCTTATAAAGCCACGATATTACAGATTTTAGTACTTGCTTACACAGCCACGATATTACAGATTTTAGTACTTGCTTACACAGCCACGATATTACAGATTTTAGTACTTTCTTATAAAGCCACGATATTACAGATTTTAGTACTTGCTTACACAGCCACGATATTACAGATTTTAGTACTTGCTTACACAGCCACGATATTACAGATTTTAGTACTTTCTTATAAAGCCACGATATTACAGATTTTAGTACTTGCTTACACAGCCACGATATTACAGATTTTAGTACTTGCTTACACAGCCACGATATTACAGATTTTAGTACTTGCTTACACAGCCACGATATTACAGATTTTAGTACTTGCTTACACAGTACTACATCTACCTACATCTTATCTGCCGATATTAAAAATACCAGAAGAGCTCTATTGTTGTATACTTTCACAGTCTTATTTATAAAAGATTCCCTAATACGCCGCTGCAGCATTGGTACAGCAATTCGGTGAAAAGGGCCATGTACTGCTCGGGTTAAACTCATTATAATATTCATTCAAGATTTCAACTGGCACCATTATTTTGTTTCAATCCTCAAAAACACAGTCATTTTCGCATTTCGCGTTTAGTTGCTAACTTCAAGTTTCTTCGGATGAAATTTGTAGTTTCATTGACCCGGTATGTTTTGAATTGCTTCGAAATACGGCCAATTCGATTATGCGTTACGTATTTGTTTTGGTAAAACGATATTTCGATTTAAAATATTCCTCTGATGATATTTCTCTGGTGCTGCAAATGGGTATTACTGCTTTTTTACATTTTTACTGCGCGACCGATCGATATTTGTCAAATCATACCATTTTGTTCAAACCAAGTCCGCGATCTCTGTCTTACTACGATCGTCATACTTCCGTACACCGGAGGGTTGGGCGGTTTAAAAATCTGTCAACTACTAATACTGTCGTATTACGGCCAGTATACGCAGTACGCATGTGCGTGATTATGAATAACGTTTTCTACTAACCGGTTCATATCGCCCCGTATTATCTATTATGATTAAGGCGGATAATGTATAACTATACTATTAATATATCTGAATACTCCATTGCCTAACATAAATACTCAACCAGGGCAAAAAGTCAAAATATACTGGTTATTTCCAGTTTCAACACATCTTTGGACAGAGAAATATTATATTCAAAAAAATTTAAATCAAACAAAAAATAACAGAAGTATAAACATGTCTGAGAAACCTGAGTGATAATCGTCTTCCAAATATTAAGACAATCTAAAGATAACTAGAAACTAAATATACCTAATCATATTATTAAAAAAAACTACTCTAACCGGACATAAAGGGATATAAAGTCATGAGATGAAAAGAGGTAGATTAAATAGTTTATTTAAATAGGTTAGGTTAGGTTTATAGACTAGTTTTTTATCGCTTTTAATGACTTTATATCGCATTTCAAATATGTGTTGAATTGCGACTGTCCTGTGTTGTCAAGGAACCAAAAACAACAGACCGCATCAGAACAGGAAACCCTATTGAAGAGGACTTTGAAAACTGTGACATTGCTCCTGTAGTTGCTTCATAAAAATAAATAAAATAACTTTAAAAAATGAAAAGTAAGAAGAGAAGGCGGGATTATTTTGCTGGCCGAAAAGTCGATCTGGTACATTCTATCAAATAGCTTAATCATTCGTCCGCATCACGATTTGACCGCTCCGATTTCAGACAAAAGGGAAAGGACGGTGTTGAGTTCTCTGGTCTTATTCATTGTCTTACTATATTACTGTCTCCCGCCTCACTGTCTCACTGTCTCACTGTCTCATACTTTTACAGTATTGCCGTACAAATTTGAAAGTGGTCCCGCGGTAAGTGGTAAGCTGCCACCGCCAGTGAAAGTTGCTCTGAAACACCGTGTAGATAACTAATATAAGCTATAGAGGTATCAAGTTACGTACGCTGCCCGGTTTCATACGAGATATGATTGAAAGAAATGTAAATCTTAAAAAATAAATAAATTAAAAAAAAAAACAATGTTACATCATGTATAGAAAATATGTTACAATGTTAGTAATCATTTCATATAATGTTATATTGTATACATAAGGTGTATAACCATAACAAAGCTAGGCTAATGTGTATGGGGGATGTGTTATTATATTCGTTATTTTTTATATTTATGTTAAAGTTTATATTTTCAGTGCGTTTTTTAAGATGAAATTTTAAATCTTTGCTGTTATATATATTTCTGAAACTTTCTTCTAACGTATTTAAAAACTTTAGTTCAAAATATTTATATCCTGAAACTAAAACTAAACACTGCTGGAAATGCTTGGAAGTAAAGTAATATCAGGATGCATTATGTTTTATTCAAGTGGCTTCGAATTTCAAAGGAAATTGGCACTTCACACCAGTATAATGCATCACTTTCCTTTTTCAAATTTGCATGCAAAGAAAGTTACCTACGGCTATATAACCTTACAAACCTTTAACTGTAGCTTTTTTCAACTCATTATAAAGAGAAAAATGTATAAGATAATAAACTGATATATTTTCAAGAACATTTTCATAGAAAATCTACAATATTTATTTATTTCACTCGAAAGAGCAGATCCAATTTTAAGTTTCGAGATTGGATTTTGCATATGATGACGTCACGTATTTATCAAAATCTCCGGGATGTCGTTCTGGGCGGTTTCGGATGACGTCAGAGCCGGGGTGTTTTGATTTGTTAGTTTTTTAATCATTTTTCATAAACGATTTATTGACTGAGCGTAGCGAATTACTGTTTCAACTCGACTGTTTTTCATTTCGACTGTCTGTAAATTTGTTTGTATGTTCCGTTTCCGTTTCAAGATGGTGGCCGTTTCAATGGTTCAGTATTTATTTAGACTTTCATGTAAGAGTTTTTTCAATATTCCGGTACATACTTGCCTGAAGAAAGTTTGTAAACAGAACTGTCATCGAGACAGTGAGCTTTTTTTGAGCGAACTTTATAATTATTTTTTTTAATGACACACATAATATACGGTTTATAATTAAGTAGGTAAGTATTTAATTACCTACTCACAAAATCTTACTATTTCAGAGAAAATTTCCTTTTTGATTTATTAAATAAGAGAAAATTAGAAACAAGTTTTGGACGCGAGGCATACTATTCACATCATTTTATTAATTATTACTGGTTAAAAATTGTACGAATAACCATTTCCAACAAGATTTATGCATTCGGAATCGACGTTTGTAGTGTTCAATTTTAGTAAAACGTAACTCTTAACGAATTAATTATTATTAAGTGGCTGTCACAAAATACCCATTACCAATACCCAAATACCATTGTTGACAAATCAAGATAGTAAACATTAGATCACCGCGATCTTCATTCATAATGTCTAATGTCGTATTAAGGCATTTCAAAATGGCCTACAATAAATTAAGGCCGCATAATCTGCATCTCAACGAAAGTCGACGCGTTAATCATGATTTCAAAATGGAAGATAAAAACTAGGGCAAACTGTCAGTTCGGTTCATTCAGAACGGGTATTATATATACCATATATTATGGTGCTTTGAAATAGATCGGAAACTAAATAAGTAACTGTTAAAAAGTTCTAAATGTTTGTCGGGTTTTTTTAACATGACACACATCGGAATACGAATCTAATACATTTCATTAATTTCGCAAACTTTCGGTGTTGAATAATTATTTTATATGATCCGACTAAGAGTTTGATGTTTCGATTAATTCCACGTAAGTACCTAGCTATTATCTTTCTCTCGTTACAATATCATTAAATTATACATTTTAAATCACGAACACAGCTAATTTTAATATCTCTTTCGTACTGATTTCCCGCTAAAGTAAGTTTTCCCGCCAATGGCTTTCCTGCCAAAACCAACACAAATGCTTTTATTTAGTACCTATTTCAGTACACGTTAAAATGAAATACATTCAAAGATTGGTAAAAAAAATTACTAAGCAAGTACTGATGAATGGAACGCATTAAAAAACAATGAAAACATTACAAGAAAGTTCCTACCCCAATGTCACGTAGATTCGAATGTATGGCCATAATAATATTTGTAATCCTATTAAAATTATATTGAACGCTGTCTTCGCACGATTTTTGTTTGTTCTGATAAGAAGCAATCAATAGTCTACTGTGTTCAATAACCAGCTAGCATTATATTTTTATCGTTGTTTTATTTGTTCAATTCAAATAAAAATATAGCACCTGAAGAATTTCCTTGTAAATTGCAATAGAAAATATAATGTTACGAAAACAATAAGTTTAGAGACTAGAGACGAACCAAGATCGTGAATGTAACTGAAAACTTTGTTCGGTTACAAAACTTAAAACATTGTTCAAATACATTATTATTTTAATAATTCATATTGTTCAATAGGTAGGAGCTGTAAAATTTAATACAATTGATATGCCCAGCCATTATGTCTGTAATCTGCATATTATTTTGTATAAAATTAACAGGTACATTTCTACATAAAAATACCTGTGTTTTTCTGCAAAAGAATTGAAAACAGAGTATTTATTTTAGTGACGTGCAAAAAGACAATGCGACTGTATCAATAAGAATACTGCCACCTCCCATTTATTTATAAGTAAGTCTTGTTTAATTCTCCAACTGTCCAAACTTAAACCAAGCCGTATTACATAAACATCTGAGACAGAGAGGGGCCGTATATTATATTACTTCGAATAGGCACGTGCGTTCACTACGTAGACAGGAGTGAGTGATACTGAAAAACAAATTATTTCCATACAATGTAAGTTTAAAACCATCTATTAGAATTGATTAATACTGAGGTTAGGGAAGATGTGTCCAGATAAGTAGGTACAGTGGATGGACGAAGAAATATTAACGGCAATATGGTAATTTAGCTAACGACCCAAGAAGATAGAGCCAATGCCATTGGAAATATTAAAATCAGCAGAGGACCAAGATTTAATCCCTATGGTACTCCCATTATCAAGGGGAAGAGTCATACTCATATTTTCCAGATAAGATTATACCATTTTACCGGTAACCGGACCAAACAGAACACTTTTGAAAAGTGATATTACAAATACTAATTTCGATTGTGTGTCCGTAACTTTGGCTCAATGAACTCAATGATTTTCGAGAATTCAGACTAATCGTGGTCTATTGGGTGGACTATTCACAGGTCTGCGCTTGTAAATATATAAAATCGATGATAACAAAAAGAAACTAGGTAGATTGAGATTAGGTGACATTAGTTTTTCATGACTTTTTCTGACTTTATGTCACTTTTCAAAAGTGTTATATTTGGTCATAAAACGATGGAACCCATATTTTTAAAGAATGAATTGCTTAGATAAAGATGAACCTCGTAATTTAGAACGAAATATTACATTAACAGTTAAGAAATCACGACGTATTTAAGCATATCGAATAAATTATGCAGGCATATTTGTATTGTTTCTACCTATAATAGTTTTGCTAGACAAGGTTCTCTCCTTGAAGGCCGTGTATCAGTATTCTGTGCACCAGTTATTGTATTATTATTATTACTACGCCTAGAGAATTCCGGTATCGAGATTGCAGAAATAAATACTATTTTAACAGTTAGATCAAATATTTTTTTCGCAATGAAATTACCATATTTGCAATAGTTATAATTGATATTGGGAACGCACGACTGGATCGTGCAGTAGAGAATTAATCGAACTCAGTGCTATTTTCTATTTAATTTTTTCTAATACAACAGAAATACACGTAACCATTAATTGAATATTTAAAACTAAACACTTAGCACAGTAGATGGAATAAAGACTTAATAAAATTTACATTACATAAAATTGTAAAGCCTTATTCAGTAAAGAAGTCTTTTCGCGCGTTGAGTTCTCCGACCTGATTTTGTTAGGAACGTAATATCTACTCGTATGTGCTCAACATAAGTTTATGCGTGAACTGAAATATCCATTTCTATAATGCTTTATAAAAATCAATCTATTTTTTCATGTCACGCAATATTATAACGTTGTTTCTTTTGATATTTACATTTGAATGGAAATAAATATGGAAATTGATCAACTTGTCACTAGTATTTCTCCTTCTGTTCGAAATCAATGATAAAAACGTAAACGCAACATCATCAGGCCCGCCAACCTGAGGGGGCCCCTGGGATCGTGTTTTTTTATAGATTTTCGGGTATGTTTTTGGCTTTCATAAAGTGCCCCAAAGTGAATGCAGAGCTCCCAAACTCAGTGGGCCTCGTGGACGTGTTTCGTGATCAAAAACTCTGATAATTCTTCGCTTAAATTTCACATGCTTTTTTTGTGTTTCGCCATCATTATAAAATACAAATGGGATGACGACACACGATTTAAGGCAAGCGTAAGAGTGACAGAGCCCGTGCTAAAAGGGATAGAACCAAAATGTGCTTATTTTGTTATGTATTTCTAATTAATTCATAATATTGTAAAAATAATAAATGATAAATGATGCAAGAACAAACAGTGAAATATATATTTTTAAGTATTTCTCCGCCAATGAAGGGAACTAGCTCTTGAATTTTGATTGTTTCAATGTATTATCTTAGAACATCTGTAATATTGAGTCTTTTTATTGAGTCTTCAATTTTTGGAACATGGACATTTTTGAACTATGTTGCTTAAGGGGATGTAGGTTGTTTTTCAAAATTACTTAAATGATTAGTCGCTGTACCATCTTTACAGGGTATACAATTTTTTTTATATGCACCTCCCCATCCAATAACTTAGTGGTAACATTAGTTTCCGTTCAAATTTATATGGAAGGCATTAATTTATTTTATTCTTATTTATTCAATGGTATGAAAGGAAACAAATAAAGAAAATGATCATATTTGCACTCCACGTTTTCGTCTGCTCTAAAAGTAATATGAACGTCGTGTACCTACCGACCGTACCGCCGAAATTCTCGCTCTCGTCTGAATTAGGCTTAATTTGAATTAAAAGTATGCCAGCATGATATAAAACTTTTACTTAAAAACACAACGATAATAATAATGATTAATTACATGACGCAAAAACATATTGAGTACACTTAGTTTCACGAGGAATTTGTACATTGCTTAAATGCTTGCTTACTAAAAATGGCAACCCGTAATGGCCGACCAAATTAACCCTTCGTACAAAGAGATACTTAAAAGCTACGTGACTGTGACGCAACCACAAGTAGCCTACCGATATGCTACTATTTAAAGCTGGTTTCCGTACACGGCGCTACCCGAATTATATTGAACTTTATCATTGTTTCAAGTGCAGCCGTGGAATTAATACGATATCAAGTGACTCTGGCGACGAAGACAACATAATATATTGGTCTTCTTTATATTTACAAGCATAAAAAAAACGAAAATTGGTCGGTGATTTGGAGTCCACACCAGGTAAAGTATTCTCTCATGTTGGAGAGAGTTCAGAAGAAATTCTTGAGATTTCTCTACCTGAGGGAGTATGGCTACTATCCGTGGCTCTATCCCCCTGACTTTCTTTTGGGTATGCTCGGAATGAACTATCTACGGGTCAGGAGGGATGTGCGCATTGCTACACATTTCTTTAGACTGATTCGTGGATGGTTTGAAAACTCGCTCATCATGGAGAGCATTCATTTCTATGTTCCCGGTGGTTATCTACGTCACCGACAACATAAACTATTTTATCTCCCGGCCTGCAGAACTAACTTGCCAATGGTCATGCCTGTGGGGAGAGCAGAGCTATCTTGCTGTTGAGCAGAATCAATTCGGATATCGAAATTTTTAGCATCAATGAAGCTTCCTAAAAGGCAAGCTCTATTATTACTGGTATAGTTGATATACACACTGTTAATATTAATCTAAGATTTCTTATTAGAAAAATATTTTAAAAACGCATTGAAATTAACAATTTTCTAATGTTTTTGAAATGTATAGACAGAATTGAATTGAAAAAAGAAGATTTTGGGTTCACTCATACAACGAAACAAATTTTAAGTGTAGGGCAATGGTCGCCGCCAAAGAACTACATGAGAATTATGTCAAATTGACTTTTCTTTCTAACCTCAATCTTTCTCCTTCTCCGTTAAATCCTTTCCAACGCTTTCCGGTAAATTATAGTTATATGAACTTGGATATTTGTCCACCTCCAATAAATTCCACCCAACTTCCACCGTTACTGTTTCGGCCTAGTCGCAACTTCTAAATCTAATAATACATCTCAAGTCCTTTCTCTACCTTTCTAACGTACATATAATAATTTAGTAATGTATTTGTCATCACATCATGTTCGGATGTCATTTATGTCAAACGATTAGTAGAGCGAATGCATATCGCGTAGAGCACTAACAGCACTATCAGTAACGTAAAACTGATACATAAGCCGTAGACGACGCGTCGTATCATGTACGTACACTCTCAAAAAAATATGGCGGATACTTATGAGCAGTGCGTATGCTACGCGCACAAAACTCGAGTGGCTTGTAAGTATATCCGTGTACGAATGACCTAAGAATTTAAACTTTTAATTACTAAGCATTTAACACTAACTGATTTTCCGGTATGCAGCTAAACCTTGATAAAATGCATCGTACAGAAAATTCTACTGTAATTATTGCATACAAGAATTCTCCATCACACTTGCCTGCATACTTATGTTTCTAATGCTAACACATTGCATGGGCAGTATTAAAAATGTAACATGGATACAGTGGCGTAATCACTTTAGCCCCTGGGCAAGGCTGTTGACTGGACCCTACTGTTTCGCAATAGAGAAACAAATTAAAAATCTATATAAATTAAATTGGAGAGTTTAGAGAATGGTAGAAGTCGAGGACGCCCGAGGAATACTTAACGCAATATCTCTGCACTGAAAAGAGATACGGAGTCGAATTTAAGTAGCATAGTGTAGTTTTTTTATAAGTAACATCGCGGCACATAGTAGTGAATGGTGGAATTAGGATAATTCAGCTCAAAACTTTATGTATAACTCGCCTTATGAAAAATATGTCTGTCTGTGATTGTTGCTCTAGTTCAATGAACTCGGATTTGTTTTGAATTTAAGTGTATATATTTGACATGCGTATTTATTTTGTTTAAATTTCTTAGGGTTTATTGACATGTAAGTCAGATTTCGGGTCTGCCATTTTTAGCTAACATCAATGACATTATACTATATCTAGACTGGTTACTTTCTCACAAACTCAACATAAAATGTGGCAAGTAAGAAACACTCTGTTTCCAATAAATTCTTAATTCAAACGTTGTTCATGTAATACGACAAATATAGATAGTCAAAGAAATGTGCGTATGAATGAAATAAACAATAGCGCACGGCGATTTCGTATTCTACATCACGAGTGTGACTGAGACAACGGAATACTGTATGAGACGACCTACTGCTACTATGTTTTCCTTCTTATACTTCTTGCTACGTTCGCTTTCTCACTTTCATCAATGGCGCTAAAAATCTGTATATTTTTTTTGGTATCGGAATAATTGTATTTTTAATTTGTCTGTATTTACGAATGAAATCTTACTTTTTTGGCTTTTACTAGTGTTTACTTAAAGGTAGCACACGACCTTACACGACGCGTGGCATTTTAGTAGTAAAAGTAAGAAATTGAAAGCACTACAATTGTCTTACTTTTGGCTCGCTACTATGAGATTTGTTCAGCGCGTCTACATAATATATTGAAACGTTATTGGCGAAATTAAATAATCTCATGATTTTTCAAGGGTCTGCGCTAGTATTCTATAAAAGTGTCTTAGCTGTGATTACATGATACATCGCGATGGGATGGTACGCCAATGTATTGGACTTAAACATGAAATAGGCGCTCATCTAATTTTTATAAAATAACTTTATTTTTACAACAACAAAAACACGATGCATGTTACTTATTCAGTTTTTAGCATGCGTGTGTATGTAATTATGGAAAAATATGCACTGCGATCGGATGATTTCGCACTACATAAGTACTATCCACATTAATTGGATAAACTATTCTTGTTTAAGGCGATGCAGTACGCAGTAATGCAAAATCATGTGTTTTTGGTTTGACAATTTGATCGATTAGAAATGTTTTAGATGTCGTAATTAAATACTGCGAGTTGAATACATCTTGGCCTTTGAAATAATCGAGTATTTTTTAGATAAGTATTTTTATAAGCCCAGAAAAAAATAATGTATAAGGCCTATGAAAACCGCTTTAAAGTTCAAAATCTCCTACCTACGAACCCATTTTCGATTATAATTTTATTGTATAGTGTGGAAAATTAAGTTATTTATAAAATGATCGGAAAAAATTAAATAATTATGCCTGAACATCCACAAAATAAAATAAAAGGCACTTTTTGGCCATGTTTTTTTCTTGCATAAATCAATACAGGCGGATGGTGTTAAGCGGGAATTTAAACCTTATCGCCATCTACGTAAGGACTGTTATTGATAGCGGCTCGATTTAAAATATTACACGACGTAGTGCATCGCCTCAAGACATACACAGAACAATAAGATACAGATAAGGATATTTTTCGTTTTTACATAGTTTTAGTACCTATTACGTATGTCTATAAAATATCATTATGTAATTTCGCCTGAGATTGTTCTGAAAACTAATGATTTTAAGTTAAAATCAATGAATTTAAGGTTAAATTTATGTATGAGTAGGTAATAGTTATAAAGGGAAGAAAGTGTATGCATCGCCTTAATATAAATATAAATCTGTCTGAAAGAACGACGTTCACGGTGAGCTCTAGTGTTGTGAAATTAACCCAGGCGTCTCTCTCCACGCAACGAAAAGAAGATCATTTCCATAATTCAATGCAAGATGCTACCTACTTAAACTTTATTTTAAATTCGAATAATTTTGAGAATACATGACAAACAGAAATAATATTTAATACAATCTTTGTTTACTGGCATTCTTAGAACAAAATTTATTTTATTTTATGTGCTATTTCATGATTAAATCATTTAAAATAATATTGTATATTTGCAGCCCGTTCCGGAGTGTTACTACACCAACATTCAGTATTGAAACATTTCTTGAAATGGATTTAACCGTGTTTGTGTGGAATTCACAGTAAAATAAGTAGCTACTTAATCCTATTACATATTTCTAAAGATTATAAGCTAGATTTCTTCGCTAAACTTTAAAATTAGCAGTTGTTGTAAAAAATGTGGATTTCCTAGCTAGAATATCAACAATATCATTTGTATGTACACACTCAATATTATCTGTACACGATAAGTGAAATAATAAAAACATAAAAGATATCTATTTATAAGCAGGAAAGTACTAAAAAAAATATCAATAATTATTACATTTTTCTTCAGGTGACAAAAGATAAGAAAATTAATATTACCGACCGATAAGAAAATTAATATTTTAAATATCTATAAAGGCGAAACAATGAATATGTTACCTGCTTGTAATTAATTACATTCGTTTTACAAATTACATAATTAACCTTATTTATTTATTTATTTTTTATTTTATTACAAGATAATACATTACAAAATGATAACAAATTAATAATGTATTATTCCCAATGAGTTTATAAAACTCATTTCGGGAAAGACAACATTAGAAAGGACAAGGCAAATAAATAAAATACATTAAAATAAATACATTAAAATAAATAAACGCAGGTGTTATTATGGAGTACCAAAGAAAGATTGTATTAGTCATTAATGAAACTGCTAAGGAAATATCTTTTAAGAGCTTTTGTCAATGTTTTTTTGTTAGTTGCCGGAAGTTTTAAATTACTAGGTAATGCGTTATATTGTTTGTGTGCAATGTATTGTAAGGAGTTAATTCCAAATTTGGTCGTGTAAGTAGATGATGATAAATGTATTTGATTTTGTGATCGTGTTTTGTGCTGGTGTATGTCAGAATTAAAGACTGGTTTAGTGTTGGTGTGTGAGGAGTGTTGAATTATTTGTAGAATGGCAGTTGTGATGTTATACTTTGGCAGGACTGTAAAAGGAAGTATTTGTGTCTGTGAGTATATATCTTTGACATGTGTATCCCATGGCAGATTATATATATTACGTATGGCTCTATTTTGAATTACTTGTATTTCGGAACTTTTTTTTTTGGTAATGGTTCCCCAGATACTAACTAGATAACTCAGGTGGGAGTGGATCATAGCATAATATGTTGCACGCAGTAAAGATGTGGGGAGCACACCTTGGAGTCGATAAAGTACACCGGTTATCGGGGAAATTTTGGATTTTACATTCTCAACATGGGAGTTCCACGAGAGGTTAGAGTCTATGAGTAACCCCAAATATTTCGTTACTTGAACATGTTGTAGCTTTTCATTTCCAAGAATGATATTCATACCCATGTTATCTTTTTTTCCGAAAGTAAGGTAATGGGTTTTTTTAACATTGAGGCTTAATTTGTTTAATCGAAGCCATTTAGCCAGCTTTGCGAGATCTTTATTCATTAAAGCTTCAAGTTCCTTCAGATTTTTACAATGGTAGTAAATCACAGTATCATCAGCGTAAAGTTGAAGTTTTCCCGAGATGCCACATTTAGTTATATCATTGATGTATAGTAAGAAAAGTAGAGGTCCAAGAATCGAGCCCTGTGGCACTCCACATGTGATTTTTCCAACGTCGCTTAGGTTCCCTCCGTTATCGACAAGGCAAAATCTATCAGCTAGGTAACTTCGGAGCAAATTTAAAGATTTCCCGACTATTCCCAAATGTTCCATTTTTTGTAGAAGTATTTCATGATCTACCGTATCAAAGGCTTTTTTCAGATCTATAAATATAGCTGCCACATATTCGCCCTGGTCTATGTACTGCTGAATGTTAGAAATGAAATCGAAGGTGGCACATTGGGTATTGGAGTTTTTCCGAAAGCCATATTGCTGTGGTGTTAGGATATCGTTGCTAGAGATTTATTTTATCAGTCTATCTTTGATAATTGACTCGAACACCTTTGAAAATACCGATAAAATCGATATTGGACGATAGTTAGAAATACACTTCTTGCAGTCTTCTTTAAAAATTGGTATAATTTTTGCTAGCTTTAACTGGTTTGGAAATATTCCCGAGCCTATGGAGAAGTTGATAAGTTGGGTTAGGTGCCCCGCTAGTTCTTCTTTACAGGTTTTAAGAATGCACGGTGTTACTCCATCGATTCCTGCCGCTGCATTCGACCTAAGTTTCGAGATGACCTTTATTACCTCATCCTTATTCGTCCTAGTCATATATAAGGATTGTCGTGCCTTTGGTTGTACATATATTGTATTACAGTCATCCGGGAATGATGGAATGGCAGCTGCCAATTTTTCTCCAACTGACAGGAAAAACTCATTAAAAGCCAACGCTATTTCACGGGGTTCCCTAATTTCACAATTATTTACGATGAGAGATTCAATTGTGTTGGTGGGTTTATGTACACGATTAGACAGAATTGAGTTAATGGTTTTCCAAGTTTTTCTTGGGTTAGTTAGGCTTTGTTGAAAGCTATTGATGTAATATTTGTTTTTCAGACTTCTCCTATAATTAGTTATCATGTTTCTTAGTTTATTTTTACGTATTGCAAGAGTAGTATTACCTGGGTCTTGTTTCCACTGCTTGTGAAGCTGGTTTCGTTCCTTGATTAGAAAATTAAGTTTAGAATCAAACCAAGGTGTATTTAGATGTTGCCGCCTTCCTGTTTTTACGTTGGGTGTAGTTTTACCTGCTTCTAATGCATTTTTGACATAATCATTAAAATCTTTGTAACCGTCTTCAGGTTTAGTTGAGTTGATAGCAAATTTGTTAGTCGCAATATAAGATTTTACCGCCATACTGTTGATGATAGGTTTAGTAAAGCGTGGTTTAGTTCTATTATTAAACCATTTTTTTAAATTATTCTTAAAGTCAACAATTAGTATATTGTGGTCACTAAGCGGGTCATCTATATTCGATATGGTTGTTAAAATGCTTTGTCTGTTTGATATAACGTGATCTATAATAGTGCTGCTTGTATCAGTGACTCTCGTGGGATATGATTTATTTTGTATTGAGAAATTGTATGTAAATAAGGTGTTGATATAATTTAAAGAAGAAGGTGTGTTTATGGAAGTGTCAATGTTGAAATCTCCGAGTATTAATGTATCTTGTCTGCTTTTGTTCAGTATTTTTTCAAAATGTGTTAGGAAATCGTGCATGTTGTTTGGGTTAGGTTTTCGATAAATTGCATAAATGTTGACTGGTTTCCTATTACTGCTGCAAACACTAATACCTAAAAATGAATTTTCGTTGGAAAAATTTTCAATGATAGAGCACTTCATAGAATCCAGAACATATATGGCCACACCTCCTCCTCCTTCATTTGGGCGAGAAGAAAAAGCACTGTAAAAACCATTTAAGCAAAAGAACTTTTCTTCTCCGACATCAAGCCACGTTTCAGTGATGACAAGAACATGAACAGTATCGCATAATCTTCTGACCTTTTCCTCAATTTCGTCAAACTTGTTTCGTATACTTCTGGCGTTCATATACATTATTCGCAGACAGTTCTTCATGGGAGTATAGTCATCGATAGTTAGGCACTTGTGTTCTTGTATATTACACTCCATAGTCTATTGTAGCTAGGTCCTTCTTGAGGGCAGCTATGTAAGCTGGGCAGTTGTCCCTATCTCCGGTTGAATGGTCAGCAGGCTTACCAAATCTGGTGCATGTCGCGCAAACTGGTTTGATGGCTGCATTTGGGCACGACTCACGGGTGTGTTTTTCTTGTGCACAGTGTCCACATGTAGGTTTAGTATCTCTGCAATATTTGTACGAGTGTCCAATCATATGACATTTAGTGCAGACAGTAAGGCCAATAAAATCTCTGACGCGGCAAACAGTCCAGTTCACAAATACTTTCTCCTGTTCAATAAGTACTTTACGCACGATAGCTGGCATTTCATAGATACGATGACAAGTGTTTCCTGTGCGAGCACCAGCTAAGTGGCTTAATTTACAGCACGCAATAGTTCCCTCAATGTCTTGAATGTTGGGAACCCCAGTTAAGGCGATCCTTAAAAATTCTTCGTCAGTCAGGTCCCGCGGTACCCCAAAAAATATTAGTCTCGGAGATCGCTTGGTCGGCAGTCGGGCCTTAATTGTGCTTGATTTGTCGAAACAGGGTGCATTTAATAGTTTTTGTTGCTCGCCTGCGGTTGCCGTGTTTATCAAGATACCTTTATTTCTTATCTTTTTTATTCCCGTGACCCGAACGCCTAGCTCAGATGGCCGAATCATGTCCTGGATAATTTTTTTGGTACCATCACTATCCTTGGTGGCGTCTACATCTGTTGGAAATACGCATACGCCTGGTCTTGGTGCTCCGACACGATGTCCATATTGGGTAAGTGGAGGGGGTTGGTGAGCATCATTAGGCTGTTTGCGGGCGATGTCGGCAAATGAGAGGCTAGCCTCCGTTGCCTCCGCTACTCTTCGCATTACAGGTCCAAGATCAGACTCTAGTTGAATAATTTTTTGTTCAAGTTGTCTTTTTTCGCTCTTCACGTGTCGTACTTTGATTTCTGTCATTCTCAGTTGGGCAGTCACTGTAGCTAGATCAGCACGCATGGTCTCGCGCTCCAACAACAGCTGAGATACGGATCTAAAAACTTCCGACACGTTTCTGGCAATTCTCAGCTGCTGGTCTTTGGAGACCTTCGACTGCTTCTCTGCCAAGACATCTTGTAGAGCTATCAGATGTGTTTGAGCTTCATTAAGCACATCTACCCCTGAGGTGCAAGGATATTCTACTTCAGTATCATCCGAGCCTTTGGATGACGCAATCGATGAGGTTTCGTTTGCATCCTCAATTGAGACGCTATTTTCACCAATAATCCGAGGCATCATTGTGTTCAGATGTCTTTTTTTCGGACGGTTCATTTTTTGAACACTGGATTTTTTTTTTTATATAATTGGTTTTGTACAATTCGTATTTTTCTTTGTGTTTATTATTTATTCGCTTCACCACTTTAGTTGATAAGTCGATGATTTGCGCCTGTCAGCTGTCATGTAGGCAATATTGCTAACTTGCCACAGTAAGTAGTTGTGGGTACTTGATGTTAATTCGTACTTTAAATCAGCGCCTTGATTTGGATGATCTGCTAAACTCGTATATCTTGTTTCACAATTATTTAAATAATGTTGCAGAAAAAAAACAATTTGATTTAAAACTTAGTTTTACTAGGATTCGAACTGGGGACCTTCGGATCTATGTGCGGATTCGCTCACCACTGAGCTATCAGCCGCTTTTGGTTGACCGGTAATTAAGAGTAATATAAAATTGTCTTCGCACAGGTATGTTTACGGTGATCAGAATAAAAGGATATTATTTCGGCAGTAACACTATGATACTTCACAGTTGAATTAAACACTTTTAAACCTGGTTAATTAAAGCGTTAAGATTTCACAGACTTCGATTATGCGTATTATTTGTTTTTATTTTCGCACAGGTATGTTTACAGTGATTAGAATGACAGGTTATTATTTCGGCAACAACACTCTGACACTTCACAGTTGAATGAAACACTTGTAAATTCTGTAAAATTAGAGCGTTAATATTTCACAAACTTCGAGTATTCTCTACACTGATCTTCGGGAACATGTTTATAGATAAATTTTATGGATTTTAGGTTTTGTAGGCTTTAGATTTTGTATTATTAAGTGGAGCGAATTTTTGACATGCACTCTGTTGATAAATAATACTAACTTTTTATAGTATATATGTTTTAACTTTTTTTTCTAACTTTTTATAGTATATATGTTTGAAATGAAATATTTGGAAGTAATACTGGACACCAAACTAACTTCTTTTCTCAAAACACATACGTCAATAACGCAAAGCAACAATCTAACCTCAAATCAATTACAAATATTTTTCTAACCTTCAAAAATTTCCCCACTTATACTGAGTTTTCCCGCGAATATTTAACCAGGCGAAACGGATTCTTTGTAATGTTTATGTTAAATGGAACGCATTCAAATAACAAAGAAAGTACCTTCACCAAATTCCTTAAATACATTATGCACCAAAGTAGCTACTATTTGCATAATGAGGCATAAAACATAACCATATTCATTATGTAAACATTAAGTAGGCGATCATAATAGTTCAAATACGTCAGGAATAAAACTACTAACGATAAAAAATTATCATCTGATAAATAAATACTAATTTGTTGAATGATAATAATTAATCACTCTTTCAAGAAAAATCGTGTGAACTTTCTGGAAATCTTTTAAAATTACTATTCCAAATCTACTAACATAACCTAACCAGACCTTTCAGTAGTAATAATATTCTTCACAATATTTCAATGTCAAAAAACCGCATCAATTTTGTGAAGAAAATAAATAATATTTTGATACTTCTTTTGTTATCGTTATAATAATAAAACTGTATTTTTCATGAACACTGTAATTGATTGGGTACGTTCTGATTTAATAGCATTATTTATTGAACATTTCATATTATTGAACAGCTATTTCGCGAGTTACGGACGTTTTCAATTTGTACAAGGCCATTACAAGAGACTTTTTAGACATAATTAATTATTCCTAAAACAACACCCGAATGGCCACAGGTGTTGTTAAATTTTAAATACTCGTATTATATAATATTTTCTTTATGCTGGCAAATAGATACATTAAGAATAATGTATACACAATAATAAGTTGATACAATGTCGGGATGAGGAATAATCATTTGTTTTCTCTGTATTTTCTGTGCTTATTATTTTCAAAACCCAAAAACTGGATTGCAGGCCGTTAAAATAAATATAAATTAAAAGTAATATATCGGAAAACGTAAAAATACATTCGTATTTTAATAAAAGTTCATCACGTTTTTAACCGGATTACGAATAATTTTAAAGCGATTCTTAATAAATTAGTAATACTTATTTTTCTCCGTGTGATAATTAACTTGTATACATCACTATTTAATCAAAATAATCGACATGTTTCGAAACAAATAGTTATATGATGATAATGTCGATTACTTTCATTAAATAGGGATGTATACAAAGTTAATTATTTTCTTTAGACTTATTGATATGTTTATATACTTATGTATTTACATAGATTTATTTTACGATGTTTTAAGTTGAGTTCGCAAATGGTTAAAATCTGTCCTGCTTATAAATACAACACCATGATTCATAAATTTCAGAGTACCTACTCGAGCAACTAGGCAAAATATATTATTCTGCAACAATAACTTCAGTACCAACTATCACATAAATGCACCTATTTCTCGCTTTCACACACTTGGAAACAAATTCACCTCAAATATCGACATATTTAATATAAGTTTGCCTGTGTTCAAGAGAGATACCTGAGTGACATTTTTATGTAGCATAATTAAAGAGCGATTGCGTATATTTGTTGTTTTCTTGTAGATATGTTGTGAGCTTAAAAAAAATGTTATTTTTGTGTTGATGTTTTAAAAATAAAAACCTTCTGTTTTTCACTGTATTATGCAGTAAATTACGTATAATATAAAAGCCTATCAGGGCGTTTAAATTAATAAATAAATAAATAATGAATAGAATGATTTAAACGTAAATAGGATTTACCCGGAAAGTCAGAGACCGGCCTTGGGTTGCTTATTTATAAAAGCATGTTCCTTCACGGAGTGGAAATTGTACAAATCAAAGCAAAACCTCTACAAAAAAACAATCACACTTAACGATTTTATGAGATAAATAAATTCAAAGCAATTATTACCAGATATATAAAACTATTACTTTATAAGTCGACACGTGAGATTTATTACTAACGATTTTGATAAGAAATCAAATGACTTTAAAATATAAGGAAATAAATCTGACTGACAATAATTTTAGCAAAGTGATAAATATTTTTTACAGCGTTGAACAGAGGATCTCGTAAATTTTTAGGAGTCATGTTCACAAATTTTAAAATGTGCGATAAACATAATATAAACAACAATGTTTATTAATTTCAGGAAGTAAAATTAAACACTACAAAATAACTACTCTCACATTTTTTTTATCTTTATAAGTTTTACTTCGACAACATTATTTATTTATTTTCCTCAATCAACACTCCACAAATTATGGATACCATTCACCAATGTCCAGAATTCAAGTCAGTATCTTGATTTTTTTGGTGATTTTTGTCAGTCGTTACGCAAGTAATCTTCTGAATACAGGGTTTTCCAATAAGAGGTGTTATTTTGATATTCAATCGTAAAAGATCAATGGTTTCGTTGCTTGTGTGGCACGTAGCGCCGTCTTGTTGAAAGAAAACGTTGTCCAGATCAATACTATCCAATTCCGGCCATAAAAAATCATTAATCATCTCTCGATAGCGCAATCCATTCACCATAACTGTTGCTCCAGCCTCATTTTCGAAAAAGTAAGGTCCAATGACGCAGACGGATCATAAACCGCACCAAACAGTCACACGTTGAGGATAGAGAGGCTTTTCAACAATAACTCTTGGATTTTCCGAGCCCCAGATGCGACAATTTTGCTTGTTGATCATGAAGCCACCGAGGTGGAAATGGGCCTCATCACTCAAGATGATTTGCATTTGATTCACTCAAGTGAATTTTAATAATTTCAATGCGTTGTTGAAACGTGTATCGTTCCATTTTAATTAATGACGTAATTTCTACTTGTCAAATGTCAAAAAATAACAGCTTCAAAAGTAACATCTACCGAAATAGCGGGCTTTTCAAAATTACACCTCTTATTGGAAAATCCTGTAGTATAAAATCGCTATCCGTATCTGTATGTTTGTACGCTTAGTTCTTCTAAACTATGCAACGGATTTTGATAGGATTTTCACTCTCGTTTATAGAACTTCTTTCGAAAGGTTTACATATATAAAACATGTTTATTATAGTTATAGAAAGTAGATAAAAGTCGAGGTTTTGTAATCATGTTGAAAAAAAAATTTTTTGGGCGCTTACATTGCTAACGCTGGCCAAACCTTTTGAGATACATCAAAATAAAGTACTACGGAATTTTATATCGTAAAAAGGTCTGGAGAAAAATCACGGAAGGTATATGTCTATCTCCTAAGTATAACCCCCAACAAAGCCGGGTAGACGTCAACTAGTATTTAATAATGATGTGGCAGAATTGGTATACTTCATCAATAACCTTATTAGTGGGTTTACTTGACATTGTCTTTATTTACTTGACATTGTCTTTATTCAGATCTAGATGTTAGTAATCGTCTAATCGAACTTTCTAGGTCGAATCGAGCTGTTTACTATGATCGTTCTTTTAGTTTAACAGGCCCTTTCATCTGGAATAGACTTCCCTCAGCTCTTACTAATCTCCAGAATTTGGCTGAATTTAAACGGGATTTAAAAACAAAATTATTTAATAAATCTTACCATTTATAAATTTTAACTTCTTTTCAATATTTTATAATAAGCCATATTCTAAAACTTCCGGTAATTGTTTGGTTTCGGTTGTCTCCTTATTGTACTTTTTAAAATGTCTGCTCAGAAAATACTCATTTCTGAGCACAAACTGCCTCCTGTTTTTTATTATTTTTTTTTTATATATATTTATATTGTTTTGTCCTGTCCTGCTGTTATTGTTATTCTAAGTTTTGTCATCACTTTGTATAAACAGTGTATTTAGTGTTATAATATTAGATCTGTATTGGGTAAGGCACACTGTAGGAATAATTTTAAGAACCACTAATACTGATTACCATATTTTTAAAGTTTGTTATACGAGTAGTTAAGCGCACTTGAAGTGAAATGACACAAAACTGCGCTATATAAATGCCATGTTATTATTATTATTGTTTATGTGCCCTATTTTTATCATAGCAGTAGTTTTTAATTATCCTGTATTGAAACATTTCTTCTTGTATTAACTTCGTGTAATATGTAATGTGTTGTAATTGGACATGGTCCGTTAATGAATAAATTGATTATTATTTAAGAAATACATAATTATTAGTAGCGTGGACCCATGAAAAATCATGAAATCTGATTTTATTTTTAAAGATTAACCATAAGGAATTTAAACGAAACAAATACACATTCCTAATAAAGAATTTCAAAAAATAAAATTATATCATAGATAGGTACTTTTTCGCTTGTCTGAAATCTTGACACGGTTAGTTCCAATTTCAAAAATGACACTTAAATTCAAAGTAAATCAGAGTTCATTGAACCAAAGTACACGGACAGACGCACAACCGAAATTACTATTTTTGATGATTGACAACATTTAGGCATCATTCTGTAAAAGTTTTTAACATGCTTTCAGAAATCAAAAATCTCCGCAGTTTCTTTTGAGATTGCTATGAATTTCGCGATAAAAAAAATCGTTTTCATGAATTTATCGCATGTATATTATTTATTTGACATAGGTCCTTAGGAATATAAAAGGGCCTATGTCATCTTTGGAGATGATTTGTAGAGGGTCTTTTTAATTAAAAGAAGTAGAGGAAGTTTTGGGAGCGAAAAAGGAATGATGGGTGAGAATCTAGGGATCAGTGCGTCCAGGAGTAGCGGGCGAATAATCTATCCGTCCCGCTGTGGCACAATGCAATGGGTCAAGAGAGACCATTTGGAGAAGTCAAAGATTCTCCCAAACCAGCCTCTCCTGACCCGGCGTTTAATCCGGATTTTGTGAAATTAGATTATTCTTGTTATTAGACCTCGGACTCTCGATGGGGGTTTTGATTTATTCACAATCAATTCCAACCGGTATATTTTTCCTCATATACGTCTACTGTCATTGCGCACCGTTTATCGCACCGCTAAACAGAAGCTTAGAAAAACAAGTAAGTGGGTTTACATTATTATTTTGGTACGTCTACTAACTGATAACAGACAAAAATACGTAAAAAAAGCCATCAGTGTTTTAATTATTTGTGGCTTGGTGACGTAATGTCTTACATGTCGACACATTTACAAAATAATGCAAATATCTAATTCTTAATTTATTGATTAGATTATTTTAATTTCCAGTCGGATTCAACTTAGTATGGTGGTTTTGTTTTATTTGTATGGCCGGCGTGTAGACTATCGAAATGTTAACCGGGAGACTGTTTTAATAATTCTGATACGAAGTTATTCGCGGACCGGATTTTCTAAGGATCTCAATGTCCTTGTGCTGGTTTTTATGGCACTACTGTCTCTGTATAAATTAAATAATCCAACACGATTCTACTGCTTTGTGAGGGGCGAGGCACTAATTCTTGTTACCTACGTATACAACAATAACTAATTACAAATATTCATCATAAGCATTTATACTAATTTCTTTATGATTCTGTCTGTAACTTCCATAACTTCAGTTCAATGGATTTCAAGATTAGAACTGTTGGTTAGGAGAATTCAGACAAGCGAAAAAATACCCACAAATGTTCGTTTGTTCAAAATCTAAAATCTCCAAAAGTTCTCCACCGATTGCTTTGAAATTTTGACACAACTTTACATTCGAATACGCTGGAGTTTTTACCTGTATTATCTAGATGTCATCTGTGACAGGTAAAAACATTTTTGAAAACAGCGCCATCTGTTGGACATAAAAAAATAAAGAACGAAAAAAAAATTTCTCTATCGGCACAGAGAAACTGAGCCACAGCAACCCGTGGCGGGGTACAACTAGTAATATTACATAAAATTATTTGTATTGCGATTTTAAAAATTGGAACTGATGTGTCAAAAGTTCATAGATAATTTAACAAATTGCATAACTGATCCGAAAAAAATATTCACGCAAAATGGTGATATTAAAGAATTACTTGTCTAAATATTTTTATTGGTCTTTCTGTAGCATTTCTCCTCGTTCTGATGTGTTCTTCACATAAACTTTCAACTTAAGGCGATGCCATACGTAGTAATGCAAAATCATGTGTTTTTGGTTTGAAATTTTGGTCGCCTAGAAATGTTTCAGATGCAGTCTTTTTATAAGCCCAGAAAAAAATAATGTATAAGGCCTATGAAAACTGCTTTAAAGTTCCAAATTTTCCTACTTACGAATCCATTTTCGGTTATGATTTTATTGTATAATGTGGCAAATTAAGTTATTTATAAAATGATCGAAAAAAAAAATTATGCCTGAACATCCACAAAGTAAAATAAAAGGCACTTTTTGATCATGTTTTTTTCTTGCATCAATCAAAACAGGCGGATGGTCTTAAGCGTGAATTTAAACCTTATCGCCATCTACGTAAGGGTTGTTATTGAAAGCGGCTCAATTTTAAATACTACACGACGTCGTGCATCGCCTTAACAAATCATAAAATAACAATATAAATTTGGTACGAAAGATCTCTACTTGTTGAAAAGAACCACAGTCATAACATATCAACAACCTATTTTCAGATACATTTCATCAATTTATACCGAATTAGCTGACGTGTACCCTTAGTGAAAACCATATCAATATCCGTAGCGTAGTTTAGAAGAACTAAGAGCACAAACAGACAGACGCGGATAGCGACTTTATTTTATATTATTTACCGAATACGTCGAATTCTGAAAACTAAAACCGCTTGCGAGTATTTTCTATGGAAATGATGGGTAATTTTCACATATTATATTCCCCTACTATAGTGGTAATCCAATGTAATTGTTTTAATTATGCATTATGTCCGCTGCCCGCTCCAACCAAGAAAAACCCGACAAACACGAATAAATTATAATTGTTGGCTTTATCAAATTAGGCAACGGAATATAACGAAAATGGCTTTTGATGTTTCGCTACAAAAAACGTTAAAATAATCGTCTATAGAATTGTAAAGCACTTAGGTAAAAGATAAAGAAATTTTGGTGAAAGCCAGTTTAGAAACTGTGCAGTTGCATTAGTAAATGTAGTTACATGGACAATAAATTAAAAGTTCTGAAATTAACTACAATCAAGTACTAGTTTATACTTAATTGACTAATGGACACCCGGTGAGCTCTAGTTTCATGAAACTTGTACAGATTCATTTGTCAGCTTATTTCAGCTTGTTTGAATTCCCACCATGAGGTACGGTAATGCCCATTAAGGCGAAGCTTAATGTTAAATCACTATTTTGATATAAATATATTCTAAACGAATTAGTTTACATTGTGAATACAAAAAAATATGCTTTAGATAAATTGAAGGTTTTCCTATCGTTTCGCTTGAGTAAAATACAAATAAAAATATAAATTACTCAACAAAAAATATAAATGTAAACTACTAATTTTTTTTCAATAGAAATGTATTAACCCGAAAAGGAAACAACTTTTAAAAAATACAGTATTATAGCTAAGATTATCTGTGACAGTTTCAATTGATTACCTTTTTTGCTTTCTTATAAAATTATTTACAAAATAAATAAAAAGCAGTTTTGTGCTTGAAATCGAATGTTTCTAGACTCCGTTTGTCAAGCGATTTTAATGCCTACTACCCGCAATATAAGGTATACCAAGAATATACACATTTTTGGCTTGTAGCTTCCTCTTAAACTGTAAAGAACTAAGACGCTATATTGTCCGTTCCATATTTTTCAATTGTTAAATCTTATATTCATTTTTAAAAGGCGTTCATATCTCATAGCGTTTCTCCGCTTTTTCTTTCTGAAATTTCTGGGTCAACGTAACAATTTTTATTAAGCAAAGTTATTTCCGTTTTGAGTAGTAGCGGTTTTATAAAACAACGCCCGGAACAAGTAGTCAATTTGTTGTTCAAAAGGAAAAAAAAACTCAGTGTAAACAGTTTGTAAACTCAAGTATAAGCTACTACTAAAATAATGACTTTATTGCAGAATGTTGCACTACAACTTGTACATCGACACAAAAGTGAAAACGTTACGTCGGACATTTACGTTACGTTTAATGATGTTACAGTATAATTACCTTGTTACGGACTTCTCTACACATAAGGTAAGTAGGTAGTTTTAATTGTCAACGTCTCGGAGATCAATTATCATCCATTATGATGTCCATCATCGAAGGTGATGGTTTACAGTAAATAACACATTCCACATCCGACAATGCACTGAATTAGATAATTTGTGTTTTCCAGAAAACTGTTTTAAATTTTTTTTTTTTTTTTTAATTTTTTTAAATCTTTCTGAAGAATTATTACATTTTTTTCCGGAAAACTCAATATAACTTTTTATCGCATTGGTAAATACAATGCTTTGCAGATAGACATTGTCGTGAAATTAAAATGAACAAAATTTACCAATAAAATGATCATGTTTTATGTTTATTAAATTAAAGAAAAATGGTAGAACCTGCAGACAAGCCGCCTTGTGGTACTGCAGAAAAGCTGCCTTGTGGTATTGCAGACAAGCTGCCTTGTGTTAATGCAGACAAGCTGCTTTATGGCACTGCAGACAGGCTGCCTTGTGGCACTGCAGACAAGCTGCCTTGTGTTACTGCAGATAAGCTGCCTTGTGGTACAGCAGACAAGCTGCCTTGTGTTACTGCAGATAAGCTGCCTTGTGGCACTGCAGACCAGCTGCCTTGTGGTACTGCAGACCAGCTGTCTTGTGGTACTGCAGATAAGCTGCCTTGTGGCACTGCAGACAAGCTGCCTTTTGGCAGCACAACGTGATTGTTTTTAGTTATTATTAAAATCCCAGTAATATCTAGATTTATAATATAAATAAAAAAATATTAAAAAATAAGTAAGCTTTACAAAACTTCATTAAATCACTTTTTTAAATTACCAATTATTTCATTATTTCCAGGAAACTTAACGCAACTTCTTATCTATTAATTATTATGGTAATAATAATAGTTAGTGATGAACAGGATTGCATTATAATGTTTGTTGCAAGTATTTATTTAATCACCAAATTTTGCATGGAAACAAAGCGGTTTGCAATATTTAATTGCTATCGAACTATCGCCCTCGAATATTGATTGGAGACAAGTACGAGTAGACATATCTGTTTGCATTCTGTGTTAACTGTTCACTGTCTGGTGTTTCTGTTTGTTTGGCTGCACTCGACGTCCATTGGCAGTGCGTTTAGCAGGTATTGATTGAATTGGTTCGCCGGGGAAAATGTTGCCGATCAGAAAACGGGTATTAAAAGTGAGCGGTGTTGACTTCCGCAGTAGTCGTACAACACGACTGTTGGCAAATTATTATCATTGTGCATTTCGAGGACTTGCTGACATAAGGTTGATATATAAATAGCTGAATGCACAGTAAGAACACCAAACCTGTATTCAAAATAATTAATTGACGGTTAATTATTGTAATTTAATTATTTTTGTATCATTCCTTCAACACAAGTACAAGTTTATTCTTCGCGATACTTTTCCAATCTCTTTTAGGCGAACGGATTTAGATTTAGCTAATTAGACGGACGCAAATTTGTTATCAGAGTTCATACAGACTTGATATTACCAAACTTAAACTAACAAAGTATGCACAAGTCTACAGTTTAACCGCCTTACTAATAAACGTGTGTTAAATTCTACATAATAAACAACAATGAATGGTAAATGGTTGTTCATCTGTTGTGTAAAATTTAAAACACGTTTATTAGTTAGGGGTTAAATGCTTAAACATTTGAAAGGAAATCGACGATATTGCGATAAATCTTCGATATTTTAAAACGTCTTTTCTATATTTAATGAGCGAAGAATATGATTCTATTGTTGGTGTTTTAAGACGCGAACCAGTGTTGACTAATAGAACTTAGATATACAATCTAATCTAACCTAACTAATAATAAATACACAATAGATACAGTTTGAACAAGAAGAAAATCAGATATTAAGTTAGTAGTTAATAAATTCAGCTAGATTTATTTCTTTTCCGTTGTTTAAATACACACACAGTTCTCTTATTTGCGATAAGTCATCATTTCTCTTCCAATCTCTATAAATAATAAGCGAAAGGATTTGAATGAATGTGGTTTTGCTGACGTTTCAAGAAACAAAGCAGTAATCTTCGACAGAACTGAACCGGTCTACACGCGGCGATATTCTGCGATAAAGAGCTGATAATTTTGAAATGCAATATCGGAAAATGTGATGGTGAAAAATTTAGAAAACACACATCTTTATCATATTCGATAAGAAGAGATTCGATGTGTATAAAAGATCACCACTATATACTCGTATGTATTATGTTACAAGCATTTTTGAAGATTTGATAACGGAAAATAAATGGTATTAATATTTGGAGTGATTAATCCTTTCCAACTTGGAGATAACATACAATCAAATGCCGTTTCAGCAGCTGTATTTATACCAAAAAGCTAACATGATATTGTAAACAATTGGACAGAGTGTAAAAACCCAAGATCAAAAATACATTTGAATCATAATCATGTTTCTTTAAAACTTCAATGATAAACAGAAGAATATTATCATATTCGGTAATACATAATAATAATAATGATTACTCTAGTATCTATGTACTTAAAGTGTGTATCTACAATATGAAACAGCATGCTTTATCTTGTATCTAGGGTGCATTTCCTTTGAAGCTTATAAATATGGAAAACGCGCTCATAAAATTTTGAATTTTCCATTCAATCGAGTCAATTACTGTAAATTCGATACTCTGTTCAACTGTGCATGTTTATTTACATAAAATTTACAAATTTACAAATAATCGGAGTGAAAAGGGGTTATGGTTATATATAACGTTAAAACATAAGAAACTGCATATCCTAACCTAACCTTAAATTTTTAGTACCGCGCAAGAATATCAATTGCTCCCGACTCTCCGAAATCACTGGGACTACGAAATACCCAATTGGAGAGTATGGTGAGATTGAAGGTTATTGCGAAGTGAATGTGAAGGTTGGAGAATACCTGGCTATTCAGATCTCGTCACTAAACACGGCTAAAGCCGTTTCAAGCAAAGTTTTGATTCTGAATGGTGGCCTAAATATATAGTTAACTATTTACAATCTTTATAAATCCCTTCTTATTTTATATTTATGTAAGTATGACTTTCAAAATGCCTATCTTCTATATATTACTATGAACTAAATCTACTTTATTTTAGGTAGTGCAAGATGTTATAGAGTAAAAATCAATGGACGAATTTATATTAAATAAATATTTGAATGTATATATTTTGAACTTGAATTGAACTAAAATATGGTGAAAGCGTCCAAGGCGAGTGAATATATTAATACCATTTATATTGTGAAGATTTATTGTACAGATATAAATATATTCTGCATGACTGTTGCTAGTTGGACTACAATTCGATTTCAAGACCATTTTTATGTGTTTTAGCATTTGTTTAGCTTCGTAGCAAATTCATTCGTTAAGCCTTTATTTTGATAAATTTAATATGTTTATTCCCACAAGCGTGTAAACCGAGTAGAGGAGAATTATAAAACAAAATAATATAATCTGTGTGAATTATAATACACGACATAATTTCCTTTGTGAGCACGTACGAGCGTGAACTTTTTAAAATAACCGAAGAAGTTTTCAAATAAAAAAAGAATTATTTCAAATCCGGATAAACGATTAAATAGGTACCTACCGAGAGGGTTAATTTTGAATAATAATAAGTACCTATCAAATATTATTTTATATGGCTGGTCATTTTTAAAAGTGGAACGAATTTATCTTTATGTGCGTCGAGTAAAATTTAAAAAAAAAAGGTTATTATTTTTTCTAATCTTTACAACCGCGGTTTTTTCTATGGTAACGACAACTAGTAATGAAATAATACACGAAGAAGTGCACAATTTCTGTCTTCAGCCGATCAAACAGACTAATCGTGATTTTGAGGCGGATTTAAACGATGAGGGTAATCAAAATGTCTTAATATAATCGAAGCATTCATAGCGAATTACAACATACAACACGTTCATGATGGAAGACAAAAGATCACCGGAAAACTTTCACTAAAGCGGCGTGAATGCTTTATTACCGCACGCTTTTGCATTTCGTAATAATCTAATTTTCTAGAATCGGAAATCAAACAAAACTGCAAATCTCACTGCAATACATTAAAATAATTAAGTATCTACTTAATTAACAACCGAAATTTTAATTTAGAAAGAAAGTATAATTGATTTACCTGCGCTACGGCGCGTGTTTCTCCTCCGCGCATCAGTTTTCCGAAGTCACCTAAGTTTAATTAATAAAACTATCTTCAATTGCGACAGTCCAATCTTCAAAATGAATTGGACGTCGAAAAGTTTTCACGTGTCGTTTTCGCGCACTGCACAAAATCAACAATCACCAATCAGGAATCGCCAATCGTTTTAAACTGAAAAGGCGCTATTTTCAAAACTGACCTCGCAACACTTTTCGCGAATTTTCATTTTAGACTTGTTATACATTTTCATTTTTTAATTGTTTCAACAATTGAACAAACACTGTTGTTTTTAGTTTGTAGTCTAAATTTAGTGTACACGTAGCATGGAGAATCGTCGATAACAGAGCGATCGGGGTTTATCCGTGTTATCTCGGGTAAAGTGTATCGCGGCTCGCGAGACAGACCGATGCAGACTCGGGCCAAGCAGTGACTAGCGTCTGACAGGTCGAGGCTCTGTCAGGCTTTGCCCCCCTCCCACGGCCCCCAACAGCTGATAGCGAAAACTACCAAATTTACAATTCACCGCTGTCACTACTTCATGGGTCCCTCTCCCTGATAGCAAGCTGATAATATGGCGGATTGCCCCGTTACCGCTGGCGTATTTCAAGTTTTATCGGATGCACTTGGTAGTTTTATTGTGTTGTTATCGGGTTGGAAGCCTCGTTAACGCGACACCGTTTAATTGGGACCATTACCCATTACCTGTGGAATCAAATGGTTGTCATTGCCCGAATTAAACATATAAAACAAATAACGGGAGGTTTGGCGAATGGAACACCGAATTAAAAGATATATAACTACTAATAACCTTATCTCATCTCAAACGGTCAATTTACAATTTCGATACGTATCGACAGGAGGTAAAATACCTTTCATACAAATGTGTTTAAATTGTATTAAATTTATACATATTTTTAATAACTAACTAAACATCATGCCGTTTCCCGCAGGGGTAGGCAAAGAGGAAGGACCGCCATACAACTCGGTCTTGGCACACACCCCTTGCCTCATTCACATTCATACATCGTCTCATACATACTTATCTGTTATTCTTGACGTGGCTCGACTCCCTCTCACTCACTCGGCGTCCCTGAATTGTTTTACCATTCACATTTGGGTCATACATTCATCTTACACTAATCTCTTAGTTCATTCACATTGCATGTTTTGCGGATCTCCTCATTTCTCACGAGATCCGCAGGAATCGACTCAGGAATCTTATTTCTACAGCGTTCAGACTACTTTCATCCTTCCTCTACCAGTTACATGCATTACTGCCTACTCTCGGGGTAGGTACCAGCACTCCATTGTGGACTGCTAGCCTGACAATATTACATTATAAGTGGAAAATGTTGCTTGTGTAATGAGGGGAACTTATCTAGCAGAGGACCCGGATAACCCACAACGCCTGTGTGGGCACCCGACGCATCTACCTACTCAGCCACTAACCGGTCATTACGGAGTAATTGAGAAAGTGAAAAGACGGAAAAGCACTTTAGAGAGAATCCGAAAAGAATGCAAAGTCGATATAAGCACAATGAACAAGATTAAGAAAGGGACGTTACGATGATTTGGACATGCAAAGCGTATAGACTGAGGAGTAGTTATCAGGAAAGTTTATGACGCACAAGGGAACGAAAGTAAAAGTCGTGTACGCTATTTTGCACAGGTTTTTGCGTCTTAATTTTCGAAATAACATTTCTATTAAAAAAACAACCAATTCATTGTTTAAATTTGCATTAAAAACGTTACAAAATTGTAGATTGCATTATAATATAGGTACATATCATAAAACAGAATTATATACAGATTATATAGATATACTAAATATATCTTACATATAAATATAGACCCTAGTGGGTCGGATTAGCTCAGTGGTAAAGCGAAGTTAAATCTTTTTCTGTTTCAAATTTTCCTTTGAGAGCCGCTAATATTTTCTTCAATGATTGAATAATATTTTTCACTGGAGTTACTTATTAGTTACAGATAAACATTGAACTTCAACATTACGTGGGACCGGTTGAAATAACAAGTACGAGTATAACTAAAAAATAAAAGTTATAACACATATCAGGAACTTAGGAACACCATCTTAATAATAATAATATTCTACAATAAAAAACACATACATTTTTTGACCAGACTTTTATTTAAACTCTGCCGGTTTCAGAAGAACTCTCCTTCATCAGGAGAATATTAAAAAACTGTAGAATTAAGTAAAATTTATATGTTTTTTATTGTAAATTATAACGAGCCACAAACTTTTTACAAATACATAATAATATTCATTCACAAGCTATTCCAAAAGTTAAAAATAATTTTATTCGCTTTGTATTTTTTTTAATATGTGATTCTATAACTTACTAGCTCTACCCAGCCATGCGTTGCTGTGGCTCAGTATGTCTGTGCAGATAGAAAAACAATAGTGCGTTTTGCCTTTAAGTCAAACGCGCAACAGGCGCAGTTTTAAAAAAAACATGTTTATCCAACAGATTACGCTGTTTTTCAAAAAAGCATGTTTTACCTGTCACAGGCACATAATATCTTTATTAATTAAATATTATAAAATTAATTTGCTATTCGGGTCTGTCTGTCTGTACGCTTAGTTCTTCAAAACCACCCAACGGATTTTGATAGGGTTTTCACTATAATATAGAATTTATTCCGGATGGTTTATATAGAGGGTTTTCCAATAAGAGGTGTTATTTTGAATAGCCCGCTATTTCGGTAGATGTTACTTTTGAAGCTGTCATTTTTTAACATTTGACAAGTAGAAACTACGCCATTGATAAAAATGGAACGATACACGCTTCAACAATGTATTGAAATTATTCAAATTCACTTGAGTGAAGCAAAATTGTCGCATCTGGGGCTCGAAAAACCCAAGAGTTATTGTTGAAAAGCCTCTCTATCCTCAACGTGTGACTGTTTGGTGCGGTTTATGGTCCGGCGGAGTCATTGGACCTTACTTTTTCGAAAATGAGGCTGGAGCAACAGTTACGGTGAATGGATTGCGCTATCGAGAGATGTTTAATGATTTTTTATGGCTGGAATTGGATGGTATTGATCTGGAAAACGTTTACTTTCAACAAGACGGCGCTACATACCACACAAGCAACGAAACCATTGATATTTTAAGATTGAATATCAAAATAACACCTCTTATTGGAAAACCCTATATATAATACATGCATGATATATTTATAAAAAGTAGAAAAAAGTCGATGTTTTTTAATCAAGTCATAAAAAAATATTTTCGTGCGTTTACATTGCTTACGCTGGCTAAACCTTTTGAGATACATCAAAATAACATACTACGGAATTAATATCTTCAAAAGGCCTACAGAAAAGTCCGCGATATTATATATCTATCTCCCCAGCAACGCGCCGGGTGCACATCAGCTAGTAGGTATATAAAAACATTCGCGTATTCGAATGCAACGCTGTGTGAAAATTTCAAAGCAATCGGTGAAGATTTTGAGCAAACGAACATTTTTAATTTTCATAGATAAATTTTTACATATCATCGTTTGTTGTAGGTTTATAACTTAAATGGACGACTTGAATGGATATATTTTACGAGTAAAATACCAACGCGTCATGACTGTTGCAATGCAAGGAATGTACTAGCATAATATTTCCAAGCACCTATCGAGTCCTACCTACAAGTCGTCCGTTTCCGGGATTCCAGGTGTAGAAATCTGGCAGAACGCTTTGTTTTACTAATCTTGTTTACGGTCATCTCTTGTACTAATAGTAAGGGTACTTTTCCATATTGAGATCAATGGTGTGTACGTTGCAAATATCAAACAAATAATAAAGGTTCCAAGATGATTTCTTGTGTTACACCCAGAGATGTGCTTTATTTCAAATAAATCCATTTCAAATGGAAATGCAAAATGCAAAATGGGTATTTTCCATTTTGCATTTTAAATGCTTTTCTAAAAACCATTTTGCATTTTGCATTTTAAATGCTTTTCTCAATGCATTTTCCATTTTAAATGCTTTTTTGCAACATTCTTCCTACCATCTCCACTCATCTTTTTTTCATTAGCCCCAAATATCAGTCGGTCCTCAACCTCGCTATGAGATACATAAATAAACCAGAGAGATAATTTACATTTGTCAAGTTGCTCCCTGGTAGGAGCCCTGGCAATTGAGTGATACTATTACAAAAAATACCTACTGAACATGGGGCCATGACGCTGTAATATTATATGTTAAATAGCACTTTCTATGTTTTACGTTGGCAAAATTAGTCCCGCGCAATTTTTTTGTGGTTTCATAATCTGTAGTCGTGGTGTTTTTGGATTTACCATCATGTAATATGTTTTTTCTACATTGATATCCATTATTAAATGACAAAATTGTTTAAAAATTCTATAATTATTTTAATTGTTTGACCTGAGAAACCATTTTGCAATTTCAATGCATTTTGAAAATAGGTATTTTGCATTTTGCATTTGAAATGCTTTTCTAAAAACCATTTTGCATTTCCAAATGGAAAAGTTTTGACCCATTTCCATTTTGCATTTCAAATGGTTTTGGGTACCCATTTTGCACATCTCTGGTTACACCATACTTGATTAGAAGGAATTAATTTTAACCAAGGTATATGTGGATATTTTAAGTTTTTCTTTGCAAGAAAATATAAAAAATGCAAAATATGTCTTCAAATGGAAACACCTTATTGAATTCGGTGACCGGGTATCTCATCAAAATGACAGATCAACACACCTACAAAAGTGATATAAAGTCATGAAAAGTCAAGAAAACCAAATACGTAACTATAACCTAGTTTTTGTTTCATCACTTTTTAAAGCTGTGTTTAATTTCCGTTTTGATGAGATACCCGTTGAAAACGTAACTAAAATAGTGTTCGCACAGATCCGTATATAACCTTTTTCTTAATGTTGTAAAGCCTAGAGGTAAGAAGGTGTAATGTCTAATAGTTAATATTCACTTTACAAGTAAATGTTTTATTACTATTATATTTATTTAATTGCGAAAAAATTTAAAAACTTAGGACTTTAAACATATAATATTTTATGGGGTAATGTAACTCCATCATAACCTGTGGTTGTTCTAATAAGAATACTATTAAACCCGGTACTTAAGGCACAGAAATCTATTTTACGTGTTATTATTACGAAGAAACCTTTCAGATATTCGAGCGACGCTTTCTTTCTTTCAAGGAATTGTACATAGGTACCTTTTTTTTTTTTTTTTTTTTTTTTTTTTTTTTTTTTTTTTTTTTTTTTTTTTTTTTTTTTTTTTTTTTTTTTTTTTTTTTTTTTTACAGTATTACCGCACAAGAGTCCCAACTGCTCCCGTCTGGAGCCAGTGAGACTATGGCATCCCCAATTGGGGTATGTTGTGAGGCTGAGGGTATTGGGGAGGGAAGGGAGATGGGGAAGAGGAAGGTGGGGAAGTACCTGGCTATTCAGATCTGGTCACCAAACACGGCTAAAGCCATTTCATGCAACGTTTCAATTCTGAATGGTGGTCTTACACCAGGGCGATACTGAGAGTATCTTCCACTTTGGAACGTGCCGCAAATATACTATATATTATTTTAAATTAATTTTAAATTAATTAATTGTGAAATAACACAAATTAATCAAATAAAATTTATTTGCGCACGCCGGGTTCGAACCCGCGACCTTCGGATCTGTAGTCAAAAGCGTATACCACTAGACCACGCCGGCCGTCATGGCACCTACTGGATGTTCGACAGTAACTGTTAAAATTGTCGTCATTTGGTCCAAAAATAGTAATAAATAGATTTAGACAGGACAGATTCGGGAAAATTGCTAAAAATATCATCCGAAATTTATAATTTCTTTTGGCTAGTTTTCTCTTTGCTTTGATTTCTTTTCTCATCTTCATAAATAATTAAGAAAATAATAATTAATAAAGAAAAAAAACAACTGAAATATTTTTGCATAACCAGTTTCTTAGAACAGAGTTAGAGACTGAGTAGTCAATGTAATCACACCTGTATTGCAGCCTATCCTCAACGTATGTGGGCGCAATTGAAGCAGTCCGTTGCTGATAATAAACTTAAGGTCTTGGCGCCAGATGCATCTGCCCACTTGCTGCGTGGCGGGCCGAATCGGGAGAGACTGGTTGAGGGAGACTATTTGACCTCTCCGGCAGGACTCTCTGACCCATCGTCTTGAACCACAGTGAGAGGGGTGGATTCATACGTCCATCACTCCTGGACTATTACCGTGGGATTAGGTGGCAATAAATAAAAGTAAGGATGGGTTTATTATCTAGAAATAAAAAAATATTTAATAATACAAAAATGTATTACCACAAAAAAGACATAATAAAAAAGAAATTAATTAGCATCCTACTATATATAATGTCTGGCAAAGGGTTTGCAAAGGTAAAATAAAGGTGTGATACCAGTTCGTTCTTGATGCGAAGTAGTAGATTCCGGTTCTTCACAGCAACTGTCCCAGTCTACAATTTATCCAAAAAATAATGCTGTAGTCCGATGCAAAACAGCCTCACGCTGCTCGTCTCCAAAAGGGTCCTTCTTAACCAATCAGGATCGGCAGATGCCATCCGATTCACTCAATCCAATGGTCAATGCTCTATATGCAAATCTGATGCTCACAAAATTGGCGAATGTGTTCGTCGAACCTCAGCCAAGAGGAATGCCCGCTGTTCTGGGCTGGTGATCAAAGAATGGCCAGTTAGCAAAATGACAATGTGTAGGTACTTAAAGGTCTCACACACCAAGACCATAGATGCGATGTAAGTAAAGTGATGCGCACACATAGTTACAAATAGTATGTAACAACACCTCTCCTATCTTTTCTTGAAAAGACCCGTTACACAGCATCCCCAAAGAGAGTCCCGGAGAGAAATTATTTTCCTCAGGGCCTCCTTTATAGAGCTAGTGTAAAAAGGCGCCGTTTGGCTCAGAGCCGGCCCTGGTTATATATCCATATTATGTATACGTATTTCTAATATCTATCTTTGTGTCTATATATCGATTTTTCCATTCAGCTTAATTTGGTAAAGTTTTTATTCTATTCAACAACTGTGTATTATTAAAAAAATGTATATGTGCACTTTATCTACTTAGTTTATTTTTTAATTTTATTTATTTTTATTTATGAATCATTTTAAGTACTTTTATTGTTGTTTGAAGCGGCATACGTACGGACTACACGGTCGAGTTCTGGCGTAATAGCTATGAAATTTGCGTAGTTTTTCTGTCTGGAATATATAGTTAGTCAAATTTGACTTCTATCATGAGCTAGAGAGTTTTGAAACCTCCATCGAATATAACAAAACTTCCAATCTTTGTGAGAATAATTGTTTTCTGTTTTAGCGAATAAATGAATAATTATTATTATTAATTAATTGTTAAATTATTAATTAGTAATAGCAATTTTTTTAACTTAAGTATTTTTCTGTTAAAATGGTTGGTAGAGCGGCACCCTGGCAAGGCGAGGTTCCTGGGTTCAAGTCTTAGTCGAATCTTTTTCTGATTATTCTGTTTCGAAATTTTTTTAAGAATCTCTAATATTGTCTTCAATAAAATTAAATACTAGTTTCGGTTATCGGTGCGTGGGTGCGTGATTTGAAATTATATTTCTGCCTAGCACTTAAAATTATTCAACTTTAATTAACTATTAATTTTCAAAACTGATGAGTACCTATAAATTATATCAGACAACGGATAAAATGGGTACTTATCTCATATTCTAATATCTTCGGTACTTACCAACATTATTTGGTTATTTAAATATTGAAGACAATATTAGTGATTTCTAAACGAAAATCTGAAACAGAAAAATCAGAAAAGGAAACGGTCACATCTGGGTTGAATCTTGCGATCATACATAAAGATAGTTGCCAATAAAAATGTGCGGTGAAAAAATGAAGACGATGTTAGTGGTTCTTATTCGAAGTATGATACAGTTAAAAGTGACCGAGGGGAATAGGGTCCCATTAGCTCAGTCGGTAGAGCACTGTCCCGGAAAGACAAGGGTCCTGGGTTCGAGTCCCAGATGTGACCGTTTCCTTTTCTGATTTTTCTGTTTCAGATTTTCGTTTAGAAATCACTAATATTGTCTTCAATATTTAAATATTACAATTTTGAGGTTTTACTCAATAAAATTATTCCGAAAAATAAATATTATTTGGTTAATTTATAATTATTATTTATTTGAAATGTATATTTATTTTGATTAAATGTTTGACAGATGCTATTAATTCGGTAGATATCGTAACGTTTACTAAAGTTAACATGGTTGTTTGACATAATTTGAATAATTCTGTAATAAAGTTCTGTGAAAGTTCTATTCATGTTCTGTTACGATAATATATTATCACACGAATTAAAATGATTCGTAAAGAGTCTGTTAAAAAAAATTAACTAATTTGTTTTATATATTCTATAATACTATTATTCTAAATTAATTATTCAAAAAAATCAAATATAAAAGAAATAAAAAATATAATGGAGTTCTACAAAATAAAACATAAAAACAATTGATAAATCTATTCAAATTATTGGTTATCCAGATACAATGGAGATTGCAGGCTGTTTCATGATAAACTTTTAGTAAATTCATAATATAATATTACTAACAATATTAACTTAACGTAAATTTCTTCCTTTGAAAGGCAGTGATCATGAGGCATTTTTTTTTAATAAATACTTTCAGCCTCACAAATCCTACAATTATAATATAACATAATTTGTTGAATTGTTCAAATTCAATTGAACAACCCGTCCTTACATTTGAAAGGTAAATTTCTTCCTTTGAAAGGCAGTGATCATGAGACAAAGGTATTTTTTATTTTAAATACTTTCAGCCTCACAAATCCTACAATTATAATATATCATAATTTGTTGAATTGTTCAAATTCAATTGAACAACCCGTCCTTACATTTGAAAGGTAAATTTCTTCCTTTGAAAGGCAGTGATCATGAGACAAAGGTATTTTTTATTTTAAATACTTTCAGCCTCACAAATCCTACAATTATAATATATCATAATTTGTTGAATTGTTCAAATTCAATTGAACAACCCGTCCTTACATTTGAAAGGTAAATTTCTTCCTTTGAAAGGCAGTGATCATGAGACAAAGGTATTTTTTATTTTAAATACTTTCAGCCTCACAAATCCTACAATTATAATATATCATAATTTGTTGAATTGTTCAAATTCAACTGAACAACCCGTCCTTACATTTGAAAGGTAAATTTCTTCCTTTGAAAGGCAGTGATCATGAGACAAAGGTATTTTTTATTTTAAATACTTTCAGCCTCACAAATCCTACAATTATAATATATCATAATTTGTTGAATTGTTCAAATTCAATTGAACAACCCGTCCTTACATTTGAAAGGTAAATTTCTTCCTTTGAAAGGCAGTGATCATGAGACAAAGGTTTTTTTTTTATATAAATACTTTCAGCCTCACAAATCCTACAATTATAATATACCACCTGCGTTAGTGTAGGTGGTATATTATAGTATATTATAATATATATATTATACTAGCACGGTGTTTTAATTCCAGGAGTTTTCATCAAATGAAAATAATAAAGGTTCAAATCGAGTAGATTCCCGCCATGTCAAAATACATTTAAAAAGATTTACAAATAAAACGTATGTACACTATAACACGGGAATCATGTCAAAATAATGTATTACATGACACGAGTGTTTCTCTAAAATAATTAGAATTGTTTTATAAAGGCGGGAATTTGTCCATTTAAAAGTTATGTCACACCCGCATTTGCTTGACGTGAACCCGGCGTTGTTGTAGGTTATCCCTAGGATATATGCATATACCGCCATAGACTTTCTGTAGGCCTTTTTAAGATATAGGCACAATTACATAGTTCATGATTTTGATGTATCTCAAAAGGTTTAGCCAGCGTTAGCTGTGAAAGATTACGAAAAAAAAAATTCGCCCATTACAAAACAACGACTTTTCTCTACTTTTTTTAAATATAATATGTATGTAATAAATACATAAACCTTTCGGAAAAAATTCTCTAAATGATATTGAAAACCCTATCAAAATCCGTTGCGTGGTTTAGAAGAACTAAGAGCACAAACAGACAGACGCGGATAGCGACTTTATTTTATATTATTTTTTTATACGTACTTGAATTAATAGACGAGAAGATAATGGCGAGGGGTAAAATCAACTGTTGAAGAACGAAGGGAGTAAGGCTGACTGTGATTCGTCAATAAATCAATCTGACAGTAAATAGGCATCTCGCATTATAATATCACCATTTACTTCTTAAAAGTAAAACCTGCTTTTGAATGAATAGACATTTTTACATGGGAGCGCAAATTACTCGCCACGTTATGAACAAATTTGCGAAGTCCAAATTCGGCAAAAAATTTCTTCTTTTTTCAGAGTCGAATATTTCGTTTAAGTATTTAGTTAACACACTTTTATAAATGTTCATAATTTACTTCCCAGCAACCAACCAGCTTTGTGTTTCGCGTCCAGACGTTTCTCGATGTGATAGTATATGTTTCTAAAACTGATCTATATTATACGATGTGAATATGCTTAAAATAAAGTAAAATTATGCTTATATATGGAATGTAATACGACAATTGGGTTTATTCTCTTTTTCACATCTATTTTTACAAGTTTTCATAGTACAAGTCAACATTTTGCCGTGTTATTTCGTAAAATGAACCGATGATGCCTCGACCATAGTTCGCACAAGAATGATGACGTCACGTTTTCAAATTTCACTTGAGGCCATACGCGAGCACAGCCGGCTCCAATGGAACCGGTATGGGGAGTGGGGATAATACGCTTTTAATCACTTAGGGCAGGTCTACTAATATTCATATGTCTATGCGTACTTGTCTTTTTTAATGTTACAATCGTGTCTCACCAAAATAAATAATTCCTATAGAAGAAGTTTGGTTAAAAGACTTGTTTAATTCCAAAAAATATAACGTTTTGATGAAAAAAATTAATGAATTTGTCTAGGATCCAACGTGAATCTCGTTAGAACTTTTATTAAAAAATATATGATTCTGAATAAAAACCAATAATATAATGACCTTAAAATTAAAATGAGTTAAAATTGCACTTTTTTAAAATACTCAAAACCATTTAAACTTTATTCAAATAAGTACCTAATACTTTTGCTTTAAGATTTCCATTGCTAAAAGTATTAATTCCTTCTGTTGCCAACATTTCGGACAGCTATCCGAAATGTTGACTAAAGAAGGAGGAATCTCTACACGGCATAATGCCCCAAAAATTAATCACAGCAATACTGTTGCTGTTTATATTTTATAGTAATTAATATACAGATTTTGATTTTAAGAGGATCAAGACAAAAGTTACAGCCGTCTCTCGAAAAAAGAATCGTTAGCAAATGATACATAAATAAAGAAAAAAAAAGATTAAATAAAAACCTTTATTGGGAAATGCTCGTCAGCAGATCTCGCGAATGTATGATAACCTCACAAGAGACCAACAAGGTATCGTAGCCTGGAGAACTTTATTGTCGATAAGATGAATGCTGGCAAATGATTCCACTTGCAAGTTTTACAGAAGAATTTGTCACCAACTGAAAATGGGTGTTAGTTCTGCTCTTTTAAGCTAAAGTTTGGAAGCAGCATGTTAGTATGGAACGATACACGCTTCAACAACGCATTGAAATTATTAAAATTCACTTGAATGAATCGAATGCAAATCATCTTGAGTGATGAGGCCCATTTCCACCTCGGTGGCTTCGTCAACAACAAAATTGTCGCATCTGGGGCTCGGAAAACCCAAGAGTTATGTTGAAAAGCCTCTCTATCCTCAACGTCTGACTGTTTGGTGCGGTTTGTGGTCCGTCGGAGTCATTGGACCTTACTTTTTCGAAAATGAGGCTGGAGCAACAGTTACGGTGAATGGATTGCGCTATCGAGAGATGATTAATGATTTTTTGTGGCCGGAATTGGATGGTATTGATCTGGACAACGTTTACATTCAACAAGACGGCGCTACGTGCCGCACAAGCAACGAAACCATTGATCTTTTACGATTGAATATCAAAATAACGCCTCTTATTGGAAAACCCTATATATATATATATATATCGCCATTTTTGTTATAATATACATATAACAAAAATTGCGATATATCTCACCATGTATGATTTGAGATTTTCACGGCTAAAAGTATTATAGTGATTTGCTTTTGGGGTATTATGCCGCGTTACGCTACCTCCTTCTTTAGCCAACGTTTCAGACAGCACTGCAGTGTCCATCATCAGGGCATATGTGTACACATTACACATCTGCCCTGATGATGGACACTGCAATGTTGTCCGAAACGTTGACTAAAGAAGGAGGTAGCGCAACACGGCATAATACCCCAACGTGTCACCATGTTTATTATAATACCTATGTAACAACTGAATGACGTAACTTATGGGAAATATAATCAGAATAGATAATTTGCACTTATTGTTAAATGATGGTATTAATCGTCATTGCATGATAAACATTGATAAATTAAAACAAATTGAAAAATAACATTTTCCGAATGATATTGTTTAATTCTGCTGTTGCTTGGTTGACAAATGTTTTCAGCTGAACACATATTTAACAGATTTAACAAGGCGACTGTGTAATCAAGTTAATGTATTATTTACTGGAATTTTTCTGTAAGAACTATTTACATTTGCATTGAACGGTATGCAAAATAAATAAAAATCAACCTGTCAACTGTAATACATGTATTTTAAAATTTGTTTTAAATATTTAAAATTGGTTTGACTGAGGATTGAATCTTCCTACCCAGGAACTGGAGTCGATAACTTTCCCAATGCCGATGCGTTAGGATCGACATTTATGTAGTGTATTAACTTTAATGTCATATGATTTCAGAGAAATGCGTATTTGTCCGCATGTGTGTATGTGATTGCCACCAAAAGTTGTCAGAATAATGCATTGTCATCGACTACGAATCCATCTAACGAGTTTCAGCTCGATCAGATGTCGGTAAGTGGCTTAATTTCCGCTTCCAAGATTTGCATTCATTCATTAATGAAACAAAAATAATGTTCAAATAGATGTAGGTATTTTAAAAAAAGCAGTGAGAGAAATGCAGTAAAACCTTATGAAAAGTATCTACAGAACATTATAAATTAATTTAATCATTATAGAAGATTAGACAGACAAAGAAAATAAAAAGATAATGGTCGCAACTGGGAACCAAACTCAGATCCTATAATCTTTCTGGGATTGGTGTCTTTTCCAATTGAGTTATTGCCGCCACATTACATTCTGTCAATTGTTTTAATCTCATGCTTTCATTTTTGAATTACCAACAACCTCTTCAATTGTTTCCCTTATCTTTCGGCTGTCATCATTTTGGTGTGATTGCAGAGCTATACCTGAACATATTTACAATCTAGAACATGGCTGGCCAACCTTTTCAGCAGCCGGGCCAGATTTTAGAAATGAGATATCCTACTGGGCCGTACATACTAGAGGTGAGTCATACTAGCTCGTCTTGGAACAACTTGTACAAGTACGAATTAAACAAATACCTAGTCCAAATATCTGTTCCCTAGTATTTCGCAGTTGTACTTACTTTTACAAGTAATGGTATGCCGAAAGGAATTATTGTATAAGTATTGTTGGGTATTGCTAGATTACTAGATTCCCCGGGCTAGTTAGAGAAATCCCTGTTGAAAAATTCCCCACATTTTTTTCATGTCCTCTGCTACATTTGCTTTGCGGATAATCCGTATTTCGGTTAAAGGAGGACTCTTCTCAGCATCTTGCGGCTGGCGAGTATTGCATATTAGGAACGCAAAAGACGTCCAAGACTAGAAAGACTCGCAGTACTCGCAAGAAGCACAATATGTACTCGCAAAACATGCAATATTCACAAGACGCGTAATACTTGCAAGACACGCAATACTGATAGTTGAATCAATGTACTAATGAGATACTTCCATATACGAGATATGAAACGAACTGCGAACGTTGGAATGTTTTTTTTATGGTTTTATGTACACTGAAAGAAAAAAATGTGTGAATATGCTCCGCGGGCCACAAGTAGACACTTGGCAGGCCGCGGGTTGGCCACCCTTGATCTAGATCAGTCATACTCAACCTGCGGCCCGCCAAGCTATTTTGTGCGGCCCTCAATACATTTAATATCAGGAACATAATTTACAAAATCTGGCATTCTATATCACGTTAATTTGAGATTAATTGCGACTTTGACGTACAGACATTGAAACCGAAGAGGATAGTCGTTGTCGTGTCAACATCAGACAAATATGCGCGCAAATAATTTTGCTCGTGGCAACACATACATTTTTGACAGCTCCAAAGTTAAATGGTTACCAGTGCAGTGACCGGAAAAATGTGAGGAATTTTCCGAAATGGAATTCTGTAGCTACCCCCCCCCCCCCCCCATGGATTTCAAATATTTTGTGGGGAGCACTCATTTTCAATTTTTTAAAACGGGGGTGGTGGGTTTCATGATATATTTTGTCATAGCAATATAGTGTTGCGGCCCGCGTAGCTTTACAAATATATGAACGCGGCCTGCAGAAGAAAAAGGTTGAGTATCATTGATCTAGATCAAGGCTGCCCAACCCCAGGCCCGCGGGCCACAATGTGGCCCGCGAGAACGAATTATAAGTGGCCCGCGTGAACCATTTTCAAAAAACCCGCCAATCCGCCAATTTGAAAAAGTGTCGCGGGCTTGCGTCCGAAATGGAATCTTGTAGCCACCCCCCCCCCATGGAATTCGAAAAATTGTTGTGGGGAATCACATATGATGTTTTAGGGTGCGCGGAATTTTTTCTCAGTGAAGTTCCGTAACAATCCCCCCCCCCCCCATGGATTTTAAATATTTGGTGGGGAGCACTCATTTTGAACTTTTTTTGTGAGGAATTATGTTTTATAGAAATTCTCTAACAACCCCCCCCCCCATGGAAATAAATATGGAAATAGGAACCGTCAGGTATTCAGTGGCCCGCCAGTGATTCAAAATCGTCAATTTGGCCCAACTGTTAAAAAGGTTGGGCAGCCTTGATCTAGATGGTATCACGGATATATATATATCCCATTTTTTAATTTATTTATATGGCTTTTTCAATAAGTCTAGAAGTGATTATTCAATTTTAATAGAGATAACTTACAGATGCTTATAAACAATAAGGAACTTGAGCGAAAAATATTATGGCTTAAAAAACATACATTCGTGTGGTGACCGGATAAATCATCACAATGATAATTCATCACATCTTTAAAAAGTTATATAAAGTCATGGAAAGTGATGAAACAAAAACTTTATTAACTAGGTCAAGTAGGTTAGGTTAGGTTTATTTAAAAAAGTTTTTTTTCATCGTTTCTAATGACTTTATATCACTTTTTAAAAGTGTGTTGAATTGTCACTGTGTTGAGTTATCATGGAACCATTCGTGTATATTGACAAATATTGATAATGATTATATAAGGGGCCGTTCAAGTATTACGTAAGCAGATTTATTACAATTATTTACCCCCTCTCCCCCCTTGTCACCAAAAGTAAGCAAAGCTCTTACCCCCCCTTCCATGCTTACGTAAAAATTGGTACCAATATGCATTTTTCTGTTAATGTATTCTGTTTTTTTATTGATTCATAATCAGCACTTATAAAATAGACTTAGGATAGAGGACTTTAATGCACATAATATTCATTTAAACAAACTAAGCGAGTACCTAAACGTATTAATTATTTGTGGAAATCTCCAAATATGTATTCGGTTTTCAAACATTGACAATGTGTGGGTTGCCAATGTGTAAAAAAAAAATAACTACTGCTGAGCAGTGCTGACGTAATCACTATCTCGACCCCCCCACCCCCCATGTCATCAAAAGTAAGCATATCTCGACCCCCCCACCCCCCATGTCATCAAAAGTAAGCAAAGCAAAGACCCCCCTGCCCCCCTATAGTGCTTACATAATACTTGAACGGCCCCTAAGTATTGTTTCATGGAATTTGATTAATAAGTTGTAATTTTAAAATGTAAGAGATATTTGGACAAATAATCTTCCTATACAATAAACTCACAACAATATTTTAATATTTCAATCTTAAATAAAAAGGTAGCAACAAAACATAAGGAGATCAGAAATAGATAATATACTGACACCAAATACAGACTGAAACCAAAACCACTCAACTGAACAAAAAAACACCATGTAATGTATTTTTGATTGTTTTAGATAAAACACTATTCAATATATTTATAATTAGGTACTTTATATTATCCATACTACTAAATTTTAATCATATGTAAATGAAATCCTCAGCACGGGACATCCCAAAGAAGATATCATTACATCTATTTGTTACAACAAAAAAATAAATAAAACACTTCTTATTATAAATGCCCTGTGATTGTTCGAGAGTTTCTGACAGATCTTACAGTGCTACCTCACAGGTCCGTCGGCCACATGCATTAGCTTGTGAACGATTTTGTGGAAAGTTGCGCTGCGTAGAGTCATTACAAATTATTTCAGAAGAATTCATGTTTTTTGGAAATCTTGTTAAATATTTAAATTGGGATTTGTTAATTAGATACCGACCCGAGTAGGATTGACCTTACCGTTAACCGATAAAACCAAAATACTTTTGTTTACTTGTATTTAAGTTAGAATGTGAGCTTTCATAAAATAAAAATAAAATAATCAAATTTGACTGTAATTCCTTATTGTATGTTGCATATTTTCATTGAGTTATTTATATTATCTTCATCGTTGATTGAATATTGAGGATTATGAGCTTCTATAGGTTATCCCTAATGAAGATCATTATAAATTACAATAAAATGTTGAAATAAAGATAAAAACACTTACTATTTATTTCAAGGATAAAAAAACACAATGTATTTCATAACTGAATATTATGTTTGACAGCAGGACGGTTGTATTATTTTCTAATGAGAACCCATTATATTTCAACACGTGACATTTCTTTGCGCATATTAAAACCTAAGAGAACTTAATTCTATACTTTTAGTATTTTCATATGATTTCTATAAGTAGCAATAACTTTGTGGTTATCTATTATATTTAAATGAAACAATATTATTTTGTTAGAACCACTGATATACATATTTTATTAACACCGACCGGTTTCGAAACAACCGTTCCTTCCATGTTTGCCCTGAGGAAGGAATGGTTGTTCCGAAAACGGTTGGCGTTAATAAAATATATTAGTGGTTCTAACAAAGTAAAATTGTTTCATTTGAACATAATTCTATTGAATATACAATTAAAATAAAATATAACAAAACAACCATCACAGCAGAGAGAAGAGAATACCGCACAACTTGGTCTAGACACAAACTCCTTACTTTATTCACAATAATACATTGTCTCATAGGTACAAATTGTTCTGTTTTTTCCACCCTTGTACAACCCGACTCATTTATTTGATTAACTTGATCGTACCATGTCCTCCTGGGGAGTCCCAGACTTCTTCTTGAATGTACTTTATGTTATTGTCCTTTTTCTATGAATGTATATCGAAGCCATCAAAGTGTACGTAATCTGGGGTGACTTTTGAATCGGGGCGACTTTGAACATTGCGGATATCTGCATCTCGCCACCACTACTTGCTTCTTTTTAATGATTTTTTTGTCAATGTGGATACAATGATGCACGAACTTAAGTGTCAAATTAGTTGGTTTCTAGTTATATTCAAACATATTGTTTATATTCATTATTATTCATATATTCATTAATGTTTATATTCATTATATTCAAACATATTGTTATAGATCGTCCTGTTGGTAAAATTGTTAGAGAAATGTTTGAAAACACATTTTATAAATTCTTCAATGTATTTATAAATTCTTGATTATAATAGTTTTGTCATTTACATTAAGTATATCAGTGTCTACCCATATATTCTTATAACTCATCCCCATCAATACCCCTTCTCATAGATGTAATAAATTGTTTTTCCTCAATTCCACTAATTATGGATACCATTCACCAATGTCCAGCAGACTTGTCAACTCAAGTCAGGATTTAGAAGTTTTTGGTGTAAGTCTTAATGATTTTTGTCAGTCATTACGCAAGTATTATTTTGTATTGATGTGGCGGAAGTTGTGAACTCAATCAAAACTATGTTCCTGTTTGACTTGGCATTATCTTTATTGTTTTTGGGTCCTATTTTTGTTAAAGCTATAATTTTTTAAATTATCCTATATTGTAACATATCTCCTTGTATTAACTTCATGTAATGTGTTGTAATTAGACATAGTCCGTAACTACTAGAATATCCGAACTTGCATTTTTTTACTATTTTTTTGTACATAATAAGCTTTTAAAAAATCGCCTCACTTCTTGACTCCCCAAAGACATAGGTATATATGTAATTTAATTTAAATATATTTAGATAGTAACATGCGCAATAAATACGATATAAAACGTTTTTATAAAAGAGTTATTTAGTGTCAAATTTGAAAATTGTCAAAGTCACCGTCACCCCATTTTACAGTACTATGTATTCTTCATCTTGTTCATATTACGTTTACTTCAACCTTGCATTCTTTCTCATTCCTAATACAGTTTTACAACACAAACACCTCACAGATCTCATTTATATAAGTACGCAAACAATAAATTAATATCATCATCATCACTTTTGGCTCTACAACCCCTGGTGGGTCTTGGCCTCCTCAAGAGTCTTCCTTCACTCATCTCGGTCCCGCGCCAGCTCTCTCCAGTTTCGAAGCTCCAAGGCAGACAAATCTTTGAGGACGTTGTCGCTCCATCTTAACCTTGGCCTTCCCAGGCTCCTTCTCCCTATCGGTCTTAAGCTCAGCAGGGACTTTGGTAAACAATAAATATACAATGCATTAATACAAAAATCAATATTTCCTAAGATGTACATGATGCAACATAAAATAACAATATGTAACAATGCTTCACTTTGTAATCACAGAATAAAAAAACTACCTGAAAAACAAAACTGGGTGAGCATTATAACATCGTAATTATTTTCCTCACTCTCGTACCAAAAAATAAAGCTGATTCTCGCTGACGGGGATGGCAAGCTCTTCAAGAGTTACATACTCCAATATAAGTCTATCACCATTCAAAAGAACCTCTTTAGCTAACAGTTCCGATATCTTTATGTCCATTTTACTGATGCCCACGCACATTCCATCCAACTCCCTGAAAAGCCTTAATTTAGGCACATTCCCTTTATTATTATCATTCTTAACATTGCAGAAATTTGATATTGAGTCAATAACACGGCCAAGAGACCAGTCTTTCGAAACAAAAACCGCAACGCTTGAACTAAGATAATCGCTGAAAGTTTTTTCTTCGGTGGGGGGATTATTTTCAAGTTTCTTGGCTTCGCATCCTGATGGTTTGGAAACTGCGAAATATATTCTATCTATGACAGGAGTTGATGCTTCTCCTTTTGCCTTTGATTTCAGCTTCATCAGTTGTATCTTTAGTGCGGTTTTGGCCTTGGATGAGCTCTGTTGAGATATCCTCAGTTTTCTAGTGACCTGAAAATAAAAATAAAATATATTAGAATACAATAACTATAATAAAGATGATGGATACTTGCTAGTGGTGGATCCCTGGAGAAAGACCAACATTCATAATCAAAATATTGTTTCAAGTGGTAATTATTTTTAGTTTTTAAATCTGAATAGTCTGGTACTTCACAACCTTTCTTTCCCCTTATTCTGTTTGTAACAAATAGATATAATGATATCCTCACTGGGATCTACCGTGCTGAGGATTTCATTTTTACCATTCATATTTTATTAATTTTAATTTAAAATTGATTCCACACAGGAGGCCTTGAGGAAAATAATGTCCCTCAGGGTCTATATCATCTTTGGGATTCTGAGTGGAGGGTCTTTTTGAGAAAATGAAGAAGTGAACCCGGGAGGAAACTCAGAGGCCGGCAAATCACTCCACAGCCAAGCCGTTGAACTCAAGAACGAGTCGTAGAAACAACCCATTCTCATGTGACAAATGTCAACTGTGTACAAATGTTGGGCACATGTTTGGCATGATTCCATTTTCGAAGGGAGTAATGACGCTAGTTCATCGGAACATCTTCCATTGAAAAACTGGTAGAACAAGGACAGCCTTCCAACCTGAAGCTTGAGTTCTGAAGATTAGAATCCATCAAAGGGACTGCCCATTTTTGCGCAGATTTAACAATTTCTTTAAGGTATTTTAGGAATCCAGACCAGCGGTGGCTGCCAAACTCAACCTTGGGATGCATTTGTAAAGGGTTTACAGTTATGTACTATCAGCAGTATCTGCGGGTCTTGTTCAGTACCTCCAGCTTCTGTGAGGCTAACTTAACTCTGGCTACAATGGAGCCTCCGTGCCTGAGCTGATCACTTAGAGTTACACCAAACATATCAATGGAAGGCATGTTGGGAAGATTGGTTCCGTTGAAGGAGACCAGATTGTCATTTCAATCCCTTACAACAGACATGATTGGGTCTTTGAAACTTTGACTAGGTTATTCTTAGAAACCCTCCATTTTCTGTTTAAAAAGCCTTCCGAGCTGTTGGAGTTTATGTGCCAATTGGGAGCTTGTCAAAACAACTGCACTGTACTGTCATCCGCATAGAATTGGTGCACACGACAAAATATCATTGATGTGCAACAAAAACCAAGTCGGAGATAGAACTGATCCTTATGGGATGCCAGCATTTATCGAATACGAGGAAGAGGTGAAACCGTCAGCAACCATTTGAATCGTCTTCTCCTTTATGGAACATTGACAAATTGAATATGAGGAAGAGGTGAAACCTTCGGCAATCGTTTGAATCCTCTTCTCCTTTATGGAACACTGACAAATTGAATATGAGGAAGAGGTGAAACCGTCGGCAATCGTTTGAATCCTCTTCTCCTTTATGGAACACTGACAAATTGAATATGAGGAAGAGGTGAAACCTTCGGCAATCGTTTGAATCCTCTTCTCCTTTATGGAACACTGACAAATTGAATATGAGGAAGAGGTGAAACCTTCGGCAATCGTTTGAATCCTCTTCTCCTTTATGGAACACTGACAAATTGAATATGAGGAAGAGGTGAAACCTTCGGCAATCGTTTGAATCCTCTTCTCCTTTATGGAACACTGACAAATTGAATATGAGGAAGAGGTGAAACCTTCGGCAATCGTTTGAATCCTCTTCTCCTTTATGGAAGTCTACATTTAAACATTGGCTAAATATAGATGTAAGATAGAGTTAGGAATAATAGACCAATACTTAAATAGATATAATTGTTTTAACGTGTATATTATTTACCTCAGCTTCCACGTGAGCTTTGGCTTTACTGAACATAGCGCGAGGAGTCTCCCAGCGCTCCTTCTCAGCTTTCAGCACCTCGGGGTCTATTTCAGGACATTCTCTGGAAAAAGATTATTATTAATCATTGAAGATAATATTAACAACTCTCAAACGCTGATTCTGATATTTCCCTTTTTCCTGATTGGCTCGTCTATTAATTTTATACTATAATTTTATTTAAGACTACCACACTTAAAACACATAAATAATGTTTATTTTTAAGTAACCCAAACTGAGAACCTAAAAATTTATTTAACAAAATAGGTTCTTCGTTTGAAAAGAAAAAAGGCATAAAAACCTATTTTATTATTAATTATAAGTTATATTCTATCAACGTGCAAGATGGTTGGTTGATGATTAGTCGTAAGTAAAAGTTAATCTTTTCTTTTTAATTAAATGTGGCCCCCCTAATCTGATAGGGTACTCATATTTATAATTGATCAAATAAAACCAGCGGCAGTGAATAATTTCGAATAATTTTAAACCACTCTCTAAATGTTGCACATTATAGACATGAACTTATAACAACCAAACAATATATATTGTTCGGCATTCCGCATTTATAAAGAATTTTTCCAGCTTCTGACCCCTGCTTTAAAGCATAGCTGCAAGCAATGACACAAATATTATACTTACTGATGAAATCTGTGTTCTATACAGAAGTGTTTCAGGCACTTGGGGCACGGCATTTCGATGTAACTCGACGAAGAACATTTCTTATCAGAAGAACTACACCGGTACACTGGAGAAGTCTCTGTAAAGCTTGGTTCATTCTTAAATTGGCTGTAGTGCTCACACTCACCGGACAAACAGTGAGCCAAGAAATGATCTTTGCAGAAAAAACGTTTGCACAAACATTTCAATGGTATAAAGTCAAGTTGTTTGCAAAATTCATTGCAACATTGTTTACCCAAATCAGGAAGTTCCATTTTTAACAAAGTAATCTATTTATGTCTAGCAAATTGGATCTTAAATTATGAATGATTGGAACCTAAAAATGACGTTCCAAAATATTTTCGACCTGTCACTGAAGATTTGAATTTGACATAAGCTATTCCATAGATGTTGTCTATGAGTACATAATCATAGAGTTTTAAACAAACAAAAACATTATGCAGCTTGACTCGGACAATGACTAAATTGGACTAAATAGGACTCAGATAACATTTCAATCAGCCAAAAGAGTGAAAGAAAGAACTAAAGAAATTAATTAATAAAAGGACACCATTCCCATGTTACGAATAACCTGAAAATATTTTAATTCCTCCTACTGTAGTAAGCGGAAAAAATGTTGCCTGCGCATTATATCAGTCAGTCCTTATCCTCGCTACGAGAGATATTTAATTCTGTCAAGTTGCTCCCTAGTAGGAGCCCTGGCAAGTGATACCATTATAAAAAAAATACTGAAATGCGGGGCCTATAAGTAGATGGATCTAATAAGAACAGCATCATAGACAATAATTAATAAAAATTTTTTTACGCTTACTCTGTAATAAGGTGTTACAACTCTACTTAAGGGAAGTTAATAATTAATATTATTCATGTAAAAGATAAGGAGGAACGAGTAAAAAAAGAAGTTACTTAGTTACAAAACACTCTTAAAAATTTATTTAAAACAAATGTATAAAGAAGGGTTAGTCTTAATCTAGCTTAATACTAGTTGTAAATTATAGTTCTTATCTGGAGCCGCGGATCTCCACGTTCGCACTTATCACCGACACACACAAGCGGGAACTTGGGTTGGATCCGAAGGGCGGAAGTAGTTCAGCCTGGGCCAAGGCTCCGAAAGGCGGAGTCGGCAGGCAGCGACTCCTGAGAGGGCAGCTTCCTCGTAGGGATATCCTCAGCGCCGCTCCAAGGGGGAGAGCAGGAAGTTTCTCGGCGGAGGCGAGACGGTAACTTCTGCTAGGGCAGCTCCCTGGTCGGAAGAGCCTCGGTGCCGCTCCAAAGGGGGAGAGCAGGAAGTTTCTCGGCGGAGGCGAGACGGTAACTTCTGCTAGGGCAGTTCCCTGGTCGGCAGAGGCCTCGGCGCCGCTCCAAGGGGGAGAGCAGGATGATGACTCCCAAGATGATGACTGTCGAGTGCGGAAATGTGAACTGTCGAGAACTAGGCGAGATCGTGACCGCCGAGAGGGCAGCGTCCTGGGCCTAGGCGCCTCGGCGACCGCCCCAAGGGGCGGGCGAGATGATCACTCTCCGACTGGGTACTCTTGACTGTTTTGACTCGGGACTCGGGACTCAGCTGCGCAATCCAGCGACCGTAGCGCGCCTTGTCGTGGGGTGCTGGAACTAAAGTGGTTCCGCTTTACACCACTTCGGTACGTTGGTTGAGTCCTTGGCGCTGGCATCGACATTCTCACCGTAGTCGTTATTATTATTTTAAAAGATGCTAAAATGACATTTGTACAAAGACCTTCAAACAATTACAATATAGCCTAGCCTTGGGTGAAGGTTTTTATTGCCGAGTCGCTGGTTTAACAATACACCCATTTCGGATTACGACTTGATGGGTGTATTTTCAAGTTGGCTTTCTATTTTTTTATTGAGGGACCGGTGAAACTATTGACAAAATATTTAGGTCTAATAAAATCTGAACTGCCGCCTCCATCTGCGTGTAAAATCACAGAGACAAATGCTGGAGCACGTGTTCGCTTTGGTCTTTCTGTGAATTCAAGTCATGTATATACCTAGGGATATATCAATGGTATATTATTTTAATTATCTTTAAAAAACTATTTTTCTTATTTGTGTACCTCATATATTGTACCCTTAGTTTCCTCACGCTTACTTAATCTGTAAAAAGATATATTATTTTAATTATCTTTAAAAACACACTTTTCTAATTTGTGTACCTATATTAATTTTATGTTTGTATTTATATCATAAGTTTTTGATTATTGTTTAAAAAAATCATTAGAACTAAATGTAAATACTCCTCCCATAAACACGAGCTCCTGAAGCTTAACTTATGGAGTAGTAGAATAATAACGAAAAAAATATATATAAGTCTGCATATTGTTATCATTTGTGATATTAAATAATTTAGAAGTAATAAATTTAAAAAAAAATAAAAAAATATATATATATATATAAATTTATAAAGAGCAAAAAGAAATAGGGCCAGTATTTCAGTTGCTAACTCGGCTTGTGGGATATTTACGTTGGTCAAGTTGCTGGATGGTAGGTGCCCTGACAAGATGAACCTGGTGATACCATTACTAAAACTGGTTGATATACCGGCCCTTCGATAGGTATAAATACAACCATAGCAAATACCCTATAATATTAATCATAGTATATTTTACCATTTATTTATTTCCATGGTAGGCGCCATGCAATATTAATATACTGTTTTGTGCTTTTACAATGGGCTGCGTAACAATTTAATATGCAGTAATTTTAAATGTTCACATAGTTAAAATAATATGTCCAGTTTTGCATTCGTCAAGCTGCTATCTGGTAGTAATCCTGGCAAAAAAAACTAACTCATAAAACTAAAAAATGGCTAAAAAACCGGGCCTTGGGCCCAAACAGTTCCAGTTTTCATTTGGTCCAGACGCACACAAGCAGTGGTGATTTATTTATGCACACAAGCAACTTTAGCAGTGGGCAACAGTTGATCGCTGCATCAAAATCCATTGTGGATTATGCAACTAAAGTTACTTGTATGACCTTTTTTATAAATTAAGGTATTAATTTAAAAAGGTATTAATCAAAAATTTGAAACTCTTAGATATGTAGTAAATATTTAATTTTAACTCATTAAAAACATTTTGTAAAGATTTTGATTTGTATAGTAACAGTTGCCATCGCTGTAGGCTATTTTTAAATGTCTTTATTATCAGCTGAATTTGTTTGTCTTGATAAGAGAATGGTATCACTCACATAGGTACATACCACATGTGAGCCAAGTTATTATGTACATAAATTACATTCCAACCTAAATTCTTTTTTAAAATGTCACTATTCAAATTATTAAATAGCCCTTTGAGGCAGTTCAAATTCAACCTTAGTATTATTCAAAGATCAAACAATAATCAGAAAGCATTTTCTACACAAGTTGAACAGAAGGATTTGCTGATAAACAAACTTGAGGGGTCTCAAGAAGGAATAACCGTATTCAGTTTAAACAGGCCCCAAGTTAAAAATGCCCTGAGTAAATCGTTAGTTTACAGTTTGCTAGAAGGAATTGATAAATTAGAAAATGATGCTTCAACGCGGGTTCTAATTCTCCGCAGCAATGTTCCTGGGATCTTCTGTGCAGGTAATATGTAACCATTATATGGAGGATTTGTTTAGTTTGGAACATTCGCCTATGATAAAAACACTAAGGACTGATTATTTCACAGATTTAAACAATTCATCATTTCAAAGTTAAAATTCAAGTTCTGTTTTTATTTCAATTTTGAGAAACAACTGGCCCAACAATGTCGAATGTAGGTTTATATTTTGAATGTGTTTGAGAGCAGAAAACGTAGCATCATTTTGATATTTCACAAACCCCTATTTATTTCATTTGTGCTGTTACCAATTTGCACATCAGAAATTGTTTGTTGGTACAATTGAAATGTTAGTATGTAGTACTATTTCATCTAAGAAAATAATTATTAGGAAGAAGATAAGATTTTAACAACTTCATTGTTATTTTTGTAGGAGCTGATTTAAAAGAAAGAGTGTCCATGACAGATAATGAAGTAAAAGCATTTGTGACGGGCCTTCGCACAATGATGACAAGCATAGAAAATATTAAAATTCCGGTGATTGCTGCTTTGGACGGAACTGCAATGGGGGGCGGCCTCGAGATGGCACTGGCCTGTGACATTAGAATAGCGGCTGACACGATCAAAATGGGATTGGTGGAAACCAAGTTGGCCATAATCCCCGGAGCTGGTGGAACCCAAAGACTTCCACGAATCGTCAGCCCTGCCATCGCAAAAGAACTTATCTTCACCGCTAGACTCATTAACGGAACGGAGGCAAAGGAACTTGGTTAGTTTTTTTTCTATGTTAACCATTTTGAGTTCAGCAAAACTAATCTTTTTTTTCATTAGCTCCACACATGAGGCCCTGATTAAAATAATTCCCTCATGGCCTGTCATTTTTGGGGATGTTTTGTGAAGGACTTAAGAAAAGGAAGCAGGGGAAGCTCTGGGAAGGAGGAAGGTATGAGGGGTGGATAGGAATCTGGAGGTCAGTGTGTTCAGGAGTGTCGGACGTGTGAATCCACTGCGGTGCACGGTGAAGAGTCAAGAGAGGGCAGCTAGGGAGGTCAAAGGGTCTCCCTCAACCAGGTTCTCCCGATCCGGCCCGCCACGCAGTAGGAGGGCAGATGCATTCGCCGCCAAGACTTGGACAAACCTCACTACATGAACCCCTGTTGAATCACTAAATGTAATTAGACCCTTGGGGTGACCTACGGCAGAGGTGTTGGTTATCCAATAAATGGTCCCCGGGGTGACACATTGTCTTTTATATGATACCCAATTGAGAATGTTAAAGAAATATATTTTAAAGTGGATTTATTTGGATAGAAAAGGTTACTCTCTTTCCATGTTACATGGATTTCTTCATCATTGTCTTTTATATGATACATCAAAGTTTGCACCGACAGAGGCGCTGTGAGATTTTCAGCAGTCCAGGTGCGCAGATAGATGAGCACTCTGAAACTAAGATGGTTAAAAGAAGAATAGATAAAAGATAAATATTAATAATCACAAATCATCAAGCATGTTCGAATGCAGATTTAGTTAGTACGAGTTGCTGTTTATTTCCTACTTGACTATGAGAAAAGCCAGTTGGCTTTAGCCACTGGCATATTCTACATTCTTTGTAGCTAAGCCATGTTTAGAATAATAAGTAATGACTTTCTGCTTTGTCTACTTTCTGCTAAATCAGTGTTACGTTCTGAAATGCATTTAACTGTTGACTAAAAGACTGTTTTTTGCCACAGCTCTGCAGCTGTGTAATTAATTGTACAATAGGTAGGTATTTTTTTCTTATGTAACCAGATGCATTATCAATCATTTGCCTGTCATTGTTGTTGCTAAAAGTAGTTTTTTTAACTATTTATTTTTTATGAACAAATAATGAAAAGTAGGTATGCCGTATGCCTGTTCATAATATCGACTGGTTATTATGGACCAGGCACCAATCAATAGTACCAAAATAGTACCAAAATTCGACTGGTTATTATGGACCAGGCACCAATCAATAGTACCAAAATTAACTTTTAATTTAAAATAAAACAATAACTTAGTAAACACCAATTATTTTTATACCTAATGCCGACCGGGTTTCGCTATAACGGTAGGTTCTTCAGGGCAGTACAATATTTTACTAAAATCTACACGTGGGACTATTTAGTCTATGCGTGGGACATATTAACCATTCAATTAGGGTTGCGAAAAATTGGACTGAGCTCCAGTGGAGGAGGTAGTAAGAGTAAGTAGCGGATTGGAAAAACTCAAAATTAACTTATTAGGTTCAATGTTTTTCAATTAGCGATTGTATTAATTTCCAGGAGTTGTCAATCACGCAGTCCCGCAATCAGAAACCAAAGATGCCGCCTATAAAATGGCACTGAAAATAGCCGAAGAGATCCTACCCAATGGACCCATTGCGCTCAGGATGGCCAAACAAGCCATAGATAAAGGAATTCAAGTGCCACTTTCAGAGGGATACAAGGTGGAACAGAACTGTTACGAAGGGGTCTTGTACTCGAAAGACAGGATTGAGGGTTTGAAGGCGTTCAATGAAAAGAGGAAGCCGCGTTACTTGGGAAATTGATATTAAATTAATTGTTATGATTAAATACAATATTCATAACGATAACAGCACTGTTCCTGGTCCAGAATTTTTTTAATTTTATTCAGAACTTATGTCAACCTTATAGCCACATAACGAAAAACAGAGAAAGGTCACAGTTAACTGATTTGACTTCTGTTTATACATCTTTAAATGAGGCTAGAATAATGTAAATAATAAATAAATATAAGATTGACAATGATGACGTTTAATAACTAGGTCCCATTTGTCAATCTCATATTTCAAATTCAAAATGAATATTACATTAATTCTGAATTTGAAATATGACGTTTAATAACTAGGTCCCAATGGTCGAATGGTTAACACAAGAGATCCAATGGGTTCCATTCCTAGCTGTGACCATTATCTTTATATTTTCTGTGTCTTGTTCTGTTTCATGTTTGGTTTAGATCAATGATATAATATAACATTGATAAGTATTTCAGTGAATTAAAAAAAGATTATTTTCTTTAGTCCTTCAAAAAAATTGTTTATTAATTATTTTCTTTAGTCCTTCAAAATCTTGAATATTCATTTAAAAAGTCAATAAAATAAAAATCGGATATGTTTATCCGAGACATTATCTAGTTTACAAACCAACTCATTGGAATGTTGTGATCATTTAAAAAGGTAGCTGCCAATAATGTAAATATTATTTATTATAAAGCATGAAACTGTTTGCTTGTCTGTAACGGCAAAAACCGTCATCATGAAGTTTATGCAGGTTTTTCCGTCAGAAATTTCTAAATCGATGTAACTAATCTCATCTTACATTGTTTTCATTGACGTTATGTAGAATTGAAATATCCATAAAACCCTAGGGCCCTGAACCTGCATTAGCAGTGTTGAAGAATCGTGCTCACACACGTTACGAAGCACTACAATCGAAGTGTCGAACTTGTACGTTCATTTTGACTTTGGATTATTACCTCTGTTCATTAAAAACAAAAATAAAAAGTGTCACTATAACAAGTATGGTATTGGCTTTAACCTTTCCTTATATGTGGTGTGTATTTACTACACATTGCTTCTAATAACTTTAATAACTCTATAAATATAATAAATTCTGGGTTCAGATTTTAGGTATTCTTCCGTTATACATTTATGCACTGAATTAAAGAATAATATTTTGCATAGTTTTCAAATTCTATTAAAAATCAGAGATTTTTGTTAAAAATAGGAAACAAATACACCAATACTATCAACCGTGTGATACTGCTACGCGAAAAGTGTGTGTGGAAATGACACGCTCTTGATGTCCCGCTTTAGTTCGCTACGCGGGAATATGAGAAATCCTCACGTCCGCAGTTGTATTTTGATTTAGACCATCGATACCTACGACGGCACAGCTGTGTGTGTGCCAGCCGCCAGCCAGTCGGAAGCGGACCGTCGTTAGATGTGGACCCCTCGCACGTTTTTTTAGCATCTGCTGATGGTTTTTTCATGTTTTCAGAAATTAAATTACAATTATTATCACTCTTGATATGAAATATAATAAACATAAGCGATTATCTATGAATATTCATATTTTTCCTATATTAAATCGCTTATTTTGAGATGTGTATTGACTACACAGCACCGGAACGCGTGGATTTTTTAAGCACAGTAAGGGAAAGGTTAACAAAAATACCTTTTTGAATACATCTATTTGATTTTCTTGAATGAACGAATAAATAAATGAAATGAAATATTGGAAGTGGAAATTAACCCACTTCACGACATATGATTGAGCTGAAACTCGACAGGTAGACTCGTCGATGATGACAATTCATTTTATCAACTTTTGGTGAGACTAATGCACACACACATTTATCTGAAATTAGATGACATTATATTAAAAAAATTATAGCAGTTCACATTTGAAATAAATGTTGGTACTATCCAATTAGGATTTGGCTTGGGTGTTAGCAGTGTTTACTCCAGTCCCTGGGGAGGAAGTTTGAATCATCTTTTTTTAATTTTTAAAAGTTCACAGTAGTTTAAGAGCCAGTCCTTGGAGAAGGTTCAATCCTCAGTCAACCAAAAAAAAAAAAAGATCTCTGAAATTTGCGCCACTAGCTCGACAATTGAAAATAGACATATTATATTAAAAAAATATTGTTTTTTGCAGGTTTTTTTTTTGTGTATTACAGTTTCTTGTCGGCCCCTATGGTTAAGCTGTCAGAAAATATGATGCAAACTCAGACAAAGCCAAGTAATAACTAAATATAAATATTAATAAAGCAAGAAATATTTTCATAAAATGCTTATTTATTCAGGTTTACACACACAATCCCCACACAAATGTTACAAAAAACACATCAGTAGATCTGACAACAACACTTTTATAGGAGCATAAAAACATTGTAAAGTCATTTGTGAACTCGACATAAAAGGCTTTTGATTGTCATACAACATACCTACATTGTTCTACTTGAACTGAATGACTAAATTGTAATAATACTATAAGTATTAAAGTAGTAGTAATAGATAATTAAGTATTTTAAAAATTAAACTCGTTTTTTACTATCAGTAAATAAAAAAAGTATTAATCGATTGATTTTAATTGGGTTACGCCATCGCCATCTTTATGAACTACACTTCATTTCTAATGCACTTTAACATAAGAAACTTCTGTGGCTTGACTTCAGTTAACTTGTATATTTATATCTATCACTGCATATTATATAAAAGCTGTTTGTTTCTTACAAAATAAATGAACAGGCGTTTTCTACAGGCCATGCTATAGAAAACACAAGGACAGTTAAACGAGACCTGTTTTCGGACTTCTTTCAAATTGGGTTTCGCACTAAACCCTGCTAAATCCAGTGCAAGAAGTTACTCTTTTACTGTCAGTTTATTTTCTACAGCACGGCTCATATCAATAAAGATGGCGGTGGTTGCACTGTTTTGAAATTGATTAATGCTTAACGGCGGGAAGGGTAGTTCTACCTTTTGCGCCGGCCTCATTTCAACGGCAGAAAAGACGGAATTATTCAATGTTTTTGTATAAATATTATTTAAAAATCTCTTTGTAAAGGTCCCAACTAAATGTACATAATTACCGAATCGTAATGCAAGTCTTCTTTTTATATTTATCTTCGTCTACCCGCCAGAAACGTGTTAATGTGAAACAAAGTCTTTGGTTACTATTTTGCTGACAACAAGATCTGTTAGTTGTGAAATTTGTTTACAAGTCTGCACTTTGTAAGTCTTCTCAATGAGCTTTGTATCGCTGAACTTATCCAATTCATCGATAGAGCACTGCTCTCCATTGATATTTCCTAATATTTCACTTGTGTCCTCACCATTTTGCTCTATGACCGCCACTAACAGATTGGTTTCCTCATCATCAATTCCAAACTTTATCAGGCTCTGCGTTATGTTTTTAGATAAGGATAAATTGAATAGTACTTCGGAAAAGATAGTACGTGTTGTCATCGTGCCCCGTTTGGCCGATAATAGCGCTTTATTGGCTGCAACGGAAACTTGGAATGGACTGCAAACGAGGCTCGGTTTTATGATGCAACATTTCAAAGATCCATTCATAACCTTCTCTCGTAGTTCTTTGAGGTTTTTGACATCTTTATAGAGATAGAGATTTAATTTTGCTCCTGTCTCTGGGTCTAAATTGCAGGAATACATATTCTCTTTCATTTTTGCTGATTTCTGTTACAAGATTATTTCTTCCTGAAAAGAAGAAAAGGATTACTATTACTAAAGATTAAAGTTTATTTGAACTCCATTCAATAAAAACTTTGGAGATTTGTTTATTAAGGATTTCCAAATTAGGTTACAGAATAATGCAGTCTTTAGAAATTTATTTGACTTAGTTTTTATTTAAACCAATAGGAACAATTTTAATAAATAATATACAATTTTTTTATCCACAGAATGTACCAAATAAATATTTTTTAGAATTAAAATTTTTTGTGAATATTTTATGGTATTTAATTTTTTTTTATACAATGGTAGTTTCCCATTTATATTATCCCTGCTCTGGCAGAAAGTGTTATCTAGTTCGAGTTGACAGGGATAATATTGTTTGTTTTCATTTTACAGGAAGTTAGTGGGAAGAATTATAACATATTTTCTGTAAATATATTGCTATCAGCTTCACCACAGTTTGGTAGTGTGTTCGGAAAGCTAAACAACGCATGGTAATAAATATACAAGGTATAACTTAAAAACTGGTATTTGACTTTTAAAATAACAGAAAATACTTCAATTATTTATCCAGATTGAATAAGTCGATGAGCTGTTGTTTGGTATCTTCCGGCGAGGTTACCGTGTGACCGATGGTTCTCTCATCCGCAAATATCTCATAGTCGTTTCCACCTGGCATAGTCTTGTCTCCGAAGAAATGAATCTCCTTGAAGTCCGTCCCTTCCATAACATGCTGGAGGCAATAGGTCTTGTCCCAACCGACGGGGAACACGTCAATGCTTATTTGCCCACCGAGAGAGAATTGCAAACCACTATTAGGGAACTCTTTCCTCATTGCTTCGGTGAACTGCTCCCGTATCTTGTGCTTGGCGTCGTACACTGCAAACTCGTTTCTTTCTTCTTGTGAACAAGACCGTCCAATCGGTGAAATATTCAACATACCACTTCGAAACTCCACAAAGCTTCCCCGTTTGCACGGTAAACTTATTCCAGACATGTACTTCAGGCAGAAGTTGATGAACTTTTGAGAAAGCTCTTCCCCGATGAATTTATTCATGTTCGCCTTGCCTAGCAGTTGGCCATTTTTATAGTACACCAACCCATTCTCGCAAAATGTGTAGTCAAACCTGTTGACCACATCTTCTCCCTTCATCTGCCTCGATATCTTTGACAAATCGGATCCTCCGACTAAGCCGATCGTAGCGAGAGGTTTGATTTTATCTTGCAAAAAACTATCAAAATCATCCGTGATAATGTGCAGCGGTTTGGTCAACGTACCATCGACGTCGAACAAAAGAATTATATTCTGGCGCGGTAACATTTTAGTGGATAAAAAACGGAAAAAACTGAACGAATTTAAACCGGCTCGGAACATAAATATTGTCCCGTTAACTTCAAATCCGGTGGACGCCGAACCTTTCACTTTCGGGAAAGACCGCAAATCGTGAAGTGCCAAGCTGTCAATATGTGGTGGAAGTGTTCGGTCGTGTTTTGTATTTTTCTGACATTCAAAATATGCTCAGTCAATTCGCTTACACACAAAAACGTGCTACTTATGATAAGTAAGTAGACTAAAATAAAAATTACCTTGAATGACGTGTACAATATTAGCAATTCTGCTAAAGATAAACACAGGTTATTTCCTTGTTGCTGTTATCAGCGCGTGCACGATTTCTTCTTTATCGGCACTTGTTCTGTCAAACACGAGAAATTTATAAAAATACAAAGTTGCAATATTTAATATATATCGAATTGTTTACGAAAAAATATTAATGATTTTAGAAAAAAAAAATTATAATATGTATTTCAAAACATAAACATGTATTGAAATACCTAATATTTTGCGAGTTCCAAACAATCCCAACCACCAAATTGGCAAATATTGAACCCCCCCACGGATTTCCCCAAAATTTGAATTATTTTTTTTTCTTTGTCACATTCTCTGTAATCTTAATTTATTAAAAAGCTATTATTTTTGATATTAGATTTTTTATCGTTTATTTTCTACTATAATACCTATTTCCAAAAACAATATGAATTTAAGCTCTGACCCTGCAGTTAGGTACCTAGTACCTATTTTGTAATTTGATAATATTATACATAGTTAGTTAGTTATCCTTTAAAAAAGTGTTTTAATTTTAGCTGATGATGGTGGATTTGAACTTGGTGCCTACAGGAATAAAATATGCCAAACTCCCAACATAGATTCACTCGCTAAAGAAAGTTTAATTTTCAATAATGCTTTTACATCAGCCAGCAGTTGCTCACCGAGGTAATAACCATCGAATACTTATGAACTAAATAATAAACTAATAAAAAATAATAACATAATTAAATTAATTCCTTTTAGCCGCTCCGCAATATTGACTGGCACTCCGAGTCATCAAAATGGAATGTATGGACTCCATCAAGGAGTCCACCACTTCAATTCGTTTGATAAAACCGAAAGTGTGACAAAGGTCCTCAATAAACATGGAATCAAAACAGGTAAAGATTTTAGTTCTTACTTATATACATTCTAAATAATATTTTGTTACGATTCATTCCTAATTATTATAAAACCATTCAATTTGGTCGAGTGGTTATATCAATCTGGTTGAGTTGAACATAAAGTTGAACCGTGTGAAGTTGCGTTGCATGCGATAAGGGGGCATGAATATCAAGTTGAATGGTTGTACCGCCAGAACATCTAACCGCCAACCAAGTTGGACAGTCTGTAGGGTGATTGAGCAGTTGAACCAACTTTGCTCAGTCTGCCTAGTCGTTCAGGAGCAGAGCATAATTGTTTGTGAGTGATTTAATGGATTAAATGGATTTTTAACATTTTATGTAGATTTTTGATTACATAACTTGCTTGTGGGATACTATTAGAGAAACCAGGAACGAATCTCTTGTGATCCTTTTGGAGCAGTTCAAATGTATTGAAAAGGATGCAACGAATGAAACCGTAAAGCTAATTTTTTTTTTCTTTTAATAGCGTCACATAACTGAATTTTTCTTTCTCTTTTTTCTTTTCATGTTAACGATGCTACTAGAGTGATCGCAAATTTCTGTTTTTTTTATTAAGGAAACATGCTGCGCATGTTTCCCAGAGGAGTAACTGACGAAATTGAACCAACCATCGCGTCGTTTGTACACGACACTCAACAGTTGACCCACAACAGTTGAACCAACCATCCAACCAAATTGAGTAGTATTGAGGGGTTTAAGGGAAGATTTTATAAATGAATACATTATTATGTCCGGCGTATAGTGCACTAACTGCGGAATGCGATTCTACACAATGGCAGAAGTAAAAAAGATAGGTAACTATTTTTGAAAATCCATTATTTTTTCCATGGAAGAATTTTTTTTCATACAAACAATTCAACTTTTTCCCTAAAAACTACTAAAATGCTGGAATTTCGAAAGCTCCTGAAGTTAGTGCACTTTACCCCCAGACTCCTTGTATATTTATAACGAAAGCGTAGTGTGATTTAAGATTTTCACGGCCAAAAGTATTTTTGTTATTTGTTTTTGGGGTGTTTTTTATTATGGGATCTTTTCAAAAAGCTTAGATAACCTGGCACAATATCGTTGTATGGTTGATCTTTAGCTATTTTTTTACTGAGAAACATTCTTCATAAATCATTATTATACCTAAGTTTTATAATATTTATGTTAATTCTTTTTGGTTATACTCCTAACTTCCAAAAAAGAGACATTACAACTACCTAGTTACCTGCTAGGATTAGAAATACTTTTTTTATTTCAATTGTTTCTGGCTTTCACCTCTCGAGGGTGTTTTCTAGGTCATCATTTCAAGTTATGGAGAGAGGGAAGGTGAATTTATATTTTGGTTTTTATTTAAATTGTCAAATTTCAAAAGTATATGAAAAATTGGAGTGGAATTCAGACTTAGAAGATTGGGAATGTTGAATGGAGGGGAGGTAATTTTAGATAAGGCTTGATAGAAGAGAGGATACTTGTTTAGAGGGGGACAACCAAAAAATATGTCAATCTTTACTAACTAACTAACCATCACGCCATTTCCCTCAGGGGTAAGCAGAGGGAATGGAACGCCCAAACAATTCGGTCTCAAGACGCGCTCCTTGCCTCATTCCTTGACTCTTGACATGGCTCGACTCAAGTATCTGACACACTTGATTGTGCCATGTCTTCCTCGGGCGTCCCCGTCTTCTTCTACCATTCACATTTGTGTCATATATTCTCCTTACACTCCTTTCTTCGTTCTTTTGCTCTACATGCCCAAACCATCTAAGCGTCTCTTTCTTAATCTTAATCATTACGCTTATATCAGCCTTGCATTCTTTGTAGATCCCCACATTTCTCATACGATCATACATGATTTTACCACACATTCATCTAAGGGATCTCTTTTCTACAGCATTAGGTTACTTTCATCCTTCCTCTCCCAGTTCCATGCCTCACTGCCATACATCAGGGTAGGTACCGGCACTCCATTGTGGACTGCTAGTTTTGCTGTGGACATTTTTTTTTAGCTTAGCAACCCCGTTCCGTCCTCCGTTAATGGAGTTACCTGCATTGCATATCCTTCCTGCAATATCTCTATCAGCCTTCCTATCACTCATAATCTCGATTCCACGTAAAAATTAATCCCAAGATTTACAAAATTATAACATGAATTTAAAATCTTTTTAAAAACAAACTTGTTTACTAGCTTGATGTAAATATTCTAGCAGATAAATCAAGAAGCCTTTATCAAATTTAGAGTTATAACAACAAATATTTATGTTTAGGAATCATTGGGAAGAAGCATGTGGGTCCATCAGAGGCCTACCCATTTGACTACGCTCAGACAGAAGAGAACAACCCTATCAACCAGGTGGGCAGGAATATCACCCACATGAAGCTATTGGCCAGAGAGTTCCTGACTCAAGCAAACAATGAATCGAAGTTTGTATCATCTTTAATACTTAAACGAGGGCCATCCTGAAAGTAAAGTTCCAAGGGCTCCTGATGCCGGGGGAAATTTTTTGTTTGGAAGTTGGCACACCTGGCATGTATGGATTTGTGGGCCATTTTGTTCAGTCACAGTAAATTCTTCCAATGCAAAGGTCGTTGCGCGCTCCCGCCACCTTCCGTCCTTACGAGATCCACGTGAATTTGGGAGAAGCTTTTCTGGACTCTATTGTGAAGGGTAATGTGACGTGGATGTGCCACTACACCCCAGAATTCAAAAAACAATCACTTCGGTGGTGTCATTCATCATCCCCAGCCACTAAAAACTTCAAGACGATCCATTCAGCCGGAAAAGTTATGGAATTATGTTTTTTGGGCCGTAAAGGGGTCCTAATACAGAGGCTTACTGCAATACCCTAAAAAGAGCAATTCAGAACCGCAGAAGGGGAATGCTGACCCGGGGAGTCAGCCTCACACTGCATGACAATGCCAGGCCCGACACCGTGCGAGTTTCACAGGAGCTGCTGACATCGTTTGGATAGGATGTTGTCACCCACCCCTTCCCCCCTATTCACCCAATTTGGCACCTTTTCACTAAACTAAAGGAGTTTTTGGGTGGGAAACGCTTTTCTAACGATCAGGAGGTCGAGGAAGCTGTGACGAAGTAGCTGAAAGATCTGGCGACCGAAGTCTATGACACTGGCATACAAAAGCTGGTGCCTCGGCTAAAGAAATGTCTCAATCTCTAAGGCGATTACGTTGAAAAATAGCTTAATGGTATTCTGTGAATCTCCATTAAATACAAGCATTTTTCAATCCTACATAAATGTTGTAACCTTACTTTCTGGATGACCTCTTAGTATGTTTATTGTAAGGTGTTATTATTATTTGTGACGATGCTTAAAGTTTGAGTTTGAAAAATAATTCAGATCTAAAGAACGTTAGACATCTCAAATAAGTCAAATTTGTTTGTATATATAGATACCAAAATGCTGTACTTATGCTTGAAGGTATTTTCTATGTTCTAAAATATCATTGAACTGAATTGCCATGCCAAAATGAAAAACTCCAGATTTTTTTGGTATTACCATTTTTCAATAATAATGATACATGTTTACTGAGATCATTTTTGAAAATTCTGTATGACAATCCGCTAGGTTAATTTATTAATGGATACTTGCCCAATTAATTGCTTATATTATAATATTATGTTGTTATTTATTTACATTACCAGGAGGTGTAATGTAAAAAAACTACTCCACACAGGAGGCCCTGATGGGTCAAGAGAGTCAAAAGATCTCCCTCAACCAGTTTCTCCAAATACGTCTGCTACATAGTATTGGGCGCAGACGCTTCCGCCGCCAAGACCTAGACAATCCTGGCCCCTTGAAACCGGGCACCCCTGCTTAGTCACCATACGTAGCAAACCATTCATGTAACTAAATGTTTTTTTAGGCCTTTCTTCCTGTACATTGGTTTCCACGACCCTCACCGCTGCGGGCACAACACGCCGCAGTTCGGCTCTTTCTGCGAGCGCTGGGGCACGGGCGAGGAGGGCATGGGGAAGATCCCCGACTGGCTGCCCTGGTTCTACCAGTGGGATGAGATACAGCTGCCGTATCATGTTCAGGTTGGTCAAATACTTCCTGCTGTGCTGTCACTGCAAATTTTTATAGAATAACAGAACAGGGGGCCTACTCTGTATCTTTCAGGTTAACAAACCAGTAAGTTTGCGGTTTGACCTTACCTTGCCAGTGTGTCAACAGAGTGTGTCAAACTACCTTACCTTGCCAGTGTGTCAAACTAAAAATACTAAACACTAAACACAATACATGAATGTATTGCATTAAGTAATTACAATATATAAATATTTACCGAGTGTATAGCACCGGAGGATGATGAATTTTTGAACCCATTTGTTAGGTGGTTAAACCGGCAGCTGCAAGTTTTGAAAGATGATTTCGAAACCATGATGGAACAATTGCGCAACTTGTATTATTCAATCCTTAGTCACTTCAGAATACTGGATCCCAAACATCATGTTGAAATAATATATATAATAATCGACTATGGTTCCTCATTAATTTACCGAGGACGAAATTTAAAAAACAAATATGAAACTGGTATAAATGTAAATTCAAGAAATGATTCATAGGCTTGCTTTCTCAAACTATTATAACAATCCATTGTTTTATAATGTTTACATCTTTAATTAAACAGTGTAAAATAAAGTCGCTATCCGAGTCCGTCTGTTTTGCGCTTAGTTCGTCTAAACTATGCAACGGATTTTGATAGGGTTTCCACTATCATTTAGAGAAGTTCTTCCGGAAGGTTTATATATATAAAATACATGCATGTTATATTTATAGAAAGTAAAGAAAAGACGATATTTTGTAATCAAGTATGGTATATGTCTATCTCCAAGGATAATTCCCAGAAACGCCGGGTACAAGTCAGCTAGTACTTCAAATAAGATTTTCTATAAGGGGATGCTATACCTGCTCTTAACTCTAAATGATACTTTTCCTGTCGCAACGGATCTCTCAGTGCTACCTATTCTGTTGGGCATTAGTTGATTACAGCAAATTGAATGCAGTGGAGCGAATGCATTCTTTCAAGAACTAATTGGATTTGAATTTTTTTTTTTTTTTTTTTTGTGTTTGCGCTTAGAAGCTGCAGACACGTATCTATATAAGCTCCCGGACTTTAACTCTCCTGATGGGGTAGTTCTTATACTAGTGTTCTGAAAGTTCGTCCTTATAAGTGAAATATTAAAATTGTTGTGTTTTTCAGAGGCGGCTCTAGGGATTCAGTCGTGGTAGGTCATTTGAAAAAAATGTGTGACTAATCTTTATTTGATATTGTGAAAAATGCCCATATATTATTAACTATATCAATTTGTTATAGAGTTTTAGAGTCGCGGACTCTAAATAAATATTATGTTAATATAATAAATTGGAAATAAATACACAATCCATGTACTTACGGCAAATTATTTTTAAGATATTAAGTTTTAATGTAGTTGTCCACAACATTAAAATAAATAAAATCAGTGTTTGATTCTATTTGACAATGATTTTTGACGTTTTTTGTTTTGTTTCATTCTAAATCGATAACAACATAAATAATTATTCTAATCCTTTCCCGAACTATGCAATTGAAAAACAACCATTGTTCCACACACTACAAGCGTGTAAAATGAAAAAACGACATTTGTTTATGTCACCATCTCTGTAAAACATATAATATTCACCGTGTTGTCTCCCCCACGGTCATGACCTAAGCGTCCCTAAACTTTCTTCGGAAGCTAATTTTTACTTCGACGAAAAATATAGTGCCATCTCGTTTATTCTATGGCGCGCGTAGGGACAGAAGATGCCAAATTGGACATTCTTTAAATTGACCCAGCGAATCGTGTGGACTTGTGAATGAAAGCTTCTATTAGAGACAACAGATGTCACTGCTAGTCACTCGCCGCCGCCGCTGTTTCGCGTTACATTTTAAATGTTTTGATGCACATAATTGATTATTATATTTATTATTGTTGTCTTATAATTTTGGGGGGTCAAACACCAATTGACCTAAGGGAAGAACCGCCACTGGTGTTTTTTATGTTAAAATAGTTGTTTAGTGTAAATTCTAATAAATATGACAATTTAAAATATTGAAGTAAGAGTTTTATTCAAAAACTTTTAACAGACATAGCTGTATTTAAAAGTGCAGTGTGGGTTCACAGATGGATGCCACATGTTTCTCTGCCGGGGTGGTGCGATGACCGGTGTAAGGTTACGTTTTATTTTTTGTGGGAACATTTCGAAATGGGTAGTAAGGTCATAAATCATGATAAGATATACTTTGGACGAACTGTATGCCTTACGACCCTTACCGGTAATAAACAATCATAATAGTTTTAATAGTGGTGATAATGAAAAGGACAATGGTGTACTTCTTCCCCAACGTAAGGGAAGGAAACGAGGATGTAGAGCCGGGAGGAAGGTAAAATTAGTGAAAAATCTGCGGTTAGCACAAACCAGGAATTTGCGTCCACCTAAGTCTCTGAATGTTGCGGCTTGGAATGCGAGATCCATTGCTAATAAACACGATGATATTGTGGATCTGATAAGGGGCAAAGATATTCATATTTTGGCGCTATCGGAGACTTGGCATGAGAATGCAGACTCATACTCCATCAAAACACTTCGGTCAAGCGGTTTCTCGGTGTATGAAGCTGCAAGACCGATCAAAACGGACACAAACAACGTTAATTTTACAAATCATGGGGGGGTTGCAATTGTAGCGCAAAATGGTATAGGAATACGGCAGGCGTGTACCACTTTTGAGTTTGTCGGCTGCAAGGCTTCAGCTAATGGTGCATCCCTCGTGATAATTTCCATCTATCGTCCCGGGTCATGCACACCGACTGCAATTTTCTTCAATGAATTTAGATCTCTCCTGGAGTGTACCTCCAATTACAATTGCGACGTTGTTATTCTGGGAGATATAAACATTCACTTGGAAAAGAAAGCCAATCCCGTGACTAAAAAATTTAATAAAATTCTGCGTGACTTCGGCTGCGACCAGTGGGTTAACTCACCTACTCATGATGCAGGAGGCACACTTGACGCAATAATTTTCCGGGTCGGTTTTCCTCCGAAAATCGTAGATGTTACCGACATTGGACTATCGGATCATCGTCTCGTCACATCCGTGTTTGCCTTCGATCCTCCAAAACTGGAGTTTAAATCTATTATCTCCAGAAATTGGAGAGAATTCGACTTCGAGACATTTTGCATCGAATTAAAAACCTCGCCTCTCTGTGATAAGGAGAAAGAGTAGAAGAAAAAGTATTGCGAAATGCAGGTAGAAGAGTTAGTTACTCTCTATAATTCTACGCTACTGGTATTAATTGATAAAAATGCTCCTTTCACAGAAAAGATCTGCCGCATTAGAAATTGCAGTAAATGGTTCGATGCAGAATGTCTTCAAAGGAAAAGGGAAATGCGTAAATTGGAGAGGGCTTACAGACGGAACCCAACTCTCAGCAATCGGCAGCTTTGGATTGCAAAGCAAAAAGTGTATAAGGAAGAAGTGACGAAGAAAAAATCAAACTTTTGGTGTGACCAAATTGAGTCAGAAAAGGACCCTCGAAAGCTCTGGCAAAATATAAAGACTTTGTCTGGAGAGAGCAACATCAAGGTTGATTCCTCCCTTGAAGCAAACAGCCTCGCAACACACTTCAGAAATAAGGTTGAAAACATTCGGGCCCTCAGTGTAGTAGGATCGCCTTCTGTCGCAGCACCAAGTCCACTCTCTGGTGACTTCACTACTTTCGCAGCTGTAACGGAAGAAGATGTCACGCGTGTTGTGATGTCTTGTCCTAATAAACAATGCACACAAGACCCCATACCTACCTGGCTCTTAAAGAAATGTCTTCCGGATATAACGCCTATAATTACCGCAATTATCCAGAAGTCACCAGTAAATTCACTTGTACCGGGAACACTTAAAAAATCAATTATAACTCCGATTCTAAAAAAACAAAATCTTGATACAGACAATACAGATAATTACAGGCCAATATCTAACCTACCATTTCTGTCAAAACTGCTTGAGAAAATCGTTGCCAAACAATTGGTGGGGTACTTGAACTCGGCCGGGCTATTTGCCAAAAATCAATCTGCTTATCGACAGTTTCATTCAACGGAAACTGTCCTTTTGCGGGTAATTTCAGATTTGATCATCGGGATGGAAGCAGGTAAGTTGGGTTTGGTATCTGTTCTTGATATGAGTGCGGCATTTGACACTGTAGATCATAGTATTTTATTAAATGTGCTTGAAACCGAATTTGGCGTTCGAGGTGATGTACTCCAATGGATGTCATTGTACCTGTTTGGACGAGTAGCTTCAGTAACTTTCAATAAATATACATCACCTGAAACTCCCATCGAATTTGGAGTTCCCCAGGGTTCTGTACTGGGTCCCATTCTCTTCATTCTATATACTAATCGTCTCGAACGACTCATTCGCTCAGCTGGCTTTGAATCACAAGGCTACGCGGATGATCGTTTGATTTTCAAGTTTTGCTCCCCGGATGAAAAAGACGTCCTTAAAAACGAGGTGGTTAGTTTCATTGAGACGGTTTCAAGTTGGATGTCTGTTAATAAACTCAAACTTAATCCGACAAAGACGGAATTTATTTGGATAGCTTCTCCTGGAAGACAAGCCCTCATCAACTCCAGTCCAATCCGTATTCAGAATACAAATATAATCCCTTCTACGGAAATAAAATGTCTAGGTTTCACTTTAGACAATTGTCTTTCTCTTGAATCGCAAATATCAAAAACTGTAAGTGCTGGCTTTTTCCATCTAAGGCAGATAAAATCAATTAGGAGATGCCTTCCCTCTGATGGAGCAAAATCACTCATAAATTCGTTTGTTGTCTCACGTATGGACTATTGTAATAGTGCATATGCTGGCCTACCAAAAAAACAATTCAACAGAATCCAGTCCGTTTTCAATGCTGCGGCGAGAATGATTTTTGGTGAATCAAAGCATTGTCGTATAACCCCGCTTCTAAGGGATCGTCTTCATTGACTCCGATGCCCTGAAAGAATAGAGTTCAAGATCTGCTTAATGACCTTCAAAGCATTGCAGGGAATGGCGCCAGCCTATATATCGGAATTATCGTTATTATAACTAATTTTTATTAATCGTGGCTCCCTTATCAGGCACAAGAGCTCCTCTTTTCTGATAAGGTATACATGACCAATTATGTACCTAAATATTATATTTTGCAAAATATGTATGTATTAATGTAACTATGATCTGTATTAAAATAATAAAAAAAAAAATAAATAAATAAAAAAATAAAAAAAAAATAAATAAATAAATAAAAAAATGTGTCCGACAAAACCTAAGCGATAGTTATTATCACTGTTGTTGTCTTTTATTGTTGTCCTCTACTAAAATAGCACTGTTATTGTTAAATTTTATTCTCTGCTTTTGTGTAAACCGTTTATTCTTTATTTCATATTATGTTATTAATTTTTTTTTAAAGGAACACAATAGGAAATTTTATTCTTAAGTTTATTATAGTTAAGCGCACTTGAAGTGAAACAACACAAAACTGCGCTGTATAAATGTTATGTTATTATTATTATTATTTAATCTCTCCTAGCTGATGCAAAATATATCTATATTGGAAGAGATTTGGTTCAGGAGTGATATATGTACTCCACCCCACTGGGAAAACCATTGGCACGTTGGCCCTACAGGCAGGAAGAAATATTAATCTATGATGACGCAGTCTAAGATAGTCACCAGGAACATAGAGACTCAATAACTTCAAAATGAATTCCCCCTCCACAGTGATGGTTTGCCATTCTTTACACTTTTTGACTCGGGATTAAAAAACTGCCACGGAATCGAGCGCTGACAATGAGATGCATATAATAGCGAGCAGCAGGGCCGGCCCTGAAACAAACGGCGCCTGGCGCTAGTAAAAGTCTCAAGGGTGCTTTATTAGGTGTTAGGTATTATCAGCGTCTTGGCTTCTTGGAAAGTCGGCACCCGGTTCGGACTGCTCCAATTGCATATCTATCTGTCATTTTTTTGTTTGACAAGCCCCCAAAGGGCACACAAACTCCAACGGCTCGGAGGGCTTTGAAACAGAGAATGGACGGTTATCTCGAGAGTATTTCCTCCTGGGGTAAAAATAATCTCGTGAATTTAATGTTTCAAAGACCCAATCCTGTCTGATTACGTCTAAAAGGGATCCAAATGATAATCTAGTCTCCTTCAACGGAAGCAATCTTCCGAACAGGCCTTCCATTGATATGCTTGGTGTAACTATAAGTGACCAGCTCAGGTACGGGGGCTCCATCGAAGCCAGAGTAAAGCTGGCCTCTCAGAAGCTGGGCGTACTGTACAGGGCCCGCAGATACTTTAATAGTACACAACTGCTGACCCTTTACAAATCGCAAGTGCGCCCTACTGTCGAATTTGGCAGCCATCTCTGGTCCGGAGCCCCTAAATACCTGAAAAAAACCCTTGACTCTGTGCAGAAACGGGCGGTCCGTTTGATAGATTCCCCAATCTTAACAAACGGACTGCAATCTTTAGAGAACAGGCGTCGGGTAGGTATGCTGTCCTTGTTCTATCGGTATTACAATGGAAGATGCTCTGAGGAACTAGCGTCATTGATCCCTTCGGCACCGGTGCGTAGTCGGGATACACGCCAAACGCGCGCCCAACATTTGTACGCTGTTGACATTTGTCACATGAGAACGGGTCACTTCTACGATTCGTTCTTAAGTTCAACAGCTCGGCTGTGGAACGAACTGCCGGCCTCTGTGTTTCCTCCCTCCTACAACATGGGACTCTTCAAGACCCATGTTCACTCCTTCCTCTCCACAAAAAGACCCTCCACACAGCATCCCCAAAGATGACATAGGCCCTGAGGGAAATTATTTTCTTCAGGGCCTCCTGTGTGGAGTTAATATAAATTTTTTTTTTTTTTAAATATCTACTACACTCCCTCCGTCAGTCACTCCTGGAACTTGTACCGAGTGTAAAACAAGCACAAAAAATCTTCATATAAATGACCGGTTAGTAGCCGAGAAGACAAATGTGTCAGGTTCCCACCCAGGCATTGTGGGTTCAATCCTTTGCTAGCTGAGTCCTCCATCATTGGACAAGCAACATTTTCCGCATGTAATTATGGTAATGGGAGAAATTCAAATACTGTCAGGTTGTTCGTAACCAGAGAATGATAGTTATTCCAAAATAAAAAAAGATATTTTTCTATTTAGGATACAGAGCCAGCAAGACGAGATATAGCCGCACAGTACACCACCATGTCAAGATTGGACCAAGGTAATAAAAAAACACCGATAAGAATGTTTAAAATAAAAAACATAACTAACAACGAATAATGTAATCCACATCTGCCTTTAATCATTTCCAGGAGTTGGATTAATACTGAAAGAGTTGGAAGCATCCGGTCATAAAGAAGATACTTTGGTTATTTTCACATCTGACAATGGAATACCATTCCCCGCTGGTCGGACGAACCTTTACGATTCCGGAATGAGGGAACCAATGTTCATTTCCTCGCCGCTACACAAGGAAAGGAGATATAAGGCTACGTATGCCATGACCAGCTTACTGGACATTGTACCCACGGTGTTGGACTGGTATGACATTAAACATAACGCAACAAATTCTGAAATAGAAGCTACAAAGCCGGTTTTGACAGGAAAAAGTCTCCTGCCGCTGCTGATTGCTGGTAATTATTTTATATATTTTTACAAATTAAATTTTGTATGGAAATCACATGAATAAGAACTAGTGATACAAAAAAAAACTAAATATCTCAATCAACCAATATCATGTCAATCTATTTATATATATGCGACCGGTCAGTGGTTGAGTGGGCATAGCGCTTGGGTCTCACCCGAGCGTCGCGTGTTCGATTCCTCGGCTGGCTAAGTCCTCCATCACAACACAAGCAACATTTTCGGCTTTCTGTGGTGGTAGTAGATTTTCAAATATTGTTGGGTTATTCGTAACCTGGGAATGTTTGTCTTTCTTTTAAAAAAAAAAAAAAAAAAAAAAAAAAATATAAAGAAGAGTGACTGGCGGGCAGTTGGGCGGCATTTTTTAAATGTGAAACCGCACGAGAGTTCCAACTGCTCCCAACCGTCTTGAGCCAGTGAGACCATGGCATCCCCAATTGGGGTACGTTGTGAGGTTGAATATAGTGGGGAGTGGAAGGAGATATGGAACAGGATGGTGGGAAGTTCCTGGCTATTCAGACCTGGTCACCAAACACGGCCAAAGCCATTTCCAGCAATGTTTCAATTCTGAATGGTGGTCTTACACCAGGTCGAAATTGGGAGTATCTTCCACTCTGCCTTAATCTTCGACCATGGATGCCGTCATGGCTTTGATTTTCATACAAATCTGCAGTTTTATTCCGATATTGATAAAATTTTGCACACTTGACCTACAAAACAAGAGGAAAGTCACTGTCTATGTGAGATTTCGAAAAAACCCGTGGACTTCAGCTAGAAATAAAATTTAAAGGTCCTTATGTAAAAGCTTAAATTTAATTTTTCCAGAACCTCCCACAGACCCCGAGGCGGCTATCTTTGCTTCCCAGACGCACCACGAGGTGACGATGTACTACCCAATGAGAGCCGTGAGGAACAACCAGTACAAGTTAATTCATAATCTCAACTATCAGATGCCTTTCCCCATCGACCAAGATTTTTATCTGTCCCCCACTTTTCAGGTAATTTTTTATTGAGGTGGTTCTTATTGACTTTATAGATTTTTAATTAGTGCTATAGTAGAACACCATGATTGTGTGTATTTGTTAAAAATTTCTCCAGATTTTATTCAAGTAATATTAACATACTTCAAGCGGGCGAAAATAGGGTCCCGTTTGACAAAATGGATTTTGCTTTAAACCTTTTTTTTATAAATCTTTGAAAATAATATATATATTTGAACCCCAAACCAACCCACGGCACCCCAACTATAAAAGTAATGTCTTTTTAACTCCATAAAGTGAAGTTAAAGTCAGTTTTGGGCCATTTTGTGATGTTTTATGTGTACAAAATGCACATATTTTATGGCGCCATGATAACTCAACACAATGACAATTCAACACACCTTTAAAAGGTGATATAAAATCATTAAATGAGATGAAAAAAGACTAACATTAAACCTAACCTATCATCACTTTTTGAAGGTGTGTTGAATTGTCATTTTGATGGGTTATCCGGTCACCATTTTTTATTATGTAACAAAAAAATTGCTTTTCGTTTTCGTACAAATCATTAGTGCAAGGATTTATTACCCATTCAACAGGTTTGGTATAGTTTCCTTTTGATTAAATATTCTTCCTCATAGGAGACAAGAAGGTAATAAAATGAGAGACTTGTATCATATTGTTTATAGTTGGGACTACTATCGGGCGGCAGTGCCTTTACAGCGATACAAGTAGGAAGTATGTTAATATTGATCTCTTCTTGCAGGATATCCTCGACAGAACAAAGAAAAATGAATCTTTACCTTGGTACAAAACTTTGAAGCAATATTACAACCGGCCCCAATGGGAGTTCTATGATTTAAAGTCAGATCCAACAGAGACCCAAAACCTTGCATGTAAGTACCTACCTGCTCATTCAAATACAAATATTATTATGTATTAATAATCTTATTATTACCAGTTCATCACGCCATTCATGAAGAGAACCATAGATATACCAATCACGTGAGAACTACCAACACTTTTTTGTACTAATAAATTACTCTTTGGCATTCATAGTTCCTCATTGTAGGTTTACAATACTGATACTGTGTTTTTACTTACTGCGGCAGAATAGGTTTTGCCATATACATAATTAATATGTCCAATAATGGAAAACGTACCCACTAACGAATTTTCTGTTATTTCATTAGATATTATTTCCCAATGACAAGAAAATAACCTTACGCAATGGTATTTGATGGTTATATTTATATTTTCCAGGGAAGCCTGCTGTGAAGGATGCAATGGATAAAATGAAGAAGAAATTGCTAGATTGGCAGAAGGCCACTGCAGACCCTTGGATTTGTGCTCCAGATGCTGTTTTGGAAGACGTGGGAAGTTACAAAGATGACCCCCAGTGTCTGCCATTGTATAACGATCTTGAAGATTAAACAGAACAATGAACCTCTTTTGCAATTTCCTATTAGTTACTAATATTTTTTAATTTACGTTTATTAGTTTATTAACTCATTTCCCATTGGTATATAAATATGTACTCTTATTGAAAAGTTGATTCCCTTGCCTTTGGAATGCCGATGAGTTAATACAGGGCCAGTCCTGAGCCAAACGACGTCTGCCACTAGTAAAAACCTCGAAACCTTTGCTCCTTGGCAAGTCGGTGCCCGGAGCAGACTGCTCCAATTGTGCCGCCGGCCTCAAAACTCAAATTGAAAAAATCATTAACCAAAATGAGTATATTCTTGCCACCTTAGCTTTATAATAAACAAGAACAATTAGCAAAGAATCTGAATGGTATACCACCTATAGAATAAGAAAACTATTTTTATAATATTTTTTTAAAAGATCATAATTCTTTATTGCATGTATTTTTTTTTTCAATACATAATTAAATGTTTTCTCCCTTTATGTTGTGATTTTACTTCAAACCTCAAAATAATCCATCTACAGGGTTTTCCAATAAGAGGTGTTATTTTGAATAGCCCGCTATTTCGGTAGATGTTACTTTTAAAGCTGTCATTTTTTGACATTTGACAAGTAGAAACTACGCCATTAATAAAAATGGAACGATACAAGCTTCAACAACGCATTGAAATTATTAAAATTCACTTGAGTGAATCAAATGCAAATCATCTTGAGTGATGATGCCCATTTACACCTCGGTGGCTTCGTCAACAAGCAAAATTGTCGCATCTGGGGCTCGGAAAACCCAAGAGTTATTGTTGAAAAGCCTCTCTATCCTCAGTGTGTGACTATTTGGTGCGGTTTATGGTCCGGCGGAGTCATTGGACCTTACTTTTTCGAAAATGAGGCTGGAGCAACAGTTATGGTGAATGGATTGCGCTATCGACAGATGATTAATGATTTTTTATGGCCGGAATTGGATAGTATTGATCTGGACAGTGTTTACTTTCAACAAGATGGCGCTACGTGCCACACAAGCAACGAAACCATTGATCTTTTACGATTGAATATCAAAATAACACCTCTTATTGGAAAACCCTGTATATAATACTATACATTATATAAGGAGTGTCACGACGGTGATTTGTTTTTTAAACAAATCTGCAGTTTTATTCAGAAATTGATGAAATTTTGCACACTTCATATTAAAAATAAGAAAAAAATTACTTGAAATTATTTGAGAATTTCACAGTAACTAACTCCTCTGAAGGACTTTACACAAACTTTTTCAAAATCAGAAATAAACAGTAATTTTCTTTACAGTGATTTATTTTTGGGTTATTATGCCGTGTTGTCCTTATTAAGCCAACGTTTCAGACAGAATTACAGTGTCCATCATCAGGGCAGGTCTAATTGGCTAAATATGGAGGTAGCGAAACACAGCATAATACCCCAAAAATAAATGATTGTAAAGAAAATAACTGTTTACATTTGCTTTCGAAAAAGTTTGTATAAAGCCCTGCGGAGAATTGATCTAGTTACATAACAAAAGCATTATTTTGTACTTAGAAATATGAACACATTCATTGGGAATAATAATAATAAACAATGATTATTTTACAAAATTTATTTAAATTGAGTACAATCCTTTACAACTAACCAACTGGAGAAATGTCATGGTAAGCACCAGGTAAGGCATTCTTTATGTTAGTTATCTCTACATTATTTATTTATCAATTAGTTTAAACCATAAACCACAAAATAAAGTTAAACAATAACATTACAATAAATCAAAATTTCCCACACTTTTTTTAACTCACATTTTTCAGCAAAATTTTGGTCAGTTTCATGAAATTCTGAAGTCCATTATTCCCATATCATTTTCGAAAAATTGGCTCCTTGACTTTTGGTAAAATTTTAAGAGATGTTGATTTTAGAAATGTATGGTTTTTGTCATGAGCAAAATGTCATGTTCTAGATTGCGCTGCAGAGGTCGAACCTTCCGGATTTGACTTGCCTTTCGTTCCATCCAAAATATATAATAAGTGAAAGGATAGCACTAGTATACCTTTATAGCGATATTACTTATTAGCAATAAATTCTTGTGGACAATATAGATATAGAAGTTGTTGAAGCAATTTTATAAACAACTATATTGCATAATATATATTTTATAATATTTAGAAGTCCAGAAGAAGAATGTATAATAACCAATATAACCATGGAGGAAAATAAGATTATAACTCAATATTTAAAAATAAAATAATGATATAGTAATATCATTAAATATATTTTAAAAGCATAAATATGTATTAGGATAGATTATTTTAGTTACAATGGTTAAATTGGTGTAGATACTATCTGTGTACAATGGTTAAATTGGTGTAGATACTATCTGTGTACAATGGTTAAATTGGTGTAGATACTATCTGTGTGCAATGGTTAAATTAATGTAGGTACTGTCTGTGGACAATGGTTAAATTGGTGTAGGTACTGTGTGTGTACAATTTTCTTTTATTTGAATGTGTTCCTTTATGAAATTGAACTAATTGTGACCAGTATTAGAGGGAAAACAGAGTTTGGGTGGGAAAATAAACAGTATGGTTAGAGCTGAAAGCATTGAGGGTTAGTGGTTGAAGGTTAGAAGTAATTAGGAAATCATAAAATAATAAATTAATTTTGAAAATAATAAGCAAGGAAGATTAATGTGTCAAGAACCAATGTACCAGTTGGATACAAACACGCCGGCGTATAATCTGACATTAATACATTTTGTTTGTGGAATTTTTACCATTGGTATACTATGGAGGTATTAGGTCGCGGGAACTCAGTGTTCCAGAGGTTAATTTGAATTACCATAGACACTTTACACAGTATCATAGACAATATGAAAAGTTATTTATCTTCCTGCATGAGAGCATTACAATACTGAATGGTTTACAAGGATTAGACAAGCGTGTAATGTATAATATCTAGTATTTTCAAAGCTACGCTCTTTCTTATCGAGGAAGATTAAAAGTGAATCTCCAGATAAAATTTAAAAAAAAACTACAAAGTTTCAAAACATTTTGCTTACAATTAATATTTACATGTTTTTAAAAGTAAGCATTCAGAAATATGAATCCCAATTGAACTAACACATCCTATTTGAGTGTCCATTAACCACTAAGTAGCTATGCTTCTAAGGTTTTGAAATTTTTTTTAAAAATTCGTAAATCTATTAATTTATATCAATGGCACACAGCTTGTGAATTAATCACAAATTTTCTTACTAGCCTTCTCCTGCTAAGTATTGTCATCTTCAATTTTTAGTATACTTTCCTATATTAAAGACAGCAAAATCATAGAAGCCAAACAATTGCATTTTGTAGCGAGGGACTATTTTTGATAAAAAATACAAAAAAGATTTAGATACTTATTTAAAAAAATTTGGTTGTAATATTTAGTAATTTAATAAGTAAAATATATTTGGCGTAAATATATTTTACAATAGTCAATTTTAAAACAAAAGTTTAAAAAAAATAATACATACTTCATCAAAGGGTATGCAAATATTTTTTTTTATAATTTTGCCTCCTTGAATTTTGCCTTTAAAATGACAGACGAAAATAAATAACGATAGTTGTTCATGGTTAATTATATTATAATATTTATATTTAACAAAAAAAACTGTAAGCAATTTAATATATCTACCATTATAAAAGAGTAACGTACACGCCCCCACACCAAAATGTTAAATAAATAAATAACTACATTATTTTTAATATTTATAGAATGATATATTTATTACTAGGGAACGGATATTGCTTAAATTCTTATTTGTATAAAATGCAAATGCATTTTGGCCACTCTAACAGAATTTACTTTAAATAAATTTAGTGCAAAATTCCAAACGGATGAAGAAAAAGTGGAAATAAATGGTTGCATAAAGTAAAAGTCGCCCGCTCTGAAATGGTTGGGACATGTTTATTAAAACATGCGGCCATTTTCAAATACTCCAAAGTCAGTCACACAACTGTCTTCTTTGGCACACAAATTAATTTGTGCCGAAAACAGGCATATAATATTACCAAAAAAGTAATTGTTTCATATTGTGCTCAAAGGAGCTAGCAACATTGATCCCCTATGCACCGGTACACGTACACAAAGCTCAATGGACACAAGCAGAACACACATTCACCCGCATTATTAAATCCCTTCCCACAGCTCCTACCTTAACCCGCCCCACAACGCTGCCCGACCGGGTCGCGATAGGGTTCTCCCGTCTTAGCATCACAGACAGGGGCGCTCTTGTGTGGTGTAACATAAAAATATGACATCTTGTCTATTATGAAGACATCTTCAATTACCACCTAAATAAGAACTCCACAAAATATCTGACTTGCCATGAACGATCTTTTGTTTTAGGTACATAATTATATTTATCTTGTGTTATTAGAGGCAAAGTGACAAGGAGGGAATCCATAATAGGTTTACTTTTGATATACTACACATATTTGTAATGTAAACTGTTGGTTTCCTGAAAATCAGTAAAACTGGAACTACATATCGATTATGTAAATTCAATACCGCGTATGTACCAGCAACAGTTCAACAGCACAAGCCGCTTTGATTGGTACTTTCAAATTGTGAAATTGACCAATAGACTGCTTGTACTGGTTAAAGTCAATACAGTGAATGAACCATCCCCAGTACATAAGGAAGCGAGAGTGCATATTTCTCTATACATATAGTTTTTCTGTGGTATTGGACTTACACTAACGATATTATGATCATCCTTGTTATTTCCAGGTTAGGTAAGAACTGCATACATTCCACTTTTTCGTAGCCCTGCATCCATTCCCTAGTTAGTTATCACCTAACAATTATTTATATTAACAAATATAATTGAATAGTTAAATTATAATTTGGGCAAGCACGCATCGGAGAGCAAGTTTAGTGTTTTATACACAAATTAATTCAAAATAAAATTATTTCCCTATATTATTTAACCTGCCAAAAAGTTTTCTGGGCCCCCTTTAGTTAATATGAAATAATATTTAAGATATAACTAACCTGCTTAGTAAATATTGCACAAAAAATAGTTGGTAAGCTATGATGGTTTTGAAGTGGGGTTATTTGCTAAATGTAGAATGGATTTAATATACTTGGCTTCCTCGTTAATGTTCCTTAAGTCGTCAACCATGTCATAAGTATTAATTGACTTTTTGGCTTGTTTTTCCACCTCTTCCAGTGTTCTAACCACATCTTGCAACTGAAATAAAATATACACATACTTTGATAACTAACAAAAAAAATTATATTGACTTGTACTTGTATTTCGTGATTTTCACGGTAGATACAATCATCGAGGGAAAATAGACAGTGATAGAAATACTAATTAATAATACCGACAAAAATAAAGCAAAGAACCTCCAAACAACACATGGTTTACATATATTTAAAAAAGGACAGACGGTATACGGATAGTTCCCATGAGCACTCGCGCATGAACCTCTGGAAGATTCGGTAATGGTAAGGGTTTTCCCGTAGGAAGTCAATCATTGTTTGGGTTCCCTGAGGACCCCACAAGGGAAGAGTCCACTGAGATGGTCTCCAGTCCTCCTAGATTACCCCAGTGCCTTGAACCGCTGTCGGAAGAACATACCCTTCATTTTGTGTGTCCAGTTGCTTTACTCTCCAGCTCCCTACCCAACCTTTTTATCCTGATCCTTCCCAACTTCTCCTTAAATCCCCCAAACAAAACAAACCTAAAATTTATGAATTCACAACAACATCAACCTTATGACAGAGAACAGCAGCCGTCCTCGGTGAGGACCTCGGATCAAGATGAATTTCGCCAACGTTTGTGGTATGCAAACCAACATTATTCCCATCCACCACCACCATTTTTACCAAAATCCCCATCCCCTCTTCCTTATGGAAACTCCGGAGCCCCCGGACACCTCCTATCTGAACTGCCCAGGCTATCACCGGTAGCCGTTCTTTCTGGTTGCTCGCTGATTCAATTAGGAGAAATTTCTGCAGAACCACGATTCCACCTCTGACCAAGCCCGATGGCCGGCTGGCTAACACGGCCCGCAAGAAAGTTAAGTTACTAGGCAAAATCTTCACAGAAACTCGACTCTTCAAGATAACGGAGATACTCCATTTTCCATTCCGCATCGCAGTTTCCAAATGAAGGAACCAAAGATCTGGAACAAGTTCTCCGGGTCTTGAACGAGTTGAAAAATGATAAAGCCAGACCGAATACCTGCCCTGATCCTTAAGTGGTCCTCTGCAGAATTAACCCCGTTGGTCTCAAAATTATTTAAACTTTCACTCAAAAGTGCAAAGTTGCCAGATCTTTGGAAAAGGGCGATCCCAAAAAGGGGGACCGCTCTGATACTTCATACTCTCAAAGGTATTGGAAAGGGTGGTTAGTAACAAGTTGCTCACATACCTCGAGAATAATAACATCAGGTACTTGTCGAAAAGTTACCATCGTATGGAATCCATCCAACCCTGCATAGTTGGATTGCGGGCTTTCTCAAAAGAAGAACAATTCAAACCGTAGTTAACGGCTCTTCTTCCTCACTCCACTACTCCCCTTTCTTCAAAAACTACTTCTCTACCTATCCACTCAAAGTCGCACTTATAATCTATTCAATTAATCTCATGTAACTATAATAATTTTAAATCCATTCCTACAAGATCTCGTGGTATTAGGGAGAAAGAATTTTCCCACGGGAATGAAATGTTTTGTAGGGATGAAAAGTAGCCTATGTCACTTCCCAGTCTTCCAACTATCCCTATGAAAAAAATCACATCGATCGGTTGCTCCGTTGCTTTGTAAAAGAAGGACAAACACGCTTTAGGATAATATAATTGCTATACTTTACTTACTATTTCATTGTACTTTTCGTATCTATGGCTTCTTTGGTGATTATCATACATTGTTTTTATGAATAGCACAAGAACAATGTAGAAAACTATAAGGAATATTTGTACTGGTGATGGCAGTCGACTACGGATAGAATGCATATTCCAAATATCCGTGAAAGGGCCATAGCCAAGCGGGAGACTGATTCTGTGGAGAAAACAGATTTCATTGAGGAATACTTCATTTCATGATGAATGGTGATTAGAGTTTAACGAGTACCTTACTTCCTCTTCGGAAGAAATCATGCTTACGAAAAGGTTGATACCTTAGGTTGATAGCTTAGGTTACTTTAATTGTTTTAAATGTTATAGTGTGTATACCATAATAAAGCAATGAACGGCTTCTCGCTGTTAGTTTTGTGTTATTGACATTATTTATTCCTGGCATATTCCAGGGTTCACATTCGCAATCCTGTATTGAAAATCAAAACTACTATTTAAAACCAAAATCTATTCAATTAAAATCTGAATTATTTGAGAAATCAAAATATTCATTCGATATTTTTATTTTAAACAATGATTTATCTTTTTACGTTTTATCCAAATACATTTGAATAGGTACCTACTCACATTATAGTAAATTGAAATCATCAACAATCATTTTCAAGAAAGGAATCATTTTTTGTTTTTTTTATAATAATATTTTGACAGAAGACATAACCTCAACTTCGTATTATTTCGTGATCTCCGATTAGCGGGTCTGTCTAGCTTCGAATATTTGACCAAGTTTTATTATTAATTGCGTAAGTATAACAGGACCAGTTTAGCAAAATTATAACTCACATTTCAATTAGCGAAGTAACTTTATCACAACATAGAATTTTCGTGAAAATCCATCGCCTTGTCAACCTAACCACCCAAATATATTTGACATAACCTGTAATTGCTACCAAATTGACATTTTATTTTTACAGAAATAACTCGCAATGAGTAATTACGCGAAATATTCCCGGCTCATTGATTCAGCGACGACTTATGGAAAACGGATGAAATATCTTTCAAATAGGATTTTTGGAGAAGTTGCCAGACCCACAAACATCACATCTATGAAGGTTGTAAAACTGTTTGAGAAGAAGCCCGCACATTTGGACAGAGAAATCGTCAACTATTACCCCCGACACTGGGAGACACATTACCTCTGCATGAATCTGAGAGATTACGGTCTGTTCAGAGACGAACACGAGGACTTCAAAGAGGAGATGAAGAGGATGAGGGCACTCCGAGGCAAAGCACCTCCCGTGAGGGGTGAGGGCAAACGCTCCAAGAAATAGACATAGCTAGTCGGCCTTTGTAAGATCACCCATTTCATTTTAATATATGTTTTAAATAGATGTAGGCACTTTGTTGATTAAATAAGTTTAAAAGTTTTTAACTTGTGTATTTTCTAAATGAATGAAATGAGGATTGGTCCAAATATCCTTACCAAGTAGAACTGTGAGCAGCATTGGAAATTATTTAAAGAGCATAATATAAGATGGGAACATAGACATATGAATATTAGTAGACCTGCCCTAAGTGATTAAAAGCGTATTATCCCCACTCCCCATACCGGTTCCATTGGAGCCGGCTGTGCTCGCGTATGGCCTCAAGTGAAATTTGAAAACGTGACGTCATCATTCTTGTGCGAACTATGGTCGAGGCATCATCGGTTCATTTTACGAAATAACACGGCAAAATGTTGACTTGTACTATGAAAACTTGTAAAAATAGATGTGAAAAAGAGAATAAACCCAATTGTCGTATTACATTCCATATATAAGCATTATTTAACTTTATTTTAAGCATATTCACATCGTATAATATGAATCAGTTGTTACTATCACATCGAGAAACGTCTGGACGCGAAACACAAAGCTGGTTGGTTGCTGGGAAGTAAATTATGAACATTTATAAAAGTGTCTTAACTAAATACTTAAACGAAATATTCGACTCTGAAAATAGAACCGAATTTTTTTGCCGAATTTGGACTTCGCAAATTTGTTCATAACGTGGCGAGTAATTTGCGCTCCCATGTAAAAATGTCTATTCATTCAAAAGCAGATTTTACTTTTAAGAAGTAAATGGTGATATTATAATGCGAGATGCCTATTTACTGTCAGATTGATTTATTGACGAATCACAGTCAGCTTCACTCCCTTCGTTCTTCAACAGTTGATTTTACCCCTCGCCATTATCTTCTCGTCTATTAATTCCTATGTCTGTGGATGGGAATGTGAAGGAATATTGTAAAAAACTATGTTAGTCCAACATCTCCGTAGTTGCTTTTATACATTAATGTCAGGGCCGACCCTGTTCAGGCGCTAATGGAGCAGTATGCTCTGGGCGCCGTCTTGACAAGGAGCTAAGGAACCAATACGCTGACGATATCTAACACAGCACCCTTGAGGTTTTTGCTAGCGCCAGACGCCGTTTGACTCAGGGCCGGCCCTGATTAAACTTACAATAAATTGACTGGTTTGAGTTAGTTACGACTGCAGTATTTACAACATTACTACTATTTTAACACAACCAAAGGTGAATCCTGAATCATCAGGATATATGTACATAGTAATGGCCCAGTTAGTAGCTGATTAGTTGAAAGCGTCGGCTTCCCACCCTGGCGTTGTGAGTTCAATCCTCTGCTTGCCAAGTTCTCCATCATTGCACAACAAACATTTTCCACTTTTAATGATGGTATTGGGAAGAATTCAAATATTGTCTACTTATTTTTATCCCGGGAATGTTTCTTTTAAAAGAAAAGTATCCCCATAAGTTATTATAGGGGATACTTTTTATTTAATTATTAAAGTAATTTTGAAAAAACCAACCTACATTCCCTTCAGCATCATTGTTTAAAATTTTACAAGTGCTAAAAATAGACTCAACATTAGTCCAGTCAGTGGGGGATAAAAAAGGGCTCCACCTTGCAAAAGGTTAGGTAGTAGCGATTTTCACATATGTTGTTAAGATTGGGACTCTAAAGAAAAAAAAAAGTTTTCGACCTTGGGGGGGTTGAGCTCGATCCGCCATCTTGGATTGAAGGTGCCAAAATTTGGTTTTTTCAAAATAATTATGAAGTGGTTGATTTTACAACCAAATTGTTGAAAACAAACTTAAAGACAACTAAATTATCTACATTTTTTGTAAAAAGTTTTTTTTTTGTAAGTCTAATAAGTAACGAGTTAGAGCGGTTGAAAGAAGAAAATTTTGACAAAAAAATTTAAAACTCCAGTTTTCTTGATAAATTTTGTACGAACATATTACACAGTATCATTTTAACGTATTTCTACGTTACAATATACTTATATAGCATCATCCGTGTACTCGATGACGTTGATTTGTTATAGTGGGATCCTAGTCTACAGCTGACTTGGCAACACTGATTGAGTCCTGGTTACAGGACGTTGCCTGGATGCTCATGTCTGCAGATGTTCTTTTCGATGAAACAATGCCAGTTCAAGTTTCACAAGAACGATTTTTAGCCAATGAAAATAACAAAGTCCGTCTGATTTCGATGCTTACAAAGCAATTTATACAGGATGATTTTACAGTTAAGCAGGCTGAAGAAGATGCTGATGAGTTGATTGTCAATACTGCGATTTCCTTGTGTTCATCATATGACGCTGTTTTCATTATTGGCGAAGACGTTGATCTCCTAGTTCTGCTGACAGCATTAGCACCACCCAAAAATAGTATATATCTTCGCAAACCCGGGAGAGGCAAAACTTTTGAAAGACTGTGTTCCGCGAATAGTGTGAAATACAAAGAGGCGGCTGAGAATATTCTGTTTCTTCATGGCATTTAAGGCATTTAGAGGCTGCGATACAACATCGTCCTTCTTCAACCAAGGAAAAACAAAATTTTGTTCGCTTGTGCAAAACGACACAAGACTCAATGCCATGATAGGAATCTTCAAACAACATGATGCAACACCAGAAGACATAGCAGTTGCAAAAACACGCTTTCTTGTTGCTTTGTACGGAGGTGACATGGATAAGGAAACCTTGGAAGAAGTCCGCTACAAACGTTTCGCAAAGTCGACAGCAAAAAGCAAATTCAATCTTGCCTCTTTGCCACCAACGAACGACGCTGCACGGTACCATGCATTTAGAACGTACCATCAAGTCCAAAAATGGTATGGAATCTAAAAAAATCCAGAAACTGGGGCTGGAAACGTGACACCAACGGGCTTGTTCCAATAAGAATGACAAAGAAACCAGCACCCGAGATTTCATGCAATTGTAAAAAAGGATGCGGCGTTGCATGTAGCTGCACGAAAGCTGGATTGAAGTGTTCTATTGTATGTGGGTGCTGTAATGGTCAAACATGCTGAAATTCGCTAGAGGTTCACATCGATGTCGAGGACGAAGAAGAAGAGATTTTGTCAATGAAAGCCCAGAATCTCAGTATCACAGGCAATGAGTTAGATGATGACATTGGTGACGAAGACTGTTATTAAGTAACATAATTTATAGTAACATAATTCATAGTAATGTAACATAATTTCGAAATCTACCATCGCTGGTATATCTGTGGAGTAGACCTACTGGAGATACCACAATAAAAAAATGCGCCATGTTCTATACCTCATGGTGGTGTGGAAATGAGTTTACAAAATCATTATAATTATGTAATGAATAACCCGAAAAAATTACAAAGTTGGGAATTTCATCATTTTTTAGAAAAATATTCACATTTCTGCCACTGTAACTCATTACCTATTAGACTTACAAAAAAATACTATTAACAAAAAATGTAGGTAATTTAGTTGTCTTTAAGTTTGCCTTCAACAATTTGGTTGTAAAAAGGACCACTTCACAATTATTTTGAAAAAAACAAATTTTGGCACCTTCAATCCAAGATGGCGGGTCGAGCTCGACCCTCCCAAGGTCGAAAACTTTTTTTTTTCCTTAGAGTCCCAATCTTAACAACATATATCAAAATCGCTACTACCTAACCTTTTGCAAGGTAAAACTCCCCACTGACTGGACTACATTACAAGTATTCAAATTAAAGCGCATTATTCTCTCTTTTTAACACCATTTAAATCATATTTCTCACCGTAATACAAAATGAGATAGCATAACTTTTATGAGACTGTGCCAGGCTGGGATATATATATCTCCCAAAAAGATTCTACGGATGTTTGTTTTCTCTGAAGAATATCTTGCAAACTTGGTCGAGGGGTAAAATAAAATATAAAAGAATGTTTATTTTAGCACTAATCGTATTTGTGTTCGTACTAAATTGCATGAAAATATTTCAGTTATTTGCATAAAACACTAACCGTCTTACTAATTAGATTCTTATGTGCCCATTTAACGTTGGTGCGGTAAAGCCAGCCTTGAGCCTAGTTTTAGACCGTTTTAACCAAACCAACGCCATGATAATAAGTCAAGTTTTTCACTCTTCTGACCTTAATTGCTGACCTTGCTTAATATTTACACCACGTTTTTTAGTAAGGCTAAGAATAAACATCATCAGGGTATGGTTGTATTTTGTAAATCTATCATTCAAAAAACAAATTACACAATACTATATACACTTATAAAAAAAAGCTGCACAAGAATAATCAAAAAAATGGCTGATCCGTGTGCTACTCTTTTTAGAGTTGGCGTAGGCATGGTTTTGTGACTTCTCTTATATTGGTGTATGAAAAATATGCTAATACAGTCCTCTAACTCTTCTCTACCTTATCAAGAATCTTCTCGAATAACCAACATCTCTGCCATGGGTCACCCCAAGTAATTCACTATGCTTGGTGAATTAGCAGGTGTGCCTGGGTTCATGGGTTGAGGTTTGTCCGGGTCCTGGTGGCGGTTGTGCCCGCCTACCTGCTGCATGGCGAGCCAGATTGGGAGACTGGTTGAGAGAAACGTTTTTACTTCTCCAGCAGGACTGTTTCGGAACATCACCTTCGCAGTGGGAAGGATGGATTCATACATCCGATTCGTACACTCCTGACCCCCAGAATCCTACCCACCCCTCATATCTTTTTGTTTCCCAGAACATCCTCTCCTTCCTTTCCCAAAAAGACCCTCCAACACATCATCTCCGAAGATATCATAGGCCCTGAAGTCATCCGTTTTCAGGATTCCTTCCGAGTAGAAATTATTACTCATTTAGTTGAAGTGGCCTATCGTATAGAATTTTTACGGTCGTCGATTGGACTATTAGAAATATAATCGACGAAAAATGCAGCATAAATCATTGAAGACAATATTAGCGATTTCTAAACGAAAATCTGAAACAGAAAAGGATACGGTCACATCTAGGACTCGAACCCAGGACCCTTGTCTTGCCGGGACACCGCTCTACAACTGAGCTAATGGGACCCTATCCCCCTCGGTCACTTTTAACTGTATCATACTTCGAATAAGAACTACCAACTTTGCTACTTGCAGAACTTAGGTTAGAACTTGGATTATAATAAAATAGTTTTAATAGCATAACAACAATATATTTGTTCAGCAAAACAATGATTAATACAGATTTTATTAAATAACTGATTTCGACATGTTTGAAATGTATTTTAAACAATATCGGCCATTGTAAATAAAATTAAAATTTGTTATTGTAAATTCAGAAATGATAATTGTAGTATGAATTTAAAAAAACGCCAATTTGAATCAATCTCTTAAAAACCGTCAAGAAAATCTTCATTTAAAATCAACAAATTATTAAGAATGCAGTCCTTATTTTTTCTTTTGTAAAAAATTTATACGTACAATTTATTTTTTCTCTTTTCTGATAAGAATATAAGAATGTGTAACTGAACTTCTCAGTAGAAATGTTTCAATACAAACATATACTAACACTGAAGTAAGCGTAGATTAGTGAATTGATGTGTTAATGTAATTTCACAATAACTCTGAAAGCACGGAAACTTCCTATTCAGATCTAGTCTTAACACGGCTAAAGCCATTTCAAACTCTAAATAATTTTGTGAACATACAAAGAAAACAGAGTAACTAAATTTTTGGGATATTGAGTTATGTTTGCCATTTATTAGCTGCATTTTTTTCCTCCTTCAAGTTAAAGTTTATCTTTTTAATCATTGAAAGCATGTCAGACCAACAAAAACTATCAAATTGCTTAAGGTTAAACGCAACGCTCGTTGTATTCTACGTGTTCACAGATGGCGTTAATTGATTAATTTTGTTTAAATACGCTTTTGCAAGGTATTGCTTTACAGTATTAAGACAAATTATTTGTTTGCGCCCTCATGTACGCAATATGAATATGAATAAATAGTTGTGTCCATATAAAAACTCAATTCTATCAAGAAAGGCATACAAATACAATATTGGATTGAATCATCGGTAAAATATTGTATTTGTGTGCCTTTCTCGAAAGAATTAAGTCTTTAAACGAACAAAACTATTGATTCATATTCATATTGCGTATATACGGGCGCAAACAAATGATTTGTCTTAATATTGTAAAGCAATACCTTGCAAAAGCGTATTTAAACAAAATTAATTAATTAACGCCATCTGTGAACACGTAGAATACAACGAGCGTTGCATTTAACCTTAAGTTGGGGTAGATGCGTCTGCTTAAGCTCCTTCATTTTGGTCTATGGAATATGAAACTTTTACTGCGTAGATGGAACCCTTTACAATTATTTTTAAGATTGAATTGACTCAATTACCCCCATCGAACGCATTTACCCCAATAGACTTTATGCATAGTACATATTATTTTTCCTGTTTTACTTGATTCGTTTTTCTTTTCTTAACAGGATGTATCAGGGCCTGATAAACTTTAACCAGTGATTCCTGGGTTTGACATAAAAAATCAGACAGTTGGGGTCGGGTCGACAACAGGTAGGTGGTAGTACTGGACAGTTAGGGTCGGGTCGACAACAGGTTGGGTTAGGTTAGGTTAGGTTGAATGATAAGTGCCAACATAACAGAGCGTATTTAAGTGCAGTTGAAGTGAAAAGACACTAAACTGCGCTATATAAATGCCATGTTTTTATTATTATAGCAATGTGAAAATATTTTTTGAGAAGAAAATCAGCAAAAAAATTCACCGAGATCAAAATACAGTCTACATTTTTTACTCCAATTAAGGTCAGGAATCACTGGTTAAAATTTGTTGTATATTATGTTGCTTGTTACATTTTGCTCGCAATATTTTTTGTGATGCGTAAAAAAGTAAAATATGTATTAAAATTCAATTTCCTCTGTTTTTCATAGTACACCCAATATATGAAGTTATTATCTTCCATTTGTTTGGAGTGCCACCATTATCATTGTGAAAGTACTTAATCAATATTAAAGCTCTGTTTATACATTATTTATAATCTCCATTCGTCATAGCAAGAACACTACTACAGTACATATTAATTACGTGATGGACAAATTACATGATGCTATCTTATTCAAAGCACAGTATGTTTTATTTACACCTTCTGTCGGTTCATAATATCACATCTGGATATACATATTTCATTATCTTACAAAACAACATTTTCATGGATAAAAATGTACTGAAAACAAAATCTTATACCTTTTTCTCTTCTTTGTTATATTATTTCCCTTTTCTTGTTTCTTAGTAATTTAAGTATGTAATCATTTTTAACAAATCCAACCAAAATGACTTGTATTTCATTGACATCAAACTGTTTTTGAGCTATTTTTGTCAAGCTTTGAAGAAACCATTGTGACCACACTCCATTCTGATAAAAAAAAATGTAATTTGGTAATAAAATTTGCAGAAATTTTTGAATTATTCGGTGAAATTGTCTTTGGTTATGATCTAAGCTAATGTATTTCTAAAAAAAATTGTAAGATGGCAGTGGTTACCATTTTTTTAATGCAATAACTTCTGTACTGTCTCTAAGACAGTGGTGACTCACTAAGAGGCAAGAAAATGTTTTACTTTATACGAGAGAAATAATCGTCCCTATTCGGACGAGAATACTTTCCGACAGTGGCTTATTTTATCGGCTGTTTGTGTGACGTATCTATCTCCAAGAAACCTAACAAAAATAAGCAAAACATTTCATCGAGATTCTTTATCACTGCAGAAAAGGGCATTACAAAATAATACAACAATTTTATTTGGCTTTTATAAATAATATGCTCCTATTTTACTTGTTTTTTTGTTGAGCTGCGGTACGTTCCTTGTTCCTTGACACAACATTTGGAATAGCCTTGCGGTGTCTATCATCTGTTCTGATGACAGACAACGCAAGACTGTTAGAAACATTGGCTTGAGAAGGAGTAGAAAGCCTAACACAAGTTGGCATCATAATAACAACCAGTAACCAGCAAGTCTTGGCAGTGAAAATCTTAAAGTCGTATAAAAACTCTTTAAAAGAGGTTCTTTTAGAACAAATGAAAATATATATGTATTTAACACTTTTGCTATCAACTGTCAATTGTCATGGCATTGCACACTAGCCAATAAAAGTAGGCGTTAATGTGTTAGAACTAATGAAAAAAAGACAACAAATTGGCGATGGTTTAATATTCGATATGTAACTTTTGAATCGGAGAACTTTTATTTGAATTTTGATCTTTAGAACGAAACTATAACACGTCTTTCTTATGTCAATAAAAAAATTGAATTACTGATACAATCGTAATAATGAACAGAAAGTTTGTACACGAGTTAAATAAAAAGAAAGACTACTTCATGAACTGCTTTTGCCAGGGAAGATCCACGCGAAACAGGGAATTTTCATCCTTTTGCCTATTTTATGAATAGAATATATTGAACTGTTTCATTGGTGCAAAATTTACTACAAACTTCACCAAAATACATAAAATTTAAATGATAGGCCACAAACAATCAGTTCGCTGTTTCTCCACAGCACAAAACATCAAATTTTTCACATTTCTTGTTACAAACGAGATCTTTTAAATAATATAAAAATAATTTAGTAAATTGAATCATCACTGGGAGTGGACCTTTTTCAAGTGCAATCTATTTATTATTTATGTTTAATGATTTTTTCAACGCATCGGCAGACAATTAAATTATAATTTAAAGATCGCTGCTTTATTTATACACAAAACCTTTGACACATAGTCATTATTCTTAACCCTTGAGATGTTGTTGATTTGCACGGATCGAACCTTCTATAAGCTTCCATTTTTTCAAAGACAATAACAAGCACTATTTCGTTCTCTTTCTGACATAAAAGAAATAATTAATTTTTAGATGAGAGGAAGAGAGATATATGCATTTTAATAATGTGCGGTCGTTCTGGGACAAATATAGTCTTAGGAGAGTATAATGCGCGCACGACATTTGGGACTGTTTGGGTCTTAGAAGGTCCCAAGGGTTAAACAAATCCATATGTGGCCAACCAATAAATGTGGATAATAATTGATTAGAGCTAATCTTACTATATTTTTATACTGCCGGAAAGCATTAGAAATGAATTATCTTATTAGTTTCACATCTACCACAAATACCGCAAAGCTTCTAACTTTCTTGGTGTGTAAGGGAGTGATGGGGAAGGCGATGGATAAGAGGAAGGTTGGGAAGTACCTGGCTATTCCGATCTGGTCACCAAACACGGCTAAAGCCATTTCAAGCAAAGTTTAATAGAGGTAATCAGGGCAGTACTGTGAGTATCTACCAATATCTGGGACTTTAAGATGTGAATAATGCTTGCTTATTGACATGGAAGCCTTGCTTAGCTATTGTTCTAACTTGGTAGACGTGAAACTAACAACCGTTGTTTCCAATCCTACAGAGCAACTCTTAGGTCAAAATTTTGCTTCAAAACTGCTCAAATGCATAACTACGCTCTCTTTCCAGGGCAACCCTCCATTAAGTAACAATCAAGTTAGGGGATTTAACTCCGCTCAGCAAAGGACTAATTATGAAAAATGTTGAAAGTGAAATGCAAAAAATTTCATTCGCCTGTTGCTTTCAATAACAGAATGCCGAATGATGTTACAAGCTGTTCTCATTCTGCATCAAGTACTTGCTACGTTTTGTTTTTTTTTGTCCATGTTGGTTTCGTGTGAATGCACAGAGGAGAAATGTCAAATGTAAATTGTTGGTTTATGTACATATACATGTATTTAAAATAAATGCATATTCAATATAAATAAAATATTATGAATACACATGTTAAATTGAAATTGAAAGTTTTTACTTTCATGTAATTTTACTGTCTATGAAAGTGGGAGGGCACACTTAGGATGATCAACAATAAAAAATGGTTGAAAACAGGCAAATAGAGCATTGCACAAACCTCTTGGCTGAGTGTCTCAGATTGATCAATTGAAAAGTTGGAAACAACGGCCGTAAGTACCAAAATGATAAAATATTACTATACCAAATGATTAAATATACTTGACTTGAAATTATACGATATTGGTCCTGATTATTACACATAATAATATGTATTATAATTACAAAATTTTGTCCAAAACATCATTTTTTAAAAATGTCAAAAATAATAACTTTGATGATGCTTAAAAATCGTCACATTAGTAAGTAGGTTCATTTAAAAAATATCTCTGGATACAGCTAAAGATGCAGTAGTAGTTGTAATAATAATAATATTTATTTTTCCGTATCAAAATAGAATTATAAAATGAATGCTATTGTGCCATAAAGGTGCCGGTAAACGAGCCATGTCTACTTTTCTCCTCCGCTATCGCAAAGTTCCGCCTGAAGTTTCACCGAGCCTCGTGGCGGGACAGGCATTGAAACGGTCAGCATTCAAAAGATTAAAGGCTTGTTTACAAGCACCTTAAGACCTTAAATGCTAAATTTAGGGTGATCAGATGTGAGGTTATGTGTACTCGGTGAAGTCTTCCATGTAGAGGCGATTGCGGGCATCACAGGAGGCGGGCGGGCTGACGTGCGAGGAGCTAGAGCTGTCCTTGTTGTCGGAGCGCTCTTGCAGCAGCTTGTTGCGCAGCCGCTTGATGATGCGGAGACGCTCCAGCCAGTTGGAGGCATAGGGAGTGGGTATGGCCGACTTGGTGCTCAGCGAACGGGATATCAGCGATGCCAACTGGGAAACAAATTAAATAGTTACATATAGAACAGTCACTTGACTTAAACTGACATGATTGATTATTCATACAAATGTGGTTTTGCACACAAACCAGGCTCATGATAACTTACATTAGCATGGAGAGCCAACTGCCTAGCCAGGAGGGCCACATTCTGATCCGATATTATTTTTGGTTCTGTTGTATTTAAGAATTCTCTCTCAATCAGTTCTCCTTTGGTTTTAATGGTGACCTTGTTGGTGCCATGATCCAGGGGCTCGATTATGACACAGGCAAAGTTAAAATGACCCTGAAATACAGAAAACAATTTAATTAAGGGTGTTAATTCACGAATGTACAGAACGCTATATTAATCTGAAATAGCATATTTACCTTAATTGTTTGTATGTGGAAATCCTCTCCACTCTCATTATAAACTATGGATACAAAGTCATTGCCAATATGCTTGCGCTTCTCATTGCACTCCGGGTCAGACGGGTTGTTGGGCATCAGCGTGGCTACGTGAAACAGCACCTGAAATACATACCGATCTTTAACACATCTAACTACACTAATATAGTTAGATTTGTTAAATTCTATTTTAGGCTACTTTGTGCACTTCATACCTGCATAATATCATCTTGCCAGACGTAGGCAAACCTGCCATCTCTCCCACCCTTCTCCACGTCCAAGAACAAGCCCATAGTCTCCGCGTCTTCTAGTGAGATCAGTGTTCCTAAATCTTGCAGGAATTCGGCATACCTAAGAACGGAAATAGAATTGTTATAGGCAGTTAATTAACCTAATAAGTCTTCCCAGGGGCATTAGGATTGGTAAGTTAGTTCTGCACCTGAGAAGTATCAGAAGCCTGTGTTTCTGTTCCGGCCTGAATCCTATTTCATCCGGAACGTCTGGTATTGATAAGAAACCATTCAGAAGCTTGTAAGCCATCAGCAGTAATGCGACATCCCTCCTAGAACTAAGGCTGCAGATACCCAGCATTCCCGAGATAACAGCCAAACGGAACTCTCTCATGTAGAGGATTCACCCAAAGATACTGCCAATGAGCCATGGTTTAATAAATACTAGCTTTTTGCCCGTTGCAGGCAACTAATGGGTAAAAATTAATCGAGTAAGTGGATGTGAAAAATAAAAAATTACATGTTTTTTGGTGTTGAATGTGGATGAAGTAAAGAGTGTGTTTCGACACTTTTGTTTTACCCGAAACTAATGGGTCAATATTTGGTTTAATGTTTGAATGTGAATAAAGCCAGGAGTGTTGTACTACAAAATTTTAAAAAAGAAATGTCTATATGGAGAAAAAAAAGTCCCAAGGAGCTTACTGATCATTTTTTCACCGAGCCGTTCGGTTTGTGTAGGTCGAGACGCGTAATTTGATACCCATATCGTATTTACGGTTTTTGTCACCGACATTCTTCAAAAATTGTTTTTTTGGAAAAACAATTGCTCAATTAACACGCAAAATTTAAAAACTTTTAAAAATCTAATATGTATGTTTGCATGTGAATGAAGCAATGAATGTGTGACCACAAATGTATTAAAATATATGTGTGTTTTTAAAAATTAAAATTAAATTTTCCGTTTTTAATAGTAAATAACTTTCCCAAACTTCTGTGCTCCTGGTAGGTTACAGCGTCCTCGAGCTAATTTTTGGTAGAAATGACTTTATAAGAATTATCATTATTGAGGAACAAAGGTGTCATTTCAAAATAAATTTAATTTAAAAAAAATATATATACATAACGCAATTAGGTACCTACTCGTTAAAAAATAAAGAGATGAAAACTTTAAATATGAATGGCTCCCAGGCTAACCTTATCCAACTTCTGCGATCCTGGTACAATTTATAAATTAGCGAGACGCTATTGATGTAGTTTTTCACTACGGGTCGATGGTATCCGTGTCAAATTATTTTTACCAAACTTTATTTTATTTCGTTCAAAAGCACTATCGATTTTTAAAAATATACTGCCAAAGTAAGTACCTACACAGATTTTATTGTTTCTTTGAATTCACAACATTTCGCTGCTAGTCTATGATCGGCTATTATCTCTGATTAACCAAAAGCCCGACTGTTGGCGTTTTCGATTCAAATGGCAAATGTCAAAACTTTAGCTGGTTACTGTGAGAAATTTTGAACCGAACGCCATTTGTGGGACGGCCGATTAACGTTCCTTAACCTTCGGAGGATGAATTTTTTCGATAATTTTAAAGGCAGACTGCGTGTTTGCTACGGAATGCAATCATCAAGTTGAGCGTGTAGATTTTATAAAAAAAGCATACCACGTGGTTTTTGCGTGACCACGTGACTTTCTTTTTCGCCGGGAAGCTCTCGGCCTGCAAATCATTTTTTTGTGTGTTGGGCAATCCCGGCGGCCGGAGAGAGTACTGCACACTTTCGTATGGCGCGCCGCGAGCGCTTCCAGTTTCCGCCGCCAGATGCTACTCAAATTTGTGTCGACATCTTACCCCGAACGAATATATTAGTAAACATTTTCATACGAAATCCGGATTACTCGGTTTTTCGGGTTTTCCACGCCGAATTGAACCCTGGGTTCTACGCCGACAGAGAGGCGTCTCGGTCGCTTTTCGCCTGAAGCCCAAAACAAATGAAAGGCAACTTTTTTCTCGCACGCCAAAACGAACCTCGAGTTGTATCGACCTGAGGGGGAGAGCGGTCGCTTTTTGCCTAAATTCCAAACGCAAAAAAAAACAAAGAAACTGAGTATTAATATATGTATTAATGCTTTTCGAATAGTAAAACCATCAACACCACAAGATTTCCTGAGCTGTTCTTTGTTCATTAATCTAAAACTAACTATTTTATTAATTCCCCAGCCCAAAGGCTTGGAAATAAATTCAGTTCTTTTGATCTTTTCATTTATGCCATACTAAAATTTAAATCAGAAACATTTTGTTTCGCTAACATTATTATATCATATAACCTTACTTTTTTATGTAAATATTTAACTTATAATTTACTTTTATTTTATGTTGATTTTTGTTATTTACACCATTTATTATTATATCTTATTTTTATATTCTTTTGATGCTATAAAAAGATTATTATTATGTTAATTTGAATGCACTATGTTATGTAATTAATTTATACTTGTTTGATGTAAAAGCCCAACTGACGTAAATGAATGAATAAATAAATAACCCTGGATATATATGTACATATTAAATCACTCGCCTTAAACTTCCAAACTCATTCTTCAGCATCTTGGTCTCGTTGTCATGCTGTCCCCGGCCAACGTACAGGACGCCCACGCGGTAGGTCTCCAGCGGAGGCACCAGGTCCAGGGTCTTAACGGAGCGCGCGTGGTGCGGCCCGCTCAGCAGCAAGGGACGCTCGGCTCCACCCGCCCCCGACCCATGGTATAGCTGCAGGAACACAAAGGCGGGGCTTGCACCCCAGCGGGAGCACGAATCTTTGGCCTTTGGGGATGGATTGTCCCTGGTGGATGGAACGTGTGAAGTACTAAATTAATTGAATATATTATGTATCATTGATGAATAAACAATACTGCCAAACAATAACTTTTGAGGAGTATCATAACAACTATTTAGTGGCGGGTATTGAAGATACATAGATAGTATATTTCATTAAATATATAACCCATTAGCCGCTGAGCGCAATGTATGGTGGTAGTATTATACATAGGCGGAATTCGCTTCTCCATCAATCAAAATGTACAAAAAACATTTTGTATAAAAATAATAATAATGTTGCATACCTTCTCCTTCGAGTGGGACTCATCACAGAAATGGTGTTGGACCTCTTGGACCTGGAGACGGGCGGCAGGTCATCCAGCTGCATGCTGCTCTGCTGACTAGATTGCATCTCATTAAACTTTAAACTAAAATTAGCTGTGCTTCTCAGCGAGTCCGTCGGCAGGAGGGAGTTGCTTCTGCCCTGAGACATAGAGGGCTGTATCCTTAGGGCCGAGTTGTTAGCCAAGTTCTGCACCCGGTTCACGGGTCTGGGAGAGGCGGGGGCGGGGGAATGCGGCGGTTTGGAACTCAGCTTCAATACCTCCTGCGACATGGGAACTTTGGTTATCGTGTCTCCGGTGAAGTTTGTCGCTTTTGTGGAGTTCACAATGATTATGTCGGCAGGTTTGTTTACTTTGGAGAATATTTCTGAGGGCATCGGTTCTCTTCTGGGCTGGGAGTCCTTTTGTTCGAACGAGACCTTGGCGATATTGATTTCGGATGTGGAAGAGGCTTGAGGTCCTTCTGGGTTCTCAAGGTGAGCTGCTCCTGCCAAAAATATATTACAAATTAAAAACTACATACATTCAGCAAGACACGGATATTAACCTTTACAATGTTGGCCTTTTTAACGCAATCTATTCCGTCTTAAAGCACGTTTTGACACAATGTATGTGCTTAGTTAAAATATATTACAAAATAAAAACTACATACATTCAGCAAGACACGGATATTAACCTTTACAATGTTGGCCTTTTTAACTCAATCTATTCCGTCTTAAAGCACGTTTTGACACAATGTATGTGCTTAGTTAAAATATATTACAAATTAAAAACTAAATACATTCAGCAAGACACGGATATTAACCTTTACAATGTTGGCCTTTTTAACTCAATCTATTCCGTCTTAAAGCACGTTTTGACACAATGTATGTGCTTAGTTAAAATATATTACAAATTAAAAACTACATACATTCAGCAAGACACGAATATTAACCTTTACAATGTTGGCCTTTTTAACTCAATCTATTCCGTCTTAAAGCACGTTTTGACACAATGTATGTGCTTAGTTAAAATATATTACAAATTAAAAACTACATAAATTCAGCAAGACACGGATATTAACCTTTACAATGTTGGCCTTTTTAACACAATCTATTCCGTCTTAAAGCACGTTTTGACACAATGTATGTCCTTAGTTAAAATACATTGATGAAATAAGAAGGGGAAAGAAAGAAAATGAGACAACAATGTCATCTGCTAGATTTTTTTGCAAGAAGGTTTTATTTAATTGTCACAAAACTAACTTGATAACAATGGACAGTAATATTTCTTTCATAAACGACATACACAACGGGTATAGCCGCCATTGAATCACATGCGACAGCCGTTTAGAAATGGTTAACATACAAAACCGGTCAGTGGCTGAGTTCAATCGTGTGTTCAATTCCTCGGCTAGCTAAGTCCTCTATCTCAACACAAGCAACATTTTCCGCTAACTGTGGTGGTGATAGGAGATTTTCAAATGTTGCCGGGTTATTCGTAATACGGGAATGTTTGTCTTTCATTAAAAAAAAATGAGTAATGATAATAGGGTGTACCGGGATCCGAATTGTATGTCATGAGGTGGTGGTGCGAGGGGGGGTGGTGCAGTGGGTGGGGCGGTGTGCTGCCGGACATCTCCTCAGGAATGGCCTCGCAGCTGACGCGCATGTCCTTCGTCAGGCTCTTCATGGCGTGGCTCTTCTTTCCTTGCTGCAAACTGCTTCCCAGTGAACTGCAAGACAAATAAATTATTATAGTGTATGGGATATAAAATATATTATTGCACATAACCAACCGCCATCTTCAATCAGTCATCCCCAAAAGTGCCCGCCTTCCACCTATCTGTCTTCCACACATCACGGCAATGGATCGTGAATGAATATACCAATTATCGTTGTCCATAATGCTCTTCCTGAGGCTGGTACCATTGCTCTCGATTATAGAACAACCCATCACACTTCATCTCCCTACCACCCGTGTTCCCCCCACAAGTGCCCGCCTTCCACCCATCTGTCTTCCACACATCACGGCAATGGATCGTGAATGAATATACCAATTATCGTTGTCCATAATGCTCTTCCTGAGGCTGGTACCATTGCTCTCGATTATAGAACAACCCATCACACTTCATCTCCCTACCACCCGTGTTCCCCCCACAAGTGCCCGCCTTCCACCCATCTGTCTTCCACACATCACGGCAATGGATCGTGAATGAATATACCAATTATCGTTGTCCATAATGCTCTTCCTGAGGCTGGTACCATTGCTCTCGATTATAGAACAACCCATCACACTTCATCTCCCTACCACCCGTGTTCCCCCCACAAGTGCCCGCCTTCCACCCATCTGTCTTCCACACATCACGGCAATGGATCGTGAATGAATATACCAATTATCGTTGTCCATAATGCTCTTCCTGAGGCTGGTACCATTGCTCTCGATTATAGAACAACCCATCACACTTCATCTCCCTACCACCCGTGTTCCCCCCACAAGTGCCCGCCTTCCACCCATCTGTCTTCCACACATCACGGCAATGGATCGTGAATGAATATACCAATTATCGTTGTCCATAATGCTCTTCCTGAGGCTGGTACCATTGCTCTCGATTATAGAACAACCCATCACACGCGGCCCAACACCATGTTCAATCAGCCATCTGCATGTACCGCTCTGCCACCCGTGTCCCACATCAGACATTTATGAATAAAAACACCTGTTACTATCATCAATGGCTTGAACAGGTTAACACATCTATCAAGAATAAGTTCCTTTCCAAGTGAAGGAACCAAAGATCCGGAACAAGGAGTTACTCAGGGGCTCCCACAATACTAGATAAACCTATTTTATTCAGTGCAAAGGATGGCGGTCCGTCTGATTGACAATCTATTGTTGACAGACCGATTGCTATCTATTGCTATGCACAGACGCAATGTGGGAACGCTGAGTAGTATCGAGCAAGCAACATTGATCCCTGGTGCACCAGTACACGTGTGTGAAACTGGACATACATGAGCGGAACATCCGTTCACAGTTGATGTTGGCTTCTTAAGAACGGGCTGCTTCGTCGACTGGTTTTTGTGTATGACTACTCGTATATCGGCATCTGTTTTTCCCTTCTTCATATAATCGCATTAAATTCCTTTCTACAGCCCCTACCTTAACCCGCCTTACAATGCTGCCCGACAGGTGGCCTTTACACTATACAGACATGGGCGCTCTTGTAAGGTGTCACATAAAAAAAATGAAAACCTATTGCTGTCCTCAAACCTCTTTCTGTGATTGTTCTCCAATTCTCTCGCTATATTCAATCCGGCCAGACATAATAACAGCAGTGAAAGGGTTAATATATTATTATTATTTAATGAGCAGACAGCATTCTACTGATTTTCTCATATCTGTTTCACAATGAGTTTAAGAGTAACAGAGTTGTTTTAAATTTTAAAATAAGTTAATCTTTTTTTCTATCCAAATAGAATCCAACAGTGCTTTAAATTGGTTTATATTTTAAAAAATGACATGTTGTGGAAGTTTGTTCCATGCTTCCATAACTCTGCAAGGAAGTGTTTCCTAGAATTGGATGCAAAAGGAAGTTTTGTCATGATCTTCAACGCCTTTCCCGTGAATGTTGCTGTTGCTCTTGTACACTTTTACCCGTCTCTCTTCCACACATCACAGCATAAAATGGGTTAATATATTTATGAATTAACACACCTATTACTGTCCTCAATGGCTTTCCCGTGAGTGTTGTTGCCGTTGGTCTCGTACATCTGTTCGCTGCCATTGCTGTAGCCGCCCGTGCCCACCATATTGATGGTCTCCGTGGACTCCTGGTTCTGCGCCTCAAGTGCATCCATGCGCTCACGCACGTGGAATGGGTTCTTCCAACTTGAGGACATCTCCGGCGACGAGTTGGAGCGCCGGACGGGGTGGCGGTTTTTGCTCTGACAAAAAGGTAGACAAATAAACATTATTACATTTACCAATTCCACCCGAAGAAATTCACACTAAACTGCCACTAAGTAAAACCAAATGCTACCGGATAATTCTGAATTACTGGAGTGGCAACAAAATATTATGTATATGTCGGATTCATGCAAAGAAGTCGGGGACGCCCTAGGAAGACATTGCACAACCAAGTGGATCGAATAACACTTGAGTCTGAATAACAGAAGAATACGTAAGACTATAAATAGACAGAAGTGTGTGGTGGTCCATCTTCTCTGCTTACCCCTTCGGAGAAACGACATGATGATTAGGTAGAAGTTGTATCTTCCGTACTGGACAATCCATACATATATGTATGAAATTGTTTGAAAATGAAGTTGTTTAAACGCACGAGGAATGAGCATGAATATTGCTCACCCTAGGTTTGACAAGTGTTACAATCCAAAATATTAGAATTCAAGGAGATATGCTGTGAGGTATGCCCGACCATCGGCGGATCACGGTCTATTGAGCTTGATGTTAATACGGAAAGAATTAGTTAATTTAGTTGCTTTTGTGTTGTCGCCGAGCATCGTTTTATTCAAAATGCTTTCTTGTGCAGTGGAAATTTGTAAAATTGCAACACGCCAAGTGAACTTCAAAACAAATGGAGTATCATTTCACCAGTAAATACAAAATTGCCATAAATAAACCATACTGGCTGCGAATCTATCATGGCCGGTACATGAAAGCTAGTGATGAGATTGAGGATGCCAGAATCACACTTTCTCCAGACGGTTGGGAGCAGTTACTCTTGTGCGATTTTCACATGAAAAGTGATCATTTATTTTTCTTAGTATCTCCCGGGCACCCTGTATATCTCCGTTTTTATGTGTCGTAACTTATAGTATGATTATTTAAGATTTCCAAAGGAAGGAAAAATGAAAGAAAAATGGATTGACGCAACGGGGAGTAAAGGAAACTGGTTTCCTACTTGCCATAGCATCTTTTACTCATCTCACTTTGGCCAAAATGATTTTAAACTAGCAACAAAAATTGGAGACTTTTTGCATGGGCAGTTCCTACATTCAAACTACCACTGATTCAGTGTGTTTTCTATTTATTTTTAGATTTTGAGTTAGATAAGAAGAATTAATATTGTTTGTTATTTACACCTCCCAAGTGAACCCATAACCTCTACTTCACTCACTACAGTGAACCTACACTATTTTACCAATTTTGAGCACCTGATATAGGTATTCAATGCATTTAAATAAGGGATGTTATAAAGTACTTTCTAGTACCCAAATCAATTTATCAAAACTGATAGGCATTTCTAGGAGTGTCCCGGCGTGGGTTTGTTTTTTAAATAAATCTACAGTTTTATTCGGAGACTGATGAAATTTCGCACACTTGCAGTCTTACTCATAATGAAATCCCTAATACGACGATAATACCCCGTATTAGCTATACAGGGGTGGGGGCCTATACTGGTCAGATTAAAAATCTTTACTCATAATCATAAATTTTCCCAATATAGCTCGACGGCTGGATTATGGAATATGATTTTTTTACAGTAGCAACACTTGAAAAATTTGGCATTTCGCGGCGTGTTGCCAACTTCACGTTTATTCATATGTCAAAGAAGTAATCCAAGAGTTGGTTTGTTTATCTTTGAATAACCTAAAAATGGATAACGTTGACATTAATTTGGAGGTAGAATTAAAAAGGCGCAAGCGTAACAAAAATTGGGGTGACGTTGAAAAGGTTTGTTAACTTTTATCTTGGCTCTAATGTTTTGTTTACTTGTTTGAAATTAGTGTAAGTATAATGATTGTTTTCCTTGTAGGCCTTGTTGAAGGACTGTGTGGCTGAACAGGTGAGGGCTGTAGAGAATAAAAACTCGGACAGTAACACCCTAATTGCCAAGAGGGAAGCTTGGAAGCTTGTTTTATTAAAGTAAGTATACCTCCATAATATATCCGCATTGTTAACTTTTCTACAGATTAAACTTTAAGTTTGTCGCTTCGTAGCTTTGACATCCATTTCAAATAAAAAAATTATCATAGTATAAAATTAATTAGGTAAAGGTATGCATACCACATAATTAATAGCACACTATTTTTCAGATTTAACACACTAAGTGACCAAAAAAGAGATATGGGTCAGATACAAGCTCAATGGAAGATGCTCAAATTGGCTTGTAAGAGCCAATTGAGCCGGTATAGGAGGGAAGTGATGGCAACAGGTGGAGGTCCCCAACCACCAAATCCTTCGCAGGATATTCTCTCGATGGTGGATTTGTTACCACATGAATTCGTAACGGACAAAAATGTTGATGATAGCGATTCAACATTTAAAGCAAAGGTAAATATCTTTTTATCGAAGGAAGCAAATACTTTGTGGTGTGACATTATATATTAAATGGAAAAACACACTTTTTATATGAATTAATATTTAACAGCCAACCAGCATTATTTTTTTCAAAAGATAAGTTGATACATAGTAATATTATTGAAATATTGATGGTTCTGTCTATATTTAAACTTATGTAAATCTTGCTTTAATTGTGGGAGTTATATTGGTAATTGTGTTTTATTATTACAGATGAATTTTCCTACATCAACCCCTCACTCCACACTGCCACACTCTGTTCCCAATAGGAAGTTGTCTTTTGAGGTAATATACCTAAACCAGGGTGGCCACAAAAAACGGATTTCAAAATTCCCTGATAATTCCAGGTTTTCCAGGGCAGTTTCTATATTTTTCCCTGATATGTTTTATTTGGTATAAAGGACATATCGTTCAAAATTTTATTTTTGAAACACGATTTTCATCTACGCCAGAAAATTAGAACAGATACATAAATAAAAGGAATTCCGTCATCTAAAGCAGTGCTCCGCAACCGGTGTGCCGTGGCACACTGGTGTGCCGTGAGTCGGACACAGGTGTGCCGCGGTCAAATTCAATGTATTTGACATTTTACAATATATCATTACGTATTTAATACACAATGACAAAATATTTTTCATAATATTGTCTATTTTTCATTGTCTGCAGATACTGTTAAAAGACGTATTCACAATATATTAGAAACACTAATTAGAAAACTGTTATTGGCTGAAAATTTTGCACTTAAGATCAACGAAACAACCGATATTAAAAATAAAGCACAGTTGATAGCTATTGTACTTTTCGCTGACGAACTTTATTTATTTTGTAAGGAGGTTCCAGAGCAAACTACCGGTGAAGAATTTTTTCAAGTAACCGATAATTTCTTCAAAATATTTAATATTAAATGGAGCAATTGCATTGCTGTTTGCACGGATGGCGCTGCGGCAAACAGCGGTAAAAAGGGTTTTGTCTCTTGTGTAAAACAAAAAAATCCAACGTTACAATTTACACACTGCTGCATACATCGAGAAGCATTGATGGTCGAACTTTTGAACACGATGAATGAATGCATTAAAATCAACATAATTAAATCAAGTGCCCTAAACTCGCGAAACTTTGGAATACTCTGTGCAGAAATGGGAGCCGAATATGAATCCTTATTGTTTTATACTGAAATTCGTTGGCTATCCCGAGGCAAAGTTTTGGCTAGATTGTTTGAGCTTCGTCACGAGGTGTGTGAGTTTCTTTTAAATCAAAATATGCCCAAACTATATCAGCACCTCTATGATAATTACTGGATAGCCAAACTTGCATACATTGCTGATATATTCGAGCATTTGAATGAAATTAATAACGAACTTTGGCAGAAAGAGTTGCAAAAAGGATGTTTGGAAATGTACCAAAGGATCAACCATAGTACAATTGAAAACAAACAATTAACTGTGGATCTGGCCCAACAACACTTAAGTATGCTTCAGCAGAAATTTGATCAATATTTTTATTCCATTAATATGGAACAATACGATTGGATTCGACATCCTGATGCAACCAATGCAATATATTCTACGGAAGCACTGCCTCTGCAAATTCGAGTGGAATTTACAGATTCAAATAATGACATGACATTAAAACTTCACCTCTACGAAGATCAATTAGATGTTTTCTGGATTTACTTTAAAAAAGAATATCCTCACATTTCCGTCAAAGCATTCTTAACACTACTTCCATTTTCAACGACATACTTATGTGAGCAAAGTTTTTCAATGCTTGTATTAATTAAAAATGATAAGCGGTCATGTTTAAAAGGTCTTGACCAAGAACTTCGGGTTGCGCTGTCAAAAATCGAGCCGAATATAAAACTTTTGTGTTCATTGAAACAAGCGCAGGTTAATTTAACAATTAATCGCTCATTAATTTATTATTATTTTATAATAATTATTAAGATTGCGTAAAAATAAATATGTTATAGTTATATGTATTTATGTATACTTTTCAAATAAAAAACAAGAAATTATTGTAAAATTTTGTGTATAAATTTAACATCTATATATTTTAGCTTTTGGTGTGCCGCGGAATTCTAGGAAGAAATTTGGTGTGTCGTAGGTGAGAAAAGGTTGCGGAGCACTGATCTAAAACATTTATTATTTCTTTGCACCACAATGATCTATTCAAAACAAAATACACTTATTACAAATTTATGATATTTCGCCTGAAGACAATTTGTGTACAAATGAAAAGACCAGACAAAAATAGACAAATAAACAAAAGTAAGTACAGTAGAACCCCGATAATTCGAAAAAACGCGTAATTCGAAATTTTCGCCAAAAAAATTTCCGCAGAAAAAATTTTTCATACAAAATTTTTTTTAATTCGAAATTCGTTAATTCGTAATTCGAAATTTATTTTTCTCCGCGCACGAAAATTTGTTCGTGAAATTCGAAAAAATTTGATTTTTGCGAAAATAAATCATAATACTTCGTAAATCTGAATCTAAAAGTCAGCCGTGGCGGTAAAACGCCGAAAAATGTATTTTTACGTGGTTATACATCATCCTAATTAGTATTATTATTTTGTAAATCTGAATCGATTTACACTGGAATGTTGTATTTTTTCAAATTTATTTCGAATATCCGAGTTTGAAGGGCGGAGAAAATACGTTTTACGCGGATATATGTCGTAGTTTTACGAGTTTACACCAAATATAGTATTTAAAGGGTCGGCCGCGACGAAACTCGGCCGCGAAATTTCGATATACGCGTAAATGTATCGTATATTTACGAATTTATTTCGAATATTTGAATTTAAATGGCCCGCTGCGACGGAATCGGCCGCGAAATCTCGATTTACGCGTAAATATATCGTATTTTTACGAATTTATTTCGAATATCTGAAATTTTAAGGGCCCGCCGCGACGGAAATCGGACGCGAAATTTCAATTTACGCGGAAATATATCGTATTTTTACTAACTTTACTTCGAATATCCGAGTTAAAAAATACGGCGTGACGGAAATCGGTCGAAAAATTTCGATTCACGCCGAAATATGACATATTTTTACGAATTTACTTCAAATATCTGAACTTAAAAGGCCGGCCGCGACGAAAAACTGCCGATAAAATTCGATTTACGCGGAAATATTTCATATTTTTACGAATTTACATGAAATATCTTAATTTAAAGGGTCGGCCGCGACGGAAATCGGCCGCGCATTCTCGATTTACACGGAAATATATCGTATTTTTGCGATTTTTTTTCGAATCTGAATTTTAAGAGCTGGCCGCGACGGAATACGGCCGTGAATTCTCGTTTAACGCGGAAATATATCGTATTTTTACGAATTTAAATTCAGATATTTGAAATAATGTGCCGGCTGCGACGGAAAATTACCGCGAAATCTCGATTTACGCGGAAATATATCGTATTTTTACGAATATCTCAATTTAAAGGGTAGGCCGCGACCGAAATCGGCAGCGAAATCTCGATTTACGCGTAAATATTTAGCATTTTTACGAATTTATTGCGAATATCTGAATTTAAAGGGCCCGCCGCTACGGTAATCGGCCGCGAAAATAAAGAAATAATTGGTATTAATACGAATTTACAACTAAAATACCACCCGGATTTGAAGAGGCGGCCGAGAAAATCGATTTTCGGCGTATTTTTTTTTTCATCAAAATTCGAATTACGTGGGAATTCCTTAATTCGAAATTTGATTTTTGATGTCCCGTGGATTTCGAATTAACAAGGTTCTACTGTATTGATACTTTGTAAAAATGTTGATAATGATGATCTTTAAATTTTATTACGACCGTACTGGGTGTCCGACCCTTTTGACACTTTGTTGTAACTTTGCTAGCTTTTTCTTTACAGATTTCGCACCTACATAGTATAGGGTAAAAATCAAGGCGGGTGGTTTACGACATGATTGTGTTGCAAGGGCTATTTAAGAAAATAATAATAAAAAAATACCTACTTATCTAGTTTGTCTTTGTAGGCATATCTTTTGTTACACAGGCCGCAATTAAAAGTAATAAAACACAACTTTGGGACTTAAATCGTAAATAACGAATTTCGTTTTATTGTTGGAATTCCCTGATATTTTAAGAATATTTTAAAATTCCCTGACATTTCCCTGATAATTCCCGGTTCGGTAAAATTCCCTGATAATTCCCGGTTTTCCCGGTTTTCCAGGTCTGTGGCCACCCTGCTAAACCTACTTAAATGATCAGCGCAACAATGAGTGCTAACTATTTGCAATATTTAAAGCAGTAACTTTTCAGTTGGACATAATCTTTTGTTTATATCAACAGGAAACAAGTGAAGCTGATTCACCACCACCGCCACTATCACCACAAGCACACACCATCCAGCATGTCCCGCTGCACGCTTGCCCTCCACCTCTACCTCCACCTCCACCTCGGAGGCGACCACGCCATAAAGTAAGTATTTCTTCACACCACATTTTTGTTTGCTCAACTGACTTTATTGTCGTACCAAAACTGAAAGTTTACTAAGAAAAACAATAACTCATATATGAATATTATTTTTTTTATGTATGAAATGCACGATAATTAAGAGATTTGCAGAGAATAGATTAAAACACCGTACTAAGTGACTGCCTGTTTCATGGTGACTAAAGTTGAATATAGTTATTTTGTATGTAGTGTTAACATATGGATTAATAAAAATAATAATTCTAAAGCGCCGTTTTTGTGAGAAATCACCTCTGCTGTACACTTTGTTATATATAGGCACTATCTAAGTTTATTATTTACAAAGATACATAAACATACTTACCTGGATTGGAAATTGGAAAAATTATAATAGAAAGTTGGAAATAGAATAATTATGTTAGCAGTTATGAAAAGTTCGTCATTTAATGTTTTTATTTTCAGAAAGACGACTTAGCCCAAATGAAGGCGAACGTCTTTGAAGAAACAAAAAAAATAATGCACCTTGAGCACCAAAAAAAAATGGAGTACTTGTTCAGGCTCATGAAAGACGAATCCAGGGCCAAAATTCGTCTACAGGAAGTAGAGTCACAGACCAAGGTTAGCTTGATGAAGAGTCGCAGACCAGGATTAGGTTCATGGAGGAGGAACACAAAATTAAAATGTCGATGCTGAAAGATGGATGGATAGCCAAATAATAATTTTATTTTATCTATATTTCATATTTTCGTTTACATTTATTAATGTTCTTCACTGTGCTAAATAAAAATGTACAGACGTACATCAAATTGATTTCCTTGTAATATAAATAGACCAGCTCAACGCCCATGTAAACATAATGAGGAAATCTATAAATGGTTTCTCAGTTAGGTGAATTACACACTAAATTAAGCACGTTGTAAACTGATTTCCCTAAAATAAAAATAAATAAACAATATTGATCATACCTTAGTCTTATTATTATATCTTCATTATTGTGTAATATGCATTTGTGTCGCAGGTACATTATACTATTGAGTATGTACATTTTTTCAGTGTGATATAATTATATAAGTATATACAATCATATTGAGTACATACTAATACATTTAAAAATGTTGATCAATGAACACCTGTCTAGTAGCATTTCCAATATGATTGATTGGGGCTACTTGTTCATTTGGGGCTACTTCCATGAAACCACCACCACCTGCTTCTGTTGATCAATGAACACCTGTCTAGTAGCATTTCCAATATGATTGATTGGGGCTACTTGTTCATTGTGTTGGGGCTACTTCCATGAAACCACCACCACCTGCTTCTGCTCCTGCACCCTCATCATGTTCTTCATCCATCATCATCTATTCCAAATTACAAATCATAGCATTAGTACATACAAAACTCTAATGTAAGGAATATCTAAAAACTGACATATTATATTATGTTTCATTTTAACACATCTTTTATTTTGAGTTGTATTCTTACCTAACTGAGGATCATTCATATCGATGGCAAGACAATGGAGAACAGCAAGAGCTACGATAGTTGTCTTGATGGTATCGAGAGATCCTGACATACCCCGCAGCAGGCAACGAAATCTCTGTTTCCATACCCCAAAACATCTCTCCACCGTGTTGCGAGTAGATATTTGAGCCCTGTTATACGCCACTTCTCTGGGGTTTCTTGGGTTCCTAACTGGGGTGAACAGATATGGTGTACAGGTAACCTCCGTCTCCCAACAGTCGTCCGTTGAAGTGACCTTCTTCAAACCTCTGCTTGATGGAACTTTCCCGGAAAATACGGGCATCGTGAGTACTGCCTCTCCAATGAGCAACAATATCCATAATTTTTAGATCTGCATTGCACACCACCTGGAATGAATTTATTCATGCAATCAATGTTGGTTAATGTTTATATTTCAGACACGTATTGAGGTTATCACTTTACAAACCTGGACATTTAAGGAATATATCCCCTTCCTATTGATGTAATATTGGCCGGCATCACCCCCAACTTTCCTTATTTTAATGTGTGTGCAGTCAATGGCACCCATTACTCCAGGAAAACGTTTTATTCCTTGGAACTTTGTAACTGTTGATTGCTGCTCTTCAATACATTGTGGCATTTTAATGTACTGTGGAGCAAGGCGGGCAAATGCAGTTGCGACCCTTTTGGCAATACGGGACATTGTCTGTTGACTAAATCCATGTAAATCTGCACAATCATCTTGTATCCACACAGCATCCCCAAAGATGACATAGGCCCCGAGGGAAATTATTTTCTTCAGGGCCTCCTGTGTGGAGTAAATATAAAAAAAAAAAAAAAAAATCTGCGAAAAAAATGTTATAATAATTTAAAAATGTTAGTTATAATAATTTAAATGTTATAATAATTTTAAACTGTTTAGTTATCGATTTTGCTGATTTGTTTCACAGGAATGCAACTATAAACACTATCCTTACCTCGTTTCTGCCCCAGTATCGTATGGCACAAAGAACTTGGAGATCGGTAGATATTTTTCCACCCCGTTTGTTATTGACATGCAAATATGGCCGTACCAAATCGATCAAACGTCTCATATTTGCTTTGGTGAATCTATATTTGGACCTAAAATCTCCTTCCGTTAGCGCCGTAAATGGGTCATACCGCTTTTTGTATGTTTTCCGTGCCCGTGGTGGATGAATACGGTCAAGATTTGCCAAAGCTCCAGTCAAAACGTCAAAATTGTCGAAGTCAGCCATTTCCGAATTTATACGCTCATATACTGCCTAATCCTGGTCTTCGGGTGGGTTAAATTCTGACGTCTGCTAATACGGTCAGATTAGGCAATGCGCATGCGCGCGAGTTGGCGCTATTATGAGTAAAAATTTCACTTAACCTGTCCGTATTATCGTAGTGTTGCGATTATGAGTAAGGCTGTTGATGTTTAAAATAAGAGAAAAATTAATGTCTTCATTTGATTTCAAAAAAACTCTGTGTAACGCCCTGAGAAATGGCTTAAGCCATGTTTGGAGACCAGAGCTGAATAATGATGTAATTCCCCACCTTCCTCTTTCCCATCTCCTTCCGCTCTCCGCCACCTTCAGCCTCACAAAATACCCTAATTGGGTTAACCTTGCAGTGCGTAAAACAAAGCTCAGCATTCTCAGTGCTACAAGCCGTCTAAATATCAGCATGAAATGTCAGCTTACTATCAAACACGACTTGTGCACGCCAGGATTTGAACCCAAGCTGCCACCTCCGGCTTGCCAGTGGAGCTGTTATAAAACAATGATAAAATGAAGAATAAGCAACACAGTATTTACCGCTTCATCGAGGAAAGCTAGAGAGGGATCATTGGGATTGACCTGGCCTTCTTCGTCATCAGTGTTTGTTCCTGAGGAGTTCTGCCTCTGCGGGGAGCCGGGGATGTTGATTGGAACAGTGCTGATGTGGGATCTAAAACAAATCACCACAGATAGTTACAACCAACTTTCCCTCTAATCTTCCCATTGTGTGTGTGGCACACACACTTATCTGTGCAGATTCCTTAACGGCCTATGAGGGAGCGGGGTAAGGCCAACAAAACTTAGATTGACGAATTTTTCTTCAACGACAACGAAACAGTCACCGTAAAAGAGCTAGTATCTCTGGTTATAATTCTTCAATTCACGCACAAATAAAATAAGACAAAGACCTTCAAACAAGGGTTGGAGTTCATAAAGTATTAACATAATAATAATATCAAATAACAGGCAAGGTATCAACAAACGGGCAGCACCTGATGATGGGCGGCTGAGCCACGATGCAGTGCGTGGAGGCATGGGGGGCCGTCGGAGGGGCCACGGCCCCCACCACGCTGTCGGAGCTGGACTTCTGGATCTGCTCTGGCTGGGAGCCTCCGCTGCCACTGCGGGAGCGGGGGTCACCATCTGACAACTGGAATTACATACAAATGTCGAGGTAATGATAAAAATACATACAATTACAATACAATACAAACAATTCTTGGCACAAAACTTTGCAACAATTTTCCACCAGATTTTATTCAAATGGAACGGAAAATGATGAGGTTAGTAGAATGGTAATCGGACAAAACAGTGTTTTAGTTTGTTACTGTTCTGTTTTGTTATCATGTATTCTGTTTTGTCATGGAACCTAGTGAAAAATTGTTACCATAAAAACGACATATCGCAACTAATTGTTATCTTCAAATAGAATGCCAACTGACCACATCGCTCCGGGCATCCTGGAATCCACTGGAGGCGATGGAGGCGGCACTGCCCAGGTGCGGGGGAGGCCCACCGCTAGCCATGGGGGACGGGCCCGCCCCGCCGCCCAGGAACAGAGACGAGATGTCACTCAAGGGGAACTCGCTCCACAGGGAGTCAAAGTTCACCTGAAACAAATCAGTATAGTTTAAATGCATTTAATAACCAATTCCAACTAACTACAGGGAACAACTCTGGGTGTTCTGCAATGCATCCTGACTTACCAATGTATGGCAATCCAAATAATCCAAAGGACTCACTTGGTTCTGGAGGCGAATCACCCACGACACGTCACCCGTGGGCCCCCGCACGTTCACCTCGGCCCAGCCGCCGCACCAGCAGCCGCAGTGAGGTCGCGCATCTGGGGCGGAGCCCCCAGCGCCTCCGCTGCCGCCTCCGCCACCCACTATGCGCTCCAGACGAGGGGGCAGGCCGCCCAGGAAACATTTCTCTTCAGAAGACTGGAAATAGAAAATCTTTAATAAGTTGTTCACTACCCTACAATATTAATAATACTTAATATAATACTCCAACTTCTGATATTTCCCATTAATTCTGATGGCAGCACGCTTCACTATCACCTCCAAGCGACGTGAATTATGCGCCTTGGTTTTCTTTCTTAATGGATTTAATGTGAAATATATTTAATTATCGAAAAAAATTAGGTAACGACCTTACTGCTATTTTTGCTTATGCATAAAAAATATTAAAGCGGCTATTTACAATGTCTTTGATGGTTCAGAAAGATAATGAAATACTTAAAATATTTGTTAGTATATCAGACCGGCTCAAGTATCTATAGAAGCCCTAGTAAATCTGGCTGCAAAGAAACTGGGCTTCTTGTATAGGGCTAGCAAATTCTTCACTGGTAACCAGATGCTAACCCTACATAAATCTCAAGTACGCCCAACAATTGAATTTAGGAGCCACCTCTGGGCTGGCCTGCGATTCTGGAGTTAAACGATCAATCGTTTTCGTATGCGCCGTCTTCAAGTGAAAAACTACTAGTCGTCGCGACTAACTTTTTCGAATGTTTCAATTTTACGTATTCTTGAGCGTCGAACGGTCGAAGTTGGTAGAAGAGATGATTATATTGGCACCCCTGTGAATATTGTCTATGTTCCTGATGTTTTTGGGATTTCTATGGTGTGACTGTCAAACAGACAACAGTTATTCGTTATTCAAAACAGAAATGGCTGCGGGACATATTACAAATTGCCAAAAGCAACTCTTAATTGAGCTTGTAAGCTCCGATAAAGACTTAGTAAGTGGGAAATTTTCACCCACTTTTACATTTGCGGAATCCGCGCGGTAAAATAAAAATTGACAGCTAGAATAGATTTTGACAGCCAATTCCATAGAAACGCCAACAACCTACCACTCGCTGCCCTGTTTCTACTGGTTATACCCAGTAGTTGTCGTGTGGAATGGCTTTTGACGTTTGGCGTCGAAGTATGTACCTTCGACCAATTTCGGGAATAGCAACGACGACCAACGTACGTACTTTCGACGGCGATTACGAGCGCCCTCGATTCAGGAATAGAGCCCCTGGATCTTCGCAATACTTGATACTTAAACTTACTTGATTTTGTGCAAAGAAGGGAGGTCCATCTGATTGACAATCCATTGTTAACAGACCGATTGCCATCTCTAATGCACGGATGTAATGTGGGCATGCTGAGTCTATTCTACAGGTATTTTAATGGAGTCTGCTCTAAGGAGCTAGCAGCATTGATTTCCGGTGCAGCGGTGCACATGCGTAAAACTCGACGTACACAAAAGGAATTGGCTTAATGAGAATGGGCCGTGTGTTTGTGTAAGACGGCTCGTATGTGGAACGAGAAATATTTATTTTATTAATTTACCTGTTTGCTAGCAAGACTTTCCAGTTTGAGGCTGAGTTGTGCTGGCTGTGCCGTTTCCTGTTCCGGATGTTTCTTTGGAGATCCCAAAGGGGGTTCATTCTTGTTCTCCGAAGAGTTTTGGCTATTTCAAATTAAAAAACTTGTAAGTAATAATTGAAATGCAATGTTTTAAGGTTATAAAAGCTCATTATTCATTGTATGTTAATTGAGAAATTAATATGAACAGTAATTCCTCTTCAAATCAATGAAACTGCACAATGGAGACTAGAAGACAATATATAAAATCATAGGTTCGATGAAAATATCAGCCTTTGGTATATAGGTTGAATATTTCCAATTATGTAGAAACATGTACATAATAAATCACTGTAAATGATAATTTATATAAAGGGTCCAAAAATTTTAACGCAAATTCTACAATTTTTAGATAAGTTGAAAAAGCTTCTTATAGAGTACGTTTCCTCCTCTTTTGAAGGACTGTTTGCACTTTTTCGTAATGTAAAATAGACTCCATTAAACTGTGATCATCTCTCAACGAGAGGGTCCAACTTGGCCAGTTAGCTGTCCTGCCAATTATGCTGGATCCCCCTCTATTAAATAGTGTGAAATAGGCTCCACTAAGCTTTGAAACCCTAAACTGTGATTATCTCTCAATGAGAGGGTCCAACATGGCCAGTTAGCTGTCCTGCCAATTATTAAATAGAACAAAATTTGAATTCGATTTAGCTTTGGGTTTCTATAGCATAGAAATGGTCACTTGACCACAGATAAAACACAGTGCAGATTGAGGGATTACTGTAGTTCCCAGTTTTAACTCTCAGATTCAGGGTGAATGCTGTGCAGATGGTCTATAAAAGTAACGGAAATACATATTATAGTTTGCCACTTTTCACTGGTTTGAACAGTATATAAAATTAATGTGAATTATCAGCACTGATCGATCAGTTTAATAAACCATTACCAACAGGAGATTTTAATTTTTCATGTAGAATATTACACACCAGTGGATTAAATTAATAAATACAATACTCTCTCACTAATCCGTCACTCCAAAAACTGGGCAATTATCAAATTAGTGAAAGCGGCGGATTATAGTGCACACATACTAAATATGCTAAAATGAAAACAGGTATTTCATAAAATGTCAAAGTTTAACTCTATCAGGCTAATTTGTTCATTTGGTCTCGTTTGGAAATCATAATACATATCTCCCTTACTGTCGTAGTGAGAAATATGATCTAAACGGTGTTAGAAAGAGGCAACCTAGAGCTTGAGCTTTGCATTCAAATCTACTACACACTACTACAGAAGAATACAAATTTACACCTCTACAAAACCAAAGGATCCACCTCAATCTATAGAATATGCCATAGGTGTCATGTTTGAGCTAGCGAGAAATCTTCATTTTGTAAAGTTGAAAAACTTGTCAGAAGGAAATAAACAGAAGCTGATGCAACAGTTGCTAGAATGCACCGAGACAGAGGACTAGAGGAGCCGATATTTCCTAAAACAACAATAATTAACCGTGGTGACAGGTAAAATGGTCAGCGAGAGCAATCAAGACGGTGGTATACTGACTGAATGTGTAAGAGTGAGAGATGACCCAAACCGTCAGTATTCAATGTTTGGCGCTCCAGTCTGAACTACTGAATTTGAGACACAAATAATAGTAAAAATAACGGTGGATTATAGTTATTGTCGATTAATCGAGCAGCGTATTACTGAGAGAGTACTGTTTTATGAATGAAGGTTGGAATATTAATGTTGTAATGAGAAAGGTTACCATGTTACAATGTTACAATGCAAATATTATTTCGTTGGATATGCATTATTGTGTTAACTAATTTATTGTGCACTACATGAAAGGATGAATACAAACATATTATTGATGTTATATATATGTATGTTAAAATGACTAATGCATGTTCATTAATAAAATACATGCATAAAGATTGGGTAAAACAAAGTTACATTGTATTACATTATCATTGCACTAAGGTGAATTTAAGAGAATGAAATCTGTGTATCTGAAAGGAAACTACATATTCATGAATTATGTGTATCTGAAATGAAACTACATATTCATGAAATATGTGTATCTGAAAGGAAACTACATATTCATGAATTATGTGTATCTGAAATGAAACTACATATTCATGAAATATGTGTATCTGAAAGGAAACTACATATTCATGAATTATGTGTATCTGAAATGAAACTACATATTCATGAAATATGTGTATCTGAAAGGAAACTACATATTCATGAATTATTTGTATCTGAAATGAAACTACATATTCATGAAATATGTGTATCTGAAAGGAAACTATATATTCATGAATTATGTGTATCTGAAATGAAACTACATATTCATGAATTATTTGTATTTAAAATGAAACTACATATTCACGAAATATGTGTATCTGAAAGCAAACTATATATTCATGAATTATGTGTATCTGAAATGAAACTACATATTCATGAATTATTTGTATTCTAAATGAAACTACATATTCATGAATTATGTGTATCTGAAATGAAACTACATATTCATGAATTATTTGTATTCTAAATGAAACTACATATTCATGAAATATGTGTATCCGAAAGGAAACTATATATTCATGAATTATGTGTATCTGAAATGAAACTACATATTCATGAATTATTTGTATTCTAAATGAAACTACATATTCATGAATTATGTGTATCTGAAATGAAACTACATATTCATGAATTATTTGTATTCTAAATGAAACTACGTATTCATGAAATATGTGTATCCGAAAGGAAACTATATAAACATGAATTTAATTTAACACATTGCACTAAATTTAAATATTTTTTTCGTTGATTACTATTTTCTTGGTTGACACTTTAAAATGTGAGAAAAACTTGAATACGTTGCATAAACGCACACAAAACGTTGCATAAAACACAGAAAATAGTAACCAATTATAACAACCTAGAATATAAAACATTATTATTAATTTTTATATTCTAAACATATTTTATTATTGTACATGTAAAATTTAGTCTGTGAAAGATCTAATGAAGACCTTCAAAACATTTAGTCTATGAAAGATCTGATGAAGACCTTCAAAACATTTTGTCTATGAAAGATCTGATGAAGACCTTCAAAACATTTAGTCTATGAAAGATCTGATGAAGACCTTCAAAACATTTTGTCTATGAAAGATCTGATGAAGACCTTCAAAACATTTTGTCTATGAAAGATCTGATGAAGACCTTCAAAACATTTTGTCTATGAAAGATCTGATGAAGACCTTCAAAACATTTTGTCTATGAAAGATCTGATGAAGACCTTCAAAACATTTTGTCTATGAAAGTCCTGATAAAAACATTTTGAACATTTCATATCATAATAAATGTGCACGATTCGAAGCAAACACAGTCACAGTGTTGTGACAGTATAGGTGTGATGGGCCTTACAAAACGACTACAGCTTTGGAGGAAGATTAATAAACTAGTTTTTTCTCCATTTCTGCATTATCAAAAATAATATTTTACTAGTCGGAAAAAAGAACAAGTTTTCTGTCTAATAATGGATTCCAGTCATCAATGGAAACAAAATATGAATTTCATTGGAAGGTAAGAAGATAATACTAATAAATCTAAACAAAACATGAAACAGAACAAGACACAGAAAAATAAAAAATTTAACAGTCGCAACTGGGAATCGAACCCAGGATCTCTGTCTTACTGGTACAACGTCTTTAACCACTCGACCATTGGGATCTGATTATTATAAGTCATTTTTATCAATCTCATATTTCAAATTCAGAATTAACAATATTATCTTGCAACTAATTTTTCCCATATTTTTGGCAGATATCTTTTTGAATGATTAAAAATTTCTAAAGAATTGGTTTGTAACCTAGATAGTGTCCCAGATAAACATTTCCGATTTTTATTTATAAGGTATATTACATTGATATGTATAACCTTCGAAGGTTATGAAAGAAAAGTTGTTCAAATAAAAAATAGAAAATCCCTTTTATATATTGATTTGACAGATTATAGAAGATGGTGTGCAAATTGGCTGGCCCATACAGTTAAAAAGATGGCAATAGACAAATTTCAACCCATATATACAAAAAGGAATGAATATTAGGCATGCAATGAATGATGTGAGGAGTACACTAGATGAAGAACCGTAGAGATAGTTGGTAAGGTTGCTACAAGTTTACCGGGTGGTCTGAGCGGATAAGCTCTGCAGCGAGAGGGTATTATAACCAGAGGGCGGATACAGAACATTGTCCGATATCGATGAGGACGAATAGGTGGTCTCGTTGCTTTTGCTGTGCTGCAGACTATACTTTGTGTATCTTCAAACAGAACAAATACACACCACTGATACCGGCATCACAATATTTAGGAAATCGACACTTCAAATTTCCACCACAATTTTTTTTATATTTCTATCTTTCTTTTTCTAATGGCTTCACAAGTAAATTAATGTTCAGGATACATCACATCCGTTGGCGATATCTTTCCCATAAAAACGCTGTTCTCTCTTTTCAAACATTAGAATAAATTAGCGCAGACCTGTAAAAAATCACAGGATAGTCTGAATTCTTGACAGATCAGTACCAATTTTGAAAATGACAACTAAAATAATTTTCTGTTCAAAGTATCATACTATAGGTAGGTACTTTATCGCTTGTCTAAAATCTTCACCAGTCAGTTCCAATTTAAAAAATTCCACTTAAATTCAAAGCAAATTTGAGTTGTTTAAACCAGATTACACGCAGGACTAACGAACGGCACAGACAACTGAAAGTAGTATGTTTGATTTTATATAACACAATGTTTTTTATGTATCATCAAATCGGCAATCAGCGCTATATTGAATTTTTTATGATTGCCACTTCAAAAAATTTCCAGGTGACTACCGATTCTCGACCCGTCAGCATTTGATCATCATCATCATTTTAAGTTTGGTTTTATGATCAGCCTTTGAGCATGGCCATCAAATAGACAATCAGAGCCATTTTTTATTTTTATAACTTCAAAAAAGGTTTCTGGTTACTGCCGACTCCCGGCTCGTCAGCATTTAATCAAATTTTAAATGGAATTGTTTACAGATAATAATACAACCTTTTGTTTGTACGAAGAAGATACTTTATGTTTATGTTTAAATCAAATAAAAGTCCGATACTTAAATTGTTCCCTTTTGAAAAAGAGCTCTTTCTTTTGATGATACTCGTCTATTTTAAATTTAAGTTAAGTATTGTACTGCCCTGAAGAAGCTATATTATTGTTTTATTTTAAAATAATATAATGTTTGAATAAAGAAAGCTGTGTTTGTTGGGAAGATGGTATCTGTATCTGAATTCAGTTGATGAAATGTTTAATAGAATAGAATGATGGTTAATACTAAAAAACTAACATTTTACAAACACAACCATTCTCAGTAATGATGTTGTAAAGTTGTTTGAAATCACTAATATTATCAACTATTTGAATGCTTGTTAGGAAGCCTAAATGATTCTGAAGCTGAATGCATTAAAACCCTATTCTTCTAATAACTAAAATAATAAAGAAACATATTAAGCAATAATTTCTTGAAATAGAACCGTCTCTTGTCAATTTTTGACATGATATTGTTTTGTACATTTAAGAGAATGGCACCATGTTAAAAGATAGCAATTCATCTGCCAAGAACACTGCAAGTTTGTAAAGGATGATATTTACCTTTTGATGTCGGCGCCCACAGTTTGAAGTAACCCTTCGCTGGATCCTCGATCAGACTCAGAACCTGCGGTGAGGGTACCTGATGTAACGGTACCTCCGGTTCCATAGGGACTCTGTAATGAGTCAGCGTGGGCCTTGCATAGATAGAGACATCTGAAAATAATCAACACTGTGAGTACCCTCACAAATAAAATATCAATGTCTGTAACAAGAAGTCCATCACATTGACGGTGCTAGAGAACACTTCCGGTGCTAGAGAATCCCTCGAGCTGCGGTGATATGTTCTCAGTTATCAGTAAAGAGAGAAATATTTTGTCCTCAAATCCAAAATTAAGTTTTGTATGAAAAGGGCAGGGCAGCCGTTCCCCTTAAGAGCTTGTTATAGAACCCGCGAAATTTCCCAACTGTCAAAACTCTTTCGTCGCTAGTTGTTCATTCATAAACTTATTAATCCTAATATTAAACATACATTATAACCGCGTATTGCCGTACTCTGCGATTCAACATCCCGATTCGGAAATATTTAAGTAAAAAAAAGTACTAGTAAAAAAATGTGGTTTTTTTTTTGGATCTACGATTTTGGTAGAGTATTTAGTATGATTTTTTTTTTACATATGTTTAATCACTTACTTGCCATTTTTAAATCACATCAGATTTAAACAGCTAGTTCCGATATCGCTAAGTTCATTTCATGATGTTAGTATTATTATTTGGCCTACGATTTAATTTCGGGGAGATTTGCGGTCAGCGCAGCGCGGTGGGGAAAGTGTTCGGAAATTCGTGGTTCAAGCGGGAAACTGGTGAATCAAACTCACATTTGGAATTTTGTGGTATAAGTTCTTATTTACGAGTAATTCGAGTCAGTAGTTGGAATTCTCGTTTTTTGATTAAATTCAAAATATTCGGTCGTAACGGGATTACTTTCAGTTGCGTATTGTCTTTTATACTCTAGAGTTGTAAGAATGGATTGTTTCACAGAATTTGATCAATTTTGTTTTTGACAAATTTCAAAGTTCATTTTCAAGTTGTGTGGAGGTTCTATTGAAGTTCGGTTATTATAGCATTATTAGCCAGTTGATTCGCAAATCTGAAATAATAACAGAAGTTGAATAGAATCTTCACAGAAATTGATAATGAACTTTTAAATTTGATAAATTGTTCAAATTCTCTGAAACAACCTGACCTAAATTATATATTATTTTTAAACTAGTTCATGGTATAGTTCGTGCAGTTTTTATGTTTGACCAATTTGGGAAGGGGGTATAAGTACCGCCGCCCCAGGAACCATTTATTGGATAATCAACACCCTGCCATAGGTCACCCCTAGTGGTTAACTAGGTTTAATGACTTAGCAGGGGTGCCCGGGTTCATGGGGGTTGTTGGTGTTATCAGTATAATGTTATCTATGGCCATTTCCTAATATATTGTCTGTGCTACACAAACCCTAGCTGTCACCACTTGTCAACAGATCGCCAGCTGGGCTGGTTTAATAAATAACATATCAAATACAAACGTGTTATAATATTCGTTCACCACAATACAACATGGTGTCAGGTGTGTCTTAATAAATATATTGTGAGTGAAGTCAAGTCAAGTCACATCAAGAGTCAATAATTTGTATCCAAAACAAATTGTCAAAAGAAATAAAATGTCGAGTCATATTGTGCCTATGGTGATTGTTCCAAATATGGCGGGTGAGTGGAAGAAATTTAAGCAATCATTCCTTATTTATATGATGGCTAATAATTTTAATGAAGAAAAGGAAATTCAAAAAGTGGCCAGGCTTCTACACACGATTGGCCCGAAAGGGGTAGAAATTTTTAACTCATTTGGCCTCACAATTGAGAAAAACGCTCGACGGTATTTTACTCCTTTACGATAAACACTTCATACCCACAATAAATGTGACAGTGGAACGATTTAAATTCTTCACGAGGAAGCAAGGCGATAGTGAAACAGTCGAAGATTTTATTGCTTCGCTACAAAATCTAAGTCAAACTTGTGATTTCGGCAATTTACAAACATCCTTAATAAAGGACATATTCATATGTAACCTAAATCGAAATCTTTACTACTTGAAAGAAAGACTTTTACAAGAAACGTCGTTAAACTTGGAAAAAGCGATTAATTTGTCAAGAGCGATTGTTGTATCGAGGGAAAACACAAGAAGTCTTGAGGGGAATATTATACAACAAGTTCTACGAAGCCCTTCTTCATCTTCACTATCAGCCAGAAGCCATTCCAGAAGTCAATCCGGAAGTCCGAGCAATCATTCCAGAAGTCCATCGGGAAGTCCGAGCAGTCTATCCAGAGGTCAATCCGGAAGTCAGGGCGGAGTCTGTACCAAATGTGGACAAATTCACCGCACAAACTGCCCGGCATCATTAGCTAAATGCTTTAATTGTCTCAAGATTGGGCATTATTCGAAATTTTGTTTTAATAGGAAATTGAAAGGTAGGAAAATTAATGTTAATATGTACATTGTCACAAAGTAAAATACCCAACCACGACTATACAATTGATACATTAAATTGTAACAATATTAATTCAACATTGAATTCATGGCACATTAATTTAAGAAATAGTCCAAAAAATAATTTTCCATCCCCTGCAAGCCTCTTAATGTCACGTCAACTTAGATGTAATTTACCCGTAACATCCAGTCAACTTAGACCAAAAGTCGTGCGATTTAAAGAATATGAAGATAAATTTAAGGGTCGTCAAAACAAAATGAAAAAATATTTTGACAAAAAGGTTCGGAACTTGTCTGAGTTGAAGATAGGCGATAAAGTAGTTTTTAAAAAAGATGTGTCAAGTTCATGGTCACCAGCTACTGTAGTAGAAATTGTTAAAGGATGCCCAAGGTCATATATTGTTGAAACTCCCGATGGTTCAAGATATTGCAGGAATAGGAAACACTTAAATTTAGACAGATCACGTCAGGAATCATCATCACCGCTGAATGGAAATAGTTCATCGGAGAAAGGTGTACGTTTTGACAATGATTTTCATTCCATCCCGTTCTATCCAGGTCCTACAACTTCTGATGAGCTGACAAACAATGAGGCAAGCATTCGAACTCGTTCGGGCAGAATTGTTAATAAACCTGATAGATATAATCCATCTGATTATAATTAAATTTGGTAATTGTATTTCACTTACAGTTTATTACTATGTCATGAATTATGTTTATTTGAAAAGAAAAATTTATATTTGTAATGTTCATCTTGTCTTGACTTGTTTTTCTTTATTAGGAAAAGAGGGATGTTGGTGTTATCAGTATAATGTTATCTATGGCCATTTCCTAATATATTGTCTGTGCTACACAAACCCTAGCTGTCACCACTTGTCAACAGATCGCCAGCTGGGCTGGTTTAATAAATAACATATCAAATACAAACGTGTTATAATATTCGTTCACCACAATACAACAGGGGTGAGGGATTGTCTAGGTCTTGGTGGCGGATGTGTAAAAAACCCTCCACACAGCATCCCCAAAGATGACATGGGCCCTGAATTAAATTATTTTCCTCATGGCCTCCTGTGTAGAGTTAAAGGAAAAAATGCAATCTATTACTAATTCTAGTACGCATATTATGGCAGACATCCATTTCAAGATGCTTAACACACTTCGGGCACGGCGATTAGCTTGCACAGACAATGGATATTTTTCAAACGGCTGCTTGTACAAACCTCGGGTTAACACAACTTTTCACAGTAAGCTAGTGTGACAAATCAAATTTCGTCACAAATAAATTTGAGATATAAACTGAGAGTGTCCCGCAGTGTGCGCCCAAAGACAAGTGTTGACAGACGGGGGGTTTAAAGAAGTAAGTGAGAAGTGCGGGGTAGGGCGACGCGGGGTAGGGTGACAGGTCCTACGAGAGGAACTAGACAGTCAATAGGAGGACAGGAGAGAGACGAGCTAGTTAGAAAGAGGTTCCTAAGAAACAAAGAAAGTGAGTTGTACAAAGTGGACAGTCGATATCGCCGCTTAAACTAAAACGTGAAGTGGACAATACTAAAACAGGATAATAAACGAACGTATTGTAAAGTGCTGTTGCGATTTAAAGTGTCAAATAAACATTGCGAAAATAACAGTTCAACGGATAATGCTGCAAAGTGCCGATGTATCTTGTGAACATTAAATAGTGATAAACCAAAATAATAAACACCGCGCGCCACCCACCGCCAACCGCCACAGCCCCATTGCTGCATTCGGACGACACCGCGCCTGGAAACGCCTCCGCGGAACGCAGAAGATTTCACGAAGTTAGTTGTATCCGAACCATATGACAATTAGTTAAAATTTAGAAGTAAGTAGACATAAGCATAATTTAGATTTAGTATTAAAACTTGACAAACCCAATTAAAATCGAAACTCATAATTATTAGATTTTCTTAATTAAATTCACCTCCCTAGTCCCCACCCAAGCAACCCGAATTGGTGAGAAGGCAGAGTATACGGCTGAAGAGGTAAGTATAAAACAGCAATATATTTAAGTATGATTCAGAGCTAGATGCCGGAGGAGATGTTAACACGACATGGCACAGTAAGCTAGGTTAGGTTACCTGTCACACAGTCCTTGTCGCAGAGCATTCTGTGCACAGCCCGAGGTGGTCACGGTGATGATCTTGTGTCCTAGCAGCCACATCATGGTCTGGCCTCCTGACAATAGAAACTCTGCTGTGTGTAATCTAGAAATATTTTAAAATATATATATTATTGATAATGACGAATCATTAATTCAAATAAATATTTTTTTAAATTCAAAAATACTAATGAACTGTAACCCACCTTTTGGGTGCCGATATACTTGGGGAATATGTGTAGCGTGCCATCAGGTCAATGCAGGTCTCGGTCAGCTCAATGTGGAAGGTGTTGGAGGCCTCGTGGGGTGTGTGCATCTCTCCAAGGGCTGCTCTTGTAGGTAACTCTCGACGACGAGAACCCTTTATTTAAATAAAACATTGGTTATAAAATAGCTCACCACAACTTGAGGCAAAAACCTATAATTTTTTTTGTCTATTGTTCTTTTTTCAAAAGAGATTAGCTAAAAGGTTCCTACCTACTTGGTCAAGTATTTCAAATCATAATTGAAAATGTCCATTCATATAGACATAACCTTGTTGTCATGAGAGAAAATTTTGCATTTCAAACATTTTTATTTTTAAAATAATATTTTAAGCTAGTGATTGGGGTAGGCTCCGAATGAGAATTATATTCTCTATGGTTATGCTTTCTTTTTTTATTTTTAGTTTCTTCTATTCTCCTCGTCATTAGAATTATTACATGCCAAAAATGTGTCTATGGTTAAATGAGCATATCTATGGTTGAATAGTGGACCAATTTGTTTCATACAAAAAGCATGGAGTTATCGATCTAGTGAGTGGTTTATTTATGCTGCCTACCGTTGTATCACCTATGATTGTATCTTCATACTCCGAGCTGTTTGAATTTATTTTAAATGCTTTAACCTGTTGTATGCTCGGAAATTCCAAGCTTTTTTGAAAAAAACCGCGCGCAAATTACTCTCCTGCCTTTTGGTCAAACATCCGTTTAAAAACAAAGAAATTGTTTATTTTGCGATTGTTTTCTGTTTATCAGATAATGTATCTTATTATTCATATATATTACATGATAATATTGTTACAAGTTTTCCCAGAATAGCTAACTTTAACAAAAAAAATGTGTAAAAATTTTCCCATTCGGCAAACAAATGTAAAAAAAATATATTCATAAGAAAATTAACTGATTTTTTTATTTCTACACAAACCTGAATAGACACCCCTCGTGAAAAAAAATAATCCAAAGGTTTTTTCGAAGAAGTAATGCCATTGACACTTCTTTGAAAATGTAAAATATTTTCATTTATTCAAAAAAAAAATCAAACGTCAAGTGTCCACTTAAAATTTTTTTGTGTCGTATTTTATAAGTATATGATAACAATTCTTCCAGATTTCGGTAGTTTATACAACTGTTGTTACTAATAATATTATTTTGTACAAGAAACCTGTAAATAAATAATGCTAATAATAAAACTATTCATTAGGACGTAAAAATTTTGACATTTCTTACGAAGTAAATTTTCATCACTTTTCTTGGGTGAAATATTATAAAAATTACATCAAAATAATGTAGATAAAACTATCTTTCTGATGATACCTCAAATCTATTATGTCCACAATCAATTTATATCAAAAATAATGAAAGAAGTAAGAGTTTACCTTAGAAGAATTCGCGATCTTTTTGCATTGCTCTGAATTCAATGGCGGCCAGCCCATGTATACAGATGTGTTTGAAAGAACAGGGTGACAAAAAAATCATGACTCGGGGAATAAAAATAAAATTTTCTAATATTTTTTTTATTAATATTTATTTATTTATTTAAATGCGTTTTTTAAATTCAGATACTGTGTGGTTCAAAAATAAATAAGAAAAAAATTTCATCATATTTATTTCAGTTTTAGAACAGGTACATGAAACACGTTTTTTTAATCTTTGGTCGAGAGACTGCGAAAAAAATCATTTTTCACATACATAAATTTATTATTATAATATTCAAATTTTTAGACACTGTTTCTGTCCTCCTCAAAAGTGGAAGATACAATGAATGGAAACGAAAATTCAAACAATGCAAAGATGCACAATGCACTTGTTTCAGTAAACATTTTTATTCAAATAATGCACAAATACACCCATTCAATAAATAATTAAAACCATAAATAACAACAACCAGTACCAAATTACAATCACAGATAACAAAATCCAAGTAACAAATGATAACACACATTCAACAAATAACCAAAACCATAAACAACAACACATAAGAAGACGTCATATGGAGATGTAGCGACTGTCGGAGGGAACACGTCGGGTGATGGGCCAGGCTGTAGGACGGCATAATGCTCACGCTGACCCGTGAAGGTGGAGAAATCCTCGGACCAGGTGAAGGTCTGCTCCTCTGGATTCTCCTCCTCCCCCTCCTCCAAAGGCTCCAACTCATCCTCCATCCATAACATCCATTTCCACCATTGACGGAAGTTCTACATCACCGGCGAGGGATTCATCCTCGCTATCAGTGAATCCGTAGAACTCCGCAACGACGTGGTCGGTTTCCTATAGACAGAAAGAAAAGAAAAAAAATCAATACGCGTATAAATATTTTATACCTAAACAAAAAAAAAGTTTGTTAGTACTTTTTTGCACACCCTATATAACTGATCTAATTTTGTGATATTTATTACCATTTTTATAAATAAAAAATAATATTTCTAATAAATATTATTAGAAATAAATATTTCTAATAAATCATGTATTTTGTAAGAACCCTGTAGCTCCCATACAAAATTTGAATTTGTAAAAATCGTTCATATTTGCGCGCGCAGATCGAAGTGCGTTTTACGCAGGCGCGGATATGATTTCAAGATGGCCTCTCACACATACATATAAACAGTTCACGTGTATTTGTGCAGGTTTCCGATGTCTCGTATTTATTTAATTAAAAAATATTAACTAAATATTGACGAAACTAGGGCTTTTATACACAATCTCAATAGTTTTCTTTACATAATAATGTACAATCCTTATAAGATTAGGCAATATTTACGTGAATATTGATGGAGAAACGTCAAAAAATTTCTCGGACACTTTTTTAGCGCGGAGGACATTAGAATATTATTTTTTGTAAAATATTAACTAAATATGGACAAATCAAAGGCTGTGATATATGTTCTCAATTGATTTATCTGCAAAATGAGATACGAAACAAAGCAAATCACACAATATATGATGGAACATAGCTAGAAATAAAACGAACATTTTTATCACGAAGACATGGCGTATACTTTGACGTAATATTTTGTCGGTTATTTTGAGTTTTCGTATTTTAAATTTACCGAAACACATGCCGTGAACAATAAACTATGTATAAAAAAAACATTACTTACGTTTTATTGATAAATTACTTCGTTTTGGCACTTTAAAATAGAACCGCGATGTTTCACTTTGACCTGCTTTGACCGTTATTTTTGGTTGAGTTGGCATCCCACAGAAAAATTTAAAATTAGATGTGGAAGAAGCTTCAAGTGTTTCTGAAATATGATGCGTAAAGAACGAGAATAGCTCAAGCGATTAAGACCTTGTTCTCCATACAAATTCTTTGTACATTAGGGTTAAAATCGCATATAATTTTTTTTTTTTTTTTTTTTAAATTTGTATGGGCCGCGCATATGCGGGCCCGGCATACGAGGTGTTAAATAACATGGGCTTGGCGGCGATTGGGAAAAGCAATAGAAAATGAAAAGCCCAAAGAAAAAAACAAAACACATCTTGATAAGAGAACCAATTAAATTTTTTGTCTGTTACATTTTCAAAAAAGGTTGGGTTAAAAGTAAGTACATACTCGGTTAGATTATTTAAATTGGATTTTAAATTTAATGGAAAACATAACCTATAAAAATGGGAATACTTACTTGTTCTGTTAAACTTGAGCTTCGCTTTCTGCTTGAAGAGTCCTGGTTCAAATCCATAATGTCTTGTTTCAGCTTACCTTCTTCAAAAGGCTTCAAAATATTATTATGCAGACCCTGAAAAACAAAAAATTAAGTTTTTCCTCCTTCATATAATCCAGGCCTCTTCAAGACTCGCATTAATAAATCTCTTCTTACAGCCCCTACCTTAACCCGCCTCAAAACGCTGCCCAACCGGGTGGCGACATAGTTCCCCTGTCTTTACACTGTACAGACGGGGGCGCTCTTGTGAGGTGTCACATAAAAAAATAAAATTAAAAATATAATAAGTTTTTAATGTCTGTGTGTGCAGTTTGAATTTTTCTGTACAAATCGAAAATGATTTACATAAATAAAAACTCTTTCACACAGGCCGCACATTCTCCAATCGCTTTCATGGTAATTTTATATTTTTAACCATTTCCCTTCATTTTTGTTCATTAAAGCACATAGTTTCTCTTTGGTTTATTTGTTTTCGATAAATTTTATAGTGGAAAAATAATTACAACTTTATATTCATCTATGGAAATTGACAGAACTGGAGTTTTTGAGGTTAGGGTTATTTGTTGCAACACAGCTGATCAAAGTTTCAATGTTGTCGGATCTAGAATGATAGACAGGAAAAATAATCAATCTTTATTCCACAGGAATATAACTCACGTGCTTGATAAACTTGACAAAATCTCTTCGGAATGGCAGACGGCACTTGAGGAACCAGGCGGCGATGACGTGATGCGCCAGTGACACAATGTAGTGGTTGTACTTGAAGGGGTTGGTGTACGGCAAGAGGATGGCAAACACTGACATGTACTGGTCTCCCACAAAGGAGGCAAACACTTTCGGCAGTCGGGTAAGCGCTGAAAAAAAAATTAAAATAATTATCAAATAAGGTACTGGAAGGAATGGGAAGAAGGCTCAGATACTTGGTAAGACGTGTCGTGGAACCAGGAGAGGATGCCGTACTACACCCAATGACAACGGGACTTTCAATAAGTTTCAATAAGTTTCAATAAGAAATATCAAAATTCTGCTTTGAGAGTGATTTTTAGAAATCTCATATTGACAGTGACCTTCTTCCCGTTTTGAAGGTCAAGGGTGCGCAATTTCATCAATCTCAGAATAAAATTGTAGATTTGTTTAAAAAACAAACCAACACCAGGACACTATTCTTTATGTGTCTGGAAAGTTGTAGTACAAGTGGAAAACTGACATGTTGGCTGGAGGATGAAAAAATAGACATTGAAAATGGCATGAAGAAAAACAGAATAAATCCTTTCTTTTACTATTGCTCTTTACCATTCGAGAGTAGCGATCACTCATATTGGTGAGTCCTTCACAATATTTAGAGTCATGATGCCTAAAATTGTTTAATGTTATTTTGGAAACTGCCTTTATGATCTATAGAATAGATTGAGAAAGAGGGCAGAGAAGGAAAAACAAGAAATGGAGAGAGAAGAAAAGGATCTTCTCATCTGTTCAAAAAAAGAAGAGGTATGAATCTACTTCGTATGTTTTCCTTCGGACAATATATAATAATAAAATATAATAATGTTCTATGTGTTCTGCATCAGTTCCCCAAGAAAACCCAAAAAAATATTTTTAACTAAAATGGCAAACAATGGATTATACTTTCGAGCCGGCTCTGTGCTTTAACGCATTTTAAAACACATTAAACAGCTGATATTTACACGAAAACGAAAATTCAAATCAAAAAAGTTATTCCACAAACCAACTTCAAATTTGATATAGATTCACTAGTTTCCCGACACTACGAGTTTCCAAACACCGTGTATATCACAGACATAGGAATTAATAGACGAGAAGATAATGGCGAGGGGTAAAATCAACTGTTGAAGAACGAAGGGGGTGAAGCTGACTGTGATTCGTCAATAAATCAATCTGACAGTAAATAGGCATCTCGCATTATAATATCACCATTTACTTCTTAAAAGTAAAATCTGCTTTTGAATGAATAGACATTTTTACATGGGAGCGCAAATTACTCGCCACGTTATGAACAAATTTGCGAAGTCCAAATTCGGTTCTATTTTCAGAGTCGAATATTTCGTTTAAGTATTTAGTTAAGACACTTTTATAAATGTTCATAATTTACTTCCCAGCAACCAACCAGCTTTGTGTTTCGCGTCCAGACGTTTCTCGATGTGATAGTAACAACTGATTCATATTATATGATGTGAATATGCTTAAAATAAAGTTAAATAATGCTTATATATGGAATGTAATACGACAATTGGGTTTATTCTCTTTTTCACATCTATTTTTACAAGTTTTCATAGCACAAGTCAACATTTTGCCGTGTTATTTCGTAAAATGAACCGATGATGCCTCGACCATAGTTCGCACAAGAATGATGACGTCACGTTTTCAAATTTCACTTGAGGCCATACGCGAGCACAGCCGGCTCCAATGGAACCGGTATGGGGAGTGGGGATAATACGCTTTTAATCACTTAGGGCAGGTCTACTAATATTCATATGTCTATGGTGTATATAATATATAGATAATGATCATAAAGAAGGTAGGTACTTAAATGTTTCCCTTTTATAAATGTTTGCTGTAACGTCTCGGAAGAGGGAGAGGTGAAATGAAGCTATCAGCTGCATGCCATTGTCAAATTCTTGACCAACCTCATCGAAAACAACCTACAATGTGTAATATGACCTACACATTTTTCTTTGTTTTATTGTATTAATGAATAACAAAATTACAGACTGCCTCCTTAACTATGGATTAAGCAATTGACTTTAGCTTGGGAGGTTGTGGGTTTCATTCCCGCTGCGGGATAAAATAAAATATTAATAAGATATTTAACATTTCATAACTTTCACATTTATGTATTGATGTTGCAATATTGTATGCAAATCAGTTTGGTGGTTTTCTGTAAGAATTGAAAAAGGATTCTGACTTACCCTTGGTCTTTTCGATCTATATTATGGCCTTGAGAGACCCTGCTGGTTATCACGAATTAAATACACAAAGGAACATGTTCACTGCACCAGTTTTCTTAACAGACTGGTAATATATATATAAATTAATTGTTGCAATTCCTCGAATGTAGGTACTCCACACTGTCAAGCAGGAACAGGTAATTGGGTGTAGGAATGCAGGAACATATCGTCACCTTACTATTAAGACCTCGTAAGTTCAATTTTTTGCTAAATTGAAGTTTCTTCTACAAAAAATAAATCATTTTAAATCCTGTTAAAAGCTGGTAACCCTAGGAATTATATTCGTCCATCTATTGTCTAATTTCAAAAGCTCGTAAGTAATTGTCGTTTCAGCATAAAGAATATTATTTCAGCATAAAATATATCATTTTAGAGTAAAAAATATTATTTCAGAATAATGTCGGTAATACCATAAGCTTGAAAAAACAAATGAATGAAACAAATTTAATTTGTATTTTTATTTGTCAAAATAAATTTTTGGTGGTGCTTTTTTGATCTCCTCAACATTTTTCTAAAATAGACTTACGAGGTCTTAACAGTAAGGTGACAATATGTTAAAGGGAGATGCATATAGTTGCGTCAACGTGTATACTCCATAATCAGCACTTACTTGATAAGAATTCCAGTATTGGGACAGCAATGTAAACAGTAGCAGATATTTTAGACAGGTCCAACAAAACTTCTGGAAGTAGTTTCACCATCGTGTCTCTCATCTCCAGGGTAAAGATTGTCAGTGCTGTCACACACTGCTGGGCACAACGAGACACTGCAATACAATACATAAAGACATCTCAATATAACATAATATGTACATAACACGGTAGTTTCACCATCGTGTCTCTCATCTCCAGGGTAAAGATTGTCAGTGCTGTCACACACTGCTGGGCACAACGAGACACTGCAATACAATACATAAAGACATCTCAATATAACATAATATGTACATAACACGGTAGTTTCACCATCGTGTCTCTCATCTCCAGGGTAAAGATTGTCAGTGCTGTCACACACTGCTGGGCACAACGAGACACTGCAATACAATACATAAAGACATCTCAATATAACATAATATGTACATAACACGGTAGTTTCACCATCGTGTCTCTCATCTCCAGGGTAAAGATTGTCAGTGCTGTCACACACTGCTGGGCACAACGAGACACTGCAATACAATACATAAAGACATCTCAATATAACATAATATGTACATAACACGGTAGTTTCACCATCGTGTCTCTCATCTCCAGGGTAAAGATTGTCAGTGCTGTCACACACTGCTGGGCACAACGAGACACTGCAATACAATACATAAAGACATCTCAATATAACATAATATGTACATAACACGGTAGTTTCACCATCGTGTCTCTCATCTCCAGGGTAAAGATTGTCAGTGCTGTCACACACTGCTGGGCACAACGAGACACTGCAATACAATACATAAAGACATCTCAATATAACATAATATGTACATAACACGGTAGTTTCACCATCGTGTCTCTCATCTCCAGGGTAAAGATTGTCAGTGCTGTCACACACTGCTGGGCACAACGAGACACTGCAATACAATACATAAAGACATCTCAATATAACATAATATGTACATAACACGGTAGTTTCACCATCGTGTCTCTCATCTCCAGGGTAAAGATTGTCAGTGCTGTCACACACTGCTGGGCACAACGAGACACTGCAATACAATACATAAAGACATCTCAATATAACATAATATGTACATAACACGGTAGTTTCACCATCGTGTCTCTCATCTCCAGGGTAAAGATTGTCAGTGCTGTCACACACTGCTGGGCACAACGAGACACTGCAATACAATACATAAAGACATCTCAATATAACATAATATGTACATAACACGGTAGTTTCACCATCGTGTCTCTCATCTCCAGGGTAAAGATTGTCAGTGCTGTCACACACTGCTGGGCACAACGAGACACTGCAATACAATACATAAAGACATCTCAATATAACATAATATGTACATAACACGGTAGTTTCACCATCGTGTCTCTCATCTCCAGGGTAAAGATTGTCAGTGCTGTCACACACTGCTGGGCACAACGAGACACTGCAATACAATACATAAAGACATCTCAATATAACATAATATGTACATAACACGGTAGTTTCACCATCGTGTCTCTCATCTCCAGGGTAAAGATTGTCAGTGCTGTCACACACTGCTGGGCACAACGAGACACTGCAATACAATACATAAAGACATCTCAATATAACATAATATGTACATAACACGGTAGTTTCACCATCGTGTCTCTCATCTCCAGGGTAAAGATTGTCAGTGCTGTCACACACTGCTGGGCACAACGAGACACTGCAATACAATACATAAAGACATCTCAATATAACATAATATGTACATAACACGGTAGTTTCACCATCGTGTCTCTCATCTCCAGGGTAAAGATTGTCAGTGCTGTCACACACTGCTGGGCACAACGAGACACTGCAATACAATACATAAAGACATCTCAATATAACATAATATGTACATAACACGGTAGTTTCACCATCGTGTCTCTCATCTCCAGGGTAAAGATTGTCAGTGCTGTCACACACTGCTGGGCACAACGAGACACTGCAATACAATACATAAAGACATCTCAATATAACATAATATGTACATAACACGGTAGTTTCACCATCGTGTCTCTCATCTCCAGGGTAAAGATTGTCAGTGCTGTCACACACTGCTGGGCACAACGAGACACTGCAATACAATAACATAAAGACATCTCAATATAACATAATACAGTAGAACCTCGTTAATTCGAAATCCAGCGGACATCAAAAATCAAATTTCGAATTAACAAATTCCCACGTAATTCGAAATTTTATGAAAAAAAAAAAAAAAAAAACGCCGAAAATCGATTTTCTCGGCCGCCTCTTCAAATCCGGGTGGTATTTTAGTTGTAAATTCGTATTAATACCAATTATTTCTTTATTTTCGCGGTCGATTACCGTAGCGGCCGGCCCTGTAAATTCAGATATTCGCAATAAATTCGTAAAAATGCTATATATTTACGCGTAAATCGAGATTTTGCTGCCGATTTCGGTCGCGGCCTACCCTTTAAATTGAGATATTCGTAAAAATACGATATATTTCCGCGTAAATCGAGATTTCGCGGTAATTTTCTGTCGCGGCCGGCCCTTTATTTCAAATATCTGAATTTGAATTCGTAAAAATACAATATATTCCGCGTAAAACGAGGATTCGCGGCCGTATTCCGTCGCGGCCGGCTCTTCAAATTCAGATATTCGAAATAAATTCGTAAAAAATATGATATATTTCCGCGTAAATCGAATTTTGTCGGCAGTTTTTCGTCGCGGACGGCCTTGTAAGTTCAGATATTTGAAGTAAATTCGTAAAAATTTGTCATATTTCGGCATGGATCGAAATTTTTCGGCCGATTTCCGTCACGCCGTATTTTTTCAACGCGGATATTCGAAGTAAAGTTAATAAAAATACGATATATTTACGCGTAAATCGAAATTACGCGGCCGAGTTTCGTCGCGGCCGACCCTTTAAATGCAGATATTTGGCGTAAACTCGTAAAACTACGACATATATCTGCGTAAAATGTATTTTCTCGGCCCTTTAACCTCGGATATTCGAAATAAATTTGAAAAAATACGACATTCCAGTGTAAATCGATTCAGATTTACAAAATAATAATACTAATTACGACGATGTATAACCACGTAAAAATACAATTTTCGGCGTTTTACCGCCACGGCTGACTTTTAGATTCAGATTTACGAAATATTATGATTTATTTTCGCAAAAATCAAATTTTTTCGAATTACACGAACAAATTTTCGTGCGCGGACAAAAATAAATTTCGAATTACGAATTAACGAATTTCGAATTAAAAAAAATTTTGTATGAAAAAATTTTTCAGCGGAAATTTTTTTTGCGAAAATTTCGAATTACGCGTTTTTTCGTATTATCGGGGTTCGAATTAACGGGGTTCTACTGTATATACATAACACGGTAGGCGGAGAAAGAAGTACGGGAGGGAAGAAAAGGTAAGTATGAGGTTATCTCCTAGTTTTTTATTTCAATGAAAATAACTCAGAGTGCCGATGCTAAATTTTTGCCGTCCGCCCGCTGACTCTATTTTCGTAATAATCCGTTTTATGAAAAATTACGTTTTTGTAAATTGTACCGTCTTACCAGACAAATTCCGTTTCCGCGGGATGCCACCATAGAATGACGATAGATAAAAACACAGCAGGTTTCTAAATGTAAGTATGAACACAGTATCATGTTTTTTTAATATGAAAAATTTGTGAATTTAAATTAAGTCTTATGTAAAACATACAAAACTCAATACTAAATAACTTCCCATATATAGCTTATTTTTGCAAATTTTGTTAATTACTGTATTTTTACTTACCACACACAGCAGTATTTTGGGAAAGAAATTTAAATAAACCATTTAACCTTTTCTATGTGGCTTTCGCTTATGTGATCCATTGGCGGCTATCCCCGTACGAGGATGTTGCATTTGTTATACATGAGGATTCAGTAAAATACAAAAATTATGTCAAAACGTGCCGGTTGATTGCGTGGAAAAGGCCAGCGCTGTAAAGGTTGAAGCTTGCTCAAGTTCAGATCGATCAGCGATCCTTTGATCTAAAGCCAAGGATCCTACCACTCTCCGGCGACATGTCAGTGTGTCATAATAATGATAGGCATACCCAATCCGAACTTGATGATGCACTTGATGATCTTCTGCTGCAGCTGCGGATCGAGGTGAGTGTGGTACGGCGCCAGGCATGTCAGTACGGGCAACACGGAGGCGTGGAAGTCAGAGCGCGTCATCTTGCCGGTGGTGTTGCGCAGGCTTTCCGGCAGCATCATGGACTTGTCGGCCACCTGGAGGATGTTATTGGTTAATATATAACTTGCAATTATATTCGTTCAATGATGTGAGCACAAAATATTACATTAATAAGTATCTATGTAATCTTTATACTGTTTTTCGACAGTCAAGGAACAAAAGAAAATTTCTTAAATAGACAATCATTCCAAATAATCAAATACGAAATGTTGCTTTTTCGTGACGGAGGACTTAGCCAGTCGAAGAATCAAACTCACAATACCAGGGTGAGACCCAGAAGCAATGCCAACTCAGCCACTGACCGGTCAAAATTTATGTTATTCATTTATATTATTAAATTAGAAATAAGTAAATTGTACCAATTTCGGTAAAATCAGAAGTTTTCGATTCCCGTTTTCACCTAGTGGTTTCTATACTAAATTGATTGATTTTATTCACATAACTTGCGTAGTCAGTAACACTATAAATACCTATCGTATTTTATGTAAGTTTATTATAAAAATATGCATTTTATAAATACCATCTTTATGGGACTGCGATATTAGCCATGTGCAAAGCGATTAGCTTGCTCACACAACAAACATTTTTCGGACAGCTACTCGTGCAAACCACAGGTTAATATAGAAAATAAAACACTAACCATAGAGCATAGAGCAGAGGCGAGCAGATCAATATCGTTGCTGTTCTTGGAGAGGACGAGCGCCTTGTTCTGCATGATGCTGGGGATCTCGCGCAGCACAGTCTGCAGCACGGACCAGTCCTTCTCCTGCTTCAGGCACGTCACTATTACGCGGCACGCCTTGCGGATGGATACAAACGCTATCTGTGACTGGAACAATTAACATAATATTACACGGACAATAAGGAAGTTGAGTCCATTTTTTTTATTTTTTTTTATCAATGTTCGCATTCAAACTTAAATACTGGTATTTTTTTTTTTTTAAAGTTTGTTTTCATAATTAAATTAATTCTCAAAGTTTAAATTTTATTAAGCCCGCCAAAATGAGCTGAATCCGAGTGGTAAGAGGCGGGGTGTGGTGTGACGTCATTCGAACTGTGAAAACCACGTCGCTTGAGCATTTTGTATGGAAAAAATTTTAATTCTTCAACAAGGAATTCCAGTAATTTTTTTACCAATGTTAACCGTCTATTAGAATTGATGTTATTAAAAAAAAAAGAAAATTGATTAAGATTTCATAGTTAAATTAATATTTTAAGTTAGAATATTTGCTTTTCCCGCCCGGTACGGTACTTGTACGGTATTGCCGTCGCTACTTGTTGACGTTCCCCGCGCGAATTCAGGACCACCGCGCAGAAAAGTAAAGACCAAAAGTAAAATAACGGTTTACAGCCCAGTTCACTGTGAGACTTTTCAGGGCGGCCGGCGGCCTGAAGTGTATCACATGTTATGTGACATGTATAATAATAAAAACTTCTAAGTTATGCAATAAACAACATATTATTATAAAGCACTATACGAATATGTATCTTTAGAAATCCATTTCATATAATAATAACAACAAATACGTACATATATTTGACAAACCCAAATAAACCTTTGGCCTATACACCTCTCTCATCTAAACCGACCATCTCTCATGTAATAGAAAGAGATGCACCATAGGTGATCCGTTGTACGTACAAGTCACGACACATGTGACGTCAGAATTCTTTCGACCAATCGTGGAGCGTATACAGTCTATTGCTATTGAATGCTTTTTCAAGAACGTTTAACTAATTCTAAGAATAATAATATAGAAATATATTTATATATTTAGAATCGATATTTTTTGATCTACATGAACATATTTTTTATAAGTCAAAATATTTTTCACTCAACTTCCTTATTCTGCTTTTATACGACTTTGATGCAGCACGGCCGACAAAGCGTAATATCCCCGTGCGTACAACACTACCCAATATCAGGGTAGGAATAAACAATAATATGTTCCTGGAATGATTGCTATACAATGGAGCATATCTCCCATTTACCCATGGAACTATACTCTATGGAAACACAGAGTGAACTAAAAGAGCTGCTGGGAACAAACTAACACGCGCTGGCCCGTGGGGTGGTTGGTTGTGGGCGTCTACCTTTGAGTGTAAACAAAAGACAGATAAAAGTGTCTGACAGTCTGCAGGTTAGTATTTTAGTCTTTGATAATGAAATCTGCTTACGAACAGCCATTCCTTTTTACAATAGTGCGCAAATTCCTCGCCGACCTTAAAGCCGTTACTAAAAATCCCAGATTTTGTGAAAAAGTTTTTATCTACTTATTTAGAGTAAATAGTTTCACCTTTTACAATTGTCATATAATTTACTCACCGCACTAAACTATCACTTTGTATTTTGTGTCGCTGTACTTATTTTTTGATAGTATGAGTGTCATATCACGTGTATTAAATGTGAACAGTAAAGTAGATAAGTAGATTGGAATGAAGTACATACCTGAGTATTGTGCTGCTGAGGCGTGGGGCTGTGCGAGGGTCGCGCCCCTTCAACGCCATCCACGCACAGGTAGGGGCTGTAGTGAATGCGCCCGCCAGGTTCACAAGGGAAGCCCACATGGTAGAAGGAGTTGGCTCGCGCTGACAGGAACCATTCTAGCAACTGGAAATAGATAACATGTCATTTGTTATTTTTGTAGGTTAGGCCATTTATTAAATGTCTGTAATGATAATATTCAATACTTTGGCAGCAATTTTTTATTTATTTATTTATTGGATAATTTGTATAGCGCCGCTTTTGTGAGATATCACCTCAGGGGCGCTTTACAGTTGATGCAGGTATTACAAAAAATATAAATATTACAAAAATAGAGTGAAGTTAAGTTAAGTAAAATGAAGTATAGGAACAGGTGACACGAAGATAGAAGATGGAGACTCTGCAGCAAGAATCCTAGGTGGTGAAGGAACTGGGCCAGCTGCTGCAGCGAAAGAGTCCATCGCGTTCACCAACAGCGCCAGCACGAGGTTCGTCATCCGTCCAGGTATGTGTCTGCTGCTAATAAAGCGCTGATACACTATCCTCTCACAGATACCAGACCTTGGCAGCACCGCTGTGACGTTCTACGAAGATAAAAGATGGAGACTCTGCAGCAAGAATCCTAGGTGGTGAAGGAACTGGACCAGCTGCTGCAGCAAGAGAGTCCACCGCATCCAACAACAGCGTCCAGGTATGTATCTGCTGCTAATAATAAAGCGCTGACACCTCACATGGATAAGAGACCCTGGCAGCACCGCTGTGACGTTCGGCAAGTGCATCATTTATCTCCATGTAATCCTGTTCCTGGTAATTGTTGAAGTGGAGCATTCTGCCCGCAATAAAAATCGACAGTTAATAAATTACCCTGGGCTTAGTAAAAAACTTGCCAGGGTCCAAACTTCCCCAGTTTTCGAGAATTACGTTGAAAACATCTGGAGTGCATTTACCGATCGCCGTTCGTTTCGAATGTCCACTATTTTTGAGCAAATGTCCGATTTTTCACTTTTAAAACACTGCACTCAAATCACATATTATAAATTTCTAATAATTATAAAGTTTATTTTTATTTAAGTTCAAATGTTGATTGATGGATTTTAAAAATAATTTCAAAGGAATGTTGCCTCATTTCCCTTGAAAATACTAAAAAAACACAAAGCGGTTGTAGGACGAGTCCTGCTGCCACGAAGGGCCCTATACTATAATGATGTGTGACGCAATAGTAGATGTGTTCAACTGCACGGAATATAGTTACAAGAAGGCTATAATAACATTCCTCAATAAAAACTACATTACATCAACTTAAATTCGAAATTAGTATTCCTCGGGCGTCCCCGACTTCTTCTACAATTCAAACTCCTCTCTAAACACTCCTGGCACTAATAAGAACAAACTTTGAAATTTTCAGTGATATCGGTGGACTACTTTTCGAGTTTTGCGAGCACAAACATAAGCAGGCTGAATTTTTATATATTACTAGCTGACATGTACCCAGCGTTGTTGGGGATTATCCTTAGGAGATAGACATATACCGTGGCGGACTTTTTTGTAGGTCTTTTTAAGATATACAATTCCGTAGTACATTATTTTAATGTGTCTCATAAGGTTTAGCCAGCGTTAGCAATAAAAGCTCTTGATAATATTTGTTTACGACTTGATTACAAAACATTGACTTTTCTCTACTTTCTATAATTATAATTTGCATGGATTATGTATATGTATACAAATCTTCCGGAAGAAATACTCGAAATGATAATGAAAACCCAATCAAAATCCGTTGCGTAGTTTAGAATAACTAAGCGCACAAACAGACGGATGCGCATAGCGATTATTTTATACTATTTAATAAAAATTAAAGAAGATATCACATGTTAGCTCGTATGGACGAATAATATAAACAAATAAATATTTAAAATATTAGTATGAGGTGGCCACCTCGGTCACTTCTCCCGGATTCATTAGAATATTGGCTCTGCAATCTGTTTCCAAATGTTTGAATTTTTAAATTAATATTGTGTTAAGTTCTTACCCTGATTTCTCTTATTCCTACCTGCAATTCCTAAACTAACAATTCCTACCTACCCAAACCATCACCTTGTAGCAATATCGAAAAGAAGGAGAAGACAAACAGTAACTAAAGATTTTGAACTGACATCTCACTTGCAATTTTTATTCGGAACAATAAACAGTGGTTCAATTCGTCGTTTCTTTAATTTTTCACTGTGAAATGAACTATAAATGGATTGGTTTGGACTTGTAACTTGTAATTATCATATTCATTGTTTTTGTGTTTAATTCATAGAACTCCATTTAATTTTTTTTTAAATTTAATGTAAATCAAATTTATTAATATTATTGTTAAGTTCTGGGGGCTTACTCGCTAAATTTCGATTTCACAAACGAAAACGTTTCTGTTTGGCCAAATTTATCACATCGGACTTAAATTAGTACTCTGTAACGACATGGATAAAGTTTGGTTTATTTTAGCGTCGTCGGCGTCGGATCCGTTTGCATCTCACATTACTCTATACAGAAATGCCAAAATTGTCTATTGGCATATTTATTAGCGCGCTGAATTTTGACGTTTCCGCTGAATTCATAATATTACCCATTGACGCATTTTTAACAATTGATTAATTTATCACTAAATAAGGAAAAATGACCGTAAGTTGTACAATTATTTATAATTTTCATGTTTATTCTGTATTTTTTTACGTTGGTAAATGTATTTCGTAAGGTATCGTAACCTTTCCAAGAAGTAAAGGACTTTATAACCTCAAATTCGCTTTGAATGAACAGTGTTTTATACGTACAAATGACATTTATTTGTAGATTTCTTTTCACCTAATGACGCTACTCATTATGTTATTATATTATATTCACTAGGTAGTGTGTATTTTTGCCTTTGTCAGTTTTTTATTAGTCACCTCATTTTCGTGATGTTCATTTATTTATTTATTTTATTACAAGATAATACATTACAAAATGATAACAATGTAATAATGTATTATTCCCAATGAGTTTATAAAACTCATTTCGGGAAAGACAACATTAGAAAGGACAAGGCAAATAAATAAAATACATTAAAATAAATACATTAAAATAAATAAACGCAGGTGTTATTATGGAGTACAAGAGAAAGATTGTGTTAGTCATTAATGAAACTGCTAAGGAAATATCTTTTAAGAGCTTTTGTCAATGTTTTTTTGTTAGTTGCCGGAAGTTTTAAATTACTAGGTAATGCGTTATATTGTTTGTGTGCAATGTATTGTAAGGAGTTAATTCCAAATTTGGTCGTGTAAGTAGATGATGATAAATGTATTTGATTTTGTGATCGTGTTTTGTGCTGGTGTATGTCAGAATTAAAGACTGGTTTAGTGTTGGTGTGTGAGGAGTGTTGAATTATTTGTAGAATGGCAGTTGTGATGTTATACTTTGGCAGGACTGTAAACTTATTTTACATTGTTAGTTATTTAATACATGATAATTCTCCTACAGACTATTAAAAAAAGGGCAACGAGTGTGCAGCTGGAGTATTTGGTGGCGTGGCTCTCGGAGAGGCCTGCCATGGCTTCCGGTAGGTTCCAGGGCTTGGAGGGACGCCTGCAAAACCTAAGAGAATGGCAGAGTTTAGCAGAGGACCTAAACGCTCTCGGCTTTGGAACCTGCAAAACAGGAGAAAAGTGGCAGCAAGTATGTGCATATTATAATAATTCCAAATAATCTATTTCACCAGAATAGTTGTTTGACTAATTATTTAATTGTTTCAGACCTGGAGGGACCTGAGGAGCAACGCGAAGAAGAAGGCGTCGCGGCTTCGAGTGGAGCTGTGCCAGACTGGGGGAGGAGTGAGCAGGGTTCCACCTCTCACCCCACTCGAGGACAAAATTCTGGCCATTATTGGGCCAGAACTCATTGATGGAGTACCTGGAGAGGAGACTCCTTTCCAGTTTGTATGTTTCAGATCATATTCATGCACAGTTAAATTTTAATATGGATTGGAAAACTAAATAGGTAGTTTATTACTTTTTACAGATGGAAATTATTCCCAGTGTGGAGAAGTTAATCCCCGCGACGCCTGAGCCGGAGTCTGAGCCGGAGCCTGGGCCATCTGGCATCAGAAGAAAGGCCTCGCACAACCTTTCTAAACGACTATGTAAGTACTTACACTGAAATATCTTGGGGTGTATAGGAATTATGCTATGAAAAAGAGTAAGAATCGTATGTAACAAATATATTTATAAAAAAATTACATAAATATTTTCACTTTCAGTCAAAAATAGAATGGATGAATTCCTTCAGATGGAGCGGGAGAAGATCCAAATGAAGCGGGAGAAAATTGAACTTCTCAAAGAAATGAAAGAGATGATGGCTCTGATACTCTCAGAGGTTATCAAACGGAAGTGTAAGATATGATTTATTTTATATTAGACATTATAATGGCAATATACTCGTACATATATTAATATTGTCATTTAAAAACAGATGAGACAAAAATTACAACATTAAAATATTATTGCCATTAAAACTCAAATGCCAGAACCAGAGGATGTTATTATTGAAGATGATTTTAGAGAGCTGGTTTAATTGTGGCGATTGAGAGTCTCAACAAGCTCACGTTGAGTTAGCCGACCTTGCCTGAGGTTATTGTCGTGTCGATTGTTAATATCAAACACTTCTCTACAATCATTTTCAATAATAACATCCTCTGGTTCTGGCATTTGAGCTTCAATGGCAATATTGTGAAGAACAGCGCATGCATTTGTAATCTTCACTGCCATTACTGGGGTATAATGAAGCACACGATGTTTTAAAAGACAGCGCCATCTTGCTTTTAAAATCCCAAAACAGCGTTCTATGCAATTTCTAACCCTGCATTGCAATTTCGTGTAATGCTCTTCTGGCGATGCCGGTACCGCATTTAAGATGGGGGTCATCATGTATGGCCTAAGCGGAAATGCTGAATCTCCTGAAATATTATAATATTTGATATACATATTTGAACAAATACATTAAAAATAGCCCACTTTATTAAAAACATGAATGAAATTTACCTAAAAGCCAGAAAGCTTCTCGATTATTTGCATCTTCCAATTGTGGTTTTATTGCCATCATTTCCCATACGTGTGCATCATGTGATGCACCCCCATACCTCGCACATATAGCGATTATTTTTAGGTTTGAGTAGCATATCTACAGGTGAAAAATAGCATGATATATTTTATATGATAGGTGTATCAGCTAGTTTGTCCATATTTAAAAAAAAATTATATTTATTTACCATGAGAGCATTCATCGAATGGAAACCTTTTCGGTTGAAATATGCCTCTTCGTGGACTTTGGGTTTTATTATTGCTATATGGGTTCCGTCTATGCATCCAATTATACCCGGAAATTGATATTTCTCATAAAACCTGAAACATATATAGAGTTTTATGATTAAAATCGATATAGATACTGAACTATCAATACAGTGTTTTATAATTTAGTTGTTTTTATGGTTTCAGGACAACATGCTGAGAGCTGTGCTATGTATTGGAGACGCGACAATGCGGCGCCTTATTGAAATGTGACTAATTAACAGCCGATTCTGGCACATGTACCATCACCTTTTTACCATTTAGTATCCATTGTAGCAAAGGTGCTTTTATAACTCTTACTTATTTCCTATCAACCATTTCTAGTTGTACCAACTTATCGCTATAAGTTTTATGATCTACTTTTTTGATCTTGCATCTGAAAAAGTATGTTTCTGATTTTGTTTTATGTATTTAATAAATCAAAACCAAATTTTTTTCTGAAGTCATAAGATTTGTACTTAAATACTTCCCTACTTCATTGTAAACCATAAATTTAGTGTAACATTTTGTTTTATTTCAAATGACAAATTACACAATTTTTCCAAAGTAACGTCACTATTCATATTGAGTTATATTAAATGTTCAATATACCGTAGATGATATGAATAGAGTGTAGATACGTTACTGAGACAAACGTGCTTTGACTAAGTGGCAATACTTTAGAGGGCCGTTCACATAACTATTTCATTTGTACACATTCTTTGAATGGCTTTACTTTTCGTAAGCGGTGCAACATTTTAGTAGGATTAGTATCAATATAATGATTCGTTTAGTTGGATTAGTATGTAATAATATACACATGTACTTACTGTATCATGCATTTGTTATTGCTACTACTTGTTTATCTAAATATGTTTTTACCATTTCTCATTTACTGTACGTGTTCTAAATGCATAATCTTTTCTGTAATACATTGGTAACTGTATGGAGGCTGTAAAAAGATGAATATCTGTTGTTTTCTTATAAATCTACTAATATAAAATATTACACCACATATGTAATTTAGTTGTTTTTTGTAATTCTTATTGTTCCTTCCTTCAACCTCGATACAGACAACATGTTATAAAATTAATATTACTTTAATCGTTAAGACGGACCGTTCTTTGCTTAAATTTCAAAAACAAACTGTTTCGTCATGAAATTCAAGTGAAAGAAAGATAGAGCATGTGCTAAATGGGTTAGAACCAAAAGGTACCAAGTCAGTGGCGATATTGGTTTCCATTCAAATCTACATGGATGGCATTTTTACAGTTCTTCTATTCTATGACGATAATGATATATTATTTATTTAAATTGGCCTTAGACTACGCTTGTATACCAATATAATATCCATGTTGATGCATTCATTCCTCATCAGTGGAGACGTTATAGTCTGTCATCTGAATATGCCACAATCCTCGGGTAAACAAGATAAGTAACAATAAAATACAATAGATCAAAACAAACCCTTGTTTGACGGAATTCCTTTCTTGTTGTGTTCCTGGGAATTTGATGTGCCGGTGCATTATTCTGTTTAATGCCGACACAATCTCGTTCAAGTGTCGGCTCACTGTTTGTTGCGACAGGCTCGAGTGAAAATCATTCCCCACAATTTTTTGGTATGACCCTGTCGCAAGAAATGAGAGTGTCGTTAGAACCTTAAAAATAAATAATGTATTATGAGTACGGCAAATACACGGCAATAGAAGATAAGATAGGCAGAAAGAAACAATACAAACTGTATAAATGAAAAAGTACCTAGGCACAGGTTATGGACTAAAGAGAATTATTTTTAATTTCTAATTGTAATTTACACCGGAAAGTGCTGTTGGGGATTTGCAGATATTGTAAGAAAAAATGATTAATTAAATAATGTTGTATTCACCTTAAGTTCCAAGGGCACTCCGGTTGTTCGCCTACGTACAGGGAGTATCGGCCTCAGTTCATCACACAGGGTTTTGAAAATGTCCTGCGACAGCCGATAATTCGAAATGAATAAATTTGCAGGAATATTTAATGGATTCGAGAGATCCCGCAACTCACGTCTTCGGACTCTCTCTTCCCGGAGGTCTTCCTCGAGCAATGCTCTATTAACAAACAGCAGACGGAGATAACCTCCCATTGTGGCTAATGTAGGTACACAAAAAAACATAAATTATTAATAAGATTGAAACAGCCATGTACCTATTGGGCATATAAGATAAAATATTCAGCTAACTACAAGAAACAACTATTTACATCGGTATATATGGTAAAAGATGCATTAAAATTCTATTTTATTCAACATCAAAATTTTCCTTATAAACTATCCCTTTGCAGCGTTGGACGTTTGCGAAAGTTTCCTTCCAATCTAAATTACGCACAAATTACTTAAATAACCCAAATTAAGAACCTAATAATCTAATTTGTTTACGTAAATAGTTTTTTCTTGTAGTAATTGCTGAAACGAAGTGTAATTTCCATAATCTGTGCCTAAAAGTGCATCGGTTAGGTATATATTTATCAATTCGGTTGAGGTATTGTTTAATTCGAAATAAAACAAATTACTTACCTTTTAAAACTAGTAAATTCGATTTTATTAACTTCGAAAAATATGTCGTTGGGCGATATAAAGCTCTAAACGGTCCCAAACCAGAGGTAGTTCGACCTATTTTGATAAACCCGACAATCAAGCCTTTGGAGCTATAATGTTTCTAGCTTTCGGAGGTAGAGGGTACCAAAGTTAACAAGAACTGTCAAAATACAAGGAGCGTCGGCAGACGTCGGTCTAAAGCGAAACGTTGAGCTGTCACTTTGAGTTGTCGATTAAATTCGGGTTTACGACTTGCTAAAGAGTACCAAAATCAGTGAAAACGGGTTTGTCAGTCGTAAACCCGCGGAACGGACGCTTGTGAGAGATACAGAGTCAGCCCCCTGAAGGTATTTTTTGGTTTTTGTTATTGTTACAGCTGTTTCGGCTTCACAAGCATCTGCTACTTATATCGGACAGACGGGAAAGGCTTTCTCAACTAGATTCAAAGAACATATAAGATATTATAATAATAAAAGCACTTTTTCAAAATTCGCAGAACATCTCTTAGTAAATAATCACGTCCCGCTTGACAACAATGAACTTAAACCCTCACATATAGAAAGAAAGGGCCTTAGATTAAACTAATATAACATTAATTAATAAAGTAAGGAAAATTATTTATTCCCCGCTTCTAAGTATGTTCACAAAACCTGAACAATAGAACACATTTAAATAAATTAATAGCAGCTACATCATTATTAAACAATTAAGATAACATTAATGTGGGAAAAACAGACTTTTCAAAATACCCCCACAGAATACGAAATCTATTGTCACAATTATTTTATCAGTAAATCGATTTAACCGGTAATAAATCATTTTAAATGGGGAGGGGGTAAAATATAATCATATAAATAAGTCGTCTAAACGTGGTTATAACCACAGTGTGAAAATGGCCTTGAAAGCCGAAACAGCTGTAACAATAATAAAAACCAAAAAATACTTGCAGAACTTAATAATAATATTAATAAATTTGATTTACATTAAATTTATTAATAATTATTAATGCAGTTACATTTCACATAATTTCTAACCTTTAACCTGACGCTAGGGTGATTCTCAAACAGAGAGGGTCTCTCGTAATGTGTCTCCAAGTGGCGCAGGGCGGCGAGGTAAGAGCGGAGGGCGTGCGACGAGGGCAGGCGGTGCAGCTTGTCCAGGAACACCTTGACCATGCCAGCCGCCACGGCCGATATATCAGAGATGTCTGTTTCCGCAGAGAGGCTGATTGGCTCAGTAGTGACGTACAGCTCAAATGGACGGTTCAATAACTGAAATTTAAAGTGAATTATTATAATACTAAACTAAACATAACCGTGTGTGGTAAGATTATTTTAAGTCAAACAATGTTGTATCTACAAAATAATTTTAGGTCTAATTTATTCATTTCTGGGAACAGCTCATACGGTCTCATAGAAATCGTTGTCTCTCTTACTCTCATGGTTAAAACAATATTTAATAATAATAATAATACTTGGCTAATTTCTATAGCCGTTTTCGTGAGAAATCACTTCAAGGGCACTGTACAAATATATTTCTTAAATAGTTAATACTAGAACTACTGACTTAAAACTAGTGACTTACTGAGAATTATATCTAGAGACTTACGATTAAGGCCTATAACTACTATCTTAATAAAATATATATTTACATATTATGTAGAAACTTATAACTAAAATTAACATTAACTATCTAATTTTACAAGCGCCAGAAGAAGGAGGAAGTTCTATTATATTAGGGTGTTTTTAAAATTAGTTTTTTATTATTAGCTGGAAATATATCTTAAATGAATGAAGTGAATGAATGAAATTAATCGTCGATCTTTAACGCATTTAAATTATATACTAGTTGTCCCCCACCGCACATTGCTGTTGCAGTCTGTCTGTGCAGATAGAGAAACAATAATGCATGTTGCTTTTATATCCAACAGATGGCGCTGTTTAAATAAAACATGTTTGTCCAACAGATGGCACTGTTTTTCAAAAAAGCATGCTTGTCCAACTGATGGTGCTGTTTTTGAAAACCGCATATTTTTACACTTAAATGTCATAAATGTAGGTATATAAAAACATATTCGTATTCGAATGCAACAATGTGTCAAAATTTCAATCAATCGGTTAAGCACTTTCAGAGATTTAAGATTTTAAACAAACGAACATTAACATTTTTATTTATATGGATTACTAATAATAATTAATTTTATTAATAATAGGATTCCTACAAACGCCGTAAGGTGTACGTCCATACTCTTGATGAATTTTTTTTTTCAGAGGATCACGGTACGGCCATACTCTCCTAAAGGTTAAAGTCAGTTTAAAATGGGCAAATTCCTCATTATCACCTTTTCGAGAATGTCAAAGATGTCGGAGAACCGTTTAGAGTGACAGTTGAGGGCCAGTTCGATGAGCAGCTTGGCAGAGGCGCACCGGATGGTGGTGTCGGCTTCCGTGGAACACTGCTGGAGATTCGGTAACACCACGCGGTCTAGCAGCTCTTCCTCATAGCACGATCTAACAAATAACCAATGATCATTATCAAAAAGGACTCTACCAACAAATTTAAAGCAAAAAAATGGCATTTTAATTCAGTTTTAACATCTGATGTAATCATTTACAGTGACCAAAAACTAAAGACCCCAGCGCTGTCCGCACTAAAGCACAGTGCTGTAGCCGAGTGCAGTGTGGCAAGCCACCAACGAAAGCCAGCGAACTACTATTAAATCACTCCCTTTCTGCACATGACAATAGATGTGCACGCAGTTTCGTTTGCTTGCGGTGTAGCTATAAATAACTCCAAGCGATTAAATCGATTCCTTTGAAGTTTTGATCCTGCCCATCACTAATATAAACACTTTATCTGGCTATAAATTTGTTTATCCATTGTTGATGTAATTTGCATGAAATAATCTAAAATGTCAAATTCTGTGTAAATCATATCGAAAGAAACAATTCATTGAATCATGACAAAGGTATTTAAATAAAGTGACAATTAGTTTACGTTACAAGAGAGAAAATAAAGAGGTTTAGAACAAAAGTTGTCATTTCTATCAGTGCATTTGCGGGTGTTTCTTTTGTTTTGTATAATATAAAAATCTTTTGTTTTGTATAATTTTTTTAATTGATATTCCTTTCTCATATATTTAAATTATGCTGTCTTAGTTAAAGTCACAAGGAGGAAATCCATAGTTGGTTTTATTTTACAAAATAATACTTTTGTACAAGCTGATTAAATGTAAACTGTCGATTTCCCAAAAAATGAAAAACTAAAAAAAATAAAATAAACATATAGCTACTTTTGCTTTTATTGTTTACTTTTTAAGTATACTGGTAAACAATTGACTGAGTTTGGAGTTAATACAAATTAAAATTTAAAAAAAAAAACATTATTTAGTTTTATGTGTAAATAACATAGACATATGAATATTAGTAGACCTGCCCTAAGTGATTAAAAGCGTATTATCCCCACTCCCCATACCGGTTCCATCGGAGCCGGCTGTGCTCGCGTATGGCCTCAAGTGAAATTTGAAAACGTGACGTCATCATTCTTGTGCGAACTATGGTCGAGGCATCATCGGTTCATTTTACGAAATAACACGGCAAAATGTTGACTTGTACTATGAAAACTTGTAAAAATAGATGTGAAAAAGAGAATAAACCCAATTGTCGTATTACATTCCATATATAAGCATTATTTTACTTTATTTTAAGCATATTCACATCGTATAATATGGATCAGTTGTAGAAACATAATATACTATCACATCGAGAAACGTCTGGACGCGAAACACAAAGCTGGTTGGTTGCTGGGAAGTAAATTATGAACATTTATAAAAGTGTCTTAACTAAATACTTAAACGAAATATTCGACTCTGAAAATAGAACCGAATTTTTTTGCCGAATTTGGACTTCGCAAATTTGTTCATAACGTGGCGAGTAATTTGCGCTCCCATGTAAAAATGTCTATTCATTCAAAAGCAGATTTTACTTTTAAGAAGTAAATGGTGATATTATAATGCGAGATGCCTATTTACTGTCAGATTGATTTATTGACGAATCACAGTCAGCTCCACCCCCTTCGTTCTTCAACAGTTGATTTTACCCCTCGCCATTATCTTCTCGTCTATTAATTCCTATGTCTGTGGTAAATAAGTAATCTTCAATTAAATAATATTGTACTATCGGCTTCAGAATAGATGGGTACCGGCAAATTAATTACATACATTGGCGTTTTTATAATATTCATTATGCATTAGCAATATGTATTAACATTTCATATTCATTTTTTTTCAATTGACCTTCCACTTTTGAATCCCTGGAGCCGCCTCTATTGATAACCCATTCCTCTTGGATTATGGTTTATACGTGTCTGAAAACTTCAGCCGTAGTCGTCGGCATGACTTGTTCAAGATTCCACACAACAGAACAGACGTTCTAGCACAGCGAAGCATGACAAGAGGAATGGTGCTATTGAATGAACTTACTAAAATAGTGACTAACTAACTAACTAACTAACCATCACGCCATTTCCCCGCAGGGATAGGCAGAGAGGACGGACCGCCAAACAACTCGGTCTTGGCACACACTCCTTGCCTCATTCACATTCATACATCGTCTCATACATACTCTTCTATTGTTCTGACTCTTGACATGGCCCGACTCAAGTATCTGATTCACTTGGTCATGCCATGTCTTCCTCGGGCGTCCCCGACTTCTGCTACCATTCACATTTGCATCGTATATTCTCCTTACACTCCTTTCTTTCTTACACTAAAATAGTGGATATATATAAATAACCTACACACTTAATAACTCTCTTCCAGATATGTATAAAAAACGCCAGCATATAAAAAAAATTTAAAGTAATACTTTATGTACATTTAAAACGAAAATATGTAATTCTTGTTGTATTGTCTTGTGTCTTGTTTCTTTTCCTCTCCTTTTCTATCCCCTGTATTTATAATCGAGCATAATCTATTTTTATCAATGTATTAGTGGGTAAGTACCTTTTTGTAAATTCCTACCTTGGCTTTGTGCTTATGTGTATATCCCTGTTTGTTTCCTTTTTGTTTTTTCTTGTTTATCCTACTTACCTCTTTTTTTCTATTTTTGTACCGTTATGTATGTGAAACTTATAATTTTGATAATTTTTGTACTGTTTGGAATGTGAAACATATAATTTAGATAATTTTTGTACTATTTTGTATGTGAAACATATAATTTTGATATCAAAATACCAATGTAAAATTGGACCTATTAACTCCCACCTATGTATTGTAAGTTCCTCCCGTCCCTACAATGAGTTTTGTAACACATCGGGATTGCTCTAACGGAACGGAAGTATGTATTAGTAACGGTGCCCAAGACTTACCGTGGCTTGCAGTGCTAATATTCTAATAATAATAAATGTGGGAAGTTTAGTGAAATCCTACACGTCGCATTCTAAGCATGCTCGTTAACCTGTTTTGCTCCACAATAGTTTGCAGTATGTGGAGCACCCTCAGGCGGATACTGACGCGGGCCTCTTGGCGGCAGTAGCGCTCCACCAGCGTGTTGAGGGTCATGAGCCACTCGTGGTTGGTGGGGATCACGCGAGATGTCATGTAGTTTATCAGCTTTATCACGGATTGCTCCTGGAAAATGTAAAAAAACAACATGTTCATCACCAATAGCCCCTGTACAGTAGAACCCCGGTAATTTGACATCAAAAATCTAATTTCAAATTAACGAATAACAACGTAATTTTAAATTTTAATTTTAAAAAATGCCAAAAATCGAGTTCCTCGACTGCCTCTTCAAATTCGCGTAGGTTCTTCGGAGTAAATTTGTAATAATACGATTTATTTCCGTGTAAATTGAATTTTTGCAGCAATTCAGTTCTTCAAAGTAAAATCGTGTAAATACTACATATCTGTGCATAAATCAAATTTTCGCAGCCGATTACCGTTGCGGCCTGCCCTTTAAACTCTGATATTCGAAGTAAATTCGTAAAAATTCAACATACATCGGTGTAAATCGAAAATTCGCCGTTGATTACCGTCACCGCAGGGCCTTGAAATTCAGATATTTGATTAAATTACTAAAAATTTGACATATTTCTGCGTAAATCCAATTTTCTCAAGCCGGCCCTACAAACTCGGATATCTAAAGTAAATTTTTTTAAATATGACATTCCAGTCAATTCAGGACGAAGCATAATGGCGTAAATCGAAATTTTATGAAGTTTTACCACTTAGCTTTGCATTATTTTTTGGTAGATTCATTCAGATTTATGAAATCATATTGTTTATTTTCACAAAAATCGATTTTTTTCGAATTATATGAAAAATTTTTAGAGCGCTGCCAAAAATAATTTCGAAATTCGAATTAAAAAACATTTTGGATGAAAAACAAATTCTGTTTCTTTTGGAAAATTTTTCGAATTATCGGGATTCTTCTGTACTGTACACAGATTTTTTTTTGTTTATGTGATGATCACACCAGAGCCCCAACAGTGGTGAATGCTGTGAGGTGAAGAAATGGTTGAAGAGGAAGAAGAAATGAAACACGACGATTTGGAAAACATGACGAACTTCAGCTTGCTAGTCGAGAGCCTTACCCCTCGACCATGGAGCCCTTCTGTTTAATAAATTTCTTAGTTTTCTATAAGTAATATCATAATAACGGAGACAGTTACTAACCGGCCGTGTGTGGCCGCACTTGTCAATGAGGCAGTACATGTTGTCTATGTTCCCATTGAAGTGACCCGAGTCCCGCAGCTGCTCGATGCATGTGATGGTCTCGTGGAGGTGTGACACGGTGAGCTGGTAGGGGGACTGTGTTGCTTCTGGAAACACAACCAATAATGTTTTTCAACAAAAGTGAAGAAAACTAACACCTAACCTAACATATATTTTATCATGCTCTATTTTATCAAACTTATTGTCTTCAAACAGTGTCTTAACCACTCAGAACATTAGAACGTCAAAAGACGTAAATATGATAATAGCGGTCAAGACATTAGAACGTCTTTTCACGTAAACGCGCGAGATTTTACAAAAATCGATTTATTTCCATCACTAGTATACGGATTGCCATGATTTAAAAAACAGAGTATCGATAATGAATAACGCTACGCGTCTGTATTCAAGAATATCTATGGAACGTAGAGTTGCATTATCTAAGCCGATTGAATCTGTCATCTTGTTCGTTGATAATTTATTGCGTTTCTAAATAATTTATTAAAAATATTTTAGTTTAAACGGTTAATATTCTGAGGTGACTAATAGTTTTTAATTATATTTCTTCAATATATAAAGTGTTATTTCTTTATGATACTCAGAAAAAAGTACATTTTTCAAAGCTTTGAAATAATTGTAAGCGATTTTTAAATATTTTAGACGTTTTCATAAAATGTATATTTAGAAACGCAAATATTTATGTATTACAACACAATACGATAATGAATTTCATAATCTTTCCAAAACATTTTTTAGAATGAGGCTACGTTTCCCAAAACGTGAGTTATGAAGCTTTTAGCAAAACTCGTAAATAACACAAAAATTATAACGTTTTGACAGTTCTCAAAGGAACACATAGTAGATAAAAGTCTTTGTCTGAGAGGTTAATAAACAAAGTCTACAAAATATGAATGCTTGCTTTTTTACTCTCAGCGAGACAATGTGCCTTTCTAGTTTTCAAAGATTTTTCATATAAAAAGTGCGCACGCATTCACCACAGTGTTTGACGCCGCAATGAAATAACCAAGACTAATTTTTTTTTTAAATTTTATGTTTTACTCATTTTTTATTAGTACCGTTATTACGGAATATGGTTTTGTAAGTTCACATTTTGAAAAACGATCGATCGAGCCAATTATTTCGTACAAATACTGCGTGCTTTAAATTATGAATGCTGTAAAACGATTCATAGAGGAACGATCAATGCAATCTATTTTTGCGCATTTTCTATGAAATTAATTCAGGACTGGAAGAAATAAACGACACATGTTGGAAAAGGATTATTCGTGGAACGATCGATGGAGAATTCACTGTATTGAGGCTGTCCGTGGTTCGGTTGGTAGGTTACTTGGATAGCAATTAGACGCACCCAATTCAATATTCACAGATTCAATTAACTGTCTTGAATGTGTCCTTTGTACAATGCTATTAACCCTTTCAATACCAGACTTTTTCCAGCCAACGAAAAAATGTTTGTCTACACTATTGAGTTCTGTGATTTTTTTCAATATTTAAAAAAAAAAAAAAAAAAAAATTTTCCATATATAGGTTTTCGAAATATTTCATGTTCCTGAGGAAGAACATTGGGGCTTAGGGGGTGTAAGTCAAAGAACGGGTAGTACAAGGAGCATACATAATTTTAAAGTGTTTTTAATTGTTTAAATAGAAAATAAATACACAAAAATCAATTCTATTAATCTATAAAGGCAAGCATATTAAATTGCAATTTAATATTATGCTAAAATAATTTTAGTAAAAAAGAAAAAAATCAAAATATATATTTTTTAAACAACGGACCATTACCCTAAATTAACGCAAGAAAAACAAATAGAACAAAAAATATTAGTGGTGAAATAAAACAAAACAATTTCTTTCTCTTTGGAGACACAAACCGACATTCGTGCTTTTGCCCGTGTAAATTTCAAAATCATAGACGAGCCCACTGGCTCCCGCTCGGGAGAAGACTTTGATGCCCCACTTGTGTGGCTTGTTTTTAATATATTGTTTCAAATTACTTCTCCCTTTGAACGGTATCATGAGCTCGTCTACAGAATTGAATTCCTCAGGTTCGATCTTGGCCATATTTTCAAGGAGGGAATTTACCATCGGCCTTATTTTAAATAATTTGGCGTAACCCTCTTGTCCTCTTGGAATCAACGAGCTATTGTCATTTAAATGAAGACACCAGCGTAACTTAGTGAAACGATTTCTAGGCATGACATCAACGATGAGAGAGCCTCGCATCATTGGCCCAGTAAAGGTGGAATGCCGTATACTTAAGGATACCCATCATAATGTGGTGTTGACGCTGGTGCTATTTTCTTGAACTGAATACAAATTTGTCTGCTCAACAATATTTTTTATAATATTTTCATCTTTGAAACATAAAAAAATATTGTAGAGCAGACATATCCAGTGGTGGTTTTGAGAAAGTAACATCACAGTAGGAGTCCACATGATCGACATCTTTCTTGATCCACCGTAGATCGGATCTCCGTCCATGGGAAGTTGAGGCTTCACTGGGCTGTCCTTGCGGCACGGTGCAGGACACTGGCTCGTCTTCCACTAGATGCTGCCTCTCTTCCAAAGTCTATAATTAAAAATATATACTTTATGGTTTCATTTAAAACCCAAATTTGTTCATACTTAAATCCAGTGGCGGCCAGCTAATATGTGCTCCCGAGCGCCGAACAACCAACAAGATTTCCGACATGGCTAATCACAATACGAAACTCGGTTCGGTTATAATATCTCATTCAAAAGGTACCTACTTATTAAGCGCGCTTAACTTGCAGACCGACTTTGACTTGTGCCTATGTTCGTAGCAGTTCGTTTTCGATTGCGATCCAAAATTTAACTGCTTTGTCGCATATTCTGTGGAACAGTCGAAAGCGTGGGTCCATACCATTACATACTATTCTTTGCAAATAATACCATATCAAGAACGGCGTTCGGAGTTTTACCACCACGTCAGAAGGAACGGTTTATTCAGTAGAAAGTTAAACTAAAACGCGTATGTTTGATATTATTGTCGATATCGTTGTTTCAATTAACCATCTGCTATTTTTCAGCGAATGTTACGCTTCTTCGATACAAGCATACAGGATAAAACTTGTCATTAAGAGATGAGTGATGGTCAGATTACTTATTATCAGTTCAGTCAGTACTCGCCGTTGCCAGGCATTGTCTCTTGAATTTAAAACTTTTCTTACTCTGAGAAAGTTTTGAAGTTTAATTGCAGGTTATATCGATCTTGTATATCAATTATTAATAAGGCATATCAATTGCATGTTATACTAATTTATGATTACTTTTGTGTTTGTTCAACGTATAAATTAAGAATGAGTTTGAATGTGGAATACATTAAGAATAATAGGTCGAGTTTTAAAAACAAAGTGATAATAAAAAATGCCGGTCCACCTAAAACCTGAACTGATAATAAAATAAGAGTGTAAATCTGGATCGAAGAAGTTTACTCGATCATTTAACAAAACAATGTATAACAAAGCTTGTAGCTCTGTGCATGTGATCAATTGAATATTTTATTTTGTTTTACGTGTTTAATTTACGATGTTGATTCAGTTTGGACAATCAGCGGTGTTACTGATGTAACTCACCTTTCTGAAAAAATCAAAAAACATAATTCTTATCATTTACATTTACAAAAAAATTTGAGCTTAAAGGTTTTAGGAAAAGTTGACATCAGAATGCAATTGGATTCAGGCTACCGTGCCTAAGGTAAACACCATAATGAGCTATTTAATAAAAATCGATACAGGTCAAATTTTCCAGAACATGATTTCAATGTGACGCTTAAAACGTATGACTTCCTAAATAAAGTTCAGTACCTAAAAGGTGAACTCTGTGCAATTTACGCCCGCGACGATTTTTCAAAAGCTAACGGCGCTTTATCAATTTTACAACTTTTTTATAGTACTTGTTTATTAGAAGACTTTCCCGAGACTGTGAAATTACTAAAACTTTTGTGCACCATTCGTGACCTTTGGAATGACCTCAGTTGAAAGCTAAAGATGTTTCTCAACGTTAAAAAGAATAAAATCTTTTAACACGTTGAGCCAGGACAGACTGAACGCACTATCAGTGTTAAGCATTGATAGAGGTCTTTGCTAAACAAAATGAACAGAGAATAGAACTTCTTTATAAATAGGTATGTACCTTTATTTAATTTATTTTATGACTTAATGTTGTAATCCGGTGAACCCCCACATATTTTGACCACCGGCCGCCACTGCTTAAATCAACATCAAACGCAATAATTGCTGTAATATAACAATAAGAAATAATGACCAAAGTACTTACATGGACTTCCACATCCATTCCAAAAGCTTGGCTCAATGCCTCCACATTGGTTTCCTCTGCAGCATCCTGGAAATATTCAACTGACCAGCCCTCTTCATCTTCATCTTCCAACTCCAACTCCACGCCGGAAATATCTCCTTCCAGCATCACGATGATCTCCTCATGTGTGAAACCACGATGCTCCATCTATAAAAATTAATAAAATAAGTTAAAGTCTACCGGAAAATAATAAAATAAATCAATATATCTTGAAAGAATCAAATAAAAACAAGTAAAATAATATTAAAGGCCAAAGAAAGATTTCTATGAAAAACATCCACGAACGACCAAAGTGCCAGCTCAGGAACATGAATGTTATTACCGAAAACCAAATGAAAAACCAATGTTTTTTAATGGAAATCATATTTACATATCAGATTAGACATATATATACAATATAACAATTATTTTCAACAGAAATATGCGATATCTTACCTTTAAAATAATGTTGAAATCCGAGAAATGTCAAACCGTTAAAAGCTGCAAAACACGCGTTTTTAATTCGAAATAACAGTAATATTATGTGTTTCCAGTACGACATTTGTTCTATTCCTTATAAGCAATATCTTCCTCAAGCGATATGCAAAATACGGGGCTATTTGGTTTGTAAAATCAAGAGATATAATTTTTTTTCCTTCGTGTTCCTCCAGAAGAACTCTGGTAAGGAAAGGGTTAAATGTGAATTTATACAAACAGTCCCACATATTTAAAAGAGCAAATTAACAATCCACTAACATGTCATGGAGTATTATAATAAGAAATTTATTTGTTTTCTCTCTCTGTATTATTAGGGCACTTCCTGTTATTCTCGATTCAATGGATATACCTGAATAATATTATTATTAAGGAGCATCGCATACCATCATAAATTATGTATTATAAATCTATACAGTATAACCTCGTTAATTCAAAATCCACGGGACATCAAAAATGAAATTTCGAATCAACAAATTCCCAAGTAATTCTAAATTTTATGAAAAAAGAAAAAAAAAAAATGCTGAAAATCTAGTTCCTCGGCCGCCTCTTTAAATCTGGGTAATAGCTTTGGAGTAAATTCGTAATAATACGAATTATTCCCGTGTAAATCAAATTATCGCAGCCGATTACCGACGGTCGGCCCTTCAAGATCATTCAAAGTAAATTCGTAAAAATACCACCACAGACATATGAATATATAGACTAGAAATTATAGATGAGGGGTAAAATCAACTGTTGAAGAACGAAGGGGGTAAAGCTGACTGTGATTCGTCAATAAATCAATCTGACAGTATATACGCATCTCGCATTATAATATCACCATTTAGTTCTTAAAAGTAAAATCTGCTTTTGAATGAATAGACATTTTTACATGGGAGCGCAAATTACTCGCCACGTTATGAACAAATTTGCGAAGTCCAAATTCGGCAAAATAAATTTCTTCTATTTTCAGAGTCGAATATTTCGTTTACGTATTTAGTTAAGACACTTTTATAAATGTTCATAATTTACTTCCCAGCAACCAACAAGCTTTGTGTTCAGACGTATCTCGATGTCATTGTATATGTTTCTACAACTGATCCATATTATACGATGTGAATATGCTTAAAATAAAGTAAAATAATGCTTATATATGGAATGTAATACGACAATTGGGTTTATTCTCTTTTTCACATCTATTTTTACAAGTTTTCATACCACAAGCAACCATTTTCGCACAAGAATGATGACGTCACGTTTTCTAAATTTACTTGAGGCCATACGCGAGCACAGCCGGCTCCAATGGAACCGGTATGGGGAGTGGGGAATAATGCGCTTTTAATCACTTAGGGCAGGTCTACTAATATTCATATGTCTATGAATACCACACATTTCCGCGCAAATCAAATATTCGCGGCCGATTACCGTCGCGACCGGCCCTTTGAATTCGGGTATTCAACGTAAATTCATAAAATATAAAAATATTTCAACGTAAATCGAATTTTCGTCGCGGCCGACCTTTTCAATTCAGTGAATTTGTAAAAAATTTTGCAGCCGATTTCCGTTGTGCCGGCTCTTTAAACTCAGATATTCAAAGTAAATTTATTTTATATATTTATTAATTTAAACGCTCCGAAGGGCTTTTACATGATACATATTTTACATAATTTACTGCATAATACAGTGATAACAGAAGGTTTTTATTTTTAAAACATCAACAAAAAAAAACAATTTTTTTTAAGTTCACAACATATCTACAAGAAAACAACAAATATACGCAATCGCTCTTTAAATATGCTACGTAAAAATGTCATTCAGGTATCTCTTGAAAACAGGCAAACTTATATTAAATATGTCGATATTTGAGGTGAATTTGTTTCCAAGTGTGTGAAAGTGAGAAATAGGTACTAAATATGTGGTAGTTAGTACTGAAGTTATTGTTGCAGAATTATATATTTTGCCTAGTTGCTCGAGTAGGTACTCTGAAATCTATGAGTTGCAGGAGTTCACAACACTCTAGTTTGGAGTGAATAATCTTAAATAAAAAGTTAGGTTTTTAATTTAGTAAAAATAAGACATATTTAGGCGTCATATCTATCATGTACTACAACTATTTTCTAAATTTTTTTTATTTTTTGTTAGCTAAACAGCAAAAAAACTCTAGTTGTCTATGTTTGATGCAGTAAATCATGTTAATTATAAAACCATATAAAAGCCCGTCAAGGCGTTTACAATTAATTTAAATATTATTATTTATGTTAATCTCTTCTTATTTCTCTTCATTGTTTAGCTTTTCTACCTGGTAATAATAATAATATTTGGATGATTTGTATAGCGCCATTTTTGTGCAAAATCACCTCAAGGGCGCTGAATTTAAACTATTCATCCTGTGATGTTTGCTAATGTGTAGTGTGAGTAGTTCAATCTTCTCTGCATATGATTGTTAGTTAGCACAAATACTTGTGGGCAACTTACCTAATTGATTAATAATAGTGAGCATGATGTTAAAGATAAGGTCCCAGGCCGGTTCGTGCAGCTCCTGACCGTGCTTGTTGACGAGGCTCTGCATGGCCAGAATCACCTCGTACGTCACCACCGACTGGTTGCCCTCCAGCGCCTGAAATCAACAAACAAACTTAGTAGCTTGGCTAAATTCACTAAGAAAACTCTACTTTAAAAGATAATGGAGACTCCCATCCATTTCACACTACGGTTTCCAAATGAAGGAACCAAAGATCCGGGACAAGGAGCTTCTCCAGGTCTTAAATGAGTTGAAAGTCGACAAAGATGCCTGAAGGAATACCTGTTTTGGTCCTTATTCAAATTCAAAAGGGTGCCACAAGGATCTGTGATGTCACCGACGCTGTTTTTGTTGCACATCAACAAACTCGTTTAAGGTGCACTAATACGCTGATGACAGCACTGTTTACGGGTGTTATTTTTTCGATAAGCTCGGCAAGTTTTGAGACAAAAAGTTGACCACCACCTCGAGAATGTCAATGTTTTCAGTATTATAAAAAAAACTCTATTAACAAATGGTGTACTCAACTTTAAAGGAATAAAATGAGTACCCCACCGACTAACACATCTACACCACAAGGACAATATGTAACATTACAAAACCATAAATTATAAATTCCATGCTATAAAATTATATAATTCCTTCAAATGAAATTAAAAAACTGTGGAGAAAAACAAGTAAGACAAGTAAACATGAAGACAGCATAAGTATAACACCAACACAACAACCTGCAGTCCCTAGTGAGGAGGATTGCGAATATAAAGAACTTCTATTATACTATGCTTATACTTAACAATGTGTGTGTGATAAAGGAGCAGTGGCAATGGCTGAATGTAAATCTAAACCAACCTTCAAGAAGCTGGGCAGCACCTGCGCAGGCGTGCACTTCAGAGCCACCACTCGCTTGGGTCCCCACAGCGCCATGTTGAGGTAGAACACGGCGCCCCGCACCAGGGCACAGTCGGCCCCCCCAGATGCCAGGGCCACGCACATCAGGTGCAGGGCCGTGTGCCCAATGTCCGTGCCCAGCACACATCGCATTATCTGGAATTTTTATCAACATTCGTACATAAAACACAGTGCAACACGCAATGAAATAGAGAGAAAGACAAATCCAAGATAAACAGTAATCATGCCAAACCAGAGACTACATTTTTTTTTTATCATCAAATCGATCTCAATGAATTTTCGACAATTTTTTAAGCTGTATCGGAAACATATCGTTGGTTATTCATATTGCAAGTCTCAAAAATGCATGTTTTTACAAAATGTGACAATCTGAAAGTCATATTTCTAGTTGATTTTTTGAATATTTTTGAATGCGATCGATTACTACCAGTATTAGATGGAAGATGCTCTGAGGAACGTCATTGATCCGTTCGATATTGGTGCTTGGTCAGGAAACATGACAAACTTCGCCCGTCATTTTTACACAGTTGACATTTGTCGCATGAGAATGGGTCGTTTCTACGACTCGTTCTTGAGTTCAACAGCTCGGCTGTGGAACGATTTGCCAGCTTCTGTGTTTCCTCCCTTCTACAACATGGATCTCTTCAATGATCATTGTTTCTACCCTAGCAAATTCATCAAATCTGCATAATTAGACTTCCAATAAGATTATAGTCATTGTCTATCTAATTTAAATTGTAATAACAAACAAACAAGTAGACTAACTGAGTGATTATTATGTAAGACAATTTTGAAAGTTCACGTTAGAACTCCTACAGACGAAACATTTAAAAAATTAAGATTTCAATGTTCAAAAAACTTATTCAAAAAATGTTTTATTTAAACTTTAAAAAACACATCAGAATACTGCCCAACATAAACACTCAAGTAGAGAAATAAGCCAAAATATACCGGTTAATCCCAATTTTAATACATCTTTTGGACAGATGTATATATAATTTAATGGTGTAAAAATATATAATGCCCAGACAAATCAAACAAAGCAAGTATAAAGTACTAGAAAGTAGTATATTTAAAAGTAATGTTTTGACATGGCGTGATAATCAGCTTGTAAACGTTATAAAGACAATGTAAACACATGAAGATAATCAATACAATAATGACATTATTCTTATATATATTCTTTAACAATATGTTTAATACAATATTTAACTTAATGTAATTACCAACAAGTCATAATCATGTACAAACTTAGCAGACAGAAATTAATAAAAGAATAATTTAACAAAATGTTTGTCTGCTAACCTTCCAACACGTGTGACAGTACTGCTCCACGTTGACAGTCCTGCAGAGAGCGGATATGAAGGTCTGGAGGGACTCGTGGGGGAAGATGGAGTAGCAGAGCACGGCATCCAGGACCTGGAGGCATCCCAGTACCACCTGTGGAGCTGCAGAATAGCAGCAGAGGTAACACGTGTTGCTAGAATAAAACAGTCATTTTTTTATTATAACAGTTAACTCATTCAAATAAAACAGTAAGCGTAAAACATGAAAATTAGCATTATAATAATGTCGGTATATATTTGCACTGGTTCCAGAGTGGAAGATACTCTCAGTATCTCCCTGGTGTAAGACCACCATTCAAAATTGAAATGGCTTTAGTCATGTTTGGTGACCAGATCTGAATAACTGGGTACTTCCACCTTCCTCTTCCCCATCATCGTCCCCTCCCCACTACCCTCAGCCTCACAACATACGCCAATTGGGCATGCCATAGTCTCACTGGTTCCAGATAGTTGGGAGCAATTGGGACACTCGTGAGGTATTAACATTAAAATAATTTAGCTTTATTTTAACCAATTGAAAGCACAAAATCAAGCTCTCTAATTCTCCCTAATTCATTTGTCGAATTCAGCAATTGGCCGTGTGCTGTTATCTTACTTATACAAAGTTAGACTGGTTATTATATGTACAAGCCATCTAGCTTGCTCGCGCTAACCATTTTACCAGTCACCAGAGTTCATTATTGTAGTTTTAAAACATTTCAGTTAGTCCTCTTCAGTGTCGCACGTATTTCTGTTTGTTCCTTCTGCCACATGTTTTGTTTGAATAAGTTTACAAAGTGGAGTCTTCTGGCAAGCGTAAGTGCCAGGGAACATTTCTCCCCCTCCCTGTGTCAACTGGTGACAGAGATGCATAAATGAGGAGATAGGTTTTAGATTGATAATTTAAACATATAATATAATATAGATAAACATTCCTCATTGCTCGATGAATATAATTCTGATAACATTAGGCAATTTACATAAATTTGGGTGAGGTAAATGTCAGACATGTGTTACTGCTAGCACCTCGATGTCACTTATCAAGGCTGGAGCGGCAGTGGAATGCCTTGCATACATAGTGACTGTGATAACTGGGCTGTATGTGTATTGCTACTGTAAGTAACAGGCTTAATGATGAACCAATGGTTTTATTCAATATAAACTATACACACTTTTATTTTTAGGCTCCTCTGAAAACTCTTACAGGAAAATTTCACTGTAAACGCAATCTGCCAAAATAACAAATGCATACTCACTTTACGAAACCCGATATAACCTCTTCATATAAATAAGCTGCATTGAATTTGATAAGGTTCACAAGGACCGCGAGGAAGTCTTGAATCAGTTCCGGGCTGGTGATGGTTGGCATCCATTGCAACATGAACATTCCCATCTGGTAATAAAACAAACATTTTCAATGTTTATTACAGCATGGAAAATTGTCACAATATTTATTTAACATTTCAACAACATGTTGTCATCATTGTTATCATTATTTTTTTATGGTATTATGTTTATGTTTTGAGATGTACATTTTAAATTTAATAAATTAATGTTGTTGTGATAACAGACAATCCGATTTACTAAGCCCAATCACCTTCAACATACCAACTAAAACTACTACTAGATACTAGTACCTAGATTGCATGCAGTTGGCAACACTTTGGCAGAAATAGGCACGGCATATAGTTACAAGAAGGCTATAATAACATACCTCAATAATAGCAATTATTAAGGTTGGCATAATACTATTCTTCTGCATGGGTTCTTTATAATTTTATATTGACTGGTCCACTTAATTATTATGTATATAACATGTTTGTAAAAGCCCAATATTGTGGTGTTAAATGAGTTTTACAATGACTAAATAATAATAATATTATAATGTATAGCATAGTTTTGTGTCATTTCACTTCAAGTGCGTTGCAAGACAAACATTCCCGGGGTTACGAATAACCTTACAATATTTGAAAATCTCCTACTACCACCACAGTAAGCAGAAAATGTTGTGTCATGACGGAGGACTTAGCCAGCCGAGGAATTGAACACACTATGAGACCCACTCAGAACAGGGACGGCTCTCCCCACTGGTGTGACCAATGACAGGTTCCTGTAAATTGGAAGACTTAACAATCTATGGTGTTACTACTTGATTCATAAACCTATTTATTATTTATAGATTTGTGAGAATGCCGCAGAAAACTTTAGGTGTTAAACAAAACAAAATTAATTAAAAAAAGTTAATTTATAATTTCTTTAAATTTCCACCCCTGTCTTAAGCTTTGGGCATCTTAAACTGAAATAGTCGAAAGGAGAAATAAAATCGGGCAACCTTAGTCGATTTAAGCGCCCAACGGGTTAAGAGCTATACAAACCATAATTAACACAGAAATTTATTTTAACCACTTCATTTTAACATATCTTTCGATCGGTTTCGGAAAGTTAATTGTATATATAATCTTTACATGTGCCACTATTAGGGTTGGAAAAAACCAGGGTTTTTGTGAACAGAATACTAGGACTTATCATGACCTTCCTTAATAATTTGAAAATGCCATTTGGGATTGGAAATCCCGCAATCTCGCAGGATTTCAGCAAAAGATACTGCAGATTTTTCCAGGGATTTGGAAAAAATGTTACAACAAAACACGCTTGTAAATAGCAATGTTAGCAGTGTCAATGAAACAATGAAAAATAAACGCGTCTTGATGTTAGTAAGAGAGAATATATCCGCATCGGAAACTTCAAGACCTAGAAACTGTTTTTGAAGAGAGAGATGTCCCATTTTGAGAATGGTATAAGAGGGAGATACCCTCAGAAAACTCGCAACTTCTTGATGACAGTCCCACCAACAGTGTGGAAGCTTTTAGATACAAATGTAATGCCCGTTCACAACATATGGGTGACCGGACTCTTCATAATCGTAAGGTTTTTACAATCAAAGTCTTCTTAAATGACTAATTATGCACCTTTTCAGTGTTTTTTTTTCCATAATATTACTAGTACCAAAGATGACTTACACAAATAATAAAAAATATATTTGGCTTTATTTCAATTTAACGCCCCTTAATAAATAAAAAAAACATAAATCCCGCAGGATCCTGCGTGATTATCAAACTCTATCTGCAATCCCATGGGACTTGAAAAGAAATTTGCAAACCCTAACTGCCAAATCTCAACATCATTTTTATGACATTCGGTTCGTTTTCATGTCTTGTATTCAATGTTAATTATAAAAATTTCACATAATACTCTCTCTCCTTGTGGCGGAATATAACACCAAAACAAATTGTAACAGTATAAAGTATACAGATCTCACCTCATCTTCGAAATATTTAATATCCTTCCCGCTATCAGTGAGGGTCTGCAGGATTTCGAGGCGATGCTGCGTGTCCTCGTGGTGGTCATGGTCCCGGATGAGGCGGAAGAACTGCGCCCGTGTGATGGTCAGCAGGTCATACTGACCCTGGATGAGGCTGCGCAGGAATAGCAACACCGTGTGGCGGCACTCCCTCGGCTGCTCGGCGTGCAGTAGGTCCCGTGTCAGCAGCCATAGCTTCTCCACCGCCTTTTGCTGCATATTCAAATTTATACATGTTACAACAAGACCCAGGAGTTACCATATCACAAGACTTGAAATGGGAACCGCATATCCCTGGGAATGTCAAATTTATACATGTTACAACAAGACCCAGGAGTTACCATATCACAAGACTTGAAATGGGAACCGCATATCCCTGGGAATGTCAAATTTATACATGTTACAACAAGACCCAGGAGTTACCATATCACAAGACTTGAAATGGGAACCGCATATCCCTGGGATTGTAATGTAATCTGGAGAGCCTTCCTTGACCTAACACCGGACTTTGATATAAGATGGAGAAAAATATATGAAACGTGTGTGCGACTTCTCCTGGAATAAGCTTTCCAAATATAGAGTCCATATTTTGTGAAGGATACAGATCTAACAGAGACGATTTAAAAAATACTAGGAGCTTTGAAATACCGCCAATATGAAGATAGACTCAAGGAACTAAGATTACCAATGTTAAAAGAAAGAAGACAAAGGGGCGACTTGATTGAGACATTCAAACTTTTATCTAGACATCACCAACAAAAATTTAAATCTCCATGGACACTCAAAAAAAATTAACAAAACACCTTTTTGCATCCAATTCTAGGAAACACTTCCTTCCAGAGTACTGGATGCATGGAACTAATTTCCACAACATGTCTTCCCGGTCGGTGGCTAAGTTGTCATCGCGTTTGAGTCCCACCCAGGCATAGTGTGTTCAATTCCTCGGCTGGCTAGGCCCTTCATCACAACAACTTTTAAAAATAAATGTCATCGATGCTACTAATATAAACCAATTGAAAGCTAATTAGATTCTTATTTGAAGAGAAGAAAGGATTAACTTATTTAAAACAACTCAATTACTGTTAAAATTATTGTGAAATCAGATTTGAGAGCATCAGCAGAATGCTGCCTGCTCATTAAATAATAAGATTTGTTGGATGCCAGGGCAACTATAGTGTCCAGATAAATTTTTAAGTCTCAATCAAGTCACCACTTTCTCTTCTTTATTTTATCTGTCGAATTTTATAATGAGTTTTCACATTTTTTGTTTAACTCTCCAACACACTCATTATTACAGGCGACATTAATATTCATCTCGAGCGCGTGACATCACCAAACACTGTTAAATTCTTAGATTTATTAGCTAGACAACTCACGAAGCTAGTGGTACATTGAATGTACTAATTTCAAAGAACAGTGGTGCACCGCTCTTAACAGATATTCAGATCATCGGCTTGTTTGCACTGATATTGATTTTAACCCGCCCAAAGTACCATATAGAACAATTGCAGAGGGAATGGAGTAAAAGAGTTACAGACCTCTCTATTATGTACACTCAATGTTTGGGAAACAAAGACCCCTACTGAACTTGTCAAGACTTATAATAAAACACTTTCATATCTTTTAAATAAATATGCCCCGACATCATCAAAAACACGGAAAGTTCGAAAGTCTGAGCATCAGCCTCTATATTTCCCTGAGGGGGGAAATGTGGAATTAATTTAAAAAAAAAAAAAAACAATATTCATATAAAAATAATCAGACAGCAATATCATTCTCGCCATTCAAGTAAGACCGGCGTAAATATGCCGGCGTGTTATTATAAATGTATCAAATGTGAGTTTTGTACTTTACCTCACAAACAATAATATTCTACGTAAGATAACATGGCTACCATCAGGGGTTTAAAAAAAAAATATATATATATATAAAAACGGATACTCTCAAAAAATATAATTTCATAATATTCCTTATTTTAATTCAGTCCATTTTCTGGTAATTTTAGTTATTGAGAAGGTAAGCGTTGTTTTCCATTTTTTATAGAGTTTGCAATTTGCAGACCTCTAGTCTATATTCATAAAATTCACTTTCAAATTCACTTAAGCATTTTGTTTGTATGTGAGAATAAATAGTGTACTAATTTATAACATAAATTGAAATTAGCTTTTCAGAAATTTCACCAAAACATTGACATTTTGCTATGGTAAAATATTAACAAAAATATTGTTGCGGATATATTGAATTAATTTCCCGTAAACGCTGTTTCAACCCATTTATGTATCGGTAAACGCTGTTTTAAACCATCCAAAGATGACAAAACACCAAAAGTATACAAATGCAAAAGTTTGTGCAAATTTTCTAAAGTTTACATTGAATAATCGAAATAAATTGTCACATAGTAAGTACTTACATCTTCCAGGTGATTTGTTAAGACATTGCCACAAAGATCTCGAATAACTTTTAATCTCTGAGGTGTTGGAGTATCCGAACTCAATTCTCTTTCCAGCTCCGGTGTGATTGCAAAATCTACTCTTTTTACACTACCTGCAAAACGAGACAATCAATTAATAAGGTTCATTTCGAATTAAATTGATTAATTGACGATTTAACTGCTAATAATTCTAATTAATAAGTGCTTCTAGCTTAAAATAAAGTGTGGAATACTCACCGGTGCCACCTCTTCCTCGGAAAAATTGTTTCAGCTTCTCTTGAAAGGACTTGTTTTCTTTGTCTTTTGAACTCATTTTGCCGAGGTTAATACGATCTCATTTGCTCTTAACATCAAGTAAAAAAGTTTATTCAATGATAAACAAAATTTATAAACTACCTACTTACACTTATGGTTAATATTAAACACATATTTATAAAAAAAAATCTGCCCGATAGTAGCTAATCCAAAGAAATTTGACAGATCTCTGCAGTATCTGCACTTTCGCTATGAAGCTATCAGCTGTTGAAAATATTTTTCGGCTATAAAATATTATCTTTTCGCTTTCGTGGGTAGGTACTGCGCGGATGTTGATCATGCGAGTGTTGCTGTAGATAGATTGAATATTCTGGAATTTCCAGATTTACGACCATGTTCCGGGTATATCAGTGTTTTTTTAGTAATGGTCTCAGTCGGCTTATATTGTCAGGGATTCTATGAGAGAGAAACTTGTCGAAGCTAAATTTCCCTCATAAGCGAGAATGGGCGCATAAAAAAGGAGGGTCTATGGGGTTCAAACTTTCTACATTACGCTGTTGGCAAAAAATACAATAGTACATATTCGTAGATCACATTCCTAGAAAAAATATTATTTGCAAATATCTCTTTTGCAATGCCATGTAAATAATAAGTTGCGGTGAGTAGAAATATCATAAACTTTCCGAAAAATCGTCGAAAATATTTCGATGGTAAAAAAGATCGAGAAAATCATCGATGATTGATTGATTGCGCCCATCGCTAATAAAAACCATCGGAAAGCGACTTTAAATCTCTGTTTGCCTTCAAATTTTAAATATTTTTATTTGCCTATATCGATTTTTAAAGATCCTTTCATCTGATTTCATCAACAGGATTTTATTTAAAATACGTTCAAAAACAGCGAATTTATTTGAAATACGAAACGTGATGCGAAAATAGTTTCCGCGGAATCTTTAGTCTGACAGTGCTCCCAAGGTGATTGGTTTATTTATGCTCCCAAGAAAAGCACATTGCAAAATGTTAGAGGCTTTAGTGGTTAACGCATGGTTAACGTGCTATTTATCTAAATAATTATAAGCAATAATTAGTCATCCGAAATACTAATACAAATTGAAAACATCTCCCGAGTAAAAATAAATGCCGCCAACGGGAAATGAACCCGTGCCTTCTGATGTCCGGTCAGGTGCTCTGTATCCACTGAGCTATGTCGGCTTATTTCCAACCCGCCAAATGATTCAATATGTACTAGTACCTCAATCAACAATTACTGCTTATTAAATTTTTGGGTGAAATGCAGATCACGCCAAACTCTGGGAATTGAATAAAAATGCACTTTCTAGATGAGAAAAGTGTGTAGAAACTCATTAAAAAAAGAATTAAGGCGCGGAAGAATAAATTGAGGGAGATACAGCCGATCAAAGTTTAATAAAATTGCACTTCGCGATCTGAGGGTAATATTCGGTTTATGGGAGTATAACCGAAATTGAACTTGATTTAGACTAATTTAGGGCTGGGGAATCCGAATCTGAAAGAATTAGGTGGGGGTCTATTAACTGAGTTATAGGGTTTTGAAACTTCGTACGCGATAAATAGGAACCATGTTTTATTTATCAATTATGACTTAAGAAAATCAAATTAGCAACTATTTACTTTTGAAATTTCAGTGGTGCCAACCAAAAAAAGAAAAGTGTTGCCATATAATAATAATATTTTTTTACAAAATAGGTTAGGTGTTTAGTTTGGGTTAGAGTAGGCAGAAGAACATGGGAAAAAGGTATTAGAATTAAATCACAAACCAGTCTATACAAACCTAGCGTAGCCCACAAACTACTTGAAAACTGGGATATAACTCTAAAGGGGACGCGAGCAGGCGTTATTAAAGGGGCAATTTTGTGTAACAGGAAATAACATGGAAAAAAGGTATTAGTATTAAATCACAAACCGTCTATACAAACCTAGCGTAGCCCACAAACTACTTGAAAACTGGGATAAAACTCTAAAGGGGACGCGAGTGGGCGTTATTAAAGGGTCATTTTTTTGTTATAGAAAATCACAGTTAGGTTAGGTTATATATATACATAAATTAAGTATTTACAAGATTTTAAATAATAAACTACCAATCTGGCAAATGATATTTAATTTTCAGAATTTTCCATGCATTGATATTATTATATGGCAACACTTTTTATTTTTTGGATGGCACTACTGAAATTTCAAAAGTTTTTAATTTGATTTTCGTGACAAAATATGGCGGCGGACTGTCCGAATATGGTGATAATATCAGATCGCGAAGTGCAATTTATTAAATTTTGATCGGCTGTATCTCCCTCAATTTATTCTTCCGCGCCTTAATTATTTTTTAAATGAATTTCTACACACTTTTTTCATCTAGAAAGTGCATTTTTATTCAATTCCCAGAGTTTGGCGTGATCTGCATTCCTCCCAAATTTTTTCACCTGCAAACAACCAACTTTATTTTTGTGGGAAAGGCTTTGTTAGTGCTAAAGTTCTCACTAGATGGCGTCGAGACATATGATATCTTCATTTATTGGTGAAATATTTTTTGACTTGTCAAATATTATTATTTTTTAATCCGAAATACTAATACAAATTGAACACACCTCTCGAGTAAAAATATTCCCGTTGGCGGCATTCCCGAGTAAAAAAATTCCCGTTGGCGGCATTTATTTTTACTCGGGAGATGTTTTCAATTTGTATTAGTATTTCGGACGACTAATTATTGCTTATAATTATTTGTTATCCTTTATGCTATGCATAAAACCTTGTCTTATAAACGTTAGTTTATCATTAAAAAATAATGCTATCTTTATCTGTTCAAATAATTTTTGACATTTTTTAAATATTAAAGGAAGTAGCAATTCATCTGTTTTTCGAAAATTTAATTTTAATTATTGAAGTTAATTTTTAATTTTTTAATTTTATCTGTTCAAATAATTTTTGAAATTTTTTTAAATATTAAAGGAAGTAGCAATTGATCTGTTTTTCGAAAATTTAATTTTTAATTTTTTAAATAGATTTTTCTCATACCACCCTTCTCGAATAATTAGTTAATCTATCCTAATTTTTAGACCGACTCACAGTTTAACAGCCGTTACTCAAAGCTATTTGACAGATCCAGACCGATCGCTTCTATGGATTTTTAATAAAAACTTTGTTGGGTTGTTAAGTAGGTTAAAAAAATATTTACATTTAGAAAAAGTACTCCTGATTGGAATATTGGTAAGTTATATTTAATTTCATAGTGGTTTATAAATAACGTTTTAATCTTCTATTTACATTACTTCCCTGGCATTAATTCACGTTTTACTGATATAAACCCTTCATTTACAATATTACGTTTCCAACTTACAACATCGCAAAATATAATGATAAATAAAATTTGCCATGATTCTAATCCCCGACTCCCCAAAATTGTGATTTTTCACTCTAAACTAACGTTATACTTGTGTAACCTGTTTCATGTCTATGTTAGAAGAATTTATTATTCGCATTGCTTAATGTTTGTTTACCTTGAAACGTTTTTTGTTTTGTTTACAAGTTTAATCAAAATAGAAATTTGCGTTGTGAAATAATTCAATTATTCCTTTAATATGTAAGCCCTGTTCATTTAAAAGTATGTAATATTAATACTTGGCTCATTTTTATAGGACTATTTTTGTGATTCATCACATAAAGGCGCTTGTTTCCAACACGTCTTTTTTCTGGTGACCAAGCTTGTAGTTTCATTAATAATAATTGCAATAAAACAGCCGCTTTTTTCGGCCTTAAAATTATCTATTTTATTTTTTTTCAGTTGCTATGTTAAGCATCCTAACAAAACTCAGTGTACGCAACATTGCGCATACGTCATATCGCTTGAAGAGTGCGTTGGCTGGGAGTCGGGTCATTCCCTCAAAAACATACCAACTCAAATTTGAGACAAAAATCCCTCAAAATTATGTTGAAGACAATATTCCAACACTTACGCCCACTACGATAGATGAAGAGACGATTTGCCTTTTGGAACATCTGTCCCTGGTAGATTGTGCCAACAAACAGGGTATCACTACTCTGCAAGATGCCATCTTGTTTGCAGACAGGATACTGCATATAAACACAGATAATGTGGAGCCAATGTATTCAGTTCTGGAAGACAGGTGACCATTTTTAAGACACTTATCTGGAGTGATGTAAATATGTAATACTATATTTCCTACACTCTTTAAAAATCTTTCCCAAATAATAGCTCCACAGAGACCTAGGTTATTTCCTTGTAACAAGATATTAGGCTAACACACAGAAATATAATGTTTTCATATGAAGCAGATACTTTGTGATGTAACGTAATAATTTAAAATAAAACATTAATTTAATAACTAAAAGAAATATTACGGACATTGTCCATCATCAGGGCAAAAAAGGTCTAGAAAGTCTAAAGAGGAAATGTTGCCTAAAGAAGGAGGAAGCGCACCCCGCCAATAATAACCCAAAATAATTCACAAAAAGTAATATTATTACTGTACTAGCTATACCCCGCTACGCGTTGCTGTGACTCAGTCTGTCTGTGCAGATAGAGAAACAATAGCGCGTGTTGATTTTACTTCCAACCGATGGTGCTCTTTTACAAAAAACTATCTTTTTCCAACAGATGGCGCTGTTTTGACATCCACATATAAAAACACACACATATTCAAATGCAACATTATGTCATAATTTCAAAGCAATCGGTGAAGAACTTTTGGAGATTTAAGATATTGAACAAAAGAACATTTATGTTTTTATTTTTTTTTTATTGGTTTTCAAGTTACAATCCCGTTAAACTTCAATAAAGCAGTTTGTCAACAGGATGTTAATGATCAATTACATACATACACACATAATATTATTACTATAACTATACAATTAACACACATAAATTAATATAAACTATCTCTATTTAGTAACCATTGTTTCAGTATATATCATACGGGCTTTTTCACCAAACCCTTATAAAGTTTATCATAACTATATGTCACATAAAATTATGCATACGATAAAGTTGCTCATAAACCTAGGTGCGTTTCACCACAGAAAACAAGGTCCCACGCAGCTATTAGACGAATCTCTCTGGCAACAGCGCTTTTATAATGTCTAATGCAACGCCTGTCTTTAAAATGCGATTGTTTCTATGGAATTGCAAACGTCAAAACGGTAAACAGACGTGGTTTATTTATGCAGGCGACATTTCTGACCAATTCATTCGTGGTAAGTACAATAGTTTTTGGTATTGTTAATTATTATGCGATCTTACTAGAGATTTGAGTCGAATTAAAAGATTTGTCTTATTTTTCAGGATGAATAAACGAGATCGAAGCATTAATTTTACGAAAGACGAGTGACAGTGTAAACAAACTACTTGAATATAGCGACGCGGTGAAGTCCTTAGGAGATAACGGCATCAGGTATTATAATATTACAAATGAGGATGTTCAAAGTCACACAATGTCACGCACTGATTCTTTTGAATTATTGTTCTTCCTGTTAATCCCTAAAGCCTTGCAACGTGCATCTCGAACTGTCAGAATTCAGATTCCATATAAATTCGCTATTTTTTAATATATTTCAAAATAAAATACTGTTCTTGAATGTGGATTAAAGACTCTCAGTTTTGTGCAGTACAAATCGACTTAAAAATATAAAATTTTTGAACTCAAACATTGATAAAGTCACTTACAAATGGTTTTTTCATCATGAAAACTGTAATTACTACTTTACACGAAACAAAAATGTATTTAATTAGACAAAGATGTTATAAAAGTTATTGTCCTTTAACTTTTTTTAATTCAATATGACAATTTGCAAACCTCGACAAATATTTATCAAACGCTAAATGTTTTTTCATAGAATTATTTGAATTCTTTCGGGAGCGTTTATAGTAAATTACTAAAAACGCACTATTCTCTCTTATACTTCCAGATAACCCGAATGCCATTGCAGAAGAGGTACTCATGGAGGTGTTCTCCATAGAAGAAGATGAAGACGAAGCATTCCTCGATAACCGTACACTTCCAGGGCTATTTTTGGATATGCAGTCTCCGATCTAGAAGCCCCCGCCTCAGCCCTTATGCCGTGGGATAGTTGGACCATCCCCCTGCTTCGCACGCCTCGACGATCAAGCAGCCGCAGCCGGTGTCTGCTGTGAGGCGGCCACTGCCTCAAATAAGCCGCTGTCTCGTTAAACAGAATTCCCCAGACTCCAGAGGGTCCTGATACTTGAAGACAATTGAGGAAATAGGAGGAAGATGATAAGAGGCAATTGAAACTGAAAAGCACAATTAAAAATTGCAATAATAAATTAATGTTTTTTTAATTCCATTCCCTTTTAACAAATATATATTTTTAATACATAATTATTTACAAATATAGAACTTAAATTATAATAGATTATTAAACAATAAACATTATTCAATGATCTCGTGACTGGATCCAAGCTACCTCTCCTGGAAGCAGTTGTATCTAATAATTAAATTGGCATAGCAGTTAGGTAAGTTTTTTAGATTCTCACGGCCAAAAGCATTTTTGTTGTTTGTTTTTGGGGTGTTATGCCGTGTTGCGCTAACTCCTTCTTTAGCCGACGTTTCGGACAGCGTTGCAGTGTCCATCATCAGGGCAGATCCAGTAGATCCGAAGATGTGCAGTATAATATATAACTATGTATATAACATAGCAGTTACTTGCGTGTTCATGCAGAACACACCATTTCTGTTTAGGCGTACTTCAGCATTTTTTCACCTGAAATAAGAGAAAGTAATTTCAGTAATCAACATTATTATTTCAGTGCAATTGCAATGCCATCAGGCGACAACACTGTGCTTGTCACTTGCCCGATGAGTCTTGTGAATGAAGTTGGCTTGCGCTTACATCATTTTAATAGTCTTCATTGATTCTAATGACTATTTATCACTATAGTATGTACTACTGTAGTATGTTATTGAAGTAGCAAAGATTCTTACTTGGTGACATTGCGATTTGTAACATGTTTGCAGGATAGCCTTAAGGAACTGATCCAAATTATAAATAAACCTCTTTTGGGAGCCAGGTCCTAAGGGAAGTGAACGTACACTGGACGGAGGTGTACAATAGCCTCCTAGCACTTCTTTTTGGTGCAGCGTTAATCCTGAAAACAATTATATTATGGTGTATCTATGTACAATGCTTGTAGCAGGATATAATAATATATTATGTGGGCACACAAAATAACATTACACACAGTAACTAACGTCACTGGGTACATACACTGTTATTATTTGAGTACAGCTATTTCGTTATGTATTTGTATTAAAATAACATACCTGGTGGTGGTTCTCCGAGACATTTTGTCGATGATTCGGTTATGGATTACATAACAGCATGTTTCATCAGTCGAAAGCGCGAAATGAAATCTACATCATTCAAGACTTCCAAATTTTTTTCATAAGCTTATATTGTCACTTACTGTTCACTCTTGGCATTCGCATTACTGACGCCCGCGACCCGTCATATGCTTCTGCATCTTCAATTCTGGCAAAATACTCAATTAAATCCACATTTAAGTAAAATAATGTAAACTTCACAGCTGTCAAAAGTATCAAGTGTCAAATCAAAACGTACTGAAAGGCAATAGGTAGAAAACTCGGCTAATATATCCGACATATAACCACTATTAGCTGCTTCAAGTACCCTATAGTGAAGAGGGACTTTATCTTACATATAGGCGTTTTTGAGCGTTGGTGAAATCGAAATAATACTTTATCCTATGCATAGTGCTTCTGACAGTTTATGAGCAGGATGGTGAAATACCCCGTTAATCTATTTGTGGAATCGCAATTTTTTATATTAATGGGTAACATGTTAAGCATTTTTGGCACGTTAAATTCCAGGGTTCGCCGTCCGTATTTATTATTATATTTTGGAACAAGCATTCCTTCATTCTTCGTAAACCTCGTATTATATTCATGTTCCACTTTTCTTTTATAATCAGACTCAGATATATGTTGAATCAATATTTTGTACCATAATAAGGCCTGCACCGGTAATATTGTTAAATTCCGATACAACAATGATATGTTTCGTCTCTGTGAAAAAATATGTTTTTGGGCTAATAACTTCACCATAGAATTTTGTACTGATTGCAGGTGGTTTAAATTAGTTTTACAAGAGTGACCCCAAGTAGTTAAACCATACCGTAAAGTTGATTCTGCGAGTGATAGGTAAATAATTTTTAAAATATTCACCGGAACGAAACATTTCAGTTTGTATATCCTACCCACTATCGCTCTCAGCCGCTTGCAAGTTTTGTTTATTTGTGTATCCCATTTGAAATGATAATCAACAGTCACCCCCAAATAAACGTATTCATTTACCAGTTCAATACTTTCACACATACATGGCTGTAAAATGTTTTGATGAATACATATAAAGTTATGTGAAATTATTTTAGGCATGATCTGAAATGAAGCATGTGGAGACCGTATGTGCATCAATTTAGTTTTCTTGGTATTAATGATTAGACCTGCGTCATGTGACCATTTTATCAGGGACTTAAAGTCATGTTGCATATATTTAATCGCAATGGATAATTGTTCATCAGATATGACAAGAGCAGTGTCGTCAGCATATACAAAGTGTCTTACATATTTAAATAATTTTTTCATTATTGATACAAATATAATATAAAGGGTTGGACCCAAAATCGACCCCTGCGGGACTCCAGCACAGATTTTTTTCCTCCCACTCATTTTTTCTAATATTTTTACACATATATGTCTATTAGATAAATAATTTTTAAACAAATTAAGTAGGTTACCTCTAATTCCAATTGCTTCTAAGATTTTTAATAATTTTTGTGGGTCAATTGTATCAAACGCTTTGGAGTTATCTATAAATAGTACTAAAACATGTCTTTTATGGTTTAATTCATTATTAATATAATTTGAAAAATCCTGTAATAAATGCTCTGTGCTTTTTTCTTTTGAAAGCCATATTGTTTTTGGTCTATAATGTCAAATTTTTCTAAGTATTTATTTAATTTTAAGGAAATATATTTTTCAAAATTTTTTTCAAGTGCAGGCATTATACTGATAGGTCGATAGTTTCCTATTTCTGAGTGCTTTCCTCCTTTGTATATAGGTCTAATAATAGCGCATTTAAGATCATTTGGCAATTCAGCTTCTATAATAAGTCTATTAACTAAGTGCGTTATAATAGGTCCTAAAATATCTATATGTCTTTTTATGTCGTACATTCTTATGTTGTCCATTCCCAAGGATTTTGAATTTTTCATTTTCTTAACAATATTTTTTATCTCAGTGAGAGTTGCCTTTGGTAAATACATACTGTGAGGTAATTCTATTTGATTAACATTGGATGCCTTAAAATCACATCTGTGCAACATTTGGCTTATACTATCTGAGAAATAATTTACATATTGGTTTGTTACACTTTCCACCGTTTGTTCCTTTAACACATATCGTGAGATGACTTCATCACAATTACTTTTAGTTTTTCTTCCCAACAATTTATTTATTTCATCCCATGTTTGCTTAGTATTATTGAAACTACGTTTGAATTTATCTTTAAAATAACAATTTTTTCTTTTAGTAATTAATTTGTTGACATTATTTCGCATGTACCTGTATTCATTTTCATAAGTTTTATTACAAGGAGAATTTTTCCATCTTCGAAACAATAAATCCCTTTTTTTTATTAACTCTAAAATCTCTGTAGTTATCCATTTTTTGATCGCATGTGGTCTTTTGGTTGGTTTTTCAAAAAATGACACAGTGCTTTTTTCATATAAATTAATGAAATTATTTTTAATTTGATGATACAAAAAGGTACTTTCTTGTTCATTAAGTAAAGAATTCCAATGTATTTCTCGGATGTGATTATCAATATGTTTTTGGGACAAAATTGTTATCTTTTTCATGTTTTTTAATGGTTCTTTTTGCACATCATATTTAATATTAACGGCTGTCATATAGTGATCTGCTATGGAAATCTCGCATACACACGCTGATAGCGAGTCCACTTTTTTAAGCCCGTTACTGTACCTAACGTATATATGATCTATGCATGATTGTGTTATGCGCCCGCTAACAATTGCTTCACGCGTCACACCGTCTATGCATTTGATCAAATAATTGCTGGCAAGAATATTTTCATATGAGTTTACTACAGGATCATTAAAATTCATCAAGTTTATATTAGTGTCCCCAAAGAACAAAACATTGTCTCGAAGACCTATGAAATCCGTCAGAATAGATTCAATTTCCCTGATAAAAGATAGTTTGTTAAGATTCGGTGGTCGATATATCGCTAATATACTCAAACTTTGTTTATTTAGAAGAGTAATTATACCAAAAACATTTTCAAAATAATTTGATTCTAGTGGTGATTGTTTAAATACCATACTGTTTCTTATATATAGCGATATGCCCCCACCTGATTTATTATTACGACAATAGTTGTAATTTGAATAGCCCGGAATCTCATACATATTAATTTGGTCAGCTTGTATATTTGTTTCGCTAATCATTAAAATATCTATACGCTCCCAACAATTTCTTAAATAAACATGTAAAACATCCCAATTCTTACATAATGATCTGATATTTACATGAATACAAATTAATTCCCCTACATCACTTTTTTTAATATTTATCCACTGTTGTAGATCGTTAGTTCTTAAAAAATCTACTTCATTATCTTCTTCTAGATAATTACTTAAAGCAATGTTTTATAAAATAATTAGTTCAAATTCTGTCCTATTAATATGATAATTTATTACAACCTCTCTGGTTACTATACCTAAGTATTTATTTGAGTAATGATTGAAAGGTAGGTTTACATATGTCATTTTTATATTTATTTCAATTTTAATGCAGTTTGTAAGAATTATTAGGTAATCTAAAATATTAACAATAATGAATTTCGTCAGAATGAGTACTGCAACACCTCTATTATTATTTTTGTTTATTGTCGTCTGAATATATTTAAAATAAGAGTGCCGCCGTTGATAAGCAATCGGCAGTGACTCATGATTTGTAAATGGCTTGTTTAACACTATGCCGTCAGGCTGAATATTTAAATTATTGATTTTAATTAAAATAGTTAATTTATTCTGCATTGTAATCAATTTTTTGTTTGGCAACTTTTAACATATAATTTCTAAACTTACATGCTATACTATTTGGTAGGTGATCCGTAGGGAAATTTTTTTGTTTCTTTTGATTAGAATCCCAGCAGTTGGCACATTTGGGGGGGCAGTCCAGAGATTTGCATTCCCGGTATTGGTGGTCTCCGGCGCAGTGCATACATCTTGGATCCTTTATTTTATCTAGGCATTTATGTGCAGTATGGCCAAATCTTAGACAATGGTAGCATTGCGTTAAAGGGTAGCAGTCTTCAACATATATCCTCAAGAATCCTAAGTTGACACGTTTTTTTCTTATAAGGTAATCTCTCATGTTTCCATTTGTTTCGACAATTATATTGTGGGACTTATTTCTTTTGTTGTCGGTGATAGCTTTCACCTGAAATATATCAGGATTTTGATCTGTCATTATTTTAATGTCATCATTTTGGAGTCTTAAGTCTGTTAAAAATTCTTCTTTTGTGTAATTTGTTTGTATTCCTTTGAATATTACACACGGTTTTTTTCTTTGTATTTCTTCTGCCGTAATGTCTTTTTTTGATATTTTGTTTATTTCATTTTTCAGTTTGGTTGCATCTTCTTTTTTAGGGCAAGTTATAATTAATCTGTTGTTAGTTATTTTTTTCATGCTGTTTACTCCGATGCCCAGAGCAGATATTTTAATTTTTTTTTGTATTGTTTCCTTAAGTTGGTCTTGATTTTGGTTCGTATTTAATGAAGTTATTATAATTGGAAAGTTTTTTTCTTCAATCTCTTCTTGGTGATAGTTGGTTTTTACTGCTGACGCGTACGTTACTCTTTCATTTTTAGTTTTTAGCATTTCCTTCAGCATTGTATTTTTTTCTTTCAGTTTTGCTAGGTCTATCGCCATATGCGAAATATTTTCCATAATAGAGCTCATTTTTTTCGAGATTTCTATTTTTGTTTCTTTTGTGATTCTTGATTCATCGAATAATGCGGTCATTTCAGCAATTTCTTTCTTAGCTTTGGATATGTAGTCATGCGGATCAACTTCTTCCTCCATCGCAACGTTTTATTTATCCTGTTTTGTATTCGGGTCTCAACGTGTTAGTGCGACTAACGTACAGTTACACGCGTCCGTTGCCTGCCAGGTTGCAGACTGTACTATAGATAATAGTTAATAATAATTAATATAGATAATAGCAGAGTGAAGCAACAAACATCCAGCTCCCAGTATTATTTGGGACATATTAGCCCATCGTCCCACAGATCGGTAAGCAATTGACATAAAGTTTGTGCTGTAAGACCCTGCCCAGAAAATTAAGTTCGTGTTATAGTAAGGTAACAGTCTGCAGCGCAGTTCAGTGTGGAACTTTTCTGGGCAGAGTCTTACAGCTTTTGGTTTATGTCGATTGCTTATCGACCGTGGGATAACGACCTAAAGCTTTTATTTTTGGTTTCACAATTATTTGATCTCTAGTGAATTCCATAGTATCTGAACATGAGCTAAAGTGTTTAGAGTACCCTTCCAAATTCCACCCACCGCTACATAATTACCTTTGGAATGAGCTGCCTCCTCAAACACCTCCTTCATCAAGGCAACATTAATTATAATTAAAAGAGACACTCTCTACCCACTGGCTCAATACTCCGCTTCCATCTTACCTTAACTTGTTTCCTATCCGTACCCAATTCCCAACATGTACAACTATTACCACACGTCAATAAGCCCACTGTGACAAAAATATATATAATAAATGAATACACATTTTGAGAGTCGGGTATTTGTACTGCCGCCTCGTAAAGCATTCATTGGATAACTAACACTTCTGCCATAGGTCACCCCAAGTGGTTCGGATGCCCGGGTTCATGGCGTGAGGTTTGTTCAGATCTTGGCGGGGGATGCGTCTGCCCACCAACTGCGTGGCGGGCCGGATCGGGAGAGGCCGGTTGAGGGAGACCCTTTGACATCTCCAGCCGAACACTCTTGACCCATCGCAGTGGGAGGTATGGCTCATACCTCTTTGGGTGTGGTATCCTTGCAGCGGCTTTATTGAAGTAGTCAGATTACAGAATCCAAATAGAGTAATCACAGTTGTTGCTGACGATGAATGTCGTTGTGCACGGTGCACACGGCAACCGCGGGCGACGAAGCGGTCGCCCGTTGTCAGTTGTAGCTAGACGCTTGAATGGGTCTTAGGTCGGTGCTTTTTTCGCCGTTCGCCTCGTAGGTTCCAATGTGATGAGTGTTGCAAATATCGATGTTCTAGAACCTACTAGTAGCTGCCGCTAGATATCCTTCAATCCTGGACACACTGACCCTCGAATCGCTCATACCCTTTTCCTTCTCAGAACTGAATATCCCTCCTGTCTTTAAAAAGACCCTCCACACAGCATCCTCAAAGATGATAGACCCTGAGGGAAAATATTTTTCTCAGTTCACCTCAAGCCTCCTATACTGATTTAATGTTAAATAAAAGAAAAATTCTGTTTTGCGTTCTGCTAGAAAAATCTAATACATAATATGATTTATTTTTTAAGGCATTTAACTCTGAGGAACGACGAAGTCACTGATGGAAATTGTCAAAAGGATATTTTGAAAAATGCAGCACTGACCGAGGAAGATTACTTCGTAGCACCTCCCGGCAATATACCACTTGAGCCACGGGATAACTTGCTTCATAAAGATACCAAAAATAACACAGAAACCGCCTCGTAAACATATCTCAATAACCAAAATACATACTTCTTGCTTGATAAAGATACCTGTATTACCAAAATACATACTTCTAGCTTGATAACGAATTATTACCAAAATACACACTTCTAGCTTAATAACTATACCTGTATTACCAAAAAATAATATTAAAAAATTGGCTAGTTTCACAATTATTACATTTTTTGTATAAAAATTAACAAACCTTACAGAAATACCTCAAATTTGAAATTAGTTATATTTATTGTTACTTCTAAAAATGTTGTTAGAAAACATATTGGCTATTGCTAACAAGCATTTCTTCTTTTCTCCGATTCTAACGAAGAATTCAAAAAATGTATTGTTCTATCGATTAGGCCCGTCCGGCTCTTTGTTTCAAGACAACATAAAATCTGAATGGATTTACTCTAATGTCACAAACAGAGATGCATCAATATTTCTGTTTGCAAAGAATACTTGTGACAAACGCCACGATAACCAGACGTACATGAACGTTCGAGATATATGTAACGGACAGCTTCCGTTTGGCGTGGCGAAGATATCCACAAGGAGTTCGGAGGCCCAGGATGTGCACAACATAACGGAGAACAGCTACTTCAATAGTCTGGTGCGCACGTGTCTTTCCACCCAAATGTATATGCCCCCTTCTGAAGGATTGCATTTCTTTTTCGATTGGCAGAGGCAGAGAAAATTATGGTGGAAGAAGGTAAACACAAAAACATCTTTTTCTAATAAATTAATTATTTTTCAAAGTGACAAATTCCTAAGGCACACAAACTACGGAAACAGCAAAAGCTCCAGTGCTTAAGTTCTTTGTTAGTTACAATGTCATAGCCATGTGATGTGTTAGGGGGTATTTCCAGAGGCGGATTTGCCCTTAGGCCTATGTAGGCCCGGGCCTAGGGCGGCCAGATATTAGGGGCGGCCAATCGTGACAAAAAAGTCACAGATGATAACAAGAAATGACTTCCTAAATATTGTACGTACGAAATAGCGATATGCAAGAGCGTGTTCACACACAGCACACAGCGCGCCCCCACGCCCCGCAGCCGCCCTAATCGATTCCTTATCAGCAGAACTAAAAAAACGACTGGGTGCTTACAAATGACTTTATAATAAATTTATTTTCATTACTCAATTGACAAAACTAAGCCCGTCTGAAGTCGAAGAAAGGGCAAAATCATTGCGAATGATTTATTCTAGTGATTTAGAAGCCCATTTTTCAGAAGAATGTCTCCATTTTCGTTCTCACTGCAGTGTGAAAAATAAGGATCGAAACAATGCTGTCAGTTTGTTAAAATGGTTACGAACTGAAGATCTTCAAACCATTTATCCAAACGTGGATATTGCTCTTCGAATGTGTATGTGTACTCCCGCCAGTAACTGTTCTGGAGAACGATCATTTTCTTGTTTACGACGTGTAAAAAAATATTTACGCACAACAATGGCGGAGCAAAGGCTGAACAATCTTGGTTTGCTTAACATAGAAGCAGATTTTTTAAGGAAATTGGATTGCGAAGATCTAATTAATGATTTTGCTGCACTTAAGTGCAGACGAGAATTGTAACTGCCAGATTTTGGTTTTGAGTTCAGTTTTTTTTATGTTAGATAATGCTTTAGGTAAATTTTTTTACCAACGTTTTTATTTGTATTTTAAGTTTAGTTATTATATTCGAATATGTACCTTAAGTTGATTTTTATTTAAAAGAGGTGCTGATTTCTTTTATTTGTTTGGAGACTTTGGAAAAAGGGGCGGCTACATGGTCTGGGGCCTAGGGCGGCAAAGACTGCAAATCCGCCTCTGGGTATTTCACTATCTCTGATTATGTTCTGACTAAGCACTAATCCGCGGATTAGTCATTTTTTCTTTTTCACTATATCTGAATAACGCTAACGCTCGGGTTAAAGTTCGATTTGACTAATCAGTGCTCGAACTTCACGTTAGGCGCTATTCCTCGAATCAAAGATGGCGTCAAAACATTCCGAGTTTTACAGCTGAGAAGTGAGTCGAATTATGTTGAATGAATTTGAATGCTTGTATGATCCATCCTGAATTATTTGATTGTGTTCAAAATAAGAAACAATCTATTAATTCGACACGAATCTATCTAAAATGACCTGATAATCAACATAACATAACCAAAAAAATGCACACTTCGCGGTGTGCGGACTGTGACGCATGACAGCCGTGGCAGTAGATGGAGTAACTGCAAACATTTTGCGATGTTGCCAGACTATTTCGAGTGTTATCTATCCGGAAGCTCGAAACAATGGTGAAACGGTCGCCGTTGAATAACAAAGTTATTCTGATCTTTAAAGCCAGCCAACGGATAGCTAGTCAGATATTTAGCCCGAGATAGTGAAATACTCCCTTAGTTTGTTAAAGATTTGTATTTAAATTTGGTTATCTAAACTTTTAAAAAACTCCCGTGTCTCTGTATCATGCAGTATATCATGTTAAGTACGCATATATGTAATAGCCCAACAGGGCGTTTATAATAAATAAATATAATATACGAGGTTTTTTTATACAAAAGGTTTTCTAAAATATAATACTTAGATGAATGTTCTATTAGTGTGAATACAGCTGGGAGATAAACTTGAATCTAAAGTCAAAATATAAAATTTCGGCAGCCATCTTGAAATTCTTGAGTTCTCAACCGATTTTGGTTGAAAATCATATAGGGGAGGACCGGAAGATGGTAGGTGGAAGATGAACTCGAACCTAAAGTCAAAATGTTAAATATTAGTGAAATTTAGTGAAAACTTGAAATTGTAGAGTTCTCAACTGATTTGGTTCGAAATTTGTGTAAGGAAGGTTTGGGGGGAGATGAACTCTAATTTTATTTCAAAATGCACAATTTCAATGGCCATCCTTATCTCTTAGTAAATTGGAGTTTTTGTCAAAATTAGGTTTCATGGGTCCTATGGATTGCAAATGAACGAATTTATGTATATGTATATTTTACATATTATTAACCCTTACCACTCCATTATTTTTTAATATTTTTTGTCAGCCAACTCTAATTTAAATAATGGCAAAATATTAATTTATTGATAGGCAGTTACAAAAAAAAAATCGTTAAAAATTAATTTGTTGTGATTTATTCTTCAAATAAAAAACAGTTTACAGAAAACATTATGGACTACTTATATTTTTGCTTAGTATGGTACTTTTTAAAACATTCTACAGGATGGAGACCAGGTTTTCTGGAACAGGTCTCAAAAAACCACAACGTTTTTCACGTCTTCCTTCTGTGCTGTAACACTACTACTTAAACACTATCAACAGGCTCGTACTCACTGTCACTTTCATAAGATACATCTTCCGAAAACACTCGGTATTCAGATGCCATATCATGCCAAGTTCCCGCCATTTTAGGTTATGTGAATTTGCAAAGGTTATTTTATAGTAAAATAATATCAGAAAATAGTCAAAATCTTATGAAAACGTGAATTTAAATGTTTTTTATCTAATAATCAATAGAAACAATGTCACGTGTCAAGTTTTGCGCACGAAAATACACAGCGCGGGCACGTCTTGTCTTGTCGGTCGCCAGCCGACAACTGAGTTGTAGCGTACAAATAGTGATGTCGGCTGGCACCTGACAAATGAGTGGTAAGGGTTAACATTAATTAAGTAAATTTTTACATACATTCATTCTCATTGCCGCTGTACGAACAGGCACCATTGTTAAATTGGGCGAATCCCGACAAAAGCCGCGCACTAAAAACTCAGTAGCATAAAATCATGAAATATTCTAGTAATCACAATTGTATGAAAACAATTAAATATTACAGTATTTTCAGACAAACTCTTTCCAATTAATTAAATTTTATGGAAATATGTATTTTTTTTATTAGATATCGGCCTTTCCGGGAAGATATCTACTGGGCGAAGTCACCAAGTCTGCCGATGGGAAAATAACCAGCGTCAACGTGCTGGCCAACTTTTCTTGGGGAAACCAAATTTTAGAAAAAATATCTGTGATGTCTTTGGATGAAAATTCAGACGTGGATTTGACGGTAAGTGTTGCAGCAACTCAAATAACAACAACATAGATGCTACCTTTCAAATCGGATACTGTGATCGTACTCTCAATAACTCTCCAATAAGGCCTGGTAAATCAGTTGCCTATAACATGTTTTTGGTTGGAATGTCGAGCTTAGCACAAATCCGTTCACAGGTCGTAAGCATATTTTTATAACATTAGCAACATTACACGCAGAGCCAAACGCCGCCTGGCGCTAATAAAAACTCAAGGGTGCTGTATGGGTGTTAGATATTATCAGCTTCTTGGCGCTTTGGCAAATCGGCACCCGGAGCAGATTGCTCCAATTGCGCCTGCACAAGGCCGGCCCTATTTACACATTTTGTCTAAGATTTTAATAAAGGAGAATGTTTCTTTTTTCTTTGCAAAACCAAACTACTGTCATCGCAATGTTTCAAATATCAATGACGTCAGTTTGTTTTTACGCCGGTTTAATTTTTCGAGTTGATTTTTTATAAAGTTCCCAACTTTAATCAGCATGGTGCTAAATGCGAGGATACTAATAGTATTTGTTTTAATGAAGTCAGTGCAATATTAATGAAATTGTAACATTGTTTAATGGCTTGTGTTTTCCACCCTGCCCCCGTCACCAGTAGACTGGTTTCTCTTTACACTGGATACGCACGCAGTGTGGCACTTAAATTATTGCTCCATATGGCAATCCAAACCAAAGTTATTATTAATCTGTCTTATTTCTTGTAGGTTCGGCATCAAAGAAAATCTGTCATACCGATGGTAATTAGGAGTGAATTGTCCCTGGAATGTGCCGTGGTGGGGCTGTTTAGTGACGCGCTTGACTCAGATTCTATTCACGAGAAACCTGTGCTGAGAATTCATAGGAAACTAGCTCCCTACAAATGTATTTTTGCCGCTTCCAGTACAGGTATATAATAATATGTACTTATTGTAATATTTACTTACATAGTATTGTAATACGCACTGCATAATATGAAACATCTAAATAGGCAAGTCAAACGACTGCTATTAATTATCAAAATACTAATTGCATCTAATGTAATCATAGACATGCAAATGAATAGACCAGCCAATCAGGGAAAGGGGAACAAACAAAGTAGTGAGGAGCGTGGGAGGCTACATAAACCCCCCCTTTCTATAAATATATGAAACAGACAGATACAGGCAAACCCGCTCGAAAATAAAATATGCTTACGTATTACTAGTCCTTTCTACAATAGCGCGCAAATTGCTGGCTGCGTAAAAAACTTAACTGCTAATCTCAAGTCATTCAGTCATTCAGGCTGTATCAGACGTAATCGTGTGACACATAAGACTGTAAATGGGGCCGGTGATCCCAATCTGTGGAGGCGTGAGATGTCGTCCTTCAGTGGCGTGGAGGTAGAACGGGGCCGTCTCTGAAGCCGCTGTAGAGCTGGTCCGTTCGCTTGTCGCTTGTTCTTGATACTGATTCCGGGTCTGGTCCAAAAAGGTAGGCAAGTCCGTGGTCCAGGGTGAGGCGGGGGTCAGAGTGAAAGAAGGCGAGCAGAGGCAGAAGTCGGAGCGAGGTAGAGGGCAGAGCAGAGAGAGAGGTGTAGAGCTGGTGGTGGTTTCTGGAGATCTGACGTTTTGAGGGCCTGTTGTCCGTTTTATAGCCGCCAGCGGGCGCACGACGCGTACACGGGCTCACTTTCTCTTTGATTCCTGGAATCCGTGAGCCGTGTTTGCGACGCTATCGCGGCGCCCCGTCGCTCGGCCGGTAGTTTCAGGCCGTGGCCGAACGTGACCACGGCCTTCCTTTGTTTGGGCACGATCCTCGGAACCGTGCCCGTGGGACGTAATGACGGCGTACCACCGGTCATTTGTGACGCTATGACGGCGCATGGCGCACGGCACGGCTTCCCACTACGTTTTGGCACGGTTCTAACAATCGTGCCCGAATTAAATTATGATTTTACCAGCTCTCACAATACTTCTCTGCCCGTATACCTCTAGCCAAGCTCCGACGTTCATTTATTATAAGATCACAAAAACATTTTACATCATTTTACAAACAGAGGGTTATAACAATTTATCTTTTCACACATCAGCATTTTACATTCTTCAATTTAACAACAGGGCAGCCGAGCCCGGAGCAGTACGTCCGTTACACAGGCTTTTTTCAAAAATTTAATATTTTGTCACACTATTTAGTTTGACATTTATGATTTAACCACCTCACTCAATTTTAGCGTTGCTACGCCAGGTGATTTGGTTAAAAATATTTCATCTCCACGGACATAAAACAATACCGAATATAATATTTATGGTTCCATGATAAATCAACACATCGACAATTCAACACCCCTTTAAAAACTGATATAAAGGCATCAGAAACGATGAAAAAGAAAAAAATTAAACCTGAAACCCGATTCAAATCTCTATCTCCGTTCCGCCGCACTCAACTCCTATGTGCAAGCGAGCGAGAGATGTCGGGCGTATTTAAAGAAAGCAGGTATGGGCAAATCTGGTAGGCGGACCGTAATAAACATATTACAACAGGAATAATATCTCTTGTCAAGTAATCTGAGATATTTTTAAAGTTTCTCGGAGTTGGGAATCGATTTACTTTTTCAAGTGAATTCTGACAAATGACGTGACGGCTATGGTTTCGAATGATTTTCAGAACGATTGTCTCGGACTGTGTGATGATTTTTGACAGAATCGATTTGTCCATGATAATGAATCGAAATATTTCAATGATCAAAAAGATCAAGTAAATCGACGATTCATCGATTGTGCCCATCGCTACCAGCTGAAATGATACCAGATTTCATGTTACGGCAAGTCTATTGATTTGGATGTCTGTGAATGAAATATAATTATTACGAAGGAATAACGATGATATCTTTAAATCCAATTTAGATCCTACAACAGCTATGGAATTGGAGCAATTGGCTTTTTACCTCACCAAACAATTCAGGAAGTCCGGTATCTCAACTGCCTGTCTTCCCGGTTGTGCCAAGGATACTCTTCCCCACCAGGTAATTAATAAAGTATATAAATTAACTTTAAAGTATGTCCCTCTCTTAACAAATATCCTCTCTTCTTTCAAGCCCCCCCTCTGTTCAACATTTTATACTTAAGAAGTCTGAACTCAACTCCAATCTTTCATATAATTATGAAAGTTGACCATTTAAGTTTTTTTTTTTTTTTTTTTAATATTTTTATTTATTTTATAAAATACAGTATAATGTTTAAATTTACATAGTAAGAACATATTTCAATAAAAATTAACATGTTTACCTTTACAAGAGTCTAAAACTCGTGTGTAAAGGGAAAATAATAAAAACTTAACATACATATGTAAATAGAAGAAAAAAAGAATCATAAAAACAAATAAAGTGAAGAGATTTTAGTTTTTTTATACAATAATTTATAAAATAATTTAGTGAGATATCATCGTCATTCTAATTCGTTAAATTATTTATTGTAGTGAAGTTAATTTTATTTTTAAATTTATTAAAATCCGGTTCTAATCTCATCTCAGTCGTTAATTTATTAAACCATACCACTCCAGTGTAAGTGTAATAGTGTTGTGCAAAACTGGTATGCATTAATGGAGTCCATAAGCGACCCATTGTATTTTGCCTATTGCTCTCGACACGAACCATGGCATGGTCATATTAATATATAATTTTATTCTCCATAATTTGAAATGATGACCTATGTAGAACATCCTTAAAGGGTGAAAACCAGAAACATTGAAAATATATGTACATCGACCCCTCAGATTACCCTTGAGTAAATTTATTTGCTTTTGGGAGCAATCATTGTCTCTCTTACCATCATGGTAAGAAATATGATCTAAATGGTGTTAGAAAGAGAAAATACCATGCTTTATATTCAAATTTAGGAGTTAAGCACATAAGAATTCAAATGTACACCTCAATGAAAACAAAGGTTTTGACTTAATTAATTATTTTTGAAACGACTAAAAGGTGACTTAACAATAATGTTTAGAGCATTTGTTTATTAAAATATGTGTTTGTTTTTTCATTATGAGTAATTTTGGTTCGGTGTATAGATGATAAAATTTTGGGTGAGCCATTTTTAAAACTTTTTATGTTTGCATTAAAATTTTTAATATTTCTACAATTATATGTTTATTTCTAACTAGCTGTACCCCGCCATGCATTGCTGTGGTACAGTCTGTCTGTGCAGATAGACAAAAAATAATGCATGTTTCTTTTACGTCCAACAGATGGTGCTGTTTTTCCTAAAAGCATGATTTTACCTGTCATAGGTGACATCTATGTCACGCATATTTGCTTGTGCCAAAATTTCAAAGCAATCGGTGAAGAACAAACGAACATTTTCATTTATTTATATAGATAGAAAATGAAAATTGAAAGAGTGTTTCATCTCCTTTCCAAAACAATTTTTAGTTTTCAAATACATTCAGAAATATTCCATTTATTTGGTTTTTATTACAAAACGGACACACAAATTCTCAGACCTTCTGACGCTGTCTTTAAGGAATATATCTGTCAATATGCCAGAAACTTGAGGGGTTAAAACTAAAATGCTTGAGGGGTTAAAGCAAACCACCATATTTTTTCCCTTTCCTCCCAAAGATCCTGAAACCCTCAAAATAAATATGTACTTGGGCCGGGCCATGTCAAGAGCCAGAATAACAGAAGAGTATGTATGAATGTGGATGAGGCAAGGAGTGTGCGCCAAGACCAAGTGGTTTGGTGGTCCATTCCCTCTGCCTCCACCTGCGTTGAATATGAATATGTCTTCTGGTTCCACAATGTGTATTCCCAGGTCTCTTCTCTCCTCTCCCCCTTGATTCCTAGAAGGTCCCACAGGGAAGAATCCACTCCCCCTTGGTTTCCTGAAGGCCCCACTAGGGAAGAGGGCTCATCTCTCCTATGCACTTATTCTTGGTTCCCTGAAGGCCCCACGAGAGAAGAGGGCTTCATCTCTCCTCTCCACTCCTCTTTGGGAGTGGGATAAGTTCATAAACAAATACTTATTTAAAATAAAATGCACATGGTATCGGCGTATAGATCAAACAATGGTGGTGACATCTGGTGTTCTGTTTATTCCTTCAGGCCCTTGTGGTGGTAAAATTATCCATACATTCTAATGCAGTCTAAAGGTTAACATTGTTCCGAGGAGTGTTCTGTATGTGTTATCCCTTCAGGCCCTTGTATTTTACCTTTATATTTCTTGAAGATGCTGTCAGAAATCTGAGAATTTGTGTGTATGTTTACTTCTCAATAAAATCTAATATTTTTGAACATATCCGAAAATTAAAAACTTTTTTTCAAAGGTGCTAAAATACGCTTTCAAATTTTATTATTAGAAATAAACATAATTTTAGAAATAATAAAATTTAAATCAAAGTTTTAAAAATGGCTCACCTTACATTTTTTTGTCTTCACACTGACGTAAAATTACTGATAATGCAAAAAAATGATTAGACAAATGTATTATAAACATCACTGCCAACTTACTTCTCTGTCGTCTAATATAAAAATGATTAGACAAATGTATTATAAACATCACTGCCAACTTACTTCTCTGTCGTCTAATTTAAAAATGATTAGACAAATGTATTATAAACATCACTGCCAACTTACTTCTCTGTCGTCTAATATAAAAATGATTAGACAAATGTATTATAAACATCACTGCCAACTTACTTCTCTGTCGTCTAATATAAAAATGATTAGACAAATGTATTATAAACATCACTGCCAACTTACTTCTCTGTCGTCTAATATAAAAATGATTAGACAAATGTATTATAAACATCACTGCCAACTTACTTCTCTATCGTCTAATATAAAAATGATTAGACAAATGTATTATAAACATCACTGCCTTCTAATACTGCTTTGTCGTCTAATATAAAAATAATTAATAAAAAATTCACAAAATTTCATAATTTTTTCTCAAATTTGCAGTCGGAACATTTCTTAGGACGGGTTGTTTCGGAGTATTTGAACAATTCATCAAATTTCAACGTTCATTTTCAAGTTCCGTGAAAGATTTTTTCAAGTTCTGTTTTTATTTCAGTTTTGTCAAGCAACTAGCCTATAATGATATAATAACAGAACTTGAATTGGACTTTCACAGATCCCAGAAATGAACGTTGAAATTTGATGAATTGTTCAAATACTCCGAAACAACCCGTCCTTAGAGGTGTATATTTTAATTAATCTGTGTTAACTTCCATATTTGAATATAAAGCTTGGTGTTTTCTCTTTTGAACACCGTTTAGTTCATAATTCCAACTATGACGGTAAGGTAGATACAAACAAATTATCCTGAGGAGTTAACCTCCGTGGCGGTTCTAGTCAATAACTTATTTGAACCCTTAAAATTAGTTTCAGAGAAATGACGAATGGGGCATTCCTTACACCATTGTGCTGGACGACAATTCTCTCAAGTCAGGAATAATCAATCTCCGCAACAGGGACACTACTCTTATGGTAAATAATCATTATTTGTTTTTAGTAAATTAAGTACCTGCCCGTCAGTGATAAGCAGTTCTTGGTTCCTTATATTTATAATCCTTTTAGATTAGTCCCCTAAGGCAGGGCTTTCCTAACTGTGAGTCGCGACGCCCCGGGGCGCCGCGGGATCATCCCAGGGGCATCGTGAGGCAATCTTTATAGCGTCTTCCACACGCACACTTCGGAGCGACTGAGTCCCGCGCCACTTCAGGCGCAGCAAAGTAAAGACCGATAGGTTTACAGCGCAGTTCACTGTGAGACTTTTCTGCGCGGCGGGCAAAAATATGGCAACTTCCCAAGGTCACAGTTGAAAAAAGTTTGGGAAGCCCTGCCCTAAGGGCTTTATGCAGTAATTTTCCTCTTGTTTTGAACGGCAAGTGTACAAGTCATCAAGAAGTATTCATTCTGCTTCAAGGGGTGTATATACACAATCACCTTCCTCTTGTTTTAAAGGTCAAGTGTGCAAAATTTCATCAATCTCGGAATAAAACTGTAGATTGTATAAAATAAAACAAAAATTCTTCCTAATATACATAGATTATTGTGAATGACAAATTGGAGATGTTTTAAGAAATATATGTTACTCTGTAGGTTGAATCAGTAATCAATCAGTAAGATTCGAATTGTAACATTTTATTTTCTTTTGCAGGAAGAAGTACACGTATCTGAGCTATCACCATATGTCAGTCAGATATTTAAGAATTTTTGATTCCCACTCAAAACCGACTGCGAAATATTTAAGTAATATTCAATTATTATGATTGCATTTTTACGATTAGGACATTTAGGACGGGTTGTTTCGGAGAATTTGAACAATTCATCAAATTTCAACAATCATTTTCGGGTTCTGTGAAAGTCCCATTCAAGTTCTGTTATTATATCATTATAGGCTAGTTGCTTGACAGAACTGAAAAAAGAGAGCTTGAAAAAATCTTTCACAGAACTTGAAAATCAACTTAGAAATTTGAAGAATTGTTCAAATTCTCCCAAACAACCCGTCCTTAGTTTTTTATTGTTATGATTTTACAAGAAATAAATAATATGGAGTATTTTTCAGTTACCTTTTCAGAAAACATATTGTAATATGTTATAGCAGCATTCATTTCTTGATCGCTGATGCTAAATTTTCGATGTATTTTTGCAAAATGATGTTTTTGTAAATTGTAATTAATTTTGGTGGTGGCGGACCGTATGAATATGTCAATTTTTGGGGGGGGCCACTCGACCGACTTTTTGAAACAAAGAATTAAAGATTTGATATTCCAAAAACTGTTTTAAACTTTTCTAAAATTGTTTTCAAAAATGTAACTTGCGACGTGTTTTCCATGGACATTAGCGAAGTATCAAATTCAAAACTCACCGATTTTCAATAATTCTCAAAAATAAAAGCAATATAATATATTTTTGCATTATATAACAGTTTTGGCTTGATTCAGCCTTATCATATAACGTCATTGGAGATATAGCGTTGTATGTATTGACCAGAGATGTGCAAAATGGGTACCCAAAACCATTTGAAATGCAAAATGGAAATGGGTCAAAACTTTTCCATTTGAAAATGCAAAATGCAAAATGGTTTTTAGAAAAGCATTTCAAATGCAAAATGCAAAATACCTATTTTCAAAATGCATTGAAAATTCAAAATGGTTTCTCAGGTCAAACAATTAAACTAATTATAGAATTTTTAAACAATTTTGTCATTTTAATGGACATCAATGTAGAACAAACATATTACATGATGGTAAATCCAAAAACATCACGACTACAGATTATGAAACCACAAAAAAATTGCGCGGGACTAATGTTGCCAACGTAAAAACATAGAAACTGCTATCTAACATTTAATATTACAGCGTCATGGCCATGTTCATTATTTGAATCAGTATTTTTTGTAATGGTATCACTCAATTGCCAGGGCGCAACTTAACAAATGTAAATTATCTCTCATAGCGAGGTTGAGGACGACTGATATTTGGGGCTTATGAAAAAAAGATGAGTGGAGAAAGTAGGAAGAATGTTGCAAAAAAGCATTTTAAATGGAAAATACCCATTTTGCATTTCCATTTGAAATGGATTTATTTGAAATAAAGCACATCTCTGGTATTGACTATGTTTGGGTGGACATTTGCCTGCGAGGCGGGATTCTCCGCAATGAATAGCATCAAGACAAACCTGCCAAATAAGATGAACCAGTAACACCACCTACACCACTCGCTCTGCATTGCCTGTACCACGTTTCGCAAAATGGCTGGCAAACAAGAAATGTCATTTTATTCACTCGATTTTATTCTCTCGAATAAAACTATTTACGGAGCGCCTGGCGGGCCACCAATGTTGGTGCCCATCGTTGGTATATAATCTACCATAAGTACTTTCCCCAGAATAGCTCCTGAAGGATTTGCTGGCAAACCTTAAATCCTTAAGCAAGAAAACTTCTCACGTGGGTTTCATTGTACAATAAAACTTTTATAAGGAAATTAGCAAATGGCCTAATCCAACCCACATATTCAAGGTGAAAAGATCACCGATCAACGTGTAAGAAGATGCGGAAACAACGGGAATGGCGTGCACAACTTGATAAGAGACTTGACACGATACATTAAAATGATACATATATGTGGACAATCAGTCGAGGTATTCATGTATAAACAGGTGTTGCGTTACTCTGTAATTGGGTTAAATTACATAACAGACGATAAAGGTGGAAAATAATAACAATCTTCTTATTGAATATTTATTTGTCATCCAACATTTATCTAATGGAAATACTCCAATCATTTATCAATTAAATTAAAATACATAATAATTCAATGTTGTACCGTCCGACAATAACTCAATATGCCTTTATTTGGTAATGATAAATACATAATTGAACAACGGAGAGTTCACAAGTTAAAAATAAATAATTTTCATGACTGAAGGATTGGGAAATGCGGCGGTGGTGACACAGCTGCTGTAACGCTAACAAATGCAAGTTCAAGAAGTTCCAACGTAACTCTTACCAAAGATGCAGAGAAAATAAGTGAATTTTATATTCTATCAACAGCGTATTAACCAAATAGTTTAACTCATCAATGTTACAAAATTACATTCAAATCTTATATTTGGCATTAATATAGATAATAAAAGTAAAACAAAAGTGCTGCAGCACAAGTGGCACTAAGTGAATGTTCCTTTTCATTCAACAGATAATTTATATTAAGACTAATTTACTACTAATTTATTTAAAGGGAATAGAAATTAAGACTCCCATTTGTGAATTGGAGTGGTTCAGAGAACATTCACAATTTAGTTAATGATAAATAATATTATGGACAATACATGTTGTGTTTCAAACAATCAATAATAAAATATATTTAATCTTGTAAAACTGATGAATGAAATGAACTTGTTGATTATTTGTGGTTCTCTACCGAAAGTGAAGACAAGACCGCCGGTCCGGTCGCCAGTACGTTCTGGAGCCACAGAGCTCCGACACGAGGCGTCTACGCTGGCAGCTGCAGCTTCTTCCCCTTCAGCACTGAAATACACAACACCCAGTATTATAGAAATATAAACAACCACTTTTTAGAATGCAACAAGTCACAGAGAAAATCCTAGATAACCATTTCTATGAACGCAACAGAGTAAATCGGGTAAATTAATGCTTCATTATCTGCAGTTTCACTTATCAAGGTCAAGAGAAGAAATCATGTAAATTAGGCTGTAAAATCTGGCACAAGTGTATAGTATGACACCAATCGATCGAGTGGATATAAGTGTATATATATAACACCAATCGCTCGAGTGGATATAAATGTATATATATAACACCAATCGCTCGAGTGGATATAAGTGTATATGTATAACACCAATTGCTCGAGTGGATATAAGTGTATATATATAACACCAATCGCTCGAGTGGATATAAGTGTATATACATATATATAACACCAATCACTCGAGTGGATATAAGTGTATATACATATATATATAACACCAATCGCTTGAGTGGATATAAGTGTATATACATATTAGGGTGTCCCAAAAAAATTAAAGTTGTTATTTTTGAACGCATACCCTCAAATTTTGTTTTAATAATGACAAAATACTTATAAAAAAAATTTCGTTTACTTTGGACAACTACAACCCGTGCCGACTTGCATCGAAAGATGTCAGTACTTGTACATTAAGACGCCAGCGAGCAAACGTGTTGATGAGCTTGTAGTAACTTGCTATTTTGTTAGTTAACGAAAATCACTCGTTCAGGCAAGATGTTGTTAAATTTACGCACTTCCAAAAAGAGTATATTTTTAATAGGAGTCGTAAAACACCAAATATCGGGTTCTAAACTGCCATCTAATGGACAAGTTCTTGAAGTTTTGTTCTACAATATCCGGAAAGTGAATTTAACTGTCAATATATACCAAATATAACCTAGTTGGTATTAAAATCTGTGTTTGAAGTAAAAATCAGTCAAGTGACTACAAGCCCTGACATACCACTCTTCAAAAAATTTAGAGATAACTGGAAAAATGTTGATCCCGATGAAATTCAGTGCTACAGAGAAAATCTCACATTGCACCTAACCGCTTCCGAAATCGATGATTTGCTTGACTTTTATCGTACTGCACTGACAACAAAAATACTTGGAGATGACTATTGAGAGTTTTTAGAGCTCTATGTGATAGTTTTAGGAGGAGATACAGCGAGAAAATTTAAGATTCGGCCTCCAGGTGCTCGATGGATGGCAAAGGCGCTTTATTCCATGAAAATATCATTAATTTGTGCGCAATTTAAAAAATTACCGGTAAGGATAAGGCGGCACTTTTAGACGTTTTCCTGTTCATAGTAACATCCTATGTCAAGCCATGGTTACAATGTATTATAGCAGTTAAAGCACCTTACCAGGACTTGTGCTTTTTGAAATCGATGAAGGCTTCAGAAAAAATTGATGAAAACATCTCAATGGCAGCTTTATTTCTGTTCAGTAAGCAGTTATGGTATTTGACCGATGAAAGATCTATTTTATAGCTGTTTGACGACGCTGTTGATCAAACAACAAAAATAAAAATGCTCGAAATATAAAAAAAAATAATTTATCAACCCATGATAAACGTTACATCGCATCGAAGGAAGATCTTGACGGTAAATTGTATGGTAAGTTTATTAAGTAGTTTAAATTATGTTTTATATTGAGGTTTTTGTTCATATCATAATTTAGTGACTTTGTTACAGAGAAAAATATTTACGACTTCATTTCAGTCAAGAGCAAGTATTTGTTTGATCGTCTGAAAACAGATGCCAGTTTTCTTAACGAATTCCCTACCATGTGGTCAAATAATGCTTCGTATCAAGAAGTCAGAAAGAAGGTATCGCCGCTGAGGGTAGTGAATGATACAGCTGAAAGAACTGTTAAGTTAATGCAAGATTTTCATGGCTTAATCTCACGGTCGAAGAGGAACAAAAATAATTTTTGTTACGATGCGTTCAGGAACACCGGAAGATTTATCCTGACTGTAAAAAACAAACTATGAAGAAAAAATTTAATCAATAAACCATTTTTAAATATAAATACTACATTATTGAACATTTGTGCATTTTTAAATTTTATTTATCCGACAAAAATGAAAGTTGAAAATCCTTCCATATTAACTCTGTACAATATGTTTGGCATCAAGTCGGCACGGGTTGCCGGTGTTTAATCATAATAATATTTATTATATGAGTTATTGGGATCAAATGAAATAAAATAAGAGGGTATGCATATTTAAATTCATCAAAAAAAAATCTTCCTTATGTCCTGGGACACCCTAATACATATATATAACACCAATCGCTCAGTGGATATAAGTGTATATATATAACACCAATCGCTCGAGTGGATATAAGTGTATATATATAACACCAATCGCTCAAGTGGATATAAGTGTATGTATATGACACCAATCGCTCAAGTGGATACAAGGGAAAAAGTGTATCAATAAACATGTTTTAAAGAAATATTCTCAAGGTGTATTCAGCTAATAAAGCTTACTGTGTACATGTTACCAAGTCATATTAAATAAGTCAACCTACATAATCCATGTATGTATTTATGATTGGCTAGTGCCCAATAACTGCATCGATAATAATCTGCTATAACCCAAACCAACATATTTACTAACATTAACGTTGCCTCAAAACAACTTAAATTTTTATTGGTGTAAATGTCTGGAATTTAAGTATCTTTTAACAATTAAATGTTCGTTAACTCTTATCTTAAGATCTTCGGACAGGCATTATTACATTCTCTAGGAATATGTTGTATTTTCAAGCTAAAAAGTGCTGCCATATGAAATTTTATCTATTGGTGTAACCGTTGCAAAGAAATTATATTGATTAGATAATCACTAGATAAAATATGCAACAACTGGAGCCGGGAAAGCGATTCATATCTAATTTAGAAATAATGTTTCTTGACATTAACCCGCAGGGTCGATAAGAAACTTCAATAAATAAAATAAAATTCTGATTCCGTCGCCTCGCTTCGAAAGCATAATATCATGGGAGATAAATTCGGTCCTTGCAGACCAACAAAAGGTAAAAAGCAATGTTTCATAAAATATATAAATGTTTTCATAACCCGATTTTGGTTTCGGTGTCATTTTTAACAACCTCACGCCCGGTCTCGACTTTATTGGTCGATGGATAGGTTCACATTTAACTGGAGTAACATTATAAATACAGCATTAAATAGGATGGTAACTGGATAAAATACATAGACATATGAATATTAGTAGACCTGCCCTAAGTGATTAAAAGCGTATTATCCCCACTCCCCATACCGGTTCCATTGAGCCGGCTGGGCTTGCATATGGCCTCAAGTGAAATTTGAAAACGTGACGTCATCATTCTTGTGCGAACTATGGTCGAGGCATCATCGGTTCATTTTACGAAATAACACGGCAAAATGTTGACTTGTATTGACGAATCACAGTCAGCCTTACTCCCTTCGTTCTTCAACAGTTGATTTTACCCCTCGCCATTATCTTCTCGTCTATTAATTCCTATGTCTGTGATAAAATATAACAGATTAGGTTAGGTTTTTCCCACAAAACATGATATATAACAGGTTAGGTTAGGTTTAATCAATGTTCTTGAAGAAGCTGTTTGGTCTGTAGAATAGAATTACCTTTAGTGATGTAGAGGTAAAAGAAGTCACAGTAGAGTACGGTCTGTACGGCGCCAGCCACAATCGCTATGAGATCGTAGTGGTTCTCCACCATGTAGCGGTACACCTGCAACAGAACATCAACTTTACTATCAATAAATCCTCTGTGGCGTACTCATTGCCCACAATACACAAATCTATGGAACAGCTCAGATGGTCCCATACAAATCTGCAAGTTAACCACAGAAGAATTAAAATGTACAACTCTATCAAACCAAAAGTTCCGACCGCAGATTGACAAAAATTAAACAAATAAAAATGGGGTGACATCAATTTTTATAATACATAAGGAAAGCGATTAAAAAAAAAACATATGAAAGCGTATTTATTTCATCACCTTTCAAAAGTTTTCGAATACGTTCAGAATGATTACATTTATTTGCATTTTATTACAAAGCGGAAATACTCATACCTTCTGACAGAATATGCCAGAGGGCTGAAGGGTTAAGAACATTTCTCTGATAAATGGAATAATATCAAGAATAGCATTTGATTTATAGAGAAATAATTTTAAAAATCACTTTTATAACCTATGTAAGTATGGCATACTATCAAAACAGCATCATAAAAGATATCTCATTTTATTTATCTGCATCTAGCATCTCAAGCACGCCCCGTTTTGTTTTAATTTTGTCCAAATTTACACTGCATCGTTGACTGACTGTGCCAGCGTATTTCCTCATTTTCCTCCTGCAGAAATTTTGACTTCAATGGAACATATTGATTGCTGGGATGTATCTGCCCCAGCGAGAGAATTCAGGTTTGTTGTCGTAGGAATTGGAAACTCGCAAGCGAGGGAAGTAACTTACCCAGTTGAAGAGGTAGAGTCCTCGGTAAGAGCCGAGAGCAAACAGATAATGTGAGGTAATACTTTCGGCTTCGCCCGTCTTGGAAACCAGAAACAGTTGTGGCAAAATGGCAACCGATTCCAGGTAAATCGAAAATGTCCACAAAATCTGAAAAAATACAAATTACACACAATTTAAGATTCTCACGGCCAAATAGTATATAGCTGTATTACTGAAAGACGAACACTCCACGGGCCGACGAGAAACTTCAATAAATAAAAATTTGTTTTCGCATGCATAAGTAAGTGAATTGTTTTATTTGTCTTCAACAATTAGTAGAGGTAATATCCGAAAGCAAAAAAAATCATACAAGGTCGACACTGCAATTTCAGTGTTTAGCACCGTGCGTGGGTTTGATTTTTCAAGACTGCCAATGAAGGGGTCTGCTCCCCTAGGGTTAGTGTGGCTTTTAATAATAAATAATAATATTTGGCTAATTTATATAGCGCCATTTTCGTGACAATCACCTCAAGGGCGCTGTACAAATATATCGATTAAATAATGAATACTAGAACTACTGACATAAAACTAGTGACTTACATCTAAGACTTATATGTAGTGACTTACGACTAAAGCCTGTAACTACTATCTTAATGACATATATTTAATAATGTAGAAACATACAATTAACATTAACAATTTAATTTTACTAACGCCAGAAGAAGAAGGAAGTTCTATGATATTAGGGTTTTTTATAATTAATTTTAGAACTCTGGTGCAAAATGCGCCTGATGGGTTAGCTGGATATATATTTTAAATGAATAAATGAAATTAATCATCGATCTTTACGCTAGTAAAATTAGATTGTTAATTTTAGTTGTAAGTTTCTACATATGTAAATATATATGTCATTAAGATAGTAGTTATAGGCCTTATCGTAAGTCACTAGATATAAGTCTTAGAGATAAGTCAGTAGTTGTAGTATTAACTATTTAAGAATTATATTTGTACAGCGCCCTTGTGGTGATTTCTCACGAAAACGGCGCAATATAAATTAGCCAAATATTATTATTATTATTTAGATGATTCAACTGCCAACAATTAAACCGATTAACGTATTCTGTTCCCACTGATATTGTCCATTGTCCATTGGTAGGCAAGTCAATAGTATTTTGACTTTATCATAAGTAGTTGAACGGAATCACTAGAGAATTTATATGTATTCCTCAACAATTACGGTATAACAAAAAGGAAAAAAGCAATATTTGGATAGAATGACAGAATTATGGAAATGAGTATCTGAAATTTTGATTGGAATAGTGCACTGTTAGAAGCATAGTTTTAGTAGAACTTGTCACAAATGCCAAAGAAGGCAAAGGGCGTGTTTGCGTGCCTTTATTACAAATTAAACAGAAACATTCGAAATAACTTTCAACCTGGAAGAAGATAAACGTGATAAAAACCTAACAATGACATTATTAATCACTTGCCAACTTTATAAAACCTAACAATATGAATGGTGAAATCTAGGTGGATTCAATGGTAAACAGCTCATATGTTTCCATATTAACATTTTGAGGGAAGATATTAATTAAATAATATGGTAAATATATACTCAACCAATCGCTCGAGCGGTTATTTTGTTGACAAATAATTAGAAATACGACCAGAATTATATTTTAACACCGTTATTAAACTTTAAAAATCATTGATTCAGATTTAATTCTGTCAAACATTTAAACAAAAGAAATACACATTTCAAATAAAGAATTATCAATTAATAAAATAATTTTGGCACCTACTTTCTTGCTCGTCTGATATGATAATATCAGCCAATTTTGAAAATGAAAAGTTCATTGACTTAAATAATTTAACGCACTATGCAGGAATAAAATTCAAATCACGCATGCACCCACACCGACAACCGAAATTAGTCATTATTATTTACAACGGTAAAAAAAGTGCGCAGTATTTCTTGTTTTTAATGTACATATAAAGTGTGGTGTAAAGACTTTCAAGATATTAATTTATTTTATTATAAATATGAATTGATAATTACTTTTGGTGCGCAATTTTCTTTTTAACCTACAAATTGCTAAATGTTATAACAACTTAATGTCAACGCAAGATGAATTAGCTTACCTCCAAAACAACAAAGTCGTGGTTTATCAAGAGGGCCAAGACGGCAGCAGGGATGAGGAGGAATTCAATCCGGAAGGTGTCGTGGTTATGATCATAGGTTGCCTTAAACTTCACGTACATCAGGTACAAGGTGGCGTAGGAAGCCGCCAGGAAGATGAACTTCATGAACGTGTTGTAGGCCGAGATGAAGGTGGTCAGGAGATCTAGGTATCTGGTTGTGTATACGATGGCAAAGAGAATCTGAGACTTTCCCGAGATACCTGAAAAAAAATCAAATTTACAACACCAGAAAAAATTGCTAGAAAACCGCCCAAAATGTAAAACCATATTTGGTGGATCAAACCTCATAAATGTGTTTGCAAAACGTTTCGTTGTTGAAACATCCGAGAAAAGTAATAATATTACACTTATTATCATCAATACAATATTTGAAGTACATATATATTATATATTTTTATCGATATCACGTCATTTGTGTCAACGATAAAACCATTATAATTGTGGTTTCCCCGGAGCTATACATTTCTAACAAAAGCCTTTTGTTTTGATGTTTATTAATTGTAATATATGTTGGAATAAGACACTTGGTGGAGAAACCAGGGAATAAATATCACACCACTTTATAACAGTATACAAACGAATCGACTTCGTTCACGCTGGCACTGACCGGCAACAAAGAGAGTAATAAAATGAAATAACCTGCACAAGATCGGGTCTTCCATATCTTTAAGAGTAATATAATTATCGCTAGAAGATGAGAAAGATCACCAAGGAGCCGAAACACATTCATTTTTATAAATTATATTAGCCGCTGACACGGCAACCACACAACCAAAAAATGACGTGGCTTTGCTTCTTTTTCTTGTAGATGTCACTGCAAAACAAGAGAGGTTTCCCAAATAACCATCGTGATCCACTACTAGCGCAACCGTTTAGTTCTTACTTAGGATGAAGTACGTTGACGAAACGCAGTTTTAGAAACTCGTGAAAGTTTTTTTTCTGTGGTGTATCGTAATCATACGTTTTCTATGGAATTAGCTGCTGTCTGGAAATCGCTTGAAATTTGTCGGGTCTGCGAATTTTCTCATATTTCGGTCTGATCGTTACCGTATATAAAGTAATTTATAATGTCGACTCCTGTCGAAGTTTCCGACTCTGTGTGTATAGTATGTTTCAAAGGAATTGAAATTTACTCTGTCGGTGAGTGTGACCATCCCGTTTGTTTCGAATGTTCGACACGGATGAGGGTATTATGCCTGCAAAATGAGTGCCCCATATGCAGGGCAGATCTCTCGAAGGTATGATTATATTTGCTCAATAAATTATCTAATTTTATATTGGAAAACTATTGCGTAATGTTTGTAAACTTTGGAGAAATGTAACAACTCTTTGCGTGGCTGTTCTATCACTTTATCTCGAGTGTCCTAGTATGAACATGTGTTTAGTATAATATATATTATTTCATTTTATATGGGCCATAGTTTACTGATTACAGGCCCAGAGATAAATTATGTTAACGGAATTATTTCACGTTGAAAAATGGTTGGATTAAAAAAATTAAATGGTTTACTTATTTTTTTGTATTAATTTATTAACGTCATTTAAAATATTGCGCAATTTATAAGGTCATAAAAATTTAAACATTGTAATTTTTTTATGTATAAATCAATTACCTGGTCAACAAGTCTATGCATAAAGTGTTAAAGCCCAGCTACACTACTCGCGAAGTTGATCGAAGTTGACCTAATACGATAGTGTGGGCACGAACTTCGCTTCGCTTCGGGCATCTTCGCTTCGCTTGGCCCGACTTCCGATTGTTGTCGGTAAATGCGCCCGAGTCAAAGGACTCGAAGTTCGAACACGAAGTGTCTGGCCACACTACTCGGTTCACTTCAGTTCGCTTCGAGACGTCGTGTTTGGTGGTTGTGCGTGCGCAGAGTCATAGTGACTATACGTAATAAAATATGGCTTCTACACTGTGGTCACAGGACCTAATTTTTTTGTTCCTAGAAACACTCCAATCCGAGGCGGTTATTTGGGACCCAATTGAAAGGGACCATAAAGATAACTAACTAACCATCACGCCGTTTCCCCGCAGGGGTAGGCAGAGAGGACGGACCGCCAAACAACTCGGTCTTGGCACACACTCCTTGCCTCATTCACATTCATACATCGTCTCATACATACTCTTCTATTATTCTGACTCTTGACATGGCCCGACTCGAGTATCTGATTCACTTGATCGTGCCATGTCTTCCTCGGGCGTCCCCGACTATATGATGCAAATTTGAATGGTAGCAGTACCATTCAAATTTGCATCATATATCCTCCTTTTTTTATATTTTTTTATAGTGAATACCTCACAAGAGTCCCAACTGCTCCCGTCTGGAGCCAGTGAGACTATGGCATCCCCAATTGGGGGATGTTGTGAGGCTGAAGGTAAGTGGGGAAGGGAAAAAGGAAGGTGGGGAAGTACCTGGCTATTCAGATCTAGTCACTAAACACGGTTAAAGCCATTTGGAGCAACGTTTCAATTCTGAATGGTGGTCTTACACCAGGGCGATACTGGTAGTATCTTCCACTCTGGAACGTGCCGCAAATATACTATATATTATTTTAATTAATTAATTGTGAAATAACACAAATTAATCAAATAAAATTTATTTGCGCACGCCGGGTTCGAACCCGCGACCTTCGGAATGGCAGTCCAATGCGTTACCACTGGACTATGCCGGCCGTCACACTCCTATCTTCGCTCATTCGCTCTACATGCCCAAACCATCTAAGCGTCCCTTTCTTAATCTTACTCATTACGCTTACATCAGCCTTGCACTCTTTGCGGATCTCCACATTCCTCACACGATCAAACATGGTTTTACCACACATACGCCCTTGAGGTGATTTTTCACAAAAACGGCGCTTTACAAATTATCCAATTATTATTATTATTATTATTATACGCCTCAGGGATCTCATATCAACAGCATTTAATCTAATTTCATCCTTTATTTGCCACTTGAACGTCCATGTTGCCTAGTGCACGGACTCCGAGAGACTGAGCTACTCGCGAAGTTGCACGAGTGTGTGGGCACGCACTTCGGACTTCGGCTAACTTCGTCGAGGACTTCGTCGAAGCGCCGAAGCGAGTAGTGTAGCGGCCGCTTTATGTTATACTATGACCGAATGTATGTCTAGTCTTTTTGTTTCAGAGTGAAAATATTGTAAAAATGTCACTTCTTTTACATTAATCAAAATGTAGTTATTTAGATCTTAACGTATCTCAAAGATTTATTTTCTCCAAAATAGGTAATTTCTCTAAACACGCATAATCTTTTTCTGCCTTTTGTATATTAAATTCATTCCCGAATTTATATCTGTTAATGGTTTTGATTTATTTGTAATCCAAAAAAATTTGGATTAAATTTTGAAAAGTGTCTCTTAAAATAATATTTGATAATTGTGTAAAAGGTTGAAATACTCTGATTCGTGTTTAATAACTTTGACGTTAATAACAATTGCATCAATATTATGCAATAACCTGTTTAACTAATTTTAAAGTTATTTCCAACAACATTTTGATTCTGATTCTGGGCGATAACTGAATAATACCTTCAATTGAAGTAAAGCAAAGATTGTTTATAACAAGTAGATTCGGTAAAGGTTACGAATTCCGCCTCACTCTTAATACGCAATATTTCACTTTCAAATAAATAGATTTAGCTTTATTAATTCAAAACATGATTTATTATGTCGGGGGAGACGGAAATATACGCACTTTTAATTTTAATTTCGTTTATTAAGTCACTTACGCGATATGTCACACGAGATTTCAAAGAAACAAAATAATGTGACATTTGCCGGAAATACCACAACTAGTTATTTACCTAGCCAGTGCGCGGGTTAGGTACAGTACCTACCTACGAACTAATTCAGTTAAAGAAAATAAAATCTTGAAAATATTAAATTAATATATATATAACCTAACCTAATCTAACTGTGATTTTCTATAGCAAAAAAATGCCCCTTTAATAACGCCTGCTCGCGTCCCCTTTAGAGTTACATCCCAGTTTTCAAATAGTATGTGGGCTACGCTAGGTTTGTATAGACTTGTTTGTGATATAATAATAATACCTATTTGCCATGTTCTAACCTAACCTAACCTAAACTACCTAAACGGAATACGTTTAATCACATTTTATTCTATTTGTTTGTTATTCGGGTTATTTTATTTAATTATATGTTGATTATTTGTCATAAATAATACATTGACTTACATATTAATGTGGACTAATTATACACGATGATATTATTTATTTTATATGGCAATACTATTTTTTTTTTGGTTGGCAGCAGTGTCTATGAAATATTTTGTAGGTATGAATTACGATATTATGAATATAATCCAGCTCTTGATATGAACATAGTCGCTTTCGGCGGCGCCGCATACTAATTGACACATCGCGTAAGTGACTTAATAAACGAAATTAAAATTAAAAGTGCGTATATTTCGGTCTCCCCCGACATAATAAATCATGTTTTGAATTAATAAAGCTAAATCCATTTATTTGAAAGCGAAATATTGCGTATTAAGAGTGAAGCGGAATAGGAGAAAATTAATGTAGATTCTTTCCTGTCTTATGACCCATCATTTAAATAAATGGTGTGTCCATACACCAGGAAAGTACCAACCTATTTTATTTACACTTATTAGATCTACTTATTGAAGACAATATTAGCGATTCCTAAATTAATATTTGAAACAGAAAAATCAGAAAAAGATACGGTCACACCTAGGAATTGAACCCAGGACCCTCGCCTTGCCGGGTCGCCTCTCTACCTACTGAGCTATGGGACCCTATCTCCGGTCATATTTAACTGTATCATACTTTGAATAAGAACTACCGACTTTGCCTGCAAGTGTCCTGGGTTCGAGTCCTAGATGTGACCGTATCTTTTTCTGTTTCAAATATTCGTTTAGGAATCGCTTATATTGTCTTCAATAATTAAATATTACAATTTGAGGTTTTACTCATTAAGTTATTCCAAAGAATCAAAAAATTTATTAGATCATTTAGCAGCACGAAAACAGTGACAATTACTCTTCTATATTTCAATTTTTGTTAAATATACAGAAAATAGGGACACGGTCAATGCCCACTCTTGATAGAAAAAAAAAATACTTAGATAATGAGAAGTAAGTAGTTCAGTTTTCGGAAATAGCCATTTTGTAAAAAAAAAAAAAACGATAATTTTGACTTCTTTTTTTCATTCCATATTTTGACAATATTAGCGATTTTCAAACAAAAATCAGAAAAAGTTACGGTCGCATCTAGGAATTAACCCAAGACCTTAGCCTGCCGGGGTGCTGCTCTACCACTGAGCTAATCTGACCCTATTTCCTTTGGTCATTAAACTATAACATACTTCGACTAAGAACTACCAACATTATCTTCATTTTGTGTCTTGGATAAATATATCCATTTTTATCTAAATGTGTGCATCTATTGAAGTAAGTGAGGGATGAATAGATGATTTCCGATTTGATAGATTATTTTAGATTTCCCAGATGCAACTGTTTTCTGTTTCAAACTTTCATTTGATTGTCTTCAATGGTTATATATTACAATTTGAGGTTTTGCTTTCAATTTACTCATTATTACTCATTAAGTTATTCCAAAAATAAAAATAGTTTATTTTAAGCTGATTTATTTTTTAATTAAATCCAAACTATGAACCTATTTTAGGATTGTACGTTCATATTTTGGGTTAAATAAGAGAAGAAATAAAACTTAACTTTAAACTTTAACATCAACAACAATGGCCGCCAAGTGATTAATCGATTTTAATTTTCAGGAAATAAGTATTAAACTGCATTATTTTCAATTTTCGGAAACTGAAATACCAATTTCTTATTATTTTCTAACTGATTCAAAGTTTTTTTCTATTAAAAGTGCGTTTCCTATTTTCTGTATAATTTTTTTTCCGAAATGAGAACCTACTGCATTAATACACATAATTATCTGTTATTCCAAAAAGAAATGATGTATTGTCATAGTTAAGATGAAGTGTAAATTGATTATTTGTTATCACCCCCTTCCTATACAAACCTGATTAGAACACAAGAGATAATAAACATAGATTAGGATTTGTTTAATGGCCCTTTTTGTAACAGATAAAGAGAGTGAGACACAGAAAAAATCACTACATATACAATGTCCTAAATGTTCAGCATGCAGAAATTACCAAGCAATCTCTATTATCTCTAAATAGTATTATTAAATAGTTGCTATTCGCGTCTGTCTGTTTGTGCGCTTAGTTCTTCTTTTTTTATTTTTCTTATTAAATAATATGAAAAGCCCAGGAAAGTAGATATCCCCATTGAGACATGAAGTTTACTTTTTACCTCCAACGTTTTCTGTTGAGTTTTTCCACCCTCCGAACATCTGATGTAAGATGCAGATCAATCCTTTTTTTTTTAACTCATCGGCATACCTGCCGCCTAGTTTGGGCGGCTGCATTTCTTTCGCATCGGCATATTGAGGTGGTTAAAACTCCCCTATATAAAAGCAGAAGCAAAAGTGTTTCTGGGGTTCAATACTTAACAGTAAGAATCAGATGTCACAAATATAAGTCAGTATGGTGATCATCAAAAGTGAATACAGTGGAAATCCTAGTGCACAAAATAAAATAAAAATGATGTCAATTTGTCTATTTCCCCAGGTAATATTCTCGCACTTTCGAGAACCCTATAAGAAGTTGAGCACGCAGCCTTTTAAAAACGCGCTTTTCGAGCCTAAGTTTAAAATATGCTTCGTGGACGACGAGATAAAGGATGCGTACCACAAGATGCTGGAGCACCATTGCCGCAAGTGCGACGACTCTTTGGAGCCATTCAACACCTTCGGCGCCCTCAAAGACCATCTGCGCAAGGAACACGACCTGTTCTTCTGCGATCTGTGCATCGAGAATTTAAAGGTAAACCAAGATCGTTATACAGCTTCTTTAAGGTGATTTTTCACAAAACTGTGCTATAGAAATCAACCAATTATTGTTATAATCTCTTTAGTCATCACAGACCGGTAATATGATACATAATTACATGTTGGCGTGGCCGGGATATATAACTTGATAGTTTAGCCAAGATCCCCCTCCCCTCCCTCAAGATAATGTGGGTACACGTGGCAGCCGAGGTTATAAATCCCTGTAAATTTAAATATGTAATACATATCTTCATATAGCTTTCTCGTGTGGTTGAGTATTTGTAATATATATTTAACATTATGGGATATCAATATTCATACTGTAATTGCCGTTTGTAACGAGCTTTAACTTCAGTGAAAACTTATTATTAGTTTAATAGTCTTAAAAAAGTTTCGACTGAAAAAGAGTTTCGGTCTATAGGAACACCTAGACGGTGATAAACGTCTCACATCGCCAATCTGTCCCGGAAAATTTTAATGTATTGCACAAAAGACATTGACATAGGAAACAAGGAAAGTCCATTCTTGAAAGCGGGTTGGGCTATCATTGCCTTTTATAATACGATACAAGTTAAAGTTTGCGCCCCTAGATCGGCGTTCCAAGACTTTTAGTGTAATCTAGGCGAGGCTCTAGGGCTAAAAGGGAAATGAGGTTTTTGTACATAAAACTACACACATAAAAATGATGCAACATTATACAGTCAAGAAAATGATTTAAAAAATGTATTAATTTAATCTCTCGGGCAAAGAGTCGATGAGAATTGTTGTATTGTGAGCATTATTTATTAACAATGATAAGAAAAATTTATGGGAAATATGTGTGTACTAGTTTTTAATTGTTAATTTTTTATTTGAATCTTGCAATAACTGCACTTAATCAATTTGCATGCTATTTTTATCTAAATACATTATCAGATTTATTTTTTATGTGTGAAAATATGGTGTCCCAGGAAAGCAATACATACTGCTGTACCTGCTACCACCTACAGAAAGCAATACATACTGCTGTACCTGCTACCACCTACAGAAAGCAATACATACTGCTGTACCTGCTACCACCTACAGAAAGCAATACATACTGCTGTACCTGCTACCACCTACAGAAAGCAATACATACTGCTGTACCTGCTACCACCTACAGAAAGCAATACATACTGCTTACCTGCTACCACCTACAGAAAGCAATACATACTGCTGTACCTGCTACCACCTACAGAAAGCAATACATACTGCTGTACCTGCTACCACCTACAGAAAGCAATACATACTGCTTACCTGCTACCACCTACAGAAAGCAATACATACTGCTGTACCTGCTACCACCTACAGAAAGCAATACATACTGCTGTACCTGCTACCACCTACAGAAAGCAATACATACTGCTTACCTGCTACCACCTACAGAAAGCAATACATACTGCTGTACATGCTACCACCTACAGAAAGCAATACATACTGCTGTACCTGCTACCACCTACAGAAAGCAATACATACTGCTGTACCTGCTACCACCTACAGAAAGCAATACATACTGCTGTACCTGCTACCACCTACAGAAAGCAATACATACTGCTTACCTGCTACCACCTACAGAAAGCAATACATACTGCTGTACCTGCTACCACCTACAGAAAGCAATACATACTGCTGTACCTGCTACAACCTACAGAAAGCAATACATACTGCTTACCTGCTACCACCTACAGAAAGCAATACATACTGCTGTACCTGCTACCACCTACAGAAAGCAATACATACTGCTGTACCTGCTACCACCTACAGAAAGCAATACATACTGCTGTACCTGCTACCACCTACAGAAAGCAATACATACTGCTTACCTGCTACCACCTACAGAAAGCAATACATACTGCTGTACCTGCTACCACCTACAGAAAGCAATACATACTGCTGTACCTGCTACCACCTACAGAAAGCAATACATACTGCTGTACCTGCTACCACCTACAGAAAGCAATACATACTGCTTACCTGCTACCACCTACAGAAAGCAATACATACTGCTGTACCTGCTACCACCTACAGAAAGCAATACATACTGCTGTACCTGCTACCACCTACAGAAAGCAATACATACTGCTGTACCTGCTACCACCTACAGAAATATTTTTTATTACTATTTAAAATTGTTATTTTACGTCATGCAAAATTTGCCTTGAAATTGGCTCGATGAGATAAGGGTAGTAGGATGACAAAAGTGAAACAATATTTGGAAAATTTAAATTACTTTGCTTATGGAAAAATGCAATTATTAACCTGCCCAAGGTCAAAGCAGAAAATCCTCCGAATGCATTTAGGTGCTGGCCGCAAACCGCCTGGAAGCAGTGAGACTATGGCATCCCCAATTGGGGTATCGTGTGAGGATGGAGGTAGTGGGGAGGGGAAGGAGATCTGGTCACCAAGCATGGCTAAAGCCATTTCAAGCAAGCGTTTCAATTCTGAATTGTTTACATATAATTACACCAGGGCGATACTGAGAGTATCTTCCACTCTGGAATGTGCTGCAAACATACCATATATTATTTTGAATGATTAAATTGTGAAATAACATTCCTAAACTGGGTGTTAAGAGACGTACTTGACTTGACTTTTTAATTATGTTTTAAAATCTTCCACGTGTCGTCACTGGACACTCTGTAACCGTCCAACTCCTTACATCTACCCTAGCTGTCCAATTCCTATTGATTTTCTATGTTTTAAAATCTTCCACGTGTCGTCACTGGACACTCGTGTATCCGTCCAACTCCTTACATCTACCCTAGCTGTCCAATTTCTACTGATTTTCTATGCATTTTGTTTAAAAATAAAAAATCATTCAAAATATCACCGTAGATCAAAATTTCATTTACATTTTTTACTCTAAATGATGCGAGGAATTAGGGCAGATGTGTAATGGAAGATTGCTCTCAAATGTGTGCTTATGTATGTAGATGTGTTGCCAACTCCAATCCTCTAAGAGATGGTATTACAGTATTGTTGCAGTTGCAGCTTACAGCTCTGAAAACGTGTTTTATGTGTTGAGAATAATTTAGATATTTGGGTCAATATTTATACCCTGTTTTATAAACAATTATGTACTAAACACAGTATATGTTTTCAGATTTTTACAAATGAAAGAAAATGTTATACAAGACAACAGTTAGCACACCATCGAAGGAAGGGTGACATTGACGACACGTCTCACAAGTAAGCAATCTATATTATTATACATGACAACAATTAGGACTCTATCGGAGGAAGTGTGACATTGACGACACGTCTCTCAAGTGAGCAATCTATATTATTATACAAGACAACAGTTAGGACACCATCGAAGGAAGGGTGACATTTACGACACGTCTCTCAAGTGAGCAATCTATATTATTTTTAACATTATGTATTAACAAAGTACAATCTGATTAATTTTTAAATTCAGGTACAACTTTTTCTTTTTAACTTATTTTGAAGATTATACCAATTAATGTAATATATCATTGAAGAACATAATACTAATAAATCTAAATGAAACATAAAACAGAACAAGACACAGAAAAATATAAAAATAATAGTCATAACTAGGAATTGAACCCAAGATCTCCGTTGCTTATGTTGTGATGGAAATCTTACACAGCCGAGGAATTGAAGTCACGATGCCAGGGTGGGAAACAGTCGCAATGCCAACTCAGCCACTGACCAGTCAAAATGCCGGTCAACTCGGCCACTGATTTATTAAACTAAATAATTTTGACTGTCCTAAAACGGGAAACTTCCTAGTTGGACAGTCAAAGCTTCCTTTCATATTTGTATATCTTGTATGTAATAAATGTAAAAATAAAAAAAATAAAAAAATAAATTTTAAAAAAAACATGTGAAATCCTAACAAATAAAATGTTTTAGATTTTGCACTTATTTTCAAAATCAGTATGTTTTATCCATATTGGGAATAAGATATTATTAGTTCTTATTACCCATTATTATAATAGAATGTGTTTTGTGCAGGGGTCACCCGCTGTGCGAGTTCTGCGACCAGCGATATATGGACACAGACGAGCTGTTCCGGCACCTGCGCAAAGACCACCTGTATTGCCACTTGTGCGACGCGGATGGCTTCCACCAGTTCTACGGCTCGTACGGGGCGATGCGAGACCACTTCCGCCGCGACCACTATCTCTGTGAAGAGGAAGAGTGTGGCGAGCAGAAGGTCACGGGCGTCTTCAGAACTGACATCGACCTCAGAGGTGCGTTACTCGATGTTATCCTTCTGCAGCCTCTTTGGACTGCACACCCTTCTCACAAGAACTCTAATAGCTGTAGGAAAGGATAAAGAAACTAACTAATTTATCGAACATATTTCCAGAGATATGAATGAATTTCGTTTCTGTAACCTGCATGTATGCAATACAGCGAAGACTCAAATCTAGAAATGACTTAACCGCGTGAGATCCATATAGCCTGTTGAAATGACTTTAGACGCTTCCCGCTGGCTGAGAGTTAAGTTAGTATGCGGGTCGCAGAGGGTTTGTGTGTTAACCCATTACCACCATGATTTTATTTTTATTTTTATAAACTTGAATCATCATTATAATCCGATAGTATAGGCTTAAAGAATAGCCCAAAATCAGTTTTAGAATTTTCCACCAGCCCGCTCTCTCGCCAGAGCGTCTAGAAAATTGATGCCTAAACGCAACTCTTGGAGGTAACCCCCTTCAGCAAAATTTATGTCAACTATGGGTAAAATGCATGAATTATATTGATGAAACTGTAAATGTCAACTGTATGAATTATATTGATAATATAAAATAAATAATTGCCTTTGTTTTTAATTCAATTAAAAATAATATATATTAATGGAAAATGCGCAAAATAACAAAAAATTCAATATTAAAAAAAAAAACATTGTAAAATGAGTAAAAGTAACCAAATCTAAGCAAATTATTCTCTAAGTGATACGATAAATGAAGGGCGCGGTTGCCGGCCCGTCACCGATAGACTGTTGGATTTTTTTTTACATAGAGCACAACGAATTCGAGATTCGCCACAATATGTCAAATTAAATTCTTGCATTCGACGCACACGATTCCCATCTTCTGCGTCATGGCCTTCTTCCTTCACACGAGAATCTCCGAATCCGGTATTGACCTGATTTAGAAAAGACAGTAAAAGAGTACAGGTCCAATAAAAGAGTACAACTTCCACACGGATTGCTTTCTGGGAAGGTTTTCTCTGTCGCCTATTCATCTAGTTTCCCATATCATGCTCGTACTTCCTAAAGAAGCATAGCAACTTCCATCCATTTTAAAGAGTGCTGCTCAGGCAAGATGCAAATAAAGGCCAGTACCACTTCTTTCACCGAATGTTGACCCGATAATTTTGTATACCATTATCATGGAGGTCTACCCCACCCATTCCCAAATTATAATTTCGTGTTGGCACGCTGGGCAACCGATTTTTTTTGCATGCTTCCTTCAAAACTTTGCCTTTTTGTCTTTCTTCAATTTCTGCCAACTCTGCACTTGACTTACTGGCTCCATTCGATCATAGTTCGTGGCCACTGTTACTTCACGGTTGTCCTAACCAACGGCATACGAGGATTTAGCTTTCTACGTCTACCACCGCATCAAATTCACATGCTAGGTAAATGTTCGCTATGCGCAAGGGAAATATAGAAGAAAATGTTACCTTTAGGTAATTACTTTCCTGTCTTCAACTTGCCTGAAGCTTCAAGGTTAGGGAAGCGAACTGGCTTACATATGCCAGTAGCGCACATTCTCTTATCCTTCAGGATACACATCAAATGGTGAGATGTGAAGAAATTGTCCATAAATAACTCATGGCGTGCGGGGAACTCTATATATTCCATCATAGACAGTACGAAGGATAATCTCTGACCTAATACGGGGTCATATGTATCAGATGCTCAGGAATATGGCATTTCTTGGAAACAGGTAGCCTTCGGAGGAAGCAAGACACCAAATCTCGTAGCCAACTTTGATTGGCTTATTCTTAATGTACATCTTGCAATAATGTCGACCGAAATATGGCACCATTTGCTCGTCGATGGAAATTTTGTGTGCAAAAACACCAAATTGAAGATATTTCACGTTTAGCATGTTAAACAATGGACGAACCTACAAATAAAGATGGAACGTTAGTCGAAGAATACTAAATATAAAAAGTTTATGTTATGGCTACTATACCTTAGCCATTCTGTCGGTTATATCTAGATTGTTGTTATCGCAAAAATGTATATAGCGCTTTATCATCTTCATCTTATGCTTATAATTCTATGTTGAAACAGTGTTGTCGACTATTTCATCTTTTGATAACAATATGTGATTCACACATGTTTTATTTTTTTCCGTTTTAAATTTTTTTTTTTTTTCAAAATGGGTCTATTTTCAGGGCTTTAGTAAAAAAAATATTAAAAATAGAATAATTAATAAAATTTATTAAATTATGTTAATTATTGAAAGCTAACATACCAATCTGTAAATGCTGCATAACAACTTGGTGGGATTTAGCTTTATTCACAGTGAAAAAAATCATACTTTTCATCTATTTTTTTGATGCCTATAGACATCGTCATGGAGGTAATGGGTTAATATAAAATTACATAATATATAGCAATAAATGTTCAAATTAAGTACAGTATTTAGGATTACTATTCTAGAATCGGTAGGAGAAAGAATTCCCTATGAAATTTCCAGGACGGACATTGAATTTCATCAAAGTCGCCTCTTATCCGAGGAATATTACTTTGCTTATCTTTAAAAATGTATATATGTACTACAGACAGCTATTTCTACTGGGCTGTTAATTATTTCATCATGCCCCTAAAGTGAAGTGAACATCTGGCACATTTGCAAATTTAAAAAAACGTGACGATCATGCAACTAAATATGCAGTTTCATATTGCATTAATCTTTTTGCTTGAGCAGTTGTTTTCATAATATCATTACCAGAATCATCAATCGATATAAATAAAAATGTTTGTTCAAAATTTTAAATCTGCAAAATTCTTCACCGATTGCTTTGAAATTTTGACGCACCGTTCTATTCGAATACGCATGTGTTTTTATATACCTACATTATTTAGATGTCACCTGTGACAGGTAAAAACAGCGCTATCAGTTGGACGGTAAAACAGCCCTATACAGCCATCTGTTGGACGTGAAAGCAACATGCGCTATTGTTTCTCTGTCTGCACAGACAGACTTGAGCCACAGCAAGGCGTTGCGGGGTACTAGTTTTAAATATAAACAAACATATTTCCGAAAACGATGTGCGTACAATTAACATTCTTATTACTATATTTATATTTTTAAAAGAAAGACAAATATTCCCCAGTTACGAATAAGTTGATGACAGTATTTGAAAATGTACTTGTATTAGCACAGTAAGCGGAAATGTTGCTTGTGTTGTGATGGAGGAATTGAACGCACGACGCCTGGGCTCAGCCACTGACCGGTCTACATCTTATTTCTATTACTACTCAATTTGACTGTGCATCCCTTGTACATTGGTGCGAGTAAGTGCACTAAACCAGTGGCGGTTCTTAACGGGGGAACGCTGAGGACCATCCCCATTAGAAATTCCCGAAACTAACTAAATGAAAAAATTACTATTCATCAAAATGAATGAATTCTATTCAATACTATTCATCAAATTGAATGAATAATTATTAGCAATTAACATTTGCAGAAATATAATATTAAAATTTATTTCCATTGATTTTTAAGCTCGAAATTTGAACAGTTTCTACGGACGAACTGACGTTCGCTCCGCACACTAACACACTTGAGCTCGAGTTACTGTCTATAAACCACACGCTAACAGTGCACGCACAGTACATTTCCTAGGCATTCTGCGAAAGTGCGCACTTGTATGTGAATTTCATAGAGCTCAGGGTGAGAATTACATTTGATAATAATATTGCATTAATTTTATTATTATATGTAAATTGGTTTATTCCTAATTAGAGTTTTTTAATTTATACTGTGTTTAGACGTCTGATTAGGTACATGAATGTTTGGGAGTGAGATTTCAGTACACACAAGTGCTCGAGCCGCCACTGCATTCATCTTGTACTGCAAATTATGTATAAGGTTTCTGTTTGATATCGAGTTGGAATAGAATTAATTCAAGAATTGCCATATAATAAAATTTATTCATGAATTGCGATAGAATAGAACTAATTCAATGATTTCAATAGAATAGAATTAATTCAAGAATTGCGATAAGAATAGAATTAAATCAAGAATTGCGATAGTAATTTCGTACAAAACATGTACATTATACAATGGAACCTATCTCCCATTTTTTTCAATACTTAATAATGTATCCACTGTAAAAACAGAATTAGGTGTATTCAATTTAACCAACCTCATATGTAGTTAATTTTTTTTTTTTTACCATCATATTTTTTGTCAGTCCTCACAATTGTTTGTAAATTTAAAACCCATAAAGTTAAAAACGTTTTAATTTAATGATGTGTGAAATGAACACTTGAAACACAATAAGGCCGTCACTTGGAGCTCTGTCGGCAGTAGAAATTAGCAGTACCAATTGATAATATAATGTTGTTTGCCTCTGTTGTTCAGCTCACAAGACATCGGACCCTTCCTTAAATACATCACTTTCTGTTATACATATTTATGTTAGTAAATATTGCTTATAAGAAAGAGCGACATGTGTGTTCCCTTCTGAACGGTGTAATAATGTAGATTGACGTTGTTCCCCGTCCAGCTCACAAGGCCACGGAGCACGGCAAGGGCCTCAGCAAACAGGCGGCGCGCCAGGCCCGCACGCTGGAGCTGCAGTTCACGCTGACCCCACGCCTAACGCGCCCCCCGCCGCATCAGCACCACAGGTGAGGCGGGAAGCCAGCATCCTTATTACACCTTAGTCTCTCCAATCGGTTCCATGATAACTCCTCCAAATGACAATTCTACACACCTATACAAAGTGCTATAAAGTTATGAAATAGTAACTATTTAACCTAGTTTTTGTTATTTGTTATTGGGGTGTTATGCCGTGTTTCGCTAACTCCTTCTTTAGCCAACGTTTCGGACAGCATTGCAGTGTCCATCATCAGGGCAGATATGTTATTTGAGGTTGTGGTGAAATGTGAGCTTATGTATGAGGTTGTGATACCGTGTTGCCAGCTCCAACCCTCTGAGCTAACATTAAGGTATCATTATTTTATTTTTTTATTTAAAGTGGTTTTCTTCGTTTAGCTCTGGTGTATCCGTCAATTACCGGATACCAAGAACTATTAAGCTTAGCTCCATCGTCTCTATTGATGTTTACGGGATTTTTATGGATTTCAATGGCCTCCGTAATCAGCCGTGCTCTATAAGTTTTGTGTCTCCCCAGGACTTCAGGAACAAATCCAAAGTAATGCCCGGTGTCAATCAAATGCTCGGCAATTGCCGACTTGTCAGGGTGGCCGAGTTTACAAGCTCTGAAATGTTCTGAGATCCTTTTGGAGATAGTCCGCTCTGTCCACAACCTCAAATAACACATCTGCCCTGATGATGGACACTGCAATGCTGTCCGAAACGTTGGCTAAAGAAGGAGTTAGCGAAACACGGCATAACACCCCAAAAACAAATAACAAGAATTCTTTTGGCCGTGAAAATCTTAAATCATATTAGTTTTTGTTTGATCACTTTTCCATAACTTTATAGCACTTTTTATAGGTGTGTTGAATTTTCATTTTGAGGAGTTATCATGGAACCAAATGAAATATATCAATGGACATGGATTGGCTTCTAATACTCACTGTTGAAAGATACGCTGTCTTACATATTGGAAAAACTAACCCTAAACATGCATACAAATGTATGCTACTAATATAAATTAATTTAAAGCTCGATTGAATTTGTATTTGGAGAGAAAAAACAACCCGGTTACTGTTAACTTATTGTAAAATCAGATATGAGCGCATCCGCAGAATGCTGCCTGTTCATTAAATAATAATAAAAAAGTGACTTAGTTTATATTGATCTAATGAAATAATTAAACTCATAGCGTCTGTAGTATGTTCAACAGGCCAGAGCAAGAACCCGTCTACGAGCCCGTGTACGAAGAACCCCTAATGATGGCTGCACCTTCCCACTCCATCGACATGGGCAGCACCACACAGTTCCCCACGCTCGGCGGCGAGGGCGGACCTGCAGCCCCCCTGCCCGGCTTGGGGAGGCCCGCACACCTGCGCCAGTCAGCCGGCGCCCTGGTGCGCACGCAGCAGAACTTCCCGTCGCTAGCTGGCGAGGGCGCGTGCCCGCCCCCCTCGCAGACCCCCGCACCGTCGGCCGGGCCCTCCTTCCGCGTTAACATCACTCATCAATCTTCGGTGCCTGGCCCGTCCAGCGCTCTCATAAGGACTAATAGTGAGATATTTTCTTTTCTGTCCATTTGTAATATTAAAATTTCTAAATAAATCATAAATCTGACAAGTAATTGATGACATATTTCAAAATACGCAATAAGTTCTGCAAGGGACTAGTGCTTATGTGGGAAAACCTTATGTATGGGATAAATAGGGTGCCGGTTGGTTATACAACTGTAAAACAAATAGATTATTTGTCTTTGCAGCCAAACCCAACGTGTCCATCCAGGTGCACAACCGTCCCCAGTCGTCGGGCAACCCGTTCCGCATCACGGAGACCAGCAACAAACAGCTGGCCATGAAGCTAGCCGACAAGCAGCAGCTGCAGGAGACCAGCAAGAAGTTCATGGACGAGTTTCCCAGTCTCAGCAAGAAGGACCGCAGCTTGCTCATGGACAACCACTACACCAGCTACGCGCCAGCGACCACTACCAACCTCGCCAAGAAGGTATGAACACTTTTCTCGCCTAACTGACTGAAAACTTATATTCGTCCTATTTCTTACACTTAGATTGTATTACCAGTCACAAACGAAAATTAGTAATTTTAAATCGAATTCTAGACGTATAAACTTTTTTCTACAAAAAAGTATAAATTTATTTCGGAAGATTGTTCTTTTATCTAGTAAAGTCACATTTAAAATTTTTTAAAAGTATGTAATTTTTTTTAAACATATTTTTTGAATTTTCAATCGAAATGTTGAATTATACCACACATAATTCATATTGTACAATCATACATTAGTATAAGTCAATAAATTATCTAGTTTTAGCGCTTTTCAGAATTTCAATTTTACTTCAAATAAAATTATTAATAAAAGAATACGAGCACGCATTTCGTGACGAAAATCCCTCAATTTGACTATTTATTTACGGACGTACAAAACGATAAATTTCAGACATTTTACTCGAACATTATTAAAAATAATTATGACCAAAAATTAACATGAAAAGAATATAATTCTACGAATCGCGTTTGAGTGCTTTCTATTTTGCATTTTACGCGAACAGCCACAGTGAAAATTGGCCATTATCTGTGCCGAAATGCGGCAGCGAGTATACGCTATAGTATACCCTGCACTCGGGATATTAACATTTTAAAGAAATTATTCGGCTAAAATAAAATTACCGTGAAAAGTTTCATTAGAAAATAAAAGTTGCAATATCAAAAATATTTCTGGAATATTCATTATGAGAAAAAACATAGATTAGTGATATTTAATTTTTCATGTATATTCTCACACTTTACAAGGTTAGGTTTAGCGTTGTCTGAACCATCCAATGTTATTCAGTCAGATGTATTAAACATTTAGCGATTGTGTTGTTTCTTTTCCAGGGGAAAGAACCAACTAAGAATTTATTTTTATTCTTAGCAAATTATGTTCCATTGGTATGTGTAATCTGATAGTATTACTCTAACGTCTGGACGGTTTCGGCCCTCTGATTGGTCAAATTCAAATTGTATGTTTCGGGTAAATTCCGCATAGCCTTCCCGCAAAAAATATAAATCGGGGGTCTGCAGGCAAAAAACGACTACTCTACTCCTCAATTTTAACCAACCTTAAGGTTCGTATCGGATTGCAGGCGACCGGACCCAAAAAATTAAGACCCGATTTCTAACTGAAATAGGATCGCCTCATGTAATATGAGATTTCTTCAAAAACATTGTTTCTGCTCATATAATTTTTGGATAACATCGAAGAACATATGTTTTAGAAAGTTAATAATCCATTGGATTAATTACATTACAATAAAAATTATCCACAATTACATGTTATATAAGAATCACGCATTCTAAGGTTCCTTGAAAATGTCAATCCCTCCTTTACCGGCTGAGGTAGTTTCCCTATTGGCCGACAGAGCGCACCTCTGTCAGCATAAGACCGAATAATAGTGTTTCATTTGAAATAATCCCTAACAACTACCGTTTTATTTATAAAAAAACAAACATTTGATTCAACTTGTTCTACAAACCCTCGCCATATTTTAGACCAGCAGATGTATTACAGATTCTGCACACATCTCTGACCGCAGGTAAACAAAGTCGGAATGAAACAAGTTTTGGAGGACTTTCTGGAGGAGGAATGTTAAAATAAGTATATCGACCTCAGTTGAATGGTTAAAGTGCATTTGAAACAGGATGTGATGAGTTCTTAGAAAATCTGAAAATTTTGTCTCGTCACATTTTTTTGTTTGTATTTTCAGGCCTTTTTTGATTAAATATGTAATGACGAAGGATGAAAAACGTGTATGATTAATACACCTTTCTTTCTTTTCAACTTGCAACACTTTCCAGAGTTGTATCATCAGTACCTAATTTTTCAATCCTTCTCTTCCCCGTGATATTCTCCTCTTTACTACCTCTCACTAAAATCTCAAATGCGGACCTCGGTAAGCAGTCCAAGTATTTTGTTGTTGTGTAATTCCTTGTATAAATGGCAAAACAAATTAGTAATAAGACCGCGAGTTTCATCTATTAACATTTATTTTGAAAAATGTACAAAAGCACTTTTGAAAGTATTAAAACTAAAAGAACAGTAATCAAGTAACTACGTGAGTAGGTAATTTACACCCTACCCTTAAAATGTACAGTATTTTGACTATTCTAAACCATTTTCAACATCAACTGACAATAAATAATAACTCTTTGCATTTACGATTTTGAATTACATTGATATTTAATATTATTTACGTAAATAATAATTTCGCACCATTTTGACAGAACACCGATATGAAGTTCGCGCAAAATTCACTTTTATTTGTAGGAAGTGTAGGCACTGCCAACCCAATAAAAAAAACATGAAACACAATCGGAAGATAGAAACGCTTTGTGGATTGTAAAATTAGCCAGCAAATGTCTGATGTGACATGTACTTATATGTATAATAAAACAATCATTTTGCCAGGTATATATATATTTACATAACATATATTAATTTACCTTTACCCATTTAGGCAATTATTTGGGATCTGCCCACCCTTAAATAAAGCGTTCAGATTTTAGGTTAGGTTAGGTTATTATAGGTTAGCTTGAGTTAGGATAAGCTGTCTAGGTTGGGTTATTATAGGTTAGCTTGAGTTAGGATAAGCTGTCTAGGTTGGGTTATTATAGGTTAGCTTGAGTTAGGATAAGCTGTCTAGGTTGGGTTATTATAGGTTAGCTTGAGTTAGGATAAGCTGTCTAGGTTGGGTTATTATAGGTTAGGTTAGGATAGGTGTGGATGTGTTAAGTTATGTTGGTTGGGTTTTTTTACTTACAGAAATATTTTTAAAAACTTGCCTTAATACCCTTATTTTAATTAAGGTGAATCAAAAGGTTTTATTTAAAAATATTTCGTAATAGCCGTGGCCAGCAATCCCGAATATTTACCAAAAATACTTGTGTTTATTTTTATGTTTACTAAATTCGTTGTCCAACAACTTATTTGGTAAAATTCTAGAACTGAGAATTCATAATAATGAATGAAGCCGCTTGCCCTTGCCCTGCATATTACCCTGCTGGTATGAATCCGGTGTATCTGTCTCATTCTAAAATTGCCCTAACGCCAAAGACTGTCTTTTTCCTTAACCCAGTCAATAAATAAAAATAGAATTCTTTTGTTAATATGTTTAGGTGTCGGCGCCTCCAACTCCTGCGCCCGCAGTCGCTGTTGTCGCCCCGGTCAAGGCCCCTCCACCACCCACCCTAGAGGCCTTCCCCGCCCTCAGCTCTGCGGGAAGCGCGCCCGCCCAGCCGCAGTGGATCACCCCACGCGCTCGGGAGACCCCGGCACCCAAACCCTCCAAGGTTGCTGCTGCCCCACAGCCCCCCCTGTCCAGCGCGGCCGAGTTCCCCTCGCTCAAGTCCAAATCCAAGAAGAAGAATGACAAAGCAGTCCCTGCACCCATCCTGCGGCCTGAAGAATCTACCACCAATATCAACAACAATATAGTGAAGAAAGATAAAAAGAAGAACAAGAATGAAACTACAGAACGTCCGCCTGAGACGGCGCCTCCGGATTTTGCATCCAAAATCAAAATTAACGAAAAACAAACTACCAAGAATATAACGGAGATAAAACCCAAAAGAAATATTGCGCCCGCACCAACTTTCGAGACCTCCACCAAGGATAAAAAGAATGCCAACCTAAAGAATGGACACGTTCAAGAGAAGAGGGAAAAGGAGCGATGGAGTGAACCGAAGATCAAACCAGTGGAAAATAAGAGTTCCCCTAAAGTATCTCCCACGGCCAGCTTAGAGGATCAGTTCCCTACTCTGAGTGTGGCCAAAACCAAGCCCCCCTCGCTCAAGATGGCCAAAACCAAGCCACCCCCTCCCGGCTTCTCCAAACCGGTCACCGTCCCCCCGCCCGGCTTCAGCAACTTCCACCGAGCCGTCCCGCCCTGCAACGGCTTCACCTTCACCAGCTCTTCGGGACAGAATTATAACATTCCCGCTCATAATTACGTGCAACCCATCGATTTCAATGATCGCAACAAATCTCTCGTCGCCAAATTCATGGAGGTTCTCACTTCTCCGGAGTCTTTTAACGAATTCAAGCAGTTGTCGCAGATGTTTAGAGAAGGGACCTTCTCATCCGAGTCGTATTACAAGCATTGCGTCAAGTGCCTGGGAAAGTCATTTGACGAGGTTTTCCCCGAGTTACTCGCACTCCTGCCTGACATCAGCAGGCAACAGGAGCTGCACGCAGTTTACGTGGCGCAGAAGTCGGAGGCCATGGACATGTGTCAGACGTGTGGCCAAGTCATGACGGAGGACGACGTGAAGCGCCATCAGAGTTTCCACAGCATGCAGTCCAACTTCCCGGCCCTGGGGGCGCCCGTGGCCCCCGGGCACTAGGCCTCCCCGCCTGGTCACCTGCTCGCCCACTCTGCTGTGTACTTCAGTGCCTTATGTACAGACTCCTCGTTTTGTTATCAATCCACTTTCGGTTGATCTTCAGTCTAATTAAGTTTTGTAACCATTGTATATAATTATTATTATTTATTTCACGTTTAAACGTTATCTATTATAAAAATCAACATTTTATCTAACGTCAAAGAATTATTAAGTGTTGAGTAGTTTATATTAGAAGTAAGAATTAAGTCGGGTTAGGTTCTTGAGCTTTTCCCGGCTGGCTAATTCTTTCATCTCTGTTCTTGTAAATAATATAATACCCTTTATATCCGCCCTATTGAAGATAATGATTAAGTGTCTATTTGCAAATATGTGTGTAATGAATATGTACTTTTATTATATTACATATTTGTATCAGATTGTTTTATATTGAAAAGTAATTTTTTTCTACAGAATGGTAAATAATACTAGCGCCCGGATCCATGAAAAGTTCAATAATTGGATGTGGGTAACTTTTTATAAATGTCCTCGTAGTTGATTATTGCACCGTGATGCAATCATATGTCGTTTTATTTTTGTCCTGCGCAAAAAATATCAAAAAATTTATTTGGTTTTAGAGAATTTAGATGGGAAGAGACATTTGTATAAAATTTACTGACACACTGTTACCAACTTAGCCGATTAGTAAAATTGCTTGCGATGAGCTCTTTTTATCAATGCACAGGTGGTAATCATTAAGCTGATTGTGAAAATAGGTCTTGTAAATAATAATGTGTTATTCTTCCCCTGAACTTACCGTTGCAAGTTGATATGTATCCCAGACTGCAACATGTATTGTCACTTGATATACAAAGTCATATTGCAGTACTAAAAGTGTTCTCTTTTTCAAACATAGTTACAGTAAGAAAAATTGCATTTTCCCAAGTTACAGTATGAAAACATGCATTTTAGAAGAAATATTCACATTAGTTGCTATTTTGCCTTCTTACCTATGTACATTATTCTCCCGACGGGACAATGCATGTGTTTTCCCCCGACCTTCCTTTACACAGTTGACAAATGATGTAATGAAGCTTGTAATGCCAATAACCACTTTGATGATCCTCTCGTGTACTCTAATGAAGATGCTTGTGTTTGAACTTTTGCAGTAAATATATTTTATTTTTGTAAGCGCGATGGTAGAATGTTTTTTATACTCTTGTCTCGTGTTGACATAATTATATTATTTTTTTAATATTATTGTAAGCCATTGAATCTTTTATCTGTGGACAAAATAAGGCTTTAAAATAAGCTTTCATTTCTGTTAGCAACACATCTATTTTACTTTAAAACATGCTTTCATTTCTGTTAGCAACACATCTATTTTACTTATGAAATATTTATCACAATGGTGCTAAAAACTAATTATTCATACAATGGGAAATATACATTGAAAAATGTGTTTTTTTTTAAAATTATTATTTTACCTCTTTAACTCCCAAGTGAACTGTTCAATTTGTTAAACAATTTGTTTTGATTCAAAATAACTGAAAATCAATATGAGATACATAATTATAATTATTATGTATCTCTTATTACACGTAAGAAAGATCTCATTTTGGAGATATCTAAAAAAAAGTGCACATTCAAGTTCACTGCCCACAATTGGAAAGCAGGATTATGTTTGGTAGAATTATCAGACAAGGTATAGGTATACATATATATATATATTTGTGAATGGCTGCAGAAGTAAATGTGTTTATCCTTAGCTATTTTCGTGCTCAAACCTTTAGACCTTATTTGTATCAATTATTTCACATTCCTTCAGTGGTTATTTTTAAAATCAGCGTGGATTCCCCAGTGATGATGATCCTATTGTGATGAGTTTCCAAATGTGTGCATTATTATTGTATTCTAGAATAAAATCATGACAAATCACTGAAAGTTAGTTATATTAAATTCATATTCTTCTTTTTTTAAAGTTATCTCATAACCTCCCCCACCCCCACCATTTCTAAATCGTCTCACTTATTACAGTACTTATTAAATTAAATTGTGTGTCATCAATTTTATTGACCTGCTAAAACATCAATGCGATGAGAATACTAAATTAAAATTTTACTTGAAACACTGATGTTTATATTTTACTTGAAACACTGATGTTTGTGTCGTTCAACTAATTTATTTTGTATTCAAGTTTATACAAATTGTCGCATTGGTGATTTTGTGTATTTTTTACTAGCCTACGAAGACCTCTTGCTTTCTTTGAAGATATGGAATATACATACCTTGGTAGAATATAATAACGAAGGCGGGAACTGTGAAGTATCATGTCACAACTCACGCATTAAGTGCGGCGAGCCGAACCATCACAAAGAATGCCGCATGCTTTGGTAGTGTATGGGTTATATAAATATGTCGGTGCTGGCTGCATCTGGCTGTGAGTCCTATCCAATGGGACATATATAAAGTTGTACCAGCTAGTATTTGTGTAACTGTTAAACATTTGTAAAGTAAAGCGTTTCTCGGATAAATTGAAAGTTCAGTACCCGCCTTCAGACTCGCTAATAATTTTGTCCACTGAAAAAATTTATCTGTACGTCGCATTTGTATCCATTTTACAAATCTATAAACAAACAAAATACAATAATGACTGTAATACACAACAATTGAACAATAAATGATAATGTTTTTACAAGAAAAGTATTTATTTTTGTTGAATGATTATACTTTTTTATGACTGAGAAAATGGAACATCACTCCGCCGCTACAAGAGGTGGAATATACGAACCACATTTTGACTAAATTTTTGTTCACAAACTGCAAAAATAACCTGACGTCCATCTTACTTTACCTTTTTTTTTTAATTTGTAATATGTATTGATTTTTTTTTTAAATTGTATAAATATAAATATGGTTAGAAATAAAGTTACTCCATTTTCTCAATGATGTGATGAGTGTTTTTTCTTGAATACCAATTCCGTAACTTGATTTTTCTTCTTCGGGGAGATTATTACTTGTACCAAGTTCACCCGAATAACTTTTTTAAGGTTAAACACGACGCTAGTTATATATTCTATGTGTTCAAGGTATTGTTTTACAATATTAAGACAAATTATTTGCGCTCATACATACGCTATATGAATAAACAGTTTTGTCCGTAAAAACAAATACAATATTGGATTGAATCATCAGTACAATATTGTATTTGTATGCCTTTCTCGATATATAAGTATTGAGTTTTTAAACGAACAAAACTATTTATTCATATTGCTTATGTACGGGCCAAAACAAATAATTTGCCTTTATGGTGAAGCAATTTCTTGCAAAAAGCGTATTTTGAGAAAATAAATGAATTAATGCCACTTATGAACATGAGCATCGCGTTTAACCTTAACCGGAGAGCCAATGTATCCATTTTCAATGCATTCGCGGGCCGCAGGAGGTAGGGTACGTACTGCCTAAAGTGGTTAACTTTAACTTTGGTCGCAAACCTATTTATATTTGCTAAAACTGTATTGTTTTTATAGAAGAATCAGAGAATGCAAAATCAAAACTAGATTTGTATTTGGTAAATACTTAGCTTACGTAACTGAGAATAAATAAATAAAAAAATATTGTATTAGGCAATTCACCCTAAAAAGAGTGCTATGTGCGGTTAAAGTTAAGGGAGATGGTTATAATTTTATGGGAAATCTATACGGGAATAGGAAATCTCAAATATTGAAGTTATTCAAGTCTATGAACTTGTATAGAACTGAGAAAATGCGAGAATTGTTGAGAGAAAGTAAATAAGGAATACTAAGGGGAGATTGGTGGGTGATTTTTATAAGTAAACGATAAATGCCTTTGAAAGATGAATGATTTTTACAATTAACCGCTTCTGTGCCAAGAGCGAGTTAACTCGCATTCTTGGCCTGCTGTGCACAGCTACACTTCTACCTACTGGCATTTAAAAGGTTAAAGAAAACATGATCAAGATTCGCATTTTCCATGCCGCACTGGCAGAGTGGACTATCTAGGACCCGGATTTTAAACAAATGGGATGCAATGGAGCAATGACCAATTCTCATTCTCGAGATACAGGATATAAATCTTTTTCTTGCCGTGGAACCAAGATTTACTTGGAATATGATTTTGTATTCCAGAATAAAAAGCACCAGTTCGGGTTTTCGTATGAGTCCAATTTTCTTCCCAGGAGCGAATCATGTTGGATTTAAGAATTGGGATGACGTCAGAGATAGGAATTCTAAAATCTAAAGGATTAGAGCCAGAAATTGTTCCAAGTTTAGCTAGAGAATCGGCTTTCTCGTTACCCTCAATTCCTAAATGGCCAGGGACCCAAACCAAATTTAATTTTAATTTAATAAATTATTAATTCATTTAAAGATTTAAGGGTGTTTCTGATATTATAAATAATATAGTCTTCTGGTTTATGGATATTTGAGGAAATTTTCAACACTGCGCTTAGTGAGTCAGTGCACAGTAAGGCTCGTCGAATATTGAAAAGCTGGATTTGACTCAAAGCTTGTTCAATTGCGAAGCATTCTGCAGTAAATATAGAAATTTCTTTAGGCAATTTATAAGACAAATCTAAATCGAATTCGGGAATGTGTACCGCAGCTCCACAATCTTTGTTATCAGACTTAGAACCATCTGTGTAAATGAGTGAAAATTCTGGAAACTTAGAAGATGTAATGTTTTTAAATTTTTCCTCAACATTTTGATTAGATGAGGTTAAAATATCAGTTCGGAAGTCTGAAGTTATAACGTTGGGGATATAATTGATAGAATCAAATGGGATGGTGAAAATAGGAAGGATAGGATCTTTTTATAGATTTTGGAGGGAAGAAGACAGAGATTTGAATGAAAGAAAACTTTTTAGAAGGAGAGGAAGTCGATTTTTATCTGTCGATCTTTTTTCGTTATTTAAGTTATTGAACAAATAATCAAGGCTTTGTTCTAAAGGGTGACACGATACAGAAAAGGATTTAAAAATATATTTATCAGCTAGGAATTATCTCCGCCCTGTATAAAACAACAATTATTAGAACGGTCTTGGCCTATGGATGTGAGGCGGGAACACTGACAGCAAAGTCTGCGGAACGGCAGGGACACCTTCGAAAGAAAGGTACTTCGAAGAATCTTAGGAGCGGTGCGAGAGGGAGAGGCATGGAGAATCCGCCACAATAAGGAGCTATATGACATCTACCAAGCTCCCAGACTCTCTACTCATTTACGGCTCCAAAGACTAAGATGGGCCGGACATGTGCACCGAATGCCAAGCACACGTGTACCAAAGAAGGTTCTAACAGGACACCCGGGAGGCAAACGAAAGGCGGGCAGACCTAGGCTGAGATGGGAGGACGATGTCAGGAAAGATGCCAGAGGACTACTCCATGTTGCAGATTGGAAGACGACGGCCGAGGACAGAGGGCGGTGGAGGCTCATGTTAAAGGAGGCCAAGGCTCGAAATAGGCTGTAGCGCCATTGAAGAAGAAGAAGAAGAAGGAATTGTCTCCTCAAAATTCAGGGGGGATCAACACATTCTACCTGGAGAGAATTAATTGGAGAAGATTTCATCGCTCCAATAATTATTCTGAGCGCTTTGGACTGAATTCTTTCAAGTTTTTTGTCCAAATATTTAGGAAGAGGATCGAAAAGAAATGTTCCATAATCCAAATGGCTTCGCACTAGAGCACCATACATTAATTTAAGAGTAGTAGGATGAGATCCCCGCCACACTCTGGAAACAGCTCGCATAATATTTAGCCCCTTTTCACACTTAGCCGAAATGTTCTGAATATGCGGTAGCCAGGAAAGTTTATGATCCAAAAGTAGTCCAAGAAATTTAATTTGCTTAACGATTTGAAGAGGGACATTATCAAAGCAGACAGAAAAGGGGGGTATTTTTCTTTTGCGCGTAAAAGCCACTACTTTGGTTTTAGACGTAGCTTAATTCATCTCATTTGTCGACAACCAAACTTTAATATTATGTAAAGCCAAATTCAATTCCTTCGCAGCGCGCGATAGATTTTTGTGTGATAAATATATAAGGAAATCATCAGCAAAATAAAGTCGCTTGATAGATGAAGGAATTACACTGTCTAAATCACTTATATATATTAAATAATAATGGACTGATTACGGACCCCTGAGGTAACCCCTTCCATAGTTTGCGATTTATCGTTTTTGAGGAAAAGTGGATGATAATGGATCTGTCTGTTAGTAAATTAATAATAAATTGAACTAGTTTTAAGGGAATTTTTATTTTAATTAATTTTTCTTTCAAAATGTTAGTTAATACATCGTCGTAAGCTGACGAAAGATCAAGAAATGTGGCCAGAGTGCAAGAATTAAGGGACTGAGATATACGGATGTCTGTTGTTAACACACTTAAATCATCTATGGTTGATTTCTTTTCCCGGAAGCCATATTGATTAGGAGAGATAATTCTGTGATTTTCAACAAACCATTCCAATCTGTTCTTTATCAAGTGTTCTGCTACTTTCATTAAACATGACGAAAGAGCAATAGGATGAGATTTCAGATGGATTTTTACCTGGTTTTAAAATCGGAAGGATTTTTTGAACTTTCCAGACTTCCGGAATAAATCCTGTTTCGAACATGTAATTAATTAGGGATAAAAATTATTCAACCGACATGTCTGAGAATGCTTTAATGAAACTATATAAGATTCCATCAGGGCCAGGAGAAGAGTCTGGAAGGGAATTGATTACTCGATTTAATTCACTTACTGAGAAAGGAGAGTCCAGCCAGCTAGAGTGAGATGGATAAGAAATAAAGGAAGGCATTTCCTCACATCTGGCAACTGACGGAGGAGCTATCTTATCAGCAAAACCTATAATAATTTCTTCTGGAATATGTTTGGAACGCTGCAGAGTATATGACGAACTGAATTTTTTTAAATTGGACCAATCGGATGACTGGGGAGATTCAGGAGACAAGCGTTCACAGAATTTTCGCCATCCAGACCGCTTTTTGTTTTTCAAAACGCGTTTCACTTCTGCCTGGGTGCGTTTCACAGAAAGGTAATTTTCGAAAGACATACATTTACGGAAAATGGAAATTGCTTCTCTTCTGGATTTAACGACACTAGTGCATTCTTCATCCCACCATGGGGTGGAATGTTTTATCTCAATGTTAACATTACGTTTTTTAAGTGTGTTTTCTGCAGCTTTTATTATCATGTTAGGAAATAATTCACATTGTAAACTAGTGTTGACAAGGGAAGACTTAGATGCTTGAACAATGGAGTCTAATTCTGAAGAAAAATTTCTCCAATTCGCGTCTTTCGTTTTAAATTTAAAACTATTGTTTATCGAAAAGGAATGCGTGGAAGATAGATGGTGGAAGATAATTATTATAGGAAAATGGTCACTGGAAAGTGGATCTTTAAGAATGTTCCAAGAACATATGGGAATCACCGAAGATGAGCAAAGAGATAAATCGACTGCACTTTTCCGATGTTGAGGGGCAGTGAAACGAGTTGGAGATCCGTCATTTAGTATACATAAATTATAGGTATCCATAAAATCTAATAGATTATGGCCAGAACGGTTTGTTAACTCCTAGAACGCCCCAAGAAGGAGAATGAGCATTGAAGTACCCAAGTATCATATACGGGGGACGAATCTGGGATATAAATGTTGACCATTCGTTTTCAACAAAAATTGTAGAGGGAGGGATATATATTGATAGTAATGTAATATCAGATACAACAGCTGCTACTATCTGAAAATTATTGGGGAGAGTGTGGAAAATGATTTGTTTAAAAGGGATAGAATTATGTATAATAAGAGCAGTGCCACCTTTGCCATCCAGTCTATCATGTCTTAGACAATGATATCCAGGAATCTTAAATTGATATGAGGGTTTTAACCACGTTTCGGAGATGGGAGCAACTGAAATATTATGTTCATCAAGTAACTGTACAAGATCAATTTTGTTGGCGAATAGACTTCTACTATTCCATTGAAGTATTTTGCTCAGTTGCGGATACATCGGGAAGGCTAGAGAGTAAAGATTTCATATAATCGGCAGCGTTGGACGGTACTTTATTGTTATTTGAAAGGATCGTAATTAATAGGGTAATTAAAGTTTGAATAAAAGAAGAATTTTCAATCGTGACTTTAGGGAAGATATCGGAAGTGGAACAGTTTTTTAAGGCAGTCCCATTGGGAGCCTGGAATTTATTATTCCCATTCGGGTTAAGTAAAAGTTCATTATGTAGTTTTTTATCGAAAGAAGGAATAAATTTTGGATTAGATTTTATCGGTTTGAAAATTGTTTCTTTGTGGGAAGATGATAGAGGGGATTTAGGGGAAGAAAAATGAAAGAGAGAAGCGTTAGACGTTATCTCTGCAAAAGATTTTTTTGTAGGAGGAATAATTTAGAGGCCTTAAAGTAGAAAATGTTGTCTGCAGCCATTGACTGTTTGATATTTCTCTGTCTAGATAACTCTGGACAGGCCACACTAACAGCAGTATGGTTGCCCTTACAATTAATACAAATAGGGTTATTCATTGTATTTTGACACTGTTCAAAGGGATGATCCTCTCCGTAATGGAAGCAACGAGGAGGGGAACGACAAATAGGTTTTGAATGGCCAAAACGGCAACAGTTGAAATGTTGGATAGTCGGTAATCTGTATACTTCAACGAGAAGAGCGTTATAATAAATAAATACACGGGATGGTAATGTTTGACCTTCGAAAGTAATAACAACGGATTGGGAAGGTTATCATATAGTGGTGCCGGTGGAAGTATCCTTGAAATTCAAACGACGTGCTTTTAAAACTTGGAGTTAATTGAGAGACATGAAGAGCGTCTACTATTTCTGTTTCTGATAGATCGGTTGGGATACCTCTTACTCTGCCCATTCTGGTTAAATTGAAAGTAGGTATGAAAGATTTAAATTTATTATTTGAAAGAGAACCTATTTTTATAACAAAATCATTAGCTAATGTGGCGGATTTAAATTCTATGGATAGTTTGTATCGACCTTCCGGTTTTATTGATCCATTTATAATACCGAGGTTATTATTTATTATTCAAAACTTTGAGCTAAAAACAAATTTACCAAAATCCAGGGGATGAATTATTTTCCCCTGTTCAGTCCTTTGGACATTAACAATAAACGGAACTGAAGATGAAATAGAATACATAAGCTCAATGGCTTTTGCTTCTGTAGCAATGGTATCATTATAACTTCCATGAGAGATTGGGGATTCGTTTGTTTGTGAAAGAGATTTAATTTTAGGAGGTACATTAAGGCAAAGCGGAGGTCGTCGTTTTCGGGAAGGAATGGTTACAGAAGTTTGGGAATCATCAGAATCGTAGTCGTCTATAATATTAGAAATGGACTCAGGGTCCGGAGGTCGATTTTCGTCCTCCTCCATTTCAACAAATTAAAAAAAAAAAAATAAAGAATAATTATTATTTTAGAAATAATAAATGATACATGCAACTTCGTCGCAAACCAATAACACAAACAAAAATAATGAATACGAAAAGGTAACACAAGCAGATTCCGGTGAAGATGGACCCTATAATATTTTACACCACTGTTTGTAGGTCTTTTCCTCGATGGATGTTGTAAAAAATCTACTTGGATATGCAGTGATGCGTAATAACTTGAGGACCTAACCGTTAGAATGGTCTACACGTTTAACTAACTTTTTTCCGGCAAAAATGGACAGCCCTTCTCCTCAACAGGCTTTTCACAGGAGTGTTCTTCTAGCCAGTGTCAAGTAAAGGTGATTGTGGAATGTTTATAAGAGTAGTAAAATTACACTTATAAACATTCCACAATAACTTTTACTTGACTTGACTGGCTAGAAGAACAAAGGAGTGTTCTTCTAGCCAGTGTCAAGTAAAGGTGATTGTGGAATGTTTATAAGAGTAGTAAAATTACACTTATAAACATTCCACAATAACTTTTACTTGACTTGACTGGCTAGAAGAACAAAGGAGTGTTCTTCTAACCAGTGTCAAGTAAAGGTGATTGTGGAATGTTTATAAGAGTAGTAAAATTACACTTATAAACATTCCACAATAACTTTTACTTGACTTGACTGGCTAGAAGAACAAAGGAGTGTTCTTCTAGCCAGTGTCAAGTAAAGGTGATTGTGGAATGTTTATAAGAGTAGTAAAATTACACTTATAAACATTCCACAATAACTTTTACTTGACTTGACTGGCTAGAAGAACAAAGGAGTGTTCTTCTAGCCAGTGTCAAGTAAAGGTGATTGTGGAATGTTTATAAGAGTAGTAAAATTACACTTATAAACATTCCACAATAACTTTTACTTGACTTGACTGGCTAGAAGAACAAAGGAGTGTTCTTCTAGCCAGTGTCAAGTAAAGGTGATTGTGGAATGTTTATAAGAGTAGTAAAATTACACTTATAAACATTCCACAATAACTTTTACTTGACTTGACTGGCTAGAAGAACAAAGGAGTGTTCTTCTAACCAGTGTCAAGTAAAGGTGATTGTGGAATGTTTATAAGAGTAGTAAAATTACACTTATAAACATTCCACAATAACTTTTACTTGACTTGACTGGCTAGAAGAACAAAGGAGTGTTCTTCTAGCCAGTGTCAAGTAAAGGTGATTATGGAATGTTTATGAAGTGTAGTAATTACAAGTCGCCAAACACACAAATTATCGACATTCACTCACTGACTGAATAGAAATTATTCGAGAAGCTTTTTATATTTAAAATAATGTTTTTATTTATCTACTAAGTGCCAAGTCTGTCTTCACGCAGCGATTTCCATGCGCAGTTTGCGCAAAATTTTGCACAAAAAACACTGCGGCGACCATACTCCATACGACATGCACGCTTAAACAGTTTGTGAAAATGTAAGTGTACGCAGGCCATTTACGCTTTATACAGTTTTGTCATCACTTTTGCAAATTAACATACCACCTGCAAGCCGTTAACGCACATGCTTAGTTGTGCAAATTAGAGTTTGGCCTTTGTAAAGGGTTTAGATATAGTCGATTGTAACACATTTCCATCCCACGGCGTATAAAGCTTGCATCTAAACAGCTGTTGATCTAGTAGAGGCTGAGGCATTACTTGATTGTGGATGGTGGATTGAGGAAAAGAAAGAAATAAATAAGAGTTGGGGTTACACTATTTTTATTGTTTTTTTTTGGTTGTTTTACAATAATAATAATATGATACATTTTATCAAACCATCCATATTCCTTTAAATCCCATTAATAATATAAAGTGAAGTATCTTATCTTACGATTTTAGATACATAAATTTAAACTCGCCTAATTGATTTTATATCCTAAATAATCTAAATGTATATATAAATATATAATATTATATAATGCTAAAAGTAAAATATGCCCAAAAAACAATTGATAATAATCTAGTAAGAATTTATTTATCATTTTTTGGCAATAAATGAGTATCATTTCCATGTATAGCATTAAAAGACATTTAGAACACAAATTCGCCAAGTCACAAGTCACAGGAAGAAAGTATGGGAGATACTAGAAGCAGCAGCAGCAGTCTGTTGCCAAATCCATAAGCTCATATTGGAGCACCGGTCTTAGACTGGCGCTCACAAGGCCTCACACTACTAATTATCATTTATTCGATTCAATCTGTTTCACAGTCCTGATATATATTTTTGACTACAATAAAAATATTAAAACAATATATAAGATTCGAATTTTATCTATCTACTTTGTTCATAAATTAAGAGGATTTAATATAAAAAATTGAAATAGATATTTCTTAAACAAAACTTACATTTAAAAAGAATAGGTGAAACTGCTGCATTTTAGGTAACGTACCACAATTAATTAGAGGCACAATCATTGGTTTCATTTTTGATTTTTAACTTTAAAGACTTGTAAGATAGTTAAATATAAATGTATTGTGTTATGACAAGAATTCACAGATAATTTCAACTTGCTTGAATTGAAAGCGTAAAGCGTAAATACGTAAGTATAGTGTAATATAAAATACAAGGTACAGCACACAACAACGTTAATGACATGAAATGTACAAGGACACATTATGTAATGTGGAGCCCTCTTTCCTAGGCTAACTTATGCTAACATCCACTGTGAACACTATTGTATATGCAACGTTAATCTGCCCTACTATCTGTGTAGCAAACGACCATACACTACTTTCTTTGTAAATAATCATGTCAATATATTATACACATACAAATATAGGGAGCTACAAACACTTTAATCACAAATACCAAAACCACTTTATTGGAAAATAGCAATCAATACTTCTAGTTATTACTTACTTACTTACTTACTTTCATTTAATTTACTTTACATTACACACCACACTTAAACTTTAATCGGAAGGCATAACTTTATTATCTAACATAACACTTATAATGTCTACTACATTAGTATTAGTGGGAAAAATAGTTGGAACGCCGCTTCTGACTAAAATACAATTATTCTTCCAAGGTACATTGAATTTCTCTGTAAAAAGTGAAATGCTAGCACGGCACAGCGCTCGTGTCTTTCTAAAGCAAGTGTTTGTTTGTTAGTTAGTTAAATCTAAGTGGACCAGACAATTACTTTATGCGTTCCAGAGATTCAGGCGGAGTCAAGTCAAGTCGACCGCCAGAGACCAGACATAGTTAGTATAGTATAGTATAATATGCAACGAGGACAGTACAGTACAGTACAGTACAGTACAGTACTTGAATGGACATCGGATACCAACCAACTACTCCCACTAACAAGTAAGTATTGGTTTCTCTCAATCATCGTATTCTAAACAACTAGTATATGCTTACAATTATACATTTAATAACCGATTGATATGGCTAAAATTAAATTATTCATTTATTCTTAGACTTCATATTTATTAAATAAAAGTATATTGATAATAAATTTATATTAATACAATTTTTGTGATTTATATGTCTTAAAATGATAAAAACATTGTATTTAATAATATTTTTTCTAGATTACCCTTAGATTTAATTATTACTAAATAATTGTTTCTCTTTTATTAATATTTAATATTGTTAAACATAAAGTGGCACTTGAATCACAAATACTGGAAAACTTAAGAAAATACTATTGGTAAGTAAACTCGAGTGAGTGAGTGAGTGAGTGAGTGCGTCTTGTCTTCGTTGTGTGACTCTCAGTTCATTAAGCAAGAAAGTAATCACAAGACCACAGGTCACCGAGGTATATAATATTCTGTCTCATCCCACATCCCACCTACCCGCACGGGCACGCACGCACTCTCATCCGTTCCGTTATTGCTGAAGATAAATATCACGCCGTGTCATAGAATATAAATAATAAGGAATGAGCATAGGACTACAATATGCATACATAATGAACACAACGCAACGCAGTGCACGGCGAGACGGCTCACGGGCGCGGGCGCGGCCTGGGACCAACCAACCTCTCTTCTTCTTCAATTACCATCAAATCAAACAAAACATTTTACCTTACATTTGGTTTTAAAAATGATTAAAAAATAGACAACTTAGAAATTTAAAATATTAAGCACAAAACACGATTAAATCTATTGTGCAGAGATCCACAAAGGTTTCTAACAGAGCTGCGCTATGCAGTTATTACAACAAGTGAAGTTATTACATTTTGCTAACAAATAATCCTATCTTATTCCTAAAAGCTAAAATTGGCATTTCAATCATATCTGCTCTTCAATCATATCAATACAAAACTAGAGATACTTTAGAAATGGAACCACGTTTGTTTGTTTGAGGTCACTCTGCTCAGGATGTGTTTGTTTGTACGGATTGATTATTCATTGCGTGGGTGGGTTTGTTTGTATGCATGTTTGTCTGTTTGTTTGTACGGATTGATTATTCATTGCGTGGGTGGGTTTGTTTGTATGTATGTATGTATGTATGTATGTATGTATGTTTGTTTGTTTGTTTGTCTGTCTGCACGTCTGTTTGTTGGTTAGGCAAGTGTACAACAGAGAATAATAAGAAGCATCAACGGGGTGATATGTTTGCACAGTTCAAATTAACATAGATTATTAGTCCGCTATCACAAAGAAAACGCTCAGAATAAGGATTTATTTAAGTTTACAAATAAAAGCAGAGCGACTGTTTGCACCATAGAAAAGCTGCTTAGAGCTTTGTTTAATGATATAGCCATAAATCTAAATATGTTTACCAAAGGGGTCTCGTGAGACACAAATTAAATTAGTTTTATATTTTTGTGGTATTATACAAATAAAAAGCCACTCGTATGTCACAGCACAGTTTGTTGTACATGAATACAAAGAGTTAGACACTGTGTATGAGATGAGGGCTCAGCCGATTGGGGGAGGGGGCTCCCCCTCAACACACACACACATTCACATACCTTAACAGCGTAATACAACATTTGTGATTGATTGCACTCCATTAACATCCAACAGAACATCGTACAATAATAATAATCATATAATAATGTCAACCATTTAATATTAAGTCAGTCTTGTAAACAATCAGGGACAGAGGAGAGTCTGCGGGGTAAATGCAACGCGCCGCTCCACCTCGACACCTGCCCGCCTGCCTGCCTGCCCGCCTGCCTACCCGCCTACCCGCCTACCCGCCATCGGTGACCAACGTCCCTTCCTCCACAACGTAACGCAAGGGTAAACAACTAAACCATATATTAATTAATTAATATGCACAATACTTTAGCTATCTTAATTTAAGTATAACATTGCGTAATAAATATTGTTGGTGCAGTCTAATAGTGATTGTGGTGTCAGCTGTCCTACAGAGCACACCGCCTCGCCAGCTGCTGCCTGCGGCTGCTGGACTAACTGCCGCTCGTGCTGCGCCAGCCAGCCAGCCACCACCAAATCCTTACACTTTGGAAGATTCACTTTACTCAAAGGCATTTTTGTACAATTTAAGATCTTTTATTTGTCTATATTGCGTTGACTCGACTAAATTGTATTAATTCTACACGCCGGGAGTTAATAAGTTAAGTTAAGTTAGGTTGGGTTAGGGGAGTCATTGGGAAGATCACAGGTAGCCTATGAACTTGTCGAGATAACGGGAATCAATAATAGACATACAACTTCAGTCGTTATTGATGGCACTTAATTGAAATCCTCCTTTGTTAACTGTTAAAGTATCACCTTTTCTAATATCATTGTCATTGTCTACAAAAATATATGTAATTATTTATACGCACATTGCAATGAATGAAATCAGAAAATACCACTTCCTACTCGTACTCGTCCTCGTACTCGTACTCGTACTACTCGTACTCGTACTACTCCTACTACTCCTACTGCCTCCTGATGCCATCTGAAGACACCTGGTCCAAACGACTACAAGAATAGAATAACCCTCATTATTTTAAAAATAAAATAAAATCTTCCGTATAAAATGTTGTGAGCCTGGCATCACTTATTCTTACAGTATATTCTTACAGTATATATATAGATATATATTGATATAATCACATTTAACAATTGTCCATGAGCAAAACAAATCAGAGTGACTATGGGATAATACCTATTTATTGATAAAATAAATTCTTGCAGTCATTTGATCCGTCCGCGCGCGCTCAATAAATACATTGGAAACAGTGTGGTGTAGACTACACCTTGACTAGGGCAAATAGTAATACACATATACACGTGCGTGTATACACATACATAACTATCACAAACAACAGACACCTCCCTTCTTACCTTCAGATACACTGCCTACCACTAAGCCTAACTAATACAATACATACATATACACTACTGTTAACAAGTATACTACTACACCTTTACTCCCTCACATCATTGACATGACATTCTTCACTAATTATAATATCACCGGAAAACAAAAAATAAACGTCTTTTACAATATAGAGAAACAATTTGGAAAAACATTATTAGTTTAATAAAAGCGTGGGGAACTAAATAATACGTCCATAACATCACCCAATTAAAAGTTAAAAATATATACTATCAATATTCAAAAGGCTTAGCTTAGCTTACAACGAAGAAACAATAGTCTATATCATCAGTAAAGGTACTATCAAATTGGCCGCTTTCAAATTTGGTCACCATCCATCGTCCATTATGGTTACAAGGAATATCTCTACAGCTTGCGCTCTCACATAGACTCTCCTCCCAGCAGGTCTGGCGGGAGGAACGAGGAGAGCGACGAGGGCGTAGCGCGCTGATCATTCTCCGCCCACGAGAAGGCCCACGACTCCTTGGGGGCCCCGGAGCTGCCTCCGCCCCCGCGCCACTGCCCTCCGCCGCCACCGCCCTGACCCAGGTGCTGCAGGATCATGTTCACGTCCGACTCGGCCGGCGACTCGGCGAAGATGGTTGTGTTGCCCAGCACGCAGTTGTTGAGCGCAGTCTGGGCCTGCAACCATATCTCATTGTTAGTCACATCCATCAGTTATTCAACATCATTCACAATACAACACACTTGTACATGTACATACCTTGTTGGCCTCCTCGCGCGTGCTGTACTTGGCCAGCGCGATGCCCTGGTTCAGGTACAGGTGGAATCTCTGCAGCGGCCCGTGCTGCATGCAAAGGGTCTTCAGTGTTGACCCGTCAATCTGCAACACAACAACAGTTAGTAACGACACGTTCCTTACCCTTACCTTCTTGAATATATGAATGTGCGACATAATAACAGAACAGAAGTAACCAACCTGCGCAGTGAGATTCTTAAGCAGCAACCAGGTGGAGGGCCAGGATTGCTGGTGCGGTGGATAGGGCTGCGAGCGCGGAGGCTGTGGGGCGGCCCATGAGGCGGGCGTAGGCCCCTTGGAGCCGGGCAGGCCAGGGGGCACACGGGCCCCGCCCAGCTTGTTGCCCCACAACTCCGCTTTGCCCAGCCCCAGCGAAGAGGGTGTGCTGGCGGCCGGGGGCGGGTAGGACCAGGTGCTGGAGGATAGGGAGCGCTCCGAGGGGGTGGTTGGCGAAGACTTGCCAGCCCCCAGCTGGTCGGGCTCCTTGATGGCGGCCAGGGACAGGGGGGAGCGCACCACGGAGCCGGGGGTCAGCGCCGGATCGTCATCCATGCTCTTCATCTGAACAAAAATATATTCAAGATTAAATTTTTGGTATCGGTATAAATCGATTTGGTTCTAAAATATAACACAAATTAAATTTAAGTTATTTAAGTGATTTAAAAAAAAAACACAAATAAATCCTCATTGCTCATAAACATTGCGTAGTAACATCAAGAATAGTCAGGAGTTGGATCCAGTTTATAATCACGGCAAGTAGGGGTATTTCATGTTCTGTGTGAAACAATACAATGTTAGGTATTGACTGTCATCAGCTCAGTTTTGAGGTGGGGTTGGGTTGGAAGGTTTGGAAGTACCTTCCAGGGTTTCCCGGGTTCAAACTCGGGCACCAGGTCAGTGTAGGTGGAGGAGGCACTGCTGTGCTGCTGACTGGAGGGCCAGGCCTCCTTGCCATCGGGCAGGTCTGACGTGTCGCTGGGCCAGCCGTCGCTCACGCTGCGTCCCGTACTCCATGTGCTACAACCAAAACAACATTCTTAATACACCTGGCCTCAATGATTCTTTTCTAGGTTAGATACTGTAACATTTGTGTATTGAGTATATTCCTAATAATATGACTTATTCCCGTGTAAATCAAACTGTGGCGGCTAGCCCTTTAAACATACATATTCTAAGTAAATTTGGAAAAGTTAAATATATTTCCACAGAAATCGAAATAACCTGCTCTTTAAATTCAGATATTAAAAGTAAATTATTAAAAGGTACTATATATTTGCCAAATTCCGCCACAGCCAGCCCTTCAAATTCAGATATTCATTCGGGGTTCGAATTAACGGGGTTCTACTGTATATATTTGCCAATTTCGCCCAAGCCAGCCCTTTAAATTCAAATATTCAAAGTTCATTCATAAAAATATGACATATTTCCGTATAAAAGGAATTATACCGAGGCCGGCCCTCCAAACTCGCTCCAGTGTAAAAACGGAGGAATGTGTAAACCACAGAGGAATATGTATATATTTCCTCTATAGTGTATTTCGATAATAATAATACGAATTAGGACAGTGTATAACCACCAGATTCTAAAGTTTTTCGAATTAACTAAGTTGTACCGTATACATTTGGCCTAATTAGTATGGTAATGGTAACAGACTTACGAGGTTAGTAACACCGCCACCTAATTAATATCTTGGTAATGTGCCGAGAGTGGGTTTTGTAGGTCGACGACTTAAATATCACAAAGTGGAATGCATATAAAAAAGGTTTATCCTCTTTGCTCATAAACATTGCGTAATAACATCAAGAATACTCAGGAGTTGGATCCAGTTTATAATCATGGCTTAGTATGGATAATTCTTTATTTAGTATTAGATAGTCAGTATCAGTATGAAGCTGTCAGCTGGGACTGTGTTGTTTGGTTCTGTACTCACTTGTCGGGCTGCAGGTTGAGGGGGTTGAGCTGCGGACTGGTGGTGGACTTGGAGGTGGTGCCCGGAGCGCGGCTGAACTCGGAGCCGTCCCCTTCCTTCTCCATGGACGGTAGCTTCCACTGGTTGAGGCGGGACTGCCCCCCACCGCTGCCGTAGCTCTGCCAATTCAAACATCAATCTGTTACTTCAATATCCTTAATAATTCCTCAAACTCGCTTTCGCTAACAACTTTCCACTTGAGAAGTTTTCCAGCTTAAGAACATTTGTTTTTCAGTCCCTTGAAAATTCCATATAAAAAAAACTGCAAAAAATACGATTTTTTTCCCATATAAGAAGAGTTTTGCAGTTAAAACTGCTTCTCACTTAAGAAGTTTTTAAAGTTGGGCTGTGAATCCATCCATATACCTGAAAACATATTATTATCCGCACCCCATTTAATAGGTTTTATAAAAACCAAAATCTGAAGTACCTGAAATTGACCATTTTTCAACAGTCAATGTATGACTGATAATGTGAGATTTAGAGAAGTTAATTTGGATTGTGTAATAATTTACGATTAGAAAGTATATAGCAATACAACTCACGACCTACTATGTGGGTACCTACCTACCTAGTATATCGGGACAAGACAGATTTCTTTCAAACAAAGATGCCGTACGTAATATGTCATTATATATTTTTTAATTTATGTTCTTGCTATTTTTAATTTTGTTTCTTGCATATATTATTTTTTAATGTAATTTTATTTTTATTATTTCTTATGTTTCAAAACTGTCATTAAAATTGTACCACCCACATGTAAAAGCCCTCTGGTCGTTAAATAAATAAATAAATAAAATAAATTATTTAGATATGCGGCATTGAAATTTCTCATTTCCGACTTGTTATTTTACTTCCTGTTTTTTCTTGATTTATTTACTAGACATTACTTACAAAAAAGAAAATTAAATATGAAAACTTTTAGGTCGCGTACTTAAGCACGCGAATTTCAGCATTCAAGTCCTGTCTGTCACTTTACGTACAAAATTGGGCCATTTTAGAAAGGAAAGAGAATACAAACACAATATTTACCGACCCTTCTAGCCGGAAACGATAAAATATGTTTAATTCATTTTACACAATAACTATGTCCAGAATACTGAATTTTATTATAATTTGGATCCCACTTGAGAAGTTATTTTTGTCTGGTCCCTTGGAAGAGAGTTTCACTGTAAAGTAGAACCTCGTTAATTCAAAATCCACAGGACATCAAAAATCAAATTAACCAATTCCCACGTAATTCCAAATTTTATGAGAAAAAAAGACTGCGAAAATCGAGTTCCTTGGCCGCCCCTTCACATTCGGGAGGTATCTTTGGAGTAAATTCGTATTAATACGAATTATTCCCGTTTAAATCGAATTTTCGCAGCCGATTTTCGCTGCAATCGGCCCCTTCAAGTTCAGTTATTCTAAGCAAATTCATAAAAATACCAAACATTTCCACATAAATCAAATTTTCACAGCCGATTAACGTCGCGGCCGGCCCTTTATAAAAATACGATATATTTATACGTAAACTGAAATTTCGCGGCCGATTTCGGTAACAGCCGACCCTTTAAATTCAGATAATTTAAGTAAATTTCGTAAAAATACGTCATATTTCCGTGTGAATCGAAATTTAGCGGCCGATTTCCGTTGCTCCGAATCTTTTGCTCAGATATTCGAAGTAAATTTATTTATTTATTTATTTATTATTTATTAACGCCGATTATAGCGGCTTTTACAAAAAAATAACATTTGTTTTACATATTAATACAGAATATACATAGATAAAAAAAATATAAATATAAAATACATAAAAGAGAACAATAGAAAGAGTTATTATAAATACAATACAACAATTGTTTATATATTTATATATATAAATATATAAACAATTCATATACAATAAATCCCGGATAAATTAATACTTTAAAACTATATTTGATTATAATCAATCTGAGAAGCGCTGACATACAGTTTTAATTAAATAGTGTTTGTATGAGGTTAAGCTAGTAATGTTTATAGATTCATCCAAAACATATTTATTACCAAGTACATGTAGGCGATTCATTATGGAATTGAGTTCAGCGTTAGATCCTGTATTGTTGCAATGATAGGGTAATTTGAAACGAACTGATCGACTAGGTACATGGAAACATATTAACGAAAGAAGTTCAGGGGAGTTCAACAGGTTGGTAACGATTTTAAATAAATAAAATAGGTCAAAACAAATTCTTCTTTCTTTTAATGTATCGAGTCCCAATAATTGTAACAGAGAGGGGTAATTAATGTTTTCGACGAATATTCCCAATTTAAAATTAATATAACGTAAAAATTTATGTTGGACTCGCTCAAGGGAATTCTCATGTACACTGTAGTAAGGACTCCAAATGGTGGTGTTAAATTCTAGTTGGCTTCTAACAAGTGAAGTGTAAAGTAATTTGACAGTTTTTAAATTTTTAAAATCCTTTGAAATCCGTAAGACAAATCCTAACATTTGCATTGCTTTACTGGTTATATTATTAATGTGTTTAATGAATGTTAATTTAGTGTCAAATGTTATACCAAGGTCTCTTATTTCATCCACAGATAATAAGGTGTGATTATTGAGAAAGTAGGTGAACAAAAATGGGTTTTTTTTTCTGTGGAATCTCATAAGTTGACATTTTTTTACATTAAGAGTTAATTTGTTTTTAAGACACCAATCGTAAAAGCTATTAATATTAGATTGAAGTGTTAGACAGTCCTCGATATTGTCAATAATTCTATATATCTTCATATCATCAGCGAACATTAGAATGAGAACACGGGTGAATATGTTTGTTACGTCGTTAATGAATAAATTGAAAAGTAAAGGACCAAGATGCGAACCCTGGGGTACGCCACTGGTAGCTTCGAACATGTAGGATAAGTGATCATTAATACAGACAGTTAACTGACGCCTAAGTAGGTAACTCTTAAACCAAGATAAAAGGTTTCCATTAATGCCGAGTTTCAAAAGTTTATTAATGAGGATTTTATGACAGACCTTATCAAACGCCTTACTGAAGTCGGTATATATAGAATCAACTTGTTGTTTGTTGGCAAGTGCATTGGAAATAAAATTTTCATATAATGTTAGGTTAGTCAAAGTTGATCTGCCGGAGATAAAGCCGTGTTGACAAGTTGCGATACAAGAGTTTACAAAGAAGCTGATTTTCTTAAGAATCAATTTCTCAAAAAGTTTAGGTATAGACGATTGAATACAGATAGGCCGATAATTTTCAACAAAGGATTTATCACCACTTTTAAATACAGGAGTTAGGTAGCTAAGTTTCCATATTTGTGGAAAGTGTCCTGTGGAGAGTGACTTGTTGAACAGTATATTAAGCGGAACAGATAAACTTTGGACACAATTCTTAAGTAAGATGGAAGGAATCTTATCAGGTCCCGAGCTCGTTTTGGGTTCAAGTGATTTAATACAGACTATAATGTCTTCAATATCAATGTGTATTTGCGATAAGTGTAAATTTATATCCGAATTGAAGTAAGGAATTAAGTCATCTGGAATATCAGGTTCATACACGTCCTTAAAGTAATCAGCAAACATGTTAACAATTTCATAAATTTTACTGGAGCTATTTTGTCTGTAACGTATATTACCAGAAATACCAGCATCATTGTTTTTCATTGATTTTGTGTATTTCCAAAAGTATTTTACATCATGAAGTATCGTGTTCTCAACCGAATTAATGTAATTTTTATAACATCTTTTTGTCATTTTTTTGCAATCTCTTCTAATATTGTTGAATGCCGTATAGTTGGGAATTGTTCTGTGTTCTTTATATTTTTTATGTGTTTCTTTTTTAATAACAATTAACTGAATTAATTCTTTGCTGAACCATATCGGATACTTTCGTACTTTATGAGGAATTAGAGGAATTGTGTCGGAAATGATACTATTCAGTTGAGAGTAAAATAGTTCTACGCTATAGTTGAGATCACCTTCCTTGAGAACAGACCAATTTACTTTGTTAAGTGCATGATTAATGTCCTGGTAATTAGCATTAATGAAATTACGACTACAATTTTTAATTAGAGGGTCACACTCTATTGTAATAGGTACTAGTATTGTAAGTGGAGGGTGGTGACTATCAATTGGGTCAAAGGATTCGGCTGACTCATAGACTTTTATACCCTCATCAGTAGAAAAAATTAAATCAAGTGTCCGATTACTACAATTCAGCACATTGTTACATTGAAATAGACCTAAATAGTTCGACATGTCTAAGATTTCTCTCTCGCACGCCGTTAATGGTAAGTAATCCAAATCATTAAATTTACAATTAGGTAGGTTATAATCACCGCAAATTATAATATTGTGATTAGGGTGGTTAGATTTGAGTAGCTCGACATCTTCACAGTGATTTTTATACATTATTATATTAGAATTTGGTGGAATATATACACATCCGATGATAGTTTTTTTGGATTTATCGTTTAACATTACAAAAATTTGCTCAACATCATTGTTTTTGTTTTTTAATAATTTCGATGAAATTTTTTTATTTACTGCTATCAGGACGCCTCCTCCTCTTGATTTGGAGCTGGTGTTCCGATTTCGGTCAACTCGGTAGATACTGTGGTTAGGTAGACCGAGCTCCGCTGAGTATATCGATGGTTCCAGCCAGGTCTCAGAGAGTAAGATGATGTCCTGTGTGATGGTGGGTGCATTAGTTCTAAAGTCACTGAGTTTAGTCCGAAGTCCCCTGACGTTCTGGTAGAAGATGTAACGTGGCGCGGTTATAAGTTTTTTGGTATATTTATTATAATTTTGGGTCTATTGTTGATATATTTGATAATTAAATTATTTTCTCCCTTGCTTTTTCGATCTTCCAGCTCCTTCCACAAGTTTTGTACTTCTTGCCGTTGAAGCATTGTTAAGTCGTTCTTGGTCTTGATAATTACATTTCCATACGGTATTCCTTTTTTCTGTAGAACAGTTCTGGCTTGATATTTATCGGACAGTTCGACCTTGATGGGGCGTGTTTTATTAGTGTCCTTCTTACCCAATCGATACACTTTAATTAGCGAGGTATCTACATTATCAACATTGTTAAGAATATTCTTGACATTATTCAGATCTTCACTCATTGTTGCAGTTTGAGAATTACCCGAGCTTTCAGGAACATTGAACATTATTACATTTTTAGATCGCGATTTTCTCTCGTCCATTTCATTCAAAGTTTCGCAAATTCCTGTTAGTTGTTCCGTTTCGATGTTGGTAGTTGATAAATTTTTGGAATGATTAGGTGAAATGTTCCTGTAGGCATTCAATTCACCTTCAAGAAAACCAACTTTTGTGGAAACCAAACTAATATTGCCTAGTAGCACTGAGAGTTGAGGCGTTAATTTACCCATTTGTTCTTTAGTAAATTTATTAGTGGGATCCATGATGGTCGTATTTAAATCACGTATAATATTGTTTGCTAATGTGATGAATGCATATGTATCGCAGGAGTCCATGATAAAGTAGCTGGCGAGATAGGTTTAGCTGCCCTGACTTGTATCGGCGGGAAGGAGTGAGTACTTGCGCTGAGCGGCTAGTACGGACACGCACACAGTCACACTAGAGTAGTAAGTCGCGCTCGGTGGAATTAGGTACCTAATAGCGGTAATGGCGGATTATTTTTTAATAAACTTAGGTTTTGAGTTGACACAACACGTATGTGGAGTGATGCACTACTTTCACTGCACTGTTACTAAATTAGCACTAGAGTAACGTATTACTTATGATCAGGATCTATTTAAATTCGTTATTTTTTTAATATTTTAGCAGGAGCTGATTCAAACACGTTAGTAATGTGTATATTCGTATTGTTATTTAATTTAGTAAAAGTACGATATATTTCCATGTAAATTGAAATTTCGGAGCCGATTTCCGTGGCGCCGGATCTCTGAAATTCAGATATTTGAAATAAACTCATAAAAATGCGATATATTTACGAGAAAATCGAATTTTCACAGCTGATCTGTCGCGACCGACTCTTTAAATTCAGATATTTGAAGTATATTCATAAAAATATGTCGTATTTCCGCGTAAATTGAAATTTGGCACCCGAATTCCATCGCAGCCGACCCTTTGAATTCAGGTATTTAGTGTAAATTCACAAACTCGAATATTCGAAATAAATTGGAAAAAATACGATATTCAGTGTAAATCGATTCAGATTTACAAAATAATAATACTAATTAGGGCGATGTATAATCACGTAAAAATACACTTTTCGGCGTTTTACCGTCATGGCTGTCTTTTAGATTCAGATTTACGAAATTTTATGATTTATTTTTGCAAAAATCGAAGTTTTTCGAATTACACAAACAAATTTTCGTGTACGGACAAAAATAAATTTCCAATTACGAATTAACGAATTTTGAATTAAAAAAACCAATATGTATGAAAAAAAAATTCTGGGGATTTTTTTTGGCGAAAATTTCGAATTATGCGTTTTTTCGAATTAACAGGGTTCGAATTAATGGGGTTCTACTGTATATAGGTAAAATCTCAATTGTTTTCCGGTGAAGAGCTAAAGCTGCAGTCAAATGCAGTCAACAGTGCCAAGCATGTCATATCCATCAGCAACAATAATCAAATAAAAATGAATTCTCATTAAAATATTAGTTGCAGGGACATTTTTAAAACACAATTCAAAGAGTGCTTAAATTTACCCAAATGAGAATCCAGGGGAGGAATATCCAATCAGAAGAAGAGACCAATGCATTACAGTACAGATAGACATAGTCCCAAATGAAAATCCAGGGGAGGAATATCCAATCAGAAGAAGAGACCAATGCATTACAGTACAGATAGACATAGTCCCAAATGAGAATCCAGGGGAGGAATATCCAATCAGAAGAAGAGACCAATGCATTACAGTACAGATAGACATAGTCCCAAATGAGAATCCAGGGGAGGAATATCCAATCACAAGAAGAGACCAATGCATTACAGTACAGATAGACATAGTCCCAAATGAGAATCCAGGGGAGGAATATCCAATCAGAAGAAGAGACCAATGCATTACAGTACAGATAGACATAGTCCCAAATGAAAATCCAGGGGAGGAATATCCAATCAGAAGAAGAGACCAATGCATTACAGTACAGATAGACATAGTCCCAAATGAGAATCCAGGGGAGGAATATCCAATCAGAAGAAGAGACCAATGCATTACAGTACAGATAGACATAGTCCCAAATGAAAATCCAGGGGAGGAATATCCAATCAGAAGAAGAGACCAATGCATTACAGTACAGATAGACATAGTCCCAAATGAGAATCCAGGGGAGGAATATCCAATCAGAAGAAGAGACCAATGCATTACAGTACAGATAGACATAGTCCCAAATGAGAATCCAGGGGAGGAATATCCAATCACAAGAAGAGACCAATGCATTACAGTACAGATAGACATAGTCCCAAATGAGAATCCAGGGGAGGAATATCCAATCAGAAGAAGAGACCAATGCATTACAGTACAGATAGACATAGTCCCAAATGAGAATCCAGGGGAGGAATATCCAATCACAAGAAGAGACCAATGCATTACAGTACAGATAGACATAGTCCCAAATGAGAATCCAGGGGAGGAATATCCAATCAGAAGAAGAGACCAATGCATTACAGTACAGATAGACATAGTCCCAAATGAGAATCCAGGGGAGGAATATCCAATCACAAGAAGAGACCAATGCATTACAGTACAGATAGACATAGTCGTCAAATTAAATTTACCAACTAAATGATTATATTGTGTTATGTTTATTAAATTAACGAAAAACAGTAGAACCTGCAGACAAGGAAGCTGCCCCGCCTTGTGGCATTTTTGCATGACTATTTTTTTATTGTTATTATAAAGATTACAGTAATATCAATGTTTTATAATTTAAAAAAATAAAACATAAACAACTCTTAAGTGCAGTGAATTGAAATAACGAAAATGTATAAATTTAACATTGGATGGTTAATTATAACATAAATATATTTTTAAAAGTTTGATAAATTTTCTCATTGCTCATAAACATTGCGTAGTAACATCAAGAATAGTCAGGAGTTGGATCCAGTTTATAATCATGGCAAGTGTGGACGTGTATACATATTAACCAGGTTAGGGTTAGGTCGGGACTTACGCTTGGTGGATCTTTGTTCAGCGTGATGTCTGAGAAGTTATTCGGCAGTTGTGCGAGAGGATCGTGTTGCTTATTGAAGAAGTCCCCTCCAGAGGATGAACTTCCCACTTCTTGCTGCTTTACGTAGATTGATTGCTGGGCCGATATTTGGTTCTGGAAGACAAAATGTAAACAATTGTATTTAAATACAGCATGTAAAGAACTTATTGGAATTAATTTATATAAATGTACCTGCCAGACAAACTCGAAGCATAGACACTTTCAAATGTAACAATAACCTCAATACTAACTACTCTTTGCACTCACCAATTCCAAGAATTCATCACTGCGCAAACAAATATTGTAAACTTATCGACATATTTGGTGTTAATAACTTTGAGAGTTTCAAAAGGCAACTAATTTTAGACCTTTTTGCTAGTTATTAACTTGTAATATTTATTAGCTTTAAAAAAAAAGGTCTAGCCTTCATACTTTGATTTACTTTACCATATTATTTTCTAATTACCTTGTGAGTAAATTATATTTAGCTATTTTATCCATGTACATGTTACACTTATATACATATACTGTCAACTTACTATGTAAAAGCCCGATAGGGCGTTAATAAATAATAAATAAAATAAATAAATAGTATTTAGTAAGATAGAAGAAGATTCATACTAAATGCTTATTATCGTCAAATCCTCTTGGGGAGTTGGATCCAGGGTATCTATTCCCCAGTCTCGATCCGATCTCGATTCGTTTCCGCCGAAAGTACATACACTGGTAGAGTTTGTTATTCTTGAGTCTCACCGAAAGTACATACTACACGCCATATGTCAAAATTCATTCGACTTAAACAAAGAGTGGGTCGAAGCAGTAGAGATCTGCAAAACTGTCAAAATCTCATTGCATCCTGGTGAATTGCCTTATACAAAAAAAGAAAAACATCGTTTCCCGCGCGCTTTTCGAAGTTGGTATCGGATTCGTTTAGTTCTGCAAAGTTGTTTTAACCATTTTTCTGGCATTTCGATATGTATCCGCCACCGCCATTCATTTCAGAAAAAGTGCGGTAGCAAATAAAAACGTTGACAGAACGACGCGGCAACGATTTGTTTTTGACATTTCAAATTAACAGAAACCTCAAACACATCAGAAACATAGACAATATTCACAGGGTTGCCAACACAGTCATCTCTTCAACCGTGCGACACTCAAGAATGTATAAATATAGAACTTATGACAAAAGTCGTAGAGATTTTCGTTCGTAGATGGCGCATAGCGAGTAATTCGTGGTAGAGACTCTGGAATAGATACCCAGGTTATAATCATGAACAGTCAAATGGAACTGTTATGCTAGCAGGTATATTAAATTTACTGGCTGTACAAAAATGTAAACAATGATTGCATCTAATTACATAGTCAAATTTGAAGTTAATATGACTAACTTGACAGTAATCCAATGATATTTAAATAATGTATCTAAGCGTAGGGAGTGTGGCGAACGGTGCCTTCGAGAAACAGGCACAAAATGCATCTCCGAGTATCTAGACCTTACCCCAGCATTCGGGACTCTGCTGGGGTGGAGCTTTTAATTCCCTAGATACTTGTGGGACCAAATATGGACTATAACAAAACAAAAAACAACATTGGTGAGGGGCCTTTGGAAAACCCAGAGGGAATGGAAAGAAGAGATGAGGCCACCGTGGAGGACTCTTCCCTCTTGGGGCCTTCGAGGAACCAAGAGGGAGTGGAGAGTAGCCATGAGTTCACCCCGGTGGTCTCGTCCCTAGCGGGGCCTCTGGAAAACCAGACCCCTCAGCTGAACACAATAAAGTGGATTGTCTGCGACTCAGTCAGGGAGAAAGATAGATATTGCCTGATAATGAGCGTGGACGAGGACAGTGCAAAAGGGCTGAGGGAATAAGGAAGGTCACCTTCACAGTGCGCTGTCCCAGTACCGACGAACGTAAGTAGGGTGAGTGACCTAAGGATTGGACAAATGACTAAAAACTTAAATTTCACTCAAATAAATTTGCATCGCAGCCAAGCAGCGGCTGCCGTGCTCAGCAGGAGTCACCCGGGACAGTGTGATCCAAGATGATCCAAGAACCCTAGACTTACAGGGGGAAGGTCAGAGGACTAAACATGAACCAAGGGCTACTCTACTACAATGAGTCGGGAGACAGACCCAGGGCTTGCATCCTCGTTAGGGAAGGGAAATAACGAGACTCATCCATGACTGCAGGATGCTAACTTGCACCACAGCACTAACTTGCACAGTGTGTGGGGGAGTACAGATATCAACAAACGAGGACAGGACCTTCTGGAATACCTCATGACAGTGAATCTTGAGATTCTCAATAGAGATAGGGAACCCACCTTTGTTATAAGTAACAGTGATCGTGATAGACCTGACTCTGGGAACCTTGAGAGTCTCAGGATGGAAATGTCAGATGAACCATCCCCGTCGGACCATCAAAACATAAAATTTAAACTAGAGGGGGGGGATGAGGACCAACACAAATAGGAACCCAAAAGCAAATGACTGTACTCAGAGGAGCTAAACATAGGAATGGGAAGATTCCCATGCAAATATGGTTGCCGCGAAGAGATCGAGGACGCAGTAGACATACTGAGGGACTCAATGATAAGGGCATACGAAAAAGCTGCCCTCTGAAGACAAGTACCAAGGACAAAACACCGTGGTAGAGCTACGGAAACTAGTAAGACAAGCCTTCAACAGGGCCAAAAAGTCTGGAAACTGGGATGCTCTTAAGCAATACCAGAAAGAATACAAGGAATCAATCCGGAAAGTCAAAACAGGCTCCTGGGAGAAGTACTGTGGGGAGGTGGAAACCATCCGCAGGCAGCAAAATTCAGAAAATTCTTGATAAAGACGCAGGGGCAGCTAAAGGCCCTTTCCAGAAAGTAAGAGGAAGCTTCACCAACAATTGGGAGGAGGAGTTGGAGGAACTACTGGGGAAACACTTTCCCGGTTACAAGAAGTTAGAAGCAAGTGACACCGGTCCACCAGCGACCCGGATTGGGACATTTAAAAGCGCAGGAGTGGATGGAATCTTTCCGGCACTTCTACAGAGGGGCCTAGATAAAATCCTACTTCCTGTGACTAAGATACTGAGGGCATGCTGTGCCCTCGGATACATTCCCATATCGTGGCAGAAAACTAGGGTAGGGTTCATACCTAAACCGGGGAGAATCGACTATGACCAACCTGGCGTATTTCGCCCAATTAGTCTCACCTCATTTCTTCTAAAGACTATATAGAGGCTAATGGATAGGCACATAAGAGACGGGGCACTGAGAGAAAGGCCCCTCCACGAGCTGCAATTTGCCTATCAACCAGGTAAATCGGTCGACGCGGCACTGCACAGGTTGGTGTACAACCTGGAACAGGCACCAGTGACCGGGGAACTGGCAGTAGGACTCTTCCTGGATATAGAGGGAGCATTCAACTGCACCACTATTAAATCCATTGACGAAGCGGCAGAACGACATGGACTCGACAAAACCACCAGAAGGTGGCTGAAGAACATGCTCTCAAGCCGGATACTGAACATCAGATTATTGGTGACAAGAGGGTGTCCACAGGGAGGAGTGCTCTCACCCTTGCTGTGGAGCCTAGTGGTAGATAACCTCATCCTAAAGCTCAACAACAGGGGCCTGTATACACAAGGGTATGTGGATGATATCGCGACCATGATAAGGTGTTAGGATGCAGACACAACCAGAGGCCTTATATAGTCAACACTGGCAACAGTGGAAGAATGGTTTGAAGAAACAGGGCTGTCAGTCGATCCAGACTAGACTGAACTGGTAATCTTTACTCACAAAAGGAAATTGGAGGGACGGAGCAATCCAACCTTTTATGGAAAGGAGTAAGAACCCTCAGATACGGTTAAGTACCTCTGAGTCATCATAGATGCCAACCTGAGCTGAAAAAACCAGGTGGAAACTGTAGGCAGAAAGGCATGTGCTCTAATGTGGGCAACTAAGCAAATCTGCGGCATAAGGTGTGTGTACTCAAACCTAAAATTATGCAATGGCTGTAACAGCTGTTGTAAAACCAAGAATCATGCATGCAGCCTTGGTTTGGTGGAGGAGAACAACACTGAAAACAGTGATGGCCACACTAAACCACATACAGGAACTTGCATGCAGAGGAATCACTGGAGCCATGCGAACCACTCCAATACTAGCCATGGGATTGCTGCTGAATCTACCCCCACTAAACTTAGAAATAGAGGAGGCGGCGATGACGGCAGGTTACAATGGAAAGGTCAATGGAGAGGTGAGTTGCCCAAAAACAGTCACACGGAGATCGGAACAAGACTGAGGGCGGTTAGTCCAACAGCTGGAATGAGGCAGGACGGCAAACAAGCTGAATACTTCTTTAGACAGCAGTTTAGAGTGACGTACCCCACAAGAGAGGAATGGGACACGGTTCCAGGCCCTACCCACAAACAAGAACTAATCTGGTTCACAAATGGATCCAAGATAGAGGAGGGAACAGGGGATAATAGGCATATGCTCTGATAGCCAGGCAGCCCTAATGGCACTGGAAAGAGACTCCAGCCTGGTGATGGAATGCAAAACCATACTTTGTTACCATCAATAAATTAACCCTGATCTGGGTACCAGGACATAGAATTGAGGGCAATGAGTAGGCTGATGGACTAACAAGGAAAGGGGCGAAAGCACCACTTAAGGGCACCTGGAATAAGGCAATCCAAAGTACTCATAAACGGACCAGACACCTGCTCAATATGGTCAGAAACTCACTGAGGGAACTGGTGGGACTAATAACGGGACACTGCCATCTGAGGAGGCAGTGTCCCGTTAGTTAGGAGTGGAAAACACTAACAGATGCTGGACCTCAGGTACCTGGGAAGACACATTGTAGAACCAGAAGACATAGCCACATATCTAATGACAACCCTGGTGAACTTCATTAAAGGAACCGGAGGAATGAGGTAAAATGGGAGATAGCACAATGAGCCTATGGCCCGAGGCTTGAGTGCTCACCAGAACTATATATAAACCGTCTCCACTCTATAAATAAATACATAATGTACTACTATTACTATAATTACCTGAAGGCTGGAGATCTGTTGTTTGGTTTTAGTCATTTGTACTGAGATATGGACCATGGCGGTGGAGCTGCCCTTATTGCCGAGGGAATTCTGCATGGCACTTTGTTGAGTAGCAAGTTGCTGCAAAACTTTGATCTGAAAATACAGTAGAACCTCGTTAATTCGAAATCCACAGAACATCAAAAACCAAATTCGGAATTAACGAATTCCCACGTAATCGGGTTCCTCGGCTGCCCCTTCAACTTCGGGTAGTTTCTTTGACAATGTATTTATATATTTTTCTGCTTTTTACCGACAGGGCTGTCTTTCAGATTCAGATTTACGAAGTTTGATGATATATTTTCGCATAAGTAGAAATTTACAAGAACAAATTTTCGTGTGCGGAAAAAATAAATTACGAATTAACCTGTTAGCCGAGCGGGACGTATAAATACGTAAAATATTTATTTATTTCATTTTATTAACGCCTAGAAGGCTTTTACATATACATGTTATGGGTTTTGTTGTTCAGTAGCATTATAAAATATTTTAATTACATAGCACAAAATATATGAATACGTCCTTGAAATATATGTTGCGCCCTGGAATGGGCGGGATAAATAAAAAATTTCTAATTTTTTAATTCGATGTTTCAATTTTTATGTTGCATATTTTTCTATATCATTGTAATTTTGTATTTTCCTTTGTGTTTTATATATAAATAAACGAAAAAATATATATTTCATAGTCTTTTCATTTATTTTAAGCATAAATAAAAAAAACAATAATATTAAATTACGTCCTCCGGGCGTGACGTCCTAGTGAAAGAGTTCGCGCCCGTTATATGCCGCGTAAATCAATACGGAATTCCCCGGTTAACGAAAACTTTTTTGGCTAAAATTTAAAATTACGCATTTTTTTAAATTATCGGGGATCGAATTAACGGGGTTCTACTGTAAAAGTTTAGTATTCATGTTATCTAGTAAATTTGATTACCAATTGGTTCCATGATAATTCTACACACCTTTAAAGTGATTCACATTAAAATCGATGGAAAAAACTAACCTACATAACTTATTTGACCTAGTACATCACTTTTCACAAATTTTTAAGGGTGTATTGAGTTATCCGGTTACCCAAAAATATGATGATCATTCCATTTACCACATTTGAGTGGTTCACAATAGCGGTGTGTAGGTTCCCGAGTCTACTCCTACTCCTCTTTCAAGTCAACCATCTGCATCTTGGTATGCACACGCACACTACACTACAGCACTCGGCAGGTGGCTTCCAGTGCCCCCTTATTCTTTAACTTGGTAACTGCACACTACCACTCAGCGGCGGCTCGTGACTTTTGGTACACCTAGCCGCCACTACTCCCACTTGCTCCTGACAGTAGGGAGGGATACAGCTCATGCATCGATAGTTGCATTGCCACGTTTTCATGTATGAAAATACTATATGAAAGTGAAATAATCATAACCTGTTGCAATAGCTGATTGAGCAGAACGAGGGTCTGTGGAGCCAGGGGCTGATTGAGGATCTGGTGGTTGAGGTATCCTGTGGAGACAGCCATCTGGATCTGTTGGACTAGCATCCTGAGCTGGGCCGTGCTGGGTGTCCCGCCACCTCCCGATGGACTGCAAGCAAACAAGCAACCAATACATTAGGATACAAACTAGATGCATATATGTATTTACTATTAAATTGTTTTAGATAATTCGCTCATAAACATTGCATATTAACATCAAGAATACTCAGGAGTTGGATCCAGTTTATAATCATGGCAAATTTAATTAACAGAAGAGAAGAAGCTACTAAATGGATAACTTACTTATTTTGTTGGTTGAAGGGTGGCGGAGGCTGGCTAGTTGGTTGGTTGAGGATCTTCTGCACCAACGCCGGGGAGATGTTGGTGATGGAGGACAGTCCCTGCGAAGGCTGAGGGAAGGGCACACTGGGCGGCTGCTGCGGGGGGAAGGAGTGGTGCGGGCGCGGAGGGACTGGGTACTGTTGGTGCTGGTCAAAGGGAGGTCCACCAGGATGCTCCTCGTGGCGCCTCCAGGTGTCCATCCCCCCTCCACCTCTCATCTGGCCCAGGAGGTCCATGGCTTCGTCTACATTCATTTCTCGAGTGCGGAGCGCCAGCTCCACATCGTCTTTCTTGTAGCCCATGTCCACCAGGAGACGGAACTGCTTGCTGTTCCAGACCATGTCTTTGGGGAGCAGCTTGGCTGGTGGCTTAGGTCCGCCGCACCAGTCTCCCATGTCAGAGTCCCAAGAGCCTCCGGGGCCACCCATAGGCTTGCTCTTGGGCCCACCGGGCCAGGTTCCGCCTTGGTTCATTTGGCTTTCGTTCCAGTTTTCTTTCTCCCAGTTGCCAGCGTGGCCAGCACTATCTTCCCATGAGCCATTGCGGTGCGGGTGTCCCCACATGGCATCGGGCTTCATTGGGTTGGGAACTACGCCGGGCATGCGATTGGGCGGCATGCCGGGGGGGCACTGCATGGCCCCCCTGCCCATTCCGGAGGACATCTCCTTCCAGGGAGCCATGCCCCCTCCTCCTCCCACGTTGCCCCCTCCGCGCTGCTGCCCCCACAGAGAGGTGCCGTCGTCGAAGTTGGGCATGTTGCGGCGTGCAGCCGGCGGAGAAGGTTCTTCCCATCCCGAGCTGCCTTTGGTCATGCCCATGTCCTTGGGTCCCTGGGCTCCCCACTGGTTGACTCCATTGCCCATGTTGGAGGGCATCATCCCCTTCTGAGGCTGCTGCATGGCGTGGGGCATACCCTGGTGCTGTCCCCACATGTCAGCGCTTCCATTGAGGCGCCCGGATATACCGCGAGGGTCTCCTCGCATATCTCCCATGATGTTGCGCATGTCTCGGGGGTCCTGGGTGGGAGCGCGGTGCAGCTCGGGTCGATGCATGTCTGGTCGGTGTGGTTCACCCCAGCCGCCCCAGTCGTCCTTCTTGGCAGGAGCGTTCCAGTGCGGGGGCTGCTGCTGCTGCGGAGGCCCGCCCCACTGCTGCGGAGGGGGAGGACCGTTCCACACATTGCTGGACTCAGGCGTGTCATCGTCCTCTCCCCAGGTGCCCCCGATGTTGCTGGTGGGGGTATGCCCCCAGGGTGTCTTGGCAACGGGTTGCGGGGGTGGCTGTCCCCCGTTGCGCAAGTTGGCTTCCCAAAGATCGGTCCCTGCAAGTAATTTCGATTTTTCTAAATTTTGTATAAACATTATTATAAGTTCAAAATTAAGAAGTGAGGTCAAGAAGAGTTGACATTAACCATTATTGATGCTAGGCTTCCACACCGGAGGGCCTCCCGGGGCTCCTCCCGGCTGCTCCATCTTCACCCCCCCGGGTTCTGGAGAAGTCGGCACTTCCCAGTTAGTGTCTTGGTTGACGTGTTGCTAAAACAATAAGACAGAATTAACATTCAAGTTCTATTAACAAATGCAATAAATACAAAACAACAAGAAATGCTCATTGAATTGAAAAGATATCAAGGCGTCAGGAGTTGGATCCAAGATATAAAGTTGTGTTAAAGGGTGGACTTGTTGTGTACTTACTCCACCCCACCCATCGAGACTGAAGAGGCTCTCGCGCATTGTGTTGAGCTGCTCCAGCTGTGCCTTGGCCGTGGGCTGGACGGAGGGCAAGGAGGGGGCTGCAGGGCCTGGCCCGCCCCCTCCCCCCGGGGAGCCCCCGCCGCTACCTCCACCTGGGGACATATCTAATATATTACTACACGTGTGTTGCGACTAAAATTACTAATTTTACTAAACAATTGTTATCTTCCCTTAAATATAACTTATGGGTGTAGATTTTACACCGACGTTCTCTACTTTGCCGCCTAAAAGTTATAGAGGTAATGTTTTGAAATTTTTTAACCTTTGTACCTTGAGTGCGGCATGCCATTACATATATAGGTTGGGTTGTCACAGCATGGATGTCCCTGTCACCAATTCATTAGGCATTGGAAAAATTGGAATATCTTTTAGCATGTTTTTATAATTAATATTAAAATAATAAACATCCTTATCCCATCTGATTATTGACACTTCTCATGAAACTATGAACAAAACAATAAACGCACAAATAACACACTCAATTAGGGAGAGAGTAGCAGAGCAGAGCAGAGCTGAGCTGACTTACTGAATCTAATGGAACTAAACAACCAACATATAGGTAGCAGTATTTAGTATTCACCTTGAGTTGGCGGCTGTGCTGAGGGCTGCGAGGACTGCGAGGGAGGGGGCACGGAGCCCCCCCATCCACCCACGCTGCCGCTGACGTTGGCGCCTACGCCATTGTTACCGGGAGCACCGTTGCCTCCTATCTTATTGCTGTTACCTGAAATATAAGCATGCATGCTAAATATAAAATACACTAAATAAAACTAAAATTCCCTTTCGCAAGCTTATCACCAGAGACTGTAGCCTACATACAGCCAACACTGACAAATTATTCTGTTGAATCTACAACACTATAAGATTTTTTTAAAAATAACACTAAGATAAAATCTAAAAGTTTACAAAAATATGTTTCTTTAGTTAGAGTCAGTTGCTCTGATAAATCCTTTTGAATCTGTTTGTACAAAAGTCCAGTTGTCCTAAACAAATTTAACTCTGATATAGAAAATAATACAGGTTTTGGTTTTTTTTATATTTGGAAAAGTTTAGTTGATGACTTTGAAAATAATGTGAATGGGCCAGATTTATAAATAAATTATTACATCTAAACTTCAATATTGTGCTGCTTTTATATATTAGTAGACGTTGACTTCTCCAAGTTCCAAACAATTGATAATGGCACCCATGGGCCCATTTATTACAAATAGTCATGTGTTCTCGATGGGATTACCTCCAAAGAGCACAACATCACACCCCCAGCCCATTGTATTATGATGTTCTGTACTCGGCAATAAAACAGGGGAATGATTGCATACCGTCTGGCAAGACTCCGGGTGGGCGTTGGGTGGCGCCCCACTGCTGCTGGCCCGGGGCCCCGGCGCCTCCCGCGGCCGCGCTGCTGCCGCCCCAGTTAGAGTTGCCTGCACAGAGGACACACACGTCAGCCAAGACACCAAATACCATCAACTAAGCTAAGAGAACATGTGGAGCATTAAAATATTGTTAAATGGACAAGTATTTTACATAGTGTTCTAATACTCTCTCAATATGCCTTTTTCAAATGAGAAACAGCCACGCTGAACTGTTTTACTGTTACCACTTACAAACATGTGTTCTATTCAAACTGAGTTGCAAAACAAATACGGGAAATTTACAATTGTTCCTATAACTATGTATTTACAATTGTTGACTGACAAATGGGAAAACACTGAGCTCACCATTATTATTGGTTCCAGGTGGACTGCCCCAGCCACTGGGCGTGTTGAGGGAGCTCTCTCCGCCCCCGGCCAGACGCAGAGCAGAGGGAAGCCCCCGCGCGGCCAACGAAGCCAGCTTGGCTCCGGCCCCCGCCACCATATCCAGGAGGGCAGCAAACGTGTAGTCTCCGTTCTTGAAGGTGGTGTGTTTGACGTTGCTGTTGTTGTTGCTGTTATTGTTGCCGTCGTCGGTGACGTCTGGCTTATTGTCACGGATGGAACCGGCGGTCTCTTCTTGCCCTACAGCTAAGTGTTGTGTTGATACTGGTTCAGACTCACAGAATGGAAATACAGAATGGTTTGATATAATACGAGTTGTGGGGATAAAAGCGTAATCAGACTTGTTGGTGGGGAGCGACTCTCCTCTATACATAAAGTTTGGATTAAAGCTATTTGAGTGCGGGTGTCCGTACTTGATACCCTGGACAGTTATGGCATTTTTCGTTACAGGAATGCTGTCAATTGGCGCACGGCCAACTATTTGGTTTATCAGGATACATTTTACAAATACGTCGAAATCACAATTATTATCTACAGTTACAGTTTTACTTATACTTTGACTTTGAATTTCCCACCATTGCGGAAAAGCACCAAATTTGTTTGTGTCCGTCATCTTTGTCTCAATGACTTCATCATTCAGCTTAATTATATTTACTTTTACATCTGAATAACAATTATTTGTAATCATTAATTTTGGAACACATAATATTAAAGAGATATTGGATATCAGACAATAATTATTAGCAATACCCTTATGTTCAAAGTTATTCGTAAAATCTAAAACTAGGCTAATTTTCACAGATTGCATATTGTTTTTATTATCATTTATCTTAAGAATATTTGAGTAGTTGGCGGCGATGTCAATAGTGGTAGAGAGGGCGTCGCTCCGGCGGAGAGGCGAGGAGTGACTTCTTGAGCTGGTCGATATCACAGACAACACCGGGGGGCCGCCAGTCCAGCCCTCGGTCTCATTCACTGTGCACCCTGCAATGAAGAGCGACACGTAGCATTAGTACAGACGCAGAGTGACCCTGAGCACTAGCACTAGCACTAGCACCAACACACACCCTGTAGAGGTACACTCACCTTTGTTGCATTGTACGGCAGGTAACAGTTCAGGAGATTCCATTTCACACGATTTGTATGGCGAATGAAGGAGTTCCTCGAGGAATTGTGGGAAGGCATTTGTCATCATGTGCTTTTTAGAAAATATGATATCGTTTGTGAAGAGCTTCCATCATAGTTCATCAAGCCGGGTTAATTAGAATCTGAAACAACAACAAACACAATCCTCATCAGGACACCTTATGGGAGATATGGACAAGGGTGGAAACCTTCAATCTAATTGTGACAACAGTTCATCAGCCCTTCACAATTACAATTCTTCATATTTAGAAACTACACATATTATCTATTTTTTAATTGCTTTACTACTTTTGATAATTTTAAAAACCCCAACTTTCAAGTAGAAAACCAAAACAAAAATATCACATCTCACATCCAATGAAAGAGGAATTATACAAAAAGAAGTTTGTCATAGAAAGTATAATAAGATTTTTTAAATGTTCTATTGTTTCCTAAAATCGTCCTTATTTTATGTCTCCAAAATGACACCCTCCCAAAATAATCTGGAATCGAAAATAAAAAGTTTGAATTCGGATTAGCACAAGCACAGGGGTGTCAAAAAGAGCCAACACAATTCATGTCTCTACAAAAATGTGGGTTGGCGATTCCAAGGTGAACACAGAGCCCAGAGCATCACACAGATTGATCAAAACACTTGTATAGAGGCAAAGCACAGACACGAGAGCCTATATTAGTTAGAAATTGGTAAATTAATTAAAAGTGTCCATCTATCACCAAATGAAAGGAAATTACGAACTGTCAAAACAGTAAGATGCAAGTTTTCCCCCTAGGATGCGATGTTTTCTGTTCGGGAGAAGTTCAACAAATAGTGCGCGGCGCGGACAACCAACCGAAACAAACATACAAAGAGAAATGTACCATTTTAATATTGCGAAAATACCTACACTGGGGGGATATTCTCGTGGAAGGGAAGGCAAATCGCGGGACAGACAACTCGATAACAAAATGGCGATAAAAATTGTCGCCACAGCTCAGCAACAACGGTCAACGTGTAACATATTGAATTGTGTACACTGCGCGGAACGCTCTATTCTATTCTACGTTTCAGGATTGTTGTATATCGATCCCACTTTACGTGGCAAGCCGAGCGAGTGAAATGTGCAGCTACCGCTAGGCAGAGGCCGTGAGCGGGCAAATATTCAAATCTCGGGAAAGGGAAGTGGGGCCACAGCTCGGAAAGGGTCGAGCAGTTGGCTCGCCCCGTTCTGCGCCCGTACCGATAAAACCACTTTTCATGCGCGCGCTAAACTTGCGGCGCTATCACTGGCCGACGGCGGATCTGGCCTAAGCGCGCCGTGAAGCTAGACCAACGCCATCGCTGTGTTGTCTGGAAACACGCCGCTGTTCGCTACTTGCTACTCCCTGCGCGGGTACCAACTACCCAGAGGCCCCCATTTGTATGCGAATTCTAATCTAGATATTATGGCGATTGTATTCTCTTATCCGAACTGTATTTCAACTCCGAGATGGCGTACACTCGATAATTACCTTTACAGACTCGCAAAAAAAAACAAACATACCATTCGTATAAACGCCAAAACACAACATTACCTGCCGCGAGAGGTCACAAATACGAACGACAGGTTTCTCCTGGGAATTTTCTGCGCATACCACATTCACAATAATAATTCATTATTCACATCGAGAATAGCCGTAATTTGATTAAAAATGGACAACAAACATCAACATATTTATTTAGCACACTATTTGTGAATAACTCCGAGCACGTGAAATACGCAATAAGCGAGATGATCAAATACTTAAGGAGGGTCAAGCTAGATATACCTGTATTCACAAATAATGTAATTCGATGTTGGGGAAGACAGCTAACGGGCTACAGTTGAATCAACCGCACTATTAACATGAATTGAGAATTAATATTGCACCTATGTACTGATATTATTTATTGGTAAGGCGGCACTATTAAATTCACCGCCGCAGAAGTAGAGAACATAAACGCAACGCCACCATTATTCGCAACCGGATTTACTATCAAACTAAAGATAACATCGTTATTCCAGGTCATTATTACTTTATACGTTTTGGTAACATAATAATGTAACGCACCTGTACAGAGACTGGAAGGATAAAATAAGGATTATTCCATTTTAACGGTTTACTACTGTGAAAATAAATATTTTAAATTCAATTATAATTTTGTTATACGCATATATATACTATTGATAAAGGTGGCTATACTATACTAGTTTGTGTGCGCAAATTTTTATTTGTACTAGGCAATTATTTGTATAACCCTAAAGAGAGTGCTTTGTGGCAAATACATTTATAAGGTTAAGTAGTGTCCTCTTTTGAATGATTTACCTGTACATAATAATATTATTTACCTGTAATATGTAATTTGTTCTGTGCAATTTTTAATCACTTTTCTATTCGAAGTCTGTTGAGTTTCGACAAAGTTTCCCGTATGCTATCTGTCGATAATTTGTTTTCATGTCTTATCTTTATCGCAAAGACAGAAATAAAGATACGATAATATATCATGTTATTTGTTTGTCAAATTATTTCATAATTATTATAAAATGGGGTAATAATTTATTATAAAGTATTTAATTCAAGGAAGAATAATTTCCCGAGTTATGGCGCGCTTTGCGAGGGTGATTTACAAAATATTGAGCTCGATAAGTTACTAATGAATAGGTATAGACAGATCACCGTCGCTACATTAAATTAGATGAAGAAGACGACGCAAGTTATACCATCACTAAAATAACATAGAAACGCAATAAGCTGCACTATATACATTTAGTCTTACCTTGTGGTTTATGTAGGAAAAGTCGTTAGGCAATAAATTAGACTGTTGGTACACCATACTGATAAATTTAATAATATCATTCTGCCTGCTTAGCCTTTAGGGATAAGTTGTACTGCGCAAAAAATGGTACATTTCCCCAGAAAACATTATAAAAAGAATAGAGCTGGTTTCACGAATTCATTTCGATCTGAAATTTTATTCGAAATAACTCAATGAGTGATTTGCAGCGCTACACGGTTAAATAAATTTATAGTGGCTCACCCCCACAGGGTTGTGTAAGCCGGGGAGTTTTGCATAATTTAAATACAAAACTTATTTCTAGGTGCAAAGCAAATGACGAAACGCAGAATTTCAATATTCGATATTTGTATGTGTTCCGCCATTGCATTATTATAAGTTATCACCTCACATAATAGATAATAATAATATATCCTTCTTACGGTTCTACCACTGTTAAGACAAATTGAAACGATGTTAAGATGTCTTGTAATGGATCAAAAATATTAAAAATTACTGCTAAATGTGGGTTTGGTTTTCGCGATTTTGTACAGAGATCTGATCCGATTGGTTGTTGACGCCATAGCGGGAAATATCCCAAGTTACGTCAAACATCCCACCCCACTGATGTTATGTATTTATGTTTGATAACCTTATGCACGATGTGCCGGTACTGACGGTGCGTATAATGCTTGTCTGGTATGTCGGCGGACCGAGTTCGAATCCACAAGAGGCACAACGCCAGCAATGAATTATCACTAAAAGTTAATGAATTGCAATCATTTCTACTTTTACGATAACCAAGTATAGTTCACAATAAGCAACGAAACAAATTAAATTACAACCGCCAGGTCGCGGGTCGTTCGGTCCCACTTTGACCCCTGCGTCTGTTGCGCAAACCGACCGTACAACGACTTTCTTTTACAATGTTAATTACATAAACTCGGGGCAGGTTGTTCATTAAAAAGTACCATTTGACAAGATATTGCGGCAATGTCGGATTAGTCGTAACCATACAGTAAGCCGTTTAAATTCTAGCATTTCTCCGCAGGAGTAGGCAGCGAATCGAAGCTCGCTATGATAATAATGCCTCGAGGTTTTGAGAGATGGTAAAAATTCCAAATGTACAGAAGACTTTAGTTATGATAAAAATTTCCATAATCATAAAGACTCAAAAGGCAGTCAGCAAACATAACCAAGGGACCACTTTTGTAGGAGTGGGGGGAGTCTTATACAAAAAAAATACACTTAAATTTGGATTTGACAAAACTTAATTTTGGATTTGATGTCAAAATAACCATGGGCGCACTGAGAATGGGGGCACATTTTGAAAGTCATAAACCCCATATAATGTCCCTTTAATTTCATTGAAGGGCTTCGTGCAAGACAGAAGACAGTGCTCTGACACTTAATCGTGGTTTAGAGATATCTATTATTATTTAGAATTGTGGTGTGAAAACATATTTTGTATTTGTATAGCGCTGATTTGTTAACTAAATCATCAGAAAGGTGCTTTAAACATTAGCCTGGGCCTGATGATTTACACCTCCCTGAACAACCAAGGCCGAAGCCCTCGCCCTTGGCTTTGATCCGCCCCTGCTTCCAGCGCAGGTAGTGGATTCAATGCGGCTTTCGGTCAGTTATGGTGTATTATTCTCTTCGGCCTTTTGGAAATATTGCTGAGATGATAAAACATGCACATCGAGGCCAATCTTCTAGGTACAAAGTAGAAAGTCTCCAGCCAGCTTAAGCTTAGACAGGAACAAAGAAATGGCCGAAGTAGTTTTATTAGCCGAACTCCATTATAACTAACCGTCACGCCGTTTCTCCGCGGGGGTAGGCAGAGGACTGACCCCCAAACAACCCGGTCTTGACGCACACTTCTTGCCTCATTCACATCATGTAGAATCACCTCCCGAAGTTAGCGCATTTTACCCCCGGACACCCTGTATATTATTATAATATCCGTACGACGCCCTTGAGGTGAGTTTTCACAAAAACGGTGCTATACAAATCAGCCTAATATTATTATTTAGTACATTTTGACTTATTATCAGTTCGAGATGGTCAATCAACATTGTGTACTCTGTCTCTCTCACACTTCCTGACTTGACATTCCATTTGATTTTGAATTTGTACCGAGAGATCGCATTTCTTTTTTATGTTATTCGTATCCCAGGAATAATAATAATGCCGCAACAAGCTTAGTAGAGTTGCGACAGTGTAGTTGCGTTTATAGTCGTTCCAGTATCTAATTTCCGTATTTATTGTTTTTGTGTTTAATTCGTAGAACTCCATTTAATTTTTTTTATAAATTTAATTTAGATTAAATTTGATAATATTATTATTAAGTTCTGCAAGTGTTTTAGTTTTTTATTATTGTGACAGCTGTTTCGGCTTACAAGGCCATTTTCAAACTGTGGTTAGTCCACATTGAGACGACGTTTTTATACTATTTCAAATGTAAATTTTGAAGGTGCATACATTGATTTATTACTGGTTACACCGATGACATGATCTATTGTTGGTTAAACCAATCTATGTTTTCCCCTCAGTAAATGGTAATGGGTTCTTAATTATTTACTAATGACTTTATTGCTATGAATTATTTGGGTGCATTATACTGCTTGGGTTTTGTGAAAATACTAAGAAGTGGTGAGTAAATTATTTTCCGTACTTTATTAATTAGTGTTAAATTTGGGTCATTCGTTCGTTTATTGATTTCTAATTGTTCAAGTAAATTTAATCTAATGCCCTTTTTTTCTATATGCAATGGTTTAGGACCCTTGTTGTTAAGTGGGGTATGATTGGTGAATAATCATACCCCACTTAACAACAAGGGTCCTAAACCATTGCATATAGAAAAAAAGGGCATTAGATTAAATTTACTTGAACAATTAGAAATCAATAAACGAACGAATGACCCAAATTTAACACTAATTAATAAAGTACGGAAAATAATTTACTCACCACTTCTTAGTATTTTCACAAAACCCAAGCAGTATAATGCACCCAAATAATTCATAGCAATAAAGTCATTAGTAAATAATTAAGAACCCATTACCATTTACTGGGGGGAAAACATAGATTGGTTTAACCAACAATAGATCATGTCATCGGTGTAACCAGTAATAAATCAATGTATGCACCTTCAAAATTTACATTTGAAATAGTATAAAAACGTCGTCTCAATGTGGACTAACCACAGTTTGAAAATGGCCTTGTAAGCCGAAACAGCTGTCACAATAATAAAAAACTAAAACACTTGCAGAACTTAATAATAATATTATCAAATTTAATCTAAATTAAATTTATAAAAAAAATCTAATTTCCGTAATAAAGATGCCAAGAGGAGTCGGTGTTTGGAGCCGGGAGTCAGTCGGCGTCGGCCGTCGGGCACCCAGCGCACAGTGGGCTGAAAATCGCCTTTCATAGACATAGAGACTTGAATTTTCAAGGGTATTTTTTTTGGCTAGAAATGGATTCTGCTGATCATTACTATGCTATAAAATGCCGTACGAAGCAATTGCGTGTACAAATGAAGGAGTTATAATTTTTTTAAGAAAAATTTGTATGGCGCTGACATTAAAAATGAGGCTATATCTGGAATCATAAGGTTGGCCGTTCTATCCTTACACACAGATAATACTACTATTTATTTGTATTTTTTTGACATACTTCATATTGTGGCGCAAAGTGCGATTTAAAAAAAAAAATCCTCAAAGTTGAAAAAAACCCTTTTTAATGTTGATGATTCATTTTAATGCTTAAACGCTTTTAGGCTTGCAGTGTAAATAAAATATTGTAAACTAGACAAAGCATACTCATATGTAAAGCATTTAAGCATTAAAATGAATCTTCAACATAAAAAAGTTTTTTTTTCAACTTTGAGGATTTAAAAAAAAAAAATCACAAGTTTCGCCACAATACGAAGTATGTCAAAAATATACAAATAAATAGTAGTACATTTGTGTGTAAGGATATAATGGTCAACCTTATGATTCCAGAGATAGCCTCATTTTTAATGTCAGTTCAATACAAATTTTTCTTAAAAAAATGATGACTCCTTCATTTGTACACGCAATTGCTTCATACAAAATTTTATAGCATATTAATGATCAGCAGAATCCATTTCTAGCCAAAAAAAATACACTTGAAAATTCAAGTCTCTATGTCTATGAAAGACGATTTTCAGCCCACTGTGCACAGTGTTTTGGCTTGCAGTGTAAATAAAATATTGTAAACTAGGCAAAGCATAGTCATATGTAAAGCATTTAAGCATTAAAATGAATCATCCACAAAAAAAAGTTTTTTTTTTCCACTTTATGGATTTAAAAAAAAAAAATCGCACCTTGCGCCACAATATGAAGTATGTAAAAAAAATACAAATAAATAGTAGTATTATCTGTGTGTAAGGATAGAACGGCCAACCTTATGATTCCAGAGATAGCCTCATTTTTAATGTCAGCGCCATACAAATTTTTCTTAAAAAAATTATAACTCCTTCATTTGTACACACAATTGCTTCGTACGACATTTTATAGCATAGTAATGATCAGCAGAATCCATTTCTAGCCAAAAAAAATACCCTTGAAAATTCAAGTCTCTATGTCTATGAAAGGCTATTTTCAGCCCACTGTGCAGCGCCAGCGTGACAAGACACCGTGCACAGAGCAGAGCCGGTGAACTACAAGTCGGTTGGTTACTAAACAGTGGTCGCTGTACTGTACTGTATCACTGATTACACTGCGCCTAGGTTAGGTTAGGTTAGGTTAGGTTAGGTATAGGTAGGACCAGGTAATGCAATACGGCGCGGCAAGCAGACCGAGAGAACAACGAGAGCCACAGTAGAACTAGAGATGCGCCGGCTCAAGTTACTTACTTAAGGCTGTGTTCGCGCCGCTCACCTGTTTTTACTAGTGGAATCATCACTGTACTTCATAACTTACTATAAAGCAGAAACTATGTTGGCGTGTCTCAGCGCTATTTCCATCATGAGCCACGTAGTTTTGAGATAGGTACTGTCAAAGGATAGAATAAGAAACTTGGGTGAAACCAGCATTACCTATGTATAAACAGGGAGGGCGAATGGTAACAGTAGGCAATCGCACTAAGTACAATGTTAACACATATTTCGATTCCTTCTCGTTTAATACAATACAGTTAAGTATAGTGCCCAGTGCTTACCCACCTGCCGTTTGGTTATTTATTGCATTACCTACTTCTCTGATTAGAAACACAATACCCCAGAAGGTGACTGCTGCATTGCACATAGAAACCCATTCGAGTGAACGCGTAATACATTTATGCCGACAAGGCTCAGTGGATATAATGTTCCAGTATAAACGGTTCCGACAGAAAACAACGATAACGGATGAAACGCGGGGCGGAGGAACACACCGCCTTCCATCGCCAGTCTGCTAGTTGCAAGTCTACAGGAGACTTCTAACAGCTGAAGTCTGTGCCGATGGCGATGGCAGCAAGCCGCGCCGCGGTCAAACGGAAAAGCAATCCTAGCTTCATTTCAAACTTAAACCGAACTTCCTCCGCATTATAACAATGATTGTGCCGTTTTTCTATTCATTTCGTCTGCTATTCTCTCTCTTATTGAGGGATGTCTATCTTTGCTGAATTAGTGAGCTCGTTTAAGCCACCAAGATTTCGTAGGGATTTGGGATGCAACCACCGCATCAACTATGCATGATGTTATATTCTAAGCAACCTTAAATGTGTGGTAAAAACTAGGGAAGACCGTACAAATAGATGGGGCGATCTGAACAGATCTAAGCGCAATGGACAACATAAATAGGGACTCTACACGTCCAGAAGCAGAGGCAGAGGCAGAAGTACGGACGCCCAGGAAGACATGACACGGTCACGTATTCAAAACTCGGAATAACACAAGAATTTGTTGTGTGAACGAAAACGGCGGAGTTAAAAACAGGTCTTCGCTACGCTCAGTCAATTATGAATCCTCAAGAGGACAAAATAGGTCAAGATAATCCTCCAGGTAAACGAATGTCCACAGCGATGGAACTCTCCATTCATTTGTTGGAAGACAAGTTTATCTTTGTTTTATGGTATTATGGGCCCACGAAAACATTATTATTATAGCCTTTTCAAAGTCAGTTTTTGTCGACGTTCACATAATAATAATAAAAGTTTATTCCAGAGTGTGCATACTGCATAGGGGTAGTGCAATGCAATACATTCCGTATTTTAAAATAACAGACAAATAATAAGAATACACAGATAGGCAATGCGGAATAGAAGTGAAAAATGTGTGAATAATGTCATTCGCATTTTATTACTAGAATACAACGACGACATAATACTAAAAGCAAGAAAATAATGAACCGACAAAACCAGAAAAAACATTTTGATGTCACATTCCGCATCGCGGGGTAATTTAGTGCGCATGGGTCTAACTGAATATAGATATATTGCGATGATCGGCTATGGTTAGTCGCCGGTGCGTCGGTAATTACAATACTTCCCGACCGCATGGCTGACAATGGCACAGAATACCGACCAGTTCAGCCGGCATGGCAAACTACATTGTCAGACAGGTTAAATCTGTAAACAATAATGTATTACTAGGTCAGTCTTATATCTGATGTGTTATGCTAACTCTAAAAAATAAACGCGAAATGAAATCAGTTGGCTGGAAGTGGGATTCGATCTGGTTTTAGAGATTATGTTTTATTGATTGGATGCGGATCGTTTCTCGCAGAACGGAGATATGCAGTAAGCAGTAATGCAGGGAAAGGAAGTGTCGAGAGGAAGGAAATGCTCAAGCAAGCGTACTGTAAATAAAATACCCTAGATACCTGAACAAAAGCTATGTGAAAAACGGACAATCCGCTAACACAATATCACAGTGGAAAGTGCATCGAATTATTGATGCCTTCGGCACCGATTGCACAGCTAGCTAGGAGACAATGCAATTTCACATGCGTACGCAACATTTTAGACATGAGGACGTGTGGTTTTAACGGCTCGTCCTTGGGCTTTAGAAGCCCAGTAATGCTTGTGTTTCCTCCCTCCTACACCATAATACAAAATGTCCGGGCAAAAGTGCACTAACTTCGGGAGGTGATTCTGTGTGACTTGTAATGACAGGTAAAAACGTAAAATTGGTCCGCCTTGTGGGACTGGCATTATTATTTGGCGTGTTGCTACATCTCCCGTCCCGCGTCCAAACGCTCCGTCTCAATAACTTTTAATTTCTTCGCGAGGATCTGATCATTTAATGTATCCTGCAGATTTAACTTTATCTAGTATAAATTTATTAATACTTACTTAAAAGAACATCTTTATTTAGTGTGTGTTTTCTCCAAAGACTCACTTTTAATAAAGGTGTTTATTTATGCGTACTCACTGTGACAATGCCTGGATTGACCCACGCAAGGCACACATTCATTAGGTTTAAAGGGCAACATGATGTAAATAAACACGGAAAGTGGACATTTTGAAAGTTTTTTAAATTAGTCAAAAGCAATGACATTACAATAATAGTTTTATCATTCAAAGTGTACCTACATTTTGTTCATTTTAGTACAGTTCTCTTTTTGAATTAGGTTTAAAACATACGGTATTGTAGCATAATTGTAAACGTCAAACTCTCGGCCTAATGTTTACGTGGCCTTTTGTTTACGTACGGTTTCAATGGATACGGTCCAATCACAACATTGCCAACTCGTTCTCGGGTAAGTTTGTACCTCACACTAATGATTTTTTGTAGGTATGTCTTTTTGTATTGGAAAAAAGTTAGAATTTCGAAAAAGTTATTTATCTTTTTACTCCTACCATCACGTATAATCACATCCCGAAGTAATTCCACTTTAACCCCGGACACCCTGTATATTTCTTTGATACTCAGGTTCGTTACTTCCTTGCCGCAGTCACATTTAACAATATTATTATTTAGGTTAGTAAATAATGTGTCCATTTAACATGTTAGTTCCGAAGAGAGGTAACATGAAACTGTGAGCGACACTCCAGGCAGTAAGCACTCCAGCGAATGAAAAACAATGAAATTAATATAACGGACATCACAACAGATAGTGGAGTTTACTTTGACTAGATCAAAAGTGTGTTGGTTGGTTGGCCCGTTTGTTTGCCGGACTATCGCCGCTCCACCGCATCAAGTCAGTTCGTTATCAGCGATTTTAAAATCAGGGCCGTTTCCCATACATAAAAAGACTTATTTTTATTAGCATCACGAAGTTTAATATTATTGTGTGAATATTCAGGTAAAATTTTACGTGGAATCGAAATCGGACAGATAAGTAATAAAGTAGGTGGTTGTACAGTGTGTGTTTTGTATGTGTGTGGGGGGGGGTTGAATCAATTCCTTATCGCAATATGTGTAAACATCGCGAACTCTGCTCGGAGCCAGGGGTCTATGAAAGAAGCACCAAAAGCTCTCGAACGGTGAGCGTCTGGCGTCATGAAATTTGCACAGCTCGTCAATTCGAAATTTCTAGGTCAACGCAATAATTTTCGGCTCAAAATGTCGTTTCCATCATGAGTTATGATTTCCATCATGATTTAAATATTCATTTAACTGTCAAACAAAATAAGGAGAGACGCCGTTTGCTTCATATTATTCTGTAACTAAAGTGAGAATAAAGTGTTGATACTCGGGTGAAGCCTGGTGCCTGGTAGCAATTACTATGAAGATTATAGATGTCGATTATAGACTTCGTCTTCGATTACGTAGTCGCGCAATTGTGTTGGACATAATCGAAGCATACTTACCAATCTGCGAAGTATTTTAACAATCGAATGATGTGTCCGATAAATAGCTCGGATACGGACGAAGTGGATTTAAACTGAAAAAACGACGGAAACATTTTTAGCTGGCTAAAAATACAACAACGACGATTTGGATGTCTTTAGAACCGACGACATCCAAATCGTGGACCTTTTTAGGACTCGATCATATTATCTGGTTGTTGACAATATAGGTATCGCAGCCAGAATTCAAACGAACACACAAATGTATTGCTTGCACACAGCATGCTACAAACTTGTCATTCGACCACAAAAAATAAAATCCAGAGATTAGAAAAAATGCATTTTTAAAATATTACAATAAAGGAGCTCTAAAACATTCAGAATATTCAAAATCGAACAACTCTGAATGTAGGTTAAGCGTAAAGCAGGACAAAGGGTGTTTTGTCACACTTGGAAGTGGATACATATATACAAATACACACAAATGTAAACGTGCGTTGTTTGGGTCTTCTCTAATAGCGTGACCTTATAGCGTGACCTATACGATTGTTCAGATGTATCGATTAATTTCACAGCCGAATCATTCGAATGCATTTCAATCGATTATTTAGGAATCGAAAAGATTTTATATTTAAAAAAATCATTGGAAAGTGGATATAATATTATCGATTATGCCTATAATATAATCATGAATGTTGTGTTTCTCATTAGTGATGTATGGAATATTCACCAAGTTACTTACGACCGTGGAAATTAGTTCGGATGATCTTTAAGCGACCTACGTGCATAATAAACGATATATTACGAATAATTATTTTTAAGTTTACTAGAATTATTCACGAAATAGGTATAGGCGAGGAAGGCATGAATCCAAAAGTGGTCATACGTAATCGTGGCGAAGGGAAATGATCGGGAAAGGGCCGACCATCGCGATGGTGTGAGTGTGAAGTAATAATGCTGTCCCTCCGAGAGGTCCGATGCCAATAATAGGACAGAGGTGGCGAACCAGTGAACTTCGAAAAATAATTTCATAATTAATAAAAGTTGAAAGCATAATTTTATTTATTTTCACCGTAAACGCACGAAATCAACAGTTACGCAACAAGTTATTAACTACTTAATATATGAGAGCTAGCCCGAAATACCAACATTGTACATAAATGTGACAATTTGTTTAAGGTCTTTATGAGAAAAGTTTTAAGTATTAACCCTTAGTGCGAAAGCTACACCCTACGCGTTGGTTGACACTATTTTCATAATAACCTACTTGTTTTTTTGCAAAATTATGTTTTTGTAAATTGTAGTCTTACATATTAATAGGAATCGTTTACATATATCATAATGTAGTTTCTCTAGGATAGCTACTTCTATTCAGAGGAACCTTTTTCTCTCTTATGTTATAAAAAAATATAATTAAGAAATACGGAAATATTCTTGAGTTTTCTTCTTCTAGTCTTGAGAAAAATTGAAGATTACAAAACTTGTAACAAGAAATATTGAAATTCAAAAAAAAAATCTGAATGCACTGTCACGTACGGAAAAAAAACTACGCGGGTCAACACGATCGTGTGAAGTTTCTCACACACGCATTCCCTTAGGACGGGTTGTTTCGGAGAATCTGAACAATTCATCAAATTTCAACGTTCATTTTCAAGTTCTGTGAAAGATTTTTTCAAGTTCTGTTTTTATTTCAGTTTTGTCAAGCAACTAGCCTACAATGATATAAAAACAGAACTTGAATAAGTCTTTCACAGAACCCTAAAATGAACGTTGAAATTTGATGAATTGTTCAAATTCTCCGAAACAACCCGTCCTTAGAATTACATTTCTCGAATGATTCCACAATTTACAAAATTCATCCTACCTACCCACCCAAAAACGGGAAAACCACGTTGGGCGCCAAATGTAACGATGGTTCCAACCTTACTAAAAAGTGTCAAGAACAAAGGATGCAAATTTAAAATGAAAGATTCATATTATAAAAAAACAGTAATTTATTGTATAATAATACAGCATGAGACCCAATAATATAATTTAAATAGAAATAACCCAAGGTGTGACTAACCTCATTGAAACGTCAGTAGGTCGGACTTATGTTACTTTAAAATAACACGGTGTTTTGATGTTCAGTTAGAAAAAAAATTGTGGGTAGGAACACAATTAATTCTTGAAATTACAAATCATTACACAATTAATAAATAGGGCGCCAGTTTCATCTAATGTAGATGAAACAATAATTTATCATTAAGATTGTAATAAATCCAATTTAAAATAAAATAGAAACTAAAGGAATTAATATGGGAATGCATGTTGAGCTCGGAGCTCTTTCTCCCGCTCGTCAGCCTCCAAGCAGTAAGCACTGTCACTAGAAAACTGCTCAAATCTAATCATCTTCCCTCTTTTAATCAGCCAAGCTTGGAACCGCTGTCCGTCAGTATTGCCAGATATAAGTTGTCTGCCCCAATAATAAAAATAACGGGGTACTTGATTACAAGTTGACAGTGAAATTATTGTAACTGTCAACTCGTAATACATTAGGAGTTATATTAGATTCCAAACTAACCTTTAACAAACATGTGGAGTATGAACGAAAGAAAATTGAAAAGAAATTTTCGAAAGTTTTTATCAAAAATTTTCAGAAAAATGACAACTTTAACAAGCGTGCGGAGTATGAACAAAAGAAAATTGAAAGGAAATTTTCGAAAGAAGCATTGGTAAAAAAAAACATAAATAAACAACAATCACTCACTACATACAACTCCGTTATTGCTCCACAATAATACTGCCCAACGATTATTTTCTTATGTCATAATGGCAGAGAACGAAATAAGTTGCAAATTCTCCTGTATAGAGCTTTAAGAATAATACTCAGTCGAAATAGCTTTTCAGCAGTAACTAAAATGTTAAAGGAACTAAATTGGCCATCAGTGAAATGGATGCTGACCTTGAATGCGATGATATTTATACATAAAATAATAAACGACCTGTTACTAAAAAATTATATACAACAGGGTCATTCATAGACAACACAAGAACGTGTATACAAAGGAATGCAATATGTTGATATTTGTATTATGTCATTTAACTAAGTTTATTATATTTCTATTATATTTTGTACAGATTAGTTGACATCAAAAATAATCTTAGTATTAGCATTTCATTTTTTTTTTTTTTGCATATAGTTATGCTATTATCCATGTATTATGTTACACTTACATACATAAATTGTCAATTTCCTCTGTAAAAGCCCGATAGGGCGTTAATGAATAATAAATCATTTTATGTTATTTAAATTTATCACCTAGGTTTATAATTTTTTAAAATTATTATGTACTTCAACTAATGTAATTGTTTTAAACACATACAAACTATAATAGCGCCACTCCCCAATTCAAACACGAGAAATAATTTCTCAATTGAGTTGGGCAGTTTCGTTAAAAAAATACCGCAATGAGCCTTGAAATATCTGTACATGTAAATCTATTGTAATGTTTTTATATGTAAAATAAATAAATATTATAATGCGTTGCCGGAAACCATACAATCGGCACCAATAGATAGACAAATGAATGGCTAAAATAAAATATATTTCTATCTAAATAAGAGTTCACAATAAAAATAAGTCATAAGAGGCTGGATAAGTCCTCCATGACAATACAAGCAACATTTTCCAGATACTTTCTGGGGTGGTAGGAGATTTTCAAATATTGTCAGGTTATTTGCTGACCCGGGAATGTTTGTCTTAAAAAAATATAAATACAGTAAGTACATCGAAAATTAAAAATCATGACATTTGAAACGGAATTTGCCACGCATTTTTTCAGAGATAAAAATCAATGTTTGCAAGAGATGAAATGACAAGCTAGAATAATAATAAGACAAACCATGTCCTTGCTAAGTAAATGTTTCACATTTTTCTTTTCGTAATTGTCGGTTATCTTTTGGCCTGTATATATTGTGAGATTGTGGTGGATTTGATTTTTACAAAAGTTGTATGATTTGTTGTAATCATTGCAAGATTTAATTCGGGACTACAAGTGGAAAATATTTTTTGTTTTTTTTTTATTCATATAAAACATTTTCTAATGTTATATATGTAAATAATTTTTAAAAAAATCATATTAAATTATTTAAAAGTAAACAATAGTCCCTGTTAATTAACTATTACATTTACCAGTGTTCACGACGTCCGCCTGTGTTTTGTGGTTTAGGCTTGTGGTTTGCAGTTAATTGAATACATAATGTGTCCGTTATCTAATCTAGATGTTTTTTGTCAAATTAACAGGTGTTTGTTGGGACTACAGTACCTACATATTTTTAACCTAATTTTTTCAAATAGCCAAATAAAAATGTTGGCAACAACTGACAATGCTAGTTGGGAAAAATCGCAATATCCATGAATTTCCAAGTGATCAAATCAAAAAATGACAGAAAATGTAACTTTACACAATAATTTTGGCAAAGAGCAAAACGGGGATTAGGTCGTCCCAACAACCACCAAGCAGGTAAGAAATAATTTGATTGAAATAAGAAAGTGTATCATATTACATCTAGGCGTATCTAAACACACACAAACCTCAGCCATACGCAAGGTAGACGAGCATGTGTGGGTAAAAAAGATCCACAGACGATTTTCGACCCTATCACCAACTGCACAATGTCAAATTTTCAGTGCGAGCTAACTATATCCACTAATACCTATATTTTTACATAGATAACATAATACATACATAGAGCATCAACACGAATACTGAGCAAGACAAAAAATAGATACAGTTAACCTTTGCCCTAGGCAAATATTGAACAATTAAACACACTAAATTTGAAAATAAAAAATCTATAATGTTAAATTATAACCGAACATCGTTAGGCCTTATAAAGTAAAAATCACTATTTACATCGTGGACTCTTTCGGTGTCGACGCCATTTTAGAACTTGGATTTCGGAGTGGATGTGCTGCATAAGGGAGTTATTTCTAAAATGTACACTTATAAAACAGTAAAACTTCTAACCTTTGATGAAGCCGTCTCCAAGTTAACACAAATATTTGTCTCCACAACACTTCAATATCGCACCAAACAAGGACGAATGAAAAGGGACATTGAAAACTTCGACTAGCTTCGTGAATGCTCGTAAACATTCGGCACAGGAAATAACCAGAGAGAAACGCGACTAAAAACCCATCGACAAAAGTCTTTATATTTTATTATTTCAATAAAATTGGGGTCACAAGTGATGCAACATTCATTATCTAACCATCACACCATTTTTCTTTGCATACTAGGCAAAGAGGGTGGAATGCTACACACCTCTGTCCTAGCAACCCTAGCGTATTCATTACCTAGGTACCTAGGACATAGCGAATCCACATGTACCGGTCCCAGATACTTATTCCATGTAATCTTATCATGCATCAGTCCTGGATTTGTCAATAGGCCTTATAGGCCGCGGCCTAGGGGCGGCAAAGTTCAGGGGGCGGCACTCGCGCGCTTTGGTAAGCCGTGTATGCGATTATAAACAAAAAAGTCCCTGTGGATAGACAGAGTTTTATAACTATTAGACGATAAATATCATTTTTTAAATGCGCTAATTCCTAGTACTTTAGTTAGATAGTTACTTATATTAATGCTAATGCCCGGGCGGCAAGGGTAAAGGGTGGCGGCGGATCGGGGGCGGGTAATTTAACAGTCACCCCCGCTACCCGCCCGTACGTTTCGTGTGTATACTTGTTTCAAATTCGGAAACATCGCACTTGTCGCAACACGCAACGTTTTCTTCGATTTGATATCCTACCAGATTGTAACGAGTCCGAATACATTTCACTTTTTGAACATTGTTTGTTGGCGAATTTTAAGTTAAGTGGAAGTGCGTTCTTGATTACGCTCCAGTTTCTGTTCACAGGGGTGTGAAAGGTGAGTATGTTAACACAATAATAAATAATTCTATTACATATTCTGGTTCTGCTGGGCTAGATAGATAACGCTAACTAAATGATTTCGGCTCGCTAACAAAAACAAAGATTACTCAAGTTTCAAAAACATTCAAATTCAGAGTGTCTATGACCTTTATTACAGCGTCATCTAGTCCAGAACCTTTAAAAGTCGGCGTTTTACATATATTTTTTTCTTTCAACAGATTTTTCAAAATACTTCATATTCATATACTGACGAAAAATGAGTGATGGAAGGAAGCGACGAGTGGTGCTGAGTAGAGAAAGATATCAAAATTTAAAAAAAATGAACAACAACACGCTTTTCAGAAAATCAGGAAAATAGAAACTTTTTTTAAAACTGAAAACAGCAACGATTCATTAAGTATTTAACAAGAGAACTCGGGGAGTGGGAGTAGTAGTAATAAGGAAGATCAAGGTACTGGTATTCCAATTGAGCTGACGAGTATACATCATCTCAATCAGTCAGATCAGCCATGTTTAGTAAAACCTGTTCGTCCTTCTGATTCCGACATTTCTGACAATGAAATACCTTCAACAAGTGGCAGGAATTTGAGGTCACGCTGTGAAGAAGTGTCTCTTGTCGTGAAAACTACTGAAATACAATCAACCACAAAACTGAACAAAGATCCAGCCTTATGGGAAATAAACGATTCGACGACAGACATTATTGCAAGAAATGGTTTTGAACAAAACAAGTCCTGTGATTTCACAAAAAGTGGGAGAATGTATTCCGATCATCGCCATTATTTACAAAAAAACCTACTTTTCAGAAAAATTAAAAATAATGAAGTAAAAGAAAGGAATTGGCTTGTCTATTCAGAAAACAAAGGCTCCGTATTCTGCGGACCCTGTTTGTTGGATCTATTGAGAACAGGACCCAATTTGACCAGCAAGGTTTCAATGATTGGAAAAATGCAGAAATTCGAGTAGCTCAACACGAAAACTTTCCAAATCATAAGTCTTGTATTCTCGCTTTAAGATCTAGAGGTTTGATTCACGGTTGTATTCAATCTTCACTAACTGCCCAACTAAACGAGGAAATTGCTTATTGGAAGAACATTTTAAAGAGGGTCGTTGCTGTAATGAAAGGATTGGCATCAAGAGGTCTCGCTTTCAGAGGAAGTAATGAAAAATTTGGTGACCCGCACAGTGGGAATAACATAATGCTACTTGAATTAATAGCAAAGTTTGATACATTTTTAGCCAAGCATATTGAAAGACATGCAAACCAAGGATCTGGAACTACTAGCTACCTATCAAAAACTGTCTGCGACGAGTTCATTTGCTTAATGGCTGAGAAAGTACTGAAATGCATTAGTGATGAGATAAAAGAAGCGAAATACTTTTCTTTAATTGTAGACTCTACACCGGATGCAGCACACGTAGATCAACTGACACTTGTGATTAGATATTTTTTAAATAATGGAGAGCCATGTGAGAGATTTCTTAAATTCTTACCTTCTGTAGGACACAAGGCTCAAGATATGTTTGATGCCATTACTTTAGAGCTAGAAAAGTTGAATATAAATCTGGAAGACTGCCGGGGTCAGTCATATGATAATGCCTCGAACATGTCAGGAATTTATAATGGTTTACAAGCCAAAATTCAAGAAAAAGCACCACGTGCCATGTTCGTCCATTGTGCAGCTCATTCATTAAATTTGGTGGAAACCTCGGCTGCTGAGTCTTGTACAGAAGCCTGTCACTTCTTCGTGTTGCTGGAAGAGGTATATACTTTCTTTGTGAAGTCAACCGATCGTTGGAAAAAAATGGCTAATGAAATAGGAAAACGAAAGACGCTGAAGAGAGTAAACCTCACACGTTGGTCAGCAAGAGCAGATGCCTGTCAAAGTGTAAGAGTTTCCTGGGATGAAGTACTTACGGTTTTAAAAATGATTGAAAATGACGCTACACAGAAATCCATCCCACGAATTGAAGCAAAGGGAATTCGCCTTAAATTGGAAAAACTGGAAACGGCATTTATGATCGTATTTTGGATTGGACAGATTAAATAAAGTGAGTGCTCAGATTCAGAACTCATCTGTTGATGTACTGACAGTATCTGATCTTTATGGATCTCTTTTTCGAATTTACAATAGCAGAGCGAGATAACTTTGATTTTTTCGAAAAAAGTGCAATTGAAATGAGCGCACTTAAGCAATATCAGGGCGACATTAAAAGTAAGAGGAACCCTAAGAGAAAAACTTCATAGACGAAGAATCAAATGAGGAAATTGAAACAACCTCCAGAGACTCTTGCAGAGTCAACACCTTTTTGGTAATTCTGGACAGACTGAGAGCTGAATTAGAGAGAAGACATGGTGCATATATAATCTTTAAAGAAAAAAAATAATTTTTAACAAGAATGAGTGAATCAACACAAAGAGTCTCAGAAAAAGCTCAGTCTCTTGTGCAATATTATTGTAATGATTTAGAAGACGATTTAGTTCAGGAATGTGTGCACTTTTGTAGTCACATTTCCTCTAATAAGACGGCAGAGAAACCTGAATCAACATCATTACTGAATCTTTTAAAGTTTTTGAAGAAACAATCTCTGTGTAATGTTTATCCAAACTTAAATATAGCTCTCCGCATCGCACTTTGCACCCCGGCCACAAATTGTTCTGGAGAAAGGAGTTTTTCATGTTTAAAACGTGTAAAAAATTACCAAAGGTCTTCACTGTCGCAAGAAAAACTTAACTCTTTGGCTCTTCTGAGCATTGAAGCAGACTTAATGAATACTATAAGCTATGAAGATATTATAGATGATTTTGTCAATAAAAAAAACCGAAAAAAATTGTAATTCTTGTCATTAAATTTTACTAATTAAATTAAATTGTACTAATTCGTTTATTTTATTTTTGAATACCTACTTACTACATTTGAATATTTATTTTGAAAATTGTGTGTCACCTAATGGCAGCCTAAAAGTGAGTGATTATGTTCTTTTTTTTTTAATTTTTAAATTTTTTTTTTTTATGGTATATACTATCGGTGGCAATTTCGAAGGGGGTAGGGGGCGGCGCAAACGAAGTGGCCTATACTTGCGAAAAGTACAAATACGGCCCTGTCATGCATATGATTATCCCAATCAACTTTTTCAATTTGCATCGAACCGATTCCTCAGGAATATAAATCTTATCTCATCTGTAAATAAATGATTTTCAATTTTGCGAAGCTCTCTATAATAAGAAATAAGAATGCACGGATTAAGTTATTATTGACTGTTTTTTCGAATGAAAACACATTAAGTCTGTGAACGACTGTGATCAATTGTCAGCAGATTATAATATACATTAAAATTCTGTGTTTCAATATGTCCATTTCGAATAATTTATGCATCATTTGCTGAATTTGTTATAAGGTATGGAATTACAGCTTGGGGATTTTCGTGTAAATCATGTTCAATCAGTTCAAAATTCATTAGTTAAATTATTAGCTAATACAAGATTATAGAAACAAAGACATAATATTCCATGCTTTTAACATAATCTCAAAATTTTCTCAGTAAGAGCAATTCCGTGGTATGAAATTATATTTCTACATTTGAATAGCCCCGTATGCATAAATAGACTGAACCACATTTACAATACTCGTTTTATATCAAATGAAGGACTAATCGTACCTAAGCGTATACATAAATATGGCCAAAGAACGCTGGACTGCATGATACCTAATTGCTTAAATCTCGTATTGTACCTGCCGAGATAAAAAAAAATGCACAAATGTAAAACCAAATCACTTGAAGAATTGACTCACTGAAAGAAAAAGTTTGTATAAGACTATTGTCTCTAATACAAAAAGTTCTAACTGGTTGTCTATTTTTATAGTATTATGTTACGTTTCTCTTTAGGCTATACCTTTTATGCATAAATACATAGTTTTTATTGTTTTAGATATAACTGCATTGACAACACAAAAATAAAATAATTTTAGTTCATTATGCATCACTTTGCATTAAATCAGTTCAAAAGTAGTTATACAAGATGGCTGCCAAGCAATTTCCCTTCAGCCTAGATTTGGCTTCAATGCCATTCATACAAAATCACGCTAATACAGCAGCCGATTTTCCCGCCGAATCGAAATGTGTGAACACATGTTTCAAGTCTCTTGCGATTTTTAGTTCCTTGCGCATCCCTGCGGTCGAAAGTAGACGTCAGACGTCCCTACTGAGTGATTTATTTATGCGTACATAGTACCTACTATCATAAAAAACGTATTAAGTGGTCGGATGACATGATGTTTGAATTTATGGATTTATACCAAAGCCATCTCTGTATTTGGGATCAGAAGCAAGAAGTTTACAAAAATAAGAATGTTCATGAAACTGTAATTAATAATATTATTTTTAAAATGTTCCTGTAACTTAGTTATTATTATTAAATAACACGTCTCTGAATGTTTAAAAAAATAATTATTGTTTAGCCTTCATAGCAAATTTTAGGGCATTAACTATTGCAACGAACACTAAATAAATAATAAACTTCTTTTATGAGCAATGATGTCGTTTTTTTTGGAACTCTGTGCCTATAAGCCAGACTTGAAAAATAATTCCCCGCTGCAAGGTATCTTAGCTTAATTTGTAACTTAGTTTTTGCCGGGACAGCCGCGCGCGAAACTGTGTCCTGTTTTTGGATTTTTTCTTGAATCTTAGACAACAGTACATCAAAATGTTCTTCCAAAATTCGCAAATGATTGCGATAGCCTTCGGTATCTTCTAACACCAATTCTCAATATAGTGTTAGAAGCACCCAATTCGTTTCTCATTCTGGCCCACATACATGGTTTTTTGCGCTTTTTCATATTCTAAAGTTATTTCCATAAAAGGTCCGAAATAACATAACACTTCACATAACGCCATCTTGGTTAGCAAAATCGGTTCGAGTTAAATTGAAACGTCTGAAAAATATCTTGTTGAATTTTTGTCGTTCAATAAAAGTCATTTAACTAAAAGCGCTCCGTCTGAAGGGGTGTAATTGTGTAATGCTCTGTCCAGGGCTTTTTAGGTCTATGATATCATAGATATCAATGAGTTTTTCTTGAACCTGTGGCATAGACTAGAATATTATAGATTTCCTCGTGTATGACGTTTCTATGACTCTTTCATTTTCCGTCTGACGTTTTGGCCAAGCGTGTTCACTGTTCGAGCCGTTTTTGTATTTAACAGTTAAAAAATGAAGCCCTTACTACTGCAAGGGCACGAACGTGCTATTACACAAATTAAATATAATCGTGAGGGAGATTTGCTATTTACTGCAGCAAAGGATTCCAAGCCTAACGTATGGTGGGCTCTGAACGGGGAGCGCCTCGGCACTTTCAATGGCCACGGAGGTGTCGTTTGGTGTATTGATGTCAACTGGCATTCCACCGCTGTCATCACTGGCGGAGGTGACAGCTCTTGCCGACTTTGGGATTGTGAATCCGGCAAGGAGATCGGAACGATTAATACAAATTCTTCCGTAAGAACTTGCGCTTTTAGCTACAGCGCAAACCAAGCTGCCTATTCTACCGACAAAGCTATGAAACAACCTTGCGAAGTCTTCATCATCGATACACGAAACGTCGATGATTCAAGTCATATCCATTCCCCTATCCTCAAGTGGGAAGTGAATGACCACAAGGTAACTTCCGTCTTGTGGGGCTCGCTGGATGAGGTTCTTATTACTGGGCACGAAAATGGTGAAATCAGGCAGTGGGATTTGAGAACCGGAAAGAAGCTGCACTCCATAAAGGAGCATGTAGGAAGCATCAACGACATGCAGATGTCGAGAGACAACACTATGTTTGTCACCGCCAGTAAAGATCACACTGCTAAGTTGTTCGACTCCAGTTCCCTAGAACTGTTGAAGGAATATCAAACCGAAAGGCCCGTGAATTCTGCAGCTATCAGCCCCATTTTGGACCATGTAGTGCTTGGTGGTGGACAAGATGCCATGGATGTAACAACAACATCCACCAGGCACGGTAAATTCGATTCCCGATTCTTCCACATGGTGTTCGAAGAAGAATTCGGCAGAGTGAAGGGTCACTTCGGTCCCATCAACAGTTTGGTATTCCACCCGGATGGAAAGAGCTACGCCTCGGGAGGAGAAGATGGTTTCACGAGACTCCACACATTCGATCAATCGTACTTCGACTACTCCTTTGATTACAGCAGAGATTGAACACCTACATGTAATAATTATAGATCATTACACTCTAATATTTTCAATAAACTTTATTTGGTGAAATATTGTTTCATACAGTTCTATCTTATTATTTCAAGCATGTTCTCATCCCATTTCACTCAATGTTAAATGTATACATCTAAACCTGTTTTGAAAAGAATGCCATAGCGAATTATGTAGATTTGTTCTTATACCCAATACAAGTAATGTTTAGTGATGCTACAAATGTTATGTCTTCTGTAGTATAATATATAAAAGAATATTCAATATTCTTTGGGTTAACTATGACTACGACGAAAGCAGTCTGACCTTGGAACAGCAAGCGAGCGCATCTACTACGCAACCAACAACTGTGCGATAAGAGAGTCCAGTTGGGTAAAGTCTCACTGAAGGTGTACAGAGATTGGGGTTTACTGCATCTGTTGGATATGTTCTGATGTGTAAAGTCTCACACTGAAAGTGTACAGAGATTGGGGTTTACTGCATCTGTTGGATATGTTCTGATGTGTAAAGTCTCACACTGAAAGTGTACAGAGATTGGGGTTTACTGCATCTGTTGGATATGTTCTGATGTGTAAAGTCTCACACTGAAAGTGTACAGAGATTGGGGTTCACTGCATCTGTTGGATATGTTCTGATGTGTAAAGTCTCACACTGAAAGTGTACAGAGATTGGGGTTTACTGTATCTGTTGGAAATTTTCTGATGGACCTTGGTTTACTAACTCTGCACAGGGTCTATTGTCATCTTTAGGATTTTCAATTCAATTCAGGGTAAATATTTCCCTAACCGCCGCATTTTTAATAGGCACGGATTACGGAGATTACATTTAGTTTTAACTTAATTATTACGAGAAACAACTATTTACGTCGAGAGAGATGGTAACAAAACCATTATTTTGCATTTTTATTCAAAATTTACAATCCCTTTGCGGCCATTTTGGACTGGGATATACAGGGTGTATCGGCACTAACCCGACAAACTTTAACCAGCTATTTCTTAGCACATTTGGAGTAAAAAATGTTATGGGCACTTTGCTGTCCGGTAGCATTTTTTTTTCAATTAACAACAAAAAAAATTAAAAAATTTCCACACTCCATCACTGTCATTGGCATTGCTTTTCGTGTTCAACAGCTGTTATAAGCAAGTATGTCGAAAAGCGTCTTCGCTCTTTCGCACACACTAAATAATAATAGTTAAAAATGAGACGAATGGTGCCGTGCCATTTCGTTGTGATTATAAAAGCGCGCCAATATAGGTACAAACGTACATTATTCAACAGAATTCGAATAAAATATTGCCAGATGGGTTTTCAAACTTTGACAAAGGATAAAACAGTGGTGACATGTGGTGAAAATATGAATAATAAATTTTTTATTAAAAAAAAACGTTACCGGACAGCAAAGTGCACATAAGATTTTTTACTCCAAATATGCTAAGGAATAGCTGGTTAAAGTTTGTCGGGTACGTGCCGATACACCCTGTATAAAACTCATATAATTGGTTTTATATATTATAAATATATACAATAAAGTGGTATTAAAAACAACGTTATTTTATTTATGTATATCCACAAAGTGTTTGCTACATGTGAAAATTACTTAATTAACCCAAACTAAAGACCTAATAACCTACTTTGTAAGTAGTTTATTGTAGTAATTGCTGAAAAAAAATGTATTTTACATAATCCGTGCCTAAAAGTGGGGCGGTTAGGTTAATTACCAAATTCAGTTCATTTTATTATTTTTTAAATAATACAAAATTTTGAATTTTATAGCATATTTATAAAAATAAAGAGTGGGTCATTGGTATTTGGTATCAACCACCATAGATATATTCTGGTAGTAAGAGAGCTTGCCTTTCAAAGGCAGCTTCATTGGTGCTAAATGTGTCCATATTCAACAGCAAGGCAACTTTCCCCGCCGGCAAGTTAGTCTTGCATTGTTGAGATGCTGTGCGGAAGGCCTTTTTGAGGAGTGGACTTGGTTCTTGAAGAGACCCATGTTGTCGGAGATAGGAAGTACACACAGCCGAGCTGGTTCTTCTTCTTTCGTATGGTGGGGGGGGGTCAGAGGGGGACATCTAGGTCTGCGATCCATTCTAGGGCAACAGACGTTCAAGCCAAAACTTTAGATGAGGAAGAATATTTCCTCAATTGGCGACTAAAGCCAAATGGGTCGAAAACAGTTGCGACAGCTTTCCATCTTAGCAATTTACAAGCGATTGTCAAACTCTGTGTTCAGTTTGATGGAAAAAATGTTTACCTTGACCCCCACCCCCGCTATCTTGGAGCCGAGCTGGTGAACTGAACTCAAGAACATATGACAAATATTACGCTAGTTCCTTTCATTGAAACACCTGTAAAACAAGGACAGTATTCCCACTTGACTGTGCTCTTGAGTTTGCAATGTATTTATTAAGCTAGGACAGGGTCTTCCACTCCAATTTCACCTCCACTCAACCAGCCTTACGGAGGCGATTGAACTGACTCAAACAGCATTAGTGTTGCCAACTCAGTTCTTTTAGAGCTAGAATTAGCTCTAAATGTAGTTCATCAGTTCCATAAAGAAGTGGTTTAGCTTCATAGCTCCTCTTTTAGAAATTCTAGCACTTTAGTTTTGTAACATTTAAAATTATTAGGCATCGGTTATTTGAGCGTTGAAATCACTGTTTTTATCTCAGAAATTAGTTATCCCGTTTCCTTGACAACTTGGCTCTTCTCACTTGGAAGTCTGCTGACCCCCTGAGATAGGGGAATCGCCCGTTTCTAATTCGAATTTGTTAGTAGGACACTGGCACTGCGCCGGAGAAGTCGTCCTTTCGGCTGGTGACAGCCTTACAAACTTGAATGGAAACACATGGATAGAATGAACTTTAGTACCTTTTGGTTCTAGACCCTTTAGCATGCAGTCTGCTTCTCTTAGACTTGTCGGAAATTGTATATCGCCATCACAATAAATTTAACAGCAATTGAGTTGTTTAAAATAATTTAGTCCTTTCTTTTCTCCAAATAAGAATCCAACGGAGCTTTAAATCGGTTTATATATTAGTAGCATCAATGACATGTTGTACATTACACTCGTTGCTGGTTTATATATTAGTAGCATCAATGACATGTTGTACATTACACTCAGTGATGTATTTAGTGATTACTAGATTTATTCTACTGGAGAGCTTCTAATTTCATTTCTTACATACGGTAGGTCAACCAAAAAACGTGGTGCAAGAGGGAAACTGGCAAATCTATAGCCACAAATGTTTTTCAAATTTGACATAAAAAATATCCCAACTTCGGACCTGATTTACTCGAAAACGAAAGTTCAAATCAAAAAAACTTATATCACAACATCGACTCCAAATGTGATGTAGATTCATCAGTTTCTCGTTTGTCCTCTGACTTTCTGGACACCATTTATAATCTACTAAAAGTAGTTTCCCCAGAAATGCCGTAATAAAAGAACTAATATTTTTATTCCCAGCTGCATCAATGGGATTGGCAATTCAATTATCTATATTGGTACTACAGCAACAATATTGGAATTTTACCTACCGTTAAAACTCTGATATGTTGCCGTTCCTCATCCAGAACTTATATATATACACGGTGTCCGGAAACTCGTAGTACAAGCGGGAAACTGGAGAATCTACACCACATGGGGAACCCAAAAAAACGTTTTTTGATTTGAGCATTTTCAAAAAAAAAAAAAAAAAACCAAAAAAAAATATTTTTTGGCTATTTTAGGGTTAAAGTTTTTTCTGGTGTTTAGGGTTGAATAACAGATGTTTTAACCCTGCAGAGCAGAAATATTTTATGATTACACTGGGTTAAATGAAGGGTGGTTTCAAAATAATGCTTCAAATCCGAGTTTCTTCATTTGTTTTACTTTCAAATAGTTTTAATTAGTTGGGTACTTTGATCTTCAGTAATAATTTATAAGAATTTGATTAAAAAAAAATCAACTTCAAACTCGATTTACTCGATAACGAAAGCTCAAATAAAAAAAAAATATACTACAAAATCGACTCCAAATGTGATGTAGATTCACCAGTTTCCCGCTTGTACTACGAGTTTCCGGACACCCTGTATATAGGCGAGCAACATATATAGTGAGAGGCGACATGTCGAGTCTTTTCTCTGTGGTCTAATCCTACTTCCATTTTCCTTGTTTTGTTAATCCTGGGATGGCATCATCTATTTCAGAGGTTCCCAAAGTGGTCTATATGGACCCCCAAGGGTCGATATCGGCATGCTGGGGGTCTAGGTCAGCGAGAAAAAAATTTGGGGGTCCAAGAGATTCAAATGGGGGTACATACGAGCGAACCCCCATTTACCTCAAGTCAACATTTAGGAGTTCCGTAAATGACACAATACACCTAACAGAAATATAATAGACTGAGAAATTACTTATTTGATACTTGTATTTTTATATTTCGTAGAGTTGTTAATTGAGGTATATAAATAGAGTCTACGTTCCTTTTCTCGTCAAAATTAATATATTCAAGCAAAACATTGCACATTGGAAGCCGCGAATTTTCCTAGTTCCCCAACTTGTTTTTGAAAAACGTCCAGGGTAATAATGACGTTCAACATTTAAATGCACTTCACAGACTTCAAAACTAAGTTTGAGGACATTTTGACTACGGAAATGCAACGTTGCAGAATCGGAAATCATGGGACAAGAAGAACTGACCGGAATAAGCACTGACAAAGAATTTAAGGGGCAGTTCTGTAGGGCTAGCTACAGAAAGAAATTCCCGTTGCCAATCCTGCTTCATTTTCATTTGGTGTGATTTATTTATTTTATTTTAAATGCACATTTACAGTTACATAACCAATAATAAATATAAATTTTATTTTATTTTGTAATAATCTCGTTTTTGAACTGTTGAATATTTAATTGGAAAATATCTTTATCAGGGGACAGGTAATTTAGTAACAGATTCATTTTTCCGAGCGGCATTACTAATGGTAAGTTAGTTCTGCATTTTGGAACGACAAAGGTTCTGTGCCTGCGCGCTCTTGTGTAATTGTCGGGGACATAAAACTCAATTTTTTCTATTATATGAGGAATACAGATGTTACCGTTTAGAAGTTTATATGCTGTTGTCAGCCAAGCAGTTTTCCTTCTATCGGTGAGGCTATTAATACCCAGTATGCCAAACAAAAAGGCTGATGGATATAACCAGGGATAATATCCAAAGTCTCTAAGATATAAATATCTCGGAAACTTCTTTGGTACTTTCTCTATCATTTGAGAGTAAATTAAATACATTGGTCATTAGCGGACTAGACTAGTGGAGCCATCTATCGACAATTCATCAAACTCCGTAAACCAAAATCCTTTTTTGGAAAGAATTCACTTCAACAAATTAAATTTTAAACATTTGAACATTAACCTGTGTAAACAAATATTTTCTTTTTTTGACTGGAAATATTTACATGACATAAAATCTGTTGATGATGCAGTGGAATATTTTTACTCTGTATTGAGTAGTATTTTTGATCTGTGTGCACCTATAAAAAAACCACACAAAGTAAATGTCAACTATTCGGAGTGGTTTGATAAAATTAAATTCAAGGAATCTCTTTGCAGAAAATATAAAGCAACTAAAAGCAACTTAGATTACTAATTATTGTCTGCAAAAAGATCTGAACTAAAAAAAGAATCTTCACTTGGCTAATGTTGAAAATGGGATTAAAAGCGATGTCAAAAACTTTTGGCAATATATCAGGTCACAAAAATCAAATGGGGGTACGTCTATAGAACTCATGGGCGCTGATGAAATCAAATGGGGGTACGTCTATAGAACTCATGGGCGCTGATGAAATCAAATGGGGGTACGTCTATAGAACTCATGGGCGCTGATGAAATCATGCAGTGTCCCCAAATAGTGTCTCAGAAATTTGCGGACTACTTTATTGACTATTTATGCATCACATAGATTTGCTCTCCAAAACGCACTACAAAAGTCTCCAATCTAGGAGAAATGGGACCCTTCAAGTAACAGCTTTTAAAATCATGAACTATTACATTGACAGCCCATACCTCTTGGAATGCTATAAATTGTTTGTACCGAACAACTACCGTCAGGGTAAACGCCACGACTCGCTCTGTATTCCACACGGAAGAACGGACGTTATGGCCCAGTATAGCATGACAAGAGGCATGGTGCTGCTAAATGATACCTCTAGGTCTCTTGACATTTTCAACATTGGCCTTAAAGATTTCCAAAGTAATTTTAGGCAAGAACTCTAAAATATTGGTTATTATAAAATGTTTTCATTTAAAGCTTTGTATATTACATGTGTATTGTAATAGGATTGAAACAATCTGTAATGCACAATAAAAAAAAATAAAAGAATTACAGAACCACTTTCCAAAATGCTACGTACTAAACTATAGTATAGCACCCGAATCGCGGCCGAGCTGCAAATATGTCTGGAGTTGCTTAGCACAAATCCTAGCATTCTTAAAGCTTTGTTGCATATCGTTTCTATGTGGACGTGAAATGTTAGATGCGTATCAAATGCGATTTCCAAATCTCTCGAAATGACAATGTGCTGAAGAGATTTTGTAGTTATAGTAAATGGTTTTGTTTGCCTTGGTGTAGCATATAATGGAACATTTTTTAATATTAAATCCTAAATTATTGGTATGACCATTCGACGATAGAATTTATATCACTTTGTAGCTGCAAGCAATTTTTCAAAGATTTTATTAAAAGGAATAGTTTCATGTCATCCGCGAATAAGAGAAACTTAGAAAATTTTATGCAATGGTAAATGTCGTTGATAAATAGCGAGAAAAGTTAGGGACCAAGATTCGACCCCTGTGGAACTCCAAACTTTGTGATGAAGTTGGAAGAGTGGAAAATACCATGAGTTACGTATTGTTGTCTATTTGAGAAATAACTTTTAAATAGATATAGAAGATTCGCTGAAAATCCAAATTGGTCGAGTTTATTTAGGAAAATAAGCGTATCTACTGAATCCAAGGCTTTTGCGAAATCGTTGTATGATACATCTAGTTGATTTTTACTATCAAGAGCTTGAGATATGTACTCAGTAAAAACCATTAGATTAGACACAGTAGATCTGCCAGACCTAAAACCGTGTTGCTGGTCAATTATAAAGGGTTCAACTTGGGTAAAAATGCATTTATGAATTATTAGTTCAAAGAACTTGGCTGGAGAGGATAGGATCGCCACTGGTCTGTAATTAGACACTGAAGCCTTATCACCAGTTTTATGTAACGGTGTAACTTTAGAGATTTTACACAGGTCTGGGAATATTCCGGAGTTAAGTGACAGATTATAAATATACGCGAGAGTTGTTAATAAGGGCTCAAAGCATCCCTTTAACACGAATGACGGAATAAGATCCGGTCCAAAAGAAGTTTTGGATTTTAATTTTTTAATAGCAGCGGTGATGTCAGTGTTTGTGATATTTTGAATATCAACATTCTGTGCTATTATTGGCGTATTTTTCCCAGGTGTAAAAGATTTCAAGTCCGCAGCTTCCTTACTATAAGTTGATTTAAAATAGTCTGCAAATACTTCTGGAATATCTGCTCCTGAGAAAGACTGATTATTCCAAGTAACATGGTCAACAAACCCGCCATCACTTCTTCTGGACGAGATATACTTCCAGAAAGATTTGGGATCGTATTTGATATTTTTTTCAATAGAATTAATATATTGCACATGTGCTAATCGAATACTGCGTTTTATTTTTGTTCTAAGTAGACAAAACATTTCCCGTTCACTCACCAATATAATCACCAACGTAATACCTCACAAGGGTGCCCCTGTCTGCACAAACTCCAATGGCTCGGAGGGCTTTGAAGCAGAGAATGGACGGTTATCTCGAGAGTATTTCCTCCTGGGGTAAAAATAATCTCGTGAATTTAATGTTTCAAAGACCCAATCCTGTCTGATTACGTCTAAAAGGGATCCAAATGATAATCTAGTCTCCTTCAACGGAAGCAATCTTCCGAACAGGCCTTCCATTGATATGCTTGGTGTAACTATAAGTGACCAGCTCAGGTACGGGGGCTCCATCGAAGCCAGAGTAAAGCTGGCCTCTCAGAAGCTGGGCGTACTGTACAGGGCCCGCAGATACTTTAATAGTACACAACTGCTGACCCTGTACAAATCGCAAGTGCGCCCTACTGTCGAATTTGGCAGCCATCTCTGGTCCGGAGCCCCCAAATACCTGAAAAAAACCCTTGACTCTGTGCAAAAACGGGCGGTCCGTTTGATAGATTCCCCAATCTTAACAAACGGACTGCAATCTTTAGAGCACAGGCGTCGGGTAGGTATGCTGTCCTTGTTCTATCGGTATTACAATGGAAGATGCTCTGAGGAACTAGCGTCATTGATCCCTTCGGCACCGGTGCGTAGTCGGGATACACGCCAAACGCGCGCCCAACATTTGTACACGGTTGACATTTGTCACATGAGAACGGGTCGCTTCTACGATTCGTTCTTAAGTTCAACAGCTCGGCTGTGGAACGAACTCCCGGCCTCTGTGTTTCCTCCCTCCTATCTAAAAGTCTATCCATCCTAGGATAAAGTCTGTCCACACTAGATAAAAGTTTGGAATAAATAAAAATGAACATATCAATGTTTATTATTGATTTATTTCAAGACAAGAGAAATATCAATATTTTTAAAACAATTAACAACGAGTGTCTACACAATGTAGGTGAGGAGGAAGAGAGAGAGAGAGAGGAGATACTTAAATAATAATAATTAAACATTTAATTTAGTGGAAAACTTTGCAATGTAAAAACTATCATCCCTCAAGCGACATTAATAATAATAATGAGAGTTTAATATTGCCAGTATTCAAGTCACATAATATACAATAGTTGGTTCAGTATAGAGTTGTGTGAAGGGAGGGGGATCAGTCCCTCCGGCGGTGCGGGGAGGGGGAACGTCGGTAGCGCCTTCGATCGCCTCGACTTCTGCTGCGAGAGCGACGCTCGGACCTGGTGAAAAAGAAAACATTATTTATTCAAATTCCCATTGTGAAATGCACCTCCCTTTATTTTTATTTCACAACACAACTTTTGCCTCTCCACACGAGACATCTATTGAAGCGATCGCCTCACATGAGACATGACAATCAGAGCAAAAGCATCTGATGAACTGTTATTAGTGCACTCAAGTTAATAATTATTATTTAATGAACAAGCAGCATTCTGCTGATGCGCTCATACCTAATTTCGTAATTTAATTATGTGAGTTGTGTTTTTTGAGTCGCCGTGTGACACAAAATGGACTTTTATATGAAACCGAATGCAGCGTAATTTACGTATATAACGCGACTAACTCACAAAATGACAATTGTTTGGCCTCAGCCTAAGAAGTTGTACAATAATTGAGTAGACTTATATTTAAAAACAAGTTAATCTTTTCTTCTCCCCAAATAAGAATTCGATCGAGCTGTAAATGGATTTATATTTGTAGCATCGATGGCATATTGTGGAGGTTTGTTCCATGCATCCATCCACTACTCTATTTGCAAGGAAGTGTTTCCTAGAAATGGATGGTTTTGCTTATAGTGTCCACTATAATGTCCAGATAAAATTAAAAAAATTTCAATCAAGTCACCCCTTTGTCTTCTCTCTTTTAATCACTCGAGTGATGGCGTCAACAACTGGAATATGAGTTGAGTGATTGGCGTTCAAGCTGGAAATTCTCAACTGAATTTTAATACGGAGACATATTAACTGATTATAGAGCTATATAACCAATGAATTCACCTATATTTTTAGGATTTATAAAAAATTATTAAAAAAATAGTAAATGCACAAATTCTGCGAGTCAAAAATGGTGTGCAATCACGTTTTGTAAAGTCGGCATAATATGCTGAAAATCATTGTGTGGTTCATGTTTTTAAAGTGCATCTTCATATTTCTGGACTTTCAAAGCTCTCGGGTATTTTTGTGAATCGTCTCTATTATAATATGGTCAACCACTAATCCAATGGCGTTAGAAGGTACACATATTATTATTTATTTATATTTTTTTTAGGCAGATAATATACAGGACCATATTTAACTGGGAGTGGAGATTAACACTGTTTTATTGTTTATTAATTCTGGTATTTATTTTAATAATATATATTTATGAGCCAGTTTAGGAGAGGAAAAGCTAATTTTTTTATTAAGCGGTACAGCAGTACAAGGATTTGAATAGAATTCATCTTCTCTCAGTATGAGACAGATTGAGGTGTAAAGCTTTCAATAAGTAAATTCAATAAGAAAAGTGTGATTAGGATATATTATAGTTTATTAATTTAAGGGTATGAGAGCCTAATAAGTTTTTAGTTTAGACCTAAATTCTGTTGGTTAACTCCTTAAGGTCTTGTTTTAATGTTACTGTTTTCCATTAAGCTTGTATGCACGCAGTGCATTTTTTATCATTGAGTTTAATAAGTTGGTTTTTGAATACTTTTAAATGAAATATTATCAATTATGCCAGCTCAGCGTGACATTTGATTGTTAAAATAGTAAAAAGGGGTCTGGTTTTTCATCATGAATGTGTTTTAAGGAGTACCTTTCAGAGCGCTCTAGCCTGTCCCTGGAACGGGATCGGTGTCTCCGTGCGCGACGGTCGAGCTCCCGGCCGCCCACGTAGTGGCTACGGCTGCTCCCGCGGTCTCCCCCGCCGCCAGCCCCACCACCGCCCCCCCCGCGCCGGGGCTCCTCGCCTTTATACTGCTTCCGCCGCTCCTCACGACGCACTTCTATGTTCTTTTGCTGAAAATGTACAGTTTCATTTTAGAATTACACGGATATATTGTAAGTGAACGAAGCTTACTTCGCTATAAATTAAGATAATATAGAAATTTAATCATTTTGTTTTTGGTTTTTCAAAACAAAAGAAAGGTCACAGTCACAAAGGTAAGTCAGTAAAGCCGAGGACTTCAGCTAGTAGAAAAGAAATGTTAGTTACCAGTAATTCCGAAAGTTTTTCCCTGATGGTGATGAATCCAAGATGGAGTTTGCCTCCAAAATGGTCGGCGAGACGTCTGTCATTATCGTGGATGCCCAAGTAGGCGGAGCAAACTTCGCACACTCGCAGCTTCTGCTGTTGGTAGCTGCTGGCGGGCATGGAGTTCCTGTACTCCTGCTCCGCTTCCGACTTCTCTTTACGCAACGCTTCAATCTGTTATTAGAATATATACCATTTAGTAATAAACGCAGTTTGATCAGGACAGGTACGCTAGGTAGTTGCAGCTTACATTGTTTAACGAGTTGTATGGTGACACACAGCAGTTGGCTTATGAGCGGCCGTGCCCCATTCACGGAAGTCACAGTTTAGAACAAACCTAGCATTGATTTAAAGAGTTCATTGAATGATTCCTAATGTAGTATGGCACTTTTTAACCACTTTGACTGCCGATGGATCTCTGGAGAACATTCTAATATTATCATTGTTGGAATTATTTACGATGCGATTTTGACCGCTTCAAATTTAAATGCTTCGAAAAATGCATGAAAAACAATATCAGCATCGATTGGGCAAAACTTTGGGTTCCACTTTTGATTTTTCTGAATGAAGGCAATTATTACTCTGATGGCGTAAAATATACTTTTCTGTTTTATGCTCTGACCTTCAACAGGTTAAAAGGTTAGTTAGGTTAAAGTCAATGACAAAAAGAATGCCAAGTTTAATTATATTCGCACAAATATAGGTAATGGACATTATTAAAACGTCTGTTTTCGAAAAACAGATGATCTAATAATAACTCAAATGCAGTTGACAAAGTTAATTTATATTATAGCTAATGACATCGCAAAAGATATAAGACACAACAGATAAGCTAATTGTTAACTGTCCAGCGTGGAGTGACGGGTGCCATCTGCACTTGTGTTCTGGCATGTGATGAGACAGTATTACCTTCTTGGCCATCTGATCCGTCAGCTCTTGCATAATGTTGGTCTTCACCTCGACTCCTCCTGCATCTCTAGTAGTACATGTCTAGTAACAATACCCACCTCCTCCATGAGGCGCATGCTCTCCTCCACCAGCCCCTCCTCGCCGAGCGCTTCCGCCCGCGCCAACTTCTTGCCGATCTGCTCCGCCAGCTCGTGCACGGCGTTGGCTTTCACAGCCACCTCGGCCGAGAGCTCCTCTTGTGTTTCGGCCAGCCGCAGCTTGGCAGCCTGCGTGCGCCGGTCACAGTCGCCGATGAAGGCCTGCAGGTGCTCTGTCGCCTGCACCAATCATTATTTAGTAGTCACAAGAATGGTATTGTGATATTTAGATATTATTAGAATGATGGTCTGCAGAAACTTCAGAAAGAAAAATATTTAAAATAGACTCTTCTTGAGGACTAATTGCACGCTAGGGCTAACTTAGGTTTTCTAAATTCTCTGGCTGTATTTTTTTCCGTATGACATTTTGAAAGATGGCTTGAACATGATTCAGTTACAAAAACTAAAAAATTTATATCTTCAAACTGTATTAATTTCTATTGACTAAATTAAATGCAAACTTTGGGCTAGGTTATCTTTTTTCTCTGGTTTGTTTCTGGATCACATGAAATAAGGAAAAAGTGAATTATAAAGGCTCTTTACAGCAATTTTCCGCACATCTGCGGAAAGAAAGGTGGAAAGATAAGCAGCTGCATAAGGGTTGAGTTTGTAGCAATGTAATTCTGACTCGCGCTGCCTATAAATATAACAATACAAGAGAAGACATGCTTTGTAAAGAAAATGTAAAAGTTTGTGAATCTGCGAGAGAGTTGAAAATGACAGATAAATAATAAATGAAATAAGATACTCACGTCAATGTCATAGAAATGGTCCTTGGTTTTGGAAGCTTGTTCAAAATCAGCCCGGAGCGCTAAGTCATGAATTTTGGGACATTCTCCGAGATCCATTCGCTGTAAAATAATCATTGGCATGAATCACCGGGCGTTACACGAGCTGTTGTATATCTGGTACACATGCATGCTGGGTAGACCCAATCAACATAACCACCCGGCCATTGCTTTATTATTTGTAACTAGAGTGTGATAGATTTAAGGATTAAACAATATTGATAAATTTCATCTGAAATGAAAATGATTTAGTTCTAAACATTGAGAAAATGAAGTTGATTTAATAAATGAACATCAAATGATAATCTATATTAATAAAGTAATAGTTTCTTTCCAAGACGCACCATGTGATGAGCGGCGACTGTACGGCTTCCAGGGAATCAAGACAAACATGTAATACTCACAGAACCGAAACGGCTAACTTTGCAAACTAATCAGCTTGAACAATCAAACAAACAAACAAATAACCGCACTTGTTCTAATTCTATTATCGTTCTGTTCTTTAGAGACACGGTAAGTTGATATGCAATTAATAACTTCTTATTTGATGATGTCTCATCGTCCCATGGACAGATGGGGGAATTATTCACTTTACAAAACTATTGTGGAATCATCATAATACTCTAATACAACTTACATTATACGGATGACCATACAATACGTTATATATATTCTTTATATTGATTCAATTTTATAGAAAAAAATTGCACAATTGATTCTTATTAAAAATGAGCACTTTAACTGGTTTCTTTTACACATTTTCCGTTGAATTAAGACATAACAAATGGAAAGGGCATCTTCAAAGGAATACCACAATAAGACTGAATTAAGACATAACAAATGGAAAGGGCATCTTCAAAGGAATACCACAATAAGACATAGATTCAGTAGTTTTTACCAAAGTGTATTACTTACTCCCAACAGTATCGGTTGAAACGACGTGATACATAATTAAAAATAGCTTACATAATTTGCATTGCATTATCCCTTCAGCGGTCGAGTGGTTTTACAATATTACAGAAACGTTGTTTTACCCAAAAGGTTACGAGTAGATCCTTAGTATAATCCAATATCTCTAGTATCAGTACTGAGAATGAGACACTAAAACGTGCACGTGTAATGTACTCAGTCAACATAAATACACCAATACGTACATATCTGCTGTTCATCGGGTTTTATACTCAAATGTCTTCTGCGTTACTACGCCATCAACATCCACCAACTTGTTTCAATGTCATTTTGTGAATTGTCAAATTCCACTGCATGCTTTTTAATAAAACACTTGGTTTCAACAGAAACAACAACCATGTCAACAAGTCGGGGGAAATGGAAAAACAAGCACAAATAGAGTAATAACTTCTTACTTTGGGAAATCATTATTTATGTGTATTACCTAACTATCAAACTTCAACAGTAATTAATTTTAAAAAAGAACTTTAATGCATATTTTACCACCTCCCCCACATGAATAGTGGTCTCTGGTAGTAATGAGGCTGAAACCAAATGTTTATTAAGCATGCAGTGGAATTCTCGATCTAAATGGCTTAACAACTCAGAAGACAGGTTTAACAAATTCAGTGAACTGAATTCAAACTTCATATTTTATCTCTGTTAAATTCAGATCACATTTTTAACAAAGAAATTGTTCAGAGTGTAAAAGAAATAAACATACATGAAATGTAACACTGGCCACCATTACACCACTGTGAATTGAGAAGCATCAACGTGGTTCGTGTTTGAAGATCTCCTGATTTGTCTTCACACGTACGTTGAACCTTTCGATAAGACTGCTGAATGGCGTCCAGCGTAGTAATATTAATGACCGTACTTTAGTGAACGGAGGAGGCGCCTGTATAAGATATAATCATCTATTTACGTACCCTTGCGACGTATGGCCCAGAAAATTTAAAAGCATTTTCCAAATTTGTCTCGTATACAAAATATTTTATTTACTTACCAAAACACAGTGCAACTAGCTACCACAAAGATGATATAAATGGATTTGTTTCAAGTGTGAATTTAACAACACTCTGACGTTCAATTCACATAGAAATAAGTTTATAGTTATTATAACCTAGGTACAACATAGCTTTATACGTACGGCAGGGTACTTACAGAACGGCCTAACTTATCAACAATTGCCTATCCTCTAGTTTTAGATAATGTGATGGTCATTTCTGAAAAAGTATTTGTACCAGTATTAGTGCTAACATGAATACTGTTTCCATTCAAAATAACATACCAATATTGAAGGACAATCATGGCAAACCAATAATATCAAGCAATAAAGCGCGGGTCTAACTATGCGCAGTAAAACTTCCACTAATAGACAGTGGCGTGGAGTGACTTTCTATTCCAATTTTTGTAATTTTCCTTAAAGAAATCCTAAAAGGTTAGGACTCCACTGCGAATACTATAGTATAGTTCTTTAGTCACATGTGTCTTACAGTCCATGTTTTATTTCTGATACTGAAAAATCACACAACTAGAAATCACAGTACAAATCCGCCCTAAGTTGTCTTTTTGGGGAAAATCACAAAGATTAATTAAGTCACCGGAGGCCCCTGGTCCCTAGGGGGAAATGGGTGAATGGGGGGAACAGCACAAGGTTAAAGGCAAACATTTTGAAAAATAATCAATAAAAGAAACACAAAGTTGTTAATGGACAAGGAAGCATACAAATGATACATTCTTCTCATCCGGAGGGCAATTCTTCGGTTCAATCAGTTAGTGGAGGTTTTACTTTACATAAATAGCACTCGTCCCACACATATTATCCACTCGACCTAACCCCAAACATAAATACTGTTTTCTATAATCACACATGATATTATCAACTAAAATGTACAACAATCTGATACAATAGAACACATACATTTTGTAGATTGTTGAACATTTTGTTTCATTAAAAGTTTGCATGAGAATACAGAAAAAAGGTGTGCAAATGATGATTGACCACTTTAATAATAATTGCTCAATGGTAGAGATTCCCAAACTATAGATTGCAACTGTTTTCGAGGTAATACACACACACGCGGCATGCACGGGGTAGGCTCTAGAAAAAGTAGCCGATCAATTGACATTCAAAGAAACTTACTAAAGAACGGCTCATTACCTAAGCCGTATCAAATATAGTAAAGATCAACTAATTGAAAGATACATTGATTTCTACATTTGTGATCTGTCCAGAAAGGCATAGCCTTTTAGACACGCACACAAACGAGTCATCCCTTGAATGAGCATCGCACACATGTACATTATATGTGTCGAACGAAGACAATGATGTGTGGTCGCTTGCATATATAGTTCCTGGCGTTGAAACCATATGGTAGTGGGTCGGTGCGATTCTTTGTTGACTGGGTGCGTATTTATTATTATTATAAACTCTACATATTTGGACGCGTTGATTATAACTAGAAGAGTTAAGATACAGTCATGGATTTTGATAAATCCAAATGAAAAACTCTGAAGACATCAAAGAGATCATTTATTTGTCCGTTTCAAAAAGATTTTCTTGTAGCCAATGTTAAGATGTGCATTATAATTTATTTTTCAATTATATATTAGGAGTTATAACATGGAAAATGCATTCACACATTAGGATTTCATTATTGATTTATTTTCAATTCATAGCTTAGGTCATCGACTGTATCTTAGAATTTGTAATACTCTTTACTAGTATAAAGTCCCAAAATTAGTTGTTTCAAATAATGAGTCGCAGCGGCAAGAAGTTTGGGAATCTTTACATTGTACATAATCTAATAATGCTTAGATAATAGATACATTTTATTGCTTGATATTATTATGATTCAAACTGGTGACATAAAATAATGAATAAAATTAACCACATTAAATGACAAAAAAAAGTGTGGAAAAGTGTTAATGTAAAATGATGAATTATTATTTCTACTGGAATGGGGTATGAAGGATAGTAGACGGACGGGGTTCATAATTACCGTTGAGGATAGGATCTCGTGTGGACAGCACTGCAGGAGGAAACTCTTGCAGACGGAGCTGTCTGAGAACTTCACTTGGTATTTGTCAGTTGCCCCTGAAACAGAAAAATGAAATGCCTATATTCCAATCGCAGCAGGACGGACACAGGAAGGACTGAAGGCGAATTGTGAGGGTCTGAGAGAGCATTTCCCACGAAGAAGGCCAACTTCCACCCAACGATTGTGATGGTCTTTATATTATAAGCTGTAATAAAATACAGTAAGCTGTCATTATCCTCAAGGGTTAGATTTTGGCAATATATTTATTTATTTAGACATACACAGAGTTCGTTATGATACAAGTTATATTAAATTATACATGGTTAAATAACCTTTTTACTATATGTCCTTACTTATCTTAGTAATTTCTAAGAGAATGGTTCTTAATCTTAACTAATAGCGCCCTTGAGGTGATTTCTCACGAAAACGGCGCTATATAAAGTAGCCAAATATTATTATTAATTAATAGTTGAGTAATAATGATAAACAGGAAGAAGGTGTGTGGAGAGATAAAGAGAAATTTTGAAATCACAAATTATATGGTCTATATATAATTAAATGCAAAGTAGAAATTAATTTGACGCTCATTATTGCAGTTACAAAATATGTATTATGGAAAGTTTCTATAATAATAATAAGGTTAAAATAAAATGAACAATAATAAAGAATGAGGTTTTTTTATTCACTTTATTTCTTGTGACTGCATTATATCATGGATTATAAACGTGGTTAAGAAGTTTTTAGATTATTTGTGGAGAAATTTAACAGATAACAAGTTTAAAAATAGTAGTGGTTTGAGTTATTCCGTAATTTTTGGCGATTACTAAAATACGTACCATTCCTCGCCGTTCCCATCAGCTGGTCTAGCATAGCCCGCATCTGCTCCTGAGCCGACATATTTGTTTGAGAAGGTTTATCAGATGTAAAAAGTATATTGGCCCGAAGACAGAATTTCTATTTGACTCCAACTCAACGCCTTTCTATATATTTTTTGTAAAACACTTGAAATCTATTAGAAAACGTCAGCGACAACTGCTGGCAATATGGCGCACGATTCTGAAATACATTTTTTTTTAAATTTATGGCTATATATAATAACAATATTTCAATACACCAACTCGGAAATCAACTAGTGTTGATGCAACCTGAATAAATTGTCCGGCTCCAGTTACCGGAGTCAGATGTGGAACCTGTTACTTCTGGAACCGGTTACTCGAAAAAAAAACCCTGCCTGAGGTTGCTAGAGAATTTCCTAGGAAAGGTTTTCTCATCCAGGGGAAAGACATTGACGATAACCACGTTGGAAATTTCTTAATTCTCTCCGATTCCCTAAGTGCACTTCAAAAATTAAACTCCTCACCTTTTCATTACCCGGAAGACGATTTCTGTATTGGAATTCGCACTCTAATTCATAAATTAACTGACTCGGGCAAAGAAATCATTTTGACTTGGATACTCAGTCACTGCGGTATCCCTGGAAATGAAAAGGCCGATTCGCTGGCGAAAGATGCCATTGTTTCAGGACACTTTTTATATAAATTTTTAAACCTTGATGACATTTTCATAAAATTGAAGGAAAATATGATTTCCACATGGCAGAATCATTGGGATGAGTCTAGTAAAACGAAAGGCAATGTTTTTTCATGATACAGCCCACGATCCCTTCAAAACCGTGGTTTTCCGGACTCTCTCTGAACAAATTCTCAACATCATCCATTTGTCGCATGCGGATAGGGCATTGCTGCCACAATGTTCATCTAACAAAAATACATGTCAAGAATGCTACCATGTGCGAATGTCGTCTCGACGAAGAGGACCTCAATCACATTTTTTTCAGTTGCCCTATAAATAATTCGTACAAAAAGTTCATCCCTGACTTGATCAGTATTGGTGTATTACCCCCTTACAAAATTGGATCCCTGTTAGGTATCTTCTGTGGATAAACGTGTATATAAAGTAATTTCTAGTTTCCTCAATATTAACGGTATCAATTTGTAATCTAAATTGTACATACTCATTTTTCCTCTTGCTGGTATGTTTAATTTCATATATTTATTAGTTTGCTTTGTTTATTTTTAAGTACAATAAATTATACTAGTTTATTCATTAATTATCAATTGTTTCAACTTGTAAATGTGTGTCTGATCGCGTTCGTGATTGGATACAAATTTGCAAGTTATTAATTAATTATTTTGCTTCCCCAAAAATGGACATCTTGTATAGTTAATGCCTAAGGTATTTTTTGTATTATATTATTATGTAATGTAGTGTTCTAGTTCTTACTTCTAAATCTGTAAATATTTCACTTACTTATATTCAAATATGTATCTGATCACATTCGTGATTAGATACATGTTTACAAGTTATTAATTAATTATTTTGCTTCTCCAAAAATGGACATCTTGTATAGTTTGCCTAAGGTATTTTTTGTATTATATTATTATGCAATGTAGTGTTCTAGTTCTTACTTCTAAATCTGTAAATATTTCACTTACTTATATTTAAATATGTATCTGATCGCGTTCGTGATTAGATACATATTTACAAGTTATCAATTAATTATTTTGCTTCTCCAAAAATGGACATCTTGTATAGTTAATTCCTAAGGTATTTTTTTGTATTATATTATTATGTAATGTAGTGTTCTAGTTCTTACATCTAAATCTGTAAATATTTCACTTACTTATATGGGAAAAAAAACTAAACAAAGACAAAAACACTCCTTTGGGGTGAAAAGCCATTAAATTTTAAAAAAAATCCAGGGGAAAGGGTGGCTAGAGAAATTCTGAGATAAAGGCAAACCTTCTTGAAAATATCAAAATATTTTGTTGCTTTTTTACAATTTCTCAAATTCAATTTTTGATAAATTGATATACCCAGGTATTTACAATTGCTCGAATTTACAGAACAACTTAAATTTAAGCATGTGCTACCTATTTCCTAGTAAATTCGTGTCCGGAGGAATTAGAGGATGAGTCGTACTAGCATTGTTGTTATACTTGGAACAACTAATAAACGGAGTATTAATAGTAAAACAAATTCTGGCGATGTTTTGAGCGAGAACCACAAATTCTAACGTTAATAATTAATTTCAGTATGATGTTTTGATATTAAAAAATACCATTAATTAAGTTAGATAGTAAACATTGATAAAAATGTACTAGAATTCTAAAGAATTTAAAAAATCTCCATACAAAATGCACTAACCACGGGACATTCAGCGCACTGATGACGTCAAACACCCTCCCGCTTCTTACAGCTCGGATTGTGATCGTTATGGCGGGTTAAAAAATATTCAAACTTAATTTAATTAATTTAACCATGAAAACGAACTTTAAAAAAATACTACTATTTAAGTTTGAATGTGGATGGTGATAACATATATTTTTTTAAATGGAGTCAAATTTCCTATTGCCATTCATTCTATGGGTACAATGGAAATAATATTGAAAATAATTATATTATAAAATATCAACACAATATGTAGGTAACGATTATGGCGATTCGTCATGTTTTTGTCTCCTGCACCTAATCATCCAGCCAATCCAGGCTGCCGCTACCTATGGCGAGCTGCTGAAGAGGACTGCTTCATTTGTGGCTGATTGCAAATTAATTTTTATTCGTACCTGATAAATAATAAATTCATGTCAAGCCAGCTGCTATTCAATTAACTGTCAAATCAATACGTTAAAATAAACATAACCCTAAAAACATAGATAACGTCACTCAAAGTAGTGAAAACTACCCGTTCGAGGCGTGACAGCCCAGATCGGCGCAGCGATAGAAGCGTGGGTTTGTGATAAGTGTGTTTCTAAAGCATCTAGTTCCATATAAAATGCATGGATTGTAATTAGTCCTCACTAACTAACGAACTTAACCATCACGTCGTTTCCGCAGGGGTGGGCAGAGAGGACGTACCGCCAAACAACTCGGTCTTGGCACACACTCCATGCCTCATATTCGTACATCGTCTCATACACACTCTTCTATTATTTTGACTCTTGACACGGCCCGACTCAGCTCGGGCGTCCCCGACTTCTGCTACCATTCACATTTTCTTCATATTTGCCCAGTATTTTAGACATCGTAATGCGTTGCTTACGTTGCTGGGTCGACGAACGCCCAGTATTTTAGACATCGTAATGCGTTGCTTACGGTGCTGGGTCGACGAACGCCCAGTATTTTAGACATCGTAATGCGTTGCTTACGTTGCTGGGTCGACGAACGCCCAGTATTTTAGAGATCGTAATGCGTTGCTTACGTTGCTGGGTCGACGAACGCCCAGTATTTTAGAGATCGTAATGCGTTGCTTACGTTGCTGGGTCGACGAACGCCCAGTATTTTAGACATCGTAATGAGTTGCTTACGTTGCTGGGTCGACGAACGCCCAGTATTTTAGACATCGTAATGCGTTGCTTACGTTGCTGGGTCGACGAACGCCCAGTATTTTAGACATCGTAATGCGTTGCTTACGTTGCTGGGTCGACGAACGCCCAGTATTTTAGACATCGTAATGCGTTGCTTACGTTGCTGGGTCGACGAACGCCCAGTATTTTAGACATCGTAATGCGTTGCTTACGTTGCTGGGTCGACGAACGCCCAGTATTTTAGTCATCGTAATGCGTTGCTTACGGTGCTGGGTCGACGAACGCCCAGTATTTTAGACATCGTAATGCGTTGCTTACGGTGCTGGGTCGACGAACGCCCAGTATTTTAGACATCGTAATGCGTTGCTTACGTTGCTGGGTCGACGAACGCCCAGTATTTTCCAACATTCAAAGTTAATACTATCAAATACCCTAAAATATTAATAATACCTCCAACTTCTGACGTTTCCCATACATTATAATGGCAACATCCCTCATAGCGGCATGAGTTGTGCGCCTTGGTTTTCTCTCATACATTTGAATGGATTTTATGTGAAAATATGTTTTTTATTTTACGTTAATAACTTATATGTATTGAAAAAATTAACCCACTTACAACTTTACTGCTTTTTTTGCTAATACATTAAAAAATATTAAAGCTGCTATTATAAATAGAATGATAGTTTAGAATGGTAATAAAATACTTTTAAAACAACCAAACAACACGTTATTGAAAACAGAATTCCTAGTAGTAAGAAATAATATTACTAAGAAAAAACGAAACTTAAAACAAACACACTACGGTGATCTTTTTAAAAAATGCGAAAATAACAGTAAAAAAACCTGGAAGTTAATAAACAACATCATACAGAACCAATCGAATACTTTGAATACTTTTTGTAATAAATTAATCATTAACAACGAAATAATCACAAACAACGTAGAGATATGCGACCACTTTAACAATTTCTTTTGTAACATTGGCTCCTCTTTAGCTAATAATATACACAACAAAATCACACACAATATAGCCAATGATATAACATTAGTGCATGATAGCATGGAATAATTATATCTTCAACCTACCACGGAATTAGAAATAAGTAAAATAATAAAATCCTTAAAACAAAATGCAAGCGCTGGTTATGATACACTCAAATGTAAGACAGTTCTAAGTCTCTCCACAGAATTGGTTCCTATTTTATCAAAGTTAATTAATCAGTGTCTTAAAGAGGGAACTTTTCCAGATAGTTGCAAAATTGCTAAGGTAATACCAATTCACAAAGATGGGTCCAAAACGGATACCTCAAATTACAGACCCATTTCTATCTTACCAATCTTATCTAAAATCTTTGAACGTGTAATCTACGATAGATTAAACAACTTTCTATCAAAAAATCGTTCTTATATAAAAAACAATATGGCTTTAGGAAAAAATCAAACATACTTGCGGCAATAAATGACTTAATCAGTAAACTTAGAAGCAGCATTGATGGTGGAAATTATATTTTATCCATACTAATTGACCTTCAAAAAGCCTTCGATACAGTAAGCCATGACATACTTCTCAAGAAACTCGAGAAAATTGGTGTAGTTGGTCCTGCTCTTAATCTATTCAAATCATATCTTAGCAACAGAAAGCAATTCGTTAGCATCAATAATCAAAATAGCAACCACCTACCAATAAACTACGGAGTTCCGCAAGGATCCATTCTAGGACCACTTCTGTTCCAAATTTATATAAATGATATCTCCCAATTAGATTTAAACGGTGATATTTTTTTTTATATGCAGATGATACTGCAATTTTCTACTGGGGTAAAGATTTAAACATCTTACTAGAAAATGCACAGAGTGACTTAGACAAAATTAACAGTTGGCTCCAATCAAATATCCTAACAATGAATATTAAAAAAACAGGATACATGATTTTAAGCTCCACTCGTAAAATAATTCCTCCTCATGTACCCTTAAAAATTGAAAATAACAACCTGCAAATCCTGATACAGGAGAAATATCTTGGACTGTGCATTGATAAACACCTAACTTTTAAACAGCATATTCAAGATATTAAAGATAAAGTCACCCCTTAATTAGCGTATTCAGTCGGATATCATATTTGTTACCAAATAAAATTAAAAAAGGTCTATATTATAGCCTCGTACAATCACATTTAAACTACTTGATTGAAATCTGGGGAAATACATGTGAAACATATATAAATGAACTACAGGTAACACAAAATAAAGTAATCAAAAAGCAATTTCATTTCAAACCTAGAACATCAACAAAAAAATTATATATGGAAACAAAACTATTAAAATTAAGAAAATTATATGAATATAATACATGTCTCCTTATTTACAAAATAAATAATAAACTCATACATACAAATACAGAACTCATTAAAACGTCCCAAGTACACACACACTTTACACGGCAACACGATAAAATACATTTAAACACCATACATACTAATTATGGCAAGCAATCCATTGGTTACGAGGGGAGCAACATATATAATTGCCTCCCATACGAAATTAAAAATGAAAAAAGTATAGGTACATTTAAAAAAAAAAATCAGTTTTATGCTCCATCAACAAAACAATGAAAAAGAATAATATCCATGTGTAATATATATGTTATTTCTAGTTAAATAAGTGAAAAATGTAATTTTCTTTTATCTAGAATAAAAATATTAAAAAAAAACGTTTTTTGACATCTTGAAAAACGACTTGGAAGTGATTTTTTGTTTATTCGTAAACTGAACCACGGAATGTACTATTTATAATATTTTTTAAATTTTTTATCAATATACAAATTAGGAAGCGCAAAACACCGCCACAAAGTAGCGATGGGCGGAATCGATGAATCATCGATGGTTTACTCGATCTTTTTTACCATTCGAAATATCTCGATTCATTGTCAGAATTAATTCGAATGCAACTCCGAGACAATCGTTTTGAAACGTCATCGAAAGTCGTCGCTGTGATTGGTCAGAAATAATCGATGCCAGCCAAGCGTTGTGATTGGTCGGAATTAATTCGAATGCACGGTCCGAAATAATCGTTTTCAAATGTTATCGAAAGTGGAATCGAGACAATCGCTCTAAAATGTCAGAAATCATTCGAATGTTCAGTCCGAGATAATCGTTTTCAAACTGTCAGAATTCGTTCGAAAACGCAAATCGATTCTCACATTCGAGAGGTTATATTTCGAGATGTCAATATATCTCAGATTGCTTGACAAAGAAGTACATTGTTGGCTGCCTACTGAAGCATGTTGATGTTATAATCAACCTCGTGTGTGAATTGTAAATTATTAATTTATACTTTTAGGTGACGATTTACGTTTCCAGTAGGTATAGTTTATGTGTAAAAGATTTTCATGGTGATAGTTTTTCACAATTGAAGGTTTAATACCTACCTTTGTTATTTTTAGGTTATGTATCATCTATTCGGGACATTCGGGTAGTGTATATTTAAAATAAAATAAACCAATAACTTAGCAAACACCATTTTTATATTTAATGCTGATCGGGTTTTACTACAACCGTAGATTCTTCGGGTAGTATACAATATTCAGTATATATTAAACTCATCAAGTGACATGTGTTCGTTCATATAAACATAATATATCTGCTACCTATGCTACGAACAAATATATTTAATTTATTTGAAATTAACATGAATGAAACTAACATCGGTGTCTCTTAGTTAGTAGTTAAAATGAAACGCTTTCTGTAGTAAAATAACTTTATTTACTTAATAATAATTTGTGAATTGCATACAAATTACAAATGAATGAATGGTTTGTTTTGGGTTCTAGTAGGCGCCTACAACGTACATGAGATTTAGAGGTTATTTTTAACAAAACGGCATTATTATTATCTTATTATTAAGAGGTACATTATAAATATTATTAATGGGAATTTGTACCTACTGGCTACACTAAGTAGCTATTCAGCAGGAGCTTACAATATTATATAAAACAGATATCAAAGTACAGCAAATGAAAATTACAGCACAATAATAATGTACATAAAAATATTTTTCTTTGTACTTAAAAAACTTGTATAATAATTTATTTTAATTGTACGTATGTAGATATTCGAATCTTATTAATTATTTATAAAAATGTTAATTGCATATGCATACATATTTGAAATTCGTGGCTAACAGGAATAATACTAATGTTGCTAGCAGACAACAAGGGAATCATTGCCAGGAATGAAAATTAGTGATTGAAATTTCGCTAGTACCTGCTTACCAAAAATATTGCCATACTAATGAAAATAAATTATAACCGGAATATGCAAACAATTTTTTTTACGATAGGAATAGTCTTGATATTCGAGTTTCTATTTTCGAATCCTACCCCCCCCCCCCGACGGAAATTTTTTTCCCACTGTCCGTAGCTATTGCTCCCGCACTCCGAGCGATTCATTCGAATGGATCATTCGATTCTTTTGATGTTTCGGTTAAAAAAAATCGATTATATAAATATTTCGATCATTCCCATCACTACCACAAAGTATTAAATAAATTCAATTTGACGCCACTGAAAGGAATGTCAAAGACAATATGCTACACAGGGGCGTACAACTCCTGTCTGACCTTGTAACCCTGATGGGAGGAGTTATTCAATACCCAAATTCTTATATTCTCATTGGCTCAGAGCAAAAATTGTAGTTTGATCTCTCGCTCTCTACCATAGCGACTTGTGTAACAGAAAGAGAAGCTAAGCATGTGTTATGCTGCGATAAAAAATTAACGGTAATTTCCAAGACGGCATTTCGAGGTTAAAGTCAGTTGAAGTTTGTAGCGTAAATATTTTGAATTTTGAAAAATCGTCTAACCCATCTAAAAATAATGTTGCGTGCTAGAATTCTTCAAGGTGATAAATTAATGCCGTGTTGTGTTAAAGGTTGCTCAGACGGATTCGATAATCCGGTGCTAGCAAGAAGCAGCAAGAAATACGTATGTTTGTGGGTGTCATTTCTCAATTGAAAGCAAAAATATGGTTCTTTTGGGATTAAAAAAGAATGCTTGGCAGCGCTTAATATTCCAGTCATCATATAATATCCTGTCTATCTCCACCAACTGAAAGAAGGACCCGAACCCGTTGTTAAAAACAGGTACTAACCTCTCGTTCTTTGATACAATATTCCTGATTCCTGAATGTACTTCATTGGCTAATAATTTAATTAATTTTCCTTTTCAGACCTATCCGTATTCCGACGCGATACTATACCACGTATAAGGATGCTAAAACTGCTAAAAAAAGCCACGATTACATCAAACAAGGTCATTTAAACCTCTCCAGAATTGCATCATGTAAGTATTCAGATTTAACTAGCATTTTCCATGATGTTTGCTAACGACAAAGCTGTGGAAATTATATGAAACCCTTGCAGGAGGATTTGAATAACTTCTAGTGCTGTGGCAATAATAATTAACACTTAAATTTGTTGAATATGTATTTTGTGTATATATTCTTGTATTTTTGTGCAAGGTCAAATTAAATCCTATTAAGTTGTTGCAGTAAGACTGGGTTCGATTCCTAGTTGAGACCGTTACTTTTTATTTTTCTGTGTCTTGTTCTGTTTCATGTTTTGTTTAGATATATTTTTTCAACACTACCTACCTACTACTGAACTGACGTTTGTCTATCATCTCCTAGTTTACTGAATATAAAAGTATTAAAATTTCAAGTACTAACAAGTGTAAAGTGCTAAACTCACTAAAACGACGATCGCGCTTCGCCTGTGGTTTGAGTTTTTTTAAAATAAAGTGTCTTTTCGGCATTATCTGCCATAAAAAAAAACATACATTCAGTTACTAATCAAGAGAATAAACAAACTTATGGTTCTCTCAATCACAAGGAAACCAACAACAAATATTAGTGAAAAAGTGAATACATCACATAAGTGAAACTTTGTGCTTAATTCTATTTCTAAAGAATATCACCTTCCGGCATTATCTGCATTTAAAAATATACATTCAGTGACAAAACAGAGTGATTGTTCAATCTTATAATTCTACAAAAAACAATTTAACTCATATCAGTGAAGTACCTAGTGGACATACCATTTCAGTTGAACACATAATTCAAAAAAGAGTGCTCAAATCGATAAAATAATAAAAATATCAAACATTTAAATTTCGAAGCGTATCAAGGCGTCATTGTTTTTGTCAACACGCAAAGTACCTAGGTATATACTTATTTCCAGGCTGACCGACAAGTTAGCCATATTGCCTACTTGCCAGTTGACAGGCGCAAAATTTCTAAATCTAAGTGTGATTAGTGATTACAGTGCATTACTCCACAAGCTATTGGAATTATTTAATTGTGTCATTACAAACATCATGTCAGCAACAAGATCCGCCATTGAACTTCAAAAAATCATGGACTCGCTCACCGAATACATTGATCGCAAACTGGGTGAGTTGAAATCACAATTGTTTACAAAATTAGAGACGGAATTAACCGATCTAAAAAAATCAACTCAATTTGTGAGCGATAGATATGATGACATAAATGAAAAATTAAATAAAATTCTCGACCTTCCGAAACAACACCAAAAAATAATGGAAGATTTGGAAAACAAAGAAAAAAGAATAGTTGCACTTGAAACGAAAATATCTGAATCTGAACAAAGGGAATTAAAAACTTGTGTAGAAGTCAACGGATTCAGAGTATCGCCGAACGAGCCACCACAAGAAATAGCCAACAGAATTAGCTCAGCCTTTGGAATTAATTTAGAAACAGTGGACCAATACAAATATATAAAACCTACTGAAATAAAACCACCACGTCTAATATTTACCTTCAAAGATGACACAAAAAAATAACAATGATGAATGCCAGAAAAAATAACAATGTCTCCCTTCTTTTAGCAGATGTCAATAAAAAGGTTTACGTAAATGAAGCCCTGACGCCATACTACAAAAATCTTCTATGGAACACTAAAATAAGGGCAAAAGAAAAAAAATTCAAATTCATTTGGTTTAAAAATGGAAAATTACTGGCAAGAAAATCCGAAGACTCTCCAATATTTGAAATAAAAAATCATTACGACCTCGAAAATAAAATCATGTAAACAAACAATAAATTCCATAACCATCTATAATATATTGAACACTTATACCAAAAATGGATCCATTAACTGAGATTGAATTCGATTACCCTTCTCCCGAAACCACCACAACTTCAACAATACGAGAAATTAATGACTACATACAAAACAAAAAAACAAAAACATTAAAAATACTCCACCAGAATATTAGAAGCATCAACAAAAATTTCGTAGAGTTGACAGTGATGCTAGAGCAACTTGATGAGGAAATCGACATTATCATACTCACAGAATGTCGTATAAAAAAAGAAACATATTCACCAAAACATCTGGATAAATATAAGGTATATAACTCCACGCAACATAAAAGTCAGAATGACGGAGTGATAATTTATCTTAAAAATGAGATCCAAGGAATTGTAAAGGAAATTCAACTCAGAGACGCAAACTGTCTACTGATAAACATTAATAATGACACCTCAATATTCGGGATATACAGATCACCGTCAACAAGAGACATATCTCCCTTTCTTAATTCCCTGGATGATGAGCTAACCCTACTACGAGATGTTCGGAACGTGTACTTAATTGGGGACATTAATATTAATCTACTAAATACAGGACAGAAACACCCGCAGTGTGATGACTACCAACTACTTTTGCTGCATCATGGACTGATCAGTGCAGTTAATGTACCAACAAGATTAGGATATAACGAAAACGCTCAAACTGTATCTGCCTCCTGTATTGACCACATCATGGTAAAAACAAATAAACCATACTGTACCGCCGTTCACCATTCCAATATTACTGACCACTTTACACTACTACTCACCATTCAACTTCAAAATACACAAACATATATTAAAAACACACTTGTTAAAAAAAGAATTAATGTTAACAAATTAAAGGATTTACTAAAATCGGAAGATTGGGGAGAATTACTTAAAATTAAAGATTTTCAAGATTGCTGGCACTCGTTTACAAAAATTGTTCAAACAAATATTCATAAATGTTCAGAATCATTCACAACACAGACTTCACACAAACGTAAAATAAAAAAACCTTGGATTACTCAAGGACTTCTAAAAAGTATAAGAATTAGAGACAAATTACACTTGAAAACTAAAAAAAACCCACTTGATCTTTCATTACTAAATCTTTATAAACATTATAGAAATATGTGTTCCAAACTTCTGAAATATGCCAGAGGTAACTATTATAAAAGTCAGATTCAAGACTGTAATAACGACCCTAAACTTGTCTGGAAAATTATTAGGGAGATGACATATACTAACAACAATACAAACAGTGATATTTCCGAACTGGATACACCAAATCAAACATTAAATATGAAAGAACATCCAAGGGAAATAGTCCAATTTGTAAATGAATATTTCTCCAATGTCGGTTCTAATTTAGCTAAAAAAATCATTAAACCTCTTCGTACTGCTAATGAGAATAACAACGCACTTACTAATAATATCACCTTTAAATTAAATACAGTTACGGCAGATGACATTAAAATCATAATAGATTCATTGAAACCAACACTCACTTCCGGATCAGATGGCATTTCAATGAGAATAATTAAATCAACTAGAGATGAACTAATCCAACCACTTCTCCACCTTGTGAACAGATGTATCAAGGATGGTATCTTTCCTGCATCGCTTAAATTGGGTTCTGTTATACCAATCTTTAAAGCCGGAAATAAAGCGGATATAAGTAACTATAGACCGATAGCAATATTGAATAATCTTTCAAAAATAGTAGAGAAAGTTATTAAGAAACAGCTCACTCAATATCTTGAAAAAAACCGCATACTATCTGAAAATCAATACGGCTTTAGAAAAAATATGGGAACTTCCGATGCCATCGCCTCTATTGTAAAAAGTATAAAACATAGTCTCGATAATGGTAATAAGTGTATCGGAATATTTTTAGATCTATGTAAAGCTTTCGATACAATTGATCATACATATCTTCTAGAAAAACTCAAAAAGATTGGAATCGTAGGTCGTGAACTGAATCTCATTCAAAGCTATATGTCAGAAAGGTCACAACTAGTCAGGATTAAAAATGAATCAAGTCAACCAATACCAATTCAATACGGAGTTCCACAAGGCAGTGTCTTAGGGCCGATTTTATTCCTGATATATATAAATGATCTATGTAATCTAAACTGTCACGGCTCAGTAATTAGTTTCGCAGACGACACAGTTCTTCTCTTCCATGGAAAGTCGTGGGAGACAGTATTCGTAAAAGCTGAAGAAGGGATGAATCAGGTAAAACAATGGCTTGATACAAATTCACTAACATTAAATGATACAAAAACTAAATATATTAAATTCAAAATTTACAACAAACAGACAGATAAAGTCAATTCAAATCTAAACATAAAAATTCATAAAAATTATTTAACCGCGAACCATGAAATTCCTTGCAACTGCCCAAAATTGATTGAAATTCAAACAATAAAATACCTTGGGATAATTATTGATCAAAACTTAAATTGGAACTCCCAAATAGAAAATGTGAGCAACAAATTAAAAAAACTAACCTATTTCTTCAAAACAATAAGAAACATTTTAGATAAAGAACAATTAATTCAAATCTACTACGCATTAGCCCAATCTCAACTACAATATGGTCTTATCGGATGGGGAAGCTCATGCGATTCCACTATAAAACCAGTCCTCATAACACAAAAGGCAATTCTCAAAATTATACTAAGGATCCCCATCAGAACTCCTACCGACTATGTTTTTAAAACCCTGAATGTAATGACACCAAAACAATTATACGCAAAAGATATACTAATTTACGTATTCAAAAACCAGGACAACTTTACACAGACAAACTCAGACAGACTCACAAGATCCACATTACAACACATGTTACACCAACCTACAACTAAAACAGCTTTTGGACAAAGAAATATGCAGTATTATTCTATAAAATTATTTAATGTCCTCCCTTTTGAAATAAAAAACATTAAAAAAATAACTGACTTCAAAAGAAACATTAAGAAATGGATTATGGATAAGGGAAGGAAGAATATAGATATAATTTTGCAACCCAACAAAGACTAAAGCTCGTATTATGTTTTATTTTTTCTCTAAATATTGTTTTTTAATTTTCTATGTAGTATTTTAACATATGTACTCATACTATTTCAAACATATAACCATGTACAATGTGACCTTAGAACGGGGTACCCCAGTAAGGACACATTATCTTATATAAAAAAATTGTTAAATAAAAAAAAATAAAAAAATTGTATTATCTTCTACTTCAATGATAAATCAATGCCCAATACATCGGTTGTACTGACCCTGTTTTGTATTACTGTCCATTGTCTTTTTGAAAATAAAAAGTATTTTTATGTGTGCATAGCTGTGGGTTTTTTTTTTTATTTTCCTTTTCCTGCATTCCAATATTTTTATTTTTAAAATATATTTTTTGTGGGCTAGTGAATGAACGATGTTAGCTGGGTGCAGTTATATTGTCTATGTTTGCACTTTTTTAAATGGCCTTGAGATTTATTTATGGTCCACAATATATTTACCTGTCTGGAGCAAACGACCGTTTTATCTGTGGTCGTCTGTGGTTAAGAGGGTGACAAAATGGGGCCATACAAAAAGCCCGAAGATATCGATCTAGAGAGTGGTTTATTTATGATGCTACACTAGCTTCCCCTAACGGATAGAGTTGTTGATATTGCCACTATTTTACTGGGGTTGGACGTATTATTAATATTATGGAGTATTTGGTTTTATGTACGAAGCGTAAACCCTGATAAAATTAAAAGCCTAAATATGTAGGTACATTACTTTAAGATCGGTAGTCGATCAAAGGCAACACGGTCCGAGGTTCGTTAATAAAAAACACATAATGTAAACCTACAAATAGCTGTAATTTTCTGTTTTTGTTTCTTGTGTTTGTATGACTTGTTACATAGCTTTTATCAAATATAATTTTATTCTTATTTTTTATGTTTGAAAGTATTTGTCAAATTAAAATTATACTATCAACCATGTAACGTAGCCCTCTGGGCGTTAAATAAATAAATAAACGTAAAAATACTTGGATCGCGAAACCAGACAATAGGAATATAGACAGCCAGGCCGAACTGACCGAAGCACCCGTGGGAGAAGTTTTTGTTTAAATATACCTATTTATGAAGACTTTTTCAATGAGGGGAATTTTCTGAATTTTCACTGAAGGGATTTTTCAATATTTAAAATTTTCACAGCATTTCAACAGACGCTTACGTCTGTTCATTGCAAGCGTTTTGAATATTAGCGCGCTCTCTCTCTAACTGTACGAGACAATTAACCGTCCGTACACTTACTGTAAATATGTAGGAGGCTGGGTACACTTGTCAACGTTTCAGTCTTGGTGAGTGTGGTGAAGGCTTGTAGTGAAGTTTAAAGCCAAGTTCAGAAAGGAATTTATTTCCAAATCTGAGCTGACGAAAAGAATTTATTACTGGCAAAAACTGAATTTAGTACTGAGTAAAACACTTGAAAATATTTCTTGGAGACTTGGTGATGGTTCTTCGGGAGAGAGGATTCTCTTTCAGAGGTAGTTGTTGAACTGACTTGGTATGGAATTCGGTTCTCTATTTATAGAACAAATTCAAATCGGGCCCTCTTGAAGGAGATTTTCCTCTTTAGTGAGGAGTAAATTGGTTAGGTATTTTTCCTCTCCGTAGTTAGTTTGCTGAGAGGAAAGTAAAATTTTGATGACCTTGAACTAAGTCAGTTCAATTTACCAACACCATCACCCCAAGTCTCGTTTATTTATTTTATAATAAAATATAGAAATTTTCATATTGGGTTTGAAGTTATATATTTTTGGTTTGAACATTTCCCAAAGAGTAACAAATATATGTAGGTGTGATTTTTCATGTTATTATGTTAGCATATAATCATTTCTTGATGTTGATATTTATTCAGTGGTTATATTTTTGATTATTTTCCCGTAAATTGAGTCTGATGTTATCACAAATAGTCACTTTTGAATTTGTAATCATTGATTGATTAAAATCTCAATGGAATATGCAGGGCTGTGATTGGTTGGAGGCGGCGGTCATCATGGAATTCCTTCTGGTGAGTAGTGGAGGGGGATCAACGTAAATACTGAGTCGGTTCCTTAGCGGTGGTCATTTCGTTGACTGGTGGCTCCGAGTGAGGTGGTGGATGGTTATTTTCAGATGTGTTTCTGGTTCTGCTGCTATATCTCTATGTAATTCTCTTGATTAATCACATATAGCATATCATTTGATACAGTAATTGTGATGTAAAGATTATTAATTGTGTCGGCGACACGGTATCAAGCGGTTTTGGGGTTTGAGTGTTGCAGTTTTTACGTAAAGAGCGAGAGCGAGCGGATTCAGCGTAGTTTGTGGTTTTTGCGCAGTTTGTGGATTTTTCGTGGCTCGTAACATAGCCACAAAACTGCTTCCGTCTGGCTTGTATTCACACAGCCAGGCCCAAACACCTTACAGCCGGCCGGAGAAATTCCACCGGCCTGGAGCAGGCGCACGCGCCCCAACTGCCCTTTTTAAGTCAATATTCGCAAAAATACTCACGCCACCCCAACTGCCTTTCTCAAGGCAATCTTTCAAAAATACTAAAAAATAATACATTTTTCTCGTTTTTTTACAGAATCAATAATTCAAAATGCATTACCGCACACCAAGAGGTACTTCGACATTCAAGCGCAGCAAGATCCTGCCCATGGAATTCCCGGAGGGAGCCACTGGCTATAGACTTAATTCAGTGACGAATCAGCCAGAGTTCGTGTTTGGATCGCAGCCAGCCACCAGCGCCGGATCACCAAGAGCCTCATCACCAAGAGCCTCATCACCAATGGAAGCCGAATGGACGAGGGCTACGGCTTCCCCCATTCCCCTCCAAAGCCCGTCTTTCGTGTGGTTCACGAAAATAAATACGAACCCTTACATAAGGTAAGCGAACCACCTCAAGAAATCTCGTCGCCACCGATGAAGAAACGCCCGACGCCACCAGGACCAGTGGCTTCCTCCAGCCGAAAACAGGCGCCCACCAGCCGAGAACAGGCGGCCACAACCACTCTCAGGAAGAGTTCACGAGCCCCACCCATAATCATGACCATAGGGTCAATGACGCACGTCGACATCACGGAAGAAGTGCAGAAGCACATTGGAAGCGCCAACTTCAACTTCCGGTTTGGGGATCAGGTGGTGATGCACGAAATAAAAGGCGTGTGGTGAAGGTCACAGTGTTTATTGAGTCAGTTGCCGTGACGAGGAGATGATGTAGGACAGATGTTGAATACTCCGGTTGCTGCGGTGATGTGCTGGTCAGGCGCGGGTCAGTGAGTCGACGCCGAGCGCTGGTGACCGGGACTCGATGACTGTCAGGCACTGGCGATCTGGGGAATCAATACTCCAGTGCTGACGGAGACCGAAGGTGCGGCGGTAGAACGTGAGCGGCGTAGACCAGTGAGGATGCTGCGTGTCCTCGTGGTGGTCATGGTGGCGTGGAAGAAGCGCTGGTCAGAGACGCTGGAACCAGGGCGCTTGTAATCCGAGTAGCGCTTGCCAGGAACGGCGATCTGGACAAGGCGCTATGATGGTGTCTCGATTGAGTCCATGATGGTACAGGCGAAGACGGGTATCTTCTCCTTCGCGGGGGCGCACCGATAGTCACTCGTGAGATTAGTATACTGACGGCAGATTGATGACTGACTGACTGACTCGCTACGTCGGGCATATTTATACTACACGGCCGACGGCAACAGTAGGTAGATGGATGGCAACTAAATCCTAGGCACTCGCACAGTCTGTGTGTTTCACGAAGTTTCGACGGCGCGGCAATTATGCCTAGGTGGTAGACTCGAACCTTCTGGCGAGTTCTCGTAATGTGAAAGACGGCCTGTGACGTATTGTCACCTGGTAGACAAGTAGGTGCTTGTAGTAAGTAGATTGCTTTGTTTACGATGCGATTTCGACTGCAGGTACATAATTCGGGAGTAGGTACTAAGTAGGTCGAACGGTTTATTATTAATTAGTTAATCTAGATTTTTCTCGACGCCACACCGGTATACCAAAGGAGGTAAAATCAGCGTTGTGGTGAGCTCAGTAGAAGCCCACAAAAAACTTACAACAGCCCTACGTGGAGAAGAGAAGCCTTTCCACACCTTCACCACAGAAGCGGACATGCTGAAGAAGGCCGTCATCAGGGGACTCCCGAAGATGTCACCAGGTGACATAGTGGAAGATCTGGAGAATCGAGGTTTTTCGGCAAGGACTGTGATCGTGATGACCACCCCGGGAACAGAATACCCGCTTTACCTGGCCCACTTTGGCCAGGAAACAAACATGGGCCACCTGAGAGCCGCAGTGGTCTGTCTGTCCCATTGCAGGATTACAATGAGGAAATACCGAAGCAACCACCTCCAATACGGCACACAGTGCCACAGATGCCAAAATTTCGGACATGGGTCCAGAAATTGCGCACACGTAGCCCGCTGCGTCAAATGCGAAGGACGTCACGCCACACCAGAGTGCCCGAAAACCAACAGAGAAGAGCCGGCAGTCTGCTGCAATTGCGGCGGAGCCCATCCCGCAAACTACGGTAAATGCCCCAACAGGGTGGCATACGTAGCTGCTCTCCAGCGCAGACAGGAGCAATCCAACGCCCAGAGGCGCAAAGAGGCAGAGCCCCGTGCACAGAATCCCGCGGCCTGAGTAGACTGCCGGTCCTGGGCAGACGTAGCGGGCCGAAGCAACCACCAGCAACAGGCTCCTGAACAACAGGAACCACGAAGAGCCACACCGGAACAACGCCAAGCGCCAAACACCGGATCCTCTGATGACGAGGACATAATGTCATTACTTCACGGCCTCATCAGGGTACGCGAACAACTGGCCTCCTACTCATCCAAAGCAGAGAAACTGATCATCCTAATGGAACTTCTCAAAGACACCTCACCGCGAAGTTCCATGAGAAAAAATGACAGCGACGGCGAAGAAATAGAATCCTTTTTAATATAACAAAATGTTTTTTCTCCCACAGGATTTCTCTCCCAACAGGTAGATATGCAGGACCACCGAAGTGAAAAGGACGCAGCCCAAACATGAAAAAATGATATACTTAAATTCAGTAAATCATAATGGCAAAGCAGAGCAAAAAGTTCAGAACTATTGTTTTTTTCTTTTCCGTGTCAATTGTATAAGGTTTTTTATCCAGTTAAGAATTTTTCCTCATAAAACTCATTAATGTAATATAAAATCAGTCAATAAATACAACCATCAGATGGTAATAGTAATAAGGCCAAATGAGCCGCAGTACTAGTCAGCTAGAAACATGAAAGGGTATTACTATAAGCCCTAGCTAGTTGGAGGATTACGAAAGAATCTATAAAATCAAAAAAAAAATTACGTAAATATGAATTTCATTGAAAAATGCTGGATATTCTGGATACGTAACTAACATATACACTAACGGCCGTTGTTCGCAAATTTTAGATCGATCAATCTGAGGCTCCAATCAGCCAAGCAAACGTATTCCTCATTTCCCTCTCTGGATTTTGACACTAGAGAAAATATTTTTTTTTACATAATATGAATATTGACCGCAAGCGTGTCGGTACGTTTTGATTTTTTTGATAAGTTACTTTTTATAGGAGTAATTTGGGAATTGGTAGTGAAACAATGCAAGATAAAGATGTTGTAGGTCACTGTGTTTATTAAGAGTCAGGATAATACATTTATTGAGTCAGTTGCCGTGACGAGGAGATGATGCAGGACAGATGTTGAATACTCCGGTTGCTGCGATGATGTGGTGGTCAAGCGCGGGTCAGTGAGTCGACGCCGGGCGCTGGTGACCGGGACTCGATGAAGGTCAGGCACTGGCGAAGAACGTAGGTCTTCAGGCACTCCAGTGCTGACGAGACTGCCAAAGGTGCGGTGGACCTTGTAGGCAGTTGAACGGGCGCGGTGTGACCAGTGAGGATGCTGCGTGTCTTCGTGGTGGTCATGATGCGTGGAAGAAGCGCTGGTCAGAGACGCTGGGACCAGGGCGCTTGTAATCCGAGTAGCGCTTGCCAGGGACGACGATCCGGACAAGGCGCTATATTGATATCCCGGTAGAGTCCATGATGGTACGGGCGAAGCCGGGTATGTGTCCTTTGCGGAGGGGCGCAGGGCCCCCCAGTTGTCACTCGTGAGATTAGTAAATTGTTGGAGGGAGATTGATGACTGGCTGACTACTGACTACTGACTGACTTGAGGTGAAGAAGGATCGAAGCGTGACGTGGGGGGAACCGGCCATGGTGGCCGATTCCTCCATTACGCTGAGTCGGAGATCTCGAGTAGGATGATGTCGCGTGGAACTTGTTGACTGGAGTGATGTGGTATGAAGACCGATGATGACTGACTGTTGACTGACTGATGTACTCAAGTCCTCCACCGCTTATATAGCTGCTGATTCCTTTGTTCTCGTCTGCCACGGGTTGGAGTAGCGTCTGGACTTCGAACCCGCAGAACTGCTGACTCGGTTTATTGTCTGGGCGTTTGCATCACCCTATATGCAAGTCAGCAGTCTACGTATGATGGTACCGATATTAGTGTTGAAGTCTCGAAAGAATAATTGCTGTCTCGGCTGTTTTAACACATGCCGTCTGGTTATGATTTTGATGACTCTAGGAGCGGTGACATAACCGCTACAGTTATAACCCTTCAAAAATTGTTAAAATTGCCTTTTTTTAACGCCATCAACAAACATTCAGTATACAAATAAGACGATGTATTTTTAAAAAAAGCAAAACGTACAGACATAGAATGTTTTCTTCCAATACATTTGGTAAAAAAAATCTTTGGAGTAGAAATTGGTTCAGTTTTGGAGTAGAAAAATGAGGACTACAAAACCTCGATTTTGACAATTTTATTTAGGTATTATCAGGCTTAGGTGCATGTGTCCCTTTCTCTCAGTATTCGGGGGTGAGGGGGGGCGGAGAGGGTTTTGTTGAATACGTATACAGTCCACGAAGTGATGTGACATTCTCAATAATTATATCGATACACTAGTCCACTAGTGTTGTCATGTCCCGAGTTATCGATGTTTTTTTTAAATTATTTTTCTGTTTGGTGACTTATCTTGAGTGTGCCAATACTTACCGAGCTTATTTACTAAAGTTTGTCTGTCGAAAAAATCTGTCGACTTCAACAACTCAAAATTTTGATGACTTTTCCAATAGATTCCAAGCTTTCGAACAGTCAATGAGCAAAGTAGACTTTTTGGAACAAGAAGTTTCCTCCCTTAAATCGACCATCAAACAAATACAAGAAGATTCCAACAAAAGGGAGCAATGGATGAGACTACAGAATGTCGAAATAAAAGGAATACCTCAAAATAACAATGAAAACATTCCAAACATTCTATCAGAGATAGCAAACAAACTTGGCTTACACATCTTTAAAACTAACGAAATTGAGTTCGCCACCAGAGTCTCGGCGAAAGACCCACTTCATTCCAAATTAATCAAACCAATAATTGTTAAATTCACCACCCGCTCGCGTAAAAATGAATTCATCACCGAAATTCGACGAAGGAAAGGAATAAGCACGAAGGACCTGAATTACCCTGGTGACGATAGAAAAATCTATGTCAACGACCATCTGACTAGTTCTAACAAAAACCTCCTTTTTCGGGCCAAGGGGATTGCCAAGGAGAAGGGATTCCAGTTCACGTGGATAAAAAACACCAGGATATTTGTGAGAAAAAATCCCACTTCGCCTCCCATACCAATTTTCAAGGAAGAGGACCTAAAGAAAATAGCCTGAGTCGATCTGCATTCTCTTCGCGTCGTAAAATGGATTTTTCATACACTCATGTGTCTCCCCATACATTTCCCCCCTCCTTTTATCCACTCCTATTACACTCACCCTCCCTCTACCATTTCACCCTCTCCCACAAACTTTCTAAATCAGTCTACACTTCTCAAGAACCAACCTGAAATACATTTTACCGCATGTTGGCGACACCCTGTACTCCCGACAATCAGACCTACTCGACGGACAATCGCGGTCTCACACACACTAATTATATTCTCTGCCGTGGTAAGCAAATTACCGTATACTCATTTGTCAACAAATATTTCACTCAAATATAAACTGAATAGTATTATTAACCGCTCTTACCTCAAATATGGATATCTACCTCTATCTAATTATATTATATCTAATTATATAATTATAATTTTTATTTATATTTTTTTTGGTTTTTTTGTAGAAATGTATGTATTACTACGCTAAAGCGTTGATGATTATTTTAATTTTATGTACTATACTATTATTATAGGTGCAACTAATCTCCTGCTGACAAGCTACTTGCAGTAGCTTAGCGGGTATAAATAATATTGTATGTAATCTTTATACAAATAAAAAAAAAATAAAAAACATCAGAATAATATTATCACTAGCCGAGCCAGAGATGCGTATTACAAGATTTTTACACCATTATTATTTTAAACTACTTTATGCACCCATACCAAGAAATTATTGTGTTAGATGTACTTACTTTGTAAAACTGCATGACCACTATAACCGAACTCACTTATTGAAGTTATCATTTATATGTATAACTTACCGCCTACTCACTAATATTTATTGGAATACTCCCCATGTCTTTAGCAATATATCACCAGAACTGTAGAGGTCTTCGTACCAAGACTACGACGATCCTTCAAAATACCTTTTCAAACGATTACGATTTAATTGCCCATACAGAATCATGGCTCACCAAAGGTATCAGAGACGAAGAACTTTTCGATCCTCGATACTATGTATATCGTAGAGACCGCGATTACGCTTCCACCGGTCAGCGTCTTGGCGGTGGTGTAGTGATAGCTATTAAACAGGAGCTGATCAGCGTCGCCAGACCAGAATGGACTTCTTGTGCTGAAGACATTTGGGTCACCATTCGCACCAATACTACACCTCACAGTTTGGTCCATATATGTTGCGTGTACATCCCCGGAGGGACTCAACATCAATATTTAATCGAAAATTTCCTGAACATGTTATCAGACGTAGTATCAAATAACCCCAATGATTCTTTTATTATCTTAGGTGACTTTAATCTTCCTGAAATTTCATGGATCCAAACTACGCCATCTGCTCACTATGCAGCTAGTAATTACTCTACTCACGTTAGTAATTACTTCGTAGACTGTATGCATTTTCTGAACCTCTCTCAATATAACGGTGAACTAAACTCAAGCGGCCATATCCTAGATCTGATTCTGTCAAATCTACTAATCTCCGTCGAATCTAATGACGACCCGCTAGTTCCCGAAGATGAACATCATAAAGCTCTATCCATTAGTGTACCATTTCAGGAAACTCCTTCATTGACAAATGCGAAAAGAAAAGTTATTCTATATAATCTTGGAGACTACGATTCAATTAATTTCGCCTTTGAACAAGCTGACTGGGCTTCCATTTTTTCTACCTCTCAAATAGAACCAGCGCTTGACGGTTTTTATACGTTTTTGAAATACCTCATAAATCTTCATATTCCTTATAAACTTTCGTGGAACTCGAAATATCCTCCTTGGTACAGTGCTGCCCTTATTAAGGTAACTAAGGAAAAATCAAAATACTTTAGCAAATATAAAAAACACAAGAACCAGGCTGACTATGACGCATTTTCCCTGCTTCGTAAACGGCACAAAGACTTATGTCGGAAAAGCAAATCCCGTTTCTTGAGTAATATTGAAAACAATATTTCCTCAAACCCTAAAAACTTCTGGAGCCACGTCAAATCTTCTAACGCATCCCAAGGTGTCCCAAAATGTATGTATTTTGGAGAGCTGAAAGCCAATAATGGAACGGAAATTGCAAATTTATTTTCAAAATATTTCAATTCAGTTTTCAGTAAACCCTCCGATCCACTTACCCTTGATCCAACTGACGTCGGGAACCATACATCCAATATAAGCAATATTGAGGTGACACGAGAAATTGTCTTTAAATACCTTAAGGAAATTGATACTCGCAAAGGTGCCGGTACTGACGAAATACCTTCAATCTTTATCAAACAATGTGCACACAATCTAGCCTTACCCCTTTCTTTAATTTTCAATCGTTCCCTAACCGATTGCACTGTCCCTGTTATATGGAAATCTGCTTATGTGTCTCCTATTTTCAAAAATGGCAAAAAAACAGACGTTAAAAACTACAGGCCAATCTCCAAACTTTGTATGTTTAACAAAATTTTTGAAAAAATAGTCTATGACCAACTATATTCTGCTCTTAAGCCCAGCCTGAATACGACCCAACACGGTTTCATTAGTGGTAAATCTACAACCACAAATCTTTTAACCTTCACAGAGTACCTGCAGGATAATTTGAATAACAGAATACAAGTGGACACTGTCTATACCGACTATAGTAAGGCGTTTGACAAGGTCGATCACTCAACCTTGTTGAACAAGCTTTTAAAGATTGGTATTCACGGCAATCTTTATCGTTGGCTCTCTTCTTATATCTCCAACCGTAGTCAAATAGTAGTGGTTGCTGGATTTAAATCCGACTCTGTTGCTGTAACATCGGGAGTTCCTCAAGGCAGCCTGTTAGGACCGTTACTATTTAATATCTATATCAATGATATTGGTCACTGCTTTTTACACTCGCAGACCACCCTATATGCAGATGACATGAAAATCTTCTCACCTATAAAATCAATCGAAGACTGTCACAAGCTGCAAAAGGATTTACAACGTTTAAACGCGTATGTTAATGCCCATTGTCTGGAATTAAATATATCCAAATGCTTCATCGTACGCTTTACTAGAAACAAAAACATATTTATACACGAATACTCAATTAATCATCAACCTTTATCTACCAAATCAGAAATTAAGGACCTTGGGGTTATACTTGATAGTAAACTGAATTTCAATAAACATATTGACCACGTAGTCACTAACGCATCTTCTATGCTGGGTTTCATAATCCGTTCCTGTAAACAATTCAAAGATATTGCTACTTTCAAAACACTGTATTTCTCATACGTTCGTAGTATCCTTGAATACGCATCACAAGTGTGGAACCCAGGCTATGCAATACATAAAAATAGAATTGAAAGTGTTCAAAATAGATTTTAAGGTACCTTAATTTCCGCTCTTTTCGATCTCATATCAGTAATGAAGACTCTGCAAAGTTCTTCAATATACAGACGTTAACTTTCCGAAGAAATATAGCAGATTCGGTAATGTTATTCAAAATTACACACAATTTAATCGATAGTCCTGATCTTCTTCAACGCCTATTATTCCATGTTCCCAATCGCAACAGCAGACAGTCGCTTACTTTTAATCTCCCTCATTGTAAGACGAATTCCAAACAAAACTCATTTATCTACAGATCCACACACTCTTTTAACTTAAATTATTACCATATTGACATATTTAACTCGACTTTACGCGACATAAAACAAAAACTCAATAATCAACAAAACTCAAACTAGAAGTTCAATTCCTATATATTCCCGTCCTTTGCCTCTTAATCCTTATCCTATATTTCCCCCTCCTCCCCCCCACCATCCTTTATTTTAATATTTTTAATATTTTCTAACTAAACAAGAAATTAATTTAAGAGAACATCTCTATGCCATTGTACACCATTGTAACACCATTAACTATTCATTAGTGGAAAGTTCATAATTGGCATAATTAATAATATTATTATTGGAGAAGTCACCAAACCTCGGTAGTGTGCAGTCGTGTTTACCAGTGCTCTGTGTTTGACGGCTTACTGACGGCGGCGCGGCGTACAGATAAGATTTATTTATTGTTACCTTTTCGTATTCATTATTTTTGTTTGTGTTATTGGTTTGCGACGAAGTTGCGTGTATTATTTCTATCATTTATTATTTCTTAAATAATATTTATTGTTTAATTTTTTTTTTAATTTGTTGAAATGGAGGAGGATGAAAATCGACCTCCTGACCCTGAGTCCATTTCTAATATTGCAGACGTCTACGATTCTGATGATTCCCAAGCTTCTGTAACCATTCCTTCCCGAAAACGACGACCTCCACTTTGCCTTAATGTACCTCCTAAAATTAAATCTCTTTCACAAACAAACGAATCCCCAATCTCTCATGGAAGTTATAATGATACCATTCCTACAGAAGCAAAAGCCATTGAGCTTATGTATTCTATTTCATCTTCAGCTCCATTTATTGTTAATGTCCAAAGGACTGAACAGGGGAAAATAATTCATCCCCTGGATTTTGGTAAATTTATTTTTAGCTCAAAGTTTTGAATAATAAATAATAACCTCGGTATTATAAATGGATCAATAAAACCGGAAGGTCGATACAAACTATCCATAGAATTAAATTAAATAAATTAAATCCGCCACATTAGCTAATGATTTTGTTAAAAAATAGGTTCTCTTTCAAATAATAAATTTAAATCTTTCATACCTACTTTCAATTTAACCAGAATGGGCAGAGTAAGAGGTATCCCAACCGATCTATCAGAAACAGAAATAGTAGACGCTCTTAATGACTCTCAATTAACTCCAAAAGTTTTAAAAGCACGTCGTTTGAATTTCAAGGATACTTCCACCGGCACCACTATATGGAAACCTTCCCAATCCGTTGTTATTACTTTTGAAGGTCAAACATTACCATCCCGTGTATCTATTTATTATAACTCTCTTCCCTTTGAAGTATACAGATTCCCGACGATCCAATGTTTCAACTGTTGCCGTTTTGGCCATTCAAAACCTATTTGTCGTTCCCCTCCTCGTTGCTTCCATTGCGGAGAGGATCATCCCTTTGAACAGTGTCAAAATACAACGAATAACCCTATTTGTATTAATTGTAAGGGCAACCATACTGCTGTTAGTGTGGCCTGTCCAGAGTTATCTAGACAGAGAAATATCAAACAGTCAATGGCTGCAGACAACATTTCCTACTTTCAGGCTTCTAAATTATTCTCTCCTACGAAAAAATCTTTTGCAGAGATAACGTCTAACGCTTCTCTCTTTCATTTTCATTCCCCTAAATCCCCTCTATCATCTTCCCACAAAGAAACAATTTTCAAACCGATAAAATCTAATCCAAAATTTATTCCTTCTTTCGATAAAAAACTACATAATGATCTTTTACTTAATCCGAATGGGAATAATAAATCCCAGGCTCCCAATGGGACTGCCTTAAAAAACTGTTCCACTTCCGATATCTTACCTAAAGTCATGATTGAAAATTCTTCTTTTATTCAAACTTTAATTACCCTATTAATTACGATCCTTTCAAATAACAATAAAGTACCGTCCAACGCTGCCGATTATATGAAATCTTTACTCTCTAGCCTTCCCGATGTATCCGCAACTTAGCAAAATACTTCAATGGAATAGTAGAAGTCTATTCGCCAACAAAATTGATCTTGTACAGTTACTTGATGAACATAATATTTCAGTTGCTGCCATCTCCGAAACGTGGTTAAAACCCTCATACCAATTTAAGATTCCTGGATATCATTGTCTAAGACATGATAGACTGGATGGCAAAGGTGGCACTGCTCTTATTATACATAATTCTATCCCGTTTAAACAAATTATTTTCCACACTCTCCCCAATAATTTTCAGATAGTAGCAGCTGTTGTATCTGATATTACATTACTATCAATATATATCCCTCCCTCTACAATTTTTGTTGAAAACGAATGGTCAACATTTATATCCCAGATTCGTCCCCCGTATATGATACTTGGGGACTTCAATGCTCATTCTCCTTCTTGGGGCAGTGAGTTAACAAACCGTTCTGGCCATAATCTATTAGAATTTATGGATACCTATAATTTATGTATACTAAATGACGGATCTCCAACTCGTTTCACTGCCCCTCAACATCGGAAAAGTGCAGTCGATTTATCTCTTTGCTCATCTTCGGTGATTCCCATATGTTCTTGGAACATTCTTAAAGATCCACTTTCCAGTGACCATTTTCCTATAATAATTACCTTCCACCATCTATATTCCACGCATTCCTTTTCGATAAACAATAGTTTTAAATTTAAAACGAAAGACGCGAATTGGAGAAATTTTTCTTCAGAATTAGACTCCATTGTTCAAGCATCTAAGTCTTCCCTTGTCAACACTAGTTTACAATGTGAATTATTTCCTAACATGATAATAAAAGCTGCAGAAAAAACACTTAAAAAACGTAATGTAAACATTAAGATAAAACATTCCACCCCATGGTGGGATGAAGAATGCACTAGTGTCGTTAAATCCAGAAGAGAAGCAATTTCCATTTTCCGTAAATGTATGTCTTTCGAAAATTACCTTTCTGTGAAACGCGCCCAGGCAGAAGCAAAACGCGTTTTGAAAAACAAAAAGCGGTCTGGATGGCGAAAATTCTGTGAACGCTTGTCTCCTGAATCTCCCCAGTCATCCGTATGGTCCAACTTAAAAAAATTCGGTTCGTCATATACTCCCCAGCGTTCCAAACATATTCCAGAAGAAATTATTATAGGTTTTGCTGATAAGATAGCTCCTCCGTCAGTTGCCAGATGTGAGGAAGTGCCTTCCTTTATTTCTTATCCATCTCACTCTAGCTGGCTGGACTCTTCTTTCTCAGTAAGTGAATTAAATCGAGTAATCAATTCCCTTCCAGACTCTTCTCCTGGCCCTGATGGAATCTTATATAGTTTCATTAAAGCATTCTCAGATATGTCGGTTGAATATTTTTTATCCCTAATTAATTACATGTTCGAAACAGGATTTATACCGGAAGTCTGGAAAGTTCAAAAAATCCTTCCGATTTTAAAACCAGGCCAAAATCCATCTGAAATCTCATCCTATCGTCCTATTGCTCTTTCGTCATGTTTAATGAAAGTAGCAGAACACTTGATAAAGAACAGATTGGAGTGGTTTGTTGAAAATAACAGAATTATCTCTCCTAATCAATATGGCTTCCGGAAAAAGAAATCAACCATAGATAATTTAAGTGTGTTAACAACAGACATCCGTATATCTCAGTCCCTTAATTCTTGCACTCTGGCCACATTTCTTGATCTTTCGTCAGCTTACGACGATGTATTGATTAACATTTTGAAAGAAAAATTAATAAAAATAAAAATTCCCTTAAAACTAGTTCAATTTATCATTAATTTACTAACAGACAGATCTATTATTATCCACTTTTCCTCAAAAACGATAAATCGCAAACTATGGAAGGGGTTACCTCAGGGGTCTGTAATCAGTCCATTATTATTTAATATATATATAAGTGATTTAGACAATGTAATTCCTTCATCTATCAAGCGACTTTATTTTGCTGATGATTTCCTTATATATTTACCACACAAAAATCTATCGCGCGCTGCGAAGGAATTGAATTTGGCTTTACATAATATTAAAGTTTGGTTGTTGACTAATGGGATGAATTTAGCTACGTCTAAAACCAAAGTAGTGGCTTTTACGCGCAAAAGAAAAATACCCCCCTTTTCTGTCTGCTTTGATAATGTCCCTCTTCAAATCGTTAAGCAAATTAAATTTCTTGGACTACTTTTGGATCATAAACTTTCCTGGCTCCCGCATATTCAGAACATTTCGGCTAAGTGTGAAAAGGGGCTTAATATTATGCGAGCTGTTTCCAGAGTGTGGTGGGGATCTCATCCTACTACTCTTAAATTAATGTATGGTGCTCTAGTGCGAAGCCATTTGGATTATGGAACATTTCTTTTCGATCCTCTTCCTAAATATTTGGACAAAAAACTTGAAAGAATTCAGTCCAAAGCGCTCAGAATAATTATTGGAGCGATGAAATCTTCTCCAATTAATTCTCTCCAGGTAGAATGTGTTGATCCCCCCTTAATTTTGAGGAGACAATTCCTGGCTGATAAATATATTTTTAAATCTTTTTCTGTATCGCGTCACCCTTTAGAACAAAGCCTTGATTATTTGTTCAATAACTTAAATAACGAAAAAAGATCGACAGATAAAAATCGACTTCCTCTCCTTCTAAAAAGTTTTCTTTCATTCAAATCTCTGTCTTCTTTCCTCCAAAATCTACAAAAAGATCCTATCCTTCCTATTTTCACTATCCCATTTGATTCTATCAATTATATCCCCAACGTTATAACTTCAGACTTCCGAACTGATATTTTAACCTCATCTAATCAAAATGTTGAGGAAAAATTTAAAAACATTACATCTTCAAAGTTTCCAGAATTTCCACTCATTTACACAGATGGTTCTAAGTCTGATAACAAAGATTGTGGAGCTGCGGTACACATTCCCGAATTCGATTTGTCTTATAAATTGCCTAAAGAAATTTCTATATTTACTGCAGAATGCTTCGCAATTGAACAAGCTTTGAGTCAAATCCAGCTTTTCAATATTCGACGAGCCTTACTGTGCACTGACTCACTAAGCGCAGTGTTGAAAATTTCCTCAAATATCCATAAACCAGAAGACTATATTATTTATAATATCAGAAACACCCTTAAATCTTTAAATGAATTAATAATTTATTAAATTAAAATTAAATTTGGTTTGGGTCCCTGGCCATTTAGGAATTGAGGGTAACGAGAAAGCCGATTCTCTAGCTAAACTTGGAACAATTTCTGGCTCTAATCCTTTAGATTTTAGAATTCCTATCTCTGACGTCATCCCAATTCTTAAATCCAACATGATTTGCTCCTGGGAAGAAAATTGGACTAATACGAAAACCCGAACTGGTGCTTTTTATGCTGGAATACAAAATCATATACCAAGTAAACCTTGGTTCCACGGCAAGAAAAAATCCAAAAGATCTATATCCTGTATCTCGAGAATGAGAATTGGTCATTGCTCCATTGCATCCCATTTGTTTAAAATCCGGGTCCTAGATAGTCCACTCTGCCAGTGCGGCATGGAAAATGAGACTCTTGATCATGTTTTCTTTAATTGTAAAAATCATTCATCTTGCTCCTGGGACGAAAATTGGACTAATACGAAAACCCGAACTGGTGCTTTTTATGCTGGAATACAAAATCATATACCAAGTAAACCTTGGTTCCACGGCAAGAAAAAATCCAAAAGATTTATATCCTGTATCTCGAGAATGAGAATTGGTCATTGCTCCATTGCATCCCATTTGTTTAAAATCCGGGTCCTAGATAGTCCACTCTGCCAGTGCGGCATGGAAAATGAGACTCTTGATCATGTTTTCTTTAATTGTAAAAATCATTCATTTTTCAAAGGCATTTATCGTTTACTTATAAAAATCACCCACCAATCGCCCCTTAGTATTCCTTATTTACTTTCTCTCAACAATTCTCGCATTTTCTCAGTTCTATACAAGTTCATAGACTTGAATGACTTCAATATTTGAGATTTCCTATTACCGTATAGATTTCCCATAAAATTATAACCATCTCCCCTAACTTTAACGGCACATAGCACTCTCTTTGGGGTGAATTGCCTAATACAAAAAAAATAAATTATTATTGTATCATTATATAATTAAAGATTTGCTGTCAACTTTTCCAAATAAATAAATAAATAAAAGTTATTGTGACAAATTTAATTTGTTTACGTCAAATAAATTAATGGAAAAAAATTGAAAAAAAAACACCTGTTACAGACAGACCCCGAGATGATTCCGTTCCGTATTGCCGAGTTGGATATGGAACACAAAAATTAATTAAAATATTTTTTGATAACTTTTGAAGGTTGTACTCAACATAATATTATCCCTTTATAGGACACTTTTTTTAAGATACAACTACTGAACCAAAAAAAACTTTTATATTTGACTAAATATATTGTTCTAGATTTAAAAAAAAAAAAAATATTTTACAAGAAAATGTGTGATGGTAAGTACATACACCACTGATCGTTTGATGGAATGCTGGTACAGCGTATGTTCAGTGGTACATGCATCTACCACATGTTGTTGAATCGATTATGTTATTATAATATCATATTATACAAATGAATATTGAAATCTATGTATAAGAGGCACCATATTGTTTATTGTGCTACCTATTAGGTACATACACATAACTAGTTTAGTTTTTATTTGACTCTTTTTTAATACGTTATATTATTACAGAAAAATGCACTTTTGGGAATACCTCCTACATCACTTGACATTTTCAATCTTCTTCAATGATCTAATATTTTTTGTTTTTAAACGCTTTATTGTAAAAAAAAATACTGTTTAACATCTACACAATGAAATTAAAACAATTTATGGTCCAGACCTTTCCCTCGCCGGTAAATTTCTTGGTATGCAACCGTCAATTATTTCTGGTAAAAGGCATTGGTGGTAGAAATTTTCTAACAGTGGAACGATTTTTTGCCAGATTTCATCGTCCCTCTCAATTTTTTCATACAGCAAACCTTTTGGACTCCACACAACAAAATAACAATAATTACGACGAGTAATATGTAACTGGCCTTGTACTTGGTAGAAGTAATTATGATTCCGTTTTAATGTTAAAGAATGGTCTTCCAATTTACAGTAATCAATTATCTTTTGTGCAATTCCCTCTTCTGGTGACATATTTGCTATACTATAAGGGCATTTAATTTCAATTATAGAATCCTCACCGATAAGGCCATCCGGACTTGCCGCTAAAAAGTTTTTGGTTTTATCGATAAATAGCACACAAGCGGATACCTGCAAACTTGTTTTTTTTGAAAATTGCTCTATTGCTAGGCTTTCATTTTCTTTTCCATAATTTGTGGCCATAGTTCCTTTGAATTGTGAGTACAGTAAAGAGTTTAATACTCCCGTAACTGAAGTTTTTTGCCAAAGCTTATATATTTTTCCAAAGTTAGACGCCGTTATCCGCTTACGTCTTTCAATTGCCCAGATTGTTATTGCTTTGGCCTACCGTATTCCGTTCGAGCTCTTCCTTATTCGTTGAAGATAATTCTTTGAGAAATTCCTCTTTTTTCGTTTCAAATATTTCAGGTGGCATATCTGGTTCTAATTCCAATTGACCATAATTTTCATAGGGCCCTGTAACTTTTTTTCTTTTTTCTGTCGTATTTTCATTATAATTTAGTTTTTTTTTTCGACACATTTGTGTATTCTCCTTCGAACGTCGTTTTCTCTCTATAAAGTGCTTCGTGTATTTGCCGGGACTGTGGCCTTGGATTTTCTTTTGTATTCTTGAATGGGTTGCCAATTCACTATTCCACGAAGCAACTGCTCCAAAACATCTTGCTTGGTAAGATCCTCTTGTAGTAAAATTTACCCTTTTTCCACCTATAAATTTGGCGATAACGTTGTTGAATTGCTCCACAGTGTTATTTGTCACGTCAATAATAAGACTTTCTGCATTTGCTATTAGAGACAATAAGAATTGTTGGATATCAGTCTATATTCCACAATCTCGAAGATCGCTTACTAAATTTGGATCATCAGTATACTTCTCCGGCTTACAATAGTACGATGCACAATTTTTATGATCACCAAACACATGATTTGCGGTATTTTTTATGTCCATTTTCAAATTTTTTATTTTATCACTTTGTACTGTGTTTTCTTGCTCTTTTCTGTAATTTACTGCTCCAACTACAGCTCTTCTCATGCGTAAAACGTTTGCTTCAACCTTTTTCCTTATATGAACTGGTACAAAGCCTTTAGCGTTGTTGGTTTTTTTTCCAAGTGCTTTCATTTTGTTACAAAATTGCGGAGTAAGTGATTTTTGCACTCTATTTTTTGTACTATAAGGTTAGGACCATATGGCATTTGTTGCATTATTTTTTTCATGATGCTGGAGTCGCCATCACCAACTAGTTTGTTGAATTTCAATCCATGCATTTCCATGCTTCTCGAGAACCCTTCTGCTATAATGTGGGCTTCCATGGCATTAGCACTGTCACGCCAGTTTATGAAGCACCTGTGCTCAGAAGCAACTGTGTGTAGTTTAGTAGCTCTAGCACATATGCAGGAGTATGAGTTTCGCACTCCCAGAAATAAAACATTTTTAGTTCGTAGTGCAACTATGCACCCTGCGCCAGATGAGGAGCTAAATCCACTTTTGTACGACCTCTTTGCCCAGGAGCCATCTGCAACCACCGTTACCAAAGGATAGCCACCCTCGTCTACGTCACCGTTTAAAATGGCTAGACTTTTTTCTTCTTCACCAGCTGCGATCATTTCTTCTAAGGCACATTCTTCAATTGTTGGCTCTAAACATTGTTCTATGTTCGTGTAAGTTTTACAATCCATATTTGGCATATTTAAAACCCCACAAATTTCATTCCATTGTGAGTACCCATTTCCTGTACACATCACTCCTTCGACGACGGCAGTATTTATAGACATTTTCCGTTTCGGGTCTTCGGAGTGTACGTATTCTATTTTCTTGCACATTTTACACTCGAAAACATACTGGCTTAGAAGACCATTTCGTCGTTCCTTCACAAATTTTAAATCGGAAAATGTGCAGTTGGTGTGTTCGTGCTTTATATTTGATATCTCCGAAAACAAATATTTTATATCCACAATTCTGCGACCTTCGAAATTATGTGTTTCATCAATATGGTCTGGTTCTATCACCAAATCATCAAGCGTTGTTGATGATGATGAACTTGCGTTTTCGTCTATATTTGGAGCAAATGATTCATCCATGGAAGTTTCATGCATTAGTGAAGATGTAGTTAAGTTTCCAAAAGTAGTATCGATGACATCCATATCCCTGTAAATGCAAATGATTTATTTATTTAAATTTGTCCATCCCATTTTCCCGTTATACATGCTACATAATACACGGCTCTCATAGCATAAATCTTTAGGTTTTTCTCGTAAGTCGCTCACGTAAGAGAGTTATGGCAAAATTATCAATGTAAACGATACCCATTGGTAATTTTGCCATAACTCTCTTATGTGAGCAACTTACGGGAAAAAAAAACTTTACGTAGGTAAAGGTAACCTTAGGAAGGTTGAGTAGTAAGAGTAACAGGAAAGCGATATTTCGACTTACCTAGATATTGAACGTGGTGCAACATGAATCTGTCGTTTGATACTAATAATCGGTTTTTTTCGTCTAGTAGATAAAAACAAACGCGCTTTGTTTCCATTTCTTTTACCCATTATTTATCTGTAAGAAAAAAAATTTTGAGTTGAAGGTAGGTAATATAGTAGTCGATTTTATGTAACTCAATTTATAAATAGGTACACATATATTATGCTACGTATATATTTGCGAATAGTGGCGTGCACAGAATTTGAAAATTGAAATTTCGGAAAAAAAATAATTTTCAGCTACGACAACATCATTAATGTCGTATTTTCAATCTTAGGATTCTAGCCCACTGAAAAATCAGTGCACGCCACTCTTTGCGGACAGAGACGCGAGCCGAACCACGAATTATGGTAAAGGTACGAAGCAACCGCAAGCGGCGCAGCGTTTCGGGCAGTTTGCTTTTGCTTCGTTCCTTTCCCATAATCCGTTGTTCGGCTGGCGTGTGTATACGCAGCCTAAGACGTAGAATAATATTTATTATAGGTTACTAGATATGTTAACAAATGTACCGACTTTCACTAATGCACTTTATGCATACAGTCAAAACTTATGAATTTACGTTATTCAGGGAGAGCCAAAAAACAACAACATTTTTAGCGATATTTATATGTTTAATTAAAAAAGGACCTACTGCGCCTATGCTGCCGTTTTATAAAAAAATATGGTATGAATCTCCCGATATTACTAAACCAAAACAGCGTGCATCTTACTTTACTAATAGTTACAAGATGAATGAACTATGAGCGCAGAAGATATCTATTATATAGGAATACGCACGCTCAAGTCGCGACGCGTATTGACTTATCTGTTGCAGCAGGCAGCAACCTGTATACACGCACGCACAAGTCTCATTGACTTGTGCGTGTGCAGAAGATGAGCTCGGAGCAGGCAGTCACATGTATATACCTACGCACAAGTTGCGATGTGACTGAGATGATGAGTCAACAGCAGGCGCTCTAGTTGCGAGTTGCGACATGACTTTTTTATGTGTGCAGCAACCTGTATACACGCACCCACAAGTCTCATTTACTTGTGCGTGTGCAGAAGATGAGCTCGGAGCAGGCAGTCACATGTATATAACTACGCACAAGTCGCGATGTGACTGAGGTGATGAGCGAACAGCAGGCGCTCTAGTTGCGAGTTGCGACGTGACTTTTTTATGTGAATACCGCACAAGAGTCCGAACTGCTCCCGTCTGGAGCCAGTGAGACTGTGGATTCCCCGATTGGCGACTTAATTGGACTAGTATTACAAAACCCTGTAAGCTGATAGCTGATTTGGCCGTAACTAAGTCGCCGCGTGTATCATTATTTCTCCAGACAATTATTTTATATTATATTTGATTACTATTCTTTTTAATGAATATTATTTTTAATATTGTGAAACAACATAAATTAATTAAAATCAATTTACTTGCGCACGCCGTGATTTGAATCCGAGACCTCCGGACTCGAAGTCGAGAGCCTTACCCCTCAACCACGGAGGCAAAATAAATGTATCTACGTACATATTTGTAGTAAGTAATAATAATAATAAAGTTAAGTACAATACAATATTAAATAATGTAGACCTCGCTATTTTATTACGAATATGTACCTAGGCACCTACTTAATTTTTGGAATAAATGAATAACAGTAAATGAAATAATAATAACTGATCGCGATAATATGACGCGAAGTCGCTATCGGGCGCGGCGCGACGATTCGTGCTTCGAACACCTGCAGCCACGCACACACACGCATTGGGGTTCACCAATACACCGATAGCGCTTTTGCTGTCCCCGCTGAGATGAACGAAATAGAAATAATTTTTACAAATACCTATCGTTAAAATATCTCGGCGCTCCTGCGCGCCCTTAACCCTCGATTTGTCTGTTTCCAAACATCTTTATCGCTGATAATTTAAGTGGCCCCGCCCACTTTCACAGACAATAAAATAACATCAAAGTAAAAACTTTCAATCTAAATTAATATTGATGAGTTCATATTTTACTTATTATTAATACAGATAATTTGTTTTGAGTACCGTGATACACAAACCGATTTTTAAAATTATTTTTAAAAATGTAAATATATTAAAAATAAAGCATTAGCTTGACTTTTACTAATGCTGCGAAAGCGCGAAAATACATTAACACAAATTTGACGATTGATGTTTCTCCTCCGTGTGTTAACATGAAACTAAGCAACTTGGACAAAATAAAAACCAAAAATAGCAAGGACCTCACGCAGAATGGAAAAATTAATACTATAGAGTTTACAACATCATTCGGCATTCAAAACGGCATTGTTGACAATAAAAAACGGTTAAAGAAATCGTTGTCATTCAATGTTTGGCTGTCGCCGCCTGTGTAACTCGATATTATCGTTCATTACGTTCGCCCACTCTGCAATATCTATTATAAATATTATCATAAATATCTTCATATTCACTGTCCATATTAATTTAATGCTAAAAATAATAATAAAATTGTCAATAAGCAATACGAAAAACAATGCGTGAACCAAGTGACGTTCGACATTTCGCTGTCACTTTTCACTCTGTTGACACTTTTTATAACTAACTCTTTTACTGAGCCGGGGCGTATAACTCCCGCATGACCTTGTAACCCTGATGGGAGGAGTTATTCAATACCCAAATTCTCATAGACAAAGCTGTTGTGGCTGAAAGTTCAGATCTCATTGGCTTAGAGCAAAAATTGTAGTTTGATCTCTCGCTCTCTACCATAGCGACTTGTGTAACAGAAAGAGAAGCTAAGCATGCTTTATGCTCCGATAAAAATTAACGGTAATTTCCAAGACGCCATTTCGTAAGTTGAAAAGTCAGTTGAAGTTTTTAGCGTAAATATTTTGAATTTTCTTTCACCCATCTAAAAATAATGTTACGTGCTAGAATTCTTCAAGGTGGTAAATTAATGCCGTGTTGTGTTAAAGTGTGTTATCCGGTCTATCTCCACCAATTGAAAGAAGGACCCGAACCCGTTGTAAAATACAGGTACTAACCTCTCGTTCTTTGATACAATGTTCCTGATTTCTGAATGTACTTCATTGGCTAATAATTTAATTAATTTTCCTTTTCAGACCTATCCGTATTCCGACGCGATACAATACCACGTATTAGGATGCTAAAACTGCTAAAAAAGCCACGATTACATCATACAAGGTCATTTAAACCTCTCCAGAATTGCATCATGTAAGTATTCAGATTTAACCAGCATTTTCCATGATGTTTGCTGACGACAAAGCTGTGGAAATTATATGAAACCCTTGCAGGAGAATTTGAATAACTTCTAGTGCTGTGGCAATAATAATTAACACTTAAATTTGTTGAATATGTATTTTGTGTATATATTCTTGTATATTTGTGCAAGGTCAAATTAAATCCTATTAAGTTGTTGCAGTAAGACTGGGTTCGATTCCTAGTTGAGACCGTTACTTTTTATTTTTCTGTGTCATGTTTTGTTTAGATATATTAGTTTTATCTTCTACTTCAATGATAAATCAATACTCAATACATCGTTTGTACTGACCCTGTTTTGTATTACTGTCCATTGTCTTTTTGAAAATAAAAAGTATTTTTATGTGTGCATAGCTGTGGGTTTTTTTTTATTTTCCTTTTCTTGCATTCCAATATTTTTATTTTTAAAATATAATTTTTGTGGGCTAGTGAATGAACGATGTTAGCTGGGTGCAGTTATATTGTCTATGTTTGCACTTTTTTTAAATGGCCTTGAGATTTATTTATGGTCCACAATATATTTACCTGTCTGGACCAAACGACTGTTTTATCTGTGGTTAAGGGGGTGACAAAATGGGGCCATACAAAAAGCCCGAAGATATCGATCTAGAGCAGTGATACTCAACATTTTTCTTCTGCGGGCCACATTCATATGTTTGTAAAGCTACGCGGGCCGCAACACTATACTGGTCAGTGTTGCCAACGGTGTGAGCTTGATTCCCCCTTTTATTATTCGAAATCCATGGGGGGGGGGTTGTTAGAGAATTTCTGTAAAACATAATAATTCCCCACACAAAAATTCAAAATGAGTGCTCCCCACAAAATGTTTGAAATCCATGGGGGGGGGGGGTTGTTACAGAACTTCGCTGAAAAAAAAAATTCCGCACAGCCAAAAACATCATATGTAATTCCCAACAACAATTTTTCGAAATCCATGGGGGGGGGGGGGGGTAGCTACGGAATTCCATTTTCGAAAATTTCCGGCCGCGAAAAATGTTATATCATATTGTAGCCTTCGTTGGTAGTAACACTGGTAACCATTTAACTTTAGAACTGTCAAAATTTTATGTGTAAAATTATTTGCGCGCATGTTTGTCTGTCAAATTTTTGTTTTTTAGAGATAGATCTAGCGTGTGCGGTAGCAACACTCTTATAGAATATTATATTATATAGATAGTATATTATACTTATACTATCCTCTTCGAGTTTCAACGTCTGTACGTCAAAGTTGCAATTAATCTCAAATTAACGTGATATAGAATGCCAGATTTTGTAAATCATGTTCCTGATATTAAATGTATGGAGGGCCGCACAAAATAGCTCGGCGGGCCGCATGCGGCCCGCGGGCCGCAGGTTGAGTATGACTGATCTAGAGAGTGGTTTATTTATGACTGAGCCGGAGGTTAATCCAGCTGTTTGGTTCCTTTAAGGCAGGGGCATTTAACTAAGCTTTGGCCTTGAAACTCATTTGAAACCGCCACGCCCACCTCAAAATTCTTATAGAAAACGAATAATATGGCTAAAAGCTCAGATCTCATTGGTGAGAACAGAAGGATTGGTTTGATCTCTCGCTCTCTACCATAATATTCTCTGGCGCTCCTGAAGCTTGCCGGCTGCTTTTTTCTAGCGCTCCTAGATATATTTTGAAAATATTGGGAAGTCCTTGTTTGTTAAATTGTGTAAATATCTAAAAATAACCGTAATCATTTTTATGTTAAGTGTATACAATCAAAATAATTTTAATATCGCAGTTTCTAGCTTAATTGAACTTTTAATAAAATAACTCATATTATTTTAAAACTCTCGTTTCTTAAAACACAGTTGCGCTTCCATCCGATGGTCAACTGGACACATGTGCATACCGCACGTGGCTCGACCTAGCAGCTAATCCCAAGTGTTCAGTTTGTAGTGCAGTGATTTACGATGTTTACTTTGTTATGCAATGCATAATATAAACACTACTATTGTGTATAATAGGGCAACACTATTAAGTTTTAAAAATAAACGTGTATTGTTGGACCCTCTGGTTGCCGCAAAAGTAACCTTGTACAACCTTGTGCGTGACCCAAATGTGAAAGCTAGGTACCGGGGTTGTCGTGGAGGACAAAACAGGAAAAAATATCTATGCAAGAAGGAACAAGACTTTAAAACTAACAATAACTCTAATAATATTAACTCTCTATTAGAACAGGGTATTCAAGTGGTCATACCAACTGACAAACGGAGCGTCCTAGCTTCTGAAGCCCTACGCGATTCTGATAAATGTGACAATCTGAACTTGAATAAAATTCGATCAGAACGACATGCGAATTTTAGAAGCAGACGGCTTGCGGTGGGTTCCTGGAATGCACGTTCTCTGAACAACAAGTTAGAGGAGGTGGATGATGTTTTTAAAGATCAAAAACTCCACATACTCACCATCACAGAAAGCTGGCATGAAAACAGTGAATCTTATTCAATCAAAAGACTTCAAGCTCTTGGGTATGTCGTTCTGGAGCAGGCTCGACCCAGAGCTACGGAACACTCTAATAGTATATCACACGTAAATCATGGGGGTGTCGTGATAATAGCCCGACAAGGACTGCGGCTTACCAGGGTCGAAAATGGCACATTCAGTACATTTGAGTACATTGGCTGCCGTGTTTCTTCTGCGGGATCGTCATTTATACTATTAACGCTGTACCGACCCGGTTCGAAAACGATCTGTGTAGAATTTTTTAAGGAGTTTTTGCGTTTTTTGGAATGGGCAGTGGGTCTTTCCGAAACTCTCATCATCACGGGTGATATAAATATTCACCTCGAGCGCGAGACATCACCCAACGCTATCAAATTCATTGACCTACTGGATAGTTTTGGACTCCGGCAATGGGTCAACGAACCAACTCATGATGCTGGTGGAATTATAGACATTTTTGTATCCATGTGTAGTAGCCCACCACTGACCGCTAAAGTCTGTGATATAGGCTTATCAGATCATCGACTTGTCCGCACCGAAATTCATTTCAACCCGCCAAAAGTGTCCTATAAAACAATAGAATCGAGGGAATGGCGTAAATTTAATTTCGAAAATTTCCTTGAAGATCTCAAAAATTCTTCTCTATGCATAGAAAGCAACTGGGAAATTAAGACGACGACAGATCTAATCGAGGAGTATAACACCACTCTTTCAAACTTATTAATAAAATATGCTCCAACCACCTCGAAAACGCGGAAAGTTCGAAAGTCTGACGGCTGGTTCGACGAAGAGTGCCGAAGCCAGAAAAGGCGAATGAGGAAACTAGAGAGGTCATATAGAAGAAACCCAGATGTTACTACACGAGATCAGTGGATAAATGCTCAAAATGAGTACAGAAGCTAAATAAGTGCCAAAAGATCCGATTATTGGATCAATAAAATTGACTCTGAGCGGAAAAATCCACGACGTCTCTGGAACTCGGTCAAAACTATCATCGCTGGTAATACTGTTCCAACTGCTACAGAAATTACACCGCAGGCCTTTTCTAAGTTTTTCTGTGAAAAAATAGAAACCATACGCGCCTCCACATCTTCTGCCCCTCCGCCAAGATTTACAGCCAATTCCACAAGGATACTGTCATCTTTTGAACCTACAACGCTGGAAGAAGTAGGAAAGTTGATCCTTAGTTCGCCAAACAAACAATGTACTCTTGACCCTATCCCAACGTGGCTTCTCAAGAAATGTTGCAACGTGTTATCCCCTTTCCTGGTTCACGTGTTTAATAAGTCCCTAAGCACAGGTGACTTCCCGGAGCCACTTAAGTCTGCTGTAGTTACCCCAATTATTAAAAAACCACAGCTTGATGCCGACAACCTGGGTAATTATCGACCTGTATCAAATCTGCCTTTCGTAGCTAAACTACTAGAAAAAATTGTGGCTTCTCAAATAATCTCCCACTTAAATCTTAATAAATTAATCACAAATCATCAATCTGCATATAGGAGGTTGTAATGATCTGCCCTTTCTACTTCAAACTTTTCCTTTTCTTCTTTCTACGATACATTTTCCTTAAGTCCCGTAGGTAACTTTTCCATAAGGCTTTGGTTATATATATATCCGGGGTAGGAAGGTCCTCCCTGCCGTCTTTTCTTTATTACACACCCCTTCAAGTGTGTACATCCTAGTTTGTCTACGTGACGTACGACCTTGAACGTACTCATTTCACGTGACGGTTCAGTATAAAAAGGCTTCACCGAACGTTGTGTTGGGTTTTTGTTTCTCGGTTTAGAAACCTAGTTATTTATGTTTTGTGTGGTATCCCTTGGTTCTTTTGAGATAGAGTGAGTTGAATCCATTACCGCTGTTTTTCAAAACCATTTCATAAACCTTATCTTCTAAGTCGCCTGCTCACCCCCCCCTAGCTACTCGATTCTACCTATCGTAGGGTAATGTGAATATAATAAAGTGTTAGATTTTATATATGTGATATACATACGATAAATTTATGGTGTTAGTTGTCGGCGCCATCCATGTATTTATTTTGGGAGGGGAAGGAGAGGAAAGGAAATGAATTTTTTTCAAGTTAAGATTGACTCCTCCGCTTACCAAACAAAACTGATGGATGATAGTTCGAACAAGGCAATCGATATCTGCGTGTCTGGATATCACAACCGGCCGGGTCTCCCCTTGTTCCAAATCGGCAACCTTCACGCCAGAATAAAGAAAACCAGGTCTCTTCACCAATTTCAGAATTGCCCCAATCTCAAACACCTCCAGGATAAACTACTTTACTGAGTGTAGAAGGGGAAAACCATAACATCCCTTTATCACGAATCTAGTCGCGAAAATGTGACACGTAAGGTCCTAAGTTACGTGCCACCTCTAGAAAACGTTGTAACTCCCACGTCGTCGGGGATTTACATCCCTTTCTAGGTCAATACATAGGTAACACACGACGATCTTGTCGACATTTTGCCTGCTTATTAACGATAGGTTGTGTGCCTACCCATTCAGCCAATTATCATGTGAGATATATGTAAGGTCTACTCGAAATGCCAAATTTAGGATGAGGACTGTCTGTATTTTAATATTTGGTTCCAGTATTTATTTTATGAGGTTACTAGCATCCTCGTGTATTAGGTATGGGTAACTTCTACTGAATACCTATCCTCTCAGGTAAGGTATAAACGGATAATTGGTTTGATGTTTTGCATTTAATTTAAAGAGGCTGCCTACCTCTCGAAAGATACCTGTTGAGAAAAGTTGTTCGGTTGGTAGTTTTATTTCGGAGATTACCATCTCCCTCTTTCGTCTTTAGATTTGTTTTCGTGCATCCCAATTCGTAACTTAGAAAGTCAAACAATAGATGAAAAGTATTAAATTAGAAAAGTCAAATAACAGAAGAAAAGTTTTCATTTTGTTCCGTCTGGTTGCATCCGAACGCTTTCAATTTGGGACGGCATACGCTAGCAAAACTTCCCCTTTGACTGACTGTACTCCGCGCCTCTCGGCCTATATATGAAAAGTCATTGGCCTGTCTCTCACTCACAGCTGATTGACAATCCGTCTAGGGTATTCCTTTTAATGATAACATTATTTGGGCGGCAGGTGTCGTAAACTTAGTTGTATCCGTCTTTTAAAGGGGGTCCTCTGGAATTTAATAAATAATATAAAAAACTCACCCAGTTAGGCACCTCTCATTCTCAGCGTGAAGCTTACCTGGTTACACTATATAGCTAAATCACTTTAATTTTCGACCTCCTCCCTACGCTTATAAAAGGGTAATTAAATATTCCTGTAAATAAAATTGTACCTCCCTAATCTGTTAGGATTCGAACCCACAGTTAATAATCTATTTGATTCTCTGGTTTTCGGTCTCCGTGGATAGAATGCCATCTCGCCAAATCAATAACTTAGCCCGATTAAACACTTCCTGCCTTTAAGTACATTCACTCTATTTTAAAACGCAATCAATATTTTTATTATTTTCATGTTTTTAAGACAAGCAATCTAGTTCGAACTGTATACGAAATCACGTTTAAATCAACACAACTTTATAACACAATCGCGATTGCACAACACCTGGCGCCCCTGAGGTGGGTTTTTACAAAACGGCGCTCTACAAATTATCCAATTATTATTATTGTCATTATTATTAATTGTTTTCCCACTGAGTCGAATCACTTTCACTTCACACAAACACCGGATCAATAATCTTTCACTTTAATTCAATATTCCGCAATATTCTCTAATACCATTTGAATTCAATAATTAACTGCAATTTCAAACAACACTTCTGATTTGTATCCCTTTCTCGGGGCTGTCAATCCACCAAAGTTCAAAACTCGACTGTCGCTCCGGTCTCTCCTTTCCCGTGGGAATCTGTTTACTCCAGGCCTGTCTGTCCATAAATCTTCTCATATTCTAAACAAAAAAATTTTTGGAGTATGTTTGTCTCGTTTATTTTATGTGAGTATCCAAACATCACAGCCTCCCTTTAGTTCTAAGCCCAGCGGGTAATCTCGCTTCCTCGTGTTAGTGGATGGGATTAGAAATAACTATAGGTAATTTACGTTTCTCGAATACCTCTGTATTTATTTTTTATTTTTATTTTAAATTTTATTTTAATTCTTCCAAAATGTTGAGCGCCCCTGTTCTTCGTTTCTAACCTAGCATCTGTTTATTTTTTTGGTTCCCGTGATTATCGGCTTGTTCTACTGGTGAGTTTTTTTCCGCCCTCAGCTTTTTCAAGTGTTTTTGTCTCTCTATGGGTAGAAATTCAATATGTCATGTCACACTTGTTTATTTTTAAACTCTGAGTTATTTGTTTAAACATAATAGTACTTGACTTAACTTTGTGTTTTTTCATCTCAATGCGTTATTTGTATTATATTCGAGTGTTATTTATTTCCATGTTGATTTGTTTTTATTTTGTGTCCTCGGCTGTGATCCGATGGTTTTTTTGTCCGTCTGTGTTATTTATGACTTAAACATTCTCTGCCTTTTAGATCTGGAATAAACAATAATTGTTTACAGTTATTCTAATATCAATGGTATAAAATATGCCATATACTTCACGATATCCGATGCAATGTTTATTTTAGATTTGTCCCAGCTATCTTATTCTTGTGTTATAATTAATCCGATTTCGATGTTTGTTTATCCTTTGGCTTCGTTGTTTATGAACATTTTAGATGTTTTTTGTCGTCACAATGAATTCAATGTTTTCCGGGTCTGTCTGTTTATTCTATTTTGCCTTTGAAGTACGATGTCTCTGTTATCATTTTTGACGATAGGTACCATTTCTTTTGCTGTTAATGTGAATTAATAAGGTTTATGAAATCCATTTTTTTTCTCAACAACAGTAATGAACTCAAGCCAGCTTTTATATCTATCTCTCCTGGTCACGGCACCAGATGTAATGATCTGCCCTTTCTACTTCAAACTTTTCCTTTTCTTCTTTCTACGATACATTTTCCTTAAGTCCCGTAGGTAACTTTTCCATAAGGCTTTGGTTATATATATATCCGGGGTAGGAAGGTCCTCCCTGCCGTCTTTTCTTTATTACACACCCCTTCAAGTGTGTACATCCTAGTTTGTCTACGTGACGTACGACCTTGAACGTACTCATTTCACGTGACGGTTCAGTATAAAAAGGCTTCACCGAACGTTGTGTTGGGTTTTTGTTTCTCGGTTTAGAAACCTAGTTATTTATGTTTTGTGTGGTATCCCTTGGTTCTTTTGAGATAGAGTGAGTTGAATCCATTACCGCTGTTTTTCAAAACCATTTCATAAACCTTATCTTCTAAGTCGCCTGCTCACCCCCCCCTAGCTACTCGATTCTACCTATCGTAGGGTAATGTGAATATAATAAAGTGTTAGATTTTATATATGTGATATACATACGATAAATTTATGGTGTTAGTTGTCGGCGCCATCCATGTATTTATTTTGGGAGGGGAAGGAGAGGAAAGGAAATGAATTTTTTTCAAGTTAAGATTGACTCCTCCGCTTACCAAACAAAACTGATGGATGATAGTTCGAACAAGGCAATCGATATCTGCGTGTCTGGATATCACAACCGGCCGGGTCTCCCCTTGTTCCAAATCGGCAACCTTCACGCCAGAATAAAGAAAACCAGGTCTCTTCACCAATTTCAGAATTGCCCCAATCTCAAACACCTCCAGGATAAACTACTTTACTGAGTGTAGAAGGGGAAAACCATAACATCCCTTTATCACGAATCTAGTCGCGAAAATGTGACACGTAAGGTCCTAAGTTACGTGCCACCTCTAGAAAACGTTGTAACTCCCACGTCGTCGGGGATTTACATCCCTTTCTAGGTCAATACATAGGTAACACACGACGATCTTGTCGACATTTTGCCTGCTTATTAACGATAGGTTGTGTGCCTACCCATTCAGCCAATTATCATGTGAGATATATGTAAGGTCTACTCGAAATGCCAAATTTAGGATGAGGACTGTCTGTATTTTAATATTTGGTTCCAGTATTTATTTTATGAGGTTACTAGCATCCTCGTGTATTAGGTATGGGTAACTTCTACTGAATACCTATCCTCTCAGGTAAGGTATAAACGGATAATTGGTTTGATGTTTTGCATTTAATTTAAAGAGGCTGCCTACCTCTCGAAAGATACCTGTTGAGAAAAGTTGTTCGGTTGGTAGTTTTATTTCGGAGATTACCATCTCCCTCTTTCGTCTTTAGATTTGTTTTCGTGCATCCCAATTCGTAACTTAGAAAGTCAAACAATAGATGAAAAGTATTAAATTAGAAAAGTCAAATAACAGAAGAAAAGTTTTCATTTTGTTCCGTCTGGTTGCATCCGAACGCTTTCAATTTGGGACGGCATACGCTAGCAAAACTTCCCCTTTGACTGACTGTACTCCGCGCCTCTCGGCCTATATATGAAAAGTCATTGGCCTGTCTCTCACTCACAGCTGATTGACAATCCGTCTAGGGTATTCCTTTTAATGATAACATTATTTGGGCGGCAGGTGTCGTAAACTTAGTTGTATCCGTCTTTTAAAGGGGGTCCTCTGGAATTTAATAAATAATATAAAAAACTCACCCAGTTAGGCACCTCTCATTCTCAGCGTGAAGCTTACCTGGTTACACTATATAGCTAAATCACTTTAATTTTCGACCTCCTCCCTACGCTTATAAAAGGGTAATTAAATATTCCTGTAAATAAAATTGTACCTCCCTAATCTGTTAGGATTCGAACCCACAGTTAATAATCTATTTGATTCTCTGGTTTTCGGTCTCCGTGGATAGAATGCCATCTCGCCAAATCAATAACTTAGCCCGATTAAACACTTCCTGCCTTTAAGTACATTCACTCTATTTTAAAACGCAATCAATATTTTTATTATTTTCATGTTTTTAAGACAAGCAATCTAGTTCGAACTGTATACGAAATCACGTTTAAATCAACACAACTTTATAACACAATCGCGATTGCACAACACCTGGCGCCCCTGAGGTGGGTTTTTACAAAACGGCGCTCTACAAATTATCCAATTATTATTATTGTCATTATTATTAATTGTTTTCCCACTGAGTCGAATCACTTTCACTTCACACAAACACCGGATCAATAATCTTTCACTTTAATTCAATATTCCGCAATATTCTCTAATACCATTTGAATTCAATAATTAACTGCAATTTCAAACAACACTTCTGATTTGTATCCCTTTCTCGGGGCTGTCAATCCACCAAAGTTCAAAACTCGACTGTCGCTCCGGTCTCTCCTTTCCCGTGGGAATCTGTTTACTCCAGGCCTGTCTGTCCATAAATCTTCTCATATTCTAAACAAAAAAATTTTTGGAGTATGTTTGTCTCGTTTATTTTATGTGAGTATCCAAACATCACAAGGTTCCACTCAACAGAAACCGGATTACTTCGTGTCCTGTCAGATATAACCCTTGCCATAGAGTCAGGTAAGTTAGCACTTATTTCACTTTTGGATATGAGCGCTGCATTTGATACCATTGACCACGACTTTCTCATTAAGAGACTAGAAGTAACGTTTGGCTTACATTCTAACATCAAATATTGGCTAGAATCCTATCTATCCAATCGCTCGCAAGCAGTAAAGGTTGGAAATAAACAGTCCAACTTCTCAAAACTCTCTTCAGGGGTACCCCAGGGATCCGTTTTGGGTCCACTTCTCTTCATTCTTTTTACAAATGACGTCGCAAAAATTATCGAGTCATTTGGCCTTTTATCTCACTGTTATGCTGACGATCAGCAAATATACTTTTACTGCTCACCAAATGAGATCGACGGCCTAAAAATTCGCACAGCTGAGTGTCTAGAAGCAATCAATCTCTGGATGTCCTCAAATAAACTTAAGCTAAATCCTTCAAAAACGGAGTTTCTCTGGGCAGCCACACATAACTCTGGGCGCAACGACGTAACTGCTAAAACAACCGTCAAACTTCTGGGAGTTTATCTGGATTCAGACCTTTCTTTAAAAAGTCAGGTAAATAAGACCGTTAGCACGGGGTTCTTCTACCTTAGACAACTTAAGTCAGTTCGTAGAAACCTTTCAACAGAGGCAACTAAATTACTTGTGAACTCATATATAGTATCACGTCTTGACTATTGCAACGGCATTTATGCAAATCTTCCTAAATGCGAAACTGATAAACTACAATCAGTGTTCAACGCCGCAGCAAGGCTTATCACCGGGGTACCCAAGTTTTCGCACATTTCGGAACACCTCCGAAATCTTCACTGGCTGAAGTGTCCTGAAAGGATCCAGTACAAGCTATGCTGGATGGTGTTTAAAGCTATCAACGAAATGGCGCCACCGTATATTACTGAGCTATGCATTCCGGAAAATACTGGTCTAAGGCAGTCAACTCTTAGATCAGCGACATCATCTGCAATTGGAAGGTTGAAAGAGCCTAAGCGAAATCCGAACACTAAGTTTGGTGATCGTGCATTCGGAGTATCCGGCCCCAAGGCTTGGAATAAACTTCCTATGGAATTGAGATGTATAACCAGCCCAACAGAATTTAGATCCAAACTAAAAACTCACTTTTTCAGACACTCATTTCCATAAATCCGTCATTCTATCCAAATATTTCGTTTTTTTCATTTTTTTATACCGTAATTGTTACATTATCTAGCGATTCCGTTCATTCAATTTTGCTATTGACTTGCCTACCAGTGGACAATGGACAATATCAGCGGGAACATAACAAGTTAATCGGTTTAATTGTTGGCAGATGAATCATCTAAATGCGTTTAAGATTGGCGATTGATTGATTTTATTCATTAATTTAATTCATTTAACATATAATATATCCAGCTAACAATAAATCCACCCTAATATAATAGAACTTCCTTCTTCTTCTGGCGTTAGTAAGTTTAAATTGTTAATTTTAATTTTAGTTGTAAGTTGCCAAATATGTAAATACTCGTGTATATGTCGTTAAGATAGTAGTTATAGGCCTTAGTCGTAAGTCACTAGATATAAGTCTTAGAGATAAGTCAGTAGTTCTAGTATTAAATATTTAAGAAATATATTTGTACAGCGCCCTTGAGGTGATTTCTCACGAAAACGGCGCTATATAAATTAGCCAAATATTATTATTATTTATAATGACTCGTGTAACAGAAAGAGATGACGGAATTTTGGCGATTGACAGTTTCAAATCAATCAAACAAAATGAGAGTGGTTTATTTATACACGCGGGTTGTCATTTGCTGCCGAAATACTATCATTTCCGTCGAAAATATTGCGTGTTAAAGTTGTTCGTGATAAAAATACAATATAAGCCAGTATAGTGTTAGCGAGTTACAAACATATTATATTCAACCTACCTACGTAAGTTCAAGTTTAAAGTGAATTAACAGTTTTAGGTTATTCGTTCGGTTTTTTGAACAATGCTTCATACTTGACATATGTCTTCCTCCACAACGTATAAATGTTATTTATTATATCGATAAACTTATTCATGTTATTGATTAGTGTTATCCTGTATTATCTTATTGTTTTGGTGAAATTAAAGATTTTTAAACATATGTAACCATGAGTTCATGAGGCTGAAAAATGTCGGAATTTTTCGTTGTACTGTCGGACAATCATGTTTTGGAAATTTTCTTCAGTGTTTTTGCAAATTTCTTGTCATTTTGGGTTTCTTCTTCTCAGATTAACAAGTTTCATCTTAAGGAAATGCACTGTAAAAGTTTATTTTCTTAGTCAGATGAACCTTGCCCTTGGAAAACATTTCGACATTTTTCTGCTTCAAGGACATTTTTATTTTTATAATAGTTTTTTTGGGCTAGTGAATGAATAGAGTAGGCTGAGAGCAATTATGTTGTCTATGGTCGCATCTTTTTTTTAAATGGCCTTGAGTTTCCTCTACCTTGTCTACTGCTCTGCTCCGCACGGTAGGTACTGCTTGTATATCTGTGGTTAAGTACTGTATAATTCTGTTGGATACAAAAAGCCCGAAGATATCGATCTAGAGAGTGGTATATTTAAGCTTTAAGGCCTTTAGCTTGATACAGGGGGGTATAACTCCGAGAAAAAAGTGGGTCAGAAAAAAAGACACGGTAATCTCTATGGGTGACTTGTGACGTATATTTTCCACAAACCAATACGAACTTCATGCATGTTTATAGGCCGCTGTCATTGGCCGATTTTAGGCTAGCCAATGGGTTGGCTCCGAATGAGAATTATATTGTCTATGGTTACGCCTTTTTTATAGTTTCTATCCTAGTCGATGGTGAGTATGTGTAGTAGTGACGTATATTTTTCAGTTACAGACTTTTATCTATGGCAAACATTAGGACCCATAGGCTCAGTACTAAAAACCCGAAGATATTGATCTAGTGAGTGGTTCATTTATGGCTTGATATGAGAGTTGCTTTGGGAAGAGTGTATTTAAGTCGTTCGAAAATAAGAGATAAGAAATTAAAAAGTACTGCATTTTAGATTGCTGTCATATTTTGAAATCAACAACTAAAATTACAAATAAGAGATTGGATAGTCTTAATGTGTCGTGTAATTAACTAAAGCCGCCATGCATTTAACTGCCATATGTAAAAAGGGTTGATATCACTCTCGATTATTTGACATAAGCTAATAACCTTTCCACTCGGGGGAACATTGCTAGCAATATTATTCTGTTAATCGATTGGTGATGCAAAATGCCTATGATTCTCAACCTTTATTTCGATTTTAATAAATTAAAACATTTCAAAAATATATTAGATAGGGTGTTAGGGGGTAGAGTGCGTTTACAATATAGATAATATAGTACAAGTAATAAAGATAAATTCCAATGTTTTAAGGTAGTTTTTAGGTAAAAAAAAAAAAACCATCATGTAGAATCACCTCCCGAAGTTAGTACACTTTACCCCCGGACACCCTGTGTTAAAGTGGGTAACCGGATAAATCATCATAATGATAATTCATCACAGCTTTAAAGTTATATAAAGTCATGGAAAGTGATGAAACAAAAACTTTATTAACTGGGTTATGTAAGTTAGGTAAGGTTAAAAGAAAAATGTTTTCATCGTTTTAATGACTTTATATCACTTTTTAAAAGTGTGTTGAATTGTCACTGTGTTGAGTTATCATGGAACCATTAAAGTGTAACATAGTTTTTTTATACATATTCATTCTATAAAAGTGTTACTTTAATAAATGAATATATATGCTTTCGTAAAATGATATTAACCCTTAAATGCATGATTTATTTATTTTTCTGTAAAAAAATATATTTTGTAGATATTTACATGCATATGCAAGGAAATATAAAGAATTTTATTTTTTTGTAATTTTTTAATGATATTTGATTAAAAAAAATTGTTGCAGGTTTACAACACCATGTATTTAATAAAAATTAATATGAACAATTTACGTATGAAAAAAAAATTATAAACCTAAAAAAATTTCTCAAAACTAATAAGTGTACCGGAAAAATGCGAGTTATTACATATATGTATTGTATTATTGTATCTACTTACCTAAGAAAATCAAAATAATAACAGCAAAACAAAACTGTAATTTTAACCTCCAACCAATTTTCGAGAATCTTCACTTTGTTAAAGAAAAAGTGACATTTGACATTCGCGAAAGAAAAAAAAGGTGATGCCACTCGATAAAATATATTACCGTGAACTTGATAATTCTAAAACGGCATGCATTAAGTATACACCAAAGAGTTAAAGGTGGTTTGAACGGTATGTTGCAGTTTTGCAACAGTAAGCATAAGGGTTAAAAAAAATTATCGAATTAAAATAAAATTTTCTCCCATGAAGGTTTTTCTTATAAGATTATCTATACAGGATGTCCGAGGGTAAAATGCATTAACTTCAGAATGTGAACTAAATGATGGTAGAAGTAAAAAAGTATTATTATTTTTTTTAAAAATCCATTGTTTTTTCCCAAAGAAGAATATTTAGTTTTCCTTTACCTTATTAACTAATTTAACTGAAATCTACCTTAAAACGTTGGAATTTCTAAAAACTTACATTTTGTTTTTTACTTGTATTTATTTATACCCCAAACTAGGCAAATACCCAAGTTCCATGAGAATGATGACAGCGAAGAAGAAGAAGAAGAATATTAACAATGTATCTCCCTGCAAGTAGATACACAGATATGCAGGACATTGCAGGTGCAGCAGGACCACCGAAGCAAAAGGATGCAGCCCAAAGATGAATATTTACATTCAGTACTTCATAATGGCAAAATAGAGTAAGAAGTTCAGAACTTCTTGTTTTTCTTTTCCCTGTTATTTGTATGAGGCTTTTTATCCAGTTAAGAATTTTTCCTCATAAAACACATTGATGTAACGTAAAATCAGTCAAGTAAATACAACCATCAGATGGTAATAGTAATAAGGCCAAATGAGCCGCAGTACTAGTCAGCTAGAAACATGAAAGGGTATTGCTATAAGCCCTAGCTAGTTAGAGGATTACGAAAGAATCCATAAAATAGAATAATTTATTTTTTTTACGTAAATATGAATTTTATTTGAAAATGTCTGCATAATTCTGGACACGTATTACATTTTAGTATTTTTTAGTGAAATGCACTGCTGTCCAATTTAGTCACGGGCCGTCTCTGATGGCAAGCTAATAAGACAATATTGGAATGTAGGAATAGATTGAGCTTTCTTTTTCCTTTCTGGCACTCTCCTTCTTTTTGCTTACCGTTCCTCCCGCTTTCAGCTTCTTGCTACCCGCATCCAGCTTACCCGGAATGGTACGTACCTCGGCTCGTAACCGTTATAACTGGCGTGAGGAAAGTAAAGCTTGTGTCCGCAATTAAATATTCTCAACCAAATTTATATATTTAGATACATTTTTATAAAGATTGTGTGCAATTTTATAATTAAAAATGTAACGTAGGAATATGATGAGCTGTTAATTGTTGTTCAATTTTGTACGTACACATCGCAAAACCGTCATATCACACAAAATGTATCGAGAAAATTGTCACTGGACGGGCAGCGTGCGGCGTGAAGATGACACAAAGAGAATGGAAAGTATCTGAAGAAAGGGCTGCAGCCACAGACATAGGAATTAATAGACGAGAAGTTATGGGCGAGGGGTAAAATCAACTGTTGAAGAACGAAGGGAGTGAAGCTGACTGTGATTCGTCAATAAATCAATCTGACAGTAAATAGGCATCTCGCATTATAATATCACCATTTACTTCTTAAAAGTAAAATCTGCTTTGAATGAATAGACATTTTTACATGGGAGCGCAAATTACTCGCCACGTTATGAACAAATTTGCGAAGTCCAAATTCGGCAAAGTAAGGCAGCTTCTATTTTCAGAGTCGTAGTTAGTTTCAGAGTATTTAGTTAAGACACTTTTATAAATGTTCATAATTTACTTCCCAGCAACCAACCAGCTTTGTGTTTCGCGTCCAGACGTTTCTCGATGTGATAGTAACAACTGATTCATATTATACGATGTGAATATGCTTAACCTTTTCTATGCGTCATTAATTTGTATCACTTCGTTCACACGCGGGGCTATTTATCATCAATCTAATTTATGACTTTAAACAATAATCACGCATGGATTTTAAAATTTGTTTTAAAAAATACGTCGCTTATGTCTTGAATTATCTTTTCAAGTATAAATAAACAATCCGAACATCAATGAGACTTGATAAAAATTCGAAGTATATAATATTCGTAATCTGATACGGTATACCCGGGCGGCCATGTTTATATTTCAAAGATAACGATACACATGCTTATAAACATACCGGAGTAGAGCTCTTCAACTGTGGTGCGATGTAAGTGGTTGATTTATGGGTGCGATGTCGCGTTTGACTGGATACATGAAATATTGACACACTTAAAAAGGTTCATATAATAAAAAATAACTACACTTAAATTTACAAAAATAATGAAATAATTTTTCTGTTATTATGTCACCGTAAATATGTATCACTTAATATATTTTTTTATCGTGATAAATTTTGAAACAGTTCTCAACGCATAACGGCACATTGCACTCTAAGCACATAAATTTAGTAAGTTTTCTGACTTTGGGCTTCAGTGTTGAAGTGGCACAGACACGACACCTTCGACGAGGGTTTGTGTTTTTTGCTGAAGGGGGAACTTTAATGGGCATGTGTTTGGAAACAATTTTCGATGATAAACGCATCGGGTAATCTCTTGATGTTGTGGGACGTAAAATACTTGGCAAAGTTTTGTGATATTTCTCTAGTAATTGCTCAATCACAGCCATTTGGAAATCAGCCAAACTGACTTTTTTTGATGTTACAGTTTGGTATATTATGTGAGCATTTAATAAATACAAATCAATTATATGAAATGCAACTTTCCTGTACCATTTGAGTGACTTCCTCATACAACTTAAGTTGCTTAGCATCATATCAGCTTTGTCTACTAGACCCATGTTCTTGTTATAGTCTAGAACACATTGTGGTTTTAAAATGGGCTCTCCTGTCGATCTATTTATTTTTCCCGATGGTCCAACAGAACCATCATGAAGAGTGGTCAGCATGTGGATTTCACGCCTATCGTGCCATTTCAAAGCTAACAACGGTGATTGGTGCTTTGATTGGATTTCCCCTTTCTTCAATTTAACAAAAGGTGCCATGCCTTTCCTGTTTTTCCGAACAGTGCCACAAGCATTAGTTTTTTTTTCGTGTAAATATTTAAATAAATTTGGACTAGTGTACCAGTTGTCGCACCACAAATTATGACCCTTTCCGAAATAATCTGACAAAAGGGTGGTTACAACGCCTCCCGAAATACCAATACCTTGAGTATCATTTTTTTCTGTATCAGAACCAACATAAATTATAAAATCGAGAATGAAACCCGTCATGACGTCACACATCACAAACATTTTTATTCCAAATCGGTGACGTTTAGATGGAATGTATTGCTTGAATAATAGACGGCCTTTGAAAACGATGATGCTTTCGTCAATACATAGATTTTCATGGGGCATCATAGTTGATTTAAAAATATTTCGTGTGTGGTCAACAAGAACACGTATTTTATGCAGTCTATCAGTAGGCGTTTGAATATTACTATCACTAAAGTGGAGCATCTGTAATATTATCTGATAACGGTCTCTGGGCATTGTCTTTCCAAATATTGGTGAAAAGATTATGGGGTTCGTACTCCAATGTTCCTCGATAGCTAAGTGTTTGTTCCTAGTCATGGCAAATGTTAACGCAATAAAAACGTACATTTCTGAGACTGTTGTATCAACCCATTTTGTAACTCTCGATTTTGCTGTAAAATCCATCGTCCTAACTTTATATTGATAAAATTGATTTGTTTCATCAACAATTTTTGTCATAATTTCTGTATTCAAAAAATGTTCAAAAAACATAAGTTCGGGCGTGTCTTCAGTTAACCTGGTATCTGGATTGATACCTGATGCGAAATCGTCGAATTCATAAATAATGGGTACGAAAGGGCCGGCAGTCCACAGATTTTCAACCACTTCTTCTCCTTCTTCAATGTTCATTTCGGGTTCAGAATCATGGCTTTCATGTATTTCAGCATCTTCGCAATTATTATCGACGTCACTGTCACTAATTTCAAAATCTGAATCTATTTCTAAAGTAGCACCAAATATTTCTTCGTCATTAAGACCACGACCCGACATTTTGTATTTTGGCAATAAAAATACTTTCAAAAATTGATAAAACGTCAAACTTGTACAACTTTACACTTGATTTTTCACTAAAAAAAAGTTTTAACCACGTATCTTTATTTGAAAATAATCTAACACTGACGAAATTTTATATTTCTTCAATAGTTTGAATGAATTTATGTAACTGAACTTATTTTAAAATATGATAAATCAGATGAATGTACACTGTAATTAAAAAAGTTCATATCCACGAAAAAGCAAACAATAATTCGATAAAACAATGTAATCTACACGGCGAGCGTCTCTGTTTGAGAATCTTATAAAATGCGCCTGCGCAATAACGTGTGTAAAGACGCGGGAAGAATTCAAACTGATTCATTTTTCGCTCCGAGTTGGAAGATCCCTTCAAATCTTTGTATCGATGATTAGGATACGTATTATGGATAAATATCGTAAGATGTCAGTAGTGTAAAGATGTGAGATTTTTTAAGAGTATAAGTTTTACCGTGCTCAAGCATGTTTCATACCCATAACGCCGAAGAAACTTTGCGTCGCACAGATGTGCCACCCGCGTACAGGGCATGTACAGTGCGTCGCAGGCGTGCGTCTCCCGCAGAGAAAAGGTTAAAATAAAGAAAAATAATGCTTATATATGGAATGTAATACGACAATTGGGTTTATTCTCTTTTTTCACATCTATTTTTACCAGTTTTCATAGTACAAGTAAAAATTTTGCCGTGTTATTTCGTAAAATGAACCGATGATGCCTCGACCATAGTTCGCACAAGAATGATGACGTCACGTTTTCAAATTTCATTTGAGGCCATACGCGAGCCCAGCCGGCTCAATGGAACCGGTATGGGGAGTGGGGATAATACGCTTTTAATCACTTAGGGCAGGTCTACTAATATTCATATGTCTATGGCTGCAGCGAAGTAAGTATTCTTGACCTATGGTTTGAATTAGATAGTAATAATATTTCTCTTGTAAAATGCAATCATGAGTCAACGGGTCAGCTATGCGTCTCGGGTAGTATTATCTTGTAATACAGCTTTTGGGTAAGGGTACCTATTTGTCATTGACATTATTAGTTTGTTTTATGTACAATAAAAAAGTAGCCTTTTGTTTATGACGTTTTTTGTCACTTATTGCAATCTTCACACGCTTCACACTAAAACTCATTAACTGAGTGAACACCCGTGCCGCATAGCGAAACATTTGTTAATTATTGTATTGTTATCAGATCTGTTATATAGAATTATTCTGGTATATCTATTCATATATAATCATAATAATCTCTTCGTATAGTTATAATAATCTTTTAAAATGATTGACGTAATAATAAATGTGGAGTGTATAATAAAAGGGTAGAAGAAAGTATCTTTTCTATAGATAGGTAAGATAAGTATATATATATACATGGCTACATTGGAGGAGGGTAGCGATAACTTAAAATTTTATATATATATATATTATATATATATAAAGTTGTTGAGGAATTGCTCGGTGAACCACTAAACATTTAGCGCCTGATTTCATGGTGACTTCACAACAACAGAATAATCAGTATCTCCCTGGTGTAAGACCACCATTCAGAATTGAAATGTTGCTAGAAATGGCTTTAGCTGTGTCTGGTAACCAGATGTAACCAGATATAGCCAGGCATTTCCCCACTACCTTCAGTCTTACAACATACCCCAATTGGGGATGTCATAGTCACACCGGCTCCAAATGGTTGAGGGCAGATGGGACTCTTGTGTGGTGTTCACAAATCAACATGTTAAATTATTTATTTTGTCATTATTTGAGTGTCTGCTGTATTTAGCCACTTTTTGTGCATAATTCAGGGAGCACTGGGAACTTAAAGTAGAAACAGGGTCGGCTCAAAAACCTCAAGGGCGCCGTATTAGGCATTATCAGTGCCTTGACTACTCTTGGTGAGATTGCACACGCACAGGGCGGCCCTGACTTCAAGTTAATCATAAAAAATAAAGTAGGAAGACAAAATGTGTTTTCATTTTTTTAATAGTTATCATATTTTAATCATAATTCATACATATTTTATATGCAAATCAATCTGATAAAATATTTGATGTTATGAAAACACAGCAATAAAAACACAGGTGTTGTTTTGTCACATCGGTTAGAAAAATCACTAAGTTCAGGGAATGGATTCAAAAATATATAAATAAATATGTATATATATATAAATATGATAAAGCATGAGTAAAACTGGGCTTTACATTTTATTATATCAGAGGAATAAAATACTAGATTTCACATAAATGTTACGCTAAAAATTGGTAATGATAAATACGTCTTTCAGCATTTCTTGATAACAAAACAAAACCTTCAACTTATATTATATTGCATGTGTATGAATTTTTAAATCTGGCGGTAAAAAAGGTGAAACTTATTATGTAAGTAAAATTGAAATTTCAAGTCCATGAATCTGTTGATTATTTTTAATAATTTCTTCTATTAGTTGTAAACTTTTTTTGGTATTTCACCACTTTTGAGTAAACTCTCCATTAGAGCTACTTGTTGAGTAGCGTATATCATTTCTTAAACCACAGCTGAGTAATGCTACCACATCAAATAAATGCCTGTTTTTACCGCCATGTCAATCTTATGATTAAAGTTACTTAAAGAGTAGTTACTCAGCAAGAGATGGTGAAATACTTCATAAATTAAAATAGGGCAGATTATTGAAACCTTAACACACATTATATTTACATACAAAGAAAATGTATACATTCTATTTTTAAATTAACAGAATACACAATCCCTATATTGTGGGTTCCGGGGGAAAAAACCCCATTACACAAATACTTAAGTAAACAAATAAAACTATACGGCGTTTTTAAAATTTATTGATATTAGCTGCTTAGCTGAACATACTGACATTAATTGTTTACAAATAATAATATGAGAGAGTGACGCATAAAATTGTACTTTGTCCAAATAAAGAAATAATGAAAATTAAAAAGTCAAGTTCAAAAGTTATCCTTTAATTAATTTCTACCAAATATCAACTTTGGACAAAATATCTCTCAATTGTCGCTCCTCATATTCATATTTGTTAAGTGAAAAAGAGATCATTACAATAATCCACGCACTAAAATAAAGTTATGCGCCAATGTCCATCATGTAATTAGATTTACATAAAAACAAATAACATGTTTATATTTGAAAAAAAAAATATATATATATATATATGTATATTATTTCACTTGTAATTGATTACTTTATACCACCTGCCATTACAACCAAAAACACATTTCAACTGTCCTGAAAAAAATATCCCCTTACAACATTATAATCTTGAATGACATGATTTTTTTGTCCAAATTCAAAGATAATTTTGAATGAGTTTTTTCACAAACTATAGTTAGGCATTCCATTCAATTTATTAATTATTAATCCATTGGTCCATTTAAATGTTTGAATATTTACGTAAATGCAATTTAAATTTGTAAAACTGCCAGCAGAAAATAGTCAGGAACATCACTGCTTAAAAAAAATAGTAATGCCGTCATTTTTTTAATACATATTATATATTTATTTCATAAAATATCACGGTGATTTAATTCCTATGAAAACTGCCAAAAAAAGAGTTATTAAAACAATTTTACAAAATAAACATAAATGATAAATTTATCGTAAAATTTTGTACCACTAAAATTCAGTATAGGTAGAATTTTATTTACAGGGTACATCAATAATTGCCTCCAGAGTCGCTTCCGACTAGCAAATAAATAATCAAGCAGTCAAAAGGGCAGAATAAAGTGCATGAAATCAACGGTGACTTTATTAAGTTATTTGCCTGTTGGGAGTGACTTTAACATTATAGTTATACAACCGAAATCAAAGGATGGAGTGCATTGATAGTTTGTTGTATTACACAGGAATTAATAAAGATCATAGTGTGTTTCTATTTGGTATGCACAACTGTTACAAAACCCATGAAATTAATAAATAATTGCTTCTAATATAATGTGTAATTTGACTTATTATACTGTTAAACCTAAAACTATCAGAAACTTTGTCTTAATTTAATGCATTTATAGCACATTAACATAATTTGTATTTAAATTTTTGCAGCATTCAGAACTTAGCTGACCTAGGCCCCGGTTTTTCAGCATTTTAAAAACTATTTTTTAGTTGAAACTGTCATTAATATGTGCATTATTTAGGAGGTCCACAAATCTAGGTTTAAAGTTAAGCAACACTCAGAGGTAGATTTCAGGTAACAGATGTTCTCAGACTCTTAGCGCTTAGTTCAATAGAAGGTGAAAAGGGACTGAAATACAACACCTACAACGGGCTCCCACTGTAAGCTAAGCCCAAGGTTTGAGAAGAAACTGAAAAACTGAGGGTCTAGGATTCCTAGAAGTGATATACTATGTATCATTCAACATCTTATGTGACCATTTGTGGTTGTTTAATTTATTAGTACGAGACGGTGAATAAAAGGAATTGAAGAAAATCAGTGATTAGGATTATAAGAACCTTAGTGACGGGGAATAAGAGTCCCCATTTTTGCAATTGCATAAATGTCTTCTTACCAACAGAGATAATAAACGTAATACATACTATATTAAGGTAGAGGTCTATCACACATATTCAAATGTAACATTGTCATCAAATGGCCAATGGGCACCATTACAAGTAATTACTAAGTACAGCTATCATTTTGTTATACTTGGCAGCTGATCACCGTTTGATATAAAACTGAATATTGGCAACACTGTAAATTAGACAGAAAAAGTGTTATGTGTTTAACATATCAAATGTTAGTTAGTTAAATAAATAATTTGACCACCGCTCAATGCGTCAAAGTTGTTCAATTATTCTACAGCAATGACAATTCTGTACAAACTGTATATCGACGTTTACGGGAAGATCATGGTCAATTTAATCATTGTACTGAGCGAACAATGAGTTTTCATGGGGTTCTCTGCAGTCACCTCTACGCCAACAAATCTGCAAAATTGGGGCACCTAAAAACTAACATCCACCATGATAACCAATTGACCATTTAATTAGATTCTTACACGCCGGTTCAATGTTGGTTGGTAAAGCCCACCTTGAGCCTGGTTTAAGACATTTTTAACCATCCAAACAACATGGTATTAAAGTCAAGTCTTTCACCGTTTTCACTTTCAAGTTAGACCCTTCATATGTAATAAAAAGTGGTGCGGTTTGGCCATTTGACGGGAATGTTACATTTGAATTTGTGTGACACAATCCATCCTAAGAGTCTCATAGAAAAAATATATCAACTAAACTAGTTATTGAAGGCAATGTCACCGCACAACGCTGCAGCAGATTCTTCGTCATGGATTGAAGCTAGCCAGTGGAATGATTTATGCCGGTGAACGAGATGGAAATTATAAATCTCCACCGACAAATATTCAGTGTATGTAGTTTGCCGTGATGCCGGGAGAGGAGGGGTTCCGGCTGCTGATCCTCCGCATCCTGTGACACACATCATGTTTAATAATAATGTTATACAGTACTCTCGTCACTAATCTGCCAACCCAAAAACCTTTGACCTACACAGTCCGCGACCTTGTAATGACTAAATGTATTTAAACCTATATAATTAGATAGAGCATAGGAAGTCATATTTATATAAATTATCCAATTATTATACAAAGTGCCATGTCTCTTGCCTCGTGGGGTCTTCAGGGGACTAAGGTGGAGTGGAGAGGAGAGATGAGGCCCTGAATAAATGAATAATAATAAAAGGTGTCATGTTTGCGAGAAGACTCCGTTTTGTAAACTTATTCAAACTAAAAGTGTGACACAATGTGAACGTGAACGTAAATACTCAGAGAAGTGACGGAAATGTCCTAAAACAACAATAATGAACACTAGTGATTGGTAAAATAGTCAGAGATGGGTGTGAATGAGTACGACAACCCAACCTGTTCGCGTACAGAGCTTGGAGCTCGAGTCTAGGCACGCAGCAGACTACTGAATTGAGTAAAAATAGCGGTGGATTATAGTAGTTGTCGGATAATCGAGCGACAGATTCCTGAGAGAGTACTGAATATGATGTATTAGCAGATTAAACTGAGCAAATACTTTGTTTTTAACTCGTAACAGCTAACTGCTGACTAGAGGGATACAATTTGAGAGTCTCATGATCAAAAGTGTTATCGTGATCGATTTTTGAGATATTATGTTGTGTTGCGCTTCCTCCTTCATCCGACAGCGTCCATCATCAGAGCATTTGTGTACATTGTGGTGAGAAGTATGTTTATTTGTGTGGCAGTGATATCAAGGGTTAATCATATTCTAAATCAATACAACTTTACTGTTGCGTGCTTTTGGAAGATAAGTTTGTGAGGGAAACGGAGCAGCTTATCGAGAACCGGGATATATGAAGTAGTTGAAACAAAGTATTTGTTTATTTTAGTCTAATTATTAATGGAGCTGCTGTCGCAGTATTATAAGAGCGCTATTTGTAGAAACTTACATAATAAACCCTGCGGACATACCCGTAATTACTCTCAGTCAGTTTGTACCGAGAAGGCAAATATTCCATCCTAATGCAAAGTTTTAAACTATGAAACTTTGTAATAGCTTTTGTGACAAATTGTTTGGCAGCAACTTAGGTTGTTATAAATATGGCATATAAAGGTTTTGCATTACGTAATACAACCAACTTATTATGCTAAATTTATTATAATACATACAATAAATAGACAAAGTGAATTCATCCCTGCGCAAGTCACCATGAGCCAATTTTAAGAAGAGGCGAAAAACCAAAAGTGATTTTGAATTGAAAATGTATTGCTGAATATGAATTCGAAAAAACAGATTTTATTTCTACAAATACAGGCTAACAATGGCATTTGTGCGGTGATGGATTACAGTGTATCAGGAATTATCTGACAGACTTTGACCTGCATTTTCTGAGCTACAGGGTAAAAAAAGGTAGATGACTTTTTACTACATACATAAATGTTCAGATAAGAAGCAGGGCGCTTTACCCACAGCATCGACAGTGAGGGACTAAAGGTACGTCCACATTCACCAATGATTGAATGAGTAAAGCATAAAGAATAAGGATTGGATGTACCTGTATGGGTCTCTGTTAAAGTCGGATGAATTGTGAGATGTTTCCCGCAAGTGTACCGGAGCCCTACACGACGCTAACTTAGATTCCAGTGCCTAAAAGAAAAGTTACAATAATAATTCACTTGGAAGACAATACCTCAGCCGTCGGAGCACTCCACACATCGTAGCGAGGCTTGGCAAGAGGAGATCTTCCCAAAGAGACTGTTGGACAACTTGGAACATGCAAGAGTAATCAGCTTATCCTCATATCTACGCCAGAAGCAGGTTTTCCAATTTAAAATTTAATATTTTGGAAAAATTCTTCCTAAATAAGAAGTTGTTATGAAAAATACTAATAATTAATGTATTCTAGTAATATTTCTAAATCACTTTAGAAAGAAAAAAACATGATTTAAAAAATGTGTTTACCTTAATTTAACCTCTTGTAAGTCAATGTATCAAAATGTTTTTAAAAAATCACATCTCTGAAAATAAATAGCTATTCTGGGAAAACTACTTATGGTGGATTTACTAACACATTATCTGGCAAGACGATGCAATTTTCAAAAACCTAGTTTTGCAAAAAGTAAATTATTAGGAAAATAGAATCAGCCGGCGCACCGCCATCATTTAGTGCCGGCAAAGGGGGAAACAAACAAATAACTAAAAAGGCTGTAAATTATATATTTTAACTATTTTTTCACAACAACTTCTAAAACAGATTATTAACATTATGAATTCCACCAAAATCATGGGTTGAACGGACGGGTTGTTTCAGAGAATTTCAACAATTCATCAAATTTCAATGTTAAAATTCAAGTTCTATTCGAGTTCTGTGTTTATTTCACCATGGGCCGGTTGTTACACAGTTCGTGGATAGTAACAGAAGTTGATTAGGACTTTCAAAGAACCTGAATTTTAACTATGAAATTTGTTAATTGTTCAAATTCTATGAAACAACCCGTCTTTAGTATTAAATAATATAAAGTCTAAATACGGTGAATACTACAAAGCGAGGTGTTGTAGCCAATTAATGGATGGGAGAGGGAGAGGGATAGGGATATGAATAAGATACAATACAGTTCAAATTCTGTGAAACAACGCGTCTTTAGTATTACATAATATAAAGTCTAAATAAATACGGTACACTACTACAAAGCGAGGTGTTATAGCCAATTAATGGATGCGAGAGGGAGAGAGTAAGATACAATACAGTTAAAGATAGTTAAATGGTAAGTAACTATGTAGTTATGTTAGTTAATAGAGGGTTAAGTTTACAATACAGTAATAAAGTTTGTGGAAAAATCAAATAAAAATACAAAAATATCATAACTAAGTTTATTATAACTAAACCTTAAATGTATATGTCACAGAAGAGCTACAATTATTTGTTTTTATATTTCATCAATGATTGCCAATTAATAAGTGTATTGTTTTTATATCTTCATATTTAACAATAAATAAATAAGATTTAATTTCATTGGTCACCGTGGAGTTAACCCAATCGTCGTCAAGCTTATGTTAATTAAGATTATAATGTTATTAATTTATTTAAACTTCTAGTTTATCTAAACATATTTAATACAGGCTTGGCAGCGATTGGGTTAATACCCACATTTTTGTTAAGTGTTTATAAAATATGGAATGTTAAATTAATAAAATTAAAATAATTTCAATTGACGATTTTTTTAGTAACCACTTTAAATTTAAGGATGGCAAACATAATTCTTACTACTTACTAATATAAAGAGAGATGTGCTATCTGGGATAGAGCTATCCCCTTTCTTAAATAAAAAAAAACATATTTTTACAGTTGCAAACTGGAGTCAGAAAATAATACAAATTACATATCGATCAACTAATACAAGGTGACAACATTGTTTTTTAAACCCTATGGTGCAGCTGGCTTCATTTGCAGTCCAGTAAAATGATGACTACCTTGATGAGGTGAACTGCAGTGTGCAGTGTGCAAATTATTTCGATTATAATTTTCTACATTTTATTTAGATTTCAGAATTTTATAAAATTTCACTGTCTCATAGGGGTTAAACTAAATAATATCTACATATATTTAACAGCACCTTGTGAATATTCTTAATGTCTATAATTTATTTCATAATATTATTACTTATTTACATTTAATTAATTGAATAAAATGAAGCCCCAAAAAACAGTGTTTTATCACAGTTTGCTTCAAACAGTTGACAATATACAACAGTATTATGTATGCTTTCAATACATATAAGTGTACATTTGGTATAGAGTTTATACTATAAAAATTGCATAAACTTACACAATATTAAAGGCCACATTTTTATTTTGTCTAATCACTGGCAGATTGTACAAAACAATCGAGAGGCTGGTCTGGTCTGTACTAAATTAAATAAAGCATAAAACTTATTTTGTACCAACAAGGGACAGCCTATTATTAAAACTGAAATTAATGACTTATGGCATTTTTTACTGCTTGCGTGATATATTATGAACCATTACATAATATGATTAGTTAAGTCCAATACCGCGGAAGAACCATAATGTATAAAGATGTTTAAGACGGACAACACTTGGTTACTTTTGCACTGGGGATGATTCATTTGTGGTAATTGACTTCAACCGAGTACATGCAATTGGTCAATTTTAAACTTGCGGTGTTCAAGGTATTTAGAAATGATTGGCTCATACATCATTGAACAGTCGTGTAGTGCTTCATCTTCATATTCCTTCAGAGACAACATCATGAGGGAAGATGTTTGGCTGTCCAAAACTTTGGCTCAAGAAGAAGGAAGAAGGAAAACATCCATCAATCCAAAGGCAAACTACATAATATGTAGTACTAATGGCTGTGAGAATCTTAACTAATATTGTCATGCGTATTACAAACTACTTAAAATATCAACATAAGGAAGACTTGTTGCACTAACATCTTACGGAAGAATAGCAAACAAATAGATAGAGAGAAATAAACATACCGCAAGTAACTCTCCTTGTCTTTTACAGGTATTTTTACAAATCAGTTATACTCTTCAGTGATCTTGAAATGGACTTTAGGGAAGTCAGGATACGAGAGTAAGCTTTCCCGTATGTCTACAAATTTCCAATCAGTAAATATGTAAGGTAAATATACAAATATACGGGACACTGAATCAGTTAGATAACAACAAGAAACAATTATTTCAGTAACCGGAAATGGAAAATAATGCATTTTAAAATTGATGGTTCACTTGGCAGCGATTCATGTGAAAGTTTTAATGTTCTTATTTAACCCAAAAACCTACCTTAGGTCAATAATCTAGAATAGGTTCTTTATGTTTGGGTTTAATTAAAGAAATTTAAAAAGAAAACTATTCAAATTATTATTTCAAAACATGGCGTGTAGAAAAGATGTTGAATTATCCATATTTTGAACGAAATAGGTATTATAATGCATTGTTAATAGTTATTTCTCATTGTTATCTAACCGGTACAAAGTGTTGTGTAAAATAAAATGTTTCTTAACTGTGTCCCATGTTTCGGTACATTTACCCATACGTAATAGTAGACATTTTGAAAAACTAGGTTACGAAAGCAATAACAGTTGCAGCGGTGTTTAGGAAGAATGACATCAAGCGAAGGCAACTCAATTTAATATCACACTCATATTTAAAGAAGTAACATAAAGTACATATGTTTTTGGTGGTTCCATGATAACTCCTCAAAATGACAAATCAACACACCTTTAAAACGTGATATAAAGTCATTAAAAGTAATGAAACACTTTTTATAGGTGAGTTGAATCGTCATTTTGATTAGTTATCTGGTCACCAGTTTTGGTGTTGAGACAAATTATTATTTAACTTAAATAATTGGGATACATCGTTAAAGCCAACGAAACTAATTTGAATAACATTTCTAAAGATACAGAATTGGTTAAAAAATCATTTTAATTAAGATGTAAAAACATAGCCTAATTAATATTGAAAAATAAATATTATTTTCTACGTTGAACCGGCAATTGAATAAAAGAAACATATTACACAAAGTTCCTTCTGAAAACATGACTAGAGTAAACAAAGCAACTTTCCTATTGTTTATTAGTTGAAATGTACACACAAGATGCTTGAAGAATGTCTTTTCTAAAGTATCAATTCACCGCTCTAGTTCGTTTTTGTCCAACAGACCATTTTTGGCGAAATTGAGTTAAGTATGCAGTTGTTCTCAGAAAGCATTTATTTATACGATACAAGTGAACAAAAAAATTTTAAAAATATTTTTGATGTGTTTTCAAAACGCAGTTTGTCTTAAGTCCACCAAAATTAAACAACATTCCGAGCGTGTTTATCCAACACTTTGTCCTACATACAAATTAAAAACGTGTTTTCTGCATAATTTTAAACATTTGGGACGAATTTTACTTAAAAATAATAATTTCTATCACTTTAAATCATTTTAGTAAGCTTAGAATTGAGCTAATTTCATTGTATATGCGTTTTAAAACTTTGAAGCGCTATTTCTCCCGATTTACGGTTTTGGTCTGTTGGATAAAAACAAACTAGAGTGACGAATTGTCACATGTTAACATAACAACGGGTGATTTCTACAGAATTATGTAAATAGTAAAACTATGAATGGAAGGAGAGACATTTTGAGATCAATCATGCACCGAAAAGTATTAAATAAAAATGACAAAGCTAATGAAGATCTAGAATCCAGGGGAAGATTTTCCCAGTATATATTACTCGACATTTCCTCAGTTCAAATATCCCGCATTGCTCAATATAATATTCAAACAAATAAGAACCATCATTGTTAAATAAATTGTAAATAAATTAAACTGGATAATGCCTCTGATGTATGGTTAAAAATAAACCAATAATTCAGATTAGTTGTACATGGTTTCAATTGAAATTAAGAATCTAATTCATTTATCTACCTTTTATAAAGATAATTTTTTCGAACGATATTTGACAAAGCAGATTATCTATTAGGAATAAATGATTTACATTTGAAACATTGGCACAAATTTAAAATGGCACTTGGCACATTTAATGATAACTTGGAGTTTATGATGATGGAGGAGCGGGCCGAGGCTTGGTGGGGGAGCGCGGAGGTCGGGAAGGAACGGTACTTCTTCGGAACGAAGTCCCGCGAGAAAATAACGATAAGGCTCTCGAGGTCGGAGGCTCCGCTCTTTGGACAGGCGAGTTAGAATTTGCGTGATTGTGGCGCAGTTCTACATTGCTCGTATGGTGAGCGTTTGGGCGACCTTGACCATTCTGGTTTGCCAAGGGAGAATTATTATTCATAAGCCCCGCTAGCCAATGTCTCTCGGGACTTTGAGGTTCCGGCATTGAATTTCGTTTGCTATCTTTTCCGAAGCCATTCTCATTCTGAGTGGGCGGGATCTCAGGTCTGTCCGGTGAAGTGGGAGAGAACAGATTTCTGACGGGATTTCTATTAACAGGTTGGTGGTTATCGGATGGGTGCACGGATTGCGCTGATACGTCCCTGTCACTTTTAGGACAGATGCAGCGCACTTTGCTGCATTCAGGGCAAAGGAACCTCTCAAGCTGGAAGCAATACAAAACACATGCAAGCTAAACTACAAACCATTTCTACTTTGGGGAAGCGGGAGGCGGGACAACCGGGGCGATGGCGGGGGTGAACATTTACATGGAGTACAGGTATACCCAGCTAATAAAAAGTTGTGTAACTCAATCATTGAAATTAAGGCAAAAAGGTGCATTTTATAGTCCATAGATCTCCAATCAATAAGCATAGAATTATTAACTTAATCCGTAAGGCATATAGTGGGTGTACCTGTAGCGTGTTGTGTACACTGAAACTACAAAAGGTTAATGCAAATCACAACAGTTACAGACATTGATTACTTTCTGTGGTTTTGGCTATGGCGTGGAGTATGTCATAATACAAACACCAGACAACATTTAAGGCTCCCATTAAAAGTGACTTACAAGTTGACTGAAAACCCAGAATTAAACCAAATAGATTTTGTTTCCTACATCTGCTCACATTTATTTTTACAAAAAAATGATAACCAAGCAAATATTTCTGTAAAATCGGTTTATTGGTCATTTGAGCGATGGAGATTTCAAGGTGTTCGGTTTTCGATACGACCATTCAATTTAATTAATATCGTACCTCCTAATATTAATACGGAAACTGCTTCTTGCGGTTTAAAGTCAATGAATCCACTTAGATTTCACTCCCAAATTTTTAGATTTTATTAAAAAAATAAATTTATATTTAATTTTAATTTATACAGGGTGTATCGGCACTAACCCGACAAACTTTAACCAGCTATTCCTTAGGACATTTGGAGTAAAAAATGTTATGGGCACTTTGCTGTCCGGTAGCATTTTTTTTTCAATTAAAAACAAAAAAATTTTAAATTTCCACACTACATCACTGTCATTGGCATTGCGTTTCGTGTTCAACAGCTGTTATAAGCAAGTATGTCAAAAAGCGTCTTCGCTCTTTCGCACACACTAAATAATAATAGTTAAAAATGAGACGAATGGTGCCGTGCCATTTAGTTGTGATAGTAAAAGTGCGCCAATATAGGTACACACGTGCATTATTCAACGGAATTCGAATAAAATATTTGCCAGATGGGTTTTCAAACTTTGACAAAGGATAAAACAGTGGTGACATGTGGTGAAAATATGAATAATAAATTTTTTATTAAAAAAAAACGTTACCGGACAGCAAAGTGCACATAAGATTTTTTACTCCAAATATGCTAAGGAATAGCTGGTTAAAGTTTGTCGGGTACGTGCCGATACACCCTGTATAAATCACCTACCTAAATTTGGCTAGTTATCACTCGAGTGGTTAGGTAAAAATAATCACCCACTAATTTACCCAGTGTAAATTTATCACATTATATACACTGTAAATGTTGGATATTAAACATATCGGCCGCTAATTGCCAATAACGGTTGACAAAGATGGCAACATAAATATTATTAAGACGTAGTTCTACATTTTACGCCGGTCCTACTTGAACGGCGGGAAAGGCATTGCTGACGTTTAATCTCTTTCTAAGGGTTCAAACTAAATACATTTACTGTGTCTTCCCCATCTTTAACTTTTTGCTTTTATGTGGGTAATGCACATAAAACATCACTAAAAGGCCCAACACTGACATTAACTTCAATTTATGGAGTCGTACTCCAAAAGAAGGCTTTAATTTCAGACAACAATTTTATAGTTAGGGTTTTTTTTTTCCATAGTGCTCACCATAGAGCACCATGTAAAAAATTTATTTTAAATATATGTATTATTTTCAAAGCTGTTCTAAATAAAATCCTTTTCAAATGGGACCCTCATTTTCGCCTGCTTCAAGTGTGTTAATACAAAATAAATCAATGTCATACATTAGATTACAAAAAAAACGAAAAACAAGGTAACATTCAATTAAAACTTTTGGTAATTAAAATTAGACAAGTGGGCAAATAAAACAGCATTTGTAAGGAAACAGAACAATTTGGCTGCGGAAATATTAAATGGGTTGTAACCATTTGTGAAATCATGCTCTGAATTGAAACAAATTTAAATCATATATGCCAAGAACAGTATGGACAGCAAGATAGGAAATAGACTTACCCCAACTTTACGAAGCAAGTCGCCCACAATGTTCAGAGCGGATATTCTTGAAGAAGGCGTCATAGTGTTTCCGTTCATTCCGTTCATTGAAAAGTCACCTAGGGGAATGAAATAGAAATTAAAACTTGTGTAAATGTAACCTTGAGGGGTGTACTAGTATCCCAACCGCTACAATTCTCTTAATAACTGCTCCCAACCGTCTGGACCCAGTGAGACTACGGCATCCCCATGCGGTTGTGTCGTGAGGCTAAAGGTAGTGGGGAATGAAAGGAGATAGGAAAGAGGAAGGAGGGGGAGTCCCTGGCTATTCAGATCTGGTCACCAAACACGAGTATCTACGCGACCTTCGGATTGCTAGTCGAGACCCTTACCCTCCCGACCACGGAGGCAGTCATGATAACACATTATTACAGTAAATAGTTAATCCAGGATGTGGGGGTGGAGAGGGTAGTGCAAAATTACACATTTTGTGAAGCATACATTTATTTGTGAGGCGGGTTTGGGTACCGCTGCACCGGGAACTATTTACTGGATAACCAACACGTCTGCCATAGGTTCGCTAAAGCCGGTGATTTGGCAGGGGTTCATCGGGTGAGGTGTGTTTAGAAATGTGCCTGCCCACCAGTTGTGTGGTGTGCCAGATCGAGAGTGAGGCTGGTTTGGGTACCGCTGCCCCGGAAACTATTTACTGGATAACCAACACGTCTGCCATAGGTTCGCTAAAGCCGGTGATTTGGCAGGGGTTCATCGGGTGAGGTGTGTTTAGAAATGTGCCTGCCCACCAGTTGTGTGGTGTGCCAGATCGAGAGTGAGGCTGGTTTGGGTACCGCTGCCCCGGGAACTATTTACTGGATAACCAACACGTCTGCCATAGGTTCGCTAAAGCCGGTGATTTGGCAGGGGTTCATCGGGTGAGGTGTGTTTAGAAATGTGCCTGCCCACCAGTTGTGTGGTGTGCCAGATCGAGAGTGTGGCTGGTTTGGGTACCGCTGCCCCGGGAACTATTTACTGGATAACCAACACGTCTGCCATAGGTTCGCTAAAGCCGGTGATTTGGCAGGGGTTCATCGGGTGAGGTGTGTTTAGAAATGTGCCTGCCCACCAGTTGTGTGGTGTGCCAGATCGAGAGTGAGGCTGGTTTGGGTACCGCTGCCCCGGGAACTATTTACTGGATAACCAACACGTCTGCCATAGGTTCGCGAAAGCCGGTGATTTGGCAGGGGTTCATCGGGTGAGGTGTGTTTAGAAATGTGCCTGCCCACCAGTTGTGTGGTGTGCCAGATCGAGAGTGAGGCTGGTTTGGGTACCGCTGCCCCGGGAACTAATTACTGGATAACCAACACGTCTGCCATAGGTTCGCTAAAGCCGGTGATTTGGCAGGGGTTCATCGGGTGAGGTGTGTTTAGAAATGTGCCTGCCCACCAGTTGTGTGGTGTGCCAGATCGAGAGTGAGGCTGGTTTGGGTACCGCTGCCCCGGGAACTATTTACTGGATAACCAACACGTCTGCCATAGGTTCGCTAAAGCCGGTGATTTGGCAGGGGTTCATCGGGTGAGGTGTGTTTAGAAATGTGCCTGCCCACCAGTTGTGTGGTGTGCCAGATCGAGAGTGAGGCTGGTTTGGGTACCGCTGCCCCGGGAACTATTTACTGGATAACCAACACGTCTGCCATAGGTTCGCTAAAGCCGGTGATTTGGCAGGGGTTCATCGGGTGAGGTGTGTTTAGAAATGTGCCTGCCCACCAGTTGTGTGGTGTGCCAGATCGAGAGTGAGGCTGGTTTGGGTACCGCTGCCCCGGGAACTATTTACTGGATAACCAACACGTCTGCCATAGGTTCGCTAAAGCCGGTGAATTGGCAGGGGTTCATCGGGTGAGGTGTGTTTAGAAATGTGCCTGCCCACCAGTTGTGTGGTGTGCCAGATCGAGAGTGAGGCTGGTTTGGGTACCGCTGCCCCGGGAACTATTTACTGGATAACCAACACGTCTGCCATAGGTTCGCTAAAGCCGGTGTATTGGCAGGGGTTCATCGGGTGAGGTGTGTTTAGAAATGTGCCTGCCCACCAGTTGTGTGGTGTGCCAGATCGAGAGTGAGGCTGGTTTGGGTACCGCTGCCCCGGGAACTATTTACTGGATAACCAACACGTCTGCCATAGGTTCGCTAAAGCCGGTGATTTGGCAGGGGTTCATCGGGTGAGGTGTGTTTAGAAATGTGCCTGCACACCAGTTGTGTGGTGTGCCAGATCGAGAGTGAGGCTGGTTTGGGGAGACCCTTTGACCTCTCCAACTGGTCTCTCGACCCATTGCCCTGATACCCTTTACCTTCCCAGAACTTCCTTTCTTTCCTTTCCTTAAAAAAAGATACTCCACACAGTATCCCAAAAGATGAAATAGGTCCTGAGGGAAGTTATTTTAAATATCTCAAAGCCAAATATAATATTGAAAATTATATTTGAAATAATTGACAGGCTTCTACAGTGTCAATGTTTTATTTAGGAATTTTCATGGACAGTACTGAAATGCAAACTTGTATAACCTAGCTCTACACACCGCACATTGCAGTTCACCTGAAGATTTCACTGAACTGCTATTGTAGTTGCTAGGATCCTAAGAGTTAAAAAACAACCGTATCAATAGATTTAATATCCATACGAAAATTCATAGGTTAAATAAGTAACCCCTACCAACTTGTCCAAGACATAGCATTAATAAATAATTATAATTTTAGTAGGCTAAAACGGCTGGAGTATGTTATCCCATTCTTGAATCTAGTGTTGAAATTTTTTTACATTTATTTATTTACGCTCATGAAAGTTGACGGACACGAGCGGACACCCGTTTACAGTGGATGTTGGGTTTATGAGAAAGGGTCGTTTCTTCGACGCGTTTTTGTGTAAGTCGGCTCGTATGTGAAACGAGCTACCGGCATCGGTTTTTTTCCTTCATATAATCCAGGCATATTCAAGACCCGCATTAATAAATCTCTTAATACAGCCCCTACGGGGTGGCGATGTAGTTATCTCCATCCCTATCTTTACACTGTACAGACAGGAGTGCTATTGTGACGTGTTACATAAAAATAAAATAACGTTCCTAAAAACAATATGCACACCTTATAATGTTACAGAATTAGATAAAAATAATAGTTTTCATACATTTCAAGGGTGTTGTTGGCTGAGTGTTGGGCGTATCGGACTCGTTGTGAAGTCTGGAGGAGTCCAGTCCGTTGAGCCCGTTAAGGAGCCTTCTGCTGTTGTCTGTGTCGTTAGCCGAGTGGATGGGGGTGCTGGTCACATTGCCATTCGGTATCCTGTCCTTCACGCGCAGCTCTTGTTTCAGATCTGAACAGAAGAAATAATATGCATACAGGTAAAGTAGTGGTTCAAGGAGGAAGAAGCTTATCATGGGCTAGGAGTCCGGAAGTGGAAAATATTTATATGAAATGATAATACATATTGCTAATGCGTAGTGAATATAGTTAATAGTGGCTCAGTTAGTATCGCGTTCGGTTCAATTCCCTCCATCACACGGTGGTAGTAATATTGTCAGGTTATTCGTAACCCGGGAATATTGGTCTTTCGTTGTTGTTATTGTATCGTTAAAAAAGTAAAATATAACCTCTTGTTTCATCCGACGCTCTTTGGAGCTTCATGCGGAGATTTTCCACTTCCTCCAGCTCACTTTCCAGCACGGCATTACGCTCGTAGGCCTGGTTCAGCAATGTTTCTATTCCCGCCACTGATTCTGATATAACCCTGGAAATACATATTTTCATTTTTGATACTAATTTGGGGTGGAATTCCATTATAATGATGATATTATAAATCTATTGAAACAAATATGAAAATTCTGCCTCATTACAGGCTCGTCTAGTTGGGCAGATTATTATATTATACTACATTTGTTATTTTTTATTACTGTGCTGTTGTATATTTTGTTCTATTACTGTTCCTATTACTAAAATGTAAAATCTTATTTTAGCTTTAAATAAAATGTTTATATTGTTGGTCTGTATTTGATATTAAATAAAATTCTAATTAAAAAAAAAAAATACAGTTTTAAAATTTTATTTTTTTCTGATTGTTACCAAATTCAGCCTTTCATGGCCATCTTCAGACTGGTACAATATATAAAAAAAAATATTACCATTCATAAATCTTAACTTCTTCTCGATATTTAATAAGCCATATTCTAAAACTTCCGGTAATTGTTTGGTTTCGGTTGCCTCCTTGTACCTTTTAAAATGTTTGCTCAAAAGATTCTCATTTCTGAGCGCAAACTGCCTCCTGTTTTACATTATGTTTTTAGTTTTAATATTCTTGTTTTGTCCTCTGCTGTTATTGTTATTTTAAGTTTTGTCATCACTTTATATTAACAGTATATTTAGTGTTATAATTTAGATTTGTATTGGGTAAGGCACACTGTAGGAATAATTATAAGAACATGACCACTAATACTAAATTATCATCTTTAAGTTTGATATAGTTAAGTGCACTTGAAGTAAAATGACACTAAACTGTGCTATATAAATGATACATTATTATTATATTATATACAAAATTTACCATGGGTAGCAAACAAATATAATTTTAATTAAAGCATTGTTTACCACCCCTGATACCTCCTTCCCAAAATGACTTGTATAATATACCATAGTTTAAGGAAACTAAGATAGCTGTGACAGGCTTAAACTGAAATGTGTATGAAAGGTGGAAAAAAGTTTTAAATTGTTTTAGTATCTAAATTAGAAAATTAATTGTTAGACTCTCTTTTTCTCCTTCTGATGTTATTTAACGCACGCCACCAATTTGATATTCGATATTAAACAGGTCCCCTAGCGCGACTGCAGTTCGCCAATGAACAAACAAAAGATCATGTCAACTAAATATGCTTATTTTATGGATGTGTTCGTGGTAGGGGCTTATTAATGATTCAACTTGCATTAAATAACGCGGATATAATAAACAAAAATAGTATTATTTAACCAACTATTGATATATATAAACTTCCTTATTTTATTACCAAAACAAACAGGTGTGACAAATCTGACCATTGTGCAAATGCTAAAATAATCAATGAAGCATGAAGGCTAATGAAGGTAATTGCTAAAATAAAACCTACCTCTGTGCCCGTTCCAAATCATCATTCTTTTGTTCTAATTCTCTAATGTATATTCTTCGGTTTTCTTTTTCAATCTTCATAGATTTAACTTCGTTTTCTAATTGAGTATTTTCCTGTTGAGTTCTGTCCATTTTTTTCTAAAATTAATTAAAATGCATTAGAAAAAATTGATTGACCATAAAAAAATGCATGGTCAAGTTTGTTGAACAAATTTTGATCAATAAACTTGACCATGCAATTAAATAATTATGTGTAAGTTCAGAGTGAAGGTTAAAATGGAGGTTTACCTTGATAAATTCATTTTCTCTGTCCAATTTCTGATTCTGTTGTCGCAGTTCTCGAATCAATTTTTCTTTTTGGTCTAAAGATGCCTCCAGTTCCTTCTCCAATAGGGAAGAAGAGTCCATGTATTCGTATAGTTCTTTTTGTAATTCTATGTTTCTACAAAATGTCAAGGCAAATATTATTACAAGATATTCAACTAATAAAATTATGCAGATAAGTACGTTAAATATTTTACTCACTTTTGGTAGTAGTGTTGAGCACTCTCCGAACATTCGCCTTGATCCTCGGAGACAAAGCCTCGAGAATCCATCTTTGTAGAATCTTATTGAAAAAAGTATATTCTAATTATATAATTCAAATAATGTTACAATAAAAAAATTAAACGACCCTCAAAATTTAAGTAATCAATGATTTATACGTAGGTAGTTAATTGACATAAAACATAGATATGTCACTTTCCAAATATGCGTCATCGTTCAAGAATTTCATCGTAATATTATTTAATTTATAGATTAAAGCGCAGGATAACCCTAATTTATGTTTCTGCACAATAATATCACCAGCTATTTAAAATTATTTACCTTTGGAAACTAACAGTTTATAAAGAAACAAGGCGAAAACCAGTACAAAAACAACTCAACAAGGAAAATGGCGAATGAATGCTTTTTTTAATTATTAATTGAAAGGGTGTTGAATGTAAAAAGAATTTTTGTCTTGGGTCAAGTACTATATTTTCTCCATAGTTCTTACTTTAAAATTAGCTTCACAGTTTGAGTGGCTCTCATCAAATATACCAACACAAAAAAGCAATATATTTTTAACTTTTAACTATGGATAAAAAACAATCCTTAAGCTCATTTGCATAAAGGATATATTTGTGTCAAAACTATAAACAGTTATAGCAACTCGTTATGGGAAATGGGAAGAGCAAAATATTTTGCCATAGACGTGGGTGGTTTATTTATGCGAGAGTGGTATATTTATGATTTATGCCATAGACAAATGTCTTGGCACTTCTGTGCCTGTGTTCTGTCTTCTGTCAACTAATGCAAAATAAAAAAATATATTTAACAGTTTGCCTTCATTTTATAAAATTGTTTTTGTTTTCTACGTTACAATATGTTTAAAATTTGACAGTTAAATGAATACTTTTAATATCCTCGGACTTGGTAGAGTAGATAAATAATCACGGAAAACAAAGTGGAACATGTTTACGACTAGCAGCATTACTAATAACATTTTATAAAAGATGTAATTCGAGCTTGAGAGGTGAGTTCACGATTTTATATTTTTATTTAAACTATTTTACAATAAGTATTTTCTTAAATATAAACGTACATGAAATTGATCTGGCAATCGTTACAAAGCTTTGTTAGCATACTGTGTATTGCTTTCCATAATCGGACGTGCTTTTTGTTTCCAGGAGCTCGTAAGACTGATATCTTAATGAAAACAAACGTTCTGAATGTAGATATTTTAGATAATTCTAGTCAAACAAAGAACAAGAGCGCCATAAAAAAATATTATGACAGGTGGAAACCAAGATTGTTGGAGGAATTTCATTTAGAGGCCATAGATGGAATTTATAAATACAGGAAGAAGTATTTAATCCTCGAATGCTCACAAAATATTAGCGTAGAAACAAAGGGTGGGCGGATCGAAGAGAGATTATCCAATGGGCCACTGCTTTAGCTGCTTTAACACACCGTCTGCTGTCTCTGTCACCGCTCCTTCCCTCCAGCCTACTTCTGCAGAAAAGGATGGTAAATATATTCCATGGCAATATACTTATACTCTTCTAGTAGCTTCCCCTGCTCTTTTTTAAATTATATACACCGTGTTAGTTACTTGCACCCTTTTATCTCAATGCATGTGTTTGATAATTCCAGAAATGACAGAACTACAGCGCTCTTACCAAGTACCAGGAAAAGCTGTTACAGAATACCCACTTCCGCATCAAGGAACCCTTCAGCCCCTGCTCACGAGTGTGGAGACTCATTCTAATGGAAATAGAAAGGGCAGCCTCGTCCCATACACCGGCCACCTGCCGGTGCAGACCTTGCAGATTAATGCCAACAACCTGGTCTCTCCCGTGCTGGGGGAGACCATGAGCACCGCTCAGACGCACCGATCGCAGATTATCATTGACAAGTCTCAAAAGAGCTTCTATCACAAACTCCCTCTGCCCCGGTCCGTCTCCACCATGGGCTCCGGAGAGTCCCGCTCCTCCGACGCCCGTGTCATGACCCTCTTCGAACACTACAAGGATCCCAACGATGACTCAATCCTCTCCGAGGGAATCGAACGCCTGTGTCAAGATTTACAACTGCGTCCCGACGAATTCAGAGTATTAGTGTTAGCTTGGAAACTTAATGCCGAACAAATGTGTCGCTTCAGTAGAAATGAGTTTGCGCAAGGTCTGAAACTTATGAAAGTGGATTCTATAAAAGGGATACAAAGTAGACTACCGGAGATAGTTTTGGAACTGGAACAAGATAATGAATTATATAAAGATTTATACCGATTCACATTCAAGTTTGGGTTGGACGTGTGCGCGGGGCAGCGCATCCTGCCTGCCGAGGTGGCTATCGTGCTGTGGCGACTGGTCTTCACCATCTGCGAGCCGCCCATCCTGAGCCGCTGGCTGCGCTACCTGGAGCAGCACCCGCATGTGCGCGGCATCCCCAAGGATACGTGGCACATGTTCCTCAACTTCTGTGATACAGTGGGCGAGGACTTGAGCAGCTATGACGATACAGAGGCTTGGCCGAGTCTGTTTGACGATTTTGTCGAGTTTGAAAACGATCAAATGAATCAAAATATTTCCAAAAATGAAACAATCAAAGTATCCGACTGACCGTCGCATCGCATTTGTACTTATCGCTCCTCTGCCAAACAATTATATTGTCTGATTAATTTAATGCATATTTTGAGGGTGATTACGTTCATGGAGCACAGTTTTCAACGTTTGGATTTTATAAGGTGATATTTTGGAATTGGAATTGTTGTAAACTTGCAGTTGATTCTCTTTACATGATGCAACTTTACACAGAGCTTTATTCCCAGATGAACAAAACGTATGAATCTACTTACTATCTAATGTTTATAAAAAATTGTGTAAAATTTGTGTATATTTTAATTTAATTTACTTTCATGTTTTGCATAATGGTATTTGTTGAAACACCATTACAATATATTATAATATTTTTGAATGTATGTATATTTTCCTGTGTTAAATGTAAGTTAATCTTTATTACTTGTAGTTAAGTTATTGCAAAGCATTATTAATATATGTACAGTAATCACTACTTTTCATTTTACATATAAAATATTCTTATTCCAGTGTTATTATTTTAATAATCCTTTAATCTCACAAATTACAACACTTTTACAGCGTCAGAGCTGGAATTTAATGCTTCCCCTGGATTCAAGCGGCTTAAATTAAAATACTCTGCGGTGGAGGGGTAAGGCTTTGGGTAGCAATTTGGAGGTGGCGGATTCAAATCCCGAAGTCCCCAAATAAAGTTTATTTGATTATTTTGTGTTATTTCACAATTTAATATAATAGGTAAGTATTTCCCAAACAGCAGTACTTGATAGAATTATGGATTTCTATCTATCTATATAAATAAAAATGTTAGTTTGTTCAAAATCTTAAATCTCTGTAAGTTCTTCACGAAATTTTGGCACAACGTTGCATTCACAGCCGGAGCCACAGCAACACGTGGCGGGGTACAGCTAGTTATTTTGGCACAGCGTTGCATTCACAGCCGGAGCCACAGCAACGCGTGGCGGGGTACAGCTAGTTATTTTTGCACAACGTTGCATTCACAGCCGGAGCCGCAGCAACGCGTGGCGGGGTACAGCTAGTTATTTTGGCACAACGTTGCATTCACAGCCGGAGCCACAGCAACACGTGGCGGGGTACAGCTAGTTATTTTGGCACAGCGTTGCATTCACAGCCGGAGCCACAGCAACGCGTGGCGGGGTACAGCTAGTTATTTTGGCACAACGTTGCATTCACAGCCGGAGCCACAGCAACGCGTGGCGGGGTACAGCTAGTTATTTTGGCACAACGTTGCATTCACAGCCGGAGCCGCAGCAACGCGTGGCGGGGTACAGCTAGTTATTTTGGCACAACGTTGCATTCACAGCCGGAGCCACAGCAACACGTGGCGGGGTACAGCTAGTTATTTTGGCACAGCGTTGCATTCACAGCCGGAGCCACAGCAACGCGTGGCGGGGTACAGCTAGTTATTTTGGCACAACGTTGCATTCACAGCCGGAGCCGCAGCAACGCGTGGCGGGGTACAGCTAGTTATTTTGGCACAGCGTTGCATTCACAGCCGGAGCCACAGCAACGCGTGGCGGGGTACAGCTAGTTATTTTGGCACAACGTTGCATTCACAGCCGGAGCCGCAGCAACGCGTGGCGGGGTACAGCTAGTTATTTTGGCACAGCGTTGCATTCACAGCCGGAGCCACAGCAACGCGTGGCGGGGTACAGCTAGTTATTTTGGCACAGCGTTGCATTCACAGCCGGAGCCACAGCAACGCGTGGCGGGGTACAGCTAGTTATTTTGGCACAACGTTGCATTCACAGCCGGAGCCGCAGCAACGCGTGGCGGGGTACAGCTAGTTATTTTGGCACAGCGTTGCATTCACAGCCGGAGCCACAGCAACGCGTGGCGGGGTACAGCTAGTTATTTTGGCACAACGTTGCATTCACAGCCGGAGCCGCAGCAACGCGTGGCGGGGTACAGCTAGTTATTTTGGCACAGCGTTGCATTCACAGCCGGAGCCACAGCAACGCGTGGCGGGGTACAGCTAGTTATTTTGGCACAACGTTGCATTCACAGCCGGAGCCGCAGCAACGCGTGGCGGGGTACAGCTAGTTATTTTGGCACAACGTTGCATTCACAGCCGGAGCCACAGCAACACGTGGCGGGGTACAGCTAGTTATTTTGGCACAGCGTTGCATTCACAGCCGGAGCCACAGCAACGCGTGGCGGGGTACAGCTAGTTATTTTGGCACAACGTTGCATTCACAGCCGGAGCCGCAGCAACGCGTGGCGGGGTACAGCTAGTTATTTTGGCACAGCGTTGCATTCACAGCCGGAGCCACAGCAACACGTGGCGGGGTACAGCTAGTTATTTTGGCACAGCGTTGCATTCACAGCCGGAGCCACAGCAACGCGTGGCGGGGTACAGCTAGTTATTTTGGCACAACGTTGCATTCACAGCCGGAGCCGCAGCAACGCGTGGCGGGGTACAGCTAGTTATTTTGGCACAACGTTGCATTCACAGCCGGAGCCACAGCAACACGTGGCGGGGTACAGCTAGTTATTTTGGCACAGCGTTGCATTCACAGCCGGAGCCACAGCAACGCGTGGCGGGGTACAGCTAGTTATTTTGGCACAACGTTGCATTCACAGCCGGAGCCGCAGCAACGCGTGGCGGGGTACAGCTAGTTATTTTGGCACAGCGTTGCATTCACAGCCGGAGCCACAGCAACGCGTGGCGGGGTACAGCTAGTTATTTTGGCACAACGTTGCATTCACAGCCGGAGCCGCAGCAACGCGTGGCGGGGTACAGCTAGTTATTTTGGCACAGCGTTGCATTCACAGCCGGAGCCACAGCAACGCGTGGCGGGGTACAGCTAGTTATTTTGGCACAGCGTTGCATTCACAGCCGGAGCCACAGCAACGCGTGGCGGGGTACAGCTAGTTATTTTGGCACAACGTTGCATTCACAGCCGGAGCCGCAGCAACGCGTGGCGGGGTACAGCTAGTTATTTTGGCACAGCGTTGCATTCACAGCCGGAGCCACAGCAACGCGTGGCGGGGTACAGCTAGTTATTTTGGCACAACGTTGCATTCACAGCCGGAGCCGCAGCAACGCGTGGCGGGGTACAGCTAGTTATTTTGGCACAGCGTTGCATTCACAGCCGGAGCCACAGCAACGCGTGGCGGGGTACAGCTAGTTATTTTGGCACAACGTTGCATTCACAGCCGGAGCCGCAGCAACGCGTGGCGGGGTACAGCTAGTTATTTTGGCACAGCGTTGCATTCACAGCCGGAGCCACAGCAACGCGTGGCGGGGTACAGCTAGTTATTTTGGCACAACGTTGCATTCACAGCCGGAGCCACAGCAACGCGTGGCGGGGTACAGCTAGTTATTTTGGCACAACGTTGCATTCACAGCCGGAGCCACAGCAACGCGTGGCGGGGTACAGCTAGTTATTTTGGCACAACGTTGCATTCACAGCCGGAGCCACAGCAACGCGTGGCGGGGTACAGCTAGTTATTTTGGCACAACGTTGCATTCACAGCCGGAGCCGCAGCAACGCGTGGCGGGGTACAGCTAGTTATTTTGGCACAACGTTGCATTCACAGCCGGAGCCGCAGCAACGCGTGGCGGGGTACAGCTAGTTATTTTGGCACAGCGTTGCAATCACAGCCGGAGCCACAGCAACGCGTGGCGGGGTACAGCTAGTTATTTTGGCACAACGTTGCATTCACAGCCGGAGCCACAGCAACGAGTGCCGGGGTACAGCTAGTTATTTTGGCACAACGTTGCATTCACAGCCGGAGCCACAGCAACGCGTGGCGGGGTACAGCTAGTTATTTTGGCACAACGTTGCATTCACAGCCGGAGCCACAGCAACGTGTGGCGGGGTACAGCTAGTTATTTTGGCACAACGTTGCATTCACAGCCGGAGCCACAGCAACGCGTGGCGGGGTACAGCTAGTTATTTTGGCACAACGTTGCATTCACAACCGGAGCCACAGCAACGCGTGGCGGGGTACAGCTAGTTATTTTGGCACAACGTTGCATTCACAGCCGGAGCCACAGCAACGCGTGGCTGGGTACAGCTAGTTATTTTGGCACAGCGTTGCATTCACAGCCGGAGCCACAGCAACGCGTGGCGGGGTACAGCTAGTTATTTTGGCACAACGTTGCATTCACAGCCGGAGCCACAGCAACGCGTGGCAGGGTACAGCTAGTTATTTTGGCACAACGTTGCATTCACAGCCGGAGCCACAGCAACGCGTGGCGGGGTACAGCTAGTTATTTTCCGACTTTATGTCCAGGTTAAATCTTCTGCGCAGGAAAAACAAAATATATGCATTACTAGGAATACAGGATTCATTTTACAGATTATGGAATTTACACTTTTAACATTGTGAGAGATGGTAAAAGGTACATTAAAGATGTTTTGCTATCATTAATAAGGATTGATGTTTGCGAAAGTTTCATTTCAATCTAAATATGCACAAATTATTTAAATAAACCAAAAACACAACACCTAATTTGTGCATGTCAAGTGAAGAGTTGGTTCTCGAGTAATTAAGTTGAAAACAAATTTCATTTGGATACGTTTTAAGGATTATTATGCCGTGGTGCTCTACCTTCTTCTTTAGCCAACGTTTCCAGCAGCAATACAATGTCCATCATCAGGGCAGATATGTAATAAAGTGTAATTTTCAAAATCTGTGCTTAAAAGTGCAACTGTTAGGTAAATATTGACATTATAGTATATTTGCGGCACATTCCAGAGTGGAAGATATTGATATCGCTTTGGTGCACCACCATTCAGAATTGAAACGTTGCTTTAAATGGCTTTAGCCATCTTTGGTGACCAGATCTGAATAGCTGTATCCTTTCCCACTACCTTTAGCCTCGCAACTTACCCCCAGACTGCCCAGACGGTTGGGACTCTTATGCTGTATTCACACAAGAGGTAAACCGTTACTAGAGTGTTGTGGGTGTATTTGTGTGCCCCAAGGTAAATTTTTCCCTTCATCTTGCATAATATGCTTGCAAACTCATTGATGAATATGTAGTCATATTTTGTTTAACCTTTGGGCTGCGTTGAAATGTATGGGTTTCATCACCGCCACGCCGCACATCTTTTCATCTCGCCGATCAATATACATTTTTAAAACATATTACACATGATCGTACTTTGTGTAAACCTTGCTCAAATAATGCATCCATTTTAATAAATAATTGGTTTGGAGCGATGTTTATCTAAAATAAATGAAATATTACCGAGCAGATAAAAAATCAACACGGGCCAAACGATAACTAGTTACGTCTGTTCGTGTTTGAATTTTTATGTCCGATTTTTAGATCTGATTAGGTTATGAAATTATTTATACTGAATGCAATCTAACAAATATTTTTCTTTTTAAAATTCAGAAATATTGATGACATTATTTCTCTTTGAACAATCATATTAAAAAAATATATTATTCAATTTAAAATTCAGTTTCCTGGCACTACGTTAGTTAAAATTCTATTTACACAAATCTCAAATAGAAATGTATTTTTTTAGAACAGCTCTAATGAGGTTTTTACAAAGATATTATTAATACAAGTATTATGGATCCCCGAAACGATCAAGTACACTTGACAAGTCTACGTGCTTGACGATTTCACTTGACGAGGGACTTGAGGCGACTTGAAGGTGCCGTCAAGTCCACGTGCCGCAATCGTTTACCGCCCTGTGCCCAGGAAAGTGGTTGTCGCAAAAATTAATAATGGTTTCCAACGCAGACAAGGCATTCCTTGCTATAACTCTAGCGGTATCTATCACAGAAAAACTTGTCAAGTCGCATCAAGCGCAAGGTGGTTCAAGTGCCGTCAATCAAAATTTTTGTCAAATATGGTCCAGCCCGTAGACACTTGACGGGACTTGTCAAGTCAACGCTGTAAACGATCAATATTCACTTCAAGCACGTAGACTTGTCAAGTGCACTTGATCGTTTCGGGGACCCATTATGTTAGGTTTTTTATATTAAACATTTGAATAAAATATTTAGGCCCAGAGTGTTGCCAGTAGGGAAAGTGTGGCAAGTCGAGAAAAAGGGCAAATATAGGGAATAAACGTGAATTTCTGCGAAACAACTGGGCCTTATGTTTATTCCAGTGAAATGAAATTCCTAAATTCACATCACAAAATGGGCGCATATTTCTTCTAATATTGCACCGAACAAGGCCATTGTACCAGGAGAGAATCAAGCTGAAGGGGAAAACCTGTCTGGGTCACTTTAAATCCTTAATTAGTAATTTAGGTTCTGTAACATGCTTGTACACAATACAGCAAGGACTCAAACCTATAAATGACTTAACATTTAGAAAACGTCTAATATTTTGTAAATATCTCAAAGCCAAATATTTATTTAAATAGAGCGGAGACAGTTTATATAGTTCCCGTGAGCACTTAGGCTTGTACTATCTACCATTTAACTTCATTCCTTTAGGCCCCACAAGGGAAGAGAGCCTCATCTCTCCTCTCCATTCCCCTTTGGTTCCATGAAGGATCCACAAGGGAAGAGTCAAGCCAAATATAATATTGAAAATTATATTTGAAATAATTGTCAGGCATCTACAATGTCAACGTTTTACATAGGAATTTTCATGGACAATATTGAAATGCATTCAAACCTTCTAAAACCTAGCTATATACATTGCAGGGCACCTGGAGGTGCTATTGTAGTTGGTCGTATCCTAAGGGTTGGGTAGGCTACTGCGTGAGGGTAAGATACAGTACGGCCGCAGCGGTTTCGCTACGTATATAAGTACAACATGATTGCGCTGCAGTCTGACTATTAAGGTAGCTGTGAAACTCTCCGACTAAATAACATTGGCGAGAGGTACACACATATCTTGCTTACATTTCAACCAATTTCAATCACAACTAACTTCCTGACACATTTGTGGGATGAAGTCATCATGATAAGGAATTGGGTCGGATGATCAGGGAGATAAGTAAAACTAAGTTGTGAAATTTCATATCGGGACATTTGCTTTTATTACAAAGGCAGACAATAAACAATGGAGAAATTGCAATAATCTGTAAAGTGATTTTATCTTGGTGTTTGATAATGAAACTCGCCTTACAGCCAATAAAACTACACATATCAGTGTCCTCTTCACTGAAATATAAAAATTTGTACATTTAAGATAAGAAGTAAAATAAATACTACTACGGGCTGTGGGAATATTTATAAAATTATTAAATTGCTTGGTTTACTATTGTTCATTCAACTATGGTAAGGCACAAACATTTTAGCGCTAAAAATTGATGTAAAAATAAAGAACAAGCGACGGGAAAGCCGGCGCGCATGACCAATGTCTTTATAATATTCTCTTGTACAAAACTTTCATATTTAATATCAATTTTATTGCTTTCATTATCAAAGCCCAAGCAGAAAACATAATAAGGATCTCTTCTGGTCTTATTCGTCTAGTTAGTTAGTTGCAGCAGATAGAGGCTGCAGACTCCCGCTGGCGGTGACTTTCTTCAAATGGGTTAAACAATATCTCATACTTTATAGAATAATAAAACAAATCATATACTTTTAATTCATTCTTTGATTAACAAATCTCTTTCACACAGAAATTAATCTTTATCTTATACAAATAACAAATTTGACGGCAAAATGTACAAAAATGGGAAAATATCATAATTTTCCGAATGTAAAACATTGTAAACTGCGTAAAAAAAAAAAAAATAAATTAGCTAGATTTAGCCAGGAAAAGTGAAGTACCTGTATTTACGTCGATGCGATAGAAACACAACATAAACATCAGCAACAGTTAACAAGCTCTCGGGTCTCAGTCATAATGATTCCTATATAAATAGCATTAACATTTTAAAATTTATAATCCCGTAATAAAAAAAGCAGACACGATCTAGCTTCAATATTTATAAATAAAAAAATAGTTATGAAAGTGAGAGAAACAATGTGGCGTTGTTTGTTGCTTGCAGTAAATAGTAGTACATAATACAGTAGTGTTCATCCTGGCTACTACGCAGCTACAGTTAACTTAATGGACAGGTAGTTTGTTTGTTTAGTCGAGATATTCCTTTTATATAAAAATAGCCATTGGTGTCGGGCAATCGAGCCGGGGCTACTGCGGCTGTACTCAGTAGGGGGCGAAGTAGGACCCAATGAATCCATCTATCCATCCAATCCCTTATATTATTATGTATATATATTTGAATAATATATTATGTGTATGTCGTTATTGGTAGAAATGTATTAAGAAGATCTAGCCTAGCTATCTAGTCTAAGCTTAGAAGGACTTCTTATTCAATCACTTTCAGAACTTTTCCAATTGCGATTGTTTTATTTTCATCCCTTAATGTAAATCTACCCATTTGTTGGAAAACTTTGAACTGCTCTAGACATATGACACCGGAGCATTCTATCCTCATGATTGCTACTTGGTCTTGCTTCACGAACCTCGGCCTTGTTTTAGATTTATCTCCCGTCTTCTTGTCTACCAGACATATTAAGGCCTGTAACAAACAATCATTAGTTATGTACTATTGCACCATCATATTATTATACTTATTCAAGGGTTGTGTGCTTACTTTAACTGTGACTTCTTCGGCTGCACAATGGATGTGCATGACTGCAGAGTAACCGGCGCAGATTATAGACTTGTGCTCTAAGATAACCACCTGTGCGTCAAATACCTGCAACACACACAAACAGATTTATCAAATAAAACATGACACGTCTGAATGCGGCCTTCCTGATTTATTATATATTAATACTACCTTATATTCATTTTGCACCTAATCAATTGGCATGGAAACTTAGATGTTAAAGATTATTGTGGGGATTAAATCCTTCCCAATTAAAATGAACTAAAGAATGGCGTTGGAAATTGATGCTTACTCTGCCAGTCGTGATGGGGTTAGCGGCATCACACAGAACGAAGCCGGGAGACACGTCCTCTTCTTCAATGCCTTTTAATTTGATCTTCACATTCTCTCCCGGGCCAATGGAGGTCACTTCCTCGTCATCTGACCATAATTGGTCCACTGTGACTTGTGTCTGAAAAGTAACAACAATAAATGTCAGTAAATAATATTATAAACTTTAACAAGTCAGGATAGGATACAGATTTTAAACTGTAACTAACATGCTGCCATGCAGAAAGCATTTATAATTATTATTAAAACCAAAATTAGTGACAGTCATGCTAATGTTAATTATCTGTCAAGCTATGCGTTGTGAAATAGCTGACACTGCCTGAAGGTAAATTAACACAATTTCACAAGTATGTGTAGGTAAAGACAAAGCTATATGGGATATCTCAGGCAATATCATAAAATCAATTATAAAACTAAATGACGCATTGGATAGTCCAGAATTGCTTGCATTGATAAGCTTTTGGATTTCACTACGTAATCCTAGAAGTCGGGATTTATAATAGTCTTGTAATAGTAAATCATGCAATTAACCCAAGGAATGTGGTTTGTCCAGGGTCAGCCTCATGGGAAAGAGGGAAATGTTACATAGAAGCTCTCCGAGCCAGGATGTAGCTACGTAGTATCATTGTTACGCTCAGCGCCAATGCACAGCCGGAAGACGTGAACAACGGTTGCTCAATATTTGTATACGGTTAATAATTTACTGACTTCAGTGTTTCTCCTACTATTCAAGACATCCTTCATTTTCTTAAAAATGCCTTCCACACAGCACCCACAAAGATGGCATGTCCCCAGGGTAACTCCTGTCTCTTCGCACTGTCTGGAGCAACTGCTCCTGTTGTCTGGAGCCGGTGAGACTACGGCATCCCCAATTGGGGTAAGTTGTGAGGCTGAAGGCCATGGGGAAAGGAGACGGGAAAGAGGAATGTTTCGATTCTGAATGGAGGTCTTTCACCAGGACGATACCGAGAGTATTTATCACTCTTTTCATTTAGTCAGAGTAAACTGTACAATCCATTATGATGTTAATTTGAATGATTTCCCCACGAAAGCCCTGTGCTTTTCTACTACTTAGCCACTTGATCGATAGCGTATTTAAAAAAAACCTAAATGATTTTGAAAAATTTATATCTTGAGCGATAGAGATATCCGATTTTAGATTGAAACGCTAATTCTAAAAATTGTGTAAAAATATTAATACTGAAACATATTATAACTGTAAACTGCTTACTGTGGTTTTGAAAGTCAATGAAACCACCTACATATTTCATCTTTATCCCATATTTTTAGGTGTTTTGAAAAACAATTTTTTTATTTTAATTCGTAAAAATCACCTACACCCAAATTTGCATAGCTATCGCTCGAGTGGTTAGTATGTAGACACGTTCAGGACGAGTGGTAGCAGATTCTTATAAAGGAGGCTTTTAGGCTCGGATGCTGTTGTAAGTCGGATGATAATGAAGGAAAGGTGGTAGCGATCCTGGGTCTCGGAGGAGGGGGTTAATATATGAGGTACGTACCCTGTTGGGCATGAGCAGCAGGAGCTGACCCTTGCGAGAGCTGCCCGCCTCCACCTTGCCCATGAGCACCGTGCCCATATCCTTGTACTTGTCTACCACGGGCATGATAAAGGGCCCGTCCATCTTGCGGTTGAGCGAGGGCATGTTGTCAATGAACTCGATGAAAGCGGGGCCCCGGTACCAGGGGCACACAGACTCCTCAATCTGCTCGCGGATGCCCTGGCCCGTCTGGCCTGAACAGGGCAGGAAGTTAAGATCCTTGGTTGGGTTGAAGCCTAATTTCTTGAGATAGGGGAGGATTTTGTCTTTGCATTCGTTATACCTGGAAGGAGACAATATTTTACGATAAAGTTATCAAAACATACTATTTTCAGTTGTTTGTGCATGGGCAAGTAATATTAAACATATTTCTACATAATGCTTAACCACCAGGTAAGAAATAACACTAGAAGTGCCTTTCATACAAATTTGAATGGAAACAAATTTTCCCTTTAGCCCAGTACCCAGAGCTCCGTCTCACTTACACTCGCCTGACATTGTGGATCTCTATCCCACAGTTTTGTGTTTTAAATTTAAGCCATGAGTTTGAAAATATTTGGATCACAAAACACTTCTTGTGTTTGTGAATAAACTTTTAATTTTCAGAATTGGAACTACTTATATCTTTACAAGAGATAAAGTAGGTACCAAAATTATTTTACGAATTAATAATTCTTTATTTGAAATGCGTGTGTGTTTTTATTCAAATGCTTGACAGATCTAATGCATAGATGAATTAATAGAGTGAAGCAGGGGGTATAACTAAGATCGAAAATTGGAACCGTGAATATTGTGACGTCATATTGTTGCCTAACTGTATCCACCAATGAAAAACTCTGAAAATCTATGGAATAAACTCGAATTACGCCATTGTCGTGTAGCTTTGACAGATTTGAATATATTGTTTATCCAATATTAGCAAGATGTCTGTCAGTTTGTGACTCGTCATTTCTCAATTGGAAGTAATTGGCCGAGCGGTTTGTTATAAAATTACGCGTTACCAGTGCTTAATCTTGACATCTCAAACACAAAATAGAAAGAGTGTTTATAAACAGGTGAGAATCTCTCTTTCTTTTGTTCCTAATTTGCATAATTGTAAAAGCCTTAATTTAACTTCACGGCAGAAACAAATCTATTTTTTTTCAGATAGGTATCCGCGTTCCTGCCAGTAATGTGCGTATTGTGAGGCCGTACCGGATCGTGATTATATCATCCGAGGTAGAATTCCATTGTTCTACTTAACCACTCGGAACATTAGAACGTCAAAAGACGTAATTATGATAATAGCGGTCAAGACATTAGTACGTCTTTTCACGTAAACGCGCGAGATTTTACAAAAATCGATTTATTTCCATCACTAGTATACGGATTGCCATGATTTAAAAAACAGAGTATCGATAATGAATAACGCTACGCGTCTGCATTCAAGAATATCTATGGAATTTCGAGGTGCATTATCTAAGTCGATTGGACTTGTCATCTTGTCCGTTCATAATTTATTGCGTTTTTAAATAATTTATTAAAAATATTTTAGTTTCGACGGTTAATATTTTGAGGTGACTAATAGTTTTTAATTATATTTCTTCAATATATAAAGTGTTATTTCTTTATGATACTCAGAAAATAGTACATTTTTCACAGCTTTGAAATAATGGTCAGCGATTTTTACATATTTTTGACGTTTTCAGAAAATGTATATTTAGAAACGCAAATATTTACGTATAACAAAACAATACGATAGTGAATTTCATAATCTTTCCAAAACATTTTTTAGAATGAGGCTACGTTTCCCAAAACGTGAGTTATGAAGCTTTTAACAAAACTCGTGAATAACACAAAAATTTTCGCGTTTTGACAGTTCGCAAAGGAACACAAAGTAAATAAAAGTCCTTTTCTGAGAGGTTAATTCATTAATGATTTAACCTGTATCTATAATTTATCGTCTTGCTGAAATAAAAATGCAACTGTGTTTTTTATATTCCAGTTGTGAGGTACAATTTTGACATTTCCAATATTTTAGGCTAATAAGTAGGCTTGGAATGAGTATATTACTGTATATTGGCATATCTATGGTTTTCTAGGACTAATTTGTTTCATACAAAAAGCCTGAAGATATCGATCTAGCAGGTGGTTTATTTATGGAGTGAAGATATGCTACTGAGACAATGCACGCGGTCTCACCGAACTAGGTCCAGTGGACATACTTTAGCAGGCCGTTAATGTACATTTTCTTTGAATGGTCGGTCCTACACGATCGGCATCAGGCAAGGTCGGTAAGAGAGTTAAATCCTCATCTAATGTTGTTTATTAGTAAAACAGTGAGGCTGATAAATTTGAAATATTAACATTGTCTAACTTCATCACACCTTTTATAAGTTTGAGGCCTTTGATAGTTACCTTCCTTCGTCCCAATTAACAGTCGCATCGTCCATTTTGTTTACTAATACAATGAGATGTTTGACGCCGGCGGTTTTCGCCAACATGGCATGCTCTCTTGTTTGGCCTCCACGGTCAAATCCTGTTTCAAATTCTCCTTTACGTGCTGATATTACCTGAAAACATCAAAAGACGGAAGTAAATTATCAAAGTTATTCATAATGATTAGCCGATAATTTGAAAAAAAAAAAAAAACACAATTCAAAAATTTCACCAAAAAAACAGCGCAGTAAATTTTCCCCAGAAAATTTGTTTCACACAAAATGGTTTTTTAATTCGAAAATCATTAATTTGAAATTAATTTTTGTCTGCGCAGGAAAATTTGTTTGTGTAATTCGAAAAAAACTGATTTTTGCAAAAATAAACATTAAAATTTCGTAAATCTGAATCGATGTCAATATCAAATCATCACTCAATTAAATGTGCTATTTTTTCTAATTTATTTTGGAAATTAGAGTTTGAAAGACCGAGAAAATTAGTTTACACGGAAATATGTCGTAGTTTTACAAATTTACACCATAACTGAATTTAATGGGTCGGCCTCGAAATTTCAATTTACGCGTAAATATATCGTATTTTTATGAATTTACTCCAAAGAACTACGCGAATTTGAAAAGGCGCCCGAGGAACTCAATTTTCAACACAAAGCAAATATGGAAGTTAACCATAGAAGAAGTAAAATGTACACCTATACGAAACCTAAGGTTCTAACCACAATTTGAGAATATTTTATAAAATAACAAAAAAGTGACAATAAAATGTGAATTTTTTCCTCATTAGTCATATTAGCTCACTGTTTAGAAAAAAAAACATAAGGTGAGCCATTTTTAAAACTTTTATGTTTACATTGATAAATTTCATATTTCGAAAATGATGTATATTTATAATAATAAAATTTGAAAGTGTATCTTAGTTTTGGGAAATATTACATTTATAATTGGATTGTATTGCAAAACGGAAATACACACAAATTCTCCGACCTTCCGACAGCGTGTTAACTAATATTTAAGTTAGAAAGTGGGATTGATTAGTTTGCCACCCAAAGACAATAAAATGTAATCTTACCAAAACTGCTAAATCTGCTTGTGCAGCTCCACCAATCATATTTGGTACAAAACTTTTATGGCCGGGTGCATCTAATATTGTGAAGTGTTTCTTTTCAGTCTCAAAATACGCTCTTCCTACTTCTACCGTCTTTCCTTTGTCCCTTTCTGAAATTACAAATGTAAATCAATAATCAGCGGACAGGCTTTCTTTGAAGGCAAATTTCAAAAAGAACTTGTGCTTTACATTGGAATGAAGAATATTACACTGACTCTCTTTGTGGCCAAATTTTAAAAAAGGAACTTTACATTACATTGGAATGAGTATCCATGTCCTTTGAAATACAAATTAATATGAAATTTAATATGACTTTCTTTGTGGCCAAATTAGAAAGGGATACTTTACATTACATTGGAATGAGTGTAAAACACATATCTTTTAATGACAATAATTACCTTCTTGATTTGTATCTAATGCCCATGACAGGTACCATGATTCTCGTGATTTTTCTCTTGCTTCTCTTTCATATTTTTCTAGTGTTCTTTTGTCAACCATTCCTGTCAAGGACATGATTTGACCTCCAATTGTTGACTTTCCTGCATCTGAAAACAAAACAAAACTATGAATACTAATTCACTAATGTCTTTTGAGGGGGCAAATTAATCTTTTTTATTTGCGATCTAGGAAATTAAAAAATTAACATTCATTAATATTAATCACAATAGCATATGCCATGCTAAAAATAAACCTAACCACTCAAACGATTTTTGGCAGGTTCGCAAAACGTCTTGAGCGATCGCTTGCCATAATGTGCAAAATTTATATAGAACCTAAAAACCCATATTTTTAGGTTCTATGTAAATTTTGCACATTATGGCAAGCGATCGCTCAAGACGATTTGCGAACTTGCCAAAAATCGTTGAGATAAACGGCGAGATCTAGGTGGATTCATTAATCCGCAGTAAGCAGTTCATATGGAACACCCATCGCTCGAGTGGCTAAGCAACAAGATTTAAAGTATTTTTTGCAATGAATTATTCTGAAATAAAACATTACTGAGATATGTGGTGTTATTATTAGACAGTTGAATATAATGATAATACTAACCTACGTGACCTATAAATACTACATTAATGTGTTCTTTCTTGCTTCGGGTGTCTTCGATTCTTGGAGGCTTCTTTTTTATGACTTTTCTCATTTCTTCTACTTCGTCTTCCTCCTGAAACACCAAAGACTCCATAAAACAATACAAAGTCCAAGGTACAGAACCACACAATTTATAGGTAATGAACATTTGACAAAAAAGGATTACTTTACATTTGTATTTGGTACTATACAGCTAGTATAGTAGACCCACCACATTTTGCTGTGGCTCAGTCTGTCTTTGCAGATAGAGAAACAATAGCGCATTTTGCTTTTACGTGTGATGGTGACGTCTATATAATATAGGTATATAAAAACACATGCGTGTTTGAATGCAACGTTATGTCAAAATTTAAAAGCAATCGGGGGAGAACTTTCAGAGATAAGATTTTGAACAAACAAACATTCATATAGATTACATATGTGGCAAGAATTTTGATACAATATTCAATACGGATTTCAAGTCATCCACAGAAGAATGTTTTATTTGAGTGTTTAGGAACTGTTTAGTTTTAAAACAGAAAAGGCTTACTATTCAAATAGAAATAATAGCAGTGGGGTGTGTTTTTGCTTGTTCAATCCCCATTATGGTAATGCTGCTATAGTATGTATTCACAGAATCTTGGATCAATACCACAAGTTGGAAAGGTATATTAGAAAACTAAACGTATGATTGTCAACGATGACAGATTTAATCTCTGGGATGACTTGAGTCATTTTGATATAATCCACAATGATGTAGAAATTCGCAATGGTGAACAGCAGAAATCAAGGAATAAAATGATACATTCTTAGAATGAATAGTGAAGACCTATTTGATAAGTAAGTTATGTATTATGCCGTATTGCCATAACAAGCAGTGATATACCTCTCCGTCCTCGTCATCATCGGGATCTTCCTGCTCAGGCGTCAGCAGGGCGTCTTCCGCCTCGGCGTCCCAACTGTCCACCGTGGGGGAGAGGCCCCCGCCACCCCCAGGGGCCGGGGGGGGCTCCTCCGCTCGGGGGCATGCCGCCACATCCACACCTGCCGCCACATCACACAACATTAGCACTTTACGTTGCATAGTTATAACTAATTAACTAACCATCACATATTAGTTTCATTCGTTCATCCATTGAACCAACATCTATCCATCATTCTCTATATGCTTCTCTATTATAGATCTATACAAATCCCGTACATATCGAAGGCATACTACACAAATAAATAAAAATAACTGAAAACTTTATAAGGTTAAAACATTGTAATTATTAATATCCGATGTATTTTGACGAATTAAGTCTTCACATAAAACATTTATGTACTAAATAAATGGTCTTGGAAGTAAGACATAATACACTTGGGATTTTGCACTAGCCCGTCTATATATTAGAGATATGTGACACAAATTTCACATACATGCATAGGTAGGTGTGTTTGGCAAGAATTAAGGACATAAAGATGCGGAATGTTATATCTTAAGATATATATTTTTTTAACAGGCGACATATGTGGGGTTGCAACATTCAGGAGGAATTGATATGGGCATTTATCAAATGGACCACCAATTTCCGCATATATTCAACAGTTTTTTTAAAGTATTTTAGGACTCCAGACCAGAGGTGGCCGCCAAAATCAACAGTGGGGTGCACTCGCATTTTGTAGAAGGTATGTATACTAGTATCTGCAGGCCCTGTACAGTATGCCCAGCTTTTGAGAGGCTAACTTGACTAGATTGGATGGAGCCCTCGTGCCTGAGTTGGTCACTTACAGTTTACACCGAGCTCATCATGGAAGGCATTTTGGGAAGATTGCTTCTGTTGAAGGAGACTAGATTAGTGATTTCGATCCCCTTTAGAAGTTAATCAGACATGACTGGGTCTTGAAACATATTATAACCATGGTGATAACTACTTGAGAAGGACCCAACATGATCTGTTGCACCATTCATGAATGGATCCTAATAATAAACAGCAGCTGAGAGTATAGTTCAAGGCATGATAAACCAGTCATTGGTCAGAGAATAGTAGCTGCTTATAATTCCATCCACAGTGTGTTTTCCATGTTGTATGTATGTAGACATATTTATAAAGAAAAATAATGGAGGTAGTAAAAAAAGTTGAATGTATAAGTGACAAGATATCTTAACCTCGAGCACTACTTTTTATTATCAATACAGGTTTATATCACCCCCAGGGCATACAGATACACTAGAAGTGGCAGGTTCATCTACTTTCTTTACTTAACCTCCATTAATTCTCTAATATGTATGAATTTGCTAACAGATACAGAACATTGGTAAATGTTTATTTTTACAGCATTGCAAAGTTATGATTTATGCACATGGTATCCATGAGGAACTTTGCATATAGATTGCTATTAAAGAGACAGTGCAACATTTATTTGGTATTATATAGTTGTTATTCTTAATGTCTCCAAACAAAGATAGGCAAATCAAATACCTATTTATCTGTTGTACTCTGGGGGCTTCATTCTATGGTAAGGTTGATGAACTCATGAGTCCATCCAAATATAGTGAACTAAAATATGGCAAATGGGTATATGTGACCTCATCAATTATTTGTCTACATGCAAAGACAATTATAAGTCATTATGAAATGTATGTTGTATGAATTGAAATAGAAAATCTAGATTAGCAACAGACAGCCATTTATATAAGGTTTATGAGTATATAGTCAGGTCTAAGATAAGGCTTATCAAAAGATGATAATAAATAGATAAGATATTTAGACTACTTTCTACAGACATGTTTGTGTGCCTACTCTTCGTATTTTTGGCAGGCATGTGTTGGAATAAGTTTGACAGATTTCGTAGACAGAGCAAGTTTACCGAATTTCGCAACTAATTCAATGTGCTTACCAAATATTTATATTAATAAAACGTAAGACAAGCTTGACGAAAGCGTAAACGCTGACATGGCACATAAAAAAAAACTGACCATATTGTAAAAGTATAAAAGCCAGCAGTAAACAGAAATCGGATGCGAATTTTAGCGCAAACTGAGAAGAGTTGCATTATGTTATAGAATCTCACGAAAAGGACTGTCAGAGGGCCTTTTATGGCTTTCTAGGAGGGAAACCTCGCTGTGCGTGACAGTTCGTAAATAATATGCAGAAAGCATGCCTGCACTAAAACCTGTCTTACGTCCATGAAATCTAGAAGCATATGTGCAACTTCAAAGGTTCATTGCGCCAAATATAATTGAAGAGTACGCAGTGTCAAATCTACAATGACAAATGAGACTAACCATTCATTACGGGGCTTTCGGAGGAGTTCGTTGATTGGGTGTCTGACTGTTGAGATGTAGTCGGTGAATCCATATTGTCATTATCCGTAGAGGGCACACTGAAAGAAGGCACAAATTCCAACGCATTTACATTCAACGTGGAAAATTTAGCAGATAAGTCATCGGGGTCTGATGAACTCGGTTCTCCAGTTACATTGTCGGCTTGTGTTTCCCATGAATCTGGAGCCCCGTTATTGGACATTTTTATATATCTGCTAAAAGTTTTCCCTTCACAACACCACACTGACAATTAATTCACCTTTTATCGCACCCTAATGAATCCGCGTGTGCTCTCACCATAGACCGGAAGTTCATGGCACATGAGCTAAACTGGAATTGTACACGGGGCGATCCACCAAGAGACTTGACTTCAAAATAAATATTAGAAAAATAATACATGAATTTAGAAAATAATGGTTTTATAAAAAGATAAGTTATTTAAAATGTCCTATTTTCATAGCTGATGACATGACTTACTATATCCGGTTTGAATCATCCATGGAAAGTTTAAAATTATTTATTATTCGAAAAACACGAATTCAACTATTGTAAAATATATCTCCACGTCATATAACAGATATACGGACGTATTACGCTTGTTGGCGCAGTTTTAGCCACAATTGCTCGCAATTCACGAGCCACTTCACTGACAAAAAATTTATCACTTCGTGGCAACTGGCAGCAACGAGATATCTCCTGTTAACTGAAAGATAAACTAAAAACTGCAACTGACTGGTAAAGGCGAAAGTATTGTTGCGCGGTAAAGTTTGAATTCATCAATCACTCCGGGCGGCTGCCGCGATTGGACGTAAATGAATTCGCCTAACACTTTGTGACCTTTTACGAGATTTTAATATTTAACATTCAGATTTTATTTCAAATTAGTTTATCATTGGTATAAAAGGTATTTATAGTATGAAAAACGTGTAAATGCATATTTCTCATCCATTTATTATTGATAATGTTACAATGAAATTGCCAAGTATAAAATTTGCCCTGTATTCTTATGATTTTAGTTGGACTGTTTTACAATCAAAATGACTTCATTTCAAATACACGAAGATATAGAAAATCGTCTGCGTAATGTCGGTGAAAATAAAAAGAACATGGCAGCAGCTGGAAACAGGCTGTCCAATGTTGGGGTTAATAAACTCAAGGAAAGAAGGTCCCTTGAAAGCAGAAGGGTTTTGGGACACTTGACCAACAATAATGTACAATCCAACTGGGATAAATGGAACAGCAACGCTTCATCCGTAAGTAAAAGCACTTTCTGATTCAAATTATACTTATTTTATTCATTTTTACGTGTAAAAAATATTTTCTTTTATTGCAGCAATATTATGTGCACCTGTGCATTATTGCAGCAATATAAATAAATTTAATTGAAATGGCTTTCATCGTGAAACGGATTGCCAGATATTATTGATTTACAAAAACCATAAATAAACCACCCACACTAAAACTTTGTTGAAATTTTTTCAGTGCCAGAACATTGACAACTCCAATTCGGAAAATTGCAAGAATGAAAATGTGGCTAATAGCAAAAAGTATTCTGACAAACAAATCCTTGACAATGCTTGCTCATATATTCCCAAATTCTCTGAGGATGTTTTGGCCACCATACTGGAGACTCCAAAATGTGAAATTGAAGCTGTGGAAGTAATGTCCATAGACTGTTCTGATAGTAAATCAAAAGCCAGTTTAATTGTTGAACAATACGATAGCAGACTGAGCATGTACACCAAGCTCCTCTACAGAACGGTAAATATTATTAACAATTATATTTTATTGTGGAGGACATCTCAATCATAGCTTATCACACTATACACCATGTAAACTGAAAATGGTTTCGACTTTCGACTTGAATTTATAATTGACTAGCTGACGTATACTCGGCGTTGCTCGGGGACTTTTTTCTAATTGACTAGCTAACGTATACTCGGCGTTGCTTGGGGACTTTTTTCTAATTGACTAGCTAACGTATACTCGGCGTTGCTCGGGGACTTTTTTCTAATTGACTAGCTGACGTATACTCGGCGTTGCTTGGGGACTTTTTTCTAATTGACTAGCCGACGTATACTCGGCGTTGCTTGGGGACTTTTTTCATTCATCACAAGTGATTATGTGATTCATATTTTCCAAGATTTTTATACCTTTCACTTCATGTAATATCATGAAATCCACATTGTTACTGTTAAAAAAACTGTCGACTTTAACTGAACTCCATATCTCATACCAGCGCATAGAAAATGCATCAAGTGTCCCTCAGACTTTTTTTACCATTTGTTAGAGAATACCGCACTGTTACTATTAAATAACTACATTATATTGTTAGAGAATACCGCACTGTTACTATTAAATAACTACATTATATTGTTAGAGAATACCGCACTGTTACTATTAAATAACTACATTATATTGTTAGAGAATACCGCACTGTTACTATTAAATAACTACATTATATTGTTAGAGAATACCGCACTGTTACTATTAAATAACTACATTATATTGTTAGAGAATACTGCACTGTTACTATTAAATAACTACATTATATTGTTAGAGAATACCGCACTGTTACTATTAAATAACTACATTATATTGTTAGAGAATACCGCACTGTTACTATTAAATAACTACATTATATTGACTTTTATTCGACTATGTGTTTCATTAATCTCGGACTTCTTATACCATTCAAACCACTCTCTGGCACTAATAAGAACAAACTTGGATAATTTGCTACATATTTTGACTACACTATTGTATCGATATTACTTACTTAACTAAGTACAGAGACCCTTGCTGTACAATAGTGTATTTGGTTGGATAAAAACCTATTATTTACTTTTATAATACTTGACATTTGGATGTGAATTCAAATTCAGGCTACAGAGCTTATATTTTTTACGTACATCCCATTTCTTACAGTTGACCCAATAAACAATTTGTAAGCATTATACATAATATATTAATATTGACATTATAAAGTTCGACTAAAGTAGCGTATCTCAGTTTAAACGGTTTACTTCTATAAGTATTTGAGTTCTGATGCAAGATGAAAATAATTATTTTCAACTCAATTATTATATTTTATAAATATAATAATAATTGATAAACGTCGCTTTGCACCCAATATCTTTGCGCATTTGGGGTAAAATAAGGTAAGGCTGCGGGCGGGTGTTCCAAAATAGTTTGATACTATCGGGTTCACAGATATATTCAAAGTGTCCTCTTTAAAATGATTTGCCTCTACATATATAACGTTAGAACAATGAGGAAAAACCAGTATTCTCATGAGACCAATAAAATATTCAATACATTTGATTACACACTTTAGATTTAGATTCAATATCTTGGACTTGATTTTGAGTTTGTTCTGATTCTGAGTTTGATTGTTTAACCTTTCTTGTTATTGTATTTTTATCGTTAAGTTTCTGAAGATAATTTTTACACAAAGAAAAATATGTTCGATTTAGAGACCACACACATTCAAGACCTCTCAATCATTTAATTTTTTAAAGGGAGAGTCAAATGTAAAACGCATGGAGAATGTTAAATTCGAAGAGATTTTCGTTCTTTTGTTTTCATTTTAAAATGGGAACAAAAGAGGTTCCCTTGTTTGTATTACGGGTTGAGGAAGAAAAAAAATGTTGGTACCTACTCTGAATGTAATCCACACCACAGAAAATAATTTCACTACCACAAACGGTCTTTCCAGGACATCCATAGGTACCTGCTTGAGGCGGAGAGGCGCCACCGCCCCCAGCCGCTGTACATGAGCAAGCAGTCAGAGCTGAGCGACAGCATGCGCTGTATCCTGGTGGACTGGCTCGTGTCCATCAGCGACGAGTACTCCTTCAGCCCGGAAACCCTCCACCTGGCCGTCTCCTACCTGGACAGGTTCCTCAGCAAGATGTCAGTGGTGAGATACAATACTCATTTGCTGGAGTATTTTAATCAACTTGATCTTACATATTTGGGCTCCTTTCTCATGGTTATCTCAGTCTCTTGATGTGATTTTACAATCCGTCCTGTATTCTTAAGGTTTCTATCCCTTCCATTAGTATCAACTTTTAGTGGCAATCATGCATATATATACGCATTTCTCTGAAATTATGAAGTAAACTGTTTTTTCATTAAATTTATGATCTGTTTTAATGAGATGTTTTGCAAATTCGGAGAAGCCGTTACTATTTAGGCATAGTTGTATAGTTCTTTGACCCGGTTATTAATATTACGCGACGTTTTGCGTATATAAAATCGGGACAATCGCTGCATTTGAGTGAATAGATACTGAATGGCTTAAACTAACTTCTTTATCCTTCCCGTTTACTAAAAAATTACCTACACTATTGTTTGTAGAAAATTATTATTTATGCTTTTTTGAGAAAAAATATTGATGTACAAGATTCTACGCCATTGGTAAGGTTGGTTATTATTGGTTGTTATATTATTATTATTAAGGGGGCTGTTGAATAAAAATTTACTTTTGGTTAATTTTTTTCATTTTTTATTTAGAATTTTACTGACCATATTTACCTATAACCATACTTACCTGTAAACTGTTATTTGTTTACGGGAGATAATTCTACTACGTATTTAGTTGGTGTTTGATAAAGGATAATAAATCAGGATCAGGAAGATAAAAATAATTTTTCTGAATATAACTAGCTATTCTGTGGAAACTACTCATGGTAGATTATATACAATTTTTATAAATACATAAACACATTATCTAGTAAGATCATCGATATAGAGTAAGACGGTACAATTTACAAATGCTGATACTAATATCATTTTGCAAAAAAAATAGAATGAGCAAATTTAGCATCGGCGATCAATTAAAGCAGAATTTTGATACTTCTTGATGAAATCTTGCACACTGACATGCAAAATAAGAACAAAATGACTGTCTACTGTTCTACTGATGTGGAAAAACTTTTGTGTAAAGCCCGGACAATCCCAGGGACTTCAGCTAGTGGACAATAAAAAGAAACATAGAGAACATTTATTAGTAATACATATAATGACATATGTACTACTTATTATAATTAATAAGTAGGTACGAATTCATATTTTTGCAAAAATATTATATTGATTATTTATATGAAGTTGTAAAGTTAAAAAATGACTGCATTCATTTTAGGTAAGATCCAAACTGCAGCTAGTCGGTGTGGCCGCCATTATGATTGCTGCTAAGTATGAAGAAGTCTATCCCCCAGGTAAATAAATAATGTCACTAATGATAGGTTGAATAATTCTTTACAAGTCTACTCTCTATCTGTCAGGAACACTGTGCTTGCCTCATTCTATAATATGTGTTTATTTAACATTCCAGACATCGCAGAGTTTGCGTTCCTGACAAACGATACATATACGACGAAGCAAATCCTACGGATGGAGCAGTTGATGCTGCGGGCCCTATCCTTCGACCTCACCACCCCGACGGCTCAGACCTTCATCGACGAATACGCGGCTCACTGCGCTCATATCTCCAAGGACTGTATTCACATGGCCATGGTATTCAATCAATGATCTTATTTAGAAAACATACAATCCTTTTCATTAAATACTAGTTGTTGACTTCCTTCAAAAGTAAATATATTACAGAAACTACTTACTTAGGTACTTAGTCGCTTGTCTGTATTTGAAAAGATTCTTTTTGGATTTGAAAATTTGTTCAAGGAATCCATCGGTTTCTAAGGAACTCCGGTCCATCAATAATCACCTTCTAACTTAAATACCAGTATGTATATGTTTTTTTAATTGTTATAAGTTTTAATTTTTCGGGTCTCCCAAAGTCGCACCAAATCTATGACGTGACCAGTCACTAGTCTCAAAAAGCCTACCTTAAGCTTTTTTTCATCCGGCACTATATTTTGTTTGCTTTTTTATTATTAACCCTTACCACCCCATTATTTTTTTAAATTTTTTGTCAGCCAACTGTAATTTAAATAGTGGCAAAATATTCATTTATTGATAGGCAGTTACAAAAAAATCGTTAAAAATTCATTCGTTATGATTTATTCTTCAAATAAAAAACAGTTTATAGAAAAAATTATGGACTACTTATATTTTTGCTTAGTATGGTACTTTTTAAAACATTCTACAGGATGGAGACCAGGTTTTCTGGAACAGGTCTCATAAAACCACGCTGTTTTGCGTCTTCCTTCTGTTCTGTTAACACTATCAACAGGCTCGTACTCACTGTCACTTTCATAAGATTCATATTCCGAAAACACTCGGTATTCAGATGCCATATCACGCCAAGTTCCCGCCATTTTCGATTATGTATGTAAATTTGCAAAGGTTATTTTATGGTAAAATAAAAACGGAAAACAGTCAAAATCTTATGAAAAAATGAATTTAAATGTTTTATTATCGAATAATCACAAGAAACGTCACGTGTCAAGTTTTGCGCACGAAAATACACCGTGCGCGCACGTCTTATCATGTCGGCCGCCAGCCGACAACTGAGTTGTATGTACTGAATGTACATAATATATAGTACAAATAGTGATGTCGGCTGGCACCCGACAAATTAGTGGTAAAGGTTAAGATTACCCGCTTTTAACATTGAAGAACTCTGTTAGCATCTCGTCCCTAATGTTATTTTATTGAACCAAAGTGCAAAAATACATCCATGACCACACCTGATAAACAATTTACCAGTGTTTAAAAACCTGCATTACTACGAAAGAGAAATACATTGCAGACCATGGATATATTACTCATGTAGACTGGTTGTGATGTCGGGAGTTTTTCAGAAGTCATTATGTATTATTTCAAATGGTGTAATAAAATTGATTAGTTTAGCACTTATTTAGATACATAAATGTATATATAATTTCAGTATCTCAGTGAACTGTGCTTGGTGGAGAGTGTAAACTATACCAGATATCTGCCGTCCGAGATAGCGGCATCATCGCTGGCACTCTCGAGGCATACACTGGTAGAGGAAGACATGTGGCCAAGAGAGTAAATATTTATTTTTATTATTTAATAAAACATTCCACATAATCCAAACATAAATGAAATTTTTTAAATAACCTTTGAGCAATTTGGATTTTACAGTTCCCTTTGAAATGACCCATTTTTATAATTCAACTAGTTGTTACTATCCGGCTTCACTTCAATTATAATGATTTCAAAATATAAAATCTTTTGTCTATTTTTTAAATACATTAATGTATATTTCAAAACTCCATGACTAGGATGATGGAAATGTCTTCGCCAGCTTAAAATAATTGTATTGAGCTGTGGTAATTTAATGACGCCAAGCTCACTGAGAACTTTTCTTCTTTATGGTAAAATTAGATATTTGAAATGCTAAAATATGTATGCGCATTACTTTGCCCTACAGATTAGAAAACGTCAGTGGTTACACTTTGACGAAGCTGTTCCCCCTTGTGAAGCACCAGCACCGTGTGTTTGAAGAGTCACCGAGCAAGAACCTGCAGGCCGTGAGGATGAAATTCAACAAGGAACCGTACAACAATATATCCAACATGACCCCGCAAAGGTTGAATTATGACGAATGACCCTCCAATCCCAGTATTTTATTGATTTATTAAGACAACAAATGTTTTATGTCCAATAATACAGTGCTCGAGACCCCCCCCCCTCTCCCCTCCTCGCAATATCTATTTTGGGTACGTTCAAGATATGAATTCTCCATGTTGTATATTTACTTGGCTATCAAGTTGAACCACCATATAAAATAATAAACAAAAAAAAAATGATTATAATAATATTTGGATGATTTGTATAGCGCTGTCTTTTTGCAAAATCACACAGATCATTGTAAAGATTTATAATACATTTCTACAACGATTTATCTTATTATTAACTATAGACTAGTCAAACTATTATCAATTTACGGTTAACATTATGCCTATTGCATCCACCGGTTCGTTGGTCACTAATACAAAGCTTTATGTACAATGCATTTGATTGATGAACGTGATGCTAGAATGTACATATATAGGCAGATAACATACAGTATCACACTTGGTTCTGTATAGATATTATGGTTTCGAATGGTTCAATGTCCAGTTACTCTACATTTAGGTTTCGTATTTCAGATTTGCCAAAGAACGGTACATTTTGTTGGAATGGCTGATGTTATCTAAAGTACTAAATATCTTAAAAAGATAAGAATGAAATTGAATTGAAATAATTTTATATGTTTATTAAAATGAATTATTTTTAAAGGTTTTGGCGACAACGTTCTATGTTTTTATTGTTATACAGTTATCTTTATAGATTTTTTATATATTTATTGTATGTACTTGTTAAATGTTTTATTGTTAGAAAATTCCAAATGTAGGTTTTTTATAAATGTTTATAAAATATACAGATTAACCTACAACAACCAAAGATATTTAAGGAATTACGAGAAATTCATTATTAAAATTAGTTTTTCTATGACCAGTGAATCTTAAGAGATAAAATAGAAAACTAAAAGTACTCAAACGTTGCTAAATAAATGTTATTTTTTACAGATGAAATTATTGTACTATTAGATGTAATTGTTAGAGAATGTTCAACATACTTTTAGAATAGGCCACAATGGGTATATGGTGCCTTGCGTGCATTCATACCAAAATAACAACAAATTAAAATAATTTACATATTTAATTTGTATTGAACTGAATGATTGTAAAATGATTACGAACAAACACAAGGGTAAATTAGACTTTCTTATACTTTAGTAAAGAAACAATTGAATAAAAAATTGGAAATATAACGTATTATTTATTTCATACACATAAAATATAATTTCCTTTTGCCATACATCATTCTGGGTTCCTTATCTTGACTATGAAGTCAATTCAAATTTTAGTTTCTTTCGCATGTAGGTTAAGACACTTTTTTTTTACTTGATCAACTTTTATTGAACAACAAGAATTCTTACTAAAAACTTGATCAACTTTTATTGAACAACAAGAATTCTTACTAAAAACTTGATCAACTTTTATTGAACAACAAGAATTCTTACTAGAAACTTGATCAACTTTGTTGAAAGAAGGTCCAAACTTGTCGATATGCTTTCAAGTGACAAGATTTATAGAGACAAAATTTTATGATTTTGCTAAAATATTTCCACTCCACGCCACTGTTCAATTCTAAGGGGATTCCAGCCAGAATCCACTGAAATATTTCCACTCCACGCCACTGTTCAATTCTAAGGGGATTCCAGCCAGAAGAATCCACTGAAATTTCTGACTCTAAAAAGCATGGATACCGCACCGCCGACTGTCTGCTTGAAATCATAATTATTCCTATGTTATTTCCTCTAAAATATGAGAAAATCCACTAAATCAATATTATCTCATAACGGCAGTAAAATAAAAACTATTTGGGAAACACGGCAAATGGGGAGAAAGTAAATTGTTTAATTTAAATAAAATACATGTTTTACATTTTTGCCTCTACAAAAATCCAGGAATCTCGTAGTGTAGTGAAATAAAAATATTTCAGAGCACTACCCCACAGGGAACCTCGGAAAAATAACACTTGCACAGATTTCGTAAGTTTGATCGCCTGAGGATGAAATTCCATATTATTTTTACAAATTTAAAAATCTACTTATCAAGTCATACTTCGAAGCTCATATAATGTAATAAAACACTGCGTATATTATGCAAGTGAACCTGTATAATTATTTTTGTAAAGCATTTTTAAATGACCGCTTTCGCGGAGCACTCAGACAGAATGACAAACATTTCGGTGCTGTTTATAAAGTGTTTCCTAGCGTGGGTAGATTCCCCCACCCTCTTTCGGTGGAATGCAAATGTCGCTATCGCGTCAACCATAATGAATATAACCCACGATTGTGTGAAAATCAGTTCAGCTTTGCCATTCAACAATTTTTTTACTTACCTACAAAGTGACTTCTGATCATCAGCCGCCTCTCTTTGCCCCGCCTCTGCTTGGAACCTTCTGGTGCTTTCCTTGTCAAGAACCAGCCGGCCCTGTTTAGGCGACCGCAATGTGCCAATTTACCCGGTGCCTGGCATTGCGGGCAGACAGACAAAATCTTTACCCGGTGCCTGACGTTGCGAACAGAGTGACAACATTTTTAGCGCACCACCCATTTTCGAGGACCAGCCGCCACTGGTTACATCCGTGATTTTCAAGTATTTATAATTAAAAATCAAATATTTGTGATCAATCTTTATTACATATATTGGAACAATTACAACATATTTTCAAATCTAAATTTAATATAAGACCTCTTTATCACAGGTATTTCAAGTTAAGTTTGTATTTGTCCTTAAAACAGAATACTCTTTATATTTCTAAACAGATCGTAGAATCAATTTTCAAATACAATCATAAAATATTTGGTACTGCCCTATGAACAATAATTGAGATCATATATTATAGTATCTGTGGACAATTGCAACCAAATTAACAATATTTATTATTTCTCACTGATATCAGTCCCCGTCTTATAATTATTTAAAAGACCAAAAACTTCTTTGCATTAGAGATCTGCATATTATATGTATTACGTCATAAAATACTCTGAATAATAAAAATATAAAGAAATGTATTATATAAAACATTTTATAAAATACTATTTTATCAAGTTAAATATTGTTTGGAAGATTGTTACGAAGGAAGCACTCGTATTCATATAAACATATTTTAAAAATCACCTTACACATTTTGTACTGAACAAATAGTTTTGACACAAGGAAGAATTAAAATTTTAATATTAAATTAAGCTCAGGTGGGATAAGATATATTTTTTATCAATCAATGTAGCTAAATCTGTTTTAGTAATATTTCTATAAAATAAGATTTATACTAAAATTAAACATAATAATTATGCAAATTTGTACTTAATTGAGATAACAAAGCAAAAAGAATACCAAATGTTGGAAAAACATCATAAAATACACAATATACTAATTTGTAAGAATATAAAATATACATAAAATACACAATATACTAATTTGTAAGAATATAAAATATACATAAAATACACAATATACTAATTTGTAAGAATATAAAATATACATAAAATACACAATATACTAATTTGTAAGAATATAAAATATATTAACACCTAAATAAAGAAACTTACCATGTATCAATAAGAAGGAATGATTTAGCTAAAATATGCTTTTAAAAAGCTTTCCTCACAAGCAAAATAAACATACCTAACAAGTTCATATTATAGGTTTTAAGCGTAGACCACTAATAAAATCATCCCCAGGAAAAACAGACTGGCGTATCCCATTATTTTTGACAAATTGCAGTTGTGTAGTTATCAACATTAGTTACAGACGTTCAAAAGCAATGGTCAAAAGCAAAGCAATTCGATATGGTCGCCGAGTGTGTTAGAGTAAGATAACCCAACCCGTTGCGTCGGAGCACAACTGCTAATACCGGTGAACAATAGACCTTGCTTTTGTGCTTTAGACTATCTAGTAAAAGTAACAGTAGAATCTGCTAGTTGTCGGATAATAGAACGGAAGATTACTGAGAGAGTACTGTCGTGTATTTAATAATAGTAGAGATTTGTAACATTTCTGCTGCTATACACCCAGTCTGCCTTTTGAGAGATGAAATGTATGTATACAGTAGAACCCCGATAATTGAAGTCAAAAAGATATCTCAAGAAAAAATTTTCATACAAAATGATTTTTTAAATCGAAATTTATTTTTGTCCGCGAACGATTGTAATGTATGTAAGGAATGTATTCAAATAAATAGAAAGATGGCCGTGGCGGTAAAATGCCGAAAAATGTATTTTTACGTGGTTATAAAACATCTTAATTAGTATTATTATTTTGTAATTTACATCTAGATGTAAATTCGAATTTAGATTAGAATATAAGAGTTGGAATGGTTGAGTAAAATCCGTTTTACGTGAAACATGTCGTAATTTCATCAAATATCTGAATTTAAAGGGCAGAACTCGATTTTTTGCATTCCATTTCATTTTTCACCTCTTTTTTTTTTTCTTCATAAAAAATTTCGAATTTCATGGGAATTTGTCAATTCGAAATATGAATTTTGATGTCTCGTGGATTTTGAATTAATGAGGTTCAACTGTAATATGTATACATAATAATAATACTTTAACTAGCAGGTAAAAATAGGGTTTTTTCTGCTATGCCCTGCAGGCGGTTTTTGTTGTTCGCCCAATCTAATAATGGTCGCTGTACATACGACGGCACTGAGAATGTGTGCAGTATTATATATTATAGTTACGGGCGCATTGGCTTGGTGGATCGGAATACATACTTTAAATAATATCATTGAACCTAAAATTCACATAAGCCCCATTCCAGCTCCAAAGCCAGATGCGTCATGCTTAAATAGCACCACTTTCACAAGTCACAATTTTGAGAAACATTAGTTGGAGAAACAAAATATTTTTAGGGCAACCCGTGTACCTTACATTTACATGTAAATATTATTTATGGCTTTGTATGTAATTTGTAGAACTCTATTATATTGCATAATGTAATATTAACTTAAATCTCCACTTTTGTAGTCACCAAGTTCTGGAAAGATTTTAATATTTTCAATTGTAAGGGAGAAATTTCTTGTTTCAAGTTTGATGACGGGTTTATTCTTGTAAATATCTCATAGCTAAATTTAATATTACAAATTGGATTTGAAATAATAGGCACAATTCTACAAAACCAATTCATTTGGAATTTTCATTAACAGTGACGGAATGCATTAAAAATTTGTAAAACCTCAGCTCAACCCGCCACAGTAGTACATCTCGAGGTAGTCACCATTTAACTGGACTACAGATGTAGTCAGCCGCACTATAAAGTGGGTTAATAAAGTCTAGGGACTATGGCATCCTAAATTGGGGAAGAACGGTGGTCTCTCACCCGATACTGAGAGCAACTAGCACTAGAGCCGAGGTAGAAGGGAAGTTCAAGGTCACACCGCAATGCCGTAGAGCTTTATGAAACATTTTCCAACATTGACAGCCTCCATGGTCGACTACCTAAAGACGGTTGGGAGCAGTTATTTATTTTAGACCAGACAATCAGTGGTTTCAAGAAGCTGACAGGCTGAAACCGGTCCCATCTAAAAAGGTACGAGTGGAACAAAGTTGTAAACATATTTAATCACAATACTACGCATGAAATTCCACCATAAACTGTTTCAATGAATGTAAACATAGAATGAAGGGTATACAATATACATATAGGGTATTTACAAGAGTGTGACTTGTCCCATGTTGTCGGCCATGACCATATCCATGACAACTTGAAAGACACCCTGGATGTTGGAGGTGTCGGTGGCCGTGGTGAAGTGGGGGAACACCAGCTTGTTCTCGTTCTTGTTGCGCAGGGAGAACTCGGCCTGGATGAACAGCGCCGCGCTGTCCACATCTCGGTCTGGACCTGGAATGTTCAAATTACACAGCGATAGATTATTTTCAGTGAAACCAATGACTTCAGAAGAGGTAGACTTGTCCTAACATGAAATACGGGCATCATTTCGACGAGCTGAGGACAAATTAAGTGACCATGTTTTTGGCACTAGGAGGGTTCGAGAATTCTTTGAATAATCTACGACATCAGTCGTACGTTGAACGCCGAAGAGCGCACATCAAAATAACCAGACCCTGCGCAGAAAAGTAAACGCTATAGTAAGGCAATGGTTGGCAGCGCAGTCCATGTGGGACTTTTCTACGCAGGATCTGAATATTTGTTCTATTCAAAAATCATTTCTCTGAATATAATAAAGTTATTCTGGGGAAACTACTTATGATGGATTATATACTATTATTATAAATATGTGAACACATTATCTGGTAAGAAGGAACAATTTACAAAAACATAATTTGCAAAAAAACGAGTAAGTAATTACGAAAATAGAATCTCAACGAAAAAGAAATGAAAGAAAATACTAACACCCTGAAATACTTGAACATAACAGACATATGCATACCTTTGTAATGTGGAAAATAATTAATAAGGTGTCGTCCAGAGTGAAGGATCTTGTCTCTAAACAAATCCAGTTTGTTGAAAAAGAGCACAAAAGATGCTTCACGGAAGAAACGGTTATTGATTATTTGAGAAAATAAATTGAGGCTCTCTTGCATTCTGTTGACTGTGGGCTCCTCCTGCAGAACACAAATATTAGATAATTGTAATATAATTCACATTTAAATATATTTTATTCCTACAAAGTACGCACTTGTATGTCTTATTATTTATTTGTTTTTCATAGACTCAATAAAACTGTTATTTTTCAAAATATTATTGATATTACAAATGTACAAAAAAGGTACAAGGCAAGTAAAAATACATAAATAATTAGTATATGTACATAGTAGCAATCACAAGTAGTAGAACTTATATTAAAATATGTATATATAAATCCTGCTACAGATTTGGCATCCTTTTGACAACCACCCATGTTTATTTATAGAATTAAGTGATAGTAAAAGAATTTGATAGAAATAAATTTTTTTGCAAGGTACAGATATTTTAGAGTCTTTCGGACTCCTTTTCATATTGCCACCTTTTTGGAAACCGCGTGTATCGTACGTACATTCCAATTTCAATAAACCGTCCGTACATTACGAACATTTAACGAACTCTATATATTGCAGTATGCAATATGTTTATATTACAATGCTTTTAGAAACCGTTTAGTTTGGTTTCGATTTGACAATGGTGTATTTCGTACTTTTTTGTTATTTGTTTTTGGGGTGTTATGCCGTGTTGTGCTAACTCCTTCTTTAGCCAATGTTTCGGACAACGTTACGGTGTCCATGATTAGGGCAGATCTGTCCACACTGGTGATAGACAGATCTGCCCTGATGATGAACACTGTAACGTTGTCCGAAACGTTGGCTAAAGAAGAAGGTAACGCAACAGGGCAAACACCCCAAAAACAAATAGCAAAAATACTTTTGGCTGTGAAAATTTTAAATCATATGTGTATTTCGTACGTATATAACAATACATTGTCATTTTAAAGAGGCGTCCATAATTATCAATCTGATTACACGTCTGCCCTGATGATGGACACCGCAATGCTGCCCGAAACGTTGGCTAAAGAAGGAGGCAGCGCAACATGGCATAATAACCCAAAAACTTAAAAATATCTCCCGAGTAAAAATAAATGCCGCCGGCGGAAGCCTGCACCTTCTGATATCCGGTCAGGTGCTCTGGACCACTGAGCTACGTCAGCTTATTCCCAACCAGCCAAATAATTCAATATGAACTAGTACTTCAATCAACAATTACTGCTTATTATAATTTTTCACCTGTTAACATCCAACATAAGTGTATGTATCATGTACTTGTTTTACCATTGTTACAATGTATAACAAATACCTAGTTAACACAACTGCATTACTGACATCTATATCTACTTCATGTAAAATTTTATTATTATATTACCTTTGTCTAATTAAATATGTATTTTAGTTTAGTGTGAAGTGGTAATATGAAATTTTTAATTTCATAATACATATGTGGACTTGTAAAAGTAAAATCTAAGAGCCTTTCATTTGCTTTCAAAAACAGCAAATAATCTGCACTAAGATAGTTCACCTGAAAGAAGTACATTGCAAAATGTCAGAGGTTTTAGGGGTTAAGTAGAAGTTCTCGCTTTCGGAGCAAAAAACAGAACATCACGTTAAAGCCTAAAAAAAAGCAACTTACAACAAGAGTCATATCATAAGCACTGAGGGACACCACAAATAGCACAGCTTTAACATCATCGAAACAATATATCCATTTCCTCCTCTGAGATCTTTGACCCCCCACATCGTAAACACTGAAACAAACAGAAAAACATTTACAACCATTATTAATTCACTAACCCCCCAATTGTTTAACTAAAAAATGGGTTCTTACCCCCAAATTAATTTAGTACTATTTTTTTTTTTAATCCGCAGTGGTGTACTAAGGGCGGCTAGCACCATAAGTTAAATTTGTACTAAATATAATTTTAAACACATTATTTGATTTAAGTCGACTTGGCGTCTTGCACCACAAAATTTAAGTCGTTAAATGCGTTTAAAGAACTGTCAAAGTTAAATACCCAAAAGCGGCTGTTTAACCGAGTTAAACGTGTTTAGCCCTACTCATAATGCAGTACTGTCAAAATTTTTTTAGGTTATCTCTTCGATTTCTGATTGTGGTTAAAATCTATCTCATTTTAATTTGTATTCACAATGAACATTTGGGATTTGTATTCTGACAATCATAAAGAAATTATAAATAACTTAAATAAATTATAATATAGTCAGAGAAGTAAACACAAGAACAAATTTATTTGAAACACTCAGTGCCAAGAAGTTTCAAAGAAGATTTCGTCTCAGAAAAGAAATGACATCATTATTAGTGCAAGAAATTGAACCTCAGTTAAAATTCAACACCAATAAAAAAATCAGCGAGGTGCTCGTCACCTGGAGCTAACACTCCTTATCGAGGAGTACTTTGCAAGGTTGTAAACTTCTAATCATACCTACAGCATTCTTATAATACTTTAAAACAATATAATATGTAAAAGAAATAAAAAAAAAAACAAAAAAAACAAAATTACTCGGATAATTGTTTTATTTTTAATTCCAACAACAGAAGCTCTTTTTGTCTTATATCATCATTATGTCTATTTGCTTTAACTTTTTCTTCATAAAATAAATGAAAACACTATTAACCGGTCAGCAACGTAAGCAGATATACACGATAAAATAACGATAGCAGTCAAGTACAATAAGCGTGTTTACACGTCAACGCGTGTGTTTCCACAAAAATCGTCATAACTCCGTTATTCTTCTAGTGACATCCCTAAAACAAAAAGTAGAATATTCGTATTGAATGAAGCTTCACATCTCTATTCAAAGTTATCCATAGAAACCCGTAAAAAGACCTACTCAGTGGAAGCAAATTTTACCCGCCAAATCGTAAAACGACGCCAAGAAAGCCGTTTGACGTGCCGACCCGCCTCGCAAGTTTAATTATTTTTTTAAAAATATATTTTGTATGAAATGGTCAAAAAGTGAAGTGACAGAATTGTTTATTGTACATTTGTACGATGAAATAAGTGTTTTTTTTTTACATTATCCGTGATTTTAGTATCGTTTTTACATAAAACATTACAGGTGAGTCATTTTTACAATTTTTTCATGTTTCCATTCTAAATTTAAATATTTACAAATGTTAATATTTATTTATGATACAACAATTTGAAAGCCTATTTTGTAACCTTTCTAAAACAGTTTTTACTATTCGGCTCCGTTCAGTAATGTTTCATTTATAGAGCTTTGATTGTGAGGCGGTAATAACACAACGTTTTCGTGAAATTGACATTTTGATAAAGACATTTTAGCTTCAAGTTCGCGAAAAGTCGGAGGGGTTAAACCACACACACAATCACAAAATATTTTGACACTTCAAGTAAAATGAAACATCGTAGCTGTTTTATTTACGCGTTAATGGCGGTAACTGTTTTACCGACGCGTTAATGACGTTTAACTAAAATCGCCACCCAACTGCGTGGTGCAGGACGCAACTAAACACATTTAAGTTAAATGTATTTAGGGTCTTAAATGCGTTTAGTTAAATAAAATTTGCGATAGTTGGTGCAAGCCGCCCTTAACCTTTTCTATGCGTCATAAATTTGTATCACTTCGTTCACACGCGGGGCTATTTATCATCAATCTAATTTATGACTTTAAACAATAATCACGCATGGATTTTAAAATTTGTTTTAAAAAATACGTCGCTTATGTCTTGAATTATCTTTTCAAGTATAAATAAACAATCCGAACATCAATGGGACTTGATAAAAATTCGAAGTATATATTCGTAATGTAACTGATACGGTATACCCGGGCGGCCATGTTAATATTTCAAGGATAACGATACACATGCTTATAAACATACCGGAGTAGAGCTCTTCAACTGTGGTGCGATGTAAGTGGTTGATTTATGGGTGCGATGTCGCGTTTGACTGGATACATGAAATATTGACACACTTAAAAAGGTTCATATAATAAAAAATAACTACACTTAAATTTACAAAAATAATGAAATAATTTTTCTGTTATTATGTCACCGTAAATATGTATAACTTAATATATTTTTTTATCGTGATAAATTTTGAAACAGTTCTCAACGCATAACGGCACATTACACTCTAAGCACATAAATTTAGTAAGTTTTCTGACTTTGGGCTTCAGTGTTGAAGTGGCACAGACACGACACCTTCGACGAGGGTTTGTGTTTTTTGCTGAAGGGGGAACTTTAATGGGCATGTGTTTGGAAACAATTTTTGATGATAAACGCATCGGGTAATCTCTTGATGTTGTGGGACGTAAAATACTCGGCAAAGTTTTGTGATATTTCTCTAGTAATTGATCAATCACAGCCATTTGGAAATCAGCCAAACTGACTTTTTTTGATGTTACAGTTTGGTATATTATGTGAGCATTTAATAAATACAAATCAATTATATGAAATGCTACTTTCCTGTACCATTTGAGTGACTTCCTCATACAACTTAAGTTGCTTAGCATCATATCAGCTTTGTCTACTAGACCCATGTTCTTGTTATAGTCTAGAACACATTGTGGTTTTAAAATGGGCTCTCCTGTCGATCTATTTATTTTTCCCGATGGTCCAACAGAACCATCGTGAAGAGTGGTCAGCATGTGGATTTCACGCCTATCGTGCCATTTCAAAGCTAACAACGGTGATTGGTGCTTTTATTGGATTTCCCCTTTCTTCAATTTAACAAAAGGTGCCATGCCTTTCCTGTTTTTCCCAACAGTGCCACAAGCATTAGTTTTTTTTTCGTGTAAATATTTAAATAAATTTGGACTAGTGTACCAGTTGTCGCACCACAAATTATGACCCTTTCCGAAATAATCTGACAAAAGGGTGGTTACAACGCCTCCCGAAATACCAATACCTTGAGTATCATTTTTTTCTGTATCAGAACCAACATAAATTATAAAATCGAGAATGAAACCCGTCATGACGTCACACATCACAAAATTTTTTATTCCAAATCGGTGACGTTTAGATGGAATGTATTGCTTGAATAATAGACGGCCTTTGAAAACGATGATGCTTTCGTCAATACATAGATTTTCATGGGGCATCATAGTTGATTTAAAAATCTTTCGTGTGTGGTCAACAAGAACACGTATTTTATGCAGTCTATCAGTAGGCGTTTGAATATTACTATCACTAAAGTGGAGCATCTGTAATATTATCTGATAACGGGCATTGTCTTTCCAAATATTGGTGAAAAGATTATGGGGTTCGTACTCCAATGTTCCTCGATAGTTAAGTGTTTGTTCCTAGTCATGGCAAATGTTAACGCAATACACAACACAGTACATTTCTGAGACTGTTGTATCAACCCATTTTGTAACTCTCGATTTTGCTGTAAAATCCATCGTCCTAATTTTATATTGATAAAATTGATTTGTTTCATCAACAATTTTTGTCATAATTTCTGTATTCAAAAAATGATCAAAAAACATAAGTTGGGGCGTGTCTTCAGTTAACCTGGTATCTGGATTGATACCTGATGCGAAATCGTCGAATTCATAAATAATGGGTACGAAAGGGCCGGCAGTCCACAGATTTTCAACCACTTCTTCTCCTTCTTCAATGTTCATTTCGGGTTCAGAATCATGGCTTTCATGTATTTCAGCAGCTTCGCAATTATTATCGACGTCACTGTCACTAATTTCAAAATCTATTTCTAAAGTAGCACCAAATATTTCTTCGTCATTAAGACCACGACCCGACATTTTGTATTTTGGCAATAAAAATACTTTCAAAAATTGATAAAAAGTCAAACTTGTACAACTTTACACTTGATTTTTCACTAAAAAAAAGTTTTAACCACGTATCTTTATTTGAAAATAATCTAACACTGACGAAATTTTATATTTCTTCAATAGTTTGAATGAATGTATGTAACTGAACTTATTTTAAAATATGATAAATCAGATGAATGTACACTGTAATTAAAATAGTTCATATCCACGAAAAAGCAAACAATAATTCGATAAAACAATGTAATCTACACGACGAGCGTCTCTGTTTGAGAATCTTATAAAATGCGCCTGCGCAATAACGTGTGTAAAGACGCGGGAAGAATTCAAACTGATTCTTTTTTCGCTCTGAGTTGGAAGATCCCTTCAAATCTTTGTATCGATGATTAGGATACGTATTATGGATAAATATCGTAAGATGTCAGTAGTGTAAAGATGTGAGATTTTTTAGGAGTATAAGTATTACCGTGCTCAAGCATGTTTCATACCCATAACGCCGAAGAAACTTTGCGTCGCACAGATTTGCCTCCCGCGTACAGGGCATGTACAGTGCGTCGCAGGCGTGCGTCTCCCGCAGGGATAGGGTTAATCTAATATAACTTTTAAACCATATGTTTAAATGTAACATAAAAAAAAAAATTAACCGTTAAAGACAATATAAGCGAAAAGATATGGTCGCATCTGGGAATTGAACCCAGGACCCTCACCTTGCCGGGCTCTGCTCGAGCTGAAGGGTTTGAGGCCAATGGGTTAATGTAGAGTAAATGGTTTTTATCATTTGCATAAAATTTAAAGTATGTTTGTAAGGGGTTTAATCGTTGTTTTGTAACGGGAATGTCGAGGGTTAAATAATTCTACCGACCTTATAATGACGTCGTCAATGTTGAAATGTGTTTCAAGAATTCCCGTAGTACGGACTCGGGCTCTCAGTACGTCAGTCGGAGTAGGCACGTACTTCTCATCCAACAGCCGGTCCATGTTGTCAAATAAACTGCAGACAAAACATTCTATTATATCAGCATCTAAATCCAGTAAATTCATACATCATCTCACACATACATTATACTTATTTTGAATAATAGGTAAACAATATAAAGTAAGAATTTAGGCGTTACTAATAAACGTTCTTCGAACCCTACACAACTGATAACTAACCCTTAATATGGAGTAAATGGCTGTTTCTCAGCTGCATAAAATAAAAAATAAAAACACGCCCATTAATAAGGGGGTAAAAATAAGAATTGGGAAGAGTTTTTAATTTCTTTATGTTACAATTATTATCATCAACAACGATAATATCCTACTGTCGAATTTGGCAGCCATCTCTGGTCCGGAGCCTCTAAATACCTGAAAAAAACCCTTGACTCTGTGCAAAAACGGGCGGTCCTTTTGATAGATTCCCCAATCTTAACAAACGGACTGCAATCTTTAGAGCACAGGCGTCAGGTAGGTATGCTGTCCTTGTTCTATCGGTATTGCAATGGAAGATGCTCTGAGGAACTAGCGTCATTGATCCCTTCGGCACCGGTGCGTAGTCGGGATACACGCCAAACGCGCGCCCAACATTTGTACACGGTTGACATTTGTCACATGAGAACGGGTCGCTTCTACGATTCGTTCTTAAGTTCAACAGCTCGGCTGTGGAACGAACTGCCGGCCTCTGTGTTTCCTCCCTCCTACAACATGGGACTCTTCAAGACCCATGTTCACTCCTTCCTCTCCACAAAAAGACCCTCCATACAGCATCCCCAAAGATGACATAGGCCCTGAGGGAAATTATTTTCTTCAGGGCCTCCTGTGTGGAGTTAATATAAAAAAAATAAAAAAAAATCATACACATACATAATATCTAAGCAGATTACCAGATAAATATTATCTAACCTCAAAATTGCCTTTATAAAATAATACACCTATAAATGTCAATAATTTTCTAAAATATTAATTATAATAGAAGCCTAAAAAACTTTTCAATTTCATCAACACTGAAATCTTTTAAATACATATAAATTTATAATACAAAACCATTATACATTGTGATTCGTGACGTCATAATCAACAGATTCAGTCTCGCCAACCAAACGGGGCCAGTTTTAATGTGATGGTGTTGTATTCATTTTTAAATGACTATAAATTCGACAAATAATAAAACTGATATATTCAGAATCAGCGTTTGTTTGTCTTTTTTGCCGTGAATATATTTTATAAAGCTATAATATTTTTGACTGGAGTTTGTGTTTGATCATAGAAATAAACTTACTAGAGCGCAGAGTCGTTGAGTTCGTACTCGTACCCTCGTGCCACAGCCAGCCGCACCCCGCGGTCCCGCCACAGGGCATGCAGTGCCGCCGCTACCGACGGCAGAACTCGGAACCTCAGATCAAACACGCTGCGGTTCAGCAACACTTGCTGAGCGTGGCTCTGCAAATATTGTGTTCATATTTAGTAAGCTGATTTTTATTTTATTTTTTTAATTTTTTTATTGTTTAACTTATAACATTGTTACATTGTACATAAAATTAGGTAATAATAGGTAATAGTGAAAAACATATGTTATTGAATTTCTACTCCAATGAAGAGTGCTAGCTCTTGAGCTTGGCGTAGGAGTTATTTCAAAATTATTTCATGTTTATATCAGTAATTAACATAAATACAGTACAATAAATATAAACTTAAAAGAGGATTGTGACGTTAATTTTGGTTGTAACATGAATTAAAGTTATAACATTTGAAAGGTGATATTAATTTTTTTTAAAGATAAATTTGTCCTTTTTTTTTAATAAAATAAAATCTGGTATTTTTTTCACTTCTTCGGGAAGACTATTAAAATATCTTATGCCTTTGTAAATATAATTATTGTGCATTTGTTGAGTTGAAAATAGAGGAATTTGGATGTTAAAATTATGCCTCAAGGATGAGTTAAATTTAAGTTTTTTTATTACTGTTTCTTTATATATTTGTAATGTTGCATCTTTTTTATATAGGTCTTCAATTTTTGGTACTTCGAAAATTTTGAACAATGATGAGAATGTTGGTTGCTTGGTTGTTGGTTGATTATCTTTATGAATTATATTGTAACACAATGCAGTTGGAAAGTCCAACGTTGGGGATTCTGAATGACAGAGCTTAGATTGAGTAGAGTATCTTCAACTCTTGAAGGACTGGTAAACCTCATATACTGTAACAAGATGCATCTGAAAGATTTTAACCAGTGATTCCTCAACTTCCCCAACTGCTCCCAACCGTCTGGAGCCAGTTAGACTATGGAACCCCCAATTGGGGTATGTTTTGAGGCTTAACGTAGTGGAGGAGGAGAAGGAGATGGGGTAGATGAAGGTGGGGGAGTACCTGACTATTCAGATCTGATCACCAAACACGGCTAAAGCCATTTCAAGCAACGTTTCAAATCTGAATGGTGGTCTTACACCAGGGTGATACTGAGAGTATCTTCCCCTCCGGAACGTGCCTAATTTCATCAACATTCTGCTAGGGTGGGAAAATAGCGTGGAGGCAATTTTTCATCACCTTCCTTTTGTTTTGAAGGTATTCAAAGTGTATATGTATATAAAACAAAGCCAGGCCACCCGCCTGTCACAGACCCTCATCTTTATATAATATATATCAATGTGCCTGGCACGCTGCCAAGGCCCTCACATTCCATGCTGTCAAGGCCCTGAGACATCATTCATGGGAGTCAAGTCCACTGTTTTGCTTTGTAGAATGTAAAATAAATAAAATCAGTTATTATCGCTCTCCAGCAGATGCGGAATGTATGTGACCTTATTGGCAGGGTCCTGCAGATTGATCCGCAGCCGCCCCATGCCCGCCAGCACGTACTTCATGGAGGCGAGCAGGTTGTCCAGCATGGTGGGGCGGAAGGCGCTCCGCTCCGCGCGGCTGAACCCGCTGCTGTGGATGATCTTCATCTGCTTCACCAGGGTGCTCTTGCCGCTCTCCCCGGCGCCTGCAATGCACCTAAACATTAAAATCTGTCTATCTATGGCAGTGAGGATGGTCCGCCACACAACTGCCAACATGTCTTGCTTTATTCACATTCGTGCATTGTCTCATACGCACTCTGTCCCCGACTTCTTGTACCATTAACTTTCCTTTCATATATTCCCCTTACATTCCTTTCTTCATTCCGCAGATCTAACTCTAATTCATTATGCTTGCATCACAACAGCACACGTGCCTCAGCAATCTCATTTCTACAGCATTTATTCTACTTTCACCCTGCCTCTGTATTATTCTATTGGAATATTAATTATGTTTGTGACCAGTTTAATAAAGTATTAATAAAATTATATGTATTTCTATTAATAAAATTGAAAATGTGTTTCATCACCTTTCAAAAACAGTTTTTAGTTTTTGGGTACCTTCAGAAATATTTCATTTATTTGGATTTTATTGCTAAGTGACAGCATCTTAAGTTAAGTGACAGGGGTTAAGTGTAAAGTTTACCAAGCAGAAGAATCTTGATGACTTTGCTCTGTTCCTTGGCAAACGCCCCGAGCTGCTGGTCGATGTCATTTGAGTGTCGCCTCGCCGCCTCCAACTCCATGCTCTCCCGGTGCAGAGTCAGGCACGCTCCCATCCCGCTGCTTTGTGGTCACGACAATGCATCTGCAACAGACATAAGCAATTAAAGATAAAGCCATAAACAATTAAAGTTGTTTGATTCTGAATTCAAATTTTATTATTTGAAAAAAACAAAACACCCTAAGCAAGGAAACTCCAGATAAACAAGTATTATGGACTGCAGATAGGTTAAGTTAAAGTTGCTTCTAAACGAGTAAGATAATTTGCCTACCATTGCCTATTGTCGAACTGTCAAGAATCTAGGCAAGCCTGTACTGTCCTATCGGTCGCTTTCCAAAATATTGTCTTTGTGTTAGTAACTTAGGAAAACAATGGCTGACAGTGTTCTTGATAATTAAATCAATTACATTTGTCTGTACACAATTTTGTGCTATTTCACTTGAAGCGTACTTTACTATAATAAACTTTAAAATAATGATTTAGTGTTCAGCAGTAGTAGTAGCAGAAGTCGGGGAAGCTTGAGGAAGACATGGCACGATCGAGTGAATCAGATACTTGAGTCAGGCCATGTCAAGAGTCAGAATAATAGAAGAGTATGTATGAGACGATGTATGAATGTGAATGAGGAAAGAAGTGTGGTGAACGTATGTCTGTCGGTATGAAAGAGACAGGCAATTTGGTAGGCGGGAATGGGTACCGCCGCCCTGGGAACCATTTATTGGATTACCAACACCTCTGCCACAGGTCACCCCAAGTGGTTCGCTACGTTTGGTGACTTAGCAGGGGTGCCCGGGTTCATGGGTTAAGGTTTGCCCGGGTCTTGGTGGCGGGTGCGTCGGCCCACCTTCTGCGTGGCGGGCCGGTTGGGAGATGCTGGTTGAGGGAGACCCTTTACAACCGGTTACCGCTGTCCGGGCCGCTCGATAGTACAGGGGCCCGACCCTCAGGCTCACGACTAAGGGTGGGCTGCCCCATCAGCGAGTGAAAAAACCCCGCCACTGCTGTTGTGCCGGTTCGTGACCGGAGGGGACCCAGCAGCAGCGTTTGGGGCGCATTGGATGCCCTCTCCAGCCGGACTCTCCCAGCCTATCGCCTAGCACCGCAGTGGGTGGGCTGGAACCAAACGCTCATCACTCCTGGACAGCCTGAACCCCAGATTCCTACCCACCCCTCATACCTTTCCTTTCCAGACCTTTCCTTTCACCTCCTACCCTTATAAAAAAAAAAAAAAAAAATTCATGAACATACAACACAACAATTTTAACATCGTTACAGCGGCGAGTAGCAGGCGTCCCCGGTGCGGGCCAAAACTGTTGGTAAATTTTGCCAACATTCGCGGCCTGCACACAAATTTAAATTCCGTCCATCACCATCTTTTGTCCCAACGTCCCAACCTTCTTTTCCTATCCGAAACTCAGATAGCCGAGCCGCCAGACTCCTCCTATCTGGACTGCCCGGGCTTTACCCTCGCAAGCAAATTCCGACTGAAAGGAGGAGTCTGCCTCTATAGTCGAGCTGACGTCAACTGTGTGCGACTATTGAGTCTGGAAAACTCCAGATTCGACGTAATGTGGGTGCGCGTCAATCTTGCCAGTACGGCAAGATTCTACGCATGTCTATACCGCTCACCGAACCATAGCGAATCAGACACTTCCGAGCTCTTCGAACATTTGAGCGATACTATTGATGATCTCTTGCCCCGCTACCCTTCGGCCGAGTTTATTGTTCTGGGGGACTTCAACGTTCATAACGAACCATGGTTGAAGTTCTCAGGCCCAACGGACTCGGCTGGCCGACAGGCGGAATCCTTTGCCATTTGCTACGGATTAGAGCAATTGGTTCAGGAGCCTACAAGGGTTCCTGATGTCCAGACTCACCGCTCCAATCTGTTAGACCTATTCTTAACTACTGTGCCACACGGTTATAAGATTGACGTCACAGCGCCTCTGGGATCATCTGACCACTGCCTAGTGACGACATCAATCCCCGTTAGCCTCAGACCAACCAATGAGAGGCTGAGGAGAAAAGTGTGGCACTATAGGTCAGCAGATTGGTTCGGTATGCGGGCCCATTTCAACGCTTTTCCGTGGTCAGCTGTTTGTTTTCGGACTTCGGACCCTTCAAGATGTGCCCAGGAGATTGGTGAAGTCATCAAATCGGCGATGGATGGCTTCATACAATCGACTACTAAAGAAACTGGTGTGGGCTCAAAGCCGTGGTTCAGTCGACAATGCTCCGAAGCAGTCCGACGAAAAAACGCGGCTTACCGAGCCTACAACACATCTCGAACGCCCGAAAGCAGATCAGCATACAACAAATCGGCAAAGGAATGCAAGAGAATCATCAATAGGTCAAAATTCGAACACGACCTGCAGATCAGCAAAAAGCTGGCTGCCTGCCCGCATGGCAGCAGAGCATTCTGGTCGCTTGCGGGCTCAATAGGTCGAAATTTTTGCAAACCCAGTTTGCCACCTCTTACCAGACCTGACGGCTCACTAGCAAACACTGCCACCGAAAAGGCTAACTTATTAGGGAAAATGTTTGCGGAAAACTCGACCCTCGACGACGGGGGTGCTGTTCCGCCGTCGGTTCCTCACTGCGGCTTCTATATGAAAAAGCTGAGGATCCGGCATCGGGATGTACTCCACGTCATACGGGGGCTCGATGTTAACAAAGCTAGTGGACCTGATGGAATACCTGCCCTGGTATTGCAGAGGTGTGCTGCGGAAATAGTTCCAGTTTTGACAAAGCTCTTCAAAATGTCCCTGAAGTGTGGCACTGTGCCCTCTGGTTGGAAAAAAGCGGTCATTCACCCTATTCCCAAGAAAGGTGACCGCTCCAACCCGGCCAACTACCGCCCCATAGCGATCACATCAGTTCTGTCCAAAGTGATGGAACGTGTGATAAACGACAAACTGCTCACATACCTCGAGAAGAACAAAATTATCAACGACCGTCAATACGGATTCCGGCGGAACCGCTCGTGCGGTGATCTTCTCGCGTATGTGACGCATGTTTGGGGGCGGTGCCTGGAACGTCACGGTGAGACCCAAACGGTCGCACTAGACATATCCAAGGCCTTTGACCGGGTCTGGCACCGAGGACTTGTCAACAAATTGCATTCTTACGGACTTCCCGCATCCCTGTGTACGTGGATTGCTGACTTTTTAAGGGATAGGTCGATTCAGGCGGTTGCTGACGGTTTCACCTCTTCCTCGCACTCCATAAATGCTGGCGTCCCACAGGGATCGGTTCTGTCTCCGACTTTGTTTTTGTTGCACATCAATGACCTTTTGACATGTGCACCGATTCATTGTTACGCGGATGACAGTACAGTTCATGATAGCTTTTTGTTTGACAAGCCCCCAAAGGGCACACAAACTCCAACGGCTCGGAGGGCTTTGAAGCAGAGAATGGACGGTTATCTCGAGAGTATTTCCTCCTGGGGTAAAAATAATCTCGTCGAATTTAATGTTTCAAAGACCCAATCCTGTCTGATTACGTCTAAAAGGGATCCAAATGATAATCTAGTCTCCTTCAACGGAAGCAATCTTCCGAACAGGCCTTCCATTGATATGCTTGGTGTAACTATAAGTGACCAGCTCAGGTACGGGGGCTCCATCGAAGCCAGAGTAAAGTTGGCCTCTCAGAAGCTGGGCGTACTGTACAGGGCCCGCAGATACTTTAATAGTACACAACTGCTCACCCTGTACAAATCGCAAGTGCGCCCTACTGTCGAATTTGGCAGCCATCTCTGGTCTGGAGCCCCAAAATACCTGAAAAAAACCCTTGACTCTGTGCAGAAACGGGCGGTCCGTTTGATAGATTCCCCAATCTTAACAAACGGACTGCAATCTTTAGAGCACAGGCGTCAAGTAGGTATGCTGTCCTTGTTCTATCGGTATTACAATGGAAGATGCTCTGAGGAACTAGCGTCATTGATCCCTTCGGCACCGGTGCGTAGTCGGGATACACGCCAAACGCGCGCCCAACATTTGTACACAGTTGACACTTGTCACATGAGAACGAGTCGCTTCTACGATTCGTTCTTAAGTTCAACAGCTCGGCTGTGGAACGAACTGCCGGCCTCTGTGTTTCCTCCCTCCTACAACATGGGACTCTTCAAGACCCATGTTCACTCCTTCCTCTCCAAAAAAAGACCCCCCACACAGCATCCCCAAAGATGACATAGGCCCCGAGGGAAATTATTTTCTTCAGGGCCTCCTGTGTGGAGTAAATATTAAAAAAAAAAAAAAAAAGGCATATTTGAGTGAGACAGCATGACCGAGACGTAAAAAAAGGCGTGTCTGTTGTAACTTGTCCTCTTTTCAATAACAAACTCTTATACTGTCCATTGTATCAATACTTATAGCTACCTGAATAAAACCAAATAGTACGGAGTACCCGCATGCATTTTATTAATAAGTAATCTGGGTGATCGGCACGGAAGATCACTACGAGTGTGCCAAGACCGAGTTGTTTGGCGGTTCTCAGCGAACAAACAGCGTGATGGTTAGTTAGTTAGTGTTCAGTGGTCATATTCTTCAAATTACTCCTACAGTGTTCCTTACCATATTGGTATTACATAGTTACTATACAGTCAAAGCAATAATAAGAGAACAAATTAACAATAACAGTACTATTAATAATAACAATAATAATTTGTATAGCGCCAAAAGTTTGAGACTGCGGACAGGGGACACACCGAGTGTAGTAGAAACACCGGACATTGATTTTTCATTTGCTATTTTACCCTCCATTACAATTGATATTACGTTTATTACAAGATTAGTGGCAAAGGTAGAGTTGATATTTATTTTGAAAGAGATTTTTTATGAAATGATCTTAAAAAGTTTACAAATTCTTGGTTATTTACAATGTGGCGAACTGTGAAGTGAAAGGTTTCTGACTTGATGGATGTGACTGTTTAAAAATGTGAGTTTTAATTTTAGCTCTGAATTATTTCCAGTCTGTGATCATTATTAAATCATGTGGCAATCCATTCGAGGCTTTAGGTCCTAACACTCCGAAAGCACGCTCACCCAACTTAGTGTCTGGAGTGCGCTTTGCCTCCTTCAAACTTCCTGTAGCCGATGACGCTGCTGACCTAAGGATTGACTTACGTGAATTGGTATTTTCCGGAATACACAGGACAAAATAATGACATTGACATATAATATAAAACAAGAGGCAGTTTATGTTTGTCCCGCAGGGGTAGGCAGAGAGGACAGACCGTCAAACTTGGATTTGACACACACTACTTGCTTCAGTCACATTCGTACAAAATCAGAACACTTTCTTTCAGTTCTGATTTGTCTGGTTACCACATTTTAATAGTCTCGTGTAAATCACATTTCACGTATTTGTAGTAGGTACCTAACTAAGTTAATAAAATAACTGTATTTGGAGTAATATTTATAAATATGATGCATAAAGCTATTAGTGGGTGACCGGATAACTACCTAACTAAGTTAATAAAATAACTGTATTTGGAGTAATCTTTATAAATATGAAACATTGAAGATAAAGGTGAATAATATATTGTTTGAGATGATAAATATATTAAACTATTAGAGGGTGCCGGATAACTCATCAAAATAACAATTCAACACACCTTTAATGATATAAAGTCATGAAAAGTGATGAAACAAAAACTAGGTTAAATAGGTAAGGTTTAATGTTAGTTTTATTTTCATCGCTTTTAACTTTATATCACTTTTTAATGGTGTGTTTAATAGTCATTTTGATGAGTTATCATGAAACCCTATTAGAGCTATTACCTACAGATTGTCTTTGAGGTTGACTTATTTAGAAAAAATAGTATAATATCTTTCAACCAACCATCTTCATCCAACTACGGATGTTATAAAGCACTCCCTCACTGGGCACGTAAACTGTTCAAACTATTCCAAAGCACAATAGATCATAAAAATATTAAAATGGTATAATAATATTATGAAATCGCATTCTATTTACCAATAATAATAATAAGTTTCATGTGCATATTGTGGTGAATTTCAAAGTAAATACTGAACCACTCAACGTAAAAAATGTGATTCACTATAAAATTAATATCACTATAATAATACACGAAGAACATTAACAATTGAATAAAACAACAAAGAAACTGAAGTTTCAAACGATTTACTTTCTTTAGCAATATGAACTAAATGTGCAATCCTGTGACAGGCCAACATACCTTAATAACTTGAAAATAAACTTAAGGACATTGGGAAGTGTATAAGATAAAAGAAAACGTTTACGTTCGTACGTTCGAATACTTTTTCATTAGTTTAAACAAAATTTAACTTACTTTTCCTGACATTTTTTTATATAAACAAGTAAACACAAACGAACGCCACAAATTGCTTTATTTTATTTTCTATGCTTTCTGTTGCTTTCTGTCATCTTTCTGTGGTTTGTAAAGCATCATAAAGAAATTCTCGATTTGACAGATATTTATAGAAGAAAAAAATAAACATAGGCAGGAACTATAGAGCCATAGAGTATCCTACGCCGCATTTACTATTCGAATGTTGAGCGATGGCAACATTCACTTAACCTTAAAAAATTAGGGATGTTACTCGCGTGTCAAATAACGTGCGATCAAAACATAAAACTAAAAAGTGTTTTGTGAGCCAAAACTCTGCGTTTTTGGAGGTACGTGTTTAGTAAACTTTTACCTAGCACTGGGTAGCGCGCAATCAAAATGGTGAGACACAACAATCAACTTCCCGATAATCTACCACAGCTGCAAAATCTTATAAAAAGGGATCCAGAATCTTATAAAGAAGAATTTACACAACAGCTTCGTCATTATGAGAGTACATTGGATATTTTCCGGTTGTCTCCTTCCCAAAACTCTAAATCATTGGATGAACAGGTAATGTTCTTGGCCCAAGTAGCACAATGCTATACTGAGGAGTTGAAACTATTTCCGCAGCAATTGGTAGATATCCTCAAGACCCACAATACTATTTTGGATAATAGTATGAGGATGACATTTTGTAAGGCGCTTATACTTCTGAGAAATAAGAATCTGCTCCCACCTTATGATCTCCTGGAAGTGTTCTTCCAGTTGTTGAAATGTCAAGATAAATCTCTAAGGGATTTCCTGGAAACTCACATCATTACTGATATCAAGAATATAAATTCTAAACATAAGGATGCAAAGTTGAATTCAACTTTACAGAACTTCATGTATTCTATGTTAAAGGATACCAATCCGAAGGCTGCAAAGATGTCCGTAGATATTATGATCGACCTTTACAATAAGAATGTTTGGAATGATTCCAAAACTGTCAATGTGATCGCCAGCATAGGCTGTTTTTCTAAATTCACCAAAGTGATGGTGGCTTCACTTAAGTTCTTCCTCGGTAAGGATCCAGAAGAAAAGGACTCAGATGATTCGAGTGACGAGGAGGAACCTTCAGCCAGAGGTTCCATCATGTCCAACAAATTCAATAAAAAAACCAGGAAGAGAGAGAAGAATTTAGAAAAAGTGAAAAAGCTTGTGAAGAAATCTAAGAAAAAGAAGTCAAACGCACCGTCATTCAGTTTCTCCGCTCTACATTTAGTCAACAACCCTCAAGGATTGGCAGAAAAACTATTCAAACAACTGGAATCATCCAACGAAAGGTTCGAAGTGAAGCTGATGACGCTTGATGTTATTTCTCGACTGATCGGTTTGCACGATCTCTTCTTGTTCAACTACTATCCATTTATTACAAGACTAATTCAGCCGCATCAGAGGGAGGTGACTAGGATCCTTCAGTTTGCAGCGCAAGCTTCTCACGAGCTCGTCCCGCCAGATGTAATAGAACCTGTCATTAAGGGTCTCGTTAATAATTTTGTAACTGAGAGAAATTCTTCAGATGTAATGGCTATTGGATTAAATGCAGTTCGAGAAATATGTTCCCGATGCCCCCTCGCTATGACTGAAGATTTGTTGAGAGATTTGGCGCAGTATAAAAACTACAAAGATCGCTCCGTCATGATGGCCTCAAAATCCCTGATTGTACTCTTCAGGAACTCCATTCCTGAACTCTTACATAAGCGAGACAGGGGACGACCCACAGAAGCTACCATCCAGTTAAGAAATAAAGCCTATGGAGAAGTAGATGTGCAGAATTACATTCCCGGTTCAGAAGTATTATTACAAGCATCCGGTAAGCCCGCTGCTCCTGCACCAGTTGAAAACAATTCAGATGATGATTCCGGTGATAGCGGAAGTTGGGTAGATGTCGACTCGGATGCTGGCTCAGATATAGATATCACCACAGATTCTGATTCTGAGGAAGAGGAGGAAGAAAAAACTCCTACAAAACCCACAAAAGGAAAGGGAAATCAAAAAAAGACTGCGGATGAGCGTAAAATACTAAAAGCTAAAAGGACCATTCCAAAAGAAGTGGAAGAAGGACCTTCTAAAGTTGAGGGGGCGACACAAATGGCCCTGGAGCGTATATTTACCGATGAAGACTTTAAACGGATCGACAAAGAGAATATTAAAAAGCAAGTGCGGGCAGCCAAGAGCCTTAAACGTAAATTTGCCGAACTGGACGCTCCTAAAACAGAATTGGTCCAACTTGGAGACATTGAAAATATTTTCAAAAAGAAAAAGCACGACAAAAAGGCGAGAATGGAAAGCATAAAGGCCGGTAGAAAGGACAGAGATAAGTTTGGTTACAAAGACGGCCGGCAAAACGCCAATTGTTCCAAGACCAACAGGGAAAAAAAGAAGACAAAGAATTACCAGATGATTATACATAAAGCCAAAGGCAAAGTGAAGAGATCTTTTAAAGACAAGCAATCAGCGCTGAAAAATTATTTGATCAAACAAAAGAAAATGCGTTAAATGAGATATTCACGCTGTGAAATATTTTTCTTTGTTATCTTATTGAATAAAAGTATTTATTTAATGGAATGTTTTGTTGCTTTTATTTGAAAAAATGCCAATTCTTTTCCGCACAATAATGTCCGTCTTATTCCTGCTCTTCAAACATATTCACTTATTGGTCATGTTACAATTCATTGCGGGCTCGGCCTGCAAGATTTGATTTTTGTTTTTACACATTATTTTAACAAAGTAAAAATTTATCTTCTACATCATTATGGCGTACATTATTTTTCCGTTTTTTTTTGCAGTCCAGTCTGAAATTATAGCTCCCTGAAATAGAGGGGGGGTAAGGTTAGTAAAATCTGCTAAATAAGTTTTCAACATTTTTTATTGGAATATATAAGTTCCTTAACACTTATAAAATATAATAATGACTACAAACATAAGAAAAGATTTATAGATGCTAATATTGTGAAAATGAATAATAGTTCATTCCCTTAGTCAGCCCAGACTCTGTTATACATTTAACTTCCTATTTAATTTTATAAAGGGCTAATGAAACGGTTGATCAAAATAAAGAAGACTTGTAAATTAGTGAGAATTATTGAATATAGAATTTAAATATTTAACTGGGGAGCATTATCCTTGAGTAGTGCTTTATCTGGGGATCCCTCCATTAGAAGATCCTTTTCGAGTAATTCCCTCTGACGCAGGAGTTCTGGTTTATCGTGTGCGAAGTAGTCATACAGTCGTTTACCTAGCACCACTCCAGATATCGCAGTTATTCCAATGCAAAACCATACACCGCCTCTGTGAAGTTTGTCCAGGAAAACATTTGTGGCAGCATTTTTTTTCAACATCTGTAATACAAATACCTATATGTTGATAGCATAGATAGAACACTCACGTCAATATAAAATAACATAGCCATAAATAAATAACATTGAACATAAGAATGTTTTTTTAGGATTTTTGTACGATTTTAATGTTTGTGCGTTTTACATTAAATCTTAAAAAATTATGTTATTTTATGTATTTGCGTATTATTTACGTTTGCCTTACTTTGAGCGTTTTATGGTGTTTCCCAATAAAAATACGTTTTTGTACCAAGGATGATAATAATGTCGTACGAAATTCAAATAAAAAACTATATCATAACCAAAAAACCGATCTGACATTTACTTCGTGACAGATTGAGCATAGATATTATTTGTTATATAAAAGATTTGTAATCGATCAATTTTTAAGAACACAGAGATAAAAATTAGTGTTGGTCATTATCGTGTAGCAATGGCACAATCGATGAATCATCGATAATTTACTCGATCTTTTGACTATCGAAATATTTCGATTCATTTTTATGGTCCAAAATCATCACAGAGTCCGAGACAATCATTTTGAAACGTCATCGAACAAAGAATCGATTCTGTCAAAAATCATCACACAGTCAGAGACAATTGTTTTTAAACGTCTTCGAACAAAGAATCGATTTGTTACATTGTGTTACGTATTATCTAATATTTGCATTTGGTATTACGCAATTATTGTTTAGTAATTGTGTTATGTTGGTAATGTTAGGTATTATATATTAGCTGTTTAATTATGATACTATCTAGCAATTGAAGAAACTAAGAGTATGTGGATAATTCATTCTAGAGATGGGCGAAGCGGCTCAGTTGAGGGAGCCGGTTCACTGGGTCCCGTTCACCTGAAAGATCCGCTTCAGTGAACCGGCTCGATTGAACCCCCCCCCCTCCCCCCTCCATAAATAAAATAAAAACAAAGTTCTTCGCGATAAAAGAATACATACGTGTAGTCGTCGATATTATACAATGGTACAGATATTGAAATCGACATGTGTTCTACACTCTACAGTGTCCTAAGATGTTTAAGATTCGCTAGTGAAATTTATTTTAATTGTACATTGTGACCGAAATCAAATTGGATCGTTTATTATACAATGTGCTATTTTTATGTTTTGGTGAAATTAAAAGTATTTATTATTTTTTTTTGGTAAACTAATATTTAAGACAAGATTTTTTATGCATAGCACAAAGGGTAACAATTATTTTATAAGCAATAATTATTAGCCTGAAACACTAGTATATATTGAATTATTTCGCGGATAAGAGATGTGTCATGTATCTTTTATCAGGAGATTTTTCAATGTGGATGAGTGTTTTAGGCTAATAATTATTGCTTATAAAATAAAAGTATTTAAACATGAAACCATGAGATTTCATTTTTCTTTTATAAAAGTTGCACTTAAAATATTTTTAGGGTTTTATGATGTTTCATAACAGGTTGCGTCTGACAAAGCTCCCTCCGGAAGAATGAGCTGAAAAGATAAATGCTTTAAAGGTCATTTCTCAGGACTGCGCTTCGTCAGATGGGACCTTGCTATCGTGAGGAAACATTCCGACATTTTTGCTTCTTTGGGAATATTATATATTTCGAAGACAAAATTTTTGCCCAGAAAAATCGATCAATATATCGTATATTTATGATTACATTCAAAGGGGATTCCCAATTTTATTGGAATACCCTTTTATTAGAATGAAAAAATGAAATCGAGAAATCTTTTGTTTCGTTAGGTTTTTGGTACAAAACGTCAAACTTCAATCGTACGGTAATCGTTGAATCACGTTTCTTATCGCTTTTTAGTTTTTTTTTACCCGGAAAACATAATTACGAACTTTTTAATAGCTTTAATTTAAATTTACCATGATTTCCACAAGAAAAAAGAGTGAAATTTGGAATCATTTTTCTGCGGCCACAAAAATTGTCAGATGTGTTATTTTTAAATTAAAATCTATAATCTATATCAATAATATTGAAAAAATTTCTTCAAATTAAGTTTAAAAAAATCAATTGGTGAATGGAATCAAAATATAGAACAATGAAAATAAACTTAAATCTATTTTAAATTAATTCTGTCCCAAATAAGTGCAATAATAATATAAAAATTGTGTTGTAAAACAAAATACTTCGGTGTGAGACCACTCAACACTCAATGCCAACATTACTTTTTTACGATTATTTCGATATCAATGATTAACTGAAAATAAACCATGAACATAATATAACTCTTCCTTGTTCCTGTTATAATAAACTAAATAAGTGCCGACACAACAACTAAAATGTTATGCAAGCGGGAATACCAGTATTAATATGTCATATATATGATCAATCCGGTCAGTACGTCAGTAGTGACCCGCGAGCCGTGAGATCCGTTGAACGATGTATGCGGATCTTCGTTCGCGAACGGGTGAGTCGGCTCTTCGGGTCTGGCGGGTCACCTGCTCACCGGCTCACCGTTCGCGAACGACTGAAGCGGGTCACCGGGTCACCGGCTCACCGGCTCTTCGTTCGCGAACGAGTGAAGCGGATCACCGGGTCACCGGGTCACCGGCTCACCGTTCCCGAACGGGTGAGTCACTACCGATCCGCGAACGAGTGAGCGGATGATTTGGGAACCGGATCTTACGGATCGGTGTAAAGATCCGGTTCACTGAGCCGACTCGTTCGCGAACGACTCACTTCTAATTCATTCGTCTTTAGGTTGGGATTTACAACGCCCGTACATTTACTGTGTGTAAAAATGGCATTCTGACTTATGATAAGTTGGGAAGGTTATTAATATATCTATATATTTTTTTTGTATGGCGCCGTTTTTTGAAAAACCTAAAAAAAATTATGAATAATCTAGGGTCGACATGCATTTTAACCCTTTACACTCAATGAAAAAATTGCAAAATCAAATCGTTTTAATTTTTGAACGTGTGGTATTTTAGAAAGCAGTCGCCAAAATGCATGTATGTAAGCAAATACAAATGCATACGTGGCTTGCTAGGACACGTGTCTAGTTTATTTTATAAAAAATGTGTACCTATTGTTTATGTCGCTAAATATTGTATTATTTCTTCTATCGAAGAATATCTCCACGGAAGTTTAAGCATTCAAATTCGTAGTCAAAGAAAATTACATGAGAGTAAACAATAAACATTGGTTTTGCGAATGAGGTTATGTGAATGAGGCAAAAAGTGTGTGCCAAGACCGAGTTGTTTGGCGGAGAAACGGCGTGATGGTTACTTAGTTAGTTTGTAAATTAATGAAGTACTTACCTGTGTTGCCGTACGATTGTACCATATTTATACACCCCCTCCAACTCGAGAACAAAAAAGCAGCCTCTTTCCACAGCTTCTGCTCCCGCTGAACTCTGAGCGATTAAATCGATTCACTCGATTCTTTTGACGTTTCGATCAAAATATTTCGATCATGTGAATGTTTCGATCCTGACCATCACTATTGTCAAGATATCCATTTCGAAATGATCGTCTTTTCAAGTATGTATAGAAAAATCGGTATTTCATGGTAGGTAATCTGGAAAGCTCGAAGTAGATAGTGCTGGTGTGGTTGGATATCATTTGCAAGATATTTCAGTACGGTTAACAAGTTATTGTTTAACCCATATTTCGCCGCTATCAGTTCCCGTGGTCAGATTTTGATGAAATTTGGATATGTGGTATATAAACACACAATTAAGAAAATAAAAAATTTAAAAAAATTAAAAAACTTATACTTACAAAAATATGAGGTGGTGCGTTTTCGCACCGTCAGCGAAATAGGGGGGTAAAAAGTAAATGTATGAAACCAAACAAGTTTATTTGAAAGTGGATTTATTTCTCTTCATTTATTAATCATATTACTAATATTAACTAAAATTAAAGATATTGTATATATAGGTAGGAAAGTGCACCTTTCTAAAAGACATAATAAGAAATTAGCATACACAAATATTATAATAAACACTATTTTCCGGTATGGTATAATTCGTTACATTTATGGTGCAATGCCACATTACACTCTGGACACATAAAATATGTGTGTGAATGACATATGCGACATCTTTTTCTATTTTCCCCCTTATTTAAAAAATGACTACTCCCTGTTATACTTGACCTCGATGTTGTCGCAAATCTACTGGGTCTGCCAATAGAAGAAGAATTTACTTTTGACGACTTCATGAGAGCGGTGGCCACACTTCTTCTAAAATTCAAAAGGCTCATATTTTCTTCTGGATGAACCATTTGGTATAGTTTCCATGCATCACAAAGTTCCACATCACAGAAGTTGGAGAATATTGCCCACCACCACTTTTTACCACGAACGCTTATTCTATAGTTTGAAACGAAATTATCCGCTAAATCAACACCTCCCATAAAACGATTATACTGGGTAAGAGCGCTGGGTTGAGTGACATTTATATATCTTTTTTTAATATTTGAATACCTCGATACGTTTTTAATGGGCTCTACGTTATCAAAATTAGATGCCACTGTAACTACAGCACTATCTTTCCATCTAACGACCAGTTAGATCCTTCACAACGTTGCCTCCCATACCCAAATTATTAGTATTTGACGACACTTTGTTTTTTCCCGTATATATATCAAATGCATAAATATATCCATATGCAGAAGCCAATGTCCACGACTTATATCCAAATTTGATTGGCTTGCCATGAATATACATTTTACACAAATGTTTTCCTCTATAAGGGATCATTTGTTCGTCTATTGACAGCGCATGCCTTACAATTCCGAACTGTTTAAAATTTTTATTCAACTAGGATAAATATGGTCTAACTTTATAAAGTTTGTCAGTCGTATTGATATTTAAATTGTCAGCCAAATGTTAATTACTCTTGACGTCACGATAGGTTTGTCTGGTCATGCATGACCTTACAAAAGGATTTGTAATGTCCTCATCTAGAGACCAATACATTTCTTCACGAGGTAACCTATGATACCCAGTATATAATAAAAATCCTATAAATGTTTTTATATTATTGATCGTCAACAATGTGGCTACTTTGTTTTTTAATAGAGCGTAACCATTTGATTGTTCTACAATTAAGTTAATAAGATCATCATTAAAAAATAGTTCAAAGAACTCGGTACAAGATTTACCCACTAATTTTCTTTTCACATCTTCGACGCTTCTATTCTCAACGTTGTTTGGCACTCGCGAATAACTAGGTTTCGATTTCTTCCAACGCGTTTCCCTTGGCATTGATGACGAAGATGTTGATGGTTGGGGTTGGGATGGAGTTGTTGAAGGTTCACTCATCAGCCTCTTGGAGTGGACTTCCAAAGTTCCTGCCGTATCTCCGAAAGTATGGCTAAATGCAGCGTCTTCATGTAAATCATTGTCATCAAAATCCTCTTCATCAGTAACTTCGGCGACTTCAGGTGGTAAAACGACCACATCTGGAATATCTTCTTCGCCGTCTTCATCGTTGACATTCCAATTCTCTGTGATAAAGTCAGCAGCCTCTTGTGCGGTAAAAAAAGTCATTTGGATTCATCCTATTCAGAAGAAAAAACACAGTATTAGCGATTGATGCCGGTAATTATGAATAAAATAATGCCAAGGTTTTTACCCCCGTATTTCGCTGACGGTGCGTTAATGCACCACTTAAATAAACTATGTAAAATGAGTACTTTTGAAATTTTTATTTTTTTTTAAGTGCTCAAATTATTAAATACGAGTCAATTCTGTATTAAAAAATGCTAGAATATATTAAGAATTTTAGTCGTATGTTAAATATAATAATTATTTAAAAATTGCTTACCTGAGTGTCGTATTTTGTCCGACTTTGGGGGCGTCTACAATGCGACTGAAGCAAATATATTTCTCCCTGTTTAGTTGTAACGGTAAAGTCAAAACTTTTCTATAAATACCTGAAAGAATAACGGTGAATCCTTATCAAGTTATCAAAATATGACCAAGCAACCAGGATGGTGCGTTTTTGAACCGTCAGCGAAATATGGGTTAAGTTATTATTTTGACAGAAGGTCGGAGTATTTCCGCTTTTCAATAAAATCCAAATAAACATAATATTTCTGAACCGAAAAACTGTTAAAAAGGGTGATAAAATACGCTTAAAAATGTTATTATTACAAATAAAAATACAATTTTTATATGTTATAATTTTAAAGCGAAAAAAATGGCTCAACTTATGTTTTTTGTAACGCAAATTACTGATAACGAAAAAACACACGTATTTTATAAGACACTATGAGAAACGTTACTGTAACCTCACTTTTTTGTCGTTTATATAAAAATAATAAATAAAAAATTGACGAAGTTTCATAATATTTTTTAAAATTGCATTTGGAATCTTTGGTTTCATAAAGGTGAACATTTTAATTATTACGTGGTTAACTTCTACAATTGAATATGAAGCGTGGTGTTTTCTCTTGCTAACACGGCGTAGGTTATATTTCTAACCATGAAAGTAAGGGAGATACAACGATTTTTATGAAACTATATGAGTTGTTCTCAAAAGCGAAAAATTGGCCTGAAGGGCTAAAGATTTAAAAGCATGGTGGTTGGAGTGTCAAAGAGTTGTCAAAAGTAATGGGAAAAGGGGAACACTTTGTTTGTTTATAGCCGCAACCTGTTTTAGATTGATTTCCTATCTACATATAGGTACTTTTAACAGATTAATATGATAAATGAGTTTTGCTGTTTTTTCAGATTGGCTGCTTTTAGGCAGCCTATTTTTTTTTTAATAGAGCATTAAGTGATTGAACAAGTAAGTAGTCAGAATAAACTAAAAATATTTACACACAATCTGACCTGGAATGAAAAGGGCCATCTTAAGCTATGAGAGGGCTCTATCATTTTTGGAAAGATTTTTCAGTTTGTACATGTGGAGCACATAAACAAAATAAATCAAATATGCATTTCCTCTTGTAACTTTGTACATGTGGAGCACATAACCAAAATAAATCAAATGTGCATTTCCTCTTTTAACTTTGAAAATAAAAAAATCGTTTATGAAAAGTAAGAAAAAAAATTATTTTGTGGTGATTTTGGAGGTAATAGAAGATTTTATGCAACAATATATCATGTAATGAAATAAAAATAAGACAAGACATAACATTGAAAGTTTAAAAAATATCGAGCTATTCCACCGTGCTGTCGAGTGGGATATCGATTATTTTTGATTCACGAAGTAATTGCAACTTCAGGAAATACTTTATCTATGATATTATTATTCGTCATTTGACGTTCAAGTTAAGTCAAATGACAGATGGAGTGGTATATTTATGGACAGATGATTGTTGCATTGTTGCCAATAAGGTTTCTAAAGATATTGTTATAGTCATTCTTTGTTTGTCAGTTGAAATATGGTTCAAATCATTAGTATATGTTATTTATGAGTACAAGTCTAGTTTGTTATGACTGTCATAGTGTAATATTGGTGATTTTAGCTTTGGTGGCAGTTACCTTGATGCGACTTAAAAATTAGGTGGTTGTTTTCGAGAAAAGCCAATGATTATGTTTAGTCATTAGTTGCAAGTTAAATCCAAAATGAGTGAACAACCTGTTAATGAAGCGGTTAGCGTCGCTGGTTCTGTTAACGATTGTGACGAAGATTTGCTGATTCCTATCGGAAATGGCTCACGGAGCGGTGGAATTATCAGAAGTAATTCAACAAACAACGTAAGTATGTTTGTAAGTATTTTCAATTGTTCATTGGGTTGGTTCATACGTGCATGTGCATATTATTATCTAAGGCTGAGGTCAACTAATGTTGCTTTGAAAATATTAATGGCCTTACTAATAAATGTGTTTTAAATTTTACACGGTAATTATTTACCTACGACTACCGTTTGAGAAAATATTCCGTACATGTTAGGTTAGGTTGGATTAGGTAGAATTAAATCACAAACCAGTCTATACAAACCTAGCGTAGCCCACAAACTACTTGAAAACTGGGATATAACTCTAAAGGGGACGCGAGCAGGCGTTATTAAAGGGGCAATTTTTTGTAGTAGTAAAAACGGTAGTCGTAGGTAAATATTTACCTTTTACACAACTGATACGGTTGTTTATCACTTGAAGTTTAAAACACGTTTATTAGTAAGGGGGGTTGTTCTTCTAAGGTTTTGTTAAGCAAAACTAGAATAGTAGTAGTTAATATACACCTAGGTTATTGTTTCTTCTATATTTGATTAAATACTAATAACAAATTAATTTTACACATAATTTCCTCTGGATAATAATGATATTGTTTTAATAAAAAATAACTTCTTTGAAACATAATCAGGTAGAAATGCTAAGAACTTTTTTCCATAGGAAAGCTAATAGCTCAGAAATGCACAATATAATTTGCAAGGCAGATAGAAACATTACACCTTTAAATTTATACAATGAGAATGCCAACATTTTTAAAATAAAAACTAATAACATTTTACACGCAAAACACTTCAATTATCTCAACCAAACGTATGTTGACAAATTTTCATCAAACAAATGGTTGAGTATTGGAGAGTTAAGCGCAGAAATAGAAGGATTTATGCTTGCCATTCAGGATAGAGTCATTAATACTAAAAATTATAGGCGTATAATCAAAGATACAAATCAAATTGATGATTTATGTACAAAATGTTTGGCTTTTCCGGAAACTATGGAACATATTATATCGGGATGTTCTATATTAGTGCCGTCCGAGTATATATTTAGGCATAATCAAGTTTTAAAAATAATTCACCAAAGTTTGGTAATTAAACATAACTTGATTGACTGCCGTAATGTACCATATTATGAATACGAACCAAATGAATTTTACGAAATATATTATGATAAAACTATACGAACAGACCGAACGATAAGTCATAATAGACCCGATATTGTTTTACATGACAAAATTAAAAAAATAACTTATATCATTGATGTCGCTTTTCCAAATTCCTGTAATATTCAAAAATATGTTTCTGAAAAAATAAGAAAATACACAAATTTAGGAAATGAAATTAAAAGAATTTGGCATTCTCAGACTATAAAAATATTACCATTTGTTATTTCGGGTACTGGCATTATACCTAGCTCTCTCATTAAAAATTTAGGCGTATTAGACCTATCAAAGCATTTATTAATAAAAATACAAAAATCAGTCCCTTTAAATACATGTAGGATTACAAAAGATTTATTTAAATATTTATATTGAGGGATCAGTAGGATTTATAGGTCCAATTAGAAGTTCTACCGAGCCGAACCCTCTGATATGAAAATATCTGGAGTCGGTGAATTATTTTCCCATTTGATCGCTGGTGAGTTGACGTGTTGTTTTTGTATTGTTTTGTATTTATTTTGCTTATATAATGCACTTGCATAATGTGGATTGACTAGATGATCATTTGTGGAAAGGTTTGTGGAAGGGTTTAGTTTTTCCTATGGGGAAGATTTAACCCGGACATAAAATCGAAAAAAAAAAAAACATTACACTAGTAAAGATTTTAAAAATTTGGATATTCAATGGTATCTTCTCTTTCTTTACAGAACAACATGTCCTCTTCGCAAAGGACAAATCAGGACTTTAAATCTTCAATTCGAAGAAGACTGGTCAACTCCGAAGAAGCCGGATCCTTGAATATTATTTCATCTAAATTTGAGGTGAGTTCTCAGATCATTATTTCAGTGGCTATGAAACTAGAGCAGGGTGGATGAATGTTGAGGGACTATGGATATTACCTGTGGCTCAACTCTACTACTTTTAGTATATATGAGTGGCTGCATGGACATAGTGTGCGCCTCTCTGCCTGAAACCACGCACAACTGTTTATATATCTATGTATATGATATTTTGCCTTTGTTAGAACTTATCAACTTGAGGAAAATTCTCCTTTCTCAAAACCACAATACAATAATTAAATACATGCCATTTAAATAGATGTAATAATAAAATAAAAGGAAAATTACTGTCTATATCTGATTTAAGTATATTCATGTTAATTTATTTTAGAGTTTGGATTACGACACTTGCGAAAATCACCTACTGCTAGACGAAGAGAGGACTCGAGGTTACAAGTTCATCGTGAGAAAGAATCTAGCAAGATGGATAATATTCTTTATGATTGGCGTCATAACGGCTGTAATAGCTTGCGTTATAGACATCTCAATAGAAGAATTATCCAGCATCAAGTATCAAGGCTTGAAGAAATGTATCCTTTTTATTTAACTTCGGCAGGCATGTACGTATATGCATATATTTCCATAAAATCACTGCGGGGTTTCGTCTCTAACAAGTGAGCAAATTTGGATATGTTTTGAGATTTTCTCAACCAAAAGTATTATAGTGATTGATTTTTAGGATATTATGCCGTGTTACGCTACCTTCTTCTTTAGCCGACACAACGGCGAAAGGGTTAAGTATGAGTATTGTAGCGCAGGGAGTGTGGCGAACCCATCGCTCAGGAAGTGGAAACACAATTGCCATCCCAAGGTGTGAGCTACCATGCTCCGGGAAACAGTGTTACCAACGGTGCCTCCCAGGTACATCTCGTAGTATAGTCATTACCCCAAAACTCGGTGGATGCCTCTTGGGGTCTTCAGGAACCAAAGGAATGGCAACAACCTCAAAGAATAAAGTGGAATGGGAGACATGTAGCCCAAAGCACTGAGTGCGTCTCTGCTTTAATAAATAAATAAATGTATGAGTATGAGTGTCTACTGTCCATGAGTCCATCATCAGAACCAATGTGATGCCCTGCATTCCGAACAAACCTAAACAGCCTTACATCCCTGACATCTGCCCACCCTGATGATGGATAATGTAAAGCTGTTCAAAACGCTGGCTAAAAAAGGAGGAATAACTCAAAAATCGATCTCGATAATTGACCAAATACTATTTACACGGCGATGAGTTGCCGTCTATGATATGCCCTAGATATTTTACAATAATTCATTTTTCATTGTTAATCAGGCCGTAAATTGCATTGGTAATCCTTGGCCAAATATTTGTGTGATTGTGTCAGCCTGAACTTAGTTGTATTAGTCAGCCGTTATCTGGGCTAGTAGAATATGACTCATATGTCATCAAATATCAATATATACTGCATTCAAAGGGCCAATACCACATCAATTTAATAAAATTCTGTTCTGCAGATAAACTGTGTGTCATACTAAATCAAGTACCTAATTATGTTTAGAAACTTTCCTTAACCACCGTTTTCAGATGTTGATAAATATATTACGCAAGAAAAACTGTACATCCCGTACTTCATGTGGGTGTTATCAAATGTTATTCCCGTTTTTATTGGATCCGCACTCGTTGCATATGTTGAGGTTTGTTTTTATTGAATGGTTATTATATTAGACAATAGTTGCAGTTCCCGGGCCCAGTAGATCTATGGCGACCACAATTGGGCAATGTTGTGAGGCACTGTTTTAGCTCTTAATTACCATTCTTGGTCTTTCACCAACTCCATACACAATGTTTCAATATTGGATTAGGAAATTTATTTTTTTACTATTATTAAATTATATTGCCATGAAAAATCTTATATAGGTATATATATATATTTTTTCTATTATTTCTGGCTTTCACCCTTCAAGGGTGTTCTTGGCCATCATTTAAAATTATGGAGAAATGAAAGGTGAATTTAAATATTAATTTATTTAAATAGGCAAATTTCAAAATTATAATGAAAAATGGAGTCGAGTTCAGACTTAGAAGAGATGAGATGTTGAATGGAGGTGAGGCAGTTTTAGATAAGGCTTGATAGAAGAGAGGATATTTGTTTAGAGAGGGACAACCAAAAAATATGTGATCTAAAGTTCCCACTTTTAAAGATTCCATCCCAAAAAAATACAATATACTTATTTTGGTTAAAACTAGTTTTAATAGCTGCAAAACGGCATTTATCCACAATCTGACAGTAAATATTTCTAATATAAACACAAACATAACAAGTCAATCGGTTTAATTGTTGGCAGATGAATCATCTAAATGCGTTTAAGATTGACGATTGATTTTATTCATTGATTTCATCATATTCATTTAACATATATATCCAGCTAACAATAAAACACCCTAATATAATAGAACTTCCTTCTTCTTCTGGCGTTAGTAAGATTAGATTGTTAATATTAATTTTAGTTGTAAGTTGCTAAATATGTAAATACTCGTATATATGTCGTTAAGAAAGTAGTTATAGGCCTTAGTCGTAAGTCACTAGATATAAGCCTTAGAGATAAGTCAGTAGTTCTAGTATTAACTATTTAAGAAATATATTTGTACAGCGCCCTTGAGGTGATTTCTCACGAAAATGGCGCTATATAAATTAGCCAAATATTATTATTATTTATGTGTTTTAAAACACATTAATTTTTAATTTTTTTTTAAATTTAAATTGTTATTTGTTTGTGGCAAGCCAAAAAAATAAGATTGTTTGAAAAATGTAAATGTTTATTCCTGGTTGCTATCGTAAAAGATGCATTACATTCTGTTCAATTCATTATTCTATAAAAAGGTTAACTTTAACTATTTGAACATGATTAAAAACGGACAAATATTTATCTAGGACCGGGAAGGTTTATCCCTGCTTTGGGCTTCTTCTAACTGAAGTGGAAGACACTCCTGGTAAAAGACCACCATTCAGAGTTGTGTTTGGTGACCAGATCTGATTAGCCAGGTACTTCCCCACCTTCCTTTTCCTCATATTGTTACCCTTCCCATTACCTTCAGCCTCACAACATACCCCGATCGGGGTGCCATAGTTGCACTAGCTCCAGACTCTTTTCAAATTTATAGTTTCAAAAATGAGAATACTCAATTTTTCCAGAAATTTTTTTGAAACATTACTAAGTATATATACCTTTATAATAGTGATATATTTATTTATTTTATAGCCCATAGCAGCAGGGAGTGGAATACCTCAAGTGAAATGCTACTTGAATGGAGTCAAAATGCCCAGAGTGGTTCGCATTAAAACATTACTGGTTAAGTGCATCGGCGTCATCACTTCCGTGGTCGGAGGCCTGGCAGGAGGAAAGGTAATATTATTGTAGTATACTGTATATTGTAGTGCATTGAGTAGGATTTACTCAATATCGGAGTTAAGGAGAGGTTTCATCGATGGACCGCGCCAGACACCCCCTGCTAGGTTAGAAGAGCCATTCAAAAATATGATAGGAACAAGATAGAAGTTTCTTGTATGAATAAATAATGACTAAATAAAATACCTAAGAGAGAACTTGGCATACCAATTAAATGGGCCAAATAGGAATATTATTTCTGGCTTGACATTTTATCGACATTTGCGGGCAACCACAATTATTTCTTACTTATCGTAACCTATTACTTTTACATACTGTATTTAAGTTAATAAAATGGCTGCCAAGATGGTGGCAACGCCAAATAGGGTTATTATTTCTGGTTTGACATTTTATCGACATTTGTGTGCAAAATTTGTGCACTTATCGTAACCTAGTACATTTGCATACTGTATTTACGTCAAATCATTTTTCTGACAAGCCTATGACTTTGTAGTAAATTGTTACATTAAAGCTGTTAACGTAACTTATAGTTATAAGTTGTTACATTAGCATTCCAGCCATGTAATATACTATAGGTGAGTTACACCAATAGCCATCGCCGCACAAGGCAGGCGGCAGAGCTTGATACTCCAATCAGGGTGTGGATTATATAGTCAGTCTCCCAATGAAACATGTGTCTGTGATACAGTATGTTTATTGTACAGGTAAAACAGGTAATACAGTTATCAAACAGTTCTACAAAGTTACATGGCGGTTTAAGGCCTGACGTGATACTTAGGCAATCTAATGACTCTAAGGGCTCTGATGGGCAAAGGTATAATATTAGCTCACGTGTAGATTACGGCGGATGCGGTGAACGATGATGCTGATGCCATAGGCGGAATGCCTAGGCTGATGAAGAGCAGGAATACGACTCCTACAGGGCGGCGCATAAGCGGCGTGGGCGGCTGACGGCGAAAGGGCTGCAGCTATCGCTCCGGGCGAGGGCGGCACAGAAGCAGCCTGGAGCGGCCTGGGCCATTGTTGGGCGGCAGCTATCTCTCAGGGCGAAGGCGGCACAGAGGCGGCACCCAAGCAATGGGCGCGAGCTTGGGCGGCAGGCGGCCAAAGCCTGTCGTATGAACCCCGTGGGCGGCGGCGGGCGCACGGCTGCGGCCCAGGGATAGGACACAATCATATCCATGATGGTGTGGTCGGCTGAAGACTGTCCTGCCATGATAAACTGAGTCTATAGACGCGGCGCATTATAAAACGAATGCACGCCGATCCATTATTACGGGCGCCTTTTGGCGGTAAAATGCTAATTACGAACTCGTCTCGAACATGTTGGTTGCTACGCGTCTGTCGGGGAACTGAAGCCTCGTGGGCCGGCTTGCGGGCGGAAGCTTGTCCCTTCCACTTTTTGGCGCGTGCCCCATGCCCTTATAAGGACACGAAGTACATGATTGGCTGTTAACCCGCGTGATCGTGACAAGCAGAGATATCGCGGATGTACTTGTATGTATTGGTGTTCTAACACGCCATCAGTGCGTGGTTCGTTTCCTGCAATCGTGTGGACATACATAACTTTGCAGTTAGCTCTAGCAAGCTTTGTGCAAACATAACACTACCCTCCTTGTCGATGAAAGAAGATCCCAGGCAACGTGGCTGAAGCAGGGCAACGTCCTCTTGTTTGCCGTACGAGAGGTACAGAGCTACCTCATTTCACAAAGATTTAAACACTCCCTAACGAGCCAAAACAAAAATTTAACTACCTGAGAGCCAAGTTGAACAATCCCTAACAAATACACTGAACAAGGGTTGCCAAACCTCTTTCAAAAATAATTGCAGAAATGATCTCCAAGGCGCGATACAAAACACGCTATGATTTACATACACAACTTTTTTCCAAACAAAAGAATACACATGGCCTTCTTCCCAACAGAAAAGAATACTCATCACCTTCTTTCCAAACAAAAAGAATATACTTGGCTTCCTTTTTTTTTTCTTAAAAAAAAAGACAATACCAAAACAACAAATGTAGCATACAATGTGGTATTACCGAATGGATGTACACAATTTACCACCAGGCCTACACTTTCCATCAAACCACACAAGAAGAACAATTAACAATGTTCACAATTGTACAAAGTTATACATAATGATATTCTGGTTAGAGAATATTATACGCTTATGCGATTGACCAAAATCAACCCATATTTCGCGTTTTTTACAATGAAATTCTTAAACTAGACATGTTTTTTTTATACACAAAATTCCTGTTATGGAATGTGTACGCTGATTATATCATGCGATTGATCGAAATCAACCCATATTTGCGTCTTTAACAATGAAATTCTTGACACTATACAACACAAGTATCAATACACATGTTATGTTATTTCTTATTATCCATTGATAATTTTGAAAAACGGAAAACAACAAAAAATTCTACTCAAGATTTTAACAATATATTCTCATTTAGTCATGGTTTGTCTGGTTGCTAATAATTCTTAGGCATATAGACCAATCCTCTCGTATCGCATATTGATTATACAGGTCAACGCTACCAAGACCTACCATGTAATTAATTATAAGGCTAATATTATCCTATGACATTTAACGATTTATTTCCTATAAACCGTACAGCGCTGTACCAGGTGTTAACAAGAAACACCAGCACGTCGTAACGAAAACGTTCGACAAAATTTTCAGAACACTCATAAAGTGTTCTCACCAAATGACCAGACAAAACCCAAAATGACCTTAAGTGCAATTATTAACCCAATTCATTGGTTAAGATTCAATAATGTCCCAAAATGACATAAATATGCAACCACCATTTGTCCTTAATGACCAACAATTTTAGATTTCCAAATCTAAGACATAATTACGTTATCTTTACAAAAACTATTTCTTCTTACCGGGTATATATTATAATTCATCTTCCTATGAGAACATACACACCACACTTGTCATGGCGTAACACATATTACAATTACACAATTTTATTTCGTCTCGACTTTATGAAGGACTTTACACGTTATATCTTTTTATTGATACCGAGGCAATCAAATACGTGTTTACAACAAAAAAAATTCACACCATAATTGACATGGCATGACATATAATACAATTACACAATTTTATTTCGTCTCAACTTTATGAAGGACTTTACACGCTGGTTTTTTACCATATTGATACCGAGGCAATCAATTACGTGTTTACAAGAAATTACAATACACAACCCATAACCAATTAATAATTAGTTAGGGAACAATTTACACAATTATAATTTACAAACATATTACATACCACCTCAACAACTACTGTGTGTGATAATTCAATTTCTGTTATATAAGACTTATTCGAGTCTTTTTAATTTGATAACCGAGAACTACATAATCCGGTTTATAGAGTTTGACTTCCTTTAAAATAACGACACGTATTCACTACGCAAGAAGGAGAAAAGAAAAAAAATTCCAGAAAAAAAAACAAATAATTGGTATGTAACCAATTAAATACAAAAACATTTGACATAATTTTCTATACAAGAAAATGTCTGAACAAAAACCACATACGGGGTTTCTCATTTGAACTATACAATTTATAACACAAGATATTTGAGTTATATTTACAAAATTGGTTCCTAATCTACCACTGATAACTTTAAGTGATGAAGAACGAAATCATCTCTTCAAAAGTACAGGACATTTCTTACGCCGTTTCCTGTCAACGAAAAGAAGATTATAAATACAAATAATCTTAATTTGTACTAAAAATTGGTATATATTCTTAGTACAATAATTCCACGAAATATAAATTAAGTTTTTTTTTTCGGTCCCGGGCAGGATATTGAATGCTTAAGGCGGTTTTTCTTACTAAAATAAAAAATTCCACTAAAACTTAAGGTTCTTGAATTTAACCCTCAATCAATGTAACGTGTCGTGTTTCGTAACGAAATATATACAAAAATGTATATTTTTAAATATAATTTTATATTACTTATGTAGTTATTTCATAACTACAATGTGTTAACTTTTATTTCAATAATTACTATTGTTATGAATGAATTTGATTTTTGCTATACGCTATTGCAAATCCAGTTAAAAAAAAAAAATTACTATGTATTCCTACTAGAAGGTCTGCAAGCGTCCTTGACAGCCAACTTAATAGATAACAAACATCAAAGAAAAACAGCGTGGTTATTGTGTCAATCGGCACAAGATTCACTCAAAGGTTCATGACGCCCTTGAGTTTATACAAAACGAATGACACCAACCTCTATTATTCAGCTGATTCTATTAAAAAAAATGCGAACGAAATAGTATTCAATAATTATTACGTATTTTAAATACAAAAAAAAACATATCATACAACTGCTTCGCGGCGAGCTTTGACAAATCTTTGTTATTATTATTATGCGTAAATATTGTCTGTTGCGACGCGGGAATAATAATTCTTTTGTCGGTATTTTAGACGTGAATTATTATGATATATCAAGTTACTGTTCGTAGCGTGTTTTATTTTTGACCAAACATTTATTTTCTGTGTAATATTTTTCTGTTGCGAGTTTTTATTCTGATCCATGATTTATTTTCTGTAATATTACTTTTGCGGCAAGTTAAATAATAATAATTCCCTTGTCGGCATATTATTACCAGTGAAATTGTTAACGATATTTATTCTCAGACCGGATGAGCAAAGTGATTGTAATTGTAATGACCGCCGTTGCCTTTTCAAAATTTAAAATTCTACCACTATTGGGAGGATCCATGATTTAATAATGGGAACGACCGGTAAAGTCTATGGATCTTAATTTAAAAACAACCAATACGATATTTATTAAAGAATGTGAAATAAACAATAACTGTATTTAATCCTATCGCAAATTGACACTTGGAAGTTCTTTATAGTATTTGAATTATTTCAACTTATTATAATGAAACAGATAAGCAAAGCTTAACCTGACAAAAAGAATCATTTCTATATGAAACAATTAAATTGCATTTCAAAATTGAAATAACACCCCTATCTTTTGGAAACAACCACATTTAATGTTTATTACGCCGTAATTTCTCGTATTTGTTTATTGCGTATTTAGAAATTGGAACTGCGCATTACGTACATGCGTAACCCGGCGGACAAAAGCGCGTAATACTACGTATGTGTACCGGTCGACGGAACAAACACTCCCGAATCAGAATGAATTATAACACACAGCTGTGGATAAAAACATTAATAGACAAGAATATTACAGTAACACATTACAAGAAAAGACACATTCCATCGGGTAATTGACTATCCAGTTGTGGCGCCAGTGTTACATTAAAGCTGTTAACGTAACTTATAGTTATAAGTTGTTACATTAGCATTCCAGCCATGTAATATACTATAGGTGAGTTACACCAATAGCCATCGCCGCACAAGGCAGGCGGCAGAGCTTGATACTCCAATCAGGGTGTGGATTATATAGTCAGTCTCCCAATGAAACATGTGTCTGTGATACAGTATGTTTATTGTACAGGTAAAACAGGTAATACAGTTATCAAACAGTTCTACAAAGTTACATGGCGGTTTAAGGCCTGACGTGATACTTAGGCAATCTAATGACTCTAAGGGCTCTGATGGGCAAAGGTATAATATTAGCTCACGTGTAGATTACGGCGGATGCGGTGAACGATGATGCTGATGCCATAGGCGGAATGCCTAGGCTGATGAAGAGCAGGAATACGACTCCTACAGGGCGGCGCATAAGCGGCGTGGGCGGCTGACGGCGAAAGGGCTGCAGCTATCGCTCCGGGCGAGGGCGGCACAGAAGCAGCCTGGAGCGGCCTGGGCCATTGTTGGGCGGCAGCTATCTCTCAGGGCGAAGGCGGCACAGAGGCGGCACCCAAGCAATGGGCGCGAGCTTGGGCGGCAGGCGGCCAAAGCCTGTCGTATGAACCCCGTGGGCGGCGGCGGGCGCACGGCTGCGGCCCAGGGATAGGACACAATCATATCCATGATGGTGTGGTCGGCTGAAGACTGTCCTGCCATGATAAACTGAGTCTATAGACGCGGCGCATTATAAAACGAATGCACGCCGATCCATTATTACGGGCGCCTTTTGGCGGTAAAATGCTAATTACGAACTCGTCTCGAACATGTTGGTTGCTACGCGTCTGTCGGGGAACTGAAGCCTCGTGGGCCGGCTTGCGGGCGGAAGCTTGTCCCTTCCACTTTTTGGCGCGTGCCCCATGCCCTTATAAGGACACGAAGTACATGATTGGCTGTTAACCCGCGTGATCGTGACAAGCAGAGATATCGCGGATGTACTTGTATGTATTGGTGTTCTAACACGCCATCAGTGCGTGGTTCGTTTCCTGCAATCGTGTGGACATACATAACTTTGCAGTTAGCTCTAGCAAGCTTTGTGCAAACATAACAAAATATCAAGGAAATAATAATAAATTTTCCGAACATGTTTTATTTTTTACTTTGTAACCTAATAAACACCAATCATACCGACATATAACGGGCACTTCCTCTGTATATTCTCTATTCTGACCTCTGCTAAAGTTGACTAATGATGTTTCAGAAAGGGCCCATGATCCACAGTGGTGCGGTGGTGGCAGCCGGGATATCTCAGGGCACTTCCTCTGTATATTCTCTATTCTGCCCTCTGCTAAAGTTGACTAATGATGTTTCAGAAAGGGCCCATGATCCACAGTGGTGCGGTGGTGGCAGCCGGGATATCTCAGGGCACTTCCTCTGTATATTCTCTATTCTGCCCTCTGCTAAAGTTGACTAATGATGTTTCAGAAAGGGCCCATGATCCACAGTGGTGCGGTGGTGGCAGCCGGGATATCTCAGGGCACTTCCTCTGTATATTCTCTATTCTGCCCTCTGCTAAAGTTGACTAATGATGTTTCAGAAAGGGCCCATGATCCACAGTGGTGCGGTGGTGGCAGCCGGGATATCTCAGGGCACTTCCTCTGTATATTCTCTATTCTGCCCTCTGCTAAAGTTGACTAATGATGTTTCAGAAAGGGCCCATGATCCACAGTGGTGCGGTGGTGGCAGCCGGGATATCTCAGGGCACTTCCTCTGTATATTCTCTATTCTGCCCTCTGCTAAAGTTGACTAATGATGTTTCAGAAAGGGCCCATGATCCACAGTGGTGCGGTGGTGGCAGCCGGGATATCTCAGGGCACTTCCTCTGTATATTCTCTATTCTGCCCTCTGCTAAAGTTGACTAATGATGTTTCAGAAAGGGCCCATGATCCACAGTGGTTCGGTGGTGGCAGCCGGGATATCTCAGGGCACTTCCTCTGTATTTTTATTTTTTATATTAACTCCACACAGGAGGCCCTGAAGAAAATAATTTCCCTCAGGGCCTATGTCATCTTTGGGGATGCTGTGTGGAGGGTCTTTTTGTGGAGAGGAAGGAGTGAACATGGGTCTTGAAGAGTCCCATGTTGTAGGAGGGAGGAAACACAGAGGCCGGCAGTTCTTAAGAAGTTTAAGAACGAATCGTAGAAGCGACCCGTTCTCATGTGACAAATGTCAACCGTGTACAAATGTTGGGCGCGCGTTTGGCGTGTATCCCGACTACGCACCGGTGCCGAAGGGATCAATGACGCTAGTTCCTCAGAGCATCTTCCATTGTAATACCGATAGAACAAGGACAGCATACCTACCTGACGCCTGTGCTCTAAAGATTGCAGTCCGTCTGTTGAGATTGGGGAATCTATCAAACGGACCGCCCGTTTTTGCACAGAGTCAAGGGTGTTTTTCAGGTATTTAGGGGCTCCGGACCATAGATGGCTGCCAAATTCGACAGTAGGGCGCACTTGCGATTTGTACAGGGTCAGCAGTTGTGTATTATTAAAGTATCTGCGGGCCCTGTACAGTACACCCAGCTTCTGAGAGGCCAACTTTACTCTGGCTTCGATGGAGCCCCCGTACCTAAGCTGGTCACTTATAGTTATACCAAGCATATCAATGGAAGGCCTGTTCGGAAGATTGCTTCCGTTGAAGGAGACTAGATTATCATTTGAATCCCTTTTAGACGTAATCAGACAGGATTGGGTCTTTGAAACATTATATATTCTCTATTCTGCCCTCTGCTAAAGTGTACTAATGATGTTTCAGGAAGGACCCATGATACACAGTGGTGCGGTGGTGGCAGCCGGGATATCTCAGGGGAAGAGCACCACCCTGAAGAAGGACTGCGGGGTGTTCCAGTACTTCAGGGAGGACCATGAAAAGAGAGACTTCGTATCGGGCGGAGCAGCTTCCGGTGTTTCCGCTGCTTTTGGTGCACCTGTTGGTAACGTATACAATTCACGCAAATACTCCTACCATAACAGTTCTATAATAACAAATAAACACGTAATAATGAATGTTTGTTGTATTTTCAGGCGGGGTTTTGTTTTCATTAGAAGAAGGTGCAAGTTTTTGGAATCAAGCGCTGACGTGGAGGATATTTTTTGCTTCTGTTATTTCAACATTTACTCTCAACCTAATTCTGTCCGCTTACCATGGCCATCCTGGAGACTTAAGCAATCCTGGTAATTTCAGTTATTTATCTGACAATCACGCCATGTGCTTCATTCACATTCATACATAATCTTTTGTTATTCAGACTCTTGAAATGATCCGACTCAAGTATGTATTTGATTCATGTCTTCCTCCTGTTCATTCCTACCATTTACACTTTCAGTTATGATTGACATTTGTATGTATTTACAGGTCTCCTAAATTTGGGTAAGATGGAATCCTTTCCTTATGAGATATATGAAATTCCACTGTTTGCTGCTTTTGGAGCATTTGGCGGCCTGATGGGGGCGCTGTGGAATCATATTAACTACAAATTATCAGTTTTTAGAATAAGGTAAGATTATTATTTAATTTTGTATAAGCTTAATAACTCTGGATCATATATGTATAAAACAATATTAAACATTCTTGATTTACAATTTTGAAAATGTTTACTTGATTTGAAACCACTTTATTTTAAAACATTGCTCTACAAATTAAAATTCTTTTTAATTGATCGACAATCATTTCATTTAATCGAGCCATTTATATACTCGCTTGTAATTTAATAAATAGATTGCATGCAGATGGTATTACTTTCTCAGAAAGACTGCGCGGAATTTAGTTACAAGAAGGCTATAATAACATAACTAATAAATAAGCCTTGATTTAATTAACCTCATTGAATTTCATGTACCCATAAGAGCTACTCGTTTTAAAACCCTCTTTAATTGTAACAATTCTAAGACTGAACATTTCAAACACTCGCTTGTACCTAGATTACATGCAATTAGTAATAGGTACGCAGATGTAGCAGATCTGTTAAACTGCACAGAAGCTAGGTACAAAAAGGCTTTAATATCATATCTTTTAAATCATGACCAATAAAATGTAAGTCTACTCATACGTACGTAAAAAGTCAAATAAATATGTATATAAAATTAACTACCTGGGGCAACTGAGGAAACTTGGGTTAATAATATGTAATAGTCAATACGGTGAACCAACAGCTTGATTGGCACTTACCTACTTTTAACCAAAACCTGAAAATAAATGCATACATTTTAGCTATTGTAATATATTATATCATGTATCTATACTATCACATATTTCAATCAATACTAATCTAACCTAGTCTACCTATAAGTTTTGCATGTACTTGTATCTCGAACTTTTTATATCCATCTAGAGTTTCTGTTAATTGTATATTTTCTGATGTCACTGTTTATAATTTACTGTATATGGTATATTTTATACCGTTGATATTAAAATAAATAAATATGTATTATTGTTGATGTTCTATTTTATAATTTTTTGAACAAATTTTAGTTATATTTATATATACATCACTTGTTTGTAAAAGCATATATTGCATATATGTCATATAATATAAATAAATAAATAGATATTCTCCTGGTGAAGGAAGGGCACATCTGAAACCGGTAGAGTAATGTAATTAAAATAAAGTGGTTTTTCGCTTACAAAATAAGATATTTGTGTCAAAGTTGCAAACTAAAATTGAACTTGTTGGCTTGCACACTGGATTTATTTATCCCGCATGCATAATACTGTGCGACTGGTACCTGGTACTGTACCAGTTACTCTGTACCCATTGATCTAGTTTTGTGTAGAGTGGCACACCATATAAACATAAATCTTCTGGAAAAAATAAATGATGCATTGAAAAGGTTATAATATTTCAGGCACCTGCAGGTCCGCTGGATGAAGGTGTTGGAGGCGTGCCTGGTGGCAGCGGCCAGCGCCACAACTGGATTCCTCATGATGTACATCCTCAATGACTGTCGACCTCTCGGCCAGGATCCCACCAAGTATCCTCTGCAGGTACTTCAATATTATCTATTGGAAGTGACCGACGTAAATTTCACATAAGCGAATATGCCCTGAGTATGCGAATGTGTTTTGTGTAAATAATAATTAAATCCGACATGATTTTAGATTTTCACGACATTTTCATTTTTATGGTGATTTATTTTTGGGGTATTATGCCGTGTTACAGCATTATAGTGTCCATCATCAGGGCAGATGTGTACACAAAGGAAAATGCCTTTCATAAAGTACTCATTCCGCAATCCTGTTGCTTTACTGAGCTTTTTTCTCATAGTAGTAAAATGAGTAATATTATCATTAGTTAGCTCCCATAAATTATCGTCAAAAATACTCATTTATTACATACTCATAATTCTACAGTCTGTGTGTCCTGCGTAACTCTGGTTTAATGAACTCGTATTTGCTCTGAATTTAAGTATCATTTTCAGAATTGGAATTGATAGCATATTATTTAATATTTTTAACAGGAAATTATTTTAGCTGTCATTTACAAAATTGGAACTGATTCAGACTATCCTGTGATTTTCATGAATCCATACCAATATTAAAGAATTTATAAAAACTAAGTAAGATAGTAACATACGATGTTGCAAAATTAATGAATTATGTCTCTTTAGAATCTCCTTGAGGGAACTTTACTTAAGCTGTATAGATACATTTTTAGGGTCCTCTTTAATCTACTGCCGGGCTTTTAAAAGACACATCCGTTAAAGATACCTCCCCGTCACTTGATTGCAGCCCCAAAACAGTTACTTTCTCTAATTAGTACAATTAAATAAAAGCCATGCTTTGCGTCAAATAGTTTCTTTTCCATAAGTACAATACATACATATAAGAACAAACATCTATCATAGACAATAATTTAATTTGTATATTATTCCAGATGTACTGCGGAGACGGCGAATACAACGCCGTGGCGGCCATCTGGTTCCAGACGCCGGAAGCCTCTGTCCGCTCCCTCCTCCACGACCCGCCCGGCTCGCACACCATGACCTCGCTGCTCGTGTTCGTGATCTGCTACTTCATGCTGTCATGCTGGACGTTTGGCCTGTCCGTGTCCAGCGGGCTGTTCATCCCCAACTTGCTGACGGGCGCGGCGTGGGGGCGCTTGTTCGCAATTGCAATGCAGTACATGTTACCTTCAATGGTAAGATCACACATAGTTGGGCTTTTATGTTCAGTTTCTGTCGGCCTCTTTGTGTGCATGCTTCTGTTTGCTTTTAACTCCTCAGTTATTTTGCTATTACCTGTACTATTACAGTCAAAAGTGAGGAAGACAAATGTATTATATAAACATTACTGCCAAATAAGATTACGCCCCTATAGGTTCTCTCTAGGTTCCGACTGCAATTAGAGAAAACTAATGAAACGAAAGTGAGTTTATTATTAATTATTTTTATATGAAATGTCTAAAAAGTGAGGAAGACAAATGTATTATATAAACATTACTGCCAAGTGAGGTGGTATAATTAACATTACCTACAAGTGAGGTGGTATAACTAACATTACCTGCAAGTGAGGTGGTATAATTAACACTACCTACAAGTGAGGTGGCATAATTAACATTACTGTAAAGCGAGGTGGTATAATACATTTGACTAAAAAAATGTGTTTTTTTTTCGATATTTGTAATTTTAGTTCAGTATTTAGACGAAGACCAATTTTTAAATCTTTTTATGTTTGATTTCAAAATTTTAATATTTAAATAATAATATGTTTATTTTTAATAATAAAATTTGAAATCATCACCTTTCAAAGACAGTTTTTAGTTTTCCGATACGTTTAGAAACATCTCATTTATTTGGATTATATTGAGAAGCAGAAATATAAAATTCTCAAACAGCTTTCTTTAAGAAATATAAAGGTCAAATGCCAGAGGTCTGAAGGGTTCATGTAAAACCATATTATGCGGTATTCCCTGGCGATATAAAATACAACCTGTGGAGCCGGGGCCACTATTTTTTGCAACCAAACGTATAAGTGCGTAGCTTGTACCTGGGAAAATAACATCGGAAATTGAGTGTTTGAGATTTTTATGACCTTGGCAAACTTCTTCTTCTTCTTTCGTATGGTGGGGGGTTCAGAGGGGGACATCTAGGTCTAGGGCCTCAGGCATCGCCATGTGGACCTCATCAATCCCGCCGGGCAATGAATGGAGCGGGTATTCGTTGACCACATGTTCGGAGGTCTGCACCGCACCACATTCACACATCGCCGACTCTTTAAGGCCCCATCTATGCATCATGTGGGCACAGCGGCTATGGGAGCACCTTAACTTATAGATGGCAGACCAGGTTTTGCGAGGCAATGAGAACACAGGCTGTCTCTCGGTGGGGTCCTGTATAAGGTGGGCATTTCTCACGTTGGCCGTTTGCCACTCAAGTTTCCACCTATCTTCTGGGGTGAGAGGTAATCGGAGGAGCCTCTCTCCTTCCGCCCAGAAGGGCTAAGGGCTTGGCAAACTAAAGAATGCTTTTGGCCCTTTGTGAACTGCACATCTTTGCCAAAGTTATGCGGAATAGCGACGGATCTTGACTCGTTTTATTAAGAGCGGGAGCCAGGGTACCAGCTCGATATTTTCGTACGGCTCAAAAAGTCGACTCAATTAAACGCGTTCTCCCATAATCGTACGACTCTTGGTACCAGATAAGATGCTAGGTAGTTAGTAGCTGTAGGTACGTAAGTCCAAGTCCAGATGTCGGACTGTCAGATGCTGTTCACATTTCTAAGTACGTATTAGCAATTAATACTTGGATAATTTTAATAGTGCTATTTTTCTAAAATATCTCCAGTAAAAAAGTGTAACAGGTCAATTGAGCTGTCATCAGTTTACTGGGAGTCATACGAATACGGCTCATCAAAAAGAGCTAGCTCAATTTTTTTTTTTTTAATTCCTTTATTTTTCCCAATTTTTACATTAATTACATACAATATTATATAAATCAATACGAATAATGGGAACCCACTAAGGCGCAGCCTGTGCGTGGGTAATATATTTAAATTATTATTTTATTGTACCTAGAAATAAACAATAATTATAATAAAAACAAGATTACATTTTTGTTGTTTGTTTTTGGGGTGTTATGCCGTGTTGCGCTAACTCCTTCTTTAGCCGACGTTTCGGACAGCGTTGCAGTGTCCATCATCAGGGCAGATCCGGTAGATCCGAAGATGTGTTTGCACCCCAAAAACAAACAACAAAAATGCTTTTGGCCGTGAGAATCTAAAAACTTACAAGATTACATTTTGTCTAAGCGGTTTGTATTAAAAGTGTTTATAATAGTGTATAGTGAAGTTATAAGTGTTTAGTGTAATATATGGTGAATATTTTATGAGAAACATAAATTGATACAAATTGAATAAAAAAAGTTTCAACTGCTGTATCGAAAAGCCATAATTTTAATTCTTTTAAATATTGAGGAAGTTTAGCTATCATTTGAATATTTTTCGGTAAAAGATTGAAAGTACGAGGTCCATTGAAACTGCAGTGTGTTTGCATTTGTTTCGTGTTCGTTTGGGGGGTATAAAATACATTATTATTTCTAATGTTGGTTCTGTTTTCATTTATTTCGAATTTATTTTTGTTTTTAAAGATGTATTTCATAGTTTGCAAAATAAATAATTGCATGCAATATTCTCATTCTGGGAATCCAGAGATTAATGATTTTTTCCCGTTGACCCCTATCTGTCTCCTACCAAAATTGGTTTCCGCACATCGACCATCAGGCGCATAATCTACATTTTGTTTGAAAAGAAACAGGTCTACAGATTATCACTGGACAGCCGACAGGCATGATGAATGATCTGTCAATATTAATTTATTGACCATTCTATTGAGCTTATATTTGCTCTAATATTGATAGTTTGCTCTAACATTTTGAAAACCATGCATTTTAAATATTTTTTATGTGGAAACCGCACAAGAGTCTCAACTGCTCCCAACCGTCTGGGGCTAGAGAGACTATGGTATCCCCAATCGGGGAATGTTGTGAATGTTGTGGGGGAAGGGAAGGAGATGGGGAATTACCTGGCTATTCAGATCTTGTCACCAAACACGGCCAAAGCCATTTCAAGCAACGTTTCAATTCTGAATGGTGGTCTTACAACAGGGCGATACTGAGAATATCTTCCACTCTGGAACGTGCCGCAAATGTACTACATATTATTTTGAACCCGTGAACTCCAGCTTGCTAGTTGAGTGCTTTACCCCTCGACCTCGGAGACCGTCAAAAGGCCACCTTAAATTGCCTTCTTTTGCATACATATAACTAATATTATTTATTTTTGATTCTAGCCGACAATGCACCCCGGGAAGTATGCCCTTATCGGCGCGGCAGCTCAGTTGGGTGGAGTAGTCCGAATGACCATATCGCTGACAGTTATCATACTGGAAACCACCGGGAATATATCTAATGCATTCCCCATCATTGTTACTGTCATGGCTGCTAAATGGACGGGAGATTTCTTTAACGAGGTCAGCTTACAGACATTATTTATATTAAATATATTTTTATCATCTATGGTGGTCACTTTAGCCATAATCTAAATTAAAATGTAGCTCGAATGCACAATCACTGCGGCGCCAAAGTGACTTATTAATTTTAGTGTATTTACGATATACGTGGATCGAAAAGTGTATACCTAATTTATTTGTAAATTTCAGGGTATTTACGATATACACATCCAACTAGCTGGCGTGCCCCTGCTGCCGTGGGAGCCACCACCACTGGCCCACAACATCTACGCCTCGGAAGTGATGAACCAGCCCATCGTCTCCTTCAAGACTGTTGAGAATGTCGGCCACATCGTGGAGGTCCTCAGACTAGTCTCGTACAACGGCTTCCCTGTGGTGGACCCTCCGTTGGCTGATGAGGTGATTTTTTTTTTATACATTAAATAAGGAAAATAATTTCCCTAAAGGCCTACGTCATCTTTGGGGATGCTGTGGAGGGTTTTTGACCTAAGTATTTAAAACAATTTATTGTTTGGCGGTGCAATAACTTGGTTAAAGTGTGTATTTGCACAAATCTCGCTCGCCTCTTTCTTCTTTCTTTCTGTAATATCTTGAACAGATAAGTGATGGGCCGCACACACAATGACTAAAATTACAGACCCTGTAAATATTTTCTTCTAATCATCTTTTAACCAGTACAATTTTTTAATTTTTTATTTTAACCACTCTTATTATATATAGCCTGTATCGAAATTTAACCAAATAAAAGACAGGATTCTGAACAAAATGGCATATTTAGTTTGTTATGACAAAATGATGGAACTTTTCCCCTTCTCTCTCTGTACCCTTCATGTTACTTAGGTCCATATTAAAATGATGGGACTTTTCCCCTTCTCTCCCTGTACCATTCATGTTACTTAGGTTCATATTAAAATGATGGGACTTTTCCCCTTCTCTCCCTGTACCCTTCATGTTACTTAGGTTCATATTAAAATGATGGGACTTTTCCCCTTCTCTCCCTGTACCCTTCATGTTACTTAGGTTCATATTAAAATGATGGGACTTTTACCCTTCTCTCCCTGTACCCTTCATGTTACTTAGGTTCATATTAAAATGATGGGACTTTTCCCCTTCTCTCCCTGTACCCTTCATGTTACTTAGGTCCATATTAAAATGATGGTACTTTTCCCTTTCTCTCCCTGTACCCTTCATGTTACTTGGGTCCATATTAATTTATTTTACAATTATTTAGCAATTTATTAGAAAAACACGTAACATAGTAACAATGTTATGTATCTTATATTGTTTTGACAGTTGTATATTAATGGAAAAGTGGTTGCGAGAAAAAGAGTTAGAGATTATACACAGAGTTCACAGCTTTACACTAGCAGTAGAGTTGTTACGTCTGCAAAACACATATTTTCCACTTTACTGTATGATTTTGAGTTGAAATTTTTTTAATGATGGTTCTTTGAAATCAGGTAAATAGGTAGACTTGTTTTTAAAGATCGTATTTTTATAAGGTCTGTCCCTTTAAACCAAGGTTGCCCAACCCCAGGCCCGCGGGCCACATTGTGGCGAATTATAAGTGGCCCGCGTGAACCATTTTCAAAAAACCCGCCAATTTGAAAAAATGTGGCGGGCCCGCGGTAAAACAAACAATGCAGCTTGCGCGCGGTCACCAGTGTTGCCAACGAAGGCGATTTATCGCTATTTAGGCTACTCAGAACTAGAATCAGCGACGAAAAAATTTAACCTGTTGAACTTACTTTTTAAACAAAAATACACCGGTTTTTTTTGATATAATATTTTTAATATGGAATTTTGTAGCCACCCCCCTCCCCCATGGAATTCAAATGGAATTGAAATTGTTGTGGGGAATCACATATGATGTTTTTGGGTGCGCGGAATAGGGTATTTTCACAAACTAGGGATACCGTTAAAAATATGTGGAAGATTTAAAGTTTAATTTTCTGATTATGATTATCGTACTAAAAACGTCCAATTTTAATATTTTCATTCATAATTAATGATTTTAAAAGCAGCCTAAAATTGGGCAAATCCGAACGGACCATGATTGGTTGACCGAATCATGACGTCACGCCCGCCGACTGTCAACATCATTCATTTCTATGAACGCCGAGTCGCTGTCAGAAGGCAAAACATTATTTGTAGTTTTTACCGGTTATATTTGATTTATTCAAGACGCTTGTGTTATTTTCTTATAGTAATTTAGTAATATTGTGTAGTTATAATGACTGACAGCGGTTTTTTACGTGCTCAGTCGGACAATTTGCCTAAAATAGACGCTATAATGATGGCATCTTTTATAGCTGGAAATAGTGATTTTTTAAGTGCTGAATTTAGAGGTTTTAAAGCGACAAGGTAAGAAAAACATATTGTATACACACTAATCCTATATGTATTTCAATATTTCAAAAACATGCTAACAAATAGTGTTTATTTTGGCCCCTTTTTATGAAATTGAAACAAGACAGCAAGCCTCCTAACCTCCGTGACAGAAGATGCTCTGTAGAATATTGAACATTACAACCGCATACAAAGGTTGTAGAATTGTTTCCACCTTTAAATTATGAATATAAATAGTTAATAAATTTGTTCTCATTGTAATGTTAAATGTCAAATCTGCAAAAAAACATTCCCTCCTGCCTGCTGATAATGCTATGGTTTGGTAGATTAATGTTTTGATAAACAATATTATGTATATTACAGATCAGCACGGGAAAATTATGGAGACAGTGCAGTGGGATATGTCCAAGTGAAACGAATTGACAATATTTGCACTGTGAAAGCTCGAGTCACTCCGGAGCACAAAATCAGAACAAAGGCTTACACAGTAACACTGATTTGCAATGAAGTACTGGAGGTTGTAGATTCATGCAAGTGTGAAGATTGTCCTGCATCCCAAGGTTAGTTCCTAATTTGTGTATTCTATTCTACTCTCATTTTAATATCTACTAGTCTCCTTCAATGGAAGCAATGATATTATTTCATTGATGCTCGGTGTAACTCTAAGTGACCAGCCCAGGTACTGGGGCGCCATCGAAGACAGAGTCAAGTTAGCCTCTCAGAAGCTGTGCGTACGGTACAGGACCCATAGATACTGCAGATAGTACACAACTGCTGACCCTGTACTTAGATTGCAATCTTTAGAGCACATGTGTTAGGTGGGAATGCTATCCTTGTTCTACTGTTATTTTAATGAAAGATAGTCCGATGGACCTAGTGTTACTGATCCCTTCGGCATTGGTTCATAGTCGAGAAACATGCCAAACAGGCGCCCCACATTTTTACACGGTTAACATTTGTCACAAGAGAAGGGGTCGTTTCTAAAACTCATTCTTAAGTTCAACAGCTCGGCTGAAGAATGATTTGCCGGTTTCTATGTTTCCTCCCTCCGACAACATGGATCCAAGTATGCAGTTAATGTTTAAAAATGTCTGATCCTCAATCTGCAATGGCGCCAAATAAGCATACATTCAAAATAAAACTAACTTAATTTTTGCATCTTCTCATTGTTCCAGGTGGCTGTAAGCACGCACTTGCCTTCTTATCATGGCTCCACAGACGGAGTGAGGAACCTCCAAAAACTTCAATCCAATGTTATTGGAAACGCCCCAAGATGGCGGGAATAGGTACAAGCCTGAAGTTTATAAAAGCAAAAGACATGGGGACCATAGGACATATGGATTTGCCAGAGGATAATGGGAGTTTCGCAAGAGAGCTGATAGATGCTAGCATTCACATAAATACACAGTTAACTAAGTTTTATGCAAACCCAACACCTCTTGAAAATCTGTCAATCCACATCATGGAATGTAATTTTTTTGGAAATAATATGGGCTCCACACCCGGGGACTTTATTGAATATTGTAAACAGGCAATGACTGTTGAGGCCTGTCAGAAGGCAGCCTATAAAACCATCGGCCAGTCTGACAATATACTATGGCATAACTTACGTTACGGTAGGGTGACGGCATCAAAGTTTTATGAAGCGGCTCACTGCTGCACACTAGACGGATCACTAGTTGAAAGCATTCTCGGTGCTAAAGTCTTTGAGACTAAAGCTATTCAGCGTGGTAGAATCCTCGAAGAACAAGTCTTAAAAGTAATTGAGGCTACTAATAAAATAAAATTAAAAAAGTGTGGTCTCATTTTGAGTAAGGAGTATCCAATTTTTGGTGCTTCTCCAGATGCTTTGGGAGAAGATTTCATTGTTGAAGTGAAATGCCCAGCGAAGGAGTCGACAATGAAAAACTACCTAACCGATTCCATGGAACCTACTCCCAAAGTCATGGCACAGATGCAACTACAAATGCATTTTGCCCGGAAGCCGGCTGCACTTTATTGTGTTGCTAACTATGACTTTGAGACTTCTAAGAAAGTCATACAGTCTAATGTGATGTATGATGAAGCATTATGCAAAGAACTTATTATTAAATGTACCCAATTTTGGTCCAATGCTATATTTAAAAAACTTAAATATAAATGGGTAGATGTGTGACATGTACATATGTATTTTTATTACCTTCCTTGGATTCCTTCTCATTACTGATATAACCTTTCAATTGAATATAGTGGAACATTTTTCAACGTATAGTATGTGGATATACTATATGTATAGTAATAATCTAAGTACTTTTATTTAGGTGAGTAAAAGAAAAACTATATTTCAGTAGAAAACATTATTTTAATACTTAATACAGTAACGTAGGTTTATTACACATAATGTTGATACATAATAAATTAAAAGTAATTATTTACTATAAAATATAATGTATATGCATATTATGCGTTCAAACACCACAATCATCATTTATTCCTATCATACTATGACACAAATATAATTATAATGGTTCCATGGCAACATGGAAAAGTGAAATTTCAGAAACCCTTTGAAAGTGATGAAAAATAAAAATAAATAAACCATAATCTAACTTAACCTATATAAGCTAGTTTTTTTTCATCACTTTTAATTTTTAATAACTTTTAAAAGGGAGTCTAAAATGCCACTTGTCTGAGTTATCTGGTCAACATTTATAATACACATACTTTCTACACTTTAATTAACACATCTTGTAGATTAATTAGAGCGCAAACTATTCTTACGATCTGATCCATGATGGGGATATGATTGTGGTGTGTAGAAGCGTGCATTTTGCACATATCGAATTCCCGTATCCTGCTGATGACACGTTCTACGTGGATTCTTAATGCAGCTATCCTCTTTGCTTGCTTTACTTCTTCCGCAGTACAGAGCACATTAGTAAATACGCTAGGGGGACGTATTAGCTCGCACTGTCGAATTTGAAGAAGATTACTTATATTCTTAAATCCCCTGTCAGCCATTATGGACATGCTTGGCCGCAGAGCATCCAGGTATCCGCAATCCTCGACTATGGTAGCGTCTGAAGCGCGTCCACCATAACCACAAGAAATGTAATTCACCAATCCGTCCGGAGTACAAGACACGAGGTACTTAAGCGTGTTACAACTCTTGTATTCTGACCAGGTTAGTGATTGGTGTATTGGATTATTGGGTTTGTTAATTTGAATTTCCAAACAGTCAATAATAGATTGTACCTTGGAATATCTTGATCTAAAACTTATGGGTAAATTATACCTTATTTTGCTTGCAGATGGCCATATAATAAGGCTTTTTAAAAATCTGTCCATTAACAAGACCGTTTTCATAAAAATCCGGCTTACAGATGGTATAGAAATTCCAAACTGCAGAGACAGTATGGCAAATGAGTCATCCAAGCGGATTTTCTTTAAACTTACTAAAATATTTGTTACCGGTGTGGGTATTTTGTTTGCCAAAATGGATATCAGATGGTACATGTTTTTTGGGATTCCTAGGCATAACCGTTCAAGGGCCATCAGGCTTGACTTGCGCATCTGAGACTCTCAAAGTCGTCACCTGCAAAGTCTGGTGAAGTTGGACGATACGTAATATCCTCCAGTATGATATCTGAATCCGATGAGCCTGTTTCCTGAGGTTCCAGTGGTTTATTTATGGGTTCAACATGTGTCGCACCAGCTCGTGTAGGTCGTATCCTCTCCGCCGTCAAACTGACATCAAACTTCATTGGTGAGCAAGCTATATCGGTTTGTCGCCTTCATGTGGATGTTGCTTTACTACGAACATGACATTTGACGTTAGCTTGAACAGCCTTGTCCTGTGTTGCAAGTGACCAAGTTTGGGTAGCAACATGAAGAGGTCCTGCTTCAGCTACAGCTTGCTCTTCTGGCAGTGCCGAGGTGGAAGGCTGTGGCTCTGGCTCTTCTGGTTGGTTGTTGGTTGCTTGTAGAGCGCTTTTGATAACTTCCATGTGCAAACGCTTCAATCCCGTCTGCCGAGAAGTGGCTATTTTTTTTTTTTGGCACTCGAATTCATGTGGAATAACATTCTTTTTCAAGTGCATGATACCACCCATTAATCTGCATCTCATATAATTTTCAATGTCTTCTTCAAGCTAAAATATAAATAAATTAACATTAAATGGATGTATGTACATTATAAATGCCATTAAGTACCTATATAAACCTCAATGACTACAGCAGAGATATTCAGCAGTTTGCAAAACAATCGTAAGATTTGAAAAAAAAACATGCTTATGCTCGCAAAATTAGAATATCGTTGTTATACTGAATTTATCTTAAATTATGATAAATAAATATAGAATATTTTCAACCCATAGGAACTTACATTAAAATGGTCTTCGCAACAATGAAGATGACTTTTCAAAGAAATACTTGGATTTCTTCTTTGATCCCGTTTCATTGCATTACACCATTTTTTCCTCATTTTCTCGTTCTTGGGAAAGCTTAAAAACACCTTATTTGGCGTTTTTACTGTAGTATTTCCCACACATAGGAACCAAACAATACTTGTATCGCAAGTGAGAAGACATCGGAAAAAATATAACGATATAAATCAAACAAACTGGAAGACAACAAACAACACCAACTGTGACTTACGAATCATTTACAAACTGACAGATATCACCTATGGCGGGAATCAGTGTTACCATGTCCCAAAAACAAAAAACCATGTTTTACCAAATTTTGAAGAAAAAAAAACATGCCTTTTTTAAAGCTTTTTTTATTGAGAATTTAAATACGAAAACAACAGTAACGGATTTTATATTTCTCCTTTCAATAATGGGACAATAACAAAAGTTTATATTTAATTTTTTGCTGTTGTCAAGTAAAATTTGTAGAACTTTATTAAATGATAATGAAAATTAAATAACTTTTTCAGGTCCATGAGACGAGGGAGAAAAAATTCTCCCAGAACTCCAATAATTTTTTTCCTACATTTTACAGTACCTAGTTAGCAGTGGCGTGCAGTGATTTTTTTGTGAGCTAGAGTGCTAAGATTGAAAAATACGACATTAATGATGTTGTTGTAGCTGAAAATGATTTTTTTGTTTTCGAAATGTCAATTTATTGTGTGAAGATTTTTTAGCCATAGTAGTATAATTAAAAATTGCCTACCTTTGTTAATAAAACGTCATGCAAAAAAAAAATTTTAAAAAAAAATTTCAGCTATAATAACATCATTAATGTCGTATTTTTCAATCTTAGCAATCTGCTCACTGAAAATTCACTGCACTCCACTGCCAGTTAGTTTTGGTACCTACATAAAGTCATGATATATAATATTTCTTTTAATATGTATTCATATTATTTATTGACAAAGACAATAAGTAGATAAATATACATTGTTATCATGTGAACCCATAGGTACCTACTGAAGTTTGAACTACATTCCTAAAGTTTGGGATTTTCCCCACGCGACCCATGCTGAAAATTCGTATCTCATTCGAAAGTACAGGTTTTTGGTGTCTTGTTCGACATTGTTTTATTGAAAGAACCATGGAGTTAGAAATGACCCAAAATACCATGAAAACATGGTAAAAACCATGCACATGGTAACACTGGCGGGAATCGACAAAGCTGACCTTATAGAGCTATTCGGAGCGAAAACGTCGCTTTGGCGGCTTTTTAAAAATAGCACATTTTAAAGTGTTATAAAAATTTTATTCATCGTCGTAAAAATAAAATAAAAATTTCATTACTTTCGTAATTTTTTACTTAATTTTTTTAGACAATAAAAAAAACTGTAAAAAGACCCTATTGTAACTTACGGACCATTTACTAACTAACACCTATCACTTAGGGCCAGAATCGACGGCGCTGACGTCACAGAGCTATTCGGCGCGAAATGATCGTTTCGGCGGCATTTTAAAAATAGCACATTTTAAAGTGTTATAAAAAATTTATTCATCGTCGTAAAAATAAAATAAAAATTCCATTATTATCGTAATTTTTTACTTATTTTTTTTAGAGAATAAAAAAAAACTGTGAAAAGACCCTATTTTTTCTCAGCGAAATTCCGTAACAACCCCTCCCCCCCCATGGATTTCAAATATTTTGTGGGGAGCACTCATTTTGAATTTTTTTTGTGGGGAATTATGTTTTATAGAAATTCTCTAACAACCCCTCCCCCCCATGGAAATAGGAACCGTCAGGTATTCAGTGGCCCGCCAGTGATTCAAAATCGTCAATTTCGCCCAACTGTTAAAAAGGTTGGGCAGCCTTGCTTTAAACAATTTCTGTTTTTGTGTAATCTGATTCTATTTATGTTAAGATGTGAACATTTTCCATAAGGTCTGTTCCTCTAAACAATTTCTGTTTTTGTGTAATCTGACTCTATTCGTGTGAAGATGTGAACATTTTCTCAACATTTGTGCATTTAGAGATATTGTGCCTTATAATATACATTATTTATTTATTTCAGAGGGAAATAAAAACGTACAAGAGGTTCCGAGGATTAATATTGCGATCCCAACTGATAGTGCTGCTGCAGCAGAAGATATTCAACGAGGCGCCGTGTTCCTGGGGCGACTACTTGAATGTCAACATTGACATGTTTAGACACGAATACCCCAGGTTCCCCACCATTGATCAGGTACAATATTAGCTACCTTGTGTACACACTAATATATTATTACATAACTATACCTCGCATCTGCTTTAAAATACACTCGGCGTCACAAAAATCGCACCTATTGCAAAATCTTATGAGACAATAAAGTGATTGTCTCTTTGGGATGTGCAGCGTCGTCGCCTTGATCCACGCCTCCGTATGAAGACACCAGTCTCTTGAAACCGTTGGAAAACCCGTTGAATGGCAAAACTGATAAAGTTTAGTTGCCGAGCAACATCACACTGTCGCATCCCTGGTTGCAGTAGTGCCACCACTTGAGCGGCTTCGTCAGCAGTGGTGTCCATTTTAAGGGGTTGTTTTCTAGCGCTAATTATTCATGTGTGTCCTCTTCAACGTTCGGATAATGAATGACCTACATTTGACTTGAACTGCTCCTTTTATTTCCCAGGAAGATGGCACAAGTTGTGACACCTGTAAAGAGTATATGCGCAACGTCCCGTACTTGGAAAATTTGTAACGTTTATGAAATGAAACTATTGTCTGATAAGAGTCATCATTTCAGAATCCAACATTTAGGAAACATTTACTCCGATGTTGTAGATATATTTAGCTCAACAATATTCAAATATAAGTTCGCTTTAATACATTTTACGACTTCAAATAGAACTGTTTCATTTGGTGAAATGTAAACCATTAGAAACCAAGCAGAGTAATGACTGTGGATGTGCAAAATGTAGTTTGTATGTATGTATTATGTTTGTAAAAGCACTAGGGGCGTTCAATAAATAAATTAATGTACTTTCAATGGATATCAATATTGTTTGTGTTAGATGTATTGGCTCGGGGCTCGGAGAAACTTACGCTTGATACTTATTTTTGGAGATGTGCGATGCCGAGTGTATAATATGGGACTGTCAAAATGAGTACAGTCTGTCAACAAATAGTAGACAAAAAGGAGGGCGCTGCAGTCAATCATATTACAAACATATCAACATATCATCGGTTACAATCATTTTACAAACATAAAAAAATCGCGATGTTGACCGGTCGGTGGCCGAGTTGACATCGCGTTTGAGTCCCACCCAGGCGTAGTGTGTTCAATTCCTCGGCTGGCTAAGTCCTTCACCACAACACAAGCAACATTTTCAGCTTACTGTGGTGGTAGTAGGAGATTTTCAAATATTGTCAGGTTATTCGTAACCTGGGAATGTTTGTCTTTCTTTTTAAAAAAAAATAATAAAAATATCATCGGTTACAATCATATTACAAACATATCAACATATCATCGGTTACAATCATTTTATGCTTTTAAATGGCTACACCAATATGGTAAAAAGAAATTATCAGCATCTCATCACTACTGTTATTGTTTTGTAATAAAGTGCAAAAATACATCCGTGACCACATCTGTTAAACAATTTATCTGTGTTCCAAACCTGCAATTACTACGAAAAAATGCATCTGTACGTCTAAACAAAATACTGGTATTTACAATACACTGAGCATTATAAACAATGACTGTAATAATGTGTATACATATTAAAATCCCTCGATGCTGAAACCAGTTCTAAAATACAATCAGTATTATTATAAAGAAAATGTCAAATATGCCAAGACCATAACCTCAAACTTACCATACATAATTAAAAATGTGTTTTTACCCGTCCAGTCAACCTGTCAGATATGAAAGTCAAACATAACAATTTTTTCTAGCTCATTCGTCGCATGCTTTTCGGAGTCTGGACAAAGCAATTCACATACAGATTTGTAGCTTTTTCAAGTTTTCGAGCAATCCTATATACCTTATTAATTTTCAGGTGCATATTTCTGAAGAGGAAAAGACATATACGATAGACCTGCGCCCCTTCATGAACCCCGCCCCTTACACGCTGCTCCACAGTGCCTCCTTGCCCAGGATGTTCCGACTATTCCGAGCTCTGGGCATGCGCCATTTGCCCATAGTCAACGATGTTAATGAGGTTTGTAAAAGTTGTACTTGTACATTTTAATAAATTAGGCTTTTTAGTAATTCTAGAAGCAATGTTACTGTTTCCCGCTGTTCCCCTTCTGTTAAATTGTAAGACTGTTCTAAAAGAATTATAATAACAAGAAAATGGTGAGAAGAGTTTTATTGAGATTGATATTAGTTGTAAAATTGTACAAATATAAGTAACCACTCGAGCGATAGCTGTCCAAATTCGTACAAATATATGTAAGCAGTTGATCGATAGCTGCCCAAATTTGGATGGTTTGAATGAATTAAGATTAGATTATTTTGAACATCTCACAATCAACTAATATGTGTTTAGTCGCTAGCTTGATTGCTTCTATCGAATACTGAAAGATGTCAATAATGTTCCTCTCATGGAGTATTCTAAATAATGTTTTGAAGTCTGCGTGTAAAACGCCATTTAAAATTGTTTTTATAAAAATTGAACATTTGTTTTTACGAGTTAAAATGACACTTTTTGATGTCTGTTACTATAGACGTTTCCAGCAGACCAAAGTAACAACATACAGAAATATTAATATTCAAATTGCCTCAAATAAGTACAAGGTAGGACAATTTCCGAAACTAACATGCAGAATTCGAACTTTTATAAATTTTACAAAAGGTTGGGTTGTTTCGCAGAATTCAAACAATTCATCAAATTTCAAAGTTTATTTTCAGTCTCTGTGAAATTCCTATTCAAGTTCTGTTTTTATATCATTATAGGCTAGTTGCTTGACAGAACTGAAATAATAACAGAACTTGAAAAAATCTTACACAGAACTTGAAAATTAACTTTGAAATTCGAATAATTGTTCAAATTCTCCGAAACAACCCGTCCTTAAAAAAATTATGAAAATCGAAAAACACAGGAAAAATCTGAAAACGGTGAAATATAGGTGGATTCATTTACTTCTGCATGAACCAGTTTATATGTTTCCATATAAATATTTGGAGGTATTATTTTTGGAATAAGTGCGGCCGAATCCAAACGTGATCAGATTGGTTAGAGACTAATTAAAGTGGTGCTTCAAATAACTAGCTGCAAGTTACTTATAATAAAAAATAAGGATTACAGATATTACGGTACCTATCGTATCTCTTATTTATTGTTATAGAAGAAGACCTTCCTTCATTATCTAAATGTTAATGTTTATTTTGTAAGGTTGTTGGAATGGTGACACGTAAGGACTTGGCCCGCTACCGAGTGTGGAGACACGTTGGCAGAATGGGGCTGGAGGAGCTGATGATATCCAGCGATATATAAACCAAATACTATATTATTTACTTAGCAGAATTAAGTGTATCTAATCTCAACATGAATGTGAAAGCTATTATCCAATTTGATGACATCCATATAATGTGGGCAAGTGATGTCGTTAGTTTCAGATATCGAGTGGTAGTATTGTATATTGTATGTTGTATATTGGTAGTATTAGTCAGTATTGTCCTGATGAAAGACAACCATTCAGAATTGAAACGTAGCTTGAAATGGCTTTAGTGATTTTATTGTTAGAGGTATTAAAGTCCAAGTATACCACTGATAGCTCCACTGTAACCTCTCACATTCATATTGGGAACGACCCCACTGTTTATCTTATTTTATTTATTTAAATGTTTTCCTCAAATAAAGGAGCTTTAGAGTAAGTAACCCTATTTTTATAGCATAGTATTGTTTTACTCAAATCAAGGAACATTTAATTAATTGGCGTGCAATACTAATCGATTTGTAATCATTTTCTGCCATTGATTGTCTTTGCATAGAAAATGAATTCGGAAGCCTTTTTATTCCCAATCGGAACAGGGCGTGAGTAATCTTATTTTTATAGCATAGGTTAAGTATTGAATTGTAACATGTTTGTAACAGAGAAGGCATTTTTATATGTTTAGATATAGAAAAAGTAAAATATCATTTTCACAAAGATAGTATGTATATTTTTACACTATGTAATTGCATGAATATTTCGGAGATAATGTCACAGTAATTGCGAACACAACGTTGGTTGTGCACAACACGATTGGTGTCATTCATATAAAATGAAAAACTCGTTGAATTCCACCGTTAACAGAACAAAAGCGCGTGGAGAATTGTTTCTCTCATGTCAACTTCTATTCCAAATCTTTATTTAGGCCCTTTCGCCTTTATTGACAAAAGCAGCAAATTGTGTTGACAAGGAGCCATCTTACCGCACATAAACTTAGAGATGTAATGGTGTCCGAGTTCTAAAGTGAGCATTAATTAAACCACCATAAGTTGGATGCATATGTATTAATAATAATTTAACTGATGAGTGTGTAAAGGCAGCCGTATAATGTCGACCCGATTGGAGTGAGAGAGTTTATCAAATGTTAGTTTACTTATAAACTTGAAGTGTAGTTTTGCTACGTATACATACTTATCTTTAAGAGTGACAGCCGTCCCGCGTTGCCATCGTTAAACTGTATTGAATATTTGTAATGTGCATATATATTATTACTAATGTTACCTATTTTAAAGAAATATAATTAAGTATTTCTGTGATAATTTTGTTTACCTTCAATTTGATAAAGACATTTTCAGATTTAAAACCAATCGTTCTTTTTATTTGTGTATTATCAACCCTGCAAATATGAGTACTAAACTTGGTACTTTCACAACTACCTGTTAAATTACAGAACTATATTATTGAATTCCGAGGTAAAAGCTTGTATGTATCAGGTAAGCTAAATACAGGAAGCTGCACTGGCCCTCGTGAAATGGCACCGAAGATAGGATGTGCATCCAGGAATGGGAATATTCCCCGACCTAATATAAATTTGGGAATTTATGTTTTTACTATGAAAATTCTGAATGAGGTTTTCTGTTGTTGATGAAAAAGTTATATATTATATGATATCTCCAAAATGATGAAGTCATAAGCTTTAGGAGTGAACTTGGGTAAGATCTATACAATTGTCATACGAGACACAATTCATAATTGGAATAGCAGCGCCGCAGTACTGACAACAAACGGTAAACTGGCTAACCTGTGGTTTCAGTTTCAACCGAGTTCTTAATAGCTTTACATCCACCCTCGTAAATCTACTCAACTACACGGAATTTATTAGGTTAAGCTGTTGGCTTAATAAATATCATTGTGTTGTTTTTTGATATTGAATCTCCAATCAGTTGTTGTATAATGTTGCATTCTAACGTGTAATGTGTAATCAAAGCTTGGTAGACTTAAAACTGATCTAGGTAACTCACAGCAACAGGAAAATAATGAACGAATAAGAAATCACAATTTTCTTTATTATTTTAGGTGCACATTTTCATGTAGTATTTATTAATTCAAATTAATCACTCATTTGAAGGTTAGGTTAGCAGCTAACATCAATTGTTTTTGAATAGGCCCCATCCCAACCCGGCCCACAAATTGAAGAACAAGAATACAGGTAAAACCACCAAGAGTACCATGAAATAGTATAAGAAATCCTCCATTCCAGACTGATTAACCTTTAAATAGTTATTGTTATTAGTGTTCAGTCGCCAATCACCGCCAATAATATTATTTTTCAATTGACATTAGTCATTTGGGCATTTTAAAAATAAAATAATAATCTGTCATTATCAAGTTATTATGTATACAGAAAAAATAAAGAAAACTTTACGTCTTTATTCGTTATTAGATAAAATTAAGTTTCTTTATCACAGTAATCACAAAGATGAGAGATCGGGCCAATGACGTTTATAAAAATGTTGCTAGCTTTTAGAAATCAGATTGTCATTTGTGAGATTTGGAGTAAGAGTAACACACTGTGATATTTAGACTTTTTATGTTTATTTGCCTATAATATAATAACCGTAAATATCCAGAAGCAAGCCTCTTTCGATACAAAAATTATTTAAAAAAACACTTAATTTAATAACAATAAGGAATAACTGAAGTCCACGAAGAAGCAAAACAATGCATTTTCATTGAAATTTGACGAATTCTTCGTGTTCACTTTGCGCCCATTTTCTATCGATGCGACATATGAAAAGTGGATTTTATGTTAGGTTTTTCCTTTATTTTTAAAATTCCCAAACTTAGAGGCTCTTTTGTAAAGTTATGTTCTTTGTATGGGTTTAATTGAAAAGGGAAAAACTAGCCTGTTAAACATTTTTTTGTATTGGATGAGGCGCCCCTCTTGATATTAAAATTTATCATAACAACCAATAATATATTGTATATAAATAATACACAACAGTTGAGCACTTAGCTCAACGCACAACAACCTAAGCGCCAGAGTCGATAAATTAATGATAAAAGTGATCGTCTCTTGTTAACACACCATCACCGTAACCGTTCATTTAAGATTGCGCAAAAATCTTTTTGCATTATGTATATAAAATTGAATTTAAAGACAGTGGGTTGTTTTAGGTCACTATCGGGAAAGAAGCATTTGTGTGAGAATTTTTGAAGCATAACAAATATTTTCCTTTCAAAATTAAAAGTAACTAGTTATCATTTCTAATTTTGCCGTTTCGTATAAAATTGACATGTTTATCATAAACCACGTAGAACTAGGATTATAATCGATTTGGGATTGCTGACATTTAGTATAACGTTGTTTTATCAGGTCGATAAATAAACCAGATATACTTTCTTAAGCAAATGTAAAAAAGAGAACTGCTAGTCTATAAAAGAAGAAAGATTACTTTACATTGTAAATAGTTAAAAATACTAATAATTAAAAAAATATGAAATAATAAATTATTAGTGACTGACGGCTGCCGAAAGTGTTTGTATTAGTGAGCGTCCGAACTTGTTTTTGTGATGAAATACAGATGGCACTGATTACAAGTGCTTGGAGCTGACAATCGCGATGTATCGCGCTGCATGGTTGCTGCTTGCATTACACATTTTCTCGGAAAAACTTTTTTGTTTTGAGGCAGCGGGCTTATTTAATTCTTTTATAAATGAATAGTTTAAGTTTGTACACAAACGTCCCACCTTTCGTAAAATATTTATAAATATGTGTAATGTGCCACCAAAGTTTTACTCCGTGTGTCGCCTTTGTTTATCATTTTGTGGCGATAAATGCAGTGATGTCAAGTTATCTATTTTTGACGGTGATAAGAACGAATCACATCTTCCCGAAAAGATAATGACGTGCCTATCTATCGCGGTACGTTTGTTTTTATTGTAATTAACGTGATATAGATTATAGAATTGGAGTAGATTAATCTCGCATGTGTGAAAGTTTTTGGCAGGGGGTCTATTCTTGTTGAGATTACGGATGCTGATAAGCGCCATTATAACTTTCTCGCGCCTGTTGGGTATTTTCGCTTTGTGATATCATATTACGGCCTACGCAATATCCTCACCGTATTCACTTCTTGATGACTAATGGTATTTTTTACTATGGTTAACTCTGTGTCATTCGGTGATAAATACATTTATCCCACTATCACGCCAGTACCACTACTAGAGGCTAGTTCATAGTTGTCACATTCTGTGAACTTTGAGACAAAGGATTGTCCAAAGCAAACAAAACATTGTAATTTTCGACTTAATTATAGCTTTGCGGAGAAAATGACTAATATGTATGATATCTAAGATTGGGCTTAGAACGAAAGGTTGTTCTCGATTCGATAAAAGGATAACAAAGAGTTCTCAAACTGTTTATGTTTATATCACGAAACTATTTACGTCAAAGACGAAAATATTGCATTGTTTACAATCTTATTTTTAAAACATTTTCTGTTTATTTTTGTTCTTATCTTGTTTATGCCTATGTTATAAATAATAGAGTTCCATATATTTTATATTATATTTATGACATGAATTATTATTTATTAAAAAAAAGACTGCTTTAAAATATCTGCCGTGAATCAATTTCTTACTTTTGCACAATATTAAACTTTCCAACACGGTGGTTCTAAAATGCGTATGAAATACCAGGAAAAACTGTGCAATATTCACGAAAGGAGTTTTTTTAGCCATTGTCCTCATCCAGATTTTGTTAGTAATTGAATTAATGTGACCTGGTGTTCAACTTAATTACAATAAAATATAACTGTTTACGTCAGGGAAAATACTGCTTTAACCCCTCCGACTTTTCGCGAACTTGAAGCTAAGATGTCTTTACCGAAATGTCAATTTCACGAAAACGTTGTGTTATTACCGCCTCACAATCAAAGCTCTATAAATGAAACATTACTGAACGGAGCCGAATAGTAAAAACTGTTTTAGAAAGGTTACAAAATAGGCTTTCAAATTGTTGTATCATAAATAAATATTAACATTTGTAAATATTTAAATTTAGAATGGAAACATGAAAAAATTGTAAAAATGACTCACCTGTAATGTTTTATGTAAAAACGATACTATTTCACGGATAATGTAAAAAAAAAACACTTATTTCATCGTACAAATGTACAATAAACAATTCTGTCACTTCACTTTTTGACCATTTCATACAAAATATATTTTTAAAAAAATAATTAAACTTGCGAGGCGGGTCGGCACGTCAAACGGCTTTCTTGGCGTCGTTTTACGATTTGGCGGGTAAAATTTGCTTCCACTGAGTAGGTCTTTTTACGGGTTTCTATGGATAACTTTGAATAGAGATGTGAAGCTTCATTCAATACAAATATTTTACTTTTTGTTTTAGGGATGTCACTAGAAGAATAACGGAGTTATGACGATTTTTGTGGAAACACACGCGTTGACGTGTAAACACGCTTATTGTACTTGACTGCTATCGTTATTTTATCGTGTATATCTGCTTACGTTGCTGACCGGTTAAAGTTCAATTTTTTGTCAAAGTTCCAAAATATTCATATTGAGTTCACAGTAATTCAAAAAGTTAACCTATTACTATTCTAAAGTTCAACATTTTATGTACCAAAATTAAAATAGAATGATTTTCTGAAATTGAACAGTTTCAAAATTTTTTTTACTGTCAAATCAAAATGATAACCAAAAATTTATAAAAAAATATTAATAACCAGTAAAAACTAACTGAAATTAATGGCCTAAAAAAATTAAGAATGCAGGCAATTTTGTGTGATGTCGCGCTGCGTCTACTTGCGCATGGTCACCACTGCGTAGTGATGTATAAATTCCCGGGAATTTATTTCTGGGGAATATTCCTGGGAATATTCCCGGGAATATTCCCCTGGACAGGGAATTTTGGGAATTTTGATTTTAACAACATAATACCTGAAAAAGAATAATATTTATTAAATAAAAAATAAAATATACACACGTTTGGTACATATAGAGCAGGATAGATCCATAAAAACTATTCCCATATATATATAGGAATAGGATCCAAGAGAAAAATAACAAAAAAACATAGATAAAAATTATTTTAAAGTAAGTAGTATCTCTGTATAATTGTATACTGTACAGTATTAGTAGCCTATATACACTTTATGCTAGTAAACGGTACATATAAAAAAATCAATCATAAAACTGTAAAAATGACACAACTTCACAGATCGTTACTGTTCATCTGATGATACCGATTGGACACTGACACTATCAACTTCGCTTCCACTTTCACCTTCATATTCTTCTTCTTCATCCGACCCGGACGAAGTTGTTGCTGACTCAGGATTATCTACGTTTTCTTCTTCCTCAGCAGTCAATTGGATGTTTGCGTTTGCGAGTACCAGATAGGTTTGAAACGTTACTATGCGAAGCAATCTGCTCATCTGTGGAAGAAAGGGTTTTCTTGGGAGCAACTTGAGAGCCTGTTTCAGAGGAAAGAAGTTTCCAATTGTGTGCCACAAATGTTATTTTCCCTGCTCTTTGAGTTGTGAGACGATTCCTCCGTGTTGTATGAATGCGACTAAACGTGCTAAAAGATCTCTCAGTGGCTGCTGAAGTAATGGGAGCAGTCAATATTCTTATGGCAACCTGTGACAAATCAGAACATCCGCACATCCCCTTCCACCAGGTCACTGGCGTGATTTTATCGACACACTTCCATAGGAATGCCTTACTCCATGATTCTTCTTTAGCCCTATAATTGACTAAATCAACAAGAACATTTGCACTATCAACAGTCTCCATATGACTTGCTACTTGGTCAATGAATTCAAGTGCTTCAAGTTTCTGTGCGTGGCTTAGCAGATGTCCTTGGGAACCTGGATCTAGTAGGGTAGCAGCCAGATGTTTGGAGCAATAGCAAATTCTTGGCGCAGCGCCGCCTTTTCCAGTATTTGCTTCTCTTCGGCATGTGACAGTAGAGAGGATAAGTGGTAGGGAAGTCCCTAGATCAGGGGATGTCGTCTTAGATAACTGCTAACACTCAACAAAGCATCCAAGAGAAGTGTAGAAACCATTTTATTAAAAATAAAATAAATTCCCCGTTTTCGGGAATTTATTTCATGTCGGGGAATATTCCCGGGAATATTCCTGTTCCCGGGGAATATTCCCGGGTCTACATCACTACCACTGCGGTATACAAATTCTTTCAAAAGTATTTATGTTTTTTTTTAAATTCTTTAATTTATTTTGCGAATTGTTGAATTCATACCGATTTGTGTAAGAATGACCTCACTGTTAACTGACAAAACCGAAAAAAAAAAATTTACTGGTAAGTTAGAAGATAATAAGTTCATATTCAGTTTTTGCATACTGATAAAATTGACTGATAGAATATCACTCTTATGTATGTGGCAAGTAAATTATAAAAATAATCTTTCCAAACAAGATAAAGTACCTACTTATAGTAATATCTTCTTCTTCCTAGCACTATCCCAACTCATTGCCTAGGTAGGCTGTTGGGGTCGGCTCTTCTCGTTCTCAGGTTATAGCTTCTTCGGTTCTGAGTGTCGCTTTCATCTAGGCCGTTTCTTTGTAGGATTTTGGAGCATTGGGTCATCCAGGAGTTCTTTGGTCTACCTCTGGATGACTGTCTTTGAAGCTCTATAGACATTGCCTGCTTCACTGTGTGGTCTGGTGGTCTCCGTCTTATGTGCCCATACCATCTTAACTGTCGTTCCTCTAGCTTACTGTTTATGTCAGTGACACCCAGGCTACCACGAATGCGTGATTTTTTAATTTTATCTTTTAATGATACTCCTGCCGTCCATCTAAGCATTCGCATTTCTGCTGATTCGAGTTGCCTAGAGTAGGAGTTGTACATAGTCCAGCATTCGGAGCCATACATTATCGCGGGTCTAACAATAGTCTGGTATGTCTTTCCTTTAAGTTTTATTGGCATTTTCGTGTCGCACAAAATTCCTGTTACGGATCTAAATTTCATCCATCCCACTCCTATCCTATGGTTGACATCCGCTGCACATCCTCCGTCTCTGTGGATGAGTGAGCCCAGATACTTAAATGAGTCACAGTTGGCTAATGTTACTCCATCCAATTGCATCGAAGGAGTTACAGCATTTGGGTCTTCAAATGGTAAATACAAATATTCCGTCTTTTTCCTGCTAATTATCCTCCAGGATCTTTCTCCACCTTTCCAGGCTATTTTGTAGATCACAATGATTTTCTTCTATCAGTACTACATCATCTGCAAAAAGCATAGTCTTGAGAATACTGTTCATTTCTTGACTCGTTAGGTAATTCATGACCATTATGAATAGCAATGGGCTGAGGACAGATCCTTGGTGTACCCCCACTTTAATTGGAAATGTTGGTGACATCCCTGATGTGCATCTTACTTGTGTTTCTACGTCTGTATACATATCTTGTATGGAGAGCACATATCCTTCTGGTACGTTATGAGATCTCAATGCCGCCCATATCAGGCTTCGGGGTACCCTGTCAAATGCTTTTTCCAAGTCTATAAATACCATGTGTAAATCTTTTTTTTTTCTACCTACCTACTTATAGTAATATAATATACCTACTATAGTAATATAATGTTTACATTTCATGAAACAATTATTTTTAATCATTGAAGGACACTCCTGGCACAAACACGTACAAAATTTGAAATTTTCAGTCATATCGGTCAAAACATACGCAGAATTTTTATATATGAATGACGCTATGTAAATGTGAATAAAGCAAGGAGTGTGTGTGTTGTGCGGCAGGGAAACTGCGTAAAGGTTAGTTGGTTAGTTAGTTAATCGGAGGTGAATATTGAAAAATCCCAGTAAAATAATATTAAATATCCCTAAATATAATATTATTAAATGAAGTCATTTTATACTTTGGTTTATGCAAACATAAAAAAATTGTGATTTCTCATTCATTGACAAGGCTGTCCGTACACAGTACACATTAGGTGTAAAACAATTTTTAAAAGCTTTTTACTGCATGCTAACTCTCCAATAAAGGTTTTAACTTCATTAATGCCTATTTATGGTTACAGTTTTCTGAAGATGTTGCTTTGGTTCTGTCAGCCTGGTAGATAATCTCAGTATCGCCCCGGTAAAAAACCACAGAATCAAATCAGAATATTCGTGTTAGTGACCAGAAGTGAGCAGATCTGAAGAGTTGTGTAACTTCCAGTCTTCATTTTGTCCATTTCCTTTCTTTCTCCACTCCCTTCATACGTACGTACGTACCCATAGTCCCAGTGATTCCGGACAATAGAGAATTCCGATGAAAAATTATATTCATATAGGTCAACATACAAAGATTTTAATATTACAAATGGACATTGCAGTTAAAGAGACTCTTTCAGATTTTAAGATTACAAATGGACATTGCAATTAAAGAGGCTTTTTCAGATTTTAATATTACAAATGGACATATGCAATTAAAGAGACGCTTTCAGATTTTAAGATTACAAATGGACATATGCAATTAAAGAGGCTCTTTCAGATTTTAATATTACAAATGGAAATATGCAATTAAAGAGACGCTTTCAGATTTTAAGATTACAAATGGACATAAGCAATTAAAGAGGCTCTTTCAGATTTTAAGATTACAAATGGACATTGCAATTAAAGAGGCTCTTTCAGATTTTAATATTACAAATGGACATGTGCAATTAAAGAGACGCTTTCAGATTTTAAGATTACAAATGTACACATGCAATTAAAGAGGCTCTTTCAGATTTTAATTTTACAAATGGACATATGTAATTAAAAAGATAAAATATATGATCTCAAAAGTAGAGGAACTTTCTTATGATTGTTTTTATCGCTTACCATATTTTCTTGTGAACTGTAGAAATGCCACCTTATATGAAACTAAAAAAAAATATTTAATTATGCAAACGTATTATAAAGGTTATTGTCACTTACCTTTTCTTCTTTTCATATAAAAAATAATTTATTACAAAATTTACAAACTTTGACGAATCTTTTGCAAACATGTAAAATTTGACTGTCCATGAATTGTTAGAATATATTACAATTATTTGGTTATTTAGTAAATGGAAAGATTTTAGATACATAACAATATTTGGCTGATTTATATATCGTAGACAAAGGGCAAATACAAAGTGTGGTGTTATCTCTTTCTAACACTAAAAATAAATAAAAAAGTAATTGTAATTAACTATATTATTATACATAAATAACATACTATATTTATGCCATTTTTAATCACTAATAATCTATATGTTTCAGGATAATGAAAATTAACAAATTAAATTAAATTTGTTCATTTTTAACATTTTCATTAACCTGACAAATTAAGTTTAATTTGTTTAATTTAATTAATTAATTTAATTTTCATTATCCTGACGAAGAAGCCATTGGCTGTGAAACATGTAGATTATTATTGATCAAAAGTGGTGTAAACAAAGTGTTAAATTTATATATAGTCAGAATGACGCCACAAAGTAATTTTACAACTATTGAAGAAGTGAAGTACTATATTATTTTTATTTTAGTTTATTGGGGAAACAAACAGTTATATTTCAGTAATTACATGTTACATGGTTGAACAAGTAAAGTTATCGCATAAAATCACAGCCTTAATGAATATATTATGAGTCTGATTGACGCTGTTGAAACAAAACGTAAGCTTCTTGTAACGCCACAAGGCTCCTTGAGCCGTCACGGGCGTTTTAGTTTCAACAGCGTCAATCAGACTCAAAATGTGCAACTAAGCCCGTCATCCCACAGGTCGGTAAGCAATCCACATAAACCGAATGCTGCAACACCCTGCGCAGAAAATTAACATAAGGTAACGGTCTGCAGAGCAGTTCACTCTGTGACTTGGGTATATGTCGATTACTTACCGACCCGTGGGACGACGCGCTAAGAAACACTTATGTTTCAGGTAAATTCTTAATTCAAACGTTGTTCAAGTAAGACAAAGATAGTCATTCAAAGAATATGTGAGTATGAACAACACAGATAAAAAGCTGGGCAGCGTTTACATACTTAAAAGTTGCGGCAAATACTACACTCTTCATCACGGGTCTGACTGAGATAATAAGAAACGCTTACTTGCTTACAATAAGACGAATACGGAACGTTGTATGAGATCACCAACTGCCAGTAGGATGTCCTTATACTTTGTGTTGCTACATTCGCTGAAAATCTTCGATAGCTACACTTTCTCTTTACACACATGGGCATTTTGGCACTTTTTATGCAATTTAGGTTAGAGTTACAGTACTAAAACTGCTCAATCGAAAGTAATACAATTAGCGTGCCATTTTTGAGATCTCTACAACATGTCTATAGTTTTTAATGTCATTGCATAAATAATATAGATTATTAATGCTAGGAACACATGCAATGGTCCAGATGAATCTCTTTATCCTTTGTCTGAAGTGTTTTAATAATGGTATTGACTTGCAGGTTTCACCGACGGATCTGCTGCCCCACGTGGTGTGCGCCAGCTGCGCGGAGAAGCTGGAGGCCTTCTTCACCTTCAAAGATGTGTCGCAGAAGTCCACCAAGGTGCTGGAGCAGTTCTTGGCCTACACCAACTCCATATCTGGCTCTCCCGAGGTTTGTAACGCATCAGTAGCCAAATGCAATTGTGATAAGTTTTTTCTTCTTCGTATGGTGGAGATCAAAGTGGAATTCTGAGGTATTGTGATAAGCACGATCGTCTAACTCAGGACATCGAAGTAATAGCTGAGGAAGCAGTGTGTCTTATCAGTGCATTTGGATTATTTTTTTTCTTAATTATTCTACTGGCCTGTTCATGAAGGCTGCAATTCGTTCGCAAAGAATCGTGTAAGGATACTTTCTTTTTATGCCGTTTATGCTTTGGGTACAGCTTCATAAAGCATCAAAAATAATAGTATTGAATCATTATTCCACTCTTTCATAATAATGTCAACAGATTGATGCGAAAATAAAAAAAAATTTACGGCCCGTCTGTCTCGATTGCCCATCAGTACGAGCGCACAACAATTTGTAGAGGGCCGGATTTAGGTGAACTCATTCAAACCCCTTTGATTCGGGTGTTGTTTATTTCATTTGACCCCGGGCCAACTGGAGCCAACTGGAGCCAACTGGAGCCAACCAACTACCAGTCTACATGATCGTCAAACCATTGAACTCTAAACAAAGCATGTAACAGAAAGAGGGTTTATACTGGAGCTACCAGCGGTGCCTGTAGCTTAAGAGGAACAGCTGTGTGCAAACACCTTTTTTATACAATACTTAAATTTGGATTTTAGGACAAAATATTTTACCAAACTGAAAAATTACTTTTTTTAATCAATAGGTATTACAATATTTTAATTTTATTTAATTTTATTACAAGATAATACATTACAAAATGATAACAAAGTAATAATGTATTATTCCCAATGAGTTTATAAAACTCATTTCGGGAAAGACAACATTAGAAAGGACAAGGCAAATAAATAAAATACATTAAAATAAATAAACGCAGATGTTATTATGGAGTACCAGAGAAAGATTGTGTTAGTCATTAATGAAACTGCTAAGGAAATATCTTTTAAGAGCTTTTGTCAATGTTTTTTTGTTAGTTGCCGAGGGTTTTGTTAGTTAATATATAGTATGGATATGTTATTTATTTGTGTTTTAAATTATGAAATGTAGGCCATTAAAGAATTCAATATTTTGTGAATTTGGAGTCAATTTTTTGTGAGTTAATAATAATCCTAACCAACCAACTTACTATGTTAATATAATGAAATATAAAATAAAAAATTAACACATCTCAAAAAAAGGAATTTTTTTAGGTCAAAATTTTAAATTTCTATTTATCAAATTTGTGTTCCAACATAAGTCTTTCATTTGTAAGTTAAATTGAAGGCTTTCAAAATGCTTTTTTTAATGATTTTTATTTTATATAGCTCACAATAATTGCCAAAGTTGCCTCTAATATTGTGAAAAATCGACTTCTTTAATAACCTATATTTAATAAATTGAAACACAAAACTCATATTAGTACTAGATTGCTATATGATGGATTCTAATCCAAAATTAATTTTTTTGTGAAAAAATCAGCGCAGCCGTTCCTCTTCACTGCATAGTTCAAGATAATAACTAGTGGAAATGTTCATTGAACAGTAATTTATCAGAAGGTGTTAATTTATCATACTTAATCATGATCCAATACTCAGTCACATTCAATCAACTGACAAGTATCAAAAGATCCAAATACATCCTATTCCATTCCGTCGCTATACGTCAGGGTTGCTGGGCTTACTTCCTTTGAAAACACCTCGCTCAGCTTGCCGGGTCATATTCCAAGAATTTAATAAGGAATCGCCGTTATTTCTTCTAGTACTCACTAAAAGGGTCGAAGTTGGACAAACGACCCCCGAGGCTGTATTTGAATAATTATTATCGTTGACATAGTTACGGCAAAATATGTTAATAACTTTTAGTCATTTTTAATACAGAAATGGCTGAAGTAATAAATACAATTAAAAAATGAAATAATTTTTTTGATTGAACGCAACACTCAATTTTTTTAATAACATTCTACTTTAGTATCACATATCAAAATTACATAAAAATCTGATGACGGGAACTGGTAGCGGCGAAATGTGGGTTAAAGATGGAAAACAATTTGAATAGAATATATTTCCAAGGTTATTGGGTCACGTTATAAGATGAGAATACCTAACTTCCTCCACAAAGGTAACTCTCTTGAGCTTATTCCGAAGGTAGCTCAAGCAGCATCCGAGAGTCAGCCCGAGGACGACAACGGTGCATACAAAGCCCAGCGCTACCAGAATACTCCCCGAGCGCCTTGTTATACTACGGAGTGGATATCTGGGCGGGCCGAAGGTTATATTGTTCCTCTCATTAGCGGAACACAATGTGTCGGGATTCAGATCTACGAGCTTTACGCCGCCCATTTCAGTCGGTGTTGTACATCTGGAAATTAAAAATTTATAAAATCACTACATGAAGTTATCCAACACCCCCACTTTCTTGAACCTGTAATGGTAAGAGGGATTCATGTGAGTGTCTAAAAGTGTGACTAGTAGAAATAAACATTGGTGTATACTATAGTGGGGTATTATGCCGTGTTGCGTTACCTAGTTGCGCTACCTGTTGCGCTACCTACTTTTGATTTCAAATCATACATTGGTGTGTTGGTATATATTTAAGTTTTTACCTGGCATTGGAGGTAAGCGGGATCTTCCTCCAGATTCCCTTGGTCTTGATGTTGATGGCCATCCGGCAGTCGCATATCCAGTTGTTGTTCTCCAGGTTGACGCTGTGCAGCTGGTCCCAGGGGGCCAGGTCTGCCGGTAGTGTCTCCAGACTATTGTCCTGGAGATACAGCTGAAAACATCATAGCCACTTATTTACTAACACCCTAACTATAGCTGTAAAGTCAATCAGTCTAGTTGAAGCCGTAGTTGTAAGTCGTATTATAGCGGTATTGTGTAAATACCCACTCGGTCATAAAAATATGTATAGTTTTAAGTCGCTAGTCAAAAGTAGTATGTACATAGTTGTAAAAATTAATTATAAACCACTAGTTTAAGAGTCACTAGATATCAAACATAGTTATAAGCCACTAGTGAAAAGTTAAACGTAAGTGATAGGAATAGATTAAATGTATAAATTAAGTTATTAAGCGCCCTTGAGGTGATTTTTTCACAAAAACGGCGCTGTTCAAATAATCCAATCATTATTATTATTATGAGTATCAGAAGAATGTTTCTGATGAAGCCGATGGAAGGGGAAATCTGTGACGCCCCAGAAAGACAAGGCACAATGAATTCTGAATACCTGAATCGGGTCATGTCAAGAGTCTAAATAATGAAAAATTATATTGAATGTAAATGAAGCGAGGAGTTTATGTCAAGACAGAGAGTGGTATCCCATCCTCTCTGCCTACTCCTGCGGGAAATAACTAGTTAGCACAATGTTAATTATGATCGGTTAGTGGCTGAGTGGACAAGTGTGTTGGGTTACCACTTCTGTGTCGTGGGTTAAATTCCTATGCTAGCTTAGTCCTCCATCGCTGCACAACCAATGATGTTATAGAAGAAATTCAAATATTGTCAGGTTATTCGTAACCCGAGTTAGTAGGTACTTACTTCCTGAATAGGCCAATTATTCTTCAATTCCCTGAAGGCGTCATGATCTATCTCCCTCAAGTTCTTGTTGTGGACCATGTGTAGCATTGTGAGGCTGCGTAATTGTGCAAACGTACCGGCCTTTACCCTTTTTAATTCATCCATGTTACCCATCTCCAGATGTTCCAACCGCCAAAGTCCTAAACAATTATTTTTACCATTTATATTAAACTATAATTGTGGTTACAAACATAGTAGGTTTTGTGTCTTTGAACTGTGTTATACCATGTATACTTGTCCGCCATAACACAGGTGAACTCCTAGCATTGAGGACATATGTATATGTTTAAGACATGTAGTTCAAATAATATAAAACAGGCAGACTTGGTTATAACGATCACGGCAATAGTGAGCAATTACAAAACGATAATTTAGGTTAGGCTTATCTTCATATAATTGTTGAGGTCGATTCACTGATGTACCGTGCAAATTATTTTGTCAACATTATTTCTGAATACATGAATGGGTTGTTGGGTAAGAAAAAAAAGGAATAACTAGGAATTAATCACGAAGTAAGTAGTAACAAAGGGGCTGCATAGCACGACGGTGAGCTGCCCAGCGCTCAGCGGTAGTTGGTGGGGATTCATATTTTTATGGCACTACCTGGGTAAGATTGTCAGCTATGTAAAAAATTCCTATCCATCAGGCACTATGTAAAATTGTCATTAAATCTGCAAAAGTCATGCAAAATTTTGACTTTGCAAATTTGTTCCCTTTTTATGTCTTCTTTTGTATTACAACTCGTCGTCAATTTTGTTTTAAAAACCAATAAATATGCTTATGAAGGTACCTAGTTACGTGTACTTAAATCCCTGCACGGGGTAAATTTATGACAGTGATGCACAACTTTTTCAGCAGAGAGGATTTTTTTTTTTTTTTTTTTTACTTTATTTATTTTCATTTCTTTACATATATTATACATATTAATAGACAGTAAATAATAACATAATATATATTACCAAATTGTATACACAAGAAATGAAAACCCACTAAGGCACTGCCTGAGTGTGGGTAATATAAAACCATTACTATATTTCAAGTACCTAAGTATAATATATATAAGTAGAAAAAGTTTTTTTTGTTTGTTTATAGTTATTATAAAAGTAAAGAGAAAACATTATGTACAATAGTTTATAAAGTTTCAGCAAGTGAGTTGTAGAAAGGATCAATAAATTTATATAAAAATCGTTTCAATATCTGCGTCATTCATCCATAATTTTACCTCCTTAACATATTCTATTGTTTTATTTATCATTTGAGTTTGTAGTGGTAGAAGGTTAAATGTATGAGGACCAATGAAACTGCTATGTGTCTGCATTAATTTATTATTTGTTTGGGGGGTGTAAAATATATTATTTGTTCTTTTGCTCATTCTGTTTTCATTTATTTTGAAATTATTTTTGTTTTTAAATAAATATTTCATAGTTTGTAATATAAATAATTTACGAATGTTAAATAATTTAGATTCTTTGTATAATAGGTCGGTCGAGAATGTTTTATTTTTGTTATATATGACTTTAATTATGTGTTTTTTGAATTATTTGTAGGGGCTTAATAAATGTATCAGGTGCACCACCCCATCCTATTATACTTTTTTATACATATTGTACGAAACAATATACTGGTAAGTTTTTAGATTCTCACGGCCAAAAGCATTTTTGTTGTTTGTTTTTGGGGTGTTATGCCGTGTTGCGCTAACTCCTTCTTTAGCCGACGTTTCGGACAGCGTTGCAGTGTCCATCATCAGGGCAGATCCGGTAGATCCGAAGATGTGTAAATTTTGGTTGTCGAGTTTGTGCTTATTTGTTTGTGGCCTGGGCCCGTCCAAGATTCGCCACAAGATGTCGCCACTTCCGTTGGCATTTCGCACTTGGACGGGAAAAATTTGGTTCCATTTAGGACATGCAGTGTAAATTAACCAAGACTCGCTTAAAAAAATTCTCTGCCAGGGTTTTCAAGAATTACCCCAAACATTTTGATTTTTCTCTATGATCAAGTGGGCCGTATGGAATTGACTAGCTGCAAGAATTGGGCTGCAGGTTGTGCAGTACTGGTTTGTGACAAGTAAAATTTTACAGCCGAAAAGCATAACAATCCCGCAAACTAGTTATTTATGCAATGGTGCTTGTGACGTCAGTACAATTCACAATTGGAATGGCAGTACTGCCGCGCATGTACCGTGATGTCGCAAACTTTTTGACTTGTCGCAAATATCAACATTTTAATGACTTATATCTTCGGTTCTATTCTGTATTTTACAAAGTTATGTTCCCAGCATGCTCTAATTAATGTGATAAATTTGTAAAAAACATGAATTTTCTTTTTGGAGATTTGCTGCATTTTTTGTAATTAAAAAATCATTGTTATTAGTTGTTAATACATTATGAGTTATTTGGTACCCAAAGAAAAATCATACCTTTAGGCAAGGATGTATGTGTGAGTAATGTTCCTCTAAAAATTCGTGGTATTCTGTTTAGAAAGGTTTTTCCTAGAAGTCGTGGCGAACCCACATTAGCTAGTACTTAATAACTGATATGGTATTTCCGATCCATAAATAACTTCAACGCTTTTCCCCTAAAAGTATTCTCTTAAATCCTACAACATGTATTATGTTCAGAGTAATAGGAGGATACGGTGGTCAGATCTGACTCAGATCTCCCACACTGCCTCACGACTTCCACAATATGGGTATAAAACTTACCCAGAAAACTGTTGTCATCAATTTGTTCAATGTTATTTTTGTTTAGGGTCAGCCACCGCAGAGAGCTGCCCACCGACCCCAGACTTTCTGGGACTGTTTTGAACTTGTTCCCAGATAACCTCAAATCCTGGAGTGATTTCGTATTCCTCATTAGGTCATCGGGCAAATAACTTATTCCGGTGTAGGATAGGTCCAATAACTGAGGAAAAAAAAAACACAACAATTTATTAATTAAAAAAAAAACTTTGTAGCTGAAATTAGGTAGGTACTAGTTAGTTCTTAAATTCATGCATTTAAAAGGTACCTGTATAAATATTTGTTCTAATTTTTATTGGAATGTTTTTACATTGAGTTTCTTTTTTTTTCGTTGACTGTTTTAGTTGTTCTCTTCGATTAAAGGATTATTCCATATAACCATATCAATACATATTAGAATCTAAATATATTTATGTGTATTCCTCTGAAGAGTCCCATCTGCGGGATCCCCAATACGGGTATTTTGTGAGGCTGAAAGTGGTGAGGAAGGGAAGGAGATGAGGATTACTCTTACTGGATGACTTTGACCATGTTTTAGTAAAGATTATTTTTCAAATGTGAAATCGTCATTATTATTATTTTTACTTATTCGAATTTTTTTTCAATTACCTGCCTGAAGAATGTTTGAAAAGAATTTTCTTTGAGACATGATGTTTCTTAGGATAATTTGTATAGTTCCTTATTTGAAACAAATAAATGTGACATAAAATATAGGGTTTATAATTCAATAGGTCGATATTTAAGTACCTTCTTACAAATTTTTGTTATTTGTTTTTGGGGTGTTATGCCGTGTTGCGCTAACTCCTTCTTCAGCCACACATCTGCCCTGATGATGGACACTGCAATGCTGTCCGAAACGTTGGCTAAAGAAGGAGTTAGCGCAACACGGCATAACACCCCAAAAACAAATAACAAAAATACTCTTGGCCGTGAAAATCTTAAATCATATTTGACCTTCTTACAAATGTTACGATTTCAGAGGAAATTTTGGTTTCAATTTGTTAAATGTGAAATTTAGAAACATACATTTTGGACTCGAGGTGTGATGTTCACAGGTTAGAACTTACCTGAAGGTTTTTAAGGCTAGCCAAAGCCAATACGGTGACACCATCCAACACTCCCAGGGGATTATTAAACAAATATAATCTTCGCAGTTTTGGAGTGTGTTCAAATAATTTTCGGTCCAGAGAGTGTATCAGATTGGATTCCAAATGAAGCACCTCCAGATCAATTGGTTCATACAAGTTATTGTCGTACGGTCCTTTGAATATCTCAGCACGCATTGCGTCACCTGGTCAACAGAAACGGGCAAAGGTTATTATTCTACAACACAAACTCTTGTCAATCTTATTTACTTCTATTTCGTAAATGTGATTCTACATGATTATTAAGTTTAAGTATAGGATCGCAGCCAAAGTGGGTGAAAACACAATATTTGCACGGATGCATTGCTTGCATACAGCATGTTTCAAACTAGGTCTTTATTACTTTTACATCGCAGGCCAAGTCCATCCAAAAAGTTGACTCAAGGAGTAAAAATTTCAAAACGACTTATTACCTAAAAAATCAATCACCATTACTTGTCTTTTTCGATACCTATATCATTTTTGAAATAACGTCATAAAAATAAAAATAATAATTGGATTACTTGTATAGCTCCGTTTTTGTTAAAAATCACCCCTAGGGCGCTGTGCATAAATGTACCTATCATTTTTGATGTATCATTGTTGATGTATCCTTTTTGATACATTTTTTTTGGTGTATCATTTTTGGTAATATATCATTTGTTGATTTTTGATGATTTTTGACTGTAAATTGTTACCTGTGAGCTTGTTGTACGCGAGGCTTAGGAAATAAATGTTTTTGATGTTCTTGAAAGCTGCCGAACTAATTTCTTCTATCTGGCAATTCTGCAGGGACATTGTCACCCTTTTGGATTTCATTTCTGGGAATGGTAATAACTTTTTCATGGTGGTAAAATGTATAGTAACCATGAGAGATTTATCTAGGAAAAAAAAAAACATTTTATGTTTTAGCGTTCAATAACTCATGGTTCCGTGAACAGTAACAGCTCTCAGTCTGGCAGAGAGTGTTCTTATATTTGTTAATTATTCAGAATGCGATGTGTATGTAAATTAAGAATAAGATCCCATTTGAGAGGAGATTGCAGGTTGCTAGGTGTTTCCCCTTCAGGTCTGGCATATTCTGTCAGAAGGTATAGGGTTAGGTTGCTTCGCAATTAAATCCAAACACATAGAATATTTCTGAATGTATTCCAAAACTAAAACACTGTTTTTGAAAGGCGATGAAATACTCTTTTCAAATTTTGTTAATGATAAATTTTTTAATGCAAAATGTATGAATTAAAATTACTGATAAGGAAGAAAAACACATTTTATTAGACAAAACATTATTGTCACCCTCTTTTTTGTTGTTCTGTAATAAATGAAAATCTATATAAATAAAAATGTAAATGTTCGTTTATTTAAAATCTTATGCTACATATACATACGCGAGCCAAACTGCCGAACTGAACCTCAATTTATGGGAAAGGAACAAAGCAACCGCAAATGGCGCGAAACGCCGCTTGCGGTAGCTTCGTTCCTTTCCCGTCATTCGTGGCTCGGTTCGCAAATGTATACGTACCATTAAATCTCCGAAAGTGTTTACTTTTTAAACTTTGACACAACAAATAAATTTGCTGTCACCTGTGACAGGTAAAAACATGCTTTTTTTTAAAATAGCGCCATCAGTTGGAGGTAAAAGCAACAAGCACTATTGTTTCTCTATCTGCACAGACAGACTGAGCCACAGCAATGTGTGGCGGGGTACAACTAGTAATTAATACAAAATTCGCAAAGTTTAATAATTTTTTTTCAGATCTCTGTCGGAGGTGTACATTTTAATTCTTCTGTGGATAACTTCTTTATTTGAATATAAAGCGTTAGGTTATTTCTTTCTAACACCGTTTAGAGTTTAGATCATATTTCTCACCACAACAGTAAAGTAAAGGAGACACAAGACCATATGAGCTGTTAAGGAAAGAATACTTAGATGGCTTGAATATTTACAGGAGACTGAAACATTTCAGGAACAAATCTCAGGTCTCCAAAAAATAAAATGATGTCATCAAATATTCCCACTTTAAAATGTTTTATTTGTTTTTAATGTGACCTTACAAGAGCTCCGCTGTCTGTACAGTGAAAAGACAGATGAACTATATAGCCACCTGGTTGGGAAGTGTTGAGAGGCGGGTTATGTTAGGGGCCGTTTTTAAAGCCGTTTACCCATGGTTTTTATCATGTAAACTGTAATTACCATTTAACACAAAACTAAAAACATATATTTAATCTCTAAATTATATAAAATAAAGTCGCTATCTGCATCTGTCTGTTTGTGCGCTTAGTTCTTCTAAACTACACAACAGATATTGATAGGGTTTTCACTGTCATTTAGAGAATGTCTTTCGGAAGGTTTATATATATAATATTTGCATATTCTTTTTTAAAAATATTTTGCACTACATTGCTAACGCTGGCTAAACTTTAAGAGATACATCAAAATAATGTACTACAGAATTGTATATCTTAAAAAGGCTTATTTCCTAAGATAACCCCCAGCACAGCCGGGTACTGGTCAGCTAGTTAGGGGTTAAACAAATCAATCCATACCTGTTGCGTGTTCATCTTCCACAAACTCCTTTGGCCACGTTTGTATAGCTGGTGGGAAGGTTTTAGTGCAGTCTATGGTCATGGAGTCCGCATTGTTTGCACATTTACATTCGCTGCACCAGTTGGTCCACTTCACTTTGGTTTCATCTCCCTGGCCAGCGATTATTGGTATTACCAGCAAACCCAGCAATAACACCTCTATCAACTGAAATCCACAAAATATTACATCAGTTAATTTGTGTTGAGGAAATTCTTTTTAATAAATTTTTTTTGTTAATTGACAGTCTCATTTTTAAATTTTTTTGTTTATCTTTCCCCACGCTTTTATCTTTTCCCTCCATAAAACTTATCACAATTTATTAAATCTCGCACATCACCAATAATTAAATATCCCATTTAATACTTAGCACAACCGATTGAATGTCCCCGGGGAAATTTATGAATTTCCTGCACGAATCTTATCACAAGTGTAAAACTCATCACAAATGACCAAATCTCTTGCTTTTAATTTATGAAACGTTCTGCATAAAATACAATAAAAAAAAGTGATTAAAACTGTCTGGTGAGACTTGTCACGTCTAATTGAATTCTTTACATGAAACTTATCAGTAATCAAATATCCCGCACAAAACCTATCACAATGAATTGATTATCCCGCACAAAACTCATCACAATAGATTTAAACTTATTTTGTAATCACCTTTGCCATGTTTCTATTTCACCTCCAGTCTAGAGACAAAATAAACATTATCACTAACAGAGCCACCTTCCTTGTGGAGAGTGGCTGAATCATGGCATAAAACAAACATATTGATTTATCATGAGATACGTACTCAAATGTATGATAAGCTGAAGATAACTCATGTTTATCAGTCAAATCCACCGTTTATCAATTATTTATTACCAATAAGTCGTTCCCTTGATTAGAGGTGACTTTAAAGATTTTAATGAAATAGGAAATTTATAATTCTAAGTTCTTATTTATTTTTTACTTTTACTTTATAATATTTCTTTATTGATTTTTTAAAATTACATTTATTTATTATAAAACATTGATACATAAGTAAAGCTGCCGCATTGCAGCTTGTCTGCAAGTTCTACCTATTTTTCTTAATATAATAGTAACCATTTTGTTGATAAATTTCGTAGAAAATTGATAGATTTGCTTTAACATGAAATCTTGATATTATTTCGATTTATTCGAATTTATGAAATTTTTAAATGTTTATTAATTATTTTTATATGAAAAGACAAAAAAGCGAGGTGGCAATAACCTAATTCTAACATATAAAAAGTCTGATAAAATGTATGTATGTGTTTTTATTCTTCCTTATCTGTAGTTTTAGTTACTTAAAATGTGAGAAAAACCATTTTAAAAACTTTTTATTTTTGCATGCAAAATTTGAATATTTCAAAAATTATGTTTATTTTTAATAATTAAATTTGAAAGCATATTTTATCACCTTTCAAAACAGTTTATTTTTCGGATTCCTTCAGAATTATTTCATTTATTTGGATTGTACTGCAAGACGGAAACACTTCCACCTTCTGACAGAATATGGCAGAGGCCTGGGGGATTATGTTTTCTGTGCAGCCTACAATTTGCGCGCCATCGTAAAAAGAACTAGTAATTCGTAAGCAGAATGCGAGTTGCCTGTATACTGACAGATTAATTTATTGACAAATCATAGAAGAGGACGCTCACGCCGCCTCCTGGCGCTACTTGGTTTATGGTAAATTTAGTTAGATTTAATTTCACAACTTGACTTACTTTATTTAACCAGTGATTCCTGACATTTTTTTGAGTTAAAAATGAAAACGAAATTTTGATCTCCGGTGACTTTTTTGATGTTTTTTTCATAATTTTCAAATTTTTTAAATAAAAAAAAAATTCTTCCACATGTTGACACTGGTCACTTAACCGAATAACCACCCAACCCCCCACATCGACCCCAACCATCCAATTAGAGACCAAAATTCCAATTACATTTTTTACTCCAAGTAATGTCAGGGATCACTGGTTAAAGTAAGTCAAGTATGTTCCTTAACACCTGTACATATATGTGATGCACTAGTCAATCTTTTCTTCTTCTAATTGCCCTCTCCTCGGAATATTTTAATAATAATCCTATTCTATTTGAACTGAATTCTCGAATCCAGATAACGGCACTTGAGTCCTGTAAAAGGAATGTATAATAACATTGAAGCACACTGTCAAATTCCTTGTGTTGTTATTTAGCAGCTGACTGCATCATAAAAGAAAAAACTCCTACTAGGTATCATAATTATAAGTGATGGAGAATTTCGTTAGATATTATTGTACTTATGTATACTTGCTAATAGTTGTAAAGAATCTTCTTTGGCTTTGTTTTAGGATGTACTGCAGCAATCCACCACTACCTTGGAAGAACTGATCCCATCAATATCAGACAGTTCCAGAAGCATTATTAAGTATGAGGCCATGACAGACTGCGACCTGCCCGACTCCACCGAGGAAATGAAGAACATGGAGAGCCGGCAGGCCGCGGCCACCCTGCTGCAGATCAAGAACCACGACCCCAGCAAATTCACTGTGATAAAATCCGAAAATGAACCCCAAATCATATTCAACAGCGTCAGTGGCGTATTAATGGAAAGAGCCACCGAAAACCTCCACCGCAATCCAATGTTGGACATCTTATTCGATAAAGCCGTCTCCCAACGTCTCAGCGAAGAATCTCACATTAAATCCTCGCCCAAATCGCAAAACGATGAATACTATTACAACACAAATCAGTATAACGTAAGACCTGACGTACAGTTGGATCTCTCCGTGAGACATGATCCCAACCATTCCAACAAGCTACCAAATACTTATTTGTTAAGTAGACACAGCGAGGCTGAGAGAAACAGCGAAAAAGAAATGGATCTATCCACGAGTAAAAAGATCAAACTGGACATGGCGTTTGAGTCCAATTCTGCGGAAGAGGCTGACGAATCGGAGGGCGAACGATACAACGGGAACAGCCGGCAGATTGACCTGTCCGTGCGCTCCAACGAGAGGGAAGACGGTCAGAAGATGGCGGAGTGCGGAGATTTGTCAATACCTTACGATGAAGTCAGCCAAAGCAGCAGTGGTTCTGATCCAGAAAGACTTCAGATGGATATTGCCCAGGTATACTTATTAATCTAATCAATTGTAACATCTCATGTCTTTTACCAAATTTCTACACACTTTTACCAACAATTTCTCTGTCCACGTCATGTGACCACCTTTTTAGTTGGATTGCTTTCCAATCACTGATTTATCATATCTCTGAGAAGTTAGTATAGATGTGATGGCCTTCAAGCAATAGATTATAATTTCAATTAAATTTATATCAACAATCTTTTCAAGGGAAAGTTTTACTATTTTGTGCCAAAAGATAGTTGCTGAACTGTCGTCTGTAAGTGACGTTAGAGATGTGGATGGTCAATGCAGAATCGTTAAGCACTTGAGTGGCTGTTGATTGGCTACTTCAGATAGGCACGAGTATACTAATCACGTGGGACATATAAGTTAACCTCTTTTAATATAAGTGGATTAAGTATACCAGGGAACGTTTTTAAGTTCGCGGAGTGGGGGTAAGGAGTGGAAATAAAAATCCTAATTTATTTTTCCTTTTCAATATATTCACCAGCTACCCTAATACATTTTTCGGATCTGTTAATTAACTTATGTATACCCTCAAAAAAAAAAGATTTGTCTTTGTCTAAAAAATAAAACTTTGTCTTCACTTCTTCATCACTTTTTCCCACGAAGTTCTCTTTTCAAGTTTGGAAAAAGGTAATCACTGGGTGGAAAAAGGTAATCACTGGGAGCCAGGTCAGGACTGTAGGGTGGATGTGGCAACCATCTTCTGCAGGAATGCCATCGCAATGCGGCTCTTGTGAACAGGCGCATTGTCGTGCAGAAGGAGGACACCTTTGGTCAATTATCCCCTTCTCTTCTCCTTGATGGCTTCCTAATGGCTCTAGAATTGAAGCGTAGTAAACTCCGGTTATGAAAACACCTTTATCTTTGTAATAGATCAACAGGATTCCTTCTGAGTCCCAAAAGACTGTCGCCATGCTTTTTCCAGCCGATTGTGACACCTTAAACTTCTTGGGTGGTGGTGCTTTCTTGTGCCACTGCATAGAGTTCTGTTTAGACTCAGGTTCATAATGATGAACCCAAGTTTCATCACCAGTAACAATTTGAGCCAACACTCCATCTTTGTATTCCCTACAGAGGTCTAAAAATGCACGAGATCACTCCACGTGCTGTTGTGGAGGCGGCGTAAGCATTCTCAGCACCCATCTTGCCCTGACTTTAGTCATGCCAAGATGGTCGTGAAGAATTTTGAAAATGGTTTGTATCTGATACTCCAACCATTTCTGCAAGCTGTTTCTTCTTTAGTCGGGCATCTTCTATTATTAATATTTCGACTTTTTGAATAATTTCCGGAGTGGTCACCTCGATAGGCCTTCCTAGCCGTGGGTCGTCTTCAAGCGACTCCCTGCCTTCTTTAAAGAGGGTATGCCACTTGTAAACCATAGTTTTACTTGGACAAGAGTCCCCGTAAACGGATAACATCTCTTCCAGTATGATCTGAACTGATTTTCCTTGCTTGGTAAGGAATTTTATAACAGCGCAGAACTCGATTTTCTCCATATTCACAATTGTCCCCTTGATTGACTTGTTTGGTCGACGATAGCTCAAAGACTAATGACCTAATTTCGATAAAACCCGGTATTTATACTAATAATGAGTTGCTCAATTAGTACCTAATTCAGCAACACCCCCACTTATCACCTACCTACCCATTACGCGAACTTAATTACGCCCCCTCGTAGTTCCAGTGATTAGATTAGTGCTTCTAAGGTGTTGAAATCGAGCATTCCTGTGAGAACGAGGTTGAATATAGGAATCTACACTATCTGCCTTGTAGTTCCTTGTTAAGCTCAAACATGAGACTACTTATACACTTTAGTATAGTATTATTTATTATAACCATAACACCTAGATAAAAGACAATGATTGTTAATAGACAATAACTTTGTTAGTTTTGGGTTGCAATGTTTCTTCCCATATTGCCATAGTACCATTTCTAATATGTAATTTTTTCTCATTGCGACTGATGATATATAAGTTGCCACTATACCGGCTGTTATCGTTCTCGTCCACAGAGCACTTGTTCCAAGTCCTAACGAATCAGCGCCCCCGGATAGCCGAGCGGAGGCCGGGTGGTACATTTGTGTCATGTAGATATAATTGAATGTGACTGATAATATAATTAAATAACGTTTCAGTTGGAGGATGACAATGATGAGAACACCATGTCAGCCCCGGCGTCTCCTCAGGAAGAAGATGCCGAGAGGGACTCCATCTGGCAAGCGCTCCATCAACAAAATGGTGATTATATTTTCCAGTTAAAGGCAAATGGGAAGTTTTGGGCCCACCCCTCAATACAAATTATTATATACACATGGATAGGTATTTTAAGCAGAAAATAATATTATATAAGTTACTACTACGGCTTATCCTAAATGTCTCTCTGCCTGTTCGGAATTACACTGTCTTAGAGTTTATTTCAATTGCAATAATAATTTTGTCGATGAGAAACTGGTGAATCTACTTCACAACGCCGGGTACATGTCAGCTAGTTAATAATCTACTCCAAATGTGATGTAGATTCACCAGTTTCCCACTTTTACTATGAGTTTCTGGACACCGTGTATAGTGGCTCAAAAAATACACTAGAAAGTAAGCATTATTGATGATAAGCCTTTTTTTCAGGCATGGCAGGCGAGGCGACCCAACTGCTCCGACGGCTCATCAACTGCAAGAGGCTCGGCATGACAGTGTCTCCCGTGGCGCAGGGAGCCCTACACAACCGGACCAATGTCAATGGGTGCTCTTCACCTGTAAGTTATCAGGACTTGTCCAACTGATAGGTCTAGAATTGTAATGCACAGCTGTACTGTACAGGTGTGTTGCTGCCCGGATAACTCCAACCTAACCTCTGCCAGACCGTCCGAGTAGTGCAGAGTGGTTGGCTAGGTTAGGTGACTTGGCGTGGTTTTGGCGGCGGATGCGTCTTCCCACTCTCTCTCTCTCTCTAGATCCATTGGTCCGTCACCCCCAGATTCCTACCCACCATTCATTCCTTTTTCCTTCCCAGATACAACACAGAGAATATTGTCAAAGCCTGATATGGTTTTGGTAGAGTAAATGGGACATTCTTCAGGCCCCAGGTCTGTGAGGTATTATGGTGTGATAGTCGTAGGTGAAAATCAGGCAAAACGACAGTCTTCAACCAAGTGAGAATATAATTCCCCTTATTTAAATCTAACAGCCACATGGAAGAGTGCTAAAAGTACACGTGAAGCAAACGGCACATTGATTGGAATGTTGCAGGTTTCAATGTTGCTGCGATAGCTTAGTGGTTAGACTGGCGTTCAAATTTCTTGTACCCTTCTTTTGTAATAACTCTTGCTTTAATATTACTTTTATATGTATCATTCACATGTATTGGTCACTTACGTGACACACAGCTTGCGATTAGTTGCTGAAATGCGCGATCTCAAATTAGAGGTGGTGGACAATGTGTCCAAAAACTCCACATCCTTACCGTCACCAAAACTTGGCACGAGAACAGTGATTCGTACTCAATTAAGATAATCCGAGCTTTAGGGTATGTGGTGTTCGAAGAAGCCCGATCTAGTGCGGAGGAACCGTCAAACAATATTTTCACGTGAATCACGGGGGTGTCGCGATAATAGCCGACAAGGATTGCAGCTAATTGTTTTAGCTCCATTCCTAGTTCACATTTTTAATAAATCACTCAGCACTGGTGACTTTCCCGAACCACTCAAGTCAGCTGTAGTTACACCAATACTGAAAAAGTCACAACTAGACGCCGATAATTATCATCCCGTTTCAAACTTATCTTTCTTTTCAAAAATCCTGGAGAAAATTGCTGCTGCACAAATAACCAGTCACTTAAATTCAAATAAATTATTCGCAAATCGTCATCCTATATCTGACTAAATCTGGCATCCTATCTATCCAATCGCTGTCTAACTTCGCAACACTTTCTTCAGGGATCCGTTTTGGGTCCACTTCTCTTCATCCTTTTTACAAATGATGTCGCCAAAATAATAATCAAATGCATTGTACATATAGCTTTGTATTAGTGATCGACGAACCGGTGGATACAACAATTAATAACAGTTTGACTAGTCTATAGTTAGTAATAACATAGATCATTGTAGAAATGTATTATATAATTGTACAGCGCTCTTGAGGTGATTTTGCACAAAAACAGTGCTATACAAATCATCCAAATATTATTATTATACATGACCAATACATATTGGCCACCATGAAACAGGCAGTTGCCTATTATGCGATTCAATGTATCAATGTCTTGTAAATGTCTATTACGTGGCACTCCGCACTAGTAATGTAACCAATATACCGACATTTACATTCATAGATGCATGATTTCATTTACATTTCTTACGTTGCACTCCGCACTAGTAATGTAACCAATATACCGACATTTACATTCATACATGCATGATTTCATTTACATTTCTTACGTGGCACTCCGCACTAGTAATGTAACCAATATACCGACATTTACATTCATACATGCATGATTTCATTTACATTTCTTACGTTGCACTCCGCACTAGTAATGTAACCAATATACCGACATTTACATTCATATATGCATGATTTCATTTACATTTCTTACGTGGCACTCCGCACTAGTATCTTAACCAATATACCGACATTTACATTCATACATGCATGATTTCATTTACATTTGTTACGTTGCACTCCGCACTAGTATCTTAACCAATATACCGCTACATTCATACATGCATGTTTTCATTTTCATAATTATCATCACAAAAAGTGCCGAGATATATAGGAACGCGGTGAAAAGGATAAATTTAAACAATCGAGTATTTTTACAAAGATCTCTTTTGTAATTTATTTCAACTCAATGCCGTATTCGATTTTCCACAACTATTAATTTAATATCTCGTTACATTTGCAGGTGGGCTCCGTGGAGAGCGTGGGGCGCTCGGGGGGCAAGGCGGGGCGCAGGAAGCAGAGCTTCCCCTCGCGCGCTGCCGGGCCCCACTCGGCCCCATCAGAGCGAGAGCTGCAGTCCTGGAGACAGCGCTATCCTGCCACTGATCAGGTGAGTTATTGAATAAACCGGAAAATGATGATAACTCCTTTATGCAAAGAGATAATTATTAAATAACATATTATATAAGTGTATTATTTATTTGTTTTTTACTAAGCCAGATACTCATATTATTACGTCGTTCAATTCAATAGGTATGAGAACTTTGAATTTAATATTAATAACTAGCGCAAACCCATGATAAATCACGGGATATTATAATTGTAGGATTGTAAAACTGAAAGTATTTATAAAACAAATATTTGCCTCAGGATCATTTCATCCTTTACCCTTCGTGATTTTATCATTTTAACCTTCTAATGTTAGTAAACTTGAAAAATTACAACATCTGTCCAATGACATTTAAAAAACACAAGACACGTTAAATATAGTATCGCTTATGAAAAGATAGCCATTCAAAAAATGTCTATGAACGGTCCGCTAAAGTATGTGGCTGAAACTACGCTCGTTGTCTCAGTAACGTATCTTCACTCTATTAATACATTAAGTATGTGGCTGAAACCACACTCGCTGTCTCAGTACGTATCTTCACTCTATTAATACATTAAGTATGTGGCTGAAACCACACTCGCTGTCTCAGTACGTATCTTCACTCTATTAATACATTAAGTATGTGGCTGAAACCACACTCGCTGTCTCAGTACGTATCTTCACTCTATTAATACATTAAGTGTGTGGCTGAAACCACACTCGCTGTCTCAGTACGTATCTTCACTCTATTAATACATTAAGTGTGTGGCTGAAACCACACTCGCTGTCTCAGTACGTATCTTCACTCTATTAATACATTAAGTATGTGGCTGAAACCACACTCGCTGTCTCAGTACGTATCTTCACTCTATTAATACATTAAGTATGTGGCTGAAACCACACTCGCTGTCTCAGTACGTATCTTCACTCTATTAATACATTAAGTGTGTGGCTGAAACCACACTCGCTGTCTCAGTATGTATCTTCACTCTATTAATACATTAAGTATGTGGCTGAAACCACACTCGCTGTCTCAGTACGTATCTTCACTCTATTAATACATTAAGTATGTGGCTGAAACCACACTCGCTGTCTCAGTACGTATCTTCACTCTATTAATACATCTAAGAATCTGTCAAACATTTTGAAAGATATATACATATTACCGAATCCATAAAATAATTTTGGTACCTTAGTTGTCGCTTGTCTGATATGGATTGGCAGTTACACAGGAATATTTCACATTACTTACCATCTTACCCATGCACCAACATCGGAAGTTAGTATGTTTTATGCTTACACATATCGTCCCTTAGCTTACAACACCGCTCAAGTCGAAAATTGGCGGTTTTCACATTTTAATGCCGATAGATAGAGCTGCTCATTGCGCGTCTAACCATTGGTCACATGATATAGATTTCAGTCAATTAGAAGCCTTAATTCTAAAAGTAGTAACAGCGCGCAAGTCGGTTAGCCTCTCAACACCGCTCAAGTCGTTAGTCTGTCATACATTTCTCGTAAAAGTACTTCGCGCTCCGTGATTATTATATTTTTATGTGAGTTTTATCGCTGAAAGGTCTTTGCAAGATGTTTTAATAGAAGATTAAGAGGTTAGCTATATAATACAGTAATGTTTATTGATTATCACATAATATTCATATAGAAAGAAATCATTATTTAATATCTTCATTTACTTAAGCGGTGTTTACTAACCAGCTTTTTTAACTTGGGCGGTGTTTCAAAATGTATTTTATTTCTTTGAGGAAGCTCAATAATTGAAATACACTATGGATGGAGAAGAAATTGATTCATGGAGTTCAGGTGATGATGGTGTTTTGCAAGAAATCTAAACTCAGATCATGTGACAACATAACGAACAAAAGCGGCAATATTTATTTGAAAATTTCTGGAAGAACATGAACTGGCAGCAGCAAAGATCATTTATAACTTCTCATGTTAATAAAGTACCAAAGAAAATTACAAAAAATCCAGAAATCATCCAAAAGAACTGATAGTCGAACTTACGTTTTCACGATTGATAATGTACATCACCAAGTCTGTAAAAAAATGTTCTTGGCCACTCTTGCCATTAAAGATTCGTTTATAAGATATTGGCTGACAAAAACAGACTGTGCCATGCCTCCAGATTTGTCTACTTCAACCAGTAACCGCAGAAATCCAGAGAAAATTGAAGACCACAAATATGTTGAAAAGTTTTTAGCAGGTCTTCCAAAGATGCCATCGCATTACTGTCGTGCTAAAACATCACGAGAATACTAAGAACCAATTTTCTCGAACATGACACAGCTCTATCACACATATCAAGAGAATTGTGAGTTAGAGGGTAGAGAATGCCTTGGTCGTAAATTATTTGACAATTTATTATTTGAAACTCAATCTGAGCCTATTCTACCCGAAGAAAGATCAATGTAACGATTGTTGCAGTCATAAAACTGGAAACATTACGGATTAAGAATACGCACAACATGTTTTGAAGAAAGATCGAGCCAGGAGAGAGAAAGATACTGACAAAGATATTGCACAGTCCGGAGCTTGTCATGTATTCACACAGGATGTTGAATCGGTAAAATTGGCTCCGTATCTTCAAGCTAATGCAATTTATTATAAAACTAAATTATGCATCCATAATTTTAAATTATACAATTTAGCAACTAAAGAAGTAATGTGTTATTGGTTCGATGAATCAAATAGCACACTTGAAGCCTTTGTTTTTGCTTCATGCTTAGTAGACTATCTAGAGAAAGTTATGAGCCAGAAATTATTGCCTGTGATTTTATATTCCGATGGCTGTTGTGCTCAAAATCGCTATGTTACCTTAAGCAATGCTTTATTACGTTTAGCGATTGAAAAAAATATTGTAATTACTCAAAAGTACCTGGTAAAAGGCCATACCCACATGGAATGTGATTCCGTACACAGTGCAATAGAGTGTAAATTAAAAGGTAAAGAAATTTACCTTCCACAACAATACATGGCTATTACTAAAACCGCTAGGAGTGATCCTATGCCTTACGAAGCTCGTTATTTGGACTATACCTTTTTACCGACTTTTCGAAAGAATTAATTTATAAATCTATACGGCCTGGTAAAAAAGCAGGTGACCCAGCCGTCACAGATGTACGTATGCTAGAATACAGACCAAATGGCACAATTTAGTATAAAAATGGTTTTGATGACGAGCTTCAGCCGTTACCACATCGTCCCACGCCAATTAACAGCATTAAAAAAATAAATCACCTGCGGAAATTGTATGCAGCTAGAATACCAATTACAAATCGGAAGTATAAAGATTTGCAAGACCTAAAAATTGTATTACCATCTAGTTGCCACTCTTTTTATGATGACCTTCCGCACAGCAATCGCTAAAGACTGGAGATTTCGAGTATATTTTTTTTATTTTTATAATTTTATAACTATTATATCTTGTTTAGTTGGAGTTTATTAAAGACTATGTTTTAAATATTTTCCTGTTAAAATAAAAAATAATAATAATAATTGCACTTAGGTACGCTGTAAACGTTCATGTGTCACCAAATAACTTGCAATTGAGCAATTGATCTTATCTCAACAATGTTATTCTTAAGATTTAGGTTATAAATACCTATTTATAACGATTGTTAATTATTTTTGAAATATTTCTTGATAAAAACTTTTCTTTGTAAATCATCTTTTAATACCTTATTCCCTAACATTTCCGCAAGCAACACCGCCTAAATCTAATAAAATATCAGTCAACACAGCTCAAGTCATAAAATAAAAGTTAAAATAAAGTAAATTGTCAAAGTAAGTATAAATAATTATTTCTTAACCTCTAACTAGGGTATTTATTAAGTAATAACAGAAAAAATCCACCGATTTTTTAAAATAAACAGTTTTTTTCGTCTCCTGTAAAGTTGGTAAAAATGACTTATGCGGTGTTGTTAGCTAAGGGACGATATTAGAATTGCAAAAATTATAATTTTTCATCAATGTAACATGTGCTGATGTTTTGTTTGTGGTCTTCAGCAGTGCATAGAGTCTGTGATGGGTCCTGGCCCCCCCTCCCCTCCGGGTGCTCTGCCGCCCGCAGCGCTGCCCCCCGGCCACAAGCTGCGCGTGGACCTGGCCTGCAACAACTGCGGCACGCGCACTACCACCATCTGGCGGAGGGATGCTAACGGTAACACATTGTTTAGAAAGTCCATTTGTTACAGGAGAAGGTATAAAATTGTTAAGAATGGGTGTACCAACTCTTATGTATTGTATACTACTACATAGAGAGTACTCTAATTGATTGTGTGGATTGCAGGCGACATGGTGTGCAACGCCTGCGGTCTCTACTTCAAACTGCATGGAGTGGCGCGCCCCACGGCCATGCGGAGGGACACCATTCACACGCGCAGGCGGAGGCCCCGCGACTCCCTTAAACCTGGCCGAAGTAAGTACCGTCTGCTGCTTACCAGGGCTTCTATCACAACCACTGGCATTGTGAGATTCTGATAGCCATCACAATTATCTTGCAACAAAATGGTTTGGCAATATAAAGAGTGTTCAGTGATGCATATTGTGCAGAAATAATTTTCACATCACATTTGTTCGACCGGGTCGGTGGCTAAGTTGACATCGCGTTTGGTCCCACCCAGGCGTAGTGTGTTCAATTCCTTGGCTGGCTAAGTCCTCTATCACAAAACAAGCAACATTTTCCGCTTACTGTGATGGTAGTTAGAAATTTTCAAATATTGTGAGATTAATCGTAAATTGGGAATGTTTGTCTTTCTTTTTAAGAACAAGAAAAAAGAAAGATTCCAGATAAATTAAGCTGTTTTAGAACGCTTTTCATATTTTTGTTTCACAGAATTATTTCATTTTTTTTCAGGATCGTCTATGGTAAACTTTTGTATGAAAACTAAAAGCGTGGAGTTCTCCCTTTCTAACACTGTTTAAATCATATATCTCACTGTAATATGAACTTTTGTATGCAAACTGAAAGCGCGGAGTTCTCCCTTTCTAGAACTGTTAAAATCATATACATATCTCACCGTAATATTAACTTTTGTGTGCAAACTGGAAGCGTGGAGTTCTCCCTTTCTAGAACTGTTTAAATCATATACATATCTCACCGTAATATAAACTTTTGTGTGCAAACTGAAAGCGTGGAGTTCTCCCTTTCTAGAACTGTTTAAATCATATACATATCTCACCGTAATATAAACTTTTGTGTGCAAACTGAAAGCGTGGAGTTCTCCCTTTCTAAAACTGTTTAAATCATATATCTCACCGTAATATAAAATGAGATAACATGAATTTTAGGAGTCCTTATCAGGCTAGGAGAAATATCTCCCAAAATTGGGCTATGGGTTGAATTTAGTGTTTTTTACGCCTTATTACCATAATTTTGTAGAATCCAAGGGAGGGCGCTGTCGAGAGGAGGGTGGGGGAGGAGGTGGGGCGGTGGGGGGAGCGGTGGGGGCCACCACGGACATGCTGGCTGCCCTCCGTCGCACCATCCAGCCGCACCTCTTCATGGCGCTGCAGGCGCACCAGAGGTCCAACGCTCTCACTGTAAGTCATCTTATAACACATATTATCACCATGACCAATTCTGTCAATATCAATGCTGAGAGGATCGAATGTAAACTCAGAGCGGCAGAGCCAATGAAAGTTATGCATTTGGTGTGTAGGTAGAAAAAAAGGGCAAGACGCCGCTGTGCGCAGATGCGAGCACAGTACTAAAGAGAAAGGCAAGACGCCGCTGTGCGCAGATGCGAGCACAGTACTAAAGAGAAAGGCAAGACGCCGCTGTGCGCAGATGCGAGCACAGTACTAAAGAAAAAGTTTGATGTTCTGTTTTGTGGTGGAAGCAATTTGTCTGACCCGGCTTGTTTGTGTTTAGATGTCCCCGGTCCTACAGATGGAGGGGGTGGATTGCGAGGACGGGCCTCTGAACCTGGTGGCGTCGCACCTGACGGCCGCCGAGGAGACTCGCTGAATCCACCACAATATATATTTTTGTACGGCAATACCAATCTCATACTCAGGATGTCATCCATCATCATCATCATAATATTCTCCACTGTATTTGGTCAAAAGCACTATTTATGTAAGTTTATTCCCAGTGTCATACCAGCTCTGTTAATACTCATTGGTCAATACTCATTCAGTTAATTAATCACGCTCCCTATCGCGTCTACTGCGGCCAGTGCTAACGTTACGTTAGGAGTCACCCTCGTTTATTGATATTATATATATATTTCACTTAAGGTGGATCTACTTATTATCCACTAATGAAAAACCCCATGTACCTTTGAACCATGTATTTAAATTATAAGTATTATTTCATTTGTTGACGCGCATTCAGCATTGAACATAAAATATATGTTTTAAGTATTTTTACAAAATGACAACACTAATGATTATTATTTGCGTTTTTAACCTAAATAACCTGTTAATGTTTGTAAGATTTGTTTGCAACAATTCAGACAAGTAATTCCTTTTTTGAGGTTAGTTCTGAGTTTGTTTGTTATCGGAGTACCCCGGGGCTTGCATAAAAACAAAGGAGGTTGTATTTATTATGTAAGCAAATTGATTGAAACATCTTGCAATAACTATTTGGGACCAATACAAAAAGTGTTGCTCTTTGTTGATGAACAGTATTTTCAAAAAGTACTAAATTAATATGCGAGTCTAATTTGTGTATTGTTGTGAGCAAATTTTTAAGTATTGGAGAAAAGTATTGTAGATTTCGTTGATAATTTTTTTAATCTTTGTGCATTTTTTGTTTGTGGTTGTAAAATCTACTCTGTTCCGAATATATCTAATTATTTTTGAAGGAGAATTCAGTAAAAAAATATAAAAGCATTATTATTATTCCGTAAAGGCTATGTTTAAGGCGGTAGAAAGTGAGTAGTATTAGGTGGTGATAATTAAAGATCAAATAATAACCATCTTTTCTGTGTCAGTACATTATATTTAATAGAGAAGCATAAGCATTACATACGTAAAGGTATATGTCCCCTAATTATATCATTGTATTTTATAATTTAACCATTATATTTATTGACTATTCAATTTGACACCAATTATTAACCATAGTATTTAACAATATGTTTTTTATTGCCCCATGCATCATTCTATTGGGTTCTAAATGCAAAAATATTGTAGGCACTTAAAAGTAGATTTTATAATGTTTTACAATTTGTAATAAGTGGCCTATTTATTTGAAAATATCATTTTTGCATTGTGGTGTTAAAAAACACATTAGCATAATATTTGGCATTTAGGGCTCGACAAAAATAAACAGATATTCATGAACACGGACGGTTTTATATCTTGCCTTTACACAATGATATTAAAATATAATTATTAGTTTTGTTGCTTTTTATTGTGATTTTGTTATATGTTTTGACAGAACAGTAATCTAATGAAATATTGTGGAAAAGAGACTGGAAAAGGCATTATTCAGATTTTAGACTTTATATAATCCTGAATGGAAATAATAATATAGAGTTATATTATATAATAGGTAGTGTGTTACCTTATGGTTGTGTTTCATGTTTTTTTCTTTATACATTGAAATTTCTGTCAAGAACAAAAAGCAATTTAGTATTTCCTTAATATTCGAGAGCAATAAAACATTAGCGTAAGTTGAATTGTATTGTGTGTGTATGTATGTATGTACGCATGTACGCATGTACGGTGAGTTCCGGGTGGCGGACAGGAAATTTGAAGTAAACGTGTATTACAAAGTAAGCACGGAAGGGAGTGAGTGCTTCGTTTGCTAAATATAAGCTTAAATAACATAGTATTTTGTTTATAATATTATTTAACAATTTTTTTTCACAAAGGCCACGTATTTGTTGTAACTCTTAGTAGTATTTTTATAGGTATTTAATAGTATAAACCAAAAATATTTTGAAAACTATTTTTTTCTCTCTATTATATATAAAAACCTAACACTGGGTCGTTTCACAAACATTTTTGCTATTAATTTTCAGTATTAGAATAAGGAAAAATGCAACAAAAAGTCCAATCAGTAGAGAAATCTCAGCTGTAAAACAATATGTACCAGTTTAATAATAGTAAATATGATTTATAACAATCTGTTTGGATTTGTCTGTAACGCAACCCGTTCATTGATCTGATTCTATTCTATTCTGTTTCTTTCTTCTCAGTGCAAATACAAAACTACATTAACTAAATATTCTGTACCTACCTAGCGTTAATATTATTTATTTAAAGCTGCATTATTTTATCCAAAGATTTCAGAATTAGAATTCATTTCATATATAAACAAGAATAGAAAGGAATAAATTCATGACAAAGTATTGTTATATTTTGGGAGTAATAAAGGGACCTTTTAATTGAATATAAATAATGAGAGGAAAAGCTATTGATAATGCATCTTATTATTGTTATTAACTGTTGCAATGTTTAATTTGATGTTCCCAAACAAGAGGAAATCACCCAAAAGTATATTACATATTCACAATTAATGCAGTTCATAATTGAATAGGCCACAAATAATGAAATAAGGTGAGATTAGTGATTAAATCAAGTTGACTGTAATAACTTGAGCAAAGGAAATGTCTGTATAATTTGACATGAATCTCAGGTATAATAGAATGGGCACTCTGAACTAGAATCCTTCTTGAAGAGTTTGGCTATTTCCATATCTTCATACAGACAAATGGCCGTGTCCACCAAAGTATTATGTTATCTATTAAATTGCTCTCTTTGGAGTCTTTAAAATATATATAAATCTCATGACATTATTATTACGCTCTCTTTACACATTAACATTTTGTATTTTATTGAAACACTAAGTTATATAATATCCATGATTGCATTTTTGCTACCATCAAATCTCTCCCTATTTAATATTTTTGATGAAAGTTGTTTTAATTTTGTTGGAACAATTGGCATTTAGGTACAATGTACTGGTTTAAATTAAGTTAAATGTATGATAGGTTACCCTCGGTATACGGTTTTGTGTCAGTAAAGGTTTCTTTGAAAGGCCAGTTTGCCAATTTGCCGTGGGAGATGTGGCGATGGCAACGTGTGATGCTCGCCAGTTTCCGGTTGGACGTGGCGTTGAATTCTTGTGTATTTTAAAGTGATGTTTATTGGCACTAATAAAGTAGGTTGAACAAATGTGAAAATTTTACTAAAAACGAACAATCAGTATTTTTTATACATGTATGTATCGAGTTATTATATTGTGTAAGGCTTTTTATAATTCGATTATTTTAATATTTAACAGTATTTTTTGGACATTATATTTCTCCTAGATTTAATATGTGTATCATTAATCTTATTGGATTAGTTACAGATGTTGTGCAGCATTATTGTTTAATTTATGTTTAGTCCGTTTCAATACTAATTTATTTATGATTTGTGTGATGACATTAACATTTACAGAATGGTCATATTTTATACAATGAATAACAAAGAAGCCTAGTAAAGTAATATGTAGGTATGTATTACAAAGAATATAGTACATATTTAGTTTGTAAAGACTTTGCTTGCACCTCTCCTTTGAAATGAGCCGAACCCTGAAATGAGTCTGTTAACCTAGCCTTAGGAAACCCCGATTAACAAACAATCAGTATATAATATACTACTAATAGTCTTCTGCTGACAACACAAACCTACTACTACCTACCTACTCTGTAACAAGTCTTTGTAGTGCCTTGGCTTTCTCTGATTAATGTCTCCCCGTGTGCTTGTTTCATTTGAAGATGTGGATGAAGAAGATTGCCTTAACGAATGCGAGGAAGGTGAGATAAGCAATAGAACACGGAACTTGATAATATGATATACTAAAGCTTTACTACTTTAAGCTTCATGACTGACTTCTCATCATTGTATTATTATCTTATCACAAGAATCTCTTAGATACGCAGCCAGTATGTTTTTCTTTAATTTATTTTTGAGATTAAGACGAGCAACTCTATGCTTGTAAATTTGAGATGTTTTGGTAAAATTTTTATTCCAGTGAAGACATCGTTTGTACCGGTGATCTCACAACTTACTTACGCAGGGATGGATACTTAAACTAACTTAAAATTGGCTATGTAGTGATTAGAGTATTTTTTTACAAATAAATTGTAGCAGCTACTATAACAACCTTGTGTTTTATTGCGACCTTTCGATCATCAATCAGCTTCCCCGATGAACCTGTGTAATACATAGTGTGCTGAGAGGTACTACAGGTACTGTAGGGGCACCTCTTCCTTAGGCAAAAGGAACTGGTGGAAGGTGACAGCAGGTGTGGAGATATTTCCTACAGGCGACCTGGCTCCATAAGGTCAGTAACTTGTTCATCATTCCCGAGAACAACTGCAGATCGCAAACAAACAAACAAACAGTTTTTACACTCCTAATATCCAAAAAAGTGGTTTGATTATATTCACCAAACTGACATACAGATTTGGATAAGTTCTGTACCTCGGAAGTCAAAGGTCGGTTGTCCAGTTTTTCGTGAAAATGAGTTATGTATGAGACCTTTATAGTTTTTTCAGTATCCACACAGAGTTATAAAGACGGTTGTCCTACGACAATGTGAAACTAAGTTAGGTCAACATAAAAGGTATCGTATCCCCACAATGTTGTAAGGAAAATTTTTACTAAAAATGTGACAATCGACCTTAGACTTCTGAGGTACAGAGTTATTAGGTACTATCATTATAGCAAGTAGCGGTGAGTTGTGCATGAATGAGCCGCACAATTGAGGTAGCACTTATGATGAGCCGTATTCTTGCCACTCCCGGTAAATCTTTTTTAACAGGAGATATTTTAGAAAAATGGCCCCATTAAAATTATCTAAGTATTAATTGATATTACATACTCAGAGACGTAAACAGCATCTGACAGTCCAACATCTGGACTTGGACATATGTACCTGTACTTACTAACTACCAAAGCATCTTATTTTTAATTGGTATGAGGTGGCGTACCGGCACTAGGAGTCGTACAATCATTTATACGCTTACGCTGGGGAGCTGGGAGTCGTATCGGGAGAGCCGCATCGGATGAGCACAGTACGCTCATATGCTCTGAGCTGACGGCTTCCGTTCAATCAAGTCGACTCTGAGTCGTACGAAATTATTGAGCTGGTGCCGTGGCTCCTACTCTTAATAAAATGAGTCATGACTCGTCGCTATCAGCAAAGGATCTGAAAAGCTGTGTTATTTTTCAGTAAAAGCGGTTACTGCGAACAATTGCAAAAATTTTTATTTTACAAAATCGAACTATTATTGAGACAGCATTTGGCGTTTTTAATGTGAGGTTAGCTGTGTGATATTTTATGGTGAAAAATATGAAAATTATTTGCCCAAAAATTGCAAATATTGCATAATTTGCATGAAAAGTCTAAATTCATATAAAAATTACATATTTCCTATTTAAAATTCTCGTAATTTTCAGATCTTTCATTCAAATGTTTTAAGGGACTGGGACACGGGCAAGCGGCTTGATCGCAAGCACGTAGTTTTTTGTCTATGGCACTTTGTGACAAGCATTTTGACCGTGTACCAAAGCTGGCTTGCAAGCATTGCGCAATACTACGTGCTGGCGGCGGGGCTTGATGCGAATTTATATTTTTGTGGGAATAGACAAACGAAAATAGACAAATAAATATCACGTATCATAAACAATGACACTTTTGACAGTCGCGAGTCGCGAAATGACAGGAAGGCATAGAAGTACATATACATAGATGCATAAATAAACCAATAAAATTTTGACCACCATGAAATCACAGGAAGGCGTGGCCATGCTTGACGGAGAGGCTTGATGCGGGCTGGCAAGCCGCTAAGCATAGACAATAATAGACAACAATAGACAAAAAAACTACGTGCTTGCAATCAAGCCGCTTGCCCGTGTCCCAGTCCCTTAAGGGAATGACAAATCAAAAACAATCATTGGCCGCTTGAGAATTTCTTTTGGTATTCTTGTATTTCTGTGTTATCGCATTTGCAAGATTTTCAGGTGTCATTATTAGGTCTTCAAATATTAAAGGGTATGTATGACTGAAACAAATTTATAAAATATATTTTCATTTAATTTCAATATCTCACTAAGTTAAAACAATCATCGACCGCTTGAGATTTTCTTTTGCTTTTCTTTTGGTGTTCTTCTTTTTCCTATCTTTAGTTGCGTCCTTGAAGAGTGCCTCCTTCTCAGTCACTTCGTACTCCCTCTGGTGCCATTGCAGGGCGTGGAGATTGTATCCAACCATATCCTGAGAAAAAGAAAAATGATTTTGTGTTTATTGATTCTTCCACCAGTTCTATGGGATTTAAATGAGCTTAATAACCATTTTGATATCAAAATTATATGTTTCACATACAAAACAGTACAAAATTAGAAAAAGGGAGGTTAAGTAGAACAAACAAGAAAAGACAAAAAAGGAAACAGACAGGGATATTGGTACACATAGTACCAAAGCCAAGGTAGGAATTTACAAAAAGGTACTTAACTACTAATACATTGGTAAAAATAGATTATGCTCGATTACAAATACAGGGGATAGGAAAGGAGAGAGAAAGAAACAAGCTAATCTGTTTATAGCTAATTTATTTATTTGTGGTGAGCAGAATAACGCCATCCGCCATCTAGGATTATAAGGGGGAGAGGTCCATCAGTGGTGCACCAGTAATAGTGTTTTAACCTTTTCAACACAATCTATTAGTGAAACTTCACGGATCACATATGCGACATCTACGTACAGGGATAGCTGCCAATAGATGTGCGATAACCGCGGCGTGGCGATCAGGTTAATAAAAAGGTCTTTTACGCTTACTCTGAATTCAGTAATTCTGGCCATGATTAGGTTTTGGATGGTGACGATGTCATTGAGCAGGTCGTGGCTCGCCACTATGGCGGCGTGGTGGACCCGAATTAGGAAGATGGTCAACTTGCACATCAGCTCGCAGTTGTCCTTCCTCTGCAGCAGCGACGGCAGCATTTGGATTATTTCACAGACTGACTTGAATGGCAGAATTATGAGGGCTTCTTCAAGGTCACTGGAAATGAGAGATATTAATTTAATTTAACTTCACATAATACATACATACTTCTATGGTGTGTAGGAGACAGAGGCGGTTCCTTGGTACGTGCATTTGTGCATTGCACTGCTTGTCTTCAATCTCCACAACAAATTACAATGACATCTGTGCCCCAGTGATCGATGTAAGAAATTCGTAATTCCCGTCAGGTCATTATTTGAGCTATCTTCTAGTAAAAAAATCCCGCGCAAGAGCAAGCGGTCGTGCATACCCCGATATGCACAGAACCAACTTTTACCATACTACTAAAACAGCGTCGGGCGGTGTCGAGACAGCCCGAAGTAGCCGAAACGGTGACATGAGCGAGACAGATTACACTCTTAACGTCAAATTACGTGTTAGAGCAGTGCAGATACATAACCCATTCCGTGCATTATCGAAGTGCTTTGACGGCGAGTGAATTTTGCATCACTTTGATCATGTGTAATCCAATGCGTTTGGAATGGATTCGCTTAGAAATACTAATGTTCAATGTTAACGCAACAACATTAACACATTGGAACTCGTTCGCGGTGAAATCAAACGGTTTCGCTATATTTTCAACGATGAATTGAGTGTCCTTGTGTATTTTCGAGATAATTTTGTATTATTTAATCAGTTATTTTACAAGTATAACTTAGAAGATAGAATGAATTGCAGTAGGTGTTACCATTCATTAATTTGCTCCACCTAAATTACAGACTAGGTACATTTTAAAAGTGAAATGCACTGCTGGTAATTACAGTCACGGGCCGCGTCTGGTAGGAGACCCATTGTTTTCGACGGAATCTCTATGGTCGCCCTAGACCAGGGGTCGGCAGACCGCGGTTCTTTTCATATTGCGGTTATTCGGACATAAACTCCAATTTCATCTCCACACTGACTTTATCAACTATCCTGAAGCCAAGTGGGGGATGTTTGGGTAGGTAGTACCTGAAATTACTATCCTCCTTATATTAGCATACTTCACATATCATTTTAGTATTTTACGTATTCCTGCGCAAATACATAATTTACCATTAATAATTGGGATTTCTATATTTTAAAAAGCCCATAAGACAGAAAAATACATGGGCTGGTCAGAAGACCCACTTGGTTACAGACGTTTTGTTTGGCTTCTTGGCCTGTCAAGAGTTGACTAAATATAAACAAGTTTTGAACTTGTTTATATGGATTTGTTACCTCCTCAGGCAATTTGTTCGGTTTTGGGAACAAACAGTTATTACGTCAATTTGTTCACTTTTCGATACAGCTCATGTGGTCTCATACAAATCGTTGTGTCTCTCTTACCATGTTACCGGTGTTAGAAAGAGAAAACACCAAGCTTTATATTTAAATATGGAAGTTAATCACAAAATAATTACACTGTACAACTGTAAGGACGGGTTGTTTTGGAGAATTTGAACAATTCATCAAATTTCAAAGTTCATTTTCAAGTTCTGTGAATGATTTTTTCAAGTTCCGTTTTTATTACAGTTTTGTCAAGCAACTAGCCTACAATGATATAATAACAGAACTAGAATAGGACTTTCACAGAACCCGAAAATGAACGTTGAAATTTGATGAATTGTTCAAATTCTCTGAAACAACCCGTCCTAAGAAAACCAAAGGTTCCGATTTATGAAATTTAAAAAAAATTATATTTCATATAAAACAACAAAAAAGTGTGGTGGCGGTAATGTTTATAATGCATTTGTCTAATAAAATATGTTTTTATTTTTGTTATCAGCAATTTTAGTTTAGTGTTTAGACGAAAAAATGTAAGATGAGCAATTTTTAAAACTTTTTATGTTTGATTTAAAAACTTATATTATGTTTCTTTATAATAATAAAATTTGAAAGCGTATTTTATCCCCTTTCAAAAACATTTGTTATATTTGGGATACATTCAGAAATATCCCATTTATTTGGATTTTATTGAGAAGCAGAAATACACACAAATTCATCAATTTTCTGACAGCATCTTTAAGAATTATAACGGTCAATATGCCAGAGGCCTGAAGAGTTAACTCCTGTGCATTTAAATAAGATAAATAAATCAGTGTTGTTTATTTACAGAACTTTGAATGTGTTCAATAGTCACAATACCTTATTAGTGCTTTATATTATTGTTTGCAACCAAAGAAAATAGAATATAAGGAGGAAATGCTGTGAGGGACGCCCGACAGTTGGGACTCTTGTGCGGTATTCACATGTGGTGAATATATTTGCGGTGACAGTTTACATGTAGTTCCATAGGCCCATTGTGCTATCTCCCTTTAACAGTAATCCGGTCCCTTTAATGAAGTTCACCAGGGTTGTCATTGGATATGTGGCTATGTCTTCTGGTTCTACAATGTGTCTTCCCAGGTAGCTGAGCCTTGTTCCCAACAGAGCGGGATATTGGCACCAAAGGTGAATTGGAGTCTCTTCATCCACTTCACATGTCCTGCATCTGTTGGTGTTTTCCACTCCCAACAACTGCATGTGCCTCCTGAGATGGCAGTGTCCCTTTAGTAGTCCTACCAGTTCCCTCAGTGAGTTTCTGTCCATATTGAGAAATTGTCTGGTCCGTTTATGAGTAGGTACTTTAGATTACCTCATTCCGGGTGCCCTTTCCCATTCTCCCAGTGCCGGGATTTGACCCACCTTTCAACATGTATTTTAGAGTGGCAAGCTTGTGTTAGGTAAATTTATCTCAGTTTGTATGTGTCGGAACTTATAGTATGATTATTTCAGATTTCCAAAGGAAGGAAAAATTAAAGAAAAATGGATTGAAGCAACGGGGACAAAGGGAAACTGGTTTCCTACTTGCAATAGTATCATTCGAATTTTAGGTTAGTTGAGAAGAATACATATTTTTTTCTCCACGGTTGCAATCCCTATCCGTCTCCATTTGTAAGTATTGATAACGATAAACGCTGTCGGAACGTGTAGGCACGGGAATCTGTTCTAGTATTAATGTCAATGTAATTGCCACGTTTCATTTGTAGGTTTGGAAAGGGGCGGACACTTTAACATATGCAAAAGCGTGCAATAGTATTGGTTAACAAAATCAGTGACTTACGGTTCCATAGTAAAAATACTTGACACCATATCTCCTTTTATTATATTATCTTTGTTTTAAACATATTCACATTTTGTATTTCTGTTACAGTTCATGTTTACAGTAAGGAATGCAGTATTTTTTTGAATAAAACAAATACCAAAATGATTCTTTCGATTTTAAGTTAGGTAAGTGCATAACATTAATTAGTGTAAATTGAATTGAACAAAAAACTTACCTGCTTCTTATTCTCTGAATGGTTTTGCAGAAAAAATCTTCTGGGGTCAGACAGTCAAATGCCTGCATTAATACTGGCAGTTGGATCTTTCCAGAAGTCTCCGCTGTTTTGGCTCTGAATTCTTGACAAACGTCGAGGCATTCCAATATGGAATCCGCCTAAAACAAATAATTATTTTTTTATCAACTGCATGATAATTTTTTATTTGTGACAGTTTATTGTAATAGACTTACCGCTCTTTCACTTCCCACGGTCTTCTTTGATGGCATGTTCAGATTTGGAACTCCGGGTAGTGTAGTCTGAAAAAAAAGTGAAAACTTTTAAATTTGGATATCGTGTTGCTTATCTCTGTATATTTAAGTACCGATATTATTGCATATTTAATCCGGCCATTTCAGTAACGACTTCACTATCACTCTCTACATAAAAAAAATCTAAAATGATGTTTAATCTGCCCTTTGGTAGATAGCGCTATGTAATTTACAATCTGCTCTTTGATAGATAGTGCTAGGTGATTAATAATCTGCTCTTTGGTAGATAGTGCTACGTAATTTATAATCTGCTCTTTGGTAGATAGTGCAAAGTGATTAATAATCTGCTCTTTGGTAGATAGTGCTAAGTGATTAATAATCTGGTCTTTGGTAGATAGTGCTAAGTGATTAATAATCTGCTCTTTGGTAGATAGCACTATGTAATTTATAATCTGCTCTTAGGTAGATAGTGCTATGTGATTAATAATCTGCTCTTTGGTAGATAGTGCAAAGTGATTAATAATCTGGTCTTTGGTAGATAGTGCTAAGTGATTAATAATCTGCTCTTTGGTAGATAGCACTATGTAATTAATAATCTGCTCTTAGGTAGATAGTGCTATGTGATTAATAATCTGCTCTTTGGTAGATAGTGCAATGTTATTTAACTAATTTCAACAGTTATGCCCTTTAGCCCTTCAGGCTCTGGCATGTTCTGTCAGAAGGTCATGGAATACATACATGAAATATTCCTGAATGTATCCGAAAACTGTTTTTGAAAGGTGATAAAAATACGCCATCAAATCGTATTATTACAAATTAACGCATAGTTTCTGGAATATAATAATTTTTTTATAAAACCATAAAAAAGTTTAAAAAATGGCTTAACTTACATTTTTTCTGAGTAAAACTACCAACGACAGAAGAAAACAAAAACATATTTTACCAGACAAATGTATTACAAACATTAATTTCACCTCACTTTTTTATGTTAAAATAATCATTAAAAATTGACAAAGTTTCATAATTGCGGTCGGAAACTTTGGAATCGTAGAGGTGTACATTTTAATTTGTCTGTGGTTATCTTTTAGATTTGACTATAAAGCGTGGTGTATCTCTTTACCATGTATCAATTCTTTCAAGAAAGGCACACAAATACAATATTGGATTGAATCACCAATACAAGTACAGATACCCTTTATAGTTCATCTATTTGTGTCCTATTCTGGGTTAGTAAAGGATAGCTGACGTACGCCATAGTAAACTGTATACAGCGAGGTTATGCATTTGGACATGATTTAGTCCAAATTCGAGCCAAATGGCAGCTAAGTTTGATTGGAAACAATGACCGTAAATATTTAAAATGTAGTTATCCTCACCTTGTCTCCGGTGATGAGCTCCTCTTCAGCCCCCTCCTCGAGGTCCCCCAACACCAGCGTCTCCTCGGAGCGCTCCCACAGCCGCAGCACCCGATCAGCCCCGCATGACACGGCCCACGCCCCGTTGGTGGCCACGCTCAGGCAGCGTGCTTCGCCCATGTGGCCCTGGGAAACACATACACATTAGTCAAATATTTCGGAGAGTGAATTGACTCTGAAATTATTAAAAACTTATTTTATTTTTTATTGTCAAGCCATTTTAAAGGTTTCTTCAAACATAATTCCAACTCGCCCAGTATCGAATGGAAATGTTGCTTGAAATGGCTTTAAGCATGTTCGGGGACCAGAACTGAACATACCTTCCCTGCTCCCGTCAACCTCATAAGATACCTCAATTAGGTGATGCCACAGACCCACTGGCTCTAGACAGTTGGACTTTTAGTTTAGACTTTAATCAAATGGAAATAAACTCACTTGAAGTGTATTAATTTTGTCAAACGTGTCAGCATCCCACTGCTTGACCTTCCCGTCCTTTCCGCATGTGAAGAAGTAATGTGTTTTGGGCACGAACTGCAGACTGGTGACCGAATCGTCGTGGGCGAAGATGGACTTGTGGCAGTCCCCGAAATCCATGCCCCAAACCTTCACATTGCGGTCGGCCGAGCCGGTAGCTATCAGGTTGGAGTCGTAGCTGATGTCCAGGCAGAGGACGGGCAACTTATGGCCGTACAGTGAAAGGTAGAACTGAAACCAATATGTTAATAGATATTGACTCAGTACTCACACAATATATTCATTTTTGCATACTTTTAGAGCTCTTTACAAATTTGTTATTCGACTTCTAAAATTCTAGTGTAAATGAAAAATAACAAATAGAACACACTGTATAACTTTTCATTTAAAAAATAGAACAACTATGTATTATACTGTGCGTATAAGTCCGTCGTTGGTATCGGTAATCAACATAAACCGAAGACCCTGCGTATTGTCTTCGGTTTATGTCGATTACCTATCGATACCAACCCAGTGTTTTTGTTTTATTTAACCCTAATTTTATTTGATTCCTTTTTTAAATTCGTTAAAATGATGAGGGCCTAAAAATTTGTACCGGGACAGTTCAGAGATTTTTTTTTTTACGTGGACATTTTAGTGTAATAAAGTGAAAAAAAAAGTGTAAAAAGAAAAGCTTTACAAAATTACTTCATGTGTTGTTTATCAATAGGATAAATGCTCCCATAGCCGTTGTGCCCCCATGATGCATTGTTGAGAAGTGAGTTAGTTAAGAGCTCATAGAGGACAGTGCAAACAGCTTGCTTGGAAGTCCGTAAGATGGCAGCTAGTGGCCAGTAGTCGCCAGGGCCAGTGAGAATGTTCCCAGACAAACTTACTGTTTCAGATCTCAATTAGCCAGCTTCTAGTTAGGTCGACTATCGAGTCACCATTGTTATATGCGAAGTATTAATAAATCCCTGATTTATCACAAAGAACCAATTATTTATAATCTCCTTCCACGACGAGTTGGAGAACTGTTTGGGGAACACAAAGAAGTAGAATGAGTTGTTTATAAATAGCTCCCACAGCCGTTGTGCCCCCATGATGCATAAAAGTAGAATGAGTTGTTTATAAATAGCTCCCACAGCCGTCGTGCCCCCATGATGCATAGAAGTAGAATGAGTTGTTTATAAATAGCTCCCACAGCCGTCGTGCCCCCATGATGCATAGAAGTAGAATGAGTTGTTTATAAATAGCTCCCACAGCCGTTGTGCCCCCATGATGCATAAAAGTAGAATGAGTTGTTTAACCTACAATAATGTATTTAAGAATATTTTGGTGAGAGAAAAGATACAGTCATAAATCATACCTTAAAAGAATCGAGGAAGAATATCTTGACAGTGGAGTCCAGCAGTCCGACGGCGATGAACTTACTGTTGGGGCAGACCTTGACGCAAAGCACAGCTTCCTCCAGCTGCAGGGTACGCTTGTGGAGCAGGGACAACACGCGCGCCTTGCTGTCTCCTGTGGCGTCGGGGATCAGTTCAAAGTCCCAGACCTTCACTGTCTTATCGCTGCTGCCCGTCACACAGCCGTGCTGTGAGAGAAGATAAATTGATTAGTCAAAAAGTCCCGGAACACAATTATTTTGACTGAAACTGACCACGGCAACTGAATTAATTTTGGTGCTAACTTTTCCTGAATTTATTAATGTAGTAAAGATGCCATAATTTTTTTGTTTAAGGATGTATTTTTATGTTGGCATTAAATCACTAGGTAAAAGGTAAAAGTAAGGTATAAAAGTAAGGGGGTATTTCACTATGTCGGGCTAAATATCTGACTAGCTATCCGTTGGCTGGCTTTAAAGATCAGAATAACTTCGTTATTCAACGGCGACCGTTTCACCATTGTTTCGAGCTTCCGGATAGATAACACTCGAAATAGTCTGGCAACATCGCAAAATGTTTGCTGTTACTCCATCTACTGCCACGGCTGTCATGCGTCACAGTCCGCACACCGCAAAGTGTGCATTTTTTTGGTTATGTTATGTTGATTATCAGGTCATTTTAGATAGATTCGTGTCGAATTAATACATTGTTTCTTATTTTGAACACAATCAAATAATTCAGGATGGATCATACAAGCATTCAAATTCATTCAACAAAATTTGACTCACTTCTCCGCTGTCAAACTCGGAATGTTTTGACGCCTTCTTTGATTCGAGGAATAGCGCCTAACGTGAGGTTCGAGCACTGATTAGTCAAATCGAACTTTAACCCGAGCGTTAGCGTTATTCAGATATAGTGAAAACGAAAAAATGACTAATCCGCGGATTAGTGCTTAGTCAGAACATAATCAGAGATAGTGAAATACCCCCTTTGTCTAGATAAAAAAAAAAAATGTTGTTTATGAGGGTCATACTGCTAATTTACGTAAAAATAAACACACCCTAAATTATGGCAGCTCGGATGGAATACGTTAAAGACCCTTTTTTAAGAAATTTTGACAGTTCGCGAACCAAAATTAAAAAAATATTTTTTCATACTAGAAATGAAAACCTGTTGACGCCTTAAAAATGCATATTCTAATATAACTTTATACAGACTCGATATTACCCCAATTATGTACCGTGGAGGGAAGTTTGAAAGTAACTAACATTATGAATCTTTGCACTCTTTTTAGGGTGAATTGCCTAATACAAAAAAAAAAAAAATCTTTTAAATATAGGAGGATTTATCGGCTCTAATAACACTGTAAGCAGTTTATATGTTTTTAAATTATTCATGGAATTATAGACAGCCCTGATTTACTTTCAACATACCAACTAGAACTTGCTATAATTTTGCAGAAATTTTAGATGTGTTAAATTGCATGGATTATAGTTGCAAGAAGGCGATTATACATCTACCTCTGTAATAATAACAATTAAGATTAGCATAATACTATTCTTCTGCACGGGTTCTATATAATTATAATAATGCAAATTTTACTTTTTGATTACTGTTCCACCGAATTACTACGTACATGCTAGTGGATCCCGCAATGCATTTCACTATTGCTAATGTCTTTCTCGGGCGTCTCCGACTTATTCCACTTTCACAGTAGTGATAGAGCGTATCACAATATTACTGTTAAAAAACTACATTACATAAACTTTAACTGGACTCCGTATCACATTCCGTTGCAGAAATATTGCCTTAAGTATTCCTCCAGCATTCTTGAAATCTTCTATCATTTAAACTGCTCTCTAAACACTCCTGTCACTAATAAGAACAAACATTGAAAATTTTAGCGATATTGGTAGACTACTTTACGAGTTTTGTGAGCACAAACATACGCAAGCTGAATACATGTTTGTAAAAGCCCATATGAAATTCACACATCGAATGCTCGATAATTCCCGGTGCTCAAGTAATTGTCTCGGCGTTCTAGTGGTTAATGTTATGTTTTCAGTAAATAAAATGCACACGAGGATATTAAATTAGAATGAATGATTTGATTTGTTATATACACAAATCACAAAATGATAGTTTACCTGATCTGGTAGAAGAGATATGCTCCAAATCTCATTGGCGTGTGCCGGAATCTCCTCGAGGATATCTCCGGCTGATATGTCGATGATGAGCAGCTTCCCATCTTGCAAGCCGGCCAAGATGTGGCGATCTCCGGGCACGAAACAAAGGCTGACTACGGCGCCCGTTTCGATAGTTCGGAGACATACTTGGGAAGGCCTGACCAAGGAAACAAAATACACAATAGTGTTTTATAATCCAGTTTTAAATATAAATGTTTATGGCACTTCGACACTTCCCTCTTCAAATAATGTACCTACATACATAGTTCACAAATTTGTAAATTAGAAGTTTGATGAATGAAGGAATGACAGCTGTCAGGAACAACTACTGTTACTGTAAGGAGGATAAATTTGAACTCACCGATTCCACAGTTTGACGGAGTCTGTACTGCCGGATGCTATGGCCAGGTTATCAGAACTGAAGGCCACGCATCTAACTTCCGTTTGATGGCCGAAACTGTGAATCTGTCTTAGACAATTATCTGCAAATCAATAAATGTAACAATAATTAGAAAATAATGACTCAGTAAAAACACTTCTGATTGCAAACTTCAAAAGTTTAAAATTAGAATTTTAAATTTTAAATTCTAGGCATGACTAGAAAACACGTTGCCTCAGTGTTGCCATGTGGAACAAGGGACAGCAAACGGGGAAAAGGGCAAGTGTACATATAATACCTGTATTAAATTTAGCAACAAATGGCGAAATGTAAATGGGCAAAGCAAAAGAGCAGCAGGCTTTAGTTCATAATGAATTCCAGGCATCGATGGAAACAAGATGTGTTATAGTTACCATAGGAAGGATGTATAAATAATGAAAACTCGAGACTGCAATAACTATACAATCTCTGGAAAGGAACACTGAAGGGAAGCTGTTGGTCAGAACGGCGTTGGGACTCAAATGTTAAGAGCCAGAATCCGGATTTGGTGAACAGACTACCATCGGTGATGCCAGCACTACGGAACCGCCACAATCTTACTGAAGAATGCTTACATTCCGTCTCCTTGTTGAGGGTCTTGATGCTGTGTAGCTCCAGGGTGTTGTTGGCCAGCGACACGGCGAGCCTGAATTCGGCGCCGCCCCCGCTGATGAGGTCCACCCCCTTCAGCTTGCTCTCCAGCTTCATGCTTGGCAGGCGGCGCACCTCGTCTGCAAGGGCCAGCGTCTCCAGGTCCTGCTTCTCTCCCTCCTCCTCTTCCTTTTCATCCTCTTTCTTGATCTTCTCTGCCTCTAGACTGAAATTGATTTATAAAAATAAACAGTGGATACACAATAATTTCCTTTGTGAGTTAAGCCTATCGCACACAGGGATATTCACAAGCGACTCGAGATTTGTATGAGTATCATACGCGTCCCTTATGGGTTTCCGCCAATAAATCTAACCCAACGTAACCTATTTAACCTAGTCATCACTTTTCATGTTGCCTGGTTACCCTATTTTGCTAGGGTTCGTACACAATGGGTTTGACATCAGTCGCACGCTACTGATACTAGCACGCTACATATGCATCTATTGTTGAAAATTTTCCTGGTAATGTACAAAAATATCCATGTTTATGAATACATAAGAAATATAGAATAACACTAGAAGTGCCCTTCCATACAAATGTTTCATTTAATCCAACAGCCCAGCTCTCCGCCTCACTTACATTCGTTTGAAATCGTAGATCTCCATCCCATTTGAATTTAGTAAGCACAGTTTTGTATTGGAAATTTAAGCTTCCATTAGGCAAATATTTGGATCACAAAACACGGCCACAAGGGAATTCTCATTTTATTCTGTATTCTATGGTAAGAAAGGTTATGTTAACCCAAAATCGTCTCTTTATGCTAATAATAAAGAACTCAACGTATGTCATGACAGACCTTGAGTTGTATTAACTCAACGTCCGCACGTGAAAAAATTATCAAATCTTTAGTTAAATAGTACAAAACAAAGTCGCTATCTGCGTCTGTCTGTCTGTTCTTCTAAACTATGCAACTGATTTTTATAGGGTTTTCGCTATCAATTAGAGAATTTCTTCCGGAAGTTTTATATATATATGCAATGCCGGGTACACGTCAGCTAGTACAGTATAATTAGGACAGCGCCGTGTACAGAAACCAGCATATCAGTAGGCAACTTGTGGTTGCATCGCGGTCGCGTGGTTTGTAAACATCCCTGTATGAGATGGACATAAGTCCACATGAGCGAGAACTGTTCTAAATTAGAACTGTTCTGGAAATTATCAAATTAAAAGATAATCTTTTAAAATAAGTGATTATATTACATGTCTATAATAAATTTACTTCGCCCACTATTCCAAAGTCATTTAAGTTACCTACCTACATATTATGCATAGAGTAAAATTTAAAAAGAAAAGATCAATAAGGAACTCCAGTAAAAAATATTTCGTCTTCAGTAGTTTCATCACTTTTATACAGTTTGCAATGTTTTCTGTGTATTTAAAATGTGCTATACATCTTATATTTTAATTTTCCGTAAAAACAAATAGTACTGTTTTAGAAACTAGATAAAATTTTCATTCCGGTGTATGCATTTAATAAAATTTTAATATCAAACGCCATAAGATGATTTAATAAATACTCACAGAGCCTTCTTCTTGGCCTTGGCCCTTCTCTTCTTCAGCCTCAACTGTGCCTCGTCATCATCGCAGAACATGAAGAATTCCAGGATGGCATCCGTCCCATGGCACGCGAGTATGCTGCCCTGTGCATCCACCTCCAGTGATACCACCCGCCCCCGCCCACCCCGCAACAGTGTGCCCATCAAGTGACACTGTAAAGCCTGGAATTCCAAAAAAGGTGTTTCCAAATAAATATTTACCTTTTAAAACTCAAATAACAAAACCTTTTAAAGTCGTCAAAGATGATCCATTCTTGAAATGTAAAGTAGAATTGATGGTTTTATTAGTGAAATCGATTCTGATTTTATCCTCTATAATTGTTTTCAAAGCACAAAGGTGAAAATCGCATTGCACAACATTTGATATTTATATCAGAACTGTCTCCGTGAGCACGATCGGCACACATTATATCTCAACTAACTAACCATCATGCCTTTTCTCCGCAGAGGTAGGGGGAGAGGATGGACCACCAAACAACTCGGTCTTGGCACACACTTCCTGCCTCATTCACACATTGTCTGATACTTACTCTTCTATTATTCTGACTCTTGACATGGCCCCACTCGAGTATCTGATTCACTTGATCGTGCCATGTCTTCCTCCGGCATCCCTGACTTCTGCTACCATTTGCATCATATATCTACTTGCCCAAACCATCTAAGCATCCCTTTCTTAATCTTACTCATTACACTTAGATCAGCCTTGCACTCTTTGCGGATCTCCACATTTCTCACACGATCATATATGGTTTTACCACACGTATGCCTCAGAGATCTCATTTCAACAGTATTCAGTCTACTTTCATCCTTTTTCTGCCAATTCCATGTAGGTAGGTACCAGCACTCCATTGTGGACTGCTAACTTGGCTTCTTTGGACAAGTTCTTGTTAGCGCCAACTGCGTTCAGTCCTCCATTATATATAAAAATCATGTGTCACTGTAATTTTGTGAATGTGTATGGTTGATTTCGGCTTGAAAGTTAGGATAGTTTTGGACCCAATTTTCATATTTCTCATCCCAAAATACATAAAACCACAAATTTTAACTTCCCTACATAGAAGACGGGCTGTAGCAGGATAACGTCTGCCCGGGCCCGCTAGTTATATAATATAATAACCAACGCCGGGGACTTGAGCTCGTCTGAATTACAATTACATGAGGCATTACTTACAGAACTTTCTTCAGAGTCTTCAAGTTCGGTGATGGCCAGAGCTTTGGTTTTATCTAGGAGTTGGTCCGCCTCGTCCTTCCACCGCAGTTTCCAAACTTTCAATACTTGGTCTGTGGAGCCTGTGACTAAATATTTATCTTGCTTTACCAAAGCTGAAGCCCACACCTGGAAAACAACAAAACAAATGTTAAAAACGATAGGGCCCCATGGTACATCACATTGGGGATACCAGCTAATTAATAAGGAATAAAGATAACAGATATTTAACCGCTCAGGCCTCTGGCATATTTACCATTATATTTCTTAAAGACGCAGTCAGAAAGTTGGAGAATTTGTGTGTATTTCGGCTTGGCTTCTTATACAATCCAAATAAAGGTGATATTTCTTAATGTATCCAAATGAAAATTTAAAACTGTTTTTGAAAGGTGATGAAATACGCTTTCAAAATATAATACTAGAAGTAAACATCATTTTTGGAATATTAAAATTTTGAAATCAAACATAAAAAGTTTTAAAAATGGCTCACCTAACGTTTTTTTGTCTAAACACTGAACCAAAATTATTTATAATGAAAAAAAACAACGCATATTTTACTAGACAGATATATTATAAATATTACCTTTTTTGTCATTTCATATAAAAAAAAAATCACAAAATTTTAATTCTTCTGTAGTTAACTTCTGGATTTGAATATAAAGCGTGATGTTTTCTCTTCCTAGCACCATTTAGTTCATATTTCTCCTGTAGTTAACTTCTGGATTTGAATATAAAGCGTGGTGTTTTCTCTCTCTAGCACCGTTTAGTTCATATTTCTCCTGTAGTTAACTTCTGAATTTGAATATAAAGCGTGGTGTTTTCTCTCTCTAGCACCGTTCCTCAATATAACAACACAAGCAACATTTTCCTTGTGTCTTGCTTACTGTGGTGGTAGTAGGAGATTTTCAAATATTGTCAGGTTGTTCGTAATGTTTGTCTTTCTTTTAAAAACAAAAAAAAGTATATATTTGACTAACCTCAGATCTGTGGCCAGCTAAAGTCTTGAAGCAGTGTTTGGTTTCCAAGTCCCAGAACTTAATGAAGGTGTCTTTGGAGGTGGAAATGACGGTCTGATGTGATTCCACGAAGCAGAGGCTGGTTATGGCCCCCTTGTGGCCGCTGAACCGAGCCAGACCCGTTTCCGCTACTATATCCCAGCCAATCACCTCGGTATCCTAAAAGTAACAAGTGGTGCATTATAAAGATGGTGAATGCCACACGGATACCAACTACGCAGATATTGAGGGAAACGTCAGTGAGGGAGCGGCCTACAATGGCTCCAAATTCTGTACAATGTCTTCTGCTTCACATGGTGGAGAGTTGACGGTTGACAGCATAAGGAGACACTTAATTCAATACAGATTTCTACTCCGTTTTCAGTAGTTTGCATTTGTCAACATTCACACAAGTCATTTAGGCCCCATTTGTGAAACATCAATCTTTACAATTTTTTAAACTTAATGCATTTATTGAAACACATTATTTAAAAATATTCACCATAGACCCCGAGAAGAGTTTGTGCCCCTGGCTATCGAACTGCAGAGCCGTGATGGCGTACTTGTGTCCAGCGAACACGCAGCCCAGATCGCCGGTCGTCAGGTTGAAGATCTGAAGGTTGCCGTCGGAATAGCCAACGGCCAACTGGTTCCCGGAACTGGCGAGCTGCGTGACTTCATACTTCTCTCCGGGCAAGACTTGGGCCTGGAAAAATAATGATTTGTGAAACATTTTATTTTTATGTGAAATACCGCACAAGTGTCCCAACTGCTTTGGACCTGCGATGTCTGGCTTGCTAGTTGAGAGCCATACCCCTCGACCACCTTATTTCAGTTTTTCATACAAACTCATTCTGATATCGTGTCCTACCCAACACTAAAGCGAATAATTCGAAATGGATAAGAACAGAATAGCAAATATTGATAATATTTGGATGATTTGTATATCGCCGTTTTTGTGCAAAATCACCTCAAGGGCGCTGTACAAATATATAATACATTTCTACAATGATCTATATTATTACTAACTATAGACTAGTCAAACTGTTATCAATTTATTTGTTGTATCCACCGGTTCGTCGATCACTAATACAAAGCTTTATGTACAATGCATTTGATCGATAAACGTGATGCTAGAATGTACATATGTTATTATTATTATTTATTTATATTTTGTACAGGCAGATAATATACAGTACTATATTTGTGAATAGATGAAACGCCCCGTTCAAAGAATGTGTGTACGGGTGAAACAGCTATATTATTATGAGCGCCCATTGTTTCTGTATGCGAGCATCTCGACGAAAAAAATGAGCAAGCAAAGTAGTAGAATATGATGTACTGTCACTAGGTTGTCCTTCATGCACTTGCGTTCGCTGTATCACTTTCTTTTATTTGACATTTTCCATTTTCGGGTAGCAAAAAGTCTGGTGAATAATTGTATTTATTTATAATAAGTGATTTTTGACTACATCCAAATAAATGGAAGGAAGCTCCATTAGATTTGGTTTTGGCTAGAGAATGATTTGTACACTTCTCAAAAGCACATAACCTAGAGCGACATGTTGTGGCAGCTGGTGACAGCTTGTCTGACCAACGAACTTATGTGTGATACTAAACGCAGCAAATCTCAAGTATGTCCACTCTACCCAGTTTAGTGAAACCACATGCATTGTCTCAGTAATAGTTAGTCTTTCTAATTTTCTGGCTTAGTGCTAGAAGTGCCCATGTCAAATTTGAAAAACGCTCAAAAATGAATATTGTTGATTTCTTGATGCAAAAGCGATGAAACAATATTTTTACTTTAGATAGGCCACAATTTCATCAATATAGAGCACCTGATATGGGTATTCATAGCATTCAAATTAGGGACGTTTAAGTGTACTTTCTGGTACCTACTACACAAACTGACACAGGCACTACTAAACTTTCCAAGATTTTAGAATGTGAACAATATAAAAAATAAAAGATTTATGTAGTAACCTTTTCTCCAAGTCTCATGTCCCAGACGATGACATGCTCACAAGCCGCCGCAGCAACATATCGTCCGCTAACTCCATTCAAAGTTACATTACACACATTACTGCGAGGACTGGCGATAATGTTAAAACTTCCAGCCGCCACATATCGAAGATACTGCTTCGTCAGGCCCATTTTGGCGGTAATTAAGTTATAAGACAATCAACTGAGATTAATTAGAACAGTCATTCATATTGTTTCCAGCTCAAACCGCGATAAAACGAAAACAATAGGTGGTGTTTTGAAGTATAACCTATATTCTGCAATGTATTCAAATCAATTGTCAAATACATGCTTTCAATCAGTGTTGCCATGCCGCGAAAATGAAAACCGGTAGATGTGAGTTGAAAAATTCGGTAGATTGAAGTTGAAAATTTGGTGACAAAATCGGTAGATGTCAAAATATTTATAGGTGCTAGATTATGAATGTCGCAACCCTTGATTTGTTGATTTTTACAAATTTCTTTGGATTTTCCATGAACATCGATAGATCGGTATATTTTTGCAAAAATCTGTAGATATTCCGTAGAAATGGCATCACTGCTTTCAATATACATTTTTTTAAATTAAATAACAGCTGAAGATCAAAATATCCAGCACGTATTTTCGAAAAAAAATTATAAAACCGGGTCAGAAGTGAACGCGCAGTACACTGTATCATAATACATAATACTCATAAGTCAACATTCATATCTTAGTAATTAGTGACTCGTCATGAAGTCGATTCGGCAGATATTATGTGATGTGATGACAACAACTTGTAGGAAAAACGACTCAATGATTTTGTGGACATGGCAAGACAGTACAATACTCTACAATAGTACAATACTGTCTTGCCCCAGCTCTGGATCCATTGTCCTAGTTAGAACAGTATTTTGGAGGACAGGACAATGAACCAAGACATTGTCCCAGAGATAGATGGGCAAGCTATCTTCACAGTATAGCGTCTTACCCCCACCACCAAGCGTTATACGAGTTTTGACAACTCAGTAGGACAACAACAAGTCGCTCTGGGCGTACTTATCTCGTCACTCGGCGCTCTCGGCTCTCGGATCTCATATATCGGCTTAAAATCGTCGCGTAAATGCAACACTACAATACATCTTGGTATAAAAGATCTAATATTGAAGTGAAACTTCTTTAGGCGCGTAATGAATTTTCGGGGACGGAGTAAAACCGAGTCAGGATCGACACGAAAATGCGGGTACCCCCACCACCGCTCACCGTTCACTGTCCCTCTCTCACCATATGCGCTTGTTGAGGTGGGGGAGCCGCTCACGAACGTTCTCTCCCGACACGGGACAACAATCGATGCAGTTTTTGCACGATTCATTAAGGATTTAAGTGCTCATGTATATATCTCGCACTTTAGTTACCATAACCCAATTATCACGACATTAGGAAATGATATTCATGAAATTGACAATGAAAATGGCACATGATTGGTAAATTGTCATTGTAATTTCTTTGTAATTTTTAATTGTAATATTGTTATTTATGTAATATTGTATACTTGTGAATAAATTGAAAATTTTTGGAACTATACATTAATCGAACGTCATTCATCTATAAGAAAATATTAGAAAAAGCAAATCCATGCTTCGTCGTTGAATTATTTAACCTCTAATTTTCAAACTAACCTAAGAGAGAAAATAGAGATGATGAAATGAAAATAGAGAGAGAGGAATACTAGAAGTTTCACTTCTGTCTTGCGTAGGCTTGACACACCCACTTTTTTTTCGCAAAACTCACTCGTTACGTGCTTTGTCGTGTATCCATTTTCACAGCGTTCCGTATTTGAAATACGGCAGAATTGTTGTATTGTTCCATTGCCCTGCTCTGCACGATCGAGGCTGTTCACGGACTTAGGGACAGGAAAATATTGTATTTTTCTTTTGTGTTGTCCTCGTGTGATCCCGGCAGCATCTAGTGACATTCCACTCTATGTGAAATTTATAAAAATCTGCCTTTTTTTTTAAAAATCAACCGTTTTCAGTTAATTTCCACAGAAAATGAACTAAAGTTTCGAAATCAATTTTTTTGAAATATCACAATAACTCCCCCTACCCTATGAATTTGAAAATATTGTACGGAATCATTCGTCACCCGAAATTCTCCAGCCACTTCCTCCCCCCATGGATTTGAAAATTTTGGGCATATTGTCACTGATCGATATTATTATACTATAGATATACTATACTAGACTCAAAATTGAACTTCTCAAAAAATGCAGACTATACAATTAAAAAAATTACAAAAAAATATCATTTCTTGGTAGAATCAGAAACAAAGTAAATAAAGAAACATGCCAGATAATATACAATACAATTATATCACCACACTTTAATTACTGTTCAAGTATTCTTTTTCTCTGCAATAAAGAGAAAATGAAAAAAATGCAAATACTGCAAAATAAAGCAATGCGAATAATACTTAAGCGCAACATATACACACGGATAAGAGACATGTTAAAGGAGCTGAATATTTTGACGGTGAAGCAAACTGTGTATTTGAATGTACTTATTTTTATACATAAAATTAAATTAGGGATGATGTCTAAGGAACTGAAAAGAAAAATAAATTACAATAACGAGATACACGGACACGGGACGAGAAATTCTAAGCAAATTAGATTGCCAACAAGAAAAAAAAAAAGCACCCAAAAATCTCTGATGTACCAGGCCGTTCAACTCTATAACAAAATCCCGAAGGAAATTGCTGTGATAGAAAATATTAATAAGTTCAAAAATGAATTAAGAAAATATGTCTATCTCAATTATTAATGTTTCTTTTTTTTTGTGATTTTATTGAAATATTTAAAGAAAGATTATGTTTGCCAAACAATGTACATGTTTATATGTTTATAAAACTATTAGCGCACACGAAGATGTGAGCTAACTTAAGATTAATAAATAAATAAATATTTTGACAACCTACCGATTATTGTCTCTAATCTACCGATTTTTTCACTCAAATCTACCGATTTTCATTTTTGCGGTATGGCCTCACTGGCGGTGGATCACCTGGGGCCTTAGCATGAGAAGTCGATATAGCCCTATAGCAATACGATATCGTTAAAATACGTCATCAATGAGCACTTAACGACATATGCTAGCACGATCAAAATATAACAACCGACGATTGTTAAAATTCCTTGTCTATGGTCAAAGTAGCGACGGTATCGTTAAAATTGCGAGCATGAGAATGTATCGATAGGATAACTTCCGACCGACGGTTGCTAAAAGCCCGCCGAATATAACGTGGGGTCTTGAGTGTCAGTTAAAACTTTGGTTGGCTGTCGATATACGTATTTTTTTAATAATGTCGTTCATTATGCAAAATTTCTGGTTTAATGAAAGGAGGCAGGTTAGGGAAGATCGTAGGATTGAAAGGCGTCGTTTACGCGATCAATTAAATCCGTTCGAACTTGCAGAGACGGAATTCAGACAATTGTTTCGAATATCTCGCATTATGGCTAGAGATCTCATTGATCAATTAACTCCTTTTCTAGTGTCAAAAAATACATTAGGACTTCCAGTATGCATTAAAGTGAGAGTATTAAATATTATTGATATCTTAGTAAAACAAAAACACAATATAAATCTATCCACCACTGGAACGACCACGTGAAATAAATAAATTTGTTTCGATTGCTGATGATAATTTTTCACAATAAAGTGATTAAAATGATGAAAAGTGAAGTTTATTAATCAGTTGTATTATTTATGATGTTGACAGGTACTCGCACCCATCAGCTTCTTTGCTACAGGGAGCTACCAACGTGGAGTAGGCCAAGATCACTTCTTGGCGATAGGGCAAACTACCGTTAGCAAGTGCATAAAACTGTTTATGAAAGCAGTTTTAGAACATCTGTACAGAAGATGGATACATTTTCCGGCTACAAATGAAGCCCGCAAGCAAGTAGAGAGTAGTTTTAGGGAAAAATTAAACTTTCCACATGTTCTGGGATGCATCGATTGCACCCACATCGCCATCGTCACCCCTTCCATACACGAGGAGCAGTACAAAAACCACAAAGGATTTTATTCGCTGAATGTTCAAGTGGTAAATATTTTTTCAGAAATAAAACAGCCGGATTGTTGTTTTCAAATTTTATTGAAGGTTTTTTATGTTTGATAAACAGGTCTGCGATGCTACGTTGAAAATATTGAGCATCAACACACGCTTCCCAGGTACTGTCCATGACCAATTCATTTGGAATAATAGTTTAGTCAAAACTGAAATGAACAGACTATACAATCAGAGAATTGGGACATATTTCTTGCTAGGTATGTATTTCAACAACTCATTTTAAAAAAAGGCAAAAAAATCATAACTTAGTAGTTATATGTACCTATTATAATGGGTGTTTTGTTTCAATCAGGCGATTCTGGATATACACTCGAGCCTTATCTGATGACACCAATATTGAATGCAGTCGAGGGGAGTGCCCAATACAGATACACAAAGGCGCACTGTGAGGCGAGATGTTCCGTAGAACGCCTATTTGGGGCATGGAAGGCTATATTCCGTTGCCTCAGGAAAGACAGAGTTCTCCATTATGAGCCCGATGCTGCTGGTCAAATAATTATTACTTGTGCTATACTATACAACATGATGAAGCACTATAAGTCAGTTTCCTTGTTGAACTATATGCATTTAAAAAAGTAAGGCAACAGTACAAAATATTGTATATGTATAACAGTATAAAAAATGATAATGTAGAGTTAAGAGAGGTTGAGCTGCTGCACCAGCCTGAAGATGTCAGCAGGGTTGTTGCAGCCCGCAGAGTGAGAGACGAACTAGTGCGAAAGTACTTCTCCCACGAATGATAATATATTAAACAAGGAAACTGACTTATAGTGCTTCATCATGTTCAAACATTGTATCGTATGTACCTACATTGTAAAAACAATTCACGCCTCACAGAGACATTGCAAGAGTTTGAAGAACTGCTACTAATCAAGTACATATTCATATATGCAAAGCGCTGCATGCAATATTTCTCAAAAAGAACTTCAATAGTACTTTAAAACATTGTATTGTATGTACCTACATTGTAAAAACAATTCACGCCTCACAGAGACGTTGCGAGAGTTTGAAGAACTGCTACTAATCAAGTACATATTCATATATGCAAAGCGCTGCATGCAATATTTCACAAAAAGAACTTCAATAGTACTTTAAAACATTGTATTGTATGTACCTACATTGTAAAAACAATTCACGCCTCACAGAGACGTTGCGAGAGTTTGAAGAACTGCTACTAATCAAGTACATATTCATATATGCAAAGCGCTGCATGCAATATTTCACAAAAAGAACTTCAATAGTACTTTAAAACATTGTATTGTATGTACCTACATTGTAAAAACAATTCACGCCTCACAGAGACATTGCAAGAGTTTGAAGAAATGCTTCTAATCAAATATACATATATGCAAAGCGCTGCATGCAATATTTCTCAAAAAGAACTTCAATAGTACTTTAAAACATTGTATTGTATGTACCTACATTGTAAAAACAATTCACGCCTCACAGAGACGTTGCGAGAGTTTGAAGAACTGCTACTAATCAAGTACATATTCATATATGCAAAGCGCTGCATGCAATATTTCACAAAAAGAACTTCAATAGTACTTTAAAACATTGTATTGTATGTACCTACATTGTAAAAACAATTCACGCCTCACAGAGACATTGCAAGAGTTTGAAGAAATGCTTCTAATCAAATATACATATATGCAAAGCGCTGCATGCAATATTTCTCAAAAAGAACTTCAATAGTACTTTAAAACATTGTATTGTATGTACCTACATTGTAAAAACAATTCACGCCTCACAGAGACATTGCAAGAGTTTGAAGAACTGCTACTAATCAAGTATACATATATGCAAAGCGCTCTATGCAATATTTCTCAAAAAGAACTTCAATAGTACTTTAAAACACTGTATTGTATGTACCTACATTGTAAAAACAATTCACGCCTCACAGAGACATTGCAAGAGTTTGAAGAACTGCTACTAATCAAGTATATGTATATGCAAAGTGCTGCATGCAATATTACACAACACGTACTTTAAAATATTGTATTGTATGTATCTAAATTGTAAAAAAATGACATTTGTTGTTGAGTTTCACTTTTTCACAAGAAACATAAAAATTATGAACATACAAAACGTTAATAAAAATAAAAATTTAACACACAAAGTATACAAAAAACTTATTATCTTGAAAATTATAAAAAAAAACCTAAAAACTAATCGCAGTCATCCTCCGACTCCAACTGCAACGTATAGTTGGGCGAGTTAGCAAATTATGTTGACGGTTGTTTCGATGGTTGAGTTTGTCTAGAATTAGAAATGTTTTATTAGAGATCTCATTCATTCTACTTTCATCGTACCTCTGCCTCTCCAAGGACAATTGTTAATAATCGTGTTCCATCCCTTGTGAACATACTTCGCAATCTCTCAAGTGACATATTAAATAATGCAATATTTAATTTAATTTGTTCAGTTTTGTACATTAAATGTTTTTAAAAGCCTGTATAGATGTATAGCAAATAAATACCTCGCCAACTGTCGTTGGAGTAAACAAACCCTTTCACGTTCCACTGCCGTGTATCTCTGAAACAAGAGATGATAATTCATTAATTTACTAACTTAATTTACCTTCTATAGTAAATTAGTTATTAGTGCCAGTGAGACGAGACCAGAAAAGCACCATGTCTATGTAGACACTGTATCTTGCCCGGTCTCGGGGTGCCTTGACAAATAATTACAAAAAGGAACAGGAAATACCTCAAAAATGTCAGCAAATCGATCCATTGAACTCTGAAATGATAAATAACAACTCATTAATTTAATTTAAATAACAATAGGTAGTCGACATACTAAAAGGAAGATTATAAATTAATTTATTCATTTTGAATTTCTCGCCAAGCTGGATTTTACATGTTTATTAATTTTTTTTAACACAAAGAATATCTAAACAAACAGAACAATAAAAACTCCACCGCGCAAAATGGAAAAATAGTACATTGGGAATAGTACAATAAATAAATGAAATAAGTCAAAGCTAATAATAATAGAAGAGTATGTATGAGACGATGTATGAATGTAAATGAGGCAAGGAGTGTGTGCCAAGACCGAGTTGTTTGGCGGTCCGTCCTCTCTGCCTACCCCTGCGGGGAAACGGCGTGATGGTTAGTTAGTTAGTTAAGTCAAAGCTGGGCATTTTATTTTGTTCTACTAAGATTTAATTCTAATTTAAAAGTACAGTGCCACACTTATAAGTTGGCAGTGGCCTAAACATGGATTGACGCTATTTCTTTATATTTTAATCTGGCAACTTACACGTGTAGCGCTGTATTTGGGAGTGATTCGAAGAGAAATAGGAAATACCTTAAAAATATTGGAGAATTTATTAATAGCTCCCACAAGCTCCTTGGATGATTCGTTACTAGCCTCCTGCGCCATCACCATCCGAACCCCCACATCTGGCTTGTCAGTTAGCTTCCTCTTCTTGCTCGGGCGAGAAGGGGAAGCTATGTCACGCCATGTCTGTAAAATGTAAAAATAATGTCAGGTTAAAAGTGATTTACCGTCTTATATCAAGTGTCTCGATGATAGATTATATTAGAAGGTCAGCAAAGTTTGCTGCAACCAGTTTGTATAGGTAGGTACAAATACTCACTGTTTTCCACTGCTCGTCTGACTTAGCAGGACATAATTCTGCCAGTTGTTCCGCCAAATTCCGAACCCCGAGGTCCCACAAACCTTCCAGCGGCGAACTCCGAATGGTCAGCCATATAGCTGGTTAGCAGTCCATTTGACTGGTCGTCGACCTTACTCTCTTCCTGAAATCATAATATCAGCATTTTGAATATCTTAAAATACTGCGTATGATTGAAATATTAGTAAAAATAACTTCAAAATTTTGACACAATAGAATGTAAGTATATCTCTTTGATAATAATGGAAATTCTTTCACATAAAAAGATAAATAAATAACTTACCCAGCTACCATTGCTTGCGACATCGTAAAATATTAAAAAAACAAGGCGGTTACAATGATCAAGCTTGAAATCTGACGTTTGACGTCTGACGTCTATCCAATTCATAGACAATTCCGTCCCAGTATTGCCAGCGTATATCGATTTGTATTTATTGCCTTATCGATGTCGTTAGAGATATCAATAGTGTTCTCATGCTAGGGAAGTCGTTATAAAATGGTCGGTAGATACGCTTAGCAATACGATATCGTTAAGTTCGATCGATTCTCATGCTAAGGCCCCTGGTGGTGGTATATCCATGCATGGTGGTATATCTAGGGATGCTAATTCATTAGTGATTCCCTAAATTACGGGAAATTTTTTTAAAGAATTAAAGGAACTTTAAGGAAATAAAGTTTTTCAAGATTTGGGTATTTTGTGGGAAGAAATTTTTCGTGGGAAAATGCGGGGATTATGGACTTGATTATCGAAAAAAAATCACAATAATTTGTGAGCATGTACTATTATTTCGTTAATGTTCTCCCCAATTTGAGGATTTGGAGCACCTATGGTGTATGCATGGGCAACCCTGGGTATATATTTCAATATCAGTGTTGCCAACTACGTTGCTTTAAAGCTAGATTTAGTTCTAAATCATTTTAAATTGAGGCCGTTAGTTCCAAGTTTTAAGTGGTTTAGCTTCACTCGTTTTTTAAAGATAATCTAGTTCATTTTTCAATAAAAAATGGGGGAGAAAAAAAAACGTTGTGAATTAGATAATTGTGGATTATTTTTTTCTAGCCACTCCTCCATGTATTTTACATAATGTGGGGAATGATTTTCTGGCAATACCCCCCCCATGGATTTGGAAAAGCAATGTGAGGAATCGTCCCATAATCGTCCCTTGAAATTCGATTTGAAAATATTGTGTGGAATAATAGATTTTAGCTCTTTTCCCGCTCCTTTTCGGGAGAACATTTTTTTATTTACCAAAAAATCGTATGAAGGGTCGCCAGCAATCCTGAATATTTACCTTAGAATCTTGTTCCGAAGGTTAATTGATCAATGACAGTGATACAATGAATGTGAAACAGGGCCAAACTGAAAGCTCCTGGTTTCCCTTCCTTGGAATCCTTTTGGAAATAATAGAATGATCGGGAGAGGCTGGTTTGGGACAACCCTTCCAAACCTCCACCTGGATTCTCGACCCATCACCTTGCGCCGCAGTGGGAGGGATATACATATACAGGGTGTATCGGCACTAACCCGACAAAATTTAACCAGCTATTCCTTAGCACATTTGAAGTAAAAAATGTTATGGGCACTTTGCTGTCCGGTAGCATTTTTTTTCAATTAAAAACAAAAAAAAAAAAAAATTTCCACACTACATCACTGTCATTGCGTTTCGTGTTCAACAGCTGTTATAATAAGCAAGTATGTCAAAAAGCGTCTTCGCTCTTTCGCACACATTAAATAATAATAGTTAAAAATGAGACGAATGGTGCCGTGCCATTTCGCTGTGCTTGTAAAAGTGCGCCAATATAGGTACACACGTGCATTATTCAACGGAATTCGAATAAAATATTTGCCAGATGGGTTTTAAAACTTTGACAAAGGATAAAACAGTGGTGATATGTGGTGAAAATATGAATAATAAATTTTTTATTTAAAAAAAACGTTACCGGACAGCAAAGTGCCTAAAACATTTTTTACTCCAAATGTGCTAAGGAATAGCTGGTTAAAGTTTGTCAGGTACGTGCCGATACACCCTGTATATACAATATACGTCCATCACTCCTGGACACACTGATCCCTAGATTCCTACTCACCCCTCATTCCCTTTTCCTTTCCAGAACTTCTCCTTCCTTTCCCTAAAAAAAAACCACCACACAGCATCCCCAAAGATGAATTATTTTCCTCAGGTGTGGGGTTAATGTTAAATAAGGTGACATCTATATAATAGAGGTAATGTGCATTCGAATGCAACGTTGTGTCAACAGTTCAAAGCTTTCGATGAAGAACATTCGGAGATTTATGATTTTGAACAAACGAACATTTACATTTTATTTATGTAGAGAAATTTAATTTAATACAACATTCCAAACTTATCTACATGGCTGGAATTTTGAATCCCCTCTTTTCTTCTTTTGTTGTTCAATAATAAACTATTTATTATTCTTTCACAAAGCTATGTTTTTGTTCTTTTGTTACACTGGCTTTTTAAGCTTCTGTTGGATTTTTTAATAACTCAAAAAATTACATAATTTTTCTAATGTTGCTGATAGAATACAGTAATAACACAGTAAAATTTTTTAATTCTGAGTTCTGAGCTTCCGGATGTCTTTTGCAGAGCAAGCAGCAGCACGCTGGCAGCTTCGGGGGGTGCGTGACTCCTCTGGGCGGGCCTGGAGCTCCGAGGCCCGTCGACCGCACTTCCGGCGCCACAGGCCTGCGCGACTATGGAGTATCAGCGTCGAGTACATTGTGGTGGACCAGTACAAGGCAGACATGATTAGTTGCAGTCGCTCCAACTCGCACAAGCTCGGCACCGAGCAGCTGGCCCTGCTGCGTTGTGAGCCTGCCAGTACTACCCAGAGCTCAGTACCAGCTTCAAGGTAAACATGTTCATTGATCCTATGAACTCCGTTGTAACCCCTCTTTCTGACATAAAAGGTGACTTGGGGTAAAGTGCACTAATTAAATGAAACAAATACTTTTCTTTAACCTCTTATTCGCCAGTGTTTAAGTATGCTGTTACAACACCATTTCTCTGAATGTAACTAGCTATTTGCGTGTATATCGTTGATTATTTGTGAAATATCATTGGATAAATAGAGCCTGCATTTGCAATAGTAATAGTATTGTCAGATATATTTCTTATTTATTACTCCAGTATTAACTGGATACTGATACAAACGAGGCAGATGGGCGCACACAAAAGTGTCGCCAAAATGATTCACCAGACTACTACAAATTGCATCCACGCTTTGGTAGTCCCTGTAATTTGGCCATAGATCGGTGACATATCTTCCTCATATATTTATATGATAATGAACACGTCAAATTATTAGTGGGTTATTATTTGGGTAGTCAGCACCTTTCATTGGTTGGGAAAGAGAAGCAGAGGTCCCCCGCACATCAGATGAGCTAACGAGCTGAAGAGAACTGCGGGCTTCGGATAGGAGAGAGCCACCGAGTATTGGCAAATATGGAAAAATATTTTGTTAACAGGAAATGAAGGAACTTGTTTTGTTTTCCTGAATTGGCACTTTTGTGTAAATATATAGTCTTATAAGGAAGTTTATAAGGAAATTAATAATCTCATTGCGAATCAGCCGAGTCGGACTTTTTTAAAATAATAAACAAAACATAACAGCTTATAAATCACATGTCCCATATGAAACCTTGAAAAGTCATGTACCGAAAAAGTGCTGTCTAATTTTTAAAATCTTATATATTTGTGTCTCCTTTTGTGCTGAAGCCAGTAGGCTATAAAATATTCAACAGACAAGTCTGATGGTGTTAATAATCTTTTTACCGTTGGTAATTAATTAATTTTTTGCAAGATAAATGGTGAGTTCTCATTATTATTATTATAATTGATACCGACCGATCAGATGCTGTATTGGCATCGCGTTTGGTTCCCAAACAGGCGACGTGCATTTGATTCCTCGGCTTGCTAAGTCCTCCATCACGACACAAGTAATATTTTCCGCTTACCAGTGGAGGTAGTAGAAAATTTTCAAATATTGTCAGGTCATTCGTAACCCGGGAATGTTTTTCTTTCTTTTTAAAAAAATGCGCCAATGGTAAAAAATTACCTGTAAGACTGTCCGCAGATGAGAGACTTAAGTTGTGGCGACAATTACTTTGCAAAAGTTGCGGGCATAAAAATCAATTACAGTATATTGAGGCGCGCACACGAGCGAAGCGACACTAGGGCTGCAACTAAAGTCCCTTGTCTGCAGGCGGCCTCAGAGTATACATTAATGTAAAATATTACTCCAAATATTTAACCTGATCTACGCAGATAAAATAAGGCATTTAAAAAGATTATAATTTTAAAATGTGGTGTAATCTCCCAACAGATGCTAACTCTCGTAGTGCTGATGTCACTAGGGGTGGCCTTGAGCAGCGCTCACTGCTTCCCGTCACAACCCATCTCCTGGAGCGGGGAAGCTCTTTCCTTCCCGTCAGAGAGCGTCAGGAAACTCTACAAGGACACTGGCGAATATATTCCCAAGAGCATATTGGCAATCAAAGGCGTTGTGAAGCATGACAAACTGATCTTACTCACACCGAGGTAAGAAATTCTTTTAAAACCATCTCTTGTTAATAAGGAACCTGATGGCTTAAAAAACATTATATATTTATATAGATCATCAAACGCTGATAGTTAATATGAATGGCGCTAAACAAATCATCCAAATATTATTATTATATAATTATGTAAACATAGAATTAATAAATCGTCATTTAAAAATTATTAAAACTGTAAGAGAACTAAACGCCCTGTGATTGGTCGGCAGATTTCGACAGAACTTACACCATTACCTCACGGGTCGGCCGGCCATGTGTATTTATTACACAAGGGTTGCCACTGCGGTAGATAAATTATTTATAATGAATTCATGTGTTTTGGAAATCTTACAAAATATTTAAATTGGGATTGATTTCATACTGTTTGATTGTTAACCGACAAAACCGAGGTGCGTACGACATCACGAACACCCTTTCAGATTTTTATCATTTTGGCGGGCTTTGAAAAATGCACACTTATTAAAATTATTTTAACTATGAAATCGACATTTATTAAAAAAAACCATCATATATATATTTTTTTAATTGACTGGAATTCCTTATTGCTACCTTTCTGTCACTTCCAGAATATGACAGGAAAAATGGCATAACGCAAATTTTCTTAATTTTTAAATATTATTTTTATTTGCTAAAAGCGTGCGTTACTTTCAAATATTCTACAGTCTACACGCAATAAATGGCTTCTTTGATATGTACATTGCAAAAATACAAAAAAAACACCTTTCAAAGCAATCGTCTCGCTAAGTGTTAAAACAAAACAAGTTCTAATATTTAATTTTGTCAGAATATGATGTAGAATCATCATCTTTCAAGAAGTATTTATCACTTGGACCGTACTGTTTATATTTATGTTTTTCCTTGGAACTATCTTGGTTTTGCCATTTAAACCTTGAGAAAGCTGTTATGTGTCATGAATTAATTTCAGATGTAAATCGGGGGTACCTGCGTCTTTAGTCATGTACGACGCCAGATCGAAGAAAAGAACTACGAGATTCACTCCATACCCATCCCTGGAGGATCACGAAAAGGGAAACTGCCAAGTTATTCAGAATGCTGTTGACATGCATTTGGATATTTTGGTAAAACTTTCATTTTATTTTTCCTTTGTCATCTCAATATATAGGAACACGCTTAATATGCACTTTATAGTTCCGGAAATAGAAAATAATGCGTTTTAATAGATATCTCTTTAAAATTAAAATCGATTTTTCACTTGGCGACCATTGTTATAGATGTGAAAATTTTGGGGGTAGTTTGATTTCTTCTCTTATTTAACCCAAAATTTGAACCTATGATCTTAAAATAGGTTATTAAGTTCTTAGTTTGGGCTTAATTAATAAATAAGTTTAAAAAAAAACTATTTTTACAGTGGAACCTCTCATAACGAGCACCTCCTATAATGAGAAAAACAGATAATGAAAAAAATACTTATTAAATGAAAAAATACACTTTGTAAAACACCACTTTTATTATGAATTAATATTAACAGCCAACCAGGTTTCGCTTACCTCAAGCTTCGTCAGGGCTTATTATATCAACTAAAGTTATTTTCATACAGACACATATACATAGAAGAAAATAAAACAATGAGTGAAGGAGATAGAAATAAAATAACAGACACGAGTGAGGTAATATTTTTTTAATATATAATGTCACATCACAAAGTGTTTGCTTCCTTCGATAAAAAAAAATACTTCCTTAATGAGCGACATTTCGCATTACGAGTGACGCAGAAAGGGAAAGTCCCTTCTTCACGTCACTCACTTGTGAGCCGGGACTTCTGCGCCAGTGCCTCAGTCTCCGGTTAGCACTCATTCCACTAGCACGTTAGTGTCGCATGTGATCACACATTTTTCCAAACTTGGGCTCAGACATTATTTGTAATTTTTTTTGGAAAGCGAGAACAAGGTATGAGCGTAGCTGATTTAGTGAGTACATTCAATCGGTCTACATCAACGAATTGCACTATCCTCAAGAACAAGGATAAAATGAAGAAGATAGATGCAACACCACTCCGTTACTTGGAGCTTATTTTTAACTTTAAGAAACTCTCCACTATAACACTCTCTGAACGTTGTTTTGAGGTGACTGAAGGGACAAGTCACACTCTCAGACAATTTTGCAAAGATCACTTTCACATCGTTACTTGCCTCAAGATGATTGACAAGGCGTGCAAAGGTTTTACCAAGAGGACCCTCACTCGTGCTTGGAAGAAGCCAAAGAGCGTTGTCGAATGTGATTTTGAGGGGTTTGAAACAGTACCCGTGGATTGTGTCTTTGGCCAATACCATGGGGCTGGAGGTGGATAACGACGATGTTGATGAGCTTGTGGAAGAGCACAGTCAATAGTTGACCACCGAAGAGCTTATGGAGTTGCATTGTGTTTCAGAGCAAGAAGTTATGGAGGAGAGTTTGTTAATGGATGAGGAAGGAAGTAGCAGAGCAACAATCTTCTGGCGCAATAAGAGAAATGCTATAAGCATGGGAATCTGTTGCATCTTACATTGAGAAGCATCACCCTAATAAGAAGGTGCTTTGCGTTCTACAAATTTATTCAATGATGATGCTGTGTCACATTTTCACCAAATTTTTCAGCGTCAGCAAAAACAAATGTCTCTAGACAGCTTTTTAGTAAAAAGAATGAATAATTTGTCATAAATTAAAAAATAAACTAGTTATTTCGATTTTTTTTATTGTTTTTTGCAAATCGAAATTGCATTACAGGTTGTTACGGTTCTTAACAATTTATAATAAGTATGTAATTTTATTTGAATAAACGTTAAAAATGTAGTATTTCTTGGGCATGGAAGGCAATATAGTATTTTACATTGATTTATATGGGAAAATTTGTTTCGCTTAACGAGTGTTTCACATAACAACTAAGATTCTGGAACGAATTAAATTCGTTATGAAAGGTTCCACTGTATTAATATGTTAAAGCATGACAAAGAAAAGAAATCAAATTATCCGTATTTTTAACGAAATACCTACTAAAATGCATTATTTCCCATTTCTGGAAACAGAAATACTCATTTCTCTTTATTATCTAACTGATACAAAGTGTTTTTAAGAAAAATGTGTATGTATAAATGTGTGTAAATTAAGCTTGTCCCTATTTTTTTTACATTTACCATGGTTTGTACTAGTACTATAAAACTACAATGATCTCCATACTCGAGTGGCTAAGATTTAAGTTTTTTAAATATCCGTTTAACTTTTAAAAAATAAGACAATACCCCATAATGTTTCCAAATAAAAAAAAATCAGAAAAAGAGTTTCGAAACTGTTACCTACGGTATTATTTTAATCTTTAACCTAAAAATCTAATGTACCTCTATTGTATACTTATATACGTTCTTTTACAAATAAATAAACAAAATGATTGCAGGGTTTACTGTGGGTTCTTGACACCGGGATTGTTAACAATATGGAGTTACCTGAGCAGTTATGCCAGCCAAAGGTGGTCTGCATTTCTCTAGTCAGCGGGAGGATCCTCAGGACCATCAGCCTGTCCCACTTGGCTGAGCCAGGATCACGTTTGCAGCATCTCATAGCTGATTACGACATTGATGGAAAAGCACATTTGTAAGTTGTTTATTTTCTTAATATACATTCCTTTCACCTCTATGAGTTTTTAACAGACTCCGTATTGTTGAAACATTTGATGATCTGATGCTGGTAACACTGCATTCTGTCGGTTGCTTTTGTTTTGTATTCTTTTCTCTTCCGTTTGAACATGAGTATATTAGTTATCGTACGATAAATACGTTTGTAGTGTTTGTACCATGCAATTGCCTTGACAACCTTTTTAACTGTGACAGCTGGCATATCCAAACAGACAACACAGAGTAGTGAGCATTGACAATAATAATTATGGATGCCTATAACAAACTTTCGGTCCTCAATTTTGTGGCAATTTTAGAAGTTATTGGCATCGCGCTTTTTTGCTGGTTCACTCTTGAATACTACCCACACACCTGGCGACAATACTACCTCCACTTGTATTGCTTACGGCGGACATGTACACTCTATACGATAGTTAAAATATCTTACCGGCTGCTACTATTTTTAAATTGGTTAAAAATTTTGTTTACAGATATATAAGTGATGCCAAGAATCGTCAGGTGCTTGTTTACAACGTTGACCAAGATTCAGGCTTCCGAGTCTCTCTCCCCCAGGACGTGGCCCCCACACCATGTCCCCAGGATGTTATGTACATGGCAATAGCGCGTTTGCCAACTGAACAAGCAGTTCTCTACATTACCTACCTGAATGGTCCCCGTTTGGTTTCTATTGATACTCAATATCTGAAGAGAGGGGATGCAGACGGAAAAATTGAAGGTAATTTTGAATGCCTTAATTTTACGATAAAACATTTGTCAGACATATCTCTCATTTAACTTTATTCTAGGGCAAGAGCCATAGACATCTCTATATTGATAGACTTGCCCTAACATAAAATCGTGGTAACATTTCGACAAGCTGGAGGCAAACCACGCGACCAAAGCTGGTTTGAAACCAATTCAAAAATACAATGGATATTATTGTAAAGAAAATTTCAAACAAGACAAAACTGAAAGTCTGAAACTTAACCTTCAAACTTAAAAATGTATTTTTATAGCAACTATAAAAAATACATTTAAACTACACAAGTAATAGGATGATGTTTACTTGGGAGTTTTTATTCCATGAAATTCTGCACTTATCATAACATATTCAGGATTTTACTTTAAGAATAAAATAATCATCTCCGTTTCCTTACTCCACTTACTGCTAAATATTGAAATAATGCTTTGTTTCAACTTAATTAGTATAAGAAACAACTATTTACATAGGGGGAGATGTTTCCATCACAAACAAAACAGGTTCTTAGTTTGAGTTATTTTAATAATTGAGCATATTTAGATTGAAGCGAAACCTTTCGTCACTTCATACTAATAGTATCCCACATGGCAGCACAAGATCTTTTCAACTTTAATGCATCTTTTACCATCTCCCCTGAAGAAGTAAGTGGCAAGGAAACTTTACCCAAATCAGAAGGCAATTCTGTTCCTTTAGCACAATTAAAAATTGTTTTTAGTTCAGAGCAAAGGTTTAATATTTCTAATTGTCAAATTTTCAGATGTGGGGCAAAAAACCGGACCTATGATATTCCTCGGCACGAACCAGTATACAAAAATATTCTTCCGTTACCAAGACAATTCCGACATTTACGTTTGGGACACGACCAAACCATTCGACGCCACGTCATTGACCCCCATCTACACCAGCGAAGACTGCTTCATCCCGACAGCAGTGGTGGTTGACAGGTTTAAATGCTACAAAGTACTGGAGTCTACGTACCAAGATTACTATGATGAAGAGAAGACTTTTGGAGCCATGCAACAGCTCGTTGACTTGACAACAGAATGTCAATAGTCTAGGTAATGTGTGGTACAGCAAATTGGTTAAATAAGCTTAAAGAAGTTCATATTCAAATAAACAAAATAATTTAACATCTAATAAATACTCTTTTATGAACTGGCATTAATATATTTTTCTCACTTTCCCAAAATATTTACCAAACTTCATGCCTCGTTTACACTTCACATGATATATTTAATAGGATTAATTTAAGGTTTATCAAACTAAGCAATCGACATTACAACATCGAGACCGGGTACCTCCGATGAACAAAATGAAAACCTTATGTATATTTGGTGCTTTACGAGAATCGAACCCTCAACCTTCAGACTCAAATGCGTAGACTATGGAACCGACTATATAGGGCACTTAATCACTAGAAAATATTACAAAATAAAAATAAATGCCGCCGACTGGAATTGAACTCGCACCTTCTGATGTCCGGTCAGATGCTCTGGACCACTGAGCTACGTTGGCTTATTTCCAACCCGTCAAATAATTCAATATGTACAAGTACTTCAATCGACAACAAAATTTATTTTTGTAGGAAATGCTTTGTTAGTGCGGAATTTCCCACTAGATTGTCCCTTTTAGTTTGGAAATTTGTTGTTTGAATGAGAAATTGCCATATATGGTAAAAGCATCATGTTTTATATCCTAATAATAATAATAGTGTACTAATGGTGTACTATATATTAAATATGCTGATGATGCAGTGCTGATTGCTAACAGTATGGAAGATCTGCAGTCTCTCGTGTGTAGAATGAACAAAGTATGTATAAATAATGAGTTAATGATGAATGTAAGTAAGTCTAAAGTAGTAATAGTAATAGTGTGTGAAAGAGAGTATGAAAACAGTGTGCAATATTCGCAACTGTGAATGAGGAATACTTGGAGCAGGTGGACGAGTTTGTGTATTTAGCAAGTATGTTTACAAGAAGAGTAAATGCAGGTAACTCCATTAATAAAGGACTGAACGCAGTTGGCGTTAACAAAAAATTGTCCAAAGAAGCGAAGTTAGCAGTCCACAATGGAGTGCTAGTACCTACACTGATGTATTGCAGTGAAGCATGGAACTAGCAGAGGAAGGCTGAAAGTAGACTGAATGTTGTATAAATGAGATCCCTGAGGCATATGTGTAGTCATGTATGATCGTGTGAGAAATGTGGAGATCCGCAAAGAGTGCATGGCTGATGTAAGCGTAATGTGTAAGATTAAGAAAGAGACGCTTAGATGGTTTCAAGCATGTAGAGCGAATGAGCAAAGTAAGGAGAATGTATGACGCAAATTTGAACCCTAGGAAGACATGGTACGATCAAGTGAATCAGATACTCGAGTCGGGCCATCTGAAGAGTCAGAATAATAGAAAAGTATGTATGAGACGATGTATGAATGTGAATGAGGCAAGGAGTGTGTGCCAAGACTGAGTTGTTTGGCGGTCCATACTCTCTGCCTACCCCTGAGGGGAAACGGCGTGATGGTTAGGTTACATATTACACATTGAAATGAACCATTAGTATAAAGTTGGTATAATCTTCCTGAACTTGTTGCTTTTACTTGTGAACATACATATAAAAATGTTTATGGATAAATACCATGTATCAATAATATGGGAATATTTACTGGAAATGTTGACTTTGTATTGTTTCCACTTATTATAGGAGAAAGTATTTAATTCCACTATAGGAGAAAGATATAAATAAAGAACTGAAGAGTTCTGATCGTTACCTCTTTATCTGTTTGATATGTCTTTGAGAGTTGATAATATAATCTTCTTCGATGGTTCCTTCCACACGACTCACGCACAACGTTCTGAGCCGCTCCTAGTTGGTTAGCAAGTAAGTTGATCAATACTTGAACATTGATGTGAAGGCCTGTACACTTTATGGTAGTTGCTAGTTGCGTGCGGATCAGCACCATTGATTAATAAAGAACTACACGGTGTAGGCATTTGGTCAGCTGGTTTATTTTATTAGAACATATATCACTATCTTTATAAACAATTCTTAATACTTCATAACGGGAAGTAGCTGTCATCAGTATCAGATAATACTTCTACTATTACTCTATTTACTCACTAGTAGAATTGATCGTAGTTGTAGATTTTTACACACGTTGGAAGCGGGTGTTTTTTGAAATTGATGCTTTTGAATCGGTTTTTGGAGAAGTGGGTGTTGTCAGATGTGGTAGATTTGTTCAGAAGAGCCCATATGTTTCCTTGTTGATCTGAAAACAGCTGCGTCACATCTGGAAGTAGTTCAAATGACTGCAACAATACACTGTGGCCCTCTGCTCCCAATGGTTTCCTGGAATTATACAAATGTTAATGTTTGTAAAAAAGTAGGCATCGTGGCTTGGCATAACTGGTTTAAAAATGAAACATACTAAAGTGCTACAAACATAATCTTTTTTACTTAAACTTTCGTCCTGGCGAAGTAAGGGCAGATATTTCTTAAAATGTTTGACACTTTAAATATGAATTTGTGCACTTTTAAAGTTTTTAACAGTATACTAGCTCACGGGCATTGAATAAATTTAATGATATTTACCTGTTATCCCAACGAACAATGGCAAAGTCTCGAGGAAGATAATAGCTGAGTCCATTTCCAGAATCAAATAATAAACCTTTCGATGGACCAAGTTTGTCCCCTTGGTAATGTGCCTCTACTTGTACAATAGTATTCTGAAAATAAAAATAAAATTATTCCATCATTCCTTCCAATAAGATATTAGTATAATTAAGGTTAAATGTAACATTGGTTACAATCTACGCGTTCATAGATGGCGTTAATTTAATTATTTTAGATTATAATGAACATTACCAATCAAATACAAACCTCTCGATATTGTGATCTCAACAAATCCAACGAAATTTCAAAAAGAGGCAAGAATTTAGGTGAGGTAATGTAAAGAGTGTAGTCATACTTGGAAATAGCAATTTGTTCAGTAGACACGAGGACAGTATTACTATTTGTTACATTGTCTCTCTCTTCACTGAGAATATACTCGTTACACACATCTTCTCCTAATTTACATACAAAGAGGACATTTGCATTGGAGACTCCGATATAAGCACTTTGCTTCTCCTGCGAAAGCGTTGGATCAGCCAGAACGCTGGAGAATTTCAAATCTCTTTCGTCAAGATGATACACTTGAACAACGAGGCTTGCAAACATATTGATAACCATCAACTTTGCAGAACAAGTTGAATCCTTAGATCCTTCATCTAAAACCCACAATCTTCCATGTATATCCACATCTGTACTTATGACTTGTTGCAAGTATTTACAATTCCTGTGGTGATGAAAATCCTTGGAGGGAAAAGCTCGCGCTTTGAAAAAAATACTATCATTTTCTGGCCACGGCGCATCTATCAGAGTTGGATAAACTTTATTTTTGAGTCCGTCTATTATCTTTATTGACAAATAAGCGCGGTTTTTTAAAATGGACACATGATGCAGTGAATAATTTGTGATACCGAGGTGTGATAGATCCCAAGCCTCACAAAAAGAAAATAAAAACACTGCACCGAGGAAGAACTTAAAGTTATGTTTTAACACCACCATCTTAATTGATTTCTAAGTAACAACTGAATAACCCAATTTTGCTCTACTTTTTTTATTGGCTGACACTAATAATTATTATTGATAACAATCAAGGTCAAATTTCATAATCAAATTCTTTGTCTAACAAGGAAATTTAAAACAAACAATATTTCGCAATGTGTCGTCAAAACAAATATTATTTGATGATTCTTGGAATACTGCATCAGCAACTTACAATTATAATACCTTTATTTTCTTGATGATCCATTCAAAATTCCTTAGACCTAAGCAATAATACCTCAATAGACCTAATAAGTCAGGGCATAAGGAGAACTCTACTGGCACCGGTCATTTATATTTCGAAGCCTCTGGATTATTTGGACAATAATTTTGTATTTGTTGTGAACATGATATTAAAGACATAGATGGGAGGGGGTAAGCAATCCGAGTGAATCGATGAATACTGACCAATGACGTGACTGCTTTAATATCGATGAATTCTGACCAATGACGTGACGGCTGTGGTTTCAAATGATTTTTGACAGAATCGATTTTTTTTAAACTGAATTTGGTTTTTTTATTTGCGTTATAAACAGTCTGTATACATTCATATTTTACAGGGTCAGGAATTATTGACCAATAAAATAACGACATTAAAAATTTAAGAACAAATTAATGAAAAAAAAATACATAACAATATAATATAAGCAGGTCTGATGCTACTTACATATAAAATAAGTGTTTTATATTTTCACGGTTTACATTTAAACATGGAGTGGGTATCAATACATAATGATGATTAGAGAAAGTGTTGTTATTAAATTAAAACTGATATTATTCAATGGTGCTGTTATTCCACTATTCAAACCCTTTTTTCAAGTCAAACTGAAAGCAGAGGAGGAGAAAATGAGTGGTGATATAAAAATTATCAATAAAATATTTAGTTTTCTGGTGTATTCGATTGACCGAATGTTATTTTTTAAAGAATATTTTGTAAGGTTCGTGTTAAACAAATCAATCTCTGAGCATAATCTATAAAAGGTGCTACAGCTTCTTGTTATAAATACATTTTCAAGATAATTAGTCTTGCTCTTAGGCAGTGGCGGACTAAGGTAGGGGCGGAGGGGGCGGCCCGCCCCGGGCCTCCGGTCCTGGGGGGCCCCCAAACGCCTCCATGTTCCCTTGATCAAATCCTAAACAAGGCTTTAAGGCACCAGGACACTGTTAAAAAATGTATTAACTTTTTTTAATTTAATTTTTTAAAAGATGCACTTATTAAGAATGCTCTCACAAAATGTTTTAAAGAAATTCGAAAAATTGACGGAGATAGATCATTTTATCTGAAACCGTTTGAAACAGTTTGTATGGTTTTAGGGCCTCTTTACCCTTGAGGCCCCTAGCCGATGCGTGGCCCCAAGGCAGTGGCTTACACTGCTTAGTGGACAATACGGCCCTGCCAGGGTCAGATTAAACATTCCAGGGCCCCTACCCGATGGGGGCCCCTAGGCAGTTGCCTACACTGCCTTACGTATAATACGGCCCTGGCCATAGTGACTGAATTTTCAAACAGTTCTTAAACGTTACGTTCTACGATTCGTTCTTAAGTTCAACAGCTCGGCTGTGGAACGAACTGCCGGCCTCTGTGTTTCCTCCCTCCTACAACATGGGACTCTTCAAGACCCATGTTCACTCCTTCCTCTCCACAAAAAGACCCTCCACACAGCATCCCCAAAGATGACATAGGCCCTGAGGGAAATTATTTTCTTCAGGGCCTCCTGTGTGGAGTTAATATATAAAAATAAAAAAAAAACCATTCGAAAATCCAGTGTCTCTGACACCATGTAGGCGGAATTTTGATATCTAAAAAAAAGAAAAAATGGGGGACCAGCACAGACATATGAATATCATATGTCTATGGGGACCAGCGAATTTTATTTTCGTTTTTTATGGAAAATTTTAATCGATCATAAAAATTTTAAAAATAGAATGGGGGCCCTTTATAAAAAAATCCTTATGTGGTGTCATAGTCGGGGCCCCTAGGCAATACACGTATCGGGGCTCCTTTACCCTAGGGGCCCCTAGCCGATGCGTGGCCCACAGGCAGTGGCTTACACTGCCTAATCATTATGCCCTAATGGACAATACGGCCCTGCCAGGGCCAGATAAAACATTTCGGGGCCCCTAGGCAATGCTCGTCTCGGGGCCCCTTTACCCTAGGGAGCCCTACCCGATGCGGGGCCCCTAGGCAGTTGCCTACACTGCCTTACGCATAATACGGCCCTGGCCTTAGTGACTGGATTTTCAAACAGTTAAAGACTTGGTGCAAATCGGATGTTTTTTTTTGCGAATCGATTTGAATTTTAGTTTCCTCGTACATATCCGTATTTAAATTTCGCTTGCAACATTTTAACTAAATGAAAAAAAACACATATACATACAAATGTGAACCGAATAAAAATCTTGTAAAATTACATCAATTTTTTAAACTAGGGGTGGGGCCTCATTCATCTCTGCCGTCCCGGGCCTCTGACGGGCTTAGTCCGCCACTGCTCTTAGGCATATAAAATGTGTCCGGAGATTTAACGGACGTCTGAAATTTCTACTTTGTAATAGGTACGGGCTATCAGTAAAATGATGAATTATCTTATAAAGCGTTACAGGTCTCTAATATCTCGGCAAGGTTCATGGAGGCATCGTTTTCACCATTTCGCATGTGATAAGAAACACATTTCAAAAACTTTTTCTGGTATCTTTATATGTTTGATTTATATGTAGAACAGAGAGAGTTCCACACTATCGAAGCCTTGTTCATGACAATCATGACAATTAATCGAAATATTTCGATGGTCAAAAAGATCGATTCATCGATTGTGCCCATCGCCATAAATCAACTATATCCCATCTAGTAAAGATGGAAGGGGTGGCGTCTCGCCTCCAACGAGTTGATTTCACATCTATGAGTGGTATTATCTATGCATCTACTGTTATGTTTACATGGACCTTTAAACCTGCTTTACACGATACTATTTTTTTCATACCGATCCACATATCGGGACACATACGAAATTTTTTCGCTTTACACGAACATATTTTCGTACCTCCGATTTCACACCGATAGTTGCCATTTGAAAAGAAATAATATTTTGAGACTGTACTAAATCGTCAAAAAATGAATGAAAGACCTTGAATAAAAGATTAATCACAATTGTGAAAGGATCCGTCACTGTCATTTACGAGTTTTGCCAAGCAATTAGTCACTATCCAATCGATGTTTTTGTATTTAAACCTTTATCACAATGATTTTTATAGATATATTATATGCCTTAGCAAAACTGTTTACCTGATCATCGTATCTTGATCGGTACAGTATTTTGTATAATATGTGAGGTGGAACTACCAAAACACAGCATTGCAGATGCCAAAACAATAGTTGTTACAACCCTGTCTCTATTCATTAATTACAAAATATGTTACTATATGTCTGTCTGAGGAACAAGACAACCCACCAAGATCTTTTAATGTGTGCACGAAAACCGACAATAATCGCGTTGGCCGGCCAACGCGTGTAACGGTGCCATAACGATGCCAATATATTCCTAGTGGTCGTGTCTAGGGGTTTTACAGTAGCCAACATAACAAACCATTTCCAAAATGGCGGCCGGGTGACACTTCTTTTGGCACTCGGACGTGAGTGATATGTCTATGCTCGGACGCCTTTCAAGCAGATAATATGACATATAATATTTTAAATACTCGTAAAATTTGGTGTACGGATGATTATGTCTCAAGATAATATGAGTACATTTATAAAATCTTGTTCCGAAGGTGAATTGATCAATGACAGTGATACAATGAATGTGAAACAGGGCCAAACCGAAAGCTCCCGGTTAAAAAGGACATTTACCCTTCCTCGGAATCCTTTTGGAAATAATAGAATGTCAAAACACAGATCCAAGCAAAAAGATGCCGACTCCAAGTCAATAATAAATGTGTCCAGCGAACAAAGTGTTCTAAACGACAGTGAAAAGTGTGGTAAAAAAGTTTTTAGAAGACCATCATGGAAGAAATTTATCAACAAGATCGCTCATCACATGAACTCAGTAGGCGTGACAGCGGTAATTATTTTCTTTAAGCAACATTCTGTATTGGGTTGTTTAGGAAATGTGCGAATGAAATGGTCTATTTACGTCGTAAAGTAGTTAATAACCCCTCAAGGTCTTTTCAATATTTACGTCAAAACTAGCAACTAGCGTGTACGCTTTCAAGGACCTGCGCGTAAATATAATGTTACTCATAAATAACTTGACCATGCTGATATCTTTAGGACGCATACAATGTCATATTGCACAAACCTGGCCCTGCCCCCTGTATGTCTTTCTGTCTGTCTGTCTGTCTGTCTCTTGCCCCCATCTGAGTGAATGTCACGGATGTCGAAGTGTGTTAGCTAGCTGTAATTGTGCCATTTGTTTATGACGGAACTAACAATTCAAACTTTAATTTCTGTTGGCAAACAGTTGGGTGGTTTATATTATTGCAAGGTCTGGTTTCTTTTCTTATTATGGAAAGTTTTTCTTATAATAGAAACGCACTTGATAAAAAATATAGCTGTAAACAATCAATATTCAATGATGATTCATGCATTTATGACAGTGGAAGCAGAAGTTCGATGATTCACAGATTGTTTATTGCATTTTCGTGAGGGGTATACAGAGCCTAGAACACAAACTGCAATATACAGAACAGCTACATGAATATATAAAACTAGTACCTACGTATCTTATTTCTAAATCTATGTACGGGTTTTGTACCTATATTATGACTATTGTCTTGACCCGTGATATGATATTTCAGACTAATGAAATGTCACAAATTATGTTTTTATTTGTAATGAATTGAATTTAATTTAATACACCGTTCCAAACTAATTCACCCAAAGAAGATAACTACATGGTTGAAATTTTTAATCCTATATTTTCTTCTTTTGCTGTTCCATAATAAACTATTTACTATTCTTTCATGTATCTTTAAATGAAGCCATGCTTTTGTTACACTGGCTTTTTAAGCTTCTATTGAATTTTACATAAAAAACTCAAAAAATGACATCTCCGTTTTTAATGTCGCTTTAGTACATTTATCATTTAAATATTGCCAGTTTGATCCTTTTTATTAATCTTAGACACAAAATATGCCAATCCACAAATCCTATTATCAATGCAACAATGGAGTCATCTTGATATTAAATATTACTCAGTGTATACTACAACTAGGTAACTCTGAAACCAGCTTTTTCAGTTGTCCAAGTGTTTGTGTCACAAACGGCCAAGGAAATAAACAAAGGCTTTTTTGTTTAACTCAAAGAAGTTGATTCGGTGTCCGTAGTTGTATAATTATCCCGCAATATATTATAATTCCTGTTTTGTTTTCAACTTCCTCATTTAGCCTGTATGAAGGTTTTTTTGATACCCTGAAAACCTGAACTTTGTAAGAGCAAAGGTAATAGAAAAAGGGTAAATTTTTTTTATTTATTTATTTATTTATAGAATACATGATAATACAATAATACATTTTCTTACATGTGATACATTAAATCACCACACTAGGCGACTGCCTGTCTCGTGGCGACCAATGGTATGTAGTTAGTATGTGAGGTCTAGTGTTAACATATGAATTAAATATTTATACATGTTTAAAGTATGAAAGATTATATTAGAATGAATTATAATGGAAATAGAAAATATAAAAATGTTAAAGTAGAAAGCAGAAGACAAAAAAAAAGGAAAATAAAAAGAATAAAGAAGAAAAAAAAAATAAAAGAAAAACAAAAAAATAAAAAATTTAGAAGTCTAAGACATGCTATTATGCAGGAAAAGATCAAATACATAACTCTCTTTTCTGGTTGTGTAAGTGTACATGCATGTATGAGCGCGTAAATACGCGTGTACACGCATACATCCACACACACACTTATTCATATTTATAGATGCACACATATTCATACAAAGATATACAAATATATATGTATACATACATACATACACATATATATATATATATGTATGCATACATACATACACACATATACACATGCCTACTTGTACATAGTTGTTTATTCACTATATCACTCATTTTTTATGACAAAAATTGTTTTCTTATTTTTTTGTATGGTGATAATATTGAGCAATACAATATGAAATAAGACATTTTTTAAGGTTATTATGATAGAAGCAGAGGAATCTAGTTCGGAGTGTAAGAATTTATATTGAGTACACATATAATTATTATTGCTATGACTCATATAAAAAGTTGCCAGGAAAGTAGTGATAATTAGATTATATACTTGATTCTCAAAAGATATTAAAAGACTTGAAATTGGAATAAGGATGGTAGTAATTGTGTGTGTTTCAGAATGGTTTAGTTGTAAGATAAGATATTTAATACATATTTTAGTTGTTTTTATGATAGAGCTAGGAGAGCAATAATTAGAATAGTTAGTATATTGATGGAAATATTTAAAGTAAATATACTTCAATTTCTTTTTGTTAAAAGTTACAAAAAAAAAAAAAAATGTTGGTGATAAGTAGAGCACCAGTGATGTTATATATACTAATTACAACATAAGTAAGCTGGATGAAAATATGTTTTATATTGGTTAGATATAGTTTTTCTGTAAGAATGGGATTACATAATATAAACTCACTAATTGTGTTAAAAATGGATGAGCTTGATAGATTAAAGAAAAATACATTATATCTCATGTAGGGTATCCTGGTGATGGTGTGATTCATAAAACAAAAACAAAAAACAATCGATTTAAATAATAATAATACTAAGAAGAAGGAGAGTACATTATTTTGAGAATGTGTTAGTTTGTCGAAATTCGTGGTATGGCTCATGGAAGAATCAGAGAAAAAAGTTATGTTTACAGAATTAACAATATTAAAATATATATAAACAATATACTGAATAATAGTAAGGTAAATATTTTTGTTTTAGTTGGACCTAGTTTGGTGAGGAAAATAATTTATCATCGAGGATGCAACTAAATTAACAAGCGAAACATACCACAATGCGAATGAAAAGATGCATATGATTTTGCAATAAGATTGTTTATGAGTTTTAAATGCTATTGGAATGTCTTTATGTATTTTCGCAATAGATGAGATATATATATGTTCGAAAGCAATGTGATATAATATTAGAAGACATACCAATAGCCATTAGGGAAAGTAAGAATACACATTGAGTATAATAGAATATCGGGTAGAAGCATTTTATAATACAATCATGAATGTCTGGTATAATGGAGTGATATAGCAGCATAGTACCTTGTATCGTCAGTCACAGTAATTGACGTTTAACACGGTCCAGATCAGCAATATTATTTAAATAAAAAATATAACTTGAACCGTCATGAGAACGAAACCACAAACACAAAAGTGTTGGCAAATCGCACCTGCGCGTCGTTCCTGTACACCTAATCCATAACTTTCATTGGCTCCGCCGTTTTGATAGTTTGTGCAGTTTGGTAGCACGCTTCCATGCAATATCTCCGTTTGTTTCTATTATTTATTATTCTGAGGTTCCGGATGTCTGTTGCAGAGCAAGCAGCAGCACGCTGGCAGCTTTGGGGGGCGCGTGCCCCCTGTGGGCGGGCCCGGAGCGCCGTGGCCCGCCGACCGAACTCCCGGCGCCACGGGCCTGCGCAACCACGGCAACACGTGTTTCATGAACGCCGTGCTGCAGTGCCTGTCACACACGGACATCATCGCCGAGTACTTTGTGCTGGACCAGTACAAAGCAGACTTGGGTAGGCGCAGTCGCTCCAACTCGCGCAAGCTCGGCACCCGCGGGGAGCTCACGGAGCAGCTGGCCCTGCTGCTCAAGGCGCTGTGGGCTTGCCAGTACTACCCGGAGCTCAGTACCAGCTTCAAGGTAAACTTGTTCATTGGTCTTATGTGTTCCATTGTAACCCCTCTTTCTGATATTAGATGAAACAAACACTTTGCTTTAAGTTAGCCAGAGTGTCCTTAAGGATTCTGTTACAAAATCATTTCTCTGAATGTAAGTAGCTATTCAAACCACCAAGGGATTGCTTCCTATGAAAGTGTCAAGTTCGCCAGCGTGTCCTTAAGGATTCTGTTACAAAATTATTTCTCTGTATGTAACTAGCTATTCAAACCACCAAGGGATTGCTTCCTATGAAAGTGTCAAGTTCGCCAGCGTGTCCTTAAGGATTCTGTTACAAAATTATTTCTCTGTATGTAACTAGCTATTCAAACCACCAAGGGATTGCTTCCTATGAAAGTGTCAAGTTCGCCAGCGTGTCCTTAAGGATTCTGTTACAAAATTATTTCTCTGTATGTAACTAGCTATTCAAACCACCAAGGGATTGCTTCCTATGAAAGTGTCAAGTTCGCCAGCGTGTCCTTAAGGATTCTGTTACAAAATTATTTCTCTGTATGTAACTAGCTATTCAAACCACCAAGGGATTGCTTCCTATGAAAGTGTCAAGTTCGCCAGCGTGTCCTTAAGGATTCTGTTACAAAATCATGACTCTGAATGTAACTAGCTATTCAAACCACCAAGGGATTGCTTCCTATGAATGCGTTAAGTTTTGCACCACCATTGCCATACCCTAGTAATTTGACGCATATCTGTGTGCACGGTAATCAAAATATTCATTAAAAAGAGTATATCCCATGAACCAGTTTTTTAACAAACTTGACAGGTCGTGCGTGGAACAGAGCAGCCCAGCAATTTGTCCATTGTTTTATTGGTCCATTGTCATTGCAAAAGCAAACGCAAAAGACTGTCCACCAATGAACTCTAGCAGAACTTCCAAAAGAATCACGCCCTTGAAATTTTTGTATAATTGTGGTACATGATTTATGCTTACTCTTTTTCAATTGCTGTTATTATATTACAGCTCTGTGAATCATTTCTACAACTTTTCGGTATGTTTGGTCGAATGGTGACTGGATCGAACTGGACGGCATCAGGCATGGCCAGTTTTAACAGATGATTTATTTAAAGTCATGAATCATGTTAAAATTCCAATAAAACACATTATTTAGATGGTATTTCTCCTCTGCAGCAAATTAATTCAATAATTTTTATATTTATTTACGGAAATAATCTGGTTACCTATTAATACTGTCATGATTCAGTTTTATCAGCACTCATTTCAAGGTAGTTTATAATTTGCATTTTTATGGGGAAATTAACAATCCACTTAGGTAGGACATGCATTCATTTCAATGTGAGATAAGAAAAAAACCAATGCATATTTTCATTTTAATATCTTCCATTCCACTGATAACAATAATGACCAGGACTAATAATAATAATAATAATGTTATTAGGTGATATTTAAAAAAAGCATTAACCGTAATTATTGGTAATATTAATGTCTTATACTTTGTTTTTCTTTCTCCGATGACATACATGCATTAATATTACTTGTTTATCAGTGTTCTTTATGATTGCTTTTAACCACTGTAGCTACCCAGGTTTGGGTAGTACGGCTAATGCCCTTGAGCGATAGCTACCCTAATTTGGGTGTCACCGCTAATAGCCTTGAGCGTACCCTAACATGGTCTTAAGCGAAATTAATTGGATGATTAAGTAAAGCATTTCCTTTGTGGGGATAAAGCGCCTTTAGAACAACATTAGTGGGAAGCTGAAGGATGCAAGACTTGGGTTCGAACTTTGAAAGCAGTTTTTTCGGGTATCACCGCCGATGGCCTTGAGCGATAGCTTTCCTAATTTGTGTATCACTGCTAATGGCATGAGCGATAGCTATCCTAATTTGGGTATCACCTTGAGCGATGGCTACCCTAACGTGGGTATTAACGCTAATGCCATTAAGCGATAGCTACCCTGATTTGGGAAACAAGGATTCATTGGCTTTACACCACATTAAGCCGTTTATATGTTTCCTTATTAATACTCAAAGGTATATTTGTTGGAATGAAGGCGGTTGAATCTAAAACAAGATCTAAGCTATCGCTTGAGTGGTCATATGAGGTCAATCATTATATTTGTGATTTTTTTTGTTCAGGCAATAGTGGAAAGGCACGGCTCTCAGTACCGAGGGAGCAGTCAGCACGATGCCCAAGAGTTCCTTCTCTGGCTGTTGGACAAAGTGCATGAGGACCTCAATACGGCCACCAAGAAGAAATATAAGACTATCAAGGTATAGAAATAACCAGCTTTCTCTGCTCCTATGACAGAACAAAATATATAAGAAATGTGAATAAATAGAAGGAAAAAAACTCTATTATTTTAACTTGTTAACCTATTATTTTATCATGTTCTGATTTGTCACTGTTTTATTTTAACATGTTAACCTATTATTTTATCATGTTCTGATTCGTCACCGTTTTATGTTAACATGTTACCATTTTATCTATCTTTAATCCACCTTGATAATAGGGTAAGGCTCTCGACTAGCAATCTGATGTATATCCCATTTTATTGTTTGTTGTAGAATACAGTAGGGCGCCCGGACGAGGTGGTAGCAGCGGAGACCCTGGCTAACCACCTGCGCTGCAACAGTTCCTTTGTGCAGGCCGTGTTCCAGGCGCAGTTCCGCTCCTCGCTGGCCTGCCCGCGCTGCCACCGCCAGAGCAACACCTTCGACCCCTTCCACTGCATCAGCGTCCAGCTGCCGCATCTGCCCGACCATCCGCTGCTTGTTACGGTAACAAATATAATTAATCTGCTTTCACATGAAAATCAAAGTCATGTTTAAAACACAGTGAGTTTGAGGAACTGTTCCTTACTCTGAGTATCGGTTTGCATTCCTCCCCTCATGAAAAGTTCGAGATGGTGGAACACGTCTCAGCTGGCTAAGTGAGCAACATTTTCCTTAGGAAGTGGTTCCTTATAATTGGTTAGAACAACAAAGTCGGTCAGTGGTTGAGTCGGCATCGCGTCTGGGTCCCACCCAGGTGTCGTGAGTTAAATTCCTTAGTTGGTTAAGTGAGCAACATTTTCCTTAGGAATCAGTTCCTTACAATTGGTTAAAACAACAAAGTCGGTTATTGATAACCTGGGAATGTTTGTTTTTCTTTTTAATTAAAAATTTTATGCGATAACGGGCTCAAGAGGGTTATTTTTTTGACAGGCCCCCTTCCACCTATGATGTCCGAACAGCTCGGGAAGTTTTGAAGCAAAAAATTGACCACCACCTCGAGATGGTTCGTGCCTGGGGTAAGGCCAACTTGGTCAGTTTCAACGTCTCAAAAACCCAAGCGTGTCTGATTTCGGCAAAGAGGGAGATCAATGACTGTCTGGTGAAATTTGATGGGAGCACTCTCCCCAATAAAGACTCCATTGAAATGCTTGGAGTTACTATATCAGACCAGCTCAAGTATCGGGGATCCATAGAAGCTCGAGTAAATCAGGCCTCCAAAAAGTTGGGCGTCTTGTACAGGGCTAGGAGATTCTTCAACAGTGACCAGCTGCTGACCCTGAACAAGTCTCAAGTCCGCCCAACTATTGAATTTGGGAGCCACCTTTGGGCTGGTGCCCCAAAATACTTGATAAACCTGCTTGAATCTGTGCAAAGGAGAGCGATCCGTCTAATTGACAATCCGTTGTTAACAGACCGATAGCCTTCTCTAATGCATAGACGCAATGTAGGCATGCTGTGTCTGTTCTACAGGTATTTCAATGGAGCCTGCTCCAAGGAGCTAGCAGCATTGATTCCTGATGCACCGGTGCACGTGCGCGAAACTCGACGGACACGAACTGAACACCCGTTCATGGTTGACGTTGGCTTCATGAGAATGGGCCGTTTTTACGACTCGTTTTTGTGTAAGTCGGCTCGTATGTGGAACGAGCTACCGGCATCTGTTTTTCCTCCCTCCTATAATCCGAGCCTCTTCAAGGCCCGCATTAACAAATCCCTTCCTACAGCCCCTACCTTATTCCGCCTCACAACGCCGCCCAACCGGGTGGTGACATAGTTCCCCTGTCTGTACACTGCACAGGTAGGGACACTCTTGTGAGGTGTCACATAGAGAAAGCTAATCTAGAGTTCATTATTTCATACTAGCTGAAGTCCCCGGCGTTAGTTAACCTTCTAACTTGACTCTCATAGTATATCCAATTTTTAAAATGACCTGTAAAAGTAAATATTTCATACAATGAGTTCCCAACACTGTTTAAAAATAAGTTTTCATTTAATTCATCATTTAATTTTTTATATCACTAAATTCAAATGTGACAATGTAACTGTAAACAGGTACACTTCTAGATAAATAAGTACACGATTAACCTGTAAACAATTGATAAATAATTCGTATAATTTTGCATTTATTTTAATCTTACTTTTAATATTTTGATTTTTATTTCTACTTTCTTTAAAATATCTTTTTTATCTCAATTTAATCTTTATTTATTTCTAATACATTTCTTTATTTCTAATATAGTTTTCATATTAAAATGTATTTTATTTATTTTTGTTTTACCATAATATGTCCTTTTCCTTTTTGTTTTATTATTAGTTCTACAAAATATTATTTTGTTAGTTCTTACATAAATCAAGTACGACTTCCATAATACGGGCATGAGCCTAGTATGGTTGTTGAGAAAATCACCAAAATTGTAATTAAAAAAAATTTATAATAAGATAATTATAATTATAGACCCGCTTTGTCACTTGTCTGGATTTAAAAAGATTCTTTCAAAAAACACGTCCATCAGTTACGGACATACTCACATAGGAAATTATGCTGTATAGTGATAATCAGGAAAGAATTTGAATTGTCTATAATATAGGTGGTGTACGCGAACCAGCAGCCGCGATGCGTGCGTCTCGGAGTCCGAGTGGCCGCCAGTTCCACAGTGCGGGACCTGCGCAACCTGCTGCACAGTGACACGGGCATCGCCGCCGAGGATATCATCTTGGTGGAAGTTACCAACAGCGGTCAGTGCTCTAAATACTTTACAATTTATGTAATCCGGTTCCATGACAAAAGAGAATATTGAAGAAAAGAACAAACCGTTACCATTAAATTATAATATTAAGGACAAGTACCGCGCCAACAGTACCAACCTCGTTAAACACACGCCAGGTGGCGTAGGAACACATTATCCATGATGCTGCAAATAATGATGCAAATCCTTCTTTATCCACCATTCTTTTGAATGGTACTACTTTTGGGAGAATATCTACTTTCCTTTTGACATCAGAAAAGGAATGCAAATAATTTGACTGAGCGTAACAAAGTCCTGTTTAGCATTTCATCTGTGTCTATCCTGTTTCGAAAATCTGTGACATCCATTTTATTATTCAAGCCAGTCTTACTTTGACTAGATGGCTACCTCTTGACTGAGCTTTTCACTATTATGGTACCTACCTGCTGAAGAATGTTTGAAAAAAGGATTGTCATTGAGATAGTGTCGTTTCTTTGGACAAATTGTATAATTCTTTATTTGAAATAAAATATTTTACATGAAATAAATGGTTTATAATTAAGTAGATAAGTATTTTATAAGCAATAATTATTAGCCTGAAACACTCATCCACATTGAAAAATCACCTGATAAAAGATACATGACGCCAACGGGACTCGAACCCGTGTCCCTTCGATTTCCGGTCGACAGCTCTGACCACTGAGCTATGGCGGCTTATCTCTTACCGCGAAATAATTCAATATATACTAGTGTTTCATTCAACAATTACTGCTTGTTACATTTTTTCACCTGAAAACAACCAACTTTATTTTATATGAGAAAGGCATTGTAAGTGCTAACTCTCTCACTAGATGGCGTCGAGACATTTTTTTGTGAAGATACTAGAACTTGTCAAATATTAATAATTATTTTTTTGGTAAACTAATGTTAATTTCGCGGATAAGAGATAAGCCGCCATAGCTCAGTGGTCAGAGCTGTCGACCTGAAATCGAAGGGACACGGGTTCGAGTCCCGTTGGCGTCATGTATCTTATATCAGGAGATTTTTCAATGTGATGAGTGTTTCAGGCTAATAATTATTGCTTATAAAATAATTGTTACCCTTTGTGCTATGCATAAAAAATCTTGTCTTTTAAACATTAGTTTACCAAAAAAATAATGAAGTAGATAAGTATTTATGTACCTACCTACAAATCTAATGATTTCAGAAGAAATTTTAGATTTGATTTATTAAATAAGAGAAAATTAGAAACATTCTCATTAAGTATGAATTACGTGGATAATATAATAGAGTATATTCTGTATACTACAATTAATTGGATTAGCCTTGGAAATGCCACTCTTCAAGATGCAGCACAAAACACCGTAAGGCCGCGTTTAAAGGTTTTGTGCTCGTATGGACCTCCTCTTCCTTCTCACACGTCTTGTTTTAAACTGGTCCTGATTGTCTAGGTGTGGGGCGCACCCTATCAGACTGCCAGCCACTGTGGCTGGGCGGGGCCCCCTCCCCCGTGCCGGCTGCTCTATACTGCGTGGAGGCTGTGTGCACCCTCCCTGACCCCCCGGAGCCATATCTCCTGCTGTTGTGGGTCAACGTGCTCATACAGGACGATGAGACCAAGAGATTTGGTAAGATGTGATATAAAATAAAATCCATTCAAATTGCCCACCGTCCATCCATCTATGTCAAGTCAAGTTGTAACTGAAGATTTATGCGGGTGGTGCTTGGAATATTGTAACTTTTTCTGTGAAGCCGAACCAACAGTGCTGATTGGCTAAATATGTATTGCAGTTTTGTCCAATCACTAATGAAAATGATTCTGATAAACGCAACAGTGAAACTGACACTGAAAATCGCAAATTAATGTTGATTTATTGAAAAATAGTGTTATTCTTTTTCTTTTATGTTTATCGTACTCAAAACTTATGAATAAATAAATAAAAATACATATATAAATAATCTCAACCACAGATGTCAGTACAAGGCCTATGGTGACGGCCAGTCGGTTATTACTTAATGTCAACCACAGATGTCAGTACCAAGGCCTATGGTGACGGCCAGTCGGTTATTACTTATTGTCAACCACAGATGTCAGTACAAGGCCTATAGTGACGGCTGGTCGGTAATTACTTAAATCAATCTGACGGTTGTGCGATCGGTGCTTGTCACATTGGTCATTATTATTGTGATAAAGTTTTATTTCTGCATTGTGTTATTTAAATGTTATTTAAATAAGACATTTATTAAATGTCTGGAATTATTATTATTTTTTCTTTTACCTCTATTGTAATAAAATAATTAAATGTAAATTTATTTGACTTTATAATATGTGCACATGCTTACCACAGCCAAATGAAATGAATAGTCAATATCTCAGAAGTCACTTTTCTCATAATGCTGTTTTTCCACATAAGGGCTCAGGTTTACAGTAATTATTGCAGTCCTCAGGCAAGCCACAGGTTAAGCCGCAGCTCAGAAAGCTGACCTATCACTCCCTGTGACCTGTAACATTGTTGAAGCATCGCAGTGTGCGGCGGCCCAATATAAGTTTGGCTAAATATTGTATTTAATTGTGGTGTTTGCAGGCTCCCCATACGTGATGCAGGTGCCCCGCGAGGTGGGCTACGGGGACCTGCAGAAGCTGATCCTGAAGGAGATGGCGGGCATGGTGGGCGAGGGGGTGTTGCAGCAGGGACAGACGGCCTCCCCGCGCCTGCACCTGCTCAGCCCCATTGCCGATCCCCCGCACTACCTGCAGCCGGAGGTAAAGATTAATAACTCACTCCCAACTGGCTGGTGGGGGTTCTCCTATAATAACAATGTCTGGTCAATGCGATGTTGTAACATGACTAATATTGTGTTTTGTCCCCCTATCCCCAGCTGGAGCACCCCCTGTACACGGAGGCGGTGGAACAGGCCTTGGCCCTCAGTGGGGAGCGCTCCGGCCCGCCACATCTGCAACTGCTGGTGGAGTGGGATCCCACTCTGAAGGATAAGTAAGATTCCAGCTTGTCACTTTATAATAAATTAGGTCAGATCTCTGAAAAATCATATAATCTAGTATCTATAAGAAGAATATTGGCCTCTGGATTATTACCTTTCAAAAGAAGAAATTTATTTTTCGAATGTTAGTAAACTTATGACATACCTCAAACATTTAAACAAAAAAAATACACATTTCAAATATGTCTTGTCTGATGTGATTTATACTAATCAGTTTCAATTTTGAAAATGAAAAGTTCATTGAACTAGAATAATTTTCCGAGTATTTCCCATCACTGTATGCATTGATAACCGAAATTAATATGTTTAATATAATTACTTTTTACAATATTTTCGACCAGGCAAGGCAGACGCCCGTTCGGGCGGACTGAATTTGGTTAATGGTTATTTTTGGAATTTTGAAATCCCTTTTTGTTTAATCATTGGCCCTATACCAACCGGTTCCATGATAACTCAACACAGTGAAAATTAAACACACCTTTAAAAAGTGATATAAAGTGATTAAAAACGATAAAAAAAAAAAAAATTAAACCTAACCTAACCTAACCTACTTAACCCAGTTAATAAAGTTTTTGTTTCACCACTTTCCATGACTTTATATAACTTTTTAAAGATGTGATGAATTATCATTATGATGATTTATCCGGTAACCATACCAACCATATGATGAAAAACTTCAGTCTCTGTCCCTTGTCTAACTGTCCCTTGTCTAACTGTCCCTTGTCTAACTGTCCCTTGTCTAACTGTCCCCTGTCTAACTGTTCCCTGTCTAACTGTTCCCTGTCTAACTGTCCCCTGTCTAACTGTTCCCTGTCTAACTGTCCCCTGTCTAACTGTTCCCTGTCTAACTGTCCCCTGTCTAACTGTTCCCTGTCTAACTGTCCCCTGTCTAACTGTTCCCTGTCTAACTGTCCCCTGTCTAACTGTTCCCTGTCTAACTGTCCCCTGTCTAACTGTTCCCTGTCTAACTGTCCCCTGTCTAACTGTTCCCTGTCTAACTGTCCCCTGTCTAACTGTTCCCTGTCTAACTGTCCCCTGTCTAACTGTCAGCTGTGAATTCACATGAAAATGACCTTGAAGTTTTGTTCAAATATCTGTTGATTGTTTCTGTTTAGATAATATATCTTATTATTCATATGCATGTTTATATCGTAAGTTGTTTTATGTATTCTAGTTTTATTATTATTTCTACACAAACTTTAAAGTCCCTGAAAATAAAGTTTGACGGGGTTATTCCTTTGAAAATTAAAATATTATCTTTTTTGGAACGCCGATGAACTAAAATAAATTTTGACATATGCACAGATGAAATGTTTTTTAAACAGTCGTAGATAAAAAGTAGAATCTACGGTTTTATTAGTGCAAGCGATTCTGACTTTCTCTTCTACAGTTTTCAAAGGATAAAGGCTACAATCCCATCGCACAAAATTTCATCACGGATGAGATTAGACCGCTCACCGGTGAGCGATCGCCGAGTACGGTCGTGATAAATATCACTCACCGGTGAGCAACAAACGTTAAGACTGGTTAAAGCTTGGTTATTTCATCCATGGTTTAGCTAGGGTTGTCTGAAGATTAGCCAAATTTATATTTAGCTTAAACTTCATATTGTTTCTCCGATTGTGAATTAAAAAGTTATTGATATTTATGATTCTCGTTCAACATAGATTATTATTTGCATTGTCAGGCTCCTGGAAGACTGCGGCGAAAACATTGAGCAGCACAGCAGCGTGGCGGAGGCTCTTCAGGAGTCGGGAGCCGCTCCTCGCCTCTCCTTATCCGACTGCCTAGCACACTATACTCGGGCGGAAACTCTGGCCATGGAGGATGCTTGGAGGTAATACCAATACCGTGTATTACTTAAGTATAACTTGTGACCTGAGGAAAATGTCATCTTTGGGGATACTGAGTGAAGTGTCATAGTGGAAGGCAGGAGGCCGGCAAACCATTCCGCAGCTGATCCTTCGAACACAGAAATGAGTAGTAGAAGTGACTCATTCTCATTTAACCTGTGGTGTCTCAGGAAATTCCAAGCTCAATTTCCAAAGGCTCAAATTCCAAAATCAAACGTCAAGTGTCCACTTAAATTTTTTTTGTGTCGCATTGTATAAGTATATGATAACAATTCTTCCCGATTTCGGTAGTTTATACAACTGTTGTTACTAATAATATTAATTTGTACAAGAAACCTGTAAATAAACAATGCTAAAAATATAATTATTCATTATGACGTAAAAATTTTGACATTTCTTACGAAGTTAATTTTCATCACTTTTCTTGGGTGAAATATTATAAAAATTACATCAAAATAATGTAGATAAAACTATCTTTCTGATGATACCTCAAATCTATTATTTCCACAATCAATTTATATCAAAAATAATGAAAGAAGACGCTTTGACACTAAAAACGCGGCAAATATTTCGTTGGCATTCCACAGTAAAATTCTTTGTAAAAAATCTGAAAAGCTAGAAGTCATTCCGGTATTTGCTGCGTAAAGAACGAGAATAGCCCAAGCGATTGTGACCTTGTTCTTCATACAAATTCCTTATACATAAGGGTCAAAATCGCACATAATTTTTTTTTTTTTTTTAATTCGTAGATAATGTGCCGCACTCACATATGCGGTCCCGGGATATGACGGGTTAACAAATGTGCACCAAATGTAATGTATAAATCGAATACAATTTTTGCCAGTATAAACTGGTGTCGAAGGGATCAATGATGCAATTTCCTCGGAGCATCTTCCATCTTCCCCGAGATACCATTCCTATCTCAATTTGTTAAGATGGAGCCCGTTTCTCACTTCCGTTTAAAAATTGGATGACAAAAAGCCAGATGCCCTGTTCACACTACGAATTAATGTCTGAACCATACAGAATCAGATGTCTGTAGGTTGATTTCCTCATTCTCCAGTAGACGATATTGCCTTTGTTTTCCTTCAAATTTCTCAAAATTGGGTATAATTAGACAGCAAATTTCTCACTAAGCTGATAATTTCACAACAATTCTTTCGTGACTAGTTTTTAGTAGAATTTAGTTTTTGGGATTTTTTCCTTATCTTAATATTATACCTGTTTACTTGTTGGGGTGTTTCCTCGTGGGGCGGTGCGTGTTGGACCGACAAAACCACAAGTGTGAACAGCTTCATACAAACCTATGATTGAGTGGGAATAATGCACTGCGCTGGTCATCCACCCTACTTTTAACAGCACCACATAACCTCAATAGCCGCCAGGGCTTCTGGTTTTTAAACAGATGTGGGGACAGATCCATGAGGGAATCTATCAAACAGACTGCCCTTCTCTGCACAGAGTCAAGTGTTTACCATTACCTTTCTTTTATGTAGTTGTATGTAATATGTGTGTTTGGTGTATTGTAGATGTCCCCAGTGCCAGCAATACCTGCCCGTGGTGAAGACCCTGGGCCTGTGGTCGCTACCCGACATCCTCGTCATCCACCTCAAGAGATTCAGACAGTAAGCCCCCCTATATCATATATCATAATTCATAGACACAATGTAGACCACAATCACCTGTGTAAATGTATAAACGAATAACTCATAATTGAGGAGCGCTTTTTCAAAACTCAACATGTCGGAGGTCAATTTTTTTTGAGACCATTTATTGTATTTTTTATAAATTGCTTGTATCTAAGAACAGGTTTTTTCACAGAATTTATTTATTGTTACTTTTCAAGTTCTGCGAAAGTTCTATTCAAGTTTCGTTATTATTTCAGTTTTGTGTAACAATTGGCCAATAAAGACATAATAACAGAACTTGAATAGAACCTTTACAGAACTTGAAAATCAAGTTTGAAATTTGATGAACTGTTCAAATTCTGTGAAACAACCTGTCTGTGAGTAAATCTAATAAAAACTCCCATATTAGTGTTACAAATTGTAAGTTGAACATAAATACAGTTAAACGCAAAAAAAGTGAAAATGTGTTGAATTTTGAAGAAAACGCTCCTCAATTAGGACACTGCATTGTTAGACACAAATTGGACCATGATTCAATAAATAAATGTAAATACATATGTAAAAATAAACCCACACAAATAAACAAAATCGCTTTAATCTTCAATTATCAAAATCTTTTAAAGTAATGAGAATTAATGAAAGTGATTTTCCCAGACAGCAGATGAAGGGTCGCAACAGCACCAAGCTGACAACCATGGTGGAGTTCCCGCTGTACGGGTTCGACATGAGCCCCCACCTGGTGGGGCGCGAGGGGCCCGCGCTCCCTCCGTTGCTGCTGGGCGGGACGGCGTGGTCCCCGTGGCGCCGGCCCCGCAAGCCCTCCGAGGCCAGTGACAACTGCTACGACCTGTACGCAGTCTGCTACCACCACGGGAACGACCTAGAGACAGGACATTACACGGCCGCCTGCAAGAACCCGTATGACCAGCAGTGGTACAAGTTTGACGACACCAGAGTGACACGGATTCTCAACAACGACGTAGACACGGAGCTGGTCAACAATAGCGCTTACATCCTCTTCTATCAGCGGAGGCACGGCAACTTTGTCGGCTGCGGTTCCAACACGAGCTCAGCCGCCAGCACCAGCTCCGTGGGGTCCAACAACGATCACTGGGCATCCAGAATGCCCAAGTTTACTTACCTACCCAAGAAAGAAAGCGGGGAAAAGAAAACTCCCACACCACCAATTAAAGTATTAGAAAATGGAAAATCCCCCACACCCAGTTGTAAGAGTAAAAACTCCCAAAACGAAGAAACGAATCAGATGTCTGAATTTGTACATTCGCAGACAAGTCTTTCGAGTCTCAAAGATAACACTTACGCGGGTAATGAGAGGCTCGAGACTTCTCACGAAGACGAAAAGAACCTTCGGAATTCTATTTCGTTGTCGGACAATCTGACAGCGAGCACCGGGAATATGGCTCCCAGCCAAATGTCCCGAGTGGTGTCAGACATCCCCGAACCTGAGAAGCTCATTAACAAGGAGAGCCTTTATAACATGGGAGAGAGTAGGCGCAATACGCTGAGCGAGTATCGCAACTCCAGCAACGAATTCGGCGGAGGCGATACGGACGAGGAAGGTGTAATCCACAGAAACTCAATGAGCCTCACGGTGACCCCCTACCCGGCCCACAAAGACATTCACGTAAATCCCAAAATGACAGTTAAAACAAGCAAGACCTGCGAAATAATGACAGTGGAAATGTGTCAGTTGAACAAGTCGGAGGCGAACCCCAACAAGGTGGGCGATTGGTTGGGGCGCAGCGAGGTGCGCTCCCCGCTGCTGGCCGGGGCCTGGGTGCGCGGGGAGCCTCGCTACAGCACCCTGCGCCCGCGCAACAACATCCAGGACCTCGGGGCCGCAGACAAGGATCACCACTCCGATGACGAGGCGCCCTCCTCCAACCACCAGTGGGTAAGTTAACATCTCTCCCTCCGCCTAAGACAGTTGGAATTGTATCTCGCGATTTGGGACCAAGCTAACTATGTATACATTCTGCAAACCGCTGAAATATTCTTGAATAATAATTATTTCATTTCTAATTTCGCAAGCAATGGAAATTAAAAACTGTAATAACATTAAGTCAGATACATATATACGGATCTGTGCTGTTGAGGGTATCGCTACTGTAAATAATTTAGTTAATTCGTTAGGGGTCGACTGTTTCAACCCTTTGTAAAACTAATTGCTAAAGTTCAATTTCACCAAAATGCGTTTTTCAATCAATTTAACCGCTTGTTTCACGTCACTTTTAACTAAAGCCTTTAGTTTCCGAAAAGCGAGAGTTATTCGCCATTTTGACAGTTCTGTTGGTGGAAAGGTGCAGAATTGAGATCATGATTAATTTTACAGAATATGATGATGAATTCCTTATCCAATATACGTTACAACAAAAAGCCAAAACATTTTTACTACCTACGCGTAAATATGCCATTGGTTTATGTGGAAAGATCTCTTGTCAATTGGTGATGGTGGGATTTGTAGAAAAAGGCTTAAATTGATAAATAGTTTTTTCTAACCTATGAGCCATATTTTGACTATATTATTATTATATTCCATTTCACAAAGCATTTAAAAGAATGGGTTCAGTCCCAGACCTCAAGCTTTTGCTTGTTGCCGCCCCAATCCGTTGAATTGGAGTTCTTGTTGGATAGATTGAATATCACTGATCACTACCATCCGAGTACTGCCCACACTAATAACTATTACTTTAGCAAAAGTATACTTGATACAGAGCGTGGTCATATTTAAAATCCTTGTACTTCAACTGGCAGTTAAAATTTAAATTTAGCTGTCTGTTGAAACAGGCGGCCCTCTTTGAGTTCTCTTTTGGCCACAGATAAAATAGTAGATATAAATGAGATGGAAATGAATGATTGTTGTTGTTGCAGACGTCTCCTTCCCTCCGGCGACCAGTAATCCTGGGCGGGGGGATTGGGAGGAAGGAGTAGACTGTCGGGGGGTTACCCTCGCAGGTAAGTTGACTCCGGCAGCCGCATCTAACTAACAAACCAGCAAATCAACCAACCTAACCTAACCTAATATAAACCAATACATACATTATACTACCCTACAAATTAGATTTGTATATTACTACCAAAGTCATACATTTATATAACGAAACGTATAAAAGATAAATTATGAATGTTTATTTATTAATATTCCAGATATTCTGGTTTATTTAATTAAGTTTTCATGTTCTGAATCAGACATTCTTGATGATCAGGGGAGTTATCGTAGTTTTAAGACTAAAACAAATCGCAATAATAAATTATTTGTCCTTTTTGATGTTTAGAAGAGAATAAGATTGATTTCATTTTTCATATAAAACAAAGTAACTATTTAAGGTAACTATAATGTCGCTAGAAATTGAATTAACTTGATTCTAAACAATTAATGGATGTTTTCAAGTGAATTCCCCTCATCAGATAATGTAATATTGTGCCTTAGAGCAGTTTGTTTTGTTTCCAATACTTGGGACTACAGATGAGGATGGTTGAGGAACGAATTGACGATTGTCGTGTAGATTCCTTCTGACCATATAGAGTATTTGTTACTTGTGTTTAGTCCACTTGAATGAGAAGCTAGGAAGACTCCCTTTTCTATTTTATTACTTTTGTGGCATGCTGTGTATCTTGTAATACCTCTGCAGGTGTCATATTGGTTGATGCGGCTGATATTAAATATTATATTGGTTCTTGTTGATGTCGTGACATCCTTCACAAATCCAAAGAGTGAAGCAATAAACTTTACCTAACCAAAGGACTATAAACTTAGTATTTATTTATTAACCTCAAATTCAGAAAATACGCAAAATGAAGACAAACGTAGAAATGCATATTCTTTGGCACTTGCTGATATTTTCTAATTGCACCTTGATTCTCTGTTTGAATGATTCCACCAATCAGTCTGTTAATATTTGTATTCAAAGTCAATGGACTTGATATATTTATATTCGTTGCTTTATATACATTTCTAGTTTTGATTATATTCATGTAACAAAGGATAATCATTTCAGTTGATGTTCAGTTTCACCAACAGGCCTAAATCAGCGATAGCAGCTTTCTTTTTTACATATGTTTACTGTGTATGTAATTATTTTTTAAAACTTACAAGTAGTTTTTATTGGCATAAAATATGTTTTATATTAATTTTAACCCCTGAGGAGTACATGACTATTAAAGGTTTTCATGAAAGTTAAAAATTATGTAATATGCTTGCACATATGTAATAATGTCATTCTTGGTATTTGTCACCGTTATGGGTGTATATTTATTTTTTTAATAATTACGAACGATTCGGTAAGATTTGTAAATTGACTAGATTTAGAAAAAAGTTGCCTTTTAGGATAACCATTCCAACCAAAACTTGTGATAGGGAATAATATACTAGGGCACAATCTCGTGTACCGTACCTCAACTGATGTGTAAAGTCTGGCCCACAGGTCTGGATAATCCACAGCCATTTCCATTCATCTTTAGAATAGTCAACTTCAGTTCACAACATTCATTACACCTTACTTGCACTTCTAAATTATTATTGACTTTTTACAAGTTGGTAACATTTGTTAACAATAAGCTATTTCATGGGTTACTGATTTTTTTTTTAGTCTTAAATTAAGTTATGGAATGCAAATAATTCCAGTCACATTATTATTATTTCCTTAATTTTATTTATGTACAATGTTTAGAACCATCTGTCTCCCGGACAGATAATGATTAAAAATGTGCTTTACTACAATCTTTGAAAAGCTTCATATTATATTTTATTTATTGCCATATATTTTTTATCAGTTTTGTTTGAGCAGGATATTTTTTGTAATTTATATAGTTTAAAATATGTTATTTTGAAAACTCAAATAAACTTTGAAAATAAAACAAGTCTTTTTTGTGATACCGCACACAAGCTCCCAGCTACAGAAAATCAGGAATATCTACATTTGGATAACATTTTGTTACACCGCACACAAGCTCCCAGCTACAGAAATATCTCCATTTGGAGAACAGTACTGGACGTGTATCCGCACAAGACTGTAGATTTAGGTACCAGTCCCAAACCGTGTCTTCAACCGACAAGAATGTTGTTTTACGAAGATGATGATGATCCGATCCTCTGTAGGGAACCCGCTTGCACAGCGCGGGTGTAAACTGTGCCCCCTAAAGTTTAAGTTTAGACTTATGGAATTCAATACTTCGTTTGTGTGAAAGCACTAAACAATGAAACAATAGTAGTGGGTAATATTCTGCCTCTCATTAAACGGTTTGACCGGTCAGTGGTTGAGTGGGCATAGCGCTTGGGTCTCACCCGAGCGTCGCGTGTTCGATTCCTCGGCTGGCTAAGTCCTCCATCACAACACAAGCAACATTTTCGGCTTTCTGTGGTGGTAGTAGGAGATTTTCAAACATTGTTGGGTTATTCGTAACCTGGGAATGTTTGTCTTTCTTTTAAAAAAATTAAAAAAAAAAAAAAAAAATTATAATAACTCAACACAGTGACTATTCAACACACCTTTAAAAAGTGATATAAAGTCATTGAAAACAATGAAAAAAAATAATATTTTAACCTAACCTAACCTACTTAACCCAGTTAATAAAGTTTTTGTTTCATCACTTTCCATGACTTTATATAACTTTTTAAAGATGTGATGAATTATCATTTTGATGATTTATCCGGTCACCATTCAATTCTATATAATTTATAGATAATCCACAACAGTTTCACCATACATCTTAACTCTAATGGCATAAATCACTCTTTGTAGGTGAATTGCTTGATACAGAAAACAAAAAAAAACATCAATACTTTTGTATTTTTTCAATCATAACAAACATAAAAAAGTCGAGCCTCCACTGTGTAACACGCCTAAAGTTGCACATTTCATGACTGTTGAAAAAAGGTTAATTTCAGGTACTTGTTGTGACCGCTTGCTGCTGTGAAATGGTGATAGGCAGTGCTTATGTGCCTACAAGGAATGCACTCCTCTGATTGAGGGGTTACCATGATCTGTGATTGTTGCACATGGAAAAAGTACAAGCATCTTCAGCTATACATTTCCATTGAATTGTTATTTATTATTGAATATTATTAGAAGCGGTTTCATGATAACTCAACACAGTGACAATTCAACACACTTTTAAAAAGTGATACAGTCATTAGAAACGATGAAAATTTTTTTTTTTTACCTAACTTAACCTAACCTACTTAACCCAGTCAATAAAGTTTTTGTTTCATCACTTTCCGTAACTTTATATAACTTTTTAAAGATTAAGATTAGAATTATCAATGTGATGATTTATCCGGTCACCATTAGAAGCACGCAGAATCGGGTTGGGTAATAAATAAATAACACCATTAGTTAATAAAGATTTATTACATAATATTAATACTTTTCATTTCCTTGTGCATTTTACAATGGTAACACGTTTGTGCAGTTATCACATCTCAACAATATAAAATAATAGATTTCCATTTCAACATTTTATTAAATATCTGTAATTTAATAAACAAACAAACCACACTAAATAATAATAAAACAAATCTAGCATAGTATAACTTGCCTGCAAGTTAGTTGCATTATGAATTATAGTAAAAACGTTGCAAGGACAAAAACAGAGATTTAACCATTCACTAAGCATACTTCCCTTTATAATATACACATCATGCCAAATGTAATCTCTATTATCAGTACTTATGGAAAATGTGGGAAATTAAGAAAAAAAGTGACAATAATTTACAATATTCTATCACAAGTCTAATTGAAACCCTTTCTTTTTTACCTAATGTATTTATGCTCTTGGTGGTCGTACTACTTGTAACCTTACAAGAATGCTCCCACTCTTATAGTACTCTTGTACCCATTACACGAATGCTGTTGCTAGACAAAGTCTTGTAATACTCTACGGGCACACTTGTAATATCGTATCTATCTACTCGAGCTATGATCTAGCAGAGGTGTGACCACAACACAATAATTTGACTAAAGATTATTCACCATTTCATATTGAAATACAAATACAAATAAGGCTACCTTAACTTTAGGAAATATTATCACACACGTTAGTAGTAATACAATATGTTTAATCAATGTCTAATTCAACACTAATTGAAGACTTGTATTACAGGTCGAAACGCAGGCCAATCTCGGTAATCGGATTCCAAAAATACACTTTATATGAGAAAGCATTATTTGATTTGATTGTGCCAGTCAATGGACTGCTAAAATGTGATAGTATTTGATTTACTCAACTTAGGTCACAGACTGTAAACAAACATGTCACAGACTGCAAACAAACATGTCACAGACTGCAAACAAACATGTCACATTGCTTTGCTTCATGCCTTCGTGCCACTCACCGCAATCATAATGTGAATCAATATTGTCTGGATTACCAAGATTGCAATACATATTATATTAGTCAACAAATAACAATCTTTCATTAGGTCTTAATATTAATCGATAATGGTTTCTACTTAGAAATAGATTATTAAAAAAATTAAGTAAACTGGTTTGCTATGATGAAAAATATATAATTAAAAGAAATAAATAGGAGGTAAGTCAACCACAGAAGAACTTCACTTGTACTTGGTACATTGTCAAACTAAGTAAGGTATGCACAAAATACTTGCATTTTATCACCAAGGGAAATCACTATTTTTATGAGGTATTTAACAAGACCAAAGAGGTTTGTACATGTGGACCAAATTTCATCTTGTCACAATATATATTCTAAACATTGTATTAAACTAGCTGTACCCCGCAATGCTTTCCTGTGGTTCAGTCTATCTGTGTAGATAGAGAAACAATGCCGCATCTAATCTCATCGAAAAATATATACAACCACAAATTTTTCTGTGGCAGGACAACGTCTTATATTGTAAAATGCATTCCAAACGGTTGAGTTAAATTCTAACTGGTTTCTAATCTTAGTATGTAAAAATTCATCCTGCGTTTGTTTGTGCTCGTAAAACTCTAAAAGTAGTGGACCGATATTGCTGAAGATTTCAAAGTTTGTTCTTATTAGTGCCAGGAGTTTTTAGAGATGTAAAAGAAGTTAGGGACGCCCGAGGAATACTTCACGCAATATCTCTGCTCCGTAATGAGATACGGAATCGACGTAATGTAGTTTTTCAACAGTAACATTGTGGTATACAGTAGTGAATGATGGAAGAAGTCGGAGGCGTCCGAGAAAGACACTAGCAATAAGATCCACTAGTGTTATATAATAACACAAGTATTCAAATGCAGGTTGTGTCAAAACTTCAAAGCAATCGGTGAATAACTTTTGGAGATTTAAGATTTTGAACAAACAAACATTTACATTTTTATTTATATAGAAGAAGTAGTATTGTAGCATAATTAATTATTTTATTGGTAACATTTGAAACTTTTTCTAGGGATTCTACCAAAACCTCATTTCAATGACTAATTTAACTAACTTAATAATACACTCTATAATTTGGGCCACATGTACAGTTTTGACACACTTGTTTAGAGAATTATTGTGGGATTTTCTATAATTCATGCCTCAAATACATTACGAATACAGTTTCTGAAACACTGGAATGACAGGAGTTTAAATTACACCCCGCTTATGTTACGTTGAATAAAATAAATATTTAAGAGTAGAATTACAGTGGAATTCCAATAACAAAAAACAATTGCCCGCTGACAGCGCAAATGGATAATACTGGGTTTTCCAATAAGGGGTGTTATTTTGAATAGCCCGCTATTTCGGTAGATGTTACTTTTGAAGCTGTCATTTTTTGACATTTGACAAGTAGAAACTACGCCATTCATAAAAATAGAACGATACATGCTTCAACCGCGCATTGAAATGGTTAAAATTCACTTGAGTGAATCAAATGCAAATCATCTTGAGTGATGAGGCCCATTTCCACCTCGGTGGCTTCGTCAACAAGCAAAATTGTCGCATGTGGGGCTCTGAAAACCTATGAGTTATTGTTGAAAAGCCTCTCTATCCTCAACGTGTGACTGTTTGGTGCGGTTTATGGTCCGGCAGAGTCATTGGTCCTTACTTTTTCGAAAATGAGGCTGGAGCAACAGTTACGGTGAATGGATTGCGCTATCCAGAGATGATTAATGATTTTTTATGGCCGGAATTGGATAGTATTGATCTGAACAGCGTTTACTTTCAACAAGACGGCGCTACGTGCCACACAAGCAACGAAACCATTGATCTTTTACGATTGAATATCAAAATAACACCTCTTATTGGAAAACCCTATATTATCTAGAAAACATGTTTAGATAATGCAATGTTTTTTGGCATTTTTTCACTGCGTAATCAAGTAGCTAAGAGGGTTTTTTAACTTCTTGAGCTCGTAACATCTTTTTATTTATTTATTAATAAATCTACATAAAAATAGTCTCTAAGTATGTAGGTACTCTTAGCAAAGGTTCACAGCATAGTTTTAAGGTTAATAAGTTTAATTCTACGTAATTCTTTTACCTAATAATTGCTAGAGCAGGCTTTGGAGGATTTCATTATTTGATAAATATAAATACACTTCAAGTTGGTATTGCACTATTCAATAAAGAAATAGAGACATGGTTTGCCTTGAAAACAACCTAAAATACAAAACAAGCCTAAATTAATATGTATTAGAATAAACAAAATGGTAAAAATAATATTAAAGCAATATTTTCCTTTAGTTGCCAATTTTAAAGTATGTATACTTTTTGGGATGTAAGGTTGATCTCAAGAATAAGTACACTTTCTGTATGTAACAATACTTCTTTTTAAATAACACATTTATGCTATGTAAGTTTTTATCACCCAAATGGAATTAGCTTATTAGTTGTAGAATCAATAATGTATAATGCTTGTTCCTAGCATCAAGTTAATCTATCAACATTGTTTATAGTTAGGGAGAGATACAAATAAATTGTAAAGTACACACATCGCTAAAATAGATAAATTACTAATCTATGCACTTTAAAAAATGCCCAGTCAATTAATTAAATATTAATTTCGAAGTTATTAAGTAAAAACCAAATAAAAAAATAAGTCAATTTGACGAACAATTCTTTAAAATTCCACTGGCAAAGAAAACAACAATTTAAGTAAAATGGCAAAAAGAATGAAACAATTGGATGGATAAAATTTAAGTACGGAATAAACGTGAAAGATAGAGAAGAGTATTAATTTCCCCAAGAAAAGTAGGTACTCTTTAGTTTTTAACTTTGTCATCAATTATACTGAATAATACACCTTTCGGCGTCGAAACGAGAGTCCTCAGAATTAATAAATCACAGCTTTTGGCACAATAGGTGTAATTTTGTACTACGGAGATGTCCCAATGCTGAGGCGTTAGCTCATGGGATGTATTTCGCTGTAAAGTATGTTGAGACGGTAGCCCAGAAAGAATATTTAAAACTTGTTTTGTCAATTTATCAGACTAATTTATGACAAAGCTAAAAGATTTGAGTGCGTACTTTACATAGTGCGATTCCATTTGATCATGGTTAGTGAAAATATAATACCCACTTTTACGATGGTAATGTTTTTCATTTTAAGCTATACAGGTGTAAAAGGACGTACTTTAACCAATTATTCCTACGCATACATTATTTGGATTAAAAAGTGTATATGAAATTTTAATCTGCGGTGACTTAAGTTATGTTTTAAGTTGAAAAAAAAAAAAAAAAATAAATAACACATTGAAATTGTCACCAAACACCAGTTTCTTTTACATTTTTTAGTTCAAATAATGTCAGGAATCGCTGGTTAAATTAAGTCAAGTACATCCATTAACACCCTGTGTAATGTAATTTCTGGGTTGTCAATAAAAAATTTTAAAGCGTCATCAGAATTCGTCGCAAAAGTTGGCACTGAAAAATTTATGACGTTGATATAAATTTAGTGCAATGTAAAAATAATGGACTGGATACATTATGTATAATGTAAAATATTGGGAAAACTAATAAATAAATATGGGCGGTTGCCGAAATGACTGGCGATTCCCAACTAACAACTGGTCATTGACAACATTACATATGGAAACATTATTGTGCATCGTCTAATGTCCCAACTACTAATAAAGAATTTTAAATTATCTATTGACTGTCCGATATAAGTTGTTAGCCAGGAACCAACCACCTTTCATAAATTAACTTAAAAACTAAAAAATTACAAAAAAATATTTCTAAAATAAATAAGTTAAAAAAAAACATATATTTTAGTCATCCTGGTGTGCTCTCTGGTCTTTGGTGAACTGAAGGAAGATTTGCTCCAGAGAAGTTTGTCCAATGGAATAATCTTCAATGTCCAACTCTGTCTTGGCCGCCTCCATAACCCCGAATATGGTGGACCACATGATGCTCGTGTCGGGAAGGTAGTAGGTTACCAGACCCTGGTACGATTCCCTGAAAAAAACAATCAACTCATTAAATTATTATTATCATTGAATTGACATTGGGTAGGTGCTCCTGTATAACAATGACAAAATAATAAAGAAGGGGTAAAATAATTAATGGTACCTACCCAGTATAGCTATTATTATTTTTCTATATGTTGTGTTGGCTATTGGGTTGGGAGAAAGATGGAAAAATCATAACCTAGAATGTTTCCTAACCTCAAAGCAGACAGAAAAACCGTGAAATTCATTCTAGGATAAGTAATCGAAACTCACTTGAGCTGTGCACCGGGGAATCTCTGCAGCAAGAAGTGGTGCAGCGACTCGGTGTTGAACTGGTAGCCGGCACCCCCGGGGAAGAACGGGGGTGCGGTGGGCACCAGATCAGGAGCCCCTTCCGACATGGGGGCGTGGATAGCGATGGGCAAGCGCCGCAGCTTTACTATCAAGGTGTAGCCTGTAAGCAAAACATTATAGATGTTAAATTGGTTTCCAGATAGATAAACATTTTATCTGTTGGTTTGAATTTGTTTTACAAATTTATTCAAAGTTCAAAAGTACAACAAAATATATAAATATGTATTATTCTTTAATGATAAAGTAATGTTTATGAGACAAGGTTTCTATGCATAGCACAAATAACATATTTCAGGTGAATAGCAATATGTAATTATTCACCTGAAATACTCATACAAATTGAGAAAAATCAAAAGCAATAAATGTAGATATAATATATCTTGACAGTTCCATGACATTTCAACACACCTTTAAATGTAGATATGTATAATATATCTCGACGGTTCCATGATATTTCTCCAATAAATTTAGATTTAATATATCACGACGGTTCCATGATATTTCAACACGCCTTTAAAAAGTGATATGTATATATAAAATCATTAAAAATGATGAAAAACCTATTAACCTGTTTACAACCTTGTTTTTGTTTCGTCACTTTTCATGACTTTATATCACTATTCACATGTATGTTGAGTTATCATTTTGATGTGTTATCAGGTTACCAAAACTCGACGCCGCTGACCGGCAATCAAAAGGCTGCGGGTTCAATTCCCGTCGGCGGCATTTATTCTTTGTCGGGAGATGTTTTCCAATTTGTATGGGTTTTTCTGGTGAATAATTATTGCTTATAATAACATAACACACTGTTTAGCTACTGTTTAGCCATAGAATCCAATAATATAGAACTAAAACTGAGAATACTCCTCATCAAGACCTATGTATGGAGTATCTTGATGTACGGCTGCGAAACATGGTGCCTATCCGAAAGAGATAAACGGAGACTAGAGGCTTTTGAGATGTGGTCCTATAGAAGACTGTTAGGAATTTCCTGGAGAGACCATATTACAAATGAGGAGGTTCTCCAAAGAATCGAAGGAGGAAGGCACCTGCTCAGGACCTTGTCCGAAAGGCGTGCAAGATGGATCGGCCATGTTATACGACAAGAAGGCCTCTTGTATGTCATAATGGAGGGTATGACCGAGGGGACCAACTCTAGGGGACGCCCACGCCGAGAGTACCTGGAGGACCTGCTGGTGGACGTGCGCTGCTCATCATATGCAGAAGTCAAAAGAGCCGCACAAGACAGGGAAGAATGGAAGAGGAGATTAGATAAAATTGCTGCAAACCAATCCCAGGATTGAAACCAGAGAGAGATGTAAAATGAATTTTAATAAAGGTCGAAGTGTCCAGCTCGAAGTGTAACGCACAAAACACCATTGCTTTTGAGTGAGAAATAAGCGCTACAAAACATAATGAGTTTCTGAAATTCCTAACACTCTCCAAATGTGTCTTGTAAGCAACTGGAGTAATAATATAATAATGGATGTGTGGAGAAAACCAAAAAATAATCTTTTCAAATCCTGACAAGCGATTGAGTAGGTATTACCTACCTATAAAGTGTTTAATATAGGCATACTTTTGCAGGCCATTCTCAAGAGGAACTACGCAAGTCAAGTTAAAGTATGTAACAAACAACTAGTGTTCTTAGGCACAAGAATGAAGTTTGCTGTAACACTTACCTTGAGAGAACTTGTTCTTGAGATGCTGCGTTGAGCCGAGGCATCGGAAGCGGCCATTGACCATGATGGCCAGCCGTGTGCATAGCGCCTCGCACTCCTCCATACTGTGGGAGGTCAGCACCACGCTGCCGGTCTTGCGGCCGGCCACGGCCCTCCACACTTGGCGCTTGGCCATGGGGTCCATACCTGTAATCAATACCAACACACATTAGATTTTATACTGTCTCTCGAGGCAACCGTAGATTCTCTGCTTCAAACCTTTCTGAGCTGTTGGAATTTCTGTGCCCTTTGGGGGCTTGTCACACAAATAGCTATCATGGACTGCATTGGTGCGAACGACGAAAGCTCATTGATCTGCACCAAAAACAAAGTGAAACAGGACTTATTCCTAAGAGAATACTACCATTTCATGGGATGCTAGCATTTATTGAATGTGAGTAAGAGGTAAAATCGTCAGCAACCCTCTGAATCAACCTCTCCCTCAAGATGTCAGCAATCCATGTACACGACACGAGTCCGTAAGAAGGCAGTTTGTTGACAAGTCCTTAGTGCCAAACCTGGTCAAGGGCCTTGGAAATGTCCAGTGTACCGTTTGGATGTCATTAGAAATTTCAACCACACAAGCGTGTCCATCAGAATCAATATTTACTAATTTTGTTCTTCTCGAGGTGAGCGATTTGTCATTGACCACACTTTCCATCACCTCGGACAGAACTGAATCGATCGCTACGGGGCGGCAGTTGGCTGGGTTTCGAGTGGTCTCCTTTCTCGAGAATAAAATGAATGACATTTGGAAGAGTTTCGTTTGAAGTTTTTAAACTTGCGTTTAAACTTGCAGCGCTCATAAGACGTAACTGGGTAAGATGTAGCTTCTTGGGTATATAATCTAAAGATTGGGTATATAATCTGCAGTTCTGACCTGTCGTTGGTTCGTCGAGGTATACGACTTGTGGATCTCCCAGAAGGGCGAGAGAAGTGCTCAGTTTTCTTTTATTTCCGCCACTGTATTCTCGAACCTGAAATGAAAATAATTGTAACGTTAATATTGTTTCACAGCGCTGTCACACAAATAAACTTAGATAGAGCATCGTACAATCCAAATACAATAAATCAATGAGAAAATGATTTCAAAGATTTATCTAATACCGCGCAAAGAGTCCCAACTACTCCCGACTGTCTGGAGTTAGTGGGATTACAGCATCCCCAGTTACACGAGAGGTTACACGGTTAAAGCCATCGCAAGCAACGTTTGGATTCTGAATGGAGTCAATAAGAACAGACCTTCTTGTCGAGATGTTTGACGAATCCCAGCCTCTTGCTGAGATCCCACACGTATCTCTGCTGCTGCAGTTTGGGGATGCCTCGCAGCTGGGCGAACATGTGCAGCGTCTCGCGTCCCGTCATCTCGTCCAGGAGTGCGTCAAACTGCGGGCAGTAACCTGAAAACAACAACATTCCAAATATCATTACCAATAACCTGACAATGTTTAGAAATCTCCCTAATTTTATCACCAATCTTTGTTACCTTTTAAACACAATCTATTCCATCACAATTACCATTTATGACTAAGCAACTATATATTTTAAGCTCGCAACGTCATTTCCATCATGAAATATGTAGTCTTGTATATTTATCAATTGTTTAACCCTTAGGATCCAACCAACTACAATACCAGTTCAGTTAAATCATGGCTATCTTCAGGTGCACTGCAATCTGCGGTGTGTAGAGCTAGGTTTTACAAGTTTTGAACGCATTTCAATACTGTCCATGTAAATTTCTTAGGACGGGTTGTTTCGGAGAATTTGAACAATTCATCAAATTTCAACGTTCATTTTCAAGTTCTGTGAATGATTTTTTCAAGTTCTGTTTTTATTTCAGTTTTTTCAAGCAACTAGCCTACAATGACATAATAACAGAACTTGAATAGGACTTTCACAGAACCCGAAAATGAACGTTGAAATTTAATGAATTGTTTAAATTCTCCGAAACAACCCGTCCTTAGTAAAACATTGTCATTGTAGAAGTCTGTCAATTATTTCAAATATAATTTTCAATATTATATTTGTCTTTAAGATATTTACAAAATATTACCCATATTCTAAGGTTTAATAGGGGAAACAAGCATTGAAACTTGAGAGAAGTCGGAAGTGTGCACATCTGTGTACAATTTAAAAGAAGGTTAGGTTATAATGTTTTTAGGTATTATGTCGTTTTGCGCTTCTTCTTTAATCAACAATTCATATAACCTTGCAGTGTCCTTGATCAGGGCAGATATACACTGCAAGTGAACTGTACAACTTTTGGCCGTGAAATTCTCAAATCTTATCCTAGGTTAGGTTATTTTAAAATGAAAGAACCTTACCGATGGAATTGTAGACGGTCTTCATGTCTTTAGCGACGGAGTGTCCAGTGACCCAGGCTCCGCCTGAGGATATGTCCAGGTCCCCGGTGAGCATCTTGAAGGTGGTGGTCTTACCGGCTCCATTAATTCCCAGGAGACCAAAGCATTCTCCATTCTTCACGGCTAAAATATAAACAATAAAAGTATTTTTCTTCTTCTCGGAGTATGTGGGCTACGCATGGCGCACGGTGTCACCATTCGAAGAATATTGTGAGACTATTTTATTATTATTTTTATTATTTAATGAGTATGCGGCATTCTGCGCTTATATCTAATATCACTATAAGTTTAACAGTAATTGAGTCGATTTAAATTTTAAAAAATAAGTTAATTTTTGCTTCTCTCCAAATAAATTCAGTTTAAAATTTTTTATATTTGAAACTAGCTGTACAGTCTGTCTGTGCAGATAGAGAAACAATAGCGCATGTTGCTTTTACGTCCAACAGATGTCACCTGTCACGGTGACATATATATATATCATACAGCTACGTAAAAAACAAGCGTATTCGAAGGCAACATCATGTCAAAATTTCAAAGCAATCGGCGAAGAACTTTCGTATATTTGAACAAATAAAGGTAGCACTAGTCTATTTGCAAAGAAATGTTCCCTAGGATTGTTGGTGGTGAAGATTTCTTGAATACCAGGGTAACTATAAAGTCCAGATAAAATGTTAAAAGTCTCAATCAAGTCACCTTCTTCTCTCTTGGTATTAGTGTAAATCGTCTCTGTATTCTCTCTATTAGATCTATATCCTAATAGGATCTAGGCCTAATACGGACTTCATATTTGTTAAGTATATTCCAGGAGAGGTTCCACATGTTTACGTTTTACATTATGTCTGGTGTTAGAAGAAGGAACGCTTTCCTTACTAAGTATGTTATTGAATTTGCTCTTTCAGCGATATGTGGTTCAGCGATGTGTGACTCAGCGATACGCGGTTTCCATTTCAAGTCTTGTGATTAGTATTAGATAATGACATATGTCATTAGTATTACATAACTGCTAGGTTTTGTTGTAATGTCACTGCTTTTAGAGGTACTCCAAGAAGTGTTGTATGTAATAGAGTTAAATTTTTCAATTTGTAGGACAGTGCATTTTTTAACATTGAGTTTTAGAAGCCAATCCTGTGTCATGATTTAGTCATGGAACCAGTTTATATATAAAGTTAACTAACCGAGAGAGATCTGATTGACGGCCAGGAAGTTGACGTAGTACTTGGACATATCCTTGCAGAGCAGGCTGTAATTCTGGTACTCTTCCTTGGGCAGGCTGGCCACCATTCCTCGTTCCTCAGCCACGTCGCTGTCCTCCTCCTCGCCCTGCCCGCCCAGCGGTGGCGGTTTCTTCCAGCAGTGTAGCAGCTATGGACAAACAAACACTTGCTTATCTCGTGCAACCAATTGTATTAAATTTACAAATTGTATTACTTTTACCAATTGTATTAAATCTACCAATTGTATTAAATTTACAAATTGTATTACTTTTACCAATTGTATTAAATTGATCAACTAGGTAAGTGCGGCATAGAAATTCCCAAATAAACAGTGGCTTTCTAATATTAGTGCAACCACTGCAAGGTTATGATGTAATAAGACTCCATTAGAGACAATATTATTTTGACTGCTTGTCACTGTGAACTACGCCCTTTAACACACCTGCTTTTTGCAAGTTTCAATAACCAGCTAGTCATATACTTCTAATTTGGAACAGTATAATTCATGGTGAAATTACATTTTATTTTAGTAGTGATTTGAAGATAAAAAAAAATCCACCACAAGAAGAGAATAATTCTTTTGTTATTTCTCAGCCATGTTAGAGGGAGGGTTAGTCCCCACTAGCCAAGTTGTAGTAAGTCAAGAAAACTTGCTTTTTAACCTTTTCAATGCAATCTATTGGGATAGATTAGATGATAGATAGTGGGCTATGCGGTACGTAATGTATCACATATGGATCCCGTATGCGACAGTCGAGTGGATCAGGTTAAACAAATAAGGGCTTGTATTTACAAAGAAAGATTTACCTCGTTAGAAAGTCTGTATTCTTTGATGAGAAGGACCAAGAACATGACGAGGCCAACGATCAACATGTACAGCACGTGGGCACCAACACCGGGCTTTGTCCAATCGAAGTATGGGTGGTCAGAAACTATAGAAAAATCAAACAAAAAATTCATGTACTTCAGGTAGAAAAATTGGTATGCCTGCTCTACTACATTCTGAGTGTACGGCGAGAGTGCCCGCTAGCTGGTGGGCGAGCTTTCTGTGGAGTGAGTGTGCAGCGTGCAAGTGTTCCGAGTGACCGCCGGTGGAGCGGTGGACAGAGCGTTCTCGCTTGCGTGTTTGCTCTACCGCTCAGGCCTTACACTAAGCGAGACATTGTGATTTAATTCAAAATAATTGTCAATTTTTAAAAGCTTTGTGCTAATAATTAATTCAAATAATGAAGGAGAAAAATATTTAGGTGCCACCGGGACTCTTATACTGCATGTATCATACGTATTCAGACCTCCAGAATATTTCAAGAGAATTCATATTTACGCCAAAATCACAAAAACACTTCAACCCCGAAACCGCTCGATACCGTGTCGCCGACACATTTGGAAAACTTTACATCAAAATAACTCAATCAAATGATGTATTATATGTGATTAATCAAGATAATTACATAGGAATATAATAGCAGAACCTGAAAAACATCTGAAAATAATCATCCAGCACCTCCCTCGGACACACCAACCCACGAAGTGACCACGGCTAGGAAGGCTACTCAGTATTTACGTAGGACCCCCTCCACTACTCCCCGGATGGAATTCCATGATGGCCGCCGTCTCCAACCAATCACAGCCCGGCATATCACCTTGACTTTCTTATCAAACACTGATAACAGATTCAAATGTGAATTGTGATATCATCAGACTGGATTTACGGGAAAAAGATGCAAGATATAACTACGAAATAAATATCAACATCAAGAAATGATTATATACTAATATATTTGCATGAATAATTATATCTAACTATATTTGTTACCCTTTGGGAAATGTTCAAACCAAAGATATTTAACTTCAAACCCAATATGAAAACTTGTATAATTATTTATAAAATAAATAAACGGGACTGCGGGAGATGGTTTTGGTAGATTGAACTGACTTGGTGAAAGGTATCATATTAAAATATAACTTTCCTCTCAACAAGATAATTGCAGAGAGGAAAAATACCTAACCACTTTACTCCTCACGAAAGAGGATAGAACACCTCCGAGAGGGTTCGATTTGAAAACGTTCTATAAATAGAGAACCGAATTCCATACAAAGTCAGTTCAACAGCTACCTCTGAGAGGGAATCCTCTCTCCTGAAAAACCATCTCCAAGTCTCCAAAGTCTCAAGAAATATTTTCAAGTGTTTTATTCAGTAGTAAATTCAGTTTTTGCCAGTAATAAATTCTTTTCGTCAGCTCAGATCTGGAAATAAATTCCTCTCTGATCGTGGCTTTAAACTCCACCACAAAACCTCTACAACATCTACCAAGACTGAAAACGCTGACAAGTGTACCCAGCCACCTTCGTATCTACAGTTATTGTACGGACAGTATATTGTCTCGTACACTGCATAACCTCTTAATTATCTATTTCTCTATTGGGTATATATTTTTTGAAATCAATATACAGTGGAACCTCTTATAACAAGCTTAATTCGATCCAGAATCTTACTTGTTATGTGAAACACTCGTTAAGCGAAACAATTTTTCCCATATCAATGTAAAATTCTTTAAATATTTTTTACTAAAAAGCCGTCTAGAGACATTTGTATTAGCTGTCGCTAAAAAATTTGATGAAAATATGACACAGCATTATCATTGAATAAATTTTTAGAACGCATAGCACCTCCTTATTAGGGATGCTTCTCAATGTACATTGCAACAGTTTTCCATGCTTTCAGCATTTCACTTATCGCGCCAAAAGATCGTTGCTCTGATACTTTCTCCTCATCCACTAACAAACTCTCCTACATAACTTCTTGCTGTGAAACACAATGCAACTCCATAAGCTCTTCGGTGGTTGGCTCTTGACTATGCTCTTCCACAAGCTCATCAATATCGTCGTTATCCACCTTCAGCTCCATGGTATTGGCCAAAGACACAATCTCGTTGACTGTAGACTCCACGGGTACTGTTTCAAAACCCTCAATATTACATTCGAAAATGCTCTTTGGCCAAAGCTTCTTCCAAGCAGAAGTGATGGTCCTCTTGGTAAACCCTTTGCACGCCTTTGCAATCATCTGAGGCAAGTAACGATGTGAAAGTGATCTTTGCAAAACTCTGTGAGAGTGAGACTTGTCTCTTCAGTTACCTCAAAACAACGCTCAAATGTTTTAGTGGAGAGATTCTTAAAGATAGAAATAACCTGCTAGTCCATCTATCTTCTTAATTTTATCCTTGTTCTTGAGGATAGTGCAAATCATTGATGTAGACCAATGGAATATGCTGGCTAGATCATCCATATTTTTGCAAGGGTTATTAAACTTTGCACAAAAAAAATTACAAATAATGTCTGAACACAAGATTGGAAAAATGTGTGATCACATGCCACACAATCGTACAGAACGAGGAATCGGAGACTGACACACTGGCGTGGAAGTCTCGGCTTACAAGTGAGTGACGTGAAGATGGGACTTGCCCTTTCTGCGTCACTTGTTATGTGAAATGTTGCTCGTTAAGGGAGCATTTATGTCATCATCTGTTTTGCTCCTTACGCAAATTACTCATTATAGGAGGTGCTCGTTTTGAGAGATTCCACTGTATATTATTGTTTCATTTTATATTTTCCAATAGAGGCGTCCATCTTAAACAGCACAGGCAAGCGAATGCACGAGAGATGTACAAATTACTTTTGTAGGGCATTTTTAAAAGCAGAACTAATGTATCGATTTACCATTGATATTTGCCCCTGTGTCAAGTTAAATTAAAATCACAGGATAATCATGAGGTGTTATTGCGTACTAACATGTCGTTGAAACATGTTCCACTATTATCATGCGATGCACGGGGACTGGATTCGGAAGTTTGAGGTGGTTCGGCGTTAGAGCGTTGGAGGTCAAATTGGACTAATTGGAGGTAAAAAAGTGGGACCAATTTTTTCACCTCGTGTCTAATTTAAATGGGATAATCTGAATTCTCTACAAATCAGTTTAAATTATTTAATAGGTGTAGGTGTACTTATTAAATTCTCTTAACAAACACTTAGAAATTCGGAAATGAAACTTAAATTCAAAGCAAAAGTTCTAGATTTCATTGAACCCTTACAGACACACAACGGAATTTTTTTATTTTTATAATAATAAATTAGTTAGTATACTCACTGCAGCAACGTTCAAATGATGGATTCATTTTACAGACAGTATACTGGTCACAATCCTTAATGTTCTGAAGGTCACACACCGCCTGGCAACCCTTCAGAGTGATTGACGCTTCATAAAGGTTCCTAGAAATGTGCCACAGGTTAATCACTAACATACATATTAAACACAACTATAACCTCACCTAACCTCTAACATTAGAAATCCCTCTCATATCTCTACTCCCAACTAGGCCCAACGAGTCCCAACGAGTCCCAACTAGTGACGGGTAAATTCTCAAAATGGGGAATATTACGGGAAATCTAAATGGTGAAATCCCTGTGTTATTTGCAATGTGTCGTATTAATTAACAAGAGAACAAGCTAAGATAATGGGACTGCGGCATCCCTAATTGGGGTATATTGTGATACTGAAGGCAATGGGAAAAGGAAGAGGAAGGTGGGGAAATACCTGGCTATTCAGAACAAAACATGGCCAAAACCATTTCAAGAAAATTTTCTGACGAGTCTGAATAGTGTTCTTTCACCAGTAAAATATTGAGCCATTGACGCCCGTATGTAAACCCGATGCTTTGGACCACTCTGCTACAAAGTGGTTGAATGATATCAGGTATTCTTACTTTAAGGCTCCACAGAGCGCATAATTTGGAACTAGCAAGAAGATCCAATGAAGAATATTGGCCACATGCTCCAAATCCAGGCCAGGGGCATTCAACACTTCCACCACTAAGAACGTGGCCACTCCTGCGAACAAATAAAACAGAAGAATTTGTCATAAACAGTATAGAACAAGAATGCACTTTGAATACACAATGCACTGACACGTAAACAATAAATATATTTAATTTATCGATCGTCCATTTCATTAAGTCAGACGAATATAAATGTAAAAATGTATTCCCTATTTGTTTCAATACTCAACTCGATCGACATGTATATATAAGAGTAAGGTATATAAATGACTTGCCTGTAAATATGTTGAAAAGGCACATTCTGGAGAAACCAGTGGACGGGGTGCGGAAGGAGTGTGAAGCCACGAAATGTATGGGCAACATTCCCCATCCAAATATCATCAAAATGAGCAAAACACGACCTAGAAGTCAATAGAGTAAATTACAAAAGTTGGAACATAGAGAAATATAATTGATATGTATGCATATCCACTCGAGCGATTTACATGTACCACATTTCTAAATTAATATCTACTCTACCAAAAAACAATTGTCAGATGTGCAAATTTGTAGTTTTGCAGTATACATTTTTGTTGTTTTTAATAATACATATATTTCTTCAAGTAAATAAATAGGGTAACAATTATTTTTATAAGCAATAATTGTCCGCCTGAAACACTCATCCACATTGAAAAAATCTCCTGATAAAAAATACATGACGCCAACGGGACACGAACCCTTGTTATAATAAATAATTATAAATAATTATTATAAATAATTGTTACCCTTTGTGCTATGCATAAATAAAATCTTGTCTTTAAAACATTAATTTATCAAAAAAATAATAATAAATAAATAGGGGTTAATAATATATCAAACAAAACTATATTTGCTGATCACAAAAATAGTAAAAATGCAGAAACGAAACTTTAAACAGCTCGATTGCAAAACTAAAAATTTGCACATCTGACATTGTTCTTCGAGACCGTCGAAATCATTCCTCAAAACATTAATATAAAAACATATCAAGTGCGTTTTAAAGCCAACGAATCCTCCTAGATTTTGCCGCCTATCCCATATTTTTAGTTTCTATAAAAATGGCACATTATGATAAGCAATCGCTCAAAACGATCAATGCCAAAAATCTCTCGAGTGGATATACCGCATTATGTAGTGTTTGACATTATGCTTGTATTTTACATGCCAAATGTTTTAATTTATTAATGCAATTTACATAGTACTTCAAATCATTACAAATCTAAAATGCAATAAATATTAGTTAATTATTAGAAAGGGTTATCTTGTGACTACAAAAGGAGAGTTGTTGAATTGAGGATAACTAAATTATGTCCCATAAATCTGATCTCACAGGAAATCAACTAACCCATACTATACTATTCTGGTTCATCAAATAAAACTAGTACAGGAAAATAAATTGAAAGAGCGCATGTTTGAAGGTATTTGTGTTCAAACTGGTTACAAATATTTTGAAATTGAATACGTTAAAAAATTAGGTTATTAAACGAAATTAAGTATACATAATTAAAAGTAATATTTTCCACCAAAGCAGATTTATGGGACCTTGGTGTCGTGCAATAGTTAAAATTACCGATTTCCGCCGCAGTGGCGAACCCAGATTCGTTGGAAACGGCGAGGGTAATACAGAGGGCCAGGGCAATAATTAGGAAACACAAGAGGTCCCACAGGAAGGCGGAGCCCCACAGGATGATGGGGGAGGCCCCCGAGGCCAGCTGCAGCAACTTGGATCGGCACACATTTTCCTACATAATCATTTGCATAAGGTTAGTGTGACTTTTGTATGCATATTTTATTTAGCTATAATTTTTTTACACTTTATGGCATCCCCAACTGGGGTATGTTGCGGGGCTGTAGGTAGTGGGGAGCAGAAGGTGATGGGGGAGAGGAAGGTGGGGAAGAACCTGGATATTCAGACCTGGTCACCAAACACAGTGAAAGTCATTTGAAAGTATGTACAATTTAAATGACAGTCTATACAAAATAGTTTATACATCTACGCGGGTAGCAAGCAGCTTGCGGGTCACGGCTCGACCGACATTACAGATCGCGGGTCGATGATCGCCACGGCGATTATATACGGATGCTGAGCTGATGATGGGTGACTCCATATCCTCTAGGTGGTTCCAGATCGGATCAAAGTGATTGAATCAATCACAATCCAGGCGGGACTGCATTAGATAAGATTGACTTTGGGTAAGCTTAGGTTAAATCAATTAGATTGACACATTTATTAGGGGTTGGGTTGGGTTGGGTTGAGCTGGGTTAGGTTTGGATTGGTTAAACAGGTTACATAAATATTATCACCATACAACCAAAATTAAATAGAATATAGCAACAACAATGTATAACAACAAAGAGATGTTTAAATAACAGCAAAATGTTTGAAGTGCTTTCTTGTATTGTCATTTAATTTTAGCAGTAAGTCGACAATATGGATATTTAATGCAGTAACATTTTAATTATAAATTAGATTTTCACACACTGAAAATGTCTTATTTTCCAAGGGACCGACAAAAACCTCACAAGCGGGGAAAACTCTAGTGGGACAAATTGGGCCATTTCCCAATTTTCAAGGAACCGTCCTTTTGAGGGTAACTAAATAACTAACTAACCATCACGCCGTTTCTCCGCAGGGGTAGGCAGAGAGGACGGACCGCCAAACAACTCGGTCTTAGCACACACTCCTTGCCTCATTCACATTCATACATACTCTTCTATTGTTCTGACTCTTGACATCGCCCAACTCAAGTATCTGATGCACTTGGTCGTGCCATGTCTTCCTCGGGCGTCCCCGACTTCTGCTACCATTCACATTTGCATCGTACTTTGTATAATAATATTATGGTGGTTTCAATGACATCAAAGGATTTTCTTTAAAAATATTATAGTTAGAATTTGAATTGTATTGCAGTGTTGAGAAGCTTATTGGTAGTTCGGGGAACAAACATATTACATTATATTTGAATAATGTCAATGTCATCAAATAAAGTCATTACACGTAATTGTAATATTTATTTGTTTTCTGTTGGGAAGTAAGAGCTTCACAGATGCACTCATAGAGGGCAGTGAATAAAGCTTGCGTGGAAGTCTGCAAGATGGCAGCTAGTGGCCAGTAGTCGCCAGGGCCAGTGGGAATGCTCCCAGACAAACTTACTGTTTCAGATCTCAATTAGCCAGCTTCTAGTTAGGTCGACTATCGAGTCACCATTGTTATATGCGAAGTATTAATAAATCCCTGATTTATCACAAAGAACCAATTATTTATAATCTCCTTCCACGACGAGTTGGAGAACTGTTTGGGGGAACACAACAAAGATAATTCTACGCAAAAGGTTCTACCACCGGCCTTGGCATGCCTCACCTTGGACAGAGACAGAGAGATATTTGTATATGTATTATAAAGGTACAAACCTTGATGTAAAACAAAACGTAGAAAGCTGACACGAAGGCCATGCTGAAACCGATATTGAAGGCGATTTGGAAGCCAGAGTTGTCGCCATAGTTTAACATCTCAAACTGTAACAGTAAAACATAATATTAAACGCACAATCAATACTGATGATACACTTCATTCTGTTTTCACACAGGGGACAAGTAATACATATAGAACAACGTGTACAGGGACACGGTAAACATACAAGGTATGAAAAACACTCCAGGATGTCCATATATAAAACATATTATTATTTCATTTTATTGGAATAACTTGAATCATTGAAGAAGAAGATAGTACATACTAATAATGAAGATAATATAGTTAATGCAGAATTTGAAATATGAGATTGACAAATATTATGTACAATAGGTTGGTTGAGGCATTGAGAAGCTGAGGCATTTAATTGAAATAGTAAGACAGACAGACCTGGGTTCGATTCGCATTTTCTGTGTCTTGTTCTGTTTCGTTTAGATTTATTAGTATTATCTTCTTCTTCAATTTAAGGGGGTGGGAAAAATCTAGGATTCTGATATTAACAGATATTAAGCCTTGACCAAATCGTTTAAAAAAATACTGAGCAAAAACAGAATGGACGGATCAGCTAACCCAGAGCGAGCTGCATGCCGCTCTTTTCATAGGCATTTGCAGCTCTTCAACTTCAGCTTCACCTACATTCCGAAGCCTCACTAGAAGAGCCAACGAAACGGTACCGTCGCATGCACATTACTAGTACTTTAACAAAATATCACTAGGCATTGGGAATAATGGAAAATTTTCAATCCAACAAATTTATTTGATACCATCGCAACGCAACGCAACACAACAACATCATAGTATGCATATTTTAGTAGTTTTATTCTGTTTACTAATTGGCTCTACTGACTAGAAAATCTGTCAAGACAAATTAACAAACACCCTAATACCCCACATACATCTATCTGTTGGGTTAGGTTAGGTTAGGTTAGGTTATGGGGAGCAGTTTATACATATTCTTACCTGATTTTTCAGTGTGTAAGGAAGCGGTTTGTTGACCAGGGTGAAAGATGAATTTGGAGATTCAGTTTTAAGAATAGCGTTGTGGGCCAACATCATGGACACGGGAAGGTCGTGGTAGGCAAAGTTAGAAAACCAAACTTTCACACTGCTGCTGTTGCTGAACGTGGCTCCGGCCAAATTCCGCACCCTCATCTGGGGCATGTCGTATTTAGCCTACAAAATACATCAAATAACTTATGAAGGGATCGATTTACGCTTAAATATTCAAATGTCTTCTATTTTTAAATAATTTATGTGACGGATGAATTTTCTTTTATTTGATTAGACAGCCAGATTTGACAGGAAAAGGGGGGCAGACTCTCAGTGGGAAATTTCCTCAGATTTGATAACTTATTTTTTCTTATAATTGAATAAAGAAGTTTCTTAGGACGGGTTGTCTCGGAGAAACATTAATTTTCGGGTTCTGTGAAGATCCTATTCGAGTTCTGTTTTTATATCATTATAGGCTAGTTGCTTGAAAGAACTGAATTAATAACAGAACTTGAAAAAATCTTTCACAGAACTTGAAAATTAACTTTGAAATTTGAAGGATTGTTCAAATTCTTCGAAACAACCCGTCCATAACAATTATTAAATCATAATCGTCCTTAAAAGTTTAAACTGAAAACGACATAGAATATGTATAAGGAAATTATACAATAAAAAATTATAATTATACCCTTAAGAATAAATATGTACACAATGACATGGTACACCAGCGGCAGATGGTGTTAAGACCCTTCTGAATTTTTTAGCTATTTCAATTAAACCTAGTAAATTTATAAAGCATAGACCTGTTTTGTTTTATATTATATTTGAACCCTTTGAATGCCGAGATAAAATGACAAGTGCCGGCCGTGCGCCGTTGGGGCTATTTTCGTAATTACTTGTTTTATGAACAAATATTTTTTTGTTAATTGTATTGTCTTACCAGATAATATTAATCACGATAGTAGTAGATAATTTCGTTTTTACATATTTATAAAAATTGTATACATCTATCCTATATAGTTTCCCTAGAATAGATACTTATATGAATAGAAACATTTTTCTCTTTAACCGTTTGAGTGCCAATCGTCGATTTTCGTCAATTCGTGTTTTAACGAAGATTGCCGATCGTCGATTTCCGTCGATTGCGTCAGTCGTGTTCTGATTCGCGCGTACGTCGGTACGTAAAGTTCTCATTTTTTCGAAACGCCTGGACTTCGGGATCCTCCTCCGCGTGATTCTAAACCAATATTCTTTAATAAAACACCGAAAAAATCATCGAAATCTTTGAAAATTCAAAGAATTTATGGGGTTTTAAAAAAATATATAGTTTCATAAAAAATTATGTTTTTTTGGTGGCATTTTACAAGCAACTGTATGATTTTTTTTGGCACTCAAACGGTTAGTGTTGTATTAAAGTTGTATATATATATATCCTATATAGTTTCCCTAGAATAGATACTTATATGAATAGAAATGTTTTTCTCTTTAATGTTGTATTAAAGTTGTATATATCTATCATATAGTTTCGCTAGAATAGATACTTATATGAATAGAAACGTTTTTCTCTTTAATTTATTTATTTTGTAAGAAACAAACAGCTTTTATATAATATGCAGTGATAGATATAAATATACAAGTTAACTGAAGTCAAGCCACAGAAGTTTCTTATGTTAAAGTGCATTAGAAATGAAGTTTTAGTAATTTTATTTATTTATTTTATTTTATTTATTTTATTTTATTTATTTATTTAACGCCCAGAGGGCTTTTACATGTGGGTGGTACAAATTTAATGACAGTTTTGAAACATAAGAAAGAAAAGAAAGAAATAATAAAAATAAAATTACATAAGTATATGCGAGAAACAAAATTAAAAATATCAAGAACATAAATTAAAAAATACAGCGATTTGACTGGTTTACAAAAATATAACTTCCATTTAGGAATAGTATTGAAATAGGTCTTTTACATAATCCACAAAATTCGCAAAGTTAATGTTAAATATATCGACATCACCTAAGTATTGGTTTCCCATAGTGTGAAACCGTTGTATTGGGTGAATGAATGAATAGTAATGTTGTATTAAAGTTGTATATATCTATCCTATATAGTTTCCCTAGAATAGATACTTATATGAATAGAAACGTTTTTCTCTTTAATGTTGTATTAAAGTTGTATATATCTATCCTATATAGTTTCCCTAGAATATGTAGATACTTATATGAATAGAAATATTTTTCTCTTTAATGTTGTATTAAAGTTGTATATATCTATCCTATATAGTTTCCCTAGAATATGTAGATACTTATATGAATAGAAATGTTTTTCTCTTTAATGTTGTATTAAAGTTGTATATATCTATCCTATATAGTTTCCCTAGAATATGTAGATACTTATATGAATAGAAATGTTTTTCTCTTTAATGTTGTATTAAAGTTGTATGTATCTATCCTATATAGTTTCCCCAGAATAGCTAACTTATATTCAGAGAATTTTTTTTAATAAAAGTTGAAACATCTCAACTTTAGACTTCGGTAGAACAGAAATTATTGATGAAACTAGGTTAGGTAAGTAAAGAATATACTTTAAATTACCTGATTCAAGTAGTACTTATCAACGGGTACTGATCCGGTGTCCATAACCTTCAGAGTATCAATGTCAGCATCCGCAAAGAACTGCTTGTAAACCTTCTGCCTCGTTAATGAGGCATCGTCCGCGTCTGACGGAGCGTTGACCAGAGTCATCGAGTCGGTGTAGCTGTGGCTGATGTCCATGTCCAGACCGGGCAGTTCCACGGGCGTTTGCCACATGCGGGAGACCATGATGGCGATGATGAGGAACAGCACCGGGATGACCAGCTGCAGGATGCTCAGCAGCCAGGAGCGGAGAGACACCACCATCTTCTTGTACATCATGGCCTTCCATTGGTCCCAGTACAGGCGGAAGCCCGTATACCGAACATCCGAACACTTGTCATTTTCTGGAACATCAAATAAAGTTACACTTCATTCAGAGCGTCTTGAACTGATGGACATGCACTGCCAACTAATTTAGGTAATTCTATTCCGTTAAGAACTACCCAAATTAAATAAAGTTACACTTCATTCAGAGCGTCTTGAACTGATGGACATGCACTGCCAACTAATTTAGGTAATTCTATTCCGTTAAGAACTACCCAAATTAAATCTTTTTCAAAACAAAAACATATTCATTTTTATATCATATATAATTCCAAATTTTATTTTCAATTTATCTTTTACTGCATATAATATATTCACTAAACCATCCATTCCACATTGGAAATTGCAATTTACACACCAATCTTAGTTACTAATAATAATAATAAATATTTTATTATCTTTATTTATTTTTTGGAATAACTTTACTGAGTAAAACCTCAAATTGTAATATTTAATTATCGTCTAAACAAAAATCTGAAACAGAAAAAGGCAAAGCAAGTGTTCTGCGTTCGAGTCCTAGATGTGACCGTATCCTTTTCTGATTTTACTGTTTCAGATTTTCGTTTAAAAATCGCTAATATTGTCTTCAATAATTTAATTTATTATCTTTCTTTTTTTGTAAAAAATATCTTTAGTAATGTAATCCTCTCTGGGATCTCCCGTGATGAAGATTACATTTACATATGAAAATATAGTATGAATAATATGAAGTAATACAGTGTATAAATATTCCCATAATGTTACAAGACACTTAAGAACTTAAGGAATACATAAAGATGGTTGTATATAAACAGTAAGAGGTTATGGATAATATTTTAAAAGTATGTATTGACTAAATTCATAACTTTAGCTCAAGGTTCGTGGCTCAACTAATATGGCCCTTACTAACAAAGGTCTTTTAAATTTTACACAACTGATACACAACCATTTTTGTACATGTAGGTAGTAATCGATTGTTTATCAGTTGTGCAAAAAAAAAAGATTAGTAACCAGTATTATAAGTATTACGTATCAAATAACTAATAAATGATAATGTAATAGAAGATAGAATTAATTATTCACTAAGATTCAATGATATGTATTAAAGTATGAGACAAAATGCTAAGAATTACAAATAAATAAAACACAACAAATTTTGGATAATGCTGTAGAAATATGTTTATAAAATTTCTTCACAATAAGTAACTCCAGTGAAAATATAACGGTTTAAAAAAAATACAAATCATAATCACAAATGCTGATTCTGAATAAGTTTTATTATATAAATACACGCTGTCCGCTAACTCGTAGTACAAGCGGATAATTGGCGAATCTACATCACATAGATCCGAAATTTTTTTTTTTTTTTTTCGGCAACTTAAGGGTTAAAAAAACTTTTGTAGTCGAGTCTACGCTTCGACGCGTTTCAAAATACATTAAACAACTGATATAAAATCCCTAGTGAAAGATTATTTTCAAATTTGACCTAAAAAATTCCAACTTCGGGACTCGATTTACTGAAAAACGAAAGCTCAATCAACTCCAAATGTGACGTAGATTCATCAGTTTCCCACTTGTGCTACAAGTTTGAGGACACCAAGTGTATATATATTATATAAATAGAATTAATAAATCATGAGAGATTTAAATGCCCTGTGATTGGTCGGTAGGTTCTGACATAACTTGGGCCGCTTGAATTGAATGCAGGCAATTTTTGCACAATGTTCCGCTGTGGGTACATGGGTCATCATTGCGGTATGTAAAATTATTTCAAAAGTATTCATGTAAATTCTAAAATTCTTTACAATTTATTTTGGAATTTGTTGATTTCATATTGACCCATGTGGGAATGGCCTTAATGTTAACCGACAAAACCGAAGTACGTAGGTGTCATGCGTACCTCGCCAAATTTCGATCAATTTGGAGGAGTTTGAAAATTTTTAAAATACCGGTATTTAAGTCACAAGGTGAATATTACAAAAAGGTTGGAGTTTCTTATTGTAAATGCAAATTGATTATGTTATGATAAATAAGCCAGAATTACATAATAATATGATATTAGAAAACTGATATGTAAAACTACAAAAGATGTATTTTCAACAAGTAAACCAACATAGAACTAGTTACTGCAGATTCTATAGATTTATCTCTGCAAAAATTAGTAGTTAATACAAACAACTTTTAATTAGCATGCGTTTGGTTATTAGTAAGGAAAACTATTTATTAGATTATTCCCACATGACATTATTGTGAATGTTTTTTACCAATTATTTCATTACGTCGAACTCGAGCATCGATAGAGTAATAATGCTTTTCCTCTTCAAGCTTCTTGGATCCTACGAAAACAGACACATCGTCAAATAACAATGACATCATCCCATAAACGGGGAAATGCCATCAACCAAGTATTATCTAGATGAGGCGTGTGAACCTTTCAATTAATACCAAAGCAAAACATATTGGTTTAAGAAAACATTTATCGGAAACAAAGTGCATTATCTCGTAGTTGAAAGAACGGAAGAAGTATAGCTTTTTATCTTATGTTAGTCTGCACGGAGCAAATTTGTCTTCCAGCGAGTTCGTCCCAGCGAAAATCGTTTTTCAAATTTGTGGCAGTTAGAAATATTTTAGGTCGGGGCTCTGGCGGACTTTACCATTTACCAATTTACCTTAAGTTTTAAGGCGGTGTTTAAGTAACAATTGATAAAAAAACTTACATTTCTCTAGTAAAACAACTATTTCACATAACAAATATTACGACAACACTTTTGCCACAAAATGAATGATCTTCGCTGGTTTTGTGTGCAATTTCAGAATATTGTACCACAAGTTTACATCGAGATGGGGAGTTGAATTATGAAATTACTCTTAGGTGGTGTTATTTTTAGGTTGTAGGGTTGTATAAGTGTGGGCTAATCAATAGAAAATATCTTTGCGTCTGTGTTCCTGTTTCATCTCTTGAGTGCCGCCATATCCGTATGGATCAATCAACATAATCATTTCTCTGAGCTATTTGAGATTATTGGTAGATTATATACAAAATTTACAAATATATGAACACATTATCTGGTAAGAGCGTACAATTTACAAAAACATCATTTTACAAGTTAGTACGGCACTCCAAGAGTCCCAACTGCTGGTATGATGTGACCCTTTAAGGAGTGGGGGAGGGAAGGAGGTGGGGAAACGGAAGGTTGGGAAGTACCTGGCTATTCAGACTGGCCACCAAACATGGCTAAAGCAATTTTAAGCAATGTTTCAATTCTGAATAGTGGTCTCTTGTGAGGGAGATACCGCAAGATACCTACCATTCTTTTATTACAAGAAATTAAGATTGTTGAACATTTATGGTGTATTTTTTCGCACCCACCGTGTTAGGAATATTTCTGTGTTAGGGCGTTAGGTATTTCATAAATCAAAAAAATATCTTCTGCAAAGTAATCACAATGTTTTCAAGGCAAAAGAAATAAATTATTACTTCTTCTGCAAAGATATCACAAGGTTTTCAAGGCAATAGAAACAAATTATTACATGGTAAAAAATCTTGTACGATGTGAGTTTAAATTTGTTTTTCATAACAATTTTCGAATAATTATTATTTCTTCTCCTGTGGAACCTAATGTGCGGATTGTTCTGTATCTAGAAGTGGGGATTTATGAAGAATATGCCAACTGAAGAACCTTTGAGGGTACAAACTAACAACTATAATAGAGATTGGCTGCTTTTAAAATTAAAATCACCTTTGTTTTCCATCTTTCCAGGGAGGGGAGTTTTAAAATTTTATAGCAGTTAAATCTTCCAAACTTACCGTTGAGTGTATGGCCATTCTTCTGTGTTTCATCAACCAATATAATGCCATTTGAATCATTTTCCTTGTACGTTATTTGATCTTGGTCATCGACGATCTCAACTGCATCTGCTCCGACCCTACAATTCAAAAACACAAATTATAAGTGAGACCTGAACACCCTATTTCAGTCTTCAAACTCAAACTTCTTAAGACGAAAGTCTGCGCGACCTTTTTCAAACAAGACTTAAATTTGGATTTGAGGACAAAATACTCAAACAACTAGATATGTTGATAGGTACTATTATATTTATTTGTTTTTTAAATTATAAAATACTAGCTGTACCCCGCCACGCGTTGCTATGGCTCAGTCTATCGGTGCAGATAGAGAATCAATAGCACATGTTGTTTTTACGTCCAACAGATGGCGCTGTTTAAAAAAAAAAGCATATTTGTCCAATAGATGGCGTTGTTTTTCAAAAAACGAGGATTTTACCTGTCACAGGTGACGTCTATATAATATAAACATGCCTATTTGAATGCAACGTTGTGTCAAAATTTCAAAGAAATCAGTGAAGAATTTTCGGAGATTTAAGATTTTGAATTTTTTATTTATATACAGGGTGTCCGGAAACTCGTAGTACAAGCGGGAAACTGGTGAATCTACATCACATTTGGAGTCGATTTTGTAGTATATTTTTTTTTTATTTGAGCTTTCGTTATCGAGTAAATCGAGTTTGAAGTTGATTTTTTTTTTTTTTTTTTTTTTTAATCAAATTCTTATAAATTATTACTGAAGATCAAAGTACCCAACTAATTAAAACTATTTGAAAGTAAAACAAATGAAGAAACTCGGATTTGAAGCATTATTTTGAAATCACCCTTCATTTAACCCGGTGTAATCATAAAATATTTCTGCTCTGCAGGGTATAAACGAGAGCGGACGTGTTTTAACCGCTCCGGTTTGTTTAATCCTTTCAGAAGGTTTCCCTTGTTAAGAGATCGCTGAAAAATGTTCAGCATCCGTGTTTTATATAGTGCTTACCTTCTTATTTCACGAAATGCGCGTAACTTCTACCGTTTAGCCGGAATTTGCAATTATTATAGCATTTTAAGCCGATTAAATTTTGAAAGTGAACCTAGAACAAAGATTCTCAGTGCAGTCGAAGATTTTATACCTGACTCAAGTGTCAAGTGGTGTCGGGATTTACGGGACCTTTTCAACCGAGGATGTCTGCCTGGAGGACAGATAAGCCATATTTTGTTTAAAGTTTTTGTTTTTATTTTCTGTTTTTGTTTATGTATTTTGTTACAGATGACACACATAAACTCCACTTTGACTTTGGTTCAAGATTTTGCTTATGATAGCCTGCGATAAGCGAGCCCTAAGGGTCTGAGACAGAGGTGTGAAATCGTCGGATCACGACAATAGAAAGAATTTTATTTATTTATTTTTTTTTTTTTTTGCTGGATTTTATGTAGGTATTGGAGCCAGGAAGGAGTCTGAAAGGGTCGAGAGGATGCACTAGGTGGCATGAAAGGCTGGGAGGTGACTGGAGAGACTAGGGTAGACTAGGATGAGGTGATTTTGCACAGCGGTGCTGCCAAGGTCTGTTATCTATGTGAGGATGTTGTGTCGGCGCTCTTTATTGGCAGCAGACACATGTCAGCGCTATATTAGCGGCGGACACATGCCTGAGCGGATGACGAGCCTCGTGCTGGCACAGTTGGTGGACGGGGTAGTCTCTCTCCCTGCAGCAGCTGGTACAGTTCCTTCGCTACCTAGGACTCTTGCAGCAGAGTGTCCATCTTCTGTCTTTGTCGAGCGTCACAGCGGTGCTGCCAAGGTTTGTTGTCTATGTGAGGATGTTGTGTCGGCGCTCTTTATTGGCAGCAGACACATGTCAGCGCTATATTGGCGGCAGACACATGCCTGAACGGATGACGAACCTCGTGCTGGCACAGTTGGTCTAAATAACAAATGTAGATCCCAGGAAATAAATTGTACAGCGCCCTTGAGGTGATTTTTCACAAAAACGGCGCTCTACAAATTATCCAATTATTATTATTATTATTATTATTAAAACATCAGTTATTCAACCCTAAACACCAGAAAAAACTTTAACCCTAAAATAGCCGAAAAATATTTTTTTTTGGTTTTTTTTTTTTGAAAATGCTCAAATCAAAATACTTTATGTTTTTTTGGGTTTCCCATGTGGTGTAGATTCTCCAGTTTCCCGCTTGTACTACGAGTTTCCGGACACCGTGTATAGATAGGATATTTAAAAAAATTATTTTCAAGATTTTAGTGTTCGAATTTTGATGAAAACGAAATGACTTATATGCATGTACATCATAATTTAAAACACAAATAAATAAAAAAGATAATATTTCTAGATATTTGCTATACCTTTTGATAAAAAAATAATTTATTTTTTTTGGTTGGGTATTTTGGCCTCAAATCGAAATTTAAGTTTTGTATGAAAAAGGCTTCACAGCGGTTCCTCTACAGGGAGATTAAATGATAGTTCTGTTATATTTACTTCATAAAAACGTCTTCCAAAGTGGTGGCTGATATTCCAAAACTAGTTAGGCCGAGCTCGTTCTGCCTCAGTTCCAATTCCTTCAGCATCGGCTCGAAGTCTCCAGATAGTTCGTCAGGTAGAAGATAGCAGAGTTCAGAACCTACAAATTAGTTTATTTTGTCAAATAATAACTTTCTACAAGCCAGCAAAGGCAATGGATTAAAAAGATTCTACCATTGAAGCAAATATTAAAGATACAGCTTGTCAAGAAATACATAGCAGACAAGGATGGAGGATAAGATTTCTGTCCTCCTCTTACTTCTCAATAAGCACAAACCATTGAAAAACTTAATTAACACTGACACAACAACACAATATCTGGTAAGATACGTACTGTGTGTCATACTCAACTTACGTGTTTAGCTCTTTAGGGACAGAATCTAATAACAATCTAGTGACAACTTCCGCACAAGGTGAACTAGTTCCTGAATCACTTACCAATGTCTGAATACAGTGTCGCCTGTGGAATATGGTTCCTGATGAGGGCTGTGACGGGGGCCGATGGCAAGCCTCGCGTCGCTGCCGTGAGACGGTATCCCGAGCCAAACTTTTTCTTCAGGTGGAAGGGGGAGCCCACGGCGCGCAGGCGTCCGCCGGCGAGCACGGCTACCCGCTCTCCCAGAACCTCCGCCTCATCCATGAAATGCGTAGACAGGATGACGGTGCGACCTGAAAAGAAACGCAACTTTCAAATTAGGAACCAATATAATAGAGAAGATAAAATATGAAAGAAATTGTAAATAGTTGCTGAGTAGGTACTAAAGGTGGGTTAAATAATGTGAAACCTTTTAAGTTCTGAAACAGTGTAACTATGAATAAACCTGTGCGAAATGATTTCAATAGAGCACAATTCAACACTGATGTGCAATATCTCAGATGGCAGATTGAAGGAAGACTAATAATTAACCCATAGTGTGCCAAGACGTCCACCATGGATTTCCTAATAACTCACCGCATTTGCAACGATTTGAACCTTAAACAATGCTTCTAACATACTAAAATATATTTTATTTGCTTGGTAAGAAAATAATATCTTTTGATATTACTGTAGCACATAGTTTTCTCGCTTGCAAATATGTTTATTTTACAAAATAAAAAATTCCATGGCAAATGTCATAGTTCCGATTTTCAGAAGTCAGAGTTCTATTTTAATGTACAGGAAATCCTCATATGAGTTATTTTTATTGTGAAGAACGCTTATTTAGCTGGAAAATGCAGTAAAATACGTAAATTTCTTAAAACATTAAAGAGAAAAAACATAAATAGCTTTTCTGGCAAAACTACATAGGATAGATTATGTAAAATGTTTATTAATATGTAAACACATTATCTGGTAAGACAGTACAAAGAAATCTTTTTTCAAACAACAAGTAAGTTATTTCGAAAATAGTGTCAGCTGGCGCACGTCTGGCGATTGTCATTTTACCCCCGGCATTCCAGGGGTTAAGAAGAAGATTATTTAAATGGCAATCAATAATTCTTACCTTTCTTTTCTGCATGCAGCAAGTCCCAAAGGTGTCTTCTGGCCGATGGATCCATTCCGGAGGATGGTTCGTCCAATAGGACCACTTTGGAGCCCCCACACAGGGCGGCTCCCACACTCAGTCTTCTCTGCATGCCTCCGGAGAGACTGTTGGATATCACATCACGCTGGAAGGGAACAGATATTCTTTTATTAGTGGCAGCTGAATAAAGCAGGAAACATATATTACTTGTCAAGTAACCTAACCTAAAATAATTGGTGTTGGGAGGATTAACAAGTTTTAAATGTTGCTAATGTCTTTTAGTGTTCAAGTATATTTAAAATGAGCTGCTTATTTTATATTTCCATGGAAGCATAACCAAAGTGTGAATGTAATTATAAAATTCAAACAAACATACCAGGGTTACAGATAACTTGACAATATTTGAATTTCTCCTACCACAATCATTAAAAGAGTGAGATATTGCTTGTGCAATGATGGAGGACTGAGCTAGGAGAGGAATTGCCACGACGCCAGGATGGGGAACCAGATGCGTCAACTAAGTCACTAGCCAGTATACAAAGGACGATGGGAAGAGCTATGCTTCCATTACCATCATACTAAAGTGGGACCATGCTGGACACGTAGTACGATAACAGATGTCCATTGGAATTAAGATATCATTGAATGGCTTTCTTTGGTTGCAAAAATAAAACAAAGGTATCCACAGATTTCCAATGGGTAAGGAGCTGCCAAAAAATGGTCAATACTGGAGACATTTAAGAGAAACCTATGTCCAAAGAATTTGAATTTGGTGCGCTTCATTTGATAAATCAAAATAATTCTTCAGATGAAAGGCTCGGGAACACAATAATGATAGAATTTAAAGATAAAGTCTTATTATTTTAAGTCAACTCAAACGGTAAATGGATAAAACAGAACAGTGACAAAGCAGAACATGATTAGGTTGTAGCCGGGCCTGTTTAGGACGGGCACATTGTTGAAGCAATCCTTTTCCTTAATGTTGTTTTGTGATGGAACCAAATCAGACATACCTTACTCTCCAGGTCGAGTAACGAGACGTACTTGTTGACCTCCTCTTTGAGCGCCGAGCCCTTTACACCCTTGAGCCGCGCATAGAAGTAGATATGCTCCGCCACGGTGAGGTCGGCAAACAGCACGTTGTGTTGTGGGCAGATGCCCAGCGAGTCGCGCACACCTGCCACATCGTGCCGAATATCGTGGCCGTTCACCGTGGCTGTTCCCGATGTCGGGGGGAACATTCCTGCCAAAAAAATTGAGGTTAAAATTATACATGTTTCATGATTTGGCCATGTACACCGGATGAACGAAGAAAGGAGTTCAAGGAGAATATGTAATGCAAGGTGAATGGTTTACATTACCAAATCATATTTTGGTAATGTGAGCCATACTAGGTGCTTTACCCATGCTAATGTAAAGCAGAAAAATATAAAAAATTGTACAGAAAATGAATTATGGTACCTACTCACAGCGTCGTTGTATGAAACAGTAAAAATTATATAATTAATTAATTAAATATTATATTACCGATTAATCAGCACTGAACTGAATTTTAATTCTGACTTCGAACTCTATTTACTCAAAAACGAAAGCTCAATTCAAAAAACGTTATACGGCAAAATCCACTGCAGACGTGATGGATATTCAACAGATTCCCGCTTGTGCTACGAGTTTCCGGACACCCTGTATGTGTTTTTAATGTAACACCTCACAAGAATGTGTAAGAACTATGTCGCCACCCGGTTGGGCAACGTTGCAAGGAAGGTTAAGGTAGGGGCTGTAGGAAGGGATTGTATGAAGGAGGAAAACATTTAATATATTTAGGCATTAAGTCTCAACTAGTAATCAAAGGTCGAATCAATAATCACATATGATTATGTAAATATATTCCCATTTATTGACAAACGTCTTTTACACAACTGATAAACAGTTGTGCGAAATTGAAAACAAATTTATTAGTAAGGCCCATAGAGAATTGCCTACATTCATGCAAATGAATAGTATCTTCTTATACATATGTATAGGTAGTCATCCATTGCCAGTGGAACTGTCATCACTGTGGGGTATTTCATGCGACTGAATGGAAACGGGAAAGGAGAAGTGAACGGGGGAGAGGTAGGTTTGAGAACACCTGCTTATTCAGACCTGTGAAACAAAGCTGTCTAACAAACGCTAGAAAGGTTTAATTTACCTGTTAGCATGGACATTGTGGTAGTTTTTCCTGCGCCATTGTGTCCCAAAAGAACTGTTATTTGGTCCTCAAATATTTTGAAATTTAATTTATCCACGGCTGTCTTCTTGTTGTAAATTTTGGTTAAGTTCTGCAAAAGGACAAAAAATATAAATTTGTACTGCTACATACATTAACAAGATAACACACTTCGGCCGGGAAAGGTAGTTCTACCCGTTCGGTCGATTGATGCTTAACCTTTTCTATGCGTCATTAATTTGTATCACTTCGTTCACACGCGGGGCTATTTATTATCAATCTAATTTATGACTTTAAACAATAATCACGCATGGATTTTAAAATTTGTTTTAAAAAATACGTCGCTTATGTCTTGAATTATCTTTTCAAGTATAAATAAACAATCCGAACATCAATGGGGCTTGATAAAAATTCGAAGTATATATTCGTAATGTAACTGATATGGTTTGCCCGGGCGGCCATGTTTATTTCAAGGTTAACGATACACATGATTATAAACATGCCGGAGTAGAGCTCTTCAACTGTGGTGCGATATAAGTGGTTGATTTATGGGTGCGATGTCGCGTTTGACTGGATACATGAAATATTGACACACTTAAAAAGGTTCATATAATAAAAAATAACTACACTTAAATTTACAAAAATAATGAAATAATTTTTCTGTTATTATGTCACCGTAAATATGTATCACTCAATATATTTTTTTATCGTGATTTTGAAACAGTTCTCAACGCATAACGGCAGAATCATGGCTTTCATGTATTTCAGCAGCTTCGCAATTATTATCGACATCACTGTCACTAATTTCAAAATCTGAATCTATTTCTAAAGTAGCACCAAATATTTCTTCGTCATTAAGACCACGACCCGACATTTTGTATTTTGGCAATAAAAATACTTTCAAGAATTGATAAAAAGTCAAACTTGTACAACTTTACACTTGATTTTTCACTATAAAAAAGTTTTAACCACGTATCTTTATTTGAAAATAATCTAACACTGACGAAATTTTATATTTCTTCAATAGTTTGAATGAATGTATGTAACTGAACTTATTTTAAAATATGATAAATCAGATTTAATGTACACTGTAATTAAAATAGTTCATATCCACGAAAAAGCAAACAATAATTCGATAAAACAATGTAATCTACACGGCGAGCGTCTCTGTTTGAGAATCTTATAAAATGCGCCTGCGCAATAACGTGTGTAAAGACGCGGGAAGAATTCAAACTGATTCATTTTTCGCTCTGAGTTGGAAGATCCCTTCAAATCTTTGTATCGATGATTAGGATACGTATTATGGATAAATATCGTAAGATGTCAGTAGTGTAAAGATGTGAGATTTTTTAAGAGTATAAGTTTTACCGTGCTCAAGCATGTTTCATACCCATAACGCCGAAGAAACTTTGCGTCGCACAGATGTGCCACCCGCGTACAGGGCATGTACAGTGCGTCGCAGGCGTGCGTCTCCCGCAGAGAAAAGGTTAAGGCCGGGAAGGGTAGTTTTACCCTTTGTGCCGGCCTTGTTTCAATGGCAGAAAAGATGGAATTATTCAATGTTTTTACATTAATATTATATACCAATCTCTTTGTAAAGTCCCAACTATATGTACATAATTATCGAACCGCAATGCAAGCCTTTTTAAAAAATTATTTTTGTTAAAAGGGTTGTAATTCATTTTTAAGTTGTGTAAGCTTTATCTATTGTTTCCTGTGAAGTGGTAAATAGATATGGTAAAGAGAATAATCGCGATAATTTCAACAGTTATTTTAAGCTTATATTCAGTATCAAAGCGGAATATATAGCAAAGTGATTGTTTTTTGCGTTGAGTAAATTACGGAACAATTGTAGAAGGGTCAAAGTAAATACTTTGACAGATATTCGGTTTTTGTAAATAGGTGGAATCTTTTCACTGAATCTAGGATTTGTAGTTACGGCTAGAGACGGATAAATAAAGCGAGGAATTAGCACACCATTGTAAAGAAAGACATCTTGTTAGTAAGCAGATAGCATATCAGTAGTGCGAGTTGGCGGCATAAGGCACTCCAATCACTGAAAGGGATGTGCCCTGGCCCACACCCCTCCCCGCGCAGCTTGGTTCATTACTCTGCCGGTGCGCAGTTAGTTAGTTTTGCAGCTTACCTTTATATTGATTCCGACGTTAAGTCCTTTCGGATCTGCTTCAATTGCGTCATTGCTCAATTCTTCGTTGTCATGTGGAATATCTTCAACAACTGTAAATACATGAAAATGACTGTAATTAGATATTTTATCTTAAGTTTACACTATATATTATGTATTATGATTACAGCACTGGTTCTATCCTCAGAGTGGTTGGTTATAAAGTTAAAACTGGTTACAAAAAGTCTTTTAATTTAACACATATTGTACCGTACAGCATATGGATGTACCTTTATTTTAAATGAAATAAATAAATAAATAAACCTAAATAATTATTAAATAATCAAGAAAATTAATATTTGTCTGATGTCACACATTTTACGATGCCGACTCCTTTGAGGCTTGTCTCGCACGATGATAAGATTTAGTTCAAGGATGAATTACTCGCACGACAAAACTGTGGGACCTTAGTAATTAATTCTCGGCGCTATGACGCCTTATCATATTTCTGTTTAGATATAAGAATAATTGCTCCACATTATTAACATGTGTAGAAATTGTTGAATTCGAACCCAATAAATACGCAAACAACTGGCCCAACCAGTCAGTTGTCCGACGACCTTCGCGAAGTTGTGTGTCATTTTACAGTCGATGTCACTGGCGTAGGTGTCCAGTACACATATTATCAGTTTAAAACTGAGAAAAGTATAAGTGAACACTTGAGGGGAGACCTTATAATGTATTTAGCAAAGGATAATAAATAGTGACCAATAACAATCAAAATACGCTTACCAGACATGCATCTGAAGGAGGAGCGCCAGTACTCTCCGGAGACGGGGAAGTACCAGGGCTGCGGGACGCCGAAGGAGCCGGGGAACACCTGCTCCACGTACAGCGCAATCAGCAGGTACAGCACTGCGTCCACCACCAGCATGATGATGATGTGCCCCATAACCAGGGTGTCATCCGTCGTGGTCGGAGTCCAGATCTTGGACCAGAGAAGACCTGCAAATTTCATTATACAGTAAAACTCCAACCAACTTAAGTTTGTTTTTCGGTCTCCAGGAAATCTTACAAATGGGTTTCATTGTATTTGTTTTTCCCGTAAACTTATGCGAGGAAATGATATCGTCATTACTATAAATGAAATAAATTTGTTAATTAATTCGTTGGCTACTCTTTTGGTGGCTTGAAGAGATACATTTACTAACCGGTGTATTAATGCTTTAAATGCGTTTAAAGGATTCTAAATTTGTTTGTTTTACTCTTCAGGCCTCTGCCATTTTTTGATAGAAGGTCCGATTATTTCCGCTTTGCAATAAAATCCAAATAAATTTTAAAAAATTAAGCCCAACGGCTAGCGATGGCCGACACCTAGCCGACAATCTTACATAGGTAGTGCCATAAAAATATATTGTCATGTTGACGTTAAGAATGGCTAAGAACGAACATCTCGGCTGTGGAATGATTTACTGGCGTTTGTGTTTCCTCCCAACGTAATTACACAAAGGACACGAGGCCCTAAATCTTGCATTTGATATCTCGTACCTTCGGCAGTGGCCTCATTGGCCAGGATGATTTCGAAGCCAAAGGCCATAGCCGTGTTGGAGGCGAGACAGGAGCTTAGGCGCACCGCAACAGATGGCAGCACCTGGTCGTTGGAGAGGAACATGTAGGGGGCGTAGGACAGGAACCACATCAGGCCCGCTACAGTGGCCGCCGTGTTTGCTGAAATATTCAACACGTCGATATTATGATACAACAAAGTTAGTTTATGATACAACAAATTAGAACTGAGAAGCATTTAGCCCCATCTATGTGGATGTGCTGACGCGACAGTGCTAAGAATTGTGTAATATTATTTCAATATCTTTGTTAATAATAATGGTTTTATCCGGGCTAAAGATGGGAGTTGTGCAATGCAATGTAATCCATATTGGCATTATTACAAAGTAAAATATACAGAACAACAAAAACAAATATGTAATACACACCTCTTGAAAAGAAAACACTAATCATAAAACAGAAGCAGATGGATGTGGCCATGTAGATCATCAGAAAGAAGAGGATGAAGTGCCACGGAGTGAAGGTGAACACGGAGTAGCCTGATAGTCCTGTCTTGGTGCCATACCATTCCACCTACAATTTTGAAGGAAGCAAATGTTAAGAATATACCCATCATCAAAAGCGGAAGATGTTGCTTGAGCACCGATAGCTAGCCCAGCAATTGAACTGAAGACGTCTGGGTGGAAAACCGGAGCATTGTTAAATCTACATCACACTTTATTGTATAATTTTTCGTTTTCGAGTAAATCATGTCCAAAGTTGAAATTTTTATGGTCAAAGTTACAAGAGTTGCTATTACAGTGAAACTCTCTTAATAAGTTTTTCAAGGGACCGGACAAAAAAACTTTTTCAGTGGGATCCAAATTTGGATTTTCTAAAAATGAAGTTTATTCTATTACTGTGCACATAGTTATGTGTATTAGTATTACGTAATATGTGTATTTAGAATCCACAAGTAAAATTAGTTAAAATAGGTAAATATTGGAAACGAAAAAAAAAACAATTTGCCGTGTGCGTATGTTATATGGCGTGTTTGTATCCTCTTTCCTTTCGAAAAAGGCCCAAAATAACTGTCCAATACATATTGTAGCCTTGTGGTAGAAAGGTGTTTGTTCAAAATCTTAAATCTGCGAAAGTTCTTCACAGATTATTTTGAAATTTTGACCCTTTTGATTTGTTTTTGTATGACTATATTATATAGATGTCACATGTGACAGGTAAAAACATGCTTTTTTTAAAAATAACACCATCTGTTTGACAAACATGCTTTTCTTAAAAAAACAGCGCCAAAAACAACACGCGCTATTGTTTCTCTATCTGTCTTCACAGACAAACTGAGCCACAGCAACACGTGGCGGGGTACAGCTAGTAAATTAAATATATTTAGAGATTAAAAAAAAAACATACATTCTAAATAAAATTTGTAATATGTGCTGATATAATGACACAATAAATAATCAAAATTAGTGTCACGTGTCTTGAGTAATGAAACCATAATGTAATATTTTAATGTGCCATACAGCTGTGTTGCGTACCTACTTCCATTCAATGCAGTGTTACTAATTGCATTCTTACGCTAGCTTACCAACACTCGCAGGGAGTTAATGCATTAGTTACTACTTACCGGCGAGTTAAAAAAGAAAACAAAAAAGTACTTACCTTTAGCAGAATTACTATTAATACAACAGTAATCATGATGTAGCTGAAGGCTTTTATAAACCACGCAGTCCAATGAAGCCAATTGTCGAGTCCCATTATTTTCATTACTTCCTGTAATGAAAAAGCGATTTATTGCAAAATGGAAAAAAAAGTAAATTCATAAATCAGTTTCATATTTAATTACATTATACGAATCATATATTTCTAATAACCAATTTCCGATAGAGGACAAAACATGAGCATAATTATTGTATTCTTTTTTATCACCACGTAGCATAATATGATACAAGAATCTCAGCTGCTTCCCACTGTCCAGAGCCAGTGGGATTATGGCAACCCCACTTATTGAAAAGGGAAGAGAAAGGTTGGGAAGTACCTGGCCATTCAGAACTGGTCACCAAATCAAGCAAAGTTTTAATTGTGTTCTTTCACCAGATGTTTCGCATTATTTGGACCATTGCTTATTGATCACTTCCACTGTGTTTTACAAAGATATTTAGCATCTTTTAAATTATTCATCTGTTTTGTCTGGAGAATATTTTACAATAATACAGAGGCAAGGAGAACCGTGTGGTTGTGACCACAAGACCTAACTATAAAAGGAATCAAATAATTTACATATGTAAAAAAGAATATTGAGAGCTCCCAGTTGGGTGACATTATGTGGCGGGTTAAGGAACAATAAAAATAAAGTAAACTGACTGTTCCTCTAAGCAAAAGTGGAAAGAAAATGGTCGTACATGAATGTTGTCTTGGAACACATTATCTCAGGTGTAAAAACAGAATAAAAGGTTAGTTTGTAGTTTTAACCTTTAGCTGTCTCTCCTTCTCAGTGGCGATAACTTTGACAGTGTTGATGCAAGTGTAGTTGAAACTGAGCATGATGATGATGGAGATGAACCCTTGCAGAGCCGTCAGAAGGTCGTCGCTGAGAAACACGGGATGGGGGAATCTTTGTATTTCCACCTTGGGGAAACTCATTATGCGAGGAGAGAAGAAAGTGCCCGGGTTCACTTTATTCGATATCTCCTTTGTTAACTCTCTGTAGATAGCGTGCGCTACTGGAATAAATCCTTCTTGCGCGTATCCTGGAAAACAAATACACACTGTTAACTGAATTACAAATGTATACGGAGTAATTTAGATAATTGTATTCATGGAATGGTATTATTATTAGTAGGAGGTTGACTTATACGTCTTAACATTAAACTAAAACCATATTACACTTGTTTGTCGAAAAATACACAAACAGCACAAAGAGGGAGTGTGGACAACCTTTACCCTTAACTTGAGTGTACGGAGATAACATTAAAGATTTCCGGCTGTCATTCTTGTGCCTGTTTTGACTTGTGCTCACTGTTGTGAACTGTTTACAAATGAATTTACGAAAATCATATCTTTCTTGAAAAAGAAAAAATTAGAGGCAGTAGTTCCAGATTTCGGGGGTTGACCATATGTGCCAAAGTATGTTTCATTATGTCATTGATGTAAGCCATAGAACATATCTCATTATGTCATTGATGTAAGCCATAGAACATATCTCATTATGTCATTGATGTAAGCCATAGAACATGTTTCATTACATCATCAATGTAAGTTATAGAACATGTCTCATATTGTCATTGATAGCTGACGTCCTCATCCAATATGAATATGAATATGTTACCTGGCCATCCCCCCGCCTTTTCTTTGGGTGCGCGAGGTCCCGGAGTTTGGAACATCGGGTATAAGAAGTTGGTTTTCCAGTTAAAGAAGTGTGCCTGAATTCCCTGCGTTCGTAACTCGGCCGGAAAATGTAGCGTCATCTTCACATTGTCGGGCCAAAAGTCCATGCCTGTTGAAAGACAAAAGAAAATATTAGTCCAAGTAATGACATGCAAGTAGATATCTTTAACCACTCAGAACATTAGAACGTCAAAAGACGTAAATATGATAATAGCGGTCAAGACATTAGAACGTCTTTTCACGTAAACGCGCGAGATTTTACAAAAATCGATTTATTTCCATCACTAGTATACGGATTGCCATGATTTAAAAAACAGAGTATCGATAATGAATAACGCTACGCGTCTGTATTCAAGAATATCTATGGAAAGTAGAGGTGCATTATCTAAGCCGATTGGATCTGTCATCTTGTTCGTTCATAATTTATTGCGTTTCTAAATAATTTATTAAAAATATTTTAGTTTGGACGGTTAATATTTTGAGGTGACTAATAGTTTCTAATTATATTTCTTCAATATATAAAGTGTTATTTCTTTATGATACTCAGAAAAAAGTACATTTTTCACAGCTTTGAAATAATGGTAAGCGATTTTTAGATATTTTTGACGTTTTCATAAAATGTATATTTAGAAACGCAAATATTTACGTATTACAACACAATGCGATAGTGAATTTCATAATCTTTCCAAAACATTTTTTAGAATGAGGCTACGTTTCCCAAAACGTGAGTTATGAAGCTTTTAGCAAAACTCGTAAATAACACAAAAATTATCACGTTTTGACAGTTCGCAAAGGATCACATAGTAAATAAAAGTCTTTGTCTGAGAGGTTAATCAATCAAAAATATTATTTATAAAGCAGAAACTAATTTTTTCAATGATGTTCTTTTGAGTAAAACAAAGAAGTGTCACACTAAATTTGTTTTATTAGATTTTGTTGTGACTAATCTTTTTATAAAGCATTAGTGGGAAACGCAGTGTACGAGTACCTATTTAACATAATCCCAGTGAAAAATAATACAATAATTTTATTATACATAATTATACGTCGAATTAATGAAATAGTTTAAAATTGAATTAAACACCATCACATCAAAACGCGAGAATTGGTTGGTATCACTGCATCAGTGGCTTCTGACGTCATATTGAGTACTCGCGAGTATTTCATTGTGACTTCGAATAGAAATTTTTATGTATCGATTTTGTTTTGATATTTAATTACGTATCTTTTTTAGTTTTTGCGAAATTGAAACATAATTTGGGCGACTTTAAGCTTTATAATTGATGTTTTGATGTAATAATATTAAAAAAATTGCAAACAACGGAAATAGGATATAATCATGGAAAACCCGATAAAAAACTGTGTAAATTATGATAATGAATTTTAAATATTACATATTATAATTCTCGGAGTTAAAGTTTCTAATAGGTTAGGAATTGAATTACTTATTTTTTATTTTTATTTTTTTTTTAAAAAGATAGACAAACATCCCGGGTTACGAATAACCTGACAATATTTGAAAATCTCCTACTACCACCACAGTAAGCTGAAAATTTTGCTTGTGTTGTGATGGAGGACTTAGCCAGCCGAGGAATTGAACACACAACGCCTGGGTGGGACCCAAATGCGATGTCAACTCGGCCACCAACCGGTCAAAATTTAGTTTTTTTTATGTTTAGTTATGTTCTACTATGAATATAATTTTTTATCTGACATTTGAAATCAACCCAAAGTATGAGGATATAGACATTCGGAACACGGAAAATGTTTATTAAGTTTGGAAAAGATTGCATTTTTACACTTTGGTACAATGCAATAAGTACAGTATACAATGACGAGTGCTAACATTTTACAATAATATATACAGTAATACTCAGTTTCTTTGTTTTTTTTTCGTGGGGCCAATTAGGCGAAAAGCGACCGCTCTCCCCCTCAATTCGATACGACTCGAGGTTCGTTTTGGCGTGCGAGAAAAAAAGTTGCCTTTCATTTGTTTCGGGCTTCAGGCGAAAAGCGACCGAGACGCCTCTTTGTCGGCATAAAACCCGGGGTTCGATTCGGTGTGGAAAACCCGAAAAACCGAGTAATCCGGATTTCGTATGAAAATGTTTACTAATATATTCGTTCGGGGTAAGATGTCGACACAAATTTGAGTAGCATCTGGCGGCGGAAACTGAAAGCGCTCGCGGCGCGCCATACGAAAGTGTGCAGTACTCTTTCCGGCCGCCAGGATTGCCTAACACACAAATTGCCTAACACTAAAGTTGATTTGCGGCAGTTTAATTGGCACAGCTTCAAATCGACGATTCCCCGCGAGTGTTGCCTAACGCACGGTTTCTAAACGGCCAAATTTTGGTGCATTTTCTCAATGTTTCGTTTTCATCGATCACCATCGATCTGTAAAACGTTTTTTCCTTCACGTTTATATTTTTATTCGATTTCGAACGCACCCCGAACGCGAAATGATTCAATTTTTTTTTCGTGCGCCTCTGTCGCTCGAAAATTTTGTGTTTTTCGCATTACTCTAACGTAAATTAAAACCACGATTGATTTTGATCGAGCGTCGTGTCTGATTTAATCAGGTATCGCTGATTTTTTTTTTAAATTTCACGAAAAAAAAATTTTAATTTCACGATAAATATTACGAATTTTCTCATTTATCGGGAAAGATTTTTAATTTAAGTGGAAATGTTTTTCTTTGCATAATGGTATCATTGGAAAAAAATTAGTCACGTGGTCACCACGAAACCACGTGGTACGATTTTTTTATAAAATCTACACGGTCAACCTAATGATAGAATTCCGTCAAAAAGGCGCAGTCTACGGTTAAAATTATCGAAAAAATTCATCCTCCGAAGGTTTAGGAACGTTAATCGGCCGTCCTACATATGGCGCTCGGTTCAAAATGTCTCACAATAACCGGCTAAAGTTTTGACATTTGAGATTTGAACCGAAAAATGCCATTTTTAATCAGTCGGGCTTTTGGCCAATTAGAAATAATAGCAATCATAGACAAGCACCGAAGTGATGTGCTTTTATTTTAGGGATGTGAATTCAAAGAAACGATAAAATCTGTGTAGGTACTTACTTTGGTGGCTTATCTTTTGAAAATCGATAATGCTTTTGAACGAAATAATTTTTTTTAATTATTAATGAAATAAAGTTGGGGAAAAATAATATGGCACGGGTACCGTCGCCCCGTAGTGAAAAACTACATCAATAGCGCCACGCAAATTTATAATTTGTACCAGGAGCGCAGAAATTATATAGGGTGAAGCGGTGTTAATTGTTTTGTAAAATAAACATTTTTTAATCAAAAATTTTTCCAGTTTGAGTGTTTGTAATAAATTTGAGAGGCGGGCATGGGTACCGTCGCCCCGGGAGCCATTCATATTTTAAGTTTTTATCTCTTTATTTTTTAACGAGTAGGTACCTAATTGCGTTATGAACATATTTTTTTGGTATTTTTTTTTTTAAATATTTTAAGTTTGAAGATTTTTTTTTTATATAATTTTTTCCAATAAAAGTTTTTACATTTTACATGTTTGTAGAGCGATGTTTTTTTCCAAAATAAAACTCGCTGGGACTTTTGAAGAATGTCGGTGACAAAAACCGTACATCGGATATGGGTATCAAATTACGCGTCTCGACTTACAGAATCCAAACGGATCGGTGAAAAAATGATCAGTAAGTTCCTTGGCTCTTTTTTTTCTCAAAATATTCATTTCTTTCTAAACAAACATATATTTTAATACATTTGTGTTCACACATTCATTGCTTCATTCACATGCAAACATACATATTACATTATTAAAAGTTTTTAAATTTTGCGTGTTAATTGAGAGATTCTTTTTCCAAAATAACAACTATTGAAGAATGTCGGTGACAAAAAACCGTACATACGTTATGGGTATCAAATTACGCGTCTCGAACTACACAACCCAAACGGCTCGGTGAAAAAATGATCAGTAGCTCCTTGGCACATTTTTTTCTCAAAATATCCATTTCTTTTTTTAAATTTTGTAGTCCCACACTCTTCGTCTCATCTACATTCAAACATCAGCTCGCTTATCACATTTACCCATTAGTTGCCTGCAACGGGCAAAAAGCTAGTTGTAATAGTAATATCAAATGACAAAATTTATTGGACATGACGTCACACCCGACACAATATACATTTGGTGCATCTTGGTGGGCCCTGGAAAATGAAAACCAACTTTAATATAAATAACACTGGTATTTAAGTTAGCAAGTCATTGGACAGTGCCTTTTGTATGCAATTCCACAGGAAAAATCAAACCTGGTCAATTTACCTGGATGCTGTGAGTACAAAAGGTTTAAAAGTTGTTGCAACAATTATGTACTGTCATTAGGAACTACAGTCCATTTTTATTGTTTTTTTTTGTTATTGATTTATAAAAAATACAGATATTCACAAAATCTTTACTAGCAAAACCACTAATCACTATATATCACTTTTCCAAAGTATTCCGTTTTTTCCTTCTTGTGTGACCAACAGACTGTGTGTCCATTATATTATAATAATATTATAATGGGTAATGTGTGACTTTTACATGCCCCTTGAATCCTTCAAGGCTGCTGTTAACTATGTCAACAGTCTTGGAAACATAATTTAATAGCGCTATACCTTGTGCCATGCTATGCCGAGCCAGTCCGTTCTGCCATGTGAGAAACATAACAGATCATGGTGCCGTCCCTGGGTGTAGTTGTTTGGTACGAACAACTTGTAGCATTCCAGGAGGTATGGGCTATGTTTTAAATTACTGCAAAGGCCCCATTCCTCCTCAACTAGAGACATTGGTAGCGCGTTCCAGCGAGAAAATATTCGTGATGCATAAATCGAGGATAATCTTCACGCATTCTTATATACAGGTATCGAAGGAACTTTTTTGAATCTGTTCTAATTTCCCAACGTATTTTTGCTGGTATGGGGCCCTTTCAATTTTAGATCTTGTAATGCAACTATACATGCTTCTGGATTTGAAAACTGTTTGTATGGAACCTAAGCTGTATCTACATAAAATATTTGACTTACCGATTATTTCATCGTCAAACTCAATTCCGCACAGGTTAGTCTCATTTGCAAGTGGATCGGTGAGGCTGGTCATCATAGCACTTGAGTTTGGAAAGCCAATGATGTATCTGTTGATATTAATGAGATAGCCGGCGGGGCCCACGTTCTCCACTAGCAGGTGGCGCATGGAACGTGTTATTAAGGCCTTGGACCTCTTGGTGTCCGGAGAGAAGGAAATTGTGAAATTAATCGATTGCGTATCGCTGGGGGCAAAAGGGAGAGTATTGCTAGAACAAATATTGAAAATTAGTAAACATTACGACATTTTCAAACATTATATATATAGGGATACTGCTAAGTTGAGTCTTACTAAAAATGTATAATTGTAATGTTTTCACAAATAAATAACACTGATTTGTTGGCAATTTAAAATAGGCATAATTTAAATAACTGGAAAACACTATATACCAAAACATAAAAATCAATGGTATTAATTCATTAATATCTGTACACACACGCTCAAGTTCCAGCTTCAGAAGGAAGTGCTGCCATCTATGCCAGTAAAATAAACATGTGCTTTTTTCCTTTTTTTCAAAAATTAGGTTGCAGCTTGCAGGGCAACGAGATTTAAACAAAAGTATAGAAAAAAATGCTCACTTTGTGATTAAAGATGGAGTGAATAGCGTGGTTGCTGCAAACGAGTCAAAGTTCACCTCGTCCGCCATTTCGGGTTCTACGAGACTTCTGACAAGGACCATGAGTGTGGCGAAGATGACCGGAGCCAGGATCTCCACGGCGGTTTGCATCTTGTGCCTCTTCTGTAGCAGCCAGTTCTTCCATATCAGCAGTCGGAACTTGTCCCACTGTCGACCCATGGTGCTTGAGTTGTGTCGCTGTGCCTCCTCTCGCTGCTGGCCGTGAGCTGTTTTCTGTAGAGCGCTATAAGAGTGAGCAGTGCATTGACTGGTTCCTACTCCGCCTTGTGTAGCTACTTGCCCCCAGTATTGTCATGCGGGATCACTGGAACCAAAAGAAAATATACTGTCAGGTTAGGTCAGCTAGGCAAGTAACTTTAAAGAGAAGTGAGTTGTTGTAGGTTCCACGCGCTTATTAGCCGGCCGGCGAGATTCTCCTGAAATATCAACATTTTGATGGCTTAGACTTAAATATAAAATGTAAAAAGTAGAATTCTTCAGTAATTTGTGCTATTAAAATTGTCCCATTAATTTAATGGTTCCAGCTAACATTGGGCTTCAAAAGCATGGACGTCTGGGCTTGTTAATAACAATAATAATAATTGGATAAATTCTGTGCGCCATTTTTGTGAAAAAACATCAAGGGCGCTGTAAGCTTGTCTCAGTCCATTCGAGGAACAGAGCGGTGATTCCAGATAGATTTCAGAGAATTAGCTGTCGTGGTGTTAACAATGGCAAAGCGCAACCAAGTCCACCTAGATGTATCTAAACGCTCAGAAATGAATGTTTAATATGAATGGTTTACGTTTTAAATATTACATATTTTAAATGCAAAATAAAGTGTTGCAACCACTGCTGTCGCTAGTAGTTGGGTAAGCTACATCTGAAACTATGTAAAACAAATTAAACACTTTACTTAGGAATTAAATATTTTATTCTAATGAAAATTAGATTGTGAACTTGTGAAGCCAAGTCATGAAATTAGATTGTGAACTTGTGAAGCCAAGTCATGAAATTAGATTGTGAACTTGTGAAGACAAGTCATGAAATTAGATTGTGAACTTGTGAAGACAAGTTATGAAATTAGATTGTGAACTTGTGAAGACAAGTCATTATATATTTTTTACCTGCGAGACACGGGACATCATGTTCATTAATGAAGATAACTTCATAAAAGAGCAAACTATTTTTTTTAATGGATTTTTAATATATTTTTAATCAATATATATTATACAAGTAAGTGTACAAAATTATAATGTCCTTTAATCTTTATAAATTATAATGTCCTTTATTCTATATAAATTATAATGTCTTTTAATCTATATATAAATTATAATGTCCTTTAATCTATATATAAATTATAATGTCCTTTAATCTATATAAATGAATGTTTCTTTGTTTTTCCCCTATATAATCGAAAACAACTGGACCGATTTTGGTGAAAATTTCAAAGATTGTTTTTATTAGTGCCAGCAGTTTTTAGAGAGTAAAAGAAGTCGGGGACGCCCGAGGAAGACTTTACGCATTATCTGTACACGACAACTTGGTATACAGTAGTGAATGGTACAGTAATGAGACGTACGTGGTGAACGAAGAAAGAGGTGTGAGGACAATATGTGACTTGGACAATAGGTGAATGGTTGAACAAGTCCAAGATGCCCGGGGGATCTTGGGGGAAACAAATACTTATTCCACTACAAGTCACCACCTCAAAACTTTACCCCAAACCATCCCAACCATTGTCCCCGAACAACGGAGCAACGCCAGGTACATGTCAGTATTAATGTGTTATCGTTACATGTATTCAAATTATATAGCTCCTATTGATGAATTTAGTTAAAAAATAAAATATTTATATTTCTTTAATTTTAATAAATGATGTGGGAATTTTTAAAAGGAGTTTCAGTGTAGGTTTTGTAAAAACATAGATAGTGATGTATGACTCAGAGGAACGCTGCTAAGTTCATAGCTCATAATAAAAAGTGTGTTGCAAGCTGAAAATAGTTGATAGCATGATTTAATAGCGTTAACCTAGAAATTCCAGACAAAAAGTGGTGAATATATCATTATCCTAGAACTCATCGCTTGAGAGCTTGTGTCTACATGTAAATTAATAAATCCTTGATATAGACGGGCAATTAAGCTCCATAAAACTATTTATGTAACAATTAAATATTTATCAGTAGCCTTCTAAAGAAACACAAACACTAAGACGTGTTGAAATAATGCATATATGTAGGTACTATTAGGTATACGAGACGCCTAGGACCAGAGGGACTAAACCTCTTGAATGGCAGCACATCCTTAACACATTTAAAAAATCATTTCTCCGAATATAACAAACTATTTTAGAAAATCTTTAAACATTTTTAATTATTCTAATAATATTGTGAAGCAATATTGACACTTACTGTTGTCTCGCTGGTTTGGGAGCCTGTTATGCCTCAATACAAAGGACTATTCCATCAAAACCGTGGTTTCAGCAATTCCCTCATTTTTCCAAAAAAGAAATTTCTTCACTCATTCGAATGAGGATCGGACATTGTTCCGTTCCTTCCCATCTTTTTAAAATTCACGTCGTTGACTCCTCACATTGTACATTCTGTGGTCTAGAAGTGGGAACTTTAGATCACATATTTTTTGGTTGTCCCTCTCTAAACAAATATAATAATAATAATAATTGGATAATTTGTAGAGCGCCGTTTTTGTGAAAAATCACCTCAAGGGCGCTGCCTCTCTTCTATCAAGCCTTATCTAAAATTGCCTCCCCTCCATTCAACATCTCATCTCTTCTAAGTCTGAACTCGACTCCAATTTTCATTATAATTTTGAAATTTGCCCATTTAAATAAAATTAATATTTAAATTCACCTTTCATTTCTCAATAATTTTAAATGATGGCCAAGAACACCCTTGAAGGGTGAAAGCCAGAAATAATGTTAAAAAAAAAGTAAAATATGGATATTTTTAATTATTGAAGACAATATTAGCGATTTCTAAACGAAAATCTGAAACAGAAAAATCAGAAAAGGATACGGTCACATCTAGGACTCGAACCCAGGACCCTTGTCTTGCCGGGACACTGCTCTACCACTGAGCTAATGGGGGACCCTATCCCCTTCGGTCACATTTAACTGTATCATACTTCGAATAAGAACTACCAACATTGTCTTCATTTTTTTTTCTTTTTTCACCGCACATTTTTTTATTGGCAACTATCTTTATGTATGATCGCAAGATTCAATAATCTTTTCTTCTTAATAATCCTTGTCTTCAATAATTAAATATTACAATTTGAGGTTTTACTCAATAAAGTTATTCCAAAAAATAGATATATGAGTACATATGGTTACAAAATATATTTATGTTCGCAATCTCACCAATGAAGAAACTGGTTCTTGTGCTTGGTGAGAGAGTTACACTAATTATAAGAAAAATAGAATACCATTATGCTATAGGTAAGTATATATATAATAGGAACAATATATAAAGAGACAACATCTAACTAAATACAGTGGAGATGAGTGTAGACTGATAATAAATATCAATAAAGGGAAAAAAAGGCAATTTATTTAGTTAATTATTTCTGAAAGTGTAACTTCAGTTATAATTAACTATCTAAATAGGTATAGATATTTTGCATTTGTTTGGTATTACATTTTGGAATTTTGATAATGTATTGATATCTTTTAGATGGGTGGGTTTCAAATTTTTTGATTATATAATCTTTATAAATTTGGATAATTGCATTTTTCTTGAATACATCCTCTACTCTGGGCACCCCATGATATTTGTAATGTTTGATTTATGTCATATTGCATCAAACAAGCGTATGGTAGATTATATACTATTTTTGTAAATATATAAACACATTATCTGGTAAGACGGATTTTATAAAAATATCAGGAAAAAACAAGTTATATTTATATTCTGTATAAAACATATAAAACGGTAAAACAAGATGCTAAGTGATACTACATCTACAAACACCTTATAAATTGGATATTTAAGTTTCATTACAATGGTAAACAATGGCTAAAACCAGCATGCGCATGTGTTCATTATTGTTTTCCTTTAAACAAAGCAATTTATTTAGGATCAATCTTTTTACTTTTTGCTTTTCACATTTGTCAAATTACAAATCGATTTGGATTCAATTTCAGGTTTAACGATTAGATGATTAACTCAAAAAATAAATTAGACTTCTTACTTTACTTACACTGGCCAAATGAATAGTTTGTTTATCAAACCAACTCAGATTAAATTCGTGGCAAATAGTGCTTAAGCCAATCTGGTTCTGAACACCTCACAAAATATCAGACCATAAAATTGACAGTATTTGATTGTCAGTGAAACTAAAGACAATGGATCATAAGTTTAATGAGGGCTATTGGAACTTATATGGGAAGTTTGATATAACTGAACTGCCGTAACAGGCTAATGGCGTAGCAACGTTTCAATTCAAATGTGATGAAATAATAATATTGATCAAAATCAGAAAATTCTCAACCTAAAGAAAATATAAGGCCAACTAACTAACTATCAAGCCGTTTCCCCGCTGGGGTAGGCAGAGAGGTGGGACCACCAAACAGGCACACACTCCTTGCTTCATTGCTCTCATGTCTCACGCATGCTCTTCTGTTATGCTGACCCTTGACATGTCTCCAATCAAGTACTTGATTCACTTGATCATGCCATGTCGTCCTAGGGTTTCCCGCTGGGGTAGGCAGAGAGGTGGGACCACCAAACAGGCACACACTCCTTGCTTCATTGCTCTCATGTCTCACGCATGCTCTTCTGTTATGCTGACCCTTGACATGTCTCCAATCAAGTACTTGATTCACTTGATCGTGCCATATCGTCCTAGGGTTTTCCCGACTTCTTTTACAATTCACATTCGCGTCATATATTCTCCTTACACTGCTTTCTTTGTCCATCTGCTATACACGTCCAAACTATATAGTTTATTCACTTATATAAGTGTCCCTTTCCTAATATTATTCATTAAGATTGCAAATAACATAAGGTAACAATTAAATTAAAAAATAAATATATAATTCCACTATCTACAAGTCACACGGAATGCGAATATTAATACGGATTAAATTCTTTTAAACAAAGCAAACATTATATAAAAGTAAAAGACAATGTAATGGTGAATTGCAATAAAGCGGCTTATCATAACTGCGTAGAAGATCTTATCTTATCTGTGGTCCGTGTTCACAGAATCTATTCAATATGAGAATGATCGCCACTAAATATACTATTCATAAATTATAAAATATGCGCAATTTCTGCATCTACAGAAAGTGAGAAATAGGTTTCTTGGCAATAAGCTGTCCGAAGTTCAGGGTAGATCTGTGACTATGGCAATGCGTTATAACCATAGACTAACATCAATGGTTATAACCATGATAACTCAACCATTTTGCACCTTTTTTCGTGACAGTAAGCCACAAGACCAAAAGTGCATTTTTTGTTGTTGTTGTGAATACCGCACAACAGCCCTAACTGCCCAGAGCCATTGAGACTACAGCATCCCCAATCGGGGTACGTCGTGAAGAGGAAGGTGAAGAAGTACCTGGCTATTTAGATCTAGTCACCAAATACAGCTAGGAAGTGGACTGGTAGGAAGAGATAACACATTTCAGAAACCTCCACTTTCACAGTCAACGGCAATTTAAATTAACAAAATGTAAAAAGAAAAAAAAAAATACTGATAATAAAATAAAATAAATAAAAATAAATAAATAAAAATGATAACAACCAACAATTTGTAGGCTTTTTAAGACAGTTAAATTAAAATAAAAACTATAACAGACTTAAGGTCATGCGATGACCAGTGTTTTTTGATATAGCGTCCTCTGCGTGCAGTTTTATCTTTTATAAGCATAAGCTTTTTAATATAAGTGTGTTTGTCGGAAGTGACTTGCCAGGTAAGTATGTTTTGGTATCTTTTCTAAATAACAAATGTAGATCCTAGGAAATAAATTGTACAGCGCCCTTGAGGTGATTTTTCACAAAAACGGCGCTCTACAAATTATCCAATTATTATTATAATTATTATTACAAATATAACTCAGCTCAGATTCAGTAATTAAATCATTTCGATCATTGTGCCAACGTAACGGCTAACTAGGTCCTTAACCTTTCCTCATCTGTGGTGTGTATTTACTACACATTGCTTCTAATAACTTTAATAATTCTATAAATATAATAAATTCTGGGTTCAGATTTTAGGTATTCCTCCGCTATACATTTATGCACTGAATTAAAAAATAATATTTTACATAGTTTTCAAATTCTATTTAATTTAACAAAAATCTCTGATTAAATCTAAAAATCGGGATTAAATACACCAATACAATCAACCGTGTGACACTGCTACGCGAAGAGTGTGCGAGGAAATGACACGCTATTGATGTCCCGCTTTAGTTCGCTATGCGGGAACATGAGAAATCCACACGTCCGCAGTTGTATTCAATTTAGACCATCGATACCCACCAGAGATGTGCAAAATGGGTACCCAAAACCATTTGAAATGCAAAATGGAAATGGGTCAAAAATTTTCCATTTGAAAATGCAAAATGCAAAATGGTCTTTAGAAAAGCATTTCAAATGCAAAATGCAAAATACCTATTTTTAAAATTCATTGAAAATGCAAAATGGTTTCTCAGGTCAAACAATTAAAATAATTATAGAATTTTTAAACAATTTTGTCATTTAATAGTGGACATCAATGTAGAACAAACATATTACATGATGGTAAATCCAAAAAAAACACGACTACAGATTATGAAACCACAAAAAATTTGCGCGGGACTAATGTTGCCAACGTAAAAACATAGAAACTGCTATCTAACATTTAATATTACAGCGTCGGCCATGTTCAGTATTTGAATCAGTATTTTTTGTAATGGTATCACTCAATTGCCAGGGCTCCTACCAGGGAGCAACTTGACAAATGTAAATTATCTCTCATAGCGAGGTTGAGGACCGACTGATATTTGGGGCTTATGAAAAAAAGATGAGTGGAGAACGTAGGAAGAATGTTGCAAAAAAGCATTTAAAATGGAAAATGCATTGAGAAAAGCATTTAAAATGCAAAATGCAAAATGGTTTTTAGAAAAGCATTTAAAATGCAAAATGGAAAATACCCATTTTGCATTTTGCATTTCCATTTGAAATGGATTTATTTGAAATAAAGCACATCTCTGATAATTACACTGAAGAGTTACACTGTGTGTAGTACAATGACATATGAGCCTTACTAAAAAACGTGTTTTAAATTTTACTCAACTTATAAATAATCATTAATGGTAAATGGAATTATTTGTAATGGTATCACTCAAAGCCCTGGCAATTGAGTGATACCATTACAAAAAATACTGATTCAAATACTGGACATGGGGCCATGACGCACAGTGGGCTAAAAATCGCCTTTCATAGACATAAAGACTTGAGTTTTCAATGGTATTTTTTTTGGCTAGAAATGGATTCTGCTGATCATTACTATGCTTTAAAATTTCATACGAAGCAATTGCGTGTACAAATGAAGGAGTTATAATTTTTTTAAGAAAAATTTGTATGGCACTGACATTGAAAATGAGGCTATCTCTGGAATCATAAGGTTGGCCATTCTATCCTTACACACAGATATACTACTATTTATTTGTATTTTTTTGACATACTTCGTATTGTGGCGCAACTTGCGATTTATTTTTTTAAATCCTCAAGTTGAAAAATTATTTTTTTTATGTTGATGATTCATTTTAATGCTTATATGCTTAACATATGAGTATGCTTTGTCTATTTTACAATATTTTATTTACACTGCAAGCCAAAACACTGTGCACAGTGGGCTGAAAATCGCCTTGTTAATAATGATAATAAAAATGTTAGATAGCAGTTTCTATGTTTTTACGTTGGCAACATTAGTCCCGCGCAAATTTTTTGTGGTTTCGTAATCTGTAGTCGTGGTGTTTTTAGATTTACCATCATGTAATATGTTTGTTCTACATTGATGTTGATTAAATGACAAAATTGTTTAAAAATTATATAATTATTTTGATTGTTTGACCTGAGAAACCATTTTGCATTTTCAATGCATTTTGAAAATAGGTATTTTGCATTTTGCATTTGAAATACTTTTCTAAAAACCATTTTGCATTTTCAAATGGAAAAGTTTTGACCCATTTCCATTTTGCATTTCAAATGGTTTTGGGTACCCATTTTGCACATCTCTGGTATTTATATATTTTTTCTATTATTTGAGTACACAATCACAAAGCAAATAAGTAGTCACCCATTGAGCCTAAATAAAACATGTCATTTTTAATGGATTTCTATTCAAATGTCAAAATAATGTTGTTTTACATAATGGCGCATAATGATACATGATGTGCCCCATTCCATCAAATAGATAATAATAATCTAGACCTAATCTGTATTATAAAAAATACTAATATTCAGGGCCAAAAGCAGCAAGTGTAGCAGAAAAGTGGCCAAATGTTTGGTTCTTATCAAAATAATCAATAGATTTGCAGACTAATTAGGCATCGCCACACAGTTATCTATTATCATCGACACATACAAAAGCAGAACACTTTATTTCATTGGCTGGCAGCCTGATTATTATCTACGCCACTCTGGAATCACTTTTAACAGATTGAATATTGTCGGCAATGAAGATAACCCTCTATTAAATTGTTAGATCACTACCTCAACCGTGAGTCCGTTGACTAGACTGTACCAAAATATATATGTACAATGTCAATCTGTCAGCTACAGACTTTAGCCGAAGCACCAAATTATAAAAGACAATGACAGGAAACATCATGAAACAAAAAATAGTCTATGACAATAACCTCTCGTCATCTAAATAAATCCACGACGGGTTAACCCCGCAGCCTCTGAATGCCAATCCGCACAACTAAACTGTGCTAATATGACTTGAAATGGATTATGGATTCAGTTTTCAAAAATCCACAAACATTTAAGATTCTCTACATATCTTACGTTCGAACCCACCTAGAGTATGCATCAACAGTGTGGAACCCTCATAGTTCTACACAGACGCAGCCCGTGACTGTAATTACCAGCAGTGCATTTCACTTTTAAAATGTACCTAGTCTGTAATTTAGGTGGAGCAAATTAATGAATGGGAACACCTACTGCAATTCATTCTATCTTCTAAGTTATACTTGTAAAATAACTGATTAAATAATACAAAATTATCTCGAAAATAAAGGACACTCAATTCATTGTTGAAAATATAGCGAAACCGTTTGATTTCACCGCGAACGAGTTCCAATGTGTGAATGTTGTTGCGTTAACATTGAACATTAGTATTTCTAAGCGAATCCATTCCAAACGCATTGGATTACACATGATCAAAGTGATGCAAAATTCACTCGCCGTCAAAGCACTTCGATAATGCACGGAATGGGTTATGTATCTGCACTGCTCTAACACGTAATTTGACGTTAAGAGTGTAATCTGTCTCGCTCATGTCACCGTTTGGGCTACTTCGGGCTGTCTCGATACCGCCCGACGCTGTTTTAGTAGTATGGTAAAAGTTGGTTCTGTGCATACCGGGGTATGCACGACCGCTTGCTCTTGCGCGGGATTTTTTTACTAGAAGATAGCTCAAATAATGACCTGACGGGAATTACGAATTTCTTACATCGATCACTGGGGCACAGATGTCGTTGTAATTTGTTATGTGGAGATTGAAGACAAGCAGTGCAATGCACAAATGCACGTACCAAGGAACCGCCTCTGGTTCTACATATAAATCAAACATAGAAAGAGTTCAGAAAAAGTTTTTGAAATATGTCTCTTATCGCATGCGAAATGATGAAAACAATGTGTCCATGAACCTTAAAACTCTTGATCAACGCCGAGATATCAGAGACCTAGTAATGCTATATAAGATAATCCACTATTTTATTGATAGCCCATACCTTTTACAAAATATTCATTTCAGATGTCCATTAAGAGTAACTCGATCTCTGGACACATTTTATATTCCTAAGAGCAATACTAATTATCTTGAAAATGTATTTATAAGAAGAAGCTGTAGCACCTTTAATAGATTATGCACAAATATCCATGTGTTCAATACGAGCCTCGCAGGATTCATAGCATTCCTAAGAGAGTAGCGTTCGATCGTTGCGGGAAACTTACTAGTGTTAGTGTGTGTATTGTTTTTGTATGGGTTGAATCTGTAGTCTTTTTATTTTTATTTTTATGGAGATTTTCCTTTTCTACTAGTTAGTATTTATATTGTATTGTATTATTTATATTCATATGTTTTTCTACCTATATATAAAATGAATCTTCTGTGGAAACTTTACTGGTTCATGCAACTTGGTAAAAATGATTTGTATTAAAATATATTTGTATAGCTGTTTGTTTCCCAAATAAAATAAAACAAAATAAAAAAAATGGAATTCCACCAACTGTTTAAAAATTAGATATCATAAACTGTGCTAATTGCTTGAAAGTGCCGATTGTTGGGCAAACTTTGATTCTATCAATCATAACTTGTATAAAATAACACGGGAAAGTATTACGTTTTATTTAAATGACTGGTTAAGGTGATAACGCATGTGTCGCATCGTCACACGGTAACATAATGCCATCCGAAACGTTAGCTAAAGACGGAGGAAGCGCCATACGGCACAAAAACCCAAAATTAATTACAAAAATACTTTTGGCCGTGAAAAACTCAAATCACATCGGAAAATATGTTGATTTAATTCACATATGAAAGAGGTTTACTTATCAAATACGTTACCTATATTGTTAGTAGAGTGGAAGATGCTCTTAGTATCACCCTGGTGTAAGACCATCATTCAAAAATTAAACATTGCTCGAAATGGCTTTAGCCTTGTTCGGTGACCAGATATGACAATCCAGATACTCCCCCACCTTCCTCTACCCCTCCACGTTACCTTCAGTCTCACAGCATATCCCATAATGAGATGCTCACTGGCGGTTGGGAGTAGTTGGGACTATTGTGCGGTAGGAAAATGTGATGCATTCCAAATCATCACTGATCAAATCGCATTATAATATTACTTGCTAAATTCAACAAATAATAAACTAGATAAGCAACTTTAAGGGCCTTACTAATAAACTTATTTTAAATTTTACAGAACTTTGTATCATAAACGGATGTTTATAGTTGTGTAAAATTCAAAACACATTTTTAGGGTTTATAGTGTACTTTTACATTTTGTAATGCTTTTGCAAATGTAAGAATTCAGGCAAAATACAAAATCAATGAAAATTAAACTTACAGAGTGACGAATAGTTACATAGTAATTAGAGTAACGAATGTTAGTTATAAACCAGAAAAATTGTTTGTTAATCACAGGAAAAATTCTCAAACAGGGAGTCCGGCAAGCACGTATAGGTATTATACAAATTCTCAAACAGGGAGTCTGGCAAGCATGTATAGGTATTATACAAATTCTCAAACAGGGAGTCCGGCAAGCACGTATAGGTATTATACAAATTCTCAAACAGGGAGTCCGGCAAGCACTCCTTTATGCAGGTATTATACACAACTATTTTCAACTTCCAACCTTAATTCCAGCTTGATCCATCCACATTGTTATAAATTATTATTATACTATCCGTTTTGGCAAAGCAGAGGAATTATTAATTTTGATACAAATTTTCACACTCAGTGGTAGTGTGTTTAAAGTTTGCATAATAATTATTTATCTATGCGCCCTTGAGGAAATAAATTAATCAGATTATAAAACATAGAATAATATCTAAAAAATCATATATGGAAATGTGAAACGGCCGTGAAAATCAATTATAATAATATCTAATCTAATGTTACTAATGATTCTTGTATAATGTGTATCTACATTATTAAATATACTATGTATAAACCAAAAATCCGGTGACACCAATACAAACAAGTTTTGATCATCTTTCCTGTAATAATTTACGTAAAAAATAATAATATGTAAAATAAATAAGAATGTTCTAGAATGTGATGAAGACACAAGACGTGTATATTCGGTATTTGATTAACGGATATTTCTGTGCAGAGAGAAAGGTGCTAATTTATATGTGGAGATGAGAGCGTTATATTTGTGGAACTCCGAGTAGAAAGTGGAGTGACTTTGCATTATTTCATACCCAGATAATAATAACTAAGGAAATATTCATTAACTACTAGACGTTTCATAAAATATACATATAAAATGTATATCAAATATTCGATAGCGAAATAGCGATTGTTCAGGTGAAATCCCTATTTTCCAGAAGATCAATTTGATTAAACGATACGTATCTTTATAACAATTCAACAATTTTATGATTCACAAATTATCAACACGTGACACTTTCATGAAAATGACTACACTTAAAGATATTAATCATCAAATATTGACAATGTAGATTTTAATCTTCCATCAAATGATCAGTTTAACCACAATGTTACGTATTGCTAATAATTCTAATTATTTGCAATTATTAAAACCAATAGTTGCAATCAATCAATCTATTGAAATTGAATACATTTCTCTCGTGGGGCATATATTTAGTAGTACACTGATACTGATTGACACTGATTTTAAATATAAATAATCAAAGAAAAGTTATATATTGCAAATGAAAAAACATAATTTTTCGGGTGAAAGTGAACAGCGAACAGTTCACTTTCTGCATAAGAAACACCCATAAGATATTAATATTTCTCTCAAGATATAATATTAATGATATTTCCGAGTAGCAATTTATTATATTATAAAGGTTGGATCAGACACCCAGTGGTGATATTAAAAATACAAATTATATCAAAAGGCGTGTGTCCGTCAAGGTCTGTGTATGTTTTTGAACTGTTTTAGGTCAGAAATATTGATTTGTAACACGGAGTATATATGGTACAAGCCAACAACAGGTACAGTTATGTCTTCATAATTTATAAGTTTTAAATACTTTATTAAGTTCACATACATCGTGAGAATATAGTTTCTGTGTAATTAGTCACCAGGTTGGCAGTGAGGAAGATTCGTCGCAAATAAGGCAAAACTATTAAATTAACTTTCTTATTCCTTATCTGTGAAAGTGACTTCCACTCATGATAATAGGATTCATGTATGCATTTAATATCTCTGCTATCAACTCACTAAAAACTCTCTGCACAGCTTTTCTGTGACTATTTTCTATTTTAAAGAGATTTGAAATATCCGTTGGATTTGATTAAAGTGGTAACCCGTGACTCAAAATTACTTAAGTTATTGGCTGCCATTTGAAGTGATTGCACATAAGAGGGCGCTTTGTCATGTTGATGTGTCATCAAATATATTTCTTTGTCCATTCCTTTACGATGGTTAAACTATATATTTTAATTTTATTTACTTTGTTATGTTTTTCACATAAATATACAAGAGACTCAGTGTTCAGATCATGTGCCGAGAAGAACTAGGTTTTGATGGGGTTTTCAGCGACTTCACAGTTTGGTAGAGCTTTTTCAGTAACTTCTACCACGATGTTTTTAAAATACAAGTCAGTTTTTTTTGTTCAAAAATGTGTATATTCATGGTATAACTTATATTGTAGGTAATAGGCATTAAAATCGCTTGACAAACGGAGCCTAGAATCGTTCGATTTCAAGCACAAAACTGGTTTTTATTTATTTTGTAAATAATTTTATAAGAAAGCAAAAAAGTTAATCAAGTGAAACTGTCACAGATAATCTTAGCTATAATACAGTATTTTTTTAATAGTTGTTTCATTTATACGTTCATACATTTCTATTGAAAAAAAAAAAAAATTTTTTTTAGTGCATTTATATTTTTTATTGAGTAATTCATTTTTTTATTTGTATTCTACTCAAGCAAAGCGATAGGAAAACCTTCAATTTAACTAAAGCATATTTTTTGGTATTCATAATGTACACCAATTTGTTAAAAAGATTAATCAAAATAGTGATTTGGCATTAAGCTTCGCCTTAAACCAAGATTGGGTGGACTTTTTACTTTGTATAAGACTGAAAGACTTGTATAACTTTACAGCAGTCCTAAGGAAGTATTACACTCAAGTATATTTAGCTTGTCCATGTTGCTCTGGTTTATGGAGATGACAAACCAGAATATTTTAGGCGTAGATTTATACATAATAGTATGCAGTGCGATGCAAAATGTTGACTATTATTTTTAACATGTTCTGTTTTATCCAGTTACCGGTGCAAACATCCGCTGGCCAAAGGAAAAGGAATTAATTTGTAGTGTTTTCTAATATGACTTAAAAACAACATTATTTATGCTATTATTACTAGCTTTAGTTTGTTGCTTATATCTGAAAATAATCACACCAAATTATGAATTAATTTGTTGTTGCAAATAATATCCTGCAGATATACATACTAATGAGTGGATTAATAAGATACGCCATTAGAATTCCAATACCAATTCAAATTGGATGATGTCCTTGACCGGAATGAAGAAACAGAGCTGGCCCACAGATGATATGGGCTGATGACCTAACATTCCGCATCGAGTACCAGTCCACCCAGTATAGAGAATTATAGACGGACAGAAAGACTAAATAAACTGACCCCAAAACTCTACAAAGCTACCAGTAAGTTTTGCTATGATATGCGCAATGTACATTGATTTATAACAAATTTGCAAAATCAGCTGTAGATACTCCCAGTATCACCTTTGTGTAAAATCACCACAAAGTCGAAACATTGCTTGAAATGGCTTTAGTTGTGTTACAACTTTAGCAACCTTTCTCTTCTCTGTCTTCTTCCCTACCTCACTCACTACTGCCATGTAATATACCCCAATTGGGGAAGCCATAGACACACTGGCTCTGGGCAGATGGGACCTTAATGCGATATTCATATAAAAAAATAACCCTCAGAATAATAATAACAACATCTGCTGGTATTGAAACAAGTCTGCATTATTATGACTGTGTTCTAGTTCTGCAAAGAAAACGAGTTTGTTCTGTCTGGTCAGAAATAAAGAAAGTAATACACACACAATCTCATTAAACACACACTTGATGTGATGTGTACACACAGACATTATTACAGCCTGGTGCTTCCAACATGCAATCTCATCCATAAAGACAGGTGGGCCAATAAAAACCTTCACTTTCTTATCGTTCATGTGCTTTCTTGTTATTTCTTGATTGAGATGAGATCTGAACACAATATGTGTATGTGTGTAGCTAATACATACACACCATATTCTCTATGTATCTCTGGAAAGATTTTTGTGATTAAAATAAATCACTTTGTAAAGACCACTACTTAATCAAAATAATCGCCATGTTTCCAAACCAATGGTTTCTACGTCAGGTTAAACATATTCATAATCACTTAATCTGACCCAACTCCATACCCTTGTTCTTGAATTCACCCGTGGAGAGAGCAACGTACTTCCTAATTACAGTTGATCAAAAGATCCGTATGTTTTTTATTTCCTACAATGCTCTTCTATGTTTTTTGTCACTGCAAATAAATTGTATAAAACATACAATTATAACGACATAGACCCCAATCTCTAATGTTATAATAAAAAATTGTACTAATTGAATTAAATAAATAAATATTACACCTGCAATACATCTCAATCATAATATCCATACATTTCCTTCATTTAATTATCATTAATATTTATAAATAAAAAAAATTGTATAACAGTAATTATTATGTATTTTTAATCATATTATAAATAAATTTAATCTGCAAACTTCGCCCGCCATAACACAGGTACCTCCCAGGACACAGGGACTTTTCAGGACACAGGGAATTTCCAGGACACAGGGACACAAGAAAAGAAATCATTCAAAGTGGTATAATATCATAAATGAGGCCTATCTATTAATAAATTGATTAGTTCATCCATCATACTTCGATTAATGTTTAAGTAAATGTTTTAGTTTTTCCATAATTAATATCTTGCTGATATATGCATTTAAAATAAATTAATTGCATAGCGCCCTTGAGACGTTTTTAACCATGCAATATGATATTATTATTTTATTTTTATTTTTTTTTTTTTTTTTATTAAATTTAATATAATTACATTTAATACAATATAAGATATGGGTAGTCCCACAAAGCTGTGACAATCAGCTTGTCTGTAGGTTCTACCATTTAATGTTATAACATAATACACATTAGCTTAAGTTTAATATTAATACCAAATATAATGTTTAGGATAGATAAACGTTTTGTTCATTTATTAACCACTTTTTTGTCAGTTTAGGGCAGGGTTCCTCATTATTTTTCAAGTTAAAGTTTTCGTTAAATTTGTTATAAATCACAGGTATCAAATAGTCAAGTGTTCTGCTACCATACTTATTTGATATTAGTGGAATTTTTAGGCCTTTTTTTTCAGTAAATCTTGTTTTGTGACTATGCACCAATGGCTTTTTGTACGCATTTCCTCCCGCATTATCCATAATTATAATAAACCAGAGAAGCCCTTTAATTGGGAGTAGGCCCTCAGAGCCATACAGTAATTTTAAGTTGTTTCTTTGTTTGTAAATGCTAGGTTTAACAATTTTTTTAATTACAGCAGTTTGTAGATTTTGAATGAATTTAATATTAATATTACTCGAGTGTCCCCAAGTTCGAATTCCATATCTAAGTATTGATTCGACCATAGAATGATATATAAGTTTGAGAGTACATCGAGGCAATACAAATTTTAATTTATAAAAATTACTCGCCAAACATCGGAGCTGGTATACAAACAACTTAGATATTATTCAAATGTTCCAGAAGAAACATCAAAACATTAATTGCATAGCGCCCTTGAGACGTTTTTAATCATGCAATATGATATATACAAACTACTTAGATATTATTCAAATTTTCCAGAAGAAAGATCAAAACATTAATTAGTATTTTGCTGGGCCATTCTGTACAGTGGTAAATTGACATTTTTGGCATAAATTAAAATAAATTGAAATGTTTACATATGAACTGTTTTATATTCAATAAAAAATATTCACATACGTTTTGCTATGAGTAAAAAACTAGAATGTACATATCTGATTAAACATAAAATAAATTTAATTGGTAAATACTCTCATTCTTTCCCTGAACGACCTGGACCACCACTCAGAATAACCAGGTACTGCCTAACCTTCCTCTTCCCCATCTCCCCCTCCCCTCCACACTCTTTTCAGCTTCATAACAAACCCCAGTTAGAGGTTACATAGTGCCACTGGCTCTGGACAGCCATAAATAATACAGGGGTATTCAAATATAAAAGCAAATCAAATCTACTTTACCAAATTTTCAATCTTTGAAAGGGAGCACACCAAGTTTTGATTAAATTAATTAATAATTTACATGCTTTCACAATTGATAGATTAAAGAATTCAAAACACAACAAATATACTGAAAACTTTAACTAAAAAAATTATATTAGGTATATAAAAAAATACCCCTAATAAATAACACCTCTTCCACATATACACAAAGCACAGCTTTTTATGCAAGACATTCTAATATTTTAAAAAAAATATAATGAAAATGAAATGTCACTATATATTATACAAATGAATTATTATTACTCTGTTTTCAATAAATTATGTATCTGTATAGTAATAGATTATTTATGTTAGCCAAGTTGGCTCGTCTCAAATGGAATATTGAATAGCAAACACTAAAGTAAAGTTTTGTAGAACCACTTCATCTGAAGTACCTTATTACGGCAAGGATCATAATGACTAACTAGCTTATATAACTACCCGTACATAACTCTGGTAGAGTACGGACTTAGTAATCATTGTACTAAATTCAATAATCACTATGACAAACAGTGATTAATATTTTATCATCGTACTTTGGCTGTCAGAACATTCTATAAATTTTTTAATCTAATCTGATGTCACATTCCGACTATTATAATATGTATCATAAAGAATGGTGATGCTTTAGGAATTCCCGTTACTGTAATTTAATACATAACAAATGAAATTATTCTTTTCTTCAAGTAGATATCATACTTATTATGCCATGTTGCGCTTCCTCCTTTTTAATCAAGGTTTCGGACATCTTTACACTGTCCATCATCAGGGTAGATGTACAGTGTGACTGTGTCACTGCCTAAAACGTTGCTAAAGGAGGAATCGGAACATATTTTTGGCTGTGAAAACTTCAAATCAGTTCAGATGAATAATATATTATGTCTTGTCTGATTTTTTTTAGTCAAAATTGATATTTAAAAGCTTCATATCTCATGAGGGAAATGCGGTTGTGAGGTGAAAATATTTGCATTGACCTAGATATTGCGGAAATAAATTTCAGGGTAAATTTCTAGAAGGCAGAGCTCACCGTTTGTGAGTATGTAGTGAGACATACAAACGGATTTCCTGCTTTACAGTTAAGACACTAAAAGAATGTGGCAAACTTTCTCTTCTACTTGAAAGGATTGACCTTAAATTTGGCAAATTTAAACATAGAAGTAACACAATCATTAACACAAGCATATTCATGTAATTACCCACAGCTGAACTGAGTGGATATTCTATTTCTCCTTTCCTCAATTACTTCCCCACAATAATCAGGTTTAACATCATAAAAATATAAATTCCAGATTAGATATTCACGCAAAAATAATAAGAAAACTACATTTCTGGCGAAAATATTTTTGATATTACTGTTTTTAAAGCACCACTTAACTGGTAAGATCTCACTTTAAAAATACTTTGCGCAATTTTAAGTCTGTTTTCTTAATTTATCTTACCATAACTTTTGATTGACTATAACAATCAATGTTTGAAATTAAAACCCAATTTTCGATGTCTTTATATTCGCGTTAAATAATTTACAATAAGGTTGTTGAACCACTTAACTTTCGAGTCAGCCGCTCATAAAATATGAAGACGAAAAGGGAAATTTATCGATTTCATATTGAGAAGTTGGGAATGTAGAGCAAATAATAATAATGAAGTGACAGTGGACCACCACTAGTACCCGGGAAACGGTACTTCTATACATCGAGAGGTACCGGAAATAATGCAGGAGAACGTGTAAGAAAACAATTATAAATAAACTTGTGCATTGCATTAGTCTCAATTTCTTTATTGAATTGCCGACGAACTCGATCTTGATCCATAATGTTAAATAGCATAGCGGCAGCGCTAATATTTTGAATGGCACTTTTTCTGAAAATTATGTAACGTGAATCATTAATTCAAACAATAGTCAGGAAAATGTTCCCTTTACGATTCCCAATAAAAAGCAATATCCGCAAATTGTACTACGAATATTAGTCACGGTATCGGTATAAATAATTAGCGCAGAATTAATTTATTATCGAGCGCAACAAACGGTAATAAAATGTTAACATATAAAAGGAAGTCATTATTTTTTACCTAAAACGGCGAAGCTTGAAAAGAATAATCCAAAATCACTGAACATTTTCACACATCATTGTAAATGGCTAATAAATTTCTCTTTTCAAGATCACGGCCGCGCGGGATTCACAGCTCGACACAGCTGAACTGAGCTGAACACTGCTCGATAAATAACTAAACAACTGACTTTGACATTTCTGTTTTCTGACGCACCTAAACAAAACGTATCCGTGTGTGAGTGCAATCATATGAATCCCACGTGGTGCTTGCCGGAGACATCTGTTGGCGTTCGGGTAAACTAAGTTGTACAAAAGGTGTGAATCTGAGATAAGTAGTGAACACCATCATAGGAAACTTCTGGATTTAGAAAAGGAAATAACGTATTTTGTGTAGGTACCCTGCAAAATACCTGGTATCATGCCCTTAGTTCACACTGGGCCAACGTTGGCGCCAACTCGCCAACTTGTGAACGCCATTGCCTTACGTTGTTTTACATTAACCCCACACAAAATAATTTCCCTCAGGGTCTAAGTCATCTTTGGGGATGCTGTGTGGAGGGTCATTTTCAGGAATGGAAGAAGACGAAGTTCCGGGAAGGAATAAGGTATGAGGGTTGGGTAGGAACCTAGGGATCAGTGTGTCCAGGAGTGAGGGACGTATGATCTATCCCCCGCGCTGCAGTGCCAAGCAATGGGTAAAAGAGACCAGTCGGAGAGGTCAAGGGTCTCCCCAAAGCAGCCTCTCCCGATCAGGTACGCCACGCAGCCAGTGGACAAACCTCATCAGATTAACCTGGAAAGAATTGGGGTGACGGCAGAGGTTAAAATATGCCAATTTCGGCAAAATTGAAAATGGCATATTTTAAATCCTTGTAGAAAATTTATTCGTCAAGATAATCGTAATTTATTTTGTTATTTTTTTCGACAACAATAAATATACCCTATTCTGCGTTGGCCATTTGAACTTTTAAAAATCTGAATACTGCACAAGAGTTCCAACTGCTCCAAACCGTCTGGAGCCAGTGAGGCTATGGCATCCCCAATTGGGGTATGTTGTGAGGCTGGAGGTAGTGGGGAGGGGAAGGATACGGGGAAAACGAAGATGTGGGAGTACCTGGCTATTCAGATCTGGTCACAAATAAAGCTAAAGCTATTTCAAGTAACGATCCAATTCTGAATGGTTGTCTTAAACCAGGGCGATACTGAGAGTATAATCCACTCTTGGAAAGTGCTGCAAGTATACTATATTCTATTTTTAAATCAATGAATTGTGAAATACAACAAATTAATAAAATTTACTCGCGACCTCTGGATTGCTAGTCCAGAGCCTTACCCCTCAACCATGGAGGCTGTCAAATCTAGATGGATGAGGAAATTATAGCAGCTGTGGCATTTTATTTGTACAGCATGTTTAATTATTGATCAACATAATTCGTAAACGTAAATACAATAATCGACACTACTGTCTTCGCTGAACGCATATTGAGAACTGAAGATGGGACCAACGTGTGTTACGCTATTGCCGGTTTGATGTTAAGATCCTTTAATGTGTTGACCGTCCAACGCATGCAACGGCCAAGTGGTCCTGTACACGTTTGTGCCAGCGCGTTGGCCCAATGTGTACTAGGCACATTTATGCTACAGAATGAATACAGATGGGTTAGGATTTTTCTAGACTATAGTCGCCTGCCACGTCCACACACATCCGACATGCGAAGGATAGTCGGACGGCCGAGCCTTTTGACACGTTAGCTTCAGCGGGGCAGGCCAGATGGAAACTGTAGTCTGCAGGCACTATTAGTAAAAACCAACTATGTCACCCCCCAAAACCCTATAATTATAATAATATCTCCAACTTCTCCAGCACCTCCTAGCGGCTTGGTTTTCTTTCATACATTTTAATGAATTTTATGTGAAATATATTCTTTATTTCACTTTAATAAATCAAATTAAATCAAAAAATATATAAATATTAGATAAATTAGAAGCATTAATGATAAAAAACAAATATTGAACTATATAAAGAAATATTTTATAGAAATCGTTAAAATAAAATAAAATCTCACAAATTATCCTACTATACTCTATTTATCCTCCATAATATATATTTTTTCTTCCTTCCAAATACAGTAATTTGTATGGATTTTAGTTTTGTAATTTTTTTATTTTGTAACCTAGTTATATATTTTTTCGCAAATGTACACTCCTCTTCCATCCACAAGCAAATGCTTTTAATGGAAGTGTAGTATAAATTAAAACAGTATGACTTGTAAACATTGTATATTTATTGTAAAAAATACAAATAATGGGTTATATTATATATATATATATATAATGTAACCCATATACGACCTTACAGCTTTGTTTACTTTTACATAAAAAAGTATGAAAGCGGCTATTCTCTCCGTCTTCCATCCCTACCCATCGCCTATCGCGCAACGGGGGGATATATCCCTTTGCAACCAGAAAAATTTTTTAAAATTGTTATGTGCCACATTGTTAAAGCTCTTAGTTATGATCTCATAGGTCTGGGCGACTTACTGGTTGAAACATGTGCGCTTGAAAGTACCCTAAATAAGCAGCTCCCGCACGTTCAATCGACACCGGTTCCGTTCACAAAAACAAATTTATTTTCTGTCTTCAAACACAAACTCACTCTCGTGTGAAGCCGGTTGTAAAGGGATATTCATATGTCTGTCTCTCCTGGAAGCACTGATCCCTAGATTCTACCCGATATTATATTTCACTAACCTAAACAACAACTAACCTAACAATGTTTTTTGGCACCTTGAAAAACGACTCGGAAGTATTTTTGTTTTTTGTAATTTTACATCCGTACACTGCACACACGAAACCTGCTTTTTGAAACATTGTTTTTCAATATTGATAAAAAATACAAATTAGAAAGCGCATAACACAGCGACAAAGTACTAAATAAATTCAATTTACGCCATTGAAAGGAATGTCAATATGCTACGCTAGTGCCTCTAGCAGCAAGAGTTGTTGATATTGCCAATATTTTACTGGAGTTGGACGTATTATTAATATTGTAGGGTTATTCACCTACAACCCCATTCATACTTACCATGTTATTGATTTTTCTAATTAATATTTTATAAAATAATCAATGATAATATCAAAGTTTTACCTACCAATGAAACTTATATTTTGTAGTCTGAACCGTCATTTAATACCTTTTTGAGAGAAGCATTCTCCGCGTTGACCTTTCCCGCTCATTTTTAGTACCTTGTGTCTGCCACCAGGTGGTCACCAGAAGCCATTCACAACCAACAATGCCGCCCCTACCCCCATTCTTACTTACAATGTTTTAGAATTTTCCCATCAATATTTTATAATCATTGATAATACAATTATGGCATTAACTAGATGAAATAGCATTAATTATTGACTTGGAGAAACTGTCTAGTAACTTAATACTGAATAATGAATTACTCTTAGGACGGAATGTTTCGGAGAATTTGAACAATTCATCAAATTTCAACGTTCATTTTCGGGTTCTGTGAAAGTCCTATTCAAGTTCTGTTATTATATCATTGTAGGCTAGTTGCTTGACAAAACTGAAATAAAAACAGAACTTTGATGAATTGTTCAAATTCTCCGAAACAACCCGTCCTTATATAACAACTGTGAAAAACAATGTGCGTGAACAATGAAGGAAGATGCAATGAAGATGAAAGATCTCATTTCCAATGCGAGATGACAAAACAGAGAAGTCTTATATTTGTAAGGTGGTTAAACTAGATGCTTGTTGTTCCGGCTGGGACGAATCCAATGAATCTGATTCTGAAGGCGTTTGACTCAATCCGATAAAAGGAGCAAATGCGGATTCACTGTTTCCAAATGGGTGAATCTAAAACATCCCCCGCCCCTGTATTGGTTCCGATTCCGTGTCCAAGGTAAGTAAATCTGATAAGTTCATTCACTTTTGTAACGCCTGTCATTCCCCAACTCCGTGGCATTCCACTGGGTCCGGCGAGTCCAGTAAATCTAACTTATTGAGTTTCTTTTCAGCAGATTGATTCCACCGGATTCGGTTGAAAATAAGTGGAACTAATTACCTCTAGTTCGAACCAGCAGACATTTTGCATCTTAATTCTGACAGATGCCAATAGACGGCTAATTGAAGCATAATCATTGCGAAATAATGTTATAACATTTATAATGATTAATGAGAATGAGTTACGTGATGAGTTCGCCGTGATTCTGCCTTTGAATGTGCTGCCCACGTGCGGTGCATGCCCAGCACGTTAACTTACGGCAGGCCTGGAAGCTTGGGTACATGTGACACGATAACTGGATAAAATAGAACATGATAAAATAATATGTTAGGTTACATAATATGTATGTGTATTTTTTTGTTCACTTTCTTCAATGTTCTGTTTTGTCATGGAATTATGTGAAATGTGGTTGGTATATAAAATACTAATAAATAGCACCGTAAGACAGAAATCGTGGGTTCGATTCCCAGTTGCGACCGTTACTTTCTTGTTCTATTTAATGTTTTGGTTAGATTTATTAGTGTTATCTCCTTCTTCAATGATTAAATTTAAAATAATTGCTTTGATGGGAATAACCTTAAAAAATTTAAACTGTCATGTTTTTAACAGTTTTTATTTTATTTTGTACACATTATGTAAGTAAAAGATTTAAGACCATGGCACTCAAATTAATATAAAATATAATCAAATGGGACAGTAAATGAATCAATAATCAATAAAGTCAAGTCTTGGTTCAAACAATTTTATTTAGTTACCATAAAAGTAATCCAAAAAATAAGAGTAAAAATTAGTGATATTAAAATAATCAATTTTGGTAAATACAGTACCAAGTCAGCATTGAAAAAATGAATAAACTATTATAGATAATCATCAATCATCCCCTTTCTGTTCCTTGGTGAACTGAAGGAACACCTGTTCCAGGGATGTCTGTCCTATGGAGTAATCTTCAATATCCAACTCACGCTTGGCCTTCTCCATTTGACCGAATATACTGGACCAGGTAACCTTCGTATCAGGAATGTAGTACGTCATCTTGCCCTGGTATGATTCTCTAAACAAAGCAATAGAATATAATCGACCAGGTAACCTTCGTATCAGGAATGTAGTACGTCATCTTGCCCTGGTATGATTCTCTAAACAAAGCAATAGAATATAATCGACCAGGTAACCTTCGTATCAGGAATGTAGTACGTCATCTTGCCCTGGTATGATTCTCTAAACAAAGCAATATAATATACTCAACCAGGTAACCTTCGTATCAGGAATGTAGTACATCATCTCACTGGGATCTCCCGTGCTGAAGACATATTTACTAAGAAATTTATTGTAATTCATTTTATAAAATAGTGGCGTTCAAGTGTGAAAGCTATAAATAAGTCAAGTGTGAAAGCCATCAATAGTTCAAGTGTGAAAGCTATCAATAGTTCAAGTGTGAAAGCTATCTACCCACTTTGTGGGCGCCTGGCGGCTCCAGTGGTTAAAAATTTATAAATTACTTTCATTTAGTGGTGAAAACTTGTTAAATGGCGCTCCCCAGTAATTTATGCAACAAGCAAATGTCAACAAACAAGACTCCCTTGAGAGTCACAGCAAATAAGACTCACTTGAGACTGGCCCCAGGGAAAGTCTTCAAGATGAAGAGATGCAGCGGTTCTTTGTTAAACATTGTGGATCTTCGCGGTCGGCCGCCTATCGGAGGCAGGTCCTTCCCGGCAGCGGTTTTGGCCATCCAGTTCTCCTTGAGGCTGCTGAGGTTCCAGCCGACCCTATCCAAGTTAGGCTTATCACTGGCCATTTCCAGTCTGTTCTCCAGACGGCGTATCTTCACAATCAGAGTGTAGCCTGGAAAAAACAGAAATCTTTAAAAAATCAAAGGATAAAATTAATGAACAAGGATCAAAGTTCAAAATGGATAGGCCAAAGGTTCAAATGTCAAATTTTAAAGGATCAAAGTAAACAAAAGACCAAAGACAGTGGGAAAAGTTTCAAAATTCACAGTTTAGGTTAGATTTAGGCAAAAACTTGTCGCAGTTCGCCGACTTCATTCTGCCAAATGGATTCCCTATCTTAGGTGTACTAATTCGTAGTAGATCATCAGGGCCAAGTTGTGCTTGTGGATAGCGCAACGGTCGCTAAGTTTGCTAATTCAATAGTTTCCCACAAGTTAACCTGATCGATGAGCTGAGGCTGTCGTGTACGTCATCTATCAAGGACAATCCTAAATATGAGAAGTTAGGCTTACCTTTAGAGAACTTGTTCTTGAGATGCTGTGTGGAACCGAGGCAGCGGAAGCGTCCGTTGACCATGATGGCCAGCCGCGTGCACAGTGCCTCGCACTCCTCCATACTGTGGGAGGTCAGCACCACGCTGCCGGTCTTGCGGCCCGCCAATGCTTTCCACACCTGACGTTTGGCCATAGGGTCCATGCCTGAAACGATTACAGAATACTTTCCTATTGGGAATGTAATCGGCTTGGTTAGGGTATTTCAAAGATGACCTATCAAATCGACAATCAGTGCCATTTTGAATTATTTTCTACATTTGAAAGGTTGCCCGAAAATGCCAAATTTCGATCTGTTTACTCCGCCACTACACTTAAACAATGAGCGTACTTATAACACAAGGTATGGTTATCATGTTCTGCTTTGTCACTGTTCTGTTTTGACCAGTTACCCACGAAAATAGAGACAGAAAAAAATCAGCACGAAATATTTAGGTAACGATATGACAACGATTTTTCGGTTAAATGAACATTTGAAAACTCTATATTGTGGTGGAAATGACGTTAAAAACTGAAATTCGTTAAGTTTAAAAACTCTATATTGTGGTGGAAATGACGTTAAAAACTGAAATTCGTTAAGTTTACCCAACAATTTCAAAAAAGAATAGATTGTACATTTATTTTTTTTCAGTATGTTAAATAAAAACTCAAAACAAAGATCACTAAAATAAGATATATCTAGGTTATTATTTTTTTGATAAATTAATGTTTTTAAGACAAGATTTTATTTATGCATAGCACAAAGGATAACAATTATTTTTATAAGCAATAATTGTTCGCCTGAAACACTCATCCACATTGAAAAATCTCCTGATAAAAGATACATGAGTTCGAGTCCCGTTGGCGTCATGTATCTTTTATCAGGAGATTTTTCAATGTGGATGAGTGTTTCAGGCGAACAATTATTGCTTATAAAAATAATATATCTAGGTACTTATTCCTCTATTGTTTCCTCTCTGGATTTTGTCACGAGTGCAAATATTGTTTTCAATATAATATAGACTTCGACCACCAAGGTATTGGCCAATATTTTGCTTTTTTTGATAAATTACTTCTTATAGGATAACTATAAGTAACTGACTCCCCAAAAAATCTTTAAAATTGCCTAATTTGAATTCTATCAACAGATGTTCAGTTTACAAATTTGAGAACATATATTTTTTAAAATCAACCCCTAACATAATACATCTATTTTTATAAACAGATGGTTAACTGAGGATTGAACCTTCTTCCCCAGGAACTGGAGTCAACCGCGCTAACTTTTGTTTTTGTTTCAGACACACGACACACATACATTATCTTCACATTGTTTTGTTTCAGACACACGACACACATACATTATCTTCACATTGTTTTGTTTATGATAGCCTGCGATACGGGAGCCCTCGTCTGAGACAGAGGTATGAAATCCTTGGTCCACGACACAAGGAATTGTAATTTTTAGTTTCAATGTTGTAAGATTTTCACGGTTAAAAGTATTTTAGTTATTTGTTTTTGGGGTGTTATGCCGTGTTGCGCTGACTCCTTCTTTAGCCAACGTTTCGGACAGCATTGCAGTGTCCATCATCAGGGTAGATGTGTGACTGATGATGGACACTGCAATGCTGTCCGAAACGTTGGCTAAAGAAGGAGTTAGCGCAACACGGCATTACACCCCAAAAAAAAATAACTAAAATACTTTTAACCGTGAAAATCTTAAAACATATTTAAGCCATAGGGGTGTTCAATAATCATTTCTGTTTTACAGTTGATTACATAAATATGACATTTGTAAGGAAAATAAATTACTTGTAGTTGGTTCATCCAGGTAAACGACTTCGGGATCTCCCAAGAGTGCAACCGACGTGCTGAGCTTCCTTTTATTTCCTCCGCTGTACTCCCTGACCTGCAGAATGTAGGTACTTCTTGAAACCAGACAATTAACCACCATTTTGTTCACAGATGAACTACAACATGATGAATGATATGTACTTTTCTATGTTTCCCATATGGATATTTAGTTTAATTCATATACATAGATTGCAGTTACATATTAGTGTGCAAAACCAATTTTGCACAAGCTGGTTTTTTTTTAATTTTCCACAAACCGCTGGCAAACTATTTTCAACAACATATTATATGATCTGATATTGATACCATTATTTATATCAGGGATATAAAAAATCTTGTATTTAAATTAGAGTACTATTTCTACTAAATAACATGTATGTTATTGGGTTCACAGTTTCTAGTTAGAATGGCTGTGTATTTATAACAGAACACATTCACTGTAAACTATAGCATGTGCAGCATGATTTGTTTAACAAATTTACAATTTGTTTGTATAGTCTCTATAATCCGAGCAATTAAAAACCGAGCATGTTCAGTTCAACAAATTTGCAGATTACTGGAATTTTTTACTACTCAAGCGATTTTTGTAAAATTATGAAAAGTCTGCAACTCCGCCCCCTGGATTATAGAGAACATTCTGTATATACATTATTATTAAATAAGGACCAGTTGTTTAACAGAATTATAACAATTCATAAAATTTCAAATATAATTTTAAAGTTCTGTGAAAGTATTATTCTATTGTTGTCCTGTATTATATTCATAGTTCGGTATGTATTTGACTGTTAGGACGGGTTATTACGGAAAATTTGAACAATTCATCAAATTTCAACATTCATTTTAGGGTTCTGTGAAAGTTCTATTCAAGTTCTGTTATTATATCATTATAGGCTAGTTGCCAGACAGAACTAAAATAAAAACAGAATCAATTTATGTTTTTGTTCTTTTTATTTTTGTTTCTTGCATATATTATTTTTTATGTAATATTATTTTTATTATCTATTTCTCATGTTTCAAAATTGTTTGTCATCAAAATTGTACCACCTACATGTAAAAGCCCTCTGGGCGTTAAATAAATAAATATAACTTAAAAAAATCTTTCACAGAACTTGAAAATGAACGCTGAAATTTGATGAATTATTCAAATTCTCCGAAACAACAAGTCCTTAACATTCAAAATTCTAGTATTCTGTCTCTTTAATTTTCATGTAAAACAAGTGAAAAGGAGGATAATAATTATTGTGGAAGAATTTTGGAATAATAAACATTATTTTGTATATGAGTGACGACGGCCCTCTGCAGGGGTCGACTATAGACTCTTTGTCAGAAAAACTACAAACAGAAAAGTGGAAAATGAAAGGCAAAGCTCCTGACCTTCTTGTCAAGATACTTGACGTATCCCAGTTTCTTGCTGAGGTCCCAAACAAATTTCTGTTGATTAACTTTAGGGATTCCTCTCAGTTTTGAAAACATCTGCAAAGTCTGCCGGCCCGTCATCTCATCCAGCAGGGCATCAAACTGTGGGCAATATCCTGGAAAGTTTATACCATTAGATTCAACAACTCCTGGATATTGTTAGAGAAAAATGAGGTAATAATGCAGACATACAAAGAAAGATAAGAATAAAATTTAAAATATTTATCTGCTCATCAATGCAGAATAAACATTATGTAAAGTTCATATTTAGTAGCTACATCTGAATAAAAGACAGACACTTTCAGCCTTTCCTTATACCATCCTCTTGTCTCACTGGTTGCGGCTAGTGCGGATTCTTTTGGAGGTAGGACTTGCCCTAACGTGAAATCCGGGTATCACTTCGAAGAGCTGGAGACAAACCACGTGACCATATTTAGTAGCTACATCTGAATAAAAGGCAGACACTTTCAGCCTTTCCTTATACCATCCTCTTGTCTCACTGGTTGCGGCTAGTGGGGATTCTTGTAGAGGTAGGACTTGCTCTAACGTGAAATCCGGGTATCACTTCGAAGAGCTGGAGACAAACCATGTGACCATATTTAGTAGCTACATCTGAATAAAAGGCAGACACTTTCAGCCTTTCCTTATACCATCCTCTTGTCTCACTGGTTGCGGCTAGTGCGGATTCTTTTGGAGGTAGGACTTGCCCTAACGTGAAATCCGGGTATCACTTCGAAGAGCTGGAGACAAACCATGTGACCATATTTAGTAGCTACATCTGAATAAAAGGAAAGGACACTTTCAGCCTTTCCTTATACCATCCTCTTGTCTCACTGGTTGCGGCTAGTGGGGATTCTTGTAGAGGTAGGACTTGCTCTAACGTGAAATCCGGGTATCACTTCGAAGAGCTGGAGACAAACCATGTGACCATATTTAGTAGTTACATCTGAATAAAAGGAAAGGACACTTTCAGCCTTTCCTTATACCATCCTCTTGTCTCACTGGTTGCGGCTAGTGGGGATTCTTGTAGAGGTAAAACTTGCCCTAACGTGAAATCCGGGTATCAGTTCGATGAGCTGGAGACAAACCACGTGACCACATTTTAAGCACCGTGAGGGGTTCGAAAATGCTTTGAATAATCTACGATATCAGTTGTACGTTGAACGCCGCAGAGCACACACTCAAATAACTAGCCCCTGTGCAGAAAAGTAAAGTTCGCCAAAGTAAGGCAACAGTTTGCAGCGCAGTCCATTGCTGGACTTTTCTACGCAGGATCTAAATGTTTGTTCTTGAACGAAAATATAACGCATTTGTATGTGTCTAAATAGTATAACAAAATATTAAATTTTGGAAACAAGCCTGAACTTTTGTTTACCGATTTGGGATATGTTTTTACGCAGCCAGTAATTTGTGCATTATTGTAAAAATAACTAGTAATTAATTTGAGGCAGATTTTATTTTTGCACACTACATTGTGAAATTACAATGCGAGATGCCTGTATACTGTCAGATTCCTTTATTGACAAATCACTGCCAGGGATACGCCCATCTCAATCCCTACGTTCCGAGCACAGGGTTTGTTCCCCTCCTCCTTATTGGCAGCTCCTTACTCTGTGGGTAACTAATGGACATATGTAATTATGTAGGTCCATTTGCCAGATAATAATGGCCAATGCCCAGTGTAGGGGGGGTTCGTATTCAAACAGGCTCAAGGCAATTTAGACCCTTATGCCTCTGTCAAAAGAAAAAGATATAAGGAAAAAAACTTACCAATGTATTTGTATGCATTTTTCATGTCATTTTTGACAGAAAATCCTTTAACCCAGGCCTCGCCAGACGTTATCTTGTGGTCTCCAGTCAGCATCTTGAAGGAGGTGGTTTTGCCAGCACCATTAATACCAAGAAGACCAAAACATTCCTTACTCTTTATGGCTACAAATAAAACAAAAGGTACAAATATATGATCTCATCACAAATAGTCTCTTATGTTATTCTGACTCTTGACATGTCCCGATACAAGTATCTCTCTGTCGTGTCTTGTCTTCCTCGGGTGTCTTCCTACACTTCAAGCCCGAGCAATCTAAGCGTCCCTTACTCATTATGCTTACGCTCAGCCTTGCATTCTTTGCGAATGTCTACAATCGAGATCGCATTCAGTCTACTTTCATCCTTCCTCCGTCAGTCTCATTATGTACTGGTAGGTACAAATTATATTCACAGTCTCCTTTATTAAAATTAGCATTTGAATGCAATTATTATTGTCCTAATATGAACAGTAAAAAGGGATCACCCACCCAGACATAGCTTCTTGACGGCTTGGAAGTTGGTGTAGCTCTTGGACATGTCCTTCAACACGAGGCTAAAGTCCTTGTAGTCGTCCTTGGACAGTTTGTTGACCAGCTTCCTTTCTGCAGCCACATCATCATCCTCGTCTTCTGCATCCTCGGGCGGGGCGGGGCTTTTCCCACACCTCATCTTGCGTATGCACTGTCAAACATACTCATGATTATCCATTATTATTTACCTCCAAAATTAGTATGTGTTATAAAAAAAAAAAAACATTTATAATAATTAAAACAATGTATACTATTAACTCCTCAGGCCTATTTTGTCAGAAGGTCGGAATGTTTCCGCTTTGCAATAAAATCCAATTTACGATTTATCTAACGCAGCATGGTTAATATTTCCCTTACTGTGCTAAAAAAATCCACGCGTTCCGGTGCTGTGTAGTCAATACACATCTCTAAATAAGTGATTTAATATCAGAAAAATATGAATATTCATAGCTAATCGGTTATGTTTCTTATATTTTATAACAAAAGTGATATTAATTGTAATTTAATTGCTGAAAACATGAAAAAACCATCGGCAAATGCTAAAAAAACGTGCGAGGGGTCCACATCTAAGGACGGTCCACGACCGACTAACGGCCGGCTGGCACAACAGGCGCTGGCCTGCACACACACAGCTATGCGGTCGTAGGTACCGATGGTCTAAATCAAAATACAACTGCGGACGTGTGGATTTCTCATGTTCCCGCATAGCGAACTAAAGCGGGACATCAATAGCGTGTCATTTCCTCGCACACTCGTATTGGTGTATTTGTTCCCGATTTTTAACAAAAATCTCTGACTTTTAATTTAATTTGAAAACTATGTAAAATATTATTTTTTAATTCAGTGCATAAATGTATAACTGAACCTAAAATCTGAACCCAGAATTTATTATATTTATAGAGTTATTAAAGTTATTAGAAGCAATGTGTAGTAAATACACACCACAGAAGTCCCCACTTTCGGAACATAAAGAAATGTCCCATGAGTATATTTGTCAGGGATATATACATTTAAATATAACCTCTTTCAACATGGGTGGCTTAAGTATAGTTATAAATAGCTCTGCCTCATAAACAAGATATAAGCAGAGTGCTTCATTCAAATCTTCTACTCTTTCAACTTATAAATTATAGTTACGGGGAGATGAAGACACGAGCAAAATCTTACTTCATTGGCGATTCCATATTCTTTGATAAGCAGAATGATGAAGCTGACAGTTCCTACTAAAATCATGAAGGTGGCGTGCTGCCCCACCCCCGGCTTCTCCCACTCAAAGTAAGGATAGTCGGACACTGAAATTTTAATAAAACTTCATTACTTATCTGTATGAAACAACAAAACAACAAGAGCATGCAACTTGCAGTAGAGAAGTGCTTTTTCTACTACATACTACATATTTGTAAGAAGTATAAAATCAAGGACTTAGGTCAAACAACGTTATCTACAAACGTACAACTTTATAGAAGACTCAACATTTTATCCTTGTGCTGCTTCATTCTAAGAGGTGTTTATAGTTTAAAGCTAACATAATATATTATGTCATCTACCTACGTTCAATACCGCTTATGAGCCAATAATTTAAAAACACGTTTTTAGCCCCTCCTCCGCGGTATGATATATTCACATTTATACATCTTTTGAGTTGTTTATATAAAATCCAATATAAGCTTAAAAAGCCAGTGTAACAAAAGAAAAAAAGCATAGCTTCATTTAAAGATACGTGAAAGAATAATAAATAGTTTATTATTGCAGCGTTTCCCAAAAGGTGTTCCGCGGAACCCTGGGGTTCCGTAGAAGCATCACAAGGGTTCCGCGTTCCGTCCGGATTTAACGTATGTATTTAACAAAAAAAATAATGCGCACGGGAGATTGCGCACGCAATGATTTGTATATTGAAAAGTAGTGAAATGTTTGCAATGCAACTCGACGAAAGTACAGATGTCGCTGGACTATCAATACTGCTTGTTTTCGTAAGATACCTCTTCGGGGGATCTATTGAAGAGGATTTGTTTATTTGTGCTCCTTTGGAGACCAACACGACTGGAGAAGAAATTTTCAAAGTCATTGATAATTGAATTGACACATTTTTTCTAATGAATGTACATAACATTCATTGGAACAAATGTGTCGATGTACGTAGCGATGGAGCTGCCGCTTTGACTGGCAAAATAAAAGGTATTGTAACAAGAATTAAGAATGTTGCACCTAAATGCAGAAGCAGTCACTGCGTTTTACATCGACATGCTCTTGTCGTAAAAAAAATTCCACACGAGGTAAAGAAAGTTCTCGATCAAGTCGTACAAATTGTGAATTACGTTAAATCACGTCCGCTCCAATTGAGACTTTTTTAAAAAGTGTGTGAAGTCAGCACCAATCACTTCTTCTTCACACGGAAGGCTTTCCAAAGGAAAAGTATTATCAAGATTGTTTGAATTGCGCAACGAACTAGTGGTATTTTTTTTCCAAAGAATCGCTTTCTTCATCTTTGAGTGGTCTTGTTCAACTATTGCACGACGAGCAATGGCTAATAAAACTGGCGTATTTGGCAGACATATTTGATAAACTGAATGTAATTTGCAAGTCATTGCAAGGAAGAAACACAAATACTTTTACAGTAAACGACAAAATCTCTTCTCTTATAAAGAAACTTGTCTTCTGGATAGAATGTGTTGAACAGAAACAGTACCAATGTTTTACTCTTTTAAACGAGTTTCTGGAAAAAAATGAGTTGCAAGTAACCTAAGATGTTGAAAAATGCATTTACGAACATTTGATGGCCCTCAACAAATCTCTGGAAGAGTATTTTCCTGAAAAAAACCTGCAGGACATTGACTGGGTACAGAATCCATTCCTAGTTCACAGGACACCGTCGACTCTTACAGCAACAGAGAACGAGGCTTTGATTGATATCATGTGTTCTTCTTCCTTACAACAAAAGTTTAATTCAGAAAAAACTAATCTGGATGAGTTTTGGATTGGACTTAAAAACGAATATCCAGAAGTCGTCGAGAAGGCTATCACAGTTTTGTTACCGTTTGTAACCACTTACCGATGTGAAACTGGTTTTTCGGCTTACGCTTACACAAAAAACAAATACAGAAACAGACTGGATGCAGCTCCAGATCTTCGTATTCAGCTGTCTGACATAAAGCCTGATTTCAATGCTATTTTAACAAAAAATGTAAAAAGATATCACTCTTCACATTAAATTAAGTTATACACAAAACTTTTGACCCTTTTTTCATGGTAAACATGAAAGTATTCAAACTACAAGTCTTTTTCTTATAAAAATAGGGTTCCGCCTAGAAAAGTATGATCGATAAGGGTTCCGGGGCGAAAAAAAATTGGGAAACGCTGTATTATTGAACAACAAAAGAAGAAAAGCGAGAATTGAAAATTCCAACCATGTAGTAATCTTGTTTGGAATGGTGTTTTAAATTAAATTCAATCCATCTATATAAATATAAATAAAAATTTAAATGTTCGTTTGTTCAAAATCTTAAATCTCTGAAAGTTCTTTCACCGATTGCTTTGAAATGTTGACACAACGTTTCATTCGTTTGTGCATGTGTTTTTATATATCTTTAAAAACAGCACCATCTGTTGGAAGTAAAAGTAACACGCGCTATTGTTTCTCTATCTATACAGACATACTGAGCTGTGGCAACGCAGGGCGGGCTACACTAAGTAATAAATAAAAATGCATTTTTGCAGACAACACAAGTTACTGGTGTAGAGTGACGAGTGAGAGTAAAGTAACATTGTTTGACTTTAAGCCCTCGAAACATCTTTGTATTTTAAAAGAGAAAGTACTCACGACAACATTTTTCGTAAACCGGATTCAATTCACAAACCACATTCTGATCGCAGTTGGGTAATTTGTACCTTTTACAAGATGCCAAGCAACTTTCTAATAATAATGAAGCTTCATAAAAGTTTCTGTAAAAAATGTTACTGTCCATTAGCACATACATAATGATAAAATAATGAATTTAAAACAGAAAAAAACATTATTATTACTTTATGGCTCCACAGAGTGCGTAAGAGGGGATTACTAAGACAGACCAATGAAAAGCTGTTCCATACTCAGTCAATTTGAGACCTGGATTACTCAAGATCTCCACGATCACAAAAGTTGCCACTCCTAAATTCAAAGGAGACATTAATTAGTTCAAAATCTAACAGTGCCCAACTCAAATCAATTAAAAGTTCTATAAGTGAAGGATTATTTTAATGCAATTTGACTATGTATTTGGGTCAGAATTAGTAATTTTGAAATGCACGTACCACCCAGTACATTAAAAAGACACATAACGGAAAATCCGGTGGAACCGTTGGAGAAGAAACTGGCTGCCACGTAATGCATCGGCAACACAGCATAGCCGTATACTATCAGGATGATAACAACCCTTCCTGGAAATACATATGTCCTTATTATAACATCCCCAGTTAAGTGCAGAATTCAAGTGGTGGTATGTCTAGGGAAAAAACTGTTTTAGATGAAATTTCAAAATGTTGTAGTCAAATTGTATGTAGTGTACAGTTTCCGTGCAGTGAGTACCCCTTCAAGCAACCTCACATAAATTGCAGTTTCTGCGTACATTCACACACGGATCGGTTCTGAACAGACGGACCGAGCCGATCTGTTCGTTGCAGAAATACACGGGCGAATCCGTGTGTGAATTCTGCGCATTTATCTTGCTAATACTATTTATACAATACATCAGAGATACTAGTTGAACAATCTAGAATAGTCAGAATTTATAATTATGTAAAATATTTTTTATGGATAGAAATACATTACCTATGTAATCTACGTATAAACTTTTTTTTTGCAAAATTAACTAAAATTGAATCAAAATATGATGACTGTCCTATGTTTTGTTACAGAGAAAATCACGAGGCGTAAACATTATAAAAAATAATTTATTCCAGCTCTCAAATGTTCATTTTATCAATTCATGTATAATTTTCCAATACTATTCAAATTTATACTTTTATAATAAGTAATTAATAATTCTAGTAATCAGAGAGTTTACCAGAGTATTATCCAAAATCTAACCTAAATTGCAGATCCTATGATTTTGCAAAATTCAATTTAATGTTCAAAATAAGGCAAGAGTAATAAATTACCAATCTCTCCAGGTGTCGCAAATCCTGTTAGATCTGATAAGAAAAGGGTGATGGTCATAGCAAGGACCACAAGCAAGTAGCACAGTAAGTCCCACACAAAGGCGGCTCCCCACATGATGAACGGGGAAGCCCCGGAAGCCAGCTGCAGCAGCTTGGAACGACACATGTTCTCCTAGTAACAAGCATCAACGCATGGTTAACATATATTGCATACAGCCAAGTACCACAGACACAAAACACAAGGAACACAGGACCGGAGCAGTACGCTCCGAGTGCTGACTCGCCAAGGAGCCAAGCAAGGTGCTGATAATACCTAACACCTAAACATAAATACCTTAATGGGCCTTTAAGATATCAACAAATACTATTCAACAGGAATTAACTACATATGTAGGCCAGGCTACGCACTTGTTTTAAAAGAGTGAATGCAGTGAAAACACCAACTCACTTTACTCAACTCGACACAATTAATAAGTTGAATAATGAATATAAAATAACAAACCTTGATACAAAACATAACGTAGAATGCAGCCACAAATGACATGGCAAAACCAATGTGGAAGGCGACTTGAAAACCTGCGTTGTCGATTTCTCCAGAACCGGACGTTAGCTCCAACTGCAAGTCGGACAAGAATATGAATACGCGCTCAGTGGCAACAGAATCACACTACTGTCTAGTTGTACATACTGTCATTGTAATCCCACCTTATTTTCCAATCTGTAGGGAAGTGGCTTGTTAATGAACTTGTAAGACTTTTTAGGAGATTCGCTCTTCAGAATAGCGTTGTGAACCAACATCAGTGACACGGGAAGGTCATGAAGGCCAAAGTTGGAGAACCAAGCAGTTACACTCGCATTGTCTTTGAAAGTCGCCCCGGCCAGGTTCCGCGTTCTCATCAATGGCAAGTTGGTTTTGGCCTTGAAGTAGAACAGATTCTTTGTACTGGTGCATAAAACATGACTAATAATATTATTGTATAACCGGCGTTATTGGATAACCAACATCTCTGCCATAAGCAATAAGACAAAAAATCAGTAATTCCATATGTTTTTAAACAATCCTGGGTTCAAGTACTAGATGAGACCGTATATTTTTCTGATTAAAATTTTCGTTTAGGAATCGCTAATATTGTCTTCAATAATTAAATGTAAACTAATAATACCTCTTCTAAATAATAATCTTCAATTGTCTGTGATCCAGTATCTATGACTTTCATTGTAGAAATTTTAGCTTCCGAGAAGTAGTCCTTGTATTTATCTATTCTGGTCTCCGTGTCTTTGTCCTTGCTGTCGGAGTGAAGCAGCGTGACGGTGTCCGTGTATGCCTTGCTCATGGACATTTCCAGGGAGGGAAGGTCATCGTTGGTGATCCAGAGTTTGGACATGACCACGGCGATCAGGAGGATCATCACGGGCACGACTATCTGCATGACACTGAAGAGCAGGGTGCTAAAGGTGACCAGCATCTTCTTGTACAGCATGGCCCACCACTGGCCCCAGTACAAGCGGCACCCCCTGTGACATTTGTACGTTTCTTGGCCGGCCTCCGCTGAAATAATCACACTTCAACTAACTTGTGCATCAATGTAAGGTAAAAATAAGAATGAAGATGAAGCCATAATTGAGTCTATCTCCTTTGCAGATAATAAAGAACAAAATACTATAAAAAACTGTCCAATATGGTTTAAGCTAAGTTATGCCAATCGGTACATCTAAATTAAGGAATCTATTTGCCAGGCTTAAAACTCGGTTAACCGAAATCGTATTTGACTACTAGAGAGACTCTCGGCAAGCGAATATTGTAAGACCGGTCAGTGGTTGAGTGGGCATAGCGCTTGGGTCTCACCTGAGCGTCGCGTGTTCGATTCCTCGGCTGGCTAAGTCCTCCATCACAACACAAGCAACATTTTCGGCTTTCTGTGGTGGTAGTAGGAGATTTTCAAACATTGTTGGGTTATTCGTAACCCGGGAATGTTTGTCTTTCTTTTAAAAAAAAAAAAAAAAAAAATATTCCATTTTAATTCTACCGAATTGCGTTTACTGTCTAGGAATTGAATATCGAGGTGCCTAATGAGTTGGTTGATGAATTGATGATGATTTTAATTGAATGTTTAGTACCATTATTGGGAGACTCCTTTTCTGACTTGGATTCATCTGTGCCAGATTCCTTGAACGTCATTTTGCCTTTAGCATCTGTGATCTCCACAGCATCAGCCCCGACTCTACAATTAGAACATGCCAAAATGTCCATTCAAAAACTAAAAGCTTTGCTAAATTAATTCTGTTTAAAAAATAAATAAATCGAAAATTTAAAAGATGTAGATTGCAACGCTTTCTTCATTCGTGAAATTAATTTAACTAATTTCAATACAATTTTAGTATTAATGCAGAAAGGGTTGACGTATTGTTGACACAACGAATATGACGCATATAGCAATGTTGGTTATGTATTGACTGAAGTGAATTTTTAAAATCACATACTTCATAAAGACATCCTCCAAAGTAGCTGCTGATAAACCGAAGCTCGTCAATCCAAGAGCTTTTTGCTTAGCTTCTAAGTCTGCCAGCATTGGTTGAAATTTATCCACTGCATTTTGGGGAAGAACATAACAAAGTTCCGAACCTAAAAATATGTAAGCGAACGTTTAATACTTGGGAATGAATTTTCATACTCCATTGGTGCTCATGAAATGATGAAATGACTGATGAAATGACTGATGTCTCCCCTTTTAACCCCAGATAACTAGTCACTCGTCAAGGCGACGACGCTCTACTCGGTGAAATTCGAAATCACCCACTTCCCCCCGCTCCCCGACCTTGACTCTTTCATTACCTTCCTAATTCAAATAAATTCCACAGTAGACAGAATGAGAAAACTAATCTATATATTTTTTAGACTAAGAAATATTGTATCATTAAAAATACTAAAAGATATTTATTATGCACTGGCCCACTCTGTCCTACAATATGGAATCGTGGCTTGGGGGGGTGCATATAAATCATCCCTACTCCCACTGGAAACTATTCAAAAAATACTAATAAAAATCATCTTAAAAAAGCCATATTACTACCCAACTATAAATGTTTTTCAAGGTTTCCCGGTTCCCCCACTTACAAAAATTTATGACAAAATTCGACGCCGTTCAATATCAACAAGTTCGTCGAGCTCGCAATCTAGCGGTTCGGCGTCGCAAAATAGTAGGCGACGCAGGCGCACAAAGAGACGTAAGCGGAATGACAGACATCTGCTCAAAAGATTAGCATGTCAAGTCAAGACCCTGCAAGATTTTGTCATGGACAGGTCAACGCAGGAAGCCACTGTCAGCACGCCAAGTATAGTGGCACCCTCGCATGCATCTGGGAGCGTTTGCTCGTTGTCGCCTGAAAGGCAGTATCAGATGCCGGGTCCCTCTACTGTTCTGAAGGAGTCTGCAGCGCCAAAACCTTCTGCAACACATCTGGGTTTGGTGGAGAATCTCCAACGCTTCAACTCGAGCGAGTGGGCCAATGTCCGCTACGCATCCGCTTTAAAAGAATATGTAGCTGATCCAGGCTTCAAGGAGCTGGAGGTGAACTGCGAGGTGCTGGCATTTGACTCCGCCTCACCAATATTTCCGGCTATGGAAAAGATGCTGGCTGCGGTAACGCATGCCTCATTGAAGCAGAGAGAGTGCCTTCAACAGGCTCTCCAAAAACTCATTAAATGGGGAAGCAGTTCAGAAAGTTCTCTGTCAGGCGAGGCTTTAGAGGAACAACTGGACAGCCTGTTAGGAGAGGACTCCGAGTTTATAAAATGCTCTGACGATATCTTGCAGATAACCTGCGGAAAGCGAGCTGAAATCATTCAGCACAGAAGGGATAAGATTTTGAGCAGCTGTAAGACTGGAGTGGAACGGAAGCTATTCAGCAGAATTCCTCCTTCTTCCACTCATCTTTTTGGGGAAGAAGCACTGTCCGCACAGTTGCAGAAACTGGGTGGTATAACAAAGTGCTTTAGTCCAGTGCGCCTACCTCAGGGTAGCCACTCGGCGCACAACCGCCCTTCAACATCTAAGGAGGTTGTTGCCTTTCCCCCCAAGCAGACATCAAAGGAAAAGATGGCATTTCCCTCGTTTCCCCGGCGGGCAGACCACGGGCGAGACCCCCAGTATTCCTCCCGAGCGAGGGGTAGGGGTAGGGAACAGAAGCGTGGCGCGAGGGGGCAGACCTCTCGTGGCCGCTTCAACAGATGACTATCAACCATTTCGGGCCGGTCAACTACAGGATTATTGGATAGAATGGCGGACCCTAGATGCCCCAGAGACCATCTTACGTATGATAAGGGGATACCGCATACCATTCATCCGAAAGCCCTTGTTGATAAGTCCAAGCCAAGCTCTCGCAAGGAGATTCAAAACAAAAGTAACCCCGGAAATGACACTCGAAATAAGAAAGATGATGAGAGACGGTACATTGGAAAGAGCTGGCGACAATGCCTCCTTCCTATCAACACTTTTTCTGGTTCAAAAGAGCGACGGCTCAAGAAGACCAATCTTCAATTTAAAAGCTCTCAATTTAGATGTAGCTTGGAAAAAGTTTTCTCTGATATCTCACCACAAGGTCCCACACTTTCTTCAAGCCAACGATTGGATGACAAAAATAGACCTCTCACAGGCCTACTTCCACATACCGGTCGCAAAAGCTCACCGTTGCTTTCTGAGATTGTATTACGGAGGCCTTCACTTACAGATGACATGCCTGCCTCAAGGCCTGAGCAGTGCACCACAGGCCTTTGCAGCCATCACAAATTGGATTGCAGAAATCCTGCGGAGACGGGGTATCAGGATCATTGTGTACCTAGACGACTTTCTCCTGGCTCATCAGACCAGAGAGGTCCTCCTCAGTCAAACACGAGAAGCTCTTCAATTATTGGAGCGGTTAGGTTGGTTGGTAAATTTCCAAAAGTGTGTCTGTCAGCCAGCACAGTCAGTGGAATATCTAGGAATTGTTTGGAACCCCCATCTGAATCAGAAGACCTTAACCGAATACAGACGACAAGGTCTTTGGAACTCACTTCAGAGCCTCGTGACAAAGGGAAGATGGACTCTGAAAGAAGCTCAGAGTATTTTAGGAAAGTTGAATTTTGCTACCTTTGTGGTCCCCAGAGGTCGACTCCATACTCGACTGATACAATTACAGTTGCAGTTAATGCTGAAGCTGACCCCTCAGCAGAAATCTCCGATAAAGAAGGAAGTCTTGTCGGAAATGAAATGGTGGATGAACAACTTAGATCATGTTTCAACTCTTCATGTTCCCAGCCCAACACATTTTCTGACCACAGATGCGGCGGATCACGGCTGGGGAGCCCTGATCGACGATGTACCTCTGTCGGGTTGTTGGACAGACAGTCAGAGGGGGGGACATTGCAACATGAAGGAGATGACAGCAATCTTAAATGCCTTAACATCTCTGACTCAGAATTTGAGAAGTTCTTCGTTACTCATTCAATCAGACAACAGGACAGTTGTAGCCTATTTGAGGAACGAGGGAGGCACCAAGTCAATGGGTCTCCTTCATCTGACATTTCAGATTCTCGCGCTTTTGGACAAGCACAGAATCTCTTTACAAGTGCAGTATTTGCCGGGACGCTACAATGGCCTCGCGGATCATCTATCCCGAGGGATGACGTTACCAGAATGGCACCTCCTACCCCCAGCGGTAGGAGCTGTCTTTCACAAGTGGGGCAGTCCAGTAGTGGATCTATTCGCTTCTTCGAGGGCTCACGTCGTGGATCAGTATGTCTCGATAGATCCCCACGACAAGAGAGCGATGTTTCACAATGCGTTCAGCAGGAGTTGGCATTTCCCCTTGGCATGGATCTTTCCTCCCCCCTGCTTAATGCCACGAGTGCTGGCACACCTGAACAAGTCGTCAGGGGTGTATCTGGTTGTAGCCCCAGATTGGCCAAAAGTGTTTTGGTTACCAGACCTAAAGAAAAGAGCCCTAGACCAACCTCACATAATACCCATGTTGGTCGACAACTTGATAGACTTATCGACAGGACTTCATCCTCAACAGGTCCAGAAGCTCCAACTACAGGTGTGGAAGATTGGGGGTGGAGTGAAGCATTGAACGATTGGTCACAGCAAGAGAAAGCTCTGTTGAATGCGGGTTGGCGCAAATCTACGCTTTCAACTTATCACATGGCATGGAAGAGCTGGAAGGAATGGTGCTCCATTAACAATACCTGTCCTAATAACCCTTCGGGATCTCAGCTGGCACGGTTTTTAGCATACCTAAGAGTGAAAAAAGGCTTGGCTCCCAGTACCATAGCGCTTCACAAGTCTGCAGTGTCGGTTTTGTGTGACCCCAATGGCGATTTGAGGACTAGTAATCATCCCTTGGTCAAGCGAGTGATGAGAGGTATAAGGAATTCTGTAAATGAGAAGCCTAGAGCATTTACTTGGGATCCAGGACTCTTGGTGTCTTGGCTTTGTAAAAATCCTCCAAAGGACCTGACTCTTTTCGAAGCATCTCGTAGATGTGCTGTTATTTTACTACTGGCGTCAGGAAGACGAGTACATGATCTGACCTTGCTACATACATCTCCTGATAATCTTGTTGACAATGATGATCACATTATATTATGGCCAATTTTTGGTTCTAAGACGGACACCTCTACACATAGACAGTCTGGTTGGAAGCTTTGCAAAGCAGAGGATCGTAATATAGATCCTATATTTTGGTTGAGAAAACTTATGTTCTTGAGTGAGAACAGGAGACATGAAGCTGGTGTTGAATGTCTGTTTATTTCCACACTGGGGCCTGCAAGACCAGCCTCAAGAACTGTTATTGGTGGATGGATTAAAACTATTTTGAAGGACGCTGGGATTGATGCCTCCCCTGGGAGTTTGAGATCAGCAGTAGCCTCAAGGAGTTGGCTGGAAGACTGCCCTATAGACACCATTTTGGAAAGAGGAAACTGGCGTTCAGAAAACACTTTCAAGAAATATTATAAAAAGCAAATCAGAGTTCTCAATGTTGAGGTGCTGAATCCCCCCATTCACTCTCAGTCTTTGACTAAGTTATTTCAAGCAATACAGTAATAGTCACAATTTTGGCTTTAGAATTGTCACCAAGCGATAACAAACACTTCTCACATTATATATTCTGGATAAGCAACGACACACATAATGATGGAGTTTTACCTACCATTAAAACTCTTATTATGTTGTCTTGCTTATCCAGAATTTACTTAAGCTCTGCTTGGTGAGTCCAAATTGAATCAAGATGGCGTCTCAGGACGCCAACTGCTAAGGTGACAATAGACAACTGAAGGTTGTTACAAAAAGAAAGGCGGGAAATTCAAGATTACGGCAGCAGATGCGACGGCGCTGGCGAGAAATAAGCGCGATATCTCACATTATATATTCTGGATAAGCAACGACACACATAATATCTGTTGGAGGACTAACCGTGCCACTAGCACGAACCACAACAGCACAACATCACTATATATTCAAGGGTGTAAAATTATTTAATAAATTACCCCTTGATATACGATCGGAAGAAAACTACGAAAAATATAAAAAAAAAATTAAACTAAAATACTCTTGTACCACCTCATAACTTTACTTATTGTTTAGAAATATGTTTTTGCCTTTTAAATTCTTTGAATCATTTATTAACTAACCTATATTTTTATTACTTATTGTTATTTTTTGTGTTATTTTTTGTTTTATTACTAATATTTTTTGTTTAATTTAAACAAATGTAAAAATATTTTTGTTGTCCTCTCCTAAACACAAGCAGCTGCTTTATTAGGAGAGTGATTGATTTATTGGTGTTTATATTGTTATAGTATTGTAACCTTGTTTATATGTTTCAATAAATAAAAAAAAAATAAAAAATTTGAGTAAACAGTGCAGCACGTGACGCGATTGCGGCCACACGGATACTAGGACGTGCCCTATGACCATCTCGTCGTCCGCTGGACGAAAGTTTAGTTATAACAACAATTTTTATTTTTAAGGTACGTACATTCATATATTCATCTACGTCAAACGTGCGTAAAATTAGCTACCTGTGTCCATCCAAGGCCCGGAGGACGACCAAACACCGTTGCACCAGATGTAGAAAGGCTATTTGTGGTCCACATAATGTTGACATGTGTGGTCACTGTGTAGACTGATATTTTGATATTAATTTTTGTACTTAATTTGTTCATTACAAACCTTACTTTTGTGCCATGTAACAAGTTCCTATCTTAATTAAATATTTTTGATTTATTTCTAGTGTTTTATTGTGTAGTCCACTCGACGAAAGTGTAGTTACAATGAAACAATGAAAACAGTTTAGTTATCTGGGGTTAAACAAAGGGAAGACATCGGAGGTAATGTTAGGTTAGGATTGGTGTGCTGATAGTGAAACCAATATAATTTATGAGTTTACATTACACAACATTTTACAGAACCAGGAAAGTGGCTATTTTGAAAGAAATGCCACCATCAATTGTCAAGAGTTAGAATAACAGAAGAGTAGGTATAAATGTGATTCAAGATGTTTGTGTTTGGTGATAATCTGGTTGAAAAGTTAATAAAAGGAAGTTCTTGAAAATCTTGAAAGTTCAAAATATTATTTTAAGTACTCAGTAGGTATCGCGGTGGAACTCACTACATATATTGTGATTGTGGTGTGTGCTCTTTCGCAGAGATGAGTGATTGGTCATCCCGTTTTCTTTCTTTCCATACCTTGTTACATCTTACATATACTATGCCCCAATTCCAGCAAACACCAATTCATTTTTTTTCATCTTAATTATTTACAGTTGACATTTCAAGTGCATCTGAAGCCGTAAGTAAGGAGTGTGTGTGTAAAATGTGTAGATACATACCAACTTCGGAGTGGAGTTGAGCCTTGGGAATGAACCCCTGGATGAGTGTGGTAACGGGTTGGGATGGCAGGCCCTTGGAAGCTGCCGTGAGCCGGTAGCCTGAGCCGAACTTGTTCTTCAAGAAGAAGGGCGAGCCCACGGCGGCCAGGCGGCCCGCCGACATGATGGCCACCCGGTCTCCCAACACCTCTGCCTCGTCCATGAAGTGGGTGGACAGGATTATCGTGCGACCTGAAGTGGATAAACTGACACTCTCTGGAGATAAACTGTGGGATATGGGTATGGGTGGCTGTATAACAAGGATAAAGCCATTTGAAGTGATATTTCGATTGTCTTTTAGTGAGAGAATCTACCCCTTTAGAAAGTGCCACAAATATATTTTTAAATGGAATAACAAAATTTAATTTATTTAATAACAATCGGCGGGATTGGAAAGCACAACCTCCGGATGCATAGTGGAAGACCTTACCCCTAGACCCTAGACTATGGAGGCCATCAGAGCTTGTATGATTATTCCTCCAAGGTTGAGGTGTTTCAATTTCATTCCCATTTGTGACGATCAGTGCCATTTTAACGATCCCTGATAACAGGGAAAGTATAAACACTAACTCTCGGCCAATTTTAGGTTTTAATTAAAACTAAACCGGGCCGAAAATCGGAAGTCAGGGACCGTGCAAATGCCAAAAATTTAAAATGGTGCTAAACATTGATTTAATTTATCATAATTTGTGATGGAATTAGAAACACATCAACCGTATCTTTCAAAATGGGCTATCAAAACAGGGGCTAAGGTTCACAGGTTGTTAGTGACATAAAGCTTTGTCTCCTACGTACGGCCGTTTAAGAGATACAGTTGGGCGTTTGAGCATTCCAATCTTTATTTGTATTTATCTCAAAACTATGTTTTTGTAGATAGGCCCCTGTGATCCGAAACCCCGAAAACATCTCAAAAATACTGTATTTAACCTTTCTTTTCTGCATGCAACAAGTCCCAGAGATGCCTCCTTGCCGCTGGATCCATCCCGGAAGACGGTTCATCCAACAAGATAACTCTGGAGCCCCCACACAGGGCAGTCCCCACACTGAGTCGCCTCTGCATGCCCCCGGAGAGAGCACTCGACCTGACATTACGCTGAAACCAAAGGTCAATCTTCTGTTTGCCCCACATATGACTCCATATTGCATAATGGCTGATTGAATTAGAACTGGGTGGATCAACCATTTGCCAGACCTAACGGCGAAGTGATCGGGTTTCGAGTACCCACTCTTTGATGGAGTACTTTTACACACCACCTGCCGTAAGTTGAGATCCGAGTACCCGTCATCCGATCTATGATTGGGTACTTGCGTTTGACGTAGGTAGGTAAATGATAGCCTATTTTTAATTTTAAGTATCTACCATCTCTATTTTTGTCTATCTTTGTCTATTCGAGATGTCCGGTCTACCTCTATGGTCACTCGCCACACCTTTGCTGACAATCAAATATATTTTTTAAAAGAAACCCAATCGCTCTTTGGTGGTTCGTGAGCGGGTTACAATGTTCGGGAAGTTCATGATCGACCCAGGATTAGAATGAATATAAACTACTTTATCGTAATAATGATATGTTTATGGTTCATAATCATTATTTAAATGTGAATAAGAAAACAACCAGAAAAGAAAAAAAGATTAATTAATGAAGAAGATAATATCAACAACTCTCAATTAAATATGAAATATACAAAGAAAATAAAAAGGTAATGGTTGCTACTGGGACTACAACCAACATCCTCTAGTCTTCTCAAGATGAGTGCCTTTACCAATTGAGCTTTTGAGACCTATTCTTCATTGATTAAATACTAATAGTTCTGTGAACAGCGAACGTTCACATTACAAAAAACATATATGTATAAATTGACTTTAAATGTGTAGTAATATATGTACTACTCAAAATTTGGTCCGCGTAAAAACATGTTAGTAAGAATGTCTATGTGCTTATTACTGTATATTGTGCTTAGTACTACTCTATATTATTGTCTATGCCATGCTTACTACGATGGTTTCCCACCTTATCCTTTCTATGAGAATCTAGTCCATTCACAGATTGAAAGTTGAAGTCGATTCAACTTTGGGTTTCTATTCCATAGATAATGAAATAGATCAGGTGGGGTCCCAGCTTTACAGTGGACAACGAGTCCAGCAAATAATGTAGTAATTCTACCGTAGAAATAATGTATCGGATGTTTAGAGCAAAAACCTTAGCATCCAGTGCCAGCAGAGTGACATATTTGTCAACTTCCTCAGATAATTTTTTTCCAGAGAGCCCTTTTAGCTTGGCGTAGAAATAAATGTGCTCGGCCACCGTTAGCTCGGCAAACAGCACGTCGTGTTGGGGACATATCCCAATGGAGGCTCGTACGCCCGCTATGTCCGTCACTATATCGTGTCCCACAACAATGGCGGTGCCAGATGTTGGCGGGAACATGCCTGAAATACATTTATTTATTAGGCTCCTCTCACCAGGGCAGTCCTATTCAACAATGTAATAACGAGACGTACCTACATAAAACTTACATTCTACGGTTGGTATCAGTATCTTTATCATTCGGGTTAACAAACCAAGTTCTTTGACTAACCTTCCCTTAGTGGACATGGTCTCAAATCACTAAACACAGTCTGTCTGTGCAGATAGAGAAACGCGTGTTGCTTTTACGTCCAACAGATAGCACTGTTTTTCAAAAAAAGCATGTTTTTACCCGTCAAAGGTGACATCTATATAATATAGGTATATAAAAACACACGCAAATTCTAATGCAATGTTGTGTCAAAATTTCAAAATAACCGGTGTAGTACAGTAAAAATTTAAATTGATGTTAGGGTCATGATTATTGTTTACGGTTTTATATAATAGTATCTTCTAACCGTTTACGTACACTCAATGAATCAAATTTTGAAAAACAGAGTTGCAACAAGATAATAAATTATAAGTTACAAAAGTAACATTCCAGTGTACACCAACTTTTGACAAACATCTCGCACTTCAGTGATGGAACAGAATGGGAGAGATTGTAATGTGTGGCAAGTAGTAATGCATGGGAACCATAAGACACCTGTGAGCATGGACATGGCGGTAGTTTTGCCTGCTCCGTTGTGTCCCAACACAACAGTTATCTGATCCTGGAATATCTTGAAAGTTAATTTATTCACCACCACTTTCTTGCCGTATATTTTGGTCAATCTCTGAAATGAGAAAGAATTAAGTTTAAAACCAAAAATTTGATAACATAATAATGTACCAATACAATGTAGAAGTAAAAAAAAATATTTTTTTTTTCAAAAGACATTTTTTCCAACACAAAAATATTTTTCCATTCAAACAATTTAACGTGTTTTACATGAAAACCAAAATAATAATAATGTACCAGTACAATGTAAAGTAAAAAAATAATAAACTTACTCACTAACCAGCAGAGAGGACGGACCGCCAAACAACTCAGTCTTGGCACACATTTCTTGCCTCATTCACATTCATACATACTCTTCTATTATTCTGACTCTTGACATGGACCAACTCAAATATTTGATTCATTTGATTGCGCCTTGTCTTCCTCGGGCGTCCCCGACTTCTGCTACCATTCGCATTTGCGTCTTATATTCTCCTTACACTCCTTTCTTTGCGTATTTGCTCTACATGCCCAAACCATCTAAGCGTCCCTTTCTTAATCTTACTCATTACGCTTACATCAGCGGATCTCCACATTCCGGAAGGAATTCTCTAAATGATAGTGAAAACCCTATTAAAATACGTTTTGTAGTTAAGAAGAACTAAGCGCACAAACAGACAGACGCGGGTAGCGACTTTATTTATTTATTAATTTTCGGGAAATCGACAGTTTACATTTAATCAGTAATAACTATTTTATAGTAAAATAAAACCAATTTTGGATTTCCTCCTTGTGACTTTAACTGAGACAGCATAATTTAAATTTGTGAGAAAGGAATATGAATTAAAAAATTTTATACAAAACAAAAGATTATATAAAACAAAAAAATTACAAAACAATATATATTTTTTTCTATTGGTGCCCTTTTTTACTCATTTAAAGTACGCTCTAGCGTGTTTAAATCGCACTTTATGGAACGCGCGTTTTTTAAAGTTACCATGGTAACATCAACAAATCAACAAAATGTGAAGTCTAAGGACGGGTTGTTTCGGAGAATTTGAACAATTCATCAAATTTCAGCGTTCATTTTCGGGTTCTGTGAAAGACTTACTCAAGTTCTGTTTTTATATCATTGTAGGCTAGTTGCTTGACAAAACTGAAATAAAAACAGAACTTGAAAAAATCTTTCACAGAACTTGAAAATGAACGTTGAAATTTGATGAATTGTTCAGATTCTCCGAAACAACCCGTCCTAAATGTCAACTTTTAACTATAAATCTGACAGGAATATTTTAAACGTCAAATAAAACATTACAAATGTTTCAAAAATTTTATTCAAAGATTAAATTCTTTTTTACATCGTTTACATTCTAATTATTTAAATGGATGTGAAAAGAGCAGTTCGTATTATTTGAAATATTATTAATACCTCCGTTTTTTAAATCGGAGGAAATGCTGTTCAAATTAATAGTATTTTCGGAAGTCGATGAGGCTGCACTTCCATTGATGGCAGTTCCAATAATGTTTGAAACATTCTTCTTATTGCTAATGCTCTCTTCCACGTAACCAGTCGCCACAGCTGCCGATTTCCATCCTACTTGTCGTTGGATTTGATCAATTGTCATGCCACTATTTGCCATAATGGTAGCGGATGTACGTCGAAACGCATGTCCTGTATATTTCTCAGGATCGTTTAATTTAAGATAGCGTGCGATTTGTAAGGGGCATGATCCAAATATGTTAATACCAACCACTTGATTGGTGCACTTACCCTTATCATACCGCAAGAAAACCCTGTCTGTACTTACATTTTGGGGTCGCAATGATAAATATTGCTTCATCAAACGCACATAATTAATTGCACCACTGTCGGCAACAGTAAAACGTCGAGCCTTCACTGTTTTAGATGGTCGGATGGTAATAAGCAATACACTTCCTTCTTCTTTGATATCATATAAGCGTAAATCGCACAATTCACATCTTCTGCAAGAGCCAAAGATTCCGCAAATGGCTACCACCTTCAAAAATAAGTACGTAATGTCCGGTGCTTCCGTGAAAAACTTCCGCAAATCATCTTCTTTGAATACATACGCCTTCTTATCGACGTCATCCTTGCTAATTGCCTTCATGAATGCATGCACTTTCACAAATGATTTTAAATCAACCCCTTTATTTATCCTCAACAGACATTGCAATTTAGAATGTATGGCCTACATAGTCGATGCTTCATACTGTTCCGACATTTTCTGAAGGTAAGCAAGCACAACTCGTTCATCTACATCTACTACGTTTTGCTCCTCCATCCATGTTATGAACCTTTCATATTCTTTTTTATAAATGTCTTTGGATTTTTCAGGTATTAACCGCGATTCTGCTTTGGTATTTAAATTATGAATGTAAGAACTCATTTTACAACACACAATAACTAGTAAAAACTGTGATGTCAACTATTAGGCTGGCCGCATTCGTTTTCCGTATTCGGAATTCCGTGAGACTAGCGCAAACGTTCGTTTTTCTTCATTCGGAATGTATAAACGTCAGAACCAGTGTTGCCAACAAGGGCAAATGTCCCGAAATTCTCTAGCCACCCCCCCCCCATGAAATTTGTTTTTCTGGGGACAAATTTTATATTTTCTTGAAATTGTATAGCCACCCCCCCCCATGAATTTTTTTATTTTCAGGGGACAAATTTTATTTTTTTGAAATACTCTAGTCACCCCCCCCCCATGAAATTTTTATTTTCACGTAAAAACATCAATTTTTAACATGTCCCACCTAACAGCAAATTCGGCTACTTTACGCTTCCTTATGTATGAGAAACGGCGATATTAGGTCAAGATTCGTTGGCAACACTGAATTACTGAACGTAAATTTCCGAACGTTTGCGTCGGCACAAGCAAAGTGTATGCAAGAGCTGCGTTCCACATGACGTCATTAGGTTTTTTCCATTCGGTTTCTCCGAACGCGCCGGCTCGCATTCGGAACGTGCGTAAGGAATTTGTTCCGTTCGGAACTAAAACGAATGTGTGCGGCAGTTAATGTATTTTCTACTGATTCCGTGCATTCGGATGTCCGAATACGGAAAACGAATTCGGAAATCGAATACGGAAAACGTATGTATGCGGCCATACGGTACTTTACAATTTGGTAGGCGGGAATGGGTACCGCCGCCCTGGGAACCATTTATTGGATTACCAACACCTCTGCCACAGGTCACCCCAAGTGGTTCGCTACGTTTGGTGACTTAGCAGGGGTGCCCGGGTTCATGGGTTAAGGTTTGCCCAGGTCTTGGTGGCGGGTGCGTCGGCCCACCTTCTGCGTGGCGGGCCGGTTGGGAGATGCTGGTTGAGGGAGACCCTTTACAACCGGTTACCGCTGTCCGGGCCGCTCGATAGTACAGGGGCCCGACCCTCAGGCTCACGACTAAGGGTGGGCTGCCCCATCAGCGAGTGAAAAAACCCTGCCACTGCTGTTGTGCCGGTTCGTGACCGGAGGGGACCCAGCAGCAGCGTTTGGGGCGCATTGGATGCCCTCTCCAGCCGGACTCTCCCAGCCTATCGCCTAGCACCGCAGTGGGTGGGCTGGAACCAAACGCTCATCACTCCTGGACAGCCTGAACCCCAGATTCCTACCCACCCCTCATACCTTTCCTTTCCAGACCTTTCCTTTCACCTCCTACCCTTATAAAAAAAAAAAAAATAATAATAAATTAATAAATTCATGAACATACAACACAACAATTTCAACATCGTTACAGCGGCGAGTAGCAGGCGTCCCCGGTGCGGGCCAAAACTGTTGGTAAATTTTGCCAACATTCGCGGCCTGCACACAAATTTAAATTCCGTCCATCACCATCTTTTGTCCCAACGTCCCAACCTTCTTTTCCTATCCGAAACTCAGATAGCCGAGCCGCCAGACTCCTCCTATCTGGACTGCCCGGGCTTTACCCTCGCAAGCAAATTCCGACTGAAAGGAGGAGTCTGCCTCTATAGTCGAGCTGACGTCAACTGTGTGCGACTATTGAGTCTGGAAAACTCCAGATTCGACGTTATGTGGGTGCGCGTCAATCTTGCCAGTACGGCAAGATTCTACGCATGTCTATACCGCTCACCGAACCATAGCGAATCAGACACTTCCGAGCTCTTCAAACATTTGAGCGATACTATTGATGATCTCTTGCCCCGCTACCCTTCGGCCGAGTTTGTTGTTCTGGGGGACTTCAACGTTCATAACGAACCATGGTTGAAGTTCTCAGGCCCAACGGACTCGGCTGGCCGACAGGCGGAATCCTTTGCCATTTGCTACGGATTAGAGCAATTGGTTCAGGAGCCTACAAGGGTTCCTGATGTCCAGACTCACCGCTCCAATCTGTTAGACCTATTCTTAACTACTGTGCCACACGGTTATAAGATTGACGTCACAGCGCCTCTGGGATCATCTGACCACTGCCTAGTGACGACATCAATCCCCGTTAGCCTCAGACCAACCAATGAGAGGCTGAGGAGAAAAGTGTGGCACTATAGGTCAGCAGATTGGTTCGGTATGCGGGCCCATTTCAATGCTTTTCCGTGGTCAGCTGTTTGTTTTCGGACTTCGGACCCTTCAAGATGTGCCCAGGAGATTGGTGAAGTCATCAATTCGGCGATGGATGGCTTCATACAATCGACTACTAAAGAAACTGGTGTGGGCTCAAAGCCGTGGTTCAGTCGACAATGCTCCGAAGCAGTTCGACGAAAAAACGCGGCTTACCGAGCCTACAACACATCTCGAACGCCCGAAAGCAGATCAGCATACAACAAATCGGCAAAGGAATGCAAGAGAATCATCAATAGGTCAAAATTCGAACACGACCTGCAGATCAGCAAAAAGCTGGCTGCCTGCCCGCATGGCAGCAGAGCATTCTGGTCGCTTGCGGGCTCAATAGGTCGAAATTTTTGCAAACCCAGTTTGCCACCTCTTACCAGACCTGACGGCTCACTAGCAAACACCGCCACCGAAAAGGCTAACTTATTAGGGAAAATGTTTGCGGAAAACTCGACCCTCGACGACGGGGGTGCTGTTCCGCCGTCGGTTCCTCACTGCGGCTTCTATATGAAAAAGCTGAGGATCCGGCATCGGGATGTACTCCACGTCATACGGGGGCTCGATGTTAACAAAGCTAGTGGACCTGATGGAATACCTGCCCTGGTATTGCAGAGGTGTGCTGCGGAAATAGTTCCAGTTTTGACAAAGCTCTTCAAAATGTCCCTGAAGTGTGGCACTGTGCCCTCTGGTTGGAAAAAAGCGGTAATTCACCCTATTCCCAAGAAAGGTGACCGCTCCAACCCGGCCAACTACCGCCCCATAGCGATCACATCAGTTCTGTCCAAAGTGATGGAACGTGTGATCAACGACAAACTGCTCACATACCTCGAGAAGAACAAAATTATCAACGACCGTCAATACGGATTCCGGCGGAACCGCTCGTGCGGTGATCTTCTCGCGTATGTGACGCATGTTTGGGGGCGGTGCCTGGAACGTCACGGTGAGACCCAAACGGTCGCACTAGACATATCCAAGGCCTTTGACCGGGTCTGGCACCGAGGACTTGTCAACAAATTGCATTCTTACGGACTTCCCGCATCCCTGTGTACGTGGATTGCTGACTTTTTAAGGGATAGGTCGATTCAGGCGGTTGCTGACGGTTTCACCTCTTCCTCGCACTCCATAAATGCTGGCGTCCCACAGGGATCGGTTCTGTCTCCGACTTTGTTTTTGTTGCACATCAATGACCTTTTGACATGTGCACCGATTCATTGCTACGCGGATGACAGTACAGTTCATGATAGCTTTTTGTTTGACAAGCCCCCAAAGGGCACACAAACTCCAACGGCTCGGAGGGCTTTGAAGCAGAGAATGGACGGTTATCTCGAGAGTATTTTCTCCTGGGGTAAAAATAATCTCGTCGAATTTAATGTTTCAAAGACCCAATCCTGTCTGATTACGTCTAAAAGGGATCCAAATGATAATCTAGTCTCCTTCAACGGAAGCAATCTTCCGAACAGGCCTTCCATTGATATGCTTGGTGTAACTATAAGTGACCAGCTCAGGTACGGGGGCTCCATCGAAGCCAGAGTAAAGTTGGCCTCTCAGAAGCTGGGCGTACTGTACAGGGCCCGCAGATACTTTAATAGTACACAACTGCTCACCCTGTACAAATCGCAAGTGCGCCCTACTGTCGAATTTGGCAGCCATCTCTGGTCTGGAGCCCCAAAATACCTGAAAAAAACCCTTGACTCTGTGCAGAAACGGGCGGTCCGTTTGATAGATTCCCCAATCTTAACAAACGGACTGCAATCTTTAGAGCACAGGCGTCAGGTAGGTATGCTGTCCTTGTTCTATCGGTATTACAATGGAAGATGCTCTGAGGAACTAGCGTCATTGATCCCTTCGGCACCGGTGCGTAGTCGGGATACACGCCAAACGCGCGCCCAACATTTGTACACAGTTGACACTTGTCACATGAGAACGGGTCGCTTCTACGATTCGTTCTTAGTTCAACAGCTCGGCTGTGGAACGAACTGCCGGCCTCTGTGTTTCCTCCCTCCTACAACATGGGACTCTTCAAGACCCATGTTCACTCCTTCCTCTCCAAAAAAAGACCCTCCACACAGCATCCCCAAAGATGACATAGGCCCCGAGGGAAATTATTTTCTTCAGGGCCTCCTGTGTGGAGTAAATATAAAAAAAAAAAAAAAAAAAAAGCCTTAATCTTATGTGATAGATTGCAAATTAATGTTTGTGTTTTTTATTTCCATGACAACAAGATATTGCGATGTCACATCACGAATTCATTAATAGTTCTTATTTCCAAATTTTTAATAATAATATCAATATTTATGTTTTCAAAGTGTACCAATAAAAAAAAATAGCGTAAAGTATTCGTGGATAACTAACTGGTCTTTAAAACACTTGCTTTATTTTGAGCACTCGGCTACGCCGTTGTGCTCGAAAAATCGCGCGTGTTTTAAAGACCTGTTTATCCACTTATACTTTAATATACTAATTTTTTACTATTTAGAGATTCAATAACTCGTGCATTATTTCTTGCGACGACATCATGCACGCGTACTACAAACGTTGTTCAAACACAAACTGAACGCAAGCGAGAACATGTTATTCCACCCCGCAGAATGCTCGACTAGAGTAACCACTCAGGCGGTGCTAAGAAATGTGATTTCATTGCAAAGCGGAAATACACACAAATTCTGACAAAACATGCCAGAGGCCTGAGGGGTGGGTAAGGTATCACAAAGTGGGCACTCACAATGATATTGATGCCCAACGCAAGGCCTTGCGGGTCTGCTTCCAAAGCCTCATTCTTTTCGTCTTCTTCTTTGGTATCTTTATATACTGCAACACAACATACTATAAAGCATCTACATAATCTACATATTCATTCTGACCATATAAGATAGCATCAGCATTATCATGTGGAATATAGTTATCGACCGTTAGAAATGACCAGTTAATGATTGCACCGTGGGGAGGAATATATTATTGCTAGACAGAATATATTATTCCTTGGGCATACCACATAACTGAAAGGAGATAAAACTAAAAGTAATCTAAACATTTGAAGATGTTGTAGGAGGAAACAAACAATAAAATGCATTACTTTTTGGACATCCGCACATTGATCTCCAGAAGTATATAGAGAGCGGGAACCAGAAGTGCTGAGGCACTCCGTACGTCCCGGGAAACACCTGCTCCACGTACAGAGCGATGAGCATATACAGCACGGCGTCAAACGTCAGCATCAGCATGACATGGGCCAACACCATGGGGTCCTCCGCTGTGGTAGGGGTCCACATGTTGGCCCAGGGGATGCCTAGAGGTAAGAAAAGATTGCTGTCAAAACTAAACACATTCAAAGACTTAAAACACCGTTCAAACTTCAGGTTCCAGTTTCTTATCACAAAACCTAATGACCCTTCTTACATGCAGTATAATCAATATGTAATCTGGAGCCAAGGGGACCACCAAGCTCATCCAAATAACCTGCTGGTGTCAATGGTGCACAACATCAAGCACACACCTGCTTTTCATCAAACCTGGGATGCGTGCTCCCTCAATGACAATTCTGGTTTATCGCCAAATAATTCTATCAGTGTTCAACATTGGCTATTTGAAAGGATACGAGCTTTCATTAAAGGCAAATTCATAATACTGTTTAAAATCATTTCATTTTAATTTTTTTATTTCTTTAATTCAAATGTGACTATAAATAGGTACATTTCTAGATAAGTACGTAACATGTGTTACCCGTGAAAATAATGATGTAAAATAATTGGTATAATTTAATCTTACTTTCTATATTTTTATTTCTATTTTCTAATACCTGTTTACCAATCAGCTTAATCTTTATTTTTATTTCTAATATAAAGATAATAGATGTGTGGATCAAATTCAACAATATATATTTTTTAATATATGTGTTTTAAACAGTTTTAGCTGTGGACCTTTTATAACACAATCAATTATTCTTTTGGCAATGAATTTATAAGGGTATAAGGGTACTTACGGATGTAGAGGAACATTCACTTGTTGGGATTCACTGATTCACTTGGATTCCACTGTAATTTTGGTTTTAGCGAAATATTATTTATTGCGATGCGTTAAGATGATTTTGATTGTTTCTTGCGATAAGATACGTTATGGGTAATGATGTTCCCTTCGCGTCACGGCGGTTGGTTTTGCACTGACTGATTCCCGGACAAAGAGGAGAGGTATGAAGGAGAGGAAACGGGGTTCAGGAACAAAATTCATTGCCATAAACAATTCGCAATGACACGACAATTAGCCATTATTTGGCGTAAACATGCTCCCCGCCTTGACAGAATGGTCAAAACAAACCAACATACGATAACAAAAACAAAATAAATAACTGCTATAGAACATGGTGTTTCACTGTTCAAGACGTGTGTCTATTGCGATTAAAAAATATATAATAATGTAAAAAAATAAGAAATAAAGTAATTAGAAAAATAACAATCAGATGTATGTGTGCATACTTCTAAAATAACTAGGCTAACTAATGAAAAATAAAGGCTTATTGATTTGGTAAAGGGCGAACCTTTACCACAGGACGCTTGTAAGATCCTGCCTTGGTTCGGACAAGTACCACTCGAACAATACCATCCTTGCCTGGATAAACTTCATCTATAATACCTAATGGCCAGTGCAGAGGTGGTGCGTTGTCAGCCTTTAATAGCGTACCCTTTTGTACAGGATTAACTGGAGTGTTCCATTTTAACCTAGTTTGTAAAGAATTCAAGTACTCTATCTTCCAACGTCTCCAATAGTTCTGAACCATGTGATCTAACATAGATTTTCTTTTAAGTAATCCGACTGGTTCTTGGGACACGTCTGCAGAAGGCAATGCAGTTAAATAGGTTAATATGAGGAAATGCGCTGGGGTAAGTGCCAACGGTTCCAATGGAACAGAACTCAATTGAGACAGAGGACGAAAGTTTAATAAAGCTTCAATCTGAGCTAAGATAGTGGACAATTCTTCGTAGATAAGGAGCTGCTCTCCTATTACTCGGTATAAGTGTGTTTTCACACTTCGGACATTGGCTTCCCAACTACCACCGAAATGAGGGGCACTAGGTGGGTTTAATTTCCAGTGGACTCGATATTCTGATAGGGTATGTGAAAATGCGTCTTTAAATTGTTCAGAACTCAGTAAATGATACAAATCATCTAAATATGATTTGGCACCGATGAAAGCAATTCCATTATCCGAATATAATGTACTGCAAGGTCTTCGTCGTAAAATAAAACGTTTAAAGGCGTTTAGAAAGCAATCTGTGCTGAGATCAGAAACAAGTTCAATATGCACGGCTTTAGTGACGGGACATATGAATAAACCCATGTAAGCCTTTAAGCGACGAGTTCCTCTTTGTTGATTCATTGTGATTGCAATAGGTGCTGTATGGTCTACGCCCGTATGTAAAAATGATTTTGATTGTTTCACCCGGCACTCAGGCAAGTCTCCCATAATCGGAAAATTGGCTTTTGGGTTGGTTTTGAAGCAGGTGTTGCACAGGTGTACACGTTTTCTAATCAAGTTTCTAGCGGAAAGTATCCAATATTTTTGACGTAGCAAAGATATTAAAAGCTGTGGTCCAGCATGTAGATATTTATCATGGTGATAATCGATGAGGATGGTCGTGACGTGTTCCTTACTTGGCAACAAGATCGGATGTTGAGAATTGTAGTTCAGATCAGAATTTTTCAATCTGCCTCCAACACTAATAAGAATAATGTCTAAAAATAGTCTTAATTTTCTTAATGCAGGGGCTAAGTAACGTTGCTTTTGTAAATTCTTTAGGTCATTCTCAAAATGAACTACTTGTACATCACATAGTATGGCCCTCTCAGCAACTTCTAAATGATTTGATGATATTTTGAGTTTTTTGTGATGAGATACGATGAGTTGCGTTGCGTTTCGTTGCGTTGCGTTGCGTTTCATTGCGTTACGTTGCGGTGCGCTGCTATGCGATGTGATGCGATGCGATGCGTTGCGTTGCGTTGCGTTGCGGTGCGATATGATGCGTGTTGATGCGATGCGATGCGATGCGGTGCGATGTGATGCTTGTTGATGCGAAGCGATGCGATGCGGTGCGATGTGATTAATGTTGATGCGATGCGATGCGATGCGGTGCGATGTTATGCATGTTGTTGCGATGCGATGCGACGCGGTGCGATGTGATCCTTTTTCTAGTATTAAAAGATGACGTAAAGCTACTTGATAAGATTCTCCTTGCATTTCTGGAGGATCCTTAAATGGGATGTTAACTATACATCTACCTGACGGAACTCTGATGGTAGATTGAACATAAATTGCATCATGGACATTTTCTTCCGGCGATTGTGATTCACACTCTGTGACCTTTTCCAATTGACAGAATTTTGCAATAAGTTCTTCAACCGATGGTTCTGTCGTTGTGCAAAATGAGTTACCAAGGGAATAAGAACTTTCGATAGTAGGTGCATTTCCTATTATTATATATCCTAAGCTGGTCTCAATGGCACTTGGTAATAACCGTGTGCCTTTTACCTTACCGGGTAGTATTATTTGGCCAAATAAATTGGCTCCGATGATTGCATCTATGACCCCTGGGGTGTGGAATTCGTCATCGGCAAGTGGTAATTCATTTAAATAAGATAAAGCGTTTAGATTTAGCGATGATGCTGGCAGCTGAGTTGTGATGCGATCTACGACCAAAGGTCGAATGGAGAAAGATACTTTATTGTTGTAACGAGACTCAAACCTCAAATTAGTGACTCCTTTAACGCGTTGAGCAAAATCCCCTATTCCTCTAATCGTGGCGTGATTGCGATTTGGGAATAAATGTAAGCCAAGGCGTTGGCAACATTCCGTTGTAATGAAATCTTTTTGCGATGCGCTATCGATTAGAACACGTATTTTCTGATAATTATTCCTAAAATCAAGAACATTAATGGATGCGGTCCCTAATAGTATGGTTTGATTCGGAGAAAAAACGTTTGCATCTCCATTATTCAGAGTGCATAATGTGACATTATCGGATAGATTTTCAGATTCACGCTCGGAATTTTCCGCTAAATCTTGCTCATTAGAGTGAGAAGAGTCGGATGCTGTTGTATTAAAATGTAATAGAGAGTGATGATTTTGATTACAATATTTGCATCGGTTTTCCGATTTACATTTATTAGCAAAGTGCATTTTACTAAGACAATTTCTGCATAGATTTTGTTTTTGAGCAATATCAAATCTATTCTTAGGAGACGCTTTTAAAAATGTTGGGCATTTATAAATTGATGTATGATCTGATAGGTTACATACAGCGCACTCGTATTGTTTTATTTTACTGTTTGTTACACTAACAAATGCTTGGCTATATTGCTTCTTAAGTGAGTTTTTCTCCATGCGCTGTTGCGATTTACATTCCGGTAATGCAGATGTTCGCTGTAATATTTTTGCGTGCTCACGCAAAAAAATCACGAACTCTTCATATGAAGGTGTCTCAGATCTCCTTACTGACGATTCGAATGCCATAGCTGTTTCCTTATCTAATTTTTGAGTTCCTATATAAAGGAAGAAATATTGTAATAAATTCGGAATTTTTAATTGTTGTAACGCCGAAATTGACGCATGAAACTGGTCTATAAACGCTTCTAAATTGGATGCTGTTGGAATAGTTATTTGTTTAATGTTTAAAATTTGATCGAAATAATACGCTGCGTGTGCTCGATTATCTTCATATTTCTCTAATAAAGCATTCCAAATAATTTCATAATTATCAGCTGTTGTTGGAATCCCAACACAAATATTTAATGCTTTATCAGACAATGAACCGACCAAATATTGTACTTTTTCTGCGTTAGAGAGATCTGTGTTTTCGTGAATAATATTTTTAAACGTTTCATAATAAATTTTCCAGTTCATTAAATTCCCATTAAAGCCGGGTAGCGTTAACTTTGGTAACTTTAGATTATGTTTTGGTTGGGTAGTAGATGACGACTGATTCATATTTTCACTATTCATTTGCCGGGCGGTTAGTTGAATAATGGCGTAAATTTCGTCAAATGATTGTTCCATTTGAAAATTGGGAATATATTCCGGATTTATTTTAAGATTGAGCGTGTTTATTTTATTAACCATTTCTGAAAATTCCTTCCTAATCTCTGGTAATAATGTGGCGTTTGCGCAAAAAGTGTTTTTTGACGATGTCGTCTTCAAATTTTTCATGCTATCAAATATTCTCTGAGCTCTTGAAAAGAATGAATTTTGACGAGCTTCCAATAACTTAATTTCTCTATTAATTTCTACATTTGACGTTTCGTTAGTCATTTTTATGATAAATAATATAATAACAATAAATCGTTTAATTAAAATAAATAATGCGAGATCTTACTGTACAAAACTATATACCCTACCCACATAAATAATTCGACACGTATTTAACGATGAAACACAATATCGTGGATAAATGCGTAAATACGTATTATAATTACGAGATGCGCTGGTTCATATCTCTACATAATAATGTATGTGGCTCGAATTGACCAAATGTTTAAGCTGTGGACCTTTTATAACACAATCAATTATTCTTTTGGCAATGAATTTATAAGGGTATAAGGGTACTTACGGATGTAGAGGAACATTCACTTGTTGGGATTCACTGATTCACTTGGATTCCACTGTAATTTTGGTTTTAGCGAAATATTATTTATTGCGATGCGTTAAGATGATTTTGATTGTTTCTTGCGATAAGATACGTTATGGGTAATGATGTTCCCTTCGCGTCACGGCGGTTGGTTTTGCACTGACTGATTCCCGGACAAAGAGGAGAGGTATGAAGGAGAGGAAACGGGGTTCAGGAACAAAATTCATTGCCATAAACAATTCGCAATGACACGACAATTAGCCATTATTTGGCGTAAACATCCTGCACTATTATATTTTCTTAAATATTGTTATATATGTATGTAAAAGCCTTAATAGCCGTAAAATAAATAAATAATATGTATTTTTGTTTTACCATAGCATGTCCTTTTATTATTTGTTCTACACAATATTACTTTGTTATTCTCACATAAATCATGTACGACTACCATAATACAGGCCTATTATGGTAGTTGAGAAATTGTAATTTTTAGTTTTTCAAATTTTATAAAATAAAAAAAACTATCACCTCGCAAACCTAAATGATTCTGACCCCTTAATGCAGTGCTGCATTGATTGTGAATTGAGAGGGTTTGTTTGAGTGGAGTGACTATTCTTTGCAGAATGATTTACCTGCACCAGTTGCCTCATTCTCTAGAATGATCTTGAAACCAAATCCCATGGCAGCATTGGAAGATAAACAGGCCGCTAGCCGGAGGTTGAGAGACAGAATGAGTTTGTCGTTTTTCATGACCATGAACGGTGAAAAAGACAGGAACCACAGCATTCCCGCTACTGTTGCAGCGGTGTTAGCTGGAATAATATCAATTCATTATCTATATACTAAATCAATTTCAATTTCACATTGAATAATGTGCGAATGATATTTGGCTGTTTTTAAATATTAATCCGAATTCAGGGACGTTCAAATGCCAAAAAATCAAAATGGCACTTATTGTTGATTTGATGATCATCAACAGTGAAAAGTTTCAAATACTCCCGGTCAGTGTGTACTATTGTGTTTAATATTAAATATTAAAAAATAAATAAAAATGGTAACAAATTTTGTACAAAACTTTGTCAATAAGTAGAGAGGCTTAATATATACCTTTGGAAAAGAAGACACTCAGCATCAGGCAGAAGCAAACTGAAGTGATCATGTAGAGCACCATGAACACCAAGATGACGTGCCACGGGGTGAAGGTGAACACGGAGTGGTCTGATATCCCGTTCCCCTCGCCGTACCATTGTCAATAAGTAGAGAGACTTTTTTTTTTTTTTTTTTTTTTTTGAATTTATTAACGAGGCTTCTGACTCACATAATGCTGTCATTTTTTGCCTCATCTGTTTTTAAAATTACAATATTAAAATATTTTAATTATAATTTATAAGTTCTTTAAAAGGTGCCTTTTGTCCAAGATTACACTTTCAAATATTTTCCAATTTACATGATCGAATAAATTTCATGATTCTTGATATGGCATAGAACTCTGTTGAGGCTATTAAATTCTGAACTTCCGATGGGTCCGAGGTCATCAATATTGTTACTCTCTGTTGTTCATACTTAATGCACTTTGTTAATGTATGTTGGACATCTTCAATTTCTTCACATATTGAGCACATTGGAGAATCAGAGAGGCCTATCAAACACAATACTCTTCCCATTAGTGCATGTCCGGATCTTAATCTAAAAATTATTCTCATTTCCGATCTTTTCAGATTAACCTCAGTGAACCAGGGTTCTTTAAACGGTTCCTTTTGGAGTTTTCTATACCATATACCCTTATTGGTAGATAAAGTCTCAAAATTTTGATTCCACATCATATTACATGTTGAATTAATTTTTTGGCAGTAATCTTCGGCATCTGGTTTCCAGTCATACATGTGTCCATTCACACATGCTTCGTTTGCTAACAAATCCGCTTCTTCATTCCCATGTATTCCTACGTGAGATGGAATCCATTGCAAGCATATTTGCACACCTTTCTGCTGTAGCCGCATTATTTGATCTGCAATATTGTAGGCTATCTTTCTGCAGGCAATTCCTTTTGAAACACTTTTGATATGTTGAAGCGCGCTTTTAGAATCGCTTAATATTACAATTTGATTCCAGTTATTTTTAATTGAATACTCCACAGCTTCTTTGATTGCTATCAATTCTGCATTCATAATAGTGCAATTTTTATTCAGTTTTATTTTATGTGTAAAATTGTTTTGTATTGAAATGAAGGCAGCTCCAACTTGATCCGGTTTTTTCGATCCGTCGGTGTAGATCTGGTAGAATCCTGAATATTTCTTAATTAGCATATCGCTTACGACATTACCAATTTCTCTCAATGAAAGATGTCTTTTGGGGTAATTGAAATCATCAATATCAACTGCAATACATTCTAAATTAATTGCTCCAACCCAGGTTTCGAAGGAGTACATATCGAGACATTTGTTTCTATTTGTTTTCCAATCAATGGTTTCTGTACAAATTTTTATCAACATAGGTAATTTTTTATTATTCCAGAATCTGTTTTGTATCAAGGATTTTAGTTTGAAAATTTCTAAAACAAGTGGATTATTTTCAATTGATACAGCTCTTAGCCAAAATCTTGCAGCTAGTTTCCAAGTTCTTATATTCAAAGGAGGGGCACACATTTCACTTTGTAAGACATGCACCGGAGTTGAGTTCAGGAAGCCTCCACATATTCTTAAAGCTCGTGATTGTATTCTCTCTAATTTTTCAATATTGCTTTTGGCAGAATTATGAAAGAGTATACTACCATAATCTAATCGACTTCTTATAAGGGACGTGTACAATCTTCTCATATGAAGTGGATGAATTCCCCAGCTTTTGCCTGACAACACTTTCAAAATATTCATCGGCTGGTTCAATTTTAGACAGGTATTATTTATATGTTTATTCCAAGCGAGTCTGTAATCCAACCACACCCCAAGGAACTTATGTTCATCCACTCTTTCTATAAGTATATCATTTATTTTAATATTCAGGATGTTTCGTCTCTTTCCCCTTGCAAATAGACATATTTTCGTTTTATGTTCCGATATTTCAAGACCTTTTATTTGAAGAGCATTCTGTAGTTCTAACAGAGCTTGTTGAATAATGTCTTCACATGTTTTTACTTTCTTACTTGAATAATAAATACCAAAATCATCAATGTACTGTACACGTTTCACTTGGGGATGGTTTCCTATACCAGAAGTTCCAATATTGAATAGTAGGGCAGACATGGGATCTCCTTGCGGTAGTCCTCTCGAGCACCTTTGTGTAGCAAATATGTTAGATTCTTTAATAATGATCATTCTTTGTTTAAAATATTCCCAGATATACTTTATAACTTTTCCTTTTATACCTTTAGAGATGAGAACCTTAATGACCTCTTCGATCTTTATATTATTGTATGCATCTTTAATGTCTACAAAAGCAGCCATTGTAACGGCATTGGTTGTTTGGGCAACTTGTATTTCTGTAACCATTCTTCCCAGATTATCCATGGTTGATAGTTTTCTTCTAGATCCTATTGTAGACTTATCGAATAAAAAATTACTTTCTAAATACCACTCTAATCGTCTTGTAATTATAGTGTTGAAAGTTTTACAAAGACATGAAATTAACGAAATTGGCCTTATAGAGGTCATAAGTTTCGGATCTCTTCCGGGTTTAATAAGGAAGTTGAGTGAAAAATATTTTGACTTATAAAAAATATGTTCATGTAGATCAAAAAATATCGATTCTAAATATATAAATATATTTCTATATTATTATTCTTACAATTAGTTAAACGTTCTTGAAAAAGCATTCAATAGCAATATACTGTATACGCTCCACGATTGGTCGAAAGAATTCTGTCGTCACATGTGTCGTGACTTGTACGTACAACGGAACACCTATGGTGCATCTCTTTCTATTACATGAGAGATGGTCGATTTAGATGAGAGAGGTGTATAGGCCAAAGGTTTATTTGGGTTTGTCAAATATATGTACGTATTTGTTATTATTATTATATGAAATGGATTTCTAAAGATACATATTCGTATAGTGCTTTATAATAATATGTTGTTTATTGCATAACTTAGATGTTTTTATTATTATACATGTCACAAAGCATGTGATACACTTCAGGCCGCCGGCCGCTCAGAAAAGTCTCACAGTGAACTGGGCTGTAAACCGTTATTTTACTTTTGGTCTTTACTTTTCTGCGCGGTGGTCCTGAATTCGCGCGGGGAACGTCAACAAGTAGCGACGGCGATACCGTACAAGTACCGTATAGGGCGTGAAAAGCAAATATTCTAACTTAAAATATTAATTTAACTATGAAATCTTAATCAATTTTCTTTTTTTTTTTAATAACATCAATTATAATAGACGGTTAACATTGGTAAAAAAATTACTGGAATTCCTTGTTGAAGAATTAATTTTTTTTCCATACATAATGCTTAAGCGACGTGGTTTTCACAGTTCTAATGACGTCACACTACACCCCGCCTGTTACCGCTCGGATTCCGCTCGTTTTGGCGGGCTTAATAAAATTTAAACTTTGAGAATTAATTTAACTATGAAAACAAACTTTAAAAAAAAATAAAAAAAATACCAGTATTTAAGTTTGAATGCGAACATTGATAAAAAAAAATAAAAAAAATGGACTCAACTTCCTTATTATAGGCACAATTTTTACCTGTTTCCATTGCATAGGTAATATGGAAGTTCGTAAAATTGAATTGAATAAATCGATAATAAGCAAATGACAAGAAGTAGGTAAATTAGTTATCATAGAATAAGATATCATATCTATTCCTGGGGATGTATCTTTCATTTTTAATACTGATTTTAGTTCAGAAGCTGTTATCGGTTTGTGAATGCCAGAAGTATCCGAGGTTTCTTCTTCTGTCCACACATGTTCAATTAGATCTTCGTTTGGGGCCAGATATTTTAGATACTCTAACGCTGATTCGCTATTCTCAAAGATATTTGGACGGGAGGTTCCTATTCCCTTATACCATTTCATTTTCTTCCACATATCAGAGTAGGTTGTATTAGCGTCAACAGAATCACAGAACTTTCTCCATCCATCCCTTTTTGCTTTTCTTACTATCCGCCTAGTACTCGACTCCTTGCGCTTTAATTCTATGTAATTGTCAATATTAACATTTTTCCGTAAACGAGTCAGAGCTAATCTTCTTTCAGCTATAGCTTTCGAGACTTCTTGATTCCACCATGACTTCGGTTTGAATTCTTTATTTTTAGACTTCTTAAAGAATGGAATACTTTCATCTGCACCTTTGTTCAGAACTTCTTCTAATTTATCATAGTACTCTTGGATTGACAATGATTGTTCTGGAAGATTTTGTATTAATTTTTCCACCGTGGATTTATATTTGTTCCAATCTGCTTTTTTGAAATTTCTTTTCAAAATTGGTTCATAGTTACAACAATTTTCTTCTAAAGTGATAATTATTGGTAAATGATCACTACCCATCGTATCTGAATCTACCCTCCAGTTACAAGTCAGTAGGAGCTCTGAAGATACCAGGGTAATATCCGGGCTCGAACTCCTTTGTCCGGGATGTCCTAATCTTGTTATATCTCCGTTATTGACAATAATAAGGTTTGAATCTTGGCAGGCTTCTGCAATGAGATCTCCCCTTGTATCTCGTATAGCTCTATCCCATAGTGGATTGTGGGCATTGAAATCACCGCCTACTAGTGCACCTGATCCCATCTGATCAAAAACTTTCCTCCATGTTTGAATTGTAACATTTATATTACTAGGACAATATATCACGTTGACGGATTTCAGATTTCCAGCATTGAGTAAGTTAACACTGCATAATTCTAATTCACAGGATCCGATGATATCTAGGGTTCGTTCAATTGACTGTAAACTTTTATGGATTAAGATTGCAACTCCTCCATAGCCATCGGCTCTGTCTCGTCTATATATTGTATAGTCTTTAAATGTCAAAATGTAAGGAAATTGTAGCCAAGTTTCTGATATTAGGGCAATTTTAATGTGTTGCCTCTGTAAATATATTTCTAAATCAGGTTTCTTAAAATGTAAGCTTCGAGCATTCCATTGTAATATGTTAAGGTTATTCTTATCCATTATTCGCCGTAACAAGTGATTTCAATATATCATTTAAGCCTCCATCCTTAATCATACCCATTATGGTGTCTATGAATCTATTAATTGCTAGTTTTACGAGATTTTCCCAGTTTTCCCCATTTATAATTGCTGTCAATATTTCACGAGCAATGTTGACATTACTGTTGTTTTTTGAATTTATATGCATTTCAGCTGTGTTTGTCTTATTTCGTTTAAGTTTCTCAGCATAAGTAGTTTTTCCGCTTGATTTGTACACATTTTCTTTATTAAACATGTTATTTGGAATATTTACTTTTTCTTTTGAGTTGGATATCTTCTTTTCTATGAGTTTTTTCGCCTGTTTATGCGTAACATTTTTTTTTGCCATTTTTTGTGTAATCTCTTTCTCGTTCTTCCACTTTGGACAGTTAATGTCATTTGCCGGATGGTCTCCTCCGCAGTTAACACATTTGGCTACCTGGTCACAGGTCTCGTGCTCTCCATTACATTTCGGGCACAGCTTAATATCTTTCTTGCTACAGTTATTTGCAATATGTCCATACCTCCAACAACAGTAGCATTGCATTACCCTGAACACATAAGGTTCTACTCCGAATTTGACCCCGTACATAAAGACGTGTGATGGGATCTCTTTCCCCACGAATTTCAGGCTCACAGTTGTCGTCAGTTGACCCTCTTTCCCCTTTTTAGAGAAACGCTTTATGCTAACCACACTTTTATCAGATTTGACGACTTCCATGATTTCTTCGTCTGTCACATCAAGGTCTACCCTTCGTATTACACCGAAAGAAAATTCATTATTATTTTTTTTTGCCACTTCCCATTTCTTAAAATTGAAAATTGAATTTTTGATGGCTTTTTCAGCTTCCAGATCGTTTGGGAACGTAATTTCCATTTTTGTTCCGGAAATTATTTTCAATTTCTCCATTTTCATTCCAGCCTTAAAAAGTAGTTTCGCCATTCCTAATTTTCCAGGTAGGTTTTCTCCTTGTACCACAATGATTCCTCTCTTTTCATTCAATTCTTTTTTCCCTGTTTCACTAGTTTCGGAGTTCAGCCTTGACCTTTTACCGGACCGTGTCACAGTTTGCCACTCTCCAGAAATCTCATCACTTTTATTATTTGATGTTTCCATTACATCATTAATCACTATTTTAGGCGATAGTGGGTACACCATATTACTGGATGGATCCAGAGCCTTCTGGCCCTGGTCTCCCCTTTATTTATATTTCAAGCACGAGTAATTTTTCGAAAACAACGTTTTGTAGTTTTATTGTCACCAATGCGTGTCCACTGGTAGTAATTTCTGATTACGTCAAAATACGGAAATTCGAGCGCGGCTCGGACTGCTCACCACAAAGGTTCGCGGCGTACTGGTAGAGAGACTTAATATATACCTTTGGAAAAGAAGACGCTCAGCATCAGGCAGAAGCAAACTGAAGTGATCATGTAGAGCACCATGAACACCAAGATGACGTGCCACGGGGTGAAGGTGAACACGGAGTGGTCTGATATCCCGTTCCCCTCACCGTACCATTATACCTGTTTTCATATTTGTATTTTTTACAATAAACATACAATGTTTACATGTCACACAGTATTATAATGTAAAACAAAAAAAGCATTTCCTCACCATAAAGAGACAAGGCTCTTGTGTTTGGTGAGGGAATTTTAGCTCAATTATACAAAATCATATAAGTAACTAATTAACTATTGTAAATAATGACAAAAAGATAAGTAAGAAAAATGAAAGATTGTACAGATATGTGAACTCAATAGTCTAAGATAATTTTTCAATTTTAGCTGAAATTCATAAATATTTTCGATAATTTTTAGATGGATAAGAAATATGATTTTTAATATTTAAAAAAATATTAACTGTAATTCCATCAAAGCCCAGTGCAGAACCTCCTTTCATACCATTTATGATAGATACTTTTTCGTTTTCCGATGTGACTTGAAACGTTATCATTTTATTTTCAGCATTAATATTACAGTCTGGAATTGTTACATTTGGGTCAACATGAATAAGATTGGCAAGATTTTATTTGCGAAGAAGGTGGTAAATATATTTTCAGCTTTTAGGAGGTTTTATTTACAACATGTTTTCGAGTTATCATGAATAATAGCATTGATTTCGTTATTCTTGTATTTTTTCTTGTCAATTATTTCATTTATAACCGTCCATACTCTTTTACTGTTATTTTCAGCCTGATCCAACTTCGATTTACAATAACTTTCTGTTGTATGTTTTTTAATATATGAGAGTATGTTTATATGCTTTAAAATAATTGAGTAAATATTAGTTATTAGGTTGTTGCGTAGTTAGTCTGTAATGAGCTTGCTTATGTCGTACGGATATAATTAAACCATGAGTAATTCACGGTTTTATATGTTTGAAGTTAGAGAGTGTGGATTTAGGTGGAATTTGGATATTTTTTCTTCAAACATTTTGAAACCATTATTGACATTATTACATTGATGTAATTTACTCCATTCTTCTGATTCTAATTTATATTTTAACATATCTATATTGAGTACCTTTTTTGAGGAATTATTTTGTTTGATAAGTGGCAATGTAAAAATAAATTAATAATGATCAGTGATAGTTGAATAGATTTGGTCTAAATATGAAGATATACCTCTAACGTTTCTATTATATGAATTTACGCACGGTAAATAATTAAGTGTCGCCAAGATGTTGAAATAATTATCTTCGTCCTTACTAGAGTAGTCATTTGTAATATTTCAATTCATATATCCAACAATAATATTATTTTTATTTCTAATATTAAAATAATTTTTTAAAATTTATAATTGTAATTAATTTTTTTTTTTTTTTTACAGTATTACCGCACAAGAGTCCCAACTGCTCCCGTCTGGAGCCAGTGAGACTATGGCATCCCCAATTGGGGTATTTTGTGAGGCTGAGGGTATTGGGGAGGGGAGGGAGATGGGGAAGAGGAAGGTGGGGAAGTACCTGGCTATTCAGATCTGGTCACCAAACACGGCTAAAGCCATTTCAAGCAACGTTTCAATTCTGAATGGTGGTCTTACACCAGGGCGATACTGAGAGTATCTTCCACTCTGGAACGTGCCGCAAATATACTATATATTATTTTAAATTAATTAATTGTGAAATAACACAAATTAATCAAATAAAATTTATTTGCGCACGCCGGGTTCGAACCCGCGACCTTCGGATCTGTAGTCAAAAGCGTATACCACTAGACCACGCCGGCCGTCAAATTAATTGATGTATGTGTGCTATAAATAGCATGTTATAATATTTATTTTCGTTTTTAAATTCAATATTTAATATATTAACATTACTAATTTTATTTATCTATTTAACGTTGATGTATAATAAAATATTGGTTAGATACAAATATTCCGATACCAGAGTTTTCAGAGCGCCCTTGAGGTGATTTTGTACAAAAACAGTGCTATTGTTGTTACATAGTAGGAATGGTACATGGCCGGCAGAATATTCACCCATCAGCCTAAAGGGAACACAGGCGACATCTGTTTAGTAATTAAATAAAGAACAATAAATGCCGTGGGTGTATTTCGTGATCCAAATATTTGACGATTTTCCGCTTAGATTTAATTTTTTGCAGAGCTGTGTTTCACCATCAGAGATGTGCTTTATTTCAAATGGAAATGCAAAATGGGTATTTTCCATTTTGCATTTTAAATGCTTTTCGAAAAACCATTTTGCATTTTAAATGCTTTTTTCAATGCATTTTCCATTTTAAATGCTTTTTTGCAACATTCTTCCTACCATCTCCACTCATCTTTTTTTCATAAGCCCCAAATATCAGTCGGTCCTCAACCTCGCTTTGAGAGATAATTTACATTTGTCAAGTTGATCCCTGGTAGGAGCCCTGGCAATTGAGTGATACCATTACAAAAAATGCTGGCGTCCCACAGGGATCGGTTCTGTCTCCGACTTTGTTTTTGTTGCACATCAATGACCTTTTGACATGTGCACCGATTCATTGCTACGCGGATGACAGTACAGTTCATGATAGCTTTTTGTTTGACAAGCCCCCAAAGGGCACACAAACTCCAACGGCTCGGAGGGCTTTGAAGCAGAGAATGGACGGTTATCTCGAGAGTATTTCCTCCTGGGGTAAAAATAATCTCGTCGAATTTAATGTTTCAAAGACCCAATCCTGTCTGATTACGTCTAAAAGGGATCCAAATGATAATCTAGTCTCCTTCAACGGAAGCAATCTTCCGAACAGGCCTTCCATTGATATGCTTGGTGTAACTATAAGTGACCACCTCAGGTACGGGGGCTCCATCGAAGCTAGAGTAAAGTTGGCCTCTCAGAAGCTGGGCGTACTGTACAGGGCCCGCAGATACTTTAATAGTACACAACTGCTCACCCTGTACAAATCGCAAGTGCGCCCTACTGTCGAATTTGGCAGCCATCTCTGGTCTGGAGCCCCAAAATACCTGAAAAAAACCCTTGACTCTGTGCAGAAACGGGCGGTCCGTTTGATAGATTCCCCAATCTTAACAAACGGACTGCAATCTTTAGAGCACAGGCGTCAGGTAGGTATGCTGTCCTTGTTCTATCGGTATTACAATGGAAGATGCTCTGAGGAACTAGCGTCATTGATCCCTTCGGCACCGGTGCGTAGTCGGGATACACGCCAAACGCGCGCCCAACATTTGTACACAGTTGACACTTGTCACATGAGAACGGGTCGCTTCTATGATTCGTTCTTAAGTTCAACAGCTCGGCTGTGGAACGAACTGCCGGCCTCTGTGTTTCCTCCCTCCTACAACATGGGACTCTTCAAGACCCATGTTCACTCCTTCCTCTCCACAAAAAGACCCTCCACACAGCATCCCCAAAGATGACATAGGCCCTGAGGGAAATTATTTTCTTCAGGGCCTCCTGTGTGGAGTAAATATAAAAAAAAAAAATTACAAAAAATACTGATTCAAATACTGAACATGGGGCCCCTGCCATGACGCTGTAATATTAAATGTTAGATAGCAGTTTCTATGTTTTTACGTTGGCAACATTAGTCCCGCGCAAATTTTTTGTGGTTTCATAATCTGTAGTCGTGGTGTTTTTGGATTTACCATCATGTAATATGTTTGTTCTAATGACAAAAATGACAAAATTGTTTAAAAATTCTATAATTATTTTAATTGTTTGACCTGAGAAACCATTTTGCATTTTCAATGCATTTTGAAAATAGGTATTTTGCATTTTGCATTTGAAATGCTTTTCTAAAAACCATTTTGCATTTTGCATTTTCAAATGGAAAAGTTCTGACCCATTTCCATTTTGCATTTCAAATGGTTTGGGTACCCATTTTGCACATCTCTGTTCACCATCATTATGAAATTAAAAAAGGATGGGGATATTCATTGCCAGGTACTTACTGAAGCCATCTCCCTCCCACATTCTTTTTAAAACCATACCTGGATAAACTACTAGCAAACCACTCTTCTGTTGCAGAACACATGCCAAAAGGTACGTCAGTGGCGAGATTACTTTCCATTCAAATCTATATGAAGGCATTTCTAGTGTACCTACTAGGCCAGGGGTGGGGAACCTTTTCGCCGTCAGGGGCCGTTTGGGTGTTTGTAGTATCGCCCACGAGCCGAGGGTGTCAGAATCCTAGATATATTATTATAACCTTATTTTACCAAGTACCGATTTTATTTAATTTTTACATCACACCAAATGTCATGTTCACCGATGAGTCTACTACTAGAAATTTATAACTGCACAAAATGGTTTTCCTCGGAATTTAGCATCATACGATGTGTAACTAGAATTTAAACTCCACTCGGAACATGCAAACGGTCTCTTTCGAAATGCTTCAGCAGATGAATCCGCAATTATTGTATTTAAAAAACATAATTGCATTGTATGTAAAAGCCCTATGGGCGTTTAAATGAAATAAATAAACTGTAATTTGAACACATCATTCGGAAGACAAAGCTGCTTTTCTTAAGATTGAATCTTTGTGAGTCCCCAGCTTTGAATAAAACTACACCCAGCACATGAAAATCGTTTCCTCCGATTTTCGCAAATCTGCCTTTTGGATTTTATAATTGCATTTCGAACACAATGACGTTTTTCTTTAAAATGCGTCAGCAGATGAATCAATAACTGGATTTTTATCTTTATATTCTGAAAAAAAAAATTGGTTTTAACTTAAGAGTTACTCCTTGTGGGAGGTACAACTTTAATTAAAATTACACCAGAACACGAAAATGATTTCCTCTGATTTTTGCAGCACACAGTCTGCAACAAGAATTTTAAAACTGCACTTTAAACACGAGAATGGTTTCCTTCGAAATGCGTCTGTAGATGAATGCACAATCTGTAAGCGAGTCCCCAGTTTAATTAGAATTACACCCATGATTACTTATTACACATTTAATTTCTTATTGGTAAACTCCAGGAGTCGTAGGTAACTTTTGTCAGGGTGTAATGGCCATACTGTAAAATTCCTATGCGTCTACTTTTACTGCTCCGACAATGGAGACTCAACTTGCTCCTACCGCTGATTGTGATGTTCGTGCTGTTATTCCTTTTTTTATGGCAAAAATGAAAAGTGCAACTTAAATTCATCTCAACTTTCAAAGATGGGTTCTACGCCTACTTTCAGAATAACACAAAGTGCAGAGAGCGGCATTGCAATTTTTTCATATTTTTTAGGATGAGGGAGACAGTTGTGAGACAGAATAGTGACCGGGGACGAGATATGAATCCATCCCTGGACGCCCCAACCCAAAAGACAGAATAGTGACCGGGGACGAGACATGAATCCATCCCTGGACGCCCCAACCCAAAAGACAGAATAGTGACCGGGGACGAGACATGAATCCATCCCTGGACGCCCCAACCCAAAAGACAGAATAGTGACCGGGGACGAGACATGAATCCATCCCTGGACGCCCCAACCCAAAAGACAGAATATGGTGTGGAAAGGAAAGGACGAGCCAACGCCATACAATGACAAAGTTGGCTAACCAGTTTGGTGGAAAAGTGGTTTGACACAGGATTAAAATCACAGTATTTAGATTCCGAAAGATTATGTGTAAAAATAAGTTTTAAATGTACTCTACAAAATTTACCCTTTTTAAAACTTTTTAACATTTTTTGATTTAAGAAAAATTATTGTAACTTAATTTTAAGACAACATTCGTAGTAAAATGAAAATAAAATAAAAAAGGAATGTTGGATCCCTTATTTATTTGTGTCTAAACTGCTTTCTAGTAATATAGGCGCTTACGTAAGTAACTGTCAGCTACGTTATACCTTTCTCTGGGTTTTGTAATAATGTCTTAAAAATGTATTTGAAATGCCGTGAAAATAAAACTGTCGCGTCGTCTAAGTTATTTTTTTTAGTGATCAGCAGGTCACTCGAAAGCGCTCGCGGGCCGCACCAAAAAGCCTCGTGTGCCGCAGGTTCCCCACCCCTGAACCAGACTCTACCAGTGGTCAACGCCAATGCATTCTACATTCCACCTGCTTCGACTGATAATAAAGTATTTAACTGTTTCAATGCTGGCCTTTTCAACGCAATCACCACGACACAATATTTGTGTTTTAGTAAAACTTGACGGATCAAATATGCAACATCGAGGTAAGACATAGATAAAATAGAATGATTTTATGTAAATTGGTAACAGCATCTTTCAAATCGGCATCACAAGATCACACTCTTCATAATCATCTCTTCAGTGGCTGTAATGCAAACATTATACATAATAATATTTTATTCAACTTAATTACGTTTACTAAATTATTAACAAAAAAAGAAATGGTTTGAAGTCGACCTCGAAAAGGTTGGTAACCCTTACTTTACTAAGTTTGACTGAAACTGACCACAGCAACTCAGTTCGTTTTTGTGCAAACTTGAGCCTGAATTTGATGCAAGGCCATGTAAGATAGCTAAGATAAATCAGCGCCGCTATTTGTTGAGTATCCCTTCCCTTAGCAGCGGCACGGATAACCTTACTCCTGCAAGTTGGGTTCACAGATAACCTTACTCCTGCAAGTTGGGTTCTAGTGCAGCCTACAAATGTGACAGGCCACCAACAAACTAAAAGATAATAAATTTAATCTAATGAGACTTACTTTAAACACGAAACACATTAATAGAATAGATAACATGTTATAGCTAAATGTTTTTATAAACCACGCGGTCCAATGAAGCCAATTGTCAAGTCCCATTATTTTCATAACTTCCTGCAATCAAAAGAATTAAATGAATCAAAAGAATTAAAGAAATAAACAATGTAAGATGTGCAAGCAATGCATTAAAAGTGTTGGTAAACATGTATGGAAGAAATAAACGATTTAAGATGTGCAAGCAATGAATTCAAAATTTCATTTTTTTTGTGCTGTTGTTTTTCTGGGGATTAAAAGCAATTTATTTTTTTTTAATATTTTTCTTACTGTATGAAAGAGGTAAAAAGTGAAGTGAGAGTTTTTTTCAAATTTTTTCATATTTGAAAATAAATTATTGCAATTTTTAAATAGTATTGAATATTTCAGATACAATAATCTAAAAGGTCATTTGTATCTAGTCTCTAAGATAGTTTTTTGTTTTTACAACATCTTCAAAATGAATAAAATAAATATACAACATTTAAAATACATCGAAAAATTCGATTTGAGAAATCATTATCATTTCAAGTTTATACAACAGATAAACAACCCTGTTTGGCTGGATAAGCAATGTAAACCTAAATCTTATATATCCTTCCATGAACTATTTTAATATCGGTTTCTATTTTACACTTCAATTAGTTAGGTTTTCATGTACACAATAGACATGTACTTTTCCCTACGTTTTTTAGTAAGCCTACATGTCCTAAGCCGCATACATTAATAATTATTGTAATTTCAAAATATTACCTTTAGTTGTCTCTCTTTCTCCATAGCAATAGCCTTAACAGTGTTGATACAATTATAATTGAAAGCGATCACCAATATAAGAGCGAGGTAAGACTTCATGACGCCAATAAGCTGATCGCTGACATACTTGGGATGCGGCAACCGTTGCACCGACAAAAGTGGAAATTCCTTTCCAGAAATGGCCATGGTTATCTCCCTACAGATAGCGTGAACTAGTGGCACAAATCCTTCTTCCATATAACCTGAAGAAAAATAATTAAAAATGTATTATTTAAGAAAGGGAAGCGGGAAAATAATTTAAATATAACTTGTACAAGAGTAAGAATAACCCAAAGATCAAGAACTTTGATAGATCTTGTAATAAATAAACTATTTGTGAAGGTACTAGATATTGCATACTACATATTATATTAGTTCTGCGAAAAGAACGCAGCAAATTCGTACTACGAGAATTGGCTCTGGTCTGAGCTTTATGGCAATTCACCCTAAATCCTCATTTGGGCAAAGACATTATTTGTACTTCTATTTAATTATAATAATATTTATTCCAGGATGTGGGGAGGTTAGTGCAATCCCACACGTCCCAGATATGTGAAAAATGCAAAAATATATAAAGAAGAATAAATTAACAACAGACTACAACTATGCAGGGCGTGGTCTTGAGTGAGCTTGACCCCCCGTGGGCGTTTGGTGCTGGTAGGCTGCGGTCAACAACGTGTTGGCGGAGGCCATTAGCCGCTTCCTGGCCTCCAGTGATCTGGTGCCTCATCAGGCCGGCAAATCCATTTAGTCCTAATTCTGTGAACATTGTCGATGCGCTGCTGTATCTTCGGTATCCAAATATGATTCTATAGGCGTCATTATATTGAATTCGGAGTTCCATCGAGCAAGTTCGGTAGTGACACCATGTCTCACACGTATACAGGCCAGTACAGAATGCGTTGAACAGTATTGCTGCATTTTCAAAATCTGCAGGCAATCATATTGGACACTATGCTTAGGCTTCTCCTTTGTCGATCGATATCGCCATCGTCCAATAGGTCTTGATTAATAATGTGCCCCAAGTATTTTACGTTCGAACATGTATTTATTCTTGCCTCGTTAAGGTATACAGGGAGCATCTTACTTGTATCTGGATTTTTTCCGTGGTGGAACGCAATCCATTCCGTCTTCTTCGGGTTGTACATGCTGTTTTCCGTATTCTTCAGAAAAATGTTTGGAAGTAATCTTAACCCTTGATCGACGGAGCTAGGAGAATCATGTCGTCCGCTTAGCTTATTTGGTTTATACATACATTGTTAACACGATAGCCCGCTCTGATGTCCAGGCGACTTGACAACTCGTCCATGTATACATTAAATGGGATGGGGGACATAAACCCTCCTTGCCTTACTCCTGACCGCAAATATATCGGCTGGGAGTATGTACTTGCCCACCGTACAACATTTTCCTGCTGGGATTGCCATCAGAATAGTTTGTTTATATATATGGTAGGTATATTCCTAGCTTTCAATTTATCCCATAATGTTTTATGACAGAATCTATTTATATAAAGAATCTGTTGCGAGCAGTGAGTGATGGACACCGGGCAGGCGGCGTAGATATCATTTATATACAAATCTAGTTGTGTGGCACATCATTAAGTTCCTGGCCTTAGCCAAGCTTAGAGACCAGGTTCACATGCGCTCAGAGACCAAATGTAGATAGGTTTAGTACCTGGAAGACCTCCTTTACTATTCTTCGAGTTGCGGGGGCCAGGGTATTGAGAAGCTGGGTACATAAAACCAGTTTGCCAGTTATGCTTGGCACTCCTGGGTTCAAACACTGTGGTGAGGTCTGCGGCAAAGTGCATGGTCACTTCCATATCTTCCGGCCAGTCCGATCCGGCTGTTAGAACATAATAACATCAAATTCCAATATTATTGAAAATTTTACATTGCTAAAATTGTCTGCTACAATAATATGACATTTTTTTTAGCAGTTGGTAATATTTCCATATATGTATATAAATTGTTAAACCGGAAATTTTTTTCTTGGAAAATGGTTAGGGAATTCTTTTTAGAAAAAAAATTATCCTATTGATTTTGTTTTGTGAAGTTTGGAAATTTTTTGATCTTGAAAAATTTTTATCAAGGAATTTTTTTTTTTCTGAAGTGTAAAATAATTTGGTCAGAAAATTGTGCAAATGTTTTTGAAACTGAGAAATTCTAACTTTTGTACATTTTCTTTTTCACAAAGTCTAATCGGGGATGTTCTTTGAAAACTTATGGTTCTTTTTAGAAATAACAGATGGCGCCACTTCCGTTTATAATAATCCTAAACTGTTTAGTCGTAAGCACAGACATATGAATATATAGACTAGAAATTAAAGGTGAGGGGTAAAATCAACTGTTGAAGAACGAAGGGGGTAAAGCTGACTGTGATTCGTCAATAAATCAATCTGACAGTATATAGGCATCTCGCATTATAATATCACCATTTAGTTCTTAAAAGTAAAATCTGCTTTTGAATGAATAGACATTTTTACATGGGAGTGCAAATTACTCGCCACGTTATGAACAAATATGCGAAGTCAAAATTCGGCAAAAAAAATTTCTTCTATTTTCAGAGTTGAATATTTTGTTTACGTATTTAGTTAAGACACTTTTATAAGTGTTCATAATTTACTTCCCAGTAACAACGATGCGCACACTTGAGAATCGCTACATTCGACCAGATGTATCTCGATGTGATAGTATATGTTTCTACAACTGATTCATATTATACGATGTGAATAAGCTTAAAATGATGCTTACATATGGAATGTAATACGACAATTGGGTTTATTCTCTTTTTCACATCTATTTTTACAAGTTTTCATATCACAAGCCACTATTTTGCCGTGTTATTTCGTAAAATGCCTCGACCATAGCTCGACGCTAGTTCGAACAAGAATGATGACGTCACATTCTCAAGATTCACGGGAAGCCATACGCGAGCCCAGCCGGCTCCAATGGAACCGGTGTGGGGAGTGGGGAATAATACGCTTTTAATCACTTAGGGCAGGTCTACTAATATTCATATGTCTATGGTCGTAAGGTAATAATACTATCATTGCTAATTACATTAATGGCTGTTAATGAAGAAATATATAAACTTTTGTTATAAACCAATTATTTCTAGAGAGCACACTGAATTCGGTTCTTATTGGTAAATTGAACCAAATCATTAATATATATGCCCCACCTCCCCCAACTGACCTTATATCTGGAACTGAAAGTAAGGAATAATTTAGAAGCATGATTTAAAATACTTACTGCCGAATGATTTACCAAACTCAACTCCACAAACAACAGTTTCAGTATTGCTGGGATCTGTCAGGTATTCCAGCATTCCACTTACTTCAGTAAAACCGTTCAGATGGTTGATTGCAGGCTCGAAAGGTATTATTCTATTTGAACTCAGTAAGTATTGTAGTGACTGATTCATGATACTTGCTAATTTTTCCGTTTGAGGAGCGTATGCAATAATAAATTTAGTTGTGTAAAGTGGTACAATGCTGAAAAAAAAATTATTGTCATCTGTTCAACTTGTCTCTGGTCATCTTAAATATTTCCGATTAAAACATTAATTGTAGGTATTAATCAACAAGTAAAATATAGAGTGTCTTTAATCTCCTGAGAAAACATTATTGTAGATATGAGTCACGAGTTGAGTCAGAAAAACTATTTGATTTAAATATTCAATGTAGGTATTAATTAACAAGTAAAATGTCTTTAATTTCCTGAGAAAACATTATTGTAGAAATGAGTCAGAAAAACAATTTGATTTAAATATTCAATGTAGGTATTAATTAACAAGTAAAATACACAGTGTCTTTAATCTCCTGAGAAAACATTATTGTAGATATGAGTCATGAGTTGAGTCAGAAAAACAATTTAATTTGATTTATAATAAGAGGCTGCTAACTTTTGAATATTGTACCCAAAACAAAATACCTACTCTCCGTGCTGGTGATAACTAACATTCAAAATTCTAATCAAAAACTAACATTAAAAGACTAGAACAAGTAAACCACGTCAATATTATGACAATATTTATATTCCATAATAACCTCTTAGCAACTACCAATAATTCTTACTAGAGCTTTGGTTTTATGACACTATGTACACTCCATGTTAATCTTATAATATATTTTTAAAATTTTTGGATTTATGATTACCTTATAATATTTTCCAATAATTTTATTTAAGCTTTGTATACTTATGTTTTTATGATTATGTGCATGCATGAGTATACTTATGTGATTGTATGTGTGTATGTACGTGTACATATATGTGTATGTATGCATATGAATCTATGTGTGTATATTGATTAATAGGTATATATACGGATACATAAATATATGCGTACGTATGTATGTCAATATGTAAGCATATATATGTACCCCCTCAGAACAGAAATCTTCTAGTGAGGCGGGTTACTTACTTGTTTGTATATGATAATGTTATTTCAATAAACGCCCGGGACCTTTGATTCAAATCTGAATTGGAAACAACACATTCTCAGCACTGCCAATACAAATAATTCTGAAACTCCCGCTCTCCGCCAGAATCGATCAGTTCTTTAAAATCATCTACGCTATGGACATGGCAGGTCGGTGCAAGAAACATACTGGTTAATTTGCAACAAAACAATAATTCACCTTCCACTCAAAATTCACCTAATGCAATGAAAACGCCAAAAACAATGAAATACTGCAATTAAAGAATTGAATACAGTGAAACTCTGTTGAGAAATTTTCCAAGGGACCAAAAAAACTTCTTACATAAAAACCTTACACCTATACCTACCTAGGATGTGTCTAACCATTGCAAACTATTGTAAGACAAATACCTACCTAGGATGTGTCTAACCATTGCAAACTATTGTAAAACACATACCTCCATAGGATGTGTCTAACCATTGCAAACTATTGTAAAACACATACCTCCATAGGATGTGTCTAACCATTGCAAACTATTGTAAAACACATACCTCCATAGGATGTGTCTAACCATTGCAAACTATTGTAAGACAAATACCTACCTAGGATGTGTCTAACCATTGCAAACTATTGTAAGACAAATACCTACCTAGGATGTGTCTAACCATTGCAAACTATTGTAAGACAAATACCTACCTAGGATGTGTCTAACCATTGCAAACTATTGTAAGACAAATACCTCCATAGGATGTGTCTAACCATTGCAAACTATTGTAAGACAAATACCTCCATAGGATGTGTCTAACCATTGCAAACTATTGTAAGACAAATACCTCCATAGGATGTGTCTAACCATTGCAAACTATTGTAAGACAAATACCTCCATAGGATGTGTCTAACCATTGCAAACTATTGTAAAACAAATACCTACCTAGGATGTGTCTAACCATTGCAAACTATTGTAAGACAAATACCTACCTAGGATGTGTCTAACCATTGCAAACTATTGTAAGACAAATACCTACCTAGGATGTGTCTAACCATTGCAAACTATTGTAAGACAAATACCTACCTAGGATGTGTCTAACCATTGCAAACTATTGTAAGACAAATACCTACCTAGGATGTGTCTAACCATTGCAAACTATTGTAAGACAAATACCTCCATAGGATGTGTCTAACCATTGCAAACTATTGTAAAACAAATACCTACCTAGGATGTGTCTAACCATTGCAAACTATTGTAAGACAAATACCTCCATAGGATGTGTCTAACCATTGCAAACTATTGTAAGACAAATACCTCCATAGGATGTGTCTAACCATTGCAAACTATTGTAAGACAAATACCTCCATAGGATGTGTCTAACCATTGCAAACTATTGTAAAACAAATACCTACCTAGGATGTGTCTAACCATTGCAAACTATTGTAAGACAAATACCTACCTAGGATGTGTCTAACCATTGCAAACTATTGTAAGACAAATACCTACCTAGGATGTGTCTAACCATTGCAAACTATTGTAAGACAAATACCTACCTAGGATGTGTCTAACCATTGCAAACTATTGTAAGACAAATACCTACCTAGGATGTGTCTAACCATTGCAAACTATTGTAAGACAAATACCTCCATAGGATGTGTCTAACCATTGCAAACTATTGTAAGACAAATACCTCCATAGGATGTGTCTAACCATTGCAAACTATTGTAAGACAAATACCTCCATAGGATGTGTCTAACCATTGCAAACTATTGTAAGACAAATACCTCCATAGGATGTGTCTAACCATTGCAAACTATTGTAAAACAAATACCTACCTAGGATGCGTCTAATCAACTTTCAATATTTCTTTGTCTCTGTGCTTATTCTACTTCATTTTACCATAACTCTTAATTTTATTATTATTACCATCTACAATATGGTCCCTATGAATCGTCCGCACTAAAGATCGCAATACTGCATATAATTCCTAAATGCATTACAGTGGATAAAATACAACTAATCCTATGGCAATTCCGCGTGCCATGTGCCCCAACTAATTTTGTATAGACGCAAAGGATACTAAATATATTTTATAATTGAAAACAGGACCGCAAAATAAACCTTTTTTTTAAAGGTTTTTCTTTTATATATTCAATAATATTATTATTATCAATTCATATCATAATTCACGAATATTCAATTCATAGCCTTTGTGCTATAATATTATTAAATACGTAAAAGTAAAACTTTAAATGAAAATGGAGTTCCACAAATAAAATTACAATTTTTATTGGAACTACTTTTCTTTAACTTTTGAAGGTTATACCAGTAAAATGTTGTTTAATAACTAACCCAATGGTCGAGTTGTTAAGACGCTGTCCCGGTAAGACAAAAGATCCTGGGTTCGATTCCTAGTTGTTTTTATTGTTTCTTTGTTTACATTAGAATTTTTAACCTTAAAATTATATTTCGAGAGAACAATGTTGTTATATTAATATTTCTACAAATTCGGTACCTACTAAGCTAATAAGGAATAATATAATAAAAGAATTTGAGTAAAAATATTTAGACTTTCAAATAATATTTTCATGTAAATCAAAAAACACCGATTCTGAATATACTTATATATTTTTACTCTCAGAATTAATAAACGCTTTACTGTGTGTACGCTTCATGATTGGTCGAATGAAATCTGATGTCAAATGTACTCCGCCTTAAGTTGTACAATGTAATAATTAAACATCCATTTCTGTTACATGCATACTTCGATAATAAGAGGGAGAGGTCACTATACAGTTTTTAATTGTGTAATTATGAATGTTGATATAAGTTTTTGAAATGATTTGTGTTTGTCTTTTCAGTTTTATCAATTATTTTAACTAACATCGTAGTATCTCCTGACATTTTAGAAAGTTTTGTTAAATTCAAAGCAGTAAAATTGAAACTATTTCATAATATAATGCAACTCAAACAACTAGCGCGACCGCGACTAAAATCGCCAAGTTAACGTGTATACGCTTCTGCGGTATTGGACATACACCCACGATATGCCTTAGTACATTCTTATCTTATAATTGGATATACACCCACGATATGCCTTAGTACATTCTTATCTTATAATTGGACATACACCCACGATATGCCTTAGTACATTCTTATCTTATAATTGGACATACACCCACAAAATGCCTTAGTACATTCTTATCTTATAATTGGACATACACCCACGATATGCCTTAGTACATTCTTATCTTATAATTGGACATACACCCACGATATGCCTTAGTACATTCTTATCTTATAATTGGACATACACCCAGGATATGCCTTCGTACAAACTTAACTTATAATCTAGCTTTATTTCATTTAATTCTTAAATTTTTTCCGTTTCTCCGCAGGGGTAGGCAGAGAGGACGGACCGCCAAACAACTCGGTCACACCTCACACTCCTTGCCTCATTCACATTCATACATACTCTTCTATTGTTCTGACTCTTGACATGGCCCGACTCAAGTATCTGTTTCACTTGGTCGTGCCATGTCTTCCTTGGGCGTCCCCGACTTCTGCTACCATTCACATTTGCATCGTATATTTTCCTTACACTCCTTTCTTCGCTCATTCGCTCTACATGCCCAAACCATCTAAGCGTCCCTTTCTTGATCTTACTCATTACGCTTACATCAGCCTTGCACTCTTTGCGGATCTCCACATTCCTCACACTATCATACATGGTTTTACCACACATACGCCTCAGGGATTTCATTTCAGCATTCAATCTACTAATATGGAAATATATAAACCGCGTACTGTGGTTTAAAGCCTATCATTTCATCCCACGTTTGTAGATTTTATAATTGCACTGTTTGCGGAAATTTAAAAATAAATTCTAAAAAATCCTCTACCTAAATTTAGGCACCAAAATATGGTTAGCTATTGTTTGACTGGTTATATTAAATTACGAATGCACTGCGTCTGTCTCGACACGGGTATCCTTCCCATTGCCACAAACCACGACTTACACTCGGGTTTGCATCTCTAGTACTTATCCACAAACCTCGACTTACACTCGGGCTGGAGTAGTAAGAGTATAATGAGTTCACGGCTGTAATGAGGAATGACAAAACAATATTTTAGTTCAAGCTTATCTTCATATAATTGTGGACTGTTATAACGAGATCGATTCACTGATATACCGAGCAAATAATTTTGTCAGCACAATTTCTGAACACACGAATGGGTCGTTGGGTGGAATCATCCAGATTGTCTCGCTAATTGTAAACAACACGACCTACCTATCTAGTTGCGAGTGACCTCCTCGCGACGTCTAGAGCTACCTACGACAATACGTTGCGAGTTGGTCTGGCACATTACGCCAACTCACTAGAAGGTTCTAGCCTGTTGCCTAGGAATAATAGCAGCGCCAATGAAAGTTCCAGTAGGACCCAGACTGAGCGAGTTGTCTCCGTTTTACTTGCGATCTCGCTTACCTACTGATGCCATCGGCCGGTCTGTATAAATAAGCCCGACGCAGCGAGCAGTCAGTCATTTAACAAGGCACAACGAGTGATAGGTCAACATTCTCGGCTCCACACAGATTCAACCATGGACTCCATCGGAACCGTCCCTGGCCAGCGCTACACCGGATCATAGCGCCCTGGATCCAGCGCATCTAACCAGCGCTACATCCCGACCAGCATGCACCTAGACCACGCAGCATCCTCCCTGGTCTATGCACCTCCCGTACAACCGCCTACAAGGTCCACCGCACCTTCGGCTTTCCTGTCAGCACTGGAGTATCTGAAGACCCACGTTCTTCGCCAGTTCCTGACCGTCAACGAGTCCGGTCACCAGCAGCGGCGTCGACTCAGCGCTTGACCAGCACATCACCCCCTGCATCCGGAGTGTACAACATCGGTCCTAAGTCATCTCTCATCACGACTACCTGACTCATGAAACACTGTGACCTTCACAACCTTGGTTGGAATTATTGAAGAATTTCCTATCTCGTTAGGGACAGATACATATTTTTATGGCACTAGCCGTGTAAGATTATCGGCTATGTGAACCATTGCTATCCATCGGGCACTATGTAAAATTGTCATAAAATCTGCAAGTCATGCGAAATTTGAGTTTTGCAAATTTGTTCCCTTTTTACAGGTTTACAGCGATATTCAAGAGTTAAGGTTTCAGTTGATTTTTTGAATTTCGTGTTATGCAAACCAGTTCTTCAAATATGATTCCATTTAGGAAATGCAATGTATTTAACCAAAACTTAGCCAAGTGGGCCGTATGAAATTGACATGCAGGCCGCGAGAATGGGGCTGCAGGTTGTGCATAACTGGTTTGTGACAAGTCAAATTTTACAGCCGAAAACAAAACAATCCAGCAAGCTAGTTATTTATGACAAGTGTGATTTTACAAAAGGTACGTACAGTACGCACGAGGTGGTGATAATAAGATTTAGTGATATTTTTCTTGGAAGCCTCGAACCAGGTGATGATAGTTATGATGCGTTGATTGTTTTGATGAGGAAATTGAGAAGCATGAAAGCAAAATCTTTAAAACAATCATTGATAGTAAATTTGAGAAATAAAAGTGTATTTTTCTAATTATTTTGTTAATAAGTAATTTAAAAAACCTACTTTGGATATAACGATTATTGGCTATAAAGAGCAAATTTAGTTGGTCCCCTCCCGTGCTCGTTACAACCAAATTTGACTGTATATATTTTTGATAGTTGGTGAAGTTTGGAAATTATCCATGTTTCCAATTTGTTGTGTTGGAAATTGGAGAAAATTTAGTCGGAGAATGAGTCGGGCCATTTTGATAAGAACTTATTTTTGCATAAAGCGTGAGGTGGGCTTTAATTTTATCAATGTTTTAATAATAATTATAACGGACATTGTTAGATATTTTTTCATCTCTTTTATAAATTCCACAACTTTTATAAAATGTGCCAACTCCACGCCACTGGCAAAAACTCACTCCCCGCTACTGGACAATTCTGTACCGATTTTAGACAAAATTGGTTGAAATTTCTGACTCCGAAATGCTCCGATACCACGCCGCCAACATACCACAGCTGGTCGGACCATTTAGTGAATTTGTCTATGGAATTCTCTCACACAGTTGTGAAAATAAACTAAAATATTATTCATTCTTTTATATTTTGTACATCTCCCCAGCGGTAGTAAAATGAAAAAAGTATTTGGGATACACTGCCAATGGGGAGGTATTAAATTGCCTTTATTGATAAAAAATCATGCTATAAAATTTCACTATTTATGTCATAAAATTTATATATTTGCGTATTCAACCTAATTTTTCCTATGCTTAGAACGACCACGGCTCAGCACCACTATTCGTATTTAGGTGTGAGATGGTACAATATATTATTGTCCAAAAATAAAATTAGTGTAACCGAAACTGTGAATTATGAACAATTCAAAAAGTTAATTAAGTCCCTAAAATTGGATAATGATATATTGTACCCCTAATTTTCTTACACTTACTCAATCTGTAAAAAATATATATTAATTTGATTGTCTTTAAAAAAAACTACTTTTCTAAATTTTTCTTGATATATTGTACCCTTAATTTCCTCACGCTTACTTAATCTGTAAAAAGATGAATTATTTTAATTATCTTTAAAAAAACAATTTTCTAATTTGTGTACCTATGTTAATATTATGTTTGTATTTATTTCAAAAGTTTTTGATTATTGTTAAATCATTAGAACTAAATGTAAAGACTCCTCCCATAAACACGAGCTCCTGGAGCTCAACTTATGGAGAAATAGAATAATAATGAACAAATTATTTATAAGTCTGCATATTGTTATCATTTATAATGTTAAATAATAAAAAATAAAAAAAAAATAAAAAAAAATAAAAATTTGCCTAATGAAACTAACCTATTTCGGAACACTACCGTACAGGGAACCTCGGAAAAATCTTAACTTTACATTCTTTACAAATTTGATTGACTAGGATCTTGTATCTTGATCTTGACAAACTAAAAATCTAGTTGTCAAGACACACTTGTTACCATATGTCATATAATCAAACACTGTATATGTTATACAGGTGAGCCGGTATAATTATTATAAAAAGCCAATTCAAACGACTGCCTTCAGCAAGTAACCTTTGTCAGCTTATAAAGCCCATCTAGCGGGGACAGATTTCCCCACCCTTTGTCGGCCGAATTAGATATAAGCAGCGAATTACTAAGAAATAAGAGTTTCGTAGCCAACAATGACATGATTCATTTTTTCTTCCTTTTGCACACGGAAATCAATATACTCACTCAAACGCCTGCGGAAAATATGTATAAAAACCAGCATCGAATGTACTAGCATTATATTTCTCATGGTGAATCTCTCCTCTAGCTTCCGGAACAACCATGGCTCGAATAAGGACAATAATGGCTGAGAACATCACCGGCGCCATGATTTCCACAATGGTCTGAACCTTGTGGCGTTTCTGCAGAAGCCAGTTCTTCCATATCAACAGGCAGAATTTCTGCCACCTGTGGCCCATTGTAATCTTCTACTATGTTCAATTCTCAGACACAACAATGTCCAATTATTTCTCCTACAACAATGAAAAGATTTACTTTATTCCATGGCAACCAAAATGGTGTTATTATATTTCTTTTGTTTCTTTTTTAGGCTGTCATATTCCTTGTAGCCACATCTAGTGCTTCCAAGTATACAGTAAGTACTTTCAATATTCCAACTAATTAACTCATTTCAATCTTGCTAATAGCGGGTTATTTATCATATAATAAATTATAAGAGCTCCTTGAGCTCACCTTATGGAGTCGAAGAATAATTAAGAAGAAAAATATATATTTTGCATACTGTTATTTTGTAATAAATATAAATATATATAATATAAAAAAACACCTTTATTAGTAAGAAGATGAGCATAGTTTATAAAATGTAAATAAATAAAACAATTTAAATGCACATAGTACCTTTCTTTTAACCAGTGGAAGGCCGATGGGTCTCCGAAGAACACGCGAGCATTCTAATATTTTCATTTTGAGATGCGATTTTGACCTTAATGCTTCGATTACTGTATGAAAAACAAATTCCACTTTTGATTTTAATGAATGGTGCTCAGCTTCGTGACCAGCTCCTGCAAGGAGGCCTTCAAGGAGTCCGTTGATATACTGGCCAATTCCTCCTGAGCTAGGCGTTTCAACTCCGGGTTCAATGCCAACATTGAGAAGAGAGTGGTTGCGGCATATGACTTCTGGATCTCGAGGTAGCGGACATTGTTCCAGTTGGCCGTCCCCAGACGCTGAAGGAGCTATACTAGCCGATTCCTCCTGAGCTAGGCGTTTCAACTCCGGGTTCAATGCCAACATTGAGAAGAGAGTGGTTGCGGCATATGACTTCTGGATCTCGAGGTAGCGGACATTGTTCCAGTTGGCCGTCCCCCGACGCTGAAGGAGCTATACTAGCATATTCCTCCTGAGCTAGGCGTTTCAACTCCGGGTTCAATGCCAACATTGAGAAGAGAGTGGTTGCGGCATATGACTTCTGGATCTCGAGGTAGCGGACATTGTTCCAGTTGGCCGTCCCCCGACGCTGAAGGAGCTATACTAGCCGATTCCTCCTGAGCTAGGCGTTTCAACTCCGGGTTCAATGCCAACATTGAGAAGAGAGTGGTTGCGGCATATGACTTCTGGATCTCGAGGTAGCGGACATTGTTCCAGTTGGCCGTCCCCCGACGCTGAAGGAGCTATACTAGCCGATTCCTCCTGAGCTAGGCGTTTCAACTCCGGGTTCAATGCCAACATTGAGAAGAGAGTGGTTGCGGCATATGACTTCTGGATCTCGAGGTAGCGGACATTGTTCCAGTTGGCCGTCCCCCGACGCTGAAGGAGCTATACTAGCCGATTCCTCCTGAGCTAGGCGTTTCAACTCCGGGTTCAATGCCAACATTGAGAAGAGAGTGGTTGCGGCATATGACTTCTGGATCTCGAGGTAGCGGACATTGTTCCAGTTGGCCGTCCCCCAACGCTGAAGGAGCTATACTAGCCGATTCCTCCTGAGCTAGGCGTTTCAACTCCGGGTTCAATGCCAACATTGAGAAGAGAGTGGTTGCGGCATATGACTTCTGGATCTCGAGGTAGCGGACATTGTTCCAGTTGGCCGTCCCCCGACGCTGAAGGAGCTATACTAGCCAATTCCTCCTGAGCTAGGCGTTTCAACTCCGGGTTCAATGCCAACATTGAGAAGAGAGTGGTTGCGGCATATGACTTCTGGATCTCGAGGTAGCGGACATTGTTCCAGTTGGCCGTCCCCCGACGCTGAAGGAGCTATACTAGCCAATTCCTCCTGAGCTAGGCGTTTCAACTCCGGGTTCAATGCCAACATTGAGAAGAGAGTGGTTGCGGCATATGACTTCTGGATCTCGAGGTAGCGGACATTGTTCCAGTTGGCCGTCCCCCGACGCTGAAGGAGCTATACTAGCCGATTCCTCCTGAGCTAGGCGTTTCAACTCCGGGTTCAATGCCAACATTGAGAAGAGAGTGGTTGCGGCATATGACTTCTGGATCTCGAGGTAGCGGACATTGTTCCAGTTGGCCGTCCCCCGACGCTGAAGGAGCTATACTAGCCAATTCCTCCTGAGCTAGGCGTTTCAACTCCGGGTTCAATGCCAACATTGAGAAGAGAGTGGTTGCGGCATATGACTTCTGGATCTCGAGGTAGCGGACATTGTTCCAGTTGGCCGTCCCCCGACGCTGAAGGAGCTATACTAGCCGATTCCTCCTGAGCTAGGCGTTTCAACTCCGGGTTCAATGCCAACATTGAGAAGAGAGTGGTTGCGGCATATGACTTCTGGATCTCGAGGTAGCGGACATTGTTCCAGTTGGCCGTCCCCCGACGCTGAAGGAGCTATACTAGCCGATTCCTCCTGAGCTAGGCGTTTCAACTCCGGGTTCAATGCCAACATTGAGAAGAGAGTGGTTGCGGCATATGACTTCTGGATCTCGAGGTAGCGGACATTGTTCCAGTTGGCCGTCCCCCGACGCTGAAGGAGCTATACTAGCCAATTCCTCCTGAGCTAGGCGTTTCAACTCCGGGTTCAATGCCAACATTGAGAAGAGAGTGGTTGCGGCATATGACTTCTGGATCTCGAGGTAGCGGACATTGTTCCAGTTGGCCGTCCCCCGACGCTGAAGGAGCTATACTAGCCGATTCCTCCTGAGCTAGGCGTTTCAACTCCGGGTTCAATGCCAACATTGAGAAGAGAGTGGTTGCGGCATATGACTTCTGGATCTCGAGGTAGCGGACATTGTTCCAGTTGGCCGTCCCCCGACGCTGAAGGAGCTATACTAGCCGATTCCTCCTGAGCTAGGCGTTTCAACTCCGGGTTCAATGCCAACATTGAGAAGAGAGTGGTTGCGGCATATGACTTCTGGATCTCGAGGTAGCGGACATTGTTCCAGTTGGCCGTCCCCCAACGCTGAAGGAGCTATACTAGCCGATTCCTCCTGAGCTAGGCGTTTCAACTCCGGGTTCAATGCCAACATTGAGAAGAGAGTGGTTGCGGCATATGACTTCTGGATCTCGAGGTAGCGGACATTGTTCCAGTTGGCCGTCCCCCGACGCTGAAGGAGCTATACTAGCCAATTCCTCCTGAGCTAGGCGTTTCAACTCCGGGTTCAATGCCAACATTGAGAAGAGAGTGGTTGCGGCATATGACTTCTGGATCTCGAGGTAGCGGACATTGTTCCAGTTGGCCGTCCCCCGACGCTGAAGGAGCTATACTAGCCAATTCCTCCTGAGCTAGGCGTTTCAACTCCGGGTTCAATGCCAACATTGAGAAGAGAGTGGTTGCGGCATATGACTTCTGGATCTCGAGGTAGCGGACATTGTTCCAGTTGGCCGTCCCCCGACGCTGAAGGAGCTATACTAGCCGATTCCTCCTGAGCTAGGCGTTTCAACTCCGGGTTCAATGCCAACATTGAGAAGAGAGTGGTTGCGGCATATGACTTCTGGATCTCGAGGTAGCGGACATTGTTCCAGTTGGCCGTCCCCCGACGCTGAAGGAGCTATACTAGCCAATTCCTCCTGAGCTAGGCGTTTCAACTCCGGGTTCAATGCCAACATTGAGAAGAGAGTGGTTGCGGCATATGACTTCTGGATCTCGAGGTAGCGGACATTGTTCCAGTTGGCCGTCCCCCGACGCTGAAGGAGCTATACTAGCCGATTCCTCCTGAGCTAGGCGTTTCAACTCCGGGTTCAATGCCAACATTGAGAAGAGAGTGGTTGCGGCATATGACTTCTGGATCTCGAGGTAGCGGACATTGTTCCAGTTGGCCGTCCCCCGACGCTGAAGGAGCTATACTAGCCGATTCCTCCTGAGCTAGGCGTTTCAACTCCGGGTTCAATGCCAACATTGAGAAGAGAGTGGTTGCGGCATATGACTTCTGGATCTCGAGGTAGCGGACATTGTTCCAGTTGGCCGTCCCCCGACGCTGAAGGAGCTATACTAGCCAATTCCTCCTGAGCTAGGCGTTTCAACTCCGGGTTCAATGCCAACATTGAGAAGAGAGTGGTTGCGGCATATGACTTCTGGATCTCGAGGTAGCGGACATTGTTCCAGTTGGCCGTCCCCCGACGCTGAAGGAGCTATACTAGCCGATTCCTCCTGAGCTAGGCGTTTCAACTCCGGGTTCAATGCCAACATTGAGAAGAGAGTGGTTGCGGCATATGACTTCTGGATCTCGAGGTAGCGGACATTGTTCCAGTTGGCCGTCCCCCGACGCTGAAGGAGCTATACTAGCCGATTCCTCCTGAGCTAGGCGTTTCAACTCCGGGTTCAATGCCAACATTGAGAAGAGAGTGGTTGCGGCATATGACTTCTGGATCTCGAGGTAGCGGACATTGTTCCAGTTGGCCGTCCCCAGACGCTGAAGGAGCTCCACTTTTTTCACCCTCCAGGGAGGGTGAAAAAAGTGGAGCTTAATTTATTTACGGCCAACCCAGGGGTTGGCCGTAAATAAATCGTAATTTTCAGGGTTCCAACAGTAGCACTGTTAATATCCTCAAAAAAAAAAGAGTTTAATTTGCACATTACTGAAAAATAGGTTATTTTACAGTATTTGATGTTTGTAAACAAACCAAAAGTGTTTGACCTTCGCAAAATGAATTCTAATGGAGCATGAAATTGTGGCATCCCTACTACTAGCGCCGCCTGACGGATACAGTTGGGACTAGCAGGTGACATTGGCGGGAGATTTAAACTAAGAATTACACACGAAATTGGTAAGAAAAGTTGATTTGGATTATAGGTTTTAAATAAATCCTATGCTACATAATGAATGTTTATGTATGTATCTCCATTGTTATACCTGACGACTGACTGATCTGATTCTCTCTGTCCACAGAATTGCATTTTTATTTGCGCACTCACAGAGGGTTAACGTGGTCTAACTATCCTCTGCACCGTCACACTTGATGCGTCTTAACTTCTACAATGGCTGCACTGCTGTTGCGGTTGCGTTCACTATACATTGCAGATCTTACCTTTCTTTTAATGAATGTTGATGTATGTGTTTCTGTTGTATGTATACCTGACGACTGACTAATCTGATGCTGCCTCTGTCCACAGAACTGCATTTTTATTTGACAGGTTATACATTTAAATAACGAAACTGATGATAATATTCTCTATACTATTTAATTATTAGTTATTCATACATTTCACTTAGATATTATTTAATGCTGCATTCATTTTATCCCCATCTGAAAAATAAAAGAAGAGTGTTAATACAAAAGAACAGTTACAGCAAGTATTTAGTCATGCATTGTTTATTAGTAGACTATAATATTATATGCATATTATGTATATGTATTACATCAGTGAATAAATCACTGAGGTTCTGTCTGTGCAGATATAGAGATTGCCTTGTTTCCAACTCTAGAACACGCAACATACATATAACTGTCCATGTAAGAAGCAATCCGTGTCTAGATCTTAACTGCACAGTTCTAATGTTGATGGTGATTACAAACGCCAATCCAATTGGGAATTGCAAATTACGCTCTTAAATTGAAATGGCAAATCGGTTGGAATCATAGGAATATGAGGAATGAAGACATTGGGAATTGTCAAGATTGTTGCTTCTACGACATTGCCATTAATTTTTTTACTGTAAGCCGCGTGATCGGGGAATTATACGTAATGTTTGTCTGAAATCTTCTGCAAGGAATATTAATACGTTCCCAAATGGCCTGACATTTCCACGCAAATCTTGCTATTATCAATCAAAAGCCTCGAGCGATTTTTTGTGCACCATTGTGCATCCATCCCAAACAATAAGTTTGCATTTCTGTAATACTTTTCCCATGTCGGATGCTTTGGAAATGTTGCATGTAGGAGTTCCAATGAAGTGTATTTTCAACGCAAATTTCAAAGCGGAATGAGCACTTCTTCCACCTGGTAGCAATGTCGCAAGTATTCCAGACGACGCAAGAGCTAAGGCTATGTCATTTTAAGATCAAATTGCTGCAAGAATCCAACTAATTAGGAAGGTTTTCAGTTCCTCCTGGCGCATCTAAGAAGAAAATTTCTGGTTGCACGCCAAAAAGTGCCATGTAACTGCATTTATTCAATGTACTTGATCGATTTAATTGAGTTACAGTATTCCACGTTTATGTGCGCTATATGTATATGTTTTTGATAGCAAAGGTGAATATGGAACAACCCACCTGTTATATATTCCGATGTCACCGTTTTACATTTTTATTGTTGCTAATTTACCGTCATCTTCTGTCTAAAGGATATCCATCATTTTTCGTAACTGTGTTGGATACTAACGCTCGAAGATATCGCTTTGAGCATTTTGCGTCTATCATGCATGGTGAATTTGGATTCAGTGATGCAAGGTCCGTGTCATATTTTTCATCGCAACTTCATGCAAATTCTTATCGGTATCGGGTATCTCAGCGCATATTACATCGTCGATGTAATATGGCAATCCACTGAATACATCCAGCAGCACACAGACCCAAACACTTCATATTTTAACATGAAATCCATCAGCCATTTCAGCTTCTGCCTGAAAACACGTGCATGTCATGCCTATCCACGACGATTGCCCGGGACTGCAGGACAGCTGTTGTATATGGTCCCAAGCTGGAATGCACGTGAAGGTAATGAATAGGTCTGGATGCCCGTAGTGAGTGACTGCCTGTATATGAAGGTTAGTGCATCTCGCAAATTAACCTATTCTTCAGAGCGAAGTTTGGTCTGATTCAAACGGATGAATATAAATCGTTCTGTTTCGATTTTTGGATACATATTGGTGAAACAATTGACGGCATTTCAGAATTACTTCATTCTCACAAATAATTTCTTGGTATGATTTTGTCTGTTTCATTGGTCTGCATTTCATATTTGTTTCTTCGCCACTGACTGTATTTATCATCTTCTAGTTGAAGTGATATCTATCGGTACCACTCCAAAAAATGATTGGATATTGCAGGGCATCGTAGCATCCATGAGTTTCTGCAACTTCTGTCAATTGATCGTTTCTCCGATGAAGCACAATACACCTCTAGGTTGGAATTGATTTCCGACTATAATAATTGACACTTTGTCTATCGGAGAATTGACGAACTGCGCAGTCACACTCAACGTTATGATTCAATTGGAAGAACTAAAACAGGAAACAGATATGGTAGACGTGTGGTTTCAACAGGACGGTGCTATGGCCCATACTGCTCGATGTTCCCTGCGCTCCTCGTCTCTGTCTCTCGGAGGGGTGGCCCGCATTTGCGACTTGTTCCTGTGGGGACCTTGGAAGAACTCAAGGATCGAATTCAGGAGGAAATGGTGGTATAATGTAGTATTCAGTACATAGTAGGTCGGTATCAGCAACATGGTTACAATTCATGCGAGGCATCCTCGTGATAAGTAGATGATGATATGTAATAGTAGTAGTAACCTGTAGTGAGCGTAGGCCCTGTTGGCCTCGCACTGGCGGTGCAAGTCCTGCTTGCGCTTGACCACCTTGCCGCGGTTGTTGGCCGCATCCATCAGCTCCCAGGCCAGCTGCTTGGCCATGTTCAGCTTGCTGTAGTCACGGTCCTTGGCCGCCTGCAGGATCCAACGTTGGGCCATGAAGCGAGCGCGGCGCTCCGTCACCGGGATGGGCACCTACGACCACACAACCATCCATATAGTTAAAACATCTGCGGCGGATATGTTAGTAGCTTTCTTTATAAATACTCCTGGTGGGGATTTATAGTAGTTGATTTGACAGGCCGTGGGCAGAAGGGCATGTTCACTTATGTGGGCAACTAGGCGGATCTGCGCCGCGCCAGATGTAACAGGTATTGAGGGTAACGAGCGGGCTGACAAACTAGCGAGGAAACTGTATGAATGAATGCCTACCTGGTAGGTAGCACCCCCTCTCTTGATGGGGGTCAGTTGCAGGAGAGGCTGAGTGTTCAGGATGGCGTTGTGCAGGATTACTTTAGGGCTCAACTCAATGGTGTCCTTTTCTGCTTGAGTCTCACATAGATGGTATCTCTCTATTTGTGATCTTTTGATGATTTCAAATGTCTCTTCTAGCAGCTGACGAGCACGTAATTTCTTGCCATCTTTCATTACGTAATTTGTGAATTTGCTGAAATGGTTCAGAAAATACAAAATTACAAATGTGACGAAAATACAAAATAAATAATACTACATTTGTAGTATTTAAACTATTTAGGTTTAGATTAACCCCTGATTATATAATCAACATATTTATTGTGTATGAAATATGAAATAAAACCAACCATTCTTAAATACTTCAAAACATTATAATGATCACCGATGGAAATGAAATAGAGTGGGACAACTATCACTGCCAATTTATTAACTTCACACAGGAGGTTCAGGAGATGCCGTGCAGAGGATAAGCAACGTTCCGGACTAATTTAGGCAGTAAAAGGGTTCAAAACATATTTTTTGTTGTGACTTAATTACAAAATGATTAGGTATTAATCTATTAACACTAAATGAAGGTGTCTGGAAATTAGTAGTACAAGCGGGAAACCAGTGAATCAACATCACATATAGAATCCAAAAAAAACCTCTTTTTTCAATTTGCGCTTCTTGATTTTTATTTTTAATTTTAAAGTATTTTTTCAGCAAGTTTTTAGTTTTACTTTTATTGAAAAAAAACTTTTGGGGACGGGTCTACGCTTCCATGCATTTGAAAAGACATAAAACTCGTAGCGACCGATTTTTTTAAAATTTGACCTAAAACATTCCATTATTATTTTTCGGAATAACTTATTGAGTAAAACCTCAAATTATAATATTTAAATATTGAAGACAATATTAGTGATTCTTAAACGCAAATCTGAAACAGAAAAATCAGAAAAGGAAACGGTCACATCTGGGACTCGAACCCAGGACCCTTGTCTTTCCGGGACAATGCTCTACCAACTGCGCTAATGGGACCCTATCCTCATCGGTCACTTTTAACTGTATCATACTTCGAATAAGAACTACCAACGTTGTCTTCATTTTTTCACCGCACATTTTTATTGGCAACTATCTTTATGTATGATCGCAAGATTCAACCCGAACTAAATGCAATCCTAGACAGCGTCTTATAGATAAACCTATCTTATTGTTTTTATTTTTAATGTGCGACATCTATTGACTTTTTCTGCAAGTCTAGAAATGAATTATTATTTTTCGGAATAACTTATTGAGTAAAACCTCAAATTATAATATTTAAATATTGAAGACAATATTAGTGATTCTTAAACGCAAATCTGAAACAGAAAAATCAGAAAAGGAAACGGTCACATCTGGGACTCGAACCCAGGACTCTTGTCTTTCCGGGACAATGCTCTACCAACTGCGCTAATGGGACCCTATCCTCATCGGTCACTTTTAACTGTATCATACTTCGAATAAGAACTACCAACGTTGTCTTCATTTTTTCACCGCACATTTTTATTGGCAACTATCTTTATGTATGATCGCAAGATTCAACCCGAACTAAATGCAATCCTAGACAGCGTCTTATAGATAAACCTATCTTATTGTTTTTATTTTTAATGTGCGACATCTATTGACTTTTTCTGCAAGTCTAGAAATGAATTATTATTTTTCGGAATAACTTATTGAGTAAAACCTCAAATTATAATATTTAAATATTGAAGACAATATTAGTGATTCTTAAACGCAAATCTGAAACAGAAAAATCAGAAAAGGAAACGGTCACATCTGGGACTCGAACCCAGGACTCTTGTCTTTCCGGGACAATGCTCTACCAACTGCGCTAATGGGACCCTATCCTCATCGGTCACTTTTAACTGTATCATACTTCGAATAAGAACTACCAACGTTGTCTTCATTTTTTCACCGCACATTTTTATTGGCAACTATCTTTATGTATGATCGCAAGATTCAACCCGAACTAAATGCAATCCTAGACAGCGTCTTATAGATAAACCTATCTTATTGTTTTTATTTTTAATGTGCGACATCTATTGACTTTTTCTGCAAGTCTAGAAATGAATTATTATTTTTCGGAATAACTTATTGAGTAAAACCTCAAATTATAATATTTAAATATTGAAGACAATATTAGTGATTCTTAAACGCAAATCTGAAACAGAAAAATCAGAAAAGGAAACGGTCACATCTGGGACTCGAACCCAGGACCCTTATATATATATAGTTATAGATAGTTGCCAATAAAAATGTGCGGTGAAAAAATGAAGACAACGTTGGTAGTTCTTATTCGAAGTATGATACAGTTAAAAGTGACCGATGAGGATAGGGTCCCATTAGCGCAGTTGGTAGAGCATTGTCCCGGAAAGACAAGGGTCTTGGGTTCGAGTCCCAGATGTGACCGTTTCCTTTTCTGATTTTTCTGTTTCAGATTTGCGTTTAAGAATCACTAATATTGTCTTCAATATTTAAAACATTCCAACTTCAACCTCGATTTGCTCAAAAAGTTATATGTACTACAAAAGCACTGTAGCAGATGTAGATGTACCAGTTTCCCGACCGTACTAGGAGTTCCAGACTCCACGTATAAAGGAGGGTAAACTGTAATATGTCTGATTTAGAAAAAGTCTGCTAGTTAATAATAGTAATTAAATGTGTGTATTGTTACCCGACAACTTCATCGTATAATTGGGAGGATGATTCGTAGGGCAGCGGAGGTTTAACAGAAGTGGTGCTGAGAGTTGTGGGATCTTCACTCTCTATGAGAGCATTCAACTTTTCTTTCTTGAAGACTGGGTCCACATAATACGGAGCAAATGTTGCCATGGCATTTTTGTTCACTGATGAGGCAGAAACTCTAGAAAAATTAACAGCATTATAATAAGTTAGCATATAATTTAGGTAGGTTACTACTAACAACTTATAATGTAATTATGCTACTGCATAACAAGTATTACGAAAGCAATTTCCAATTTTATTCCATTTTAAATTTTTTCTGACAGGACCATTTTCAGACAATCATCTCTAACAGAACAGTATTATGTTTGAATTTATTACAATGGAATTCCACCAAATATTAATATCATGCCGTTATACCATGCGTTTGATCAACTACGCACAATAGAAACAAGAGAGATGAACCGCAAATGAATATTGGCATGAAACAAAAGTGTTGCCAATATAATTTATCCAAAAATAATAATAAAAATTAGATAATTTATTGGGCCACTTTTGCGAAAAATCATTAGAGAAGTATAATACTACTGCAATCACTTATGCGCCCCACCTTTGTTTCTACATGCACAACAAAAGCGCCCTCGCTTGGAATATGCTTTCCAAATATGAAGATAAAGATTGGAGTAAATCTGGCTTCCAAGAAACTGGGCGTCTTATTCAGGGCTAGCAAATTCTTCAATAGTGACCAGCTACAAATGGTTCAGGAGCCTGCGAGGGTTCCGACTCATCGCTCAAATCCGTTAGACCTATTTCTAACCACTGTGCCACACGGATACAGGATTGAGGTCACAGCGCCGTTAGCACCTCTGACTGGTTGACAATGCTCTGAAGAAGTTCGACACAAAAAACGAGGCTTACCGAGCCTACAACACATCTCAAAGGTCAGAAAACATATCAGCATATAACAAAATGGTAAAGAAAAGCAAGAAGATTGTAAATAGGTCAAAATTCAAGCATGACCTACAGATTCCCGCATGGCAGCAGAGCGTTCTGGTCGCTTGCGGGCTTGATAGGTCGCAATTTCTGCAAATCCAGTCTACCACCTCTTACCGGAACTGACGGCTCGCTAGTAAACACCGCCGCCGAAAAGGACAACTTATTAGGTAAAATGTTTGCGGAAAACACAACCCTCGATGATCGGGGTGCTGTCCCGGGATCTGGCATAGGGATGTACTCCAGGTCTTACGGGGGCTCGATGTTAGTAAAGCTAGTGGGCCTGAAGGAATACCTGTTCCGGTATTGCAGAGGTGCGTTGGAGAAATAGCTCCATGTTAGTAAAGCTAGTGAGCCTGAAGGAATACCTGCCCTGGTATTACAGAGGTGCGTTGGAGAAATAGCTCAAAGAGTGTTTTAATGGAGACTTTTTCAAAGTTAGAAAATAACCTGCTGGTCCATAGGCTGGAGTAACAGAGTGGTGTTGCATCTTCTTAATTTTATCCTTGTTCTTTTAAATCATTGATGTAGACCGATTGAATATGCTCGCTAGATCAGCCGTGCTCACACCTCGTTCTCTCTTTTCAATGATTTTACGTTTTATTTCTACAGTTACTTTTAGTCTCTTATGGATGTCTTTTTTTGGTCTTTACTTCAGAGACATTTTTGCAAGGGTTAGTGTTTAATGTTTTAAAGTTTTTTGCACAAAAAAAATTACAAATAATGTCTGAACACAAGTTTGGAAAAATATGTAATCACATGCGACAATAACGTGATAGCGGAACGAGTGCTAACTAGAGACTAACGCACTGGCGCGGAAGTCCCGGCCCACAAGTGAGTGACGTGAAGATGGGACTTGTCCTTTCTGCGTCACTCGTTACGCCAAATGTAGCTCGTTAAAGGAGTATTTTTTTAATAAATAATTATAAGCAATAATTAGTCGCCTGCAATATCAATACAAATTGAAAATATCTCCCCAGTAAAAATATTGCAGGCGACTAATTATTGCTTATAATAATTTGTTATCCTTTGTGCTATGCATAAAAACCTTGCCTTATAAACATTAGTTTATCATAAAAATAAAATAATAATGAGTATTTTTTTCAGAATCTGTTTTACTTGTTATGAAAGGTAAATATGAATTAATACACACCTAAAATCCTTTCTATTTGATATAACACTGTGGAAGCTAATCGAAGCGAGTTCAGTAGGTAGGTACTACCAACATTATTTAAAAATCATTTAACCGGGGGCTAAAAAAGCACCTTTTTTTATAATACACATATTATTAATATGTAAAAAAGTCAGGGTTATTCCATTATAATTTATTTATTTATTATTTATTAACGCCCTATTGGGCTTTTACATAATAAGTTGACAGTATATGTATATAAGTGTAACATGTACATGGATAAAATAGCTAAATATAATTTATTCATAAGGTAATTAGAAAATAATATGGTAAAGTAAATGTATGAAGGTATAAAAAAGTATGAAGGCTAGACCTTTTTTTTTAAAGCTAATAAATACTACAAGTTAATACTTAGCAAAAAGGTCTAAAATTAGTTGCCTTTTGAAACTCTCAAAGTTATTAACACCAAATATGTCGATAAGTTTACAATATTTGTTTGCAAGGTGATGAATTCTTGGAATTGGTGAGTACAAAGAGTAGTTAGTATTGAGGTTATTGTTACATTTAAAAGTGTCTATGCTTCGAGTTTGTCTGGCAGGTACATTCATATAAATTAATTCCAATAATTCAGGGCTGTCAATGAGAGATTTGATAATTTTGAATAAAAATAATATATCAGTTAGAACTCTTCTATCCGATAGTTTGAGATGTCTGGTTTCGGTACGTAAGTTATTATAATTTATAAATTCGATGGGAATATTCATTTTAAAATTGATGTACCGAAGAAATTTATTTTGTACCTTTTCTAAGGCTTGAGAATGGACTTTGTAGAACGGTGACCATACTGTTGAATTATATTCTATTTTACTTCGTACTAATGAGCAATATAAATGTTTTAAAGTTAACACATTTTTAAACTTTGCCCCCATTCTCAAAATAAAACCGAGCATTCTCATTGCATCGCTAGTAGTTTCATCGATGTGTAAGTTAAACTGTAGACTTTCGTGGAATAAGATACCGAGATCTAGAATCTGTGAAACTCGAAGAAGATTAGCGCCATTAATGAAATAAGAAAAATGAAGAGGATTTTTACCTTTGTAAAAACTAATAATCTGGCATTTACTAATATTTAGTTGCAAATCATTTTCTGAACACCAAGCAAATAGTTTATTCAGATTCGACTGCAAAATAGCGCGATCATTATCATCTTTAATTATTCTGTAGATCTTCAAATCATCAGCAAATAACAGAACTTTGACTTTGCTAAAAATATTTACTATGTCATTGATGAACAAACAAAATAATATTGGGCCCAGATGAGATCCCTGCGGTACTCCACTTGATGCCGCAAATTTGTAAGAAGTGAATGAATCAACCTTTACCGCTAAGTACCTTCCCAACAGATAACTCTTAAACCATTCAAACATGCTCCCTCTCACTCCCAACAATTTTAATTTACGTATTAAGATTCTGTGGTTTACTTTATCAAATGCTTTACTGAAGTCAGTATATATGGAGTCAGTTTGATATGATGTGATAAAGCCATTAACGATATCATTAGTGTATAATATTAAATTGGAAAGCGTTGATCTTCCTTTAATAAATCCATGTTGAATTGGTAAGATTACTCGTTTAAATTGAGATATCAACTTGTCTAGTACTAGGCTTTCGAAAAGTTTGGGTAAAGTAGACATTATGCATATTGGCCTATAATTTGTTACTTCGCTCTTATTTCCTTTTTTGAAAATAGGCGTCAAATGACTAAACTTCCAAAGGTCAGGAAACACACCTGATGAGAGTGACTTCATAAATAACTTATGTATGGGATGTGACAATGAATGCATACAATTAACTAGGAATCTAGGTGGAACTTTATCGGGTCCTGAGGATTTGCGGGAATCGAGACTCTTCAGCTTAGACATAACGTCCTCTATAGTTACTGTACAGTCAGATATATCAAGGTTTTCAACCAAATTAGAACAAGAGTACTTACTGTCTACACTATTACTAACATATACACCACCAAAAAACTCAGCAAACAGATTAACAGTTTCCTGTAAATTTTGTGATTGTTTACAATCGAATGACATAGTACTAGGTATATAAGTTCCATTTTCTTTTTGGGATTTAATATATTTCCAAAAGAAATTTGAGTCCTCTATGAGAGAGCTTTCGACAACACTCATGTAACTGTTATAACATTTAGTAGAGAGCTTATTACATTCTGCCCTCATTTTTTGAAAGGCAGTATAATCGATAGCCATGTATAGTGTATTTATATCACCCGGTTTGTTTATTTACATCATTTGAGAGTGACTCTGATTAGAGGTTTGTTTCATTTTTTACAATCCGAAATACAATATTTACCGAAATAACTATTTATGTGGTGAGATGGTGAAAGATGCATTCCATACAACTAAAGCAAATTTTCATTTTACTTAATTGAAAATTAAAATGTTAAAATTAAATATCTCAAAAGGTTTAATTTGAAAAAAAGGAAAGCGTGGGCAGCTACCTTTATTACCTTTTTAACTATTAAATTTTAATATAAAAAACTTCCCTAAAAACCTGTTTTATATTTAATACGAACATACCAAAATGTCATAGTATGGACAGAAATTTTTGTAAATCATTACTTATAGTGGCCAGCAATCCTAAAAGTTTACCGAAATTTTAAATGGGTGGGTTAGTTTATTGCGAATCTTTGTATTTTTAGAGAAAAAGAAACATGTGAAAAAAATGCTAAAGGTGGGGCCAAAATCTGAGAGAATTTGAAAATTATGTGACCCGAAAGCGGCATTGCATTTCAAAACAAATCAATGAAATTGTAAGACGAAAATAAAAAAATCTGAATACTTTTGACGTATCAATTTAGAGGTTAGATTAATTAAAAATACATAATAATCATATGAAATACATACAGAATTAATGATTTATGTGTTTGGACCAAAGAGCGACGAATAAAACTGACTGCCATCGCAAAACTTGACACAATAAACGTATAATGTCCACCAAATTCACAATAAAATGACACAATATCCACTCTGTACCATAAATCAACTATCTATAGATTGATAACTCCGCCCTCTTTCCATACGTTTGCTTTGGTCAAGTTTTAACCATAGATCTGGCAAATTTGAATACACCACGCATCGCCGACGTCACACCACACCATCGACAAAGGATAGAGGAAATTTAAAAAAAGGCGCAACCATAGACAATTTAATTCTGCTTCGGAACCTACCTAAAACATAAGTAAAATGTCACCCAATACCACAAGGTCCTATCTGACAAAGCCCTGTCCTAAGAAAGAAATGACCTTTAAAGTATCTTCCTTTACAGCTCATTTTCTCAGGACAGCGTTTTATCAGAAGGAAGCTGAAAAACAAACTCATAATTACATGTACAATAATTTTATTTTTTAAATATAAACATGAAATACAATAATATAAGCACATAACACATTTAGAAGGTGAAATTACTGTATCAATATAAAACTAGCTGTTGGAAATGATAGTTATTTTTTTTCAACATCCAACGGCTATTGAAAAAAATATTGTCAATAAGGCAGTCAACGATTCAACCTACTGTTTTAGCTGTATTAGCGTCTAATTACATTATTATTATTTTTGTTTCCCTCCTACTTATCTTATTACTTAAATATTTATACCTTTCATATATAAATAGTAAGTATATAATACTTTTTAGTTTTAAAAACTTTATATGCCTTTTAGATATTTTTAACTTAGGAATAGTACACAACATAAAGAATGTAACAGTGTAAACAGAAAAGTAAATTTAACAATAGGTTATTGTTTTAAAAATACATATTGGCACCTGATAAATAAATAGGGTATAATAATAACAAATAAAAACACCAAATACAAGAGTAAAATTTAAAGAAGGTGTTGAGAGAATATTCATTATGTAATAAAAAAGTAGAACTATATATAAACTAGACATATAAAATAAACTAATTCGACTATTTTTTTATTAACACTAGTCGGTGACTGAAAATGGGCTGCAGACTAATACAGCCAAACTGAATAATGTAAACGCCGCATCAGAGAATATTTGGCTTAACATTACAAACGATAACAATATTTGACTTGTATATTTATTTTTTCGTTATTATTCTAATACTTATATGGAGATGTCAATAGAAAATTAATTGGCGAGGATACACCACAACCATACAATGGACCTGATTTAATGAGGAGCATGGCAGTACTACGATATTTAAAAGACGCTTATAGGAACAAATTGTGGTCCTAATTGGTTTTAACTTATTACAATAAATTAGTTATGACAACCATTTCTTCCTATATTTAGCATATTTTAAATGTCGCAGTACTGCTATTTTCTTCATGGAGTCAGATCCATTGTATGGTAGTGTATCCTTGCCAATTAATTTTCTATTGACATCGGTACATCATGCATTGATTATAAATGGTACAGTAATTTTGATAATGAATTGAATAAAAAAATTTTATGTTCGTTACAATTAAGCCAATCAAAACATATATATTTGGCAATGGTTTCTTCAATAACGGGCACAAGATATAAATTTTCGCAATTATAATTCAGTACATACTCGACGACATAATGAATTTCAAGAGCGTTGATAGCAAATTTCTTAGTGGGATAATTTAAGCAAAACCTCTCTGTGGGACGGTACTCGCTGGGATCATATGGGTCACCTATGCAAGATATTTTACATCTATGTTCTGCCATCACCTGTGCAGCAAGAGCAACGCTGCTGGTTGCAGAGAAGACATGACTGGGTCCTGCACTCATTTCTGGAGAAAAATATATCATAGTTAATATTTATTTACCAAAGAATTACAAATACACAACATAAATATATAATATACAGTTCACTAAACACACTAAATACAAATAAATAATAATAATAAAAAGACATATATATATATATATATATTTATATATATATATATATATATATATATATATATAGGTCCCACAACATTTATTGCGTCCGTGCGTAAATCCGTCTTTGGGCGTCCAGCACTTCTAGTTCTTTTTTTTAGATTATTTTTGTGAATATTGCACTATGTTTTACTCACAATAATCGCTAATATCATATATATATATATATATATATATATATATATATATATATATTTATATATACACACATCCATATATATGCACATACATACACATACATACACACATACATACATATACATATACACGTATGAATAATTCGGTAAGTAAATTTACAAGTTGATGCCATTAATTTTAATAAAATAAGAAATGATTTTATATACTCGTTTGTCAATGGAAGATAACAAAAATGCAATGTCGTAGGGGGGCAATATACCTGTATTGATCAGATCAGGTATGAAATTTTTATAATTATCATTTAAAGGGCAATTGAAAAAAATATGGTTGAGGTCCTCCTCTTCAAGACAACACTCACACATGGCAGAATTCTTAACCTGAATTCTTGTCAGGTGAACATTGTGGCAGCAATGTCCTATTCGCATACGGCAAATGGAAGAAGTTGAAAATTTGTTCAAAGAGAGCCCAGAAAACCACGGTTTTGAAGGAATCGTGGGCTGTAATTTGTAAAAATGATTACCCTTTGTTTTACTCGACTCATTCCAATAATTCTGCCATGTGGAGATCATGTTTTCTTTCAGTTTGACTAGAAGGTCGTCAGGGTTTAAGAAATTGTACAAAAACTCTCCGGTGTCGATGGCATCTTTCGCCAATAAATCTGCCTTTTCGTTACCAGGGATACCGCAGTGGCTAGGAATCCAAGCCAATGCGATCTCTCTGCCAGAGATAGCTAACGTATGTAATAAGGAGCGGATTCCAATACACAAATCATCTTCCGGGTAGTGGAAAGGGGAGGAGTTTAGTTTTTGAAGAGCACTCAGGGAATCGGAGAGAATTAAAAAATTTTCAATTTGAATACTTTCAACGTATTTTAAGGATTCTAAAATTAATAATAATAATAATAATTGGATAATTTGTAGAGCGCCGTTTTTGTGAAAAATCACCTCAAGGGCGCTGTAAAATTTATTTCCTAGGATCTACATTTGTTATTTCGACCAACTGTGCCAGCACGAGGTTCGTCATCCGTTCAGGCATGTGTCTGCCGCCAATATAGCGCTGACACGTGTCTGCTGCCAATAAAGAGCGCTGACACAACATCCTCACATAGACAACAAACCTTGGCAGCACCGCTGTGACGCTCGACAAAGACAGAAGATGGAGACTCTGCTGCAAGACTCCTAGGTAGCGAAGGAACTGTACCAGCTGCTGCAGCGAGAGAGACTACCCCGTCCACCAACTGTGCCAGCACGAGGCTCGTCATCCGTTCAGGCATGTGTCCGCCGCTAATATAGCGCTGACATGTTTCTGCTGCCAATAAAGAGCGCCGACACAACATTCTCACATAGATAACAGACCTTGGCAGCACCGCTGTGAAAAATCACCTCATCCTAGTCTACCTTAGTCTCTCCAGTCACCTCCCAGCCATTCATGCCACCTAGTGCATCCTCTCGACCCTTTCAGACTCCTTCCTGGCTCCAATACCTAAATAAAATCCAGCAAAAAAAATTACAATTCTTTCTATTGTCGTGATACGACGATTTCACACCTCTGTCTCAGACCCTTAGGGCTCGCTTATCGCAGGCTATCATAAGCAAAATCTTGAACCAAAGTCAAAGTGAGGTTTATGTGTGTCATCTGTAACAAAATACATAAACAAAAACAGAAAATAAAAACAAAAATGCTATGCATTCAGCTGTGAAAATTGAGGCTTCTTTATGAAGTTTTATTTTCTTACTAATTTGGTCTCTTGGGCAGTGGAACGCCGCTCCCACATGGTTAGATAAAGAAGATTTAGAACCATCTGTATAAATAGTTTTCCAGCCGGTCCATTTCGAGTTTAAAATATGGATAAATTTACTTGGGGCTTCGTGGTTGCCAGGAAAGCCAAGTGAAAAAATTATATTAGGTTTGCGCGAATGAATTTGAAAGGAATTTATATATAATGGAAGTCTGTCATGGGGATTTAAAATAGGTTTATAAGCATTGTAAGTATGGAGGCTTTTGACGAGAAGTGGGATTGTTTTGTTCCTCCAATATGAAAGTGATCTAACTTGAGCAGAGAGAGCATCAATTTTGTCCATCAGTGGGTGATTAGACAGTCTGAAACATTTGAATAAGAACTTGTCTGCCAAGAACTGTCTTCTGAAATGGAGAGGAGGGTCAACAGCCTCCACCTGCAAAGCGTTAATTGGGGAAGATCGCATGGCTCCGATAATTAATCTTAGGCTTTGAGATTGGATACGGTCTAACCTTGTAAGGTTTTTTTTAGAAGTGGGCTCAATAAGGAATGACGCGTAATCCAAATGGCTTCTAACATAAGCATTATAAAACAATTTTTGCGAGCATGGATGGCTTCCCCACCAGACCCTTGAAACGGCGCGCAGGGCGTTAAGGCCAGCTTGACTTTTGTTAATAATGAGATTTACGTAAGAGTTCCACGTTAGCTTAGAGTCTAGTATGACCCCCAGAAATTTTATCTGAACCTGGGACGGGGAGGATTATGTTATCGATTCGGATTGAAATGCACGGGGCAACACGTTTCCTAGAGAAAACGATGACATTGCTTTTGGTTGGAGAAATTTCCAGGCCGTGATTTCTTAGAAAAATGCAAAGATTTTTCATGCTAAGGTTGATCATTTCCTCCAGAAAAGCAATAATTCGTCCCGATATAAAGATAAAAAAAATCATCTGCATACTGAAGAATTTTACATGATGGGAGTATACTCTGATGCAGGTCAGAGGTGTAAATATTAAAAAGTATAGGACTAAGGACGGAACCCTGAGGCAAACCCTTGTTTACCGTTCTCAACAAAGAAGGGGAATTCAGAACCTGGATTTGAATTTTTCGGGTAAGAAGAAGGTTGATTATGAAACTGGCAAGCTTACGGGGGATGCCGATTTGTAATAATTTTCTCTGTAGAACGTTTAATAATACATTGTTAAAAGCTCCGGTAATATCTACGCAGACACCGACAAGAATACTTTTTTCAGCTAGGACCATCTGTATATCAGAAGTGAGAATTGAAATGCTTTCAGTTGTACTTTTTGATTTTCGAAATCCAAACTGTGAGCTGGGAAGAATTTTCTCACTTTCAACATACCAGTCTAGTCGTCTTTTTATCAAATGTTCTGCAATTTTAACTAAAGAAGAAGAAAGAGCAATGGGTCTGTACGAAAGACCAGAACTGGGGTCCTTTTGGAGTTTCAGAATAGGGATAATTAATTGGGTTTTCCAGGAGGTTGGAATTTTACCTGTGTCAAACATCAAATTTAAAAGTGTAAGAAAATAATTATGTATGGCAACATCACAGTTTTTAATGAGGCTATACGGAATACCGTCTTCGCCGGGAGCTGAGTCTCTAAGGTCGTTTAAAACCTCTCTTAGTTCAAATATATTGAAGTGTGAGTCTATCCACCCTTGCGTACGAAACGAGTATGTGAATTCCGTTTCATTCCAGTTACTCGCAGTGGGAGGAGCTAATTTATCGGCAAATTCCTTCACCCATTCTGAAGAGAGTGGATGAGGAACGAGTGGGACGTAAGAACCTCTAAATCGGCGGATTGAATTCCAAACAGCTGAGAGTGGGGTATCGGGAGATAAGGAAGAACAAAAGTTTTTCCATCCTTGCCTTTTTTTATTTTTGAGCAATCGCTTGGTCTTAGCTTCAATATTTTTGAAGTTCAGGAAATTATCAAGGGTCATGTTCAAAGAATATATTTTAGCATACCTCTTCCTGGAATCTATTGCGTCTGCACATTCATTATCCCACCACGGGGCTGGGGGAGGTTTTCCTTTATTGCCAGGTAATTTGATAGGAATGCATGTCTCTGCAGCCGCAATGATTGATGAAACTAGCAACTCGTAACATTCCGTGACATTATCTTTAGTCGGAGAGGGCAGACTAAGCATGGAGAGCTTTATGAGCTTTGAAAAATCAGTCCAGTTGGCCTTCGAGGTTACAAATCTCGGTTTACGATTACGAAACGTGAAAGCCTTGTTGGTATGGAGCATGTTGGAGGATTCTATGAGGATTGGATAGTGATCACTCCCGTGCGGGTCCTCCAGAACTTTCCAGAACAAGGATCCGGCTATGTTTGAGTTGCAAATGGTATGGTTGACCACGCTGGGTCGTTGACCTGGTACCTGAACACGGGTAGGGGAACCGTCATTCATAATGCAAAGATCAATATCGTCAAGAAGGTCAACAATGTCTCTGCCCAATCTGTCGCAAGACACAGAGCCCCATAATCCGTGGTGAGCATTAAAGTCACCCAGAACAAGGAAAGGTGGTTCTATCTTAGAAAGCATTGCTTGAAGAATTGATTTAGAGGGTTTATTAGAAGGGAATATATACAGGGAAAGAATTGTAGTGCCAAAAACCTTAGCGGCCGTCACCTGAAAAGGGCAACCGGCTGGCTTAACATCTACTGGGGAAAAGGGTAAGGATGTTTTAATGAGAAGAGCGGAGCCACCCTTCCCATCTTGGCGGTCGTCACGAAGACAGTGGAATCCTCGAACTCTGAAATGAGAGTCCGGTTCAAGCCACGTCTCAGAGACGGCAGCTACTGCAATGGAGAGTGAGTTTAATGTGTGTAAGATGTCTACTGATTTGTTTCGGAGACTATGGCAATTCCACTGAAGAATCCTCGTCAGAGGGGCCATTTCTAGAGGTATTTATAATCTGTACAATCTGTTTGGCAACGTGGGACGGTATTTGTATATTGTTTTTATCTAAAGTCTGAAGGATGTGTAAAAATGACGTGATAAGTGTAGAATTAAGATCGTTAATGTTATGTGGGTCTGCGTTGACAGGTGACTTGGGTATTGTTCTATCAGAGTTGGGAGGGAGTTGTCCATTGGGGAACCATAACAAGGATTCGTGACTAGTGGCATTCTTTTTTGGGAGAACTTGGGGTTTACTGAACTTTAAAACTGTTTTCTTCGTTGATGAAGAAGAAGATTAATGAGGGGAGGAAATATTTTTGGATGCAGTTTCAGCATAAGAAATGACAGCCTTATTGAACATTTTGGATGCTTCCGCATACGAAATGTTCTTTACAGCCATTGTATGTTTGATGTTGCGTTGCCTTGACATTTCAGGGCAAATTTTGCTGGTCGACAAGTGGTTTCCTGAGCAGTTTAAGCACTTATAATTTTCCTCCGTTGAATTACAGCTATCGCCACTATGAGACAATGTGCACTTATAGCATCGAGGTTCTGATCTGCAGAGGGTCTTCGTATGTCCAAACCTACAGCACTTGTAGCACTGCACAGTTGGAAACACGTAGAGATCCACTGGTAGGGATAGGTGGAACATGGTGAAATTTTGAGAGAGATCTTTGGAGTCGAATGTGAGGACAACAGACTGAGAGGGTCTCCATTCTATGGAGTTTCCAGTGTTAAAACGATAATTTAGTCTGCGAGCTTTAATGACCTTTCCGTAACCCTGGGGAACCTTAATGTTCTCCAAGATGTCCTCTGTCGTCCAGTGTGGAGGAATCCCCTTAGTGACTCCAAGTTTAGTAACCTAGTAAGAAGGAATGAAAACGTTATAGGAGTTTTCCTTGGCAACCGCTGATTTAACAAAATTATTGGCTTCAGCCGCTGTCTTAAACTCGACGGAAAGACGGTTACGACCAACCGACTTAACTCCATTCCAGACAGGACTGATTTTATTTTTGTGGAGAAAGTGACCAAAGTCAATGTCATACAATGTTGTTGGACCTCCTTCCTTTGAAATTTGAGTGACATGTGTAATGTATGGTGGCCTGTCTAAATTGTTGTAAATTCGTGAGGGTGTAGGGGCTGGTGTCGGTATGGGGACAGGAGTAGTTGGACTAGCAGTTGGCGTTGTGATCCACGACTTGAGTAGCTGGATAGATGGGGTGTGCTGATTGGACGGAAGAATACCATTGTCTACAAAGCTTTTATTTTTATCAAGGGTAGGAATTTTGCGGGGTACTTTTTCGGAATCTGTACTGGAATTTCGCACAAGCTTTAAATTTTTCCTTTTTTTAGTCGTTACTGTGATGAAGTCTGAGGGTTCTGGAATATCGGTGGCACCCGTTTCCATTGAGCCCACCGAGGAGTTGTGATGAAAGGCTTTAAATCACAGTGAAAAAAAACAGATAAACCATAGCTGCAAAAAAATATGCAAATTATTTATGAAAACGGACATGCTAACGACATCTGGCGGAGAAAGAATTGATCCAGCTTGCTTGCAGTAGACACCTGTAATAGTTGAAATTAAATCAAGGTTCCGGGACGAAAGCAGAGAGGTCGTAAAATCGTCTAGGACGACTGGTACTTCCCCTTTCCTAGGCCTAAAAATAAACATTGAATTTTTTCAACCAATTAGATCTGAACAAAGAGCTATAAAATTTTGAGTAACCAATCAGTGAGCGGAGGGGAGTGTGTCTACGACAGACAAAGGAATAAACTTTGGATCGGGCAATGAAATAGATAATTAATGGCTTCTTCTTTCCCACAGAAATTAGAGGTGAACGCACTTTAGGGTCAACATCGACTTTCAAGGTGACAAACTCCTGGGAATGTTTACAATAACTGAGACATTTATGGGGTATCGAACCATTGAAATCGGGTGCTTGGAAGTTTTACAAGTTGTAAAGCGCACACACAAAAATGCAATGAAAAAAATTATAAACGTGATAGGATAAAAAAAAGGACGGGAAAAGCAAAGGAAAGTTACTGGCGGAATTTCAACTGTAGTGCAATTATTTATGATAGAAGGAGGGTGTCATGTTCGATAAAAATCGTACTAAAGAGAGGAGTGAGTGTTGGAAACAATGGAAATTAATCGTTATCAATTCAAGATGAAACGGACATATTGGTAAATCAATTTTGAATGAAAAATCTCGCAAAAAAATACACATTTTAGAAAAGTGCGGCGACCGAATGGAAGGATAATACAGAGATTTTGAATTGCTACGAAGGTCCTAGGGACGTGAAAATCGAGTATCAGAAGAAGACAGTAAAACTAAACATATGGCGATAGATTAGATTCAGGAAAAGTAGACATTTTACATAATTATTAGGTTAGATATATATTAGAGTTACCCAATATTACGGAGGGATCGAAACAAGATAAAAGGTTGGCGGTCTCATGTATATTTTGAAGGATAAACAATCGGAATTTGAACATGATTTTTATTTACGTTAAGGTAATAAACGATTGGAGAGACGATTAACTTTAACGTGGACCTTATGGAATATTTAGATTAGGCAAAAGAGATTAAAATTAATAGGTTTGAAATTAAACTAAATTTACGAGTCTAGTACCAAAATTTTAAACGTAAACAGATGTCAATGCATATGTTTTATGTGAATCCTGGTATGAGAAAGATAGAAAATTGGGCGGAGATTGAATAAAACAATAAAAATGACAGATATCCCAGAGTCTAATTAGGTATATCTCCCATAGAAGTGTGGAAAATTATATATTAATTAATAATAGATGAAGTATGAAATTTTCCTGGAGACCACACACATCGGGAAAAGTGGAGAAAAGATAAAAGGAAGGGTAAAGAACGGAGATAAAGAATAATCCAAGTGGAGAAAAGCGATACAATTCGAATTTATCCGTGAAATTAATAAATACGACTTGGAAAATGAGTAATTATAAGAGTTATGAGAAATGACATAAGAATCAAAAAGAATTGGTGCAAGAAAACGTCGCGGATAAAAATAAAATTCAAAGATAAAGGAAAAACTCAAATCTGCGTCATGGAGATAGAAAGTACGGGTGGAAATGGAAAAGCTCATATAAGTAACAATAAAATTAAGTAGAATTTAAACAAATCGAAATTCAAAAATGCGTAGTAAAGATTTCGACATGGATTTAAACAATTTTCGCACGAGATGCATAAAATTGAGATCTGTATATATGTTATTGAGGACGGACCTATCGCGAATTGAGGAAAAAAAAGGAACGCAAAATCATGAGATTTTAACTACATTTTTGTATGAACAGAGGACAAAGGGAGCTTGGGCGATTAACACAGACTTACCCGATTCGGACCCTATCGATTTAGATTTGTGAGATGGAAACTGACCACCGCCTTGAGCCGGAAAGCAGAACATCTTATGGAAGCACAATCGATATTGATGGGAGGGATGTTCGGATTTGCGAGTTGGTAAAAGATAGAATTGATTACCAAAGGAAATTCAGATACGTCTTTTGGAATCTGAGAAGGGTATAAAGTGACGGTACACACCAGTTTTGGGACAGTCGCGCCGAGGATTCGAAAAGTTGTTACGTGGCAGTACTACGTCTTTGGTAGGATTAACAGTGAAAAATCTTTAAGTGTTAAATTTTAAATAAGCCCCTGGACTTAGGAAAATTTTGTGAAAAGTACAAGTGCTAGAGTCAGTGAAATTTAATAAGTCAGTTAATTTAAATCAAACAGTGAAAATAAATATAGTTTAAACTCAGTGCTTTAAAAGTAAAGTGTGAAGTGCTTAAAAGTGTTAAAAGTGGATAGTGCAAAAAGTGTTAAAAGTGAATTATTAAAAATTAAAAATAATTACTTCATTCAAAGTGAAAACATTAGAATTTAGTGGAGAGTTTTATCGTTAATCTAGAGTGAACGGGTTCGCGGATTGATATTTAAAAATAGATTATAATTTAACATCAATTTGGTAAAAAAAAATAATAATAATAGTAATAAATATTTACGTCTTAGTTTAAAATAAACACAATCTAGACAGTTCGAAAAGAAATAACAACAAATGCTCAAACCTTTGTTCTAAAAGTAACAGTTCGGAAAAGAAATTAATTTATTAAGAATCGAGATAATTAAAAGTCTGCGCAATTCGGAAAAAATTTTCTTATAAAAATATATAAAAAGAAATTTAGAATTAAAAAATTTGATCAATTAAAATCCATCGTGCGTATAGCGACAGTGTTAAAAGTGTTTGTCATTTTAACCGGAATTCTAAACATCAATCTACCATTTCGAAAAAAGTATTTTAACAGCTATCATTCAAAAGCCTAAACTAGAAAAGTGTTATTAAATCAACGGGTTTTCTGAATTAGGATTTCGTTCGGAAGAAAAATTAAATATCAGCTAATTTATACGATTCAAGCGAGAATAAAATATTAAATAGGAATAAATAGTCGAAAAGATTTATTTTGAAATTAGTTGAAAAATACAATTAATTAGGTAGGATTTCTTCATCAAGGTTGTTGTGTACTACCCGACCGGAAATACCTTGACGTGGGTAAGTTTTCCTTTTATAAATAATTTTCAGGTCCCAGGAGACACAGAAGGGCTGTGAAGTGGAAGTATATCAATTGAATATTAAATTAAAACAACAAAACAAAGAATTACACATTAATATATGTATATTTGTATATATATTTATCTATATAAAAGTAAAGTAAAATATTGTATATAAAGAATATATATATGAGTAATGTAATTATATATATGTATTTTATTTATTAATCGAAGCATCGAAATGGTAGCGATTTTTAATACCTACCCGAGGACATATCTATATTATTGAAAAAGAAAATATGTATTTATTAATATTCCAGACTATGTAGAATCATATATTTTATATTTATTTATTAATATATGTACTCTTAGTTAACATATTTTGATAATCGAGATATGTGTACTTATATATGTATATTTATTCTTCAATTAAACCTAGTAAGTTTACTAAATTCGGAAAATGAAAAATAGTTTAACTTCAATAAAGGAATTAAAAATATTTAAATTAACTACGCACAATAAACGGTAACAAAACTGAATCACTAAGAGAGTGCGAGATATTTTTTAAAATAAACAATCTCACATCTGGGTTAGTGGGTCAAATGAGATGTTTACATTGTTCAATTTGTTGATAAATCAAAGGTTCACTGGAGAATTGGGTCAACCGCATAGTTTGGAAACGACCTTGGCCATAATTAGTTAGTCACAAAGGATTTTATTAATTACCCGAAACAGCTGGAAGATGCGTGTTCTCAAATACTTATCAATCACAAACGACAATTGAAAAATCACGGGTTAGCCAGATTTATATCAAAAAATTACATGAAACATTTAAATATCATTGATTAGATAGTCGCATAGATTTTTATTAATTACCTGAAACAGCTGGAAGATGCGTGCTCTCAAATACCTATCATTCACAATCGACAATTGAAAAATCACGGGTTAGTAGGATTATATCGAATAATTATACGAAACATTTGAATATTATTGATTGGGTGCTCATACAGAACCCCATCAGTTGCCTGAGACATTTGAGAGTCGAGTACTCTCTAATGTGGCAATCAACTACTTGAAACAATTGGAAAATCACGGGATAGGATGAACAAAAATTAATGTTGAACCCTGGAGGAAAAATTTAAAACAAATACAGTTCATCAATAGGAGGCAGTGGTCGCTCCTACAACAAGACCATTAACCAAACCAAATAGAGATGACGATTCTCTTAAATAAAAACGTCAAAACCAAACAAAAAGCCTGGAGTTCGATAGCTCTCCAAAACAAACTATCAAATAATATCTTATTTTACTAGTATTTATTAGTATAACCTTATTCTTACATATATATTCGGTCACCAATCCTAGAGTTTCGCAGAACTCTTCGTGCGAGATCCGAGCTCGGAATGCGAGGTAGATAGCCTCGTATTGTGAGTTATAAACTTTTCCCAAACTGTATGTATACATATATTTATTCGTATGTACTGTTTACTGGAGAATGCGGACCTGCATACAGCTTGCATTTTAGGTCTTATAGACCACTCTCGCATTCTCTTTTAAACGTGGAATGAGGATTCACGACCCGTAAGTCCACACCAACCGTGAGTATATGATTGTATATAGGACGAAACCGGTTCGCCCTAAGTAAATTGTAGTCCAAGGAGGGGTCGGAATTTGGGGGTATCGGGACTCGAGGGGAAACTTGAATGCAGTACATGATGACGTGGAAGGCTTTTTGGGACGCGATAACTTAGGTATCAATCAAAGAGCCGTGTCAAAGGATTGTGCAAATTTCTTGTTGACTCACGATCATCTCGTTTACTTGCAGGAGGATTTGGAGCCAAATTATGCCAGCAAATGGGCTATTCCGAGTTCGTCAAATATGCAATTAACTAATACATTAACCTACTAAATCAATCTTTACATGTACCTTATAGCAGCAGAATCATAAAGGAGTGGCGCCAGACAGACACAAGAGTTTACCAAAATCAAATTTACTAACAATTAACCATTTGAGTTATATTTAATTACCTGTCCAAATAAACATGTATAATATCTTTTATCAGCGTTTAACTACGACTTTGTTAGGGTGCAGGGAATCAGAATAATTACATTAGGAAAGTTAGCTCATTCAGGGAATTCATTTAAGTCTAGGTTTGCAATGGAAAGACCAATTAAATTGTGAAACTCAACACCTCGATCAGAACCAAGGGGGTTACCACAAAAATGAATGTAATTAAAATCCTATATCATAAATCAAAAAAATTACACAACGTTTGATGGAATTTAATTACAATATAAATACGGAAATATTTGCGTTCAAGTTCGTAAATAACGTATTAATTAGTTGAGTACATATGTCTATGAAGATATATAGTACAAGAGAGCTTTAAGTAGCTTTCTGTAGATATCAAAGAAAAGGGTCCAATTTTCATGGAGGCTTATGTGTTGTAGGGGAGGAATTTTCCATCCCTGCGAACACATATGCAAAGCCTTAGAGGAAAAATTAAATATCGGTCATAGCCAAGAGAGAAGAAAATTTTATATTGTTTTAAACAAATAAAAATAAAAGAAAATGGTGAAAAGGCGAAAATATTACAGAGTCTGAAAAAGAGCCATCGTTGATTTCGTCCGGGGGATCAGGAGGTTTAGCCCGTTCCATCTCTATACTAATATTTTTAACCTAACTACATCAAGTATTTAACAAGACTTACCGACAAACAGATAAAAACAACACAATATTTAACGATTAACACAAATATAGTTACACAAACTAAATTACAAAAGAATAAATTACTAAATGGGTTAAAATAACTAATATGTTTGATTTGGTTTGATTTATGTGGTGATGAGACACTCCGAAAGAGCTGTCACTTCAAAAACCATCTATCATAGTTCTTGAAGAAATTGAAGTAAAGATTGACATATTAGAGCAGAGGTTCCCAAACTTTTTGTGTCGTAGACCCCTTGCCATGTTTTTTCTGTTTTTGGTAGACCCCCCACTTACCTGATATTGATTTTGTTGTAAATTTCTAACTGTAGTGAAGTTTATTGTTATAAACTTAAAGTAAAAACACATGTTCAGTTTTATACATTTATTAATTGAATTTAAATTAAAACTAGGTACTCAAAATAAAATTTTGTATCTGTTATACAAAATAAACGTAATATAAAATAAACTAAGCAATAGGTAAATGTTTTTAGTGGGAAGGATGAACCTGATGCTTTAATAATAAATTATCAACATTTGGCGTCAATTTTGTAAGGTTTAATCTTAAGTCTCCTCGGCTAGTGATGTCCAGTCTGTTTCGATGATGGAATGATGACGATGGAAAGGAAATTAAAAATTTCCTCGCCATATTCCATAATACGGGATAAGTAACGGGTATGTTTTTTTGCAGCTAGAAGTGCAGATATCCGTGCTTAAACTGAACCTTGAGTTCTTCTTTCGTACTTATTTCAGTCAGTTCCTCTTGTTTTATGACATTCATTTCTTCTATGTCACCATATGGGTTAATTATCCACGGTGGTATTACCATAGTCAAAACATCCTCAAACCTAGTTTCAAAATCTGAATAGAGGGCATTTAAATGTTGAACGTAGGTTGAAACTTTGTCTTCCTGGCAGTTTGTCTGTGACAAATTGGGAAACTGGGAAAATTCGCCCCGTCCAATATTTTGCTTCATTAGTTTAACTCTGGCAAGAAACGCTGATAAGATGGACTTTGTTTTAATCAAATTTTGACTGTCGCTTTGTAACTGCAAATTAACCATATTAAATTTTGTAAACAAATCTGTTAAATAGGCGATGTCTGTTTTCCACTTCATTAAATTGTCTTTAAAAATTTTATCTTTAGTATCCAGAAATTCTAAAATAGTCTCAAAAAGTGGAAAAAATCTTGTCAAACATAAGCCTTTCGACAGCCAGCGTACTTCAGTGTGAAGGAGTAATTGATGAAAGTGTTCGTCATTTTCTTCACTCAACTGAGCAAATAACGTATTCAACGCGTTGCTTCGGATTCGGTTTACTGCATCAATGACTAATTGAAGAGATTCATGTAATCTAAAACTCAAAATTTTAGCAACTAAATGTTGTCGATGGATGACACAATGTATTGCTAACACCCCTGGCACATTTTTTTTAAATAGCTTATAAATCCACGATAACGTCCAACCATGGCAGGTGCTCCATCTGTAGCTACTGACATTATATTTGATAAAGGGATTGCTTTTTCAATTAAGTAATCCTTCAAAACATGAAATATTGATTCACCTTTAGTGTCGGTTAAGTGTAAGTAAATAGGTACTATCAGTGTATGTTGAGATCCACTATCGTGGACCCCCATTTTCATTTCATGGACCCCCAATTTTTTTTTTCGCTGACGTAGACCCCTTGCAGGTTGTCATAGACCCCTGGGGGTCGATATAGACCACTTTGGGAATCACTGTATTAGAGGAACAAAACTAACAATACTATTCCCTTTTAAGTAATATAAAACAGATATGTACCTCCATGTTCTACTGCCATCCCCTGTGCAGCAAGAGCAACACTGCTGGTTGCAAAGAAGACATGACTGGGTCCTGCACTTATTTCTGGAAAAAATATATCATAGTTCTTGAGAAATTGAAGTAAAGATTGACATATTAGAGGAACAAAACTAACAATACTATTCCCTTTTAAGTAATATAAAACAGATATGTACCTCCATGTTCGGAAAAAATTCGGTTTATGGGTGAAATTCCTAAAAATTAAAACTAGTTATTTTTATACTAATTTTAGGCCGGGGAATCCGAATCTGGAAGAATTAGGTGGCGGCAAGCAATATTAACTGAATTACACGACTTTAAAATTTCGACGCACAAAAAATTTAACTGGGCATTTTGAACGCTTTCTGACAATAAAACTAGTTATCTTTATACATCTTTATACTAACTTTGGGCCGGGGAATCCGAATCCGAAAGAATTAGGTTGGGGCAAGCAATATAAACTGAAATACACGACTAAAAAATTTTAGATGCAAACAATATACAACGCCATTGTCGATACGTTTTTTTGACAATAAATCCATAGAAAAATAACCAAAGATATTACATACAGTGTTATCAACTCTCAAAAATATTTATCCCTAAAACTAAATTTAAAAACTAAAGAAAAGAAAGTGCCCCCTTCGTAGCGCCTACTCGCGTCAAGGCAAGAAAACAACCCAGTTTTCAAGTAGTTTAGCGGCTACGCTAGGTTTGTGTAACATGGTTTGTGATAGAAAAGAAAGTGCCCCCTTCGTAGCGCCTACTCGCGTCAAGGCAAGAAAACATCCCAGTTTTCAAGTAGTTTAGCGGCTACGCTAGGTTTGTGTAACATGGTTTGTGATACAAAAGAAAGTGCCCCCTTCGTAGCGCCTACTCGCGTCAAGGCAGGAAAACATCCCAGTTTTCAAGTAGTTTAGCGGCTACGCTAGGTTTGTGTAACATGGTTTGTGATACAAAAGAAAGTGCCCCCTTCGTAGCGCCTACTCGCGTCAAGGCAAGAAAACATCCCAGTTTTCAAGTAGTTTAGCGGCTACGCTAGGTTTGTGTAACATTGTTTGTGATACAAAAGAAAGTGCCCCCTTCGTAGCGCCTACTCGCGTCAAGGCAGGAAAACATCCCAGTTTTCAAGTAGTTTAGCGGCTACGCTAGGTTTGTGTAACATGGTTTGTGATACAAAAGAAAGTGCCCCCTTCGTAGCGCCTACTCGCGTCAAGGCAGGAAAACATCCCAGTTTTCAAGTAGTTTAGCGGCTACGCTAGGTTTGTGTAACATGGTTTGTGATAGAAAAGAAAGTGCCCCCTTCGTAGCGCCTACTCGCGTCAAGGCAACAAACTTAGAAAATTCATTTACTTTTTTAGACAAACTCGCAACTTTCTCAACCTAAGCCAGCTCAAAACAATCTACTATGCACTTTGTCAATCTTTAATAGAATATGGTATCATAGCATGGGGAGGAGCAAACGCTGCCGCCATTGATCCAATATCTAAAGCTCAGAAACTTATAATAAAGATTATCCTCAAACTACCAATCACAAGCAGTTCGGATGAAATCTTTAGGAAAATCTGTGTTATGGACATTAGGCAACTTTATGCTAAAAACATACTTTTTTTTTTATATTTACTCCACACAGGATGCCCTGAAGAAAATAATTTCCCTCAGGGCCTATGTCATCTTTGGGGATGCTGTGTGGAGGGTCTTTTTGTGGAGAGGAAGGAGTGAACATGGGTCTTGAAGAGTCCCATGTTGTAGGAGGGAGGAAACACAGAGGCCGGCAGTTCGTTCCACAACCGAGCTGTTGAACTTAAGAACGAATCGTAGAAGCGACCCGTTCTCATGTGACAAGTGTCAACTGTGTACAAATGTTGGGCGCGCGTTTGGCGTGTATCCCGACTACGCACCGGTGCCGAAGGGATCAATGACGCTAGTTCTTCAGAGCATCTTCCATTGTAATACCGATAGAACAAGGACAACATACCTACCTGACGCCTGTGCTCTAAAGATTGCAGTCCGTTTGTTAAGATTGGGGAATCTATCAAACGGACCGCCCGTTTCTGCACAGAGTCAAGGGTTTTTTTCAGGTATTTTGGGGCTCCAGACCAGAGATGGCTGCCAAATTCGACAGTAGGGCGCACTTGCGATTTGTACAGGGTCAGCAATTGTGTATTATTAAAGTATCTGCGGGCCCTGTACAGTACGCCCAGCTTCTGAGAGGCCAACTTTACTCTGGATTCGATGGAGCCCCCGTACCTGAGCTGGTCACTTATAGTTATACCAAGCATATCAATGGAAGGCCTGTTCGGAAGATTGCTTCCGTTGAAGGAGACTAGATTATAATTTGGATCCCTTTTAGACGTAATCAGACAGGATTGGGTCTTTGAAACATTAAATTCGACGAGATTGTTTTTACACCAGGAGGAAATACTCTCGAGATAACCGTCTATTCTCTGCTTCAAAGCCCTCCGAGCCGTTGGAGTTTGTGTGCCCTTTGGGGGCTAGTCAAAAAAAAAGCTATCATGAACTGTACTGTCATCCGCGTGACAATGAATCGGTGCACATGTCAAAAGGTCATTGATGTGCAACAAAAACAAAGTCGGAGACAGAACCGATCCCTGTGGGACGCCAGCATTTATGGAGTGCGAGGAAGAGGTGAAACCGTCAGCAACCGCCTGAATCGACCTATCCCTTAAAAAGTCAGCAATCCACGTACACAGGGATGCGGGAAGTCCGTAAGAAGGCAGTTTGTTGACAAGTCCTCGGTGCCAGACCCGGTCAAAGGCCTTGGATATGTCTAGTGCGACCGTTTGAGTCTCACCGTGACGTTCCAGGCACCGCCCCCAAACACGCGACACATACGCGAGAAGATCACCGCACGAGCGGTTCCGCCGGAATCCGTATTGACGGTCGTTGATAATTTTGTTCTTCTCGAGGTATGTGAGCAGTTTGTCGTTGATCACACGTTCCATCACTTTGGACAGAACTGATGTGATCGCTATGGGGCGGTAGTTGGCCGGGTTGGAGCGGTCACCTTTCTTGGGAATAGGGTGAATGACCGCTTTTTTCCAACCAGAGGGCACAGTGCCACACTTCAGGGACATTTTGAAGAGCTTTGTCAAAACTGGAACTATTTCCGCAGCACACCTCTGCAATACCAGGGCAGGTATTCCATCAGGTCCACTAGCTTTGTTAACATCGAGCCCCCGTATGACGTGGAGTACATCCCGATGCCGGATCCTCAGCTTTTTATATAGAAGCCGCAGTGAGGAACCGACGGCGGAATAGCACCTCCGTGGATGAGGGTCGAGTTTTCCGCAAACATTTTCCCTAATAGGTTTGCCTTTTCGGTGGCGGTGTTTGCTAGTGAGCCGTCAGGTCTGGTAAGAGGTGGCAAACTGGGTTTGCAAAAATTTCGACCTATTGAGCCCGCAAGCGACCAGAATGCTTTGCTGCCATGCGGGCAGGCAGCTAGCTTTTTGTTGATCTGCAGGTCGTGTTCGAATTTTGACCTATTAATGATTCTCTTGCATTCCTTTGCCGATTTGTTGTATGCTGATCTGCTTTCGGGCGTTCGAGATGTGTTGTAGGCTTGGTAAGCCGCGTTTTTTCGTCGAACTGCTTCGGAGCATTGTCGACTGAACCACGGCTTTGAGCCCATGCCAGTTTCTTTAGTAGTCGATTGTATGAAGCCATCCATCGCCGATTTGATGACTTCACCAATCTCCTGGGCACATCTTGAAGGGTCCGAAGTCCGAAAACAAACAGCTGACCACGGAAAAGCGTTGAAATGGGCCCGCATACCGAACCAATCTGCTGACCTATAGTGCCACACTTTTCTTCTCCTCAGCCTCTCATTGGTTGGTCTGAGGTTAACGGGGATTGATGTCGTCACTAGGCAGTGGTCGGATGATCCCAGAGGCGCTGTGACGTCAATCTTATAACCGTGTGGCACAGTAGTTAAGAATAGGTCTAACAGATTGGAGCGGTGAGTCTGGACATCAGGAACCCTTGTAGGCTCCTGAACCAATTGCTCTAATCCGTAGCAAACGGCAAAGGATTCCGCCTGTCGGCCAGCCGAGTCCGTTGGGCTTGAAAACTTCAACCATGGTTCGTTATGAACATTGAAGTCCCCCAGAACAATAAACTCGGCCGAAGGGTAGCGGGGCAAGAGATCATCAATAGTATCGCTCAAATGTTTGAAGAGTTCGGAAGTGTCTGATTCGCTATGGTTCGGTGAGCGGTATAAACATGCGTAGAATCTTGCCGTACTGGCAAGATTGACGCGCACACACATTACGTCGAATCTGGAGTTTTCCAGACTCAATAGTCGTACACAGTTGACGTCAGCTCGACTATAGAGGCAGACTCCTCCTTTGAGTCGGAACTTGCTTGCGAGGGTAAAGCCCGGGTAGTCCAGATAAGAGGAGTCTGGCGGCTCGGCTATCTGAGTTTCGGATAGGAAAAGAAGGTTGGGACAAAAGATGGTGATGAACAGAGTTTAAATTTGTGTGCAGGCCGCGAATGTTGGCAAAATTTACCAACAGTTTTAGCCCGCACCGGGGACGCCTGCTACTCGCCGCTGTATTGATGTTTAATTTAATAATAATAATAATAATTTTTTATTAATTTCTTACACAATTACAAATTAGGATTTAATACATATAAGAAATTAGGTTATATAAATTTTACAAAAGATGGTTTTAAGTATTTATACATAGAAAAAGAAATTTCAAGAAATGTGGAATTTCCAAAAAAATTCAGGCAGTGGTGAAAGATCTCGTCAATGTGGAGAGACTCTTTCAAGAATCAGAAGAATTTCCCTTCTGAATCTCTCCTCACTGACGCCAAATATATCAATCTCGGAGGAGATTTGGTTCAGGAGCAATATACTCCTCCCTACCGGGAGAACCATTGGTAGGTTAGTTCTGCAGGCAGGAAGATAGAATAATCTATGATGACGTTGTCTAAGATAGTCATCTGGAACATAGAGACTCACGCGCTCCAAAATGGCTGAGTTCTCAATATAGCCTCGCAGCAGTCTGAATAAGTGGGTAGCGGCATACCCCTCCCTTCTGAGCTGCAGGGAGTGAAGTCCCAGCATGCCCAGAAGAAAGTTCGTCGGGTAGAGCCATGGATAGTGGCCGTACTCCCTCATGTAAAGAAATCTTAGAAACTTTTTTTGAACCCTCTCCAACATGAGGGAGCACCCCGCCTCATGAGGATTCCAGATAAGCGAACCACTCTCCAGCCTACTGCGGACCAGGGAGAAGTATAAAATCTTCAGAGCACGGGTATCCCGAAATACTCGGACGGTTCGGAGAACAAACCCTAACATTTTTAAGGCCGACTGGCACACCCCTTCGATATGAGGACGAAATGTCAACTTATTCTTTATTTTGTATATTCATGATTTTAGGTTTTTTTTTAAATTTTTTTATTTTATTTTTTTAAGGGTATGAGGTGAAAGGAAGGTCTAGAAAGGAATGGAATGAGGGGTGGGTAGGAATCTGGGGTTCAGGCTGTCCAGGAGTGATGAGCGTTTGGTTCCAGCCCACCCATTGCGGTGCTAGGCGATAGGCTGGGAGAGTCCGGCTGGAGAGGGCATCCAATGCGCCCCAAACGCTGCTGCTGGGTCTGAAAACTGTGTATAAAACGAATAGAAAATTTGTACCAATGAGTACAAATCAAGAATTAAAATTTGCTTGAAAGAGGACATTGAAAAACCAAACAAAAAACACAACGACATAAAAGACATATATAATAGAATTAAATAACATCAGGACCCCCTAGTGTGGAGAATTACCATCGTTACACTTAAATACACTTTAGTATAAAGCTTCTTATATCATACTATTAAACTCTACAATAAAATACCACTCTCACTCAAAAACCTCAACATTATAACATTTAAATCTCAAATCAAAAGCTGGATACTTAATATAGGGAGATCTGAAATAGAAAATATACTGATATCAAACACAGACTAAAACCGAATCTACTAAACTGAACTATACAAAAAAACACTATCTTACTTATTTTAAAATAATTAAAAAAAAAATTTATGGATATGGATGTGATATATGTGTATAATTAAATTCAAATGTTACTTTGTTGTAATATTAATTTCTTATAATTAAATTATAATATGTAAATGACATCCTCAGCACGGGAGATCCCAGTGAGGATATCATTATATCTATATGTCACCAATGAAAAGAAGACAATAAATCATTATTATTATTAAATATTGTGTACGTACAATGTTTTATATGGTCGCTAAAATAAAAATAATAATTTCATTGTTAATTGGCCACATGTACGTGGGATCCTATTTTTTTTAAATTCTATAAATCGTCGTTATTGGTAGGTACATAAACACTTGTACATTATACACGGTGCCTGGAAACTAGTGGCACAAGCGGTAAACTGATGAATCAACACCGCGTAGAGAACAAAAAAATGTTTACTTTTTAAGTTGTGTTTTGAATTCTCTAACTGACTAACTAACCTTCACGCCGTTTTCCGCAGGGGTAGGCAGAGAGGACGGACGACTTATTCACATGCATGCATACTCTTCTATTATTATGACTCTTGACATGGCCCGACTCAAGTATCTGATTTACTTGATCGTATCATGTCTTTCTCGGGCGTCCTCGACTTATTCTACCTTTCACATTTGCGTCATATATTCTCCTTACACTCCTTTCTTTGCTCATTCGCTCTACATAGCCAAATCATCTAAGCGTCCTTTTCTTAATCTTACTGATTACGCTTACATCAGCCTTACATTCTTTGGGGATCTCCACATTTCTCACACGATCATACATGGTTTTACACACATACGCCTCAGGGATCTCATTTCTATAGCATTCAGTCTACATTCATCTAGCCTGGCTTCAGGGTAGGTTAATACCTACCTAACCTAACCTAACCTAAACAATATACGCTGGCGCTTCGGCTCGTAAACAATCAAACAAAGGCTGCATTCAAAGATCTGCTTGGGGACCTGTTCTCTGGAACGTAATTATAGATAAACTTTTTAATCTAAAATTTCATTCAAGCGTCCGTATTCTAGCATTTGCTGATGATGTTCTCCTCTTAATTACTCATAAGGATCTAGCTCTTGATGAAAAAATAGTAAAAAAATACACTATCAATGATTACAAATTGGGGATACAAAGTAAAACTTCAGTTCTCTGAGGAAAAAACAAAAGCACTTTTCATCACTAAGAGGAAGACGGTACCTCCTACAGTTATAATGAAGAGAAAAACCGTCCCAATCGCAAAAGCTTGTAAAATATTGGGGATCGTCATAGACGAAAATTTAAACAGGAGCAAGCACGTTGATATGGTATGTCAAAAAGCTGCAAATATTACTGAGAAACTTGCTTTTTTGGCGAAACCTACGTGAGGCCTCAGCTCAGAAATTTAAGGATTATAAACATCGGTGTAGTCGAACCAATGATTAAATATGCAGCAACCGTCTGGGCCACAGCTGCAAAACGGAAAAATATCCAGAATAAACTCAATAGAATTCAAAGGGCCATCGGTATTAGAATATGCAAGGCTTATCGCACTACGTCCCTTACTTCTGTGCAGGCAATAGGCAATCTGACGCCTTTAGATTTAAAACTTGAAGAAATTCGGCTTATCGGTGAAACAAAACGAAGCGGAATTCTACACCTACTACCTGATGATAGGAAAAATACCAGGGAATTGTAAAGGTGGCTCAGCTACCTCACCCGAGCAAACAAATTGGGGAAAATGTAATTTTTCCTGAAACATATAAGAGCGCCGTCTTTGAAGAAAATTAAAAAGACATCTACACTGACGGAAGTAAAGCTGAAGGAAAAGTTGGTACGGCCTACACTTTTTTCAACACAAGCGGAGAAATAATGTCAAAAAAACTACTTTTGGCTAGTATTGTTCAGTGTTCCAAGCGGAACTCTTCGCTATTTATTTATTTATAAGTATGTGGCGAGAGATTAAACTAGACTGTCTCACTAATTGTAAACAACATGACCTACCTATCAACTTGCTAGTGAACTACCTACTCGGGACGTCTAGAGCTACCTACGACAATACGTTGCGAGTTGGTTTGGCACATTACGCCAACTCAATAGAAGGTTCTAGCCTGTTGCCTAGAAATAATAGCAGCGCCAACGAAAGTTCCAGTAGGACCCAGACTGAGCGAGTGTCTCCGTTTTACTTGCGATCTCGCCTACCTACTGTTGTCGTCGGCCGTTCTGTATAAATGGGCCCGACGCAGCGAGCAGTCAATCAGTCATCAATCAGCCGTCATTTAACAAGGCACAACGAGTGATAGGACAACATTCCCGGCTCTGCTCAGATCCAACCAACGATTCCATCGAGATATCATCATAGCGCCTTGGTCCACCGTCCCTGGCCAGCGCTACACCGGATCATAGCGCCCTGGTTCCAGCGCTACATCCGGACCAGCATGCACCTAGATCACGCAGCATCCTCCCTGGTCTATGCATCTCCCGTACAACCACCTACAATGTCCACCGCACCTTCGGCTTTCCTGTCAGAACTGGAATACCTGAAGACCCATGTTATTCGCCAGTTCCTGACCATCAACGAGTCCGGTCACCAGCAGCGGCGTCGACTCACTGACCCGCGCTTGACCAGCACAACACCGCCTGCATCCGGAGTGTACATCATCAGTTCTACGTCATCTCTCATCACGGCTACCTGACTCAAATAAACACTGTGACCTTCACGACCTCTTTCATTTGGTACCTCCTCACAAGATCACCAAAAGTACATGTTACATGATTAATACATTTATTTAGAAAAGATATATTAGAGCACCATACTAGGCAGCTGCCTGTTTCATGGTGCCCAATGGAGGAATGTTAAGTATGAATTTAGGCCTAGTGTAAACATATTTGGGTAGAATTATAAAAAAAAATTGATAATTGGTAAAAAAATGTTTTCCAAAACTTACAAAAATTTCCAAAGTTTTCAATAAAATAAACACAAAAATATAAAGCTGTACACATATGTACATACAAATACACGCTCACATAAGAATATATACATACATGCATATATGCATATACATACATGTACACAACATACATATACTTACATACATGTATCTTCTTCCTTACACATGTAAACAATATATACACCTCTATCTCAGTACGAGAAGCAGGTTACCGACACTATCCCACTCACTCATCGAGAAATCTCCAAGTGCCTTCCTGAAATCGTTGAAGATTTTAGAGTAAGAAAATTAAATTGTGACTGAGCCGTTGAGGTTCTTTTTGCTGTTATAGTATAATTGGATTGGTTGAAACATTGTGTTATAAGTTGATTCAAATGATTCATGTTTTTTTTCGCTATAATGAAAGCACTAGAATGGGTGTTTAAACAGCAGCGACGACGGCAAAAAATTAACGTCTTAAAGGATTCGCAGAGCGCTTCTCACGTACTGGAGTGTGAGACATCCACCAATCCAATGGTATTTGCAGAGCGCTTCTCACGTACTGGAGTGTGAGACATCCACCAATCCAATGGTATTTGCAGAGCGCTTCTCACGTACTGGAGTGTGAGACATCCACCAATCCAATGGTATTTGCAGAGCGCTTCTCACGTACTGGAGTGTGAGACATCCACCAATCCAATGGTATTTGCAGAGCGCTTCTTACGTACTGGAGTGTGAGACATCCACCAATCCAATGGTATTTGCAGAGCGCTTCTCACGTACTGGAGTGTGAGACATCCACCAATCCAATGGTATTTGCAGAGCGCTTCTCACGTACTGGAGTGTGAGACATCCACCAATCCAATGGTATTTGCAGAGCGCTTCTCACGTACTGGAGTGTGAGACATCCACCAATCCAATGGTATTTGCAGAGCGCTTCTCACGTACTGGAGTGTGAGACATCCACCAATCCAATGGTATTTGCAGAGCGCTTCTTACGTACTGGAGTGTGAGACATCCACCAATCCAATGGTATTTGCAGAGCGCTTCTCACGTACTGGAGTGTGAGACATCCACCAATCCAATGGTATTTGCAGAGCGCTTCTTACGTACTGGAGTGTGAGACATCCACCAATCCAATGGTATTTGCAGAGCGCTTCTCACGTACTGGAGTGTGAGACATCCACCAATCCAATGGTATTTGCAGAGCGCTTCTCACGTACTGGAGTGTGAGACATCCACCAATCCAATGGTATTTGCAGAGCGCTTCTCACGTACTGGAGTGTGAGACATCCACCAATCCAATGGTATTTGATATACAATGCTCTTCACAACTTATAAAAGAAAAAGGATTGAGTTGTACATTTTTGTGGATACGGGGGCACAATATACTTCATGGTGATGAAATAACCGACGAGTTAGCAAAGGACGTTGCACTAAAAGACAAAAAAACAAAAACTCTACTCAAAATTCCCATTAAGTTATGCCAAGCTCAAAATATAAGAAGCTATTCTTGAAGAATAGGATCAAAGATACAAGAACTCTGACGCGGGAAAAGGAACAAGACTCTTCTTCAGAAGTATAAGCAAAGCTAAGGAGTTTGGAAAGAAGATAACACCAACCTTTGAGCTAACCCAAATACTCACCGGTCACGGAGCGAATCTATCTTACCTCCGCAGGTTCAAAATAACTACCTGAACTAATCTTATGAATGACCTCTTCTATCTTGGGAAGCGGATATTTTTCTAAATTTGTAATTAAGTTGAGAGTTCGTTTGTATTCCGCCCAAATTCTTATGTCACCATTCTTTTTAATTACTGATACTATCGGGGAAGCAAATTCACAACTCGTTACTGGTGAAATTATACCGTCTTTAACCATCGCCTTTAATTCGGCTTCAATCTTCCCTTTGATTGAAAAAGGAACCGGTCTAGCATTAAAACGGACTCGCGTCTTTATTTACCTTAAAAGACACCTTGAATTTATTAAATTTACCTAAATTGTCCCCAAAAAAAGTTCCGGAAATTCGCAAATGACATTATCTCTATTCTGCTTCTCCGGATTCACCAAATTAATGGTATTTTGCACCGACGCGATTTTTAAACCAAATATATCCACGAAATCTTTACCTACAATTAGCTGAGTACCCCCAGCAACAATAATGAATGTAACATTCATGTTTTTATTTTTATACCTCACCTCGAAAATTGCTTTGCCAATAACTTTAAACGCGTTCCCTGCGTAACCCGAAATAACACGGTTGTCTGGCAATAATTTTACCGAACAAAAATTACGGTTAAAAATATCCTCTTGCATTACACACAACGATGATCCCGAATCGACAATCGCCCTAAATCTTAAAGTATTTATTAGAATATCTACTGTAAACGGGTTGATTGACGCTATAAGATTATCATTACTACGGTAATCCTCAAAAATAGGATCGACACTATCCGAATTATTATTGTAAACACAAAATTTCTGTAGATGATCCACCCGATTGTTTTTTGTAACATCTAGCGTTGCGAAATTTGCACGTATTAGTACCATGACTCGTTTTCTTGCAAATTTGGCACGGCAATTTTGCGCTCGGTGATATATTACGGTTTACGCCCGAGGCGGATAAAAACTTCGCCTTCTTAACGGACGACGTTTACTGTTGGAACTTTTATTAATGATGTTAATCTCCGACTTTACCGAATTACTAGCGATGTCTAACACCGACATATTACTGGCTACTTCTTCAAGTTCCCCAAGAGATAATTTCAGTCCTTCTAAATAGATTTTCTCTTTAATCCTCCCCGGTAGCAAACCGACGGCAAAAATGTCTACAAGATTATTTTCTAATCTAGACTCAAATTCACAAAAAGTTGACAATGACCGTACTCTGACTGCAAAATCTCTAATCGATTCCCCAATCTCCTGTCTTGTTGCATAAAAAAACAGAATGTTTTTTACTGCAATGTTTATCGAGAAGCGCCAATAACTTCTCAAACGATAACTCCGTTACTTTAAGTGGAAAACACAAATTAATCAGCAAAGACAGCGTTTCTGGTTCTAAAACAGGGTACTCACCTAACCGTGTAACATGTAACGTATCTGATACTGTATCAAGTGAGTACGTATGCGCGAGCCTACTGCGAGCCGCTCGCGGGTGGAGCGCAGTGTGCTCGCAGCGACCCGGTTTCACTGCGAGCACCATAGCGAGCACTAAAGGCGGATCCGGGAGCTCGTAGCTGGATACGCGGTGACCGTGGACGAGCCGTACCCACTTGCAGATTGATACAGTATCAGTTACGTTACATGCTACACTCTTGGTGAGTACCCTGCTATAGCGAGCACTAAAGGCGGATCCGGGAGCTCGTAGCTGGATACGCGGTGACCGTGGACGAGCCGTACCCACTTGCAGATTGATACAGTATCAGTTACGTTACATGCTACACTTTTGGTGAGTACCCTGCTATAGCGAGCACTAAAGGCGGATCCGGGAGCTCGTAGCTGGATACGCGGTGACCGTGGACGAGCCGTACCCACTTGCAGATTGATACAGTATCAGTTACGTTACATGCTACACTTTTGGTGAGTACCCTGCTATAGCGAGCACTAAAGGCGGATCCGGGAGCTCTTAGCTGGATACGCGGTGACCGTGGACGAGCCGTACCCACTTGCAGATTGATACAGTATCAGTTACGTTACATGCTACACTTTTGGTGAGTACCCTGCTATAGCGAGCACTAAAGGCGGATCCGGGAGCTCGTAGCTGGATACGCGGTTACCGTGGACGAGCCGTACCCACTTGCAGATTGATACAGTATCAGTTACGTTACATGCTACACTCTTGGTGAGTACCCTGCTATAGCGAGCACTAAAGGCGGATCCGGGAGCTCGTAGCTGGATACGCGGTTACCGTGGACGAGCCGTACCCACTTGCAGATTGATACAGTATCAGTTACGTTACATGCTACACTCTTGGTGAGTACCCTGCTTTACAGATTCAACAAAAAAGCCCTTTTTTTAATTGCGTTAACATTCTCATCATTTATGACGAAAAACTGCTCAATCCGTACTTAAAAATCGTCCAATATCCCATGAGATGGTTAAAACACGAAATCCTGCCCGATTCCATATCCAAAAAGAAAAAAAGGCCACAATAAAAAGTTTAAAAAAAAATTAACAATTTCCTCCACAAAAAAATAAGGTTACTTATCTCCAGATCTCGTCTTGGGCCCCTTGTCCAAATAAGTCTTTCTTTGGATGGTCCTCGTTCTGTTTTGTGAGTCAGCGCTCGCCTTGGCCGTGACAAATTGTCCTTCCCTGGTCTGGCTCCTTCCTGGTTCTTTCCTTGTTTTAGTAAATTTTCCTGGTTTTAGTAATTTGCCTGGAACAGAAAACTATTACGCCGATCCTTGGCGATCGAGATCCAATGCACTTTTTCTCTTCTCCACGAAGAGAAAAAATATTGCAAGTCACGCCCGTGACTTTAGCCCACTCGCTTCCGTTTAAACTTTCTGCTGCCGTGTGACAACAAAACAAAATAATTAATCCTATGGCTGCGTCAGCTGTTGTGTTAGCACAAACATGGCTCCAACTCGTCTTGGAAGGAGTTTAATAATGAAATGGTTATTTTATATTAATCAGGGATGTAACGGACGTTGTTGGCCACATTTTTTCATTTTGTAAAAATATGTTTACATTTATAAAATGTGCCAACTCCACGCCACTGGCAAATTCCTCACTCCCCGCCACTGCTAATTTGTATCCCGTTTCGGCCAAAATTGCCCAAAAATTCTGACCCCGAAAAGCATCGGTACCGTATCACGCACGTACCCCGGCCGAGCGGTACGATGTTCAGATTTTTCTGTATACAAATTATAATTTACTAAATGTTACTAATACCTATTTTTAACTTGTACATCTCCTCGGCGGTAGTCAAATAAAAACTATTTGCGATATGCTACCACTGAGGAGATATTTAAAATGCCGTTTTTTAACGATTTTATGTAACCAGTTTTGTATAGTTATTTTAACATATTTGCCTCTACAAAAATCCAGGAACCTCGTAGCATAGTGAATCTTTCCTCTTTCGGAGCGCTATGTCACGGGGGACCTAGGAAAAATACTGCCATAACCGTTTTGTAAATTTGATCGCTTCAAGATTTTTACACTTTTATTTTACAAACATTTCTTATTTTTGGTCGTATCTTGACAAACTAAAAATCTAGTTGTCAAGATACACATTGTTATATCTGCTATATAATAATACTATGTAATTGTAATACAGGCAAGCTTGCAAAATCTTTGCAAACTCTCAAATTCAAGCGTCTGTCTTCGGCTAAAACACCGGCAAAATTAATATGCAACATTTTACGGTGACTTATGTACGCGTTTGTGGCGCGGATAGAATCCTCACCCTTTTTCGGTCGACAGCCAAATGTCGGCTGCGAGTCAGCCTTATAGAATATAAGCAGCGACATTAAAAATATTAAATCAGTTCAACTTTACCATCAAAACAAGCGTTTTTATTTCAACAAGTTACCCCTGCCCACCAACTGCCTCACCTCACCCTAGTCTTCTGCTCCAAACCTTCTGGTGTTGCCTCTTCAAGGCCACCAGCCGGCCCAAAACCGTCAACGCCAGAAGCGAGCAGCGACGACAAAACACCCAGTGCCCAACATTCACCGAGCACCGGTTGCGGGAGGCAGATTGCAATAATCTCATACAACTATCATCATCATCGGCCGTAAAGGAGCATTCCCATCGGTTAAAGACACTGCTTAGTCTTGTGCGGACTCCCGTCCAGTACAGCGATTGTCGGCAGGTAGGAGCGGATCATTAGATAGTTCTACAGATATTTTAGGAATGTTTGATAGTACCAAGTACATTTCGTAAGCGATCGTTATTATTATAAATGAAATTGTGCTGGTACGGGTTTAAAATTTTTGCTGTGTCCCAGATTTCTCCTGCCCGTTCATTTTTGCTTTCGTTTGTGATGTAGCCGCTGTCGTTGGATTCCCATTTTAGATTTGGAAGGTTGTAGTCTCCAAGAATAACAAGTTTTGAGTTTGGGTGTTTTGACAGGAGATGTTCAACGTCTTTACAGTAGTTTCTATATGTTTGAATATCGGAGAGTGATGGTAGGTAGGTGGTTCCAATAATATTTTTTTCCAGTAGAGATTTGCACAAATAAATTTTCAATGTTGTTGTTTTTCGTCTGTAACTTTCTAGGTGAGTAGTTTCGTTAAATTGCTTCTAAAACACCTCCGCCTCTTGACTTCGAACTTGATCTGGCATTTCTGTCACAGTGAAAAATTTTGTACTTAGTGAGTCCAAATTCAGATGATTTTATTGCAGGGTCAAGCCAGGTTTCCGTAAGTGCATATACGTCTTGATGATGGGATGGAAGAGCTGCGTGTAGATCGTCTAGTTTTATTCGTAGTCCACGGATGTTTTGGTAGTATATTATGAGTTTCGTTATAATCGGTTATCTCGTTAACCGTTACACTGAAAACTAAAGAAAAACCGTAAAAATGTGTTAATTCGTCTTTGAACAGTGAAAATTATAGCAAAACCATTAAAATTTGTTTAATCGTCGTATAACACTAATAATCATTGAAAAATCCTGTTAAACGTAATAAATCGTCTTAAAACACAAAAAAATCATTCCGAAAAACCAAGCAAAATGTATAAAATCGTTATCAACCCTGAAAAAATGTAGAAAAACGTTTATTTGTTTTGAATTGTGTAAAAGATGAAAAATTGTCTAAAACATCGTAAAAACCATGAAAATTGTGTCAAATCGTCAAAAAAATGAAAATTTTTGTTTATATGAAAATGTCATAAAACATGAAAAATTGTAGAAAAAACCTAATTTTTGTGTTAAATTGTGGTAAAACATGAATAATTATATAAAACGTGGTAAATCGTCTTTAAAACACTAAAAATTATTGAAAAACCCTTTGAATGTGTTAAATTCTCGTAAAACCTGAAAAATTGTAGAAAAACCATATTTATGTGTTAAATTTTCTTAAAAACTGAAAGATTGTTGAAAAACAATGCAAAATGTGTAAAATCGTCGGAAACCCTGAAAAACAATAGAAAAACCGAATTTAAGTGTTAAATCGTCGTAAAACCTGAAAATTTGCAGATAATCCGAATTTATGAGGTAAATAGTCATAAAAGCTGAAAAATGATAGATCAATCAAATTTATGGGTTAATTAGGCGTAAAACCTTATTTTTGTGTTAAATTGTGGTTTAAGGCGAAATAGGTAGACTTGACCTGAAATTTGGCATTTTTGAGGCCAGTTTTAGACGTATAGACACTTTTCTAGAAAAAAACACAAATTGATTTTGAAAGATCGTTATGTTATCTAGTAAAGTAAGATGTTAAATTATGAAAAATAATAAATTTTCATATCATAATAAAGTGTTACCGTTGGACGTTGCGCAGATTTGTTGCATTTTCAAAGGTGAACTTGTATTATACAACAAATATTTCAAATCATATAATAATTCAGTATAAACAATCAATAAATTATCTATCATAAGTATGTATAAGAATTTTGTTTTTATTTCAAATAAAATTACTAATAAATAAATCCGAACACGCGTTTTGTGACGAAAATCCCTCAATTTTACTATTTATTTATGGTTTTACAAATTGGTATAGTTCAGATTTTTTTACAAAAATAATTTACCAAGACATTATTGAAACATTAGAAATAATTTATGACGAAAAAATATATAATAGTAATTAATTTCGATTCGCGTTTGTGCATTTTTATTAACTCGGCAGAAGACATAATTTTGTCATTCTTCGCCGCGACCGGGCGGCAAGCGGACATGTAGTCCACGCCGGTCTAGTTAATAACATTTTATAGAAATTCCTCTCTTAAAAATGGGGAGGAAAATATCCTTGGAACATAAGTTTTATTAGAAAACACAAATTACGAAATCAAAACGTACGTGGAAGATATATTAAAAAAAAACAAAGGTTTGTGATATTTAAATATCCGTATTCATTGTACGTACTTATATGCTACAGGGTCGTTCGAAAGAATCAGTCAGAATAAGCACATATTTTTTATAACATTTGGCGATAATTTCGTGTTGTTTAATTTCCAGGGAAAAAAATCAACTATGGACTATCAGGAGTTTATGTCTGTCATCGATGTTTCACGTATAAATGTTAAAACTTATGCCAAAATACGTGAAACTGTTTGTGATTGCTGGTCAAAAAGTGCCACAAACCAAATGAATTTTGATTCGTGATGTGCGATTCAAATCATTTTATTGTTCATAATTTCTATTTTACTGTCCAATTCACTATTAAATTGGTATAATTCAACATATTTAATATTTTTTGTGTTACTTTTTGTCAGTTTCATAATGTCATATTGTGAATTGAGCTTCTTGTTTTAGGAAAAAAGACTAGGTTATCTTTGACATACTAACCTATGATTTTTCAATCGAAATTTACCTCGTGAATTTATTAACATTTCGAAAATTAGACGAGTCAGGTCGCTCCGTTAACCATGAAAACAAATACATGAAAGCGATACAATATTATGCAATCGCATAACTACATATGTAGGTAGGTACCGTAGAAAATAGTTGAAATAAAACCTAGTTTTAATAAATATACTACTTCAGTTGTAAGGAATAAACCCTCTTTTCAATGTCATACGTATCAAATCAAGTAATACTTTAACCCATTACCTCCATGACGATGTCTATAGGTATCAAACAAATAGATGAAAAGTATGATTTTTTTCACTGTGAATAAAGCTAAATCCCACCAAGTTGTTATGTAGCATTTACAGATTGGTATGTTAGCTTTCAATAATTAACATAATTTAATAAATTTTATTAATTATTCTATTTTTAATATTTTTTTTACTAAAGCCCTGAAAATAGACCCATTTTGAAAAAAAAAAATATTTGAAACGGAAAAAAATAAAACATGTGTGAATCACATATTGTTATTAAAAGATAAAATAGTCGACAACACTGTTTCAATATAGTATTATATGCATAAGATGACCGCTGGATGTCACTGAAATCAGGTGATGCCTACGCGCAACGTTTGGAGGTTAGCTGTGACAGTGTTTTCATATGTTTTTTGTTAGCTTGCCTTCAAATAATACGGTTTTGTTTTATTTTTATGGGTGATTTTTATTAAAAATAATAGTTAGTCTGCAGTTTTCGGATATTTTTAAACAGAGAATGTTGATGAACAGACGATGATTTGATGGCATATCACGACTTGACTGGAATCAGCCTTCGACATCCTCTGGTGCGAGTCGTAATACCTTGCGAATATCTATTTCAAATGCACCACCAGCCAAAAAATTAAAACTACAGTAAACTGTTGCGTTCCTGAACCGCTGAATGTGGTGCATAAAGATATGTACGAAAAGCTGAAGTCTTATAATGCTTTTCAAGTGTTTTCATTATTCTTTGATGACGAAGTGATTCAGTTTATTCTTGAGAGGATGATCAAATACGCTCGATTTAAAACCAATACCGAATTCCAGTAAGATATATACGAATTGAAGCGTTTTCTTGGTTTCTGTGTTGACCGGCTACAATACATTGCCATCTACCACAGATTATTATTCGTCTGACCCGACCTTGGGTGTAAGCGTCATCAAAAAAGGAACCAACGTCCACATTTCGAGCTAATAAATCGCTATATACATTTTTGCGATAACAACAATCTAGATATAACTGACAGAATGGCTAAGGTATGATAATGACTAACGTTCCATTTTTATTTGTATTTGATGTTTTTGCACACAAACTTTCCATCGACGAGCAAATGGTGCCATATTTCGGTCGACATTATTGCAAGATGAGAAAGTTGGCTATGAGATTTGGTTGCTTTGGTTTGCTTCCTCCGAAGGCTACCTGTTTCCAAGCAATGCCGTATTCCTGAGCATCTGGTACATATGACCCCGTATTAGGTCAAAGATTATCCTTCGTACTGTCTATGATGGAAAATATAGAGTTCCCCGTACGCCATGAGTTATTTATGGACAATTTCTTCACATCTCACCATTTGATATGTATCCTGAAGGATAAGAGAATGTACGCTACTGGAATATGTAAGCCAGTTCGCTTCCCTAACCTTGAAGCTTCAGGCAAGTTGAAGACAGGAAAGTAATTGCCTAAAGGTAACATTTTCTTCTATATTTCCCTTGCGCATAGCGAACATTTACCTAGCAGGTGAATTTGATGCAGTGGTAGACGTAGAAAGCCAAATCCTCGTATGCCGTTGGTTAGGACAACCGTGAAGTAACAGTGGCCACGAACTATGATCGAATGGAGCCAGTTAGTCAAGTGCAGAGTTGGCAGAAATTGAAGAAAGACAAAAAAGGCAAAGTTTTGAAGGAAGCGTTAAAAAAAAATCGGTTGCCCAGCGTGCCAACACGAAATTATAATTTGGGAATGGGTGGGGTAGACCTCCATGATTATGGGTGTACAAAATTATCAGGTCAACATTCGGTCAAAGAAGCAGTACTGGCCTTTATTTGCATCTTGCCTGAGCAGCACTCTTTTAAATGGATGGAAGTTGCTGTGCTTCTTGAGGAGGTTACCCGTACTCTTTTATTGTCTTTTCCAAATCTGGTCAATGCTGAATTCGGAGAATCTCGTGTAAAGGAAGGCCATGACGAAGAAGATGGGAATCGTGTGCCTCGAATGCAAGAATTTCATTTGCCATATCGTGGAGAAACTCGTATTCGTTGTGCTGTGTAAAATAAATCCAACGGTCTATCGATGCCGGGCCTGCAACCGCGCCCTTCCCTTTGACTGCTTCGAACGGTATCACTTAGAGAATAATTTGGTTAGATTTGGTTAGTTTTCCTCATTCTAGAAGGTTTTTTCTAATATTGAATTTTTCGTTATTTTGCGTATTTTCCATTAATAAATTATATTTTCATTGAATTATAAACAATGGCAATTATTTATTTTAAATTATCAATATAAATCATACAGTTTACTGCATTTTACCCATAGTTGAGGTAAATTTTGCTAAGGGGGGTTACCTCCAAGCGTTGCGTTTAGGCATCAATTTTCTAGACGCTCCGGTGAGAGGGTGGGCGGGCGGAAAATTCTAAAACTGATTTTGGGTTCTCCTTTAAGTCTATACTATCGGGTTATAATGATGATTCAAGTTTATAAAAATAAAAATAAAATCATGGAGGTAATGGGTTAAAGATAAGTACAGGGTGCGGCAGAGAGGACGGACGTTTTTGAGATGAGTAGTACTCTCCTCCTGCGTCTACGAGAGAAGTGGTGGAGGGGGGGGGGGGGGTGCCGCTTGACTCGTTAGTTCCTAGCATTGTTTTATTACCAATTGTCGTCATGGAGCCGTGGACGGTGGAGCACCGCGTTTTCGCCTATGATTGTTTCGTCCGAAATAATGAGTCAGTCACCGTCGTACAGCGTGAGTTTCGTCGCCACTTCAACATTCATCGGAATAGAGCTGTTCCCTCTAGAAACACCATCCTTCGTTGGGTTGAATCACTTCGCAGGCGTGGTGAACTGATCAACAGAAGACCAAGAGGAGCTCCGCGAACAGTTCGAACTCCTGAAAATGGGGACACCTCAAGGCTAGAGTATACGAGAACAAGCCCCAAACTCTGGACGAATTGAAGTACGTAATTCGCGTGGAAGTCGCCCAAATTGAGAGAGCGATGTTGGAGAGAGTCTACGCAAACTTCCAAGAACGCCTCCAGCACTGCATCAACGATTTCGGCCACCACATGCCTGATGTGATTTTCCACACTTGACTGTCTCAAATGCTATTTCCTCGCGAACCTGATTCCATCAATAAATTTGTTTTTGAGTAAAAATCAACTATTTTATGACTTTTTTAAAACCGTCCGTCCTCTTTGCTGCACACTGTATTAGAAATAAAACTTACCGGTAATACCTTTCAGACAAACGAATAAATTTGAAAAACAAAAGATTTTTACTCACTTTTGGAAAACCTATGTAAAATAAATTAAAAAAAATCAAATTAAACAAATATTTGAAATTTTTTTATATCTACCATTTCAACGCACTGCATTTGTATTTATTTATGTTTACGCACTCCGACGTATAATTTACAAATATGTATGTAACTACTTATTAGGAAGAAAGCTACAACCGAGAATACAACAACAATAATTGTTATTTCATTTAACGAAATTTGAATTTTCGTCCGCTGGTTAAGACGCCTTAACATGAAAAATGGTCTAAAATATCGTAAATCGTCCTAAAATTCTGAAAATTATTGAAAATACATGCAAAATGTGTAAAATTGAAGAAAAACCTAATTTTTGTGTTAAATCCGCCTAAAACCTGAAAAATTGTAAAAAAACGAATTCTTGTGGTAAATCGTTGTAAAACCTCAAAATTTTCAGAAAATCAGGATTTATGTGGTAAATAGTCATAAAACCTGAAAAATTATAGATCAGCCAAATTTATGTGTTAATTAGTCGTAAAACCTGAATAATTGTAGAAAAACATAATTTTTGTGTTTAATTGTGGTTTAACATGAAAAATGGTCTAAAACATCGTAAATCGTCCTAAAATTCTGAAAATTATTGAAAAACCATGCAAAATGTGTAAAATTGAGGAAAAACCTAATTTTTGTGTTAAATCCGCCTAAAAGCTGAAAAATTGTTAAAAAACGAATTCTTGTGGTAAATCGTTGTAAAACCTAAAACTTTGCAGAAAATCCGAAATTATGTGGTAAATAGTCATTAAACTTGAAAAATTATAGATCAACCAAATGTATGTGTTAATTAGTCGTAAAACCAGAAAAATTGTAGAAAAACCGTATTTTTGTGTTAAATTGTGTTTTAACATGAACAATGGTCTAAAACATCGTAAATAGTCGTAAAATACTGAAAATTATTGAAAAACCATGAAAAATGTGTAAAATCATCATAAATTCGGTTTATTTATAATTTTTCCGATTTTATGACGATTTTACACATTTTTCATGGTTTTTAAATAATTTTCAGTATTTAAGGACGATATACGATGTTTTAGACCATTTTTCATGTAAAACCACAATTGAACACAAAAATAATGTTTTTATACAATTTTTCAAGTTTTACGACTATTTAACAAATTAATTGGTTTTTTTCTACAATTTTTCTGGTTTTACGAGGATTTAACACATTTATCAGGTTTTTCAATATTTTTTATTGTATTACGTCCATTTATCATGTTTAAGACAATTTTTCATGTTTTTCCAAAATTTAACAAAAAAATAAGGTTTTATACAACTTTTCAGGTTTTGCGACGATTTATCACGAACATTTGGTTTTCTAATCATTTCTCAGGTATAATGTCGATTTGACATATTTGGGATTGTTTTTGATAGTTTTTAATGTAATACAATGACTTTTCATGTTTTACCACAATTAAATACATAAATTCGGTTTATGAACAATTTTTCAGGTTTGAGGAGGATTTAACATAAAAATCAGGTTGTTCTACAATTTTTCAGGTTTTACGACTATTTACCATATAAATTCGGATTTTCTGTTAAGTTTTATGTTTTACAACGATTTACCACAAGAATTCGTTTTTTTACAATTTTTCAGGTAGGCGGATTTAACACAAATATTAGGTTTTTCTACAATTTTACACATTTCGCAGGGTTTTTCAATAATTTTCAGAATTTTAGGACGATTTACGATATTTTAGACCATTTTTCATGTTAAAACACAATTTAAAACAAAAATAAGGTTTTTCTACAATTTTTTAGGTTTAACGACTAATTAACACATAAATTTGGTTGATCTATAATTTTTCTGCTATGACTATTTACCTAATAAATTCGAATTTTCGGATTTCGGATTTTTCATTAAACTTGAAAAATTACCAAATAAATGTGTTAATTAGTCGTCAAACCTGAAAAATTGAAGAAAAACCGTATTTTTGTGTTAAATTGTGGTTTAACATGAAGAATCGTCTAAAACATCGTAAATCATCGTAAAATACTGAAAATTATTGAAAACCATGAAAAATGTGAAAAATCGTCATAAAATCGGAAAAATTATAGATAAACCGCATTTATGTGTTAAATCGTCGTAAAACCTGAAAAGTTGTAGAAAAATCCAATTTTTGTGTTAAATCCTCCTAAAACCTGATAATTTGCAGAAAAACCGAATTTATGTGGTAAATTGTCGTTAAACCTGAAAAAGTGCAGAAAAACCTTATTTTTGTGTTCAATTGTGGTAAAACAAGAAAAATTGCCTTAAACATGGTAAATTGTTGAAATACACTAAAAATTATTGAAAAACCTGATAGTTCTGTTAAATCCTGGTAAAACCTGAAAAAATTTGAAGAAACAACAAATTTTTGTGTTTATTGTGATAAAACATGAAAAATGGTTATGGTAAATTGTCGTAAAACAATAAAAAATATTTAAAAACCTGATGAATATGTTAGATCCTCATAAAACCTGAAAAATTATAGCTCAACCAAATTTATGTGTTAATTCGTCGTAAAACCTGAAAAATTGTAGAAAAACCTCATTTTTATGTTAAATTGTGGTTTAATATGAAAAATGGTCTAAAACATCGTAAATCGTCCTAAAATTCTGAAAATTATTGAGAAACAATGCAAAATGTGTAAAATTGTAGAAATCGTAATTTTTGTGTTAAATCTGCCTAAAACCTGAAAAATTGCAAAAAAACCGAATTTTTCTGTTAAATCGTTTTAATACTTGATAATTTGTAGAAAAACCGAATTTTTGTGGTAAATCGTTGTAAAACCTGAAAAAAGCAAAAAAACCTAATTTATGTGTTAAATCGTCGTAAAACCTAAAAAATTGTATAAAAACCTAAATTTTTTGTTAAATCCTCTAAACATTTGATTATTTGTGGAAAACCCGAGTTTTTGTGGTAAATCTTAGTAAAACCTCAAAAAGCAAGAAAACCTAATTTTTTTATTAAATACCTGAAAAACCTTATTTTTGTGTTCAATTGTGGTTTTACATGAAAAATGGTCTAAAACATCGTATATCGTCCTTAAATACTGAAAATTATTTAAAAACCATGAAAAATGTGTAAAATCGTCATAAAATCGGAAAAATTATAAATAAACCGAATTTATGATGATTTTACACATTTTTCATGGTTTTTCAATAATTTTCAGTATTTTACGACGATTTACGATGTTTTAGACCATTGTTCATGTTAAAACACAATTTAACACAAAAATACGGTTTTTCCACAATTTTTCTGGTTTTACGACTAATTAACACATACATTTGGTTGATCTATATTTTTTCAAGTTTAATGACTATTTACAACATAATTTCGGATTTTCTGCAAAGTTTTAGGTTTTACAACGATTTACCACAAGAATTCGTTTTTTAACAATTTTTCAGCTTTTAGGCGGATTTAACACAAAAATTAGGTTTTTCCTCAATTTTACACATTTTGCATGGTTTTTCAATAATTTTCAGAATTTTAGGACGATTTACGATGTTTTAGACCATTTTTCATGTTAAACCACAATTAAACACAAAAATTATGTTTTTCTACAATTATTCAGGTTTTACGACTAATTAACACATAAATTTGGCTGATCTATAATTTTTCAGGTTTTATGACTATTTACCACATAAATCCTGATTTTCTGCAAATTTTAAGGTTTTACAACGATTTACCACAAGAATTCGTTTTTTTAAAATTTTTCAGGTTTTAGGCGGATTTAACACAAAAATTAGGTTTTTCTACAATTTTACACATTTTGCATGTATTTTCAATAATTTTCAGAATTTTAGGACGATTTACGATATTTTAGACCATTTTTCATGTTAAGGTTAATTAAGTGTTAATCTCAAGTGACCTATCAGGTAAGTATTGAACTGTATATTTTCTCCATAAATAGTTAAGTAATAACATAGACCACTGTACAAATGTATTATCAGTTTGTACAGCGCCCTTGAGGTGTTTTTGCACAAAAACGGCGCTATACAAGTCATCCAAGTATTATTATTATTTATTATTAAGGCGTCTTAACCAGCGGACGAAAATTCAAATTTCGTTAAATGGAATACAAAAATAACGTTTGCCTACAATTTTCGAGGTTTAATGACGTTTTTACACATTTTGAATAGTTTTTTAATAATTTTCAGTTTTTTTCGACGATTTACGATGTTTTTAAAGGTTTTTTTTGTTTTACTACAATTTTTCACAAAAATAAAGTTTTTCTGCAATTTTTCTAGATTTACCACAATTTAACACATAACTAACGTTTTTCTACAATTTTTGAGGTTTTATGACGTTTTTACACATTTTGAATAGTTTTTCAATAATTTTCAGTTTTTTTCGACGATTTACGATGTTTTTAACCGTTTTTTTTTGTTTTACTACAATTTTTCACAAAAATCACGTTTTTCTGCAGTTTTTCTAGATTTACCACAATTTGACACATAACTTATTTCTGCAATTTTTCTAGATTTACCACAATAGTACAGAAAAATAGCGTTTTTCTAAAATTTTTGAGGTTTTATGACGTTTTTACACATTTTGCATGGTTTTTCAATTATATTCAGTGTTTTTCGACGATTTACGATGTTTTTTACCAATTTTCTTGTTTAACCATAATTTTACACAAAAATAAGGTTTTTCTACATTTTTTCATGTTTTAGCACAATTTTACACAAAAAAAGGTTTTCTACAATTTTTAAGGTATTATGACGTTTTTTCACATTTTGCATGGTTTTTCAATATTTTTCAGTGTTTTTCGACGATTAACGATGTTAAAGACCATTTTTCTGGTTTTACCACCATTTTACACAAAAATAACGTTTTTCTACATTTTGTCATGTTTTAACACAATTTTACACAAAAATAACGTTTTCCCGCAAATTTTCTGGTTTTACCTTAATTTAAAACAAAATTAACGTTTTTCTACAATTTTTGAGGTTTTATGACGTTTTTACACATTTTGAATAATTGTTCAATAATTTTCAGTTTTTTTCGACGAATTACGATGTTTTTAACCGTTTTTTTTTGTTTTACTACAATTTTTCACAAAAATCACGTTTTTCTGCAGTTTTTCTAGATTTACCACAATTTAACACATAACTTTTTTCTTCAATTTTTCTAGATTTACCACAATAGTACAGAAAAATAACGTTTTTCTACAATTTTTGAGGTTTTATGACGTTTTTACACATTTTGCATGGTTTTGCAATATTTTTAGTTTTCTTAGACGATTTACGATGTTTTAAGTCGTTTTTCTTGTTTTACCACAATTTAACACAAAAATAACGTTTTTCTAATTTTTTTGATTTTACCACAATTTTCGATGTTTTAAACCATTTTTCTTGTTATACCACAATTTAACACAAAATTACGTTTTTCTAATTTTTTTGAGGTTTTATGACGTTTTTACACATTTTGCATGGTTTTAATATTTTTCAGTGTTTTTCGACGATTTACGATGTTTTAGACTATTTTTTCTGGATTTACCACCATTGTACACAAAAATAACGGTTTTCTACATTTATACATGTTTCAGCACAATTTTACACAAAAATAACGTTTTTGTGCAATTTTTTCTGAATTTACCACAATTTAACACAGAAATAACGTTTTTCTATAATTTTTGATTTTTAATGACGTTTTTACACATTTTGCATGGTTTTTCAATATTTTTAGTTTTCATCGACGATTTACGATGTTTTAGACCATTTTTTATGGTTTTATCACCATTATGGTTTTACACAAAAATATCAATTTTTCTACATTTTTTCATTTTTTAGCACAATTTTACAAAATAATAACGTTTTTGTGCAATTTTTATGGATTTACCACAATTTCACACAGAAATAACGTTTTTCTACCATTTTTGAGGTTTAATGACGTTTTTACACATTTTGCATGGTTTTTCAATAATTTTAGTTTTCATCGACGATTTACGATGTTTTAGACCATTTTTTATGGTTTTACCACCATTATGGTTTTACACAAAAATATCAATTTTTCTACATTTTTTCATTTTTTAGCACAATTTTACAAAATAATAACGTTTTTGTGCAATTTTTATGGATTTACCACAATTTCACACAGAAATAACGTTTTTCTACCATTTTTGAGGTTTAATGACGTTTTTACACATTTTGCATGGTTTTTCAATAATTTTAGTTTTCTTCGCCGATTTACGATGTTTTAAGTCGTTTTTCTTGTTTTACCACAATTTAACACAAAAATAACGTTTAACTAATTTTTTTGAGGTTTAATGACGTTTTTACACATTTTACATGGTTTTTTCAATAAATTCGACAATTAACGATGTTTTAAACCGATTTTCTTGTTTTACCACAATTTTTAACAAAAATCAGGTTTTTCTGCAATTTTTCAGGTTTTATGAAGTTTTTACACATTTTGCATGGTTTTTTAATATTTATCAGTGTTTTTCGACGATTTACGACGCTTTAGACCATTTTTCTTGTTTTACCATAATTTAACACAAAAATAAGGTTTTTCTACATTTTTTCTTGTTTTACCACAATTTAACAAAAAAATAACGTTTTCCTACAAATTTTGAGGTTTTATGTCATTTTTACACATTTTGAATGGTTTTTCTATATTTTTCAGTTTTTTTCGACGATTTACGATGTTTTAAACCCTTTTTTATTGTTTTGCTACCATTTTTCGCAAAAATAACGTAATTCTTTAATTTTTCTTGTTTTACCACAAAAATAACGTTTTTCTGGAATTTTTCTGATTTTCCCAAAATTTTACACAAAAATAACGTTTTTCTGCAATTTTTCCGGTTTTACCACAATTTTACACAAAAATAACATTTTTCTACAATTTTTGAGGTTTCATGACGTTTTTCCACATTTTGCATGGTTTTTCAATATTTTTCAGTGTTTTTCGACGATTTACGATGTGTTAGACCATTATTCTTGTTTTACCACAATTTAACACAGAAGTAACGTTTTTCTACAATTTTTGAGGTTTTATGACGTTTTTACACATTTTGCATTGTTTTTCAATATTGTTCAGTGTTTTTCGACGATTAACGATGTTTTAAGGCGTTTTTCTTGTTTTACCACAATTTAACACAAAAATAACGTTTTACTGCAATTTTTTTGATCTTACCACTATTTTCGATGTTTTAAACCATTTTTCTTGTTATACCACAATTTAACACAAAATTACGTTTTTCTAATTTTTTGAGGTTTTATGACGTTTTTACACATTTTGCATGGTTTTTCAATATTTTTCAGTTGTTTTCGACGATTTACGATGTTTTAGACTATTTTTCTGGATTAACCATCATTGTACACAAAAATAACGGTTTTCTACATTTTTTAGCAATATTTTACACAAAAATAACGTTATTGTGCAATTTTTTCTAGATTTACCACAATTTAACACAGAAATAACGTTTGTCTATAATTTTTTATTTTAAATGACGTTTTTACACATTTTGCATGGTTTTTAAATATTTTTCAATGTTTTTTGACGATTTACGATGTTTTAGACCATTTTTTAATGGTTTTACCACCATTTTACACAAAAATATCAGTTTTCTACATTTTTTCATGTTTTAGCACCATTTTACACAAAAATAACGTTTTTGTGCAATTTTTCTGGATTTACCACAATTTCACACAGAAATAACGTTTTTCTTCCATTTTTGAGGACACAATTTGCATGGTTTTTCCATATTTTTAGTTTTCATCGACGATTTACGATGTTTTAAGTCGTTTTTCTTGTTTTACCACAATTTAACACAAAAATAATGTTTTTCTAATTTTTTTATATTTTACCACAATTTTCGATGTTTTAAACCATTTTTCTTGTTATACCAGTATTTAACACAAAATAACGTTTTTCTAATTTTTGTGAGGTTTTATGTCGTTTTAACGTTTTTTTTTTTCCGTGTTATTCGACGATTTTCGATGTTTTAGACCATTTTTCTGGTTTTACCACCCTTGTAGACAAAAATAACGGTTTTCTACATTTTTTCATGTTTTAGTACAATTTTACACAAAAATAACTTTTTTGTGCAATTTTTTCTGGATTTACCACAATTTACCACAGAAATAACGTTTTTCTATAATTTCTGATTTTTAATGACGTTTTTACACATTTTGCATGGTTTTTAAATATTTTTCAATGTTTTTCGACGATTAACGATGTTTTAGACCATTTTTTATGGCTTTACCACCATTTTACACAAAAATATCAGTTTTCTACATTTTTTCATGTTTTAGCACAATTTTACACAATAATAACGTTTTTGTGCAATTTTTCTGGATTTACCACAATTTCACACAGAAATAACGTTTTTCTACCATTTTTGAGGTTTTATGACGTTTTTACACATTTTGCATGGTTTTTCAATATTTTTAGTTTTCTTCGACGATTTACGATGTTTAAGGCCGTTTTTCTTGTTTTACCACAATTAAACACAAAAATAACGTTTTTCTGCAATTTTTCTGGATTTACCATAATTTTACAAAATAGAAACGATTTTCTACAATTTTTGAGGTTTTTTGACGTTTTTACACATTTTGCATGGTTTTTCAATATTGTATTGTATTTTCGACGATTTACGATGTTTTAAACCATTTTTCTTGTTAAGCCACAATTTAACACAAAATAACGTTTTTTTAATTTTTATGAGGTTTTCTGACGATTTTACACAATGTGCATGGTTTTTCAATAATTTTGTGTTTTTCGACGATTTACGATGTTTTAGACTATTTTTCTGGATTTACCACCATTGTACACAAAAATAACGGTTTTCTACATTTATACATGTTTCAGCACAATTTTAAACAAAAATAACGTTTTTGTGCAATTTTTCTGAATTTACCACAATTTAACACAGAAATACCGTTTTTCTATAATTTTTGATTTTTAATGACGTTTTTACACATTTTGCATGGTTTTTCAATATTTTTAGTTTTCTTCGACGATTTACGATGTTTTAGACCATTTTTTATGGTTTACCACCATTATGGTTTTCCACAAAAATATAAATTTTTCTACATTTTTTCTTGTTTTAGCACAATTTTACAAAATAATAACGTTTTTGTGCAATTTTTATGGATTTACCACAATTTCACACAGAAATAACGTTTTTCTACCATTTTTGAGGTTTTATGACGTTTTTACACATTTTGCATGGTTTTTCAATAATTTTAGTTTTCTTCGCCGATTTACGATGTTTTAAGTCGTTTTTCTTGTTTTACCACAATTTAACACAAAAATAACGTTTTACTAATTTTTTTGAGGTTTTATGACGTTTTTACACATTTTACATGGTTTTTTCAATAAATTCGACAATTTACGATGTTTTAAACCGGTTTTCTTGTTTTACCACAATTTTTAACAAAAATCAGGTTTTTCTGCGCTTTTTCAGGTTTCATGAAGTTTTTACACATTTTGCATGGTTTTTTAATATTTATCAGTGTTTTTCGACGATTCACGACGCTTTAGACCATTTTTCTTGTTTTACCATAATTTAACACAAAAATAAGGTTTTTCTAAATTTTTTCTGGTTTTACCACAATTTAACAAAAAAATAACGTTTTCCTACAAATTTTGAGGTTTTATGTCATTTTTACAAATTTTGAATGGTTTTTCTATAATTTTCAGTTTTTTTCGACGATTTACGATGTTTAAAACCCTTTTTTATTGTTTTGCTACCATTTTTCGCAAAAATAACGTAATTCTTTAATTTTTCTTGTTTTATCACAAAAATAACGTTTTTCTGGAATTTTTCTGATTTTCCCAAAATTTTACACAAAAATAACGTTTTTCTACCATTTTTGAGGTTTTATGACTATTTTACACATTTTGCATGGTTTTTAAATATTTTTAGTTTTCTTCGACGATTTACGATGTTTTAAGCCGTTTTTCTTGTTTTACCACAATTTAACACAAAATTAACGTTTTTCTGCAATTTTTTTGATTTTACCACAATTTCGATGTTTAAAACCATTTTTCTTGTTTTACCACAATTTAACACAAAATTACGTTTTTGTTATTTTTTTGAGGTTTTATGACGTTTTTACACATTTTGCATGGTTTTTCAATATTTTTCAGTGTTTTTCGACGATTTACGATGTTTTAGACTATTTTTCTGGATAAACCTTCATTGTACACAAAAATAACGGTTTTATACATTTTTTCATGTTTTAGCACAATTTTACACAAAAATAACGTTTTTGTGCCATTTTTCTGGATTTACCACAATTTCACACAGAAATAACGATTTTCTACCATTTTTGAGGACACAATTTGCATGGTTTTTCCATATTTTTAGATTTCTTCGACGATTTACGATGTTTTAAGTCGTTTTTCTTTTTTTACCACAATTTAACACAAAAATAAAGTTTTTCTAATTTTTTTGATTTTACCACAATTTTCGATGTTTTAAACCATTTTTCTTGTTATACCAGTATTTAACACAAAATAACGTTTTTCTAATTTTTTTGAGGTTTTATGACGTTTTAACGTTTTTATTTTTTCCGTGTTATTCGACGATTTTCGATGTTTTAGACCATTTTTCTGGTTTTACCACCCTTGTAGACAAAAATAACGGTTTTCTACATTTTTTCATGTTTTAGTACAATTTTACACAAAAATAACTTTTTTGTGCAATTTTTTCTGGATTTACCACAATTTACCACAGAAATAACGTTTTTCTATAATTTCTGATTTTTAATGACGTTTTTACACATTTTGCATGGTTTTTAAATATTTTTCAATGCTTTTCGACGATTAACGATGTTTTAGACCATTTTTTATGGCTTTACCACCATTTTACACAAAAATATCAGTTTTCTACATTTTTTCATGTTTTACCACCCTTGTACACAAAAATAACGTTTTACTAATTTTTTTGAGGTTTTATGACGTTTTTACACATTTTACATGGTTTTTTCAATAAATTCGACAATTTACGATGTTTTAAACCGGTTTTCTTGTTTTACCACAATTTTTAACAAAAATCAGGTTTTTCTGCGCTTTTTCAGGTTTCATGAAGTTTTTACACATTTTGCATGGTTTTTTAATATTTATCAGTGTTTTTCGACGATTCACGACGCTTTAGACCATTTTTCTTGTTTTACCATAATTTAACACAAAAATAAGGTTTTTCTAAATTTTTTCTGGTTTTACCACAATTTAACAAAAAAATAACGTTTTCCTACAAATTTTGAGGTTTTATGTCATTTTTACAAATTTTGAATGGTTTTTCTATAATTTTCAGTTTTTTTCGACGATTTACGATGTTTCAAACCCTTTTTTATTGTTTTGCTACCATTTTTCGCAAAAATAACGTAATTCTTTAATTTTTCTTGTTTTACCACAAAAATAACGTTTTTCTGGAATTTTTCTGATTTTCCCAAAATTTTACACAAAAATAACGTTTTTCTACCATTTTTGAGGTTTTATGACTATTTTACACATTTTGCATGGATTTTAAATATTTTTAGTTTTCTTCGACGATTTACGATGTTTTAAGCCGTTTTTCTTGTTTTACCACAATTTAACACAAAATTAACGTTTTTCTGCAATTTTTTTGATTTTACCACAATTTCGATGTTTAAAACCATTTTTCTTGTTTGACCACAATTTAACACAAAATTACGTTTTTCTAATTTTTTTGAGGTTTTATGACGTTTTTACACATTTTGCATGGTTTTTCCATATTTTTAGTTTTCTTCGACGATTTACGATGTTTTAAGTCGTTTTTCTTGTTTTACCACAATTAAACACAAAAATAAGGTTTTACTAATTTTTTTGAGGTTTTATGACGTTATTACACATTTTACATGGTTTTTTCAATAAATTCGACAATTAACGATGTTTTAAACCGATTTTCTTGTTTTACCACAATTTTTAACAAGAATCAGGTTTTTCTGCAATTTTTCAGGTTTTATGAAGTTTTTACACATTTTGCATGGTTTTTTTAATATTTATCAGTGTTTTTCGACGATTTACGATGTTTTAGACTATTTTTCTGGATTAACCATCATTGTAAGCAAAATTAACGGTTTTCTACATTTTTTAAGAGCAATATTTTACACAAAAATAACGTTATTGTGCAATTTTTTCTAGATTTACCACAATTTAACACAGAAATAACGTTTGTCTATAATTTTTGATTTTTAATGACGTTTTTACACATTTTGCATGGTTTTTAAATATTTTTCAATGTTTTTCGACGATTTACGATGTTTTAGACCATTTTTTATGGCTTTACCACCATTTTACACAAAAATATCAGTTTTCTACATTTTTTCATGTTTTAGCACAATTTTACACAATAATAACGTTTTTGTGCAATTTTTCTGGATTTACCACAATTTCACACAGAATTAACGTTTTTCTACCATTTTTGAGGTTTTATGACGTTTTTACACATTTTGCATGGTTTTTCAATATTTTTAGTTTTCTTCGACGATTTACGATGTTTAAGGCCGTTTTTCTTGTTTTACCACAATTTAACACAAAAATAACGTTTTTCTGCAATTTTTCTGGATTTACCATAATTTTACAAAATAAAAACGATTTTCTACAATTTTTGAGGTTTTATGACGTTTTTACACATTTTGCATGGTTTTTCAATATTGTTCAGTGTTTTTCGACGATTTACGATGTTTTAAACCATTTTTCTTGTTAAGCCACAATTTAACACAAAATAACGTTTTTCTCATTTTTTTGAGGTTTTCTGACGATTTTACACAATTTGCATGGTTTTTCAATATTTTTTTCGTGTTATTCGACGATTTACGATGTTTTAGACTATTTTTCTGGATTAACCTTCATTGTACACAAAAATAACGGTTTTCTACATTTTTTGAGGTTTTATTACTATTTTACACATAATGCATGGTTTTTCAATATTTTTAGTTTTCTTCGACGATTTACGATGTTTTAAGCCGTTTTTCTTGTTTTACCACAATTTAACACAAAATTAACGTTTTTCTGCAATATTTTGGATTTTATCACAATTTCGATGTTTTGAACCATTTTTTTTGTTTACTACAATTTAACACAAAATTACGTTTTTGTAATTTTTTTGAGGTTTTATGACGTTTTTACACATTTTGCATGGTTTTTCAATATTTTTCAGTGTTTTTCGACGATTTACGATGTTTTAGACTATTTTTCTGGATTAACCTTCATAAGACACAAAAATAACGGTTTTCTACATTTAAACATGTTTCAGCACAATTTTACACAAAAATAACGTTTTTGTGCAATTTTTTCTGAATTTACCACAATTTAACACAGAAATTACGTTTTTCTATAATTTTTGATTTTTAATGACGTTTTTACACATGTTGCATGGTTTTTCAATATTTTTAGTTTTCTTCGACGATTTACGATGTTTTAAGCCGTTTTTCTTGTTTTACCACAATTTAACACAAAATTAACGTTTTTCTGCAATATTTTGGATTTTATCACAATTTCGATGTTTTAAACCATTTTTTTTGTTTACTACAATTTAACACAAAATTACGTTTTTGTAATTTTCTTGAGGTTTTATGACGTTTTTACACATTTTGCATGGTTTTTCAATATTTTTCAGTGTTTTTCGACGATTTACGATGTTTTAGACTATTTTTCTGGATTAACCTTCATAAGAAACAAAAATAACGGTTTTCTACATTTTTTCATGTTTTAGCACAATTTTACACAAAAATAACGTTTTTGTGCAATTTTTCTGGATTCACCACAATTTCACACAGAAATAACGATTTTCTACCATTTTTGATGACACAATTTGCATGGTTTTTCCATATTTTTAATTTTCTTCGACGATTTACGATGTTTTAAGCCGTTTTCTTGTTTTACCACAATTTAACACAAAAATAACGTTTTTCTACAGTTTTTCATGTTTTAGCACAATTTTACGCAAGATAACGTTTTTATTCAATTTTTCTGGATTTACCACAATTTCACACAGAAATTACGTTCTTCTACGATTTTTGAGGTTTTATGACGTTTTAACACATTTTGCATGATTTTTCAATATTTTAAGTTTTCTTCGACGATTTACGATGTTTTAAACCATTTTTCTTGTTATATCACAATTTAACACAAAAATAACGTTTTTCTAATTTTTTTGAGGTTTTATGACGTTTTTACACATTTTGCATGGTTTTTCAATATTTTTCAGTGTTTTACGACGATTTACGATGTTTTAGACTATTTTTCTGGATTTACCACCATTGTACACAAAAAAAACGGTTTTCTACATTTTTTCATGTTTTAGCACAATTTTACACAAAAATAACGTTTTTGTGCCATTTTTTCTGAATTTACCACAATTCGACACAGAAATAACGTTTTTCTTCCATTTTTGAGGACACAATTTGCATGGTTTTTCCATATTTTTAGTTTTCTTCGAGAATTTACGATGTTTTAAGTCGTTTTTCTTGTTTTACCACAATTAAACACAAAAATAACGTTTTACTAATTTTTTTGATGTTTTATGACGTTTTTACACATTTTACATGGTTTTTTCAATAAATTCGACAATTAACGATGTTTTAAACCGATTTTCTTGTTTTACCACAATTTTTGACAAAAATCAGGTTTTTTTGCAATTTTTCAGGTTTTATGAAGTTTTTACACATTTTACATGGTTTTATAATATTTATCAGTGTTTTTCGACGATTTACGACGCTTTAGATCATTTTTCTTGTTTTACCATAATTTAACACAAAAATAAGGTTTTTCTACATTTTTTCTTGTTTTACCACAATTTAACACAGAAATAACGTTTTTCTACAATTTTTGAGGTTTAATGACGTTTTTACACATTTTGCATGGTTTTTCAATATTGTTCAGTGATTTGCGACGATTTACGATGTTTTAGACCATTTTTTATGGTTTTACCACCATTTTACACAAAAATATCAGTTTTCTACATTTTTTCATGTTTTAGCACAATTTTACACAATAATAACGTTTTTGTGCAATTTTTCTGGATTTACCACAATTTCACACAGAAATAACGTTTTTCTACCATTTTTGAGGTTTAATGACGTTTATACACATTTTGCATGGTTTTTCAATATTTTTAGTTTTCTTCGACGATTTACGATGTTTAAGGCCGTTTTTCTTGTTTTACCACAATTTAACACAAAAATAACGTTTTTCTGCAATTTTTCTGAATTTACCACAATTTAACACAGAAATTACGTTTTTCTATAATTTTTGATTTTTAATGACGTTTTTACACATGTTGCATGGTTTTTCAATATTTTTAGTTTTCTTCGACGATTTACGATGTTTTAAGCCGTTTTTCTTGTTTTACCACAATTTAACACAAAATTAACGTTTTTCTGCAATATTTTGGATTTTATCACAATTTCGATGTTTTAAACCATTTTTTTTGTTTACTACAATTTAACACAAAATTACGTTTTTGTAATTTTCTTGAGGTTTTATGACGTTTTTACACATTTTGCATGGTTTTTCAATATTTTTCAGTGTTTTTCGACGATTTACGATGTTTTAGACTATTTTTCTGGATTAACCTTCATAAGAAACAAAAATAACGGTTTTCTACATTTTTTCATGTTTTAGCACAATTTTACACAAAAATAACGTTTTTGTGCAATTTTTCTGGATTCACCACAATTTCACACAGAAATAACGATTTTCTACCATTTTTGATGACACAATTTGCATGGTTTTTCCATATTTTTAATTTTCTTCGACGATTTACGATGTTTTAAGCCGTTTTCTTGTTTTACCACAATTTAACACAAAAATAACGTTTTTCTACAGTTTTTCATGTTTTAGCACAATTTTACGCAAGATAACGTTTTTATTCAATTTTTCTGGATTTACCACAATTTCACACAGAAATTACGTTCTTCTACGATTTTTGAGGTTTTATGACGTTTTAACACATTTTGCATGATTTTTCAATATTTTAAGTTTTCTTCGACGATTTACGATGTTTTAAACCATTTTTCTTGTTATATCACAATTTAACACAAAAATAACGTTTTTCTAATTTTTTTGAGGTTTTATGACGTTTTTACACATTTTGCATGGTTTTTCAATATTTTTCAGTGTTTTACGACGATTTACGATGTTTTAGACTATTTTTCTGGATTTACCACCATTGTACACAAAAAAAACGGTTTTCTACATTTTTTCATGTTTTAGCACAATTTTACACAAAAATAACGTTTTTGTGCCATTTTTTCTGAATTTACCACAATTCGACACAGAAATAACGTTTTTCTTCCATTTTTGAGGACACAATTTGCATGGTTTTTCCATATTTTTAGTTTTCTTCGAGAATTTACGATGTTTTAAGTCGTTTTTCTTGTTTTACCACAATTAAACACAAAAATAACGTTTTACTAATTTTTTTGATGTTTTATGACGTTTTTACACATTTTACATGGTTTTTTCAATAAATTCGACAATTAACGATGTTTTAAACCGATTTTCTTGTTTTACCACAATTTTTGACAAAAATCAGGTTTTTTTGCAATTTTTCAGGTTTTATGAAGTTTTTACACATTTTACATGGTTTTATAATATTTATCAGTGTTTTTCGACGATTTACGACGCTTTAGACCATTTTTCTTGTTTTACCATAATTTAACACAAAAATAAGGTTTTTCTACATTTTTTCTTGTTTTACCACAATTTAACACAGAAATAACGTTTTTCTACAATTTTTGAGGTTTAATGACGTTTTTACACATTTTGCATGGTTTTTCAATATTGTTCAGTGATTTGCGACGATTTACGATGTTTTAGACCATTTTTTATGGTTTTACCACCATTTTACACAAAAATATCAGTTTTCTACATTTTTTCATGTTTTAGCACAATTTTACACAATAATAACGTTTTTGTGCAATTTTTCTGGATTTACCACAATTTCACACAGAAATAACGTTTTTCTACCATTTTTGAGGTTTTATGACGTTTTTAAACATTTTGCATGGTTTTTCAATATTTTTAGTTTTCTTCGACGATTTACGATGTTTAAGGCCGTTTTTCTTGTTTTACCACAATTTAACACAAAAATAACGTTTTTCTGCAATTTCTCTGGATTTACCATAATTTTACAAAATAAAAACGTTTTTCTACAATTTTTGAGGTTTTATGACGTTTTTACACATTTTGCATGGTTTTTCAATATTGTTCAGTGTTTTGCGACGATTTACGATGTTTTAGACCATTTTTTATGGTTTTACCACCATTTTACGCAAAAATATCAGTTTTCTACATTTTTTCATGTTTGAGCACAATTTTACACAATAATAACGTTTTTGTGCAATTTTTCTGGATTTACCACAATTTCACACAGAAATAACGTTTTTCTACCATTTTTGAGGTTTAATGACGTTTATACACATTTTGCATGGTTTTTCAATATTTTTAGTTTTCTTCGACGATTTACGATGTTTAAGGCCGTTTTTCTTGTTTTACCACAATTTAACACAAAAATAACGTTTTTCTGCAATTTTTCTGGATTTACCATAATTTTACAAAATAGAAACGATTTTCTACAATTTTTGAGGTTTTATGACGTTTTTACACATTTTGCATGGTTTTTCAATATTGTTCAGTGTTTTTCGACGATTTACGATGTTTTAAACCATTTTTCTTGTTAAGCCACAATTTAACACAAAATAACGTTTTTCTCATTTTTTTGAGGTTTTCTGACGATTTTACACAATTTGCATGGTTTTTCAATATTTTTTTCGTGTTATTCGACGATTTACGATGTTTTAGACTATTTTTCTGGATTAACCTTCATTGTACACAAAAATAACGGTTTTCTACATTTTTTGAGGTTTTATTACTATTTTACACATAATGCATGGTTTTTCAATATTTTTAGTTTTCTTCGACGATTTACGATGTTTTAAGCCGTTTTTCTTGTTTTACCACAATTTAACACAAAATTAACGTTTTTCTGCAATATTTTGGATTTTATCACAATTTCGATGTTTTGAACCATTTTTTTTGTTTACTACAATTTAACACAAAATTACGTTTTTGTAATTTTTTTGAGGTTTTATGACGTTTTTACACATTTTGCATGGTTTTTCAATATTTTTCAGTGTTTTTCGACGATTTACGATGTTTTAGACTATTTTTCTGGATTAACCTTCATAAGACACAAAAATAACGGTTTTCTACATTTAAACATGTTTCAGCACAATTTTACACAAAAATAACGTTTTTGTGCAATTTTTTCTGAATTTACCACAATTTAACACAGAAATTACGTTTTTCTATAATTTTTGATTTTTAATGACGTTTTTACACATGTTGCATGGTTTTTCAATATTTTTAGTTTTCTTCGACGATTTACGATGTTTTAAGCCGTTTTTCTTGTTTTACCACAATTTAACACAAAATTAACGTTTTTCTGCAATATTTTGGATTTTATCACAATTTCGATGTTTTAAACCATTTTTTTTGTTTACTACAATTTAACACAAAATTACGTTTTTGTAATTTTCTTGAGGTTTTATGACGTTTTTACACATTTTGCATGGTTTTTCAATATTTTTCAGTGTTTTTCGACGATTTACGATGTTTTAGACTATTTTTCTGGATTAACCTTCATAAGAAACAAAAATAACGGTTTTCTACATTTTTTCATGTTTTAGCACAATTTTACACAAAAATAACGTTTTTGTGCAATTTTTCTGGATTCACCACAATTTCACACAGAAATAACGATTTTCTACCATTTTTGATGACACAATTTGCATGGTTTTTCCATATTTTTAATTTTCTTCGACGATTTACGATGTTTTAAGCCGTTTTCTTGTTTTACCACAATTTAACACAAAAATAACGTTTTTCTACAGTTTTTCATGTTTTAGCACAATTTTACGCAAGATAACGTTTTTATTCAATTTTTCTGGATTTACCACAATTTCACACAGAAATTACGTTCTTCTACGATTTTTGAGGTTTTATGACGTTTTAACACATTTTGCATGATTTTTCAATATTTTAAGTTTTCTTCGACGATTTACGATGTTTTAAACCATTTTTCTTGTTATATCACAATTTAACACAAAAATAACGTTTTTCTAATTTTTTTGAGGTTTTATGACGTTTTTACACATTTTGCATAGTTTTTCAATATTTTTCAGTGTTTTACGACGATTTACGATGTTTTAGACTATTTTTCTGGATTTACCACCATTGTACACAAAAAAAACGGTTTTCTACATTTTTTCATGTTTTAGCACAATTTTACACAAAAATAACGTTTTTGTGCCATTTTTTCTGAATTTACCACAATTCGACACAGAAATAACGTTTTTCTTCCATTTTTGAGGACACAATTTGCATGGTTTTTCCATATTTTTAGTTTTCTTCGAGAATTTACGATGTTTTAAGTCGTTTTTCTTGTTTTACCACAATTAAACACAAAAATAACGTTTTACTAATTTTTTTGATGTTTTATGACGTTTTTACACATTTTACATGGTTTTTTCAATAAATTCGACAATTAACGATGTTTTAAACCGATTTTCTTGTTTTACCACAATTTTTGACAAAAATCAGGTTTTTTTGCAATTTTTCAGGTTTTATGAAGTTTTTACACATTTTGCATGGTTTTTTAATATTTATCAGTGTTTTTCGACGATTTACGACGCTTTAGACCATTTTTCTTGTTTTACCATAATTTAACACAAAAATAAGGTTTTTCTACATTTTTTCTTGTTTTACCACAATTTAACACAGAAATAACGTTTTTCTACAATTTTTGAGGTTTAATGACGTTTTTACACATTTTGCATGGTTTTTCAATATTGTTCAGTGATTTGCGACGATTTACGATGTTTTAGACTATTTTTCTGGATTAACCTTCATTGCACACAGAACTAACGTTTTTCTACCATTTTTGAGATTTTATGACGTTTTTACACATTTTGCATGGTTTTTCAATAATTTTAGTTTTCTTCGCCGATTTACGATGTTTTAAGTCGTTTTTCTTGTTTTACCACAATTTAACACAAAAATAACGTTTTACTAATTTTTTTGAGGTTTTATGACGTTTTTACACATTTTACATGTTTTTTTCAATAAATTCGACAATTTACGATGTTTTAAACCGGTTTTCTTGTTTTACCACAATTTTTAACAAAAATCAGGTTTTTCTGCAATTTTTCAGGTTTTATGAAGTTTTTACACATTTTGCATGGTTTTTTAATATTTATCAGTGTTTTTCGACGATTTACGACGCTTTAGACCATTTTTCTTGTTTTACCATAATTTAACACAAAAATAAGGTTTTTCTACATTTTTTCTTGTTTTACCACAATTTATCAAAAAAATAACGTTTTACTACAAATTTTGAGGTTTTATGTCATTTTTACACATTTTGAATAGTTTTTCTATATTTTTCAGTTTTTTTCAACGATTTACGATGTTTTAAACCCTTTTTTACTGTTTTGCTTCCATTTTTCGCAAAAATAACGTAATTCTTTAATTTTTCTTGTTTTACCACAAAAATAACGTTCTTCTGGAATTTTTCTGATTTTCCCAAAATTTTACACAAAAATAACGTTTTTCTGCAATTTTTCCGGTTTTACCACAATTTTACACAAAAATAACATTTTTCTACAATTTTTGAGGTTTCATGACGTTTTTCCACATTTTGCTTGGTTTTTCAATATTTTTCAGTGTTTTTCGACGATTTACGATGTTTCTGACCATTTTTCTTGTTTTTTTGACGATTTACGATGTTTTATACGATTTTTCTGCTTTTACCACAATTTTACACAAAAATAACCTTTTTTACAATTTTTGAGGTTTGAAAACGTTTTTACACATATTGCATGGTTTTTCAATATTTTTCAGTGTTTTTCGACGATTTACGATGTGTTAGACCAGTATTCTTGTTTTACCACAATTTAACACAGAAATAACGTTTTTCTACAATTTTTGAGGTTTTATGACGTTTTTACACATTTTGCATGGTTTTTCAATATTGTTCAGTGTTTTGCGACGATTTACGATGTTTTAGACCATTTTTTATGGTTTTACCACCATTTTACGCAAAAATATAAGTTTTCTACATTTTTTCATGTTTGAGCACAATTTTACACAATAATAACGTTTTTGTGCAATTTTTCTGGATTTACCACAATTTCACACAGAAATAACGTTTTTCTACCATTTTTGAGGTTTAATGACGTTTATACACATTTTGCATGGTTTTTCAATATTTTTAGTTTTCTTCGACGATTTACGATGTTTAAGGCCGTTTTTCTTGTTTTACCACAATTTAACACAAAAATAACGTTTTTCTGCAATATTTTGGATTTTATCACAATTTCGATGTTTTAAACCATTTTTTTTGTTTACTACAATTTAACACAAAATTACGTTTTTGTAAGTTTTTTGAGGTTTTATGACGTTTTTACACATTTTGCATGGTTTTTCAATATTTTTCAGTGTTTTTCGACGATTAACGATGTTTTAGACTATTTTTCTGGATTAACCTTCATTAGACACAAAAATAACGGTTTTCTACATTTTTTCATGTTTTAGCACAATTTTACACAAAAATAACGTTTTTGTGCAATTTTTCTGGATTTACCACAATTTCACACAGAATTAACGTTTTTCTACCATTTTTGAGGTTTTATGACGTTTTTACACATTTTGCATGGTTTTTCAATATTTTTAGTTTTCTTCGACGATTTACGATGTTTAAGGCCGTTTTTCTTGTTTTACCACAATTTAACACAAAAATAACGTTTTTCTGCAATTTTTCTGGATTTACCATAATTTTACAAAATAAAAACGATTTTCTACAATTTTTGAGGTTTTATGACGTTTTTACACATTTTGCATGGTTTTTCAATATTGTTCAGTGTTTTTCGACGATTTACGATGTTTTAAACCATTTTTCTTGTTAAGCCACAATTTAACACAAAATAACGTTTTTCTCATTTTTTTGAGGTTTTCTGACGATTTTACACAATTTGCATGGTTTTTCAATATTTTTTTCGTGTTATTCGACGATTTACGATGTTTTAGACTATTTTTCTGGATTAACCTTCATTGTACACAAAAATAACGGTTTTCTACATTTTTTGAGGTTTTATTACTATTTTACACATAATGCATGGTTTTTCAATATTTTTAGTTTTCTTCGACGATTTACGATGTTTTAAGCCGTTTTTCTTGTTTTACCACAATTTAACACAAAATTAACGTTTTTCTGCAATATTTTGGATTTTATCACAATTTCGATGTTTTGAACCATTTTTTTTGTTTACTACAATTTAACACAAAATTACGTTTTTGTAATTTTTTTGAGGTTTTATGACGTTTTTACACATTTTGCATGGTTTTTCAATATTTTTCAGTGTTTTTCGACGATTTACGATGTTTTAGACTATTTTTCTGGATTAACCTTCATAAGACACAAAAATAACGGTTTTCTACATTTAAACATGTTTCAGCACAATTTTACACAAAAATAACGTTTTTGTGCAATTTTTTCTGAATTTACCACAATTTAACACAGAAATTACGTTTTTCTATAATTTTTGATTTTTAATGACGTTTTTACACATGTTGCATGGTTTTTCAATATTTTTAGTTTTCTTCGACGATTTACGATGTTTTAAGCCGTTTTTCTTGTTTTACCACAATTTAACACAAAATTAACGTTTTTCTGCAATATTTTGGATTTTATCACAATTTCGATGTTTTAAACCATTTTTTTTGTTTACTACAATTTAACACAAAATTACGTTTTTGTAATTTTCTTGAGGTTTTATGACGTTTTTACACATTTTGCATGGTTTTTCAATATTTTTCAGTGTTTTTCGACGATTTACGATGTTTTAGACTATTTTTCTGGATTAACCTTCATAAGAAACAAAAATAACGGTTTTCTACATTTTTTCATGTTTTAGCACAATTTTACACAAAAATAACGTTTTTGTGCAATTTTTCTGGATTCACCACAATTTCACACAGAAATAACGATTTTCTACCATTTTTGATGACACAATTTGCATGGTTTTTCCATATTTTTAATTTTCTTCGACGATTTACGATGTTTTAAGCCGTTTTCTTGTTTTACCACAATTTAACACAAAAATAACGTTTTTCTACAGTTTTTCATGTTTTAGCACAATTTTACGCAAGATAACGTTTTTATTCAATTTTTCTGGATTTACCACAATTTCACACAGAAATTACGTTCTTCTACGATTTTTGAGGTTTTATGACGTTTTAACACATTTTGCATGATTTTTCAATATTTTAAGTTTTCTTCGACGATTTACGATGTTTTAAACCATTTTTCTTGTTATATCACAATTTAACACAAAAATAACGTTTTTCTAATTTTTTTGAGGTTTTATGACGTTTTTACACATTTTGCATGGTTTTTCAATATTTTTCAGTGTTTTACGACGATTTACGATGTTTTAGACTATTTTTCTGGATTTACCACCATTGTACACAAAAAAAACGGTTTTCTACATTTTTTCATGTTTTAGCACAATTTTACACAAAAATAACGTTTTTGTGCCATTTTTTCTGAATTTACCACAATTCGACACAGAAATAACGTTTTTCTTCCATTTTTGAGGACACAATTTGCATGGTTTTTCCATATTTTTAGTTTTCTTCGAGAATTTACGATGTTTTAAGTCGTTTTTCTTGTTTTACCACAATTAAACACAAAAATAACGTTTTACTAATTTTTTTGATGTTTTATGACGTTTTTACACATTTTACATGGTTTTTTCAATAAATTCGACAATTAACGATGTTTTAAACCGATTTTCTTGTTTTACCACAATTTTTGACAAAAATCAGGTTTTTTTGCAATTTTTCAGGTTTTATGAAGTTTTTACACATTTTACATGGTTTTATAATATTTATCAGTGTTTTTCGACGATTTACGACGCTTTAGATCATTTTTCTTGTTTTACCATAATTTAACACAAAAATAAGGTTTTTCTACATTTTTTCTTGTTTTACCACAATTTAACACAGAAATAACGTTTTTCTACAATTTTTGAGGTTTAATGACGTTTTTACACATTTTGCATGGTTTTTCAATATTGTTCAGTGATTTGCGACGATTTACGATGTTTTAGACCATTTTTTATGGTTTTACCACCATTTTACACAAAAATATCAGTTTTCTACATTTTTTCATGTTTTAGCACAATTTTACACAATAATAACGTTTTTGTGCAATTTTTCTGGATTTACCACAATTTCACACAGAAATAACGTTTTTCTACCATTTTTGAGGTTTAATGACGTTTATACACATTTTGCATGGTTTTTCAATATTTTTAGTTTTCTTCGACGATTTACGATGTTTAAGGCCGTTTTTCTTGTTTTACCACAATTTAACACAAAAATAACGTTTTTCTGCAATTTTTCTGAATTTACCACAATTTAACACAGAAATTACGTTTTTCTATAATTTTTGATTTTTAATGACGTTTTTACACATGTTGCATGGTTTTTCAATATTTTTAGTTTTCTTCGACGATTTACGATGTTTTAAGCCGTTTTTCTTGTTTTACCACAATTTAACACAAAATTAACGTTTTTCTGCAATATTTTGGATTTTATCACAATTTCGATGTTTTAAACCATTTTTTTTGTTTACTACAATTTAACACAAAATTACGTTTTTGTAATTTTCTTGAGGTTTTATGACGTTTTTACACATTTTGCATGGTTTTTCAATATTTTTCAGTGTTTTTCGACGATTTACGATGTTTTAGACTATTTTTCTGGATTAACCTTCATAAGAAACAAAAATAACGGTTTTCTACATTTTTTCATGTTTTAGCACAATTTTACACAAAAATAACGTTTTTGTGCAATTTTTCTGGATTCACCACAATTTCACACAGAAATAACGATTTTCTACCATTTTTGATGACACAATTTGCATGGTTTTTCCATATTTTTAATTTTCTTCGACGATTTACGATGTTTTAAGCCGTTTTCTTGTTTTACCACAATTTAACACAAAAATAACGTTTTTCTACAGTTTTTCATGTTTTAGCACAATTTTACGCAAGATAACGTTTTTATTCAATTTTTCTGGATTTACCACAATTTCACACAGAAATTACGTTCTTCTACGATTTTTGAGGTTTTATGACGTTTTAACACATTTTGCATGATTTTTCAATATTTTAAGTTTTCTTCGACGATTTACGATGTTTTAAACCATTTTTCTTGTTATATCACAATTTAACACAAAAATAACGTTTTTCTAATTTTTTTGAGGTTTTATGACGTTTTTACACATTTTGCATGGTTTTTCAATATTTTTCAGTGTTTTACGACGATTTACGATGTTTTAGACTATTTTTCTGGATTTACCACCATTGTACACAAAAAAAACGGTTTTCTACATTTTTTCATGTTTTAGCACAATTTTACACAAAAATAACGTTTTTGTGCCATTTTTTCTGAATTTACCACAATTCGACACAGAAATAACGTTTTTCTTCCATTTTTGAGGACACAATTTGCATGGTTTTTCCATATTTTTAGTTTTCTTCGAGAATTTACGATGTTTTAAGTCGTTTTTCTTGTTTTACCACAATTAAACACAAAAATAACGTTTTACTAATTTTTTTGATGTTTTATGACGTTTTTACACATTTTACATGGTTTTTTCAATAAATTCGACAATTAACGATGTTTTAAACCGATTTTCTTGTTTTACCACAATTTTTGACAAAAATCAGGTTTTTTTGCAATTTTTCAGGTTTTATGAAGTTTTTACACATTTTACATGGTTTTATAATATTTATCAGTGTTTTTCGACGATTTACGACGCTTTAGACCATTTTTCTTGTTTTACCATAATTTAACACAAAAATAAGGTTTTTCTACATTTTTTCTTGTTTTACCACAATTTAACACAGAAATAACGTTTTTCTACAATTTTTGAGGTTTAATGACGTTTTTACACATTTTGCATGGTTTTTCAATATTGTTCAGTGATTTGCGACGATTTACGATGTTTTAGACCATTTTTTATGGTTTTACCACCATTTTACACAAAAATATCAGTTTTCTACATTTTTTCATGTTTTAGCACAATTTTACACAATAATAACGTTTTTGTGCAATTTTTCTGGATTTACCACAATTTCACACAGAAATAACGTTTTTCTACCATTTTTGAGGTTTTATGACGTTTTTAAACATTTTGCATGGTTTTTCAATATTTTTAGTTTTCTTCGACGATTTACGATGTTTAAGGCCGTTTTTCTTGTTTTACCACAATTTAACACAAAAATAACGTTTTTCTGCAATTTCTCTGGATTTACCATAATTTTACAAAATAAAAACGTTTTTCTACAATTTTTGAGGTTTTATGACCTTTTTACACATTTTGCATGGTTTTTCAATATTGTTCAGTGTTTTGCGACGATTTACGATGTTTTAGACCATTTTTTATGGTTTTACCACCATTTTACGCAAAAATATCAGTTTTCTACATTTTTTCATGTTTGAGCACAATTTTACACAATAATAACGTTTTTGTGCAATTTTTCTGGATTTACCACAATTTCACACAGAAATAACGTTTTTCTACCATTTTTGAGGTTTAATGACGTTTATACACATTTTGCATGGTTTTTCAATATTTTTAGTTTTCTTCGACGATTTACGATGTTTAAGGCCGTTTTTCTTGTTTTACCACAATTTAACACAAAAATAACGTTTTTCTGCAATTTTTCTGGATTTACCATAATTTTACAAAATAGAAACGATTTTCTACAATTTTTGAGGTTTTATGACGTTTTTACACATTTTGCATGGTTTTTCAATATTGTTCAGTGTTTTTCGACGATTTACGATGTTTTAAACCATTTTTCTTGTTAAGCCACAATTTAACACAAAATAACGTTTTTCTCATTTTTTTGAGGTTTTCTGACGATTTTACACAATTTGCATGGTTTTTCAATATTTTTTTCGTGTTATTCGACGATTTACGATGTTTTAGACAATTTTTCTGGATTAACCTTCATTGTACACAAAAATAACGGTTTTCTACATTTTTTGAGGTTTTATTACTATTTTACACATAATGCATGGTTTTTCAATATTTTTAGTTTTCTTCGACGATTTACGATGTTTTAAGCCGTTTTTCTTGTTTTACCACAATTTAACACAAAATTAACGTTTTTCTGCAATATTTTGGATTTTATCACAATTTCGATGTTTTGAACCATTTTTTTTGTTTACTACAATTTAACACAAAATTACGTTTTTGTAATTTTTTTGAGGTTTTATGACGTTTTTACACATTTTGCATGGTTTTTCAATATTTTTCAGTGTTTTTCGACGATTTACGATGTTTTAGACTATTTTTCTGGATTAACCTTCATAAGACACAAAAATAACGGTTTTCTACATTTAAACATGTTTCAGCACAATTTTACACAAAAATAACGTTTTTGTGCAATTTTTTCTGAATTTACCACAATTTAACACAGAAATTACGTTTTTCTATAATTTTTGATTTTTAATGACGTTTTTACACATGTTGCATGGTTTTTCAATATTTTTAGTTTTCTTCGACGATTTACGATGTTTTAAGCCGTTTTTCTTGTTTTACCACAATTTAACACAAAATTAACGTTTTTCTGCAATATTTTGGATTTTATCACAATTTCGATGTTTTAAACCATTTTTTTTGTTTACTACAATTTAACACAAAATTACGTTTTTGTAATTTTCTTGAGGTTTTATGACGTTTTTACACATTTTGCATGGTTTTTCAATATTTTTCAGTGTTTTTCGACGATTTACGATGTTTTAGACTATTTTTCTGGATTAACCTTCATAAGAAACAAAAATAACGGTTTTCTACATTTTTTCATGTTTTAGCACAATTTTACACAAAAATAACGTTTTTGTGCAATTTTTCTGGATTCACCACAATTTCACACAGAAATAACGATTTTCTACCATTTTTGATGACACAATTTGCATGGTTTTTCCATATTTTTAATTTTCTTCGACGATTTACGATGTTTTAAGCCGTTTTCTTGTTTTACCACAATTTAACACAAAAATAACGTTTTTCTACAGTTTTTCATGTTTTAGCACAATTTTACGCAAGATAACGTTTTTATTCAATTTTTCTGGATTTACCACAATTTCACACAGAAATTACGTTCTTCTACGATTTTTGAGGTTTTATGACGTTTTAACACATTTTGCATGATTTTTCAATATTTTAAGTTTTCTTCGACGATTTACGATGTTTTAAACCATTTTTCTTGTTATATCACAATTTAACACAAAAATAACGTTTTTCTAATTTTTTTGAGGTTTTATGACGTTTTTACACATTTTGCATAGTTTTTCAATATTTTTCAGTGTTTTACGACGATTTACGATGTTTTAGACTATTTTTCTGGATTTACCACCATTGTACACAAAAAAAACGGTTTTCTACATTTTTTCATGTTTTAGCACAATTTTACACAAAAATAACGTTTTTGTGCCATTTTTTCTGAATTTACCACAATTCGACACAGAAATAACGTTTTTCTTCCATTTTTGAGGACACAATTTGCATGGTTTTTCCATATTTTTAGTTTTCTTCGAGAATTTACGATGTTTTAAGTCGTTTTTCTTGTTTTACCACAATTAAACACAAAAATAACGTTTTACTAATTTTTTTGATGTTTTATGACGTTTTTACACATTTTACATGGTTTTTTCAATAAATTCGACAATTAACGATGTTTTAAACCGATTTTCTTGTTTTACCACAATTTTTGACAAAAATCAGGTTTTTTTGCAATTTTTCAGGTTTTATGAAGTTTTTACACATTTTGCATGGTTTTTTAATATTTATCAGTGTTTTTCGACGATTTACGACGCTTTAGACCATTTTTCTTGTTTTACCATAATTTAACACAAAAATAAGGTTTTTCTACATTTTTTCTTGTTTTACCACAATTTAACACAGAAATAACGTTTTTCTACAATTTTTGAGGTTTAATGACGTTTTTACACATTTTGCATGGTTTTTCAATATTGTTCAGTGATTTGCGACGATTTACGATGTTTTAGACTATTTTTCTGGATTAACCTTCATTGCACACAGAACTAACGTTTTTCTACCATTTTTGAGATTTTATGACGTTTTTACACATTTTGCATGGTTTTTCAATAATTTTAGTTTTCTTCGCCGATTTACGATGTTTTAAGTCGTTTTTCTTGTTTTACCACAATTTAACACAAAAATAACGTTTTACTAATTTTTTTGAGGTTTTATGACGTTTTTACACATTTTACATGTTTTTTTCAATAAATTCGACAATTTACGATGTTTTAAACCGGTTTTCTTGTTTTACCACAATTTTTAACAAAAATCAGGTTTTTCTGCAATTTTTCAGGTTTTATGAAGTTTTTACACATTTTGCATGGTTTTTTAATATTTATCAGTGTTTTTCGACGATTTACGACGCTTTAGACCATTTTTCTTGTTTTACCATAATTTAACACAAAAATAAGGTTTTTCTACATTTTTTCTTGTTTTACCACAATTTATCAAAAAAATAACGTTTTACTACAAATTTTGAGGTTTTATGTCATTTTTACACATTTTGAATAGTTTTTCTATATTTTTCAGTTTTTTTCAACGATTTACGATGTTTTAAACCCTTTTTTACTGTTTTGCTTCCATTTTTCGCAAAAATAACGTAATTCTTTAATTTTTCTTGTTTTACCACAAAAATAACGTTCTTCTGGAATTTTTCTGATTTTCCCAAAATTTTACACAAAAATAACGTTTTTCTGCAATTTTTCCGGTTTTACCACAATTTTACACAAAAATAACATTTTTCTACAATTTTTGAGGTTTCATGACGTTTTTCCACATTTTGCTTGGTTTTTCAATATTTTTCAGTGTTTTTCGACGATTTACGATGTTTCTGACCATTTTTCTTGTTTTTTTGACGATTTACGATGTTTTATACGATTTTTCTGCTTTTACCACAATTTTACACAAAAATAACCTTTTTTACAATTTTTGAGGTTTGAAAACGTTTTTACACATATTGCATGGTTTTTCAATATTTTTCAGTGTTTTTCGACGATTTACGATGTGTTAGACCAGTATTCTTGTTTTACCACAATTTAACACAGAAATAACGTTTTTCTACAATTTTTGAGGTTTTATGACGTTTTTACACATTTTGCATGGTTTTTCAATATTGTTCAGTGTTTTGCGACGATTTACGATGTTTTAGACCATTTTTTATGGTTTTACCACCATTTTACGCAAAAATATAAGTTTTCTACATTTTTTCATGTTTGAGCACAATTTTACACAATAATAACGTTTTTGTGCAATTTTTCTGGATTTACCACAATTTCACACAGAAATAACGTTTTTCTACCATTTTTGAGGTTTAATGACGTTTATACACATTTTGCATGGTTTTTCAATATTTTTAGTTTTCTTCGACGATTTACGATGTTTAAGGCCGTTTTTCTTGTTTTACCACAATTTAACACAAAAATAACGTTTTTCTGCAATATTTTGGATTTTATCACAATTTCGATGTTTTAAACCATTTTTTTTGTTTACTACAATTTAACACAAAATTACGTTTTTGTAAGTTTTTTGAGGTTTTATGACGTTTTTACACATTTTGCATGGTTTTTCAATATTTTTCAGTGTTTTTCGACGATTAACGATGTTTTAGACTATTTTTCTGGATTAACCTTCATTAGACACAAAAATAACGGTTTTCTACATTTTTTCATGTTTTAGCACAATTTTACACAAAAATAACGTTTTTGTGCAATTTTTCTGGATTCACCACAATTTCACACAGAAATAACGATTTTCTACCATTTTTGATGACACAATTTGCATGGTTTTTCCATATTTTTAATTTCCTTCGACGATTTACGATGTTTTAAGCCGTTTTCTTGTTTTACCACAATTTAACACAAAAATAACGTTTTTCTACAGTTTTTCATGTTTTAGCACAATTTTACGCAAGATAACGTTTTTATTCAATTTTTCTGGATTTACCACAATTTCACACAGAAATTACGTTCTTCTACGATTTTTGAGGTTTTATGACGTTTTAAGACATTTTGCATGATTTTTCAATATTTTAAGTTTTCTTCGACGATTTACGATGTTTTAAACCATTTTTCTTGTTATATCACAATTTAACACAAAAATAACGTTTTTCTAATTTTTTTGAGGTTTTATGACGTTTTTACACATTTTGCATGGTTTTTCAATATTTTTCAGTGTTTTACGACGATTAACGATGTTTTAGACTATTTTTCTGGATTTACCACCATTGTACACAAAAAAAACGGTTTTCTACATTTTTTCATGTTTTAGCACAATTTTACACAAAAATAACGTTTTTGTGCCATTTTTTCTGAATTTACCACAATTTGACACAGAAATAACGTTTTTCTTCCATTTTTGAGGACACAATTTGCATGGTTTTTCCATATTTTTAGTTTTCTTCGAGAATTTACGATGTTTTAAGTCGTTTTTCTTGTTTTACCACAATTAAACACAAAAATAACGTTTTACTAATTTTTTTGATGTTTTATGACGTTTTTACACATTTTACATGGTTTTTTCAATAAATTCGACAATTAACGATGTTTTAAACCGATTTTCTTGTTTTACCACAATTTTTGACAAAAATCAGGTTTTTTTGCAATTTTTCAGGTTTTATGAAGTTTTTACACATTTTACATGGTTTTTTAATATTTATCAGTGTTTTTCGACGATTTACGACGCTTTAGACCATTTTTCTTGTTTTACCATAATTTAACACAAAAATAAGGTTTTTCTACATTTTTTCTTGTTTTACCACAATTTAACACAGAAATAACGTTTTTCTACAATTTTTGAGGTTTAATGACGTTTTTACACATTTTGCATGGTTTTTCAATATTGTTCAGTGATTTGCGACGATTTACGATGTTTTAGACCATTTTTTATGGTTTTACCACCATTTTACACAAAAATATCAGTTTTCTACATTTTTTCATGTTTTAGCACAATTTTACACAATAATAACGTTTTTGTGCAATTTTTCTGGATTTACCACAATTTCACACAGAAATAACGTTTTTCTACCATTTTTGAGGTTTTATGACGTTTTTAAACATTTTGCATGGTTTTTCAATATTTTTAGTTTTCTTCGACGATTTACGATGTTTAAGGCCGTTTTTCTTGTTTTACCACAATTTAACACAAAAATAACGTTTTTCTGCAATTTCTCTGGATTTACCATAATTTTACAAAATAAAAACGTTTTTCTACAATTTTTGAGGTTTTATGACGTTTTTACACATTTTGCATGGTTTTTCAATATTGTTCAGTGTTTTGCGACGATTTACGATGTTTTAGACCATTTTTTATGGTTTTACCACCATTTTACGCAAAAATATCAGTTTTCTACATTTTTTCATGTTTGAGCACAATTTTACACAATAATAACGTTTTTGTGCAATTTTTCTGGATTTACCACAATTTCACACAGAAATAACGTTTTTCTACCATTTTTGAGGTTTAATGACGTTTATACACATTTTGCATGGTTTTTCAATATTTTTAGTTTTCTTCGACGATTTACGATGTTTAAGGCCGTTTTTCTTGTTTTACCACAATTTAACACAAAAATAACGTTTTTCTGCAATTTTTCTGGATTTACCATAATTTTACAAAATAGAAACGATTTTCTACAATTTTTGAGGTTTTATGACGTTTTTACACATTTTGCATGGTTTTTCAATATTGTTCAGTGTTTTTCGACGATTTACGATGTTTTAAACCATTTTTCTTGTTAAGCCACAATTTAACACAAAATAACGTTTTTCTCATTTTTTTGAGGTTTTCTGACGATTTTACACAATTTGCATGGTTTTTCAATATTTTTTTCGTGTTATTCGACGATTTACGATGTTTTAGACTATTTTTCTGGATTAACCTTCATTGTACACAAAAATAACGGTTTTCTACATTTTTTGAGGTTTTATTACTATTTTACACATAATGCATGGTTTTTCAATATTTTTAGTTTTCTTCGACGATTTACGATGTTTTAAGCCGTTTTTCTTGTTTTACCACAATTTAACACAAAATTAACGTTTTTCTGCAATATTTTGGATTTTATCACAATTTCGATGTTTTGAACCATTTTTTTTGTTTACTACAATTTAACACAAAATTACGTTTTTGTAATTTTTTTGAGGTTTTATGACGTTTTTACACATTTTGCATGGTTTTTCAATATTTTTCAGTGTTTTTCGACGATTTACGATGTTTTAGACTATTTTTCTGGATTAACCTTCATAAGACACAAAAATAAGGGTTTTCTACATTTAAACATGTTTCAGCACAATTTTACACAAAAATAACGTTTTTGTGCAATTTTTTCTGAATTTACCACAATTTAACACAGAAATTACGTTTTTCTATAATTTTTGATTTTTAATGACGTTTTTACACATGTTGCATGGTTTTTCAATATTTTTAGTTTTCTTCGACGATTTACGATGTTTTAAGCCGTTTTTCTTGTTTTACCACAATTTAACACAAAATTAACGTTTTTCTGCAATATTTTGGATTTTATCACAATTTCGATGTTTTAAACCATTTTTTTTGTTTACTACAATTTAACACAAAATTACGTTTTTGTAATTTTCTTGAGGTTTTATGACGTTTTTACACATTTTGCATGGTTTTTCAATATTTTTCAGTGTTTTTCGACGATTTACGATGTTTTAGACTATTTTTCTGGATTAACCTTCATAAGAAACAAAAATAACGGTTTTCTACATTTTTTCATGTTTTAGCACAATTTTACACAAAAATAACGTTTTTGTGCAATTTTTCTGGATTCACCACAATTTCACACAGAAATAACGATTTTCTACCATTTTTGATGACACAATTTGCATGGTTTTTCCATATTTTTAATTTTCTTCGACGATTTACGATGTTTTAAGCCGTTTTCTTGTTTTACCACAATTTAACACAAAAATAACGTTTTTCTACAGTTTTTCATGTTTTAGCACAATTTTACGCAAGATAACGTTTTTATTCAATTTTTCTGGATTTACCACAATTTCACACAGAAATTACGTTCTTCTACGATTTTTGAGGTTTTATGACGTTTTAACACATTTTGCATGATTTTTCAATATTTTTCAGTGTTTTACGACGATTAACGATGTTTTAGACTATTTTTCTGGATTTACCACCATTGTACACAAAAAAAACGGTTTTCTACATTTTTTCATGTTTTAGCACAATTTTACACAAAAATAACGTTTTTGTGCCATTTTTTCTGAATTTACCACAATTTGACACAGAAATAACGTTTTTCTTCCATTTTTGAGGACACAATTTGCATGGTTTTTCCATATTTTTAGTTTTCTTCGAGAATTTACGATGTTTTAAGTCGTTTTTCTTGTTTTACCACAATTAAACACAAAAATAACGTTTTACTAATTTTTTTGATGTTTTATGACGTTTTTACACATTTTACATGGTTTTTTCAATAAATTCGACAATTAACGATGTTTTAAACCGATTTTCTTGTTTTACCACAATTTTTGACAAAAATCAGGTTTTTTTGCAATTTTTCAGGTTTTATGAAGTTTTTACACATTTTACATGGTTTTTTAATATTTATCAGTGTTTTTCGACGATTTACGACGCTTTAGACCATTTTTCTTGTTTTACCATAATTTAACACAAAAATAAGGTTTTTCTACATTTTTTCTTGTTTTACCACAATTTAACACAGAAATAACGTTTTTCTACAATTTTTGAGGTTTAATGACGTTTTTACACATTTTGCATGGTTTTTCAATATTTTTAGTTTTCTTCGACGATTTACGATGTTTAAGGCCGTTTTTCTTGTTTTACCACAATTTAACACAAAAATAACGTTTTTCTGCAATTTTTCTGGATTTACCATAATTTTACAAAATAAAAACGATTTTCTACAATTTTTGAGGTTTTATGACGTTTTTACACATTTTGCATGGTTTTTCAATATTTTTAGTTTTCTTCGACGATTTACGATGTTTAAGGCCGTTTTTCTTGTTTTACCACAATTTAACACAAAAATAACGTTTTTCTGCAATTTTTCTGGATTTACCATAATTTTACAAAATAAAAACGATTTTCTACAATTTTTGAGGTTTTATGACGTTTTTACACATTTTGCATGGTTTTTCAATATTTTTCAGTGTTTTTCGACGATTTACGATGTTTTAGACTATTTTTCTGGATTAACCTTCATAAGACACAAAAATAACGGTTTTCTACATTTAAACATGTTTCAGCACAATTTTACACAAAAATAACGTTTTTGTGCAATTTTTTCTGAATTTACCACAATTTAACACAGAAATTACGTTTTTCTATAATTTTTGATTTTTAATGACGTTTTTACACATGTTGCATGGTTTTTCAATATTTTTAGTTTTCTTCGACGATTTACGATGTTTTAAGCCGTTTTTCTTGTTTTACCACAATTTAACACAAAATTAACGTTTTTCTGCAATATTTTGGATTTTATCACAATTTCGATGTTTTAAACCATTTTTTTTGTTTACTACAATTTAACACAAAATTACGTTTTTGTAATTTTCTTGAGGTTTTATGACGTTTTTACACATTTTGCATGGTTTTTCAATATTTTTCAGTGTTTTTCGACGATTTACGATGTTTTAGACTATTTTTCTGGATTAACCTTCATAAGAAACAAAAATAACGGTTTTCTACATTTTTTCATGTTTTAGCACAATTTTACACAAAAATAACGTTTTTGTGCAATTTTTCTGGATTCACCACAATTTCACACAGAAATAACGATTTTCTACCATTTTTGATGACACAATTTGCATGGTTTTTCCATATTTTTAATTTTCTTCGACGATTTACGATGTTTTAAGCCGTTTTCTTGTTTTACCACAATTTAACACAAAAATAACGTTTTTCTACAGTTTTTCATGTTTTAGCACAATTTTACGCAAGATAACGTTTTTATTCAATTTTTCTGGATTTACCACAATTTCACACAGAAATTACGTTCTTCTACGATTTTTGAGGTTTTATGACGTTTTAACACATTTTGCATGATTTTTCAATATTTTAAGTTTTCTTCGACGATTTACGATGTTTTAAACCATTTTTCTTGTTATATCACAATTTAACACAAAAATAACGTTTTTCTAATTTTTTTGAGGTTTTATGACGTTTTTACACATTTTGCATGGTTTTTCAATATTTTTCAGTGTTTTACGACGATTTACGATGTTTTAGACTATTTTTCTGGATTTACCACCATTGTACACAAAAAAAACGGTTTTCTACATTTTTTCATGTTTTAGCACAATTTTACACAAAAATAACGTTTTTGTGCCATTTTTTCTGAATTTACCACAATTCGACACAGAAATAACGTTTTTCTTCCATTTTTGAGGACACAATTTGCATGGTTTTTCCATATTTTTAGTTTCCTTCGAGAATTTACGATGTTTTAAGTCGTTTTTCTTGTTTTACCACAATTAAACACAAAAATAACGTTTTACTAATTTTTTTGATGTTTTATGACGTTTTTACACATTTTACATGGTTTTTTCAATAAATTCGACAATTAACGATGTTTTAAACCGATTTTCTTGTTTTACCACAATTTTTGACAAAAATCAGGTTTTTTTGCAATTTTTCAGGTTTTATGAAGTTTTTACACATTTTGCATGGTTTTTTAATATTTATCAGTGTTTTTCGACGATTTACGACGCTTTAGACCATTTTTCTTGTTTTACCATAATTTAACACAAAAATAAGGTTTTTCTACATTTTTTCTTGTTTTACCACAATTTAACACAGAAATAACGTTTTTCTACAATTTTTGAGGTTTAATGACGTTTTTACACATTTTGCATGGTTTTTCAATATTGTTCAGTGATTTGCGACGATTTACGATGTTTTAGACCATTTTTTATGGTTTTACCACCATTTTACACAAAAATATCAGTTTTCTACATTTTTTCATGTTTTAGCACAATTTTACACAATAATAACGTTTTTGTGCAATTTTTCTGGATTTACCACAATTTCACACAGAAATAACGTTTTTCTACCATTTTTGAGGTTTTATGACGTTTTTACACATTTTGCATGGTTTTTCAATATTTTTAGTTTTCTTCGACGATTTACGATGTTTAAGGCCGTTTTTCTTGTTTTACCACAATTTAACACAAAAATAACGTTTTTCTGCAATTTCTCTGGATTTACCATAATTTTACAAAATAAAAACGTTTTTCTACAATTTTTGAGGTTTTATGACGTTTTTACACATTTTGCATGGTTTTTCAATATTGTTCAGTGATTTGCGACGATTTACCATGTTTTAGACCATTTTTTATGGTTTTACCACCATTTTACACAAAAATATCAGTTTTCTACATTTTTTCATGTTTTAGCACAATTTTACACAATAATAACGTTTTTGTGCAATTTTCTGGATTTACCACAATTTCACACAGAAATAACGTTTTTCTACCATTTTTGAGGTTTTATGACGTTTTTACACATTTTGCATGGTTTTTCAATATTTTTAGTTTTCTTCGACGATTTACGATGTTTAAGGCCGTTTTTATTGTTTTACCACAATTTAACACAAAAATAACGTTTTTCTGCAATTTTTCTGGATTTACCATTATTTTACAAAATAGAAACGATTTTCTACAATTTTTGAGGTTTTATGACGTTTTTACACATTTTGCATGGTTTTTCAATATTTTTAGTTTTCTTCGACGATTTACGATGTTTAAGGCCGTTTTTCTTGTTTTACCACAATTTAACACAAAAATAACGTTTTTCTGCAATTTTTCTGGATTTACCATAATTTTACAAAATAGAAACGATTTTCTACAATTTTTGAGGTTTTATGACGTTTTTACACATTTTGCATGGTTTTTCAATATTTTTAGTTTTCTTCGACGATTTACGATGTTTAAGGCCGTTTTTCTTGTTTTACCACAATTTAACACAAAAATAACGTTTTTCTGCAATTTTTCTGGATTTACCATAATTTTACAAAATAGAAACGATTTTCTACAATTTTTGAGGTTTTTTTTACGTTTTTACACATTTCGAATGGTTTTTCAATATTTTGCAGTGTTTTTCTAGGATTGACGATGTTTTAGACCATTTTTCTCGTTTTACCACAATTTAACACAGAAATAACGTTTTTCACAATTTTTTAGTTTTTTTTACGTGTTTATTATATCGGGGATTATTAAAAATAAAAGACTGTTGACTCAGACCTATGACGTTTATTGACACTGCGCACACTCGTTATAATCTCCCACGTGACGCATCAGGACTGCCAACATGGCCATACATAACATCCTTTCCTCATTTATTTTTTTTTTTTTTTTCAAACAATTTACAATACCAAATAAAACTTGAACATAATCCCTATGACTAAATCTGACAGGAGGTTTCACCAATCTGCCAGCCCTAGTTACTACATCAGTTTTCCCACTAGTGCTGGGTAAAGGCTCTTTATCATTTTTATTTTCTTGACTTCCCAAGTCATACCATTTATCGGGATTTTCATAATTTGATTTTAACTTTATGCAACTTTTTTTTATTTGGTTAACATGGACCTTTTTTACCTCTCCTCCGATTAAAAGAATTAAATACACCCATGAACTTTATTTTAACTTAATAGTTCCCTGAACCCATTTCATAGGACCTTTCAAATGTCTTAAGTATACCAATACATTATCATTTTCCTCATACTCTGTCAATGCATTTTTACTTGATTGCTTACTTTTATTTACATTATTTTCTTCTGTCAAAACATGAAGAGGTGTACGTGGCTCATACGAATATATTTTAGCCATAGGAGACAAACCCGTGACAGAAGTAGGGGTGGAACGATAAGTATACAAACAATCTATTAGACGTTGAGCTGGTGACAAAAATTTAGAATTTTTTTGAAAACATAAATTTAATTAAAATCTTTTTGAATGTTTGAACAGATCGTTCTGCTAATCCATTTGACTCGGGATTATATGGTGGAGAAAATAATAATTTAATAGATTTTTCTTTACAAAAAATAGAAAATTCTTTACATGAAAATGGAGGACCGTTATCACAAACAATAGTTTTCGGAAACGCAAATCTGGAAAAAACTTCACTTAATTTTGATAACAAATCCGAATATTTAGTATTTTTCATATAAAAACATTCTATCCACTTTGAATATGAATCACAAACTAACAAGTATTTGGAACCTTTTAAGTCAAAAAAAATCCAAATGGACTCTTTCCCATGGACTTTCAGCAATAGGCCAATTATGACGCACATTTTTGTTAGCTTTTTGTACCGACTGACACATTTCACATCTAGAAATAATATCTTCAATATCTTGATTCATACCTAACCACCAAACATAAGAACGAGCAAGAATTTTTGATCTGACTATACCAGGATGACCATAATGTATTAAATTTAAGACTTTAGACTTAAGAGATTCTGGTATTACAATTCTGTCACCAAATAAAAGACATTTTCCCTTGACCGACAGTAAATTTCTGAACTTGAAATATTTTTTAATTTCTGGACTTGACAAGTTTTCAATCCAACCGATTGAAACATACTTAATGACTTTAGATAACATTTCATCTTTTTCAGAATGACTTTCAACTTCTGAAAATGGAATTAAGGGTGTTGACATGTATACAAAATTACATTCCTCTACATTAAATTGTTGTTCACTTGGCAAACGTGACATCACATCAGCTTGAGGAATTTTCAGTCCATTTTTAAAAACTAATTTATAATTGTTCGCGGACAATATTATAGACCATCTTATGAGACGTGATGCAGCTAAAACGGGGACTTTTTTATCTTCGGCAAATAAAGACAACAATGGAGCATGATCAGTATATATAGTAAAATGACGACCAATTAAATATTTATGAAATTTCTTGATTCCAAAAATAAAAGCAAGGGCTTCCTTGTGCAATTGGCTATAATTTCTTTGAGCTGAATTTAACGTTGCAGACTCAAAAGCTATAGGAAATTCTTGATTCTTTACGACATGACTTAAGACACATCCGATACCGTATGCACTGGAGTCGACTGTAAGACACAATGGTTTTGACGGATCAAATAAAACTAACATAGTTTTATCTGACAAGAGAGACTTACTATTTATAAATGCTTTTTCGCATTCATCAGACCAACACCATTCTTTATTCTTTCTTAATAAATTATGGAGTGGTTCTAGTACAGTAGGACACATAGGAATAAAATTCCTATAAAAATTCAACATTGACAAATACGATTTTAGTTGAGTAACATTTTCTGGACACCCAGTAGACTTAATTTTCTCAACTTTCGACAAAGACGGACTTTTGCCTTGACCTGACAAAGTAAAACCTAAAAATTCAAAAGAAGATACAAAAAATTCACTTTTTGACACATTAATTTTTATATTAAACTCATTTAACTTTGACAAAACTTTTTCTAAAGTATTACAACACTCCGTTTCATCTTTACCACCTACACAAATATCATCAATGTATGCAGCACAGTTTTTTATGCCTCCCAAGACTGTATCAATGACCATTTGAAATGTGGCAGGAGCCGATGACAACCCAAAAGGTAAACGATTGTAAACATATAAACCATTACATGTATTAATTGTAAGTAATTCTTTACTAGAATCTGACACAGACAACTGTAAATATGCATTTGTTAAGTCTAATTTACAAAATACTTGACAACCTGAAAATTTATTAAAAATATCCTCTACACACTCTACACCCTTTGTATGGTTTTTCAATATTTCGGTGTGTTTTTCTACGAATTACAATGTTTTAGACCATTTTTTTTTGTTTTACCACAATTAAACACAAAAATAACGTTTTTCTACAATTTTGAGGTTTTTTTACGTTTTTTTACATTATACATGGTTTTTCAATATTTTTCTGTTTTTTTCGACGATTTACGATGTTTTAGACCATTTTTCTTGTTTGACCACAATTTTACACAAAAATAAGGTTTTTCTACATTTTATCATGTTTTACCACAATTTTACACAAAAATAACGTTTTTCTAATATTTTGAGGTTTTTTTACGTTTTTACACATTTTGAATGGTTTTTCAATATTTTTCGACGATTTACGATGTTTAAGACCATTTTTTTTGTTTTACCACAATTAAACACAAAAGTAACGTTTTTCTACAATTTTTGAGTTTTTTTTACGTTTTTACACAATGAATGGTTTTTCAATATTTTGCAGTGATTTTCTAGGATTAACGATGTTTAAGACCATTTTTCTCGTTTTACCACAATTTTACACAGAAATAACGTTTTTCCACAATTTTTGAGTTTTTTTTACGTGTTTACACGTTTTTTATGGTTTTTCAATATTTCGGTGTGTTTTTCTACGAGTTACGATGTTTTAGACCATTTTTCCTTTTCTTACCACAATTTAACCCGAAAATAACGTTTTTCCACAATTATTTAGGTTTTTTTACGTGTTTACACGTTTTGTATGGTTTTTCAACATTTCGGTGTGTTTTTCTACGAATGATGATGTTTTAGAACATTTTCCTTTTTTTACAACAATTTAACACAAAAATCAGGTTTTTCTACATTTTATCATGTTTTACCACAATTTTACACAAAAATAACGTTTTTCTACAATTTTTCTGGTTATTTTACGTTTTTACACATTTTGCAAGGTTTTTTAAATATTTTTCAGTGTTTTCGACGATTTACGATGTTCTAGACCATTTTTCTCGTTTTACCACAATTTAACACTGAAATAAGGTTTTTCTACAATTTTGAGATTTTTTTACGTTTTTACACATTTTGCATGGTTTTTCAATATTTTTCTGTTTTTTTCGACGATTTACGATGTTTTAGACCATTTTTCTTGTTTTACCACAATTTGACACAAAAATAAGGGTTTTCTACATTTTATCATGGTTTACCAGAATATAAAACAAAAATAACCTTTTTCTACAATTTTTGAAGTTAAATGACGTTTTTCAACGTTATTCGACGATTTGCGATATTTGAGACCATTTTTCTTGTTTTACCACAATTTAACACTGAAATAAGGTTTTTCTAAAATTTTGAGATTTTTTTACGTTTTTACACATTTTGCATGGTTTTTCAATATTTTTCTGTTTTTTTCGACGATTTACGATGTTTTAGACCATTTTTCTTGTTTTACCACAATTTGACATAAAAATAAGGTTTTTCTACATTTTATCATGGTTTACCAGAATTTTAAACAAAAATAACCTTTTTCTACAATTTTTGAAGTTAAATGACGTTTTTCAACGTTATTCGACGATTTGCGATGTTTGAGACCATTTTTCTTGTTTTACTACAAATTAACACAAAAATTAGGCTTTTCTACATTTTTTCATGTTTTATAACAATTTTACACAAAAATAACCTTTTTCTACAATTTTTTACGTTTTTTTACGTTTTTACACATTTTGAATGGTTTTTCAATATTTTTCTGTTTTTTTCGACGATGTTTTAGACCATTTTTCTTGTTTTACCACAATTTAACACAAAAATAAGGATTTTCTACATTTTATCATGTTTTAGCAAGACTTTACACAAAAATAACCTTTTTCTACAATTTTTGAGGTTTTTTTACGTTTTTACACATTTTGCATGGTTTTTCAATATTTTTCTGTGTTTTTCGACGATTTACGATGTTTTAGACCATTTTTCTTGTTTTACAACAATTTAACACAAAAATTTGGTTTTTCTAGATATTTTCTTTTTAAATCACTATTTTACACAAAAATAACGTTTTTCAAATATTTGTGAGGTTATTTTACGTTTTTACACATTTTGCATGGTTTTTCAATTTTTTTCAGTGTTTTCCGACGATTTACGATGTTTTAGACCATTTATCATGTTTTACCACAATTTCATACAAAAATAACGTTTTTCTACAATTTTTGAGGTTATTTTACGTTCTTACACATTTCGCAAGGTTTTTAAATATTTTCAGTGTAAATCGACGATTTACGATGTTTTAGACCATTTTTCTCGTTTTACCACATTTTAACACAGAAAAAAGGTTTTTCTACAATTTGGAGGTTTTTTTACGTTTTTACACATTTTACATTGGTTTTCAATATTTTTCTGTGTTTTTCTCCGATTTACGATGTTTTAGACCATTTTTCTTGTTTTACCACAATATTACACAAATATCAGGTTTTTCTACATTTTGTCATGTTTTACCACAATTTTACACAAAAATTACGTTTTGCTAATATTTTTGAGGTAATTTTACGTTTTTACACATTTTGCAAGGTTTTTAAATAATTTTCAGTGTTTTTCGACGATTTACGATGTTTTATACCATCTTTCTTGTTTTACCACACTTAAACACAATAATAACGTTTTCAACAATTTTTGAGGTTTCTTTACGTTTTAACACATTTCGCATGGTTTTTCAATATTTTTCATTGTTATCCGACGATTTAGGATGTTTGAGACCATTTTTCATGTTTGACCACAATTTTATTCAAAAATAACGTTTTTCCACAATTATTTGGTTTTTTTAACGTGTTTACACGTTTTGTATGGTTTTTCAACATTTCGGTGTGTTTTTCTACGAATTACGATGTTTAAGACCATTTTTCTTTTTTTACCACAATATAACACAAAAATCAGGTTTTTCTACATTTTATCATGTTTTACTACAATTCTACACAAAAATAACGTTTTTACGTTTTTACACATTTTTCATGGTTTTTCAATATTTTTCATTGTTTTCCGACGATTAAGACCATTTTTCTTGTTTTACCACAATTAAACACAAAAATAACATTTTTCTACAATTTTTTAGGTTATTTTACGTTTTTACATATTTCGCAAGGTTTTTAAATATTTTTCAGTGTTTTTCGACGATTTACGATGTTTTAGACCATTTTTCTTTTTTTACCACAATAAAACACAAAAATCAGGTTTTTCTACATTTTATCATGTTTTAACACAATTTTACACAAAAATAACGTTTTTCTAATATTTTTGTGGTTATTTTACGTTTTTACACATTTTGCAAGGTTTTTCAATATTTTTCTGTTTTTATCGACGATGTTTTAGACCATTTTTCTTGTTTTACCACAATTTAACACAAAAATAAGGATATTTCACATTTTATCATGTTTTACCACATATTTACACAAAAATAACCCTTTTCTACAATTTTTGAGGTTTTTTTATGTTTTTACACATTTTGAATGGTTTTTCAATATTTTTCGACGATTTACGATGTTTTATACAATTTTTTTTGTTTTACCACAATTAATGACAAAAAGTGGGTGTGTCAAGCCTACGCAAGACAGAAGTGAAACTTCTAGTATTCCTCTCTCTCTATTTTCTTTTCATCATCTCTATTTTCTCTCTTAGGTTAGTTTGAAAATTAGAGGTTAAATAATTCAACGACGAAGCATGGATTTGCTTTTTCTAATATTTTCTTATAGATGAATGACGTTCGATTAATGTATAGTTCCAAAAATTTTCAATTTATTCACAAGTATACAATATTACATAAATAACAATATTACAATTAAAAATTACAAAGAAATTACAATGACAATTTACCAATCATGTGCCATTTTCATTGTCAATTTCATGAATATCATTTCCTAATGTCGTGATAATTGGGTTATGGTAACTAAAGTGCGATATATAAATTCGCAGTACACGTAGAATTTGGAACGATTTTCCGTTTTTTTGATGGAACTGGAGCAGGTGTTATAGCTTCAGCTACCGCAGATTGCCGAAGTTTTTGACGGTCTCTGTATGCTTTACAACGTTCTGCTGCCGTTTTAGCTTGAGGTTTTGGAGGCTTTAATTCTTTTTTCCGCTGTCTGTACCGCCTGTTGGCCATTGCTTTGATTGTAACGACATTCCTACATCATATTTCACTGTTAATATAATCTCGCCAATATATTAAACAATCCTATTCCAACAATACTACTATATTGTGAAATATTTATCAACTCTTATAGGTTATATTTACCTTATGTTAATGTCATCACTGTGTGAATCAGACTCTCCTCTTCTTTGGTGATTCTCAGGGGATATTTCCTCTTGTGCCACTGATGTGTTCATCACCTCTATCTCGTCACTACTCATTTTTAACACTGAAATTCTGTACCAAACCGTATGAACCACAATCAATTACGTATTTCACTCGTATTACACTCACGACGCAGTATACTAACCAAGCAGCTGATGCTTGGCGTGGCGCAGTTCGCTGGTGTCTGAGAGAGAGGAAAGAAGAGAAGAGAGAGAACGTTCGTGAGCGGCTCCCCCACCTCAACAAGCGCATATGGTGAGAGAGGGACAGTGAACGGTGAGCGGTGGTGGGGGTACCCGCATTTTCGTGTCGATCCTTACTCGGTTTTACTCCGTCCCCGAATAATTAATCCATTACGCGCCTAAAGAAGTTTCACTTCAAAAATAACGTTTTTCTAAAATTTTTGAGGTTATTTTACGTTTTTACACATTTTTCATGGTTTTTCAATATTTTTCATTGTTTTCCGACGATTTAGGATGTTTAAGACCATTTTTCTTGTTTTACCACAATTAAACACAAAAATAACATTTTTCTACAATTTTTTAAGTTATTTTATGTTTTTACATATTTCGCAAGGTTTTTAAATATTTTTCAGTGTTTTTCGACGATTTGAGATGTTTTAGACCAATTTTCGTGTTATACCACAGTTAAACACAAAAATTACATTTTTCAACAATTTTTGAGGTTATTTTACGATTTTACACATTTTTCATGGTTTTTCAATATTTTTCATTTTTTTCCGACGATTTTGGATGTTTAAGACCATTTTTCTTGTTTTACCACAATTAAACACAAAAATAACATTTTTCTACAATTTTTGAGGTTTTTTTACGTTTTTACACATATTCATGGTTTTTCAATATTTTTCATTGTTTTCCGACGATTTAGGATGTTTTAGACCATTTTTCTTGTTTGACCACAATTTAACACAAAAATAAGGTTTTTCTACATTTTTTCATGTTCTTCCACAATTTTACACTCAAATAACGTTATTCTAATATTTTTGAGGTTATATAACGTTTTTACACATTTTGCAAGGTTATTAATTTTTCAGTGTTTTTCGACGATTTACGATGTTTAAGACCATTTTTCTTGTCTTACAAAAAGTTAACACAAAAATAAGGTTTTTCTATATTTTTTCATGTTGAATAACTATTTTACACAACAATAGCCTTTTTCTTCAATTTTTGAGGTTATTTTACGTTTTTACACATTTCGCAAGGTTTTTCAATATATTATTTTGTGTGTTTCGACGATTTACGATGTTTTAGACCATTTTTCTTGTTTTACAACAATTTAACACAAAAATTTGGTTTTTATACATTTTTTCTTTTTAAATCACTATTTTACACAAAAATAACGTCTTTCTTATATTTGTGAGGTTATTTTACGTTTTTACACATTTTGTATGGTTTTTCAATTTTTTTCAGTGTTTTCCGACGATTTACGATGTTTTAGACCATTTTTCATGTTTTACCACAATTTCATACAAAAATAACGTTTTTCTACAATTTTTGAGTTTATTTTACGTTCTTACACATTTCGCAAGGTTTTTAAATATGTTCAGTGTTAATCGACTATTTACGAGGTTTTAGACCATTTTTCTCGATTTACCACATTTTAACACAGAAATAAGGTTTTTCTACGATTTTGAGGTTTTTTTACGTGTTTACACATTTTACATGGTTTTTCAATATTTTTTTGTGATTTTCGACGATTTACGATGTTTTAGACCATTTTTCTTGTTTTACCACAATTTGACATAAAAATAAGGTTTTTCTACATTTTATCATGGTTTACCAGAATTTTAAACAAAAATAACCTTTTTCTACAATTTTTGAAGTTAAATGACGTTTTTCAACGTTATTCGACGATTTGCGATGTTTGAGACCATTTTTCTTGTTTTACTACAAATTAACACAAAAATTAGGCTTTTCTACATTTTTTCATGTTTTATAACAATTTTACACAAAAATAACCTTTTTCTACAATTTTTTACGTTTTTTTACGTTTTTACACATTTTGAATGGTTTTTCAATATTTTTCTGTTTTTTTCGACGATGTTTTAGACCATTTTTCTTGTTTTACCACAATTTAACACAAAAATAAGGATTTTCTACATTTTATCATGTTTTAGCAAGACTTTACACAAAAATAACCTTTTTCTACAATTTTTGAGTTTTTTTTACGTTTTTACACATTTTGCATGCTTTTTCAATATTTTTCTGTGTTTTTCGACGATTTACGATGTTTTAGACCATTTTTCTTGTTTTACAACAATTTAACACAAAAATTTGGTTTTTCTAGATATTTTCTTTGTAAATCACTATTTTACACAAAAATAACGTTTTTCAAATATTTGTGAGGTTTTTTTACGTTTTTACACATTTTGCATGGTTTTTCAATTTTTTTCAGTGTTTTCCGACGATATACGATGTTTTAGACCATTTATCATGTTTTACCACAATTTCATACAAAATAACGTTTTTCTACAATTTTTGAGGTTATTTTACGTTCTTACACATTTCGCAAGGTTTTTAAATATTTTCAGTGTAAATCGACGATTTACGATGTTTTAGACCATTTTTCTCGTTTTACCACATTTTAACACAGAAAAAAGGTTTTTCTACAATTTGGAGGTTTTTTTACGTTTTTACACATTTTACATTGGTTTTCAATATTTTTCTGTGTTTTTCTCCGATTTACGATGTTTTAGACCATTTTTCTTGTTTTACCACAATATTACACAAATATCAGGTTTTTCTACATTTTGTCATGTTTTACCACAATTTTACACAAAAATTACGTTTTGCTAATATTTTTGAGGTTATTTTACGTTTTTACACATTTTGCAAGGTTTTTAAATAATTTTCAGTGTTTTTCGACGATTTACGATGTTTTATACCATCTTTCTTGTTTTACCACACTTAAACACAATAATAACGTTTTCAACAATTTTTGAGGTTTCTTTACGTTTTAACGCATTTCGCATGGTTTTTCAATATTTTTCATTGTTATCCGACGATTTAGGATGTTTGAGACCATTTTTCATGTTTGACCACAATTTTATTCAAAAATAACGTTTTTCCACAATTATTTGGTTTTTTAACGTGTTTACACGTTTTGTATGGTTTTTCAACATTTCGGTGTGTTTTTCTACGAATTACGATGTTTAAGACCATTTTTCTTTTTTTACCACAATATAACACAAAAATCAGGTTTTTCTACATTTTATCATGTTTTACTACAATTCTACACAAAAATAACGTTTTTACGTTTTTACACATTTTTCATGGTTTTTCAGTATTTTTCATTGTTTTCCGACGATTAAGACCATTTTTTTTGTTTTACCACAATTAAACACAAAAATAACATTTTTCTACAATTTTTTAGGTTATTTTACGTTTTTACATATTTCGCAAGGTTTTTAAATATTTTTCAGTGTTTTTCGACGATTTACGATGTTTTAGACCATTTTTCTTGTTTTACCTCATTAAAACACAAAAATAACATTTTTCAACAATTTTTGAGGTTATTTTACGTTTTTACACATTTTTCATGGTTTTTCAATATTTTTCATTGTTTTCCGACGATTGAGGATGTTTAAGAGCATTTTTCTTGTTTTACCACAATTAAACACAAAAATAACATTTTTCTACAATTTTTGAAGTTATTTTACGTTTTTACACATTTTTCATGGTTATTCAATATTTTTCATTGTTTTCCGACGATTAAGGATGTTTTAGACCATTTTTCTTGTTTGACCACAATTTAACACAAAAATAAGGTTTTTCTACATTTTTTCATGTTTTTCCACAATTTTACACTCAAATAACGTTATTCTAATATTTTTAAGGTTATTTAACGTTTTTACACATTTTGCAAGGTTTTTAAATTTTCAGTGTTTTTCGACGATTTACGATGTTAAAGACCATTTTTCTTGTCTTACAAAAAGTTAACACAAAAATAAGGTTTTTCTACATTTTATCATGTTGAATAACTATTTTACACAACAATAAACTTTTTCTACAATTTTTGAGGTTATTTTACGTTTTTACACATTTCGCAAGGTTTTTCAATATATTATTCTGTGTTTTTCGACGATTTACGATGTTTTATACCATTTTTCTTGTTTTACAACAATTTTACACAAAAATCAGGTTTTTCTACATTTTTTCATGTTTGTCACTATTTTACACAAAAATAACCTTTTTCTACAATTTTAGAGTTTTTTTTACGTTTTTACACATTTTGCATGGTTTTTCAATATTTTTCTGTGTTTTTCGACGATTTGCGATGTTTTAGACCATTTTTCTTGTTTTACAACAATTTAACACAAAAATTTGGTTTTTCTACATTTTTTCCTTTTAAATCACTATTTTACACAAAAATAACGTTTTTCTAATATTTGTGAGGTTATTTTACGTTTTTACACATTTTGCATGGTTTTTCAATTTTTTTCAGTGTTTTCCGACGATTTACGATGTTTTAGACCATTTTTCATGTTTTACCACAATTTCATACAAAAATAACGTTTTTCTACAATTTTTGAGGTTATTTTACGTTCTTACACATTTCGCAAGGTTTTTAAATATTTTCAGTGTAAATCGACGATTTACGATGTTTTAGACCATTTTTCTCGTTTTACCACATTTTAACACAGAAAAAAGGTTTTTCTACAATTTGAAGGTTTTTTTACGTTTTTACACATTTTACATTGGTTTTCAATATTTTTCTATGTTTTTCTCCGATTACGATGTTTTAGACCATTTTTCTTGTTTTACCACAATATTACACAAATATCAGGTTTTTCTACATTTTGTCATGTTTAACCACAATTTTACACAAAAATAACGTTTTGCTAATATTTTTGAGGATATTTTACGTTCTTACACATTTCGCAAGGTTTTTAAATATTTTCAGTGTAAATCGACGATTTACGATGTTTTATACCATTTTTCTCGTTTTACAACAATTTTACACAAAAATCAGGTTTTTCTACATTTTTTCATGTTTTGTCACTATTTTACACAAAAAAAAACCTTTTTCTACAATTTGGAGGTTTTTTTACGTTTTTACACATTTTACATTGGTTTTCAATATTTTTCTGTGTTTTTCTCCGATTTACGATGTTTTAGACCATTTTTCTTGTTTTACCACAATATTACACAAATATCAGGTTTTAATACATTTTGTCATGTTTTACCACAATTTTACACAAAAATAACGTTTTGCTAATATTTTTGAGGTTATTTTACGTTTTTACACATTTTGCAAGGTTTTTAAATAATTTTCAGTGTTTTTCGACGATTTACGATGATTTATACCATTTTTCTTGTTCTACCACACTTAAACACAATAATAACGTTTTCTAAGATTTTTGAGGTTTATTTACGTTTTAACACATTTTGCATGGTTTTTCAACATTTTTCATTGTTTTCCGACGATTTAGGATGTTTGAGACCATTTTTCATGTTTTACCACAATTTTATACAAAAATAACGTTTTTCCACAATTATTTAGTTTTTTTTACGTGTTTACACGTTTTGTATGGTTTTTCAACATTTCGGTGTGTTTTTCTACGAATTACGATGTTTTAGACCATTTTTCTTTTTTTACCACAATAAAATACAAAAATCAGGTTTTTCTACATTTGATCATGTTTTAACACAATTTTACACAAAAATAACGTTTTTCTAATATTTTTGTGGTTATTTTACGTTTTTACACATTTTGCAAGGTTTTTCAATATTTTTCTGTTTTTATCGACGATGTTTTAGACCATTTTTCTTGTTTTACCACAATTTAACACAAAAATAAGGATATTCTACATTTTATCATGTTTTACCACATATTTACACAAAAATAACCATTTTCTACAATTTTTGAGGTTTTTTTATGTTTTTACACATTTTGAATGGTTTTTCAATATTTTTCGACGATTTACGATGTTTTATACAATTTTTTTTGTTTTACCACAATTAATGACAAAAATAACGTTTTTCTAAAATTTTTGAGGTTATTTTACGTTTTTACACATTTTTCATGGTTTTTCAATATTTTTCATTGTTTTCCGACGATTTAGGATGTTTAAGACCATTTTTCTTGTTTTACCACAGTTAAACACAAAAATAACATTTTTCTACAATTTTTTAAGTTATTTTACGTTTTTACATATTTCGCAAGGTTTTTAATTATTTTTCAGTGTTTTTCGACGATTTACGATGTTTTAGACCAATTTTCGTGTTTTACCACAATTAAACACAAAAATTACATTTTTCAACAATTTTTGAGGTTATTTTACGATTTTACACATTTTTCATGGTTTTTCAATATTTTTCATTGTTTTCCGACGATTTTGGATGTTTAAGACCATTTTTCTTGTTTTACCACAATTAAACACAAAAATTACATTTTTCTACAATTTTTGAGGTTTTTTTACGTTTTTACATATTTCGCAAGGTTTTTAAATATTTTTCAGTGTTTTTCGACGATTTACGATGTTTTAGACCAATTTTCGTGTTTTACCACAATTAAACACAAAAATTACATTTTTCAACAATTTTTGAGGTTATTTTACGATTTTACACATTTTTCATGGTTTTTCAATATTTTTCATTGTTTTCCGACGATTTTGGATGTTAAAGACCATTTTTCTTGTTTTACCACAATTAAACACAAAAATTACATTTTTCTACAATTTTTGAGGTTTTTTTACGTTTTTACACATATTCATGGTTTTTCAATATTTTTCATTGTTTTCCGACGATTTAGGATGTTTTAGACCATTTTTCTTGTTTGACCACAATTTAACACAAAAATAAGGTTTTTCTACATTTTTTCATGTTCTTCCACAATTTTACACTCAAATAACGTTATTCTAATATTTTTGAGGTTATATAACGTTTTTACACATTTTGCAAGGTTATTAATTTTTCAGTGTTTTTCGACGATTTAAGATGTTTAACACCATTTTTCTTGTCTTACAAAAAGTTAACACAAAAATAAGGTTTTTCTATATTTTTTCATGTTGAATAACTATTTTACACAACAATAACCTTTTTCTACAATTTTTGAGGTTATTTTACGTTTTTACACATTTCGCAAGGTTTTTCAATATATTATTTTGTGTGTTTCGACGATTTACGATGTTTTAGACCATTTTTCTTGTTTTACAACAATTTTACACAAAAATCAGGTTTTTCTACATTTTTTCATGTTTTGTCACTATTTTACACAAAAATAACCTTTTTCTACAATTTTTGAGGTTTTTTTACGTTTTTACACATTTTGCATGGTTTTTCAATATTTTTCTGTGTTTTTCGACGATTTACGATGTTTTAGACCATTTTTCTTGTTTTACAACAATTTAACACAAAAATTTGGTTTTTATACATTTTTTCTTTTTAAATCACTATTTTACACAAAAATAACGTTTTTCTTATATTTGTGAGGTTATTTTACGTTTTTACACATTTTGTATGGTTTTTCAATTTTTTTCAGTGTTTTCCGACGATTTACGATGTTTTAGACCATTTTTCATGTTTTACCACAATTTCATACAAAAATAACGTTTTTCTACAATTTTTGAGTTTATTTTACGTTCTTACACATTTCGCAAGGTTTTTAAATATTTTCAGTGTTAATCGACTATTTACGATGTTTTAGACCATTTTTCTCGATTTACCACATTTTAACACAGAAATAAGGTTTTTCTACGATTTTGAGGTTTTTTTACGTGTTTACACATTTTACATGGTTTTTCAATATTTTTTTGTGATTTTCTCCGATTTACGATGTTTTAGACCATTTTTCTTATTTTACCACAATATTACACAAATATCAGGTTTTTCTACATTTTGTCATGATTTACCACAATTTTACACAAAAATAACGTTTTGCTAATATTTTTTAGGTTATTTTTCGTTTTTACACATTTTGCAAGGTTTTTAAATAATTTTCAGTGTTTTTCGACGATTTACGATGTTTTATACCATTTTTCTTGTTCTACCACACTTAAACACAATAATTACGTTTTCTAAGATTTTTGAGGTTTATTTACGTTTTAACACATTTTGCATGGTTTTTCAACATTTTTCATTGTTTTCCGACGATTTAGGATGTTTGAGACCATTTTTCATGTTTTACCACAATTTTATACAAAAATAACGTTTTTCCACAATTATTTAGTTTTTTTTACGTGTTTACACGTTTTGTATGGTTTTTCAACATTTCGGTGTGTTTTTCTACGAATTACGATGTTTTAGACCATTTTTCTTTTTTTACCACAATAAAATACAAAAATCAGGTTTTTCTACATTTTATCATGTTTTAACACAATTTTACACAAAAATAACGTTTTTCTAATATTTTTGTGGTTATTTTACGTTTTTACACATTTTGCAAGGTTTTTCAATATTTTTCTGTTTTTATCGACGATGTTTTAGACCATTTTTCTTGTTTTACCACAATTTAACACAAAAATAAGAATATTCTACATTTTATCATGTTTTACCACATATTTACACAAAAATAACCTTTTTCTACAATTTTTGAGGTTTTTTTATGTTTTTACACATTTTGAATGGTTTTTCAATATTTTTCGACGATTTACGATGTTTTATACAATTTTTTTTGTTTTACCACAATTAATGACAAAAATAACGTTTTTCTAAAATTTTTGAGGTTATTTTACGTTTTTACACATTTTTCATGGTTTTTCAATATTTTTCATTGTTTTCCGACGATTTAGGATGTTTAAGACCATTTTCCTTGTTTTACCACAGTTAAACACAAAAATAACATTTTTCTACAATTTTTTAAGTTATTTTACGTTTTTACATATTTCGCAAGGTTTTTAAATATTTTTCAGTGTTTTTCGACGATTTACGATGTTTTAGACCAATTTTCGTGTTTTACCACAATTAAACACAAAAATTACATTTTTCAACAATTTTTGAGGTTATTTTACGATTTTACACATTTTTCATGGTTTTTCAATATTTTTCATTGTTTTCCGACGATTTTGGATGTTTAAGACCATTTTTCTTGTTTTACCACAATTAAACACAAAAATTACATTTTTCTACAATTTTTGAGGTTTTTTTACGTTTTTACACATATTCATGGTTTTTCAATATTTTTCATTGTTTTCCGACGATTTAGGATGTTTTAGACCATTTTTCTTGTTTGACCACAATTTAACACAAAAATAAGGTTTTTCTACATTTTTTCATGTTCTTCCACAATTTTACACTCAAATAACGTTATTCTAATATTTTTGAGGTTATATAACGTTTTTACACATTTTGCAAGGTTATTAATTTTTCAGTGTTTTTCGACGATTTAAGATGTTTAACACCATTTTTCTTGTCTTACAAAAAGTTAACACAAAAATAAGGTTTTTCTATATTTTTTCATGTTGAATAACTATTTTACACAACAATAACCTTTTTCTACAATTTTTGAGGTTATTTTACGTTTTTACACATTTCGCAAGGTTTTTCAATATATTATTTTGTGTGTTTCGACGATTTACGATGTTTTAGACCATTTTTCTTGTTTTACAACAATTTTACACAAAAATCAGGTTTTTCTACATTTTTTCATGTTTTGTCACTATTTTACACAAAAATAACCTTTTTCTACAATTTTTGAGGTTTTTTTACGTTTTTACACATTTTGCATGGTTTTTCAATATTTTTCTGTGTTTTTCGACGATTTACGATGTTTTAGACCATTTTTCTTGTTTTACAACAATTTAACACAAAAATTTGGTTTTTATACATTTTTTCTTTTTAAATCACTATTTTACACAAAAATAACGTTTTTCTTATATTTGTGAGGTTATTTTACGTTTTTACACATTTTGTATGGTTTTTCAATTTTTTTCAGTGTTTTCCGACGATTTACGATGTTTTAGACCATTTTTCATGTTTTACCACAATTTCATACAAAAATAACGTTTTTCTACAATTTTTGAGTTTATTTTACGTTCTTACACATTTCGCAAGGTTTTTAAATATTTTCAGTGTTAATCGACTATTTACGATGTTTTAGACCATTTTTCTCGATTTACCACATTTTAACACAGAAATAAGGTTTTTCTACGATTTTGAGGTTTTTTTACGTGTTTACACATTTTACATGGTTTTTCAATATTTTTTTGTGATTTTCTCCGATTTACGATGTTTTAGACCATTTTTCTTATTTTACCACAATATTACACAAATATCAGGTTTTTCTACATTTTGTCATGATTTACCACAATTTTACACAAAAATAACGTTTTGCTAATATTTTTTAGGTTATTTTTCGTTTTTACACATTTTGCAAGGTTTTTAAATAATTTTCAGTGTTTTTCGACGATTTACGATGTTTTATACCATTTTTCTTGTTTTACCACACTTAAACACAATAATAACGTTTTCTACAATTTTTGAGGATACTTTACGTTTTAACACATTTTGCATGGTTTTTCAACATTTTTCATTGTTTTCCGACGATTTAGGATGTTTGAGACCATTTTTCATGTTTTACCACAATTTTATACAAAAATAACGTTTTTCCACAATTATTTAGTTTTTTTTTACGTGTTTTCACGTTTTGTATGGTTTTTCAATATTTTGGTGTGTTTTTCTTCGAATTACGATGTTTTAGACCATTTTCCTTTTTTTACCACAATTTAACCCGAAGATAATGTTTTCAATATTATGGTTTTTCAATATTTTGCAGTGTTTTTCTAGGATTGACGATGTTTTAGACCATTTTTCTCGTTTTACCACAATTTAACACAGAAATAACGTTTTTCCACAATTTTTGAGTTTTTTTTACGTGTTTACATGTTTTGTATGGTTTTTCAATATTTCGGTGCGTTTTTCTACGAATTACGATGTTTTAGACCATTTTTCTTTTTTTACCACAATATAACACAAAAATCAGGTTTTTCTACATTTTATCATGTTTTACCACAATTTTACACAAAAATAACGTTTTTCTAAAATTTTTGTGGTTATTTTACGTTTTTACATATTTTGCAAGGTTTTTCAATATTTTTCTGTTTTTTTCGACGATGTTTTAGACCATTTTTCTTGTTTTACCACAATTTAACACAATAATAAGGATTTTCTACATTTTATCATGTTTTACCACAACTTTACACAAAAATAACCTTTTTCTACAATTTTTGAGGTTTTTTTTACGTTTTTACACATTTCGCAAGGTTTTTTAATATTTTCCAGTGTTTTTCGACGATTTACGATGTTTTAGACCATTTTTCTTGTTTCACCTGAATTAAACACAAAAATTACATTTTTCTACAATTTTTGAGGTTATTTTACGTTTTACACATTTTTCATGGTTTTTCAATATTTTTCATTGTTTTCCGACGATTTAGGATGTTTAAGACCATTTTTCTTGTTTTACCACAGTTAAACACAAAAATAACATTTTTCTACAATTTTTTAAGTTATTTTACGTTTTTACATATTTCGCAAGGTTTTTAAATATTTTTCAGTGTTTTTCGACGATTTACGATGTTTTAGACCAATTTTCGTGTTTTACCACAATTAAACACAAAAATTACATTTTTCAACAATTTTTGAGGTTATTTTACGATTTTACACATTTTTCATGGTTTTCAATATTTTTCATTGTTTTCCGACGATTTTGGATGTTTAAGACCATTTTTCTTGTTTTACCACAATTAAACACAAAAATTACATTTTTCTACAATTTTTGAGGTTTTTTTACGTTTTTACACATATTCATGGTTTTTCAATATTTTTCATTGTTTTCCGACGATTTAGGATGTTTTAGACCATTTTTCTTGTTTGACCACAATTTAACACAAAAATAAGGTTTTTCTACATTTTTTCATGTTCTTCCACAATTTTACACTCAAATAACGTTATTCTAATATTTTTGAGGTTATATAACGTTTTTACACATTTTGCAAGGTTATTAATTTTTCAGTGTTTTTCGACGATTTAAGATGTTTAACACCATTTTTCTTGTCTTACAAAAAGTTAACACAAAAATAAGGTTTTTCTATATTTTTTCATGTTGAATAACTATTTTACACAACAATAACCTTTTTCTACAATTTTTGAGGTTATTTTACGTTTTTACACATTTCGCAAGGTTTTTCAATATATAATTTTGTGTGTTTCGACGATTTACGATGTTTTAGACCATTTTTCTTGTTTTACAACAATTTTACACAAAAATCAGGTTTTTCTACATTTTTTCATGTTTTGTCACTATTTTACACAAAAATAACCCTTTTCTACAATTTTTGAGGTTTTTTTACGTTTTTACACATTTTGCATGGTTTTTCAATATATTTCTGTGTTTTTCGACGATTTACGATGTTTTAGACCATTTTTCTTGTTTTACAACAATTTAACACAAAAATTTGGTTTTTATACATTTTTTCTTTTTAAATCACTATTTTACACAAAAATAACGTTTTTCTTATATTTGTGAGGTTATTTTACGTTTTTACACATTTTGTATGGTTTTTCAATTTTTTTCAGTGTTTTCCGACGATTTACGATGTTTTAGACCATTTTTCATGTTTTACCACAATTTCATACAAAAATAACGTTTTTCTACAATTTTTGAGTTTATTTTACGTTCTTACACATTTCGCAAGGTTTTTAAATATTTTCAGTGTTAATCGACTATTTACGATGTTTTAGACCATTTTTCTCGATTTACCACATTTTAACACAGAAATAAGGTTTTTCTACGATTTTGAGGTTTTTTTACGTGTTTACACATTTTACATGGTTTTTCAATATTTTTTTGTGATTTTCTCCGATTTACGATGTTTTAGACCATTTTTCTTATTTTACCACAATATTACACAAATATCAGGTTTTTCTACATTTTGTCATGATTTACCACAATTTTACACAAAAATAACGTTTTGCTAATATTTTTTAGGTTATTTTTCGTTTTTACACATTTTGCAAGGTTTTTAAATAATTTTCAGTGTTTTTCGACGATTTACGATGTTTTATACCATTTTTCTTGTTCTACCACACTTAAACACAATAATAACGTTTTCTAAGATTTTTGAGGTTTATTTACGTTTTAACACATTTTGCATGGTTTTTCAACATTTTTCATTGTTTTCCGACGATTTAGGATGTTTGAGACCATTTTTCATGTTTTACCACAATTTTATACAAAAATAACGTTTTTCCACAATTATTTAGTTTTTTTTACGTGTTTACACGTTTTGTATGGTTTTTCAACATTTCGGTGTGTTTTTCTACGAATTACGATGTTTTAGACCATTTTTCTTTTTTTACCACAATAAAATACAAAAATCAGGTTTTTCTACATTTTATCATGTTTTAACACAATTTTACACAAAAATAACGTTTTTCTAATATTTTTGTGGTTATTTTACGTTTTTACACATTTTGCAAGGTTTTTCAATATTTTTCTGTTTTTATCGACGATGTTTTAGACCATTTTTCTTGTTTTACCACAATTTAACACAAAAATAAGAATATTCTACATTTTATCATGTTTTACCACATATTTACACAAAAATAACCTTTTTCTACAATTTTTGAGGTTTTTTTATGTTTTTACACATTTTGAATGGTTTTTCAATATTTTTCGACGATTTACGATGTTTTATACAATTTTTTTTTGTTCTACCACAATTAATGACAAAAATAACGTTTTTCTAAAATTTTTGAGGTTATTTTACGTTTTTACACATTTTTCATGGTTTTTCAATATTTTTCATTGTTTTCCGACGATTTAGGATGTTTAAGACCATTTTTCTTGTTTTACCACAGTTAAACACAAAAATAACATTTTTCTACAATTTTTTAAGTTATTTTACGTTTTTACATATTTCGCAAGGTTTTTAAATATTTTTCAGTGTTTTTCGACGATTTACGATGTTTTAGACCAATTTTCGTGTTTTACCACAATTAAACACAAAAATTACATTTTTCAACAATTTTTGAGGTTATTTTACGATTTTACACATTTTTCATGGTTTTTCAATATTTTTCATTGTTTTCCGACGATTTTGGATGTTAAAGACCATTTTTCTTGTTTTACCACAATTAAACACAAAAATTACATTTTTCTACAATTTTTGAGGTTTTTTTACGTTTTTACACATATTCATGGTTTTTCAATATTTTTCATTGTTTTCCGACGATTTAGGATGTTTTAGACCATTTTTCTTGTTTGACCACAATTTAACACAAAAATAAGGTTTTTCTACATTTTTTCATGTTCTTCCACAATTTTACACTCAAATAACGTTATTCTAATATTTTTGAGGTTATATAACGTTTTTACACAATAATAACGTTTTCTACAATTTTTGAGGATACTTTACGTTTTAACACATTTTGCATGGTTTTTCAACATTTTTCATTGTTTTCCGACGATTTAGCATGTTTGAGACCATTTTTCATGTTTTACCACAATTTTATACAAAAATAACGTTTTTCCACAATTATTTAGTTTTTTTTTACGTGTTTTCACGTTTTGTATGGTTTTTCAATATTTTGGTGTGTTTTTCTTCGAATTACGATGTTTTAGACCATTTTCCTTTTTTTACCACAATTTAACCCGAAGATAATGTTTTCAATATTATGGTTTTTCAATATTTTGCAGTGTTTTTCTAGGATTGACGATGTTTTAGACCATTTTTCTCGTTTTACCACAATTTAACACAGAAATAACGTTTTTCCACAATTTTTGAGTTTTTTTTACGTGTTTACACGTTTTGTATGGTTTTTCAATATTTCGGTGTGTTTTTCTACGAATTACGATGTTTTAGACCATTTTTTTTTTTTTACCACAATATAACACAAAAATCAGGTTTTTCTACATTTTATCATGTTTTACCACAATTTTACACAAAAATAACGTTTTTCTAAAATTTTTGTGGTTATTTTACGTTTTTACATATTTTGCAAGGTTTTTCAATATTTTTCTGTTTTTTTCGACGATGTTTTAGACCATTTTTCTTGTTTTACCACAATTTAACACAATAATAAGGATTTTCTACATTTTATCATGTTTTACCACAACTTTACACAAAAATAACCCTTTTCTACAATTTTTGAGGTTTTTTTTTACGTTTTTACACATTTCGCAGGGTTTTTTAATATTTTCCAGTGTTTTTCGACGATTTACGATGTTTTAGACCATTTTTCTTGTTTCACCTGAATTAAACACAAAAATTACATTTTTCTACAATTTTTGAGGTTATTTTACGTTTTACACATTTTTCATGGTTTTTCAATATTTTTCATTGTTTTCCGACGATTTAGGATGTTTGAGACCATTTTTCTTGTTTTACCACAATTAAACAGAAAAATAACATTTTTCTACAATTTTTGAGGTTATTTTACGTTTTTACACATTCTTCATGGTTTTTCAATATTTTTCATTGTTTTCCGACGATTTAGGATGTTTTAGACCATTTTCTTGTTTGACCACAATTTAACACAAAAATAAGGTTTTTCTACATTTTTTCATGTACTTCCACAATTTTACACTCAAATAACGTTATTCTAATATTTTTGAGGTTATTTTACGTTTTTACACATTTTACATGGTTTTTCAATATTTTTCTGTGATCTTCTCCGATTTACGATGTTTTAGACCATTTTTTCTTGTTTTACCACAATATTACATAAATATCAGGTTTTTCTACATTTTGTCATGTTTTACCACAATTTTACACAAAAATAACGTTTTGCTAATATTTTTGAGGTTATTTTTCGTTTTTACACATTTTGCAAGGTTTTTAAATAATTTTCAGTGTTTTTAAACGATTTACGATGTTTTATACCATTTTTCTTGTTTTACCACACTTAAACACAAAAATAACATTTTCTACAATTTTTGAGGATACTTTACGTTTTAACACATTTTGCATGGTTTTTCAACATTTTTCATTGTTTTCCGACGATTTAGGATGTTTGAGACCATTTTTCATGTTTTACCACAATTTTTTACAAAAATAACGTTTTTCCACAATTATTTAGGTTTTTTTTACGTGTTTTCACGTTTTGTATGGTTTTTCAATATTTTGGTGTGTTTTTCTTCGAATTACGATGTTTTAGACCATTTTCCTTTTTTAACCACAATTTAACCCGAAAATAATGTTTTCAATATTATGGTTTTTCAATATTTTGCAGTGTTTTTCTAGGATTGACGATGTTTTAGACCATTTTTCTCGTTTTACCACAATTTAACACAGAAATAACGTTTTTCCACAATTTTTGAGTTTTTTTTACGTGTTTACACGTTTTGTATGGTTTTTCAATATTTCGGTGTGTTTTTCTACGAATTACGATGTTTTAGACCATTTTTATTTTTTTACCACAGTATAACACAAAAATCAGGTTTTTCTACATTTTATCATGTTTTACCACAATTTTACACAAAAATAACGTTTTTCTAAAATTTTTGTGGTTATTTTACGTTTTTACATATTTTGCAAGGTTTTTCAATATTTTTCTGTTTTTTTCGACGATGTTTTAGACCATTTTTCTTGTTTTACCACAATTTAACACAATAATAAGGATTTTCTACATTTTATCATGTTTTACCACAACTTTACACAAAAATAACCTTTTTCTACAATTTTTGAGGTTTTTTTTTACGTTTTTACACATTTCGCAAGGTTTTTTAATATTTTCCAGTGTTTTTCGACGATTTACGATGTTTTAGACCATTTATCTTGTTTCACCTGAATTAAACACAAAAATTACATTTTTCTACAATTTTTGAGGTTATTTTACGTTTTACACATTTTTCATGGTTTTTCAATATTTTTCATTGTTTTCCGACGATTTAGGATGTTTGAGACCATTTTTCTTGTTTTACCACAATTAAACACAAAAATAACATTTTTCTACAATTTTTGAGGTTATTTTACGTTTTTACACATTCTTCATGGTTTTTCAATATTTTTCATTGTTTTCCGACGATTTAGGATGTTTTAGACCATTTTTCTTGTTTGACCACAATTTAACACAAAAATTACATTTTTCTACAATTTTTGAGGTTTTTTTACGTTTTTACATATTTCGCAAGGTTTTTAAATATTTTTCAGTGTTTTTCGACGATTTACGATGTTTTAGACCAATTTTCGTGTTTTACCACAATTAAACACAAAAATTACATTTTTCAACAATTTTTGAGGTTATTTTACGATTTTACACATTTTTCATGGTTTTTCAATATTTTTCATTGTTTTCCGACGATTTTGGATGTTAAAGACCATTTTTCTTGTTTTACCACAATTAAACACAAAAATTACATTTTTCTACAATTTTTGAGGTTTTTTTACGTTTTTACACATATTCATGGTTTTTCAATATTTTTCATTGTTTTCCGACGATTTAGGATGTTTTAGACCATTTTTCTTGTTTGACCACAATTTAACACAAAAATAAGGTTTTTCTACATTTTTTCATGTTCTTCCACAATTTTACACTCAAATAACGTTATTCTAATATTTTTGAGGTTATATAACGTTTTTACACATTTTGCAAGGTTATTAATTTTTCAGTGTTTTTCGACGATTTAAGATGTTTAACACCATTTTTCTTGTCTTACAAAAAGTTAACACAAAAATAAGGTTTTTCTATATTTTTTCATGTTGAATAACTATTTTACACAACAATAACCTTTTTCTACAATTTTTGAGGTTATTTTACGTTTTTACACATTTCGCAAGGTTTTTCAATATATTATTTTGTGTGTTTCGACGATTTACGATGTTTTAGACCATTTTTCTTGTTTTACAACAATTTTACACAAAAATCAGGTTTTTCTACATTTTTTCATGTTTTGTCACTATTTTACACAAAAATAACCTTTTTCTACAATTTTTGAGGTTTTTTTACGTTTTTACACATTTTGCATGGTTTTTCAATATTTTTCTGTGTTTTTCGACGATTTACGATGTTTTAGACCATTTTTCTTGTTTTACAACAATTTAACACAAAAATTTGGTTTTTATACATTTTTTCTTTTTAAATCACTATTTTACACAAAAATAACGTTTTTCTTATATTTGTGAGGTTATTTTACGTTTTTACACATTTTGTATGGTTTTTCAATTTTTTTCAGTGTTTTCCGACGATTTACGATGTTTTAGACCATTTTTCATGTTTTACCACAATTTCATACAAAAATAACGTTTTTCTACAATTTTTGAGTTTATTTTACGTTCTTACACATTTCGCAAGGTTTTTAAATATTTTCAGTGTTAATCGACTATTTACGATGTTTTAGACCATTTTTCTCGATTTACCACATTTTAACACAGAAATAAGGTTTTTCTACGATTTTGAGGTTTTTTTACGTGTTTACACATTTTACATGGTTTTTCAATATTTTTTTGTGATTTTCTCCGATTTACGATGTTTTAGACCATTTTTCTTATTTTACCACAATATTACACAAATATCAGGTTTTTCTACATTTTGTCATGATTTACCACAATTTTACACAAAAATAACGTTTTGCTAATATTTTTTAGGTTATTTTTCGTTTTTACACATTTTGCAAGGTTTTTAAATAATTTTCAGTGTTTTTCGACGATTTACGATGTTTTATACCATTTTTCTTGTTCTACCACACTTAAACACAATAATTACGTTTTCTAAGATTTTTGAGGTTTATTTACGTTTTAACACATTTTGCATGGTTTTTCAACATTTTTCATTGTTTTCCGACGATTTAGGATGTTTGAGACCATTTTTCATGTTTTACCACAATTTTATACAAAAATAACGTTTTTCCACAATTATTTAGTTTTTTTTACGTGTTTACACGTTTTGTATGGTTTTTCAACATTTCGGTGTGTTTTTCTACGAATTACGATGTTTTAGACCATTTTTCTTTTTTTACCACAATAAAATACAAAAATCAGGTTTTTCTACATTTTATCATGTTTTAACACAATTTTACACAAAAATAACGTTTTTCTAATATTTTTGTGGTTATTTTACGTTTTTACACATTTTGCAAGGTTTTTCAATATTTTTCTGTTTTTATCGACGATGTTTTAGACCATTTTTCTTGTTTTACCACAATTTAACACAAAAATAAGAATATTCTACATTTTATCATGTTTTACCACATATTTACACAAAAATAACCTTTTTCTACAATTTTTGAGGTTTTTTTATGTTTTTACACATTTTGAATGGTTTTTCAATATTTTTCGACGATTTACGATGTTTTATACAATTTTTTTTGTTTTACCACAATTAATGACAAAAATAACGTTTTTCTAAAATTTTTGAGGTTATTTTACGTTTTTACACATTTTTCATGGTTTTTCAATATTTTTCATTGTTTTCCGACGATTTAGGATGTTTAAGACCATTTTCCTTGTTTTACCACAGTTAAACACAAAAATAACATTTTTCTACAATTTTTTAAGTTATTTTACGTTTTTACATATTTCGCAAGGTTTTTAAATATTTTTCAGTGTTTTTCGACGATTTACGATGTTTTAGACCAATTTTCGTGTTTTACCACAATTAAACACAAAAATTACATTTTTCAACAATTTTTGAGGTTATTTTACGATTTTACACATTTTTCATGGTTTTTCAATATTTTTCATTGTTTTCCGACGATTTTGGATGTTTAAGACCATTTTTCTTGTTTTACCACAATTAAACACAAAAATTACATTTTTCTACAATTTTTGAGGTTTTTTTACGTTTTTACACATATTCATGGTTTTTCAATATTTTTCATTGTTTTCCGACGATTTAGGATGTTTTAGACCATTTTTCTTGTTTGACCACAATTTAACACAAAAATAAGGTTTTTCTACATTTTTTCATGTTCTTCCACAATTTTACACTCAAATAACGTTATTCTAATATTTTTGAGGTTATATAACGTTTTTACACATTTTGCAAGGTTATTAATTTTTCAGTGTTTTTCGACGATTTAAGATGTTTAACACCATTTTTCTTGTCTTACAAAAAGTTAACACAAAAATAAGGTTTTTCTATATTTTTTCATGTTGAATAACTATTTTACACAACAATAACCTTTTTCTACAATTTTTGAGGTTATTTTACGTTTTTACACATTTCGCAAGGTTTTTCAATATATTATTTTGTGTGTTTCGACGATTTACGATGTTTTAGACCATTTTTCTTGTTTTACAACAATTTTACACAAAAATCAGGTTTTTCTACATTTTTTCATGTTTTGTCACTATTTTACACAAAAATAACCTTTTTCTACAATTTTTGAGGTTTTTTTACGTTTTTACACATTTTGCATGGTTTTTCAATATTTTTCTGTGTTTTTCGACGATTTACGATGTTTTAGACCATTTTTCTTGTTTTACAACAATTTAACACAAAAATTTGGTTTTTATACATTTTTTCTTTTTAAATCACTATTTTACACAAAAATAACGTTTTTCTTATATTTGTGAGGTTATTTTACGTTTTTACACATTTTGTATGGTTTTTCAATTTTTTTCAGTGTTTTCCGACGATTTACGATGTTTTAGACCATTTTTCATGTTTTACCACAATTTCATACAAAAATAACGTTTTTCTACAATTTTTGAGTTTATTTTACGTTCTTACACATTTCGCAAGGTTTTTAAATATTTTCAGTGTTAATCGACTATTTACGATGTTTTAGACCATTTTTCTCGATTTACCACATTTTAACACAGAAATAAGGTTTTTCTACGATTTTGAGGTTTTTTTACGTGTTTACACATTTTACATGGTTTTTCAATATTTTTTTGTGATTTTCTCCGATTTACGATGTTTTAGACCATTTTTCTTATTTTACCACAATATTACACAAATATCAGGTTTTTCTACATTTTGTCATGATTTACCACAATTTTACACAAAAATAACGTTTTGCTAATATTTTTTAGGTTATTTTTCGTTTTTACACATTTTGCAAGGTTTTTAAATAATTTTCAGTGTTTTTCGACGATTTACGATGTTTTATACCATTTTTCTTGTTTTACCACACTTAAACACAATAATAACGTTTTCTACAATTTTTGAGGATACTTTACGTTTTAACACATTTTGCATGGTTTTTCAACATTTTTCATTGTTTTCCGACGATTTAGGATGTTTGAGACCATTTTTCATGTTTTACCACAATTTTATACAAAAATAACGTTTTTCCACAATTATTTAGTTTTTTTTTACGTGTTTTCACGTTTTGTATGGTTTTTCAATATTTTGGTGTGTTTTTCTTCGAATTACGATGTTTTAGACCATTTTCCTTTTTTTACCACAATTTAACCCGAAGATAATGTTTTCAATATTATGGTTTTTCAATATTTTGCAGTGTTTTTCTAGGATTGACGATGTTTTAGACCATTTTTCTCGTTTTACCACAATTTAACACAGAAATAACGTTTTTTCCACAATTTTTGAGTTTTTTTTACGTGTTTACATGTTTTGTATGGTTTTTCAATATTTCGGTGCGTTTTTCTACGAATTACGATGTTTTAGACCATTTTTCTTTTTTTACCACAATATAACACAAAAATCAGGTTTTTCTACATTTTATCATGTTTTACCACAATTTTACACAAAAATAACGTTTTTCTAAAATTTTTGTGGTTATTTTACGTTTTTACATATTTTGCAAGGTTTTTCAATATTTTTCTGTTTTTTTCGACGATGTTTTAGACCATTTTTCTTGTTTTACCACAATTTAACACAATAATAAGGATTTTCTACATTTTATCATGTTTTACCACAACTTTACACAAAAATAACCTTTTTCTACAATTTTTGAGGTTTTTTTTACGTTTTTACACATTTCGCAAGGTTTTTTAATATTTTCCAGTGTTTTTCGACGATTTACGATGTTTTAGACCATTTTTCTTGTTTCACCTGAATTAAACACAAAAATTACATTTTTCTACAATTTTTGAGGTTATTTTACGTTTTACACATTTTTCATGGTTTTTCAATATTTTTCATTGTTTTCCGACGATTTAGGATGTTTAAGACCATTTTTCTTGTTTTACCACAGTTAAACACAAAAATAACATTTTTCTACAATTTTTTAAGTTATTTTACGTTTTTACATATTTCGCAAGGTTTTTAAATATTTTTCAGTGTTTTTCGACGATTTACGATGTTTTAGACCAATTTTCGTGTTTTACCACAATTAAACACAAAAATTACATTTTTCAACAATTTTTGAGGTTATTTTACGATTTTACACATTTTTCATGGTTTTCAATATTTTTCATTGTTTTCCGACGATTTTGGATGTTTAAGACCATTTTTCTTGTTTTACCACAATTAAACACAAAAATTACATTTTTCTACAATTTTTGAGGTTTTTTTACGTTTTTACACATATTCATGGTTTTTCAATATTTTTCATTGTTTTCCGACGATTTAGGATGTTTTAGACCATTTTTCTTGTTTGACCACAATTTAACACAAAAATAAGGTTTTTCTACATTTTTTCATGTTCTTCCACAATTTTACACTCAAATAACGTTATTCTAATATTTTTGAGGTTATATAACGTTTTTACACATTTTGCAAGGTTATTAATTTTTCAGTGTTTTTCGACGATTTAAGATGTTTAACACCATTTTTCTTGTCTTACAAAAAGTTAACACAAAAATAAGGTTTTTCTATATTTTTTCATGTTGAATAACTATTTTACACAACAATAACCTTTTTCTACAATTTTTGAGGTTATTTTACGTTTTTACACATTTCGCAAGGTTTTTCAATATATAATTTTGTGTGTTTCGACGATTTACGATGTTTTAGACCATTTTTCTTGTTTTACAACAATTTTACACAAAAATCAGGTTTTTCTACATTTTTTCATGTTTTGTCACTATTTTACACAAAAATAACCCTTTTCTACAATTTTTGAGGTTTTTTTACGTTTTTACACATTTTGCATGGTTTTTCAATATATTTCTGTGTTTTTCGACGATTTACGATGTTTTAGACCATTTTTCTTGTTTTACAACAATTTAACACAAAAATTTGGTTTTTATACATTTTTTCTTTTTAAATCACTATTTTACACAAAAATAACGTTTTTCTTATATTTGTGAGGTTATTTTACGTTTTTACACATTTTGTATGGTTTTTCAATTTTTTTCAGTGTTTTCCGACGATTTACGATGTTTTAGACCATTTTTCATGTTTTACCACAATTTCATACAAAAATAACGTTTTTCTACAATTTTTGAGTTTATTTTACGTTCTTACACATTTCGCAAGGTTTTTAAATATTTTCAGTGTTAATCGACTATTTACGATGTTTTAGACCATTTTTCTCGATTTACCACATTTTAACACAGAAATAAGGTTTTTCTACGATTTTGAGGTTTTTTTACGTGTTTACACATTTTACATGGTTTTTCAATATTTTTTTGTGATTTTCTCCGATTTACGATGTTTTAGACCATTTTTCTTATTTTACCACAATATTACACAAATATCAGGTTTTTCTACATTTTGTCATGATTTACCACAATTTTACACAAAAATAACGTTTTGCTAATATTTTTTAGGTTATTTTTCGTTTTTACACATTTTGCAAGGTTTTTAAATAATTTTCAGTGTTTTTCGACGATTTACGATGTTTTATACCATTTTTCTTGTTCTACCACACTTAAACACAATAATAACGTTTTCTAAGATTTTTGAGGTTTATTTACGTTTTAACACATTTTGCATGGTTTTTCAACATTTTTCATTGTTTTCCGACGATTTAGGATGTTTGAGACCATTTTTCATGTTTTACCACAATTTTATACAAAAATAACGTTTTTCCACAATTATTTAGTTTTTTTTACGTGTTTACACGTTTTGTATGGTTTTTCAACATTTCGGTGTGTTTTTCTACGAATTACGATGTTTTAGACCATTTTTCTTTTTTTACCACAATAAAATACAAAAATCAGGTTTTTCTACATTTTATCATGTTTTAACACAATTTTACACAAAAATAACGTTTTTCTAATATTTTTGTGGTTATTTTACGTTTTTACACATTTTGCAAGGTTTTTCAATATTTTTCTGTTTTTATCGACGATGTTTTAGACCATTTTTCTTGTTTTACCACAATTTAACACAAAAATAAGAATATTCTACATTTTATCATGTTTTACCACATATTTACACAAAAATAACCTTTTTCTACAATTTTTGAGGTTTTTTTATGTTTTTACACATTTTGAATGGTTTTTCAATATTTTTCGACGATTTACGATGTTTTATACAATTTTTTTTGTTCTACCACAATTAATGACAAAAATAACGTTTTTCTAAAATTTTTGAGGTTATTTTACGTTTTTACACATTTTTCATGGTTTTTCAATATTTTTCATTGTTTTCCGACGATTTAGGATGTTTAAGACCATTTTTCTTGTTTTACCACAGTTAAACACAAAAATAACATTTTTCTACAATTTTTTAAGTTATTTTACGTTTTTACATATTTCGCAAGGTTTTTAAATATTTTTCAGTGTTTTTCGACGATTTACGATGTTTTAGACCAATTTTCGTGTTTTACCACAATTAAACACAAAAATTACATTTTTCAACAATTTTTGAGGTTATTTTACGATTTTACACATTTTTCATGGTTTTTCAATATTTTTCATTGTTTTCCGACGATTTTGGATGTTAAAGACCATTTTTCTTGTTTTACCACAATTAAACACAAAAATTACATTTTTCTACAATTTTTGAGGTTTTTTTACGTTTTTACACATATTCATGGTTTTTCAATATTTTTCATTGTTTTCCGACGATTTAGGATGTTTTAGACCATTTTTCTTGTTTGACCACAATTTAACACAAAAATAAGGTTTTTCTACATTTTTTCATGTTCTTCCACAATTTTACACTCAAATAACGTTATTCTAATATTTTTGAGGTTATATAACGTTTTTACACATTTTGCAAGGTTATTAATTTTTCAGTGTTTTTCGACGATTTAAGATGTTTAACACCATTTTTCTTGTCTTACAAAAAGTTAACACAAAAATAAGGTTTTTCTATATTTTTTCATGTTGAATAACTATTTTACACAACAATAACCTTTTTCTACAATTTTTGAGGTTATTTTACGTTTTTACACATTTCGCAAGGTTTTTCAATATATTATTTTGTGTGTTTCGACGATTTACGATGTTTTAGACCATTTTTCTTGTTTTACAACAATTTTACACAAAAATCAGGTTTTTCTACATTTTTTCATGTTTTGTCACTATTTTACACAAAAATAACCTTTTTCTACAATTTTTGAGGTTTTTTTACGTTTTTACACATTTTGCATGGTTTTTCAATATTTTTCTGTGTTTTTCGACGATTTACGATGTTTTAGACCATTTTTCTTGTTTTACAACAATTTAACACAAAAATTTGGTTTTTATACATTTTTTCTTTTTAAATCACTATTTTAAACAAAAATAACGTTTTTCTTATATTTGTGAGGTTATTTTACGTTTTTACACATTTTGTATGGTTTTTCAATTTTTTTCAGTGTTTTCCGACGATTTACGATGTTTTAGACCATTTTTCATGTTTTACCACAATTTCATACAAAAATAACGTTTTTCTACAATTTTTGAGTTTATTTTACGTTCTTACACATTTCGCAAGGTTTTTAAATATTTTCAGTGTTAATCGACTATTTACGATGTTTTAGACCATTTTTCTCGATTTACCACATTTTAACACAGAAATAAGGTTTTTCTACGATTTTGAGGTTTTTTTACGTGTTTACACATTTTACATGGTTTTTCAATATTTTTTTGTGATTTTCTCCGATTTACGATGTTTTAGACCATTTTTCTTATTTTACCACAATATTACACAAATATCAGGTTTTTCTACATTTTGTCATGATTTACCACAATTTTACACAAAAATAACGTTTTGCTAATATTTTTTAGGTTATTTTTCGTTTTTACACATTTTGCAAGGTTTTTAAATAATTTTCAGTGTTTTTCGACGATTTACGATGTTTTATACCATTTTTCTTGTTTTACCACACTTAAACACAATAATAACGTTTTCTACAATTTTTGAGGATACTTTACGTTTTAACACATTTTGCATGGTTTTTCAACATTTTTCATTGTTTTCCGACGATTTAGGATGTTTGAGACCATTTTTCATGTTTTACCACAATTTTATACAAAAATAACGTTTTTCCACAATTATTTAGTTTTTTTTTACGTGTTTTCACGTTTTGTATGGTTTTTCAATATTTTGGTGTGTTTTTCTTCGAATTACGATGTTTTAGACCATTTTCCTTTTTTTACCACAATTTAACCCGAAGATAATGTTTTCAATATTATGGTTTTTCAATATTTTGCAGTGTTTTTCTAGGATTGACGATGTTTTAGACCATTTTTCTCGTTTTACCACAATTTAACACAGAAATAACGTTTTTCCACAATTTTTGAGTTTTTTTTACGTGTTTACACGTTTTGTATGGTTTTTCAATATTTCGGTGCGTTTTTCTACGAATTACGATGTTTTAGACCATTTTTCTTTTTTTACCACAATATAACACAAAAATCAGGTTTTTCTACATTTTATCATGTTTTACCACAATTTTACACAAAAATAACGTTTTTCTAAAAATTTTGTGGTTATTTTACGTTTTTACATATTTTGCAAGGTTTTTCAATATTTTTCTGTTTTTTTCGACGATGTTTTAGACCATTTTTCTTGTTTTACCACAATTTAACACAATAATAAGGATTTTCTACATTTTATCATGTTTTACCACAACTTTACACAAAAATAACCTTTTTCTACAATTTTTGAGGTTTTTTTTTACGTTTTTACACATTTCGCAAGGTTTTTTAATATTTTCCAGTGTTTTTCGACGATTTACGATGTTTTAGACCATTTTTCTTGTTTCACCTGAATTAAACACAAAAATTACATTTTTCTACAATTTTTGAGGTTATTTTACGTTTTACACATTTTTCATGGTTTTTCAATATTTTTCATTGTTTTCCGACGATTTAGGATGTTTGAGACCATTTTTCTTGTTTTACCACAATTAAACACAAAAATAACATTTTTCTACAATTTTTGAGGTTATTTTACGTTTTTACACATTCTTCATGGTTTTTCAATATTTTTCATTGTTTTCCGACGATTTAGGATGTTTTAGACCATTTTTCTTGTTTGACCACAATTTAACACAAAAATAAGGTTTTTCTACATTTTTTCATGTTCTTCCACAATTTTACACTCAAATAACGTTATTCTAATATTTTTGAGGTTATATAACGTTTTTACACATTTTGCAAGGTTATTAATTTTTCAGTGTTTTTCGACGATTTACGATGTTTAAGACCATTTTTCTTGTCTTAAAAAAAACACAAAAATAAGGTTTTTCTATATTTTTTCATGTTGAATAACTATTTTACACAACAATAACCTTTTTCTTCAATTTTTGAGGTTATTTTACGTTTTTACACATTTCGCAAGGTTTTTCAATATATTATTTTGTGTGTTTCGACGATTTACGATGTTTTAGACCATTTTTCTTGTTTTACAACAATTTAACACAAAAATTTGGTTTTTATACATTTTTTCTTTTTAAATCACTATTTTACACAAAAATAACGTTTTTCTTATATTTGTGAGGTTATTTTACGTTTTTACACATTTTGTATGGTTTTTCAATTTTTTTCAGTGTTTTCCGACGTTTTACGATGTTTTAGACCATTTTTCATGTTTTACCACAATTTCATACAAAAATAACGTTTTTCTACAATTTTTGAGTTTATTTTACGTTCTTACACATTTCGCAAGGTTTTTAAATATTTTCAGTGTTAATCGACTATTTACGAGGTTTTAGACCATTTTTCTCGATTTACCACATTTTAACACAGAAATAAGGTTTTTCTACGATTTTGAGGTTTTTTTACGTGTTTACACATTTTACATGGTTTATCAATATTTTTTTGTGATTTTCGACGATTTACGATGTTTTAGACCATTTTTCTTGTTTTACCACAATTTGACATAAAAATAAGGTTTTTCTTCATTTTATCATGGTTTACCAGAATTTTAAACAAAAATAACCTTTTTCTACAATTTTTGAAGTTAAATGACGTTTTTCAACGTTATTCGACGATTTGCGATGTTTGAGACCATTTTTCTTGTTTTACTACAAATTAACACAAAAATTAGGCTTTTCTACATTTTTTCATGTTTTATAACAATTTTACACAAAAATAACCTTTTTCTACAATTTTTTACGTTTTTTTACGTTTTTACACATTTTGAATGGTTTTTCAATATTTTTCTGTTTTTTTCGACGATGTTTTAGACCATTTTTCTTGTTTTACCACAATTTAACACAAAAATAAGGATTTTCTACATTTTATCATGTTTTAGCAAGACTTTACACAAAAATAACCTTTTTCTACCATTTTTGAGGTTTTTTTACGTTTTTACACATTTTGCATGCTTTTTCAATATTTTTCTGTGTTTTTCGACGATTTACGATGTTTTAGACCATTTTTCTTGTTTTACAACAATTTAACACAAAAATTTGGTTTTTCTAGATATTTTCTTTGTAAATCACTATTTTACACAAAAATAACGTTTTTCAAATATTTGTGAGGTTTTTTTACGTTTTTACACATTTTGCATGGTTTTTCAATTTTTTTCAGTGTTTTCCGACGATATACGATGTTTTAGACCATTTATCATGTTTTACCACAATTTCATACAAAAATAACGTTTTTCTACAATTTTTGAGGTTATTTTACGTTCTTACACATTTCGTAAGGTTTTTAAATATTTTCAGTGTAAATCGACGATTTACGATGTTTTAGACCATTTTTCTCGTTTTACCACATTTTAACACAGAAAAAAGGTTTTTCTACAATTTGGAGTTTTTTTTACGTTTTTACACATTTTACATTGGTTTTCAATATTTTTCTGTGTTTTTCTCCGATTTACGATGTTTTAGACCATTTTTCTTGTTTTACCACAATATTACACAAATATCAGGTTTTTCTACATTTTGTCATGTTTTACCACAATTTTACACAAAAATTACGTTTTGCTAATATTTTTGAGGTTATTTTACGTTTTTACACATTTTGCAAGGTTTTTAAATAATTTTCAGTGTTTTTCGACGATTTACGATGTTTTATACCATCTTTCTTGTTTTACGAATTTCTGAGGTTTCTTTACGTTTTAACGCATTTCGCATGGTTTTTCAATATTTTTCATTGTTATCCGACGATTTAGGATGTTTGAGACCATTTTTCATGTTTGACCACAATTTTATTCAAAAATAACGTTTTTCCACAAATATTTGGTTTTTTAACGTGTTTACACGTTTTGTATGGTTTTTCAACATTTCGGTGTGTTTTTCTACGAATTACGATGTTTAAGACCATTTTTCTTTTTTTACCACAATTTAACACAAAAATCAGGTTTTTCTACATTTTATCATGTTTTACTACAATTCTACACAAAAATAACGTTTTTACGTTTTTACAAATTTTTCATGGTTTTTCAATATTTTTCATTGTTTTCCGACGATTAAGACCATTTTTTTTGTTTTACCACAATTAAACACAAAAATAACATTTTTCTACAATTTTTTAGGTTATTTTACGTTTTTACATATTTCGCAAGGTTTTTAATTATTTTTCAGTGTTTTTCGACGATTTACGATGTTTTAGACCATTTTTCTTGTTTTACCTCATTAAAACACAAAAATAACATTTTTCAACAATTTTTGAGGTTATTTTACGTTTTTACACATTTTTCATGGTTTTTCAATATTTTTCATTGTTTTCCGACGATTGAGGATGTTTAAGAGCATTTTTCTTGTTTTACCACAATTAAACACAAAAATAACATTTTTCTACAATTTTTGAAGTTATTTTACGTTTTTACACATTTTTCATGGTTATTCAATATTTTTCATTGTTTTCCGACGATTAAGGATGTTTTAGACCATTTTTCTTGTTTGACCACAATTTAACACAAAAATAAGGTTTTTCTACATTTTTTCATGTTTTTCCACAATTTTACACTCAAATAACGTTATTCTAATATTTTTAAGGTTATTTAACGTTTTTACACATTTTGCAAGGTTTTTAAATTTTCAGTGTTTTTCGACGTTATTTTACGTTCTTACACATTTCGCAAGGTTTTTAAATATTTTCAGTGTAAATCGACGATTTACGATGTTTTAGACCATTTTTCTCGTTTTACCACATTTTAACACAGAAAAAAGGTTTTTCTACAATTTGAAGGTTTTTTTACGTTTTTACACATTTTACATTGGTTTTCAATATTTTTCTGTGTTTTTCTCCGATTTACGATGTTTTAGACCATTTTTCTTGTTTTACCACAATATTACACAAATATCAGGTTTTTCTACATTTTGTCATGTTTAACCACAATTTTACACAAAAATAACGTTTTGCTAATATTTTTGAGGATATTTTACGTTCTTACACATTTCGCAAGGTTTTTAAATATTTTCAGTGTAAATCGACGATTTACGATGTTAAAGTTTTTTTTACGTTTTTACACATTTTGCATGGTTTTTCAATATTTTTCTGTGTTTTTCGACGATTTACGATGTTTTAGACCATTTTTCTTGTTTTACAACAATTTAACACAAAAATTTGGTTTTTATACTTTTTTTCTTTTTAAATCACTATTTTACACAAAAATAACGTATTTCTTATATTTGTGAGGTTATTTTACGTTTTTACACACTTTGTATGGTTTTTCAATTTTTTTCAGTGTTTTCCGACGATTTACGATGTTTTAGACCATTTTTCATGTTTTACCACAATTTCATACAAAAATAACGTTTTTCTACAATTTTTGAGTTTATTTTACGTTCTTACACATTTCGCAAGGTTTTTAAATATTTTCAGTGTTAATCGACTATTTACGATGTTTTAGACCATTTTTCTCGATTTACCACATTTTAACACAGAAATAAGGTTTTTCTACGATTTTGAGGTTTTTTTACGTGTTTACACATTTTACATGGTTTTTCAATATTTTTTTGTGATTTTCTCCGATTTACGATGTTTTAGACCATTTTTCTTATTTTACCACAATATTACACAAATATCAGGTTTTTCTACATTTTGTCATGATTTACCACAATTTTACACAAAAATAACGTTTTGCTAATATTTTTTAGGTTATTTTTCGTTTTTACACATTTTGCAAGGTTTTTAAATAATTTTCAGTGTTTTTCGACGATTTACGATGTTTTATACCATTTTTCTTGATTTACCACACTTAAACACAATAATAACGTTTTCTACAATTTTTGAGGATACTTTACGTTTTAACACATTTTGCATGGTTTTTCAACATTTTTCATTGTTTTCCGACGATTTAGCATGTTTGAGACCATTTTTCATGTTTTACCACAATTTTATACAAAAATAACGTTTTTCCACAATTATTTAGTTTTTTTTTACGTGTTTTCACGTTTTGTATGGTTTTTCAATATTTTGGTGTGTTTTTCTTCGAATTACGATGTTTTAGACCATTTTCCTTTTTTTACCACAATTTAACCCGAAGATAATGTTTTCAATATTATGGTTTTTCAATATTTTGCAGTGTTTTTCTAGGATTGACGATGTTTTAGACCATTTTTCTCGTTTTACCACAATTTAACACAGAAATAACGTTTTTCCACAATTTTTGAGTTTTTTTTACGTGTTTACACGTTTTGTATGGTTTTTCAATATTTCGGTGTGTTTTTCTACGAATTACGATGTTTTAGACCATTTTTTTTTTTTTACCACAATATAACACAAAAATCAGGTTTTTCTACATTTTATCATGTTTTACCACAATTTTACACAAAAATAACGTTTTTCTAAAATTTTTGTGGTTATTTTACGTTTTTACATATTTTGCAAGGTTTTTCAATATTTTTCTGTTTTTTTCGACGATGTTTTAGACCATTTTTCTTGTTTTACCACAATTTAACACAATAATAAGGATTTTCTACATTTTATCATGTTTTACCACAACTTTACACAAAAATAACCCTTTTCTACAATTTTTGAGGTTTTTTTTACGTTTTTACACATTTCGCAGGGTTTTTTAATATTTTCCAGTGTTTTTCGACGATTTACGATGTTTTAGACCATTTTTCTTGTTTCACCTGAATTAAACACAAAAATTACATTTTTCTACAATTTTTGAGGTTATTTTACGTTTTACACATTTTTCATGGTTTTTCAATATTTTTCATTGTTTTCCGACGATTTAGGATGTTTGAGACCATTTTTCTTGTTTTACCACAATTAAACAGAAAAATAACATTTTTCTACAATTTTTGAGGTTATTTTACGTTTTTACACATTCTTCATGGTTTTTCAATATTTTTCATTGTTTTCCGACGATTTAGGATGTTTTAGACCATTTTCTTGTTTGACCACAATTTAACACAAAAATAAGGTTTTTCTACATTTTTTCATGTACTTCCACAATTTTACACTCAAATAACGTTATTCTAATATTTTTGAGGTTATTTTACGTTTTTACACATTTTACATGGTTTTTCAATATTTTTCTGTGATCTTCTCCGATTTACGATGTTTTAGACCATTTTTCTTGTTTTACCACAATATTACATAAATATCAGGTTTTTCTACATTTTGTCATGTTTTACCACAATTTTACACAAAAATAACGTTTTGCTAATATTTTTGAGGTTATTTTTCGTTTTTACACATTTTGCAAGGTTTTTAAATAATTTTCAGTGTTTTTAAACGATTTACGATGTTTTATACCATTTTTCTTGTTTTACCACACTTAAACACAAAAATAACATTTTCTACAATTTTTGAGGATACTTTACGTTTTAACACATTTTGCATGGTTTTTCAACATTTTTCATTGTTTTCCGACGATTTAGGATGTTTGAGACCATTTTTCATGTTTTACCACAATTTTTTACAAAAATAACGTTTTTCCACAATTATTTAGGTTTTTTTTACGTGTTTTCACGTTTTGTATGGTTTTTCAATATTTTGGTGTGTTTTTCTTCGAATTACGATGTTTTAGACCATTTTCCTTTTTTAACCACAATTTAACCCGAAAATAATGTTTTCAATATTATGGTTTTTCAATATTTTGCAGTGTTTTTCTAGGATTGACGATGTTTTAGACCATTTTTCTCGTTTTACCACAATTTAACACAGAAATAACGTTTTTCCACAATTTTTGAGTTTTTTTTACGTGTTTACACGTTTTGTATGGTTTTTCAATATTTCGGTGTGTTTTTCTACGAATTACGATGTTTTAGACCATTTTTATTTTTTTACCACAGTATAACACAAAAATCAGGTTTTTCTACATTTTATCATGTTTTACCACAATTTTACACAAAAATAACGTTTTTCTAAAATTTTTGTGGTTATTTTACGTTTTTACATATTTTGCAAGGTTTTTCAATATTTTTCTGTTTTTTTCGACGATGTTTTAGACCATTTTTCTTGTTTTACCACAATTTAACACAATAATAAGGATTTTCTACATTTTATCATGTTTTACCACAACTTTACACAAAAATAACCTTTTTCTACAATTTTTGAGGTTTTTTTTTACGTTTTTACACATTTCGCAAGGTTTTTTAATATTTTCCAGTGTTTTTCGACGATTTACGATGTTTTAGACCATTTATCTTGTTTCACCTGAATTAAACACAAAAATTACATTTTTCTACAATTTTTGAGGTTATTTTACGTTTTACACATTTTTCATGGTTTTTCAATATTTTTCATTGTTTTCCGACGATTTAGGATGTTTGAGACCATTTTTCTTGTTTTACCACAATTAAACACAAAAATAACATTTTTCTACAATTTTTGAGGTTATTTTACGTTTTTACACATTCTTCATGGTTTTTCAATATTTTTCATTGTTTTCCGACGATTTAGGATGTTTTAGACCATTTTTCTTGTTTGACCACAATTTAACACAAAAATAAGGGTTTTCTACATTTTTTCATGTTCTTCCACAATTTTACACTCAAATAACGTTATTCTAATATTTTTGAGGTTATTTTACGTTTTTACACATTTTACATGGTTTTTCAATATTTTTCTGTGATTTTCTCCGATTTACGATGTTTTAGACCATTTTTCTTGTTTTACCACAATATTACACAAATATCAGGTTTTTCTACATTTTGTCATGTTTTTCCACAATTTTACACAAAAATAACGTTTTGCTAATATTTTTGAGGTTATTTTTCGTTTTTACACATTTTGCAAGGTTTTTAAATAATTTTCAGTGTTTTTAAGCGATTTACGATGTTTTATACCATTTTTCTTGTTTTACCACACTTAAACACAATAATAACATTTTCTACAATTTTTGAGGATACTTTACGTTTTAACACATTTTGCATGGTTTTTCAACATTTTTCATTGTTTTCCGACGATTTAGGATGTTTGAGACCATTTTTCATGTTTTACCACAATTTTTTACAAAAATAACGTTTTTCCACAATTATTTAGGTTTTTTTTACGTGTTTTCACGTTTTGTATGGTTTTCAATATTTTGGTGTGTTTTTCTACGAATTACGATGTTTTAGACCATTTTCCTTTTTTTACCACAATTTAACCTGAAAAAAATGTTTTTCAATATTATGGTTTTCCAATATTTTTCAGTGTTTTTCTAGGATTGACGATGTTTTAGACCATTTTTCTCGTTTTACCACAATTTAACACAGAAATAACGTTTTTCCACAATTTTTGAGTTTTTTTACGTGTTTACACGTTTTGTATGGTTTTTCAATATTTCGGTGTGTTTTTCTACGAATTACGATGTTTTAGACCATTTTTCTTTTTTTACCACAATATAACACAAAAATCAGGTTTTTCTACATTTTATCATGTTTTACCACAATTTTACACAAAAATAACGTTTTTCTAATATTTTTGTGGTTATTTTACGTTTTTACACATTTTGCAAGGTTTTTCAATATTTTTCTGTTTTTTTCGACGATGTTTTAGACCATTTTTCTTGTTTTACCACAATTTAACACAAAAATAAGGATTTTCTACATTTTATCATGTTTTACCACAACTTTTCACAAAAATAACCTTTTTCTACAATTTTTGAGGTTTTTTTTACGTTTTTACACATTTTGAATGGTTTTTCAAAATTTTTCGACGATTTACGATGTTTTAGACAATTTTTTTTGTTTTGCCACAATTAATCACAAAAATAACGTTTTTCTACAATTTTTGAGGTTATTTTACGTTTTTACACATTTCGCAAGGTTTTTTAATATTTTCCAGTGTTTTTCGACGATTTACGATGTTTTAGACCATTTTTCTTGTTTCACCTCAATTAAACACAAAAATTACATTTTTCTACAATTTTAGAGGTTATTTTACGTTTTTACACATTTTTCATGGTTTTTCAATATTTTTCATTGTTTTCCGACGATTGAGGATGTTTAAGAGCATTTTTCTTGTTTTACCACAATTAAACACAAAAATAACATTTTTCTACAATTTTTGAGGTTATTTTACGTTTTTACACATTCTTCATGGTTTTTCAATATTTTTCATTGTTTTCCGACGATTTAGGATGTTTTAGACCATTTTTCTTGTTTGACCACAATTTAACACAAAAATAAGGTTTTTCTACATTTTTTCATGTTCTTCCACAATTTTACACTCAAATAACGTTATTCTAATATTTTTGACGACGTAGCTGAAGACGTCTTAGTAATAATAACTTTTGCTGACGACGTCTTAGTTATCATAACTCATAAAGATACGGCAGAACTACAGAAAATAATTAAAGATACTCTCTCTTTAATAACAGACTGGGGGGGAAAAGTAAAACTGCAATTCTTGGAGGAAAAAACAAAAGCACTATTCATCAGTAAGAGGAAAACACTCCCACCAAACATTGTGATGAATTGTAAAATTGTTCCACTCACTCGGGATTGCAAAATTTTAGGGATAGTCATAGATAGTCATAGCCTGTATGCGAACGTTAGAGGTTAGGTTAGGTTAGGTTAGGTGAGGTGAGGTTAGGTTAGGTTAGGTTAGGTTAGGTTAGGTTAGGTTAGGTTAGGTTAGGTTAGGTTAGGTTAGGTTAGGTTAGGTTAGGTTAGGTTAGGTTAGGTTAGGTTAGGTTAGGTTAGGTTAGGTTAGGTTAGGTTCGGTTAGGTTAGGTTAGGTTAGGTTAGGTTAGGTTAGGTTCGGTTAGGTTAGGTTAGGTTAGGTTAGGTTAGGTTAGGTTAGGTTAGGTTAGGTTAGGTTAGGTTAGGTCAGGTCAGGTCAGGTTAGGTTAGGTTAGGTTTTTTTTTTTTTTTTTTTTTTTTTTTCCTTTGGGTGTTCTCTGTTTTTTTTTTTTTTTTTTTTTTTTTACCTTGTCTATTATTTATCAAGGTTTCTTTAAACTATTTGATTTTTTAATGAGCTATTGAGTTTAATTTTTTCATGTATGTTGGGATAGGTAAGGGTACATGTTATTTTTAGAGAGGTTAGTGGTTTATTGGGACTATCTGACATGGGCTATCCATTACTCCAACATTTGTTTGACAGCATGAGGGAACCATGTAAAACCTCAGCCGGAGTAGTTTTGTGAATCTGAAAGAAAATTGTGGATGTTCTGTTAAGATTATAATTGCTTACCCTCTTAACAGAACCATTTGTAGGATAGGAAGTGTTCTTTAGCGCTCTTGGTTCGTGATTTCTTGCGTTAGCCTTGTTTTAGAGTGATCGGATAGCTATACTGATCGTGCTTAATGTGATTTAAATTTATTTTTATGTCTTTTGATTATTTTTTATTTTGTTCCTTAATTTTTGTAATGATGTTTTTTGTGAACTTAATGAAGATTTTTCGGAGAGGTATAATTTTTACGACATCAGAAATGTCAGTAAAGTTTATATCTCTTCTCTGGCATTCTTTGGTTATTTGCCATCTTTCCATCGTGAACATTGGGCAGTCTAGCAACAGATGTTTCACTGTTTGGTCCGATAGTTTGTCACACGGGCATGCGGGACTATCTTTCAGCTTAAATCTGTGAAGGTAGGATAGGTTTGCTCCGTGACCGGTAAGGATTTGTGTGAGTTCGAAAGTTGGAGTTGTCTTATTACCAAACTCTTTGGCGTCTGTTATACTCCTGAAAAAAAGCCGTGTTCCTTTACCTGTTTCAGAGTTTTTATACCTTTGATCCCATTCTTCGAGAATTGCCTCCTTTATTTTGAACTTTGCGTAGCTCAGTGGGAATTTTGAATAGAGTTTTTGTGTTTTGCTTTTTAATGCAGCGTCTTTTGCTAGCTCGTCTGCTCTTTCATTTCCATGGATTCCATTGTGCCCGCGTATCCATAAAAATTTACAGGTAGACCCTCTTTCTCTCAAGAGTTGAGCCGAGCATTGTATATTGAAGACCATAGGGTTGGTAGGTGTCCCTGACTCTAGTGCGTGTGCAGCGCTTTGTGAGTCTGTTAAGACGTTAACTTTTTCCCAATGCTTTTGCTGTTTGTTGACCCACTCTAGTGCTTGCATTATTGCGAAAAGCTCTGCTTGAAATACTGAGCAGTAATCTGCCAGGGGCAGTTTTTTTGCTGTAATTTCTCCGCTAGCATTGAACACTGTGTAGGCCGCACCCACTTTTCCTCCAGTTTTACTTCCATCTGTGTATATATCTATTTCGTTCTCTTCAAAGGAGTTTCTCTCGTATGTTCCTGGAAAGATGACATGTTCTCCAATTTGTTTACTAGGGTGAGGTAGATGAGTAACCTTTACGATTCCCTGGTACTTTTTATCGTCAGGTAGTAGATGCAAGGTTCTGTTCCTTTTTGTCTCACCGATAAGTCTGAGTTCTTTGAGTTTTAGGTCCAAAGGTGTTAGTCCCCCAATTGCCTGCACAGAAGTAAGGGACACAGTGCGGTAGGCTTTACATATTCTAATGCCGATGGCCCTTTGGACTCTTTCTAGTTTTTTGCGAATATTTTTTCGTTTTGCAGCTGTTGCCCATACCGTCGCGGCGTAAGTTAGTATTGGTTCGACTACTCCTATGTAGATTGTCCTTAATATCTCAGAACTTAGTCCCCAAGTAGGTTTTGCCATAAATGCAAGTTTCTTGGTTATATTGACAGCTTTTTGGCATACCATGTCCACATGCTTGCTCCAATTTAACTTGTCGTCTATGACTATCCCTAAAATTTTGCAATCCCGAGAGAGTGGAACAATTTTACCATTCATCACAATGTTTGGTGGGAGTGTTTTCCTCTTACTGATGAATAGTGCTTTTGTTTTTTCCTCCGAGAATTGCAGTTTTACTTTTTCCCCCCAGTCTGTTATTAAGGAGAGAGTATCTTTAATTATTTTCTGTAGTTCTGCCGTTTCTTTATGAGTTATTATAACTAAGACGTCGTCAGCAAATGCCTGTATGCGAACGTTAGAGTCAAATTTGAGATTTAGCAGTTCGTCCAGAACTATGTTCCATAGAATCGGTCCACAGGCAGATCCTTGTATACAGCCCTTGTTCGAGTGTTTTTGTGCCCACGCGCCTGCGTAAATTGTTTCTACCATTCTGTCCGACAGGTAGTCTTTAAAAACTTTGTATATGTTTAGTGGACAGTCTTTTTTGGCTAGTTGCATTTTAAGGTGGGGCCACCACGCGTTGTCGAATGCCCCCTTTATGTCCAGTGATATAAGGCATGCATGAAGTCCTTCTTTATTCGCTTTCTTGATGTGGTTGACGGCATCAAGCATTGCGTCTTCTGTGCTTTTTTGTTGCGTGAACCCGTATTGGTTTGAATTAAGTTTCCCCTTCGTGCTGAAGTGCCAGGTTACTCTCTTGATGAGTAATTTCTCTAGTATCTTGCCAAATACCGGGAGAAGACCTATAGGTCTGTATGAAGAGATGTTACCGTAGTCTTCTTTTCCCGGCTTTGGAATTACCTTGATTCTAGCGACCTTCCAAAGGATTGGGAAGCAGCCAATTCGGAGGCACGCGTTGTATAATGCCGTAAAAATTTCTGGAAGACTTTCGAACGCCTTTTGGCATATGTCGGCTGTAAAGTGATCTCTTCCTGGGGACTTCTTTATATCTATGGATACAAGTATTTTCCTTATTTCGGATCTTGTAAATGGGGGGTCGATTTCGCTAAGGCGGTCTTCTTCCTCATTGTTCCGAATACGTGCTTGTTCCGCTGTTTCCCTGACTGTAGAGTCATTAGGGAAGAAATGATCTAAGAGTGTGGACGCCGTCTCTTGGGCTGACGTTGTGGACACTGTATTGACTTGAAGCGTTTCTGGTGGTGACTTTTGTGTTGCCTTAAGTACTCTTAGTACCGTGGACCAGACTGTATCTTTTCCTTGATTGCTGCAAAATTCTTTCCAGTTTTGTATTTTTGCTGTAGCAATTTCCTCCTTGTATTGTTCTTTTAGCTCGAGGTAGGCTGGTAGTGTGACCGCATCTCTTCTTGCTGGTCCTGAGTTCATCAGCTTTCTCTTTGCGGCGAGAACGTCTTTTTTCAGCTTTTCCAATTTATCATTCCACCAGGGGCAGATTTTTTGTCTAGATTTTTTCAGTGGAGGGATTGCCATTCTGCATGCATCCGACATGGCATCCATGAGGTCTGAGACTTGTCTGTTGAGGGAACCAGGTTGATTGTTCGCTTCAATTGCCTGAACTGTTATTCCCTTGGCTTCAACATTGGATTTTAGAGTCTTGTCGAATTTCATCCAATCTGCCTTATTGGTCTTATATAGGAATGTTGATTTTGGAATTTCTTCTGTAGATGATTTATTGAATTGCGCGTCGAAAGTTATTCCATTGTGGTCCGACATGGCGGCGATTCTTTTGTCTACTTTCCAGTTCTTTATATGTCCAATTACTTATGAAATCATAAGTACTTGTAAAATTTATCATATCGGTTAACATAATCCAGGATTTATTACTTTTATATTTAAATCATTGTCGGTACCTTGAGATAGGTATCTTATTGGTACATTTTATTGTTTTATTTCAATCTTTAAATTTTTATTTTTATTTATACTTTTTCCTAATAAATTATGGTTTGTACTTTAATACTTTATATTTTAAACTATTCACTTTACAATTTACTTTTATACATTATAGTTTTTATACACTACTTATTACCTTACTTTTTACCTATTTTCTTAAATTTTACTAACATTATACTGTTATTCTTCATGTTGTTGTACTATTATAAGTATGTCAATTATGTTAATGGCACGTGTTGTGCCGTATATGTGTAAATAAATAAATTGCGCTGTCGGAACACAAGGTTACGTCGATCACGCTGCTCAGTAGCATGTTTTGTCGAACGGTTTCAAATGTCGGTGTTGTTCCTTCGTTGACGATATGTAAGTGTTTCTGGGCAATAAAGTCGCTCAGTTTGTCGCCTCTTTTGTCTGTCTTTTTGCTGCCCCACCATATACTTTTGGCATTGACATCCGCTCCAATGATAATTTTCTTGTTGTGAGTGTCTATTAGCCTGTTCGATTTTTCTAGGCTGAAGTCGATATCTTCATTTGGGGGACAGTATATTGATCCTATGATAAGTGGGGTTCCCTGGATTTGCGCTTCAATAAATATATTACAGTTGTTGCTGAATTTGTGGAGTAGGATACAGGTGTTCCAGCGATACTTTTATTCAATACTATTATTGCAGCCTTTACTGGGCAGTCCACACTTGTTTTTTGAAAGATGAGTCCGTTGAAGGATGATTTATTAATTTTTCCTGTATTTCCTGTATACGGCTCCTGTATGATCACGATATCTATTTTTCTGTTAATAGCGTTTTGCAAGAAGTTGACGGTGGCAGCTTCACATCTCTGTAGGTTTGCCTGCGCAAACTTAATTGCATTATGGCTGTCCATAGTCAACCAAGGTCCTATATTTCTCTACGTTCCTTTTGTAGATGGGACATTCCATTGATTGGGCCATGTGGTTGGTAGGTTTTGTTAGTTTTTGTCTTTTGTTGGATGCTACGCAGCTTTGGCAGCACATTACACCGGTGTTCGGGGCTTTGCATGCTTGTATTTTGTGGTCTTCACCACAGCGCCAGCATACTTCCTTGCTCTTGCAGTGGGCTACTGTGTGGCCATAACACAAGCACTTTTGGCAGCTTAATATCGAGAGGTATTCGCTGACCCCGGCTTTGTAGTAACCGATGTTCAGCACCTTTTTATCGATAAGATATTGCCAGATATGTGGCGCTACCGCTATCACCGCACATTTGCGGGTCGCGTCTTTTTTAAATGGTACTTTGTGTATATATTTGATAGCTTCTTCGGGTTGTTCTCCTAGGAGAGAGGTAATCCCGCTATTTTGTTTTATTAAAGACGTCACAATGTCTTTTTCTGATAGGTCGGCATCGATTCCCTTTATTATGAGTCTGGGTTGTAACTTAACCCCCTTTTGGCTCTGTAGATTTTCCATTTTGGACACTTCAGTAGAGAATTTCTGACACTGTTCTTCTGTGTCGCATTGAACGAACACTTTATTGTTAGCCAATTGTTTGATCTTTTTTATGCCAATCCCTAAGGATGTGACATTGATTTTTTCTTTAAGTGTCTTCTCCAGAGTCTCGCTTGCTATGGAGGATTTCCCTGAGACAACTATCGAGTACGTTTTCTCAATAGGGGCAATAGTGACCGAAGAGCTTTCTGTCATTGTTGTATGCGCTGTGGGGGATTGCCTAGTTCCGTTTTTCCCCTTTGTTGCTTCTGCAAAACTAGTGGAGGGCTTGTTATTCTCCGCATCCGATTTGTGGAGTGTCGCTTCACTCTTATTGTTTCCTTTTTGGGTGATGATCATAACAATTTGCTCCGTGTGTCGTTTCTCCTGTTCAAATAGTTCCCTGGAGTGTTCTAGTTTAAGCAGTAAGATTGCTTCTTTTAGGGTTTTGACTTCACTGCTTTCACCAGTCGAATCTTTGCTTGGTTGAGTTATCGAACTCATCTGGGTGGCGTTGGAGAGCATTTTTTCAATTGATGCTACCACAATTGCCTTATTTGTGCTCTTGATATTCCCGCAGGAAGCTATAGCCCGTTTGGCATTTTCTGACTCTTTGATGGTGCTGTTAAGAAGTGACATTACGGTGTTTTCATCTTCTTCTGGTTCTTCGGGATCTTGGACCCTACCATGAGATGAAGTTGAGTCCATTGTATCAATGAACCCTTCTTCTAGGGTTTTTTCCATGATATCCGCTTTTGTACAGGGCTCTATTAGCTGTTGTGTAGGCAATGAGCCTAGGACTTCTTTCATTTAAGATGCTTTCCGCATTCCTTGTTGAAAAACTTGTTGGAGAAATATTCGCAGGCCGGCCGACTTAAAAAATAGAATTAAAGACGAATTTTACGTGCACACTGAGAGAACGTGGCCGTTTGGCTCGCAAAAGAATACTGAATTATCTTCAGCTTCTTGCCTACCAACAGCGTGTTTTCGGGGAGATACCGAAGATTAAGTAGCTCGTGGCAACATTACACGGGAAACGATTTTTTAAAAATTTTTAAATGCATTTATAACACTGAATTATAAAATAAAAATAGAATTTAAGACGAATATTACGTGCACACTGAGAGAACGTGGCCTAGAAACGCAGATAATGTAAATTACTACAAATAGAAATCAAATTAAAATTTAAGACACTCACCGCTTGGCTCGCAAAAGAACACTGAATTATCTTCAGCTTCTTGCCTGCCAACAGCGTGTTTTCGGGGAGATACCGAAGATTAAGTAGCTCGTGGCAACGTTACACGGGAAACGATTGTTTAAAAATTTAAATTCAATTATTACACTGAATTATAAAATAAAAATAGAATTTAAGACGAATTTTAGGTGCACACTGAGAGAACGTGGCCTAGAAACGCAGATAATGTAAATACTACAAATAGAATTCAAATCAAATTTATACACGGGAAAACGATTTTTCAAAAATTTTAAATTCAATTATTACACTGAATTTATAAAATAAAAATAGAATTTAAGACGAATATTACGTGCACACTGAGAGAACGTGGCCTAGAAACGCAGATAATGTAAATTACTACAAATAGAAATCAAATCACATTTAAGTTTTAAAATTTAAGACACTCACCGCTTGGCTCGCAAAAGAACACTGAATTATCTTCAGCTTCTTGCCTGCCAACAGCGTGTTTTCGGGGAGATACCGAAGATTAAGTAGCTCGTGGCAACGTTACACGGGAAACGATTTTTTAAAAATTTAAATTCAATTATTACACTGAATTATAAAATAAAAATAGAATTTAAGACGAATTTTAGGTGCACACTGAGAGAACGTGGCCTAGAAACGCAGATAATGTAAATACTACAAATAGAATTCAAATCAAATTTATACACGGGAAAACGATTTTTCAAAAATTTTAAATTCAATTATTACACTGAATTTATAAAATAAAAATAGAATTTAAGACGAATATTACGTGCACACTGAGAGAACGTGGCCTAGAAACGCAGATAATGTAAATTACTACAAATAGAAATCAAATCACATTTAAGTTTTAAAATTTAAGACACTCACCGCTTGGCTCGCAAAAGAACACTGAATTATCTTCAGCTTCTTGCCTGCCAACAGCGTGTTTTCGGGGAGATACCGAAGATTAAGTAGCTCGTGGCAACGTTACACGGGAAACGATTGTTTAAAAATTTAAATTCAATTATTACACTGAATTATAAAATAAAAATAGAATTTAAGACGAATTTTAGGTGCACACTGAGAGAACGTGGCCTAGAAACGCAGATAATGTAAATACTACAAATAGAATTCAAATCAAATTTATACACGGAAAAAGGATTTTTCAAAAATTTTAAATTCAATTATTACACTGAATTTATAAAATAAAAATAGAATTTAAGACGAATATTACGTGCACACTGAGAGAACGTGGCCTAGAAACGCAGATAATGTAAATTACTACAAATAGAAATCAAATCACATTTAAGTTTTAAAATTTAAGACACTCACCGCTTGGCTCGCAAAAGAACACTGAATTATCTTCAGCTTCTTGCCTGCCAACAGCGTGTTTTCGGGGAGATACCGAAGATTAAGTAGCTCGTGGCAACGTTACACGGGAAACGATTTTTTAAAAATTTAAATTCAATTATTACACTGAATTATAAAATAAAAATAGAATTTAAGACGAATTTTAGGTGCACACTGAGAGAACGTGGCCTAGAAACGCAGATAATGTAAATACTACAAATAGAATTCAAATCAAA